>NW_025106631.1:65000-10065000 GCF_013123115.1 Colletes gigas | reverse complement strand
GCATCATGCGATAAGTGTGATGCTGTGAATGATTAGTTGATGATTAGTCTGGGAGTTTGTATTCGTATCTTTAATGTTATATCTTCGGGGTCATAATTAACTAGTGTCGCTTTTAGGGGGTTTGGAAGATATTGGGAAGTCGGTCGAGGATTGTATACAGGGTATTTCACCTAACTTGACCACCTTAAATATATCGCTTATTTTGTATGATAGAAAAAAAAGTCAAGGGGAGAAAGTATTCTGTTCGAAGGCGCCAATACGGTGATGGATCGAATTTTTTTTTCAAGGTCATCGTATTTTTTTTAAATGGGACCACATATTTTCGCTACAACAGTCTTATAGCTTATAAAAAAACGAATCCAACGATGTGCGATATGTTGACCTTCACGTGACCTTTAGCGAAGGAACTATGAAATGTTTGTCAGTAACTTCAGTACGCGTTCGGAGACGGTAAATAAAGGAATTTCAATTTCATTGAAACAGTCTTAAATTAAATGTTTATTTTAGAAGGTGTTCAAAATGTGCACCATGAACCTGGATACATTTTTGGAGGCGGTAAATAAATTCTTGCTGAACATTTTTCAGTTGTTCTACAGTAATTGATCTACATGCATGTAGAATCCTTTGTCGCATGTTTTCTGCTGTTGTGGGAATATCATTGTAAACTGTATTTTTTAGGTGCCCCCACAGAAAGAAATCAAGTGGCGTAAGATCCGGCGATCATAAAATCATTTCCACTTTTTCTGCTGTAGTGTACATGATGGAGAATCTTATTACACTGCTATCGATACCGCAACTTGTTGTGTACGTCGCGGCTTTTTGACAACGCGCTATTGACCCGCTTCGGTCATTCCCCTCTTACAATAATAATGCTTGTAAACATACTTCAACCGTTGAAAGGAGAATATGAATATCTATTTATAAGCACCAGAAACAATTACACGGTACACTGTTTCAATGAAATTGAAATTCCTTCATTTACCGTCTCCGAACGCGTACTGAAGTTACTGACAAACATTTCATAATTCCTTCGCTAAAGGTCACGTGGAGGTCAACATATCGCACATCGTTGGATTCGTCTTTTTATAAGCTATAAGACTGTTGTAGCGAAAATATGTGGTCCCATTTAAAAAAAATACGATGACCTTGAAATCTCGAAAAAAATAACCTTGAAAAAAAAATTTGATCCATCACCGTATTGGCGCCTTCGAACAGAATACTTTCTCCCCTTGACATTTTTTTCTATCATACAAAATAAGCGATATATTTAAGGTGGTCAAGTTAGGTGAAATACCCTGTATACATATAGCAACCGAGGAGTCGATCGAGCGCTTGTGAGAGTCTAACCCCTCTGGTGACGAGCATGGGAGGCGACGCCACAGAAACTTTTATTGTTATAATCTCCTTTATTTGGATAAACGATAAACAATCCAATTTTTCGATGTAATTAATTACCATATAAATGAAAATAATACCGAAGACTCGGCGCAGCCTCCATCGGAGCGAATGAGTCGTGCACCATAAATGTTTTAATTAATATTGGCTCGCTTGTTTAATAATTGTCGTCAATTAAAACGGTATTGAAGCGACGTGTTAAAAAGCATCGTGACGCGCGCGTTTCTGTTAATTAATTTTCGCCAATTACCGCTCCTCAGATCACTGTTGCGAGGGACGCGTCGCGCGAAGAGGCCGAAGATTCGCGTCAATTTCATTTTGACGCGCAGCCGGCACGCGGCCATTTAAAGCTGATTACCCGATGTTTTATATAAGATTCGATCTAAGTGGATTTACTTAATGCACTTAAAGCGAATCTGACCGCAGCCTTAAGGAGCTTCGGCCACACGCGACACCGCATAGAACAGAGTTTTCAGACGCTGACGTACGGAAACGCGACCCTCGTTCCTTTTCTTAAAGACACTCTACGACGGTCGTCTCGTATCGTCGATTTTAGCGTCGATAAGAAAGAACCCGAGCCAACGCCGGAGTATGCGATACAAGAAACCGCGTGAGCTGTCTGCAAAGCTTGAACAGCGATTTTTTTACTTTCCCACCAATTGTAGGGCAACTGTATCCCCTAAAAATTAATTAAAGTGATCGCTTTTATCGTATTTAAATTTTCAACCGAAGAGCCATAATTGAAGTGAACGTCTATTATTTAATTCCGATAAATTGTTTTTATTGACTTTGATTGATTGAATCTCTTACTCGTTCAATACGAAATATTATCGAGAGAAAGCTTTCGATTAAATGCTTCTTAAAAATAATAACGAAGGCATATATTTATACGATTTCCTTGAATTAAAATTAGGAACGAGGTTAGTTATTAAATGAAATAAATGGTGTATTTTAAATGTCGTAAAGAACTACACATTCACGTTAAACTCGGATGACCGATTGTTAATAAAAAATGAAGGTTAAATTATACAGGGTGTTTGGCAACCCCTGGGAAAAATTTTAATGGGAGATTCTAGAGGTCAAAATAAGACGAAAATCAAGAATACTAATTTGTTGATGGAAGCTTCGTTAAAAAGTTATTAACGTTTAAAGTTCCGCCCGTAATGAATTTTTTTCTAGAAAGTGGGTACGATTTCGGGGGTAGGTCTATTCACCAAAAATTATTGTAATTGACCTCCGCAAACGACAATAATTTTTCCAGAACGATATGAAATTTTTTAATTTTGTCGAAAAATTTCACACCTTCTCGAATTTTTTTCTCAAATGTGGGTAGAATTTCGAGGGTATGCCTAATGACCAAAAATGATTGTAATTAACCCCCGCAACCGAAAATAATTTTTCCAGAATGATTTAAATTTTTTTATTTAATTCTTTGATAACTTTTTAACGAAGCCTCAGTCAAGAAATTGATATTCTTGATTTTTGTCTTATTTTGGCCTATAGAATCTCCCATTAAAATTTTTCCCAGGGGTGGCCGAACACCCTGTATACATTTTGCTCATTAAAAGTATTTTGTCCTCATTATGGTGTACGCAAATGTTGAATAAAGAAAGTTGAAGTATATTCGTAACATTTCAGAGAAAATTCTATTATTTTAACTTTGTTTTTCGTACTAAAATACAATTTTCCTTCATGCTATTCGACCATGATAATTGCATTCGCGGAAGACCTAACTCAGGCTTCTCTCGGGGCTCGTTTTCTTGGATCCATTTTAATTTTCCTTAAAGTGTACCTTTCACGGTAATCATTTACCATTTCTTTAACTTTGTTTAAGAAACTATTTTCATTCTCGTGTTCCTTGGGAATACAAGGTTTATTTATAATTTTTACTATTTCACGTTGGGGCGTATCTTCGCCACACACAGTGAAAAATTAATAAAACAATAGCCTCCAAGTTGAACGAGTTTTATTTTACGACAATCTTCCATTTTAATCATTATAAATTTTCTTCGTAATGTTGAAAACGTTATGCATCCACCTGATTGAAACGAATAATTTGAACAAATATTACATGCCAGATTTGGGACGCTTCGGAGGAAGCGGATGTAATCATTAACGTCCGTACTCCGACAGTTGAAGTAATGAGCGTGTAACACACGGCGTTGTTCCCCCGAACGAGATAGATCTCATGATACGGTGAATGGAAACCGTAATAATAATAATCCCTCTCTCGCAGCAGAGGTAGTTAAAAAAAAATAAAATTTCTGAATGATTTTTTTCAGTCGAGCGTTCAACTTTCGTGTTGTACATCGTTCATAGAATGAAAGGGGTTTGCTCGTCCCCACTACAGCGTCATCTCAGTGGTCGCACGTCTCTATCGGTGCCATGTGATCATGCTTAGTCGCATGTACTGATTTTGTTGGCTTTATGTTTAGGTATGTACGGTGTGTGATATCTAAATATATATATTGAGTTGTGTGTGAAATACAAGTGGCATTATCCAACAAAGGGTTATGAACCCAGCATAGAATCAGACAAAACCAATTTTATTATAGGACCTTTCATTCTAGACTCCACTAAGTTGCCACAATTTTATCGAGGCCAAGTGTTAATCTAAAGTCGGTCTTTGGATTCTTCTTTAACCTCGAGAAGCCTATAAAAGACAAGCCAGCGTATATACTAAACCTTTGGATATATGTATATAATATTTTAAATATATCATATGGTCTTATACCATATAAAAAAAAAAAGAAAACAACTCATATAGGGTGTGCAGAAATCTCTGGTCCAAACTTTGGATAAATAAGTACTCGCTCAAGTATACGAAAAGGAATTTCGAGCAACCCGGGGTTAATGCGAATACCAAAATTTGGGTCGTCGGTAGTGGTACACCTGTTAATTCACAAGCACCGGGCGCAACTACTTCGCGTTAGCGTTTGTTATTTGAATGGCCCTTGCGGGCTCTTCGACGATTTATTAACACCGTATTGTTAAATCTCTTGAAGCATTCGCAAATGGAACAGGGACCGTCGTTGCACCGAGGGTTATTCGAGGCAGCCTCGAAAAGCCTCGGTTGTTGCTCTTCCGCGCCACGAAATTGTTGGAAAACTAATAACGACGTGAATCGACCACTCGACGCACAGAATTATCGTCGGTCATTTATCTTGCGCAACCCTTCGACGAAATTTGTTGCCCGCTTCAACGTTCCGCGTAAACTACACCTTTCGGGTCGCTGGAGTACACGGGTCTGAGTCTGGCATCGATCTTGTTTATCAACAATTAAAAGTGCCACGGTTCTGACAGAGGTCAACGCCGATGCACGGAATTATTCGTGCCCGAGAGCCAAGCAACGGTGGGATAATCAAATTATTAGGAGAAGCATATTTGGTATACGGTAATGCTTCGTTTATCGTAACGAAACTTTCATTAATTGTTAGAATATCCAGTTTTAATTTCGCGCCTTCTGTTATTAAGTGATGCCGCTACATAGCGCTATAATAGGTTAAGTCTTTCCATTTTCCTTGGTGTGTGGTTCTTTTCCTTATTAATAAAGATTACTGTTCAAATGAGTTCTAAGTTTGACTTCTGTACGAAATTAAGTCTAATTACCAAACATTAACCCTTCGAGTTAACCCTCGGAGTCACTGTTGGACTCGTCATTGTCCTCCAGTTCACGCACCAGCGACGAAGATAATTGTGTACGTGTACACACACGTCTTGAATTTTACTACCCTGACCGATGGGACCATCGTTCCACGTGCAGTTTCTTTTTTCACGGTCCTCTTTGTTTTTTACTGGTTGTCCTCTACTGCTTTCGACGCTCGACCGACGCACACCGATTCGCTAGACTGATTTCTGCTATAGGCTCGCGAGCAAGGCAGACAGAAAAGGGGGAAAGAAAAACATAGTGTCTTCTTTACTTGTTTATAAGTGTTTTCGAGTGGCCGCATTCCCTTGCAACGTTCCGTCGAACGAAGGCGTATACATAAATCGAGGGAGCACGAGTTTCAAGCGACCGTTAACGTTTGCATACGCACGTATGCGTGATCTCGAGTTTCAAGCAAGAAAAAGTATATCTGTATCGGTGAAACGTTGGCGTGAGTCAGAAATGATTCGGCAACGGCTGCGAGTGGTTCGGTAGTCGGAGGATCGATGCCCGGTATAGTGAAAAATGACACAAGTATCGTGCAAAAATATCGTGTCTATAAATATTAGATTTCACGATCGTTGAATGTTCTCTTTTTGCGAATCTGTGCTATTTTGAAGTTGGCGAAGTATACGAGCTCGCATCGATCTCGTTTATCAACAATTAAAAGTTTGCGTTTCTAGCCGGAATCGACGGCGGTGTTTGCAATTATTCGTGCGTGCGCTTGAAGCAACAGTGGCGTTCGTACGAACGACGATTAAATTATGCTTTCCAACGCGAATTTCGTTTTCCAATACCCACTGGGTGGATCCTTCGGAAATTTCTCGTCCCGAATACCAATAACCTCGATTTGCGTAGGAACGCAACGCTTTTGGCAAAAATTTAGTATTACGTGAAAAGTATCAAAAAGAGTGAAAGATATCAAAAAATATATTAATTCCATTTTTCCCCGGTCTGCCGTGCGACATTTTGGCGCGAAAATAACGTATTCCGGTTGTTTAGCATGAAAAACCTTGATATACATATCAATTAATTCGAAACAGCGGGATTAGCATTTCGGTCAGCCTTTTTCGGGCTTTCGGCCGCCATGACTGGGATATCGATTTTATTAACGGATTCACGCGCGACTTAATGGAGGGTGGGTATAGCGAAATAAAATCGAGAAAAGACACGAGGAAGGAAGGCGACCTAAAAGAATCCGCGTCGAAAATGAAAAACGCATTGAAACTCTTTCGTCCTCGTTTGCTCCGTGCTCCATTACCAGGGCATTTTCTCGTACGCCAGACATGGGGGACGAGAAGCCGCATTTAAGCGGCGGAATATCTCTTTTTATTCCGTGAAAACCGGGCTTTACGGTGAAAATGGGACCACGGAAAATGAGGAAACGTCAAAAAGCACGAGAAACCTTTGACTGCCACGTTTCAATCATGCGACACCACGCGGGCTTTAACAGAATCTGGGTAAAGATCGTAATTGAGCACGAGTAAAATACAAACGCAATAATATTAACACTTCCGCGACCGTTGACGTCTTTCTGCGTCTTTCTTTTTCTTTTTTTTCTTTGTTAAAATCGGAAACGATCGACGTTGTGCCACGTCTCTTCTGTATCTAATCTTCTCTGTAATAATAGTCTTTTTCCATCGTCTAAACAAACGATTATTTTTAATATTGTATCGTTTTTAAGTAAACAAAAACTGTTCCTATTGTAAAATCTTATGATTCGAAACGCTACTACTAATTTGTGGTCCGTTTTATGCACAGAAACACAAGGTGAAAAATATACAATTCCAACGGCATAAATTATGATAATATTAAACACAGAAAAGAAGGCAGAAAAGGGGTAAGAAAAGGCACAGAAACTGACAATAAGTTGCTTACAGTGTACGCTAAGGTAACGGTTGATTATATTTTTCTGCCGTTACGAGTACGAATAAAACTGTTTTTCATGGATTCGTAATGTAAAGAGTGACCTAAATTTAAATTCGTTAACTTAAACTAGCAACTAGCAGTCCCTCTATGTGACTGAAACAGCACGTAAATTAATAAGAGGCACCAAAATTAATTACGCATAGCTTCGGAAAAATATTTAATAGACGAAACTGTTTCGTTAACAATACAGAGTATAAATATCACATATTTGTTGAAATCTTTTTTATACAGAGTGTTCGGCCACTCCTGGGAAAAATTTTAATGGAAGACTCTAAAGGCCAAAATAAAACGAAAATCAAGAGTACCAATTTGTTGATGGAGGCTTCGTTAAAAAGTTATTAACAATTAAATTCAAAAATTTCAAATCGTTCTAAAAAAATTATTTTCGGTTGCGAGGGTCAATTACAATCATTTTTGGTGAATAGACATACCCTCGAAATCTTGCGCATTTTCGAGAAAAAAATTCAGTACGGGTGGAACTTTAAACGTTAATAACTTTTTAACGAAGCCTCCATCAACAAATTGGTATTCTTGATTTTTGTCTTATTTTAGCCTCTAGAATCTCCCATTAAAAATTTTTTCCCAGGGGTGGTCGAACACCCTGTATACAAGGTTTATTATTGTATAACTATATCATAGTAAGCACTTTAAATTACATCAGTTGTGTTTAAATTATACTGAAAAAAACTAAATATCGAGAAATGACATCTATTCAGAAAATGAAGAATTAATCTGTCGTTGGAATTAATATCCTATCGATCCTGTAACGGCGATTCTAAAAATGACACCAAGAAAGGAACAAGTTGAGAAGGAAGTAAATGTTACTGTCAGGACTCTGATATTAAACTACGTATATCGTGTGTCAAGTGTTACCGTACTCAGACTGCTTTTAAATTATTTTTATCTCTCCAAGCACTGATTTTTAATTTGTGTATTTTACTTTAAATTCAAACAAATTTCAAAATGTTTCAAATACAAAAATCTCGTTATACAATTTATCGGTGCAACGAATTGTGTTACCAATTAATTATTTATTACTGAAGTATGAATAACATTAATTAATTAATTATTATTTAATCAAGGTAGTTATATGGAAAAGGCCGTATAACGAGATTACGAATGAATATGTAAATAACCTATTTCCAATTTGTACAATTTTCAAAATAGTTTATAACAATACATTTGTAATAAATATTTAGTAATTCCTTCACAAATCCGTCTAACTTAAGGTTTATGTCATTCAATTTATTCGAACATCGACGATTGTAAAATAATGTTTTTTACATTGTAAAAACTCGATAGAAACCGAGACACCGGTAGGACAATAGCACTGGTAGAAAATTATGTCACTGACGACATCCACAAACGCGACCAGATGTAAAATGAACGAGTTACAGAGATATATGTATTAGCCAAGGCATAACAGAGTGCATGCGTAATCCACTTATTTTCAAATTCGATTTATTTCTCCGTTCAAAAATTAATTTTTTGGTCCACGAATTACGGGCCTCGTCTCCAGAAAAAAGGATTCGTTATGCAACCCCATTTCTCATTATCGCGTATCTATACGGAGAAATATTTCCAAGAAGCATTCGTAATTTTCTATTCCAACGTGTAAAACAACGCGTCCCATCCCGAGAAAAGTTTTTCCATTTTATACTTAATTTTCCCGTCTTATTTTTTTATATTTGCTAACTTAGGCAACGAGAAACATTAATCTCTGCGATTGTTACGATTCGCCCGTAACCTCACTTCCCGCGAGAAGTGTTCGTAATTTTCTATTCCGCGCGTAAAACAACGCGTCATTCCCCGAGAAAAAGTTTTCCATTTATTACGCGACTCCATTTCGCGGGCGATGGCGAGGCAACGAGCACCGTAAATTGAACTGTCACGCAGAATTAACGTTAACGAGAAAATCGTTCGCAAATCTGTTTTACGACTTACGTGTATTCGCAGTCTCGTGCTTTGTCCGTGCTGCCACGGAACATTTCGCCTATGTTCGTTAGTGCGTGATAATTCGCGCATACGCAAGGTTACTCCCCCGAGATAGACGAGCTTTGAAACGTTTTAAACGCGACCGCTTTCGTAAAGACTCGTGGCGCTCTGTGTTTTTTCCCAGAAAAGAAAATCGTACGAGCCCGAAACTCTTGGTATACGGTAGACTAGCGAAAATACCAACGCCTTGCGAGATTTACGTATTACGTTTATCGTGAACGTTCGCGCGAAAGGAACATGGAAAATCTAAGTAAAACTGGTAGCCAACGCTGGTTTGTCGCATTAGTTATTCCGTGCCATATTTTCTTCTTTTTTTTCTTCTCTTCTCTCCCTCTGGCCGTTGCAGGGCAAATCGTAAATTACGACTTCGCCGGCGAGGCGTTAATTAACCGGTTTTCGAAGTTGACACGCTGTAATACCCAATCTCTAACCGGGAAAACTTCAATCGTGACGTTCGTAAACAAAAAATAATGGCCGACAAAGCGCTGCATGCGCGACGGAGGTCGAACGACGAATGCTACGAAGCGTCTTCTAAAATAACGTTTCTCGGTGTCGGTTAAAATGTAATTGCAATTGATAATTATCAACTGACTATTGGCAATTAATTATTATCTGCCACTTGCAGTACACAATTCATCATCAACTGCTAACACCAATTAACGATTACATTCTGTAATTGCAGAAATCAATTGCAAGCAGTAATTGAAATTAATCGATCATCACTGTAGTTGCAACTGACAATTTATCAATTACTTTGCAATTCAAATAAATGGATAGAAAATTACACTTATAAAATGCGGCATTTTATTATTAATTTGTAGACAGAATATTCTTTTTCGGTTATTAACTTTTCGCCCGTAATCTTCGATATTAAGCTTGGCTAATTATTTTTTTAGAATAAATCCCAGCGTAAAAAGGATAAAGAAAAATATTGAACTTACGTGTAATTACGACTAACAACCAATTAGGTTACGCAAAGAAGAAATTTCAACTATGTTTTATAAGAAATTTCAATTTGAACGCAGGTATAGTCACATTTACAATATTTTAAAATAAAGAGCTAAAACGTAGATGCTATTCAGAATTACCAGAGTTTTTCCATAAATTCAGAATTTAATTTTGTCCACTCATTCATACATATTTGCATCCGGTAAACTTTCCTCGCAGCATAATGCTTCGTAATTCTGTTTCCCAATTCTGCGAAATCATACTCAATGGGATTCGTATCTGAAGATACTAGAGGGATTGGTAGTATGTGCGCGGTATTAAAAGCCATTGTTTAACTATGTAGGGCGCGCGTTTTGGTATCGTTCATTTTATATTCAAAATAAAAATTCGCGTTAGAACTCAATTTCTCGGCACTTTTCATCAAATTATGTATAGAAATATTCCGAAGTAAACATATTTATATATTTATATTATATTTAAATTCTAAAATCTTTCTTAATATTTTGTTTTCTCTGCACTAAAAGTCTTTTCAAAGTTGCTACAGGGGAAAAAAGATTTCGTTGATATTTATTTCTTTTTTGGTAACCTAATTAGTTGTTAATCTTCATTACGCGTAAGCTCAATATTACTCTTTAGTTTCTTTTACAGTATTCGGATTTATTCTTAAACAGTTATTAACCGATCTAGCTTAATAGGAAATAAATTTAACTCTTTTCTAATTTATCGTTGTAAAAAAAGGTCTTTCAAATGATTTCTTTATATTTAATTTATTTCTGTCGATCACACACGATTCCATTCGAGCGAAAAAGAATCTATTTACTCTCATCGACGAATAAAATATTAGTTCCTTTGGAATATTCAAGAACCACTAATGTGTGTTTATATCTAAAATTTAAAAAAAGCTTCAGGACGCTTCGAATTGTATTTTGTAAAGGTGGAATTAATGTTAAAGGGCATTTTAATCAAAGAAAATTTAAAAGATAAGGTATGACTGGCATTAATTTTGGCTTTGCACATTCCGCATATGAAAACATCATTTTTTTAATAGGTATGAGTGGGTAAATCTTGCGTGGCCGGTTCTGATTCTTAAAATAGCATCTTGATCCTATCCGTAGAGATTATATAAAAACTTCTCTTCATAAAATTCATCTTTAATTAATAACAGACGCGGAGGGGCTGTGGATTTCCATTCTCTATTCCAGTCATATTGGATTTTCAGCTTCGTGAAAGAGGTCAGGTTGTTTTGGTATTAAAAGTTCATCTTAAGCTGCTGTTGTAAGATACATTATTTTTTTACCATTTTATCCGACAATTAATTATTAACTATATCAAAATGGAACAATATGTAAATGATGTAATTGCGTTGAGCATAGTTTAGTCTATAATAAACGTTTCCACCATTGTCCAATTCATTTAAATGAAAATACGCAATAAAACGTATAAAATATCTAATAACATCCTTCCAAGATTTTATACAGTATAAAGTGTCTGAAAAAAATAAAATAATCCACACCTTCTTACAATTAATATGTTCTTTCCAATAATTATTTTCATTAGGATCCCTCCCACGTTTGCTCGTGATATAACAGTGCAACGACTGACGTTGGTATGACTGAAAGATGGCTTTTAAAATATTTTCGACCCGTAGGTAAAATGATCGCGGCACAGTGTGGATCGGTCATCGGCCGAAAAATAAATTTAACATGAATGAGGCTCGCCCCCCATCCTGAGCGACATATATATTTTCTAAAAAGGATCGTTCGTACGATTCGATCCTTTCCACGTTCTGCACGTAATTTTATGGTAAAAATTATCGACTGCGCAAAATACTTTCTGTTCGTCACTGTGTAACGTCAAGGCTCGATTAATGCCGCTCGGTCGCATGGAAAGAGCGTTGGAGTACGGGTAGGCGGTGAATCGCGTAGTCCTCGACGTATGCAAACATTCGCGGAGAACGTAAGTACGGAGGAGCTTGGCGATCGTTACAGCCGCACCGTATAACGCACTCCTAAATGAAACGCATCGATCGAGCCTCGTGAACCGTTTGACAGGTAGCACGGGGGACCGTAATCGGCGTACGTTTAAAGAGAATTTCGCCAAGACGAGTCCGTACAACCGTGGACAGTACATCGATCGCGCGGTGCGCGTTGCGCGTGACATTTGCCGCTCGTTCGGTCGGGTAAGGGTAAAAAAAAAAAAAAAAAAAGAAGAGAGAGAACAAAATAGGGGGAAAAAATTGACATCGAGATCGGACGCGATGAAATTGTCCGGCGTTGATCGATTCGCGGTGGTGTTCCTCGCGTCTTACGTATTCCGTCGCGTCTTTGTTTTTTTTCTATTCTACCGTGAAACGAAATCCGGCACTCACCTGGACCCGGCAGACCGTCAGGACGGCCACCAGCGAGGCCACCAGCATCCCCTTCATCATTCTTCTCTCCCTGGCCCTTTTAAATTCCCGCACGGTCGTCCTTTCCGGTTTCTCGTCGTAAGGTTTCGCGCCTCCCTTCCGTCTTCTACGTGGGTAACGACGACGCACTGATCGTAACAAACGCCAGAAACGTTGGCGGAACAATTTGCAGTATGCGAGACCACCACTCACCCGCCGTATACGAGAGCACAGCGTACTACTGTGACACTGCTGCTGGGTGGGTCGCTTTACGAGAAATCAAGATGGAGGTGAAGCGCGGCGCCGGTGCCGCTGAAACGATTCGACCAATCAAACGCTGTCACTAGATGACCGCGCCGGAGGGTGCGTTCACATGCGCGCAGTGGTCAGTCGATAACGTGGCGGGAATCTCGGGATTTCAAACGTTGCTGCACATCGTTGGCTCTGGTAACACTACGAACAAACATATACCAGTAATTGCATACGAATCAATAATGAAATACAGGCAAATTCGAATCAAAATTCTCCACAGTTTTGACGCGAAACTTAAAACTTATTGATAACCGCGAAACATACAAACCCCTTGGTTTTCAAAGCTATATGTCAAGCTGTTCAAGCTAATTATTCACGCAGAATTTTAAAATTCTCTTGGAGATAAATTAATATTAGAGTATTATTAATTCTGGATAAGATTCGATAGAAACGTTTAGCATTGGTCACGCCCGAAACGTGCGTTTTAATAACCGTAGTAATGTCTGCACAGAACAACGAATTAAAATCAATAACGGAAATCTACACTTTGCGAATTCATTAATTTTCGCTTGAATTATTTGAAGATACTAATAACTCGGAAATGTGGAATTAAATATAGACTTCCTTTTAGATTTCGAACCGATATTCAACGTTTTCTTTCCGAACGACGTTTTGGTCCAAGTAGAATGTTATCTTCGGAATAGACTAGTATCTTCTAAATATTACAAAAATATATCTATTACATTTTTTTAAAATAAGATATTGATTTATTCTGAAGGTCGAAATGTTTTGAATATGACCACGAACCGTTAGTTGAAAGCATTAAACAGAAATAATAAATTGCTTTGTTGCGACTACATACAACGTTATTGATTTTCATACAACTAGCTTTATTTCAAATAATTTTAATGATGTAAAATATTCGTAACAATACGTTTCGCGGGCGAACTGAAAAATGCCTCGTAAAGCTGTACAAAATGGAAAATTATTATTTTTGAAACAGATATACGACGGTATTATGGTATAATTTAGAACATAAATTATAATTAAGCACAAAAATCACTTTCTTATAATAATTCATCGATTAAACAAAAATAAAAATTCTAAATCGTAAATTGTTTATTCACCTATTAAAAATTCTAATATTTTCACGTTATAATCCACACGATTCCCTTATTAAGGACCCCAGTATTTAATTCAATCATGACGTTTACGTTATTATAAATTATGTCACATCGAATTTGCTTCGCGACAAGAATCATCAAATCATCATTATTCATTTTTAACATCGCGCACGGTGACGATTACGATTGAAAAATTATACTGGACTACGGGTTAATACTACCCGAGAAACTGCGATAGCATTTGGCATACGATAAGTATTGATCGAATCAAGTATAATTATTATTTTGAAGGAATATGAGATCGGCAATACACGATTACGCGCAAAATTCAATTAAACGGTAAATTTGATCTATCCATCCATATTCCGATTGCCACGTAAATTGTTTCAAAGTATTTGACAACAGCAACCGAAACGAGGTTCTCTATCGAGTCTAGGTATAGAAACACTGGCGAATGCCAATCAATGATAGAGTTTGGCCGCGTCATCCGCCGCATACAACCGATGCTTCGATTGCTTTAAAAAAGAAAAAAAAAAGCGAAATTGACACCACCCACGCGCAAAAGTAGAAAAGAAAATACTATACCGTACATAATCCGGACAAATTTCACTTGGTTAATAAATTTAAGTCTCCTCCTGTACATCAACATTAATTACAAATTTGATAATGAATTAATACAGTCAGAGAAGAAATTAGTAAAAATAATGAAGGTGTTAAATATATAAACGATGCTTATTTGAATCGTATATACTGTAATATCTGTTTCGAACAGGCCAAACGAAATACATGCTTAGACAATAGAAGGGAAGACGTTGCAGAGCATTTTTGAGCAACGTGGTTGGCAATTCACGGGCACGCGTGCATTCTTTTTCATTGCAACCATTGTTGCACCAGTAACGACGCTATTAATACACAAAGAATAATACAACAGCGTGACGTCATATACGTATACGCATCTAATACGTTCCTACGCGTGTTAATGCGTAATCGAGACGAGGCCACGCGTCTCAGACGAAGACAAAATCAAACGAGTGAAATGGAAGGTATCGTGAGCAGCATGTAACATCGGTTACCGTTCAAGGCGGACAAATTGCCAGGAACCGTGTCGTCGCATCCGGTTACCTCTCGTCATTTTTACGGTCCCGGAAGAAAACCTGTACGCGTACTTACGCGACGATTTATCAAGCATCTCTTGACATTTCGTTCGTTAACAATACGCCCCTTCCGATTTTTCTATTTTTCGCTCAAGCCACTGGACCCGGAAAATTACACATTCCGCGTGGCTTTTATCTGCTCCACCTCTGCCGGTGGCCAGAAGAACATGAAAATGCACAAGTTGATAGCCTTGGCCCATACCTTTGCCCGTGTGTCGGCCACCGTACCCACCGGTTACCCTGGAAACGGTATCGATTTCAACCCTCAGCTATGCAGCAGAAACCAGCGACACACCATGGGGGTCTCTTCGTCTCGAGTTTCGACAAGGCAGCCCGTTCGAACCGCCCGATTACACCGCCTTTTGTCTCTATTATCGCTATGCGTCACGTTTCACGAACGTTTCGAAAAAAATCAAACGCACATCGCCGCTCGAAGTCCGGCCTGTAGCGACTCGACCGACTTTTGAACGCAATTTATATAAGATGGTCGCGTGTCGTTAATTCCTGTTCCGCGTAGTTGTAATACTTACGAATACGTACGTACGACGGGAAGTCGACGCGTTTGCAGGGTATTGTTCATCGTTGGAAAATAAGCGCGTTGAAAAAGTTTAATTAATTGAAAAAATTGGGCCACGCGGTTTCGAGTGCGCGGCAAACATTTTCAGTGACAACGGGAGGATCGCGTGAAACGTTGATCCGTTTCATAATATAAGATTTTAATTCCGGTTAGTTGATACCAGCCACCGGATGACGCGTCGTTTAAAGGTTAAAGGGGATGAAAGTATTAATTAGCTACGGTGTTCGCTATTATTCAGTCCGTTGAACGCTTGTCGACGGAACGGCGAAGTGAAAAATTTTTTTTTTTTTCTTTTCATTCCGTAGACACAAATTAAATCCGTTTTTATTATGCAGTTTTTTTGTACATGGAGACTACGAAATCTAATTAACGCCCCGACGGTGGATTAACGTCGGAAACATCATGGGAGACTTCGTCTACGCTTGGTTTCTCTAACGGCAGAAGCTCATACAATCCGCAGACTTTGTTTATCGGCACTGCTTCATCTGAAACGACGAACAAATTTTAATTGAGCCTAATTGCCGAAATTTCGAGGCTCGTTAAAATTTCCAAGATAACGGTCGCGCGAGATCCACGTTGACGCGACTCGGGGTAAATTACGCGATGGAAATTAGCATACCAATCATTTTTGGATACGGCAGATTAAGGTTGTTCATTATGCTGATAAACTCGTTTTCAGATTTGGTTAATCTGGGATTAAAGGCCATCTCCTCGGCCACCGTGGTTACCGTTCTACCATTGTAATCGTGGGCCGGGTACAGCTTGTAATTCTCCGGTAAGGTAAAAATTTGCGTACGAACGGACCTGTACAAATCTACTGCAGAGCCACCCTGTAATACGGAAATTGCCAGAACTGAAATCACCATTTACTAACGGCAACTAGCTCGAACGATAATAACGTAAGGTATACGCAACTTAAATAATGCATCGTTAAAGTACGAAATATCAGGTTGTTTCATAAGCCTTCGCGTATTTGACTATGTAAACTGTCAGCTTAATATAAATGTAAAGAAACACAGTCACTTCAAACGAAACGAACGTTTTGTAGGTTATGTGTTACTTTCTGTACGCTACTGAACGCTTTCGTTGAAAAGACAATAAATTAGTGTTGGATTATACCTAATATCTTTAACCAGTCGTTTAAGTGAGTTTCAGTTAAAGTACGAAATATCAGGTTGTTTCATAAACCTTCGCGTATTTTACTACGAACGTTTTGTAGGTTATGTGTTACCTTCTGCACGCAACTGAACAACTTTCGTTGAAAAGGCAATAAACTAGTGTTGGATTATACTAAAAATCTTTAACCAGTCGTTGAAGTGAGTTTCAGTGAATTTCAGAGGTTAATATTTCTCAGTTGAAAATTGTGAAGAAGATTCATACTTGATACAAAGAAATTACGCACGGTTTCTCGATTTCGAAGAATAACCTGGATTTATCGTGGGAATTTTTGAATTAAAAAATATTGTTAAACGCCACTATATTGATGTCACGTGTAAAAGCTGCGGCATCTAAATAAGTGATGCGCACCAGTACGCTGATGTTACCGCATACAATATCGAACCAACACAATTTTACGTTGGCACTTCCTGCGTAAAGTCTCGTCGTCAGATTTTAAAATTGAACACTTACTACCCAGCTTGATGAATTAATAATTATTCGTATTTTAACGCCTTTTCTAAATTTTGATTATTCGACTGATATTTTAAAGATTTCATCAAATTTGGAAATTACTTTGCTATAATAGAATATATCTTCTTTCTGATACAAACCTGAAAGTCAGTTCTACCACATCCGCGTATTAAAAGAGCATCGCCTGTAAAAGCGATGCCTTGCTGGTGACACACATACGTAACGCAACCTATAGATATATACAATACAAATATTATTAATTAAGAAAATACTTATGCTTTCATTGTAAACTCAGAGTCCAAAGGTTTACTAAAAACTAAAAATGCTTTGCGCGAAAAAAAAAATTAATATTAACAAAATATTCTACACTTCGTTGTTATATTAGAAGTTCTAGAAGTCAGTTTCAAGTTGTTTAGGCACGAAATGATATAAAAATGTTTTAAAGAATGTAAGAGTACATTATACGAATAGTGCTCTAGTAAAAATAAACGATTAATGTGTTTAAATAATTCAGATATTAATATATAAATTAAAAGCAAATTTGAAAGGGTGCAAAAGAAAGATCAAAAATATATTTTTACATATTTCGCCCACTCTCTGTTAAACAAAACGTTCTGGATTTGCCATCCGAGTAAAACACATTCTGAATTTCGAAAATAAATTTAGAATAAAGGGATTACTGGAATCAACTGCAATAAATGTGACCTTAACAAAAAAACGTTTGCCTTTTGAAGTTCATTTACAAAATGTGTATTTTAAAACGGTAAAGAGAGGTTGGAAATATTTGAAAACAAAAAAAGAAGGATTAAATGTGTAATTTGCGTTGTGCAATATGCTATCCGGGAACTGCTGGACTATATATAAAAGTTGATTGTTCTTTAAGTATTGTACCAACATTTCACCGAGTTAAACGAAAATAAAAGATACAAATTTTGTAGAAAAAATTGCTCTGGATTAGTCGACCGGAACCCGAATATTCATACAATTTTTCTACTTAACGAACCGAATTCCGTGTTTTATAATGTACGAAAATGTTATTTATGTTTTATAAAGACGTCGACAACATTTATTTTATTATAACAGAATTTTCATATTTCGTTATTTGAGATTGCCAATATTTGTATCGTTTACACATTTTATTTAGAATATATTGCCCAAAGGGGGACACGAAAATTGATGTCGAAACGTCGACCGATAATTATAAAAGGTAATTTTAAATTAAGCTGCTATGTATGGTTCAATAAATCACATAATAACGTATTATCGTCGGTAACCAAAGTAACGATAAATTTATGAGATTTATACATTGACAATTTCTAAAGAAAAATCCAAGCAACAAAGGGATATTAATTTGTCATAGGATCACGCGTCGCTTGACTTTTACGTGACCGGTAGTTGACGGCTGCCTACGAAACACGTAAGTACTTACCTACCTTTTACGTGTCCAGCGCGCGACGTGTGTTAATATCTGTCGGGAGGGCAGTCCAATTTTAGGCAGTTCGCTCAAAATTAGGCTTATTTATCAGTCCGGTTACTCTTAACTAAGTCACGAATATTTCCAATAAAAATGAGCCTAACCTTGGGTATGGCCAGGGGTCGGTATAACTTGCAAAGAATGCTTGCCGAAATTTATTTCATCGTAGTGATTCAAGAGTACGTCGGCTACGGCGCCACTGGCGCGTGAAATCATCGACTGACAATCGGTAAACGCTGACTTCAACTTTCCTGTTCCGGTGATATGATCAGCGTGTACATGCGTATTCACTGCAAAAGGCATTTGGCCCGTTAGTTGTCGCGTGGTCTGTCATCATCCGTGCGTCGTCATTTTCAAAATTAAAGTCCCGAAAGAAAAAATTGTTCGTGTGCATAAATTATCGAGCAACAAAATGCACGTGACTTTTTTCGGTAAAACAAAATGGCGGAATACTGTTTGCAGACTCGTTACATTAATACGATAGAAAAATAAAACATTAAATGCACAGGCAAGCGGGAGAACGCCATTTCAGTAATTAAATTTTTTTTCACTAAACTCTAGTACTTCGAACGTACGAAAGGATGAAAAGGCATGCGAGTTCAATGGGATAAATGATGATGAACTTTCCCGAAGCTTTGACTCAACTTTGTTTCGAGTCGAGTTTCTGTTATGAGCGTGTAAGATTGCGCCTGTTACGTTCAGCTTTTCAAATAAATTAATAAGAACGTAATTGAATTGTTCCCGAAGACCCCTTTCGTGCTTCGCTTCGCGCGGATGACTTCGAGTGGCAATTTCAACAATTAAACGCTCGGCGTGCTTAACAGTACTTGGCGCTTTACTGAATTATCGAATTATTAACTGCAACATTCGCGTTCAATCGACATTCTACTCCAGTTAATAAGTTTTAACCGACGAGAACGTTTCTGACCCACTGTGCGACAGATATATCAATGCGGGCCATTAAATCGTCGAGATATATTTCCTCGGGGTAATATAATCAGATTGGAACAATTGATCTCTAATTTTATTGTTCGTTCGGCGAAGTTTGTACGACCCTTTCGAATAAATCATTTAAGAATAACGTGAACGTCCGTAGGGCGATTCCTCTGTGAAAAATACGTCGATGATGTGAACGATGATGACAACGAAGTAATTCTTGCTAATATAGCTTGTTTTTAACGGGTAAAATTTCAAAAAAAGCAATTTGTTCATTCGATTTGACAAACAAATACGAATACTTCTAGTCTATAATACAGGGTGTTCGGCCACCTCTGGGAAAAAATTTTAATGAGAGATTCTAGAGGCCAAAATAAGACGAAAATCAAGAATACCAATTTGTTGATTGAGGCTTCGTTAAAAAGATATTAACGTTTAAAGTACCGCCTGTAGGACAACAATTTGCGAACAGCTGCGTACGCGTGATAGTGGCTCTCACTCACAAAACTGTAAGGCTGTCGATACGTCAGTAAGCAGAGTTTCTCGTGCTGAGTGAGAACCACTATTGCATGCACGTAGCTGTTCGCAGACTGCCGTTCTACAGGCGTAACTTTAAACGTTAATAACTTTTTAATGAAGCCTCAATCAACAAGTTGGTACTCTTGATTTTCGTTTTATTTTGGCCTCTAGAATCTCCTATTAAAATTTTTCCCAGAGGTGACCGAATATTCTGTATATCTATATATATATTATAAAAACATTGCCACGAATGATGGTTGTATTTTCGACTTACTTGCATATTTCAATTTTAATCTCATATTCTGAATAATAGCCACATCGCGGTCGAAACATTCAATGACGGGATCGATTATAACTGCCGTCTGATTATTGATGTCAGCCAGAAGATAAGTGTACGTACAAGATTCGCGATCAAATAGCTAAGAATTTGCATTAAAAAGAAATAAATATATAAAAAACAGCGTATTTATTGTTTTCTTAATTTAAATTGTACAGATTGTTCCACACTAACTGCTATTTAATATAATTCCTAAACAGTAAATAATAAATCGAAAATGTAGAGAGACTTTTATCATTTTCCATGTGGAATATTACTGTGATAAAAAAAAAATTTATCTTATCTACATGATAATGATGGGATTTATGCGTTTGCAAGATCCTGCGAGATATTCATTCCTGTCTGTTTTAAAAGTAGTTCATTTCTGCAACCTTGGATTGCATCAAGGTCATTTCAAAGTGTCATTCTACATAGAGAATGACGTTAAAAGTCCCTGTAAATCTTTACCCTATCGCCTACCGCTCAGGAGTTGTATCAAACTGCACTTACCGCGAAACACCCTGTATATTCATAATAATATCTTGTATGACTACACAGATGTTAATTGAAAATGTATGCTTGTATTATAGAAAATAAAACTAAAATAAAACAACCAAATTAATTTTTCGATTGCTTAAAGATACTAATTTTAATTTGTATAATTTCTCTTATTGTTATAATTATTCGAAAAATCGTGTTTTATATCTTCTTACAATTAATAGCTTTAAAACGATTACATTTAAAACTAATTCAAACATATCTGGACTGTGTATACATATGTTCAACAGGTTAAACGCGGAGCTACTTTCGTTTTACTTGTTATTTAGGCTGAGGATACCAAGAAACGATTGATTTATTACCCGCCCCCAAACATCGACATAGCGTTTAACCTGTTAATGAATAGACAGTAACAATATATAACCATATTATGTGTACGTACAGAATTTCGAAACAATTGCATAGTATACTAAGGAAGTTAACATGTATGTAATTTTTGTCTGCATCATAAAGTTACTTTTAGATGAACATTATTAGTTGTATACTGTAACTGTCACCAATTTGTGTACACATAATAAGATAAAAAAACCAATACATTACTTAAAACAGTTAGTACAGTTTCGGTAGCTAAATGACATTGGATACGCCATAATGAAAAATAATTGAGACTTACTTGACGAAATAGAAAATCTTTCGAGAAAGGTATCTCATCTGGCAACCTCCAGGACATTGTGTGATTCATCTTCGTAACTGAACAAGATTGAAAAACTGATATTCTTATATATCGCTGACACAAGTTTTTAAACAAAACAGTATTCATATTTTCAATGCACTCGTGCGTCTCATATCGTTGAAAGCATATAATCTCACTGACTGTTTGCGATGAACACAGCTGGCGCCGCGACGGCGTGACAGCGTATTACTATGACACTACGGCAGAGTGAATCGCTTTACGAGAAATCAAGATGGAGGTGAAGCGCGACGCCTGATTCGACCAATCAAATTCACATACACGCATTCGTCAGTCGATAACGCGGCAGAAATCTCGGAATTTCAAACGGTGCTGCACATTGTTGACTCTGTTAACGCTAGAGACAATCTTTTACCAATAATGTGAGCCTTCCTCTCTCGACACCCACGAGATGGTCCGAAATTGCTTCGGGCAGCTTCGGAGAATCGAAAAAGAGGGCATGTGTCAGTTTGCCTTTGTCGACTGTCCGAAACTCGTCCGAGCTCACGTACGCGTGATCTGGCATAGTGTGAGAATGTGGAATGCGGTGTCCCCGGTGCACCCGAGGCTTCGTCTGGCATCTCTGGCCGATACCTTTGCCTGTGTGTCGGTCGCCGTACCCACCGGTTACCCTGGAAACGGTATCGATTTCAACCCTCAACTATGCAGCAGAAACCAGCGACACACTATGGGGGGTCCCTTCATTTCAAGTTTCGACAAGGCAGCCCGTTCAAGCTACCCGATTACACCAACTTTTGTCTTTATCATCGCTTACGTCACGTTTCTCGAACGTTCCGAAAAATCAACGCACTTCGACGCTTAGAAACCGGCCGGGCAATTTGACCAACGAAAATTCGATCGCAATTGTAATATCGTCCTGATAATATATACGAAAGGTGACACGTTTACAGGTATCGTTTATCTGATTAGTTAGTACAGCCACCGGATGACGAGTCGTTTATAAGTTAGAAGGGATGAAAGTATTAATTAACAATGGTGTTCAATATTATCCAGTCTGTTGAACGCTTGTCGACAGATCGGCGAAGTGAAAACGTATTTTTCCGTAGAAATAAATTAAGTCCGTTTTTATTATGCAGTTTTGTACACGGAAACTACGCAATTTAATTAACGCCCCCGACGGTGGATTAACTCCGGGAACATCATGGGAAGCTATACCTAAAAAATATAACCGTTTACGGAGATTCTCTTTGCATATGTACAACAAATGTTCGCTGCCACTGCTTCATCTGAAACGATGAACAAATTTTAATAGAAAGCTCAAGAATTTAATTGCCGAAATTTTGAAGTTGGATAAAATTTTCAAGATAACATCACCCAGAGTCTTTGTTAGCACTTCGATTAAATTATGCGGAGGAAATTAATATAGCAATTATTTGTGGACGCGACAGATTAAGGTTGTTCATTACACAAACAAACTCATTTAGAGATTTGATTAATCTGGGACTAAAGGCCCCCTCGTCCACTGTGGATGCCATTCTACCATTGTAATCATGGGCCAGGTACAACTCATAATTTGGTGGTAATGTACAAATTTTTGTAAAAAATTTCGTTTTACTTATCATTTAGGCTGGGAGTACCAAGAAAATCGAAACTTTTTGTAATACTTGTAAAGGAAAACCACATTTCTCGTTAAAATGCGTCAATAAAATTCGTTAAAAATGTGTAAACATATTTTTTAATATGATTCACCGACGCTGCCTAAACGATTGATTTATTACCCGCCCTTAAACACCGACATAGCGTTTAATCTGTTAACGAATAGATAGTAACAATATGTAACCATGTCATGTGTTCGTACAGAATTCCGAAACAATTGCATAGTATCCTAAAGAGGTTAACACGTTTGTAATTTCTGTCTGCATCATGAAGTTATCTTTTAGATGAAACAGTTCAGTTTCAGTAGCTAAATGGCGTTGCATATGCCATAATGAAAAATAATTGAAACTTACTTGACGAAATAGAAAATCTTTTGAGAAAGGAATTTCTTCTATCAACACCGGAGACATTGTATAATTCTTCGTAACAACCGAACTAAATTTAAAAATGGATACTCTTATATATTGCTAACACAAGTTTTTAAATAAAACAATATTCATATCTTCAATGCACTTTTGCTACTCATATCGTTAAGCATATGAACTTACTGGCAATTTGCAACGGTCTTTACTGCATCGCCATGCGACAGTCACCTTTGATGCACTCATTCTGCCAGATCTGGCCACACAGTGTGACTCACACTGTTGCAACCGACAGCGCTAGCGCTAATAATTCGTTGAATCAAAATGACTCATGAATAGTAGTTATCAAATTGATTATCATATCTATCTGAACTGACATAAATTCTCTTGTTCGTTAACACACAATTAAATATCTGACAATGCAAATCTTACTTCCAGCAAACACGACGAAGCATTTGCATTGTACAAGGAAAAGGTTAAGTTGGTATTTCCGTTTTATTCTTCAATACAAAAAAAGTAATTAAATATAATTTCTTTTTAATCATTGAAAAAAAAAATATAAATCAGATATTACAACGGTAATCATATTGAAATTCGTACCGATATAACATCGTACAGTCTGTAAGATACCTTTCTATGTACCAATATTTCATGGTCTCTTCCTGTTAGTGTAGCCATCTTGTAGTTTTCATGCTTCTTACTCCATCTTCGGTTTTCTCTTTCCGGTCAGCTTCCGCGCGAAGGTGTGTACTTTTGGCAGTTTTAGTTTGCCATATTACTTTTAAAAAAGTAGCATACGTTATAATAAAAAATAACGCATGCTTTTTACATAACTTTCATATTTATTTTAAAATGTGTATCACGTTTTACTACAGTAATCAAATATTCGGTGTTACAGCAATATACATGTGGTACATGGTTAACGTGTTTGTTTATTAACCACTTCTGTTATAAATATTTGTTTTAGATGCCTTCCGTAACGCTAAAAGACGTCGACCAACACAAGTTCGTAAAGGCTTTTGCCGCGTTCTTGAAAAAGTAAGTAATTATTTTTGTGGAAACGTTCTTAACCTCAAAAATAGGTTAACATATATTCTTTTGAAATATTGAAATTAAAACGATAATCGTTCATTAATTTGTAACGAATTATAGGACTGGCAAAATGCGAGTTCCAGAATGGGTAGACATTGTAAAATCTGCACGTTTCAAGGAACTTGCTCCATACGATCCAGACTGGTACTACATTAGGTGTGCTGCATTAGTACGTCACATTTATATTCGAAGCCCAATTGGTGTAGGAGCAGTCACCAAAATTTTTGGAGGACGCAAACGTAATGGCACCCACCCCAGTCACTTTTGCCGATCTGCAGGAGGTGTAGCTCGCAAAGCTCTTCAGAGCTTGGAACAACTGAAACTCATCGAGAAGGCTCCACTTGGTGGACGCAAACTTACAAGTCAAGGTCGTAGAGATTTAGATCGTATTGCAGCACAAGTTAAAGCAAAAAGCAAAAAACAACTTAAATTACAAGAGACTCTTGTTCTATAATTTCCTTGTTTCTGTAATAAAAGTGGAAAATTCATACATTATTGGCTTTATTTATATCCGTACCTTAATTTTTATGTTACAAAATAATGCGTACATCGTCTATACTCGAAAAAGGTTTTCGAGAATATTAAAACGTTAAATAAAAAGAAAATACTTCAGCATGTATTATGAAAAATTCATTCTGTATAAGTTCAAGTTTAGATTATTTCTATGAGGAAAATATTGACACTCGTTGAAATAAAGAACTAAAATAAAATCAGATTTGTTCCTATTCCTATTTGCCGCGCGTCGTGTGAACATAAAGGCGACATACTACTGTACATGTATATCACGACGAATAAAAGTAATTTTCAAGTCTGGGATTCAAAGTATTTGCTCGGCGGTAGATGTAATTAATTGCCACAAGATGACGGCACTTTCGATCATCGAATACGAACGACTTTCTTTTCAGTTGTGAACTTAATGGTGAAGGTATGGGCGTATACAGCGCCTCCTCAGTGAAACTTTGACCGTGGATGAAAACGTTTGGACACCGATCGGGTTGACTTTGGATCGAGTGGCGTGTAGGTGCTGAGAAGTTTCTCTGGGACGCAGTCGCGTACGCGCGTAAAAGTGTGTATGCATCGCGAGCCGTGCGACGAAAAAAAAGAAGCGAAATATGTTTCCTCGCGGTCAGTGCGGGAAACTCCAAGCGACCAAAATGTTAAGGAAATAATCGTGTCACGCAAGTGTCTCTCGCTGGTAGAGAAGACAGACCGTGTGCTCAAAGTTTCTCTCTTTCTCTTTCCAACCCCCTTCCCTCTCCTTCTTCGCTTTGTATCCCTTACCCCCTCTCACCCGCTCCGCTCTGGGTCCGTTGGTCGCACCGGGACGACGTTTACCGTGCGTCACGGGAAACGGCATTGGGAGGAGACAGAAGGTGACAGCCCTCCCGCGGAATTTATGGTGCGCACGGGAGAAACGGTGAAGTGAGTGGTGTCAGAGTGAAGTGAGTGCGACGGCACCAAGTGCCACACCGGTGAACAATCTACAGAGCTCGTTATCGTTCAGGGTAATATAGGTGAGAAGAGAGAAAAAATGCCGGGCCTAATCGCTGTGAGCGAATTCGTCGATGAGACGAGGGAGGATTACAACTCGCCTACCACGTCCACCTTCGTTTCGCGAATGCCACAATGCAGACAGACTATCACGTCCCTCGAGGAGGTAACACTTCGTTTGTTTGTTTTCGTTTTACTATATTCCGACTGTTCCCTCACAAGATTTTTTTATCTCGTGAAAAAGAAAAATTGCGTTACACTTGCACGCTTCGCGTTTTTACGTGTAACCTTACTGAGAGAATTTGATCGGTGGTCGAGCGCGTGTTCCGATGCGTGGGCGTTTCACAATTGCTCCGCGGGTATCTGTCTTAGCTGCAATATCTTCGATCGCGATAGATGTAACGACTTTTTTTGGCGCAACGCGCTCTCATCACCTTTTACGAACGTCTCGCGGGCTCGGTACACGCAACTTTTACCGTGTCTCTGGTCCGTGTCACTGTCAATTTCCACGTATCGGTGATGTAAATACCCGTACGGAGTCGATCTACGACTTCCAGTTCGGGTAATGTATGCAGACATGCTGTCGGTGTTGCGTTTCGTCCGCGCGACCCAACGGGAAAATACGGTGATCGCTAGGAATTTTTAATTACATCGGGTTTCGAGCGTTTGAGATTGCCGTGCGCGGAATGTTTATATGTACCAGCGCTGGAACTTGTCGGACCTTTTTGTATTCGAATAACCCAGTGATTTTAATATTTCGTGAATTTCATTCGAATACCATTCGAATATTTTGTGCACCGATCAAGTATCTGGGTATTTGTGATATTCAAATAATGTAATGTGAAGTATACGCGAGTTCTTTCAGTTCATCCTTCTTACTTGGACTTTATATTTAAATAGAATATTTTATAATTTTTGATTTTAGTAATAATATTCAAGATTAAACTATTCGAATAGTCTCACTTCTAGTTTATATGTTTTTCAGATAAATAGTTTAGTGGTCGACTGATCGATGATAATATTTTTGACGTATTTGCATATTACGTGTGTACGCGTCTTGTAAGGAAACGTTACGTAGGAGCCTCGTGTACGCGTTACGCGTTGCAGAGATTTGGAATCGGGATTAATTAGCAGGATAATGAAGGCACAATGCGCCCAAGAGTGACAGGAATGAGATGGTCTTGTTAAAAAGAAAAAGTGTCCCGAACAATTCTTTCACGCAGATGCGGATAATGGATCTTTTGTAATAGCAAACCGTAATATGCCGACGTAATTATCGGCGAAGAATGTTATTGCGCGAGCCTTTCGTAATTCAACAGCCATCGTAACTCTTGCGGGCTGCGCTGCTTAGTAGAAATATATCGGCTCGAATGCGGAACCCATTTCCAAGTTATCCGAGGTCGTGAAGATTTTCACCAATCATCGAACGAAGAAGAGCATCGATTATTGTATGTGCATCCTATTTATTTATTTGGAAGATTCATCATGCAACTCCTGGCATCGAGAAAAACAGGATATTATCCAAATCTGTTACAGTATTGTATTTTATTTGAAGTATAAAAATATTCAAGAGTTCAGTGGTGTACTTCTTTGGCGTTACTAATGTTATTGAAACGCGTTAAAACAATTATGATTTTTTTATTTAAATTACTGTCGATCGCTATCTTCTGATACTTAAAAAATCTTTCATAATTTATTTGACTCATGGTAAAAAAGTTCATCGAGGTTGGAATAAATCTCTTCTACGTGGAATTTTTGCAACGAAGGAAATTGGGTCGTTGAATATACATACGTATTTATACATATACATGTATGTACTATGCATATCGTAAAGCGTTAAGATTTTCTACATTCTATTAAATTACAATCAATAAATGACGATAAGACGCAATATTATCGTTACAACACCACTCTTTTGCATATTATCAAACCGTGGGCGTATTTTGTAACGCGCGTAGATAGGGAACTTTGCGCGGAAAGTGTGCCGCAGCGCTTGGAAGTGGAATTTATGCATGGAATTGTTAAAGTTTCTTTTCACAAAGGGGGAACTGGGAAAAACTAGCATAGATTTTAAAGCAGATAGGAAGAATCGTTCAGAAATGGGTTAATTGCGGTTACTACCGTGCATTTCGTTAAAATAATTGAATAATTATTAAGTATTGCCTACATATAATAATTTAGCACGATGATTTAATATAAGAATGAAATATACAGGGTGTCCGGCCACCCCTGGGAAAAATTTTAATGGGGAATTCTAAAGGGCAAAATAAGACGAAAATCAAGAATACCAATTTGTTGATTCAGGCTTCATTAAAAAGTTATTAACGTTTTAAGTTACGCCCGTACTGAATTTGTTTCTCGAAAGTGAATAGGATTTCGGGGGTATGTGTAATGACCAAAAATGATTGTAATTGACCCCTGTAACTAAATATAATTTTTTTAGTATGATTTTAAATATTTTACTTTCGTCTAAAAATTTCAGTACCTATTCGAATTTTTTTCTCGAAAGTGGATTTCGGAGGTATGCGTATTCACCAAAAATGATTGTAATTGACCCCCGCAAACGACAATAATTTTTCCAGAACGATTTGAAATTTTTGAATTTAATTGTTAATAACTTTTTAACGAGGCCTCAGTCGAGAAACTGATATTCTTTATTTTCATCTTATTTTGGCCTCTAGAATCTCCTGTTAAAATTTTTCCCAGGAGTGGCCAAACACCCTGTATACTAGATAAGCCGTAGAAAATATTACGAGGTAACTGCTTGGCAATGATCAAGAATTGCGACAATATTTTTTTAATTAACAACAAATTTAATAAGTTTTTATGCATCTCAAATTTTGTATCGTGTATTTCTTGATAAAAGAATTAAAATTTTTATTAAGATCGAAAATTTGGTTTCAGTAATGCTACGTAAAAAGTTGTTGTTTTATCCCTGTTTCATGCATTCAGTATTATTAGGTCCTGGTGGATATTTTCTAGAAAATACGCGTGTGTTACTTTTGCCTCGGTCGAAAGTCGATATCGATGCATCCGTAATGGTACGAGTCACTTTTACGGTGCAGTTCGACTTGGTGCTTCTTGAGAATTATATTCTCGACCACTTCCGTCTGCTTTGATGCGCTTGCGTCTTCCGGGTCAGTTCGTTTTCTCCTCCTTCACAGTAATGACCCGCAGGATTTTCAGCTAGGAAATATTACGCGTGAAACGTTTCCTCTCACGAATCTCATACACAGAGTGAAACTACCACTTTCCTCGAACAATTTTTAAAGCATTAAATACTTCATGCAGAAGGTATTTTACAAATTCCATTCTGCGTGGCCGATTACAGAGCTTAGTTAAGTACTTTTATTATTAACACGCTTACTGTCATGGTCAAATTTACAAACTTGCTTTGTTTACATTTATTTATCTAAATTAAGTTAGCGATTAACAAATGAACGCCGCTTAATAGTGTATACGTTTGCATACATTTAAATTAGTATATTACTTTTTGAAAAGGAACCCACTCGGAGATTGAAATGTTAATTAAAAAAAAATTTGTTTTGATTTTGTGAAAAATCATTTCGATGTAAAATTTTTACGTCTGGCTAACTCCGAAAGAAAAAATATATTCAGGAGTGATCAATACGCGCCAAGAACTGATAGGAAAAATCAATATTGGATTCGCTGAAGTCAAACAAGGTCGACCCAAACTTCGTTATGTGCTGGATTCAATCTTTCGTATCATGCTTGCGTCGCGACGTGTTCGAAGTTTCAAAAATATAAAATTCCGAAAAATTATTTACCATTTAAAACATACTGTCGCACTTTGATCGTTTCATTTCGAAACACCCTCTATAGTCGTTACCTTTATCCGTGCTGTATTTTCATCCAGATCGTAATTCGGTTTTCACAGCAAAGTGTATTCAACGGCGTATGAAAATTATAATAGAAAACAATTGCGAGATTGCTTACAATGAAGAATAGAAGGAAAGTGACCGATTTTGTCTTCGTTTATAGCAGAGGTTCTCAAACTTTCTCTGTTCATAGTATCTTAAATGCGTTAGTAATTTAAATCTAAAGAAGTACCTAACAGTTCCGTTTATTATGCAGTTAAATATAAATATCATATTTCTTTTACTACTGACGAAAACATTTTAATAAGAATCAAATATTACGAGAAGAACATTTGTAACCCAATATATAATGTTTTTTTATTTCTTCTAAAAACTTAGTAGGGATCAGTAGGACTCGGGTTGAGGAACACTGGTTTAAGACAATGGTCGTGGCCCATCGGTGGGTCGTGAAATCAATATAGTAGGTCACGACGACCAAAAGAGGTAGAATAGAAATTTTTAGAATAGAAATGTTGATCGGCTTGATTTACGCGTAAATTATGTGCTTTATTTTCGGTGTCATCTTATATTAATCTTTAGATGGTGAACTGTGTTAGCGACCGAACTTCGAACATCACGTAAAACAGTTTTGGTAGATGGGTTCTTGTTTCGAATAATTCCTCCGTTATTAACCAATAATTTGTGTAATTAATTCGTCACAGAGGCTTTGTCTTACCGCTGATCGATTCGACGGCAAAAAGGTTAGGTAGGACAAGGGACGGTTTGTGTGTCCTTTGGGATTAATTGGTACGGAGTTTGGCCACGCTCGAACACAGCGTTCAAAGCGTTCCGGGCGGAGAATGCTAACACTACCGGGGACACGGAATTCGCCTAACCTAGTATCGTCTTCGTTTACTCTTGACCCTGAGTGGCTGTAAGTCACCCACTTTCCCGCTTTAGCATCGGTACTTACGACACTCGCGCGACCAAAATTTACGTTCCGCGGCTATTTTCGAAATGGCGCGACCGCAGTCTATTCTCGTTAGCGTCTCGCGGCGGAAGATGAACGCTCGACCGTGCCTTCTCTTTTTCTCACGATCGCTGTCGTCGTCCAAGAGAAACCGGAGCCTTGTGTTCGTTTGGTGATTTCGTGAATCGGAACGCAGACGCGACGTCCGGCAGGGATGGGCAAAATTCTTATTTAGACACGAAAGTTACGAATAACGAATAAAAGGTAAACGACCATTAGTAGCGCGAGCAAATTAAAAGGTTATGAACAAATTGTCATATGTTGATTTCATTGGTGATCAGTTATTCGAACACAATTTTGCCCATCTTAAACGCTACAGCCCCGGAACGTTTCGCGCGACGTTTCGCTTGAGAAAAGTGAAACGTTCGGATCTCTGCCCAGTGGGTAAATAGAAATTTGACCATGACCGCGACGAATCCACTGAGAAAGGGATTTCTTGAAACGAAATCGCGTTGGTCGGTCCTTTTAGCATATTATGTTAATTGAACGATTTATTTCTAAGATATGATAAAATCGATTAAACGGGAATCTCCTTCGGATTAATTCGAGACGCACGTTTCGAAATTCGCCTGTAGCTCGGGTACGATCGACGAGCCGTCGCACGTAACGAAACGCGTGCAAGAAAACGGGCAGTCAGGCTTTTATGAAAATAAAATGTTTTGATCGTTACCGGCGAATATACGATACGGTGAAAATAAATCGAGCGCTAAAACGATTGCACGACCGGTTGCAATAATAATGTTTCGTCGCTGAGGAGTTTTGAAACGTACACATTTCGAGGTTATGATATTTTTAAGTCTTTTTTTTTTATCGTTTTTTAGCAAAGAACTACACAACTTTTTTTCTAACTCTAATAAATTTTAGCAAAGTGTCCGAAAGTATTGTATCATATTTATCTGCGTTAACTTTTAATTGTCCTCTTTTTTTCTTTTTTTTTTGTACCGAATTAGTGAATGCGCCATTGTAGAATTGTTGCTGCTTGCTTTCAGCTCTTGTAATTAATGTAATTATCTCACGAAACTCGGAATTTGGTTCAGTGCGTCTTCTTGAAAGTGCAAACAATTAATGCGATCAAAATTCGGTAACTTTAAGCGTCCGCGAAGTTGTGTAAAAGCCAAAGTTCTCTGCATAATGGAAATTCAATTTTGTAGTGTAGGTCGAACAACTTGATAATTTTGGTCATGGAGATAGATCGAACTTTCCGGAAGATTTCCAACCAAGTACTTTGCGGTGATTCATTGATTGAAATACTTCGAGGAAGCATGTTGCGTGCGTTTACCCTCAAAGACGGTAGAGGAGTACCGGTAAGCTGAACCCATCGACATCGATTCGAACAGCATGCTATTGGATTTTGCGTAACCGGTCGTTTACATGTTGCCAATACATTAACACGCCCCAGATAATTTTTTCATAATCGCTCAACCGACGCGGAACGTTCCGTGATGGCAGATTCTTTTCTCGATCATTTTCCTGCCTTCTATATTTATGTTATGTCTATCTATATACAGACGATTTGCATATAGATATCGATTATGTGTACGCAAGATACGAAAGATCTCCCCGTACAACTTTTTGTACTTTAAGTCTCGACTTAGAAAAGTTAGTTAACATTAATAAAAGTTTGCGATCTTATTTCCTTACAATGTTATATTAAACTGTTTCATTCCATCGTCAAACACGACTGACGATTATGATTTTGAACAAATATTTTTCTACTTCTACTTGATTATATGAAAATCTCTATTTATACAATTTTCTTGTAAACAACGAGCTGGGTAAAAATTCTATTGTTTTTTAAAAGGTTTCTATAAAATGTTAATGTGACTTTCATTAAATAATCTTTCACATTTAACGAGTACAAAATTTAATCTATAAAAATCGATAGAAACAACTTAACCCTTTTAGTGCCGAACGACAATATATCGTTGCGTATGCGATGGTGCCTTATTCTTCGCATTGGGAGAAAGCTCTGTTTCATATAAAACATTATAAAGGGTCTAATTTAATTGCAAAAGCATTTAAAAAATTATTTTTGGGTTTAACCCTTCGCACCAGAGGCCTTTTTCGCTCGGGCGAACCAGCAACTCAACGCTACTTCGTCGCGGAAATGTATATTCTGGAGCCGTCATATTATGCAGGGTGTTTGGCCACTCCTGGGAAAAATTTTAATAGGTGATTCTAGCGGCCAAAATAAGACGAAAATAAAGAATATCAGTTTCTTGACTGAGGCCTCGTTAAAAAGTTATTAACAATTAAATTCAAAAATTTCAAATCGTTCTGGAAAAATTTTTTTTGGTTGCGGGGGTCAATTACAATCATTTTTTGTGAATACACATACCCCCGAATTCCTACCAACTTTCTAGAAAAAATTCGAGAAGGTGTGAAATTTTTCGACGGAAAAAAAAATTTCAAATCGTTCTGGAAAAATTATTTTCGGTTGCGGGGGACAATCACAATCATTTTTGGTAAATAGATATACCCCCGAAATTCTGTGCATTTTCGAGAAAAAAAATTCAGAACGGGCGGAACTTTGAACGTTAATAACTTTTTAACAAAGCCTCCATCAACAAATTGGTATTCTTGATTTTCGTCTTATTTTGGCCTCAAGAATCCCCCATTAAAATTTTTCCCAGGGGTGGCCGATCCTGTATAGTATAACATTGGAACTAAGTAAGGTATTGTAATAATTTATGGTTTATCTGAATTTGTGGACATCGAGGAACATATATTTGCAAAAAAATTAAATTTATATCTTAAAATTGTTTGCAGAGTAATAAACTCTGAAACAGTCCCTAATATGCATTGCTTGTTATTTTTTCATATATCTTTGTAATTATATCATATTTTGAATTGATTATTTATTAAAAAATCATTGAAAATCAAATACTGTATACTACGTGACCTACATAAAACTGTGATCAAGCAATGATTATTCTTATGTGTAAATATTGTTTGTAGAAGAGAAACTTGTTTCTATGTTTTTTATCATATTTTATAATTATGTTATTTATATGATTTGCAATAAATATTGAAATGCAATTGCCATTACTTTATTCTTTCTTTATTTCGTAATATGCTGCTTTTTGAATTTTGTAAATATCATTTTTAGTTTGGTTTTTATGAGTTTTTCTCTAACCATAGTATTCTTCGCATAGGCACCCGTTTTTCGCTCGGCACTAAAAGAGTTAATTCTGAATTAATTATAATAAACAAAAACATTAATTTTAATACGTCCGTAAATTTCGGGCGTAAGAATTCTTTACTTGTTTGAAGAGAACCGCGTTTGAAACAGTTTGAAAGCCGCTGATTTAAATAACTAGACGAAAACCGTTTAAATGCAACGTGATATTTGCGAATCGCGCGATTCAATGCAATCAATGGGAAACGTTCAAACCGAAGGAGTTAAAATTCAATTAATTTGAATCTCCGCGAAGCATTCCGACAGAAATCAGCATTTTAATCGAATCAGTCGAATGGAAACTCCACGCCTGTGCTTTATCAGCGTTTATTACACCAGGAAATTTCGTATTATCTGATGTGTTTATCGAGGTTCGCTTTGATATTATAAACGATGAGTTTTTTGTTCTAAATCGAATATAAATTTAAACGATTATCGTCACGTCAATGACCGCTAATAAACATTATTGGGTAAAGAGACTTGTTTTTCATATATTACAACCGTAATACCAAAATTTAGACAAAGGAGAATAATAAAAGAAGTTAATTAAATAATAAAATAAAAGTATTTTTAAAATATTAATTCAACTTTCGTTTCTTAACAACAAAACATCCTGGTTCAAAAGCGTTTGAATACCTCCGCTACTGTAAATACATTTTTGTTGACGACATGAAAGTTTATTTAAAGACGAATTCAATTAGCCGTTGTGACCTTTACATAATCCAAGGTTATAGGGAAGCAGAAGCTATCGTGGCAGACGAAAATCAAACTCTGTTTAATAGACCCAAGTGCATTAATCGAAGGGTAAAAGTTGAAATTTCATTTTGGATTATATCGAGCCGAGGAGAATGGCGAGTTAACGCAACTATGGCTGCTAACGTCCGTGTAACGCAACGTGACAGAGGAAATAAAAGAAACTGCGTCGTCGCGACGTAGGGTCATCCTATAGGGGGCTAGAATCGAGCACAGTTTAGGACCCGTTGAACCAGCTTCTCTCCGTTGCTTCTATGTCTCCCTTTCGCTTCTAACAACGAAGTGAGACGAGCAACAAGCAAGAACGAAAGAAATTCCTCGCCGCGGCGACCTTGGTAGGTCGTTCGTATCCGAGTCGTTTACCTGGACCGATTTGCAAACGCGCAAGGGCCATCTGCACAGCTCCTAGCATCAGAGACTCGCAAACTAATGCAACGGACGCGAAGTGAAAAATACGCCTCTAGAAATAAGACACGGACACTGTCCCATTGGAACAGTGTTTCTCAAAGTGTACTTCTTGTGATATTTAGTCAAGATACGAGTATCCTTTTATCAATATAAATAAAATTTCAACTTTGTAATTCTACAATTTGTACACGATTTCGACTTACAAGGACAACGTTAGACACCGACGAAGTCACGAGGGAAATAAACGAAGAAGAAAATTATTTAGACGAGGAGGACGTGAATTCTGTAAGCGTTTGTGCAAGGCTTTTCTATTCGAGTGATTTTCTGTTTTAAAAATCACCTAAAATCGATGTCTTCGTACCCCTTTCGTGATTATACCAGTGATCGTAATTGCACGTAATTCATTAACACGTTGATTGCCGTGGGGGTCACCGGTGACCGGCGACGCGACCAATGGTAAAAATACGCGGCGCCATGGGCAAACCACATAAAATGCGCGGGGCATTCAACGTGTTAATTATACTGCGTTTAGTCCAATTCTGCTCCAGCTTGTCCTACTTTTTAGTATCGTCCTGCGTACAGGATAGTGCATCATAAATAATGCAGTTCCTTTGAATCGTAACAAATGTGTATAATGATTGGGTAAATATGGTCTGCGCTGAGACAGAGGTGGAAGGAAATTCATGATGTGCACTGAAACAGCAACGCGATGCGACTGTCAGCGTATAAATCAATAACTTGAACGGGGGACCCGATACACGACGCTGAGGATGCTAGAGATGAATCGCGTGCATTCAGTCGCATCTTTCTACCTTCTCGTTATGTCCTATCTGAACACTTTCAAACGCAGACTGAAATTTCGTGTAATTATATTTAAAATATGCTTTACACGGTGTTTCATTAACGCGGCCATTTTCGTGCTAAACTCAACGCACGAGAGCAGCTATTACCGATGCATACGGTAACCACTCTAATTCTGCTGCTACGTCCCCGTGCTTCTTTTTTTATCTAGCCATTTTTTGTCGCTTTTTTCGCTCGTTGCTTCGTCGCGTTCAATCGGTGTTTATCGTTTTCCTCTTCTTTTCACAAAAATTGTGGTAACTGTGCTCGACTTTCATTATTGACGAAACAATTGTGCACCCATTGTTGAAAATGTAGCAACGCGGACTGTTTCAGTCGTTGTTAAGGCCAGGGGCCACACAAGCGTCGAAACGACGAGCGTTTTTATGTTTTTCCTTGTCTTACAATTGAAAACAACCAAGACAGACATAATAGAAATGCCTGTCTTGTCTGTCTTCGTTGTTTTCAATCTCAAGACAAGGAAAAACATAGAAACGCACGTCATTTTGACGCTCGTATGACCCTAACCTAAAAATTCGTGCATGCGTTCGATTCTGCTCCTCGCTGTATATTCGTAAAAATTGTAACGTAGTATTATGCGTAACAGCATGTTTCGACCTGTATCATCCACAAGAAAAATAAACAAAATATATTTCTAAAAACAATACGTCTTTCATTCAACGTTAATTGTAAAACTATCGATGGCTTTTCATTGTTTGCCATCCCTAACCTCTACTGTAGTATGTGTCCAACAGGGATACAAGGGATGTCGAACATATTCGGAAGTCTCTAGAATGTTCGAAAAAAATTATTATAAATTCGATAACTTTCGAGAATCCTTCGGAACTCCTGGTGTCGAACGATATTAAACGAGACAAAATTAGGAAACGAACGCGTCGTTGTATTTACAGCGAACGGGAAATTTTGTTAAGGCGTTAAGCTCGTTGAAGTTAGTGTACCGTATGTTAAACGAGGTTCATTGGCTCAGGAGTGCAAAACCTGTTCCATCGGTTTTATCCGTTCTCCGGAGTTGGCTCGGCGGCTGTAAGGGAGGTCAGTTCCGGAGTGGGCCACACATTTGCCAATTTCCACTTGCACGCCTGGCCAGTTCGCGTTTCGCAAGTTTCCAATTCGAGAGTCCAAGCGGACGACACGGTTTTCCGAAACGTGTTGCGATTTCTGCGTAACGCAACATCGCTTGCACGACGATTGCGCAACGCCCTCGGCCGCGTTCTATGCCAAACTCGCTTAATGGAAACCTGTCTTCTCTTACACGGGGATGAGAACGTTCGATCGATTTTGCAATTTGAGTTTAAAATACCGATCTGCCTATACCAATCGAGATTAGTAAGAAATTTCCAACGGTTGTATGGATATTAATCGAGACAATAAAATGAAAAAAGGTTTATCGATAGTAATATAAAATTTAATCGTTTCTTAAGACTCTCTGTTCGCTCTCGTTCGCTTCACCTTTCTGACTGGCTCGCTCGACGCATTCCTTTGTCCCCTCGCTCGACTTTCTTTCTTTCCTTTTCGCACTTTCTTTTCTCGCTCGATTCTCGAAAATCACGCCACATGCTTTCTTTGTTCCCATCCCGTTTTGACATTCTAAGGATCAATATTTTTCGATGCGTTGCGTATAAAATAAATGCAAATTTCGAAACAAACGATAATTTGATACTTAACACGTTCACTGCCAGATCAAAATTGTATAATATTCTGCAGTAAGTAAAATTTTGATTTTAGACCATTGTAAACTACATAACCTAAAATTTGTTTCAGTATTTATTTTCGTAATCTTGTTAAAATTCACAAATTCTATTCAAATGTATTTCGCTCAACGTCTTAACTTGAGAATTAGTTTTTCTAGTATCATAATGGTAAATCCTGTCAAAGTGTTAATGGATTAATAAAGTCGAATTTATGAATGTTTCCTTGGATGCTCGACTCGCAAACTACCGCTTCCAGACACGACACAGTTTTGGCACCGTAATAACGTAAGATTACGTGTGCTATTATCGTTGTGTCTCGTGTTCCGAGGAAAGTCGTTCAGTCGTGCGTTTGTTTCTGTGAATGCGTATAACTAAAATTAGAAAACGTGTCGCGTCTGCCAACTCCGTTCAATAGTGAGATTGCCGCGTATAAAAAGAGGTTATGGTACAAAATGAACGACGCGGTATTTTATTACTAGGTCAGTAGAAACGGTCCTCCGACATGGCCAAATAACGAACAAATTTTAGAAGCAAGTTAACTCCATCGTTGTAAATTTCTCTCGATGATTTATACCGCTTTAATTTTAATTTTTGTAAATTTAATCTTCGATCGAAGGTCACGCCTAAGAATGTCGTTTCATTCGTAGAACGAGTTCTCGTTACTTTCGTATCCGTGGCACGTTCGGTGTTATTATTATCGTGCCGTTATCAATGTCCGCCTATTATTCCGACGCGGAAATAACAAAAATGCATTTCACGTTTGGCCTTGTTAATGAGAATTCTGCTGCCTGTCGTTTCTACACGGAAAAAATCCCAGTCGCCATATTCCAACGTCTAATTTTTATACGAATTTGGTTCTTTTACTATCACGTTAATTATGGGTGGTTAAATTTTAAATATCCCATAGCGCACAGTTTGTGAACCACTGGCATAGTATTTCGAAGTATGTAATTGTCAGTAGGAAAACTTTGAAATGACGTTTTCAATCTCAAGCAAAAAAAAAGGTACAACAAGAATATGTGAGTCGGTGGTAGTGATTGAATTTCTGTCATTCTGTCCCCTATCTTATTCAATTTGTTCGACGATCCTCTTCACACGCTACCAACGGCCGTATTGCGTGAACAATAAGGGACGTCGTTCATCGATCCAAACGCTTCAATTCTAACTTTTCAATTATACCCAGCGTAATGTCTCTGTACGACCAGCAGCTACTTGACGATAATACAAGCGAAGGAAAGTCTGTCGATTGAATTTTCTCCGTGTCGACAACACCCGTTAATTCTCGACCGAACAAATTTCAGCTTGTAGCGTACTATTTCATGCCACCTGTGTTAAATAGGAATTTTTAAACTTTCGACGCGCGAGCTTTTTCTCGAAAAATTTGCAAACTAAATTATTTTGCTAACTCTTGTTTTAAAATAGAAAGTATTAAATTCTTTACAAAGATTTACTGAAAACATTTAACGCATTGCAACGGAAAAACCAAAAAGTTTACATTGTTGTTCGTTCCAACAAAGAACGAACGTGTAATCATTATACGTTACGCTTGCTTTGTAGTAGCTGCTTTTGGACGTAAGACAATGGTTTCGTAGATTATATTAAAAGAGATTACCGGGTATTGAGAACACATAGGGTGATACAATGGAAACCAGTGACTTATTTCGTTAAATCTGGAATTTTATAGTGGGGTAGGTGCTGAATTTTTTGGCGAAAAAAAATTTCAAATCGTTCTGGAAAAATTATTTTCGGATGCGGGTGTCAATTTCGATCATTTTTGGTGAATAGACATACCCCCGAAATCCTATTCACTGTCGAGAAAAAAATTCCTTACCGAAAATATAATGTGTGGCCAGAAATGTTTACTCGAAAATAATTTCATGTTAATAAAATGTCAACGAGATCATGTGTAGGTATAATATTGCAGAGTTAAATTGTGCTTGTGTCGTATCTAGAAAATCGTAGTTTGATAGAACTCGACTGCGAAATTCGATACGGATTCGTCGATGAAAGGAATGACACGTCGAGCGAATGCAAATTCCTGAAGAAACGATTGTCGAGCAAACTACCGTATCAGCGTAACGTGCTCAACAACGCGTCGTGATATATCTTGATGCAATCATCTGTCGGCTCGAAAAAAGAAAGAAGAATAAAACAAGACCCTTCAACCCCCTGTACAATACGCGCGTTCCTCTTCAACCCTGAGGACCGACTTATTAAAACGTCTGATATTTATCGCGACGCCTTGCGTCGACATTTGTTCACGTTCGAAGGGCCGAGTATAGTGGTCTACGCTGAATAAAATAAATTTCTATGTTCTCTTCGATTTTGGTTTTATATTGTCTGTTAAATTGTAATTACTATTTTTTAATTTAGGTTTTTTAAAATCAACTTCTTCCGCGAACTACCAGTCATATCGACACTAAACTTAGAGGTTATGCATAAAACAAACGACAGTTCGAGATAGGTAAACAAACCTTGGCCAATATCACCGTTGGGTGGCCAAGGCTGCGAACTTTTCGAACTCTCGTAGATAAGAAATTCGGCCATCTTTGAAAGAGGCGAATCGTCCGTTCCAATATATTCGACTCGTCCACGCGTATCTGGACGGGATGCAGATTTAATTGTGATTGTTCGAGCAAACTACGCCGGCTCGATAAGAATTCCAATATACTTTTACCTGCGTCGGCGATCCTCTCGAGTTTATTGAAAATCGTGAAAGCGCGACGGCGCGAAATGCAAAAATCGACGATAAGAAGGCCGCGCGCCGCGAGGATCGAAGATATACGAATCTTCCACCCGGCGGAGCATGATCCGATAAAATGTATCGCTGGTTCGTTCTACTCGGGAATTCCTTTTCTCGTTGTTGTTGCTTTTCCTTTGCGCGTTTAACAGTCGGCGACGCCTTTTGCCGCGCGTTCCGCCTCTCTCAGCCTTTTCGCTACGTCCTCTCGAGACAGAGACCGGCGAAACTCTTATCTAGATACGAATTTCGTATAACGAACGAAAGATACAATGGCAGGGCTTGAAAACAGTTACGATACGGTTTTGGGTCTTGAAACGGTTATGAAGAACCTATATCTCCAACCATATCCAGTTTCAGTTTCGGTTTTACATATGTATATCCGTTTCAAAACAATTATAAGGTCATTTCAGGAGAGACGCATCCTTATAACACAACAGTATAACATATGCATAATGACTACTAAAACTTCTGGTTAACGTAGCTGCTATTTTATAACTTTATTTTTCTTTTTAAAAATGTTCTAAGAGGTGTGCCACGGTTAGTATTTTAAGTGCAGTGGGTTAATGAAATACTCACGAGTTAACCTAACCTAGCCCGCGATACACGAGAATCGAATTAAAAATATCTTTCACCTGTCCCTATGTTATTTTTGTAACGCGTGGCGCGTACAAGTAGGAATGTTAAAAAGAAAACCGTGCGTCGAGAATTTCTTACGTTTCCAATAATTATTGTTGCAGACTTTGGACTTCGACAGGGATGGTCTGACGAAGCTGAAGAAAGCGATCAAAGCTATACACAATTCTGGAAACGGTGAGTGCGGATTGAATAAAAAAAAATTCTTATCGAACCTCGAATTACATGTTTCACATTTCCTCTCCTGCTTTCCTAGTGGCTGTGCAATGTGAGACACGCGTATAACGAGGACCGTCGAGTTCTTCGTTTAATTAAATTTTCTACGGGGTTTCGTGTTTTTTACTCTTTGTCCATGTACTTGTTCGTATCTTGTGTCGAAGAAAAATGTTTCTAGTTAGAAATAACGATTATCCCTTACGCGTTTCACGTAAGATATAATTCGTGAAGCCTCTTGATCTAATAAAGTTACAACAGTTTTATAAGCATGCAAAATGATGGAAAGAATCGATTTGTGTAAAAAAAACTAGCTTCAATCTTACGGCTTCGCTCGCATTATAGTCGTACCTGCCGACAGTTTTTTTTAGTTGTGTTTCTGCGTACAGAAACGTGGTGTAGAACAAAAAAACTTTCTTAATCCTTTCTTTTCTCCGCTAGAGGCGCTAGTAGTAGGGACAACTGTGTATATGCCCCATAAAAGTGCAAGGTACATTGTTATAAGAAATGTATTATGATCGTTGCAGCATTATTTTGTTCCTAAACTTTGCACCGCGTGGTTTCAGTCAAAGAACAAGCACAAATCCATATTGCATTGTTGCACAAAAAAAATTATATCATTATTCTTATATCAGATTCAATTTTTTCCTGTACTTTGAGCTACAAAGTTAATTGTAAAACTTAGTTATAAATTGATTCGTTTTATAAGTGTTTATAATTCTTTTGTACAACAGCTCATGTCGATAACGAAGTATACCTTGGAAGGGCGCTGGAAAGGCTTGGCGATGCGGCTCTGAAAGAACAGGAACCGGATATCGGTGCTGCTTTCTTAAAGTTCGCGGTCGTCACGAAAGAATTGAGTGCTTTGATGAAGACTTTGGTACGTACGCGGATGATACATATACGGATTTTCTAAATATGAGCGACGGCCAGTCGGTAACAGTAGAGGTTTATTACGCATTAAAGTACCGCTTCCGACGCGAATGGACTTATACACATGGAATGAATCCGTAGAATAAGAGGATTTCAGAAGGCTATTGTTGCTACATATAAAGGAAAGAAAGAGTTAAAACCTTAATATGTCTGCTCGTTAAGTAATAATTGTCTCTATTGTCTCGACGATCGAATAATTCGAAAGAGATTTAATTTTTTTTTCGAATTTCAAGTATTTCAAAGGTTTAAAAATTCGCTCTGCACCGAACGCGTTGAGCGCATAATATAATCGACGTGTTCGTAATTTAAGAAAAGGGAGCGTTAGGCCGAAAAAGGTTGGTAAACGGTATTTTAACCGGTTCTGCGAATCCAATCACAACTATTATTGCTTTTCTCATCGACAGATGCAGAACATTAACAACATCGTAATGTTTCCTCTGGACTCGGTGCTAAAGGGGGATCTCAGAGGTGTAAAAGGCGACTTGAAGAGACCGTTCGAGAAGGCGTGGAAGGATTACGAAGCGAAATACGCGAAAATCGAGAAGGAAAAGAAGCAGCATGCGAAAGAGGCTGGCCTCATTCGGACGGAAGTTACGCCGGCCGAGATCGCCGATGAGATGGAAAAAGAGAGAAGATTGTTTCAATTGCAAATGTGCGAGGTGAGGCCCCCGAATCGTGTCTGGAACAAACGACAGTAATTCTCTGTATTTATTACGACGATTGTTTCAATCTACGGTACAGATTTATACGCCCTGCAAAAGGAACCGTTGACCGTTCGCGCTCGAAATGAATTCTCGTCCACTGATTTTGAAAAGAAAATATTTTCAGAGAACAGAATATTTTTCTTTAATGCACATACGTATCTAGTAACCAAATTTTTTAATTAATTTCTGTTGTATTTTGCAGTACTTGATAAAGGTGAACGAAATCAAAACAAAAAAAGGAATTGAACTACTTCAGCATCTAGTCGAATATTATCATGCGCAAACCAAGTAAGTTCATTGAGACACCTTCTGATATTGAACCACACACAGTCATAAACTCGTTAAGTACCAATGTCCTATAATTTGGTACTTAATGTGTTCAGGCGCTATTAAGGATACTCAATGTAAACACTCGATTCCTACAGTTACTTTCAAGACGGCCTAAAGACCATAGAGCATTTTGGCTCGTACGTAGCGGATTTGAGCGTGAAGCTGCAAAAGATCAGGCAAACACAGGACGAGGAAAGAAGGCGATTAACAGAACTGAGGAACCTCCTTAGAAGTTCCGGTTGCGACAAAGAGGTAAACTTAACGACCTTGAACCTGCACCCTTCAGCGACGCGTTCCGTGAACATTCAAGATTGTATGATTTCCAGTTGAATGTAAACGCGAATGTAGGATATTCGCTTCATCAGCTTCAAGGGGACAAGCAACACGGCGTCACACGGTCCGGCCACCTTCTGAAGAAGAGCGAAGGAAAAATGAGGAGGGTCTGGCAGAAGAGAAGATGCGCCGTTCAAGCGGAGGGCTACCTCGACATTTGTCACGCGGACGAGAATAAACCACCTACGAGGGTGAATTTATTAACCTGCCAAATTAAGCTTGTACCGGACGATAAACGGGGCTTTGATCTCATTAGCTGTAAGTTGAATTACGAACGGATGTTAAGAATATTTAAATTTACGCAAACTACGAGGGTTGTTCAATAACTCCTTAGAAAATCCAAGACCTGGCGCTCGTAGCATCGAAAATGGTTTGTTTTTAGTAAGCATCATGACTCACTAGACAGCTGTCAAAGTCTCAGTTATATCCACCACATGGTTTCATTTTTATTGTCGATCGAAGTAAGAAACTTCCTCTTGCATCAAGACAATGCACGGGTGCACATTTGTGCAGTTTCAATGGCCAAAATCATGGAATTAAAGTTCGAATTCTTACAACGTAGGAGAAGGTCACCGCCTATTTTGAGGACCTTCCGAAATCTTACTTTTTAGATGGCTTAAAAAAGTTGAAGAAACGTTTGTAAAAGTATATAGAGCTAAAAGGAGATTATGTTGAAAAATTAAAAAAAATCTACCTAAAATAATTTGTTTCTCTATCTTTTTCTAAGAATTTATTGGACGGCCCTCGTATCACGAGGAGTCGCGTCGAAATTTAAAATGTAATGAATGTGTGTGATCATGCGTCTCTATAGTACTCTTAAACTTGCATCGTTTCAGACAACAGAACGTACCACTTTCAAGCGGAGGATGAAGCAGATCAACGAGCGTGGATGTCGGTTTTGGTGAACTGCAAGGAACGCGCTTTGCTTCGAGCTTTCGACGCTAGCGGCAAGGCAGAAGCTGGTAGCGGAAACCCGAGTTTAGTCGAGCTACAGCAGGCCGTCATCCGGTGTGTCATGAGGTTACCTGGAAATGACCAATGCTGTGATTGTTCCTCGCAAAATGGTAAATCTGATGAGGTCACGTTTCGAGAGTGAAACGTTAGTATTATTAGGTGCATCTTTTCTTTTATTCGTGCCAGGCGATATACAAAATTCTACTGTTAGTACTACTGCGGAATATCGAAACGAATGCCCAACAAGATATAGACAGATACGTAGAATTTCTTTCTGTATAATATCGTATAAAAATATTGTACTTGTTTCACAGATGCCACGTGGCTATCCACGAATTTCGGCATAATCGTGTGCATAGAATGTAGTGGAATACATCGAGACTTAGGGGTACACATATCTAGAATACAGTCTCTAACGCTGGACAACGTAGGCACCGCGCAACTTCTACTTGCGCGTCACATGACTAATCAGGCGTTTAACGAAGTGATGGAAGCTACGTTGCACCATAATCACAAACCAACGCCAACGTCAACGATGTAAGTAATCAACTCACCAGATTTTTATAGTTTATAACTCTTCTATCTGAACAGCGAATACATCACAGCTTGGAACACCTAAAATATTCATTACGTATTAATATAATTTAGACAGTACAAAAATTCAGACTTTCTATTCCGTAAAATTTTCATTAATTGCAATACTTATTTTAAAATACCGTCCTAGTTGGAATTCTGGCACAGTACCAATTGTAATTAATTTGTCTATAATCCAATTTGTGCCTTGCTGCACTATACAGGGAGGAAAGATACGAATTCATAAGAGCAAAATATGTGGATAAGAGATACGTAATGAACACTTGCGCGGATGAGCGAGATCTACTCTCCGATTTGGAACACGCTGTTAATAATCGCGACTTGCAACAACTTCTGCAAGTTTATGCCGAGAACGTGGATTTGGCTGCACCGTTGCCAACATCGGTAATCAATTTTTTCAATTTTTGACAAACTAGTACTGTTCTAATTCTTTAAACGAGTATCTGTAAACACCTTGTCCAGCATGAAAAGCTTCACTACTATGAACTAATGAAAATTGCGTTATTCCTTTACAGGATGTAGGCGAAACGGCTTTGCATTTAGCCATTTTGCGCGAAATGGGAAATAGCTTACATATAGTCGATTTCCTAGTGCAAAACATGTCAACAGGTGGTATAGACAGAACCACCATTGACGGAGAAACGGCGTTGCATCTTTGCGCGAGGCACGACAGAGCAGAAGCGATGAAGTTGTTGTTACGGGCAGGCGCTGATCCTACACATCGAAACAAACAGGATAAAACGCCACTTGATATCGCGCAGGAAATGGGTCATCATACTTGTAAAGAATTGGTAAAGCCGTTAATAAAATTGTCATTAAATTTTTTTCAACACCATACCATGTAATACAATGATGATGAAAATCAAACGATTGTCTTTAGCTGAGTCACGCTCTACAAAGACAAAAAACATTGTTCGACAATGTCAATATCGATTGGAATCTCTCCCACGATGAAGGCTCAACCGACTTCTCGGATGATGAAACGATAATAGAAGATAGGGTATGTAAACATACAGCGCAATTGGAAATGCTATTAATCTAATACAAGGAGCAGCGATAACGTAAAAACAAATTTTTACTTCATTTACTTTAGAATGGATGTTTAACACCCGAGAAGAAATCACGCAGTAGGCCACCCTCTTACGTGGGCGGCGGTGGCAGTGGTGGTGGTACCGGACCGGGAGATTCACCAGTGACACTACGAAGCCGAAGTAGTACTTGCGATAGCTTGCAAAGCGGTTCTTCTCCAAGTTCGTCAACAAACAGACAACAAATGCCTCCACCGCCACCACCACAATCAAGGAAACCTGTTGCTGGTACTTATTTCTTATCGAATTAATACATGACATTTTTTATCAGTGGTGCCTGACTTTTCCCATTATCTCTAATTTTCTTTTATTCCCCCTGTTTTAGTACCTGCACCCATGGCGCCAGATATATCAGTCAATATTCACGGGTCGCTGAAGAAGCGTGTAGCACCACCACCACCACCATCGGCCGGAAGTACAGGTGGTATACCCTCCTCTCATTATGGTACACTACCTTCGTCCGCGTCCTTAGCAGCGTCAACGCATAGCCGTACAACGAGCGAACCGATCTTAGCTGGTCATTCTTTACATACTCTACCACATGCGTTAAATACATTAAACAGTCAGCATCATAAAAGATCGCCCAGTGGAGATTCTTCTACGGGACACGGTGCGTTTGAAAATTCACGCAAACTTCTCTATGAACTGCCGCCTTAGCTCGGGTAAACGTAACAATCTTTCGCTCCTTTCCATTTCTGAAACTTACTATGTCCCGTCTGTTCGTTAGGTACGGACAAAGTGAATACATCGACGATTCAGAGACCGAGAAATCCCCCACCTCCCGCGCCATCGGGCGTCAATTCGTCGAGATTGAGCAATGGTCGCAGTAGCGAGTCATTAAGTTCAATGTGTTCGGATCATGGTTTGGGTAATCCTGTTCCTCCTCCACGTAAGGTAAGTTACAAATCTCTGATACAAGTTGGTAAATCTTTTCTGGGTATTTACAAATAATGGAAAGGGACTTTTTCAAACGGGGAAATACTGAAACAAGGAAATCGAGGAATAATCCTTATTTTTTCTTTTTTTTTTAAATATTATTTTCGGATATGTAATGCAAACTTACTAAGATATTATTTCACGCTAAAGCGAATGATGTTTTATTTATATTTTATTTGGCGCAATCATCAATGCCGGTAGATTTCTAACATCTCCTTTAATGCCGTATGTGTATGTATATACATCCGTTCAAATACTTATTGTTCATTTAATATACATACTAACTACAGAAACTTTTAACTAACACGATGTTACACCTATCACTTCTCCCATTTAGTAGTCAATAATAGCTTCTCGTTGATTCTTTTTTTTTTTTACAGACTTTGGTACTTTTACATATCATACTAATCACACACATTACCCGTGATTCTTAGTAGAATTTGTACATTTTCATTGTTCATAAACATCATACTTCCATTACATATTAATGTTGGTAAACTTTTGCAGTAATACGATGCACATTTTCCCTTTATATTGCATAAATCATTAATTCATATCACTTCGAAATACAGCCGGAGCAATAATCGAAAGTTTAATGTACTAATTTTACCAATAATTTTTACAAAATTTAGTAACGCCAATATAAAATTGTTCATTCTATCGCAGAAAATAATGGTTAGAAAAATTTTTATACGAAAGCGTTTAAAGATGATAGGAAAGTATTATCTGCAACACAACCTCGTGACACGTTGCGTGTATTTTTTTTTTTTTTTAATTTCGAATCGGTATTTAGACACTGCATGTATTTCAAAGACAGTGCTTTATGGTTTGTTATTAACCATTGTTGGTACAGCGAAGGGACCGGTCCAGGCTAGAGAGCTACGCCGAGGAGCCTTCATCTTTGCTCCCAAATCTGAATCTGGTAAACATCAGCCATCCCACATTACAGCTTGCTACACTTGAAATGTATTTTAGCATTGATATACAATACACGGGCGAAACAGTAATAAAAAGAAAAGGAGATACTCGCGTTTGATATCTAAACGAAACAATTAATAGTTGAGAATTTGCGTTTTCAAACATATTATTAATGTCACTGTAGGTTTCGTTGCCTAGCCAATAAATTCGTGTCATCGTTTACAGGCATAAATTTACATTTTTAGATCGTGTTACTTATTTTTGCTGTTTGAGCTATTTATCTTATTGTTTGACCATACGTTTATTGAAATGAATCATTTGAAAGTATTTTTTATTTTAAGCCACCGATAAATGGAAACAGTAAAATATTAATATAAAAATATTCTGCTACTGAAACGATCTTTTCAAGTGTGGTAATGCTTTGCATGATCAGTCGTGCTGTCCGTAACCATATTTACCATTGTCAGTGCTTTGCATATAATTTCTGTGAAAGTAACATTTTATTTTAATTCGCCAAATCGTTTATTAATGTAATCTCAAGACGGTCGTTTTGTTCAGTCCTAATCAAAGTCACTTTACCTCCTAGATTTCTACTGTATGATTGTAATAAGCATACAGTATCATCAAGATGAAACGTAAAAGATATTTAATACTGAATTATTGATATAATTTTCTGATCAATGTTCGTGCTTCCCGCGCACCAATCCTACCCGTTGATGCAACATTTTCATTAATCAAAATTTGACATGGTAGGATGCGTACTTTGAAACTTAATTCTCGCATGAATCTATCAAATTTGTGTTTGATAATAGCACCTGAATGCAAGAAAAAACTCCTCTAATCATTCTGAGATAATACTACCCTCGTAATTTTGCAAAGTGGATGAAATTAGTGGTGTGATTAGCTATAAGGCATTTCATAATTAACAATACAAAAGATCCGTTGTACATATTTCTAATTAGACATGCCACATTTATCTTCCACTATGTAACTAAAGATTGTATTAATAGTTTAAATCTAAGAACTGAATCTAAAAAGTACTTTTAACAGGCATGAAATTGGCGCATATTATTGGAAATTCTAGTTCAATGACTATGGAATAATAAGAACAAATAATTAAAGTATTACATTTGCATACACATTTAAGATGAACCCAATACCCAAGAATCCTTTTGCGGTCACCTATAGAGCACTCTATGAAGCTGCTAAGAAAAGCAGAACATGCGTTGATATACAAACATAATCTCATATTCTATACAAAATCAGTTTCTTACATGCATGACACTCATTATAGTAAAACAAAAGCGAATTAAATAATATTCACTTAATCGTGCACGACCTACATATGTACATTGTTGAAAAGAAACTGTCTTCCTTCTGCCTTTTCCATCTAGAATTTCCAATTTGTCCTTTGAATCTAAGGATTCTACATATTCGTCACAGTCGACTCTCAATGCTCTTACGAGTGCTTGCTTCGTCCATGAAAAACTAAAATATATACCGGAGGGGTGGACAGAATGCTTCTGAATAGAATTCAATTGGGTAGAAAAGTTTATCTTAGATAGAATTTCTTACTATCATGAAAACACATTCTGTAGAGGAGCATTCTCTGTACCTCTTTGCAGTATGGTCTCGTCGATAGATCGTTCACTCAAACTCAAACTTAACTTCTTCGTTGCTTTTCTTTTAGCCAACTTTGTCGACTTTGAGCGGACTACGACGTTGTCGAGCTCTGTACGACTGCGAGGCCGACAACGAGGACGAATTGTCCTTCCGCGAAGGCGAAGTTATCATTGTCACCAACGAGCAAACCGACGACGACAATTGGATGGAAGGCGCGCTGGAACGAGCCCCGGAAAGAAGAGGAATGTTCCCAATCAGTTTCGTACACATGTTTCAAGATTAACATTCGGTAAGCCTGAACTCGTTGGCAAGTGTTTCCAGTACTGCCAGCACCGTGAGCGTCGCTAGTCTCGGCAGGAAAAATTGGATGCGAAAATCGAAGGATTAAGGGACGTCCTCCATACGCAACTCTAATCTATAATACCAGCAGGCCTCAAACTTTTATACGCACGTCTTGTTGGAAACTTCGGAAGCTTGGATCTGTCTAAAAGACTTGACTCGTTTGGAACGTACGCGTTACTTCCTACATTGCTTGAACAATATTAACCACAGATCGCCATACGGCTGGATTACTACACAGCATATCTTAGATTGGATGACAATCAGGTTTGACATCTTTATAACCGAAATTGCATTTCTGAACTCGTGGTCCGTCATTGATGCTAAGCTACGTGTTCCCGTGACATTTATTGTCAGATTTAATGGTAAAACTCAAAATCTAAGTGATTACTGACCTGTTCAATAGTATGGAGATTATGAAGGTTAGTTATACCCGAATTCTTGCAATAGCATCAAGAAGATTTACATGTATTTTATTTCAACAGAGGATACAAGACAAAACGTTCTCTCAACTGCAGAATTGTGCAAACTGATTTTAATGTCACGTGAACGCATATCTTTAGGTTAGTTGAGAAAACAACATTAACCCCTTCCCGTGCCATTTAGCTCGACGAAATCCGGGCCCAAACTGGGAGGCGTCAACGCGCGGTAAACAGATCAGACTGATGTTAAACTGCTTTGTAACAGAGATTATAAGAATCGTGACCGACTCTTGTGGCGTACCGATAGAAACTAAAACTCAATCACGATCGTGATTTGCTGTCCGCGAGCCTGGCTCGTAATGTTTACGTTTGGGCCAAAATCTTCATCACGAGTCAGACTCGTTAATGTACGGGAAGGGATTAATAAAGTGTTCCGATCGAAAGAAAAATGGCGTCGTATAGCTCCCTATTTATGACTGTTTATGAAAATTATCTAACAGTTTTTTGGTAAATTAATAAAAAGCGTGAGGATAAAGTATATACATATGTACATGTAAATTCAATAATAAAATGTCCAATACGTATATTTATTTGCTCCGCCAAATAAGTATGTAAAAATTTTTGTATCAGTTTTTTGGTAATCAGAACGTCTACACAGTGAACATTATTTATTTATTATGATGAATTATCTTTATAAGATCTTTACAAGATAATTCATTGTAATTCTTTTATACAATTGTGAAGTGTTAAATAATTTATATAAAATATTAATATTAAAGATGAGCTATAGTAAGGAAAGATGTCGAGATACCTGTTTAAACCAGTGATTACATAAAGAGAATTTCTATATTTTTAATTAAAAATTAAATTGTTTTTATTGATTTTTTTATCGATCAAATTTTGTATTTATTAAACATAAAATTCTTTTTTCAAATGTCTTTAGTCAAAGTAAATGCTTGCAAAGCTCTCGTACTAATAAACAAATGGATGGAGAAACACTGGTTTAAACAGGTCAGTTTTATGTAACTCGAAAGAAAAATTTTATTTGGCTGAAATTGTAAAGAATATATTTAAAAAATAAATTTATTTGGCCTGCCTATTCTTTGGGGCAAAAACATTGACGGCCATAACATTGGGTAGAGTTGGACAAATTTTACTTCCGAGCAACGAACAAAATTTTACATTCATTCCTAAATTAGTTTTTTAATGAATCCAACATTTTTATTCGTTATTCGGAAATAAAATTAGCCTAACTCTGACGTTGAGTATGCACGTCGCTGCCTTCGGGGCTGTCGAGGGGCTGCGTATGCACGAGAAACCCGACTCTTCTAACATGTAAATTGGGCCGTAGAAAAAGCGATCAGAGATGCGAAACGCGTTTGTAATAAATTTCACTTATGATACGGTCGATTCTAAGATGCTTGAAACACAGATAAAAACTCGACGGTTCGTGTTCTATACCTAAACGTATCTGTTAAAGTCGGATCCACTTAACCCTCTATTGCACAAATGTTCCTGATCGGTGACCTCGATAAAAAATAATCCATTCGCTCACGTTTCCTAGTACCGTAAGGCTTGTGGGGAGACGTAGTTGCTCTAAAGATTCAGCTGCTCATTATTTATAAATAACCAAGAACGTATAGGTAACAAAGAAATAATTTCTCTGTCGAAAGAGAAATAAAATTCATGCATTAGAGGGTTAAATACAGGGGATACTTTTTTTTATATTCTAAACGCGAATAATCCGGTCGGAACGTGTTATGTAGATACGTTTTAAGTGAAACTGATACAGTGTAGGAACAGGAGAATATATGTACGTCGAGCGAACAGTTTGAGCGAGGGGCTCTGGTAATCGAAGACTGGAGCGATTCGCGGTTTCAAGGCCGAAACTAAAAAAAAAAAAATATGTGATATAAGATATATTTCAGTATAAATTATTAGTATTACGAATCAGGTTAACGAACAAATTCTACGTTTAGCGGTACTGTTGTGCGTGCATCGAGGTCGAACAAACGATGCACGATCCGGGGAGGGGGGTCAGTCCATCGTGTGAATCACGGTAATTCATTCGTATCGTGAAACAGCAGAGCGGATACTGGTTTATCTTGCTGCTGATATCGATTGTATTAGGTAGACACATGGTGTATTCGTTGTTCGATTTAAGAATTTACGTTCGGTAAATATGCACAATCTGAGAATACAGAAAGCATGTGCTGCGTGTGTGTATGCAAGTTGCATGAGAGAATGAGAGGAAAGAGCGAAAAAGTTTCAATCTCTAATTCGTCGCATGTCTTAAGTATCTGGCGCACACTCCTTTTCCGTACTGCCAATGGTGAGTATACTCTTATACTCTAAACAATTGCGTTACAGAAATATATATAAAAACACACACACACACACATAAACACAAAGGAACCCATATGTATTTTCGTTTTAGAGAAACGTGTAACTGACGTTTAAACGATAAATCTAGGATGTTCGAAAGTCCTTACCTCCGTAAGAACACAGAATGTGACATTAATATTGCATGACACCGATAGTATTATTAGCATATTCGATTATTAAAAAAAAGTCACGACGTTACGACTGTATGTACATTTTTGTAATGCCATATTATTTGTTAGTACATATATAATTACACGTACACACGCGCGTGCGGCGTATCACACAATGGAACATATTGTGAAATAGAATTATTGAAATTAGAGGTTTATTAGTCGTTAAGTGTACATGGAAATAAATATTAAAAACAAAAAAAAAAAAAAAGAAAGAAAGAAAGGGACGGAGTGTAGAGATGTGCGTGCGACTCAACGATGATTATGCGCCGGAAGCGAATTGAAATTTATTTTTATTTCACTTGAATTATATATATATACACGAGACCAAAGAGACGTTTGCAAATGAAAAGAGCGAAGCTTGTCTAGCTCAATCTACGGAACTGTAATTCTTCTAGCTCAGTGGTTTCCAAATTTTGTTGAAAGACGCCCTATCAAAAACAAATAGGATATTTATCCATATTAAAAATTTTCTTCCACCTCCCATTTGGATTGTAAAAGACCTCCATGTTAAGAAACACTGCTCTAGACGAATGCACATTTACTCTAATTGAATCTAACTCAATTAATCGTCCAAAGCCACTTTCGATACAGCGCTTGAAGTTTCGCCTACGAAAATTGGATAAAGAGGTGTAACTAAAAGAGTGATAGGGTTAACTTTTCGGTGGCCTTGAGCGGCTAATTGATTTCGATGCGACTGTAACTCCTCCATTCGCTTCACTCCTGACGCTGAACCGTGCTCGTCATTCTTTTGTAATTAATCATTTCCGGAACGTCACCAAATATAATTATGTGAATGCCACTCACGCGTTCTGTTTGTATTGTTCAAACGGTTCGAATACGAGGGAACCACGAGGAACAACTGCAAAGTGTGAACCCCGCGGTCGATCGACGACCGTGTTTGCTGCCTAGTCGAAATCGGAATAGAATTAATATTTTCCCCGACAATGTCTCCGATACTCTGCTACGCGTCAGACCCGAATTTCACTCGAAATTTATTTAATTACTATCACATAAGGCATTGTAAAGTATTCGCGCACTGATCGTGGAAAAAGAATGGAAAGGAAAGAACATTAGGTAAACCTTACGTTTATGGGAGGCAGCTCCGATGATCTTGACCTTGACATATGTTGCCTCGTGGAACGAAATTCCATATTCTTGTTTTTTGTTTTCGGTCATTTTTATATACTAATAACTTTTTAATAAGAAACGAGAGGTAGCTATAACTTTTTGGGGGGATGCTCAAGAGTGTGACCTTCATAAACTGTGTGAACGTCAAGGTCACATTCAGTATACGTATACGCACATTTTAGTGTAATAGTATTAATACATTTTTATTAATAACTTTTTAATAAAAAACGAGCGACGGCTAAAACCTTCCGAGGGTCATTCAAGTAGGTGACCATGACAACATATATCAAGGTCAAGGTCATCGCAGCTGCCTCCCCTAAACGTAAGGTTTACCGAACATTAAAAACTAAAAATTAAATGAAAAATCTCGTTCGCTATTCCAAATAAAAACAAACAAAAAAATTAAAAAAATAAGTGGAGTATTCGGAACAATGTTATTATTTCCTATGCATAATTAGTCTAGGCTCGCAACGCTTTACTGTTTTACTCGAACAAAACGGACAAAGCTTTTATAAGAATAACTACTGTTAATTAGTGTTAACATCTCGAGTATAGTGAGGGTTGGTACGAGCGAGGAATACGGTACGCGTTTCTATGAGTCCGTGAAACTTTGAAACCTTCAGGGAGAACACCGTTCTTCTCGACGTCCCTCGATTTTTCTTTTTCAACGACTGTATTCGATACGGAGTGTACCGAGATCAAGATAAAAAAAAAAAAAAAAATGAACGATTATCGAGAAAAGCTTGACACGGAGCCTTTCGTTCCAATTTGCGGATGATTCAAAGTGATACTTGTTGTGCGTTCGATTTCTAAATCGTAAATGAAAATATATCGATCAAATTCGTAGTTTTAACGATTGTAATCGTGAGATGTTCAAAGATGTTCTTTAGAAATACGCGCTTTTAAACAGGGAATATAAGAGAGAAACAGGGTTCGGCGCAACATAAATTTCAAGCCACGTCGCTATGTAATGCCAATCTGTAATAAAAGGAAAAAAGAAGAAAAAGAATCTAATCCATCTAGCATATTAAGCTGCCTTTAAATTTGGTTATAACATTCTCGTAGTCTTTGATGCGTTCTCAGCAGCGCCAGGCTGGTTAACGCTAAAAAGAGTACAGAGTATACCGTTGGTGAATGTATATATGTGTATAGAGTAAATAAGCGAGACTCGAAGAGGAAGAATCGGTGTTTATACTATTAAGCATACGATACGTAATAACGTCAAATTTTAAGTATGTATTATACGAATATATTTAAAGAATGACGTCGACGGCTACAAGTGGCTTCTGTTCTTTCTGTAGTACTTTTGTTCCGATGTATACATTGTGACTAAATTAAACGAAACGCTTTTTTAAGGTAGGCATTTATAAACATTAAAACCGATTTCTTAACCGAAACACGAGCAAAGTTATCTGCCGAGAAGTACAATATGTTATAACGTAAGAGAAATGAGATTAAAAAGTATAATAGTCGAGCAAGAATAACTTGAAATTAAACTTGTAGCAAATTTGTCTTGTTACATTGACGCGTGAAGTTTTATTTGAACAACAGAAAACTGATTCCAGTCGTGTTATGTTACCAACACGTAATACTCAAATAGGTAAAAAGCATATTGTGAAACAATGCTTGGTTCCTTATGAATGAAGCAAGACGTTAATATGTATGTATCGATGTCAAACGTTTGAGTATTGAGATTGATCAGACTTATAAGAACGATATAGAATATTCCAATAGAAATATCTCGCTTTTACATTGTACTGTAATATTTTTTAGTATCTTCTTTGTTTCTGTACACTTTGCTAATTTATTTAATTTATGTATGTATATTTTATGTGCTGTTCATAGAAAACTTTTTGTTTTTTGTAAGTGGGGATATCCTCATGGACATCCCGATTCCTTAGGGGAGAAAACCTCACTGTGGTCTACCTCTAACGCTATGAGGGGGCTCCGGGTACCCCCAAAGTTTCATCACGAAACCCCCTCACGCTCATGTCGGGCCAAGTGCCACGGCCCTACTCGGAGAGGAGAAGAGAAGCTTCCCTTATCCTGACATCGTGTACGATCACCGATACACGACACACAGAAAACTAATAAGATGTTAACTAGTGCCCTTAATTGCGCAAAATAAACTAAATGTGTATTGTTTCAATCAAAAGCGAGTTATCGTCTAATCTTTTAATAATAGCGAATTTTCTAGACGTTAGTGAAATCTAAAGTTGCATTAAAATTTTACACGACAAAACTATGCTGCCTTAGTTTTTCATCGCAAATTGTCAATGTATACCAACATAAGTTCTATAGCAAAGGGCAGGAGTCTCAGAGCACGTACTTTGTGCTCTGAACTTATTACACTTCATGCATTTAAAGAAGCGTTAAGTAGATGATAAGTATTTATTACTATTCTGTAGTTATTTGTACTAGATACGGAAACGTACGTTACGTAGGTATGTAAAAGGAAGTCGACGATTATGCGTTTTGTTGAGAATGAATTTCTATGATAGGGGTATGAAAGAAATTTCTCGTATTTCTGGGGATTTTAAGAGCCCGATGCAATCCGAACACAACGCGCTATTACATTATTAAGTCTACCCTACGTGTACGTACCTAATAATATCGTGCTACTAAAAACATTAATCGGGCGAATCATTTGCTTAGATGCGGCCTTCGACGATATCGAAGCAGGTCTAAATACTGGTGTTATATGAACGGTAATGTGTTAACATTCACTGTATCCTTTGCGACTAAATCGCTACAGGATTGCCTCTTTGGCAGTTCACAAACTGTGAAATGTATCAGAAATAAATACCATTTAGAGAACCATGACATTGGTGCGTTTGATTTTATAGATGTTTAAACCCTTTGGACACTGTTATTCAAATTATCTTTTGTCTAGGTTATTCCTTTCTACGTATGAAATAAAATCACTTACTGTCCAACCGTGGAAATGTTTTTTGTTTCCCCTTTATTTTATTAAGAATTATTCGATAAGACAAAACTTTCATTAAAGAAAAAAGTAATAAATATCGCATATGTCATACAATGGGCTTGATAACAAAACTTTATGTGGGCCAAGTTGAAACACAAGACCCAGACCATGCAACTTTTATTACAAATAGCGTGGCAAAAGTAATACATAGAACGTAGAAGCTCGATCCTGTATCATTTGTAATACACAGCGTCTACGCCAAAATCACACGAGAGTCAAACACCGGACAATTCCTGTGCTTTTCTTTTTTTCAATTGGGAAGAAAAAAAGAAAGACACACAAACGTCCGTTATTTCGACGCTTGTTTGACTCTGGTCTGAATCCATCTACAATCTCGAATATCAAACACGATGGCGTCCGACGATTGATACGTCGTAATAATGTCACCATTGATCGTAGAAAAGAACGTAATGCCGAAGGAAATACAGTGAACGTATTTTGCGTATGAAAAATTTTTTATTGAAAAATGTTCTTTCACGCTACAACGTCAGTGTACCTTCGTCTATTTAACGTTATAACAGTACAAAAATTGCATTTTTACAAGTTATCCAGCTTACGTGACTAAAATATCCCAGTTAGCAATCTGACAATTCAAAAGCTACGTCTCTTAATAATTAACAGAAGGCGCCGTAGCAGAGGCATTCTTTGGCGACAACGCAACATACTTAGTCCCGATAAACCTTTGCTACTCCTCGATACATAAACGATGGATATGAATCCAGATATTAACGCGTATCCTCGAACGTCGCACGAATTTCGCTCTTTCTGCTGCGCATTAATAAAATGGCGTTTGACTTACGGTTCGTTCTCTATAATTTGGCTGGCCAACGTTAACCGACTGATCTAATTCGATCACCGTTACACGGACGTAAATGGTATCACGATCTATTTCCATGAGTAACGAGAAAATATTCGATCGTTGAACCGTAACGTACAAACACCCTGAATCGAAATATAATGATACAAAACTTACACAGAGGCTTCGTTAATTTACGTACACTGTCGTCATTACACATAAGCATTCACGTTCGCCAGCCAAAGCACGCCTAAAATGTGCAAAAGCACCTCCCCGCAAGGAGGTAACCGCACGATTATTACATCGAGTCATTCTAACCTCTTCTGTTTTGCTTACACATATCTAAACGCTCTTCTTTCTTTTTTTTACTCTCTCTCTCTCTCTCTCTCTCTCTCTTTCTTTCTAGCTTACCGAAGCAAATCAGTCGACAGTCACCGTTTTGCTACCTGGGCTATCGTCAATGACGCTTTCGGCCGGAAACTTGCTGTCTACGACATTAGTGAAATCTTTTCTCTCGAAACAAAGTCGCTACGTGTTATGCTCCTCGATATATACGTTCCTAAGAGTCGATCACCTGAAACGCAAGCATCCGGCCAAAGAGAATATCCTGTGCTAGCGCTAACAATTACTTTTCATCGCGGGTACACCTTTTTCCTTCTAAAGCGAATTAAACAATGTCGTACAAAGTGTAAAAACGTCCCTCGAGTTTCAACCGGAACAAAGTCTATACCAGGAATGGGCAGATTCGAATTATTTTGTAATCGGAATACACTTAACGTAACGAATATAACCTAACATTTGTATTCTGCGATGATCAATTATCGATATTCGATTGTAGTTTCTTTCCATTCGTGCTATGGAATGTTAAATATTCCTGGTACCATGTATTCGACGCGTCGTCGAACAACAGAATGCATTACTTTGTTTTCGGTATCTAATTAGTAAAGAACACTTACATTCAGATTTACTGACGAATAAAAAATACATCACTGTTTCGGGTCGTCTGTATATGGGCATTAACATAGTTTGCTTTTCAAGTTTCATACACATACAAAAATAAATTTTAAATAATATAACTTGAAATCAACTTTTAAGAAATCTAGATGCTTCAGACAATTTTAAAGAATTTCAAATAATTTACAAACCGAGTTTTTTTTTATTTCTAAGCAGCTTATAAATATATGAATTTATAAAATTTGATGCATTCATGAATTTTATAAATATTTATATACTTATAAACAAATTAATTTACGAATGTATAAAGGGTCTCGTAAAGCCCTTTAAATTTTCGTAAATAATGAAATCTACAAATTTTTAAATAAACGAATAATTATATTTGTAAATCTATAAAAAAAAAACATATTAAAATTTGAAGAACAAACATCACGATAATACTATATAGTATATATACGACTACGATGTGTACTTAAACTGTTCCGATAAAAATCTTCAGAACAATCGTTTAGTTATTCGATATTCGTTACCTAGATTAAAATGTATCGAACACTGAAATCGAATAAACTATTCTACGCTTACACAATTATCGAATACGAAATGCTAATATATTCGGCATTTATTGATCAGTCTATTACAAGATACCTATGTATTCTGTATTCGACGAACAAGTTGAATAAAGGTATCACGTAGTTGCACAGCTACCGTGCTTCCACGAGAACAAGGCACAACGTGTTTACATCCCCACTCTTGTTACAGTCCGCTGATTCACAGGTACTGGTCGAAAACGGTGACAGCCAAACAGCGGACTGCAGCAAGAGTGGGGATGTAAACACGCTGTGCTTTCTTCTCGTGGAAAGACGATACAAACTGAGAAGGAATTCGTCGTTTGAATACTTTTTAAAATACAATTTTCCCATTCCTGGCCTATGCTAACCACGAGTACCTTATCCATTCGGTACCATCGAATTACATACGCCGTGTTTCTGCCCGAAAAAAAGCCATTTATCGATACCGACCTCGCGCCGATTGTTTCGCGACTGAATTGCATTTTCAACGAAAGCAGCGCCTCCCCACGGATCTCGATACAACGACGGTGTAAGTACTAAGCACAAATGTTCAATCATCGTCTCGTTTACGCGATGATGATTATCTTACTTTGAATTACAACGACGTAAAACGTCGAGGTCGGTGCGTGTAAAATCTCTTTATCAGTTTAACGGCCCCGTTGATCTTTGGCAGAATCACGCGCGTTATCAATTACATTATTACTAAACATCATACACGTTCGTTCGATGCGGATAATATCTCTTTGCGTTTTACATTAGTTAGTTCAGGTCCTGCCCTTTAAATCAATTGCGTATTCAGATACTGCGTTTCAGTACGAAATAATAATTCTACGTTGAACGAGTTTCCTGAAGTCGTTTGGAAGCAGTCTTTCAACATTTTCGCGTGCGTGTGACGTAAAAGTCGTCGTACATACATGTTAGTCCTCCCGTTTTTCTCCTTTTTTTTTCGATTTTTCGTTTCGCTTCGACCTTTCTCTCATCCTCGCTACTTTTTCTGGTTTTTTTTTCTCGCTCGTTTTTTGTATTTTTTTTCTCTTTTTGTTGCCTTCTCGATCGCACGCGTGCGTCCTCGCTTTCTGGTTTTACACTTTTGTTCTGCGTTAATCGCGCGGTATTAATGTACAAATAATTATCTATACACACGTTAGCTGGTAAAAATTAGAATTGTGTTTGACTAGCTTTTGACCGTCTCTCCTGAAAATCATACGTGTACGAAACTCTGGAATTCTAATCGGACAACGTACTCTGCGTGTGCATTTACGTGTATAGGCGTGAATTTTTGTTGTGTACATCGAGTGTATGTGTGCGTGTATGTATGATGTGCACGCACCGTATGAAAGCAGTTTCACAATGTGGGAAAACAAAATTAGTTTCGTGACGCCGGAGGAACGAATCGTCACTGCACAATGTTTCGTACGTAGCATACGCTAAAACCATGAGAAGATCAGTTTCATGCGCGATGTGAGGAGGGGAAGGGGGGACAAATCGTCACTGCGAAACGTTTCCGCGTTTGGCGCGTGCGTCAACCATGTGAAAGTTAAGTTAGTTTCCTGTTGTGGGGAAAAAATGAATCGTTTATTATGAAAGTGATTAAGTAACACGATTAAAACACGTGAAAAATAAAATAAAATAAAACATAATTTTGAGTTTTACTTTCCTATCTTTCCGATTTCAACATTAAAAATCTTCTTTCGCCCCCCTCCCCCAGGAGACTGTAAGAAGTTTCTTATTTTGAGAAACACTATGTTAGAGAAAACATTGATGCAAGTCCACGTTTTTTAAGTTCGATAATTATTCAAGTTTATCTGTAGTCACCAAGGACATAAGTTTCCTTCTGGTAATGTTTGTAGAAGAGAAGGTTGGAATATTCGATAAGGTGCTACTGTTTGATTACTACTGACATATTCTGTTGTTATTATTATTATTAATAAACGTCTTTTCTGTGGACATAAATCTTTGTTTGTGATACTATCACGCAGTTTTACAACCTATCCTTTTATAAATTAACGTTACGTTATATTGCTATCCGATTTTGACTGTCCTTAGAAAAAAAGATTAAAAATTAAAAAGTTCTATAAAACCTACAACATTTATATTTATGTAACACACACATGTCATATAAAATTCCCCATGGTTTCTCGTCATACATTCTTACTAGTGACTACTCTGTAACTGCCTAATCACAAAACAAAATAACCATATCTTATTCCCATCTTCTCTCCTATCGTTTAAACATCCGATCAATGTACTTGTTAACATCTACCAGAACTGTACAACGAACTAATTAGCCCTAAGTCAATATTTTTCAGTCGTTGGAAATGCAAAACCCTTGTGTCACAAAACAAAAGGCTACATGAACCTAACCCTACTTTCATAATGAACGACACAAATCGCAAGAAGAATGTTTTAACGTGTCGGTTTGTACGTGTGTATGTTTGTGTGAATGGGGTAAGCAGTTTCGCAATGTGGGGAACAAATCGTCACTGTAACATATTGTTTTCGATCGTTCCATGCTTGCATAGACGATCATTCTCGCTCGAGCAGGCTAATTATTAATTAAATCGAGAAATCACCGCGCGCCATTACGTAGATCCATCATCCTAGTGAGAGTATAATCGTTAAAATAATCGTTACAACCTAGATATACGGCTAACATTACTGTCGTTAACTCCTTTCTCTTTCACTCGCTGGCACTCGCTTGCTCTTTCTCTCTCTCTCGCACTCGTATAAGTTCTAATTTTTAATATTTTGACAGGTTTTTTCCTTCCGCAGTCTTCCAATTGTTTCTATTCACGCAGCCGTGCAGCTGTCTACGAATAAACGAATGCGAAACGTCCGAAATTCACCGGCTCACGGCGCGTGAATTATTCAGTCTTTCGTTTATATTTTTTTTTTTCGCGTTTATCGGTACATTAGTCGCTAATACTATCCTTAATCGTTATTATTATTATTATTATTATTATTATTAATATTATTATTATTATTATTATTATTATTATTATCGTTAAATTTAACCTTCTCTCTCGTCGTTCTTTTTCCCCCTTGTCTTGCATGAAAATATTATGCTACGTTTACTCGCGACGTTAGATTTGAGTGCTAAAAAGTGCATAATAGAGCAGTTTAATGATGTATGCTTATAATTTAAAGCCACAGATTTCGATGTCGCATCATGCAAAGTACGATGCAATTTTATATATATATACACAAAATATGTATATATATATATATATATGTATACATATACACGCGTCACCATCGTTTTCACAACGTTGTCTACGTATAATATTTAGTCTTATACCCTTTACGTTCGCTTAATACATCCTTAAGGCCTTTAAAAATCCGTTTATTGTATAATCTTTTCGCCTTTTTTTTTTTTCTCTTTTTCTTCTTTATTTCGTTCCTTTCTTTCGTTACAGCCTAAACCGCGTTCGAAAGAAGAGACGCATGGTAACTCTCGCATACGAGTGTAAAAAATCACGAGATCTGTGCGCAAACTACAAAGCATACACGTCGTTTACGTTCTCTTCCCCGGTGTAGGAGAGACGAAGAAAACGTGTACGTTGTTCGTTTCTTTTTTTCACCCCCACCTCCCCACCCCCTCTTTTAAAGCATGTAACGAACTGTCAAACTTTTTTTTTTGTTTGTTAAGTATGATTCCTCCATAGGGAGAATTACAGTAATAATACAGTGATAGTGGAGATAGTATAATAGTAGTAATAGCAGTACTTGTAGTAGAATAGTGACACTACTAGTGGTAGAGTAGTAGGAATAGTAATAGCATAGTGGTAGATGGTAATAGTTAGAAGCAGCAGCAACGACAGAGGATAAAAAGTATTAACAGCGTTAAAAGCATACGGATAATGGCGTTTGTTAGTCGTGTAGTAGAAGAAATGGTAGCAACAGCAGCGGTAATAAGAGTTTATATAGTAATAATAATAGCAGTAACTATAATGATAGTAATAATAGTATTGGTGAATAGTAAATGACGATGCTAATGGTCAAATGGTGGCAAAGCTGTTAATGAAAATAATAGAAAATAGCAATGATAATTAGCAATAGCGGCGATAGATGAATAAGAGCAGAATAAACATAATGATAATAATGATAAAAGAAGTAAAATCAGTCAGTTCATTAAAATGAATTACATTACATTAGTATAATGTGTCCTGGCGCTTAAAATCAGACGAATTCCATTTCCCGAAATGGATAACACACGAAAAATAATATTGCAAACATCGCACAATAATGTGGTGTACCTTTTTCGTTCCCCATTTTTTTTCTCTTTCACATATATATGTTATACGATTTAATCCGCTTCCCATAAAATTCTATCATATGTGTATACATATATATTCTTTATATAATACATTTATATAGATGCAACAAATAGTCAAGGAAAGAATCTATCTTCCTAATAGCATTTGGCTTGCCAAATTCTGTCAGTTTCATTAAATAGTATAATTGCATCGGGTATAATAAAAAATATTATTTTTTTTTTATTTTCTTGTTTTTTTTTTTTTTGTTTGTTCTCACGAGTCGTTCAAACGTCGCGAACTGAGTTTCCTTGGTAATGTCTCAAATGTCGGACATTTTTCATTTGGTAGGGCTATTTAAAGCGTGAATGTGTGCACGTGAGACACGCGCAACTGTCAGCACTATCATTGTCGCTGTCGGTCTCTTTGTTTGCAAGATCTACAGAAGTCAGTCTTGCTTTGTCAGCTTTGAAAAAAAACGGAGCTCAGACACGCGTATCACCTTTATAGAAATTTCCTTTTCAAACAGGACTTACTGTGTAGATGCAGTCAACGAAACGAAGAATTCGTTAGGCCTCACCGAAACCGCCGATCGCCTGTTCTGTCATTCTTAAGCAAAGAGATTCTAGACGAGAATTGATCTCCGGCTCCGTTGTTTCCGATGTGTTCCCAGATTGTCCAAGAAAATGATCTCTCGGCGCACTATACGTGCGTTGCAACGTTCTTTGTAACTGCTAAAATACAAACGGAAATTATAGTTTAGATTAGCTTGTCGCTCACAAATATAGTATAAACTCTTTCTTGTTCCTTCCAATGTGTATTATTTCTGCACCACTTCTTTAACCGATTAAATTTATTTCATTTATATAAATGTCATATAGAAAGTCAATAATAAACGCCTAATAATAGTTTCATAGAAATACATACCTGTAAACTAGATTCTTGTAAGCTAGGTCGTTTCTCGGTTGCATGAACTGAACGTAAAGTATTCTGATTTACACTTTGGTTCTGATTATTTTGTAAATACGGAATCGATATACTGTTTCTGTGGGTGCTAACCACAAATGAATTGTTTTGCGGATGCGTATTATGAATGTGTCCCAAGTTCAAACTTGGCTTTCTATTGTGCTGTTGCGGGTTACAGTATCTTCTGTTGTTATATCCGTAATTATGTTGCCACCTGAAATCGTAATTTTACAATTGTCATTTGGTTAGTTGATTATTTGTTTTAAACTTTAATCGTTAGCTCTCTAAACGATGTACAATGATTTTATGTATTTTTCCATACTTTGGAGTAGGTCGTGGATTTCCGAGTCTGCTGCGCCATTGTTGTACCTTTTCCTTCTGATTTGGAGTAAAGCAATCATGCTGCAATACTTTCTCTAATATGTTAATACAAGCGCACAAAATGCCATCATCCACGCTATCCAATGCCATTCTGCTACACACTAAGAAACAAACGAACACAGTATGTTAAAACGTTTTCATATTTGTTTAAACATCATGCTGACAAGGTCACGTTACTTACATTTTCCAAGAACCTTGGTGAATTGCGCAGGTATGTCTTGAGGATCTTTTTCTTGGCTTGGTTTCATAGGCGTAGCTAAGATTGTTTTCAATTCGTCGATAGTGTTGACCAGTACTGTTGGTCCTTGTAAAAACGATGCTGATTGTGTACTGTCGCGCGTTGGTTGAAGTAAGTCTTTTTCTAAATTTAAAAGCGTCGAGTAGCGCTGCTGCAATTTCGCAATGGAAAGGGCCAATTTGTGTCTAGCCCCTTTTGTCACGCCTTGCTCAGCTAATTGATCCTCTGACAGTTGAAGCATTTCTTCATAACTGAGAGTAACAAATAGATAGCTATATTTATGAAGACGTAAGGTTTTAAGCCATGATGGAACGTCTGTAGATAGAACGGAATGCGTTAGACATTTTTTAGCAATCGGTCGTACATTTCTAACACTATATAAACACGTACCTCTCATACCACTAGCAAGTGATAGATTAGAAGCTTCGTCTAAACGCCCTTCGCTACCGCTACTTGCACAGGAGCTCTGAGGACTCAATGGACTTAATCCAATAAGATTGCCTATTTAGAAATTAACAATTACTCAAGGAAGAAAAATATAATTAATCATTTTTTTTTACGCTACAACTTCAAATCAAACTAACTCATATGGTCTCCTGAGATGCTAAAACTTCGTGGTTTGTGTCCCGTTGAGCAATTTACGTTATTACTGCGATCAACGACTTCTAAATGATGAGGAGGAGCAACCGGTCGTGTTAAACTATTTGACCGACGTTGGCGAGTTACGGGCGGAGGAAATTGCAAATTGAAGGCAGTACCTGGTTGTGTGCCAAATAAATTTGTCTGATCATTTTGTTGCTGTTTAGAATTTCGCTGCCACGCATTGTCCCACCTAAAATAAAAATAAAATTATCATAAACATTCTACATAAACGCCAGTTATAGATTTTTCTAACTCACCTAACAGTATTATTGGTGTACTCTTCGAGACTATGTATCGGTGGTGTACCGCTAATACGTTCTTCAAGATGTCGAAGCCACTGAGTCAAAGAACGTCTATCTTGACTAGTTATAGCTGGATGGATCAATGTATAACTTAAAAGTTGTTGAGTTTGTTCAGTATATTGCCCTGTAGTTACACAGTGGCTTACTAATTCTGGTATAGCTACTAGGTAGCATTGTTTGCACTCTACATTCCCAGGCCTTAATAATGGCAAGTGCGTTAAAAGTTGATTGATAGCAACTTCTGTCGATTCTGAGAGCAGCGAGTTAATAAACGCTGCAACAATATTTTTTATTAAATATTGCATAGTTACTCTCATATTAATTGTAATAATTACCTGGATTATTGGCATTTAATTCCTGTGTGTCCAATTCGGAAACAGAGTGCAAGGAATGCTGTACTGCTTGCGCAAGAAACCTTGCTTGAACTGCAGGAATGCGACGAAGTAGAGCATATAGAACTACAGTTTGTTCGCACTCATTCCACTGGGAGAACACTCGAGTGAGTTCACCAACTTGTTCACAGAACAGAGCACCTGGTGACCACTTCATTTTTGACAGTGCTTTAATATCAAGGAGCAAATATCGAAAGCTCCACTTTCTTCTTAGATGCGTGGATTACGATTTAGTTGTATTCCAACGATGTTCAGACAATAAACGGCATGTGCCAATATTCTGTAGCGAAAGAAGTCAATATTTACATTGTGCTTCTAATTCTTCTTGCTAATGAAAAAATTAATCTTTTTTCTACACACATATTATAATTGTTTAATTGTAGATACAAAAATTATATATCACAATACTAACAAATTTTAATTATATACAAATTATACATTAATTAAGAATTTTCTTAAAGTTCATCTTTATTACCAGAAATATGATTAGCAAAAAAGATCAAAGAATTTAATAATTTAAAAGATATTTAATTATCATTTCAAGATGTTTATAACGCTATTTAACATTTAAAGTAGTGTCATCAACTGAATATTTAACATAAATTAACATACCAGCTTTCTAGAACAGTGAAAGTGAGTAACGCGTAAAACTCAATAAACACCAAACATCGATTTAAATATTTTTGCAAAATTAATGCATTAAATTTAACCACATTTATATACAAATAAAATGTCGGGTACTAGACTGTAAGAAAAACAAGTAACAATAATTAAAAGTGTTTTCTAGTATTGGAGAAATATTATTGTGAATTAATATCCGAAGAATTTGTTTGGTCTCCTTTCGACGAAATAATAACCACTCCTAGTGTACCAAACAATTAAATTTCACGGAGTTCGTACGCACAATAACGAACACTGATGCTTAACATAACCTCAAATTATCTGTGTACATTGCATCGACATGTAGATACATCGATAAGAATTCCACTGAGGTCAAGTTTGTTTACCCCGCGATGCGTGTGTATTTATAGCTTTCCTGTTACGATCCGTTCGGCGGTGCAATGGCACCGTGTGTGAGACTTTACATGCCTAACAGCGATTGATAAGATATGATACTTTTTACGGACACAAATATCACAGCAATGGTCGTAGGTTCTGCCGAACATCGAAATCTTTCGTGCACGATATAATTTCGATGTATCCCAGCAAAATTCTGCTTTAAATTTCCAAAGAATAGTCAGAGTCGCTATCGTTGGTGCTGCCGCGTATCTCTGTATGCGTGGGACACTGTAGAGGGGAAAGGACGAAGAACGAAAGGAGGAAAACAAGAGAGTGAAAAAATTCATATATACGGGAATATTAATCGTTTTCATAACAAAAACTACCCGACGATCAAAAGCTCCATATTCGAATACATATAAAACGATCTAAAAAGTTATTCTACAGATGTAACGAATATATTGCTACTGTGCGACCAGCACTCGGCCATTGAGCCGAACAGCAAACAACAAATTGTATGCTCGGATCGGTCAACGCGCTATCGCTATGTAATGTAGCTATATAATTGTTGTAATTACCGTGTGCAAGGCTGGAGATGGCTGCTCCGCAGGATCGTTGTGCTCCTTGCAAAATAACAACAATACACAATTATAGCATTTTATACAATGTTGAGTTAAAGGAAACATCTATCCACCATGCGGTATGGTGGGCCTACGTGACCACACTGGTTCGCCGTCGCGACTCGTTGCAGAACTTCGGCTTTGCTATTGGTTCTCGCTCAAATGGTACCAACCAATCATGTGATAGTTAGGGCGCGGTTCGTTTGTGTCACCTTACTTACATTTTCAGTACGCATCCAAAATTCAAACAAATTCGTTTAGTCTACATCTTTTATCTATAATGATTTTCTTTTATCGATTAACAAAATCAACAATACACTGATAGGTACAATGATCCGAAATAATCTTTCAAATAACATTTTCATTTCAAGAAATACAGAAATTTGGAATACATATTTGTTGTCTTACTTTTGTGGTCTTGTGAATCGGTGAAAAATATATACATGTAGTATTGCTATTGCTATTGCTACTAACAAGAATTTCATTACATTAGGATCTGTATATTACTAACTATCATTAATGGGAGTAATTATTTCATTCAAAAACTTTTACATTCATTCTTTATAATTTATTCTATTTATTTAATATTATCTTAAAACTATTAACATAACATAGACACAACTTTATTTCCAATCAGACTTAACATATTATACATGTTTAAATAAAAAATAAATTAAAAAGACGAAATAATGACAGATCATTAGAAATATGTAATACCATAAGACAAAGCATGTTCAATGTTTACAAAAATATTTAATATTAAATATAAATTGCTATACATTGATAACATAATTTTTAGAATTATTCCAAATGATGAAGGAACATGAGAAAAAGAACAACTGTTTTCGTGGTGATTGCAGTGTATTTTTATCCTATGATTTGCTATTTGTCGTAGGGTATTAAATATTGTTATCCATTCCATCACTCTCTGTGACTAAAGCACGTTCCAGGATGACACGGCCTTCCTTGTATCGTTGATTATCGTCTGTTGCAAATTCATACACCCACCCAAGTTTAGCATCACAGTTTTTGCAGCTGACATCTCGGACCATGTGACGACCCGTCAACATCACTCTATCCTGTACCTCGCTGTATATCATTGTAGACAAATTAAATTATGAATATGCAAAAAGATTTTATAAGATTATTCCATTAGCACAATTTCTCTGAGATTTTGTACATTTATGAATGGTATCCTGTGTGCTAAATAAAGCTAAAAAGCTGAATACACGTAAATACAAAAATCATGAACCTAAGAATGAATGGACAATACATAAAAATTGCTACGGTTAAGCTATCGACAAATGATTATTTATTTCTAAGTAATCTATTTTAAAATAATATAACCGGATATTTCCACCACCAATATCAATATTTGTACGTTAAAACGTGTTAAAATATATCGAAATAAATACGTTACATTACATTTTATTAATTAATTTAAAACAGAAATTATGACAACATTATTTCCCTTGCATATTCGTATATCCCGCGTTTTTAAACGGATACTTCAAATATGTACTGTCAAAATTTTAGTAAAATTCTTCTCCACTTTCTTAGGTGCATGGAAATAACAATATTTCATCTTTTTACAATTGTCTTGTCTGTTGAAAACGAGAACTTTCGAAACGTAAAAGTACAGTATATCGCATCGATTAATATTTCAAAAAAAATGGAGGGAAATGCGAATACCTGTAATTTAAGTTGACGACTTTGTTAAATAGAAAAGCACGACCCGTAGCGCCAGTAAAACGCGTGCTTATCAGCTGACCTCTGTTTGTGAGATTGGTGTCACAGGCAGCACAAGAGAATAGCCGAGTACCTCCGATGTGTTCCAAGAAAATTACACCCATTCTGAAATGTCGTGAATTGCTTTCCAAATGTCCAATACGAAATAGCAACGGCTGATAAATCAAGCAATCTGCTTTTAATCCACAAAACGAGCAAGTCACGTAATTTGACGTAGCTATCACTACCGTCACAGCAAGACATGTATACTGTAGTAGCATAGACGCGACAGTACCATCATAAATGATCACAAGCGCTCGCAGTTGTCAAGTCAGCTTTAATTACGATTTATAGATTTCAAACTTCTAGATGCACAACATCTATAAAAACTTTAAACGTACAAAGTATGTTTATAACGACACTGACAGCAAGGATGGAGCTCAGGTGCATGCGATATCCAAACTATATCTATACCAGTGTTTCTCAAACTTCACCTTCTTACAAAACCTTTCACAAAGAAAAACATCCGATGAAATTCTAATAATACATTTTTACATGAAACAATCAAGTAGACCCAAACCAAACCACGTGACTACAAGGTCGTACTGACAAAATGCTATTCCCTGAATACATATGAATACAATAGAATTTATTCAAGTTACCGTATACGTATATGAATAGCAATTAATCATTTAAAATTTCTACATGTGCTACGTTAACAAAAGAAAATATATAAAGATGTCCAATAAAGTAATAAAAGTAAAAGTATTTTTATCCACCGTTCATTAAATCTACAAAACATCTCTGATTATAGAAGGTTATATCGATATAACGGATTAATGAAATTTTGGCCACGCGATAAGCTCTATTTAGATTCAACTTCATCTTCTATAGTGTACTATAGAGTAGAATTAAATTATTATTTCTTTAATATACTTTTTTCAGTTTTTACTTTAATTTAAGATTTATGTAATCCATAGAATCTCATTGGTTGCCTTCGTCTCGAATTAGGGGTGTATCGTAGATTTAATGCGTAATGGATTTTAAAACATGATCGAAAAACCAAGGGCAAAATTTTCCTAAAAAATTGTTGGAAATATTAAAGTTGTTATTAAGCATTTACTATTATTATTATTTATATATATTCTACTGTATTTATTTTATTTGGTCATATCACGCTGCTGTTTCAGTCTGTTGCTACCACGTGGTTTTATTTACACGAAATCCTTTAATGTATACTTTACTGCATATATTTATTAAATATATATTAGTAACGATACAGAAAAAATGATCTTATCATGCAACACCCAAACTGATTTATTAATTTTCATGGCGGTAAGGAAAATATTACTTAATATTATTTTTGTTGCATAGGTCAGGAATAAAACAAGCCACGCAATTTTTAATTCTGACCTTACATATAATCATGTATGTAGAATATAGGAGTATAAAATTAAATATGTATGCATGCGCACAAAACGGAATAAAATACAAGCATCAAACTATATTTTTAGAAAATGACGCAAATAACGTAAATATACTTTACTATTAGGATACTAACACAATTTAATAAGTCAAGTAATAACAAGAATTATTTTCTGTCAGTATATTTATTTGCAACATATATAGATCTAAAAATTATTAAAAAGTCGAATAAAAATGTTTTATAATAATTTAATTTTCCATTTGAATAAAAACATTTAATGAAAAAAAGTAACTGTTAGGTCGATTTAGTACTTTCAACTTGAGTAAAATAATTTTAAACGATCAAAATATGTTGCAAACGACTTAAACTTTACATCAAAATATTATATCTTTATTATTCATATAAATGGTATACAATATGTTACAAGTATATATACATATACATATATATATATAGGAGTGTATGTATATATACATATGTATATATACAGATATATACATACATATATAATATATATATATATATATATGTTCGTGTAAATTATACTTTTTAAAGCTAGGTACATAGATGTTTGTGCAGTAAAATTCGAAACACTTTCCCTTAATTTTTTTTCTTTTAAGAATCCAAGTATTCGGATGCTGGCCATAAAGGCTTGCTATACTTGTATAGTTATGTACCGTAACCACAATTAGAAACTGTAGAAGGTATAAATGTAAAGCCAAAAGACAGTTAGAATGGCGAAACGAATCGAAAATATATTGTTGGTCATTGTTTAATATCTATGTTCATATCTCTTCAAGGCACATTTGAAATGTAATCAGTATACTCACTTCCATATAATAGAGGAATTTACTAACATTAGTTATTCCTATCATTTCGCTAACAGTGTCTGGAGTTAGACTTGAATGAACTTAACGATGTGAAAAAGAAAAGGAGAGAAAATGAATAGAAAAATATAAAATATTAAAAACTCCTTTAGCCAAAATCACAGACAAGTCCCTTACTTTCTCAAACAGAGCACAGGATCGCATTTTCATGGTCTTAACACTAAAATAATAGTTAGTTGATATAAATATTATAAATATACATTCATATATATATATATATGTAGTCTTATCAAATTACATACGTACATGTATACATACGCTTCCTGATACGAGAAAACACTCACTAACAATAAAATTTACATTTTCTATCTTGCATAAGTTACATTATTACGTATGTTTACATGTACGCATGTATAACGTATAAACAGTGGTCTTGAATATGTGTATAAATATATATACATATATATTTATACATGTATATTTTGATTATATCCTTTTTTGATATTCAGATCATGAAGGATATCTTTCATAATACTGCACCTATTTCTATGTACATAAAGTGTTTACAGAACATAATGAAATAGAGAGAAACGTACGCCGATGACGATAACAAAAATAGTAACAAGTAACTTTTCAATTATTACATGTTATCATTACTACACACAGATATGATAAAATGCCCTGTTTATCGGCTTTGTTAAGGTTTACGGCACTGTTACTTTTCAATCGCATTTATAATATTTTATATTAACAAAATTAATTTACAAGTTCAATCCTTGCTTTGCCAACATCATCCTATAATACACATTAACATATTTCATTATATGCACCTTTTCTATCCTTCATCGATAATTTTTCCCAGTCAGGTCCTATGTGACAATATTATGTTTGATGGAAGTTGCACAAATTTTCCATTCAGTATCAATACGCGAGCATTTTCTCAAATTAGATAAAATGGCTATCATCTGCACTGCAGGTATTTATTAACAAGTATAGAATGTGTGACGTAATATTTTAATAATTACACACAACGAAAAGAGAAAACTAGAATCTTTCTTCAGTATGTAATAGTAACAACATTATTTGTGAATAAACTATACAAAAAACTATCATTCATTGACCACGTTCGTAGGACATTTATGCAACATAAAAGAAACATCTTTACATGTTGAGTGGCAAAATAATTATAGCAGTCACAATATTAATATTCATAATTAACAGCAATTAACGACACAGGCATTAACGATACTAACGTGATACATGTTTGATCAGTTGGAAACGTTATTATGTTTTAACAGCAATCAAAGCAATTATTTCAATAATTCCACTAATAAGAAATTATACTAAGAAATAAATGAATAAGATTTTGACTTGCACAGCGCAAGGTTATATCATCGTGAAAGACTGCTAAATATCGAAAAATATATCTTATGTATTATGTTTGGTAAGCTTTGTTCTGTTGGCGGCAACTGCTGCAAGACATGCCAGTGCTTCCAAGTCCGGCGATGCACACCACGCTATTAATATTTATACAAATAATTAAATTTTGTTTAAAATATACACTTGTGAATTATTTACATTAAATGAAATATAAATATTATTTGAAGGTAACAGTTTACAAATTTTGTAATTTTTAGATTGAAATTATTCACAAATTGTATAATTTAAAAATGTAACATACATAAATAATAACTTTATAGATAGAAACATGGATTTATGTTTTTATAGTGGATATGCAAATGATTATAGAATGCATTAATATTTGTAATAAATATTGTGAAAAAATACAATTGTAAATTTTGTATAAAATGCTAATAAATAATATAAAATGTATAAAACTCAATAAACATTATGTCGTTTTACTTCGTTATACTTACATTCATTAGATTCCTCTATTTCTTGTTTAAAATCACTTATAGCTGCTGCGTTACGCGTAATACTCTGTTTTCGTGCTTTCCTTTTTTGGCTCCCAACAAGAAGCGCTTTTTCTGTATCTTCCGTATTTTGGCTATTTGCTTGATCATTAGTGTTAAAATTATTTTGATATTTCTTGTTACTCAAAGCTAATGTTAACTTTTGTACAATTTTTTTCTTTTTCGTACGTTGCTGTTTCTTTTTTTCTTGAAATTCTTCTAAACTTAAAGATGGTAATGCTTCAATTTTCTTTTCTAAATTAAAATCCCTACACATAAAAATAACATTTCATCATACAATAGTTTGAAATACGAAAAATGTCAAACTTACTCGGCTCGAAATCTTTTACGCGCGGTCCAAGGTCCAAAATCTAATTCTCCTTCTGTCCCTTCCGTTTCCGTGTCTTCTGGTTTTGAAGCTTCAATGTTTCCCTCGGCACTTAATACGATATTTTCATTTGATTTCATTTTTACAAACACATAATTAAGAGCATCTATTACAAAGAGAAAAATTTAATTACCTTTCTGCAAGATGTTCTAATTCGCCTCGAGAACTATTTCCACCTTCACTACTCAACGAATCTGTTTTCTCACTGACATTTGATGAAATAGAATTTCTTCTCTCGCTTGTTTGACCATCGCTGCTAGCAGAAGCATTTTGAAAAACAGATTACAATTTTAATAATATATTAATATTTTACACTAAATATGAGTTTAATGAAATATACTTATTTACCTACGATTACCAGTTTGCCGTCTTCGCTTAGGTTGTTGTCCTGATGAACCAATATTTTTCATTTGTTCTGCAAGAAATTTCTGATAACGTAAACCTTTGCACGTACGTTCGCTTTTAAAATTACTTTCTTCAGAAGACATATTTGTCGTCAAAAAATTATTTATCTCTGGTTTCTCATCTTCTATATCCTAAATATGATTAATAATGTTAAATATATGGCAATACATAAAATAAGCATTTAAATTATATAAATATACTCAAGGAAAAGTTTTCTTACATATTGTTGTTCATTGTTGTTTGATTCAGATTTTATCCTTTTTTTTGCATCAAAAAGGTCAACTTTACATTCCCTTTTATCATCAAGTGAAAGAGGTAAGTCTGGATACTTTTTTTTAGGAGTTTCTGGAACTTCACTGTCACTGTCAATCATAGAACAATTGACAATCACTTGCTCATCTGCTATTTGTGTTTTCTGAGGTGTAAATAAAGAACTGAGGCCACCAATCTGGGATTCATCGGCTAATTTACCCGGTTGAATTGATTGTCCATCTCGCTCATCGGATTTTGAATAATTGGAAGACTCATTCTCAGTTTTGATTTTCTCTACATTTTGCTCGCTAGAGATTGTTTCTGCTTTTTTATTTGTAGGCCTAGTATTCAAAGTGCGTAAAGGAGGTGCTGGTAATTTGTACCATTTAAAATCAGGATTTGCATTTAAAAATGCATCTTTGTACTGAAAGATAATTAAAATGGTGTTATTTTCTTGAAATCTGATTACAAATATTTTAATGTATGTAATATCATTAAGAAAATATGCTTAATTATTAACAAGAATTTACAAAATATTAAAAAATATAATAAACTTTGATGGTCCACAACACACTATATAAAATTACATCAATGTATGATCGCCAACATAACATTTAGTTCTTTTATGCTACAAGTAATTTACCTCCTGTGCTAAATTTGTATAAGAACGCTTTTGGTCTGGATGAAGAGTGGCCCACCATTCACCAAGAACCCTTGTGACTGCCCGATTTTCTAAATGTGGGAAACCAGACCGCACTGAACCACGATGTCGTTTACAAAAAATGAGAAATGCATTCATCGGTCTCCTTGCATGGTGGGCTGGTTCTCTTAACTCCCGTGGTTCCTAATTATTAATCCAGTTGTATAAATTTATAATTTTATTAAATGCTTGTAAAAACATACAACTTATCGATAATGATACTTAAACAAAATAAAAAGAAAAAATGGAATTGTTTTTTAAAAGTATATTTTTTATACTGTGAAATAGTGTTATAATGTTACATATACACAAAGTATTAGCATTTTATAGCAAAGTTTGAAAAAGCTTCAAAATCAAAATATTTAGAACTTAATATACATAAACAGTAATATTGTATGACTAAAACTTATATATCACATGTATAATATTTAATAGTTTACAAATTTTTTCGTTGAATGTAAAAATTGTATAGTGTTAAATAACAATGTACAAAAACTGTAAGTACATAAAATATGCTTTTATTAATTGTTATGACACAACAATATATGATCATGTTATAGCATTTGTGAAGCCTTAAAATCACATACCTTGACAGATTCTAAGGTCACATATGCTTACATGGATATTTATATGTAATGATAATCCATTAAAATCTATTACTTATATTAAACACAGTTTAAAAAATATACTTTAATATATTAATATTACAAACGACTACATATTTTTTTAGTAACTAGCATAGAATCTATTTAACTTTTCCTTAATAGTACTGTTGTAATAAAATATTTATCAAAATTGGCTAATGTTATATTTCAAGTAATACATAATAAATATTTTTTCAAATCATCATTTTGTCTGCATACTATTGAAAATAATAGATTATGCAAATCGTTTATCGTTATGTGCAAGGTAAATTAATTTCATAAAAAAGAAATGTACAATAATTTCCTGAACAATAATTTATTATAACGTGCACAATTGAATAAAATGTATTTCTTAAAGTATTTCCTGTTCTTAATACTACAAGTAGGGCTCAATTCACCTCCATACTTAATTAAATGTTATACAAGTAATCGCAAAATGTAAAGTGAATCAACGCACGAACATGACGGAGATCGCATACATAAGTAATACACGCATACGTATAAGCACAAAATAAAAGAAAAATATTAGTTTCGGTCGAGAACAGCCTTTTCGTTATACATACTTATCATTTCAATATTTTTACCTTCCTGATAAGTCAACATTATTGCGAAATAACGTATGGTAAATGTAATAATTTATATTTCGTGCAACATTATGAAATCGAATGTAAACTGAAACAGCATCTACAAATTGTCGAAAAGAATGGTATTTCACTAATACGCGACGTTTATGGAAAATAATTTTTCCAAAAAAAGATCCCATTCCGTGATAAATTTGAGGAAAAAGTCACGTCTATTTATGGTACAACGACAAGAATGATTTACAAACGCTTGATTTGGTTGAATTCAAAGTCTGAAAAACGAAACGTTCGCCGTATTCCCGAAATACCTCGCAATTACACTGACAACAATGCACTATTGAAATCAGTAACAAGAACTGGTCGATTTTGTCAAAAAAAGAAATACAGATATCCGTCGTCATAACAGGCATATGTTAATTTTCGTATTCTGTCTAATTACTTCGAGCGCACAAAGTCCAGAATATTTCTACCGAACGTCGTAATTTTGTATTAATTTTGATATATTTTTAAGCAAAAATCATCGATTCGAAAGTCAACCAAAAGATTATGAAAGAAATATTATAAAAAATTGTTAGCATGTAGCTCGTTATACGTTGCAGCTTTCGTTAATGCTATTATACGTTGATTGTCCAAGTCGTACAATCCCTGTCAAATTCGTACGAGCTTTTGATCTTTTTAAAAAAATTATTTAGTATCTTGTGCGAACTAAACGTCGAAGGGAATCAGACATTGCATATTTTTGGTAGAATTTCATGACACCTATCTGATCGTATACTGACAGCTGCTTGTACGAATGTAAATACTGCATACAGTAATGTACATGTCTTTTTATGCATCGATGATCTGGCAAATATTTGAATGAAGTAAAATGTCTCTTTGAAAAATTCCTGTTTACGCGAAACGGAACTATTTTCTCGTACTATCCATTTTTTAGTCCGTCTCACTGTCAAATATTTATCAACACAGAACTAAAGCGAAGACGTCGTTGTTCCTTTTAGTATGACTGATCCCGAGATATTGTATAAATCCCGTTTTTTGACACGAAATCATTGTGAATGGATCATGCGTTTAATCGTTCAGAATGACGAACTTATCTTGCGACAATGTTACGAATCTGTTGTTTATTTGAGCGTATCGAAAAGTCATTCGCGATTCGAGAAAAATACAATGTATTTCTCCCTACTCACCTTCCGTTGTTGCTCGTTGGCAGCCATTTCTGATTTCACTTGACAATTCACTCAGCGGCGCATAATAAAGATAAAGCTTCGGCACTGACTGCCCTCTCTTTTCTTCTATGCTCTTGCTTTCTTTCTCTGGCTCTTTTCTGTGCACGAATTAACCTCTCCTTCTTACGTACTATTTCTATCTTTCTCTCACTTCGATGCGTTCATACACGGTTGTTTTATACAGCCCACGTAAAAGAAAATTCTCGTCAGGATTCTCGCTATCTTTTATCGTGTTCTGACTCAATCACTAATTTCATAGATACTTCAAACTGCACTGTACTCGGATCGTACGAGTACTGTCATCCTAACAATTTTATGTTTGCAATTAAACATAAACTGTTCCTTGTGCAAACGTCACAAATCTACAAACGTCACTATTAAAACCAATCACGCGCTTGTTTTCGCTTCGAGGGGATTACCTTGAAATAACCAACAAATTCTTCGTTACTTCGATCCCTTATTAATTTTAGATCTCTTTCACGGACACTGAATCCTTGTTTCGTGTTGTACAAATTTGTGTACACGTTAAAAAAACAATACGTTAATGTTACCCATTTTCCGCATCCTGTATGCATTGGGTTCAAAAAAGTACATGGTTCGCGCGTATGTTGTACTACAGTGTCAACAATGAAACCATATAAAAGTTACTGAACGAATCTAACATAATCGAACAGATTGCTTTGTAATTTTATAAAACGTGCAACTCAAAACTAAAACCATTATTTTTAAACGAAGAATTAATGCATGATTTACAATCTGTGAGCATAAAATATTATTTTTTCTATACGAATCTATAAATATTTTGATACTGATTCCTTAAATAATAACAGCAATTGTGTAAATCATTATAAAAACATTGAGAGGGTAGTTGCCTTGACAGTTACATTAGAATAAAGTTCAATGAAAAGTCAGTATAAAATAACCATTAGCATAATAAAGTGTTTAGTTGCAGTGTATAGGTTAGTTATACCTAACCTTCGTATTTCATATCTGTTTACTACGAAACGTTTTAAGGCTTAAAAAAATTCGTTTACAGCGAGTCTACCTTCGCTATTTATAAAAGAAATTTGTTGAAATCATTCACTGCGTTTAAGATTATTTATTTTAAATTTTAATAATATTGAATTTGACATTTTCATTAACAAATTGCTTTTTTAAATGATGAGAGTACGAATGCCTCTGAGACTGACTGTATATACAATGTAAAAGAGTGATAATGAATAGTATTATGATTATCCAGTTTCAGGTTGAAGTAATTTTGTACAAGTAACAGTTGTTCCTTTAATAAAATGTGCAAGTTAAAATAGAACTACGGGAAAGCTTGTGAACTATTCTGTGTTTGTTTAATAATTTATCTGCTTTATTTTGCACATTTAAAGACAAATTAAATCAAACATTATGGAGAAATCTCAGAAAATGCCAAAAGTGGCAAAGGTATTTAATTTACCATTCTTACATATTTCTTAATGTAGAATTGATATTGTTTTACAATATAACATTATTGATATCATTTTTATCACAGGTTAAAAATAAAGCACCTGCTGAAATTCAAATAACAGCAGAACAGCTATTGCGAGAAGCTAAAGAAAGAGACCTTGAAATCTTACCACCAGTAAGAATACTTTGAAATCTATATCGGTTGAAGACCTTGCTCCAATTTATAATTATATATTTCTTATGAACTATAATTCTACATGTAAGATAAGAATGATTTATAATAAAAATATTTTCTTTTAGCCACCGAAACAAAAAATTTCTGATCCCCATGAGTTAGCAGATTATCAACATCGGAAGCGTAAAGCTTTTGAAGACAATATTCGTAAAAATCGCATGGTGATTTCAAACTGGATAAAATATGCTCAGTGGGAAGAAAGCCAAAAACAGATACAAAGAGCACGGTACAATACATATAATTAAATTTTGTGTTTAAAATTATATAATAAATGGCAAATGAACTTCTGCTGATAAAAAAATAAATAAAATTTCAGGTCTATATACGAACGTGCATTAGACGTTGATCACAGAAATATTACATTATGGCTAAAATACACGGAGATGGAAATGCGAAATCGTCAAGTAAATCATGCCAGAAATTTGTGGGATCGTGCTGTTACCATATTACCTAGAGCAAATCAATTTTGGTATAAATATACTTACATGGAAGAAATGTTAGAAAATATTGCTGGTAAAGTTTTAGTTTTCACGAATTTTAAATGTTGTATAAAAAAGAATTGTTAATTAGAAAGATTCATTTAGGAGCGCGCCAAGTATTTGAAAGATGGATGGAATGGGAGCCTGATGAACAGGCTTGGCAAACCTATATTAAGTTCGAATTGAGGTACAAAGAAATACAAAGAGCTAGACAAATTTATGAACGTTTTGTGATGGTTCATCCTGATGTTAAGCATTGGATTAAGTATGCACGATTTGAAGAATCCCATGGCTTTATTAATGGAGCTCGTAATGTTTATGAACGTGCCATTAATTTTTATGGTGATGAAAGTTTAGACGAAAAATTATTTATTGCATTTGCAAAGTTTGAAGAAGGTCAAAGAGAAGTAAGTATTACGTAAAATTGTTTAGTTTCAATGTAGAATACGTATTATATTATTTATTCTAGATAATATGTTTTTTTATAGCATGATCGAGCTAGAGTAATTTACAAATATGCATTAGATCACATTCCAAAAGAAAAGACACAAGAAATTTATAAAGCATATACTATACATGAAAAGAAGTATGGGGATCGTTCAGGTATTGAGGACGTAATTGTAAGCAAAAGGAAATATCAGTATGAACAGGAAGTAAAAGAGAATCCTTCTAATTATGATGCTTGGTTTGACTATTTGAGATTAGTGGAGTCAGAAGGAAATGTAGACGTTATTAGAGAAACGTATGAACGCGCGATAGCTAATGTACCTCCAACCAAAGTAAGAAACATTTCATGCAATTTTATACTTATAATTTAGTATCGTACGTACAGGGGTAAATGTAGAAGTCTTGCTTAGCAATTGTACTGAAACATATTTTTGAACATACGTTTTCACAATTTCAAATTTGTTTATAATTTATTCATTAATATTTTTGTTTGATAGTAGTCTAATTAATTAAATTCGTTTCTCCTCTGAATTCGCCCCTATTTACATATTTTGTATTAGTGTAGAAAATTTTAAGTTGATATACCTTACAGGAAAAACAATTTTGGAGGAGATATATTTATCTTTGGATAAATTATGCTCTTTTTGAGGAACTCGATACCGAAGATATGGAAAGATGTCGACAGGTGTACAGGTAATTAATGTTTCTTCTACTAACCTGAAACAATGATTTATACAGTTATAAATAATTTGATAATAAATTAAATAATATAACTTTTCAGGGCATGCTTAGAACTAATTCCTCATAAACATTTTACTTTTTCGAAAATTTGGTTACTGTATGCATATTTTGAAATAAGACAAAAGAATTTAACTGCAGCTAGGAAAACATTAGTAAGTATTCAATTGAATATTTATTTCATCATAAATTGTTCATTTTCTCTAGCATAAATAATTTTATTTAAAATTGTTTTAGGGTATGTCATTGGGTATTTGTCCTAGAGATAAATTATACCGCGGGTATATTGATTTGGAAATACAATTGAGAGAATTTGATAGGTGTAGAATTTTGTATCAAAAGTTTCTCGAATTTGGTCCAGAGAATTGTACGACTTGGATGAAAGTATGTAAAGCAGACAATTCACTGTTTATTAAAATTTCAGCAATTGTTATGTACTCATTAAAAACTTTCTGTACAGTTTGCAGAATTGGAAACACTTTTAGGTGATGTAGAACGTGCGCGAGCTATTTATGAATTAGCTATATCACAACCAAGGTAAACTATTTGAAAATAAATATTTCTTAATTTATATGGTTTATTATACTCTCGTCTAACATATTTATTTTAAATTTGTAGGTTAGATATGCCTGAACTTTTGTGGAAATCGTATATTGACTTCGAAATAGCACAAGACGAAACAGACAATGCGAGACAGTTATTTGAGAGGTTATTAGAACGTACGCTTCACGTTAAAGTAAGTTCGATAATTGCAATAAAACTTGAATTATGACATTATTGAATATTATTGAATATGACATACATTATTTAGGTCTGGATTGCATATGCTAAATTTGAATTGGCAAATACAACATCAGAAGATGCTCTTGACAATGTTGTTTTGGCAAGAACAATCTTTGAACGCGGAAATGATGCTCTTAGATCAAATGGAGACAAAGAAAGTAGAGCATTGCTTCTAGAAGCATGGAGAGATTTCGAAAACGAGAAAGGAGATGACGATACTAGAGCTAAAATTATAGAAAAAATGCCTCGACGAATTAAACGTATAAGACGTATTGTTGGAGAAGACGGGGTAAATTATTTGATAATAATTTATGATTATATATTTTTTGTAATAAAAAATGTAAATATTTACCATATTTATTTCTTCTGTTTCTTTTTAGAGGGACGACGGTTGGGAAGAAGTATTTGATTTTGTTTTCCCAGAAGATGAGTCTCAAAGGCCAAATCTCAAATTTTTGGCATCTGCCAAGGCTTGGATGAAACAAAAAGAACTGACTGAGAAAAGTGAAACTAACCCAAGCACAAATATTAATCAATTAGAATCCAACAGTTAAACCTTAATTATATTTTTGAATGTAAAAATTGTTGTGTAAATAAATCAATATTTACCTTTTATATTCTGCATATAAATGAATAAATACGATTTAAACTTTAAAAAAAAAATTTTATTTAGAATATTTCACAGTATAATCAGCACTTATTATTTTTGTTTTGTTGTACACAATATTTGTACTTGCAAATTTTACGTATCGGTAACAAACTTAAAGCTGGGGTTAATTAAATAAAAAATGTATGTTACATTATATAATAACTATGTTATTATGTATTTTTAATGTCTTTATCATAATTTTGATGTACATTTTTTATACTTTGCTATGAAAGTGTAAATTTCTTTTGCATATATTCTCGAGGTTTTTGTCAACCATTGCAAGTATAGTATATAAGTGAAAAGTACTTTTTTGGCAGTCATACGTTCCTTACTACAATTCGTTTAAAAAATGTCGATGTAGTCAATAAATCGATTTAATCTCTTATGATAGCTATATATCAAGAAAGCAAAATAAACCAAAAACGTAAAAAAGATATAAATACTTCTGAATGTAAAACACAAATTTGTTACAAAAGTTTTAAGTGCCTTCGAAGACTGAAGAATGAATGAAGTCATTATTACAAAAAAAAAAGTATGTATTATTTTTTCAAACAATACTTCTTTGTACTTGTTAGAATATAGTAAATTGGGTTATCAATCTGATATAGTTATTCATCCTTTTAATATACCCGTTATTTATATTATTTATTTGTTTTTGTAGAATATTTCTTCTTTTCATCGCTTTCAAAACCAGAATCCAAATCGTCGCTTAAACACTTTTTTAATGTATAGCTTTTAGAATTTTGCTGCACATCTCTTCTTTCGACTAACAACTTCTTGATGCATCCTATTAAATGTTCAAAAAAGTTTGGATAGCCAACATATCCAGGAAAGACATTTACATCTATAATTGCATATTTTCCAGTGTGATTCTCAATAACAACATCAACACCAATCAAAACAAGCCCAAAGAGTTTTGTAACTTTCTTAACAATCTTTTCAAATATTTCATGTTTCGGTTTTACTGTTGGTGGAATGTCTTCTTCTGATAAAATGGACCATTTGGATCGAGAATCACTCTTAAATATATCAACTGAATTAAAAAATATCGTGTTTAATGCGGTACAGTCTTCTTCATAAAAATTCTTGAAACTGGGTCTCTCATCTACGTGATAATGTTCGCCGACAATGAATATTTTATAGACAATTGCATTATGATTGATAAACTCCTGTGCAACGCAAGGTGGTTGACAATCATTCAAACCCTGTTCATCGAAAATTATCATCATCTGAAAATACATATTTATGGTATATTTTCTTACGGCATGCCCACTTTCTTCTAACATAAATATTTACTTTGTGTGCATCACTGCAGCCCTGAGCAATAAGTGGTTTGCAAAGTAACGGAAATTTAATATTTGCCTTTTTTAACAGTGACATATTCTCAACAATGTTTTTACTTTTAATTTCTACAAACTTTGGAGTAAATACATCTGAAAAATAAATATGCACATTGGAAGGGATCGTTATAATTTATATCTATCATTTCCTACTACTAAAATTATATCAAGTACAATGTTTTTCTTGGCTACCATTAAATTGTACATGCTCCTGTATGAGTTTGTACGATTTATAACGATTTATTAAAACCTTAAGATTATCCAAAGGGTCAATAACTATTATCTCAGGATGTTGGCAACAGTACTCTTGAATTCTTGAAATGATTGCTTTAGCCTAGAACAGAAATTACAATTTCAATTGTTCTAATTATAACAAATATGGAAAATTTTATCATACATTTTGGTCACCATTTTCTGCATATGCTAATTTATCCGTCACTTTATATATAAAAACGTGAAGTGGTCCCTGAGACTCAAGATCAGAGTTTATATCAATCTGAAATCAATGCATTAGCCTTAAAATATATCATTACATACTATGCAGATGTTATAAAATTCAATAAAAGGAATTTATATACATAACCTCGTACTATTATGACACTTTACACAACGTACCTAACTCATAATAATTGAAAAAAAGTAGAAAAATTATTTACCATCTTTAGTAGGAACCCTTCGGATTCACAAAGATTATAAAAATCGTTCAAATTAAATTTCTGTCGCTTTTTTTCGGATATCGAATAACCAATGACATACTTGTCGCACATTTTTTTTCTAGATACTGTATCCTTACGTGAAATATAAATTTTATCCATTAAAACGTATAGAGTACATTATTTTATCGAACTCCTTGAATAAACTGTATTTTAGTAACGTGTTATCTACGTGAATCGTATGTTAAGTAGTTTCATATTTTTGCCGAAATGTAAGGTTATGTTTGTGACATTTAAAAAAACATCCTTCACAGTACTATTGCGTTCTTCTGATTTTTATATGTTTTACACTCGGATTTAGAGTATATTTATTTTCGTATATTTAAACTTTGCTTGCGAATATGCTTTTCATCATTTTCTTTAAGGTGCACAACGTACAATCATAGGTTAGCGAGATAATACCGACAATCACATTCTATACATAGTTTTATTACTTTTGCTTAATTACACAACGGTTGTAATATTTAGGTATATGACATCATTGCTTACACCTATAATAATGTTTACTATGTATCGGCGCTATTACTAAACATTTTTTACTGTTCATTTGGAAGCACGATTATTACGGAATATACGTCACCGTCGCTGCATTTTCAGTTGCAATGGCAATTACAATATACTTCATGCTAACATATTCTGGATAGCGCGTTTTCCGTCAAATCAGCAACTTTAAATTTCTCCCATACTTTGTATCAAGGACTAAAAATAAATAAATCGAAAATTGTAAACACGATTAAAAAATATTGCTCGTGTTAAAGAATTAAATATTACACTGACTTTTTTTTCTAATCTAAACTTTCCATTTGTATCAAGAATGTCATAATTGCTTTACAAAGAATAAATAAATTGTTTTATATCAAAGAAACTTTGTATAAATAATTTCTAATGAACAAAAAAACACGTCAGAAGTAGCTTATCTTTTATTCACTATTGGAATTATTGTACTTGCCTTCGAAGATTCGTTCCAGGAATTCAACATTTCTTTTGTGATCAAAATTGTAACGTTACTGTCACGTCCGTCTGTATTTAATATCTTAACTTCGCCTAAAGAATAAGAACCGGAGCTCGGAATACATAACTCTCCTTCGGAACGCGATGTGTCGGATGAAAATGTTTCAATCTGAAATTATGAAACGTGATTGACGTGAATTTAATTATTAAATTTCAGTACGTTGATCGAATAAGTGTTCTCTTACTTTATTCGATTTTACTGCGGATACGCTGTTGGACAATCTGTAATACAAAGAAGTATACGATCAGGAATAAACATAAATACCATACCCATAGAATACGGAACGTTGCAGTAATATGTTAAATAATAAATATTAAACACTCGTTTCTGTACCTATAATTTTGATCAACCGCGCTCGAATAATTCGTTTCCATCGTAGAAAATAGAAGTTTCTTGTGCACATCGTCGTACAAGTCCGATAAAATTCTTTCCTTTGTGAATATATTACCGCAGTACGAACTTTTTTGATTCATTATTTCGTTGGGGTCACCGTCGTGTGCGTTACTCGTTTGCGACAGTTTAATTTCATTATCTTCGCGCGTGGGTTCCGCCATATTGGACAAAGTTTTCGAAACGTTTCTCGGAGAGGATTCAAGAGATACGCAATCGCGCAAAGAGTCGGCCGACGAAACACGAGTAACGTTATCAAGCGATTGCTCGGGGATTTTTGTTGTACCCTGAATCAAACGCAATTCCAACGATTTTTCTATTTTTACTTCAGGAATTAGAATAGAATCCTTGCACGGCATGCTTTTAACATTTTCACGCATCGTTGACGAGCCAATGGGTTCTAAAATAGATTGTTCCGCCCATGAATTCGCATTTTCATTCACGATCTGCGTTTCAACGACTTCCATACTTTTAACTGTTCCATTTACATCATTCTCAGTTCGTTCATCAACGACGTGTATGGGGGGACTCTTCCTAGAACTCTGCTTCAACGACTCGACATTGGTTTCAATTCTGCTTGTTTCCTTGACCGAAGAACCTTCAAAATTCGCGTGCGATGCTTCTTCGACGACTACGGAGGAGTGACTTTTGGAACTACTGTCAGGCTCCGGGCCAACATTTTTACAGCCAAATTCGTTGGAATTGTTATCTCTCTCACCCGTTCGAAGACACTCGAGTTTCACGTTTCGTTCCTCGAATTCTGACTTCATGCGTGCCGTTTCAGCCGCGTGGATGTTTGCCGATACTGTGTCGTTTACCGACGCATTTTCGGAGATCAACAGCTCTAAGTTCTGCGCCTGAGTAGTCGGTGCATCGTTTTGCAAATGCTGCAACAGGCTTTTGATCCAGTTTTCGTCGAAAGCGTTTTTAATCTTGTCTTCGATGAACCGTGTCTCTTCCTCTAAGGCGGAATTGATTAAACGTTCCGCCATGTTTCTCGGGTCCCTTGATTCAGGAAAACCTCGCTTCACGATGTCGGAGCACACTACGTCGTACAGCGTCTTGTCATCGAAACCGCCTTTCTGCAAAATTATCTTTTCAATCTCTTGCGTTGAGGTTACGCGTGGTCTCAAACGTCTATCCTCAGTGGCGTCGACGATGGACTTTGAAATCGTCTGCGATGCTGCAGCGTCGTTAGAACTTTGTACGTTTGTGTTCGAGGATAAGGGGTTCCCCGACGAAGCTGTTAAACTCGAGCTTTGGTTACTGAAACACGATTTTTTCGCTTCGACGTGCCTCGCAATTTTATCATTACTTTCGTCGCTCTCGTTGGACTCGGAACTCTCCTCGTTCGACTCGTTTCGTACTGGAACTTTGAAGCTTCTCGAGGAGGTAGACTTTTTCCTCGAATCTTGATCTCTGCTGACGCGCATTGACATCCTCGTCGACGCAGGTTTCAAAATTTTAGCTCCGTGCGGACGATATTCTTTACCTGCGCGTTTACTCGCAGCTGGCAGTCGTTCCTTGATAATTGGATCCTTTCTTCTCGGGTCTGGGTTAGGTTTAGTTTTCGAAGAATGGACGCTGCTCGTCTTCTCGACTTTGCTTTTCGATATTTCGAAATCAAGAGACTCGCTAGTTTCCATCGTTGATTTCTCCTGAATGTAGTATTCCTCCAGTTCGGGTCGCGATAGAAATTTGTCGATGGTTCTCGTCGATCGGGAAACGTCGTTAATTATTTTATCATACACGGTCAGAACGTTGTCTAACTTGTCTATGGAGGGATAATATAAATTATCTAGATCCTCTGACTCTTTTAAACCCTCTGCAGAAGAATTTGTACTCAAGGACACCAAACTATCGTTCGTCGAATCTATTTCTTGAACGTGATATTTTCTGAGAATGCTCGCAAAACGTTCATCGACAATCTTGTGGCGTTCATCCTTTTTAAAAGTCTTCTTACGACTATCTTCTGTCTCTTTACTAATTATTTCTTTCGAAGTCGAAGGCTCATTGAATCCTTCTACATCGCGATCTTCCGATTCGACGTGTTTCGGTATTTGTAAGCCTTGCTCCAACATTGTAGTTTCGCAGTTCTGAGCCTTCACAGGGTGTTCCGTTTCTTTTAAAACTTCCTCCTCGAATCGTACCTGCTTCAGGTCGTTCTTAATTCCAGAAATTGCTTTTCTTAAGTTATCTGTTTCTTCTTTAACAGTTTCGACTAATTCCACCTTTTGATCTTTCTTCGATTCTTCGTCGTCTAGACCAACAGCAACGTCGTTCGAACTTTTCTCGTTCTCCAGAGCCGCCGTCACATTCTTAACTTCGTCCAATTTTTCCGAGTTCGCCGACGTTCCATTATTTTTCATTAAATCGTAGTCGTCTCCTTCTGAAATTTCTGACCTCTCCTTCGACGTCGAAGTGGACGCAGAATCGACGATTTTTCCATCTTCGTTGACCTGTTTCGAGTTCTTCCTTGCTTGTTTGTCGCTCGTCGGTCTTGCATTGATTCGTCGAAGCTCCTCGGGTATCTTCATGAACTTCTCCTTGGGCGCTGAACAGCCGTTTTGTTTCCAGTGATCGTGACAGAGCATGTAAATTCCAACGTTCGTGCTTTCTTGAATGAAAAACGGGTCCGGTGGTATCCGAATATTTTCCAAATTTTGCGCTATCAAACCTCTCTGGATATTCACCGACGGTCCAACTTGAACAGCAAACGTGCTCGTCCTTTTAATTTTTCCAGCCTCGCGGCACGACGATCCGTTAGGGTTCTTAGCTTTGTCATCGTTCTCAGCGACGTCGTTCGCAATTTGCGTCGCGAATCCTGGATTTCCGAATAATGCTCCGTAGGGCGAAAATTCTTTACAATATGTCTCAGACATTTTGAATTTTGGTGCGGAGTAGTCCGTGGTTCTCTTAGGTCTGACGAGTGGTCTCCCTTCGTTCAAAACTTCTTGCGTTTTCGAATCATCGTAATTCGTGCAAATCCAACCGTTTGCCTCTTGAAATTTGTGCGCCACGCGCTCCCGAACGTACAGCAATTGATCGTTTTCATCGTCCAGAGTTACTTCGTCCTGATATCTACGAGAAATGTCGATATAAAATTTAAGACAGGTCACCTAGATAATTTCTTTATTTTACAAATACGGGTCACTCACGCGTTTACGTTTTTTTCAACGCGATTCGAATTAACGGCCATGTTTATTCCCTTGATTTGAATCTGGGCATCTTTTACCAATTTTTCCACGTCCTCGAGAACCGCCGATGTTTCCGGACTGAGGGCAGGAGAAACCGATGGCGTTATGGTCGATCTCTTAGTGCCAGGCTGTAATCAAAATTATTAGATCACATCGGGTCTCTTCTTTCTTTACAAAGAGAAATAAATGCAAATAAACACCTGATCTTCGTCGACAACGGTAGCTGGAGTGGTTGGAATTTTTTTTGCGCTCCTGACGGTGTCCGTCCTAGAAACGGAACTTTTCGACGTTAGAAGTTTGGTACGATTCTTCTCGGATTTTGTTGGCATCCGACTTTTGCAATAACAATCGCACGTGGACTGTGAATGCATTTTTGAGCGACAAGGCGCGGACGTAGGAAGAACAGGATCCTTGCGCAAATCCAAATATTCTAAAGCATCGTGCTTCCTTCTGCAACAAAACAACAGTCCTAATTATTAATATAAAATGTAACGAGTACTTGAAAAAAAAAATTTAATACACTACGAAATAGGATGAAATGGTTGAAAAAAAAATTTTATTTTCAAGTTACAAGGAAGAGAAACGTTTCATTCGCTGGACAGAATGATTCAAAACGATGACTTTAACATTTCGATAGCTTCGCGAAATTCCTGAGAAATATGCCTTCCTTGCCCCGTCTAATCTTTTGTATGATAAGTATGAGTATTACCTACATCACGATCACGACGTAATTGTTAAGCAAGAGTTTTATCGCAGTTGCCACTACAAAACGCGAAACAAAGATGTGAAAGGAAAGGCCCTTTGAACTCTTGCAATTTATTCAAAAGCACAATCTTGGGGACTCAGTTGCAAATATTACAATACTGGTGTGAATTTTTTCTCATAATTGCTGCTAGTGTTCCTGGCTGTGAAGGTAGTTCTACGTTAAAACCGTTAAAAAATTCCTTGAGATTTACTGCGAGCATTCCAGCTACGTTACTGGCAGGGTTTTTCGTCTCGGGGTTACCCACCGATGATACATACGCGAAATGAGACAAAATATAATTTAACAATCGTTCAACAAAAATTTTAAAAATTGTAAATGAGATTTCAAAAGGTTCGTAAGTGCCAAAATTGTTATAGAGAATTCAATAAAAAAAAATGTTCGCTAGTGGTGCCCGTAGATTTGTTAAATTGAATTTCGAAGAACGTGCCCCAAGTAAATTCAATATTTATTTTATCGAAAACGAAGCCTCGTGGGGGAAAAATGTATTCAACGTTTTCGAATCAGTTTTATATTTATCTGATATGCAGACTGTTTCAAAACGATGGGCCGAAACATGCAAATTCAAAAAGTCCTTTACTATTTTAAAATCTGAAACTTCGTTTTCGAGATATGGGCGCTTAAAGTTTTCGTCTACGAGAACATCAATGGATTCCAGTTGCCAGTGTATGGGCGCATCCAGATGGCACCATGCGATAAGATGACTGGAATAGACATGGCGCGTGCCGAAAGTATCATCAATAAATGCTGCGTCTAGGTTAAGCGATTCGCCAACGTTTCGCAAAGCGTTGCAATTCGCAGCTTCAGAACTGGAGACTCTGGTCTGAGGCCTCCTGTTCTAGATCAGCTAATCTATTAAAACTCCGCGGATTAGTTGATGCAACATACCGCATCAACGACCACGGGTGCATAAGGACTTCAAAAGAACACGAGGCCTCGAACCCAGAGCCTCCAGCCATGAAGATACAAGCTGCAACGTTTGCAAAACGTCGGCGAATCGCTGAATCGAAAGCCATGAATCGAGTACTTACAGGCTAACATAAATAATCTTTCAGATTGTAAAATGACAAAGAACCTTGCCTCTTACGCATTTACGTACTTTAGATATATTTTATTTTCATAAATATTCACTTAATACATATGTTTAATAAAAATGATTGAAATACAATAAAAAGGAGCAATAATCTGTGTACAAAAGTTTGCTTCGATAGAAAAAGAAACGGAAACGTTGTAGAACTATATTGTTCGTATGGTAGAATATTCGAATAACGAAGTCTCGAGCGCATTAAAGTGCTACTTTTTCATCGAGACCTTATTCCGTTCGGACGAGAATCAAACGCGATCAATACTTCGCAAGTAAAAGACGATCGAATATTTTTACAGAAAGCTATAATAAGAAAATCGTCGAAGGTGACGTCGATGCATTTCCAACGGGCTTCCTGCTTTAATGCTTCCGGACACCAGTGATCAATAACGATACGTCAAAGGTACGTAATTCGCGACGCCATTTAAAGTTGATGTACCAGTGTACGATCAAGCCATACTGGGTGAGACACTTAACAGTATAATGTAATACATTTCCGACGGATTAAAGTTTCGAAACACCTTAAATAAACAATATTGAGGTTATCCAATATGGTCAATTATTAGATTAATTTGTATTTCGGACTATTCAAGCAATTTCTTTATTTTACATTTTATAACGTTTTCGATGTTTGGTCGTTTTCTAAACCAAAAATATTATAAAGAAGTAGATAGGGGTTAATATGTCGAACAACAAAATTAAGAAAAAATTTCATTGTCTCCAAAGTATTCAGAAGTGCCTCCACGTTGGGAAACACTGGTTTAATAAGACTCCCCAGCCAGGGCAGTGTCTACGTATTTTGAGGCCTGAGGCAATATACAATATACGACTCTCTTTTCCACTATTATACCGATATTATTTAATTATAGCAATACCGTAATTCACGTGCCGCCAATTCCGCGAGTTTCATAGTTTCACCGGCCATGTAACGGGCCTAGCTTGCCGTGGTTGGCTGAAATAGAAGGAATCTAAAACTCTTTGGAAATGGACTTTTACTCGCAACAATCCGTTACAAAATACTTTCTTATCCAGTATGCTGTAATGGTTCGTTACTTTTTTTACGCGTAACGTTATTTCTGAGTATAGAGGCGCTATCATTGAACCATAATACATTTTCTTGAAACATGGAGTTTCGACCTATAAAATATGTTCGTTTCTTTAGGGCAAAATGAAAATGCTTCACTACTTTCGCAAAACAATTTTCATTAATCAGAATGTTCGTATATGGATCATGATATGACAATAGATCAAGATGGTTTCAACTACAGTTTTATAAAATAGAAGTAATAGAGTAACTCAGGTTCTATCAATGCAGTACATATGTAGCTCCTCGATTATCCGACCTAGTAAGTGCAATGGTTGGTCGTATGATGGAAAGGGTTGGAAAATCTGAAAATTTTGTTCACCTTCTGTTCACCCCGTTAAGCAAACAAATAACGTATAAGTGCTACAGCCCCATCGCCTTTAAGACTGTCCACGGTTAGTCAACTTCCCCGGGATTCTCGTCCATTGTACGGACAATGGATTCGAAACGAACGGTTCCACGAATTTAACACAATTCCCGATAGACGAAAAAATTCGTCCCGTCGTGATTTTCCAAGGTCCGTATACGGGTGCGCGTGTTCCACCGGTACTCACGTACTAATCGTAAACGTTGAGTTATCGAGGCATGGAGGGAACCAACCACGCGCCAGTGAAATTCCTTTCGAAACGGCCACGGCGACTTCGTGTTTCGCGATTGTACAATTATCCGAGAAAATACGATCACGCTGCGTTCGTGCAAGTGACGTCGATACATTTGCTGTATGTGTAGATTGGGCACGTTCTCGTTCAACGATGTCTATCCGCTTTAAGCACAAACCCGTTGCGCAGACAGCGAAGCGTGGCTGGCATTCGAGCCGTCTGGAAGAGACAGATCAATATGCTGCTTTTCCCGTTTCACCCTGCCCCCCACCGTGGCGCTGCTCTCGAGCTCCCCTGTTTCTCTCTCTTTGGCCCACCTATCACACAACAGCTGAACATTGGCATTGATTTTCAAAGTTCAGGAAGTCTTCCGAAGCCCGAGTGCTTCGACGAGTGTTGTGACCAGACTACGCGTCGCGTATACGTACTTTCGGTGGCACGCCGATCGATGCGCGGTCGGTGACGTAAAAATTTGCATAGGAGAATTTTTAATCGCGTTAACACTTTGACTGCCCGTCACTGGTGACCAGCACTTTAATCTTACAACGTGTTGCAATATTGTTTACGATGGAAGAACCCTGACACTTGTAAAATTGTAAATGACTACTTTAATTAAGAATGCTGTAAAATAACTATCTAATTATCGAATATTTCTATGTCTCACACTGCGTAATTATGAGTTGGGTTATGTTTTTATTTTTTACTTGTAAAGTATTTACTAAGGAAAATGAATGAAACTTCGACTTAAAGAGGTGTGCAATAATCCCTGCAGATGAAAATCAGGTTCAAATTAAGCAAGATCGCTCCAATAGCCATCGGTGGGAAATTTTTCTTTCCCAACTGCGCAAAGTGGTCTAGAATTCATTCGTAACGTGAGAAACGTAATTCATTGATCTCAATCCTAACTACACGTTGGAAAATATTCAATAAATAATTTCTTTAATATGTCGGTACAAAGAAAATAATGTAACGATTATGACTGAAATATTTCTATACGTAATTAATGAAACCAGTAAATTATTTTTGTTACGCTACGAATGAATTCTGGTTCATTGTATGCGCCATTTGCTTTTCAGCCTCATTGATCCCAAGATAAAATTTCAGGAGGGTAACATTTTTTTTTTACAGGAATTGATCTGGTTTTATCACGAGCTGAAGCCAAGCATGTCTGATGACTATGGTGGATAGTATGCATCAAGGTTACTAATGAACCTAACTTATTAATCATTGTATATACATGGTATAATAAAGTCGATTATTACTATTATGAAATGTTCTCTTTATTGAACTGTAGTCATCCGTTTCCTAAAGTACAGAAGAATAATGGATGCCAAAATAGTGTCTGTTCATAGAAATCCAAAACTTTGAAATTTTCCATTTTAACTACTTTGTACGATAAAGAAATGTCTGTCTGCGTCAAAGCACGCAGATGTAAGGGTCAGGGAACGATCATCGCGAGATAAAATGCGTAAATCGTGCGAAGTAATAACGTAACGATGGTAATGCAAAGGAAAATACGCTGTTGTGGCTCGTAAACACGCGAGCAACCGACGTTCACAGGTGGTCTTCCATGCGTGTCGGTAAATAAAAACACGCAATTATTACACATCAACACATATATTTTTGCTTTTGCATGTTGCATACATACGATAAACAGTACAGTGTTACGCGTTCCTCGAGGTATGGTATACTAGAAAATTTTCATTATCCACTACTACAATTGCTATTCGACGTATTGTTTCATACTTCCGCTTTCTTTCGTGTGTAGTCTGTGTAGCTATACGAGAGAATCATAAAAAATAAACGAAACGAACGGTACAAGTGCGTGAGACGACTGTTCGCAAAAAAATTCAGAGCAGCTTCTTTATTTCCGTTTCGAGAAACGTTGCGTGAAAACAGTTTTCGTAGCTTGGTCGTCGACAATGAAATTGAATAAAAATGCAAACACGTTATTACGCGTGACACGCCAAAAGCGTTAGGTAATACAGACGATAAACAGGCGTTCGTTTTTTTTTTCTTTCTTTTTTTACAACGAAACGTCTGTTTTCCTTTCTCTCCCGTGCATTGCCCCAATTTCTTTCATCTGGCCGACCGAAAGGAATCGAAAGGCCCGCTATACACATTCGCTGGCTGACCAAAAAAGCATTTATACGCACCGTCCGAGAATAATAAACGCGTTCGTGTCTGGAACCAATTTCTCCACATCCGCAAAATATCGTCCAAAAATAGTTGGGAAATTGAGCAAGCGTTTTTTTTTCACAAACGTATCGATCGCGCAAACTGCGAAAGGCAACGAATACCAACAAAAAAAGAGCAACGATCGGCACTCGGACAGAGACGGCCAATATTCGTCCATGAATAGAAATTTTGAACGAATAGGTGAGATAAGAAATTTCGAATGAAAGCTTCCTTCGAATATAATACTGCCTTTGACTTTATCGAAGAAAGGCCGTTTCTCTAAAGGTTAATTAAACACGGCTATCGGCCATTCGAAATGTCGATTGCTCGAACCGAAGAAACGAACAGTGGTGGGGGGTGATGCCTTGCAAGTATCTACACTTGATGCAAATTGATGCAAAAAGCGAGGCAGTACTGTATCTGAATGAAACAAAAGACGCTAATATACAGTCGTACGATATTTCTATTCGTCGTTCGTTATTGGAATGAAAGCTTGCCCGTCTCTGCGCTTAGACGACGAATTCGACGACCAAACGAAGCCGCGAGAGGATAAAACAGTTTAACCCTCTGTTGCAAGAATTTCATCTTATCTGTCGAAAAAGGAAATTAGTCATTTAAACATTTATGACTTAATCAATGTTTCAGCTAAACGGTAAGTGGCTGAATCTACATAGTTATTAGATGTCCCCGTAAGAAAATACGTGCGCGAATCCTGTAAAATTTCTCGGTAAATTTTATAAGGGATCTTCGTTAGGTTCACGAGCGGGCACGTATACGATAGAGCAGTGTTCTTCAAAGTGCAGGGTACAAAAGAAAATTTAAAATACATTCATCGTCAAAATTTAACAACCGTTAGAATATATATTTTTCTTGTACCACGGCTCTTTCCAATCGAAATAACCAGGTGTGCTGACACTGTGAAAAAAAAAGTATAAAATATAAAATTTGGCAAACAACCAGAAAATTTGTTCTTGATTATCCAGTTGGATGAACGATATTTTAGAACATTTATCGAGTGCGAGGAGTTTAAAAACCTACCATTTATTTTGGACGCAGATATTTCCTTTCTTTTTGAGGGGGGACACCTTTCAAAAAGTTTTAAAAACCACTGCAATAGAAGGTTAACGCCGACCGAAGGTCGAGAGCACAGCTCGCGATCGTGTACGTAACAAACAAAGAGAGATCGTATCTGCGTGAGAAAGTGTCAACTGTCCTTTGTTTTCTGTTTCTTCTTCTTTTTTATTTTTCCTCTAACAAAGTTTTTTTCTTCTTTGCAGTCGGGTTTGCAAACCCTTGAACGAGTGCCGTAATCAACTTGATATCGAAGGTAGGAACTACCTGCCTCGGACTAAAAAATATCACGTACAGCCTCTGTAAGTATTGCTACGATCAATTGTGCTCTTTTTATCGGCCCTCCTCTGTCTCTCGTTTCCTCATTCGCGCGCACACGCATTCCTATCTCACTCTCGCACTCTTTCTTTCGTCAATTTTGCACGATACTTCGGTACATAAGTTGCTTACGCCTACGCAGATAGCCTCTACAGTTGCTTCGTTTTAGCCTAGGCGTGCATTGAGCGCACGTTGACGCAGCACAGATTATATTTTGCATTGCACAACGTAGTTTCTGTTCGATACAGCTAACGTTTTCGTAAGCAGGACTAATTGGAGATCGAATTCTAAGTCTCGTTGAGACATTTAAGGCACTAAATTATTATAAACGGTACACAGTAGCCTCTATTCTTGCAAATGAATCAGGACTTCATATAGAAAAAAATTCCAATAGTATTACTCGTATCAAGGGAAGCAAATGCGTAAGATGTTCGCCATAACTCGAATGTGTCGTGAGAATAAAATTGCTGTTGTCGTATAATAATGTTCCACAAAATTTAGATAATTTACGTTTAAACTGTACCTCTAAAATTTCTCAACCCAAGACTCACCGAGTGCGTACAATGCAGAAAACTGTGACTCGACTAAAGGTCTCGTACAGTTTCTGTGTTAGTCGATTCAAGTTTCATAAAATATTGCGCTGCGTCACCCTGTGCCGGATGTACGCTCAGCCTAATTATCGGCGAAACAACATTATCAAACGATGCCCCGATCGACGAAGAAACGATCTCAAGTTCCGTGTTGAAGACGTCAGCACGTTTTCTCGCGATACAAGTCAGCGTAGAACTTGAGAGCTTTGAGCGGCTGATTTTCGTCGACGATACTCCCCACAATCGCCGCTCCAATTATCGGTGCCGATCCGTTTTGTACAAATATATATACAAAAGGAGCTGCTCGCAGCCCGAAATCCTCCCGCGAGAGAACTCTATGTCTGCTTTTCAAACCTTCTTCTTCGTTATTTTTTTCAGTTTTTTTTTTCCTTTTTTTTTTTACGATTTTAGACATAGCGAGTGTATGGTTCCTATTTGACGGGCGTACTTTTCTTTCCATCAGCAAAATGAAAAACCAAAAGGCCCTCACTTAAAGTCTAGCGATTAACTAAAGGCGAAAGTGGACGTTACACGTGATCGGGTGTCGATCCGTGATGAATGACTGGATAAGAACGATGCTCGCCTCAGTTTTGCCCCTTCCCTTTCTCGATGTCCTCCAAGCTTTTGAAAATTACGAGTTTTGAACCGAAGATGCACACAACGGATTTTTTTTTTTTGCGAGATTTCTCGAAAGAGAGAAAAAACGAAAAGAAAAGAAAAATAAAACTCGAAGCGAGACACGCGCTCGCGCGTCCTTTCACGAAATAATTTATGGACGCGCGCATTCGCGTGAATGTAACAAAACAACAAGTAAAGAAAGTAAAGACGAAAAAAATAATTTAATAGATCACACGCAAAACGAATGCAAATGTTCTTTTTGTACATTTAAAAATGGTTACTCCTTTAGTCATAAGTTTTATTAATAACGTGGTATGTACACATATACACAATGTACAGAAAAACCCGTACGCTGGGTCTGAATATGTCCGTCATGCCCTTTTTTTTTTTGTTTTTATCATACAACGAGTGTAACGGTAAAAAGAGTATACAAATAAAAGATTAGAAAAGGATAACCGTCGGATCTGTCCGACGATTAACACCGAAGCGATTCTTCCCGACTTCGGTTAATCCGCGAATCACGCATAGCAGCGTGGTACAAATGAAGTACAATACAACCGCCCCAATTCGTACGGTGTAGCGTGTGTGTGTGTGTTACTGTGTACGTGTACGTATGTTCGTAATATGTAGTAAGTTTGTAAAGCACGTTCGTGCTTGTCTGTATCTGTGTGTACGTTGTACTTTCAAAAAAGAATGCACAAAAATTTCGCGATACAACAAACAATAAAGGCGATCGTGCCTAAGTACAAACACAAACCGGACACAAATCTCTCCGCGGTTTTTCTGTTTCGTTCGTACAAATTTTCGACCAAAAGAAAACCACGTTCTCCTTTATTCCTCGCGTATTAACCATCCTACGTTAATCCCATATGTACACGTGTGCAGGACCGACGCCAGCGCGCAAAAGTGCCAAAGACTTCTTCTCAAGACCAGCCAAAACAATTCGATCGAACAAACGATCGACCGAAACAATGTTGCCGTCCGTGAAACGAAACGCCCGGAAACGACGCGCGTCGCCCGGAAACTAAATTCGTCCACTTTCCCCGACAACGCCAACAACTTTGTGATAATCCAATTTACACCGACAACGTCTTTGGCTCGAGTCGATATGTTGGCCCACGTCGCCAACATTTATCACCATTACCAAAAGTATTTCGGTGAACCTTCACGGTTCCACCATGATACCCCTCTAGGCGAGGGTGCAAAATTTGAGCCCCGATTAAACTCTACGAGAACCTTTTAAGTTTCTCTCTCCTTCTTTACTTTCAGCCCAGAGCCTGTGGTGTCGTCGCCCAGGATAGTGGCTATCTCCTCTCGCATGAACGCCCATGGCACTTGGCTGTTCGCCAGCGGACATTTCTCTCCGCTTGGACAATAAACCTGTAACGATTGAAATTACCGTCGAATTAGATTCTTGCACAACGAATTAAAGGGTAGACAGGGATTGCATCAGGTTAACACTGGACAAACAAACGATAACAATTTTTCAATTATACAAGTAGTAATTTACATCTACACTGAATGGCGTGCTAAAAGTTTCCCTTTCTTGGAGGAACCCACAGAAAAATAAAGTATATAAAACAAAGTATATCTTTTCGGACAATGGAGGTTTATGTAATGAAGGTACTATTATAAGCACAAACTTTTCAAACGTGTAGTTTCGCTGCGATACATTTTTCAAGAATCATGAATATCCGAGGTCTTCCACCCGATGGAACCCCTTAAACCTGGAACATGGAGTAAACCTTACCTCTGTGCCAGCACCCTGTCTCTTTATACTTTCCCGGCTGCAAGGGAAACAGAATTTGTGGTGCGTCATGCTAGGGCACTGAACGAAGTGCGTGTCTTCAAGACGTTCTTGACACAGGGTACATTTCAGTATCGGTGCTGACACTTGCTCGGCCCCAGCGACTTGGGCGACCGCCCCTTCCGACGACGTTGTCACAGTCGTAGACGATACGTGCCTTGAACCACTGGACCTCCTGCTCGAGGATCCTGCACACGAACAAGATGATCGGTTTTTAAAAATAAATTAATGTTAAGTATCGTAATAACAATTTACCTACACCTCTTTTGCACTTTTCTTTTGTTTTATTTTTGTATTATCATTATACTGTTAGGACGATGTGCAATAAAGATGTGTAAATAAAGTAAGAAAGTATACTAAAATGTCTGCAACAGAATTATTTACCTGAACTGTTCGGGCTGTGTTGGGAACCTCTGGAGGTGCTGCGTTGTTGAGCGTTTGCAGCTGTAGTCGGTGGGCTTCTGCTGGTAGGGCTTGGATTGTTCGGTTGTTGTGGCACTGATTCTGGCGACGCTAAATTGTCCGCGACGGACATGAGCGCGGCCATAGGCGACGGGCCATTCGTCGAACCCTGCGGGACAATAATTATAATTAAATTTGCATGCTCGTATGCGAACACATATAAATAATCTTTTAAAAATTGTTAAGATGCAAATGTATTCGTGGAATCGTCAACGTACGACGACCTTAATTACCTGGTGATGATTCGATTGTGAATTATCGTTCGACCCTTCTTGCGCTGGTGGCGGCGGCGGCGGAGGGCTCGTTCGCGGACGAAGAGGAGAACCTCCGCCATTTGCCGCCACATTTGCTGGTGCCAACGGAATAGACGGACCAACGTACGCCCCTGAAAATCAACCAGTTCGATGCACCTTTATTCCGATGTTCAAAAGCAACCTATTATACGCGTTACAAAGTATCGTTAACGATTGCCAATCGTCAAAAATCCAAGATATCGTACGCGTTTATTTTCATCTGGCTGTTTACATTTTTCCCCGAATATAATCTACGAGAGACATTTCCTGCTATGCAGCTTTTAATAAGGCAATGATTCAGATGGGAAGACAGAAATAGATATCCTTTGACCTCGTCGTACAGAGTATAATCGCGATTACGCTTAAACGAAACGAGCCGAGCATAGTTTTATTATCCGTCGGCGTTGCACGTCGGTACAGGGATCTCGTTTTCCACAGGTCGAAACAAGGGACAACTTCGGCCAACTTTCGAACGTTACGAGCTGAATTATCAGCTGTGCCCGTTAAGTCGATCGAATTTCAATATTACCGGGAGATTTATATTCCAGTGGAGACGCCGCGATCGAGAAACAAGACGTGCCTTCGATATCGCCGGGGCTGTGTACAGAATGCTTTTCGTGACTTATTTACTTTTCATGACCGCGATCGTCGCTCGTATACCGCAGAATGTAGAGTATCCTGGTGGCCTGACTGCTATAGAATGTTACGAGGTTACGCATTTTGATATTGTTTACGAAACACGTTTGAATCATCTTGGAACGCTTCGAGCGAAGAAATCATAAAACACGCGGACACACCGGAATTCTAAAGCCAATCTATCAGGCAATCCAATCACTTTTTAATCGTATCTTTAAATGATCAATATCTTCGATTAAAATAGTGTTAAAGCAATAGTTTTTGATGGACGAATCCCCACTCCGAGACGTGTCTATTAGTGTAGGGCAAATTTTATTCGTGACTAACTAATATGAATTTTAGATTCATTCATAAACTAACATCAACTTGTATTTTATTCACAAATTAAAATTCATGAACGGATATTTTAAATCGACATTCAAACGAGCGCAGTCGCGGGCAAATGTTAATGACTCTAGGCGTCTACCACTGGTATCCACCAGTTATTAATTTCCATAAACGTCCAACATCGGAAATAATACTATCCATTCAGTTTTATCGATGCTACGCAATGGAATTTACTGACAACGCACTACTTCTCGGTTATCGTTCTCATTATTTTTCTCGCCGATGTTTACACGTTTTCGAACCCCCATACGAAGAAACGCATTACCCCGGCGACAGATAAGCGTGAATCGATATTAAAAAACCACGGTTTCGTCACGTTCTACGGAGGACCGTGACACGCGATATCTCGTATATCCAGCTATTCCAGTGCAATGCAGCATCCGCACGTACCTTCCCCCACCATCGAGCCGGCATCGAGTCACCGAGGTCTCGAGCAGAGAGAGCGTGGTCTGCCATCGAGAAGCCGTGTGACCGGTACTTTTCCGTGACACGACTTTGATAGAGCAAGGACCGCTGCCGCGTCCCTCTATCTATCTCGAATCATGCGAAGAAACGTAGTCTGGTTGGAGGAAGCGAAGGGAAAGAGTTGGCGCGCGGGACCGAAGGAGAGGTCGGAGGGAAAGAAGGCGCATGCGCGGGTTTTATAACAGACGACATCGCATCATGCACGTAGGCGGCCAGTTTAGTCACACACTGCGCTTTGAACATACGGTCTCTCTCGTAGTGAAAATCGTCCACCACTCTCCATTACGCATTCGTCGATACCAAAACACATTTATAATCTGATTCTAACACATATTATTCTCGAATAACAATTTTAGATTTGTTCGTAAACATGATTATGTTAAACTTGTTGTTAAATTTTTATTTGTTCGTTAGGAAATATTTCGATTTACGAATAAATTAAAGATGTTTATGTGTTATTCACAAATAACATTTGTCAGAACTCTGTTTATAACGAACCCAAACGTATTCTGTCTTTATTTAAACGCGATATAACCTAGAAATGCAGAATTTTGTAGAATGTTAACAACGTACAGCATTGTAAATATATATGTATGATGTTGTGCTTCTTTCAGATTCCCCTAGTAAGATTCCCCAAACCACAATACCAAAAATACAAATACATGCCCAATGCATGGATTGCCATTGAAAATTTTGCAACGTTCTTTACAATCAAATAAGTAACAGTTTAAATGAAATATTTTCACATTGATTGCAAAAGTACGTTTATATATTATAATATTATGGGCAACATTAGAAAGGCAAAGGAGGTGGACGATTTTCAGTGGAGGAGACTATAGCTGCTAACCGGTCGACTATAGAGTGGCCTTATTTCGAAAGTATGACCCTCCCCAGTGCATTTTGTCGACGCCACAGTCGTCAACACGCGTTCACGGTTGACGTCTGTCTACATAGTGTACTGAAAATTTATTCTTAGGCTACGCTTAGGAATTCGAAGATATAACCTCGGTGAATCGTTAATGAAACGAGGAAACAACAGGTTTTGACTCATGGCTAGCTAAATGTCACGACTAAATAACAAAATTTGTTTTGCTCTCTGTAGTTTTAAAAATAAAAAAAAAAGTTCATCTTCTGATCAGTAAGTAAATGTCACGTTGGTCGACACAAAATTCGGTTAGTTATGAGACGATACAAAATATAGATTACGTTTACGTATTCTAACATACTTAAATGTTACCGATAAAAAAATAAAATATGAAGGTCGAAAACGTTCTATATATAATGCTTGTGATTATCATGGCCAGCGATGAGCAAAATTCTTATCAACATAAAAAGTTTGAATAACAAGTAACTGTTAAACTGTTTATCCGTTACACGTGAAATAAAAATAAAAACTTAAATTATAAAATTAAATATTTCACAACGAACAGGCAAAAATTTAACAATTCAGTTGAATACAAATTTTGCCCATCTCCGATCACAAGTACCTAACGACTTTATTTAGGAAAATAGTTACTATCGAACTGCAGTTCCGTGACGCGTTTTACAACACCCCGTATAAAACACGACGAGACACGCAAGACAGGACGAACGCGATAATCGACCAGTGACGTAGGACGAAACCGATGTATACATGCCTCTCTGTATCTGTACGCGATCGATGGAGCATAGTCGAGAACTCGCGAAGCGTGGCGATCATTTCGAAACACGACTCAGAGCTCGCTCTCGTTACTACCGTTGACGGCCGTTGTTTCTCACCAGTTTCTCCTTCATGCGCGCGCTTGGGTAAAACTATCGGATAAAAATCGACACAATATATTTTCACTATGCAGTTAGTTCAAATCGATATGATTCCAAAAACCAACTGACTGATTACATTTCTAAACTATTCAGAGTACTAGACATAACTTCCTTTGCAGAAGAACCGAGCGACGAAAGAACATAATACGCACAGATAAAGCGAAACGAGCAATAAATTTAAGTAACCAGGGAGGGAAAATATCGTACAAGCGGTCAGATAATTGTACGCAGAATTATACCGACCGGACAGTTTTAACGCGATAAGGACACGAGGAGGACAGCGTTTCGCGTTTGTTATATCTGTTTACGTTACTATGTGCACGTATTAAAATGCTCGTTGTTTAATAAATAAAAATACAAAACACTGCGCCATAAATTTGTCACGGTTTAATCGAGGCGAATTTTGAATCAAATTTATCGATTCAAGTCTCAACTACAAGTATCTCGTAACGGGCGAGTTAACAAAAAAAAAATGAAAAATAAAAAAACACGATGCTTTATCTTTCAAAAAATTCTGTCATAACACGTGTTTATTTCCAGACCTTAATCTTTGCCAGCAGCAATCTATTTTTATCAAAACGCGCATACGTAAATGTGGATTCTATCTTTTGAACGGAAATGCCACCCTCGAGTATAAAAAAAACTAGATAAAAAAAAAGAGAGAAAAAGCAAATAAACCGATGGATACATCAAGGTATGACAATTCTCTATGTGTATTTCAATGTTCTTTAAGTCACAGTCGAAAAGTATTTATAGCCATCAACAGTTAACCACAGCCCTCTGAATGAATGCAAAACCGAATTTCTATACCGTACAGACAACTGTCTGAATGTTCCGTTTCTAGAATACCTAATCCCGTGCAATTACCTTCTTTCTCCCAAATCCTTCGAATAAAACGGTTTTTAAAACCCGTTAGGATCCTTCAAATATAGATTCTTCGTAGAATCATTTAAAAGCTTAATAATAATCATTAATTACCTATTCAACGTCATTTAAAGATACTAACGATTTAAGGTCAGGTAACAGAAAAATACCTGGACCGAAGAAACCCAACCACGATATTCCGTTACTTTGCAGAAATATTCTTCTCTATCGTATTTATGGCGTTAAGTCATTACAACGGTCTATAAATGTTTCAATGGCCACATGAAAACATAGTCTTCTTTCTCTTTAAGATAAGGATTACATCACGAAACGTATTAATAAATATAAAACTGTTCGTTTCGTTTATACAGTCAACGATAAATTGATAATTTTATAGAATGACAAACTGCGAACGATTCTCTTTATTCGCAATTTTTCGCCCATGAGCAAAATATTCTGATCATATTTATAGCACGAAGGCGTGTACGATGACGAGACAGATGACCGTTCGTATGGCCACTGCAGCAAGCCATTCGATAACCGTAAACACACGCGTTAAGGTCGAATTAGAAAGTGGCCAGTGTCGAAATAACGGTCGATGACCAAGGTCACCCCGCGACTGTAGGTAGGTACGTGCAGGCAACAACGCGAAGCGAACCAACTCGAGCAGCAACGTCAACCGCTTCGTCAATGAGCCATGTTCAACGAAAAAGGGGGCCACGCTACAGTTACCTTCGCGATGCAGCAAAATATCATGCTGCACAGACTCGAACCGGTTTTCAAGAAAGTATTACACCAACACGATCGAATTAACAGAAATAATACACTCTATGCGAAAAGGAATACTTTCTACGCAATGCTATGCACAATTCGAATGTAAACATAGTTTACGCTTATTCGATAGAATATGATACTTTGTAGAAAGATTTAGATGCAAAAAAAAAAACAAAAAAATATAGTAGGAGCGTTTCATTTCGTTCATTACGATTCAGCAATGAAATCACGCTCGCAACATATCACCAACGTCGATGTGATTTGTATTAAGCAACAACGGTCTCATTCATTGTATCTAAATATACTGTGTGACGTCATTCGATTGGACGTCACGGCGCGGCAAGTCGGTGTATCTTTTGGTCGTCCTATCACGTGCTCACGTACGTCTCCTTTATACGCGTTTGGACGACTGCCGTTCGTCCCAATGGAGGAACTGGCCGAAGAACAGAGAAAGAGAGAAGAAGGCTACGCCAAGACGACCGTAGTAGGAGGAAAGAGAGAAGGGAGGCGTAACTTCCTTTAACTGCGATGATTCTCCGAAGTCTAAACGCTGAGCACGCGTGCGTGTCTTTTAACACACGCATGCGGCTCTTTTCTCCTGCCAGATGGCCACGCGCACAACTAAAACGCATTCCTATTTTTACTACCAACCGATAACATGAAAAAGAACGCTTGCTTGAGAAGCGTAGAGGTTGATTTAATACGAACACGAACGATTAAAATTAAGCTATGGTAATTGAAAATACCAACGATATTAAATTTCGTGAGATGATCGAGGATATCTATAATAAACCGCCTTCCAAGAATTGTTCAACTTTCGACTACGATTGATAAAACGAAGGGAAATTTGCAAATACAGCTCAGATACGTAGATGTAAAAAACTACATATATAACGCAAGTATCCACATTGTACCATCTGTGCAACTCACCATTGGCCTTGAATGTAGTGGCGGTCTCGAAACTGGGTGCTCTTACAGGATGTTTCTCCTTGCTTCTATCTTGGACGTAACCAACAGCGAGGCTTACAGCTGGCAAGGAATCGCCCCTGGTCAATGGCGGCCTAACCGGATGCTGTTCCTCCAAGGAAAGCCTCTTTTCCGCGTGTTCGTCTTCATCAATAGTGGAAATACCTCGCTTCAGCTGTGCGATACCTCTGTTGTGGCTGAGGTTCACGTGATGCGCCACAGCAGCTAGGTGGGCGTTCGGAATTCTCACGTTATTACTCCTCATGCCATTTGCAATTTCATGAGTTTCCTCGTGTTGTCGAGAGATCTGTTGCCTGGTGGTACCAGAGTTAAATTCAGTAATGGAGTTTCGATGGTGAAGCTGCGTATAACTGGCTATATTGTGATGCCTTGAATGGCTCTGACCAGTATTCTGTATCGGTAGAGCGTCTAAATTAGTGGCGCCGTTGTGTTCGGCATGCCCTGTCGTTCTATATCCTTTTGACGTGGATGATCTGGCTTCTTGAAATCCGTGTGCCTTTTTCATTTGCTTGGCTGATTCCAATACCAAGTCTATCCTGTCGGCGCCTTCGTAATTCACGCAGCCTCGACACACGGGTTCCGAATAGTCCATGATCATGGCCCAAGGCATCCTAGGCAGATCGCATAAGTAGCACTGCGTTCTCTTTCCCATCATTTTGCTGTACTGCTTCGTCCGTGAATATTCGGAGAGTTACAATGTGTATCAAGTATCACTCACATCCACTTTTACACACGTCTATTATCCGTTTCTGAATTTCTTCCACGCACACGGAAACGCACAAAATCGATTTTACAGCATAACTCGTCACGAGAGACTGTAGGAAATCTCTGCGTAAACACCACACAAAAACGAACTTCACTCCCGGAGAGAATCACTGAATACTCGCACCAAGTTTCTCACGTTTTCTTTTCACTCTCGTGTGGTGGCTACATGGATCGACGCGGCGAAACGACGCTCGAGAGTTTGTCGATTATTGCGCCGGAATTTTAGCGAGCGCGTATTACGGGCGCTCGAAGCGAGCTACGCGCCGTAGAGGCGGAGCAGAGAAAAAGAAGAACACGCTTCTTCTCCGGACGCCAGATATTTTTGCCACAAAGTTACCCTTGCAGTAATCGGTTATCGTAATAAACTAATGACTAAGCGTCATTGGTATAATGCACAAACGCACGCTAATGAAAGCGGGGAACCGTATTCTAGGTTGAACACGAGACACGAAGTAATGGTATGCGCGCGACACGACGTGTGCTCGCTCGCCTGGTTGCCGTACGAGGAGACGAACGCTCGAGAATGCGGCGGTAAAGCGGAGCTACGGGTGTCGCTCTCTTCCCCCTTCACCCGTCGTTTCTTTCCCTCACCCCGCTTCCCACTACACGGTCCACGATTCGACAACGACGACGACGACGACACAACGACGGCTACGACGCGCTCCGCCAATCGGGCGTTGTGGCGTCATGGTGCATGACGTCATAATCGCAAAGCTGCGCATGCGCATCGCTGGCGCCCTAGGGGGACACGTAGTCAGCGACCGGGACTCGAGCGCGAACAGACCGATAAAGAGAGAAAGGGAAAGAGAAAAAAAGATGACGATAGCACGCGCGCGCACTCACTCGGTACCCACTCTTCGCAACGAGAGGTTCACTTTACACTCGAGAAAATTCTGCTAACAAACTATTCTTTGATTTTACTGAATATGGATAGATCTTATAATGTTTTGCAGATTGAATTCGATAATTCTTTATTTTCTTAGACGTTTCACGCTACTGTTAATTCTTTTTTTTATTCTACCAGAGTAAATATACAATCCAGGGATGGGCTCGTTCGATTGATATTGTAATTGGCGTATATACATCTGTAATATTGAATATATGTATACAATAAGAACAAATGTCGAACAACCTGACATGATATAGTAAATTAAATATAAATTAATAATGTATTCATCGTTCGAGCATTTCTTAAAGTACATTTTGCTCGTCACTGTACGAACCTTAAGGTGCATACAAACTGAAGAGGGGCTTATCCATTCTATTGTCCACGCAGTATCTCGTTAATTTTATTCGCTTTAAATTAAGATGTCGCTTAATACGAAATGCAACCGCTCTACGCTCTAATTGTGCTCAATGTTTGTTAATCTACTTAACGGAGACAGTATAGCTTATAAATGCGTTAAATTACTATCTTACAACTGTAGCGTTTGTGCCTTTAAATTCTTCATTATATATTTATAGCAAATAACATTACGATGAAACTAGCGTCTCGCAACAATTACGATTTAAAATATTGTATTGTTAAACTTTTTCATGTTTCAACTTTCGCACCATTTTTATTTTTCCAGTCCACTAATTTTTACGTATGTCTTGAAGAGATACTACAGAAGCGACTCCTTCATTTATTTTACAGCAATCTTAACGCCAACTCTTTATCGAATCAATCTATTTTAACGTAATTATGTTCGTCGTCAACCAATAACTGGATATCGTTTTAAAAGAAGAGATCATAAATCGCAATCTTAAGGTGCACTTACACAAAATTGCATCGAATGAATGGATATAAACAATGGCTTATTCATACCATGACACGAGCTCAGTAATCACATAATGGTGTGCCATTTTATCGGGTTTTCTTTTGCGATAAGAGAATACGCGATAACGGTAACAGGAGGCTTGTCATATAGAACTGGTTAGTTTGATTATTAGTTACGTTGCTGTTATTACAACAACGAACTATACATAAGCGAAATTTCAATTTATAGTCGATAGATACCCATTGATAAAACCCGTGTTGTTGTTCAACTTTGTTGTTTGTGTGAAACTATACACGGTACTGTATTTTGTAAATGTCTGTAAATTTCAAAGACCGGTATTTCTCGATTAACAACAGTATTATGAAGAAAAAAGCGCGATAAGATAGCAATACATTATCGGAAAACGTATTAAATTATGTGATTGTTGTTCCGCTTGCGATAGTATCTTGTCGTCATCTGTATCAGTGTGCACGATGTCGAGCCCGATTTTATATCTCGTACAGGTAAAGCCTGATAAAAATTTACGTAATCTGTAGAACGAGCGTTGCACATCAACGTTGAAATTCGTAATGTAAAAATTTGTAAATATTGAACGGAATTTTTTATCGCGTTTGTAAATAGCCGTTTCTCTGTATTTCAGTTATTGGGAGAGGTATCTGATGCGTTGACGTTGCGAAATAACTGTGGACGTTGTATCGCGAATACAAAAAGAAAAAAAAAAAAGAAATCAATATCCTTTTACCGTTGTTTCTGAACTCGAGCGAAATAATGATCATCCTATCATTAATAAAGTCTAGCGTGCGCGTTATGTTTTTCTACTAAACGTTCGGGTATCTACGGAAATGACATCACGCTGACATCATACTAAATACGACTTCGTAACGCGAGCCTTTTGCTGCAGCTGAACGGAGAAATAAAAAATGTTTAAATACACAGGAAAAGTGAATGACTCCACAGTTTGGATAGGCTGATAATAGGTTCTTGCTGTTTTAACGCAGATAAAAAATCACGAGGAAATATCATCTTCGCTGCTAATAAAAATAAACACAAGTGCGTCGTTGTTTCTCTCGTAATTAAACTGTTTTTTTTTTTGGCTTTAGTATATCGATAAACTGCTGAAAATCGTGTGTATAATTGAAGAACAGCACCGTAACGTTTTCTTATCAGAGACCTTAAGCAGCATTTATCTCTCGCAGCTATATCAATAGCAAGACCGAGAAAAATGGATCGAGTGTACACGATGTTTCACCTAACCATATATAAATGTGCCGAGCAGAACCGAACACGGATTTAGTCGTTTGGTAATTTTGGTGTGACCTCTTCGATGATAACTCGGCCATGTGCAAGGCTGGTGTACATCATCGCGGTCAAGCTTGCGGAATACATCGAGCGCTATCAAATGTATCATTCGCGAGTAAAAATGGACAGTTTTGTAATTCGCTGCTGCGACAAAGTTTTATTCACTGTCATTTATCTGCAAAAAATACAAGGAAAGATTTACGCACTTACAGTTTTAATCGCTCGAAGTGGACATGCGTCAGAGACGAGCAAAATTGTATTCGAATAATAGTTAACGAATAGGGATTTATTTGCCACGTATATATTTGATGGAGAAATTATATTTTTATTTAAATAGTGAAATACTTTATGTTATGATATTCACAAATTTTTATCTAGAAAGTTACAGTTCTTCGTAAAGCCCGAATAAGAGTTTTATCTAAATAAAATATTAATTGTTATTCTTATCCGTTATCTAGTCAAAAATTTGCCAAGAATTGCTTTGAAGTTACTTTATTCGTTATTTTTATCTACATAAGAGATTTGCTCATCTCGACAACGTTACTATTACACGCATAAAAGAAAGAGCGTGTGTATGTATTGAGTACACACTACTATATAGGTTACCATATTTCATAGGGGCGACTAATAGGGCAACTTTATCTACTTAGTGCGATGTGCTGCAAAATTGTTTCCGCTTTGACGAGACACGCGATAGACAGGTCTGGCCCGATGACGTCTTCTTTAAATCGAAAACTATAATCCTATTGCTTTTCCAGTAGATCACGTGCGATTAGAATGTATTCAAACGCACGATTTAGTTATTTCTATTTCTCTCGATTACTCGTGTTTTCTTGTACGGGAGTAGGAAGAAATCGACATGCCGTAAAAGAAGTTAACATTATTAAAAATAGACTCGTATACACGTGTCACCAAATTTCTTGATATCTCCATTTTTGATAACAATCTATTCTGAGCGGAATTTTTTTTCCAGCGAGCCCGGTCACGTGAATGACGTTATGTTTACAATCTTGCAAAAGACCGTATCATTCACAGTTCGTCATTAACGATACGAGGATTCGAGCAAACGATGAGATTTCTATCGCATAATACGATAATTTCTTAAATATTAATGTTAGATAACTTGACAGTAAATATCCGGACACACCTGATGCATGTCGTAGGGTTATCATCAGTTGGACCATTACGCAACAGAATTTAATGACTTCTCAACAGAACATATACTTCATTACGTTCATAACGAATAAAAGGAAGATATAGCTGCTTCTCTGGTTACGTGGTAAAACATTACGACTTATCAACAACTGGCGACGTAACTAATATCTTCCATCTGTTATTTCTGATAAATATATTTTTTAACTCCACGAGACAATCACCAATCGAATCAATTCTGAAAACAGTTACACATTACAATTTATAAGATAACTAAAAATAAATATATGGAACATATGTTACGAGCCGTTCAAAACACTTATTTAGCAAAAGAATTCAATCGATCCAATCCGAATGTTTTAAAACCGTACGCATAGATTTTTCGTAAAAACTCTGAATCTCGAGCATCGGATACGTTCTTATCCGAACGAATACGAATAATGCAGTCTGCAGACTGTAGTTTGTATACCACGTGCGAAGTGGGTAGATACGAACTCAGATTATTCCTATCGAGTAACAAAGAGAGCGTTGTACTTTTCCGAGCGTAAGTCTGGCTTTGCGGGCGAGCTGTTTTACGTGCTCGTTCGAGAGTCGTGTGTCTTGTGACGTCACCCGAAGGTCTGGCAACGCCGCAAATGATCGCACGGTGTTGTCGGGTCGTTTTATGTGCCGGAAATTCAGAGCCTCTTTTGCTTCTATGTATCGTAGATTCATATTAATAATGTTTGTTTCCGAAACGATTAAGCAGCGACGAAGCATCGTCACGAGAAATACACGTCTCCAGCCATTTCCGATTTATTGAGGGATCCAAAGTGTCTAACGATCAACGAATAACTCGTCGCGGTTCCTCGACGAAAAATATCTTTCTGGTTCGATCGTAAAAAGCAGCGCGTTGCTCAGAGCAGATAATGCCATTCTGTCACGTCACAATGTACGCTAGCCAGAGAAAATCAATCCGGCGCTTCTCTACTAACCTTTTGGCAGAACAGCGCCACGACGCTACAATCCAACTCGAAAACATACCGTTCTTCAAGGGTCCGTTGCGATATTGACCCGAGGTTGCGTTAGGTTATTTCTGTCGGGGTTCATGTACCTTTTCAAATGAAACATTCCAATTTCTACGGTTGTACATTGAATTTTTTCCATATGATGCGTATTGGACGTATCTATGCGCACAAAATGATTTCGTAGATGAGTCTTCAGCCGTGTCCTTGACCTCGTACTGGTAGTCCAAACGGTTAAACGCAGTGTGCAATGTCGTATAGTGGGTGGAGAAGGTATACAGTGCACTTCTCCCGACAGACACAAGTGGTACGCTAAACGATACCCTTGTGGATGTAAGTTGCCTAATGTGTTTCTCGCTACTCATTACAGGGCAGTACTACCTCATCGCTTATCCCTGTTAGCGTGTCCAGGCTTTTAATGTGCCATTGTTAAAAAGGAGTACAGAATTTATCTTTCACTTCTTGATTTTCGACGAGTTCATTACGTCTCTTGTAGTACCTGCTTATAATACGTGCTATTTATTCGCCTAGTCGCTTTTACTTTGTATATTATTTTGTAATTTCTATGGCACGTATATATAAAGAGTCTGTAAATTTTGTTAGTTACACATTGTATTTAGATATATTTATATCATTTCTTTCCAACTGTCATATTTTTTCTGGAGCATATTTGGCATTAATCATATAATACTATTCGATCTATTCTTTAACAAGCAACAGAATTTTTTTAAAAATTATTTAAGTTTTTTTATTAACAGATCATAAGAAGAGAGTGGCAACGACCCGCAAGGCTCGCGTGACGAAGAATCGTCAAGGATACGGTCGATCCTTTAAATCAACCCCGTGCTGTGTTTACCGTTTGAAATGGACCAAGGGAAGAGGATATGCGCGCGATATGCGACCTAATTCAGTACCCTACTGATAACGATGACGTCATGATCGCTCGTCTACTTGTTACTAGTCACGGACGGTACGTGACATGGGACCGAACTGTAGAGATGAGCAGGGTGATAATGGTGCTACACTACATTACGTTATGCGTTACGTTACGCGATTCCTCGTGACACAACACGCGGTCAGTTTACGCTCTTTATTACCCGTTCGATCCATTCGTTGCGAACGTAAAGCAACGATGCAAACGTCGCCGCCTATTTCATGACCTATACCATTCTTTTTTTTCTTGACTATTTGTGGCTGAACACTACTTCGCGAGCAAGGCTATAACTCCAACGTTGGTTTGTACTGGAAAGATGCAAGATGCAAGAAAATGAAAGTACCAACAGCCGCTTTAGATCGATCACCCACCAAGAGAACGGACCGGTCGTCCCTCCAACGTCGCCCTTACGTCGGCATCGTCGACTCACGAGATTGCGCGATGATGTCATGTATTCGGCCGAGTTTACGCGTGTTTGTAAACAGGCAGAAAGAACGAGAGAAACAGTCCAGAAAGACGAACGAAGAAGAAACAGGGAGGGAGTACAGAAGGTGGAAGAGGACGAAGAGGGGCGAGAGAGTCTTGTGTCAGGCACCTTGCCGTTCCAACTGCGCAGCAGCCTCTCGCCCGGTTCTCGTACGGCTTCGTCCAAGTTCTCTACGCAGAGTCGCTCGTCTCGTTTTCTCGTACACGAACGTGACGTCATGCTGCAAGTTTCACGGGAGTAGCCAAGAGCGGCCAGGAACCAGGGGGGTAGAGTTATGGAGGGATATAGAAAACAGGCGGGAAGCGCGCGCGCGCACACACACAGAAAGCTGCAGCGTCGAGGGATCCGCTATTGCCTGCACACAACGATTTGCATGCAGAACACTGGCGCGGTGACATCGCTCGTGTGTGGCTGTGGTTCGTTGGTTGGCTGCTTTCCCCTCTTCCCCTCGTTTACCTACCTATTGTGCCTACCTTTGTAGCGTAACCGGTTACGCGCCGCGTGCAAACTCCTTCTCATCCTCGTGCCCCTCAACCTTCTCCTTCCTTCCCGTTTTGCTTCTTTTCCTTTCTTTTCGCGCACACCCATCTCTCTTTCGAACCGTTCCAACCTCCCCCACTCGTTCCGTCTCGCTTCTACTTTACGTATCATTCTCGCTCTCCCCCTACCCTGCGCCCATGTCCGAGGTATCATGCGCAAACGATGCAACAGACCGGGCCAGCTAGCTGGCCGTCTACCATTCGACAGCCCCGCATTCTGCATATGTTTCCTCTCGTTCTCTTTCGTCACCGACGCGCAGCTTGCGTATGTGTGTGCGTGCAAACTCCTCGGCCCCGGGGCAATCCCCGCGGTCATCTAGCGGGGCGTGCTCTTTATCCTACTCCTTCTCTGTCGTGCTGCACGATTTGTCCGAACACGCAGTCGCTCTGTTACGCTACAGTTGCTGCCTCGGTCAATATCACATCGTACTCCAGCTACGCGCAGTGCGCATTAATACCACACGGTTCGCGGTCTCGTTTTTAGAATAGGTTACATCAGGCCGGTCATGCACCTGTTTATATACAGAACCGACGTTCCGTTTCGCTGTTGTGTGTTTGTAACTGTCGCCGTCGCCCGTTTCATTTGCAAAAGTGAACCTCGACGCGCACGTCCGCCGGAATGACGACGGAGTTATTGAATTTAGCGTGCTCGTTCCCGTTTATTTGCGTTAGCTCTCGAAACTTCGGGTGACTTCCTACGAGCTTCTCGATAGTACTCACGAAGGCGACGGGGCAATGCCACAAGACGATGGTCTCGAGCGCATATTGCACCGGACGGTTAATGGCGCGATGGCGTGACATCGAACGTACACGCACGTCGAGGTGGGGCAAACGGAACGAAACGAATCGAAATGAAGCGGCCTAAACGCGATGTCGCGTGTCCCACGTTTGGAGTCGCGTGTGTCGCGAGCATTACACGCGATCTCCAGGCTAAATGCTTTAGCGAACGAACACACTCGTATGTACATACGTCGTTTAGCTTCTTCCTTCGTTTCTAATTCTTAACCCTTTAAACCCTATTACGCCGATACCGGCACAGGTAGCTGTTGCTTTATGGTATTTGAAATTAAACATTTATCCCGTACGACGAACGCTTCGCATTTTTGTCACGATTAAAAACGAACTCACGTACGATACGATCAATACGAATAATTTTCGATTCGTTGCGATGGCGGTACACTCGAAAGTCGATACGTAGAAAATGAACGTTCTTAAGACTTTTGTAATACACGTTGTGCAGCCTCGCGTATCTCCCAAAGGGAAAATGCACTTGTCGACTGTGAACTTGTCTGGTACGTGCGTGTCTATGTATTCTTTTGTTAAGAACTTGTGAGAAAGCGTTCCACAATGACACGGTGAAACATGCCTCTTGCGGAAAGGAATAAGTCAGTACGAAAGAACGCCCTAATGCAGCCACAAATTACCTCAGCGTTAATGCAGTCCTCTAGAATCGAATCAACTAAATTTTAATATACGCTCGACCAATTTTTACTTTTCGACGCGTAAGAAAATATCGTAGTAGATTTTGAGCAAAATTGATCTATGAATATAAATGAAGTTCTACAAAGTGTCATGGTGGACACCAATCGTATGATAATCACCGAGTCCTTACATGTCGTCTGACAACAGACGGATCTGAGAAACCCCGAGCAATTTGTCATGTATCGCGCGTGTTGACTTTTTTTTCAAACTCACATACGACGTACAAGGCATATCAAAGAAACAGACAGCAGGCTGGGAATGGAAGACAGCTGTGATTTGAAATGATAAAATCTTGCCTAATGTGATTTTTTTACTGGCATCTAATCAAACTGTTCCGGCAGCTGTTCCCTTTGAACGTTATCGTTGTGTACCTTTGTCGAAATTTTTGATCGAACAAATTAGATTTCCAGACATGTGACATGAGTAAATTCCACGGATAAAATTTATGAATCAAATTTTAGAGATGAAAATTTAACGTAAAATTTCCTTTAAAGCTGTATTTATACTCATGTGCACGAATCATCTACTAATTTATGGTTTTATGTGGAAATATTTTTATTGTATGTTTAAATTCTTGTAGCATGTGAGTCATTAAAATGACGAATAGTACGTATAATGAGTGGTAAAGTTATTTGTACAAGTGATGTCGTGAGAAAGCTCGATTATTTCTACGCATGCCATATGTGACTAACTCGTAATAAACGGGAAAACCACGAATTGGTACAAGATTTTCCTTGGTTTATTTTGCTCAGCTTAAACCATGATTAACGTGTGTATAATAAATAAATTGTGGATGTTTATGCAAATGCACATATTTATAGAATACAGGTAGAAAACTGGGACTTGGATTGAAACTTGTTTCGTCATTAGAGGGGTTTAAAAATGTAATTTTTGTTTTGCATAATGCATATGTTTAGCAAATGTCAGTTAAATGTATATAGCGTATTTAAATACACACCTATTACATCCTGCGATGTAGGACGCTCGTTCTCAGCGTATAAATTAATATTGAGAAATAAACGTCAACAATTGAATGTTACTTTGTGAAAGTTACTTTACTTAAATGCATATAAAATGTGCATATAAAAAATGTAACATAGGAATTCGCAAACGGATGCAACATTTAAAATGTTTACACCCCGTAAGCTTACGCTGGAAAAATATGCACCATATTTACTTGAATATAGAAGTACGTGACAAAGTTGCGACTCATTATATGCGCTTATTTTTCGTGCATATGTATATGCATGTATTACATTCATGAGTGCCATATGTATATACTTTACATATCTTATATGCATAAACATCCGCTGTCTAATAATAAATATTTATCGCCATGTATTGTTATTACTATTTATGTATCGAGAACTGTATCGAAAATAACAAACATTAACCTGAACAGTAGCACAAACTGAACCACTATTATACAGGGTGTTCGGCCACCCTTGGGAAAAATTTTAATGAGAAATTCTAGAGGCCAAAATAAGACGAAAATCAAGAATACCAATTTGTTGATGGAGGGTTCGTTAAAAAGTTATTAACGTTTAGAATTCCGCACGTACTGAATTTTTTTCTCGAAAATGCTCAAGATTTTGGGGGTATGTCTATTCACCAAAAATGATTGTAATTGACCCCAGCAACCGAAAATAATTTTTCCAGAACGATTTGAAATGTTTGAATTTAATTGTTAATAACTTTTTAACGAAGCCTCCATCAAGAAATTGGTATTCTTGATTTTCGTCTTATTTTGGCCTCTGGAATCCCCCATTAAAATTTTTCCCAGGGGTGGTTGAACACTCTGTATACAATACGTCTGATTGTAAGTCGAAATCGCCTAAAAATGTTATAATTTTATTTCTATAGGTTTTTAATGCAAAACGAAACCGTTAATTGTGGCGACAAATTAAACTTGCGTTCAAGGATAAAAAATTCTTATTCGTTAATAGAAGAAGAGAGATTGCTTTCTTTCATGACAGCGCTCGACCACGCAAGAAAGTTATTAGTCATCCAAGTTGACGTGGATCATTAGATCGCCATGTGTTAGAAGATTCGTTAAATGGTATTTGAATATTTTCTAGCTGCACCTTGTACCACGAATGCTAGCGCGCGTGCCCCGGAATCGTTGGTTACGCCACTGGTAAAAATCGAATAAAAGAAAGAAAGAATATTTCGCCAGAGATTAAAAACTTTCGACGGCTATTAAACATGCAATGACGTGTTTTAAAAAGATACTTTTAACAGAATTACCATAAAACGTTAGGCTAATACGTATGTACACCTACAAGCGAAGCTGCCTATATCAAGCGAGAAATGACGACGTAGGAAGAATGCATAATCACATCACGTTTTCGCTATTTCATTCTTACACGTGACCGCGCATACTCTCTCGTACGCGCGACTGCATATACCGAAGATGCATACGTTCACGACACAGGGCACGTGTCCATGAAAAAAAGATGGACTCGTTATGTTCGTCCGCTTGACGAGATCGTCTCGAAGGACGTTCAATCTTTCCATTCGTCGTCGAGAAAAATTGCTATTTCCTGTTAATCAGCGTTTCCCTAGCTTTTCCATCTTAGAAATCCTTTATATTCCGAAAAATGTATGTACAAAGAAACACTGCCAAGGACGAACCTAACCTATACTCGGGCCAACGAGACGAGTCAGCAAACGTAAACAAACTTCCCTGAATGTGACCCGTAAGTATCCTTTAGCAGCCAACGACTGCAGCCGCAGCATTGACTACATGGATGTCGCACGAACACTTTTTCTTCACTGACTCGTCTCGTCAACCTGAACATAGAAGCTTTATTTTGAGGAAGAGTGGGACTGAAACGTGTATGCGGTTCGTACGAATATAGTTTCTTTTAATATTCGTATCCAATAGTAATTTTAAATAATCAAATTCACACGGTGAAATAATAATACGTTCTTGTTCGTTAATTCTATTTGGGCTACATCGACCGAGCTAAAATCGCGAAGTTACTCTAGCGGCGGGCGTTAGTTATAGCTAGTAACCCACATTTATGATAGACCGCTTTTATAACGCTTTCTCGAGTAGAGGCACCCATCTGCCGGAGCACCTGACTCGATTCACCTGCCACAGGTATGTACTTACGTACGCGGACTGGCTGCCTCACCGGTCGGCCGGGCGTCCGCCTGGCGTCGTCAGGTGTTTCTTCGCTCGGCTTAACAGCGTGACGCGTCTCGAAACAAAGAAGAGGGTGCGAGCCCGAACTAACGTTTCCTCCTTCCCTTTTTCTGTCCATCTAGCTATCTGATGAAGATCGAGGCCCGATTATCGGGCCCGTTGACTTTAAATTTTACTTCCACCGCTTTTCACCGCCCGATGCGATACCGATCGAATTTATACGATCCTTTTCGTAACTGTACGGCGTGTCCAATTCATTTACACGCACGCCCATTGTTTCTAAGACGGCGCACAGTGGGCCCAGAATTATTGAATTTTCGCTTTGTTCCGACTTTCGATTCGACGCATTATTCAAGGAGGTATTTCCATCTAGATTGTGATTTTTGTTAAAGAACAGCATTTGTTTCAGTCAATTTGAATCCCTACTTTTAGAAAAATATTAAAATTTATGAGTTGCAACGAATACAGAGAAGCCGTAAATTATCTACCCGATCAATCATTCTTGAACTAATTAGTTTTAGTATTTGGCAATTTTCGTAAACGTTTCTGCGTATCATCGAAAAGAAAGAGGATATTGCAGATGTTAAAATTAGACGAAACACCCGGTGTATGGAACGATCGTATCAGTTGAGGGCATAGCAAAATAACACCAATAATAGTGCATCGAGTAACAGCACAATAGCATAGCGTCACCATTGGCAATTTATCTGGCAGTAACGCGGACCAATGAACGTTTGGCGCGCAAAAGCACAACTTTTGCTCTTGGTGATAAATATTTATGTCGCCTCGGGGCACTCGAACCATCGTTTATCCTAATTTGCGTCCCGAAATACGCATATTTCTCTCTGGTCGTGCGTTTCCTACTAATGGAGGCGAGAGAAACGCGTGGATCCGAGAAAATGCCGGTTCGCGTGGGCACATGACGTAGAATAGATCCTCCATTATTCGAACCAAGGTAAAAGCACCTCTAATGCACACTTTTAACCCTTTATTGCAGAACTTGAATTATAAAATGAAATTACGTTTAACGTTCAACGAGTCAAAACTGATTTCTATTACTGTGCACTTGAATAAACATTGCTAATAAATCAGTACACTATTTTCGAAAATTACAATTTTACAGAATTTTATGTATAATATGAATAATAAATATATTTTATTGGAGGAAGGGTTTCCCCTTTGTTCCTTCTTTCGATTCGTCCTTGAACGAAGGTTCTCCTGTATTTCGTAACGGCAAAACGCGAGAATTGAAATCTGTAGCAGACAAACATAATGAAAAAAAAGTGATCCAGTAATGTGTCATCGTTATCAGATAGTATTCATTTCTTCTCGTGCCGATGGTCGTCGCACACTAAGAAATCGTATTTCCAGACATAGGAAATTTCCAAAGTTTATCTACGATTTATGTTTGTGTCGTTGATATACGTTTATTGACACGTGGATTGGTAACGCGTGTACATCATCAAATGTGAATTTAAACGTCAGATTATTCATTTATAAATATTCAGGTGGCATACTGTTTACTACTATTAATTTATTTGAAATTTTCCAGAACGACGCGAGTATACTCGATCAGAAAAATTCACTTTCTACGGTCTTCGAAGAGCCTCGAAACATTCATATTTTGATACCATCGAAACTATTAAGAAAGAAAGTTTTAGGCCTACTTCAGGCAATTCCGAATATGTACAAATTAGCTTTATACGTTTTGTAGTCCTGCGAATCAATCATTCCCGAGACAATCTCTTTTTAGTTTGTAAAAGAATCATTTTTTGCATAATTATACGTATTTCGATATGACTGGCATCTTAAGTTAGGTTTGTGCGGATGCAGACATTAAATGAGTATTTGTCGTTTCAGCATTTAAATAAGCATTAGGAGTAATTTTCAATTTCCACCGAGACGAAGAAGAAACCAAGGCCACTCCGCCAACTGTTTTGTTTCCACTTTTTACGACCGAACATAAGTATAGATTTACGACCTACCAACATCTACACAGACCTTTTCTCCACCCTAAAAGAAAAGAATTGTAACTATGATTTATTTCAATCAATCTGCTATCATCACTATTTGTCCACAAAAACCTAACAATCTGAAACTAAAACAAAGAACGTGTTCGGAACGTATTCAATTTCTCCAGAAGTCACGATCCTCGATAATCGACGAAATTTTCATTGTAACGTGAAAAACGAGTTCAAGATTAAACTTAAAATAAGCACGACCGATTGAAACTAGTTCGTTATTCCGAAAATGACTGCACATTGTCGGCGTCGGTTCCATCGGTAGCGGTGAATTTGTCGTTGAATCGATAAGTATGTATCGGCTATTCACAAGCAGCGCACGGATATTTTAAAGCATCCCGTTCAGAGTGAAGTGGGTCGAGAGGGTACGTAGAAACGATGGTGCAGGGTAAGCCGTTGCTACCAAGGAGAGATTAATTTTAAATATAACACAAAACGTCGATATACAGGGTGTTCGTCCACCCCTGGGAAAAATTTTAGTAAGAGATTCTAGAGATCAAAATAAGACGAAAATCAAGAATATCAATTTGTTGATTGAGGCTTCGTTAAAGGGTTACTAAAAAATTAAATTAAAAAATTTTAAATCATTCACGGAAAAATTATTTTCGGTTGCGGAAATGAATAGACATACCCCCGAAATCGTACGCACTATCGAGAACAAAATTCAAGAAGGTGGACAAATTTTTCGGCGAAATTAAAAAATATCAAATGATTCTGGAAAAATTATTTTTGGTTGCGGGGGTCAATTACAATCATTTTTGGTTAATACACATGCCCCCGAAATCCTACGTACTTTCGAGAACAAAAATTCTTTACTGAAAATATACTGTGTGGCCGGAAATGTTTCTATAACTTTTTAACGAAGCCTCAATCAACAAATTAGTATTCTTCATTTTCGTCTTATTTTTGCCTCTAGAATCTCCCATTAAAATTTTTCCCGGAAATAGCCGAACACCCTGTATAGACGTTGGTGCGCATAAACGTGGCGCGGGTGTGACCGGAGCGCAACAACGGAAAAATTCGAATTTTATTTATTTTTGTAACTTGTATATTTCTAAAGTTATTAACTCTTTCACGTAATGGTGATTAAGATAATGTTTTTCCGCCGTTGCCTAGAAGTGGTACTTGAAATACCTAGGATACCTGGTTCTACCCCCGTGTATACGCTACTGCAGAGCACGGATAATGATCGGTACTGATTGATGCCAATAAATTAAAATATGAACACGCGAAAGCGTGCTCGTGAAAGACGCGTTATAGTGAAAGCGAATGTTCGAGAATCATGTGAGAAGAGAGCAGTCACTTCCCGGAATTGAAAACGGAGAAAGGAAATTTGTTGTGAAATTAGAGATAATGGAATAATTCGTGGAAGAAAATGAGACATTCGTGACGAAAGGTATGTCAACCGCAGGGACAATCCGGAAGACAGACCCAACGAGGGTGGTTAGGGTGCCATAAATAACAGGAAACACGATGGCCGCTCTCTCCAGATGACTTGTCAGCGTCGGTTCGTTGGGAAAGAACCTCCTGCGACGCGGACCCCCCTTGGAATGCCTTATAGGGTTTACGGAAGAACAGAGAGGGAGGGGAAGGTGTCGTTCCTCACACAAATGCTGAGATAACTATATTTTCAAAGCTGAACGCGTCACTGTTCCGACAGAACAATAATAAAAGAAGACCTCAATAAGTATAAACGCCGGTTAGCCACAGCCATTGCAACGTGGAGTTTCGTCTGTCTCCTTAAAATAGCAATATTTAACTGGATTGCTAAATTTATCAGGCCATATCGATAGTTATGCTTTATACGCATTATTGTCATGCCCTAATTACATCAAGTGACCTTAAACTCTTATGTATCAGTACATTTTTATCTTATGTAACTTTCCTTATCCTACTCCTTGTTTGTGACTACGATAAATATATGCAAAATATGCGATTATCACGTTTCAATGTAACAAAAAGAGTCACTCGATTTTACATTATTAACAGTGGCGTAACTAACATTTCTGGATCCTTCTAGAAGGAAATCTTGTAAATCTCATGTAGCGTGAAAGACAATAACAAAACTTATGAAGGAATATGTATTAATATAGTCACGATGTTCAAATATATGCATATTTTTATAGAAACTAATTAGAACGTAGGCTTAGCCTGAAATATATTGAATGTTCACAGACCCGTCTCCAAGTATTTTTACAAATTAAATGGTCACTTACACATAAGGGGAAAAAATAAAAATGTGAGTTTATTTACAGGAACATCCTTTATATAAATACCCAAACACATAAAAGTCGACATAAAAAATAAATACATAAACGACCTTTATTTATTCCCCTATGTAAACCCCCTTTCAGATAGGGGGAAAAAATAAACTCGCATTTTTATTTTTTCCCTTGTTTTAATGACCATTTAATTTATTAATATCCGAAGAAGGTACAGCTTTTTTCGTAAATTTTCAGAAGCGACTACGCAATCCGACTGTTAATGCCGTGAAATTACTCTTGGAAAACAATGCTTTAATGCGATGTCTATACATGTACCGAAGGTAAGAACTATTGCGTTTCATTGAACTATTATCTCATTACTACAGACAATTTAACATTTCATATAAAGGGTACAAGGTGCATCCTTATATGTTTGCTCATTAAGCCAGGCAGAGAACTTGAAAATTGTTACTTCTAACGCAAAGCTGTAATTTATCAATCTCGTTTCCTTGGATATGAAATTATACGGGGTGAAGCGCTTAAAATGTTACAAGCTATTTTCTCAGGTTCCCTCCTAAGAAACACGCCCCCTAAGAATATGCCATTTCATCAAAATGGAATATTCTATAATATTCTCTATACACATATTGCTACGTTTCATTAAGATGTTCAATCTACGTACTAGTACTATACTCTAACAAATCTTGACCGACAGCGAAATAATCTTTATCGAAGAATTCCGATCACCGAATCTGAATTCCGTCCGAGGGCAACCTCTTTGGCTGTCCGAGCATACTATTTCCGTCTTTTCCGTTGTTTCGCGCTCGCCGAAGAAAAGCGATGCGCAACAGCAGAACGTATGCCTACGGGCGTGCAACACGTAAAAGAAACTTACGTATCGATCGTTGTTCGCTAGAAAGTCACGTTGCCCTCGCGTGTCAATAACGATAAGTCCCCATCCCCTTCGGCCCTCCACCTGCCTCGTCACCCGAGTCCTCAGGGACCGCGCGACGTTGTGTCGTAGCCGGTGAGATAAGCGGTTTATCGCGTATTGCGATACACAACCGCGTAAGAGTCACCCCACGAATAAAGGGAACCAGAGATGGTCGCTTATAGTCTCGTTGCCTAGCCGCGAGAGCACGTGACTTTCGCATCGCGCCGGATGATAAGCCGATAAACGCGTGTGCATAATGAACACGCTTCTTACCGATACACTAGCAACGATATTGTACAGGATGATTCATAAATGCATGTCCATACTTCAGAGGACGAATCTACACGATAAAAGAAACAAAAAATATCGTACGAAGGTACGTCCTATATTCCCTGGTTCTTAAAGAATCTCTTCCCTATAATTTAACAGTTAATAATATAATAGTAAGGTCCAATTTGAATTTATTAGCGAACAAATTGAAGCAATGTGTATTTATGAAACAGCTGTCCATTGAATGCGTGTTGTTTTTATTGCGAAAGTGATAACCGGCAGTATCAATTTGATAAAGAATAAAAAGAGAATACAAATAAAAACTCGAGTCATGGGTGTACGATATGTCAAATTGCTATCGAGGGCAAGACAGTATGGCGCTAGATGCACACGTGTTTGACTGAAACGTTTGAATTTACAACAACGGAGCGATTTTTGGGAACTATGTATTTAAAAACTGTTGTTATACGTGTATAATATGTTATGTCAAACAAAGGAAGTAAAAACAGAAAACAGAATTGAAGGGATACAACAATTTTTTTGGGGGGGATACTCGTGTAAATAACCACACGCGTAGATGCAACCACGTTTCGAGGATTTTGTTCCAGTGTGGTAAGCCGGGGCACCTCCTCTGCCCGACCGAGTTATTCACTTGCAATTACCTGTTGGCTTAAACCGTTACTGAATACACGCACTAACGGTATTTGATTCACTGAAGTAAGACTTGCTTAATTTGCCTCCTGAATCAAGCGTCGGGGAATGTGGGGCACGATGCACGAAATCATGGCTTTCGAGAACTTGGAAGGGGCACAGAGGGGGAGGGGGGCGTTGCAAAGTTGCTCATACGTGGTTCCTGAGAACTTGCCTCGCAGACTCCTATGCTCCGTTAAGCGATTTAAAAACTGGTCGGAAGAAGATGTTACCATGAGTAAAGAACGCCTACCTGTATGAATCCATCTTTTTCAAGCGACGTTTGTTATGTAATTAGCATCAAAAAAGGTGTGAAACTACAACCGAATACTGTCAAACCAGGGACGCGTTAATGAAGGTTAGTTGAAATATAACGTGGGAGAGGACGGACGATGACCGTAGCACCTGGAGGCGTGAGTCGATTACCTGAAACGAGCCACGTTGCATCTTTTTACAATTCACTATAACGTCAATTATAAAAATAATTTTACAAGATTTTCGTAAAATATGATACCTACTTCAGTGGTGGTCGGGGAACATTGAAGCAATGATAAAATCCATGTAAGCATATATTCCTGTTCTGACATCTCTCGAGGTGATTAGCAACGAAATAACGCTGGATAATCCACCTTTACTGCCTGACCTACAAACTATTATCTCCCGGTTAAGCCGCTATACCTATCTCCGTGAACTTGTATACTCAAACTCCTAGATACACACAGAGCACTCAAGAATGCAAACGTTTGACCTAGCTATCCCCTCCCCACCAATCAAAATTTCAAGGTTCCTTTTCCTCATTCATACTACTACGAACCTGTTGCCTGCAAACGTCAAAAATTTCTCGTCGTATGCTACTTCTAACACTTTGACGGCCATTGTCACGCGCACGTGACTTCACCAGCCGTTACTCGCCGCTGTCACGTATATGTAATTTCACTGTTTCGATTGCACACAATAGTCTATGCATAAAATGTGCGACCATCGATTGGTTTACAATCTAATCTTAGTTTATACTACTTAAGTTAAGTGTTAGTTATAATTGTTTAGATTAGATTCAATAGTACCACTGAATCTTACACTTTACGCTACAGATAACACTGACATGGCTTTCACACTATTATTTTCGATGTACTATTTTTACTATTCAAGTGTTAATTTCCTATCAGATTATCTTCAATCATTGATGGTCGATGAGTTGATCGAAGCATGGTATTTCCTTGAATCCAATCACGACTGTTGCGAGAATTGATTATTCCATTTCTGGCGAATCCAGTCACGACAGTAAATAATATAATGAATAAAAAATGGTGGTCGCCGGTGAACATATGCAGCAACCAAGCGTAAAAGTTAACTGTCAGAGGAAAATCATCTTCGTTACGTACCTGTGCTCTCTGAACATGGCAAGGATAACGCAATTGATTGCAAAATTCTCTTCACTGTCGCGTATGCAACATTCTCGATTGCTGTCATTCTTTGGGCACCGACGCCGCCGGTTTCTTCAACGTGATTCAGGAGTCTACCGCCGCCTGACATTCGTTTTTTAAACGAACTTGCGACTATCGTGTTTACTCTGAAACTTTTTTTCGACTGTCATACGTTTATCGAGGCAACGACTGCCATTTCCTGGTTTGAATATTTATTCATTATTTCCTTTAATGCACAACAAATTAATGAATTATCACGTGCTCCACGCAAGAGAATGAGCTGAACGGAATAGTTAACAAGGTCGAGAGATAGCGAGGAGTCAATGAGCGTTGGATGCAAACAATTTGATGGAATTAGCTGTACTAGTTGGGTTTGTTATTGACAATTACCCGGAGGACAAAAACGACATTGAGAGAGTAAAAAAAAAAGATCAACCATCTTTTTTAATTAATGAATTAGACTGACAAATTCAAAACAACAAGATCGAGAAATACGAAGGAGTTATCTAGCGTTGTATACAAACAGCTTCGTAGAAACAGTTGTATACTAACTGAGATCGCGATTAAGAATTATCGGAACACAAATATGGCTACAGCTTAGGAACAAGGTTAAACAGGACACATGTTTACGTGACTGTTTTTCAGTATTTTTATAGCTCTTATCCACTATCGAAGTATGCATCGCACGTTGTGAAACTGTATGGAAGTGTATGCGAAACATCATTGTGTTAGGTTAGGTTGGATTCAATAACAGCCTGTTACCGAATCTCGCCTTTTAAACTGAGAATAGAGGGAAATTATTTTCGATAGAAATAGCGAGTTTCGACGAAGTTGCGTTCTTTTAAAATGGCTGGTTTGAAACCGCGGAAACTTTCCGGGAGTCGTTCCAACAATTCCCTGCAAGGACACGGGCTGTACTTACGCCCTCTAGTCTCGACCAGTATCGACGCTCAAGCTTTCTAACCTCTCGACGTACGATTTAATTTCAAACAATTTGTCACCTGTCTATTATTTAATTTTGTTTAAATATTTTCGTACAAGGAATGGCCATGAAAAAGAATAGATTTGTTTGACTTTGTAGACTTGATGACGAACGAATAACCTCATAATTGTGAGACTTAACATCAAGAACTTGAAACGAGTCTGACACTTTGACTCGTCATTGTTCGGCAGCACCGATCTTCGCCCCGGCCCCTCTACTTCCACCGGGCGCGCGCGACTGTTCGTTCCCCGAGGAAATATCGGCGCCCAATTGCCGTTGATTCCTCGCAGATCGGGAAACGCCACGTACGTCGCGTCGAGTTCCGTAATTGTGGAATATTTTGCAATTCGTGGATTGGAAGGCGCCTTTCTCGAAAGAGTCGCGGTGCCGATGCCGGTCACGTAAGCTCGTAGTTCCGAGGGTGCCCTGAGCACGACACGGAATACTAGAATACTAGCGGCGAGAATGTGCGGCGAATACCCACAGCGTGAGTAACCGCTCGCTCGCTTGCGACCGAGCGAATCAGACCTACGGTATGCCCCTCACGCTTCGACGCGCCACCGTATGTACCTGTATGTATCTATCTACTTAAACGTGCCTATGTACCCTACGTACCCGGCATAATTTTAGGGGTTTTCCTCCGCCGGAAGTTGGTGAAAAATTATGGGACTCCCATGAATGCGCGATAAGCAATTTCGCAATTTTTTCTACATCCACTCCGACGTAGACACACCGTGTTCGAAAACGTCGAGAAGCTGGTCACGATTCGATTCATCGTGGCAACCAATAAGTATGGTTAGAATGAGTTACAATAGCGTGGGTATGGGATACATTTGACAGAGTGTGAACGAAGAATATTTGGGACAAAGTGTACGATATCGAGCGAATGTTTATAGTTTATAGTATGATATTGGTTGCGAGAGTATGAGTGGATTCCGGGAATGCGTATGGAATCAGTCAGCGGGAGATGAAGAGACAGCCGAAAGAAGGTTTCCGTCTAGAGTGGTCGTCGAATTGTGTATAAGATTGTTTTGTCTTTCTTTTAAATATATCCTATATTATTATTTGGAAATGAGTGTGTTTTGAAACCTGCTTGCATACCAAACGTAAAAAGGCTAAAAATTGATAATGAAAAGATAAACTTAGAACTACAATAGGTTTTTCGACGAACAGTTAGTTTTTATGGCCCTAGAAAGGGTAATCAGTCGTAAATATCAGAATTCCTTTCCTAAATACATAAAACCCTTCAACGTTAACCACTTTCTGGTAGAGTTTTTTTTTAGTCTAGACGCCTATCTTCTAAAAACGATTTTCTCATTTCATTTGTTAAATATTTGAAGGAGGTTACGAAGATATATTTATTTTGTTTGTTATTATTGTAGTCACTAAGCATAGCTTTACTTGTTTGTCTACTAATTATATTGCCCGAAACATTGATAGCGTAATCAAGCAGATTTTGTTCTGCAATTCATGTGCATCGATTGCAAGAGATTTTGATTTTCAGCCGAGCGGACCATTACCTCGCCCACGTCGTAAGCGATCGCCTAAAGTCTCGTGATCGAGTAAAACCGGTTTGAATCTGGCAGGGCCGTAACCGCATCGCGATGAAAATTTCAGTGCACGCAAACACATTCGCGAAATCGTAACACGTTGATCGCTTTGTTCGCTATTGACAAAGGGAAAAAATGAATGTGTTCTGTGTAATAATGGATATCTAACTGTAATTTATAACATCTTTTTCTTTATAGATTATTCAAACGTATAAATCAAGTTTTAAATCATTCTTATGAAACTTAATATTCAAAGACTTCGAGAACACGTCGTTTATTTTAAGTACACGTCGGTACAATCGGGAAAAAAATGAAAGCGGTTATGTAACATCACGAATCCATTTTGTAACTGAAAATTGTCGTAATAATTCGTATCGGTCGAAACGTTTTTTTTTATATTTTCATATTAATCGTGCTCGAGCCCAGCACGTTTGCGTTTCCAAAATCGATTTTCTCCAAAACGAAGCCTCGTGGGAAAAAAACTGTTATTCCACGTATTCGATGTATTTTTTTACGAAAAATCGTGTTCTTATGAATTATTTAACGACTAATGCAAGGATTAACATTCCGTTGGCTCTCGTTGTTCGCTGTTCATCATGGGAATTAGTAGAAAAATATCTCTAATCCTGTTGCGAGCCTCCCTGAGACCCTAAAGTATCGCTATTAGATCCCCTAACCTCCTGCTTTCCACTTTGCGGAAACAGAACAGCTCTCCTGTTCGATGTAACTCCTAAATATCGAGAATGCGCAGGTTCGTACTACGTGGGACGCATTCGCAGACTCCGCCACGCAAACTGAATTCTGAATGGCGACATTTCCAGAACGTTTTTTTTTTTTAATTGACAGCACCTAATTTTTCTTCAACCTATAATATATCGTTAAATCTATGTGGAAAGACTGTATCGCGTTAAAGACAAAGAGTGAGAAAAGTCGTTGCTATCATTTATTGTAATCTTATCAGAACATGGCATATGGGATAACGGGCATTTATTATATTCTACTATTGCACTATTCGAACATTTCTTACGTATTTGTTTTCTGCAATAGCTTTAGAAAACTCTGTTCTACACAACGGACGAAATATTGTAATAAAAAGATGACAAAAAGCTTTGTATGTACATACTGGTAATAAATATAAAACTAGTATTGTTGGACAGGAAAACTATAACCGAAGGACGAAATATAACCCCGTAAATATGTGTAGTACTCGTTGATATTAGAAATAAAAATTGTAGGTTAATGAATTTTGCTTCGACATTTCTATAGGGCGTAGTGATTTGGTAAAATTTTTAATCCTTTGATAAATATTATTGTGAAAAATACAATCGATGGCGATAAAAAAAATACTTGCCTCCTGTGAGGTTTGAACTCACGACCCCTGGTTTACGAGACCAGTGCTCTGCCACTGAGCTAAAGAGGCTCGATGTTTTTCTCTCTTCATCAATAAATGATCAGGTGCAAATTTTATTCATGATATAATTACGATAAAAATACAATATTACTGCCAAAATCAGGCAATTACATCAATATAAAACTAAAAAGGATTAAATTAAAAACATATTTGTATTAAAATTTACAACTACACGCCTCTTCATAGTAGCCATCGAAATTGTTTATTTACTTTGGAGCATTTGCGTTAGTGTTGCAATGTAATTTCGTAATATTAGAGGCAGAAGAAAAACTGTATAATTCTGAATACTCGTAACAATGTTTTATGTAAATCTATTAATTACTCTACTGAATGACTCAATACAAGAATAAAGAACAAACGTTGGTAACAGAAGTAATATTTATTGATTATAAGAGTGATGGTACAAAAGAACCTGCTAATAAGCCATAGAAATGTCTAACAAGCCATTAACGTTTCAGTCACAAAGCAGCGTGAACCTCTTTAAAATACAAATACACAAGTAACAGAATGGAAACAAGTAAAACCATGAACGTTATAGGTTATGTTACACGTAGTTAAATGTGAAATAACGAACAAATGATAAGAAACTTACAAAAAGGAAATGGTAGAATAAATTCATCGATTGATTCAATTTTTCAAAATTTTGTTCAAATAAAAGAATAAAATGAATTCTATTGATAAATCAAAAAATTACAAGAATGGTTAATACATATTTAACAGCTTGTTAAACGTTTTTATAGCTCATTAAAATATACTTTTTTACCATTGTTCCTACGTCCAATAAATATCACTTCAGTTATCAATTTATTACCTAATATATTACAGAGTGAAAAAAGAAAAACATGTTTGAAACATATGTTTCGATCCGAGTATATCTTAGGATATTTGAATATTTTCGCTACTCCCTGTATGTCTTTCATTAAATTCTTAGAATTCAGAACTATGTGAAGAGGTTAGGTCTGGGTTAGTCACCGTATATTTCGAGACAAAAAATATATCGTGACGAAAACAGTTTGGAAAACGCTGATATACACCATGAAAACGAACCGATCGGATCATCTATTTATACAATGCAACATCCCCTGAATCACCAGGAAACATCTTTATGTTATGAGTGTGCGCGTGTGTGTGTGCACGCCGAGCTGTCATACGCCGTTTCAAAAATAGTTTCGACCCAGAAATCCTGCATAACGCGAGACAGATGTCAATTGTCACTTCCCGTTTTGCGCGTCGATCACAATGAGCCCACGGTGATCCCTTCCTGAAGGGACACGTGCAAACTTTCTTTCTCTAGCCAGCTACCAGAAAGGGCAGATGTTGGGACCGTCTTAAAGATTTCAAGGGGAGACCCTTTTCAGGCCTTTCGTCGTACTCTTTGAGACGCTATAATAAAAGACCCAACGGAACGTACCCGTGAGTCCATTGTGCGATTAAGCAGATGTTATTCGTTGAATGCGCAATGTATAATATGTACCCACGAACAAAGAATTCGATTTTTCTATCGAGCGCGGAGATTTTTGCATTTTCCCGATCATACGGCCGGGAGAAAGGTGACGATGCTTGGCCAACGAAAGTTCACCGTTATAATCTACCCCCTCCTCTTCTACCAAGATCCTACAGTACCGTTTTATAAATCGTCGAGTAGAAAAAAAATCTGCCGTCTGTTTGATAAGCTGGCATATGCACGAAATGGTGAACGATTCTATTACATCAAGCGCATCAAACTCATGTTCAGTCGAGGATCAATTTGCACTTAGCTATCATATCACGAGCCGTAAATACACAATTAGTTTACCACGGTCAAAAATATTTTAATGTTTTTCGATCATACCAGTACCAGTTGTTCTTTCTTTCTTTATTTTTTATTCAGTGTATTTGATTTTCATCTCGATCGAAATTTCGAATAACAAATCAAAAATAAATACTGCTTGTCCATTATTCGTTATACAAAAATACAAATTTCTAATTCTGAAACGAAATATTTCAATATTTAACTGTTCGATCAAATAAACGTCACGAATAAATTGCTATACGTTGTTTTTATCGATTATTTATTGTTTAAATAAAATTTTACCCAACTCTGCCGTCCGCTTTTTAATAAGATTCCCTCTCTGAAGTATTCAATGCGACTCTGAGGTCCGATTTTGCGCGGACCCTTCTTTTGGTCGCTTTCACAGAACATAACAATGACTTGGTCGTCTGTGAACCGCGCAAGGACAGTCTACGGTGGTGCGAAGCGCTAGTGTCGGAGTTGTAAATCCGTTTCCCGTCGATCTCGACGTCAGGGCCGAGGTCAACCGGCAGCAGGACGTACCCAACTCGGTGACTTTCTACTTTCTGTTTTTATTCACTGCTGAGATCGTTGCCAGCAGATTCTATGTCTTGAAGAAGATCATCAGCTATCGCGGTAAAATTGCCACATTCTAGCTGCGCTATCACATGTTACGTGACCTAAGTATTCCATGTTTTATTAATTAAATTTTGGCAATATATGCTATAGATATAAATAAGACAAAAATGTTACATAAACGTAGGTTATTTAAAGCTTTATCAAAAAGTTATTTCTAAAATACGCAATACGAATAACGAGCTTACTATTACTAGATATAATAATTCAGAAGTAAGTCCTAACCTTACGACAAAGACGAGACATTTTAAAATTCTTCAAACAAAGAAATGGATTTGAGTAAGAGCATTTAGCGTTCCCATTTCGTTCGAACGGGAATTTTGACAAAAATTAACGTATAACTAACATGTGTACAAGTTCCTTGCGTGTATCTTTTCAGATGTTTCCCGTTGGTTGAAAACGGACTTGCGCTCAACTGCTTCTCGGGACGAGCGGTGGTCGGGCGATGGGACGAAGCAACCTCCACTCCGTACCCTTGAACCTAACAGACGCTCGCAGCGTTGCCGCCTCGTGCAGCTATGCTGTGTGTCGTTTCACTCGGCTATCCTCGGTTCCCCTCGGCGGTGCTTCCTTCGCAAGAATTCCGCGTCCGCCGTCGTCGTTGGTGGCTGGCGCGACGCCGATGTGCCTGACGTCACGACTCGGCGTTACGCGTAGCGTTACGTAAAAAACGTGCTGCTGAACTCCTTGCTAACATGTCGGTATATAGCATCGACGCGATGCTCGCCGTGCATAGAAAAGAAAATACGAACGGAAATTCGTATCGTACGTATTCTGAATCATTGCAGGTTAAACAATACTCAACGTTTTCGAAGAGCAAATGGAAGACGTCCGTTTTGTCGTATTCTATAACGATACTGTTATTCGTTTTTATGGTTTGTGACGTCGCGTGTTAGTAGTTTTTTCTTTCTGTCATACGTTGGCCTTGCCGTTTGGATCTGGGTTACGCTCAACCGTGCTTTCTCCGCGAGATTTCCGTGTCTGTCGACGATGTCGACTGTGTAGCAGACGCAATGCATAGTCTGACGTCACGCGTCGGTGTTACGTAAAAAAAGAATATGTCATGAACTGGATTAAAGGCGTGGCAACAGCTCGGTGTGAATTTTAATCGTGACGAAATTTCCGCGATCTACGTAAAATAACAATGCGGTTATTTTCGCATCTGCACAACGGGGAGTACGAATTTTTTTGCTTCACAGTGCATTAGCCTCGCGTTTACAGCCATTCTGGATCTGGGCTGCGCTCGAATACGCTTTCTCCACAAGAATTCCGTGTCTGCCGACGATGCTGACTGTGTCGGACAACATTGAGAGTACAAGCTGACGTCACGTGCAGCGTTGCGCGTAGCGTTACGTAAAAAAACGTGGCTGACGAATCAGAAATGCATTGGTCTATTACTGTTAAGGCCGTATGATAAATCAGCTATACGGTAAAGCAACGTAGCCGATGCGTAGGTTTATTACGATGAAAAATAACTCTAGCACGGCATCGTGAATCGTTTTCCGTCCGCCAATGCGATGATGTATCATCGTACGATGCTTCGTGAGCAAAATAATTGTAACAAAGAGAACAGTCTCGTAGCAGTCTATGAAGTTATTCATTTTCCTTTCCGAATATCGATGGAAAATTGGTTTACTGTAAATCAACGACCGACGGTTCGCCTTCTTCCTTTACCTCCCTTACTCTCATTCGCTCTTTCTCTCCGCGTCTGTCTCCCGTTCGCACGCTCGTGTGCCATTTACGAGACAAACCGGTTTACGCTTTTTGCGAACCCTGGCTTCGCGAAGAATGTTGATTTTTGCGTTATACACCGCTGGGAACCTAACCTACATCATTATCCGGATGAGCTGGCCGCATTTGAAGTCTCGTTTCCTCGCGGACCTTGAGCCTTGGTCAGATTTTATTTTTCGTTTCCATTATTAACGCGACGAAGAATGATGCATTCGAGGGTATTCAAGACGAATGTCCTCGGGGCTCGTGACTCGGCAAGCAACGCCGCGACACGCACGAGTCTGGCATCGGCGAAATGACAGACGGTACGTGCTCCGAGATAAAAAAAAATCAGTCACGACGAAGGAATGACTTCATGACCGGGGACAAATTCGGCAATGTCTCGGGACTCGTCATTCGAGGCACGAGCTATCGCCGAAAATATTTTTACTACCGAACGCGCGGAGCATGCGTCTTCGTTGATTAGCGTAAGTGGCTATTGTTCTCACTAACCTACAGCACTGTGCTCATTATCATTTTTCATTCGTGACGGTACTACCAAACAGTTCCAACGGCCTCTCGATAAGTCTGCAGCCGTGCACGTTAATGATTCACGGTAAAACACGCCAGATGAGCACGAAAATTGAAATGTATTTGTTTCTATTCAGAGAAATTAAACTCTCAGGGTCTGCTGTCCATTATACTGTACGTAAACTGTAAGATTATCTTTTGATACAAAATAATAAATGTCACATGACTACGATTGATCTCTGTACGCGTAGTTTTCATGAAAATGGCGACATCTACCAAAAAACATTAGAAACTGTTTGGCACTACTGCACATATCAGATCATAAAAGGGATGTTGCAGCTAACAGCATTTAAAATAATATTTTTACATTTCTTATTGTAAAACGTTATATTTTACATAAATAATCATTAATTTACTCAAAATTTTCATTCATTTGTATAAACTTTTACATTAAAAGAAAGTTAATAAATATCATTTTAATCATTAAAATTCACGTATAAGTTATCATTTTTTATTGAATTACATTTATTGAGTTTCAAATAACATAAGACACGCGATGAATGACTTTTTTACTCAAAAAAAAGAATTCAGGGAGCAGGTGGCTAAACACTTAAAGTTATTTCCTCACTTTTACAATAAAGTTGCACAATTTATCGAGTCACGGACTTTTATGTTAAATAACCTCTAATATTTGATCACGGCGCGTTATAGAATTACGTGCTATTTTCGTATTGTTGCAGATATTATCTTTTTACGAAAGACAGCCAAGAAAGACCGAAATGTACAAAATCTATTCGGTAAATAAACAACTTAATTACGTTAAATGCTTCGCGGAGTTTATCTTGATGCGAGTATCACAACCTAAACGGGTCTTACTGTCTGCAACCAGAAACCGGTTAGACGAAACTTTCGAAAATTCCAGAATGACGTAGTCTTTCTCGCGTGTACATATGCATGCATCGCGAAGATACACAGTCGTGTCTCTCACGTCGTTCTTCATTTACAGTTACTTGCATAAGACAGTCTTCAACCTTTTTCTTGATTCTTCGACGCATGGCAATCGACTTGGTCACGTTTTATCATACGTAAAGAAAGCATGTATGCAACTGAACGTTATCGCGAATACTTGATAACCCATTATTACCGGAAAATTTCTTTCCATAAATATACTCTCCACTTACCTTAGTCACGTTGTTAAATCATTGTTGTAATATGATAAAAAGACACTTATTCAATAAATTGCGCTTAAACGAGCGCACGTAATATAAATATTTTGCATCTCCGTAAATGTTGCAATACATATCAATATACATATACATACATATGTGTATAACAATACAGGGGATTTCTCGCGTTCGACATCGAACGGGTGATTTAACAAAATTTTAAGTTGCAATTCCAATTCACGAAACACATCGTTCCACATCATTCAAAATTATGCAAATCAAACTATTTCGATATAATACAAAAGCATTTATATTCAGGTCGAAGAAAAAATTGACTTGGTACATTTTGTAATCGTTAATTGTTCCTGTCTACAATTACAATTTTAATCATCAAATGCAATTGCTATTTAACACGATTAAATAATTGTAATTCTAACTGTAATTGTAGCTAAACAATTATTTTGTTTATAAATTTATAACAAACGTATAAAGTAATCACTACGTTACATACTGTACACAGTATTTGTAGTCCTATGCTTGTACCATGCCTGCTTACTTCTCTGTTTGAAGGACACAGAGCGTATGCTTGAAAATTTGCACGAAGGTATAAAAGGTAGACTGGTGGGGTAGTCGCGTGGAATGGTGGGAATAACCTTTCAGTGGCTTGGACGGCCGATTGCGTTTGTGCAGACTTAGTCATCACCCGATACAGTAAGGCAGTGTTTCTCAAACTATAATTCGCGGACGCCTGAGAATTCATGAGTTTTCATGGGGAAGAAAGTAGCATATTATACAGGGTGTTCAGCCAGCCCTGGGAAAAATTTTAATGGGAGATTCTAAGAGCCAAAATAAGACGAAAATCAAGAATACAAATTTGTTGATTCAGGTTTGGTTAAAAAGTTATTAACGTTTAAAGTTCCGCCTGTAGAACGGCAATCTGCGAACAGCTGTGAACGCGTGATAGTGGTTCTCATTCACAAAACTGTAAGACTGTCGATACATCAGTAAGTAGAGGTTCTCATGCTGAATGAGAACCACTATCACGCGCACGCAGCTGTTCGCAGATTGCCGTTCTACAGGCGGAATTTTAAACGTTAATAACTTTTTAACCAAGCCTGAATCAACAAATTGGTATTCTTGATTTTCGTCTTATTTTGGCTTCTAGAATCTCCCATTAAAATTTTTCCTAGGGGTGGCCGAATACCCTGTATGTTAAAGAGTATTTCGTCATCAGTAGTATAAACATTAAGCTTGAAGGCTAAGAACAGTTCAAATTCTTATAGGATCGAGAGGTGGAAGTGATTTTTCTCATCGATTCGTTCTTCGACCCGACTATAATGAATTATAAATCAATGTAAAAAATAAAGTACTCACGTTGCAGCTAGGAAGTCAATGCATGTTCTGTATGATTTTAGAGGATTGTTAGGACTTCGTAGTCTCTTCGTTGTTTCTCCGGAAGCGACTGTAAATAATGAAAATATATTTTTAATCAACTGTAATTAATTGTACTATATACTTCATATTTAATTAATAAACAATATACCATAACTATAAGTATGTTGTTCGCTTGGAGATCGAGAAAGTATCTCTTCGGTTCTAGCAGTTAATATTTCGTTGATTCTCCAATCTTGTATTTCTTTACGTAATACCGTAATCGGATTATCGTGATCCATATCGTCGGAACATTTATTACCTACAGGCTCGGTATAACCTTTACAATTTACGCTTTTCTCTTCCGTAATGTTTTCATGGGACATATTTGCTGCAGATCGTTGTTTCGTCGTGAATTTACACGACCCCTTTCCGTTATGAGCGAGTGGTATTTTAGTCCTTAAAGTCATTTTCGTGAATGGCTTTTCTTGCAATTTTGTAGAATAAGATCTTTTACCCATTGTGGAATTCGAAGCTTTGTCGATCGATGAAATATTTCGATTGTCATATGGCATTTTCTAAAATGACAAAATAACCATGCTAAAAAGTATTTCGAAACCTTTAGTTAATATAACAGTATGCCAATAGTGTACACTATTGAATAATCATATAGAGAACTAGCTTGCAAAATGTATGGACATGTCAGTAAAAAGACTGACAATGAGATATGAAACGAAATGAATAAATGTGAAGAATTGAAAGAGAGCGCCATCTCTAGAAAACAGTGTATGTTGTTCTAATAAATCACTTATGGTAGAGTCGTAATGGATTCAAATTCAATATTGAAAGTACAATTTCGTTGGAAACGATGGAAATTATAATTTAAGAAATAATTTATTTACTTGCATCTCTATCGGTTAATTTACGATACATGCAATGGCCGTTAACAAAATAAGCAAGCATAACAGCAATAGTGCAAGTAAACCACTATGATTTGCAACTAATAAAAGCGATAAAAATTTTGTGGGTAATATCTGACAATCTTACAAAGTTTAACCAAAACTTTATCCAACGCAAATAGTATGCGTTTGAAACAAAACAATGCAAATAAAAAACGACGATTTTGTCAATTTTACTCGAACTATGTAAAAATGTTGAAGGTCTTTTAATACAGCACCATTTATTTGGAGGTACTGCTACTTTTACAAACTCTCGTTTATTACCTGTCCTCGCTTTGTTACCGTGACCAACGCAAATCGTAGTTAAGCAGAAAAGAAAACTAAGTAAAAAGAATCGTTCGCAAATAATTCCTTCCTTAATATTCAAATAGGTGCAAATATATTCAAAACACAAAATTAACATTCGTGTATTCTAATAAAATGAGAAATAACTAAGTAATTTAATAAAAAGTGCAATATAGCTTATAAATAATCGATCAATACTACTTAGAATATAATGTAAAAATGTTGTATTGATATAAAATAATAAGAACATGTATTTATTATTTACCTCATAAATAAAAAGATGAATACTTCGAAGCACTTGAAATAAAGACTCTACCTTCTATGGCTGGTATGCTGCAGTCAACTGCCAACACGAAACATCTGCTCATTTTCTACTACCTTCGTCCTTATGCTCATTCACTGGTAATTCCCGTATTGTAACAATAAATAGTATATATCTTTATTCGCAATATTAATTGTGATATAACTTTAATAATTTCGTATCATTTTTTCGGAGTAGCTTATTGATACTTGAGTTTTAATAATTAAGCTTTTAAACAGATGAAAATCAAATAACGAACTAAATATGCATTAAATAAGTTCATAATTGATTGATATCATTATTTGTTAAAGACAGAAATGTTGCGATTAACTCCTATATTATTTTATATGCTTGTTGCTCTTGTAAATGGATTAATGTTTAAAAAATAAACTTATAATGGTTTCGACAAGCATATGATTTGGAAGTAATGCAACGGGATTTTTGAATTCACACCTGGGAAATTAGATATTTGTTTTCTGAGTTTCGATAGTTTTAGGATCGAAGATTCGTGTAGCCTATCACATGCCACGAAGAAGTTTGTAATACTTCGAATACTTGTTTGTCTAAATATATTCAAAGTTCATGCACATACAGCACGCACATGCGTATAAATCTATTCTAACCTTAAAATTATTCACGTCAAAGTTCCTTTAGCGACGCAAGGTGTATCGGTAATTTGTGCCTGAATATAAAGGTTTTTACTATAAATAAAACCAGTAGTGTAATTGCAATGCAGGCGCCGACAAAAGTGGATTCTAACCAGATTAAAGCCGTATGTATTTGCAATGATTTCATAAACGAATGTTCATACAAAGATCCTATCGAAATATATAAATGTATGTACAGGCATGAAATGTAGAGAATCATTAAATTTTTGTACGTGGTAATGCAAACAAATCGTTAATAAATGAAACTTTAAATGATCAGAATTTTTGTACTCCAGTTTCGAGAATTCCTGACATCTTATAACAAATTATCAGAAATTTGTTTTGTTGACTGCATAAATGATTTTACTGCTCGGGATATCAAGCCACAGGAGGATAAGTGTGCCCTAAATTGTATGGAAAAGTACTTGAAGATGAACCAACGAATATCTGAACGATTTCAAGAATATCAAATAATTACTAATAAGAATGTATTAACGGCTAACAAAAAATGAAGCAATGGTAAATAATTTTGTAATAAAAAATATAATTTTACCTGTCTTTTGAATAAAATTGATCTATAATTTAAATTAATACAAAAATGATGAACATTTTAATTTAACATTTATAAGTTGAACAGTAATTGTATAATATTTAACTATGTAAAACATTGAACAAATTCTAATAGACTTATTATGTACAAAATTGTTAAATAAAAATGTTATCTTAAATGAAGTAAGTGTAAATAATTAAAATAGAATGGTACCAAATGTGTAAATATATTAGTATTGTAATTAAAAGGTTTTAACAGTTTATGTTTCAATACTTTTATGATATTGGGAAAGGAAGAAAGATAAATAATGTATATTAATTGTTTGTAATTTTTTGCATAAAACCACGCAAGAATATACATATAAATAATTTATTTTAGAAAACAAATTAACAAAAAAGGGTTTTGTGTAGTTTAGCTTGATTTTGAATGACCAAATTCATGCAACTTTGGTTTTCCATGAATTTCGATGTCCATACTGTTTGTATCCCATTCAAAATGAGAAAATTTTGGTAAAGACTGCATGGAATCTATATTTGACGTAGGGCTTATACTTTGTAAGCCAAAACTTGTGCTAGAAATTTGATATTCCTGATTATGCATCACTGGTTCCGGATTTGGTGAATTTGGTGGAGTTCTTCTTAATCTCTTATAATCTGAAAATCTCTTTAATGGTGCTTGATCTACACAAATGGCTTGTGTAGTGTGTCTAGTTTTATATAAAATTGGACAACCTAAATCTCCTTTTAAGCTTAAACTGTATAAATTTGCAAGCCGACGAAGTTTTTCTCGCTCAGGTTGACGCATAGGATGTAATTTAAGTTCACTTTGAGTAGGATCTTGTAAAAACCTGGACACCTTTTCGTTAGCTGATGTGATAATCGAATATCCAGGTTTATTGTCGACATGACGACGACCAGCACGAATTTCTCTTCCACTATGACCTTCTCGAATTCTTTGAATTCTTTGTCTATAGCTTTTTCTTGCTTTATCTGTAGCATGCTCAAAACTTCCATGTAATAGCATTTGAAATGCTGAATCTGTAGTAACTTTATCTTCGTTAGTACTTTCACCATCATCCCACCAACTCGGCTCTCCAATCCAGTCCGACTGTTCGTCGTCTCCTAAAGTGAAAAACATCAGTTGAACAAATTACTTATTATTCAAAGTTAATAATTGTATACCTTCTCGATCTTCGTCATTTGTAATAAGTCCGGCTTCCGAATCACTAGACGAGATGCTCGAACTTGATATTTTTGAACAATCAATCAAATCTCCTGTTTGCATTTTAATGCGATTTTTTGATTTCGTATTTCTATTTGGTTTTAGAGATCTCATTTCACAATCTGTAGAACGCTCCCTACATGATCTTTTACGTTTTCCACACCTACGATAAAAAAGTCGTTTTGTAATAAGCTGATTTTTTTATAGTCCCAAATTCAATTTTTTTTCTATCGTTATGTAACGTGAATACATTATTATATTACATATATTACCATATTGTTCCATATCTATTTTTGCAATCGCTTCTGAAAATCCTCTTTTTATCTCCAAGTGTTGTTGACATAATTGCAACTGTTTGAGAAGTTGAAGGGTTTGAATCTGAATCAATAGCCATTCTCTTGAATTTTCTTTTACGTCTTGGATTTACTCTAGGTACAAAATTTTCATTAACTGAATCACTTTCAATATTGCTAGGATTATTGAAATTGGAAAAACGCGCAAATCTTTTTGTTTGATTTGTATCATCGCTATCGGATTGATATTTGCACATGGCATTATGTTTTGGAACATGGATATCACATATGGAAGACGAACTGTCATCCGAATGTTTGTTCATGTGTAGAGATGCTGAAATAATAGAATAATTATTTAAATATTATTTTCAAAATTCTTTTATTATTGTTCATGTTTTAAAAGTTACTTTTCAAAAATGTATAATCTTTGACTTCTTTATACAATTAAATATGGTTTCTATAAAGACAATCTTGCTAATAATCCTTTGTCTGCCACACAGAAGTAGACTGGAACTGATTTCATAGAAATGTGATTAGAACATGCGTTTGGCTCTAATGTGATTTTTATTCAAAAGTATTTATATAAAATTTTAACTTACAAATCATTTATGTAGATAATCCTATAAAATAAATAATTTTCTTATATTTTTAATTTTTTTCACTTACGAATATTGCCTGTGGAACGGGCTCTTCTTCTGATACCCCATCTACGTCTGACATTTGCACTATTTCTGCTTTCTTCCAATGCCAAAGTTAAATCGTGCACAAGTGCCTCCATTTTTACTCTTAAATCAGCTGGTACAGCTTTCAAAACACGCTCCATTTGAAGGATGCGATTGTTCCTAAATATTATTTAACACAATGCCAATGAAATTTTAATGCCATAATATAAGTCATCAACAGTATTGAATATTCATTATATAACAAATAACAGTAGAAAAATTATCTTGTTCTAAAACTATTGTACCAGTGTTTTTCTACATATATATATAATAATGTTTTACTAAAATAAAAATATTTATTGACATCTATACATCTGTTCTAAATAATGTTAATTATTGTTTAATTTTCAATACAAAATATATAATTTCAAAATTAATTCGAACACTGTATGTCTATATTTTTTCTTTAATAAGCAAATATGGTTTACCTGGTATATATCTTGTTTATTGCTTTATAACTGTTAATAAATTTAGATAGACAACAAATAACATGCTGTTGTGAAACATTACGATGTAAAATATTTATATTATTATTTAGGAATATCGATTATTAAAACAAAATCCAAAAAATATCAAAAATGCATCATATTTTAAATCAGTGACAAGATAGAAACACAGATTAAGTTCACACTCACCGTGTACTACAATTGCGCAAGATGTGAATGTGCTTTAAATTAGTATCATTATTAATTAATAACTTGTTTAATTGACAATGAAAAAAAAAATAAAACCAGTGATAACAAACTGTCAATTCCAAGACTATTTTTACTGTGCGCCACGGATCTTCTCTGTCTATCTTTCTCTAGATAGTGTGTGAATTAGTGTAAGGTATACATATATAGGTGTGTGTGGGAGTTACCGATTCTACAAGTAATAATTGGTTACGGTTGGACTATCCCACCATAGGTGTGTTCCAAAATTGAGAATTTATATCTAAACGTAAAGATAGTATTTCTATAAAAAACAAAATCGATGAGATAGTACACAAATGTTATATCTTTCTAATAGAAACAATATAAAATAAAATATAAATTTCACGTACAATTCTAATCATTATATGACTTGTTCTTAATATCGATTTATTTTATGACATAATTTACATATGTGTCAATCAACACTATAAAGTTACATTCTTTATTTCATTGTTCGCAAAAATTGTTTTAACAAATTGTTGCTAATCATTGTTGATCAGGAAATTAAACATGCGTACTATAATACGTTCTATAAGACGATGAAATGAAATCAAAGAAACCATGTAGCTACGATAGGACCATATTTGCTATAGCTATTCCCTGATACATACAAATTGTACAGTAAAATTTATATCATTTACTATACTTAAAAGTTGTTTTACGCGAGGCTACGTAATTTTTAATTTACACCGAATGAGGTTCCTAATTATAGCGTCGTTTTGACATAGCTGACCAATGAAATAACTTCTGTTTACATTCAAATTCATTGCCTTATGGAACGTATGCATGTACTACATATTTCGAAGATGACGCGGATTGAAAACGAGCCTTTAGCATATTTTTTCGGCCATTTCCGGTTGTGTTTTACAGACGCTTCGTGTCTATCCAAAGCTATTGCCTTTTCTCGGTCGAGCTTTTGACTAAATCGCATTTATGGAGAGATAAGTAATCTTTACTGAAACATAGTTTTCTTCGCTTCAGTGCATGTGTGTGAGGTGATAATTTGGAAGTAATGAAGAATTGCTTGGAAACGTATCCTATCGAGGGAAAACCTGGCGGTTGTGTAAATAGCGCGTAGTGGTAACTGCGCGTATGTTATGCGCATTCGCGGACAGATGAGCGCGGGATCGTGATACCCAGACGCGAGGGGACTGTAGCACGGGTGCTTACATGAAGTAACGTTTAATGGAGTTTATATGAAGTGTCGGGTATCGTGAAATTAACGTTTTTCACGCATTCATTGTTGTACGTATAATAAGTGCTTGGTCCCAAAGGGGGCCGCATAATGGACGGTGCCAATGTGAATGGCGGGAACGCCGATGAGGCGCGCGAGAATCCTAACCTAGAAAGTGGTAGTATGCCGGAATTACAGGAGGCACAAGAAACTGTAGAAACAACTATTCAAATGGACGGTCAGGAACTTAATGGCGATATAAAAGGCTCATCAAAAAAGAGTCCAACACCAATCGTTAGAAGAAAGCTGCGCAAGTTCAAAGCCAATTCAACTAGTACCATTGAAAGTGATACAACATTAGATACAAAAGGACGCAAGCGTAAGCTTTCGGAACCTGATGATGTTAGCTCCGAGGATTCTATGGAATTCAATGGATTTGATGCACAAGGGGCTAATGATATCGAACCAGGAAGTCATGTCTTAAGAAAACTAATTGGTATCAGTCATTGTTATGCCATATTCAATATGCAGACCATACATTTATCATTGAGAATAATGTTATCATATATATTCTTCTTTTTTTTCTGCAAACGAATAATTGTTGAATGAAAACAGTAGATCATTATTTTTGTTTACATGTATTATTTAATAAATAATAGATTGGATCTATTTACAACTAATGTCTTTCAAATATTAAGCAGGAATTCTTGTATTCAGCATTTTTTTCTGCATTGTATATGATATATAGGAATTTTTCAATTTTTGTGTAATATATTGTTTTTATATAATTTAATTGTCTTAATATAATCATAATATATGAACAATATAATCAAAATATAAATTTATTATATTAATTAGTATTTTTCGATTCAAGATAATACTTGAGAACTATTAATTAAATTCCTTATTAGCATTTTAAAACATACCGGGTCTTTTTTGTAATATGTTAAATACCTGTCATGTAATTGCGGGGCATACCATTTTTTTAAAATATAGTATTTCAATTTTTGTAGTCTTTTTTATTAGAATCATTTTTTTTCATGCTTCATGTAAAATATTTCTTGGTGAAAATAGGTTTTCTTATATGTCTATATAATTTATTACAGCCGAAGCTGAGGTAGCAGAAGCTCAATTGGCAAAACGGTTAAGATATAGTATAAAGAAAGATTATGATGGGAGGAAAGATGATGAACAGGATTCAGATGACTACAAAATACATCATTATGATGAAGGACGTATGGTAGATATGAAAAAGATAAAAAGGGAAAAAGAATCTGATAGATCAGAAACAGATTCAGTCGGAATACCAAATACTATGGAGTTAGAACTAGAAGTACAAAAAGCAGATGAAATTTCAATGAAATCAACAAATTCATCTGCAGCTAGTAGTCCAGCTACATCTCAAAAATCTAGAAGTAGTCGTATGTCTCGTGGGGTTAGTCCACCATCAAGTACTGGGAAACAGAAAGCAGCTGTTGATATGTCGAATCCTGCGTTCAAAGAACCTTTTAGATATGGTTGGAAGCGAGAATTAGTATTTAGAGCAAGTACTGATTCAACCCTTAAAAGAATGGCTGATATTTATTACTATACACCAAAGGGCAAGAAAGTTAGAAGTTTTAGAGAAGTTGCAGAATTTCGTAAGTATAATTTATTGAAAATAATATGCTATATAATGATGACATAATTTGGAAGGAAATGTAATTTTTTTTTTCTTTTTTTTTAGTTCATACAAAGGAGTTGACTATTGATAATTTTACATTTTTCAAAGAACCAATTGGTATGGATGATCCTGAGAAGGAAATTATTCGAGATGCGAAAAAAATGAGAGTACGTAATTTTACTTTTTGGGTTATAAAAAATTTATATCGATGTTTAGTTTAATATTAATTTTTACTCTGCTGCAGGGATCTACTTCAAGAAAAAGTTATGCGTATAAAAAAAGTACACCTGGAAGAAGAACCGTGGGAGAATCACCTGCTCCAGTGCCTGTACCTGTGCCTACAAAAGTTGCTTCTAAATCGCCGAAAGCTGCAACCCCGGGATTTAAAGTTAAAGTGCCTGCAAAGAGAACTCCACAAATAAGTATGCATTTATGTTAATAGAATGTTGTATTTGTTATTATCTGTAACTTCTAGTTATCGTATTAATCCACTTAAATAATATTGCTAAGTCACTGTATACTTATTAACCAAATGATATTTTTCTTTTAGTAAGTACTCTTATATCCATATGTATGTTCCATCTATCTTTATAACGCTTGAAATATCTTTCTTTACTTTTATGCCGGGAATACACTGCTATTCGTAAACGGTTCGCCAGCAGTGTGAAAACTCGCGAACAGCGAACACTATTCGCTCGGGAAGCGGTACATCAAAGAATCTGTTCGCGAACTCAAAGTTTGCGTAGGTTATAACTTTTCGCTAGCTATTCGCGAGCTCCAGTGTGAAAACGCGTCTGTTTCCGTTGACGAACAGCTCGCGAACTACTTGCAAGCAGTTTTCTCTCTAGTATATTCCCGGTATTAGATCATAAAATAATATTCCTTACAAAGTTGAAGCAACTCTGAAAATTTATTAAATAGTATGTTTCTAATTGTATAAGTTAGTGAAATACTCTTTAACTTTCTGTGATTTTATAGCGCATTGTTTTATAAATAGTGATGTAACGATATTTTATAATTATGATTTTGACGAGAATTATTTGCATATGCATAGCAGAAATAAAGCCACCTGTTGAAGAAAGTGAGATGCTTCCGCCACAACGGACCACAAGCACAAGAAGAAGTCAACCATTGATAGAAAAACCACTACCACCTCCTAAACCTAAAAGAAAAATTACGTAAGTAGCTAATTGTTTTAATCATTATTGTATTTATTATATGGTCTAATCGCGGTTAATTTGCAATACTCGAGGGTATCCAATTGCTTACTAGTTAGACGTGATTGTTAATCATGTTTAACGTGCTTTGAAAAGGTCCAATGAAGGATTTACAGCATGTGCATTCATTATATTTTTCGAGAAAATGAATATTCCCTTTTAGAATTCTTGTACAATAACATTTCAAAACAAATGGAGAAAATACGAAAAAGTAATAAATTAATTCATATCATTCTAAATTCCCTATCTTATAAAATTCTAACTTTGTAGTAGTTACTATACTAGTACAGAAATATTTGTTTTATTTTGCTGGTTAAATTTTTTATTTTATATTCTTTTATACAGAATTTTGTCTAATAATTTGTTGCATAAATTTTGCTTCAGTAGGCGCGTAAAAATTAGAATTTGCATTACAAGAATATATTGAAGTATACTTTATTTGATTAATCATAAAATGCATGCTGTATAATAAGTATACGTAATTAAAGAGTTCGAGATTTTATTCTGAAACAGTTCAAACTTTTCCTTCTATATTTTTCATAACTGTATCCTTCTTTATCCTTTTGATCCTTATATCCCTTATTTAAATTTTGTGTTTTATTCCTTGATCCCCTTCCCCAATCAACGCACATCTTACAGGCCCAAAGTTCAAGAACCATGCAGTATAAGGTGCTCAACGAGTATGGGGTTGATACCAAGCTTACAATGTAGTGTGTGTCTCTGTTTATATCATCCTGAATGTGTTGATGGTTTGGAATTAACGGGGACTGACAATTATATTTGCAAGGTATGTTTCATTTATAACCATAAAGTATTTTTTCTTAAAATTGTTTATAAATTATTGTCAGTTCAATATTTCAAATATTCTTTACTATAATATAATTAAAAATACAGCCCACGTTTCTTGCCTTCTAAAAAGATTCTTTATTCGATCGATATTTCAATATTTAATTCTATATGAACAATATTTAAGTTTAAAATTTATTAATTATTGAATATACTTCGATGAAGTCGGATACAAAGTATTTAAATGAGTGACGTTAATTTTGTTATAGAATTGTCAGCAGGATACTAGTGAATCTCAGCAACCTCAAACAAATCCATCTTTGACACCTCCTCCATTAATACCAATTAGTATGCTAGGCGCGCAAGGTGCAAAATCAAAACATCAAGTAAATTTAACTCCACCAAAACTTCAAAGAATTCCAAAATCTGATAATACAGATTCACAACCTCGAAATGTTGCTAAAGTTTCAAAAACACCGTCAGCAACGTCATATCCGTCTTCGAATTCTGATAAGAAAGAAAGCAATTGGTATGCTCAAGCAGAAAATGAATTTTTGCAAAGTCATGATGGAATGTTACCGAAACCACCACAAAATATTGCTCTAATGGGAGGTAAAAGATACATTGTTGTGCCAAAAAATAACGCTATGGCTGTGCAACCAGCTATAACAGTAAAGCCTGATAAAATTGGTGATAAGCCACCTATACTTCAGGATGGTTCACTTACCGATATATCAAACACTGTGGACAATTCCATAAATACAAAATCTCGTATTCCTTTATCAATGAAATCTTTGGGAAAAGATGCTATCGATGAATCAACTGATAAATATACATTGAAAGATGAAATACACGCAGAACGTACTGTATACCCTCCTGAGGAAGTAACAGAAGAAACGTGTAATAACAGCAATAGAACAGATACATTGATTGCTAATAGGTCAGAAAATGATTCGTCCAATTTAAGGACAGATCTTTCACTAGAAAGCACGAGATCAATAACAAGTAACAAATCACCTGAACGGATAGCTGTAATAAATCATTCAAACACAACTAGTACAAATAATGATCTACTTAAAGTAGATTCACGTCAATGTGTGACGAGTAGTTTGGGTGCTATTAAAATAAGTAGCAAGTAAGTGTTTGTTTCTCAAACACGCCTGTATATTTCTTTTACTTCCTTTTTTTAAACAATCTCCAGATAAGTTAAGGCAACTCTCTTTTGAGGTTTTGGCAGTTGCTTTGTACATATTGTATTTACAAGATATGTGTGCTGTTTTTGTGATAATTAATTTTATATTACATATGCGTATAAAAAAAGCATTTTTAATTTTTTGTTTATACATTTTTATGAATTGTACCAGGCTGTTTTCATAATTTTGTTGAAGCTTTGAAGAGAAATAATAGAAATCTGTAGCAATATATTCATATTCTTTTATACAAAATTTACATAAATAGTATTGTAAATGCAATATATACTGATGTTTATTATATTTGGAAATATAAAAGTTCGACGTGAAAAATGAATTTGATTTTATCTTGTGATCGAAGCACACTGCCTTAGCTTCTTAGAAATGCGGCCAAATTTTTGAGACGTGTGAAAAATGAACAGAACAATCACATATCGTTGGTTCTTGCAGGTATTCTGTAATTGTAGTATCAAAGTAAAATTTCATTCCCTGATAGATTTAATTTATTTACGTTCTTTAAAAGAATTACAAAAAATTGACCAATCTTCGTATCTGTTATTTACATTCATGCTACAATTGCAAATACAGCTACTGATAAGTGCTTCAGTGTAAAAAATCTAATTCATTTTTACTTTTTATATTTACAGATATAAAGACATGTGCGAGCTGAAACACAAAAATCTCTTAGTGCGTTTTCCCACAAACATCCTAAAATCCTTGTTCCTCATTATTTATACCACCTATTTATGTTTGTTTTTTGTTTCTGTACATTTATTCTAATTTTAAAATATTACATTTTCAACCTTTGGAATTTTTTTCAGAGGCTTTTACTCTTATATTTCTTGTTTAATAGAGTATAATATCGGCATCATTGTTGTAAATCATTGGTCCTTTAAAAGCCTCTTCAAAAATTAACATTCTCTTAATTATATTAAGGAAAATGATGAATAGTTCAGATACTAGTGTAAACTTACTCTTTTACTTAAGAAAATCAATTATTATACATATTTTAATGAATGATACCCTTATTATATATTTTAGGCCTTCGTTTCTGAAAAAGAAATTATTAAAAATCTTTTTTTGTTGTGATATTTTCAGAAGGAAACAACATCAACAGGAAACAGAACAACAACAACATTTTATGAATTCAGTCTGTGCTGGTTACCATGCTTTGCTACGTATTTTCCAATATCTTAAGGTTCAAGAATTGCTTCGAGCGGCTAGAGTATGTAAAATGTGGCGGGACTTGGCTGCGCATCCTTCTTTGTGGAAGACCGTGCGAATGAAAAATAGTCAGGTTACAGATTGGGATGGTTTAGCAGATACATTGCAAAGACGCGGTACTCAACACTTAGATCTCCGAAAAATGCTTGTAGCGGGTGAATCTGATAGCATTTGGAAAAAGTTCTTGTTGGTGATACCACGTGTAACTAGTCTCGTTAAACTAGAGTTATGTAGATGTCCCGTGATGGTAGTTGAGGAAGTCATTAAGAACTGTCCTCAGTTAGAAGTACTGAGTGCAATGACGATAAAATGCGATTCCTTGAATTTGGAATCAGTTGGAAATTTTAAACGTTGTCAAGAATTGAGGCTTAAGGCAATAAGTGGAATGTCCCTACAAGAAGATCTCACGCCTTTACAAGAATTAGTACAGTTAACACAACTCGTAAGTGTAATCATTTTTTATTGTAATTGTTCTTCAACGTTAATTATCGTATTATGATTTTCATACTTACTACATACATTGCAGAGTTTAACATCGGTTAAGGACCTTGGAAAGAAGAGAATCGATATTATACAAACATTAATAAATTTGGAGGCACTAGAATTGGGAGAGTGTTCTGATTTTCCAGATAAATTTGGTACTACAGTTTTAATAAAATTACAAAAATTAGAACGAGTTAGGCTTGAAAAGGGACAAGGTTCGTGTTGCACATTCGATATATTGGACGGTGTATCTAAATTGCAAAATTTGAGTCAAATGGAATTAGTAAATTTTGATGTGAAAAATGGCTTTGATAAATGTCTTGCAAATTGTAAGAATATTAAAAGGCTGTTAATTATACCAACTTACATATCCCAATCGGCAACGTCCAACAATATGGTGCTTGGCGGCGTTACTGAATTGTCAAATAATTTGACACATTTCGTATGGGGTGTTACACTCGAGTTACTTAGGGTTACCGAACTATTTGTTGATCAATGTAACTTAATGAATAAACAAGTTACCGGTGATTCGATACCAGTTTTGAAACCAGTACCTTGTTTAAAATTAATCGAGGATGTTGAGGATGAAAATGACAATCAGAAAGGTACGTAATATATAAATATGTTTATTTATATGCGCATGTGAACAATATTTTTCCATTAAATTATATGTATAAAATTATTTTTAATGATTTCTATATTTTTCAGGCGATGATAAACAACAACCAAACTTAACAAATCCACAAGTGGATATATTACCGTTGCCACAACTTCAAAAACTTTTACTAACTGCATTGCCTAAAACGCGAGTTAAAATATTGAAGATTCCTTTCCATGCTACATGGCGACAAAGCATTTCAGATACTGCTACGCAATAGAAAAAAAATGAAATAAACTGTACAAATACATATATTACAAGGAAAGAATATTACCTGATATAAGAAAATTAGAAATTTTGTAAATTTGACTCTACAATGTCTGCACAACTTATTCCAATAATTGTGAATTGGATGAAAAGTAATTTAATATTTATGTACTATGTGTTTTATAGTCTTCAATTCCCCTTGAATAATGTATCGATACACTCTACAGTAATCACAAATAATGTTTTCATTAAAGCTTTTAATGACAAAAACGGGACCATAAGTATATTGCGAGGTGTTTTGTCTGCAAAACAAAATTTCGTGAGAGGCTGGTATTCTTGTATTAATTCGGTTGATCCATGAAGGGCTTAAAATTTTTTTAGGCTGCAACACTTTTAATATATGGTCCACAGAGATTATTTGGCGTGCTGTAACGTGTATCTGCGTCAAGAGAAATGTCTGAATTTCAAAAAAGGTGTACATGTTTAGAATAATTATGGTATGAAATTAAGATTTATGAAAGTTTCGCGCACATTAATTAAAAGGGGATTGATAAATGAACTATACAATTTTCGGTTTTTACAAAACGTGTAGAACTTGTATAACATCTTATGAAAGATGTTGAGTCAAGATAGATTGTACTTTTAATTTCGTGACGTATGCCAGATTTCGATGGATTTCTATTGAGGTAGCAGTGAAAAAGAAACGAAATCATGTGGTCTACAAGGCTCTATATAGAGATTAGGCTGTATAAATAACGGTATATATTACTGTAATTGTATGTGTATCTTTAATATTTAAGATATGAGTTTTCCGCTGCAAAGAAATTATGGAGAAGTTTCTAAGTAATATTGTAGAATGTGTAATATACTTACGATTCTGCATAATTCGTAATCAAATATTATATTATAAAAACGTAGTGATTTATCTGTACTTCGTACAAATTACGCAATTACGATAAATTCCCTAACTAAGGTGTTTAAATTCATTTTCAAATATGATAATTATTTTTTTCCTTCCTTCCTGTCATTCATTTTTCTAATACTCTTTCTGCGGGTAGTATATTGATACGATGCAAAATTAGATTTTATACTGCAAATGATAATGATACAGAAGAATATCACAAGTTTTATGCGTAAATGTAATATATACATGAAATTTTTAAATAATATAACGAAAATTATTTCACGGGTAATAATATATAAATAGATTTCTTCAGTTAAACGATGTTATCTATTGTACGTATTTGTTATATTTATATACGCTGTACTTTTTGCCCACTCTTAAATTCGTTCTTTGTAAGAATGTTATACTATTAGTTACCTTACTTTGCAGCGTGAAAATTCAGCTAATTGTTTTATTATATAATTTTTAGTTGTACACAAACTGTATAATTTATAAACATTAAGGGGGATCTATAGATATACTTTCCTAGTTAACAGGTTAAATACAGAAATGAAAATATTTTTTATGTTAAGTACGAGCTGTGAATACTATTGAATTAAATTTAAGGATGAATATTACATTTTCATGGCTTTTAGCCTTGATATAAGTATTACAAATACTTTTATATCAAAGTAATAAATGTTGAATAACTAATAGAAAATTTAAAAAAAAAATGATTTCTTAATAATTTTCCAAATTTTTATTTTGTTCCTTTTGCTGTTTAGTTTGCAATCACATTTTACAAATTTTTAATTCATTGCATTCTTCGTTTTCTTTTTTTTTCTTTTTACATGTACAAATGATTCCAAACAAGAGCACTCTAGTTCTTAACAATTTCAATCACACAGTTTAATGTGTTTGTTATGTCAAAGGTAAAACATTCTAATTAAAAACTTTTTATTATGTATATTATAATCATGTATTCCTATATTTATATAAGGACATACATGTGAAATAGAATACTAAATTTTTACTTTATGTAAATAATTATTTGATGATTGACTCATTCTTTTTAGATCCCCTTTAATGCAACTTTATAAATAGAATAAAAGGCAATATAAATTTATTCTTAAAAAATTTATTAAATATATTAATCATTTGTTTCTTACTTTGTACAATATAGATCTTATACAAAAGAAAAATTCGTTTCATTCATGTTTTGTATATTTTTATTTTTAATGCACATTTAGTAAGTAATTTTAAAGAAATATGAAAAAGATTGAAAATAATTAAATTTTTATATATACATATAAATATATATACATGCAATATATGTATATACACATGTATATATATATATATATATATATATACATGCATACGCAACACACATATACTTCTATGTATTTTGAGAGTGTTTGCCGTGTTGCGCAAATATCGACATGTGTGCAATCATAAAATAAAATTATTTCTTAGTATATGATGGAACGATAAAATTGATTTTAATGTTATGTACATAGCAAATTTGTTCAACAAAGTGTGATCAATGTGCTCATTTCAGATGAAGGAAATGAAAAAATAGTAAAAAAAAATGATTTTAAGAAGAAGTTTAGCGTAATTGCAAAAGTAGGTGACCTCTGGTGGAGATTGAAAATCAATAAAGTGCAGTGGAGTCCGTAGTACAATACGCAGGAAAAGAAGCTAGCTCCATTCTGGCATTTCGAGGTTATGTCGGTAGAGTTTCAGAAGGCACGAAGCATCGGACGTTCTATTTTTGTTTCGGCGAAGTGTTTATTCTTGCCAGTTGTAGGCGCACGTCACACATTATAATGCATCTAAATGTGAGGAGAAGTCACGAAAGTGCTGTAAGATAGTACAAACATGGGCAGAAGAAAATCTCACGGATCGTCTAAAAGTAAACAACACGTTCCGCATCAGAGGCAATTATCCTTAGTAAAAAGAAACGAGATAAATGCGTTGTGCGAGAAATTATTTCATCGTGAGTACATTTTTCCAAAAAATATTTTTGCACATGGTACATCTACTATATATACTTATACCGTTCTACTTGGATCACGCCAGTTCAAAGCGATTGTAAAGTATTTAATTAAATGCAATTAGATATTTTACCGCAGTCATTAAAAAATAATTAAAGTGATTTTGTTCTTACAGTTAGAATAATTTTAAATGTTCTAAATTGTTTAAAATATATAGTACATGTCCATTTCCATTTAACCGTTATTTTTAACAGTTTGAAAAATTTCTGATTTATTTGTTCTTTTCACAATACCCCTAACTGTGATGCTTTTGTCAAAGTGTATATAAAAAATAATAATTTTGCATTTTTTGAGTCAGTTAGCAGTAATTCAGCATACGTGACGCAACTATGGAACAACTACAAAGAGATATCATCAGTTTTGGAGAAGGTTAAACGATTGGAGGAAATGAAGACAGAATCGTCAAAGCGGTCCCAGGGGATTGGACAATTTATGAATTGGCTTAAAGAGAATGGTGCAAACATAGATGGGGCAAGCGTAGCTGAGTTTTCAGGATACGATTTAGGGTTAAAAGCAGAACGTAACTTTCTAAAGAACGAGTTGATGTTAAGGATACCAAGGGGACTTATTTTCAGTATACATAATGCAGCACCAGAATTAACTGTTCTCCAAAATGATCCATTGATACAGCATATGCCACAAGTAGCATTGGCAATTGCACTCCTTATTGAAAGACATAAAGAAAATTCAAAATGGAAACCATATTTGGATATCCTTCCTACCAGTTATACCACTGTGTTGTATATGACTGCTGCTGATATGATTGAGCTTAAAGGCAGCCCTACTTTAGGTATATATTAATTTTAAAAATTAGTCAAATATTCAATGATCATAAAAATTAAAGTCCATGGTTTGAAAAATTTGATGTAAGGAATTCAAAAATAATAATAAAATTTCACGAATCCCTTTCCTTTTTTACAGAGACTGCATTAAAACAGTGCAGAAATATTGCAAGACAGTATTCTTATTTCACCAAGGTATTTCAAAATAGCAATAATGCAGTGTCTGCTTTACTCAGGGATGTTTTTACATACGAACGATACTGGTGAGTAGTAAGAAAACGATACGATATTAAATTTTTAATTTCTTGCGCTGGAATGACGTGCCATACACATCAATGATCATTTGTTTCACCGATCGGAACGCCGTGCGTGGCACGTCGATTGATTTTATTTGAAAGCAAATACATTGCAACTTTGCGCAGAGGTACGCACATTTGTTGCAAAATTTTCTTATTTTTTTGTGTATATTTGGTCACACGCGTCAGAAAATCAATGTTAACACAAGCAAAGTAAATAAATATACTTTATTCTATGCACGTAAATTTGAAAGAGTACGTTTACATCAGAGTAGTAACATGTATGCTTCTTTCTGACATCGAGAGGAGTTCTGAAAAATGATCTTATACAAGACAATTATTCTAATTCTAAAATTCTAAATTACATTAAATTTTATCTGTTAAAATTGATCAAATACTCTATACAATTGTATGTACAAAAGTCCGTGTTTGCGAAATCAGTCTACAGACTAATAGAAACATTTGCAGTCAGTGATTCAGTGGTCGATCTATTAAGGTGTCTAATGTCTTCAGCTTTGTATCATTGCTAAAGTCAAGGTACATGATCAGCCTTCAATATGTATGTATATGTACGGTTTAATCTAACGTAGACAAGAAAATACTGTTGTTTTTTAAGGTCTGAACAGAAATATTGCGGTCAAATCTGTTTGCCGTTATTTCATGTAATCAGGTATAGTTTCCCAGCTATCGTTAGCATCCAGAGAATCATTATCGATATCACTTTTACAATTCATCTCTCCCGCAGGTTCCTGCATTTCCTTTCTTTCCGGTCTCTTCGTCGTTGACGTCGCGATAACGTTGACCATTACGGTGCTTAGACTGCTCGAATTCGACAGTTTCCTGGCTGCTAATACAGGAGCTTGAAACACTGCTCTGGAAAAGGTGTTCCTGTATCTGTATTTCTGCTTCTGCCGAATCCTGCACACGATGAATATTGCCAAGAAAACCACGATTGTCACGCCAAGGATCGCGCCACTCGCTATTATGCTGGGTTTTACTTTCGAAAGGGATTTCCCCTTTTCGTTGTCTTCGTCCTCGTTAAGGACGCTCGTTTCTCTGAATACCGTCTGAATATTGATAGAATTCGATTCCTGTTTGACTATCCCTTTCACGTAATCGGACTGAATGACGTTCGCGGTATCATTTGTACGTATCGTTTCCCCGTCATTTATAAACACTACGCCGAGATCGGTGCTCTGCTCGGACAATTTCTTCTTGGCCATGTCGTCGTACTCGCCCGGGAAGTCCCGCTGAAAATTCTTCGCGAATGGAAGAGAATCGAAGGTCGTTAACAGATCAACGATCTGCACTGTACGATGACGCTCTTCGATGTTTCGTTTCTCGCTATCGAGGTCTTCGTTATTGATTCCCAAATCGAAATTTGGTAGCAATCGTTTGGTAGTAGTTTCCTCGGGGCGAACAAGATCGCTGTTGGTCGCGTTTTCAAACGACAGCGGCGGCAAATTCGTCGGGTTTCTTTCTCCAAATTGATAAGAATGTCCCTCGGGCGGCGACAAAGTGGTCACTACCGAGTTATTTTCACTCTCCGGCTTGTTCTCGCTGGTTGATTTCTGTGCTTTGAGTCGCGAAACCTCGGCCAAATGAACTCTGCTGGAGCCTCGCTGTCGCAAAGCGATCAGTTCCTCCAAGCTCATGTTCCTCGATTTTAAAAGACGCTCTAATCTCTTACCCGCGGATCCGGACGCGAATAATTCAAAGATCTCGGCTCGCGCTTCCGGTTCTATTTCCGAAACCACGTCGTCGTAACTCTGCTTCTCGGTGGTGTTCGCAGTTTGATGATTTTTGAGAGAGTAATCGACGTTGTTCGTAAACATTCGTTGAACCTCTGTAATGTCACCGTAAGACACTGCATCCAGTGCAGATTCTATTTTACTCTCTTCGTCAGCAGGAGTGCTAATTTGCGTATTCTGTTCTAGGTCATGGTACATCAACGGTGCATCTTCTTGGTATTCCTGCTCTGAGAACGTGGTGTAATCTCGTTCGTTGTGCTCGACGTTGCGTCGATCTTCTTGCCCGATCATCTCGGTCGCATAGACGCTTTCGTTGTTCTCAGACGCGGATAAATTTTTCATCGATTTGGTACTTTCCGTAGGGTTCAAGATCTGCTGGATACTTAACGTCGATCCTCTGTCGTTGTTGCTTTTAAAACCATCCAGAGTCTCCTCGTTTCTTTCCTCGTCCTTTGACATCAGCCAAACCGGAGACATGTTGTTTCGTCCGTTCTTGTAATCGGTGAAATCCGAGAATTCCATGATCTCGTCTTCGTCCAAGCTATCCGGCTTGATTTCGTCACCGTTCCATAATTTCGCAGTACCGTTGCTTTGCAAGAACTGCATGGAATTCGTTGCAACCGGCATCGATGTCGTAATCGCTACTGGTAGGTTCGCGAGAGGCGTAACTCCGACTGGCCGCGAATTAAGAGTGGCGAGGATCGATTTTCCAGTGGTTGCGTTCGAAGAAGATCCCGCGGAATTCGTGAGATTCTTACGCCAGAGTAGATCCACCGTGTCCATGATTGAAATCATCGGATCATCGTGTTTTAGAACGTTCTTTAGTCCCGTGGCTTCCGTAACAGTCATCCATTGTGGTTTATTCGTGGTAGATGCTTTCATGAGGGAATTGTACATCATTCTAGACGCTTCCTCGATGTAATCCTCGGCCTCAATGTCTTTCGATTTCAACGCATTGATCGCGTCTGCTTTACCTTTCAGGAGATCGTCGAGAGTCAGGTTTCTTCGCTGCAGCAGCTCCGATAGACTTAGGCCTTCCTCTTGCTGCATCTTCAAGAGGGACTTCAGCTCCATGGCATTCTGTCCGAATTGATTTCTGCGTTCTGGTTCCAAAGTTATTTGCGTACGGAGCCAAGGTCCAGAATTGCTTTCCAGTTTTCGTTCGTTCGTGGACGTGTTGTTCACGGCTAGAGCGAATTCGTAATTTTGCGGTGGTCTCCGTTTCCTTGGACGAGGTTTCAGGTACTCCTCGTCGTCCAGTTCGTGCTCGTAGTCGTTTAGGCGTATTTGAAAAGCTTCGCGATACCTCGTGGACATTGTATCTTTATTTTCTGCAAAATCTAGAGTTTCTTCTTCCCTATTGTTCGTTTCCTTGGAGTTGATTGGATTTTGTCCAGTCAAGGGTTGATCGTCTCTATTCTTCTCATCCCATTCCCTGTACACACGTTTGTTGTCGTTTCTGAAACGAGGTTCCTCTCGTCCATTGTTCCGACGATATTTTGCTACTCGATGGCTGTAATTGATCTCTTCCTCGCTGTCCGCTTTGTCGCCAGAGTATCGTGATAATTCAGAAAATGGAAATAGTGGTACTGTGTCACCGTCCCTCCATTTTGGTTCGAGAGCTTCACCGTTGTTCCGCCATTTGCCGAAACGCTCGCTCGAATTTTCATCGTCGTCGTAAATCGTGCGACGTGGTAGGCCGTTCCTCTCATTTCGTCCTCGCGTTGCTTCCTATAAAAGTAATCTTGATTAGTGTCTACTATGGTATAATTTAGTAGAATATCAAAATATCTTATCTGTGACGTACACTATAGTAGCACTAATTTATATTGAAGTAAATATCTTTATAATTTTGACAAAATCGACTGCACACGAATTATTTAATGTTTTATATTTTCTCTTGTTAACATAGTTCACATAGAATTGTGAAATCGTTCCTTGCTAGTTGCATATATGTATAAATAGTAACTTGTATAAATTCTATTGTATTCGTATGCATTCAGGTAATGACGTAGTTCTGTTTGTTTCTTTTGTGGAAGGTATTATGGGCTTTTTTTTGAAGACTAAAACGTTTATAATAACTAAATCATTAGGAATGAGGCTTGTGGTATTAAAATTAATGACATTAGATATACAGGATGTACGGCCAACCCTGGGAAAAATTTTAATGGGAGATTGTAGAGGCCAAAATAAGACGAAAATCAGGAATATCAATTTCTTGACTGGGGCTTCGTTAAAAAGTTATTAACAATTAAATTCAAAAATTTCAAATCGTTCTGGAAAAATTATTTTCGGTTGCGGGGGTCAATTACAATCATTTTTGGTGAATACACATACACCCGAAATCCTACCCACTTTCGAGACAAAAATTGAGTACGGGCGGAACTTTAAATGTTAATAACTTTTTAACGAAGCCTCCATTAACAAATTGGTATTCTTGATTTTCGTCTTATTTTGGCTTCTAGAATCTCCCATTCAAATTTTTCCCATGGGTGACCGAACACCCTGTATAGTGGTTCAATGAGATTTTGTTGCAGTCACGTAGTTTTATATCCGTAAATCTCGTAGTCTTGTCTCGTTGGGCGAAGTATAGATGGTGATACTAGTTACATGTATACGACCATAAGTAACTGATTATCATCACTATATCGTTCGAATGAAACAATTTGGAACGGTTTATGTACATAGAAGCGAGAGACGTGACTGGTGTGGCTTGCAATGGTGATAGTGACCTTGAACTGTCAATAGTACAATATATGACTGATAGTAGCAAATGAGCAATACTAGAAAATATTATTTATCCAAATTGTTCTATTTCCCTGTTAGTTAGAATAATGGAAGTTGTAGTGTAATTTAAAATTATTAGGATGCTAATTGCTCACACAATAATGATGAGTTTTGATCATTTGTGTTAAGCCTAATTAACCATTGATTTTATTCTACTATTATTTAACTGATTGCAATTATAATGACACAATGTTGGGAATCTTTTTAATTTCTTCTAGTAATTTGCACATAAGAAAACAGGAACTAAGATTGCATTATACGCACTATGTATGTTGTCTTTAAGTAATGTAATATGTCCATAAATTATCTAGAAATCTACCCTAAATTTAATGTTTATAATTTACAAATTACAAATGTGTAAATATGATTTTATGAATTGTAACCCAAGACGTAGCAGTAGTTAAAATATTGTGCCAACACAGTATTCTAGTTTAGACATGTCCCCGAAATCCTACCCACTTTCTAGAAAAAAATTCGAGAAGATGTGAAATTTTTCGACAGAAAAAAAAATTTCAAATCATTCTGGAAAAATTATTTTCGGTTGCGGGGGTTGATTACAATAATTTTTGATGAATAGACCTACCTCCGAAATCCTACCCACTTTCGAGACAAAAATTGAGTACGGGCGGAACTTTAAACGTTAATAACTTTTTAACGAAATCTTCAACAACAAATTAGTATTCTTGATTTTCGTCTTATTTTCGCCTCTAGAATCTCCCATTAAAATTTTTCCCAGGGGTGGCCGAACACCCTGTATATTGCATGTTTAATATTTTCGTAACGATGTTAATTATTCGTGAGTAAACATTTTCAATCTGTGTTAGAAACATGAAAGTATTGTTCATTAAAATTCAATCAGTTTCTAAGTAAAACGAAGCACACGAACGTAAACAGTGGGCAAAGTTCAGTGACTACAAGAAAGGAAAGTGCAACGTCCAAACGTAATTCGTGCAATTACGGAATACGCAAAGACGACACGTACGAAAACTAATCGCGAGAAAGATTACTAATCGATCGTGACGCATTTATCTCATATAATTTCTTATACGTATCTTCCGAATGGAAACAGCTAATTTTTGAAATGGAAATAATCCTATAATTCCTAATCGCTTACTTTTTGCAAAGCTGGTACAATTACGTGTAATAAATTACACAAGAACATTACTGTTTTACGCAAACGTACGATTGCGATTGGAGACATTTCCATTTGCAACGCTAAAGGGACATTTCTGTCATTACAGTGAGTTTCTAAAGATTCTATTATTTTAGGAATACTCCGTGTGCGTCCCTTATTTTCTCAGCTATTAGTCGGCTTTCCCTTGTTAGACTGTGTTTATGCAGTGAAACGCGTTCACCGAAATTTGTCGAAGGACACGAAACATGCGACATAATGCTTCCAAAGTCTCGAACTTCCGCGCCTTGTGTCAGCTTTCTCTTTCTCTCGCGGTTTACACATTAACGTTCAGCTAGTATTTTTTTCCTTTCAACGACCTCAACGCGTATTTTGATATTTATCATCGTTAAAAATATTTTGGCGGTGATAATCGAAGCGCATAAACTAATAAAAATCACACGAGTGTGATACAATTTTCTGCAACCGTTTTCCAATACAGGTGGGCAAACTTTTTATCTAGATAAAGATTTCGAATAATAAATAAAAGATAAACAACTTTTGTTCATTCATTATCGGTACCAATAAAGACGAGAATCATATTTCAATAAAATGCTGTTACTCGTCTTTGCTCTTCAGAGGTCGTTTCGATCGCTTATTTGCCGGTAAAAAAGCGTGCGGAGGTTATAAAGGATTAGTATCCGTGATTATCCGTAATGCATCATGGTCAGTCATGGTACTCCTGTAATGACTTGAAAGTTTCTTTGGCCGTGAGATCGAAAAGATTTGAATAGACGTAATATTGAGATTAATTTCAGATTAAATTAATGATTGACATTTTATGAAAGTATGTAGGACACGTCGGTCAAAATTCAAAATTTGTTATTGGACTTGTACAGATTATTAGGTAAAAGACCCAATTACTGTCCTCTTAACCTAAAATCAAAATTAAAAAAATTCTTTGCTGGTATTAACAGTTGACACTTTTAACTATGATTATTTTTAATCCATAGACCACGGCAAATTATTTAAAATTCATCAAGAGTATTGCACGCCGAGCAAAGTTTACAAAGTAGCACAGATTTCACGCTCGTGCAGTGCTCGTCAAAACGAATAAGACAGTTTTGGGTTAGGTGCAACAAACAAGAAAGTTTTAGGTTAGATTCAGGTTGGGTGCAGTACCTTGTTTCTGTGGTAATACTTTATTTTATAACTATTTTTTAGGATAGAAAAGTTAGCAGTCAATAAATTGTACTTTCATACTGTTTTCAAGGAAAATTGGAAAGCTTGTTATATTTAACGTGACTTCGCATTTTCAGTGAGTTATAGCAACGAAAAGTCTGTTTTATTCTTAACAAAGTGTTTGTGAACATTCTGTACAAGTTATTTATGAGACTAAGAACGCCTCGATGAAATGTCCTGAACATTTCACAACGTACCTGTTCCCGCGAGAGAAAAAAAAATAAAAGAAAAAGGTAAAAACGCGACCGGTTAAAACAGCCGAGTTTGCTTACGTCTAAGGGACGTTTCCCCTTTCGTGCAACTGTTACGTTGCAACCTACGAAGATTGCATTTTTCTAAAATTTTGAATAAAGGTCATTTAGACGTAGCAATATCAGCAAAAGTTAGTTTAATTTATATCGCAACGATTGCTAAATAGGATATCGAAAGTTGTATCGTGACTTTGTTATTCGAAATCTTTATCTAGATAAAATCGTTGCTCGTCTCCGATTAAAAGGAGCGCAGTAAAATTAACCTGAAAGCTAATTACTCGTTAATCAAGGACGCTTTTCCCCTAGGGTTCCCCCGGTTCGCGATAATTGGTCGGTAATAATCTGTAATTTCTCTTTCGTTTCTTACCCGATGGCTCTGGATTTCGTCTCGAGCGCGTGGCTCGGCGTTCGCTCGAATAGATTTAGCTCGAGCGAATCTATCGCGAGGGAAATCGAACGTTAAAAGCATCAGCGAGAGCAGACATAATGTTCTCCACATCGTTGCAGTGCGATCGGAACACCGATAGCTCCTCGTCGTCGATGCACCAAGTTTCGCGTTGCTCCTCCACGTTGAAGTGGATAGTCTGGTCTATGACGGTGTCGTCGTCGTTCTCGTCGAACAGGTGCACGTAGATAGCCGCCGTGCACAGGATAACGAATATCGCGTTTTTCCTGTTGCACAGGCCGAAGATTTCCTCAGGGTTCATGCAGAACCGCGTGTTTCGTCTCCTCTCGAGTCTAATTACAAACTGACGACGTCTTCGTGCAGTTAATTTCTTTTTGCGTAGGCGTTTTTCTTGTACTCGCGCCGTTTCATTTGACGCTCGCAGGTTAAATATTCGCTGATTCGAATCGAACGCGAACGATTCCACGTTCGTCGTAAACTTGTAAGACTCGTATCGTTCGACGTTTATTCACGATAATTGTTTCTTCTCGTTTATCGAGGGGGTTTGTTTCGCGAAACACCACCACGGACGACACGATTTCCCACGTGTTCGATCCTCGACGAAATTTTCTTGTCACCACGTGGTTCGATCACTGCAGTGAACGAGCTTCGTTAATCATTTTTTTTTTTGATTTTGTTTTCAATCCCCACGCGCGAGGCTGGATACTGCGAGCGACTCTCGTTTACTTTCGAAGCGGCACACTCTTCTACGCGAACTGACGCCGGTTTTCTCCGTGCACGATCCTAAGTAAGTCGGTGAAACTCGAGAGCAGTCTTCTACTCTAAACGTTTGCTCGGCCAGGGGAGACGCTCTCTTGCTTCCCAACGATCTCTACCGATCCGCCGGATCATCAGAGATGAATTTCATCGTAACCATTGGCAGATGTTGCGAGATAAGTTCGTCGGTCGCGCTCAAAAGGAAAGACGAAGGATCTCGGTACTATTAGGAGACGAAATGTTGAGACACCGTCCACAAATTAAATAGCACTTTTTAGCTCTTAAATATAATTCCCTTTTTCCTCTGATGCTTTCCCGTTAACGAAGGTTCAACGTAAGCTGCTCGATCGGTCGTATTTCGCGGAAGGTGATAGACGGAAAATGTAGGGTTATGGTGGAGTTGAAAGTCAAAAGTGTGGTTAGGGATACGGAGGTCAGAATACTTAATTAAGTGTGCAATTATCTCGAGAGTAAGAGTAGGGAGCAGGTCATGGTAGAGGTAACGGTAAGGGTGGTGCATGGTGATTTTAACCTTTTAATTCTTTGCGGCGCAGGATTTCAGATAATAAAATAGACCCATGTTGCGTAGAAATTTTATTGCGTTTTAAATTAAACAGAATTGGTATATTTTTTATTAATAAAGGTAGATTGTCGCAATAAACCTTGCAATAGTCGATGAACCTGTATTGGCATGTTGAATGTTGCCAACACAAGTGAATGCATTTGTAACATTCGTTGAAGATATTACCAACTGCTTTACGTAAATAAGACGAAATATAAACTTATGCGCATGCAGCTGTTGCAATATTTCGAGGTGGGACTAAAATTGTCCCATCATGCATTACGGTGTATCAAAATGGTGGGATACTTTTAATCCTAGCGTGCCCCAAAGAGTTAACTGAGAATGACGAGTTATCTCGTCGTTGGAAAATGCTTCTGCGGCAGAGACTTTCAGACAAAGTCGGTATTCGTAAGATTCATTTCTAGAAGTCTGTGATTTTGCTCTGATTCGGTACATTAGAGTTTTTAAAAATAGTCGTCTTTGGTTTCGCGATTGCTTCGCCGGCGATGGTCGTCGCGGCGAAGCTATCCTGTAGAAAGTGCGCACGATGGAGATCTCACGATCTTCGATTCATAGCACGACCTTCCCACGTGCAGTGGACTGTGCATCCATCCCCACGGTGCAGCCCAGCGGTTTACGCTGTGCTCGTCTCCCGATTCTTATCCGCAGCCCCGTGATCCGTTGCGAAACGACCGGCGTCGTTTTTATTCCGTCGTTCCTTTTGTTCCCAGCGTCGTCGCCAGCTGTTTCCCCGACGCTCGTTAACCACGCTCTTTCGGGAGCATTTTCCTCCCTAATTAACGAAGGCTTAATTCATTGACGGCTACGCACGGAACGGTTATATATCGATCGATTGAATAAATCAAATACCCCCCTTCCCCTGGGTGGGTTCGTGTCGAACAAAATGCGAACAAACAAACGATTACGATCGTTTGATAATTAATAGTAATTATCAGACCGAGGATTTCATGAATTCGTGGCGTATATGTAGACCGTGGATTTTATGTAATTTACAGCGTATGGAAAACATTCGAAGGCCTCGCAGCAAGAGGGCGTCACCTCCATTTTTGACTATTCTAATATTTTATTTTGCACAAGTGTAAATAATTAACGCGAACGGGAGCATCGACATTAATTACATTATTAGTCGCGAGTGATTATGCGGTTGATCTAATCAGTAGAGTCGTTTACATTACTGACCATATACAGAGTGTCCTTGAAGCGGATGACAAACTACGGTTTACTCATCGCACGATTGAATAAGGATTATACGAACGTGGGAATTACTATCTTTCAGAATTATGACCCGTTTTTGTTTACATCACTATCTCATTAATGGTTTTCTATCTTGTAAATCTGTATACTATTATTTTTCCGTATATCAAAATGTTATACATTATTATACCAGAGTTGGGCAAAATATAATCTAATTACGTTTCCTACGATTCAATTACATATAATCAGGCTGTAATCACGTTGTAGTTATGATAATTAAATAGGCATTACACACTTCAAAGATTTACGATTATGATTACACTGCAATTAGACAGTAATTACCCTATGGCTATAGTGTAATTACAGTCTGATTACATGTAGTTACATCGTGGCCAATGTAATTAAATTGCATTTTACCCGACTCTGATTTATGCCACCATTTCTCTAAAATTCTGATGTCATCTACAGTAGTCAACATTTTTAATCGAGCACGTTCGAATGCTTACGTCAGTCTAGCCTCGATGGAAAGTTTGTTATTGCTGTCGCGATCTCAAATACGGCGTATACCGTTTCTTCAAATTTTAACAGAATATATAAAAATTAAAACCTTTAAGGCGGTTTTATACTTATGGGACACAGTGTATATCTTTAGGAAACCGAATAAGTGGAATAGTTTATATTTGAACGTGCATATAATGATTCCTCTAATAAGACCGTGTTCCTAATATGATGAAGATAAGTTGGTATCAAAGAAGAATGGAAGGGAAGTGTCGTGAGAGTGGTAGCGGCTAATAAGGAAGAAACGTACAGGAAAAAACGTTGCTCTCTCGTACGAAAACAGTAAAACGTGCGTTACTCCTCTCGACGATATCTCCTCTTCCGTGGCCTGAGATCGTCGGCCGAAGAGGCTTGCAAGAGAAGTGCTCGGATCGTAAGCAACCGAGGACGCGCGCACTTTCACACGAGGCCGAACTTTCATACGGTTTATCCGTATGTAGTAACACGCAGGAGAGCAAGAGAATGTTCTCTTTTCCTGTTCTTTTTCATGGAATATAATTTTCTATTATCGCGTAAACGCGACGGCTTCGCTTCCAGTTTCCCAGCTGATTCGTTGAATCCCATTACCCTTCTTCACGTTGTTAGACCGTAGGCGATGTATTATTTATCATCGCTGGAACGTCGTAAATTAAACGAAGCCACCATTTCTCTTTTGAGATCAATTTGACGCCCGTCGAGAAGCATCGATTTCTATCGAAAGAGAAATCTAGTATTTACGATCGCACTTGCAAGTTCGATATGGCAATAATAGAAACTTTTATGCAGTGGCAATGAAGAAGTTGGTACAATTGTTTTATCGTTCCGGATGTGCGGAATGCGCGAGGAAAGTCTCTAATAATTACTGTGAGAACTTCGAATCGAAACATCAAGTTTTCCGACAACAAACTGAATTTGTATTATGTTATGCAGTATTTGCACCGAGCATCTACAGTTTTTATGCAATTTCCAAGTAGCCACAGTAGCTATCGGAATGCCAAGGAATTGCAAAAACGAATAGACAGTATATGCAATACACAATTAGAAATCAACTGGAAGCGTTGATTACATAGTACGAGCAATGCAATAACCTAGAGTGGCCATATCTCAAGAACAAAAGGTTTTCGCACCCATGTTAGAACAGTTTTCTTAGATTTTCGCGATGGCGGGCTGCGCATGCGTATCATTTGATGCTCATCCTGCATATTTCGTCGCAGAACTCTCATACTCGTTATGAATAATTTATATATGTGCAAAATATTTTAACCCTCGTTTATTCGTACCTAGCTGTAGCAAACATTATTTCTGTTTTTTTCATAAACAAAATAAGATCGTTGTAGGAAAAACTTTTCTACGAATACCCTTAACCTAACCCTTATTGTATTCTAAATTGTACCATGAGCTTGCAAAGGTTAAGAACCATTGTGGTAATGGAATTGTATCTGTATTGTGTTCTCGTTGATCGTGAGGTTCGCTTTTGGAGACAGATTTCCGTATTTACGTAAGAGGAAGTAATCTAATAGCCACGCGACAACCAGAACGATCTCAACAATACGATCGGGGCTTTCGTTTGTCCACTTTTGTCCTGCTACGACGATCTAGACGAGGCTGCGAAAGAAAGTAACTTGCACAGGACGCTCGTTCGCGTAGATTGTCTCTGAGATTACGACGGAAGGAGAAAACAGTAAAAGTTCATTTTGTAATAAATATTTGTCTCTAAGTTTTTGTAATCATTTTTATTCGTTCAACGACTTTATTCGCCGCAATAAGGATAACAAATATTGTGCAAATTCAAGCATATAAAAAGATGAGATTATAATAGTAGAGAAAGCAAGGTGAAAGAACGAGGTTCAACAGATTGCTGTTTTGCAATCTAACCCTTACGCGTAGCCGAGCATGAATTTCATTCGACCTCATCGTTTGCATACATTTTTTTTTGTTCTTTTCGGATTGATTAATAACCACGATCAAATTACGATCGGAGCTAAAACATGTAAAGTGCTTCTTTATTGTTAAATTAATTTTATCGGCCCAATCGTAGGAACTATGTTCGACTACCTATAAAGATAATAACACCTTGCAGCTCGGTGTTTCGCATCAGCGAGTATTTCAGGTATTTTAGAAAGTGACTGAACATTAAATCGTTCTTTTTTTTTTCATTCTTTCCGAAGTTTTACGGGTCTTTGTTTGGAATTCGAACGCGTGTATAAAGTATCCGTCATTTTCCCCTGTGCGAGCGCTATTTTTATACGCCTTTGTTCCACGGGCAAAAGTCGTAAAACGCGAATGTGTCTCCCCGGAGAGAGAGAAAGTCGTGGCAACGGCGACGACACCGACAATGGTAATGAATCTTCTTTTCCTTCCATTTCCGGAATTGTAGGTCAAGTTCTTGTCCGAAAAGCAGACACAGCTGCCGTTTCACGGTTCTTCAGTAACGTGCCTCTCTCGAAGGCGAAAGTTACTTCCACCTTTTTCTACAGATATCCGTGATTAATGCGACATCAGTATCTGTTTTCTCATCAGATCCCTACACGTATACGCGTAGAAACTGTAAAGCAACCGTGATCCCCTTAACCTTTTCCTAACCTCTGATCACAATAAAGCTACTATAATGTCATTAATATTATACAATTCGGAATCTGTGTGCTTGTGAATTCTCTGTAACTTTTATTATTTTTGCCCGATCCAGATACAATTTTGTTAAATTGCTCTTTATGTTCTATAATTTAATGTTAGCTATAAAACAGGCTGCGAGATTCTAAGCGTTCACGTGTTGCTGGCTATATCGTCGCAGACCCAGATTTAACTAAAACTATGGCTTGGTATGAAAGCAAATTCAAATGAAAGTGGAACGCAAAATCATTTAGTATTTATTTTTCTATCAGTAGAACGACCGTGTGGTAAATTATATTTTCCCTACGAAATTACTTTCAGCTGGGCAGTTTCTACGATAATGACCAGACAAAATCTAATACCGAGCGAGGACGGATCACGCATGATCTATGCTTTGATCCCGATGTGGGACATGTGTAATCACGAGAACGGGAGGGTGAGTTTACTCGTTCGTATTCTGTACGCAACAACACGTCGGTCCTTTCATACACGCGTGCTTTTATTTCAGATCCTCACGGATTTCAACGAAACGTCGGATAGCTGTGAGTGTTACGCTTTGAGGGACTTCAAGAAAGGAGAGCAAATATTCATTAGTTACGGGCCTAGAACGAATTCTGACTTTTTCGTACATTCGGGATTCGTTTACATGGATAACAAAGAAGTAAGATGCGATTCGAATTTGTTTCAAACTGCGGTAGAAATTCCGTTATCTAATTTTATTAATGAACAACGAATAAGAATTTTAGATTTGTTTGTAAACTAACTTTTACCCGCGATTTCGCTTGCCTGGATTGTCGGTTTGAAGAATTTGTTAATAATTCGAATTTATGAGTGAAACGTAAACGAAAGTTAGTAGTTTACGAATGAATCTAACATTTTTATTCGTTATTTGTGAATAAAATAAAGTCTGCTGCTACGTGTTCTACCATTTATTGCTCCCTTTTTTTAGGATGGCTTCAAACTGCGTCTTGGAATTAGCAAAGCTGATTCCCTGCAAAAAGAACGCATAGAATTATTGAACAGACTGGATCTACCCTCGGTGAGCGAATTCCTGTTGAAACCGGGCACCGAACCAATTTCTGATTTATTGTTGGCGTTCCTGAGGGTATTTAGTATGCGTAAACCGGAACTTACACATTGGCTGAAGTCGGATCGGGTAAACGATTTGAAGCATATGGACTGCGCATTGGAAACTGTTGTCGACGAGAACATCAGGAAGTTTCTGCTCACCAGACTGCAGCTCTTAATTGCTAATTACCCGACGACTCTGAAGGTGAAAGTGAAACGAAAATACTGTTTGTAACAAGGCGACGTTGTATCAGCGTTAAAATCGTAATCGTTCTATTCATTTGAATATCTTCTTCTGCAGGAGGATCTTCAGCTGCTCGAAACGTCGTTGCCGCAAATTAAAAAGTTGGCCATTCAGTTGAGAGTAACGGAAAAAAAGATTCTTCTATCCGCGTTAGAATACGTGGAACAGTGGATTAAGGCTTAATGAGAAATACAAGTATGGATTTTATTGTAACTATGAAAGCATCTTCTGTTTTCTTAGCGATAAAAAGAATCTTGCGATAGAACGTGATTTTTCTCGCTTTGAGTTTACGTGGATTTGAGAGAAACAAAAATTTAACAAAGATGTATTGGGGCAGGCAGACCACTGGCAGACAATGGAGCAATGGTGTAAAGTATACTGAAGTGTATAAACATTGAAGACTATATATATATATATATATGTGTGTATTAACAACTATACAATGCAATGTAAAGTAATTGCGTGTTCCAAAGTATCTCGATTCTTGTTTTCGAGAGATGAGAACTTTAAAAAATATAAACCACGTTTATCTATCACATTAATATTTCTTGTCAAACCGTATTTCCAGTCGGTGCGCTAATCAAGTTCCAATCTCTGATTACAAGACTTGACAAATATAATATATTTATTTCAGCTTTGATATAAAATGTACAAATGAAATGTTATTATTCATGAATATTTATTTTTCAAAGAGAATAGATAAGAGATCTAATTCTTTATGTAAGCTATTGTGCGGTATTACACAGGCCTACGAAATCAGACTTACAAACAATTATACGCCGTAAGATTTATCAATATATATATATATATATTTATATATATATATATGTATATCTCGAATTCTAATAGTACACATAAAAGTAAGATAAGCAGCTAGTTCCAGATATTTCCCAGCCGTTAAAGTTGCGTCGTATCATGTTTACCCCCAAAATTGTAAGCGATGATTTAAAAAAAAAATACGCTTACATGAATATGATGACTATATTATAACGATGTATCTACATAAAAACGCAAATCATTTCAATCGCATATAATAAAGAGTAATGACATAGAATAATAAATTAGATGGTGCTACAGCAGGACTGATAGCTCTATGTATTGCTTTTTCAATACATTGGGGCAGACATGATACAGTTAAATACAAATGTTACGTTAACTTAACATTACATTTTCCTCTAATATAAAACACAGAAAATGTATGATGTGGTTACATTACTTTTGACGAATCGCTAGAAAATTATCTTGCTATCTGATCCAAAAAGTTCTATATGTAGAGAAATTGTATGAAATTCTTAGGTATATTCTTATAATGATATTATCGATTTCATGACAGTATTAGTAACTGGATGAATGAACGATATTCTGTATCTTATATGATTGCTAAAAAAATATACATGTACATGTTCATCCTTCTGTTGAGTGAGGTCAAACTGTAATACAGTTTATTTCAGAACTTTTTGATCAGATAATGTTTAATACATGTTCTTACCAATAATTTATGTTGTTTATCGCCAATCGCGTTTAATCGTACTTAGTATACGCTACAAAGTGACTGATCGTTAGCAACGGCACATTTCATTACGAGTAGTATTTTACGATTAATTTCAGATCTTTTACATTTCATATTTAGGTTTCCTACTCTAGCTGGAATTACCCTTTGGAATATTATCTTAAATTCACAGCGTATTTTGGAATTCGATTTTATCTTTTTATAGATTTATGTTACTGTTTCCGCCAACATTATTTTCAGACTTCAAGTCCTATTTCGTTGATAGATCCAACCTCTTCTTCTTCATCATTTGTTTTAACATTTTTGATGTCATGATCTGTTTCGAGATGCAGTACGAGAGAAGGTAAGGCATAAAATATTTTGTCACAAAGATTACATTGGAATGTCTTTCCATCTGCCGCCTGCAAACAGTGCAGATGATCTTCTACAGAAATATACGTTTGTCTATGTAATGCTACGTGTTTCTCGTGATCTATGGCAAGAATGAAATCGTAAGAACAAATTGGACATTTTAAAGTATGCTTTGCCCATACTGTATGTGTTTTTAATCGATGTAAGCTATCATAAAATTTGCCACAAACAGGACACATCATGCATTTGTGATTATTCAGTGTTTCTATGCTATCATATAGTCCACTACATTCCTTACATTGATAAGTTCTTTCTCTGTTACAAGCATGTTTCAACCAATGCTTCTCTAACTGCGGTAACGAGTCGAATACTAATTTGCAGAGAGAACATATAAATCTACCTTGATGATCTCTCTTGACACTAAAATTTGATCCCTGTGCTTTCCAATGTTTCTCAAAATTATGTTTGAGCAATAAATTTTGATTACAAAATTCACATTGATTTTGATGTTTGGATAAATGATTGAATAACATTCCGGGCTCAGTATTTGTGTAATTACAAAAGGAACACACAAACGAATCCTCATCCTGGTACATATGAGTGTGCAAATGTGTTTGGAATGAGTTTGAAGTAAAAAATACTGCGCCGCATGCAGAACATTTTAAATAAGGTTTACCCTCTTCTGTATAAAACAAGGGCAAAGTTCTAAAAATTGGTAACCAGCGAACATCTTCAAAATCGGCAATATCTTCCTCGTTTATAGACGACTCCTCATAATTTATTTCTTCGATGGTTGACGTATGTTCGTTGGTAGAAATAATCGAATGTTCTTCCTCTTTTATTTCAATTATTGGCTCATGTTTCGGTAGCAATTTCCTTAAGAATAGTACTTTGTTACGTCGTTTAGATCGATGCCGAGATTTAGCCTTTTTATTAGAAAAGGAATGTGCAGCAGGTACTTCATCCGTTATAAATTCCTCGTCTGATTCCAAGTGTGTTATTATTATAAATTCTTTATTAGGTGTGGAAGGAACATATGAAAGAGGTGATTTAGGTTCTATATCCTCCCAATCGCTGATGGTGGCTTCGCTACTAGTTTTGGAGTTATTTTCAATAGATAAAAGCTCGGATGGGTTGTCCTGTTGAGATTCAATATCAGTGTTATCATCCACTTCTGTGGAAAGCAAATCTGTTTGTAGCATATGTTTATTTGTTACTGGATATTTGTCCTTTTCGTAACTATCTTTGCTGTTTCTTTCTTTGGATGTTTCTTCATCTTCCATCGTGCTTTTTGAAAAGTCTTTGGACTCCATGTTCTCTAACGTTAACATTTTATATTTTGTGGAAGTTCTATGCCCTGTTTAAATGATTACTGTAACATAGAAGATAGAACGTTACGAAGACGACGGAATGTTTACAAGGAAAATTGTATGAAACATAACCTCGCTTTCACTTGTTCGTCACATCTTCGTTCGTTACGCTTCATCGTAAATAAACTATAACTATACTAATTCGTTGAATAATTGATGCCTGTGATCGTGCAGATAAAGTATACTCACAAGTGGACATTTAATCCGGCTCCTCCTTACAATGTTCTTTGCGGCGCAAACATTGATTTGTATCTGGTTAGAATTCTTTAAAGACGCATTGGTAGGTGGATGAAAGAAATATATGCGAAGACAAGGATTTGTCACTCATTGATCCAAATATTGCATGATATTCACCATTCTCAAAATATCCATTATTATTTACACTCGTATAACTTTGATCAGCTGTTTTCTGATTACACGAAATTAACAGAATGTTTCGGAGCACGTCTAACCGATGACCTGTCTTCGATGACATGAAATGTATCTCTCAACTTCTTGATTATGAATTCTTGTAATTTAGTTGTATAATTTGTACGCGATAACAGAGACAATGTAAAATATTCCAAAAATCTGTTTACAAGTCAAAAACTATTTGTATTTATGTAGCTTGTTCTTTTCGGAGTGGAGAATATATTATGTTACAACAAAATATGACATGAAAGGTCTGGCCGATGTGTCCAACGTAAGGTTGAGAAACGCTTTCACAAGGAATAAGGTGTATAACTGTATACGTATAGAGAACCATAGGGGAGATCAGCGATTTATTAGAACATGTATGTGTAATTAAAATATTTTTTGTATTTGCAGTCCAAATCTAGTAAAATATAAATATGAAATCGGTACACGAAATTACTGCTTCAAATATGTATTTTTATTTTTACGTTAAACGTTTATACATATTTAAGGTTTTTAAATAAGAAGGATAACAGACGTAACACTTAAAATACTTAACTTGATACAATATACAAAACTTAACATAGAGATTATTAAATAAACAATAGTAACAACGGATTTCAAGTTCGATGATTCTACTTATCGATGCATCGAAAAATCAATCACAAAAATTTCTACACACGGTTTACACAATAATGCTTTCATTATCGAGCTAGAAATAGTATGAATAGTAGAATGCCAAATTCAAGGGTCATAACTTTTAGTATTTCCAGTATTATATTACTTTCATCCAGTATACGAATTGTCTATCAAATATTAGATTCAGTTTCGAGAGTGCTTTCACCTGATGTTTGAGATAAAAATATCGTTTGAGTCTCTTTTTCAAGAATCTTTGAGAAATATATTCTGATAATTGTAATTGTGTTTGAGACGACATCCGACAGATGACGATCTTCCCCGAAAGGAGACAAGGTATGGGGTTTCCACCTATCGTGAGAATCCCAAAATTCTTGGTTACGTTGTGTAAGCCGGTGTGAATAGTTCGTATATCATTATGCATTGGGAATACATTTATTATTGAAGTGTAAAGATCACTGTTAGTTCAAAATATCTAGTAAACGCGGCACGTATGTTTTATCCAAAACGTTACAAAATTATACTTGTCGTGTTTTCGTTAAGTTCGATTGTCAGAAAAGGGTTAAACGTATCGATGAAATTTAACTCGTTTGTCGTGACCTTGAAGCAGTTAATCGTGAACTCCTTGTTGTTTCTTCCTTATGACTAGATTGCGGATTTTATGCAATTATGGTGTACGTTATTATGAGAAACATGAAAAATGTATGCAGGTTATATTTCGTAATACCTCATAATAATAATAAAATTACGTTGGGAGATGTTCGTCTGTAACGTCATCGATTGAAAGTAGCTTAAAAGGTAACATTTTAAAATTCCAATTACTTTCCGGGTTAATTAAAATGTCTAAAAGAAACACGTGCATAAGTTTAGCATGCCTATGTTTCTTCATATTTACGTACGTTGTAAGTGCATAAAATTAGCAGTCAACTTACGATCCGTCGTCCCAGCGGTTTAATTTTAATAAATCGACATATCTGATCGTTGGTTGAGATTCGAGCTTGTATCTTTAATAGCTTTAAAGAAATTAATTTCCAACAACGTGCACGATCAAGTGCCACGGTGTTCGATAACAATCGCGGAACAAATGCTGGCTTGAGGTGTTCAAATAAATTGTAAACAACGAAACAAAGTTCAGTGTCCGAGTCTCCAGGCTCGAGTAGTTGAAAGTTCAAGGTTACCTTCTTGCGGGGAGAGCGTATCTCTGCGCTGCGAGTCTTACTTTCAATTTTCGCTTCGTTTCTTGTGATCATGTCCATGTCCCTGTCCCTGTCCATGACCGTGGCCGTGACCGTGACCGAATCCATGACTGTGGAAGGGAGCATACGGGCCAATTGGATAACCGTAACCATAACCGTGCCCGTGTCCGTGCCCGTGTCCGTGTCCGTGTCCGTATTCGTGTCCATGCCCGTGTAGGGGTCCATGTGCGTGTCCAAAACCGTGGCCATGGCCATGGGCAAAGTCGTGACCGCCAAATCCGTGCTCGAAACCACCAGCAAATCCGTGAACGAAGTGTCCTGGGAACGGTGGACCGTGGAACGACGGATAGAACTGACCGGGGCCATAACCTCGACCGTAGTAACCACCAGGAAGCGGTCCAGGACCGTAGACGGATAGTGGTGGGGGTACAGCAACCGGAAATGGTACCGGAACCGGTACTGGAAATCCTTGCTTCACCGGGACTGGATACGGTTGATGCACCGGCACCGCCACAGGGTGCTTCACTGGTACCGGCACCGGTCGTTCTATAGGTATCGGTATTGCCTGGAGGACAAACGAAATTCGATCGTTTACAACTTTCGATGTATCGCATTCCGTATATGAAAGCGAGTCGAGAAATCGTCTGACACTCGAGGCGTTTTCGTTGTCACATACGATATATCGATATACGAATTGTTTGATTATTCCTTACCTCTGGTACCGGAACAGGAACAGGAATTGGTTTATGTATGATCTTCTCGATCGGTACAGTGATCACCTTTTCGACGGGCACGTGGTACGGTTTCTCGATGTAAACCGGCGCAGGAACGGGCACTGGCTTCTCTAGGACCACGTGTTTCGTTATGTACACCGGAAATGTCTTCAACAAATCAGTCCTTCCGAACGTGAAAGGAATAGCTGGTGCTCTGCCGTACGATAGACCGCCATATAATCTATCACACACAAGTATACCGTAACAATGATTGTTTACGAGTGAAACCTTGATAGATGCAACATCGAAAATAAATTCGCGTTGTTCATTAATTTTGTATATTGTTTTCAGGTTTCGATCTTGTGTAATAGAACCCCCAAGGACCATCAAAAAATATAACGTAAGTATACCGTAAAAATGATTGTTTACGAGTGAAACCTCGATAGGTGCAACGTTGAAAATAAATTCTCGTTGTTCATTAATTTTGTATATTGTTTTTAGGTTTCGATCTTATGCAATGGAACCCCCAAGGACCATAAAAAAATACAACATAAGTAAACCGTAAAAATGATTGTTTACGAGTGAAACCTCGATAGATGCAATGTTGAAAATAAATTCGCGTTATTCATTAATTTTGTATATTGTTTTCAGGTTTCGATCTTGTGTAGTGGAACCTCTAAGGACCATAAAAAAATAATTGAAAAATCTATGGATGATATGAAGAGTACGCAAGAAATAAAGTTTAAGAATATTGTACTATTACCCTCCGTGTCCCAAATCAAAAGGAGGGTATTTGAGTCCTTTCCAAGGTTGTCCCGTTGCCCATGGGTGTCCATGCCCGTATCCATATGGATTTGGTATACCGACCCATCCGCCGGTATCGAGAATGCCCCGTTTGCTTTGCTTCGATTCCTCTGTTTCCGCGGACAGTGCGAAACCACAGAATAGTATCAGGAACAGCTAGTGCAAAACGTTGAGCGTTAAAATGATCCAGTGATTCTTGGAGCACACGAATTATATGAACACTTTAGAATGAACGGAATGATTCAAGGCACTGCGACTACGTCTTATTTACGTCTCTTACCGGGATCATAGACATTGTTCTCTCGTTGCGAAGGGACTGTTCCCATGATCGAGAAAACGGTAGCTTTATATATTTGCTGTAAGTAGACGAATCTAGATGGAGGTTCGGGTCAGGTTCCGGTCTTTGATGGAATCAGGAACTGGGAATCAAGGCCCAGTCAATAGACAAGTTCAACGTTTCCGGAGAAGAAAGTTGTCAAGAGCTCCAACGAATCTGGTTCATGTTTATACCATACTTGCCACCGTGCATGTAATGCTCTTATGCTTCGTGTCTTAGACAAAGTCGTTTAGTGATTGATAATTATGTTTCTATTCCTTTGGCAATTCATTTATGACGTAATCGTGATAATAATTGTTAGCCAATCCGGTTACCTATGCACCAGTATTTTCTAAGCTGTTTCCCATGGAACATTCTAAAAAATTTTCTTCAATTAGGGCGCATATCCTTGTTCAAGATTACCCATTTTAAACAGGAATGCCTTATAATTAAAGAGGAAGTTGAATGCTAGGTGTACGCAACCATAGGAATTTTTACTATCCTCAAGGCAAATATGTGGTGGTAAATAATTATTATAAAAGGGTTGTAAAATTTAGCTTCTGACTTTTTGTGTTAACGTTTTGAACAGTTTTACGAATGATTGATAATGGATGAATGTCAAGCTACCATCGGGAGTGTAACCTAAGATGGCATAGAGCATTCTTTGTTGCATGTTATGCTCACTTATGTTTTATTTTCGAGGCATTGTATATGTGCATCTATCTATTGACTTTCCCAGGCTTGTTATAAGAACATTCGCAGTTGTAAGCAGACGTACTTGAGAAAGTATGACGCACATTCTTGCGAAGTGTTTTTTAAGGGCATAAACTGAAAAGAAACTTGTTATAGTATCTAAAATATAAATACTGCAAAATTTCGATTGTGCACAACCGGTCTCCAAACTTCGTACATTTAAATGAGGCAAACGTAAAGGTGTTCACCTACGGTCGAGCAATCTTTTAGGGGTCGATTACTCATGCCAAAGTAAGATGGAAAAGCTTAAGCGATAATTCAATTTTGTGTAGTTTTTGGGTTTTCTGACGCATGTTCCTGACTTGTAAATATTTTAAAAACGTTTTAAACAAATACCCAAAAGATTACTGTAGTTTCATGTGTTGAAAAATAATTGATGCAAGTTGATAAAATATTTCATGGACTGGATAGCCACGTGTACCACTGACCTATTTTCGTTTTAATTATTCTTTCGTCGTTCCGGGCACGCACTATGAAGCAAAAGCGCGCGAGAATTTTTCAAGCCACGCAAGTATAAGTTACTATCCCATGAAGACTGTCCTCGACTATAATATTCTTCTTATAGAAAATTAGAATTCCTTAAGTTTCGAAACTTTTGAAATCCCGCCTAAAACGAGAGTATTGAGATCTCGTCCGATCTCGCCCGAACTTTCCCGTCCCGACCCGAAGTTCGGGATCCTGCATAACCTTAACAATGGCGGAACCACCACTGTTATGCTCTCGATGTTCTGACACGGAAGTAGGGTTGAATTCAGTATTATCCAAATATAAATCTATGTACCGCTAAGAATTGAAATAAAGAGGAAAACGTAACATTTCGTAGACAGAGCACCGATAAAGAATAGCCTGCGATTGAGGCGGTTAAGAATGAATTGAAGCCTGACGTCCAACTTGACCCTCATATTTCGTAATTGTGGCATAGGATGCGTACATCGCATGCGTTCGAGCGTGTTATGGAATCACCGGTGAATATAACGATGAATTATGAATGGCGCGTAGTGGCCGGTATTAGAAGTAGCTCGTACGTATTAGAAAATGAAAGTTAGGAAAGTTCGCGGATGCGGCCAATGCGGAAACCGACTGGTGTCCCTGGTGCAAGAAACACCGCGGCCGGTTTCGTTGATCTCGTTAGCCGAGTAAAGACTGTATGTACATTGACGTTACATATACGAAGAATGCGTCGCCATAGTCTAGGTCTAGATCGTGACATGAATCGTGTCCAATTCGATGAAGAATCGTCGTCCATTTTATCGCTCGCGAGCTTTGCTATGCAAGTGATCATGGCGGACGTTTCTTCGTTGTTAAAAGCATCGGTAATCGACAATCGAATACCATAATTTCTTTTCCCCTATTTCCAAGTTATTAGGTACAAAATTCTGACTACGCTGTTGCCAGCACACAGACATTATTACCAAATAGGTTATGTAATTTGGCAAACAGTCGTGGTAATAACGTGAATTTGTTTGCAGTACTAACAAACTTGGTAAAAACATGGATGTTTATGTCCTTACAAGGTTAGGTTGCATCAGATTAGGTTGCATAGGTTTACCTCATCTGATACATATTGATTAGGGTTGCTTATTAACATCGCTATTGGAACACATGGTTAACAATGCTTCGGAATCTGTTTCTTATGGAGATGTTATGAAAGATTCATTGAACCTATAATTATTATTCATACCATTGTAAGATATCAAATGCTTGTAAATACGTAAATAGATTTTGTATCGAAAGCATTTATTTTAGCGTCTACGTACACTCATTGAGCATCCCTTTTTTTAGTCCTTTCGGTATCTAGTATTAATTCCTGAAGCAATATTAGTTTAGTACCACAGAGACAAGTCCTATTTAAGAAATTTCACGTTATTAATCCCCACATTCTTAGAGTCGTAGAAGTTCAAGTAAAGCCACGTTTCAGCTAACAAGTTTAGCAAAAGGTAAAAAAAAGATGAAGGGAGCCGCAGAATCTATTAGATCGGGCCGCGTGTTCGAGAAGCCTGCTCTACGCGTTTGAAACGCTTACGCAAACGCAGCATTAGTATTCTCCGGCTTTGTTGCAGCCATGCTTCCGTCGGGATATAGAAGATAACGAGGCCCGTCAGCACCACATTAAGAACGACTTATATGGACGCCTGTCACGAACGGAAGGTATCGTTGCTCTTATTAATTTGAATTTTCACGTAGACAATTTTCACTCTGTCGCTAGCGTGTCTATCTCTAGATCTCGAAGACGCGGTACCGCCGTTACAGGTTCGCTAACAACGATGTTCCCTCATTGTCTCTAGCGGCAGTCCTTCTACCCCGCGATCCGTCTTCCATCGACGGACGAAAGAAAAGCGTGACCGCCATTTGGCCATCGCCCAGGATTGGTAGCAGCGAAAGTCCATTGAGCTCGATCAAGACAACGACGTCGGTTCTTCCTACTGTGATGTGTCACCAGCTGATGCCCTATAAATACTTACGGGGGTCACCGGTGCCGAGCAAACTCAGTTTTCCTTTCGGCGTCGTCAGTGGCACCTAGGAGCCTCCCTTTAAGCAATCATGAAGTTTCTTCTGGTACACCTTTTTCTGTCGCTTTACTTTGGTTTCCTTTTCTTTTTTAAATACCGTTTCTTGTTTTTCTTTAATTTTATATTATGCCGTATTTGTGCTGTCGTAAATCAGTGAATCATTCAAGGGCTGTGCGTTGTATTCGATTATTTATTAGTGACGAAAGTGTTCGATGGTCGGTTTAAAGTTACTCTAACGATAAAAAATAATATTCTTCGGTTCGTTCGTAGATTTTGTCACTACTCGCAGTAGCCAGTACAGCAATCACAACCGACAAGCGTGAAAAGGATGACTCGTCTGTAAAGAAGCACGATAAAAGAGGTATTGCCAACCTTGGATATGGCCTGCCACCTGGACCTCTCTACGCTGGACCTGAACCGGCGCCTGTTTACGAAGCTCATGTTCACGATGGACACTTGGACATTGTACCTCCCCCGGCTGTAGCACATCCAGCGCGTCAGTACATTTTTATACTACCTAATTCATCCCTAAGTTCTGTTCTAGAGCTATTGTTGCTTCCTCTAAGAATAATTGACAAGAAGCATTTACAGTGGAAGAGGATGGTTCTTCACTAGAAAATAGCGTTTCGTTTTAAGCTATTTGTTCAGTTAGAACGGCAAAAGAACTATTGTATCGGAGCCAAGCAATAAGTCAAATATTAGCTTTGTGGCGTCACCTTCCGTACTCACCACCAGAGGGCCACGCTCTTGTCTCTCTTGCAAGCGTTCCAGTGACCCTTCCGTTCCCATATACGCTCCTCGAACGACTATCCAATATCCTGTCGTCCAAGGCAGGACCTGCTAGAAGCCTTAATGATTGAGCCCACTTCTTACGATCTTTTCTCACTTCCTTCACCAGTAAAAGCAGCGCCACAGCTCTTGAATTGAATCCAGCCAATATCTAGAAGCATTTCAGTGAAAATAAAAACCGTTTTCTGTTTTAACAGCCGCTGTTCCGGTACCAGTGCCGCAGCCAGTTCTGCATCCAGTGCCTGTCCCGCATCCGGTGGCTGTGCCACACCCGGTTCCGCATCCGTTCCCAGTAGCAGTCCCTGTGACCAAACACGTGGCCGTTCCAGTGCCAGTGGATCGTCCCGTTGCCGTTCCAGTCGCGGTTCCGGTGCCAAAACCGTATCCCGTCCACGTGGAGAAGGTGGTGCACGTCGACAGACCAGTGCCGGTGCCAGTAGACAGGCCAGTTCACGTTCCCGTTGATCGTCCAGTTCCTGTTCCTGTTGCAGTACCGAAACCGTACCCTGTTCCGTACGAGAAGGTGGTCCACGTGGACAGACCGTACCCCGTTCACGTGGGCGTACCCTATCACGTCCCCAAACCTTACCCTGTACCGGTTGCTATTCATGCCCACAAAACCCACAGTTGGTTCAAGTGGCGACGTTGATCCGGATCCCTGTAAGTTCGAACCTGGCCACTTATTAAATTAGATTATAACAGAGTCTCGTCAAAACGCTATTAACGAAACGTTTTCCTTATTCGATCGTAGCTTATCCATGTAAAATAGGCGATGATGAACTTGTCACGAGTCACACTGTATTTCATCCCCGGTTAACTGAAATCGGTTAACTCCCATGTTAGCCACCAACTCCGTTATATTTCCTTTCCATTGGGTGTTGAGGGTGTATATCTGGGGATTATGATTCAAACTAGCCCAAGATTGGATTAGTTTCTTTCTCGGTTAACTGCCTTGTTTCCATGTTGCACCTAAACGGTTCTTTACGATTTCGATACTAGTCTGTTTTGTAGAGAGTGTCTTCCACCGACCATTGAACATGATTATGGTTACTTTATTAGTCGTTTTGAGTCAGGACGAGCCTCTACGGTACTCGTCCTTAACGTGTAAAAGTTATATAAGGTTGTGTATCAGCACTGCCAAGTATTTTGTACTAATGAATTTAATAAATTAATTTCACATGTTGTATAAAATTTAACCAATCTTTCACGGAACGTGTTATTTTCAGACGTTGTTATTCCCGAGCAAGGAATTTCGTTTTGTTCGAAGTGAATTTTATGCACAGGTTGAATCAACGTAACTAGAATTCGATTTTCAGCGTTAATTTTGCAACATTCTCAAGTCGTAGAAAAAATTATGAGGCTATTGACGTAATTCCGGTTGACACGATGGCGTGACACTTACTCGAGGTGTGTGTGTAAAGGCGCGACAAACGGTTCTGTAGTTTCTAAGATCCAGTGTCGTCGATTCGAGGACCATTGAGTAAACAAACGCTATTATAGAAAATAAATAGTTCATCCTAAAAATTTGTTCAGTTTTAATAGAATACGAATTACTATAATATTAGCATAATCTTCCTCATTACCCCTTTCAGGCGACGGACTTAGATAAGTTTCAAACTACCCATTCCAATAGGGTCACAGTGCGTCCTTGACAACGCCATATTGCCAATGCACGTATAATTCAAGCAAATAGATTGGCGTACAGTTGTCACACCTGAAAGTGTCTCTGTGTGGAAAACACTTATATCAATTGGAGCATAAAGGTCAACTTAAAAACATGGCGGACCCTTTGCATTTTTAACGGTCAGATGCTCTCGTAAAGAGAGCCTCATGTACATAGAGCCATGTATATAAATTATTAAGAAATGCATCGTTCCTGATTTACTAATTCTCCACTATATTTACTGTCGACTGTCTACTTTATCAGTTTTTTATAAACGAACGCTAAATACGTCTTCATACTCGAATGATTCGACTTAATTATACTTCGGTACTGCAAGGACAATCGTCGCGTCTCGGATTCATTTGTTACGAAGCAATTTTTTTTTCGTACAGTAATTATTCTACGTGAGATGCATCGATGTTAACACTTTATTAAGTTACATATGCTAAATAATAAGCTGGCCATATTGTGCAATAGAGAGTTAAATTTTTATTCGATGTTCCGAATATTTTCGAAACATTTAATATAGACACATTTACATGATTGTTATCGAAGAAACATTCTTGATTTCAATCGTTATGCTCTTTGGTAATAAATCTATAGATGGAAGCACGTTGTTCATTTTCATTGATAAAGAGGATCTTAAACAAACGATCGAAACCGTTTTAATAAACAAAACAACGAAACTTGAGACGATAGTAGAAATGATAACGGAAAATTGAAAATTTAGAATTAAGAATAACATTCGTTATCGGCGTTTTCATAACGATGTCATCCTGTCTTAGATGGCTTTTATGCAAAATTAACGTCGTTTACCCACCGTTTTAACTACCTATAATTTGGAACTATTTGCGCGTATAAATTTTTCAGTCGACTTTCCTTAACTGTCATAAGTATGGCTAACAGCGATAAAATTCTCGGTTCGAGCGCTTTCCCAGTAACAGATATCTATAGCAACTTCATATTTAATAGATTCTTCAGCACCTTTGCGTTCGATAGGCGTTACACTTGACACCGAAGCACATACGTTACAGTGCCCCAAGAATAAATCCATAACAGTTTAAACCTGATAGAAAAGTATTATTCACCTAGATGTGAAAATCCTAGAAACGTACGAGATATTTAAAAAAATGAATATACGATACACGAATCCTTTTCTTTAACAAGAATACATGCTATTTCTTTGAATATTCGAAGAATCGAATTTATAATTTATGGAGTATTTGAATGACTGAACTTTTCAAATTTTAGAATACAAACTTAAGCAAATAGTGTTACAGGGGGGTGTTACAAGGGCTCCAGCCCCTCCCTTCGCATATTCTGCTTTCCCTGAAACGGTATATAAATATAAAAAAGGTAATATCAGAGTCAGGTCATTGATCGGAGATTTAATTTACTGATATTTATTTTATTTATCGACTACTAGTATTTTAATTGCAAAAGCTGTCCATATTTGGTCGGGTAATTCGCGGTGAATAAGTTCGAGAAAAAATCGGTGAATACGTGGTGACGCAGGAGTGGCCGCGTACACGCGAGTGTCGCGGCGTCGCGACGCCGGGCGTGCTCGAAACGCGCAGTCCTCTGGCGCGAACACTCGAAGATCGACGGCCCAGGACGATAGTGAGAGAGTCGCTCTCATCGCGGCACACGGTTTCCACTCGACTATCGACGTTGTTCCCAACGAGCTCGTGATAACAAGGTGCGCGCAAAACTGCTCGACAACCGACCAAATCCGTAACGAAAAAGTGAACGAAAAAAAGAAACGTAAATCATATTTAACAACGGCTCGTTATCGAACAACAAACGTTTTAAAATCTCCGATCCTCTACGTAAATACAGGATGGACCACCTGATTCGACCAGCTCGATTGTATTCGTAACCAGTGGACGAATCAAAATTTTTATTTATCGTGCATTATACGATTTTTGGGGAGCTTCGAGATTGACAATTTAAAAAAAAAAAAAATATAGTTACCTTGAAAATTCTTTGTAATCTAACATTCGCGATAAAAAAAGATTTTGATTGAAAATAATTGGGTCAGGCGGTTTGCCAAGAATAATTTTTTAAAAGGTTGGGGGCAATATTAGTATTAGGGGATCGAGGATCCTAGATCGTTTGATAAAATCGAGGAACAAACGAAAAAAATTAAAAGAAGCGATTTGGCGAATGATTCGTAGAAGGGTTGCTTGAAAAGTTGCCAAAAGTTGAACTTTTAAGGGGGGATAGTTCGAGAAGTCGAGGAACGATATTAAAGAATGAATTTAAAGCGAGTCACGTTCAACTTGATCCGCCGTCTTTTTCGTCGGAGCGTCGATCTCACCCTGTACACGTCGATTGTGGGCCTGCTGTCGTTTTTAACGACAGGCCGAAAGCTTCGAAATGCGCTGCCTGCTCCGAGCAAATGCAAGGTTTTCAAAATTTGATTTGAATTGATCGACGAACTCCCGTCGCGATAAAACACTTTTTTAAACGTTCCGCTGAAACAGATATTGTTTTCGGAGAACCAAGACTTAACACATTGAGCGCCGGGCCCGCGAAAACGCGGTATTTCTGAGTCTATCGCTTGAGCGCTGCCCCCTCGATAATATGGAACAGTATTGCTTCTTTTAAATTGCGCAATGTTTAATGCATTTAAATTATATATCGAGTTCAATGGTAACATTATAAAATATAAAAAATTTTTACATGCTGTCAGTGTCGGCGCTCAGTGTGTTAAAATCGATTTAGACTCGCGCGTGATTTTCTCAAAATTTTCCACTCGAGATAAATATTTATTTACGGATTTATTTTAGATTCTTATCCAGTTTTTTTTTTCAAAATCCACGTTTTACCGAAGAAAATTTTCTGAAAATCTTTACGTGAGTGCACTGGACGAGAACACTGTCGAATATAGATTTGTGATTTTCTTAGTGCATTACTATGAAGCCGAAGAAATTGGGAATCATCGGTGGTTCTATGTTCAGTTTCGGCGTTCTGTTCTGTGCAGTGATCTTTCCTCCGTTTCTAAGGTCACAGATCAAGAGGGTAAGCAGACAATTCTAATAAGAAAACCATCATTTTTGTCCCTTTTACAGCAAGAATTAAGAATTAAGAAATAAATTGAGGAAACTTTTTACCAAAAGTAGCTAGCAATAACTAGTAAAAATTGACTGATAAATTTTTGATTTGGTATACAATTTTTATATACGTTTCAAATAGAATTTAAGCAGGTAATTTTTATTTGATTTATTATTTTGCATCGAGTAACAATTATTTATTACTGACGCCATTAACGTTACTTTCAATTTTTCACGACCGTTTCTTACCTACCATTATTCCCGCAGAAAAGTTGTATTCTTCTCTCTGTAATAGTCACTCTACACCGTTCCTCTCCATTGTGTTTGTCGTTACTCAGAACTTTCCATAATTATTTCCCATCGCGTGTCATCGCGTTACACACGTGCAACATCCTTTGTCAGAGAACACGGTTAACTCTTACAATTAAATGCAAAGCATACTCGTTTCGATAAGATATGTAAACTGGCTGCAAAACGCCAATACTTATCGTCGTTTCGATAAGTATCGGCTTCAAAGACAAGAAGATGACGCGGCTACAGGCTGCAGGCAACGATGATATTCTGTGTTACCTGATCTATTATTAACGTTATTAACAATCTGTAATTTTATCGGGGCTCGTCAATCTATTACTCTGGATGACAAGACCATTTGCTTATACTTATACTATTATTATAACAATTTGAAATTCCAGCAAGTATCGCTGCGACATGGTTCCGAGATGCGCGAATTGTGGTCGAACTTCCCCCTTCCGCTTGACTTTAAAATTTATCTCTTCAACGTAACGAATCCCGTCGAAATAACAGCGGGAGAGAAACCGATCCTTCAGGAAGTGGGGCCATACTTTTACGAGTAAGTTTTTTTCTAATTTTCGGTCGTTTAAAAAAAAAAAAAGACACTCTTTTTAGAGGCTCGACAAAACTGCAAACAAATGGAACCTGCAATATACAAAAATTGTTTCTAAGAACACATTGGACACATGTATCGTGGAATAAATAAATACATTTGTTATTTCCAGCGAGTACAAACAGAAGGTGAATCTCGTCGATCGAGATGAAGATGACAGCATCGAGTACAACGTAAAAGCAACATGGTACTTCAACCCTTCGCGCAGCAACGGTTTAACCGGCGACGAGGTGCTCTACGTCCCCCATATTCTCATTCTCAGCATTGTAAAAATTACTCTGGCCGAACAACCCGGGGCGATGGGGATCATCAGTGAGTACATCATCCTCTTCACGGTTTCTATTCTCCAAGAACACTCGATTGAATATTCCTTCGATTCGATCAGAAGCGAAGGCCAACTCTACCGTATCTTATAGCTAACAATAAACCGCTTACACCCTGCCTTGGGGGTGAAATAATCAATTGTTCTCCATAACGTAATGCTCAACTCATCCTACACTTATCGTCTTATTCTTTTCTCGAGCTTGTTTTTAACTATATAAGAAACCGTTAGTTGGCGTCCCGATCGTAAACCTATAATCAATTACTTGTCGTTTTATCGAGTTTCCTAAAATATTTAACGTTCCCGATTCCAGACAAAGGTGTGGACAGCATTTTCAAGAAGCCAAGCTCAGTTTTCGTAAAGGCAACAGCAAAGGAAATATTGTTCGAAGGTCTGCCAGTTGACTGTACGGTGAAGGACTTCGCTGGGTCCGCCATTTGCAATAATTTAAAGGCCAGGAGCAGCGATTTCACAACAGACGGCCAGGGCCATTACTTTTTCTCCTTATTTGGCCCAGTATGTACATATGTTCTCTAATTATAATCGTTTAGATTCGTTGAATTTCATTTACTTATGAAATAGCAAAGGCAGACATTTTATACATAAACATATTTTGTACAGAAAAATGGCACCATCGTTCCCGAACGTATACGCGTTTTGCGTGGAATAAAAAATTACAAAGACGTCGGTCGCGTGACGGAATTCGACGGAAAACCAGCGTTAACGATTTGGTCGGAGGACCACTGCAACGCGTTCAACGGAACGGATTCCACCATTTTTCCACCGTTGCTCACGGACGACGACGATATCGTCTCCTTCAGTCCTGACATTTGCAGAAGCCTGTCCGCCCATTTCACACACAAGACCAAAGTTAAAGGTACACAGCACGAAGCTTAAAGTCAAGACGATCCCCCAATCGCCATAATTGTTGATGCGTTTACTGAATTGCCCGCCCTTTTACGCAGGGGTCCACACGAATCATTACACGGCTGACTTTGGAGACCAGAGCACGAATCCCATGGAGAAGTGTTTCTGTCCCACGCCCGACACTTGCTTGAAGAAAAATTTGCACGACTTGTCCAAGTGCCTGGGTGTGCCGATGGTCGGTTCGCTACCTCATTTTCTAGGATCGGATGAGTATCTGAAACTCGTCGATGGACTCCATCCTAACGAGGCTAGTTCTTGACTTGCAACCAACAAAATACCAGAAAAATACTAGAATCGCGATTGGAAGAATGGAATTAAAATGACGTCTATTTTAAATAAAATTCAACATGAAAAATGTGATTGGAATACACGCTAATATTTAAATAAAATCACGCCCCTCTCTGGTACTGCCTTTATAATTTTCTGTAAAAATGGTAACATTTTCACAATTTCCCTAGGAGGAGCACGATATCTCTATGGACTTCGAGCCAATGACAGCCACCCCGTTAAACGCGCACAAGAGACTGCAATTCAACATGTTCCTGCATCCCGTCGAAAAGTTTAAGTTGATGAAAAAATTCCCAGAGTGTCTGTTTCCACTTTTCTGGGTCGAGGAAGGAATCCTGCTAGGCGACGAGTTCGTGAAAAAATTGAAAACCGTGTTCTTCGCGATAAACGCCGTCGGGTAAATACCTTCTTCGAGTTACGCTGTTTAAAGAAAGGAGGAATATGTAAATCCTTATTCCGTATTTTATACACAGGGCCACCGGATGCCACCACCACTATCGTTAGAGTTGAGCGATTTCCATGAGAACATACTCAAATGTTATTAGTTTTTTGCAGATGGGCCCCAGCAGAGGACGTACAAAGAGCGTCCGCCATTTTCGAATACTATACTGTAAATAATGGCTTTTAAACGTTTGTTAAACAGATTCTTAAAGTGGTTGACTATAGTCGTCGGTGCCTGCTTAAGCGGCGGAGCAGCTGCGTTGCATTACAAGAACAGGGAGAAGAATAAGCTGGACATCACGAAAGTGACGCCACAGTCACAGAGCGCGAAAGAAGATGACCAGAAAAAATGGCCGCCGCAAATGAACATCAGTACGATACAAAGCGCGGCCGTACCGCCCAATCTAGACGCGAATTAGACACAACTTTGGATTTTAATTACAGTTTACATTTCGAGAGCCTAAAAAATGGCGTCGCGAGTGGAAAGGAAGTTCGTACGTCGTGAGAAATCAGAGAGATTGCGGTAACTAGACTGTGGATTTTATGCATTCGTAGCGCACGTAAATATGAGAAACGTATGCTACATGTCTGCAGAATTTATTTACTCGTATTAAATTAAATGTTAATTTATGAAGTATACTCTGCATACGTTTTTCCATATTATCAACGTACGCCATAGATGTATACAATTTGTAGATCATCGATAACGTTTGTATCATATAAACTACCGATAACGTTACTATCTTTTATTTTATGTCTCTTTTCAATGGTTTCTTTAAAGTTATTTACAAAATGCTGATGTTTCGTTTGAAATTCTTCGAGTGATCTATAATTTTAATACTTGGTAGCTTCAACGTTATTTAGTTGAAGTCTCGATAATACTTAATGTATGAATTGTATCGTTATTATAAGAAATGTCAACAAGTGCATCTTATTAGCAACAGTGAGAATTTATTTTTATATTCATTTAATGACTCGATACGATACTTGGGAATCGATACGTATCGGTATTAATGAATGTGTTGTTTTATTGGTCCACACGCTCGTCACGTGCGTTACGAGGGCGGAGTAAAAAAATCTAACCAATAGGATTCGCGTTACTTTCAGGACAGATCTCTTGACCTCCTACTAGTACAGTATTGACCATACACGAGGTTAGAACGAGTTTCGAAATTATTTAAGTATTGGTACTTACGGCGTCGTTATTACAAATTGAACTAGTTTTAATTTATTAAGAAATTAAAGTTTTGAAATGCACAATATTTCGGATAAAATCCTCTTAAATCGAGAATATAGAACAGAATTTTTTTGATATGAACCAACAGTGCATAAAGTTATAAGCTGGTTTTGCTCAATAAAACTTAATCTAATATTTAATTTTCCGATTTGCTTAGTAACTTAACAACTTGTTGAAAATACTAGCAAACGAAAACATTATACGTGGCCGATAATGTACTTGAAAATTACACGATCAATCCATTAAACTATAGCGCACCAAATTTATAGTAAAACGCAATATTATTACATCACGAAACTGCAGAATTTTTTAATGAACTCTTATATTGCACAACCTGGAGCAGCAACATTGTTGACTCGAAGTATGTACTATTTATTTATTAATACAGAAAGATGATTTTTATTGAACAATGTTATTGTTACACATTATGAAATTATTTTCCTCTATTATGGAAACCAATACCAATATTTCTGATCAACAATATTGTGATCTGACTTTGTATAGCATTTTCGTGTATTGAATTGTAAGTGTTTTGATGCGTAATTTATACAAATACATGGCCATTAGTTTCTTACTTTTATAAACTATGGTGCAAAAAGGAAATATCTGCGATCGAAATATACACTTGTCTATTTCCAACAAGTTGTTTGTTTTGTAAATAATTTTCAGCTTTCGTGCCCTTAGCTTCAATTAAAAATTTCTTTCTGTATTCGTTAAGCAAGTGTCGCCATAGAAACGCTCTCCCATCTTATAAATTTATTCGACAAGCGGTATTGACAATCATATTGAAGATTATGTACCATTTTGATAGTTGAAACTTGATAGCAACGATTAGTCTACTGCAAATATCTTAAAAAATGTATTTTGTCGTATTAGTTTCTTACTATTTATCGTTAAGTGTTATCAGGGCCGACTTTATATGGTCCAATGGCGGCCATACACCCTTAAGCCGACCCTGAGCGTTACTATACATCAAATCGTAAGTCTATAATACAAAGGGGTAGAGATTGCGAGTTTGATTATGTTCGATGATCATAAAAATCGCTGGACCGATTTGGATGGGACTCTGATCGCTAGCTTTCTTATAATCTCTCGAGTGTCATAAGATACGTATTGTTACGTATTGTTCAGAGGGTTGAACGACGAAGAAAAATATTTGGCAAGTTGGAAAAAAAATATCAGAGATACGTCGGAATAATTTGGTACAAGCGTATAAACACAGATTGTACTTATTATTTATTCCGTATTCGACTGGTGGATTATGTAACGAAGTGTAATTAACGAATAAAGAATGTTTTCTAACGAAGCTTCTACATTTGTTATTTCCGTGTTAAATATCGACGAAACACTTCATTAACATTTGCACATAATATAGACAATATTGGAGATGTTAAACATTCTTAACACAAATTTATATTTATTTCATAATATTTATTCGTTAAAAAACTATTCGAAGAACACAGCTTGTTTCGATGGAAAATTCTTCCACCCTCACGGCCTCCTAAATTCATTTTTCGCTCTGGACACGTTTCTACACAGTAACACGTTTTTGTAGGCACTTCTGTAATCGGAACTCATGACCACGTATACCACAGGATTTATACAGGTCGTTAAATAAATCAAGATGTAACCAGCGATGTTGAAACCCCTCCAGTCGATGGCGTTCCTCGAGATTTTCGTGACGGTGATCGGTAAATAGCAAACGACGAAAGACAAGAATATCACTAGAATCATACTAAGCAACTTCTTGTCTTTGTTGCTCATTCTAGGTGGAACCGAGGAGTTCTTCGGTCTCCTCAATTTCTTGGATCCCGAGTCTCGATCACCGTTCGCTGGCTGCCTTGGCGTAGATCGTTCGGGGGAGTTTGAGCTGAAGCTCTCCAAACGATCGCTCTCCATGGAGGCCTTCGAGCTCAGTCTTTGAACCCAGAGACCCAGCTCGATTATAAACGAGCTCCTGCTTGCCATTCTCTCCAGTTTACCTCGAGAATTCACGGAACCCTTCGCGGACGATCCTTGAATCGTATTTCGATCGTTGTTCGAACAACTATCGTTCGTAGCGTCTAAATCGTCGCGTTCGTCGACGTACGGTATATCGTCAATCTTGATCCCCAAACTGGAATCTATTTTCTCGTAGACTTCGACGCTTTCCAAAGCCGACAACTGACTGTTCCGTTTGTCCGGTCGTTCCTTGGAATCCTTCCTCTCCGATTCCTCGTTCTCGTCGTCTCTGATATCTTTCTCTTGCTGCCACGAGGGCTGCGATTCCGACAGCGTTTCTTCGATCGCCGATCTCGAAGGCGTCTGCGAATCGTTGAATCGATTCGACGGCGTGATCGCGCGTTTCGAAGCGAAGTTTGTACAGAGGACACTCGCTGTGCAATTCGATCCCAATACCGAGAGCTCCTCTTCTTGATTTCTGGGAGACACGGAGCCTCGCTGTAACAGATGAAAACGAAGCTGAAAAACGCCTCCTGCTACCAACTTTTCTTCCTTTTATCTCTCTAGTAGTCTAGTTTCTAAAAATGTAAAAGGGAGATCGATGGAACTTGGATTCCATCCATTTCTTCGGGTCTCCATTCGCAGCGATCTCCTCGTGGTGAGACCTGGTAATTGATGTTACTCGCAACCAACGATTTTATAGAAAGTTTTATATAAAATCCTTGGTCTCGGGTAACAACGAGCTAATGGCTGCGAATTTAGAAAATTACGTCTAAGAATACACATTGAACTAATTAACTACATCAATAACTCTACGTATGCCCAAATATTTTAATAAAATCGCTTTTGGAATTGAGTATAATTTGCAGTATACAGACAATGCTATAAAATTTTCATACCATTCGTCAAAATGGACTTTTATTCTTTTCTCCTGTAGTTCAAAATATTACTTCTCCAATTTTACATTTCAGAATCGTTCTCACCTCGTGATTGAGTTTATCAATGTTTCTAGTGGCGGCCACGTTTCTTCTCCTGCTCTTGCAGCCCGTTTTCCTAACGATACAGAAAATTCTTACGTAGCAAACGATTATCGCGATGCAGGGCGTCAGGAAAGCAATGACGAAAAGAAACTCCTTGGGGCTTCGACCATAAACATCCGGGAGGATCGAACAGGAACCAATGGCCGTGTCCAGACCGAAACGGCCCCAGCTCTCGAACCACGTGACGATCAGAATGCCAAACGCGACGATCCAAATACTCAGAACCATGGGCCATAAGTACTTTGGTTTATACAATCTGAAAAATGAAACGTAGTTGTTAGGATGGATCAAGGTTTAGGGTGTTCGATAAAAGATACAGAAAAGACTATGAACATGTTTCGAGGTTCAAAATTCTTGACAATCTCGAAAGTCAATATTTTACAAAAGACCCCGTACAGATATTATGGAAAATGGCCCCCGGTTAAATTAACTGAACTTTTGATATGATGTAGTTCATGATGTCTTGATGAAAAGTTCCAATGGGCCCAAGCTCATAAATTGAACAGTTCCCGAGATACGGGGGATCAAAAGTCAATAATGGTGCGCCTGTGGCGCTGTGTCGTTGAGGGGAGGATCTCGTGAGAATCGCAGGAGGGCAGAAAAGGAAAGGAGGGGGCGCGTTTCGTCCGGGCCTGCTAGTGGACTCATTAGTAAGACTTTCTAGCAGGCCCTGCCTTAGACGACTGGGATATTGGGAAGTCGTTCGAGGAATGTATATCTGTGTTATAGCAACCGAGGGGTCGGTCGAGCGCTTGTGAGAGCGCGACCCCTCTGGTGGCGAGCATGGGAGGCGATGCCACACGCCTTATTCTAGGCTATCGCGTTTGAGCATATTTCAGTGTAAGGAGCACTATTGTGACCCTGTGGGCCCTTAAATATTACCCCTTGACCCCCTAACCCTCTGACTCCCCTTCAGGAGACAAAATAAAAAAACGCCAAAAAGGTAAAAGATGGTTCTTTTTTTCATTGTACAAACATGAACCACCGTCGACATTAGCATTACCCAGTGTGTACCACGAGGAGGTTGCTCGATCGGATTTTGCACACCATGTGGCCCTGAATAATGCCGTTTTTATAGTTCTCTCTATTTGTTCATAACAATCTCAACATTCATATTGTCTTGATGCCCTCTATTAGTGGAGATTGACACTTCGTTGGCAGATAACAGCCTTAGAAGACTAACAGTTTATTCACGATTTCGGAATCGTACCAAACATCAAGTTCTTATTTCTCACATTCCCAAAAATGAACTGGAACTAGAAGAGGAAGTAATAAATGGTTACTACTACATCTGTCAATCCGGTACCAAAACATTGGGTACATGCGCACATATTGCAAGTGTTTTAAGGTTTTTAGGATTTGCTCATCATCAAAGGCATGTCAAATATTCGGATGGCAATCTTCTAAATACGACCAGAGATGCCGTTAATAGAAACTATCAAGACAATATGAATGTTGAGATTCTTATGGTCGAATAGGGAGAACTGTAAAAACGGCCCTCTTCAGGGCCATATGGTGTGCAAAATCCGATCGAGCAACCTCCTCGTGGTGCACACTGGGTAGTGCTAATGTCGACGGTGCTTCATGTTTGTACAATGAAAAAGAGAACCATTTTTTACCTTTTTGGCGTTTTTTTATTTTAACTCCTGAATGGGATTCAGAGGGTCAGGAAGTCAAGGGGTAGTATTTAAGAGCCCACAGTACAATTCCTGAGTTTCAAGAGGTCAAATAAATGGGCAGTGTACAACAGTGCGTCTTACACTGAAATATGCTCAAACGTGGTAGTCTAGAATAAGGCGCACTATTATTGACTTTTGATGCCCCGTATCTCGGTAACTGTTCAATTTACGAGCATTTTCCAGAAGATTTGTGCGGGGTCCTTTTTGTCATGAAATCGCAGAGGACCCTTTTCTGTATCATTTCACTTTCTCTTTTTCGTTCCCAAAATATCAAAATCTTTATTAATAGAATTAATGAAATAAAAGCTTTGTAGAGGGTAGTCTCAATCCCTAAATATAATAATTCGTATCTATAAATGGTTCAGGTTTCACGGAATTAAACACGAAGATCCTGGAAATTTACTTACGTAGGGTATAACCTAGGATGACCTATCATAATATAACGATTGATCGTGATCGCCATTATCGTGAAGAGGCTCACTGCGACCAGACCGTACCTCAGCAAAGGAAACAGCCGGCACAGGAGTGCTCCATGACTCCAGGAACTGTGCCAGAAAGTCGACGTGGCCAGAGGAAGATTAAAACAACAGAACATAAAATCCGAGACCGATAGGTTCATTATGAAGATCGTCGTGGCGTTCCTCAGCTGAAAAATAATGTACAAATAGGTATACTTATCTTCAAAACATTAATTTTCCTGTTTGGGACAATAGTATATAATTAAAAATCGTAAAAGTGTAATGGAAAATTTCAATTTCCATTCGATTGGAACGCCTATCGATGCTTTGCTTGCGCACAGGCGTAAGAAGTCGATTGCCTAATTTCAGGCTCACGCGCAGCAGCTATTCCCGCGGCGAAAGAACGTTCCGGTTTAAAGTTGCCAGAATCGAGCGTAACGACTCTGGGAAATGATTCTTCCGTATTAAAAATTAATTGCTTTTACTCGAACTTGAAATGAAATTTAGAATTCGAGAAACAATTGAGACACCGAATGTATAGAATTTGATGCTTCGTTTGGTATTTTGCATTGGTAAGCAAAACTCGTCATTGAATATTTATTCCTTGTTTAATTCTAGTTCATCGATCGGAGAAATTGCATATTTGAGTCTCCAAAGTGTTCGAATGCTCGATTTCCACAATTAGTCTCAGTCCTGCATCGGGTATGCAACGCTTGAATCCGAAAATTTCGTTTCATAACAAACGGTGCCGTTGACCTCTCGATCATTGGCTCGTTTGATTATTACGTTACCGCTATTTTTAGAAACGTATGGTCATTACCGCGCGAAACAATGGACGAAAATGAAATCCTACGAACGAGTAACACTCGCATAGAAGCACAAACGACTAGAAATACCATTTATTTCAAATGTAAAATATTTCTGCGGAAGAATCTTTCGCGAATGAGGATCCCCGATCGTCGCCATCTTGAATTATCCAAAGCGGAGACTTAAAATCGCCAGAGTACTTTAAATACTTTTTCTACGAAAATAATAATTTATCTTTACACGCAACGAATGAGAATCGCTCGTAGGAAAGCAAAAGTATGGCTTTTTATTATACCAAACGCGTCTAGATGCATGCTTAAACGTAGTTCGAACGAAGAATAGGACAATACAAAATGGTGACTCATCTAACTTGTTACTGGGAGTCCCATTGTTAGTTATAAGAAAAGATATCGAGCACGTGACGTTGGTTTTAGATTGTTTGTTATATTATTTGAAATAACGATTTATTCGAACGAATTTCGATACGAATTTTGTACGGTAGAGTCGCTGGTAGAGTTTGATGGTTATTTCGAAGCTTGGCTATCGATTTAAAATAAATCGTGTATGCATCGCGCGTTGCAAAATCGTCTCCTACATAAATCCCAGTGAACTCGAAGAAAGGAAAACGTTTATATGCGAGGCGAGGAGTTATCGTGGCGTCGGTACGTCTTATCTGGCGATCGAGGCTGCTCGGTAAATAGACTATTCGAACGGATAAACATCCACGGAGTTTGCAAATCGTACGCGAAACCACGAAAAACTCTCGTAATTCGATCGAGCTACAGTATCGTTGAGAATTATTTCATAAAACGTGACCTCGATAAAGCAGACATTTTTCAATGCATCGTTCCGCTTTGCAACGAATAACATTGTCGCTATTATATCATTTAAACGTGCTCGATTATTTGTTATTCGTTTGGGAGGAAAAAAGAGTACGAGGTTAATTATTATTTTCATGGAACTAACAATATTTGTAACGTGACTGTTCACGCGAAAGCAAACATTTATAGTAAAAATATATATTCGTGTTTACAGACGCGGTTGCATCCATTTAACGCGTGAAAATAAATTTTTGCTATACCAGACGCGCTATCAAACTTTTGAGCGGCAGTGTATACAAATAGTGACGAAACTCGAATATTTATTAATGTACGCGGCGAATATGGAAAGTTTATTTTAACTTCTTTAAACGTTATAGAATTATGGGACTGCTAAATATTTTATTCGAAATTTTCAGAACTCTGTCAATATTGTTCGTTGCTTCACCCTATTTATTTAATATCTCAACCTATGTATTCACCAGTATATTATTCATTTCATTGTCCAAAAATTCGAACGCAGAAAAAGAAAATATCGTTTGCTACAATCTATAATTTAGTGATTGCGTCGATATTTAATTAAAATTTAGTAACGAGCGTTCGATGGGACCTCGTTACGCGCTACCATTGTCTTCTAAAACAAGATCACAGACGATCCCGCTTCTTAACTTATCCAGTCTGAGATTTAATAGCGACAAAGTATACTAGAAACTCGAGTAACCGCGACGCGTAATCTATCTCGTGCCATGTAAGATATTCGTCACTTGGGATTCCTCGTTTTATCGTATACCACACACCCACCTTTACTTTCATTTATCTTAAAATTATTAATCATCCACGTTCACGATTACTACCGATCGATATTATTTAATCATCAGCTAAATCCGATTCTCATCTAAAAAATGCAGAAACCAAAAACGCAAAACATTCTCCACTAAATCGTTTATTAATATTCGCCAATCAGAAAATATCGTACAGTGAGCGATGACTATTAATAACTAATTAAATCATGTTCGATATCGTCCAAACTATAGATTAGGAAAATTAATTATGGAATTATATGTTTCTTACCAAATAATTTTATTTACAATTAAAGCAATATAATCACCATGTGAAAACAAAGAAGCAAACTATACCAAGCAAAGAGAAAAACAGCAATTAATTTTTTTTCTATAATTATTCTAAGAATTAATATAAAGCAATGAAATGCAAGATGTATATTTTAACAGTGGCAAAAGTGTGTTAATCGTACGCTGACCTTTTTGGTACGGTACAGGGCAATAATGGTGAAAAGATTCCCAGGGATGCCGACGAACATGAAGAGGATGCAACAGATGGCGGCGAAGTGTAAAAGCCATCGTGGATAACCGACGAACAGAACCGCGGATCCTGGATCCTGAAGGACCTCCTCGAGTGCCTCTGCTCTGCCATTCTGTTCGGTCTCGTTGCTCGCCATCCAGTACTCCATCTGCGGACAGCATGGTGTACAGGTGTCGTTTTGCACAGGGCCGTAAAATCTGGCGACCAGCTCGCAGATAAAGACCACGGCAATCTTTCTCTGGAACCGATATACTCTTTATACTCTTAATTCCTCCAAATACGAATTTCTTTCGGCAACTGCCAAATCTATAGCCGAGAAAATTACCGCAGAATATTATATTTATCATTAATGCGTCTATAAAAAAAATTACAGTCAGTATCGACATCTATTTATTCGAATATAGTGAAGTAAACTTAGAAAAATTGGGCATGGACGAAGTTTTATTTATTAGACAACAACTCTGTTTCTATCGTTCGAATTTGTTAGTTTACGAATTAAAGTAGGAATGCGCATTATGTCGCAAAAGGCGATCAATTTGCAATGATCTAAGCAAACAATGGCCTTGATCTCTTTCTGCTTTTCGTGTTTCCATTTTCTGGGTTCCTCCTAAGCTCCCGTCCGGTTCATTTGTTTTCTTTCCTTCCCGTTACAACGTTTCGCGTTTCGCGTTCCGTGTTTCTCGCACGTCTAGAAAATGCACTGGAAAACCTCTTTTTTTCTCACCGTGGGGCGTCGAAAGGGAAGAGAGGAAATCTATTTTCGCCACTCGTGACGATAAACTTCTTTCAACCGAGAGTAAACTTTAAGCGATTCTACCTTACGGACGGTATTGCGTTCCCCGGGGAACCCCCCAAAGCTTCAGTGAAACGTTTTCAGATTTCACGTGGACCGTCTAAGAAAAGGGCGAATCTTTCTCGAACGTGTCCATCTTGAAAGAGACAGAATTTTTTGCCCATCGAGCTTTACAGACAACTATGTCTTTTTCAACCAAATTTATTCATGAATTCCTCAAGAAGCATAATTAACTTAATATAGCATAATCTCCCGACTTTCTTGTCTATTTAACACGTTGGCTGCCACGGTGGTCACCGGTGACCGGCACTTCAAGCTTTTAGGGTTTCTTTCAAATTCCTCAAAAAGCATAATTAACCGCTTAATATTCCTCATGGAAGCATAATTAACTTAATATAATACAATCTCCTGACTATCTTGTCTATTTAACACGTTGACTGCCACGGTGGTCGCTGGTAACCGGCACTTTAAGCTTTCTTTCAACCACTTGTAATGATCCCTAATACTCATAAATTTTTAAATAGTATTATTTACATCAATATTAATCAATTTTGCCATAATATATATAAAATTGCATAAAATAAATAATATATAAAATTGCAGGTCCATCACTGAACTACCAATCAAAATTGGAAGAAATATCGAATGCATTTTTACATAGGAGTGAAAACCAGTCACTCGACGTGGCAATCATGTGTTTCTACAGATAGTTCTTTTATACTTTCGTTCGTAACCGATAGAACGAAACGCGGGAATGTCTAACAGCGAACAAACGTAGAGCGAAAGCGAGTTTTATCGTCGCGTATCAACCGGTGTCGGGCTGTTATCGTCAGCACAATCCGTCCATTCACGCGAATCCTTACCCAGAAATGAATGGAGCAGCGCTTACCTTCGTGAGAAGCAAACGTTGTCGGCACTGGGTTCATTGATGCGGATCATTTATGAGATTTCACCGACGCGGAGCACGCGTACACTTTTCTTCTCGATTCATTCGAATCTTCTTAACAGCGAGCCACATTGTTAACTCGGTTCACCACCTTTCCACACACGTCTCAACGCGGTCAATGTCTCTGTAAATAAAACGCTCGTGCCCACCTGCGCGTACCTCCGAGGTCTACCCTTCGAACGCCATTCGTTTCGAGTTGTAACCTTTTATAAATTGTTTCAGCAAACTTTTAACGATCGAATCATCTATTTTCCGTGGTAACTTTGCACATTGTTAATTCGATTCCGTCGTGAGAGTTCGTTACTCGCGATGGTCGGGGATCTTTTGGCGAAATCGGAGGCGAATTTGAGGGAAACATATGTTTGAAACCTAATCCCGCGTGATTCGCGAAGCGACTAACCAGCTGAACCGCCGAATTCGCCGATAGAGATCTCTGGATCCTAATAGAGCGCAGGCGTGGGGTGAGTGTCCTTCATGGACCGAAGGAACGCGTGGAAATCTATTTTATAGATATCGGGGGAATTTTCTTGTTTCGAAGTAGCTTTGGGGATTGGCAACGGGAGATACGGTTTAAACAAACAAAATCTTATACATTAACTTCAAACGTTATAGGTGTCCTGCTTAAATCTAATTAATTTGAGTCCAATGTAATTTCGCTGTTGTATCGAGGATGAGAATTAGAAAACGTTACGCTCGTGGGACGTAATTTGATATTAGTTTTTATGATCGTTGAAAATCGGTGCATCGTACGTGTTGACGGGATTTCCTCGTAAATTACGGAGTCTTTCAATCTCTGGCTGTCGTTAACAGATCCGAGGGCGGTAAGACGTTAACGATGAAATCAGTGAACTCGTCGGATGACGTTTGACGTACCACTGTGCGGGGGCGTAGATGCTTAATAAAGTACATTTACGAGTATTTGCAGCCTTGTTTGGCCGGACATTTCTATATTCGGTTGAAAATTTTCCCAAATCGAAAATAAGGAAATTGATATATAATAATGTTTATTTGTACATTTCTAACATCAAACTAATATTATTTAAACTATCGATGCACTTTCCAAAGAAATTAATAGATCGAATTGCAAGCTAAAAGAAGCAAACGTGGAAGTAGAAATAACATTGAGTTCTCACCTTTCTAAATGTTAATATTTACGAGCATGTATAATTTGTACAGAAATTGAATTTCAAAATATTCACGCAATCTGTAGTAAAAATAACTAGAATGAATGGTCGCGATAATCGCAGAATGCGATAATCGATTCTCGTAAGTAAAGTAAGCAGTAAAAGCGATAGGAATTATCGAATTCTCGATATCCTTCATTAACTATGATTAATCGACGCGTGATCTAGCGTGAATAACAATGACTATTACCTCCGCACCTGGAAACATCACCGTTTCGAAGAATTTTAAAAACTGCAAACATCTCTAAATCAAACTTGATCGATTCGACGAAATTAATAATCTGAAAAGCATCTCTTTACTATCGTTTTCAGAATCTGCATCCTTTAAAGCAGAACGATTTCATTTTTTAATTGCTCCGTTAATAACAATTTCTAAAAATACTGAATAATGGAGTTTTTAATCATAGTCCAACGTATTTGGATATGGATATTTAGAAAGATAAGACAAAAATTGTCACGTTTATTGTCTTTACACCTTACGACGACCCTTTTCCTATTCTTCACTGTTCAAACAAATCTACCCCGCTTATGGCTGTAAAAACAAGCGAAGGTAACACAGGCCTTGGGAATTTCATTTAACTAATATCTATTTCTAAAATTTAAAAGAAAAATTTTCACAATGAGCACCAGATTATCTCTCACAGTTTTCATTCTATTTTAATTAGAAGAGCCATTATAATCGTGTAGTTTCTCAATTTCAATAATGTTTACCAACAGAAATAATAAAATTGAGAGCTTTGTACAGGTCTCAAACCCTAAATATAATAACTAAATGTATTTTGTAATTCTTTGAGAATTAAAATGCATAAACATCCGCAGCCTAAACATCAAACACGTTCCACGTTAGGAACGCGAACACAGGCCGGTAGCAACAGGGTTAATCGATCATTAGTACCGATTATAATCGGTAAACGGACCCCTCTCCCCTCCCCCAAAGGGATTTACCCCACGTAAACAAACCTCATACGATTTAAATCAACCCCCTCGTGGATTCACTAGTTGCCCCTGTCCGTTTTAATTAATTCTATTTACCACTCGATCGCTGAGTGACCGCGTAAATGGCGTTTCCTCCTTGCGAAGTAGGCGCAGCAAAGAAAAAAAAGAGGAACGGTGCCACTTCCGATTTATTAGGGGCGCGGTGCGCGGCGCTCTTCCGTTGTACACGCTCCGCACCCAGCTGTTGCGTCTCCCCCTCGCGTTGTTCCACCGTTAATTATTTTTAAAAAGGATGTAAGGGACCCGTCGTGTTTTCAGCGGGCGAAACACCGCGCCGTTCGAGGCGTAGGTGCTCCGGGAGCACCGAGGATCCCTCGATCCCGCGTTTCTATAAATCATTCACCGCGTGTAATGGCGACGTACATCTACGTCGTCCAAGACTTCCATGCAGATATGCATTGCCTGATTCGTAACGTCGCGTAAGCCGGATGTCACCGACCACGGACGATGGTTGCTTATGGCTTTCTGTTCTTTGACCATTTTTTCCTCCCACCCCTCCCGCGGTTTTCATCTCCATTAACTTGTAATTTACTCAACTTATACCTTACCTAATATTTATAATATTATATTTAACGTAAACAGTATCTTTTAGGAAATTTCGTTATCTATTTTTATAAAGGAATGCTACGATTTAGTAGAAAAATTTTTTAAATCTGCTGAAGTACATTCTCACTAATTTCGTACTTAATTTGTCATGAGATAAATTCTTATCTCGTGACGAATATCCCGATTTCCACGGAACCCGCATCCGGGCACCGCCAACCAAGGAACTCTTAATTCGTCGAAGACATAAAAGCAAGATTAATTTCGTGTCACCGAAATTCTCACAGACGAATGGAAAAATTGTTCGATTTCTTTAAACATCGTTCGGTGGGTACGCGAATGTAACGTTTACACTGATTTAGGTCGAAGTTTTTCTAGAAAGGGGACCGGGTAAACGGCCCCTTGACGATAAATCGTCGAACGTTTGCTTTTTATTAGAGATGGGGGTGTAACTCTAGGCTTAATCTAGGGCAATATGCGTCTAGCGCGGCAACCAGCGGCTGACAACACTTCAATAATGACGGTTTAACTGATCGTACTTCAAACGATCACCGATTGGACCTACAATTTCCACGAAAGTTTCGTGTCAACGAACGTTTAATTTTATTCGACGATCAAATCATATTTTTCGATCTCAAACTCCATACGTAAAGTTACTTTATAGATTTAGTAAAATAAAATATTTTCTATAGAACATTACATAGAATAACTGGTGTGCTTAATTTAGAAAGAGAACTCGCCCTATTTCTTCGTTCGTACAATACGAAAAGAAAACATCAAGGAACATTTAAAAAACTTGTATGGTACCATTTACTATGTTCCCTTTATCATTAAAAAAATAAAATGGTACTGTCTAGATATTAATTCGAGTCGCTGTGCGTTTACCCCGCAAATTGTCACACGCCTGCGTTTGCGTTCGCCTAAGTCCGCTCCCCCCACCCTTCATGGAACCGCCGGGGCCCGTATCTAGCGCGACAAGCAGTCCATCCGCGGTGACGGTGACGGATAGGTCGTCTTAACGTCGCTGCTCGCTCGCGACAATCGATTTTAGTACAGTCGATCGATCGTCGATCTACTCGAAACGTTTTGCGTATCGACAGCGATATGCCATCGTGTGCGCGAACGCGTGCGCGGCAAACGTAGAAGCAAAAGTGGTCGCGTTCGATAGTATCGAAGCGCGAGAGTCTCGTCTCGCACGTGGTCGATAATCGTCGGTGAATCGTTCGCGGGACTCGCCACTTTCGTTTTTCTTTTTTTTCGACGCGTCATCCGCGAGTCGAGGTGGCACACGGATGTTCCGCCGTCCACGAATCGCTATGACGGATGATTCGTGAAAAGAATTAATGCGGTGAGTCAGAATCGGAATTCGTACGGTTCGTTATTCCGTCGACGGTACATTTATCTTCCTGCGGGCTTTCGTTTTCCGTTCGAACGCGCGCCTTCGCGGTCGCTCGAGCGGTAATGTTTATTTGAGGAAGCGATGATTCGAGGACGTCGATCTTAGACGATCCTTTGAACAAAGAATTATTGTGTAGTTGTAAATTTTAAGGCTTTTTCTCGCGTGTTTGATCGTTATTCAGTGTGTTATTGCATGTTTTCTGCGGTCTACTATTTTTAAAATAATCCCTTCATTGCGTGAATCGATATTAATGTCTGTAATAGTGAAATTGTGAACGATGAAAACAGTAGCTTTGACACGCGTTCGATATTATTTTGAAGAGGGTCACGCAATGTTGATATTCGCAATATACATTTAAAAAAACTTTGACGTCGCTTTCAACGTCATAGAAGAATGCAATGAGAATTCTCGTTTACAAAACCATATTATGTTTGGATGCGTTCAATAACAATTTGCTTCTTATTGTATTATTACATTTTAAATAAATCATGTTATTGTCACAAAATTACTATCAAATATCGAGCAACGCAAGCAGGTTTCTATTATAGTTTACAAATATCTTCGTAATAGATTGAAAATTAGAACCGCTTTGACATTCGAGGGTGAAATATTAATAACAATTTTCGTATGTCTCGAGAATATTCGAGGACCTTGATAGTCGTCATGCTTCGACGAGCCTAACTGCAATTGGTAGCGGGCATATGCGCCGTTTCGAGGACCAATGCCAAGATCGAGGCAAAAAACGCGAGTATGTGTTTCGTGCGACAACGAACGTTTTAAAGACAAAAAAAGGCTCCTACAATACGCAACACGAATGACGTCTATGTATTTTTCCCTTCTTTTCTTTGCTCTTCTTTATACCTGTCGCTCTCTGTTCCTCTCCCAGCGCTGCAGCGGTTCGGTAAGTGCAGGCGTCCATAGTCTCTTGTAACACGTGGTGTTGTGGGCGGTCCTCGAACCAGAGATCTCGAAAACATGGTTATCGGTACCCTATCGCTAATACTTTTAATAAAAAGTTTAATATTTATTTTTTGGGATTCTTAGATCCCTGAAATATTGATTTTTTGTTAACCCCCCTCTGTTGAGCTTTTCTTGATTTTGAAATTTAATTACTGTACAGAAAGATGGCTATAGGGGCTGTAACCAAGACAAATTACTTGAATTTTAATTTCTCGATCTATGTTATTATTCCCATACGTTATGTGCAAGCATCGATATATCGACAAAGTTTCAATATCTCGATATAAGTCGATTCCTCCTAATTTATTCTCTTCATCCGTCCCCCCATTTGCATAAGTCTGCTTATACGTGAAATATTCATAGCAACGGGGAGACAGACGAGTCAATAGATACACGTATATTCGTGTTATTGTTCAAAACTTTTCCGCCATTAATAGTCATATCGACGCGAAAATTTTTAGCCGACACCCTGTTCGCCAACAAGTGGCGACTAATTAAAAGCAATCTAGAATTCTCGTAAACTAGCATGAATCTACGGTTGCAACGAGCGTCTGTTCCAATTTTCGAACCCATGCTTTTATTGTCTCATACGTTAACCCTTCGTTGTCCAGTGTCATCGTCGTCTTCGTAGTTTAATATCGCGACTCGTTAACGTTGTAAATTAGGGGACTTTTCTGTATTCGTACACTCTCAAGTAACAATTTTGTAATCACAATTACGAAAGAAAATTGTCGATCGGTGGATTTTTGATCTTCCGGGGTCAGAATCTCCGCCATTAAATCTTCCTACGCGAATCTTTGACGCAATTGCCTTTTTTAAAACAATATCTAGCACCTGTCGACTTGAACCATATTCCTCCTCGCGACTAATTAAATAACAAGCACCGTTGTTCGAAGGAACATTTGCACTGTTGCGATTCCATATCGGCCCAGAAACACTGTTTACCCGGTCTTCGTTCGTGTAGGTGTGCTTTCTCTGAACTCGATGCACGTGCATACATCGTCCACGTGTCACTCAAGAAATACGAGCGACTGTAAATTCAGTGCACATTCTTCGATGGCGCTCGGATAGCATTAACAGCTAAGAATACAATTCGTATCGCCGTCATTATTCCGTTCGCGTTGATCCTCGCCAATACTATCGTTATTTACTGTTACATGGTCAAAGATTTTCCCGTCTTTTCTATTGTTCAAATTTTCTATTTTCTTTTTCTTTCCGTGTTTTCTGCTCGTCGATCTCGTATCCATGAATGGAGGTTTCAACAAAACGCGACGAACAACCGATTTCCATGATCGTCTCGCCGCGCGCTGCTTAGTATACTTTCACCGTGAGTCAACTTGACTCATTCATTGCCATTCGCCGCGTGATTAACTCAGAAATCATTCGGTGACGTCAGTCGATCGCGAAAGATTCTACGGAACACGACACACGCGCGTGTCCGCCATGTTTTTGTCTTCTCTTTTTTCTTACGCGTCGAAATGTATCGCTGAAACACGAGGAAGAACAAAGAAACGTTTCGCAAGAATTTCTTTCTTCCCGAGTACTTTACTTCGCTATAGTGACTAACTATAATAAAAATTATGGCTATAGGAGATGCAACCCTATACGAAATCATTTGCTTTGATGGGTTGAATAATTATAGAAAGTTTAATATTTGTATTGTATTTGTAACTTTTCTGGGAATCTTGGATCCTTGAAATATCGATTTTTCACCCCCCCTCCCCCCTGAGCTTTTCTTGATTTTGAAGTTTAATTAGTGTACTAGAAGTATGGAAGAAATATATTTCTGTTTGATCTGAAACTTAATATCCACTATATTCTTTAATTTACAGGTTTGCAGACAATTTATTTTAATTTGAAACGATACAACTTGTACCACTCTTTTCAACGTTAATTCATTTCGTTGCTACTAGAACACGATTAAATTCACCCTTCGCGGCTTAGGTGGCGTTAATGCGATCGTGGGCCGTCGTTATTCGGTATTCATCCAGCTGTAAGTGATCCAGTTAGCCAATTAAGCCTTTTTTCGGTTCGTTTAGCGACGCCATTATGGAACACGATGCTACTTCGATCCACATTGCAATGATACGACCGAAGATATTTTTTAAAAACTTATTAGTCGAGTGTAATTTATTCTGTAATGTTATAAATGCACTTTGCTTCGAGCTGGGAACGGAGGATTGATCTCACGAGGCACGTCCAAAGAGATAACCAAGAGTTTACTGTCGAAAGAAACGATAGAGGAACTGGAGGACATCACCCACTGGTTCCCATGTCTTCCATAAGTTTTGACGAGTTTTTTGTCGCGAGGGGACGCCTAGTACTGGGTGTCCGTTAATTTCTCTTAATTAAGCTCAATCGAGGTTAATGCACTGCAGCTTGACCCTAGTTTACCAAATCCAACAGAAGCTGAAATTCACGTATAGTTTCTCTATCGATGACGTCGCTATTATTTGCTTGTACTTTTCAATTTTCATCTACCATTTATCCTTTCACTGAATACCGATGATATTCGAACAACTATGAATTCGAGACAAGAAAAAATTAAATAGTCAGCTGTGTATTTGTGCAAAACACAAGCCTTGGCAATGTCTCTTATTTCCATAATTTCTTTTACAATAAAGTATAACAATGTTCGTAAAGGTAAAATGCCTGATGTTATAATTTGTTCTGCTACGTGACCACTTGTTCCTGTTTTAAATAAATTTAGATCATTTTTTATGCCACCGAAGATGACCCAAAAAAATGAAGGTCGAAAACGTTCGGGATATATTTAGACTGGAATTAATAGCTTGAATCGACTATTAATTTTACCTTATGTTTAGAAATAGTCACGCCTGAAGTCTCCGATAAACGCGATTTAACGATACTCCAATATTTCATAGCATTCTCCCACGCAATAAAGTTTAACTCGGTGGAATAGTTCATAATTTCGAAGTTGTCGAGTCTTGAAAAATTTGTCAGTGGTGATGTTCTCGCAAACATCTTACATTGTCCTTTGTAAAAACTCCGGGATGACCTACTTCCGTTGAATAAAAGTACCCTTCCGACGACCCCATAAATAATAATGAATTCCCTCGAGTCACTTTCGATGATTGATGCCCTCCTAACCTTTGTTGAATTGTTACAATTCAAGCAAACATAGTTCATTTCATATAAATGATTCAACTTCTAATTTACATCCTTTTCAATATATAAAAATTATTTATACGCAATTATTTTTATTAATACTTCCGGTGCTGTTATCAGAAATAAAAATAATAATTCTATGTCTGAAAGTACAATTCACTTAGAAGTATCGCCTCTTTCGAGAAACTTGTTCGAAAAAAAATAATTGAACAACGATGACAATGTCAAAACGTGAACGTGCACAGTTTTTTTGCATCCAAAGAATCAGCATTGCGTGTCAAAGAAATGAAATTGCTTTCAGAACGACGACAGCAGACCGTAGATCATCGTATTTGAAATAATTTTTTGTCGAAGTCACGGTTCGAACCGTAGACGCGTGTACAATTTGTATCTATTTGTTGATCTATTTCCAGGCCTCGAAGGTGGATCGAAATCGAATGAATCACTCGAAACGGAACAGAAACTAATCGTCGAAATGGACAATTTGGCCACGTGGTTGCTGCGTGTTTCTTACAACAATACCGAAGGCGCTATAATCGATGGGGAGCTATCGAGGTGACTAGAAATTACTATAAAAATTAAGCTTATCGTGAACAATTTTATCAAAATGGGATTTGCAATTGATTTCGTTCAAAGATAATAAAAAAAAAAGGTTGCAACCAATGAAATCACTTTAAGTTCTTTTCCACTATCGTCCGCCATCTTTGAAACGATCTCGTTGGACCATTTTCGAATAATTCTGCATTTCTATCTTAGAAAATCTCTTTAAAGTATATCGAAGATGAGGTTTAAGATTATGGGATTTGTCTGTACAGATTCCCGACGCCGCTGAGAACGTTTGCAGCTGTTGTCGCTTTTCTAATAATGATCGTTGGTCTAATCGGCAATCTGTTGACGATCATCGCGCTATGCAAATATCCAAAAGTTCGCAACGTTGCTGCAGCTTTTATTATAAGGTATCGTTATTGCAAGAATCTATAATGAAAATCTGACTTTTTAATCAACAAAATTAGTCCAGTCTTTTCAACGGCAAAATGAAATTTGTCGTAGACTTTTATTGTCAAACTTGAATTACATCCAGAGACATTCGAGGGAAAATGTAAGGAGGGATTAAAAATATTTTTGTTCGAAATTATTGCAGCCTGTGCGTGGCAGACTTCGTGTTCTGTTTCCTGGTGCTGCCTTTCGATTCCATCAGGTTCGTAAACGCGAGTTGGGCGGAAGTGCGGTTTCTCTGCGTCCTCGTGCCATTCCTGAGGTACGGAAACGTCGGCGTCAGTCTCCTCTCCGTCGCAGTTATAACAATAAATAGGTAATTAATTACTAAATAGCAGCCACGAACGAACATTTCGAAATATTACAAATTATCCGGAATATTTCAGATACATCATGATAGCCCACCATGGCTTGTACAGCAAGGTGTACAAGAAGTATTGGATCGCTTTTATGATTCTCTTTTGTTGGTTGTTCTCGTATGGAATGCAAGTGCCCACCCTGTTAGGAATTTGGGGTAAGATGCAGTGTATTTAAAAAGCTTTGCATCAAATTATTAATAGTTTTTAATAATTTTATCACACTCGCTTCTTTTTTAACCTCAGGCAGATTCGACTACGACAAAAATTTGGAAACCTGCTCTATCGTGAAGGATAGCAGAGGCAGCACGTCGAAGACGTTCCTCTTCGTCATGGGTTTCGTGATACCCTGCTTGGTAATCGTCGGATGTTACACGAAGATATTTTGGGTCGTGCACAGGTACAAATGTTTTATTTAATTTTCGGGGTAGCAAAAGTGTACGCTCTGCGATTCGCAGCTCCGAGTCGAGGATGAGAAAACACGCGACGCCCGCGATAAAGTCGCCCCACACGCCCGGAAGGGACACCAGGGAGATCAAACAGAGACGCAGTGAATGGCGAATAACGAAGATGGTGCTCGCTATATTTCTCAGTTTCGTCGCTTGTTACCTTCCAATTACTATCGTGAAAGTTGCCGACGTTGAAGTTCGGTATCCAGGTATTTGCAAATTTTTCGACAAAATTCAAAAATTTCCAATCGTTCTGAAAAAATTATTTTTAGTTGCGGGGGTCGATTACAATCATTTTTGGTAAATACACACACTCTCGAATTCCTACGCAGTTTCGAGAAAAAAATTCAATAGGTGCAGAAAGTCGACAAAATTGAAAAATTTCAAATCGTTCTAAAAAAATTATTTTCGATTGCGGGGGTCAATTATAATCATTTTTGGCGAATAGACATATCCCCGAATTCCTACGCATTTTCGAGAAGAAAATTGTTTACCGAAAATATAATGTGGGGCCAGAAATGTTTATATTTAAAAAATCATAACTCCTGAACGGATTGAAGAATGTTCGGAAAGTTGTTCCTTAACTCCCTAGATGTAAGGTTTACTCGTATACCTCGTCTCTGATTTGACGTTAAAGAATACCACCCCCATTATGACGCAAAATTTATCGAAAATTGAAAGTCTGTGTTGTTTGTGTGTTTTTAGAATTTCACGTATTGGGCTACCTCCTCCTGTACTTTGCCTCCTGTGTGAATCCGATAATATACGTGATCATGAACAAGCAGTACAGGCAGGCGTACGCGGGCGTGATAGGCTGTTCGCGGATAAGGGCGAGTCTGACGCCCTACGGGAGCAGCGCCCCAGGTCACCATCAGCAGGACTACGGCCAAGGTAACTTCGAGCACCGTCGCGTGGTAACGCTCACCAAGCTCTGACCGAACGCGAGCTAAGCGACCACACTTCGCTCACTTCGTAAGTCAAGGGCACAAATTCCTCTGCTTTCTAAGATTGCAAATTGCTCTTCCACCGGGCATGTCGCGTACCCTTTCCCCGCCGCTGATCGAAACCTCGAAATTGAAACAAATAACACAGCTTTGAAATTCTTATTAAAAGTTTAAAAAAAATTGTATTAGCTTATAGGACCTTGAAACGCGGGGCATTGCCCTCCTCCCCCCAGAGTTGTACATTTGAAAACGATTACCAAAAAGTAAAAATTACACAGTTTTGACATTTTTATTAGTAATTTGAGAAAATTATACTAGCTTATGGGGCCTTGAAACGCGGGGCATTGGGCCCCCCAGAGTTGTACATTTGGAAACGATTACCAGTGTCCCTCGACGACACATGCTACGTCAATTGCTATTGCAAATGAGGTAGTAGGACACTAGAAATGCACGTGTTAGCCAGAAACGACGAAAGTTGTCGACAATGGGCCATTTTTAGGGCCTTGGTCCCTCGCTAATTAAATTCATGGCTATTGCTCGCAGCTGTTTCTCCAAAATAGTGCAGTAAGCGATCGTATCTCAAACCCAAGTCTCTAACAGGACTTACTAAACAGCTTTTACAAATAATAGCGAAGTTAAGAACGAATATAACAATTGTACAACTCTGGGCATTTAGTATACAGAGATCAGTGATCCTCACTCTCAAGTCCATGTGTGTATATGTGTCTACTTAAAACTGTCACTAATTACATTTATTAATTTCATAGACCAAATCTTCTCCAGATCTTATATCAATCTCGTTTGTATCAATTTCAAGATTCAAATTCGTTCACAATTTTGTGGTGCCTTTTAATCACTAAATAGTGAAATTTCGTATACAACAGCTTAATAAATCGTTGATAAAGGTTTGTAGGGAACGCAATACCCAGCTATAGCGTTAAAAACTAAATTCTTTCGTCCAAGGAGAAGAGAAACATACTCGAAGCTAACCATGGACATGAGTCACCCGCTTCGTCGGTTTTCCTCATTAACAGTTTCCTGCTTACTGCTATGCGTTCCATCGATTGTTCAAGCACGCGTTCGAAGGAGAACCGGTATTACGAATCGATTTCCATCCGCGCGATTTCTTTTACAGACTATTCGAAGGACTTCAGCAAGACGATGGTGTCGACGGTCTCCATTGCCATGAATCCGGTGAGGAATTCTCGGTTCGACGACGATCCTTAAATTTGGGGATCGAGAACGGGAAGAATCAGCAGGCGATAATGCGGTTAATCCTCCGAGCATATGGAACGAAACGTATATTTTCTATTTGAAATATACTGCAAGACGAAAATAATAGCGATTAGGGACGATCAACGAAGCGGAAAACAGGAGTTGTTGACGAAAGAAGAAGAATCGAGGAGATCGCTCGGAGGATTAAGGAAGTACAGAGAAGAGTTAAAGAGAGTGTAAACGAAAGTTGGACAAATTTTATCTCAGAGTGACGAATAAAGATTTTAGAATCGTTTGTAAATTGGCTTTTGCAACGTGAACTGAAGTTAGTTTACAAAGGAATCTAAATTTCTGGTTGTTAACTCTGAAAGATACAGCAGGGCTGTAATGTAATTGGAGTTCGATACAGTATTACCTCTTTAACTGATCGCGAGTCGTTATTCAATTACAGAGGGAAGTTAGAGAATTTTTAGAAGTTGAAAAATACTGTCTTGAAGTGTAACACAAGAGTATTTAAGAAAACATAAAAACTAGAAAGATCCATCAGTTGCATGCACTGTGTGGAGGGGGTAAGAATCTGACAAATAGGATTCGCGTTCCTTTTGGGACTATTTTCTTCGGCTACCAATAGTACCACGACTTGGATTAAATTATCGAGGGAAATGTTCGGTCAATGAGCGAGGTAATAGTGTAACCAAAGCAATTTTTAGTATTGTATGATAGAAAGTAAATTATTTGTCGACTGACCAACAGAAACGTTAGTAAAAATGTGGTAAAGAGAAAATAGATTAAAAAAATAAACGTGTATTTAATCTTCGAGATGCTCGGAAGCAAGTGTCGAACTTCTGCCAAAGGTTGCGCACGAGTATATTTGTAAATAAAACGCGCACATCAGTCTCCATCGGTATAATGTAAAAACAAAGTAAATCTAATAATAAATTTCTATTGCGTTCGTTAGTTTAATATTACAAAATCATATTTATTCGCCGTTCTCTTCACGTAATCCAAATAACGAGAGCCATGTAAAGAGGTTACCGAAGAAGTACAAATTAAATATTCCTTTTATCGTACATCTTTTACCTTTTATTTTGACCCCAAGTAAGTACATATGTATCTCGTTAAATACATACATCTTTCGTTTTAGTTGGGTCGTTAAAAAAACTGATTTATTGTATATTTCATTGTTTTATGTCTCTCAAATACTGTTATCAAAAACCTGACTCGCTCAGGCCGCTGTATTTTCAAAATTTCTAGACAATTTTCAATTCTATTTTTAGAAATCGTTGTCGATAAGATCAAAAATGCAGGCGACAAAAATTCCCAGACAGGCTAATTGACCACTTCCAAGACCATTCGAGTCGCCTGACTTTTCTGTTTCGAAATAAATATTTTCAGCTTATCGAATTTACAGTAAAAATACATTCTATTACGCGTTTACGAAGCAGCGGCGTGTAATCGTTCTCGTATAAAATTGTTTAATTCTTCGATTGGATTTTTTTATAAAAGAAAATAATTGTTTCGGGGCGATCGTGATGGTACCATAAGTGACTCCGAGTCTTCTGCGTTGATCATGACTTGCAACATCCGTTCTTCTCTCGAATCGGAGGCCTGTCTCGCAGTCTGACGGAATCGCGCACTCCGCCTTCGATTTTCGATTTCAGTACGTTCTCCACTAAATAACGCATCGCCACGTCTGTGAAAATAGAGAGGAAAACATTTTAAAAATCCTTATTTTAGCTCAAGTTAAGAAAACGGACGTACGATGTATATTTTTACGACTCGATAAGAACTGTAATCACCGATATTCGTATTTTCTTTCGCAGAAGTTATGTACCAGGCACCTATATCGTTCTCTTTGCAAAATTTGGCGATTTGCTCGGCTGGGACCACAGGGCAAGGGATATCACACTTGTTTGCTAAAAGAACCACGGGTATATTTCTACCATCCGGTAGCGTGACCTTCTCCCTCAGATCGGACAGCCATTTTTTAATCGACTGGAACGTCGCTACACGTGAAATGTCGAAAACCAAAGCTGCGGCCACTCTAGAAAGGATGAGAAATTATAGTAATTCGATAATTATAAATTTCGAGCTTTTTTAAATACTATTTTCAACTATTTCATTTTTAAAATACTTATTAATTCTGTAGTTGAAATAATGAAATACGTTTGGAAGTAACAGACGCGTTCTAAAAACTTTCTAAATAATTATTTCTTATTTTTATTTTCCTTTTTTAAATACTCACGCATATTTGTAATAGACTCTGGTCATGTATCCGAATCTCTCATGGCCGGCGACGTCCCTGAAAACGAAAGTCGAAATATAAAACAATATGTTACGTCGATGCACGCTAATATTGGAAACTGATCTGCACTTCACTAGACAACTACGATACTAATTTTTATATTTAATGGTTTGATACAAAATATAAGCGTCGAGTGAACGCACAGAGCAGCATTCAGGCGAATGAACGCATCGACAATACCATAATTGCAAGTTTATTTTAGTGTGAGGATCCCAATCGAGCGCTTTTATAGCGAAATCAGCCCCTATGGTAATCTTGTAATTTGACGTGAACCTTCCTGCAAAGAATAATCGCAATTTTGTTCGTATTACCGATGAATACTACAATGATACATTCTTTTGAACTTCCCATATATTATCGAGTATGTCAGACCGTGGTTGCACGAGTGATTAATTAAACGAGATCAAGAATAAAAGTAGAGAGATGATTGTTTACGCAATATATCGAGAGTAGATAAAACAGTTATTTAGGGATCGTGGGAAATGTATACAATCGGTAAAAAAGTTTACGTCCGCCATATTATTTAAAAAATGAATTCCCTCGAAGAACCTCGTTTTTAAATTGATAGTCCCTGTATGCATTCAGGCGTAAACGCATCAGTATTAGTATAATATAAATAAATATAATTTTCGTTACCTTCCGTGTATCTCCTGACGAGCGCAGTTTTCCCTGAAACGAATTAAAAAAACGCAATATTTCCATTTGCATCGTATTCAAACTGTTTTGTAATTATTCGAAACAATAATTTTCTATCAATAGCAGCTTTAAGCGAGACAAAGAATTCGTACATAATTAATTAATTCAAGCTTATCGATGAATCATGTAATTACTGAATGCTAGAAATACGCTCGAGAAAGAAGAAAACATAAAATCAAGGGCAACCTCATTGATTTACTCGCGTCGACAACGTATCTTAATGATAGATTGAAAATACGTCGAACCGCTATTAATATTTTTATAGTGATTAATCACACATCGTACGCAAAATGAGAGACCTCTACAAGTGTCACAGAACTCAGAATTTCTCAAAATCTGAGGCACCAAAGAACCAAATAGATTACCGTGCTTGAAAAACAAACATGGCCGTCTATGGAAGACCAATTTTAAAATAACAAAACAGAGATTGTTCAATTCAAAATCATCGCGTTTGAACGAAGAAAAGTCAACTACGAACGGTGTCAAATAATTCCAATTGTTTCTATTTTTCTCATATTTTGCAATATTTAAACAAGAAATCTCTGTCTCGTTCCTGTCGAGAGTTCTACGATTTTGACACCAATCAAACTGTGGACTGTGTGTGTATGTGTGTGTGTGTGTGTGTGTGTGTGTGTGTGTGTGTCATTGAAATATAAATATAAATACGCAAAGGCTCGTGTAACGATAACTATAATAAGCTTGATACGCGAAACCCACCGACGCCATAATCACCGATCACGAGGAACTTGAAGAGGAACTCCTTGTGACCGAACTTCGCCAACAGGACGTCCGAGTCCCTTCTCGGTTTACGCACGCTCATCTCGTGGCTCCGGTTTGGTTCGTTGATCGCGAGACAACCGATCGATACGACACAGAGAGTACGCTGGTCGCGCGCGTCGCGTTCTCGCTTTGATAATAAACTAATTCCGTGAAACGGAGGGAGACAAGAGGCTCGACCTCAAGGGTCGTCTTCCTACCTCTTGCCCCACCCGTATCGTCACAGTGTCGCGATATCATTATACTTCTGTCCCCGTGGTAAACACCCGGGATCGGTCTTGTAAACTTCGTCGCGGATAACTGAACGCTCGTCGTAAGAAGTTGGTTCCTCGACGCGTACAGTGGTAGACAAAAGTATAAGGTAAAAGCACAGATACCTCGTATACCTCGGTATACCTCGTCTGTGGTAAAAGATCCAACACTTGGAGCATACGAGTACAGTGACTCTCGAAAACCGCAATCTCTGATTATACATTTTTGGAAACGCGTTTGACGTATACCTTGAAGCATAGTATTCGTTAGAACAGTAAATAAACAGTAGACGTAACGTTGAATGTGATCAATAATGTGACCTAACGTCAAATAGCTTTAACACTTATTGTATCTAGCCCTTGACGTTGATGATAGCTTGAATTCTTTTATGATAATGATTTTTAATTTGTTTCTCGGTGGTACTCGAACGTGGAGACCCACCGTAGGACATCAAAATGTTTATTTTAGAGCCGTCATTTGGTAAAACAAGCAATGTGTTTCGGTTTGTTATCGTGCTGATAACATCCCTTATGCTTACAAGAAGGTCTTCGGGGTCAACGATTTTATTTACATGCCTTCTTGTAAATCTAATCGTTCTGTTCACAAATATACATATAGCATTATGGATACAGATACTTGACAGTTATTGAAAAAAAGGCATGTTATGCAGTTTTTGTAGAAATAGGATATTTGTTGAATTCGTTTATTCGCCTATCTCTGGTGCACGGTGACTTTTTGAACCGAACGTATCTGAAATTTATCCGAGCGTTTATCGTTTCTATTATAATACCACTTAAAATTAGCTTAATCTGTCTCTGGTACGCAAGTGTGTCTTGAGGCTATTAAGAATGCGTTGTGTGCTGCTACACGGTCTCGCGATGCTGATAATTAGCGCAATAACCAAGTTTTTGGATTGTTAATAGTTAGGATGTCGATTTCTTCTTGAGTGAAACCCTTTGCCAGCATCCTCGGTAGAACGTTGTTATAAATATGGGCGAATCCGTGACCACCAAACCTCATCTGTACAAAATGTAACACTGTATTAGAATATTGTTTACACATGACTTTTAGTATAATTTTTTCTTTTACTTATTCCCTTTCGTTTGGGAACACCGTCTTTCAAGGAATGCGAATTTATAGAGCGTTAATAAAATTAATATATTCGTCGATACATACCAATCTATGCTTGGTGTGAATGTCGTGGCTCAAAAGCACGCGATCCAATTTTTTATCGTCCCGGAGTAATTTGACGTGATCTATGCGTTGCGCGTCGGACGGCATATCGATCGACGGATTCAGTTGATAAAAAGAGCATTCGACTCCGAACAGATCGAACTGGCAGTAACACTTCGTCTCGTCGGAGAACTCCAACAGCTTCTGTTCATCCAGCAAGGTTCCTGTTGATATAAAACTAATATATCGGATGCGCGCCTAAATTTTTAAAGAATAGATTTTGAGACGGACACCATTTTGAAAAAAACATACGTACGATCTAGATGAGAGAGAATTGCTTTTCGCGCGTCACCGCCAGCTTCCTGATACAGCCTCATTATCTCAGACGGTGCCTCGTGATGTCTTCCAGGATGAAAGGTAACAGGACACTTCAGTTGCCCCTGAAGTTCCCCAGCCGCTAGAATAGACCGTTTCTCGAAATCTGCCCCAAGAAAAATTAATTATTAACGAAATTGTTGAAGGTAATGTGAGAAACTCCCACAGTAATAATTAAAAATAAGATGTGCGTGCCTTCGAATGGCCAAGTACTTCCAACTTCCCCGATGAAACCTGTCCTGACATCAGGGCACTCTATGCAACCGATCGTCATCTCTCTTAACATTACATTGTACATTTCTTCCTTCGATAATCGGAGTTCGCTGGCACTTTGAGTCGCAGCCACGTAATAGCCTTGCGGGACAATTAAAATGTTCAGTAACAAAAAATAATCCGAAAATCGAGTAACATTAGGTCGTTCCATAAATAATGTCTGTTGTTTCACTTTAAATAAATACTTGAATCGCATCTAAGATGACGTGTTTTTCCCCCCGACTTCGTATGCAACTAATACTTTTCGCGCGTTGGGGAACACCCGATGGAAATTAATAGATTTCGGAGATGGGGATACCTGTTCCAGCGATAAGATTGACCCCAGATTCTCTGCTGACTTTTTTCATTGACGAAATATTACGCTTCAGGCCATGGTTACTGTTCTCTGCAATGGTGCAACCGCCACAATCGCGATAGAATTTCATTTCTTCCGAAATAGGATCCATCGTGTCTTCGTCATTAAACGTTAAATTATACGTATTGCTGTAGCTGTGAATAAAAGTTTGTTCATAATTTTCATGTTGCAAAAACTGCTGTTCGGTCTGGGGAAAAGGTTTATTCTCGAAAGCTGGCGTTTCTCGATGAAAATAAAATGGCGGACAGTTCCAATGGTAAAATTGATGACTTGAGCCCCCCTTAATTTCACTAATACAAAATATATGTAGTAGACTCACGGGTATTGTCTGAGAATTCCAACATTCCGAAGTTCGATCTTTTTGTCCAGGAAAGGCTTCAAATGTTTCGGAGGTGGAACGTAAAAAGTTTCGAACATTAAAGTCAGGTGCTCGTGAGTAAGAGTCCTGCCAAGCTCGTGTGAATCTTTTTCTCCCAACACTAAATAAACAGATTTGTTGCAATTCACTTTGTGCGTGGAACAAGTAATCATTAAATTGTTGGAGAAGTTTTAAGAATTAAAATAAAATTCATGGAATCGAAGTTTAAACCGTGACCTTAAAACCCCACTCGTATAAACCTGTTTAATTACGAAAGGATGTTGCTATGAAACGCACTGGTACAACTTGCAATACATAATTTATCGAATAGGAATTTATTGGAATATTTAATCACGATATAAATACACTTACCAGTTTGTACGCGATCCATTGTCATCTTTCTTTCAAGAAAAGAATTATCAGATATACCCAACAAAAATCGATCTTTGACCCTTAATATTCAGTTAAAAACGCAGTTTTTCTCGCGACAGAAGCCACGAAGAATGTCCAACTTCGCGATCGACCAACTATACACTGATGAACACAGTTCACGTATTGCATAACAAGAATGTAAAGTACGATACTGTCACTTCAACGCAATGCAAAGTTTTCGTTAGACTTTCACGGCTTAAGAGATATCTTACTTTGTTAATATTACAGTCGACGACGCGTGATTACCGATAACATACATCCAACAGCGGATTAACATCAAACAGGACCCTAGACAATAATATTTGCCCCGTTGTACGAATTTAAAAATAACTCTTATCTCCAAGAGTAACGGAATCTTAACAAAATTGATTTATTATTCATTTTCCATTACATTTCTTAAATATTTTCAAGCATGCGTTCGTATAAATAAATAATTAAAGCGTTTGAATAATTTAAATATCGATAACTAAGTTTCACTATGTGCAAAGGAAGGTTCAAAAATATATTTTTACATGTTTCACAACCACCAACACCACCACTCCCCCCCCCCATCCCAAAGTAAGCCATCTAAACCCGACCCCTGACCTTTAGCTGACATATTGGATCCTATACGATCCTGGAATGATCTTACTTTGAAAAACACCGATCTAAATTACACAATTTCTTCGATTTAATCATTACCAAGCAACATACGGTCTCGTATTTTGTTTGTTAAAGACAAAATTGATTGTATTATATTTTTAAGTACAATCTAATATTTCAATTGTTACTGATCTAATTTGGATCTACGCATTCTTTTTTTTTTTGTGTCATTATACCTAAAGACGTTCGTGATTCATCCTGTATAAACGAACTATTACGCTACTCTAGAAAATATAACACTCATTGGCAAAGCAAGTTTTTTGGAGAAAGCGTTACGCGAGTACAGTGACATTTTGGAAGACACGAGTAAACTTTGTTCCCAATGATTCTGTGGTATGAAAACAATGAAGAATAAAATATATCTCGCCGAGTGTAAAAGAATAAGAAGAATGGTAGTGTATCATACAAAGTGCAAGCCTTTATTTTTGCACGTACATCTGTTTGTAACGAGTAACACGACAACGTTCCTTAATGTTGCTTGAACTTGATTTTGTTTAATTATTATTACAAGAACCAGACAGACGAAGCAAATAATCATTGCGTGTTCTTTCTCTGATTGCTCGCGGAAGTTAAAGACATTTTTCCATAGGATTCCGGCTTACAAAAATGTAAACAACTTCCTGTTTTGAAACCCGTAGCACGATAATCTCGCTTCGTTTCTTACAACTAAAAAGCGTATTAAACTCGTAGGCAACGACCACAGGTGATATTCGCATTAAACGCAATCGAACGAACAACAAAAGAGAACTATTAATCTCCCCTCAGTCGTGTTACCTTCATTAACCGAGTGCGAAAAGAAATAAATGAATGATAAACGGAATAAATAAATAAAGTTAAATTAAGAAAAGAAAAATGGGGGAGGTGGGGGGGGGGAATATTAACAGTAAAAAATGAAACTTGAAAGCGTATCTCAATCCACGAACCGCAGAACTTTCGACTCCTAAGTATGTTCAATAGAATATGCACCCTACGCGTAGCAACCTTATTTTAAAAATTTGGTAGAAATTATTCGATTTCCACGCCAGAAATAAATAGAAATGCATTCTCAATGAATTTCCTTCCTAGGAATCTCATTTTACTTTCTACGTCTTAAATGCGTATAGTGTAGAAAACTAATATTAAGGAAAGCGAAGAATTAAAGGGCCTTGTTTAAATTACTTCGATTTTAGCCAGGAATATTGTTGCACAAAACTTTACTCCGTACGAGAACCTAAAGAATGCACACCGACCCATAATTGAAGTTGCCGCGGGGCCATGCGACCACTAGCGCTATCGGCGTCGAAACGATTGTACTGCTTACTGCATGTGCGCAAGGTAGATGCGCAGATTATCCGCCGACCGCAGTTGCACGATGTGGTTTGCAGAGTCAATGCGTGTGCTTTTATCAAGCATCGAGCCCAAATTTACTCGCTTGACCATAATACACGCACCAACACTGAAACCGCAATGTATAGGAATGGACGGTGAATAATCTTCTGCGCATCCCACCTTACGCACGTACAGTGCCCGAATTAGTAGCTCGTGACCACGAGTAACGTCAGTGACTATCGATGTGCACGGGGACCAAGTACAATCCGTTTGAAACAACGTCCAAACTACCGAGTTTCTGAAATAATAGTAGAGATAGCATATTTTTTACTTAATAACAAATAAATGATATTTTTATCTTCGATTTTTCAAGCTTACTTTGAGAGAAACATGATTCCTTTTAACGACATGCTATTGTAACAAACATATTTAAGGTCACACAAGATTAAAAATGAACACATTACATGCACTTTGTTTCATATTGGAAACCGACTTTCAAAAAAGCACTTTAATCCTACCATGACCATGAACATTATCGTGTTATAAATTCCAGAACTAAAAAAACAGACTAACTTGAGAATAAACTTCGAAAAATGAAAACAGAAACATGATTTCTAATCCGTCAGATTCTAAAACAGTTTTCCATCTGTTATTACGCCAACATGCTCTTAGCGAATTAATTCCCAAAACTAATTTAAATAAAATATACGGAAAATTGAACTTTCAGATCGAGTGAGTTGCTATATGTTGGTTTTATTACTTATCGATTATTCGAATAAAATTTTTCCCAAGTCTGGTCTAGACGTTATTTCAACCGGTACGTATTGCAGGACACCGTGTATAAACGGTTGCCGACGAACAGATAGATCTGCGAATCTTGAAAAATTGGGATACGCTTTAATTGAAAGAATAAGGGGGACGAGATACCGTATCACATAAATGTATACTTATATATTATATATATACAAGTCTTAGTCGGCAATTCGTCTATTTGTCTCGTTACGACTCTCTTCCCTTCGAATGTATACAATATAAAATGCTACGACTTCTTTTCTCGAGCAAATGGTTCGTGTAGCGTTCGCGTAAATCACTTCGTCATTCAAGTATACACCTTTACATTTTAATCTGTCGAAACACGATTAACGTATCGTTCCGTGCGGTTACACACGTACGCTTCAGCGAACGCGAATCGCCAGACTGTTGGCGGTCGTATCGCGTCGCGATAAAGAGATTCTGCTGCATACAATTAAATAATCCGATAGTTCGTGGGCTCTCCGGAAAGTCTAAAACAGAAATTTATTGTATCGTTTAGTTGATAATCTCGAGTGAAGATTCTTACGAACATCGAAATAGAAATTAGGATCAACATAATAAGAACACAGATAAATGATTAAATTCAGTAAATAGTAAAGATCGCACAACATTAGACGGAAGTTGGATATTTAAGGCACGCCAAAACGAAATCGTAATTATAGAATGTATTTTATTTAGAACTCTATATTATCAATAAATACGTGTAATAGACTTTCGAGACGCCCGATAAATAAACAATCGCAAATACGAACAGATTTGACTCGCCCTGCGGTCATCGAATCGTCTAGTCAACAACAACCGCGAACAGCGTACAGGTTCTAAGAAGTTCGATCAAGATTTGATGACACTGTTTCACGACGAGAATTGCACGATCGTCCAATGGCCATTGACATGGCCAAAAAATATTCCCGTGATTACTGAATCAATAATAGTAATTATATGGATAATAGTACTAATAGCACTAATGGTAATAATAATATTGATAATACAGTAATAATAATTTACATTTACACTTCCTCGTACTTATTTACTCAGTTAATTAATTATATTCCCTATCTACTTACGGCATGCTTACGTTTACACTCGCCCATCCTACAAACGCAATACAGTCTGTACTCAACCGTAAATCCTTAACGAAAGTGATCAAACGCTCGAACGTATACATATATATATATATAAAAATAAGACGAGTAATCGTAAAAAATATACAGAGAAACGCGTAATGTACAAATCGATAAAATGGATGATATTGTGGAATTTCTCCCTTTCGTGGGGGATATATCGATTATCCGTAACGTATTCATTTTCGGGACTGATAGAAAAAAGAAAATAAATGTACGATTCAGAAAGTGGAAAGACAGTGTTTGTTACCCAAAGGACGCAATACTACGGGACTAAGGGGGATGTTATAAATATTAAATGTCTAATAACAAAGCACTGCTTAGATGAAGTTGACGAGTGCGCGCGAAAGTATGAATTCAGAATGAGCTAAGTTGGTTTCGAAAAATTGATCAATCCGATCAATAAAAAAGATAAATAGTAACGGGCAATAATGCTTCATTCCATAGCAATCTTGCACACAACAGGTTATCTTCATAAACTATCGTCACTGTCATCGGCATGAGCTTCAACAGAAACATTTGCAGCCGGCCCCGCGGCACTTCCATCTCTGTTGCTTTCAATTTCTTGCTCCATGGAGTTATACTGCGCCTGCGGTTCATCTGTATGCGTGAAACAGAAAAGAACAAAACACGTCCGGTTAACAAATACTTGGAGACAGAGGTGGACAAACGAAGGTTAGGAAGTCTCAAGAAATATTTCATCGTCTTCCAAAACTACGTTAAATTATATAAAAAGTGAATGTGAGATTAATTACCTGACTGAGTTGCCGGAGATTCTTCATCCCCTTGACCTGGACTCAATATAGCTTCTTTAATTTGACTGTTGACACCTTTCGGATCTAGGTCTGTGGCCCAACTAAAGTACATTAACGCGAGATGCGTATTACCCAACTTTTTATGCACCTAAACGAGAAAAGAACGAGCGTAAGTAAGAAAAAAAGTAACCATATAATGTAATGTAAGTAACTGATAATGATTTTTACTTTTCCTATCGAATAATAGACTAGAGACTCTTTGGGTACAATATTTTTCAACTCCTCGAATTCCCTCAGCGCTTCTGCGTGCCGACCAATTGAGAAATTAATACTAGCACGATGAAATTTGCATAGTGTATTGTCGGGGTCGTTTGCGATCGCAGTATTAAAAGTCTTTAAAGCTTGGTCAGTTTTCTTCAGTGCATGTTGTACAACACCGATGTGGCACATTATCGCAGAATTCTGCGGATTAATTTGTAACGCACGTTTAAAATGCAACTCCGCTAGACTATATTGCTCCTGTTTGGAAAATATTGTTCCTAGCCCAAACCTACACGAGGAAAATGATTCGTTATTTAAACTAATTCATTTTTTACAATTATTTTAACAAGCTTACCATGCATTATAATGTCTAGAATCAAGCCTGATGGCGTTACGAAATGCAGTGATGGCCTTATCCAATTCTTCTGTCATAACATATTCATGACCAAGAAGTGTATAGGCATATGGAAAATTGGGATCTACCTATAAATTTTTGAAACACGCAACTTTTAATTTAGTTATATTTAGAATATATATTTTTTTAATACAGTAAAAATTAGGATTGATAGCCAAGGATGACGTTTCCATAAATATTAAAGCATTTAAATAAACAATATACCTGGATAGCTCTTTGAAAGAATTTAATTGCCGTTTCATGTTCTGTTTGCGCGGAAAATAAGTTTCCGGTAGCGCACCAAGCAGCTGGTGAATTGCGATCTTCGGAAACAAGTTCTTGCGCGAGAGTAGAGAGCTGCACTTCAGCATGCAAATGCCACAAAACCGTACTATAAATTTCTATGAGTTCAGTCCTTTGGGGTTCTAATTGTCTCACTTCCGCAAAATAACTGGCAGCTTTTTTATAATCTATCATTTCAAAATGTGCGCGAGCTAACATGGATAACACCCATCCCGTATTGTAATGTTGTGCTGGGAGAGCACTTAATAATTCAACTGCTTGAGAACAATTAAATTGACTTAAATGTTGATATGCCAATCCTAATTCACGTAGTAGTGACATTAATCCCTCGGCACATTGTTTTTGGAGTGTAACTGCACAAAAGTTGATACTACTTTGATTGTTCAATGCGTTTACATTAGCTACAGCCTTTTCTGATGTAATAGTTTCCGTTTTCTCCTTTTCATTTCGGTTTCTCTCGTTTAGCTCATTAAAACTAGCCTTGTTTAAATTGGTTTTTGAAAGTCTGGCCTTTGTCTTTCGAGATGGAGATTTAGGTGTCGCAAATTTATTTCTATTAGGAGATTTATTATTTTCCTAATAAAAGAATATATATCAATTGTATTTCTAAATAATATTTAGATACATTCGAGAATGGAAAAGGTAAAATAGAAGAAGAAATAACTACCTTCACTGAATAGCTGTGACTGAAGAGTCTTGACGAACGCCTGACATTAGTACCTTGTAGCGTTGGTGCTGCAGGCGATGGAGTAGTAGGCGTTACCGTTACAATATTGGCGCTGTTACTCGTGTTTCCCGATTGTGAAAATACTGGTTTTCCTTGTTGTAAAGGTGTTTCTTTCCTTGACATTAATTGCTATGCACCAAAACATTACATTATGCATTGCACAGTACATTACGAGTTACGTATTTAAGAATTTAATGATCGATACTTACCCCCACATGGGCCCTTAAACTAGTGACACGTTTTACTAAACTTTTCTGATCATTAGCTTCTATAAGAGTAGTATGCGAAGGTAGAACTGTTGGTTCAGGTGTATTGCTTTCCAATGGTAAGATACCAAAAGTTGGTGTAAGAGGACTCATAGTATTATTGAACATACTACGGTACCGAGGCAGCTTAGCTCTTGGCGATATCGAAGAACAATTACTATAATGTGTAGGTAGATTTTGCGGACTCTCGTCTACAGAAGAATATAACCGTATACCGGGTCCTATACCATTCATTATAGTCGATGCTGTTGTTATTTGCACAGGAGTGCTACAAGATACAAATAATATAATAACATGATATAATCGTGTAAGCCATTCATTACCAAAGTGGTATAAGTTCATTTATTTTTTTTAATGAAGTTTCTGTTAGTACAAAATATAGATGAACTTGGACTACTTGCGTAACAAATGGCTCGTATATATACTGCCATAATAAATATGTACATACACATTGTTGCCATTTGTAGTAGGTGTACCGTTCGAATTATTAGTAGGTACAATGAGATCAGACTCAGTGGCATATATGGGAGTAGATATACTACCATGGCACATTGCAAAATTATCTAATTTATCTAATTGAAAAACTTTCGCAGGATCTACCACTTCGCCAACATTACACAACTCTTCAAACGAATGCCAAAGAAATGGATTCAATTTTAATGCCAGTTTATGTGCATCGTTTCCTTTTGCAGTGCGCATCATTTTATAATAAATCTTAGCTATAACCTGAAGTGAGAAGCATGCATGTTCACCAAACTGAGTTATGATTTCTTCTAAATTTTTCAACTGCTTGTAGTAACCTCCTATTATCGCTGCTTCTGCCTCTGCATATCTAAAAATTTTAATATTAGGATACACGGTAGTACCAAAGTATTGAAATAATGTAACTTCAGACTTACTTTTCTAAATCGTAACAACATTTAGCCAAAAGAAATCTGCATTGTGCAGACGTTGGAGATTTTTTAGAAAGTAACGCATAAGCTTGTCTAACTCTGCCTGAACGATAATAACATGTCGCCAAAAGGAACAAAGTTTCTTCAGTGTCAACTATAAAGTATTGATTATTAACATAATATTCTAATTAGACGATATAAATATAAATTAATTATTTAAAACATTGTATTAAAGAAAATCAAACACTTGCCTTCTGCGCACAACCTTTCTGCTAAAAATATTGCATCTGGATAAGCATAATGATTTAAACAATGCCATATGGCTGCCTGTAATTATACATATCATAATATATCAACAGATCATGTACGAATACGTAACAATAATGTGTTTAATTATTATGCCTCTGCAAAGCAAAAGACACGTACAAGGAGTCTGTATAATTATTAGTCTGTACAATAACACATTTAAAATCATGACAATTTACAAATTTCTATATAAAATATGAGAAAAAACGCGTAAACGTTGTAAATGCTTCTACTTATTTATAGTCATATCCCCTCCCATTTACGTCCATTTCGCAAAAGCAAACAACCCTAAACAAGTACACCCTCACGGAAAAATGCATTTAGATGAATATTGGATAAAAATTTGATAACTTCGTAAAAAGTGTAATATTACAAAACAAATAAAGCATCATGAGATAGTGAGCATAACCCAAGATCAGTTTCCCGTTAAGAAGTAAATATATACGAAAACGGTTTCAATTACTGATGTCAGTATCAATAAGTGTGGATGCGCCCCGATAGAAAATCGCACGTCACTGGCAGCCTCCTTCTAAACTCTAATGATTTTACCTGCACTGGCTCCTGTACGATCATCGTTCACACGGCAGACTCGGTCATATAAGAATAATCTCAAACGTTTCAAGGAAATTTAACGAAGAAAATCCAAAGTCGAATGACTGCTGTGTATAAAAATTTCTTAGGAGTCCATCTTTGCTCCGATTCTTTTGAAGTGAACAACCGACTTCAGAACAAAGGCTTACCAACATCACAGAAACGTCATTTCTGAAAGAGATTAACATATACATATGTGCGCATAAGCATTATAGCAGCCAGAGTTATATTCAGGGATCGAATATCAATGCTAAATAATCACATATTTGCACAAAATCAAATAATGGTAATTTAGCTACCGACGTATCATCTATTTAGAAAACTTCATTTAAAATGTTTAAATGCGCAAAACATGTAAAAATTAAATTTTCATAATAGTCTATATTATGTGTTTATTGTAATATTATTTGAAGTTTTTATAAAGAAAAATATTAAAATTGAAAAAGATTTTCGCGACATTTGTATTAAAATAATTGTGTATAATTATACGAACATGTTGAATTAACAGTGATAACTGTTACATTCCTATGTATATGCTTTCTATTAACATTAAATACTATAAGCATTATAGAATACAAGATAAGTTTTGAAAATGCAAACAAATAGTTTTGCTGCGTTTGGTTGGTAACACGAAAATGCAAACATTGAGTAAACTTCTTTCCATTCCATAGATAGACGAAAAAATGTAAAATCAAGTAAGTATCAAACCTAAAATTTTCAAACGCGATGTTAAAATTTTCTATACATCATTAAACATTTAATAAATTTTAATACATAAATAAATTAATGGATTCAATTTTTTACGTATATACGTATATGCATATTCATGCATACATATACATCAATTAATTACTGATACAAACAATATTAGTCGTTGAAATAATAAAGAACAGATAATATCGTAATCTGTAACAATATAATTAATAAAACGTATTGTGAGTACAATTTTGAAACGTTTTAAAAAAGAAACATTAATGTGGTTAAAATATTAGCACGAGTAAAACTATATTTAAACACCTTTACATATAAATTATATACATGATAGTTGTGTAAGTATTTATTTATATGATTTTTAAAATACATATTTCAGTATAATATAAATATGTACTATTTTACAGATTTTATGAATATTAAAAAGACAAAAATTATGTAATATTTTACTATATAAGGATGTATTGTTTATTGCGTCCTTGTTTTCAAACAAGCTTTCGACTTGCCTCAAAAATCAAGTTGAAATATGTTTGCATTTGCATTGGTCTTATCATGATCCTTGATTTTTTTGGGGCATTTACACACTTCCTTGAAATCACATATGATTCAAAGTTTGTTTATCCTTATGAAGGTGATGTACATGAATTTGTTAATGCATTACGACATAATGAAAAACCTGATGTTGATCCTATAAATGAGTACAATTATACATATAAAATTGATATTAGACAAAAATGCGAAGATGCTGCATATAGCAGTTTTCGTGTTGTGTACATAGTGAAATCTGCATTAGAACATTTTGAAAGAAGAATGGCAATTAGAAACACTTGGGGTTTTGAGAAAAGATTCTTTGATGTACCTTCAAGAACAATTTTTGTCGTAGGTGTACATCAAGAGGATAATGAACTTCAAGCAAAATTAGAAATGGAAGCTGCAAAATATAAAGATATTGTACAAGCAGATTTCAGAGACATGTATTACAATAATACTATTAAAACTATGATAAGTTTTAAATGGTTAGTAAAATATTGCCAAAATTCAAAGTTTTATATGTTTGTTGACGATGATATGTATGTTTCGGTAAGAAACGTTCTGAGATTCATAAGAAATCCAGCTAATTATCCAGATTATCTGAAAGAACCCAAAAAGATTGGAGCTCATAAAAGAGAGATTAAAGATTCTGATAAAACAGAAGAATTGGGTATTAACAATTCAATTACACAGACAAATAGCATTACTTTGAATAAAAATGATTCACTTGTTCGTGAAAACTTAAAAGACACTCTTACTACCAATGAAATTAATCATAAATTAACACAGGATTTTAATAATGAAACTTTAAATTCAATTACTGTAATTAATACAAATTCTTTGATGAAAAAGATCTCTGACCAGGCAGAAATTGTAAGAAATGAAACTAATTTGCAGAGAAGGAAAAAACAAATTTTTGATTTTGAACTTCCAGAAGATGTTAGATTATTTGCAGGGTTTGTATTTGTGTCTTCACCTCATCGTCATAAATCTTCTAAGTGGTATGTTTCTCTTAGCGAGTATCCATATCATTTATGGCCAACATACATTACAACCGGTGCATACATATTATCGAAAGAAGCCCTGTTAGAAATGTATTATACTAGTATGTATACAAAACATTTTAGATTTGATGATATTTTTTTGGGCTTAGTTGCAAAGAAAGCAGATATTGAGCCTTTTCATTGCGAAGAATTTCATTTTTACAAGAAAGATTACACAAAATTTAATTATAAATATGTAATAACTTCTCATGGATATGGAAACCCAAATGAGTTACTGAATGTTTGGAATGAACAAAAAGCACTTGGAAATGCTTAAATATTATCTAAAAACATTACTCCAATATGAGTGAAAATTTAAAACAAGAGTATACAAGAAAAATATTTACATTCATATCATTTATATTATACAATTAAACTTTTAATATATTTAGTTATTGTGTCAAATGTTCTTAATTAAATTTAAGTTATTTTTAAATTATTAATGATCTCAAGAAATAAATCAGTAGAATGCTACTTAATAAAAAAGAATATAAAAGTATTTCTAATATTCTTTATATACAATTAATTTATTGTAAAATACATTAGAAAACAGCTTAATATTTAAAACAGACAAATATATTAGTCAGTCTTTATGTACATAACAAGACATTATGGTAGTTTATGAGTAATACTTTCATGTACATAAAAAATTAAACACTAATATTAGGACGAGTTATTATAATTAATACAAATGGTAAATATCAATATTTAATGTAATATTCAACATATGGCATAGGTATTATTTATTTATAAAATTCGTTAAAAAGTAGAAAGTTATTATTGCTTTAGTTAAAATCATTCTATTGTATCAATAAAAATATAAGTATATTATACGAAAGCTGATTAATACAAAATCGGAAAATATATTGATATGTAAATATGATAGGAAGTTTAGAAAAGAATATGTAAGTTTAACAAAATATTTACAATTTTGTACTTATCGAACTGCTGTTAACAGCCTAATCTCTATGATATTTATATTTAAGACTTCAATAAATATATTTTTTAATTCCATATACTTTTCATTGTGTATTTATAGTCTGTATTGTTGTTTCTCCATGTTTGCTTTAACTAATGTTTGATCTAAATTCGTAGCTTCTCTTTTAATCATATTTAGTAAAAGTTGTGAACTCTCCAAAATCTGTAATATTATAATATTTGTATTTTTATAATATAATGATAAAATTATTTTTAGGTCTATTTACATTAAAGTTTAAAATCAATTTGAAAGAAATATTAATTACAAACAAATGCACCTTTATATATGCTGTTTCTGTATCAGCAATGGTTCTGTCATATTCATTTCTAACAGCTATCCTTTTAGTTAAACTATCATTTAATCGTGTTAATTTATAAGACAATTTTTCTATTTCTCTTTGCAAATTATTTTTCTCTTCCTCCTGTGACTCAATTTGAGCTTGCAATTCTGTACGCCTTGATTTCATTTCTTCTAAACCTAAAAAATATTAAAAAATAGTATAAAAAATGCATTAATTTAGAACCTAAAATTCTGCGACTACAACAATACATTATGTAATTGCACGTAAACTAAACAAAATTTTTCACTCATATAAATGATAATTAAATAATTATAAATTGTAGGTTATATTTATTTACACTTCACAAGTTCTTGATTATATGCTTGTAAAGCAGCACCGTGCTGAGACATTTCAAGCCCTCCATGCACAAAATAATCACAATATGTTTGTATTAAAAAAAAAAACAGAATTGTGTTCGATAAAATAAATTTACTGACAATTTCCTTAAAACAACTAATCAAACAAACGTTTCAGTTTTACCGCGAAGTTTAGGAGAAGTCACTTTCAACGCATGCGCAATTGTCAATATAAAATTTTTGATTATAATTTAAAAATTATAATTACAATTTATTTATAGCAACAGCAAAGTAAATTTAGTACACGTGTAGAAATATACAGAATATTTTTATAAAATACTAGATTTCAGAATGTTGTATAATATACATATTTATTACACAAAGAATGCTTTGAAATAAATGTTCATTTATATAAAAAAAATATTTTTATATAACATTTTATAAACAATGTTAGCTAAATTTTTTACTGAATCACGTAAATATTATAACAAAAATTACAATTCATTAAATGTATACTATTGTAAATGTTGTAATATTACAGTACATATCAATGCTTAAATATTTAGTGAATTGATCAAATAATAATGCTGTTATTACAATATTTTAAATAACCAATTATTGCAATTAAGAGATTTTAATACGAATCTACCGCTATAAATTAATTGATTAAAGATTAACAGATAAATTTTGTCTAATAACAAAATATTTCACTCAAGAAAAACTATGCAGCTCTTCACCTTGCCTATTAAAGGCTTCATGATGTGCTTTCGTCCAGCAAGCTACAATAAATGCACCTTTCGCTCGGAATCTTCACTCTTGCAGAAAGCGTGAAAGCCACAGAAACCTGTACAGTCGTGCTCTACCTACATTGATTGATCGATCGTAAATAAATCAGTACCATCTAAACAGTGCTCAAAATGATTTTCTGTGTATCTTTTAAAATGTAGATGTATAGTGTTTTGTTAAAATATGCAATGTATCAAGTACCGTTAATACTAATATGTGAAAAATCAAATGTACGATATGTTTCAATATCATTATATGCTTAACCAACACACTTTGGCGGAAAAAGGACATTTTATATATAAACAACTCATAACCACTTAAGAAGCATCCATACGAAATCTTGATCAACAACTTACTGATCAAATTTATTTTCGATAAACGTCTTCAACATGGATATTTCAGGTATGACGATTTTACGATAATCTTATTATCTATTTCGTTTGTTGAAATCTGAGATCATATTGTTATTCCTATCTTGTTTCCTCATGTAGCTTCGTTAGTTAAATTCAAATTTTATTCTGATTATATATCTAAAGAATCAACAAAAGTCGACATGAATTGAAAAACAATCTGCGTTTGTTCCTAAGTTGACACGACTTATGGCGCTTGCGCAGGTAAAATTTTATCCTTTCGAGTTTCTATACATGCATACGCAGATTTTGTATTTTTATCGTACAATAAACTATAGAAACGGGAAGTATTAAAATTGAAAGTATTTGAACCAACAAAAATGAAACAAAATATTTAGACATATGATTTTCATTGCAGTAGTTCCTACATTGCCAATTAAATTAATTTATGTGTATGCAAACGAAATTTTTGTTCCATATATAGTTATAGTCTCTTAATGCCAACTGTTAAAGATATACGAAAAATTTAAACATTTCAAATAAGAAAATGAAATTTGCGTACACCAAAGGTGACAACTACATTCAGAATTATTCTGTTACCGATTGAAGATGCACACGACCTTGTCAAATGACATCATGATACTAAATTAGGATTTCTTTACCGGCGCAAGTGCATGACGACACACGCCATATAATCGAAAGATTCTATGATAATTACATGTTTTATCATTCATATGCAAAGGATGTTATTCTTACTTTGTTACCCGCATATCAATTCAACAAATCCAATTTACAATTTTAGCTAGTTAAATAGACAATACTTAATTTATACTTGATGTACTCATGTTTCATAATATTGTATAGCAATACCAATATTTATAATAAAATTAGATTACTAGAAAAATATGTACTTATTTTTATTAAATAATAATTTTGTTACAGGCAATAAAATAAATAATATTCGTATGTGAGATCAATGTCATTGGTTGAAATCTGTGATATAGTAATATTCTTTTATATCATTCAATATTTATTAAGTAAGTTTTGTTGAAACTTACATTTTCTGGATATATGAAATAAATTTTAAGCTCTATTATTTAAATACTTAGAAATTATACTATTACATATTTTTTATTTTTTAGTTAATTTTCTTTTTAACTAAAATATATGTCAATAGTACATAGTATAAATTAATCATCATCCTTGTAATTTTTGCAAAAAAAATGTCCCAACATAGGTATTAAAATGACTCATACTTCAAGATATGTGGGATACCATACTGGTACCAATCGAGACTATTTAACTGATGGAGATGAGAGCCATCATGCTCCATCGGATCGTACAGTATCTGAATATATTGTATCTGCTGACCATACTACAATGGTAATTTACAATTATACAGGATGTTCCATTCTAATGGAATTATATTTCACACTTCTTAGATTTCAAGATCACCTTTATCTTTTTAATGGAATCATTTACTTTGTCTCAATTGTTCTACTTTGGTCATTTAAAATAAAATACCTTGTGCATGCGTTGAATAGGTAAAAGCAATGAAAAAGGACCGTCCAGAGAGATATGAAAAAGAGGAAGGAAGACGATCGCGAAGCACACCTAACAGTCGTGTTTCTGTGCTATCAGGGTCTTCCAGACATAGTCTTCATCCCCTTAATAAGAGTGCTTCGCATGGCAGCATATGTGACAATGGATCAGATATATATGTTACAAGTGCTGCATATAGAGCAACTTCAGACATAAGGTTTTAAATATAATAAATCCTACTATTATTTATGCAACATTATATTATAAACATTATTATCTAATCGATAGTCATGCATCGCATCACAGTCTAACTCCAAGTTCAAGATTGGGTCATCGGGCACCTAGTCATTGCAGTTATGGTTCTGCAAAATCAGTAAAATCACACACATCCAAGAAGGATGGTATTATTATAGAAACTATGTCAACACCTAATCCTTTTTGTCCAAATACCAAGGGAATTTGCTGCCTTATGTTACTTCTCAATCTTGGTTTAATTCTTGTTACATTAGGTTTTGTTATAGTAATTCAATTCTTTCAACCATTAATAGTTTGGTAAGTATATAATTAATACAAATAACTCGACTCCTAACTTAAAGGCTGAGATTATAGAGTTTTATATCAAGCAAAATTGTTATTTTTTTTTTAGGATTTTGGGAATAGTGTTTCTTGTATTTGGATTTTTAACTTTGATAGGAAGTCTCATATATTGTGTACATGTATTTAGAAATGCAAAGCACCCACATGACATTAATCCAGAAGACCTTTATTGGACTAGATATTGGCAAGGACATGTAGGCTCAGCACCTGAAGTGTATTACAAGGCAGAAGATAAGTATCAAGATGATGGATACAGTGATCGTTTAAGCAAATACTCAAATAAATATTATGATCGTCAAAGATATTGACAATAAATAATATGTATTTTATGTAAAATATGAAAGTATTCAATATGTTTATATTATACATAGAATTATCAAAATTGTATAATGAATTAAGATACTCTAGAACAAAAAAAGTTATGTTTCATGTATATCAATGCTACTAACATATTATTTCACTGACAACATAACATGTAAAATTACATTTTGTATAAAATGGTAAGTTATTTATTTTATACATATACGTTTAAAATCAATAAAATATCTAATGTAAATTACCAATTTTTTAGATGTACATATTCTGTGTAATAAATGAAATGATTAACAAATAGAAGACTTCATCATAAATTTTATTTATGTAGCTCATAGCTTACATAGAGTCCCACTACATAAGGTTTTGATCTTCATCTGTTGGATAACTATTTTTTATTTGTAAATGCACTATGTTGGAAAACTTTGTCATATCCAATTGTGTTATCAAAAAGCTTTTCATTTAGCATTGTTCCCTCCAAATCCATTAAATAAAAAAACAATTTATCACAAACCTTCAATGGCAAATATTGTTTAGCTTCTTGTCTTGACATAGAAGATTTTACCTTAAAAATGATAAATTAAAACTGTGAAAAACACATGTAATTTTTATGGTTATACAATCATAAAAATATAGAATACAACAAAAATACATAAGTTAACTAAACTTGTTAAAACTATCATTTACCATATTCACAGGTAATGTTAAGAGTGCTTCTTTTTTAAATAAATGATATGTAATTAGAGATACATTTTTACCACCTCTGTTTAAAATAATGTATTTTATAAATCGTTGCATTGAAAAATGTAATATAAAAATCGCAAGAGGCCCTAAATATAAAAATACAGACATGATTAATATTTTATTTATATTACAATAAGGGAAAAAACTATCCCACATTGTAAATTACATACATAAATCCACTTATTTTACATCTATACAGGGTGTTTGGCCACCCCTGGGAAAAATTTTAATGAGAGATTCTAGAGGTCAAAATAAGACGAAAATCAAGAATACTAATTTGTTAATGGAGGCTTCGTTAAGAAGTTATTAACGTTTAAAGTTCCGTCCGTACTGAATTTTTTTCTCGAAAATGCGCAAGATTTCGGGGGTAGGTCTATTTACCAAAAATGATTGTAATTGAACCCCGCAACCGAAAATAATTTTTCCAGAACGATTTGAAATTTTTTAATTTAATTGTTAATTACTTTTTAACGAAGCCTCCATCAACAAATTGGCATTCTTTATTTTCGTCTTACTTTGGCCTCTAGAATCCCTCATTAAAATTTTTCCCAGAGGTGGCCGAACACCCTGTATAGTAAATATTTATATAACTTAAGTATGATATTCAATAAAAGAATATTCAGAAATGTATGTACATCCAATATATAGTGAATATTCATACTTAAATGTATTGTATTTTGTATCATTATGTATGTATATTACAAACATTAATTGTAAATTATGTACTATTACCTAATACAATTCCACATGCGAACATTACAACATATAGTCCCTTTTTGTTCAAATAATCTTTCCGAGATATAGATTTTGAGTATTCTGACAAATTGATTTGATTATACGAATAATATATTAATGATGCAGAACAAAATACCCATCCAATACTAAAATACCTAAGTAATGTACAAGTTGTGGAAGATTCATGTTTAAACAGCAGTACATTATTTTGCACATTTGTATTTACATTCATCATTTCTTCAATCGATTCTCTGTACAAATACATACAAAAAATATTAATGTTTTCAAAATGTGGACAACAGTTTATAGACAAATTTGTACAGCATCTTATTCATCTGTAGCACTAATTCAGTAACACAAACTTTTTATATAAATCCTAAAATACTATACAGTACCTTGTATTTCTTGATTTAAGTGCATGATTAGGCAAAGAATGGTATGATTTATGAAATACATAACTTTTATGTACAGAATTTTTTACTACCGGTTGATAACAAAATTTCAATTTATTAATTAAAGATGCATTTAGAAAAGTATTCTTTAAATGCAAAGGATTAAACATCCTTACAATGTGTATAATCGCGTACACTGTCTTAAATGAATATTATCTTTATGTTTAACCTCAATAAAAGTCTGTAGTATCTCATTCTTTTTCGTAACAAAACATATTGTGTTTTATTTTAGTTTTATTCACACTTTTAGGTGAAACTACTATTTTTCGTCCTAAGTATGTAAATACCACAGCCGACTCTAGTACTCTAGCCGTGCTGTAATAAAATAGCAACACCGCGGGAGTCCGGCTTCGATATACCTAGCCCAACCTACCGTAACAGCCTCCCACTACCCATCGGCCTCTGGGCTACATAGGCTCCATCTACCGGCCTTCCGGTCTCCCCCCTATCTTTCGAATGTTTCAAATATTAATGTACTGAAGTCCATTAAATGTGAGCAACGGAGCAATAATCCAGGTGTTTCATTTATTTATATTAACTCTACAGATCTTGATTTTGGTGTGTAGCACACTTATTTAATATAATCTATAGCATTTTTGGACATTTTGTTTTATATACACTTTTTTTATAAATTTCACATAATGCCACGGCGTTGCCGTGTTCCCAATTGCAAGGGAAATTATGATAGTACCTTAAAAGATAATAATTACAATTCTATATTTTTATTCCCCAAAGATGAGGAATTGCGGGAGAAATGGAGGGTTGCTATTCCTCGTAAGAATTGGACACCATCAAAATATTCTGCCGTCTGTAGTTTGCATTTTGCAGAAACTGATATTGAAAGGTACCACGGTATTCTATCGCCCAATGGTGTACTGGAGAATGTTTTGTTGAGATGTCCAAGGCTTATAAGGAATGTAGTACCCTCCATTTTACAACCGAAAAATTAGAAAAACGATTTGAAAATTATAGACTTTTATCTGGTTGTAATTATCATGTGTCATATAACGAAATAATTCATGCAGAAAAAAAAATTAGATTAAAACATATATTTACAAAATCGGCAAATTCGTTTTCACTTACTGAAATCAAAAATAAATTTCGAATTTGTGATGACAATAATAACGATCTTCATGATCTTCCCACTGATGTGACTTGTTTCTCAGGAATCTTCGATACCGAATACTTGTCCGATTGTGTTGTAGATGATTCCATTAAAATTTATATTTCTGGTTATGGGTCCCATTCTGTTGCTAAAAAATTAAATTGCAGTATATGTCGTTTATTAGTTGTGGAGGATAAAGGTAAAACTGTAGGCGATGTATATTTTGATCACTTACAAAGAGGGGGCCTTTCTGCCCCCACTGAAGAAGCGATAGCCTCATTTATTCATATGTATGCAATAATGGAAGCCATAATAAATGATGGCAATTTAGAATCTCAATTTTTGCAATCTGGAAATCATAAACATATTTTATGTAAATTAACATATATTAGCATTCAATCAAACATACATTATTTAGCATTTTCAGATACATGCGTTTGTGGTCGAGCTTACCAAAGTATTTGATTTAAATTATTATCAATTTTTTCAAATATTTTATTAAACGATTATGTGAAAACTGTAAATAATAGTCAATTGGAAACACGTACAGACATCACTTCTAAAAATCGTAAATTAAAAACTTTTAATAGGAACTAGATTTTCAATGATTTTTTTTAATTTCATCTTTCTTAAAACATTAATTTTTATATATATTTATATACAATAAAAAAAAAGGTAACACGCCATGGTAAATACCCCTAGGGTGGTGAGGAAATTTTTCACAATTATCATACTGTCCTCTAACACGATTTTATAATTAACTCCATAATTGTTCCTTTCAATAGCTAATTATGCTAACCTCTTTTCCACGGGCACTTAACCTGTTTGGCTTCGTACCAATAATTTTGCCTATTTCAGGTCTCTATTAACTTATACATACCTTTATCAATTTTTAAATCCTTCAGTTTGGTTCAAAGATGGTTTTAACTTGTTTCACACTTCTATTTTCTTGAAATCTCTGTAAATATTTCAAATATAATGCATCACAACACCAAACTATTCCGACAGTCCACAAAATATATACCACATTTATAAATATTAATATACTTCTGTATTACTTCTACTTACTATAGTTATGATATTCATATATTCCTTATACATAATTAATAAAAAATACTGTATATTAGTATAATTTTATATCGCAAAATAACGTTAATTATAATCCTGAACACAAATCTCCACTATTGAAAATAGGACTCCCGATCCGCACATGAGCGGTGTTGCCACGTTCCATAGCACGGCTAGTACATACTTACTAGAGTCGGCTATAATACTGTTGCGGTCGCCGCCTGGCGCCGTGTAGCAGAAGCTCTGGGGGGCGCGAGGTTTAAATCAGATTACACGAATGTAATAGGAAAGGGAGACAAAGTGGAGTCCGCGCCAATTCTACGGTTTAAAAGTGGTTAGAGATTCTTTTAATGACTTCACTTCGGGTCATAGATTAGCCAATAATTTATTGGAGACGGATGTTTGGATAGTCGTGAGCTCCCCTTTGATCCCTTCTCCTAGATGTGTAATTCCAGGAACTTGGGCCGTGCGCTATCGATTGCCGGAAACGAGCTGCGTGCAAAAGCCGATAACGGCCACGTGCCGCAGAGGACCGTTCTCGAGGGATCGGGGGGTGTGCCGAGGAACGCGCGTGCGAGAGTTTTGCGCCCGGCCCGAATAAAGGAAGGGACGATCTGGAGGGGCCTACGTGTGGGCTGGGCCTCGACCGGCCGGCAGAGCGACACTTGAATCCGGAGATCGAAAGTGAAAGGACGTAACATTGAAACTTGAGCGAGATCGTACATGTATCAGTAGAATCGGCAAAGAGAGAAGCATTTTGTATTAAGAGAGCGGAAGTGTACGACCGGGTTATAATAATTCCTGCGAAATCTGGTTGTTTTGTTTTATATTCCTTTATTAAGTTACAATTAAAGTTCTATTTACGTGTGTTAAAATCGTTGCATCCATTTATTATTTTCCTTATCTAGCGATCTTCGTTTGAAACTCCCGCGTCCAAGGAGCAGAGTGCCTTAGCACTCCACGGGCAGCGTTCCCCGCCGAATTCCCTACGAAGTTTCGGAAATACGCCGCCGGACGCGCAACAATACATATAGTTGACGGCAGTGTGACCAAAGGCATAATTGAATGCATCGACGGCGGCACACCGACACTGCTATTCTTTCTGTTACCGCCTGTCAAGTGTCAACGTGTTCATTGACGTTTGTTGCTATTGCAATGTCGATTGGTTACCGATTACCTTTGTTAAAATAAATAATTCCACAAAATGGGTGATTTCTTGGCACCTAATAATACTTGTGGCCAAAATTTATTACGTTTGGTGTCTCGTGGAAATGCTATTATAGCTGAATTGATGAGATTAAAGGATTATGTGCCGCCAGTATTTAGGTTATTTATATCTTTTAGTATTACATATATTTTACAAATAAATAAAAATTATCATTTTAAAAGTTATTACATTTTCATTTCATTTTATGCTAATTATAAATTTACGTAGATTTTTCTTTGCAGTTTGGATTCAAAACAAATAGTACAAAAGTATGGATCAATTATAATTGATTTTACATATTTTAAATCAGTTAGCGTTTACGAACAAAAAATAGAAAATGATCCGGTAAGTAAATTTATTTATTTAGTAAAATTATCAGTTTATGAGTACTTTGTAAAGATAATTAGTTTTCGTTATACAGATAATAATATTTAAATAAACACTGGTAATCTCAACTGACACATGTAATTTTTACATAGGTTCTTCAAGAAACAGATGAAGAGTTGAGAAATAATTTTTCAGATATAATTTCAAGGTTTTACTTGGCTTTTGAAAGTATACATAAATATGTTACAGACTTAAACTTTTATGTTGATGAATTAGAAGATGGAGTATATATTCATCAATCTATAGATTCGATCATGCTTAATGAAGAAGGAAGACAGCTAATGGTATTTTTACAGTTAATAAATTGTGTATCATACATTTATATTCAGTATAAATATATGGTGCTTATTTTGAATGGCTAAAGAAACTAAAGAATTCATATTAATAGTGTGAGGCAGTATATTTATATGGAGTTATGTTACTTTTGGTGGATTACCATTTCGAAGGATGTGTAAGGGAAAGATTACTTGTATCTTATGATCGATATAATGCTCAACGTTCGTCCTCTACACGTGTTGATGACATATGTACGTTATTACGTTCAACAGGATTTTCAAAAACTTCTAGTAAGCGACCTGCAAATTATCCTGAAGAATATTTTAAGTGGGTATTTCAAAGCTTTTTAAGTTCTGAAGATCTTTAATTTTTCCATTTACAAACATTTATTTTACAGGAGAATACCATTGAATGAGTCTTTGATAGAACATATTATTGGACGTTTACGTTCAGACGAAATATATAATCAAAGCCTTGCTTTTCCACATCCAGAACATCGCAGTACTGCTCTTTCCAATCAAGCATCGATGTTGGTTGTAATATTGTCATTTAAATCGTCTATGTTACATACACATACAGCTATTATGAGAGAGATAGTAGATAGATTTTTCCCCGATAATTGGGTGATTAGTATTTATATGGGGATAGTGATAAATTTATGTGATTGGTGGTCACCATATAAGGCTGCGAGAACAGCTCTTAGTAATACACTTGAATCATCAAATGTAAAAGTAATTGCACAAAATTATGGTAAAAAAATGAAGGTATTTATTTTTGCACAATTTAAAAATAAAATTATATTAAGTATGTTGCTACATGTATTATTGTCTCTACCAAAAATTTATTTTAGAAATTAATATCTGAAACAGAAGAAGTACAATTGGCAATTATTTTAGATGAAAATGCAATAGGATCATTGGTAAAGTTAGTAAGAGAATGTAATGTAACATTACATTGGATTCTTCTACATACAGCAATGTCAACTATAACATTAGAAGATTCAAAACGTTTACGTATACTCAGGCAATTAGTAATAAATGAAAGCAAATATACAACAGCCGATTGTCTACAATTGTTACTAAGTACTGCCCAGATTGAACAAGATGTCAAACAATTGTATAAAGATGTATGAATAATAATACTTCGTACATTATCTGATTATATACAAGATTAATGAAATGTTAACTTAGTTTTTAATTTATAGTTATTATGTGGTAAAGAAACTAAATGGGTTAGGGATAAGGGAATATGCGTCGAACGTATAACAGACCTTACCCAAATATTTAGTGGTAATAAATCTCTTGATGGTGTTGAAAAAAATCAAAATCTACATTCGTGGTTTATGAAGATTAGTAAACATATCGATTCATTGCAAGAAGAGGATGGGAGGAAAATAGTACAATTATTACAGGCCTTAGAACACGTGCAACGTAATAATGATATAAATCTTAATGCACATATAATAATTCAACCTTTTATTGTTACATTATTTTACATTAAGTTTTCACTCTGATTGTAATTATTACAGAGTTTCATCAGTTGGGAAATAATTTACATATATCACAACATATAGCTGATATATGTGAAATATTGCATAATATGTTGCGCACAGGAAATATAACAAAAGACATCATGATCAGTTTAAATATAGTGACAGATTGTTGTTATGCATGGAACGTAATGGAATCATTTATCGACACAATGCAAGCTAGTATAAAAGAAAATCCTCCAACTGTAATAAACTTAAAAGCCCTTTTTTTAAAAGTAAATTTGAACTTTTATCTGAATTTATGTTTAGTATATCTTATCAAATTAAACATTTATATTTACCATGTTTTCAGATGGCTTCAGCTTTGGAAACTCCTTTATTACGGATAAATCAAGCGCGCAGTGCAGATTTATCATCAGTATCACAATATTATAGTAGGGAATTAGAAAAATATGCAAGACGTGTTTTACAAATAATACCTGAAACTGTGTTTGGTTTACTTGCTCAGATAGTTCATCTTGAAACTAATGCTTTTAAGGAAATACCCACTAAGTTACCAAAAGATAAACTGAAAGAATACGCACAATTAGACGACAGATTGAAGGTAAAATCCGAATTTTTCATTTCTCTTTTTTCTTTTGAAAACATAAATTGAAGGGAACTGGAGTGACAAAATTTGTATTACTACATAAAAATAATGCTTTCTTTAAGATGGCTAAGTTAACGTATGCTGTGTCAGTGTTTACAAAAGGAGTGTTATCTTTAAGAAGCGTTCCATTGGGCGTATTGAGAGTTGATTCTCATCATCTTTTGGAAGATGGTATACGACAAGAACTTGGAAAAAAAGTTACATTAGCTTTAGACAGTGGTCTTGTTTTTGAACCAAAAACAAAAGTAAGCTCTATATTAAAATTGTTTTACTATATTATGTTTTATTGAAAATCAATTGTTTTCTAATGCTACATTATTTTAGATATCTTTAATACAAAAACTTGATAATTTAGCTGCGATTATGGATGGTTACCGTAAATCATTTCAATATATTCAAGATTATATAAATATTAATAGTTTAAAAATATGGCATGAAGAAGTAGGTAAATCCATGAATGTTTAAAATGATTTTTATTAATTATATTTATATTAATGTAAATTGGTATATAATAACTTATACAATTATCCTTAATTTCTTGTAGATAACGTATATCATAAATAATGCAGTGGATGAAGAGTGTGCAGGTTCTTCCTGGACTCCAGAAAGATCATGGAGATACCTTCAAGAAGAAAAACATGTGTCTGTATTGGATAATAATTGTGTAACTTTTATTGGCAGACTTGCTCGTGAACTTGTTCGTATAACTGATTCTAGGTATTATATATTATATGTGTATATACATATATATTTTTATAGATTTTTTGAACTTAATAATATTATAGTAATTTTTATTGTTTCGTTGATACTATTATTTATATTTATATACACGTTTGTAGGACAACTGTTTATATTGAACATTCCCTTGCCTGGTATGATCTTAGAACGCAAGCAGAAGTATTAAATTATAAAATTTTTTCAAAGATATTAGAAGCAATAGGTACACCTGGCTTAACAGGACTTGATAAACTTATTTCATTTTATATCGTTACTGAATTAGGTAATATGACCCATTATATAGAAAAGAATATTCGTAATAAAACGTGGACGTCTACGCTTGATTGTTTTGAGACAATATTCAATTCTATAGAGAGTTCCAAAGGTATTGTTTTACAGTTTACTGTATTATATATTACTAATAAATTCAGGTGATTTAGTTTATTTAATATATGTTTTTAGGTAATATGCCAAAACTTCATACCTCTGTTAGTACTTATACTAATAAATTCTGTCCTCAACTACTTGAATGGATATTAAAAGTCGGGCATTACCAACTTCTTAAAAAAAAAATTGCATATGAACTGAACACTGCTTGCAAATTCGAAGCTAAACATATGGAAGCAGCACTTCAAACTGTAAATACGTATGTATAAATAATACTTTAATAAATTCCTATTTCATATTAATACGTGAATATTTCTATTTCACATGTTTATTTGGATTTATAGAGCTATTTTATTGGAAATCGATAAAAGAGGCAATTCTGATCAAAATGAGGCTGATAGAAATGAATTATTGCGCGAGCTTAGCGTTAGATTAGATTGGGCTGGTATAAGTAACCCACATAATAATGTTTATATTAAATCGCCAAATATAAGTAACATTGCGCTCATTATATTTTTACTTACTGTGACACAACTGCCTAAATTGTACTATTGTAAAAATACAGGTAATTTATATATGTATACATACTTAAATATTTGAAATATAACTAATAATAAGTAAAATAAGTAAAATTGATTGCAGGAAGTCTTTTAAGTAAAAAACCTCAAGACCCTCTTGATGCTGTAATATTCGTAATTGGAGTACAAACAGTTTTGCGCCAATGTGCTTTTTCCACAATGATACGTTATGTTAAATACCTTTGTACATATGTTCTATCCTGTGTTACTCCAGACAGGTATAAAGATATTTTTATATATTATCTTATAATAACACCTATTGACATCAATATTGTAATTGCAGCGCAAAAACGGGAAGTGATGGAGATTCCGAAGGAACTAACACTTTACATTTTTTAGAGTTATTTATAAAATATTCTGGCATACCACGATCGTTTATCCTTAAAGAAATTCCTGTAATTATCATGGATCATTTCCAAGCGAAGACTGTTAAATAATCGTAAATTTCAAGCATAATATAATTCTTTGAATAAAACCAACTTGCATTGCATTGGAGTATAGAAGGACAAATATTCTCTATTTTGTACATATGTTCACATATAAATCCGTATTTTGTACATATGTATATGCATTGTAATATGCATACCAATTATATGAGATATTGTTAAGTATAAGAAATAAAATTCTATTATTACTATAAATATTTATATTTATTATTGAAATGTGTGCCCCATTTAAGTTTCTTTAAATTAAACTATTTTGTTAGTAAGTACATTATAATAACATTAATTATTTTATTAATTATCGTTGATAAGACGTTGCATTGAAGTGGAATTTATTAGATTTTCAAAGTATAACAAATTTTCAATTACAATGATTTTTAATAATATTCTTATTTGCTGAAACTTATTAAATTATTTTAAATTAAACCTAATTTGAAATCTATCAACTAAATTCATTTCAACAATAATTAACAAACATTTATTTTGCGTAATCAATATTTGATGATTTGTGATTTATTATGTTAAATTCGTATATGAAAGCGCAATTCTGTAAGTATGGAACCTTGTTACTAGCATCTGCAGTGGGAATTTGTATACGCATTGGCGGCTGAAGGCGCTATTCGTCGCAAGCGGCGGCAATGCGTCGGTTTTGCAACGTATTTTACAGCATTAATTATTTCGGATTACATCGTACGATATTTTCAAAATAAACTAGGAGCATTAGCATAACTATGTAACGTTATAATATGTTTTAAACTCTGTTATGGCCTGTATTTCGTGATTTATGATAAAATAAATAACGTAGGCGGTTTCGTCGGCTAGAACGGCCGCTATGAGATCATCAAAGACGCCAACGGCCGCACCTATAGTTTACAAACTATAAGAAAATAATACTTTAAATATCGAACAATACGTTCTGGTAACATTTAAAGTCTTTGTAAATAAAAATTGAGTACTTTTATTGCGTTATTCTATTACTTCAACCTATGTGTAATAGAGTAAAACGAACAAATCGAAATAAAAAATCACGATTGGCGGTTAGGAGACCGTTGACGCCGACAACGGCGGCTACAACAGCGGTATCGGCGGCCCGGTACAAAAGGGGCTGCTATAAATTCCCAGCTCAGTCCTCCTTGCTTATACGTGCAGTTACAATACTGAATTTTGTTCGTAGATACTAACAATTTTCTAGTATCTTTCTTAAAATCTCAGATAACATTGTGGCAACGAAACGTGCATCAATATTATACATTACAAAAATGTTGGACTTTTACGTTGTAATATTTTGTTGCAACAAGACCATCGATTACATATTTTATCTTATTCGATTTATAATTATATCGAATATGTTAAGCTTCCTTTGTTTCTTTACTTTGCCTAAAAATTATAAAAATTTTGAATAGTATTGCATATTTAATGTAAAATATGTAGACATATCGATTTTTCTATGTGAGTACAATTAACATTCATCTTGTCATAGATCCGCTGTAACATTGTAAGTACCTCATTATGTTATAGTTATTATTGATTTTTTTGTCTCTGTGGTATGTATAAATTTGATTTTAAAGGTAACTTTTGAAGGTTCTATGATTCTGTAAGAAGTTCATCTCATTCGTTATAGTATAAAATATATAATAATTAATACAGACGAAATCATAAACATATCGATATTATTGTATTTCTACTTGCTCTTACACGCTTTCATTTTGTAGAATCTGGTATTTTTATCGTTTTATAGGATATAACTATTATTTCGTCTCTATTATTTCTTAATACGACAAAATATAAAAATGAAAACAGAAAGAAATACGTGGATAATGTTTATATAATCTTTAAAGGATAAAATAATTAACATAATTTACAAATAAGAACTTTTTTTCATTTTCTATATAATTCGATTGTATTTTGGATGGATCCATTTATTTCTGCTGTGCAAAAACTGTATATTAAAGAGAACTTACTTTTTATAGAAATTCAATGACTACGCAATTATAACTGACAATATGTTTTTTTGATATTAGACAATCATGCGAGCGAGCATATTTATCATTCTGGCCTTCGCCGCCGGAATTATCGTAGCGACATCTAGAAATCGTAATTATTCTGATTTCGTAAAATATACGAGACCGCGAGAAATCCGAAATTCTGATGATTCAGTCAATCCTGGTAGAAAACAAATTATGGCATATGGTTTTGGAAAAAGGTGGGGATATGGTTTTGGAAAAAGGTGGGGATATGGTTTTGGAAAAAGGAAAAATACTGTTGATAAAACGTTGACGGAGGGTCCGGAAGGGTACTCAAATTTTACATTCATGAAGTTATTTTTTCTTAGTTATTTTTAAACTATTTTCTCATCAGTAAAAATGGTTTTGGAAAAAGGGAATCAAATGAAAAGCGGGGTGTTGCAGTTGGGTTTGGAAAAAGGAAAAGTACTGTTGATGATCCAAACATTATTAAACACGAACAAATTACACTTTTACGATACTTTCCGGAAGGGTACGCATATTTTACATTCATAAAGTTTTTTCTATTTGTTATTCCTAAACTATTTTCTTATCAGTAAAAGGAATATAAATATTTGTATATTTTATTGCTATGAAATATTTTGATTTTAGGATACCTGTGGAGTGGCTACTTCAGCAAATAAAAACAAACCCAACTTTTGCTGCAAAATTAACGCAGTTGTTAATAGATGAGCATGCTGATTCGTCAATGGTAGATGATTATTGAATGATCAACTGATGTACACAATTTTTAGCTTATATATTATAGTTTAATAAATCTGCAATGTTCAAAAAAGTGTTTCATTACTATTAACATGCTTTTTTCCTTGGAATTTTGTTTCTTTAAAAATTTACATAACGGATATATTATGGTAAGAATTGTAAGAAAATAATAACAATTTTCAACCGTTCGAAAAATTTGGTATACGAAATTGTAGTTAAACTAAACCACGATTGGTTAACTACCCACAACCTATCACAGCCTTACATTCCTATTAGCGTAACTGTAACTCTTTGCATTATTTAATCCACTTTAAAGAAGTAATAGAAATATACGAACGTGTTTGAATGCATAATTCTGAATATATCAACTAATATAAAGGTTTAAATATATATCGTTCAAAAGAAGCCATTTTAACCATAAATTATACAATTGATACGTCATTGCTACCAACTACAAAGTTTCAAATATGTACAGGAACAAAGGATACGTAAAATTTTAGAGACGTAACCGTCTACTTTAAAGGTAATCAATGGTTTACAGTAATGAAAGGCTTTTGGTTCCTGCATTACATGAATTTTTCGTTTGTGCTTTGTCCTCTTTTAGATTGATTCTACGGTGGTGAATTAGTCGGGGAGCTAACAACGTTACATCTTGGGGTAGAGTTCACTTTGAAAACAGGGAGGAAGCGAAAAATCTAACCATTATATCTGGGTGACGCCGTCCGCCTAAAGCCTCGGAGTCTTAAAATCTCCAAAGGCCCACAGGCATACGCGCAACCAAGGTAAGAATCCCACAACACATGTTCAACGGAATTCATAAAATATTATGTATTTCTTTCAAATGGTACTTGAAACTCCGTGAGATCCTCTGTTCAGAATTTTACAGGTTGATTTGCAGTAACATTTAATTCATTGCTGTGTTAACCTCAATATACCCATGAAAATTACTTGAACGAACTTGTATTCAATGTAATGATTAACATGTACCAAGATAGAATAATAATTAGTTTTCGAATCGATTAAAAGTTTTTGCTTCTAAACCACATTATGTTTTAATTTTTGCATTATTTCGAATTGGGTAGACTTTTTTGTAATATATTAACATTGCGTTTAAAAATTTAATCGTACGTTACGACTGTTTGACTGTATTCTATGAAATGCTATCAAAAAAATTATTTCCTGCTTATGTAAAAACTATTTAGAATTCGTTTGTTTCAAAGTAGTTTTGTAATATCCTGATCATTATATTTGCATAAAGCTATATTTATATGAATCGCGTTAATTCAATGTATAAAATCAAAATCATATTAATCTTTGAACTACATACATTGATGACTAGTTTGTTAGTTGTTTCCATGACTATAATTTATGAAATTATAAACATTAGCATCAAATAATAAATTGCTTAATTATAAAATTAATTTTGAAATATTATTACTGCAATCTGCACTGTATGTAATCTATAAGTAATGTACACCTACCATGGGATCAACAACATAATTATGTTTTTTTATGTTTTAAGTATTACATCTTTTTATTTTATCTTGCAGTTAAAATAAAATATTTTTTATTTAACAAATTTACACATAAATAAAATATAATCTCTATTCCTTCAGTTTTATATATTTATCATCATAAAATTGATAAATTAATGTTTGTTTGCTTATCAATGTTTCCTATTGGACTCATTGTTAATTTTTACATGAAAGTATAGCAATTGATATTAGTGTTATATAATTTTACTTATATATCATAATAAAACAATATTTTAGTTTCTCTTTTCCCTAATTTTTCCTCTTTCCCTTTTTTCTTTATTTCTCCATATGCCCAAAAGACATTCTTACAGGTTGAAAGTCCGTTCGTTATAGTTTCTAGTGCAGTACAAAACTGTTTGCAGTTTACCGGTATTTCTTAATTTGTGTTGTGTTCGAGTTGAAAGTTTAAAACGTAAACCAAAAAGTTCCGGGCAAGAAATCCTGAAAAATAACAGTATGTATTGTATATGTGAAAAAAGTTCAGTTTAAGTATAAAGTATAAAAGTTGCTAGTAAAAAAAGTTCTCGACGTGATATAAAAAGTATGTTCAACACGGTATGGATCGCGCGCGTTGTGTCTTCAAGAGCGAGTACTGCACAGGCTCTTATTGATACAGGTAAGCCCCTGCGATGCTACTGATGCAGATTTTTCAGTGCTACATTCGGTTGGTACGGCTAAAAATTTCACTTCTCAAGTAAGAGGAATTAATGATTTGATTGAGCGGTGGTCCCATTTTTTCATTAAATTCCATTATATGTATTGTAAAAGTATCACTTGTTTACAGGCTAGAATAGTCCATCATGTCAGACTCTGGTTCAGAAAGTTCCTCTTCAGAGGATTATGATGGAAGGAGAAATCCAGTTGCATCTGCTGACAATGTGGGATCGCCAAACTTCTCGCATCATTCATCTGTCTCAGGGCATAAATCTAGGGCAAGTTCTATTTCTTCAAGAGGGAAGTCACCTGAATCTATCATATCCGAAAGAGATTCAAAATCTCCAAGATATACACCAATATCACCAAAATCTCAGAGATCTGGATTAGCATCTCCTAGTGAAGAAGAAGGTTCCCCAAGATCCACTCGTAGTTTATCAAAATCACCACCTACTACGCCAAAATCATATCGCTCAAGAAATAATTCTTTAGATTCACCTAGGAGTGATCGTAGCTTGTCTCATTCTCCAATACAAGATGAAAGATCATGTCCGTCTACTCCTAATGATTCTAAATCCTTACACCTGGAAGATGCTGAACCCAAACAATTTGAACTCGAAGTTGATGTACAAAGATCTGGAGATAATTCACCTAAATCATATTCTTACAAAAACAGTGAATCAAGGCAAAGTTCACCGAAATCTCCAAGATCCGAACATAGTTCAGCAAAGTCATTAATGTCTGGAAGGAGTTCTCCAAAATCAGACCCTGCATCTCCTATGGATGATCAAGAATCAGACAAACATTCACCGCCTCATTCTCCACCAGCAAAAAGTAGTTCATTTAATGAACTGGATGGAGAACAAATTTCAGATGGAGATATCGAAGATGAACCTGAATCAGTAGCTAAGTCAAAACTTGCACCAATTACACATGGTGAAGATTTATCGGACGTTTCTGATCTAGAAAGTATGGATGGGGTAGATGGCACTACAGAACATGAATCGGGACTCAATGAAAGTCAACATAATGAGGAAAGACATATGCCAAACAATGATGATAAAACGGAGAAAGAAGATAAAAATGTACCTGTTGGATTAACAGAAGAGAGTGAACAATTGGATTTTGAAGCTGATGGTCAATGGAAAGACGAGCGTGATGAAGGTAAATAATACTCAAACTATCTAACTTCAAATGTAAATTAATATCAAATTAGAAAGAAAGAAATATTATACAAATTTGAAGTAAGAATAATTAAACATCTATTTTTTAGGAGAAACTGAAGCACCAATTACTAAAGAAAACAAAGATGAAAAAGATAAAGATAAAGTTAAATTAAAAGATGGAATTGAAGGAAATGACAAAGAAGAAGGAGAAGAAGATGGTGAGAAAATAGAATCTGAATTAGAAGAAGGCGAACTCAGTGATGGTGATGATGCCCGACCAGAAGAAACAGAACCAAGACCTGTTTGCCGTTTTTATAATCGAGGCCAGTGTACGTGGGGAGTTAGTTGTAGGTTTCTACATCCAGGTGTAACCGATAAGGGTAATTATACGATGTTTGATATGGTGAGACCAATGGCATATCCGCCACACGCAGCTGCTCCACACGAATTCAGACCGCACATTGATAGGCCAAATATGGTGCGACCATTACCTGGTTATGGAGCACCATCTCATACACCAAAAGTAGAAGAGCTTCCTACTGAATCAGCATGGGAACGTGGATTACGACATGCTAAGGAAGTCAGTCTATGTTTCTATGAAATTATTAAATGTCTATATGTTATGTGCCTTAATATAAAACGTATTTACTAATATTTACTTATTTCCTTACGCAGATGATGCGCAAGGCAAATAAACGCAAAGAATCAGATATGGACTTTGAAGAAAAGAAGATGAATTTAAGCTTGGGGCAAGACGAATTAGACAGAGAGGCAGGTTATTATGTAAGAGCAGCCAGCCCAGAACCACCAGCTGAAAGGTGGCCACCTAGAGAGGCACCTCGAAGAATGCCTCCGCCAAGGATTACGCCAGAAAGATATATTGAAGAACCTGATCCTTACTATGTACCACCAACAGCACCACCAGAATATTATAGGTAATAGTTATCGACTATAAAATGGTTACAAAATATTTTATTTATACACTTTGTTTCCGAAACATTAATTTATTTACATACTTTTAATAGGAGAGTACATTATAAAGCAGATACTCGAGTTGCTACCGAATATCGAGAACGTATTGATTATCATGCCGTACCTCGCGGTACGCCCCATTCTGTTTCACCACCGCCGCATACACGAGAACGAGAAAGAGAAAGAGAACGTGAACGCGATAGGGAACGAGAATATTACGAGAAGTACGAAAAGAAACATAAGCGTCCATCAAGGGAAGTTATAGTAGAACGTATTGCCCCGACGAAACCGTGGCGGGAAGAGGAACCACCTCCTGTAGAGAGAGGTAGAGGAGACGAATGGGCAGATCCTTGGATGCGGAGGAAATCCCCCAGCACCGTGCGTCGGAATACATCATCTCGACGTTCACGAAGACAATCTTATTCTTCAGGCTCTTCGTATTCATCAACAAGGTAAATTCTATAATACTTATGACTGTGATTATTTTGTTCCTTTGATTTAATTATTGGAATTAAGTATTCTCCATTAATAGCAATGCAACTTATAGATTCTGATCTGTAAATTACTATATTTAAACAAACATTCATAAATAGTTCGTGTTCAAGTTTTTTTTTTCCGAACGTTTCTTATGTACGAAAACGTACAAGTGTACTGTATGCTGTTTTTAGTTCTAGCCGTAGCTCGAGCCGTTCTAGCTACAGTTCTTACGACTCCCTATCCAGGTCCCGTTCACCATCCCCTCCCTCTAGAACCCGTGGTGCTGGCAAAGGGAAAGCAGTCGTGACATCGCCACCTTCAAATCCTCCAACGGTGGCAGCTGCTGCACCTCAACGCGGTGCCATGTTGATGAACCCACCTGCTCCTTCTCCTCGTCCACCCAAAGGTTCTATTTCTCCTACAACCGGTACACTTCACCGACGTGCTGGACTTAACCCACCTGCACCGAGCCCACTTTCCTCTCATCAACGTCACCATGAAAAGGCACGAGATAAAGCAGCTATAGCAGCAGCTGCAGTGGCAAAAGTTATCAAAAGTCGATCAAGATCCAGGTAAAAAACGTTTAAAAAAAAATGTATTCCACTATTTATATACAGTAAAACTGGTGGGGTGTCTGATAAATTCATATAACTTATAAACATTTAAATATAAATATGTGTGTAAGACATAATAAAATTTGCTTTTAGGTCGTCGCATAGTAGTTCAGGGTCGGAGAGCAGCGGCAGTAGCAGTGATTCCAGTGAATCAAGTTATTCATCTTCATCTAGCGAGACTCGTCGAAGAAAAGGTTCAACTCCGCCAATAACGCGAAAGGATTCCAAGGGTATTGATGCTTTAAAGCTTAGTGGTACCAAGCAACAAATTAAACTCACATTGAAACCAACTAGTAATACTACAGCTGTGAAAAAGATTGATCGTTCCGCTTTAATGGCTGGAAAAAAGAGAGGATTAGAATCACCACCTTTAATCGATAGTAAAGCAAGTGTTGCCGCGGCCGCAGCTAAAGCGGCCAAGAAAGCAAGTTCACGACGAGAAGAACTGTTAAAACAACTTAAAGCAGTGGAAGACGCGATCGCTCGTAAGAGATCAAAAGTTTAATAATGCGGCTTTTATTACCTTTGAGGTAAATATGTATGTACACATAAATATTTCTTAGTGTATCATGTAATTAGCTGCTATAAAATAACGTGTGATATGAAAGAAGAAGATTTCATATTAGAAGCAAGAGTTTCTAATTTCATAAATATGTTCTAACCGCGATATTAATATTTTATTCTTTAATTTTCTTTCTCGTCAGTATGTAAACACATATAATATTGCGCAAATGTCATACTGTACAGTATCTTCATCATTAGAAGTAAAAAGTATGTGCATCACACACATGCACGCTTGCGCGTGCATCCATAGAAACAAATGTGAAAATTTTGAACATTAAAATTTTTTTAAGGATGAAAAGATTATAACAATTTGTAAAAATAAACTACAAGACAATGTCGTAAAAATGCCAAACACGCGTAAATAAAAACAAACATGTAATTTATTTATGTATGAACCACAAAGATTTTGTTGAAATACACAAAATATCATCTATGTCATAACATATAACATTTATATGCAGATGCAAACACGTTTGGTGGTATTAAACGACAATAAAATGTCACACCTGTACAAACATTCTATAACCTTCTTTTACTTTTTTTTTACTTTTTTAAATGAATTAAGTTTATATTTTTTGCATTATTAGTTTACAAATGATTATCTATGCAAAATAAAAACATTCATAATTAGAGATTAATTTGTATGACCATTAATGTAAATAATTGATTAATGATCAAGTAATAGAACAGTCCAAGAGGAGAGTTTAAATTCAGTGTAACAAAAATTAAAGTGTATTGCATAGTATGAGTATTTCATACTTCTGCTGTTTACGTTGTGGGTATGATCACAAACAATTAAACACTTTCATTACAAAACATAAAACAAGAAACTAATATCGAATTTTGTACTACACTTAAAATATTAATTGCCTGGCTATGGTAAATAAATTTGTTTGGACGAACATAGTGACGTGAAAGACTATTAAGAAAAATGTATTCTTTTATACGATTCTTTGTAGATTAGTAATCATAAACACAATAATAGTAAAGTATACAAAATCTGCTAAACTCGTAACAAAATAAATGCACGTGACAATGCATTTTGTACTTTCAACAACAAATCATATTAGATTCGTATTACAAGTACTTCTCGGGGTAGGCACGGGTAATGCAGCGCGCTGTAAACCGACACAATTTGGCCCGAAATAGGGGGTTTCGAAATAAGAGATTTTGCCCTTATATGAGCAGCTTTTGGGTCGAATGAGGTCTCATTCGAAAGAGAAAGGTCCAATGCAGTGCGCTCTGGTCAGAATCGAACGAGATTGTGTTCACATTTATTAATATCAACGTCGAAAGTCGAGAAAAAAATGAATGAAATACAGCCACGGAATCGAGGTCTTTTTAGGTTACTAAAAGAGTTGTACGATTCCAATACTGACCAGAGCGCGCTGCATTGGACCTTCCTCTTTCGAATGAGACGTCATCCGACCTAAAAGCTGCTCATATAAGGACAAAATCTCTTATTTCGGAATTGCATTCCCACAAGCGAGTTCCGCCATTACATGGGTAATAGCAGAGCAAGTCACGTGACAAATTTAGTTCAGGCAGTCGCTACGAGATGGCGCCTAATCAAGAGGGCTGTGAAGGTGAAACCACAGACGAGATCTCGTCTGTGGTGAAACCACAGACGGGGTATACCTTATCTGTGGTAATTCTGCTGTATTGATAACGCAGCGATTACTCGTACCTCACTACTCATGCAATATCGCGAACTGATTTATGGCCTGTCCTCAATAGTATCTCTGTACAAGAGTTTGAATTTTATTATCGATTTACACGTTTTGAAGGCGGTCCGTCGTTTTATCTCAAATTAAGAACAGTTGGGATCGTAGAGTAGTGTCATGGCGTCGTAACCATGACAGAAAGTTTGTTCCTCACCGACGAATTCGTCAGTAAACCTAATATGTGGGGTGGCTACCGACATAACAAAGTCTTCCTAGTACTGTTGCTAATGCCTATAATCCTAATACAAACTTACATATGTAAGTATTCGTCCAGTATTGCGTATCTATAAACAGAACAGGCATGTGGACGCGGTTATGCGTGAAATGTGACGTGCTCCGTATCGTAGCTCTTACATATATTCTATGCTAATTTCAAACAAATATGTTATCAGTCGCACGTGTTTTGTGTCGATAAATTCGATAGTGGTGGCATCCGTTAAACCGAATATAATCCCATTTGATGCGATAATGTTACACATAACCACAATGTAAATACATTTGAAACGTGTTTACTACAAAGTTAATCTTTTTGTATCAAACAAATATACTGTCTTAGTTTCTTCTCACGAATCTTTGCCAATACATTCTAGTAGAAAAATTATTAAAAACATGTTGTATCAACGTAGGCTCTCAAATACTTTATTAAGAGGTTATGGCAGAAGGACATAGCGTACGAACAAACACTATGATAGAAACCTTCGTATTCTAGTCAGAATATCGTTTTAATTTATTTGTTCTACAGATTACAGGGAGCAATGCAAATGGCTAGAACTGAGGGGCCTGATGGACTCGTTACAAGCCGATCAACGAGACGCGAACCGACTGTCATACACTATAATGAAGCTGATAGAAAAGAATAGTGTGTTAAGTGATAGCGGCAAACGAGAATATGCCGATAAACCCACGATATATGTCATTACTCCGACGTTTGCCAGGCCTGTACAAAAAGCAGAGTTGACACGGTTGTCACAGACGTTTCTGCACGTACCTAACCTCCATTGGATCGTCGTGGAAGACGCGGCGATAAAAACGATGCTGGTCACGCGTTTCTTGTTAGACAGCGATTTAAGGCATACCCACCTAAATGCTGTGACCCCGCCTAATTACAAATTGGGAAGAAACGACCCGAATTGGAAGAAGCCGCGCGGCGTCGAGCAACGAAACGAGGCGTTACGCTGGCTTCGCGACAATGTGAAATTAACCGACAAAGGGGTCGTGTATTTCGCCGACGACGACAACACGTATTCGGTGAAGCTGTTTCACGAGGTAAGGACATTAATTCGGCCCAGTCACGGAAACGTTACGTAAACGTACCTTGCAGATGGCGAAGATTCAGAAGGTCGGCGTGTGGCCGGTCGGTCTGGTCGGCGGTTTAATGGTGGAGAAACCAATATGTGATAACGTAACTAATAAGGTAATCGATTTCAACGCGGTCTGGAAACCGGACCGTCCGTTTCCGTTGGACATGGCCGGGTTCGCCATCAACGTGACGCTTTTATTAGAGAACAAGGAGGCGGAGTTCTCGTACGACGTTCAAGGCGGCTACCAGGAGAGCGAGATCCTGAAACAGATCGTCACCAGGAACGACCTGGAACCCCTGGCGGATCTATGCACGAAGGTACGCGCGAATATTTTTACTCGACGAACGTATACACAGTGTGTTCGGCCAATCCTGGGAAAAACTTTAATAGGAGATTCTGGAGGCCAAAATAAGACGAAAATAAAGAATATTAGTTTCCTGACTGAAGCCTCGTTAAAAAGTTATTAACAATTAAATTAAAAAATTTCAAATCGTTCTGGAAAAATTATTTTCGGTTGCGGGGGTCAATTACAATCATTTTTGGTGAATACACATACCCCCGAAATCCTATCCACTTTCGAGAAAAAAATTCGAGTAGGTACTGAAATTTTTAGACGAAATTAAAATATTTAAAATCATACTAAAAAAATTATATTTAGTTAGAGGGGTCAATCACAATCATTTTTGATGAATACACATACCCCCGAAATCCTATCCACTTTCGAGAAAAAAATTCGAGTAGGTACTGAAATTTTTAGACGAAATTAAAATATTTAAAATCATACTAAAAAAATTATATTTAGTTAGAGGGGTCAATCACAATCATTTTTGGAGAATACACATACCCCCGAAATCCTACCCACTTTCGAGAAAAAAATTCGAGTAGGTACTGAAATTTTTAGACAAAATTAAAATATTTAAAATCATACTAAAAAAATTATATTTAGTTAGAGGGGTCAATCACAATCATTTTTGGTGAATACACATACCCCCGAAATCCTACCCACTTTCGAGAAAAAAATTCGAGTAGGAACTGGAATTTTTAGACGAAATTAAAATATTTAAAATCATACTAAAAAAATTATATTTAGTTAGAGGGGTCAATCACAATCATTTTTGGTGAATACACATACCCCCGAAATCCTACCACTTTATAGAAAAAAATTCAGCACGGGCGGAACTTTAAACGTTAATAACTTTTTAACGAAGCCTCCCTCAACAAATTGGTATTCTTGATTTTCGTCTTCTTTTGGCCTCTAGAATTCCCCATTAAAATTTTTCCCAGGGTTAGCTGAACACCCTCTATCTCGAAGAAATATTGGTTTCTCTTAAGCGGGGGGGTTCAGTTTATTACGGCAGAATTCGATACAATAATTTTTGGAGTAAAAATATTAATTCCTTTAAATCGTGTAAATTAAGTTCGAAACATTTTTGTCTGTCGGTAAATGTAGAACGAGTTATTCGTTGGACGACCTATCACTGTAGAGAATTATACAAGCTTTCGTAATTGGTTTTAGGTGTACGTCTGGCATACGCGGACAGAGCCACCACAGTTGAACGTCGAACAACTGTTGATCAAGAAAGGTAAACGCTCGAACGCGGGCATCGAAGTGTGATCGAAAATCATGCGCTTCGCGATCGTTACAAGAAGAGCTCGGTGGCCCGTCGTAGTGAGAACAAAAGTAAAGAAAACAATTTTTGTGTACGCTTTTTATCATTTATACTTGGGCCATTTACTCCCCTCATTGTGGTAAGGTGCAGTGCCATAACTTTACAGCGCACATACGATAAGACTACAGATACGACGTTGATTAATTCTAAGTCGTTTATCTCTGAATCAAGCTCACGAGTGAAACGTTTCTTCTTTTCTTTTTTTTTTATTCTTCTTTTACTTTCCGAGTGTCTGTTTGTACAAAATCCTTGTACGATGAATTGTATTTTTTTCATACTGTACCAAGAATAAATATGTTAGCGTAAACGAATATGTGAATCATTTGACCTTGAAAATGTTCTTTATCCTTTATTAGTCGAGTACGTATCCTTGACGCGTACAGAAAAAAGCATACATAAAAAATATGCCTTACACCTACGAACTTTTAATAATATTCGTAATATTTTTATTTTTCTTTTGTTTTCCTTTTTTGTTGTTTAAGTTGGAAGAATGCGCAGTAATACTTTTCATGGGAAGCTGCTTGGGTTACGGATTTTGGCAACGAATATAAAATAGCTAGATAAACGCGACCCCTCCTCCGCGAAGAAGAGGCCTCGAAATACTGCGTGTGACGATCACGAAGACGAACAACTCGCCGTTTAAGTTTCATTTCTCGTCGATAGATATATTTTTTCCTCGTGTATAATATGTACTCGTTCACTTACATGCTAATAAGTACTATATATTTGGCAAAACTCTGTATTTACGGGTACGTAAAAAAGCTACCAAGCGCGGAAAGTGTGTTCGCAAGCGGGGAGAAGTGGCGGATGTTTTTTTCTTTCTTTTATTTTCACTCTAGTTTTATTTTTATATACGTAGGTACAATTGTCATCCCCTTTCAATAAATATACACGCGATCGATTATCATTTCGGGCTTAACTTTCGTTCGTTAGTCTTAGTTTTCGTATTCTTTGCGAACGCACCTTCCGAACTTGCATGACAACATCCTAACCTTACCGGACCCTCCTAACCTTATATCCAATACTCCTTAACGATTAGGAAAAACGTTTACAAGCATTTACAAAAACTTATCACATTTTAACTGCGTTTTCTCGAAAAGCCATCTTACACATTAGGACAGAATTGGTATTATATATATATATATATGGCAGCTTTCGATTGTTCTCTTTTGTGTTCTTACGTATTCTGGAACGGTGATTCGAACGTCTGCCCGGTTCGACTCCGCGCAAACTTTTCTCTAAAGCGTTAAGAATTCGTGTTTACCGACTATCGAAAGTGTCGCTGCTTTTTGATTACACTATACATACATATTCAGGGAGACTTTTAATGTAAAGAGATACGTTCGAGTAGATTGTCGCCACAGTCGGTGTATCGGATTACCTTATTTCTCGGAACTCCCTTCTAATTTCCGTATCTTACAGTCCTTAGGTATACTGTTTCGGAATGGCAAATCGGTAATCCAATCGCGACGACACGCTATTTTATAAACCAGAGTTTTATTGCGACAGCTGCCCAATTCTTCCTTACTTACAATAGTAACTAACACAGGATACATAAAGTACTATCAATAATAATTAAAAAAGAAACGTAAAAACGAAAGGGGAGACGGTTGGGCTGCTCTTGCACACGATGGTAATCTTTACATTGTAAAATTGTACACGGTAAACTATCACCATAAATTATCACGGATAAAAAAAACAATATTTCGCGCGTCCAGGATCCACTTCGAAGTATAACTCGTAACTAATTATACAACGTAACCAAATACGTCAGTCATGTTCGTGGCAGGCAAGAGTTACATAGTCGAAAGCCGAACGAGTAATGTCGTTTTCGTAAAATTTGTTCGCGAACAGCGCGAATCCGAGTGGCCTGAGTTACACTTGATCGTCAATGATAACCGGTACGATTCGTTTCCATGAAATTTTACACTTAAAGGAATCAGTCTTTGAACCAAGGTCGTATATAACCACGAAATCGATAACCTGGCGTTTAGAATCGAACGTTAGAAAATGAAACGTGTCTGTGTCGTGGACCTTACGATACGGTATCTAATTGAACAACTTACAGGAATGGGTGTCGTGTCGTGGAGTTACAATAAACCTTCAAAAGTATATACACAGATCCAGAGGTCGCTGCTAAATCGCGAACCTCGTCGAGAGAGAGTCCCGTCCCGGTTCCGTTCGTTTCTGTTTCGCGACGGAAAAGAAAAACGACGCTTCTCGATGTATCGATTCACCCCGATCTCACGGGGATCGATAGCAACGATTATCGCGACACAGACGCTGGAGAAACGAGACGGAAGCCCGGAAAAACGGTTTCCTTAATACCTTTCGTGCTCTACGCACGATAATACAGTACTACCCAGCGTACTAGACTGTTATTATCTAGAGGGTGCCTCGAAGCAATGATCACTATTTATCGACCAACTTCTACCAATTTCGCGATTAATTTTGTACATTCCTCCTCCTCGTGCAAGCGATCTATCTATCTCCACCTTGCAATATTCGCTAAGTTACATTACGTCGACAGATTCTCTTTCCCTAGAAACGATCGCGGGAATCACGCTCGTATTCCGTACGCTTTTGCGGTAACACCTACGAGGGAGGAGAGGGAGGGAGTGAGGGAGCGGGAAGAGAGCGTTTTTTTTTTTATTTTCTTTAAGGCTTCCCAAAAATGCTGCCCCGAAACCGCTACAGAAACTAACGAGGTTAGGTCTCGCGAAACGAAAGCTACGTCGGGGAATTATGTATCGAATCGTTTTGTGAAATGCAGGCTTACCAATAAGAGGTTATACAGCTTTTCGTCGTGTCCTCGACGGAGGGAGGACACACCGGCGAGAATGTACGCGCGTATCGTCGCGTCGATCGTCGAATAATTCACGAAGTATAGCCGGTCGAACGACGTGTCTCGTGTGTCGTTCGACCGTCGCCGGATGGCGCTCGCGACGCCCTCGGTACGAGGAACGAAGCTTCGTCGGATTCGAATGTACCGCGGTTCCGCGTTCCCCGCTTAAATTCAAAATTCGAACCGGGGAAACTTCGTTCGTCGCGTACTTACGTTGTACATACCGAGACGTACGAGCCCCATCGTATCGTTCGAGAACACTTTGGCCAGAAACAGCGTTTCCACGGTGATTTACAATCTAGTACGCCGGAAGAATATCTAAACGGCCGAATCCTTGCCGACGAAACCGGTCTTTGAGACGGACCTCTTCCCGTCGAAGGTGATGGACGTTTCCCGACGCAGACCAGTGTCGATGATCGGCGTGATCTTCTTCTCTTCCTTCAGCGGCTCCTTCTCGTCTCTAAAATGTTTCAATGCGCAGTCTGGATTAATGCCACGGGTACAGAATGGTTCTTCGCCGCGCGATCAGTACGGTTACTTCTATTACTGGGCATAAAAGAGCATGTCGAGAGATGCGGCGCGTGGTGCAACATCGATTAATACGCACAAGGCATGCCATCACTCGTTAGTATCGTGTATTTGCAACCAGGGGAATTTCGTCGTTCCTTTCCCGTATGTTTCTAATAAAACGGTAGCAAGTGTACAGTGGGTCGCAAAAGTATTCGTTCATACAGCGACATTGACGACTACCAATTGGTGGAACCTGGCGTTTCTAAAGTCATTCCACCAATTATCAATTATTTCGTGAAATCGAGCACGTTTATAAAAGGACTTGGACTCGAACGTAAGCTTTTAAATTATAGATAATAGTATGGATTTCGTGAAACAATTGAGATCTCTGGCGTGCCAACATACTTTCGCAATCCGTTGTACGCAATACTTCCCGCAGCTTTTTAAGATAATCTATGGAAAGGCGGATAAAGTGTTAAAATCGTAGAGACGCATGAATCAAAATTAATTTCGGTGTTCAGCGTCTACCCGTACTTTCGCGCCGTAACGAGACTGAATCACCTACGTCCATGATCCACGGCCGAATGGAGCAGGGTAAATTAGAGCGTGATGGTGGGTGTGCTACGTAGTTAACGAGCAATTAATATCACTTCAGAGTGTTGATATCTCATGCAGCATAGCCAAAGCACGGGCGAGAATAATGGCGACAGTTTTATGCAGAGCGCGTGAAGAGTGATGAGAAGTAGACAGAGAGAAACAAATAAGCACTAAATGAAACTTAATAAGATGGTGACGTTCGTTGCACGAACCCGTACAACGTGCTCTCTGTACGAAAAGTGGTTGGCGGCGGAAACAGGATGCGTAAAACCGAAAGAAGGAATGTAAAACGAATGGAATGGGTTAAAAGTGAGTAAAAATCAACAGGCAGAAAGAGAATTCATGCTCGAATCCTGTTTTATCGACTGGGTCCCGCGTCCGTTTCATCCCCATGGACGCCATCGTGTCCACGAGTGTGCGCGTTCGACATTCCAGTACGTTCGAGGGAGCCGGGAAAAAGAACAGAAATGAAAACGAAGAAAGAGGGGGGGAGGGGGAGACAGTCGACGGAGCATTAAATTAAAAAATATCATGCCTAGTAGAAAGCCGTGTCAGAGCCCCCGCGTGAGGGGCCATGCGTCTTACTGATTTCACTTATGTATCTCTCTTACATGGCAGTGTGTTTGACCAATCTAATGGTATTTTTTCCACTACCCGAGTCTTGGATGGCCGTGACCCCGGCGACATTGGCCATTTTTTGGTCGCAATACGGCAATGGAAACCGCCAACCGTAAAGACTACCGGTAAAGAAAAAAAAAGAGAAAGATGCGAGAGGGTCAGAAGTGTCTCCTAATGGCGGGCTAAGATTCTAACCGGCTGAACACAAGTTTAACCCACGTGTTACTTCTTTTATACGTTGACCGGTTTATATCGAGCTTCCATTAAACTCGCATTACATAATGCTTCTTTGAGTACTTGCGTTTTGTAGTTTTCTATTCACGGTGCACAGAGTTCTGTTTCTATTACAAATTGGATACGGTTCATAGAAAGTTTTCGGTAGCAATTTGATCAAGCAACATTGTTGAAGTCTCTATTAAATCATTAACCGTCCCTTTAATTTCACAACTACGTTACTCCCGGCTTCCACGCGCAATTACTCGTGTTAATGGGTTAATTACAAACGTTATGGCGTAAGGTATTGTGTGTGTATTCGACCGTAAACCGTATCGTTCGTAAACGTTAACAGGTCGAAAATTAATAAAGGTAATTGGAGTTTACCAGATTCTCGCGTTCTAAACTAATTCGCGTTGTTAGTCGCGGTAAACCTCCAATATTTTTTTCACGGCGGGGAAGCAGAAAGATAGAGACCAACGATTTGAAGTTCGACGATGGGGGGTGAGAGGTTCGATGACACGGTAATGTAGAGCCAGACTTGCCAAAGCACAAATGTAAAATAGATGTAACGTATATAGGAAAGTCGAATAAATTGTCTAAAGATCGAAAGGGTGTTTCGTGTGTGTTGGTGTGATCAACGAATTCGATCGAAATGAGTCTCACCTGCCCAACTTCGCGTCTTCTTCGTCAACTGGTTTCCGGCGGGATCGTTCGCAGACGTAATATATAATTCCTGCAACAGAAATTTCACTTCAGAACAGAATTTCACAACAGAAATTAACTTCCTCCTAACAAAATTCTGAAAATATTGAGAAACTTATTTTTATTATTTATATTATCGTTTAACTCGATGTAACTGTACCTAAGAACGAGTACTTATCAAATCCACACCAATTAAAATGGTTTCTCACCTGTTTTATGGGCGCAACAGCAGATCACGTCGATCACAATAATGAAAATGATCAGTACCGCGATCACGATACCGATTATGGCTGCGCTGGATATCAGGGGCCCTTGATGGTGAACCACGGTGGTGTCTATAGCTTGAAGGACAAGAACAGCGTATCAGATCTAAGTATCGCGACGTGAATGTACAATATTTCTTGCAATCCGTTAGTGCAAAAGCAGTACTTAACAATGTTTGGTGATGATAAAGGGGATCATGGTTGTTGCACGAACGGACCTTTACAGACGATTCCGTGGTAACGAACAAAAGTGGAAACGTACTGGTAGGTTTTTAAAAATTATTTCCATTGGCAGAAATCACGATTTTCGAACGCAATTACCAGAAGGTGTGCGGGTACTTGAAAAGTTTAGCTACTTTCGTCGAGAGCTTTGACTCTCGTTCGCAGAAATTCGTGAAAAATAGCATACTATTTTAATATTAATAATGCTGAAAATTAATAATCGTTAGTTACATGTATTATAATAATAACTAATTTGTCATTGTCACTGTACTTATAATTTTACGGTCTGATTGCTTCTCGGACAACGGAGATGTAATATGTCTGCAGTTTGCTCAAACCAGTGATTTCCAAAGATTTTTAACAAATCAGAGATACAAAAATGTAATCAAAATTAAATTCCACGATTTTGATAGGCTATATATAATAAGTTACTTCAAAAACAGTGGATCGTAAAAATTTTCACGCTAGTATATGCATTGTATTTATTATATTTTCTATTCCAAGCATATAATTTTGAATCAAAGTTTATCTTATAGTTGAATTTTTATGAACAATGCATTAATAAAAGGAAACTTTTATTCTTCTGGTAAGGCTTCCTCTAATTTGGAAAATACTGGTTGAAAATCAAGATATATAGAATGGTTAGGGGTGGGCCCTGAGGAGCCAATTGGTTATTTATGAGCACCCGCACATCTCCGACAATTACGCGGACCGGTATTAACGAGATCGAACACGGGGTATCCAGCATCACCAAACACGTTACGCGGACGATTAATTTTAGTCTCCTGAAAAGAAACAAGATCGGCGGGGGGTTCTGGGGATGTGCCAAAAATCCGTTTTCATCGAAGCGTAGACACGTAAGGAACCAAAACCAAAGCCAACGAGTATACGGATCAAACAAACAAGAAACAAAAAAAAAAAAAAGAAGAAGAAGCTATCGTCATCGAAGAAGCAGTAAAAAGAAGCGTGTTAAAAAAAACAACTAAAGGAACAAAAAGGAGAAAAAAAAATAGAAAAAAAAAGAGGAACAAAGTGGTGCAAGAGTACCAAGCGCGAAACGTATGGCGTACAAAAGCGACAGAGAAGCTTCCTTCTTCTGGCGAACGCAGAGAAGGGTGCCGAGAAGCTCAAGGAAGGGGGAAGAAAGCTCATTCGCTACCTTTCTCTCCCGTTTGTTAGTTTCTACGCATCGCTAATCTAAATGTGCTACCTCCACACAGAAAGCCTTTCCACTGATTGCTTCTTACTTGCTCTCTTTCTCTCTCTCTCTCTCTCACTCTCTTTCGCTCGCTCGCTCGGTCGCTCTTTTGCTTTAAGTCAACAGGGACTACTACGATATACTTAGCAGATTGTATGATACACATTACACCGGACGTTCTCTTCTGATGTGCTGAGCATATTTACCGTTTTCTTTTGGACCATGTGGCTATCTCGTCGAGTGTTTCGTTTTTTTTTTCTTTTTTGTTAAGGTGAGCGGAAAATGAACAAGACGGCCGAGAAAGAAACCACCTCAAATCGCTTCGATTTCGTTATAAATAAACGCGAAGATTTCGAGCAGGAATCTATGTCTCTGGTGGCATCGTTGCACGCGTAGGTGGCCATTTTGTTCGAGCAACGGATGAACAATAAAACATTCGTTCCATCGTACAATTATATATCGTTATTCGAACACTGACATTTTCATTTGACGAACAAATTCTTTATCTCTCATTTCCACCCAATTTCTGGCTGCAGAGTTCCCTGATCGGTACGATATGTACTCGCGAACCGCAGAAAATTGCAATTCTATGGAACTACCAATTACAATATAATCCCAGTTTCCCAATTTGACGTCGGTACGAAATTCGATCGTCCCCGTGAATTTAACGCGCGAAGGGGTTAAGTCGGCAACAATTAACGATCCGTGTTAAACGACGGGCGCGTGTAATTCCGGTCGGAGCGGGGATCATCTCTGGTCGCGGGCCATTTGATAATCGCGCGATTCTCGTCGTGGCGGCTACAATTTGACGGTGGCTTCTCCATCGGCGGATTCATTGGTCTGGTATTCCTTAAACACTCACATATATATTTCCATACTCATATTTACAATAAGTGTTCCACGGGGGGAACGTTACGTTCACACCCACGTCATAAATACGAATATTAGGCACTAAGGCTAGCACATGAATCCTTGCACGCGTGTAAATGTTATCTCTCCCTCTATATTTATATATTTATATATATATATATACGTTTGTACATATACGTGTATATTGTATACATAAGTGTTAGTCGAATATGCGAACGACTTCGAACATATCCCCGTGAAAACGCGCGTAATTGTTTATCTTTCTTTCTGGGCTTACTCGCGAAGTTAACAACTTTAGATTCGCTCGTGAACGAAACTAAAAATTCTCTGTTCGCGAAACCAACGCGTAAGTTCGCTTTCTTCAACTCGAGTCCGTCGACTGTCTCGCTTCTTGCGTCGATACGCGTCACGGATACATGCAACGATCCTCCCCCGCCTGGCGACTTTCGATTGATCGCGAGAAGGGAGGCGATACGCTGCACGTCGAAGAAAAAAAAAGAAGAAAACGCGATCGTTACTCGCCGCCAATGAAGAGAGAAGAGAAATGAAGAAAAGAGTGTCCTCGATCGGCACAGGATCGTGACTCGGTTGTTTCTTTTACTATTACGCGAACGGACGACGCATTTTCCAGGGACCGTCGAACGATGAGAACATTATCCAACGCGAAACGTTGCAGAGAGGGGAGGAGAAAAAGAGAACGTTAACATCGTCGACGAAAACGGAGGGAACGAACGAGAAGAGAGGGTGGTGGGGGGGAAAAAGAAAAATAGCGACGTGAAAATGGAAACGACCTGCGGACGGTAACGAATGTTAAGGAACGATTCTACGCGCGTCAGAGAATTGTACCGTTGTAATTGTAGAACGGACAGAGGAGAGAGAGAGAGAGAGAGAGAAAGTAGTTCTCTTGGCTTTTAGCGAGAATAACTAGTTGGAAAAATGTAGCTTCGCCCCGTTAATGCTCGGAGCCGTTTCGTGCCCGCTTTTTAATTCCGTCATTTTTACCGTTCGCCCGGGAGTCCTCTATTTTCGACCGACGATGGTAAAAAGCGAATGGACCGCGGAAAATAATTTTTCAGACTGACAAAAGGCTCGTCCCGTTAAACCTTTACAGAAATAACAGGTATTCCTGTAATCCTGTTCGGATGTCAAAGTCAACGTTCCCGATCGAAAGGATGAAAATGGTTTGCGATCGTCGAATAGAATTTTGTTATCAACCAGCACCGTGTTCTGCTCTTTGATCCTTTAAATTTCGCGGTCGGTGGACTTTTAACGAGACTGTGTAAATAAATTCCAGGACAATGCGTTGAAATGCAAACCGATATTGAAGCTTGGTCGAAAATGTACTATTAACCCTCAAGTGGATCATTGGGGGCAACTAAAAGTTTAATGTAATTATTTGAAAATTGTTGTAATTCCCTATTAATTCGTTATTTTTTAAAAGTCAATATTAAGTAAAATAATTCTGTCGAGGTTGAGAGTCCACTTGAGGATTAAACGACCGATTCGACGATAGTTTTGACGTCTCTGCGAAGGATCCAGGAAGGCCACAGAAACTATTGCGTTATCGCGCCTCGACCACGGGCTCGAAAACTCGCGAATACCGCCGTACCCCTCCTTTCCACCCTCGAAAATAGATTCACGGTCCTCGACATTGCACACTGCACTTCATAACGCGAACTCTGCGTGCTTTCTCGGCTCGCTCCATCCCTCCGCGTGTCATTCTCTCTCTCGTTCTGTTCGTTTCAACCGGCGTCTTTTATTTATAACTCCGTTTAGGAACGAAGCGAGTTCCTGGAACGGGCCAGCAGCGTCTTCGACGTCGATCAAGCGTCGTTTTCTCGTGGTTATTGAACAAAAATGGCTCGATAAAGCGAAGAAGATTAAACGGAAAAATAAACAGTACCGGTGCAGCGAGAATTTTTCGTCGATAAAACGCTTTGTTTTCCATTTTCACGGAGCGCGGAGAGTTAAGAAAAATTATTCTGCTAATTATTTCGTAACGGTTGCTCGAGTGGTATTTCTATTCCCTTCTGAGAGTATCGTAGAGACGCTGTACCGAACTGTACCGAACGCTTTCATCCAACATTCTTCGGAGGCGAGCTAATAGCACAGTAGCGCGTCTCTTCAACAGCTCATTTGCATCCTCGTCGGAATTATCTCGTCGACGCCGGTTCCTGATCTCTCCCGACCGATGCAGTTTCGAGGCAGACTTCGTTTTAACTTGCAAAATTGCATCCACGCGAAGGAGACCGGGATAGAGAGAGACGGCAATGGCGCCACGCGGAGCCTCGCTATTATAAGTTCCGTCGACGACGACGGGACACCAGCCTCGAGAGTTTTAATTGCGTTAGAGGCCAACCATTATCCCGTAGTTTCACCGATTAATCTCGAAATCTGCCTTCTATCCGTGAGAGACTCGACCTTCCCGGACCGATGCGCCCCGGAGGCTCGGAAAAGCAAATGCACGGAGCAAAACAAACATGACACCCCGCTGTTTCGGGAATTTACCATCCCTAGGGATTTGTTACGAATCCGTTCTCGGGACATTCGAGACCCTGGATGCGACTATTCCCACGAATATTTTATTATCATGGACGTTCGAACGATAACTGATCAGTCGAGAGTTACTGTTTAACACCACATAGAAATTTAAATTTTTAGCATAAAACGACAATCAAGGTATAAAACTATTATCAAATTGCCACGAACATATATTCGACACGTTCACTGCCAGATCAAAACAGTATAATATTTTGCAAAATTTGTTTCAATACTTATTTTTAGCATGAATTTTTCTAGTGTCATAGTGGTAAATCCTGTCACCCATATATGGTCAAAACAGTATAATATTTTGCGAAAGTAAAATCTTTATTTCAGACCATTGTAAGCTGCATAACCTAAAATTTGTTTCAGCACTTTGTAACCTTGTTCAAAATTCACGAATCCAAATTTATTTCCCCCAACATCTTAACTTGAGAATGAATTTTTCTAGTATCGTAGTGGTAAATGAGTAGCAGTGAAAGTGTTAAATAGTATAATTCAACCCCAGACACTAATCTTCAGGTTAATATAGCCGCATTCCTTCCAGGTCCATTCTCTCGCGCTCCGAGTTATAGCGATCCCAGCGTCTCTGGCAAAATCCTCTCTCGCGGTCGATTTCTCGTGAAACACGGAGGATAAGGGGTGTAAAAAATGGAGAGATCTCGCGGTCGGGGCGATCCCGGGGCGTCGATTCTCATCCCAAAGCGATTTAACTTGGACGAAATTGTATTAGGACACGGTCGAATCGAATCCCCATTCTGACGGGAGTTCCAAATTAAGAGGGCTCCGACGGACGTGTTTCCAACGCCCCCTCCTTCGTCCGGTTCTCGTTCGAACGGGCTTCGCGAGAGATCGATAGGAGAAAGAAAAGGGTTCCGCGTGGACAGGAACGATTTCGCGCGACGTTTCCCCGAGGCTCGTTCTCTCTTCAGAGGCTATTGTCTCGTCGCCGCGCTTTTCGGCCGCGATCCAAGGAAATGCCCCTCTCTCCCCCGCCCTCGCCGTCACCGTGCACCCTACGACGCTCACCGGAAGCTCGTACCCCGCTTTACGGGAGGCGGAAAGCACGACATCGAGGCAGAATCTAAGGGTCGACTTCTTCGAGCAAAGTTACTCGCGATTCGACTGGAAAAATAAATGTAAATTGTCACAACCCCCCGAAAAGCAGACGTTCTTTTGCAATTTTTAAATCCTGAGGAACAAGTGTTTAACATTTCGAGTCGAACCCTCCGAAAATTTGAACAAACAATGATCTTCATAAATTCAGAAGTCTTCGAGCGAGAGATCGCGGGTGCACGATGAATTTTCGACAAAAACGAAGACTTGGTCGAGCAAAGATGGCCGCCGCTGTTCCTCCCCGGTGTGCAGCGCGCGATTATTTACAGAGTCGTGAACAGTCACGAATAGAAAACGTTCCCCCGAGCCATTTTCCAATAAATATTTATTTCTCAATCGTTACAAACGAAACGTTGCGTTATCCTAATGCCAAGAGCTATCGTACGTTGTCCGTGGACATTTTGAACTCGACGATCGCACAGTGGAGGCTCTTCGTTATCATCTACTTTCGATTCTGAACAACATTTATGAGATTCCTTGGCTTACTGATTTCTATAATACACACGTAACACGCATCTCTCGGTCGTCGCGAACGAAACGTTTATCGATCGTCGAACGACAAAGCCGTACTACGTTTGGGTCTTTATCCACTAGGCCGTGTCAGTATACATGAGACATAACTGTCCGGTTCGTTTACATGAATCTAAAACGCGAGACTGGACGAGCGTTCAACACGCGACAACTTGAAAGCTGTTCATTCTCACGGGTCACTCTTATAGAGTACACCGATGCAATATATCGCGACTTTTACGATTACGAGTACACATCCCCCATCGTTACGAGTCTGACGAACCTCTTAATGGCGCTGATTTAAATAAACCTGATGTTTTCCCTCCATTCGATACCAGAGTGACGCTGAATACTTCGATGGCAATTATATTACATTTGTTGGCAATTTACGTCGAAAAACTGTATTTTAATGCAACTGTAAACGAGTATCCGTGAATCTGGTGTTAAAAATCACCGCGATAGAAAGGACAAAGCGTTCAAAGGAAACCGTACGCCTCGAACAAATAGTTTTCTCACCGAGATTGTCAAAGTTCCGGCCAATTGAATTGCTTCTGGGAGCCCCGAGTGCTTTCGCCACTTTGTTTCGCGTTACTCTGTGTCGGCCATGTCCGCCAACAGCTGCAGCTTTGCGTCAGAAAGACAAAATAGAGAAACCACCTCTGAAAGAAACCTCCGTGCAATCTAATCGTACCAAAACTTTGGCCATCTTTCGCCCGAGAAAACGGCTCGTTTCATGGATATGGTTCCCTCCCGGAACTTCTCGACATCCTGCAGTGGAACGGGAACGAAATTTAACATTGAATTTTAATCGCGAAATTAGTTCTGCGATAGAAACGCTTTGCTCGGCAACTGGGTCGAACAAAAGTACTCTGGTTCGGCGCAATCTGTGTTTCTTTCGTACCTTGGTCTCGTGTTTATTTTTTGATTTCAGTTTTACTTTCATTTTAAACATCACCCAACGATGTTTCTATTTAAAATATGAAACGGAGAATACTTTTTACCCTAATGTCTGCTATATTTTACCAGCAATTTTGATTCGACGGAAATGACTGTGGAGCCTTTGATTATCCAGCTATCACAATAAAGCGACGTTTCCCAAGATTCCCAAGATTCTCAAGATCATTCGAGTTTTTTTAATTAGAAATACAACCGAGGTCAATTTTTAAGCTTCGAAACTCTTAAGAAAATAATCGACAACCCTAACGAATCCTAGGTCGTTTCAGCGAGACATTAAATTGGAAAGAAATCCAAAGTATTTCCGGACTCCGAACTTTCGCCGCGAAATTTCTCGACGCCCCGAAGATGGTCGTTTCTCGAACACTCGCGCAGCCTCGTCGAACTTACAGTTCGCGCTACACCTAAAAAACACACTCGGACTCGGATACGTTTACAACCATACACATTTAACCGATCACGATAATCCCTTTCGGTACGGGGTATACAAAGGTACGTTCGATGGAATGAAGAAGTCTCGTCCAACGTAAACGCTGGTCGTACGGCGCTGATTGGATCGCGAAAAGAAGGGAGCGAGAAAGGGTGGAGGGGGGGGGGCGGGGAAGGAAAGAAACAAATAATTGAAACGATACAAGCGCATGCCATGCGATAATAATCTAACATCTAAGAACCCAGGCAAGTGAGTGAAAACGTCACGGATCGAAAAGTTCGACGGCCCCGTCGCGCGTTCGTTACGAAATTACAACTTTTCGCGGGTCGATCGGAGTGGCCATTTTTTTTCATTTTTTATTTTCAACGCGACGGAATCGTCCGACGTTCCCGAATCCTTGGCGCCCCCGGTCTCGTACGGAGCACCTTTGTTCGTCGGTTCTCCAAACGAAAATCACCGACACTCGCGACGGATACCGATAATACTAATGGTAATGACGATACGATGTACAATAGGTGATCAGTAATCGATTCAAGATATAATATCAGTGACGTTAGTAATAATAATAATAATTATAGTAGACGGTAGCAGCCATGTACGCAGGGACGAGCACCTATTTTTTAATCGAATGTACACGATTTACTCCTGGAATCTCGTATTCGTACACTCGGTGATATGCACTATACGTGAAAGGAAACTTGTTTCTTAGGGAATTTTATAAATATTTTTGTATTACACTGTGTTTTTTTCTTTTTTTAATATTAATGTATAGTACTAGAAAGGTATAGTAATATTAATAAACGTGATTTTTTCACACGCCGCCCAATGCAGCTGCACCTCTGTAATCGAACGACAGTCTGTGCTTCCAACATGCTTCGACCATCGACAAGTTTTATTTATAATTTATCCGTACATAAACCCTTAAACTTTTCATCGTGTTCGATTTACAAGAAACAAGCTTTTTTTCATTTATAGTGAATCACCATTATACAATACGATCACGAGTGAGAGTAACTGTATGCATTCGGGACTTGGAACGAACGACGAACAAGCCGCCATATTGTATTCCGTGACGATAGAGATTGGTGTTTTGGGGGGAAATTCTTGTAAAATTCAATTTTACACGGTAAAATTGTTTGGTACGCTTTATAGAATATTTAACAAATATTCTAAGGATCTCAATAGCGAGGTGTTCGTCGTTCGAGTCTGTCGAAACACCGTTCGCCCATCCCTGCCAGTACGCCGTAATAACATAATAATCGTAACCGTAACGGTAAAAATAATCGTAACATTAATTAATAATAGTAATAATAATGGTAATAATAATAATCGTAATCATAACACACATCATGCGCACTAAACACGTATGGTCCAAGAGCTAATCAAGCAGGACTAACCGACGACTCAGTAGTAAAAGTTTTAAAACCCCAGAGAACGAAGAAATAAAAAAAAAAAAAAAAAGAAAAAAAATAACAGAACGCACAAAAAATACGCAAGAGGAGAGAAAAAATCGTATGCAATCGGCTGAAATGAACCCAAAATAAACAAAAGATAAGACTAAAAACTAATTGATGCGTAATCTATTTATGGTTAAATCGGCGTGCTCCCCCCGTTCGTGCGGATATATACGTAATATATGCTCTTCTCCGAGGTCTCGACGACCTCTCGGATTCTAATCGTGTCACGGACAATTATCCTCGAACGCGAGAAGCGTGATTTAAGTATCTGCGGTTCTTTGGCTCTATACGACGCGTCCGCGAACGTCGACTCGCGCCCGATAGAAAACGAAAATCGCTGCAAAACCCACGAAAATGGCGACGGGCTCCAGGGTTATCCAGCTCGGACGAAAACGGATTTTATCCGGGGTGTTCGCGACGCTGTCGACTGGGAAAACGTCACAAGGGTTCGTCCAACTGACAAAGCAGGGTAGATTTTTGAAAATCTCTTCCCATAGACGAGCACCTAATTTCTTTAAACGTTCATCCATGACACTACAGGACTTTGGACATCTTTTAAATTTTATTATCATTTAATAGAGTCACTTATTACTTTTTTAAAGGAATAACAGATTTATACATATTTTCAGGGCTGAAGAAAAATTCACCAAAATAAAATTTAGAAGATTTCTTGTCGCTTTAGGGCAATTGGATGGGACGTTCGACAAAATTATTCGCCCGTTTAAGGAGATAATTTCCTCTGGACACGCGCTGTTCCCCGTCGTCGCGACAAATCGGACCGCGAGAAAATTTCCCTCCAAAAATATTTGTACTTTGCCAACGTGGCGCGAAGTCGGAAAATAACTCCAGCACCCCCCCTTCCCCTTCCCCCCACGGGGCTCGATCGTTACACGATATCGGTCCGTGGACCTCGTTTCTTGCGTTCGACCCTTATCGTCGATGAGTCGACGACTTCCCTCCTCGTTTCTAACACTACGCATTTGGCAAATTTAAGGCAGTAAGTATTAGGCCCGCGAAGCCTCTCACTGTACGCTAAAATAGATCCGCAGTGCGCGGACTCGTCGCGAAACTCGTCGTCGGTAGCCGAGAATAATGCTTCAGAAGGGTGCAAAAGGGTTCAGAATACGATTCAAACCGTGAAATTTTATTTAAAGTAAAGATAAGAAAATTAAGTCATCGACTACACTAATTTTGTACGAATCAAAAGACGTAACAGTTTCGTTTGTTATTTTCCAATTGCATTATTTATTCGAACGTAGACTTATTATTTTCACAGTCGTTTCGTTCGAACCAAACGCACCCCTCGGACAGAGACAAAATTCATATCCACGTAAAAATTTCCGAACGAACGAAAGGCAAACCGTTCGTTGTCAAACGAAAATAAAAATGTCATCCGTTTCGTTCGAAACGTTTCGCGACAAACGAACACAAATTGAACCGCTCGCCCGAATAAACGTCACGGATAGCGTGACGAGTTATCCCGGTGGGGCGAAACAGAATTTTCCCCGTTGACTCTGTCCGCGCGATCTTCTCGTCCGTCGACGACGATGATTCATACGGCGACGAACTCCTCGAATGGAAGCACATTATTATACAAAACGGAAAGAGAACGTGTTTCGTCGCCGAGGCGCGCACCGGTGGATCCGAAAAGGGAAAGAAAATGGAGGCTCGTTCGCGACAACGGCAGGTCCGAAAATTACGTCCGCGCGATCGAACGCGACGAATCGACGATGTAAAAAAAAAAGAAAAAAAAAAATGACAGACAGAAAGAATTGTTCGATACTGGCGTTTCGTTGTTCCTTATCACGCCTCGCTGCGATCGTCGTCTTCCGCTGCGAAGAACGCTGGTCGCCAGCCGCGCGCGAATCATCGAAAGAACCACCAGGAAGTCGTGAATACAAAAGAAAGTAAAGAGAAAAAAAAAAAAAAGAGAAGAAGAAACAAAAAACGTACCAGTACGTTTGCTAACGGTGAGCAGTTCTCAACAAGGTACCATTTTTTTTTATAAATACAACATCGTTCACGCGTTCTCGTCTCTCTTCTCTTTCTCACTAGTTACACGAACCCACTTAAACCTCTACGTTCTCACCACCTCTCGGAATGTGTTGTGCACCGGTCTAGAAGCGAGCGCCATCTACTCGCCTTTACAATCGCGTACGATTTATCGAAGAGAGATAGAAAAAATCGAGAGAGAAAAACTCGACGGAACACGTGTAACCGTACACACACGAAGATTCGTTTTCGTCCATCGTGGTTGTGTGTGTCTCTGGCGTACTCCCCCGTAAATATTACGATTCGCATAATACCACTTCTAAAACGTGTACACTAAACGGAAAGATTAGAGCGTGAACAGCGACCGGTTTCTGACGATGACAAATAAATTGTTCGTTCGTTTTATTTTATTTTTTGCGTTTTTTCTTTTCTTTTGCTTTTTTTTTGCTTTTAAATGGCTAGGAATAGAATCGTTATTGCTGTAGCAATGGCGGTCACGGCGAGCTTGGGAGTACCTCCAGCGGAAGTATCTATATTGTAGTCCACATTGAGGCCCGTAGATTCTGAATGATAAAAAGTGACTTGTAGAAAGGATCGTTTTGTGGTTTGAACATGTTTTGAGGGGTAGAATATCTAATGCCTAAAGATGCCCACCGAGTTGGCTAACGGACTGTTCATCTAAATTGCTTTTCTCTACAAGGGTCAAGGGGACTGAGGACTCTTAACCAGCGGACGGCTGAGGCTGGGTCTCTTGCGACACGGTTGAAATTTCACGTATAATCTCTACCAAATAGTAATATTATTCTATTTTTATTCAACTGTTTGGAAGTGTATATGAGTGTATATGAAACTTTGGTATGACCTACGTTGACTATAACGTATCGAATGAGAATGTTGCAAGCGTGGGTCCTGAAAGAACCAGCCTCGTCCGTGCCGAGGATTCATCGACAATTCGATGCTGCGTTAATGTCGTTCACCGAGTGACGTGGAAGTCGGTATCGTTTCGGCGGCTTTGAAGGGTCGAAGGGAGCATGGTTAGGGTAAAAAGTAAAGACAGTTTGGACGAGGAGCGTGAAACATTCTTCAGCTCAAGATCGCGGAGTCTCTCTCCCTGCCGTCGCTGTATTTGAAAGACAGAAATCACAAACTTGCAGACACGTACTCTATCTCTAATTATAACTCTAGGCTAGAAAAGTGAGGGGGTCGTGCGTGAGGAACTAACATTGAACTTCCCATAATCTTGCATCTCCGCTAAAGTTAGTAAAGCTACTATTAACGACGTGTCACGATCGTACTATCGAAATCATGCGTATTCGCGTACACTGTCGCTCAAACGCGACGGATTGGGGATTGTCAACGACCTTGAGCAAACTTGTCCGGAATACGAATCAACGACGACAGGATTGGGGATCTGCCGCCACGCGAAACGCGCGACCGAATACCTCAATGACCCTTTTCCCTCCTCCTTGAGTGAACAAAAACAGAGGCGAAGTAATCAAACGGTCTTACTCGTCGAGTAAAAAATAATACAAATAAAAAAAAAAAATAAAAAAAAAAAAATAAGAAAAGAAACAATATCAATCGGTGCAATAGCCTCGTGCACATATAATAAATGTTTGAAAGAGTATCATGACTTGAAAAAGGGCACTAACGTCGACGAGAATGTGTCGTTCGGATGAGAAAAATAACGGCGAATGAATAACCGTGTGCACGTCTGCCACGTGCGTGATAGAAATTCATGGACACTTACCCCTTGCCGTCTTAAACTTCGCCGAGCCGGGTTTACTGAAACCTATCGCGTTGTGGGCCTTCAGTTCCACTTTGTAGAACGTGTCGGAGTTCAAGTCCTTCAACCAGTGCCTCGTCCTCTCCTGCGTCCTGATCTCCACCATTCGACACGTGTTCTCCTGCGTCTCCCACTCGCCGGACACGCGTTTTATTTGACAGTACTTGATCTGGTACATGTCGATCGGCATACCGTTGTCCGCTGGCACCACCCACATGATCTCGTATTGGTGGCCGAACATCGACTGCTCGTACTCGGCGGGTGACGTTACTATTTTCGGCTCGTTCGGGAACGACCTTCCGGGTGTTGTCTCGCTGTACAACGCGCCCCAGTTGCCCTGACCCACCTCGTTCCTCGCGGCGAACCGAAACTCGTACGGAGTGTTCGGTTCGAGGCCCTCCAACACGTACAGCGAACCTTCGCAAGCAAATTTCGTTGGTTATTATATCACTGTACAGGACATGATCCACCTAAATATCTCTGATTGTGGGGGTACAATAAATATTTTGGACGCTAATGATTAGTAAGGCGTCACCTACTCTCGCAAGCGTTCCTGCTTACTACATACAGAGTATGTCGCAAAAAATCGTTAAATCCCAGGTACTCACCAACAGACCAGGTCTTGTTCTTAGCCTCCGTCCAGGTCTGCCTGTCCAGCTTGTACTGTACGGCGATGGTTCTTACGGGGAGCTCGGGATCGGTGGGTGGCGGCGCAAGATCGAACCTGATCGTCGTGGCGGTGATCTCGGCCATCTTCGCCTGCGCCACCTCCTTGGGTCTGAAGCCCTCCCTGAGCTCGATGTTGCGCTCCCGTTTGCCGTGAATGTTGGTGGCGACGCACTTGTAGGTGGCGTAGTATCGTCTGTCGCGTGGCACGATCGTGAGCGTGGACAGCGGTCCGTTGCCCACTTGCTTGATCATCGGGTCGTTGTCGATCTTCTGGTCGCCGTGCATGGTCCAGTGTATAGTTGCGTTCGGTATGCTCTCGGCGATGCAGCTGATGTTCACCGGCTTCTCCTCCCAGGAGAAGAACGTCTTGTTGGGCATCGAGGCGAACGACGGTGGGAACTCGACGGTGAGGTGGCCGTTTCTGCGTGCCTCGCCACCTGCGTTCTTAGATACGCACTCGTAGAGGCCGTCGTCCGACCTGAGGGCCTCCTGTATCGTCAGGGTGCCCACGGTCTCGCCGTTCATGTCGTCGGCGGCGTTCGTCAGCGTTATCCTGTCGTCGTCCAGCTGCACGCCCTCGGCGTACTCTTTCTCCGACGTGTGCTTCCTGAAGGTGACCTGGGGCGGCGGACGACCGAACGCTTTGCAGATGATGTACGCCTGGTGGTCCTGCACCACCGACGAGTTCAAGAACTCCATGATCTTCGGCTTCACTATCACGTTCACGCGGATGTTCGTGTCCGCGTAGCCGGCCGCGTTCGTCGCCCTGCACTCGTACTCCCCCGCGTCGTTCCTGTTCACGTTGGTGATCGTCAGCACCCCCGTGTCCGCGTCCACCCCGAAGCGATCCGTGTTGGACAGATTCTGTTTCGTCAGGGATTTCACCCAGGTGAACTGTGGCGGCGGTTTGCCCCGAGCTATGCACCGTACACTCGCGTCTTCCCCTTCGATTATGTTTACGGTGCCGGGCTGCTCCTCGATGGTCGGCCGCACGTGGACCTGTTAAATGAAACGCAAACCGTGTTCTGATGCCTGTGGTCACGCGAGCCCCGGGAATACCCGGGAATAATTGGTACACAAATCTGCGGCCGAGACTGCGGAGGATCTGCGCTAATCGCGCGGACGAAACGGCTGATTGGATTATTTTGTCTCCGCTTGACACTTTATCGACCGGTAGCTTAACGATCGGCAGCCTATTAAGGAACAACTTTTTGAACGTTCATAGAATTTCTAAATATTGTTCACTAAAACATGCGTAGTTTGCATTTTGAAACATTAAAATCCTCCAATCCGTCCAGGAGTTATGACGTTTTAAACATACGAATTAAATTTCAGGGGAATCACCATTCTTGGTCAGACATTATATTTTAGGTAAGAAATTTTTTTCTCGAAAGTGCGTACGATTTCGTGGGTATATGTATTCACCAAAAAAGATTGTAATTGATCTCTGCAACCAAAAATATTTTTTTTAGAACGACTTGAAAATTTTTAATTTTGTCGAAAAATTTCACATCTGCTCGAATTTTTTTCTCGAAAGTGGATAGGATTTTGGGACTATGTCTAATGACCGAAAATGATTATAATTGACCCGTGCAACTAAAAATAATTTTTTTACAACGACTCGAAAACTTTTAATTTTGTCAAAGAATTTCACATATACTCGAATTTTTTTCTCGAAAGTGGATAGGATTTCGGGACTATGTCTAATGACCGAAAATGATTGTAATTGACCCCTGCAACCAAAAATATTTTTTTTACAACGACTCGATAACTTTTAATTTTGTCGAAGAATTTCACATCTACTCGAATTTTTTTCTCAAAAGTGGATAGGATTTCGGGACTATGTCTAATGACCGAAAATGATTATAATTAACCCCTGCAACTAAAAATAATTTTTTCAGAATGATTTGAAATTTTTTAATTTCGTCGGAAAATTTGTCCACCTATCCCGTGTCAATTTTTCTTAAAAATTCGATTTTCAGGTTGGTATGGCAGCCAGATTGGGTCATGAAAGTTCCTAGGGTATAAGATCTGCTCGTATACCTCGTCTGTGATTCAACTTCTATCAGTCAGTGAAGTGTTAAAGTAATCTAAATTATAAGACTATCAATTTTACGATGTTACTAATATTCTTTAATTCGATTGTAGAGAATAATTGCAAGACCAGTATCGTGATAATGGCCGGGGTAATACGGTGATAAAATTACACGTCTGATAAACGTGGTCCGTCCGTAAAATATTCAGAGTACGTCCGACGCGACACGCGTCAGCGAGAATAACATATTACTTTCCAACACTATCCTGTTAAATATTCAAAGCCTCGGATGGAACGTAGAAGAGTACCTTCAGTTTCGTACCAATTAATGTCTGGACGGCCCAAGGGTGGTATTAATTAATTTCCCACGATGGTTTGACTTTAAAATAGCCACTGGTAGAGATATCATCGAAAGGGAACAAATCCTAACTCGACTCGAGCCTTTGTTTCCGCCAACTTGGCGAAGTTAAAAAAAAAGAAGAATTTTAAATATAAAATACGAACCTCGACGCGGATAGGTCGCTCTTTGAGTTCACCGGTGGTCAACACGGAAGCCCGACAGGTGTAGATGCCGTCGTCAGATTCTTGGACGTTCTTGATCTTCAGGGCATAGGTGTCTATGATGTAGTGCTCGTTCGTCTTAATTAATTCACCGTTGTACAGCCAGTCGACGGAGGGCGAAGGCGTTGCCCGCACTTTGCACTGAATAGGGAAGTCCTCACCCAGAATAGGGAATTGATTGGTGGGTGCGTTGTCCCAAGTGATCGCAACTGCGAAACAGTAATTACTCTTCATACTTCTGTTCCCCCCCTTCCTCTTTTCTCCGCAGAGAATCCTACTAATTTCGTTACCAGACTGATTCTCGTGTTTACGATATATCAGCAGGGAATTTCATCCACGTTTCGCTGTATGAGAAAACCCTTTCGAAGATGGATAACCACCTTCGCGTTAGAAAAATACAAAAGTGTATGGAAACAGATTCAACCCTTAAATGTCACACTATTGGTGTATTCACACACTGTAATTATAATATTATTGTAATATTGGGAACTACTAAAATTAAATACAGTAAAATTTAACTAACAAAACGGTACTCGAATGGTACCCATTAAGGGTCGATTAACGAAATAATTCTTTATTTAAAAATATAAATTTCAGCTCACCTATGGTGTCGATCGTCACGGTCTTGTTCAGAGAAATCGAATTGGCGTAAGTGGCCTTGCACATGTACTTCCCGGCTTGCTCTTCTTGCAGACGCTTGAAGAACAGAGACAGACTGTTGTCCTGGTGCAGTTCGGTGTACATAGACGGCTCCGACTGGCCCGGGTTGCTACAAGGGACGGATTCAACAATTTTGGCAAACCTCGACTTTCGTGCGTGTACATCGAATATTTATGACGATGAGTTTCGAATGTTCGGGTAGGGGCAGCGACGGACAAACTAAATTATAGTTGCCAAATATAGTTGCTAGAATTTATACAGGAATCGATATTACGGCAAAATTTCTTTCTTTTGGTCCATTTTTAAAACAGTTTGCCCGTCACTGGGTCAGAGTACGGGGGGATTGTGCAACTATCGGTCCGGTGTTTCGCTGGCGCGGAATTTTCGTAAATATATACAGTTGAATTTTGCATTTTTCTGTCTCGAATTCTCCTCTCGAAGAAACGCGAAACATCGGATCCGATATCGGTGAAATATCGTTACGAAATGGCGAGGGGGGTGTGAGAGGGGTTTGGGTGAACACCGATGGCGCATCGAATACGGATCGATAGCTCGCGATTGTCGCGCCGCGATGCAAATCGATCGACCTTAATTCGACGTAAGGGCCGGGGATCGTACCAAGACTGCGATTCCGGATCGCCGGGCCAGCAATTTCGGACCGTTTGCGTGCGCCCCCGTGGTGGGAATCGTAGACGGGGAACACATTCGCGCGAATTCACACAATTTAACAGCGTTTGGCGCGACCGTGCACGAGACGGAGATAAGGTCCAGGTGGGATGCTGAATCACGCCTGGTAATGAATCGTTCCGCGACCGATGCGAATTCGAACGGTTACGTCAGCACCGATACGGTTTAATGAACCCTTTCGGTCCGGGGAAACGCAATCGAGACTGGCGATTTAATAGCGAAAAAGGGAGCATTCGACGCGGCGGTGGTTTAACCAATCGTTCCAGAAATGATTAGTCGTTGGCGCGTTCGAACGAAACCCAAACGCTGGCCAAAACTCTCGCAGCCGTCGACAACGAGTGGCCAACACCAATTTTTGGATTAGAATCTCAGCGTGAATTTATCGAGGAGTCGCGAGCTGGGGGAAGTTTGTAAAAATACGTAGACTCGATGATCGCACCTTGAAACGAAGTAAGAAATTGTTTGTTCAACGTATGGTATATACTCTCTTGAGTATACGAAAATAAAATTGAAGAAATATCTAGGATTCGTTGTTCGAAAATACAATTCGACTCGGTTCGTCGTTCGTTCCCTCTACTTAGGCTCGAAGTTCGCCAAGTTGGCCCCATTAAATTTAACGTTACGATCCATCGTTACTCTATTCGAGCTAATTTGCATAATTTTCTGTATCTCAAGAACCAGTGACGATATCCGCTTCAAACTTCAACTATATAATTTGAATTATTTAGCGCGCGTTTAGGGCGTGCCGTCTGGAAATAATTAAGCGCGACGAGGCTTCCGTATAACGCGGAAAAATAAATCTAAAAAAGACCGAATATAAGCCGTTCCTTCGACGTATGAAATAACAATTTTTCTCTATTTCTCTTTAAGAGAATTCTACTCTGGAACCTTAAAAAAACTGTATTTCATTTGAAAATTTGATTATTTATTTCCCTCGACTTGAGAATTAGATTCTCGGGCCTCATTTTCCCCCAGCATAGTCTTCGGACTGCGAGTAGTATCGGCCAGCCACGTTGAAAGAGAGTAACTTTTTTCTTTTTTATTTTTCGCGATCGTAGCTGTGGCAAATTGGCGTCATTTTGTTGCTTTTTGCATAGCAAAAGGAGAACGAGGAACGATTCGCGGTGAAACGTATCCGCGAGCCTAAGCGATGCGCCGAAACGATAACAGCGTTAGTCCGGCGATTATGCAATTCCCGTGTTCTTCTTCATTCTCCGTAGGAACGCTCACCGAGTACAATTAATGAAACGGTTCTCTCTCGACCGGTACACGCGCTCACCGTTGAATTTATCGGCCATTACTCCCCGCGACGAGCGGACATAATTATGCAAATCGCTCGCGGGGCCCGCGTATAATCGGGCAAACAGGCGATCCGACGAATCAGTTACCGAGGTTAACGCTCGTTAGATTGTTTGATCGCGCTGTTAAATATTTGCAAGACGGACGCCGCGATACATTATTTATTAACGGAGCGGATCCTCACCGCGCCGGACTAACGCGGGAGGAGGCGCCTGCTTATTCCCAGACAGACGATCGTGGCTCGGTTGGTCTGAACAGGAAACCAACGCGATGCTTTACGCCACCGATCGAAATTAAACAATAATTTACGGATCAAATATCTCCTCAAGATCCAGAATTCGTTGCTGTTTCGAATAAAATTGCGTCGAGTTCTCGGGAAGCATCTATTCTCCTTCGTTAACGCGTTCACTGTCCAGCCTCCCGGTCGCCGTATTCTATGACACGCACGCTGTGATCTGTATGTGGGTCACAGACAGTGAATGTGTTAATGTATATAACTGGAACAACGAGGACAAACTTCGTTCGATCTTTTATTTTTTGGACGCGCGTTCAAGCTTCGTCGATCCCGTGTGCACACGCATGGGACGCGGTCGAACGTTTGTTTTTTCTTTATTTTTAGGTTAACTCGAGGTCCCCGTCGAAGCCTGGTGCGTAATGCATCGCGAGGGGTACGAAAATATCAGCGCGTCAACGAAGCCACTTAATTGCTCCCGGCTACGCGGTTGCGTCATTGAACGGCACTTTCATAACGCGTCCGAGCATCCTTTAATGTCTATTTTAGCCAGCCATCATCCCCCTCAGGTTTCTTGCCTGAACGCCAAGGTACACACAGCGGCGTTTAACGTTCAAATACAACGGGAAGTCAGTTTACCCGTTGGAAGGCGGAAAACTTTCTCGAACAGCTTAATGAGCAACGCTTAGTTCGCAGAACAATCGGGCGGGCCTGCAGCAATTAAGAGCTCCTGTACAGACTGTAGTAGACGTAAATCAGCCACGAGCGGGTGTGGGTGGGGGGGTTTGGTGATTGTGTGCTGGCGGTGATGGTAACAGAGCGATGGGTCGAAGAAAAACAGTCTTCTAAGTTGGATGGAGACTAAAGTAACTAAAGGGGCATCGCACAAAACAGAGGGAAACTTGAATGACGAAAACTACGGTTGCGTGTTAAGTCTTGAATTCAATTTTGTATACTCGCCTTTCGATCGGTATGACGACGAGTCTGTGTGCAAAACAAGTGACAGAAATTCGTTAAATTAGTGCTTGGGTGTTGGTCGTGTTCTTTCTCGTGTGTTACGCAAAAGAATCCTTTCTACGTATTACAGAGGCATCAGGACTCGATCGTACAAATCGTTCGAATGTAATTTTGAATAGAATTTTTTATTTAAAAAAATTGGAAAATTCATAAGTATTTGCGATTTGGGAATGATTGGAAACTTTTTTTTATTTAAAAATACTTTTGCCGCGGATTATATTCGAACTGGTTCGGGCGTTCGAGTCCCAGGACGCTCATTTTGTTCTCCTTTCGATTATCGGCTAAAAGCGTCGCTGTTTTCGTTCGAAAAAAATTAAGCTGAAAAGCGCAAACATCCCTTGCACATATATTCTCGTCTGGCTTGGAGTTTGTTTGCGCTGTCGCCGATACCCTTGCGTGCCCGTTTCCCGTTCGCAGCGATCGCCTGAATTATGACTGTTAACCGTGCCCGTGCGTTTCTGCGAGTCTGAAGGATTCGATAAATCAACGAGCTTTTGTTGCGCGGTCCTAGTCTGCTTACGGAAAGTCGTAACATTTTTTGGAACCATTCCGCAACGTACACTGCGACAGATTTATCAATGGAAACGATTCGTATAATCTTTCTACCTTTACTGCAACGTTCCACGAACTTAAATTTAAATTTATGCTCGAACTTGGGCGTTCGTTAAAATGTAATTTACTCTTTCTTGTTTTCGTTTTGTGTCTATATTTTATATAAGATTCCTTTTATATAAAAATATCGATGCAAAAGTTAATTTCAGCACTCGTAATATCGAGGCGCCATTTAAATTATATTCAGAAGAAATTGATAAAATTGATCCCGCCAAACGAGAGTGCAAGGGACGATCCACAGAGAACGTACCGAGAACACCGTGAACGATCTACGGCGACGGATCTACTCACTTCAGGGACTCGATCACACGATTCTGCGGATCGAGCCATTGTATGTCGCTGATGAGCTTCGTGTCCTCGACCTTCGGGTTGCACGTCAAGATGATGCTGGACCCGATCGGCTTCGTCTGCGTCTCCCCCAGCGGCAGGATCTCCAAGTAAGGCTCGATCGCGTAAGCTGCAACCAGAATACAAAAGTCGTGACCCATCGTTGCAGCGAAAAGGATCGTTTGGGACAGACGTGGAAACCACGGGGCGATTTCTTCGACGCTTTAATCGACTCGGTGATTGCACGTAATTCCGTAATAACGCGCGCTATTGCCTCGAACTTCCTTGGGAACTGTCCGCCATTTTTACCCGGAACACCTTAAACACGCAAAGTCACGAACGACGGCCATTATCGACGCTGTCGCTCTCCGCCGGGTGATTTCGATGCTCGCACGTGCAACGCGTCGCGAGTCTGACGTTTAATTGTTGCTCGATGGGCGGCCATCTTGGCCGACCGATGGGGTCGCTGGAAACCCCTCGAATCGTCCACGAAAACGAAACTTTGCTTCGATATTTATTTCTGTAACCTCGTCGAGATTCAAGAGTCCCATTTAGATTTATTCTCATGAATTTTTTTAGCTCCTAAGCCAAATCTCTTACCATCGCTGGAATGAAATGTTTTGAGTTACAGAAAGTCCTTTCGCGATCAATTCGAAAACACGACGGACAGAATTCTTGCAATTTCGAAACAGAGGCGGAGGGTGAGCGTTTAAACCGCGACAGGCGGCGGTTTCCTTGGCGAGGATCGTCGCGTGGTAGCTTCTCCGCGTCGACGTAAGCTTCTTACCCAAACGACCGGTGGCGCGGGGCGTGGTGGTGGCTCTGAGAACGTAGATGCACAGCACCGAAATGCAGATCGTCGTCTCGGCGGCGCTCATCCTCGGCGGATGCCACGGGCGCTTTAACGGGGCGACACGCGCGCGTCAACTATGACGCTGGAATGCGGCCCGTTATGCCGACGTGACACGCAACGAGCGTGTGCGACGACCGCCCCGCCGGCACGCACAACAGGAAGCCAAAATTAAGCTAATTAATCGTGACGAGCGAAAGTACGGAATTGCCCTAACTAGGAAACGTTACCGACGCCGCTGACGCGATCATAAACCCTGTTTTCGAGAGGAATAACAGTTTGTTGAGGATCCTGTCCCGGTGTACTCCACATACAGTGGGACAAAATCACCTAAATGTGGCTCGAAATGCAAGCTTTCGCGATTGGAGACATCTACATGGTAGCCATATTGGATGTTGTTATCAAAATTTATTAGAAAAACCCTTGTTCGATGGACAAATTCGTGGTTATTCGGTTGTGGATGAATTATTAATATTGCTATTGTTGGAAATACTATATATGATTCATACAACTCGTTCTCCATGGCCGCCATATTGGATACTTGTGGCACATGACATTTACAAGCCATTTACGAGTCCTCGAGGATAGATACACTGTTATTATCAAAATTTATTTAAAAAACTCTTGTTCGATGGACAAATTCGTAGTTATTCGGTTGTGTATATATTATTAATATTGCTATTGTTAGAAATACTATATATGATTCATACAACTCGTTCTCCATGGCCGCCATATTGGATACTTGTGTCACATGACATTTACAAGCCATTTACGAGTCTTCGAGGAAAGATGCACAGTTATTATTAAAATTCATTATAAAAATTCTTGTCCAGTGCACAAATTCCTAGTTATTCAGTTGTGATTATTAAATACTATATATGATCCAACCAACCCGTTGTCCATGGCCGCCATATTGGATACTAGCGTGTATAGTGACATCTGGAAGCCATTTACGAGTTTTCGAGGAAAGATGCACAGTTATTATTAAAATAAAATTCTCGTTCAGTGGAAAAATTCGAAACTTTTCAGTCGTGAATGAATTATTAATATTCTAAGGGTCGAAACGCCATAAATGGTCCATCCAACCGTCGTTAGAGACCGAGGACAAAATTGAAAGAAATTGGCACGAATAATCGGCCCGTCCTTGCGTGCCAATAATTCCCCAGCGCGACTAAATCCATAATGTAATACTTCGTTAGCGTATTCGGAAACAATGGCCGGGATTTTCGCGTAAGGAGATTACGATGAGACGCTTACGGGCTTATGCGTCCCGAGGTGCTTGGAAGGCTGTGTTTCCTACATCCGATACGAACCTAAGGAAACACAGGTTGCTCGAGAAAAATCGTCGCGACATCGAAACCTGTGTAAAATGGGCCACGGTCAGGATTCGATACGACAGGCGAATGAAACCAACACGTAAACCACCATTTTGACTATATTCTATTCGATCGTAATTCGACAACTATTTATACCCGTAACAGTCAAATTTTGATCAAAGTATTTAATTTTTATTCGACGAACAACCAACGCAGAGCTTCTCAACCATTGCAAAGCTTCGTGGTTTCTCGAACGTCTGCTTCGTGATCTTTATTAGTCGCCTACGAAGCGTCGTTCGGGAATGACTGTTGGAAAATCTTTAATGCGTCCTCCCCCTCGGACGAAGCGAGCCGGAAATGATGAATTCGCGGGCCTTATCGCGACGTCGGAGCGTTGTTTCCTCGGGGCGGCTTCAACAAATAAGCTGTCCCGACGCAAGGACGTTCCGTGGGGGAGGTCGTAATCCTCCCGATTGCCGAACTTCTTATCGCGAAACGGGGAAGAACCGTGAGACCGAAAATTGGACTTTCCCGTTCGAATCTACTCCTCCGCCGGGCCAGGGGGACGAACTCTGAACTGCAACGAAGTCTGGCACGCTCGTTAACTTTCTGGCTGCGTCAGTTTTTTCCCCGTTAAACGCAACGCCTTCTTCACTGCCCTCGATTTTACAGCCGTGTCGCTAAGGGATGCACCGTCCCTCCTCAGACTGGCGAACGAGGACCCTTCGCCACGGTTTTAACGAATCAAACTTGTCCACATCTTCGAGGAGCCTTCGACCTTGCGATTTTAAATGTTTGGAACGAACCTTAACATTTGCTAAATTTTTAATTGTCGACTAGGAGTCCCATAAAGTAACGAGCACAGTATTGGAATATTAAAATTTGAATAAAAGTGTTGAGGACAGCGTTAACCGATCGGTAACATATTTGAAATTAAACGTGCGTAATTTTAAATATTTGAAATGTTTATGAAATCAAATATAAGAGTGAATTTACTTTTTTAAAGTCGATGTACGCCGGGTGTTTGAAAAAGTAATTAAATGGCCGAAACCACGCGTCGAAACGTCGATCCGAATTAAAGTTGCGTTGGTGCCGTCCGTTATTGCTATGATTAATCGAAAAAGATTACCTCGATGTTTACGTACCGATATCGAGGAACAAAACAATTATTATTCAACAACCAATTATTGTTACAAACGTTAAATTCAATTACAATACATTTGTGTTTTAATTATAAATTGAGCGAAACTGTGACAAAACGATTGCTCGTTCCATTTTGGGGTATTTGGTAAACACATCGAACTCGATTGCCAATTACAGTATACAGGGACTACCAACGTTGCGGACAAACAAAAATGAAAAGAGGAATTTATCTTTTCTCTACGATTGATCGCAGAGTACTATTTCTACGACGATCAATTCTCGTGAACCTCCCAATTAGTCAAAATCGATACCTTTCCCGTCTTTCTAATTCCCCACAAAATGCTCGAATAAAACCTCGCGAAACTTACAAATTGCCGTACACCGAGGAATCGAAAATATCTCTCCGCTTTGCGTTCAAGTTCGATCTTCGATACTTCTGTAGCAAACTCGTATCCTGGATCAATTAAAGAACTTCTCCAGATGCTCTTTCAACCGGCGTATCCGCATTCTTGCTCGAATCACGAGCCCGGAAATCATGCAGGATGTTCCAGTAATTTCAAGTACAAACGAGAATGAAAATTTTCTATGGAAGAAAAAAATTTTTTTTTAACTCTTTATTAATAAACTCCCCCGGGGAGAAGGTCCAGCGTTAACGGGACACCCTGTACACGCGATATCGCGTGGACGAATTTCGTACGCGAGCACACTGCGGCCGGGTCCACTGTTTGGCGTTCCAGAGTCGAGTCGTCGCTGTTGTTCCATTAAATTAATTGCCGCATTACAATTTCAGGCGCGAGTGTTTCACCGCCGTGTAATGGCCGACGCTGGCCAGCACTGGCCGGCGGTGTCCCACGACACCGAGCAGCGGTTAACGCGCGGACTGTAAACCGAGAACGATATTTTTTATACCGTTTCATTTGACACAGTTTCAATTTTCGCGACACGGCCGATTACGTCAGCGCGCAACCTGCGTCACGCGACTAACCGGGGACAAATGGTCGCGTTTCTGGCCACCGGGACGTTGCGAAACGCCATTTGTCAAAACGAACGGCGATGCTTCCGCGAACGGCGATAGAAAAATCGACGTAGAAACTCTACCCGGCCTGATGGTTATTGTTATTCGATGGAACGAAATGTATCATTTGTAAATTTAATGTGGATAACAAAAGAAATTAGAATTATTGTCTTAACATTAAACGTTCCTACCATGACCGGTCAAATGACCGGTAGAAATTGCTGAAACTTCTTTGGGTATGTAATGTCAAAGTAAAATAAACATAGAAGACAAAATAAATTATGAAAGTAGTTTAGTTCATCAGATAGAGGATGAAATGCCCTTTAAAATGAGCGTTTGTACGAGTCGATAGCGTTATTAGTTCCGGAGATATAGCGATTTTAGTTTCAAGTCGATGCGGTGGCTAGTTTCGGAGATACGAGGGTCCGAAGCGTTTGTTTACGTTCATTGACGCGAGGTCAATGACCGCGCGCGTGTAAATAGTAGCGCGTAGTAAATTCTTGGACATACTACGTGAAACTAGGTCACGACAGTCACGTAGGCGGGATAGGTCAGCGCGATGCAGGTGCGACAAAGAGATCCGACGCGCTAGACGGAGACAGAGATAGTCGAATTAAAAAAATTACCTTTTACATAAATTACGATATCTCGAAAACGGGAAGTCGGATCAACAAAAACAAAAAGCCATTTTAAAGGGGAGGCTTTGACGCTTCTAACAGTGCCTCAATAATTAATAAAACACCAGTGGTTTCGGAACTACACGCCTCTAAAGTTTAACTATTTTTAATACGTACTAATAAAACGTTTCTAAGGCGGCGAGTGGAATTTAAAAATTACCCTTTCACATAAATTACGATATCTCGGAAACGGGAAGTCGGATCGCCAAAAACCAAAAACCATATTAAAGGGGAAGGTTTGCCGCTTCTAACAATGGCTCAATAATTAATAAAACACTAATAGTTTTGGATCTGCACGCGTCTAAACTTTTAGTATTTTTAATATACGTTTTAATTTACGTCGGAAGCTAACCAGAATTTATATCATATTTTGTCCAGTTATTTCACAAAATATTTTTACAAGACACTATATATTTTTCACGGAAGACAAACAATAAGAATAGAAGTGACTATTGAAAAATTCCTTGTACAAATATTATGAGAAAAGTCGTGACGTTAAATGGCGGTAAAATAACATTGTATGTTAGAAATTCTAAACAAAATTTTAAAAACGATTATTTGAGGTGGCAGGTTTACTGTTAAGAATTATAAATACTACTATGAACTCTGGCGACACTTCGCGTGCTCGTCAGTAGAGGGCTACGCTTTTACCTTTCTCGCAAGTGTTCGAACGTCCACCGATTCCTATATAGTATATACACTCCTCGACTATCGAGTGCCCTGGCGTCTTCCCTCTCCAACCAGCAGTGGAACACAATAATGAACACGGGAAAATTTATTGTAAGAATGAAAAATGGCCGGGGTAGAGATCAATTGGAGAAGATGAATTACCAAGCCAACGTGACAATCTATAGGGACAGTTTCCCCCCCCAGCATTTTCCATATAACGTATAATTAATGACTCCTCGAAACGTGCATCGTAGGCGTCCGGCGGACGGGGTGAATTCGCGTTCTCATCGCGACTACGGCCATTACGGGGCGCCGGGGGCTTATACGAAACTCATTCAGCGGAAATCGTCGAAAAGGAACATCGAGGGGCGGAGAGGAATCAATCCCCAGGATTCCCCGGGAGGATCCACTCAAACGGATTCTATAATCGTTTTACAAATTTCGTCCGACTCGCGAGCCCAGGTTGCCCCAAACCCCCGGGCGTTTACAATGGCGTACCGCACGAGCCGCCGCTATATATCCAACAACCCCCCCGAAAATTCGCAAATTCATCGTTTCCGTAGCGCGTGGCGGGGCGAAACACATTCTTCTCCGGGGCAATCGCGAAGAAATCCGGTAATTGGGCCCGGGGCTTCATCAGGCTTGCCTTCGACCGGTCCGAGACGAGGGTAAGAAGATGGCTTTCGCGCATCGCCGTCACGGAATCAAGAGGGGCGAGAGAGAGAGAGAGGAACCCCCGGAGAAAAAGCAAGAGAGACACATCGGGGGAAAGTTAAGACAGAGAGAGAGACACCCTCGTAGGACATCTTATTTACGTTAGTTAGGGATTGTTGGCACAGCCACCCGAGGGGCTATTCAATGGATCCGCCGGTTCCCCTCCCCTATTCCCCGGATGCATACGTATACGTTCGAGGCTACGTCTCACCGCGGGTTTCTCTAGGCTGTTACCTACACCCCCCGTGGACCCTTCTCCGAGCGTACACTTTGGTCTCCTACCCGGTTACTTACACGCCACCCGGTGTACGAGCGGCGTCGCGACGGGGGTGGAAGAGCGGGTAAACTCGGCGACATGTCACTCGAGCTGGAAGAATTCGATCTGGCAGGGTCGGGAAACAGAGGGTCGCTCTGCGCGAGGACGGATGGAAAAGAGGGTTGGAGAGAGGATTTGATCAAATTCCGATATCGAATTGGCCGGGTAAGGGTGAAAAACGAGAACCGCCTATATGGGGAGGAGGAAGGGGGGAGGCTTACGGAAATTTTCGGATGTAGCTACTTGACAAACTTTCACCCCCCCTCCCCGCCTGGTACCCGGGGCAAACTTTGGACGGTCCTCGCGCGATTGTTAGTTTTCATTCCCGGCGCAGGGTGCGGAGGAGGCGAGAGCTGCTGGGGAAATGGCGGCGAGGTATTGCGGAAAGTTCGCGAGGGAAACGCCGTTGAAACGGGAGACGCTTGATACCCAAAATTATCAAGGTTTATTGCCACAGCTCGGCTTCGACGACACTTGGTCGCGAAATTTCTACCTCCTCCATACTCTGGGTTCTCGATTTCCACCCTTCCGCCCACCCCTTTGACAAAGAAAATTTTTAGCGAGCTCCTTCTAGGGTTCTATTTTTGTTTTAACTGGTAGACCAAAATCTTGATTTTAGACCATTGTAAACTACATGAATTGAAACTAAACACTTCAGTTTGAAAATTATTTTAATTATAAATGAAAATCTTGTCACCCTCATGTCAAAAAATTGGTATTCTTGATTTTCAGCGAACTCCTTCTAGGATTCTATTTTTTTTTTAACTGGTAGACCAAAATCTTGATTTTAGACCATTGTAAACTACATAAATTGAAACTAAACACTTCAGTTTGAAAATTATTTTAATTATAAATGGAAATCTTGTCACCCTCATGTCAAAAAATTGGTATTCTTGATTTTCAGCGAACTCCTTCTAGGATTCTATTTTTTTTTTAACTGGTAGATCAAAATCTTGATTTTAGACCATTGTAAACTACATGAATTGAAACTAAACACTTCGGTTTGAAAATTATTTTAATTATAAATGGAAATCTTGTCACCCTCATGTCAAAAAATTGGTATTCTTGATTTTCAGCGAACTCCTTCTAGGATTCTATTTTTTTTTTAACTGGTAGATCAAAATCTTGATTTTAGACCATTGTAAACTACATGAATTGAAACTAAACACTTCGGTTTGAAAATTATTTTAATTATAAATGGAAATCTTGTCACCCTCGTGTCAAAACATTGGTATTCTTGATTTTCGTTTTAGTTGGCCTCTAAAATCTATTAAAAATTTTGTATGCCTGATAATTGGACTATATCTACGTACGAAGTGATAAAAACTAGGAATATATAATAATATAATAATTTTTTTCTCAAAAGTGAGTAATAATTTTATTAAATAATTTTTCCAGAACGATTTGAAACTGTCCATTTCAGCACCCTGTATATTTTTCAGTATTTTATTCTTGCATTATCGTTGTTGTTGCGAATGCGAATATCGTGTCTCCGTAAATTAGATGTAATCGATGCTTGTCGCTCAGCAATTTCCATCGTGTACCCGCGGACCAAGACGCGACACGTTTAATCGTCGATTTAATGAAAAGGGACGCGCGTCGAGCGACTGAAGTTAACTTTACCCGGTTCTACTGTCTGAAATATCGACGAACTGTCTTCCCCGTTGTCGAGCAATCACGCTGCTTTCACCGTTCGAACACGAGTGGATAAATAAAACTAGCATCGCCTCGGTCTCGTTTAAAAAACACACGCAACGTTTATCAAACAAACAAACCGCGTACGAATTAATTGTAAACTGAAAACGCGTCCACTCGTATTTGATCGTTATCCTTTTATCGCGAAGGGGGACAAAGGAATCCGATCGGTTCGGAAACCGATACGAAAAGACGCTGGAGGGCCGCTGGACCGTCGTCCCGAAAGTTTCTCGATTAAGTCGCGGCCTTAAGCACGCTCGGGGATCGTTCCGTTCTAATCTTGTCGACAAACTCTGGCGATTAAGTAGCCCGATATAACGTGGCAGGATAATGAAGTGGTCGAAGGGTTTCTCGCTGCGGCCGTTCAGTAAACCAAAATTACATACACTAATAAAGGGGACGAGTAGGGTGATCTGCCGCGGAACTTCCAACGCGCGGTTTTCCGCTTCGAAACGCCTGGAAAGATGCTTCGCTATTGGCCACGATTAAGTATTTACTGAATTTACGGAAGCTGTCGATTTGACTCCATATTTAAAATTACGCGTAGATATTATTTTTCAGCAATTTATGGTGAATCTGATCTGATTAATAGAAAAATTGCATTTTAATGTAATTATATTCTGTGCTAAGGTGTTGGGGAAAATAGGGAGTTGTTTATCCGGGTGTATTTGGTACAAGTATATTTTATATAATGCAACTCAATAGTAAAGAGTATTTTTTAAATGAGATCGAAAACCAGAGTATAATGTAGAGGGTGGTTCGAACATGAAGAAAGAATTTGATCCTCCATGCATAATTCACAAATGAATTTAAAGGTACATTCAGATAAATTTAAAAAGGTAGTGTCTGGGATACAATAGAACTCGATAGAACAGACTATTTTAAGATAAAATGGTGGTTCGAGAACGGTGAAAGAATTAAATCCTCCATGTCCACAAATAAATGCAAAGGTGCATTAAAATAAACGTAAAATGGTCCGGGACGGAGAGAGGGATTTTCGAAAAATGTCTGTTTCGTTTAGAGAGTCCTTAAAAATCCTACAATTCCAGCCGGGCGTTTGGGTGGAAATGGAGAAGCCACGAAGCGAGAGGACAAACGGAAGTCGCTGCGGTGTGAATTGTTGGCACGTGGCTCCCGCCGAAGCCATCAGAGACGAGCACAATTTCGCCGCAAGGTTTCCGCCTAAACCGGCCTTTGAAGTAGTCAAAATACGAAATCTCCGAGCATAAACGAAACCGTCCATTGGCAAGCATTGACATTGATGTCTCTTAAAATATTTTTTATATTAAATCTCTGTTATAAATAAAGATCCTCCAAGAGCTTTAAAATTTAACCAACGCTGTTCCCACGGTCTTTTTCCAGAGTTTGAAATCGGTGATAAGGTTTATCATTGCCCAAAACATGGTTTCAAGGAATGGAATTAATCCTTCCCCGGCGCGTTATCAGATCCGCGAGATCACAATGGCTATTACGGTTCAGACAAAACCGTGAAACCCGGCGCGAACCGTTCGAATGAAAACGGTACCCCCGTTAGCCGATCAAAGCGCGCGCGTGCACAAAGGTAACAAGGAAGCCTTCTAAATCCGAGTACACGTCGGGGCTGAAAGGCACACCGGTGCCCCGCGATACCGATAAAAAGTTTTCTCGACACACCAGACGGAGTACACTCTCGGTCGGAGATAAGCCGCTTCTAATTAAATGCTCCTCGGTGGCTTCCGGGACGGTTCTTCTCCCTTCGCGTCCATCGTAAAAATCGAACGTCCGAAAGGCAACAACTCGAACGAAAAATTACACTCGAACACGGTCGCATCATTCCCTTTTTTAATTTAACACATCCTTGCATTATCCATTTCGATTTATGAATAGTTTCTGTGTAAAATTGCGTTAACGACGACTTCGTACGGTATCTCTTTTATCAACGATCAAATTTTAACTTCGAATAACGAGACAGACTAATAAATCACTCTTCTCTTTTTCATTCTCTCTCTCTCTGTAATTGTACCGAAGGATGCACGTTAATTAAGCTCCTTAGGGCTTCTTAGCTCGACTCGTTTCGTTCGTAAATTCCTGTTTCCGCTGTCTTATTTTGCTTAATTAAACGTTTATGATCTTTGGTCTTTCCTTTGATGCGAGTCTCGAGTTCGTTAGTTCTCTTTCCAGGAGTGGAAATTTATTATGAATGTAAAAAGAGTTAAAATAAAATTCGTAAAGTGTTCGGAGGCAATCGATCGTTAAAAACGTAACAAATAAGGTCGATTTCTCTGTGATTATTCGGACACGTTTCTTGGACACGTTGACGAGTAATTCAGTGAGGATCAGGGGGACGGTAGTTCATCGTTTGGGGAATGCGATAGCGGGGGTGTTTATGAGCGTCTAGTCTACGCCTGGCAGGTTAAATTGAGAATTCCATAGCGCGGGGTCGATGCAAACAAGCGTATCAGGATACGCGGGTACACATATCTCGGGTAAGCGCATTCGTAAGATATCGGAGGGGAACAGTTTCGATCTTGTTATTAAAACCCGAGAGCCACAGCGGTCTAGTGAAATTTCGTGGCGCCCGAGGGCCTTAAGAATGCAATTATTTCGTCAAGAAACGCGACCACGGTGGCGTCGAGGCTTCGAGTTTTCCGGCCACGAACTACGACCGCGAAATTGCTACCGCCGCGTCTATTTGAAGATCCAACGCGTCGATTGTTTTGTTTGCGTCCAACCGTGCGAGCGACAACCTAACCCGTCAGAGAAAATTACGCGAGAAACTCATTTTCGTACGAATATATACCGAGTCGAAACGAATTTCAATTTGAATTTTTATCGACCGGGGGGGGGGAAAATATGAATTATTTTTCAGTGCATTCTCGTCGAAAACTAACATCGTTGGCGGAAACTTTCGATGGCCACTGTCGGAAGTTTCCAAAGCGTCCTTTCGCAGGAGCGTTGGAAATCCTTGGACTGTTAGACGAACGATTATAGTTTGGAAAGGACGACAGTACTTTTAATGCATATTTCTTTAATTTATTCTCAATTCTTTGCCTTTGTTATTTATTTTGTTTGCCTCGTGCAGATTGCAATTGAAACCTTACCTAATATTCTGAATTTAAATTGAATTGAGGTAGCAAATTTTTCATTTTATTAGCATTTGGAGTGTTTTACCCCCTCGACGTACAATTTAATTTCGAATACTGCGTCGAATGTATACTATTTAATTTTATTTAGATTTGTTCGTACAAGAAATGGCCACGAGAAAGAATAGATTTAAAAAAATTTAATTGGAGATTCTAGAGGCCAAAATAAGACGAAAATCAAGAATACTGATTTGTTGATGGAGGCTTCGTTAAGAAGTTATTAACGTTCAAAGTTCCGCCAGTACTGAATTTTTGTCTCGAAAATGCGCAGGATTTTTGGGGTATGTATTTCAACCAAATATGCTTGCAATTGACCCCCGCAACTGAAAATATTTTTTCCAAAACGATTTGAATTTTTTTTTTCGCCGAAAAATTTAGGCACTTACTCGAATTTTTTTCTCGAAACTGAGTAGGATTTTGGGGGTATGTTTCTCGACCAAAAATGCTTGCAATTGACCCCTGCAACTGAATATATTTTTTTTAAAACGATCTGAAATTTTTTAATTTCAGCACCTACTCGAATTTTTTTCTCGAAACTGAGTAGGATTTCAGGGGTATGTTTTTCGACCAAAAATGCTTACAATTGACCCCTGCAACCGGAAATAATTTTTTCAGAATGATTTGAAATTTTGTAATAACTTTTAACTTTTGTAAGACTTGATGACCGGTGAGTAGCTCCATGATTGCGAAAGGGTTAAGAACTATGACAATTTCACTGTAAAGAGATAAGACGAGCGATTCTAAGACACCTTCCGGGTGCCGGATGACGATTAGAAACTCGTTGTTTATAATTATCGCTAATGTCGATGAATAATTCGCTGGGTCCATTATTTGCAAATGCAAGTTCCGCGTGAAACAATTACCAAGAACGGAGAGATAGAACGCGTTTCGCCAATTTTCAATAATAAGCGCGCGTTGAAAACGTTCCGGTGGAACTGTGGCTCGTCTCGTGTAAATACGTGGGAAACTAATTGCAACGTTTGAAAGGCGGAACAATGGGAACATTTAAGCCCCGCTGCCGCGGACGAAGTTTCCTGGCCAACGGATGAAATTCCAAACTGTCTTCTGTAAGCCACACTTCCGTTTGAATATGATCCCGTCGTCGGTGCTCTCTCGGTGCTCCATCGAAACCACCGGATATCGATTAAGCTACATTTCCATAGTTTCCACTATTAATTTCGCCTCGTTGCGTCGACGCGATTGTTACTGTCTCGTTCTATTCGACCAATTGTATCTCGAATTGTCAAAGGAAAAGAAAATTCTATAGTCTTGATAATCGATGATTTTTAAAAAATTATCCTCTTTTCTTTCGACAAACGTGGAGCAATAAATTGTTTCGCAAAGGTAGTTTCCGACAGCGACGATATGATATTTTGTATCTTCGACAGTTATTCCGACAGTAAAAAACACTGTGCACGCGTGTTACCTTTTCAAAGCTTTTCCGATTCCACGTTTTCCGCTGGCCCGTGGGCGACGACGCTCGCGATATTCAAACGGCGCGACCTGATTGCCAATTTCGTCGAACATATTTTTTCGCGTACATCTCGTTTATCATTCCAGCCACCCCCCCACGGGGCCACCCTCTAAATACGTCTCGCGGGAGAAATCCATTATAAACAGCGAAAAAAACCCCCCTGACCGCGCTAAATACAATGCCCGGCGTCCGGAGCGTCGTCGGAAACAAACTCGAAAATGGATCTACCAAATCCCGGAGCGAGATTATTTCTATTTTTTTTTTTTTTTTAACGTGAAAAAGAAGAGCGGAGTTTCGGGTTGCTCGTATCAAACGCGCAAAATTCCAAACGGAACGGGTGAAAATCGCGGTGCACACCGACGCGACGCCCAGGTCGACAGAAAATTTCAAAAAGGCTGACGTGCTTTTTTTTTGCTATAGCGCCGAGAATTATCAGCGAACTTCCAGCCTGTCGCGTGGTTACCGATTTTTAATCAATCTTAAACTCCGTGGTATTTTTTAAATATTTTTTTTAAAAAAATTAGGCAACGGTCACCGAAAACGTGTTTTCCAGTGATTCGAAGGTTTGAGTCTTGTATGCAATAGTAAATAGAATGCGTAAATTCGAGTAAAAATGTTTAAATATTCACTGGAGGGGATGAGAAGATTATATTTCAAGTATTCCAACCGTGAGCTAAAAATAGAGAGAAAAAAAAAAATTGGATTATAGCGCGGGAGGAAGTGCTCGAGGCCAGCCACAAACCACGACGTATTACGCGGGTTATTTACAAGTTCGGATTTATTAATACGTTCATTGCGGCGACGGATATATACGCCCTGTATCGTATATCGTAACGTGCGTGCCATACTTCATTGATCCTTCGTCGCACGCCAAGAGGACGTCCCCGTAATTCTCCAACTATTTTTATCGAAATTTCCAACAGTGCAACGGGAAAGTTGTTATTTCCCTCGAACGTGCAATATTTCAACGCGAGAATAGCACGGTGGCGTTCCTTGCTCTGGGAAACCACCCCCTGTACGCGTATAAATAAATTAGAAATAGCGACGTCTGGACTCCGGCCAGTTTTTTGGGATTCCCGACCACTGTCGGACCTTCCCAACTTTTTTCGCCGATATAGCCCGGGTTATCAGGGGTAATTTCGCCCCGTGTCGACGAGGGTGATCGATAAAAACGCGCTGTCGGGAAACGATCTGAAAGGAAGCCACCGGTAAAACCGTTCCTCCTCCGAGCCAGGGGTCGCCAAACTCTTTGAAAACTAGCCTCCCCCGACTCACCCTCCAAGAAAAGATTCCTCTGTTCGAAATAAACGACAGATTCGACGAAATTTTTAAACCTGATTTATCTTCACGACCCTCTTGGATCGCAAATAACTCCCTTTTGACGTAAGCACAAACCGCGCGCAGAAAAGTTTTTCTGGCCTTGAACGCCCATGGGCGTTAAACGCACGCAGTCGACCGATCGACCGAGTAATCTAAAATTATATAAAGTGTATTTCCAACCAAAACGAGTGGTTTATTTTCTAGTACAAAGTATAATTATGTAAACCCAATAATGAATCTTCGAACACGTAACAGTATAAGCTAGCGAAAAGATTTTCAGTCGTCGGAGTCGTGTTTGTCGCAGCTCTGGCAACCGCTGAAAGCACTACACGCAATTACGTCGAGAGCGAGAAATCCTCGAAAAGGAAAAAAACGCCTTGGCGTAAGATCATCTCTCCGGCGGCCCCTCGCGCGGAATCGACGCGCGCGCCACTGTGTGTGCGCGCTCGCGCGTCCCTAAAAGGCGGCGCCCTCAAAGCGGCAAGACTCGTTAAAGGCGAATCTGGTCGCTTTTTCGCGAGCTCCTCTGCCACTCGTTACACAGTTTGCACGTGCTCGACGTTCACGCGCAACCGACCAGGGGTGGGTTCGATCGTCGCGCGTTACAGTCCCCCGCGAGAAATAATTACGCGCCAACGCGAGAAACTTTATTAATAATAACGGAACTCATTTTTCCAGGATAACTGAAAGGGTCGATTTACCACAAACTGAAGCACTAGATTGCACTCGTTGGACTCTGTTGTTCCATTGAAATACATAAATTCGTTTGATATAGTACGACCCGGATAACTGAAAGAGTCGATTTACCACAAACTGAAGCACTAGATTGCATTCGTTGGACTCTATTATCTCATTCAAATACATAAATTCGTTTGATATATTACGACCCGAATAACTGAAAGGGTCGATTTACCACAAACTGAAGCACTAGATTGCATTCGTTGAACTCTGTTATCCCATTAAAATACATACATTCGTTTGATATAGTACGACCCGGATTACTGAAAGGGTCGACCTACCCATGTTGAAGCAATTGCATTTATGAAAAGGTCGAACTCTAGTATGTCACTTTACTATCGTTTGTTTAATATGATACACCCGTATAACTGAAAGAATCGATCTACCTCGAGTGAAGCTGTCCTGAATTTGCAGATGCACCGTTTATGGAATAAATGGGATCTTATTATTCTGTTTGGTTATATACTGTAACATAGTTTCCTGTTTGCAATCAAGTAGAAGCTATTACCATGTTTCCAGAAGAAAAATCTTGTGGGGTGGTAGGAGGGGCGAGGGAGTTACTATTCGGTGCCGCACGTGGGTTGAATTGCAGCGTCAATGTAAACACAGCTGGCTCGATTTATGGTGTATTCGTGTAAGGTCTGAATGATTATGTATTAATAATGACCAAGTGTCCGTGCTACAAGATGGTGCCTACTATTGCTACTGTTTAAAAGACACGAAATTGTGGGAGGATAACAAGGTTCGACAATTTGAAGTTAATATTTCACAGTATTTGGTTCAACGTTTATACCAGCGTTCCTCGACCGCGTAGATTTGCATTACACGCGTTATTTTAAAAAAATGGAATCTGAAATAAATCTGAAAGGAAGTCCAGAAGTATGTTCCTCGGTCGACTTTCCCGAGAATTTTAGTAAAACTGATTTACTTTAACAGAAATTACATCGCCCGAGTAATGGCTTCGTTATAAAGCAAACGAGAATCTAAAGAGAGAAATCTGTTCAAAAGACGTAAGCTCGTGAAAGGATAACGAGGTCCATGTTGGCGCTTAACAACGTCCTTTTATTAAAACATGGTGATTTAACAACATTCTTAAGTGGTTCAAGCTAAGAAGCAGATATTTCGCAGCGCAAAGATCTCCAACGTTACTAATAAATTCCACGCGATATATTAGAGCTAACAGGATCACCCGATGGGGGGGAAAAGAGCAGGGGCCAGTGTCTCCCCATCGCGAGGATCTTTTCTAAATTACCATGCTGTACATACATCGTCTTAAATAGAGATGAATCTTAAAGGAAGTTCGGTAATATGTTCTCCGCTCGACTTTTCCCAGGAATATTACCGAAATCGATTCACTCTAGTGGAAATTACTCTGCCTGAATTATGGCGCCATTACGGGACGAAGGAGAATTTACAGAGGAAAGTCAGTTTTAAAAGACAGAAAGTTATGGAAAGATAACAGGGACCGAGAATATCGCGTTGCTAAAGAAGATGGATCCCGACGATTAATATCTTCAAACCAGTTCGAGCCAAGGATGTTGCACCAACGTTCCCCCGCCCCGGGGATCTTCTCTAACGCGTCGAGCTATACATCCCGTAAGACCGCGGATCGGTCCCTTTGAAGTTCTCCGATGGTTTCAACGACCCAACGAAAAAACGTTGGCGTGAAAGAGGTCTAACAGAGCTGCTAGCGACGACCAGAGTGGAAACAGATCCGCCCCTGCTCTGTACACGTGTCTTCGTCGCGCGCGTGCATACGACACGTATGCTCGCGAGGGCGTTTCAGTTCTCTCCAAGTAGAGCGAAACGCTTCTCTGACGTAAGAAACCCGACCAAAGAAGCCACCGTGCGTGAGTCGCGAAAGAATCGCGTGCAAACGAGTCGAGTCCTCAAACAGGGACCGGCGATAAATCTTGATAACGCGACGACGCGAAACCGACACCTTGCCAACTGGAATTGTCAGATTAGAGCCAATTAATTATGACTTCGCGGATCGTATGCATTGATGCTTCCTCACTTGGTCATCATAAATAAATTGAATTGTGTATATGATAGTATTTTTTATTTTGTTTCGAATGTCAGTTTGAAAGCTGTGAAATTCTAGAAGAGAAACAGTGTACCTTGATAATGTTCACTGAGGGGATTATCCTGTAACTTCTAAACTATTAAATATTTTTCTACGAAAAAAATTGTGAATATTCCTCGAACATAGATCTGAATACACGCGTGGAAACCGAATACAAAAATGTTTCACCGTTTCCCCCGAAAAAATTCCAAAAAGGAATTTTTGGAATTAACTTCGAACGCTGGCTCGCGAAGCTGTTTCCGTTCGAGGAGGAACGATCGCTTTAATAAATGCACTGGACGATGGAGGGGAGACGAAAAGGCAAGATCGTCGACGCTGTAGGAAAATTGCGAACACGGTGCAGTGATAAAACGAGGCGATAAAAGTCAGCAGGTCGGCGCCGTGCGGTCGCGATAGACGAGCGACGACGGTCAAAAGTTAGTCCTCCGCGCGATCTCCTCGCTGTTCGCCACTTCGCCGCCATCCTACGGGATTTCATTCGCGGCGAGTCGAGATAAGGCTTCCCCCGGACGTGTCTTTATGGTATCCCATTGATCCGGATCCGTTTTACCGTGTACTTTATTGTGTATCGGAGGGGGAAGGTTCCAAGCGGAAGCTCTACCGGTTAAGGGGGAGACTGAATTTTCCAGTAAATTTTGGCTCGACCAGAGACCTCCGCCGCGAGTCTTGTTTGCGGTGAATTACTTTGTACCCGATCCGCTTTATCTCCTTTTTCCGTATTTTTTTTCACCGCGAGCTTCACTGCACTGGCAAATGGCCCTCCATGCAAATTCGATGTCGCGCCCGGTAAATATTCCACGACCCCCGATGCACGCTGGGAAATCGCAAGTATCGAAGTTCGAGTTCGAGTTCGACTTGTTGCTAGGCGATCGTCGACTCGATTTTCGATAATTTTATGGTTCTTTTCGAAGGGGATCGTAACCAAATGTATTGGAATTGTAGGGCTATGGGTTGTACGATTTACCCAAACAACAATATTTAGTCTTTGTTCGAAACGCGAAGATATATCTTAGAGATCCGTTGGGTCTGAAATCGATGAAGTGTGAACTCTTACTTTTGTATAATAAGCACCATGAGTTCGCAGAACCCATAACCAAACAAGAAAGAAACTTTAGATACAGTCGTCACTGGAGATGATTTTTGTAACATCATCAGGTTAGGAAATTCAACAAAATGAAAAAGAACGATTAGTAAAATACTAAATAGTCCAAGAAATATAACGCACATATGCACTTTTCCCAGGCTAGTAAATAAATAAATGACTCGAGGCGCGGAGGCACCACGAATGAATCATGGTCAATCTTGTTTTGATCGAGCATGACTAAACAACGACGGAAGTTGTTCTGTTTATGCGTCTGACACCCACAAGGTCTAATGCATCAAGTGTTATATTGGATGGAACCGTGTAACGCGAACTGGTTCGTGAATGCAACTGTCGACGCTTTCAAGTTGGGCGAAATCTAACGCGACAAATTGCCCGGGGAAACTTTGCCACGAAGATGACCCGCGTCGACGGCGCGGAATAGGCGAATTAATTAATCAGTAAACTGTATTTCTTGCTCGGATTGTCTCATTGAAGATCGCGATCGATCGTAACCGTGTTCAGCGGGGCCAGCGTCTGTGGTCTGACCGCAGATGGTAGCCATTTTCTCGCGGCCACGAGCAACATTCTTTTCCATTCTTGAAGCAACAGACGCGTAAGAACACTTGCACAATTTGCTGGCGAAACCGTTTAATTGGGGTACCTTGTTTTCTGCGAATTTTTAGTTCTTGTAATATATCTCCATTTATGGACGCAGAATATACCTTAAGGAACGCTGGAGTTTACAGATAACGATCGATTTTTACTCGAAAAAGAATGTTTATTACGAAATAATTAGCACGCTATATTTAGACGCACCCAAACGGTAAAATTGCTAAACTGCTTTGTTACAGAGATTATAAAAATCGTGTGCAATTCTTGTGGCTAAAACTTAATGACAATCGTGATTTGCTGTCCGTGAGTTAACGATTTAATTTCGAATAATTTTTCAAACGTGTACTAGTTAATTTTGTTTAAATTTATTTGCACAAATGGCCACGAAAGAGAATAAATTTGTTTTACGAATACCTCGTGAATGTAAAAATATGTTGATTGTTAATATATAAGACTCGATTACCAGTGTGTAGCCACATGATTGTGAAACTTTACATCAAGAATTGTAACGAGCCAGAGACGTTACTGTACGGCAAAGGGTTAAAATAGGTGTGTTTTCTAGATTCTACAGGGATCCAAAATGGCTACCAGCCGAGCAACCGTGCAATCGAGCATGTTTCAGAGTTAATAACAAGATTACTCGGTGGACGTAACGGCCATTACTCTGTCGTTTGGTTACAAAATGTGTGAAACACTTTCGCTGGATGTTGGAGCGAGCCAACAATAAATACAGCCTTCTCGCGGCTGCAGGATATGCGGAGGGGTATACTCGAGCATCAAAATTTTACGACGATAGTCAACGACCGTACAATCTCGCGTAACATATGCCCTCGCCGTGAGCGTTGTTTATTTCGAGGCCTGTGCATAATACATGCAATCGAAGGTTCGGGCGTTAAAGAGTCACCGGTGTGCATTTGCAATCCGGCTGAACGAGACTCCGGGGCCTTGAGCGCCTTTTCCATTACTCCTCGATCCAGATAACGATAGAGCAAACGGCCGATTTTATCTCTATTCGATTCAACTCGCGATATTTCACTACGTTCGAGAACTAATATTCACTGGACGAACAATCTATTGGTATCTAGGAAATTTGTTGTTTCTCTAGGAGAAATACAAGGCGATTAAAACCTGGAAGGCCACATATACCTCGCCAATTGTCGCGGTGGTCTCGCGACAGTTGACGAGACACGTAATGCAGGGAGAATGGAAGATGGCTCCCGGAAAGGATAAACTTTGTAAAGCCTCTGGAACGCTCGTAACTATAGAAAAATAGTTTCTCAATAAAAAAAAATACCACTAAAAAGTAAAGAACAAACGAAAGAGTGTATCGATTGTAAAGATTTTCTAAAAATACAATTTCACGCCACCTTCCCCCGGGAAGCGAAACTCGGATGGACAATTTTTCAGCGATCCCGGTTCCTTTAAAAGCGATGCTCGTCGTCGGAGAATGTTCGATATTTTCCGCGAAATGCATCGGGATAAGAATGCAGAACATTCGCTATGGCGAAATAGCTCGGTCCCTCGGTTCTATATTTCATTCCCCGGACAGAGCGCGGGTTTTACAAATTATACGTTTTTCCAGGACCGGCGGGCGTGACACGGCGACGGATGTACACGATTGAAGAAATTCTTTCTACCAGAGAAAACACCTGAAACACGAACTATCGCTTGAGGGGGGTCGGGCAACGGTAACGCGGACGAGGGAAAACAGAAAAAGAGAAATAGATTATTCAGTTTCCTCGCTTATTACGTTGTCAGGATTCGCGAGGAAATTCCCGTAAATTCTTCGCCCAGACGTTCCCGCAATTCTTTCCGTTAAGCAGAGACGGATCAAATTGTAGCGACGTCGCTCGAGAAATTTCGCCATCTTCGAGGAAGAAACAAGGTTTGCCCGTTGTTGGAGAACATCGAATAGAATTTTAAACAGAAAATATTCGTTCGTATTGCCATGGACCCGGGGAATATCGAAGACGACGCCCTTTTCTGCCCATCGTTTTAATTTCTCTTTAGTAAGTCCAACGGGGTTGAAGTTACCCAGATGTGAAATTAGTTTTGAGAGAATAATGGCTGGAATTTATGGCACCCTTGCCCCAATGACGGAAACGAGTCTTGGTCGCTTGGAAAATTTGATATTGGGTAGAAAAATGGGGGGTGAACTCGATTCTATTTTTTATTGTTGAGGTCAAGAATCTGTTCAGGTCAGTTTTCTTGGTTTAAATACATGGTATTTTAAATAGACGGATTTTAAAAGTATGTTCGTGAAAATTACCGCGCAAAGAGAGCCTGGATTAGCGTTCTTTAGACCAGACTACCCCCTTGAGCACGAGCCGCAAGAAACTCGAGTACTCTGGCCTTCGAGAAGGCGTCTTCCCTGCTCAGACGCCCGGGTTCGCCCACTTCGCCTCTAGATAATCACGAATTCCTCCCGTAAATACTTTCTCGAACCTTGACGCGACGGAAAACTAAAAAATTCTTAATTATAAATTTTCTTTTTGCAACAAAGTTTCTCTTTCCTTCCTAGAATCACGAGAATCCGAAGGTTTTCAAGTGTAAAAAATACGACAGAAAGCTTCAACATGGCGGATCCAATATGGCCGCCTTCCATTCTCGAAACTTAATTATAAATCCAAGAAAACTCTTTCCTTTGCTTATATATATACTTAAGTTAGCAAGTTCCAGCAATCTAAATGATTCTACTTCTAAAATCGTCGTTCTTACCCAATAAAAATGGCGGAAACGGTACTCGATGTTTAAATTGATCTTACGAGCTATTTCGAGCACAGGATTCGCGTTACTATGTTTGCGAACAGCTTTTCGTCCAGGTTTAGGGGATTTCCAGGGCCCCGCTCGCAATATTGTTGCAAAAAGACAAGAGGCGTCGTCCGTGTTTCCGGTTGTCTCGAAATTCACAAATTCCCCGGCGCGAAAAGCATTCTCCGCGGAACGGGTTCGCGTTACGGCGCGTCTACATCAATCATCCGGCTTTCTCTCGTTCGCTTTTCACCCGGCAGGGAACCCTGACGGATAACGTTCGGCTTTGCAGATCCCCGGGAGTGCGCGTAACACGTGAAAAGATAACCTTCGAAGCGGCCTGGGCTCGATATCAGGTGCGCCGGTTCTCAATGTTATCTCCGTGCGTCGCTGAATACGCCCCTCCAGAGAAAGAACGCTTCTTCCCCTCCCACGCCCCCCACCCCCGACTCGCAGAAAGAAAGACGATTTTCCGTGACGACGCATAATTCTGACGCGACCTGGCAAGAATATATTCGCGACGATAACGCGCGCGATGCGATATCGGTAACGAGATAACGGCCAAAAGGGCTTACTGACGCCATGATCTCTCTCTTTTCAGTGTTCTCCGGTCCCTGAATACGCGACATACTCCATCCAACGAAACCAGGCCGGGGGAAACAGATAAAAAGATTAAGGGATCGATACTCGAATTTTATCGAAGCTATTCTACCCTAGAAAGCAATCTTTTGGTTCTTTTGAAATTTTTGGGAGAGAAACGGTGAAATATTTTTGTATAGAGTTTGGAAGCATATATTTAGATGCAGGTTCGAAGAATATCCACAATTTTTCCAGGAGAAAAATATTCAATATTTTAGAAGTTACAGGCGATCTCAGTGAAAGTCATTGAAACAAAGATGGCTGACCGGATTCTGGTCAGTTTGCTCGATTCACGAACTCTGTCGCTTCTATGCGATTCTAGGATATGCTTTTGTTCTCATCAGTGGAGTATTTGCCTAGATAAACTGCTCAAAAGTCGTTTTTAACAATTTCATTCGAGGGGGTATTCTACTCTAGAACGCAGTTCTTCAGTAGTTCTTTCGAAATTTTTTGGGAGGAAACGGTGAAGTATTTTTATATCGAGTTCCAAAGTATATATTTAGATCCATGTTCGAAGAACATCCACAATTTTTTTCACAAAAGAATATCCAATATTTTGAAAGTTACAAGCAATGTTAGTAAAAGACATTGAAACAAAGATGTCTGCCACGATTCCGGTGTCGTTTTGGAAGAACCAAAACAAATATTCTTCAATATATACACGCTTATAGTTGGAATTAGAATTTAATCAGAATATAAACCAGCCAATCGTCCCATTATGCATCGCAATAACGTTACCAGATGAAATCACGAGTCAAGAATGTCGTTGCGGTACGAATCGAATCGATCCGTTTGATTTAATCGGTTCCGGTTTCTACGTAGAAGCATTTTCTATGGAACGGGAACAAGGACGAAAGTGTGCTCAAAATCTCTGTGGCCGCAAATCGTGCAACAATTCCACTCCGTGCCGCAAGTGCAGCATCGTATCGCCCCGCGTAGTCCATCGCTTGATTCGCCCGACCGCAAACAGTTTTAGCCTCCAGCCACAAACCGTTCGCCCACAATCGATATACCAGCTTGGACAAAACGACCTCCAAAAACTACCGACTAATCCGCCTCTCTCGAGCTCGCGGAAAGTACCGTAGAAGCGACAGAGCCGTTCGCCAACGACGCCCGACCGGAACTTCCGGAACTGCACGCCTGGGAAATGCTCTCCGTGGTTTTTCCGATGGCTGAGCACCGGCTACGGTTTGCACTCGCGCGCGTGTGGATCCTTGTCCCTTGGGGACCACGCTTCCGGTTTCGACGATACGTTCCCTGCGATTGGAACTCGGCTTTTCGCGATCAAGGTCACGCTGTGGTTACCCAGAGTATCCACTTCGACAACGAGTCAATTGTTTAGTGAGAAGTTGTGGGGATTCTTTGGAAATCTCAGGAAATACGAGGATCACCTGGAAGATTAAGTATGAAGGTGTTTTGGGAGATCAAGAAGATATGAAGATGACAATTGATGTCTCAGAAAATGCAAGGAAGATGTTGAGGTTTCAGAGAGGATAAGGATAACCCTGAAGCTTCAGAAAATAAGAGGATGACTTGGAAGATCAAGAAGATATGAAGATGACAATTTAAGTCTCAGAAAATATAAGGAAGATGGAGAGGTTTCTGAAAGGATGACGATAACTCTGTAGCTTCAGAAAATAGGAGGATGACTTGGAAGATCAAGAAGATATGAAGATGACAATTGATGTCTCAGAAAATGCAAGGAAGATGGTGAAGTTTCTGAAAGGATGACGATAACTCTGTAGCTTCAGAAAATAGGAGGATGACTTGGAAGATCAAGAAGATATGAAGATGACAATTGATGTCTCAGAAAATGCAAGGAAGATGGTGAAGTTTCTGAAAGGATGAGGATAACCCTGAAGCTTTAGAAAATAGTAGGATGGCTTGGAAGGTCCAGAAGATATGAAGATGACAATTTAAGTCTCAGAAAATATAAGGAAGATGGTGAAGTTTCTGAAAGGATGAGGATAACCCTGAAGCTTTAGAAAATAGTAGGATGGCTTGGAAGATCAAGAAGATATGAAGATGACAATTGAAGTCTCAAAAAATATGAACACGAAATTAGACATTTTTTAAAATATCCACCTTAAAATTCCAGAGATTTTTAAGTGTCAAATGTGACTTTGAATTTCTATCGCGTGACTCAGACCCTTCCTAGCTGAAAGCTAGATTTAGTCCAGTCTCCAAATGTACACGATAAAGATAAGTATAATAAGGTTTATCCTCCCATAATCAATTCACGGAGCTGATAATACCGAGGACTATTTTCGAATCTGTTAGTTGGTCTTATCAAGCAGAACCTGCCTTAGGTACGACGCTATTAATTGTTAGCCTACGCAGAGTTATTTGCTTGATAAAACTCTGCGAAAACTGGTTTAACTACCCAGCCATCCCAAGCAGTGTTATCTGGATGGCTCGTGAAATTTATAGACTGCATAATAAAATTAATTAGATTACTCGATATAGAAGTCAACCGGTGGACGAATAAAAACAATTTCGCTGTTTGATCGTTACCTTATCGGTTCCTCTCCACTTCGCGGAACGTAGACGATAGCCTCCCCTGATCCAACCACCAGCAGAACGTGTGCAAGTTTAAATCGTCCAATTTTAGACTTGCAATCGCTCTGCTGTCTACAAAATTCTATCAGACGTATCGTTCGTTTCAATATTCGAAACCACCTGAACCTTTGATTACTCAGATCCCAAATACGTTCGCGTACAGGTTACCCAAAAGAGAAATAATTTCATTCTACCGCTGTAACCTCGTTAGTTCCTACCGAGTCCGAGCAGAACCTAGCTGGGGATTCGATTTTAACCGATATTGGGTTAAAGTTACAGACGTTTAGACGCGCGTGAAACGTTGAACCATCTTCAAAATTCTGTCCAATATATTTAGAAAGGATTTAAGCATTCGCTTGAACTTTGGTCCCATAATAACTTCCTTTTCATTCGAATGGCCGTAAATGGCTGTGTAGCGATGCTTTTCGCGCTCGCCGCCAGAGGGCTACGCTCTTATCTCTCTCGCAAGCGCTCCATATTCTCGCGTTTTTCCTTCTTCCTGCTATCATACTTTCATTTCTGTCTACAACATCAAGCCCCACTATAACAATTATTCCAGGAGTGTTTCTAGTATCCAGGAATAGAATCCGCGGTTCTGTTAATTCTGAAAACTCCTATCTATCGAGTTGAACGATTACTCCAAAGCTTAAATCCCGAAATTCCTCGGTTCGAGGTCCTCCAGAGTCCATCGAAAAACACAAGCCAGGTGACGAGACGGACAAGAGGGATCAGAGGAGCGTTTAAAACGATTTTCACGGGTAAAATTTCGCGTCGGACCAGCTGCTTACCGATGGACGGTTTTCGAGGAACCGCCGGGCGCTCAGTTATCGAGCACCACAGGCTTCCCAAGGGCAGTTATCCAGCAATTTCGGTAAAAGGGTTCGTCTATACGAAGGGCAGCGCACCTGGTGACGGTGCCAGGCCTCGACTAAAAGCTATTTTCCCCGTAATTCACGAGCTGTCCTCCCTGCAGCTCGCCGAGATACGCGACGACTGTACAGGCGGCAGCCTGCTTCCATCAATTTTCCGGACGACGTTGCTCCAGCTTTCCCTTCTGGACCCCGTTCCGTGGCAATAAGTCGTAACTCAGGCGACTCTGCGGGACCTTGGGAGAGGATTCGCCCGCTGAAACCGAACGACGACCCAACCGGAGCCGCGCGTTTATGACTACCGGGCTCCGGAGGACGATCGTTCCGAATATTAGGTTGCCGCGCATGGCTGGTCGATCGATCCCCTACACCCGGGGACCCGGAGAAATTGCCACTGGATGGAATTCCAACTCCGCGATCAGGAATTTTTTCGAAAAATTGCGTATCACGACGTTGCTAACGATCTCTGGTCACGTAAAGTATCGAACGATCGAGCTCTGGGACACTGCTGCATCTAAATCCCGGGTCAGAGATTAATAGCGATCACCACAATTGTCTTCTACCTCATCGTTTGTTCACTTGTTTTGTCTCTTAACATATGTACAGTGTCGTAAACGTCTGATAATTATTTTATAGGTAACAAATGAGTTTATATTCTCCAAAAATTATTACTGGGGAAAATATATTATGATACCTCGATATAACGACGCGTCGTGGAACGAGCTAGCGTTATATCGAGGTGTTTTAATATATTCATTCCACTAGTAGTTTTTGGAGGGTATAAACTTATTTGTTACCTAAAAAATAATTACCAGACGTTCCTATCGAATCACAATATCGCAAGATAACGTTTACGACATTGTATGTACGCTAAAAGATATTTTATAATTGATCAGTCGAACAAACGATGAAGTAGAAGAAAATTGTGAACTATCCTGGAAATCGCCAACTGTTATCTGTGTTTGACTTGATCACAATGCAGACGAAAGTGAACAACACTGAGAGCGAGCAAAACAGAGTAAAATATTCATATTTGTTTATACCATGAATTCTAGAATTATTCAAATATGGCTTTGTTTTCTATTATTTTCATTGGGAAAAAGCTCAGTTACGCGATGAAAGTAATTTCATAGTTATAAATTGGAAAAATTCTATTCTTGTTCCAGCCATCGAGTGACCACTTGTATTTGTGATATAAAAATTAATTAAAAATGACCAAAAATCTTAATTTTTGTATGGTTTTCCAGCAGAATTACAATCTGAACTCTCGACCTTCGCTAATTTGTCCGTCGAACGTTCGATCGCGAGTATTCGAATTCCGTGACCGACTTCGCGAAAGCATTCCTCTTCGAGGTATTCTTCGAGCGAACCGAAGGTTTTAACGACGCCGCAATTCAGCGTAATTGCGACCGTTAATATCGAAACAAACGTTCTTAGACAGCGCCGCGAAGCGTTCATTAACGCTTCGAACGACAGACAGGGTTGGCTGTACTTTATTAGTGCGGATGCGGCATAAAACGAGGGTCGCAATGACTTCCTCGTTCTCACTGATCCGCTCCTTCCTTCGTGCTCTCGGGACGAGCGTGTCGAACGGACGCCAATTTTCGCACGAATTCGCGGATTCTCCCCGGTCCATCCTCGAACGGGAATTTCGTGTTTCGCGAGCGCAGAAATTGGATTCGCGAGTCGTGATTCACCGCGCGCGCGCGCGCCGCTCAAATTTAATCTTCGTTTAATGCGGACGAGTCGAGGGCCGTGGACGGTTTGGTACGACGCGACCGACAAAGCGGGATTAAGAGACGGAAAGCGCGCGGTTCTAATTAAAGTCTGAATGGTAAACGAGCCCAGATTCCCCCGAGACAACAGAAAAAAGATAATATTACAAACCATCGTCCCGTTGTTTCGACCCTCCGCTTTTATGCGCGATCTGCTTTCGGTCGTTCGCGGGATTCCTTTGCTGGGACCAATTTCCGCACAATGGATGAACCGAGTACTATTTATTTGAAATCGTGTCTACGATACGTGAGATTTATCACGAGTATATTCGACGTAGACGGTCAAAGGGTTAACGCGAACAAAATTCGCGGGGGGGCGACATAATTCCAAGCCACCGTAACGACGATCGAACAACAACAAAAGTAAACCCGAAACCGCTAAGCCGGCATCGACGACGCCCGGCACCTGCTTAAAACGCGTTAACACAAAGCAGATACTCGGAGGCGTATTAGCTCAGCCTTCCGCGATCTAATCGTCGAACAAAGGCGGGGTAACCGGCCGTTTCGCCGGCTATTGTCGGTTCCCTAATGCAGGGAACAAAACGGAGTCGGAGCCGTAATTATCGCGAATCGCTTAATGGTTCTGAAATAAAATACTCCCGACTGTGGCGGGATCTCGCCCAGACGCAGCCCCTATCGCGCTTCAAATTTCTCACCGATCTCGTTAATTCGCAGCAAAATCCATTACCACGCCGGGGTCTCGATACAGTCGAAGATACGCGGATCAGAGAGTCAAAGGGAATCCGATGGGCTTCAATAGAATACGAGGGATTGCAAAACGAACGCTGTGTCTCTGCGCGATCCGATGGAACAGCGGTTCCCAATCGTGGCCAATGGGCCACCGTTACGATGAGATTTATTACTTTTTTAGTCAAAATTTAGCGCACTCGAAACTCCGGCGTGGGGCACTCAAAACTTTCGGCGTGGGGGACTCGAAACCCTCGGCGTGGGGGACTCGAAACCCCCGGTGTGGGGCACTCGAAACTCCATCGTGGGCCACTCGGAACCCCGACGTGGGGTCTCGAAACCTCCGACGTGGGGTCTCGAAACCTCCGGCGTGGGGCGCTCAAAACCCCCGCCGTGGGGCGCTCGAAACCCCCGCCGTGGGGGACTCGAAACCCCCGCAGTGGGGGTCTCGAAACCCCCGCAGTGGGAGACTCGAAACCCCCGCAGTGGGAGACTCGAAACCCCCGCAGTGGGGCACTCGAAACCCCCGCAGTGGGGCACTCGAAACTCCATCGTGGGCCACTCGGAACCCCGACGTGGGGGGGCTCGAAACCTCCAGCGTGGGGCACTCGAACCCCACAGCGTAGGGCACTCCTAACCCCCGACGTGGAGAGCTCGAAACTCCCGCCGTGGGGGACTCGAAACACCCGACGTGGGGGACTCGAAACCCCCCGTGGGCTACCTGAACCAACAGGTCACTCGTCACCAAACGTGGGCCACTCGGTACCAATCCCCGTCCGCCCTTTCGCGAGCATCAAAACTTAATTCACAACGTGGTGGATTCTGACGGACTACTTGGCCGAATTGTCCATTTTTCGTTTTTCACGCGAACGAACGAACATCGATCCCGTTAATGGAACGACTCCGCGCGCGATCGAATCGTCGGTGCAATTTTATTTCGACCAACAATGAAAAGTACCGCCTCCAACGCCCCCCTCGCCCGCTGCAACCTCGGTGCGCCGATGTTTGCGCGCGCGTACCGGTAATTGTTAATCGCGGAATGTTGCGAGCGCATTAAGTTGATTGCCGAGTAAATGGATTGTTTGGGACGGCTGCCTCTCTCTCGATTTCTCTATCGTGCTCGTTTTATTCAGGTTACGATCGGATGGGGGGGCGGTGGTTGTTACTCGATTGTGGAAATTCCTGTAACGGTGTACTTAATATTGTCGCGCCGATTATAAATTACTCCCCGCGTATCGTAACCGATATAATTAATAACAGAAAGCTAATTTAACGATCGCCATCGTTACATATTAGCTGTTTCGAGGTGTTTTATCGAATCGAACAGTATCTTCTAGCCCCGAATGATTCATTAAGGGTTGCTTTCAGGGCTACGCAAACATCAATAACGAAACCAGCTTGCTCATTTATCTCTCGCGGTTTCTATAAAATTTATAACCCATCGATCGACGCGCTGGATATAAAGGGAACGTGATAAACAAGGATCGTTTCTTTAATAATTAGCGCGGTCGCAGAAAATATTTCGTAACGAATAGCTACGAGTCCTGGGTCCCTACGCGGAATAATGGACAACGGAAAACTGGTTGGAAACGTGTCCCGAGAGTGCTTGGCGTTCTCGGGTCCATTGTAACGAAATCGTGCAGCGAATCGATGGCAATCGAAAGCAGACAAAACACGAAACGCGACGACGCTTCGGGGAGGGGAAAAAACAAAATTCACGCGGCAACCGGTTTAATGCGCGCGTAAATACTCGCGAAACGACGCTCGTTTGGCGAACGAAATTAATTATAACGAAACGGAAAGGCAAACGGTGAATTTAATTATTAATTTTTCCAAGCGAAATCGCCAAGTTTCGACGATACGTCGAAGGAGACGAGACGCGAGAACGGTTTTTGTCGACGGTCTGGCAGTACTGTTCGGCTGTATTTATTCGGTAATTAATTTAATGCGCGCGTAATTAAGTTGGTAATTCGCTCGGGGCTTCGGAGAAACGTCGATAACGGCAAATAGGGTGCAGGTGTATCGCAGGCGTTTCCCATTAATAGTTTAACGGATAGTTTTTGTCAACGTCCAAGAGCTTTTCCAGCCCTCGAATATTCCCAGGGAATTTACGTCCTGGAAAAAGGGGGAAAATCGTCGACAGTTTGGAAAGTAGTTTTTTCTGCAGGCATCGCGCGGGCGAATTTGTTCGAACGTTAAGTTCGTTTCGAATTGAATCGATCTATTTACCGATTCGTTTATAAACAATTATTCTATCAGAGCAACTCCGTTGTATCGACGATAAAATCGAAGACGAATTACACTTGGGTTTACTTTACGCGAGGTAGCCACTTTTTGAGATTGGAAAGGTTCGAGGAGAGCAAGATCACGTGACTGATCGTTCAATAATATATGAAGCGAACAGCGTGTTTCAACACACATGTATCATATGTACTTAATGCAACCTACGATTTAACGTTGTATAAATGTACCAGTGTTCGTTGAAATAAATAAATAATCGAATAGTGAATTTTCGGGAGTCGAACAAGTCTGTAGGAATAATCCCAGGGTTAAATACGCGTTGCACGGTGAATCTCCTTCGTATGGCGAACCATCTGTCTTCTCTATGCTCCCCGATTAACCGAGTAATCCATGCAGACCATTAGCAGATTCCTTTCCTCCTGAGTCCGACATTCCAAGTTACTGCAGTCTGCGTGTTCCAAATTATATTGCACGTATTGAACTAATTACACGACCACGTGCGCCGTGCGACTCGACCCCGCGATCGATATACATATCGATCTCTCCGCGCTGCATTCGAATAGAAATTCAATTGTTTCGAAGATCCGACAGAAAATTTAGTGATTCGAAGCGAATAAATTTTTAAATTAAAATCATGTATCGACTGTTATTTGATAAAAAAAAATTCGGTTTTCAAGATCGCAAGGATCGATTGCGATCCCTGAAAGATGCACGGCCAATTAAAACCGTTCCGGGGTGTCGAAGGTCGCCGCGAAAGGGGGAAAAGCAAGCTGCTTCTTTCGCCCGGGGGATGAAATTAAATTTCCTTCGTTTCCACCGTTTCGGAACGCCGGGCGGCGTTGTGGAAGTCGTCGAGAAGTGCCGGGGAGGCTCGGTTAAGACGGGTCGCGACTTAAATAATTCAGTCGCGGGACTCCTCGCGAGGCCTCGAACAACTTTCTCCGCCCTAAACTCAGTCAGCCTTTTCGCATTCCCGGGGTTCTTCCCAGGCCCCACGGGGGTGACTCCCGGGCCTCGCAGGGGGTGGAATTCAGATAAGAAATCCTCGTTTCGAGGCGCCCGATACTCTCAAAGTAGCGCAGGTGCTGTCGATTTCATTTACTTTATCATTTAACAAATCTTTCCAACAAATAAATCAAAACAAATAGTTGCTTTGTTGAAATAAACATTTCTAAGCGTTCCTCGTTGGGTTACTAGAAACTAAAAAAAAAATATTTACCGAGCTTCCCTATTTTTCTAAATACGTTCGAGATCAATCACAAATTTTTTACTGCGTAATTATCCCGATTCTATTATTTCGAGATACCACCCTTCCGTGGTGTGAAAAACAGCCCGAGCGAGGTGGAGTCAGTGTGCAGAGCTAGTGGATGAAAATGGAGATTCGCTTCGACGGAAAACGAGCGGAAATATCAAATTCGATTTTCGCCCGACAGACGAGGGGGTGACTGGGAAACGCCCTCTTTGCTTTGCCTTCGTGCCGCGTTCCTCTTTGTGCGCGATCATTAATGCGATCCGCGGGAACAGCGAACGTGATGGAAATTTCAATCTGCCGGAGAAGTACCGGGGACAAGGGTGTTCCGATGAAACGAAGAACTTCGTTTTCCTATGAATACGAATAATACGCCTTTGAGCGGGCGTACGGCTTTCCGTTGGTAAACCGTTATTGCGCGAGATTGTTACGCGTGCCGGGAATGAAGATCGATGGCGCTTTGTTAGCTCCTTTCTTTCCTTTTTAAACGGTCCACCGGGGGGGATGCTACCCACTTGATCGCCACGGACATTTACGAGCCCCTGATCAGCTTGCTTAACGAGAATATATATATGAAATCGAAAAGAAAATTGTTTCAAACAGCAATATTAATTTTAACGAAATAATACTGCTTACCTGTTATTTAACATCCTGGACAAGACGAAAGAATTAATAAATATTATGCACGGTCCTTACCTGCAACACACAAAAATTGAGAATCAGTAATGAACAATTTATTTGTAAAAAAAAGGAGGAAAATAAATTTTAGATTGTTAGTGAACTATATATTCTTCGGAAGAATAACTCACATTCCGTGTGATTTTCGAAATCATTAATAATCCAGGAATGAAGTCAACTGCCTGCAACCCCCGTCAGGGTTGATTTATAGAGCTATATGAACCGTGTACTTCCATCCACTTTTTTTTTTTTTACTATCTGTGGTATATGCCATTAAACCCGTCGACCCCTTTATTGGATTACAGATATTCTCATCTCGCGTCGCGAGAGATCAACGGCGCCATTTTTTTTTTTTTTTTTTTTTTTACTCGACCGAGAAAAACGTAATTAAAGTTTTGCACACACGGGAAAACGTTTCCGCGACGCGAAAAGAATCAAACGAGGTTGGTATCATATTTCAATCGGGATTCATTTTATCGACAAGTGCCCAATTATATCATAATATTAGTAGAATAATCCTCCCCCCGCTTTATAGAGAATTATATTGTGCAAACCAATCGCAGAAATTTCGTATAAACAGAGTTCGAATTACTTCTCTCGCGAATGTTATAATAAATACTTATTATTGAATGAAAATATCAAACATTCATCCGAGCAGCGTATCCGACCTCCTCGTTTATTCCGGGATTACTAGAAAATTTATTGCGTTTGGAAAACGTAAATCGTTTATGAGGTACAACGGGTTGATTGAATTAATTATGTAACGACCGATCAGGGATTTCGTCAATTTCTGTCCACTCGGGCGTTTCGATGAATTATTCAGAATGTGATTCGAATTACGAAATCACGCTTTTACCGAAAGCATCTCAATTATCGTGGAGGGGACGGGGGTGAACAATGACGACAACTATTGGACGTCTCGTACAATTAGAACGGAAGAAACAAAGGGACTTCCGGTTCTTCGCGGAACGGGATTCGGTCCGTAGACGGCAATTAGGAGGGAACAGAAGTCGAAGGTGTCCAACGAGCCGTAGCGGAAGCAGCTTTTCGTGGAACGTTCGACTTTAAGGTCGGTGGTTCACCGGGGACGCTCGGCGAATTATTAATCTTCCGGTCTCCGGAGCGTTGGTGGGCAGCGTGGAAATTATTCGCGCGCCACGGGACGCTTTAATCCCGCAGCCACGACGACGGGAGCGTTAACGGAGCGCGAGTCCGGTCGCTGGGGTGTCGTCGTCGTTTGCGAACCACCCTTTAAAAACCGGAAGGCCCGAATTACCGGGGAGAAATCGAGTTTGCCGCGGCCCTCGATTCGCGTCGTTTCCTATATGCCTTCTTACCCAATTGTCGCGCCGGTTAATGGAACCGGGGGCTACCGGGGAGACGGAAAAGGGCTGAGAAAACTCTACGTCCGGACTCGACGTGTCGTCTTCTCTTATTTGGTCGATTTTTCGTTCCGCGAATTTCGTTCGTTACTCGGTCTAACGCGTTTTACGCTTTGAGAAATTTTTGTGGGGGTCACTCGATGGCCAAGAGTGGGGTACTCGATTCTCAAGCGTGAGGCACTCGATTCTCAAGCGTGGGGGCTCAATTCTCAAACGTGGGACACTCGATTCTCAAGCGTGGGGCACTCGATTCTCAAGCGTGGGGCACTCGATTCTCAAGCGTGGGGCACTCGATTCTCAAGCGTGGGACACTCGATTCTCAAGCGTGGGACACTCGGTGCCAAGTGCGATTCTAAAGCGTGGATCACTCAACTCCAACGCGTGGGACACTAAATTGCATAACGTGGGCACTCGCTTCCAAAGCGCGGGTCGCCCGATTCCAACCCGTGGGTCATCCCAAACAAAAGAATGCGTACAATTCTAATTACCAATCGAATAAATTTAGACTAGTCGCGAAGTCCAACTTCCACGAAATGGAAGATCGCGTATGCACCTTTTGTTCGACATTGCATCGTGTCTAAGAATCGTCCCAGCTCTGTGACGCGAAAAGTAGGAACGGGATCGATCCCCGGTGCCACGGAAACGTCGCGCGTGGCGATCGTCGGGGCTATTCGTGGCCCGGAAACCATAGTTTTGCGCGTCTAATAGGAAATGCCGCGCATTCTGACGAGGCTGCTGTGAAGCAGCGTGTCTCGGATCCCTCGACTGTCTCCGGCGGGCTCCGGCATTGCTTCCACCGGGGCGACGGTTTCCATTCGAGCGGAAGGTCAATCCCGACGCTTCGAAATTTCGGACCACCCTGGCAACGACGAAATTAACTGTCAATCTCAATTCCGTCTCTCCCCCCCCCGTCGGAGCTCCCGGAGAGCCCATCCCCTAGCGCTAGGATGGCCCCCTTTGACACGGCTGCTCCCACAACAGCCTGCCTAGGATACTCTCCCGTTGCACGATGCAACCAACCCCCCTCCTCCTTCCCCGACCCACTTGCACCCCCGGCGAGTGTCAATTATAAAGCACCCGGGGTCTGCCAGAAACGTCAAGCCGTCGTCACGCCCGCCTCCTTTCTCCGTCCAGCTTCATTTAATCGAGAAAAATAAAAATCCGATCCGACGATCAGTCATAATAGAATGGCGGGCTCGTTCTCGTTCGGTAATACGAACGGATCTCGCGTGATTTATTTCGCCGCCGTGCGGGAATATTCGGGAATTGACCCAAAGAGAGGATCCGTGAGATCCGCGATACCGTGAATCCACCGTGCGTCCCCGTTTAAGTATCGATCATCTCGACCGTTCGTCTTCGACGATGCATACGCCCCGGAAACTCGAACTCGAATTCGCGGGAATCGGCGCGTAACTAAACGAGAATCGAAACTGTCGTTTGCACAAAACGTGACGCCGTTACCGAACGCTACGTTTTAACATGCCCAGGTACCCTCAACGTTTTATTTCCTCTCCTTTTATTTTCCGCCAAAGAGAATATTCCACGCGCCGGAATAACCATCCCCGATAACTGCCATTTTATTTGTTTTGGCTAATGGAAACGCGACCTGCGAGGCACCGGGCACGAAACTAATTTTAATATCGAACACCGGGGAATTTATGTAACCAAGAAACACGAGACGTGTTCGTCTCTACTCGCTGTTTAGAAATTTCGTTTACGGAAAATTAAGCGGAACGAGGTGTATTAGTCTCGCCACCTTGCTTTAATTAAATTCGATATAAATTTGCCGCGATTAATCGGGTCTCAACGAAAGGGACCGGCAGTAATCGGGTCTCATTGACGATAATGGGGACCGTCAGTCATCTGGTCACAGTCATTACGACAGTTATTGGGTGGCAGCGGGGCGTTCAGGGCAAATTTTACTTCCGAGCAACGAATTCGAAATTACAGAGTGAACTCTGGATATTCACCTTTCATTTAAAAGAAGATTTCTGTATTTAAATTTACGAAAAATCCTCGAACCAAAATCGAACTATATCATTTATATTTTTCCCCGCGGGTTTTTAATTTTTCGTTTAAACGGGCCGGGTCAAAACGCGAAAACGTCCGCTCTCGAACCCCGTGGTTTTCTCTCCTCCGAATTTATCGACAGCTCGAAAATAAAACAACGAGAATTTTCGTTCGAACCCGCAAGAGTCGGTTTTGACGCGCGTCAACGTTTCCCGTTACGATCAAAGCAGCTGGACGACGTTCGATCGCTAAAAATTTCAAAAACGTTTCGACGAAACATCTTTTCTATCGCTTTCTTCCCATTTTACGCCGTGGAAGCGGAAACGAAAGAAGTCGAGGATATATTTCTCCCTTGGCCCCCGGGGGAGAAGTTCCCATCGATTTCGAAGCGATCGTTTAACTTCACTTACGATTCCATGCTTCTTCGTTCGAACTTCCAGCTCGAATCAATTAGCTCGGAATCGTTCCATTCGTTCGAAATTAATATCGCGAACGTTGTAATATTTCTTTGGGTTAGTCTTTTGGAATAATGGTAAAAATGGCCTGCGTACGATTCCCATCCGTCCATCGTGAATGTTGGCGCGTTTGAAGACGACGGACGAAAGAGCAATCAAACCGCAAACGAACAATGAAGAAGATGGGGGGGGGGTTGCCTTTAAAGGATGTATCGAGTTAATGACAATGGTGCCATTTGCATCGTTCTCCGCGAGGAAGCAGATAAGTGCACCTCGCAGATGAGGCTCGTAGGCGTGCCTACACGGGATCGTTGCACCGGGGAATAATTGAGACAAACCTCCCGTCCTTAGACATCGGGGCTAAGCTAAGGAGGACTTCCAGCTGGGAATGTCCGAACGAACACGATAACTAATGGCCCGCGGGCCCTTAATGACGCCGTGTCATTTCTTTCAGCCCCGACGGCGACAGGTAATTGCGTCACGTGGGTGGAGACTGATTCGAACCGATCCATAGCGCCCCGGAGAAGATCCAAGGACGTGAATGGTCCGATCGAGACGATCCTAGAAACCTCGACAAGCCGTGAATTTCGAATCAACCGCCAAACGTGCGATCCTCGAGGGTCCATGACTCCTCTGATTTAGAAAATCATATTTAACGCTGTATATGAAGTGTTTTTTTTTTTAATTAGAATATTCATATTCGTGGCTTTGCATTGATCAAATTCTAGACTGCTGACAAATATTTTCGACTTCTGCAATTTTAAGAAATTTTACATTATAGATTGACGGGTGTTAAACGGTGAATGGAAGGTTCGTGGTGCGAGTGTTGGGGTAGTTTCTTTTTTGAAGAGAATTTAACAGAATTGAACAATTTTGTGAAACGAGTCTTAATTCCCAATTACTTAATTCACAATTACTGCTAAGTAAATATTATGATGCACCCTAGTCTTAAAAAATACTATCGAGAAGCCATGTTATTTGCCACCCTGTTGCAATCCTATGTAAATTAAATATTGGGAACATTGGAAACTGTTCTTGATTGACCTCTGGCCAATGAATGTATTTTCCTGATTTATAAAATTGTATTTAAGTGAGTTGGGGTAGTTTTCTTCTCAAGGGGATTGAAAGGTAACTATGGAATTTGCACGCATATTTTGTGCCCAATAAAATTTAGTGCGTCGACTGTTAATAATTTGCTACTGCTAAATAAATATTATGATACACCCTAGTCTACAAAAAGACTATCGAGGGTCTTATTTATCACCCTGTTGAAATCCGATATAAATTAAATATTAGGAAGGCTGGAAACGGCTAGCAGCAAATATTAAGTCCTGTTCCACCCCAATTGGCCGTCCCCGCGACTCGCAAATTGCACTTATCAGCGAGCTGTTTCCCGTTCTGTCCAAATATATCGCTGGTACGCGCAAGGGTGCATAACTGCCTCGCCCCCGGCATATGTTAAAGCCGAATTTATCGTAGAATCGTCGCAACACGGAACTGATTTATCCAGCCCGATCGTCCGAAATAGGCTGTTGACGTCGATCCGCATTAGGCCCGCTGGCGGGGCGACGAGGGGTCGAATTACCCGGGCGTGTCAGAGGGGTCAACGCGCGAAATATGAAAAATCGAGTCGTTCTCTCCGGAAAACGGAAAGGGGAGACCAAAAAAGGAGATACAGCTTCCGAGCAAATCTTGACGAATCGAATTTCCCTCCCACCCTGGAAAAATGCTCCATAAAATGGCGGACGAGGATCCCTTTTTTCCCCCATTACGATCTAGACAAAGGCGGAGAGTGCTGCGTATTTCGACGATACCGATCTGGAATGGAGATCGTGACGAATCGGAGAGGCGTCCATGGTCGTCGACGAAGCTCGATGGCTCGATAAGTGTGCAAAATTGAGCGCGCCAGGGCCGACCCTCGTGAATTACCGATCGTCGCGGATTAATGGAAGCCATGACTCGTCATAAATTTCCGGACGCCCTCGTATTTCGGGAATAACGCCGCGAGGAAGAGTTCCGCGGGAACTTCGCGCTCGTCGGCCATACAAATCGACCACTCTTCGTTCCTTCGAATTTTCAGACATTTCAACCCTCGTTGAATTATCGCTCGCTCGAAAATGCTCGATTCTCGTCCACGACTTTCACTCGTTACGCTGTTCCAGAGTCTTCGTTTAAGGGTTGAAAAATACAACTTTCGTATTGTTATAATATTATCGTTCGAGTTGGAATATTGGAAATAGAATGGGAAACTATATTCCCTTCGAATATGGAAGTTTATCCGCAGAAAAATGAGATGCAGTAAAAATATAAGGATACGTGGAAATTTCTCTTGGGTGAATATTAAACATTTTCAACGACTGCGTTTGATTTAGTAATCTTCTACGAATATAAATCTTCTCTTCTAAAGTTTCAATATGTAGTAATATGTAATATGTTAATATCGTAAACGGTTGTGGCACCCTGGAGCCCCGAGTCCAGTCCGATCACCGAAGTGCAGCTGCATTGGATGGCGTGCAGAAACAGGATGGGTGACCGCTCAGGGGAAAAAATCTATTTGTTAAATTTGTCCGTACTGTTTAATATTATTATACTTCTCTGTAGGGTTTCTAATTGAGCATTAATTAGCCGTTGATATTAAAAAACAAGAAAAAACCTACTTCGTAAATAAAAATTAAACACAATTCTAATAAAAAAATTCCCAAGCGGAACGAGTCTTGAATGCGAGTAACAGAGTTTAACTGGGTGAATTTACATAGTCTTGAATATAGGATTAGAGTTAGCACGTTGACTTTGCACTAGTTTCCCAGGTCTATAAACCGGATATCTTTAACATTTGAGTTCAAATGACCAAATTGTGTGGAAGATTTTGCAGGGGATGAAGAATCGATGCCCAAATATTTCTATGAATTATATACGAAGCTGGTCATGTTTCGAGCACACACACGGGGGGGGGGATATGTTAAAGAAACGACTAGAAAATACAATTTCCTCCGGTTCCACTATTCGCGGTCCGTTGCACTCGGCTAGATATTTCTCCGTCGATGGAAAACGCATCGATTCACTGCCGCTTACAGTCGATTTCCGGGGTGGGGGAGGGGCTCGGTATTATCTCGAGAGTCCGGGAGTCCCGACGCCGGGGCAATATTATCGGGAAAACTGTTCCCCGGGACAAAAACGGGGACGCGTCCCGAAACCCTCGGCCTCCCCCATGCTCTCCGATATATCAAAATTACTCTCGTTGCGCTGGTCCGACGATCGCCGTCCTGACTGGTCTTAGCCGACGGGGGGTGGCTCGCGGAGGCTGCTCTCGGACATTAAATCCTTACTCCAGGAATTAGCGGGTAGGGTGGTCGTCCCACGGAATTAACGCTAGGAGCAAATCTGTTTGCCCCGGAGAATAAGAGAGACGCGAAGAAATAAACTGCGGAATTTTCCAGGGCCATCGTGCGAATAGACCCGGCCCCACCCACCCCTTGGTCCCGTCGTTAGGCGCCCCTTAATGGGGTAGAAATATGCTCGTGTCGCGAGGCGACTCCGAGCCCCGGAGAATGGAATTCATAGAGCGGGGAAAGTATTCGAACCATTAGATTATATGGAACGCGGAGGAACGTGTCGATGAGAAAATATTGTCTTGGCTGTGATTCAGACCTTGTATTTACGAGATAAGCTCGATAGAGCGGGGGGGAAGGAAAAAGTTCTATGGAAGCTAATTAAATATTGCGAGAGAATCGTACAATTAATTTTTAGGGTGGCTCACAACACTGCCTACGATTCGTACAATTGTATAATGTGGACAATTGAATTTAAAAACAAATTAAATCTGTATTAATCTACCTCTGAATTTTTCTTTTTAACCCCTAAGTGGATCATTGGAGTTTAAACTAATTGTGGCGGCCAAGGCACCACATACGCCTTAGCCGTTCGAAGCCGCTACAATGTATGGTTGCACACGAGACGATGGTTGCACACGAGACGATGGTTGCACACGAGACGACCAGAGCCGCGTGAGCCGAAAAGCCGTTGTCGTCGTCTCTGACCGTCTTTTGTTTTTGAAGGCCTCTTGGTACGGTGGCGATGATCGTACCAGAGAGTCGAGCGTAACCCGCACCACGAGTCACGTCGTTGTACGACAGCAACAATAAAATTGTGCGGAACGGAACAGAGCGGAGTCATTATCTTCCCGATCCCACATTGGTGACCCCGACGTGATCTCGCCGCGCAAGTAAAGTTTTTTTTAAGAAAATTTGGACATTTTTTGTATACGGACAATATTAGTTAGTGTAGAGAAATAAGTGTATAGTGTAAGGACATAAGAAAAGGACACGGTCTGACAAATAGTAAGCGCGGTGTGTGTGTGCGGTGAAACTATTTTTTTTTTTGTGACTAAGACTGGTAAAATGACTGACCCTAACGTTAACGCAGGGACATCCGCGGGTGTGCCGTTGGCAGTTGATCGCGTCGCTGTACGGATACCCGAGTTTTGTCCGGGAGACCCGGAGATGTGGTTTTCAATGGTAGAGAGAAGTTTTGAGGTATCCAATGTAACGTCGGAGACCACGAAATTCGGGTACATTCTCGGCGCGTTAAGTGCGCGACACGCCGCGGAAGTAAGAGACATTATCATGAATCCCCCGGCCGCGGATCCGTACACGACGCTAAAAAATGAGTTCATTCGCCGGCTTAGTGCGTCGCAGGAACAGAAAACGCGGCGGTTATTGGAACACGAGGAAATCGGGGACAGAAAACCGTCCCAATTTCTTCGTCACCTGCGCGGATTGGCCGGTACGGCTTTTTCGGACGGTGTATTGCGGACGCTTTGGATGGGCCGACTACCTGCTAATATGCAGGTGATTTTAGCCACGCAGCGGGACACCCCGCTGGATAAGGTGGCAGAGTTGGCAGACGCTGTTGCGGATACGATGACACCGCGGGTACACGTCACGGAGGCCGCGATTACGAGCGTATCTACATCCTGCCAAATACCCCCGCCGGGCCCGAGCATCGAGGCCATGTTAAACATTAAGATGTCACAATTGGCTCTTTCCTTGAGGCAGGAAATTTCTGCCATCCGTGAATCCTTGGTGGACCAGGGGCAATCTTCCCGTCGCAGGTGGACCCACCGAAATCATCCAAACTCGCGCTACCGCAGACGATCTCTATCGCGATCGCGAGAGCGGCCCGCGGGAGGACAAATGGACCATCAAGGGAAATGCTGGTACCATTGGCGGTTCGGTCCGGCCGCGCAGAGGTGCGTTGCACCGTGCAATTGGAACGCCACGGATCAGGGAAACGACCTGGGGAGTCGTTGATGGCGGCCAGCGACACAAATCCAGCATCACGCCGCCTCTTCATCTTAGACAACAGCTCGAAGACGGAATTTTTAGTGGATACCGGGGCCGATTTGTGCGTTTTTCCGCGCCGCCTGCTAGGCGGATTGCGAGAAAGATCGGAGTACCAGCTGGCGGCGGCGAATGGGAGTGTAATTAACACCTACGGGACAGTGTCGTTAAACCTGCACCTCGGCCTACGACGGGATTTCGTGTGGCGATTCGTGGTTGCGGATGTTACAAAACCCATAATCGGGGTAGACTTTCTCGATCACTTCGATCTTATGGTGGACATCCGCAATCGTCGCCTCGTCGATCGGACCACGTCGTTAACGGTCCGCGGAACACGAGCCGAGGATGAAACGCCGTCGGTGAAGACAGTAGCAGGGACTACCGTTTACCACCAGCTCCTGATGCAGATGCCGGAACTTACACGGCCTAGCGGCACCCCGATGAGGACTACGCACCAAACGGTGCATTACATCGAGACAACCCCTGGACCACCCGTTTCCAGCAAGCCGCGGCGGCTTGCACCGGACCGGCTCAGGGCTGCCCAGAAGGAGTTCGACGCGATGGTGAAGATGGGCATCGCTTGTCCTTCGAAGAGCGCGTGGTCAGCACCCCTTCATATGGTTCCGAAGAAGGGCGAAGAAGCTTGGAGGCCTTGCGGTGACTATAGAGCGTTAAACGCACGGACAATTCCCGACCGATACCCCGTGCGTCACATTGAGGATTTTGCGCAACAACTGAGTGGCAAAAAGGTATTTTCCACAATAGATCTCGTCCGAGCTTATAATCAGATTCCGGTTGCGTCGGAAGACGTCGGAAAAACGGCCATTACAACGCCGTTTGGGCTTTTTGAATTCCCGTACATGTCGTTCGGGTTACGAAATGCCGCGCAAACATTTCAGCGCTTTATCGACGAAATTTTACGCGGTTTCGATTTTTGTTACGCGTATATAGACGACATTTTGGTCGCCTCAGAATCCCAAGCCGATCACCTGCGCCATTTAGAATTATTATTTAAACGATTAAAAGATTATGGCATTGTTGTTAATCCGAATAAATGCACGTTCGGGCAGGAAGAAGTTAAATTTCTAGGCTATCGGGTAAATGAAAGCGGCACTCAACCTTTGCCCGGCAAGGTACAAGCCATAAAGTCATTTCCCCTTCCGAAAAACGCGAAGGATTTGAGGCAGTACTTGGGAATGCTTAATTTTTACCGCCGTTTTATCCCAGATGCCGCTCGCTTTCAAGCACCCTTGAACGACCTTCTAGCCGGCAATTTAAAGGGCAAGACCCCGATAGCCTGGACTTCGGAAGCGCGTCAGGCTTTCGAAAATACCAAAAATAGTTTAGCAAACGCAACCCTGCTTTCTCATCCTGCGGTCAACGCTCCATTGTCGGTTACCTGCGATGCTTCTGATTACACCGTAGGAGCTGTTTTACATCAGTGCGTCGGCAACGAACGACAACCATTAGCATTCTTTTCTAAGAAATTAGGATCTGCCGAAAAGAAGTATTCAGCTTACGACCGGGAACTACTTTCTATCTATTTAGCAATAAAACATTTCAAACATATGCTCGAAGGCAGACATTTCACGATTTTTACAGACCATAAACCCATAACTTTCGCTTTCAAACAGAAATTAGATAAATGCTCTCCTCGACAATTCCGATACCTAGATTACATTGCGCAATTCTCTACAGATATTCAACATATTTCCGGTAAAGACAACGTCGTTGCCGATGCACTGTCCAGAGTGGAAACGGTTAACCACTCGATTAATTTCGAAGAATTGGCAAAATCGCAAGCCCAGGATGAGGAGTTGCAGCGGTTGTTGAATAGCGAATCTAGCCTGCAATTACGCAAAGTCTCGTTGCCTGGCACGTCTTCCGAAATTTTTTGCGATATTTCGACTAAGAATGTAAGACCTTATGTCACCCCTCCTTTCCGACGCGCAGTTTTTAATATGTTACATGTATTATCACATCCAGGTATTAACGCGACGATCAAGCTCATAACGCAACGTTATGTTTGGCCGTCGATTAAAAGAGATGTTCGCACGTGGACACGTTGCTGTATACCGTGCCAAAGATCAAAAATTTCCCGTCATGTGACTGCACCATTGGCTACATTTGTTAAACCTTCTGCGCGATTCGAACACATTCATTTAGACATAGTAATTTTACCGGTGTCCGAAGGTTTCAGGTATTGTCTGACCTGTGTAGACAGATATACGCGGTGGCCGGAAGCCTTCCCCATGGTCGATCAGGAGGCCCAAACCGTAGCTCGAACCTTTTATGACGGTTGGGTAGCGCGGTTTGGTGCTCCCGTACGGATTACCACCGATCAGGGTAGGCAGTTCGAATCCAAATTATTTTTTGCGCTGAACAATTTAATTGGATCCACACGCCTTCGCACAACGGCGTATCACCCAGCGGCCAATGGGATGGTAGAGCGTTTTCACCGACAGCTCAAGTCGGCTATAAGGTGCCACGGATCCGACAAGTGGACAGAAATACTTCCGACGGTTCTACTCGGTATTCGTTCCGCCTGGAAAGAAGACCTCGGCGCTACCTCAGCGGAATTAGTTTATGGCGAGCCATTAAGATTACCGGGAGAGTTCTTGTCTTCGCATTCAGCGGAAGGCACAGAAAATGCTTCCGATTTTACTAATAGACTACGCAACCATTTTTCTAAATTGAGTCCCTCTAATGCATCACGCCATTCCGTTAATCGTACATTCGTTTTCAAAGATCTTAGCAGTTCAACACATGTTTTCATCCGAACAGATTCAGCCAAAACTATTTTACAACCCGCTTATGAAGGTCCATACGCCGTAGTGCGCCGAGGCGAAAAAACATTTACAATAAACATTAGAGGTAAGGAAATAAATATATCAATTGAAAGGCTAAAGCCTGCTTATATGCTAGCAGAAAACAGACCGGATCCCGTGAGCATAGAAAATCAGCCGGTCACACAAACAAACGTACCTGACAATGCGCCGGTTATACAGCAACGTGTCACGCGTTCAGGTAGACGCGTACGTTTTCCCGAGCGATTTCAAATTACGCGGTAGTACTTAAGGCTTGCGCATTATTATAATAAGTATCATATACCATTTATTTTTTTCCATCACTTTTATGTACTTTCATGTATTTTTAGGTATTACGTATTATATATTAAACTCCATGTAAATTCCTTTTTTTTTCAACTCTGTTCAAATACTGTAATGTAAATCTTAGTTAGGATAACGTATTTTATATAATAGAGTAAATGGTAGTGGTAATGTAGTCGGTCAATTTTTCGTAATTGTGCCAATTACTGGCAGGGGGGTAGTGTGGCGGCCAAGGCACCACATACGCCTTAGCCGTTCGAAGCCGCTACAATGTATGGTTGCACACGAGACGATGGTTGCACACGAGACGATGGTTGCACACGAGACGACCAGAGCCGCGTGAGCCGAAAAGCCGTTGTCGTCGTCTCTGACCGTCTTTTGTTTTTGAAGGCCTCTTGGTACGGTGGCGATGATCGTACCAGAGAGTCGAGCGTAACCCGCACCACGAGTCACGTCGTTGTACGACAGCAACAATAAAATTGTGCGGAACGGAACAGAGCGGAGTCATTATCTTCCCGATCCCACATAATAATTATTTGAAAACATATGTAATCTTCTATTAGTTCACTATTTGTTAAATGCTTTGAAGGAAAGTAAACCTCTCAATTAAAAAATTATTATCAACATTCTGCTACGTTCAACACAATTTACTTGTACCATACCGGTTACAGAGTGAACGAATCTACGATCAACGAGTGTGTTTCATTATCGTTGAAAAAAATCTATCACCGATAAAATTCTGAAAAACATCATCCCTACCGATATTATTTTGTATCGTAGAAATTTTCGGAGTTCTCGTCCGGAAAAGCGTGGAATTTTGGAGCCCGATACGCGGTGAAATATTATCAACGACCGACCTCGATGGAGCCCGAAAGTGGAGCATACGAAACAACAACGTATCAAAGCGTTATCGGCGATATCCCGGGGACCGCGTTTAAAACAAAATCTGTCCTCTTTCCGCGCGTTATCGCGGGCCTCGAAATTCGACGAACAAATTCGCCCTCCTTTCGAAAAGTGCATTCCCGTTTCCCGGAACAAATGCACACGCGCGCTCTCGTCGAATATCATTAACGACATTCGATGCACCGAGCGATCCGTTTCGTTTGCGTCATCGAGCGAAACGCCGTAACAGTATCCGTCTCGAATAACTCGTTGGGATCGTCGCGAAAGCTGCGGCCATTTCTCGTATATTAGGTTCGAAGGGGGCGGAAAAGTCTGTGTCGACGGTTCGCCCCGAAGCTCGATCGACGATGCAATCCCGGCGAGTCTTTTTCTTCCTGCAATTTCCGGAAGTGGCGCTCCTTCCTCGCCGCTCGCTTTTCTCTTCGCGTCTACTCGAATTTCCCGACGAGTCGACCGAAAGCCGACAGCCGTTTATTAAATATCGAGCTCGCCGACGATTTTCTTCGACGGATCGTTAAATGTTTTTTTTTTTTAAGGCTCTCGATTATTGTCTTTTGGAAAATTTACTTTGCACACGGTGCCTAGTGAGAAAGATCGTAGGGGAGCAAACTCTGTCTTGGAGAATGGGATATTGGGTAGTCGGTCGAGCGCTTGCGAGAGAGACAAGAACGTAGCCCTCTGGTGGCGTATACGGAAGGTGACGCCACAGACTCGTCCTGTACAGTGATTGATGTTTCTTCTATAGGGTTGCTTTAGAAATACGAATGAATAAATCCATGGTAAACGATTAATCTTGCACGGGGAGATCGAGAGATTAAACAACAATTGCACGCCCCCACATCATCGCCAAGAAGGTGGAAGAGTAATTATTTACTCTAGGGGACCTGCAGTCCGATATTGGTGATTGTAAAGTATGTAAAATAAGATTCTGAACTTTTTCCTTTACATATAACCGCTGGACAATCTTAGTTTCTGAGATATTCGCAAATGAATCTAAAAATTGAACTTAACCGAAGGAATTTTATATGTATAGGAAAAAGTAGTTCAGAATCTTATTTTCTATAACACGTTTAAAAATCATCAAAATCGGAGTTGAGGTCCCGTAAAGTAAATAATTACCGATGAAACCATTATGCCATTATCGTAACTCGACCGCGCGAATAAATCATTCCGCGGGCGAAAGATTCCAGATTCCATGGTCCCGGGTAATCGGATCGCGTTCTTTGTCCTCTTCCGTGCCAATAGCGACGTCGAATCCTGACGGGAAAAGACTATCTGGCCTCGTCAAGCCGCGCAATAACGTCAGCCAATTAGCCGACCCCTTCGAAGACGTCGTAGGAGGGGCAAGCTATCCCCGATGACGTCATTGTTTGACGAGGAATCATTCCCAACGCGGCTATCCCATAGAACCCCAAAGCCAGACGTATCAACGCGCGCAAGGGGTGGAGGGAATCATCGATTGCGTTGCGTTTCTGTTTGCTTCGACGATCAAATGTCGCTTCGACGAATCGTCCGGCAACGTTCGACGCGATATGAATTTTCTCGTGACCCCGCGACTCTCTTCCCCCCCTGCCCGTTCGCGTGTTCCCCGCTATCACCCTCGTTCTTTCGTCTCTGTCGTCCATTTTTTCCCAAACACGAAATTCCGGGTTCGACTACGAAAATGAAATAACATTCTCTTCTCCCAGAGACATCTATAAATATAATTTAAATTTTATTCGAGCGTTTCGTAAATTCGATCTGAAATTTCGTAGATATCTGAAAACTTTCTGAATCTTGTTCAAACAAATTTTAGATTACGTAGTTTGCAAAGAAATCAAAATTTCAGTCTTCCAGAGTGTCAACACGTTCACTGTCCGGTCTCTTAGCGGCGTATCCAAGAGCGTAGTGCTGTGACCCGTGTAGGGGTCACAGACAGTGAACGTGTTAGCCTATACCAAAATACGAAGTTTACAATTTTCCAAATTCGTTCAGAGTCCTCTAAAGCTTATAAAACGCCTTTTACTAAGAACGTAGGAGTCGCTGAAACTATAGAAACGGTCGTCGAAGAGAGCGGCGGTGGGGATAATTCCCGTCGCAAGTATTCGTGACGCAGAGATCGATGGAACAAAGCGAGCACGAATATTCCGCTCGGGGCTTCCCAGCGGCGAATATCGCGTCGGACAATCGTATCGTTGTCGAAACTGGAGGAGGACGACACGGGGAATATCGTTGATAAACTTTTAACGAGATACAACGGGCCGCGGAGTCGCCGTGGAGGTTGAAAATTATTGGCGAATGCGCGACGCGCGTCGTTCAAAGGGCGAAAAATCGCTGAATATTCCCCGGTACCGAGACCCGGAAGAACCGCGTTAACGGGAATCCCGGCGCGTTGTGACGCTATTTGCAGAGAAGCATGAAAAGTTCATAGCGCGAGCCCGACCTTCGTTTCTGTCCCGTTTGTTTCCGCCCGATGGAAGGAGAAATGGGATTTTTCCGCCGTCGCGCCAGGCTAACTCGACTTTTGTTACGGCGTTTCCAGCGTCCAACTTTTATATCGCGCGCGCTTTTCGCGGTACCACCGACCGAGAACCAAAATGGCGCGCGTTGTAATCCTTTGTTGGTCCGCTCGGTCGTTTGCCCCACGAGTTTTTCAATTTCGAAACGAATTTTTCGAGATATTTCAATCTCACAAATCGATTCAATTTGCGTTTGATCGTATACGTCCGTGTTTGAATTTTCATCCAATTTACTTAAAATTTTGTACGGTGATTCCTAATACTATTCTCTTCTGTTGTATGCAAGGAATTTTCGATCGAGTAATTATTTCCTACGTGATGATAAAAGAAATATGGTTCGACCGAAGCTACTATCTTATAGTTTAAGAACAATTTTTGTTTACTTACTATGTTTATAATAATTAATATTTTTATACATTTTTCCAAGAGGTATTTCAAGAAACATTCTTTCGAGACTATTAAACATTTATTAGAAGAATATTTCAAAGATGTCCCCGAAAAATTCTTGAAAATTGCTTCTATTTTCAGTCGTCACAATGGTATCCCGCCTTAAGTATTTCTCTTATTTTTGCATATTAAGTTCAAGGCTGCTAAAATTTCCCAAAAAATGCGTAACTAAAAACTAGGAATAAACAAAAGGATCAGCGTTGGAGACGTAGTTGGTCGTAATTCGCGCCGCCAGGTGAAACAATGGCGGTCAGCGGAGGAGAAACGCACCGGTTCCGTTCCGCGAGGCGTTCGCCTCTGACGTCATCTCCGGTCCCCATCGAACGGTTGGGTTTCATATCGACGGGACACGGTTTCCGGCAACCGTGTCGCGCGGGCGTTCTTCCATCGGGCGTATCTTCGTTAAGATAGCGTCGCGCGAATATCGAGTGTCATATTCCTGGTCGCTTCCTCCGCGTCGGAGGCACTCTCGCCATCCGGCACCGGGTCTATCCGGGGGGGACGTTTGCATAAAATTTCACGCGGCGTTCCCGCGACGTATTACGCGAAGATACGGCTGGTTTTACCGTTTCATCCATAGGGAACGTCTAGTCATTTTTATACAAGCCGTGCCTAGATGAGGGGACATTAGCCTTCCGGCGGATGGGAAATTCAATTTCGACGAAAATTCAATATCAAGGCGAAAGTATTGATCCCGGAAGAACTACGCGCCAAGAATTTTTCCTAGTCTCGTTTCCTCTTTCAGCAAAAAGCTTTCGGAATCGATGAAACTTGGAAGATTGAGTCTTCTTAAAATTTAATTTTCTATTGCTCTCGTCTTATATTTTATATGAAATTCAGTATTTATCTGACGTGAAACGACAATCTGATTCTTAATAACGCTTGTTTTTCCAATAAGATTTAACGTCAAGGCCTCGAATGGGACCATTTTTTAATTAATCTGCGGATACGATCGGAGTATCGATCACGAATCGTACATTTTGCGTGTGTTACCTCTTTCGCGCGTCGCTGTAATGCCCCGTGGCGATCTCGAACCGCGCAAAAGATATTACGACTTGGCCGTTATCCGACTCGAGGAAGCATTAACGCTCCGGCGAAGCCAGTCCCGCAGCTTCCGCGAAATTAAACTTTTCGAAGCGCGCGCCGTAGCCGAGCGAACCGAACGAAAGTTTCCGCTACGTTTGCGAAACAAGCTACCCGGGGCCGCGGCGGCCTCCTATCGCGATCGAACTTGCGAAACAAACGGTGAAAAAGGAGAAAAACACCGCCTTCGGAACGAGCTGCCCCGATCAACGTGTGCTTACAAAGTAAAGAGACACCCAATAGCCCGGGGGTAAAGTGTCGTTTTCCTCGACTCGGGGGAAAACGATTCCACTGTTCCCCGTGTGCTAGGATCAATTATCAAACTCTGTTCTCCGTTTTGCTCTTCTTTGTCGACCATTTTCACTTTGATTCCTCGAAACCATCTCCATTCGCTTTATTTTAGTAGACCCTCGAGATCGACGGGAATCGGACGCTCGTTCGATCGATACCACCTGCTGATTCTTCAAATTTTTTGTATCAACGTTCACAATATGGCGGATGGAATTGTTAAGTTTTCGTGTATGGGCTAATTACAAGAGCTGGTGATGACTGTGTCAGAGTATCGAATATTTTGAGCAGAACATTCGAATCAACTGTTTCTCTGCGTTCCTCCCGTTTGATTTTGCTCGTCCGTTCCAGTCTCGTTCTTAGTTTCGTCACCGTAGCAGTCTCGCCAGCTGCGCCTACTTAACCTCACCGCAGTGTCTTCCGTTTCACCAGCTTTCCGCTTCGCTCGTCTCCCCGGCGCTCTTCCGAGTTCCGGCTCGTTTCGTAAGTCTTCTGCTAATCTCTGCCTTTGTTTCCAACGTTTTTTCAGGCCTCTCTCCTACGTGCTGTCCCCGTTTCGCTCGTTTTTCTTCAACCCTTTTCCAGACTTCGTTGTGCCCGTTTCTTCGACTCTTCCAAGTAGCCAGTAGCTCTCAAAAGACCTTTCCTTAAATCTCTCCCACTTCTCGATACTAGGGGGCAGTCTCGAGATGCATTTAACACCTCAGGATTCTATTCAGAATGTTTCCTCGTGAGTTAAACGAATATTGCACAGTTTGAAGTACAAGTCAATTTTTCTTGAGCTCATAATTTATAGAGAAGTACGAATATTTGTACAATTTTTATTTAACAAGAATAGGGAGTTTTTCTAAATTTTTAACAGATACAATTATAATACTCGTGGTTCCGTACACTGGACAAATGAATAGTGATTTGTTTTTTATTTTCACCTTCGTCCAAGTAAGGTACACCATTTAGAACGTCCAAGGAAATGAAAGAAACAACCCCAATGATTTCGTGAACAATTCCATCGACTTCGATCGCTCCAAATCTTCAACGATCATCTAATACTAATAATAACGCCCGGGTAGTAATATTTTTCCATCCAAAGCGACCACAATAAAAATTCCACCCTCTAGTAAGTACGATGCACCATTTAGAGCGTCCAATGAAATGAAAGAAACAACCCCAATGATTTCGTGAACAATTCCATCGACTTCGATCGCTCCAAATCTTTAACGATCATTCAATATTAATAATACCCCCCCGAATAGTAATATTTGCCCATCGAAAGCGACCACAATAAAAATCCCACCCCCTAGCAAGTACGATGCACCATCTAGAGCGTCCAATGAAATGAAAGAAACAACCCCAAAGATTTCGTGAATAATTCCATCGACTTCGATCGCTCCAAATCTTTAACGATCATCCAATACTAATAATACCCTCCGGATAGTAATATTTGCCCATTCAAAGCGACCAGAAAGCAATAAAAATTCCACCCCCTAGCAAGTGCACCATCTCGAGCGTCCAATAAAATTAAAGGACCAACGCCCCAAAGATTTCGTAAACAGCGTTATTCCTCGACCCCAATTTCACGCGCTCGCGTTTCCGTCCCATTCTCTCGGAGCAAGAAACAGGGACGTCGTAGTTTCCGCGTAACAGCATCAGCGTCGGTCACCCCCCCCCTCCCGCGTCGTGACGCACGACGTCTCCGCGTATGAATCTCCTAGGGGACGAGACGAAGGAAAAAGCAGGTCGAAGGCGTACGGGGGCGGAATCCCTCTGTTCCGCTTCCGCGGAAACGAACGGGTCGTTTCGTCGCCGCGGCGATAAAAGCGAAACCGGGGGATGACTTGGCTCTGCGTTGCCGCGCTCGCCCGGACGCCCACGCAATTATACTGTTTATGTAAGGGCGTGGTTTGCGAGCGGCTACGGGTCCCTGTTGCTCCTCGCGACGAGACGCACACGGACACGTCGTCGGATAAATAAAGCCCCGTGGCTTTCTATTGCTTTGAAGATTGACAGATCCGGCCTAATGGTCACCGAGGACGCAATCAGCTCGAACGTGGACACGCGTTGGACCGCGTCTCCGGGCCGTCCCTTTGTGCGACTCGAGCCGACCGAATTCGCAGTTTCGCCCGTGGGAGGATGCGCCGGGCAACGATGATTGACCGACCATTATCGTCGCGCGAACAGGACAGGAAGGGCCGCGAAGTGGAGAAAAACTGGAGGAGGACAGGTGGAGGAATGGATTCGAGGGAATTGGAGCGTGGACGATAGAAATTGCCCGCTTCTATGACTCGGAATCGCGTCTGAGGTCGACTGTCGTTCCTCGACCGACGAGGACAGTCACGAACGTGACCCTCGACGATTTGAATAGAATTCAGTGGGGACGATTGATCGTCGGTAAATTGTCGAAGAAGCATATTTAATCTCACTTGTCGATTGTTATTAGCATTGGATGATCGGTGACAATTTCGAACTCGATGGAAATCGATGGAATTATTCACGAAATCCTTGGGGTTGTTTCTTTGATTTTGTTGGACACTGATGGTGGAATATATAATGCTTTGTGCTCCTGTTGGCTGGATTTTTTATTACGATCCATGGGTAATTATTGGTATTAGCGATTGTAGTCGAATGATTCATTTTTTGGGGTTCTTCCTTCAATTTTATTCGGCGTTGTATTGTGTTTGGCGGACGTTGAATTTCGACAGTGTTCCCGTGGTCATCGAGTGGAAAGATTGTCGTTACGATCTATGTGTAATTATCAATATTCAATGGGAATAGGAAATCACGACTAATTAGGGTCGACGGAACGCTGTTTATGAAATCCTCGGAGTCGTTACTACTTTAATTTCATTCGTTCTATCGCGTTTGACACTGTTTCGTGATTATCGACTGGAAACATTTTCCATCTATGCGCGATTATTAATATCCACGTACGGTAAAAAATTCTGTTTTATGTTTCCCCGTTTTATCAGTTTCGATTAAGCTCGGTTTAATCTTACAGATATTTATCGAGTCAAACGCGTTCAAAGCCCGCATGTGGGTCAACGGACAGAGAACGCGTTTAATTCAAGTGTTTCCATTTACATCCGGAAGTTATTTTACATTCGATTCGCCTCGTACGCGACTGACCACTTTTAATCGCCCTTTCACGGATACGCGATATTTTGTTACGCGAAATTTGTATTCGGAATTCCAGCGGTCTCCCATCGACGTTGCCGCGGTTGATTCTTGTTTAAATCGCGAACAGAGTTTCGTATCCAACCTAACGTCGTCGTCGGGTAAAATACACTTTGGCTCTGGTCGTGCGCCTCGTTTTGTCGTTTCAGAATTTCCGGGACCCCCCGAGGGAATTTTCGGTCGCCGCCACGGCGAAAACCTAGCTCCCGTACGAAAACGTTAATTTATAATTTGAATTTTCCGCGTTGATTAAAACTCTCGCCGCGATCCCGTTTCGAGTCTCGCTTTTTCCCCGTCCGACCGATACAAATATTAACCCACCGATCGAGCGCGATCGTAATTCTACCGCGAAGCCTGCCGGAAAATTAATATAATATTTGCGCGGGCCACGAGAATTTCACTGCACGCACGTTAAATACGCAAACCCAGCACGTACCGTGTAGGAAAAATGCGGAAGCTCGCGTGCACCCGACAAAAACAAGAATTAGTATAGCGGGGAAACTAACGTGAATTTCCACGGAATAGCGAATCGCGGAAATCGTGTCTTTTTCCCCCGCAGGTTCGGAAACGTTCGTGTTTGCGGTGCACGGTCGAAACATGCAATTAAAACTCGGAATAATTAATGGAAGCCTTGTAAAACATTGACACTGGCAAGCCAGCTTTAAACACATTGAAAGTAAAATGTTCGTGTACTTTGGAAACTGTAAATATCGTTACTGATCGTTAGTTTATGGAAGATTTGCAGAAAAGAGTGTATCTAAATCCTATGAAAATTGATAATTGTTGAAGTTATGAAGATCAAAGTGACTGGGTCCTCTGAAGAGCACGATGGCCGCGCCCTCTGAGGACCAAAACAACTGGGTCCTCATAAAACTAAGATATCTGGATCCTACGAAGATCAATATATTTAGATTCTATTTTAAATAATGTCACATAAGGACCAAAGTATTGAAACGCTAAAAAGTCCACGATATTCAAATGCTATAAAGGTTAACAGATATACATTCTACTAAGATCAAGATGGCCGCGTCCTCTGAAGACCAAAACAACTGGGTCCGCATAAGACAAAGATATTTCAATCTTACGAAGATCAATATATTTAGATTCTATTTTAAATAATGTCTCATAAGGACCAAAGTATTGAAACGCTAAAAAGTCCACGATATTCAAATGATATAAAGGTTAACAGATATACATTCTATTAAGACCAAGATGGCCGCGCCCTTTGAGGACCAAGATGGCCGCGTCCTCTGAAGACCAAATCAACTGGGTCCTCAAAAGACTAAGCTATCTGAATCTTACGAAGATTAATATATCCAGATTCTATTTTAAATAATGTCCCACAAGGACCAAAGTATTGAAACGCTAAAAAGTCCACGATATTCAAATGCTATAAAAGTTAACAGATATACATTCTATTAAGACCAAAATGGCCGATTCCTATAAAGACCAAAACAACTGGATCCTCAAAAGACCAAGATATCTGGATCCTACGAAGATCAATATATCCAGATTCTATTTTAAATAATGTCCCACAAGGACCAAAGTATTGAAACACTAAAAAGTCCACGATATTCAAATACTATAAAAGTTAACAGATACACATTCTATTAAGACCAAGATGGCCGCGCCCTTTCAGGACCAAGATGGCCGCGTCCTCTGAAGACCAAAACAACTGGGTCCACATAAGACAAAGATATTTCAATCTTACGAAGATCAATATATTTAGATTCTATTTTAAATAATGTCTCATAAGGACCAAAGTATTGAAACGCTAAAAAGTCCACGATATTCAAATGCTATAAAGGTTAACAGATATACATTCTATTAAGACCAAGATGGTCGCATCCTATAAAGACCAAAACAACTGGGTCCTCATAAAACTAAGATATTTGAATTTTACGAAGATCAATATATCCAGATTTTATTTTAAATAATGCCCCACAAGGACCAAAGTATTGAAACGCTAAAAAGTCCACGATATTCAAATGCTATAAAGGTTAACAGACATACATTCTATTATTCCTCCCTCCGTCGTGGCTTAAATCGAAATTTCCCTCGATAAAAAAGAGAAAATGTACCTTTAATCTTCCTCGAACGAAGTAACGCGGTTTTTCCCTCGCATCGACGCTTTCCCCAGCCATCAGTTTCATTATTTATTCTCCTCCGTAGTGAGAAACGTTTAAAAAAATCGCAACGGAACCGCGTACGTGTCCGGAATACGGGCTTTGCGCCTTCGCTTTAAAGGGTATTTTATGAATCTACAGGTTGCAACCTTGTTCTTCTCGTTCGATTAAAGCTCCTCTTTCCCTCGGGCGACCCTAGCCGCGCGGACTAAAATATCACCCTCGCCTCTCCAAGGCCAGCAGTTTCACGCTTCGCGCGTATTTATTCCGTCGAACTTACCCGTGATATTATTTATCTTCTCTCTCTTATTTTTTTCTTTTTTTTTTCTTCTACAGGTTAAAGGCGCTTTTACTGCTTCGCGCGCTGCCACGGCGTCGCCTTTTCAGAAAAGTTGCAACGCCGGGGTAAACCGATGGGAATTTATACGCTCTTCAACGCGAGCGTATAAAAAAAAATAAAGGAGCAAGTTTTGATTGCGCGAGACGGGAACAATGTTAACCCCCGACGTCTCATATTTTTCTCTTCGTCCCCCCCTTTTTCTCCGTCTCGCGGCTTAAGAGTTTCGTAAGAGGCTTTGGACCGCGTTGCATTCGCTTTAAACCGGGGATAAAACAAGGGCTGAGATTTGTTTAATAACGTTGATCCCCCGACTTCGATCGTTTTTATTTTTATTGTTACAAGCACTCTCTCTCTATTGCGTTATTAACATTTTCTTACACGTTTCCTGATTCTTTGTTCGCCCGACTGGTTTGACGAACCAAAACTGGCGCAGGGTTTGGAAAATATTAATAAACTTCAGAATTAAATTTATTTCCGAAAATTCAACGCGTCCCCGGAGGGTTTGTTTTTACTTAATTCCCGACGCGTTAAATTTGATAGAAACTTCCGCGACCGAGCACTGACGACCTATTCAGCGTTGAATATTTTATTGCCATTCGAATCGAGCAGGAATAAATAAATTTACTGCCCCCTTTGCTTGTTTTCCGTAACGTATAGAAATCGTGAAAATCGATCTTGGTTCCTAAAATCGCGATAATTAGCAACGATTCTCATAAATCAAATAAAGCGTACGAACTGTTATTTGTTTCGTTCCGCTGAATTTCTTCGTTCCCCGCGAACCGGTAATAAAGAAAATATGGAACACTATCCGCGCGGAAGTAAACCAGAATGGACCTGTTAATTTTGCATACTCGGTTCGCCTAAAGTAATCAACAACTTTAATCGCGAGTTATGGCGCTATATAATGCAGTTACTCCTTTTATCGCCGCGAAGGCGGGGTCACGAGTATATTGCACGCTGTAATAACGTTATCTATACAACACCGCCTCTACGAGAAATCGTAACTATGTACTTCGTAATACTGCTCCTTTCGTTGCTTAATTTTATATCTTAGTTTCCGCGTCTGGAAAAAACACTCGAGCTTCCACTTTGCTCGTCCCTTAAATCTCATTATGGAAACATTCTCTCCCGCGATAAAAATAAAAATCATCGTTACAGGCTCGCCAAAAATGATATAACCAAAATTCAACCGTATTTACACGCGATACACACCGCTATAATATAATTATACGCAACGTGATAATTAAAGTCAGGTTGCGTAACAGCGATTCTTTTACATTTTCCCAGAAACTTATATTTCTCTCTTCGTTACGAAATTACGCTGATTCCTTTTCCTGTCGGACGAGCAAAAAATTTGAATACGCCTTTGAAGATGGCGGGGGGACGCGAACCATCGATTCGAAATAAATTCGAAATTTTTAAACGCTGCAATATTTTTCGCCGCGTGCACGACGATAAATTATTCCCAGCAGTCGCGGGCTTTGGTTCTCGTGCGCGGAATAAAAAATAAAACGAGAACCGCGGGCGCCAATGAAACGCGATAACGCGGACACGGTGAAATCTGATGTCGCTCGAAAACATCTGAATTCGTCCCGGTGTTTTTTGCCCACCGAAACTGCACGCGCCGGGATTAATAAATCGACTCTCTCTCTGCAACGGTGCCTGGCACTTCTGGCCGGGTGCATTGTTTCCATTTCCCCGGTAATCGTGATTCATGTATCAAGCTCTCACGGACAAATCCGATCATATTCATCCGCGAAAATGGACGACGCTCGAAACCGTCGCCGTTATTCGAGGATCCACGGAAAACTCCCTCCGCGTGACGGTTTTCGCTGCGAAAAGTGGTCCAAAGTTCGGGATAATTAAAGACGGTTAACCTCCCCCTCCGCGAAGAGGGAGACAGGGTTAGGGTTAACGAGGGTCGTCACGGCCGTCAACCATCGACGGATTCTGCGGAGCAAGGCAAACTCCTGACCGGTTAATTCTCAGGCGAGTCGAGTGCATAAACGACTCCGTTTATCGGGTTCGACGGGGAAACCGTCGGACTATTTGCTCCAGGAATTCACCGTCGAAGGGAACAGAGAGTAGGCGAAAAACCGAGTCGAAAGTGTGGAACGAGTATTTATCGCATGAGCCTCTGTTCTCCGAGAAAATGGACTCTGAAAATTAATTGAACAAGTCTTTATTTTTACATCTTGTTCAGAAGTATTTCGTTGGTACTAATTAAAGCAGAGAGAGGATCATCCAACTCTTTGTGTAGCTTTTGATCACGAAATCAGAGATATATTTTTATAGGGGATTCTCTGTACAATATTTACAGGGTTGTACAATTTGATATACACGCGTTTTTAATTAAGAAAACTTTTTTTAAACATCACTCGTATTCGTAGAGTATTGGTTCTCTTATACGAATTTTTACTAAGTACATTACACACTGTGTGTTTAATTGTTACTCAGGAAGTAGGTTTTTTCCTGTTTTTTTAATGTTAATAAACAAGTAATGATTAATTAGAAATTCTATAGAGAGATATTAATATCATTAAAACAGTATATGACACATCAGGAATAGATTTTTTTTCGGGGCGGTCACCCATCCTTGTCTGTACGCCATCCAATGCAGCTGCACTTCGGTGACCGGACTGCATCCAATGTTTCCAACATTCCACGACCATTTTACAATATCTAAATGTTACTTATTCCTACATATTGAAACTTTAGAAGTCAATAGTTCCTAACCCTTAACTGTTACGTTTTATATTCCTAAAAAAATTACTAAATAAAAGGAAAAATTTATTTTCGACTGAATATCGTTTTATCCACAGGATAGGCATGTATTTCGAAGAGAATATAGTTTCCATTTTATTTCCAATATTACAACCTGAACAATACTATTATAAATTATAGTGTAAAAAGCCATTTAAATCTGAAAAATTATTGCATATCAATGAATATAAACCAAGAAGGGCAGAAAACGTAATTTTCTAAAATTCTTAAGGAAATAAACGACTGGAAGTCCGTAAATTTTCAATCATTTCCTCTTTTGTCTGACCTTCCACGAAGGTAATACGAGTCCCCGGTTCGTATCGCGGCGACAACATGAAACGATAGCTTGTTTGAATCGGCGCAGCTATCGTTCGCCTAAACATCGATCCTCCGGCGTGGTGCGTTCCGGTGGCCTTCGCGAAAGATTAAACGCGTCGAGGTCCGTTTGAAAGACGTGGCACCGAGGGGGGGCTGTCTCCCTTCGATTTCAATCGGGAGAAACTTCGCCGAAGAGAGATCCACGACGGATCAAATTGAACTCTGACCGACCGGCGACCCTTAATTTCCTGTTCGACTTCTTAATTGCACGCTCGCTGACGGAACGTGCACTTAGAGTCCGGCTACGAGACTGACTGGCGAATGGGGGATGGGGGGGGACTTCTAATTTGAAAGGAAACTCTGCACGCGAATCGCGAGATCAAAGGACACGCATCTGTTCGCGAACGTCGAAAAACAATTTCCCCCCACTTTCGAGACGATTCACGGATATCAAACGATACGCGAGATCCGATCTCGAATATTTCGTGCTCGTTTTGCTCGCGTTGCTATTTAATTAGCCGCTCTGCAGCCACCAATCGCGTTGTCGAACGCGTAACGATAAGAATCTGACGATTGCAACGCGCAACAGCGGTGCACAACGTTTCTGGGTAAAAATTAAAAATTTTAGTGAATTATAAATTTCTATATTTTGATTCCTAGTATTTGGAATGAATTTATTTGCATCGAATCGCTTGTGTATGTAGATATTATTTCAATTATGTTTACTTTCTTATTTTCGTGTGTTTGAATTTTTAGATTTAATGAATCGATCCTTTTTCTTAAGAGTCTTGCTTTCCACGAGGCATTCTCTCTCCCAAGATTCTATTCTCGGCCGTAAATGGTACAACCGACGCTTAAAGAACAAAAGAAGAGACAATCGCAGTGTTGGCACCGTAATACCAATGATAAAGGTTGCTATATTAATGGAACGCTTGAAACCTGGCACTGCTTTGTTTCCTTTTTCTCTGTAACCCACTCCGTATGCATTCAAGTATCGCGATTCTTTCTATTCGTTTAGCTACGTAATTAAGATACAATAACAGACGCTCGTGAAATTGTCTGAATTATACGGACGAGTATCAAAAATCCAATTTTCGTAAAATATCGTTCTGAATATAGGAAGAAATTGTGCACCACTGTCGCGGAAAGATGTATAATCGTATCCTATGGAGAATCAGCCTGTAAATGATAATGATAAGGATCGAACGATCGTCGGATAGAGGGTATTTAATTAGCAAGGTACGGAGTCGCGACGTTGAAGAAATCCGAGCAAGGATCGTATAATAACGGAACGTCGACAGTTTAATTAGAATTTTTGCGCGTTGAGGAGGGGTGGAATAACTGGTAAACAAAACAACAGGTCGACGGGAATAAATGAAATTGGATCTTAAACGTCAATTCAGCGTTTATTTAATTAAACTCGTTGCTATGTTCATAGGCGACACATGGCCATTTACCGGCGATTGCATCACGTACAAAGTAGAATCGAGCCAAAACTGTGCGTTGGGATCGTGGGATCCGGACACGTTACGCGGAACCGCGGGAAAAACTGCGAATTTCTGGCCATTTACCTCTATTTGTATTTGTATACTATAACGGTGATTCGTTACAAATGAAAGAAAACTTCTTTCTTATGGATCTAGTCATACATTGAGATTTTTAAGGGTTTATATTCGAATAAAGCAAGAATAAAACTTGTCAAGGATGACGTCACATTGGAAACGCTGGTCCTCGTACGATCACCGAAGTGCAGCTGCATTGGGCGACGGTGCAGTACAGGATGGGTGGGTGACCGATCGGAGAAAAAAATGTATTCATGAATTGTGTACTACTGTTTATATTATTAATAACTCATTATCGGGGTTTTAATTGAGCCATTACTTGTTTATTAATATTAAAAAAATTACTTTGTAAATAGAAAAGTGTAACACAGTGTAAGAATAAATGGAAGAAATCTTCTTAGGAAATGAGAGAAAGTGAACTGTGCTCATATAAATTCGTATCCTGAAATAGTGTGAGTTTTCCAAAAAGACTAATTACAAGGACATTACAAATATTGAATAAATTGAACCGAAAATGAAATACAGAGAAGAGCCATTAACACGGGGATTAAGAAAGCAATTAAAGAATCAGTTAGGAAGAATTAGTTGGAAGCAATGGAAAACAGCCGGAAATCGATGCACACCGTCCTCCCGGAAAGCTCGTGAAGACTCCGGGTAGATCCCCGAAGATCAAAGTCCCACCGGTAAAGCGCGCGGGTGGATGGACGGGGGGGGTGTGGGGGTTTTAATTAAAAAATTAGCTTCACCTTCGGTGCACGGGAGCCGCGGCAGCGACAAACCAGCCGGAAAGATAGCCGAGAGATTGGTGTAAACGACGGCCAAGGGCACTTTCGTTTAAAACGAACTGTATCCACCCCGGGCCAGTATGGGACGCGACGCTAATCCAATTTGCGACCAGCCCCGTTCCTTTAATCCTTTGGCGCGGCGCAGCTTCTGGCGTAACCAAGTTTTTAAATTAAATTTCCAAGGCTCCCGCCGCAAATCCCCGCTCGACGTGCCGGTTCGCCGTCGATTTTACCCGGTTGCCTTCGACGGACCACGAGACCCCGTCGTCCGTCAAAAGACACGATAGGTGTAAACCCCACGGACGTACACGGGACCCGATTGATCGACCCCGCCGTGCATCGGTTGCACGAGACAAGACACAATTAAGCCCCGGTTTATGTACATGCAGATGCCGAGCCTGGTGGAACCGTTCCGGGGAACCAGCGCCGTAATTACCGACTGGGAAACCCCCGGGTCTTTGCCGGCAACTCGGTGCAAGATACGAGGCCCGTGTGCTACAGCGGTCTAACTAGTGTTGGGGAACTAGTACTCCAGCGAGCAAACTGGCTTTTAGATACCGCCCCAAACTACGGCTCGTGGAAACGTGCTGCTAACCGACGACGGTTCGCGAATAAGTTGACAGAACCTGGCGGTTCGTTTACTTGGAACTTGTCAGGCGTCGTCTTCGGCGTGTCTCCGAACGAGACAAAGCCACGTCCGTTGTCAGCGCTCCCGTCGCAGAAATAGTGGCTCGAACGAATGTATTCACTGTCCATGGCCCGTATACGGGTCACGGTGTACGTGCTATTTGATACGGCGACCGAGAGGCTGGACAGTGAACGCGTTTGCGAAGGAGAAAGGATGCTTCTCGAGCTCGCGACGTAATTTTCTACGAAACAGCAACGAATTCAGGGTCTTCAAGATATATTTGATGATCCAAGAAATTATTATTGGCGTTCTCGAGCAAAGAACATTTGCAATAGACGATTTAATTTTCGAAACTCGAGCCCCAAAAGATTGTTCAGTTTTTACCAGTAATTCGAATTCAAAGTTTCTGTTCGCGGTTCAATCGACCACGTTTACGTTTCCGAATCACCTTTCTCGCATAAATATAATGTCCCGTATCCGGAAATTTATGTCATGAATATTTTTCTGGGTTCCTTCCGTGCTCGATCGACCTCGTTTATATTTTCCGATCCTCTGTCTTATGCAAATATAATGTAAGTCATGGTCCCCGAAATTTATGTCATGAATATTTCACTGGTTCCTTCCTTCCATGTTCCGATCGACCGCGTTTACACCTATTTTCTGACCCCTCTAGCTCGAACTACAATGTTCCAAATTTCTGTCTCCAGTCTCTTGCTCTGTTTTTCTCTTCTGACTTCTCATTTTAAGAAATTATTAAACAATTTACTCTTGCTCAGAGTAGCAGATGTTTAATACTCGATGCGTTTCTCGTCGCGAAAAATAATTACAAAAATTCCAAAGGACGTGGCAAAGTCGCGTAGTCCGTTCCATTGCAATTAGCACATTTAAGGAGATATTTCTCGCGCCTAGTAAGACAAAGTCCCGCTCAGTAATTTTCGATTCCCCTTTCGCAGCGACAGTTATTCATCTTCCGCGGAACTCGGCTAACTTCGTTCATTATATCTGTTCCGCCGGTACCTCCGGTTCTGTCCGGCCAGCATCATTTAATAAAACTTTTAATTCTCAATTTTCCGACGTTCCGTCCTTCTGTTTCGTTGCCGGAAGCGACGCACGAGCAATTAAGAAGCATCGAAAAAGTCTGTTACGAGGAACGAGTCTTTGTTCGGGGACCCCTGCCTTCGCGGAGAGCGAAATTATGGAAATTTCTTTTCTTCGCTCGTGGCCATATTTGCGCTGCAAACTCACCGTTTCGAGAACCGTGACTACGCGGATACGACGCCATAACGAAAGAAAACGACCGTTACCGTTTCTTGGATTATATAATTCCAAACCACGATATTTCACTCTTTTATAGTATTTGACAAATAAATTGTATTGGCTACACTTTAAGCGGAACCGTTCGTCTCTGGTCGAGGCTGAGGGACTGCAGGATTGTTTCTCAGACGCTTGCTCGTATTTTCGAGCCGGTTTCGCTCGAGCACGCCAATCACAGTGCAACGCCAGAATCAGAGTGCTTCGTAAGGGGGCACACAATCTTCCTTGCAATTCGAACTTGCAAGTTGCAGGATCTAATACGAGTTCCGAGACGCGTTACTAGCTCCAGTTGTTTCAAAATACCCTGTTCAATGGAGTTCCAACCCCTCGACTCGCATTAAAATCAGTCGGGGCTGCAGAAATGCATAAAATATATTTTATATGAAAAATATTAGCGATTTGTAAGGGAAATTGAATTTTTTATTATTTTCCGATTTTTTAGAGCAATTTTTAATACTTATTTTGACGCTTTGAGCACTTTCAGAGGTCTTTGGGGGTTGCAATCCCTCGGGGGGTCGCATTAAAATTAATCAGGGCTGCAGAAAAGCACAAAATATATTTTATAGTGAAAATATTACCGATTTGTAAGGTAAATTGAATTCTTTATTAATTTGTGATTCTTCAGAGCAAATGTAATATTTATTTTGACGTTTCGAACCCTTTTAGAGGCCTTTAAGGGTTGCAATCATTCGGGGGGGGGGTCGCATTAAAATTATTCAGGGCTGCAGAAATGCACAAAATATATTTTATAGTGAAAATATTACCGATTTGTAATGTAAATTGAATTCTTTATTAATTTGTGATTCTTCAGAGCAATTTTTAATACTTATTTTAACGTTTCGAATCTCTTTAGAGGTCTTTAAGGGTTGCAACCCCTTGGGGGTTCGCATTAAAATTAATCAGGGCTGTAGAAAAGCACAAAATATATTTTATAGTGAAAATATTACCGATTTGTAAGGTAAATTGAATTCTTTATTAATTTGTGATTCTTCAGAGCAATTATTAATACTTATTTTAACGCTTCGAATCCCTTTAGAGGCCTTTGAGGGTTGCAATTACTCGGGGGGTCGCATTAAAATTAGTCAGGGCTGTAGAAAAGCACAAAATATGTTTTATAGTGAAAATATTACCGATTTGTAAGGTAAATTGAATTCTTTATTATTTCGTAATTTTTAGAGCAATTTTAATATTTATTTTGACGCTTCGAGCCCCTTTAGAGGTCTTTGGGGGTTGCATCTGGATTAAATATCGCGTTTGTTTTCCTCGAAAATTTGCATATCGCGTTGGAAAGACATTCCCAGACGCAGATGACGCGTTACGTTTCTACGTACGTGCTTTATTGTATGAAAAACACACCTCGATTTGCATACGAGATTTGCATGCGGAGAAAAGGGGATAAAACGAGAAAGGCCGTAGGATAAAAATTGTACTTTCGAATCATGAGGATGGTTTCTGTCGGTCACCCTGTCGAAAACACATGAATCAGTCTAACGTACGATTCGTAAGATGCAAATTGATGCGAAAGACAGACGCATGGGAACAGACACGCGTATTCTATGGACGACACTTTTTTTTTACCCGTCCTCTTTCTTCTCCGTAATATGCAAATTCCTATGCAAATCAGCTTGTGTTTTGTCTGACATTACTTATTCATATAATAAGCCATGCAAATTCCCGCGGTATCGCGTAAGTTATTTCGTATTCTATAGTGTTTTGTTTGGGACACAATTTTTTCTTATTCTTTTGTTGCTCGTGTGTTCTGTTAACCCTGTTCCCATGCATTCTGCTTCAAAATTAGCAAATATTTTCTAACGAGAAATGACGATATCGAACTTAATAAATAACGGACTTCGTTTCTAGACAATTGGAAACCAATATACCCAATTAATTTCTACAGTCTCGTTAAAATCCAACGATCTTATAAGAAAATTTTTCGTCGCCCTCGGAGAAAAATTACATCGTTCCATCAATCGTTTTCACGAGTCGAGTGTTTGCTCGCCTAAATGGAAAGCGAAACAAAATCAATTCCTCGTTTAACGCGCCGATACTGGTTGGAAAAAGGACCACGTTTCCCACCCGTGGTCGACGCGTTAACAACTAACTAAAAAATAAAAAAAAACAGACACACACCACGTTTCCCTGCGCCGTTGAATCCAATAAATATACCGTGGTTATTTACTCGACGATACACGTCGTCGTTCCTCGGAGCTATCGGCTCGATTTTCGAAACAATTCGCGACGGAAAGGAAATACGAAAGTCAAATGCGCCGGCGGTGCGCGGCGCGAATCGTTTCGACGTCGCAAATAAAATAAAATCGAAAATCGCTCGACGTCGACGGGCGGGGGCGGGACACGGTGTTTTCTCTCCGGGAAACTGTTTACATAAAACGAACGACACCGTAAGCGACGGGTCCGCCCGGTACCGTTCGCGCAGGGCTAAATCGACTTCCGATCGCGGCGATACAAACAGCTTCCGCGACATCTGGCCGCCACAGGAGGGGGAGGAAAAAAGGAACGAAAACCGTCGCCGCAAAGCCGCGGAAAAATACGGCGAATTCCTCTCCGGAGGCCAACGTCGATGCTCTTTTCACGCGATCTGAGGCCACGTACACGGGGGAGATTTTAATGGGAGATTCTGGGGCCCAAAATAAGAGGAAAATCAAGAATACCATTTTGTTGATTGAAGCTTCGTTAGAAAGTTATTAACGTTTTAAGTTGAGAACGACAATCTGAAAGTCATCAAAGCAGACTTGTGCTTACGTCAAAATCATAGTCAAAGGAATAAAAAGCAATTTCTTGGTTAAATACTGATTAATTTCGATAGGAAATATATTTTTATCAGACTATCGCAAGGGGTTGAAAAATCATGACTAGTTCGTGCCTCATCCTGTAGATACCTAACCAGTGACATCTAAATAAATTTATTATCGTTAACCAGTGGCTATCATTTACTTTATTCCTTCCCCGAATCACCGGATCATCCCCTACAAAAGAAACATTTCGACATCGATGTATCCGGTTCCAGGATCGACCTACATCCTCGACGCGGCGAGGAGGGCTCGAAACGAGGGGTGGACGGGGGTCCTGGGGGGGCTGACGCGACAGGAAAACGTCGAGCGGTGAATAGAAACGGGGGAGGAAAGAAGAAAAAGGACCAGAGGTCTTTCCGGGGGGGAGGGTGATTCGCGTGCACGTGTAGCGAGAGGAGCGTCGTTTCGAATTTCTCGATGAACTCCCCTCCGTGGTCTCTTCCCACGTGAAACAATGGCGGAGTGGCGTGGAAAGACGTCTCGAATTTCGCTGAATCAAAGGTGATGCGTCGAGAGGGATGAGAAGGGCCTGTCTATGGGCATGGCCAGGGGTGAAATCGATTTTGTCTAGGGTCTTGCGTGCCCGTCGTATTATCCCTCGCGGTTTTCTATAGTGTCATTGTTGTTTGGAGCCGGGACAGAGGACCGGCGTTGCGTGCACCGGCAAAAACCACCGAGTAGGGTGGTCGAGGAACGCGTGGACGATAGACGAATACACGCACGACAGCAAGAAAGACGGAGGAGGACTCTGGGCGACAGTCTGAGGGCCGCAGACACAAAGCCGCCATATTACGTTTCCACTTGCACGTTTTTTCTAGTGTCTCCTCAGGGCCTAGCGCCACCGGCCAACCTATCGCTGTACGCGGCCAAAGGGTGTCTTAGCAACCCTTTCCGCGCAGAGGGTGGACAACTGTTGCCAGAATCCTGGCGCCAGACCACGATTTCCCCGGGTGAATGGCTCGCCAGAGATCGCGAGATCTCTTGGTGAGAAGAAATTCTAAAATTAACAGGGGGTGAGTATCGATGCTCTAAGGTTTCTAGAAGGAGTATTGTAGAGTATTCGATTAGAAAAGCTGTCCAAAAGTCGATTTCTACTATTTTATTTGAAGCAACTTTTTTAGCGATTCTTTTGGAATTTTTTGAAGTGAACGGTGGAATATTTTTGTATTGAGTTTCGACTCGTATATCTAGATCTATATTCGAAGAATATCTACAATTTTTTCTATGGAAAAATATTGAATATTTTAGAAATTACAAGTGATCTTAGTGAAACTTCTTCAAACAAAGATGGCTGTCATAATTTCCAAGTTGAAAGACGATTTTAATCTAGCATTGACGCTCTACGGTTTCTAGCACATGCTCCTAATCGCATCAATGGAGTATTCGCTTAGAAAAACTGTCCAAAATTCGATTTCTACAATTTTATTTGAAGGAACGTCCCACTCTAGAACGCAGTTTTTTAACGATTCTTTTGGAATTTTTTGAAGCGAACGGCGAAATATTTTTGTATTGAGTTTGAACTCTGATGTTTAGATCTATATTCAAAGAATATCCACAATTTTTTCTACGGAAAAATATTCAATATTTTAGAAATTACAAGCAATCTTAGTGAAACTTCTTCAAACAAAGATGGCTGTCACAATTCCCAAGTCGAAATACGATTCTAATCCAGTATCGATGCTCTACGGTTTCTACGATATGCTTCTCTTCGCATCAGTGGAGTATTCGCTTAGAAAAACTGTCTAAAAGTCGATTTCTACAATTTTATTTGAAGGAACGTTCTACTCTAGAACGCAAGTTTTTTAGCGATTCTTTTGGAATTTTTTGGAGCGTACGGTGGAATATTTTTGTATTGAGTTTGAACTCTTATGTTTAGATCTATATTCGAAGAATATACATAATTTTTTCTACGGAAAAATATTCAATATTTTAGAAATTACAAGCAATCTTAGTGAAAGTACTTCAAACAAAGATGGCTGTCATAATTCCCAAGTTGAAAGACGATTTTAATCTAACATTGACGCTCTACGGTTTCTAGCACATGCTCCTAATCGCATCAATAGAGTATTCGCTTAGAAAAACTGTCCAAAATTCGATTTCTACTATTTTATTTGAAGGAACGTTCTACTCTAGAACGCAGTTTTTTAGCGATTCTTTTGGAATTTTTTGGAGCGAACGGTGAAATATTTTTGTATTGGATTTGAACTCTGATGTTTAGATCTATATTCAAAGAATATCCACAATTTTTCCTACGGAAAAATATTCAATATTTTAGAAATTACTAGTAATCTTAGTGAAACTTCTTCAAACAAAGATGGCTGTCACAATTCCCAGGTCGAAAGACAAGTCTAATCCAGCCAGCGTTAAAAAAAGAAAATTACCCTCGTTCCTCAGGAAGGAAGATCTCTTGCTTGTCCCGGGAGTGTCCAATCTCAGAGGCGATTCTCTCTGCCGATTGTAACTCGGATTCGTCGATAGCGTGACGAGAAAAACCCGCGTCCGAGGCGTCTATTTTTAGGACACGGGGCTTACCGGGAACGCAAATAAAAAGCCAGAGGCAGGGCTTCGAGGTTTTCTCGCGCATCGATGACCTAAGCTCCGTCGCGGAGGTCATTACCTCGCGATGGAATTCAGTGTCACAGCCGTATATTCCGCGGCACAACGTACGGCCGGGGGCTTTCACCGTGAGTGAATCGAGCGCCACGGGCCGGGGAACGCCGGCAGAAATTCACAATGGACGAGCGAGAATAGCGTTTGCGTAAGAGCCGGGCTGTTATACGCGTCGGAAATAGACGTATTATGCGATATTCCCGTGTCAAGCGTGAATTGGAAATGCGGCAGTTTCGAGTGGCCCCCGGTGTACGAGGCACTTGTCGGTCTATGGACCGTGCACAGGGGGGTTGGAAACGAAAGTTAACGCCGGATTGTTGCCCAACTGGTTCCGTAGAAACTAGTCCGTGCAAGATAGAAGGCGCCGCGGCGTGCAATTAATCGTCACAACGTGCCACAGTACGACGCGCGATTTTGTCTTACTTTTCCAGCCGATCCTTTTTCCTCCTCCCGTGCACTTAGGGTCCGCGCTCGGTAATTAGCTGGGAATTTCATGGCTCGGGGTTCGAAAACCGTGAAATAACGAGCCACAATAATATTACACACGCTGTTTTTTGCGGTTCTAAAAAGGCCGCCAATGGCTCGAGAAAAGGAAGCGGACGATTATCGTGTCGATAGATGGATTTTATATTTTTATACATACGAGGGATATATTTTTATGGACGATGGAATATTTACAGAAAGTATTTTCGATAAATATACGCTCCATATCTGTAATAATATAAAATAATGTAAAAATTTCCTCGATATGAATCGACTGTATTAATAAATAATACTTACTCGTTGAACAGGGTCATGTCGATTCCGGGAGTTCCGACTAAAATTTTAAGAGCAATAGTTCCTTACCTGCAACACACAGAGAAAAACAATTAGTATATTTTGGAATTTTTACTTCCCCTTTTAAGTTAGGAAGGACTGAAATAAAATGTTTACTCTCCATTTCCTTGGGTCTCCATGACAGAATTTAATTCCAAATTTAAAACGGAAAAGCCCCCAAAGTCCACCGAGTGTCGTTTCAGAATTACGAGAAACCGCGGTGTATCAATATTCCATCGGAACCTTTCGCCGCAAATTCGGGTCTACCGACATTCCCTTACGGTCAAAGGAAGGCCTAATGGAACGGGTCGAGAGCGGTCAAAGGATTCGGCAAGGATACGTCGAAAAGCGTGGAGGACATTTCGATTTCACGGACGCCCGTGACTGGAGCCGCGTCGACTCTCCCGGAGTCCCTTTACGACGGGGGTGTTGTCTCCAGGGCGAGGAGACGACCACCCGCGGAACACCAAAAAGGCAGGAAGGAAGCCAGGAACGCGGAACGACCCACCCACCGACCGGGCGAAGTACTTTAAATTACGCTGCAGTTGAAAATTTGCTAACAAGAACTCCAAGAATTTCCAAGATTCCTCCCACACCTTCGTTATTTCTTTGCGGAGTTCTGCAGGCAAATATTGCTTTCGAAAATTCCGCTGGAAAGGGAATTCGCTACGCTAAAATCTCTTTTTCGAGTAATATTATACAAAATTTTGCAAATAATTATTATTATATTTCTCTTTATATATTTTGTTGCAGCTTTTGGTAATCGGGTTGAACATGACTGTAACTTTGTTCTTGTAACGACGAACACGTGTTTATCGCACGAATGAAAGTACAGGAAGAAGGAAGTAAAGTAAATGTTCTGATGATGTACGCAGGACACTGATAGATCACGTGACAATGATAGATTGTTATCAGTACCAGAGAGATAACATATTTGTATAGATACAGTATTATCGAACGTTATATTCGTACACTATAATGGTGATTCGCTATAAATATAAAGAAACCTACTTGTTTCTTATGAAATCCTCCCCCATTTATTTTTACCAAATTTATTCTATATTGTTAAACTGGGCTAGTAATATACCCAATTAGAACCCCGACATTGAGGCATAATAATATTAATAAGTACAACAAATTAATAATACGTGTTTTTTCCCCGGAGCGGTCACCCATCCCCATACTGCACTCCGCCCAATGCAGCTGCACTTCGCTGATCGAACGGTGACCAGTGCATTCCAACGCTGCACGAGCGTCGACAAGTTTTATTTCTAATTTATTCATATAAAAACCCTTAAATATTGTTCACTTGCACAATAAGAAAATTTCTTTTTCGATCACCATTATAGCGTGACTCTAAATACACAATAAAAATTCGCTCGTCAAAGGATTAATCGAGACCTTTTCTCGAAGTAGAGGAAAAAAGAGAACAGGGGTACTCTCGATCCCATCGATCCCTCGAGGTCCCTTTACGACAGGGGTGTGTTGTCTCCGGGGGCCCCAGGAGCGGCGAAGACGCAGCGAGGGTGGAGAAGCACGGGAAGGCAGGAAGCAAGGAACGCGAAACGACTGAGGGACCAACCAAAGGACACGCCGGAATATCGTTCGCGGAGGCTTCTTCCACATCGTGACGCGGTATTGATCCTGTTTGCCACGTGGCGTTAGTATTCGGCGCGCAAACTTTCGCGAGAACGTGTCCCGCATGCCTGCGGCGCCCCATAATTGTAGATTCAAAGGATATAATTCGAAAGAGAGGATAGAGAGAGGAGGGACCCTGGATGATGGTCACGCGAGGGCTGAGCATCGACGAAAAGAGAGAATATGGCGTTGGTGGATCACCCCCGGGGATTATTCGTCGCGGCGCAGAGGGCTGGAAAACAGCGAACGCTGGGCGCCTCGGCCATCTAACGAAGTGAAAATTGCCCGTCATTTTTCTCCCCGGATCGCCTGATTTGATTCCTGAGAGGGGGGCGCCCAAATATCTTCTTTCCAAGAGGAATCCCCCGAAGATCGTTCACATTTCCACGGATCCCGGGGCTCCTCTAATTCTTAATTCGCGCGTCGTCAAGGATACACCAGCCACCCTCGCGTGCCCCAGAAAACCAGGATTATTGGGCCGTAATTAACGTTCAAACTCTCTAGTTTCTCGGCCGACAAGGGTCGAGAGACTTATTGGCTTACGCTCCGATAATATACGCGATAAACCGCCGGGGAAGAGACGATCCTCGATTGGATCTCGTACCGGGGATTTCCCGACAGAAAGAGAAACGAAAACCTGTTCGCGAGGATGCTGATTAACGGGACCTCTGGAAGACTCACGGGATCCAAATGTTTGGACAACGCGGGGGAGAACCGTCGCGTAGGAAAATATTTTCACAGATCTCGCGACGACGAGTCTCGGGTGGCACACGATGTTCTACAGACCGTACAAGTCGGGTTCGGGGGATGTTTGTTTCGACGGAAACTCGTTTTTCTGTATTTGAGTAGTCGAAGACCTCCGGGTGACAGTTTTATTTATTTATTGTGTGGGCGGTCGGTCACCGTCGACTAGCTGCACCATATTTTAATGACGCTTACTGCGCTTGCCAGCAGAGGGCTACGCTCTCCACTCTCTCGCAAGTGGTCAACCAATTCGTGCATATACACTCCTCGATCGACTCGCTTACACATTATTCAGGTGACAGGGCGATTTCATTGCCTACAAAAATTCCTCAAGGTAAAATTAATAGCAAATTATCGGAGCAGACAGTGCAAGGTGTACCATATCTGACACGTGATATATGTATGTTGATAAAATATAATATATACAGGTTAACGAGTATAAATTACGTTCAAAAGTGGATTAGTGTTTAATTTATCGTAGAAAAAATTAACGTTCTGACATTAGCGATTTATGCGCCTGTGTCTCAGTGCGTAATATAGAACGTTCCTTTAACGTCACGGTTGGAGTGCAGAGATTAATTAACTCTGGAACACGTGGACAGGTTATATCCGCTGTTTAGTAAATTGAGAATAGATATAACCGGTCATAAATAATTCCCTGTACTCTACCCAAGTACATAGAACAGGATCTCTGCTAATATGATCGTAATTGTGATCTTGCTAAAAATATATCGAAGCATGTACCAATAGTAGTCAAAGTCATAAATCAAAAATATTAAATTTACTTTCTAAAATTTGCTCGCACCAAGACCGAATAAAAAGCGTAATAATTTATAAAAATATACGATCGCCATGACGATTAAAAATAGTAGAGCTCGGAGGATCGTTGTTTTGATCGAAAAAGTAACGAACAGACATAAAAAAAAATGGTTTATCCCTTACTCGTGGGGCGCAGTTTTTATCTAAATAAGTGTTCCACGAATCAGGGGCGACAAAATGGGGAAAATGGTTCGCGAGAAGCAGGTGAAAGGGAGAATATCTGAGAACCTGACGCATATTGTTCCGTGAGAAATGGGGAGGAGTGAGGAGACTACGGTTGAATTTTTTGGAAACATTTGTTCCGCTACCTTCTTATGACTTTAGGGGAACGAATGATTTATGCCAAGGGTTAAAATGCTCGGGACGTGCTCTTACACTGCGGCACGAGTCACGAAACGCTGATAACTGTTCGCATCGTTTCCGTATTTTGTTATTTACTCATAAATTTAGCGTAGTCGCCGAGACTATCGGAGATCGCGTTCGAACGTGCAGAGACCATCGTTTTCGCGAGCGTATTTACGCGACGGGAGAAGTCTTTGGAATCCCCTGGCATCTGTAAATCCTGCTTAACCAAAACCGCGGGCGAATTCGATTTGCCTGAACTACTTTAAGCAGAACTTATGTAACTTTCCTCGCGCTGGCGAAGTTACAGAAGCTCCGGGGATCCCAGAGTCTGGTGTACTTCGGTCTAGATACTTCGTTTTCATAAACCCCGCGGGTTCCCCAAATAAATTCGTCGTTTGTTAATTTATCCTAGCGCGTTCGAGCTCGGCAAATTTGAAGTAATTCTCGCCAGGAAGCGCCACCGTCCTCGAGGCGCCATCTTCTTCGAAAACGATGCCCCCGAGAGGATGTCGATTATCTTCCGAACGATGCACGATAGCAATTTTTAACAAGACATCATTTTTACTGCAAATTATCTGTACTATCTACACACGTGAAAAAAATGATATGTATCGGGAATACTAAATTGACCTTAGTAACTCGAGAGGGTCACAGATAAAAAATAATTATTTAAGTGCAATGTTCTCGAATTTTTCTGTATCTTCGACCATTCACGCTTTAGCTTGGAAAATACGAACCCGTATTTTTAAAGGAATTATTAACTTCGCGACTCTTTGAAGCGTACGCGGACATAACAAGCGTTCCCCCTCGTCGGAATTTCGCGTCTTACGCGCATCGAGAGGATCAAAGAGACGACAAACGACAGAGATGGCTCATAAATTGTTCGTCCGGGCCAAAAATCCTAGCGCAGAAGTTCCCTTGTCCACACCGTGCACGCAATCGCGTATCACCGATTACCGTCTACCCGACCAATAACCAATTAAGCTTGTTTCGCGGATACATGTTCGACAGTGACGAATAGCCACGCCCCTTAACCGGACAGCAAAGTAATTAAAGATCGCGGAAAGATTTACGACGGCCCCGGGTTTACCGACTATTACTCTCATAAACCATCAGGATCAATTCGATCGGTTTCTACGCTCGAAGTGTCTTGTTAAAGGGCTGTTATACCACCTTTGCTGTTACGTGTTTAACCTCTATTTATTCTAGTGGTGGATTATTCGACTGTCGAAATTAATATTCGCATTTCGAACGAGTTTGTGAGGGAATAAAAATAAGAAAATACACACGTGATAAATTTGAGATTAATGTTTGGCGTTGCTAGCCTCTGAATTAATTCTTTTCGGGCGTTTTATGGACAAATTTAAGCAACATAGTACATGGAAAATTGTGATTAAGCTCTTGTTACAAGATACTTTCCCCGCTTGCTGGTAGAGGGCCACGCTCTTGTCTTTCTCGCAAGCGCTCGAGTGTCCAGGTGTCTGACGCTCTCCTTCGCTTTCAATATCAAGCTTCCACAAACGTTGATTCGCGAAACAAGTGAAATACGATCCACAGCAAAGGAGGTACTTAAAGAATAGAACGAAAGGCACAACTGGGTGTTTTATCAGGTTACGTTTGGATCGTTGGAAGAAGTTTGTGAAAATATGTTCCTGCCTTCCCATTCCAATAATCCCCGGTGCAGAGGATCGCGTAAAAAAATATTCGTCGAAGTCCCCGAGTAGTCTGGCCCTTTCATCCTCGCTTGACCAAGCTTTCTCGGTCGTCGAATCACCAGGAAATCAGGTATCGAGCCGAGAGAGGAGCCCGGTCGTTCCTTGATTCGACTTGCTAATTTCGGCAGGTGGACGGTTCCAACGAAGACGAGCAAACATTTGCTCTGGCCGGGGAGCAAACACTCCGGAGCACATCCTCTTTATAGAGCCGTCGAGGGGGCGGGGGAAGACTGATAAAACTGATGAGGAAAAGGGACGAGCACACGGATTCTCCAGCTCTCTCCCATAGACCTTTCTCGCGAGGAGGAAAAAATTCCTATCGTTCGTTCCACAAAGCGGTTTTTCGCGTTGGATCCCGAGAGGGAAGTCCGCGAGAGAATCTCCTCCACTGCTCCGGCAATTAGATGAGACGGGAGGGCAGCGGGCGCTCGAACAAGGGGAAACGTCGCTGGTAATTCCGCCCAATTATCGCCCCCCGTCCCGTTCTTTCTGCTCGTGGACACGGACAACGCGAGAAACCCGGCGAGAAGAAACCGGAAGACGATTGTGTTCGAACGGGCGTAGAAGAAAAGACGCGTCAAAGAAAAATTTCATTTCTTCGCGGGCACTCTCCTCTGCCCGTAAAACGATAAACGCCGCGGAGGCGAGAGAAGAACCGGCAGGGAGGGTAAAACTTTCCTCGCGGGGTGGAAAATTCCTTTTCGTCGACCTGTTCCCGAGCTTCTTTCGGCCCGCGATGCATTAACTCCGGTGTTTGTTTTCTTTTCGCGGACAAAGGAACGGCCCGGATGGGGAAGTTCATTAACGAGGCGCGACTGAACAAGATGGCGTCCCAGTTTCCCTCGCGAGGCGGAAGAATTGATCGACGACGAGGAACTTTCGTGTTCAATCCACAGAGATATTTATTATTATTGTTCTTTAATAAGTATTGATATACAGCCAATGATATACGAATAACAGTCGAGTGCAAAGGGTTGAAAATCCTCTCGCCACTTCTGTTTTATCGATTCCAATTTTTTAAAGGGGGTTACTAGATCCATTTAGATTACTTTGTTGTTTCGTACGAGTCGCGAGTAAACACGAGTAGTTTGCGACCATTCGAAGCCTTTGGGGGTGTCTTTCAGGTCTCAGGACATAATTAAAACACGAACGTGCCCCCCCCTCGACCCTTTCTCCGCGGAGTGCAAGACACCCTGCGAAAGTAACGTTGATTTGTGTAGAGTGCTTGCAGTGTGCACACGTCCCAGAAAGCACGGACAAGGGTTGTTACGGGCTTGAGTAACTTCCTGCATCCGCGCGCTCCGAGCACTTTGCACTTCAAACTGCGTCGCAGAAAAGGGACTAACGGTTTAAAGACACGGTAGTTTCGCCGAAAACTACCCTCTAAAGTGGAAGTGACAAACTTTGTCTTAATTGCCAGCGCAGTCGGCGTCACATTGCCGCGCGAAATTACAACGGACCCGCGTACAGTCCGAAAACTGCAACCCCGTCTGCAATTCCAAACTTTTTCGACGACGCATTCGTCGACTGTCTAGAGGGAGGGGGAAAAGAATATATCCTCGATATATTTTTATATTGGCAATCGTTCGAATTTAGGGGGTGAAAATAACCCTCAGAAACCATCGATATCTCGAGAACTATTCGATGTACAAAAATTTTGTTCAGACCCAAGTTGCGTATCTTTCGACGACGAATTTAATTGTACGAACAGATTTTTACAAAAATTAATTCTAAAGAATTCTTAATGAGATGTTATAGAAAATAAATCTGAATATGACTCTTAAATTTTAACGAGGCTGTAAAAATAAGTTCTACGATAAATTGTGAGTATGTTAGTATTTAATTGTGTAAAAAAAAAGTATAGTTTTCATAGACAATTTGAGGAGTTTGATCTGGCAGACAACGTGTTAAGTAATCTATTGGAAATTTCAATTTTGTGTTCGTTTCTTTCCACGCGATATTGATAATTTGAAAGAATACTTTGAAAAATGGATCCGACCTTTGACGCAAACGAGTAGGAAGCGATTAACGCGATTTCCTCGCGCGACCGCGAGAATTATCCTTTTGAGATTCACTTTTAAAGTCGCTTAACTCCTGCGTCTCGTATAATCGTAGTCCCCGCGCCGTCGAGCCGAAGGGCATTTTTATTACGCGAAATATGTAAAACTGTCGCGTCTAGCGCGACTCGCGAGCCCGAACTATCCTGCGTCGTCGATATCATCCGGGTAACGTCACTCCTCGTCCATTAAAGGAACGAACCTATCGATTCTCGATAACGTATTCCCCGTCCGAGTGATTTGTTATTCATATCCACCGCGAGATGAGAAGCTGCCACCCCGGGGTACTCGTAATTTAATACGTCGTCTGCTGTAAAAAAAAAAAAAAGAGGGGGCTGAAATTCACGTCCACCGAACGGGACACCTCGCGCGTCGTTATAAAATCTATCCAATACTCGTCTAAATTCACTCGCAGGATGACATTTCGAACGAATTTACCGAATGGGTAAATCCTATAAATATTAATAATTTTTTTTATCATATCAAGATTCTATAAAAAAAAGTAATATCAACGTTTATTCCGTGATCGGTCATTTTTATTCTCCAACGAGCAGCAAATAAGTATCTTTTGTTCAACGATTCAAAGTGACTTATCTGAACGAGCATTTCATGCATTTCTGGTTGCAATGCGGAGAACACAGGTAACTAGAGTGCTCGTTTCGAGGATTATTTACTAGTTTCATTCATGTACTCGGGTCTCATTGAACGCGAAGCGAATGGAGGCGGAGTACCTCTTGCATTGAACCCCTCCTCCATTGTGATATTATAATAACCCCCTGTTCGATCGTACGTTTCAACGGGAGGGGCCAAGTTTCCGCGAGGTTTCGTAGCCGACACTTTGCTGGCGTTTCCGCGAGCGGAATTGTAAATTTAGCTTAGCGTTCCTAGCGCTCGTTGCGCCGAGAGAAACACCATCGATGGAATCGTTACCGTTTGTTTCTTTTGCAGCCACTGCGGGTGCATTCTGAACATACCAGCAGCCTCCGCGTCTACGCGTAATTGCTTCCGGAGTGTTTTTGAATTTATTATTTACCTGTTGATACCGCCCCCTCTTCCACTGCCTTGAGGCTCTCGGTTTCTCGAAATAAGCATTTTGCGTAGCCCCGTTATCACTATTCAGCTTAAACTTTACTTGAAAACTGCACTATACTGCATTTACAGTACTAATTTAGTAAAAATTTATTAAAATTAAAAAAAAAATTTTTTCAGAAAAATCGACAGGGGGTAGGTGCCTAATTTTTCGTAAAAATGAAAAGTTTCAAATCACTCTGGAAAAATTATTTTCGGTTGTGGGGGTCAAACACAATTATTTTTGGTGAATAGATAGCCCCGAAATCCTACACAATTCCGAGAAAAAAATTCGAATAGGTGGAGAATTTTTTCGGCGAAATTAAAAAATTTCAAATCGTTCTAAAAAAATTATTTTTAGTTGAAGGGGTCAATTACAATCAGTTTTGGTGAATAGACATATCCTCGAAATCCTACGCACTCTCGAGAAAAAAATTCGAATAGGTGGAGAATTTAAAAAACTTCAGAACGTTCTAAAAAAATTATTTTTAGTTGTAGGGGCCAATTACAATCAGTTTTGGTGAATAGACATATCCTCGAATTCCTACGCACTTTCGAGAAAAAAATTCGAATGGGTGGAGAAATTTTTCGGTAAAATCAAAAAGTTTCAAATCGTCTAAAAAAAATTATTTCTAGTTGAAGGGGTCAATTACAATCATTTTTGGTGAATGGACATATCCCCGAATTCCTACGCACTTTCGAGAAAAAAATTGTTTACTGAAACTATGTCTGACCAGAATACTCATTCTACTGAAATTACATGTGTATCTTTAAAAAAATCGTAACTTCTGAACGGATCGGACGATTTTAATGTTTAAAAATGCAAACAACGCGTATTTTAGTGAAGCATATGTAGAAATTCTGAGCATGTTCGATAACTTGTTCCTTGACCCCGTGAATTGTGAAAACCCCCATAAACATGGTACAATCTTCAAACAATCATAACTCCTACAATATTCATTGTATTTGGTTGAAATTTATTACTGTAGTAGAGCTCATGGATACCTATAAAAAAGTATTAAACAACATTTCCGTACAACGTCAAACAAAGTTATTAAAAATAAAAAACAAAATTCTTAAGAAAAATCGACAGGGGGTGTAGCTGAAATTTTTCGGCGAAATTAAAAAATTTCAAATCGTTCTAAAAAAATTATTTTTGATTGTAGGGGCAAATTGCAATCATTTTAGGTGAATACACATACCCCCGAAATCCTACGTACTTTCGAGAAAAAAATTCTTAACTCGTGTGCTCGAGTTGGTAGCAGATCGAACAAAAGTCTCAGAGCGCAAAGGGTTAAATGATTCTTTAAAATCACGTTCCAGTCGTCCACGAGATAAATTAGATTTGCAATAAGGAATTTTGAAAATCCCCAATATTTACAATATTTAAAAGAAAAATTGATACACTCGGAAGGAAGACACAGCATACGTAGATCGCGTTGCAAGTTTCGCTGGTTGGTAAAAATCAGGCGGTTCGTCCGAGGGTTAAAGTTACCAGCCGGCTACTGTTTCCACGCGTACGACGGTAGCGAGAACGATCGGATTCCGTCGAGTACTTTCCCGCTGGATTAATGACGGTCGCCTTAATGGATCGCGGTATTGTTTGCACTCGCGTGCGTTTCGCAGGTGGCGAAACAGCGAAGGTGGGGCACCCGTAAACGAGCTCGTTACGTATCAGAGAGAAGGCCTCTCTTTGGCCAACAAGTGGAAAGTAAAAGCAGCTGCGTTGCGGGGCACGCTGAAATCACAGTTGGCCCACGCTTCCATAATACGACGACTAACTGCGCGGATTTAAACCGGGACAAAAGCGTTCCCTGTAACACGAGCACCAGGAAATCTCGCGATTCCATGACCATCCTACACACTCTCTCTCTTTGCTCTCAATCGTCTTCAAACAAGAGACCGCGTGTGCGTTTCTCGCCATGAAAAATCGAGAACACCCTTTTCTCTACCCTTTTATCTTTTTTCCGCGTTCGAACGACGAGACTTTTCCACGGACGGGGAAAGAAATTTCGCTTTGTCGGCAGGAGGAGCCCGATGGGGAGGTAACTTCACCTCCACCCCCCCGGAAATCTAGCTTAACCCTAGACTCGAGCGTTCAAGAGGGTTCTCGAGTTCGTATTCTTTATTGGAAAACGATCTTTAGGAGACTGTCTCGAGATTCTGGATGTCCTTTGCTAATATATTCCTGGGAAATGTTTTCCATCCCTCGAGACTGCAGTTTGGCGCTCGTTGTACGTAGAATTTATTCGCATTATTAAAAAAATTTTATTCGAAATTGTTTTATGTGTTCAATTCTCTTTCCTCGATCACAAGATGGCTGTATAATGTTTAAAATTTTAGCTCGAAATTATTTTCCAAGTCTGACACTGGATTTGACTTCGTATTTTAAATTACAGAACTCATTATATATATATTGTATATAAATATCTGTATTTCAAAATTGCAAAGTTTGGTGCTCCTCGTTCAACGAATGCTTCGCCAATTTTATTAACTCGAGACTACCCCCTCGAATATAATAATTTCTCCTCGATTATACGATGCTTGAAACTAATTTCTAACAAAATAATTGCACACGAACTACCCTTACCGGGTGCCTGAAAAATTTTCCAACCACCAGGTTTGCGATTCCTTTTTCCGTTCCTTGTGTGTTTTTGTTCACGTATTTAAATGCTCGTCGGTTGGCATCGATTTCTCATAATTCGCTAGGAAACACGGTTTACCATGGTCGACCATACGCGGCGGCGTCGCCAAATTAATTATTCATTCCGCGTTTCGTAAATACCGCGGCGCTCGTAATTTAAAAAACGAGAATCAGCTACCTGCTGCCGGTGCGGCCGGCGGGGGGAAAAGCGGTCCGCGGTTTTCACGGTGTTCGCCGACGGAGGGAAAATGCGAAAACCGGGAAACACGACGGCCCGGTTGCAGGCGACGGGACCATCGGCGCCAAGCTCGTTCAGAATTACGCAACGTGAATAATAAACGCGACGCGTATATCGCGTCTTGTCATCCGGGGAACGTTCACCGGCTTCTTTCGTCGCGATTTACGAGGAGAAAACGCCTCGAGACGCGGATACCAGAGCCAGGTACCCGACCGCCTTCAACGGGACAATGACAACCTTCGACAAATGAATATCCTAGAATCTCCACACCCTCAAAGGGATATATTCTCAACGTTAGATTTACCTTAGATTTGCGGTGATTTATTGACAGCTGAATTAAAAGACGTTTCCCAAATATCGGAATAATTTTAGAAAAATTTCTATCCAAAGTTAAAATAGTGACGTAATTGTTTTGAAGTTTCGGTGTGTGGTTAAAAGGATATATTTTTAACGTTAAATTTATGAAGATTTTTTATACTTCTGTCGTATCGACAGTTGAATTAAAATAGAGGTTTCCCGAGTGTTCGGATAATTTTAGAAAAATTTCTATTTAAAGTCAAAGTACACCCCCTGACCCAAAAATATTTTAGCTATCCAAATTGTCCATTAGTGGCGTAATTTATTTAAATTTGATGGAGGAGCGATCGATGGATCGTCGAAGTTTCGGTGGGTGGTTAAAGATAGCGGTAACTATTCGTGAAAATAAAATCGTACCTTTTCAGGCAAGGCTACTTAATATACGAGAGCAGTAAAATAAATGGAGTTCTTTTACAGGCGAACGACGTCTTTTATTAAACTTGCATATAAAGCGCCAGTCTCTGAAACTTTAAGGCTTAGTCTTAAACGCAGAGTGCTGGAAGCTTGCACATAAAACTTGCGCCCTCGAAGACTTTCGAGGCTTGCATCGTATATTCGAGGGGCCCTTCCAGCCTTCAGATTCGAGCAATATTTGAAATATTCCAGGCGCGAATCCAATATCCACATTATAGAAACTTTCGAGCCTCGTAGAGATTTCACCGCGAGTTTCAAAGACAAAAATAGAGAATGTATTTTTAACAGATTGTGTATATATTTGTCAAAATCACGATATTCCACGAATCTTCTAAATACCCAGTTCAAACGGGAATGGCTTACAAGATCTATTTCCGATACCGCGAGAAGATCAAACGCCAAAGGTGGGGGGACATCGATGAATTTCTCCCTTCGAAACACAGCCCTGTAATCCAATTTACTTACCGCACCTGTGAAGATTATAAAGACCAGGCTCGTCGATGAAAAAAAAAAGATACGAAAAGCTCTCGAATGTTTCTTGCAATCACGGAAAGAACGAGTTCGATGATATCGCGCGGAGAGTTACTTAGCAAAATTAACCCACCCGGAGGCTGTGTCTGTTTTGACCTAAATCTGACTTCATTCTTTCGTCCTTTCCGCGCCTCTGATTTCCCTGCGCCCAATTTTCTTAATTTCACACGGTCTTCGATGTTTTTTGTCCGTCCGGAATTAAGAAACCTCTCGCTGAACCCGTTTACCATTTAATTAATATTTCATCTAACAAATAATACCAGCTGGTATCCCACTGACAATCGACAAAGCACATTATTACGTGATTTCTAATACGAATTTGCAGAAATTGAATTACTTAAACTTCCTGAGAATATCCTCTTTTTTTTTAATTGTAGCATAATAAATAGAAATTTTCAGTTCATATGTCTTCGAAAACCAAGGTTTAGTTGATGTTGTTGAGGTTTGGTCAAAGTACGTCTGTGTGGACGTGTAGTTTTAAATGCCGGTCACCGGTGACCGTCACGTTCAATGAAAATATTATCTCTTTATCAAATGATACTAAAATCGATTGCATTATTAAAAAGTGTACCTGTATATTAAAATTGATTTGTTCCAAGCGTTTTAAAGGTCCATTTAGTAAGTTCGAAGCGCCGGTCACCGGTGACCGTCACGTTCAATGGAGATATTTCCTTTTTATAAAATAATTCTAATATCGATTGCGTTATTAAAAAATGTATCTCTATATTAAGATTGATTTATTCCAAGCGTTTTAAATAAAGGTCCATTTAGTGAGTTCGAATCGCCGGTCACCGGTGACCACCGGCAAAATTTTGTAATAAAAGCCCGGTAACTGGAACGATTCGGGAATAATTGAACGGAACGATGCAGCGGCGGGTCGACGTGTGCGATTTTGCGTCGAAATATTTAATGCGCTGGAAAACATTTCGCCCAGGTGACCGGCAGTCGATGATTTCATTTGTTCCGGCTGCAATCAGGCCGCGCGCGCGCTCGCGTAGCGTAATAACGCGGGCCGTGTTTAATCGAGGGAAAGGCGTAGGGACAAAGGCACAAAGCGGGCGAGCAAAACAACGCGGAATTATCCCGACAGTGTTTTTCCAAGCGCCGAAGACATACAAGAGATGAGCTCGAGGGAGTCCATCGAGAGACGTGGGGGGTAGATGGGGGATGGTGTGTTCCGTTGGCGTGGGCGGAGGGACGCGAGCGAGAGAAGCCTCACGAATTAATTGAGAAAGCGAGACGACTCGAGAGACGACGTCGCGGAAACAACCCTTCAATCTAAATTCAATTATTTGCCCGGCCTCCACGCCCCCGCAGAGAGTATCGACACTCGAAAATCCTATGCAAGCACCCCATGGGTGCATTAAGGGAACGATATTCGCGCGGTCGTCCGCGATCGAAACATCCTAACGACTGCGGGACGATCTCGTCGTTAACGAACCGGAAACGGGGCTGGAGTATTCCCTCCGTAGCGCGTCCCAAGCTATTTCGTGTCGCTTTTCAAGCTCTTCTTTCGGTTTCGAAGTCGCCAGGATTTTCTGAAATTTTTCACCGATGGTAGTTTAGTTTTTCTTTAAGGGTAGTTCAGCGAAATAATGGAAGGTGACAAAATGGTGGACTCGAGAAATTTTTCCGATTCGTAGTACAATGGTCAAATAATATTAATGTATAGCGTTTAAATTTCTGATGAAAAATCTGTTCTTATGTGGAGTTTCACGAGACAATATTAAGCGAAAATGTAGCTGTAGCAAGCCTAATTGACAAGGAAAATGAGCTCACCCAGAGGGGGAATAATAGATTTTATACATTTCAAGATCGTGTTATCGACTTTCGGGAAAAATCAGCGAAAAAAGTTGATCGAGATTGACAGAGATGGAACACGAATGAAATCCTCTTGCGAGCCCCGTTCACAAAAAAGTCTGAAAGACTGGATAAAAACTGTTGGCGTTCCAACCTGTTGCGGTTCTCGAACTTCTCCGCGATCGAATTTTACCCTTTTCCTTTTTGCATCGCCGATATTACGACGAACGTCACAACTTTTCCCGTTTGAGGCCTCGTTGCTCCAGACACCGTTTACGCCACTACCATCAGGCCACAAAATTGATTTATGTATAAACAGGTATGAAACACATTAGTGTACAATACGAACCGACGAGATTAATAATAAGTTATATTCGACAGGACCTAGAAAAACCACAACTACATCTAGTGAACACTGCAGCAATGATTCTTAAAATGAACATCAAATCTTGACTCGTAAATTCTATTTGCTAGGGCCAAACATGTACAATAAAAAAGTCCCTTAGTTTAAGTCATTCAGATCAGTTTGTTAGTAATGATTGTTAAAGTGAACCCCCCGATACGTGATTCGTTAGTTGAACATTTCTATCCCTTCTAATTTGAAGGATCCCCTTTGGAGCCAATATGAAGACCATATTTAAAAAACGATACGAGTCAACTCCGGAGCTATGTTCATTTTACGAATCATTGCTATATACGTTGAACATTTCTATTCCTTCCAACTTGAGGGATCCTTCTTGGAGCCTATAAGAAGACTATATTTAAAAAACGATACAAGTCAACTCGAGAGCTATGTTCATTTTACGAATCATTGCTATATACGTTGAAAACATTTCTATTCCTTCTAATTTGAGAGACCCCCCTTGGAGCCAATATGAAGACTATATTTAAAAAATGATCAACCCCAGATCTATGTTCATTTTACGAATCATACCTATACCCCCGATGATAAAAATCATTTTGAACAGAAATTACCATCGAATACAAAGGGATATCACAGTTTACGAAAGTTGGAGGCAAAATGGTGAACGAACAAAGGGCCAAGGCCGATTAATTCGCCGTTAATTGAACTTCCGTTCGGCCGGGGCTGCCGTCGCCAGTAAAAATGAGCGCCTACCGAAACGCGGCTCGTTAGCGTCGCGACACGTACTGCCGACAGCCGTCGCCGGTTCGAACACGTGTTCTGTTTGCTACGGGGCAGCCCTGGCATAAATATACATGGTTATGGTAAACACGGACCCATGTGACGTTCTAATCTACGCGAAAGACGCCGGGCTGCACAACCCCTCGCCGCGGTGTTTAGAAAGTTTTCGCGGTGCGTGACTTCTCGCCGGATCGAAAGCAACGGAGAACTTTTTTAATCAGAAAGGAAAACACACTGGACCCCGAGAGAGAGAGAGAGAGAGCCGACGATTTACGATCGCCCTAATTCGAGCCATTACTCTCGCGAGATAGTGCTGCCCCGGGCGCCAAAACGACTCCCGGATTGAAGTAAGTTTGGATTGTTCGCGGGACCGTCGATTACAGAAATTGTTCTCGCCCGGCCAAGATGGCGGCCGCGCCGCGAAACGGCGGCTCTTTAATCTCCGCGGCGTATTTCGAATGAAAAATCGCGCTGTTTCTTCGACCGCGTGTACCACGGAACAACAATGCACTTCGATCGATATTATGGTACATTGTCTTGAGAAATAATTTTCCCCGGCTACCAGGGGTAAATTTTGTACAACGGTGGATTGTTATATATATCGTTTGTAGGTGTCACTATGTTTTAAAATATACGACAAGGGGAACCTTTTACGCGACACAAACGCCATTGTTGTCGGAGCCCCGACCCCTCGATTGCTTCGATAGACAGTTTTGAACGACACGTATCGTTTTTGACATTTTTCACGATTGAAACACTTTTTTTTTTATTTGTGAAATAGACGAGGCCTTGAAAACCTGGATGGAACTCTTTAATACCGACTTTTAAATGATTTAACGCTCGACGTTGTTGGCTTTAGTTTTTGTTTAAGTATTTCATTCCCCGGAGTGAAATGTAAATGCAAGATTATGTTGCAGCAAGGTTCAGCGAATGAAGCTGTTTTACAACCCGACTCAAATTGCGCGGCCTCGTTCGCCCCGATATTGCGTCTTGTAAATTTCTTTCTTGGGGGAGTTATCAGGGACGAAGTTACGATCGAATATTCTCAAATTACCAGTGGAAAGCGTATAAAAAGGGAATTAAATAATCGATCGATTTTACGCGAAGTATTTCCTCAAAATTCGCGAGTCGAATTGCTGATATTAATTTCGCTTAATTCGCGACGCAACGTCGTCCCAAAATAAAACTCGACATTGAGACGTCTGAAAACCACATAGATCTCATTATTCCGCCTCAAGGGCTACCTTCGTTATTTATCTTCATTCCGCAAACACGTTGAAAACAGTTACAAAGCAGTTTTCCCCGGGCCGCGTAATTCCAGTTTTCCTCTTTGTGGAATTAATTGCTGGAAACTGGCAAACACTGTAACGCGGCGAGGTCAAAAGCGAGAGAACGAAAATGATTTCGTAATAATCTCAAAAGCGAGCGTTTAATAGATAACAATCGAACGAGTTTAATGCCCATCCGACGTTAAATTAATTGCCCGTCGGGTTTACGATGCTTAATATTCGGGCTGCACGGCGATAAATCGAAGAGGAAAATGTTACGATACGATAGCCGATGTTCGAATTGGGAGGAGGGTGTACGCGTGTATCGATTCGCTTTTCTAATTTTCGTAAGCACCGAATTAAGTCATTAAACCTGCCAGAACGTACCTAACAGCGGGGCTGTGCACACCCCGTTATGACACGTTAATAGGATAGAAATTACCTATCGGGCGAACGCCGCCCCGTGGAAATTAAATAAGCTCCCAAGGAACTACAATTATCAACGTTCGAATAACATTCTGGCTACTCTTATTCTCCAGCAATTTAATTAACCTGCCTCGTAATTAAAATATACCGTTTATCTCCGACAATGTAACCGTCCATATTTCGTTATTCGACCAAATAAAATAATTTCGAAGAAGCACAATTCTTTTTCTCGTCCCTCGATTGATGCAAATTGCTCCCAACAATTGCTCCAAGGGGTTAGAAATACTAGGCGTGTCCCAGATAAATTATTAAATCAATACACTCGAGTTCCAGCGAGACATGGTGGTTAAAAAAAAAGGCAAATACAAAACCATGAGTGCATTTATCTGTCCCGAATGACAGCCACGAAAATCCATAGCGATCGAGTCTCGCGAGATTCGACGAAATTCCGGAAGGTGACGCGAGTGATCCATCAAAATCAACCCTTAACGGATTCCCAGCCGCCTCCCGTTCTCGCCCCCCTCCGCCCTTTGTCTATTCCTCCCCGCCACACATCGTGACAAGATGACAGGGTGTCGCGTACGCCCTGAGACCAGGAATTAAGCCCTATTCAGAAAAAACGTCCCCATCCGAATTACGGGTCCATTCAAGGGCCGTGACTGTTAGCTTTTTGATCGCCGAGGCCCTGCGTTGCTATTAATTGTAATAAGCTGCTCTTTGCCTTCGACTTTCCTTCGAGGCCACCCCCGCCTCTCGGAAGCCCCATCGTGGACTCTTCTCCCTCGCAGACCCCCTCCTCCTGCACCTTGCTCAGTAAATATTTGTAGACGAGTCCAAATAAATCATCCTTTTCACGGGACCCCGAGTATTTGGTTTTAAAACTGGGTGGACCGGCCTCGCCTCGAGGGTGTCCCGGACCTCTCTTCGTTTTAATCCCTCAAACGAATCTTGGGACGCCCTTCGATCGATTCCACGGAGACTCTGTAATCAATTTGTTACTCGACGGTTGCTCGATCGACGAGAGCTACTGTAATAATTGGCCTCCATTACGGAGAGACTAAAAAATTTTTATTTCCGATCTACTAGACCCAGGGGTGGTTTTTATGTTTCTAGAGTAAAGAGAAGTCAAAGAATTGTGAATATTTTACCATTTTCGATAAGAATTTTGCTTCTTGAAACTGGAGGGTTGATCGATCAAGGAAAACTACTGTAAAATAATTGGTCCTCCATTATGGAGAAACTAAAAATTTTTTATTTCCAATCCACTAGACGCAGGGGTGGTTTTTATATTTCTAGAGTAAAGAGAAGTCAAAAAATTGTGAATATTTTACCATTTTTTATGAGAATTTTGCTAATTGAAACTGGAGGGTTGCTCGATCAGGGAGAACTACTATAAAATAATTGGTCCTCTATTATGGAGAAACTAAACAATTTTTATTTCCGATCTACCAGATGCAGGGGTGGTTTTTATATTTCTAGAGTAGAGAGAAGTCAAAGAATTGTGAATATTTTATCATTTTCGATAAGAATTTTGCTCCTTGAAACTGAAGGGTTGATCGATCAAGGAAAACTACTGTAAAATAATTGGTCCTCCATTATGGAGAAACTAAACAAATTTTATTTCCAATCTACTAGACGCAGGGGTGATTTTTATATCTCTAATGTGAACAAAAATCAAAGAATAATGAATTTTTGAACCAGTGAGAGCTACTGTAATAATTGACCCCTATTATAGAGAAATTAAAAAATTTTGTGGAGAATAATTTGTATTTCTAATCTACTAGACACAGGGGTTGTTTTTATATGTCTGATATAAAACAGAAGTCAAAGAATTATGAATTTTTATCATTTTTAATGAAAATTTTACCCTTTGCAACTAGAGGGTTGATCAATCAATGAGAACTACTATAAAATAATTGGCCTTCATGATAGAGAAATTAAACAAATTTTATTTCCATTCTACTACACGCAGGGGTGGTTTCTATATCTCTAATGTGAACAAAAATCAAAGAATAATGAATTTTTGAATCAGTGAGAGCTACTGTAATAATTGACCCCTATTATAGAGAAACTAAAAAATTTTGTGGAAATTAATTTGTATTTCCAATATCTACTAGACACAGGGGTTGTTTTTACATATCTGGCGTAAACAAAAATCAAAAATCAAATTTTTACTACTCTCAATGAGAATTTTGCCCCTCGCAACTCGAGAGTTGTTGAATCTCGAAGAGCTCTATAGTAACTGAATTACATAGAAACTAAAAAATTATATAACAATGTTAATTTCTATATTACTACACACGTAGGTATTTCTTATATTACTCGTGTGAATATAATTTGAAATATCATGATTATTTGAAATTTTAAACCCCATCTTTATAAGAAAGTTTGAGCGTATTTATTTTGCAGAACTTGAAGTTTCACGTTGAGCGTCAAAATTTAAATTGCGGGAATAAGTCCAAGCAGAAGTATTTAAATAATGCTTCGTGAAACGAGGAAACGCCGAGGCTGTTTCGACAACGCCACAGGCTGGAAACGATGAGAAAATTCAAGCTTGGCAGCAGGGGGGCAAAAGTTGAATAAACAAATCGAGCAGTGGTGCGGGAAAAGAAAAACAAATCCAGCGAAAAGTTAAAACAAGCGAGGCTGGCATTCTGACGTAAAGATTTCAAGCACCCACTGACGAGACGCCAGTGAAAAATCTTGATCGATAATAATTCTCGACGCGATTAAAAACTGGACTTAGTTCTCGTACGTCTTCTATCTCAATTCTGAAAGTAAAGAATAGCTTTTCTCCGGTCTATGGATTCTATTTCGTATCGAGGTCAATGGATTTTCTGCATCTATATATGCTTTTATCGAAACCAGCAACGGGATTGGTCGGTCAGGACGTCGTAGAAACCGAACGAAAAATTTCTTTCGAATTCCATATTCTCTCTAGCGATTTTTCTCATCGGAGTACAAAGGCTTCGTGCTCGACGTTTTCGCGCTACTCCGGCTCTCTCAATATTAATATTTCCTCTGCGTACGAATCAACGATTTCACAAAGAGAAAAGCCGAACAGTATCTCCTCTAACTTTATTTAAGTTTTAAGTAACTCGACAACCGACTTAAGGTCTCTCCCGCGCTTCGAAACTTTAAATATCTTCGTCTACTTCCGAGTTTCCATTTTGCAAATTGCAATATAGCTACCCTCTGCTTGTTAATTAACGACACGGTCTAATGGACTATCCGAACTTTTTAACGCGTTAAATTCACTTTGATTAATTCATTATTAATCGACGAATACGGGTTGAATTCATTATCGATAAACGCTTTGGCGTGCTCCGATTCTGGATCGCCTATATGCATAACGCTTCATTTTTTAGCACGTGGGAGTACCGAGCTCCTGTCGTTCGTTATATTTTTATAATTGGAACTTTTTCTTTTAACAGAAACAGTGCACCGGTACTTGGAAATTTTCATTAATTTCTGAAATTTCGAGGTCGATGTTACTCACAATTATAATTTCTATTTAAATAGAAATAATGCACCTGTGCTTGGAAAATTCGTTCCGAAGAAACGGAATATTCACAATTAAATTTTCATTAATTTCAGAAGCAACTTATTAGCAAATATCGACGGGAAAGGGTCGATTTGTCTGCCAAATGCGTCCAAATTCTTTCGATTAGGGCCACCAGCGTCAAATCCCGGTGAGCTTAATGGCCGATTTTTCCCCGATACCGTCAAAAACGAGTCGTTTATTCGATGGCGCCGGGCACACGATCGCCCTCCGACTGCGAGCCACCCCGCGCGCTATATTGTTCATTAAGCGAAATTTAATCCCACTCGCGGTGCGGCGATGCAATTAATGCGATAAGCTTGGAAAAACACCGTGGCGAAATTAACCGAGTGAGAGAAAGAGAGAGGGAGAGACGCGACCGCGTACAAATCCGGATGAACATTTAACGAACATATTTTATTTTTGTTCCAACCCTTACTCGTCGGAGGGGGAGAACGGGGGAGGCGCGTTGCACGAAATACCAGCAGCTACTCGAGAACAGACGCGAGCACTGTACCAAAAGGAAAATAAATGAAAGACGTCGATAGATTCGAGAATGGAACTCGTCGAAGACGCCGGGGGAGGTATTCGAACCACTGTGCACTCGTTTAACCTCGTCCCGGTGCACCGTTTTACATTATACGCACTCGAATTGGCCAGACATCTGTCTCGATCTCCGCCATTCTTCCTTCAGGTAATATCCAGACGCTGGCCAACCTCGACTAAAGTCACTGGACGGTTTAACTACACATTCGGGAACCCTCGACTGCATTGACCTCTCCGGAATCCGAGATTTTTCTATTTTTTAACCGTTTACGCGATTATCGTATTTTCGAGGGTAACTTATTCGTTTGGACGCTGTTAAAAAAAAATTATGCACCCCTTGGAGATCGACAGGGTTGATTTAAAAGATATTTTACGATTGTTAGATGCAAGTGGAGATCTATTTTTTTGCTATGTAATCGTGACATCTTTTGTGTATTAATATATGGAAGTTAATAAAAATTATTTTATCACAATGGCCTTCGATTTTTAAGACTCGATTTGGTTTCCACAGAAGAGAATTTATAAACGAACGGAGACTCGCGTGTCAAGAGTCGCCATTTTGGTGCGCCGTAACAGGTCCCTCCGTTGCTATTCTGAAACTGATTATTAAAGGGCTTTGAGACCGTGAATTTATCGCCACGAAGAGCTTAAGATTTCGTAAGGAATAAATTCGAGTCACGTTACTCTCGAAAAGAGACGTTCCTAATGGAGAGACTCCGTGTGTCGCGTTTCGTCGAAAGCGGGGCACGGCTAACGACACGTGAAACGCGAGGAACCAACGACGCTTCGCCAAGGTAAATCGACCAACTACTGCTGACATAAATCCGGGATAATCTGATGGAGGAATCGAGTCCATTAATCCCTTCCTCCAAGTACGATTTCCTAAGAAAATTCTACCGTTGTCAATTAATATTTCCAGAGGATTGACCATTCTCCGCCATCGCAGATACGAACAAATTCTAGCCTGCGTTTCGTATTTCCAACGTTCAGTCTAAATCGACCGTTAAGTGATACAAATTGTTGTTCTTTAATAGAATTCGTTGAAATTGATTGACTCGTTTTATCTTAAGGGGTAATGCCACTCTAGAATCTTAAAAAAATGCTAAAAATTTTTTTTGTCTTAAATGATGGCTTAGGGTCTTAGAAATAAGGCACAATAAATTTTATAAGGGGGAAAATGTTTTTAGTGCTTATTCCGTGACATGTGGCTAAACACGTTGCAGCGCGCTCCGAGCTCCTTCCAAGAGCGTTTGTGTGACGCGCTGCTTTTATGACTATACTGCCTGGAATAATAAAGGAATCGAATTATCTGTTCATGCTAATATATTCTATGCTTCAAATTGGAGACCTAGATGGCACAAGTGATTAAAAAACAAGTGAGTAAATAAAACCCAAATATATTTGTGTAGCATCAGTTCAAACGCTGAATTGCTATTATAAATGAAACGACATGTTTCGCGACGCACCACAAATAACGAACCGAGCAATGAAATTCATACAACGATTCAACAAAAAGCAACTGATCGAATATATCAAAGAGACGACCGTTGAATCGATTTGAAATGGAGTCGCCGCAGCTCGAAAGCGTTAGCACATCTGCCAAAAAACTGAAACTGTCCGAAGATTGTTACAACGTTGAAGTCGATGAAGCATTCGGTTACCGTCTATTGAACTTTATCGCTGTTTTTTCTGCTATTTCAGAAGTTGTAGTGTGTAAAACGTGCAAATCAAATGTGAAATTTACCGAAACAGGCAAGCGTGGCTTAGGATTTAAAATCGTCATATCTTGTGAGAATTGTGAACAAACCTTCATTTCGAGTTGCCCATTTATTGATAAAGGATATGAAATTAATCGCAGAATTATCCTTGCTATGCGGTTATTAGGAATTGGTGTAAATGGAATAGTAAAGTTTTGCGCCTTCATGGACCTCCAACGCCCGATTTTTCACTCGTTTTACGATAAAGTTGTCCGCACGATTTCTGTCGGAACAGAAGCTGTTTGTCAAGAAAGTATGAAGAAAGCGGCACAAGAGGAGAAGGCTAAGTCTATTGAAAATAACGAAAAGAATGGTCTAACTATCTCAGACGATGGAACATGGAGGAAACGTGGCTTTTCATCTCTGTATGGAGTAGTGTCGCTTATCGGATGGTTTACTGGAAAAGTGATTGATATTGGTGTGAAATCTAAATATTGTAAAGCTTGCGAGTTTTGGAATAAAAGAAGTGACACTGAAAAGTATACAGAATGGAGGTATTAGGCATCACAATCGGGCCCAACTGCTACAATTACTGCGCGGAGGCTGACGAGCGCCGCATCAAGTTTTCGGAGAGATCGCTGACTGATGCTGCAAAAGAGGCTCGACTGTCTTTAAAATCAGCCAGAAAGGAAGAAGAGGAGGAGAGCATCAATTGAGAAGGCCAATTGTATGGTGCAGGCATCGCAGACTAGAGGTAAATAAAAAATTCTATCGAAAAATGATACGTAAGGCTTTAAAGGCGTTTTTCTCAAAACTGCATTTTTCAAACTGGCCGGAAACATAACTTGAACAGATCTTCACTGATTCACTTGAAATTTTAACTGTACTTTCAAAATTATATTATCTAGGGAAGTACGTACGGATTTTGCGTGTCGTTGTAAACTTTTTTTGTTATGAACAATTTTTCACGTAATGTTTACTTGAATATGAAACTTTTTCTTCCATCATGCACCATTCTTACAGAAAACGGTATTTTTTAATTTCCGTATGTACTTCCCGAGCTAATCTTATATAGAATTCAAAAACCGATTGTTTTTTGTTCCAGGTCAAAAATTGAAGGAGAAATTTTTCCGGCCGCGGAACACTATCCGTGTGAAGAAGCTTCCTTTGCGGAGCTGTACCGTCGCCATTTTGTATTAAAAAAACTTAAAAAAAATTGTGATCATACTTCAAAGTATGTACAAGAAAGGCCTTCAAACAGATTTTGTATTCCATTTACTATATTCGCATAAAAAATTCTCAAAATTAGGCTGTTTTTCCGGGCGCTAGAGTGGCATTACCCCTTAAGAGCAGGTAATACCTGGATCACTACGTACCACGTACGCTTTTCCCTAGCCCCCCGCGGCTCTACGATTATAATAATAACACATCTTTCTACCAAGATTGTATGCAATACCGAACGAGGAGAAAAAGTAGAAGACAAAAAGAGAAAATTAATAAACGTAGAAATAAGTGTACGTTCGACGAGCCGTTATTAGCTTCGAGCAGACTTTCGAGCACCATTTTGAATCGCTCTCGTGAATTTATAAAAGATTCCGCAAATTTTGCAACAATCCGAACTCGACGGCAAAGGAAGAGCCATAAATTTACCGTTATGAGAGTCGATTTTATGGCAAAATCGATATTCACAGCTCGAACCTGCCGGGCGAAATTTAAACACGTCCATCCTTACCGCGAGCCCCCTCTTTTTCGACGGTGCAACTTCTTCGCGAACGAAACGCTCCGAGTAATTTTATTAAAATCCATTCCGGCCCATTGTGCGCGAAAAAATTCGATTAGCGATCGGTCGAAACGGGACCAAATGGAATTCGAATCGCATTTAGAACCACTCCACCCCCCTCCCCTCGCCTTTCTCGCCGGTAATTTCGTTTAATATCAGCGCAGATGAAACCGCAACTTGTATTCGTACGTATCGCGCGGAGCTCGGCGATTGGACCGTCGATGCGATTAATAAATTAACGCTGGACGCGCCCGCCCAGTCGAACGAGTTTCGCAATTATCGAAAATCCACTCGCGAAAAGCAGCTTGCACCGCGCCCCCCGATGATTAAGCTCTCCCTCCACCTGCTCGTTCGATGACGTAAGCGTGGCGTGCCTCTTTTGGTAAATAACGAAATCCCGTTAACGATTAGAACGAAACATCGTAAATGACAGAAGCTCGCTCAAGATTGATTATTGTCACAGGAAAACTTGCTAAGCTGCACACATCTCTTCAAACTTTAACACTAGATTTACGGGCATTGGTCGCACGTATATTTATTGATACCTTTCATGTTGAGATTACCTTAAAATACGATTTTTCTTTTAATTAGAATATGTATTCATGCCATTGCATCAATCAAATTCAACATAAGTTGTTAAAAAATAATATTCACGCGTTGTGCAATTTTAAATATGGAACCAGACATCCGTCAAATTGACGGCTTCCGTAAATCTAGTGCTAATATTGTTTTCTTTTATGTACTTTTCTCTCTTTCATTTCTCTGTACTTTGAGATAGTAGGGAAATAAGAAAGGCATCCTAGTAGGCCCTAGATGCTAGGACATTTAATACACGATCGAGGAGCATATACTATATGGAAATGGAAGGGTCAGTCAAGCACTAGCGAGAAAGACGAGAGCGTGGCCCTCTGCTGGCGAGTACGGGAGGTGTCGCCACGCTTATACTATTCGTAATTGTATTCCTTAGGCTACTTATACTAAGACTTAAGTTTATATTTGCAATTACAATTAGTTTATGTAGTATATTGAAAGCTCCTGATATAGCTTATGAATTCTAAATGGCTTATTAAATGCTTCTATATTTCTTACGTTTCCGTGTAACTATTCTGTGACTGTACCCTGTTTCTCAACGGAGATCACACTTTTCTCGAAACGCAAAATGTACTTTCGATCCACGGACGAACGAAAATATTAACGTGAAATATTATCGGCAGGAAAAAATCGACGATCGAGAAGCAAATATGGCGCCTCTAAATACGAACTTTGTCGATAAACGCAGGTTTTACAATGGAATAAAGCTGTTATGGTCGTTTTATCCGTATGTTTTATTAGCCCGGAATTCGAACGGTAAAAATCGTCCTCCCTTAAATATGCATATCGTAAAAAAGAAAAAGGTGTACGACGACGGAAACGAAGACGGAAGCGATTATAACGCGTAATAAAAAGGCGGAAACGTTGGACAAACGACGCCGGGCGAGGGACCAGTGTTCCCTTTTTATGCCGCGACACGCGGTACATTTCTTTTTTTCCCCCTTTTCGTCCTTTTTTTTCCGCCTCGAAATGGTATCGAGCGCATCGTGCTGCAACGGAGGATTCGTGACGTCCAATAAATATTTATCCTTCGCCCGGGGCGCTATTACCGGCAAATATTTGGTCGCATTTACGGCGCCAACAGCGACAAATAATACCGTGGGGTTTCCCTCGGTGTATATGAACCTATGTACCTATAAACGGACTCGGCCGAGCGAATAATTTATTACTGGTACCGGCTAGCGAGATTTGCATAAAACAGGGGTTTTCGCGCGCGAATCGATCGAAAATTGCGACGTTCGCTCTCTCGCACGTGGCGCCGCCCCCCAGCCTCCCGCTTTCACGCACACACACACACACACGCCCCCGCCTCCACGCGTCCTACCAGCCTGTTACCACCGAACTTCATTTACAACCGGATATCTTTATGAAACCCCCGCACGATTTACGCGGATTTCGAGAAAAACTCGTTGTACATCTTCCACCCCCCCTCCCCATCCCCTTCCAACAGCATGGAAATTTACATGCAAACGTGTTCTGTTTCCGGGTTTTTCCTAAATTGCGCTCGACTTCGTCGCAGACTCGACCTTGCTGCTACTCCCACTCGTATTCGTGTACTGAACGTGTCTTTGAAATGCTTGGAATACATCAGTTTTAATACACGGGGTAAATCGTTTTTAATGGTGACGATTGAAATCACGAATACTATGAATATTAAAAAATTAGATAGTTACTTCCACTCCATGGATCGAGTTAGGGGTTTGTATTGGAATAAATTAGGAATAAAATTTGCCGATGGTTGGAAACACTGGTCCACGTCCACTAATAAGGTAAGTTGGTATAGAAAATTTGAAAGGGCTAGTATATCTAACATGTGCAATTTCCAAAAACTGGTTTTTTAATATACTTTCCCCGTAAGCAAAGATACTCCTTCGAAAATATGTATTTTTAGACAAAAATAGATAATATGTCTACACTGTTCCAAAATGAAAGGTGGAGCCACTTTCAAACGTCAAATATGCGAAAAGACTATAAGGTTTACAACTGTAAATATATTGTTAATAAATCGTTGTCGAAAAAAAACGATGCTCGTCCGATCACCGAAGTGCAGCAGCATTGGGCGGGCGTGCAGCCAGACTAGGATGGGGGTGACCGCTCGAGGGGAAAAAACCATGTATTCTCCATTAGGTAATTTTTCTACGTTCCATATAGTGTGATTATAACCCCTCGGTGGTTTTCTAATTAAAAATTACTCGTCCTCTCGATATTATTAAGAGAAAACGAAAAAAACCATACTGATCGTGTGTATCCCCCCATGTACAGCGACGGATAATAAAGTTTTCTCGAACGAAAAACACCGGTGTCGCGTGTGTGTCCGGCATTCTGCTGCAGCGAGTGCCACGAATTATGGCGAAGGAAAAATAGACGAGGAAATATTCACCGGGGAGAAGATATAAAGTGAAAAAAAGGGGAGAAAACAAAAAAATAGTGAGAGAGAAAGAGCACTGATCGATGGGAAAAATAAGGTCCGTTATTTCACGGAATTTATATCCGGTGTCGCGGCGAGCAACCGACGGAAATTCCCTGAATCCCTTCGCGCGTGACTGATCCACGGTCCGCGGAGGAATATATCGATCGTTGAATTCTGCATGAATGAAGACACGTCACGGCGATTACAGATCGGTCCGTGTGGCTCCGGGTCTCTCTCGGCCACTTGACCCTGAACAACAATACGCAACCGGTGACATTTACCAGCTCGGAGTCTCGAGTACGGTGTACTTTAATTATCCCCGGCCGCATGCACCGACGAGCGTGTGCAATATGTCGGCCTCGAAGCCTCTCCTGCCCGTTCGAACAAAGAAAATAACACCCGGAGAGATTCTTTCCCTGCTTTTCCCCCGATCGAACGAGAAAAAAGCACCCGACGATGTTCGTCGGATAAACGCGCCGCCGTTTATTACCAGGGCCCCCGCTAATAAACGATCCCGATTTAAAAGTCCTTTCCTCCTCTTATCTCGTGCCTGGGAGGTTTCGAGCCAAGGATAAGACCCCCATCCCCCCCGCCTCTACTTAGAATTTAAATAGACCTTAAGATCCAGACGACTTCTCTCGAGCAGGCTGTTCGGAACGAGAGGCGCCGCGGCTTCGATTTAAATATAAAACGCGACGATATACCGGATCAACCCCCGAAGAAGCTCGAAACTGACCCCGTGTCTCCACACGATGCTCTCACTCGCGGGTGTTTCACGCCGCGACAAGCAGTTTTAACGAGCGACGAGCGGGGTTAACACGCGCCCGCTTTTGCGTCCGAAGAAAGGAGGACTCGGACGCGTCGTTATCGCGACGACCGATCCCGTGGCCCCCCCGACGATCTTTTCTTCGCCCGTTATTCCGATTCCCACGGATCGTTTGCGCCGCGGACAAGCCAGAGGCCAGGCCAAGTTCGTTCTAATCCAGTTCACGCGAAAACGGAAGTACGCCGAACGGAGCAAGGGTGTCACGGCTGACCTGCCACTTTAACGACGTACCCTGCTGTCATGTCCCATTAGGATGCGCGCGCGCGTGTTCATCGTCGCAAGGTGGATCCGTCCCCCGTACAACCGCCGAGCAAATATAGACGTCTTGTAACGCTTCGACATTATCTGTCGGTGCCCCGGAGGTGCTTCGCTGAGAGAATGAACTATCGGGGAAACTGCGGGAGACAGGCCGTGGGACAGCCAGAATTGATGGACGAGACCGAGAGAATTCCCCGAGAAATCTTGCCCTTTCCATCCTTCAAGCCGGAAACGTTTAAGCCCGTCAGGTGGTTGCGTGATCCCCACAACTGGATTATATAAGTTTCTCGGTACATCGTGGATCTCGAATTTAGATTTTTACTATCGTTTCAAATTTTACTAACGATATCTCCGCCATGCTTCAAACTGAAGACTTCAAAACCACTGAATAATCGAGTTATTTTGAGTCAAACTTCGTCATACGATTTTCTAGAGATATAGACCTTGTTGGACTTGAAGTTTAGATTTTTACTATCATTTCGAATTTTAATAACGATATTCTCCGCCATGCTTGAAACTGGAGACTTCAAAACCACTGAACAATTGAGTTATTTTGAGCCAAACTTCGTCATATGATTTTCTAAAGATATTATAGACCTTGGACTTGAAATTTAGATTTTTATTAATGATATTTCTTCCATGTTTCAAACCGAAGACTTTAAATCCACTGAATAATTATGCTATACTGAGTCAAACTTCGTCATATAACTTTCAACACACATTATAGTACTAATCAGACTAGAAATTTAGATTTTTTCTATTCTTTCGAATTTTGCTAACAATATTGTCCATTTCCATGCTTCAAACCAAAACTAGATCCATCAAACAATTGCATGAAACTGCATCAAACTTGATTATACAGTTTTCTATGTATGTATATCATGGCTCTAATTCTACTAAATATTTAGATTTTTACTATCCTTTTAAATTTTGCTAACGGTATTGCCATTCTTCGAACAACGTTGCAATTAATTAATTCTCCACAAAATGTTCCAAAAAAGAAAGCTAACCCACGCTAATTTCTCAACATACATTCGATTTTATTTAATTGACGCTTCAATGGATTCTGGAAAAATTATTTTCGGTTGCAGGGGTCAATTACAATCATTTTTGGTCAATAGACAAACCCTCGAAATTCTAACCATTTTCGAGAAAAAAATTCGAGTAGGTGCGAAATTTTTCAACGAAAAAAAAACATTCCAAATCCTTCTGGAAAAATTATTTTTGATTGCAGGGGTCAATTACAATTATTTTTGGTCAATAGACATACCCTCGATATTCTAACCATTTTCGAGAAAAAAAATCGAGTAGGTACTGAAATTTTTAGACGAAATTAAAAAATTTCAAATCATACTAAATAAATTATATTTAGTTACAGGGATCAATTACAAGCATTTTTGATGAATGGACATACCACCGAATTCCTACGCACATTCGAGAAAAAAATTCGAGAAGGTGTGAAATTTTTCAGCGAAAAAAAAACATTCCAAATCTTTCTGGAAAAATTATTTTCGATTCCAGGGGTCAATTACAATCATTTTTGGTCAATAGACATACCCTCGAAATTCTAACCATTTCCGAGAAATAAATTCCCTACCGAAAATATAATTTTAGACCAGAAATATCAGTCCAACATTTCACGCGTATCTTTAAAACGTCATAACTTCTGAACGGATTGAAGAATTTTAATGTTTCAAACGGCAAACAACGCGTATTTTGACGGAGAATATGTAGGAATTCTAACAATATTGACAAAGTTGTTTCTTGACTCCGTAAAGTTAGAAAAACCCCATAAAAAAAGGTCCAATTTTCAAACAACCATAATTCCTGCAATAGTGAATATATTTCAATGAAACTTTTTCCTCAAATAGAGCTCATAAATTTTGCTAACGGTATTGCCATTCTTCGAACAACGTTGCAATTAATTAATTCTCCACAAAATGTTCCGAAAAAGAAAGCTAACCCACGCTAATTCCTCGACATACGTTCGATTTTATTTAATTGACGCTTCAATGGATAATTGCAATCCAGCGACAAGCGAAGCAATTACAACTTCGTGTCGCAACTCGTGTAAAGCAACTACTCTCGAAGTTTATGCGTTCATTGTAGTGGCACACCTTCATAGTATAACGGGAACTCTGTTTGACAATAGCTTCGGAGAGTCCATCGGTAACTGTTCAGAGATTCTTCCAAGTACAATTATCGATTCTGCAAACTGAACATAATAGATCCTTTCTTGCCTCTGCTCTCGAACTTCTTGACTAATTTATCAATTAGATACCCTGCTCTGTGTTCGAGGCTAATAAAGAATAAAGAACGGACAAAAATTAACAATTTTGTTCGGGTTTTGCTGGACCTGTCGGCACACCTTTGGGCGAACTTTGCTGATTCGAACGCGCCAACGCCAGTCTGTCAAATATCACAGCTGCGTTTAGGTATGCCGGGTCAGCAGTTGCCTTTGAACGAGGTAATCAAAGTTTTGGAAGCTAAACTCAAACAATTGCTGGATATTTCGGGCTATTAAACCGGTACGATGTTTGCTGGGTTCCTCGTGTTTGGCCAATCTCAAATATTATAATCAACTCGAGCAGAAACAATGGCGAACAACGTCGAACAATATCAAACAGGATCGAACAACGTCTATTTCAAATAACAGCTATTTCTTCTTTTAATCGTCGCGTTTCGAAAGAGAAGAGAAAACGCACGACTCGAACCGGGTAATTCAGTTGTCCCGAGTGCTCCGGCTTTAATGTTCGGAATTTAATAAACTCTAACCAGAACGAATATACAGGCAGTCAGCCGTGACCGCTATTATATTACGTTGAAACGATCGCGCTCGTATAAATTTCCAGCGTCGTCGAAGTCCCCGCCGATTCGACGAATAAGGTTACTTTCTTGATTAGTGCCTGCGATCGGTGCTCGAGGCCCGTAGGTGTGAGTCAGGTCTATTGGGAAATCGATTCCTGCGTTTCACCAACGTTACGGCTAGATTCATCGCGGTAGGATTACCGGGGTTGGACTACGTTTATCCATGCTCCATTTGCCCGAAAGAATCTTTGCACAACGACCGATTACCGACCAACTCCAGCTGTCCAAACTATTGTCGACCAGCGTTCCCGTTACGCCCGCGAAGGAGTGTCGTCGCTGCAGCGAGCGCATAAATTTTAAACAGCCGTGTTACACGAGTTGTGACACCAACAGGAATTATAATTACTTTGCTCGTCGCTGAATCACCAACGATCCTGTCACCCGTAGGTGCGGGCTAAATCGTAGGTACGTGGATACACGTTGTTTTGGGACATTTCGTTTTTGGATAAGTTGGAGGACTATTTAGTGTCGCTTTGGTATGTTTATTAATGAAAATTCAGGTGAAAGAAAATTGTGTATTCTTGGGCATGGTTTCGATTCGAGAGAGAGGACGTGACGCGAATGGGGCTTCCGTAGACCGTGAATATATTTCGGAATCAAGAGAAGGGGCCTTTCTACTCCAATTCGCCAGATAAATCTTGCCCGGTTCTATTATTTCCCAGAAGAAACCGACCTAAATCGATCCGAACCAGCGAGCTTCGCTCGATGCAGTGATACTCCATCGCGAGGAAATTATAGAAGAAATTACGGCGGAGAAGAAAGTCGAACCCATTAACCTAAACCCCCCGGAGACAGACTGTGACACCGTACTTAGGTCAATTGCGTTCCCTTTTCGATCAATCTATCTCTTTTAAGGGCGAATAATTTTCGTTAAACGAGTTTTCGAGTAAATAAATTTACGATGTTATACTTGATATACAGATCTAGATTTAACAGTAAACCACTGTTAATTTTGTATTAAATTCCAGTAAAAAAAAATTGATTCTTAAATCTGAAATTACCAAACTGTCGGAGGCGATCGAATCCTCCAAGAAAAGAGTCGAAATTCGTAAAAATTTCTCAATTTTCGACAAGCTTGCCTCGATTCCTTCAAAGCACAGAGTCTTTGGACAAAATTCCCAGAAGATGGAATCGCGGGAACTCTTATTTCTCCAAAGTTCCAGCGCCCCCCACGAAAGGTCAACAAGATTTCTCGGCTCCGCGGGCGAACAAAGAGGAAATTTCGTAACGAGTGCGTCGGGAAAAATCTCCAATTTCCGCGCTGTGACTGTACACGAACGCCTCGAAGTTCTACGCGAGCCCGAGAAGGCGTTATGGAAATATTCAAGGCCGGGGGGACAATTTATCGCCGTCGTAATTTCCACGCGGAGATATCTCGGGACCTGTTTAGACGCTTAACGAATGTCGTCGAGACACCCGGTATATAACGGTAGTCCGAGGAGGAAAAGGTCCGTTGAAAAGCCGAACAAGGGTCTCTCAAAAATCTCTTTGTCCCGCACAGGTGCACGCGGCAGGTTGCTGGCAGAAACCCAAAACAGGTTTTCACAAAACCCGCCGGTCGGTCTCTCCTTTTCTTTTTTATCTATCCCCCCTCCCAACCCCTCGTTTCGTATCTCTGTCCTCCATCTGCCCGGATCAAACTTCCCTTTCGCCTCTCTCGTTCCTCTTCTTTGCGCTTTTTCGGTCCCCCGACCCAATGGCTGCCGCGCAACCGGAGTCTCTCGTCACTTTGACGAGTATTCAAATTAAGCGGCACCGAATCACGCGCGTGGTCCCCCGCACAATTAAAGGGGATAATTAATTTTACAGTCGCGACGGGACACATCGCGGTCGAGCTGGAATTTCTATCCGGATCGACTCTCTTTTTTAACTTTTAAGCACGTTACTTCATGAATTTACAGAAGATTGAAAGATGTTACTTAAAATATGGCGGAAGATTTGAAGGTATATTTATTGATAAAATATATTTTGTTTCCGGGAGTCTCTGCTTGTTTGACATTGTCAGAATATTCTTTTTAATACTAGAACTACGGATAATTACAGTGTGTTTGTTTGCACCATAGAAATGGGCCATTTTGACTGTTTTGGTAGTTCTAGTGGCAAGCATGTCGAGTGAATATTAATATAGTTGGATGGTGGGAATAAATTATTATGGAGAGGCCTTTATTCGTCGGAGGACGACACTGATAGGGTAAACACATTCGTTACAGGTGGAGGATGGAAATATGTTAGGCGAATAGAGGCACGGGAAAGGCTTCATTTCCTCGCTAGAGGATATAATATCCGTGCTGACGGAGGAAATTTTCAACGTTTCTTGCGAGACCGGGAGATTGCAAAATTGTATACTTTCGTGCACTTCCTACTACTGTTTCTGTGGATTTTAATGATTATTGCCAAGCCTGAAATGATGCCACAAGGAACAGTGTCCAAATCTATGCTCATTTAACGTGTAGTCATCGACTAGATTATAATAAAAATGGTACAACTAATTAAACGTAGACTAAAATAACAATTTTAAAAAATATTAGGGAAAAATTACTGACAATTTATACGAATAAATGTGTTTTGTTGTCGGGAATACATTCTGGGAATATTTTTGAGGTCTCCAAAGCCTCGAGGCACGTTTCTTTAGGTGTTTCAATCACATTTTCAAGACTCTGTCCGGAGATCTTGCAGATGTGATTGCAACACCGGAAGAAAAGTGCTTCAGGGCACTGGAGACTACTCCAAGAATATTCTGACAACGATGAACAAGCAGATACTCTAAAGACAAAATACATTTGTCAATATGATATATTCTCTGCGTTAGTAATACATTTTTAAATCTTCAAGCGTGCTCTGGTGCTTATCTTTTGAGTAAACCTTCTTCTGTACATTTGTAAAGAACTGGGTATAAAAAATCTTCATAAATATAGTAAATCCGTTTCTATGGAGCGAGCCGTCTCAATTAATTTAGCGTTACACGAATGTGTGCGTGAACTACGATTGACACAACTACCAGAATTCCTAATTAATCCCTCGACACAAACATGTGGACTGTAGCGGAACAGCATACTCGATAAATCAATATATGTCTACGATATCAAACGCGGATATTTTTCAGCCAAGAACGAAAACGGGAAAACGGTTCCAGAATTTATCAAAAGGAACATCTGAAATAACAAAAATACACAGTGAAAAACATTTGTGAAAATTTCAAGAAATATTTAAGCCGCATCGACCTTATTCAAACAGAATATTTGTAACAAAATGTCTCCCTCGTCACAATTTTATACTGTAATTAATTTCGAATAAAATTAAAAGAAAATACCTTGGATAATCTCGTTCCGGGTGGAATTAATTTCACCAGAAAGTTCTGCGGGCAGAAATTAAATTCCGCGACTCGAATGGAACCCGAAACCATCGGTTTCATAATGAAAACTAATGACGCGTTGGCTTGACGATTTTTTATCGCGTATTTCGGGATTCGTGGACCACCGCGGGGACCCGGGCTCCCGTAATTGATGAATTTGAGTTCTCGCGACGCGTTCGACGCGCACAAAGAGACGCGGGAAACAAACCGATAAAACATTTTTCGCCCGTGTTAACGCAATTTGTAGCGTGTCAGTGATTGATGGGTCGAATTTTAGACAGTGTTTCGCTTAAACTTGCTCCGTTTCACGAAATAAACATATATTTTCCTGAGAAATACAATCGACGCGTTTAAAATTCTATATTCCTCGCGTCGAATCGAAATAACTTTGTTAATTGCGATGACTATAACACGGTGATGTTACAGAGTGACTGTTGCGTTTCGAAATTAGCTGAAACCCGGAGGAACCGATCGTCGAAAAAGTTGGTGAAAATTCCAAACTTCAGTTTCACCCACCTGGACTCGACAGGTGTTGTGCACAGCGCATACCTGAGGCTGAAGGAACGTTCTTGTCCATTCGAACGCAAAACGTTTTAATTCACAAGTCCGGTTTTAGTTTTCCAAAGAGTAACGTCTCGCGAGCGAATCGAGAATTTTCACCGGAGCGTTTCGAACAATCGCAATAATTAATTTGCGAAAGTACTCCTCCGAGTGTATTACACGGCGCAGACAAACCGAAACCGTCTGGAGGGGCTTATTTAGCTACAACAATCAAGCATATAAGCCTCAAAGGAAGTCGAAAGCGGAATTCCTCAACAATTTCTCAGACTCAATTAGAGCTAATTGAATGTCTCGAGTTGATCAAACGAACCACCTCAATTTTCCAAGAAAATATTCACCCGAATAATGGCCCGAGCAACATTCGTTACAAATTATCGACACCATTTTGCATCATTATTTTATTCGCGAAGAAACATAAAACTTTAATACTTTCACGATTATTATACATTAGACCGTCGTGCAAACGCTTCCTAAATTGCACGACCCAAAATGGAGGATGAAAATTGGCTGAAATGGGTGGAACACGGAGACAAAAGGTGGTGGAAATTAGTTCGAAGAAATCGGGTATCCGGACACTTACTGAACGGAAAAAGGTTCATCGGTTTCGCGCCGGTGCGTCACGTTGAAGAGAAACTGTTGAAGAGGACAGGGCGGAGACGTCATCTGGTCGGAATATTTTAATTAAAGCTTATTCCCAACGATAACGATTTTTCCGAGGGTTTCCGTTGCGTTGGCCAGGGACGTCGAGACGTCACGCAACGCTCGGGAAAAAGAGAAGAATCGTAGAACGCCTCGGAGGGTTTCGAGAACCGTAATTTGTCTGGCTCGCGAACGATCGTAAAGCAACCCGCGGGCCATAGCCAGAAATATTCCAGCAGAAACGACGTTTACGCGATACGTCGGCCCCGGCTTTTATGACAATGTAAAATGCGACGGGACGCGGCAATACCTTAATCACGCCTCCAGGATCGTAAAAATTACGATTCGCCGGACGCGGCAATAAACCATCGATACTAACAAATAGTAATTACACGCGGGCGCACATAAACCGGTCTATCTGCTACAGAAATATCAATGGCGGTCTCTTTTACGGGCACGATAAAAATTCGACCGTCGCGCGCCCGTTTTTCCAAGCACCGGAATCGTCATTACGACGATATCGCGACTCGTTCGGAACCAGTTCGTGCCTAATTAATCCTATGTTTCTCGCCCGTAAACGGAGATTTCGATGCTGGTACGCGGGCACTGTACGAAACGAATAATTATTCAATTGTTTATTCGCAATATTAATTATATTATATCGCTACTGTCGATCGAACGACCTTATTTCTCCCTTTGAATCGTCCACGGTAATGATTCGTAAAATGAACCCCCTATACGTAAGTTGCACCGTTCGTTTTAAGAATCATTACTCTAGTCAATTCGAAACGAAAAATAAAATTAAAGAAACTAATATTTTTAAACTGAGCACCGCAACTTACGAACCCTGAGGTTCATTTTAAGAATCATTATTGTAAATACGTTTCTATACACTTTTTCCTATACATAAGACTCCAATTAATTTAAAAAAAAATATTATAGGGTACTGAATCGCGAATTAAATCGTCCAAAGTTACATCGTGCGTTCTATTTCGAGTAGCTGGAGTCTACAGGCGCATATTTCGGTGCACAACGAATTTATCGCCTTGTTTACCACGGGCGTTTTAATTGCGCGTACCGAAGAGGGCCCAGCATCTAGGCGAAACGTAGATAAAGAACGAAATTTACAGTCATTCGCTCCGCATTGTTCCGTTATCGTCAACAAAATACGCTAACAAGTTTCAGGGAGCCGTATATTTATTCCTGGCGCGTGACAAAACTATCCAAATTATTCTCGTTTTCATTTGATGCACGTAACTAATTAGCATCGTGCTTACGTCCTATTTTCTCCTACGTTGTACGCGATTCGCGGAACCGACTGAAAGGGACGGTAATTCTTTGCGAACAAATAAGCTGCAAAGCCAGGAATAACAGTTCTGTGCGCGAGGTTTTACGTAAAATGGCGACTTCCGACGTTGCTCGGGCGCTCCGGCTGACCCTCCGCTTTTTCTCGGGACGTTACGAAAATTAACCGAACGAGACTAATTTCAGGAACTCGACGGTGCTCGAGTGTGATATAATTGCACGCCAGCTAACGAATACACGAGGTAATGCGCTTGAATTTTTTAAAATTTCCTCGTTCAAAAGTCACGTTTACAATTTATAATTGTAACTCCCAATATTAATTCTATTTTCTTCTATATTATACAGGGTGTACTGCTAACCCTGGGAAAAATTTCAATGGGAGATTCTAGAGGCCACAATAAGACGAAAATCAAGAATATTAATTTGTTAATCGAGGCTTCATTAAGAAATTGTAAAAAAATGTCAAATCATTCTGGAAAAATTATTTTCGGCTGTGGGAGTCAATTACAATCATTTTTGGTGGGTAGACATACCCTCGAATTCCTACGCACATTCGAGGAAAAAATTCGAGTAGGTGTGAAATTTTTCGGCGAAAAAAAAACATTCCAAATCCTTCTGGAAAAATTATTTTTGGCTGTGGGAGTCAATTACAATCATTTTTGGTGAATAGGCATACCCCCGAAATCCTACGCATATTCCAGAAAAAAATTCGAGAATGTGTCAAATTTTTCAGCGAAAAAAAAACATTCCAAATCTTTCTGGAAAAATTATTTTCGATTCCAGGGGTCGATTACAATCATTTTTGGTCAATAGACATACCCTCGAAATTCTAACCATTTTCGAGAAAAAAATTCGAGAAGGTGTGAAATTTTTCGGCGAAAAAAAACATTCCAAATCCTTCTGGAAAAATTATTTTCGATTGCAGGGGTCAATTACAATCATTTTTGGTCAATAGACATACCTTCGAAATTCTAACCATTTTCGAGAAAAAAATTCGAGAAGGTGTCAAATTTTTCAGCGAAAAAAAAACATTCCAAATCTTTCTGGAAAAATTATTTTCGATTCCAGGTGTCGATTACAATCATTTTTGGTCAACAGACATACCCTCGAAATTCTAACCATTTTCGAGAAAAAAAATCGAGTATGTACTGAAATTTTTAGACGAAATTAAAAAATTTCAAATCGCATTAAATAAATTATATTTAGTTACAGGGATCAATTACAAGCATTTTTGATGAATAGACATACTCCCTAAATCCTACCCACTTACTACAAAAAAATTCAGTACGGGCGGAACTTTAAACGTTAATAGTTTTTTAACGAAGTCTCAATCAACAAATTAGTATCCTTGATTTTCGTCTTATTTTGGCCTCTAGAATCTCTTACTAAAGCTTTTTCCAGGGGTTGCCGAACACCCTATATACTACATATTTTCTATTGATAAGCAATAAGCCTTGAATTTTTAAAAATTTCCTCGTTCAAAAATCCGACTACAATTTACAATCGTAGCTCTCAATATTATTTATACAATAATACTCGAATGTAACAGAAAATATACCACAGAAAATCGAAGTCCGAAGATCAAAATTTAAATTTTAGAATTTAAGATCGATGTGATAATTGTCCCACGCGGTGAATAAATAATAATTTCACGGTTTTGCTGTTCGTTTCTCGAGAGTTCAGCCCGATTGGAAATCCAACTCAACGAGAACACAAAGGGTCAGTCTTCTTCCCGAGAGGAGAAACCATCATCCCCGATACTCTAGATTCCCGTGATTAAATAACAGCGAGTGTTATTTTAGTGAGTGGCTCTGGCCCCTCCAGCGAGCCGTGGGTGGGCGTCGGCTTAATTCACGTCAAGTATTTAGCTAGTTAATCCTACGTTCGGTGACGTCACCGAATCCTCGGTTAACAACTCGCACACTCGGGATTGCCACGAACCGCGGCGCAGAAACACAAATAATCAAAGGTGTTTCTCGTCTTCCGCATGGGAATGTTTTCGCTTTCCCGCGAAACCAGACCGAACGATTGCGGTTGTAATCGCGTTTCGACGAGTACGAGGTAGAAAATCTATAAATAATGGAGCACAGGCGGCGTGCGAACCCGCTTTTTACGCGGGGAGAAACTGTTACAGTGTTTAAACGCTAAATTGGATCGTGATATTAAATCTCGAAAAAGTACGTGTAACGAACCCAAGCTGTACGCAATTCTCTGATCATTTTTCGCGACCACGTTCATGTAGATTGCCCGTAATTACTTCTGACGGTCTATTTTTATTTTACGCAAAATTTATGAAGCACCGAAGTCGAAGAAGTTTCGTTAAAACGATCGAATCGAGCTTTTATTTCGAAAGGGGGGCAACACACACGAACTATCATCGTTTCCATTCATTCGCCGGATGCGTGCCACGGATAATGGAGCGGAGAGCATCGTACTTTCTCGTTCGCCGGTGAATAAGTCCTTTAAAGGGAAGCGCGACGCATTCAACTTTCATTTAGAAACTTAATAGTTCGAAGCGCGAGACGCGGAATGGAGACGCGTGCAGACGCGTTTTGCTCCGCCGCGATTCACGGTTAACATTGTTCGCTGACGGTGACGTAGCATCCGGAAACGGGAACTCTGCGCGTATTTAGGAGACAATTGAAAATAACGAAGACTGCTCGCGGAGACGCGGATCCCGGGAGTTAAATATTTCCAGCAACAATCTCCAGCGGTGACTCAACGTTTATTGGAAACACTATTATTCCGACAGAGTACTTTATTTTCTTAGTACATTTGCCTCTTGGAATATTAATAAAATAGGAGCTTTGTCTAATTTATATGTCTTATATTTTTGCATATTAAATTCGTTAATAATTAAATAGAATTTGATCCCGTGTAAACAGCGAAGAATGCAAGAATTAAATATATTTTAACAGTGGAGTAAGAAACGCTCGTACAACGGGTTATAAAAAGGTCTGAGGCACTGCCTGGGTAAGGAGAGAAGCATTGAGAGTGATTAGTCAAGGATGGAGACTATTTGGCGAAACTATAAAAAGGGATCTCGACAGAGTTGATATTTTATTTTTTTGGTACGTTTGTCTCTTGGAATATTAATAAAATAGGAGCTTTGTCTAATTTATATGTCTTATATTTTTGCATATTAAATTCGTTAATAATTAAATAGAAATTGATCCCGTGTAAACAGCGAAGAATGCAAGAATTAAATATATTTTAACAGTGGAGTAAGAAAGGCTTGAACAACGGGTTATAAAAAGGTCTGAGGTACTGCCTGGGTAAGGAGAGAAGAATTGAGAGTGATTAGTCAAGGATGGACTATTTGGCGAAACTATAGAAAGGGATCTCGACAGGTGGTGTGCATTAAGCAGGTCAAAGAAAGGGTGTTAAGTGAGAAGTCTCCGAAAAAGGACGGAGAGAGTCGGACGAAAAGCGTACCACCGGAGCTCCAGGGTGGTCGAACTCCTAATTTATGGTCCCTTTGACCCCGTCGACTGGCGCAAGAATGCTCGAATTTTGGAGTGCCACTTGGGAACATAGTCTTTTCATCCTCGAGGACGCGTTCCTTCGAGGGTCGATTTAAAAAAAATTCGACATTTCAGTTTCTGGCGTTCGTCGATAGTTTCCGTGATATTCCGGCGCTTAATTATTACTCGCGTCCACGTGGACCCAACGAGGTTTTCTCTTCTCGGTTCCCTCTCTAGGTCAACAATTCTCGCGTGTTACTCAACGTCGTGGCATCGACCTTGCGCTTTCATTGGAAGAAAAAATTACACGAGCCAGCGCGCCGGAAGATTACGAAGGAACGTGATCCAAGAATCTTCGTAGCTGGCGTAAGAAAGAGGACGCCGTTTCGCATGGCGAGATAAACTCCTACGATCGTGGGACCGATAGAACGCCATTCGTCCACGGAAACATGTCCCAAGGACTCGTTAAAGAAGCTCCTTTACATTTCGATTAACTTCCACTTTTCAAATCCATCGAAACATTTTTCACGATCTCGAGAAAATATTGATTCTCTTAATTACATACAGTTACTCGTATTATTAAGGTTATTCGCTATAAAGGAAAAGAAATTTGATTCTTGTGGTATAAGTACATAATATTTGAAGGTTTTTATATGAATAAATTAAAAATGAAACTTGTCAACAATAGTGCAGCGTTGGATGCACTGGTCACCGCTCGATCTCCAAAGTGCAGCTGCATTGGGTGGGCGGCGTGTGCAGTCTAGGATGGGTGACCGCTCCCGGAAAAAAATACGTTATCACTAATTTGTTGTACTCGATAATATTATTATACCTCTCTATGGGGTTTCTAATTGGGTATTGCTTGCTCGTTAATATTAAAAAATTAAAAATAAAAAACTACTTTAAATACAAGTAAACATATCCACAGTTTGTAATAAACGAAACATATTCAATAGAAATAAATGGGGGGAAAATCTATAAGGAACAAAAAGTGTACGAATACACAGAGCAGATGTTGATAGAGTTGCGCGTAACTAGCTTGAACTAATAAACCAGCTTGAAATCTAAAATACGAACTCCTATGTAACGTTGGTGTTCATTGATTAAGTATTATCTGGATTATCGGTGGCGATAAGATAAAGCGATAGAGGTTCTCGAGACTCATCTGTTGTTCCGTGACAGGGAACAACAGGTGAAAATTATTTCTCTTGGACGATTTCGTACGCGATATACCCGGCTGTGCTTCCCGGGTTCGTCTGACGTCCGCGGTGCTTGATTAATGTTCGGGACGCGCGAATTGAACATTCCTCGCGGTCGAACGCGCATATTCGACCTCCTCCTCCCCCCACGGGGCGAAATATCGATTATGGATATCAGAAATCGTAATTAAAAACGTGTCTCCGTCAGTCGAAGCGGCTCGTTAAGTAGTCGACGGCTAACGACACGGAAATTATCGTTTGCCTCTTTATTAAAGCGCGCTGGAATTCGCGAACCTTACGCCCAGAGCTCCGGGAATTCTGTCTCTGTGCTTCGGTTCGCGAAGTCTTCAAAGCCCGTTGATGCAGTTCGTGCCACGTCCAATGGAACAGTGTAATTATACGTAGCTTGTTACAATACCGAATTAATTACCGTTATCGGTCCCCGGGGTAATTAAGATTGATTTTCAACGGGAACGTCTGACTTTCGTCGTTTTAACACTCCCGTAATTACGGTTTCAGGCATTACTTTTGATAAACGCGAACAGCGGAGATAAAAGCCCACGGAATATAGTAATATTTCCCGAGCGACCGTAAACGCGCGAGGTTTTGAAATGTTATAAATTTTCCTATCAATGTTCGGAGTCGTTATAGACCGTGCGCGTCCTTGTTTATTTCCAACGTTTTCAAACATTTCATACGATTTTAATTAAAATATAATAACCGGGCGGAATCTCCCCGGCTGGATACGAAGAACCGTTTAAAATATTTACGCGCGCACTTTATGCTAATTATATATTTTACGTTTGGATCCCGGGTTAATTAATCACCGACTAAAAAGTAATAATGGTACGATGCAAACACTCTGCATATATTTAACGATAAAGCAATTTTTAAGCTACGACGAGTTTCATTTTACATCGCCTTTAATGGAGGTATGGAAAGCAATTCTACATCGCGAAGTCAACAAAATTATTTGTGAAATAACGAAATTATACTTCGAAAGATTTTTAAATTCTCTTAAAGTGAAAAACTTTGAATATGGAATAATCGAGACCCTCTTGAATTATTCTAAAGAATTACAGACTGTACATAACCGATAAAAGTGCATTTTATCTTTTACCCATGGTTCCATGGGCTTGGATATCAAAGTGTTATAAACAATGTCAGCTAATTCACGCGGAAAACATTGTCAAGGAAATTGCATGTCCCTTAATGATAAGTTTCCCTGATATCCCACGTGACGTAGCTCCTCTACACACTCGAAAACTTCCTACGCCTGAATACACCGTTTCACGACTCGCTGCGTCACGTATATCCGCGAGTCACCACGGATGACGCGCAGGTGTTCGATTCGTAATAAGCATAATTTTATCGCAAACTACCAGGAACAACGAGGTGACCAATTTTTCCTCAATATTATCGCGTGTCAGAAAATATTGCCTATTTTGGTCATTCTGGTTCCCCGTCATCTGTCCATAGTTTTCTCGTTCGTAAATATTTTGCAAAACGTGTTAAATGTTAAGTAAACTTTTTCCCTAACTCACCCAACGAACAAAATATCGCAAAAATTGGGCAAAAATATATCGCTGTTGGTTCTCGATTTTCCCCCGTCTATAGATTCGTCGTTTCAAATTATTTTGCAAAACGGATTAAATGAATTTTGTAGAGGATCAAATTGTATGCAAAAAAGTTAAATGAACTTTTCCTGTAACTCTGTTGACGAACAAAATATCGCAAAAATTGGGCAAAAAGATATCGCTTTTGGTTCCCAATTTTCCCCTATCTATAGATTCGTTGTTTCTAATTATTTTGCAAAACGTGTTAAATGAATTTTGTAGACGGACAAATTGTACGCAAAAAAGTTAAATAAACTTTTTCCATAACACAGCCAACGAACAAAATATTGCAAAAATTGGGCAAAAAGATATCGCTGTTGGTTCCCGATTTTCCCCCGTCTATAGATTCTTTGTTTCTAATTATTTTGCAAAACAGGTTAAATGAATTTTGTAGACGATCAAATTGTACGCAAAAAAGTTAAATGAACTTTTTCCCTAACTCTGCCGGCGAACAAAATATCGCAAAGATCGTTCCACCGGTGATGGTGGAGGTATGTCGGTCGAGGCTGCGTACGATTTTAAAACGCAAAAGGTACGGTAAAAGCAAACAACGCTATCTCGGCGTCTGGCAGGAAGCCGCGACACCCGGAGACGCGAGAAATACAAACTCGTCGTGTAGGCCACAATGGGCCGTGTATTATCGAGAACGCTCAACGAAAACACCGGGCGAGAGTGCCCTCGGGCATTGTTAGTCGAACAAGCTGCACGATAATGGGTGCACAACTTCCCGATGCTAAAACAAGCTGTATCTCTCGGTCGTTCGTGGCCCGGCGCGCCCCTAAGACGAGCAATTCGATTGGTCCGACGTAATGGAGGGATTCGACGGGAGGAACACGCGCGCGGCGAACACGACGAAATTCTAACTCGAAAACTCGAGCGGCGAAACCAGTGATCGTTTCTATTTCATACGCGGGGGTGTGGGGTGGGTGTGGACGGGTTGGCTCTCACAATTTCCCGGGTTATTCCATCGGAGAGCGTTGTGCAAACTAGACCGTGCCAGCGCGCGCGCTTTATATTTGTTTTTCATTTCCCCGCCGAAAAAATCGCTAATTATCGGACGCGGAAATGCAAAGCGCGCCCGCTCCTTCTTTTCTCCGTTTATTTTCCCCGACTGTTGGCAGCCCTCTGTCCCTGTTTTTCCACCCCTCCGGGAAAGGTCGCTTTTTTTTTACGACGACGTCGAGCGTATTAGTTAAAAAACGACGGCGAAGAAACCGACAGGGCTCATTAAGCGGCGCCCAACGCAGTTCCTCGGTTTCACCGGAATATTTTTTCGCCCTGGCCACGCAATAACCATAATCAAGGGTCTCCTAGCACGGCAGAACTGTTTTCCCCCTCATTCTCACCGGTTGCTCGGTTCCCGTCCGCCTTTTCCTCCGACGTTCTGAATCATGCCGGACATTTTTCGGCGAGCGCGTCAACCCTTCCGGGATACTCGCGGGAAACCGTAACCACCCCCCCTTCGATCGCGATGAAATTTCGCGAGCTTCTGGGCCGGATCAAAGCGAGGGATACATATGTGTTCTTTTTAGGTAAGTTCGAGGGACGATACGACCCTCCAAAACTCTCAACCCCCAATGTTTTCAAATCTATTCGAGATACAGGTTTAATAAAATTCTTTCTACTTCTGTACGCGCAAGCGATCCTTGGAATTTCTGATTAATTTCCCTTTTTTTACGAGAGAACATATAATGATATTTTTATACTCGAGGCAGAGAACAGTGAACTTGATTTTTGAAAGAAGAAATTTACAAAAATTCAAGCCTTGTATATTCATATTATTTATTATCAAGATTGGGTAAGAAGGTTGAATCTTCGAAGGTTGTTTTCACCCCTCGAACAGTGCAAACATCCACGCGTCTAATTTTTATCGAATTTCGCCTGATCTCTACCGGGTGGTCGTTTCAGGTAGAAACCGCGCGTAGTATTGAGTCCTCCAGTGGCCCAAAAAAAAAGAAACGCAGATACTCCATCGATTTTATCTGGTCAGCGTACGGGGATCGGGGCTCCAAATTGATTATTTCTCGGTCAGAAAGTTACGTGTGTCCGTGTAGCCCGCCTCCGCCTACCGTTTAGCCACGAAGTCCCAAGAGTCCCAAGAGTCCCAAGAGTTCGAACGAGTCCAAAAGGACGCTAACGACTGTTTCGTTATATTTATGCACCGCAGATAATGGTAAAGCACGAGAAAGGAACTTTAATGGCCGGGGAATGCACGGTCCATAAGGACGGGTCACCACGCAACAATGCAACGAAAAGAAAAAAGGGATCGATGACCCCCGCGTGCGTTCGTGCAGAGCGTGTGACGAGCCTCGGGGAAAAAGAGGATCTACGACGCGAGCCTCGCGTTTACAACAGAAACGAGAAAAGGTCAGCCACGGATAATTCATCTTCCAGACAGCTGATCGTTTCTATTCGCCTGCCGATAGACTTCGTCCACGCATTTTCTCCAACCTTTCTCGAGGTGATCGCGCCTGGAATCTCGCGACCGCCATTCAACACTATAGGGGGACCTTCGATTCTGAATCAATTTTCTACGACTGCGTTTACACACCAAAAGTACATTTTACATTGATTATTATCCTTGCATATTACTTCTTTTTGTGCTAAAGAGTCTTTTACTATCCTTAATAGTAAACTTGTTATTGTATGAATAATAAATAGCGATTATATAATATAGTTTTTGTTTACTTTTTTAAATTTGTAATGGCCTAAATATAGATATAATATGTGAAATGTTGTGATTAATCAGATTGTTTTAATTGTCGTTTCGTTTGAAAATCGACCCCAGAATCGAGTGTCCCTATTTAGTCCGTGCATCGTTTCTTTCTCCGTTCACGCTCGGACGCGCAGCATTGTCGTTTGCTACACTTTCTCCCTGGAACCGATCCTGCTTTGTGTCCCAAGAAAGCACCTCGAAAAGAATGCCCGCTGCATATTCTGGCGGGCGTAAGTCATAGCTCGAGCCCCGGAACAATGACAAATAAATTTCCAAAGGAAGTTACGACTAACGCCTTTCTTGGAAGCCAACCCGATGAAGAGAGAGGGAGCAGGTCTCAGGGTTGCTCGTAGGATACTTGCTTTTTATAATAAAATTATTTAACTAATACATCCACTGGCAGATCAAGACCATACAACATATTCAGCGGGACTAAAATTTTGATTTCAAACCATCGTAAACTGCATAAAAATTCATTCTTCCCCTCAACGTCTCAACTTGAGAATCAATTTTTCTAATTCCACAGCGAAAAGTCCAATAATCCGATGTATGAACAAACGAAAGCTCGCGTATAAGATCGCAAAGATTCAAAACGCTTATTACATCAGAAAATCTCTCTGCCAGGAAATATTTTCGATTTAAAAATAATGCTTCTGGTTTCCCCCCGCCTCTAAACAGTAACACTCGTGGTTAGCACACCCACAATGTAGTAGTGGAGCGACTGTGGCCGCTTCGAAAGTGAAACGGTCCACTGAAACGGTACCTTTCCCGTCTCTCTTCAGCTAGCCGCGACGGCCATTTATAAATTACAACCGGTGAGCGAGCAACCACGCTTGTAGAAGCGAAGGGACAACGAGACGAAAAAGAGAAAAACAACGGAGCACGGCGACTCGACGAAACCGGACTGCGGAGCCACGGAATGGCAGAGGAGACGACGAGAAGCGGTTAAAGGGAGACGAGGATCGCCGAACGACGTCTCGCGGAGCTGGATCATAAATGGACGATCGAAAACGAAAGGGAGAACTAGTCTTCCTTCCGACCGACAATTTGCACGAGGCATTCGAACAGGTATTTCGGGGACGCACCGAGGCCGCGGTCGGTGCAATTTCACGGAAAGCGATCCGGGAATACAAAAGCAACGCAACGGAGCCTGACTTTCAGGTAACGTTTACCCGATTCCCCTCTTGGCAGGGTCCTACGGTCCCTTGGAGGTCAGGTCATTGTTGGAGGCAAGCCGACTCCGCGCAAGGTGCACTTAGGCGTCCGTACACGCGCAAGACGATCGTTTGTTCAGGTGGTTTGGGGACTTTGCTTAGGCCCCTCTACAACGTCTCTTTCATTTTTAACAGCTACACCTGACTATGCGGAGAGATTACTGGGCTAATTGTTATCTGTACACCCACTTCCGGGATTTCTCGAATCGCGTCCCGCGGGATCACAGAAGAAAAAGTGTATTGTACGAAAGATTCTTATCTGGATACAAATTTTCAAACACGAACCAAAGATAGGTACCGCGAGCACTCTCAAAGTTGAAATTTTATTTTCAGAAACGATTAAACGATGGTTCTCGCAAGAGCAAAGTTCGTAAGTTCGCGAGTCATCTTCTCGCCGGTGCAGATAAATTGTTAAGTGCAAGTGTAAACAGCAGGAAATTTAATAAATAAATTGGACGGTAAACTCAGCCTCTACTCCCCGCCATTTTGAATTAACGCGAACGAGTGAATTCGTCGCTACCGTCGCTTCGTCGATGGAATGAAAATATCCATAAAAATATCCGTAGAAGAGTTTTGCAAATTCAACGATCGTTCGTCGCTTGGCAAAAGAAGGTCGGTTGGTCCTGCCAAAAAATCTAGAGCAGTTCGTTACTTCGAGGCGACAAATAAAATCCATATTTGGAAGAAATTCGTTTACCGAGCAGAAATAGATTTTGCGCAACCTTGCGTAATAAAAATGGCAGAGGGGGCATTATGTACCAGAAGTATTTTCAAGTATTTGGACCGTGTTTTAGAAAGTAAATTATTACGAAACGAGGAATCCCCGAAAGTAGAAATTCAAATTAGAAGTTACGTGGAAAATCAAACATTTTCGATGAAATAGTTTGTTGTTTCATAACGATCTAATGAAATAATGAATATTCCGTACGTCTGCCTTTAGCCTTAATTATATACTCGGCGAGGTTCGGTAACCTCTCACTTAGCCTTGGATACGTAATTTTAATTAAGATTTTATCCGTTCGGTCTCGAGTGTCTGCCATAAATTTTCTATGTCTTTCGAATCGCGAGAGAACATTTACATTCACATCCAAAAATTTACCAAAAGTCGATGGCAACGATTAAAACTATGGGCTCGAATTGTTAGAAACGGACTCCGACCGTTTCGCGTGCAATTTAAAGAAGACAGTAACTTGGATCCAACTTCTGCAGCGCGTACTTAGCCGAGGCTTTTCTTCTTTTTGCAACACATTCCTGCACGCACGGTATAGTGACTCATACCCGATAGATTACGCGCCGATATTATCTCTCTTTCATTTACGTTATCGCGTCTCGCATTTTGACATCGTTGCCGACGCCGAGTTGATGAACCTCCCCTTCCCTGCCCCTACGCGCATCTGTGGCCACTTGTGAACATCACAGGTGCAACCCGAAAACGTTATTCACCGACGGGACCAACAGTCACGCGAACGAAAAACCGCCTGGACGGGATGCAACGACGGTTGGGACGTCGCGAAAACGAAATCGGTTGCGGTCCCGGCGTCGCCACCGTCGGACCCATTTGAATTCCTTCCGAGAAACTATACTGCAGGCCTTGCACAGCCAAAACCGGGACCTTTCGAACTCCTGTTTCTTCAAATCTTCCATCAAAACCACCTGGATGAAGTGAAATATGAATTGGATCACAGAAGAGACTGGGAATGAAAGTATTTTAGTTCTTCAGTGTGCCAAACTCGATCTACCAAATGGAAAACTTTGTATTATTATAGCGAATCAAAGACTTTCCTATAACCAGTATATATACCAGTGCAAGTAAAAATACTCTGTTATTTTTTACCCCTCGGAGCTAAATAGAAAAGTAAATAGTACTTGCACGTATCGGATAAAGTTCGAAACTTTTTAACCCAGAACGGAGTCGGTACAATTAACCTTGTACAAACTACGAGAGAAACTACTTTCCGTCGAGACAATCACGCGTCGTAGTTTCCGTGTCGGTATCCGCCGACGCGAGTTCGCTACAGCCGTGAAAACATGGATTTCGAGAGGTTAAGTGTTCGTACGTTCGAACACGTTCAAACCGCGAGCGCAGTTAGAATCTATCTCCGTTACCTCGGAGCCCCGATCTCTTCCGCTACGAAATTCGCAGAGATTTCGATTCGACGGTGTAGATCGCGTCGGGTACGACAGGATCCGTGCCGCGTCGGACATTTCGATGAAATTCCACGGCGCTGCGCGTTGGTTAACCACCTGCTGAGCGATCGCGTGCCACTCGGAATACCGCGGTGACTCCGGCTCCGACGAAAGCGCAAGAACTTCGTGGGAATGTGCACGTGTCGGTATCGGCCCGTTTCGCAACGGATTTTACGTATTACGGATCGTCGACACTCACCTATTAACGGGAACAATAGGAGGAATGCGACGGTAGCAGCAGCCGGATGCTCCTGGGCTGCCATCGTGACAGGGGGGGATCCTCTTCTTGCACTGGACGCGACGGTCTCGCTGGATCGTTCCTCTCTTTTCACAAAATCTCTCCTCACTGACACCACCACTCGGTCCGCGGTAGTCGCTCGATTCAAATCGACGTAACCGATCGAGGAAAAACGTTACAATGCATCGGATTCTATTATCATTTAAAACGAACCTCGCCGCGCACGTCGTATCGTCACGCTAGCCGATTTCAGACTGTGGCGGGGAGTAGCTCGTACGCGCTCGGCTCGGCCTTCGGCCCGGTTCGGCCGAGCTCGGGCGTCACCGGTGCGCCATTCGGGCACGCAGGTACGAACGAGCCAACGAGTGGGAAAGCCACGATCTCGCGGGGAACCGCGAGATCAACCGATTCTTCCTCCCGGTTCTTTCTCTCCTCTTTTTTTACCTCTATTTTACGCGCATCCTTGCATTTTTATACGCCTCTACGACAACGCGACATCCTCGGACGTTGTTCCCCTTTTCCTACTGAATATTCAACGGCGAATGTTTCGGACTTTTTCCCGGGTCACCGAATGCCAACCGAATTTAGGATTATTACGCACGGACAATATTTAACCTCTTAATGCACACGCCCCTATACGTATATGCCGTATCAGAGTACACTTTTTACGACTGGAGAGTTTCATAAATCCTTAACTCTCGCACAGCCGGAGCCCGGGTCCATTTTGAGACGTAAAAATCGTTTATAATACGAGCACATGGACTTAAACCGTAGTAACAAACGCAGACATTCGAAGGAACGAAATTCTGACTCGCGTCAAAATGGCGTCTCCGTAATGGTTGGATTACTAATCAGTTTCTCGCTGTTCATCAACCGATCTGTAATTAAGTTTTGTGACGAGGTAAACCTTGATGCTACGTACAGCTTAATAAAACTGTGGGAACATCTTTTAATGACTTTCTTAATCCTACGAGGATTTCCGGCATCTCAATCAACTTCACGGGTTTCAAGATCATTTGTTATCGCACTGCATTTTTCGATTACGTCGGTGCAGCATGCAAAAATATGAAACGAGTGTAAAAACCATTTGTGTATTATTTTACGCAGATACCGGTCCACGTCATTAAGTATGGAAAGCATATTTTCAAATTAATTTCATTACGTAGAAAGCACCTCTCGAAAGAATCTCCAATGTTTTTTCGTACAATTCGGAGTGGTAATATCAATTACTCTCGCTGCGTGGTTTTCTTATGAATCGTTAAATTTTTACAACGCGTGCGCGGTTTATCCACGGCCACTAGCGTTTAAAAACACACGATTTTATCTTCGAAAAGCGTCGCTGCCTTGACATATGCTGAAAACACTAAGTGGGCAAATACCTGCGAGCGATAGTGTGCGTTCCGGCGACCTGTTAGCACACGTCGAGAGCGTGTTAACGTTTAATCAAATTCGTGTCGGGTATTATCAGGCAAACAGAGGACCGCGTGATAAGGGATTTACATTTCCAACGGAAACTGGGTACAGAAGCTGGAAAACGGTACGCGAGACGACGCCGTGGTCCCTTCGATGGCAATTAACGGCGTTATCGCGGCGTAACCAAAGAATTAGTAATTTAAACGATCGTCTCGCGTATACGAGGACAGAAGTACTCGGTTTCCCGTACTTTATCACGTACGGGCTACACCGTCGTTTCCCCCTTAAGGGCCTCGGCCGCGTTTTATGGCACTAGACATCGGAGCGGTTCACTTTCAGCGGTGCGACGACGATTCTCGAGGATCGCCAAGATTAATGGGGCAGGTATACGTTTCAAAGCCGTGCAAATATCGCTGTCACGATAGTTCCAGGCGTAATGAAACGCGCGATAATGCCTTGTGTACATCGCTATTCGCATGACGAAGCAGCGAGCTTTGCGCTGACAGAATCCGATACGTGCAGACGCCAGCCTCGCGTCGAGCTTTTCCAACCCCTGGAAAACCAGCCGCCGATCTAGCGCGTCGCTTCTAAATAATTCCAGCCCCGTTAATTGAAACGTTACACGATAAGTTCAAGACAATTTTAAGCTCCGGTCTGAAACCTATCGAATAATTTACAACGTATCGATTGATTCGTTAAACCTACCCCCTCGTAACTTCGTAACCTAGGCGCGTATCGCCTTACTAACTGCACGCGCGAAGTATGCACCTGATATTTATGAGATGCTTCTTCGTGCTCGCCACCAGATGGCCACGCTCTTACCTCTCTCGTAAATGCTCGAAAAAGAAGATTTAATTAGAGCACATTTTACTACGATGGAGGAGGAGATTAAATATATGTTTTCTGATATCCTAGAGTGTTTTATACTGGCAAAGGAACCATATATGCTCTCTGACCCCTCGTAAATAAAATTCTCGATATTTTAAATAGAGAATTCCTCTTCCTATCGTAGGAACAACAAACGGGGATCTGTCCGAATTGTAGCACGCTTTCGACGTTCTCGTCGTGAATGAACGGAGATAGTCGAGAAACGTTTAATTCGGTAAGCAGAGAGAGAGTCGTTCTCGAGAGCTCGGAACAGCGCATCAGTTGTTTCTCATAAATTTACTTATCCCTTCGCAACCTACCGCCCCCACCCCTCCATCGTCTTCATTCATTTTTGTTTATTCTTCTTGCCGGCTCTTCGCATCGCTTTTTTCCATCCATCGAGGAAGATTTAAGTGTTTAATAACGGCCGCCCTCGTCGACGGAGGATACAAGCATCTCGAGGATCGTTCAGCATCGCGTCTTGGACCGTCTTTTTATTTGCTTCTCCCTCTGTCTGTCCCCGTTCCACCTTCGCGTTCGCGCGGCTACGAATCGACGAACTTCCCAGAAAGAGGGAGATAACGGTTTATTAATCGCTGTCGTCGCAACGCGCGACGATGAGAAACGAAACGGAACGAAATCGGAGGAGAAAAATAAAATCGTGGAAGTAAATCCCCGTTTGCGAGCCCCGAAGAGGGAACGCGGTAGCTTTCGACCCGGAAGCCTCTGATATCGCGAAGAACGTCCAGACACTTTGGCGTACCCACTTTCGAGATCCACTTTCGGTGTTTGCGGAGTCCCCGAAGCGGGAAAACCATTGAATCGTGCCTCTTTCGAGCCGTTTCGGGACCGACGGACACCGCGAAACCGTAGATTAACGTCTCTTGGTGCGTTTACCTCGGACTTTAATTACGAGAACGGGCGTTGTTTGCGCGGCTGTATCTGTTTGGCATCCGTGACGAAACGAACGAACTCCGGCCTCTCACCCGATGCAACGAAAGCAAACAAGAGCACCGTGGTGCCTTTTCCAACGGGTACACGCGCAAGAAAATTCCGCCGCGGCGTAATTCATTCGGGTGTAAACAGGCCAATGACAAACGACAAACACGTTCGAGCCCGGGACCCTTTTCTCGGTCTTTTCCCGCGGTCGACGGGGGCCAACGACACGTTTTCCGCCATCGTGAAAGACGCTCACCGCGAGTACGTAAACCGCCGGGGGGATCCGCGGGTTTATTTGAACAACTCTCGTGGGAAGGGACGCGGCGTGGTGTGTTTTTCTAAATAAAAGAAACCCACTCGAAACCACTGACGTTTCGAGGATGAGTTTCACGCCTTACCGGTCGTCGAACCTTACCCTTTTCGGGGGATATTATTTTTTAACTACGTCAGACTCTCGAAGAAAATCTTTGCCATCGTTTAATAATTAATTTATTTGGTAAACTTTTATCCTCGATCTTCTATAACCTTGTCTTGGTCGTTTCTCGATAAATAATATAAATATGTAAAATTGATATACACTGACCTATCGATCGTAATGAAAAACTTTTTCCTCTTTCATTTTTTTCTGAGGAGTTCTCGAAAAAATTGTTAGGTAATAGTGCAATGAAATCGCTGTTGGAGAAGGGTTAATTTACTGTACGATGAAAATAAACAAAATCCAATACATCAAATTCGTACGGAGAAATGGCGGAACATGTATTAATGCAGCGAATAATATGGAAAAAGTTCGGTATGCAAAGGAGCAGGTTCGAAAGGAGATCGAGAGGTGGAATAATGTTATTTTTGCCGTTGACAGCAAATACAACATCCCCCGTGGTGATGGACGAGTGAAGGCGCGAAGGAAGCGACGAGAAGAAATAAATCCAAGACAGTTACAACCAACCGTGAATCATCATGGCGGATCGTCGCGCGCCGTGTGAATAGGAATTCGTCGACGTCGGTCTCGTTCGCGTATAGTTATCTCGATATTTGACAAATTACAATTTTATTCCGAAATGAACAGAGTCTATAGGACTTTATCCGTCGAAGGTTAACAAACACGAAGCACGGCTACTATGGCGTTATCGAACCTAATCTCGTGAGTCCACAGAATTCTAATAACGCGTTCTACGTCGTGCGGCTCGAGAAATATTGTGCGGCGAACAGCTCGTGGCGAATCAAAGACCGGGGGTTAAAATTTCGAAACGCATAAAATCAACGTGTAAAAATCGTATTTCCGGGCGGGAACGCGAAACGTCCGGCGAAAGTTATCCAATATTCGCGCGCGAACGAATGGAAAACATCGACGGGTAAAAAGCTACGGGGTGGAGGGGAGGGGGAAACAGATGGTGGAGAGTACGAGATAAATCATTTCCGAGATCAATCTTGAAAGGGCCGCGCTGGCAAGAAATTGGATGAAAAACGCCTTGTATCCAGAAGCGGTCTCTTGTTTTCGGTGCTTGCCGCGAAACTCTTGAGAGAAATTCCACGAACGGACCCTGAACGTTCGGATCTTGAGCCGGGTAACCCGCCGGGAGTGGTTTAATTAAAGCCCGATAGAAAACTCGACCGCCATTTCAAAGTCCGCCAACGTGGGTTACGAGTTAATTCGCGTAATTGAAAAAATTCGTCCGCCGCCTCGAGCCCATTCAAAGGTTCGGTTACTCTTTGCAATTTACGAACAAACGTCACGAATAACGAGAAACTACCGACACGTTGCCCTTGGCGTCTTTCGGGATGAATTATTGCCGATCTTGATTCGATTCGTAGCTGTTTCGAAGCTGGAGGAGCATTTGGTGAGCTCGGAATTTGTATTGAGAGAGAGCGTGTGTGCTGTCTAGTGGTATTTTAACGTGAAATCCATTAAATCGGGATAGCGGTAACCGCAAACCGTCGGAAGGACCAGCAGGAAGAAAAGTTTGGATTTTGCGAAAAAATATGTGCGCCGGTAAACCAACTTCAATTTCGACGAAAACGATATTTACCCGCGAAATGTAAATACAACTATTTCGGTAGCGACGGAAAGAGAAAAAAAAAAAAAATATAAAAGCAGAAACGGCGTTCGATAAAGAATATTTACGAACGAGCGTTAACGGTAGTAATCGGTCCACTATAGCGATGCACGGGAACGGAAATAAATTTGTTTATTTAAGTGTATCGAAAAACTGGGGATATTAAAGGATCAGCTTTCGCCGGAACAATACCACCGACGTATAAATCATATTTAATTCAAGAATGGCTCGTTTATAATGTTCACCAGCAGCGATAGCTTCCTAGTTTCGCGCTCGTTGTTTATTTATGAAATTGAAAACATTTCGTGGAGCCTACCGTCCCTTTTACGATATTTATGCGTGTGTGTTTTTTAACGTGTTTAACTTTGGTTTTGCAAAATGCTCTCCTAGAAGGAGACAGAGATAAAAAAAATAAAGGAGCGTTCGGATCTTGAATCGAGAGGACAGGCCAGAGGGGGGAATTTAATTACGACGCGATTGAAAATTGCGAGGGCGGAGGTAAAGTGTTTTACATCTAACGGAGCAATTCGCGGAATTAAAAAATCCCAGCGTCGACGCAACGGCGTATTGTGTTCGCGTCCCGAAGTACACCGTCGGAAAGAATTGCCACGCGAGGAATAAAACTGGAAACGGGCAAAAACGCACGAACCGTGATGTGGGAACTGCTGTACAAATCGCCATTTCGACAGTCGAAAATACCCGTCAATCTTTTATTCGAAACCTCGATCGATTTCACAGCGAAATACTCGTTGGAAAATTAACCCCTTCAGATGCAAATTTAACAATTAACAATTTTTTTCCAAGCAGTTTTGGACGAATACTCGTCTGCAAATTTATGTATAATAATTTAAAGAGTCATGGTATTGCACCGAGACGAACAGTTGTCGAGTCTGATCATATATGGAATAATCTCCTTCGTACGGACCAGCTTTCCTGACTTTGTACGAGAGGTTATACGATGGCCAATGAAATCTTCCAGACAACTTCTCGTCTCTGCACAGTACATGCAAGTTACCGTCGGGTCCAGGGTTTGATCGAGGAAAGAAACAATGGAACGATGAGATGGCGACGACACTGAGAGAAGTATAACACGATAGAGGCTCCAGGAGTACGTTTATCCGAGATATGGGTTAGGGAGATTTCGTACATCGGATGGAATGGAATTATAATAGACCGCTGACGTGTAGGAGGAGGCGGGAAAGTTGGACGTACGGTGAATTGGGACAGATATATGTGTAATTGGTAACGAGTTGGATCGTGCATTAATAGAATGGCGCGACAGGTTGGTGCGAGTGAAATTATAGAGATACGACAGGAAATATTACTTTGAAGACATCTTTGACAAGATCTTCATCTCGTAAAACGATTTTACAAGTTATTTAAGTTTTTATTACAGAAACTAGGAAGGAATTAATATTTTTGTATATTCACAGTACTTTAAATGCTTCCGGATTGTACTCGTAAATAAGTTACGGAGTCGATAAAAATTATTTTGTACGGTACTTCTTACCTGTGGCTGAAATTACAGACGCGATTCTTTAATTATTTCGAGCAGCGAATATTTAAGTTTCTCCTCCACCGAGCTTCCGGGGTTTCAAACGATTACTTATTTATCTCCAGTCTTCTAATTCAGTCAGTGAAACGCAGTACACCCTGCTTCTTTAACCGATTAACTATTTAACAGCTTGTACGTCACGACAGGTGAGAAACGTCCACCAATATGTTCAACCTGCCTCCCGTGAATCGATAGAACTGGGTCGAGAGATTTTTAGAACGTACAATAGGCAAATTAAATCTACATCCGAGATGAAGAAAAAATTAATAGAAAGGAAGGCTATTTCTCAAGTTGAACAGATCTGTATTCGTTCAAAGTTTCATCGAATATATTTCTGTCGTTGCTAATATTCAGAAATTACGACATCGTTAAAATCCATGAAACGGTTGTTATCTTTGGTATCGTCGTCTTAATGTTTGAACACACGCTATTCTTCGGAATTTCGTACGCGTAATTAATCGTTTTCTAAGACATTATTTATGAGTCACTGCGCGCTTAAAGAATTTTCTAGAGCACACTGTTTCCTGAGATAAGATATAACATAGAAAACGACTGTCTAACGAACGCTGAATTACACGTATGTTGTGCACGGCTCTCTCGTTCCGTAGATTCAACGTTAACGATAGCAAATCAGTGCCCTGTTATTCCGTGTTTGCTACGTTTCAGCCACCCGTATGATCAGTGCCCTATTCACGAAGATACTCGATGAAAACATTTTTGCACTACGTTCCTGTGACAAATAAAAGATTTACGCGGACTGTTTCAAAATATGAACGATATTTAAATTGCCATGATTTCTTGAAAATTTGTCTAATGTCGACGAGGTAACATTTCTGGCCATACGTTAGATTTTCGGTAAAAAATTTTTTTCTCGAAAATGCGTTGGATTTCGAGGGTATGTGTATTCACCAAAAATTATTGTAAATAACTCCCCTAGCTAAAAATAATTATTTCAGGATGATTTGAGACTTTTTAATTTCGTTGAAAAATTTCAGCAAATACTCGAATTTTTTTCTCGAAAGTGGGTAGGATTTCGAAGGTATGTCTATTGACCAAAAATAATTGAAATTGGCCCTTGCAATCGAAAATAATTTTTTTGGAACGATTTGAAATTTTTTAATTTCGCCGGAAATTTGTCCACCTATTCGAATTTTTTTCTCGAAAGTGGATAGGAATTCGGGGGTATGTCTATTCACAAAAAATGGTTGTAATTGACCCCTGCAACCGAAAATAATTTTTCCAGAAGGATTTGGAATGTTTTTTTTTCGTTGAAAAATTTCACACCTACTCGAATTTTTTTCTCGAAAGCGGGTAGGATTTCGAAGGTATGTCTATTGACCAAAATTAATTGTAATTGACCCCCGCAATCGAAAATAATTTTTTTGGAATGATTTGAAATTTTTTAATTTCATCCCCTGTATGGAAATCGAATTGGGCCACGAAAGTCCATAAGGTGTAAGGTCTGCCCGTATATCTCGTCTTGTACTTCTACTTTTCGAACCTACGAGATTCAAACTACAGTTTAAGTCGGGATACAAAGGGTAAAAATCGCCCTTGCAGAGGGGTATACACGACGACTATGGAGAAGCACCTTTTTCGGAGGACCTTCGCTAAAATTACCGTAACTTTTACAATACTGAATATTTTTCCATGAAAAAAATTGTGGATATTCCTCAAACATAGATCTAAATATATGCCTGCAAACTTAATACAAAAATATTTCACCGTGTCTCCAAAAAAATTCCAAAAAAAAAACAAAATTGCATTCTACAGTAAACTACCCCCTTTAACGCATCGACTGCCATAAACATTGATTTCATACAACTGTGAACCACATAAATTAAAATTTGTCTCAGTACCTATTTTCGTAATCCCTCTAAGATTCGCGAATCCTATACAAATTCCTTTAACATTTTTCAGCTTGAGAATGAATTGTTGGTGTTGAGTAAAATTGTCGAAAAGGGACTTTTGGCCAAGCATCTTCGAGGCGAGCTCTCGGTGCGTCCACCTGAAAGAAACCGGTCGTTTTGGTGTGGAAAAACGAGAAGGAGGTAAGAAAGTCCGTGGGATACGGGACGGGGAACGGCGGAAAGGTCGCATCGAGTTAGAAAATGAATGATGAACCCGATGCTCGTTCCCCGTTGCGTCCTCGTCTGGCTACTCTGGTGTCCCTGGACGCGTATTGGAGCAGGTCTGCCGGCGCCTGGCGGGCAGGCAGCCAGGCGGGCGCCGGCGTTCAAAAGGGTTTCGCGTCGTCGGGAACAAGGACGGGGCGTCCGTCGTCGTCGGTGAACCGAGAGAAAAGGGGCGATCGAACGCGGGAGGGAAAACCGGGATAGTAGGGACGTAGGGGGAGGGGTACGGGGAGCGTCGAGACGCAGGCGCGACGCCGGGGGACGTCGTCGCCGGGAGGAATCCGCGCGAGGAAAAACCACCCCGGCTCTCTGTGCGTGCCCTCTGCGAGAATCGTGTCGCGGAGGCCAACAGCCTGGAATTCGAACGAACATCCCCCAAACCCGAATCGAAAGCCACTTGGATGCTAACGACGAATCCGTTTCAATCCGCTCGGACGCGCGACGACGACGCCGTCCCGCGGGATCCAGCGCGATCAAATTCCCCGGGAACTTGTTAACCTTACGAGCGAATTTAAAAGACGAGTCCAGTAACCCCCCCACCCAGGAAAATCGATTTCCATTTTCTCGAATCAGAATCATTTTATTTTGGGGGGCTACGTTTGCCCTCGCTTCTCCTCTAGGTTGAAATTTGACCCCCTCACCCCTCCCTCTATCATTAGGTTTTTTGCATCTGAATTGTATACGTTAGTTAGATATATTTTTATCGAAAGCTCTCACGTTGATGGATTTAACCCTAGAACTGGTATCTGGATCCTTTTTGTCCCAACGTGTTCTTACCTCTTTAAGAACTTTTACTCTTTCTATATGTTGACACGATATTAAAAGTCTATTGTCTCTGATCAAACATTACATCAGTAATAAATATAGTTACATATAAGATCCTTCGTTCCTTTTTGACCCAACGTATTCTTACCTCTTTGAGAACGTTTACTCTTTCTATATGTTTGTTTCTGTTCTCTGGATATCATATTAAGAGCCTACTATCTCTGATCAGTATGTTAGTAATAAATGTAGTCGCATATCCTTGGGTCTTTTCTGCCCCTAAGTAGACGAGACGTAATCGAATGATAGAGACTAATAACCAGAATGAAATGCTTCGTAACTAAACTCGAACAAAGGAGTGAGTCATCATAAAGTGAATCAGATTCTTCTATCATTGCCATAAATATGAATTGTTAGTTGGTGAGCTTCGAATTCTGCTGTGATGCAGAAATCTGTTTTGTCGTTGCGTCTTGGCAACGTAATGTAATACTGTCCAGAGAAAGACGAATATATCGTCTCGAGTAGAATGCTGTTTATGGGATAAAACTGATAATAAAAGTTCACTGAAATGTGGAAGATGCAGTAACTTTGTGTGTAAAAGACATTGTAACGAAGTTTGTATTGTTTTTTTATAATAAAAGATGTTAACGAAAATAATGTTTCCTTGATCCCTTAAATGAATCATAAAATTCGGCATAAATTGATAACGTTAAAATATATGACAGAGCGAAGTTGCTATCTGCCAAAATTCGACAAGATCGTCGGATTATTTGTGGGTTTCTCGACGTTCTCGCGTGCAACGGACGCAGAAATGTAAAATACCGTTTACGGAAACTCTCGTACGTGTATTCGTAGGCGATTCAAACTCGTAGGTGTAAAAACTTTCTGCTTTATAGCTCCCCAAAAATAGTAATTCAGCAGTGACATATCTGGCGATCTACGTGGCCATTTTGTCGGAGTTTCCACGTTCGATGCATCGATTTCGCGAAGTTTCCAGACATTGTCTTGGAAGTCCCGATTGAAACCACGTTGCTTTTATAATCGATAGTGTAGCGTTTTCCAATATTTCTTTCCCCGTTAATTAATTACAGCTTTACAATTTGTTCGATGAATGTTCGATAAATTCTTTTAACGTGTATTTAATAGCTCGTGGATGATAATTCCCGTTGAAGTATCACCAGAAGATGGTTCTATGTATTTCATTATTCACAATTCATGCTTTGAAATTCGAACGTCACATAGATGACAGGATTTTTCACCGTGAAATTGAAACAATTTGAAATTGAATAGGATGTGTGTATTGAAGATTACGGAAACAAGTACCAAGTGAGTTAAGTCACGTAGTTTACAAAAACGTGTTCTTTCCATAGAAAGATGTGCACGGCGATGAGTAATAAGGAAAAGTACATCGTCGATGGAACGAACGCTTCTCGAGATATATTGTCCTGCTCGGTACGATTCAATATCGGAGAGGACTTTTGTCAATCTAATAGGAGAACGAGGGTGGCAGAGGGTGCGTTAGAGTGATCGTTAGTTGAATGGAGCAAGCGACAGGGTGAATGTTGCGTGAAAAGTGAAATAGCGATTGTTTATGGTGCAAAGGTAAACGATGGGAGGAGGAGGAGGAGACGAGGCTGGAAAAGAGAGCAAAGGGAAGGAAAGCACTGGCCCGGAAAGAAGTTAAGAGAGTAATTAGGGAGAAGTGCGATTGCGAACAAGCAAACGACTTTGGGGAACGAAGGACCGATTCTTGTTTATTCGAGAAGCGTGTTCGCGACGTTCCGTGGAATTGTTCGTCGTTTACAGCCAACGAAAGATGCAAATCACTGATGGGGGAGGGGGATGAAACGTACTTTTTAATCAGGATTTATCATATTTTTTTTTTTAAACGTTAATAAAACGCGTTCGATTATTATGCACCGTTCGCGGCATTCGACAAACTCGTCTCCCGTTTTATTAAAAAATACGTGCATAGAGTACGTTTGTTAGAATTTATTATATTTGTTCCGGTAGACGATACGTCGTTCGTTCTTCCATTAAAATCTCTCTCCGGATCGATATCGTATCATGTACATATTAAAAATATTTATGGGAAATACTGTTTGCCAAGTACTGCACGTTTAATGCATTTGATTATAAAGTAACGTCTATACGCGTTCAATGCTCGCCCGGAGTGCACGCCCTGCGACCCTCGACCTTTGTCTTTCGTACAGTCGAATAAAGTTCGAGTCGTTGCACAATAAACTACGCTTGTTGCTGAAGTTTCCGAGTAATACAAAGTTATGTACAATTAAATGCGTTTGGGATTTCACGTTCCAATTCACTTTATTTTCTGTATAATCAAGCAGTCTGTAGGGTTATACCCCAAACCGTCGACGTAAAACATGCGTACTTATTCTTCTCGAAATCCTTATGGGTGGAAGAAATTTTTTATTTATTTTAAAACATGTTAATTAAAGTTAACTAAAATCGATAAGTTTCATTATGTCCTAGTACTGAGATTTACAGTTTGACCATTTTGGAGCATTTTCCCTTATTATTAGAAGTGCACGAGTTAATTCAGCGTGTCTCATCAGTATTCGTGTTATTTTTACTCGGTCGTTCTCAATTTACTCGGATCTATTTTATATTCTCCAATTTTCTTACGCGACATTTTAAAAATTTGTATAATTACACGATAATAAAACCGAGGTTCCCGTTCATTAAAATCACTAAAGCGCCGGAAGAAGCGTTTCGGGGGATCTATAATATAATATTATTTTTCGTTTGTCTGTAGGAGAGCCCGCGAGGAGGCTCGAAATATCGAAAGGAAAACACTTCTCGAGGTTGTACACGTATCTCCGTCGGAAAGAAAAGCCGTTATCGTCTTTCCTCGTGAATATTTTAAGCCCGACCGCGGCGAAACGCGAGAGATCCGTGGCTGGCCCGGCCGCCTCAAAGGGTTCTCGCCCCGAAGAAAACCCGTTCGAACGCGAGAGCAGCTTTGTCACAGTCAGAAGAGATCCGGAATCCCTTTGATACCGGTAAAATTCCTGCCGAAAACTGCACGCTTTATCAGGAGCTACTATTCGATCTGTCACTCTCGATTGCTCTTCTGCTCACGCTCCTCCATCTTCCCGCCCCCTGTTCCACCTTACGTCTTCGAGACGTCCTCTGTCATCTCGTCTCTCTCGCCCCGCTTCGAGCAATATCCCGAGCACATTCCCGCCCTATCGTCGGTTCCATTTTTAACACGCAATTCGCTGGTTCCGGTTCCCCCCCCCCGTTCCGCGGAAAAATTTCATCGAAACATCGGTCGCGGCGCACAGACGGAACGCGCCGCGGCGATCGATGAACGAACGTGCGCGGAATACGACGGATACTTGAAAAAGCAAACCGTCTTCATTGAGGCCTCGCCGGGAATACCGAAATAATACGCGAAACGAATCGATAGGTTGCGCTGGCTGGGCTGGAAAATCGGACGGAGGGAGGATGGACGGTCCGGGAGAGCATTCCGGGATAAAGTAGCGTCCCGTGTGGTTTTTGTTTGCACGAGTTTCGAAAGTTTTGTTCCAGTTCGATATTATGTTGGTGATTTGAGCCAATTTCGGTAAGCACAGCATCGCGTCGACGTGATCCTTGCGAGAAGAATCTTTCACTTCGCGATGGTTGCAATGGGTTATTTGGTATTCTATGGTCAACGATGGTCAGTAGTGTGGTCTGGTGAAGATCCAGGAGTGACCAAGAGACAGGACCAAATAGTGCTTGGATTGAAATCTCAACTGTTTACTTTCACTCTCAATCAAAAGGGTATAAGCGAGACTATTGCTCTGGATTGAAACACCGAGCTTCGAATTTAGATTTACCAAACGTTCCCTGATATGAACCAACGATAAATACACGATCCTAAACGCTTCTATTGGTTACATTTATTAGACTTTATCTCGACCGTAATGGTACCTTTAGGCAGATGAAAAGACTGAGAGAATCTCTGTGGCTGGGACCACGAGGAAGAAGAAGGCAAGGGACGCTGGCTACATTTATTTGGTCTCCCGGACGCAGGAAGGTGATATTTTTCTAAGGGGAAAAGTTTCAAACGCAGACAGTAACTGCTTTTTACCGTAAAAGGGCTCCATTGTCTGCGGCGTGGTACGCCTTCCACGCCTTTTCCCCTCCCCCCTGGACGCCACCCTTTTCCGTTCCGTTTTCTTTCCTTACCTCCCGTCCGGCGTCGCGTCCACGACAGCATAAACATTTCCCGACGGCCGGAAGTCAGAAGTTTGGCTCGAACGTTTCGCGGAGGACCCCGAAAGGGGTTAGAGGAGATTTATTCCTCGTCCGTTTCGTAGCGGCCGATAAGCCGCGCGGGGACCCACGTAAACTTGAGACGTCGCTCGTAACTTACTAATTGACGAATCGCCCGGCCAGAGCACGCCCGTTCCACAGCCGTAAAGCACGAGAACTTACGTGCACACGGTCTATCCTTCGTAAGGGATATTTTAAGGAACAGGCGAACCAGGTCGACGGAGAGAGTCGAACTGCTCCGCGATTTTTCCGGGTGAACACCTGTCGGATTTGCCTCGCGGAAATGGAAAGTGAAACAACGGAGGAAGAGAAGAGACTCTTCTGTGACTTGTACCTGCCCGGAACCGACACTTTGCACACCAAAATTATTGGAAGATTGTTTCTCTAAATCTGATCCAGTTGTGAAGAAAAATAATGAGAACAAAATGGAAGCTGGCGTTGCAAAATTGAGGGTAGGAATTAGCGTGGATGGAACAACAGCAGGATCAATGCAGAAATAATGGACACCATTTTATTTCGTTTTCGTAGTACATCAGCATTTACTAGAAATATAGACAAATTATAATAAATTTCTTCTCTTTTAACAGAACTTCAGTTTTATAAAAATTTCCATCCGCTGCTTTCCTTTTACCAACAATTCTTTCGCATATATTTTGCATTAGATCTCCTCGTAAATAATATAGTAGCAAAGTTGACTCAAGATATAGAGTAGAAAACTTTGCACGGGAATGAAATATTTAAATCCACCGACGACTCGAATATTGTTACAGCTAGGAAGCTCCCCCCCCCGGAGTGTTCGACGATATTTTTCCATGGCTGGCGGGATGCAACGAATTTATGGAAATATACGAGGCCGTGGGATTAAAATTAAAATGGAATAGAAAAGTGACCTTTAAGGGTAAACTAATTTCACGTGAACAGTGGTGGAAGAAGAGGCTGGGATAGTTCTCCCATGGGGGTATTTTCCAAGTTGTGGGGTTGCACGTCGTACGAGTAGTTCGATACACGACGACGATGCCACGTACTCCGCATTAATGATGTATGAAGTCTTCGAAGCTTTAAGGCTCAGCCTCAAAGGCTAAGTTTCGGAGCTCGGCGTTCGAGCTTGAGAATGGACAATTTAATGTTCACGATAAGGGATCGTAAAATTCTTCATCGATCGGTTGTGTTCTGGTTTCGATAAAAATTGCGATACAATCGAAAAGTATTAGAAACAATCGACTTCAGGTCAAACGATATTTCAATATTCCTCCAACCAATTATAAGCAACGCTTCGTTCGATGCTTTTAATCATCGGGAGAAGAAAAAGGGGTGTGTTTTGTTCTTGTAAAATTTAATCACGCCCCGCTTAATTGAATCGTTCGTTTTAATTAACAAAACCTATAAAAGAACAGACGTTTCAAGGGTTCTAGGAAACACTACCTTTCGAGCAACGTAACTCATGTATTTTCTGTTACGAATATTTTAATTAATCCGCATAAATACAATTCACAATTCCTTGTTTAATTCTGGCATTTATTACGCGCAGTCTAACGACCGTATTTAATTAAAAGATCTCGGATTTTGTCTGACCTCTTTCCTGCAATTATCCAATTTTAATGCAGCTTTTTCACGGATAATCGTAGTCTATTGTATCACCGAAGAGGTCGAGAATAATGGTCGAAATCGTCTCGATAATTAAATGAGATAAATAAAACCATTGCTCGAAACGAGAGGAATATTAAGTTTATTTTCTTCCGCGAACACGAGTTAACTTCGATTTGAAAGTCAGATTTGCCCGACGTCGAACCGTAGATATTTTTGTAGGTATTTCAGCTCCCGTTTTTCGACGCTATTTGCAGCCCGGTATCATTGTGTAAAACCTGCTTCCAGCTACGTTTAAATTTAATCCTGAAATTGGTTACCGTTTTAGCATCCGCCGTGAGAGATAAACGACCGACGAGGGTTTAAACATCGACGTATAATTGTAAGAGGGCAGAATTTTATTTGCTATTCGGTTTGGAACGGCGGCGAATAGGTTTCGTGAGCGCATTTACTGCGAACTGAGACCGGAATACTGCATCTGTGAGCGTTCCTCGGGTTTCGGAATAAGGGTGGACGTGCCACGACAGTCCAAGAAGTTTGACCCGTGATTCGGGTTACGAAAGCCGTTGTCTGGCCAAAGAAAGAATCGACTTGGGAGACTTCCCGCACATCCAGATAGGGTGAATTTACCCCCCCTCGTTCCGTTGGACAACGACTACCCGTCGGATCAAGCACTATCGAAACCTAATCACCGACCCTATTTAACCGTTTGCTCATAAACAAGGAATCGACCCCAAATTCGGAACACTGAATACGACGTGGACGAGATAATTTGTAATTAACGCACGTCAGGCGCCAATACGAGGGAAAATGTTGGGAATATGCACCGAAAAATTGCAATACAGATTATTCGATTAAACGAGTCGCGGAGTTGTTTTCAAAATTAGTAAACACTGCAAACTTCGAGGGTTCGTATTCTTCAGACATCCTATAGTTTCATGCACGCTACAATATGTTCCAATATCTCTGAAATCCTCAAAATTGTAAAGCTATAACCTATGGCACTCGTCCAATCGATCGGGTCGATTCTCTTGTAAATCGTGCTATAGATTGGGACGACGGAGGATTCTCAAGGAAGTAGAAGGTAGGGGATGGGTACACAAGATACAATGCACCCAAAAATAATAAGTAAATGAAACTAATTCAGGACGAACAAAGTCATTAACAAGTCACAGTGTCGTTTTCAAAATTATTAAGAATTTCGAGGACTCCTACTCTCTAAATGATTACGAATCCAAAGAGATGATGACTCAAACACCCCATAGTTTCATATACACTACAATAAATTTCAATATCATAAAAGCTCCAACCTATGGACCTCCTCAAATCGACCAGGTCTATTCTCTTGTAAATCGCGCTATAGACTGGTACGACGGAGGATTCTCAAAGAAGTAGGAGACCAAGGGGTGGATTTATGTATCGATCATCAAGATACAATGTACCCCAAAGAAAATAAAACTAATTCCCAACGAACACTTAACAAGTCATAGTGTAATTTTCAAAATTATTAAGAATTTCGAGGGCTCCTACTCTCTAAATGATTTTAACCAAAGAGATGATGACTCAAACACCCCATAGTTTCATATACACTAGAATACAATTTAATATCATAAAAGCTCCAACCTATGGACCTCCTCAAATCGACCAGGTTTATTCTCTTGTAAATCGCGCTATAGACTGGTACGACGGAGGATTCTCAAAGAAGTAGGAGACCAAGGGGTGGATTTATGTATCGATCATCAAGATACAATGTACCCCAAAGAAAATAAAACTAATTCCCAACGAACACTTAACAAGTCATAGTGTAATTTTCAAAATTATTAAGAATTTCGAGGACTCCTACTCTCTAAATGGTTAGGAATCCAAAGAGATGATGACTCAAACACCCCATAGTTTCATATACACTAGAATACAATTTAATATCATAAAAGCTCCAACCTATGGACCTCCTCAAATCGACCAGGTTTATTCTCTTGTAAATCGCGCTATAGACTGGTACGACGGAGGATTCTCAAAGAAGTAGGAGACCAAGGGGTGGATTTATGTATCGATCATCAAGATACAATGTACCCCAAAGAAAATAAAACTAATTCCCAACGAACACTTAACAAGTCATAGTGTAATTTTCAAAATTATTAAGAATTTCGAGGACTCCTACTCTCTAAATGGTTAGGAATCCAAAGAGATGATGACTCAAACACCCCATAGTTTCATATACACTAGAATACAATTTAATATCATAAAAGCTCCAACCTATGGACCTCCTCAAATCGACCAGGTTTATTCTCTTGTAAATCGCGCTATAGACTGGTACGACGGAGGATTCTCAAAGAAGTAGGAGGCGAGGGGGTGGATTGACGCGTCGGTCCGCAAGATACAATGCACCCCAAAGTAAATGAAACTCGTTCCGGACGGAACAGAATACGAGAGTGTCGGAGGTATCCGTGGGTATTGATCTATTTACCCCCTAAAATTAACTCCGAGGACTTCGGAGCGTCCGGAGGAGACCGGGGTGCACCAGATACAAGAGGCGAGATCGTTTCGCGGCGTGTCGCCGGATGTCACGGGTATCGATTCGCCGGTGAAGCTTTAAAGGCGATTCGTCGGGCGCGGCGAAGACGCGAAGCCGGCACAATTTCGCGACGTTAACCCAGATCGTCGTCCTTGGAACTGGTCCAGCCGGTCGGTGCACGGTTGCCAGGAGACCAGGAGCCGGACCACGGCGTTCGCCATGGAAAATAAACGAGCTTTTTGTCGCTTCTCCTTGGAACTAGATCCCTCCCCCAACCTCGCGACGTCTTCCGCGGATTTTCTCGCGGGAGGGTGCGACGATTTCTTCCCGAAACCGAACTCGCGGCGTCAGCGTTCGTCGCAATTAGCAATAGTCGTTGGAGGGGAGGCTAATGCACGAGCTTGTTTGTATTCGACGTAATGGATCGTAGAAATTACGTATCCGTCGTAACTGGGACCGTTTCGAAACGTGGATCGGAAAAAGTTTCTCGGTATCGGTTCGATCGAACGACGTCGAAGTAGGATAAAACGAGTTTATCGAGCGTTCGACCTCGATATCTGTCGATCGGTCGCGGATGGACGAACGCCGGGGGTGCACTTAAATAAAGGGCCACCCCGTCGTCCGTGGACGTCTAAATAGATGGCCAATGGGTTCTTGAATTATGAGCCTGCGCGCCGGTTCTCGCTCGGTTGTAATGTAATTATTGCTCTACCAGTGTATTGGCTGTCCATTTCTGTATTAAAATCGACTGCGTTGTTCGCGCGGCGGTTCGATTAAATCGACTTTAATTCGAGTAAGAGGTCGAGACGGTGGCGGCGGAACAGCGACAGTTGGGGATGATTCGTAGGCTACTTTCGCGCGATTCTTTCCCCCGTTGTAAATTATTCTCGTGAATCACGCGTTCGAGGCTGACGGGCAATTGTGTATTCGACGACGACAACGTCTCGCGGGGCGAGTTTACGCAACGAAACAAACCGAGACGCGACCTGGCTCCGGCGAGTCTGCCCCGACGCGTTCGGGTTTAGCGTCCCCGATGGACGAGGGCGTCGTCTCGGTTCCCAAGTCGCATTTTGATAAAATTCAACCACTCTGAAACACACTTTCTGCATGTCGATGAATATTATAAATCTTTTGTTTCAGAGGACAGTCCTTTTTCTCTGTTCTGTCTTTTTTTTTTAAATAATCACCCTGTTTAATGATTCTATCTGGTGTGCAAATAAATAATTCAAATCAGATGATTTTGCTGTTGACAACAGTATATTGTATGGCAGAATGCTTTATGCAATCTTGGAACGATACTTGCCACGCTGGCCACCAGAAGGCCGCGCTCTTTCTCGCAAGCCCTCGACCGACTCGACTGGTAGACCCAAAACGAGACATCACGCAGCACCATAAAAACTTTTTAAGAATCTTTGGGGCCCAAGCTAAGAATTTCACACGAATTTCTGTCGAAACAAGAAACTCCGGAATCTCGTGTACCCGGACTTTCTGCATTGCACGGTATCGATCAAATCTTAGAATACACCCCGCCCATCCAAAGGGAAGCCTCGAGAATGGAAGGGTTGATTTAAAAACGGGGATCGATGGAACGGAGTTCTTTGTACATTCTCGTGGCAGATGGGCTTTGTTTCGGAGCGTCCAAAGGAAGATTCTCGACCCTTGTCGCGGACGAGCCGTATTGAAAGCGCGAGATAGGATCTCCGTTTCGGAGTCCAAGGGGGTCGAAGAGGGTTGTACGCGACCGCGTGATCCTCGATGGTGGAAATTCGAGGACTCCCGGTAATTCCGCGATACGAGGGTAACGAGGTTCCTGCCAGATTATCTACCGGCTGGCCGTGGCGGTATAGTTACACAGGCACATAGGCCCGTAGAGCCCAGAGGGGTTGTTGGCAACGTGTATCGTCCTGTCCAGGGAGGGAGCATCGCGGAAAATATCGATTTTCCTTCTCTACGGGGCGGCGTTTAACAAGCGCATTACGTTAGCCCCTTTTAAAAGATCGCACTTCTGACTTCAATGGGCCGTGTAATCGGATTAGGATCGGCACGGTGCTCCTGCGAATGTGTAACGTTCCGCGCCGATTCCATCTGCTGGATTTATCCTGGCGCGCATATGTTTGGACCCCGGTGCGTTCTCCAGGCTTTCCGGGATCCTTCGACCGCGTTCACGCACCGGGGGAAAATCGGTGCACCGTGAGCGGCGCGTTTAAGTCGACTTGCCCCGGAGGTTACCTCGCACGGAACGATTCATCGCGTATCCGAGCTCACCGCGTGTCTTTCGCTTTGTATTTTCGCGAGACGGGTCACGGAACCGATGTCCAAACGCTCCGTTGCACGGTGGCGTACTCGAGAAGCCGGACAAAAGTCGATTTTGACCATTTTACTTAACGCTTTGACCGCTACGTCCGTACGCGAGTGGATCAGACTTTTGGAACTCAGACAATTCATTCTCAAGCTGTGGAATGTTAAAGGAAAGAGTTACAAAAATAGACGCTGAGATAAATTTTAATTTAGGTTGTTTACAATTGTCTGGAATCAATGTTTTGGTCTGGAAGTCGACGCCTTAAGGTGGGTAGTGTATTCTAGAATACTTTTAGAATTTTTGTATTCAGTTTGAACGCATATATTTGGATCCATGTTTGAGGAATATCCACAATTTTTTCCGTAAAAAAATTGTCAATATTTTAGAAGTTACCCTAACCTTAGTAAATGTCCTGCGATTTTTACCCCCTGTACACCGATTTAAACTGTACTTTGTAGAAGGTCCAAGCTTTAAAATGATTTTTTTTTTATCAACGTCAAATAAATTTTAAAATAGTCCAGAGACTACTGAATCCCTTGAAGAAGAATAGTGACGATACTAAAATAAATGTAAATTTGGTAGCCTATATCTGGGTTCACTTTGACCCGTCTCTGAATTTCGATTTTCGGTGCAAGGAAGTAAAGTATATTTGACGACATTTTTAAATAATTTTGGCCAGCTTTCCAGACGAAACACTCCACCGTGCGTCTTATGAACGAGACACACGGTTCGTTTAACGCGAGATAAGGAGCGATTTTGTTTAAAAGATGACGCGATCGTTGGTTCTCGGAGCGGAACGATTTCGTTCTCCGATGAACGGATTATCTATCGTCTGTCGCGGTACGATCTCACGATTTAAACAAATAACAGACGCCGTTCAGCGATAACCGTTGATGTCATTGTTTAATTTGTTGACGGCACGTCGCGCGATCTCGGGGCACGAAGCTATATATCAACGGCAGAGATTCCTCCGATGAAATATGGATCAATTCCGTGAGCATAATGCGCCGGTTTCGTCTGTTCGCGCTGTTATCGCGTCTAATTAGGACGTTAAAGCGAGCAATGGAAGCTCTCGAGCGTTCCTTCGCCGTTATCGTTACAGTCTTAATGAAACTATCGTTTCGCCAATTACAGCTACGAATCGTTAGCTACGCGACATGTTAATTTGTACACCTTACGTGTGTCGGCGAGAACGATTCGCTTTATTGCTTGATACAAACGTTGCTGGCTGCAATTAACGCTGCGAAAGAGGAAGCACCGGTTGAATTTCCCCATCCGTTTCTAAAAACCCTCCAAACGTTCTACCTTTTAGAACATTCTACGCAATTAATTACGTCTATCTATACCTATATATTTATTATTCTTTCGATGCGTTTCAAAACTAGTTTCTCTAAATTTATTTCTCCCATTTTCAAAATTTGATAATCACAATGATTTTCATATCACTCTCCCCTAAAAACAATTCCAATTCGTTGCAAAGAATTTTCCCGTCACCTTTCGAAATAACACTCGATCGATAAAAAAAATCTTTTTAGCGTCCCACGATTCCATCCGGCCTCAAACATCAGTAAAAGCGTTCCTATTTAAACGATTCAATAAAACGAACGAGTTTACATCCCCCTAAAGATAATTTTAATTCGTTGCAAAGAATTTTCCCGCCTCCTTTCGAAACGATACTCAACCGGTAAAGAAACTATCGAGCCAGGATTACCACCGGTTCACGTATATCTGGAAAAGTCGCCTAATCGCCGACTATTGGGAAATGTCGCGTGAACGAGAGCGAAAAGGCGTGCACCAGCCCTCGATTTTTAGATCGCCGTGCGCGCCATTGACCCCCTCGTATTTATTACGTTTGTCCGTGTGCGTTTCAATCGACGCAATGATTCGCGATATCGGCCAATATGGTTCCGCATTGTTTGGTCCACGGCCGCGGAGGGGGGTCGGGGGGGGATTTCACGAAGTGGAATTACAGCCGATTTCAGGCCGCGGAAGGGTAAATTTGACAGACGCAACCGGCGATATCGATTACGGGGGACCCTGCTTATTACCCAGTCTCGTTATCGGCGCATACCATTCCCGGAACGAAATTGCTTAATCAATCCGAAACAACGTATCCGACGAGCACGTACATGTGGATTCTTTAGCCTAACGTTTTCTTCGACGATCCCTGGTGAAACCAATTATCGCTTCACTTTCGTTCGAACGCTGGCAGAAGATTACGTACCGATTTCCAGCGCAGTAAAACGGTAAATTATGATGAAATTTAATTTATCATGGTCTATTTTTATAGAACCCAACCATGGATTTACAAATCCATTCGGTAGTCGAAAGTACATATAAGAAGTTAATCTAGAAATGGCCGTCTCCTTCGTCAACGCGTTTCTATGCGAGAGATTCTAAGGACCTTCTTTCTACGCGGTGAAAATAGCCTGAAATGCGTCCATTTATAGATTGAAACTGCATAGTTGCCATCTGTAGCGTTTCTCGCATTAGGCTAATTGAATAAAAATTCAGAGGGTGAATAAAATGGCACTGTCACTTCCAAAATGAAAATATTTCACATTCATTTTAAGCACCGCCATATTTAACTCTAGATTTACAAAAGCGATCCACTTAGCAATTTATATTCAATCTAATCGATGTAATCTACATTCTAATAGAAAAAAAATCGTATTCCAATGTAACCATCAGCACAAATTGAAAAAGTCTGCAAACCTTAAAACAAGTTGTTCTAAACCATCGCGAACCAAAACTCATAATTATAAATATTGCATGGACTTTGACTCCCAAAATTCTTAGCCGTAATTTAAAAATTTATAGTCGATCGAATTAGATCTCGAGAAGGGGTTGAATTATGAATCGTTCCCCGGTTTGGAAATAAGTTTCATATCCGTGTCAGCGAGCCGCGGTTACCGTTCCAGTTACGGGGTCGTGGACTGCCAATACGTATTTTCGAGAACGCGGATTCCATCGTCGTTGCTCGTATAATAGATCGATTCTCTGGTTGTGTAACAGAGACGGTAGGCGAAATAACACACCGGGCGAGTCGGAATTAACGACGGCAAAAGGACGATCGAAAGGTGGACGCGGAATGGCCGAACGCTGAGCGCAGCCCCGGGCGGACTAATTAGCATTTAATGATGCGTTATTACGTTAAGTATTCCCTGGAACACCGGCGATATTACGCGCTTTATATTCACCGCGTTATTGGTTCAAGTGTTCTGACGCGAATCGCGATCGTTGCTCCGGACAAACAAAGGCATTGGCAACAACCATTCACCGGTATCGCATTGTTCCTGCGAAATACTCGGGCAGCCCTTCCGATACACAATTTCCGTGGCGTATCTCTCCGTTCTTTTGTCGAAGACCGACTTTACTGTTAGGGCGGGTCCAGACGCGTCGATCGAGACACCTAAAACCACGTTTACATCAACTTTCTGTCAAATACAATCGTACGACTTTCATCGAGCTAACGATACAACAGAAAACTCTCCTTGGATGTTAAAGAAAATGAATCCAAACGGGTTTAAGCGTTGGTCTCGCCCCTGAATATGAAACAGAATTAAAATAAAAAAATACAGGATAGATGAGAGCAGTCAGGAGAGTCGAATTCACTCAACAAAATTAATAAACAATGTTTAAAATTTTTCAAAAATGTAGAAGCAACCTGAACGCACCTTTAGATTGCTTGGTAAAAGAAAAGAATTATCGACGATGGGAGGATCTCGAGGAAGACGAAATGAAAAATTTCAAGACGTGAGCGTGGTATCGGTTTTACGGGAATAAAAAATTCTCTTTCGAAAGTTTCTTTTTCCCATCGGGCCGGACAGATTGGAAAATCGCGCGGCTCGAACGGAGCACGGGAAATTTGGGAAACGACCTCGGGGGCTGTTTGTCAAATTGGAAACGGATATTCGTGTTTTCTCGTATCGCACGATTCGCACTTTGCGCCTGTCGACATCGATATGCGCGTGCACGTGAGCCTCCCACACAGCTCAGCGACGATTTGCACACCGGGTGGACAGAGCACGTCGAACGGGGGGGAGGGCCTGAAACCTCCTACATTCGATTTTACGCTTTTCCCCTTTCGACTTTTTTTTCACGGTCCATTTTTATGCCGGCTGTTTGTGCACCGACCGATCCACGACGCGACCACCCCTCGCGTAAGAACCACGCCACCCTTCGAAATATACTACGAAAAATACCCGTTTCGATCGCAAAAACTGTCTGAAGATTCTTTGAGTCGCAGAATTTAATATTTAAGTGCAGAACTCTTGGTTCAATAAAAGCATTCCTTCTACAATGATGGATGGTGTTATTAAAATTAATTTTTTTGACCAAGCTTGCTTGTATATTGTTGAAAATTAATTACCGTGTGTCTGAAGATTCTTTGAGTCGCAGAATTTAATATTTAAGTGCAGAACTCTTGGTTGAATAAAAGCATTCCTTCTACAATGATGGATGGTGTTATTAAAATTAATTTTTTTGACCAAGCTTGCTTGTATATTGTTGAAAATTAATTACCGTGTGTCTGAAGATTCTTTGAGTCGCAGAATTTAATTTTTAAGTGCAGAACTCTTGGTTGAATAAAAGCATTCCTACAATGATGGGTGGTGTTATTAAAATTCATTTTTTTGATCAAGCTGGCTTGTATATTGTTGAAAATTAATTACCGCGTGTCTGAAGATTCTTTGAGTCGCAGAATTTAATTTCGTGGTAGCAGAATTCTTGGTAGGGTAAAAACACCGCTCTTAAAATGGGGGTGGTGCTATTGGAAGTATATTAAAATTTTATTTTTTTGACAAAACAAGGTGAATATTTTGGAATGTCAAATTCTGTTTAAGTAGTACATAAACGTAAGATTTTGACAAGCAGATGAATACTAAGGGAGCGTTGAAAAAATTGATTTTTACTGGATGCTCCGAATGTATGTATCTTTGAAAACATTGTTTCGTTTCGCAAGTGCATATTGCACAAAGGGAGATTATATAATCAAAAGACAGTCTCCCATTGGAGGGGGATTCAACTTTGTCATCCGTCATTTTTAATATGTCCGCGTACAATGGAGCCGCTCGTCCCAGTTTTCAGAATCCCTTTGTACAGTGTTCGGTTTCAAAGTTCCATGGCATCGCCACTTTATAGAATTCCACCATAATTTTAACAGAATAATGCTTTCAAGACTTCATACTTCCCGGGAAGCGGTGAACAAGAAAAATCGATTCTTTTTTACCTCCTGGGCGACGACTTCTCTTCTCGAGGCACCCCTTAAATTCCGATAAAAAATAAGTCCAATACTCCCGGTGTCCGATACAAAAATGTCCAACATTTAAACAATATTCAGTCCCAAAATAAAAATTAATTTCGTTAATTTTATTTGAGAAATGGTAATTTTCCTCGGTAATTACTCCCTTCGTTCTGTTTTCTTTTAAGGGTGGGTGGAAATTGCGGTGTAATATTTCCGGAGCGGTATCTCCCGTAACGTGACGATAAATGACAAGCCGGTAGGGGTTGAAATCAGGAGGATTTAGCATAACATAATTTGCGAATGGTTCCCCAAACCCTCGAGATGGCGTTTCCACCCCCTGGAGCACGGGTTTCGTCGTCTCGAGCTCGAGGACTGTCCCTTTCTTCGTCACCGTCCGCGGGACTCGCGACGGTAAAACCATGGGCGCGTTTTTCGTCTTTAATTTACAGCCTGTCAAAGCTACGTGCCACCCCATCGCTCAGCCACTCATATCGCGGAAAATATGCATAATTCATAGGCCCGAACGGTGCCGTATATAATATTCCGTCGAGGTCGGCGAACGCCGCGGTAGCCGAGCATTCGCGATCGACCACTCGTAGTTTTGCTTCCACCGTATCAAGCGCCGACGCCGCCAAGTGCAAGCCGCCGTGTTAAAAATTAAACGCGATTTACCAGCTCTTCCTGTATCACCAACAACACGTATACCCACCGTTTTGTCCCTGGAATTGTTCCCAGCGCCTATCAATTTGTTCCACGCTTATCGATCGAACGGTGGAAATTTTAATTCCTCCAAGGGTTGAAATTCCTTGGATAGATTTGACATTTTTAATCATCGTTCCGTGAATTTTGCCCAACTCGGGAAACTAGACAGCTTCTTGCAACCCTTGTCTTGTTAAAAATTCAACCATTTCCAGCACTTCCTGTATTTCTAACAACCCACACGTATTCCCACGATTTTGTTCCTAGTAATTTATTTCTCGCTTATCGACCGAGCGGTGGAAATTTTAATTCGTCCAACGGTTGAAACTCGTTACTGGATTTATTTAAAGAATAGATTTGTAATTTTTGGTCGTTGTTCCGTGAATTTTGTTCATTTTAGGATACTATGGCGGCTCGTTGCAACCCCTGGTCGGGACAAGACGGAAGGCAGGGTAGATTCGATTCCCAGATCGAATCGAACGAGCAAATCTGGCGGAACCAAAGCGGTAGCTAATAAAATACAGCAAATGAACGAATACCGTGTCCCGGATCGAGCAAACAGTCGTCCTTTTTTACAGCCGCGTGACGCCGATACGGACTGTAAATATCGAGATCGCGGAATACGCGAGAGACACGGTTATTGTTCAACTTTATCCGGCTATTGTTCTCCCGGGTCGAAGGACTTTAATGAAAGATTCCCATTAGGGGAGGCGATTATTCGTGTAATTATCGGAATTTTTCCGTTAATGCAAAATCTAAAGAATAGTAATATGGCCTCTTAGTAAGCGCGTCTATCGATTTCCGATCGAACGTTCGCGTTATCGTGTTTTGTCAATTTTTTATTTATCAAAAAAGGGCGTTTCCTGACACCTTTGACGGATAAAATTATTTATCAGAAGTCAAAACTTCACGACTCACGAAGAAAGAGTTCACGTGGGTCACCCAGAGTCCGGGGAGGGTCGAAACAACCCCACACGTTCTATAATTATTTAACCCTTCCGGTACGATGCAACTTTCGATCTCCTGCGACATAAAGTTTGACATTTAAATTTCAATTTCAGTGATTTTTTAAAGAGCCAAAGAAAAAGTTCCACGAGAGAATTTTCTATATTTGATGACGATAGTGTCTTCAGTTGATGTCAACTGGCAAAGTTTTGCGGTATTAGTACCGAAAGTATGGATGTCCTGCACGAAGGGTGAAGGGTTAAATGAACGGGAGGTGTACAAACAATTGTAGGAAAAATCGCCGAGTGACATTCGCACGGTACGACACCATAATCCTTTAGAATTTCGTTCTTGGGCTGCCACGTCCACTCAAACAGGATGTCAGCCAGCATACGTACCCTCTTTATGGCGAACCGTGTCTACGAAGCGAGGAGAATCGAGTCACGTTCGGTCGCCTTTAAGCCCCGACGTAATCGCCGCCACGGGTCTGACCTACTAGGAAAACGAGGATCATCCCCCCACCCACAACCCCACTTGACGCTGAATTTTTAATCGCGTCGTGCCGTGTGTGCGCGTGTCGCGCGTAATCACAACGTCGGTCCATGAATACGTTACCGTGAATAGCCCCGAATCTGCCTCGGTCGAAGCCTCTGGATTTAATTAACGCGTAGACTACGGTCGTCAGACTACCCTGCAAAATTCACACCCACCCCCTCCCAAAACCTAAGGCTCGCTTTAGTCATGTGTTGAAAACCCTAAAACTATTTTTAAACTTCCCTGGGAAAATACCAAACGAATTTTTACAGTCGTTAATTCCGTTTCAACGTTTGCTGAATAACGAATAAAAAAATTTACACGATTGCCTAGGCACTTTCGAGTGGATCGCCATTTGTAAAAATTTTCACGACCTACGCGATATCCGGAATTAAATTTTAGATAGTTTTGTGCCTTCGGAAGTCTTGTGATAGTGATGTCAATTTCAAGCCACCAGATGGCTACGCTCTTAGCTCTCTCGCAAGTGCTCGACTAACCTTCTTCTATTCTTACATATACTATAAGTATGTAAATTGGGAAAGAAAGAACTGTTGGAATTCTCGATTAATAGGTTGCAGTATGAATTTCACAACGTGGAGTAACCAAAGAGGTTGTTAAGCATTCCCCAGGATTAATAACAGTGTCAAATGGCGCGTTCCACGCGAAATCGGAACGTCCAATTAATTTCCAGCCGTGTGCGTGTGAATTTGCGCGCAATTTATTATCAGAATTTCCCAGCGATACAATTTCGAAACCGTGTTAACGAATCCCATAAAAATCTGCGTCGAGATCGGATTACCCGTAACCGCGCGTTATTCAAATCTCCCGGCCGCGATGGCGTTTACAAGTTTACCAATAATCGCGTTCGCCTCCCGAATAGGAGGCATTTACCCGAATACACGCAAAACGGTCTGCGCCTTCAATGGGAAATTATACTTTATAATGGATACCAAACGAGAGGAGGGGGGGGCATCCCGGGACGTTTCGCCGGAAGATAAACGATTCAAGAAGAAACGAAGGAAATATTTGGCCACGGTCCTCCACGGGCCACCAGATTCAAGGGCCACGGAAATTGAATAATGGAAGGACGCCGGTGAAGTTTCAACGAGGCGAATTTTTCAAATCGTTTGCTCGCAACGTCCCGGCGCTGTTGTTCCCTGGATGAAATATAATAATAATAAGAGTAATAAACCAAGTAAAATACGATACCCGTTAAACTATATATATCATCCTCTTCGCTTTTCCTAGGAACTGGTTCCCATTCTACGAGCATTCCGCGTTAAGAACACCTAACTGACTCCTTTAATCCCTTCCCGTTACATTTAACTGCCAGCAATTTGTCAAATGCATTCTTTCTGGCGACTTTGCGCATACAGCGCGAAAAGAACGGGACTTTGTTCGCGAATATTTCGCAATGCGCGTCGGACCATCGTTTTTAATATTTAAATTTGCGCCTGAAGTGTGCCGCGATTTTCTTAAAATTGCAACGGGAGAAAGATTGAACTGCGCTTTGGCGAGCCGATGGTTGAAAAGCTTCCAGGAAGTACATCCATCACGGTTGATGGATCGACTTTTGACATTACGGTCGTACGGCTGAATGGCGTTCGGAGCAGCGTGCAGAAAGAATATTAAAATATTTCGGGGGCTAGATCGTGTACTTCGGTCAAATTTATACAGTCCTTTTTTTTTTAAATTATTTACTCCGGGGATGGAAGTTCCAAAGGTTCGTAAATCTTGAAACGAAAAGGAAGAATTTACCACGGTGGTTTTAATTTTCATTCAATCGTGAACATTGCGAAATTTAGTCCGTATTTTTCGAACGGGTATGAAATCAACAAATTTATAATAATCAGAATAATTTTACACGCTCTATATCGTATTGCAATTTCACCTAAATCCCTGATATCGGCAGCAACAAGTGATCGATTTTGTGTGGAATATTGCACCGTTTCAAAACGCTCACTTACCAAGTAATATCTGCAAAACACGATTCCAAGCATGGTGATCTATGATCTGCCGTTATTCCCAAACCAATTACGTTCCACTACAACACCGTGTCCTTTCGATGAATAAAACTATGCTCGTTCAAATTTATTGCGTCATTATTGTGGAATCCTTTTAAATTAACCCTAAAATGGAGAGGGAAAAGCTAATGAAAGATCCCCCAAAAAATCGAAAATTCTACCTCCATTAATTATAAAAAAAAGAAGTAGAAAGATTTTGGTGATTCTTCTTGGTAAAAAATCTCTTGAAGCTATTGAATATACAATTTTTCTGGCTAATAGATGGGGGTTATCGAAGGATGTTAAAAGTCTGAAAAGTAATGTTTGCCATCCGGTTACTGAAAAATGTACCCGATACGCGACACGTATGTACCATTCGTAGCTGAGAAGAATGCCTCTCAGGGGCACACTCGATTCAAATGATTCTATCCATAGTACCACTGGAGACTTTCGATTGGCAGAATCAGATTGACGACGTGGATTCTACCAATCCTTGCGTCTTTCGTGTGTCTGTGCTGGTATAGACAGAATCATTTGTACAGAGTGTATGTACACCTCGGATACATTCTCCTCTGTCTGTCAGTGATATATCCTACTCTATACTTGCATCCCCTGCCTCATACAAAATCACGCTTTCGCCTTATCCCGCGTCATTTCCTACGCAACACTTTATCTTACTCCGCTTGCATATCCATCTTTTCGTTTCGTTCGACCTCCTCATCTTTGCCTTTCCTTTACTTGCCCTTTGCACAACATTATTTAAAAAATATTACTTCGAACTACTACGACGCAAGTAACGATTGCTAGGAATTGAACGAATTATCAAACTCCAAAGAGATTAATATATCGACACCAATAGTGTACTTTATTACCAGTTTCTCAAGCTCTTCGAATTTCAGATCGATAAATAAATAATGTGCAACCTTCTTTAAATATTGCTGATTCGTGTACGCCATAGAAGTCTGTTGTGTATTTAAAAAACACAAAACTCCGCGAAATCATACGCTGTTATTGCATGCAGAAAACAAACTGGCTCCAATTTCAAACGTTTCGGAACACACGCGATGTAACCGCGTTGCACGCATCGTAAATTTATCGCGGCCGTAGAATATGCTTTGTTTGTTCATCGTCCTGTTGGTCGGTCGGTCCAACGACCACCATTTTACAATTGTGCGACGCCTAATTAGAAGGCAGTGTCGCTATAAACCGAGACCAAAACGCTAGGAGTTGATTTCGACCAAAAGGTGACCCTTAATATTTGCAAATAACAGCGGAAATAATAATTAACGCAAATTATACTGCTCCTGATATCACGTTACGGAGGAAAAATCACTGAACATAGAAGATAATCTCAAGTTAAAATTTTTAAGGTGCTATGGTTGATACTGTGGGTCCCCAGAGACCAAGATGGCGCCCACATTAAAAAAAATCATTTGGATGCAAATAATGACAAAAATGGAGGAAAGTGACTGAACATAGAAAATAATTTCAAGTTAAAATTTTTAAGTGTTTAGTTTGACACTGTGGTTCCCCTAGGGGCCAAGATGGCGTCCCCACGCATTAAGAAAAATTATACGTTACTCTTATTATGAAGTTACGAAGGTAAAATGACTAAACGAGGAAAATAATTTCAAGTTAAACTGCTAAGTTTGAGACTGTTGGTCCCCTAGGGATCAAGATGGCGTGCCCAGGCGTTAAGAAAATTAATTACTAAGGATTCTATCGCCGGGGCGAACGAGATGATGATTGGAAAGTGAACAGAGTCGTCGTCAGGAGCGTCTGACAAGTTCACGGGCCACGTTGCACCCTATTAACGTTTCATCCCCATGGCTGGCGGCTCGCTTGTAATCTGACAGTTATTAAAATGGACTCCCGGTCGCGTCATCGATCACGGAGCCGTTGCGCCCGGCCTTCGGACAACCGCAAAGGTGGAATAAAATTCATCGACTCCCATGAGCCACGGAGTACATCAAAGCCAACGGGAGGGACCCGCGTGGCCACTCGCGGAGGACGCAGCCTGCCAGGGGTTGCTCGGCTAAATGTACCGTATAATTTAGACAGCAGCTGCGCCGCGCGACAAATATAATTCGACGCATCAATCTGCGGCTTTAGGGTCGAACTTCTGGAGCCTAAACGTCGCGCGAACCGTTCCACGCAGAATCTTCGCAAAAACGGTCATCGAGCTCCTAACGGCGCCATACCATCGCTCCGGGGTGGCCATTGAAAATTAAGTCACGATATTTACAGAATTAATGACACGAGATGTACCTGTTGTAACTGGTAGAATTATTTCATATTTATGGTTTTATATTAATAGTGTATTGGACCACTATTCTTCGCGATTGATCTCTGGCTGGGATTCTTGTCACGCCTATCTGAGGATTTTCCTTATCCGATAATACTCAAACTACTACGTAATGCTCTTACCCTAACGCACCTGGAATATGCATGAACCATTTGGTCGACGTTTAATGGGAGATATCCTTATACAGCCTCGCATTGAAAGTATTATAAATCGTGCGAGACCTTCTGATTTTATTCTGATATATTTATGTCTTTTTATGTTCAGGTTAGTTTATATTGCTGGCGAATAAAATATTTAATTTTTGGTCGGAAGAAACACTCTGTATGCGACGGGATAACATTGTCGCAACATCGATGGATATTACGGGCGAATATCGGTTTAAATTTTTCATTTATTTGAAATAAAATAGCTCGTCTCCGTGGAGATTAAGGGGAAATTATTCATTGGAGTCGATATTATTCATTTAAATAGGAATATCGAAACGGATTTACCAATTAAGGGGAAATGACGTTCGCGAAGTTGAAGCTCAGACTACTTTAACGAGACATCGTACTGTTTCTTTAATATCGGGAGGATAGATCTGCATTCGCGAGTTAATAAGCCGTGCGTTTCAGTCGCTCACACAACTTTCCAAACTGAGTTTCTTTAAAAAAAAAAGAAGCTATTTACCCATTCGTCGTTGCAGATTCCCCGAACGAATTAAATACACGTTAAAATTTACAGAATAAATTTTAATCTTTTACATTATTAACCCATTGGCTGTCAGACTAAATTCATAAGATCTTCTACCACTCCGGAGAATATTTCCAAGTAATTGAAAACTACAGAACTTGAAATTTATAGTGCCGTTTATTTCGGAGTCTTAAGTCAACGATCTTTCTCTTATTAATACACGGATATATTTGAATCCCAAGACAACGGTCCGATATTTCGGTACGAAGTTTAAGCAATTCGAGCCATCGCGCGACAGTTAGCATTCGAAACGCGTCTCGATACAGCGATGCGTCCCGTTTAAGCGTATATTTGTGAAAAACCGTTTGGTCGCGGGTCTGAAAACGTATCCATAAAGAGAGCCTCATGAATACTTAATGAACGCGTTCGCCGCGTCGTAGGGCCGCTTTTAGCGTTTCAGCGATTCATTTGGGATTGCATTGTGAATTCATCTTCGCTCCATATGCACCTCTCTCTATTACAAACTCTAGGACGCGAAGGAAACAATAAGTGATTAACGCTGTACCTTTAATAAACGGTTCGAATTCGATCTCAAAAACGAATCTCCCGAAGGTACGGTTGAAGCAATTTTTATTTAATAAAAGATCCACACCGGGGAACAATTGCCACGCTGTACAGGATAAAAGACACACGGCTTCGACCGCGGCGAAGAATTTCGTTCGTCCCGTTATATTGAAATTTCTGGCAGCCACGAACAAACGCAGCTATTCGTACTCGCGCATAACGAGTAACGCGGGCTTTATTGCGGCAAGAAAAAGTCGTATAATAGCGGCGAGGAGCGTGTTTTCCTTTTATGGGGTGCGTGCAACGGCGAATGGAATATACATGACCGAGAAAGGGAAAGTCGAGGAGGTATGCAACGGGAGGGGGTGGAACGCGTAGACACGACGCCACGTGTCGATGATACACGCTCGTACAGGACTCGTCCACGAAGGATCTTCCTCGACTATATACGCCTCAAGAGACTCCGTCGTCCCTTTTATCGAACGGCCCCGGACGACCCTTAATTTCGTACTAACGCCTTTCCTACTTTGTTCGACCGACTTCTATCTGTCACGCGGGTCTCGCGGGAACTTTGAAGGGAAACGCGCCCGATCCCGGGACTCCTGCTCGTAAATACGCCTCGATCCCTCGCGTACGGATAAACCGATCTTCGCGAACAGGACTCGACTCCACGCCATTGAAATTTTTTGATCCGTAAAGGGTCATCCAATAAAGCAATATTGAGAAAATTTAGAGATTTCAATTCGGTTGTATATTTTTAAATAATTGCATTTTGCAAAATAGTGTACATCGGGGGTCAACTTTCGACCTCGTTTCGTGGATTTTTAAATAAGCAAAGAGGACTCAAGGTTCGAGGATCCACGCTATTGGAATTTGTTTATTCGCAAAGGGTCCTCCAATAAAGCAATACCAGATTTTCGAATATCGAGAAAATTTCAGTACGGTTGCGCATTTTTAAATAATTGGATTAACAGTTTCTAGTTGAATTTTTTCACGTAATTCGAGTTTTTCCATCTCGCGAAGAGTCTCGAGAAAATCTAATATTTTTTTACCGCATTTTCCTCTGCAAAGTACACAGGTTTCTCCACCATTGTTACGAGCACTTTTCTCTCGAGCCTCGAGCCTGCTGTCGGTCGACGACCAAAGCTTAGCTTCGTCATCCCGAGGTCACAAAGAACGCGATATATTACACGCGCCGGACACGTCATCCTAAACTCTAACGCACGGCACGGGAGAACAGGAATCGATCGATTTGTATTGTTCTTCCGATCCGCCCTCCGCGGACACGCTATAATTTAGCGCCTCCGCCAGACACGGTGTCGTCGTTTAGGATCATCGTACCTTCCACTCGCTTCAAAGCGAAAGAAAACACGTTGAATTTTTTACGAGTTCCTCGAGAACTCCGGTCGATACTTGGCCATATCTCGGATCGACTGTTCCTTGGAAGCGTTCGCGAAAGACGAAGGGTTAAGGATTCTCATAAATCTGTCGCGTTTGGAACCTCGCGTGGCGTCCACGTCAAAATAAACTGTCGATCGGTGCCAAACGGGACCCGCGACGGATCCGATGTTTCGTCGCGGTCGATATATTTGGTTTAACCGTCACGAAACGAAACGGGCGAGGAGCCTCGTGGCATATTCGAGCCGGGAGGAAAGTTTATCGAAAGGACGATAAGCGTCGAGTCTCGAGGATGGCGTCATCGGTTCCGCCGATGGGGATCGATGGTGAAGTGCTTGCGTGAGTGGTTCTCGCCGGTTGTTTAGACTTGGAAAGACGAGGCTGGTCACGTTCCCGATATCAGAGGCGTAGCTGCGTTTTGTATACAGTCGCACCCTCCTTTCAACGTCGGAGAAATTACTGGCGTAACGAACCGGACGACTCGACGTCTGCTTTGATTTTTTCACACAATAGGCACGCTGTGCGCGACCCGTGTCCACGACCATTCCCCCCCACCCTCTACCGCGTTTATATACGTTTTGACGGTCCTCTTCACGCTTGCTTACGCTCGGGGAAACGAAACCCCCGGTCTCTGGTTTGTTTTTTATTTTTTTTCAACCGACCTCTTTAGCAACCTGCGAGACTCAAATGGGAGTCGAGAGAGACTCGTGGTTTTAGGGCCACTGCCCTATCGAGAGGGAAGGTTGACACTTGACAGGGTGTTGTAAATTAATGAACAATATCGAGGAACGACGGTTTTTTTATTCTGTCGGAGCCAAAGTACCATAGAAGAGTAATGATTCTTAACCCTTTGCTCTACGACCACGCGTGAGACTCGTGGACAGATATTCCGATCGAATGTAAACATCACGTGCAACATGGCGCGAAGACTGGGCAGTTTTGTTTAAATTTTGAGCTCACGAAAAAAAAATCGAGGGTAAGGGGTTAAAATGAACCCTGAAAAAATTCGAAAGTTGCACATTTCTATTTTTTAAGCGCGAAGCGAGAGTATCGAATTTCGCCTCCGATGTCAGAGACTTTTGCTGTTTGTTAGATAGAAATTTAGACTTGCATGCTAAGAAGAATCGTCTTTTTATATGTTGCGCTTGTCGACTCGCTTAATCCAGAGTTGCAATACTATTAGCGGTCAGATAAGCAGACTAAACGAGCTGGACCCCGGGATATTTAAACGGAGTCCATGTTTAACGAACACTCGAAAATCGGCCCTCCCGTAAAATCGCGTCGTTGTTTTTCCCTGTCGCCGAAGTTTCGCCCTCGGCCGGGTATCGGCTGTTTCGATGCTTTCGCGAGCCGATGGAGTTCTCGAGCAATTAGCCTCGTTAAGGAGCCAGAAAGAGGAGCGGACCCGTCGGAGGGACGCTTGGCTCGGGGTCGCCTTTGTTCTCGACTCGCGACTGGAGGGGGGAGGGCGGAAGGTGCGAGCTACAAGACGCAACGGGTCGAAGGGCCGACCAAGAGGAACAGGGCTCCTCAACTTCCCAATAAATAGCTTAATTTCTTTAATTAAAACCCCTTCGATCCCGGCTTCGTCGCGCTTAGAATTACTCGAGACCGCTGGTCTTAAGACTTCCGTTTCCTGTTCCTCGAGGCTGAAACTCGTGGATGGTCGAGCAGAAGCCGCTGCGAGATTTATTCAAAATTAAATATCTTTTACAATATTTAATTAAAAATACACAATATTAGTAATTCAATTTTTCTTCAGAGAATTGAAACTTAAGGATCAAATGATTTTCCAGTACTATCGAGATTATGCAATGTTGCGACAGAATATCGCTTCTCCCAGTCGCCAATAGAGGGCTACGCTCGACCTTTTTCTCTCACAAGTACTCGACCGATTATTAAATATCCCGACGTGTACGAACGACACACGCCATTTTCTCATATGAAATTGCAACAACTACCTTGAAAAATGACTTTAAAGTTACATAAAAAGCAACGACCAAAAATTACTTTGACTAAAAATATGAATTAAAAATGAACCTAGAATACTTTCCAAATCCACCAAAGGAAAGTGCGTGAAATAAAAGTGGGGATACAGTCGGAAAATTAAAATGGCGTGGTAGTAACGATATTTTATCGAGGTTCCCGAGGATCGTGCGTGGAATAACCGTGGGGGATTCAGCACTTTCCGCTTTCGGCTTGTGATTATTGCGAGCGCAAAGTACGAGTGCCTTCAACGATGCGCGTTCACCGATACGTGCAATTCATCGTACTTTGACTGTCGAGCGCCCTTTTTCACGAGCAATTATGCGCTCGCCCCACGAGAGAGAGAGGGGGGGAGAGGGACAAGGGCGAAACACAGAGGGAGAGGAGGTCGTCGAAGTCGGAGAACAACGGCGGTCGCGCGACAGAGACACGACGCTCGATGATGATTATCGCAGAGTTAATGAGAGAGCGGTAATTGGTTGTGGCAAGCCGGCCACGCGGCTGACCAACCACCGATCGTTCGCCACACTCAACGAAGAGCCCTGGGCGCCGATCGTCGCGTTGAATATTACAGGGCACACGCGCGCGCTTCTACGCCCCTGTCCGTGTGTATCGCGGGGTAATTGTCGGAAAATACGGTGGTTTAGCGACACCTCGGGCAGGTCAGGGACGCGTGTCAGCCGGCGTTTATTGCGGCCCGAAATCCGCGACGAGGTAACAGTTTGTGAAAACGAACGGGGCTCGATGCTACCCGGACTAATTTCTGATCGTATTTCTTTTCACGGAAATGACGTCGCGTGCCGCGATCCTGTCCCCGATAACGTCCACCCTTGAAATCCTACGCGCCATCGGGCGTCCCGTTAATCCCCTACGACAGCCTTTTTCAACCCCTAAACGAAGCGTACATTTTAAGTGAGAAAAATAAACATTCGAAGTTTCGAAGTTAGATCGTTCAACCCCTTAACGATCTCGCTCTAATCAGATTTTAATGGAGACTTTGGGAACGATCTGTGATATATTGAAAATTTTTTAGAATGACCTTCGACTTCGATTTTAATGTGCCTTTGCAGAACCATATCGACTATTTACGAGACGTGTCGTAACATTTAACACCAGAACTACCAAACCAGTCAAAATGACCCATTCGTAATTTCTAATAAAACTTGTAAATAATTTACTCGACTGAATTTTTGAAAATTTATCGTAATTTTCTATAAGAGAGTATATAAACACTTATTTCCATTGCATTATATATTTCTTCGCGTATCTATCGTTTCAATTTCTTTGGTACAATAATTGTCGGTAGATCTAGTGTTAATATCTAATAGTCTAAAAATATATCCAACAAAGAGAACCGATGGATTTTAAAGGATTTGTAAATTTAGTTGACATACCTGTTAATCGAGATAACAATAAATGGCGCACCTGTTAAGATTTCCCGACCGTTTAGCGTGCTCGGCGAGTTTCGCCCTCCTCCCACCTCTCCGGGATTAACCCCTCGTAACTCACCGGTGACTTTGAGGTTTCGTGCCATAAATAAATCCACGCGAATGCTAATGCACAAACGTTGCACTTTCCAGCGTGCATCGCGAGTTGGAAATTCCACGCGTTTGTTTGCAACTAAATGTTAATCCGACGGGCATTTACCTATCTTCATCTAACGTTCGCTGACTGTTGCATAATTTATTTCACGAATGGAAAAATTTAGGTTGCAGAGGGCAGCGTCGTCCGGTTCCGGCCGGAATTACGTCGACGCCGGCACGTCGAAACCCGTGACGCGTGTCGTAAGGCTATAACAGACTTTTCGCGTAATCCGCAATTAAACGGATTAATGAGGGAACGGTAATTGGCTGCGGCGAGAGCTCGCGCGACCGCCTGGACCGCACCCTTACGGGCTTGAGTATGTGTACGCGTCGGTGCATACAAGAGCGTCCTGTCTACGTGACGAACGGCGCCGCGCTATTAATTTATTATCACCAATTACGTGACTTACACGACCCGCAACGCGATCCCCGACACTCTTCCGACGAGCCACCGGGACCTGGAGAACCGACGTTCGTGGAATCGGAATTTTTACTCGTAACGTTTCGTTCGATCGAACACGCACCGGGGAATAATTTAAACAAAAAAGCTTCCACGAACGATTTAATCAATTCTTTGGTCAGGCAGCTCGGAGCGTATTCAGTCGGAAGCTAAATGTTGCTCGATTCATTATAAATTGAAATTAAATTGAAAAAGATTCGGGAGTTCATTCCCTGGTCGATATTTTTATTCAAATAAGAAATTCGTGGAAGCTTAACATCGGTGATTTCAATTTCAGAAATGTCACGGTAGGGAAACTGAATTTTTACTAGCGTCCATCTCCTCGTAATATTATAATTTTAATTTCGTATTTCTTTCTTAAAATAACTGATTTATTTATAATAACCTACAAAAAAATACTTAACTAAACCCTTAAGAAATATGTGATACTCTTTCTTTCTTCCCAGTCTCTTTTGTTCTGCCTGACTCCTTTGTCTTTTCGATACACACAGTATTCTCCTCACTCCTCAACCAAATCACCACCGATGTCATTCACAGGAAATTATCTCCTAACAAACACGATCGAAACGAAATGACGTCGATTTGAAACTTACACAAAAATTGCAAATATAAAGAGTTAGGAACACTAAAATTTGAACAGATTCAAAAAGTGGAGCGAAGGTCTATCAATAATTATTACGCTGTTATCTTGAAAAATCCACCCTCGAAAATGAAGCTGGAAAGATAGAAGTGCCCCATAATCTTTCGCGCCCTTGCACATCGGGATCGAATCCGTCGTTTTTGGCGTCGTCGTAAAATACTTTGACGCAGAATAGATTGGTGACGTTGGCCCGATTTCATCCGGTCCGGGATATAAAGCACAACGGTAAGACGATAATAGAATTTTCATGTAATCCTTAGTAATTCCCTTGCGGTTGCGCAGGAACCCACGGCCAGGGGACCCTTGGCTAACCCCCCCTCGGGACGCATAAGCGGGGAACCGGGGCCGATGGCCCCCTGCTTTTAAATCCCCTCGAGGGTTAATTGCTCGGTGTTTTGACGCGCGAGTTATCCGCAAAGGGTTTTTGCGGCGAGCCGCGGCGGCGGTCTGGCCCGAACAATTTTGCAGAGCATTGTTTTTCAACGCCCCGTGCCTCCAGCCACTTACGAACAGCGCGACAAAAAACAACTGCGTTTTTGTTTACCGTGCAATCGTGAAAACGGATAAGCCTATTCGGAACACCGAGGGGGGATTGGCGAAAACAGAACGTTTCCCAATAGGATGCAGTCTTTGTCTCCTTCGTCGATTCTGAGTGTATCAGTTTACGTTGCAGACACATTCTGCGTTTTCATCGTCAGAATCCTGTTTTATAGCTCGATAAATGTGGTACTATTTTGGAAGATATTTTGGAGTCGTATTCACAGAACCTATCGATTGACTTTTCATCGGAAGAATGTCAAACACGTTTCAACAAACGCTCTGTCACATTGAATATCCTCTATAACGCTCTATAAGTCCTAAATCTTGAATGCTGTTCGCTTATCTGAAGTCGAAGTCGAGATCGAGTTAGCTATAATAAAGAGAATAATCACAATAATAATATTCTGTTATATAAAGAATACAGAGGTACCACGTTCGCTCGTTTGTAAGAAAATTCAAAACGAACTTGTATTCATCCGCCTTCGGACAGTCGCCCGGCACAATATGACCTAAAAATACAATATTCTGTGAAATATTAATCAAAACACCGTAGATATGTGCATACGTAAAATGCGAGGAAACCAATTTGAAATTCCAACTATGTCTGGTTCGCGTCCACGAGTAACGGTATGAATGCAGATGTCTAAAGATATACAATATTTGCGTGTCGTCGGCGTACAGACAAGCCTGAGAGGATACACGAACGCGAAGAACATCTGTGACAAATAGATCAAATAGACCTGGCTTTGGTGCAAGCTCTCTACGCGTCGGGTAATCCATTTCAGGCGCCTCGTCCTTTATTTAAACGAATATAAAACATCCATACAACGTAATTAATTCTAATGTCACGAAACCTCCACGTAGCAAATTTAAAAAAAGAACGGTGTTTTCCGTTGCGCTCGAATGAAATAAATCGTGCCTTATATTTACCAAAAAACCGGAGCCAAATGTTTTCACACGGTTACTTCCTATCTCGGTATAAATAAATAGCAAGATATTTACAATTTCGCTGGATGCCCATTAATTTCCGACGCAATCTTTTGTAAATAACATATTTGGTACATCTATCTAGTGTGGCATCGTAAATCCGTTGGCGGCGTAATCTCGTGTAAACGCGTATCATCCTTAATCATAGACATCGATATTTTCGATTTGTACATTCAGTCACTGAGGAACTTTGTACTACCCCTTCTTCAGTTCTTTCCATCAATTGTCCTAGAAAGAACATTCGAGAACTACTTCGAAAGCTAGAGACTTTTTTGTATAACGTTGACATCCCCACTCTAGTATCTTTAGTACTACAGCCAATATATGGTACTGGAGTGGGGATGTCAACACAGTAAGCACAGTACGCTTGAATGAAGCGTTGAATTCAATTCCACACCCCGGAATGTAACAATTTCTTGACGAAATGGACGATTGTTAATTATCCACTCCTATACAGCACTTTAGGATTTAGAAATGAGAACCGTACGATGTGTGGGGTTATAGTTAGTTCCTAGTACCACTACCCAGGCAAGTAGACGTTTTGCTACTAGTTAGCTAGGCTTCTGTGCAAAACCTTTTTTTACCAAGTTAATGGGACGGGGAGTTTTCCTTGACCCAGATACATTTGCCGCGAATTTGTCCCCCATTTGCTAATTCAACGGTTAATAAAGGGCGGGAGAACAGTGCGCGTTGGATGCACACGCACGTGTTTTGGCGCCAGTTGGTCCAGTTCCCAGAACCGAGGCCGTTCCATTCTTTCGTCTCCATTGTCGGAATCTAGTTTAATCCATTATGTCGACGGATACAACGCTGACAGGCATCACGACGGCGCTAATAGACGTTTAATCGCGATTGTAACGCGATTCGACGGCCGAATTATAGCCCGGGCCCGGAGAGATTGACCGGACAGCCCGTAACACCTATCGACCAATTATTTGTCGGATTATTGTTTCGCAACAGGGCGGATAAGCGGCTTCCTCGATTACACGCGCCGCGCCCGTATCGATTCCGCCCCTCGCAGCCATGAAATTATTATTACGATGTCACTCGAACGCCCGGACCCGGGTTCGGTCTATTTGCAGTCTTCCTCCACGTCACCCCTTCATCCCTCCCCTCCGTTTAAATGGCCAAATGGCCCCCCGACGACGCGATACACACCCCCCTCGGAAAAGTATCACCCTCCGTGGGTCCTCCACGATGGGCGAACGAAAGAAATACGGTACCGTCTATCAGCTCGTCGCAAAGTTACCCCCACCGTTTCTCCAACTATCCGGTCGAGCTTTATACAGGGTGATTCCAGAAAATGGGTCGAGCCCGAGCACGTCTTCGATCCACACCCGAGATACCGGACACGATGGACACACGCGATCAACTATTTTTCGTCGGGGCACAGTCTTCGTTTCATTTATTTGTTCTCGGGTGCAAAGTTTCGTCGCTCGTGTACTACGAGGTCTGCAGCTTCTCAACAATGTTTAATGGGCGGTATGATAAGTATAGGTATAAAAATATAAAAATTGTTGCCTTCCAAACATTGTATCCATACTGTATATGTTATTTAAATAATTTGGAAGAAATCCACTCGTGTTCGTACGCTATAATAGTGTTGTTTTTGAAGCTGATATAGGCCCATTTTTTCGTACACCGAGAAATTTAAGGGTCGATATACTCGTATGAATAAATTAGAAATAAAATTTGTCGATGGTTGTGTCAGGTCAGATAGGCGAAGAACGTGCTCTTGATTTTATCATACCTTCCTATCAGTTTTGTAATTGGCCCCTTAATATTAAAAAGAAACTACTTTGCAAATAGATGTAACAAACACCCCATTTGGTAGGGACAAACAAGTATCTTTCCATTTATGAATCGCCATTAATAGTGTAGAAATTCATGTGACGGGGTAGTGAAACCGTACGTATTTAAACCAATTATACGAAAGTTGAATTGAAAATGTTAAAAGAGCGTGAGAAATAACGTAACCTGAAAAAATAAGAGTTCTTTATCGCGTTAGGCGAGCCACGCGCGGCTAATCTCGCGTGATTTCCGACATCTAGCGGCACTTTTCTCGCCGGCTGGCAAAATCCGTACGCGAGGGGTTGGCTCCTTCCAGCGGGGTTGGGGGTGGTCGCTGACCGTGGAGAGCCAAGCCGTACTGCTTGCATAGACACTGATGCAAGTGCGTGGCTCTCTCCTCGTTCTTATAATGTTTTTCCAGAATAAATGGGCTTTCCAGCGGGCGCGGCGGTCGTAGGTGCCGTTGGCGGGTGTTCCATGGGGTTTCGTCGCCATGGCAACCCCGTAACGCCATTAAGCGGGCACAAGGTTTCCCATCGAAGGGTCTCCCGGCGGTGGAAACGCCGCGCCGCGGCGGGCCACGTTGCGTTTCCTCTCTTTCGCTCGTTTCCTCGCGTGCGTGGGGTCGCTGCCGCTTCGAATCCTCGAGGACCTCGGCCTCGCCAAGAAAAGCGAACCCCCGGATAACGGTAGAAAGAGAGAAACCCCATAAAAATAAATAACTCGCGAGCCTACCGAGCATAAAGGTGATACGCGCCCACGGGTCCCCTTTTCCGAGCTTTTTTCTCCTCCCTTCTGGACGCCGACTCGGTCATCTCGTGTTAGTCGGCTTTAGGCTCGCGATAGCGAACGCATAAAACTAGAGCACCGCCTACGATGCTCCGAGATATCGAGATCTCGCTCACGAGTATCGATTCCTTTAGATTTTCTATCGAGGGTGCACAGTAAGGGAAAACAGAAAGTTCGTAAAAGGGGTGTTTCGCGCCTCAAAATAAATCAAAAGTACCTTGAGAATCTCTGCGATAGACTACGCCATTGCAGCGATAGCAACGAAAGAAATGCACACGCATATCGTATTCAGAGATTGTTCTCGTGTCAGGAACACGTATTTAAGATCGGTTTACGACAACCTTATTGCAGCACTATCGATGTGATATTAAACACCTTATCTGCACCGTTGACTGCATGTGCGCCTCGAGTTCGTAGAATCGCGATGTTAAGCTTCGGTACACAATCTTTATAAGAGGAACTGAATCGCTTCGAATTGATACGATTCGTACACGAGCGAAACAATGTTTACGCTGGAGTCAGCGAAACAGTTCGCGAGATATCGACCGTTGTTTATCGCAGTCGAGTGGAGTAAGTCTGGCTTATAAACAGTTGAATGAACTCGCGATCAGTTGCAAACTCTCGGTTATCTATAAGCAGTCGGACGCAGGAAGGTATATTATAATGTCATGTTCGTTCGGCTAAACAATTTTTATGTTAACAATTTGTAATTCCAGCCACGACTTGCTCTATTTTCTATCTAAAATACGCGTCGTAAGAATAACGGATCCGCGCGCTTTTCCATCTCCGATTGTCGCGTGAATCTACAAAAGCTCTGCAAATTATGTTAAAAAAATATCAGCACTCCCTGGGTATCTACTTCTCGGTTCGTTCTCAACGACGTTCCTTTCAAGGACGGTTGAGAAAATCAACATTTTCTCCTTTTATATTTTCCCCTTCAAGTAAAACACTTCGAGAGAATCTTCCATTTACGGAAACTCGAAAAAATAACACTTTTCGATAAATACACAAACACAGAGAGTAACTTTCATTCCTGCAATATTCCACGACCAGCGCTACTCGTAAAAGCGTGTATTGTTAATATATTAACAATTCATTCCGCCAAGAAAAAATCCGAATCCCCGTTCCTTTCTTCTCGGACCCTTTTCTCCCTGAAATTACTTCTCCAGGATACCGATCTCTTTTCTTCCTCCGATTGCCACCCGGACTTCGTCGTTTCTTATTAAAGAAAAAAAAATACTCTCCGTGCTTCGTTGCCTATTGTTGTTCCCTTTAAATGAGAACAAGGAGCGTCTCTCCGGACATACCTAATCGTTTAACACTAAATCTACCACGACCTGTCAAATTACATATAATGAAAAATAGTTAAACTTTACACACGCGCAGTTCCGAAGCTATTAATGTTTCATCCATAATTGAGCCATTGTTAGAAGCGGCAAAGCCTCCCCTTTAAAATGGCTTTTGGTTTTTGATGATCCGACTTTTCGTTTTCGAGATATCGTAATTTATGTAAGGGGGTAATTTTTTTTAATTCGACTATGTCTGTCTCCGTCTGACGCGTCGCGTCGGGCCTCTCTCTCACGCGTGAGTCGAGACAGTCACGTGACCAGGAAGTCGTAGTATTTCACGTGCGCGAGTTCATTCGCCTCGCGCCGATGTCAACAATGAAACGTAAACAAACTTCGAACCCTTATATCTCCGGAACTAATTATGCTATCGACTTTTTTGAACGTTCATTTTAAAGGGAATTTCAACCCCTATTCGATGCACATAACAATTATTATTTTTTACGCTGTCTTCTATGTCTATTTTGCAATTTACTTTGATGCTACATACCCAAATTGATTATACGACCGGTGTACGATGAAACTGGATTATTTATGAAACAAAATTCGTTTTCAAAGGCGTTTTATGCCCTATCCAATGAAAAATAAACCATTTTGACGTACATAAAAATTATTGAATATTTTTATACAGATTTTTAAAATGCACGCTTCAAAAAAAAATATGCTACACAAAACAGAAAGTTTACGAATGAACTTCGAAACATTCTATACATATAATTCAGACACTATGAGTACGATGGCTGATAAAGCAGACAATGAGAGGTCGTTTGTCGGTAGATTTAGTGTTAATTTCGGGAAGCTGCGTGCGCTCGATCGCTTCCGCCGCGAGAAACATTTATTTCCGTGGGCCACGAGAGGGAACAGGGACGAAGGAGATCGATAGAACAATTACAAAAGTTTCGTATCCTTCGGGCGACCCGCGTAATCCGCTCTTCGAAAGTTACCGCATTCGAGACACGCTTGCCAACTCTCGGCCCAATAATCGAGCGTCGAGTGACTTCCGGCCGACTTCTTCGCGCGTCCTTCCCGTCGATGATACCCCGATCCGTTTCCCTCTATGCGTTATGAGTTCGACGGTGCCGCGGTTCCCATTATTCTCAATTAGCGACGCCGGTAGAATCTCCTTAATTGCGCCGAGTCGAACAACCTTAATCGCTGTGTAACTATCTGCCCTACGGAGACGAGCAAGAATCGAAGGGCGGTGCCAGACAGGGAAAGGGGGCGAGGAAAGTTACTCTCTGTGATTCGTTTAAACGCGTGCGCTCAATTAATTTTCAAGTTATCGAACATCCAAGGGTCGGGAGAGCCCGCGCAGCCAATGGAAGGAAAAATTGTTGTTTAAGGGCGTTCTTCTGCCGATACAAAGCAACGGGGCGTTCTTTTATTTATTAATTTACGGAAGCACCCTTTGGCACGCTGGTATCGCCTGAATATTTCCCTTATTAATTGTCGTAGAAAAAGAATCTCACGGGGCAAACTTGTTCAGCCATGGAAAGAATTCTTTGCACGAGACTTCGAGGGTTAAAGTCCTACATTTATTTTCTAACGTTCTTGCAGGGGTATAAAAGAAACAAACGATGGGCCCACTCTTTTAGGAGTCCAATTTCTATACTATTTTTGTTCAAACATTGAAATTGTACATTTCTATGCTATCGATTTATGTAATCGTTCAGGCGACAAAGACACGTTCTCACGTACGCGTGCTACAATAAACCGTCCCATTCCGCAACTTCTCTTTACATAAGAACATTGCCCAAGCACTAAAAGCGTCTATAAGACGGCGATAAAATCAAGCATAAATGTTTACACGACCCTGTTAAATGTTTACGTTACGGTGACGCAGAGAAACCACCCCCAAAGTTGCGTCCGCATTCTGAGACGCCATCTTACGGATCCGACGACGTTTTCATAGCGTCTACGCGCGCATTTAAAGGGGACATGCGACGATCGCGAAACCCGGTTTCCTTCGATGGAACCGTGCCCGAAAAGCCACCCCCGTTCTCGACGACCAAGTAGGTCGATGGGTGATAAATTCGATCCGTCCTCCATACGGCACCGATCCCAGAAATTCCGTCGGTTATCTGGTTTTATCTCGAAGATAATCACGCCGGGCATAAATCGCGCGGGCCATTCTCGCCTAATAGGGTAGTAGAACGCGCAACATCCCCCCCCCCCCCCACGATACAAATTAAATAGCGTCCCGGCAGCCTTGTACCCGCTTCGTTACGCTTTCTTCCCCCTTTTCTGTTACTTCTTATCCGTCATTCGATGACTATGACGCATCCGGGACTCGCGAAAGAAACGAGCCGTGACCGACCCCGAGGAACGCTCGCGGCTAATGCGAGTTTCCTGTTACAACCCTCCAGGCTTCTTCGCTTTGTTATTTAACCCGAGCTACGCGGACTTCGACCGCCAAGTTTTCGCCCTCCGCGAAACCTCCGCGAGCTACTTTGCCCCGGTGAGTTTAATGCCAGGGGTGCGCAACCTCTCTCGCCAGTAGGCCAAAGAAAATAAACGTGCGGCAAGGGTTCAAGAGAAATGGGTCGAATTCTTGCATTCGAGAGCTTTCAAAACTCCGGAACGCTTGGATCCAGCGAGGGTCGAATGATTCGAATTCCTAAATTCGCGAGATTTTAAAACTCTGGGGATGCTTCCAAGTCTCTTTCGAGGTTTCTCCTCGTCTCTAAGACTTTATCTGACGGAAGATATTGCCAGGTATTGCGAAGTAGCCATGCAAGAGAGGAAACGACGGTAGAGATTAGGGCGGATGAAAGGGTGGGACGATGGTTAACGGCGATAGAAAGGAAAGTGATAAGGAAAGATGGAGACCGAAGATAGCCTACGTCGGACGCTTCTTTTATCTTAGTTTATTCAAGGTTAATTATTTTATTTTTAAAGCACCTTCAGGGGTAGCTGGAAGAAAATTCTTGCATCGAATGTAGACAGACATTTCGATAAATTAATTTCTGAATATTCTCGAGATACGACTCGACTCGCCACGAAGTGGAGGACTGTAGTTTCACGTTGGCAAATAAACCTGGAGGGAAACGTAAGGTCATCGAAAAGGTCTTACGTTGGCGGAATTCCCTTTTAACTTTATTTCACGAGTCGAATAAAGTTAATGGATGGTCCGGACTTTGTGCGCCACTGGTTTAATGGAACGACTGAGAGCACAACGTGTATTAAACGGGGCGACGACGACGTGGAGGGCTGTATCGGTGAAACGTGGCGCGGCCACATTACGATACCGTACAGAAATATTGGCTTTTAATTGGAAAATGTATCGAGCGCCGGCCTCTTGTTCAAATACCGCGTAAACACGACGTCGTGTGGCAGGGTATTACGTGCACCGCGGAACCAACGGTAAATGGATTGGACGCGGTCCGGGGGAAGAACTGAGACCGACAATTTTTTTGTTTACGATAATGTAATTGATAGTCGGTCCAGTAAAATCGACGCGACGAGAAAAATTTCCAAGCAAAACGGGCTCTAATTCGTAACGGGGAAGGAACATCGAAAATTCGGTGATAAAATATTTATTGCAACGCGGGGTTCGCTGTCGCGAAGTTCGTAACTCGACCGGTCAATAAACATCGCATATAATAATCTAAATGCACAGAGTGTAGTTAGAACTTCCGGATCGTGGCACTTTCGATAGAGTGCACGATATATTACACGACCACCAGGTGCTTTCTGCAGCGTGTCCACGGTACTGGACGCCCGCCAAACGTTTTCTATGGCTCGCGTGTTCGCTGTAATGCGTCCAAAGCATCTCTGAAGCGTCCTACTATCGCTCCAAGCCAAAAGAAGCGAATATAAAGCGAACGTAAAGTGCTTGTCTCTTCAGACTTTGCGTGTAAATCGACCAGATTTTGATTCAGTTCCTCGTATACGACTTTATCAATACGCAACGCCATTTGTGATCTCTCCAGTACTCGCCAGTAGAGGGAGACACCGTAGATGCATCTTTCTCGCAAGTACTCGCCCCACCATCGAAAGATGGCTTAAAGATATAGAAAACAATGGCAATTACTTATAAATGGTCTCGCGATCTCTCAGGGAAAGTTCGTAAAATAAAAATAAAAAAACGCGGGGCGTTTGACTTTTAACAATAATCAGTGGATGTCTGGGTGCAAAATTCGAAGCGTATAACAAATTTCCCGCGACAGATTTTCCGTTATAAGCGAAATTGAAATCGGGATGGGGGACATCCGAGTTTTGATTTTCGTTTGTGCGTCGCGCGACATAACTTAACGGTCACGGAATACATATGTGAGAGATAGAGGGGCGATAAGACGTCGAGGTTGGCCTCCTTTTCGTTCGGATGGCCTATTCTTCGGGGCAAAATCAAGGGGAGCCCTGGGCATTTCGAGTCGATACGGTATCAAAAGCGAGAAAGGCAAAACGATATACGCGCGATTAGTCTCGCAAAGTTTCGCGGATCGTTGGTCTCGAATGGCGAGTTTACCACTCCGGTGGCAGCCAGCGCGTGCCCCGGCGTCGCGACGCTCGCGTATCCCCGGGTATGTACATTAAATCGGCTCACCTAAATCGCGCGCGAAAGTCCTAACGCTCGAAAACACAAGGCGCCTTTGCGACCGATGGAAGGGAAACTTGGCCCCGTACGTTCACAAATTGCTACAACGTCGCGACGGCAGTTCGGGTACACCTGCATCCGAGGAGAAATTTATCGCCGGGGTCAAACTCGTTTATCAGTCCGGGGAAACGACGTCGCCGAAGCGTCCGCGCTTAAAATTCAATCGAACGTAAGCCTCCGCCACTTCTCGGGCCTGCCTCGCTCTGCTCGATAACTGTTTCTCACCCGCTATACTACCGGTTTACAAAAACAGTAGAAATCAGAGTATGGGCAGACTTTATTCGCACGATTAACACTCAAATTCGGTCTAAAACCAGCTTCGTAATTTAAAACGATAGTATAGACATTTTCAATGTTAATGTTTGAAAATTCTTTAAAAATTTCCCAATGAAATTGATTGTAAATTTAGTGGTGCAATAATAAAAAAAAAAATGTTTGAAGAGAATTCATTCGACTCTGGTATGAATTATCTGGTTCCTGAGACGGTCTGACGTAGAAATAACTACTTTTAAGTAGTAATATCGAGCGATAGTCAGACGCGGTAGCCAAAACTCGATCGAACGCGTGCTCTCGACGAGTATTTAATTTTATTGCACAGTTTCGACTCCTTCTACTGCGCTTTAAATGTACAGGGTGTCTCTGAACGTTATATACAGACGAAAAAAAATATAGGACAAATATGTCCGAGTTTGGTAGATCTAATAAAACAAAAGACTCTAAGCGTTACGAATGATCTCGACTCGTATCACCAAGCTCGAAATAAATATAATTCCACATTTTTCAAGCAGAAATCACCCGATGGGACGAAGATCGCGAGGAATCGACGGCGTTCAAATGGGTCGAATATTCGGGACGTAGAAATCGGAATAAAAATTCCTTCCGCGAAGTCTCGCGGATCCCTTTATCCCCGGATCCGGTTCATTACAAGGAAAGATTGAAGTCAGATAAGAATCTTCCACGGTTAAATCCTTCCGGCGTCGCGACGAACAAAAGGAAATCGATAGGAGTTAGCGGCGTGGTGGCCGGAGGGGGTGGCCGTTAAACCTTTTCGAGTTCTTTTTCGTCGCCGTTAGCGGGAAAAGTGGATTGAAAACGGGATCGAGCCGTCCCCGGGCGTAAAGTCTTTCCCGGTGCCGGGTTAAACGGTCCGCGGGACCGTCGATGTACCTGGATCGGGGAGAACGGATCCCAGAAAAGTGCAATTACACGGGACGGGGACGACGGTGCCGGATCGATGTCGTAAATTCCTTAGACAAACACCTGTTTGATCGATGAGAAGTGTGGGGTTAAAGGGTGGTTCGAGGTGGCTGAAGGTAAACGAGAGCAGTTCGATCAGCTCCTTGCTCGATAAGGTGTACAAAGTTAGCTCAGGATCAGCTGGCTTAACCTTCCATTAGCGGGCTCGAACTCGACAAGCCGCGCACGTTGAACCACGGATTAAACTGTACTACCCTTCACGCTCCTCTCTCTCTCTCTCTCTATGGTCTCTCTTGGCCTGTTTCCGTGCAGTTCTATGGACGTATCGAGTGCACGTGTCCTCGTTCCGCGCGTCCCGTTACGAGGTTCGAGGAAGGCCGAGGCTCGGTCCCCGGATAACTTTAAACTTTAAACTCAGTCGCGCTCGACTCGGAGACTTAGCCGGATTTCCTTCCATTCTTGGAAAGAGCCACGGTCCGCCCGTTTCCCTCCGCTGTTTACTAGGTGCGCGTACGTGTGTGTACGCGCGCGAAATCCTTTCAGACGTCGTATTTTCGGGAAGCGTACGTGATCATAAGGCCGCGCGCCCGGTAATACCATATCCGTTCCGGCAAGGTGGAACCACAGCCAACCGACAGAAGCGGAATTTTACGGGAAAGCCGATTCTCTGCCCTGTATTTTACAACGCCCTCCGCGAATAAGACATCTTCCTGTCCGATTCGTCGGGATTTAGGCGCGGTAAACGCGAAATCTTCGACCTCCGTGTTCGAGCTACAAACGCGGTCTTTGCTGTTCTCGTTCCGGAAGGGAAGAGGATCGCTGGACTTTGGAATCGATCGATATTGTTCCTTTCTCGGAGTCGAAATGTTTTTCTGTATTTCTTTTATCTCGATTCGTCCATCGTTTGCTCGACGACCGAGATATTTTCATCCGCGCGGCTGTCCCTCCTTTTTGCCACTTAAACAAGTTTCTAAAAGAGACTTTTACGATAGAGAAGCTATAAGAAACGTCTTTTAAAATTCATTAGAACCGGGGACTCGAAGACCCTCTGAAAATTACGTTCCAAGTTCGGTGTCTCGTTAGCAAAAGTGTCTTGATTTCGAACGTCGAATGCTTTGAGTAATCAAAGTTCTATCGTCGAGAAGACGAACGAGTTTCAAACGCTATTCGCGTTGCCTTACGTCGTTGGTCGATCGAGGACCCAGCCACGAATACTTCGGCCTCCGAAGCTTCCGCGTTGCCTGACTAATTACGATACTAAAGTTCGAGGGTCCATTTTCATTCCTGGGTTGCAAAATAATCGTTCCATTTTTCATTAATTCAGTGTGCTCTGCTAGGGCCAAACTTTACGACAAATATGATAATTTTTGTAAATCAGTGACTCTTTCGCCCGTAAACGAATAAATAAAGTATTCCAAAATGTAAAAAGCACTATTTGAAACCCGTTCCTCCGTACTTGAGAAAGAAATTCCGGGAAATAGTCGTCGTACAAACTGGATAGTTAATGAAACCGAACTAAATAAATTACAGAAGGTGGAATCGAGAGAAAATTGCTCAGGCAGCGGAATAAATTATGCTTGAAATAGATGAATCTCAAATGAGACTATGCATCAAACAAATGGAAGTACACGAAACGTAGCGATAAATTACAAGGGAACAGAGAGAGAGAAAGAGAAAGAGAGAGAGAGAGAGAGAGAGAGAGAGAGTCGCGCCAGATTACAGGGGAACTAGGATCCAGGAAAATAATTTATTCTCATTGCCATGCGTCTCAAGGATCGTTTTCAAGTAACTCCGACATCGAGCCACTTCCTGGAATCCGCTTTCCATCGAATTATTCGCGAAGCCACTTCGACGGCGGAAAAACGCGCGGAAAAGTTCCCGCTCGTGAACCCGATGCTCGATGCAACGAATGCCTCGATTAAAATTAAATTACTCGACCTGTCCCGCGGATCGATCGCAGATATAGGTAGACCAATTACCTAATTATCTCTGCTGGGCCTCCCCCATCCTCTTCATCGCGCTTCCTCTGCGGGCGATCTAATTATTGTTCCCCGAACCAACTCTTGCCAGCCCTCGCGGCTGTTGCCTTTGTGCCCCTGTCACCTGCTTTGCAAAAACCACGCACTCTGGCCCTGGCTGCTCTGAAACATACAGGGTGGAGCTATTAAAACGGGTCTGGATAAACAAGATTTTCTAGATAGACAAGAATCTAGCAATTAAATTTAGAAATAAATGTTTATTCGTTCCCTCGTAGAAAATTACTGTCAATCTTCAGAAATCCAGTCGAGTAATTTCTTTTTTAAATAGACAGATATATGCAATCACCTGTACCCCAACGACAATTATTTAATCGATCACCTCCTGACAATATTTATTCACCGAGAGTCGGGCAGCCATCAAATACATTCTGATGATCACTGTAATTGATTACCGAAAGTGGCCATAGTACATAATCATTAATTAAGCGATCGTCGCGGAGAGTGATCCAGCGCATTAGTAATCTGTAAATCGTTCCATCGAATCGATAGTTGAAGTAAAGATATTTCCTTTCGACAAATTTTCAATATCGATAACTTCCCCGATCGAAAATCGCAAGTTTTTGTAGTTTTCCCCGCTTGGGAAATGACGAAGCGTTACCGGTGGCCCATTCTTCATCGGGTTTTTCCGAATTTGTGCCCAGCGCGCGACGCCCACGCGACGGAACGTCGACCGTGAGTGTGTACCTTTCGTCGCGGAGAAAAATGCGCGCGATAACGGCGAGGCACGCCGCCGGCCGAACGAGTGATTAATGAAGTACCGTCGACTACTTGGGTGTCGATCCCCTTCCGCGCGACGAAATCCCTCGGGGTGATTCTCCTCGATCGAGGGAACCAAAAAAAAAATAATCAATATCACGGGTGTTTCGTGAACGTGTCCCGCTCGATGCGGAACGCCGTGAAATTGATCGTTCCTCGACGCCGTGTTTTGACGGCGCCCGGGCGACAAAGGCGTCGGTCGCGGTCAGAGGTGACGTTCCAGCGGATCGTAATCGGCCGTGCACAAAGAGCAAACGTTTATTGCGTAGTTTATGGCAGGCAAAAGAGTCTCGCCTATTCGGGAACGCCCCGAGTCGCCTGGGTCAGCACAGTTTTCACTACGGAGCACGCAAATTATTCCGGGGGCCTATTGTCCGCCACAAAATCGTTTCTTTGAATAGTTTCTAACGAAAATTTGTGCGTGGAACGGGAAATAACAAATTTGAACTTGGTGAAAAAGTAGAGGATTCCTGCACTCGCCAGCAGAGGGCTATGCTCTTGCCTTTCTCGCAAGTGCTCGACCGACCATCAAATGCCCCTATCTCACTCGCCTCTTCCAACAACAAACCACCCCAAACTCGTATTTGCATAACGCGATATCCTCTGTTTCAGTGCCTTCTACCGTGATCATAGCGTCCTCGAAATCTAAAATAACTTACTCGAAAATGTAATAAGAGACGGGTAGATAACGATACGAATTTACCACGCAATAACGGTTTCGTATTCTGCTATTCAATGAAGAATTTAATTAATAACAGTGTACTGTAACTAGCGGGGATCGTTACGCTAAAATATTTACATAATTCCCGCGAAAGCCTGCTTTCAGTGGAACGTCATTAAACAGCGTCTACGCATTGCTTGCTTCGTTTATCGAATTAGCAGCCACCGTCTGTCGAATTAGAGAAGCGTATCCGTCGCCCGTGCAACAGGATGTGCTCTCGGAATAATGCAATCACAATCCCGTTGAATCTCGAGTATCGAACCGCAACGGTTTGAACCCCTGTTTGACGAAATTTAAGACGCATTATCGGCAAGGCGTTTGCGTGTTTCGACGACCGAACGTGACCGGTTTCGATCGGTAGAGCTCGACTACGGGCCACGTACGGATAATTTATGCTCTCGCGAGGCTGAATATTGACTCTGGTGCGCGAACGGACCCGCGAGCGGGCCAGTTTCATATAAACGGCGATGAAATTAAAGAGTAAACGAAAAAGAGGGCCAGGGACGTGCACGTGTTTCGGTTTTCGTTGCCCTCGCGCAACCAACACCGAGAGAGCGGTTTTGCGGCTGATTTTATGGCTGTCCCTAGGAACTTTACGGCCTGACCCCCGATCCTAAAACATACCGAATTACGCCGCCGCCCGCGTTTCTGTTCGCTCGTTGCCGCAGAAACACACTCGTGAAAAGAGAGACGAAAATTGAGAGCGGCTATCGATCCCCTCGGCTCCTTTGGACGCGTACCAACAAAGAGAGCCACCGACTCTGATGTACCAACCGCGCGACGCCAACGGAATCTTAACGATTTTTGCTCGTTCCGGCGTCCTGGCAACTCCTGCGGACGCTCGCGTTAAAAAGACTGCGGCGAGAGCTCTTTGTTACGACGCGCTTTGAAATTTGGCGCCAATTTACACTTCGTTATCGCGTCGCGTGTCGGAAATATGTAATTACTCGACGTGGTTTTGGTCGCTCCGTCTCTTCTCGACGATGGAACGTTCATTTTTTTGTTTTTGAACATAGATTGTACCAATAAAATACAAAAATAACAGAAAGAGTTTGTTCGATATATGGAAATATTTTTTTTTTTAGAGTGTTTCCGGTTCGAAGAGGATAATTACAAAGCTCGACGATAACTGGGAATATTTCTGGGGGTTTTGAGGAATGCATCGGGGATTAAGCGTGAGGAAGTGGATCGGTGGGAATAGGGTGTATCCGTGAAACGAATCAGGCTCAAATTAGGGTACCACCACGTGAATTGATTCCGAATGAGGCCAGATATCCCGACGTAATCCGACGACAGCTTACTTACCGCGGTAGACAGATATGTAGGCGCAACAATCTAATTACCGCGGTGGATATTTTATGCCAGACACGTTTCTCATAAAGGGGACCGTCGGCAGTCCGCTGATTACGGGACACCAGCCACCCAAACGCACCCGTTTCCCCGGGCTCGGCCAACTTTGGACGTTTCGGGGTCCAACGTCTGCTTTGTCGTCCAAAAATCGCGAAACTACTTCTCGAATATCTCGATGAAACTATTTACGGAGACCGCGAATTTCTCTCGGAGTCGATCTTCCCTGAATGAGTCTCAAATTGGTATATGTTCGCTTTCAACGTCTCCTATGTTTCGTTTTAATTGTTTTTTAAATAATTTTTTCAAACTAGCCATGCAAGCTTCCAAATATTTGAGGGTTATAATCCCTTTTGTACTTCAAGGATGTACAGAAACAAAGATATTGTAATATAAGAAAAATGTGAAAAATATATAAGGAAAAAACGTCTGCGAAAAATTTTAATGAGAGATTTTAGAGGCCAAAATAAGAGGAAAATCAAGAATATCAAGTTTTTGATTGAGGCTTCGTTAAAAAGTTATTAACAAAATTAAATTAATTCAAATCATTCTGAAAAAATTATTTTTGGCTACGAGGGTCGATTAAAATCATTTTTGGTGAATAGACATATCCCCAAAATCCTACGCACTTTCGAGAAAAAAATTCGAATAGGCGAAGAAATTTTTCGGCGAAATTAACAAATTTCAAATCGTTCTAAAAAAATTATTTTTGATTGCAGAAGTCAATTACAATCATTTTTGGTCTATAGACATACCCACGAAATCTTACGCACTTTCGAGAAAAAAATTCGAGAAGGTATGAAATTTTTCGAGGGAAAAAAAAATTTTCAGATCGTTCTAAAAAAATTATTTTTGATTGTAGGGGTCAATTACAATCATTTTTGGTGAATAGACATACCCACGAAATCCTACTCATTTTCTAGAAACAAATTCGAGAAGATATGACATTTTTCGAGGAAAAAAAAATTTGAAATCGTTCTAAAAAAAATTATTTTCGGTCGCGGGGGTCAATTACAATCGTTTTTGGTCAATAGACATACCCCCGAAATCCTACCCATTTTCTAGAAAAAAATTCAGAACGAGCGGAACTTTAAACATTAATAACTTTTGTAACGAAGCCTCCATCAACAAATTGGTATTCTTGATTTTCGTCTTATTTTGGTCGCTAGAATCTCCCATTAAAATTTTTCCCATTGGTGGCTGAACACCCTGTATATAAACACCAAATGACATTTTTCTGTACGTTGTTTCAAGTTATCAGCTAATTGTGATCCCATAGCGTGATATTGAATAAATCGTGTAACTTTGAAATCGTGTAAAAAAAGAATCAAACTTAAATGGAGCGACAGAAAAGTGAAAAGTTATACCGCGTACGTAATTGGCTCGAATAGGAACGGAACAGTGATCTTCCGTGTGATTTTCCTTAAATACTTCTCGGTGAAAAGGCGCGTACGGTGTTCGGCGTTCTGGTGAAAAGGATCAATACCCAGTGTTGCCCGGCCAAAGCTTCCTTTATCCCGTATCGGGACACGTTTTCGTCCGGTTCTATCAGGTGGCTGTTGTGATCGTAACAACTGACCCGCGGTGCACGCCGCCCGGAAGCCGGTGGTTATTTTCAAATACGGTTTTCGACGTCACCTGTCGCGGCCGGAAACTCATTCTGCAGTTTCCCGCGAGAAATTCGATCAAACTTTCTCGATCTCTGCGCTGAATCCTCCGAGGGGATAACGTTATTTCTAACTTCGCGATGTGACATCGCTTGTTCGCGCGAACGATCCTCTTATTTCGCGATAATGGAACCGTATTGGACCGGGATTCCTTCGTCGTTAAAGGAACGAGAGAAGCGAAACGTTGAAACAAGCTTTTCTAAAGTAATCTGCGTTAATAAATAAATGGAAATTAATGAAACGAAATTTATTTGCGCGAGATTTCGGGTTTCGAGCAAATTAATTTTGGCCGTGTTTGGTCATCGTTCATCGTTTCTACTTGGGTCTGTGTTCGCAAATATTGACGGTGGTGCTATTTGTTTTAACCGGTTGTAATTAGTTGAAAAGTGAAAAATAGTAACCGGTACATCCACTCGACCGTACCACCAGAATATCACGCAATAAAATTTCTCTTGTTTAAACGTTCTTCCAACTGTGTTCACTGTTGTCCTTTCTCTTTGCTTTGCAGTAATGATTCTTAAAACGATCGTCTCGGCAGAGAAGAAATTCGACACCAGCGCCAATTGGGAGGGTCAGAAATGTTCAACTTACGAATCATCGCTGTATTTTTATTAAACGAAACTTCAACGAGATCTGAAACCTTCCACGTTTTAATACGAACGAGCGTCAGATTTTATTCGAATCGCGTCCGTATCCGACGTCGACGATGCTAAATATCGTTAAGCTATCGATGTCCGAATTAGCCGATCGTTAGAGAAGAATCGAGATTCGAGGCCCGAGTTCCTGCTTGCAGCGTTTCCGCGTATCGCATTAAAAAAGCAAGAAAAAGGGGGGAGAACGGGGAATAAAAACGGCAAAAAACATTGGATCGGCTTCTGACAAGAAAATTGAATCTCCAATAAGCGAATACGTGCAAGTGCCGGCTTAAAGCCTAATCCTCGAACGAAGGCTCGACCCCCGGGCAAAATTCAATCGTCCTATCCTGCTCATTGCGCTCTTGCCGGGAAACGTTCGTACGTGAGGCTGCCGCCGCGTGTTCTCGTACGAGCGGATTCCGCGCTCTCAAGGGAGGAGGGAGGGTTGATTCGACCCCGACAGAGTCCTCCCGCTGAAAAAGGCCACCCCCGGCTGATACACAAGATCAGGGAAAATCCGTACGTGCGGCGCCTTCCGCAATCTGCATTACGTATTCGTCGGGAATCGATAAACTCCGAGTACCGTGGACACTACGACCGATACCGACAGGGCCACGTACTCGTTAATATTAAATTTACGGAACACGTCAACTTTACGGCTGTCGCGTTGCATACTTAAAGTCGTAGAATCTGCAAGTATTATTTATTGCCAATATACGTGGAATTTTATTAAGATAACGTGTTGACTATCGCGTACCAAACCCCTCAAATTGTCCACGAAAACGAAACTTTGTACTTGGACGATTGGAAACCAGCATACCCAAGATTTAAAAGAACTTATTCTTACAGCTTAAAAATTCGAGTCCTATTTATGGGATTTTTAAGTATTATCGAAACGAACGCGTATATTGAAAAAAAGTAATAATTTTGGATATAACAATTTGCAGTTACACGCGTAAATTTGACGTCGCGATTTGGCGTAAAGCCGTCGTGGATTTTGGGGTTACAGGTACAGAACTGTCGCAAACAACGATAAATATGATAGACAAACGCTGGGTGGTCTATTTAATGTTATCCCCTCAAATGTCTAATTTTATTACAGTAATCCTGAGACGTACGCCTCAGTACCAAAATTATATTTTTATTTATATAAAATAAAAACCTGGAAGCTCCAATCGTCTACACCCAGCAAGACGCGACTCTCAAACATGTGTTTATTGCGATCAACATATCGCTAAAAAACAATTACCTAAAACTGTCTAAAAAATATAAACGTACAAACTATACCTAAACAAACTACAAAAAAGAATCCCAAAATAAAGCGTAACATTCGCGTTGAGAAAAATTCCTGAAAATTGCTAAATCTCGCGACTTCCACGGAAGAATCATCCCTTAAACTGAAACGCGCACCGTCCCTTAATTAATACAATATCTATCGTGTCGCATATTGAAAATACACACCGACGTTCGCGTACGCTACAGTATTTCTCTGGTAAAAAAAATTGCGAATACCAAGGCTGGCGGAAATGTTCGGTACGAGGGAGGCTCGAAAACAGACACGCGTATCGCTATTAACGAGTACGTGATTGGATTGGGCCCCATCGACAACGACGAATGAAACGAGCGGGCCGGTTAATTCGCGAAACGCACGGTCGACATTGAATTAATAACGCGTATCAAACCCGAGCGTTTCGGAGCGTCGATGAAAACGTCGGGGCGCGCAAACTCCGGGCGTCGCGAAACTTTCACGTTCGCGCGGATCAACTGCGTGGTTCCTCCCCGGGATTCCGTCGGGTGTTTCCGGCGTTATTAGCCCCCCCTGGTTCTTTGGGGACGGGCCACTCTCCGGGTGCAGGTGTGCTCGGTGCACGCAACGGCACGTAAAATGTCGCAGTTATCGAGTTAGCTCCGCGCCTCCTTCGTTCGCGACTCTCTCGTTACCGGCTCCTTGTAAGTAGCTCCGTAGCGCGCGACGAACGTAGATCAAAGATACCAGCTGCGAGAGCAGCCGTACGAGCACCTTAATGATTAAAACAGCCCTGCTTGTCTGCCCGTTCGCGGAACGCTGAAGCCTCGGCTCTCGTAAGCCTTCGCCTAAACCATCGGCAGAGAGAGAGAGAGGAGAGAGCGCGACTCTGCTCGCCTCCTGCGACCTCTCATCGGGCGAAAGAGGGACACCCCTTCCGATACGGCGAGATCAGAGGAAGAAGCCCGGCCATGCGGCATCTCGTCCTCCCCCCGTAATCTGTATCGCGTCTTTCTCCCTCCCGCGCGACTCGTGCCGCCCCTCGCTCTTCGTCTTTCCAAAATCGATTTCGGTCGGTGCGGGGCCGCGCCCAGCTCGACATACCGAGTTCGACTCGAACAGAGAGACGCCGGAGGGAGGCTGTATGCGTGTGGGTGCGTGGGTGTGCACGGGACGGACCGAGAGAGAGTACGAGAAACGGAGGGAAACGGGAGCCGCGAGAGGGTGAGAGTTAGCCTCATTTAACCGAGAAGGCTCTCCCTGGCTCCTGCCACGTCGTGCGTGCGATACACCCGTCCACCCACCCGCCCCTTCCCCGCCACTTGCCCTTTTCGTGGGCTACGACCAGTTCCTCTTCCGGACGGTCCTTCGAGGAACCCCGAGGAGACTTTGCAAGGAGAACCGTGGACCTCTCTAACCGGAGAGACCCACTTACCGGGGGTGGAAGATCGGGGGTCCGGAGTTTTGATAGCAGATCGATTCGATATCCACCGTTCGAGACAAATTTGATTCGACGAATAATCTTTGTTCCATTAATTTCAATATCCGATACGATGTACAGGCTATTAGCGTAATTAGAGTAAGTCTGGTTGGGCACTTGTGAGAGAGGCAAGAACGTAGCCTTCTATTTGCGAGCGCAGGAAGCATCACCACAAATTAGAGAGAAGAAATTATTAAGAGAAGCTAATTCTCCATGTGGTATATTACCCAGTTTAACTTGTAACTTTCAATGTATGAACAGACGTGAACAAACAATTCTATAATTATTTGCTTCGTACTATACTTCCACCTGCGACAAAATCCTCGTTTACGCCGAGAAACGGACAACTAATTAGGGGGAGGAGAAAGTAACAGACTGCTCGAAATTAAAATGCCTCGAACTGGTTTCGAACGAGTTGCAATATCATCATCGTAACGACTCGTAAACGAGATCACCATTGCGTGTCCGTTTTATGTGCTCGCGTCAAGATGGGGGTTAACAGAAACTGCAAAGCGCGTTAAGCTAAAAATTCGTAATAATGGACGTTTCCAGTCCCTACTACGGACCCTTCGAGTGTCACCGGCGATGCTTATTGCCTTGAGGGTTGGCTCGAAGTTTAGCGAGTTCGAAAGAAACGGTCAGGGTCCCGCGTGCGCACCGGAAAAAGCGCGCGAATTGCAAGCGCATCCGCGTTTGGGGCGGGGGCGTGCAGAGTGCACACGTAAACGGGGCACTTGCGCGCGGTTCCCGGGTCACGTGTGCACGTTCCAACGCACATGACTGCCCCGCAGTCGCGTTTTCGCGAGCCAATGACTGTGAAATCGAGCGTTTTCCCCGGTTTCTTCCTCCTTTTATTTTTTTTTCGTCGAAACCCCTTCCGTGGAATGGCAGTCGCACGGAATTCCCCGCGAGCCGTTCCGCGATAATCGATCGAGAGCTTCGACCGACTATCGAACGCCACCATCGATTCTGTCTGGCTGGATCCCTCGCGGGAGGGGATCGACTCTCTTGACCCGGTTCGCCGGAGGAAATGGCGTCGCTCAGACGGAAATTCATCGGCGAAACTCTTCCCGCGAATTAATCTTCGCCGGGGTAACGACCCGCAATTTGTCCATCTCGCGATGGCCGCGGCTGCGGCGAACGGGCGGCTTGGAAATCGAAGCGCCGAGGGTTGTTTCGACCCTTCGGGCGCCGCTGTTACAAGCGTTCGGATCGCTGCGCAACGGACCGGCAAAAATCACGAAATGGTAATCGTAATAATACTCCGTCTGCATTGTATTTATTCGAATTTCAGTTTAAACTTCTTTGGTGGGTGTATTGTAATTTATTTTGCAATACTTGGGATCGCAGAATCGACTATCATTCTTGTTCGTGAATAAATTTTTTTGATACTATTTAAGTATTTTTTGAAAATGTGAAACGAATTCCCAAATTCTGTGACTGAATCGTACTCTATTCGAGGGATGCAATTTTACCTAATATGTTAATTTAGAATTTGGGTTAGAATTTAAATACCTACATCACGTTACTTTCATAACTTCTACGAAATTAATTATTTATTCCGGTCACGGTAATTGGGGTCTCACCCAACATCACCTTGATTTCGAGAACAGTCGAAATGCTGGAGGAAAACGAAGAAAGGTAACCACGATTCGTTTATGACGAAAGCTATGTTGCTCTTCGCGGGTCACATTAGCCACGAAGGGTGGTAATTCTGCAGCGAGAATTCTCTCGAGAAACTTTGGCATAACGTTTAATAGCGAAATGGCCCTGTAGTTACCTTGACAGCTCCCTACGACTAAAATACAGGCACTATAACTGCGAATTCGGAATGAAAATAGTTTCGTCTTTTCAGAAACGTTGAGAATACAGACAACAAAATTGATTTCTTTATTTTTTCGAAGACCATAAACCACTCGAAAAATTATCAATATTAGGGGTTGAAACTTTGGAGGATAGTTTGTAAAAAATGTAATAAACAGAGAATAATGTGACATTTTAATACCCATTAATTGGGACATTTGCTTCCCGTGCAATTTACTTTTGCTCCGTGAGTCATTATCGAAACCGACATTTTGCTAACGTAATCTGCAGTCGCCTAGGATGCAATTCCAAGAGGTCGGACAATGCGATTGTGCCATTTCGTAGAATAGATTCGCCTTTGAAAGAAGTGGAACAACCGCTTCCCAGTAGCGTTTCCTGTTGACGCAATTGTGAACGGTCCAAGAGAACGGAATAAATGGTTCTCGTGGGCAGGGGCCTCGCGTTTCTTCGATCCTCAAAACTCGCTGAACGACCTACGGCACACTTCCGGCGAATTAATCTTCGTGCCCCGGGGGGGAGGGTAACGACCCGTAATTTTTCCATTTTCCATCCCGCGTTGACCGAGATCGCGGCGAAACTGGTCGCCTCGAAAATCGAGAGACGTTCGCAACCCGAGGCTGCGTTAATAATTCAGCGCCAGGCGCTGGTCGCTGGGTATCGATAAATAATGAAACGCGAACAGCCAAAGATTCCTTCTTCCTCTTTGAGGCGACGTTTTTCGCTTCGGTATCGCTCCGCGAGCAAATATTTACGGAAACGTCGTCGGCCGTTTATTAATACAGAGACAGAGGATGGCGGATAGAACGGTAGAGAAGGACCCGTGATATATAAAAGCGCGGGGGATGCGAAGCGCGAAACGGCGGAAAGAAAGGAAATACGATTTCTCCGCGCTCTTTCGACGTTTCAGCCGTGCAACGGAATCCACTGCACGGGAACAACCAACGCGAAGTGGCATCGAGAAATTTAAAGTACGTCGCCCCCCCCCCTTCCCCCCTGTTCAGGGTTATATTTTCTAGCTCGCCGCGGATCTAGCCGATTTCGCGATATACACGGACGCTGGGAGCTTTCTTTGTAAAATGCAGCACGCTATCAAATTGCTCGAAAAGCTCCGTAAAGCCGGTGCATACTGGGTGAGCCACCTAGAAACGGAACGGTAAAGTACCTCGCCTCTGTTCGTCGAGAAAAGATTCTTTTGGTCGAAAAAAAAATATGTAAAAAAACGCGCGGAGCACTCTTTGCGATTACCGATTTCGAGTATAAATGGAATTGTCGGTTTTAATCCCTCTGGACGCGTCGCTTTCAAGTTATTTTAGATATTGCACCGTCGATATAACCACTAATATTGTCAATAAATTCGTAATTACATTTACCAACGATACGGATATAGTACATATGTCATGTGTCAATGTTGGTTTGAATTTTCGTTCGAAAAATAAACGGAACAGTTTATTCCCGAAGAGTCGATGACTTCGACTAGTCTGTAAAAGTTATTTTGTTGGATGGAAATAGTGTTCTTTAAATATTTACGAGTGTTCCGTGAAACTGCGTGTAAAAATACAAAATCCTATAGCGTAAGAAGCACTTTAAAGCGGAGTTCAGCGACCTATAACAAGAGACCACTCAAGAACACGGGCACGTAATGAAGAGACGTCCGGAAGTTCGTCTTATCGACGCGTCGGATGTCGAAAGTTTCAGCATAGTTCGTGAAAAATCGCGTGTATGGTTGTTCGAAATTTGATGAATCGCCATACAGCGTATAATAACTTTTGGCAAACGGTTTTTTAGATTTATCGAAACGAGAGCAACCCGATTGTCGGGTTTAATGAATCGCCATTCAGTGTATAACGACTTCCGACAACCGAATTTTTGAATTTACTAAAACACGAGCAACCTGATTGTCCGGTTTAACGAATTACCATTCATCGTGTAACAACTTTTGCCCGATGGGCTTTTCGATTCGTTGAAGCGGAAACATTAACGCGATTGATATTTAGATATTGATTTTAAACCACCGGCAACATTGGTAAGCCCCGACGGGGAATGATTTTCAAGGTAGCAAAAGAATGTTTCCAAAGCGAGCGATATATTTATCAGAAACGAAGGGACCAACATTCCGTGGATTAAAACCGTTCTTCCTGCGCTGCTCGATTTATCAAGCTCAAGCTGACAAATTGCTATTTACGACGTATCGTAGCTTTTTATCAATTTTAAATCATTAAATTTATTAGAAGCCTCGAAAAAGAGCGAGCCTTTGTAAACGTCGACGGTCGCTCGAACAAAGGGCGAAACGCTTGTTAGCGTCGCGTTCGTTTAATCCGCTAATATTCATCGCGGCGCGTAATAGCCTCCTTCGAGCAACACCCACGCTAAATAATCCAATCGATGATCGGCTAATAATAAATTTGAACGAGCTGCAGTCCCTAATGAGACGCTGCGATGCTTCCTCTAAATTATGCACCGTGCAAGAGGAGTAGACCGGCGTGAAACGGGCGAGAACGACGTCCGATAATTTTCGACGCTCGTGCAGCAACACGGACGAAACGATAATGCACAGGGTGTTAACAAATTATCGCCGTAAATGTCACGGGTAAATAAAACTCCCTAAAAGAAACAACCATGAACGGAAATGTTAAGTTACGACATTGAAATTCAAATATTCCCTAAACAGATTATCTTTTTACGTAAATGGGTTAATACTTTTTCGCGAAGAATACTAAAGTGTTTCGAGTGACCTAAAAAAAAAACTAGCATCATCGAAATGTGCTCTCTCTTAAGGATTAAGATCATTGTAAAAACCTGAAATAAAGCTTTTTTTGGCGATTTTTTTTTGATGGATGGAAAATGTAAGAGGATAATGATATTCAAGAATATTATTAACCATGTTGTTAAGTGTTAAAACAAAAACATATTTATTTAAAAATAGTGGAAAATGACGACGCTGGAGCCATTCTCGCGAGGCGTGTTGAATTTGAGGCACTATATTTGAATAAATATTCTTTTTATAAACACTCAACGACATGGTTGATAACATTCTTGAATATTATTATCCTCTTATTTCTCCAATCCAACAAAAAAAATCGCCAAAAAAAGCTTTATTTCAGGTATTTACAGTGGTTCTACCCCTTAAGACCGTTCGACTTCGTCTGAAGTATTTTACGCTACGCGTAACAATACGACGTAAACGTAGATGGGAATATTATGGTAACCCGCCCTGTGCAAGGAACGTGCAAACAGCTCGAAACAAAATGAAACTAAAAATCGGATGATTTATACGTGACTTCTTAGACGCATCTCCAAACAACGTGCAAACAGTTTAACACCATGTCGCGTCGGGGCGCGAGTCTGGACGATCGGAGGCTTTCCATCTGGCCAGTAATTCGGTCCTTTGTAGGCTGGCCGTCAGATTATTAACTATCATCGGACGGTAAATGTAGCGTGGCGCTGGACGATCAATAATTCATGCGCGACGAAGTTGCTGGCGCTCGAAAAGGATTAATTCGGGCATACGACCCTCGAGTGGCCATCGTGGTCCTCTGTGCTCGATGGCGTAGTGGCTCTTCGGTGCCATTGTCGGCTTTGCCAGTCTCCTATCATCCAGCCTCCACCCTCTCCCCCTTCTTCTCGATCGACGAACTCCGTCCGTATTTATAAAGTTTCCCTCGTCGAGGGAAGATGACTCGAGTGGCCGCGTCGTAGGCGTCGTTCTCGGTAAACGCGCGGACGGAAGATTCGAGGAAGAGCATTGAAAGGCACGATGAAAACTTCTTAATTCCAGACGTGCTCCAGTTTCCAGGCACCGACGGGGGAGGAGGGGGTGGCGTTCGTCGACGGGAAAACCGGCCCTTTCAGTCGCTTAGACCGCTGGCCGCGGCGTTATTACGACCCGGGAAGAGAAAAGTTCCGCTTCACACTCAACCGGGTATTAATGGGGCTGACCCCGTCGGCCTCTCCGTTAACATTCCAGATTGGGTTCTATTTGGGTGCGTGGAACCACGCCTTAGGTCCTATTACACCAACTTTTCCAGGTTTACATAGTTTTCTCACATTGGTCCACATTTGTAATTCTTATTACACCGTCTATCTTCTTATTCCTCTTTCTCTAATTGTTTTCTTGCGAGCACACGTTCTTTTCTTACTCTTGCATCTGTACATTTGTAACAAAAATGATACGTACAAACGAAGAGTAAGAATATAAAATACAGTGTTGGATGACCAACACGACCATACAAACACCACTCAATCACATCACAAACATTATCCTTCCTGAATCACACTGTCCCTTGACCATCGTTTCTACCTCTACCTATCTCCAGCAACAACATATAAAAGCTTGCAATATTGAAGAACGAGAAGAAAGAGTCTAGTATTTAATCTTCTTAAATAAAGTGTTGTCAATTCTACTGAAATCCAACAACAGTACTCCCTCGCTAATGTTCGCTGAACGAGGAAGTTATCGAGGGTGTATTTTTTTCCAATACGATTAAACTAATTTCACAGTTATAGATGGGAAGATATGAAAATGGTATTTTTGTTCTTTCGGTGGTTCGTTCTCAGATAACTGCTGGGGATGAATCCGCGAACAATATCGAGGAGAAAAGTGGCGAACATTAGCGATGGACCGTCGGGGTGTAGTCATTAAAAAATTCCTCCCCTTTAAGAACGCCAGTCGTGCCGGGAGACGATAAATGCGACGCCACCCACTCGTAATCGGGGAAACGGGCTTGCCCCGGGACGACGTTCGGCGTGGATTTATTTCGATGGCCGCGAAAAACAGGGAATGAATAGAAACGTATCGCGTGACTATGATTTTATTACCTATCCAACCGGCCACTTCCGGGTAATTTAACCGTGAAACCGTCCCGAGTCGAGCGAGGAAATTTTATCGTTCCACGAACGACTTTCACTTATTACGAGCGCCGTCGTAATTAACCCCCTAACTGATGGGGTGGAATCGAACGATCGTTAATTTCTCAACGGTGCATATACGAGTACAGTCTTACGTTTGTAACAATACGACGAAACTGCATGCTCGAGTCGAATCGCTAATCTCTGTAGCGATACAGCAATGATTCTTAAACTGAACCTCAGACGTGATTCGAGAATCGAACATTTCTATTCTGAAGCCAGTGAGGCGTGAATCGCTGGTGTCGAATTTCACCTCCGCTGTACGAAAGATGAACGTGCCAACCCCGGATCGATGTTCATTTTGAGAATCATTACTATAAAACCACCATGAGAGGTTATATTCCTTTTTTAAGATGATTTCGTATAAATTCATTAATATTCTCAGTCGTTGTACGTGGGTTTCTCAACCAACGCAACCGCGAGGGTTGCTCACTGTAAAAGTTATCGTTTTCATAACTCATCCCGCTGAAAGAGGGTGGTTCAATGCCAGGGGTTGACCGAGCAATGGAAATATGTCCCTGTTACGAGAGGATTAGCGAGGATTAGCTGAAAGATTTAGAATCGTCTCTCGCGCTCGACGCTCGCTAAACGTCTAATCCGAAAATATGATCATCTTTCTTCAGGATTCCCAAGACGCTACTTCCCTAGATATAAAACATAAATAATGAAAACGCGGCCTGAAACTTTGTGATATACCACGCCGTGGAATGATCCTTTATTACATTTTGTCAAGTTTCACACCGGAAACCTGCTATTGCGATAAACGCGGAGGAATCTAGCGTTCCGTTGGAAACGAATGGAAACTTTACCTTAAGATTTTCGTGAAATTGTCTTATCTCGAAGGAAATACATAAACCGCGGAATTCTCTTCATAGTTCTCGTTGAAATACTTCAGAATTCTGTTGTTAACTTCGTATTTAAGGGACGAGTAAAATTCATATCCGGACGAAAGTTTCGAACAACGAATAAAATATACGCAACCCTGCGTCCATTATTCGTTAAATAATAATGAAAATTTTTATTTTCGAATGAATTTATATTTCGCGCCTGTAAATAAAATTTAAATACTTTGCCCCCCCCCCTCGTGGCTATTTCGTTCTGCATTTAAATAGGAATATAAGGGGATTGCGTTATTTAGTTTTAAACTCGTTCATCAGCGTTTCTCGGCGTTAACTTTCGCCATGTGTTGTGCACCGTCGCTAATCCGAATGCTTAAGAATTATTCCGAAATTCAAATACAGGGAAACGCAACGAAAGATACGTTTCCGCTACATAGCTTCACCATTAGTTTACGGTTCCCAAGGGCGTTGCGAAGGGTTGCGTATGCCGCTTATAAGGCCCTGTAACAGGGAGTTGGGTAATGTCGCGTTCTACGAAGGGCTGTCGGCGCCAAGTTATAATTGCTATATGTTAACCGAAAGGTTAGGTGGGTAACTACCATGTTTTTTTTTCAACCAAAATTATTTATTCAACAGTAATATTTCATATACATATACCGAGAACAAAAATTTGTTCGCTTCTCGATGACATATTAAATACGCATGTACTTCATTGTGTTTCTTTTTAAATAATTGTTACTCTATAGAAAATGGAACATCCTTTATACCCAAATTGGCGTTAAATACACATAATCTTTCCAACCATTCCACCCAAAACCTTTGCAACACATCGCCGTACAAATGATGAACGGTTGCAGGATAACCGTCTAAGTAACCGACCACAACGTATCCCCTATCGATCTGTAAACGCATTCATGATGCCGTTCATCGTTATATTATTTACATCTAATTAACAGATTGTCGGGTGGCTGAATAATTAAATTCAACGAGAGAATAAATTTGATCGTAGTAATTACCACGTATGGATTTAAATTGGAAGCGTTCACAGCACCAATTGAAGCAGCTAGTTTCACGGGTGCATCGTGCAGCATATATAACTTTGTCTTCCTATTATACGCTGTTATCCATTGGAATATGCTCAATCTACCTCTAAATACGTTTTTAAAAATAACAGATTAAAAAACACTGAAATCAAAGGATACTGTATCACAAGCAAACACAATGAGTTTCCCTTATGATGGAAAGGATAATTTCTGTTTTACCTATACCAAGCAATGCAGTGAATGTTCGCATGGTACTGGAAATTCGGATGCCTTACAATAAAATTAGTTTCTTGAATAGATTTTAGCTTATTCAAAAAAGGTTTCAGGCTCATATTCGCTAATTTGACTGTATGAGGCATTGCCGTGTCAATTTGTTTTTGCAATAAATACTGTGCTATACAGAAGTTAAGTAGTTTACGATTATTTGATGCCTCTAAAGAAATAGCAAAGGAACATGTATAAATAACCAGATCGAATCGGTTGGTCGTAAATTAAGCTAATATAACACCTTTACAATCTGTCTTGTAGTGATGCCAACTTACCCTCCTTATCGTTCTTTATTTCCTCATTTTCGAGAGCATCTGTCTCGTAGTGATGCCTCCTTATCGTTTCTTCTTTTCTCATTTTTGTAAGCATTTTTCTTCCAAAGGGAAGGGTTTGATTAAGAATATTGGATACGAACAGTTCATGTATATCATATTTTTCTTTATATCTTATACGAAGATTCTTATACGTATCTGAAGGCATGATAGGAAATGAAATTATATTATCCAGTGTATTGTTTGAAATTACACATTGACTATTGTTTGTACTTTGGCACAGACTTTCTACTAATGTATTTTGTAATTCTGTGTCACCAAGTTTATTACTTGTATCGGTTTCGTTATCTGTAACTTTGTCATTTTTCACATCCTTTGTCTTGGGTGTATGAAAATATTTTATTTCACTTGCCTTTGATACATTCAATATTTGTGAATGTTCTGTAGATTGGTCTTTACTTTTTGTTTGCTCGGGCATCGATTGTACATATTTTTCTTCCGTTTCGTTTATTAATTTCTCAAACAGCCTATTGTCTGCAATAACTCTATCTGGTATCTTGTTCCTTTCCTTAGGATCTTGCTTGTTCGCTTTATTAATGTCTTCACAATGTTTTGATGTCTTCTGGTTTGATACACTTTCTGTTTTATCACTTTCAGTATGTAATACGTCTATATTGATTTCTCTAGTATCATTGTTTGACGATATTGTATTTCCTGTTTTGGATTTTATCTTCTGAAGTATAACACTTGCTAGTGACACATTTCGAACACATGGTGAACGTATACTGTTTATATAAAATCCAGAAGGAAATAATAAACTGGTGGAGTATATGTTACAAAACATAATAATTTAAACTGTCAAGATTTCTAAAAATGATCAGATCAATTTGTTTAATCGATTAATAGATAATCAACGTATCTTTGAAATAAATTTATTAAAAAACCGCAATTACGAATTTAACTTGAAAGATAGTTAAGACAATGTTCAACATAACCTAAAAACCTTACACAATACATACTTGACTATATCGCGCCATCCTTCGAGCATTTCTAAACTACACAGTTTCTACATTCGTTTAAACCGATAACACAATTTAACGTTTGAAAATAAAGTTGAAACTATTTAACAAATGACGCAAAAATTTAATTTTCTTCTTTACATTTTCAAACGAATACTTTTAACTGTATTTTCTTCCGAATGCAAATAAATTGTTAGAAAGCGAAGACTTAGTCGATCAATAGTAAACGAAAGAAATTTATCGGTAGAGCGATATACAGTGATATTGTAAGCGAAAATTCTAAACATTTTCAATGTATTCTATTTGTTTGTATTATAAAATATACAGCTGATACCCACCAATAAATCTTGTACAGACATATTTTTTAACGTTTCAATTCTTAACCGATCGAGCAAAGTCAATATCGAACAGTTCGCAAACTCCAATATGGATACGGTTTTCAAACAGTGTGCGAACAGTTCTGAACATTCTGAACTTACCATAAAAGATAATCCAGGCTTTGCAAACATGTTTCGATACTATTTTCCACTTTTCCGAAGCTTCTGCCCTTGTTGCCGTATCATCGTCCTAGCGTAGCATGCTAATATAATACATCTGTACTGCTCAAAGTTTCGATGAACACTGACGCCATATTGGTTTTAACATTCACAACCAATATGGCGGTTTAACCCTATATTTTAAAAGTACTCAAATAATACTCATTCTATTTCTATTCAAAATTAAAATGTTTCATGAAATTTTTGTAGTACGTTTAGCTCCTGATAGTTATAAAAATATGTTCTCAGTAATATTCGATTGGTTATAGTTATATGTAGTTGTTAAATAAAACTACTTTGTATATAATCATAATGAAATAATTGATAAAAACTCATTTCTCTTAAATGCAAGTGCAATGCATTATGGCGCAAAACTAATAATTTGAAATACGATTTTCAAAAACAACTTTGTTTTTTGGATCTATAGAAACCCCATTACGTTCTATGCAAATATAACACATGTTAAGATGGAAGTACGTAGTGTATTTAACTATTTGTCCGTGACTGTATATGTAGGTAATTGTGATCAGTATACTTTATTAAGAAGAACTATCACAGATCCCAAAAGGCTACACATCACTATGGTCAATGAACGTAAAACGTGTCAGTAATTTATCAGGCTTTAGGCGGCTCGGCTCGTTCCAGCGCGTGATCGCAATTTCGAAGTTAGCCGCTTATCAGCTATCGACTGTCGATCTAACGATCAAATGTGGGGTGCAACCCAATAATCGGTAATCGTTGCACAATAACCCCCTTTGCCATATTTGTGCCTTTCCCAACGAGCGTTTAGCAATAACCACGATTTAATTCGCAAGAAATTTATTCACCAGCTTTGATTGCGTTCTATTATATAATAGTGATATTAACGTTTACTTTTTCATCGGCGTCGTTTGCCAAGTCTAGATCGGCGTTTATGGCCCGTGGATCCTCAGGGGTCCACGTATCCGTTAGCAGGGGTGTCCTCAAACTTTCAGAGGAAAAGAGAAACACATTATTTCTCAAATAAAATGATCTCTCCTGTCTCTCGGTCCAGTAATAAAGGGGTTTTCGTTTAATGAAAAATACTACTGCGTCACCGATCGCGAAAGTATCCCGTGAATCATTTTTTCCGGCACACTGATTCAGTAGGTAATCGACAACGAATTCGAACAAAATGTGTAAATAATAGTGGAACGATATGTTTGAAAAAACACAGTATTACATCATTAATTGCTAACGAGTTCAACGGATTAACTCGCGCGTAAAATCATTTTGTCTTTTACGCTGTTCCCAGAGTGTAATCGAGGATGGGATCAAACGGTAAAAGCATACGTGTATTCATGCTTGAAATTATAAATCTATACAATAATAAGATAAAGAATAAAATTTCTCCCCTCTTTCCTGCGAATATATTCCAACAACGGAATGTAGTTTCTAATAACAATTTCTATAAATATTGAAACGTCTACGCGTTCTGGGGATTCTAAACGAAAATGGCGTCCGTTTGCTACGAAGATATCGGCGCTTATGGGTGGGAGCCGAGTGACCCAGTGCTGCTGGACGAGGAAGTGCGTCGCAAACGGTACGTAAAAATGCGGATTCGTATTTTTACGTAACGCTGCAACCGAAAACCGTCCCCTAACGGTGAAAGTTTCGCTATGAAATTCGAGATGCGCGTAGAACAGTGACGAGATCACGGCTCCCCTCTCGCCCGACGTCGAAATCTCCGCGATGCGACGTCACGGCGGGATGAGCGACCCGGATGGCGGATCGAAAAAATCCTTTCCGCAAGAATACGGGAAGATCGACGGGGACACCTCGGCTTTCGACGTATCCCGATACCATCGATGGCTAACCACGAATACGATACAGGTCAGCCGGCGACGCGAAACCACGTGTCAGCGAATCAGAAAAACAGAAACGAAGACGTAACACTTAGGAACGTCCTCGTTTAGAAATTTCGTACGCGTAAGGGATTTTCGCGGGCCGTTTCTTCATCGTGTATGCCGTTTTTTTTTATTTCGATTTCAAAATCAGGAAAAAGACAAACAACACCCGTTGCTTTGGACGCGAATAACGATTTCGTTTCCTATCTATCGTTAATCTTCACGATTGACCTGTTTCTTTTCCAACCCGCTCGACGGGCCCCCGTCGTATTCGATATCCTCGCGTGATCTCGTAACAAACAGAAAATGAAGTATATTTGCGACAAGAACGACGCAGGTAGTACTGCTTTTAGAAAGGTGCGTAAACCCTGCGATTGTGTGACACGAACACACGCGCGATCCGTTTTGCCGCAAGAAAAGACTCCGGGTAGTATAAAAGGGGGTGTATTCTGTAGTTACTGCATCAGTTTCATTCGTGAACCGTACATCGCTGCATTAACAACCATGAAATTCGTAGTAAGTGGCCTCGGTCTGTCTAAACTTGTACTTGTGCTCGACTGCACCGTGACTCCATTTTTGCTTGACTTTTGTCGGTAATTCTTCGACAATAGCAATATGTAATATACCATATCGATATTAGAATTGTGCTCGTTGCACGTAATTGTTCCTCGAGAGAACCTCTAACAGAACGTACTTTGACTAATTCAATATAATTTTCTCGTTATAAATTGTACAAGGCAGTTACGGCGTTAACGACGAATAACGAAAGGAGTGACTGTTAATATTTTCTTCTTAGATCGCTATCGTTGTCGTGGCCCTGGCGTGCCCCATCTACGGCCAGGAAGAGAAGAATATCGAGAAAAGAGGAATCAGTTACGGATTGAGTTCTGGAGGCGGTTATGGCGGCGGTTATGGCGGCGGTCATGGCAGCTATGGAGGAGGTAACGTAACAAACATTTTCAACGCCTGCAAAGGTTTCTTTTGTTTCCTCTATCTTTTGTACCGCCATGCCACGAAGCATAGACGGTCACGTGAATTTCATAATATCGGTGCACGAGAGATTCGATTTTTGCCTCAGAATGCAACTCCTTAGCTATGTAACCGAAAGGTGACATAATATGCGGTTGTCTTTAAGTATCTATGACCGTCGTAAACTATAGCGATCGCGACCGACTATCGGGACGATTTTGTTAGAAGCGTTAGTGAAACGTTATTTTAACCACAGGACTGTCGAGTTCCTCCCTTGGAGGCGGAAGCTACGGTGGAATTTCCGGAGGGCACAGCGTAGGATACAGTAGTGGAGTTTCTGGAGGATACGGTGGGCACAGTCTAGGAGGCTCTGGAGGATACGGTGGTGGAATTTCCGGAGGATACGGTGGTGGACTTTCCAGCGGATACGGCAGACATGGATGGTGAAGAAGTATCAATCGATGCTGGCGCGCATTGAACCCAACACAGAGCTTTATTACACAGCACTACTTTTCTAACATATCCAGTGGCTAAATGAGTTTTTATACTGATGTTTCACGTGTGAAATAAATTTTAATACTTTTTAACTGGAGGCTCGATCTCATTTTCCCCGCTATTGAAAATTCCCGCATCGATCAAAACGATCGAAAGGATGTCGATCTTATGTCGTACAAATTCAGAATTTCGAGAAAAAATTCAGTTACACTGTAAGGGTTACAAGCTGCAGCTACAAGTTTTACTAGCTTGTGATGTAGATAGAAATATTTTACGAGTAAAGTCTTCTCCCGTTTCGCGTCGAAAGATATCGAATTTCTTTTCGAAACGCAATAAATTTCTCTATACGTTACGCATCGACAAGTATGAATATGAATAATTATATAACGATATTTCTATTGGGGCAATAGGAAACTTTTCGACGTGCAACGGCACATCACGCAAACGTTTAATGTTTTATTAATGTGATTTAAAAGTATTTCCACAATCGTAATGAACTTACGAATAAGTTTGAAAGGAGAGTGACTGACTTCAAAAGTAGTCTTTTTTTAGAGTCGCTCCTGTGATTTGTTCATTGATTGTTTCTTAATCGTTATTAGTCTATATTCTAAACGCTAGGAGGACGAGTGTCGTATTCTAGGCAAAACCGATAATGTTGGTAGCGACACGGAAATGGTAAGGGCGCCCAAGGGACGCCATTTTGTGTGACACGAAAAATCAGAGTTATATAATTCTATGCTTCCGTGAAACCACGAATAAAGCATAAAACGATCCTTATTTCATGGTATTTTATGGAAATAAATATCACGCAACAATTATTTTACAATGTATTCTTCGAGTAAAGATGGCGAGTCTGAGAACTATGTTCGATCCAATCACCGACGTTGAATAATGTAGAACATTAATATTAATTCCAAGGATTTATATTCTTACGTCAATGGCTTCCTAACATTGTAAGAAACAACTCTTACATCTTCCTATGCTGCTGTTAATTTTGAAGTTTATCAAATAGAAGCATACACTCTGAGTCGATGGACTTATCATTTGTCTTTCTCGCACCTGATCCTTTTTCTCTTCTGCTTCGACTGTCGATCTCCTCTACTATTCTGTATTCCTATTAACATCGAAATATTTCCAACACGAATTGAAAGGTGACACGATATTGATTCGAGCCGTACAGGTTTTTGGTGGTGCCAAAGGGCTGAATGTAAAGCACCTACGCACTCAAATAGAGAAAAACTGATACTGAAACCACAAACCAGGTATACGAGTAGACCTGAAGACGAGTACTAATAGGCGAGAACAAGGCAGTCTTAACTGTTAAGTTTGGCTTTGGCTTTGGCTCTGGCTAGTCTCCCCACCCTTTCATCCCCTTGGACATATAAGCAGGGCCACTGCGAAGAATACTTCAGTCGCGTCGCGAATTCGGGAGTGTACAAGTCGCCAAAAGTGGGCCTGGGACGACTGCTGACCTCCGCTGGCCACTGCAGACCACTACTAGCCAGCGCTGACCACTACTGACCACTACTGACCACTACTGACCAGTTCTGGCTAGCGCTCCTGCCACTACTGACCACTGCTGACCACTACTGACCAGTGCCGGACGGTGATGACCAACGGTAAGAACTGTTCAAAAATTCTCTCTCCTCTTCTATTCTATCGTTTGATACCAATTTCGCTTCAATGACCTGATTTTGCCTTGCTTGTCTAACTGAAGTTGCTATAATATGAATATTTTCTTACTTTACAGCTGGCCCAGTGGTAACTATCCTATGTACTGACAACAAGTAGTAAGTCCACTCCTCTTATTTATATTTTATTATTTTTTTTTATTTGTTTTATGTGAATTCTACTTTATTTATCTATCCGATTTTATTTGGTTATTATGAATGTTCCTTTTCTCTCTTTCTACTTTTACATTGTTTGTCGAATTTATGTTATTGCTTTGATATGTATAATATTGCAGGGATATAATAATGTAATATTGTTTTCAATCATACACTATATTTGTTTCTATACAATTTCGAGAATTTTTATTTCTACGTTCTCGCTCGAATTCTCGTAATATTCTGCGGAGGTACTTTGTTTGATTCTTCCATTTCGTTTGATTGTTTGGTGTTGATTCAACTTGGGGTGTCGATCCAAGTTTCTTTCATTATTACGAATGTTCGTTTTGATATGTATGACATTGGGTCGATGCATGTATCATATTCGTTTCGATGGTACTGATGAGTATAAGAATGTTCGTTTCGATATGTATGACATGTTGTCGATACATATACCATATTTGTTTCGATGACACTGATTAATATAAGATTTTTATTTTTGCCTTTCAGCTTAAATTCTTGTAACAATTTCCAAAATACTCTGTTCAATTTTCTTTAGCTAGGTGATAGATCATTTTTAAGTGTTTATTCAATTTCTTACCATATCTCACTAATATAAATATTAGTTTTGATTTCAGTTCAAATTTGGATTAATCGCAAGGACATCGAGGGAGGACGCCGCAACCGCCGAGGGACTTTTAATTCTAAGATGGTTAGCCTTAAGCTTCGTCGCGAATCTTAAAATTAACGTCGACGATTTCTTTATTATACGTGTCTCCGCGTCTTACCAAGCAATTATTCAATAAGTAGCTTCTCCCTCGCTCGTTCCCTCGTACCTAGCTTCGATCACCGCTGTTTCATCGATTGAAACATGTGATCGGCCGTGTATCTGGTCCGAAAGATCTAATCGCCTTCCCTTGGTAGCTCGATCCAGGGAAAATGGTACTCTGCTGGAAGGTGTGGAGTTTCCGTATCCTGCGGAAACGCATACCTTCCAGCGGAAGTCGACACTGAAACAGAGGTACTCTCTCTTTGTCAGACAACTTGAGTCGGGTCCTTCGGGCTCCCGGCGGGTTGCGTTGGAGCAATGGAGACCTTAGATTCGGAGTCGCAGCCGTCCATTATCCCATAGAGATCTAGTTAGCAAGGGCAGTAGGTTCGATCCTCGGATCCGCTGCACGGTTCAGCGTCGCGTCGCGTCGCTTCGCGTGCCCCTCAAATTAACTTCGTCCCTCTTTTTAACCAAATAATTGCTTGGTACAACTGAATCAGAACATCCAAGGAACTTTGTTTCCTTCTATCGTCCGAATTTTAGTTTCAACTTGACTAGACTTGAGTTTCGACGTTAATTTTAAGTCTCTATTGCGTGCGTCTCCCAATATTGCCAAGTAATTATGTAACAAGTAGCTTCTCTCGACTCGTTCTCTCGTTTTTCGCTTCGATCACCGCTGTTTCATCGATTGAAACAAGTGGTCGGCCGTCCAGTTTGTCCGAAAGATCTAGTCGCCTGCCCATGATGGATCGATTTCTAGAAATAGAAATCAATCTACCAAGGGCAGTGTTGATTCGATCCGAAGATCTGCTGCACGGTTCAGCATCGCGTCGTGTCGCGTATCCCACAATATAGCTTCACCCCTTTTTAAACAAAATAATTACTTGGTACAACTAAACTAGAAGATCGAAGGAACATTGCTTCCTTCTATCTCTCTAGTTTAGTAATCTAGCTAAGCTTAGCTAAAAGGGAGATCGATGGAACTTTGATTCCATCTATCTCCCTTCGGGTCTCCACTCGCAGCAACCTCCTCGTGGTGAGACCTGGTAATCGGTGTCACCCACGATAGAAAAGTTATTCTTCGTAGGTGACACCGAGCTAATGGCTGCGAATTTAGAATTCTGTCTTGATATAATAAACGAATATAGATTTATAGTTAGGCAAGTGTTTGGTTAGCCATTATGTTATGTTACCAACAGATTTAGAAATGAATTGTAATCCCTTCTATAGTCAACTTATATGTATTTACACAAAACTACAGCTCTTTGCCTATCAATACTAATTCAGTGAATAGTTTCTCAATTGACCGCCATCCATGATAAGAGGACGCTAAAATCACCTGAGAATTTTCAGGTCGGTATGGCAGTCAGATTGGGCCACGAAAGCCCATAAGGTGAAAGGTATACCTTGTCCGTGGCCCTATATTAGTCAAACATAGTATAAAAATGGATTTAGTCACGATTTGCAATCACGATGGAGGCTGACGAGACCTTGATGAATTTTCTCGCAACACGGTGGCCATTGATAGCGATTCTCTGGCCTAGAACGGGTGGATAATCGACCAAACGCGCCTTGGTAACGCATTGCACCGCGGCTCGGTTGTTTTCGCAATTACACGTCAGAGGCAGTTCGACTCGCCTAACCGACAGATGCGGATTGCTGCACTGTCAGCCGCGGATAACGCCAACCTCTGCAATTCGCGTAATTCGCGTGCCGCGTAGATTACGTTTTATAATTAAATTCCGGGGGCCCCGGCGATCGGCCCACCCCGTCCGAAACACCGAACGCGCCCGTAATTGGAACGTCCACATGAAGCTGCTCAAGTTTTTGCTTCGTTACTTCCCACCGGGTACCGCGAAAACCGAATCCTCGACCCGGGAATTAACGCGATTACACCACCGTTTCTCGTTTTCAGGCCTGGCCTTGGAGTACACGCAGGGCGGCGTCGTCAAGACGAAGATCATCGATCTCCTGGATCTGACAGTCGAGTAATTACATTTTACAATTCGTCTAATCCTCCTCTATCCTCTTGCACAATTATTTTCTAGCGTTTACGTGGCTACTACCTTCTTTCCATTCATGCTTTAGCTATTTAAATATTAACTTTGCATATATACAGTCTTAGTACCCTCGCTAGGAACACAGTTATCGATCAGCCCAGTTACTGAAATCTACAAAAAAGACAAATTGATTTCCCCTTCCCCCTCTAAACGAACAAATAACCCTTTTCGAAAAATCACGGTACGATCGTTCGGAGAAGAGCGCTGCAACTTGAGCGTCGTTTTGCAGAACGGACGTAAGAGCATTAGCGGAGAGCATAAAGAAGACAGAGCCCGTAATAACCGAAAGTGTAATGGACCAGTTAGTGGAGACCCTGCAGAAGCTGCAAGCCATAGTTTGCGACGCGAACGCCAAGCGTTACTACAGATACAAAACCCTGCAGACCCATCTTCTGCCCCTCACGAACATCGCGTTCGATAAACTAGGTAAAAGGTACTCGCGATTAAGATTCTTCGAGTTCTAAATTTAATTGCAACTGTCCCGCGCAGTGGCTGCACAGTAGGTCCAGGATGGGTGGCCAAACTTTGCAAGTTTGCTCGAAAGACGAACCGAGTCATTTCTAGGAGCTTCTGCTTATTTTGTACAATTAATGTATAGCTTCCACGATACGAGTATCTTTAATTTGAAGATAAATTCTCGTTTAATTTATCAGCATGTTTGGAATTTATGAAAATAAGATTTGTTAAAGTACAACGCCATTCTGAATGCTATTCTCGTGCTCGTGTCTTCTCGTTGCTAGACGTTTGCCACGTTGAATAAACTTTTCCCGCAGATGCCTGACGGGCAGCTACGACCGGACGTGTAAAGTTTGGGACATTGACAGTGGAACGGAGCTTTTTACTCTCGAAGGCCATAAGAATGTGGTCTACGCCGTGTCCTTCAACAACCCAACTTCGTGAGTCTCGTTTATGGCACGAAACAATTTTCTCAAATGGGAATTTTGTTGTTTCTTTCCCCTACAAAATACAAGATAACGCGCGCTAATAAATATTGAGAAGAAGGAGAGTAATATTCAGACTTCCAGAACGAGTTACATATTTAAATTTTTGTTTGTTTAATAATTTTTTCAGAGACAAAATTATAACCGGTTCGTTCGACAAAACTGCTAGGATTTGGTGCTCCCGCACAGGACACTGCTTGACCACCATGTGGGGTCACGATGCCGAGGTCGTTGTCGCTAAATTCTCGCCCACGCATAGCAAAGTGGCCACAGGTTCCCTGGACTCAATGTCTAAAATCTTTCACTTAGGAACAGGTGAATTTTCGCTCAAAAACACGATTACTATTCATAGATACCTTGTCTGTCACCATGGTTCTAGTAGACCAAAGAAGTTTGCTTCGAATACAAAAATTTAATTAAAAAATTGATCATAGCTACAAGTTATAAATCAAAGCTTGTATGATAAATCTGCATTACGATTCGTACGAATGATTAATTTTGAAATTTCAATGGAAACGAATAGGCGACGAAGAGGGGACGTTGAAGGGCCATACAGCGGAAGTAATAGCTCTGCACTTCAACAACGATGGGAATCAAATCATCACAGGCTCCTTCGACGGTACTGTCAGTATCTGGGACACGAGGACATACGCGTACGTGCAAACCCTCGTGTGGTCTTAAAACAATAATTTCTCAGCCAACACTCCGTGTGTCGTTAAGCTCTTGATCGAAATAATTGTAACATAGAAGAACATATTCCCAAACGTTGTGGCGATTTATCGATAGTTCGAGAATCTCCAATAAATCGCTGGGAGTATGTTATCCTATATCCTTTCTTTCAGTCGAACGAGCGTGTTGATCGGCCATCGATCCGAGCTGTCCAATTGCATTTACAACTTCGATTGCTCGTTGATCGCGTCGTCGTCGATAGACAAGACCGCCAAAGTCTGGGACACGAGGATGTATTCCTGTTTGGCCACTCTGCGGGGTCACGACGACGAGGTCCTGGATCTGACCTTCGACAACAATGGGAAAAAGTTGGCAACCGCGAGCAGCGACGGCACGGCGCGCGTTTGGGACGTGACCAGTGCTTTCCAACAGCTGACCATCGCGGAAGGACATCGGGACGAAGTGTCGAAAGGTATTGGAAGGGCAGTCGTTTAAATATTTGATTAAAAAAAAATTAAGATGCGTTCTAATATTACTAAGAAAATATATTACAACTTCCTCGAACGCTGGTACACGTGTGGCGTCGCCTCCCACGCTCGCCACCAGAGGGGTCGCGTTCTCACAAGCGCTCGACCGACCCCTTGGTTGCTGTATATGTATACAATCCTCAACCAACTTACTATGATTCTCACGAGTTTCTAACCGCGAACACCCCTGTGTAATAGACAGTGATTCCTGCTTTCGACAATTTTTTGTACTATTTTAAATAGTATCGTGCTAACCCAAAAATTCGTTTAGTGTGTTTCAGTCCGAACGGTCAACATCTGCTGACTTCCTCGTCGGACAAAACGTCGAAATTGTGGTCCATAGAAGACGGAGGCTGCGTGCAAACGCTCGACGGCCACACCGACGACGTTTTCAGTTGTGCATTTTCGTACAATGGCGATACGGTTATCACGGCGAGCAAAGACAACACTTGCATGATCTGGAGGTGACTCGATTGGTTTCAGGTGTGCCCTTAGCTGCTCGTTGTCGCTTTGTTCGTGTTCTACGTTGTATACTTCTACGCGATTTAAATTATTCCGGGGGGAAAATATTTTTCCAAAAAGCGTCGTCTTTTTAGGAAGCTTGAAAGATTTTCTTCGCGCCAACGCGATCGATTTACAATGTTGAATTTAAATTACGATCCGTGTTCGCATTTTTGCCGCCCAAAGGTTTATAAACTTTAAACGGTTTTGAAAAACGATCGTAATTAATTTGCTCGCGGGATCTTGTTTGAATAATGCATAAAGACGCCCGAATGAATAATGGAGCGCGGCATAAAGCATAGTTTGGAGAAAACTTTGATAGTCAATTTACCCACGCCCGTATTAAACTAAATTTATAGTTAGTCGGAGTGAATGTTTTTTAAAAAATTTCGCACGATGATCGATCTAAAATTTTATAATCGTTACTAAAAAGTGAACGATTTGGAGAACTTTGCACGATCGTGAGATTCTAAATCCGTGAGAAATCTTAATGTTTTGCAACGAAGCGTACTCGACTAATTGCTCGAACCTTTAATTAAAATTCGCCATATAAGAGTCTAGAATTACGTTCTTGCGTCGTTGTGAGAGTAATTAAGTAGCTGTTAGACAATTCAATCCTTCGTGATTCTTGACATTTAGTAAATGAGAAGTCTTTTTCCTTGGAAACAAACATTACTTATGCACGCAGTCGACTAACATCATTTTCGGATTTTCTAAATCATCTTTTTCGGAAGTTTACGTAAGAAACTTGTCAAACGAGCCATCGTTGACTTTGATAATCAGCATCTTTCTCTATTTGAAATTTTCTTCCCACTTTGTCAAACATTGTCTCACACGAGACATTTAATTCTTTAGTATTTAAGCTGCAACTGTTCTTATTACAGATAGTAATGTTTGTAGATTATAAGGTTATAATCACGTTTCTGGTTTATCTCTCGCACACAGTAGCTATCTCTCTTGATAGTTCGAATTTGTACTTTCTAAATGTAATTCGCGTTCCAACATTGGAAACAACGACGAAATGTATCCGAATCCGTCGTATAGTGATTATAGTATGCCTGTACAATAATACTCTGTTGCCTCACCGTAGAAATTCAACACAATAAATTCACAATTTATAATTGCACTCGTGTGTATACCGATAAAAGCGTTGGAAAATGTGCTTGGATTCTGCAATAAAAATAATTGCAGTTTATCATCGTTATTTTGTAATTAAAGCGTTATCTGTCGCTGCTAGACGTTTATCGTTGCAATCGAAACGCGTGAAATGTACAAGATAAGACACGTATAGTTCGCGTATTTATTGTTATTGTTATGGGATTGCAAGGTACTGTGCGAATCAGTTATTAAACGTGATTAGTTGAATAATTACTCCTACTTTAGCGACAGATTGTGAAATAAGATACTTTACGTAATCGTTGATTATTTTATTATTCAGCTACCATTATTTTATACTGATCATTTTAATCCTTTCAAGGAGTATTATCCCAAAGGCAATAAATATACATTTCTCTGTTTATTTACGCAATTATTTAAATGTGAACACTCAACAGCGTGGGAAAATTTGCACAAAAATTTGCACAATTTATCCCAGGAATACTGTATCTATATTTCCAATAAAAATTAAAAGTAAGTTACTTTGAATGGTCGTTTATTGTTTTTAGTTGGACTCCAAACTGTTCCCAGTCCACAGGTTGCCGGCAGAAATGTTTGGAAGACCAACCAAGCACCAGAGGGTACCTTGAAAGTGTCGTTAGCGATTGTATACTTATGCGAACAGCCCCGCTCCACCTGTTCCAGTCGGCGACTTTAGCCAGTTCGTGGAGCACTGTCGGTTCGAGCGCGAGTTAGCGTTAACTCGAAACGCACCGGCTACAGTTACTTAAAAAACCTATTAAATATCGTACGACGCGACATTGATCTCGACAAGTGTAAAGAATCGTGATACTCGCCTTTAAACAACTAGTTTCGCTTAAAGACTCGTGAGGAATCGTGTTTCTGATAAACGATAATCTCTAACGTTTGTTACGAGCAACACCGTCGAAACAGTGAATGAACGTTCCTGCAAAATATCTGTCCGAGATTATGGGGGATTTTACCAATCGATACGATAAATACACGTTTCGAAGTGTCTCTATAATGAAACAGAAGCCTCTGTTCGAGGAATGATGATAAGCGTCTACGATTCTGATAATTCTTACTGTCCACTCGATACACCGATTTCGAAACAGTGTAAAGATTAGACGAGAACGTGTCCACGGGGGTCTTAATTACAGAAAGTCTGGTGCATTACAAGTTTACAATCGATTGTGTACTACTTAGACACACGTCAGTCGTTGAGTAATGACACAGGCGAAATTTAAATTGCGGTGATCGCGATCTCGTACGAGACTTCGACACGAAATCGATTCCCAAATTCAACGCGGCTGCGACGAGGTTGGTAAAAGGGCGTTCGAAAACCGGTTTCAGCGGCCTTCGTTTTTACCGGAGTTACGACACGCTCGATTCTTACCTGGGGAGAGATTTTTCTGAACCGGTAAACAGAGGACTCTTTAACGATTACGTGAATCGTTCGAACAAGGATGGACGAACGGGTCGATTCGATCGCGCTTCGGCGGGACTGGGCGTAAAATTGGCGGGAAAACAGTGAGATTCACGAGTCTTTGAATTATAGGGTGACAGATAACTAATTTTAAAAACAACATTTGGTAAAGATAAATGAGGACAAAATTTCATAAGAAAACAAAGTTTCTTTTTGGGAGTATATAAAAATGATAATCAACTCTACGAATCTAAGTATTGTAAAATAAATATGCACCCAAAAAAATTCAAAAGCTGTAAATAGTCGTCGCTATATGTCCAGGTAATTGAGGTTTCTCAGCCTATGTTTACGATGGCCAGTCGGACAACGAAAACCGTGTCTCTAAACCGCCAATTACGAACGTCTTCGTGGCTGTCGCCCCGTTAATTAGTAGCGGGAGAAAGAACGAGAAGAAACGTCGGCCGACGGACGCGAATTAATTAACGGTGCAATTTCACTCGTGGCGGTCGTGTGATATAATTAAATATCGCCGCGGAAATTTCAGTCGCGTTCGCCTGTCGCCTTAACGAGCACCCTGGAAAACACCGTCGAGGCGTAGGGGCGGTGAAGTTTTCGACGTCGCTCCCGTGGATCCAGCTGAACGCGATAATCCACGATCCACGATAACTTTGGACCTTGATCGGCGAGATTCCTCGCGTGAAATCGGTTGGAAGCACGTGTCTGCGGTAAGAACATTATTCGAATACCCAAACCGATATTTTAAAATAAAAATTTCATTTAGTTTTATAGTTTGGTATTACCACTTGGTACCAGAGACGAAATCATCGACAGTTTTACTTTCTTTCTCGATTGATAACGCTCTGTATATTCTCCAAGTTACTTCTCGCTAATCTTCGTGATTATTAACACTAGATTTACGGCAGCCGTGAATTTGACGGGTGTCTGATTCCATATTTAAAATTACAGAACGCGTAAATATTATTTTTTAACAACTTATGTTGAATTTGATTAGAATACATATTCTAATTAAAAGAAAAATCGTATTGCAAGGTAATCGTCGACATGAAAGGTGTCAAGAAATATACGTGCGACCAATGCCCGTAAATCGAGTGTTAAGAAAGAAGCTGAGTCGATGGAAAGTTTAAATTTATTCCGAGAGTTTCGACAAAGCATAATCGTCAAACAAACACCGTAGAGCATTCGAGAACGATTTTGTAACAATCGTTCAACAAGAGTGTCAAGTTTACAGTGATGCAATTCCGCGATAACGAACCTTGCGTAACGCGAAATATTCGCACTCGTTTCATCAGTCGGTTAATTTTCGCGGAGCAGCGAACGTTGCTAGCGCGAGGTGAATAAAATTTCGTCTTTATCGCGGAATTATACGAGCACGCGTTTCGAGCTAGTTTAATTAACGATACGATAAAGGAACGGTTCATATTTTGTTCCGCGAGCGAACGAAAGTCCGATCTAAAATTCGAACGATACAAATTCCAGCGTTAAAGGCTTGAAACGAAAGAGCCACCCCCGCTCCTCCTTCGGAGGGGAGTGGAAGGCGAGACGCCGGAAAAATGTACGACAGTCGTTCGTGGGAGTAAATCTGGTTTACTGTGCCAGGGGGAGAAAGAAAAAAAATGTCGAAACGAATGTACCATGTGTCACGATTTACGGGAAATTAAAACAAATGTCTCAAGTGCTCGCCACGTGCACCTGCGCGGATTATGGCCCGTCTGAACGCCAGGTTTCCCCCTTGTTCGTGACGCGTCAGCGTGGGTGGTACCGAGAGACTCGAAAATAACGAAAAGGTTCTTTAAACAATCCCGTCGAAATGACACGGAATCCAATTAGCACCGCGTTTTTGCCTCGCCTTAAGAACAGTCAGGGAACAATAAACAGCTTGGTACAAAGAAACCTGGAAAATACCGTTTGTTTACTGTCAAAGAAAGAACGCGGGACCACTTTAATTGCGATTCTAAATTTTAAATAGGAGCAGTTCCGTTTGCTTTTATTTAGAAAGAAAAAAAAAATATTGAAGTACGATTTGATACAAAGGCGAAGAAAGTCTGGAATGTTTTGGTAGAAACTGTGTCTCGAATATGTCGAAATATCGTGGTGAAAAATATGTAGCATCGGTAACGAATAAATAACGGAAGTTCGGAGTAATTGGGTACGCCGGGTAATCGGAATTAAGCAGCGCTCTGGCGGAAACTCCAATTCGAAAACCTTTTAAAACGTAACGTCGGTGTCGCGCTTGATATTTTCCGCGGCGCGTGTTCCACGCACGCAATCGTAAAAAAAAAAAAAAAATATCAGAACGCAAGGATACGAGTGCAACGGGCGGCGATAAATAAAGTGTCCTGTCAGCAAGGCGCGCATGCTGCTCCTGCGGATCGAATGGCGTTCCACGTTCGCGATAAAGCACGAATCCACGCGGCTCTTCCTTCCTTCGATGATAAAAGGACCAAAATACCGGACAGCCACTGCAGATACAGTTTTATAGGGCCGATTCGCTCGACGCCCGGAGATAAAGCAGCTTCTTATTAGCCATTTCTGTTTCCGGACAATTTCATTTTATTTATTCTCGTTTCTATTTAAAATAATACTTTACATCTCATTGGGCCTCTTAAATCACTGGATTAGTCGATGTGAGAATTCTAGTGATCGAGAATCTTTTTTTAAATTTAATTCTTAGTCACCGTGTGTGTTTGAGAATTTACTATTGAAATGAATAAACTAGGCTTCGTACAATAAAAAGATAATTAAAAATAATAAGGGAAGTCAACGGATCGTAGAATGTGTCGAGGCTGTGGGAATGATGGGGGAGGAAATGGAAAAATTAAAGACGCGAAGCAGCGAGTGAATATCGAGCTCGCGTCGATAATTGCCACTCATGAAAATTAAACAGCATTAACGTATTAACGAATGAATTGATAATGAGCTGATATAATGAGATCGTATCGATCAAAATATAAATCTGCCCGACAGTTCATACGCTCGTTCCTCAGTTTTTAGTTTTATTAGAAACTTGTTGCCTGATAATAAATAGTTTTCACCGCGTGCGCTGTTATGTTAATGAGTTTCGAAACCATAGATCGCAACGATACGAGCTTCAACAGGCGAGTGGACAACGTTAGAAATAATTTGTATTTCTGCTACGAGGGGGGGGAAACAAGACATCGTTAATAAATGCTCGTGCACGTGTAATTACGCTCGAGAAAGAAATGATACGCTTGCTGGCAAACGGAACGCCCACACGTTGGTTTGCGGTCCTCTGATATGCACAATTGCTTTCTGTATGTTCACATCGTTACGCGATAACCCAACGACCGCGGAAACGTATTCTCGCTATAGCATCGCGGGGAGAAAGCGAAAGTTTCTCGATGTGCTCATTATCTTGTTTCGAAGCTTTGTTATTTCCAGAACGAAGCAGAAAAATGATTTCTCCCGATATGTAAAACAACAATTTCAATTAAATACATAATAGAAGACTGTCCACCCCACAACAGACTAATGAACAGATTAGAAATGAAAAGGTCACTACACCAAGCACTAAACAATGATATAAACAACATGAGAAAAATACTGACATTCTGCAGAATAACGAATATAACAGAGAAAATATAAATGAAAAAGAAACAAAGGCAGAAAAATAACATTACATAATACATGAAAACAACAGCCAAAGACCAAGCAGTCGGTGCTGTTACAAAATTAAAAAAAAAAAGAGTACGTATGGATTATGGCTATCGAAATTAATACGATCGTTATTTTTTGAAAATTTGAACGAATGATTATCTTTGGTTTACATTGAAAGTAATAATGTTCGTGCAAATTCGGGGGATGATTTTAAGCGTACCGTTCTGTATACTCGATCCAATTCATTTCGAACGACCATCGTTGCGTTTCACTCTGTTAATTCGCGATCAATCGAACGGAATGGAGAAAACAACTAATAAACGACGGTCGGCTCGGCGATGGACTCCGATGGAAACGATATTGAAATTGGAGGAAATTAAAAAGGTCCCGTCGAGGAACGGCTGGGAGCTCGGCTGCGCGCAATCACGCGAAAACGACGGGAAAGATCGCTAATGGGGAAATCGTGTTGAACTTAAAGATGTCCCCGGTCGAGGACTCTCGCGTTCGATTTGTGGCACGTGACCGCCAACGGAAAAACCGATGGACCACAATTTTTCATCCCCACTGGGTCACCATCGCCACCACCGACCATAGAAACTACGAAATCCTCACAATAATCGAATAAATTCAGTTTAAACGTCAAACTAGATTACCAAATTTTTTTAATCCCACCTCATCGTTCCCCTAAACTTAATTTAATTTGCATTGATTTAATCTTACTCTTGAGACTAGGTTTCACAGATACCAAAATAAAAAGGGACAAATTTCGTCACGAGACCAGCAACCTAAACGAGTACTTTATTTTTCTCGCTGTTAACACAAATATTTGAATATTTTAAAATAGTACTCCATTTTCGAGCGTATTATTGCCGAGCAGCAGCTTCTCGCGAAGACTATGAACCCCTCAAGGTCATCCAAAGACACTTCGCCCGAAGACATTCCGCAGGGCGTGCATAAGAATTTAACCGGGACACCTATTACCTTGTTACTTTGATTGTTATCAATTCCATTATGGTTCATTCGCACTTGTCGACCGTTGTCTTACGGTTCGAGAATGCAGCGAATTTAATTTCGCGTCGCAGAGACGACGCGACAGCAAAATCGAAAACGAGAACGAATCTTCTCGATTTGAACGATTCGTAAAATATTAGAGAAGTGTTTAAAAATAGCAAGTAACGTCTCGTTGTGAAATATTTTGCTAGCTGGAAGTAGAAATTATTGGAACGATAAAAATGAAGATGATTCCAAAGTTATTTTGGTACAAGCGTCTGTACGAATTTACTTTATTATTTCTGGCTAATGAAATCAATATATGGCCGTCGTCACAACCTTCTCTACTTTTTGGAATCACAGATGACTTTATTTTGCAGGTGAACCATGGCTGGGATCGACAATTTTGCGTACGTCGCACCCGAAACCGCAGTAAGTCGCAAACAGTGTACTAATTCAATAAACGTTAATTTTAATAGGGTTATTGTCAGTAATTTTCGCGATTATAGAATTAATTATTTTGCCAGGGACATTAACATTAACCAATACATAATTCAGCGCTAAATGCGTTTGCAACAGACATAATTCCATAATCTTGTATTTTAATAATGGTTCCCCGTGATGGAACAGTAAGTCGGGTTTTATCGCGCGAAAAGTTGTAAAATGAATCTATCCGGATTGGAACGAATGCATCGACGATGCCGGTGGATCCATTATACTGTATAAGGAGCAAAGTTGGTCTACTTCGGGAAGTCGAAATTTGAGATAATTGGATTTCAAACAAACGAGACAATGTCGTGGGAGTAATTTAAACGTTTGGAACAGTCGGTGCCGGGAGAAGGGTGCCCCATGCTCAGCCAATTCCTCCTCCCTTTAGATGCAATCTTTAATTGTTTCGACTAAAACAATCAAGCCATTACGACGATCGCGTGGAAGCTAATTAAATACGTACGTCATTTTCTTTCCCCTTCGAACTCGAACCACACTATAAATGGTAATTATTGCACCGCGTGGTTTAATCTAAAAATCAAATACGCGAACAGTTATCGTTTCGACGATAAATTTAACAGGTAAGAATTCGAGACTCGGTGACGTTCTCGACGTAATTTTTAGCCGGAGTCATGAAGTGGCCTCAGCTTACATGTACTTATGTAAATTTAAACGGGACTGAATGCAAATTTCCGCAAAGGCAAACAGTGAGGAGGGGGATAGGTAAAACGCTCTAAGATATTGCAGTTGTTTATTCCCACGAGCTAGCGCATGAAAGGATGCAGCGTTGCTTTGTTGGCAAAACTCCTGGCTTATCAGTCGCGAGATTAAAATGAACCTCGGAGCCCGGGGGAAAAAAATCCGCGAAAAGTTCCTCGGGAGAGCCACCTAAGCGATATTTTAAACTCGCCGGTTGCCGTGTATCATTCTTAGCGTAATCACGCGAAAAAGCACTCGCGATGAACTTTGAAAAGAATTTCCCCCGCGACCACGGCGCATTCGAAACCACCCGTCGAACGAGACTGCTAACTCTCGTTAATCCTAATTATTCTCTTAAATAAAAAATTCTGAAAACTCGATCGTTCGCTTAGGTGACGTACGTAGATAGATTCTGGTAATGGTCAGGGATCAAACACTAAACTTTTTCTATTATTCAGTAATTTTTTTACGAATATAAATGAGACAACGATTCAAGTAAATACACCTATGTTGTCACCGTGCAAAACTAACACGATTGAAAGTTGTCTGAATATAAATAATCGCGCAAAAATTGCAACCAGATTTTTAATTCACTGGATCGAAAGATTCCACGACACCCTGTGGAGTCGACCCCGTGAATAAGGTCGGCGGTGTATACGGTAACGTTTCAATAAGAAACACCCTTTTCTTTGTGCACACAATGCTCTTAAGCTGCCTCGATTACCGGGGGCACGGCGAGGAAAGCACACAGGGAAAAAGTTCGACGATAAGAAGAATCGACGACGATGTTTACGGAAAAAATTTTCGCCCCGGTAAAAGTGGCCCCCGGATAAAAGTCAAGCCGAATTCTTTGGCAACGTGTATTCCGGGGTCCGACTCGAATGCCTCGCACAATGCACGCGCAACGTAAACTCGTTTCAAGCTAACCGGAGCCCTCCTTTGTTCGCGCCGGGGATCCGGGAACCCGGTTTTCGCCCAAAGGGAGCCCCAGAATGTCGTTGAAAGCGGCTCTCGTCGTCTTCGATGCGTTTCTAGTCTACTAGATTCCAGAAAATGGTTCCTTCGCGTGAAATTTATTATTTGAAAAATACACTGTTACCCCCGCTCGTATTCGTACGCTGTAACAGTGCTTTTTGCGTACATTGAGATACACAAGGGTCTGTATTCGAGCAAATTAGTGGAAAAACAGAATATTCTGGAAAAAGAGTTTCTCAAAAAAGTCGTTTTGAACGTTTGAAACGAACGTTACGGCGCGGCGGCCAAGCGCGGCAAGAATGGCGGTAAATTTGAAAATTCGAACATCTCGAAAGGGTTGAAACGGAAGTTCGAACGACCGAGAAAAGTTCGAAACGATTGACGCTCGCTCGCGGGGGGGAAGTACTTTAATCGTTCCCACGGATTTTCGACCGCGGCCCATTAATTTCGACAATGCGCGTCCTCCAGCCCGCCACTCCTGTCTCCCCACCCTCCCTTCTCTTCTAACCATTATTTTTCTCTTCGACATCTTCGTGATGGCGTACCGCTACTCCTCGTAATTGCGGCACAATCGTGGCCCGCGGGCATTAACCGCGCACGACCACCATCGTGGGTAACGAACAGTTCTACAAAACCGTCTCATTCGCGGCTGATAGCACCGAAGGCAGCGATAACAATGGCCGGGAGAAGGGGGAGGGGAAACGAGACGGGACACGGAGAGTAAAAATATGTGGATCGCTCGAAAATTCTCGTCCCATATTCCGCGTTCCCTCCAAGGATTCCGGAAAAAATTGCGTTCCCGGGTATTTCGGGGTTTCCGTCGGTCCGTCTTTCGCCCCCGGTGAATGATCTCGTTTCTCCGGATTGCTATTCACCCGGCCTAATCATCGGGTTTCCAACCGCGAAATGGGGACGTCGCGATGGTCCCTTCGCGCGTCTCGTTTAGGTTATTATTCGAATTTTTTTAATGGAAAGTTCAACCCATTCAACTACAACGTCTTTAAAATTTTTTTAAAACCATCGTCCTTCTATCTTTCGCCCCCGGATAAGTGCGTTGGTTTCTGATCGAAAAGAACGACTGCCTTCCATTCGCAAATAAACAGGATCCGATTTGCGATCGGTTAGCCAGGTAATATCGTACTCCTTCCAATTGTTGACGCAACAAGTCCGCAGACCGCATTTCGAAATTGCAATCTGATCGAATCCGTCTGTGTTGACCACGACGCCCGCAATCACGGAAATGAACTATTATCGAGCTCGCGTTCCGAACCAATGATAATTTACGACGAAAACACCGTTTAAATACTGAAAAAATAAAATGCAAAGCTTCTAGTAAAACCCCTTCTATCCCTTCGAACTATCGCAACGTTCTTTTCATTAATAAACATTCTTTACTTCCAATATTTGTGGTATAAGAAGAAAATAATTTACGCTAATGTCTATGCTGAAGATTTTCTCCTTTTGATACCGATCGATCAACTGGAACTTGAAATATCAACTCACCGCCGGAGGGCTACGCTCAACTTTTAACTTTCTCGCAAGTACTCGACCGACCATTCAATATCCTCCTGCTATCTCGCCTATTTCTTCCTACGACAACAACGGAAATAGAAAAGAAATCGATGTTTTGAAAATGTCTATAGTAAACCATCCCCTTAACCGTAACGTTCCCGGTAACACCATTCGCAGAAATTCCCAACGAGGCTTCCATTTTCCGTGGATATCAATCCCGGAAATCGGATCTGCCTGCGAAACCGAAACTCCTCGGCGTCGCGGAACAAACACCGTTGTCGAATTCCTCCCGCACAAAGGACACGAGCCCCGTGACGGGGAGAGTGAGAGAGTGTCGTGGAAATAAAATATAAAAGACACACAGAGGACAGAAAAAAAAAAAAGGAAAAATAGAAGAAAAGACAAACGAAAGGGAAGAGCGCCCACGGGTGGCGCTCATTAATCACGATCGACCGCAAAATCCCAATCAATCGGGCCGCGTTCCTGCATTTTTCCCCTCCGTTGTCGGGTTTTTTTCCTTTGAAAGGAGCAACGACAAGTAGCGTACCGGGTTGTGTTGCTCCCGGTGAGAGAAAGAGGCGAGCACCGATGGGGGTGGGCAAAGGGAGAGGAGACAAGGGATGGGCAGGGATAGGGACTAGTCGCGGGATTCGTTAGGCCGGGCAGCCTCGTCGATGAAACGACAGAGGACGGGAAACAGGACCGGGACCGGAGTCGCGAACGAGCGATTCAAGAGAAACGGCCGACTAAATAATTGGCAACGGGTTTTGCGAGAAACGCCGCTTCACGGTCGGCCGCCATTTAATCCGGATTAACAAGCTGTTTGACGTATTCGCTTTATACCGGTCCCCCGCAAATCGAGTTACTTCTGAATGGAGTCGTTAGGAATGCACCGGTTACGAGCGCGTCGGGTGGCCACTTGCGCGAAACCCGGGAAAAGTTGTCGCGTAACTTTTACGCGAACCCTGCTGTCCCGTCGATGGTTTTACGCCGATTTCCCGCCCGGCCGCCACCCTTCCCCCGCATTATGCGAATTATACGAAACCGTGGAATTCAAAACTGTAATTAGCGATCGCGCGAACAAGTTCCGCGGACAAAAACCGTTTACTCCGTTGGACCAATTCCAATGGGAAATTTTCGATCGAATTTACAGACCCGGGGAACTCGGCGTTGCTTTCGAGAGGAACGCGACGAATTGTTTACCGATCGCGTATTTGCGCGCGTAATGTGTTTCGCGGTTCTACGTTGAACATTTCCGGGGCTTTTGGAGAACTTGAGGAGTTTATTGCTGATCCAGAATTCCAATGGCGGACTTGTTTCTATCAAAGAACACCTTTTAAGAAAATGCTAGATCAGTTGCTGTTTCATGTTTATCCAGATTGCTTAATAATTGTGATATTTCGAAATTTTCGCCCAAACATTTTTATAGCTCGCATATTCGGGAAGTTAATCCAGCGGCTGCACGGAGATTAATTGTGGTTGCACGCGTCTGTCTTGTGCATGATTTAGAGCTACACTTTAAGAGAGTCTTAAAGGACTATGATGCAGTATGAACTATGGACCGTGCCGTGCACGTAATGCCGTCGGTGACTATGACTAAGTATACGAGATTAATTAGGAGTTGTGTTCTGCGGAACCTTCGTCCGATTCGAATATTAAATTTATACGCGTACTGTTTGAAATCTAAGACAAAAGTCGTGATAAATATGTGCAGCTATATTAAATACTTCTGGCAACGACTGCTAGACTGATGGTCCAATTTCACTAAAATCTACACGATCTGTCCCAACTCTTTCCCAACCAGTCAACGAAATTACTTTCCCACTAAAAATTCAATTTGACTGTTAATAAAATTAATTTCTGGGCCCAAAACATTACCATTACCAGTACCAGTTTGTCGCTCGGATTTCAGCGCAGAGTTTGCGGAGCAGTTTTCGACGAAAAAGAAAATATCGTCGAGTAAAAAAGAAAGAGATTTGGGCAAACGTGACTCGGTCGATGCTCGTCTGAAAAACGTGCCGGGCCGTTTCTTTCCCGGCGCGGAGAAATCCTCACGGAACGGAAAACGTGACGGCATAAAAGAACGCACGAATATCGAACGTGACGGAAGCGCGTACAAAGGTCTTTTGAGGCTCGTTTTCATTTCGAACCGAGCGAGCCGCTGAGTGCGACCGAAAGCCAGGAGAAACGAACGACGGCGAAGAGAGGAAGTCGAGGGAAGTGCAAAAATGTATTCCATTACAACGACGCGTAAGAATCTAGCGGTTGGTCCTCGGCGAGTCACTCTGCACTCGACGATCGTGAAATATTTTGCACGAGCTGCTGTTGCGTCGACGTTTTCCCCGGTCTCATCCGTCTCGACCGCGAAGAAAGAAAGATGGCGGTCCCGAAGGTATTGCACTCGCATAATTAAGCCCGTGACCAACATCGATCGCGAAAAGAACGCTGGCGAGCCTTTGCGGGGGAATCTTGCAACGGTTCCTCGTTAAAACGTCGCGCTTGACCCTCGATACAGCGTTCCGTGTCGTCAGGCCCCCTACACGCGCGTTTCATTTTCCTAGTCGATATCGATTTTCTTCGAATGAATCGTTTCAATTATTAGAGCGTAGATTTGTTAATTTCCCTTGCAGGTGGAGAAGTTCGAAATAGTATTCCCATTACATGGTTTTGGAAGTAGGTCGAAGTTCAGGACCGTTTCACTACGATATTGATTCTTTTATTAAGTTCAAAAAGTGTCTCGATTTCTGAACGAATTAACCGCGATACGGGAGAGTTGACTGTAGTTTAATAAACAATGAACCACTTAAATGGAGTTATCGAATACCTATTTTAGTGCTAGAAATATTCAGCTCCGAAATATGAATGAAGTTGGCCAACAATTGGGGCGTTGGAACGATCCACGAGTGTACTATTTTTGGAAAGCGAGATTGACAAATCCCTCGTCCGAAAACGATTCTTTACTCGAGCTATACAGATTTGAAGAAATTAAACAGTGAACGTGAAACGCACGACTCGTCGGCATCCATGGGAAACGATCGAAACAATATTTTTCTTTCTCGCAGCCTAAGCGCCTCGTGCCCCTGCAACACTTTCGTAGGTGTTAATAAATTCAATAGGAAGTTATTGAAAACTTCCTCTAAACATTCAGGATGGGCCACCCACGGATGTAGGACCGTGACACGCGCCGTTGTTTAACCCTCCGCATAGGCGTCGACCGAGCCTAATCGGTGCAATTTCACAGGCAGAATTTTCTAAAGGGTGCAACAGGGATTAAACAACTTAAATATTTTCCTACAGTTGATACATTGATATTGGGGGGGTGGAAAAAATTGTAAACAATTTTTCTTTCGATCGAGACGCAATTTCAAAAGTTCAGAAACCACCATGGCGGATCGATTCGACCGCGTGAGTGTTTCGGTCAGATTTCGAAACGATCGAAATTTGGGGAAGGAAAATCGACGCCTGTGGCTGGCCACGCACGCTTGTCGGCCGAGTGGGGTGGGCGGGGGAAAAATTGTGTCTGGCGGGCGAAGCAACCACTGCCAGCTGACGGACCCCCGAAAGCGGAAGCCATGGATCTTTATTAAATCCACGAAATTTATGTCGAGGCGGTCGCGTGGCCGGCGAAACGTGTGCCACGTCGGTCTGCCCCGAAAGGGTATTTATCCCTCTCCGCTTTTCAAGCGCATGATCCACGTTTGCGTTGGGCAAACGAACCCGGGACTCCGGGCGACGCCGGTTCCATTGTGTAACGCGCGTGTACGCGTCGATGCACCCCGTGTATTGCATTTTTTTTCAATATTTTTCAACCTCTCGTTTCCTTTATTTCGGCTTCTTGTCGTCGATTATCGCCGCCCGGCGTCGAACGAATCGTTCCCCGATGTCCGTTTAACGAACGCGACGTTTAATTTACGCGTCGCGGACGCCTTCGGTCGAGCCCCGGGGACCTCTGTTTGCTCGTCGACGAACTCTGTCGCGAAATACGTTTCACGAAGGGATTTGTAATTTTATTTCGACCCCCCCCCCCGACCACGGAATATTTGTTTCAACGTGGCTGGCAGCCGGCGTATCCGCCGTTCGCGGATATTTCAGAAATTAGATGGGGAGGTTCGATACGAAAGGATGTATGTTTAGGACTGTTTAGTTACGTGTAATAATGGAGGGACAAAAGGACCAGCGTTTGTCGCTACTTTATCGATTCAAACAGTTGGGCTTATTTAAATGAAACGTTCGCTGGCTACGTTTCCTCTGTTCAATTTTAATAAACGAACTGTTCTATTTTCTGTTCTCGTACGGTCATTTAATTGGTCTTCGCCTCTACTATTGTACCACGTTGATAAAAATAAATTCCAAAGCAAGATTGATGTATTACGTAAGTTTCTTTCTATCCCCAAAATCAGTTGCAGAGGAAAGGAGCTTCGCGACGAAAGAAATAAAAAGCATTCGTAATGCACGAGAAGCGGCTATTTAAATGTACATTCCTTGACCGTAGAATCGTTGCCGCGTATCTCCAGACGGGATCTTCCACTGAAAACACGATCGCGGCCGCGTGGGCGTCAACTCGGGAAGTGGATATTTGAGAAAACGTTGGGGGCACAAACGACTCGGTGTATCTGCCAGAGGAAGTGGCCCTAATAGGAAGACTTTAATTACACTGGCTGGAGGCACGTTATCGTCGCGGTACAAGCACGTTGCACTTGAAGGAATTCCAAATGCACCACACCTTTTCGCCGATAAATGCCCCTCTTAACCTGTAATTATACCACAGAGACCCACCCCGCGAAACGTTTCTTCGCCAGCCATTCTCCCGTGCAATTCCACCCTTTTTCCGCGCCTGGAAACTGTTAAACATTAACGCCCGTTGCAATTAAACCTACCACTAATAAACTGTTCGACGACGTTGACTGATCCTTATCGAGTCGAATTTAATTTGGGTCACTGACTCATGATGGTTTCCGTTATACGAAAATAAAAACGGAACCTTTTTTATAAATTTAAAATATTCGCGGCACAAACGGAACAACCAACGAACTGTCGATCGTAATTAAACTCTGTTCGGTGAAAAGTACCGAACGTACCTCGCAACGGAATATTCTTCTAATTATGTATATCTTGTAAATTGATCGTTAATTGCACCCTTTAGAAGTAGATCGGATCTGTTTCCACCGGACGTCCGTGTATCGCACTTCATTAAACCAGAATTCGCTATCGATCTCTTGGACCCGTTCGTTGCGTCATTTGCGTCCCCAGGCGGGTCTTCCTAACCACCAATATTATCAGCATGATTTATTCGAAACCTTTCGAGCCTGCATACTTAGGTTATTACCGTCATAAATTCGAAACACGTCCTCCACGGTTGATACCAGACCTGACCTACCTCGTCTTGAAATATGAGATATTTCGCGGTCCCCCGGAAGTCTCTATAAAATATTTCCTCCGCTGCCTCGTTTCCCACGTTGTTTTTCGCGCGCCTCCCACCGTTAAGGTTCGTTCACACTATCTCTCAATGATTTAAAAAAATTAGATCCCTTAAAAGATGAGCTCGAGAATTTCAACCCCCACCTTCCAACATCCCCTTTAATACACTGAGTATCAGATCCATGAAATTTTCTACGAGATTCTATTTTCAGGCAATTGGTTTTTATCTTTTGTTTGGTATAGTATCGTGAAATTTTTCTTAGCTCTCGAGTGGAAAATTGGGAGTATTTTAGAGACGTGTGGAGGGGTGGTGTGAGTCAGGCTTTAACCGCGACCCTGTATCGTCCGTGTTTCGTTTATTTTGCCATCGAATGCTTTAAACATCGACGAACGACGCGTGCGGATGCTGGCGGTGCCGGAGCGGGCAACGTGGCTCGTTAATGGAACGCCGGAAGACAAATGTATTTCTCGATACGAGGCATTAAGAAACTCGTTACACGGCGAAGCTGGAAAATAGCTTCGAGTCTGTATCGGTTCTTCTGCTGTTCTCTGGAATGGGAGTTGCACCTTATCCCTTTACTTCAGTTTGCGATAGCTTGTTCCGCCACGGTCAAAGGACGAGCTTCCTGTTCGCCGAGAAAGGCAATTTACGCGACACTGGATACGATGGACGTTTAACTGTCTGTTTTATAAATGATCGAGATGCTCCGTTCCAGCGGAAGAGTCACGTTTTCCAATCCAGATACGAGCCACAATTTTCTCAGTCGCGAACGTAACACGCACAGAGACAGGTGTGAGTTCAAATAAAATGCCAAATATATGGCATTCTTTTCTCGTTATTTTCTAATTGTTTTAAAAAGTGTAATGATCGAATTTTGTGACACGATTCCTATTTAATTACGCTTAACAAGAACTAATCGTGTTAAACGATAAAATTTGGATCCAACTCTGCTCTATCGTACTCTATCGATTTGGTTCTAATACTGGAATTACTTAATTTAAATTTCGTGTAATTTCAATACTAGATTTGCTTATACTTAGATGACCATTCGAATATCCAATAATAGATCCTTTTGTCGAATCACCTCAATTATTTACCGACTGGTTCCTAAGGAATTTGAATATTACATCTTTTCGCCAATTTAATCTTCCAACAAAACTTCGACTAAATCCAATCTGAACTCTTGCTCATTATTTAGAATTACTCGTTCTTCAACTTAATAACGGAAAAAAAAGTTCCTCGAACAAGTTTCACTTCTTTGGAGACTGAAACTCTTAATTGCTTAGTTAAATTAAATAATGGTCTTTCAAAGTTAACTGAGAATTAGCTGGATACAAACTGGAGGAAAAATTTTCACGAAACTATAAGATTCTCTAGGGGTATTCTAGGAGTCATCTAGGGGTCATCTAGGTCGAACAGGCCTCCCATGCTCGCCACCAGAGGGGTCGCGCTCTCACAAGCGCTCGACCGACCCCTCGGTTGCTATATACATATACATTCCTTGAACGACTTTTCAATATTCCAGTCGTCTAAGGCAGGGCCTGCTAGAACCTTACTGATGAGTCCACTAGCAGACCCCGCACGAAACGTGTCCCCTTCTCACGAGTTTCCAAGCCACAGGCCCAAATTTACGAAAGTACAACTTAAAACCAATGATTTTTGGAACGAGAAGCAATTTTTCCCCCCTGCCATATCCTGTTCCCAGTCAACGCAAATAAAAGCCCGACTACGAAGGATGCAAATTACTGTCGAAGATTCGTTGACCGATTCGAGCGGTCCCAACCCTCCGGACCGTCCGATAGGAGGGGTTTTCGCGCGAAGTGTATCGCGTAAATAGACGAAAAGTCCCGGAGGCGAGCAGCCCCGTAATCAAGGCGACGCAGATGAAAGAACTCCGTCTCTGTCGCGTAGTCCACCAACCGGAATGCTGGAACAAAGGCGTCCTGCGATCAAACTCGCGGGAAGAAGAACGGTGAACAAAAACGCCCCGGCGTGTCTGCCCCGAAACGACCGATTAAACCGAGTCGCGAAACAGCCTTCGCGGTGGCTATCGTCTATACCGCGAGAAACGCCTCGTGGAAGCGTTTATAATCGTATCTGGAGCGATTAACCGGGGAATTAATGAGTCTTATCGGATGCGGCCACCGAGCTGTGTTTTTTCGGTGGCCGAGAGAAGCAACAGCTAGTAGCGGCGGGTTTACGGTGCGCCGTTGGCGGAGCACCGCCTCCCCCTCCCGGAGGGGGTGGAAAAGGTAGACAGAGAACAGAAGGACCGACGTGGAAGGGGGACGGCAAGGTGGGAGAAAGCGGGACGAACGGCGGCGCGGTGGTAAAAGTGTCGAGAGCGAGAGAGACGGACGATACGGTTTACCCTGGTGAGAGAGAGAGGGAAGGGGTGGGAGAACTAGATTGCTGGGGAAGGAGGGAGAAGGACAGAGGATGTCTGTCGTAACGGAGTAGTGGCGGTAGTAGCATGTACGGCGTTTTAACTCGCGGGGAAAAGTCCGAGAGCACGAGCTCGCGATCCTCAGTCGCGTGTGACACGCGGCGTTAATCGGTGCTCGTTGGGGTCGCGATCTATCGAGCGTCTCGAGATTCTCGATCGACGCGGGACGCACGAAACGACGTGTCTTTCGATTATTTCGTCTCGCGTGTGTGTTCGTCGAAGGAAATCTGTGCCCGGAGACGGACCGGATGGGATGTGTCGATCTTTCTTTTAGCTCATCGACGGGAAATCTGTTTGTTGTTTCCCGTTCGAGAGGCTCGAACGCGTCGTGATTGATTATGTCGAGATAGGGAGGATCGATGGTACGCGCGAGAATTATAAATTCACGTGATATTGTAAATCCTGCGTCGCGTTGAATATTTCATACGAGGCGAAGTCGGGCAGCCGCGAGCTGTTCGTTCGGAAAACGATACACCGCTCGAAGGATTTATACGATGCGCGTCGACAGCGAGAAGAGAATTCCGCGTCACGACGCGCGTTCGACGGGAATCCCGCGCGGACCGGAAACCGACGCCGAAACCTAAGACGCTCGATGAACGATAGAAAGAAATTTTCTAGAAAAAGTCCAGCATCGAGGTAAATTGGAGAGCTCCTGATCGAAGAAATTTACGTTAATCGTGCGAATGATTTCTCGTCGGGTCGGTTAATTCGAGGATTTCGATGTTACAATGTGTTTCGAGTCATCCTGAACTTGATCGAGAATCTAAATAATGTTCGTAGTTAAATGTCGTGGAAAACATAAGTGAAATGCAGGATTAAGTCCAGTATTTTCTCAAACGTATGCTGTTCAATTTTGTTTGAATTTGTTCACACGTGCAACGCCCGTGAAAAATATCTAACGTTATTTTACTTGATCGCGTGCTACGGAGTTTATTGCCCCGCGTAATTTAAATATGATCGATGATAATGATCCAGACAAAGAGCTACGAAATTATCGTAATATTCTGCAAACAAATAACGCGATTAATTGCATCACAAGAGCAATAACGATACACCGATCGTGAAACACATACGAAACATTAAATTTAATTAATTCCATCGTGAGTTCAAAATAAACAAATTGTACGTTAAAGTACTCGAACCGACTAACCTGTCGAGGAATCTTGAACGCGAAATTAATTCTCATAAAAATGGCGTAGCGGAAGGGCTCGCCAAGGAAGAAGTTCTCTGCTAAAGCGGATGTCTGGCGGAAAGATCGCTTCGAGGGACGGCGTCGAGGGTCCAAGAACCTCCACCGAGAATCTTAAATCGAGTCGGGATCGTGCCGCCTCGAGAAGAAGCGATTGAATCGACGGAGAACGACGGAGGACAATAATATTCGTTATCCAGGCTGAAACACTTGCAGGGCGTTAGCATTCTCTGGCGTCGGGATCGGAAGCTCGCGACTTCCGTTTCTGGGCTTTGGAGAACGAGCGAGAGTAACCGCGTGCCGGAAGTTCCGGTCTCTGGAGCGGTCGCTTTCGCCTCGCAATGAAAATGAATCTCTTGGAACGCGACACGCTCGACGGAACCGCGATTGTCACACGCGTCGTTCGTGGAAGCTCTTGGAAATTCGTGTAAAGCGAGTCGCTGATCGGGCCGAGGAGCGTCGAGGATGGCGCCATCGGTCCACAACCGATAGCGAATTCGAGAAACGGAATTCGGTCCTTCTTATTCCTGGGATACTCTTAATCGAAAACGAAAGATGAGGGACAAACTTGCGTTCAGCGTAAGTGGTATCGACTTCGGTGTTTATTTTAAGATGGAATCGACGGATGTCGTCCGATTTTAGATTTATGATTCTAGATATCTTAGAATAGCGAAATTCGTGTTGTATTTAGCTCGAAGCGAGTAATGTAATTGGTTATAGAAACCGTGATCGAACCCTGAAAATATATTTATTGGTGAAATTATAAAATCTTTCAAACTATTTTAAAACTAAAGATTGACCTGAATCCTGCAATTTGTTGATTTTCGTAGGGAACGCAAAGCAGACAGCTTCGAACGTCAAGTTCTGATAGTACGTAAATAAAGCGGTTTATTGCGAGAATATCGGTTGCTCGTACGAAATATGAATATTTAATAATTGAAATTAGTTCCGAGAATCTCGGATCGTCCTCGTTTCTATATTCCTACGCGGAAAGTTTGTAACGTGGAAGAACTTGGATAGTTTAAACAGTCTTTGTTGATGCATCGTGCAACATATTCTTTTGTCGACGATGTCACCGTGATGGTTCTACGTTAATTTACGTGATTCGACTTTGACGGTATCGTTGTGATTTACAGTCGGGGGTGCCGGACATGCACGAGACCCTGTCTAGTTTTCCGGAACAGTTCGGGGATGGGCCGAGGAAACCGGAAATAAAGCCAGAAGCGCCGAAGGAGTCGGACGGGACGACGGATAACCTCAAGTGCGGATGGTTCTGGTTCAGGCCCACGTACCTTCAACGATTTCGAACTGCGAAATGGGCACTTTTCTGGCTCTGTTGGACAGGTGCTATACAAGGTACGTCGCATAAATTTCACCACGATCTCGCAAAAAGGGGGTGCATCCACTTATTTCTTCGCGCCGTTAAATCTTTCTCACATTCGAAAATCCGAATTTAAAGAATAAGGGGAAGGGAGGCGAATTTATTTCCTCGCGGAGTTGTGAATTTGTAATTTTTCCCACGTTCGAAAATCCGAATGCTAAGGAAAAAAGGGGGTGAAAGGTGAATCCACTTATTTCTCCTCGAAGTTGTGAATTTCTCCCCGCATTGGGAGTTCCAAAACCAGAAAAAAATCCTCGAGGGGGCCCTAATCGATTACGAAGGGTCGATCGAATGCGCGACAGGGACCGTAAACAGTGTCGGGGTGCTTGAAACCCTGACGTTGAGTTTTCGGCATAATCGAAGGTGCGCGATCGAGTCCCGATATCGTCGTTTGGCGTTACTAATAGCCGCGCGTTCGAATGCAATTTCGAAGCTTTCAGAGCGGGGGTGGGTGAGTGACAGAGGGACGGTGACCGACGATAACCGGAAATCGAGTTTTCCGGAGCCGGTGGCAGGAGGTTGACGCGCGTCGGAGGGGTAGCGGGCGATCGAAAGGAAACTGGATCGACGAGGCGCGTGTGTGTCGCGAGGTAAAGGGTGCAATCGAGAGAAAAGGGCGCGCAGAGGAACCGGCTGAGTCGAGTTGCAGCAAGTTTGCGTTCGTGCCCCCTTCTTTAACGCCGGTCCCCGCGACAAAAGAAATCGTCCTGCGGAGGTCCGTGCCTTCTCCGCGGCCAATGGGATTGAACAAATTGCCGGACAATGGAGCCCCGGCAATCGTCTCTGTACAAGTCGAGAATAAGTTTGTACGAGACGCGCGTATGGTCGGTCGGTTATGTGCGTGTAGCTTTGCAGAGATTCACGTGTGGAGAGGCCGAGAGGAGCCCGTGGCCCGGGGTTGGCCAACCCCGCCAGCTGGAGAAACGAATTGTCCGCGACGAGCAGACCCGGCCCCCGGCTTTAATTAAAATTCTCCTATTAGCGGTACAATGGGAAACGAAGGTGGTTAATTTACCGGGTAGACAGCCACCGGATACAGCGACACTTAAGCCCAGGGCTCCTTGTCCGCCGCGAGCGCGTCAATTCGACGAATATTGGTTAACAAGCTCCCTCCCATTGCTTAAGAAGAGGAGGTTGCTTATTCCTCGTCGTCGGGACGAGATCGTCCAATTTTCTGAATTCTTTTCTCCAGCTTCGAGAGACTGGGTCGTTTCGTTTCGAATGGACGCCCGTGGTTCGATTCAGAAACGATCAATCTGTGCATACAGGGTGTTCGACCACCGCTGGGAAAAATTTTAATGGGAGATTCTAGAGGCCAAAATAAGACGAAAATAAAGAATATCAATTTCTTGACTGAAAAAATTATTTTTAAATGCGAGGGTCAATTACAATTATTTTTGGTGAATACACATACTCCCGAAATCCTGTTCATTTTCGAGAAAAAAATTCAGGTAGGTGTTGAAATTTTCCGGAGAAATTGAAAAGTTTCAAATCAACGTAAAAAAATTATTTTTAGCTGCAGGGGTCAATTACAATCATTTTATGTGAATAGACATACTGTCGAATTCTTACGCGCTTTCGAGAAAAAAATTCGAGTAGGCGCAGAAATTTTTCGGCGAAAAAAAAATTTCAAATCGTTCTAAAAAAATTATTTTCGGTTCCGGGGGTCAATAACAATCATTTTCGGTCATTACACATACCCCCGAATTCCTGCGCATTTTCGAGAAAAAAAATTCAGTACGGGCGAAACTTTAAACGTTAATAACTTCTTAACGAAGCCTTCATCGACAGATCGCTATTCTTGATTTTCGTCTTATTTTGACCTCTAGTATCATCCATTAAAATTTTTCCCAGGAGTGGCCGAGCACCCTGTATGCTCGTGAGAAAGAAAAAGTGTTTAATAGATTTTCGGTTCGGGAGAGCGATTTCTTCGAAGGGTGAGCGGACACCGTTCGCAGGAGGGGTGCCGTAATTGAATTAGTTTACCCTTCTGATTCATTTACACGCAGCACGCGGATTTGCTTTGGCGAACACGCGGGCCTTCGTAGTATTCCGGATCGACGATGTTTGCGTCCGTGGACGAGATATTATTTGGGAACCCGTGCTCTCTCTGTTATCGATTAAACGCTCTTACGAACCGTATTGTTCGCTCGAGATCGATGACCGTCGAGAATATTAACGGATCAGCACGGAATAATTCCAAGCCTTCTGCGTACGAGTGCAAATAAGACTGACGATCGTGGTAAAAAATTGCAAAATTGAAATCTTATCGCGTTTCTTAAGCCACAAGATCATTATACGCGTCGTAAATATTTGTTTATCAAACGAAAACTCCATCAGATATTCGTGTGTATGCTTAATCTCAATTCCGAGCAAACTTCAACGCTGCAACATCTTATATTATCGCGTCTTTATCACGTGTTCCGCCAAAAAAAGAATCGCTCAAGCGTGCTTTGTTTCAGGAATGGTGGTGAACGGTTTCGTAAACGTTGTTATCACCACGATAGAGAGGAGATTCGGATTAAGGTCGTCCCAGACCGGTCTAATAGCGGGTGGATACGACATAGCCAGTTTCCTTCTGCTGGTCCCGGTCAGCTACCTAGGTGGACGTTCGAAAGCATCGAAACCAAGGTTTGCACACAACTCCTAAACAAAGCAACAAGTTTTATTCCCCGCGAGTGACACGAAACTATCTGGGCCACTGTGTTTATTTCCATTTTTTACTCCAGTAGGAAACAAACGAAACTATGATCGCTTAAACTAGTGTGTTCGAGTGAAAAGAAGCTGTGTTGACATCCCATTATTGATCAGACCAATGGCCAATGCGTGCAGTAGTATTAAACAGGCACCAGAATGGGAATGTTAACAAGCTTAGCCTTCTTTTCACACGAGCACAATACTTCCCAAAAGCATGTTATCAATGACTTTTTTACCCAACTAGAAACAAAACGCAAAATGTAGATAGAGGAAACAGATCGAAAGGGTCCATTTGCCGAGCCCTTTGAAAAAATTGTAAATATTAATTTGGGCGTCAAGATTGGCGCCCGAGTCGGACGTTAATTTCCATTTCGTCGCTTGGACGCTTTCGGGTCTGGTGCACCTTCCTCGAGAGTTCGATCCCTGTTCGGCGATCAATGACACTCGGAAAGACTCGTGCAATCTCGAAGCGATTGTATGAATATTTATAAAGCGGCGGGAGAAGCCGTTTCATCGAAACGACGATGAATTAGCAACGAAGCTTTCTGCCGCAGGTACATAGGCGTAGGAGTTCTAGTCTTAGGTATAGGAAGTCTGCTGTTCGCGTCCCCGCATTACATCGCTGGACCTTACAGAGGTGGCCAGCAGTCGGAGAACATATGCCAGAGGGTGACCAACACTTCGTCTCGATCGGTGAGCAATTACCCTAATCCTACCGGTGGTTAACCCTGAACCTACCGCAACATCGCTTTGGGTCGAATACCAACTTCTACTGACTTTAAGCTCTGGAACAAACTGTGTAAATTTACTTGGAAACCAATTACTCGAACTTGGCAACCCAAAGTGGATGTGATTTCCGAATTTGTTGGACGTTGCCCTTAAAAAACAAACGTCTGCTATCGATAGATGGTAGTTCTAAAATTTGGTGGATCGAAATGTTTAAATTCAAGGTTGAGTAATTAATTAAAAGTGTAACAATTGTCTTTTCGAGTTGTTGTTCGCTTCTTCTTAATTAGAACGGTGTCGTGTATCGGAAGGAAGAAGTCGGTGTTACGGGCGAGTAAATTTCGCGTGTTTTCTATCTCGCTAATTAAATTACTCTCAATTTGCTTGCGTGTTTCCGCCATTCAGGTCTCCTGCAACGGGTCCGCGGGCCAAACGGACCAGGAGCCTTACAGCGGGTTGTACTTAACTATCTTTCTCGTGGCTCAACTTCTGCACGGCGCGGGCTCCGCTCCTTTTTATACGCTCGGAGTTACGTACCTCGACGAGAACGTATCGAAAAAGATGTCGTCCGTGTACGTAGGTAAGAAACAGTCTGTCTAACCGTCGTTCCACGCGAGCATTCGACTGCGAGAGAATTGTAATTAGAACCGGTGAAAAAAAATTCCCATTAACCACCGTTTCAATTGCCACGTGTTTCGTTCGCGGAGGGAAAGACATCGAGTCGATTAGAAAATGTCTCGAACGAAAACAATTAACGGGTTACGGAAATTTTTCATTTGTAATTAGAAACTGTTTACTGACTAAAAAACTGATTAAAAATTTTAGAAATATTTTAACAGGTTTAAAAACACCTGTATGTGTTTTCTGTTCAGGAATTTTCTACACAATGGCCATAATAGGGCCAGCGTTAGGCTACGTGGTCGGGGGCGAATTGTTGAAGCTGTACACGGACTTCATCACGGTGGACGCGACAGAGTGAGTTTCCATCAATGTTTTTTCGTAGCGTTAATAATCAAGCATGTTTCGAAAAAAGTGGAATTTAGAATATCCGAATTAGTTTGAAAATAACCGGTTCGATAAATGATCGTGCAAGGTTTCGTAAAGATGTTTTCTCGTAAGAATTTTCTTGGTAAGAATTTTCCTCGCGGAAAGGTTAGCCATTGGCCGAGACCAATCAAGTTGCACCGGCGCGCGTAGACGAGGAGAGAGGAACACTGACATCGGTTTGCTCATTAGCGTCTCGGAGACAAGAAGCAGGTAATTAAGCTTGGCAAACGCGTTGCAACGTCCAACAACATTTTCCGTCGTCTCCGACGCGATGTGCCTTTTTCCTCGCGAGGCGTCCTTTCAAGGCCGTGAAACGGCAAAAATAGATTATAAAAATCCGATACGGCCTGCACAACCCGTCTCCGCCGTTAACTCGATCTCTCCCTGCCGTTACTCGTAAAGCGTTTAAAAGAAGATCCCGACGAGGCATGAAAATCCTGTTTCCACGTAGCCCGCCGCCCCGACGCCGTTTCGCGAAAATTTTCATCCGGACATTTTTCACCCGGGCTCTGCTCGCGCCTGGCGATTAATTCCCGGATCCCGCGATTCTGAATTTACGCGCGGAACGAAACCTGCATGGCTGAAACATCACCGGAGCCACGTTCGATCGTCTTCCCCGCGAAATGGGGAAAACTGAATTAGTCGTTAAATCTATTTAAATTCATTTTATCTTTGATACGAATAAAACTTATATGGAGTTTTCTAATGAGAGTCATAGAACTTTCAGACGTCGTAGCCATCATGTTTGTTATGCAGTTGTTCGAGTCACGTGGTTGCATCGGTCACCATAGCCACCATATTGGTTATTCGATTATTCGATTCACACAATTGCATTGCCCGTAGAAAAATTTCGTGATAGATGGCACATTTCCGAAGCAAATTTATTTATGTATTTACGTGAGAAAATCCCTCTGACATGCAGAGATAAAAAAGTTATTAGTATTTCGTTATTTGAAGTACAAATTAATTTAATTCCTCGAACTGGATAACGTAAATCCATCGAAAAAATCAAACGATCACGAAACGAGATAACACGTTGCTCGAAATATTATTTTTAAGGTTGTTAATATACGATACTGTTAAAGAAGTATGGCAATTTCGAAGATCGAACGGGCTGGGATCCCATTTGTTTGATGCTGAAAATTCGAGAGCCATTGTGGACGCAGCCGGAATGCTCGAGGCGAACCGACCATACGTGGATACTCGTATTTGCATAACTCCGGATGTCGGTTATTCCCGTGGAAGCGCACGCGTTTCCGCGTACCTGTTCACCGGTGTTCGCGTATGGCGTGCGCGCGTATTGTCGGACAGGATCGGTGCAAACAGCCGATAAATCCTCGCGAGAATTTAATAAAGTCACTGTGACGCGCGCTAAACGTTCCCCCTTGCGACGGCCACGGGAAAAAAGCGGGAAACGCGTTTAACGGCGGCAACGAGGGGCGACAAATTCCGTCGACGCGCCCATTACGCGTCATTCCCCATCGGTATTCGACGACTATGAACTCTTCGCGCCGTGATACGCCGTAATGAAAGCGTACAGCTTTCGAGGCGTCCAACGCCCGACACGACCGTGACTCACGTAGTACAGTTATCCGGGACCTTCGAATTCGTCTTTATTTCTCCGCTAGTTTTCAACCCTTCGAGCACTGCTTGCGTACATCGTTAATTATCTACAGTTAAGTCAAATTTACAAATTTGATCATCATATGGACCGTATCCATTCTTTTAACGTTCGAGATCGAAAATGACTGCTTTCTTGTTACAAAAGAGAACCAAAGTACCCAAGTCCGATCTAGGGTTACGTAGCACTCCGCGTCGCCCGGAATCATCCTGCTCGAACGAGTTTCGAAGCCTCGGTCGTAATCGATAATAACGCGGATGTCGATGGGTTGCTCGAATAAATTCCCACGTATTTCGCTCGACGGAAGTTCGTTTTACAAAATCTTCGTGGCCGCGTCTTCGACGCGTAATACGCCCCGTTGAAAATATCCCGGAGGGGCCATTAGAGCGTATAATGGGCCGGGGATTAATAGTGCATGTAACCCCGTGGACGTGGTATACACGTACCCCGCGTGGAAAATGTCAAGCGGTGAACCAATGTTTGACGACGACGCCGATGTTACCCTTCAAAACTGTCACTTCATCCCCCGACACTTGGAGCACAATCAAGTTCCATTTGTCTACTCGTCTCCCCAGCCCTTTCGTTGAGTCACTCCGCCACGATGCACGTGAGAATCGAATTAATCGTTTGTCGTGCTGGCTATCCGTCTCTTTTCTCTCTTTTTTTTTTGTTTTTCGCGCGAAGATATACGAACGTCCGCGGTAAATCGATCCGTCGGCCGCGCAAAAGTATTTCGGGCATCCGTTCTTTCCTAGAATTTAAAAAATTGCCGAATATCGATTCCGACCGCTGTTTCGTCCTCGTTCCACGGCTCCGCCGAGTTTTCCAGTTATTTATATTGCTTATTTTCCTTGCAAATAATACTCTTTTATTTGGAATTCAATTTTTTATGTTTTCAACGTGACAAATTGCACGGAGAAATTTATCGAAATTTAACCCTTAACGATCCAGAAGTAGTTTCAATAAAAAGTCAAAGAAACATTTTGAAAATATAATTCCGTATACATATATCGTGTCTATTAAAATATGAAATCTCTACGAAGTTTCGCTCGTAGCCCTTCTCGCCCCTCTCGTTAAGTTTCGCTAAAACGTCAGGGGCCTCGAATCGATTCGGAGTAATGATTTCCTGGGGAACTCTCATTTTTTCCGCGATTAATAAATCAGGCACCGTCTCCTTTAAAGCTCGAGAAGCGAAGAAATTATTATGGTAACAGCCTACATCGGAAAAGACAAAAGGTGAAAGAAAAAAAAGAAAAAGAGGGGGAACGACGGAGGAGCAAGAAGTGGTTCGAAGGAGACTGAAATTAAAAGTCGAAAGGACCTCCCTTCGCGTTTCACGCTCGACCGCGCCACGGTCGCGAGGTATCTGAGCGGACAGCAAATTTAGAATTTCGCGACTCTCCCCTTGGAAAAGTTGCTTCGGAAAAACATCCTCCCCTTTGCTCGTCTACAAGTGTCCGGGAAGCTTTTTCGCGACGCTCTGCAAACGCTACGAGTTTACGACCATTTTCATCCCCTTCCGGGAAAAATATAAAAGTAATCCGACAGGAAAAAATAAAATAATTTAAAGTAGAATATACGGATTATTAAGAGCGTACGAGAACGATATGTCGCGAAGTGTTGAAACAGAAGAACGCGTTCGTACGCTTCGTTACGTAAATACATATTTTATCGATCGTTAATATTCAAATTTTATCTTCCATTTGCGTTTACGTGTATCAATGTTTTCAGTTACGTGTGTACGTTTCACTTCGTGCTGTATTCTTTTCGTAGTCTCGCGGAGTATCGAATTGTTTCGAATTCGAGCTCGAAAATCAATTACGACAGCGATAGTTAAAACGAAACGGACGAAAAAGAGGGTCGAGCGTCGATCCTTTGTATACCGAATGCAGTTAAGTCGGCTAAGAGATGATCGCTCGGTTAGTCAGCCGTTTCCGAGCAATCAATCACCTCTTCTTCTTGGCCGGGAGTTTTCCCGCGAAAAAACCCTGCTACGCCCACTGCCCGGGGCGAACCTAAGGTCGATGCGAAAAAACAAGCTAGTTACATAAACTCTCTGTTAGGAATATCTGCCGCGTCGATCGATGAAGCGTCCTTCTGCGTCTAAATTTGAAATTAGCCTCCGATAAGGATCAATACACTTTTTATCGGAACATCGCACCTTGAAAAGATTATTAATTCTGGAGATATTTTAATCATATAACGCCGTTGAACAAAATTGTAAACAAAGCTAGGCATCAAGCGAGAGGACAACATTAAAATTAAAATATCACCTAAACTAATGATTTTTTAACGTAAACAGGTTAAAACTTTCTTGTATGGAATATCAAAATGCATCGATCGATGCAATAAAAATTCCTCTTAGATATCTATACGTCCACCCACAAGAAATCGAAGGGTGTCCCAAAGTTTCGAGTGGCCCCGTTCTCCGTCGCCTTTGATTATACCTCTAAGTGTATATGGCGAGCAATATTTTTTAATCATTTTCGCGTGAACGGAATTTTGATGGCGACTCGATATATCTTCAAATAACGTCCCTCTTCGGTTTCGCGAGCAGCGAAAGACGAACCACTTCGTCGAGACCAATAACGTAACCGTGGGTCGCAATTACATTTCCCTGGAAACCGTTCGCGTCGCGGCTAGTTCGGTCTGCGCGCGTTTGAGTAGGTCGCCGTATATGTGGCGGCGTTTAATTTCGCAGGCAAATGAAAAGTTTCGCGGAGGAGGCGGCGGCAGATGCTACCAGCCCGCCGCGAGAGCTCCTCCCGAAGTGCTTTTCTCGCTTTTCCGCGGTCTCGCTTTCCAGTTTCCCACCGAGATGGGACTCCCGCGCGGCCAGCGTCCCGACGACCCTCGTCGTCGTCGTCGTCGTCTTCGCGACGCTCGGATATTACCGGAGTTCACCGAACAGAGGGATCGAAACTATTTTATATTTCACCGATAACGATCAAATTTTCCAAACTCGTTTACGAATGTAGTAATAATGATTCTTAAAGTGAACCTGAGGCCGTGATTCGTAAGTTGAACATTGTTAAACCGTTCAAGATCGTTGCGTTTTGGATTTATTTCTGAATGCACTAGTAATGACTCTTAAAGTGAACCTGAGACCGTGATTCGTAAGTTGAACATTGTTAAACCGTTCAAGATCGTCAAGATACGACGTTGCATTTAGGATTTATTTCTGAATACGGCAATAATGATTCTTAAAGTGAACTTCGTACGTGATTCGTAAGTTGAACATTACTAAATCGGCCAGGATCGTCAAAATACATTTTGGATTTATTTCTGAAAACATTAATAATGATTTTTAAAGCGAACACTAGGAACTAGGTAACTCAGTTCGATATATTTGGGTTTGTTTTATTCATTAATTTCCAGCTAGACGAACCCGTATGGTATGCATATTTATTTTTAAAATTACAGGAGAGTGTATTTTAGCGTCACATGGCCGATTGAAAAACAAAACCTGGTTTTTAGTTTAGGATCGGAAGATATAACCCAGTGCTGACCGAATATCGGCGCGGAACGCGTGTAAAAGGGGGTTTCCGGGTGTACTCGGAGCGAGAAATTAGTCGGAAAAGTTGCGCGAGCTTCGACGGGAGGATTTCGGAGCGCGATTAAAAAAAAAAAGAAAACACGTAGAGAGAGAGAGAGAGAGAGAGAGAGAGGGGGGAAATCGCCCAGTTGCGGCCCCGGAAGTTCGTCGCTGCCGTTTCGGGATAATTGCGTTTTTTGTTTAAATTCTTCCCCGCCCTTGTATTTACGCGCGATGTACGCCCCAGTTTTCCAACTTCCGTTTAATATCAGCCGCGCTTTAAGAGAGGCTCCGAGGAAGAACATTATAGACAGAAATAGTCGAATTAAACATTGAAATATTTTCTATCGTACGAAATAAAAATAAAATAGAAAAGGAACAGGTTTATGGAACGTTTCCGCAAAACTAAATTTCAGGATTGGTTTGACACCGGACAGCAACGTGTGGGTGGGTGCATGGTGGATAGGCTTCCTAGCAGCCGCTGTGATGAGTTTCATAATCGCTATACCGATCCTGGCGTTCCCAGCAGCGTTGCCTGGTATTTAAAACTATTTTCGGCCATATTTGTGTTTATTTCGCGACGTTAACCGGATTTTTCCACCAGGTTCCGAGGAGCTGGCCAAGGAGAGGGTGTCGGAGGCGCACGAGAAACCGAAACAGTCGTCTACGAGCGAGACGGGCGAGGCGTTTTCGAAAATACGCGAGCTGCCGCGCGCCCTAAGCGATCTGCTCGGCAATCCGGGATTTTTCATGTTGAATTTGGCAGGTGCCAGTGAAGGATTGCTTATCGCCGGATTCGCGGCGTTCCTGCCCAAGCTGATCGAAAATCAATTCAACGTCAGCGCTAGCTCGGCCGCGTTACTAATGGGTGAATAATATTGAAACGTTCTGTTACGATCAATCAAACGTGCCGCCTCTTCTGGCGCGCGTGATCGCCGGCCATTTTTTACCTGCTCCCCCCCGGAAACCGAAACGCCTCATTTGTTTCTTTTTTACGGTAAATATCGACCCAACGATTTGTTACCGTGTCCTCGTGATTTTTTAAACCGGTACACGGTGTACGTGTCTCCAAAATAAAAACACTAAATTTATACCAACAATAAAAATAAAACAAACCCTTTGGACCGCAGACAAAAATCAATTGACGCTTAAAACGATTATTTATACAGGAAATATAATTTTGTCTGGGACCTGTAGATCTTTATTCGTTGTTTATCGATATTGATGGAATATAGCAACAAATATAGTATTCTCGTCAAACGAGAATCAGAGAGAGACGAACGAATCGGTTCCCGAGGGTTTTGTTTTACACTCGTTCCGCGAAATGTTTACTCTCGACTAATATTCGAACGGAAGCTCGCGGAAATTACGAAACCGACGAAATACGCGCACGCGGGCGACTCGTAACGAAACTTTTTCGTTTTCAGGTCTGGTTACGGTCCCGGCGGGCGGCGGCGGTACGTTTCTCGGCGGTTATCTCATAAAACGATTCAATTTGCCCTGCTCTGGCATTTTGAAATTCTGCCTCCTGGCCACCGCCTCTTGCATCGCTTTCACTTTGTGCTTCGTTCTCAACTGTCCGAATTTGAACTTTGCCGGAGTCACGGTGCCCTATTCCGACCAAACAAAGTACGTCACTGTCGTAGTCGTTAAAAAATAACGAAACGTTTCATAAAATACGAGCAGATCTTCCAAAATACAATGTCTGACAAATTGTTTTCATTCATCGTATGATTGGAACTTTAATTGGAATTACAGATAACTATCGAACGATTAAATTTTCATCCGATCGATGATTTTCAGAAAATCTTTCTCGCTGGACGACGCGTGCAATAATGGCTGCGGTTGCTCGAGGTCGGAGTTCAATCCAATATGCGGAGTAGATGGGATCACGTACTATTCTCCGTGTCACGCGGGATGTTATCAAGAAACGCAGATAAACGACGTCGAAGTCAGTACAATTTCCATTCTTACTTGTTTCGCGGAATAATCCGATTAATTGCCCTAGGCAAAGTGCAACCGATTATTCCATGAAGGCCTGCATTCATTATGAACTAAAAAGCAACGTACGTGTTGCAAATTATAGCGGAAACTTAACATTAACTCCACATTTAAATATTTTGTCGTTTGTGTCGTGCGATTAACGTGTCGACTAATTACTCAGTAACTCGGCTATATATAGAATTCTTATTTTATCCTGCACGTTGAAATATTTCTGCTGATACGGACAAATTATTTATTTCTTTCCTTTCATTTATTGCATATTAACCGCAGTGCATATTGAGACGAATACATCTACCTCTGAAAAATCGAAAAATTTAGAAATTTTTATTTTCCATATCTAATAAATTTATTAGATTCTCCATTGAATTCGAGAAATTTTCCATTTAGAAACGGACCACCCATCCCACAGCACTAGGAAGCTAAAATCTCGAAAATAAACACTGTTCTAATGTTCGTTTCGAAAGGAATAATTGGAACTTTGTTTTTTCGCGTAAATTGAATAATCGACGTACTACCATAGATCACTTGGCCATTACGAATATTTCTATCGCAGGTATACTCGGATTGCACTTGCATACGAGCGCCATCGTTGAACATGACCGCGGGGGACGCCATAATCAGCTACGAGGCGATCAACACGACCTGCAACACGGCCTGCTCTTATTTGTGGCCCTTCATCGCCCTAGCTTTCTGCAATATGTTCATAACGTTTCTTTGCACGATGCCCGCGCTCTCAGCGACGCTTCGAGTCGTTCGAGACGACCAAAGATCGTTCGCCTTGGGCATACAGTGGATCAAAGTGAGGATCCTGGGCACCATACCTGCCCCCATGGTGTTTGGTGCTCTCATAGACGACACGTGTATTTTATGGAACGAAACCTGCGAGGGCAGGGGCGCCTGTCTCGTTTACGACAATCTATACATGAGCAGGTTCGAATTTCTAGCATCGTTAAATATTTCAAAATCATATTTCGGAAACCATCTTCATAAACTAAAAAAATTGTTCGATTCGTAAAATGGAGCACAATTTTTCTATCACAAAAGCAGCAACAAATCACACGAACGTATCAGAATTACTATTTACAGTGTAAAGTAACTATTACGAAATACTTGTTTCAAAATTTAATTTTGGAAACAATTTTTCATTTACTTGTTCAGTCGTTTACACAGAATATTCGACCAATCCTAGAAAAAATTTAAATGGGAGATTCTAGAGGCCAAAATAAGACGAAAATCAAAAATACCATTTTATCGTCTAAAGTTCCGCTCGTACTGAATTTTTTTCTCGAAAGTGCGCAGGATTTCGAGGGTGTGTCTATTCACCAAAAATAATTGTAATCGACCCCTGCAACTAAAAAATAATTTTTTCAGAACGATTCGAAATTTTTTTTTTTAACCGAAAAATTTGTCCACCTACTGAATTTTTTTCTCGAAAATGCGTAGGATTTCGGAGGTATGTCTGTTGACCAAAAATGATTGTATTTGACCCTTACACCCGAAAATAATTTTTTCAGAACGATTCGAAATTTTTTTTTAGTCGAAGAATTTATTCACCTACTGAATTTTTTTCTCGAAAATGCGTAGGATTTCGGGGGTGTGTCTGTTCACCAAAAATGATTGTAATCGACCCCCACAACCAAAAATAATTTTTTCTGAATGATTTGAAATTTTTGAATTTAATTTTTTAATAATTTTTTAACGAAACGTCAATCAAGAAATTGATATGCTTGCCTCTAGAATATCCCATTAAAATTTTTCCCAAGGGTGGCTGAACACCCTTGTATACCAAGTAATGATTTCGAATACTTTCCTATCGTTCTAAACAATTTTTTGGGCGACGCTGATGAACCTAACTATGGCGTTTCTTTCAGGTACATGCTCGCACTAGCTTTCATCGGCAAGGCGGCTTCCCTGCTTTTCTTCTTCCTTGCCTGGTGGACGTACATCCCCCCAGGAGGCAGAAGAGCCGATCAGAATTCGCGAGAAGAGCCCACCACGACGTTAATGTTGAACGACACCACCCCACACGAAGCGCCCACCACACCGGCAACGATCAATCCTATAATCGAGGCGTAAAAACTAACCCTGCGTTCCGTTAAGTTCGTTTGTAAGAAGACTAGAGACGATCTTGTTTCGCGAGGCTACAGTCTGGATGGAATCCTGGCTCTTAGAGAAGCATAGCGATATGTATTGTTGAATGTGTAATTATAATGGAAGTAATATAGAGAGCACGATGATGATTGTGTCTGCTAGTCAGTTGAGAAGAAATCAAGCGTCGTTGATAGTAAATCGACTGCGGATGTTTGTGCATTTGTGGGAAATTTTAATACAGAACGCACTTGCTATTCAAAAAAATAGGAAATGCTTAAAGTAAGATACGAATTATTATATTTGGGGGGTCGAGACGACCATCTACGAAGCTCTGATTTCATCGATTCTATTAATAAAAATATGAATTCGCATAAAGATCCGCAGTCCAACGATAAGACTTAGCTTTTACGAAGATAAAGCTTGGCAATGGATGTCGGCTCTTTATAGACATTCTTTTCGCTGGAAAGTTATTCAAGATACCTTAGCACATAGTTGGATGTATTTAATAACTGTGTCTATATTGTTTTTACGTGGACTAGCTAAGGGGTTATTTATTTGATATTTTTATTCCGTAGCATGGGTTGTTCACCGTCGAGGAGAAAATGGTATTTTATTCGTAGGGTGGTAATTTCGTGAAAGGTACACTTATTCACTATTGTTGAAGCACTAAAATATAAAGTGGACGAAACACGAGGGAGACTTTACGGATATCAAAAATTGTTTAAAATTGTACAGTTACCTTTATACGGTTCGTAATAAATAGGGTACTTGATGTAAGAGCCACTCACTGCCAGAATTGCTAATGTTTTTAATATCTTATCGAGAATCAAAGAAAAATATACTATGCTCGTTTTCTCGAGAAAACGACACGTACCTACCAGCTACGAAACATAATGGGCAAGTGCACTTGTAGTCCTTTTCGACGCTCTTTGTAAGCCACTTTCTCACCTGACATGGTCGTTTTGTTAAATTTTGGTTGTAATATTGATCAAGCACTTAAGCACTCTCCCAGTAATATCATTGTAGAAACTAATAGCTGTTGCTGAACGATGGATCAAAGGAAAGACTACCAGAATTAATTGTAATTATAAGACCATATCGCCCCTCTATTATCCGATCTGAATGTGATTTCAACTGGTGTAACAGTGTTTTATAATCCTGGTATTTACCGATCGTCAATTAACCTCAAAGGAGTGTATTTATCACAGATGATAATAATCGATGTTTAAGATAAAGAAAACTACCCCGCATTTTTATATTCTTCGTATTTATGCAACATAATTGGTTTGTATATAAGAAGTAATTTAATAATCTATTGTTGATAGAAACAATACCGTGTTTCGTCCTAAATTTACCATTCAATGAATTTATCTTCAAGAAATTTGGTGTTAGAGACTTTCGGTATACTTGATACTGTTAAGTTTCCTTGTATATTAATCTAACGTTTTCGAAACGATCCATTACCATTTTTATACTAAAGAATTCCAATTTACGTAGTCTTAGACTTTAGCTTCTATCGTAACGTTTTAGTTTGGAATTGCAGACCAATCCAAGCATCGAAGAAAGATCAAAGAAATTACTTCTTATAAAAAGAAACCTTTACGTAAGAGCAAATGAATTAAAATTTGCGATAATGCATAATTGTTACCATGACCAGATAAATTGTTGCTTCGCCTGTGCGACGCCTGTGCATCGTCGTTGCTTGTGTAAAGGAAACAGTGTATCGAGATGATCGAACGATCTCTATCGTGAACTGATATTTATAATAGATACGATAATTGCAAGTATATGTATTACAATTGATTGTATAATATTTAATGCATATCTCATTCGCGCGTGGAAATAAGAAATATCCGACTCAACAATTTTATACTACGCCAGGTTTTCATGTTTTACCGTTGGTAAAATGTTTCGTCTATTAACTTTATGAAACAAAAAAAGTAAAATTGAAGATACTTTATCGCGTTGGTATCGAAGAAATCGCAGATTTCTCGAAAGGTAACGTTAACAACAGTTCAACCACATCTGATGAAAATCATTGAAACATAAAAGCACCGATGAATCGTAGAATTTCTTATCGAAGATTTTTCATAAATGTAATTTGCAAAATTGAAGGCAAAACGTTTGTAATAACCAATTGTGTAAATGTGCAAACGCATGAGCGTATCATGGACTGTCGTTTACATCGATTTGATACGATGCATTTTGTGCGATTTCTAATTGTAATTATTTTTGTTATGAAAAAATAATATGTCTAACGCGTTTATTACACGTGTTGCCAATAAAGAGACAGTACGATACGTTACCCAATCTTTCTTCCTTTACGCATTTTACAGCTAGGCTACGAAATCATTATGAAATTTTCATACCTATTGTTTGCAACAATTATTAATTAACATCAGGCAATAGTTAAAGTAATGCTCTATAGCATGTGTTGTACAAATAATCGTTTTTGATACCCTTTCGCGTGGAATATTCATTTTTGGTCGAAGAATCGAATATCTACGCTAAAATCACAGACGAGGTATAAGAGTAGATCTTTCACCTAATGTAATTTTTCAGCCCGAGTTTCTGGGGTCCCGGGACCCCATTACCATTTTCGTGTCACTCGCAACGTTATCAACAGATTTAGAAATTAACACAAGAGGAAGCGAGACAGAAAATAAAATTACATAAATTTTATTATTTTTTAACGGAATGAAAGTTGTATGGTCCAGAATTGAGCATCGATCGATTAATTTCATTGGAATAACCAATCGATTGAGATTATTTAAAGATTTCAAAATTATTAAAATACGTAAGGATCTCATTGATAAATACACCGCAAATCCTCTATTTTTTATTTTAAATTATAATATATTATTTATTTAAAAACTAACTCGGCAAAAACGTATTTGCGACTCGAAATCAGTGTTATTAGACCGCACACCAGGACGAAGAAGGTATGTGGAACTAGAAGAAGAACGCAGCCATTAGCTCATATTATTTGCTATGTAATTAATAATTATATTAATTACGTAGTAAATAATATGACCCGGGTCTCACCACGTGGAGGTTGCTGCGACTGGAGACCCACCCTAGCCTCGCCCCAACCACCCTTCCTTTGGCGAGGAATTCGAATACCTATCTAAGGGAGAAGCTATCGAAAAGTTAGAAACGAGCTAGAAAAGGAGAGTTCTTAAAAGAACTGCCCAATCAAGAGACGAAGAACCTAACTAAATGTCAATACATGTGAGTTGATACACATGTTTTCTAAAAACGAAATTGAAATGTGCAACTGCACGCACGAACTCTGACCGATGAAGAGATCAAAAACCTAACAAAATGTTGATACATGTGAAATAATCCATCGCATGTTTTCTAGAAACGAAATTGGAATGTGCAACTGCACGTATGAATCCTGATTACTAAATTATCGATATGTACTTTATTATTAATTGTTCCTTCTTAAATAAATACTTGCATTATGACAGTGCCTAACAAGACACTCGTACAAAACGAAGAAAGGATCCTGAAGATCCAACCAGAAATGTGCAACTGCACGTATGGACCTTGCATATTCGAATACTAATATGTATCTTAATATTAATCATTCCCACTTAAATTTACGCACACGTTTCGGTAATATTTAATAAACGGCAGGAGAACGCTTTTTTATCTTATAATCTATATACATTTGTACTTATATTCTAACGCAATCTGTAGAAACATGAGGAAATATGAGGAAATATTTTCTTCTTGGTGTCTTCGTCACTCCCACGATGTTTTCCTGAAACAAAAACTCATATCCAATAAAATATATAACTCATATAAAACAAATAAATATGAAAAAATATTTCTTCTTGGTGTCTTGATTAATCCCACGATGTTTCCCTGAAACATAAATCAGACAATAAATAAAATTGTACAAAGAAACTAACTACATCAAGCTACTTCAAACTACAATAGAGTGGCACATATGGGGATGAAGTTAGACGTTTTAAATATCGCAACACTACGGGGCAACAACGCGATAAATCAACAATCGCAACGCTAATTTATAATAGAAAAAATTCCAAACGCGACTTGTAAGAATAAAAGCAACCCGCGAATGGTAATTATTCGCAACACTACCCTGAAAAGCAAACGCGAAAAATAGTAATTCGCAACTCTAATTCGCAATCGCGTTTACTAAAAATTCGCAACGCTATTTTTAAAGCAAACGCCCGGTTCCTAGGTTTGCGTAAAGACAATCACGAATCGTATTTATTCGCAGCACTAATACATCAACGCGATAAATATTTGTTCGCAACTCTACGAGCAAACGCGAACATTGTATATTATTCGCAACTCTAACTTTAATCAGGGGCTATTGGTACATGTACATAGACATGTACTGGCCACAAAATAAACTAACTACTACTAGTACTACAATTGGGGTAGAATTTGGGCATTGAAAATATCGCAACGCTAAATAAAAAATCGGACGATTAATCAAGATCGCAACGCTAATTTATAACGTGAAAATTACAAACGCGGTTGACATCCATTATTATATATATAAAAGAGTAAAAAAGCAACGCGAATCGTGATTGTTCGCAACACTACCCTGAAAATCAAACGCGAAAAATAGTATTACGCAACTCTACGAGCAATCACGTTTATCAATAATTCGCAACGCTATTTTTAAGCAAACATTCGGTACCTAAGTTTGCAAAAAACCAATCGCGTATCGTGTCAAGGCGCAACACTACCCTGAAAAGGAAACGCGAAAAACAGTGATTCGCAACTCTACAAGCAAACGCGATTATTGGATATTCGCAACTCTATGTATATCATAACCGCGAGTTATGGGGAGGGATGGCTGGCATGTATGGTGCAATTATGTACCATCAGGTACATGCATACGTGAGCGAGTCAGAAAAATAAACTAACTACAACTACAGACGAGTTAAGTGACAAAGTAGTAACAGGAATGACTTTCCATTCTCATCCGAGGATGAAGATGAAAAGCCATTTGTTGCAGCCCACTCTTGAGACAGTTTGTCAGGGCCTTTTCTTTCTTCGGCGGTCCTGCCGATGCCTGAAACTTACGAAAGACCGGGCTCGAGATTTTGTGCAATACGTAGTCTTCCAACAATATACGAATTGTTGCAAGAGCATACGTGGTGAATCTCGAGCGGGACGAACGTTTCGAAAGGGACCTGATCCCGACCGCGAGCGCGAGAGAGCGACTTTAAGAGTCGCGCGATTCAAGGAGTCGAAAATAAAGCCGAAACAAACAGCACAAGTGCACCGTTTGAATCAGCAAGATTTCTACTCTCGAAATCGTAACTACAGGAACAGAACTGCCACGCGAAAACGCGCCTACCCGAATTACTAATGTGGACAGTCCTGCCCTGACCCTGCCTACTTAGGTTTAAACACACACACCAGAGAATAAGTTACCTACCTACCTAACCCTATATTTAAAAAAATGCAAAACTCAGTCTCTCAAACAAACACTCCACGGTTCTCATTCTGAATGTCCGGGCGCGACCTAAACTAGAGAGGACTCCCCGGGGTTCCTCCGACACCCGGACACAACCTCATTCATACTCTAAAGGTACGTACCATTTCTGGAATCGACTGACAAAGCTAGTGCCCATTGCGTACTTTTATTATTTATGTAAAACATTTTAATATATCTGATATAGTCTTTATTAAAATATACTCTATACATATATGATTATATAAGATTGAAAAGCTAATTCATTATGCATTTAACAATATCATTGACGTGTATGCAATACGAACAATTGCCAAGTAAATAATAACTATAAGTTTAATATTATTATTGTGATTGTTATGAATCTAATGTCAAAAAATTCTGTATCTGAATTATGATGAACTTTTGATACGATGCACTTCCACAACCTAACCACAAACACACATATGTGGACAGTGCATCGTGCACGAGACACTAGCATTGTCAGTCGCACGGATAAGTTATTATTATAAATGTTACAAACTAAGTCATCGTGCCCCGTTGCCTTCGCTCGTGCAAATAACACTTGGGCATGTGCATGAACTTAGGCAACGAACACGGGAAAGTATCCTGAAAATCCTGACTAAAACAACTGGTTATTAATAATTAACTAAACGGTATCTATTCTCAGTTAAAATGACTCGACTTGTTATATGTAATATATCAACAACAGAGTACGTTAATATTGAAAGACATTATTATTCAAGAAAAATTTGTGACTGAAATTTAATTGTTCAAAATGTAAGACTTTAATAAAGATTTCATGATAAAATAATTTACTTTGCAAGTTGAAATAAATTTGTTAAATTATTATTTAAAATATGCAATTAACCTTGGTCGATTCTGTCGTCAAAGTAAATTTAAAAAAAAATAAAATTAACATGCATGTTCCTTTGAGTTCAAAATCGACCAGTCGCGAAACGCCTTCTTGCACATAAAATACATCGTATGATGTATTAATTAATAAAACGAATATTTAATAATTATATTAATGATGTAAGATATTTTACTCAATCATACGATTAATATAATGTTTTCACATTATATTAATTCATATTCTACTCAATTATTTAATTCATATAAAGATAATGAACATATTTCATATATTTTATCAAAATTGTGTAATAATCATATTGTGTAATATTTATTGATAACATTAAAAAACGCGAGTGCAAGAAGACCCTAGCCTGCACTAACAAAATATAATTCATGGGTATTTTTCATACCCGCGGTCACTTAACTCGTCAAAAATACCAAGTATACAACTGGTCACCCGTATTGATTCGGATATTTTATCCTACAACATGGTTAGGGACCAGAGGAAACAAAATAGCATGCGACTCACCAACTGTAGAATTCAAGCACCCGGGCAACGATGTCGCCTAGTAGGAGTCATCAGCGAAGTCATCAGCGACGTTAGAAATGAAGTCAGCATCAAGGTCAGCAGCGAGATCATCGTCGAATTTCTCTGGATCCACAAGTACGATGATGAGATGTCAGGATCCTTTAGAAGGAAAGAGTAAATGTTTTTACGAAAGGTTTCTACCGTATTTGAAAACTTGATGGCAAATTTAAATCAAACAATTTTTTTTAAGCGTACTCGGAACAAAATACAAAGGATACTTACATTTTTCGCACGTGAGCATCGCCAAATACTCTTTTTCGTATAGATACAGGTTTCTTGTCGAAACGTGTTCACAAACTCTCAAAGCATTATGGCGTCGCGTCTGTAGCGTGACCGTAGTTTGGCCGCAGTTGAGAGTCTCATGTGGTTGAATTGTAATTACGAGCTGCCACAGAAATAAAACACAAATTTGTTAACAGTCACTTATTAATATTGGATAAATGCATCGATGGATAATGACGAAAAGAAGAGAACCGATTAAAAATGAAAAATACGTTTGACCGTAGTTGAGCGTCTTATGTGTTTGAATTGTAATTACGGGCTCTTATAGAAATAAAACACAAATTTGTTAATATGCACTTATTAATATTGTATAATTGCATCGATGGAGAATGACGAAGAGAATAGAAATGGTTAAAAATAAAAAATACGTACCTAATTAGACGCGCAGCTGTCAACGCACTTCTCACACCACTTTCCAGACGAAGAATGACGAACTGGATCGGACACGTCTCCCGCGCGAGGAGTGGGGAGTGGGGCGGGGAGTGGGGTGAGGGAGTCACGTAGTCCGTCTCGACTCTTGATGTGTATCTTCGAAATAAAGGTTAAACCTTATATCTCGAAGAACTGAATATATTTAGGATTTGTGGCTGCAAAATACATATAAAAAGATATCAGATAAACAATTAATTACTTAATTGACGTTATATTCTTGTGACGTCAGAATGCAAGCTTGTCATTGGCTCTGCTAGAACATCGATACATTCGATTAATTCGATAGTGTCTCTTAAAAATGACATATCGATGTATTATACTATTCATGGGTAATCAAGTCGATCGAAATATCTACTTAATGACATGTAAATATATTAATGTTTGATCGAAAAATTAATCAATGCTTTTCATGTAAATTTTGTAGTTTATGTATAGAATACACAAAAACATTAATATTCACAATGTTTGACTAAATGTATATTCTAACCTGTTACTCGTCTGCAACTATTTCATGTCTAGTCTAAAATATTTCTTAAAAGTAATTTTATTCCAGGGTCGGTGCTTCGAGACGCTTGTGCTTTGGAAACTCGATCGGTCTGTGTTTATATCTTTGGTCGCCGGGCTCTCAACTTCACCTTCAAGCAGGGCTCGTGACTCTCTGGTCGCGTGGCACGGGATACTGTGTTGTTTACACGTCTACACGATCCCTTGTCTGTGTCCTTAATCCGTGTGTCACGAAAAAATTATTGCTGCTGACATCTGCCCGCACAACAGATTACCCAATGGTATCGTCACAGAATCACGATAGGCTTTTATGTAGATCTAGTGAAAATTGAGACAAATAACTTTAGAAAATATACTACACACAAAAGGAACATTTATATAAGAAACCGATTGAAATTCAGGTGAAAATTAATATTAACACATTATATATTTCTATGATTAGAATTAATATATTTGAATCGATCTAGTAACTAGTGCATCCAATAACAGGTCGATATTCAAAGTTCAAGCAGAGCCAATCAGAAGCTTGCATTCTGACGTCACAAGAATATAACGTCAATTAAGTAATTAATTGTTTCTCTGATATTTGTTTATATTTATTTTACAGCCACAGATCCTAAATATCTATATCATCAATGTTATTCGAAATATATGGCTTAATCTTTCCTTCAAAGTATACATCGAGAATCGAGACGGTGTACGTGACTCCCTCACCCCACTCCCCACTCCCCACTCCTCGCGCGGGAGACGTGTCCGATCCTGTTCGTCATTCTTCGTCTGGAAAGTGGGGCGATAAGTGCGTTAACAGTTTCGCGTCTAATTAGGTACTGTAATTTTTAATTATTGTCATTTGAATGTCCCGCATCGTTCGTAGTACTCACCGTTAATCTTTGTTGGTGCTTTCATGTAATATTAACGCGTCTCTACTAGACATTCTGCCGGAATCGCGAAAAAAGTCGAGTCAGTTTCGTGCGTTTTCTTACACGTCTAATCGACACCAATTATGATATCTGTAAACGTAATTATCAATTCATAGACCATATTTCGGGTTCAGTCGATCTTTAATTTTTCATTTTATTTTTTGAATCTGAGCTTGAAATACGTCCCATGGATACCTATAGTGACGTACTAGACTATTTATGTGTAAATCGTCCAAAAAATTTGTCAAAAATGAAAATCGAATTTTTCAGAAAAATCGACAGGAGGAGGCTCAGAGATTTTCGACCAAAAAAAAAAATTTCACTTTCTTCTGAAACAAGTATGTTTGCTTGCAGGGGTCAAGTACAATCATATTAGGTGAAAAAATATTAAGCCTTCGAAAAAGATTAAGCAAAAGAGTTTCCTTCATTGAAAGAAGAAAAATTTTGCAGTCTTTCATTTTCAGTAGGGGCGGTCTCAACTTCCATTCATTTTCATATGATTGATTTATATGAGTTATCGTTTTTTTAAATTGCTAAACAAAGAGGACAAATAGGACAGTATTCTCAAATATTTTCAGATTTAAAAATTTAAAATTACAGTGAAATTTATTCAATTGTTTAGACCCAATAGTATTAATAGTATAAATATATGAACGCACGTCCATAAGCATAGTAAAAAAATGTCTTTTCTTTAATAGTTAAAATATGATCAAGGGGTCCTAAAACGTGTATTTCCGTAAAAAAAATTTTTGAAATTTTTGTTTCATTATGGTATTTTGCTTATACATTGTATACGCCTACATAGGTCGGAAAGTCAAAAATGCCTGGGCAGTCGAGAATCTCGGCTCGAGATTATGCGAGATCGAATTTCGGCTGTGTTAAGAGCAAGAAGGATAGACTGACATTCGCCGCCTTTCTCGAATCCTCGAAAAGATACGAAACGCCAGAACTCATATACAAGGTGGTTGGGATTAATGTGCGTAAGTGGTGGGGCAGTTCCCTTTGGTCACGGATCTGCCGTCTGATAATACTGCACTGTCTTTTTTAATCCCTCCCATAGTCAACTCACATGTATTTACGCACACATTACAGCTGGCTGCCCATCAATACTAATTCAGTGCCTAGTTTCTTAACTGACCGCCATCCATGAGAAGAGGCCGCTAAAGTCACCTCCGAATTTTCAGGTCGGTATGGCAGTCAGATTCGGCCGCGAAAGTCCATAAGGTGAAAAGTCTATTCATATATCTCGTCTGTGGTGAAAGGTCTACTCGTATACCTCGTCTGTGCTTTTACATTACTCAATTAGTTATGTCTGTGCCACTAGTTTCTAAATATGCGTCGCCAACGTGTTCTCGGAATGCCATCAGATGTCGCGATGTGTATCAATATGTATATAGGGTTACATAAAAAAGAGTTATCAAATTTATACACTACGTTATCAATTAAGTTCTTTAAAATTTGCCACTGTATTTTGCTACTTTTCATTTTTATTATTTATTAGTATCCTTGAACAAAAACTAGAAATAATTGAAACAGCTATGGGGATCGTGTGTGATCCAACGATACCAACCGAGGGTTAAACATAAATCCTAAATGCATAAACGACAGTGAATAATTTTCAAAAAATATTTCACACGAGACTTTCTGACCGGTGGACTCGACGATTCTTTCTCGTTTGCCTCTCCAGGGTTAATAACACATTAATTTTACTTCGCGTATGAACAACGAAACGTTGCATACGTCACGACAATAGAGCAAACCCATGAAAACGTACAGTGATTTTCACACGAGGCTGCTATTAGGGGTCAATGGTAAAGGCAGTTAAGAAAATTACTTTCACCCTGGTCGTTACGCTCTCCCATGTTAAAAATGCAGGAAACAGTCACGGGCGAAGTAAATCGAGCATCGAGCAACGAAAACACCGCGCCACAATACTGTTAAATTAAACAAATAACGCGATAGGGTGTGGCCGTGCGTTATGGCTGTCCCTAACGCTGTTGTGTCACGTGCCGTCTGTACAAACAGACACCATTCAATCGCGGGACCTGCAGGATATGTCATCAGCGTCGCATTGTCCGTCGAGAAGAGACGAAAGATCCCACGAATCGTCCCCATGAAAGCGAGATCGCGTAAAAAATAGGGGGGAGACGTATAAATATCCTCTGTCGGGGACAGCGTACGATTATTCTTAATTGATAGATTTCTCCCACGGCGCATGGTACATGAATAAACAGTAGACAGCGAATAATATCGATGGTCGAGGACATCGAAAAGGTGAGAATTAGCTGATCGCGGGCGGCGAGAAACGTTTTTTTCCTCGGAGAAGTAGCGTTTCTATAATCGGCACGATCGCTGACGATAAATTAAAACGCGGTGGAATCTAAATCAGGATCCAGATAGGCTGGCAAAAGGGCCCCGCTATGGAGAGAACCGGGAATCCCAACCCCCCTCTCGAATTTATTCGGCTATCCTTTTCGGCTGGAACTGTTCTTACGCGACGAACAAAGCTGGAAACTGACGGTGGACGAGAGAGAACGAAGCAACGGGTAGGATCGAAGAGAGAGAGAGGACAGGGGATGCTCGATCGTCTCTCGAGGCCCAAATATCCGCGTGGGCCATTCGGTTTTCGAGGAGCACCGGTCCCTAATAATAGGGTACACCGAGGATAAACAAACATACACGCCCCTGGCATCTCTCGTTGAGAGAACACACGAGAAGAAATGTAAAAGAAAAAAGAGAAAAGAAACAATTTAGCCACGCCACTTAAAAGATGCAAGGTGAAGTATGATAGATACCGAAAGATTGAACAGAAAATCCAGGCACATGCGTTGCCCGAACGAAACATCCGCGGCCCTTGGAAGTTTAAAATAAAGCCCGAGACGAAAAAGAGTAATGCCTTGTTATCTTAGAGTTATGGATCCTGTTTCTGATCGCTCGCGAGCAGCTATCGCCCTGTTCTAAACGCGTAGATCAGAATATCAACCGAATCCGTAAGATTTTCGACCTACGTTCTATCTTTGAGAAAATAATTTGCCCTATAGTCGTGTATGCTCTCTCGAGCCGGGCAACTTTCTCTTTAAATATTTTTTCGTATCATCCAAAGCAACAGAGATATTTACGATGACCATGTTAAGTGGGACGCGTTGCTTAAGGTCCACTCTCGTTCACGCGTATCATTTTTGCAACATGTTTCGAAATTCTATTTTGTTGAAAATGAAAAATATATTATATTTGATAGCTCGATGCCCAGGTGAGGGTCTAAGTAATGAGAAACTTGAAAGTCTAAAATATATACCCCGCAATTTCGTCAGGAAAGGTTCGTTTCGAAGAATTGCACCCCCGACGTTCGACGTCGATTTTCGCGTACGTATTACCGCGCCATTTCTTAGGATGAAAGCCAAAATGCACGTGGTGGGTTTTGAAGGACCTTAAAGTCCGCCATGTAATCAAGGAAAGTAAAGATACGAGAGAATGGAACGTTGGCCGACAGACATTACATCTTGGATTTTAGCATTGTTTCCGAATAGACTCTGGTACTATATATACATATGCATTTGCAGTCCACTCGACGATCCTAAAGATATTGCTGTGGCGTCGTTTCCTTTATTGCAAAGAACACAGAGCCACCAATATTGCCATGAACTACAACATTCGGTGTTAGAAGAATGCACCATACAAGGTGTTCGGCCACCTCTGGGACAAATTTTAATGGGCGATTCTAGAAGCCAAAATGAGACGAAAATTAAGAATACCAATTTGTTAATTGAGGCTTCGTTTAAAAGTTATTAATGTTTAAAGTTCCGCCTGTAGACATACATCCAATGTATTTTTTCGTTGTTTGAATTTTGAATTTTGAAGTTAAAATTCTTCAATCTGTCCAGGAGTTATGCTGTTTTAAAGATATACATGAAATTTTGAGGAACCTTTTGTAGCCAGAAATTATATTTTTGATAAGGAATTTTTTTCTCAAAAGTGCGTACGATTTCGGGAGTATGTCTATTCACCAAAAATGATTATAATTGACCCCCGCAATAAAAAATAATTTTTTTAGAACGATTTGAAATTTGTTAATTTTGTCGAAAAATTTCACATCTTCCTGAATTTTTTTCTCGAAAGTACGAAGGATTTCGGAGGTATGTGTATTCGCCAAAAATGATTGTATTTGACCCTCGCAGCGGAAAATAATTTTTTCGGAACGATTTGAATGATTTGAAATTTTTGAATTTAATTTTTTAATAACTTTTTAACGAAGCCTCAATCAACAAATTGATATTCTTGATTTTCGTCTTATTTTGGCCTCTAGAATCTTTCGTTAAAATTTTTCCCAGGGTTGGTCGAACATCCTGTATATGTAACGCGATTGGTAATTCTACATACTGGAATAATAAAATGATTTTAACATTATCGAAGTAATCCGAAAAATAAGAAAACGTTAATTCAAATCATGATTAAAGTACATACAAAATTTGAGTGTACTCGTTTACAGACGTTCCTATTTTTTAGTATTTACAGTGTTGTTACCCCTTAAACAAACTGATATTCGAAATATGCCGAGCTTCCTCTACGAACAAAACTTGCCCTCGTCTAGAAACATAGAGCGCAAGGACGAGTCCCGTCTTATTTCGTTCGGGAATCCTTAAAATATCGTATAAGCTTTTTAATCTAAATGGAAATACGCAGCGTGGAAGTTAAATGCCTTCGGGGTCGATTCATTTGTCTCTAGCACGTGCAAAAGACCAGCGAAGAGACGCGCAAAATGCGAGAGTACGAGGGTTTGAGTAAAGAGACTGGACGAAGAAGTGGTGGAAGAAGAAGACGAAAGGGAGGAGAAGATGGAGGAAGAAGACCAGGAGAAAGAAGGAGAAAACGAAGGTAGATGAGACAAGAGGCATTCTGGTTTGTGGGCACAGCCGCTGCCTGCAACCCACAATTATGATAATAGCCCCTGAGTCCTGAGTCTTGTTAGTCCAACGTGCAGCCAGCTCCTTTTATCTATATCTTTTTATTTTCATACTCGCCTTTTATATACTTCGTCTACTGCAATTTCTACTTTCATCCCTTTTCACCATCGTGAGATCGGCTGAACTCGAATCGATCGAACTTTAAACTACTCTTACGGCGCGTAAATCGTGAAACTTTCAAGGATTAAGAGCAACCCCCTCGAAGAAATTCGTACACACATGTTTTGCGATCTATCGCCTATCGTGCGTATAATAATGAAATTATTTACGAACTGCAATGGAACTATGAATTTATATCTCACGACGAACGTTTGCTATTCCAACGAGCTAAAAAAGAGAGGAACGCGGCACGATAGAAGCCACGTCGCTGTAATCTTTAAAAAAAAGATGCATTAAATCAAGTCGCGTGTTTAAAATTAATTAACTCAACTAAACCCTTCCACTTGAAGCGTTTCGCGCGAGACGCAGATTTCGCCTCGTCTATCTTACGATCCAACTAAATCGTAGCTTTGAACAAATGCCTCTGCCATTTGAAACCACTCAATTAAAGCCATTAACAGTGGAAAAGAAACCCTCAAAGGAATTAAAGGCCCGCGAATATCAAAAAGTCAAGCAACGGTGCGCGGGTCGTAGGAGGGAAGAAGTAGCGCACAAAACGCGAATGAAACGTACAAACGTTTCTGTCTCATTAATTGTAATTAAACCTAACGTTACTATCCGAAGTCGGACGGTGCCGTTTTTGCATTCGGACGGATTCAATGCTCGTGCGAGTGGATGGAACGAGTAAGAATAGAGACGGCGTAATCGGCATCGGCCGCGGAGCGCAAGGAAAACCGTGCGTACGGTTCCCGTTTATAAATGTTGTAAAAGGCGGTGGCAAACGGAGCACGGTTTAATTCACTTGCAGCGCGACGTCGGTTCTTTTGACAGCGGGGAAAAGCGTTAATTGGAGGCCGCGCCACGATCGAGCAAAGAAAGCATTTCAAAGGCGAAAACCTCGTGTGACAGTGCCCGCAGAGTTTTTCTCCTTTCACGGGACAAGGAGCAAACGTTTTCTCCTTTCCGTACACCCGGTACGTGCGCGCATTTTTCGAGGTTTCGCCGATCGCGCGTCAAAGCTTTCGTGGCCGGAACGACGTTCTATTGAAGAAGTCGCGTTGTTATACAGGGTGTATCCTAGCACGTGGAACCCACTGTAACGGTCGACTGAAGATGCAGAAACAACGATGAAAGTTCGTACAAATGCGTGCTCTATTTGGCCCTGTTCGCGAGCAAGTGTGAAAAATGTATGCTGGACGTACATACATGTTATTAAATTTGTGAAATACAGTGTACGTACGTATGCATTTCCATAAACGCTAGCTTTCAGAAACATGTCAATTCGACGGATTTCAGACAACTTTTTGTGAAAGCGAACACGAATCTACATTTATTTTAAGTTTTTTTGATTGTTTTTAATCTCACGCGTTAAAGTACACCCTGTATTCCTGTAATGATCTATTATTACGCGATTATCGAACAGACTAGATTTCAGGGAAAGGTGTAATCGACACACGTGGGAAGTTAATGGTATATGATGGAGCTAAATGTCAACGGAGAGTTGTCTACCGAAATAGCATATTGCGAATATCAAGAGTACGGAGCAAAGATAGGCAAAATTTTGTTCAAATAATAAAATAGAACTAACAACTCTTTAGAAACGTATAAACGTATATTTTTATTAAAACAAACCTTTTTTGTTTTTTTTTTAACTTAGAGGAAATCTTTTGAATATACTTCCGGTTCCTGTAAATTGTTCGGTAGCCGCTGCTAGGATAAATGCGGATAAAACAAGAATCTGGACGACACCGTCGTGATATACGACTGTTTGTCCAGATTAGACCCGACAAAGGAAACTGTTCTCTCTTCTTGACTCTGTCTTGATTTAAGCGAAGCGCCCCGTATTTGCTCTAGATTAAATGGGAGCTTCCAGGCACAAGCTATGGCGGTCCTTTCTACCATATCTACCACACTACGGTGGTATATACGCTTTGCGTTGTGCATTGCATTCATGACGCGTTCAGCGACCAAGAATATCCACAGAAAAATCTTTACGATTTTAAAATTCGCATTCGATCCTAACCGATCAAATATATAATAAGCGAATAAGTTACTGATAATCCTTTTAAGGGATAGTACTAGTCAAATTAAAACGGACGAAAAAACCATCGTTAAAACAGTTGTCGTTTTCAAGGTACAGTAAGCTCGACACAATTCAAAGAGTTTATCGAACCATTTCTCAAAAATGTATCCCCTTCGAGCTCGACAAGCGATAAGTTGGTAACAGTTACGAGATATTCATCGATAAATACCTGTACATCGTGTTCCAGTATCGAAGTTCTGTACGCGGGATCCCTCGAGCGATATCGATAAAATATAAAATAGTAATGAAGCTAACCATATAATCGTCGAGATTAAGTTGATGGGCGCATGACGAGCACCTGAACAGACCAAGAGAGTAGAGGGAACGGTAGGGTGAAATGATCGAACGAATTCGCTCTTCTTGGAGGCAGCTACCAACCGGCAATAGTGAGAGATTGGGCTCGTAGATGAACGTGTCCGAGCAATCCTTCTCGCAATTCACCTTGTACAACAGAGTAATCACCCTCGATGTTTTTCTCCTCGTCCTGAGTTACCTCGAATTTTTTTTGTTGCTGCTCGTGAGGTTTTCAATCAACCGCGAATTTGCAAAACGAGTCCTGCCCCCCTCTCCTTCTTCGCTCATCCTTTCTCTGTCCCTTCGGAATATCCGTTGTCCCTTTTCAATCCTTGGACCGTAATAACGACGTTTGGTAATCAACCGGGTTCTGATAGACCAGAGAAACGATGAAAAAAGAGAGACGCGATTCGTAAAGGCTACGTGGGCGTTCTCGTCCATAATAGATCTTGAATTATGTAAAGAACGAGGGGGAAATTATAGTAAACTGTACGGCCGATTAAATACGAGGATGCTCCGCGATGCAGTTTCGATTTTCTTTAGAGTATCGTTTATTTGCTAGGAAAGTGAAGCCACTAAAAATTACTGATCCTTTTATCTTTCTTCCCCGGCGTCCATTCGAAATCTCTTTTCTGCATACTACGTTCCCTTTATACGTCTTACGGCACGTTAAGTAAAAGGAATGCACCTCCCAAGTTGTAGCCTGTGGGTAAAAAAATAATAATAAATAAAAAGTACTTATCTCGTAAGAAGATATTCTAACCTCAAACCCGGTTCGGTTCTCAGTATCGTACCCGCGTAACCGGGTTAACCAATGCACGATGACCTGATTAACCCGCTTAATCCACTCTTTACGGAAAGTTACGCTACTACGATTAATCCGCTCTTAAAAGTACAATTTGCAATGACCTCGTCTATGCGTATACTTACTTCTGTCTTTTGAGTTAGGCAACCAGTTCTGAACAGGTTAACCTGTTCTTTGTATGACTTGGGAGCCGTTCTCTCTTGGGTTACTATAGGTTACTGTAACCAGCTTTGGTTAACCGGGTTACGGTTGAGGTTATACGGCGGTTAGAATCTCCGCTCGTAAGCGAAATTAGTTGAATCGAGAGTGGGCCTGCTGGAACGAAATATCAAAACTGAGCTGGCCGCGAAGGGTTAAAAAACAAATAAGTTCGTAACGGTCGCGCGTGTACGACGAGAAAATGCAACAAGTACCATCCGAGTAAACGAAACAAAAGCGCGGGCTGCATCTAATTCCCGGGCAACGGTTTTGCTGCTCCGATTTTGTCAGACAGACAGCGCGTAACGTTTACCTGGGCCTGCTTCGCGACACCAGCAGGGAGTAGTTTGGTATCTCCGAAAATGCCGCTTGATTGTGCCCCCTCGTAAATCTCAACGGCATGTTTGCGAATCGCAATTTTAATTATCCCCTCGGCTCGACGCTTCGAAACACCGAGGCCATCCGATCCGTGCGACGCCTGCAACGAGCGGACTCTCGTGGGTGGACCTCGGCCACGTTCGGCCGAACTCGGTTAGTTTCGGCGCGGCGAGTCTGCGTCGACCTCAGTCGACCCATGGCGGTCGGAGCACACAACTGGTTGTGGCTTTCGCGAAGCAGGTATGTTGCGCGCTCCTTAGTGCGTGCATTCTTGCCACTTCGCGTCATCTGTTTTCCGTTCAACGTTTTCGTCGTTCGCTTCACGCGCTGTCTATCGAGCAAACGACCGCTGTCGTACCGTCTCGTTAACGCGTTCCAATCGCAATAATCCGGGCAGAGTGCCGTTACACGATTGAACGCGATTTTTCATGCGACGAACTGTCAAAAGATCCGATCGGTTGGAAGAGGCTGAGCAGTATCCGTCGGGGCTTATTTTCATTCGACTGTGAATACGGTAACGGAGTAACACGCTGTCACGTGTGACTACGCCCGTGAAATTGTTGGCAATTTGCGATAACCCGCGGACCATGAATCGAGTTAGAAGACTTTAACGTTGTCCGTAGCGTAACGTAACGCGTGTTTACGGGTGCTCGTACGTACAACCGGTTAAGCACGTGGTGGACACGATGCTCTTGAAATTGGCAGTGTTGCTGTCCGTCCTCGTGCGGCCAGGTGCAAGTTACTTCAACCTCTTCCTCAGCCAAGCAGAAGTGCGGAAACTAATGGGTAAGCGAAAGTAGGCAATTCTTTCACGGTCGCTTTTACGCTTATACTAGATCGTTGTGCGTTTCTCGGCTGTCATGCTTTTTATCAGTTCGAACGTTTTAAGAGGGTAACCTTTTTTTCTTAACCGTGAATGATGTATCAAAGGTTACATTTGTTTGGTCGAGCAAACATAATTCCTATGGATGAGTCGACGATTGAGTTTGTAATATTATTTTTTATCTGGATTATATGAATTTTTCTTTCGTATACATTCGTTATAAAGTACATTTATTATTGTTGTTATTCATCAATAATCAGAATTTCACGACTCCGAAACAAACAGTTTGCGTAGGTCAAAACGAGCAAAGATTAAAGTAAAGCTCGCGCAATAATTATCTTGATTTATTACGTGTTATTTATACAGAGTATCTACTTGAAATTTATAACGTTTAAAATCCTGCTATCTGGTATCGATAAAACTGCAAAATCTAAAAAGATTATTGCTTCGCGTTTATCCTATACATTCTTGTACCTTTGACGATCAAACTTGTACAATTAATTCGAATATCTCCGATTCGATCAAAAACGATTTTTCAATTCGATCATCTCAACGAATGCATCTGTGTATATGACCTCGTTGAAAGCCTAACCATCGATCGGAAGTCCATTAGGGTAGTAGTGCTCAGCATTATAATTGAGCACCGAACAGTGAAGAATTGCTTGCGTCAAAGGCTCGTAGTGCCGAGGTTCGAGCTAGTTAACAAATAATTATTACTATACACCATTCATATGGCAAACCCATTACCTTTGCGAACTTGTTATGGATGATGATTCGAATACGTATTAACTCTAGGATGACTTATGTTGCCCCTACTGACTCCATGCAATTCTAAATTGTACATAGCGTTTGTACAATTAGGTATATTGTATTTTGCTATTTTGAATTATTGCCTTTCGTTGAAATTAATTATGACTATCTCACTAGCATGTTACATTATCTTTTTTTATTCGTAGTCGAATTTAAACCTAATAATTTGGGTTTTCTATGTATTTCAGATAACTTACGTCTGCGAGTACTGTTACCTTATTCGTTATATTTGCGCACTACTTGTTCGCCATGAGCTAGTTTTGGATCAAGGTTCGAAAGTGTACCGATGAGTAGGTACTTCGATGTTAGAAAGAATAGAGTTGCAACTAGCACTCGAACGTCTCCCACGTTATTTAAAAAGCTACTTTTCTAGCTACTTAAGCTTCAATAAAGAGCCTTGCAGACCACGTTCTTCAATCCCGATTACAGTTTATAATCCAAGGGATTCAAATCTAGGCTACCAGATGGCCTCTCCTTAGCTGAAATGAACTCTGGCGCATTGTTCCGTAGCCACTCGAGTATCTTTTACCTTGTAAGCTAAATCGAAGACTCGTTGGAAAATCCGCCTTTGTCTTCGAAGGAAAGTCGTACTCAGGAGTTTCGATACCTCGATGAGTTCGGCCATGTAAATTAGCTTTTGTCTTTGACCTCGTTCACCTGGATACCTGCTCCTCCAAACAGAGGTGACAATTAACAATTCTAAAAGTACGACCATCCTTATTTTAATAATATCTAAACCAGAGCATTTGTCTCTCGTACTTTGCAAACGCTGTTCGCGAACACAATTTGCCCGAGCCTGTCGAACAGCAATGGCGGACACCATTGTGCCGCAATTGTCCAATCAAAACGCGACCGATTGCGCACGTCGTCCGTAGCGAGGTTCAGCGACCCATTAAAACCACGGAAGGGTCTCTAACGTCGTTGATTTTAGACAACCCGACAAATCCGTGCGACGATACGCCCGGGGATAGACTTGTTCCGTTCGTTTTCCTTTCCTACCCCGCGGCGCGAGGCCGGGTTTTCATTTGTAGCCAGGCTGCTAAGCCAGGAATCGTCGTCGTGGCTGTTGCGGAGGACTCGGTGTACCGGAAACGGATAAAAGCCACTCGACGCCGCGAACTTTCCAATATTTCCGCCATAACTTCCACGGCGGTGGATAATTCGCTCTCGGCTCGTTGATCCGCGAAAACCGTTCGGCTGGTTGCCTTGCATCGCCGCGTGATGCAAAGGGGCTGAGAGCGAGAAAGAGAGACGTATGTTCCGACGACACCTGAACCACCGCGAATCGTCGATTCGCCCTTGCGGGGAACGCGCTCGCGCGTGGGATTGCGCGTTTTCAGGCGCGCACTTTGCGCCTTGTTCCACGGTCGACGACACGCATTTCATATGCATCTGTACGTGCACCCCTCCTCCTCCTCCTGCTTCTCTACCTCCTTCTCGCCACCCCCCTCAAACCCCACGGTTAACTTGATCATGGTCGCGTCAAGAGCTTCGCGCGAAATCGTATTGTATTTAGCGTCGGGGCCGAATAGAATAGAACGAGCGAAAAGAATCGTATTGCACGGCCAGCTATTTAGAGATGGCGTCATTAATTGCGCTGGAAACGAGCCGTTCTTAGAATCTACCGCCGATATTTGGTGCCGTGTTTCTCGAGGGGGTAGTTGTTCGTTGAAAGCGAGCATCGTCGAACGGTACAATCCCGTCTGAGGTTTTCACTCGGTTGTTTTACGTTGAGAATAATGTTGGTCGAAAGGAACGCCTCTTGCAAAATTTAGAAACCACCGTTACAGAAAGCAACGCCGAGATACAAGAGTAGTTCCCATGCAAATCACCGCGAGTGTGAAAACGTTACTGCATGGCGTGCTGTTTTCTGACCTGCTCTTATCCGTACGACTGTGTTTCGTCGCCATTTCGCGATAACGTAGTGCGTGACGGGGAAGAAACGTTGGACGTGGAAGAAGGTTCGTCGGATAACACGGGGCGTAGCAATATACGCCGGGATATAATAAAATGTTATAACGAGGTCCTTGTTAAGCGGATACGGCACGGGGTGCCGGGCCCCAAGACCAGGTTCTAGTTTGTTTAGACACCGAATAATCAATAGTCTTGGTTTTATTTTTCTACGAGACCCGGGCTCCGTCCCCGTTGTTCTTTTTCGTTACTTTCTCATTTTAGTCGGATGGCCACGCTACCGCTACAGACCTTCGTAGATAGAGCTCCTGATACCGATTTCGGAGGGTCTCTTGGGTCGCTCTCCATATGGACCCCACGGCTTTTTCGAGGCTGCACTCTCACACGCTTCCTGGAAGAACCAGCTCTCCAATTTCGTTATTTACTATAAGGTTTCCCGTCTTCGCTTACAGACCATTCCGTGTTAAATCGTGTAAGATTTGACACCGTGGTTATCGACTTTTTTTCAAACCCAGAGTATTCGGTAACCCAAGCTAGCGACGGCTTCGAGACCGTTCAAAACGATTTTGTAACTTCACCAATATATACCCACCCCTGCACCGAAGTGCACGCGAGTTTTAAAGAAAAAGAATTTATGTCTGAAGCTTTTTGTCACAGTTTTGTTCTCCACTTCGATTGAGTCTTTTATACTTATCTGAAACTATATGCTACTGCATCGGTATTGTGTAGCGTTCGCGTCGGATAAGATAACTTCGAATTCCATCGATGCCAAGGCGCATTCCTATTTCTCTAATTTCTCGCTCTTCGAATCGCCGAGCGAATCACGAGACTCCCGACTGGTTAGATACTTTGTAATTAAGAAAAATTCTATCCCCGGCGTGATTAATAATTTATCGCGTGTCGACGGTTGAAACGACGCTATCTTTATGCCAGGGTAACATTCCCTTTATTGAGCGTCGTTAATATTTACGTCGAATAATAACTTTTAACGACACTGGCTGCGATAAGTCCTGCGGTAACGAAACCTGCCTCGTATCTCTGTTTCGTGATTAATTTATTATGCTCCGTGGTTAATTGCAATAGTGCAACAGTATAAACGTGATTGCTCCCAATTAGGCGAGTACTAGAGTGTCCCTGAAGCCCTGAAATCTACGTTTGTACCACCCTGTGTTCTTCGAACAGACCGCGTCCCGAGTATTCCGTTCCTTATTATTTGATTCTTCCGTAAAGATGAAGATTAGCAAGAAGTTCGCTACGTATGCGTTTACGCGTAATTATAGCACAACGGCGGAAACGCGTAGTGCTACTAACAACAGAAATAAAGCACAATATATCGAGAAAATTACAATTAGGAGCATTAAAAATCTTCGACGTATTTATAGGATATAAAGGATGCGATATAGTCATTTTTCGAGACATTCCCGGAGTTAACTGAACCTGATCGACCCACATCTTATCCTTCTAATCCTTACTGCAGGATCCAAATATTCTTTTACTAATTTAGCTTTTCAAATCTAGTCATTCTAGCCATTCTAGTCCCTTTGTCGACAAATTCTGATTCATGCTACAGTACATCTCACACAATGCTCCCTTCTATTATTCTCGCTCCTACTCCAAAACTCTTAAGTACCTAAGCAACTCCAACCACAGAGACATTTGAACGCTAAGCCATTAGCTGGAAGCTTTGTTGGTTTGTTTCTGAATACCTTCAATTATTGTACATGCAACGCCATAGTTTAGGGTAAAATGTCTAAATTTCTCGTATCGCCGATTCGTCGGCCCAACGAATTCGCGTACGGGAATAGAAACGAGGCTCGTTGTAAAATTAATACGTCCAATCAGGAAAACGTCAAACCGCGATGATCCACACGAGCAACATCCGTCAGAAGTCCGCGTCAAAACACGAAAGTAATGTGCACTCGGACAATCTCCCGCCGGAGGCGGTGTGTTGCTCGTGTGAGTTCGGGCTCGGGGTCCGACCTTAGCTAGTTAGGGCCTGACAGGCCCATCTTGATGTTACCAGGAGGAGTGGGGCGGCCTCAAAGGTCCCGCCGGGGCTCCGTGAAAACGTTTATGCACGCACAGTGGCGTAGCGAACGACGGACTAGCGAAACATTAGGCCTCCGCCGTCCGTTTGCCGCGAAACGTACGAATCGCGAGAGGACGGTAAATCGGTCTATAATTCAGCCAGCGACGCGGTGCATTAAATTCCCAGGAAACTCCGGGATAATCACGGTGTTCCTGGGTTTCATCGTACGGGAGAAAATTGCGCGAATAGACACGGGGGACGGTGAGGTTAGGGGGAGGAGAAAAAAAAAATTACGATAAAGATAAGAGTGGGCAGATATAGAGAAAAATATTGCGAGATCGTATCTGTCGATGCAAGGAGTGACAGAGAGCGATGCGTTACGAGGGAAAGGCCGCGAAGATTCTCGTGTACGGTTTCAAGATGGGCCGGCGGACGGATGCTGCACCGTTGTCCGCATCAATCTTCGACTCCTCGTTAAGATCCGCGCCTTAAGTTTTCGCTGGTGTGCGTCGGCTCGTTTCGTTCGGCTTACGTGCCAGGGACACTCCGCGGGATGTGTTGGTCGGACATTTACATAAAGAGCCGTCGGAAGAGACGCCGGGACCCCCGTGGATTTTCTTCCAACGGAGAACCAGAGACACGGCCCTTTCCTCGCGTCTTTTATTTCTACCGAACGAACGATGAAAATTTCGCAACGATACTTTGCAAACTTTCGATACGCGACGTAACTTTTTTCGAAGAACGAGCTCATCGGCGAAAAGAGATCCACGGTAATACGCAGCACGCTTTGTAATAAAGATAGAAAGCATCGTAGATCGAATGGAACTCGCGTATTCCTCCTGAGGCTTCAGAAGTGTGTAATCACGAGGGTGAAAATGTTGCACCCTACTTTCCCGGAGCCCTCTAGAGATATCTCCTTCCTGTCAAGAGCTATCATGAAAAAAATACATTTCGAAGAGACCTATTTCTGTACTATGCTCTTAACATATGTCTGCGTGTGTTATTGGAGATTATCGTTGCACTGCTCGAATGCATAATATATTTTTTATTTTTTTTTACCTTGTATATGTTTACATTAGAGATAATTCGTGTGTTTTACCGAAGAGGATTAAAGAACAGGTCCGAACTATTATTCATTTTCATGAATAATGAAATAGTAGCGATATTTATGACTAGACTGCGGATGTTTATGCATTTATGGGAAATTGTAATTCTCGACAAACTACAGAAAGCACTTAATATGCAAAAATATAAGAAATACTTAAAGTAAAATACGAATTATTATATTTAGGAGTTGAGACAATCCTCTACGAAGCTCCCATTTATGACTCGAGATGTCATATACATAATTTATATAATTGCGGTATCACAATTGGTACTTAACAATTGTTAATAACAAACCATCGTCCTTCTACTTTGTCTATTCGCCTAGTTTTTCTACGGTCGTTAACGAGAATATTCATCAATTCCTCGGCGTTATCCATCCAAAGAATCTTTTAATCCCCGTTCCTGCGTCTGTTTTGGTTTCCACATAGCGAGTTCTGAGTGACAGGATCTTAACGAGCATCTGCTTCTCGAAGATGAGTCGTCGTTCCTTCTGAATCCTCTGCGGGGAAAAAAACATGGCGCGCACTTGTAGTACTTACGGGGTCCATCCCTTGATTCAATAGGAGATCGTGATCGGATCCACCCAGAGAATACATCTTCCTTTACATATATACATTCGTAAATAACGCTCGACCCAATACCAACTATGCTCTCGCGGCGGGAGAAAACATTTTTCTAACCGACTTTGAAGCATTGGCCCTTAGACGGGGTGACTCGGCAAACTAGAACTCGAACTCTTTGGGCCATAAACATTTCCTGACAACTGGGACCCAGAAGTGGACACAGGTCCTCGAATTTACGTTGTGGTCACTGTATTTACTCGTTCGTAGAGTTTCAAATTTTTATTTCTGACTTTAACAAAACTAATGCTCGATCTTTATTCTTCGATGTGTGAATAAAATTTCGACGCAAAAATCGCGCTGTGACCGTAACGGAAACGGAATGAGACGCGTCGACGCTTACCAGCGCGACTGCGTTTTTGCGTTTCGAGTGGCCCGTCTTGTTCTTTGTCATGTTCCTGACAGCAGACGGAATTCCGAACTTGTCTCTCGAATTATCGTGGCATCGGCGCCAGGGAAAGGAACACGTGGTGAGACTCGTTTAAAAATTCGAAGCCTTCGGACCATAGATATGCCATCTCATCCGGGGTCCTCGGGATCCCCGCAGCAGGGGTTGCACTGCCTTTTTGTGTTCGATGTCCTTCGTTCTTCTTGTCCGGAGTACGTCCTTGTACAGGGAACCGTCTCATCCCTTGGTAGCCTCTGGTGATAAATCGCACATGACAAACCCTTCGTATTGCCGGTGGGACTCCTGACGGAAGATTGATCTCTCCAGAGACACACGGAGAGCGGTTCCAGGTCGTCGTGGTACGCGAGGTACTTGTAGGTCAGTTCTTTTCCTGGAATTCAGGATGCATTTGCGCGCCAGTCGTGGCCTCCGCAGCGCGCAGAAAAAGAGCGAAGATTGGTAATTGTTATTTCGCGAACCACATTCGTTACGGGATTACTAATTCCGTTTCGCAATTTGCGATCAAAGGCTTGGGCAGGTTTAGCACCTTATTGTCTCAATAATAAAATGCAACGTCTTTGGATATTTTACTACAGTTTAAGGGTCTCCCATCGTGCCCCTAAAAGTCTACTACGATACAACTTTTAATTCTTTGTGAAAAAAAAACTGAAAAGAAAACTTTAATTTAAACGCACCGTACCAATCGCGCTCGTTTTCTAAGAACGATTCTTAGCGAAGCCAAACGGCTCGAAGGAATTATTCCCTTACATAATTCGAAAATAAAAGGACCGGTCGCGCGACGTGGCGAGCCCGACAGCTCGGAAGATTAAATCCGAGAGAAAGACGGTTTGCAACGGATCCGAGAGGATCGGTATAGCCGGTTCTTTGAAGCCGATTTCCTAGGGAATCCTTCTTAACGAGGGCTGTCGATCGCGGGGCACGAACGCGCCGCAAACGAAAGGACACGTTCGATTCGACGTCACGATAAATTCAGTCGTCGCGTAATCCTCTTCGCGTCCGAGTCCTGATTGCTGGCTCGGGTGCCATATGTCCCCTCGACAGCGGCGACAACGTCTCAATCAGCCCACCCATCTGTCAGTCTTCGTGCTGTAGGCCTTTACTATCGCTACCGGGCGATACAGAATACGAAATCGCGTTTCGAGGGTGCACGGGGCCGGGAACAATATTATTTTAACTCCCGATGCCAGGAATCACGACTCGGAACCGTCGCCAGGTTTGCTTTTGCTTCCCGTTTCGCTGGCCCTCCACCCTCGATAAATAAACGGGGACCCTGGTTTACCTATAACGCAGATAGCCCATCGTTGGACAATGAATCAGATTCGAGGGTGTGGTTTAGCCCGAAAGGAGAAAAAAGAAGGGCACGGTTGGAATTTCATAAAAGAATAACTATCCGATGCATCGGCTTGACGCTTTGCAGTATCGTTTACTCGTGTCTCGCCAAGTTACGTGAATTTTTATTAGGTTGTCGGTATTCTGAAATTGACGAGGATAAAATTTGTAATTTGATAGAAAGGAAACAAGATTTGTCAGTTCGGGGAATTTCTGAAATTTTATACGCAGCAACATCAACATTGTATTGCGTCGAAGTGACGACAACCATTCCCCTGTTGGAATAAAATTTTTCACGAGTCGAAGCACGAGTAACGGGCCGAGGAAATTGCTGAAAAATTGCTGAAGGGTGCGTCGAAAGTTGAACCGTGTAACCCGACGAATCTTTACGATCGACAGTGGAGGATGTCGAGGATTTCAACGAAATCGTAACGAAACGCCCCGACAGGAAAGTTTCCTTAATCCTTCCGCTGGCGAGGGGTTGTAAAGCAGACGGTTGGATTTCGGAAAGACTTGAAAAAGTATCCCCGAAACGACGAAATAACCGGGCGCGCGCTTTGGCTCGTTTCTTTTTTTTTCTTTCTTTCCGTCCGGTTTCTCTTTCCTTCTTCTCACGTACGATCCTCCGGAGTGAATTATAACTGGTGTCGCGCGAAGTTACGCCTTCCTGGATGTGACCTATGGCCCGCGAGGGAGAAGAGAGACGGAGAATCGGGCCTGGCAATAACGGAGGAAGATAAAGTTTGAAGGAAAGGAGAGAGTACGAACGACGTCCAGGACTTGACCAGGACTTATGGGTTATTCAAGAGAGACCCCCGTTGGCGGAGGAAGAACCCACGTATTCGTTCGATATATGCTAAGCAGTTAGCCTTCTGTATTATACAGGGTGGGGTAGCGAAAAGTATACGCTCGAATGTCACCGTTTGAGTTTGAACTTGCGTACAAATGGCAAGAACGATCGCTCGTTCGGTTCGAGATCGTTCCTCTCGAGATGGTTGCTTCTCGACACGCACATCATGCATTGTCAGACTTAAGTAGACCTCCAAGCGTTGGGTACAAAATTAACGAAACTTGCGATTCAGCCATCGTCTATGAAAACTAAAATTAACGAGAGCTTCATGCAAAACAGACTGGTTACAACTTTCGAGACCCGGCGAGTTTTCGAAACTTTCAAGACCAATCGAGCCCTTCGAGTATCGACTAACGCACCAAGTATTCGAAAACTTCGGTCTCGGAAGTTTCGAATCTCCCGAGACAAAGATTGGAACGCCCGTCGCTGTTTCCAACCTCAACAATATCGAGCCTAACTGCGGCCGAATGGCGCGAAAGTTTTCACAGCCAATTGAAAAAGATCGCAACAACCGGGACACACGCAGCCTGTAGGTGTACGGGTACAGCCCTGAGCTCACACGTGGGTGAGACTGTGGCGATATATGGATGTTTGCATACGTGGACCCGGGTATATACGCACGCCCACGTTGTTCGTACGCGCCGGGCGAGTAAATGAAAAATATCCCGTGCTGCAGCCAGCAGCACGCGTTTCCACACACGCAACAGACCGTACACTTGCACATATAAATGCGAACTCGTTAGTACGAGCGTACGTGGATACGTTATTAGATCTCCCGAGGCTGCGTGTCGAGGTATCGGCGAGAACCAGCTGCCTGATCTGGTCGTTAACCTCATCTCGCGGATCATTTTTGGATCAGCCTGGCGAGTTCAAGTTTCCGTAGAAAACACTCATCGTAGATCCGCGATGAACTTCTCCGTAAATCGTTAGTCGCGTCCGGCCATGCTGGCTCTGAGAAACTGGTACTTCGGAGTTTCGCACGTACGTACACGTCTTCGGTACGAAGTTTGTCCGGAGCCCAGCCGTTCGCTGACGCTTCGAAAATACTTCTTCTTGCTGACAGAATCCAGGAAACTAACAAACAACCTGATTGACAATTTTCGAAGATATTAAACATCCAAGTTTTATAAACATTTAACGATGCAAGACACGTCTCCAAAAAGATGTTACTTCACATTTTCGACTTATTTTTTCATCTAGATTCACCCCATTTCCACTTGTACTACTAGTTCGGTAGCACCCTGTATATTGTAATTTATATATTTTTTAGGAGACGAACGATAATCGGATCGAACCTGATCCATTTTACGGCCTCGAGGCTGGTGTGTTTCGGAGTCGCGCAGGGATCGAAGAGAAATCGGAGCGGGTTTATTGTGCACGGGCGTCGTGATGTTTAAATCCAATATTTTCCGTTCCTTCGAGCTGCAATTCACCCTTCTGCCTTTTCCTTTTTCTGTGCGGGTCCCTCTTGCCCCCGCCGCCCGCCGTCATTTCTTTCTAAAGCCCTCGCCACGGGAAGATCTCGTTATAAGCGTACCGTGGGTTTTACGCTGGGAAGGTGTTGGGTTTCTGACCCAAAGCCTTGGGGTCCCCCGGAGCACGGGGGACAGAGGACTCGACGGGGCCCCCGCAGCCAGCCTGCTGCAATTCAGCGGGCCCTTTTTTTCAGGCTCCCTCTTTATACGGCGACTCTTGGAGCTTCGCTCGTCAACTCGCTTCTATACCGTATTTTGACAGCGGGGGACACCGGTGGCCTGCGAAATTTTGCCGGCTGTTTCGCGCCTCAAGCAATCGAAGATACGTGCACGCTTTCCGTCTTTATCTCGAACCATTGTCCGGACCACTTTTTTCCCCCCCTGGTCTTTTGTCAGGCACACGTTAGAACGCCTTAGATGTTCCCCGTGAACGTCGTCGCTGCTGTTTTTAAATACACCTTGTCGTGGACGCGGCTCGAGATTATTTTTCACCATCGCCCACGCTCTTCAAAGTTGCAGAACTCGTAAATATTATTTACTTGCGATTCTATCCGTCTAAGAAGTCTCGTATATGTCTTATCTTTTGATAAACTTTGTCAAGAAGCAATAGTCCATTACAATTTTTTATTTAAAAAAAAAAAGAAGCATACCCCGTATAGCGTTTGGAATCTACCACGAGGCAATAAAATGTACTCCCCGTTTTGTTCTGGCAAAGTAGCCGACCCCTTTGGAGCGTACTTGGTAAGCGCATCAAAGGGCTCGAAAGAATAGAGGAAAAATGCACGTCAGAATTTGCGACGGTGAGGGCTTTCATACGTTTGTCTCATCCCTTAGACGTTGATCGATACCTGTGTGTAAGGCTCACCGAGCCGCCAGGGTAGCCTGAGTTTCCTTAGTACCTTATCTTTGGTCTCGCACGTTTTCCGGGTGTCAGCAGGCGGTAGGGTTCCGTAACAGCGAGAGTTCAGCTACAGCGGGAACAAAATCAACTGTCCGCTCGGTGGTATAGAAGCTTTCTATAGCAATTGGCTAGCCCGCTGTCGAGCAGACACTTAACCAACAGAACGAAATGGCAGGAGTCGTCCTAACGGTGCAAGTCCTTTTCGAACGATTTGACAAGTGGCCGTGCGCGTCCAGGTGATTTTTAACCGACTATAGAGGTCTCTGTAGTTAGAGATCGTACATGTTCCAAGAGGAAAGGTTCGAAGTGCCGTAGAACCCCTCGTGACAATTGTGTCTGGCACTCGTTGTCGAGTGTCGACGCCTTCGTTGAAAGGGCTCTCTCTCTTTCTGCAGCCTCCTTCATCTTTTTCTTTTCCCTTTGCCGCTCTTGCTTGCACTTTGGCCCGCTATGAGCGTACCAGACATCAAAGGATCTTTGGTGTACGGCCACCCCTCGGTCGCCTACATGCGAGGCTCCCGCATAAATGCGTGAAAGAAGATCCAACTACAACCCTGACTAGATAAGGACGTTAAGGGCGCGTAAGCTGGTAACGAGATCGCGGCTAGGTTACCAAGCGGTGAACACGAACTACGACAACGTTTGTGTTTACGACGTGCAGGTCGATTGATGTCGTTCGAGGATAGCCACCCTTGTGTTATTCGCGTAAAAGTTAGTTTCAGTCGATTATGAAACGTCCAGGTGAACTTAAAAAGTCTGCTTGATCAAGAGGAAGTCGTAAACCGCCACCCGTCGACTCTTGGCGGCGATGGCGTGGATGGCGTCCATTCCTGGATAACTGCCACCTCCAATTCTAGGAATCACCGACCATAATTTGCCCTTGTACATACAAATAACTTACGAAGTTTAATCACATTTCGATGTTTGTGAGGAAACATCCTCCTCCAAATATAGATCAACGTGTACCCAACTGGCCCTCGAACAACAAACGATGTGCAACAGTCGGATACAGTAAAAATCTAATTATCCGACATAGTCGGGACTGGAGCAGTGGCAGAAAAACAAAGATGCCGGATAAATTGGATAAAGATTTTTTTTCTCAAAAGTGCGTAGGATTTCGAACGATTTGAAATATTTTAATTTGGCAGCCAGATTAAGCCACGAATGTAAGGTGTAGGTGTAAGGTCTACTTGTATACCTCGTTTTCTTTTCTCTCTTCCCACACGAGCGTAGACCGATATTCAAGAACGTGTTCTGTTGTTGCAAGTTTGTCGAATAGTGGAGACTACGCTGCTTTTCGAAGAAGTTATTCAAATAGGTCAGCCATTATTTGGAATGAATGTACCAGCAGGACTGCGTCGTAATCTTAAACCGATATTGTTCGGGTGGTACCTTTTCCAGCTCGTCGAAACGGAGAAACTTCCGTCTCCCAATGACTCAGTGACTCCCGACAAAAGTCAGGATCATCAATACCCGGGTAACATCTATAAAAGTGTCTTGTTCACGGAGGGACGAGGGTTTCGATTTTTAGTGGCGATAATACCAGCGTGGTTCCAACGATCGGGGCGTAATTATTTTCCGAGTGGATCCTACGGTGTATTCGGCGTCTTTTTTACGACAGACGGTGCTCCGGGTCCCCAGGAGGGAAGGCGAAGAGAGGTTCTCGTGGTTGAAGGAACGGGCAGCGCTGAGGTCGTGGGTATACGATATCTGATGCAGAAAACCGGTAAAGGCCGAAGGCCGATGGAACCAAGAGGGCTGGGGGGATGGCGAACGAAGGAGAAGGACCAAAAGCAAAGACACGATTGTGGGGCCATGGCACATTGTCTTCGGGTGACTTAAAAATCCAACTCGTGCCTCGTTAACCGTCCTATCTGATACAACGAGCATAGGCCCTCGAAGGGAGTACACGACGTGGGCTCGCCTCCTCTTCCCTTCCGCGCGATCTTTCCCTCCCTCGTTTCTATTTTCTTTTTTTTTCTTCTCGTTTCATCCTCCACCTTCGCCGGTTCGTCCACGTGACCTTGCGGCTCCTGAAAGTGAACTCTGCCAGGGGATTACTTGGTAGCGTAACATCGAATTGCCACGGTGTTCGTGAACATCCAGTCGTTCGAACGTTCGCCACCCCTACGAAATGGCATTTAAAAAACTTCGGTGGAATTTTAACCGTCAGGTTAAAAAATGTATCGATGAAAATGGCCACGCATCGTAATGTTCGACTTTGTTGAAACCACCTTCTTTCTGCCTCCGTCGCTTCGTAAATCGTTGCCAGGAGAAACTCTCTCGTTTCGCTTTGGTTCACACGATTTGTATTCGTATCCGACCAGTCGATTGCTCTCGAGACATTGCTTCACGCGTCCCTTCGGAGATAGCTTTGACACTAACTACTCGAAAGGCTCGTTTCTTTCGCTCTTTATCTATCGCTGATTAGAAGCAATCTTTCTCGTTCGTTTTCCAGCGGCTGCGACCCACCTTCCATTTCTCCTCCGTTATCTGATTAACGCGCGAACTTTCTTCCGCCACTCTAACTCAACGGCGTCTCGACGAACGAGGTACTAATTTTTACCTTTGAAATACTGTTAGACGTCTCTACGAGATGTAGTTTCGTTTCAAACTTACTCTTAGGATCTTAATTTTCATTTAAGTCGGAGGGTAGTTTCCTTCGAACGCCTCTATCTCCGCGCCAGGTCTCGTCAGAATCCGAGATCGTCGATCGAACGATACCGTTGCATTGCCCTGGTCGACTCGCAGCACCCTATCCGGGTAGAATATTAACCGCGAAACGTTGGCGACTTTCTTGTAAAAGAAGAAACTCTTGTCTTTTGTTTCAGGTCTCCAGGCGGAATTGTTTTACGTGAGGGAGGGCGTCATAAACGAGTACGCAATTAAATTTGTCGTGCCGGTGCCGGCGCAGGTTCACAAGCTGCATTTCACTTGGGAAAATCTCGCGGGCAGACCGGTAAGTTTTACAAAGAGGCGCGGTTCTCTTCGATGTAAATCGTCAGAGGGAAGAGAGGATTTGAGAAAAAAATCAAAAGAAAAAACGCGAGACCCGAAGGAAACGCGAAACGGTAATGGAAAAGAGACACGCCCGTCGCGCACTCGAAACGTCTTCCGCGTGCTTTATTTCTCATTTACGTTTCTTTGATTTCTCCGCTGGTTGCCGGATCAAAGTCACCACGGGCTCGAAAGAAAGGTGAATTCGCTCGTTAACGAAGGAATCCGCGTCGTCTTGGCGCGATATCGCAGACGGGGAAACTCTTTCGCCCGGATGAATCCTCCGCGAGCACGTTTCAAGCTTCGACGGACACCGAGCAACCATTTTCCCCGATCCTTGTTCCCTTTTCTTCCGCGTACTTTCGAGGCGTGTCCCTTCGTCCGCCCCTTTCTTCGAGTCACTGGGTATACACGATAGGCAAACACAGTGCCGAGGAAATTTTATTCGCGAATAACTAGCTTCAAACGCGTAATTTCTTACTCAGCGATGTCGTAGCATAGTGGATTTAAATTCATACTTAGACTTATTAATAGTGGATTTATATGCAAAAATATGAGAAACACTTAAAGTAAGATAATTATTGTATTTAGGAAACAACCCTCTGCAAAGCTCTGATATGAATTTGCATAAAGAAGATCCGCAGTCTGCTTATTAATTATATCGATGTAAATAATGCTTTGACTTGATCGAAGACGTTACTTTATATTTATATATTTTATTTAACTTTGTCATCCATTGGGTTCTCGGCACGATGCCAGTGGCGCATATTTCCCTCCGTATTCGACACTCCATCGAAACGAATTTACCAAGCGGCTTCCGTCTCGACGAGGACTCATCTTTCTTTTGAATGGTTTAAAATTTTCCTACCGTGAACTATTCTCGAGAGAATTTTCAATAACGAATCGCGGATCTCTTGCGATTTATTAACCGAGTCGTACCGTTCAAGTTAATATTGTGCTGACAGCGAGTGGGACGGTTGAAACGAACGAGGAGAGTACTTTATGAGAAATGTAATTTAGCATGCAATGTTGTAGTAATAATAGGAGCCGCGCAGTAAAATTGCTGTAACTCTTTCCTGTGAAATTAATTTCTCTTAGCATAGGTCAGCGTGTATCTCGTACGTAATAATTTATTATTAGACTCTTGGATACATTCGATGATTATAGCTCTAATCGAATCACCTGTTTCTTTAAAAATATTAACAAATTTAATTTTTCGATCGAATAAACAGTTCACGAGTGAATTGTTGGTCGTCTGTTGTTCGACGAATATTTTTCCCCGACTCTGTCGACGAATCGAGTAAAACCGTCGATACGTACCTGTTCACGATTACGGTACTGTGACAAACTGGCGGCGAAAAGTTGGTAGAATGCGGCACGGTGTCGGATTGACTCGTCGACGATGTGCAGAAAAAAAGGACAGGACCGAGAGTAGGACAAAGTGGTCCAGCCACTTCTCCGAGCTGTCTCGTTGGAAGGAAGAGGAAGAAAGAGGGACGGAAAGCTGGAGACTGATGACCAGCGTCGAGACATCCGTCACCTCCGCGACAAAACCGAGTGTCCCGAACGCTACTTAGGCGAACCGGCTACCTGTCAATCAAACAGACCACTCTCGAACTACACGGATTCTTCCCTTCGGCGAATTCGTTGCGTACTTTCGAATCGATACACTGTACAGAGCGGGGAAACAAATATCACTGGAACCATACTTCTGAAACAACATTGAAACACTGTTTCAAATAATACCATTATTTTTTCTTCAAGTAATTTAAATCACATTTGGATTATGAAATATTCAGTATGAATAATTAAAATAGAATTTACATTTCTATTAAATGTTTAAGCTTTCTTTCAAAATATCATTTGCCTTAGGAAACGAAGAAGGTTGAAAATTACGGTGTTCTAGTTTCTCTGCTCCAGTAGTTTTTTAGTTGACAAGGATTTCGTGCTTTCCCTGAAATTCCGTCAAAAGAATCCATTATGGTACGTCCGCAGAGATTCACGCGACGCGGACGTCTGGCGAGTTGCCCGCAAAATCCTAGACAGCCTACAAGCTGTTCGGTGGCAGGAAAGAAAAGGGAATCGTAAAAATTCCTGACAGTTTAAATCGAACGGTTAGCCGGTTTACAAAGGCATTCATTGTCAGCGCGTAGTTTGCTGCTCGCGGTCATAAAAGACCGCAACGTTGGCAGCCATGGCGGCGGAGTAGCGTGGTAGCGACAAGCCCAGGCAGGTTGACGAGGTGTCTTCTCCGCGGCTAGTTGGGAACCGATCATCATTGCGAGCTGGTAATCAGCTGTGAGCTCTCCCTCTTTAGTCTTCTCTTTCTTTGGTCTATTCTTTCCTTCTTCCATCGAATATCTCGCCTCCTCTGCCGGTTTCTCCTCCGTTCGCTTCTTCCACTCCGTGTTCCTTCGGGATTCTCTTGCCCGCGGTCCTCTGGATTCACTTTGCCCTCCGTTGGGCGCAAATTGTCTTCCGAGAACGCTACGTTTCAGATTATAGGAAGGTTCAACGCTCGCGTGATTACGAGCGAGCAGTAGCAACTTCGTCCCTTACGTCCTTCGACTTTGTTCCATTTGTTTTTCGTCCTACCAGTTCTACGTCGGTTACGTGCTCTGAAAAAAATACCTTTCCACCGTCCGTGGCACCCTTCATCTTTCTTCTCCACGCGTTCGCGCCAACTACTGTTTCTATCTGCATCAGGACTTCTCGGTTATTTGCATCTCTGATGTATGTATATATATTTTTTTATACCCATCAGCTGTTGTAAACATCAAGAATGTTCTTACTCTTATATAAAATTCGATTCTGGTACCTCCCTGTCGTTTGACTGAGGGTTACACAGTCTGAAGTCGATGAAACTTAAGATGGCGGCAAATAACGAAGTTGCAGAACGAATTACGAACGCGTCGTATGTTTCCAGTTGCCATACGCGATGTCGGTGGACATCAGCAATCCGTCGGCGTTGACCAGTTCCCTAAATATATCTCAAGCTGGCGAAATCCCGGTCGGTGGTCTCCAAACTTGGGCCTTGTCGTTGCACTGCGGCCTCTACGACGCGGAAGTCGATCTGAGCCTTCGAATAAATGTCTCTTTATCGAGACGGAACACGACCAGCTTGGACTTCAGGAGGAAGAAAATATGCCTGAAGGATAAGAGCAACGTAGGAGCAGAAGAGGTTCTCGTCGCTGCTTCCGGTTCCACTTCGAGCGGACAAGTGTTCTACGCTGCCATCGGTTGCGCTTGCGCCTTCATTGCTGCCATTTTCGTTCTGGTTATCGCTTACTATGTACGCGATAAAAAAGCCAGGAGACATCGTGATCCTCTTCAGTAAGTCACCTTTCCTTAATTCACCTAACACTCTAATACGGTAAATAATTAGTTCTTCGATGTTCAGAGACAATATTATATCGAAATTTTTAAAGACGTACATTTATATTTGTTCTAATTTAATATTCTTCTTTAACAACGTTAATATTCAGTTTTGTTAAGAACATTGTTATTTTTATCGTTGCAGGGAATCGAGAGGACTTAGTTCCGCGTGCAGCGTGGAAAGAAGCACAGGAGTCGGACCTGCACAAACATTTTTGTCTTCCGAAACACCTCCTCCAGCATCCGCGACTTCCACTTCCACTTACAGACGATTGGACGATCGACCTAGCCGAGAATTGCACGAAAGAATCCAGGAAATCACGGTTCAAAGGTTCTTCAAATTTTACTTATTATTTTCTTTCCAATTTAAACACTTATTGGAAACCAACCTGCAAGAGAACGATCGTTTATCAAAATTAATTTAAGAACATTGCCGTATTTTCTCGGCGCTATTTTATACCTTACACGTTTGAAAAGAACCCGTGCTTTTATCCGCAGTTGTCCCTTACCTATCCAGAACCTGCCTCGTGTTTTCCAGGTTAAGTGGATCGTTCTGCAAGCAGAACAAAAAAGAAATCTTGACATCCTACGTGTTTAAGTACGCTGAACGCGGCGAAGAAATCGTTCAACGATCGATCGACTAGAGAATTATCAAATGAACGCCTGCTGCTCTCAAAGGCACTCGTAACATATCTCGGGGTTCTATTTTTGTTCTGCTCCGACTCGCGAAGAAAAAGAACGTATAAATTTTCCTACGGTATTCATATCGTCTTATTTATAGGCTGAGGTAAAATGCAAATCGTGCATAAAAGATTAAAGAATTTCCGCAATAATATGGCCGCCGTTGTAAAGTTACAACCAAGTTTGACTGTAATTCGTAAAAAATTTTGGGTACGTTAACCCGTTCCGATAATTAGGCGATCGGTTGGGCCTCCTCGTGTAATTTCGTAAAACAGACTCTGAAAGTTTGTACAGAATAATTGTCGGTTCGATCGTTGCTGAACGTCACGAATCTCGTGGTAATCTTGTTCCGCACTTGTTACAGATGCAGGGTACGCCTTCTCAGCATCGAAATGGAAGGCACATTCGGTCGCGTGTACAGAGGCAGTTATCACGAGGAAGGCGCGACTTCCCCGAGGGATGTCCTAGTGAAAACTGCTGCTGAACATGCATCACAATCGCAGGTAAGTAATTTTTACTTTGCCTCCCAATTAAGGAAGCTTCTGCAATAATTACTGATTACATTACGCGGCGCATCTGAATCGGCTTACAATTAATTTGTCGCAACATCGCCATATAATAATTACACGCTCTTCACGTTTCCTGTCTCGTCTTATACGCTCACCGTAATAGGTTCATTTGCACTACGGAGGGTATTGTTCAACATTTTTAGAGCAACAATGCGTATAATTAACTTATTGTACTTTACGTAACGCGTTATAAAAATTAATGCGTCGACACCGATGGAGACTCTTCTTTACCTCGTTTGTTGTTCTTATCTTTACCATATCTTTATGCGAGTTGATTGGAATCGAAACATTGTTCTGGCTGTTCCAATTCTTAAACGATGTCCATCATCATTATTATCGTTATACTCTTCACTGTTTGAACGGGCTCTTAAATTTTGTTGTTAAAGGTTGCTCTTCTCTTGCGAGAGGGTTTAGCGTTGTACGGTTTAAGTCATCCGGTACTGCTCCCCGTTTTGGGTGTTTCCATCGAGGACAGAAGCGCTCCGTTCCTTTTGTATCCACACACCGGCTACAGGAACATGAAGAGGTTCTTGCTGAGGTGCAAGTTGAGCAGCGAGGGGCCACCGAGGGCTCTCACCACGCAAGAAGTCGTGGAAATGGCCCTTCAGGCTGCTAAAGGGGTACAGTATCTTCACAGAAAGAGACTGGTACACAGAGACTTGGCCGCCAGAAATTGCGTGTAAGTACCTACCTAGAATTATTTAAATATTTTTATTCCTAATTGTTCGAAACCACGGATCTCTGCGCGGCCGCGAGAACTTTTAATGAAATAATTATAGAACAAATACTCCCTAAACAAGCGTAGCTCTTTAAAGTGGAAACTTTTTTATTGGATTAATAATTTAATTAAATTCCATTGCAAATGTTTCTTTTTCGACTCCTGTACGAGGCACCTTTTGCAGGATGTACAGCTGAATATTTTAACGCAGCGAATATTTTAGTGGAGGCGTCGTAAACCTAAGGTCGTTACGTTTTGTTACGGGTTCAATTGGCCGTGAACATTAATTAGCCATAAATACGACCGACTCGGGACCTATTTAATTACTGGCTTTGCTACTGTTTCGTTTCGCGGAGATTGCTTCAACGTGGCTCCTAGCAGGAACTTTCCCTTTTTGCGCGACTTTTTGCATCGCCAGAGCGAATCAGTCGACAAATTTAGATCGGGCTACGCTTATTGTGCGTGCCTCTCGTGCCTCCCTGTGTTTGACGTTTATATCGCAGCCCGGATCGCTCGGGAGACGTGTGTTGATGAACGAATGTTAACTTTTATTAGCGTCGACGATGATCTGAGGGTTCAAATCACGGACAACGCCCTGGCCAGAGATCTGTTCCCGCAAGATTATCATTGTCTCGGCGACAACGAAAATCGTCCGATCAAGTGGCTAGCGATTGAAAGCTTGCTCAATAAAACGTTCAGCACTGCTTCCGATGTGGTAAGTGCATCATCTTAACGCTGCTATATTGTTACATTCATTATATTTTTTGGATTGGAAAAAAAACAAACCCAGAGAGAAAAATATTTTTGCAGTATTTAAATATTTGAAAGACGTAGTCCTTCATTTCGAAAAAAAAGGAGTAACCAGCAATCCACTTAAAAAACTCTATGGCGTCTTCTTCTTGGTTACTCCAGACCTATGTAACAGAGAAAGATATTTAATAAAAAACAAACCGAGAGAGAAAAATATTTTTGCAGTATTTAAATATTTGAAAAATGTAGTCCTTAATTTCGAAAAAAAAAGAGTAACCAGCAATCCACTTAAAAAACTCTATGGCGCCTTCTTCTTGGTTACCCCAGATCTATGTAACAGAGATATTTCGGATATTTCAAAACGCGTTTTTATTTTCGGTTGTGTTTTCAGTGGGCATTCGGTGTGTTGTTATGGGAACTGATGACGTTGGCTCAGCAACCGTACGTGGAGGTGGATGCTTTCGAAATGGCTTCGTATCTCCGTGATGGATACAGATTGGCACAGCCAATCAATTGTCCCGACGAGCTGTTCGCGGTGATGGCTTATTGCTGGGCGATGTCCGCCGACGAGAGGCCAACGTTCAGCCAATTGATCGTCTGCCTTCAGGATTTTCACACGCAGTTAACTAGATACGTTTAATCGCTAGAAAAACGCGTGGCATCGCATCCCCATGGCGTTTCCAAGCTATATTGAATCGTGGGAAGAGAGAATTGATGCGAACACGCCGGGAGCATATGTATATAAACAGTAGTACTTAAAAGATTAATGTTTAAATTTGTCGAGAAATGTCGAGTAAATATCGCATGCAATTTGCAAATGCTAGGCTTGTCTAACGAGACTTCGAGTAGACGCGGGTATATGACGCGTATTAATATTTGTAATAGAGGGCAGTAAAGTGTAACAGTAGAGATCGACGCATATATCGTACGACCTGTTCCCACTTTAAACGTTAAGACTGAATCGAATAGTCCACGGAATGGACACGTGTTCGCAATTTATCCGTAGAAGATAGTCGAATATTTTCCAAGGAATAAAAAAACAGCTGCCAAACTCCCTGTGTCATCGTAAACTGCGATTTCGATTTAATTCAGTTACACGGTACGGTGTAGAAAGTCCCCTTGATGAATTTCGAACGATGCGATACGCGTTTCGCTTGCCACGCGAGTGTTTCGAGTGTGCCAATATCCCTTTTTGTATTTTTGTACATATTTACATGCATACTTACTGCAACGAGCTGCGAGGAATGCCCCTAACCGATATCTGCAAGAACGTGAGAGGAATCCGCTTTTTTCGATCGTAAAATACGTTTTTACAGCAGTAATGCTATTACCGTAAAACTTGGAACGTACCTGACCGAGTGTAATACGTATGCTCGATTCAGCTAGAAAGTTTCAAGCTAAAGAGAATGGAAATTGTTATACAATACGTACTCCACATCTTTTCACGATTTTAAATTGCATACGTTTCTTATTCGATCTTAAACTTTCCATAAAAAGTAAATAAAAGTACATACCACCCGAGTAGTAGCCTACACTCTCTTTTTTATTCGTTGACAAACGTTGATCGATCATCGAAACTTCGATATTTTTATTTATAACCTCAAAGAAATTGTTGTCGATCGAATAAACGTCGCAAATAAATACGCTGCACGTCGGTTTTTATTGTTTATCTGTTGTTCGTTTACTTTGGTATTGCCAATAGTGAGATAATCGTTGCCAAAAATTCTGACCGCTAAGTCTGTATTTTCCATGCAGAGGGCATTTCTCTCCAGCGATCCAGTATACATATACATGCGCGTTACCTATAAATAAAGAGTGCCCTCGACGCACGCTCGACTTGCCGAAATCTATGTACATAGCGAAGAAGAGGCGACGTGGTCGAGAAACTACATATATAATGTACAAATCGCGGGCGTTTACGAGCACAATAAACTGATTGATACACGATGTTATTGTTCGTTGTTTCATCGCCGCGAAGCGGTAACGCCATAAAGCTCTCTCGCCGCCCCTTTTTTCCACGAAGGTTACCCGATTCCTTGGTCCTGCTATTTCTGAAGATTCGTCCATCGTTGGCGGGGCAACGGAACCTCAACCAGGGGAAGGGACGAACGCGACGCTGTAAGTTTTTGTTTTCTCGGAAATCGTTCATCAAACCGTGAGATATCGTCTCGCAAACGACTCCTGTAATTCGTGAGTCAAACGGGGAACGTCGGGTGACAAAATTAATAGCGTCTTTCTGCCGTCTTGTTTAAAATGACAGATGAACCCGTGCCTAATTTTCTACTGTCTCCCGCTGGTTCTGTTTCGTATGTAATCGGATACATCGTCCGCGAGGCAGAACGGGTTTCGAGGCAATCTCTAAATTATCTCTTCGGCTTCTTTCGGTAGGCTCGCTCGTGTGACCATTTGCGTTGTACAGAACCAAATGTATTCGGTGAAGTGCTTGGTAGTTGTTCAATGTTGATTGTCGTAGAGATCGGACGAGGTTATATTTTAACTTTTATCTGTTCTACAATCGAGATTAAAAAATACGGTTCTATTGTTGCGTCATAAAGGATGTTATTGAATTCGGATCAAACCAGAACGATGATTAAGAAATCGATTATTGCAGCCCGTAAGGGTGGATAGATGAAACGAGGATTTTAATGAATTTCAATGAGCTTTCGCGACCCTCCGTTTGCACAAAGGCTCAGCCAAACGTTAAGCGTAAACGGGAGAATTGAAAATTGCTTTAATCCCTGTGTACTGACTGCGAACTCGCTGTAACAAGATCCATTTCAAAATAGTCGTTCTTTGTTTCACGCGTCAAAAGAGCAACGTGACATTAATTACGGATTCCGTGCGTTGTCTTTTCAATTCATTTTCACTATGAAATTGTACTGCAGTGAACTGCATTCTGTAATTGACACTTCTTACCTTCGCTCGACAAGAACGAGCACAATCGGGTAACTATTATTTCACTTTTAGTTTCCCTTATTTTGTCTCGAACGTCCATTTGATCCGGTATAAATGGAAATATGATCGATATATCGTTATTGGAGATATACTATACTACACATAATTTTAATGGGAGATTCTGGTGGTCAAAGTAAGACGAAAATCAAGAATGCCAATTTGTTGATTGAGACTTCGTTAAAGAGTTATTAACGTTTAATATTCCGCCCGTACTGAATTTTTTTCTCGAAAATGCGCAAGATTTCGGGGATATGTCTATTCACCAAAAATAATTGTAATTGACCCCCGCAACCGAAAATAATTTCTCCAGAACGATTTGAAATTTTCTTTTTCGTCGAAAAATTTGGGCACTTAGATTTTCGGTAAGGAATTTTTTTCTCGAGAATAAAGAATCGGTCTTTTTTTTGCGTTATTCGAATCTTAAGTACTGGACATGAACAGGAGCGAGGACATGAAAATTTGGATTATATAAATCGTAAATACTTCATCAAAATATGTTATGGATCAATAGAAGAAAACTTGTATACCTTTATTATGTATTTTTCGTAAGAGTACTTATATAAATAGACAAGAATACGTATGGCCACAAAAAGTATCAAGCCACGAAAAATTCTAAGTATTTATAATAATCAGTTTTAACAATTTACTCAATGTATCACTTTACTGTATTATTCCTATTTATACAGTAATTAAGAAAATTATAAAAATCAAAATGAATAGATCGCAACATTGTATGTCTTACTCTTAGAAATTTACAACTATCTGTTACAATGTTATTGCTATATCTAATATTTCTTAATGGTTTTAATTACTAAGCAATAACATTTACATAAAATATATCTTTAATTGAACATCGAAAAAGATTGTGTTCTAGTTCTTAGTTGATAATGCAATATATACTTTACAAATATATTATTTAAATGTTGAATGCAATTACTTTAAAAAACTAGTATCGTATATGTTCAATCTTTGGTTATATTAAATTAAAAAGATAAATATCCTAATTTATCATGTCACCAGACAAAAAAATAATAAATGTTGTGCTTTGTAAAGTTAAGTATTTGAAAATTTGATTACAATACTTTTACATAAATAGCATTAATAATTTGATCTTGAACATATATGATACATTCATTTTGAACATCATCATAAATTCATGCATCCACGGTAGAGTCTTTGATTCAAAATTTTCTCTTGGAGTAAGACTCTTACAGAGCATCCTGCATTTATATGGTTTAGCAGAACCATTTTTTACACAAGATGTTCACCTATCATATTTATTTGACACAAATTCAATTTCTTGTTAACCAAGACAAAGCTTTTAGAATGAAGTATGTTAATGTTACTGCATATATAATTTTGTTTTTTTGTTGACGTTGTAACATATCCAACTCAATAGCCATTACTCGACGATTTAATTTCCCTACTTGCCGACGTAAATGCTGTATTTCTTCGCTAGATTGATGAGAAACATCGAGCGTATTAAATGATGGCGTTTGTTCTCTAAAACAAAAAGAATACACGTATTTTTCCAAAGAAGTATACCACATTCAAGTATATTTATAAACATTGGTACCTAGCGTGTCTAACTATTTGTGTTTCCGTGGAATATTGGTTATGAGCTCTAAAAGGTACCGGATCCTTAAATTCCGTCGGACAAGTATTTGGTTCGTCTTCATCGACTGCCGGAAAATAGTGATTATCCAGTGTCAAAATTCGTGGAGGAGTCTACGAAAAATATGAAAGATCGATATATTATCTCACGTTTAATATTTTTGAATATTTTTAAATATTTAGGTTAAATATATATACATGTTAAAAAGTAGATATTTACTTGCAATCTAACTGTGTCTGGGTCAGATGGCAAGATAGCATTTTCCAATGTAATTTCTCTAGGTGGTGCTCTTGTTCCAATATGTTGACCTTGTCCTGCATAAATTCAATTATATCAAAGTTATTAATGCAATGGATGTCTTTGATGCAAATTACATGCTATGCAGAAACAGTTTTTAATCTATTAAATAAACACAAATCTTGGGTGCTCATGGGCATTTACTTTATGGAATCAACTGTTCAATCGATCAACCAAATGCACCAATACTTTTGTTAATTCAAATTAATAGTTATAATGTAGAAATAAATGTCAAAAAGTCATATATTTACCAACAACTAAAATCCTATCTGGAACATGCATATCAAATTTTTCTGCTGCAACTTGATTCCATTCTGATCCATTTGTACCAATTACTTCTCCCTCTGTGCAGTCATCGCATACACGAATACTTTCTGGCACATGCATCTTTTTGTTAATGTCCCAACTAATATTTGGGTCATAAAAGTTGTCAGCTGTTCCATTAAAAACCGTGTGTGCTCTTGACATTGTGTCTAAAAAGTAAAACTTAAAATCTCTTAATTTATAATTGTTAAGTCATCTATTTACATTAGATTCATTGTACTATAAGTAACCTACATTATTTGAAAGTATTTCGTATAAGTATATATATTTACGTCCTTAAACAATAAAACAAGGAGAACGATAAACTTGTGCTTCTATCTTGTAAAATAAACATGCAGTATTTAAAACGACATAATTTGCTATTTATTAAATACGACGCATTTTTCGTTTTACAAAGATACAAATTTATATATCTTCATACGCTTATTAATTATTACTTAAAAATTATTAATTGAAACAAAATATATTTACAAATGATACAACAAATGATAGATGCTTAATATTTTTTGAAGTAGAGTTAACAGTCACGAATATAATGACGACACGAAAAGTTATTCAGCTTAATCTTTATGTAACAAGAACGAAGTGAAGGAAAATATAATGCAAATTATATTTATGGATACAACTTGTCACAATAAATCCATACGTATACTAAAAACGATTTTTTTTTAACATGAAAAATTATCTTCGAATACCTTTTCGATCGTTGAACACAAACTCGTTGAACAGAGTTAGCAACGTTCGTTACTTATAAAAACCTGTAAAAGCCGCAACAAATATACCCAGGGGAACCAAACATAGACTTAATATAAAATTACTAGATATTTCAAATGTGCGTTATAATAGGGAAATTCTGAACCAACAGGAATTTCGCGCCTGTGGATTACTGCAGCAATTTCTTAACACGTCGAGCTCTTTTGAAGCCCCTTAATATTCTTACAGGCTAACAAAGGCAAAGAGGTTTCGTGACTAAAATTAAAACGCATGATTAGTTTCAGGGTTTAATAATTAACTCTTATTTTTTGTTTCAGGTTCTTAAACTCCTTCCCAACTATACAGCCCGTATCGTAATGTTATTTGATATAAATATCATTGCAATATAAAAAATCCTTCAAATGTTGCTGCCTATAGAATCTTAAAGTCTCTCTATTCCATGGCTATTTTCACACCATAAGATATATCGTTGCTAGTGTAACGTCCGCGTGGCGTATGTTTCCCCCACTTTAACCCTTCGTCATCGCGTTGCGTATAGTTAGTTACCAGATAGCAAATAATTAGATTGTGGAAACCGCTTTTAAACATCATCAAATATTATATTCGACATTTATACGCGACACTAGACTTGCAACACATAGGATAACGGCTAACTAGTACGCTAGGACAATTCCCTAGCTTAACAAAGCCACCTATGTTTCTAGGCATCATTCTCTAGTCACTAGAACTGTACAAACTATGACAAAGTCACTAACTTGTCATAGATAGAGCAACTAGTAGATCATAGTAAAATGATTGAAAGATCTTTTAGGGTTATTTCCCCTTCCGTCTGTAGTTTCAACCAACGGTAGAGTGCACTATCCTTCAGGTCCATGCGTATGACTGTTGATTATAGAGAACCAATCAAAACGGTCCACGAAAAGTTGTATGTGATTATAAAGAGTGGGGTAGTGGATAGAACATAGAACGATTGAACTGTACAACTCGTATTTGATTAGATTTCTTATTTAGAAGCGAATTTTCAGTGAATGTTTTTCTAAAAAGGTTGTAAATTTATCGGTTCTTTGTTGAGAAAAATGCAAGCTTTACTAGGTAAGTTCTCTAAGTTAATAGTTGATAATTCTCTCATGTCTTTCTATTATTATATCCTGACCGGCAGATGTATACTTTTGTAATGCTTTTTTTTGTCATCGTATTATTTGATTTTATGGACTTAAATATTTTTCTCAGATACTACTTACGTGCAATTTAATATTTGTTCTATTTGTTTCATTTAGGTCTCTTGATATTGGTTACTGGATCCCATTGTTTGTATTCCTCCAATTCAGATGTTATAGATCTCAGACCAAACAATTTTGACAGTTTAGTATCAAACAGTGATAATGTTTGGATTGTGGAATTTTATGCACCATGGTGTGGACATTGTCAACAGTTAACAGCTGAATATGATAAAGCTGCTACTGCTTTAAAGGTAATTTTTGTACTTGAATAGTTATTGTTTATTTCCTCCTCTTTGTTATTTTTTTTTTTAGTCAATTTTTTATACCAACTATACATTTTTAATAGGGTGTTGTAAAAGTTGGTGCAGTAAATGCAGATGAACATAAATCCCTTGGATCAAAGTATGGAATCCAAGGTTTTCCAACACTTAAAATTTTTGGTGTTGATAATAAACCGGAAGATTACAATGGACCGAGGACTGCAGCTGGAATTGTTGACACCGCTATAAACGCAGTCAGTAAAAAAGCACGGAGAGCTTTGGGTGGTAAAAAAAGCAGTGGAGATTCTAAGGTAAGTGTGATGATGTATGAAGTGTAACTAGTATAAAAGGAAACTACACATCAATAATACAAAACTTTCTTTTTATTATAGTCTAAAGATTCCAAAGATGTCGTCGAATTAACAGATGAAAATTTTGAGAAATTGGTAATGAATTCGGATGATCTGTGGTTAGTTGAGTTTTATGCACCCTGGTGTGGCCATTGTAAAAACTTAGCTCCCATTTGGGCATCAGCAGCTACAGAACTGAAAGGAAAAGTCAAATTAGGTGCTATTGATGCTACTATAAATGGAGTTAAAGTAAGTGCTTTATCTTGACAGATTGCATAAAAAAAATTGCTGCATTAATATTTGTACATATTTAACGAAATATTAATTTTATAGGCTAGTCAGTACAAAATAAAGGGATACCCTACCATCAAATACTTTGCACCTGGCAAAAAATCTTTTGATTCCGTGCAAGAATACGATGGTGATCGCACAAGCAGTGATATTGTAAGTTGGGCACTGGAGAAACTAGCAGAAAATATACCGGCACCGGAAGTAGCTCAAATTGTAAATGAAAAAAATTTAAGAGACGCGTGCGAAGATAAGCCTCTGTGTGTTGTATCTGTTTTACCACATATCTTAGATTGTCAGTCAGATTGTAGAAATCAGTATTTGAAAACATTAAACAACCTTGGAGAAAAATATAAACAGAAGATGTGGGGGTATGTATAAAGTCTAGTCATTATTTAGTAAATTTAATAGGTGTTCCTAATTTTTTAGACTCTTTATGCTGAATAAACACTGGAGAGAACAGTTCGCGAGCTGTTCACGAACAGCAGTGTATTTCCGGTATTAGATTGTAAAAACATCTTCTCCTTTGCTTTAATAGATGGGTTTGGGCTGAAGCTGGCGCTCAGCCTCACATCGAAGAAGCATTAGAAATAGGAGGTTTTGGCTATCCTGCATTAGCAGTTGTAAATATTAAAAAAATGAAATACTCATTATTAAAAGGAAGCTTCTCTTATGATGGTATAAATGAATTCTTACGAGATTTGAGCTATGGACGGGGAGGCACAGCTCCTTTGAAAGGTTCTCAATTACCTGAAATCCTTGAAACAACACCATGGGATGGCAAGGACGCCGAACCACCGCAAGAAGAAGAAATAGATCTTAGCGATATAAACCTAGATGAGAAGGATGAACTGTAATTACAGAACCCAATTCTTTCCCAGAAAAGTATGCACATCATACATCATGTATTATTTAAAATAGTTCGATACTTTTTTTTTTTTATATTAAATTATTATGTTTAACAACTTCATATTAATGTACAATAATAATATAGTGTCATTGCCATAGTATCAAGAATACTTTTTTTATTTGCAGCTGAAGTGTATCATCATTCTGTTATTCAAACATCAATCCTCAGGAATTTTAAGTATATTAAATTAAATGCTCAGATAACAATTCTTCCATTGAAGTCAATTTTACAAAATTTAATCTGTTCGTTACGATATTATTGTATAACTTAAATTTCGAATGTAGTTTAACTCGCATCGCTTTTATTGTACAAAAATAAAGAAACAGGTACAATATCAGGGGATGTATCTAAATACTTTAAAGCAATTATTTGTATATTTTTTAAATGATAGTAGATCGTACGAAGTTGTAAAACTTCATAGTGAAAACAAAGTATATACTTGTCCTCTGATTGTATTTAAACTAAATCTTTTTTATGAAAATATTGTAAACATAAAATAATTACCACTAATGTATAAGATGTTAATGCATTCCATAAGATCTTTGGTTCTCCCTACAATGGGACCAAAATATGGTTTTTATTATGGTACATATTTCTGGTCTTCATGTTTATTTAAAAATTTCATTACTTAACTGAGTTATGTAGTCTTCCATCATAATTATCAAGAGAAAATTTATGTCATGCAACATTACAACAATGCAACATATCTTTATACATATATCAAAACTTCAAATAATCACTTCCTCATTTATACTTAATTAATTGTAATCTTACTTTACGTTTTTATCAAAATAAATTTTGCAACATGATAATTTATTAATTGTACGCCCTAGTATCCTTTCTGTTTTATTTTATTCCTCTATTAATAAATAAACAATAATTCCCGTAAAAACGTTTAAGACAACTCGGCAAAATAAGGAACTACTGAGGAAAAATAGTACTTTTTAAATTAATATTTAACTATACATGATACTGTTTGTAAATTGATGCAAAGTCACTCGTCAATTAGAAATTATGTACAAATTTAAATAAAGAACATTTCATTAATTTATAACAATATTTCCGTTAATTAATAATATTTATTTTACGAATTAGGTCCATGTCGTGTATAAAGATTCTTTTTAATATGTATAATCTTACTAACAAAAAGAATCATATTTTATCACTTTTTATTATTTGATACTATGAAAAGCAACAGAGTGTATGGATCTAATTCAATATAGAGCTTGAATGTATAAGAAATGATGTGCATACATACTATTGTACCCGAGTTTATCCTTCCTTATAGAGAATTTAAATCTGATTTTGTTATAACAAAATATGCGTTTTTATATTGTTGTCCGTAAATTCGAAATCACACACCAGGAAAATATTAACAACGTTTAAGAGCGTCTTTCTCGTATTGAATGAAGAGTTCGTTAAAGGGTTAGAATTTTTAAAAATTTCGACTACTTTCAACGATAAATTTGTACTCTATGTTTAATTTATTATGTATTTCAGTGTCATAACAATTTTCTACTGCTAATGAATTAAGCAAATATGAGTACAAAAACATTAAATGATATTCATAATGATATAAAGCAATTGATAACAACAATAACATCATTCGAGGTAACGTTTACTTTAAGTTAATTGAATGATTGATTTATTAAAATTATAAATATTATTTTATCAATAATTTTAGTAAATACTGCATGTGTAATAATTATTCGTGTAATTATAGCAAAATGAAGAAGGATTTCACGTTTGCGAACGTTTTTGTACAACGATCATTAAACATCATCGATATCTGTCTGTCAATAGTAATACCACAAAAGAATCTATTAACTCTTTGATTACAAAATTTTCAATTCATGGAAAGTATAATGTAGCAAAAAAATTTGAAGAACTTGTAAATACATTTTTATCTAGTTTCGAGTTTGAACAACATCCACAATATGATTTACAATGGTATTTATTAACTTTATTGTTGGAATTATCTAAGGAAACTTGTAAATCAGATTTGGAATGTTTAAAGTTAACGCGCGGAGAATGTACTTTTAACGCGACAGGTGAAAATGAAAATGAAGTTACAGAGGAAATTGATTGGGCAGAGTATTTGAAAGATGGTCAAGAGAAGTTTTTTGACGATTATAAAAGCGATAGTGAAAGCGTAAGTATCTTTAATTCTCTACTTTCGATCAACGCTATGTCATGTTTACATAGATTTTAAATATTATTTTTAACAGGAATGGTCAGATGATGCAGAAGATTCTCCTGACATGAGTATGAATTTTCAAACACCTATAACCAATACCAATTTAGATAGAGCGTTATGCATACCATGCACTAAAACAGAATTAAGTAAATTATCTCTGGCTTTAAATGAAGAACTTAAATCTAGAAATTGGTTGATGTCAAATGTTCAAAATACATGGTGGAATGAATTAGACTGGTGGAAATATCCAGTCAAGAGTAAATTTTGCGATGCATACCTTTGTGAAATTTGGTAGATATTTCTTTTTTATAAAGACATTATACCATGATATATTATATTATACATATATTTATATCAAATAGGCATAAAGCGACAGAGACAGATTTCTATTCGTTTGGAACTCTTAGCGAATATTTAGTCTGCAGAGAATTATTATGGATGTTTTATGTTCAAACACACATGGTAGTGTTTCAACAAAATGAAGATTCAGAGTATTATTCTATTCGCCCTAATGTATCCATACCTAGCTTAACTACTGTGAGTTTAATAAGATATACATTTTATATCCGTGATATGTATGTTTTGAATATAAAGAAATTCAAAAATATTATTGTTAGAAAATTTTAGGTTGCTTTTAATAGCATTCTTCTACCATTTTGCGAATATTTTTCTATGATACGCGATATCGAGAAATTTGGAAATGATCTATATTCGGAACAGGATGATTTCTATAATAAGCCACCTTTGACTTATGAGGCATATAATGCAGCACTTGGGCAACATTTAATAAAATTTAAAAATAAAATACTTGATATCGAAAAGAATCTCATGAAACAAGGTATAAAAAAAATTTTTTCTAAAATTAATAAAATTTTATAATTTTGTAGCTAATTATTTTGTTTTTAGATAATTGTTTTACGTTTCTGTCCTTATCGACACTTCTAAAAAAACATTTGTACAGTATAAAAATTTTATACGAAGTTCATAAAAAAGCCATATGTAATTGGAGAGCTCATTCAAATTGGAAATGTGCATCCAAGTTATTGTCGTCTTTGTATTTTGAGATGCAGAAATCGCACAATCGAAAAAGAACGAATATTTGTGCCAGTTTATATTTATCTAGTCTTACTGTTTATTTAAATATAATTGACACATGGTTAAGCGACGGTCGATTCGAAGATTGGAGGGAGGAATTTATAATTGTCAGGTATAGATATTTGAATATAAAATAATGTGATTGTAGATCGTAACTATTTTTCATCTCAGGTTTTCAAACAATGCAGTTCCAGAAAATAATGAACAATATGGAGCATTTTCTTTAAGACCTTTGGACAGTATATGTTTAGCAGATCCGATAATGCAGTTTTTAATAAAAAAAGTGCAGCATATGGGCCAAAGTATCGAGTTATTAGTATCTTTTGATCGCATTACGGACATATGGCAAATAAACAGTGAACGTAGCGGTATGCAATATGTTTATTCTTAATTTACATACCATTGTTATGAATTAAAACATTTAATAAAGTACACTTTACAGAAATAAGAAGAACTTTGGTGGATGAATTTTACACCAAATTGGAAATGGAAATTTCGAAATATAGTACATGTGAATTACAAGAAGAATCACCTATATTTCAAGAAAATGTAGTAATGGATGATGAGAACGATGAAGATGTGGAGAAGAATATCATAGAGAAATTAACTGAATTCAATAATCCATTTCTATTGAAAGCTTTAGAAGGCTACATTTCTCCTCAGTTATTGAAACAAGATACCGTTGATGCTTGCTGTTCCAATGTTAAGATTACTAAAGTAGATATTAATAATTTGTTTGAAAGGTATTTTCATTATAAAATTAAGATCCCGCACAAATAATATTCTTTTTCAAACATAAAATATAAATTTTCAGGCTCGAAAAAGTATCGAATTATATTTTGCCATTTAGAAAAATACTAGAAAGTATTTTAGCAGATATTTTAGTTTCGCGATATAATAACGCTAGTAAGCTAGTTAAACATATAATGTCGGAAGAATATAAATTAGAGTTACATTTAACATTAATGAGATCTGTTTATATGATGGAAGCTGGACACATCATGAGCAAATTCTATCAAAAATTGTTCACGGAGGTATAATATAAAATATTCTGAACGGTGTGTTACTTTCTCCCATAAAGTTTATATTATACATATTTTATATTAAATTTCTTTTAATAGATCGAATCTAATCAAATGTGGAGTAATTCTTACTTCTTGTCGTGTATGCTCGAGGAAATACTTTCTCAATGGTGGCCAGATTCGAGTTCACGTTGGTCTGTTACAGTTTCTAGTACTAATACAAATGAAGTATTAGTGGCCGTGGATAATATAACATTACACTATGCAATAGGTTGGCCTATGAATATTATATTCAATGAAGAGACTTTCATAAAATATAATGAGATATTTAGATTTCAGTTAAGGTTAAAATGGGCTTTGTGGACATTGAACAATTTAAGATTCAGTGGTAAGGAATGTTGGAAAACGTTCAACTCGTCGCTTCTACTAATATATTATAAATAATTGTCTTTTTTATAGATTTGGAAGGTTCAAAATTAACGTGTAAAAGAAATAAATTGGAACAATTTCATATAAGGCGCATTGAAAGCTTGCGATTTTCTTTATTACATGCAATTTGTTCGATACACACATACTTATCAGGCCAGGTACTACAAAATTTGAGCCTCGTATTAGAAAAATCGTTGATGCAAGCTGATAGTCTTGACGCGATCATATCAGGTACAATGGATTTGCAATGTATGGTACAATAGATGTATATGTGGATATAAAATATTTTCTTTTCTAATACAATTGTAATTTCAGTTCACAATGAATATTTACGAAAAGTTCATGAACACTGTTTACTCACAACAGAGTATGATGATTTAATGGCAACTGTAAACAACGTATGTATGCATATTTAATTTTATCATTTTTTTTTGTACAAATATATTAATTTATATGTGTATCTTTCAGCTAATTGAAATGTGCAGTCACATTCGATCTCGATGGAATTACAAGAAATTAATGTTTATTAGTGAAGAGTTGGAAGTATTAGAAAGCAGTTACACCAAGTATCACACATATCTTGCTTTAGCATTGCACAATGCAATACAAAATAAAGATGCAAATTACTGTAAGTCAGAAATTCTCTTAACCGCATTGTACAATATATTTCAATCTGATATTCCTAAACTTAGTAAAATAACTTCGAAACCAGAAACATAATGAATTATAAAATTACTAAATAATTATTTATTCGTGAAATAATAATTTTCATCATTTCAGTAGTTTTAAAAATTCTTACTAATAGTACCAGAAATTTACATAATAGCATGTCAATTAACATTGTCCTTTAATTTAACACGTTTTTTTTTAAATTACTTTGTTCACAGTGACTGGCTTAAGCTCAGAATTTAACTGGAGTATGTCGTGTGTTTAATACTAATGCATTCTCATATTACATTTCTTAAACCAATAATAATGCCTGTATCTATAAGGAATAACATTGCAACAAATTATGTTACTTCTAGAAATCTTTTTGTATCATTATTATTAATTAACGCTACACGGAAAGAAATAATTTTGTAGAGACTGAGCATGATGTAATTTATACCTTTATCATTTCGTGCATATGGATTATTATTATATTTATTTATACTTTTTTTTTTTAAAGAATAGTACATTTTAAAAAACTGTAATACCAGTAACTATTCATTAATAAGAACAATGTTGTCTTCACTAATGCTTTGCAATCATTTGTACTAAATTCTTTTTAACAAATCATGTCCATACCTTTCAATTTTACAAATATCCAAATTTATAAGATAATTTGTATAAGTTTATCAAGTGTTTTATAGATAAAACTTATATTGTATGTAAAAACTGTACTGTTGAATATTTTGTTAAATACGTTATAAATTGAATTTATATCGTAGAATAAAAATCGATTCTCTCTCGATTTATTTCCACCATTTAAAAATCGATTCTCTCGATTTATTCCCTCCATTTTAAAATTCTATCCATTTCCTATAAATTCCTTCCAGATGAATTAATGTTACGATATCAATTTAATATGCGAGATGTGTACATAGAGGATGATGCAGCTATTTGTTCGTTCAATAATTTTAGTCACAGTTTACTAATTGAGCTAGCATATCAACATTTACCTCCATCAGGCTTACCTATTCCTATTCCAAAACTGATACACAAAACGGATTGGTACAGAAGCAGGTACAAACACTTATATTATACGACTTCACTAAACATCGTTAAAATTTGCTATGATAAACTGATAAGTTTTCATTTCACGTCGATAAAGACAAAATTTATTGTGAAATATTTATTGAATAAATAAAATTAAAATTTTTTCAGTTTAAATTCTTTACCTAACGAAATTAGTCTAAATGAATACGAACAAACATTTTCGTATATACGGTGGTACCAACTGGAAGAAAATATCGTTACATTTAATTTGTCCCCATATATCTTACACCGCGAAATGGAAGACATTATTGGAAATAATAATAATATTGATGATGGTGATGATGATAATGATGATGATACCTCTGAAGTATAATAATTATTATTTAATAGAACTAAAATATAAATAAATTCTATATAATGTAAGTTACAAAAAATTATACTGACATACAGAAAATGTCGAATAAATATTGATTGATAATGATTAATTTAATGTTATATAATATGGAATTGAAAAAAAAATACAAATGTTTCATGCCGAGAATCAGTTAATAATTGCATTAATTCTTATTTTAGCAGATAGTAACAACATATATACATTTACATTATCTATTTAATATAAATTTATTACAAAAATTGGTATTAGGTAATAAAATAATTACATTTTGCATTTAACTAAATATGTATGAAATTAAGTTATGAATAACATGATTATGCAACACATTATTACCAACATGTAAATAAAAATGGAAAAATATCTGTGATAAAAGCCTTACTGTTTATGTAAGGTTTAAATAAAAATTCTAAACATTGTATAAAGAAATTAACTCTGTGCAATTACAACAGTACCATTCTGACCCATGGTTCCACTTTGCGATACCGTAGAGGCGTTTGAAGTTTCGTTAACGGGCGAGATTGAATGATTATTAACATTTGTAGAAGCTAGAGCCTTATTACGTAATTCAAACACTTGTTGTATAGCTTTACGAAAGCAAAGAAAGTTGTAGTCAATTACACCTACAAAAAATTTTTGTAAAAATCAGCATTCATGTATAATATCATCATTATATACATTTACACACTTTTTCTAGAAAAGTATGTTACCTTGTCTGTCAAAATTATCTTCTCGTAATATACATACTAGAGCTAAAAATTTATTAACTTCTCGCAAGTATAAAATTGTTCCATTATTTAGTTTAATCAGACTGGAACTTTGACTGTCAAATGCTGCAGCCTCTAGATCCTCTCTCAAACTAAAATTAATTTATAAAGTTAATTATATCATAATGTAAATATATAATGCTTGCATAGAGAGATTTGAATGAAACATACCCATATATACAAGATACATCAATAACAACATCAATCATATCACAACAAAGTTCATAACTTTGCATATCTACAGGAGAGCTATCAGTGGCAATATAAATCTTAGATACTACGTCAAATAAGAATGCTTTTTCAATCGCAGAATTCTGCAAAACAATCTACAATTTATGGTATGAAAAAATAAAATAAATAAATAAATATATTTTCTTTTCTTACTGATATAAGTATGTTAAGTAAATTTTCTAGAGTTGGTAACTGTGGTATCAATTTCTGAACAACTTTGCTAAATGCCTCGAATATACTATGATCATATATAGATGTCAGATGAAAACTTAGATGTATTTGATCACATCCTAAAAAATACATACACATATTTATATATTCATTACAAATGATACAAAAGTATTTCATTATTTTCAATGATATATCTTTTGTTTACCAGAATCTGCAAGGTCATCATTTGCTCTAGTATGTATATCCCTTTGTGTTTCCATTTTACAATCATCGGATAAACCATCAACTTTGTGTATAAACACTTCAAATTTTATTGCTTGATTAACTTTGTATGCTTTTGTAACTGTTAAATGGAGTTTATTAAGTGCTTCCATGTAATCATCTTGAGCATCGATAACAAAAACCAATGCTCCACAACCACCGAATATCATGTCACTGTCAAAAGTGGGATCAAAGAAGTCAATTTGCCCTGGAAAGTCCCAAATTTGAAACTGAACAAAACTAGAGTTACTTATGTCGTCTTTAATAATCTTATTTGTGCTTTCCAAGAACAATGTTTCATTTGGTGACATCTTATGAAAAACTACTTTTTGTATTGATGATTTCCCACTCCTGGAATGAGCATTAATTTCAAGCAATCGATAACACAGACAAAATGAAAACACATTGAAAATTGAAGTGAGTACCTTCGAAGACCCATTAAAAGTATCCTAGGTTTTTGTTCTCCTGCTAAAGGATCCATTGATCCTTCCGTTTCTCCATCAAATGGTGCATATCCAAAATCTTTAGGAAATGAACCTACATCATAGCCACTTTGATATTGATCATCATCATCCTATAATAATCAAATTCTTAATAATATAAATAATACAGCATGTTATATGCATTTGAAATTAATTCAAAATCTAGTTTGTACAAATTATTAATTTCTATATGTACGTAATTGTACCTTGAAATAAAAATGCAACACCTTATTATGAAACATATATTTTAATGTTTTCCTACACGTACAACATGGTAGAAAATAGTAATAAATATAAGTGAGAAATTTTGGTAGAATAATGTATATTAAATAGAATAAATTTAAATAATAAAATGATTAAAATAAAATATTATTTGCTCGAGAACAATTTATCAGCATATAACATGACATCAGTTATCAATACAACAGTTTGAGTCATTGTTATACTTACCATATTCGTATTACTTAAGATATTTTATTTATTTAAAGTGCCTTTGTTTTAAGATAGATTTTATATCCATAAACTTTCACAATATTATAGTGTACTACACATTTAAAAAAGTATGTATTAATAGTAAGCAACAATCAATACAAACGAAACATATCTTTGTTTATAATTACGTAGAACCGTAATAAATGATGCACAACTGTTGTTTGATACAATATCAATGTGGGTGACGATTACACTAAATACGATTAAGTTGACATATAAAAATAAATATTCACTTTCTATGATTTCAGTACCCGAAACAGCCAATCATAAATATTTGCGATGCACAATCAAATAATGTTTACAAATTTGTATTATGAAGAAAATTCTATTCTTTTATATATTATAATTTTACTCTTAACATTAAATGTTTCTATAACAGAAACTAAATGTATATATAGAGATGTATTGCAACGAGATCTATAATTTCGTTATATGTAACTACATACTACATACTATATCGAATCGTATTATTGAATGAACGATGCGATGAAAGTAGACAGAAATGCGAATTACCAACTATGCAACTAATGCAACTATACAATAATGGCGCTCTGTCGCCATTTTCTTTGCTGCACTGTGACAAACTTCACGTACATCATGTGTTTCTGTTTGCGCGAAAAACGTGTACAGTGAAATGAAATAAACGCGAATTGTAAAATGATTTTCTGAGAATATAATTATTAAAATGTCATTTTAAAGCATAAAAGTGAGTACTACTGTTGTGTAATTATATTTCATAAGCCACGGAGTTATAAAAAGTTGGAATATGGCACAAATTTCGAATTCTACTGTGTTTACAAACGATGCATCCTCTACTGGAGCTTCCGATCTTCTTCAACAAGCATTTCAGCAAGTTGTTGACGATGACGATCACGACAATGAATTTGTCGCATTCTTACAAAACGACGACAACGATTCTGAAACCATTCATTTGACACCGGAACAAGCAGCAGCCTTAGGTCTAACCTTCGAGGTAAACTCGAACGAAGAGGTTATGTATCAACATGATCAAGATAATGCCACTTTACATACGCAAGAAAATATTTCTACGAAAAATAACATTAGTATAGACCATCAAAATTCATTATCTCCTCAGAACTCTATAACCATTGATCAATTGAACTATCACCCAGAAGAAGTACAAAAATGTAATGATAATGATTTGATTAAAACAGAATGTATTGATTTCCAAGAATGGCATTTGCAAAAGGTTTCCGAGCACGAACAGCTTCAAAATCATGTAGTTGAAAATGATTTATCGTTAGAAGAAATAAACCTGAATAACCAAAACCACAATTCTCAACAAATAATTCAACATCAAAATAATCTAATTCAACAAAACTCAGGTACACAGACAATAATTTTGGAACAAACAAAGGTACACGCGATAAAAGCAGATGTTGCACATGTTAAGAACATCCATGAAAATGATTTGCAATATACTATCGACAATAGTATAGCACAAAATCTTAATACAGTACCTAATTCTCAGGCGCAAATCTTACAAAAACTACCTGTGATTTTACCATCTTCACAATTTATTATAAAACCTGCACAAACTATACTAAAACCAACTAAAAACATTAGATTGCTTCAAGGTTCGAGCAGACTTACTAACGCAACAGTTAGTCCTATTCATAGTATACATTCGCTCAATACTAGTTCAAATCCTAATTCTGTGTTATTGTCAAAAGCTGCAATATTAAATAATTTATCGTCGCAAATAATAAAAGCTACCCCTATAACGGCTCAGTTGTTAAATACCAGTGGTATGTCCGCACAACTGTTAAATACTTCTCAGATTTTAACAAGTGCTTGTGAAATACAGAATCAGTCTGTCAATGCAGCTCATATTACTAATGCTATAGTAAATACCACATCAGGAGCAACACAAAATCTTGTTACTTCGCAAATACGTTTGTCACCGATTGTGAAAACATCGCAGCCTCTCCAGAGAGGAAATATTCAACAATTTTTAACTCCGGTGCTAAAAGGTGCATCAAATGTAGTTTCAAAGTCTAATCAAATTTTAACTAATACCAGTGTAGCAGCAGCCATTCCTGCACAACTTCTAAAATCAGTACAAATTCCTTCTCAGTTACTTAAAACAAAAGCCACAATTGGCAGGAAGACAATACCAACAACTGGAATACCAAAAACTACAATTAGTTCTAATTCACCGGTTGTAGTTAGAACTACGTCGATTATTAAAACTCAAGATTTAAAAGCAGCAACAAGTTCTACATCGATCTTAAAACCAACTCAAATGTCTTCAATGCCCATATCTATCTTAAAACCTCAAGCTAAAATAGCATTTAATAATTCGACTAAACAAAGTGTAACTATTGCAGCTCAAAATGTTTCTAATATCTTACATAATTCACAAAAAACACTTGTAACCCAACAAAATAGTACGGTTGATTGTGCCAAATCAGTACAAAATGAAACTATTAAACAAAAACTTAATCTTGTAGTAAATGGCACAAATCTTAAAGCGCATAAAAAAACTAGAAGTGCTCCTGTTAAATCTACAGCACTAATAAATGAGTCTACAGATGCATCTAAACCATTAGGTTCTAGCGAAAATCCAATACAAATAGTTCAACAAGGTCAAACCTTTCATAGGTAAGTATAATATATCCATGTATGTATAATATTTTGAGTACTTGTTTCGTTTCCTGATATCATTTATATTTATTCTAGTATGCAACGTTTGACACCAACACAATTAAAGCAAATTGCTCATGTTTTGCAACAACGTAGTCAAGAAGCAGCTGCCTCGAATGAAAAAGTTGTGTATAGGTTGGTACCTGTATACACTTGTCATTTATCACAAATCTTGTACCTAAATTTTAATCCATATATGTATTCAGAGTTGTATTTCCCGAAGAACTGGATTTGCGACTTAGAAATCCGGGGAACTTGTTAAAGAATCGCGGCGGAAAAAGAGGTAGACCCAAAAAAAGTGCTATTAGACCTTCTCTACTTCCACCTAAACCACCACCGATTCCTGATGAAGAACAGGAAGAATTAAAGGTAGTTAATTTTTTTTACCAAACTATAATTGTCTTAATATTTTAACACGTTAACATTTTCTTCAGGATGAAAGGAAAAAAGTTGTAGCTAGAACACGTTCTGGTAGACTTTCTCGACCCCCTAGACACATGGTGCGAGATTACAAACATTTACATCATCTGGATTTCCTACAACCTGATTTAGATGATTCAGATGGTGGTTATAGTGATTATAATACTAATAACGATAAACTTGAAGAAGAAGAATCACCTAAAGAATTATTAACAGGATTAGAAGTACCAAAAAGAAAAATATCAGATCACTTTAGGTGTCCTACGTGTAATAAAATCTATTTAGGACGTACTCGTATGGCAAGACATTTTGAAATGCACCCTGATCATGGGAGTCCTGAGCAATTACCTCCTCCAACACCTGAACCTGAATTAAAGCAAAGTACAGGACAAGATCCCTTGAAACGTAAAGGGAAAAAGCGAGGCCCATGGGCTTATGTCACGCCAGAAGCTAAGTCAGAAAGACGTCAAATAAAATTAAGAGAAGCAATTTCTGTCTGTGAAGATCTCGAAATAATAAAAATAGCTGCAAAACCAGTACTTAACGCACAGTCATTATTTGATTTATTAGTACTAAAATCAGAAAATAATGTAAGAAATTTTTTGGACGAATTAAAAAAATTAATGGGTAAAATACGGGAAAAAGCTGGAAATATATTAACAATCGCAAATAATAATGAAGAATCAAATAAGGATTTAATCGACATCAGTGAAGAATCACTTTGTGATGCTTTAGGTCTTAATCCTGGTGTATATAGGATTAACAGTGATGCTCTGAAAAAGGTTGAAACTCCTGCTTGCAGCACATATGATACTGGAGAACCTCCTTTTAAACTCCAAAAAACAGATCATTCTGAAGATACTAAAGAAAATCTAGAAGAACGAATGTCTAGTGGTTTTTCAGAAAGTTCAGATCTCAGTGTCTCAGACTTTTTAACTGATAGAAGAACTGATCCAGTAACAAATCCTACTTGTCCAGAAGTGTTGTCAGCTTTAACATTAATGCGAAAAAATCCCAGTCCTTCAAATAATACAGAGAATAATAAATCGAACAATGTTTCAAAACTTTTAATTTCGAATCCAGAGATTCAAAGCCAAATTTCAGATAATCCTGGATTCCAAAAGGTGAATATTAATTCGCCAAAAGTTTCAAGTTATCAAAATACAGAGCCTCACAAAGAAAGATTTGCGAAACTAGGAAATAGTTTAAGATCGTCAAATTTTTGTAAAGTTGATGATAATTACGATCAATCTAAGTTAGAGCATATAGAGCAAGCTTTCATAAAATTGGAACCAACGGAACAGGGTTTTGTTAAGCTAGAAAACGGTGCTATGGGAACTTATCCAAAACAAGATACTCCAAATTTTGAAAAAATGCAAAATGGCTTGAGTAACTTGGAGAATGGATCTCAGAACTTTGCTAAAGGATTCCAAAAACTGGTGTCTAAAATAATTCCTATGACCTCTTCAGATATAAGTTGTGCTAAAACCCAATCAGCACCATTAGATACAGGTTCTTGTAAGATAATGCCTGCTACTTCTGGTTGTAAAATTTCAGATAGCATACCTATACTTCAGGATACAGTACCAATAATTTCCAATAATTGTGATACTAGCATATTTGGTAGTGCAGAAAATTTAGACATGTCAAAAATAGCTCACTACGATCATATTGCACATTTAGATATTTTAAATACAAGTGGAGTGATAGATAAAAACTTATTAATTGATGAAAAATTAGTTGAACAATTGCATCTAGTAGATCAATCAAATTTAGTTGATGAACTAGTTTCCGAACGATTAAAAAACATCATGCCAGATAATATTTTAGAAAACAATTTAATACCAAATAATTCAAATTTAGATACAGATCTCGATTTTGATGCATTAAGCGAAGAGTTTAATAGAAATACCAGAAGTTGATTCTTGGATGCTTGTAAGCAACATGTTCCTAAACAAGTTGAAATAATGTGTATAGTGTATAAAAATACTGAACTTATACAATTATTTAAAATTGTATGCATATAATTACACAATGGTGTAGATATTTTTTTATAGAATTTTTGACAGTATCGCAATCAATGTATTACAATTTCCATATTTGAATGAAAAGTATCAATAGTAAAGTAATATAATATCTTATATTCTGGTATGTGTATGTAAATAAGACTGTTTTTATTATATTTATTACATACAATGTATATTTCGTATGCGAGAAGGTCATACTAAGTTTAAGAAATGTAAGATTGTTATATAAAGGAGTACATAACCTTAACTTCCCTGTTTGATTCAGTATAAAAGAAATTTTTATTGGGATACATCAGTATTCTTTGTTTTTTGGTAAACAGTCTTTATAATTATACACATAGTGTAACTATTAGTTTCAATTTCAGATTCGTTTCTTGAAAAAGAAACTTATAATGGTACATTATTAAACCAGAAAATAAGAAACTAGACTTGGTAGAATTATACATTGAATATTATGAAATATAAAGATATAAGTTTTTTTGTAAATGTAAGTTTGCATAGATTAGTCATACAGTCAATTAGAAATATATTATCGTGACTTGTTCAGTTACAGTGCTACAGATAAGATGACCGTGCACAAATTACTTTGTTATTTAATTTTATCTTTTTATATTTAAGAATGCATTAATTTCTTAACAAGGTACCATTTAATTATAGTGGATCCACAGATTGAAGAATAATAGTGAAATTATAATTACATTCTATTTAATAATTTCAATATAGCTGTAAAAAAAAGTATTGGAAAAATGAAAATGCAATAACCTTGAAAATTAAAAGTAACTATGTATGAATTAAAGTGGATTGTTTACAGGCTTCATATAGAATATTAACTTTAAACATCAAGAAAATAATTCCATCCACATTGTTATAGCATTTATGTACAGCAAAAATGATTAATTTTGTATTTATCTGTAAATATGTATTATACATGTATAAGAAGTTATTGATATAATTAAACATTAATAATACCAGTAACCATTAAACTAACTATACTAATCTCAATGCATATTAATTTTGCAGGTTTGGTTTCTTGTTTCTTGTATAAGATACATTTTCTAGAATCTGCATTTGCAAAGAAATTTATAGTACCTTTGTATTTGTCTATATTAATATTTCTTTGTGATCTCAGGTACCAATTGTAAACAAAATTTCATTGTTCACTATGAATATATGTATGTATATATTGTAAGTCAACACACATACACACACTAATTCCATACTTTTTTTTTCCGTTTTTGTGAAATTATACAAATGGTATTTGAACAACCACAAATAAATGAACATTCTATCAATCTTTGTTTTATTTCAATAGTTTTAAGTTATTGCATAATACAAAAACATAATCATAAACATCAAATCATTTTTAAAATGGAAAAATACTTACCAAAATATGTATCAACAATAATTATAACTATCTGTGTCCAGTTTCTATCAATAATGCTTCCAAAACTGTTGTTAGATTTAATGGCAACAATGGCTGATGTACCCAAGTAGCAAGGAATAGCATTTTCCAAGATTCCGTATAATGATGTGCTACATCTTCAAGAATTTTACGCTTTACTTTAATCTCCTGAGAATATGCATTGTATATTAGTTCTGCTACTTCTCCTAAAAGAATTTACATATTCAACATAAGTGATTATGTGTTTATGTATTAATTTCAATGAATCCTTTTAAAGTAGACAAATCAATCAATTATAAAATATATTTAATATATATTGCTTTTCATTTATGAAATATAATTATTTGTACCAAATGTTGCTACTGGCCATGTTGTAAATAATTTGTCCATATTTTTCTCTAAAGATATTGTTATTTTCATGTGATGTGCGATCTTGGCAAGATTTTCCACAATGGTCTCCTATAAATAAATTTCTTTCTGTATTTTATTTATTTTAAATATGAAAATACTATTACCAGTTTATCGCAAACATGTTCCAAATTATCACATAACTCTTGAAGAGTCTGAGAATACGATTCATCCTGTTTCTCCAATGTTATATCTTTTAGTAATGACACTCCTTGTAAATGAGTTTCATTCCACTGTTGTATATTTGCATGAATGTCAGCAGCTAAATCTCGCACATGTCGCGCAGAACCTACCAAATTTTTTCCTTGAGCTGTTTTTGCAGACAGAGATTCTATAATACAAGTTCAATTTGAATTATGATTTTATATTTTTAAACATATGAAATAACCTAATAAACATATCTAAATTAGAAAGTTTGAATGCTTACTACTGACTGGAGAAAATTGTTTCTCACTCATCATTTCCATGAAAGTTTTTTCGTAATGTTGGCCACTGAGATAAAATTGAATTTTTTAATTATATGTACGATACATGTAAACACAATTTAACAATTACATAATAGAATGAGTACGTCTATCAGTATCCGCATATAATAAAAATTGCAATAAAATTAAAACATTTAGGTTCATACAGTTTATAATTGTTACATGCCCGAGATTTTTACAATACATAGAACGTGTGTCTATACATGCATGTATTCATGTGTATGATCAATTGTGGACTTGTATATTCATCAAAGATCAGAAATAAAGATCAAACTTTCAATTTACATGTATATTCATGTATATTCGAAACAAACCCTTATTGGTTAATTGTTATTAAATACAGTATTTTTAACAAGAAGTAACCAATGACAATAATGCTTCCATTAAGAATATCTAACCGTTCACTTATAAAAAGTAAAAGATAAGCATAGAATGAAAAAATTCTTATGCCATTTTAGAGTAGATTTCCTTTGTCAGACGAACAATAAAATCTTGGATCATATATACCTTGCAAATTTGCGCAAAATGTGTAGAAAAATTTGTTTGTTTTAAAAATATAATAGCGATAGGATACAGATGGCGCGCGTGTTGCGATACATGCTCAATTATGCGGTAAAATCGAAATGGAAACTGTAATTTTTCGCGCAATTTTAAACAAGTTAACAAACAGAAAATATTATTGAAAATAATGAATTATATATCATCTTTTTTGTCATGTAAGATTCAATAATAATTACCGGACGAATGTTTTCTAGATCCACTGTATAAATTATAAAATTACGAGCCTATGGAAACAATTTATAACGAAGACAATATGTACACTGTTTTGCACAGTAACTTTTTTTTAAAATTTCCAAATACAAGTCCAGAATGACATAGAAGAAATCATATTCTTTTTGCAGAAATTACGATGGAGCTATCCATCGGAGAGTGTTGATTCCTAAGAGTCATTAAGAGTTTTCCATTAAATGAACTTTTGACAGCAAAAGCCTCCAGTTGGCATCAGACATAAGTAGGTGTTCATCTCAACATTTTAAAAGATACTTTAATGAAAAGTACTGGGTAATTAAATCTTGATAAAAATTTTTAATTCCAATATGCTGGTGACTCAAAACACACTGCCTGTACCTATTCAAAGATGACTGGTTTTTAATACCACGTACGTACCAGGCAAAGGTAGATTTATATTCGAATGGAAAGGTATTTAAACGTAATTATACATCGAAACAATCGACAAGTACTATCAGACCTGTTACGAGATACTTTTATTATTACAGGATAGGTGCAAAGGGGCAGACTACTGTCGGATACATCGCGGTGTCGTCGGCTCTGTTGCTTTTGTTCGGAGAACGGCCGGGGAACAACAAGGTCACGCAGGTAAAATGGCAGTCGTCGAGTGGACTCCGACCGCGTCTCGATTATAAGCTCGCGGCTCTCAAAAATTACAGGAACACTCGCCTAATCGGGGAACAGTAAATGCACGTCGAGATTTCGAGGTGTCGTGTTTCGAAAACGAGTCCTTCGATCGACGTTTGTGCGTGTCGCATAGGCACCGACCGCGAGTCGCGAACGATCTGGTTCAGGTATTCCAAAACCGGAGTCTGGTCGCGGTAAACGTGAACGATTCACGGTCTCTCGCATTCCGCGAATCGCTTAAGATACTACCTGGCGCGGAACTGTTGAAATCGCCTCGACGGGGATCGATCAGAGGGACAGGGCGAAGTGCTCGAACCGTTTCACGTCCCGAGAGGGAAAAGGGGATCTCGAGCCAGAGAACGTGCCCGTCGTCTCGTCGGTTTGGGCGTTTGATTTTTCGGCGACAAACTCGCGGGTAGGGAATCCCGATCGAGCATCACTCTTCCCAGCGTGGCGCACGCGAGACGATAGTGATTCGACGAGTGACGTAACTACGCGGCATGATAATACATACGGATATTAGCCGCTCGCGTCCACGATCAGATAAACGAACCGAAATTGTGCACGAAGTTCGACGATTCGTATCGGTGGACGTATCCGATAATAGGTTCAGTTCGTGTTCGATCCTCTGCGCGAAATCTCGCTGGCAACGATGAAAATGGAGGTAAGTGCGCGTGCACATACGCGCGTGTACCGTTCGCCAGACAGGTATATCGTTCTATCAATATTTATGCTCGTCCGATGTAAATCACGGTTCGAAACGATCGACGGTACTTCTAGATAATAACTGGACGCAGATACGTAAACGAGACCTACGATCACTCGAGGAAACACCGTTTCTAATTATCCACCGTCGCTGTACCAAACGGCGTAACGCGTTTGAAAAAGTGCCTCCGGAGCATTTCGATCTTTCCTTCGTTCGAATGAAAAATACGCGAATTCACACGTGCCGCCGTACTGGTGCTCTCGAAAGACTGGTTAGACGGCTATTTAAATCAGTTTGTACGTGATTTTCGCGCAGGAATATTCTCGCGGAAAGTTCTATTTCCAATGTCGACAACTCGAATATTAGGATATTATATTTTTTATTTATTTTTAAACGCGGAACCACCACCTTCTCGGTTGCACTGCGATCGTTAGAACGCCCGGATGACTTTGACTCTGCTCTCGCGTGCAATCGTACGCGTTTGTAAAGGGGAACCGATACACTTTTTTTTTAAGTATCTGTAATCAATTATAATACGGAGCTCCATGATACTCTAATAAATTGTCAACAAACGAATGTCTATTGAATTCGAACCGCATAATTATCGCGTTTGAAGGTCTCGTGCATATAAGCAGGGAGTCGAGATCGATACGTTTCGATCATGGTCATGATCACGGTCATCGAGACGACCGAAATGGGATACACGGTCGTTCCAACAAGGTTTCTTCAGAGAACTACCAAACTATCTATCATGTTCGTAACGAATAAGAGTTTCCTCTTAACTCGAACTGGTGAGAAATTGATCTTTTCACGAAGTTAGTTTGTTTTCCAAATTACCAGGTGCGATCTTTACGGGGGGGATGTCGTACAGTTCAACGAGGACGAGAAAAGAATTTTTGCCCGCGAATAAATCCGCATATTTTTACCGTTTATCATTGGCAACCTCGACCTGAAAATTCCGTAATCTCTGGTCGAAATTGAGTACATCATCATGGCAGGAATTTCGAGTCGACCATCGGCGTAAACGGAAACCCGGGGGGTTACATTGGCAGAAGAAAAGAGGGGCAGAAAGATCTGTGGCCCATTTTTTTTAGAAAGGAAACAGGCACGGGTACAGTTAAGCAGCCACGCTAGTTGCTGTTCAGTTTTCAATGAATAACATTCCTGACTGCTGACCAACTACAGCTGCTCAACTGGAAACCCTTCGAGAACCCGTTTCAGTAATATTCGGTTCCTACGCGGAAGTGCGAACGAAACACCTGAGCAAGCTTGCTTCCTTCTGTCAGCCACGAAAGTCTTCTATCCTCCTTTTCGGTCATCCGAACGTCGATGTATGTACTTAGATCCGCGTGTGTGCGATCGAAAGATCCCGTGACCATGCGTACCATAGCTAAGCTCGATCGTCTCCGAACGTTTGAAGCTGTGATAAAATAGCAAAACTGCATCCATTTCAGAATAAGTAGTGTCATCCTCACATCTGTTTATCAACCAAAAATATTTGACTCGCTATTCCTGATTGAAAATGCTACAATATTTCGATTTAAACGTCTCTATTTACCTATGAACACATTGTTACTACGCGTTCGCGTTTATAGTGACACAGTTCAGAATCTAAGAATTGCTATCGGTTGTGATATTAATTGATAAAGCTAGATTAAGAACCAGTCGGTCAGTGAAGAAATACCATTCACTTTCTTCCGTATCATCGAGTGTTAAGTAGGAAGAATTGATAAGTTTAAAATTATAATTTACGTTGGGTTCTCGTTCAGTGACATTGTGATCGTGATGTTTAGAGAAATACAGTAAATAAACATTTACTGTTAACTTCGATTCCATTTTGTTGCATACAAAGGCGGAGCACAGGTTGGAGCAGCTGAAGAAGGCGACGGACAGAATACAAAAGGAGATCGAAGAGGTCACGGAGAGGGAGCACGAGTTACGAAACGTGGGTAGCATTAAGACCACATCCCACGAGACGGTGGATTCCAAGGTACATTTGAACCTCGTCGTAAATACTTACACGCACCGTGCACGTAAACATGTATATATTCATGTCGGCCATGCTCAAGGTCGTTGAACGCAAGAAAGAAAAAGTAAACGGCTGTCGTGCCTACGTATACCTTATAGGAACGAAATGCATCGGATGGCGTGCATGCCCATGAACGACGAGGACGATTATACGTAGTTACTGAATTAATGACTCCTCGAGTGTCGCGACCCACATACACAATCTCGTTAGACGCGTAACAAGAATTCTTTGTTGAACATTTAGATCCAAAATAGCTGCGTTTTCTTCGTTTCTTTTTTAGTAACGATGGACGTGTTCGCGTTATAATATTTAATATTCTCTTGTTCATTAAAATGTACTGAACAATTGAAACTAAAGTGCCTTTGTATTTAAAAATAAAAATATTCTGTCGCTACGCAATTGTCGAGCACAATATAGGAATACTTCTAAGCGTTTCGCTGCAAATAAAATATTACGTTCGCTAAACAAACCCGAGGAATATAAATTTATTTTGGCCGTTGTGCGTGGTTTTCATAATATGACTTTTCGATGAAAATATCTTATCTGCTGATATGTTAAAGCAAATATGATACTGTTTTCCACGTAACAGCCTTTGGCTCGTGACGGCCATTGTAACTGATAATACATGATAGTTAAAAATGCAGTTCCCGCCCAGTCTATCTGTACTATAATAATAGCGCAGTTACAGATACAAAGGTTGTTTCGTACTTTCTTTATCGTAAAAATATTCCAAGAATAGCACGATGAAATAATCCTTGATTTGTTTGAATAGATTTCAAATTAAATTCAAGATTACTATTTCGGTGTAAGATATCACATCAGGTGACTCTGTTGACACCAAGCCTCGCGATATATTTATTTCGTACTTGAAAAAATTTCTCATCGAAAATACAATATGTCAGGTAATAATAAATTCAATGGGGTTGTTAAAAAATGATCGTGTGACAGGTGAGACGCATGCCGCAAGCTTTAGCATCGGGTAAATTGAAGAGGACAACGTCCACGCCGCAGATCCTGGAAACGGTCAGTCTAACACCGTTGACGCCATCCTTAACGCCAAAGATGACGAACGGAGTGATATCCAGCCGCACCACGCCGACGCCTTTGCGTTTTGCGACAACGCCCAGCCAGAAGGGGCTGATGCACAGGTTTCTCGCCACTCGTGGGAAAATTTATAAACCAAAATCTCCCGTGAACGATGTACTGATGCCGACCACGACACCCGCCATCGCGCTCAACCCGTTGAGCATCAAGACCTTCAACAGAAGTCCGGACATCCAACTTGAACCGGACGACGAGCCCAAGAAACCCCCGATTAGAAAAGGATACGTACCCGTAGAAGAAAAAATTCAGAAGGAGCTACACGAAATGAAAGAGCGAGAAAATGAACTTAGGTGGGAATTTACTTTCTTAAATATACAATTACTTTTTTCTTTTGTTTCAATATAACCAACGATAGTCGTATTCGTTCCATTTACTATTAAAAAAAAAGACAATAATTTTCATATTCCATTTTACATCGAGGAATTACGAATTCAATTCATTGGTATATTTTATATTGTTATTTAAAATAAAATATGATAAATGTATGGCATGGAGTAATGTCATTGTTGAGGTCTGATTTAAAAATTACATCAACTCTATCGACTATTAAAATCAAATAATTATTTTAGTGTTTTATTTTACGTTAACGATGTTTCTAATATGAATTTTGGTTCCAATTGAACATTACTGGATCAAATACGGTCGAGGTAAATCACTATGTTAATATGGATGTGTATACGTACTGAAATAAATTATATACATGTAAAATAATACGTAACGAATTGGATTTATAGATTAATGCGATCGCAGATGTTGGCAAAGTCTCAACCGAATCTTTTGGACATTGGAAATGACAATGATTCTGATATTTATGATGGTTCGAGTTCGTTACGAAGCGGTACTTCATCTAATACGTTAAACGAAGATGAAATAGAGAAAGAGAGCAAAGGAAAACATAAGGTATTAATATTTTCTAGAATTAACACTAATATTATCTAAATGTATTCGTAATGTACCTAATCTACAGATATCGATAATTACTATTCTACTAAATTGTTACGATCTAATGTTAAACGGAATTGTACGGCGTATAAGGATGTTCATTTGAAAACTTTACGTCTAATTACCTCGATAATAACACATTTTGGAGGAAAATGTTAAATACAAAACGTTTTCAGTTTCAAGGGAGAAACACAATTGTCCAATCAATTTTATATTTGTTGAGCGTTTCCAAGGTTATTCGAAGGTCAACTTTGCTTTTTTAAATAGAAGCCTGTATTTTTATTTACAGATTCTTATTCTACGGGAAAGAAGAAGAAACTTTTAAATGAGACATTTTTTTATCAGACTATATGTTAAAAATATATTTAATAAAATGAAAAATTTTGTTCAGCTCCCTTACTCCCGAATTAGAGAATGGAAAATTAAGTTATGCAGGCGAAATTTTTTTACTTTTTCGGTGATTAAATGATGATAATATTAAAATTAATAACAATTACATTATTTATAAAGTTTTGCACGTTTCATGTGTATTTTTGTTGTATGAACAGAAAATCACAATAAAATACGTTTGAAGTTCATTATTTTTCATACCCTTTCACCTCGTATGGTTAACTTCTTAAATATTTAAAAACGTAGATGATGTATATAGTTTTACAGTGCAATGTAAATACGTATAGTACATTGAATTCAATGCAACAGTATAAAACGAATTTTGCTAATGCCTTAGAAACTAAAATCGACCGGAAATGTTATCGGAGGAATTAGTTATTCAAAATTTCATCCTTTATAACATATTTGAAAATCATTCAAATCGGCGAAAACTGACCTTTAAATAATCTTAAAAACGTTCAATAATTAAAAGATAAATATGACAGTATTTTTTTTTACTTTAGAAAATTAACATATTTGTAGAAAATGAAAAAAATTTTTAAATGAACACTATATAAAGAATTATTTAGTGCACATTGTAACTAATTTAAATGACATTCAATTATTTACAGCCTAATCCACGACGTCGGAGCACCCTGATAGCACAATGGGAAACTTTGATAGCTGCAAAAAAAGAATCTAATGATAATGGTAATGACAATGACTTAAACTTTTGAAATGTTTCTACATTTTGTAAGAAATAAGTAATCAACTCAATCCTCGCTTTTGAACTGTTATGCTTTAAGTCGTTCTTAAAGTGAGTCAAATAGATAGCATAAACCTTAAAAAGTATGCTAGCTATGATAAGCCTTTCATTCTTAAGATATGTATTTTTTTATGCTAATACATATCAGTTCTACTCATCTGTTCAATTTGCGAGTTAATTTATTTAATATCATAGGAGATATTTATTTAAAAATGAAAGCATTATCTGATTGATAATGTGTTTTCTTTCTTTTAAAGCTTTCAGTATTAAAAAAACTAGCTACAATAAAATAAATGTATTACTTCCTTCGTTTGGATTAAAAAATATTACTAAGTCTTACAAGTATATATTTAATGTATGCGTTTGTTGATTGTAACATATTTTTTGATATATACTATACATTCACATGTAAATGATCACAGATTCTTAAGAATCATATTGTAACATGTAACATGTAATAATAATTATGAATTGCATAAGCAAGAATATATATTACATACTTAATTAATTGTAAAGAATAGTTATATTTGATATATTTTGTATATGTTATAGTACAGTTTAAGTATTATTGATAAAAAGCAATTTATACAATTTTTATCAAATTAATAAGATATGTGTCTTGAAACTTGTCTTTTTCTTTTCCCTTCAATAAAATTGTAACAAATATCTGTTGTAGATATTTATTATATACAATAATAAAACATAAGTCAAAACTTTTTTCTATATGTATATATAGATTAAGTACCAAATACATGTATGTAGGAATTTATTAACCTAATCTATACTACATTGTAAACACTGCATAATTAGTATACATGTATTTTTTGAATGTCGTATTATTTTGTAATACATTGAAATAATAGCTTCATATAATTATTCCTTATGACAATATTTAAGGACTGGTCTATTTGGTACTTGTAAATAATTGTCATTAATTTTTGAAAAGTCCATTTATATAAAAACAAAATTATACCATATATTTTATGAATATATTATTATTTAATTGAGACAATTTTAACAATATTATACATATTACATATACATAAATTCGTATCATGAGTTCTAGCAGCGTGCGTTTCTTATTAGGTATGAACTAACGAACGTAAATTATATGTCGATGTTTTTTTCACATAACAATGAATACGTTAAATACAACGAAAAAAATGGACGAAGAAATCGAAATTTTATTATTAACAAATTTTGTTAAAAATGAAGGTAAGCAAAAAATGATTTTAAATACTATGAATACATTCACGTGTAGCATTAGGTTATATCCTATCTTTTATATTTTTGGAGATTTTCCTTTATTGAAAATTGTCTTCATTTTAGTGTCTGAAATACCACTTTGCATACAAAATATATTAAATGGGAGATATGAAGATGTCATAAATAGTGAATTATGTTCAAATTTGGTTAAACCGTGTGACAATACTGATTTTTACAAGCTGATACATAACAGCATAGAAGAAGATGTTACCTTGCATGATTCTTGGCTATGTGCTGGCATAGCTTCTTTACTGTATTTTATACAATGTAATTGGACAGGATTACAAAACAATGAAGACACTGATTGGTTAAATAGTCAGGAAAAGAGTGCACTTCAATATTTATCTTTGCACGATGAATGCAATAAAAATACAAAAAAGCCAGAGCTTCTTTATTTTTCCAAAATAATATTTTCAAACGAAATATTGCAAAACACTTATAAGAGTTGTGTTTGGTGGTTATTTAGAGTAAATCTTTTACATCAATATGTGTTGAATGAATGTTCTGGGACAATATTTAATGATACAGAACAATTAATTAATAGAATAAGGGATTTATCTATATTAAAAAACAACCACTGTAAAACCCTGTTTTTTATTGAAGTAGCACAGTTTTACTTTTATTATAGAAGAATTCAAAATTCAGAAAAATATCTTGAGCTTGCACAGGAAACAGCAAAATTAAGTTTAAGCCTTGAAGGTGCTCTAGGTAAGCGTACAAAATATCAAGATGAAAACAAGGCCCAACTGTACTTAAAGACAGATCTAAAAAAAGATCAATTTGCTTCAAGATATTGTGAAAATGTACCAAAATCTCTTGATCTAAATGATGAAATTAGATTAGAACGCATTGAATTTACAGAAAATGTAGATAATACCCAATTAGGTGGAGTAGAGGAAGCTATTGTATTAACAAAATAGTAAGAATATAGTTTAGCTTTTTTATCAAATTATACTTATAGGAAGAAATACATTCTAATGTAAATCTTACCTTTAATAGTGTCCAATTGCAGTTATCATTACCAAAGGATAAATTAATAGATGAAGAAGTTAAACCTTATCTGACTGTAGGTATTATAATTATTTGATTCTTATATTACCAAATTACTAAGAGTAATTGTTTAATAGGTTGTGATAGACAATACAAAAATTTGGTCTTTAAAAATGTCTGCTCTTTATAATCGTTGTTTATTGGAATCTGCTGATAAGAGAACTGTTGAAAGATCAATGATGCAGATGGAATATTTAATACATGAATTAAAAAATACAAAAGTTTCTGTTGCATACAAAATGGATATGTTTTTTGCAAGTGGCCTTAAGCCTATTTGGGTCTTGGAACAAACATGGGCACATTTAATGCTAAGTCTTGGATTGGTTAAAGGAGCTTTAGATATTTTTTTAAAGCTTCAGCTATGGGAAGATGTAATTACATGTTACAATATATTGGAATTAAAACATAAGGTACAGTTATCTATTAATTTATATCACGTTTTTTGTGTACATACACACAAAATAGATATTTTATAAATATTTTGTTACTAATTCTAGGCAGCAGAAATAATTTATCAAGAGATATCTAAAAAACCAACTGTTCTGTTATGGTGTTTACTTGGTGATGCAACCCAAGATCCAAATCATTATGAGACAGCATGGAAATTATCTAATGAAAAAAGTAGCAGAGCCCAGAGACATTGGGGACTGTATTACTTTGCAAAGAAAAATGTAAGTGTAAAGGTAACCAATACAAAATTCAAATTTTTATTTGTTACACAGTAGTGCAATTAAATCGTTTTTAGTACGAAGAGGCTATACCACATTTAAAATTATCAGTTGAATTAAATAATATTCAAGAAAACGTTTGGATGAGGCTTGGATTTGCAGTTTTGCAGACAGAGAATTGGAAATTGGCAGCAACAGCATATAGACGTTACTGTGCTTTGGAACCATCAGTTTGTATAACTTTGTATTATTTCTAATTTTAATACAGAATATCTAATATTTTATAATTTTATAAAATAATTATAGACGTTCGAGGCATGGAATAACTTGGCAAAAGCTTATATAAAACTTGGTGATAAAACAAGAGCTTGGAAAACCCTTCAAGATGCTATAAAATGCAATTATGATAGTTGGCAAGTTTGGGATAATTTAATGGTTGTCAGCATTGATTTAGGCCACTTTTCAGAGGTACGTACACGTAATAATTTTTCGTACAGTATACTAATTTTGAATTTTCATAGGTAATTCGATGTTATCATCGTATTTTGGATCTGAAGAGTCGTCATTTAGATGTGCAAGTTCTTGATATATTAACTCATGCTATATTAAATAACATAAATGATTCGGATGGGAATCCTGCACAAAGATTGCTTCCAAAAGCTTTAGAGTTATTTGGAAGAATTAGTTCCTCCATACTTAATAATCCACATATTTGGAGAATGTATGGTCAGCTTACTGCTCTTAAAAAAACGGATATTGATGATGAAAAAGCAGTACAATACTTGCAGCAAGCACACCGTGCTGCAGTTTCAGATCCCAAATGGTTACAACAAGAAGAATCAATTCAAAGTGTGTTGCAATTATGTTGTGTATTAGCAGAAATGAATTTACATTGTGCTTCCACTAGAGAAATTAAAAAACAAAGGTCATTGATGGGAAGTGTAAAATTATCTCTTCAAGGAGTAGTAAAGAAAGTTAAAGATCTAGAATGTAATAATAAAAACATTCTTATACATTTGAAGAAAGTTGAAGAATATTTAACTATTGTAACAAATAAATTAGAAGAAATAAAGTTGACAAATTAGACACAATAAAATGTATATTTATTACATGTATACAGTCGTCTCGGAAAGTAAGCTAACGATCAATATATGCCGATAAAATATAAGTTTCATAATAATGACATGTTCATTTATTTATTTGTTTTAATAAATTAGATTTCAAGTTTTTTTTTATATCTTTCGCTGTCATTAACGGATTTTTATTTTATTTTTGGATTATTAAGTTGAATTTAAGTTTAAAATATTTACATGAAGCGCTACGTGTGAACTTGACGAAAACATAATTTAAATTATTGTCGTAAAACTATTTAAAATTTCTATTTAAACACAATATTTTATATATTTGTAGATAATTTAAATAAATGTTATATATTATTTATTAGAATACCTTTTATTTACTTCTTTCTTAATAAGGTGATAGTTTTACAAAATCAGCACCAAAAATTCAAATTTATGTATCTTATCTTTGGATATAACCTATTTGCAGTAAAGTGGTTAACATTCTAAAGTCCAAGGCACATTAAAATCGCAAATCGCAACGTGACCAACGTGACCACGTTCATTGGTATAACACTGTATAAAATTTGAACTGGAATTTCCAGTCTGCAAAGACAATTCGATTTGACTAACGGTCTCAACGTTATATAACAAAGAAAGTGTAATAACTAAAAGTACAGTAAAAAATAATATTTTTTATTTATATTTGATCCTTTATTATGTCAATGTTACTTACACATATCGTGTTGAAAAAATTGCAATACAAATTTTAAAAACCATTATATTTCTCTTTCAGATGGCATTTGCAGGAAAAGTTGTGTTAATAACTGGAGCTAGCTCCGGTATTGGAATGGCAACAGCTATCCATTTTGCTCAACATGGAGCGTCGTTATTATTAACAGGACGTAATTTGGAAAATTTAAATGCAACTGTTGAAAAATGTAAACCTAGTAAATCGTTTGTTGTAACTGGGGAATTAACCAATGAAGATGATGTGAAAAATATTATTAACACTACCATTAAACAATATGGTAGATTAGATGTTTTGGTTAATAATGCTGGTATATTGGAAACTGGAAGCATAGAAGATACTTCGATAGAGCAATATGATAGGTACACATTTGTTATTTTTAAACATTGAATTTTAGAAACATTACAGCAATATATATATAAATGTTATAGGATGTTCAATATAAATGTACGTTCCATATACAATTTAACAATGTTGGCTGTTCCACATATAGTGAAAACTAAAGGTAGTATTGTAAATGTGTCAAGTGTTTGTGGAATAAGATCATTTCCAAATGTTTTGTCATACTGTATGAGTAAAGCAGCAATTGATCAATTTACAAGATGTTGTGCTCTTGATCTTGCACCAAAGGAAGTATGTGATATACATAAAAATAAAGTATCATCTTTATACAAATATAGTAATTCTTGGTTTTCATTTTCTTAGGTTCGAGTAAATGCTGTGAATCCTGGTGTTGTAGTTACAAATCTTCATAAAAGTAGTGGTATGTCAGATGAACAATTGAAGAAATTTTTTGAGCACAGTAAAGAAACTCATGCACTTGGCAGACCAGGAGATGTTACTGAAGTTGCAAAAACAATTGCATTCCTGGCAAGTGATGATGCTAGTTTTATTACAGGTGTAACTTTATCTGTAGATGGAGGTAGACATGCTATGTGTCCTCGTTAATTTACATTCCGTATATGATTATTTTTACTACTTTCGCTTATAAATAATTTGAGTGTCTATTCTATTGGAAATCATATTGAAAGAGTTAAAAATGAAAAAATTCAAATATCAATACACCTTTTGTTTAATGGTAAAAAATGTAACTATCATTAATATAAAATATTAAACATTTTATTCTACTAAAACGGTAGTATCAGTGGTATCATTGTAGCTCCGGGCCGCAAGCGGCCCTCTGCTCGGCAATGGAGCGAACTATAGCCCAACCTTAACCTAAGTCGTAAAAACTAATACTGTTTTAGTAATACTTCGACCATTATATGTATAGCCGACCTAAACTAAATTATTGCGAACCATCGATGTGTTTCTAAAACCAGAGAGAAGCAGTTGGCTGCGAAGTTCACGCATATACTGCCATACATTATATTTTCGGTAAAGAATTTTTGCAAAAGTGCATAGGATTTCGGGGATATGTGTATTCACCAAAAATTGGGCCACGAAAGTCCGTAAGGTGTAAGGTCTACTCGTAATACGACTGTTGCAGTTTTTACGAAACCAAATTTGAGGGCGAATAAATTGACCAATGAGAGTCGTATCTTAAGTAACCACGTGTTCTCTCTAGGGCGCATATCCGGCGACGTTACCAATATTATAATAATTATTTGCTTAATAACTATCTTCTATCTCCTTAACAAAAGCTTAAGGAATCTACAAAAACTCACTGCACATCTTAACACCACGTATGAAATATTTTTAAAAATGCCTTAAACAATATATTTACTGGAATAATTCTTGAGGCATGAAGTTGAATGGTTAAATAATATTAATAATTATAACCAGTGAGTCAACTTCGCGTATATAGCTTAATAATAATTACATTTACATTAGCGGCCAGTCATTGGTACATTTACTTTATCAAATTCAAAGACTGCCATGAATTATAAGGACTATAAACTAAGCAAGGAAAAATAATATGTAAAGAGGATATATTATTTTGTTTCTTGAACTTTTCTTCCGCAAATTAAAAATTATTGTTGTCGAAGGAAACATAAAATTATATAATATTTAATTCAAAGTAAGACATAAGTAAAAACAATTTTACAATAACCTTTGCTATGGATTGCTATCACAGTTATAACACATGACTTCCAGATCTAAGGATAAATTTTCTGTACTATATTAGAGAGTCCATTATGTATAACTCTTATCTAATAAAGTTAAATAATTTATGCGCTACTTGTTATCATTGTAAACAAGAAACCTATTATTGAACCTCACTTAATACTAAGTGTTATTGTCAACTCTTTATCTTCTTTAGATTATACATTCAGGCTTTGTGTCTTATATCGTAGTTACAAGTCTGACGTGACACTAAGGATACATTATGTCTGTCAAAAATTTACCGTATTATGTTTCTGGATTAGTGGTTAAAGGTTTTGGCAGAGGTTCCAAAGATTTAGGCGTACCAACAGGTAAGTTACGAAATTTAAATTTTGATCAGGCAACTAAAAGAAAATAGATGAAAATTAATGTAACATTGTTGACGAGAATCTAGTATCTTATACGGAACAAACGACCAATTTGTATAGAGATATTTACTGACGAAAAAATAAAAAAAAGTATCACAATTTATTTTGAAAATAACGGGGAAATATTTTAAATTTAAAAAGTTTCATTTAAAGTCTAACGATATTTGCAAATAATGTAAATGTTACATATAAGTAAGTAATAATATTAATTGTTCATAGCAAATCTTGAAGATAAGGTAATTGATGCTTTACCTAGTGATTTTAATACTGGAGTCTATTATGGATGGGCTTCTATAGATAGAAAAATTTATAAGATGGTTGCAAGTATTGGCTGGAATCCATTTTACAAAAATAAAAAAAAAACAGTGGTATGAATTAAAATATAGAATGCACTATATATTTTTCAGTATTTAATACTTCATGACTTTAAACGATGTTTACGTTATCTATAAATTATTATTACAGGAAGTGCATTTACTTCACAAATTTGAAAACGATTTTTACGGAAAACAAATCAAAGCAATTTTCTTGGATTATATACGACCAGAAAAAAATTTTACTTCTATAGGTAAATATACTTCAATACAAATTGTTGAAAGTTTTACTTTCTTTAATTAAATTATACTTTTATTTTTTCAGAGGAATTAATTAAAGCTATTAATAATGACATTGCAACTGCTGATCAGCTATTAGAACAACCAAATATGAATGCATACAAAGATAATAAATTCCTGGTAGAGTAGTATAATTATATAGCATTTAATATTAAATTGTGTACAAATTGTTATCTACTATGATTACAAAATTAATAACATTTTAGTTTCAAGCATGTAAATATAATCTTTAATTAAAAATTTGATACAGATTTAACTAATTGTTTGTATTGTTTTTAATATAGATGTAGTTATTCAAATCATATTTTTAGTGTAGTTTTATTAATTTGACAAATGTTCAATTTTTTCCTGATGATGATGGCGATGAAGACGATGGAGGAGGGGGTGGCGGCGGTGGTGGTAAGGATACCCATGGGACGTTCATTGTCGGAGCAGATTGTACTTGCCAAGACATATTGGCATTTCGAAATCTTAAATTTGGACCATTTTGACAATGCCCTAGAGAGAGTCTTGGAGATGTATTGAAAGGAATTCTAGGATTTAAAGGCACTGCTATACCATCTTCATTATAATAATTCTGCGAATTATAAAAATTTTGATTAATACTATTTATATTAGGGTTCATATATTGCATTGATTGTAATGCAGCTGGATACATCGCATATCCATATTGTTCATTATTCCCTAAATGTAAACCTCTTGGAATGGATGGCCAACTATTTTGATACGGTTGTACCCATGGAGTTTGTGACTGGTTTCCAGTCTGCATGGGAGAAAATTGTCTCTTTCCTCCTCGCGGATGATGTACTTTTCTCTGTCTTTGTGTATTTCTATTCCATGGATGATTTGATTGCCAACCAGCAGTAGGACCTAAAAGTATAAATATTACGTAGATTCAATGTTAAACATTTGTATTCTATAAAAAACTTACTTGTAGCACGTTTTCGTTTAAAAGGGATATCAGTTTCGGTTGTATTAGATGTTTGTTTTACTTTCTGTTTTTCATAATAAGCCCGTTCTTCTTCGTCATCGGAAAATTCGGGAGGCTCATCTGCATTTGCATCGATACCTTTAATTCTGCGATAATTATAAGTCACTAAGTTACGCGTTGAGTTTGTTAGATTTTATAATACATTGCGATAATTATAATTAGTCTTACTTCATTAAGTCATGTAAAAAAACCAAGGATGTATACTCGGTATTTGGGCAATAGTAAACATTCATTCCAACTTTAATATCACATTTCTGAATGTGTTCCAAGCTATTGAATCTTATACAATAGTGTGGTTCGCTGACTTGTCCAAACACATCAAATATTTTACCTAGAGCTCTTTGTCCTTTTTCGATAAATAAAATTGTATCTAAATTTAATGTTGGTTTACCAGAGTTTGGTCGTACAACAACCAATTGTTCAACCATCCATGCAATCTAGAAGTTTTATTCGTTCCATTATACTAAATCATATTTCACTGATATAAAATATATTTACTAATAGTAAATAATTAGCTAAGAATTAACAGATACCTTGCCCAATGGATCGCATAGTACTTCAGGTACACTAATTGTTAAATCTTCAATAGGTGGTAAATCATCTAATTCACTTTTAATTTCATTATTTTTTGGTCCTTTCGTGTTATTTTTTTTACCTTTTCTGAAAACATACAAAAATTATTTAAAATTTTAATATAATAGACATAAAGATACAAGAAAGTAAATCACTTACTTATTTGTGCTGTCATCGCTATCTGATTCGTTTGATTCAATTATTATTGAAGAATCACTGCTAATGGAATCATCTTCGCTATTGCTTTCTTCACCTGATGACATACCATTGTTTAATCTATAAGATTCCATCTGAACTTCTTCAAAAACAATGTTCTTTCCATTCTCACGTTTACTAAAGTCAGAAGTACTTTCTGTTTCTGAATCAGAATCTCCATATTCAATAGCAATATTAGCAAGAGAACATAGTTTGTTGCTTGCTGTTAACATTGATTAATAGAATTTAATATTTTGTAATTAAAGACCGTAAATATAAATTTTATAAAAAAAAGTATTGTATATCCTTACATTTAACTGACAATGCTATATCATTTTCATGTACAATATAAATATCATCATCATTCTGTTTTAAATTTTCAATTAGCAAATCATTACTTACACCCTGTCCGTTACCATCATTGTTAATAAATCTTCTATTATAATTTCTATTCATAAACGATTCATATTGTTGTTTACTTATATTACTTTCTTCATTGCAGGTTAGTTTGTTTACAGATTTTTCGCCAATTAAAATTATTTCATTGTCATTTATACTTTCTTCGGGTGTTGATAAATTTTTAGTAACATTTAGAACATCGTTAGTTTCTTCAACGTTTAATATTTGTTCATTAGCGTTACCATTTAAAATAACTTTTTCTATTATAACCTCGTTTGCTTCCATTGTAATTTAAATATGTCCTTTCAATTGGAACGTTAAATAATAATCATTTTTTAAGAATTTTTATTTAAAAATGTATCACTACTGCCAATAACTATAAAAATTGTGTTCGTGTATAATTCTATGAATTTCAAATACACATTTTATTAAAAATTAACCACGTTTAGACTAGGATAGCCAGCATGGGTATGGGCGCCAGTAGTCCGATCCAGAATTCGTCTTGAAATAGTTCGTTATTTTCAACGATAGATGGCGCTTATTTTCGACCTTGTGGGGTCGAGACTTATGGTCTCGTCCGCACAAGAGTATAGGGGAGCAGTTCCCGTTAAATGCGAATCCGCCGTAAGGCTGCGCGCGCAGCGCAGCAGGGCGAAAGCGCGTCCTCCCCAAAATGCAAGGACACTCAAACCACTGCTTTGTAAGAACTGCACGAAGAAGCACTTCCAAAAGATCCAGAGTAAAAACTCCTGTTAAACAAAGACTTGTACGCCTAGCGTGAATAAAGAACACTTGTTATTGTTGTTGTTGTTATATACACGCGTTCAGTCATTTCAAATATTAATATCCGTGGTCGTAGGGGTGGGCCTACGAACGCACGCGCATCATACGTGGAAACGAACCACGTGCAGCAAGTCAGCACAATCCCACAACCTCAAACCCCCTGGTGCTAAAACACCCAAGCTTGTCGAGAAATCCATCTAGCGTGGACGACACGAACTATTCCACGACAAACTTGGGCGGTTTAGCACCAAAGGACTTGAGGTATAATTTTAACATTTTAATAATAACTCAATAATAGATATAACAATAATTTATGAAATCATTTATAAGCACAAACGATATAAGTAAACTAAATAAATTGAACTTGTGACAAAACTATGTTACAACTTATGTTCAAACTGGAATCCATCTTCTATAACACAGAACTCCATAGTAGATAGCCACGCACAGAGTATCAATTGTCGAAGTCCATCAGTATCACATAATTGCTAGACTAACGTCATTTTGAATGGACGATACTTATGCCTGTTCAAAATAACATGAACACTTTCTACGGACAAGTTCAATTCGTTCGCTACTTGTCGAATAAACGCATGCGGATGAACTTCCAAATAACTCAATACTTAGTAAATAGTATATTCGTCGATTGGAAATATTTACCAAAGTAAATCCTATGATACCTACACTGTACATACACGTGTATCTGGCAGTTGCATTGTTCTGTAATTTGATCGCATTTTTACAAAGTCGTTGGCAACAGATTACAATGCCAGAGCTAAAGCGTTTCTTCTTTTACTAAATGGTTATTATCTACGTTCATACATGCGTCCGTCACACGTACAAATTCAGTCGATGTATCTAGGTTTTCCACGGAAAGCTACGACCGGAATGATATTTACAAAAGATATTGTAATAATAATAATAATCTCTGAGATGTGGGGTTCGTAACATTGTATAAAACTCTGACTGGTTTACGAGGTTATGCATGCGTCTATCTTTCTAACACACGCACCAATCGCGCACGTTTGCGTATATTCGTTCGAAGGTTCAAAACCGTGACAAAATACGATAAGCACGGAACTTCAGAATGTCGTCGGAAGAGGGTGTTTAAGTACGTTGCCTGCTGAATCCTCGGCGACGAGAGTCAAAGCGGCAAGACAATGTGGCGGAGCTGGTGGAACTAGCGCTTCCAAGGGCGGTCGTGACCCCCGAAATTGCCGGGACCCAACCACTGTCTCCGTCGATGTTTCTCTAAGCTCTATCACCCGTACTCCGAAACGTGATCGTACAACGTTCCTGTCGTAAAAACAAGTATTATCGTCTTACTAGTAACGTGGAACGAAAGCAAGTAAATGTAAAAGAACAAAGCAGGAAGATTTACAGTCGTAGCCCGGACTTACGTAATTGGTTTCGGAATAGCTGACGCAAGTCAAGATAATCATTAGGTTAAAAGATGATTTTTTCATTCTTTAGCAATTGTCTGGAGTCTTGAGTCACATACTTATTATCTACATGTTTTATGTCTGATTTAATCCTACTATCAGCAACTATTTTACAATACCTCACACTAGGGTGGGTGCAGTTGGAATTGGAATGTACCTTTCAATTTATATTTTATAGGGGAGAGTATTATTTTACCTTTTGTCATCGTACTCGATATCATCATATTGCGGGGCGGGAAAGCAGTCCATCTCGCTGTTGAACCACCGATGATAAGCGAGGAACGCCGCGCACGAAGGCGTCCAAAATGTCCGGTCTGTCTGGGAATTAGAGGCAGTTTGTTCCGACGCGGATTGTAGGAGGATCTTCGTGAAGGATCTCGTAAGTTCCGGACTAGCGGGCGTGGATACTCTACCGAGTAATCGCGGAGGGCTTCGAGAGAGCGAACAACTCTTTCGGGGGCTGTTCAACGGAGGAAACGGTTCTTGCACCGTGACCGTCACGCTGAGCGGTCTGCTCAACGCGACCGTCGTGTGCTGGGGATCTCTTCGTAGAACAGACGTGCTGACGAAGACCCGGTTGACGTAGTCGAAACCCCGACCCATTATTCCCTCGCGAGTGTGACCGAGATCGAACGTGTGACACAATTCGTGGAGGACCGAACCGAGGGTGGTGGCTAGACAGCCGCCGTACGTGCCGCGGTAATTACTGTCGTCCATCAGCTGTTCCGTATCGACGACCGTCGCGTCAAGGAATCTCGGCAACACTTGCGCCGTGCAGGTGGGCCACGTGTGCAGGCAAGCCGAGCCGTACAACGCCAAACCGCCGCCGCCGAGGGCCGCGTGGCCTTGCGTCCTCGCGAGAGTGTCCTCGTAAGTGGGCGGAATCGGCGCGCCACGATACCTCGTGCAAGAGAGAATCGCTAGATACTTTCGATCCTTCGACCACAAAGGGCCGGTCAACAATTCCACCGCGATCAGTTTCCAGAGTTCCCACTGATTCATCGCGCGCGCCCTCTCGACGTCGAGCGTACTGTGCATGACCAAGCATTCCGGACCGTCCAGGTCCCGTTCCAATTGAAACGTTTTTCTCCCGTAACCCGCCTCCCTTAATTTCTCCGCGGTGAGGGCCTGCAGGAGACGGGCACCGAGCCCTATCCTGGTCGCGGCGCTCTCCGGCGAACGATCCTCCCCGCACGGACCTTGGAAGTATCCGTCGTCGCCGGAGAAAATCACGTAGACCGGCGTCACGCGTAATTTGGTGGCTCTGGGCTCGTGGACGAGTAGCAGCTTTTTCGTTTGCCCGGCAGCCTCCAATTCCAATTTGTTCGGGCCCCGTGACAGTTCCACCACGGCGCGAAATTCACCGGCCACGATCGGCCATTCGGAACTCTGGTTCATCTGGTTCCGTACGGTGATGGAGCTGCACGGCGTCGACGTGAGGCCGTGTATCAACGCTAAACTGTAGCTCAAACTCTCCCCGTCCACTAAATTCGACACGAATATCTCCTCCGAGTTTTCGTTTCGCGCGGATCTGCATTGCCGATTTTCACGATCCTGCGAGAATTGTCTGCCGGTGTCGTATCGGCACCTATGTTGTTGCTGTTGTTGCTGCTGCTGGCGACCAAGATTCGGCAGATTCGTGTCTGCAAGTACCTGCGGAATTTTTTACTGTTTTACATACGGTTTCAGTGATCTTTTCTTTTTTTGAGAGAGAAACGATGACGTGACGTCGATGATGAAGGTGTGATGGGCACCTTCTTCCTTAATAGATAACAAACCAGACACAACAATGATGAATCAATGAATCGACTGGCTGCTTGCTAAAGGAACCACTCAGTACCATCCAAGGCTCCACCTTTCCCTTCCCTCCAGCGCTGGAACTTCTTTAACAATCTTAAACTTGTACTTAAAGCTTGTATTTAAAACGTGTCAAATAAACATATATGTATATATCTATGGTATACTCCTAGTAAACGGACCATTCACCAATCGGGGTGAGTTATATGCTGCACATACTGTCTACCTGACCTACTCCTGCATAGTGTGTGCATAAAAAAATGACTTTTATGCATACATGTTTAACGAATTTGCATTTGACTACCTGGCATTTATAATTTACACCATGAACACAGTAACGACAGCCATTTGTTTCTACTTGTGAATCTGTCAAAATATACTTAACCTTACGTTTTTACTGCAACTTTCCGACAAGTTTAAACAAAAATAACGAATTTCTGCAAATAATGAAATGCATATTAATAATATACTGAATTAAACGAATCGAATGACGTATAACTCACCCCGATCGGTGAACGGTCCGTTTGCTAGAAATGTTCCACATCTATAACCTGAAACATCTTATACGTTGTGCGGCGTAACAAAGGTGACGAAGACGGTGACGATGTCAATGACCACGTTGAACGCACGATCGGTTCGCATCGGTGAGTAACGTTGACATCGATGTACCGAACTATGCGTAAAAAAGTAACGAACGATTCTCGCGTGACAGCAGTGTGGCCAGATCTGTCATAATTGACAGAGATGCCAGATACGCGTACTTACGTCTTACGTGAACTCGTAGAGTTTCGGAGAGCCGACAAAGGCAAACTGACATGCCCTCTTTCTCGATTCTCCGAACCTACCCGAAGTAACTTCGAACCGTCTCGTGGGAGTCGAGAGAGAGCTCACATTTGCCTTCTCGCTCTTGAACAAGTGAAATCCGACCTGCAGTCAACGGCATACGATTTGGAATCTCGAATCTCGAATCTTATAACAATTTGGGGGTTTAATATCCACATTTTTGCAAAAATAATAAATTTTAAATGTATACCTTTAAATAGTAACATGAAAAATAGCGGTATCAAGCTGTATGTTAAAAATTCAAATTTAAAAATATAGTTTCTTTTCTTTGGGGGAAAAAATGACTTCGAATAGTTAACAAGATGATTAGATATTTTTGTACAACTTATACATACGTGTGAATAATTATGTTCAATAAACAATTTATTATTTATCTGTATTAAATTCGTATGTTGTTGAAGCGCCGTCTACCTGTTGCATTCATGACTACGGGTATCTGAATTCCAGTTCCATCCAAAATCTTTTAGAAGAGCGAAAGACTAATTAGGTTTCTGGTTCGAGACTTTACCGTTATATTCTTAACATATTTGTGCTTGTAGAAATAAATTTTCCTAAACATTTACGTAGGATTTACTTGTTAAACGCAACAAGCTTTCGTCATTTCCATTCATATGCTTAATATGTGCACTTTCGTTGTACGGCTTGCTTCGGTACTTTTCTGACACTTAACAATACATGTTCTGAAAATGTAATTCTGAATAAACTTTAAGAAAAACAGAATGGCTTTTTTATGTCCGGTGCGTATTCGGCGAGGAAAGAAAAAGAAACGTGAGTAGAAAATATCGAATAATATGCCTTAAATAAATTAATTTTGAAATAATGTTGGATTACCATAAAGTCTACATATATATATGTATATGCATATAAGGCACATACCATTTTTCTAAAATTGTTATAATATCATTCGGTATAGTTAGTTAATGTTCATGGATTATCTTGAATTTACAGTGTTTCTCTGAATTGTATATAATGCTTAAAGCTCAGAGTTTTTAAAAAAATTCTATTGAAAAGTTTACGTACAATAATTCATTTTTTATATTAGAACATATGCTAAGAATGCACTGCTATTATATATTATTTGTTATATTATTATATATTAATAATATTATATATTATTTATGATACAGCTGGAGTTCATAATTTTAATTTGGAGAAAGATTGTGTTGGAGCAGGAAGTACAGGATTGGGTTTGGGAACTAAAGTACCATTACCTCCTGGACGTATAACAGGAAGTGCTAGTATTGAAACTTTAGTCAGAGTAGGCATTGAAAAAGAAAATGGACTTTCACCAGATAGTAAAATGGTCATTGTCCATGACTTTACACCTTGCGTTGATGACGAACTTCAAGTAAAACGTGGCCAGGTAAGCAATATTTTGTTTAATATTTTGAATGATATAAAAAAAAAAAATGTAAATAACCCATTGTATGTTTGTTTTTGTTCTATCTTCTTGTATTTGCTTCATATTTATGAATAATACATGTTCAAATTATTATTCAACTTTAATTTTCATCCTGTTTGACGTTGAATGTAAACTGCATTTTTTTGGTGTTGTTTTGTTTATTTTTTGCATGTTTTAGGTTGTAAATGTTTTATATAGAGAGAATGATTGGGTGTATGTAATAGCAGCTGATACATGTATGGAAGGCTTTGTTCCACATTCGTATTGTGCACCTTACACATCACAGCTTGCTGAATTAACACTTGCTACTCTAATGAACAATGTGAAAAAGAAACTACCAAGGTCTAACGAGACTGATTGTGATTTTGCTGGTACAGGTCGTTCACAAACATTAGATGCACAACAAACTGACACTGGATCAGCATCAGATTGTGAAAGTTATGCTCGTAATGTTACTACTGCTGATGTAAATGTTAATCGATCTAAAATTACACAGTCTCAAAATTCTATTCAAACTATATCCTCTCAGGCAGATATACATCCGTTCTTTAAGGTGTGTATGTAATATAAGTTATATAAAATCAAATAATGTTTTTAAATTTCGCTCTCGGTGAATCATATTTTTTTTTAAATAAATTCTTTAGTGAAGAATTCTAAATTTAAATACAGTATAATATATTTGTAATATGCATTACAGGACCCATCAGCAGGAAGATACATTGTACTCTATACTTTTGTGGCCAGAGATGAAAATGATGTTAGCGTGGAAAGGGGAGAATTTGTAACTGTTCTCAATAGAGATGATCCCGATTGGTTTTGGGTACTTAGACATTGCGATGGTAATGAGGGTTTTGTGCCATCTGGATTTGTGTATCCAGGACATGTTCTTCATTCTTATGCAACAACTACTACAACTACCACTACTACCACTGCAGCTACAACATCTACAGAGACACATAGTTTAGGTGAGATTTACTCTTTTTATTTTGGGACTTCTACCAAATATCCATTGAATATCATATTATACACAATTACGTCTAATTTATATTTGGTTTTTGTGTAAATCCTGGTTTGAACATGTGTTGATTTATTGTAATATTTAATTTGAAGGAAAAGGCAGTAACTCAATGCCAGGTAACGAATCATTACAACAAAAAGGTTTGCGAGATTTTCGTGACGAAACAAATGGTACAGAATTAGTTGTACTTTACGATTATAAGGCGCAGGCGCCAGATGATTTATCTGTGAGGAGGGCTGATTGGATATATGCAGATTTGGGAAATCAAACGGTAGATGGTTGGCTGTGGGCGTATGCACCCAAAACCCGCAAATACGGTTTTATTCCGAAGGCGTATGCGCGTCCTCCTGCTATGACAAGCTTATGATACAAACTATAATCTTGTATATCTGACATTTTACGCATATATTCAAATAACAAAGTACTTTTATATAATGCTACATTTTAAACAGTGCCGAAAAGCGTGGAAATACGACAATTACACTTTTCTCTGTGTGAGTATGTTATACTAACACTCATAATAGAAATATTGAAATTTTATTTTAAACATCTACACTATTTTTATAGTATATTTAATGTACGGTGACATTAACATTGAGTGTAGCGCAATCGGATGTGATGTGATTAAGGAGGCCTTCATGCAGAACTATACAATCACCTGTTAAAAAAATATCTTCAGGACACTGAGCTGTTCTTAGCGAATTCACTGGACCTGTGTACGCCAAGGAACGCAAGCCATCGCCATCGATCTTATCCACAGCCTGTTGTGGAAATAGCCCATTTTTTATTACATGCATATCATTTATATAATGTACATAGACATAATTACTTGTCTAACTGAATGTTTTTAATTGAAACAATATACCTGAATACTACATAGAAGTTTTTCTCCCGCGTTTCCAATGTCCAATCCAGCAACCCAAGCAATAATTATGTCTTTTCCACGAAAGTTCTTTTTATTATCAAATTTATCAGCATATAGATGTTGATCTCTACAATGTAGTCGGGCGACTAATACTGGTAATGGTAAACGATTTCGGAATTTTGGATTGATTTGATTACCATTGAACAGTCTTGCAACAGGATTTCTTATTGCAAAAATTTGAATTAATTACATAGTTTTAAAAAACAGAAACTGTTAACCCTTCGCGGTCGATCGCCGTATACATATTTGTGTCTGCGTACGCCATCAACGTGGGCATACAAACTTCTGAGAAGTTTTGACGCGTGTAATTTAATATATTGCATTATGTTAATATTTATATATTTATATATACTCACGGGAGTTTACCAGAAACTAAAAGGAGAGCCAAGCACAAACTGGTATCCAAAGATAATGCATTGAAACTGACGGTGAGCGTACTCTTAATGCCTGGTTCTACGTTTATAATTGGCACTTCCGGATGATCGAAAATAAAATGATGCGTTAATGCTGAAAAGGCTACATTTATGGCACAATCAATTCGCGGACAACGAATTGGTCTACGAGAGCATTCCGATGTAATTTGTCCATTAATTTTAGCTTCGGGCATGTACAAGTCCGAATTTCCATTTTGAAATAAATTAGAATAACTATATTGTTGCCATTCTTTACTGTTATGTTTGTTTCTATCTTCTTGAGCATTACTTTTATCTTTTATTTGTTTATAATCAAAGCTCCCGTCAGAATTCTGAACATTATAACATTCCAAAACGTTTTTCTCATTATTAGGTACTACGGTTAAACAATTTTGATTCCATGATTTCGTATATGCTTGCTTAACATTAAACGGTGTACATTGCTGTACACGTTGATGATTAACATATTGTTCCGATTGCTGTCGTAGAATTTGTGTTCTTGACTGCTTGCATATGGAATTCAAACTGGTATTGCTTTCTCGCGATAAACTTACGTTAGATTGTTGAGATTCCGAATGGCAAAGAATGCAACTCGTATCTGCAACATGTAAATGTCTAAACAAAATTTTTTTCTAAAGTTGCAAAACAATTAATTTCGCCCGGAAAGGATTATGGGTATCAATAGAAATTTATAAGCAATTACTTAATAATGCTTTTGATTCTTCTTAGAGCTATGATGTAAGAAGAATATAATTGTGAAAGTGTACATTAATTAACCTGATGGGGGCGTAAAACGCAGAATACATTGTTTACACAATGTATGACCTTTGGAACAAGGAACATTTTCATTAAAATTAGATTTCATGGTTCCAAGTGTAAGATGGCAAATATCACAAGGTCCAAGCATTGTATTTGTTCGTGATTGCAATACTTCTTCATGTTGCTTTTTATCTTCTATCTTTCTTTCTTTTTCATTGGTCATATTAATTTTAAAATTTTCTTCTTGCATCCTCCTTTCATCACTCAACTTTTGACTGCCAGATAAAAGAATTCTATTAAGCTATTGTCATATTCGAACTTTTAATTTAGGGGAAGGAAAATGAAAATAAAATAACATTTCAATTGATAAGATTTAATATGTCTGTACAATAGTACGAAAATGATAACGAGAAATTGTGTAGTATAATAAACAAATAATCAAGAGAAATAAAAGCATTACCAAATATAACATTAACATCTATTAGTTACAAATTATTTTTATCTGTGTTTCCAACTTCCACAATTCTGATAGTATTGTGAATAATTTCCAGCGTGATATTTCAACAAAAATTTTCGAACAAATGGATGCTGTTTTACGAACGATCTGTTATTCAAAATTCTTATACTTTTTATTCGCTGTAATTTAGTTAACAACTGTTTACGCCCATCAACGTGATAAACTTCGATACGTATGATTTGTTAATTAGATTTGAATACCCATCTTGACGTCTGTATTTTTTTGTCATTTCCGGTGCCTTCAAATATTTAAGAACTTTTCAAAATGACTCGAGGGTGGTTCGCATAAAAACGAAACCTTTATTTAGTAAATTTAGCAAATTGAAAAAGTTATACGATGTTTGTTAATATTTATACTAGTTATAATAGTTATATTTATAATAGTTAATATGTAAAAAAATGTATGTCCATATAAAACATTTCATTTTCGAGTACAATCAATTTTCAAAATGTACACTGGGAGTTACAGTCTGGGGCGCATTTATGAAGTTAGCACAATGATTGCGATGAATGATACAATTGTACTAATTGCTCAATCTTTTTGAGACCGTAATGTAACAAGCAGTTAATCGGTAACTATTTAATTTACATCTCGACAGCTAATCTAATCTAGTATATTATTAGTGGTAACCTCTAGTCACCATATCGTCATGACTTCCGTTGCCACGTGAAAATGAATCCTGCGGCATAAGGTTTATTTGCGGTCTCCCTAGTCATCTCAGGCGCTAGTGACTTTCCCCTCCAACGGCACGAATCATTGTCCGTGGGTACACGTACGCGTCTGCCGCGCTCGATGTAAACTAAGTCAATAAGAATTGTGTCAGTAATTTTTTAATTTCGTATTCTTCCCTAGATTATTTTAAATGATTATTATAGGATTTAGTAATTTCTAAAAATACTTGTAAATGCATTACAATATAAATATGATAAGGCGCATTGTTGTTTTTTGAATATTGGTAGGTTAGTATGAATAATGCGAATATTTTTTGGAATATTTTGTAGAATAAAATCACTTCTTGTTTTTTCGTGTATGTACTAAATTCTTGGATTTCGATAATCCTACAAGGCAAGAGAGTCATCGCAATTAAATTGGATACATATTGGTAATAATTGAAAATGAGCAAAAAACGCAGCCGTCAACCAGATGCAAACAGTGAGATGATTGATGGGTCTACCGATTCTTGCGATGAATCTAGTAATGCAGGTTAGAATTTGCTTCCTTTAAGAAGCACGTTAAAACCTTATTTATATTATATCTGTAGTTAAGGGTAGCACATTTCCGAGAGCTCCTCTTAAAAATAATTGTTTCCCTTTCGATTATATTGAAAATTGCGTATTAGTGTAGCGAACGATATATTAGAACCACATTAGAATTAAATTCTAATTTAGTATAATAATCGGTAACATTTGATACATTAAATTTCTGTATTAATATGAATTTTTTTTACAGGTATATTATTTTAAAAATTAATTCGAAGTATACATGAAGTGGTATTAAAAAATGAGGATCTTTGTTTTTTTATATTTTCTTTATTTTTATTATAAAATAAGATTAAAGTTATCATTACAAAGTCATTTATTGTGGTCTAAGTTATTGTTAATGTTTTGTTCCATCTACATGTAATTAACTACCTTCAATAGTATCAGCTTACTAAAATATTGCTAGCATTACATTAAAAAAAAGCATTAATACATGAAAGAATAATTTGTTATTGTTCAAAGTTTATAAATCATCTCTTTTTTTAAATACTTTCAAATATGTAATTTAGATTTTCTTTTGTAAATTCCATCAGATTTGGTTATTAAAGTCAAGGAAAGAAGGAAGTTATGGGTGCAATCAGCAGAAAGTTACATTAATTTTAATTTATATGTATTCTCATATAGTCATAATTATTATAGAAACTTGAAAGCCCCGGAGAAATGATTTCCTCTTTGACATCAATGATTAAAAAATAAAAATCTTAATTTGCTTTCTGTTCCATTCTAATTACTATTAGCAGTGAAGAAAGCTTATAAAGAGATTTTTGAATGGAACAGAATAAGTATTTCTATATAATAATTTAAGTAACAAACTGCCTCTACTTTTAAAATGATAGTCAATTAGATTGATTTTCTTTTTACAGGTAGTAAATGCCCCCATATCGTAAAGGGGGTAAATTCTAACAAAATTAAGAAATATGTCAATAAAATGGAAAATAATATAGAATGTTCAGCATGTATGAAAAATAAAAGCCAGTCCTCGACAAATAAAGAAGAGGTATTAATATCACAAACATGCTAAATCTTAATTCTCTGTTATTGATACTTGGTAAAAAAAAAATATTTATACCTACATGTGTTTCAGGATTGCACAGTAAATTCTGTGACATTGATTTGTTTACAATGTGGGCACCAAGGTTGTGGAAAAGAGGAATGTGGACATGCTTTAGAACATTATAAAAAACCACATAGTGACTGTCATTGCATAGTTGTAGATAATCTTTATTGGAGTGTTTGGTGTTTTCAGTGTGAAACAAAAATTAGTATTGGCTGTAGGTATGTGTAAAAAAGATGTGTGCGTATACAAAGATGTACAATGTAAATTCCATACATATGTAAAAAGTTATTTGTATTTTTCAACAGATAAAACTTTCAAGCGTAGCTACATCATTCTGTGTAATTTACAAACCATGTGTACATTTAACAACCATGTGTACATATAAAAAAACGCTAGAAATTGAAGAAGTTGAAAATTTTTATAAACGCAATTTTAAAATATGTAGACGATTTTGAAACGTTGTAGGCTGTTTAAATATACAAATAACACCTTACTATATCTTAAAATTTAAGCTTTAAACAATTATAGAGTAAGCTTAATTATTATTGTACGTTAAATGAATATTTTCAATTGTTAGAAGGAAGCTTCAAGAAACAGTGGAATTTATAAAACGGTCTGCCACGGTAATACGTAATCTATCGCAGACTAACATGGTGTTAACTCGGTGCCAGAAAGAGACTGTAGATACAGATGTACAAAAAGATAAAGTTTTATTGAACTGTCGTAAGGTTGGGGTATGTATATTTTTATTCTTTTATTTATATGAATGTTAATCTTTTGATTGCTGTGAGCGCACGCAGATGCTGAAAATAAAACTCGTACCGTGTGTTGTCAGGTGCTTTGATTTTGTTCTATAACAATTGGAAATAAGTATTGTTAGAATCGACTGTATTGTAATTGTTTATCGAGTATCGTGCTCTTAATTCGTGATAGTTGTGCTACGTGTCCGCTCGAGAATTTTACACTCGATGATCATTATTAAGGGTAAAGCTGTAATGGGCACAGTATCGAGAAAAGGGGGTTCTTTCGCACGGGTACACGGTACTGAATTCATCGGGATGTTTAATTCCTCAAGAAAGTTATTAGCTTCGGCTCAAATAACAAGACCAAAAGTATGTTCACGTAATTTTTGAGCTGAGATACAAAATACCATGCCGTACAACTCTTCCAAGACCGACGATATTTAACAAAATGAATATTGACACGGCAATTCTTAAAATTTTCAGAAATTCCGGATATTTTTCCGAAAATGCCCGGGATCCCGTCCCAACTCGTCCCGTTCCGAGCATCCCGCACACCTCTGGTAATAATTGTTAAAACATTATCAATCTTTAAACTACTATAATCTCGTGAACAATGAAATTATTCTAAAGATTAAACTTTCTACTTTCATATTCCTCGGTTGAATCTTTTCAACCAACCATTTACACTAAGAAGCAAGTAAGAAAAGAAGAGGGTGTCGTTCTAAACAAATTTTTTAATTCTAACGGTCCCCGAAATATTAATAGATTTGTTACGCAACTGAAACTATCATGGATTTAGAGATTAAAATCTCTTCTTTACTCTTCTAAATCTCTTATTTTATTTTACTTTGAATAAGGATACTTACTCTATGAGGAATAATAGCGAAGAAAGGCCAGTAGAATTAATGTGCTCCCTTCTCAGAAACCTCTGAAATGCCATTCTTCAGAGTATGCCTCTGTAAAAAAGAATCCTTAATGTTGATAGCAATTGTTTTTTAGCTCTTTATACGATTAGTATACATATAGGGTAGAAGAAAAATTATTTTGCTAGTCTTATCGAATTTGAAAGATTTAGAAATGAATTAGCAATCAAAGGGTTAACAATTTTTAGAGTTTCATTTTCTATGGAACGTACGTTTAAGAAAAAGAAATTTATGTTAAGAAAATGTACACATTTTTATTGTCCCAGGGTTTAATGAATTTGGGAAACACTTGTTTTTTCAATGCAGTTCTACAATGTTTAGCGCAGACACCTTTCTTAGTGAAAGTTCTCAACGATCTACGTCTTCCTGGACAGAAATTTATTCTACCAGGAGGGAAACACAAGCTTGCCAATAGTTCAGAAGAAGTCGAACTTGTGAGAACAATTCTACAAATAGAGTTTTACAAAATAGAAAACAATCATTTTTAAATTAATTTTCAAATCATAAAATTGGTTTCAGCCACCCATAGAGGGTACTTTGGAAGGCTGGGGCAATTTCACTTCAGTTTTATACAAGACACTCGTGGAAATGCAAAGCTCTGATGGAAATCAATCTTACCGCCCATCGGAGTTGTTAAATTCGTTTAAGAAAAAAACGATGCAATGTATGGATGGCGGGCAACACGATTCACACGAACTTCTTAGACACCTTTTAGAATTAGTTCGAAACGAGGATCTTAGGGTAAGATTACATTTATGCAAATCATAGGGTGTACCGTTTATTAATGTTAATGAATGAGAGTGAAAATTATTTTGATATTTTAGAGATACCAGAGTATAATTTTAAAGGAAGTTGGTTTAACCGAAAAAACAAATCCAGAAGGGGTGGAAGACAACCTCAAGTCTCGTGTGAAATTCTATGGAAATCAAGCTAGCGCAAGATTACTTGGACCGGATTTTGTTTTTCGTGGAGTTTTGGTCTCCATGCTGGAATGTCTAGACTGCCATCATTCTTCGCAGAGAACAGAACCTTTCTTAGACCTCAGTTTGCCAGTGATGGTTGACAAACCACAGCCGCCAACGTTAAAGTAAGTTTTTCTTTTAAATGTACGAGGAAATGAAGGATATAATTGAACAACAATTATTAATAATTAAATCACCTGTTAAATCTGCTTGTCTATCTCTATCTCCCGTTGAGTCGGGTGGGGACTGACCGTTGCTTAGATACCAAAACAAATCTGAAGAGGGATTGGTTTCAGCCACCCATAGAGGGATTGGTTTGTACTGCCAGTGCCTAGGGGATCTGGATTAGGTCAATGCCAACGGAAGTTGATCCTACGCACCCAGGTCGTGCATGACGGTTTCAAGGGGTGGGGATAAGAATGATTCTATGCACATTCCACTTGTACTATTTCCATGTACATTCGATGACATTACAGATGAAATACAATATCATTTAATTCTTTGGGGCATGCTTTGTAACTTTTTTGTAACTTTAACCATTTACGAGATATTTACTTGAATATTCATGGACAAACACTCTGTATATGTATACAAATAAACTTCTATGAAATTTTATCAGCATACTTAACACAGGCAAACTGTGGTGTAGATAGATCAACAGGAAAAGAAAAGTAAATGTACCTCAATAATTTTGACCGCCCAATAATCTTGAAAACAAGTATAATTAGTATAATAATAGTAATTGTAACTGAATAATTTAGCTACGTTTATATTTATTTAAGAAGGAGAAGCAGTGGTTTTGAAGATATCTTCGATAAAAATATCTCATATGAACCTTCAAAGTACCAATTAAAAAAGGAAAAGAAACCTGTTCGAAAAAATCAGAAAAATAAGAAGCAAGAAATGTGTGACTACAAAAAATTTACGTCTAATAGAAACAACACTATCGAAGAACACAATGGCAGTATACTTAAATTAGGTAAAGTACGCTGAAACAAAAATCATTATTCGATCTGTCGTTATAAAAATATATAAAATATTGATTAATGACTATACTATATACTAAGTATACAGTGTAATGAAAAATGTATGTTGAATAAGGTGATAGGAATTTTTGTTTACAGAAGAAAGTGACGCGGACGTTGAAGACAATGTGGAAGCAGAAGTTCTGCTTCCAGAAATCGGCGAATCTGGTTATAGTTCAGAGAAACAGTCAACATTGGCAAGCCCTGCTTCTCCCTCGATTGAACCAGTGAAAATAGATGACACGATGAATGAAGCGATATTAAATAATTACATGCAATTTAGTCCAGTAGATAATCTATCTTCGATGCAACTTCAAGACTCTCCCGATGCAGGCTCGTTGCACAGGTACACAAAAGAATAACAGTCGAAAGGAAATTATTGTCTCTGTCAAATAATTTTCTTTAATTCGATGATTGATTCTTTCCCCCAGCCCAAATCCATCGGACGAATTTATTAAAAACGAATCGCAAACCAAAGTTTTGGATAGACTAAATAGTTCTGAGAGTTTAGAAAATAAAATGGGGGTTCAAACCGAGTTCCCTCTGCCTGTTTCTTTAGCAACGAACTCGGATGTAACCAATTCGGAAGAACCAACAGTCAGCTACGACGCGATTACGTCGGAAGAATGCTCTGGCATTCCTGTTCTTGTTCCTGAAAATGATACAAATACGGAAAAAATTGAAAGATCGATATCTAGGCTTAATTTAGTTGAATCTAGTACCCATAATGAAGAGGAAGCCACCTGGGTTCAGTGGTACTGTTTAACATTATTTTACCATATCAATTACATAATTTAGCGTTTTAATCAAAATTAAAACTCTGTCCATTCTTATATTAAAAAATTTTAATTTTTTAAGGAACAAGTTTTGTTAATATAAACAATGTCAACATTATAAACTAAAATTTAGAATAAAAATTAAATCCCTTTATTTTATTTTATTTAAATAAATATTGGAATTCGCTACAAATGTAATGATTTGTTTGAACACAGGGAAGGAAAATGGAAAGCAATCGAATATTCAAACGAGGCTTGCAACGGAATCAATGGTGTTTCTCTCGGGATATCGAAATTAGAACTTGGCAATTTGCAACCGTCTCATAGTAGATATGCAACTAAGGAGGGAGAGTGTTCGATTCAATCCTGCTTAAATCAATTTACAGCTTTGGAATTAATGAGTGGTAATAATAAAGTTAGCTGTGAAGCTTGTACTGCCAGAGAGAGAAAGGTATATTGATTTTGTCTAGAAGTATAATAATACAATTTCTTGTTAATAGACATTTTTGTTTTTGTCTAAAATATTTTAATAAAATGAATTTAAAAAGTGCAAACATATTTTTTAATATCATATACAGTGCAAAGTACTATTTTTAAAATATTCAACTATAAGATTGTGGAAGTATTTTATTATTGTTTCAGGTGACAGAGAACTGTAAGATGATATGCACTCCGAGTACAAAGCAATATCTTATTTCTCGTGTTCCGGCAATTTTAATACTCCATCTGAAACGGTTTCAAGCGCAACGAGTTGATTTTCGGAAAGTAACCAGGCATGTTTCATTTCCAATAATGCTGGATTTAGCACCTGTTTGCAAAAGTCGTAAAAAAGGACGACTGTATGCGTTATACGGTGTCGTTGAACATAGTGGAACCATTCATGGAGGACATTATGTTGCTTACGTGAAGGTAAATATCGAACTATTGAAAAATTAAGTTTCTCCAGTAGAAGTTTGGGATATTCACGAGTTTCTGACAGTTCTTTAGGAAGTGAAATTCTACACACATCCGTATATGCTGTTTATATAAAATATAAATTATTTTAATTATTATTACGATATATTTTAAAAAATTATATCTAGAAATGGCCAATAGAAAGCAAACGTCTAGTGAAAGACGTGAACTAGAATATCGTTGCAACATGTATATACGAAAGTCAGGAGATACTTTCTATACACAGTGCTGTGAATAATTATAAATTCAATCACGTTTTTACATTTTGTAAACTGTAAGTTTCTGTTTTTTTAGTCACGTCAACCGTTAGCGTCAGACGATCCTCGATGGTCCTTTTTGCCATCGAATGATACCGGGGACCGGAAAGGAAGCTCGTCATCTACAAGTTCCGATTCTGAAACTGAAGAAGCAGCAGCAGACCTGTCGTCTACAGTGGAACCTCCACCAGGAAAGTGGTATCATGTTTCGGATTCTAGGTATGTATTTTTCTTTTATTATAAAAATTGTACCCCCTTCTTTAAGGGTGTCAAATAACACACTCATATTGATGTGTGTCACATAGTTCAGGTCTATTTAAGATACTTGTGAGCTTGTCACCAAGTAGTTTAATTGTTCAGCTGAAGTACTATACAGTGTATATATCATCGATGTTTCTAACAATACGGGAAAATGTTATTTACAAAAGTTGTAGATTTTAAGAGAGAACATAATATGATATGTTCTACGGCAATAATCAAATCAAATGTCTTCCATTGATAAAAAGAACTTTGCATTAAGATAACGAAATAAAATTGTACTGTACGTACGTAGATTTTACACTAAATTTACTTTCTTTTATAGAGTAACAGAAGTCGATGAAACAACTGTACTTCAAAGCCAAGCTTACCTTCTCTTTTATGAACGAATTCTCTGAATTTCACTTGCTATCGTCGCAGGGGAATAAAGTGTGAAAAATTATAATGTTTCGGACAACAAAGGGGGATCCAAAAAATACTACAGTGGACCTATTATGTGGATTAATTAAGAGATACACGAAGATTCGTTTCTGACACAATTCTTTTGAACGTGAAATGTTGTGATTGTCGAATATGTAGCTTATTATTGTATTGATTGAAAACTTTTACATACATCATTTCTCGTTATAATTGATTACAGCATTAAATCATTGTTAAAATATTATTTCAAACTTTATTACGAATAGTCACATACTTTGATGTTTACACGTTGCCAGTTATAAAAGCTTCATATTGCCAAATTATAAAAGAAAAGGATTAAATAAAGTTAAGATCCTTTTAATGAAATTGAAACGAAGGTTTTCATATAAATTAGATAAAAAGAAACCATTTGAAATTTAAATTAACAGCTAGAATTAAAGATTATTATTTTTATATTCTAAATGAACATTTCAACTTTGTAATTATCTTGAATTTCGCAAGATCTTTTATCAAGAGAAATAAACATGATTGTCAGTTCCTTATCAACGAATTGAAAAATATCAAAGTGTTTCCTAACCATTTGTAAGCCTAATACGGTTGTTTTTTTTTTAATGCTTTATTTATTAGATTATTAATTATCAGGGCACTTACGACAAGTCACCTGGATAACTACTATATTGCCAAAGATAGGAAAGAAAGTTTGAGGTAGAAGTTATTTGATTTTATCCAAGACATAGCGTGGTAAGGCGTTGGTCGATGGCCTAAATGGCCATATAGCCATACTTAAAAGCAGATATATTTTAGTACAGAATTGACTTTTGTATAAAAAAAAAACAAATATATAACACGTATTTCAAGTATTTGAAAAATTATTTTATTAACTGTATCACCGGTAGCAAAGATAATTTCAACATGTCTCACTTTCTTTTCCGTCGCTGAGTAACGTTATTTCTATACTACTATCACTGTTTTTTGTTTCTATTTCCACGTCGTACGTATTAGCCTGTAAAAGCAGAATATTCGTAAATCCTCGTGTCAAATTTCAAACGATTATAAATTATAATTTAACGAGCAGTACCAATTGCAACGAAGCTAGAAAATATCTAGCTACTTCGCAAGCAGGTTTGTCGCGAACGACGCTGTCGAAATTGATCTTCTTTTGATCCAGTGCCTGTAGAGTTCCCATTATACGAGCAGTGTAGTCGTGAATTCGAAATGTAGGCCTTATTTCAGCCTCGGACAGTTTCGACTGCAGAGAGGCATGCCACTTGGCAACAGCTTGATCTAATTCGGTTGCGACGTTAGATTCTTCGAAAATTTCTTTCATTTTACCTTCGATCAACGACTGATAATCCGGTAGCGAATAAGACACATCAATTTCCGAGACTGAAGGTTCATACCAGCTATCGCATAAGTTATGGGATTGTTCAGTGATATCGAGTGAGTTATGAGAAATAGATTGCAATTGTAAGTCGCTAGGCGTAGAATTTCTGCTTGGAATCTCTTCGGTATCATTTTCGATGAAATTGTTTTGATTTTGAGCAATACGAAAGTCTAATAAATCGAGAATTACATTTCTCGTAGCTTTGTGTCCAGAAGTATCATAATCTCTTCTTGTTATATTTAAACAATCGTCACAGTTTTTTATAAAATCCTCCAATTCCTCTGATAAAAAAAACACACGTATTTTGAAGTATTTCTACGTTATATTTTACTATAATTCGTCTTAACTCACTTTTGTGCAAGCATTTAAATTGCTTCTTTGCTCGCAAAATGAAATCTTTTTCCTTAATCGTAAGTAATCCGGCTTCATATGAAATAAGCTTTGTCAAACACTCTGGTTTGTATATTTTTGACACGACCTTGCGTTTCTTCTAGAATTAAAATAAGTTTGGATTCACCCTGTAGGTAGAAAACAAATTAAAAATTACTATTTATACATACTGAGCCAAATTTTGTTTCTAAGAGAGAAAAGTATTCTGGAAGCTTCAAAACGGATGGATCCTCGAAACATTCACTTTTCATTCCCTGAATAAACGGCATTGGTTTCCAGTCAAATTCATTTACATCGTCTACAGAACATATCGATATTTTCGTCGATTGATTCCTAGTAGAAATATCGATATATGCAAAAATTTCACTTATTTCAAAGATAACACGAATATTACTTTAAAAGGTACCCTTTTTTCTGCATGCCAAATAATCCTTCCTTCCATTGGATACTGTCTAATTTATCCATTTCAGCAATTCGTAGTTTATCTTCCTTAGAAATACGATCTAGCGACTGCTTGCTATCATTCGCCATTCGTTCGGTAGCTCCACATTTTTTGTATTTTTTATTCTTTGGACATTCCTCAATTCGAGTTGTTTGCCCTGAATTTTCATTCTGATGCTTTCTTTTAGTTTGATTGGTTTCTTTACAATTAACATCATTAATATCTACAGGATCTTGCGGTAAGTTATTTTGTGTATGCTGTTTCTTGGAAGCAACATTCTCGGCAATAAACGGTGAAATATTAGAGTTAGCAAAAGGAATTCCACGATCTCTATTTATTATGTTTTCTTTTTCCACGATATGGGATTCGTTCGCCGCGAAATCGTCTTCCATTTGCAAAGAAAAATCATGATCCTCTTCAAATTCTTCGTGAATAGATGTAAGAAATTCATTGTCGTTTAACGACGTGGCGGACTGGTATCCTGATGTTCCAGTACCAGGTGTTTTTGGTTCAGAATATGACGATAAAGAATTTCTTCCTTTTTGTACGCGAGAACTGTGCACGCGAGTAAAATCGTAAGGTGTTAATTCATCCACCAACATTCCACTCGTATTTATAGCTTGGTTGCACCTTAAAATTAAAAGTAAACTGTTATGAAAAAATAAAAAGAAAAAAGAAACAAATTTCGGCTTACCGAAAATCATATTTCTTTCCAATTATTTCCCCTAGCACGTCGTACACATGAATGGAGTGATTACACAACTGAGCTACATTGTTTTCTAATTGAGTAAAACGGTGACTTAATAATTTAATCTTCTTTTGTGTTTGCAATTGATCTCTTTTATTTATGTTCTTCCCTACATGTGCTTCTAAATCTCTAATAACAAAATTCTCAAGATCAATATACACTTTTTTTGGAACCCTCTTTTCTCTACTCTTTTTTATTTCTTCTTCCCTATAAAAAATACGCATGGATTATCAACTACAACGTGTGCAGTTTGAACTGTAGTTAAGAGCAATAGTTACTCGTAGACAAAAAATATTTGTTTTAGAACTTCTATTTCATTCAAAAGACATTCAATTCTGCGCACGTATACGTTAGTTGAATTTTGGAGAACGAGTGCTGCTTCCCCAAAGTTTATATTACACGGGTCTTCTAATAATGCATAATATTCTTCTAAAACCTAAAATACAATAGAATGATGTTCTTTTGTACTTGTAATTATTGCAACATTATATACCTGCGACAATGGAAATTTCCAATCAGCAAGATCTTTTGCTGGTTTCATAAGCTGCATACTAATATCCTGTAGCGTGACCATTTTCGATGCTAGATATATACTTTTTTAAGGGTGTTCTAATAAACAAAGATATTATTTATTCTTAAATGTTCGTTGTTAATAATAATAACAAAGTTATTTAAAAATAGTTACAACTAACTCTATCCACAATTTTATTTGCCAGTTATAAACAAACAAAAATTATACTTAACCCCTTTGCAGATGGATATCACGATATATTGAACAAAACATTATTATCGTTTTTCACGTACAATTGATAGATTATTGACAAACTCATCGCCACAAATTAATAAAAATTAATTTGCTTAATAAGCATGGAACGGTTAAATGAATTATAATGAAACTTATACATTGGAGAAAGTAATGTTTATATACACGATAGTTTGCTATTATCTGTTTCAAAATGTCCGTCCGTAACAGTTTAAATATAAGCACGATACTATTTAAAAATGAATATAGAAATAGTTAACACTTTACAGAACAAACTTCCAGAATATAAAGTACGTGAATTTAATTTTGTGCGAAATTATACAAAACTATGTAAACCTTAACATTCGAAAATAATACAAAGGTATTCAAATAATTAGTATCAAGCTACAAAGATATAAATAACAAGTTTCTTTTTGTAAATATCATTTTATTTAAATTTCTTTTATGGACTTTCATTTTTATATCTATTTTTTTGATAAGTCATTTATGATAACATGCGATAACCTTAATTTCATGTGGCGAACAAAATCGATATCGACAAAAGCTTCGACTAAAACGAAACTAATGGATAAAATATAAAAACATGTTAAAATACAGTAAATATCACGCATACTCATGGTAACAATAAAAAGTTTAAGACAACAGTCGATCATTGACTGATAAAGCAATTAATCGGAAAACCATATTTTCTAAATCTCCTCCCGCGATTTCCAGTCATTTCTAATATCACAAAATTCTCAGATATATAATCGCAACTTCGTTATATTTCAGTATAGTATAATAAAAAACGCAAAAACATCATGTTGAGTTCGATAATTATGAATACCTCTGTAGAGTGCAAATCATATTAAATTGTTTGAAAGTATATTTCTTTAAACACTTTCATACATTATTCAAACTCATAATTTCTGTTTAAACTGGATAATAAAAGTGATTGACTTCAAACAATAATTAAAACAATCCTAATTGTTCTAAGCAGCTCAGATATGAATAACATAACCATAATAAATGAGTTATTACCCAATTAAACATTGATTTATATAATAATTTTACTGTAAAATGGAAAATAGGTTTAGGTTAGGTTTGTTTCGTTCTGTGGTTATTACATTTTGCATCTATATAAGGGCAAAGGATTTGAGATTTTACTGATCCGTTTGCAGCGCCATAAGCGAGATGCGTCGGAACTAAATGTGGGATGGGGAAATTTGAATTCTACTTGAGACGTTTTTTTAAAAGCTAATTAGTTTTATGAAGAAACTAAACAATACGATACAATTTTTGCATCATTTTTTGAGTCGAGAGATTTCCTTGTATTCTTAGATTTCCCCTAGCTGAAACGAACGTTGACGCTTCTGTGTTTGTATATCAAAGAGGATTAGACAAAGTGGTATTCATGTACCTTCTAAAGTATCCGACACATCAGAGGGCACTGAAACTCGTACACGCTTTTTTACCTTCCATTCTATCTAATCCTCTTTATTGTATATGACTACACTGGTTAAGATAGCGACATCTAGGTCACCAGACTTTTGCGTGTATACCGTTAAGGATTTTTATATCGTTATGTTGTAGTAATATCTTATTTAATTTGTTAATAAACTGATTATTACTATTTATGAGAGTCTTATTCATTCCTATTCCGTATCTAGCTTCCAGCAACTACCAATGCGTTAATAATGTCCCTTTAAGTTTAGTCATAGGTAGATGCATATACGTTTAGCAAATCTCTGTGTCTCGGGTGCGTTTTTCAACCACCCACTTGTAATTATGTTTGTCAAGAATAATGAATGTGGACGACCTGATTGTCTCTTTATTATTCAGGCACTGACTTCGAGTTTTTATCGACATTAATTTCTGCGTAGAAGTCACTTGGTGGCATTCTGCCATTCATCTTCTTGAACGATTTCTTTCTAATCGTCCTGCTCTTTAGAGATATTCCTAAAAATACATATTACGTTAATACCTAGTCCACATCTCTGTCAACTATCTCTTTAAAACTTACTTATAAGTAAAAATATCACCGTAAAAATTAGTAAAAATGCAAAAGAAACATATTATTTATTTTCAAAACACGTTACTTCAATCCAACAACGCAATCTTTTATGTAATGCCAACTCTCTTCTTGGTATTTAAAAACGGACTTAATTCTATTTTTTTTTCAAATTGTTAGAGTACTGACGGTAGATTAATATCTAATGTGAATAAATTTGAAAGGTTCAGCAAAAATAATTTTACCGCAAAAAGGATAAAGAAGGATATTGGATCTTAATAATTGGGATCCTGATGACTGCAGGACTTTACTGCCACCTACTTTTTTAAGGGGGGAAGAGTACTAAAAATCGACTATGTCCGTCAAATCGTCAGAATGCCGACACTGACAGTGAGTTAATATCTAATGTGGAGAAGACGAAAGTTTCAGCAAAAAATACTTGCTTGCATCACAAAAAGAAGATAGAAATCCTTGTGGAATTTAAAGAGAATGAAAGAAAAACGAAACTTATGTGAAATTCGAAGATAATGGCGAATGAACAAAATCTATGTTTTACGGCAGCGTATCTGCTTAGCCACGCAGTCGCAAGCGTTTGCTGAAAATGCTAACTATATCCCACTCATTCTCATTGTTCCCTACTCGCTCTGATTATATACGTAATGTGTATTCGCGTCGAGCGTTCGTTGACTTGCTCGGCCGGTGGATATGCGGACCAAGGGAGGCTGGATAAATCAATGATCGATTTTTGATTAAAAAGATCGATACGCGTTTAAAACGGACGTACAGGAATCGATTTGACAAATCAAAAGTCTCCCCAAAGAAATCAATTTTCCAGAGAATTGATTCAGAATCTCTAAACAGATCTCTCTAGGTACACAAACTTTTTTTCTGGTGAGTGTTTTAATAATTTTGAGATCTCTCATGAAAGGAATAAATGTATTAATTTTTAGGGACACAGTGAATATTAATCATGCAGAGGAAGATATCGATGAAATCGACGTACTGGATATTGCAACCATGGAGTCTGTTTACCCTTATACTGATCCAATTTTTAATACAATTTTTTATGTCTATTTATCTTTACACTTACGTGGCCCGCGTGGAGACTGATGTTCATATCATGCAAGACCATGACATTTTAGAGATTGAAAAATTGATACGGAGGAAACGGAATAGTGCATTGCCTGTAACTGAAGATAATAAAGTTTCAGATACTTCTAGAGTACATACCATTTGTATACATTGAACAAAAGATATGCTGTATATTTGTACTTCTTTTTTATCTTTTAGATTTGGGAGGAAAAGGATATGTTGAAAGAGTCTAAAAGGGTGACTTTACCTCCCATAGCAATGTCAGGATTATCCTCTTCTCCAATCACTCCCATGGAACACGATTGGGTGTGGCTAAACGCGGACACACGTGTGCAGGTTACTTTCTCTGCTTTCTTTTAATTAATTAATCCTTTCGATATGGCGAGCTAATATCCTAATATCTTTGTTATTTTTCCTACAAAAAATTTGTTTGGTTTAAAGCCAAGAATATTATGATTCATGTTTTCTTCTTCTCAATATAAATTTATTTATTCTCATGAAAATATCTTTGATTTATTTATTTATTGTAAAATAAGTAAACTTATTACTTACAGAAAACGAAAGATGTAGAATTTTTCAATTTTAACGAGTGGCTTGATTTATCGTCAGTATCGAAAGGGTTAACGTAAAAGAAGTAAAATTTTAATAAAAGGGATTATATATTTTAGGTCGATGCAATTGAAAATTTTTGTCGATCTTCAATGAAATATTGTCCACCAGGATTACCGGGGGCACCTGGAGAACCAGGTCTTCCAGGATTGCGTGGAATGATTGGTCCAAAAGGACCGCCTGGTTTAACCGGACCTCGTGGGCCGAAAGGCGATGTAGGATCTCATGGCTTTGATGGCAGAGATGGAGTACCAGGCGAACCTGGTCTTGATGGAATTCCTGGACGCAGTGGCTTAGATGGACTTCCGGGAATAAATGGTAAACCAGGGTTAAATGGATCTCCTGGTCGGCCTGGGCGGAATGGCACAGATGGTATGAACTACATATTAATACTTCAGGATTGTAATATTATTTGTTACAACAGGGTGTTTCATAACATGTACAGCCTACAGTAGTGCCCTCTTAAATGACCGTGGTTATCTCTACCAATTCTTAGAAGCCAAGCGGCTTAAAACATCGAGCGTGTCGAGCGTAACTCAACGCCGGTCGCTATCGATACATTGTATATATGGTTTCGGGTACTAGCTATTGTATCTAACTCGCACTTATCCTCTTTCCTTATCTCCGTTGAATTCTGAGAAGTAACCATGCCCATATAAATGACCGCGACCGGGCCCGAGCGTGGTCACTTATGCGGGCACTGCTGTACTTTGGTGGTAGACAACAGTTACAAAAACAATGTAACAAGTATGCACTCAACCAAAATAATACAACCTTTTTGCATTACTTTATGTCTGTTGTACATAGACAAAATGGGTCTCACAAGAAACTCCCTATATACTATTGTTTTAGGAAGGCCAGGTCACATAGGACCACAAGGACCACCTGGACTGCGCGGTAACTTAACCTTATTTCAAATTCCCTCATTCTAATTGCGCATGGATGAAAAAAAAGATACGTTGTTGATGTGAACAACTTTAGGAGAAATGGGTCCTCCTGGTAGATCCGGCTTACCAGGGCAAGATGGCAGGCCAGGGATAACAGCCTGGAAGGTGAACATGAATGACTATAATGTAAACGATTTATTAATTCCTCCTTCCATCTTGGGTAAGTAGTTTTAAAAAATAAACCCCTTGAAAATATTATCCTGAAACAATACTTTCTTTTATGACATCTTTCAGACGATAGAATGTTACCAGCAACGTTAAATTCTACCGGATTAATTTCCGTTTATGAGGGAACCAATATAAGATTGAGATGCGCATCGAGCGGAAAGCCACAGCCTGTCGTTCAATGGTTTAGAACCGATGGTACAGTCATTCCTGTAGGATCTTGGCATGGTAATAAAAGCCATAATACTGTATTCCCAAATACGTTTGATTGTTTCTAGTCGTTTTGATAAATGTTATTTTAATCGTAAAATATATAATTTATTATACAGTGACTTCTATCATTGGGCACACATTTAATATCACTGCAGTGAACAGAGAGCACATGGGAGAATACACCTGCATCGCTGATAATGGAGTTCCTCCTAGAGCATTCAAAAGATTCAAACTTCAAGTTAAATGTAAATATTAAATCTGACACGCTCGCGTTTCATTTCATTATATCTATTTATCTTCGGTTCGAGATAAAGGTAGAATTATTTTTTAGTTCCACCTTTTATTCGGATACGCAATCAAATGATTCTTGTGCGTAGTCAGAGTACTGCCACTCTGGAATGTGAGGTCGAGGCATTTCCGGAACCAATTGTTTACTGGGAACGCGGGGATGGCCGTCGCCTAAAAATGTCCGACAAATACAGACTAGAAGTTTATGATAAAAGAGACATATATAAGGTAATACCCGATAATATACATATGTATAATAGATCAACGTATTTGTATATCTTATTTAATGATTTTTAGCTTAAAATGCGATTAAAGATTACAAGAATAACATCGGGGGATTATGGTACCTACCACTGCATTGCCAAAAACGATATTGATACCACTAAGGGCTCGTTTGTGGTCAATGGTCGGATACTTATTACGCACTTTTAATATTTATATTTTAAAAATAATTACTTAATAAAAGCTGGTATCGAACAATTTCAGACGATGTAAATAGCATGGAAAGATTAATTATTCGAAAAGAACAACATGTTTCGTATGGAGAGCCTGCGCCGCAACACGTTGATTTAGAGGAACTTTGTGCACCGCGTGAAACTTGCACGGCTTGTCCTGTTTTAAGGTGTACCTTTACAGATATTGCCGAATATCTAAACGTTCAAACACTGAAAGGCGTCAATTTCACTGGTCTTTCATCGCGATTAGCAGGTAAACTACATATGTCAATATTTTTTCGATTCAAATACCCGTAGAATTTGACAAGTTGTTTAATAATTGTTTTTTTAACGTTGCAGATGGCGTGATAGAAGCGTTGGGGAAACCTGTATTAAAGGGTACGATGGATGATCATTACGGAAGTTGGATGCACGACGCGTCATCGAGATCTGATAATTATCCCGATAAACTTTGGGTTACTCGAAAGAATGACACTTCTTTTATTTACGAGTACAAATCAAAAGATCATTTTAAAAATGCTAGTTCATATCCCATTGCATTACCCTACGCATTTCAGGTACATTGCGATATTTTTAAAATTACGTCACAGAACATTAAATTTAATTAATTTACAGGGTAATGGGCACATAGTATACAATAGATCTTTCTATTACAATCCTATAAATCGATCTTCCATTTTTCGCTTCAATCTTCATTCCATTTCTGATCATATATGTGATAAGGAGTTTCCGCGATGCGAATTGCATCTACCAGGGTTACTAGTAAATACAAAAAATTATCTCTATACGCCGAATCATAATTTTAATTACGTTGACTTTAATGTCGATGAAAATGGTAATTTTATATAATCAAGTTTAAAAAATATTTTCTTTTACAAATTCAAATCGATGGATTATTTTTGATAATAGGCTTATGGATAATATATGGATTGCCATCAAATAATACGGTAGTGCTAAAAATAGATGCAATCAATATGAATATTCAATATGCATGGAATATTAGTATCGACAATCATAAATTTGGAGAAATGTTTATTGCTGGTGGAGTACTTTATGCCGTTCATAGCGTCACCGAAGAAACAATGAAAATAAGGTGCGGATCAATACGCAAATGAAGAACAGTTTATAAATAAAATAACGAACTTGTTTAATGTTGTATATTTTTTCAGATTAGCCTTCGATCTCTATAAAAACGTTACAATACCTGTTCACTTATCGTTCACAAATCCTTACCACAAAACCACGGCAGTCAGCTACAACCATAAGACGAAAGTAAATCCCGTTTTAATTTAGAACACGAATAAATCACAATATCAATTCGAGAACGCTCATTAAAAATATTGTTTCTTTTTCTTTTTAGGAACTTTACACGTGGAATAAAGGAAATCAATTGGCATATCCTATCAAGTATCAAGGCTTTGCAAATGTTACAACGAAAGAAGAGCTCAAAGATGTAGACACCGAAATTTAAAATCCGCATTAATCTAATATAAATAAGTGAATAGAATATGTAATATTTTATACTTTCATTTTTCATCAATGTATGGTTAAACTAAGAGACGTGAGAAATATGTCTTTTCCCAATTTTTTAAATATTCCGATTGAAATTCTTTCCATGTACCATTTACATTTTATTTCCACAAATCGATCAAATGTAGTATCAACGTAATATAGTTTCTGTTTTGTATAATATGTTTAAGCGATGAATAAATATCTGGATTTGAAAAATTATCTTTACAAAGAACAGATGCTTATAAAACATTCACATTTTTTGAACCTTTTTTTTTTATGACGTAAAATTGGTTAAGATGAGATCATGTTTTTCCATCGTTGTTTCGTGACGGTAGGTTCGTTTGATTTAACGTTTGATTTAAAAAAAATTTCGCAATAATTTAAACAAATCATTTGTTCGATGATATTCGGCAAGGTGGCGCTTGATGACACATTTTAATTCAATAAGGAAGAAAGTGAGCTAAGTGAGTAAGAGAGAAAGAACGTGCTTTGACAAGTGTTTCATTCAGATCTAGTTTCTCTGTGGTCGAAAAAAGATATTCGTATTTTTTCGGTAAATCTGTCACTTTGAAGGACGTAAATAGTATGATTCAATGTTGAGGTGACGAAAAAAGGAAAGGAACTTAATGAACGGGAAGTTAAAAACCAAACCAACTAAAAAGATGGTAAGTACGAGCAGCAGCTGAAATATCTTAATGTGGCAAAGTATGGCATTAATCCTAACCGCATAAGGATACAATTAAATGAATATCATTTTGTTTTGCGTAACAACAAGATTTAAAACATTTCTAATATTTTGTTTAAAGATTTGTTCCCTTTTAACTTTCTTTCCAGAACCTTTTCCCGCACTTTACGTGGATGTCGATAACCTCTCCACAAACTTATTCGAAGTAATGGATTTTCCTATGTATATATTTATAATTGTTTATTGCCCTTTTTCAACTGCAGCAATGAAACATAAATATATTAACTGAATTATAAGAGTATGGTAATATTATGCTGGCAATCTTTGTGTTGGATATTTAATAAATGGTCCAGTTCCTGTGTATTGTAATATTTCTTTCCATTCTTAGGATTCATGATTAATATAATTTATATCAATTAATGTAATTAAATCTTTCTGAGTTGTACAAATTTTTGTATCAAAATTATAACGATTGTCCTATTATTATTATGGCACATTCAACAAAAAAATATATTTAATATTAACATGAATTATTCATCACTGTAATCTCACACATAACATAGACTGAAAGCAAGATAATCCCTTATGGAACAGTAGTGTTTTAATACGCTTGAGAGCAACTCAGAGACAATTGTACTTCCTAAAGTTTTAGTTGGTGTAATTATATTAGAAAATAATTCATTTTTTTCAAAATTAGTCCATAAGTATCCCTATGTTATTAGTTTTATCAATATATGTATAAAAAATTTTAACAAAGCACAATTTTGTTAAATCATATCTTATCTTATATAATAAAAGAAGTCATTTCAGAATTTAATCTTGATCGTGTTAAATTTTAATTTCATTCATTTCAAATATATCATATATATGTGAAAAGTGTACATTCAATTTTATTCCATAGGTTGCAATGCCATGGAGAAATTTCCATTGAAGGGTACAAATTTATTAAATAATACAGTACCACAGAATTATCAGAATCCTTTAACAACGTACCAATCAGTTGATACAAAGGCAAGGTTTAAATAGGTTTAAGTCATAGAATGTCAGAAATGGTATATAATAAATTGTTTTTGTCAATTACAGGTGGAAAACTCGGATGATGTGTATTTTGTAGAGAATACACGGTCGCGAAATCAAACAGCTGGACGCGATACTAATTTAAGCAGTGACGACGATATGCTTGAAGTTAATAACATAGGATCAAACCATGGAGAGAATACCGTTCTCTCAGATCACTGTATTCGTATCGATGATGCTTCCTCCCACAGTGAGTTATGTCAGTTATATTTTGGTTTACACAGTTTATAAAGTTAATAACGTTAAATAACATCTTCATTATATTTGGTTCTTTGTTTTTTCAGTTTCGGTCGATTCCGATGATATTTTCGGGATCGCTCAATATGATGACTTTCACACGATTGATTGGCAGCGAGATATTGCCCTCGATAGAATGCACCATCGATATATCGTGAAGAAAAAACATGATTCCATTTGGCGTTTAATCAAGAGGGTACATGATGCATGGTCTGGATGGCTCTGTGTTTTATTTGTTGGTCTATTTACAGGAGTCGCGGCAGGTATTATAGATATAGGAGCCTCTTGGATGACCGATCTAAAGTTTGGTATATGCCCTCAAGCCTTTTGGCTGAATAAAGAACAATGTTGTTGGAGTTACAATGAAACAACTTTCGACGGTGGTAATTGTTCTCAGGTACACAATTGATTTGTGCTTTTTTTTCTCTTTCCGTTTTGCTGTTTCTCGATGCTTGAATTTTCGATTTTCGTTGTCTGTTTCAGTGGCGGACGTGGCCCGAGGTATTTAGCCAATCGAAAGACGGTGCAGGACCTTACATGATTTCGTACATGTTTTACATAGCTTGGGCACTCCTGTTTGCTTCCCTTTCTGCCTCGTTAGTAAGAATGTTTGCTCCGTACGCTTGTGGCTCTGGTATTCCCGAGGTACATATAGAAAGAAAAGAGAAAGTAAAGACTACTAATTTGTTACTTATACTTGAAAAACGGTGTTTTAGATTAAGACGATTCTAAGTGGATTTATTATTCGTGGATATTTGGGAAAATGGACATTGATAATTAAGTCAGTGGGTTTGATTCTGTCGGTCTCAGCAGGTTTAAACTTGGGCAAGGAAGGACCAATGGTTCATATAGCTTGTTGCATAGGAAATATATTTTCTTATCTATTTCCAAAATATGGTAGAAACGAAGCTAAGAAGAGAGAGATTTTATCAGCCGCCGCCGCTGCGGGTGTCTCGGTAGCTTTCGGTGCTCCGATCGGAGGTGTTCTTTTCAGCCTCGAAGAAGTAAGTGATTAAAGAAAAGAGTTTCTTTAGGGATCTAGAAAAGGAGGAACAGAAACAAGTAAAAATTATCTGTTAGTGCACAAATATGTAGCAATTGTTTTACAGGTGAGCTATTATTTCCCTCTCAAGACGTTGTGGCGGTCGTTTTTTTGTGCTCTGATAGCCGCTTTCATTTTGCGATCGATAAATCCTTTTGGTAACGAGCATTCGGTTCTTTTTTACGTTGAATACAACAAGCCTTGGATATTTTTTGAGTTGATACCCTTCGTTATGCTCGGAGTAATTGGCGTAAGTATTTCTTTTCGTCAATCTTTGTAGCTTAAGAACATTTCAATCTTGTTATTTTATTAATTTTTTTTTATAGGGAGTGATTGCCACTTTATTCATCAAGGCGAATCTGTTTTGGTGTCGTTATCGTAAAACTTCAAAGTTAGGTCAATATCCGGTTACCGAAGTTTTGATAGTGACGGTTGCGACTGCCGTCATCGGATATCCGAATCCATATACACGAATGAGTACGAGTCAACTAATTTATTTATTATTCAGTCAGTGCGGGGTGTCCAATGCGGATATATTATGGTTCGTACGATCTTTGTTTTGTTTTTTTAGCATTCCACAATATTACAATATCCTGCAATCTTCCATCTTTTTTTCTCATAGCGATTATAATAGAAACTTCAGCGCTGTAAACTCGGCAATTGAAATCGCAGCAGCGGGGCCCGGGGTTTATAAGGCCATATGGCTTCTTGTATTAGCGTTAATACTAAAACTTGTTATGACAATATTCACATTCGGTATGAAAGTACCCTGTGGATTATTTATTCCCTCGCTTTGTTTGGGAGCAATAATGGGCCGTATCGTTGGTATTGGAATGGAACAACTCGCATACAATTATCCACATATCTGGATGTTCAGCGAAGAATGTTCGACTGGTATAGATTGTATAACCCCTGGCTTATACGCGATGGTGGGCGCTGCGGCTGTTCTTGGCGGTGTCACTAGAATGACTGTCTCTCTCGTCGTGATAATGTTCGAATTAACTGGCGGTGTAAGATACATCGTGCCCTTAATGGCGGCCGCAATGGCGAGCAAATGGGTCGGCGACGCGCTTGGGAAACAAGGTATCTACGATGCTCACATCGCCTTGAACGGATATCCGTTTCTCGATAGCAAAGACGAAGTTCAACACACAACTCTTGCAGCCGATGTCATGCAACCTAAGTAAGCGCATTATCGTATATTTCGATTGTATTATTTATGTATTTACAGTGTGTTCAGTTTTGCTTGTCACTGTATGCGTTCTATGCTTGTCTTCCCGTTCGTAATTGATTCGCAATTAACCTTCTCCAGGCGCAATGAGGCCCTTCATGTGCTCACTCAGGATTCAATGACGGTCGAAGACGTTGAAAATTTATTAAAGGAAACGGAACATAATGGTTTCCCTGTAATAGTTTCAAAAGAATCGCAATATCTTGTCGGTTTTGTATTGCGGAGAGACTTGAATCTTGCGATTGCAAACGCTAAACGTATGACGGAAGAGATAACCGGACAATCGTTGGTCATATTCACCAATGGAAACAACATTCAAAGTCATTCTCCTCCGCCACTGAAATTGAAGAGAATTCTTGATATGGCTCCGATTACAATTACGGACCAGACGCCTATGGAAACTGTTGTCGACATGTTCAGAAAATTGGGATTGAGGCAGACACTCGTCACGCATAATGGGTATCTATTTTTTATCTTTTTATTGCAGTAAAACCTTGCTTAATGTTATTTAATAGTAACTACTATTATTAATAATTATTTCTGTATTTTTATTGAACCATAATGAGCAATAGAAATATTCCATTAAACATATAATCTGATCATTAATTGAGGTTTTACGGTATATCGATGTCTCTTTTATATGTGAATTATATTTATATTGTTTCATTTATTCTCATAGCCGACTTCTGGGAGTCATCACGAAAAAGGATGTATTGAGACACGTAAAGCAGCTTGACAATGAAGATCCTAACTCCGTATTGTTTAATTAAATTGTATATACGTATAAATCGTACGCGCTCGTCTACACACACACACGTGCGCTCGCGCTCAGAGAGAAAAAGAGAGAGTCTATAAAAAAATGAAATGATTATTAAAAGGTAGAAGATACGATGCTTTTTGCATCAGAATTTCCCACAGCCAAAGCGTCGATGAAAGTTGATGATGGATATTTCGAGCATATTATATAAATGAAGTAAGTCGAGTAGCACGGAAAGTAATTTCTACGCATTCCAACAATTTCTCCATTTCTATAATTTTCGATCGCATCATGATCTATTCGAATTAGTACAATAAACATTATTAACTAAGTTTAATTTAAAAATTAAACTTTTACCTGTTCTTTTGAGGTAACAGAAAGCGTTCCGTTTAAAAACACAAGTAGTCCTTAGTATGATTTTGAAAATTTCAGGGAAAATTTTTCTTTCGCGTTAATGAGCAACGATGAAAATCTTGCGGCATTTTCTCGTATCTCCTATCGTTTGGTAATTATTACGAACGGCACATATATTTAAACATCCTGTATCAGAAAATGATAGAAAAAGTGTTTTATAATGATGTAGTATCAATCGAAAAATTAGATACATCTTACAAAAAGTTCAACGATCACAAGCGTGGAATCATGTAGCTGAAACATTTTTAGCTGATTATGGTATGCTACATGTACCGTGCGTCCATAATGAAAATAACTTTTTTGTTTCATTATCGAGTAGTTGTTTAAAATAATCAACAAATATACACTAGATCAAATGAAGGCATATACATTAGACGTACGAGCAAGATTTATAAACATAGTTAATATTTGAATATAAAAGACCATTAATTTCATTTTATAAATCGTCGATATTTCGGATATACTACACCTTATAAAACTCTTTGAATAAGCAATACATGTTCATGCGTATATGTGTGTGTATGTATTTTTATTTAAAACTTTTTTTTTTAATGAGTTTACCACTTAACAAATTAGAAGAATTAGCTATGCTATCATATACGATAGTTCAAATAGAACAAACTCTTTCGTATGGCTTCTCTGTCTCGAAAAGAAAGCTAAGAATTTTTTATCATCATACATATTAATATATTTTGGCTGACACGAAGTGCGACATATGAGAATTTTCGAAATGTAATAAAACGATTAATAATTAGATAGTATATTTTTCTTATTTTATAACATAAACCAAAAAACTTGTATATGATCATTGATGCTTATATCAAGTGTATACATGTATGTATATTAGAGTGGTCTTTACATCGTAGGCGTAGAATTTTGTTTGTTTCGCCTTTTGAACGGTTAACACGCAAAAAAGCTACGTGGTATAACAAAATTATTCATCTACTCGATCAATATATTTTTTTAATTACTGGTGTATAGTCACTCTTTTAATACTCTTTCGGTCAGTGGCGGTCCAAAAAGCTGCGCTGAAGAAGGAAGGGCGAAGCATATAAGAGTATATATTTTTGAACTTTCTTGGGTACGATTCGAAACGTGTTTATAATTTATTTATTAATATTTATATTGAACAGTAGATTAAATAATTAAGTACGCGTTAATTATTTATGTATATAAGTGTACGCTCGAAAAATTTATAGAATGTAGTATAAAATGAATAATAAATATATTAACACGTTGACTGCCACGTCAGTTTGTCATGTCTAAAGATATCCTCAAACAATGAAACAGAAATATTCGACGATTCAATGGTATATCTGTTATTTTACAAGTGTTAGGGTTTTTTTTTATTTGTAAACAATATTGCAACGCGTTGTACGTTCAAAGTGCCGATCATCAGTAACCGCCATAGCAGTCAACGTGTAAAGATTTCGATTCTTGGATGGGGAATCCCCTTCATCGCCCTTCCATTGGATCCGCCACTGTATTCGAACGATTTCAATAGATTTGCAGCCATTTGAAGCTACCCCAAAGATTATGAATCCCGTTTTTCTGTTATTTAATTGATTAGGGAGCAGGGGAGGGGGGCAGGCCTAAAAAATGTCGATTATTTACGTTCAAGAAGTATCGTAGCATGCACGATCAGGACTAATATAAATTTTAGATTCATTTGTAAATTAGAATCCATTAACGGATTTTTTAAACCGACATTCACATTAGGCGAACGAAGTTGCTTGCAAAGGCTATATATTCTAATCTGAAAAAATCAATTTGTTTTTTGAAATATGGTTTGGTCTAAATTCTTTGTGCGTTTCATATTTGTTTGGTCCATGAAAATAATAAAAAGGTTTTATTATTTAAATGTTTTATTTATTTTAAACACTTTTAATCTGTGAAAGTAATAAGAATCATTAAAAAATTGATAATTAAGTTTCAGAGTGTCGTCATTTTTTTAATTATCGATTCTTTTTTCTTTTAGTACCTGCTATAACTAAATTCGTCCTAATTAAGAACCTATTTTAATTTTTCATTTGAAATGCATAGAATGGCTGAAACCATGGAAACCATCTGATTTCTTTTTTCACTACGTTTTAGTAGATACAGAATAGTCAATTATTAATATTTTACTTTGAAGAAATTTGTACGTATTTCATAAATATCAATAAATATACATATGCGAGAAATTCTGATGAAAAAGGTTGTATAGTTCTCCAGTCAGAAATTATTAAAATTATCTAAAAATACGCGCTTTAAATGCAAAAGCGGAGTCGAGCAAATTTTATTCACGAGTAACGAATAAATTTCTAGATCTAATCTCAAAACTAAATTTAATCTGCAATTTAGTCTGGATGTCAGTTTAAACGATCCGTTTAGGAATTCTAATTCATAAATGTTCAATGTAAAATTTGTATTCGTTAATCGCGAATAAAATTCACCCAGTTCTGTGCAAAAGCTATTGGAATTGAATGCCTCCTACGCATTCATAGTTTTCCACCTAGTGGCAATGATTCGTGCCACAAAAGTTACTAGTTTCGGTACTAATAGTGACGCCAGCACGAAGGGGTCGAGGTTTTGGTTGGTGTTAAAGTTAGTAAATTTCCACCCTTACGGCACGAATCAATGTTTCCTGGTATATATTCACAGAAGAAGAGTGGCAGAGACGATGGAATATTTAAAAATATATTCCATTCTTATGAAAAATGGAATACAATAGATTTATGCCTACCTCTCGAGCAATGCAATCAGGTTTTTCCTCAACGATACACTGATTAAACTTTCGGGCTTATCTGACTGAGTTTATATATTTAGGTTGAGGGATTGAACCAAAAAGTTTCGATTATTCGTAGCTAAGGACCACTCTAGCAATAAGTGTAATCATTTGTTTTACAAGTATCGAGATTCCGTCTATCTTGATATTAATACAATACATACCAATACCGAAGTATTAATGTAAAAATAAATATTGTACTACATTAAAATCTAGAAAAAGGTATTATTTTTATTTTCATTCCTTTTTAACGTATCTTGATATTAATGTAATATATCAGTATTTAAGTACAAATATAAAAATAAATACTTGCTACATTAGAATTTACGAAAAAGTGTTGAAAACTTTTTACTCTTATTCCGGTCCAATTTCTACTTTCCTTCAAGAACTGACGTTTTGAAAGATACACAAACGTGCGGGAGGAAGGCGGGAAAAATAATCGCCGGCAAATTCGTGGTTAAAAATCGATGAAGAACCAAAGTACCTACGCATTTCTGAATAGGGAGCAACAATTAACATCGTTGTTGACCCACATTCTTCGACCGATGGACGCTCCATTTTTGGAATTTGTAATCTTCGCGTAAACCAGTGGTTATCGTTGTACGAGACGAGGAATTTAAATTTTATTCGATATTTAGAATCGAGCAATGGAGGAACGGATGAACATAATACTTGCCACGGCGGGATAAAAGATCGGCAAAGAACAATCGAACAAAAAATGTTAATCGTGAATAGTTTCGGGCAAGTAGGATCTTCGCGAGATGGGGCAACTTTTGTCTATTTTAAAAAGTAAATAATAATCCTAAATAAGGAGAACGCGATCGACTGAAGATCACATAGTACTGATCAGAGCAGTAAAGTTGTAACATTCGTAACGTACGCCCTTTTCCCAGGGACCTGTTCGATTATCACCATGTTTCCGTCGGTAAAATTGCCTCACGAGGGGAACGTTGGCTCAACAGAAGGATTTGCAACGTTCCCTGACCACGATATCACGTGCAGGAGTCAGCTGTGCCCGGGGTGGGGGTTAGCGTGAACGGCGATGAAGAACATTCGTGCAGGTTGGTGGCTGGCTAGTTAGTTTCACGGCAGCAATATCACCCCGGAACGCGCGTGTGTACGTGGACGTTTCAATGTGTTGGAATAAATTCGCTTATACAGAGAACGAGAGACCTCAAAGCCGTTTTCCTCGACCGTTCGATACGCGCGCGCGCGAAACGAATCGACTTCGTCCATAGTATCGTCACGGTTCTCGTCGGAGACGTCCGTGATTTTGCACTCTTGTTCGAGTTACAATTTATTGGAACACGAGGGTGTACCACGGCTTCCTTTTTTCTATTTTCCCTCGTTTCCGTTTCCGTTTCCCGTCTATCTCTTTTCCAGCTTTCTATCCACGGCTACGGTCTCTTTCCCCATTCCGTCAGTTTCGTTTTACTTGCCGTTTCCTGTGCCCGTTGTGCTTACATACGTGCTACTTTTCCTCTTTGCTCAGGCTCTATTTCTCATCGTAACCCCGTACACACGCTCACGCACCACTTCTACCCTTCTTCTCTTCTCTATCTCTTTCGTTCTCCTCGCACCATTTATCGGGACGTCGTTGTCATCTCGCACGTTTCTACATCGCGACCCTCGTATTCCTTTAGAGAAAACAAGCTGTAACCATGGCTCGCGAGTGTTGTACAAAGTGACGAGCAAGAAACCGACCAGTTTTCGTGCGACTTTTCCGTTGATCCGGTTCATTTTTATACGACGTCGTTCTCTACTTTTATACTGCGATGCGATTAGCCACAGAATCGTGTGTGAGCGATATTCAGGAGCTGTTGCAGGACAGGCCAGATTAGGGATACGTCCGATATACAGAGACATCGAATAAACACACACGACTCTTTCTAAACGTACTATACACTCTTCCTTTCTCTCTCGTCGCCTGTTTTTCTTTTCTCCTTTCTCTCTTTTTTTTTTATTTCCTCCTCGTTTGTCGTTTCTATTTATCCGTTTCTCTCGTTTTCGTTTTCCTTCCCGACTTTCTTACCGCTCGAGGGTGAAACGCGTCACAGCGACACGATCGTCATCGACGAAAAAAGAAGAATCTATATACTGTATCTGCGACATACATTCGCTTGCGCTCAGTCAATAGCAGTCACATCCTTTAAATTTTCAAACGAATTACGAGCGCAAAGCATCATCCATGAGCGTGGAACGCACCATGGGCATCGGACCACCGGTGAACCGCAGTGTTCCGTTGTTTACCGCAGTATTAACGAATTTCGGAACAAAGCCGCGCAACGTCGAAAAGAGGAAGTAACTGGTTTACACGCCGCAGACTGTCGAATTTCTCGCGCGAAATACCAAGGGAAAGAAGCTCTGACTGGAGCCGCAACGATGAAAGGTACAAATTTCGGTAAGCCGAGGAACCAAAGATTCCAATGATACCTTCGCAAGGTGGCCGTGAGGGATGTAAAGGTTCTCCGAACCCTCCGAGCAACGGCTCCGAGGACAATGGCTTCACTAATCGACCTCGAGTGGTGGGCCTTTACGCAACGAATCTCTCCAGAGAAGAGCTCGTTCGGTTCTCGTCCGGAGAGACCACTCGATCCCGTGCTCCAGCTCGAGATATTCTTGAAAGATCGCCGCGAGAAATTGGAAGCCAACGAAGTTTAAACCTTCCCGCAGGCATCGCCGAGGAGTTCGAGCTCCGCGATCGCTCTCGAATCGGTATCTCGAAGACACCTCAACCGTCTAGAAGAGGTGAGGCGTCCGCGTCACCGCGTTACAAGCCCAGATCCAGATTCGAGGAGTTCCCGAGACGCGATCGCAATGGATCACCGACTGCCGAGAGGACTTGCCCGAGGGAGCATCAGCAGCAGGAAGAACGCGCTGGACATATTGCCGGGTCCCTACGAGAATCTATTCTCGAGTTTCCACGTACCGAGGAGACGTCGTGGATGGACCCGGGCGCCGACGACGCCAGAGCGTCGATTCCGAGCCGCGATTTTATCGGTAAGAAGGGACAGGAAGCTGGCTCGGCATCCGCTTCGATACTCATTTCCCCCGCGAGCGAGACCGGCGAGTGCCGCGGCGCGTCGCCCACGGGGCCGGATAAATCCTCGTTGCCGGCGTACGCGGGTCTCAGCCCACCGGAGTACATAGGGCACGAGTACGAGAACACCGAGACCCCGTCGCCGATATTCCCCAGTTATCCGTTGGCGTCGTACGCCGAGGAAACGCGCCACGGCCATGGAAGATCGTCCGTCTCGGACGCCGAGCTCGAGTTCACGGCGTACGAGGATCGTTTGAACGCCGACGAGAGATTCGAGTCGGCGATCACCGAGTCGGAGATAGCCGCTGCGTCGTGCAGATCGAGCTCCTCCAGGCAGAGACGGTACCAAGAGTCCACGGAACCGGATGGTAACTTCGAGAAATCCCAGAACGGGGGTGCCTCGAGGTCCAGGGACGTCGCGAGGCTACGACCGCCGTTGATCGCGACCGCTGGAACGTCGGCCGATTCCGGCACCGGTGACTCGGGTAGCGCCGAGATCCAAGTAGATTTGCCCGGTACTCCGCGGACAACGACCGTCGGTGAGATCCACGATAAGAGGATTGTGCGTGACATCGAGAACGGTAGCAAGTCGGCTGTTAAAACGCCTACCGGGAATAAGCAAACGGTGAAACTCTTCACAAAAGAGAGCCTCGACAGGTTGGAAAATAGAACGGTGCAGCTCGTGAGGGACTATGGCTTTCAACCGAAGAGACGGATGTCCGTCGAGGATGGCGCGGTGCTTCCAAACAAATATGAACCCTTCCCGACCGAACTATACGGTAGGCCGCTCGAAGAAATCGACAACTTTATATACGACGAGGTAAGTCCTTTCTCCCATTACGTTATAACTTAACGATAATTGTTCGTTTAACGGGTTCGTTCCCTTTTTCTCTGTACGTTCACCATGATTAACACAGAACTTGCTTCAAAAAGGTAACGTACACCGCCGTGGAGAACTATCGGCCTGCAATAGCTTTTTCTTAAAGTCGTACAAAGAATTTCATAACACGCGAACGGTGTTCGATGTGCAAGGTATTAATGTACGAGAGTAATGAAATTCCGACTTCGTGGCAATCACACATGTTTATCGATATTGAAACTGAGCGTGTGTAAAAGTGTTGGACCAAGATTATTTGTTACAACCAGCTTTTAATACGAACGCGAATAGATTGCTTGACGTTATAGATAATAATTAGACTGCGGATCTTTATGCAAATTCATGTTTTTATTAATAGAAATTGGAGCTTTCCAGAGGGTTGTCTTAACCCCTAGATACAATAATTCGTATCTTACGTATTTCTTATATTTTTGCACGTTGAGTGCATTCTGTAGTTCTTTGAAAACTTAAAATTTCCCATAAATGCATAAACATGCGAGGCACTGATAAGACGTTTAATATATTAAAATTTTTCTTCGTTTATACTTTAAATTGATACTGTATAGGTTGAATCAGGCAATAAATTTGTCCATCAGATTTAGAGAAGTGAATTTTTTAAAACGACTAGAATAGGTTGGATGACACAAATTAGCATAGAGTTTTTGTGACACGATAGATATAAAAAAGAGTAAAAAAAGGAACTCGGTACATTTCAAAAACAAAGTCAAACGGGATACACGTTTATACGAACTTCTTTTTATTGTTTTTATATTACGGGACACCTTGTAAACAAAAATTAAAATAAATTTCATACGGCGAATACGAAGCGGTCATAAATTCAGTTTTATTTGCATCTTGTGCAGTCATGGATAAGTAATGCCAAAGGAATCCCCATATAATGGGCAGCTAATCGCATGGACCTACATCGAACCTTTATCAGTGTATAATCGTGACAATTAAAATAAGAAGACCAACTTTAAAAGCCGCGATCTAATTTAGAACGATCGAAGGTACATTACGGACATCGTGATAAACTTGAATCCCTAAAATCCCTGGCAACCATGTCGATAAAGCCAAGTATCCTAAAGGTTGAGCCAGTTATATGCATGATATATTCCTCGAAAGAGAGCTGGGACGAGAAATAAATTCCAGGCTTGTGGGCATTATTCCTAGATGATAATATAGAATCTTCAAGGATATAGTCGTCTATTGAAACGTTATTTTTACGCGAGAAACGGATTACGAAACATTTGCACACGTTTAAAAATAACTTATTTTGAATACACCGCTTATATAGATGGTTTAGATTATCTTGTATGTGTAAATGGCTATGATAATTGGCAGTACGAAGGAATTTTAGATTGTGTTCAAAATATGTGTAGATGTCATTTATAAAAAGAGTAATGAGTAATGATCCAAGATGTGATCTCTGGGTTACACTCGGTTTGACATTTATTTTACAAGAGAAACGACTACAATATTTCACTATTTGTGTTCTATCAGATAAAAAGCTGCTCAACCACTGTAACAAATGTCCAGTGAAACCGCAAGCATTTAATTTGGTAACCTTTTGCAATATTATTTGCTGAGTAATATTGGTATAACGTAAGATCCATTGTTGTTGATAACATCTATTTACTTTATCATACACCATTCGATCGTTATACTTGCAAAGTGAACTGTAAAGAAGTGAATCGAACAAAAGAAAACTACACCCTCGGCCAAAAAGGTAGCATACATGCGGTTATCGTTAATATCTCAGTAGTGCATATACAGTTTTATATTTGCAACAAAAAATATGGTTAGTTTGTGATCTCAAAGTGTGCGGATCGATGGAGAAGAATCGCAATGTTACTAGGTTTTATGAATAACAGAGAAAAACAATACACTTTTGGTAAAAATATCAAACATAAAAGTTGCTTGCATTGCTCATTTATTTTTTATTCGTTGGACGCTTTCAAGTTTATTCGGAGAGTAACTTGGTTTTTTTCTTTTGATGGAAACCTATAATTTTTATTTGAGCAAAAAGGGAACAAACTTTTTCACGGAACACTTTTATTAGATTTTTATCTTAAAAAGATATTTAACAAAGTAATGAATTCTTTAAAAGTTCTGGTACTTTGAATGAAACGATGCAAAATGAAATCATACAAAAGAAACTCTGGGTGAAATTACAAATTCGAAATAGAACAAATTTTGGACGAAAACAAAGTTCAACTATACGAGAAACTTTGGAAATAGTTGGCAGATGTTTAAAAAAAATTTATTAAAAAATGTGAGAAATTCGTGGCTTGGAAAAAAAGTGAAAGACCACCATCTCTGATCAGACCACGAAGCATATCAATTGTTTGTTGCATGCTACGATCATCTAAGAATATTAAAAGAACAAAAATAAAAAATTAATCATCATGAACGCCACAACATGAGGAAGAACGTTTACGTTTATGGAAAGAAATTCGATGTTGATGGTCCCGATGGTTTTGGCTATTACTTCCACTATACATGAAACGACAAATTATCAAAAATTCAACGCGTAATGGGCGGTGAAAATTTAATGATATGGGTCACAGTCGGATATTTTCATAAAACGAAACATGATTAATTGCTGGAAAAGCGAAGAGTAAAAATTATTTATATTCGATAAAACGAATCAATAAATATGCAGAAAGCATTTCTGAGGCTGTAGGATAATTCACGAATTGGCCAGATCTATTTTAATCTACAAAATGTATCGGTTTTATCGTGGTCCGTGAAGTCACCGGACATGAATGTTATTGAAAATTGTCGATGGCTACTGCGAAATAACTTAAATCAAGTTGAATCGAATGATTGATCTGCTAATTATTAAATAGGTATAACAGTTATTTGTAAGTTAGTATTCGACGGAATATATTTTTATTTATACGTGTACTATCGTTTCGTTCATACGATACAGCAGTTTTCCTTTATCGTTTACAAAACCTAAGGACGTTGTGATTCTTTTCCATCGATTCGCACATTCCGAGCCTGTAATTTCACTGTATAATTCACGTCTCTTTACTTTGGATGATCATCCGCGGCGAAATGTATAAATATTACTTTCATCTGCATTTCATCCAAAGTGAGCATTGAGAATGAACAGTGAAAGATGTAGAGCCTCGCTCTACTTTTGATCAAACGAACGGATGATTTATCCATAGTGAGGCTGCAGTGACAATTCTGAACGTGTCCGATGACAAGGGAATAGCTGTTCGAGGCATAACTCATCGTTTTGTCGTTGCCATTTTTCCTGGCGCCGGCAGCGAAAGAAATGTCTTTTTTTTTTTTTTTTGTGGAAAGACGAACATATGGGAAGATTTTTCGTGATATATCTGAGTCACGAGCGTTCCTCGAATAATAAGTCTCCGAATTATCATAAAATCGACATTTGCGAAACCGCATACGAGGCCACGTATAATGAGTTGGAGTTATGCGAGTTATCTGTTAACCCTTCAAGTACGACGTCGGTACTGTGTATTATATTTGCACTAATACCTTCGTTAGTTGTCGACACCAAAACTTGTATTTTCATGTTCGCGAATCAACTTTTACCGCCTAAAGACCGTGTAGATTTCAAATCTACCATTTTTTAAAATATCTCTCGCGCGATGTAACTACTTAAAAAATCATTAAAATTTAAATTGCAAGCTTTATCCCGCCGTTTGAGATTGAACGTTGCGCCGTACTTCGGGGGTTAATGATACAAAAGGGAAAATGAAAACCATTCATACTCGCTACAGTTCGGAGTTGACATACATAAGCAAGTCGGAAAAGGGTGATGTCGTTCTCCAGCAGTATAATGACGAGTTTTTTTTTAGCTAAAGGTTGACACTTTCAAACAGTAGAACGGCGGCCGAAAAATCCGAATTTCGAGTAAACTTAAAGCATCGAATTAATTTGCAGCAGGCCTTGAAAACTGTTAGAATATAGGTTTAGATTATTCAAACAGTTACAAAGAATTTTTATTATGAATAACTGTTATAAAAAAAACTTAAATTTCGGACTATATCGATTTAAGTTAAAATTCTTGCATCAGCTCCCATATAGGTTCCACAACCGTTATTTTTTAGGTTTTATAGAGATTTTGAAATGGTTTCGAATCTACATAATGTAAATATTTGCTCTTCTCGGAGGTCTCCGATATCGATATCTTCTTAAGATATTCGTAAAGTAAAAATAATATGGGATACCAACAGTCAAAATTATTCAATAATATAGTTATTTCTCGTTATTACTCTTAACAAATTCAGTGATTCTACAAACTTACAACAGAACATTTAAAATACAGATACTGCTACTGAAATCGGAGAAGATGATTTTGAAAAATTATTTCAAAATATTGAAAATGCACAGTATGCTTGTATTACATAAAAAAATAATCAAACATATTCGACCCTGGAAAGTGAAACAGGAGAATAAAATGTTTAAATTATATGAATTAATTCAATTAATATCAACGATTCAATCAACGCAGGTTAGCGTGGGACACCTGTTTTCAGCATTGAAATTTATTTTACTAAAACATAATAAAATAAAAAATGAAACAATATTTAAGATAGAAGGTCGAGCTTATTATTTTAAATTAATTTTCCCATACTTTGAACTGCATAAATGAATCGTTATTTTAACGAAAATTTATTTACAAAATAATTTTCTGTGTTTAATAATTTATACTGTATAGATTCAAAACCGTTTCAGAACTTATGTGGAACCTAAAAAATAACGATTATAGAACCTATACGAGAGCTGATTTTTAGGTTCTTCGTAACTTAGTTACTTAGAATAAAAGTTTTTCACGACAGTTTCGAGCCCTGAATTGTAGATCTGATAAATTTTGGGTGTTAATATGTTGCAATTGTTTCCTAACGTTCGGAGAGCATTTATCGACGACTGTAGGATCATTTAAAAATGAACCAACAAATAGTGTTCCTTTTTGACGAACATCCTCCTTTAATTGTGGCCGTTGTTCACCGATCCTTTAATATAAATCTTTTACAAAGCGTTCGTTTATTACCGGTTTTTAATTGGTGTATTGTTATATTCGCACACGGCAACATTGTTTTCAAGGTAAGCCTTCATTACCAGTTGTACAAGTATATCTTACTCGCCGTAGACTATAGTGCGCCTAAATGTGCTTTGGACGGAAAAAAATTGTGACTTGTATACTTCCGATTTCGTATGTTTCAGACGTTTTGCGTGGTGTCGAAGAGATTTCGTAAAAACTACATCCATAGATTTACAGCGACAAGCAGTTGGTTCATATTTTCTCCGTGGAATCCCATAAGACGATACTGTATTTTCCTAAGTACGAATCAGTACTTCGATTATGTGGTAATGGCTACGATAATATTAAATTGCGCCTTCCTCGCGATGACGGAGACCATCGAGGAAGCCGAGTAAGTATCGCGATACGCGAACCCGCAATAAACGACATCCATGCTTCTCATTTTATTTACAGGTATATATTCCTAGCTATATACACAGCCGAAATGGTAATTAAATCAATAGCTAAGGGATTTGTCCTAAATAAGTACACGTATCTGCGAAATCCATGGAACTGGCTGGATTTTGTGGTGATCACTAGCGGATACGCTACTATAGGTATGGAAGTAGGAAATCTAGCTGGGCTGAGAACATTTCGTGTATTGAGGGCTCTCAAAACCGTTTCAATTATGCCTGGTAAGATCACAAAGGGAATACGTGTACAATTCTTCCATAAACTGTAATATAAACTTGATACACAATGTATCAAGTACATTATTGCTCTTTAATTCAATCTACAGTGATGGGCATACACTTACGAACAGTGTTGGATAAATTTTATTCACGAACAACGAATAAAAATTTTAGATTCGTTCATGAACTTAAAATTAAAATTCATCGACATATTTTAAAATTGGTACGGAGATGTGCGAAGACGCTGGCAGAAACTGATCTACGAATGGATCTAAAATTTTTATTTGTAATTCGCGAATAACTACATTTTCACCGAAAATATATTGTTAAATAAAACATAAAAACGACCGTAATCTTTCCTATCTTATTTAAAATAAACCAAAATAATTAAGAAATGTTCGTAAGGTATATGTCTAGCACTGTATGTACGAAAAATTTAACGTAATCGTGACTGATATTCTTTCAGGTTTAAAGACCATCATCAACGCATTGTTACATAGTTTTAAGCAACTTGCCGAAGTGATGACGCTCACAATCTTTTGTCTTATGGTTTTCGCGCTTTTCGCCCTGCAAGTTTACATGGGCGAACTTCGAAATAAATGTGTAAAAAGTATGGAATCTAATAATACGCAAATCGATTGGAAAGAGTACGTATTAGTTAACATCCACGGAAGTACCTACATGGTACTTGTATTTACATTTTGTGCGGCACTTGCGTCTATCGACCTGAACAATGACACCTCGTTGAGCTTCAAGGCATTAACCGATACCTTCTGTCATCCACAGGTGGACTTGGAACTCATCCAACTGGGCATTCGACGAAGATGAAGAGCCAATAATTTGTGGTAACGCAACTGGCGCAAGGTTCGCTAAACTTCGTTTATCACGGTCAAGTGTTATCAATGATATGTCGATTTTACCGTGAGAATGCTTCACCTTTCAGACACTGCAACGAGAGTTACATTTGTCTTTGTGTTGGCCCGAATCCAAACCACGGGTATACAAACTTTGATAATTTTCTATGGTCGATGCTTACCACGTTTCAATTGATTACTTTGGATTACTGGGAAGATGTCTACAATAAGGTATTTCTTCTATTCTATTCTCTTCTTTTGTAGTATTCGACAGAGAACATAAAAACAATTGAAAGGGGCCAATAAACACGTGCTTCATTTAACCTCGTTTTTACTAAACAATTATCTAAACTAACAGGCAGACTTTGTTCCGATAATCGGCCCAGGAAAACCAAAGTAATAAAACAGTACGAAATAAAGTAATTTTGAAAAATGCATGTTTGATAGAACACATAACAAACGTAATATAATAAGTAAGTTAATTTAAGTTAAATTTAGTTGAGCGTGTTTATAAATGGAAATATTTTATACTTTCTTTTGACTATTGAGAGGCTGTTCAAAAATTTTGATTCCCAGTAAAAATTGATGACAGTCTTATTTTTTGCGTTGACAAAGTATTCCAGCAATGGGCACCAATTAAACAATTGTTTCCAAATGGATTTCAGTCCCAAATGCATGCCTGACACTTCCTGGTTTGAACACTTATTTGCTATTTCTTTTAACACGCGGCAACTTGATGAGTTATCAAGTGCTCTTCTCAAGAGCTTGAACTAAACTGACTTGTACAACGGAATAATAAGGTCGTGAGATAGCAAGGAAATATGGACCATTGTATACGGTTTGGTGTATCAGTTGTAGTAGCAGAGTTTGTGATTAAGTAAGTTTGTGTAATTACCGGAGCACAGAAATAACCATAACTTGAGAACAAAGTTAAATGGGGCACATGTTTATACGAGCACTTCTCATTGTTTTTATGCCCCACTGAAATATATTCCAAACGTTGTAAAACACCCTGTACACATGATAAATCATTGATAAGTGCCATGGAGTTATTGACTAAACGAAGTGAAATCTAATACTATTTCTATCGCGGTTTCATGCATACCTATCTCGACCAAAAATCTTTCGACATCGATGCATTTAGATACAAGTAACTTGTGAACATAATCATTAACGTGAATGTTATTTTTAATATCATGTCATCAAAGAAAAGTGATTAAGTTAACATTTTTAAAAGTATCTTTTGTTATTTTCTTTGATATTTCTTTCCTTCAATATTTTACAATCTGAGATTTTGTTACCAAAATATAAGGGCTTTAAATGTATGGGGTTGTCATCCAGCGCGCGTTATTTGAATTCAGTCGGCTCAGCGCGCACGCACATCCTCGTCTAATTCGAAATAATTTGAATACGTTCACGTTTGGTATTACTTTCATCCCAAGAATCCTGTGGATTTGATCAAAGCAATTTTTTAACAATAAAATAAAATATATAAAGCTTCTGCTTTTCTACTTCGGCAAATCATTAGTAACATGCAGCATTGCTCGCGTGTCGACGATAACATCGAGCCTCGCTACGAACTACTAGTTCCAAGAAGTGGTAGATATAACTATGCGACAGTTATTGAACAATTCTCGCGACACATATTGGCGATTCACAATACGGCACTGTCTTGCTTCTTGGTCATTTTAACCTAGGCGAAGCTATTTCCGTATTCTTCGTTCAAGTTTCAGTGGATGTTTACTGGAAAAATATAGAAGATACAGAAATAGCTTGTCTTTAACATCTCTCTATTGACAGTTATTGACAAATGTCTAGGATTCTTTAAGTAGTTCACAAAGTACGACAACTTGACGCTCTATTCAGCAACAGTCTTCGTATATGTACTGTTATATGTAAACATAATACGTGCAGTTGAAAGTATATAAAATTCCTTCTAAAAATCATGTCGATTTTTCTTAAAAATTGTTCGACGCTCTACGGAAAAGTTGTTTAGTACTTTTTCGTAGGTACCCATGAGCTCTACTTCAGAAAAAAATTTCAGTCAAATCAATTCACTATTGTAGGAGTTATGGCCGTTTGAAAATTGGACCATCTTTATGGGGTTTTTGTCACTTTACGGGGTTAAGGAACAACTTTTCGAATATTTTTAGAATTTCTACATATTCTTTACCAAAATACGCGTTGTTTGCTTTTTTAAACATTGAAATCCTCTAATCCGTTCAGAAGTTATGATTTTTTAAACATACCTATGAAATTTCAGGGAAAAGTGACATATATGGTCAGACATTAGATTTTCGGTAAGGATTTTTTTTCTCGAAAGTGCGTAGGATTTTGGGGTATGTCTATTCACCAAAAATGGTTGTAATTGACCCCCGCAACCGAACATAATTTTTCCAGAACGATTTGAAATTTTTTTTTTCGTTGAAAAATTTAGGCACATTTCTGAATTTTTTTCTCGAAAGTGCGTAAGATTTTTGGGGTATGTCTATTCACCAAAAATGTTTGTAATTGACCCTCGCAACTAAAAATAATTTTTTCAGAACGATTTGAAATTTTTTTTTTTGCCGAAAAATTTGTCCACCTTCCTGAATTTTTTTTTCGAATATGTGTAGGATTTCGGGGGTATGTGTATTCATAAAAAATGATTGTAATTGACCCCCGCAATCAAAAATAATTTTTTCATCATACGTTAATTTACATCCTACACATGATCCATAGATCGATATTGACGGAATGTATCTGATTCGTAGGTATTGTCGGCGTGCGGACCTATCAGCGTCTCGTTCTTCACGGTGGTCGTGTTTTTTGGCTCGTTTTATTTAATCAACCTAATGCTCGCGGTTGTTGCACTCAGCTACGAAGAGGAAGCTGAAATCACGAACGAGGTATGTGACCACTGTAACCAAAAGAGCAAAGCTAGTCTACGAGCGAATCTAACATTTTTATTCGTTATTCGTGAATAAAATTTGCCCAACATTAGCCTGTAACCGTTAATATTTTCCTGCTATTTTGAGCTTGTTTCGAATCTGTAGGAACGTAGGAAAGATTTAACCGACCATCGCGAAGACTCGACGTTTAGTTTCGACCCGACAAAAATCAACGTTAAGACTCTTGCCAAAGAGAAGCAGAGGAAATTAGATGCGAGGAAAGGGGTCCTCCTGAGCAGTTATACGCGTAAAAAAACGCGAAGAAGAAGACGCGGAAGAAGTAATGCTGGATCTGGCGCAGCGGGGCAAGAAAAAAGTGGCTCTATTCCAAGCAGGTAAGTATTTAAAATTATAAAAGAAATACAGTAATGCACGGTTAATTGTCAGAAGATTTGGGGCCCAACAGTGCCAATTACGCGTGCAGAGTAATGTATCTTTCGTAGAACTGAACTCGAACATTGCTTGACAAAGAGAATTTTTCAGTTCTTCTGATTAAAATAAGTCTAAACACGACATACATTCGACTATTTTTAATTGACTTAATGTATGCAATATTGCATGATGTGTACCTACATATTTTGCTAATCCATAAATTAGAATTTTTTAGACGTTCTTATGAACATGAAGCTTTTTATTATTTACCATATAAACTTCTATAAATAAAAAATAATAGGATAGTCGTGTTTTCCCCTCGAAACTAAAGAGGCTTTGTATTTAATATTTCCCCTGAAAGTACGTTGTTTTCGAGATATTCAGACGTAAAGTTTTCAAATGAACGTCTTGTAATGTGCAAGCAATTAATAGTGTCGCAAAAACTATAAACGAGTTATATATATTAATATCATGTATGTTAAGTTGGTTAAAAATTTTTGTACTCTAAGTTAGGTTTTATCAGGGGGGGCGTGAATCGTGAGAAGTTAACCGTGTATTACTATTTCGATAAAGAGAAAGATCTTCCAGAATTCTTTTGACATTTCACGCGTTAGATCGGTGACGCCGAGCCCAAGTCCAAGCCCGAGGCATTCGAACGTTCGACCATCTCACTTATGTCTACAAAATGTCAGTCCCCGAACAGTAGAGAATAACACGGTCCATAGACTGGCGCCAAATCGTGGAATGCTTCATTCTAGACAGGCAAGTAATAACAGTAATCAACAGTCATCGTTAGACGACTCGGGAGTGGTTGACGACCACGATGGCGACGACGTCGCGTCCATGGACGAGCACGACAAACGGGATACCAAAGAATCGAGGTCCGATTGGCAAGAAAAAACGGCCATCAGCAATAATACGGATATTGGCGTCGAGCCTAATAGCAGAGTCACAGTGAGAAACGGTATCGATACCGAGGCAGATATCGATAGCGAACGAGAAAAGTCAATAACAACGCGTTCCGGATATCTTCGAGCGTCCATCAACGTTCCTGTTTCCTTGGGTAGTGGGACCACTCGAGAAATTAGAGTGCTTAAATGCAACGGCGTTAAAACGAAGAAACAAATGTACACCCTGCCGCCAGAATATTTATCGCACATTGTTATTTTAGGTAAAACAGTAATGTTTCAGTCACTGTAACCGAGCAAATGATACAGACGTAACGCGTTATTACGGATTTACTTGTCCGCAGATGATCTTCCGGATAGGAACTGTGAAAAGTGCATACAGTGTTGCGTAGATTACGAGGGCTGGTTGAGATTTCAAAATTCCCTGTACAAGGTAAGTATACAAAGAGAAGTGAGAAAGTATCGTCGAGAGAAAAGCGTACGCGAAAGGAAAACGCGAAGTTTCCGCAACGGGTTTGATATTCGTTGCATTTATAGAGAAGCTCGCGAACATTAACGAATAATGAATCTAAACACACGGATCCTTGATAAAAAGCTTTCGGCGCGCACGTGCCATTTTTCATCTTTCAGGCTACGATCATGACAACTTGAAAATTTTCATGAATACGTGAACAATAAATTGTACGAATATTAAAATTATCCTGATTTCAGTAAAGTCAAGAAATACAAAACGCATAGATATGTAGAGACAAAATGATAGCATACTTAGACACCTTAAAAGAAAATAATAAAAAAATTCTCAATATCTTTTTAAGAAAGAAATTTTGCAAACACCTGGCATTTAAAAAAGTTACTCCGAAGAACATAGCACAGGAAACGTTCATAAGCTCCATTAGACTGCCAAAAGGAATCCGTGGGGGAGTTGAGAACTACCGAAGACGAAATCGGGGTAATTTTCATATTTGCAGGAGCTAGTGTTCACGTATTGATAAAGATTGTCAAATTATCGTACTTGCAACCTGAGAAATTAAAGACAGTACGAGAGTGTTATCTTTTTGTTTCGGAAGTGTAGCGCGCGCGAAAGGGTAAAATGCTCGACTCTCGATTGACGAGTGGTCCATATCTAGGTAGTGAGAGATCCGCTATTTGAGTTGACAATCACACTTTGCATCGTCCTGAATACCGGTTTTTTGGCAATGGAGCATCACGGAATGAGCGAATCGATACGACAGGCACTCAACATCGGCAATAAAGTGTTTACCAGTATCTTCACCTTCGAATGTTTGCTGAAGCTATTGGCGCTTAGCAAAGACTTTTTTGCCAACGGTTGGAACAATTTCGATTTGATAATAGTATCGGCGTCTCTAATAGATCTTGCCTTCGAGTTGGTAGACGGTCTCTCTGTGATACGCGGACTACGGCTTTTACGAGTCTTAAAGCTGGCGCAATCCTGGACGACGATGAAGGTTCTACTCAGCATAATCATCTCGACGATCGGCGCTCTCGGGAACCTCACCCTAGTCTTAGTAATTGTAATTTATATATTCGCCGTGATCGGCATGCAATTATTCAGCAAAGACTATACCTTGGACAAGTTCTATCCGGATCCCGTGCCACGATGGAACTTCAACGATTTTTTTCACTCGTTCATGATGATCTTTCGTATACTGTGCGGCGAATGGATCGAACCGCTGTGGGATTGCATGAGGGCCGAGGAGGAGGACGGACCGGGCACTTGCTTCGCCATATTTCTGCCAGCTTTGGTCATGGGTAACTTCATGGTACTGAATCTCTTCCTTGCCTTGTTGCTCAACAGCTTCAACTCGGAAGAGTTGAAACAAAAGAAAGAGGAAGTCGGCGAGGATTCGAAGCTCGCCAGATCGTTCGATCGTATTCGTTCGATAATACGAAAAAACAAATGCTCGCGCATGGGCCAAGGTACCGGGAAGACGAAAGGGAAAGATCACCATCTGGAGAAGATAGTACGACGGGTGATGGATCGATCCGACAACGAGACTAAGTACGCTATTCAAGAGACTGTGCTCAGCCTTCCAAAAGACAACGTTTACAATAGATCCTACCAGGAGAGTTTAAATCAACCAGTTTTTTCGTACGATCCCGTGTACGCTCAATCTCAACTGAAAGACGACGAGTCTGACGACAGCAACTCCATCAAAGACAAGCAATCCGAATCGCAGGAAAGTAATCCCGAGGAAGGTCAGGATTTCGAAAACACCAAGTATTCATCTTTGACTAAAGCGCCCGTGGAGGAGAAAACTGCGATGTTGCGTCAAGAAGAACACTTTCTTAAACACGAGAATCGCGTACCGAATCGGCCTTGGCACGCGCTTGTTAGCTACGTCGATGAACTCACTGTCGGTGGTAGAAGAGACAGCAAAGGGAAATACATAGACGGCATGGGATCGTTTCCGGGATTTGGAAGAAGCAATCGGCGAAAAGAACCGCAAGACTGCTTTCCACGACAGTGTTATCAAAAGTAAGACATGTTTAACTTGTTCTCACGTAACATCATTGGTTTTGCACTATGAATCAACCCTTTTGCAGATCATATTAGCCTTTTTGTTAACCCAATGTAATAGTAGAATAATAGTTAAACAAAAACAGCATAAAATACTTAGATATTTAACACTAACAGTATCAATTGGTCGCCTTTCAAATGCTGGCTTGCTTCTAGCAGCTACTCATGCATTCGACAATTTTTTGGTCTCGTTTTCTCTGAATGAAATGTAAAATTATAGATTAGTAAGATTCATTAAAATACTTTTCCCTCGTTAATCGTTGATCACTTGATGTCGAAGTTATAGTATACCTTCCTACACACGTTTATGAACTAATTCGGTTCATCTCGTTTCATAATATCTACCTTCACCCTACCTTGCTTTTGAGTCACGCACAAGGTGAATTTGATCTACAAAAGGTTTAATTTGGAGTGGCAAACTTGTATTAGGTGACCAGAAAGGTTCTTGCCAATTTCTGTTGGTCACGATTCTAATGATTTCTATAATTGAAAATTAATCAGTATAAGTTATCGTATTGCTACATTTTCACTTACTCAACAGTATGAATAACCATACTAGAAACAAGAAACAAAGTGTCTAGGTCTTTTCCGGTAAAATAAAAGAATTTTATAAAAATGGCATTGATAAGTTACTAAACTGTTAGAAAAAGAGTTATAGAAGGTAATTTATATTTTGTCGAATGAATTCATTTTAAAATAAAAATATGTTCCTTGAATTTGTCGTATAAGAAAAGGCAAAAACTATTCTGGACACCTGATATCCTAGAATGTAAACGTTCTCAATGTTTGGAATATTGTGATTTCGTGAAAGAAAGTCATGTGTGTATTCTACACTTTATAAAGGAGTCGTTGCAAAATGGAGGTATTAATCTTCAAATTCATGGTGGTTTTAGTTACTTAAAAAAAGCATTTTCCAAAGTGAAATCATCTTAGTTTTCTCGTTTGCTTTCTTGCATAGAAGGATCTTCGAGGTCGATACAGGAATGTTGAAGTAGAAGATTCAGTCTTTAAAATGTGTCTTCTCACGAAACTACGACAATAAAAATATTGACAAACGTTTAGCCCGAGTGTCCTAATTATGAGTACACGCGATCAGTTAATGACCGTAATTATGTATTATTTGTGCAGATGTACTTGCATCGATAAATGCGTCGCAACGTCTATCGGCAAAAAGTGGATAAAAATCCGCACAATGATTCTATCGGTCGTCGACACGCCCGGATTCGAATGGATGATTTTATTTTTAATTTTTGCATCTTCCATAACGCTCTGTTTCGAAGACATTTACCTAGATGACAATCCTTTTTTGAAGAGAATACTCTATTGGACCAATCTTGGCTTCTGTGCGCTTTTCAGTATCGAGATGCTACTCAAGTGGCTAGCTCTGGGTTTCTGCAAATACTTCACCAGTTTCTGGACAATCTTGGATTTTATAATCGTTTTCGTAAGTAGAAGCATAAGTTCAAACAAGCAGCATCGATGTGGATCGTGTGTGTATTTACGTGTATGTGCGGGCAGAGGCACATGCGAGTGCATGTGATGTTAAAAGAATATTACGTCTATCGTTGCCGCATGAATTTTTCGTTTTCGTCGATTGCATTTTTCGTATCGTTATTTCGGCCACTGTTTCCTTTATGTAATAGTAGTACAGAGTTATCCCAGATTAAGTGTCAGAGCTTTCAATAGATAACACTATTATAGTTTGACTATTCTTTGTTTCATAGATGTCGTTCTTAAACGTAAACAAATCATCATGGAACGTTACACTGCACAGCAACGTGTACAAATTGATAAAAATTATTACAAACGTTCAAGTTCTGTTAGAGTTTGTTAGTTTTGGTCCAAGTAATCGTGGATAAATTTAAAGAAATTGCTATTCATAACAGTGTGGAAGAAGTTATTTCATGCGTCTGTTTGGAGTTTAGACAAGTCGTCAATTTTGAGAAGAAAATCATTTTCAGTGATAAGGCCCATTTTTATATCAATGAATAATTTGTTTTATGTCAATTTAAAGATCTGACACTCAATTTGGACAACCCTATAGTAGATGTAGTGTTTCCTTTCGCTTTAAAATTTATTATAGGCTTTAAAAAATGTATGGGACTTTCCTTAGGATCAACTTTTCATGACAATATAAATTGAAAAGTCTGTCACTGTTTTGCAATCTGAGCAGTGGTAGATTATATACCTAAATAAAAAAAAAGACAATTGTCTAGTGCCCGTGACGTTCAAGGGTTTGCGAGACTCGAGAATCCAGAATATTTAAAAAAAAATTCAAAACACCATATTTATTCATATTGTAAAAATAGCTGAAGATACTTTTTATGAAACAATCAATAAGCACAGACTTGTATTTAACTTCGCTCGGTATTAGAATTTTTATTGTTATGAAAATTTTAATATCACTAATACGTTGTTCATAAGTTTGTTTTAATTCTCTTGGTACGTGTTTTGTAGCATGAAATTTAGTTTTTACTTTCGATATGTACATAAAAAATTTTGTAAATTGTATATTAAATTCAAATTTTGTTACAAGTCCAGTTACGAATCTCCAACATGCAAAAATTCACAGCTTCCATAACTAGAATTAATGCAAACGTTAAAATATATACAATGAATTTGATTCGTTAATCCCCTTCTCCAATTGTATAGAAATCCAAAGTCTAAATATTAATGTATAGGATATCTGGTCACATTCAACGCACTTCAATTTTTTGATACCCCTGGGAAAAATAGTAATGGGAGATTCTAGAGACCAAAATACGACGAAAGTCAAGAATACCAATTTGTTGATGGAGGATTCGTTACAAAGTTATTAACGTTTAAAGTTCCGCCCTTACTGAATTTTTTTCTTGCAAATGCGTAGGATTTCGAGGGTATGTCTATTGACCAAAAATTATTGTAATTGACCCCCGTAACCGAACATAATTTTTCCAGAACGATTTGAAATTTTTTTTTCATCTAAAAATTTAGGCACATTTCTGAATTTTTTTCTCGAAAATGCGTAGAATTTCGGGGGTATGTCTGTTCACCAAAAATGATTGCAATCGACCCCTGTAGCTAAAAATAATTTTTCCAGAACAATTTGAAATATTTTAATTTTGACGAAAAATTGTTCGATCTACACGAATTTTTTTCTCGAAAGGGCGTAGGATTTCGGGGGTATGTCTATTCACCAAAAATAATTGTAATTGACCCCTGCAACCGAAAATAATTTTTTCAGAACGATTTGAAATTTTTTTTTCGCCAAAAAATTTAGGCACCAACATTTATTTTTAATAAATTTGGTTGGCGCTGTACAGAAATGTTGTTTAATACTTTTTTGTGGGTACCCATGAGCTCTACTTCAGAAAAAAATTTCAATCAAATCAATTCACTATTATAGGAGTTATGGCCGTTTGAAAATTGGACCATCTTTATGGGGTTTTTGTCACTTTACAGGATTAAGGAACAACTTTTCGAATATTTTTAAAATTTCTACATATTCTTCACCAAAAGACGCGTTGTTTGCATTTTGAAACATTAAAATCGTCCAATCCGTTCAGAAGTTATGATATTCTAAACATTCGTATGAAATTTCAGGGAAAAATGTCATATATGGTCAGACATTAGATTTTCGGTAAGGATTTTTTTTCTCGGAACTGCGTAGGATTTCAGGGGTATGTCTATTCACCAAAAATGTTTGTAATTGACCCTCACAGTTAAAAATAATTTTTTCAGAACGATTTGAATTTTTTTTTTTCGCCGAGAAATTTGTCCACCTTGCTGAATTTTTTTTTCGAGAGTGCGTAGGATTTCGGGGTCATGTGTATTCACCAAAAATGGTTGTAATTGACCTCCGCAACGAAAATTAATTTTTTCAGAATTATTTGAAATTTTTTAATTTAATTTTTTAATAACCTTTTAACGAAGCCTCAGTCAAGAAATTTATATTCTTGATTCTCGTCTTATTTTGGCCTCTAAAATCTCTCATTGAAATTTTTCCCAGGTGTGGCCAAACACCCTGTATAAGAAATTTGGTCACAGTCAACACACTTCGTACACGAATAAACGTTTTTGTTTTTCTTCTTCCGAAGCACAAGAATATGTAGAGATCGTAGTTTCTGATAATGCTTGCATTCTTATATTCATGCTTGAATGTTAAAGAACAAGTATTGTATCGCCAGAAGAACAATCTTGAATTAGAAAAACACAACTAGAACTTCGCAAAGAAACATTACTATTGCAGTCCGTTGCAGTATTTAATGTTTCCAAATAATATTTCTTAATTTAGTTTCTTCGATATAGTAATTATTATAGAAATGATAGAAATACACTTCTAAATCACTGAAAGGCGTTTCACATAGGATAGTAGATCCGACGAAATATTTTTACATTCAGCATGTACTGTATGCCAATATACAACGTAGTGTAAATAATTCTCACTAAAATTTAAATAACTCGAACAATAACGAAGTCTTTGAGCTGAAATTTTCAGTGTGATGTGTGTGTATATGATACTAGAAATACGTGTGTATGGATTTTTCGTCAACTTCAAAAGAATGCTGTACAAATGTATATTTTCAAAATCTCATTCGGATAATTATTGACGGCTGATTTTTGCCTGAATGTCCCTCTCCTGAACATGGCACTTGTACACTATAGTGATCACAAACTAAATAAATTATACCAACACTAGAAGCCGTCTTTCTTCGTTTCTGAGTCATCGAAGAATAGGTTGGGACAAAGTTGGCAAAAAGGAATTTGTATCGACTACTTCACGGGCTGTAAACATCATGTGTTCTTTTGACCACTCACTCTTTCGCACCCTGACCCGATCGAGACGGTTCAGGGTCCCAGGGGCCCCGCGTGGAGGTGAGGTGAGTGGATTTGACCAGAGTAGGCCCGCCAACTTCACCGAAATTCTCCGCACCAGACTGTTGCCGGGGCAATGATCCAGATATAGGAGAACATCAGTTTCGTCGGGGTTTTCGACTTGGCTGATTGCCAGGAAGGCCTACTCCAGCCTCTTGCCCCCACTACTTAACTTCTTCGCTAAGAATTGATGTAAACGTTGGTCTGGGTATCGTATATCGAGCAACGAAATCAAATTCTGAGAAGACTGTGGCCTGAAAAGATTCATGCACCATCTCTTGCCCTCAGGAAAGAATAATTATGGAAAGGTGATGGTTTTTCAGGTCAGCAGTGGGAAGCAGTGTTAGGCAAAACGCAATCGATTTAACGATTGACAATCACATCAGTCACAGTTTGTAACTATATTAATCGTCAATTGTTCACTGATCAAACGGTATTCATTTGTCAATCGTTAATCGTATTAACTAACGATTACTTCGATCGTCAATTGACGAATTAATATATAATAATATGAGCGATTAATTCCATCAACCGACTAATATTAATCGCTACCAACTTCTGACGACTAAATTTTCAATCGCATCCGTTGATCGATTACTCCAATTAAATTAATCGATTGATGCCCAACTCTGGTGGGAAGTGATAGTGGTGTCAGCAGTGGGATTGACAAATAAGCAATTTGTTTTGTTCTAGTTATGTCGAAGGGATGCTTCAGCATCGTTGTTAGATACAGCATAGCCAGAAGAATAAGTTAAATCCTATTTTTGAGAACACTCGTTCTATTCAGAAATGAGATTTAGCTTATTTTTCTGGCCAGAAGATAACTACTGTCGTTTTATTTGTTCGAAAATATCTTCTTTACAAGGGATGACTCCCTTCTCTCCCATGTAAAATCGATTCTCTAGTTCGACGATTCGTCACTTTTTTTTTAGTCATAATAGATTTTCGTATTCTTCTATTATAGTGTCTATTGAATTTATTACGTTAGGAATCCTCGCTTCGTTAAATTCGCCACTGTCTCAAGTGGAAATAGAATACCCAGATGGCCAATCTTGAAACGAGATAAAGATAATAGACAGCAATAAAGAAACAATGGAATTTAGAATTCTAAAGAGAGGTCCTCTACCCTAAAAAGTCTAAAGCTATGTCTTATCTATTTTAACGTTTGTAAACTTGAAAATATAATTGATCTTTCATTACATATCACTGTATTAGGCATTCTGCATATTTTCCATACCATTTTCAACGTTCTGATATACAGGATAGAGGTACAAGTGGGCATAGAGTGATTCTACGTGTAAAAGCAAATCGAAATGAATTAATATTTTTTCGTTTGAACCTTCATTTTTGCGACAATTAAATTTTGGCTATCGCGTCTGACCATCGATCTCTTTTTCTACTTGCGTTCAAGTCCAAGTCGTACCCTGTTGCGAGATCTCAGTTTCTAAACAAAAACATGGAATATTAACTGAGGTGAGTACAACATTTGAATAAGAATAGTAGTATTTATTCGCTTTTGTTTCATCGCTAATGCCAGGGGCATTGTCCGCAGTATAAAAAGCGTGAGTACTTAAACCGAAACATAAAGTTTCTAATCCTTAAAATAATTCGTCTTTAACAATGTTATGGGAACAAATTTTTAATCGCAGGAGAGAAACTAACAATAGAAGCATCTATCATTATATAGATTTAACACAAAACTAACAAAGCATGATTGTTTTCGAATTTTTAATAGAAAAATGTAGAGTTTTATCAAGAGAATCAATATACATTAAGACGTACAAAAATACTAATTACTAGTATTATAATTTTTTTACTTTTTTGTAATAATTTAATACACTGTCCTTATGCAAACCATTGCTTAATTATATTATAAAAATAATTGACTTTCTTTATTCAAAACAATAGTGTTCTTATAGAAATTTCGTCCACTATACCGCATAAATTTGCAATGTCGATTTTCTGGAGGGCAAGACATCAAACGAAAAAATGTTACTTTTTTCTTTTTACTTATTTTAGAATTACCCTCTGTCTGGTTGTAACATCCCAACAGAACTTAATGGATGGTCTGATATAAATTAAAATTTTTGCGGTGTTGGAATTTATTGTCTATTCAACTTACGATACAATTCAAGTGCTTTGCAATATGCAGGATTGTTTTTCTTCTTTTTTCAATCTATAATGTTTCTATTAGGTTGGTGCATATGAAATGTTGTTTTTACAAATGAAACAGTTTTGTCCAACGATTAATCAATTTGAATATTCCAGATTCAGCAAGATTGGTTTCCATTTGTTTACCAATGCAGGTTGTTTTTCCATTAATTTTGAATGCATTTCTTCCGTTCCTTTACAGTAAGAGTCTGCCCAGTAATTACAGACCCAGATGGTAGAAAATGATGATGAACAAGACCCTTGAATGCCCACCAAACAGTTAGCATTATCTTCTTTAGACGAAGCATGTGCTTTGACTTTTCACATTCATCGAGCCATTGTCCCGATCGTTTCCAATTATCGTGTAAAATTCATTCTTCGTCACAAGTAACGACACGTTTTAAAAATGGATCTTGCTTGTTTCATTTGAGTAACATGCTGGTTATCTTCGTTCATCTAAGCTTTCATTTGTTTTTCCAACTCGAGCCAAACGAAAAACAATGCATGAATGGCTTACTTTCAATCGAGACGCTATTTATCTTGTTTATAGTGAATTCTCTTCAATAATACCCCTTAAAATTGTTAAGACACTTTCTGGCCTTCCTCTTGATCAATTTTCAAGCGAAGAATCACATTGAATTTTACAAACCAACCGTTCTAACATTCGCATAACTTTCTTCAAACACTAGTATTCATGACTATCGATAATACGATTTTAATGTTTTAATTTTAAACATTTTTAGCGCTCAATGTACATGTCTTACAATATACTTACACCTCTTTTCTATGGTTGAAAACAATCGATGATGGAGTAGATCAAAATAGATGTTACAGGGTCGGTTAATAAAAAGATCGGGGAAAACAATGTTTCGTATGCATCAACATAATAATATAATTTTTACTCGTAGATAAACAGTTCGAAAACGCATTTGCGCTGATGTACTTGTAATATTTCAGCAGCATATAAACATTTCGTACGAGAAAATGGTGTATGGACTCGTTTAGTAATTGCAATGCTCATTTTCTTAAACAGGTATCAACATTTAGCCTATTGATAGAAGAGAACGAGAACTTAAAAGTGTTAAGGTCGCTAAGAACTTTGCGGGCACTGAGACCATTAAGAGCAATATCGAGATGGCAAGGCATGAGGGTGAGTCCGAGCTGATTGTAGAATGTACGCTGCAAGTAGATTGGTTGGAAGTTTGAAAGCTAGAAAGTATCGCTTTTGTTTCTATTAGATCGTAGTGAACGCGTTGATGTATGCAATACCCAGTATATTCAACGTGCTCCTCGTCTGTCTCGTGTTCTGGCTGATATTTTCTATTATGGGCGTACAATTTTTCGGCGGCAAGTTTTTCAAATGCATTGACGAAAACGGTGAATTATTAGATATATCGGTAAGATGAAATTTGTCCTTTTTTTCTATGTTGTGCTAAAAGAAAAGACGCGGTGGAGTCTTGTGAATAACGTAGCGACGAAACCGAAAGATTTATTCGCATTAACATTAACTTCTTAGGTGATAAACACGAAGGACGATTGCTTGAAGACGAATTACTCGTGGGAGAATAGTAAGATCACGTTTGATCACGTGGGAATAGCTTATCTGGCTCTGTTTCAAGTAGCCACCTTCGAAGGCTGGATGGAGGTGATGCAGGACGCAGTAGATGCAAGAGGTGTTGACCTTCAACCTCAGAGAGAAGCAAACATTTGTGCATATTTCTACTTTGTGATATTCATTGTTTGCGGCTCGTTTTTTACACTGAATCTCTTTATCGGAGTAATTATAGACAACTTTAACATGCTGAAGAAAAAGGTAAGCGTTGAATGAATAACCGTCTGAGAAACTATACTCGGCTAAATTGTTCTTAACACGTTCTGTGCCATGACAATTTCAATGTGACTTTACGATTCACGTTGGGTGGAACACCGATTAGCCGCGCTTCCAAATTAGCTCTTAAGGGTATATAATCACAGCAAATACACTCGATTTACACTATCGCCTATCCGGCTATCGTAGGTTTCGAACCAGAATTGTGCTAATTCGATTATATTGTATTTCGATTACGCGGCTTAATTACAATGTATTTCAATTACGCCGTAATTGCACCCTAATTGGATGGCATAGTTCAAACTTTTCAGTTAATTCAATTACTGATTATTTTAATGATCAGTGTAATTAAAATGCAGAGTAATTAAAATATAATGTAATTGAATTACACTCGTCTGAATTGGATTCCATGAAAGCGTATATGTGTTTCAGATTTAATGACCAGAATTGAAGTATGCATGTAGGACCATATAACAAATGAATTTTTCCTTTGGAAGTATGTACTTAGAATTTATTGTCGTTTTAAAGTTACAAGACTTAAGAACAAATAACGTCGGAATATGTATCTGTTTAACTTATATTCAACTTAGTGGTATAAAAGAATGCCTCCAACCAAGAGGCAAGCATTATATCTATTGATAACAGAATTAATAAACAAATTTACTAGAAATTTACTAGTAATTTTCGATCATGAAAACAGATATTTCAATGTTATTTGTTCCAAAATCTTGTAACTTTAAGGGACAGTATATTCTAAATAAACTTTATGGTCCTACTTTCAGCCCTCAAGTCTGACCATTTAAATCCAAACACTCTGATATAATGAGAAAGTAGTATTTAAACGCATTCAGAATTTTGTCAAAGCCTGTCTAACTTTTACTATTCAGTTTTATAAATTTTCTAAGTTTAGCATAACAAATGGAGTAGTTTGGTGGAATGACGTATGCCATAGTTATTATGTGTTGGTATATGTTAGTGTATATGATGTTCCATTGTAATTTCCACACTGTATTTTTTATCCAAGTGTGTTTGTATGTTATTTTAGTATGTTGGATAGTTATTTTTTATCCATTTGTTTACTTTCAATATGAACTGTTTCACAATATGTACCTATTAGAACTTTATAACTCTGAAGTTTCAAAATAGAGTTTAAGTTGAAGCATGAATTTCTTTTTGCTACTGTTAGTTGCATATGTTGACATTATAATACCCAATTGTAGGGGTCCCAAAGCATGTATCATTTTAGATACAGTATGATTAATTGACTCAATATACGATAAGTTTTCCTATGTGATATGTTCGGTGTGTGTTGTAAAGTGCAATAAAAGTGGGCAGAATGTTGCAGGAATGTATTGTGCGAAATATCCTGATCGATCGTATCTTGTAATCGTTAGAAACATATTTCTAAATCTAACCCAGTCAATTCTTTCTTTTAGGGTTTTCTTAGAAGCAAAGCATATTTGCAGTATTTTTTTCCAATCAAGGACAAGAATGTTAATATTAAAGTTAATTGTGTGATTGTAACTACTACACAATTTAAGAATGTAACGAGAAATATAAAGCATATAATCAAATGTTTAAATGTTCATGGTGGAACGTTTGAATACTTACTACAAAAAAGTAATATTTTTTATACAAAATACGGAATTATCTTGTAATGCTAATAATAATAAAATACATAAAAAATGGATACAAGAACTGGAGGGATAAAAGTAACTCAAAATAATGTATTTTAACAGTAGAAGGACCTCCTAGGCATTTTGACCTGGACGTATGTTTCTGTTCCTTATTACTCTTTAAACATTTTTAATGTCTCTACTTATGATATTTTTTTCTACGTACATTCTGAACATTTTAGAACTCGAAAATGAGAATATTAATTAGTGTGTGATGGACAAACATAAGATTCTTACCAAAATAAATGGAGACATACAGGAAGGTGGAAAATTAGATTCGAATTACATATTTTCTTGTAAACCGTAATAGAAAGGCTGGGAACACTTACCACGTACTGTTTTCTTACACTTTTTAGAAGATTTGTTGTCACGTTTGTCGTTGACCTTGCACCGGTTCCGCCATAAAATGATTTGGTCCATCTAGGGGCATAAATCGTAAAACATAATTAAATCGATAATTAATCGATACGTCTACAAGTAAACATACGAAGAAACAAAATCAGAAAGTACAAGACTATAATATTCGTTTATATAGAAAATATAGGTATGCAAGTAAGTATCTTTGCAAAGTTACCAATGGGTCGTGTTGGTCCGCCTGGCCTTCTAGTGTCGATATTTGAACGAAATTCACAGAAATTACTCACTTAATATACAAAACAAAGAAACGTTACTTAAACAATCAGTTATGTTAATGATATAGGGGAAAGAACACACTAATTTCTCACATAACGAACTTCCTCGACCGACACAGCGTAACGACGCCACTGCGCCGAGGGTATATTCAAGATGGTGACGCGCAGGCGCAAGCGATGGCGCGAATACCGACCAGGGGCCCTAAGAGGGCCAAACGTAAATATGTATTACCACGCAACTGAAAAAAGTTATATCTTCAAAACGATTTGAAATACAAAAAAATGTCATGGGGCAAAATTAAACGGCATCGAATGATGCACAAACTGAGCCTAATTTTATTAACTTCTATGCATCGATGCATCTGAAAAATGCAATTGCATCCTCTTTTAAAGGGAGAATAATTATTCTTAATCGCTATATTAGTAAATTTTAAAATAGTGTAATGGTTTAACTATTAGGTTTGAGGCATAAGTACCTTATAAGTACCAAAATTCAAAATTATAAAATTCCATTTAATGAAAGGACGCAGTTGCATTTTTTAAATACATCGATAAAATAAAAATAAGAATAAAAATGAATAAAATCATTCGATGTCGTTTAATTTTGCTTTATGCCATTTTGTTGAATCTCTAGTTGTTTTAGAGATACAGCTTTTTCCAGTTGCATGGGCTTTCCTGGATACCTTGGGACCTTTTCTGTTCAGTTCGTAGGAATGTTGAGTAAAAAGCTTCATAGGCTTTAAAATTCCTATTATAAATACATTTCAACGTGAAGGCAGAAAGCTACTAGGGACGAAAATGAATTTAGGATTCTAAATGCTTTCGGAATAGAGTATAAGATAATAGAATATTGCAACGCAGGCAGACTCCATCGTTAGGTTAAACATTGTTCTTTTATATGGCAATCATAAGATAGTTGTTAACGTCCTAAATCAGGGCTGCTGAGTATTACCACCTAATTACTCCTACTACATCCACTTGACTTTCGCTTGTGTCTATGTAATAACGTGACACCTGTATCTATAGATATACATATACAAGATCTCAGTGTAGTCACTTAGGGAAATTGTTAGATAAATGGTAAATGAGAACCAGAGTTGGACATATTTTATTCTTGAATAACGAATAAAAATGTTTAATACACTCGTAAACTAACTTTTGCCCACGGCTTTGCTGATCTGAATATTGGGTTAAAAAACTCGTCGATAGATTCGAATTTATAAATGAATTTATGAATAAAACGTACGTAGAAGTTAGTTTACGAAACGATCTAAAGTTTGTATTTGTTATTCGCGAATAAAATTTGCCTAACTTTGAATAAAAGCTGTCGGTGATCCACGTGGCATGGAACGTGTTAATGTAGCGTCTAACACGTAACAAAATATTTAGTCCTTTTCCCGTATTTATCCTTATTTCAGTACGAAGGTGGAGTGTTAGAAATGTTTTTGACCGAAAGTCAAAAGCACTACTACACTGCCATGAAAAAGCTTGGCCGTAAAAAGCCACAAAAGGTGATAAAGCGTCCAATGAACCAAATCCTTGCAATGTTTTACGACCTATCGAATTCGCGCAGGTAAATTTTTTCAAATAATCTATCTTTACAAAAAAAATGTAAATTCTGTCTACTTAAGTAAATATTATTTAATGATTATATAATTAAACAAAAAAAAAAAATATTATTTAAATGTACCTACACTCCATACGATTTTGATCGCGACCTAATCCATCAACGACTGCAATATTTCCAGATTCGAAATAGCAATTTTCATTTTGATATTTCTCAACATGCTGACAATGGGAATCGAGCATTACGATCAACCTCATCCAATTTTCTTCGTCCTTGAAGTGTCCAATGCATTTTTCACGACTGTTTTTGGCTTAGAAGCGATCGTCAAGATAATAGGACTCCGTTATCATTATTTCACGGTGCCCTGGAATTTGTTCGACTTCCTCCTAGTGCTGGCTTCAATTCTAGGAATATTAATGGAGGATATTATGGTAGACTTCCCAGTGTCCCCGACGCTCCTGCGAGTGGTGAGAGTGTTCAGAATCGGTAGAATCTTAAGGCTCATAAAAGCTGCAAAAGGTATTCGCAAACTGCTCTTCGCTCTGGTCGTCAGTCTCCCAGCGCTGTTCAACATCGGTGCCCTTTTAGCCCTGATTACTTTTATTTATGCCATCATCGGCATGTCGGTCTTTGGCCACGTTAAAAAACAAGGTGCACTCGATGACATGGTGAGCGCTAAGAATTACTTGAACGTTTAATGCTTCTGTCGTTAAAGTTCTATTTTTTTTTATCTGCCAACTATCCGAAACATAATATACTGATCGCAACTTTTTCGCACTTTCCGTCCTATTTTCTTTATCTTTAGGTAAATTTTGAGACTTTTGGTAGAAGCATGCAATTACTGTTTCGATTAATGACATCAGCTGGTTGGAACGATGTATTGGAATCGCTCATGGTGCAACCACCCGATTGCGACCCAACTCCTACTAGTCGGCAGCTGAACGGAAATTGCGGATACCCGCTCTTGGCAATAACTTACTTTACTTCCTTCATCATAATCAGTTACATGATCGTTATCAACATGTATATCGCCATTATTCTTGAGAACTTTAATCAGGCCCATCAGGAGGAAGAAATTGGCATCGTAGAAGACGATTTAGAAATGTTCTACATCCGATGGTCCAAGTGAGAATTATATTCATCTTGTTTATAACGGGTTTTCCAATAACAGTGACAGAAACTTGAATTCAAATAAAATGCAAACTACAAAAGATAATATGGTGCTCTTTGCTTTATCTTTGCATCGTCTTAGTGAGACGATGAAAGAAAAGATAAAATTATTGAATGGGTACGCTCACCAGTGACTGTCACAGTCACGCCTTCATTTTAAACAAAACAAGAGGTAACTTTTTTGGGTACAAAGGTTGCTCGATTATTGACTGAGAATTAAATTCGATCATTTTTTTTTATTGATCAGGATTAGAAGGCTTCGATCCTTGAATTTAATGTTACGTGACTCGAACAAGCGAATAACGAACATGATGGCTATAACGATTGAAAGTTCTGTCGCTCTTACTGAAAAGTCCTATAATATCATTCCATTTTTCTCTGCGTATTAATTAGAATGTTTCTCTAACGAGTAAAATTATGATGGTTCTTAGGTACGATCCGCACGCAACGCAATTTATAAACTTTTCGCAGTTGAGCGATTTCATAGCGAGCCTAGACCCACCATTAGGAATATCGAAGCCCAACATGGTGGCGTTGGTTAGCTTCAATCTTCCTATTGCAAAGGGTAATAAGATTCATTGTCTGGACATTCTCCACTCACTTGTCAAGCACGTTCTCGGGCATGTCGAGGAGTCCGAGGATTTCCGAAAGTTACAGGAACAAATGGACATAAAATTCAAGAAACAATTTCCAACTCGCAAAGAACTCGAGATTGTTTCTTCGACAAGAATGTGGAAGCGTCAGGACAAAGCAGCCAGATTGATACAAAGCACTATTAGAGAATACATAGCGTGAGTGAACGTGTTTACTTTTTAGCGCGTCTAACACTATCAAGGATCGTCTAACGAGGACCGTTACTTTCAGAGCGAAGAAGGAACGCGAAAGAATGGCTCAGGAAGTAGATTCGCAGACGCAAACATCGAGTCCTGGCGTTGGGAATGAGGGTAGGGGCGGGGGTGGATGGAGTGGCAAAGTATCGGCTTTTCTACACGTGCATAGAGGTAGTCGAGCCAGTAGCCGCAAGTCCTCGAGGACCAGCGACGCCAGCGATTTCAGCGAGCTAGGTGCCGCCTCGGCATGGCTTTTTCCAAATTTGCCTTTGCTGTTGCTCTCCGGCGCCACCGGTACTCATGAGGACCTGCTTCCTCCCGCTCTAACCGTATCCCGTCCCTCACCGACTACGGAACAACAAGCGTTTGCCGGTTCCTCCGTTGCTAGCCCCACTTCCTCCGATCTACACACCAGGTTTGCATTCTTTCTTATGCTCAATTTTAACGAGAAACGTTCGCGATACGTTCAATGCTAATCCAAAAGATTCTAATTCAATCATCAAATGACCAGTCTTTCTTTTTCTCTTTTATTGGACAACGTACTTCTAGCTTTTGCATTATATGCCTAGAAAGTTGTGTTTTGAAGTTTATTCGTAAGATACCTTTCTCTTTTATGTCGCATATATTGTCTCAAAGCAAAATTATTCAACAATTTTAGTTTAAATGTGCATACCTAGTACATCAACTTCATACAGAAAATTTACAAATTATGTCAAAATTTTTTAATTTTCATCTGATAATTAGTTCCAGAGAAAACTATTATTAACGAGAAAATGCTAGCGAATACGCGAACATCCTGTATACAAATTCAATTTCAATTAAATGAACAATTTACAATCCAGCTTTATTGCGCACCGACATGTTTACGGAACGTTTGTATTTGTATAATTGTGATTCGTAGATCGATCGCAGGACCGACCCTCGGCAGACAAGATGCCGTTGAAAGTTATCCTGACGAAGAAGTTCTCAGTCTTCCTACCAAGCGCAGATCTCTCCCACCGAGCGCTACCACACTCTCCCTCAACACCTTACATCGTGACATCAAAGAAGTGTTTAGCAGACGTTGCGGTAGCCTTCGAAAGAAACATCAACCAACTCCCGAACCAGCTCCGCTGCCAATCGAATCTACTGATGTAAGCATACTCGTCACAGAACCTAGTCCAGAGAATACTGCGCCACCCTCGAGGCCGGCGCTCCTTAGACGACAATCTGCCGCCACAGTCGTTCATGTCCTTGTGCACCGAGAGAGCGAAGAATATCAAGAGATGCAACCAGACGATACCAGTTGATCTTAGGTCGTTGTGCTCGACATCCTTCCGAAGTAATTTTAATGAGAGGCTGACCTCAGAGCCACTAGTTTTGTTATCGCATTACGGGAACCTCGAGTCTTTTCCGGTTCTTTCTCCTCTCTCCCTTTCTTTGACGATACTACCTTATTATCATCTAAATGCTCTTACTACTTCATTACGATACTTGACAAACTATGACCAAATGATACGGTAGAATCTTAAATTGTAACCTTATAAAATCATTTATTCCTATATTTACATTTCGATCCGAATAATGTGCTACTTTCTTTCTAGAAAATACTGTTCTTACAGCCCATTTGAATTCTAGCAAATAAGGGTATCCTGTTGTTATCTTTAGTAGTCGATTGTTCTTAATCAGCTTTAATCATTTTAATCACGCGGCAAAAGGTATCGAGATTAAACGCGGCGAGTAATTTTATAATTCGAACACTTCGCATTTATCGCTTTGTCTCTTTGTAATTTTGTTTATAATAAAGAGTATATTGCGTTAAAGCATCGAGTCTGATTAATAAAATTATAAACGTTATTTATCGAATTTATATTTAGTACATGAAACTTCGTGGGGTTTGTGATATCAATTAACTATGTTTCAATATGAAACAGTAACACTTTACAAATTGTAAAGATAGGACGTAAACTCAAAAATATTTCACAAATATTTTCCAAAGAAACAAGGGCAAAATTGAGAAACGATTATTTTACTTTCAATAAGGAAGAACACTGAAGCAGACATTATTTTATGCTACAAACGTGAAAGTTGGATAAAAAGAGATGCTTTAATTGTAGACAAGATTATTAAGCGAAAATGAGAATAGCGATCTGTTCGAATATTAAAGTTACTGACTGTGCATGGTACAAGCGCGTAAACGATTGCTATTTGGTCGGACATTACTTGAAACTCGCATCCTTGTATCGCGATTTAGGATAATTGGGCTAGTTTAACAAGGTACAGGTAAACTCCGATTCCTTTTTTCAGACTAAATGATTGGTACGAGCTCCCATGATATTTGCTTTGCAAACTGTCCGGTTTGCTGTAAAAAGAAACGAGTAATAATAATGTAAAAGAAAGAATAATACTGCCACGAGTCGTAACATAGCGTATATATATTTAATTTATAATTGTTTCGAGAGGAAAGGTGAAAAAGGACATGAAAAGAGAAGAGAGGAAAGATGAGGCAAGAAATATAGGAGGAAAGAGAAGATAAGAATGAGAAAAAGCTGTGTGCTTTAAAATAGGCAATATTGTAGAGAAATTGTCATTTTTTCACATTTTTGAGAAATACAGGTAGCTAGCAGCTGATTTCATGTAATTCGAGTTTACGATATACGTAGAACGCAAACGTACCAACGATTACGAAAGCGATCTGTGTAAAAAAAAAGAAAATCAGAAAAAAAATAATTGAATTTGTCGCTTAATCCGCGTTACGTTGATCTACATCATATAAATACGGAATAAAACTTAGGCCACTTCCATAATCATTGGTACAAATGTATACGAAGTTTCACTTATTGAAATTATTTTAAAAAAATACGATATTTATAATGTATAATACAATTACACAGTTTGTGAAACTGATTGTTCTATACTAATTCAAATGCATGAGGAACATTACGGAAGAGGGCTTTCCTTTTAGAGCACGTTATCATTCAAATATAGTTTCCGTCATATTTTTTCTTCCTTCTTAAAAAAGATAATTACACGTAGCTTTAATATTAACGCAAAGTACGTATGAATACTTTGGATTATAATATAATCGAGTTCGATACTTCCACGTAATTGAAATTTAACACATTTTCTTAAATACCATTAAGGGAACGCGGTGGAACTGTTTAAGCTTCTTTATAACGCCGAACGAGAAGTTTAGAACCGGTTGATAAAACGTTGATATATTTATCATTTTTCATACAATTACTTTAGTATGGAACGAATCAATGTCACACAGTGCACCGGAAAATGAACGATTGTTATGGCTGAAAAAAAAAGAGTACGTAAAAAATTCGTAGATTACATAAACAATGAAGAATAATTTGATACTGGTTTGCACGCGTATGTGCATGCATGTATCAAAGTTGGACGAAATTTATTCGGGAATAATAATTAAAAACATTACATTTATTCGTAAACTAACTTTTGCCCGCGGATCGCCAGAATGCGATAAATGCTTAAAAAGTAAATGAAAGTTCGTTTACAAAGAAATCTAACATTTTTCTTAGTTTGCGAATAAAATTTGTCCAACTCTGGTATATACGAATGTGCACTAGATGACAACGATTCAAGCAGCCTTTAATTTCTATTTGCCGCTATAAGGAAGGAAAAGGAAATTTGTGTTTCGATCAGGTTTACCGGTGAATTCATTCTTAAGACATTTGTAGCAGACATTGTTGAACACCATATTATTTAAATTTCAAACGAAGGATCACATTACAGGAGTGGGGCAAAATGTAGATTGATTATATTCGTCACGATAGCGTGACACGTAATTACACCGTAATCACGCCTTGATCACGCGGTAATTACACGTTAATTAGACAGTTGTCACACGCTTTAAAGATTTACAATTATGATTACACCGCAAATATACGGTAATTACCGCGTGATTGCAGCGTGATTAAACGTAATCGTGTTACATTTTACCCGACTCTGCCATTTTGTTATTTTGGGCCGAGGCTGAAGCTCGAAACGCCTAGAATTATGGCTATCGATAAAGATATCGATAAGGTGAATTCAAGCGAATGAGGTAGGTTGCAACGTAATAATTGTAATACAATTATTTAAAATATATTAATTTCTTTCTGAACTTATTGGGCAACCTATTAGTGTACATATTTCAACTTTAATTTCGTTCTATTTGCAAACATTTCTGAATATATGTTGCAGATCATATATCAGAAATACAACACGCGTGTGTATTTTTTTTTTTTAATTACATCTTCAACGAGACATGAGCTTTTTGTTTGTATTTTATTACATAGAAAATTATAATCCGTATTCGATGTTACGTTTTGTATTTTTTAATGATTATCCGTCCAAATACGTGCTTATTTGTAATCTGTATCTAGATAAATTGTCAAAATATTATTACTGGTGATTAGCAGTATGAAACTTTTTTTAGTTAATATTCCATTTGTGTGTTAAATTTCTTTTCGTCATTTTAATATATTCCTTCGAATCGAAGGTAGGATCAAGTTGAATCTCGAACCTCGAACCTCTAGTCGAGATTGTCGAGGGTGTTTGAAACGGTTTGGGTTCCGGGTATCGGTTTCATCTGAACACCATAGGTGGAATTACACAGGGTGCCATAAGTTTTCGAAAATTATATAATTATAGCAAGAGAGTATTTATCCAAGGATTGATCACAGCCAAAATATGCAAATATGTTATCCGTGATAAGTTGTAACAAAAAGAAATAAATTTTATATAATTTTCCTATAATTAATGCGTTGCATTCTTCTCGGTTACTTTTATTCGGCTCAACGATATCTTGACGATATTACCGACATTTCGTCGTAGAAAAAGCTCGATTTTGGGGCATCCGAATAGCGCTTAAATGTAACGTCGGCGTCAAAATAACAGCAATTATTCTTCCATAGTATTTACAAAACTAAATTTGAAAAGCCAATTGACTTGACACCGACGTTATCCACGGTGCAAACTGATCTTTAAGGGGGGCTTCTCGTGTAACAAGTTGAAAAATATCGATCGTTCGTTATTCTTGTAAATCGAAAGTAAATTTCAAAAATAAAATCTTTACATTTGCAAAGTCTAATTCGCAAAAATAACGGAGTTATAACTAGTCAATTTTAGCACAGTTCGTTTTCTTCTTTATGCATATATATTTCTCCAGGTACTGAACCTAAAATTCTAATTTTTATTTTTATTTATAGTAACTTTTTAAAGGTAATTTTTTTTCAAACCCTGTGGACTTTTCAATTTTCTATTCTTTTTCTTTAAAAACAAGCTCAATACTAGCATCAATTATCTAACTTTAAGAAAATTAAGTACTATAAGTTTCACCGTCGAAAAGGTTAATAATATTCTATATTAATGAATAAATAATAAAAAGGAACGAAATTAAAAAATTGTTACCTGTAATTTAAAAATATGTTATGTTTTCAAAAAAGTTCCATTCAAATTGAAAGTAGTTTATTTTTAAAAAATTCATAAATATTAATTACTTTTAGAGCTGTTACATGAGAATCTCCCCTTAATAAAATCAGTATGTCTCGGTCGTTATTTGTATTATCGAATCTGTTTGATACTACTGGTTTCTTGCTAGCTATATTCTCTATCTTGAAATCATTTAAATTATAGTATCGTTTTCAACGTAAGAATGATCAAAACATTTCTGTAACGATAAAATAAAAAATATATAAGTTTTATTTTTCTTATTTCGATGATTTATTTGTAGCTGAATCATTGTCACATGCAAATCATAAATAACGTCGAGGCTCGTTCAGTTCGAATAGCCCTCAGAAAACAGTGGGAATAATTTTACGATAGAAGAAGAAAATAGTAATGATCTAACACATAGTATTGTGTTACTCTATTCTATTCGTAAAAGGTATTAAATAGATGAAAATACAGAAATAAATAGGTGCATTTGTACGGGAGACCAGAACTACAAAATGAACATACGACACGAATATACTATGATCTATAACAATGGTTCTTAACCTTTTTCTTCTACGCATCTCTTGACTTGATGAAATTCGTGGCACCTTTTCTCACAATGATGCTTTAATAAAAGTTTCTATTAAACAGAAAAGAATTCAGATGCTCGCAAATTTCGTTTTCTAAAGAAAATAGACAGTTTTGAATTTCAGCTACATCTTGATAGCGTTTCCGGTAGTAATTCCTCCGTACAAGACTATTAACAAATTTATTACAGTAAATAGCTAATAGCTATCGTATTTTATTTACGTATTTTAATATTTCAAACGTAATGTATTTACAAAACTAAACATTTAATAATTCCCTATACAAAATCGCGGGCCCCTTGCAAACCTATATGTATATGGCCCCCACTGGGGTTCGTGGAGCACAGGTTAAGAACCACTGATCTATAACATAGAATTAAATACTAGGAGCTGTAAGAAAGAAAAAAAAAGGGAGAGAGGAAGGGAACAGGAAGAGAGAGAAAAAGAGTTACATAGGAAAGAAACAACGAATTTTGTAGTAATTAATTACATTTTTACGGTAACCTTATTGGTCCGTCTTCGTTCACGGCAGTACTATCCGCGGGTGAAAGCCTTTATTCGGCTTACAAGTAGTTGACACTCTGCGTGCTGTATCGTGGCGCAATACACCATTAACAACTTTCGCATATATTCAGTGCTGTCCACGGAAGGAGCCCCTTAGTTTGGCCCCCTCTACGTACCCCTATTACATTTGTAGCGGCACCTTCGTAATGCGACTTCAACTAGCGTTTTTGGTACGGCGGCAGACTCAAAGTAGGGGGAGCTCCCTAAGCGCCTACGCTTATGTTGGATAGCACTGATTTATGATATTTAAATCCCTGAAATAAGAACACAAAACTTATTGATTTAGACAACAATAGATTTTCACCTTACCTCTCTTTAATTTTCCTTTACACAAATTACATGTTGCCATTGACACGCCATGACCTCTCGTCGACCTATAGTGCCTATTATTAGAAAACGATTGCGAATTAATATACGTATATAGAAAATACAGACATGTATACTAGATTTTCATATTACAAATATTCGTACGCGGGCAATGGTGCGAGTTAAATTTACATCTCTTGTTAGAACGTACAACATACGTTACTTTTAGAGTTTAGCATTAAATGCTTAAATGTTTGGTGAACCTGTTTTCCACGCGTTAACTTCAATGACAACATCGAGGAACACGGGGGAGAAGAAGCTGACGAATAACTGAATCGAAAAACAAAAAAAAAAAAAAAAAAGAAACTAAACAAGAATAAAATTGAATATTTTAAAATGATCAAATTCTGAAATGCGATCTTTGCAAGGCACGCATCGCAAAGCTATGTACCATGTCAATTAAAGGCATAAATATATTAGTAGTTTATTTATAATTGGAGGGTATATGCGCGATACGTCTAGATATTATGTATTTATAAATATACCAAAACACTGGAGACTGGACATATGCGACTTTACTATCCTGAAACCTTAAGGGATAGTAAAATTTCCAAAATTGTACAATCACGCTCGGACGCCCTTCGGGGCTCCGAAATTGTTAGGTTATAATTTTTCAAATGGCGCATTTTTCTGCGTACTGCGTGCGTGCGTGTGAATAGAAAAATCATAAAGTAACACCTGCTCAAATGTATACATATTTAAATTCACGGGCAGAATACACTTTAATAATGATAAATCTCCGCAATTTATAGCTTTTTTTTTCTTTTAACGCTGGTACGTACGATTGATTCCTTATGTACTTCATCGTTCGTTCCAGTTGGTTTGTCGTTTCTCACATTTTTGACATCAGTGACAATATTGATCACGCAATGTATAAGCCATGTAACAAAAAAAGATCTAATGTCCTACCGCTCGGGTGAAAATAAAAGAAGCGTCGAAGGACAGAATAATTGACAAAGAATGTTAATCGATAGACGATCATTGGTACAGGGTTAATGACAATCGAGATCTTAAAAGAAATATCTTTTTCCTTTTCTTTCGTGTTTTGATCTATTTACTTTCGGAAAACATCTTTCAACGATAGTAAAGTAATTGGTAATGATTATATTTAACAACCAATGTTCTATTACCAACAATTGTTAATTTCAATTTTTTCGTAAATTTAAAATTGTCGTACGAGTAGGATTTTACTATATACGGAAAAGTTTAATTAATTTTAATATTTACAATGATGGAAACATGAAAAATGTAAGAAAGGAAAGAGAGAAAAGAGAGAGGTAGCAGAAATATTACATTAATATTGTAATAATTTTCAGATAAGGAAAAAATTAAAAGAGCAGTCAAATGTTCCTTTAACTTGAACTTGTAAATAGTTTAGTAATGCCTGTTAGTCTGCAAGACCGACCGTTTCATCACATATGTACATGTATAAGTGGAAAGTCGGGCATTGTTCTTCCATATTTATCACTTTTATTTATATAAATTTTTCTATAGATTACTATGTTGCAATATTTGTTTTCGAAGTTCGTTAACAGTACTTCGACAAACATACACTTGAATTTCACATATTCTTTAATTAATATTTTTATATCTAAAATGTGCTACTCCTCCAACCTTTAATCCACAATTAGTCAAATGTATTTTCTCGTAATAGCAACAATGCTCGATATAATCTACAAGTTAATACGAGCAGACACTGAATTTTAAAATACACAGTCTAATAAAATCTGATGTTATAATAAAAATACTAATAATAATCATAATAATAAGCAACAGATAAATAATAAGAATGTTAATCCATGTAAGAATGATATTATATAAATATTCCTACAGAATAAATTGAGGAGTTTATTGCAAAAACTGATTTAAACATGGTTGTATTACTATTACACTAATTTTAAGAGACTTTTACAGAATTCTCACGTTTATTCCATAACGTGTCCTTTATGCAAGTTTATTTAATGCTTAAAATTTTACATGCAAAAACATTTTTATATACATATATATTTTATTATTATTCAACAATGGATACAGCTATGTACAGAACTAATTTTTTTTTTAAACCTTTGTCTTTTACTTTGTGGTAACTCTAGTACGCTTATTCCATGCAAAATTGGTACCGTAACTACGAGGTTTAGGTTTATTAACATTTGGTTTCTGAATATAGTAATTCCAACCCATTTTTTCACAGTGCGCGACAGCTTCTTCTGACGAAGCAAATTCCACCTTGAGATTAGACACAGGATCTCCTCTAAGGACGAAAAGTAATATTAACAAACAGGTAAATACTCGAGAGAGAAATATTTTAGTTTACTTACGAAGAAGTCCATCCCATTAATGGATTCTCCCAACGTTCGCGCGTATCGAAGTCTATCTGCCAAAGATGTGTGTTATTTGTTCCAGATTGCATAGCACTTTTTGCAGGGCAATAAATGCGAACTCTACGGGTTTTTATATGCTCTTCTGGAATACCCGAAACCGCACCAACATTTTCAACCGCAGATACAGTAATAGGAAGCTTTAGAGCTTCCAAGTATGCCTGTTTTTCTTTGTCTGCTAAAACTTCTTTGGGATCTTTTCCAATTGTTACTGGCACTAAACCTTCTTCACCTGTTTCTTTGCTCGAAGCCACAAACAGTCTTTTCGTTAATCTATAAACCAAATTGTACAAAAATTGAATTCATTTCTTGAAATATTTTTACAGCGTTTTTCACAGAAGGTTATGTAAAATCATAGAATTGTATTTTACGCTACGTAAAAAAGTATCAAAACAAAATCAGACTTACGAAACAGAACTTACCCATAACATTTCCTAACATCACCATTCAAGCGTAGACACAGTAACGTACGAAGTGCCATTTTATATGGCAAATCTTAACTAGGTAAATACGTATTCAGAATTCAGCCTCAGTGCCCTCAGTGTGACCAGATTTACCACTTTTACGAGCATGCGCACTCGGAAAACAACGGTATGCATAGTACTGTGTTATTAGACGTTTAAGTCTAGCGGGGTCTCGATAAAAGAATAAGTTGTTATTTCACACAATGTTTGCTAAATAAAATTTTCATTTACATATCCCATAAAATTGATATGTTTTAACAATTATTTTAATATCTTTTCTTATTATTATTCGACATTTATTTACTTCGTTTATTCATTTCACAAAAATTTATATATATTTTATGAAATCAAACAGGAGATCATATGATACTCGTTTCTACTCGATGTTAGTATTTTACTGAAGCGATTTCCAAGTAATTCCACCTGTTTGGCTAGTCATTCTGTCTTTTTTATAATACAAGCGGTTAAAGATTGAAAAATATCGATTATTATCGATAGTTTCCTCTATCAAACTGTTCAAAGTTATTTTAATAACTATATTAATAATAGCTACCGCGGGCATATCAAATTTTTATTAGAAAGTGTTAAACAAAGCTATAATAATGATAGCTTTCAAAAAATATTTGATAAAGAATACTGAGTCATTGGATTTTCGTGAGGCCGGATTATTCCACACATAATTAAAATATTTTTTAAATTAGTGTAAATTTAAAATATTTGACTGATGTATCTACAGTCTCAATTTAGTTTTCACGATAATAAAGCCCCTAATACCAAATTACACTGGTTTCGATCATATTTATGTTAAGACTGGATTATCACTTTAGTGCTGTTACTAGATTTCTTTTAGCGGCCTGTGCTGTAACATATATGTATATGTATCTTGTTTGTTTTCTAATTTAAGTGGTATTATACTTCAAATTATCGACAAATTAAGATACAATTTTGATTCTGTTATTGTAGCTAAAACTGAAAATAATGAGTTTGATGACTTGTATGCGTTCTGTAAATATGCAGTAATAAACGAAACCTAATTATAACATAACCTCAACATTGGTTCATGTTAAAAATATTGTCTCTTTTTAGATAGCAATTAATCAGAATACTTTATCAAAGAGGTATGTACACGTTAGTGCAGTATGTAATAAAACACAAGCTGGACGTTATAGGCCTAAACCAAACAAACCTCAATACCTGACATATGAAATGGCAAATCCTCCTCATTATATTGCTGCTAGAAAGTCTTGGAATTCTTGGAATACGTGTATGTAAATTAAAATGCAAAATGTGTGCCTCTTTAAATTGTACTTTTGCAAGACAAGATACGTATACATTTGCTATTTTATAAATATATTATTTATTGCAGCAAATGTAAAAGATGGTAACAGACCATCGGAGACTACTATGGAAGACATGTTTATAAGAAATTTTATAAACGGAACATGGCACCGTCTGTTTGTAAGCGAAGTCATTATTAAACGACAGCATAATATAATTAGAATTGCTGGAGTTGTTAAACGTAGGATTACACCTATACAAGTTTATTTTTTAATGGGTTATACCGAAGAGCTCTTAAGTTATTGGTTACATTGTCCAGTCAAACTGGAGTTCGTAACCGTAATTTCAAAGGCAGCTATTGTATACAAAGTAATATAAATAATTTTAAATAAAAGCAATTATGTTATAGAAATAAACGTTAAATTTAATTTATAATTAAGCGTAGAATACAAATTTCAAAATCTCGGAAAAAATGACATTTTTAGACATAATATATAATAGTTTATTAAGTAAAATTTAATAAAAATTTCCAAACGATATAATTCATATAGTTCAGTTTTTCATTTTCTTTTTCAATAATGCTTTTCGTTTTTTTTCCATAGCTTCCATACGCATGTCTTCTAAATCTTCCATAATACCTAAAAATATATTTTATTCAATTGTTTATACAGAAATAAATTTAATTGCGTATGTCACTTTTCTGGTGTTACCTATTTTAGTAGATACATATTCTTCTTTAAGTTGTTGTGCAAAACTACTTTCCATGGCTACGTCGTCTTCGTTATTTACATATCTATATTTACTTTTATCATAACCAAAAATTTCACTTATGTATTTACTATAGTCTTCGGCTTCCTCCTCTACGCCATCATCAATAAAATCGTCAAGTTCAGAGTCGTATTCATCTTCACCTTCGTGTAAGCGGCCTATAAATTTTATTATAAATTTATTAAATACGCTATTGTATTAAATAATAATTTCTTACTTCTATTAAAATATTAATACAAAGTTATCGGATTCCGCGGAAATTTCAATCGTTTTCTTTGAATCACACACATTTCAAAGATTAATGGTCATTTTTTTAAATTTAATTAATTCTAAAAATATTATACTATATTTTTACAGTCCGAGTATCTCTTAAAGAGTGCATTATTAAAAGGTGGTTCAAAAGAACATCAACATTAGTGAAGTATGTAATAAATAGAATATCGAAATACTCACGTTTATGAGCGATCGGTTTCTTGTGTTCTTTTGAAGGCAGTGCGTGTTTAGATCTCATGAGTTTCAGATCTGTTTGTGGTAACTGTTTCATAACTTTATTATCAGTCGCTCGGATTGTGCACTTTGCTGTACTTGGCGCTAGAGGTTCTTTTTGCTTGAAACCTTTCGATGTACCCTGTTTTTCTGGAACTTTCAATTTCGACGTCCACTTCTCTGGTTTCGCATTTTTTATATCCGCGATCTTACTTTTACTCAGTTGTAATTTTTTTTTTTCCTCTTCGATAGACCGTCGCATTTCCTCTAATTTTCTCTTCTCCGTCTCTAATTTTCTACGTTCTTCCAGAAGTATATCTTTCTCCGATGTTTTTGAAACATTGGGCTTATTTACATTGGACTTACTCTCGTTGGGTTTCTCAATGTGCCTTTTAGGAGGCAAAGGTTGCGTTCCAGTTGATGGTTTTACAGAAGTTTTATTTAAAGGGGGGAAATCCGGTAACTTTTCGGATGACTTAGATATTTTGTTGATATTGTTGCCAGTACTACGACATTCTTGCGTTTTATTTGTTTTACTAGGTATAGCATTTCCCCCTTCTTTATTGTTTACACCACCGTCTTTACCTCGTTGTTCCTTTTTTTCTCGCCATTCTTTTTCCTTTGCATACTCTTTCATCTGCTTTTTCGTCATTAACCTTTCTGGTATTTCAGCTTTTGGTTTAACATCGATTACAATTGGTTCGTGTTGTTTTTTTTCCGCAATTTTTAACAGCTCATTAAAATCCATTACCGGAGGCGGGGGTCTTTTTTTATGTTTGGGCTTTTCCTCTTGTTCCACTTTCTCATCTCCAATACTTCTATCAGCTTTTTCTTCTGTTTCCTCAGTTTCCGTTTCCTTCGTATTGGACTTCCTTTTTCGTCGATGTCCCAAAGCTTCTTCCACTTCTTGTTGTTTTAAGGCTTGTTTAACTCTATCCTAAAGTTGTAGTTAATTATTTTGAAAAGAAAAAGAAAAAAAAAAAACAGTAATTATGTTGTACTGTAACAACAATAATAATGTTAAAAGAAATATATTAATGGATACTTGGTAAATTTAATTTTCTTAAATACTGTTAGGTTTGAACCAATTTTCTTCTGCCATATGCGACGATACAACTCGATTCCACAGCATTAACATTTTTATACGAATCTCTCACTAATTGAAGGTAGAAGCATTTTAACTAAACAATTCTTGATTGATAGCGACTGTATAAGTATACATAAGTATACATTTTTCATGCTTATTCAAATCTGCGTTACGTTCCACAATAATTACTTACACAATAGTAAAATATACTGTTAATACATAAATTCTTTAATATAAAAGTTGTTAAATCGTTTTGTCAATATAGGGTGTTAGGCCACCCCTGGGAAAAATTTTAATGGGGGACTCTAGAGGCCAAAATAAGACGAAAATCAAGAATACCAATTTGTTGATGGAGGCTTTGTTAAAAAGTTATTAACGTTTAAAGTTCCGCCCGAACTGAATTTTTTTCTCGAAAATGCGCAAGATTTCGGGGGTATGTCTATTCATAAAAAACGATTGCAATTGACCCCCGCAACCGAAAATAATTTTTCCAGAACGATTTGAAATTTTTGAATTTAATTGTTAATAACTTTTAAAATTTTTCCCAGGTTTGGTCGAACACCCTGTATAATAACGAGAGTTTCAAAGCGCTTCTTCGGAAGATATACTTTAGACGCAATGTGCATATCATTGTTAATAATTTTTGAAATATCAACGAGATATGAACGAGAAATGAAACCGAGAAGAATACTATAAATAAGACTAAAATAAACAAACTATAAAAGAACAGAAATTTCTAAAATAGTTAGGAAACGTCGTGTAACGGTGAAAATAATAATAAAAATTTTTTTTTGGGGTATATTAAATAGACATATTTAGATCCGATGGGAAAGGAACAATTTGGCGAAAACCAAACTCGGGATATTGCATCTGATAAATACAAGTACACTTTTTTTTTTAATGGAATCACATTTTTTTTACTCGTATCGACTCTTCAAAAAGTACTACTAGTAGGGTACCACGTGTACTTACTTTGTTAAAGATGTTCGACTGTTCTGTTTTTGCATAGGATGTAAACTACTTCATACATAGTGTCTTTATAGTTTTCATAACAGAACTAATGTAGTCACCGTTTGTTCGAACAACGTAGTTTAATTCATTCTTTCGAGTCTTCCATATAAACAAACGGACGTGAATGCACTTTATCTCTAAGGTAACCCCATCCAAAAAATATCCAAAGGATTCTTAGGTCCAGAGACCGTGTTATGGTGTTTTACCGTATGCTCTAAACCATCTGTTAGAATTAGTTCGTCGTACGTAAGTGGACACGATAGGCCGCTGACGAGTTGGGGTGGGGCCCATCCATCATGAATGAAGGCAGGTGGCATAAATTCCAAAAAATGCAGATATCTTTCACCATTTAGTACGTTATCTGTGAAGAAATACGAACCAATAATAGTAGCATCTAAAATGCCACACCATTAATACTGAAACGCATTTCTTCAAAGTCGTGAGTTTTCTGTAGGCCATGTATGTTCATTATGTCTACTGAACATTCCATTATTTGCAAATGTACCTTCATTGGTACATAACATTTTAAGAAGAAAACTTCTATCTCTTTTACTTCGTGTAAAAAAAAATAATACAGAATCGCATTCGGCGAGTTTCATTTTCTGGGTGGAATTTAATAATAAAATTTTTGCAATTTTAAATTTATCGAAAAGAATTTTAGTTACTTGGTCGTTTCATTCTTTCGTTATTTCTTTTGTCGAAGTTTATGAATTAAACTCAACGCAAGTCGGTACACATGATTTAATGTCATCATTATTTGTAACAGGACTACTCTTAGGATTCAAAAAAGTTCCATACTCACGTAAATACAATACGAGTAAAAAAATGCGATTCAGATTCCACACTTGCAGTTACAGAACGGATAGATATTATTTGTTAGCAATTTATGTTTACGATTTTTTGATATTTTCGGTAAATATGATGGCTCGAGAATAGCCTGAAAGTTGATTCAACTAAAATTAACGGAGATATCTACTTATAGGCGTTTAAAGTGTATGTTCTGCTAGAGCATTTGAAGCAGATATAGTCTTATTTGGCCTCTAGAATCTCCCATTAAAATTTTTCTCAGGGGTAGCCGAACACCCCGTATAGCCACCAACACTTGCAATAGAAAGAATAGAAAGTTTATTATTACTGTACTAAGTGTCAATGATGTTATATAATATTAATATAAGTACAATAACAAGACAAAAAGATACGATATAAAAAAATTATTAAGTCTACCACAGGATTTGAACCATGGATCTTTGGGATTATAATCGAATACTCTACCACCATGGTCATCTTCAGTATATTGATATGTTTTTCCTTGTTTTGCAGACAATAACTTTTACGGTAAAAGTCGCTCGTCCGTTTCCAGCCTTAGAGCATAGAAAACTAAACAGAAATTTCTCAAATACGAAAGTCCACTATGAAACGCGCTATAAAGCTTTTGCTACACAGATTACATACTACAATTTGCATCTATTGGCAATCTTAAAGCGACCTCCGCATCTTGGACTTCTTCTCATTAGTATTATTTGATGTATAATAAACCAGAAATATTATATAAGTCTTACGACTATGAGAACATGAAAATTCTATTGGACCCCAAGATAAAAGAAGGCTTTGAAACTCCATGTCATTTAGAAAGATAGTGTCATAAGTAAGATGTATGCAAATACGAATTGGTGGTACATTTTATACATAGGGCGAGTTGTAGCTTGTATAATTTAAAAGTAAACGATCTATTAGTGATCAGTAAATAGGAGATACAGAATATGTACATTATACAATCTAAAAGGTAAACGAAGATTCCGGAAGTATAAACAAATTTAAAGAAAAGTCATGCCCAGAGGATCGAAAAATGGATATTAAAAAAAGACGTTCGCTATTAAGGAAAATGAAGCACATACGTGGTGTGTGTCTAGAAACTAAAATATAAATATATTTGTTACCTTTGTAGATGCGATATCTTTTATTGTCCTTTTCCCATAGTCGCTAAAAATTGGTTTTTCTGAAGGTGCACTATTATACTTATTCATTAATTGATTATAAAACGCAGAAGCTTCTTGTGAAACATAACCATAATCATCTTCATCAGGTTGCGATGGTCCTAAAAAGAACAATATTATTTAGATCATTTGTCAATAATAGAGCAATGCCTAATATTTCGTTCCTAAAATATTATGATCCTATTTATGTTTACTTGGCGGTAGAAAAGGAAGAGGGTATGTAATTTACAGTACGTACAATACATATTTAATAGTACAAAATTATATTTAGACTTGAATTGTACCATTAAACATTTAATGGGGACGGTTCTGGTCGCGAAAATTCTTAATTGCCTAAAAATGCGACGGTCGCTACGACCCTTCTCTGTCTATCTGTGTTGGGTCTCTACATAGTGTTTAGCGGTAAAGGTAAGATAGTAAGCTGATAGGTACAGTAAACAATTCCGTGACACTGGAAGTGTTTATCAACATAAACTTCAATCGAGACAATGATCTACAGCGAGATCCGTTAGAAGACACGATCAAGTGTACGCGTACCTGGCGAAAATTCAAAGCCGATTTTCTCGAAAACAAAGCCTCGCATGAAAAATTTATTCTATATTTTGGACTTATATTTTCATGTAGAATCACCCCCTTTTCGCTTGTACCACCAGTTACCGAACACCCTGTATATTATGTTCTATTGTGCTTCTTATAACAAAAAGTTTAATAATTTAACGGTAAAATATGATAGGTATAAATAAAAGAATTACATTTTATAACAATATGTATAATGCACATATAATATTAAATACATTCATTAAACACAATTGTACAAGTTTTCTTGTTTCTACGTAAGTGCATATTTAACAAATTTATCCTCTATATACTTTGAATATATCTATTATGTGAACTCTGCATATTGTTACAACATAAAGTTATATAGTTTACTTATATTTTACATATGCTTCATGTTACTTTTACACAAAATATAAATAACGATAAATGCCTCGATAATGCATGAATATGTCACATATTTATTAAATATGTGTTTAATAATATTTACAAGAATGTGAAAGAATAGTATTCACATAATCTTTTGATAGAACGAAACAATATTTTAATTACATAATATCATACCTGCCATTGTAATAGCTGTATTCTCATTATCAATTGCATCTTCTAATACAGACTTGTTTGCTGCTTTACATACTTTCAAATGTTTATTTATACGACTTTGTGCTCTGTGATCGCGTAATGCCAATAAATTCTAAAATTGAAGAATTATAATAATAAAAGACTCGTATACTTATATGTACAATTTGAAACAAGCCGTATTGTACCTCTCTTTTCTTCTTTTCTTCTAAAACTTTCAGTTTTTCTTCTTCTTCTTTACGGGCCAGAAATTTTTTTATATTCTCAGAAAGTGACTTGGCCTGTTTGGTTGACTTTTTGGGTGGAGCGAATTTTGTTTGATAGCAAGCAGTTGACTATAAAGATATGGAAGACAACTTCGATAAAATAATATGATTTTTACGTATTTATTACAGTAAGGAAATATAGTATAATAGTAACCTGCTTGGCATTTTCATTTTTTTGCGCTACGGTCAGCAAAGTGCCAAAATCCATTTTTGCGAAGAGATAAGAAATACGCTAAATATCACGACGTATCTCTCAAATTCACGTACCGAGGTAACATTTTATTATTCAATGACAACTGCTTATAAGCAAATCATTGTATTTTTAAACACCTTTAACGTCAAATACAATATTTAGTTATCCTGCGTTAAATTATTCACATAAATATTTTACACGTTTACAAGAGGTAGACAATTCTCCGAGTATAGTCACTGATCTCAATACATATTGAGTTAGAGGACTTCGAGTCAGACTTCAGAAGTCATATGCTCGTCCAATGTGGCTCCCTCTAGTACTATTTTCTACTCGAACGCGCGAATTTGATCAGATTTAAACCGTTTTCATCTCGATTGAATCAGCCAAGCACAAATTACGATACAGAAATATTATTATACCAACATATCCTAGCTATTTCTAAATAAATAGTTTCTGATTTAAGCTGACCTTGATAATTATTTTATGTATTCAGAAAGAAAAAGAATAAAATTTGAACGTTTTGTTAAAAGAGCAGAAAGAAATTCTTTGATCGATATTTTCGGAAAGGAATTTTTTTCTCGAAAATGGTTAGGGTTTTGAGGGTATGCCTATTGACCAAAAATAATTGTAATTGACCCCTACAATCGAAAATAATTTTTCCAGAGTGATTTGATACTTTTCAATTTCGCCGAAAAATTTAGGCACCTACCCCCTGTCGATTTTTTTAAAAAATTCATTTCTCATTCTTAATAAATTTGTGTGACGCTGTACGGAAATGTTTAATACTTTTTTGTAGGTATCCATGAGCTCTACTTCAGAAATACAATCCAAAATTCAGAAATACAACTCAATGGAATACATTCATTATTGTACTTATGGTCACTGGTGGTCAACAGTGAGGTTGACCTCAAGGTCAGCGGGCCAGTGGAGATCCAGAAATGGTCAAGAGATGGGACCAATCGAAATAGTTTCTTTCTATACAAGACAGTCTTAACTGTTAAGTTTGGCTTTGGCTTTGGCTCTGGCTAGTCTCCCCACCCTTTCATCCCCTTGGGCATATAAGCAGGGCCACTGCGAAGAATACTTCAGTCGCGTCGCGAATTCGGGAGTGTACAAATCGCCAAAAGTGGGCCGGGGACCACTGCTGACCTCCGCTCGCCGCTGCTGACCACTACTGGCCAGCGCTGACCATGGCTGACCACTACTGACCAATACTGACCACTACTGACCACTACTGACCACTACTGACCACTACTGACCAGTTCTGGCTAGCGCTCCTGCCACTGCTGACCACTACTGACCACTACTGACCAGTGCCGGACGGTGATGACCAACGGTAAGAATTGTTCAAAAATTCTCTCCCCTCTTCTATTCTATTGTTTGATACCAATTTCGCTTCAATGAACTGATTTTGCCTTGCTTGTCTAACTGAAGTTGCTATAATATGAATATTTTCTTACTTTACAGCTGGCCCAGTGGTAACTATCCTATGTACTGACAACAAGTAGTAAGTCCACTCCTCTTATTTATATTTTATTATTTTTATTTGTTTGTTTGATGTAAAATTCCACTTTATTTATTATGAATATTCCTTTTCTCTGTTTCTACGTTTACATTGCTTGTCGAATTTATGTTATTGCTTTGATATGTATAATATTGCAGGGATATAATAATGTAATATTGTTTTCAATCATACACTATATTTGTTTCTATACAATTTCGAGAATTTTTATTTCTACGTTCTCGCTCGAATTCTCGTAATATTCTGCGGAGGTACTTTGTTCGATTCTTCCATTTCGTTTGATTGTTTGGTGTTGATTCAACTTGGGGTGTCGATCCAAGTTTCTTTTATTATTACGAATGTTCGTTTTGATATGTATGACATTGGGTCGATGCATGTATCATATTCGTTTCGATGGTACTGATGAATATAAGAATGTTCGTTTCGATATGTATGACATGGTGTCGATACATATACCATATTTGTTTCGATGACACTGATTAATATAAGATTTTTATTTTTTCCTTTCGGCTTAAATTCTTGTAACAATTTCCAAAATACTCTGTTCAATTTCCTTTAGCTAGGTGATAGATCATTTTTAAGTGTTTATTCAATTTCTTACCATATCTCACTAATATAAATATTAGTTTTGATTTCAGTTCGAATTTGGATTAATCGCAAAGACATCGAGGGAGGACGCCGCAACCGCCGAGGGACTTTTAATTCTAAGTTGGTTAGTTTTAAGCTTCGTCGCGAATCTTAAAATTAACGTCGACGATTTCTTTATTATACGTGTCTCCGCGTCTTACCAAGCAATTATTCAATAAGTAGCTTCTACCTCGCTCGTTCCCTCGTACCTAGCTTCGATCACCGCTGTTTCATCGATTGAAACATGTGATCGGCCGTGTATCTGGTCCGAAAGATCTAATCGCCTTCCCTTGGTAGCTCGATCCAGGGAAAATGGTACTCTGCTGGAAGGTGTGGAGTTTCCGTATCCTGCGGAAACGCATACCTTCCAGCGGAAGTCGACACTGAAACAGAGGTACTCTCTCTTTGTCAGACAACTTGAGTCGGGTCCTTCGGGCTCCCGGCGGGTTGCGTTGGAGCAATGGAGACCTTAGATTCGGAGTCGCAGCCGTCCATTATCCCATAGAGATCTAGTTAGCAAGGGCAGTAGGTTCGATCCTCGGATCCGCTGCACGGTTCAGCGTCGCGTCGCGTCGCTTCGCGTGCCCCTCAAATTAACTTCGTCCCTCTTTTTAACCAAATAATTGCTTGGTACAACTGAATCAGAACATCCAAGGAACTTTGTTTCCTTCTATCGTCCGAATTTTAGTTTCAACTTGACTAGACTTGAGTTTCGACGTTAATTTTAAGTCTCTATTGCGTGCGTCTCCCAATATTGTCAAGTAATTATGTAACAAGTAGCTTCTCTCGACTCGTTCTCTCGTTTTTCGCTTCGATCACCGCTGTTTCATCGATTGAAACATGTGGTCGGCCGTCCAGTTTGTCCGAAAGATTTAGTCGCCTGCCCATGATGGATCGATTTCTAGAAATAGAAATCAATCTACCAAGGCCAGTGTCGATTCGATCCGAAGATCTGCAGTACGGTTCAGCATCGCGTCGCGTCGCGTATCCCACAATATAGCTTCACCCCTTTTTAAACAAAATAATTACTTGGTACAACTAAACTAGAAGATCGAAGGAACATTGCTTCCTTCTATCTCTCTAGTTTAGTAATCTAGCTAAGCTTAGCTAAAAGGGAGATCGTTGGAACTTTGATTCCATCCATCTCCCTTCGGGTCTCCACTCGCAGCAACCTCCTCGTGGTGAGACCTGGTAATCGGTGTCACCCACGATAGAAAAGTTATTCTTCGTAGGTGACACTGAGCTAATGGCTGCGAATTTAGAATTCTCTCTTGATATAATAAACGAATTTAGATTTATAGTTAAGCAGGTGTTTGGTTAGGCATTATGCTAGGCAAGTTATTTTCATTTGAAGACAAATTCTTTTGAAAACTCTTTCAACTCTCTTCGTTGGTTGTGCATCTTTCATTGGTTGCACTTTCGTTTGTTTCTTCTTCAACCAACGATCGTTGGTCACAGAAGATCTTTATTAATGGAGGGTGGTTGGTAATCGGTTAGGGTGGGTCTCCATTCGCAGCAACCTCCATGTGGTGAGATCTGGGTAATAATAATTACCGTTTAATTAATAATCGCATCACTCTCAGATGCGTAATGCAATTATTAATTAAAAACTGAATAATATTACCAAATTAGCTGCGATCCGCTTTGCATAGATCATCATAAATATAGAGCTTCTTCGCTAGGTTAGTTTTAATTCTCATTGATTCATCAAAGAATCAAGAGTATTGTCACAGACGAGGTATACAGGTAGATCTGTCACCCAATGGATTTTTTGGACCCATTTTTATGTGCTCTCGAAACCCCATTACCATTTTCGTGTCATTCGAAACGTTACCAATAGATTCAAAAATGAATTTTAATCCGTTCCATAGTCATTTTTAACATATTTATTTGACGATTACCAGATAAATAATCTAATACGTCTTTGTAGGTACCCATGGGCTGTGTTTCAAGCTCTGCTGCAACTAAATATCAATTTTTAATTTCATCAAATATTTCAATACCTTTTGGAATTTGTTTCTCGACAGTGGGTAGGATTTCAAGGGTATTCTTGCTCCTAATATGATTGTAATTGACCACCGCAAGCAAAAATATTTGATTCAGAAGAAATTGAAATTTTTTTTTTTTTCGTCGAAAATCTCTGGCACCCCCCCTGTAGTTTAAGCACTTATGTGCATTTACCTTAAAGCGAATAAGCAGAGGGCGCCGTATGTTATTATTGACCAGAGCGCCAAAATACCTAGGCACCATGTATGAATTTCTTTGCTTAATTCCAAACACTACGAGTACGCAAGTCGTATTTTAATCTAAACGAATGATCTTGGTAATGGTATGGAAATGATAATGGAACTCGCAAGCCATAATCTGTGTCACACAAAAGTCTATGGTGTTACTCTTATATCGTAATTACTCATCTATGCTATATATCATCTATGGCGATGGTAATTACGTGCAGTGTTACCAAACAACAGACCTGTCCGAAGCGCAGGAGCTCACGTAAGTACACGTACATCAGGGTACGTAAATGGAGAGGTAGTTTCCTCCGGACACCGGTCTGCTTTCTGGTAACACTGATTGCACGTAACTTCACGATGGTGTGCCGTCGAAGAAATGGCGGATTGTTTTTACATGGGGGAGTTATAAAAATCTGAGCGCAAGACATGTGGGTGTTGTGACGATTCACGAGCAAGTAGCCAATTAAAGATTTTCTTTCGGCATGAGCGACCACTTTTGGGAACCCTTAGCCGACGTGTACATCGGGGAACAGTTAGAGTTCTCTGACCCTGATACTCACATTTATTGCCTTTGCAGTAGAGTATTTATTCGGTAAATACACCCACAAAGTATGCGTTCGTTATCCTTCCAAATGTTGTGGTATCGCTATTACATCTCGTCTTTGTGCCAATTTTATTGTCCCTTGTAAAATAAAAAAATCTTTACGTTTATCGATCAGTAGTGTGGCATTTGACCTAACCTTGACACCCACTCAAATAACCTGGGTCATGATATATAGTCGAAAAATATATATTTTTTTGTTTGCTTTGTTAAACGCGTTTTAGAAGTACGACAGCATCGTCTGCGTATATTTTGTTTTCGTTTTTTATTTGCCCTCTAAAGCAATTAGTAATTCATAAACATGTTTCTTTATTCTTACGTTCGATTTCTCGAAGTATCGAAAACAAACAATGCGTACCACGTGATAATTGCAAAAACAAGGAAATAGGATACTGGGCCCTTGTTAAGCTCCCAACACTCGTAGATGTATTTTTACGAGAAATAATTATACGAAAATAATTTATTACTTTTTGTTTCCAGAATCCCAGAAGTATACACTGTCCTTGCTTTAGAGGATGCAAGTGAAGGTGAAGATGTTGAGGGCGATTGTGTCGGAGAAATGTTAGATCTTCATAAAAGGTCTACCATAGAAGCACAATCCAATGAAAAGCATGATGTAAGATTATATTTTAATTTTTGTTTTTTTTTTTTTGTTACTAAAGTACTTGATTAATTCCAGCTAGTCTGATATCACAGTATTATATTAGATATTTATTTGAACAAGCACATATTTTTTCATCCTTAAAATTAGGAAGAACCAGTGAGCTGTTACTGCAGCGCATCACACACAGACAACAATTATTCCACAGATGAACATGACTCTGTTCGTGACTCTGCACATCGACCTGCTGCGCATTCCCTCACCCAAAAATTGGGTCTGCACCAATCCGATTCGGGTGCAGACCTATCAGAATATCATGATCAACATGAGGCTAAAAGTATACAGAACCTTTTAGCATCGTATGGAAAGACTTTCCAAACTACAGAGACTGAACTGGAAGATGAATTTGAGAAAGTGAATGTACTTCCACAGAATCAAGAAAATAAGCGCTCAGATTTTGGATTCGAAACAACAAACATTCACTCATCGGATCATCTTGCAGAAAATATCAAAGTTTTAAGTATTAATCCATCCAATTGTAATGAAAAGAAATTTCATGTAGAAAGCCCATCATTCATTTTGGGAGACAAAGATCCCGAGGTACAAAGCACCTTACAAAATGATTCGGCTAATAGTGCACAGACTTATCACAAAGATGTCACATATACATATGGTCATAATTCTCAAGTTACCCCTTACATTATGTATTCTGAAATTAAAAGTGTGATGGACGTTGCATGGGAGAAGTATTGGTCTTTAAACGGTGAACAATTAATTTGGACATCTTGGATTGCAAAATATGCAGATTACATAAACCCAGAATATTTTCAACAAAATGCTCCTTTGATAGGAGAGGAAAAGTTGGAAGTAAAAGGAACTATAGAGAAATTCTCAGAACAAAATACATGTTTCCCTAGTCAAGCGCACAGAAATTGTGAACTTGGACGCTCAAATTTTGAAGGAATATTTAGTAAAAGTAATAATACAAACGATAACGAAATAAAAACGAAAGACGCGTATAGCGTTAACTTTCCATTCGATGATATGAACAAGCAAGAAATTAATGATAAAGATGCAGAGGAAAATAGAAGGAGGATGACGAACTTCGAAGGTTCGCCCGAAACTGGGGATGGATGGAATCCATTAAGCCCTTTTAGCATGGAAGAAAGTTATAATCAACAGTCCAATGCAGAAGATGAAAGACTTTTAACAAGATGCGATTCTATTAATGAATCGATAGCCAAAACAAACGCAACATCAGACTCCATGACAAATGTTACAAAAATGACACTTACTAGTTCTAGTTGTGACTCTATTTCTATGCATTCATCTAGTCTCATCAGTTCTGTAACTAGTTCCATTGAAAGCAATATAACAAGCACTAGTTCTGATCAAGATAATGAATATACAACGGAAGATAATGATAGGTATTGGCAGCATTTATGGAAGGAAAATTTTCAATTACAGTACCAAAAGCACTACGAATTGTTTATAGAATGGTATAAAAAGGATCGATTTCAATTCGGCGCGCCAAATTATTCCGACAAATTTGATAATAAAGATCGTGGCGAAAGTATGCATCAAGATTTTACACAAAGAGAAACAGATACATTTAATGAAATTAATAGTTCCGGAAATAAAAACTTATCGAACACAAATTCTTTCACTAAGAGAGAAAAAAGGAACAAACGATTAATTATGGATTCGGTAGGAATCCTCGTACAAAATTTAACAATGAAAGAAGACGATGTACCTACCGAAAGTGAAAACGGAAAATCCAATAAAAACGAACATTCGAGCGAGAGTAGAAACAACGATCAGGCTTCGATTATACACGAAAATAGTGCAATTATTTCTATTAACACCAGTAGCAATTATAGTACTCAACGAAAATATTTTAACGAGGGAGATGGAGATAAGCCCAACGATGATAAACCTATAACGTTGAAACGAAGCCACGAGGCCGATTGTGATGAAACAGGAGAGGGTCTAGAAACAGTGAAAAAGGCATTTTCTTTAATGGGTTACACTTTCAATGAAAGCCACAAGCAATTAACAATGCAAGGAGAAGTAGTATACAGGAAAAGAAATATTAGATTACAAAATAGACAATTGAAAATGAAATACTTCAGACCCAAACCAATAAACAAACATATTTACTTTGATGATAATGGAGTGGAAATTACTAACACTATAGATAAGGTAAAACATTATTTGTCATACTGTCCAGCTGTACCTTCAGCAGAAACAGATTTACCCTCTGAAAAAGGTTCCTACAAAGCACAATTTACATCGAGTTCTGATGAAGAGTGCGATCCTAGTCTTAAGACAAAATTGCAAACGAAACGTCTTTTATTTAGTAAACCAAGCACAAGTTCGGTAGAATCAGGTGCGGACAAAAAACAAATTGATGACGCGAGTGATTCATGGAATGTATCAGATAAACAGGATAATGTTTTTAAAAGTATCGAAGAAGGTAACAATATACACTTCGACCAAAGTGATAGTAACTCCACAAAATGTGTATCAGAAAACCAGTTTTCTGTAAAAGATAAGGAAAAAATTGATGCATCGATTACTGACATGGACATAGATGAAAAATATAATTATAACGAGATACAGAATATGAAATTATCCGACGAAGATAGCGTGAAAAAGACGCAAAAGAAAAAACGAAGGAAGCAATCTAAAAGAAATATAAGCTTGCCGGCAGAAATAGACATTGACAAGACGTTAATGAAGTATTGGTTAAAGAGATATCGACTATTTAGCAAGTTCGATCAAGGCATTAAAATGGATCATGGTATGTTCTTTATTCGTATTTATAAAATAACTAAAACACGCGATGAATTTTTTAAAACATTTCAGAAATTACTTATTAATATTTGTATGTATATTTTAAACATCTCTACTAAAAAACTTTTTTCCAGAGAGCTGGTTTTCAGTGACGCCAGAAAAAATTGCCGAACACATAGCACAAAGATGCAAATGCGATGTCATAATCGATGCATTCTGCGGTGTAGGAGGAAACGCTATTCAATTCGCTTTCACGTGTGAAAGAGGTACGTGTTTCCTTGTACGTATGTAAATACTTTAAGTAACAAATATATTTATATCTTTCTTCAACAGTACTAGCGATAGATATCGATCCGGTTAAAATTAAATTTGCTCGAAACAACGCGCGAATTTATGGTGTGGAAGACAGAATAGAGTTCATTGTTGGGGATTTTTTTCAACTCGCACCAAACTTAATAGGAGACGTTGTATTTCTAAGCCCCCCGTGGGGAGGGCCTGGATATATCAAGGATGAAAGTTTTGATCTCAGTAAGATTATGCAACCCATTGGCGGAATAAATATATTTAAAATAGCAAGGGGAATCACAAATCATGTGGCCTACTTTCTACCTAAAAATACAGATACTATGCAGGTAATTTTATGATCCGAGAAAATTCGGAAAATCTTAATTTTGGAATTTCGTACGTATGTAATGTATTGTACATTATTTACCTCATACTTTTATATACATATATATATATACATATTACAGCTTGCCATGTTAGCCGGTGTAGGTTGTGGTCTAGAAGTGGAGCAGAACTTTCTTGACAGAAGGTTAATAGCTTTAACGGCTTACTATGGTGAACTGCCCAAGGACTGTTAGTTGTGATATGATGTGTAATTTAAAGGAAGTTCCACATCAGCTGCTTGAAAAAAAGGAGCTTCTCACATTTCTTGAATCACTAGCTGTAAATAATAACTCGTATCAATTTGCTTAGGCTACTCCGAGAGAAGCAGTACTTTTTATTTCACTTAAAACTCCTCCTTACAAAATGCATATAAAAAGACATCTGTTGTATACTATAATTTACCGATATATTTTTAAATCATCCTACTAAATTGTTTAAGAATAATATGTTCATAACTCCATCAGTTACCATTCTCACAAATTTTGCACTTAAGCAAATTGATATAGAAATATCAATTTGTGGGGACGTATTCTTGAAGTTCAACAGTTAATATATGAACACTCTCGAAAATCGTAAATTCCATCTTCCATAATATTAATTAGTGTTACTTTTACGTGACGACCAATTCAGTCAAAAAAAAACTACGGCATTTTTTTTTTAGTCTATCATGTAAAATATTATTTTAATCTTACTATGAATCATACGAGATACTGTAATTTACATTTTACAACGATTTCCACACTATTATTTTACAATTTTTATGTACACTTCTATTAATTTACTATTAATTATCAATAAATACATTCAAAATATGAAAAGTGTTCTAGTATATAACAAACTATTCTTAACATTTTAATAAACTTTGAGATAAAAACATCCCAAATCAATTTCAATTTTTCCAGTTGTAAAATGTTATTTGAAAGCAAAATATAACTTTTTCGTTTAATTAACGTGATCGTAAAATTGTTGATTCTATTATGTAATTAAACATTTCAAATACGTTTTCGTCACTTTAAAACAACATACAAAAATTACTCCTTCTTTTTTTTTTTGTCAAATAGAACATTTGGATTATTAATATTTTCGTCGTAGATACGATATACAATTTCAAAAATAGTATCACAATTAGTATTTTTAAAAATTAAAGCATTAATTCTAGTTTTTTTTTTTTTTTTTCCTTTTTTATCAAAAAAGAACAAGTTAATCTTTATAATCTAAGTAACGTGTGACTAGCATTTTTTCATTTTCTTCCGACGTGTAGATTTCCGGTATTTCCAAACATACAGAAATATTTGTTCTAATAACTTAACTTTTTATATTTTCACGTATCAACATTAATTGTCGTTGCACCTGATTCCTCCGGTTCTGCGGGTATAGTTATACCGCCAGTATCTATACTTTCTTCTTCTTCTCTTGGAATTTTTAGAAAACAATGCATCGTTTCTTCATCTTCTTGTTCGATCGACGAATTATTTTTAGCTCCGTTTTCTCTCGTTGGCAGTGAACCTTCAAGGTGTTTAGATGGTATTTGTATAGTAATCGTTTGTGATGTACCATCTGCAGACGTTGAGGAAGACATTAAGTTTGCTTCTAAAGTATCTCCGACTTTTGAGAAGGCACCCAAGCAGCTATAAATCAATTGCGCCGCTGCGATATTACCAGGAAAAACTTCAACATTTTCACCATCTAAATGAACCAATACAAAATCTTCCGTTGGTATTTAGGAATACGAGCATGTATTTTAAAACTCGAAACAGTTTGAAAAATACCTTTTTTCTGCATATTCGTTTTGATCAATCCTTTTTCATGATCTCTCACATGCTGTATATAACTTTCATTTTTAACAGTTTTAAAAGGGCACAAATCACACGTGAACAAACCCGAGAGTAAAGGATGCCTAGATTTTAAGTGATTTTTGTAACTACTACTTTGTATTGCGGTGTAAGAACAATGCGGGCATTTGTATGGTCTAAATCCTAAAATGATCACTTATGCTTGTAATAGTCAAATATATGTGTGCATTACTTGGAATGTTTCATTTATATAAAACATACCTGTATGTTGCATAATATGACGCCGTAATGTATTGTGATCACCAGTCTTATATTCGCACAACTCGCAACTGAAAGGTTTATCACCGGTATGCTGACGTAAATGCATTTGCAACATTGCTTTTCTAGCACTAGAATGTCCACAAACATTACAAACGTATGGCCGTAGTTTCGAATGTACTGCTTGAATGTGACTTTTCAAGCATTTGGAATTTGCATACATCTTCCCACACATATCACATTTTTTTGAAGTGTACCAACGCGTTACTTCTAATGTTTTACGATCCAAATGCATCACTCTATGATTACGTAGTTGACTGGCTTGTTTGAAACATTTACCGCACTCGGAACATTCATACTCGCGGGTCTCGCTATGCACTCGCATATGAGTCAAAAGTTTCACCATTGTTGCACTTTTATATGCTTTACATATTTTACAAGTAAACAGACCTATGTCTAAAACAGACGCTTATAGTGCGCGTAAAATATATTCATTCCTTTCTTCAAATACTGAAACAGGATACTCACCAATTTGATGTTTTTTCCATAAATGTAAGCTGCACTGCCTCCATTTGGTGAATTTCATGTCGCGACAAACAGTACATTTAAACGCGATTCCACTTTGCGAATCTATATGACAAAGCCCATGTTGCTGCATTGTTTCTTCCGTGGAGAATTTGTACGGACATCCTCTATATGAACACCTGAGAAAACGTTTATATCGTAAAGAAAGAAAACATTTTATATGCTTTGGCCGCGGAAGCTTCAAATCTCGGCTTAATAATTACTTTATGTTTCTTTCCATTAATTCAATCATCTTTTTATTGAGCATATATTCAGAACTTATAGGCTTCTGAATTTTAACTTGACGTTTTATATCATTATTTTCAACACTCTCGCCCATACACTCATCCAATACACCAGAACCTTTTGAATCATCTGTTATGTTTTCTTTGCCACCTTTATTAGATCCTGTATCTGTCAACTGATGGTCCTACAACAGGCATAGTTTACATAATATTTTCTTAACAAAAAATGAAGTTTTTCATAGTGAAATAAAAATATCTTGAATCATTACATTTATCATATGTTCTTTACAAGCTTCTATGGAAGGAAAACAATTAGAACATTCGCCACACATGTATAACAACTTTACTTCATCTGTATTTTTGAATTCTTCTTTTATCTATAAAATAGAAATAGCAAAGTATGAATATAAATGTTAAATGAATGCAAGAAGAGTAACTTAAAAACTCACTTCCATATCTGCTTTTGGATTCACATGTGTTTTTTGAAAGTGCTGAAATAATTGCGTTTTATCTTGAGTTGTGTAAGTACATATCTTGCATTTAAACGCTGTTACCACTTCTACAAAATCATTAGCATTAACATTTGGCTTCTCCACAATAAAATTCTTTTCATTTTGTTCTGTGATAACTTCAAATTGTTCTTGGGACTGTTCATCGACATTTCCAATTACTAAATCTGTGTTAGTAATATACTGCGTTTCACAATTATCAACTTCTTTGGACAATAGAACTGTCCTTTCTTGTGGATCATTCTGATCTATAATTTGACTAAAATCTAATTCTTGTAATTCTCCATTTTGAAATGCATAGACTCTACCATCTAAGCAAACTAAAGAAACTGATTCTTCTTCATTCTCTGCTTGAGTTTCATCTATAATATTAATTGCATTTTGCTCCTCGTTAGTTGATATATACTTCACTATGTCAAGAGTTGGATCTGATATTGGTTGCAAAATATATCTAGTACCATTTACTTCATAACTTAAATACGAAGAATCTTCAATGCTTGTTTCTTCATTCATGGTCACAATAATATTTGGTTAACTCATTTCGGAAAAAATGCTTGATATTTAAATTAACAGTAACATTTTGTCTGAAATACAAATGCATCGAAACATTGTAGTTACGAACGAAAAATCAAATATTCATTCTAGTTTGTTATTCGAAAGCTTCGAAAACCATTGTTAAAATTATCAAACGTACATAAATGGAACATCATATTGCCTTCCACTTAACTAAATAATTTTCGGTATTTATGTCTATTTAGACTACACATTACCTTTCCGATTTAAATATTTTGCGGAACATGCCAAATGTATATATTATAAAATTCACGGAATAGAAAAAATTACTTAAAATCGTATTTCAAAACGGCGATTGTTGTGCAAATTAGCGAAGAGGTTATCTTAAGGTCGAGCGGTAACATGGCTAAAAAATATAATATTTTTATTAACATTCGAAGCAAAGCCGTTCTATTTTTACGGTATGAAATATAAATTTATATAAGCTGTCATCTTTTTGTAGTCAAGTGCATTCACAGCTGTTCAAATTCGAAAATCATATTTCGCGAAAGCAACTCGCGCGTTGGAAGCGTCTGGTTCGAGATTTTAAACGGAAAATTGAAATATTAAATTGTAATATCAAACGCATTGCGTGCGGAAGGGAATAGTTTTACTTACGAGCAAAAAATTTAAGTCAAGCAATGAGCAAGAACATTGAAAAAATGACATAAACGTCAAATTTTAACGCGTTATCCATGAGATCCGTGATATTCCACCATCTTGCATCACGTGATACTGAGAAATTTAGTATAATCAAACAGATTTGCGAGGGATACCCGACAATCCGTTCGACAAGAATTTTAAAAAATTATTCGTTCTGACTATTTTTTTATTTCCATTTCATAAGCATAGTATATTTTAATCCATTTTATAAAATAGAACTTTCATGGAAATATATTTCGTAAATGACTCATTAATACTTTATTGTCAGTATTAGTAACTAGACATAGACTTTACAAGATATTATTTAAACATTTATACACGAATAGATGTTTACACAATTATAATAGCAATTATTTTTCAATGCTTAAATAATTGAAATTACTGCACAATTATTAAATAAAGACCAACTTACACTTTGCACTATTCCCTCACTGAATGTACATTGGGTGTTCTTTCAGCATTTTGTCTAGCAATTTCAGGAAAGAACTGTGAATTATATTTTTGTTTAATAGTAGGCCTAAGAGGTGTTTCAGGTGCCACTACTGGAACTGGATCTCCTCTTAATTTAGCTAATAATGCTTCAGTTTTTAATTTTTCACTCTGTTCTCTTAATAGCCTGTCAGCTCTTAATTTTTGTATATCTATGTTTGACTTTTCTATAGTTTGTCTATCCTTACTGTGATGTCGTTCTTTTTTATGTTTTTTAGATTTTTTATGTTTATGTTTTTTCGAAGATCTACTGCTTTTGTGATCCGAATCACTGCCCTCTGAATCATGCTTTACTCGTTTAACAGGTTCTGATTTTATTTTCAAAGGTTTATCCATAGAGCTGGCTCCCATAATATTTAAGTACTTTTTAATATCATTTATCGGATCACTCATTGCCTTCTTTTTAACTTGTACTTCTTCAGTTTTCTCAGTGTCTCTTAGCCTCTCGGGCAACTCGTCGTACCAATTCTTCTTGCCTGTTGCTTCATTAGTGTCTTGTCCAAGATATGTAAGATAACCGATTTGTTTTTCATATTTTTCTCGTTCATCTTTCTTTTCTTTCTCATGTTCTGCATTAGGTTTATTATAATCAATTTTTCCTTCTTCAAGATCGGCAAAAAAATTGACATGTTCCTGCTTTGAGGTAGATGCAACAATTTCAACCTTTGATACTTCTTCTCGTCCATCATACTTTGATCTTGCTGTTTCTCTTAGAAAATTAATTCTTGCTTCGGTTTCCTAATACGAAATGACAATTTTTTAAACTTAACAGTGCATTTGCTATATATGTAAACAGCAATAAACATATTTTTATTCTGATTCATACTTACAGCCTTTTGAGCTCTTTCCTGTATAATTCTTTCTTCTTCTGCAGCTTTTGCTTCATCTCTTCGTACACGAGCAATATTCTCCTTGGTACGCACATGCCACCTAAATGATACAAATTTTCGGAGTATTAAAATACACTAATTAAACCAATATTAATTAAATATTTATAAGGAAAGTTTAGTCACCTTTTCTTAGGTAGAATATTCATATTTAGTAGAAGTTAATTACTCTTCACACTAGAGGCAAATTTCTTTTTGTTATAATTAGGCTAGATACCCAAAATTTTGTTTCTTAAATTATACTTATATGCATATTCGCAAGAGATTCCATTAATTATGATAATGTATGAATAATTTGAGTAACTGCAATTGCGTTACATGCAACAATTCTTAGAAAATTTTGTTACATGAGTTGGGTTATTTTGCTAGTGTAGTGGCAGTCATTTAAAATATAGTTACAGACTGCTTCAAAACAGTGATTCTGCCCGGCACGCAACCGCGAGACAAAACCTTTTTCACTTTTACCTGTTTAAATAAGTAAGTATACAATATTTGTATCATAGGCAAAAAATATCCTTAGAAATTTTACGTATACTAAAATAAATATAATTCTTTAGTATCGATAATATTTTATACCCATGATCTTAACCTCAATTTCTTTGTAGAAAGCTTCAAAAACGGATACCATGGCTGCTACAATGCCTATAAACCCAAAACCATTTCTAAATGGTTTGACAGGTAAACCTGTAATGGTAAAACTTAAATGGGGCCACGAGTATAAAGGGTATCTAGTATCAGTCGATGGGTATATGAATTTACAATTAGCTAATACAGAAGAACACATAGATGGAAACTGTACTGGCAATCTTGGCGAAGTTCTAATTAGATGTAATAATGTAATGTACATACGAGGAGTAGAAGAAGAAGATGAAGAAGGAGAAATGAAGGATTAACTTCACTTATATTTATATTTCAATTTAGGTTAATATTTTTGATTAAGTAAGATAAGGTAACAATGAAATAAAAGTACAATGTTTTTTAAACCTGTTTAAACAGATTTACTGGTAACAAGTTATTTTTCCAAAAGTAGGTGCATCATATTTAACTAGGAAAATAAATTTAATTACATTTTGGAACATTTTTTATGATAGGTTTTGGTCTTGATCTGAACACCAATTTCTTTGTTACAAGAGCTTTCACAATGTATTCAACTTGTAGCTCAGAATTATCTGCTATTTTATCAGTTTCGTTATTTTTTTTTTGTAAAACAGCAAATGGTTTTGGAAGTTCTACTTCTTTACCGTGTAGTACGTGAATACCAATTATGAATATTGGTGTACCAGACTTTGAAAAATGTACGTCTCCGATGTATTTATTTGTAGTATCTGCTGAATCAAATTTTAAATCGCCTTGTAATTCAATGATCGCCCATTCTTCAACTTCGCCGTCTCTATAAAATCACGAAGAACAAGTCCGTTTTACGATAAATCCATAAAAGTTTATTAACAAATTACGTACAAATGGGAATACCTTTTTATCGGTATGATCATTCTCACTGTTGGCGCTATTTTGCACACGAACACGTATATTCGAATGTGTAATACGTCAAGAGCACTTTCACAAAAGTTACTAGAAAAAGCTTAGGTTAAATACGCAACAATAAATGAAAGGAACACACTTTGGTAGTTCACAATAAAAATGATTATATAATGTTCTTGAATTGAAAATAAGGGATTACGGTTTTATGTTTGATTACGTATGTTATACTTATTTCAATAAACAGGAATCCCATAAAACGGAAAAAAATGCACAAATTTTAATATTCAAGATAAATATTTTGAATTTTATTAACCGGGTCAAGCAATTTATTGTAATTTACATTAAAATGCTTGACATGACGAATAACAACTCGTTTTAATACAAGTATCGATATATATCGAAATATTAGAAAAGCTATTTAAATGTTTCCTGTGTTTTGTTAGCTAAAATATAGTATTATTTCATGGTTAAAGGAAAAAAACAATAAAATAATTTAGACTATGTAGTAACATATAGTAATAAAATAGATAATAACATTTAATATATGTATTTTTATATAATTTTACTTGCATGTCAAATAATACATAATTCAAAAATGTCTTTTAAACGATACCGATCTGTAAAAGATATTTAATGACGATGCAAGTATAGTTTTAGAAACACAATTTTTGCAGCTGTATGTATAGCAGTTCATAATTGGAATAATATTCATGCGAGAATGTTTTATTTATGTTTATACGTATGTGCATTTTATATGTTTATTGTAGATGTAGAAAGCATGTATAGTATACTTTAATATATGAAAACAATATAATGGGGCTGTTGCATTGGTCCTGTGCTTCTATATATAAAAGTGCAGAGGAACAATCCTTTGTGTTTAAAATGGACACCCCCATCTTCATCTAGTTATTCTAAATAGATTACCTTATACGAAAATCTCTCACATACCGAATATGTCTCTTTACCCGTCATGTATATCTACAAATACATATGCGAGAATGTTCGAACGAGCAGTATTATCAATGTAGACTCGCATATGCAGATGTCAGAATGCATACATCTATCAGTTATGTCCAACCAGGACACGCTTTTGTCATTACTATAAACATTTGATCTAAATATATTATTATACGACATAGATGTAGAGGAATTGGTTTTAAAGTATTAGTTGTTGATTGTCATTTAGGGGACTACATGGGGCCTTCTATTAAACTAATTTTCATTGTACAATAATAAATGCTGCGCCCAAAGCACAAAAGTGCCAATAAAAATGCACCTGTAATAATAAAATAATTAAAAATATTTGTAGATACTTAACAGTACACTGTCATAATACACAAGTTATAAACAGCAATACGTTCACGAAGCTAAAGATAAAAGGACGAATATCATTGAGAGTAGTTCTTATGTAAATTACAATACGAGATTAGATGCAGCTTTTATAAGTAGAATTTAAAAAGAAAATTAGGATCAAATTAGAATGTGATACATACCTACATATGCTACATACACTCCACCATGAGTTTTTGCATATGCATGTGTCCCAACCTGGAAATAAAATAATAACAATTGAATTTATTTTAGAATATATGCAAATTAAATATTTATTAAATAAGTTTGTAAATAAATACAGTAGTGCCCACTTAAGTGACCAAACTCGGGACCGGCTGCAGTTACTTATGTGGGCATAGTTACTTCCCAGAATTCAATGGAGATAAGGAAAGAGGATAAGTGCGAGTGAGATACAATAGCTGGCACCCGAAACCATATATACAATATATCGATAACGACCAGCGTCAAATTACGCTCGATACGCTCGATGTTCGAAGCCGCTTGGCTTCTAAGAATTGGTGGAGATAACCGCGGACCCTTAGGTGGGCAAAAGTGCAGTCACTTAAGTGGGCACTACTGTATTATGAGCTTCAAAGATACTTACAGTCACAGCTATCGCGATTATTAAAATTAATAGTCCAACAATAACGAATGCAATACCCCGACCTCTAGCAAAGTCTGGACCAACGGAAGATATTTTTCGGCAATGCGGACATCGTGCCAAAGCATTGTGCAATGTATTAAACTGAAAAACATAGCACTTGTTATAATTGAATTCTGCTAAAAGTGTATTTCTAGTTTAAACTTACCAAAAATGTGTCGTGACAATGAGCACAGCCTACTCTACACATTCCAGGCATGGAAAGAACAGGTGGTGTAATTGGGCTTGGAGCAAGATTAATAATGCGTTTACAATTTGGCCTTGGACAAGCAATACGTTGCGAAGAGCTCTTACATATTAGTAAACAATTACACGGACAACGGACATATTTCTTTCCCGGTGGTGCACTTTGTATGGGCTATAAAAATAAATAATACTTTTATGTCTTGATAGGAAGTTTTGAAGAACGATAAACTAGTATATGAACGTACTGTGGCCTCATTGCAATGACAACATTTAACAACATGTTGGTCTTTTTTACCAGATATATCTATCATAGCTTGACAAACTCTGCAAGTAACCATAGGCGTACCCCCTGGTTGGAACAATTGATATGGAGGAGGTAACTCATCCGGGCCAATTGTGGACACTGTGTCTATAGTTTGTGTCTCATCTAGAGCAAGTATTATACGTGAGACAAGCAATCGGATTAAACATTTCCTTAATCCTATCGTGGGCGAGATTGAATATTATTTACCTGTATGATTAACGCCGTGTAAACCGTAGAAAGGGTTATTTTCATTTTCTAATAACGGCTGCTGCTCGCCCTCCTTGCCGTCTCCCATGTTCAACACTTAATCTGCCCCTTAACGACAGCAATTTATTTAAAGTTTTGTAATAATTTATTTTGTTTTTGACAGTATTCCCGGTGCTTTGATGACAAGGATGACAAAATACAAATTTTTCTGACACCCTCCGTGGTTCTGTCTGTGTATAGAATAGAAACTATCCACAGGAGTAGATATGCCCTGCATTAATACATCGAAGATCTCTAATAGATTGGTTTAGGAATTCTATGGGCAATTCAACATTTTCACACGTTGGCTGCACTGTTATTCAGTATGGTAGTAACGTATCTGAGTATTCATGTTTCGCGGTTATTCTTTTTCATTTTTTTTTTTCCGACAACACAACAATGATCGCTTTTAATTAGTCACGATATTGTAAAAATCAACGATTTTTACGGAAACTAGAGTAATCTTTCATGTGATATGTCCCGCTTTATCATACATCGCACTGACACACTTTAATGAGATTTGATTGCTTCCGCCCAGGAGTAGGTTTCTCGATGCATATATACACACGCTCTTTAAACGTTTACTGTTACAAGGTGAGTCACAGATTTGATTATATATTTTACATAAGTCATTTGACGAACTACTATGCGTTATGTTTAGTTCTTTTTAATAACAGACGTAAACGGTCATTGTGTTTGTCCGTATCTTGGGTTGAACACATATGTATCTATGTAGACTAGCTAAATCAGTGGTTCTTAACCTGTAGTCCGCGGATCTCAAAGAGGCTGTAGATACCTTGTTTTTTTCAAGTGTTTTGATATGATGTTTATTAAACTAAAACAGTTTTTATCTATATAAAGCATGCAGTTACGTGCTAAAAGCTTTTTCGGTAATTTGGAAGCACGTTACCACAGTGTAAGTTTAAAGAAGTTAAAAGAGAGGATTACGTTAAATGGCAAGTATTAATTAATTAAATCAATGAGTTATTAACGATATAATAAGGTTGGAATCCTTGATGGATTTTTGGTGTTTATCAAAGGGTTAAAAAGGAAAGCATCGTTACAATTAAGGTTAGGTTTTATGATAACTGTTGTATCTAGCCTTCTTTGCATTTTTTGTTTTACTATAATCTCTTCTGTACTGTATTATATGATAAATAAATAAGTAAATAAATATTGACCATCCTATTATACCCAATTTTCCTAATTTTAATGCTACAAATGTAATAATACAACCAACGAATCTGTGTATCATAATGTATCATCAAAGTAGGAATGTTCCATCATTACAGACACATTGTATGTACATAAATTGCTCTGGATGTACATAAACATCCTGCAATAACTGAAGTGGAATTTGAAGTGGGTTTGAAATAGTTATATTTCATATATGCTTAAATATCTGACATGGAAAAAATAACACATTTATGGAATGTGAATCAATTAATTACAAAATTAAATTGTCCTCAACGTATGAATTTACAGACATTTTACATGTAAGCTTTAGATTGTTTAAACTCAATGTAATATTCAGAATATGTATCTATTTTTATTGAGTATTATTTAAGTCTAGAGATATAAGTAATTCAACACATATTAAGGATTTAATGTTTTTAAATATCAGAGAAAAATGTAGAAGACTAAGCCAAGGAGTACAACTACCTTCTAGAAATTTTGGACCCTCTGTGATGTGTCAATATTGTGGATCACTTTGGAGTACAGTGGATTATAACATTCGAATATCTCATGCTAAACCACTTTCCAGATCTGTTAAAAGGGTTGTACAGTCTATGAAGGACAATGACAAAAGAATACCCAAAGTTCGTAAAAATTTAGCACAGAAATGTTTAAAAAATAAAATGAATAAATTAGTACTTAAATGTTCGGTTTGTTCGAAAAGTACAAAGATACCTTTTAATAAACCACAAAGGCTAAAAGTACAGAAAGAAGATAGCGTCCAAACACCAAAAAGACGTAAAAAGAGAAAGACCAAAGATAAAACTGCTGGTTTAAATATTTCTGGAATTTTGAATTTAAGTGCAGAAAATATTGTGGAAGGACAGAAAGAAACAGAAGCGAAGAAAGCAAAAATCACTAGAAACTATGTTACACCGCCTCAGAAAGTAAAAAAATTAAATATAAATCGATTAAAAGACATTGTGAATCGCGGTGCAACGCCGCAGAAAAGGGGAAGTCTACATAGTTTTTTAACAGAACTCTGCTGAAAATTAATTTATTGACGGATCGTTATAAAAGTTTTTGAATACTATAAACTGTTATTTTATTGCGTTAAAAATATTCAACACGCATCATTTACAAAACAATCGACATTCTTTTATTATAATTTCTCCGCCACTCCTCTCCTACCCATAAGAGTGACTTAGTTTTTTACATCAAATACTACACAACTTTTATAATCTTCGTTTACTTCAATTGTAAATTCCTCTCTACATCGCTGTCCGCATAATAAAATAAATACACTATACAACATATGCGTCAAATGTGTGAGTCTCGCGTACAAAGTCGAATATTGATTAATCTTCTCTTCTATCACTCCAATGGAATCTCCTTTCGCACCACCTGTAAAAGATTCGGATATCATGTGTCGTATCGAGTACCGCGAATGAAATCTCTTTAAAGCTCAAAAGTCCGTCGTTGGTGAGATGCAATATGTTTAGCGCGTAGTTCCAGACCTAATTTTTCGCGGGGGCTTCCAAATCGGTAAACAAAAATACTGGACGATAAAGGGTTGTTCACGAGCACGTATTTTCGTTCTTTAGAAAACGTCGCCGGGATGCGTGCGCGCGGTATTTCGGCTGCGAAAGTCGTGCGTGGAGGTACGCTTTCATGCATTTCGTGTTTGTTAATTCGGTCAGTGTGTCGGGGGCAGGAGTGCAGAGGAGAGGAGTTGTTAGTCACCTGAATGCACGCCTCGAGATAATCCCGCTCGGACATTTCCTGGTCCTTCGCAGGGGGAACTTTTCCCCGACGGCGCAGCTCTTGCTTGGCATCGTTCAAGTCAAAGATTGCCACCGGGTCCAGCCTGCCCTTCAGTACCAGGCCCGCCAAGTACTCAATGTAGTGCTGCCTGCGGGGAAAAGTACCCAGAATTTAGTCATGCCATGCACGATGCTTCTCAGTTTACCTCGGCCAAATCTCTCCTGTAATGCTCGGGATCGCGTCCATACCAATTCGGGGGTAACTTTGACCCCGCGCGTCTCACGAACGTTTCGAGGTCGTCCACGTTTAGCAACGGGAGCGGCTCCAATTGGGTCTTCCGGATTATTCGGATTAGGTATTCGATGTAGTGGATCCTTGAACGTCGGAAGGACTCGTTAAGAGGGTCGTTCGTAAATGCATATCAGGGAATAGGGTCGAACAAGTTTTGGTCTTCCGACAGGGGGTTCAAAAATTCCTACGTACGTTAACAAAACTACTATTACGGTAGTATCTCTCGATTCTAATTTTAGACGCGTTAAGATTACTATTTTGAGTAATGCGAAGGTTTCGACCCTTCCGCTCGTTTATTAAAATATACAGAGCGAAGTCGAGGAGAATGCAACTAGAATTCGTAATGGACCGACGACGACGATTTTTGTTCAAATTCAAACCGTGAATATTCCGATCGGGGAACTGTAAAAGATAGTTTTACTTTGAATAAGTACTCCCTCGATATTGTTCGCGGATTCATAGACAAACGTTAAGTGCTACGCTCTGTTTCGCTCGTTCTTAATATTTTTTTAGCAATTTCCATTAGTACCTCCCTCGATAGTACTCCGAGCATGGAGTTCTATTATCTTTCCTTCGCGCTGTAGGAACGGACATTTCGTACGCGGCAGTCTAATGCCACCCTCGTAAACGACCCCGTTAAATGATAAAAACGGTGGTTTTAATAATAGAAACGCGCTCGGAGTTCCACAGGAACGAACGGGTTACCTGCATAAGCCGGCGTGGCCCTCGACGACGTCTGAATTGCATACCGCGTCTACAACACCGGTGGGAGTTTCTTTCTGCAACTGCACTTTGCACTTGCGCTCCCCGGCCGGACCGTCCGTGTCGTACTCGATCCCATTATCTCTGAGCAACTGTTGCAACTGCGCGGGCTCCTTATCGCGTAGATAGAACAGGCAATTCCTAGGATGATGAGCGTGCAGGCCCAGTTTAGCGCAGTACTGGCTCACCGAGCATTTCGCTCCCATCATGAAGGCCTTGCCGCAACCGCAACAGAACTCGTACTTGCACTGGCTGCACGTGAAATGCATACAACCTGCGCCAGGGTTCGTGATCTTTAAATTTTGATGTCGTGGTAACGCTAGATTCATCCGTCAATTCGACAATATTAACCCTTTGCACTTGGGGACTTATCTTCGATCACCTAATTCAAACACTGTTACGAAATAGGTAGCGAAGACTCCAAGGAAACATCCTTTTGTCCCCTCAGAGGAGTACAAAGGGTTAATTGTAGTTAGTAGAGTCCACATTGGAGCACGTGGTATGTTAATAAAACTAAATCTCACCTCCCCTGGACAAGGAGTATCGAAATTTGCATTTAGGGCAATCTATGCCGTTGTCCGCCAAGTGCTTGGCTAGTCCCGCGGCCTGATAATCCGGGTCGTTCTCGTCTTTCCAAGCGGCAAATTGCTCGCACGTAATTCCTTCGTGCTGTTTCTCCCACTGAAAGTGAAACCACCGGTTGAGAAGGATGTTTGCGCGCCATTGCGTAATGTTCGCTTAATTTTCGAGCGATCATCAACGCGTGCACGTACCGGTCTTCGACAGAAGGCGCACGTAACCGATCGGCAATCGGGACAAATCAAACGCTTCTGATCCGGATCCGCGTAGAACCCGCTCGAACACTGAAACCGACGACCTACATTACACACCGATTACCTAATAGAAGGGTATCGAATATTCCGTGCAGAGGGAACACCTGAATGCACCACTTGAAATTGGGATCCTGCATCAGCGTTCTGTCCCGCAGCTTCCTCTGGAACAGCTCGTGAATCGGAGGGTCTAAAAGTGTCTTTAGCTGGATGTCCAGGTTACTGAAGTATTCCAGGACCTCGTCCTCGGTCGCATCCTTCAGATTCGGTTCCTTGCAATACGGGCAGACAGCGTCCGTGATGTTTCTGTCGCTGATCTGGATCGTGAAGTAATTCTTCGCGCAATCGTTGCAACAACGGTGCACGCATTTCAACATGGATATCATCTGGAATTAGAAAGTTATTTCACGATATTATTGGACTCTCGGATGGAAGAATTGAAACTTTCACAATTATGATCACGGATGCAGGATGAACTTGGCCAGAAATTAAGGACGAACCGATACATCATGCTTTGGAAGAGCGTTAATGGCTTCAGAGATTATTTTACCGTCGAAATCTAGAAGCTACGTGATTTACGTAGTTCTGTTCACCTGGCTCATCGCGAAACGACCCGTGCAGAGCTCGCATTCTTGCTGAAGAAAAGCTAGAGCCGACTCGACGCTGGAACATTCCTTGGCCGCGTGGAGGGCCTCAACGTCGCCAAATTTCAGGGCCAACAAACTGGCGGCGACTTCCGCCTGGTCGTAGTTCGACGCTTTGCCCTCCGCCAACAGACGGCGAGCTATTCTCTGCGCATTCAAGAAAGTACTTTTCAAGATTCATCTCTTCGTACGATCGATACGCGTTTACTTTAAAAAACGACGAGTTGTTTTACGATAGTGTTAACAAATGATGTTGAATGTATGACAAATGTATGTACTTTGTATGTTTTTAGACAGAGTTCGGTGCGAAGAGCGATGCGAGGGGAAAGTGACATGCATAAGAACTACAGAGAGACTACACCAACGTCTAGAAACGAGCTCTTGATACTTCTCGACAGTGACCGAACGTGACCGCGATATTAATAATTATTACGTGCGTGCCGGAAAGAATGATTAAGGAACGTTAATGCGTTAATGAGCGACGAGCGATGTATGCAAAGTGAATAATCAAAACGACGCGTGTGCTTCGATCTTAAGGAGTTGTTTTCCTTGCGACGAAGCAATCTGTCGATTGAATACAGTCACTCGTATTCGTACACCGTAATGGCGATTCGCTATAAATAACGAAAGCTTGTTTCTTTTTTAAACTGATACAAGAATCGCTATTATAGTGTACGAATACGAGTGGGAGTAACTGTATATACGGGATCGAAACTTCCTGGTGTGCCTTCGACGCGAATACGGGAACACGTACGTAAGTACAAACCTCAGCGAATACTTTCAATTATATTTCGATTCTCTCGCGGATAAACAAGCAACACTCAAGATTAGCCACGATACAAAGAACAAAGTGCGAACTACTTACCTGGTGAAAAAGGGAACGCGTAACAAATATAAAACTAAAAGGCAAAAGGGTTAAGACTCTAAGGACAGCCTCGGTCGGGTATCTCGATACTGTTTCTCTCGTTTAGTTTCGCTTGATATTTTCGAGCTGTTTGTAGACATTGGCCTGTCGAGGACCGACACGGTCGACAAGCGTTTCTGACAACTGACGTTTACTGACCTCCCTCTCCGTTTTGGGAGACCCAGCCGTCGTCACGTAGCCGCTTCTACTTTCCACGTATTCCCTTTCCGTCTTTTCTTCGCCCTCGAACCGACGTATACAACTGGCCACCAGGGAGAACCGTTTCTTCGACGTTCCACCCTGATCCAACCCCCTATCACTGCCCGCGCTAGCTCTACGACTCGCTTTAATCCCTTTCTCGTTTCCGCGTCTCGTCGTTTTGGTCCCGTTTCTCGTATCCGTTTTACTTTGCTCGACTTTGCCGGTCTCCGGCTTCTTCCTCGGTCTCGAAGACTTTTCTACGACCGCGTCGCTCGAATCCGTTGTGTCCCAGTATTGTTTCGAGGTTGCTATGGTCCTCGAGGACGACTGACTCTTGGAAAACTTGGCGATCTTCGGTGTCTTTTTAACGTTACTGTTTAATTTCTTAGTTCTTTGGTTAACCGGAGCCGGTGGTCGTTGAAGAACGACGTTGGTCGTTTTGCGGACGCGTGGACCAACGTCGTCAGCTTTTAAAGTCTCGTCGTCCTCGGAGGTTACATCGTCCGCTTGTTCCTCCTCCAGGGACGAGTCCTCTGCCTCCAAAACGTCAGACCCGTCCAATTTCACGCGCGTTTCCGCGTGATCCGAGTCCTCCTGATCTCTAACATCATCCTCGTCCTCGCTCTCGAACTCAGAGTCCGATATTTTAGCCTTTATCGCGTTGATCGTCTCCTGCAATAATATCTCCGCGTCCGTTAATTCTTCGATACTCACGAAACTCTGATCGGACAATTGTGCGTCCGTATTCGATATTTCGGACTCCGTTGCACTCTCAAAATCGGAAACGGAAGACGCCTCTACTTCCGAGTCTTCCTCGTACTCTTCGCTAGAATTCGTGTCACTTAGGTTTAAATCAGTCGAAGCAGATTCCTTTAACTCAATCATCGTCTCTTCCATCGTAGGCTTGTTCTTTTCATTAGATTCGTTCGTGATTTTTTTACTTTTCGAAACGTCTGGCTTCGTAACATCCGCTGTTATGTTCGAGCCGATTTTTCGATGCGTTTCTACCTTCGAAGCGTTCCCCGTCGAACTAGTTTTCCTCATCGACCGTTGGCACGTTGCTCTCGGTGGCGTTTTACTCGCACTGTTGGCAGACTGTTGCACGGGACGGCATCTCGCCGTGAACACGGGAATCCTCGAAAAGAAGGAAGCCTTGGGCTTCGACGCGGGAGCCTCCATCTTCTTTTCGTTCGAAATTCCTGCTTTCCTGTCCCTGGTCTGCCCGGGAATAATCGAGTTTTTGATCTGCTCGCAGCCCTTCGATATCGTACGCAAAATTTTCGACCTCCTCTCCCCCGCCGTCGCAGCCACGCTCGATTTCGAGCTTTTGGAAATTTGCTTCTGGACCCCGACGATCGGAAATTTCGGGTTTGGTCTCGTTTTAATAGTAGATGGAACGTTTCTCGGGACTTCCCTCGCCATAGGTTCCCTCTTCGTCATCGTGTGCTTCGGAAGCACCGATCTGCGAGCGATTTCAGCCGCGATGTCTTTAGCCTTCGAGACGATCGCGCCTTTCGGGCTCGATTTTCCGAAATTTCTTCTCGGTATGCCGGTCGGCTTTTTGATCACTTTCACGGGGGACCTCCTTCTGGCGACCTTTTTGCCCGGAGATTTCGATCTCTCCTTAACTGCAGCTCTCGGAACAACGCTGTTATCGATTCCGCTTGCATCGTCTACGTCGTTTTCAACCGCCACCGCGCTTTCTCTAGAAGTCGTTTCGTTCTTTTCGACCGGACTTTCCGTCGACAATTTCACAGATTCGATATCTGCGAGCGGCGTTACGTCAGACGCGGTCTCCAACGGTTTTATCGGCGCGCAATCGTTGACGACAATCATCGGGCATTCGGTTATTTGAATCTCTATGATCTCCGGTACCCCAGGTGGCATCTCAAGATTTCCAACAGCCTGATCGTCCGTCTCTCTCATACTTTCGTTCGAGTTTTCCAAGACGGTAAAATTAGAATATTCCTTAATGGTTTGCATTTCGTTGGAAACACTATCGCGCGACGCGGTATCGGACGCGTTGTTGTTCGAGTCCCTCGCGATCGTGCCCGGAGGTTTGTTAAAATTTTCAGGCACGTTAGAGTCGGAGTAACTTTCAAGAATCGTAACGGGGGAACTCGATTCGGAGGTAGTTTCCGTATCCGAGTTGGACCCATTGCGCGACGTATCGAGAACGTTATTACGATCGACAAGAACTTTCGGAATTTTGTTAGTATCTATAGAATTTAGCTTGTTAACGGCGGATTCGGCGTCCAAAGTATGCAAGCTCGACGACGACCCGGTAATACGAGAGTCACTTGAAACAGTTAAAATTGCCGATTCTGTATCCGCGAGTGCTTCAGAGGTTTTATTTGCGTCGACGTTGTTGGATATCGAGGAGGGCTCCACGGATGTCGGAAGCTTTCCAATGTCTGCGACGGACAGAGAATTCTCGATCTTTGATACGTCTTCCGAATTACTTGTTCTTACCGCCTCGTCGAGATCCTGTTTCTCTATAACTGGGAAATCATTTTTGACTTCCGTCGAAGGGACGTCTTTCATTACCTTATTAAGTTGCCCGGTGGACGTCGATACCGGTTGTTTACTGTTTTCTGTCTCCGATCGACCATCGATACGGTCGAGATTCTCTTCGGAGTCGAGCGACTTACTTACGGAAGTTATTGGACGATTATCGATTCTGTCACCGGACTGAGGAATGTGGCATGCTACAGTGATAGGCTGCTCTACTTTCTCAGACACGTGCAAAGGGCTTTTGGATAGTTCGGAAATCGTTTTGGGTTCGTTGGAAACTTTAAGGGTCTTTCTTTTGGGATCCTTGGATGATTCTAGAGCATCGGGATCTTTGGAAATTTCACGAACAATCGCTTCGAGTTCGTCAGAAACTTTGTGGGTTTCCGTTTGGGGATCCTTGGGGATTTCTTGAACACTAGCGTCTAGATCTATTTTGGACTCGTTAGAAACTTCGTGGGTTCTCGGATTCTCGCGATCTTTGACAAGTTGTTCGGAATCTTCAGAAATTTTACGTACGTTAGTTTCAGAAATAATATCGCCGCGATTAGGGTCCTGAGAAACGCGTTCGACAACGATTTCGGTATCTTTATTCATAATTTTAGAATTCTCGGTGACTTCCGAGACAAAAGTTTTAGGATCTATAACCATTCCGTCGTTTTTAGAATTTTTCGAAACTTCTTGGAGATCTTTCGAATTATTGGAAATTTGTTCTGCATTAACTGTAGAATTCTCGAAAACTTTGTGGTCGAAAGTTTTGGGAGCTACAGAAATTTCGCGAGTGACGTTTGCAGGATCTTCCAAGACTTCAGGGACAAAAGTTTCAGGATCTACGGGAAGTTCTTCGACGAGGGCTGCGGAATTATCCTGTCCATTAACTTCAAAGTTTTCTAAAATTTTAAAAAGAGAAATTTCAGTATCTACGGGAATTTTGCAAATACGTTTAGCCTCCTCGAGAATGTTCAAATCTTTAAGAATCCCCTGCGTAATAATTACAGAGTCCTTTTCAGGAATTTCGTGATTTATCGTGCAAGGAACAACCTCAGCTTCGCGAACTTCGGAAACGGTGCAAGCCTCGATAGCGGAAGCCAGGGATAAGGGTGTTACAGTGAAATTAGTCGATTCGCCAGCGCGTGATTCAAGCTCTGCGGCAATTACAATCTCTACGGAATTTCTACCCTCTAAACTATCCTCGATTAATTCCGCGCCGTTATCGTCGCTGCTCTGAATTCGCGTGTCGGATGATTCGATGAAAACAGACGTTCCCGGGTCACTCCCTGCCGGAAACGCCGTCTCGTTCGACAATGATTGCGCGCCAATGATTTCATCGCGGCTCGCGATACTATCCGTTGCATTGTTAGGCAGAGAATCTTCGATATTATTCACGGAAGAGCCGTTCGCTTCCTTTGTGGATGATCGCGTATGGATCGATCGGTCTTGCGTATCGATTGAACGCGTGCTCGTTTCGTGGTGATCGCTATGAGGTGAATCAGCTTTAAAAATGCTCGCCTCGTCGCCTGCAGGACTGTTAACAACACCACCAGCGTCCTCTCGGGCTCCGTTAGCGTCGACTGCAACTTCGGAAGAACATTTTTGCAAACTTACTTCGACCGCGTTGTTCGCGGCTATCGTCGCCCCTTTTGTTTCGCCGTCCCGTAATGGCGCCGCTTCCGCCTCGCGATTCGACGGCTCCTCCGAGACCTCGTTACCGTCAAATTTTCTTTGGCACACGCTCGCTGGCGTCTCGGTTATCCTCTCTTTCGCGTTAGTTCCAACCGCGACAGCGTCTTTTTCGCTCGTACGTACCGTTTCGAGTTCCTGCAGCTTTTTGATGGCGGCCGTGGTCGTCGCGGGCTCCATTGTGTCGCTCGCGGCAGCTTCTTTCCCGTTCTCATTTTTGCTGGAACCGTCCTCGTCGAGAGTTTCGAGGGATCCGGACTCATTCCCCGCCTCCGTCGCGGACCTCCTCGGCGATAGCTTTTGCATCGCCGACATGAACGGACCCAGTAATTGCTCCGGCAGCGATTTCACGGCGGATATCAACGCCTCCACCGTGGCTACGTGCGTCTCGTTACTTTTCCGCGGGGCTTCTTCCGCCGAGGAACTCACTTCCGGTGTAATCGACGCCGATTGTAGCTTCTCGGGCTCCGAGTTTCTCGACTCTTTATTTTCCGTCGCGTTCGTGGGTTCCGTGTCGATCGCCCGTTGCTGAGGACGCTGTTCCGGTGCGTCGATCGCCTTCTGGTTCAACGAATCTTGGCTCGCGTGTTTACGTACCGACAAACCATCCTCCGGCGGATTAGATTGCAGAGGGGAGCTCGAGCTTTCAGGCAAAGTAGAAGGTTTATCTCCTTCTACGGTCCTTTGACGAGGAGCTCCAGTCTCCTCGGTTTCTTTAACACGCGGAGGAAGTGTCTCTTCGAGTTTCGTCCGAGATACTTCACGGGCATTCTTCGTTCGTTCTACGGTTTCTTTCGCGTCACTCGCTTCGGATTCTACTCCCGTCGACGGCTTATCTTTCTCGACGCTGGTGTTTTCTGTCCTGTCATCGGCGCTTTCATCCTTCACCACGGTCAGGTTTTTCCCTCGCGACTCGTTCGATCGATTCTCCGCGTCTTTATCAATTTCTGAAATCTCTTTTACCCTCTCGTCGCGCGAATCCCGCTCCGACAAGTTCTCCGCGAGCCTCGGAGCCTGTTGCGTTTTTACCTCGACCGTACTCGCGGAAGCGTCCTGATCGTATTTTCGATTTTCACTCGTAACGTCAGATTTTGGCAATTGTTTTTCCGAAGTCTGTTGCGTTTTTGCCTCTATTATATTTTGCTCGTTATTTTTAATAGTCACAGATTTTTTAATCACAGCATCGTTCAATTTTGGCAACGACTTAGTTTCATCTACATTTCCATTATGTAAATCCTGTTGTATTTTTGCCTCAATTACATTTTGATCGCGATTTTCAGTAGTCACGGATCCGTTAATCACAGTATCGTCCGACTTTGGCAACGACTTAGTTTCGTCTCTTTTTCCGTTACATAAATCCTGCTGCGTTTTTGCCTCGATTATATTTTGATCGCGATTTTCAGTAGTCACGGATCCTTTAATCACAGCATCATCTAATTTTAGCAATGACTTAGTTTCGTCTACATTTCCGTTACGTAAATCCTGCTGCGTTTTTGCCTCGATTACATTTTGATCGCGATTTTCAGTAGTCACGGATCCTTTAATCACAGCATCATCTAATTTTAGCAATGACTTAGTTTCGTCTACATTTCCGTTACGTAAATCCTGCTGCGTTTTTGCCTCAATTACATTTTGATCGCGATTTTCAGTAGTCACGGATCCTTTAATCACAGTATCGTCCGACTTTGGCAACGACTTAGTTTCGTCTGTTTTTCCGTTACGTAAATCCTGCTGCGTTTTTGCCTCGATTATATTTTGATCGCGATTTTCAGTAGTCACGGAGCTTTTACTAACAGTATCGTCCGACTTTGACAACGACTTAGTTTCGTCTGTTTTTCCGTTACATAAATCCTGCTGCGTTTTTGCCTCGATTATATTTTGATCGCGATTTACAGGCGAATGGGATTTTTTGACCGCGGTATCGTCTGATGTTTGCAATAGCTTAGTTTCGTCTAAGGTTATTTGCATGGATTCTCCGTCGGGACCGATAGAACGTCGTTTCTCCTGCGCTTTAACGGCCTCGGCTACATCGAGGTCTAGCGCGGCCCTTGGGACCAGAGTTTTATCGATTAGAACGGTTCGATCGTCAGCGTTACCTTCACACAGATGATCAGGCTTATTACCGAGAGTGTTCAGGGGGTCTTTATCGTGTTGCCAGTTATCTGTCAGTTGTCTGAGGGCTGCCAGTTGCTTTTGAAAGTCGGCCTGCAACGCCACGAAATTTTCAACTATTGGTGACATTACCTGCTTCCTCGCTTCTGAGTCCGACACGTTGGAAACCTGTTCGGTAACACACGTTCCACCACCGACCGCACCTGCCGCATCTAAAACAATCACGTTCGCCTGGGAATCTATTGGGTTGCTTCGAGGATTCGTTTCTACCGTCTATGGGGATGTTCTAGCCTCCGTGAAATTAAACGAAACGGGATACATTGTCAAATATTTTCATAATTACGACTCATCGATCGTTTTAAGCGTCAATTGATTCGTGTCTCGTCTACCAATAACTAAAAATACTATCTCTACAGTAGAAAGAAGTCTAGGCGACAGTGGTAAATATTCAACTACAAATCTCAGAGACCCAGGTTCGATTCCCAAGTGTATCTGTTGATGGTTTCCCTTATTACAGTAGAACCTCGATTCTAAAGAACCAATTAGAAGAAAATGCAGTCTTTACGTTAACACACACAGGATCATATAAAATTCCCTGTCCTTTGAATTTTCTAAATGGGGTTGAATCAAGGTTCTACCGTGTAAATTGTGTCCCTTTGTTACGAGCGTTGGTGTATGGCGATTAGAAAGAACACCTTTCGAGAAAGAATTGGGGTAACGTGTGTGAAAGATTCGCTGACCTTCCCGCGGTGCAGCCTCGTCGTTCTCCACCCCAACCGGAGGACCCCAGATCCTCATCAAAAACGGCTTGAGCTGGTTCTTTTGTAGCTCGAATAATGCCGCGTCCTCGGCGCCGTCGTTATTCTCGAGCGCTTTCACGACTTCCGCCGTCGCGAAGTTACCTTTCTTCATTATATCCTCGCACTGTCGAAGTGATTTCATATTCCTCGTGAACGAAAAACGCCATCGCGTTGAACAGGGACATTTCGTAAACTCTTACTTTCTGCTGTCGGCGTTGAATCGCGACGGCAACGGCGTTCCAAACGTCGCCCTTGGCCGATCTCAACGCCTCTTTCGCCTCGGCGCCGGTTAGCGTCCCGACGTTGTTTTCCTTCAGCTCTTTGCCGTGAGTGGTTGCCAGAACTTGCACCGTCTCCACCAAATGAGGCCATTGCGCCTTGAGCCAGTCGATCGGGTTGCTCGCGCCCTGCGATAAAGCCACCTGAACGTCGTCGGTGGAATAACCGTGCCTCTCGGCTTCCCGTAGAAGTTCGACGATCTCCAAGCCTTGCCGCGTCAACGTTGAAACTTCCTGGGAACTGGAGGCCGCCTCGAGGTATCGGGGCTGACTGGGCTCCTGTAACACGAAATTAACGCGAGCGTCGATGATCGATCGGGGTTGAAACGCGAGCACGCGGGGGGCGAGATACGGTGCAGGATCGACGAAACGGACTCACTCGTAAGGGGCGTGATCGTCCTAGGATGACTTCTGTGTAACAACAACGATTAACGGTCAAATCGAATACAAACAACAGTGTTACAGGCTTAAACGCTAGTCTAACAAAACCATGTGTAAATCGCCACTGATCCAAACAAAGATATTATTAACAATCAACGCTCGATGATCATTGTCTACGTAAGCGCAAGATCGCTGGAATTGCGGGCAAGGGTTTGGTAAATATCGCAGCGTCGTACATTGGATGTAATCCTGCCTACGTTCACACCGAGGCTACGGAACGTCAAACTAAAGTCTTGTTAAGCACAGAACGAGGATTAGGCCGAGGATTAGAAACCAACGATTCCCGTAGGGACAGGCGTCAAGTTTACCCTGGAACGATAATAAAGGTGCGTCGAGTCGATGGAGTTCCGTCTCGTTCGATCTCTGCTGGGTCCACCGATCAGCTGTTGCAGATACTGCTCCTGGCGGGGATACAGGTCGTCGGGGCTGTTCGCGAACCTGGTTTGCTCCTGGAACAGACGCTCCGACGTTCCTTCCATTAAACCGTTCCGTTACGTTCGCGGGTCCGTATTCGAGACGCGCCATTAAACATTTAAGGGTACCGTTTGCTCGTACGAAGATCGACCAGCTCGGTCAAACTTCGCCAAACTTCTCCAAAGGTCCCCTTTTGCTAATAACGTGGCTCGAATACAAGTTTTGAAAATAACAGCATTTAAACTACGAAACTGCCTTTCGAAAGGAATCGAATCGAGCCTTTCGTTCGATCGTGCATTTTACCTCCGGGTCGCTGTCTTCGTAGTACAATAGACTCTTCGAGGCCGATGCTGCCCTCACGAATCCTGCGTTTCCTCTCGCTGGAAGGTAGTCGTACGTCTGCAAGCCGTGTGTTTTTTTTCCGGTAACGAATCCTCCTTTCGTCGAATCGAGCGTATTTTTTAACACGTTGAGCCCCGCGTCGATATTATATTATTCATATATGTTTAAAACGTTCTTGAGCCCGTATAAAAATGATTAAACTTTGTTTTTCGATGCTCCGTAAAACGAACAAAAATCAGACGCCGTACACGAATGTGATGTTTCTTGCGTGGCAAGGTTTGCTGAGTCAGTCTCGCTGACGAGACCATCAGCAAAACCTGGTCGAAACGCCAATTTATTTTTGTAAAACTCTTTGCCACCGAAGCTTCAAACCCGGAATAAATTGTGTAATTTATTGCAGGCGCGATTGTGCGCTTGAAATTTTGTAACTGAAGTTTCAAGCAGCTCTTCGAAACCATTTGTATCACCGATTTGTTTGAAGTGGGTGTCAGTGTTGCAGGGTTCAACGTGTTAAAGAAAAACTCTTACTTGAGTCGAAATGCTCTGAGGCGGCGGGGACGTTCCGGTGGAAACCGAATGGCTTTTCGGGATTTTCCCGGGCGTGGGTCGTTTGATCGGCGACAGAGCACGCTTTGCGTCGTTTATTTTCGAGGAAGCGTCCTGCGTGCTCTCGGTAGCCGCTGACGCATCGTTCGCCATTAATGGCGTCGCGCCTTTTGTTACCAACAAGGATCCCGGAAGCGAATTCTCCGCGACTGCAGACGTATCTTCCACTCTCGCGATATCTGTAAATGCAAGTCACTGCGTCACTATTTCCGACTCAATACGTTCGTACGAATTCTCGCAGACGTTCGAAACACCACACCCACCTTGCAGTCCAATTTCATCACAAAGCAATTATTACCATTTCTATTCAAATATGAATGTTTAAACGATCTGGCATGTTCGAAACCACGGACCGTAGACGGGAACAAAACGAGCAGTCTCATTCGGATGTCAATTTTCAGGATGCACAACGGGACGGAACGGACTTCGAGCACGAGTTTCCAACAGGATCGGAAAGAACACCAGCCAAATGCACGCCCGTGCTTGAAACTAGCTCCTCTTGAATGAATAATAACGTGCCAGACATGATCGAGGGACGAAAGAAACGAGGAAGAGTTCATTTCAAATACGACTATGCATTTGGTTTCCCACCGGTACTGCGTACGAAACAGTTTGCATGTCTCTTTATTATTCATCCAAGGGTATACATCAAGAAGGGACAATCCGTTCATCTTTTCGTAAAAAAAAAAAAGAAAAAGGAGAGATCGACAAACGCACAACGCTTCTGCGGACCGGGACGAGGAGAAGACACACTTGGAGTCGGATATAAAGGCAACAGGTAACTCGCGAAGGTAGATAGCAAATCACTGATAAGATTTGGTGCCAAACGAAAAGCTGATTTTGCGCCTAGTTCTACCTTTGTTCCTCGTGGATCCACTGTCGCCGCTCTCTTCGCTGTTCGATATCTTTAACAGACTCGCCCTTTTCTCTAGGTCGGGGCTGGGGTTGCTGAGGTTGCTGGACGTCGTCGCGGATTCGCTCTTGGGGATCTCGCTGAAACCGCCATGAACATCCTCCAAGGTGTCTTCGGTGCTCGGTGGTAACGCGCTGCTCTTTGTTTTGCAACAAACCACGCAGACGCGGTCCTTGACGTTGTTGATGAAGGTGCAATGCTCGCAGGCCCACTCCTCTTTCGGGATCTCCATCATCGAAGGCTGCTCTTGGACACCTTTCGACGGTACGTTGTCTTCCTCACGTTTCTTTTCCGTTTCCAGCGGGATCGTTACTTCCGGACGTTTCACGGTCGGACTTTCCGTTTTCCTCTGCGAGATCTCTTGAGTCGGTTTCTCTTTTTCGACGGAACGTCTGATTTCCCGACCCTCGGACACCCGATTTCTGCTATCAGGTCGTTCGGTTTCCCTATCCTCGCGGGAGGGTGTCTTCCGTGCCCTCTGACCGTTCGAATCCAAAGACGACCGGACGGAACTTCGCCTGGCAGGCGACTTCTCCGTCTCGTCGACGGAAACGTCTCTCTTAACCGAAGTTTCTCTCTTCTGCAACGTCTCTCGATCGCGCGAGGGCTCGCGACTCCGTTGACTCCTCGTCGTTGTTCGTACGCTCTCGTCTTCCGCTTTGTCGAGCTCCTCGACTTCCTGGCTTCTCCTGGCGACCGTCTCCCGAGACGGCGTTTTCCTCGAGGTTTGCGCGTCGCTGTCGATCGAGGATCTTCGCGAATCTCTGCGGGAGGTTCTCTCGAGATCGTCCAGCCTCGTGTCCCTTTTCACGGAGGATGCTCTTCGCGGCGACACCTCGACCCTCTCGAAGTGATCGTCGGAGGAGCTGGTGACTCTGGTTCTCGCGGGTAGGGCGGACTTCCGGTCGGACTCGTCCTCGTCGGTGCTGCGCCTTCGTCGGTCGCGGTAGCTGCCGTTTTGCACGCGATCGATTCGCGGATCCACCTTCGATAATCGGCGCTCGTCTTGGTCGTATCGTCTGCGGGCGTTCAGAGTGTTCTTCTGTAGCTCGTCGAAATTTCTAGACGGCGTCGAGAATCGTTTGCTCGAATGGGTCTCGGACCATTGATCCTCGGTGCTGGGCATCCTCTCTTCGGACATCAGTCGCCTGAAAGAGTCAGTTTATTTCCATAAATTCATCCAATGTCTAACAATCAGTGTCTAAAATTTCGAAGTCTTACTCGCGACGGTTCCTGGTCAACAGAGTCCTGGAGCCGTCGTCCTCGTGGTAACTCCTGTGTCTGGCACTCCTGGACACGCTGCCACGCCTGGTGCCCCTAGAGCTGCGGGACAGTCTGTCGTCGAAGTCAGATTCCCCCGAGTCCTCGGAACTCGCGTCAGAGGGCGATCCTTGGGACCTTCTGGATCGCGATCTGGAGGCCAACGATTTTCTGGACTTCAGACTGGGCGCCGGCGAAGGTGCCCTCGATCTCCTGCTCGATTTCAGACTTCTGGCGGGACTGTGGGGCCTCGAGTGTGGGCCCGGGTAGTGTGGCGGCAGTACTTGGGAAGGAGGATACCCCATGGGGTAGCCCCACATCGCTGGGTGATTCAGACTCATGGTGGAACCGCCCATGGTCATGTCCCATGGGCCGTTAGGCGGGTACCACATCATTGGCATTCCCCCTGGTCCTAGGTGAGCCATGGATTGGGCCTAAAACAGATTCGTTCTCTGTTGATCGTTCCATCTATCGAGGTTCATCTAGAAAAATTCGTCGTATCCTTAAGAAGCGGTTTAGTATTCTTCCTTATCGTTTCGACGGGAAAAGAAATGATAAAAAATTGAATATCCTCTTCGTTGAGGTGTTCCATTTACCTGGTGCATTCCGGGATTCCACATGTGCGGCGACGATAAATCGCAAACGCTCGCCGACTGTATCATAGATCTCGGGGGTGGCGGGGGCGGCACCATTGGCGCCGGTTTCGGGCTGCCCATGCTCATCGGCCTCGTGTTCAACGTGTCTCTGGCAATGTCACCGGAAGTGTGCCTTCTCCTATTCGCGTCTTGCGCTCGCATCGCTTCCTGATATTTCCTGTACCTTTCCTGAAGATTCGCAGTTCATGTTTCCTGTCTCTCGTAAACGGCCCATACACGATCGAGGTTTAAACCAAACGTTTAGCCGCAGATTCGATCGACTGTCCTCCTTTATCCTAATTCTGTTTCGCGAGTCAGTCGACCAATCCCGCGGGCAAAACTTCCGTAAACGTGAACCGTGTACGGATCGTTTACAGGTTTGTCTGACCAGTTGATCGATCGTTTTCGATAAACCTCCTGTAAACCTGCGTCGTGTACCAGCCGAGGTGTCGCGTTTTGTAGGGTGAACGTTACCTGGAGGGTGGACATTTTGTCGGTGCCCGATCCAGGTCCCTCGACGGACGCCGCGTTCACCGATTGCGTGGATTTCGACACTGTTTTCGCGTCGAGCGTCGCTGATAGCGGCCTGGTCGTGTTCGGAAGTGTTCGCTTCAAGCTGCCGACTCTCTCGATCAAGGAGAGATTCGTGGGTCCCTGGTTTTGCGTCGATTTAGCCTAAGCGCGGAAACTTGAACTTTATTACACAGTCGAGCTGATCCGAACAGAGCTCGGAGGTGTCGTTGTCGAGGAACTGTGCGGATGTGGTTTTCTACTGCGATTGCGTGGGCGGCGTGAAATAAAATCGAAATAAAAAGAGAGAACGGTGCGTCTTCGGTGGAGTGCCTGTCGCAGCTGAAGCGGTGCTAAAATTAAATTGCGGCTAGGCTAAATCGATCGTAAACAAAGCGTTAGTGAACAGAATGAAATCATGGCCCTCGACGAGGGTGAGGTACAACCGCAACTCAAATAAATACATACAGAGAACGAGACATGTTTCCCTTCGAAATCATAAAATCGTCGTATCGAAAATTCGCGCTGAAAATAATGAGTGTAGAACAAATGTATTGCGGGACAGCACACAGTAACGGTGAAAAGGATCGTGGGTCGTGGACGATGAAGTATTACCGTGTTAAACCGTGCTCTGCCATATTCACCGTCGCGAGAAACGCAAGCGTGAAACCGATCGCCACGTCCCTGTTCGTCTTTTCCCGCCGTTACTTCGTCCAAATATGTGTGAATGAGTGAAACGGGTTCAGTGAATACGGCAGTGGTGTTCATTTTGCGGTAACGTGGTGTATTAAAATGTACCAACGACAATATACAATAAAATCTCTGTGCGCAACGGGCGAGCAGCATCTTGAACGGCAATCGAGGGCTCCCTGCGACCGTCGCGCTTTAACAATCTTCGTTGCCTCGGTGTGACGTTTTCTACGAGACGACTCTGGCCGCTGCTCGATGCTCGTACAACCAACAACGTGTAACAATAAACAACTACGAACGCACGACGACGTCGATCAACGATTCGAATCGCCGGAGACAAAATTGCGACTCGTCGCTGTCGTCGGAAATTCGACGAAGGTAAAGCTATGGAAGGATTACAAGGATCGATGATAATCGATGAAGGGCTGTTGGCTACCGTCGATCCTTCGTAAACTAATGGAACTGGAAACTAAGACGAAAAATTGACGAAGACTTTCATAGAATGGGATTCGCGACTCTCGCAACCTGGTTTCCGCTGATCGCAATCGAATCCTTCAGCGATCCCCTGATCCGATTCCGGACAGTCTGGAGAAAACGCGCGGTACCTAAGGTCGAGTCGTCCTGGAAGAAGATTCACGGAAAGGGATGAAAGCCTCAGGCCAGAATGCATCCTACCTGAGTCTTGCGGTTTCTTCGCGGCGGCGGTATCGGGGGCGGATTCAACGCGTTTTCCCCTTTCGGCGGCAACGGCGGCCGTGTTCTCGTCGCAAGGTCCGTCAGGATCCTTCGTCTGACGTGACTCTTTCGTTTGGGATGCTTGTGGTTCATGTCGTCGCAGGCCTCGCAGTAGTTCCCGTTGCAGCTGTCGCAACGGGCGAAGACATTCTCTGTGCCGCACAGGACGCATTTCAGGACGTTCGCGATCGGCTTCGAGGACCTTTGCGCTTGCGGTCGGGTCGGAAATTCGATGATCTCGTAGTCCGGGTCACCACAGTCCCCGGAGAGCGACGGCGGCGGTATCTTCGGCGGGGTCGGTGGTCGTCGTCGCTGATCCGCTTCCTTCTGTTGCTGGGCCTGTTGGGAACGTTCTATTTCAAATATAGGGAACAATCGACCCCATTTCTTCCAACCTGAAGTGGATTTTTAATTTTATAGAAAATATAAGGTGGAAGAGATGTAAAGATTAAATAAAAAAATTAACCCTCGAAAGACGGATAGTTTTTTAAAAATTACTACGTTTTGCGTACGCACCAGCACCCAATGGGGCATGGATCTCGCCATGCGCAACCGGGTCGATGGATTCGAAATGGCCATCGGGCGCCATTTTTCAGCTCCCGGGTTCTGCAATAGAAAACGTCGCAGTCAAACAACGCTCAATGGCGACAGATTTAAAATACGGTTTGCGTCACTCGATTGAGATTACCAAGCACATAATGTATGGTATCTTTTCGTATTTATCGGGACAGCTGCATTCGATGAAATCATTCTGGGGTCACGCGACTTATCTAGATCTGCGTTTCCTGAGTCAGCTTACGATTTTCCCAGTACGGTTGTAAAATGTATACCACGTTCTCTCGTATACCCAGTAGGCATCGTTGTATCGTGTGAAATCATTCCAACGAGACCGTGATTCATACAGTTTTGAATTATATTTAAAAAGAAGTTCATTCTACTCTAGGGAGTCCGCCAAAAATACTCCTTTATCTAGGACGGTATTTTCTAAAGTGGTGGTGGGGGGATCTTAGAATTTAATCTAACTTTATATTAATACGTTGGCCGTTTTCAATTGTTATTAGACTATATTTTTCATTTTCTCTGGTTCTTTTCTCAGGACCATGCCTCCCAAACAATTAATTCAAGGCACCCATAGGAAGACGGGCTTGTCAAATACTGTTTTAATGCACGTGTCGTTACTTTTCCCGACTGCAAATTGCATTTCTAGCACCCTGGTGCATTCTCCACCGTTTCGAATTTCGTTTCGACGATTGTGCAGTGGACAGTGTAGGCATTGTTTATCGGCGTGCCGCATTTTTACGTGGAATTTCGAATCGAGGCGTCGAGACAAGCTGGCAGCGTCGTTGACTCGCGTACGGCTGCCAAACGATGCGTGAATTCATGTCATCGCACCTTGGTTTAGGCGGCCGAGCAATCTCGATGATGCAGAATCGAGATTTTTCGAGTGGGTCCTCGAGAAAGCGTGACGTCACGCGGTCGATACATCGGCCGGAAGAAGCCAAAATCGAGTCTATTTCTGCGGTTCGGAAAAAAAGTCGTGTGTTCCGCGTCTAGAAATAAAATCGAGCCGAACGACACGCGACGCTGTATTTCCTTCGCGTTGACACGAATGCGGGGATTCCGTAAATACCGTGAGGTTATGCCCGACCATTCATTCAACCTTTCCATCGGGATTACGTTAACGTTCCACGGAGAATATTCCCGACGTTCGAGCGTGGCAAAAATTTCCGCGCGATTTCACCGTGACAAAACGATGAAATTCAAATCAATTCGATCGCGTTCGCGCCACTTTTCTCGAGGGATGGACGCGCTGTAGAGCTCCGTTTCCATGAACCTGTCAGGGGACAAGTGGATTCGTACAACCGGGCCATTTATATGATAGGAATTCACCTAATTCACCCCATCAGCCATGATTTTCCGGTCATTTCGTAGGAATGTTAAATACGTTGTAATGTTGGAAGCTCGAGGAATTTGGAAATTAATTTACTACGATAAGAAGCGTCCCGATTAAACTTTTTAAAAAAGATTCATGCATCTAGTATTGTATGATTTTATTGAGAGCATTGATATTGTTGCGTCAAAAGAAGAAATCTTCTCTTCTTAAATTTGTAGACCGGGAAAATTGAATTTATTTACGAACAAAAGAGTGGCCTCCTTCGTTCTGGATAGTGACGAGCGTATCGTTGATCGCGCGTCGAAGGGGAACGCCTTAGGATGGACGGATAATTTTCTATCCGCGATTCCAGTCGGCGTTGCCGCGCGAGTTCCACACGCGTGAATTAGATCCTCGAATTAGAGCCATACGTATCTTTAGAACGTTTACCCCTTCTGTTCTTCCCGACGGTTCGGACTCTTTTGTTCTATGCTGCTATTCTGTCCACCACGAGAGCAACAAAGCATTCGATTTCCAAGAATTATAAATTTAGACGCGCGCACCCGATCGTTACGGACACGTATCAATCCAGTTTCGACTGGAGAAACCTCCCATCGAAGGTAAAAATACCTATGATTGGCTGTCCATCGTAATAATTTATACTTGAATGATTCACTTCGGTGACGAAAATTGTACGATCAAAAAAACAATCGCGTTAATCGCCGCGAAGCGTTAATTTTAAACGAAAATCCGTCTCGATGGAGGCTCGCGTGTTTCGCGGGACACTATTTCTCGATGAAATTGCAAAAGTCTGCTAAAGTTGGAGCCATTCCAAAGTTCTAGCCTCCGCCGCTAGAGTTTCTTCTCAAAACATTTTTCCAACTACGCAATAATATTTTGCCCCGCGGTGTAATATCGCGCACATCATCCTCGCTTTTCTCGTTATAGAACGATACCAGGATTCGATCGAATTTACATTCCGGTGAGCGATCCCCGTACACTTTTGAAATAAATTATTCAAAACAAACGATCGTTTCACTGACACGTGTCGCGAATGATGAATCAAGGGGGACGTAAGGTCCGATCGTGTACGATTTATAATAATTAGGGTTGAAAACTGTTGATACAACTAAACTATCCGTCTATGTGCAGCTATTCCCTTCACAATTTCCTCCTGAAGAAGATTCCAGATAACGTCACGTGGCGCCTCGCGGTGCAGCATCGCGTGTCCTCTCCGCAAACGAACCGATCTCCCCGTTTCCGGTTTGCGGCGCACGGGGACAAAACGCGGAACTTCGTGTGGGATTCCCCCGGCTGCTTCCGCGACGCGAATCCGCAACGAGGCATCTTTTGTCTCCTCTCGCGAAAGTAAAACTCGGTGAAATCTCGTCGACGCTCTTAATTGGCGTCTCGATTAGGTTGAAAAAGGGAGTTCGATTCTCCGTCTCGAGAAAGAGACGGAGACGGACAAAAGCTTATTAAAGTAACGGATTGATACATTTTTGTTCGTTCGCCTAGAAATAACGAAAAATTCACAGCATTTTAAACTTGGGGTCGTCTTCGGCGATTCACAATTTTACGATCGTTACAACATTGGATTAATTATTCGAATATATTTCCAACATGTTTAAACACACTTATTAATAGCAACAAAATTCGGCCTCGAAGCGAGCATTCTCCGTAACGAACAAACTTCACACTACCATTTGGGTTTTAAATACCGAAAGGAAAAAAAAACAAGGATATCGTCGGTTCGTTTAATCGAATAACTTGGACTAAAGTTATATTTCACGGTGGACGGGGGAAAAAGTGGCCCCGTCGAACGAACGAACGGGTGGTTTTATTCGTCGTCCATTATTCGAATAACGTTTTGTCCGTGGTTGAATGAGAGGGATTTCACGGTGAACGGGATCGAGAGGAAGACGCGCGCCCGAACACTTCCAGGCCGATGCACCATGATTGAAACCCGCCGCGGAGAACAAAAGACGCACTGTGGTGCCCCGCGGTCGGAGCGTTTGCGATCCACCGGGATAACGCACTCGTGAAAGGAAGATCGGCACTCACATTCATGTGGGACCTCGCGGAGGCGATTTCTCCGGTTTTCCTCGGGAACTGGTCGTCACGGTACTGGTTGCTTCCGACTGCCTCGGCGGCGCTCGTCTTCAGGGGAGCTGTTGCATTGCCGCAGCCGAAATCTATTTCCGTAGCGTGGCTGCTGGACCGCTGCCACCGTTTTACCGAAGTCTCCCCGTTCGCGTAAATATATCGCGACGCCGCGTGCTAACGCTGCTTAGAGCCTGGCACACCTCGAGGAATCACTCGAGAATCGCGTCATTTGAACGCCGCGATATATTGGCATCTTCGTCCTCTTTTACTCCGACGATGATTAACGAACGCAACAATCAAAATTTCACACACCCTTTTCCCCATTTCTTCAATCGTTTTTAACCGCCCTCGTATTGTGTTTTAGCAAAATTGAATCGTGGATGACGATCTTACCCCTAGTACTCTTTTTCTTTTTCATTACGTTAATTGTGCGTATTTCAGAATATTAAATTTTACATGAGAAAGTCAGATAGATGTTTTTCCTATCGTCTCTAGTTTTCATCAAATTAATCTTCTACGTCGCCATTTTGAAGGAAAGAAAAATTCGCGCGTAGCGATTCCTTTATTGGACAAGAAAAGAGGAAAGTATGGCGCTGGAAAGGTGAACCATTCAGAGTGGAAGTTGTATAGTCGTAAAACTAAATACAGTAAGGTGTAATTATATGCGAGCCGTTACCGACATATATTTGCATCCGTATTATATCCACATTGCATCATCGCTTACAACTTACTTCCCACGTGCGCAGAAACATTCGCGCACGCGTGGGCTTCAAATGCCGACTCACGCGAAAACTTTGACTCCTTACCATTCCGTCACAAATTTTTTTCGTTCGCCCGATGCGGAGCAAATATCACGGTGTCGAGCGATTTAATAAACTGGCAGCCGTATAATAGAACTCGGATATTTCGTCGAATTTTTCTCCATTCCGTACGAGTGCTCGGGTCGTTTGAATATCTCGTATATCACGAACAACAATTCGTTTAAATAATTTATCGAATCCGCCGTTAGCGAGCAACCTGCTTTTCATTCGAACGAAAAAACGTCCGCACACCTACGGCGCTCCGCCCGTAGCGAATGATCTCATTCGAGATATCGAAGACTGATATCTCGGTATGCCGAGTGAAAACAACCATAAGCAGGTTGATGGAACGTCGATGCTTCGTCTTTATGGGCGTAACATTCATTAACTGGAATTTTTACACGACTTTCCGACCAGTAAATCGCGCTCTCTCCTCGATCGCTGACAAATTCGTTGCACCGAAGCGCGACAAGGTTGCTGGAAATATTTAGGAAGGTCATTCTCGATTCATCATAGACTTTTCATAGAAAAGCAATCATAATCGTTCTGGTAACCAGGTGTGTACTTGATGAAGGAGTTTTCTTCTATACTTCTGATTCATTCATTCAAATAGTAATGGTCTCTGATATTTGTATGGTTCTAGACTTTGATTATTGAGAAATTACTTTCCTAAACGATGAAACACTCCTACGTGTTTTTAAGATGTAGTATACCTGCGAATTCTCTCGCTGGTGAAAGTTGGCTATAAAAAGGTAGGCAATAAAAGGACCGTAAACGATAACAGTTGCATATTATTGACAATTACATTCCAAAGATACAATGTGTGGAAGGATGCACGCGTCTCACAGACGATATGGCGGAGGATATCCTAAAACAGTGGCCATCGATCTCGGTAAACAGAGCCGCTTCGCCGCTTTCTTTTTTCCGCATCGCGTATCGATCGCTGGAACGAAAGTAGCGAATCGGGACCGCGTTCCAGCGATCTGCAGCGACCGTCGGGACCTAAAACGATCCCAAGAGCTGCGAGAACCGACCAGAAACGTCGTTCATCCATAGAAAAAAAAGGATCTAACGCGATTCTAACGGCTGGCGAAACGCGCGCGACCGTCTCGGCACAGGTGACAAAGAGACAGAACCTCGTCAGGTGAGCGCACGTAAGAGAGTGATACCCACACCGTGGTAGCCTCGGTTCTCCAACCATAGCGCCACCTGAGAGCCAGCACGGTCCCTCAAAATGGCCGTCCCTCTCACCTCAGACCTTCCTGGAACGTCGGAGGAAGCAGGTGGCGATATTCAGGTTCGAAATCTCGCGTGGCCGCCTCGGTTGGTGGCGAGACCTCATTCCAGGCGGCTGGCACACACGAAAACCGTGCCAGAAAACGTTCGTACGCGTCGCGACGAAGGTCGAGAGTCGCGGTCCGCGCGCCGTCTACGCCGCCGATCACACGGTAAAAGAGCAATTGCCGTCGAGGCGTCGGAACGCGATCGTCGAAGACACCGGGGGACTGTTCCGTGGAGTCGACACGTCGGTGATACCTGGCAGGTGGATCTGTTCCCGGAATTCCAACGTTCGTCCGTCCTTTTCTGTTTGGCGCGCGCGTCAAGAGGCCGCGCGGCGCTCGTCGGCCGTGTCTGGTGATTTCAATGCTCGCCGCGGCCGCAACCGGAAGAGGGAAGCCCGTCCAGTGACATCGTGCGCGATTTTACGGAGTGTCGTGGTTCCCCGTAGGCGGAGGCACCCGGGCCCCAGTGGATAGAAAGTAAGTCCGGCGAGGCATTCCGGCTGGTACGAGAGATGCTCGGACTGCGCGGCGACGAGCATCGAGGATTCCCGTGGACCACGCCGAACGCAGGAGTATGAGGAGGTGAGTATATGCACTGGATACAATGTCGGTGACGTTCCATCGGGCCCCAGGGAGGGAGGTCTGGCCTTGCTAGAACGTACTCGACTTTTTTTTTTTAATACCCGCGTGCTGCTCCAATTGTCCCGGGTCCGGTCGAACCGACTTCGGATCTGAATATTTCTGTCGGACGTTCACGGGCGGAAGATTTATTTCACGTTCCCGGGGGACACGGTACACGTGTTTGACAAATCTGATACGCCTCGGGGAACTGGTTCCCTCCCGTGCCCGGTACCAACGAGAACAAACTCGAATCTCTCCTCGATCGCGGTGCTCGTGGCAACGTGTACCAGAGTCTCCCGGAGCTCGCCGATCCGATGGAATGTCTGCTATTCACCGGTACTTTCGCGCGTTGAGTAACGAGACACACTGTCGCGCCTTGTTCCTCCGGAACAATGATGCCGTTAACCTGTTCCGTCGAATCCGAACAGCCCTACTCCCCTCGATTTACCTCGATGAAGTTTCTCGTTACTTCAAAGCGATACGCGGCGTTACGTGGCCGTGCGTGCGTCGCCTGTACGCGAGCGCTCGCGAGTGCGCCTGTATGTGTGCGTCGAGCTGTAAATACCTAGGAGAAGGTGGGCCAGAATGAGGACACCGGTATTCCAGCGAGCATTATCGGGTGATAAACGGCGCGAGGAATGCGATAAATAATTTTCGCATGCGCGACGTCGCGATTTTTCGCGCGGTTCTCGTCCGATCGTAATCGCTCTTTCTATCCTCCCATTTTGATTTCAGTTTTCGATCGACACACATTACAGCGAATCATCCTCAAATTTTCAAAACGTTTACCCCGAAGAGATCAACTTGGGTCTCCCCGAAACACTTGTTTCCTATTTTGCCTACGCACCTACACCTGCTTATTGTCATAATTGCGATTCCACGCAGTCACAACTCGGGTTATCGACTCTCGACAGTCGAGTCGTTCTTTGTATGTAAACTAATCAATCAGCTGATCGCTTGTCCCGATACCTCATACGTCATACTTAAAATTAGCTTCTCCAAACTATATTCTGTTTTTGTTTTTTAACCCAGGAATACTGGTAGCGGGGCACTGCATTCTCCATTGATTTCATTGCGATTCTCATAAAGCATGTTTATGCTCTGATTGTCAATAAACTGTAGAGCAGAAAACTGTTTGTGTTATTCATTAATAGAATGATTCATTCAAACATGGTCGGTGAATACGGTTCTCCAAGCGTAGTTGGTTGATTCTTAACATCTCGGCGAGTGATTTCATCCGCATCGTCTTGCATTTTTCGCCTTTGTTGTAGCCAAAACGAAGGTCGAGGCGCAGAAAGTCGTGCGATCGACCGTTCTCGAATTTTGTCCGATCGATCTTATTCTGTTAGGGGAACGGGAATCGCGCAAAATATCAGGATACTATTGCGTCGTAGTAATAGCTAGACGACCGTGCCCATTGGCCAAGGTGGGCCGCATACGCGCGACCAATGAATGAAAACCGACGCGACGTCCGGCCGTAATTGGAAGTGTCGCGTTTTACGGGGATCGTTACAATTTCCTCGTTCGACGTTGCGTAACGCCGTCGCGATCGAAACGCGCGCTGGATCGTCGATTTTTTTGCGCGCGACGAGAGCCGGGTAATTACGAAAAATGCGGTTCGTAAAAAAAAAAAAAGAGGGAAAGAGGCAGGACGAAATTAGGGTACGCCCGGTATCGACGGAATTTACGAGTATCCATAAGGGTTTACGACTACCGGTATGTCGAGCGTGAGACTCGGATCGATCGGGCCCGTTTCTTCGTTAGTCCCGACGAATACGACGCGAATCAGCACTATCGCCCGTATAAAGGCCGCAGTTCCGCAACCAACAGCTTCCGTGTGTGTATCGGGGTCCCTTGATGTTGTTTCTGGAGGCTCTCCTCCGACCAAAATTAGCTAAATGGTCTCAATACACGAAAATTAATTGTATTTACTATAGAAACAACGTCCATTCTCTTGTGGAGAATTTCACATTATTTTCTCACAGTCCACAGTTGCGTTAAAAATTTCACGATAGAAACGTAGTAAATCGGAAGATCGTCCAGGCCGTTCCAAGAGTAAGAAACCATATTATGTATGGGTAATGCAACGGCTTCCCATAGCGAGGTTTCTTCTTTCGAGTTTCTTGTTCGACACACTTTTCATTGTATCGTGACTTTCTTATTTTAATTGCCGTTTCTTTAATAGCGATTGTCGCTGTTTACCGGGGGACGAGAAAAGGAGCTCTGCTTGATTTTTGAGCCACGAGCGCTCGTACGGCTTAGGCTCCAATTTTTATCAAGATAAGAACTTCTGTACTTTGCCAGGCGGCGAACGTGTCGCGAATAAAGTGCTTTCTCTCGATATGGCGGCACGTGCTCGTTCTCCGGAAGAAAGGCCATCCGTGCGCGTTTCCGCGGCGCGGATTTTGTCCTGGATGCGCCGTCGATCGCGGGGGAGCGAGAAAAAAAAAACGAATCAACGCGTGTCCGGTGACTGGAAAAAAACACGATTCGTTGATGCGTGATAGGGACTATCCCGTGTTTATTACGGTATTGTTGTGCACGGTCGCTAACGGTATGACGTAACCGCCATTGTGGTATCGTTCGCCGTGCAACAGAGAATTCGTGGCCGAGGCAGTCGCGGAAAGAAAAGGGAAACCTCGATCGGTCTGTGTAACACTACGCTCGATTATACGAACGGTGAAACTAAAGTAATAATTTCTGAAAAATGAGTCACGGATCATTTAGAAAGTTTTCGCGTGACGCTCGACTTCGGTTCTCCGCGAAGATGCTTCGAGAGGATACACAAGACTCGTACGATGATCAGAAATATTCCGATAAATTCGGTGGAATAAGTTGTACACAATGTACGAAGCATATACAGGGTGTTCGGTCATCCTTGGGAAAAATTTTAATGGGAGATTCTAGAGGCCAAAATAAGACCAAAATCAAGAATATCAATTTCTTGACTGAGGCTTCCTTAAGACGTTATTAACGTTCAAAGTTCCGCTCGTACTGATTTTTTTTCTCGAAAATGCGCAGGATTTCGAGGGTATGTCTATCCACCAAAAACGATTGTAATTGACCCCCGCAATCTAAAATAATTTTTTCAGAATGATTTGAAATATTTAATTTAATTTTTTAATAACTTTTTAACGAAGCCTCAGTCAAGAAATTTATATTCTTGATTCTCGTCTTATTTTGGTCTCTAGAATCTCCCATTAAAATTTTTCCCAGGGGTGGCCGAACACCCTGTATATATGAACTTTTTTCATGGTTTTTATGTTCCTTGTCTACCAGCCATGAAATATATACGCAGATACCATCGTTTTCATTGTACTTTCCTCCTTTGCTTCCTGCAAACTCTATAAATCGGGACTCCTACCAGGGCCATCATCACCATGGTCGTTAATCGTAATTTATCGTTCGACTCGTTCGCGTCTAATCCTTTCGTGCCGATTATTGCGGTCTCGAAACGGCCGAAAAAACACTTGTCTTGCTTATCCGGGTACCCGGAGGTTGCGTGCACGCGTAAAGGTTGTACGCAGAAGCGTTAACGGGGACGTGCTGTTTATTCGCACGCGTGAAAATCTCGATGACGTTGGTCGCGGGCAATGTGTACCGGTGGTCGTGAAATCTGTTGCAATTACCGTTCGTGGTCGCCCACTATGAAAAGTATTGGCAACGAGTCGTTGCAAAAGCCGGCAGGAAAGTGTCGGCGGCGCGTTACGTTTTTTAATAACGCCGATGCGTTTAGCTATCGTTCGATCTCGCCAGCGAAGATCCTATCGTACGGAGCCACTGTACGTTTCTTTTTCTGTATATCCTTCTCTGTTCCAGACATCCTGCGTAATTATTGAGAGTTAGGAAACGGCCTCGGTCTGATTCGCGCGCGCGTTTTTTCGCATTACGGTAATTACCCCCTCAATTAAAAGCACGCGTTTTGCCGGACTCGCGAATCGCTGAACTTACGAAACGCTTTTTCCGCCTTCGATGTTCGAATCCGTCGTTCTTGCTTGTCGTCGAGTATCGGGGACGATTCGATCGTTCCGAAAATAATCGTTACGCGACCCATCGATCGATCGTACGATCGAAGATCACCGTCGCCGCTATACACGGTGTACCATCGCCCTCCCGTGGTCGGGTCACTTTCTAACGCATTCCCCGCGCGCTTCACCGCACACGCACACGCATCCTCAACTAGTAACAATCCACGTTCTATCTCAATCGCGCCACCGCACTGGCCGCGCTCAAAATTTACGAGCTGGTCTGTCGGGTCTTCCCCGCCAGCGGCCAGCCTGGAAATTAGAATTAACAGCCACCAAACAGCCATTTGAAACTCGAAAGACAAAGAAGCTGTATAAAATAATCATTGTTCATTGCATCATTTGATCCAAATGATGATTTTCCCAACCCCGTTGCTCGAAATGTACCTCAGACCCCAACTTCTCAAAATATTTTTACGTAAACTTCGTAAAAAATGGATATCTGTAGCATTGTTGCACCCTTGGAGCATTCCTGACCCACATTGGAACCCATTTCGCCTAACAGGGTGCTGTTTATCTGCCAAGGTTGCACGCGGTGGCCAGCAGAGCGAGGTGCAGCGCGGACTGAGGACAGAGGAAAGCCCAGAGGAAGGATCGCGGCAGGATTTCTGTTATCGGCCGTATATCGATCATGTATCGGCCGAACTTCTACGAGAGCACGTGCCTGAGGTGCGCCCAAACGGTGTACCAGGTGGACAGGGTGGGTCCGCTGAAGGACTTCACGTTCTTCCACGCAGGGTGTTTCAAGTGCGCGATCTGCGGGACGAAGCTGACCCTGAAGACCTACTACAACAACCAGCACACGATCAACGACAAAGAGGTCTACTGCAGCAGCCACGTGCCCAAACCGGGCCCGGGCACCTTGGATGGGTCCAGCGTGGGCATCAGGAGCGCCCTGAACGTGCCGAGGAGCGGTTACGTCAACGAGCAGATCAGAGCCGGTGGTGCGTCACCGCGCGGAGTTTATCCACCTTGGTAAGGGACCTTTGATCTCATCCTTTAACGAAGTTGGATAGTTCATACGAAATTAGAATAATTTCTTTTTTACTGTCCGGTATTCGGGAAAATGTGTGAGACCGCCTCGGTGTACGCACTATAGAGCGGCGATCTGTGTAAATAAGGCTACGCCTTCGATACAAGAGATCCGTGAAAGGTAGACCGTGTTAATTCTGTTCGATGAGAATTAGATTAAATGGAAACTGATCGATCTGGCTCGGTTTTTCTCGGTTTTATGTGTTATTGTTTCGTTGCGACACGACCGGATAGCAAAACGTTCGGAAGCATTGGCCAGTTTAGTGTAAATGTCAAGTTCGACCGAGGCTAGAAGCGAAAGGCTCGTTTCTCAGAAACCTGTTTATTCTATCGAACTCATTCTTCGTGTTCCCCGATTTCTCACGAGCACTCGAGTACGTTTTAACATCCTCGTGATTCGAGCAGAGTTTTCCCATCCTTGTCAGAGGCAATCGCAGAACCGACGAAAGGATTCCTGCAAATTCAATTTTCAATTGTTTCCTGTTATCCAAGCCGATTCTCTCGACATTTTTCTTCCAAAAGATTAATTCCAAATCCTCTTTCGCGATGATCCTTCGGTGTCGCTGTGTCGCGGTATCGAGAACAGAGCAAAATCATCGACGATGCATCGAACGACCCTGCCTCGAGCGCAACAGACTTGATTAAATAACAGTAACCGTAAAACGTAAATTAGTTGCACGTAACACGCGTGACGACTGACTGAAATTGAAACGAGCCTGGTCGTTCGCATGGCCTCGAATTCCTTTTTACGAGAAAAGGTCGGAAAGAACGCTACTATTTTTTCTCTCCCTCGAATAATTGATACAAAATTCGGAACGCGATCCAGGTGATATTTTATTTGGTCGCTCGTTATATTCCGATAGAAAGTATACGCTGCTTAATTTGCATGTGGGAGTTTTTCTGAACGAACCGGTATTTTCTCACGGTCAACTTTACGTTGCCTGTCCCGTTTAAGAAACCGAAACAATATCAGGGTCTCTGTCGCTCGAGGAAGGCAGCGAGACACCCTTTCAAAAGATAATAGAATTCTTACAAAAATATCTAACTAATAATTTAGCCATCTTATTAAGATAAAAATTGAGACAGAGAACTACCCTGTCCCATTCTATGTTTTCCTTTTACAGAGCTTCTCCGACCCTCGTATTATTCGCGGGGCGCCGGAAGTGCTCTAGAAGGAGCCGCCGATTTGGGAAAACTGTCGCGTTTCACGGGACATCGTGGATACGTGTAACTTTTCGGGGACGTGACGAGCGCGTAATTGACCGTCTCGAATCCGTTTGACGATTCCAAGGACGTGGCCGTTCGCATGCAACCGGTATCGCCATTGCAAAGGTTACGGGTTGAGTTACGCCGCGAGAACGTTTCACGCCGGCTTAATGATAGCTTGAAAGCGATCGAGAACTTGATCTAGAACTTTTTTTCACATTTTTTCTTTTTTTGTTTACTCGTTATTGACTCCAAGGGAAGTAAATAAATGTTGTTATCGTTGAAAACCTCCACGTGGATTCGTGCTTTTTAACGGCGTCCGCCTCGTTAGGTCGTAGCTAATTTTGTACGTCGTGGGAGGTGTACCTCGCGTCATTATCGCGGCGGAATATCCGATCGTTATTCATGCTCTACACTGTGCTTCATTTCCGGAGTAGCGACTACTCCATTATGGATACTTTCAACGCGCGATTTCTTTTCTTCTCGATTTTGATAATCGATGCCAGACGACGGCGATCGTCGCGACAAGGTGTTCAGGTGTCGTTAAGATTCTATCGTCGTTCGTCATAGTACCTATTTGCTTTTTTAATGGACTCGCCGGAATACGTGAGGCCGTTAAACGCGAACTACAATGCCCGGGGAGAGAATTAACGCGAACTGCTTTACGTTTCCTGTGTTTTAATGGGATTCGAATGATACCCCGGAAAGTCGATCGACTTCGCTTCACGTTCGGTTTCACCACTTTCCCTTCGGTGTTAAATGGACATCAAACGTCGGTATAAAAGTCACAGTCTTTTATCTGCAACGATCCCGTTAACGATTCCGTTCGACGCGTTACTTAATCTTGGAAGCAATTATCTTCCATTACACGCTCAACCCTCGATATCTCCAATTACATTCCGTTTCCGAAAACAATTACGCGATACATGTAAAACACTAATAATGAGATATCGAATGAAAGGTAAACGCCGGTGAACATAAATTTTCAATTATTCCTAGCGTGAGAACATTCGAGACAGTTCTTCTAATTAGATTATTTGCGTGCCATACTTCTGGTACAAAATAGAACTTATTTGATTATATCGTTCAGTGGTCTGTCGTCGGGTTAAATATGAACGATGATAATGACCCAGAAAATAAGTCTATAAAATAATCGTAGCAGCTCGCAGATACAGCAATGGGATTAATTGGATTACAAGAGCCGTAATGAGACAAAGGCCTTGCATTGTAAAACACGGTTGACCTCCTGGACGGACTACATGGAACATAACATTTAATTAACTCTGAAAGGTGTGCACGCTTGATCGAGCTATTTATTATTCGAGAAAGAGGAACGTAAGGTCGGCTGCTAATCTCCTCGAGGGTCTTTGAATTAACACTCTCGCGCTTTTTTCGCCCCCCCCCCACCCCCCTCCTCCCAGAAACGTCGATAGAAAAAAAAATCATTCTGGTTTCGCGGCAAGTTGACAAGTCCCTCACGTAACTCGGACACTTTTCTGCACGTTCGTCGCCGTGCTGAATTTTTCTCACGGACGAACGCGCGACAATTATTTCCTACAAACACGCTTCGTGTCCCCGCGTTCGAGTTCTATATACGTGTCGTTCCTCCTCTCTTTGCGAGCCGCCTCGTTCATCTTCGTTACATAACGCATCGCCGCGTTGGCCTTAATCCGATGATGTCTCGAACAAAGTCAGGACCGCGATTGTGCGCGCGAGAACCGCACTTGCTCTTCAGCCGGAATGTCAATGGCTGACCCGATTCCGTCCAACCAACCCGCGACACACGCGTGCGTTTACAAGGGATTCGAACAAACAGCGCCTCCTTTTTTTTCCACGATCGACCGGGTAGAAATCCGGGGAACTTCGCGTCGTAGGAATCTAACCCTTGGACGATGAACTGGGGGAGTGGTCCATTTTCTCCTGAATCCGAATTTCTGACAGGAACATCTACGATATCGTGTTTGTAAATTCCAGGGGTTTATCTCGAGGATTTCGAAGAAATTTAGTCGGGCTTGTATCTCATCCCAGAGTCGTCGACGAATAAAAGAAACCATACATCACTTTATTAGGTCATTTCGTCCGCCCTTGTGTATTTAACTATGTAAATTATTGGCACATTGTAAGCACACGTAAACATAGTCGTGCCAGCTGAAACCACAAGACGTTCGTCGCTGCTCTACATTCGGACATCTGCCGATCGTAAGAGCGAGTTTGAGCAAAGTGGTTGATACCTTTCAGGCGAAAATAAATGTAAGGAAATTCCTGTTATTCTCTCGAATTTGATCGTTAGAATTAAACACCCACAATTTAGGTATATCGAGAACTTTTATCTGGAATAGAGTGCGCTTGGTCATTGGGATAAGTAGAAACAGCCTGTGATGGACAGACAAGTCAGACTTCTCGAATTCAACTATTTCTGGACCTTTTATACCGAAAGACTTTATTCCGTAGTTTCAAATTATTAGTTCGCGTAGAATCGATCCTACGAATAAATTTAATTAAATATTAATTAACAAACTCTCTTTCTACCGGAAGAAAGAAAGCAACGAGTAATTTATTATACATCGCATGTTTAACGTATATTATACACTATACATATTTAATCTGAATCCATTAGTTTACATTATGTATTATTAAAAATATTATAATCAGGCCGGTTTAAAAACTAAAGTTACGTGCACGCTCGGGAGTGGAGTGAAAATTAATTCCTTCGCCGTAATTGGGGAACGGGTCGAACGAAAATCTAACCGAGAGAAAATCGGAACCGTGCCGCGGGAAATATTTAAATTTAATAACATGACAAGTCTGGGTAAACAAAATTTTATCGAACCCCAGGGCGAATTTAATCGCAGTAACGCGATTATATTCCGCGAAACATCGTTAATCCAGATTAATTGAAGAGAGAGGTCGTTCGGAATCGAGAGAAAGTGCGGATTAACGAGGCCGTATCGCTGAGATTTTACTACACGTACAGGAAAATAAACGAAAAGGCAGCAAAGCCTATTTGATTTCGATTAATTCCGGAATGGATCCGTTGCGTTAAACGAAAATTCGTATCGACCACTTAGGGCACCGACGGAACCCCAGCTTTCCTTCTCGAGTTTGTTTCTTTAATCAGTGCCTCTTAAATAATTTCGAGAACGGTGAAACGGCGGCTCAGACTTCTCCCATTGTCGCGAAAAAGATAATCGATTTGCCATGGTCTCTCGAGAAAAATCAAGTCGCCAGGAGGGTTTGCGCCCTTCCAATTTGTTTTTCCTGTTTTCTGAACGCGACAGAATCGTTTTCTTGCAGCCGCGTTTCACGAGTTGAATAATCTCGAGACATAAATGTATCGTATTCGTTCGAGAAAAGATTCCAATTTTTATTACAAAGTTTTGAGATAAATTAAGTACCGTTGTGAAAATCAATTTTAACCCCGAGTCGCGAAGCGTTATAGATCGATGTTATTATATTTTCACGAATCAGTTCGCGTTCGGGAGCATAGTGGTTTCAGTGTTCTCGAATGGTGGGCGATCGGTGCCCTATTTTCCATCTCTCTCGCGGCGGCGTACTCGCGGGAATATTCGGAGACGATCCCTGGGCCCCTGAAGACCCGTTGCATAATTTTGTTGCAGTTACGATAATGTAGACTCGCCTAATTATGCCAGGCACCTAAACGGACACGGTTCACCGCCGGCTACGAATTCGTCCAATCGTGATTTCCATGGGAATGCCGGCGGAGGGGCGTCCTCGCCGTACAACCACAATTATGCCGGGGACGGGAGCTACCAGTACGGGAGATTCGACGCGAGCGCGCTTCACATCGCCCATGCCCTTAAGCAGACGGAACTTCAGAAGGGCTACAGCAAGGCACGCGAGAAGCCCATCGATTATTATCTGGTGAGTCATTGGCATAGTCGGTGAAATCATTCGTCACGGTCGCCGCCATATTAGGAGCGGGTTACCTATTCCATGCGGCGATCCAGCAATTACTCCGCTACGGGTTAATTGCCCATGCAGTCGACCAAAAACTTCTCAAACCATTAAGCCCACCGGGAAAAATCAAAATCTACTCAAGAAAAATTAGACTCTTTCTCATTTTTTTTATTATCGAAAACAAGGGGATTACCATTAAGCTCTCATAATATAAAATTGGGTACGTCTTGGTGAGCTAACACGAGAGTTGCGAATAAAAAATTTTTAAATTCACGCAACGAGGGTCGAAGAAGGGTTGTCGAGTTGGGCTCTCGTGGAGGTTAATCCGGTACTGATCACGCTAAAATCTGGTATTTCGATCGTGTTCAGCGACGCGTGGAAACGGAGGCGAGCGGGTCCGATTAGCCCCGGAGCGAGTAACGCGCGTCGCGGGTGCATTTTAATGGGAAAATGGTCGGTCCCCGAATTTTCGAAGGACGGAATGCGGTCCGCGGCGGCATTCCGTGTCGGGCCGTGACTTTCATGCGCGAATCGGTCGACAAGCGAGGAATGTGTACCGCGGCGAAGACGGACTCTACATGAAAATGAGATTGCCGCTTTTCCCATCGGGCCAGGCGTAGAAGAAGGCCGAGCCGCTAGTCGCTCCACTATCGGTGCGTGCGTTTTCTCTCAATCCGCTTTCGCGTGCACATCCAGCAATATGCCTCGCCGTTGGACTTGTTATTTATAAGGCAAACGTTCCACCGTTTGATCATCGAAACGCGCTTTGTCGATTGCACGCGGAATCTGAGCTTTTGGTCCCTTAAGGGGCCATTCTACCTTGTAGGCATGAAAAATACGTGTTTCTTTGTGATTTTTTTTTGCGGGTTATTAAAGAGCGATTAATTCCGGATTTTGTAGATACATTTATTATATATTTAGCTATATTTACGAATTTTTGCAACGCATAATATCTATTGATTACGCTGTTTTTGTTGATCATCAAACAACAGTTTTTACGAACGGCACCCGACTGCGTACGTGATATCTTGCGAACAAGTTATTCGAAATCCTAAAACCAACGATATTCTTAATATAGATGAGTGTGGTTATAGCATGAACTAGGATCTTTTCAAAAAAACAAAAAATGGCAAAATGGCAGCTATTTTACGAAAAAATACTGAATATTTTCATATATTTGGTTGCTTTTTTGTTAATAAAAGAAAAAGTATTGCATATATCGCAATTATCCTAGTTCATGCTATAGGGAGACCAGTTCTGAAGATACTGTATAAATTTGTTGTTGATATCCTGAATAGTTTTTTAGTTATCACGCACGCAGTGCCGAAAAATGTAGTTTCGAGAAAAACAGCTTTAAAGTTTCATGTCCAGTTGTTATACCTGCGCGCGGTACATTTCAACAGGCTATAACTTCGTTAGTTTTCCGAATTTCAATTTAATATTTGGTAGACATATTTTCGAGACTACATACTAAAGGAAAATGCAAAAAAAAAAATATCGATTTTTTTAATCCCACAAGGTAGAAAGGCCCCTTAAATTAAATAGTACCTTGATACATCGTGGAAAGCATCGTGGACATCGAATAGAGGTTTTCCTCCGCGCGTACAAGAAGAAAAAAGAGAACGATCCGTGGAAAATCTCACGCACCGATAGATTCGCGAGGTTCAACCGGTATAATTCATTGGGTCGCGGCTGGGATTCCTGCGGTTTTCTTATTACGAGATCGAAACGCCGTAATTTAATGCTTAACAGAGGTTTCTTGTCGGTCGAAGTGTGTTAGCTTCCGCACCTCGCAGCGAACAAATATTTTTCCGTGGATTCAGTGCACTCTTTACGCGTTTTCCACACTTTCCAATATTCGCTTTCTTGGTTAACCGCACGTTTTTGTCGAATTTTTTTTGCTAGCAACACACTCCAATATTTTTCAAGCAGCATTCGATGCTCTTGCTCTACTTTACTTAACAACAGAGCAGAATTATAGGCAACTATCATCGTTTGAAAAGCTAAATTTTTATCTAGACTATTATGACAAAACGTGCACGCAATTTACATTAGATTTGCAAGTTTCCTTCGACTACATCTCCAGCCTTGTGCTCCGCATGAAAAACATAATAACGATCTTAATTACTCGTAGAAAAGCAATCTTCACCCTCATTAAACGAATCAACTTTCGTGTCGAGTATTTCCGTACGAATTTATGTAATAATAACGAAGATAATTAAAGGCTTTCTACTTCCTCGATTCGCCCTGTACAATGCATCGTCGCAATTAACGTTTAAAGCTCCCAATTTAAGCCACGGAGGATTCCTGCAGCATCCCCGTACGCGGAATGCTCGTCTCCGTTTCATTAAAACCGACGATGCCCGCGTTCGACAGCACCGTTACCTCGCACGATCAAACAAATAGGCACTTTTCGTAACGATGATGCAGTCAGGATTCGTTGGACGCCGCCCACGCGTTCCCCAAATTATCAGGACGCTCGCGGAGGCGTCGTCTGCTCTCTCCTCCGGTAGATCAGCGATCCTTAGCGGCTTGGATCAAAATAAAACAATATTCGGATCCGGCGTGACAAGGAAAGTAATAATTCTTTATGGTCGTGAGAGCAATACAGTTTCTGCAGGAACCGTATGCACTCACGACCGCGAGAAATTATTACTTTCCCTACCAGGCGTTAATATTTTCGAGCAAGAACATATTCATATCGTTACTGATATAATAAAACTTAGTTCCGTCGATAGATTTTAACGAGGATGCGAGAATTCTACAAATCTATAATTCAGAAAACAATTTTCCAATAGTCAGCGAAGCTAAGAATCTCTGCCCCAGAGTAGGGGAGTCGTCGATCTCCGTGATTCGTAGAACCGTGGACGGCGAATTCCTTTGGCCGTCGATCCCCGGTCGTTTCGAGCGAACGATTCCTTCGACCGATCGCAAGAACCCCAATGGCGGCCGCGGCGAAGCGTGAACGGTCGTAAGGATCATTACGGACAAAGAAGATCGTGCCCGATCTCCTATTTTCGCGTTTTCGCGCGGCGCGTCGACTTTCTTGCTCGTTTCCAAGCAGAGGGTGGGAGGGGAGGGGGGACCATTCGGTGAACAATACGGCGAACGTCCTCGTGAACATTACTCGAACTGTTACCACGGAAGAACGCGTACGTCCGCCCTCTTTCCCTCGTTCGCGGGAGCACGCGAAGGAAAGCCCGCGCGCAGAATCGCTTCCGCTTGCGGTACTCTACGCTTGATGGCTAATTAGAGGATCGTTTGGCCGCGCACACGCGAAACAACGGAGAAGGAAAACGCGGATGGTCGTGTGCGTATCCCGCGAACAACGATTTTGCGGGCTCGCGTCTCACGCGCCTTGTCGAACGACCGATACACCGGGACGCTAATTCATTTTACCACACTGCAGGACACTGTTGCTCCGCGTTTCAGGGGGCTTTATTGTGCCTCTGCCAACACGGTACAGGGGAATCTACCCTCCGCACCAAGGGTTAAATAGTCTCAATATTCCCCGCATAAAGGGTGCTTGACTCTGTTGCGCATCAGGGCGGTTTCTCTTGTCTCTTTTCTAGAGTCTATAATATTCGAACAGACTATATTATGTTCGAACCTATCATTCGTTGCGTAAAGTATAAATAGTAACAAGAATTCTATCATAGATTACGATATGGGACTGTGTATCCCTTGCTTCGAAATATTTAAACGAGAAGCGTTTGATAAAATAACATAAAAGAACCGCTGACTATTTTTCGACCGAAAGTTTTCCGTGTCTCGTAATTAGAAGCTCGCGCTCCAGCATAAATGAAACGAATTATTTTGTCGCGCAATGTTACCGGGACCTGGCATCGACTGTGCGCAAAGTATTTATCGTCCGTCAAACTCAGACTTTAATTAAACTTTCATGATTATTTACTAAACCGTGTAACTTTAGAACCGGCGCGAAATAATGGGACACTTTAATTAAACTGGAATCGACATTTATAATTCATTCTTGCCCGTGGGGCTTCGAAAATTCAATTTTTCGTCGAATTTTTTCAATCCAACCCCGAACGCGCGTAAATAATCGTGGCAGCTTTACGAGCACGGTTTAAAACAAACTTAGAGCGAGAGGATCGAAACGCTCGATGAGATTTTTTATTGTCCTCGAATGTGTGGTTAATGATAATTAAATTTTCCGTTTAATTAACCGCACCGATTCGCAACGGATGCAAAAATTTTGTTACGAAGCTAACGAACGTTGCAAAATCGAGCTTCGCGAGTAGAATACGCGTTTGCGCGGGGGAGGGGACGAAACGTTTCCTCGAAGCGTAACGTTTTCCTTGGAATCGAAAAGTCAGCGTGGACTTTTACTGTCATTACTCTGTGTCGATACGCACGAAAGCATGCGAGCGACGGATGACTTTCAGTAAGATTGACATTACGAGCGTTTAGCTGGAACGCGTCGCGAATTAAACGTAGTTTCCAGGTTGGAGGGAAACGCAAACAAAAGTCGGTGGAATCTTGGTTAACCAGTCACGCGAAGAAAAATCAGAGGAAATTACTTCTTCGATGGGGCGAGTAAACAGATTGACCGAATTAATCCTATTAGCGCGCGCTTTCTCGTCGTCTCGAAAGTACCAGGACTCTTACTAACTCGTTTCAGCCTTAAGCGGCGAGATTCGCAAAACAAACAAACGAACGACTCTCGTAAATTACAGAATCGAGAATGTAAACGCGCGCGACACCGATCTCCCGGCTGAGAAATTTTTTCTTTTCCCTTCGAAGCCGAAATTTCCATCGCCACGGCTCGTCGAAGTTGTTTTGGATCAGTCGCGAAGGACGCTCGAAACTGACAACATCGATTTCTAGACAAATTTCTACGCGTTCTACAATTGTATATTTAAACTCTCTATAACCTGAGTTACGTTTCCAAACGTTCTTTAACTCATTTACCGACTGAATAATGGTGGTCTACTTAAATCGAGTAGAGGAGAATTTGTCGACAAGAGCAGATTTTTCATTTTTCCCGTACGATGCAAATGAGTCGAACGAAACAGCGGCAGTTAATTCGCTGAAATCTTTCTAAACCCGTTCAGAATGCCTAGAAATGTCAATGCTCTCTAACATTGTCCTTATTTGCGGTTATTTCACGCAATAACGTGCGCCGCCATGACGTAAGTGTAGCGTGGGCTTCTCTGTTTGTACACGCGACTGCGGAGGAAATTGCTTGCGCAATGGAACGGCAATTCCGAAGTCCTTTAACGCCCGGTACGTGTCTTGGCCGTGTTCGCGAATTTTCGTCGTTCGTTGCTTTCCAAATATGGTCTTTTCCGTTTTAAAGTTCGACGTTAGGAATCGCGTAAAATTATCTCTTTGTAAAATACAACCGTAACGAGGGTACGAAGAACTGACTCTCGGAGAAAAATTAGAAATTTTGTGACTTTCGACCGTTGTGGTTTCGTGAAAACGGATTCGTGCGTCTATGGGATCGTTCCTTTGTTTGTTTCGCCAATTTGTCGCAGAAGAACTCGCCGTTTCCGGCGGGTGACCGACAGGAGGAAAGCAGAAACGCGGCGTGAAAGTAAACTCGATAAAAACTGGACGAGCATCGTCGTTTCGAACGCTTAGGCGCGGTTTCAGCTTTTTGATTGTCGAAGAAGACGTCTCCGGTTTAATTGTGCCTAGTCTTCGAGTGAAAATTGTTCGCAGAACCGATCTCTCGAATTTTTTCTCGCAAAAAGTCACCGTGTCCAGCGACGTCGACATTTGTTGAAGCTGTTAGGGTTATCGTAAAGTTTATATATCTCTGTTCCTTGATTTTCACGCGACTTTTTCTTGCGATCGCCAGGATCGAGATGAGCAAACGCGTCTGGAGATGAAGCATCGCAAAGAGGAGGACGACCTCTACCGGAAGTTCGCTCACCATCGTGAAGAGGAAGACAGACGGATTCGGGAGGAATTCAGGGTACGTGATTTCGTATCGTTAAACGTTGGCTTGGCTTATTAATTAACGTTACCCATCGGGTGTATCGGGAGCGTGGAAGATTAACAGGCGTTTCTCTGGCAAACAGGACGAATGGGAGAAAGAGCTGGAGCAGCTATCGGCGCGATGGGAACGCGAAAAAGGCGGAAGAGTACGAACCCAGCAATTTCAGCAGGAGAAGGAGGACCTGGAGAAGAACATGACTCTCCGCAGGGACAAGAAGAAGGAAAGTCTCACGCGCAAAATGCTGGAGCACGAACGGTACTCATTACCTAATTAAACTGATTCCATACCGTGCTGGCCGGATTGCGCTAGTTGCAAGGCTCGGCCAAGTTGCGCCAGCTGACTCGCGATTAACCCTTCAACCTTGTTTCCACGTTCCCCGTTAACAATATCGCGAAAATTTAGGTAAAGGTACCAATAATTTTCCCTGGCTCCTTGTTCCATTTTATGTCACCATCTTGGACACTCGACGAGGGAAAATAATCGGTTTTTCGTTTACCAACTTCAAAATAGAGATCTAATTTTTTTCACTGAATTAACTCGAGTTTGAGTTTCGAAGTTGTCGGGTTCTGTCGGTCGCCCGTAACTCCCGATAAATTTCCAGGGCAGCGACGGCGGCGTTGGTGGAGAAACAGAGCTCGGAGATGCTGGAGCTGATCAATGAGGCGAGAAGCGAGTATATGCGCCAGGAGAGCCTGTATCTGGACGAGGGGGACGGTTATGCCCAGGAAGCGCCGCCTATGCCTTATCCTTCGCGCGCGCCACCCCCTCAACCCCCGGCCCTCGCCAAGTATCACATCTACAATGATCCTCTGGAGTTTGCTGACATGGATCAGATAGCTATTTCGGTAAGCTCCCTACGTAGGGCGTCCTTTTAGCGGTGGATCTTCCTGTAAATGTAATATCGACGATGCGAGCACGCCGGTTACAGCCACGGAATTTTAAAGGCCTGCTCGAATCGGCGTCGATATTTTCATATATTCGCGATACGGCTTTCCCATCCGGCCCCCGCGCGCTTCCAAGACCTCTGTAATCGATTTACGATCCGTCTTTCGTTCCACGGATATATCCGGGGCCACCATGAAACCCCAACCAGATACAAAAACAGAAACGAATCAAACGTTAGGGTTGAAACACGTTCAACTCGTCGGATTTAGGCGACCCTCCCTATTTCGTCGCACTTTGCGAGGCAATAAAATATTCACGCATCGTGGGTCTCTTGATACGATAGGGTAGTCGATTCGAGAGCTGTTGACCAAAAATTTAAACAGTCGCGTTACATTTTCCAAAATCGCGAATCCTTTTAAACTGGTGGAGTCAAGATCTGCTTCAAGATACCATGCCATGCTTCCTGGTAACTCAACTCGTTTGCAATGGCGATCGAATGTTTTTTCTTTCATAAATCAGGTAGCCCAAGAAGATCAGAAAACGTTCACGGATCTGGTGCGACAGTTGGTGAGCAGATGCGGGTCCGATATAGAAAAGGCGAGGACGATATTCCGGTGGATAACCGTGAAGAATCTGAACACCATGCAGTTCGATGAAAATCTGCGCGGGGACACGCCCATGGGGCTGTTGAGGGGGATAAAACACGGGACAGAGAGTTACCACGTTCTGTTCAAGCGACTGTGCAGGTACGCGAACCTATCCCCTCGCTACACGCTCGTCAGAGGCAAAGTTTAGGCTAGAATGGGGTGGATTTTAGTGATAATCGCAAGGAGTCGTATTCAAAACTGATTCTATTTTTCCAGTTACGCTGGTCTGCACTGCGTAGTGATAAAGGGTTACAGCAAGTCGGCCGGTTATCAGCCGGGAGTCTGTTTCGAGGACAACAGATTCCGGAACAGTTGGAACGCGGTTTACGTGGCCGGCGCGTGGAGATTCGTTCAGTGCAATTGGGGGGCGCGACATCTCGTCAATGCCAAAGAAGTTCCCCGTCCAGGTCAACCAAAAGCCAAAAACGATAGCCTCAGGTGATGTTCATTCGAAGCTATTCAAATTGAATGATCTACACTTCGCGTCGTTTCGATCAATTAACGAGTTTCAACTTCGAGACGACAGCTCATTATACTTATCATCGCTTTTCGATCGAATAAGTTAAAAATTGAAGGGAACACGACAGTGCCCTCAGAATTCAATTACAGAACTTCAGAACCACAATCGTGCCTCCGATAATTTATGAAAATAGATTGGAATTATATTCCAATAAATTATAATACATTGGTATTATATTCCGATAAATTAAAATAGATGGGAATTATATTCCAATGAATTATCGGCGGCACCATCGTGCTTCCAAATTTCTATAATAGAATTCTGAAAGCATAGTCGTGTCCAGTGGACGCGATGCTCTTCTACAGAGAGAAAAACAATTTTCCCAGCACTGAATTTCACTGAATTTAACGCAACGATCTTCGCGCCTAATAATTTTAGTTTCCCTCTTCCGGTTCGTAGATACGAGTACGACGACCATTACTTCTTGACGGACCCTCGAGAATTCATATACGAGTTCTTTCCTCTCCAAGAGGAGTGGCAGTTGCTCAAACAACCGATTTCACTTAAAGACTTCGAAGAGCTGCCTTTCGTGCGATCGTTGTTCTTCAGGTATGGCTACCGTATCCTCCTTTTCTCTTTTGCAAATTATTGCACGACTGTCGTCGATGTGCTCGAGACGGTCAAGTTGGGCGGAACGTCCTCTGTTCTCTGTAAACCACGCGATCTATGTAAATTCGACAGGTACGGCCTTTACTTTCCGGATACGAACACGAACGCCGTTATGTACACGGATTCTACGGGCGCTGCGACCGTCAGGATAGCTATGCCGGCGCACATGCAGTCGTCCCTCATTTTTCACTACAACCTCAAGTTTTACGACAACGACGGCGACGGATACGACGGCGTGTCGCTGAAGCGTTTCGTCATGCAGGTAATTTGGAACCAGACCCGTCAAAGGACAAGGGGCAAAGTGGTCGAGTCCCAGGGCACCAATAGGCGCCTTTAAAATTAAAAAATTCTTCAATGATTCTTCAAAATGCTCCTATACAACTCAGGAGTAATAATAATCAAACTCTGACTCTTTTATGAAACATATGGACAAGGTACATTGTTGTTGCCTCGGGCAAAAAATACCTATGCCCGTCCCTGTTTGCCACGCATAGAAGTACGTCGTTTCACGACGAAAACGAAACTTTTCCGCGATAATCGTGCGTCGTCGAGTTAATTACTCCCGCGCCATTCGTATAAACTAATTAGAAAAGTATAATTAAATGGAGGAGTCCCTTAATGGGACTTTAAGTGTTCCGCGCTAATTAATTGGTCGGAAGTGAAATTAATTGGCCGGTTGGGATGCGCGAAGAGTTCGGACGCGGGTCCGTTCTAGTGTCAACGTTCAATGTTTGCAATAATAATAACGCCCTTCAATATTGATCTTCGACGGTGGCTGTTTCTCTTAATTGTCGTTTCGTAAAGTAGCAAGAAATTTCGTGAATAAATCGGGTCGGAAAAGCCAGTGAAATTTACAATTGCAATAAATTTTTACTTTTTACGACACTCCCGTTTTCATCGCGGTGAAATCGGCTTTCTAAATCGGCCATAAATGTCGAGAGCATCTTCCGTTAAAAAATTCGGAAACTACCAGCAGCGGTACAATTTACCCTCGTTACCTTTGACCCTGTTTCCCTATTTCGCACACGTTCGTCGCAAGAAACTAGGTCCTCATCGACGCAACGGGCGAAATTCCTCAGACCGGAGTCACAGTATCACTCATATTACGTCACGATCCATTCATTTGCTTCTTCGTGCCCGAAGTAGGCAAATTAAGATGGAACGAATTTTAATTTAACGAATATCGATAAATTAAAGGGGATACGCGGAGACTTTCCTAGACACGAAGTTAATCTTTGCCCATCTTTTGGCAAATATGATTCGGTATATAGAGGGTTAACGATGAAAAAATAATTCATGTTCACAGTCCGTGGTCGGCAACATAGTGGCGTTTCGTGTGCACGCGCCGTGTTCGGGAGCTTTCCTCCTGGACATATTCGCGAACGCGGTGACCCCGAAGGAGTATCTGACGGGCGAGCCCATGAAGTTCAAGAGCGTGTGCAAGTTTAAAATCGCCTGCGAGGAACTGCAGACGGTCATGGTACCATTACCGGATTGCGCGAGCGGAGAATGGGGCCCCACGAAAGCGACGAGACTATTCGGGCTCATTCCCATCACGCATCAGGTAAATACAGTACGCGAAACAAATTTAGTAACCTCAGTACCCCTTTAACGTTTGCAAAAGTCACTGTATTTGTTCCACCGAGTTCGCGTAATACGTAGTCATGACAAATATCCTTTTTTACCATTTAAATCGTTTAATCCCGGGACACCGTGTTCGTATTCGTGTTCGTGTTCGTGTTCGTGTTCGTGTACGCGTATCTCACTCGTTAACGATGGCAGGAGGCATTGGTGTTCGCTGGTCGCGAGCTGGAGATCCAATTCCGAATGTCGAGACCGTTGACCGACTTCATGGCGACGCTGCACAAGAACGGGATCGAGGAGAAACGCCTCTCCAAATACGTCACGCACTTGATCGCGGACGACGACGTGGTGACTTTCTCGATCAGCTTTCCCGAGGAGGGCCAGTACGGTCTGGACATTTACACCAGGGAATCGACCAGCCCTACCAGCGTCCCTCACGACATCACCGGCGAAAAGCACCTGCTCACGCACTGTTGCAAGTATCTGATCAACTCCAGCAAACGGAACTAGATACGTCGACGGTCGTAGAGAACTTATTTCGCTGAGAGGGGGGTGGCTCGATCGATCCGATCGAGAAGACGAATCGCATCGCGGATGATCGCTAAAGGTGCTTCAATTCCCTTTCCCGCCATCGTGTGTGTCTTTTCATCCACTCGGGGTAGGGTGGTCTAAAGTGACGCGACAAAGAACTAATCCGCAAGATTAGCCTTTACTTGCCAGTAAATTATCTGTTAACTAGCGAAACGGTATCGAAAGGTGGTGTTTCGCGATGGTAGCAAAGAGAACGGGATCGAGGGTGCAACTGTTCCGAGAGGGTACGAGGAGATCCTTGAGCGCGAGGAGTCCCGAGAGACGCCAAATATTGGGTTGCTGCAGCATATAAAATAGGAATACTGTATTTAATGTTTCTCAGCAATTTCTGATTAAGGTAACGAAACTGGGAAAAAGATACCTTCAACATTTCTTCCCTCTTTTATCTCCTCAAGATGATATAAAATCCCATTGGTGATATTTTATGGGTGTCTGATGAGATATTCAATAAATTCAACCCATATCATACATCCATTAACATTAATAATACAATGTCTGTATTGTACCAAACTTCCCGTTGGATACTTCATCGGGCACCCTGTATATCGACAACCATAAAGGTGTTTATTGCTGAATCTATTTCCACGCGCAGCGAGGATTACCTCAGTAAGTTGCTCAAGCAGATAAATATTGGTGAGGTACGTTTTACCGAGGTACAAACGCGACGTTTAAACGAGGGAGTATCGTACCGCGTACAAGAATCCTCAAGAATCCCCAAGAATTCCCAAGAATTCCCAAGAATCCCCTGCAGCGACCCGACGATTCCAAGACGCGCTACCTCCACGTTCTTCGTAGTTAATAATAACGGTAAGCTTACTAATATTTCGACGTTAATTATCGAGGAAAAATTATGTCTAATCGCGCGCGTGCTGCACGGCGGAAGGGCGCAAACGAGCAGCATAATTGTGGCGGTAGTCTAAGGTATATTCGATCAGGGCCCTTATTTAACTCGCTGATTTTTTCCGGTGCCCGCTGTCGTTCGTGTTTTTTCCACGGGAAAGTTGGCAATTATAGTTTACTAGCTTTGGTGCTCCCCCGACCAAATTAATAAAACTTTCTCGCCCCCCGGTTGCCAGTTCAAAGCGATAATCCCAATTACACCCGGGGTCATTTTAATTCAATTCGTTGGAATCGCGTTTCGCCGTTCGTTTCGCGTTTTCGGTCGTCGAATCGAGGAGCACCGTATTATTTTATTACGCGAGGTGCTTTGTGTATATTAATTATGGACACAATCGTTTCGATTTTACGGGGATCCATCGACGGGCCCCCGAGCAATCTGCACGAATATTTCGGTTCCGTGGATCTACGTGCTTCACGATAAGTCTTCTATGCTCTTATGCATGTTGATAACAATGTACAGCATCGCCTCTCTTCTTGCGAACAAATCGAGGCAGTTAAATTTCATGTGGAGAGGTTTGGACGAGATTATAGTATTCTAGGGTTAATTGCACAGCTGATTCGAGGGGCGTGGGCCATTCCGTTGCAAGTAACCGTAACGCAGACTGGCGCAAGAAGCGAGGCAGTGCTGTACATCGATAAAACATTCCTTTTTCTTCTTGTCACGAACGACAGTTACAAGACGCTGACGAGCGTTTTAATTTCCATTGAATTTCTCGAACTGTGCGTAGGTTTCGGGGATTATTTATAGTACGGTATGATTCAGAGGGCCTTTGAAATCGTCAAACTTTGCGGTTACGGTGGTTTCCGAAGTTCAGGTGCTATATGTTACTCTGTCACGACTAGTTGCACAATTCTAGTTATGTTTGAACGCGAGAAGCGTGAATATGCTAAACTGTTCGGGCGTGCTGCGACGCTTTGCAGGAAGGAACCTTTACAGGAAGCTTTCGCGTTTTCGAAAATTAAAGAAGTAACTTGTTTAACAATTGTGTTAGAAGGAGCGAGAAATATGTAGGTTCCATTCCTGCGAAACGAAACACGTTGGCGTGTCCACACTTTCCACGGCATGACGCTCAGAGCGAAGAAAAAATTGTTTTTAGTAATAAAAACTATATATTTGTTAATTTTTTGTAATATTAATATTTTCCCCCTTTGTTGTTATTTGAAAGTTATAACAACGCTTGCGCGAGGAACTCCTTCTTTCGCATTCCCGTTACCGTGGAATAATATATAACTCGAGCTTAATAACTTCTCTCTATCGAGCGTGTAAATTAATTTTTATACATGCTACGAGTACGCAATAAAGACTCGTGTTCTTGTAAAAATGAATTTAATAAAATTTAATTTTATGGAAAGTCTCTGTACTTCGTCCGACGGAGGTGATTTTAAAACGGACGCGTGACTCGCGACACGATCGAAACGATGTGACCCACATAGACAGATATTAGATAAAAGTATAACAAGTTACTATTTGTTATAATATTTACAGTTTCGCAGTCAGAATGTCAGAGAAAATATCAAGTTAATGCAGAGGCACGAGACAGACTTTTCGACCATTCTTTTTAATCGTCTCTAACTCTAAAACTAAGGTGTGTACAATTTATGATCATATCACATTCTTTATTTATTCCGTATATATAACAAACAAACCAATGAAATTCTGCTTAAATCACGTGATTTACAGTTACAGTAGCCAAAGGTTAAAAAGAGTAATTAATTAATTAGAATTACTCGACAGGTAGCAGATGCCTTTCGTACTAGCCGCCACGCGACGCCGCGGCGTTTCCCGCTTAAAATGATTCCAGCTTCCAACTGCAGATGGCGACACCATTTGCAGTTCTAGCCTTTCCACTCGGAAGCAGACGCCGGCAGTTTAATTAAGTGCAGTAAACAAAACGTCGATATCTGCTGAAGTACTTCAAACTGTGTTAAATTAAAGATGAACTGGAAGTTTGGCTCGTTCAGGCGCAAAAATGGTTACCTGGCTCCTGCTTGGCGCGCTTTCAAAGTCCAAGTTGGAAGTCCATCGTATTGCAAGCTACAGCGAAAGAGGTGAGGAGTTTATTAACTTTATTGCGCCATAAATTCGATGATATCCACCGGCGGACAGATATTATCGGGAAATATTTATAAACGAACGTCGTCTAACATTTTTTACATAACCTCCGATGTCCTTGGGGATCCATGCATGTTTCTTACGTACTACGTAATAACCTATCGAGGGAACCATTGGGAAATATTTTTTCGACAAACGTAGCGTCAGTATAATAGTATCGAATTCGATTCGACAACCATTTTGTTTCCAATTTCGTGAAATTTGTTTGTTTTATGTTCAGAAGGCATTCTTTAAGTTTGATCGCGATTTTCCAGGCATTCTCACTAATATATCAAAAGAAATATTTTGGGTAATTATATGGATGAGTTATTGGGAAGTTGATCAAAATTTTAATTGAAAATTCGGTAGCTTTTGTCCTGTGGATTATTTTTAGCACGGCATACAGAAGAAAAACACACCGAAGCGTGTGCACATTTAATCACGGATTGTTATTAACAATGAGTATCTCCCAACAAAATTAATTGTTATACACAATTAAATTTGAGTTTATTTATTATAAAATAACAACAAGAGAGGAATAATGAATTTCAGAATGCTACGGTAGAAAACTTTTAATTAAAATTTTCTGTTAACATACTCTTATTTACGTTTGAATAACCGTACATGTAGTCGTTAATAACACGTAAATTACTTCTCCTCGTTTTCGATTAAATAATCATTGTACCCTTTTATTGATTTCACTCTTAATTCTACATAGTATTTCCAATTTGTATTAATCACACTCGTTCGATTCCTTCTTGTAATATTTCGTATATATTCGTCTCTAACGTGAACGCTAAAACAATCCCAATATCGCACTAGACCTATTGGAATTTTTTAATAATCGGTATATTTGGTCCCGGATATATTTGCATTTTCACTTCGAACGGCGTAGCGAATAATTATTTTATGCGCACGATGTCGACACGGACGAATGCGAATAAATCTTTTTCAAGCTTTTTCGCCAAAATGAAATTATCTGTTTAACGAGTACGAATTTGTTTTCGACGCATTGCAGCTTTCGTTTTTCCTTTCTCGAGGATCACAATCGATACGTTTGATAAATGTTGAGCGATTTTCGATGGTCTGAAATCGAATTGATAAAATCATTTCTCTCGGTAAGTTTTTCGACGAGATCGTGCAACTTTTGATGCCTCGACGCTCATTTGTGAATCAGCCTGTGCACGGTGCGCCGGGTTTCCCCGTCCGTTTTCTAATCTTACGCAGCGCACGGCCAACGAAACTACTTAAAATGCACTCGTAACCGGAATCCGGCTCGTAGCTGGCCGCATTACGCTGTTTTCTCATAATTGTGAAAAGTTTCGCGGTCGTACGTTTATTAAACGCGGCTTCCGGGTCTCGCGAACGCGCTCAACCACCGTAGGCGCGGCGTATAGAGTTTTAAAAAAATCAATTTCCAAACATTTACGGGCAATTAATCGAGAGGGCGACGGTTATCGATTCCGTTCGATGTCTCCCGATATAAGGACCGTTTTTGAAACTAAAACGCTCGTGTCACATAAAACGTACAATGTATATAGAGTCGCGCACCGTTGGGCGCAGTAAAATTATACTTTATAAAACACCGTCCTCCTACACCGAAAACCGACTGGCCCGATACGCTGTATAGGATTTCCACCCTCTCTATGGATTTACGATACATATTTATCAGCAGCTTCGATGCAACCGTCAAACGGTTTATTCGTTGGACCGTGCGACGAACGACACCGATTGCGGAACGGCGATCGATATCGCCAAGAAAATTCGTCCGTGACGCGAATTAATTCGCGAAACGAGCGGATACGATGAAGTTTCAGTTTCAAACGTCCGATTCCCTTTGCTCCGGTCCCCCGTCGTACAGGGTGGCCCGTGCAATCGAGTCCAGCCATTGCGTTAAAACAAAAAAAAACAAATTAGTTTCTAGACTATTACTAGAGTTACATATTTTTTTATACAACAAGTATCCCTTCTACCCCATCTGACGCCTAGTATAGATCAGTGAAAAAATTATTTTTAGTACGATAGCAGAAGCGTAGAAATGTTACCGATTTCGATCTAAGAGGCCGAATTTGTATCGTTCGGTTAAAACGAGGCACTTCGGTTCGATTTCCGGCGAGCCACCCAGTATCGTCGTAACTCGAGCGTTATCATCGAGAACCAATTATCGAACCCGTCTTGCGTATTATTCGTCCAAAGAAATTCACGGTACGGTTTCTTCGAAGGAGGCGAAGCGAATAGGAGAAACTTGTCGTCTTTCCGAGCCCCTAATTAAATAGCCACCAATTCCGGCTGTCCTTTCTGCGGCAACTTTCGTAGCGGGACGAGCCGTAGTCGGATTGGACGGGGAGGAAAGTTTTCTTATCCCAGCTCGCGCGGAAAGAATGACTCCCGTAATTCGCCTGCCGCGAGCGCCGGTTTGTGATTTATAGGACGCTAAGTGGCCCATTGTAATTGCAGATGAGGGTATTTACTGTTGTCCTTATATTATTGCGTCCGACGGCGAAGACGGGAGGCGAGGATCCAAGAGAAACGTATCACTCTTAGCAAACAATGGCTCCTTGTTGCTGAAATACGCGGCTCGTGAAAATTCATTGCTCGTCTGAACGATTGGCGGAGGCGGTCACCGGTGACCGACGTCCCGAGCTCAAACTGGGATCACTATTATTATTTATTTATTCAGGGGAAAACCCTTTGGTACAAAAAAGAAAAAGAAAAAGGGAATAAAAATTGCACGAGAAAAAATTTTGTCGATTACAAAAGTTAGTAATAATTAATGTACAAGTACTGCAAGGATAGCTTTTTTCTATTGTTTACACAATAAAATAGAGCGCGATTCAATACTATCAGAATCAGAAAAATACTAATTAGCGCGGAGACGATGCGCGCGCATTCAGGGAAGATATTCAAAATGGCGCCATCGACACGACGCGCGAAGCTATTATAATAACACAGACACGACAGGGATAAAAATTGACCCATTTGTTGTAATATTCCGAGTAAATCGACCTTGGGTGCCCACATTGGTTAGCACGGGGCCCCGCCACAGCGCGTTTAGGCCCCCGAGCGCGCATTCCGCGTAAAGAATAACGCGTCCGCGCTGCCTCATCCGGCGCACCTCCGAATAATTGCGTGCTCCGTTCTCCGGGCGCGTTTATTTATCGTCGATTGTTGTCGCGCCGGCATCAGAGGCTCGCGCGCGTTCCCCTGGCCGACAACTTTTTCTTGCCCGAGCTCGCATTAAAATTCGTAGAGACCCGCCGTCGTCGGAGGAGCGGCCCCGCGTCGTCTACGCGCGACGCATCGCCTACCCCTCCTCCCCCGTCGTGCTTAAAATACACACACGCTCGACTAAAAGCTATTGCCTTTCCGAGCCCGGGACTATTTTTGCGCCGCACGCCCCCGACCAGGCTCCATCTCTAATCTGAGACCGAGTCCGGAGGATCTATAATGCATACCGTGTGCGCTCCGAGGGTATTTCCAATCCTACGCGTCCCCGTTCTTGCACGCGAGATACCCAAAGACCAAAAGGGGGTGAGAGCCACGAAACATCCAACCGCCTCACTTTGATTCTAATGTGCCTTTGCGGAATGATAGATCGAAGCGGGACAGTTATAGGTTCTGTACAACACCGATTGTTCGCAGGATGTCTCGGAAAATTTAATATTAGTTGGGAGAATTGCCTGCGCCAGGGTCTAACGATGCTCACGACTCGATCTATCGTGGCTCGGACCGCCTCGTGACATTTAAGGCGAGTGTCGTTAGACCCTGGCGAAGGCGATTCTCCTAATTGCTACAGTATCGTAACATCAATATTATATTTTCTTACAATAGAAAAATACATCCTGCGAACAATCGATGGGATTATGCAGAGCCAACTTACAATTTTCCCGCTTTAAAATGAAATTGAGTCAGTACACTTGTGTAAAAACTAAGCTCTATTATAATATTCTTTATACACTTGGCGTAAAACATACGTCTTGACTGATTGACTGTCGAAACAAGAAGAACAGTCGAAACATCGCGTAATAAATATTATTTATATTTATCGATAGATGACGCGATTAGTATGAAACGAGTACAGACGACAGTTCAACAGATTCAAAGTAGTCAGGATCGTATCAGTAAATGACGAGAATAAATACCAACGGATGCAGTTTATAAATTTGCAGAAATTAGATCGGAAACCTCATACCGGGAATCAAAGTATTGAAATCCGTCGAATCGTACCCAAGGGTTAAATAGCCAGTTTGGGGGTACGTTTTGTGCGAGAGGCATATGCTGTATAATACATGGCGGAGGCGCAAGGGTATTTCCAATCTTACAGCCCCCCTTGCCGCGACCCTTGTAACATAGGAGATAGCGAGAGAGTAAAATAGGGGTGTGGAGTCGGAAATATCGGCCATCGAAGTGGCGCGATGTTTTCGAGGGTGGCGTGACCGCGGCGCTGAGTCACGCGCGAAACGACTTCAACCCCCGCGGCCGTCGTGGATCCGTCGCCGACGCCCGGCGTCGAACGTCATTTATTTGTAATACGCGCGGCACGATATGCCACCGCGTTTCACCCTTGCTCCCCCTACGAGAAGATAAGGGCGCGTTTTCACGCTCGACCACCGTCGCCGTACGATGATGCATGTCTACGCGACCCTTTGTACGATCGTGCGGCGTCGCGACGACGATTCCACGGCACCGGGAATCGAACGGTGCATTATTTATCCGGGAAATCCGAGGCGAAAGCGAGGCCTGTACGAGGCAGATCGCGCGCCGATAGATCCTCCGTGGATCGGGGATGATAATTGGGGCTAACGCGCCGTCATTGGGACAGGAAGGAACGTAATAACCGTTACTTAGGTCGAGATTGGATCTGGGAGGGTTGGTGAGGAATCTTGGACGAAGGATTCGTTCGACCCTCTTTTTACAGAATTTTTAATTTACGAAACCGTTGTTTCGTTTTGGTCATTATACTGGGATTTATTAGAGCTATTAGAACGAAGTACTGTGTTATACAGGGGTTGTTTGTGTTTAATAAATGATCATCTCGTGTATGGCACCCTTAAGTCATCGTTAAAAATGAACGCAGGCTGTAAAGATCCATACTTGGGGTTGCGCGAAGGGGATTCTTAAAATGAAGTCAACTCGAGGAAGCGTCGCGAAGTGCATACCACGCGTGTAGTTAAATAAATCAGTTTCATTTCGTCTGAGAATATAATTGCGTATGTTTTCGAGTCACACGAGACTAAGAACACGTATATTTTGTGTTCGAATCTTTGTTGGTCGCACTGTGATCCATAGACTCTCTACTTTCGAAAGGATTCAACGCGTTTCGAGTTCGTGGTTCATCGATCGAGGATCGATCCGATCGACGTGGCGGCGGATTCGGTAGATCACGGCGACGATACCGCATCCGGCGAGCCGCTATCCGTTTCCTTCGCCCACGAATTTCCCTGATGAAACACGTTTAGAAAAAGGCTGCGTCCGCGATTGGACCGCAAGATTGCACCTCTCAAAATGAACCGTGCGTGCCACGGATTGCACGGACCACTCGAAACCCTCTTGGACCGTGAATCGTTTCACTTTCTTACGGCCGTTTCTTCTCCTCGCGAGTGGAACAGATGCTCCCGGATTTCAGCGATCGCGGCTGATAAGGCGGCAAGAGGAAATAGAAAACAAGAGGTCCCGGGGCCCTTTGTGTGGGAAAGCAGATGCGTTCGCCGTGGAACGCGATTAGGAGGCTCTGTTTATGGGGCCTACGGGCCCTTGGAACACGCCGTTTCTTGCTGCGTTTAATCCTTAATTGTCCATCCTATCGGACACTCCCGTCGGTCGTGCCTGACGTTTATATGCATCGCGAGACAATTTGATTTGTGTACGTCTCACGCTACGAAAGCTACGACCCCGTCTCCCATGCCATTTTCATCGAATACCTACACAAAAGGGTTAAACAACATTTCCGTAGAGCGTCAAGCAAATTTATTAACAATTAAAAACGAATTTTCAAGAAAAATCGACAGGACGTAGGTGGAGAAATTTTTCGGCGAAAAAAAAATTTGAAATCATTCTGAAAAAATTATTTTCGGTTGCAGAGGTCGATTACAATCATTTTTGGTCATTACACATACCACCGAAATTCTACCCACTTTCTAGAAAAAAATTCAAAAATGTGTGAAATTTTTCGAGGAAAAAAAATATTTCAAATTGTTCTGGAAAAATTATTTTCGGTCGCAGAGGTCGATTACAATCATTTTTGGTCATTACACATACCCCCGAAAGTCTACCCATGTTCTAAAAAAAAATTCAAAAAGGTGTGAAATTTTTCGACGAAAAAAAAAATTTCAAATCGTTTTGAAAAAATTTTTTTCGGCCGCGAGGGTGAATAAGAATCATTTTTGGTGAATACATATACCCTCGAAATCGTGCTCATTTTCGAGAAAAAAAATTCCTTACCGAAAATATAACGCGTAGCATCGATGCGTTAGATCGATATATTACCGATCGATAGTCGATCTACGTTGTATCTTACGTAAATCTAGCGTTGTAAATGATCGTTTTAAAGCATCGTCCATGCGCGAAAAAATGTTTCTAGAATCGAATTGGAAATTAATCGTTCCGGTGGACGCGTAACGCGATTACGAATACTCGCGAGACAATCGACTGAACGACCGAATACGTTCGACGCGTCGTTTTTGCAAGAAGGTGGGGTGGGAGGCGGATCACGAGGGTGAGAGATCCAATTAAATACACCGTACGATCGCGAACATATTTACCGCTGCATAAATCTCGACAGTTGTAATATTTCAGTGGTTTTTTTTCGGAACGGTTCTTGTCGTCGACATTATGCGGCGTGTGTTCCGTGACTTCCCGCGCTCGTTCCTTCTTTTTCTTCCACCCCCTCCTCGAGTCGCCGTCCTGCCGCTGGAACGATGCGCCACATATTGCACATAAATTTCGCACGCACAGCCATAAAAAGTCTCAGCCGTCTCTGTGCATTATATCGGTATAACAGTGACCAGGAAGGCGTGGCGGTTTTCCCCCGGCGTTCGCTATTAGGCGGAAAATAAGATTCGTTTTTTGCATAATGCCGGCCGTGACGACGAGCCAAATGGACCTCATCCGAGCCACGTCCCACGCCAATGAGCGTCCTAGAATTTTTAAGAAGCTCGTCTGCTACGGAATCGACCATCCCCGCCGAACGTTTCCGTTAAGCTCGTACTACAAATGCTTCGTTGCATATTCAATTCTTTCGAATTACCCGAAACGACAGCATCGAATTCACCGAAATATTCCTTGTACTCTTTTTCTTCGTCGAATTAGGAGGCAAAAGTGCACTCTCGAATACGCGAATAACTCCAAGCCTGCTCAAATATTAATTCAACGAGTCGAGATCAAAGATTTCAGAATGCAATATCGAAGAAACGAGCAAGTATTTTTATGCCGTGCTATTTTATATACGGTATATCCCAGGGAAAAATTTTGTTGCATAATGGCTGCAGTTTATTCGTCTTCGTTGCAATAAAAATAGAAATTCCTCGTAGTTTTTTAGAGTGTACTCGCAGGGTGTGTAACATGTTGCAATTAATAGTGTACTAACTTAACTGTAGACGCGATTTTACTATCGTAGAATAGGCGAGGGCTATTCCCGTTCAATAATATACAAAGTTTCTTGCTTGGTTGTTGCTAACGAATGTTTCGACGAAGATTAGCACGTGGAGGCTCGGTAACCAGTCTCGCCTATCCGGGCACGTAAGAGTTTTCTCGAAAAATTCGCGTTCTCCAAAGCCGCCGCATTAAGAGTCTCCTCGCAATAGCGTGCGCATCGAGACGACTATTTTGTACATGCAACGATATTCCCGGGCTGTGGAGACGCAGAAAATGCACACGCGAGCGATGAAGCTATCACGAAATGCCCTTATGTAACGTGGCGAGCCAAGACCCCCCTCGGAGGTGCATCGTTTTCGAAAGAATTCCACGGGAATGCTAAACGATTCGAACCGGGGGGGACTCGACAAAAATTGTAGAACAGCGAAACTTGTCGGTAGATCTCGGACCCAGTAGCCGGGAAACCTTCTACACGACGTACCAAAATTAGTCTCCGGTCTACCAAATAACTTCGCCGTATCTCGGGTTACGGTTCGTCTTATGCAAATAATTTTCCATAAGCTGGACAAGGGAAGCTCTTTTCTACAAGAGAAGTTTCAGCGTCCAACAGCATTCAACTGCAACCGGTTACAAATTACAATCTCGTACTGGCTACGGGTTACTTAGCCAAAGGCTACAACTTTGCTATTTTATAAAAGTTGGGCAAAAAATAACAGCATGGCGGCGGAAGCCTTTCTAGAAAAGTTGGTAAAACGGACAACGCGTTAAGTTGTCCATATTTTGCCGCGTTAAAAATTTTCTTGCATCCCCAGGATCGTCGCGACGCGTCGGGCGCCCTCCTCGCAGGGGTTCGCACCCTCTGCCCATGCTCGGCTCGTAATTTTGCTAGTTTCGAAATTGTTCGAAAAAGAAACCCACGACCTTAAAGTTTGCTGTTTCAGCGAAAATTGGATTTTTATCCGTGTCGAGTATTTTTTCGTTTCCATCGGGATACGGCTTTCCAGATTTTCCTTCGATCGGATCGTCTAGTTTTTGCATCGGGATTATTACTTGGCAAATATCGAGGAAAGAGGGTTGGTCTTGCGTTAGAATGGTTGTAAATGGCCTTTGTAGGAGCGGAGTTAATGTTTTCAGGGATCGGATCGTCCCCTTTTGAAAATCACCGGTCCATAGAGCGGATACCCTCTGTCGGGAGGAACAGAGTCGCGTTTTATCGGAATAATCCTCGCAGCGCAATATCGATCGAGAAAGCAGCAACGTCGGATAATCAAAAGTGCATTACTCTGTTAGCGGAGCGTATAGGAAAGATTCATTTCCGTCGGCTCTTCGTGCCATTATATCGTGTAGGAAGAACTCCTCGCCCTCTGGCCTCGCTCCATCCTCCCTCTCTCGTCCCTCTCTGCAAAGCGATTCCCGAGCACTGGGATTGCGGGTCAGCTGTCATTTCCCAGGCAGAACAAACAGCCGTACCGACCGTCATGACTTCCCCTAAACCCATTCAACGATGGTTAATTTCGGCCCCCCTCTCTCGAATATTTACTTGGATACTATTTGCTGATTTATTTGCAATCGTTTCCGTGGCTCGGGCAGTCGGACTCCCGCCATCCCGGCGATCCAGCTAAATCATTAATCGCCTCGATCGTGCGACGCACTCGGCCACCGGTGACCAACCGATCGACTTCTCGTTCGGGGCTAATTGATTTTCTCGATGGTAAGGGACATATCACCGTACGAGGTCACCAATTATACACCACAATTACCGTTTCGAATATTCCGTCTAAAATCCTCGAGCATATAATAGTCAATAAGCCCGCTTCCCCTAATAACGTTCCTGAAGTACAGCACGGATTCGCTGGGGGCAGGTAACGATGGAATTAATGCGAGAATGAAATACATAAATTGTTGAAAATAATAGGCGAGCTCGTCTGGGGTACGAAGTCAAAAGATTTGTTAATAACAATACGAGATCTGGAAAATCGGTCCCAAGAAAGAGATTTAGCAGTGTCCAGTCGAAATTGCAGTTTATATTGCTCAAAGTGCGCACTTACGTATTATTCCATCGATGAGGGTAACTGTAGACCGTAGAACGAATTAAAATGCTGCGGGCTATGGAAGAGACCTTTATTGTAAAAAAAAAAAGGAAAACTGTCGTTCGCGAGAGTACGAAGCACAGGAGTTAGCAGCCATAACCTAGAGACGTGCAATTAAACGTATGGTCGCGTTTAAAGATTCTAAATCAATAAATTTGTCACGTAAACCTTTAAGTACGTTTTTCGTGAAATATAATTTTTTTTTTATAGGTAATACAGAGGCTGTTATTGCTAAATTATTCGCGAACTTAGCTCTTTAGGGCATATTATAGGTTGACCAACCATTTATTGAAACGAACTTCTCCCGACGCTTTTTATTCCGCGGTCCACCACTCAGAATATAGGAGGAGTTTCTGCAAAGAGGCGGCGCCAATATAAGAAATCGAAACGAAATAACCCCGCAACTTGGGTGGCACTTTTAACCTTCGACTCCCGTGCCCGAGACAGTAAAATCGTCGTCGACAATCTTATTTCGAAAACGAGAGTTCCACGCAACAATTATTTTCGCGAACGCGTCCGATCGCGAATCTCCGCGTTCGTTAAAGATCGGATCACCGCAAAAATGCACCGGTTATGCGCATAAATATCCACGGTGGACTTTGAAACAGTGACGGATCGATGCTTACGGGAGCCTCGAGCTAATTACTTCGAGGAATCGTTCGTTCGATGAGAGACTAATACCGTTATTTGGAAAATATATTTTCCTGCTGTTAGTTCGCCCTTCGTTATAAACACATCATTACTTCGACTTTTGACTAAATCTCGCGGTCGTATTTCATATTGATCCCGCTGTTGTCGAGGATGACTGGCAAACGAGAATCGTGACGCTTTCCTAATCTCGAAATAAAGCCAACCATAATCGAAAATCGAATCGTTGCAGAATGACTGTCCTTGTTGCTAATAGCGTTCTGGAACCGTTCGATGGAAGAATCGAGTCAATTTGCGATTTAAGCCGCTTTCATTCCGGATTGGAAAATTTCCACGGTTGCTTCTACCTTGCTAGTCACTCTATCAGCAAGATTCGAAAACCCACGATGGATTATATATTCGCAACAGATGACCTAGACGCGTTTCCAACTCAAACGACTACTTTTTCTTTAGAAAGCGTTACAGTAAATCATCTTTTTATACCACGTAAAACACTCTGAATATTAAAATGAAAGTTTGGAGACGCTAAGTGGTAAATAAAATTGCGAAAAAGTTAGTTGGAACCGATGTTACCGCTTCTTACATGGTTTCGGGCGATTAAATTATAAAATCGTCCAGGGCCCAAAGTTGAAGTTTCGTTAGTTTCACGGTAGATCCGCTCCTGTTTGGAAGTGTTCACCCGATTACCCGATACGTGTCCGCAAAATTTATCCCGAATTCCTCGCGTCTGAATGTTTTTACGAAACGGGCCCGCGTCTAAAAACCGAACTTCGCCTCTCCGTATGCGCATACTTCGGCGAATTTAAATCGGATGTCCCGGATATTATGGTAAACGCGAGATCGGCTACGTTCCGCTGCCCGACCACGGAGAAAAACAATTACCTTTTTTTCGAAAACTAACTGGAACGTCGGCATTTCTACCGACTTCTTCGTGCGTCGTCGCGTACGAGACCAGAAGGTACAAAATCTTAACTTCGACGACGATGTTAATGACTTCTTTCGTTCGAGGCTACTAAATTTTCGACGTAAATCAAATCTTCGGCCCTGTTAGTGGGGATAACGCGGCAGCGTGATTATAAAATTACGAAAGACGTATCGGAATTCTAATCCCGTTCGTCCCACGGCGCCACGAACCAAAACTGTCCGGACGAATTTTAGAAACGTCCGTCACGAATTTATTTCATTTTATTACGACTCTCCATATTGTAACTGTACATCGTGGCGGGGTTCGGATTTTGGTAGCGTTGCATAAAGACATAACGAAGCCTCGTTATTAAATAATGGACGAAGAATCCTAATCCCGTTGGGCAAGCGGGCTAAACACTCGAGTAAAATATACCGAAATCGGCGTTGGCGTTAAAGACCTGCTAGACGATAACTCATCCTTCCGGGCGTGTTGTATCGCGCGCTACGTGCACGAATACGACGAACCGTCCGCGAATAAATTAGACGTTTTGGAATTAACAAGCCCGGCGATAACCTTTCGCCCGTGAAAATGAAATATTTATGACCCGGCGGAAGACCTTCGAAAATTCGATGTCCTAAACAGGTTTGAAACGCGTCGGATCAGACGCGAGATAAAACACCCATCGGTCAGCGGTCGGAGGAGTCCTCTTTCTGTGATCGGCTGGCATCTTCGGCGAGTCATTTCGCCGTTCAGTTCGCCGGTACCGATGGGAATACTGAATAGTTTGATTTGCGCCGACCAACCGGTTTTTATCGAACTCGATCCCTCCACCCCTCTTTTTTTCCACCCGTCGCGTAACAATTCACTGGTACAGTGATTTTCGTCCGATTGATTTGGGAGGATGCCCCGACAGGCTTTCGGCCTCGTCCGAGGCGTACCCGTCCGGATAATTAACTACTTTTTTCGTCTATGTTTCGCTCCGTGACTTCTGCACCTTCTTCTCCGCCCACCTCTTGCGTCCGCGACGAAATCGTGGGTGTTCCGGGTCGTCGAGCCGCTCCACTTCGATCCACGTGAACGCAAGGACCAAAAGGATCCCTAGAAATATTTCTATTTATCATCATTTTACAATTTATTTTATTTGGCTTCTGACTGCACAATAGGTCCGTTCCAGCCTAAATTGCGGAATTCAATTCTGTTGATTCGTAGACGCGTGCTACGTCGATTTATTCGCGATTTTATTCACGCAAGATTTGCAGAAACTGGCAACAGGGATTCGTAGAAGCGACCGAGAAACGATATTTGTGGACTTCTTGGCCGTTTCCCAATAATATTGCCGTTGTTTGCCGGGGCAGGGAACAACGAGAAAGTCAAACACGAGAATGGCGCGTTCGATGCCGCGTATTTCGTATTTAACGCCGGGACCCGGCGCGACGCGATTTATTCGCCCGATATTGTATTCGGGTATTAAAAAGCGAACGCGTTAATAACGATGCGCGCGATTCACGAATATTGCAATTAAGCTAAGCGCGGCCACTGCGCGATAAATGCTTTTCATATTTATTTCCGGTCACGGGTCTCGCCTGACGAAGTAAAGCGCATTGAAAAATTTCCGCGGTTGTTGCCCGGGATTGTACGTTACGGCGCACAATTGCGATAAATTTTTCGCGGCGAAATTCTCACCGTGGCTCGCCCTTCTGTAATTGCTTGTAACGCGGCCGCGAAAATAATATTTAAATGGTATTGGAACGAACTGGAACGAAAATTTCTTCTCCCTCGCGCGTTACCGTTCTCATTGGGAATTCTTCATGAATTTTTGACCGGAAACACCAACGTTTCTCGGGGACAAAGCAATCTTGCGATTTCTCTTTCCACGGTCAACTTTCCGCAAAGGAAAACTCGCAGGTCGTTCCAGGGAGTTTTCAAAGTAAAATACACCAGTTTGTTTAGAGGAATCACGTAAGACTATTGGTTAACTTTACGAAGAGAAAAGGTACTTCGAGATAACAAACGTTTCGCTATAATACGCCTCATTTATTACCGTTATTACGTATGTCAATTCCGTGTTTTACATATTGTCGATCGTATAAGGTTGTAAATAATCGTTTATATTTCGCGCGTTAATCATTCGTCTCACTACGTGCCACCTACCAATAAATTATATGCTTCTCGGTGAACACGTGATTAATATCCACCGTGGCCACCATTGAAGTTTAATATTTCATTCATAACTATCCTCGCAGAAATAAGGAATCCTTAAAATTAAACAGTTGTTTCGAATTAGCTCCTCTTGTAAGCAAATTTATTTCTTTCCGATAATTGCCCGGGGGTCAAGGTTCAACATTTTATTGCCGAGGAGAATCGAAATCGCGGAATCGGTAGTTTATTTATTAGACTCGGGACGTTTACGAGAATCGAAATACCGAAATGTTTTCTACCCGGAAATTTCAAGGAATCTTCCCTCAAAGGAGCAGATTGCGCAACACGCCACACGATCCGACAACACGATTCACTCGAACGGCCAGCTTTTTTTTCTCCGAGCACTTCACTTCCTCGTGCTACCGGCTTAAGTAACAAGGTTCTGGTAACCATAGCCCTCCGTCACAGAAACGACTCCGCGTTTACGGCGTACGGGGCCCTATAGACGCTTCGGGGCCCCTTGGGTGGGCCCACAGATGCGTGAAGAGAAGAAAGGAAAGGGAAACATTGTGCGTCACAACAAGCGTTGTGTACAAACAGCCCGGACCACGAAGTGTCCCCAAGGTTTTCTAACGGAGAGTAAATATTTCCAAGATCGATGCTTCGGGGGACCGTTCGGGGCCTGTGGCCGACTTTTGGGACTCGCGAAAACGATTTTAAACGGCCACGGAAGCACAACAGCATTCTTATACTATCCAGTCTCGTCCCTGGAAAAAATCGCAGTTTCCTCGATTAATATAAAATAACTTTTGGACATATATATCGATGTAACGTAAAATTGTTACGATGAAAAACGTTCGGGGCTTAACATATATTTGTGGTCGTCGCGGACAGTTTTTGTAACTCTGGAATTTATTTTAATCTCTTGGAAGTCCAAACGTTTTTCGCTTTAATAATTTTATATTACGTTAAACCGAAAGGTATTACTTTATTTTTGCACGAACGTCGGTCGATAGTAAACTTCATTTTACTTTACTTTTGTCCGCGCGAAATTTTATTTCCAAGCGAAAGAGAACTGCTCGCGCGAATGTTCCAGCATTCTCTGTCGAATATTAACAAGAATTCCCGTTTTAAAGAATTTTCTTTTGTGTCCCTGAGCGTTTAAAAAGAGCGACGCGGTTGTAAACGGCGGTCTTTGTCGCAGAGGTTGGAAAGTTTCAGCGGCATTGCAGGTAGCTGCACCGGGGCCTAGAGCCCAGGGTGTTCTAGGATGACACCGACACTCAATACCCGGCTACATGCTCCGACGTCGCCTCCGAAGTCTGAAATCTCGAACGCCAGCTTTCTACTTAAATTCACAAACAAACGCGAGATACATCGCCGTGATCTCAAACACGTTTCCGTATTCTCTCTTTCTTCGCGTTTCTTCGAAATTCCCTTTCGTGAAAATATCATGGGGCTGCGATGCACCGACCAGACCAGAAGAACATCGTGTTTGATGCACCACAGGGCGTTGTGCATTTTATGTAACGCGCGCTGTAAAATTGGAGGCCATATTACCAGACTACGCTTCCTAAAATTCGTTACTCGACTAATTTTCGAACGTTGCTTTTCTACCATGTGCAAATTCACGTTTTTATTAACAGAGTCGGCTACTTTTCATCTTCGGAGTACTTGACAAATATCAAAGAATCGCGTCACGGTGGAAAATATGTACAATGGCTAATTCCTCTCGGAGTGAACGCTCGTCTCTTTTTGCTGGTGATTTAAACGTGTGACGAAACGGTGCATTCTCCGTGCTCGAGTCTTCCCATGAAGCAGAGGATCGTTGTTACATTAGTCCTGATTGAAAGTACAGCGCGAGGAGCGTGACAGCCTCTGATCAGTCAGCCATTAAGTCAGCCTAACTGTTTCCAGACCGTGTGCAACCGGTGTGGAGGCAAATTTCTATTGCTTTCGAGTGTACCATCGTTCGAAACGGGTAACGAGAAAAATTCGGGATGCTGGATATCTCCCGGGGCTTCGAAAACTCCTTGCTTGTCAGTGGGATCGCCGTGAAAAATTCGCTTTGTGGAACGGCGTTCCTGAAATTATTTCGCGGGGTAGAAATTTTCCGTTTTTGTTTTGCGCCGGGATAGTTCGTGAACCCCTGCATCGTAGAAATTATTTTCTAAAATTCCATCGCGTCCGGTTGCAATCAAACCGAGAGATTATCTCCGATATCCGCGCACATTCTCCGCGATACCAGGTCGCGAGGGAGTAAATTTGAAAATTCCATCGCGTCCAGACTTAATCGGACAAAAAAGAGACAATTATTTTTAATCCGTGCACAATTTCCTTCGACTTGTGCACCGGCGGACCGTAATCGCCCTGCAACCGATTCTACGCGGCGAAAATGAAACGATTTTATTTTAAAAAAATCCTCGACGTTTTTTAAAATTACAATTTTTATCTCTGCACGTTCTCCGTTAGATCGAGGGTTTAGATCTGGTTCTTAGCCGGTGAAGACTTTGACGTTAATTATTTTTAAACCTAACAAAAAACGAGTGATCCACGGATCATTTTTAAAATTCGATCGCGTGGAGTGGCAATCAAGGGCGCACGATTATTCCGTGGGCAGTTTCCCCGGTCATCGGTTACAAAGAGTACATTTGAAAATTCCATCGCGTCGAGGTGTAATCAAGTTGTTGGAGTCTCCCGCGGTCAACCATCGTGTCCGTAGATTCGTTTCACGGGACGAGTCGTGGGGAATTACCTTCCACGGGCGACCGGGATCGCCAGGGAAGAAAAAAGTGCTCGCGTCGTTTCTTTCGTTTCTTTTCACCAGCGATGATGAAAGTCTCCATTCATTACGTACCAATTTGGCCGCGACGCGAGAGGGCGACTTCCACACGCCGTGGATCTTCCGCTGGGCCGTCGATGGCGTTTCACGCGACGCAGTGGGTGCTCCCGGTGCACGCGGTTCGTCTAATAGGAGACATAACCATTTCCTCTACTCGACACCGAGGATCGGAGGATTTCGAGCTCCGAGCGATTCGTCTCGGACACGCTGCCTCCTTTTAAGATAGGACGCTTCGACGACGGAAAGGCTACACCCTTTTTCTTCCACGGTTCTTACACGATCCTCGCTTCACCCTTTTTTCTCTCCCCTGGTCTTCCTCTCGTAGCTCTCTTTATTTATATCTGCGTCCAGAGCATTTCCATCGCAGTGGGGGTGTCCAGTCTCCGGAGCTGCTCACAATGAGAACTAAATTCGATGTTCCTCCTCTCTCAGGGCCTCGGGGCTCTTTTCTAACAGGGCTACCCTCTCTGTCTCTCTTTCTATCTCCGCGGTGGATTCGAAGACCTTAACCGAAGGAGATAGTCAGATACGGGCGCATAAAGGAGAAGGAATCCGCAACAATGAGGCAACAATGAACCGGCGCGCACCCTGCTGCCTGTCAACTGACGGACTTGTGCGTTTTGTGGGAACCCTATTTATATATTTTCCTTACATACCTGACCCCGCGTGGCCAGAGTTTCTCAAGCTTTCCTGACCGTCGATGCGTGACAAAATTCTGTAATTTAATAGGAACGGTTTCTGGAGACGCAATTACTCGCGTGACAGATAAATTTCCCCGAAGGTTGTTACGCGTGTTGCTATTGATCGTCCAGGATAAATTTACGGGCGGCACGTTTATGCGTTATCGCGCGGTTATGGCTGTCTTTCTCCTTTCCGTTACGGTTGAAATGTTTTCGAATCGAACGATGGTTCCTTTGGGAAGACGCGTGCTTTTTGGTTGCATTCCTTTAAAATTATCTCGATATTTTATTGAGGATACTTCGTTGTTTTTGTGGAAAGCTTAGGACGAATCTTAAGGTGATTAGATGTGAAATGAATCTGAAAGGTTTGCTCAAAATAGATCGATGGATACAATTTGAGTGATAAGTGGTAATAATCTAGATAATATGTAAATTTTTGTTTTTTATATATTGTATAGCTTTTCCATTTAGTTAATCCGAGATCTATTATTCATCTGTTTTTCACTGTAACCGTATATAAACAACAATTTTGACAGATCAGACCATCTGCTGCGACTGAAATTAATTTTTATTTACTGTCCGGATCTAATGCTATTATTGATTGCCAGTACTAGCAATTTCCTTCTTCGTTAATTGTGCTGTTTCAAACGACAATAAAAGTTTTATGCTTGGAAATTGTACGAACAGATTTGGGCGGCAGAACTGAATTATTTAATGTCCCGATATGTACTCCTTCAAATTATTCAAAAATAACCCCAAAATAAGGTTGGGAATTAATTGTTCGCTTAAACGCGATTGAAATATATTATTAATATTCTTCTGAATTTTTAAACTCGATAGAAATATAATACTCGGTCACATCAACTGGGTAAAGTACTGGTTGGTTGAAACAAAATGTCAGTCTTCTCTCTGCAGCATCCAGAATAATTCTGACGATAATATTAATAATTTGTTTAGGTTTGATTCAATCAGGTTGACGTCCATTCTCATAGATAAACCATGACTTCTTCGTTTCATCATAAAAATGCTTAAAATAGTTTACCCCTTTGTACGCGTTTTATGGTCTATGTTGAATAACTATTATAATAATTATAGAATTTCCATTGAAAGATGGGTGACTTGGGGGGACGGTGAGTTAGCCGTTTTATATATCGATTTAAAAAGAATCCACCGCTTCGATGCGTTCGATGAATCAAACGAATCGACCGCAAGGACCACCGACAAAGTCCTGGGAGTCAAAATGGAGGGCCGTGTGCTCACGTTTCCCCCAACGATGCCATTTTTTCGTTGTCCGAAACTCGACTCGGTTCGACCGGGATGAGGATCCCTGGGAGTGTTTCTTAAAGGACACAATATGGAATAATAGGATTACATAAACAACGGCAACAAGCCATTGTGGCGGAAAAGGTAGGCAGAGGCAGCGGTCGCTTAGGTGGCAGGGACGGTGCAGTTGGCCAGGGCAGACATTTGCCAGATTGCGTTCGGGTATCGAGCCCGATACTTTGTGGATTTTCGTACAATAAAACCACAACGCCGCGACCGCCGCCACCGCCAACGACATCGGATGTCGTCGCCGCCTTTAGTCACCTACCCTTCGACCAAGCGGTTTCATTCAAGCAACGACACACCGTTGGCTTTCGAAAAGGGGCGCCAACCTCGGTGTCGCATCGCCCCGCGGCTGAATTCCACGGTTAGACGCGTCCTCTCCACCCCAGTGTCGATGGCCGGTGCATTGTCAAAATATTGGCGTCGATCGGATCGCTCGATCCTTTGTTGCGTCGCATCATGCCCCGGAGCTGACTTTTTCCAAAGCCCGCCGCGGGGACGACGATTTTCTGAAAGACTTCTCTCCCCTCCGTCGTCTTCGCCGGGCCGGTGCATACGCGCGATCCTGGATCACCTTTGTCCCCCACCGGAACGATCGACACGAAGTGCTCGAGGATCCTTTCGGGGTTTTCGAATCTTCGAGACACGAATTTGTGATCTCGAAGGGAACCATTGTCGCGAACGCGACGCGTCGACTTCCGAAGACCGCGCGAAAAAGATAAATGGCGGTGGGATCTCGTCCACCATCGTCCCCATTTGTATCCCGCGGTTTTCGAGTACGCTAATAACACAAATCGTCGAATTTTTATACTTTGTGGCCGGTGAAATGAATATTTCGCAAGCTTGTTAACGCGTCCATTGCCACGGTGGTCACCGGTGGTCATTTTCAAATTCACGATTATTGAATATTTCTATAATTTGAACAAACGTCGAGGACATCTCTGGGCATAGAAAACGTGTTAACGAAATGGACACACGCGGATCCTCGTGACGGAATCGATACGACCAGGAGACGTCCGTCCTGGTAATAGATATTTGTTGTTAGCTGCACTGTGTGCATAAGAAACGTCAACACACCAGGTAGTACACGCTCGGTTTCGCGTGCACCTTTCGTAAATCTGTTCTAACCGCTACGCGATTACGGCCGACAGTTTGCGGTTTGCCCGGGGACGTCCGTAAACGATCCGCGATAAGCGATTTCTATGGGACCCTTTTTAGCGTCGTTCTCGCCTTTTTGAATTCCTCGAGAGTCCATGGAACGCTGGGAAAAACGCGATAACGTCTCTCCTACGACACTGCTAGCCACGATTTTCCTATTCCGAGCGGCAACAGTAATTGTTGCACCCTTTCAAACGTCAACATTTTTTATTTCCATGACGACCGATCAATAGACTACACAGTCGATAAAGTGTTAAAAAATTTTGTAGCTAACAAAAGGTTGTTTACAGCGTGATTCCACGATACCCAAAAACCTCGGAACTTTCGATCCAGAGATCGTTCGTCTCGCGAATCGAGCTCGATTACACCGGACACCTGCGCAGAGAGAAATTCCGCACGCGTTCAGCTTATCGATTTTCGTAAAAAATTCACACGTGGCACGATCTCGGTCGAAAGATCGTTGAGCATCCGTTTCGGGGGCGGTTGCGCGAGAAATTCGATGCTGGGCGAGTGCATCGCGGAATTGGGGAATGCGAGCGATCTTCCGGCGTCCTCGTCCTCGGACACGGTTTCGTTGCAGACGGCTCGTGGCCGTGTAAGGGCCACGGGGATGGGAATAGGGCGATAGGGGCGGCAGATGGGGCGAGAATCGGTTCTATCGGCCGTATGTCAGATGTTCATGCAGATGAGACCCGACGAGGCCGTGTTTAATGCGGCTAATACTCGCGGCAAACAGCGTGAATCGTTTAGCGAAGCCGCTTATGGTCGGGGACCGGCTACGTGATTGCCCTAAAGAGGTTTCATCGTACGGAAAAGGGGAGACGTGCGTTTAATGCCCCGTGGCCGATACACTTGGAGAACGTAGCGGCTGTCGATGCCAATTGGTCGCCTCGATGGTCTTCGACAATCGCCCGGTGTTCCTCCATGTCGCGTGCGGTGTGTTAATTATAATTAACAGACGCTTCCTATCGATGGACGTGCGTACTTGCCTCGACGCAACCGTGAGTCGAATATTCGATTCGACTCCTTCGACTTTGGTTGCGTGTCTTGCCCGGAGACAATGGGAGTCGCATTTTTAAAACGTTTCGTCCTTGGTGCGGGATAACGTGAGCACCTGGTAGCAACTTTTCGCTATCTATATCAATTCGAAGCTCAGAACTCTTCGGAGAAGGTCTCGATAGATTTGTGTTGGGAATAAATTTTTATTTAAACAGGTCTATTTGATATTCCGTAGCACGATTAAATATACAATGGCAGGATATTGATCGATCGAGTGCTTAATATTTAACACGTATTTCGTTCGCAAAGGCGTAGACTCCGGGTATCAGTTTCCACGTAACGTGAAGTTACAACTTTTATACTTACGTGAATGACCTAACCGATGTTTTAAACCACAGCAAGTTTCTTCCATATGCTGATGACTCGAAGATGTATACGAGGCTATTAAATCCCGACGATTCTCGTAAACTGTAATCCGATCTCGCTAGATTTAATCAGTCGTACATCGTGAATAAAATGACAATAAATCTCTTTAAACGCCACGTTATAAGGTAGCGTAATATTTTCCCGGCTGTATACCTGTATGCCTTGCTGCAGGTCCTCTTCAAGGCCAAATTATTTATTAAATTTTGTATTTTATCAAATAGGAGAAATTCTTTCTAGTTCTTTGTGTATAGAGGACCAGACGATAGAATTAAAGCAACAAAAGGACGTTTCAAAGTCCAATTTCCACTGACGAAACAGAGAGAAGCTCTTAGAAACGACTCGATGATTCAACCATCGCGTTCTATTAAAATTACCTATCCACCTACGGGGCTTATTACCATCAGAAAGAGTCGAGAAAACACCGAAATACAAGGGGATGCGTACGCGGGACGAGTCTTTCGCAACGCCGCATTCCTCGACGGTCATTTTCGAACCATCGTTTCTTAACCTTTTCAAACTCTCGCCACGCTTGACATTACAATTCTTATTCTTAGCACCAGATCCATTTGTACGAGACTCAATAACAATCAAATAGACACCGAATAGTTTTATATTCGTCAGGAGCTATTTCTAATTCGATATTTCGAGAAACTTTCTTCACGTATATACACTTTGATACTCTTGCGTTTATTATAAGACAAAGTATCTCGATCACAGTCAATTGGCTCTGCTTCGCCAAGGGATCTAGAAACGGCCACGGGTGGAAATCGCGAACGGGTTGAAATATTGGCTCGTCGGGGCCTAAAGGAGCCTTCATTTTGTTCCTCTGCGGAGCTCCCTTCGAGGGCTCCTCTTTCTTTTCCGCGTTTCTTTTCCGTAGAGCGTGACGGATGCGTGAGAGTATCTCTTTGGTGAAACGTCGTCTGGTCGCGGAGCCAACGGTGCGTTCCCCGGTTGCTCTTTGTTCGTCGGGACGCGTATGAAGCGTGACAAAACGCGCTCGCGGACTTAAGAAAGTCCCCGCGTTTTGTCACGCGGCAACATTCGGACGACATTCGTGGCAAACGAGTCGTGACGACGCCGGGGCCAATTCCAGCCGTGAAAAGAATATTCACAATGGGCATTCCCGCGGCTCATCCTTTATTTTTAAGGTGTCCCCCGACCACGGATCCCTCCGGTCTACTTAGCGGCCGCGATAATGAATAACCGCTCGATGAACAAATGCTCGACGCGAGCTTTCGTCACCTGGAACCACGCTTTGAATTTCTATGGCTCGCGATCGCCGCCATTGTCGCTCGAAATTGAAGAACCGGGGGGCTCCGTTTCTGGATCATCGACCGCCGAAACGCTCCGGCGTTGTCTTCGAAATTCTTCCACGCGTGGGCGGCCCGCTTACGAATGTATTCGAACCGCGGTCGATTCTCGTTCGAAGCGAGACAATTTTCGAAAATCGAACGTTTGGTAACAATATTCACCCGTAAATATCACGCGTAATGCAGTTATCGTGTCGCGGGTAACGATACAGCGTCCGATATTTTCTCTATTAGGAGGGCACGTTACTTTCAAACAGAGCGTAATATGGTTACCCGTGGCACAACTATCCTACGCGATGCGTTTATCGTGTCGCGGTCACCGCTGACCCGCGGAGTACTTCGTTTAGGGTAGTTGTTTCGCATTATGTCATGGGGTCGTCAGTGTCCGCGTGTTAACAATATTTTAAACTCGCTGCCATAGATATTATTTCTCCGACAAGTATTTTTCACTCCCGCGAGTCTCTTCCAGCGAATGAAAAGTAAATGAAGCGTGACGCGTTTCCAGCGAATTCCACGTTCGCCTAAAAAGATAGGATCGTTGCAGAACGGTGGCGGTTTCATCGGGAGTTTGCAGAGGAGATTTTAATCTCGCGACATCGTTGGATAATTGTTCGTAATGGCCGTGGCACGGTGCCTGGTCTCAAGCAGCGCACACAAATGTTAAACGAGTAACAACCCTTCAGGACGAAGCACACCCCAGCCCGGTTCCCTTTTCTCCTCGACCCTTCAATTTAATCAGCCTCATTCAGTCTACCGCGAAACAACCTGCCACATGGTGGCCATTGTAGTGCGCTTGGATATTATTAACGGCACCACTCAGCGGTGGATCGTTTCGTCAATCTCCTCCACCGCTTCTTTCTCGTCTCCTTTTTTTATTTTTCTTCTCTTCTTTATTCTCTCTTTGTCTCCGCGCGTACCGCGCGCTATCACCGCCCGTGAATAAACACCGAAACCGCCATATGCACTCTTGTGCCTTCTTTGTTGTTGCATTAGTGTCATTTATCCACCCTATGGAGCCGCGTGACTAAAATTTGTCCGAGCCACGCTTTCGAACCCCCTCGGGCACACGACCCATTAAAAACGACAAATGTTTATCCTGTCTTCCGTTCCGCGACATCAATAAATAATCGCGATCATCCGAAAACAGCGCTGCCTCGACGGCTCCGTTCTTCTCGAGACATTAACTATTCAACGCTTGAGTCATAAACCTCGAGTGTCTCTTTTATTTCGTTTCATTAGAGTTAATACATTTTGCTTCGTACGTGACTCACGCTACTCAAAAACAATTTATTATCAGAGGTTCTCAGATATCGTTCTTACGTATTTTTTTTTTGACGCTGGACAAATAAACGCCCCGAATAACGAACTTCGGTTAACGGTGGCTAGGAGAAACTAGCCTCCACTGTATCCATTTTTGGTTTCGTCATGCGTGTTTCTGTTCGAGTGATTTTTTTCACGAGTACGCGTACGAATACTGGTCGGTCCACCCGGAGATCTTTGACTGGGATCTAGCATGGTCGGCATTCCGGTACTCTGTCCCATCAAATTTAATGGCCGCAATAGAGGACACGGCACTTGTAAAATAAATTACAGTCGCTTTTTCTTTCTTGTTTCGTTTTTTTTTAACGACCGTCGCGTCTTAATGTTACAATAAACGTCCGCGCAGTGACTGATTGATACTTACAATGGAAACTGGCCGCTAGCCGAAATGATCGATATCATCTTGCGCGGACAATATGAGCGCGGTTTACAGCCGATCCTCGGACGACAGCCATTTTTTAAGGGCCCTGTGTTTCTAGCCGGCGACGAGTACAAGTCGATGTCAAGTTTTATGGATTTCGAATTATTCACCGTCGAATCCTCGTAGCCGGTGAAATATTGCCGGCACCGGGAAATTTGATAGAAGAAATTTAATGATTTAATGATCGCGCATGCGTAGGTTTCGAACAATTTTACTAACTTTTATAAGCGATATTTTGTTCTCAGACATTGCTTCTTAAGAAATAAAGGGTTTTAGCGAATAGCATGATTCGAAAGCAAGAGTTAATCTTCCAAAGTCCCGTAATAAATAATCGATTTACGTGACGGTCCAACTTCTTAGTAACGTCTTCATGGGGGCCGATCCATCGATCAGGCTGGAATCAGAGGGCGTTATTTCCCAAAATTTCTCGATTGCCGTGGTAAATTCATTATCCCGATCGAAAGTGGCGAAGCGATTAAAGGATAGTTTACCCGAGGCTGGCACGAAGACAAATCGAACCGAATCGAGCGTCGGGCCGCGGTCGTTAATCTTCCCAACTGCCATAGTCATCTTCATCATTATCATTATTGTTGGCTGCCACGGATAAATCGATGGACTCGTTGATTTCGAACGATGCGTTCTATCGCATTCAATATTCAATCGTGAATTAAATCAATCTCATAATCGGACTCGTTAAGAACCTCAATGTCACGCGATTCTTGGCGAACACGATGACCGGACAGTTTGTACCTGAGACGAAACCCACGCGACCTTTTCCCTCAAAAACTCAGGTAAACTCTCGAAAAGTATTTTGTAAGGTTTTCTTCGGGAATCGCAATGTCATCAAATTCTCTGGAAAGGGGAATGGGAATTGTTTGTCGAGATAGAAAAAGAAATATTTGAAACACAGTAAATTGTTTATTTAGTTTTTATTTTTTCAAATTATGGTACATTTTAATGCAATGGCTAAGGGATAAATGGGTTAAAATTTGTACTGTCTGCAAACCTGTTGAACCAAGAAACCGGTGCGTTTGTTAGGTTCAAATGGTCGAAATACGCACCGGTTGCACCTGAAGTCTACGTGAGATCGAGGGCCGTCGATCCACGTGAACTTCGACCGTCGAGGCGTGGTGCACGCGAGCGCAGTTCCTCGAAAAGTTGTGTGTGCCAAAGGTTAAAGAGAAAAAGCAGCGATTTACAAGTCACGAGGAACGATAAGGGGGCGAAGGAGCACGGTTAAATACGGGCACGGCCGAGAAATCGACGCGCGGATCGTTCTCTCGGATCCGGTTGACACGCATCCGCGGAAATAAAATGGCGGCCGGTTCAGGTAGTAAGTAGCTCGACTCGAAAGGGGACGGGCAGGGTGGGCCCCGAAGCCTTCCTGTCAGGGTTGCCACGCGGGAAGAGAGCAACGGGGCTTGTTCTATAACTACTTTGACACGTTCCCTGTCGCTGTTGTCAGTGAGTTTCGCCTTAAAGAACCGCGGGATGTCGTGTACCTCGCAGCGGCGCATCGGCGTCCCGCGGCTCCCTCGGCCGAAACACTTCGGGACACTTTAAAACCGCCTGTACGCGTACGCCCGGAGCTTTCGACCAGCCCCCTACCCCCCCCCCTTTTTCTTGCCACGCTGACGCGTATCCCGTGATGGATCGGATTTATGCGAATAACGAAAACGCGAGTGGGCCACGGAATTCACCAGCGACACAATTTTCGATCCTTATCGCGACCCTCCGTCTACGATCGATCATTGTAAATAGTCGAGGTGCTCGAGACTAGCCTTACACGCCTCCTTCCAGCCGGCCCAAAGCTATCGATTAGAATTTGGAAAAAGTTGTAAATTTATTTAGTACAAGAGATATAAATCGAAGCAGCTTAACTTGGACCGTTCAAATTTTATTTATTGGTAGACCGTTGTTTCACCCCCGTACGAAGTTCTAATTTATTATTGCAATTATCTGGAGGAGATCCAGGCTTTTGAGCGGCGTTGTACACGGACGAGCAAGATAAGCGATTCCGAGCGTCGGAGAAGATAAAATTCTCTTAACGTCTTTTCAGAGGCCGCGCAAGAAGTCCGGTGGTTGAACACGGTCGTCTCGGACTCCTCTTTTCAGACGCGACGAATTAATTACGGGCGCCGGAGCTCTCGGTAATGGAATATCGCGTGGACGGGACGTTGTGGACGCGACTTAAACGCCCGTTCTCGTTTTATTTCCCCGTCCTCCGGTCGATGGATTTTTTCCCACGGAAGATCGGAAACAATTTCAACGACGATGAAGTAATTAGAGACGTTATCGGGAGGCTTGATCGTCGGAAACGCGCGCAACGTGCCCGTATGACGACGAATTCGTGTTATTAGAAGAGGGGCGCAGATAAACCGCTAGAAAATATTACGTCGCATTATCGATGTAACCGTTTCCACAACGTTTTATCGTTCGTTACGCGATCCTCCGACGGTGAGTAGATTATCGGGGCCGTTTAATGAATTTCGCCCGATATCGTTCAATTGTTATCGCCATCGGCAATACGTTTCCGGGTTGCTTGTTAGCCGGCTGCATTGTTTTTACGATAAACACGCCGCCCGTACGTTTCATTATTTTCAACTGTACAGATGTTCGAGCAACTGCGTCGAGTAAAGTGCATGGCGAAACCGATATATCGCGGAATCGAAAAACATTTCCCAATTAACCTGCTGCAATCTTCTATCAGAAAATTGTTTAAATTCAGGCAAATTCGGGTTTATTCAAACTTTTTTTCCGCGATTCGTTGTACCGGTCGGTTTATAGGGAAAGGACTGAAAATTGTCCACGTTTGCCAAGCAATCGGCCATTTTACGAACACGCGAGCGAGAAAATCGGTGGGACTTGTCAAGGGGGAGGCGTTTTCATGGCCGAGGATTCATGGGGGACAGTTCCCCCCCTGGCACAATGAAGTGCCTCGAATCTCTGCCCCGCCAGATTTGTACGTACACGCGCGAGGATCTACATTGGAGCATTCTCGAGGGGTGAGAGCGTCGGATCGGTGGCCGCGAATCAAAATGGAGCATTTGCGCCCCGATAGCCCTGGGAGCCCAGACGTTGTCGCACCCCGTCGAGATGCCATTAATCCGACACTCCGCGCGGCATCTCGCAATCTTACGATGTCAACGGGGATGTAATATTACTGATTCCTATCTCCTCCGAACCGTTTCGCCAACGATAGCGACGTATCTGCTCGGACGGACGTTTTTCGTGCCATCCTCGACGACAATTTTTCGCCTTTTCTTTCTCCCTTTCTTCGGCCGGTAAACACTTGTTCGTCGTCTGCAATTGAAAATATTGGTAGTTTGGTATTTATTATTATAATCTTTCAAAAACGTGATCTGTATATACATATACAGTTACTCCTGACGAATATATCTGAAAGTTAGTTATCTAAATTTCATTGATTTTCGGATAAAATGCTAATGTTTCGAACCGCGAAGGGTTGAACTCGTTAGCCAGTAGGTATCGGATGAAAACCAGTAGCGACGTTGGAGCGTGAATCGCTTGTGTGTGTATGTAGGTTATGGTCGAACAAGGAGCCGACCCTGTGCCACTTAACCGTGCCAGAAATTACAAGTTTCCCTTTATTTATCGACTTCCCCTCGAGGACGAGCGGCCCTGGTCGTCGGGTCTCCGGTCGTCGCAGGTATTTACGAAATTACAGCGAACTCGGTCGGACTAGTCCCGGACTCGTCGCGATCCATAAGGAGCCAAGGAATCCGACGAGTCTCGAGAACAGAAACGGACAACGGACACTTACCCGAAGTGAATTCATAACACGACGCGTTCCCGGCTACTCGTAAGTAGCGGCCCAACGATCGACCCCTGTCGTCGTTCGGTATGCAGCTAAATATTTGTCCCATTCCATCGATGGGTCTCAAGGAGTGGCGAGATCCTCCAATAGCGGCGCATAGGTACAGGCTCGTTAGCGAAATCGTTGATGGAACAACGTCGCCGGGCCCAGCGTGGGAACCACCGTGGCCAATTTAAGGGGGCACCGCGAAGGTGCTAACCCGGCCGGATCCCCTAAAATATTCAAGCGTCTAGGGGCCAGACTCGTTGTCGATACTGACTTTCTCGACGAATCTGGAATGTCGATTGTTCTACGCCCGGTAGACCCTCTCGACCAGAATCCACCGCGTCGATTCTTCCGATCAGAGTGTTTGTTCCCCTCGACTCAAAGTCCCATCAATTACTTGGGACCCTAGTCTCAGGTTACCAGCAACTATCCTGCGATTTAACACTTTACTGATCGGTAAGGCTACCGCTATTCTGCAATTTCTCAGCTATCTCAGATATCCAGATTCGTCAGAATTCTGTATTCTCGATCGTTTGGAGTATCTCGTGACTCCAAATGGGAACGCGTTAACCCATTTCACGATAGTTGCATCTCTCGATGGATTGCTAGCAACTATCTTGCGATTCAATACTTTACCGATCGGTGAAGTGCAATTTCTCAGCTATCTCGAATATCTAGATTCGTCAGAATTCTGTATTCTCGATCGTTTGGAGCATCTTGTTAACCCATTTTACGATAGTCGGACCTCTCGGTGGGGGTTTTCGTATTAAACCTAGCCTCAGTTCGAATACAGGAAACGCAGCCATTGTTCCGCTCCCTCGCGCACAACCTTCTTCACGCTCGCGATTCCGTAGTCGCGGGTACACCTCTTGCAACCGAGCGTGTACGAGGTGAGCGCCATCCGGGAGCCCCGGTTTCGCTCGGTCGTGTACCCCGTTGCACGCAACATTGACGGCGATGAAACGAAACGCACAGGGGCGGTCTGCAGGCGGTCTTTCCAGCACGAATGCTCCGCCTGCGAACCCGTCCTACGGTGCTGCGTGCACGAGAAACGTCACCTTCCGCGTAACCGTGCAACCGGGGCCCTTCCTCGTCTTCGCGACGGTGCATCTGCCGGTGCAGTTTCAGGTATCCGCGCGGCTGCACACGTCTGCCACTCGCCACGTGTCGCGAACGGGTCGTTGGTACGCGGCGAACGCTCGAGAGGAAGGCGCGATAGGGAATTCGATCACCCGATGCCCTCTGAGAAACGGATACCCGGGGCCAGATACGATTTGGGAGTCGGGGGGAGACTTTGACGCGGGGATCCGCCGCGAAGGATCGTTGTCTCGGGGCTCTGGGGGTGGAGATATTGTTGTTTGATGCTTGCAGAGACCCCCGGAGACGCGAATGTACGCGACGAATGCACTCCGAGTCGCGAAGAGCGAGGGTCTTCCGTGGTTCGGTGAAAGATGAGAAAGATGGTTGTTCCGAATCTAATAAGCCCGCGGAGGTGCTGTCGCCTCCGGGGGTGGAAACGATGTTCGCGAACTACTCTAAGCGTTGCAGAACTACAATCAACGTTTGATGTTTATAGTGTTACCGACGCTGGGAGTGGATGCCTTGATGCACGAGGATCCTCCGTTGCGCTTTGTAGTTCAACGTTCCTGGAAACGGACGGGGCTCGAAACTTGACGGAATGATAGAACGAAAGAAAATAATCGAAACTATATCTTAAAACGCCAACGAACGATCTTTAGTCATTTACGTACGCAAATGGCCGCCACTGTACGAAGTCAACGACGCGTGTAGTGCTCCGAAAAAATATTTATTGCCCAGGAAAGTCGTTCGAGAGGCATCCAGGATGGGCCAGGTACAGCGTAAACGTCTTGATGCTAGGAAAGTCGTTAATTGGAGGAAAGGAGCGACCCGTTACGGAGCAAAGAACACGAAACGTCGCCCGTCTGCTCCGTTTTACGTTCACACGAGACGCGTCTCCCCCCCTCGATTACCCCGCGGGCCCGGACATATTTTCTATCCGCTGAAACGGGAGGGAACGGTTCTCCGCGGAGCAACCGAAAGCGTGACGAGACGGTACTTTCCATCGGATACCATCGGTTCGGGTTATATGCTAATGTTCCTCCCCCCGCCCGCCATGACACGATACAGTTTTCGTCGTTAACCCCCGGCGACCTCCCGAGTGAAAGTGCAGACAACGTCCGTTTGGTCGTCTGCTCGCTGCTTCCCATCCGTCCGATCGATCGATCCCGCGGTCGAGACGGAAATCCTTACGAGACGTGAACGGACGATGGACGACTTCCGGGGGACCGGAATTCGATCGCGCGGCAAACGACATCCCACGTAAGACGGTTCCGCGTCGAGAGGATCCGCGGGGCGCGAACTTTCCACGGGCAAAGAGGATTTTCACGGTAACGTGTCCCGTTCTTGCACGCGAAGGACCAGCGCGCGGGGGGAATAAAGGATTAGACTTTACCGTGGAGAATTTCCCGCTGTTGTAGGTCGACGCGAGAACCCGGGATATTAAAGAGGATATATCAAGCATTATTGTACGAACTTCCGGCGCGGCTGTTCTTTAACTTTGAATAAATTTCGCCCCCGTAAAACATCGTAGGCTCCCGAGGATCCGGCTTGTTACGTCGTTACGGAACATCTACGTGATATTGCGTCGCCGTAAGCCGCGTGCGCGCAAAGTCTCGCGTCGCAGCCTGCTGTTAAATCGTCGGCGATGCGAGGAATAAATTTTTGTCGCGCGGAAATTGAAGAGTCTTCGGCGGGAAATATTATTCAACGTGGGTATATTGCTCAAAAAATTTTTAATATCGCTGTAAACTCGCCTCGGATCGTTCCTTGGTCTTTCTTAAGTCCGGCCGGTCGTTGGTAATGAAGTTCCCGGGGCTTCCAAGCACTGCACCTCGACTCCCGACGCCATAACGGGCAATGATTTACGCGTTAATATATTCTGGCTGTTATAAGGAACCGGCGACCGGTCTTTAAGCCCGATTTTCTCTCGTTTAATAACGCTCATTGTCGAGCGATCGGAGAATAGGTCGTCGTCGACGTGAGCCGGAAACCGTGGCCGTTCGAACAGCAAAGTGTGCCACACGAAACGTATCCGCCTCTTCTGCGGGCTGTAAATCTAACGAAACCGTAAACTCCGCTGGACCACCTGTAACTGGTTGTTCCGTGTGCTCGCGAGACGTTAACAAAATCAACCTGTTAAGGGGATAGTTCGGTTCAGCACGCGAGTTTCGTTACCATATTTCACACTTACTTAGCGTCGATCGAAGCACGCGCGGTGCGCTAAATTAATACTGGTAATTCGATTCCTCTTTCGACGATACGAAAATATATATACGAGACTGTCCAAAGATCCTTGCAATCGTTCCAATCTGTTAAAGTCAATAGGTTCTCGATTCGATTCGAACATTTTTCCCCCGAGGGCTGTCCGCGGCCCTTGATTAAGGAATACAAGATTCACACGCCTCGCGATTAATTAGACGAATGTTTAGCCGGGCTGATCGAGTATTCCAATTGGCACGCGAGGTGGTTAATCTTTAACACGGAGATGTGATATCACCTTGACAACTCGTAAATACGTAATGAAGCGTAGAATCCGCGCTCGAATCCACGAACGTCTCCATTCGTCATTGCGCGCGAGCGTCGCTATTTCGAATTTGTAATCTCGCATGCTCTTCCGGTACACTTCGGGTGATTCATCATCTTACGTGTCCCCGAGCGACGGATGAGCAACCGTCGCCGCGATACGAGTTCAACAAAGTCGATTCTCGCGTTGTATCCGATCGATCGTATCGCGATCGGTAGCCACAAATTGGCAGACAATTAATTGCGAGACAAATCAAGAGTTAATCTCGATGTTAAGACGTCGACTGCCACTTGACATTTGCATCGTGTCTGAATTTATTGTTTTATCAGGGGATAAGAGTAGTATTAAGTAGCTTTTGTCTTGCGATTGGCAAATAACGAATGTGTTTGTTAAGAAATTAAAATGAACATTCGATAGGAACGTTATTATTTGTATATCGAGTAATACAAAACTTTCCCTTTCGTCGCGCGCAAGATTCTTTTCGAAAGATAGCGCATAGTTCGAAGACTGCAGCATAGATGGCGCCAATTGTCTACCCTCACGGAACCACGCTTAGATCTTAGGTGACTACTCGAAGTAACACGATCGTTATTGCTTAAATAATTTTTAACAGCAATGTTTAACAAAATATAAATATCAGTCTTCCATCCAAACGAACTTACCGCTTTTCTAATTCTTAAACATTTAATAAAATTAATGCTGAACTCTGTGCTTCTTCGAATTGTCGAATTATTTAATTATTCATGATATTCTAATACTAGAAACGTTAAAATATATATTGTATAAGAGTGCAAACGTTCTTTAGACATCTTTCAAACATAGCAAATGCAATTGTAGTCTCTCCTCCCCTCGTCGAAGCATTGAAACTTGCGTCAAATTCGGATCCCCCTCCATCTTGCTCCGAATCGTCGCCCATCGTGTTCCAAGGATTGTAAACACGATACATCGTGTCGGTGGGAAGAATTCTAAAGACCCCCTCCCAGACGTAGGCTTACTCCTCCCGCCGGAAGTGTCGCGAGCAAATCGGGTCTCGTGCAGCGGTTCAAAGACAACAAATCACGGGGTTCGTCCGTTCGTAAAAACGTTGGGTAAAAGAACGCGACGGGCCGGCGTTCGTCGGCTGTTAAGCAGCAACAACCCCGTGAAGAGCGCGGCTGGAAGGTAAGAAGCGTCCGCGGGAAGTAGGGGGAGGGAACCCCTCCAGGATGGGGAGAGGCAGCAGCTTGATAAATGCGCGGCCGTCGCCTAGGAACCAGTTTGGTGTTTACCTAGTAAGTAGTGTTGTCAGTCAGCTGGTTTGTTGCATCTTCGCCGAGGCAGCAAGCCGCCTGTGGCGTGGAACGTTGTTTCTCTCGCACGACTCTCTCCGTTTCTCTCGGCGGTTGATTGTGTGCGCGCTCGCTTACAAGAGAGCCCACCGGAGCGTCGGTGGTGTGTGCACGTTCAAACGGGAGACTACTCCGTAGTCGGGGTGGGGGACATCCTGCGGGTGATGGAAGTAAACTCGATGGTGGGGGGAAGAGGTGGGGGAAGCTGCACGCCGGCAGTCATGCAGGGTGCGTGACCGTCGATAGAATAGGGATTCGGCGTTCGAGTCAGTTGCTCTCCGACCTTCCTGGTGGAATGTCGTCGCGCTTGGTTTGCTCTCGGTTCGGTCGTTACCCGCGCACGTAGTTTCTCACGAGGGCCTGACGACGGGACATCCTTGGTCTAGCCGCGTACTCGATTCATGTGGAGTGTAGTCGCGCGGTGATCGCCCGCCGATCGGTGTTTACGTTGATCGGTTCGGTTCAGTGTCGGTGTGAGAAAGCCTGGCCGACGGCAGAGGAGATCGCGGTTGTACGTTCTCGTTGTTCGAACAGCGTGCGGAACGACCGGCTCGGCTGTCGTACGGTTGAACGCAAGTGCTGGTGACTATGAGTGCGTGACGGTAGGACTCGATCGCGCGAAGTTTGTTTGCCCCCGTGACCGGAAACGCGTGACTCCCGTCGACGATACGCAGAATGGAGCCAGCTCGTTGCGCTGTCGCGGCGATGGGGATCGTTTTGTGGCTGGTGCTGAGCGTAGGACCGACACACGGTCGCAGCATCACCAGCCTCGAGGCACCGAGCGGCTGCGAGTGGAAGAAGGACGGAGAGGACGGGGAAAAAGCACTCGCCTGTAGGGTCAGGACTATCGCCAACGTGCCCGGCCTAATTGGCAATCTCTCGGCCATTCAAGTGGACTCGATCGGTTCTCTGGCCTTGGAGTGCAGCGACACGATGTTCTTCGAGAGCCAGATAGACGAGCCGCACGGATTCTTCTCGCCGTTGCCGCGGCTGGAGAAGCTGCGCGTGGATTACTGCAAGATTCGCTATCTGCCCGGCGGCGTGTTCGCGTCCGCGCACAATTTACGCAGTTTATCGGTCAGGACGCACAACAGCGACTGGTCGGCGATGAATCTCGAGCTGCACAGGGACGCCCTTCGCGGCTTGACGAGCCTTCAGCATCTCGATCTGGCCGACAACAATCTATGGACCCTGCCGTCGGAGCTGCTCTGCCCGGTCCAGAGCCTCTCCAGTCTAAATCTGACGCGCAACAAGTTACAGGACATCGTGTCCCTGGGATTCTCCGACTGGGTCGAGTCGTGCACACCGAGCCTCGAGGTGCTGGACCTCAGCAACAACGACCTCAGCGAGTTGCCCGACCGCACGCTGAGCAACCTTCACAGCCTGACGTCTCTGAAGCTCCAGGACAACGCGATCGCCGCCGTGGGCGATCACGCTCTGTCAGGCTTGACCGCTCTGCGCGCGCTCAACGTGTCCAGCAACAGATTGGTCGCGTTGCCGCCGGAACTGTTCTCCAAAACCAGGGAGCTCAGGGAACTGATACTCAGCAACAACTCGCTGGCGGTGCTGGCGCCCGGTCTCTTGGACAATCTGGACGAACTGCAGGAATTGGACCTGAGCAGCAACGAGCTGACGAATCGCTGGGTGAACCGGGACACGTTCTCACGGCTGGTGCGGCTCGTCATTCTCGACCTGTCGTTCAACGGCTTGACGAAGATCGACGCCCACGTGTTCAAGGGCCTGTACAGCCTGCAGATACTGAAGCTCGAGCACAACGACATCGAAACGTTGGTGGACGGTTGCTTCGGCTCCCTGACGAACCTGCACTCGTTGACCTTGTCGCACAACAGAATCGCCAGGTTCGATCCCGCTCACACGGTCGGCCTGACCACCCTGGGTCAGCTGTTTCTCGACACCAACAAACTGCGTACGCTGAATCATCGCGTGTTTGACAATCTCACCGGCCTCCAGGATCTGTCGCTGAGCGGGAATTACCTGACGGAGATACCGTACGCGGTACGCGTGCTGCGCTCGCTGAAGACGCTCGACCTTGGCAACAACCACGTGTCGAGGATCGACAACGACTCGTTCGCCGGGTTGACCGAACTCTACGGGCTACGACTGGTGGACAACAAGCTGGAGAACGTGTCGCGGGACGCGTTCTCCTCGCTGCCGGAGCTCCAGGTGCTGAACCTGGCGAACAATTATATCCGTCACGTGGAGCAGAGCGCGTTCGCTAGCAACCCGGTGCTGCGCGCGATTAGATTGGACGGGAATCAACTGACCGAGATCCGCGGCGCGTTCACCAGCCTCTCGACCCTGCTCTGGCTGAACGTGTCCGACAACAAGCTGCTGTGGTTCGACTACAGTCATCTGCCGACCAGCATAGAGTGGCTGGACATACACGCGAATCAGATAAGCGAGCTCGGGAATTATTACATGGTGCGGAACACGCTGCGTATAAAGATGCTGGACGCGAGCTACAACCAAATCACGAGGATCGCCGAGGCGAACGTGCCTGACAGCGTGGAAACCCTCTACCTGAACAACAACAAAATACGCAAGGTCGCGGTGGACACGTTCCTGCAGAAGAGGAACCTCGAGAAAGTGGTGTTGTACGGGAACGAGATAAGGAATCTCGAGGAGGCGGCGTTGAATCTGCAACCGGTGCCAGAGGACGCGGAGCTGCCGCAGTTCTACATAGGGAACAATCCCATACTCTGCAACTGCAGCATGGAATGGCTGCCGAAAATCAACGAGGAGAACCGTATGAGGAATCGTCCGCGCGTGATGGACCTGGACTCGGTGATGTGCGAGATGGTGCACGCAAGGGCGACGCCGCGCAGACCTCTGCTCTCCCTCAAGCCCAAGGACTTTCTCTGCCGCTACGACGCTCATTGCTACGCGCTCTGCCATTGCTGCGACTTCGACGCCTGCGACTGCGAGATGACCTGCCCGGACAACTGCTCGTGCTACCACGACCACGGCTGGTCGAGCAACGTGGTGGACTGCTCGAACGCCGGCTACAAACACGTCCCGGAGCGAATACCCATGGACGCCACCGAGATCTACCTGGACGGGAACGAGCTGGGCGATCTGGGCAGCCACGTGTTCATCGGGAAACGTCAGCTGAAGGTGTTGTTTCTGAACAACAGCGGCATAGCGGCCATCCACAATTGCACGTTCAACGGCGTGGCTGCTTTGCGCGTCCTCCATCTCGAGGACAACGCTCTGCGCGAGCTGCGCGGCTTCGAGTTCGATCAGCTGGAACGGATGTCGGAGCTCTACCTGGATCACAACGCGATCGCGACCGTCGGGAACACCACATTCCGGAAGATGAAGAGCCTGGAGGTGCTGCGGCTGGACAGCAACCGTATCGTCGACTTCCGGCCATGGGAGGCTCTGCCAAGCGTCGGGGATCGCGCGAAAGTCGCCCTCGAGGGTAATGCGTGGAGCTGCGAGTGCGGCAACGCCGCGAAACTACGCGGATGGCTCGCCGAGCATCGAGGCGACCCGGAGAAGATGTACTGCCGCGACGGCGTCGAGACGCTGGCGCAGGCCATGAAACGTTGCGGCGACCCGTCCAAGGAGGCCGTGCACCGCGGCATCCAGGAGATACCGTTGCTGGGTTCGAACTTCGTGCCGCTTCTGGCGGGCGCGTTGGTGGCGGTGATCGCGATCTGTCTGTTCGTCGCGTTGGCATTCGCGTTTCGTCAGGATGTACGTCTCTGGGCTCATGCACGCTACGGTCTGCGACTGGGTAAGATGACCACACCGCCGGACGAGGAGAGGGACCGTCTCTACGACGGCTACATCGTCTACAGCGAGAGGGACGAGGACTTCGTATCCAGGTACTTGGCCGCCGAGCTCGAGCAGTCCGGGCTGGCGTTGTGTCTCCACTGGCGAGATCTGCCGCCCGCCAGGCCCCAGGAGGCGGTGCCGCCCGCCGTCGCAGCCGCGAGACGCATCGTCATCATCTTCTCGCCCGTGTTCCTGGCGAACGAGTGGCAGCACCCCGAATTCCGCGCCGCGTTGAGGACCGCGCTGGAGAACATTCGACCCAGCTCGAGGAAGCGACGCGTGGTGCTGTTGCTGGCCACCGAGGCACCGGCCCGCGACCCGGAGCTCCAGCTGCTCCTGCAGACCTGCACCGTGGTGGTCTGGGGCGAGAAGAGGTTCTGGGAGAAGCTGCGGTTCGCCATGCCCGACTCCGTCGGCAAACGGCGTGACAGCAAGAAGGTGAACGACCGAAATCGCACCCCGGCTCGGTACACCGCGGCCCCGTCCGCCGGAGACGTCTGGACCAAGCCTAATGGCGTTTTGGTCGCTCCGGTGCACGCGCCCACGCCCACGCCCACGCAGTCCACCTATGTCAGCTCGGCGTCCAGCAGGACCGAGGACGAGGACAGCGGCGCGGAACATCAACATCAGCACCAGCACAGCGGCTACAGCGCGCTGCACGCCGGATCCGCGCGTCCAGCTAGCCTCTCGTCCAGGGGCAGCCATCTTTACAGCACCATACCGGAACCGCCGGTGCCAAACGCGCCTCCGGGCGAGGCGCTCACGCATCCGGCCAATCCTCGTACTTACTTCGTCTAGTACAGACGCGTTACGCCGCCAGAACTCTCACGGAGACGCCGGCCGGCCGATAAATAGGCGAATCCGCATTGGGACGCGACGGAGACGCGTGCTCTAGGTATTTGTACAGTTTCATCCGGCTCGCGCGTCACTCTGTTTGCTCTTCCACTAGAATCGCTCGGCCACGGATTTTCTACGAGCCTCGTAACCCGGAGGGGCGATGTCGAGAGCGATTGTAAGGAGAGCACAGTAAGTCCTCGAGTCACGCGGTTCGGTCGTTCGTAGGGTTTCCGGGGAAGTCGAATTCTGCGAACGGGGATCGGGTGTTTCGGACTCGAATGGCCACGATCGAACCTGAAACGTAGAAACTCTGGTAAATGTTTCTGACGAACGCGCTCTAAATTTCTGTATTCGCGGAGTTTCGAGTCTCTTTCCATTTTCGTTTTGAATAATTTCGTTCAAACTTAAGCGAGCACCAATTTACTTTCGTATTTGAGAATGTACGTGCTCAAATTTAGAATTATTTATGTTACGTTAGATTCTAGAGACGTATATTACAGAAATTAAATTTCTATTGAATTCACGCGTTTATTAAATTTTGTCCAATATATTTCTCTTTTCATAGAAGCAATTCGCGTATTAAACTTTTGTTTTTAATATATGTCGCGTATCACGGATGTAAAATTAAATATTGCACGCCAAAGTATTATTATTTTTACGTTTTTAAAGCAGACGTTTAACGATCAACAGAAACCGTATGAAATTTATTTATGAAAAGAGCCATCGAAGTGGCGAAATGCAGAATACGTTGGCCATCTCGTAATTCGAGGATTTACGGTATCGCCTCGCTTTTCGACCGTTTTCTTCGCTCGCTGCGTGTAAAGTTAATCGATCGAAGAGACCAGGTTTATTTAAGACGTTTTTGTGGAACGCGACCCGTTACGCAGGACCGTGATCGAGTCATTATTTTTACGTACTAGCCGGGAGAACGATGCGAGCTTCTTCTTGCACCGATCTTGTACAGAATGTATGGTGTGCGTGTATACAGCGGTAATTATAGAAAATGGCAGTAAATGAGGACCGTAGATTCCGGATTGTTCTCGTCGTTGAACGATCCGCGCCGACAGAAATCACCCTTGGCTCTCCGTATCCGATCGTTTCACGTTTCAACTTTAACAAATTTTCATGCATGCACAACTCGAAGTACCAGTAACTTTAAACGCGTTAAATAGATCGTATTAAGTTTGTACGGCGCATGGAATAGCATTTTTTTTTGTATATGTGTACAGATTTTCTTTAAATATAATTTACTCGAGCACTAAAACTTACGGAAAGACTCGATAGATGCACGCGAGATCTAAATTCTAGATCCACTTGTCGCGTCGACGGTTCGAAACTCGTCTCACAGACGACCAGAATTAATTTCGCTAGCGCGACAAAATGGTGGATCACGCGTACGAAAATACGCGTGGTCCTCGATCGAAACGAGCGAGTTTTTCGTGGGTCCGTGGGTGGATTTCTGAATTTAATGGGTCAGGTCGCGTCATGGGACTCAGGCTCAGCGTTTTTATCGGTCGCGAGACTCGTGACGTTCGGGAGCTTCGATCTTGGTTAAAAAATAACTCCTCGTCCGTGCCTCTTCGTGAAACTCCTCGTCCGCCAGTTTCGCCGCGACTGCAACCTCGATCGATCGTAATGGCCGCCAGTTGTTGCTTTCTTGCCTGCATCTTTATTTATTTTCGGGCTTTATTTACGTTAGGTCGCCGCGAGGAATTCGCGGGACGACAGAGTTTCACGATGCAACGCAGTGGTTTCCAAACCTTCTGGGAGACAACACTCCCGAAGAAAAGAACGAAAACTTAGGTAGGTTTAGAACGATACGAGAGAGACATACTTGTACGTTAGCTTCGACGATCGATGTATCGATAGAGACGTTTAAATTATTTAGATTACCCCGCTTTTGGAAAAACACTTTGTGGCTCCGTTTAACATTTTCTTTCGAATAAATTTATGTGTAATTACGTTTAGAAGAAGAGGGGGCGTTAGGTTGCTGCAAAATTTCCGTTCCAATTATACCGTGATATAATTAGAAGATCGCAGTTTTAAATAATTGGAGCTTAAAATAATCGGAGGATCGCCCGTTTTAATTTCTCGAAGTCTCGGGAGGAGATTCGATATTTTCTAAAGTGTATTCGTTTGGACGTCGAGTGACAAAGCTTCACCGTATTATTTTTATCTCGATCCTCCAATTACTTTTTGTGGCACATTGTTTCAAAGTTGTATATTTTCGGGGACTTGTCATCGCGGAGGAATTGTATTTCTGTCGTTCGAGATTTGTGCTAGCTTAATACGTTCAGCCAAGCTTCTTCATATTCCGAAGACGTTTGTGGGTTTCTTAGAAGCCACGAAATTGTTACTCGAAGGGATTCTGCGAACGAGCGTGACCCAAAGCCAAACAGTTTGAGAGTTGCTTTTGAGTTGCTCGGTAATTTCAGAGAAGGAAAAAATTCGGTAGAATTTACGTACACGTTTTTTGTTCAAGGTTTGGATACATCCATTAGAGAATAAATATATTTAACAATGCTTCTTTTGCTCGACAATGATCGAAACAAGGGTGGATAATTTCTGATAATTGCTAGAACAAAACAGGGAAATCTTGTTCGACGCTTTTAACATATTTAAAAGAAAGTATTTTTTCCCCCGATTACTGTCTTCCATACAATCGGTATTTTCAAGTAACTTTTCCGTGCTTTTCCTCGTTTTCGCCGCGTCAATTTATTTCGACCCTTTGGCCGGACATTTATTAAAAATTGCAAGGATTCTTTACTGACGAGACGAGGAATGCGAAGTCGCCATTCCTTCGTCTATGGACATTGTCTGGTCGAAACCGACGAACCGGTCACCGCGGATGTGGTGTATCCATACTTTCGAGCAGCCTAACAATAGTCCTCTTAAGATTAAAAAAAAAAACGCGTCGTTGTTGGATGCATTTAGCTGCGAGATTAATTTAATCACAGAGAGCGCCGCGCACAGTTAGAAAGCGTACGTATTATTCTGGGACGAGCAGACATGGGTAAAATTTCGTTGGAACAATAGACGAGCAATAAGAGCAATTTATTCGGAACAGATAAAGTTCTATTCGTCGATTGTGAAACGCTCCGTTCGTTAATTAAAATCGTGATTATTATTCAACGAGTAACGTTGTTCGAGGATCGTACAGTTCGTCCAACGAGAAGATGAACCCTGGCAGACACGATCGCGATAAAAAAATGGAAAAAAATTTATGTACCATTAATTATATTTGCAGAGATAGAATCGCAGCGCTGTTTGATTATAAATATCGTCTGATTTCCACGCGTTGGCGCATCCAGTCCCGGTTTCTGGTCTCAACGATTCTTTTTTAACGAAAGGTTTCGTCGTTGGTTTTTCGAGCGGGCAAGATACTTCGGCAAAAGTCGCGCGGTCGCGTTGGAAAAGTTTTCCCGTTGGACGTTGGATAAAAATTTCGCCCAACTCTGTCGACGAGTCGATCCCGACGGACCTCGGCGTTCGATTGTAACCGATAAGAAACACGAGACAAGACGAGAACGATACGCGAACTCCGAAATCTCGGGGACGAACTCTACTTCGTACTACATATAATCGTATATATTTTTTCCCACTCGAGAGACGGAGTAACGCGTCGTCGCCAGTTCTCATTCCTGTCGATCACGCGATCGATGAGATCCAACGACGATAAAAGAACCGCCTATAGCGTCTGAAACGAGACGCTAGAGTGATAGTGAGACGAGTGATAGGAAGAGTGAGCACAAGAGAGAAAACGAGAGAAAAGACAGACGTCTTCGCGCGAGACATCGTTCCTAAGATTTTCACGACTGTCTTGGAAAAAAGCAACGGTCGCCAAACGCTTATTAGTACGTAAGTGAGAGAGAAATTTCCTCTTGTAAATACTGTGTATATCTAACGTTGTAAATACTCACGCACACTTTTTTTTCGAGCACACACGGAGGAGTGGGCCAGGCACACGATACACACGACACACACACACATTACACACGCAAAGTTGTACCTTGTACGTTTAGTGGTCTGGTCGTTTCGAGCGAGTCTCAACTTCTGAAAAAGAAAAAAAAAAAAATATCTTGCAATTTATCGATTGTACTTGTATTATTGTAAATACGCTCATCGGATCACGCATTTATTGTAATCACGATCTGTTACGTGAACTAATTAAATTAAATTGCCACTTTCCATTTCAGCAAAAGAACCATGAGAAATAAACACGTTTGTTTTGTATAAATGGGGTGAAAAATATTGTTCGCAGCGCGCGCTTAACACGCGGGTCGCTGAATCTTTCTTTCCGTTCCTCGCGTGAAACCATCCCTCTGCCCCCCTCCCCCCACATCTCTCGTTCCTCTCGAAAATTTCCATCCAGCCGCAGCTGGAAGTTTAATATTCTTCGCCAAGTCGTTTCAATTTGCGCGATCCCGATGGCTCTGTCCCCGATTTTGATTCTTCTCTGGAATTTATTCGCGTCGGAGCAGATCCACCGTGGAACGAAGACGGCGAATTCGGATTTAACGAGTTATTAACCCGTACTTTCGCGAGGCAAGGACTCGAAAAAGGAAAATTTCGCGTTGGTTTTACAAATTTTCACGAAATCTTTTCATACATTTTATATTTTAGGGCGTTGAGAGATCTATAGATCCCGGCTCACGGTTTAATATAAAGTATTTCCCATGTGCCCGCGCGTGGGCGTTGCACGATAACTTTCCGAGAATGTATTTCGTGCAAACGATACATCGATAATGACATCATTCGTCGGTGCGTAAACTCGTTTATGCTTTCAACGTCCGTATCAGCTTGCCCGTGATAACTAATCAGCAGTTATTATTGCCACGGTCAAGACGAAACTTTTATTGGTCGTTATTGGAAATGCTACTTCGGTAGCCGTGACCGAATGAATTATTTCCCGTGAAAGTCGGAGAAGCGCTAATAGGCGCTTTGGAGCAAAGGAGCTGCTAACGACTGTCGATTAGATACCAGAAATCGACGGTGCGTGGCAAGTTTATTGCTTTCTTGGTAATTATTTACGCTATCGTTCGTGCGTATGGGAACGGTTTCATATTTGAAAATTATTGCACGTTCGGCGAAACAAACACGCTCTATCGTTACGCTTTATACGATTCGATTGTTCAACCACTTTACGAGACAAGTAACAGCTCCAATAATGCTCGTTAAACGCTTATTTTACTAATTATACCGATTTATAATTAACGCGGCGAACAAAGATTTCCCTTTGTCTTCGCGAGAGATATTAATACGAGCGAGAAGTGATTTTATTTCACGGTAATTACGAGGAAACGGCACACGCGAGTTCCCCGCGATTCCTGCGTTCTTATTAATTAATATCGGTTACTTTTTTTTTTATTTTAAGTTGAAAGTACACTATTTTTATGGAACTTTCAAATTCTGATGCTATTTCGCCTATTAATATCGACACAAAGAGTAAAAGCTCGGGTTTAAAGTCAGCCTTAACGAGAGCAATTAAAAATGTATGTCCATCGGAATTCATAATTGCTCTTGCATCCGTGCTCTTAAAGATTTTTCCCGGCCCCGGAGGGCGAAGCTCCATTTTCTCTATCGTCGGGGAACAAGCGACCGTTCGATCCAATAATCGGATCAAAATCAACTGGTTGCTCAAGGCCATCGAGGACTTATCCCCACCACGCTGTTTCTCTTTCCGTTTACAGCTACTTTGGAGATTAACAGGTTCGATGGCTTCTGGAATTTCGATGCTTTCCGAATTTACGGGCAAACTTAAAATTTAAATAGAAAATTGCATAAATATTTTTCACTGGTTATTCAGAACAATAAAAGTTTGCTTTGCCACGGGTCGAAAGCGACCCAAGCGCTTGTCTTTCGCGATTCCTCGACGTCGGTGTCTTCGGTCCGAGGATAGTCGAGGGCTCCCGAAGTTGGGGCTGTCGGGGAATCCAGGCGCCGTTCGCGTTAATCCAAAACACTCTTCGTTCTCTCCCTTCCGGCGCTAGTTGTAACTCAAACCGGGCAACGTTTTCCCACGCGCGCGCTAAATAACGTCGACATTAAACGAGCAAGACGGCTTGCAAGAAAAAAAAAAAGGGAAGAGAGGTGGGAGGGGGAAGGAACTCTCACACAGCGTGGAAAGACGACGCGGAAGAAGCGGTCGAAACGGGAGCAACTACAGGGTGGTGGATACCAGGGGGGGTGGGGGATGGTGCGAAGATAAGCGAAACGCGGAATAATTTATCGCATTACCCGTATCGCGGAAAACTGCGACGCTTCTGGGAATAAAATGTTAAATACGGCCCGTACATGCGCCGCCGTCAAGACCACTTTTATCACGTCGGTCCACCGACCGAATAGACCTTTCCACGGGGCTAGTGGCCGTGATAACACCGGAAACGACCGTCCCTCGCCAGGGTGAATTATCGTCGCCACACTGGCCGCCATCGTCATACGTGTGAGTACCATTTACCCTTCGCGGTGCAACCTTGCACACGCGTATTCGGTTCTTTACCTATTCACGCGACAATTCTGTAAACAAACTCTCGTGTACCCTTGAGCTTATGTTAGATCGTACTAGGTATAGTCTTTTCGGATCTAGATTCGTTCCAAAGTATCTTTAACGTTTCAGTACGAGAATTAATTTTTTTAACCCCTCTGGAGACGTTCTATTAGTCGTAATTCTGTAAATAAATGTCTGTGACCTCAGGAGTTCGTTTTAGATCATGGTAGGTAGTTTTCTCCGACCTTGGAGATCAATTTTTGTGTGGACGATATTTCCAGAATAGTTCCAAAGCATCTCTGATTTTTACAAACTCATTTTGCCTCAACATTTAAGTACAAAAATGACGTGTTAAATAGAAAAGTCGATCCCAACGGCCGTTTATATTAATTGCATTTCAAACTGGATGGTGTCTATCCCGCTAACATCTCGAGGCCAGGTGTTTTGTGCAAGGTGAGAGCCGCCAGGGCCGTACGGTCCATTCAATGATGACCCAGGCACGTTGCCAGGACGAGGGCGAAGGGATTTGGGAATTTCGCGCGCGTTACGCCGTCGGGTCACGTTCCCCATCGAGATTCGAGGTCATAAGTTAGAGCCCGGCCGCGGAGGGACGCCGTGAAGCGGCCTTTTAAAAGGAGAAGGTTCCCCCGGGCCGCCGTCGCAAAGTAATAGTTTTATCGGGATGCGTTCGAGCCATCCAGCGGCTGGTATATCGCTGGAAAATCCCGAATCCGTGGAATTAAACGCGCGAGTGGCGCGCGCAGTCTGTACGCGTCAAATATTTGAATAGCCGCGGGGGGGTGGCGCAGGGACGGACGACCAAGGGACAGGGAGAAAGAGGTGGCTCGGGAATACTAGAAAAGAGCCGCGCGGCTAATGACATTACGTCTTTAGGATACTCTCGGGCAAATTACATTTGCCGGTCGAGTCTGCGCCGACCACCGCTAGCAAATGGAATAATAATAAGAGCACGGTGATATCGGGCGGAATTGTGGGTCGTGCAGACGGGGGTTTAATAATCAAAGTAACCCGTCAGCGGGACTCGAACCGGCCAATCGATAATTTAGGGCTTTTCGGCGCCGAGCATGAAAAAATTCCACCGATCGATACAAACTATTCGTTTCGTTCCAAAAGCCGGAAATCACCAATTTATACAACTATTCGGAATAGAGTCGGAGGCCCAATTACTGGACGTACAGCGGCGACTAGGTTTTCGAAGTTTTTGGGGGATATTCTAAATCCAAAACTCTCCCATCAGGGGGTGCATTATGCCTTCTTCGCGTGACTTCTTCCCCAAAATTTGCTCCGTGCAATTGTCCAACAAGCCTTAATTTTCTAATTTGTAAATTGCTTCCCTCAAAGCGAATTCTTGAAGAGTAAAAGGTCAATGCATAAAATCCAAAACTTTCCCACCAGGGGTTGCGTTATACTTTCTTGTCGTGGCTTCTTCCCCAAAAGTTCGCTCCGTGCAATTACCCAGCAACCCTAATTTTCCCTCTCCGGCGCAAAAATTCCACGTTGCTCGGCCGCAACCGATAGATTCCTCCGGGCGTCGAGTCCAAGTATTGACTTTTGTACACTTGGCCATTAACTTCGCAAACAACGTTAGCTCGGAGGGACGATAGCGTCAACCTTGAAGGAAACGCCAAGGTATCGTCCCCGGTGAAATTCGTTCCCCGTCCTGGGACAGGACACGACGGAGGGAAATTAAATCAGCCCCGGGGACGAAGGAGTCTCTCGATACCCGTGGTCCGTGGCGTTATCGAAACACCGGTACCACCGGTGCGCTACAATTTCGAGGCTCATTTATTTTCCACAAGAGAGAGAGACGAGAAGAGAAAAGGTACGCGAAGACGGTCCTCGAACCTCTCGTCGATTCTCATCCGGGATGCGGTGCGTACGTACAAACCCGACGCGTTCGTGGCCGTGTTCCTGTTCGTGTTCCTCTCTTCGCCCCTTTTTTCTGTTATTTTTATTTCCTTCTCTTTTTTTTTTTATTATCCTGTTTCCCATCGGCCGATTGGAAACGAGCGGAGGCGCCTGTGCATCGATCAACTGTCGAACGACCGGCCGCTAATTGCGCCGGCCACAATATCTTGATCAATCGAGCGTGGGGCGTTGGAATTAATTAGAACGATGACGTGCTCGGTCGACGCGGTTGATGCACGTCGAAGGCGAGATACTGCAGGATCGAAGGGGTTCCCTTTCGACCAGATAGCCTATCTTAAGCGAGTAGTTTCCTCTCCCGCGTCCAACGGCGAAAAACAACGAACCCCTTCGGTCTTCCTAGATAAAAGGAACAAATTGCGCCGTGGACGGTCGTGAGTTTTTCGCCCTATACCGGGCCTGCTGCCCACGACATTCCCCCTCGGTTAATACGATTCCAAGATAGATTCGCGGTCCTCTTTCCGTCTCTCGTCGACGGTCGCCGCTAGGCTGATAAGCAATCTTATCGGGTCTGATCGATTCTATTAAACCGGGACAGTCTAGACCTTCCTTTCTTTGATCTTTCTTTTTTCTTAGAAAAAGAACTACAAGTTTCGTGGCACGTATCTATTTGTTTCGCGAACGTTTGCAATTCTTTTCGAGCGCAAATCACACGTCATTGAACATTTTTAAGTATTCTCGACTCTCTAAATGTGAGAATTGAGTATTGTAAATTTTTATTATTTTTACCCCCCATTTTGGTTCACCCCGTCACGATCATACTGCTCAATCCTCTTGATTTTTCTTCCTCTTTCTTTTTAACCCCTTGACTTGTGATTTAATTCAAAATAATTTTTTAGACGTATACTGTTCAATTTTGTTTAAATTTGTTGATTTTAATTTATAAAGTTTGATGACGAGTGAGTGGCCTCATAAATGTGAAACTTGACACTTATCTCAGACTTTTTCGATAACGTATAATTTTCCTGTTTTGAAAAAAATTATGAACCTTCGTAAAACATGAATGGACACATATGCAAAACGTCGTGGTCATAAATTAATGCTTTGTTTTTATAAAGAAATCTCTAAGAAGACAAAAAATGAGTTGGTGATTCAGCCATCGAGGTCGACGTCGACCTCAGCGCGGATCCGGAAGCGTAGTCAAGGAGGAACGTTGCGAGATTCGACGATTGGTCTTGTCGACGACGTTTCGATGGTATTTTGACAGGCACGATTTCGGGAAGCGACGGCGTCGAATTCGTAATTGGCGGGTGGGGGAGGGGCACGCCGCGCGTCGGTTTCTCGAGGAACGTCGCGCGAGAGAACGCTTTGGACGTTTTCGAGAGTCATCGTCGCGTCACGGCCCGGAATTACGGAGTTATTCTGTATTAAGTGGCCATTCTACGACCCTCCTCTCGCATACCTTATTAGGACTGATTACGCCATAACGGCCGTCAACTCGATTCCCCGGGGCCCCGGTCTACGGCGTCTCGAAAATCCCGACGAGCACCGAAAAAAAAACTGCACCGTAACCCGGCCACACGTCGAGAGCTTATCGGCGGTATCGCGTTTTCGAAAGGTGTGAAACGCCTGGTGTACTCGATTAGGTCCCCCCCCCCGGACTATTCCAACACCGTCGAACGGAATTTTGGGAACCCACGAGCCCACCCACGCTCTCCGTACATTCTTTATCCGAAAAGTAAACAATACTTTGTTCATTTTCGCTCAACGAGCAACGAACAATCATCTATGTTTATATTCGAGAATTTTGAACGTTTCTCGATGGTTTTCCACGCGTGATCAGCGCGGTGGTCGGTTGCACTGCAGCAGAATTATTGCACGTTTCCGATACTGTCCGCGTTGCGTGCAATACTTCGTTCGACTTCACAGAAACGCTTAACACGATTGATCGCAACCTGTTGATCGCCAAATTACGCAACATTGGTCCCCCCCCAGAGCGCGATCCTTTTCTTCTTGCCACTTTCACCCTCTGTAACCCAAATTATAGTCCAACGTTCGTCCAAAAATATGATAACGTCGTTCAGCGAGAGAAGTAATTACGAAAATAAATAGTCCCTTTCGTTTTTTCAACCTCTGCGTTACGCAACCGCTCTTCGATTTGATATTCGATAGGCGATCTTGATTTGCGTAACAAGGGAGCCCCCGTCGATCGATCGATATCAATCTGAAAGAGATATTTCCGTTCGGGAATGCTCGCTTGCTCGTGTAATATGATACGCGTAAAAAAAAGGAGAGTAATCTCAGGGAAATAATCGCTGTGAAAAAAAAATGTACTAACTGGAAGCTCGAAACGGCTGGGGAAACCGGGGTAGAGAACAAAGGGTAACAACGCGCGGAATGATCACTTTTCATTTACAAAGGTTCTATTATATTCGGCCTGTACGCGTATTCCATCGGGGCCGGTATTAATCTTCGTTAACCAACCAGTTTTAAATGCTTGAACGTAACAATTCCCATCGCGAGTGTAACGAATCCTGAAAAAACGAAGAGGGAAACGTACGTTCGGTGACCATTTACAGGATCGTCGAAGTGTCGCTCGATGCAGCTGGAATTAGACGAATAAGCTACGAATATTACTGCTTGCATATCGTTGATCTAATTTTCCTATTCGTGCATAATTATTTCCATATACGTATTCGACTGCCATTATCTCATAATGACTATTATAATATTGATATTCGAATAACATTATTCGTACGGATATATGCTAATCCGCGCCATCGATGTTTCGCTTATAACGTAGCATTCCGCAGAATCCAGCGAAACGGGAGAACAAAATACCTTTCGTTCGTTTCTCAAAGTCTCCCAATTTAAAGGGTTTGCCCGCGATCGAGATGGATAATATTTAATACGAAACGCGAAATGATATAAGCTCGTATTAAAAGCGGAGTCGCCGAGTTTGCGACCCCTGTGTCGTATCGAATTATAGTCGACGAATATTCGAAGCATTAAAGCGTTGAAATATTCGAGTACAGAAAACTTGTAGAGGTTTCAGCCCTTCGGCGGCTAGGTAGTGTTGGTGAAGAGGAGGAGGAGGAACAGCGATAACCGCGGAACGGTTGCTCGTATTTAATTTAGGAAAAGCATTTTTATAGTACCCGCAAGCATTTGCACCGTGAAATATTATAAGTGTCATTCGGCCGCGCAGACACAATGGACCGAGAGGTTGCCATAAAAATGCTGCCTCGAATAACCCCCCTGGCTGTTATAGCGCGCCCCATCGACGGGGCGAACGGAGAAAATCAATATTGAATATAAACAAGCAATACATTCGAATCGGTTGATTCTAATAAGCCAATTTTAATAATGCCCCTAACGGATGGCATTGATTCCGCTCGTTGCAGAAAATTCGATCAGCGAAACGATCGCGCGTTAATATTTTATGGGGGCTGATTAGGCCGCCCCTAATATTTTTCCAGGGTGGGGGGATGGTTGAATTAAAGTGGTCTATTTTGTGCGGGATAATATTAAACGATCGTTAACTCCGTCTGAAATATAGCAAATCCTAGTGTTAGGTAAACACCGTGGTCATTTTGTAGAACAATCTGTTGGATATTATATGGAAAACTAGTTTATCGATGAATTAGCATCTCACGTCGGAATGTACGTATATTTTTTTTGTTTTGTATTGCGAGGCCCACTCTGTCTCTAACTACACGTGTGTAAAGACCGCCATTAGTCGAGTATTATTAGCCAAGTGTGTCGATATTGTATTCGAAATATAGACAATTTTTGTGGCGTTGATCCCTGTGCACTAAATAATCCAACACAATCGTACGAATTTTAATACTTCTCGGTGACCAGGGCTCGATCAACGGTAATACCGTCCACGAAACGATGGCAATTTGTTGGTAAAATTCGTTGAACGACGCCGTTTGAGCATTTTATCCGTGCGACGATGGAACGTTTGTTAACATTTCGGATGGGGACGATTGCGCGTTTGTTAGCGCTCCGAGCTGGACGATTATCGCGTTTGTTAATACTCCGGGACGTTAATAACGTTATACGGTTCGCGGTTGGTTGTACAGTCGCGTAAATGGCGCGGGGATTTTACGTTACATACGTATGTTTCGGTCTAAGGGGAGCACCGAGAGCGCCGAGCGTTAATAAAGATGAGTGACGACGCTTAATTAGTATTAGCCCGGAAGATAGCCCGTACTGCTCCAGCCGGCAGTACGTTAATCGAGAGCATAGAATGTCGCGAGGATTTAGTTGCCACGTACAAAGGATATTAAGGCGCATCTGCAATGGAGCTGTTTGAAATAACCCTTCGAACCTGGTGCAAAGATTCCGTGTAAGATTGCCAGTTACGTTCCTTGTAAGCAACGTCGAGCAAATTATAGTTCGCCCGGCTCTTATTCTAAGACGATAGTCATCGAGTTTCACCTAGTTTTCTGAGAGCTTGTTAGAGTTTGACTTTGAAAATCGAACGAGAGATGGAACTTTATCAACGAATTAATCGTCGCTGCTTTTTAATTTATGGAAATAATATATTCAGCGGAACCGATAATATCGCGAGTAACGCGATATCGATTCCGCGTTTCAAAAGGAATATTAAAAAGATTTTTCCCGGCGCGACCGCCGGATAACGCCCTCGGGGGCAAAATGATTCACTTTGAAAATCACTGGTTCAGACGACGCGAATTTTTAATAACGAGTCGCGGTGGCCTGCAAAACCGCTTCTTTTTCCAACTTAAAAGCAGCGTGTTAGAATTTCAATCTCATTAAATATTGACCGCGGTTGCTGCGTTATTAATCAGCGACGAACGCGACGCGGGGATCATATTGTTATCGCGGACGCTATTTTCGAACAGTTTATTTATAATGGTCGGTTTCTTGCTAATCGCGAGCTGGGAGCACTGAAGAATTTAAATATTTTCGAAGCGAAACCGGTCGCGAATGCTAAAAACGAAGGACAAATTAAAATTTGTCGGTATTAATTACCGTTTGCGCTCGAATTCGAAAATACGTCCTCCCAGAATGTTACTTCGGATTAAAATTTGACCGACTGTATCGATTCGAAGCGATAATATTTTCGTGTAATATTTAAAAAATCTGTTCACACCTTTCAAATAGATTCCAGAAATATTTTAAACAAAATCTTTCTGGCGCTCTCTGCTCTCGTCGCCTCCCGGTTAATCCGGAAATACATTTTCCGTATTTACGTGCCGTCTAAATGGAAAGCGAAACAAAATGAGCTCCGCGGTCAACGCGTTAATGGAATCCTATATATTCCGGTACAATGATCTTAACAAAAAAGTCCAAGAAACAACGGTTTCCTCGAAAGAAGAAATAAAGGGGTTTACGATCTTTTCCGCCCTCTCCGGTGGACTCGAGGCAGGAATTCGCCAAAGATACGCACGAACGATTAAATAATACAAAGCGAAACATCCTCGAGGACTGAGGGGGAGGGGGGGTGGGGGGTGGGTGAGCAGTAAAAACGGTGACGAGGCTTAATTCGTTGAAAGGCCCACTTATTAGCCGTAGACGCCTTCTATAGGAGAGCCCACTCGTGAACGTCGCGACTATCGTTCCCAATTGTCGAAGACAAAGGGTCGGAGGCAAAGGGCGCGCTGGATGCTCTCCGAATAAAACGGCCCATTTGGCAACGACGAAGGGTGTAAGGGCCAGGAGAACGGAGGGTAAATATGCAAGAGAGCCCTCGGGTTCGCCCCGCGTGAGAGTCGAAACGCGGCGAAACTTACTTCCGAGGCTTATGGCTCCTCCCTACCGGTTGTGTTATTGCAACCCCGTAACTTCTCGCGAGGAAATATTACCGGCAGCCGCGTGTACATTCTTTGAAATTACACGGCGACGCGTTCGCACGGTTCAAATCTCGCGCCCCCTCATCGTCCCCCCTCCGTCGTCCAAGGGGGTTGAAATTTGCTTTTCCTTCGATTTCGTCCCGAAAGTCCCGGGCCACCGTTAATTTATTATCGGCGAATTGCGCTCACGGTCCAATTATATCCCTACCCGGCGGACGAAACTAGGGAAACCTTATAAATACGAAATTTCCCAGACGGTAGTCGTACCACCCCGCCTCCCCCAGTCGTCGCCAGAGTATTTCACGAAATTCCTGTACGAGATTACCGTGAACGGAATTCCCATAAGGGCGGACCGATGTAAATATGACGCTGGGTAGCATTCTTAACGTGCCGGCGTCCGTAAGACGAGCGCCGTATACATCGCCTCGATGCACCCAAATCGACCATTCTGCCCGTCGAATCCTCTATCGAGAAACAATAACTCGCTCGATGATTAAATTTTCTTGAAATTATTGAGCACGGATAATAGACCCGCGGGAGAGAGATTCGACGCGACGAGCAACGAGACCGAGCCGCGGGGAGGGTGGAAGAAAATACACCCGGGTCCGCGGAAATATTTCATCCCCTTGGTTAACGAACGATCGTCGCCGGTTTCGGATCGAGCCAATAATTGTTTTGGAATTGGAAGATATCGGGGTGAATTAATAACGCGATCGCGGTCTTCGAACCACGCATTCTTTCACCAGGAATTGTGTTCACTCGATTATTTTATCGTGTTAAATAATAAATTAGAAGATAATCGAACTACTGTTAGAAGCGGGGAAGCTTCCTCTTTAAACTGACTTTTGGTTTATGTCGATCCGACTTTTCACTTTGGAGATATCGTAATTTATGTAAAAGGTTAATTTCTTTAATTTGGACTATCTCTGTCCCCGTCTGACGCGTCGCGTCGAGCCTCTCTCTCGCGCGTGAGTCGAGGCAGTCACGTGACCAGGAAGTAGTAGTATTTCCAGGAATTTACTACGCACTGTTTACTATTTTCACGCGCGCCAGTTCATTGATTTCAATGAATGTAAACAAATGCTCGGATTTGAAACTAAAATCCTCGTATCTCCGGATCTAATAAAGCTATCGACTCGTACGAACGCTCATTTTAAAGAGCATTTAATCCTTCATCCTATGAACGTAACAAGTATTACAATTTATGCTGTCTTCCATGTTTACTTTGCATTTTACTTTGACGCTACATACCCAAAGAAGTTTCTCTAGACCTAACTGCGTCCGTAATTCTACCCGATGAAAATTAATAAATTACCACTTATTTTGTAAATTTTCTCTACGAAATCAGACTACCAAGCATGCATATTTAGAGCAAAATTATTAAATACATTTGTACAGATTTTTAAAAAGAAAGGTGTCTTACGAATGAACTACAAAACACAACTTTGCGTGCATGTAATGCAAAAATTAGATATACATTGCCTTGTGAAAGAGAAAGAGAAAGAGTGTAGGTTTAGTGTCCACGAGACATAGCTCGAGTGCTTCACCCTCGAGTATCATCCCCTAAAATCGGAAGCCTAAACATCGAGGATCGGACGAATAAATTAGAGTTAAACGACGCGGTTGGACCCTTCCGATAAGGGGGGGGGCTAATGAAATCACGGAGATCCCATTTCCTGGTGCATCGAGGAGTGGGGGTGCGTATTCAGGAGGAAAAAAAGGAACCAGTCGATAGAGGCAGGTCGGTGCATCCACTCGAGGAGGATCCTGAAGAGAATAGAAGCCGAAAAGCCGGGTGGCGCAGACCCCCATAACCCGTGTCTAATCCGAGTTCGTCTCGCCCGCTCACGGGGCATCTCTCCCATGGAGTTTGCCCTTTTGCCTGTTCATCTCGGCGAGCAGTCGGTCGCAGATCGCTGGCACAGTCAGTTTCCACGATCCGGGTCCGTCTATCGAGCGTTTTCCGCGCGGATCCTGGCACGGAATGGCCGCTCGTACGACGGAACATCTGCTCTTTGACGACGCGTCCCGGTCGTATCTCGCAAGACAACTCCCTTTTCGGTCTTCGTCTACCCTCTGACCGATCTCGGCTAGCGCGGGGGAACTTTGTTTCTATGTGATCTATCGCGGTACGCGCCCCGAGAGTTGCCTCTTAATCTAGAGCCGGGCTGTTGGGCTTCGTTAGGAGCACCCGCGGGTAACATCCACCTTTGAATAATCAGTCCCTGGTTTAACGTCAAATTAATTGATATTTTCTCTTAATAACAGTAACGGCCCTGCGTCCGTTTCTTCCCGTATTACGGGGGATGTTATCCAGATACGATATCTTACTCAAATTGGCTACGAAATCGAAACTCTGTTTAGAAACCAGCACCACCCATAATATGTAAATTTACAGTCCTATTTAGATTCATTTTCTTTACCATCCAATCTTGAGAATCAACATATGTTAAATCTTGAGTTAAGGGTGGGAGGACAATAATTTTTGTAGGATGAAATAATTTTTTATTGTGCAGTTTGTTTGTTAGTTAGTTAGTTAGTTAGTTAGTTAGTTAGTTAGTTAGTTTGTCAGTCAGTTAGTCAGTTTGTCAGTTAGTAAGTTAGTTTGCAGTTAGTTAGTTAGGTAGTTAGTCTGTTACTTACTTCCTATGTGAGTTAGTTAGTTAGTTTGGTGTTAGTTAGTTACTATGTTAGATAGTTAGTTAGTTTGCACTTAGTTAGCTATGTAGTTAGTTAGTTGTCCCTGTAGGACAATAAAAAATTATTTAAATATATAAGCTGTAGATAAAATCTTTCGTTTCTGTGGACGAGGAGTAAAAGTGGCGCATATCGTGTCCCCGGTTCGAGATGTTGCTTGTCTTTGAGCGTCGTCCGACGCCCTTCAGACGCCTCGAGGAGGCAAAGGGTGGACCCTTTTCTCGACCCTTGGCGGATATTTCGGCCGTGGTTCCGTTTTCTTTCCCCGTCGACCGGGGTGGAGAACGACTCCGTACTCCGTCGCGTCGCGGAGTTTTAATTATTCCGAGGAACCGTCGCGACGCGCGGCAACTGCTAACGAGACGGCCCGATAACGTAAATTAGATGGCGCGCACGGATCGCTTATTAAAGGACAGGCTTGTTAGAAAGCTCGTCAGTTTTTATCGGAATACGGATTGGAAACGTGCCGCGGAATACATTTTTCCCGAGGGGGAGGGGGGTCTCTTTTTCCGAAACGACGCCTGTCGAAATGCGGGGGCCTCGATAGGAGGACCCGATTAACCCTTCGAGCTCGACAGTTTGTTTTTTCAGCGGTCCTGTACCACGCCGTGAAGCGATACAGCAGTCCCTCGTTATTGTTCGCGAATCGTGCAATTGGTTAAAGAAACCACATATATATTTCAGTGTCTGAACTGTTTCAGAATTATGTAAAGTGGACAATGTTATACAGTTTAACATTTCTCTCTACCTCGAGCCTAACAGAGGTGAGATAAATGTAAACTCAATGTAATCTGTCACGTGGTCTCTAAATAGTACGGAGATTCCGGTATCCCGCTTTGTACCGTCCTTCAGTTTCGTTTCGTCAGCCGAGAGGTAAACACACGGCACGTAGTCTAGAGTGTATAACCCAAAGCGTGTTAAATATATTACTTTACTATAATCAACGTACAACAGAGTCGACAATTAAAGATAACGAGGTATGGATTTGTTTCTCATTCAACGAGAGATTGAAACGAAATAGACGTCCTCCTAATATTTATTTTTAAAAAACTGAGTAATTCGACCAAGTCCAAGAATTATTTTATTCTCTGTTATTTAACTACATTAGGAGAATAAATTGACTCAGATCGATATTCAGATCTCATTCAACAAGATATCGAAAAGAAATAGACGTCCTCCTAATATTTATTTTTTAAAAAACTGAGTAATTCGACCAAGTCCAAGAATTATTTTATTCTCTGTTATTTAACTACATTAGGAGAATAAATTGACTCAGATCGATATATGTGTTTTGCTCTTAACTTAGTATCGTCTAAATCTGAGTTAATGTTTACTTTAACTATGTTAAATTTTTGAATTTTGCGTTCCATATTCATTCAACAGTCTAGACTGAAAGAGTGGGTCTAAAGTAAACAAGTCGCCGCTATAAAATAGAGGCTGAAAGCCAAAGTAAAAATAAAATATTTGCCCATCACGATGCCCAGTGCTCGAGCAACGTTTGCTTTGTCGAGATTCCCGATTTTGCGGAGGAAAGCTCGCGAGGTCTGTGGGAAAAACGTGGAGCGATTCGTCAGGGATCGAGGCGTACACGTGTTCAGGCCCGTGACCAATTTAACCGGATACCCTGCAGGCCTGCGTGGCCGTCGTCTCTATGAACCACCCTCTACCTCCTGGTCCTGGACGGCCGAGAAAGGAACGAGTCCGTTGCACGCGCGCATCTGGATCATTGTCGGCGAGATCTGTGGAGGAGGAAATCGCTTCGAAATTCGGGCACCGTGACAACGTTACGTCGGCCCTGGGGGATACGTCCAAGACGGTGACGCATTGAAATCTGCACCTTGACTCGACACGCTGAATAATTCAGGGGTGGGGAGCGCGTCCATTTTTTAAAACCAGGAGTTATTGTTGCGCGCCCGATGCTCCTCGTTTCAACGCGTTTTTAGGAACTCCATTTTCTGGAATTTCACCGTGTTCCAACATGCGTTTCTCGAGGGCCTTCGAGAGCCATTCTTTTGCAAGGCAACGGTGGATTCCGTTTTAAACGATCGGGACAAATATCTTTTCGTTACGTTCAACCCCTTAGCTTGTCATTTAATTCTTGGAAGCGGTTGTTAATTGCACTGAAACCACTTGAGTTTGGAAGTTACTTTCTGGGGTAAACTCGTGAGAATGGCGCCCGAAAGAAAGCAGGCGTGAGAAAGCAGCGTCGAATTATTTAACGAAACGTCGCCGATCTCTCGATAGGCCAACGGTTCTACGATCGCGAAGCTTGATTTCATAAACGCTCACGACCGCCACTCGGTCGTTGGTTTTGATTTAATAGAGCCTAATGGATAGGGGTGGCCGGCGATCCGGGTGGTCCTGTCCCAGGACTTTGTTTAATTATGACGTATGGCTTTCCGAGTTCGTCCTTTACCCCGCGAGTGAGCTCGCTAACGGCGCCGAACGTTCGAAAACTTCCTTCCGCCCGAGCCTCTCCCGGGCCGCAATAAAAGAGCACTTTGTAATTAAGCTCCTGCGGCAGAAGAGTCGCCCGTAATGGCGGAGAACCTCTCTGCCCGTGAGTTTACTCGTCCCGTGCATTATTAACCCTCTCTCTCAAAAATTACCTTACGAATAAAATAAAAAATTCCCTTATCAGGAATAAAATTTTCCCCCTTATCACAATCTACAGTTACATTCTGTACATAGCGTGGACACAAAGTGGTCCGTTTCGAAGTCTCGAAAATAATTTCTGCGATCAAAAATTAATTTACAAATCTCAAATTCTTATTCCTCAATCAGGAGTACAATTTTCCCTGTTATTACAATCGACAGTTACATTCTGTACATAGCGTGGACACAAAGTTGTCCATTTCAAAGTCTCGAAAATAATTTCTGCGACCAAAAATTAATTTACAAATCTAAAATTCTTATTCCTGAATCAGGAATAAAATTTTCCCTGTTATTACAATCGACAGTTACATTCTGCCTATAGCGTGGACACAAAGTGATCCGTTTCGAAGTCTCGAAAATAATTTCTGCGATCAAAAATTAATTTACAAATCTTAAATTCTTATTCCTCAATCAGGAGTACAATTTTCCCTGTTATTACAATCGACAGTTACATGTTGTACATAGCGTGGACTCAAAGTTGTCCATTTCGAAGTCTCGAAAATAACTTCTGCAACCAAAAATTAATTTAGAAATCTAAAATTCTTATTCCTCAATCAGGAATAAAATTTTCCCTGTTATTGCAATCTATAGTCATACCGTGTACATAGCATGGACGGAAAGGAAAATTTTTGTAACCAAAAATTAATAGACGAATCTAAAATTCTTGTCCCTTGATCTCGAATGAAATTGTCCCAACCTCGTTGTTACGATTGACGAGTATATTGTGCGTGCAAAGTCTGTGTAGACGGAAAGTCTGGTGGTCGCGTGATTCGTTAGCGAGTCGAGTCTCGAAGTAAAATAATTTCTCCCGGCGCACGATCGGGCAAGAATTCGCGTCAAAGTCGACCACGTCGCGGATGTCACTCGTTTGTTAGTATTTCGCGCTTGTCCACGAGATCGCGAGATCAATGTCCGGAATTGTCGATGACCCGTGTACGAGCGAGCAGTCCGGTAAAATTTGTATGCGAGGAAACGTGTCGCGCTTACCTGGCACACCTGATTCTAAGCGACCGCCTTTGTGTACGGAAAACGGTAGTTGGAACGCTGATCGCGTTCCAAAAGGGGCTAAGTCGCAGGTAAGATTAGCGTGAAGAACCTTCGACCACGGCTTATCGAAGCGTACCACTGCTAAATTCCTCGAACTACTGGGTTAAGTCCACAGATACGGTCCTAACGATCTTATAATAGTCGTGAAATACACTCGAATCCAACGATTCCACTCTGTGATACTGCGTTTGGACAGTAGTGCCTCGATTGATGCGGAAACGTCGCAAAAGGAATGGTCGTGTTGAATTAAATTAGGTTTAATAGTCGAGGGCTGTGTAGAGTTTGACACGACGTGCCTCAATTTCTTGCAATTATTCTATGGGCAATTTCCCTTAAAGGGGGGTAGAAAATAATTCAAGAAGGCCAATGGAAAAGGTTGGTGCTTCAATTTTTCATCGTTAAAAATCGTCCAAAGCATCGAAACGCGCGTAGAGCAATATGGTGCTCGCGAAAGGATTAAAAACAAACATTTTTTGAGACAGCAACCCGATATCTCTCGGCGTTGGAAGCTTCGAATGGCCGGATTTTTCGTGAACGAAAACAATGGCGAGCGCCGTAACGAACGGGGATACACGGTGTGTAAGTACGAGCAAAACAGGGGGATGGGGGCTGTAAAGGGGATGATAGATCGAACGTCGCTCAGAAAAAGAGACAGCGATCGTTTAGGGGCGCGACCAAGTCACAGATGGCGAACGATCGCGAAGGGAGGAACTTCTAGACACTGATCTTTCTAATCTGTGGAATATAATTGCAATAAATGGATCGATCGATGGGGTTGGGAGGGAGATCTCGTCGAGGGAAGGGAGCCGACGTAGCTAAATTTTCGTCCCTGAAAGACGGGATACACTCGTTGCGGAAAGACCGTCCATCGTTTCTCTCGGACGCGCAACGACACAAAGCGTCCGAGCGTTTAATTGCGAGGGAATATCTTTACCCGGGAAATCGTAGGAGCAAGCAGCCATAAATTACAGGATCAACCAGTCGGTTTCCGCGACCGCTAGTGGCACCATTATCCCCTTCTAAGAAATATTTATCTGAATTCCCGGCTCTGCTTGTGCAACCAGCCGATTCGACGATGGTAAATCGATGCGGCGGTTAAGCATTCCGCAGTCGGTTCGGATCACCGTACTTTCCCCGTTGAAAACTCTGCTGTTCCGGTGTCGCGTGCAACGAAACTCCGTCCAAGTGTCGCGATTTCTCTCTGTCATAATGTCGTCGAGTTACCCCCACTCCTTGGAACCGACGCGCCATCGACGGCGACTCGAGTTACTAATGAATCGCGATAGAAACGTAGAAACGGTATTTGCACCGTATTTCCTAAACGATGCGGAATCTCGTAGAGAACGTGAAAGAGTATTTTGTTAGCTACTTTTCGGGGAATAAAACGAGACCCCGATTAACCCTCTACGATAAATTGGACCGGAGATACAGCGCTTCAAAGTGAGACTAAAAAAAATTCCTCATTTTCATATATTGCCTCGTCAAACTTGTCTCGGAAAAATCCATTCGACGTGCGTTAAATTACGCTTCACGAGAAGAAAAAATGAAAACTGTTTCTGCGGGATGGAACGTGCAGAGTTTTCACAAAGTTTTAAATTCTGTAGCGATTCTATGCGAGTTCGTGACTCTCGGTTCTCGAACGTCTGTCGTTCCCGATCTTTTCACGATCCCGTTGGCCGGCAGAAAGAGAGGAAACGGATCTTGGAAGCCGACCGAAAAACTCAAAGGTCGGCTAACGGCGGATGGGCGAGACAAATCGCGGCCGAGGATCTCGAAAGCGTGACGATTAACGCTCTGGGCCCTTCAAAAATCGAGCGTCGCGAGAAAAGGGAGCCAAGCTGCGCCTTGGCTACCGTCTAAATACGCGTGAAGTCCCCTGAATCTGCCAAGTGACAAAGGAAACACCGTCAGTTGCTGAAGAGAACCTCCAACTATGGCCAAAAATTCACGATTGTCTCGATACTTGGAGTCGTGGTTAGATTCGACGCCAATGTCAGGTGATTCTCGTTTAAAAAGAATAGTTAGATTCTCGATCGTCCATTTTAAAATTAATTAATCTTCCGGATTCCAGGAATATTTTATCGTGAATTTTCCGTTACTTATAATTACCACTGAATGAGAACATTAATTCGTTGCTTGTTGTGGTTTGAGAGCTTGGCTACTCCACTGTGACAGTGATCGAATTATGATAATAATCAAGTGCAGGCGTTTAATCGCGAGGAGCCTTGAGATAACAAACCATCGGCGATTCCCGCGGAATGGTTGTTTTCGTCGGCGTTCTTTCCGCGAGTCTAATCTAATTTAGAGCGAGAACGTTTAATACACGGCTGGAAAGGTCGCGATCCGCGGCGTCACGACGTCTTAATGGAACGTCAAGTTTATTCTTTTCTCTGGGAATCCTCGTTGCCCTGGAAGCGACGTCGCTAATGGCTCGGCCGACAACGCGGTTTATCGCGTTCGATAAAAGTGTCTGGATCAAACGCACGAAGGGTTTGCGAAGACTGGGAAGAAAGAAGCCGGGGGAGGAAAACGAAACTGACGGCGGGGACGTCGCGTTTCCGGTGCGCGAAGATGGTCCTCCATGGTGGATCGGATACAGCGAATCTCCCATTGTCGTTTATGTAACAGTTTAGAATGTGACAAAAGGGGACTCCCTGGGTCAAAAGTAAAAATAATTGAGTCGACTACTGGAAAGAAATTCAGATAGAAACCTCCTGACAATCGAAGGGAAGAACCTATTGATTTACAAAAATTATTAGTTCAGCGTGAATTATATAAGATTATAAAAGGTTTTAAATTTTCATTTTGATAAACGCGAAATTATGAGCGAAAGGGTCGGCAAAAAGTTTGAGACGAAAAATCGCAAGATGGGGGTAAAAAAAATGGTACCAGGAAGGTCGAAGGAAGAGGAGCGCGGCGAAACGCGAACGGAGGATCAGCGAAACGAAACGAAACAACGGAGTTCCATTTCGTGCGATTAACGCATATCGTGTTTCGAGGGTTTCTTGCAGGCGGGTCCGTCCTAAAAATCGAGGAAACCGGCGAAGAAAGCATCCTAAGAACCAAGTAAAAACGCGGCGACGTCCCATGCGATCTACCTATGCCGCAGGGGACCACCCGCACGCAACCTGCGTCGTCTTTTCTTTGCCTCCCACCTTCTCCTCCCCTTTTTCCTCCTTCTTCTCCACCTTCTTCCAACCTCGACCCCTCCCTTTCCCCTTTTCGCCATTTCTTTCCCGTCTCTCGGACTCTCCGCGTTTCCCTCGATGTCTGCTAAAGTTTACGCGCGTGTTCCTCCGCGCTTTGACTGCAACACCAAACCCCTACGATTCTACACGAAATCGAAACTTTGCTTTAGACAATTCGACGCTACAATACCCACGAGTGGTCATCGTATCATACGAATCATGTGTAACAAATGTTTAATACTTTGGCATGCCAAAACACACGAAATCGAAACTTTGTGTTTAGACAATTGGACACTAGGATACCCACAATTTCTCGTAGAACTTAGTTTTTACACGTTAAAATTCAGGAGCCCCTAGATTTAAGTTCACTGTCGGATAAAAACAGTGCAATTTTCTGCAAGACTAAAATTTTGGCCTAAAATTTGTTACTCATTTTATAGTTCCATATATGGATGACGAAGCGTTGAACTGTTCTTTGAAATAAATTCCAATAATCGTCCGAACGATCTCTTGGTAGGAGTAAGCTCTCGGATGAGAAATTCGTCGATAAATAATTACGCGTGTAAAAGTGAGATTACCCCGGGACGTTTTGGTGATTTTGGCCCGTTGGGCGGCGGATGGAAAGGGAACGCGGATTTACGAGTCGACTGGACTTTACAAATGGATACCCTGGTCGTTTCTAGGGCAAGGTGTCGCACGTGGCCCAGGGAGTCGTCTTTCGGGCGCCACCCGCGCCGATACGAGCCGAACTGAAACGGGCCAGACGAGATAATAGGAAACGGTAATAATATATCGACGTCGTAAAACAGGATGAAATACAGGCGGGACGACTTTTTCATCCTGGACGTCTGCTCCGTTCGACCAGAGCGTTTCGCGAGCCACGATTTTTCGCGTACCCTCGTACAGGGTGTCCCACGCGACTCGGTCGAACGCGCTCAATTCGCCCATTAATTCAACAAAATTTCTACTTTTAAATACAGCACTCCAAGAATCCACTTCCCACCTCTGGAGAACTGGGTTGGTCGAACCATGAGCTAGAAGCAATAGAAAATGGATGAACGTCTCGTTGGAAATTGGGAGAAATCATATGGTCCCTCAAACTACTCGTCAGATTTTGGCAAGACCCAGATAGCAAGTTATTCAGGTAAAATCAAAGATACATCAATCGTATATTAACCCCTTGACGTACGATTTAATTCCAAATAATTTTTCAAACATATACTATTTAATTTTGCTTAAATTTGTGCGTACAAGAAATGACCACGAAAAAGATTTGTTTTACGAATATCTCGTGAATGCAAAAACGTGTTGATTTCAATTTATAAGACTTGATGATGAGTGAGTATCTTGATAATTGTGAAACGTGATATCAAGAATTTGTCACGAGTCGGACTCGTCATTGTATGGCGAGGGATTAATCACTTTCAAAACGATAATTCTTTTATCGATGATGATATTCAATTTCCGTAGAAGAGAACGTTGTATTTAATTGCCACAGTCAGCATTGTCAGTGGCAGATTTTTCTTACAAGACTGAAGATACATCTATAATAACGCTAATTAATTTCTTTGGAACGTTTTATCCAATTGCAATCGATCGACAGACGCGATTTATGCAGATTGCAAGGAGCAGTTTAACCGACGAAAAGAGCAGAATTTTGGTCGCGTGCCGTCGCCATTCGTAAAGAGGGGCCTCGAAAAAATATTTCGGTGACGATTTCAATCGCGCGCCATCGGCTTATAATTCCGTGGACTTTCATTTCACGCCCGGGCAACAAATGTCCCGTGGCGCAGCTGTTTTTGACAAATCCGGTAATCATATTTCATCCCCCGTTGGAACTTCGCCGGCCAGCATCGACTGCTCGTATTCAGCGCTCTGTTTTTTTTTTTTTAACTGCGGGGACGAAGGGACGAACGCGTATCCTCGAACGGAAAAATTTTTCGCGCGCTGAAAACAAAACGGGAAAGAAGATGCAAACGCGTATCGACGATAGACCGGATAAGATTGTCGGGAACTTATCTATAAGCGTCGATTCATCGGTTGACATCGCCGGGATTATCGATGATGCACCTTGCGACGAAACGTCGTCTATGAGGAAACTGTAATCGGTGATTCACTATTAACCGGAAAGAAATTTGTTTTCCTGGACGCTTTAATTCTCGCAACGATCGCTGGAATAGGTGACTTTTCTTGGAAATATCGATTCGACGATTATTTCGAGAAATAATAATTACTTGTCGAAACTTTTAAAACAACGAAGTTTCGAAACTTTCGGGTCGTGGCACCGTTTTCCCTTTTTCACAGAAATGGCTTCCCTGTCGAGTAGAACGAATCTAGCGCCGTGCCAGAGTTTCGTATCGTCTGGACAGACCGAGAGACAAAAAAGACCAAGAAACGATCGCGGATAATTCTTCTGGGAACGATTTCAATGTCCACGCGCGATCCTCGATGCGGAAGAGGTTGCTGCATTTCCATGCAACGATCTCCTATGGCGAGACCGCGTCAGCCAGCGGGATCGCCGTGGTTGGTCTCGAGCAAAAAACCATAGTGGAAATTGCTGTTATGGCCACGCCACTGAAAGTCGAATAGCTCGTCGACCAGGGTGAGTCGAGAGGAAAATGGCTGGGCGATCAGCATCTTCCCTTTCAGCGTTTGTCGTTACGAAACACTCCCTGCCATTACTCCACCGATTTACTGTTCCCAATGAAAACGAAAGTGCCACGATTTTTGGGAATCCATTTCCATGGACTCTGAATCTGATTCTCAAATGAAATTCACCGTATTAGAAATTCTCTATCGCCCGAATATAGACGTTTAAAAAGGCAGAAGCGTTATTTTCACGGCCAACTACCGGGTGCTCTCGGTTCGCGTAACGGTGGTTTTCGAGTCGGCATTTAGAAGTCCGTGGGCGACGCATCTCGGACGTAAACGGCAGGAAAACTCATTATACTAATCCGGGCTCCTAATTGTGAGCGGGGAAGACGCGGCTCGCCCCCTTTGAAGGGCCGTTTCCGTGGTCTTTTGTGGTAATGTCTTTTGACTCCTCACCGCGCGCTCAGACCACCCCACTGTGAATACATTTGTGCCGGGGCTGCTCCTTTAGAAAACGGCAGGTTTACGTGACGGGCTTAGATATTTTCTTTCCCGTTGATCCTAATTATTCCGGTCACCGACACGCTGGCGAAACTCAACCCCTTGTCCGTCGCGGCCACGTGATCGAAATTTATCGCGCCGCGGCAGGTCCTCCACCGGATCCACAACAAAGGACAGCTCGAGGAACTCGTACTCTCCTATGGAGAATATCAACGAACCCGACGCGTGGACCGAGTCTTTTCATGCATCGAGCTTAAGGTAGGCCTCGTTTTACTATATACGTACGCTTCTTCATTGTTCAGCGCCACTTGTTAAAATTATGTTCGAAAAATGTCCACCTGTCGAGTAAATCGAGATCATAGAAAACTGAACGGTTCCCTTTTATCGATATCAATTTGAGTATCGAGTATTTTGTTCTATTGTACATCAGTGAGACTCAGTTCGTCCAGTACAATATATCCTCCCTTGTTGTATCAGTTCGTGTTAGGGATAGATGCAACAGAATCATCCTCTCTACTATCTGTGCATCAAGCATCGACTTCAGATGGAAACAATTATTCAAATAAATTGTCACAGACGTTAGCAAGATCAATTCGTTTACTATCAAATATCGAGCATTTTGCCTCATTGTGCATTAGTGAGACTCAATTAGTCCAGTACAGTACTCCCTCGCTTATTGCATCAGTTTACGTTAGGGATACTTGCAACAGAATCGCCCTCCCCACGTTCCGACTAAACGATCGTCGACTCGAAAGAGTACAATTGTTTACGAGACCAAAACTATGATTCCAGACATTTGCAAACTACGTAACTCAAAATTAGTCTCCGATTTCGTAACCTCGTTAAAATTCGTGCATTTTCTTTAACATTTCAACTTGAGAATGAATTATTTTAGTCCTGTTGCCTATTCTATACTATTACAGCTACTCGACCAGGGCCAAGACAGACATAACGTCGCTGGAAATTAATGAAATTTGTTGCGTCGAGCACGGAAATATTCCATAGAAATGTCTCCGCGCTCGACTTTGCGCCAAATTCGTAGTTCGATCGTAAAGTTGGCGCACGGAACGAGCAATACGGAGTCCCCGCGATTCATTCGGAAACTCCGGTTAGTTCGACCGGAACGACAACATTGATTCGTCTATTATTCATCCGCTGGCATTTTCCATGATGGATAGCCGACTCGCGCCTCGAGTGACACGGTTCGCGCGTATCGAGCGACGCGCGCCAAACGTCCGATCCTACGACCGCGCTATTAACATGCACAAAAAATGTTTGATCTCGCTGCAACGAACAAATAAAGAAACTCGAAGCTATTCGTATCTATCTACGATTTCTAGGGGCGTTCGTCGATCAAGCTCTACACGGCCTGCCGTCGAATTTGACGCGAGTATCGATAGATCAATCGTTCGTGGACCCAATTTGAAACCTAAATGTATCGATAGTATCGTAACACGTTTCACCCCGTCGCTTTAGGTCGCTCGCGATCCACCGCGCCTTTTTGCTTTCGTTCGTGGAACCGATCGGAAATTATGCGAACAGCGGAGCGAAACGGCGGGGTAAGTGGCGAGGGGAGGGGGAACGGGAACGAGAGGGGGGGGCAACAGTGCAGAGGAGAGGGGGGGACGAGAGCGATTGGGCCAGGATGAGAACGACGTGCACCTACGGGTCCTCCATGCACGGAGTATCCATAATGACAGATTACCGCGGCATTAATTCCTTGTTTAACCAACAAACAACCTACCCGGCATGCCGTTTAAGTAATAAAATATGGCGGCCGTGCCCTGGGGCGCCTAACGACTCTGCCCCGCCGTTCTCCCTCTACGCGAGTTTTGCCCCCTTCGCGGTGCCCCGCGTCACTCGTATTCGATGTACGCCCGATTCACCACCCCCCTCGCGCTTCGTGTCGGCCATTTTTGACGGCCTGCACGCGGGAACCTTTTCTTTTTCCCGTCGTTCAGCCCCGGACACTGTTTACGTTCCGTTTAAACACAGACCTGTCCGGCGAGGATACTCTCTGTAACCAAAAACTTGCACGACCGCCATGTAAATCGAACGAGAGGATAGTCTTGGGTAATGAATCAATTCGGGGGACCCCTCGACGTGATTCGGGCGTCCTACGTCAATGGGGATGTCGATGAGCTCGTATTCTCCACTTTAACCCCTTGCCGTACAATCACGAGTCTGACTCGTTGCAAGTTTTATATATTATAATCAACACATTTTTCAATTTAAACGAAATTAAATAGTATACGTTTGAAAAATTATATTCAATCGTTCGTCAAAGGGTTAACGCTTTGACTACCACGTCATTCGTGTACAGCTCTATATAATTATCCCCACAACAAACTTCGCTTATTGTCCTGTTCTGTCTTTCTCCACCCCGGATAAGTCGCTGAATACACCCAGAAATAAAATGGTGCGGCAGTAAATTGAACCCTGCTGTATGCAAACCCATCAGATGACATTTCCATATAATCACCCCGACAAGAAATTTCACTGATCAGTCTTCTTGACCCCTGAACGAGTCACTGAAATATAGACTCGGAAAGAAAATGGCTGCTGGAGACATTTCTATATAATTACCGAAATCGAAATTGAGAGGGTTAACAGAACCCTGACCCCTGCTTAATCTCGTTCGCCTCGTTTCCAGTCTTCGGATTACCATATCGAGGCTCGATTAACAGGCGCGTTAACGAGGCTGTCGGGTGTTTGGAGGTTCCCCCGGACATGTTCGAGACAAAGTGGCCCGCGACGGACGGGCCATCGGCGCGGAACGCGTCGTGGCTCGTTAGAAACGTCACAGAAATAATCGACCGGTGAACCCGGGACCGATGTTATCGGGATCATCGTTGCCCGGCTAATTGCAGCGAGCAGCGGTCGCCGCTAAACGCAGGAAATAATGCATTTCGTGAGCCAGTCGATCGGTCATCTTATTACGGGCAAGGCGGCCAAGGGATGAGTAGGTATGACTAAGGTGGTCGGGATCGGGACCAGACAATTTAATTGTTCGAACTTAAATGGAGAGCAGCTGCCTTCTCCCGCCTAACAAGCTGGTAATAACCCTGCTCTGGGTCTGTTCCTCTCTTCGTCGAACGCCAGGGGATCGAGCGCGTCGGTCTCGATCGTCGTTGTCAGGCTTTATGGAACCCGTGACCCTGACGCCGGGATTCACCGACGGAACAGCAGGTGTTTCCGTCGACGGGGAAAATCCGAGAAAAATAATAACGATCTCCCTCTCGAATCTTCGACTTCTAATTCCGTTTTAATCAGGAGGATCGGTCGCTTTGTGACTTCGAGGCGAGGGAATCGCCCGTTCACGCGCACAAAAGCCGCGAGGATTATCCTCGGGGATTCCTTTGGACGCGTCTTCTCGTTAAGGGGATTCCGATTTCGAACCGGTAAACCTTACGAAACTTTTAAGAATCGGGACACCGTACGAACGAACTCGTATCGAGAATCGGATATACTTGGAATTATTCTTATTTATTAACACTAGATTTAGTGATCAGGACGTTGATCGAATATATCTTCAATATAAATTCAATGTAAATTTGGAAATATGGAATCTGAAACTCGTCGAATTAATGGCTTCCGTAAATGTAAGGGGTATCCATCGATAATTCTTAAATAACTTATTACGACCGACTTATCGAACTGTTTTCCCGGAATTTTTTCATGCTCTTCCATCTCTTCCATTATTTTCTTCAGTCTCCTTTTTCCTTCTTAATTCCTAACATCTCTGCGCGGGAAGTTCTTTTTATAAACTGGCTGCTCGTTCCTTTCTTTTCCCCCTTTTTCCTGCTGTCCCTCACATTTTTTTGCGCGATTCCTTTATTTCTTTCACCTTCCATTTTTGCAGCTTCTTCTACTTTTCATTCTGATCATATACGCCGATCGTTCTAAGAAGTCGATACGATTATCCCCGCCGACTCGATCTATAGATCCGCCGATCGCAGCGCTAACATCCTCATCACTGTGATTATATTGTTACGACTATCATAATTATTGTTATGGTCGGTATCAATGTACTCCCGAGCACCGTGTGCAACCTTTTTCTCCGCGATCACGAGACTCTTTCGATATTATATCGACATAGTATACTTCTTCCTCCAATTACGTCCATAAATGGATCGAACCTGTATGTTTAAAACATTTTTTTATGACTTTTACCGATCGAATGTACTCATAGAAATCGTTGTATTCTAATTCTCAGGATAGAAAATTCCAAATCTGTGTGTTTGTGATTCTCCCACAACTTTACGCTCTATTATTGCTATCACATAAAAGGAAAATATTTAGATGATCACACCAATATCTCTATGCTTAAAATAATTTCTTAGGCCTTCACCAATTAAATGTGGATGTAGAAATCATTGTATTTCAATTTTCAAGGCACAAAATTCCAAGTTTGTGTGTTTGTGATTCCCCCATAACTTCTACCGCTTTCATCAGACCGAGATAAAATTTTGCACAGCAAGTTGACTCGTTATTATTGTTATTATTTGTTTGTAAAATGGGTCGATCGGCATACGGGGGTCAACGACAGCCCGCGTTGCGTACGTTTCGTGCGGAGTACCGCTTCGCGGAACAAGGTGGATTACACGTCTCCGTAAGTAGCTCGATGGGTTTTCGTGGAATAATGTAAAATAAGTTTACGGAACGTGTAATGGTCCCCAGGGCCTCGCCATCCTTTGAGATAAGGATCTCGCGGCGAATCGCGAATGCTCGTCGACCGGGCCGCAATTATCGAGACAGAGAGATCGATACCCAAAGGCGGTGTCTCTTCTCTCCTCAGCCCGACGACGGGATTCCTTTAGAACGGTGTTGCGTTTGTTTCCTGCCCCGGTGACTTTACGATTCCGATATCGTTCGAGCTTCGAATCGGTGGAAACGCATCGGTCGTTGTCCCCCCCCCCCCTGCCCCCCAGAGGGTTGGCTCTCCCCGTTTCTCTCTCTCGTTGTGCCTAGACGCGATACCGGGGAGGGTGGCGCAGGGAGGCCCGTATATAATAATACAGGGTCGAGATCGGTTTCCTTGGCCGACATTAATAGTACTTATCTGCCGTACGGTGCACACCACACGTGGTAATTATCGTCCAATCTCGGAAGGACCACCGGGTCTCTACGATATAACTCTTCCCCGGTTTGCTACTTGAAGGCGTGCGTGCTCGTTTTTCGACCAGATTCTCTCTCTCCCCCTGCCTTTTCGTCTCTCGTCACGAACCGCCTACGAGAACCCGGGGCCCCCGAAAAACCGAAGCGAGATTTAAATTTAATTTAACGCTTTCACGTACCGTCACGATAACGAGCCACTGACAGCCGATTATAATAATCATCGTAGGAGCAAAAGTATCTCGGCCTGGACACGGGAGGAGGGACGATCACCGTCGCTCGGAAAGAGCTGTAAAGCCGGGAGATTAACCCGTCAACGGGCTGCCCTTCGCCGCCATCCACCCCGGGTGCGTGCTCGTTACTTAAACGCGAGGGTTTTTTCGGAACCGGGAACGCTCAGACCGGCTACGAGCCGCGGAGGGATAATTAAATGTACTCGTCGGGATAATTGATATTTTTTCGGCCCGCCGTTGCGCGCAAAAAACGCCATAAACAAGAAAATTGTTATTTCGTATCAGATCGGTAGATATAAGAGAAATTTTGGTCGTCATATTAGTAATTTCTCGATTCACAGTGATAAACTCTTGCATTCTGGACGATGAGTTTATAGAAACCTGTGCCCCTTAAAGGGGGTGCTCTCTCGACAGTTTACAATAACAGTTCGAAGCAGGTAGATCGATATTTTTTATTCAGAGGGCAATTTTAAAATGCATTGTATGGTACACGAATTTGAAAATGATAGCACAACTATGGATACTGTAAAAATATTTGTGAAGTATACGATAAACTTGCTTTTTTCGGGAAGCGTCAAAGGTGATTTCTAACCTCTAAGTGGACTCTCAATCTTGACCGAATTATTTTGGTAAATGGAAATCAACTTTCCTTTAAAGCACTTAAAAAATAATGAACCACTGGAGGATAGGAGGAGATGATATTAATGTTTAAAAATTTCAAAATTGTAAGCATACTTCAACCCTGAGAAAGTATCAAAGGTAGTATTCAAAATTTCAAAATGGTGATTCCAATCTCTTCAATGAACCAATGTTTAACCAACAACCTTGTCTAACTATAGAAGAAACAACAGAAAGAATTGCTATAAATGGGAAAATATTACACATTAAAAGCGACAATATATCAACGACTGACGATGAGTATTTCTCGTGTCCATGATCAGCGTTAGAAAAAATCACTCAAGGGATGACGTGACATATTGCGTTAGAAAAGAAATTTTCTTTCAATTGCATCGAATAAATTTTTAAGGTACGCGTTTCGAATTTGAAAACGTCACGGATAGGTACCCGCGCACGTGTCCACGGCTACTTATTACCATTTTATTGCATCGGCCGCGGCCACGGTCGGCCATATTTTACCGTTAAACACGACGTTTAGCCCGAGTGTCAGGGAAATGATTTTAAGGCCGTCCATTATGGCACTTTATGGGGGCCTTCGTTTTTACTTAACGGTGCCGTTTACGCCTCGCGCCGTCCAAACAGACGATCGGTCAGTAATTTCCGACGACTTTCAGGGAAACGTCGGCACGCCGAGTTTGCTCGAGAGACTTCCGTCCTAAACAAGCAACGTTGCATCCCCCATTAGTCCGTTCTCGAACGACGTTGTAACTTTTTATTGTTGCCGTTGTTCCGGGCGAAGGTTTCGACTTGGCCCCGTCACGAAAGTTTACCAACTTCCTAATTTTTTTCATCCTACCTGTCCTGAAGGGTTGCACTACACGCCAGTCTGCCAGGTTTTTCGAAACGGTTTCCCACCGACGCAAATATTGTTTCGCGTTTGGGGCCTTTCTAACATCTTCGAGACCCCCGAACCTTACTTAGAAATCTCAATTAGCTTTCGTTCGAACAATGATCGTACATTTTTTCTCAATATTTAACCCTTCGAGACTTTTCTTCGATCCACTACTGACTCAAGCACACTTTCTTACGAAACAGATAGTAAATACTCCGAGCAAACATGTCTCTTTTTACATTCTCCGCTTACAATCACACGAAAACAGTAATATAGTGTTTCCTAAGAGGGTACATCTAAATTCTTTGTCCCTTCAAGGGTTAAACGTAAAAATGTGTGACAACTTGGGGTATTTTTGATAAACAAAAATATCCCAGGTTATCATTGATTTTATCTTAGCGATCTCCCACGATTTTCCCTCTATTTTCGAAAACAACAGAGACTCACAGGTACGCCATCGTGCTCGATTCATTTTGTACATTGAATGGCAATATTTGCGTCGCAATACAAACTCCATTATACTTCTCGATTAAGAGACCCGCGAAAAAGTAGAAACAAGTAATGGGTAAATATTGTCTTCGCGCGATTGTTTCTGTTTGCTATTCGTTTTATCCTACACGGACCGTCGGGCGTATCAAATCGATCTCGTCGCATAAATGGAAAAATCACAGTAATTTCGATGGGCGTGGAGACGCGGGGGCTCGAGACGAGTGCAACAATTTCGTGGTCGTTCAAAATATAATCATAGACTCGAAAAATATCTGATTTCAATTTAATTATGCATCGGGAACAGGAAAATTTCGTATCGCTACAACGAGTTCTCTGGGCTTGGAATTTAAGTTTCAATTACTAATCACTGTTTTATAATCGAAAAATACGATTTACGACGGATTGATGTATCCTCTATTAAAACAATGGGAACTTTTCCATGCCTCTAATATTTGTATTTTATCCGTGTCGGGTTTATTCAACAACACGGAACAGATGCGAGTATTTTATTGTAAAATGGCTTGTTCGAATGCTCGGACACGTTCCGTAAAAAATCGGGATATCCTCGCTGTTGTTTCGAACGTCTCTTTAATATTTTAAAACAGTCAAATATTTCAAATCGTCAAACTAATGTCCCTCGAGCGAGTTCCTTAGAGAATTATTATATCTATACATACCGTGCATCGACATTTTTTGACGATAATAACTCGGAACACAGTCTCTCTTTAAAGATTTTCAGTCCACTTTTCAGCGGATCTTGCGAGCAGTTTGCATCCATGTTTTCGATATTAAAAAATGCCAAAGTGTAGGAAATATGCTCTTACGACTCGATATTAAAATCTGAAATTATTCGCGCTGATACTTGATATCGTCTTGCAAAAAATTCCAGAACATCTTTTACTCGATAAGAGCACCTCTTCGAGGGAGGGGTTGAAAAATCATGATTATCTTTTCGTTCTAATTCGTCGAGGTTTGGGTTTAGTCTAGCCTTCGTTTAACGATATAATAAACGTATCAGGTTGTTAAAAATTTAAAACGTTGAGTTAATAGAAAATTTCGTCCAGCGTGGCAGGGGCTTTGTAGGCTCTCGGGGTTAACGACTGCATTAGAAGGGCGGAAAAATTGAAACGAGGGCCCCTGTCAGCGTCTAGTTAGCCGCTCCATTAGCGGCTGCGTGAACCACGCGCAACATTCCGCGTGTTTATCGGCCGCCCATTAATACACAGCCTCGGTTGCGTCGTGCAGTCGTTCCAGCGGAGGCCACTTAAGGGGCTGAGAGAAGCAGAGTAGCTCGCAAGGTGCAAGGATACACGAAAGACGATGATCGCCGGCAGCTGTTGACGCTCCTCTTGATTCAACGAGAACCGAAGCGTTAACGACAACCTAGCAACACCGTAGACGACAACGAGGAACGACAGCGAACCGGAGGGACAGATGGGGAGGCGCGATCCACTCGAGAACTTGAAAACTTTCAGGCGGTTCGACGAAAAGTTGACTCGTTAAATATGAACACCGGAAGACAACGCGCGAGGCAGGGGAGCGCCAAGTTGTATTTCACAGGCGACGCCTCTCTATTTCTGTGTCTGACGTGCATACGTGGGGAACGAAACAGAAAAGAAAAAAAGCGTAAGTGTGTAGTGGGGAGGGGGAGAAATAACCACTTTACTATTTAGCGTCTTTAGGGAACTTCGACGTTCCGCTCGCCGCCAGAGGGCCACGTTCTTACCTTTCTCGTAAGCGCTCGATCGACCACTTAATATACAAATGGGTGGTTTTTGAAATTTTTTCTTCGAGTTCTAACACATGAAATCAACATAAAAAATCATCCCACCCCAATATAACAAGGGGAAAAATAACCCCGTATCACTCTCATCGCCTGACACAAACTATAGCGAGGTTTTTTCTTTTTGGAAGGTATCGAATGGCCCAGTGCACGGATCGATCGTCTCGAAACTCGTTACGTATGTTTCAACTCGACTTCTTTCGACTATTCGTCGACCTACATGCAAAACAACGTTTGACAAAAGTTTGTTATTTTCCGTGACGGAAACATCGATCCGTAACAGGTCGAGTTCTCTCCGGTCGGTGTCCAGGTAGAGGAGCGTACGAGGCGATTCTGACCGAGGAAACGATAAGGTTCCTCCCTTGTTCCCTCTTGCTCGTTGATCCCGTAGGTTGGTGCATCTCTCCCGGGTCTTGGAGCCTGGTCTCAAGTGGGCCAATGTGAACGAGGCTTTGTGCGATGGCATAACGAGCGTGGAGAGCCTCTCCCATGCCCCGTGTAATCTGGTCTTCGGGTAATTGTACGTTATACGTCCGGAGGGGCTAGCCGAGAGTTTGCGAAAAATCACGGCTCATTCGGATACAGGCAGAAGTCTCGGGACGCGCGATCCTCCGAGAGGAGGCTCTCTCGCGAACCAAGAAAACGTGAGAGGGGGGGGATACACGGCCCCGAAGGTGGAAGAGGTGGAAGGAAGGAGAGAGAAGAAGGGAAACTGAACACGAACGAGAGAACGAGAGAGGGCAAGAAGCGGGCCAGTGTGTGTGTGAGAATGCTATCAGCGGGCTCTTCTCGACCCGAAGGACCACCACCGCGAGACCACCGTGCGTGCCTTCGGCCCTCTCCGCCAATATATCCGCGATCAAACATCGAAGCGAGTGGGTAAATACGTGAGTTACTGCGATCGGACCAATTTTCTTACTAAACCGAAACCCCCCTCAAACCCCCGGCGCAGAGCCGCCAAATTGGAACAGTTACGCGAAACGTCACGTCGAAATTCCGTGAACGCGTCCACGGACGGACGCCCGGAACGTGGAACGTGGAACGCGAAACGCCCGGGGAACCCCGGGGGGTTGAACGGGGGGGAATCGATTCGAACGCGCGAACCTCCGAAATCTCGCAATTCTCCACGCACGTACGGGTTCAACAAGTCGAACGAGATCCCTCGAATCGCGAGCAACGCTCGAATATCTAACCCTTTCGGGGTTACTAATATTTATTCTCTTGGACTACGATCCTAGGAAATCTCTTTTTTTAAATCCTCGTGTTAGATTGCTTCCCTCGGAATTCGGAGTCAATAGGTTTCCTAGGTTTCCAGATATCTTGTCGGCCAATTTATTCTCTCGGAGTACGATGCTAGGAAACTCTTCCACCTATTTAAATTTCACGATGAAACATCCACCAGAGATGATCCGCGAGAATGGTTCGAAAGGTTCGTAAATTGCGACGGTTTGTCGGGAACGGCGCGCTAATGGCGACGATCGCTCCATGCACCGAGTAATCTTATAATCGTGACAAAACGCGAGCGTAACACGGACCCGTCGTTAGGACGCGAAGGATCGTTAACTTTATTTAGTTGTATAAATTTCGCGAAAGCGCTCCGGGATTAAACGTCGGCCGGGATAACTGCGCGCGTGAAATACTGGGATCGCGGCCATTCTTCTCCGCCACCTTTTCGCGCCACTTTTTTGCCTCCTGGCCCCCTAATCTTCGCAGGCGCGAAATTCGCGAAGCGGGGGCGGATTCATAAAGTCCACGCCCGTGAATTTGTCCGTGGAAACTCGGAATCGGTTCGTCCAAGCGCGATGTATCGCGCGAGGCAAAAAAAAACAGTCTTCTGAGAGGGGGTTGAAATTGACGTTTATAATAATTCCACGGTCGAACGCCTTTGGGATATCGTCGTTACAGATTTTACATCCCTGTTACCTCGGCTGGCAACAGCAACAAGTTCCGCCGGACAGCAAAATGGCGGCTCGTTAGAGCGGCCGACAATCGATCACTGGCACGGTCGCTGTACGAACAGGCCTCCGCTAATAAATACACCGTTAGGTGGAAACATAAACGTCCCTATCACGTTCCACGGAGTCGCCGGAGCGAACTCTTTCAACGACGTAATAAGACAGAAGGCCTCGAATTTACGTACCCATAACCTATAAATTACTAGATAAGCCTCCCTTATACGAGTACGGAGTAACAGATTCGAAACGAAGCGATATTGCACTTGGCGTCAAAAATATTACACTGTTTCCTTATACTAGGGGAAGTTCGAAACTATCCGCTGTAAATGAAAGAATATGCATTCGTTATAAATCGAGCTGTTTTGTATTTTATGTCAGTCCATTTTTTTGTACGAGATGTTCTTATAGAATTATAAAGAAAACACTGCTTATTGTTGACATTTTTATATTGCTATACTGTTCGTATCATACGTCTCTGTCGGTTTTGAATCACCATTATACTGTACAAATACGAGTAACTATACCTAGATACTAGTCAGTTGTAAATGTGTGTCTGCTGTAACAAACTAGGAGTAGGGCTCTACAAAAAAGTATTAGACAACATTTCCATAAGTCGTTAAAGAAATTTATTCAAAATCGGAAACGAATTTTTAAGAAAAATCAACACGAGGTGCCTAAATTTTTCGGTGAAAAAAAAATATTTCAAATCGGTCTGGAAAAATTATTTTCAATCGCAGAGGTCAATTACAATCAGTTTTGGTCAATAGACATACCCCTGAAATCCTACGCATTTTCGAGAAAAAAATTCTTTACTGCAACTATAATGTCTGACCAGAACACTTATTCCACTGAACACTTGTTCCACTATTCTTACATGCGTATGTTTAAAACATCATAACTTCTGAATGGATTGGAGGATTTTAATGTTTCAAATAGCAAACAACGCGTATTTTAGTAAAGAATACGTAGACATTCTAAAAACATTGGAAAAGTTGTTCCTTGACCCCGTAAAGTGAGAAAAGCCCCATAAAAGTGGTCCAATCTCCAAACGGCCATAACTCCTATAATAGCGAATGTAATTGATTGAAATTTTTTTCTAAAGTAGAGCTCATAGATACCTACAAAAAGTATCACAAAAAAGTCAAAAAAATTTATGAAAAATGAAAAACGAATTTTTAAGAAAAATCGACAGGGGGTAGGTGCCTAAATTTTGCAGTGAAAAAAAAAATTTTTTTTTAAATCACCCAAAGTAAAAATCAGTGAATGTATAAAATCCAAACGCCTATAAGTGGAATGTAATCGGCGAAAAAGTAGAGTCGAGGCACTTTAGAGGCGTCGAATGTCCTGGTCCCGTGCCAGGGGCCGGATGTGCCTTCGCGGGCACTCTCGTTTCCACGGCGGGAACAGCTCGTCCAATTACTGATTAACGATCTCGCCTCCCGTAGAAAATAATTATAAAAGTCCCGAGAGTGCCACTTAACCCCGGAGGCCGCGGTGCGCGACAGCCTCGCGGAGAAGAGAGTCCCGTGGTCCCGACCTGCGACCTCCTCTCCGACCAGGCGGCGTCGGTTTCGATCGACGGGCACCCATAAACCGATAAATCGCGCTGAGCCACGTCCCCCCTCCCCCTGAGGCCCCGTTAGCCCCCTCTTTCGATGGCCCCGGGCATTAAACATAGCGCACGTCGCCGTACTCGCTTAATGACGCGACGAAAGGCGTCGTTCGCCAACGAGAACGTGTCTCCGGTTAACCGAACGCAGCCAGGGCTCGTGCAGTTTCCGGTTGACGAGATCGTTCGATCCCGCCGCGGATGGAAACGCGTCGGTGCCGGATAAATTATTCCAACGATGGAAACCCGCCTACGATTTTAATCTGCTTTCGTTCCGCGGGCACAGTGGCTCAATAATCATTTATTTTTACCGAGTTTAACCCTTAAGTGGATTATCGGGACGCTTTGCACGTTTAAATTAATAATCATTTAATACATGTCAATGTGATTATTTTTGAAAATTTATGTAATCTCCCGTTGGTTCATTATTTTTAAAATGCTTTGAAGGAGAGATTTCCATTTAGCAACTTGGTGAAAGTTAATATTAAGTTAAATAATTCAGTTAAGATCGAGAGTTAAAGTTTCTGCGATCGTTCGACGTTCGTCGAAGAGCAAAGAGATTTTTTAGTCATCGATGCATTAAGAGCCTTGAGGGAAGGCGTCGAGGGCCTGTGTAGCCCTCTAATAAGTGCCAGAAAACACATTTGGCCACTCGAGCGTGCTTCGAGCACCTCGTAGGATCCCTTCCGTCCATCTTGGAAGCTCACACCAGCGACAAACCGAAACGTTTGACAGGAGTTCGCGTTCCACGAAATTTTCTCGAGCGCGTGACGTGCCAAGGCACGATTAAAAATTGTACATCGTTAAGTTTTGTACTTAATATGTGAGAATAGTTGATAGACGTTATTAAATTACACGTTGGTAAACAAGTTTTACTAACGTCTGCCCATTAGGAGAGTGCAACGTTTATTTCATTATGTTTGTTTAGCCTCTGGACGATCACTCGTCCGATTGACAGTATTTAATTATAGTTTGAAAGCAGGGTTTTCGCGTCGACTCGTTTCAGCCAGCGATGGGTCGTTAGATTCCGTCCGATGCTAACCGTAGATCAACAGAAATTATCGTTATTATAATAACACGTTTCTCTTCGGGAGCATTTTCAGGTTGTTACCACCTGGTAATCAAGCGGAAACTGGTATCATTCGATTCTTTTCGAGAACGGCTTTACACGCGCGAGTAGTCAGTCACACGAGTCTCTCTCTAACAGTGCGTGAAAGAACGAGATAAAGATGAACGCTCCATACAAAGTTGTTTATATTCGTACATCCGTGTGTTTCGAAGTCAATCTATATTGAATCCAAATTTTTTAAATACCTTTCGAACGCCTAAACAAATAAAAATAAACTAATGTAAGTCGTTGGATTATCGTAGCTTTTCGTTGTCGGCTCTCCCATCGAAGTTTTCACCGTTTCACGCGAAAACCAACTTATTAAAACGACAAGGACGCCCTTAGTCCAGCCGGAGGCTCGACCGTTGTTCAAACTCGTCGTTGTTTGCTGATGCTTCCTATCGATTTCGTGCTTCGTTTTATCGCCGAACGCCTCGAAACCGCCTCGGTTTATCGCTGAGCAAATTTCTAGAAACCCCGGGCGCGTTATCATTGTCCACCGAAGACACGTAAAACGTTTAATCCCCGGCGATCTTCGTTCCCGATTGCGCAATTTTATCTACGCGGCAAAGCGTATCGCCTAGAAGAGGACCGCTCTGCAAAATTATTATCTGGATGCAAATTTCCAACGGCAAACAGACTTCGCTACGTTATTTGCTCGACGAAAGCTCCGTTTTACGCGTGCTGGGCTGTACGTTTCACGTATTAAAATTGTTAAATTGAATATGATCCGTGTATGATGTATGTTCGTTCGCTCAGATGCCGCTACGATGCGTATTAGGCACCAATCGGACCCACTATTTATCTGGACCTCTTCTCGTTAAATGTACTTACTTTATATGTATGCAGGGTGGAAAATCGTAGTGCAATTGGGGGAGTAATTCTACGAATAAAAACGAGGAAAAATGTGGGGCTCAATTTTTTTATTCGAGGGTCATTTACATCGTGGAAAGATTGACACAGAAGTGTGAAAGTCGTGTATAAAGTAGAGACTGAATTCAACCCTTAAGTGGTCTCACAATGACAATTATTTTCCTTAATGTTGATTCTTATCAAATTGGTAAATGGAAATCAACTTTCCTTTAGAGCGTTTAAAGAACAGTGAGCTAATGGAAGATTACAGAAATTTTCAAATAATTACGTTGATATATATTTTTTTAATTAAACGCCTGTGGTGAAAGGGTTGAAATAAAATTGATTCGCGATTCTTCTATAAAAAGAATATTTGCCAAGAGAATAGAATTAAAAAATCAGATAGATAATGCTAATAATATTGACTCGAGCAGCCGCACCGTTGATTATTTAAAAATAGAATGAAAATAGTTGTATCGTGTGGGAATAGCTTTTCGAGCGTCTCGAGCTTGGGAACACGGGGGGTAAAAATGAGATCGACAGGCCTGAGTAATAGAACGAGCCCTCGCGACATCGAGCCCGAGCGATCCCGGATGCGTGTTTCCAAAATTTTTGCGAATTCCATTCCCGCCCCCGCCCTGTGTCGTTTCTCCCGCGATGCATCGCGCGCAGTCCTACGGTGGTAAAAAGATTCGCGACCTGGCGAACAAGCGGCTCACCGCGAGATCCCCGCGGAGAGGCCTGGAACGAGAGAATAAGTCGAGGCGCTGAGAGAGGGAGAGAGAAAGGTGGCGGATGCTGGGTCGCGAACAGACAAAGAGAAGGGGACACTAAGGGCGATAATTAAGACGGACGCTGATTTCGCGATAGCGGCTTAGTCCTCACGACGAGGACCCACCCGCCCTCGTAAGCACGGGGACGTAACTGTACTCTGTTACGTACGCCGCACACGTGCAAACTCACACACACACACACACAGACATAGAGGGAGAAAGACGGTGACCAAGCAGCACACCGGGGTACACACCGGTACATGCACTCTGAAACTCTCTCTCCATTATACCACACGGGTCTTCTCTTCCACGGTTCTCTCCTCTTAGCGGTAAGAAGATTCGCCGGGTGGTGGGAAAGGGATAAAGAAAGAAGGACAACAGGCCTGGAGAAGAGATAGGAGAGGACACGGAGCATCTCACGGAGACCGGGATGACTCCGGTGCCTCGAGGAGTCGAGCAGGCAAGATTTATCGGCCTCTTACCGATACTGAGCCGTGCTCAAAATGCTGCAAAACACGGCGCGGCTGTGTGCGGGGCCGCGTATATATACGGCCCTCGAGCCCGGATAACGAGGCGCTACCGCCACGGTAAATAGCCCCCGGTCATTTATTAGCTGAATTTATCTTGCCACGCGTCGAACAAAGGGATACGGACTACGCCGTGCTTGTTGTCTTCCCCTTCGTGCCTCCCTCTGCTTCTTCGTCTTCTTCTTCTTCTTCGTCCTGCTCTTCTTCGCTCCTGGTACGCCCGTCGCCTCTCCTACGATCCGTACAAGAACCACGCGGTGTCCTGCCGCCCTCAACCCCTCCGGGTCCCTCGAATCACCCGAGGCACCTGCGTGGTGGTTCCCTCTTATCTCCGTGAGACTATCTACCCGGCCGGAATTATCGGCGAATCCGAAAAATGACGGTATTAAGATTGGCGGCGGTTCGACCGAGGCCCCCCGACTCTCCCTGGCTCTCGTGGCCCGCGAGCTAACGCGCACGTAAAAGGAAACGCGTGTTGTACGTGTGGCGGAAAACGCCCGCCAGTTGATTTGCAATCGTACGTGCCGCGAACGCGGACTACGGCGATGCAGATATACCGTTCCTCGTCAGTTATCAAACTTGCGTTCGATAAATTACATCGTCAACTAAATACAAACCCAATAGCAACAGATCGCTGTGCCCAAGGGAATTTAATTACTTCTGTGGGGGTTGCGAAATTTACCAATTTTCATGATTTTTTCCCCCCAAACGAATGCTATGTCCAACCTTGCGATTTTTTTTTGTAATTTGCTTCACTACATTTCAATCATGCATGTACATTTTTTATACAGTTTTAAGTAAGTGCTTTTAAAAAATCTCGCTGACCATAATTGAGCTCCAAGGTTGATCTAAAACCAAAAACTTAAACAGATTCTCGATTACTACGTGTCAAGAGTAACAAGACGAAACATAATCGTAAATCTCATTTGTGTCGATAGAGTAAAGCAGGTAATCAATCGCCACCTGCTGGATTACTTATTGATTATAGGTCAGTCTCTAATGTAATGTAACACGTGGCTAATTGTTCTTCTCATTACTTGTTGTAAATAAAACACATACAATTAAAATAATTCACTGTGCAGTAAAAATATCAACACCACGTTTATTGGCAAAATGGCGAATACTGAATGTACTGTGGGATCGGGAAGATAATGACTCCGCTCTGTTCCGTTCCGCACAATTGTATTGTTGCTGTCGTACAACGACGTGACTCGTGGTGCGGGTTACGCTCGACTCTCTGGTACGATCATCGCCACCGTACCAAGAGGCCTTCAAAAACAAAAGACGGTCAGAGACGACGACAACGGCTTTTCGGCTCACGCGGCTCTGGTCGTCTCGTGTGCAACCATCGTCTCGTGTGCAACCATCGTCTCGTGTGCAACCATCGTCTCGTGTGCAACCATACATTGTAGCGGCTTCGAACGGCTAAGGCGTATGTGGCGCCTTGGCCGCCACACTACCCCCCTGCCAGTAATTGGCACAATTACGAAAAATTGACCGACTACATTACCACTACCATTTACTCTATTATATAAAATACGTTATCCTAACTAAGATTTACATTACAGTATTTGAACAGAGTTGAAAAAAAAAGGAATTTACATGGAGTTTAATATATAATACGTAATACCTAAAAATACATGAAAGTACATAAAAGTGATGGATAAAAATAAATGGTATATGATACTTATTATAATAATGCGCAAGCCTTAAGTACTACCGCGTAATTTGAAATCGATCGGGAAAACGTACGCGTCTACCTGAACGCGTAACACGTTGTTGTATAACCGGCGCATTGTCAGGTACGTTTGTTTGTGTGACCGGCTGATTTTCTATGCTCACGGGATCCGGTCTGTTTTCTGCTAGCATATAAGCAGGCTTTAGCCTTTCAATTGATATATTTATTTCCTTACCTCTAATGTTTATTGTAAATGTTTTTTCGCCTCGGCGCACTACGGCGTATGGACCTTCATAAGCGGGTTGTAAAATAGTTTTGGCTGAATCTGTTCGGATGAAAACATGTGTTGAACTGCTAAGATCTTTGAAAACGAATGTACGATTAACGGAATGGCGTGAAGCATTAGAGGGACTCAATTTAGAAAAATGGTTGCGTAGTCTATTAGTAAAATCGGAAGCATTTTCTGTGCCTTCCGCTGAATGCGAAGACAAGAACTCTCCCGGTAATCTTAATGGCTCGCCATAAACTAATTCCGCTGAGGTAGCGCCGAGGTCTTCTTTCCAGGCGGAACGAATACCGAGTAGAACCGTCGGAAGTATTTCTGTCCACTTGTCGGATCCGTGGCACCTTATAGCCGACTTGAGCTGTCGGTGAAAACGCTCTACCATCCCATTGGCCGCTGGGTGATACGCCGTTGTGCGAAGGCGTGTGGATCCAATTAAATTGTTCAGCGCAAAAAATAATTTGGATTCGAACTGCCTACCCTGATCGGTGGTAATCCGTACGGGAGCACCAAACCGCGCTACCCAACCGTCATAAAAGGTTCGAGCTACGGTTTGGGCCTCCTGATCGACCATGGGGAAGGCTTCCGGCCACCGCGTATATCTGTCTACACAGGTCAGACAATACCTGAAACCTTCGGACACCGGTAAAATTACTATGTCTAAATGAATGTGTTCGAATCGCGCAGAAGGTTTAACAAATGTAGCCAATGGTGCAGTCACATGACGGGAAATTTTTGATCTTTGGCACGGTATACAGCAACGTGTCCACGTGCGAACATCTCTTTTAATCGACGGCCAAACATAACGTTGCGTTATGAGCTTGATCGTCGCGTTAATACCTGGATGTGATAATACATGTAACATATTAAAAACTGCACGTCGGAAAGGAGGGGTGACATAAGGTCTTACATTCTTAGTCGAAATATCGCAAAAAATTTCGGAAGACGTGCCAGGCAACGAGACTTTGCGTAATCGCAGGCTAGATTCGCTATTCAACAACCGCTGCAACTCCTCATCCTGGGCTTGCGATTTTGCCAATTCTTCGAAATTAATCGAGTGGTTAACCGTTTCCACTCTGGACAGTGCATCGGCAACGACGTTGTCTTTACCGGAAATATGTTGAATATCTGTAGAGAATTGCGCAATGTAATCTAGGTATCGGAATTGTCGAGGAGAGCATTTATCTAATTTCTGTTTGAAAGCGAAAGTTATGGGTTTATGGTCTGTAAAAATCGTGAAATGTCTGCCTTCGAGCATATGTTTGAAATGTTTTATTGCTAAATAGATAGAAAGTAGTTCCCGGTCGTAAGCTGAATACTTCTTTTCGGCAGATCCTAATTTCTTAGAAAAGAATGCTAATGGTTGTCGTTCGTTGCCGACGCACTGATGTAAAACAGCTCCTACGGTGTAATCAGAAGCATCGCAGGTAACCGACAATGGAGCGTTGACCGCAGGATGAGAAAGCAGGGTTGCGTTTGCTAAACTATTTTTGGTATTTTCGAAAGCCTGACGCGCTTCCGAAGTCCAGGCTATCGGGGTCTTGCCCTTTAAATTGCCGGCTAAAAGGTCGTTCAAGGGTGCTTGAAAGCGAGCGGCATCTGGGATAAAACGGCGGTAAAAATTAAGCATTCCCAAGTACTGCCTCAAATCCTTCGCGTTTTTCGGAAGGGGAAATGACTTTATGGCTTGTACCTTGCCGGGCAAAGGTTGAGTGCCGCTTTCATTTACCCGATAGCCTAGAAATTTAACTTCTTCCTGTCCGAACGTGCATTTATTCGGATTAACAACAATGCCATAATCTTTTAATCGTTTAAATAATAATTCTAAATGGCGCAGGTGATCGGCTTGGGATTCTGAGGCGACCAAAATGTCGTCTATATACGCGTAACAAAAATCGAAACCGCGTAAAATTTCGTCGATAAAGCGCTGAAATGTTTGCGCGGCATTTCGTAACCCGAACGACATGTACGGGAATTCAAAAAGCCCGAACGGCGTTGTAATGGCCGTTTTTCCGACGTCTTCCGACGCAACCGGAATCTGATTATAAGCTCGGACGAGATCTATTGTGGAAAATACCTTTTTGCCACTCAGTTGTTGCGCAAAATCCTCAATGTGACGCACGGGGTATCGGTCGGGAATTGTCCGTGCGTTTAACGCTCTATAGTCACCGCAAGGCCTCCAAGCTTCTTCGCCCTTCTTCGGAACCATATGAAGGGGTGCTGACCACGCGCTCTTCGAAGGACAAGCGATGCCCATCTTCACCATCGCGTCGAACTCCTTCTGGGCAGCCCTGAGCCGGTCCGGTGCAAGCCGCCGCGGCTTGCTGGAAACGGGTGGTCCAGGGGTTGTCTCGATGTAATGCACCGTTTGGTGCGTAGTCCTCATCGGGGTGCCGCTAGGCCGTGTAAGTTCCGGCATCTGCATCAGGAGCTGGTGGTAAACGGTAGTCCCTGCTACTGTCTTCACCGACGGCGTTTCATCCTCGGCTCGTGTTCCGCGGACCGTTAACGACGTGGTCCGATCGACGAGGCGACGATTGCGGATGTCCACCATAAGATCGAAGTGATCGAGAAAGTCTACCCCGATTATGGGTTTTGTAACATCCGCAACCACGAATCGCCACACGAAATCCCGTCGTAGGCCGAGGTGCAGGTTTAACGACACTGTCCCGTAGGTGTTAATTACACTCCCATTCGCCGCCGCCAGCTGGTACTCCGATCTTTCTCGCAATCCGCCTAGCAGGCGGCGCGGAAAAACGCACAAATCGGCCCCGGTATCCACTAAAAATTCCGTCTTCGAGCTGTTGTCTAAGATGAAGAGGCGGCGTGATGCTGGATTTGTGTCGCTGGCCGCCATCAACGACTCCCTAGGTCGTTTCCCTGATCCGTGGCGTTCCAATTGCACGGTGCAACGCACCTCTGCGCGGCCGGACCGAACCGCCAATGGTACCAGCATTTCCCTTGATGGTCCATTTGTCCTCCCGCGGGCCGCTCTCGCGATCGCGATAGAGATCGTCTGCGGTAGCGCGAGTTTGGATGATTTCGGTGGGTCCACCTGCGACGGGAAGATTGCCCCTGGTCCACCAAGGATTCACGGATGGCAGAAATTTCCTGCCTCAAGGAAAGAGCCAATTGTGACATCTTAATGTTTAACATGGCCTCGATGCTCGGGCCCGGCGGGGGTATTTGGCAGGATGCAGACACGCCCGTAATCGCGGCCTCCGTGACGTGTACCCGCGGTGTCATCGTATCCGCAACAGCGTCTGCCAACTCTGCCACCTTATCCAGCGGGGTGTCCCGCTGCGTGGCTAAAATCACCTGCATATTAGCAGGTAGTCGGCCCATCCAAAGCGTCCGCAATACACCGTCCGAAAAAGCCGTACCGGCCAATCCGCGCAGGTGACGAAGAAATTGGGACGGTTTTCTGTCCCCGATTTCCTCGTGTTCCAATAACCGCCGCGTTTTCTGTTCCTGCAAAGCACTAAGCCGGCGAATAAACTCATTTTTGAGCGTCGTGTACGGATCCGTGGCCGGAGGATTCATGATAATGTCTCTTACTTCCGCGGCGTGTCGCGCACTTAACGCGCCGAGAATGTACCCGAATTTCGTGGTCTCCGACGTTACATTGGATACCTCAAAACTTCTCTCTACCATTGAAAACCACATCTCCGGGTCTCCCGGACAAAACTCGGGTATCCGTACAGCGACGCGATCAACTGCCAACGGCACACCCGTGGATGTCCCTGCGTTAACGTTAGGGTCAGTCATTTTACCAGTCTTAGTCACAAAAAAAAAAAATAGTTTCACCGCACACACACACCGCGCTTACTATTTGTCAGACCGTGTCCTTTTCTTATGTCCTTAACACTATACACTTATTTCTCTACACTAACTAATATTGTCCGTATACAAAAAATGTCCAAATTTTCTTAAAAAAAACTTTACTTGCGCGGCGAGATCACGTCGGGGTCACCAATGTGGGATCGGGAAGATAATGACTCCGCTCTGTTCCGTTCCGCACAATTGTATTGTTGCTGTCGTACAACGACGTGACTCGTGGTGCGGGTTACGCTCGACTCTCTGGTACGATCATCGCCACCGTACCAAGAGGCCTTCAAAAACAAAAGACGGTCAGAGACGACGACAACGGCTTTTCGGCTCACGCGGCTCTGGTCGTCTCGTGTGCAACCATCGTCTCGTGTGCAACCATCGTCTCGTGTGCAACCATCGTCTCGTGTGCAACCATACATTGTAGCGGCTTCGAACGGCTAAGGCGTATGTGGCGCCTTGGCCGCCACAGTACCAACAAAAGCTATGAAATTTCAGATTTTACCTGCGCCAGGCGAAAATGATGCTTGAAATCGTTCTGTACAAATTTGACAGTGGATCTTTAAACGCACCTACCTTCGAGAAATCGACTTTTTTCAATTTTTCGAAGGCGTCGCGCAGAGGAATGACCCCTTAACTTAAACGTCGGGATATCGAACCGGTTTTTACGGGTTTTGGTTAATTTGCCGCCGTGTTGCGTGAGCCGAAACGTTCCTGCGGGCCCCGGAGAGCCAAGTTCTCTACCAGTCGAAGGATTGGGACGATTGTTGCGGGTGCGCGGTGAGTTATGGCGCCGGAGGAGTCCTCCTTTCAGAGAGAGACTTTTCTCTGGTTTCTTTTTTCCGCGTCGACCGAGTTGATCTTTGGAATCCGCGAAATATAGTTGGAGAAGCAAGGTGGATAACGGGTCGTTCGTCAAAGGGGAACGTCATCCGTTGCGATGTTCGTGAATTTCGATAGCCTTTGAATGCAGGAAACGTACGTAGGCGAAGAAATCTGTAAAGATAAGGTTTTACTTGCCAGGATCTTCGTAAATTCTGATCGAGTCGATTAGAACGAACGTTGTGGGAGTACTCACGGATGAGTTATGGGTACGAGAGCAGTGTTTCAGTGATTTTTCTTTTTCACCTTCGAAATCTGCGAAATATAATTGCGACAAGTAAATTGGATAACGGGATACGGACTACGGAGGAAAAAGTCATCCATCGGTGTCAGTCCCTTCTGCCAGTGATGGAGTTTGACGTTATTCAGGCGTTGAAAGCATGGGTTCCGGACAAGTTTACTAAGAACAAAAGAGTCGAACATTATTCTTGAAGGATTAATAAATCGAAAATGAGGATACTTCGTCTTTGAGAAACTTCAATATCCTCGAGATAGATAGTAATATTATTTTGAAAAAAGGACTATTACGGAAGAACGAGCAGAGTTTATTTTTTAACTTCCCCGAAACGGAAGATGGGGGCGATCGTTGTGGGTGTCGGCGATGGCGAGGAGAGTTCCTTTCACGGATTCGTGTTTTCTTCTTTTTGTGGACGAAGTCGGTCCTTGGAATTTGCGAAATATAATTGCAGTATGTAAATTGGATAGCGGGATATGACTCGGAAGAAGAAGTCATCCATCGATGTCAGTACCTTCTGCCAGTGATGAAGTTTGACGTCCATCGAGCGTCGAAAATACGGCTCGAAAAAGAGTCGAAGATTATTCTTAATGGATTACTATTTATTACCGAACACATTCCACGATTTTCACGTTTACAAATAACCCGTATAACCGTGAGGAATATTCCAACGGATAGACAATTCGTTTTTTACAACTCCATCCAATGGGAAGTTATTCGATCCAAAAATCGAATCGGGATTGGAAAATTATTGCGTCGAAACGCGATAAATTCGAGGAATAGGGCTTTAATAAAAACTCAGAACATACATATAAAGGGCTATCAAGCTTCATTTGGTCCACTCTGTCCATTTGGATAAATTTGAAAATAACTTGTCACGGTTGCACCAGTTGTACAGGCGATTTAGGTCGTCTTCTACGTACCTACAAGTGATTATTACAATGTGACAAAGTATGTGAGTTTCGGGGAGCGTGGGATTTGGCATTGTCGAATGTAGATCGCCAGAAAACAAAAGGGTGTACCAAAAAACGTGACCAACGGTTCGATCGCGAGCCATCCTGTTACCTCTCCCGGATAATAGATAATTTTCTTCCCTCGTTGGACATTATCGCGCACGATGCACGGGGATGTATTCGTAGACGGTGGAAAGAGAAATGGTTACCAGACAGGAAGCAGCCTGTAACACGGCGAACGAAGAAGCCGCTCCTCTGCTTGAACCGGGGGTCTCTCCGGGCCGTTTGGTTGGTGGATCTCGGTGCTTATCGTGATCTAGCAAGCAAAAGGGCTCGCTTCCTTCAATTAACGAGGAAAAATGGCTGGCCAGGGCCAACGTCTTTATTTTCCGTACGCGACCGTATCGGCGCCACGGTGTGAATTATTAAAACGGTCGTGGCCGTGCCACCGGGGCCGATAACGATTCCAGGGGGGAGGGCGAATTTCGTTTCGCGTCGCAGACGGGACGCGGCAGCATTCCGGCCCCCGGTCGTCGTGTAATTTGGATAAATACTTGCGGCGGTTCGCGGTTTCGGGAATGGCCAGTTCGAACCGCCTGACACGGGATATTTCAGCCGCAGACGCTGTTGCGCGGCTCGAATTACCTAAACGCAGGAATTCTCCGATTCCGAATGGGCCCCGTTAATGGGCAGGTGCCCGCGCTGCTGTTATTTCACTCTTCCTGCCCTCCGTTTCGATAGAAAACCACGTGGACTCTACAACTTCCCGCCAAAACGATATTAGACGCTCTCTAAAGACGCATTTCGGATTGCGGAAGTACAAAAAGCCTCGTACGCGTATTCTGAGAGTCGTTTGGACCCGTCTTCCATATGAGGGGACAGTAAATTTGGTATGGGGTTTATTTCAAATAATTTTCGAAAAGAAATAAATTTGTTTTACGGATACCTCGTGAAAGCAAAAATGTGTTGATTTTAATATGTAAGACTTGATGAATGATAGCCCCATGATTGTGAAATTTGACATCAAGAACTTGTAACTGGTAGTTGTACTAGTTTTATTATTACATTTGCTCAAATTCAATCTGTACTTTGCAATTATTTGTACTGTTCTGTGTGCAATATGGTCTATGTTGATATGTAAGTTTACTGTGCTTTCACGAGAAGTTGGCAACTGTAACGTCACAGGGGAGAGAAGTACTTTATTTGCTTCGCCTATTCCCCTTCACTTTCGTCGTTTCGACCAGTAACGAAGCTCTGAACTAGAGTGGAGTGATCCAGAGACCAATCAGACCTTCATTCCTTTCGCTAGCCACCTTCTCTCGGATGCACAGTACATTTAACACAGCTTCATAACATATCAGTAGACTGTTTACTGTACATTTATACATCATATGTGATTTAGAAGTCACTCTGAATCTCTGTTACATTCTAATCACGATTGCAAAACTGAACGGTAGCTGGAAGAAAAATGCAAACTTACAAATCACAGATTTATTACAGATCGACCGAAAGATGTCAGAATCCTCTGTGACGTTACAGATCGAATGTCAGTAATTTCCCCAGATGCATCGACGCTCCAAATTGCCAACAGTGCCCCAAATATGGCTCTTTGACGTTAATGGCGTGTTGGTGAGCGCGGAAAGGGTAGGTCCCGTGACAGAAAGGCTGGTAAATTCGTCCGTTGACGGAAAGACAACGGAACAAGACGAGACACGGACGGGGACAGATGGTCCCGAAGCCCCCCCTGTTCCTTTGATCGATATAATCCGTGATTCGTACGCGGGATCGCGCGCTTTCGACGGATTAGAGTAGCTGCCACGTGCACTCTTCGTCGACGTCGATGATAAAAGCCCCGTTGCAAATCGATCGTTCGGTCGGTGCTTTCGGCGAGGAATCGCCGACACGTGAGAGGCGTCTAATTAACGGGGGCTCGTTCGCTCATCAGCCTCAATTAGGCCAATTAATTCGTCTCGTTACGCTGTGTACGCTCGGCGTACATTTGCATCTTTAGCGGCGCGTTTTTCGTACCAGGCCAAACCGAGCAGTGTGCAAGAGTTACACGCGCGCGCGCGCGCACGTGTGTGTGTGTAAGAGTGCGGACGTGTACGCCTTCGAAACCACTGCACGGGAATACTCAGGAGTCTCTTCCTCGCAGTTCTTGATGCAGTGACAGACGATAGGGATTAAATTTATTTGGGAAGAACCGCACACTCGGTGTCCCCTTGAATTTTTCATTCCTCCTACGAATTTAACGCTACATTTCCACGCATCGACCCCATATATTCTGCGTATCTTTTACATCGAATTCCATCTAAATTGCTAGCAAATAATATTTACAAGTTCCATGAGTATTCTCCAGATACTCCATTAAGGTAAACGATTTGTCTATTTGACTATCGCGTTGATAAGAATGATCGAGACTTTTAACAATTTCTAGCACCGAATATACTAAATGTTGTTTGCCTGTTTCCACCCCGTCGCCAGAGAAAAATTGTTCTCTCCCGTAGTTTACGTTTCAGACGCGATCGTGTAACAATCCCCTGGGTTTTTTTTTTTGTACGAATTTTTGTCCACCGTTGCTATTCGTAGAAAATTCCCGGGACACCCCGTGTATCGGGAGACCTATATAGCGGATCCGCAGACTCGCATCATACGTTCTCGAAATTCTAACAGGTTTTGTAGTGGTATGACGCATGGTAGTTCGGAAGTACGGTACGCAATCTAATATTGCCGCGCGATAGTACGATACTGGGTCATGAGATTTCTTAGAATAGTGTGAGTGTGTGTTTGCACGGTGTGTCAACCGATATTGTAAATACCGACGCTGTTCGATGAAATTTAGAATGGCGAATCTCTTCTTACGTCGGGGAATTTATTTTAAATCCTTCGATTTCGAACAATTTAAGCTTCTATCCTAATTATCGAGTTTTTAGTCAATTATCGAGTCGTTTATCGGATATTCTGAAAACAGTTTCCGGTCGATGATGACCGTACTCGATCGGAGACGCTTAGGATCGTTCGCGAAATGGTAAAATATGATCGTTGTCCGTATTCCGGTGATCCCTTAGAGGATTTCGCGCGTCAGGCATATCCGGTTGACACGTCAGTGAACGCGTTTACGGCGGGAAAGGTGAATCCACGTAATCTGCATCGCGCGATCCACTGTTGCGTCAAATAGACTTGTCCCGGCGTCTGGGAACCGTGGACCAGACAGTTTCGCTATTTTCCGCGGGTCATTCGACGAGTTTTAATCCCGGCAGAGGGCACACAGAGCCTCCTAAAAGGAAAAATGGTCCGCGTAATGCCGGAACTTTCCAGACTGTCGGAAAACGGGAGAGATGAGTTCGAGACAGTTTCAGCAAAGCCGATACCCTGCAAGGATGGAATTATAGTACGCGATTTCGACCCTGGATAGCCCCTACTCGATCGAATTAAACTTTCTCGCATTAAACCACCCCGCTACCCCCTCCCGTGGTCAATAATATCGTCCAATAATTGTTTATTCGATTATTGCGAACCTTCCAATTTCAGATATTTTTACAATATTCTAAATCTCCAATGGGGACCACTTTTAGCATTTTTTTTATAAATGTAAGCAACTGTGCAAGAAATCAACACTAGAAATTCTCATTTATTTCAAGTAAAAAAAAATTACAATTTTCTGGTCAACTTAACAATTAGTCTGGTTTAGAGAAGATTCGAAATCTCTAATGGGGACCATTTTTAGCATTTTTTATATAAATGTGAGCAACTATGCAACAAATCAACACTAGAAATTCTCATATATTTCAAGTAAAAAAAAAATTACAATTTTCTGACCAAACTAACAATTAGAATGGTTTAGAGAAGATTCGAAATCTCTAAAGGTGGCCATTTTTAGCATTTTCTATATCAAAGTAAATAACCATGCATCGAATCAACACTAGAAATTCTCACATATTTCAAGTAAATAATTATAATTTTCTGACCAACCTGACAATTAACCTAGTTTACTGAAGATTCGAAATCTCTAAAGGTGGCCATTTTGAGCATTTTTTATATCCAAGTAAATAGCTATCGAATCGAGACTAGAAATTTGCATATATTAAAAAGTTACAACTTCTTGACCAACCTAACAATTAGCCTGATCTGGTACCCCTGAAAATTCTAAACCCTCCCTGCTGGCACGTTTAGTTCGCTACATCGAGCCGTCGAAACAAATCCGCCGCCCCCGCGACGAGAAATTCGCCAACTGCCGCGGGAGAACGTTCTCCCGCTGGTAATCCGTTTTTCACGAGCGATAGGAAACGCGGTCCCGAAAGGTCGATTAAAATGTTGTGCCAGTTATATTTTCAATTCACGGTAATTCATGAATGGGCGAGTGGGGAGGGGTCGCATCGGAAATAAATGGAACGCCTCTCCCTTCGAACGGTATAATCGGCCCGAATGGGAAATTCGGCTTTTTTTTACGGGGCCGAATTACACGGTCGTCGAATGTCGTTCGAAAACGGAAATCCCTCGTCGCCGTCGGTCGCTGAAAGCCACGAGATATCGAACGACTCAGATTTCCTCGGACGAGATCCGTTTTATGATTTATGTCGCCTGTGTGTCCGACGAGGACCGTCATTTTGAGAGACTCCTTCGTATTCTAACCCTTTTATGGAACTTAAACGCGACTTTCAAATCTATTTCCCTAGCTAATAACTGTAATAATAACGAGAACAAAACAGTTAGAGTAAAAGGAAGCTGTGGAAGAGGTTTCTACACTTTTTGAATTTATCTATGATTATAAACATTCTGATAAAAGACGCTTGGTGATGCATCAGGTTACTCTTATATCGTAAGCATCTATCGATGAATTAATAAATATTAATAAATAGAGAATCGTCGCTGGAACGATATTCGATGTAATAAAATTGTTCGAACGCCGGACAGAGAGAACGGGTGGAATATGCTTCCGTCACGGGTCACGAAAAAATGCTAATTCCATTCGAGGCGAACGATTCGACGAGTTTAACACGCGATTGCTAATTTTTTTTTTTTTTTTTCTTTCTTTTCCCGCGACACGTCGCTACGCCTTAACGACCGCAATATGCTAATAGGGGACATTTGGAAGGGAAACTTGTACGACACTCGACAAGGCCGTTTATATACGTTTTATCCGAGTCCGCCTTACGTGGGACTTTTCAGCGGAATTGTTTTCCCCCGTCGCGAAAACGGATACATCGCCGCCGGTGTGTAAAAGAGCCGATCCTCGTCGTAAATTACGCCGCGAACCCCGAATACGTTAATTGCGTGACGAAAGATCGACCAAACGTCGAAATAAACTTTCATCCCCCGAGGCAGACCAGGGACCTGGACTCCAAACAATTTTACTGACCCTCCACACTGGGCACGTTACGGGATTATTTGTATTATTTTAACCCCTCGACGTACAATTTATTGTAATTTTTCAAACGTATATTATTTAATTTTGTTTAAATTCGTTCATACAAGGGGTTAAGAATTAAATATTATTAATTACAATAGAGTTCTCGTCTCCTCTCGCATCTACTTACTTTTCTTTGATTATTTAAAAACGTCTACCTTTTTAAACCTTCCATTCATCCCCTACAATCCTCGCAACGGTTAGATGATCGAAGATAATGGTGAATGCCGTTTCCGGGGACCGGAATTCGGTGCGTCCACGAAATTAAATACACGTGACCGTATTGTATCGCGTAAAGGATAGAGAAAAAACTACTGTGTTTCGTATTCGTTCTGGCACGAGTTCCTCGGTGATTGTCGGGGCCAGGCGAGCAGTCGTAGGATCTCTTCCTGTACCTGTCTCCTCGATTTCCAGCTGACGACACACCGGAGAGATGCGATCTGCCGGTAGGACACACGATACAAGACGTTTCACAATATTGTAGGGCCCCGGGGTGACGCGCGGGGACTCGTGGTCCCATTGGGCCCCGAAGCGTGGGGGGAGGTACCCGGGGGAACCCTCGTCACCGCAAGTCTCTGAAAATCGAATTCTCAGGGCATCGAATGACAATTTTGGCCGGGTCGAACAGATAAACCCAACTACGAGAATAGAGCTGGGAACCGATGGACGAGGGGGGGTGAGGGCTCGCGAACGGCGCGGCCTCGGTGGGGAGAGAGAGAGGAAAAGAGGACCGATGTCGCCCTAGTGTTCCAGAGATGTTATCATCGCGTCGGAGGTTACACCACGACAGGGACGTACGCGATGAAAAGGTGCCCGGGACTAACCAGACCCTAACAATCGTGTCGCGCATTCTTCTCCCTGCGATCCGCTCGGTCCGATAGTTTCGACAGAGTTGCAATTTGCTCGATGCGGTTGGCGCGGCCTTCCTTGCCCACCCCGCCGACCCCGGCGCCCCTAAAGGCTCCGCCACACCGGCTACGACGACAATGAGATTCTTATCGGATCGGTACGCTCTTACCAGCGACCTCCTCCAAAGCAGCTGCGCGGCCACCATATCGACGATTGCTCCTGGCTCGTTCGAAACGCGCCCAAGACTCGTCCAATTGTTCGTACTTTAACCAGAAATTAGCAATATTAGTTTCGTTGTCTATTTATCGACGGCATAGAAAGTGTTTTTGAGTGAGTCGTTTGGAACCTTATTTGGAAATTAATGAAGTGTGAGCTTTGCAGAAGGGTGTTTCGACCCCTAAATATTTCTTATATTTTTGAGAATTAACGCCTTTCACCGAGGAGCCAACAAAATTAATTTCCAACGTTGAAAGATAAGTTCTACGAGAAATCGTGTTTCCAATTGTCCAATTCCAGGGGTTTTGTCCGCCAGCGATGTAGATAAATCTTCAGGTGGTCGAGTATCGGCAATTTCATCCAGTGCTAGCCAATATAATATTCTCTATCGCTTGAATATACACACACACACTGGTCTCCCGTGTTCCGCGTTTCGGCGAAGCGCGTCTTTTCGAACAGCCCCGCGTTTCGAACGGAAGATTCCATCGAAACGGGCGGGAATAAAATTTTCAATAAGGCAACACGCCCCGGTAGGCGCTCAGAGGGGAAATCGAGCGTCAAAATTTAATAAAAAACAAATCAGCATCGCGTGCAGTTATTAACCCCTCGCGCGTTCGATGAAATTGAGAAATATGTATTTGTTTCGTAAATTCGTTTGGTTGGTCTTTCGAAGCCAGATCGTTCTTACGGACGAGTTTCGAAATTTGTGACTTAATGGTGGAAAAATGAAATTTATCGGTATGGACGATGACCCGGAGTTCTAAGCGTACCGACCCCGACGATTCATGGATATTTGAATAAATGGGGGCGGTGTCGGAGCTCGAAATATTGGTTCCACGTCAGTATATGGAACCGGAGTCTCTTTGATCGTATGCCAGCATGCATATTTTTAGTAACCGGGGATAAGAAATGGATTTTATACGACAATCCTTCGCGATATCGTTGATGGAAAAAGAAAATTTTTCATTACTTCCGACCGAATCACTCTTAAACTCAACCAAGTCTGATGTTTCGAATAATTAAAAAGCCCATAAAATTAATACGCGTAACTAAAACTTTGTAGGAGGCAGAATATTTGGAAATGTAAACTGAAAGACTTCGTCGAACGAGTATACATTTTTAAACGCGGGAGTTTTAATTTAAAAATCGGCCCCCGAGATAATAATCTACCGTCGAGCAACACGAAAAGAACTAAGTTTAATAAGAGCGTTTCGCCACATGGTGCGTAATGGATTAATACAGGAACACATAAATTCGACGTAATGATATACCGCGCGACCGCGTAACAGTGTATTTTACATTCTTACGCTGGCTGCCGACGTTTGCTCCTATCATTATTATTACATTGTGTTCATTGGATACGTGGGAGTTAACCCGGTTCACAATCGGAATCGGCGAATTTCGTGCACGGGGTCTGGCCTTCGTCGTATCCCGGCTCGCTGTTAATTACGATGCTCCGCGTTGCATGCGAAAGAGGACGAGAATTTCCACCGACAACGTCAGAAAATCACACGGGACATCGTCGAGTATCTTCTAACGGGTTATTGACAATCAACTTCGTAACATGCTCGATGTGGTCGACGCCGGAGACCTCGACCCTTAGGCTTCCTCCACACCAGCCACCACGAGATAACTATCTTCCGCGTCCCTGGGAGGAATTTCTTACGTGTGAACGCTTTTTACGCCTCTGCTTTAACATCTCCCGTAGAAACTTTCGTTCTTGGGTCAAATTGCACGGATCTTAACGCGTCAAGTGTATGAACGAACTAAAAATATTTAAAATACATACCATATTTGGGAATAGATGGGGACCGAATACAAGAGGTTAAGTAGTGGTTTATCGAACTGTTTCTCGCGCTACGAATAGAAAGAATAGGTCTTCCTTGAAATATTGAAGAACAAATTGAAAATCAAACTCGGAGTTTCCATTGTATGAAAGTACCGCGATAGAAATATTTACCCTCGAAGGGAGTAAACGCGTAACCAAAGTGCGGAATCTTCTAGCAACGCGGGAGATCAAAAAATCACAAAGGAAAACCTTCTTGCAATTGCATTCCCCTCCCCGTCGCCGGTCCGTTGACCAATCCCTCTTTCCAGGCTGTAAAGTTTTCCAGCGAGCCGTCCCTCAAAGAGTGGAGAGGGGGGCCAGAAACTATCCCCTCTGATAAAAAGAATGGATCTTTAATAAATAATGGGTCGAGTCGCCGGCGAGGCAGCCGCCCTATTGTGAAGCGTTTCTTTTGCCTCGGTGAAACCGGCCGGAGAAACGAGAAGTTGAAGACGCTTTCGGCGAGAGAGTGCTTCTACGAGATCCTTTTATTCCTCGTTTTTGCCTAGCTGTTAAAGAACAGGGAGGGGGGAGGGTATCGCGTGCAAGCACGGCCACGGCAAATTGAACGCGCGACCACGAATACTACCAGGGACGAATCCGTTTCGTCACGAACGATCGGGTGTAATTCGTAGTCTGGAAACGATGCTTCGAAGGGCAACGATTTCGTCGCTGCGGAGGAAACACGATACCAACCCCTTCGATTTTTTGACGCGGTTGCACCTCCGCGACTCGGTTATACGAAAAGTGGGTCGTAATTGGCCAGTTATGTTTACTCTGTAATCTGATAAAACTGTTGTAGGTAACAATTTCACACTTATTAACGATTCAGTCTATAGATTTAGTGAACTCGTTGATCTTGAAATTTGTGGCAGCGAAAATCGAAATTTTAATCCTGAAGTGGACTCTCAATCTCAATTGAATTATTTTACAAATTAGTAAATGGAAATCACCTTTCCTTCGAAGTAAAAAATAATGAAGTAATGGAGAATTAGTAGGTACCAAATTTCAATCACTTTGTTCCGTAAGCTTCGTGACTATTACTGATTTAGTCACACTTATCGACGATTCAGTCTATCTACGTATAGTAAACTAGTTAATCTTGAAATTTCTAGCAGTGAAAATCGTAAATTTAACCCTCAAATGGACTCTCAATCTCGATTGATTTTACTTAATGTTGATTTTTATCAAATTTCTAAATGGAAATCATCTCTTCTTCGAAGCATTTAAAAAATACTGAACCAATGGAGGATTACATTTAAATACATTAAATAACCATTAGTTTAAACTTGCGGAGGGCCCCAATGATCCACTCGAGGGTTAAGCATGATTATTTAGAAAATAGAATCCGGTAGTCGTCCTGCTAGAGTTTCAAAAAATATTGTGACCTGTCTGTTAATATTCGTTTGCACCCCCTTGGGTGAATTTCTGCGTCACTGTGAGCCCTTATCCCCTAAGCGATCGCCTGAATGGATTCTGAGCATCTTCTCCGGACGCATCCATCTTTCGAACATTTGCGTGCATCGTCTACACGGCTACAATACTCTCCTACCTCGGAACGGAAGCATTATCGCGAGGTACGCAGAATGCATAAAAGATCGAGCGCTTAATAACATAATTACGTCCCTGCTGTTAGCCGGCGAGCCACCGTTTCTCGAAACCGCAACCCCGTTCTTTTCGGTCGCTTTTCAATTTGCCGTCCGACCCGGAGCTTAATCGAACGTCGTTTGGAAAATCACGGGAATCGAGAATTTTTTTCGAATTACCCCCCTTAACGACCGGGAACGTTCATAACTGTACAAACAGATACCGTGATACGAATAAAAATCTTCGTTTAATTATATCACGGGGCCTCGTGCTTTTAATTCCAATTTTCGCGTGTCAGGTTTTTCTCGAAGGTTAACACCGTGGAAAAATCGAGCTTTCCAGCCTCGATAGGTAAACCGTTATGGAATAATCGTTCGCTGGCTAATGAGCGGGGGATGTTACGATGCACTTAGCGAGGGCATCGCTGAGAGCTCGTAGTTTTTTTCTCGGTCGCAACAGGCATTTCCTCGGTTCCGCGTCGACCGCTGCCACCGGAGCGTTTAGAAGTTTTCTGGCAGAAGTAAAAACTTGGTCCCCCGTTTCGCGCGACTCCGCGAAACGCCGTCGATGCTTTCGTCCACCTGCACCCTCAATTATATTTCCAATTTTCCCGGGCGACGTTGCATCGTCCCCCCGCTCTCACGATCAGTTTCAATTACGTTTATTCGGCGGCCGATTCGCCGTGGAAATTATCTATCGTTCGGACGATCGATCTCCCGTGTCCGCGACAATTAATATAGCGTGTTCCGGGGGAACGTTCCGTTTCGACGTCTTAATTAAAAGTTGGTTAACAGTCCGTGGAACGAACCGGGAGCCCGATCCGGCCCCTCCAATAATCCTTCGGACCGCTTTTTTTGAGACTTCCTCTTTAATTGCTAGTAGAGAACAAAATTTTGGAATATCAACGCGTAAAAACGTTTAATGAGACTAATCTATCCTGAGGTTCGTGTTATCTTCGATCTTCCTCGTTAATATAACAAAAAATAGTAATTGCGTGACCGTAAATCGAGGATGCAGGATTTTAATAATTATTGGTACGTAGGGGCACTTAAGATCGAACGGTGGCAGTTTTCTTAATAACGGTACGCGAACGGAAATCGGTGGTGATTTCTGAAAATAGAGTTTCCGAAACGCGTGTTCCCGCGGCTAGTTTTCATCGTTAGGATGCCATAGGCCAGCCCATTGTCTGGCTGGCCGTTTGAAAAACCCCTGTGCCTCGCGAAGGAGCCGTAATACTACGTCATGGAGTCCTTGCTTTGGTTTATGAAAGGACGTAATGCATACTGCGCTGGAGTGGCTCACTGTTTAATCTTACAAAAAGACGCAGTATTAGGTCAACAGCTTCCAGTCTCGGATTATGAAAAGACGTAATGCTATGGCTCCCAGCCACAGCCATTGAAGAGACGCGAGGCACTACGTCGAGGTCTTTTAATTTCAAATTACGAGACCAGGAGGTATTGCGTTCGTTCATTCTGGATCAAACATGGTTCGCAAAGAAATATTTGTAGCAATCGAAGTGTTGAGAATAAGCATTGCGTGCATGTATTTTTAATGAAAATTTGTATCCATTGGCGGAGGCCCCTCCCTTGCAAAGGTCAATACTACCTGAGGGGGCACTCGTTTATTGCATCCCCTTTGATTAGCAGAAAAACGTCAAGCTAAGAACAGCAGTTTAGTTTTGTAAAACTACATTAATCAAATAAATATTCAACACGAAGGTTTGAAAATCTCCAAGAAAGTGACGTTGATTTTCCTCAGTTTACAGTAGAACGTAGTTTTCAACGAGCATCCTTGACTGGCAATTGCTGGCAATTGGCGAATCTTTGTTTTAGGCCTCTTAATGTTCGCGCTAACGCGTGCTCTTTATGACCGTAATCATGGGTGGTTCCGTCTCGAGTTGCGGTTCCAATCCGTCCACGGCCCTGGCAAGGAATCGTCGAAACACTGTCATTAGGCGATAATAAATTTCGAAGAAAGTCGATCGGGAACACCGCTTTTCAAATTGGCTCGCGTGCACGGGGCCAGTCGTTCGCAAGGGCAGCCCATCGAGAACAGTTCCCTACTTAATGCTCGGGAATACCAAAAAATCTGGGCCAAAACTGTATCGAGTTATTTATACATTTACAGAGTAACTGTAAATCACGTACTAGTTTATTTAAAATAAGGTAGAATGCGATTCACGTGACATCTATTGTCCTGTTATTAAGCTATGTCAAATGTACTTTATATGTAATATAAAAATTTAAATTGATACTTTGAATATTACCGTATATGTTGCATACATGTTTCGTACAGATTGAATTTAAGTAAAATTAAATTAAAGTTGTCTGGTTAAAATAGAACCCCGGTACGAAATGAACAATATAGCAAGGCACGTACACACCGTGCACGCGATAAAGGTACAATAATTTTCACGGTCCGGTCCTCGTTATTTCTATCGTGCTTTAACGTTTAACGGAGATTCGGGGTCGGCGAATCTATGAAACGAAGGAACGACGACGATAAGAACCCACCAGGAACGGTGGACCGAAGTCAATTATACAGATAAAGGAAGCCACATAAATAATTTTTCGGGAAACGGAAATCGCACACGACCGACGCTCCCCGTCCCGTGGTTCGGTTCCTTCCTCGTTAACCCTGCGGTCTTCTTCCTACTTGCTTCTCTCGTTACCTTCGCGGGTGAAACCGACCGTGCGCGCTTTACGACCGTAAGTGCAGTAATGAAACATTCCTTTCTTTCCGAGTCAGCGACACTGGAAACCCGCTGCTGGAACGTTTACCAGTCCCAAAGGCTGGAAACGGGGGGGTCTTTTGCTCCGAACTTGGACTCGCTCCTCCATATTTACGTTTACTATATTCGATTATAGAGAAAACTGCTTTCTTCAAATGTGTGAAGTTCTAGGGAAAGCGTTCAACAATTCTCTTTGGTGCCTCTGGGATTTTTATGAAATAATTTTCTGGCAGTAAAACACTGTGTGTATTCTAATGGTGAATTGTGGGTCCACATTTACACTCACACTTGCATTTGTACACTATAATGATGATTTAAATATGTAAAGTTGTATTTTTTGTGAATTTTTCCTCATTTATTTTGACCAAATGTAATATGGTATTACTTCTATCCACAAGATACTCTTTTTTTAGTTATTATTAACGAGCTAATAATTGCTCAATTACGAACATGATGATGAGGTATAATTATAAACTTCTATTATAACTCAATTAAAAGTGCATAATATAAAGTTAACAAATTGACAGTCGACAACAGTGTTTTTTCTTTTTAGCGGTCACCCATCCCTAGTTTGCACGCCGCCCAATGCAGCTGCACTTCGATGACCGCACGGAGGTCCAGCGCGTCCAACTTGCTACGATCCCTAACAACTACTTTTTAATTTATTTTTAATATTCTACCTCAATTTTGTCCACGATTCACAAGAAACAAATTCTTTTTCATTCACAGCGTTTGTTCCGGGGGTGGTAAAAAATTCCTCTGGGTGGATTGCCTCTGGAACCTTGGTGTTATCATCTGCGTGGAAGGCGTGTTACTCGTTCGCGTAGGTTTCATTGAATTATGCCGCGCGTCCATTCATGCGCGTGCTTTCTCGCGGACACGGCGCGCGGCGTGACCCTTTCTACGCTCGCGTATAAATTGGGATACAGAGCTGTCGGGCGAAACTGGTTCCGCGGAATCAATGGGCTTCCCGTTATCTGATCCACGGGCACCTAGGCGTGTGTCACCTACTGTACAGATAACCGGACGCGTTAATGGCGTCCCGTGGACTCTGGGCCGCGACGGTGATTTACGCGAAACCCCCTGCAGCAGGATTTCTTTTCGACCGTCGTTCGAGAAACACCTTCGTTTCAGAATTACACTCGATCGGAGAACCGATACGCGGGATTAATGTGCCGCCCCGACGAGCCCAATCGAAACTGGATCGCCGTTTAATTAATTCGACTCGCGATTATGGCGCGACGTGCCTTCGACACCGAACGGAAATTGTCACACTTCGACAAACTCACCTCGACCAATCACGGAATCACCATTCCGCGATTCTCTCGACCCACAAAAATTCGTCGAAAATGTTAATAAGCTCCACTGAAATGCAATTTTCTTTTCGTTCAGAATATACATTACTGATAAATGATATTACGAGTTCCATAACTGAATATTTTTCTCTATTTCGCGATAATGCGATCAAATCTTACAGAAACAAGAGTCGACATTTAACCCTTTGTCTACTAAAAGCGCCTATGTTGTCCACAAGGCGTGAAAAAATTTTGACCATAGTCAAAGGGTTAAAAAGCACCATCCTCGATAACATTTACAAACTAGCGAACATTAACGAGGTCTAAAGCGGTTTGTATCTTCCTACCAGCATACCATAAAATATTATATGCCGTTTTCTCTAAATAATAATTTACTTTCCCATCGAGATACCGTTTCAAGTATTCATCGACGTATATTCGGGTTAAATCGAACGTCAGGGGAACCGCGATTAATATCCTTTCAGGCGTCCGCGATTGTTTATGGAATTCTCGTATCCGCGATTTATAGGACGTTTAATCGCTAGAAAGTGAGAGGCGGGGCGCGACAGTAGCCGTTACGGCCCGGGAATAATAAGAGTTTAACAGCGAATCGCGTGTAATAGTTCTTTTATCTTTTTGGCAGCCGTGTTTCATTGCCTCGTTAAAACGCACCGGCTACTCGAAGAAGACATTAAAAGTCGCGCCACTCCATAAAGATAAAAAATGGTTTTAACCATCCGGGGACCATTCCGGCTTGGTTCTTTGTAAAATTCATGCACCCCGAGCGCCGTAGTGGTTTCGATAATCGATACACGCCGGACGATCATCCTCTGCGGGTGTTAACACCTTCGAAGATTATGGCGGACGATCAAATATTTGTTTACGCGGGCGCTTCTCGCCCGGAGCGTCGTCCACGGTGCTGAATGCTTTCGAAATTTAATAGATTTTTGCGGGTATTTATGAACGAGTGCATAGACGGGACAGCAATTACCGGCTTGGACCAAAGAATATACCGTTTTAATCTAGAAATGGACGGATCTCGCGGAGTACGTAGAGTCGAGAAGATTGGACGCGATGGAGTCGCAGACGGTCGAATGTGTCGTTAGAGTTTTACGACGAAAGGTCTATAATTAGAGGTGTAAAATATATTTCGAGGCTGGCGAACCCGGCTCGCATAAAAGTGTCATCGAAAAGGGCAAAAACCGATATTCGGATCGGGCGCGGGTACGGTTCTGGGGGAAAAAAACTGGGACGAGCGAAGAGAAAAAAAGAAAATTCGCGGGGAAAAGGGTTCGATGACATAATTTTTTTCGCTACGCGCGCACACGGTCGTTTCTTAAATCGAACTGTAGATTTATTCTCGCAATCCCGCGCGCGAAAATGCTGAGGCACGACCGTTCGAAAACGCAGCACTCTACAAACGTATTTCATATTTTATGTTAGGATATTACTCCATCCCAGCGGGTGTTCAAACGTTCGCGAACGATTAAAAATTTTATCGCTCGGCTCGTTTCGTTCTCCGTTGTGTTCTTAATTTCTGTAACACGATCGATCATGATCTGCCTGCCGTCCGTCGAAACAAAGTGATTTTTTCCTATTATAATTTACAAAATGCAAATTTGATGATAAAGATATTCGTGTAAGAATGAGAGGTTATTCGAAGAGGGACGTGGGACGCGCGGTGGAAACGTAATATTATTATTCGCGTTTTGAAAAATGCTCTCGGGGATGATAATACGCGTATATCTGATTGTCGAGGGAAGAGTTACGAGGAAATATTAGCAAAACGGCAAACCATACGGACGTATGCACGCGAACGAGCACAACGCTGCGATTCATGGATCGCGATCGTTTCCATTCATCCGTGTGATTCGCGTTTCCCCTTTGATACCGCTTTGGCATTCATGGCCTGGCGTTCAATGGCGAAGATAAATCGAAGCCTTTAAGAAAAATTGCCCCGGTCCTTCCACCAATTTTATCTCGCTGTTAGACCATCGATACCGATCGACCTATCTCTTTTTACGGACATTAATAACGCGAGTTCGTTAGCGGCTCCTTTTTTTTTCTTTCCTCGATAACAACGTGGAACCAACATTTGGTCAACAGCCTCTTTCAGGGCTCGAGAATTCGTCCAGAAACGAACGTCCTTTTTTTCAGGGGACTTCCGGGCTGCGCTATATACTAGATAAACGTTCCGAAAATCGACAGATATTGCTCGCGTAATTGGGGGGGGGTCACCTATACAATTATCGAAGCAAAATCAAAATAATTAGAGGGGGTCGATAAGATAACCGATGACTCGAATGCTTCGACGCGATGTGTAAGGTTAATTAATGATATCACCACGCCGCTTAAGATACCCGGGGAATCTATTTAAATGAGTTTATTAACCCTTTACAGTCGACGATTATTTTAAACCGCAGCCCTGAATGTCTCCCGGATTCGCACATCCATTATCTATTATTAACGCGTATCAATCGTGGTCTCGAAGCAACAGATTCGCTCGCAATAAACATTAACCACCTCTGTGGGCCATTTCGCCCCGAATCTTACCATTTCGATTAAATTATCGCTTTCGAAACCGTATAAAGTTTTAATCGAAACGAAACGTTTCCACGGGGCCTCGAGACCCTTGAAAATTTCTAAAAAACCTTTGGCGAAACGTTACACGTTGGTCGTATATTTTTATTACGACCGAAGGAGACTCCCGGACGGTGCAACCTGCATAAATTTCGACACCTTATGATAGCGATAATTTAAGCCCGGTAACAAGGAAATCTGAATATTTCCGCGGCTAACGATTCCGACTGGCGATAGAGCGTTTCGAAAAATTATCCCGGGGATCGTTATCGCCTAACCGCCGCCGAGGGACGATCGGTATGGAACGCGACGCCGCGGCGGAGGAATCGCCTCGTGCCGGTTTCTTCTCGAATTTTAAAACGTGAAAATTCGTCGGCACTGCATTAACAACAATACAGGTGAATTTAGTGCTACCTATCAATTACATTTCACGTCGCGATAATTGGATTTAGTAGCGGGCTCAGCGTTGCCGGAGCGGATCGACGTGCAACAATAAATATACAGGTATTTTCATTATCGAACGTCGACAGCCAGCCGCTCGTAAAGTCTTCGCGAAACGAGCCACGATGATTTACTGTTTTTTTCACCCCCCCTCCTTCCAACCCTATCCGCCGTTGCGCGTCTGCCTCTACTCCCCTCGGTTGGTTATCGTTCGCTTTTTCTGCCGCGAAACAAGGGACGAGAACCGCGTGTCGGTCTGTAAATTTGCCTAACAATACCAACGGATATTTCGTCCATATTCCCCCTCTTATATTGTTCAAGAAATGTACAGGGCGGACCACGTACTTTGCCCACTACCGCTAGATTCGTCCCTCATTCATGCTTTGAGCAAACGTTGGTCTTTTATGCGGTTTGAGAAACGCTTACGAAATTAAAATACACGTAGAAAGGATACAACAACGTTGTCGAAAAATTTGGGCTGGAACACTCGTATCAAAGACACACATTATATTGGTCAAGCATACATAAGGCCACGTAGCTTATCCACTCCTATTTCCATCTCTGATTCATGCTTTGAGCGAACGTTGGTCTTTTATACGCGTACGAAATTGAAATGTATTGAGAAAGGATACAACAACGTCATCGAATAATGTAGGCTAGAAGACTCATATCAGAGACACAACAAACATACATACGAAGACGCAGAGACCTATTGTAAAGTCAGTCGTTAGCAAAGTCACAGATGCACAGAATACAATAAATGGTAAACCAATTATAGATACGAACTCATCTAGCTATTCTCCCGTTTCCTGGTAACGGGGGGGATGAAATGTGGATGTAATGTGCAAACCTAGAGCCCCAGTGAGCACCGCAAGAACAGATGGCTCGAAGAAGGCGCTGTCAAATGTTTGACGAAATTACCAAGAAGTAATCTTCCGTGACTCCCAAAACCATCAATTCTGAAAAATATCGCAGCTTGATAGATCGACGGACGCCCTCGCAGCTTCTATTATTTAACAGCAATCGTACGGTTCTTATCACGACGATGCAAGATTGCATCGTGTGTAATCCACGGGAAATTAATTTCATAAATAACACGGGGCTTCAACTATACTTCGATTATAGAAATCAACAAGCCAGAGTATTCGAAGGGATTACTTGACTTTGTCGTTAAAGGATTCATTAAACGAACGATTTACGAAACGTAAATGCCCCCGAAGGAGCCCTTTTGAAATCGCAAAAATTCCCTAATCTGAAAATTAAAATCGTTACTTCTCTTGGTAAAAATTCCACTCAATTCGACTCGTTGATCCACTTTTTTTTCGCGTAAATGAAACTTCGAAATCAAAAGAACAACGAATAATAGAGTATTTAAATATAAAACTTTGTTCACCCAGACGCGTTTGCCTAAGAAACCGGCCCCGAAGTTTGCCAAACGACCTAATCCTAATAGCAGGGGTGGACAAGTTATGTGGTTCACCCTGTAGGGTTGAGCCAGGGCGCCACGCCTCGCTCATTCTTTCCGAAACCGCTGTCATTCCTCCAGCTGGCTTCGACCTTCCCGTCTCGTTCTCCACCCACCGTGGTCCGTATTTCTAATTACAGACCGCGGCGTTTTTCTTCCGACGGGGGAAACAGAAATTAGAAATTAGAAATTCGTATCTTCACGAACGTCGTCGGTTCGCTTCAAAGCGGACCATTCGTGACTCCGACCAACGCTAATAAAAGGATCACAGCGGCCAGCTTCGTTAATTTTCTCAGATAAATTCGGAATTTGGTGTTTCCAGAAATTCGGAGGACTCGAAGTCTTTATATTCTGTCTGCGTAAACACGAACGACGGGAGAATTCGGTGGAGAGATTGTCGCCCGAAAGCGGGATCGTCGAAGCCAGAAGGTGTAATATCTCTTTTTTCTCGCTTCTCTTCTCCGTAAAGGTCTTTGTTTCATTGTCATAATCCATTTCGTTCCTCTGCGTGGATTCTATGCGCCTTTACAATGCGGCGAAAGCTGGACCCTGCCTCCTACGAGGACAGGGGAGACGCATCGCTGAGTTTTAGAAATAACGACGACCGTCTTTCTCTCTCCTCGGACTTTGAATTATTTTTTTTTTTTCGTTTCTAGTTTCCATTTACTCAGTTTCGCCGCGAGCGAGTCTCCAGGAGGATACAATCTTGCTCTCGAACTAGGTATTCGGTCGGTGGATTCCGTATTTATTTTTTTATCAACAGAAAGATGTTCTCGACGTTCGATTAAACGAGATGCAACGCTCTATACTCGCGATCGTGGCTTCAAAAAATTTCTGTGCCACGTTTAAACGTGTACGAAAGTATCATAAAAATTTAGAAATCGTATCGTGAACAGTTTTCGTGTAAACAAATCACCAAAGTCGACCAAGGTTTGTAAGAACCTCGAAGACGTTTCGGACGGCGTATAGCGGTCGTTGAGCATGGTCGAGCATAAAATGGCGGCGGATTCCGTATTTATTTTTTTATCAACAGAAAGATGTTCTCGACGTTCGATTAAACGAGATGCAACGCTCTATACTCGCGATCGTGGCTTCAAAAAATTTCTGTGCCACGTTTAAACGTGTACGAAAGTATCATAAAAATTTGGAAATAGTATCGTGAACAGTTTTCGTGTAAATAAATCACCAAAGTCGACCAAGGTTTGTAAGAGCCACGAAGACATTCCGGACAGCGTGCAGTGGTCGTCGAGCATGGTCGAGCATAAAATGGCGGGCGGATTCCGTATTTATTTTTTTATCAACAGAAAGATGTTCTCGACGTTCGATTAAACGAGATGCAACGCTCTATACTCGCGATCGTGGCTTCAAAAAATTTCTGTGCCACGTTTAAATGTGTACGAAAGTATCATAAAAATTTAGAAATCGTATCGTGAACAGTTTTCGTGTAAATAAATCACCAAAGTCGACCAACGTTTGTAAGAGCCGCGAAGACGTTCCGGACGGCGTGCAGCGGTCGTCGAGCGTGGTCGAGCATAAAATGGCGGCGCGGAACTTAATGGGCGTTAAATGTCATCCGATTATTTCGGATCGAAAGTTTTCATCCGGTCCGGAAAGTGTGCCAGGGAAAACTGAAATTCGCCGCGGCTCGTTTGCATGACTTTATCAAGCGAGTCGCCAGGCAATATTAAATCGCATGAATATTTAAGGATACGTCTACGTCTGTCAGAGGGACTTCTCTTATATTATTACCCTCTTTCGGGTCTATTAAACGCGCTTTTAATCGGCCGGGGCTGTCGCAACTTCCATCGCGGCTTTCAAACGAGCCACTTCCATTTTTTAATCCTCCGTCGAGAAACTTCACCGAACTTCTGCCGTTAATTATTCATCGGCGCCAATTATGGCCCCTGGTGTAGCTGCGTCCAATAATTCGAACGCCACGATCGCTATTAACGAATCCCGCGACCGGTTCGCGGTCCTGTTCATCGTTACATTGGTGCAATTTATACTTTTTGTCGATCGAATTTCATTTGGGAGCCATATTTGATTTTACGTAATTTTTCCAATGAAGAGCTGACAGGAATTCTCAAGATTAAATGTTAGCCTCTTGGGCTGAATTTTGAGAGAGTAAATAATCCATACCTGACACTGACGTATCGAAAATAAAGACTCTATATTCTGGTTGTGTATTGTTAACAGTGTTATAATAAAACGTTGTCAAGAAAAGTGTGAAACAAAACATATGAAAACGATTATTTAATTCAAACAGTGAGCAAGTGAGCCACACTCTAATGGCGTGTCTAAGAGGTTAAAGAACTTTAACGAGTTTCCCAGTTGTCTAAGAACAGAGTTTCGATTTCGTGGACGACCAGAGTGATTTGAATGCAAGAAAAATTAAAATCCTTCGAGGAGGCAATATTCAAATATTGGACGTTTTGCATATACAGGGTGCATGTTTTTGTTTGCGAAGGTAGCTGCTGGCTTCTGGAGGAACTCTCATTTTAATCTGGGATCGATTAACGCGTCCCGACGCAATATAAAGTCGAATACAGGGCGAGCATACCCGACAGGCCCGAGTAATTATACGCGAAGATTAATGAGCGGTCTGTTTGCTTCGAGACCGTCGCGAAGTTTGCGTTGTTCGATGGATGGAACGGAGAAACTGGTTCCCGAAACGGCACGGGAACGTCTCAACGAGCACTTAAAAATATTGTTCTGCCCCGCCTAGAGCGTCCGTCGGGGTCGCTTAAACGTCCTATCCCGAAATTCGGGCTTCGTTTAAACTGCGGTCCGCGGGCGCACGAAGGGCGTGGACTTTAAGTAGCCCCCGTCCGTGCATCGTTTGTTCCTCGTCCGTTTCCTCTTTTTCCCTTCGTTAATTGCGACCCCCGTACGAACGGGAACGCCAGGCTCGAGCCACGCTTCTCACCTGTTGCCGAACCGTATAAATATTACGAGCCCCGGTTTCGTTGCCTACGATTCGCTTACTTCCATAAACCACCGAGATAATCATCGTGTCTATCGCGCGCGCATTCAAATGACCGCTTCGTTTTCGTCGTTTAAGCCACTCGAGCCGGAAATTAATACGCCCCCGTGCGTGTAAAAGGGGCTCTGACGGGTAAATCGTTTCTCCCTACGGTTGTTTACGAGAAACGGCCAACGACGAAATACGAAAAGAGGGAATCGATTATAAGGATCGGTGAATTATGATAATTTGATCCCCGGTTCAGTTCGTCAAGGTTAGCTGGGCCCTAGAAATTAATTACGATTAATTGGACAGGGTGTAAAATCCAAGGAAAATCCCTTTTGTCCCGAGATATACGCGACGAGCGGTTTAAATCGGTGGGACTATTTTAACTAGGAATTTATAAGAATTGGGTTACGTCAACCGGAACTCTAAAGGACATCGTGAGGTGGGCCATTATAAATTCAGACAACAAAAATACAGATGCAAATTGAGTATCTAACCCGGCGATACAGGCGACCTAGAGCGTGTATGTTCGCCGGAGTAATATTATTTTCGTAAACGTATGTAGGATGTATTGCGTCAAACGTCGAGAAGACCGAAACGAACTTAGCGAAATATTAATAATAAGACGTTTTCGTCGCGATTCGGCTATTCCGTTGACGTAAACTGTTTTTATCCGGATCGCGTAGTGTAAGCCGGAATTCATTCATACAGCGATGGAAATAATCGACCGATTCCCATCGGCAACAGTAATGAAACATCCAATAATTAATTCCTCCAACTCTTCCCCAGCGGAAGCTGGCTTGTAAAAATAAACACAATATTTAGGTTATGCAGTTTCCGGCTGGAGACGAGATTTTTAGCTTCGTAGGAGGTCTCGCTAGTGTGGGTCGGACAGTATCTTGTTGAAAAATGTTGGAGTTCAAAGCTTGTACATCTTAAACTCATCTTTCAATGCAAAATTTAAACAGGTGTATTAAAAATATACAGTTCATCTGTTTACACCTTTCCAATAATAGTTTGCGACATGTTCAGAGTAAATACACGATTTTTTATTAAGCAGCCAAAACAATTGACTCTCAAGATCAGATGTTAAAGAAAACAAATCTAGATAGGACTCTTAAATTTTCTGTATGTTAGTTTGCAGTTGTGAGAAAACAAAGTTTTGTTTTCGTGGTCAATTTGTGGCAGTCAACGTGTTAAAGTAATTAATAATTTCAAAAGATTTCAAATTCAACGCATGCATCGCTTAGCACTTCCTACGTTCACCGCTAGAGGGCCACGCTCTTAACTCTCTCGCAAGTGCTAGATTAATCATCCAATATCCCCCAGGCTCTTCCCACCATCCACCAGTGACATCCCCATGGAGGTACCAAAAGAGATTCTATAACATCGAATCTTGATCATCGGGGGTGCCTAACGTCCCCTCGCGATACCAATCCCCCTAACCGGAAATGGGGCCTATAATTAAAGTTTTACCAGCGAGGGACAGGTATATACCAGAAATCCTCGTATTTCTAATCTTCGATCACAGACGAGGTATACGAGTAGACTTTACACCTTATGGACTTTGATGAGCCAATCTGATTGCCATACCGAATTATTTTTTAAATAAATAAGGATTTTTAAGAACTTTAAATAATCTTAATCGATTGATGCCCAATTCTGGACCGTACAGCTTTCATTCCGTTAAAAAATAATAAAATTTATGCAATTTCATTTTCTGTCCCACTTCCTCTTGCGTTAATTTTTAAATCTGTCGATAACGTTGGGAGTGACACGGAAATGGTAATGGGGGCCCGGGACCCCAGAGAAACGGGCCGAAAAAATACATCGGGTGAAAGGTCCACTCGTATACGTCGTCTGTGCTTCGATCTTCGGGGTTGCTCGGGAGGTGAGAGCGCTACGAGAACGATTCTCGCGTTCTTCGTTCATCTGGCCTGTCCATCCATTTCCTGTCTCGCCTCCCCGCCCCCCGCCCGCCAGGATCGCCGTATCAGATTTCCGATGGCCGTGGCATACGTACTCGGCCGAAGGTAGATTAGATTTTAATAATGCAATTTGGGTTTACGGGCGGTACGTAGTCGAAGGAAGGGCTTCGACGAGAGAGACGAAGTGGCGGTGGAGGGGGTGGTGAACCTGGGGGCTGGTTCGACTGTAAAACGAGCCGGTTTTCGCCCGGAGGAGGCAAACCGGAGCCCCGGGAACCTACTACGGACCCGGTAATTGTTGGAATTTGATTGGGCCTCGACACAGCAGCAACTGGCCGCAACCGCGGCCGCGCTTCGCCTCTTGTTGGCATCGGCTATGAGTTCAAATGTCCCCGGGCTGTTCGCGGAGCTGCGTGCGAATGCGAATTTCAGAGCATTCCGACGAAATTGATAATAGACCCGCGACTGGGGGGAGGAGGTGGGTAGAACAGGAGCAGGAGGAGGGCGATACGAAGTTGCATGAATCGGGCCACGGCCAGACGGACGACGCCATTCGAAACGCGACGGTGAAAATCCCCGCGTACCGTTCCCTCGGATAAATGGGGGAAAACTCGAATATTCTGTCGCGTGTTAAACGTGCATCCCCGAACGTAACACGCTCTCGCGTTTTTCAATTCTCGGTGCACGTTGAAAAACACCGTCCCGCGGCGCCCGTTGTTTCCCGGTGCCTCTAATTTTCCCGCGCTCCATTTCCTGCCCACTCTTTCAACCCCTTCCTACCAACGGTTACAGTTTCGCTTGTGCGTGTGTTTTCTACCATTTCTTTTTTTTTTCTGGTACGATGGCTTTCAATTTATCAGGATTGCTTAAACCGGGGACTCTCCAAGCGTCTCGTGGTTTCGGTGCTACCGGAAACGATACACGACGGTGGGAATAATTGCACGGTCCGAGGGAATTTCGACGAAAAGAGAAAACAGGACTTTACGTGTGACTTGGAGAAACATGTTTTTTGGATTATTTTAATGTTCTTATGGATTGATCGAGGGACAGGTAGACAGGTGGTACATCGCTGGAGGGCTTTAGAGGCTTAAAGAGCTGGCAAGCCTGGATAAGTAGATAGCTGAATAGTTAACATATTCGAGAGCTAGAGATTTAGAGGTCTGGATTCTCTAGAGCTAGACTTAGATATCTACAGAACTCTACTTTTGTAGCGAGACACAGAGAACAGATCCCAGCATTGCTAGAGATCTAAAGAGTTCAGAGACTCGACTAAGAGAGATGATTTAAGAAGTTACAGAACTAAAATACGAGGTCCAATCTCGGCTATTGATTTTGCAACTCGAAAACATACCTGCGAACGTTTTATATTTAAAAAGAAAACCTGTAAAATGTCTGAGAATGTGTATCAATATCGTCTTAACGAGCTATTGACATATTTGAATAATTGGCGATAATTTAGCGGAGCTCGTTAAGAGGGAAAGAAATCAAACGAAAGTCGAAGTTGAAAATGCGTAATACGAAGTAAGCACGCGACGATCGTAAACCGTGGCGGCTCTCCGAATGGTGACGTAGCGATTTGAAATTTCGGGCACGTCGCATAAATCAAACACCCATCGCCGGAAGCGAATCATGATTCCGGTTGGCCGTCGATCATATTACGCGGGGACGGTTCGTAATAACGAGATCAAGTTCCCATAAGTAGATGCGACGCCCTTGCCTGAATCCATGCGCAACTTAATTTCGGGGCAATTCGAGCCCGGTTAATTTAATGCAAAAAACGACGTTACTCTCGTCGTTTTTTCCTTGGTCGACGAAGCAACGATGTTAAATAGACATCAGGGAGTAATAAAATGTAGCAAATTCAGAATCCTCTACCCTTAATTAGCAGACGATAACGAACCATTCAACGAAAATCAGTCGACAAGCAAAGAGACAGACGCTTGTTGAAGTTTCGAACGTTTTGTTGATCACCAAAAGTTCTAAATCCGCCATCGAGCGTGCAATTATGCACAACGTTTTGCCACCGTCTACACGCGTACCCGTGACTGAATAAGGAACCACCTTGACCGCTTTCCCTCGACCGTCTCTATCTTCGTATTCCACTGCAAATAAATTAGCCGATATCGATTCGCTCGCTCGCGAAAATAAATCTTAAAAATAAGACCGAGCGTGCCGCGCTTAAACGCGATCTAATGTACTCGCTGGACAACGCGATAGCCATACAATCTATTGATAGAACGTGACAGTTATTTTTATCAATTCACAGCTTCGTGGTATCGATTGTATCCAAAGACGCGCCAAAGGGTAGCTCGAAGTTACAGAAAGCGACGACAATCGCCGTCAGAGGGCTACGCTCGAGCCTCGCCTTTCTCGCAAGCGCTCGACAAATTCCTCCTAGCATTCACCGCCTCAAAATAAACAAACAAACAATCCCGAGGAGTTCTCGAAAGCGTTCGAAGGCAGAGATTCGAGCGAGCCTCGAAGCTAAATAGGGGTGACAGGGAACGTGTTAACTCCGGGGACTGATCTTTCGGTTCTCGGGTGCAATAGGTTCCACCGTGCGTTTGTAAATTCGCGTAGCGCGTGACACGAAACCGGTATACCCGGGATCCGGATGATCTATGCGTTGCGGGACCCGGGGCCGCGGCTAAGGTGCATTCTCTCCCACCTCCTGGCGCTTCTCTCCGCGCGAGCGTTCTCCAGCGGGCTAAATAATATCAACTACGCGAAGAGGAGGCACCGGACACACGGGCCCGGGCACACATACGCCCGGCCCTCCCCATTGGCCATTGAGGTGTCCGCCAGTGAGTAATGCCATAATAAATTATCTGACCGTTGCTGCTACCGCACTTGCGCCTCTCTGTCTCCGTCTCCGTCTCCTTCCTCGTCCTGACGTTCCCGCTCGTGCCTTTCCTTCCTTTTCCTGCCCGAACCACCGGGGGAATATCCGTGGGTCTTCGCGGCGAGAGAGCTCCTTCGTTCCGAACGCCGCGAAAACCCTAAGGTCTGCGAAACCAGCTCCTCTTATAGGGGACGCGACGATTTATCATACACGACGAGTCGACGCGACAAGGTGCAACGATAATTATACCGACTTATCGTACTGTCGTTTCACGCTGAACGCAACGACCCGTCGTTCGACAAATCTCACTCGACAAATGGCTTCACCCATCGCCGCGAGGAATACCAACTTCCGGACGTTTGCTTCCCTCGGTCCCTCTTACGCAACTTTCCACGCGGTTTCGAAATGGAGATGACTTCGTTACGGTGTATATTTTTTATTAAAAATATTTTAATATGACATCTGTTTTATCATACAATAGACATCGTATTGGTACCAGGCTTTATAAAAGTGCTGTGCACATTGTCGACTTCTCGCGGTTAACCCCTTGCCATACAATGACTAATCTAACTTGTTACGAGTTCTTGATGGCATGTCTCACAATCATGAGGCTACTTACTCGTCATAGAGTCTTAACTATAAAAATAAACAGATTTTTACATTCACGAGGTATTCGTAAAACAAATCTATTCTTTCCTGTGGCCATTTTTTGTACCAACATATTTGAACAAAATTAAATAGAATACGTTTAAAAAATTACATTAAATTGTACGTCAAGGGGTTTAAAGCGAACACGTCTTTCTTTATACATAAAGTGTTGTTTAATATACAATTGTGATCTCGTCAATTATTTCACCAACCAACAAATATGTTAACACTTTAATTGCCACGCTATGGAATTGGAACAATTAATTTCCATGTTCAGGCCCCGAGGAAAATAAATTTTAGCAACATGTTACGAAAATAAGTATCGAAACTTGGGTTGTGCGTTTAACAAAGAACCCTATAAAGACGATGGAAACTTTTGTGTATTCCTGATCATTTTCCGGTGATCAAGTTACTATTCTACAAAAAGCACGCCCCGAAAATATCTGTTCCATCCCTTTTAGACTTAGCGACCCGCTATATCGATTTCACTAACCACCGGTGCTGCAGCTTGAAAGACACTGATACATGGTGTACTGCAGCAAGGTCTCAGACAAGAATCAACGGTCACCATAAAAATTCTTTGGAATACGGTCAGCGTATATCGAGAACCTCGATCGTTGCAAAGGTTTCTTTGTCGCCAAATATAATTAGCTACGATCCATCGCGATAATAGACTCCGAGCGGCGTTGTTTTTGGCCAGTTGGTCGCGATAAGGCCATTGTACAACGAACAGTGTGTAGAATAAAGCGTGTCGTTACGCAAATCTGAAAGTTATAGTGGCCCCCGCCTGTGTTAATCCAGTTCCAATAGAAATTGTATTAAGCCGGGTGAAAGGAGGTGGATCTGTTATTGTGTGCGGTGCAATGTCGATAAATGGTGTTGGCACAATTCACCGCGCAGAGGGAATTATGGATCGATTTGTCTATTTAAATATCGCGAGAGAGGTATTGTTGCCAGGGGCAGAGACCTATACGCCAAACGATTCGACCTAACTTATTTCGACTTTATTTTCGACCTTATTTATGATCAGGGGTGATGAATTTCTTCACCGAGGCGCACAAGAGTCCCCCACAGCTAATTTAATCCCCCACCATCGGCTTCCACACTAGCTAAGTCCCGAGTGTTCATAGTACACACAGTGGGGGGACATTTCGCTCGTAATTCTAAGTATAAATGGACACTTTTTAATTGAGTGAGGGGGATCGAGACGTACAAGAGTCCCTACAGCTAATGTACTCCCCACCATCGACTTCCACACTAAGTCCCAAGTGTCCATAGTAGACACAATGGGTGGACGGTTCCACGCATGCGCGGATGCACATTTCGCGCGTAATTCGAATCGTGCAACGCACGAGGTGTAAAAAAATTCATTTCCAAGAATAAATAGAGGCTTTTTAATTCTTCAAGGGGTAACGAGACGCACAGAACACGGTTTCGAAAGAAAAATGGGATCGTTGAGCGAGCTGCGGTCACCGAAGTTTGAGATAGGGTTTTATCGGGGTCGATCCATCATGGGCAAACGGGCGTAACCGTAACGAGCGGGCAAAGTATGGAATTAACCGTCCGCGGCCGGTTGACAAACAGCACTCATCGCTTTGGCCGGGTCTCGCCGCGAAAATGAGTCGGTCCGGATGCGCGACACGGGCGCAACACACATTATGGCCTCTTGTGTGCGCCCGTTAGAGAAAGGCAGTTTATATACGCACAGCTACCATGCACGTTCTCCGAGTAACAATGAAGCAACAGGTTGCCGCCCCGCCACCAAACTTCTATGACAGATTGTGCAACCTTGATGGTCCGTATAACCCGCCCTGTCAGCCCTTCGCACCCACTGGCCGTTTTATGGCCGGCACGACGACCGGACCGCGCTTTTACGAGGCCCTGTTAAAAACAAATAGAAAACCAGCCCCGTCGATCGTAAAACTTTTTCTTCGAAACGCAACCGAGGAACACCCACTCGCCCACCGGGGTGACACGACACGCCGTGCGCGTTTCTTGCGCCCGTTTTTTATTATCTATTCGGACCCCGCGTCATCGGGGCCCCGACCACCCCCTCCCTCTCGACCGTTGCATACATTTGAATATAATATTTCAACGTTTATCGTCGCCTGTAATGTTTTCGAGCCGAGAATGTATCGCCGCGCGACTTTTACGATTTCCGTTGCCATTATACGATCGATGATTGAAACCAGAGTTGGGGATCTGGCCACATCGGAGAAAACTCTGCGCTCAGAATTCCGATCGACGGTTGATCTATGTCGCGATACCGTCGCGTTGTATCGTTGGGAAATTCGCTTATGAATAATTCGCGATTTTAAATGCTGATAGACGCGTAATTACATGCTTAAACGTGCACGTATCTGTGCCGATATCCTCGAAATAATTATACCGATCTGCATATATCGTTTAAACGACTGCTCTCGTTCTTGGATTCGATTCGAGTTTCTATATCGCGTCCACGGTACTTGCAATAAGAGATTTAATTGTTCGAGATTCTTTGGCCGTGTATTTTGATTTTAGGCTCGCGAGCTTGTCCTTTTTTGGACCGACGGGGCGACGTTAAAGGAGTTTAAAAGCCACCGGTAGTTCGGGATGATTGCAATACCACGAAAAGTAAATACGTTATAAAATAAATCGAGTACACACGGCCGCGGAATAATAAAAGTGCAACCTTCGACTGGGCTGGTCTATAAAACGGTCTAGCGGGGAGAAAAATTGCACGCACACCGACGCGGTTTACGCCGTCTTGCGTTCGTTGCCGCGCCGGACACGCATTCCGTGTCTTTATCGAGTTCGCTGCACCATGAAATTGGCTACTTTCACCTTCGGCTGTATAATGTTTAATCAAACTGCGCGAATTATCGGAATTTCCTCTTAGACACCGGGCTGTGAACGGCGTCGCGAGGCTTTAGTCACGCATCACGGGATCTTAATACAACGCGCTGATTATATGTGTTTCAATGCCGTTATCCTCGAACCTAGGCGTCGGGGGAGTTGCATCTAAGGAGGCTCGATCCTGCAATCAATAATGCTACCAGAATCTTCGAAACCCCTGCAAATAAATAATTTAAATCGGCTCACCCAATCCCGTTTGTCGAGCACGAAACACCGAGAAATTAAGCTTATAATACTGATACTCAATGTTTAATAATTATCATAATATTGTAGTCGTTGTAAAAATAGAAAAAAGTCACTAGTCTGCATCTCGAGCCTAAATCGAACAGAAGTCACGAAGAATGGCTCGATCCTGCAATCAATAATGCCACCAGAATCTTCGAAACCCTTGCAAATAAATAATTTAAATCGGTCAACCCAATCCCGTTTGTCGAGCACGAAACACCGAGAAATTAAGCTTATAATACTGATACTCAATGTTTAATAATTATCATAATATTGTAGTCGTTGTAAAAATAGAAAAAAGTCACTAGTCTGCATCTCGAGCCTAAATCGAACAGAAGTCACGAAGAATGGCTCGATCCTGCAATCAATAATGCTACCAGAATCTTCCAAACCCTTGAAAATAAATAATTTAAATCGGTCAACCCAATCCCGTTTGTCGAAGACGAAACACCGAGACATTAAGCTTATAATACTGGTAGTCAATATTTAATAATTATCATAATATTGTAATCGTAAAAATAGAAAAAAGTCACTAGCCTGCATCTCGAGCCTAAATCGAACAGAAGTCACGAAGAATGGCCTGGTCATAGGATTATATCGGGTTTACCCTGTAATTCGACAAAAATTGAAGTCTCCTGGCGCGACAAAGATCGCGTCTGAGATTGGAAGCGATCGGTATCGGTTTCCTTCCGTGCGATTTACTCGTTCGTACGTCGTCGTCGTCGTGGTAGCAGAAATTTCTTGGCACGGGGGCGCGTATTAACGGGAGAAAAGTCTTGAAACTTGGGCGTTTCGGGCTCAGCCAGTCGCGAGCGAGTTAAACGAGCGTACGTGGCTAATAGGCTGAACCCCCCAAGACTCTGTGTGTCGTTTATTAAATTCCTGGGTACACAAAGGCCAAACGCTCGGAAGGAAAGCTCCCTCTTTTTCAACAGTCGTTACGGAAACGCCGCGGATAGGACTGCGGTAAACTATTCAAACGAGGTAATGATCCAGATACGCGACCCAAACGTTTCAAGGACCAACGGAACAAGAAGGGAGAAAGGCGTTTTCGCATTTTATATTTTCGTGGCGCATTGTGCGTTCCTGAAATCGCATTTAAGCGGCAATCACGATGAACGAAATTTATTGTACGGCTTAGAAATTAATTTCCCTAATTCGTTCCGTAACGTTTATCGTGTGATATTGTAGTTTGTATTAAGTAGCCAGGGGAACGGTTTCATTTGATATTTTCGTCGCTGATCGAGCAGCCTCGTGATACGAGATTCCATTAAAGCAACGAACCGATCGCGAAATTCACTCGATAGCTGCATCCTTAAAATGGAGGGGGGGTAGGGGGTTCTAATTTGGCCGACGAGGTACGTAATTGGCTTTTCGTCGCGTGTTCGCCGGAGCACGACGTCCTGTTTCATTAAACTGTCCGTGGAGCTCCTGGGAGCCGATTCGGTAAGGATTCACGGCTCGATGATCACGACGTCACCGTGGATCGAAAGCTCGGATGAATATATTAGGTCCGTTCGACGGCTCTGTCATTTTTCTTCCCCCGATACGTAACTGTCGTTTGCATGCCGAAGACCTCGTTGGCCGAGTCTCGTTGACCCTGTTTTTATTGCCACGCTCTGAAACTAGGTGGAACTTTTGATCAATCCAATAGAAGGTATTAAGGTAGCCTGTTTCTAACGGACCATTGTCTATACGAGGCGACGCAGCGTCAGTGTTCTCCAAACTACCAGACCCTTAAAACGCGAGACTCTTGCTCCAAATCGTTCGAAGTTTAATTTTCAATTAATTTTAGAAACTCTTCTCTTCAAAGGCATCTTTTCAGGGATTTTGCAAGGAGCTTGGCCCGAGTTTTTACGCAGAATTTCCCACGCAGAGGTCTCCAAAACCCTATCCATATTTATATAAATATTATGCAGCAAGGAAAAGGCTTCGCCGCTAAAAAAATAAAAACACCGAGGCTGTGGTGTGGCAGAAGTTATTGTTCGAACAGACGGAAACCAAGATGTTTATTACTCTGTAGTTCATCCGCGGAACGTGTTCGAATCAAGAACACGAAGAGGCGACGCGCGCGCGAATGTATCGAAGCGAATTATTAGTCGTGCAATCAGTCGGTCATTTCACAACAGGTTACAACTGTGTTCGCCGAGAGGAGATACAAGTTTCGAGCGTGTTCTGTAAACAAAGTGCAGACCAAACGTCTTGGTTTCTCGCCACTCTCTGCGCTCCGTTTCGCATTGCATTGTTTCAAACACGATCACTGCGATCGAATTCGTCCATTCTCTTTGTTATAGTTTTGATCCATCTCCTGAGGACTCTTATCGTCGCATATAACTCGATTTTGTACACTAATAATGGGTTTTATATTCGTTTATAAATGAATATAAGTACTATTATTTTAAAAAGTATTATAAGCTTAATGTCTCAGTGATGACTGCGATCGAATTAGTATATTCATTTACTTATTCCGTGGCGGATTGTTGAGGAAAAGATCCTGGGACCTGCTAATGAACTCATCGGTAAAGCAACCCTAATCGTCGGAACATTAAATGGTCAGTCAAGGAGTAGTTGGTCGAGTACTTGTGAGAGAGTTAAGAGCGTACTCTGGTGGCGAGTGCAGGAACTGTCGTCTTCATTTATTCATTTATTCTCTGGAGAAACACTTTGGTGCAGACAGAAGTTACCACGCAGGACAAAATACAAATTATACAAGAGAGAATTGTATCGCTCATAAAAGTTAGTAAAATAATTATTGTACGCTGCAAGGATAGTTGAACATACAAAAGAACGATTGTATAAATGCTGGACATGAAATATAACCTTTGAATAATTTACTCGCAAACATAATATCGGTAATTTCTCTTCTACTATGCAATACTTGAAAATCTGTATCATCGAGTCTGTATTTATCTCACTGACGGTCACGGGTGACCACCAGGGGGCCTCACAATGAACTTGACGTTAACAAAATAATATCTCTGGGTACCTAATCTGGGGGTTAAGAAAATGGCGTCTTTCTGCCCTCAGACTTGAGTAGATCCCAAATTCCCGCGTATTTTCGATACATTATCTAGTATCAGTCTCGTGTTATTGTACCCTAAGGTTCACCGATTGGTGGCGGTGCAGCCCTTATCAGGAAGGGTGGAAACGGTGAAAAGTTCTCCCTCGGTGTACTTAAGAATCTAATAAACGGTATCGCGACCGGTCCGCCGACCTCACGCGTTAAGACTTCTGGCCAGAGCTTATTGGCTGGTGCATTCCCAGTTTCACCCGGGGCTAGATGACGGAGTTTAAGGAGTTTCGCCGTTAATTCGCAGTTGGAGGGTTTCGCGCTTCGCGTAAGAGGACACAGAGGGAGAGAGACGGAGAGAAGGGACTAAGGGTGGATCGCGAGATAGGATCTAAACGCGGCCACGGCCAGCTACGAATGGGCTGGACCGGGGTACTTCCGGTACGCTGTGGACCTAGCTCTGTGTGTCTAAGTCGAGTGGGCACAACGGTGCTCCGACTTGTTTGAGTTTGAGGCGGTTTCATGACGCGACCGCCGTCGAAACGCAACTCTTTCAAAAACCAGCGCCACTTTCCAACAATTTCAAAGAACTTCTCCCCTTTGGCGGGCTGAAAGGTCACGCTGATTCTGAACAACCACTCGCGGGCTCGTTGCTCGTTTCAGTTTCGGGGAAGTACCGAGGCACTTGGTCGAAATATCTTTTTTTCAAATTAAATTATCCCAATGGCCAGGCTGTTCGATGCTCCCTGAATGTTTTCATGTTGTCGACTTGGGTGTCGTTCAACTCCGGGGCGTTTCTAGTTTTTTGCAACGAGCGGACAACGCGTCCGTAATCGACGAGGAAGGTACGGCGCGGCGTGTAAACTTGCGTCGAAGGCGTTATTTATAAAGACTCCGCGAGCCACAAAGAACGCCGTGGCGTTCGCGCAGCCGCTCCGGTGGTAATTTAGAAAAAGAAAACTGACGGCAATCGAATCGCGACAGGAAGATAAAAAAGTTTGTAAACTGAGCGGCGAGCGCAAAAGGGTCAGTAACGCGGCGTGGCGCGTATTGATCCGCCTGCCACGTCCCAATTACAATATTTTATTGAACCGTAACCACGTGCTCGTCGAACGTGGAAAAACGTAACGCTGTTTATCGCCCCGTTCGACCCGATCAAAGGGAATGGCCGAGCTCTGCAACGAGGCGCGTGCTCAAGCACACCACCTCGAGAGATTCCTCCACGAACGGAATCCAGATTCACCGATCACGCTTTTCGGGCCAAGATTGTTCGTCGAGACTTGCAAACTAGTAATCCATTTTTCGACCCTTGGCTCTTCGGGTCTCTTTCTACCCAAGACGTCATTTATTTAAGAACGAATGCAATGGACAGATACACTATATAGACTGTGTTTTATACAGGGTGTTTGGTCACACCTAGGAAAATTTTTAATGGGAGATTCTGAACCATATCAATTTTTCGATTGAGGCGTCGTTAAAAAGTTATTAAAAGATTTCAAATCATTTCGAGAAAATTATTTTCGGTTGCAGGGGTCGATTACAATCATTTTTGGTCAATAGACATACCCTTAAATTCCTACCCATTTTCTAGAAAAAAATTCGAGAAGGTGCGAAATTTTTCGACAAAATTAAAAAATTTCAAATCGTTCTGAAAAAATTATTTTTGTTTGCGAGGGTCGATTACAATCATTTTTGGTCAATAGACATACCCTCGAAATCCTACCCATTTTCTAGAAAAAAATTCGAGAAGGTGTGAAATTTTTCGACAAAATTAAAAAATTTCAAATCGTTCTGAAAAAATTATTTTCGATTACAGGGATCGATTACAATTATTTTTGGTCAATAGACATACCCTCGAAATCCTACCCATTTTCTAGAAAAAAATTTGAGAAGGTGTGAAATTTTTCGACAGAATTAAAAAATTTCAAATCGTTCTGAAAAAATTATTTTCGGTTGCGGGGATCAATTAGAATCATTTTTGGTCAATAGACATACCCTCAAAATCCTACCTATTTTCTAGAAAAAAATTCGAGAAGGTGTGAAATTTTTCGACAAAATTAAACAATTTCAAATCGTTCTGAAAAAATTATTTTCAGTTGCGGGGGTCAATTAGAATCATTTTTGGTCAATAGACATACCCTCGAAATCCTACCCATTTTCTAGAAAAAATTTCGAGAAGGTGCGAAATTTTTCGACAGAATTAAAAAATTTCAAATCGTTCTGAAAAAATTATTTTCGGTTGCGGGGATCAATTAGAATCATTTTTGGTCAATAGACATACCCTCGAAATCCTACCTATTTTCTAGAAAAAAATTCGAGAAGGTGTGAAATTTTTCGACAAAATTAAACAATTTCAAATCGTTCTGAAAAAATTATTTTCAGTTGCGGGGGTCAATTAGAATCATTTTTGGTCAATAGACATACCCTCGAAATCCTACCTATTTTCTAGAAAAAAATTCGAGAAGGTGTGAAATTTTTCGACAAAATTAAACAATTTCAAATCGTTCTGAAAAATTATTTTCTGTTGTGGGGGTCAATTAGAATCATTTTTGGTCAATAGACATACCCTCGAAATCCTACGCACTTTCGAGAAAAAAATTCTTTACTGAAACTATAATGTCTGACCAGAATACTTATTTTACTATTATTAAAATTCAATACGGGTGGAACTTTAAACGTTAATAACTTTTTAACGAAGCCTCCATCAACAGATTGGTATTCTTGATTTTCGTCTTATTTTGACCTCTAAAATCTCCCATTCATATTTGTCTCAGGGGTGGCCAAACACCCTGTATATTTATATCATTTTTGTCCCTATTTTGTTTCCCCATGTGGTCGTTGGATCTCGTCTTTCCCGTACAGTTGTCCTCTTGGAACCAATAAAGGGTTAACAGTGTAACTAAAACAATTAATTCTCAAGTTGAAACGTTAAAAAAAATAAATTTTATTAAAATTACGAAAATAAGTACTACGACAAGTATTAAGTTTTGTTGTTTAAAATCAAAGTTTTGAAGACAGTGAACGTGTTAAAAAGACGACAGTATAGTTTGCTGGCACAACGACAGTATTATTTCGATTGATCCACTTAGTTTGGTCGTCGACTACGAAGGTCGAGGGGACTTTCCGCGGGCGTTAGAACCGGTCCAGTTAGGGGCGAATTAATCGCGTTCGGTGGCATTAATCAAACTTGGCCGTTGGCGCGCATTAACTCGCGTTATTAATCACGCGGGTGTACTCGGGCCGAATCTGAAATTCGAGTGAACTCGCGTGTGTACAGCAAGCCGCCGGTTACGGTTGACGTCGACTTCGCTCCTTGGAAACTTTCCACTTAGTCCAGGGGATTACCTACTCGCGCGGCGGGTGAGTAACTTATTATTCGCGCTCGCGAGTCTGTAACGCTGGGCTGTACGCGAGACAATGCACGTCCTCCTGTCGCGCGTGTACATCATCAATTATTATCGTTACGCAATGCACGGGGCGTCATCAATCTCGCCTGTCCCCATTCATCTCGCCAATGAAGAGACAATTAATACGGAACGTTGTCTAAACAGCGAAACACTTTACGTACGATCTGTTTCGCGACTTACTTTCCACTGCGCCACGTGCTCGAACCATTAGTGCGTTACCGACTCTCGAAATGTCGCGCTCTCGTGGAGTCTTTAACACGTTCACTGTCAGATCGAAACCATATATTATTCTACGAAAGTAAAATTTTGATTCTAGACCATTGCAAGCTACATGTAATTTATTTCAGTGCTTACTTTCGTAACCTTGTTAAAATTCACAAATTCGAGAATTAATTTTTCTAGTATCAGAATGGTAAATCTTGTCATCCATATGTGGATGACGTGGCAGTGAAAGTAGCTAAGTCACGACAGAAAGTTTAGTTGAAATGTTAGATGGCCTAAAAAACATTTTACTTCGATGCAGAAAATTAAAAAGTTGAAATCGTGGTACATCGATTTGCAAAACAGCGACGGGAGGGACTTCTTTGTTTACTGTACCCACGCGTCATTACGATATGCACAGATCCGTGTCAACAAATTTGAATACGAAAATTTACACGGAACCGTGTGTGGATCGATAACTTTGTAGAAATGTAAAGTCGTGGATAGATTCTTTATCAGATATCGATGCTAACGTTGGAATTCGTCAGAGTTGATAGATAATAGCGATACCTCGGCGCATTGGAGCGCCGCGTCGTATTCTTTCGAAGAACGGTACAAAGTTCACGAATATATCTTGCAAAGTATTGATTAGAAGCGCACGTCCTTGGTAATATCATGTAAATACGGTAAAAATAGAAATATCGAAAAATAGAAATAATTTTATCGCTCAACGAGGCACTCCATACTCATAAACCGAGGAGTGCGAATACTCGTTCCGTTCGGTCCTCGACAGATTTTCCACCGTTTCGTTTTGTAATCTCAAGATTTTTAAAATCATTATTTTCCAGAGTGTTTTGCTTCCGTGGAATAATCGGGTAAATATTGACGCAAGGGGGTTGGATTGTCTTGTTTGGGATCGCGTCGATAAACAGTTTAAATTAGTACAGTGTTGCTATGATATGTAATCGAGTCTCGTGTTTGGAACGGTTAATTTGTTACGCGGTGGAATCTAATTTTATGGACGATGTAATAATACCGCGCTACGATCCGAATATATTCACAACACCATATTATAATTTTATAATATACCACTGAAAAGTTCTGCGAGTTAAATAAAGAATTCTGTTTATGATACGTCTAATTACAACTACTCAACTCTGTCACGAGTGCTCGATCGAGTCACCAATAGTGCAAAGAACGATCCCAAGAGTGATTTCGACCATCAGGGGATAGCTGGTCTATCGACGAATAAAATTTGAACCGACGAAGAGAGTTGAATAAAAAGTAAATAATAAATCGACGATGACGGATTACCGCGGGAGGAACCGGGTCGCTGGGAGGTGGCGTTACGATTATGGCAAATTGGCCTTCCCGTCTCCGGAGAGAAACGGAGTCTTTATTGTAATCAACCGGTGAAGAGATTCTGGACGGAAAGTTTTCCGCCTTCACGGTGGAAGGCGGGAATGTGGGTGATATACAGCGGCTCTCAGCAAATTAAATGAGGGTGGTTTGCAGTGCTGACACGTACACTCGTTCGTCACACCCTAACCACAGGGCACCCCTCTCTCGCTCAGGGCCGGACAGGCTCCGGCCTCTTCTCCATCCCGGACCAGCGGGTAAAATTGAACTGCAACATCGATGATAATGGCGAGGCATACTTCAGCCCTCCGCGAGCACGAAAACCGGCGTGGATCCAACGGCGTGGATCCAACCGGTTCCGCGGACGTGAGTCGCTTTAAAAGTCCAACGAAGTATCCCACCGTACCATTTACATCCTCTTTAATTCACGTCTATGGTTAATTTATGGGGGCCCCCGACGTTAATTCGGCCGATAACTGTGTTCCACGGTCTTTTTTCGCCGACGCTCTCCTCCCAAGACGAATTTGCCTGTTCGCGGCGGATTAGCCTGAAATTTATCGGCCCCTCCGCTTACTTTTTCTACGCCCTGTTACCGTCGTCTCGTTGACTATCGGAAACTTTGTACTAACAACTTAACGCGCGTGTAAATTATCCCGGCACTCCGACGGACTCTCCATTTAAATCTCGAGAGAACAAGAAACGCTCTTTAAAATATTAATTCTCAAGCTGAGACGCGGAAAATTCGAACTGGATTTACAAAGTCACACGAATAAGTACCAAGATTGATCTTAGATAATTTACGATTGCGTAAAGTCAAAGTTTTAGTAATTTCGGACCGTCTCGTGGGAGTCGAGAGGGGAAGGTTCATATTCGCCTCATGGAGACCCCGTGGCGCCTAAATAGAAGGGGGCCTAATGAGGCGTCACAGAGTCCTCCACCACATAATGCCTATCGAGGCTCATCCCGGGGATGAACATGAATATTTTTTTCAGAAACGACATAGAACCATGAATATGGATCACCGACGACTTTATGCAACTGTGGCAGCTTTCGTACTGGGCCTGCTATAGTAAATTACTCATCGATAAGGTAACCTCAGCAGGCCCTGCATTAAACGCTGGGATCTTGACAAACTGAAATCCGAACTCACGTCAACGACATACGATTTGGAATTTCAACTGCTCAGACACTGTTACTTTCCGAGTAAGGCGCACATAAGTCAAGTACCCCAATGAAAAAAGTATTTTCTTTCAGGCCTTTTCTGGTAACTGCTAGTCCCTGCTAGCCACCGCTGACCACTGCTGACAAAAGTAAAGAACTCCTGACAACTTCTGACCTATTACTGGCTACTGCTGATTACTGCTGGCCCCTGTTTGCTCCTGCTTGCCTCTACAGAGACTGACAGTAGCCAGTAGTAATCGTTATAAGTTGTTAAAAGTATTAGTAGTGGCCAGCAATGGTCAGCAGAGACCCATAGGAAAATTCAACAGTACATGAAACGGTCCGAAAGTACTTCGGGCATCTTCGTAGAATCGAAAGAGAGGGCATGCGTCAGTTTGTCTTTGTCTACTCTCCGAGCTCACGAACGCGTGGTTTGGCATAGTATGAGAAAGTGGAATGAGGTGTCCCCGATGCACTCGGGGCTCTGTCTAGCATCTCTGTTAAGAGACAGAGCGGGCCGCTAGTCGATGCATGAATCATTCAATTCCGGCCCAGCCGGTTGTGTCGTATCGCGTGGAAAATTGCAGTATTCGACGAAAACGTTTCATAAATCAAACTTCGCGTTTCCCTGCGCCACGGCCACGGCGAATGACTCATTCTGGTCGACCGGAGAACATCGAACGGGGAAACAAAGCTGGGGAATCCTTTGTTTAATCCGATTTTGCCGGGCCCTTTAACCAAATTACTCTACTGCTACTCAACTTAAGAACTCTGACCTCAGAACGCGTTGTAAGATAATAAGTATTTTGTTTAATTATCGAGAATTTAACAAAAGTAGAAACTAGTTGGCTCTGTCGGACAGTTAGTCGAACGATCCATTCGGATAATGGGGATTATGTTCCCGCGAAAATAACCGTGACGCCATCTGATAAAAACGAACGCCGTGCCAAATTTCATTTCACGGGTATCGTTTAACGCCCGAAAGTCGCGAACTCGGAATTAAATTTCCGGCGCTATTCAACCGATTCTCGGCCCACTGGATATCGCCTGGACCGCGGTAAATTCGAAAAGCGTGCCAAAACCGCTCAAACTTGCACCATTTTAATCAGTTGGGGCGTACCGTAGGTTTAAAATGCTCGATACAGGCGTCCTTTCGTGAATTTTTATCTCGAACTCTGTTGACAATACCCATTTCATACTTTGTACAAGCATTTATGCACGAAGGATGAATTTAACAAACGTTCGAATTCGCAACTGTCGCGGAACTGGTCGCTCCAAGGATCGATTCACGGTCGATCGCGGCGTGTATCGGCGCACGGTTGAATTCTACGGCCAAGATCGATTCGCCTAACAGGAAAGATAAATTGAACCGATCGGGTGACGGGTGTGCGTTTGATTAAAGATTCAATTAGATAAAAAAGAGTCCCGCGATATGCATATTCATGGCAGAAATTTATGATCGAGGTGCCCCCTTCGAACGATTCCGCTCGAAATTACAACAGACAGGTTTTCGAGTGGCCGGCAGTGTGACTGGTCTAATTTAATTTCCCGCGCCGCTTACCAATTTCAATGAACAGCGCGAGTCAGTTCGCCGCGCGTGCCGTGCATTTCGTCCGTTTCGAAATTTCGTCGACGCATTTTACAACCGGGGGGACCCGTTTTTATCGCGCACGGAGATTAATAACAAATCGTCGATTCCAATCGCCAGGAAGCACCGATCTGTTTATTCGCAAACCCCGACACGAGGGCTTGCAAAATTATTTCCTCTACTCTCGAAGCATGTAAAACACTATTTAGCGCCATTTTTAATCGAAATTAATTTGAAAGAATCTTATTTCCCACGCGTCGAAAACTAATAAAAATATTCGAAACTGCGCAGAAACTCCGCGACACGAATGATCCTTCGAAGTTCGATGGTTCAGAAATTACCGCGCGTGGATATCACCGGAAGTAACGTTCGATCGGTGGAAACGAGTTTCGCCGCTCGATTGAAAATATCATCCGCCGTCCTTTGTCCCTTTTGATATTTAGCGGCCTTCGGGGCGTCGTCGCGGTGATCAAAGACAACCGCGAGAGAATGGTCGTGGATAAAAGAGGGTAAAAAAAAAAAAAATCGGGACGGTTTCACAGAGGATGGTAAACGCGCGGAACGCTGCCAGCGAAAAGAACTCTCGCGGCACAAAAGTATGAATTTGAAAAGGCGGTAACTCGGTTTTCGTGTCTTGGCGGATAGCGACTCGGTCAGCTTAAAACTGATAGCCTCGTATCGCGGCCCGTTTGGCTTTAACGCCGTCCGCTCGATATTAATGCCAGTTTCCGCGACTGAGACGCTACGCGGGCGCCGGGACCGCCATAATTTTTCAAAATTGCTCCCCTCGTGACGTTTAGAACGCGAACGACCCTGTATCTCTTCGCCAGTCCGGCGATAAAGTTGCAACGATTAAAAGACGGCGAGTCGATCAAATCGAGAAAGTCCTACGGCGGCCATATTGATTCTTGGACTTAAACGGTGCACCTGCCCCTCTTGAAGTTTCATTCTTTGCAAATTGGTCTCGAATGGACTGCGTTTCCAACGAAAGATCGACGAAACTTTAATCGTTTTATTGAACAAACGATAATTTTATAAATTTAAATAAAATAAAAATATTTTTACTCTGCTCTCTCACGACGAGCAAATAAAAAATCTCTTTGGCACGCAATCTAATAAACCAAACTCTATTGATAGGCCCAGAGTTCCAATTATTCAGCCAACAATAAATTCCCATATTTTTTTATTAATAATCTTCGGTTGTTCCGAGAAAACGGGGTGTTTCGACGCGTTAACAGCGGTACATCCCCTTAACGCGAGGGAGGTCTCGTTTCGCGCGTGTTTATAGGTCGAGGCGATAAGTTCCGTAAGTATTTCGAAGACGCGTTTACAACGGGGTGAAAAGACAGTACGAAACGCGGGAGCGCGGATACGACGCACGAGGTCGTCCCGGGAAACTTGTATTTTGTCTGTTTATTAACGGGAATAAACCTTTAGTAAAAATACAGAGGATACGAGCGCAAGGTAGCGTGGGTGTGCAAACAATATGCCAGTTATCTATATAAATAAAATGCAGCGTGTCTGTTTGTTTGTTTGTTACCGCATCGCGGAAACGCAGCTGGACCGATCGCGATGAAATGTAGAGCGTATCGAGTCACGGGAGACGACACGGAATCCGCGATATTTCGTTCGACGTTGCTTTTACAGCAAAAACCATTATAACGTGAGTCGTTGAACGGTTACGTTCGCGAATCTTCTTGTTGCTCGCGAAACTTTTTACAAGATAACAAACCGAGACGCAGATCGATGTCGAATAGTTAATAGCGACGAACAGAAGCGAACCAAATCGAATCCTTACGCTTGAATTGTTCGAGATTCAACGTTGAATTATTTTTCATTATTTTTCATCGTTTTGATACAAGTTTACCAACTGCTTTAAAATAGAATTTTAACATTAATTATACCGAAATAAAGAAATTCGTTATTTTTGCAAGTTTCTTGTTTTTGCAGCGAAGTTTTCTTCCCGTTATAAATGAATAAATAATCCCTCGGTATACGAGATCGGTTAACACGGCTGGCACAAAATAATGTCGCGAGTGGCGAATGTAAGGCACGAGGTAGGGGTTGTTTCAGGTCACGCACCGACTCGTTGAGCAGATCGATAGTGTTATTATCAGCGTTATCTTGACACGTATGCCCGTGCGATTAATAGCGTGCGACGCGGTCCAGACAAAATGATGCACGTTGTCCTCGACTTCCAGCTGATGTTCAGCTTCGAAATATCTGGTACAAGACTGCTTCGAGACGCCACCAATTTCAATAAAATTTAACAGATTTCCAAAAACATTTGTTACATATTTTTTTAAATTCATGTCTTGAGAGGGTGAAACTACTCCTGAAGATGATTGCAAACCTGTTCTATTTTGCAGCGAAATCTAATTATAGATTTGACATTTATGTGTGTATTTGTTTGATGTAGATTTATTTTGTCCGTCTCATCTTGTTATTGGAAATCCTGAAATGGAACGTTACATCGTTGAATTTTTCACGGAATCGAAGAAAGAGGAGGATGCTGTGCTTAACCATTATCAACCCCTTTCTATCTCCCCCTAATCTGGCTTTAGCCGAGTTTCTATTTACAGAATTGAAGCTCAAGTAAAAAGGTATCCTCTTTCTGTGTCTGTTGCTCGGAAGAATGTGACCTAGACACCGAATTGTGTTTGAAAAAAATTACTTTCCACAAAGGAAAACCGATACGGACAAAGGGAACGACGATGACGCGAACGAATTGCAAAATGTCTCCGGAAGTATACAATCGGCTATTTCCGGTTGAAAGATAAGCAAAAGGAATCGATGGATCTTCAAGATTGATCGCGATAACGTATCTATAATGTAAGACGCGAGATATTAATTGGGTATTAAATATTTCGTAAAGAAATACCTGCGTCGAGTTTCAAAATAGTGTTTATACCCAAGTACCGTTTGCCTGTACGTGTGCTATTTTAAACGCCAATCTGGATCACGATTTTGTTGGATCAGCGAGAACCGGAATATGTGTCAAGTCATCCTATAAGTAATATACGGATTTTCCCGACCGTCGAAAGAATTTCAAGACATATTGGGAACTACGGCCGAACAAAATCTATCTGGTTGCACTTGAAGATCTGTGCCGGAAACTCGATTGAAATTATTCCGCTATCCGGTTTAACTCGAAAACCCTTGGACAAATTCAAGCACGAAACACAGTTTCGGATCGTGCCTTTGCAAATAACAGAAAACAAACGTCTGGCGTTCTATAGAAAAATTTTTCAAAAATCCTTTTCCCGGAACGGATACTTCCAAATTCTCGCAATAGTTTTTACAGGCTTGGACTATAGAGATTCGCTAAAAAATAGTATGGTTTACAATAATACGAAGAAAATATCCGTTCCTGTTGCCCGCGGGAAGTTTTGTTTGTCTACCCTCATCGGAACTTATAATACGAGAACTTTTATTATAAAAGTTCCATAACTCTTTCAAACCCCGACTAAAATAATAAAGAACGAAGAAAAAGAAGGGCAACGAATCCAAGGATTTAACATCCTGCGCATCGAGGCGAAACGAATTCGTCCGTGAGCCGAGTGCATCGAGCAGCGTAAATCGATCAAAAACGCTGACACGATTAGCCAAGAATTTAACGAACCCATCAATTAACAATGATGTTGCATAAACCGTGTGTTGTTTAATGGCCGACAAAGGGTAGTAAAAGACAATATTGCCAGGAACTTAGCAGAGGCTTGCTATTCCTACGCGGTCTGGCAGTATTTTGCTTCATTTTAAGTCGTTAGTGTCGACTCATAAAACGCGCCACCACATACCTATGCTCCTATATACTCCCTTAATCTCTTTCGCTGTTATCAGGGCTGCATATTTAATGCACTTAGAAACCTAGGTCTGTATTCATAACTCGCTGTTAGCGCTGATAGTGCCTGTACAGGCCACGTAAAAAGCATCGGGAAGTTAAGACCGGTGCTTAAAAGAGAGTTTCGACTATGCAACGGCGGAAGGGTAACTTTAAATAATCGTATTTATTCCTGTAAATTGTTAGTAACGGGGCCCTGTAAGTGGCAGCAGCTGACGCTCTCTTGCGATTTATTATAATCCACAGGGATGCAATTCCGAAAAGATGCTCCTTTAATTTTTGAGCGAAGAGATTCAAAAAGCTCTCCAGCTCGAAAAATTATGATTACGGTTCCCCGAAGATACGGAGGGTGTTATTGATATCGATATGCTCGAAGCACGACCGTAAACTCTCGGGGAACGTTGCGATATTGGGGAGTCTTGCATGAACGAAAAAACCCCTCGTCGAAAGCGCAATAAGGGGATAGTAACCGCGTAACAGGTGAGATAAATCTGCCCCGTCCTCGAGGAACGTGTTAAGGGTTAATAAGATGGGATGAAGTGGATGAATTGACGAGACCCAGGGCCGTTGGAGACCGCGTCTCGAGCGTCATCCGATACCGTTTGGAACAGGGCTCAGGGAAGGACGACGAGGACCTGGAGAGGGCCTGCTGGTTCTGATTCGACCCGTCGAGCTACCCGGTTATAGGGTTAAAAAGCAGAGCGATGGCTGACGATAAGAATCGTCGCGGCGGAAAATCGTGTAACGGGCGTGACCGTAAGCGTGCCAAGGCGATTCTCATTCCGTCCACGTTCGGCGTATGCGTCAGAGAGACGGAATGGAAATCCATGCACAGGTATCGGAGAAACCGAGTAAGAGGCAAGGAGGATCGTGTCAGAGCCCGGTCGTTAAAGGGGGTAAAGCGTTTACGGTGCCCGTGTTTCACCGGCCAGCAATGTGAAACAGTTACACAATTATCGAAAAACCATTACGTCGACATTGGCCGGTAACGGTACGTACGCGCTCCAAAGGGATGGCTGGTGTCTGTGCCCGTGTGTACGTGTGCACGCGTGTGCGTCTACACGCGCAAGTGTAATGCACCCTCTCCAGCGACGTTCCGGTAAGCAGACGAATCCGTGATTTATAACTCTGGCTCCTCGTAAATATACGCGCGACAATATATCTTTCGGGCTTGTCCGTGAGAGGGCAAGCGCGCTTTTCGAACGAGAGTTCCTTTTCCTTTCTCCTGCTCTCCTCCTCGTTCTCCACCTGGGTCGGTCACTTTCCTTTTTCCCCGGCGTTTCTGTCTCCGCGTTCGATCGCGTCCGATGACTGGAACGCCTGGAACGCGAACCGGCCCCGATCGAGTTTTACGATCATCGTAAAATAAATCAATCGACCCGGGCCCGGACCGACCATCCTTACCCCGAAACGGCAATTGTGATTTTGTTTCTTCTTTTTCACCCCCCCTCCCCTTTACTCTCGAACCGTTGTATAATAATAATTTAAGGGTCTCGTCGCGGAGGACGCTCCGTCGCGTGGCCGTCGCAGGCAACCGAGGGTTGTATTTCAGAAAATTATAGAAACGCTTAACGGGGGCTGTTAATGTTTATTGGGGCCAGAATTTTCAAGAACACGCTCGTGCCTCCCATAAATTTTAGTACGAGAGCTCCGGGGGCTTACGCAATTCTTCCATGATTATTTCTTCTTTTTTTTTTAGCTAAGCTGCTCGTTATTTTATTTGGAAAGCGTCTTTCTTTGGAAATTTGTCGAAATCCGAACCGTGCGTAATTTCGTGGTAATTTTAATACGAGAGCCCAAGCTTAGGCAATTCTACCGTCGTTATTTTCTTCTTTTTGAGGTCTTTCTTTAGAAATTTGTCGAAATCCGTAAGTAATTTCGCGGTGATGCGAAGAGGGGAGCCTGCTAGTCCGATTTACGTGACCAGCGGGAAGGTTCCCCTTGCACAGAGAGCGGCGATTTTTCAACGACGTCCACGCATCAACGGGAACAAAAGGCAGTTAGCGTCGACGCAGCACAAGCCGTACATGTTTTATCTCGTCCCAGTGCGATCTCGACTTCTTTTCATTCGCGGGAAAGATACGATTCATCCGAGTCTCGCGTACCCCGGTCCGGTTCAAGGACTGTCCTGTCGTGAGAAGCGGCCAACTTGCTGACGCCATGTTTTATAGAATCGACCGTCGAAAATAAATTCGGACCTCCGTTGCACTCGCTGGTTCGGGCAAAACCCACCCCCTCGCGACCGAGGGCATTGTGGAGCCGGGGCAAATTTTATTCGCGACCAACGAGCGCAAATTAATGATTTTTAATTTATACGCGAAACACAAACGAAAGCAAACACATTTCCATTTTGGGATTAACGTTTTAAATTCGATTAAAACATGTCGGAATGATTATTTCTCCGTCGAGGTTCCATACAGATCTACCCAATGGAATTATAATTGGGATTTTTGGGATTCTTAACGTCAATGGTGCTCGAGCGAAACTTGAATCGATATTCTATGAGATCCTTATTAAAAATTTCGACTCTCCCACCGGAAGTTGTCGTGGACGTAACTTCGACTGGCTTTTAATTTGTTCATTTTATAGAATCGTCCGAGTTCGAGTTCCCCAGTCCTCTTTCCGGGGGCGCGGAAAGTTTTCTCGGTATGTAAAGCACCACTCGTTTCTTCCTTTTCGCCTTTTATCAGCACGCGATCGAAGATTAAAGGGAAACTCGTAACTTGGATAATTTTCCCAAACAAGGAGATCGAACGCGCCGGCCGAGACCCGTGCGTAATCAATTTTCTTGAGAAGTTCGTTTAAACTTATTACATCGTGCAACATTACCGAATCGAATCCGGTTCCGTTCCTGAATACAAATAACGACCGAGCCTCGTTATTTATTTCCCTTTCTTTCCTACGCGGTGCTTCAGAATCGTAGGTCGTGAATTAATTGGCCAATGGAGCTCGCTGACACGAACGAAACGCTCTCGTTATATTTATTTATTTCGATAAATAACCGATCGAAACGTTGCACCGTTCGAGATCGCGAAACCGTGAAATCCTTGAAATTTATCGAACGGCGTTTATTAATCTAAAGAAAAACGATTTATTTACGCCCTGTTTTACGATCGAAGCTCGATTAAAATTCGAGACAATCAACCCCCAAAATCGAAAGTTTAATTTTTCAGAAAATTGTACGGTTTTCACGAGCGGGTTGAAGACGCACAGGGTTCGAGGAAACGTCGAAAGCGATGAAATTTAGCGAAGCATAATATTCGAGGGCCAAGGGTGCTCGTCAACATCCAGCTCGATTCGATTTTAACGTCCAGGCTGTAGGCAAAGGCGGGAATCTCCGGCTAATTCGCCGTGAATATACCGAATCGAATCAATGGGAACGTCTGAGTCAGGGTTCGGCTGTAACTGGCAGCTTTAGCAATATTGCTGGGCCGCCCTTCCTTTAACTCGCAAGTTTCTGACGCGCGCAAGATTCCGCGCGCGGCGGGCTGGATTCTATGCACGAATTTCCATTTTCGTCGATGTGGCGGTTCGTGTCGGGAATGAGGATCATCGGCGAGCTTATTGGCCCGTGCTCCGCTTGATCGATGGCGAATCAAACGCCTTGGTTCCTGGACTTCTCGGTCCTCTCCACTCGTTCTTCCGCGTAGCGCCCTTCTTTCCAAAGAACAAAGTTGCCAAAGTGTCCGAGAAACCTGTTGTCGGGAAGAAATTGTCGGGGAACGATCTAACAACAAGCTGTTAACACAATCCTGTCGAGGGTCCTTAATATCCCGGACGGATGGGTTCGTTATCCCCTGTCGACTTTCGCTGGAATTTCTTTAAAAAAATCACTACACTTTTCACAAATCAAGTTCTGAGATAGCCTTATGGTCGACTCACAAGTGAATCAATTGTCAGGAGTACCAAGATAAAGCCTAATCGTAAGTCTCACTTGCGTCGATAAAGCAGAGCAGGTAATCGATCGACACCTATTGGATCTCGTATTGATTTTTAGATCAGTCTCAGAATGTACTAACTGTAACACGTGTCATACCGCTTTGTCCTTCTCGTTAGTTAATTAAATACTATATATTAGTTATTAATAAACGTTAATTAAAATAATATACTGTGCAATAAAGTTTCAACATCAATACTGCGCTGTTAGGATCGAATGAACGGTACAGTTCGATGGACGCGACTATGAACGGGACGCTTGATCCAGCGTCAGCTGGAATTTAGTGTTACGTTCCCTCGGCTATCCGTCATTGTTAACATACTTCAGAGGAGCGTGCAGCCGCCAGTTGCATGCGATTACGAATGCCTCCGGTGACCCATTTGCGGGGCACGTAGTGACCGTAAACAAAATATCTCGTTCGACGAAAAAGTTATTTTGCCGAGACTGGAGGGAACCCCCTTTAAACGAGAACGCGTCTCCCCCGCGGGTTTCCAGACGACGGGGGATTCGATTTGACGCGAATTAGCATATCGTCGGTGTCGCTTTCACGGCGCGTGACAGGAATAAGGGGCATCGTGTCAATTACAGACGCGACTGTTTTTGAATCGATCAAACCCGCGGAACCTGCGGGTAATTGGCCTTCGCGAGAAGCTACTCTCCGTTCTTGCATCGACGTTAGGGATACTTGCAACGAAATCTACTCCGCCATTCTTTTTCCACTCTCTTCGACTCGAACAAATTTTATTTACATACGTTAGAGACCCTACAATCAAAGTCTGAACATAGGCGGTCTGTCATAAGAGTAACTGCTTTAAAAATAATTTTTAAACGTACTTTAAATATTGAGACTAGGATATCAAAAAATGATTTAAAGGTTAAGGGTGTCTATAGACGTTAACAACGTTGCAAATAGAGACCCTACAATCAGAGTCTGAACATAGGCGGTCTGCCATAAGAGTAACTGCTTTACAAATAATTTTTAGACATATTTTAAATATTAAATCGACTCGAACAAATTTTATTTACATACGTTATAGACCCTACAATCAGAGTCTGAACATAGACGGTCTGCCGTAGGAGTAACTACTTTAGAAATAATTTTTAAACGTACTTTAAATATTGAGGCTAGGATATCAAAAAATGATTTAAAGGTTAAGGGTGTCTATAGACGTTAACAACGTTGCAAATAGAGACCCTACAATCAGAGTCTGAACATAGGCGGTCTGCCATAAGAGTAACTGCTTTAAAAATAATTTTTAAACGTACTTTAAATATTGAGACTAGGATATCAAAAAATGATTTAAAGGTTAAGGGTGTCTATAGACGTTAACAACGTTGCAAATAGAGACCCTACAATCAGAGTCTGATCATAGACGGTCTGGCATAAGAGTAACTACTTTAGAAATCATTTTTAAACGTACTTTTATTGAGGTTAGGATATTAACAAATCATTTTAAAGGTGTGTATAGACGTCAACAACGTTGATTAAATTTTCTGTGAATCTCGAGGCCCCGTTGCACGCTGGACGGCCACGAAACTATCGGTTTTAGGTTGACCGCGCACGAGGGTATTAGATATCCGACGAAGTTGCTGAATTCCCGCGGAAAACGGTGCCCCGGTGTGCGTGTCCTTTTATGAAAACCGATATATACTTCCCCGGTAGTCGATATACCCATTCTCGGCAGAGCATCTCCGCTCATAATTTCGTACGTAATATCGCGAGAGGCGCGGGGCCACTGAATTTCGGAACTTCCGGGAACTCTCGGTTGAACTTTACCCTGTTCGGCCGTGCCGGCGGGGCTTCGCTCGGAACACCACCCCTTTCGAGTGTTTTTAAGAGTTTCGGCCTCGAAACGTTTCGATAAAACTTGGCGGGGAAGTTTGCGCGGTGGGCTGCGCGTGGGTATCTACGACGAAACGCGTGGCTGGGTTTTTCGCAATAATGTTGATACGCGAGTCACGGAGAAGAGACCAACGACACGAAGTAGGAAATTAATTAATCGTAGGTGGCTAGCTGTTCGATTGGTCGAGCACTTGCGAGAGAAACATGTCGATCGTAGCCCTCTGGCGTCGAGCGCGAGAACTATCGCAGCAGAAACGTCCGCATCGATCAACGAGTGAAAGAAACGACCAAAAATCGAATGACAGATGTTTTTATCAACGAAGAGGGGGCACGAGGACCTTGTAGGCCCCCCTTTGTCGCTGCACGGGCTAAAAGAGATTGGGAAGCGGCGATTTAGGTGTTGTCGGAGGCGTTCGTGCAAGAAGTTGCGATTGAAATTACAAATTGGACCGTCGCCGGTCGCGACGGAGAATTCTCGAGACACCGTGACACTGTGGTCGTCGAGGAATTACCGTGGCCGGGGCGCTCGTAAATCGAACGCACGCTTGCTACTCCGGCTGCCACAGAGTAAATAAAGCGTCTTCAGCCCCGGCTGTGTAACTCTTTTCGCCTCCCGATCGGAGGTGCCAGAAAAGCATCGACGGTGCCCTACTCACACATGCCAGATCACGCGTACGCGAGCTCGTGGAGTTACGGAAAGTCGACAAAGGCAAACTGACGCATGCCCCCTTTCTCGATTCTCCGAAGCTGCCCGAAGTAATTCCTGTCTCGTGGGAGTCGAGAAAGGAAGGCTCACATTTGCCTTCTCGCTCTTGAACAACTCAAATTCGACCTCACGTCAACGACATACGATTCCAAGTCTCGACTGCCCAAGTATTTTTTACTTTCCGACCTATGTGGGCGCACATAAGCAAAGAACTATAATGAAAAACAATTTTGTGAAATTTTTCTTACGGAAATACACGTTTTAAGACCCCCCAATCACATTTGAATTATTGAAAAAAAAGAAATTCTTTTTTATTATACCTATGTGTCAGCGTACATATGTATATCATTTCAGATATCACTTCTGATATATTTGGCAACGTATAACCATTACTACTGGCTACTGCAAGCCTCTCGCAGCCTCTGCTGGCTTCTGTCTGCCTCTACTGTACCCTGCTGACCAATTTTGATACTTCTGACAACGTGTAACGATAACTACGGGCTACTGCCAACGTCTCCCGGCCTCTACTGGCTTCTGCTGGCCTCTGCTGACCACCGCTTATATTTCTGACAACGTATAGCGATTACTACTGACTTCTGCCAGCCACCGCTAGCCTCTGCTGACCGGTACTGACCACTCCTGGTACTTCTGACAACGTATAACGATTACAATTTGCTACTGCTTGCACCTGCTGGTCTCTGCTTGCTACTACTTGCCACTGGTGGCCTTTGCTGGCCTCTGCTGACCACTGCTGACCACTCCTGATGCTTCCGACAACGTATAACGATTACTACTTGTTACCGCCTGCCCCTGCTGGTCTCTGCTTGCCTCTGCTGTCCCCTGCTGGCCCCTGCTGGCCCTTGCTGACCACTGCTGACCACTGCTGATCTTTGTTGACAACTTCTGATATGATGTATATGTATTAAAACTTTGTATAATGTAAATCTATGGCAATAAATGAAATAATTTCAAAGAATTCTATGTGTTTTCATCATTTTTACCTTTCTTTTCCTCTCCAAATCATTGCCTTAGTTTTAAGAGACTGTTTTTCCGGTTAAAATTGGATTCCCAAGGTGTCCAGCTCTCGTACTTGCTGCCAAAATCAAAAATTAACTTTTAAATTCTTTTTCTGTAACCGTCACTCTCGTACCTGTTGGCAAAATCGAGAATTCATTGTTTTCGTCAAAAAGTCCTGAAACAACTGGAAAGTCCTGAAACAATTGGAAAGTCCTGAAACAACTGGAAAGCCCTGAAACAATTGGAAAGCCCTGAAACAACTGGAAAGTCCTGAAACTCCTTGGAATTTTGGAACCAGCTGGAAAGTCCTGAAACAATTGGAAAGTGCTGAAACAGCTGGAAAGCCCTGAAACAATTGGAAAGTTCTGAAACAACTGGAAAGCCCTGAAACAACTGGAAAGTCCTGAAACACCTTGGAATTTTGGGACCAGCTGGAAAGTCCTGAAACAACTGGAAAGTCCTGAAACAGCTGAAAAGTCCTGAAACAGCTGGGAAGTCCTGGAATTTCTTGGAAACGCCGAAAATTCTTGGAAACCCTGAATTTTAAGCAAAGTTCCGAGTTTCAGGACTTCCGAGGTGATTCAGGACATCCTAGTGGGTTCAGGGACACCAAGGAGCTTCAGGGAGTCTTATAACTAAGGTAATGATTTGGAGAGGAAGAGAAAGGTAAAAAATGATGAGAACACATAGAATTCTTTGAAATTATATCATTTATTGCCAGAGATTTACATTATACAAAGTTTTAATACATATACATCATGGTAGAAGTTGTTAACAAAGGCCAACAGTGGTCAGCAAGGGCCAGCAGTGGTCAGCAGTGGTCAGCGGGGGCCAGCAGAGTCCAGCAAAGGCATGCAGAGGCAATCAGAGACCAACAGGAGCAAGCAGTATCACGTAGTAGTAGTTATACGTTGTCAGAAGCATCAGGGGTGGTCAGCAGTGGTCAGCAGAGGTCAGCAGAGGTCAGCAGAGGCCAGCAGAGGCAATCAGAGACCAACAGGAGCAAGCAGTATCACGTAGTAGTAGTTATACGTTGTCAGAAGCATCAGGGGTGGTCAGCAGTGGTCAGCAGAGGCCAGCAGAGTCCAGCAGAGTCCAGCAGAAGTCAGTAGTAATCGTTGGACGTTGCCAGATATATCAGAAGTCAATCTGAAATGATATACATATGTACGATCATACATAGGAATAATAGAAAAGAATTTCCCTTTTTACAACAATTAAAATATGATTATGCCTTCGTCCACTCTCCGAAACTCTACGAGCTCACGTACGCGTGATCTGGCATAGTGTGAGTGATGCACCCGGTGCTCAATCTGGCGTCACTGCTCTCGATAAATGTTTACGGCCGCGATGGGGCAACGAGCTTTATTACGTTCTGCCGAACTCGAAAAGGATCTCCTTAAAATTGTCGTGGCCCCCGAGTCGTTGCCACGAAACGAGTCACAGGCCGGCGGGGCCCGAGCAAATGGTTATACGACGCTGTAAATCTTAATTCCTCGCCGCGTTTCACAAACATACATCATCGACGGGGTTTTTCGGTTTATCTTTAGTGCCCCGGTATAAAATGCCTCTTGCAAAGGTGTTCCCGACACCGTCCGGCCGAACTATGTCCCTACTTTCGTCTTTATCTATGTACACAAGAGAGTTCTTGCCTCTTCGACGTTAACACAATGCAACGGTTTGTGGAATGCACGGTCGGTGAACGTTAACGCGTCGAGATAATAGCAATCGACGACGTATGCTTCGCGTTGATTAACGCGAATCAATGATTAATGCGATTCGACTCGCATATGGTGCGCCCGATTCGATAAGGCGACGAACATAAATACGAAGCTTAGCTTTCGTAACAAGTGACAGCCACTCCCTTTGTCTAGCGTCCCGATCATTACCGTGGCACCTTAATATTAGCGATACGACGGTTTTACGAACCCCGCGAAACAATTAGATTGCACACCGAATTATTAAACGACCGCGGTCCGCACCGGGATATTTATCGTTCGAGGTTTCCAACTAACTTCCGAACAAAGAGCTGAATATTATTTACAGTACGAACAACGTTACAGGCTGCTTTATCGTCCATGTTCGATCGTACATAAAATACGACCATAAACGAGGTAGAGAAATTTTTCAGCGAAAAAATAAATTTCAAATCGTTCTGGAAAAATTATTTTCGGTTCCAGGGGTCAATTACGATCATTTTTAGTGAACGGATATACCCCCGAAATCCTACGCAGTTTCGAGAAAAAAATTGAGAGAAATTAAAGAATTTCAAATCATTCTAAAAAAATTATTTTTAGTTGGAGAGGTCAATTGCAATCATTTTTGGTGAATAGATATACCCCCGATATCCTACGCAGTTTCGAGAAAAAAATTGAGAGAAATTGAAGAATTTCAAATCATTCTAACAAAATTATTTTTAGTTGGAGAGGTCAATTGCAATCATTTTTTGTGAATAGATATACCCCCGATATCCTACGCAGTTTCGAGAAAAAAATTGAGAGAAATTAAAGAATTCGAAATCATTCTAAAAAAATTATTTTTAGTTGGAGAGGTCAATTGCAATTATTTTTGGTGAATAGATATACCCCCGATATCCTACGCAGTTTCGAGAAAAAAATTGAGAGAAATTAAAGAATTTCTAATCATTCTAAAAAAATTATTTTTCGTTGCAGAGGTCAATTCCAATCATTTCTGGTGAACAGACATACCTTCGAAACACTTTCTAGAACGAAAATTCTTTACAGAGTTTTTTCAACTCCTCGTTTAACCCTTCCTGCGTTGTTAAATCAGATTTAATCATCCACGATCGAGACTCCACCAATGTTCGACTATGTCTTAATTGGTTTATGACAGATGCTCCTATTAATTTACCAACAATGGAAATATTTGTCACCTAGTCACCTATGACTCATACCATGCTATCTAGGAACTCCCGTGCGCTGTTAGCAATTAGTGTTCTAGAGTCCACTTAAAACTGTAAATCACCGGCTAATGGGCAGTAACGATCGAAACCAATTAACGCCTGGAAACAAACCAAAATGATGCAAGTCTGCTCCGTCCGTTGGGCCGAACAGATAAATTTAATTTATCTGACAAGTGTGCTTGGACATTCTATTCGATGCTTGATAAATAATATAAAACAAAATTAGAAAAGTGTCGAGCCGTTACGGACGCATTTCTGTGCGTAGATCGATCCTACAGATGAATCTAATCGACCGACAGCAGCCACGTAATTAATACCTAAATATTTGACCGGCTCGCTTGTAAATTCTAGCCGTACCCCGGTCGCGAAACGAACGAGCATATTTCGCTCGCGATGGAAAGCACAGATAAACCAGACACGGATTTTAGACGCCTGGCGTGTTCGATCCGGAACGTTTAGGCGCGTTTGATTGACAACCGATTCGCGAACCGGTTCCAGTAAGCCCGATGATGAAATTTCGGTTTGAATTCGTTCACGTCCGCTTATGCTCGACGTCCACCGGAGAATTTCGTTCTCGAAAGACGTTGTCGAGGGTGTTATTTCAAAACTATACTCGCGGCGTACAACAATTACTCCACCAGCTTTTATTAGCTATAATACTTCGTACAATTTTTATTTTGTTTCCCTTACAAGTTACTTCCCGTTGCGCTAATGGGGTTTACTGGCGAATAAATGATTAATAATAACAATAAGTGTGTTCGTGAGGGACGGATAAAAGTTCGTCGAGTTGAAACGTTACTCCGTTATCTGGATAAAAATGTGTCGGGAGTCGGAACGGTAAAACCCACAAGTGGACACAGGGCATTAAACCGCGCCCGTATTATGGCCGGGCATTTCGTGTGACATTAGTTAACAAGCAGGGCAGGTAATCTTGCGCAAGCCGCAATTAGAGTCTCGATAGCGAACCCGATAAGCCGCGGTAGATCGATCGTGATTTCTGCACTTGCATGTCCTGCGCGGGCTTATTCGTATTTATAACGGCCGGGGCCGTTCATTGTCGAGAACAATGGAACCAGTTTCGACGATCGTAGGGGGGTGGACCGGATCGACTACGAGACACTTCGCGGTTCACTGAAAATTAACGAAAGCGGTAACGTCGAGAAGGATATACGGTCTCGACGATACGTATCTGTAAAAACGCACCCCGTACGCGTGTAACGAACAAATTGCGATCGGTCGTAGCTTAAACGGCACTTTGGAAATCTCTATGGACACGTTGAAACGCGTTCGATATTACAGAACTGTCGTTCGAGGAGAATTCCACGATTTGTGGTGAACGGTACGGGGATTGGAAGAGTGTCTCTTAATTCACTTAATTTACAAACAAGATAGTTCGACAGAATATATTCGAAATTGGACGAGTGTCCCTTAACCCCTTAATGCTCATATTTTTCGGGTCAACCAACAATGATCAGTTTTCTTTATTCGATTTGTTTCTAAAAATACGGTTTTTGTTAATTACAATGTTGCATCTAACGTATAATTTGAAGGAAAACAAATATTATCATCCCTTAAACCGTTGGATTAAACAAATATTATTTCTCAAAGCAGTCAGACTCGGGCATGAACGTTAAGGGGTTAATTTATACACCTTGAAAAATTTATTTAACAGCAAACGAATGTATTCGAAATCGATTAATAATTATATTTCGATGGCTTTCAAAAATGAAATGTCCGTCTCGAATGGAAAAGGTTCGAAGAACGCTGGTCTACGAAGGCGATCGCGGCGCGCGTATGGGGTAATTATAATTCCTTAACACTTCGCATACTTTCAGCGGAGCGAAAGTCAGGGAATTCGAGGCTCGCGAGGACAAAAACCGCCCGCACGCCTCTTCCCTTGTCCCCCTTTCCCGCGCGACCGTTCAAATTGTTCGGACTCGAGCACACGTAACCCAGTTTCGATCTCTTTGCTCCCGGCTCTATTATCTCTGGATAAAAACGTCCGAAGGAACCGGTCGCCAGAGGTCTTAATCGCCCCGGCGAACGGACGCGAGGAAACTGCGAATATCTGCAAAAACGGTTTATCATAGGGTCGGGCCCGCCTTGAGCGACGTTTATCGGCGGCGTTACACTTTTTCACCGGGCGCCATTAACCGACCAAGGTCAGAAGGTGCAATCGCCCCGCGACTCGATTACGTTGAACCCTTCGTGTCTCGCGTCGCTCGGTCACGGAATGGAGGAGACAGCTTTTAGAATTCTAGGGCTATGAATCGTATCATGGAATTAAATAACAATATTTAATTGTAGAATTTGGTCTTTATTATAAGCGTGAAGATGTATCTCAGAGATTCGTTCAGTATGAGATCCTAGGGACGAACTCTTGTATAATAAAATGAATCTTTGTGTAATAAACACTATAAGTTCTAATAACTCTTTATTATAAGCGTGAAGATATATCTCAGAGATTCGTTCTTGTTCTCTTGTACAATAAACACCATAAGTTCGTAGAATCCATGGTCAAAACAGGAAAGAAACTTTGGACATATACAGTCGTCGCTGAAGATGATTTTTGTAACATCATCCTAACCCAGACCTAACCCAAAAACAGCTCCCACTCCTGTTTCTTCTTTAGTTCATTCTTCAACATTAGTTACCGCAGGAGTTTATTTATTAATTCGTTGTCTGGGTTAGGTCTGGTAATTGAGCGAGTCTCCTAACAAAATTTTGAAAATGCGAGAGGGAGAGAGATGTGGATGGCTTCCGGATGGTCGAAGGCTGCGCTTAGGCGTCCGCGAGGGTGGGCCTGGCACGATGATGGCGGAGGCGGAGTGTTCGGGCGATAGGAGCAAAAAAAGGTGGGTTATTTGCTGCGTGCCGGTGCAACGCCGCCGCGGCCACGGCGATATTAAACCCACATGATTTACAAGCGTGAAATTTGATTCGCTGGCGAGGAAACAACAGGCAATAATCAATTTCGCCGAGCAACAAAAGATACGGTGTTTCATTATAAATTATTGGCAGGCCCGTACACCCAAGGCGGACGCGCCGCTGGACCGGGCTCACGGGGCCCTCCTGCCGCCGAACATGAGTTGCGATATGCGCGATGAAAGGTGTGCTTGCGTGCCGTGGGTGTTTCGTTATTTTCGACGATTACACGCGGTGTCGCGGAACATCGCCGTGCACAGCACCTCGAGGGCATCTTCTGGTCTTCGAGGGCCATGCAACATTTTTTACGTTTCTTTAATGCTGCGGAGTCATCTCGTTTGAAATCTATCACGATTCACGAGACATAATTCTATCGATCTTTCAATGTTCCCGTCGAAAACTTTCAACGCTGTCGGTAAGGCAGAGTACTGGTAAGTAAGTCTATTTTTTAATAAAAAATAAAACATGTCGACGCTGAAAATTGCCAGTGGTGCGAAGGAGAATTCTCCGAGCGGACGAGAATCGCCAGGTAAGCGTGTAATAATTTATTTAGAGTGAACGATGATCCATCAATCGTTTGTTCCTAAATCGAATCGGTGGCGTTAATTCGGAACGCAGGATAGAAACCGTGAACAGGCAACCAGGAATGAGTCGACGCATTTAAAGAGCGGCCTCGTCGCTCAATGAACGGTTGACGATTTTCAACAGCACTCCGGGGCCCCGGGAGTGTCAGAATCACTTTCTACCAATCACTCGAGGCGGGCAACAGGGGAAGTGCTGACTGCGCGCTTGATACGATGAATGTGATCATTGTTATTCCCCCGCCATTCACCGGTGTGCCGGCGTTGATTCGCAGAACTGCAATTTCGCGTTCGGCGAGCCTCAACCTGACACCGGCGGAATATCCGCGATGAAAGGGACAATCAAAAGAACAGTGGACCTCTTTCTCTGCCCCGTGCCCGATAGAACAATCGACCTTGACCCCTTGCAGTTCACTCTCGGTATCCCACGGCGCGACAAAATTGGGTCGAGCGGAAACCAGATTACCGCACCGGACAGAAAACGGTCAGATTCCTCTCGCGCGCGGTTTTATCCGTTGCAACGGACCACCCCCGTGGGCGTACACGTATATTTAACTGTTGTGGATAACGATAATTACTCCCTTTCAATTCGTATTGTCTGCTGGGATTCTAAATCAAGTTCAGTTTCGTTCAATTTTAGTAGCCTCGCGGACTGTACGGAGATCGAAAGTAACAGGGGGCGGAAAAATGCTCGAATCGATAAACAGCAGGGTCGAAAATATAATTTCACGGATAAACTCGTCGAGCGGTCTGCGTGTTGTTGTCAATCAATCCCGAAAGTTCGTTTCTAAGCACTCCGTTCTCCGGAGCATCCTTATAACGTAGATTAATGGGGAGTAACACTGGTCGTAGGAGTAAAACGCCTCTAAGTACCTGGGCAGCACGGTTGGCCTCGGGAGTGTAAAGGGTTAAATGTTGGCTCGAACGACTCGCGGCAATCAGTCTTTCCGACAACAAGACTTCTCCGACGCGAACGTTTCAGTTAATCGACGTTCCGCCGTAATTACAACAAGTGAATTGGATCGCGGGGCTATGGCTCGAAAGCCCCGGTCATATACATCGACTTTAACGTTGCTCGGCCATCGGAAGAATATTCGAAGGCTCGGGGAATTGCCACGCTGATTTAACGATCACAATTTTCCAATCCAACGTTCTTTCGCTATTAGTCTTGATCTTTCTACCGCGAGAAACTTGACGATCAACGCTTTGATGTGGATGACGGCATTTACCACCGTGGAACTAGATAGATTAATTCTCAAAGTCGAGACGTTGAGGGAAATAAATTTTTTTAATATTCTTGAAGGATTTTTCCCAAATGATGGAAGACAGTTCCTCGGTTGTAATATGTAAAACGGTAGATGTAGACGTATTTGACAGCTATGTAGATTTGTATTGAATATTTGTGCCACGCTGTAGTTTTGTTCAATGTTAATTTATGTGCAAAAGGATTGCAAGTGTTTTGTTCGAGAAGAAATGGGTAACTAAGGACAACGAGACAACAAGTCTTAATTTGTGTTGCCAAGTATTAATTTATGTAATATAATGTTTATGTTATATAATTATATGTATGTTTAATTCATTTTCCTCAAATAAATTCTCTTCGTTGAATCCTACAATTACACATATTATAAATAGTTACAGTTGATGCTGTAATTAATGCACAGACGCTGTTGCGCGTGGATGGGACACTTTGTGCGAGGTGTCTCGCGTTTCTTGAGGGGGGGTAAAGCCGGGATCACGATCCGTTGGATCAGTGTCTCGGACCGTGGATCGCCGATGCGCCTCGATCAGCGTAACAGAACGCGCTTTATCTCGCAGCAGTCGCGGGGTCGGCAATCGCGACGGATAATTGGGCACAAATTGCCCTTTACGATCCTCCCGATCCGTCCCGATAATCGGCGGGCACTCGCCGTAAAATGCTGGTTTTACGTCGACGATAAATCGGCGAATCGTAATTGATAGCTTTTACAATACCCCGGCGACAACGGAACTTTGGGCCTCTCGTCGAATTTATCTGCATTAGAATACCCCCACGACGAACAAATACTCGACGAACATAATTCCAACGCCGTTCGAATATCGTACGAATACTCGATTATTTATTAACCGATAAAATTAAAGAATCACGTGTATTTTTTTAATCGAGTACTTCCGAGACTTGACTCGAGATTTAACGCTAGATTTACGGGCATTGATCGCACGTATATTTATTGATACCTTTCATGTTGACGATTACCTTACAATACTATTTTTTTTTTAATTAGAATATGTATTCAAAAAATAATATTTAATCAAATATCAAATAAATTTAAAAGTAACATTACGTTTCTATTTTTCACGCTATAACTTGAACAAATATCGAAGGCACCTGGATACGGAAAGCTAGTGACGGTCAAGGAATTTTCGATCATACTGAAATATGTAAAATAAGTAAACAAATAATGTAGAGGGAATTTAACGAAAGATCGGGGGACCGGCGACGTGGCCAGGAAGTTTGCGTCGGAGCAAGGACGCGGAAACAAGGACAACAATGGCCGCCACGGTTCTGTAACAATGCCCTCCGCCCTCGCCGGAGCCGCATTGGTTAATTAATTGCCAGCCTCTCTGTTGACGAACGCGAGCTCACCGACACCGATCCCCATATTGCCCGGTTTCTGGCTGAATTAATTAACGACGATTCGCCCGCCGAAAAGTGCCTAATTCCGACGATGAGACGCGGAGAAGGCGAACCGGGGAGGGTGCGAGATCCCCGAGAAACCTAATTGCGCCCGTTCGAGGCGAAACGATCCGAATTAATTCATCATCGACGCTGAATAATAAACACGGGATAATTCTAGAAACTGGGTCGAGTCGCATCTATGCTTTTTCTGGGGGATGGGGGGCGGGGATCACTGAATTATTTACTCGACGTTTAACTTGTTCGATTCGTTTCCTCGCAAATTCAACTCTTCCGGAACATCAAGGCCAATCGGTGTTCTCGAAAGTCAGAAAAATTTAGCAAAATTGAAAATATATTAACGTTTGAGTTAAAACGGAGGGAACGTACGAAAGCAATTTCGTTCGATGGCTACGAACGTTTGCGTATCGAATCGCAGCGGGCAACTCTTTTGTACGGCAATTTCGTTCGAGGCTTTGGCGGGCGCTCGTATCGAGCTTATTTCAAATTCTGCGCGGCGTTGCGTAGGAAAATGACGACTATTCTCCGGCGAAAATTCGCGACGGCGTATCGTTCGCGATAAATAGAAACTGGGGATGCGTGTTCGCGTTATCCGTTTCGCGACGAACACCGGCGACGGTAAAAGCTATACCGCGCCTGTTTTGCAAACAATACCCGCGGCTTCTTCGAGGCGTATCGCGGAAATTGCCGGTGCGCCCGGCAAGAATACGGAAACTCAGTTTGCGAACTCTGTCTTCGAGTTAACTTCGGACACCGGGACCTTTGCGAAAACTCCCGGCTGCGCCGACGGAATCAAATTGCCGATGGAATAGACGCCGTCCGTTCGCAACGACGCGGCACCTGTTCGCCAACTTTCCGTGAATTTGCCCTGCAGACGATTTAACATCGAGAGACGAGGATCGACCTACGTATCGAGACACTTCGCTGCTGAGAATCGAATTAGATCGGCGCAGAATCCACGGAACAGTCGAATTGTTATTTTTCAAGTTTGAGAAACTGTATGCTTGAGGTGGATCTCCATAAGAACTTTGCAATGCAAATTATGCACGTTTGCAACGTAAATAATGGAAAAAGGATCCTTGAACATCACCAAAATTTTACACTGTTTTCACGAATCTCGTCTAAGATGTACGAAAACAACGAATATTTTTCTCTCGGTGATTTTTTTGATATTTTGAGATCCCAAAGGTTTGAAATAACAAAAATTACTAACGATTTACTAACTACGAGGTAAAATACAGCTCTTTTAAATGGAAATTTTTGCATCGATGAAACTGTTGCTTAAAAAATGAAGCATGTTGAGGATGGAATGTAGGTATATAAAAGGAGAGTAGATTAAGCGATTACACAATGTGAAAGCTTGAAAATATTAAAAGATTCTCTCGATGAAAAACTGCTGCGGTATTTATGGAGCGCAATATTTGTAGTCGCGTATTTAAAATTATTAAAATTGACCACTGTTTGTCGATAACGGGACGTGGGTAACGCGAACGTACCCGTAGGAACAGTATCGAGTTGCACTTCCGTTTGTTGGGCAAATTCGTTTCGGTATTGGGACGACAAACGACGGACAACACACTCAACCACACCGAAATCCGGTCGACTGAAAAATTCATATTTGCTCTATTAACGATCTGGAAACCGAACGCTTCGTATTGGCGTTTCGAGTCACGCGCTGCTTTGAAGAGGGCAACGCCTCGACGATTCGAAAATGCCGAATTTTGTTTATATTTCGTCACGACTCGTCCCGCTAAGAATATCCTCCTAAATCGGTAAAGCAAAATTCGAAATAACAGCGGACGTATGTTATACTTGGCAATAAAACAATCGGATCCGGGAACGCGTTGCGGAACAAACGCCATAGGTAGACAAATACGATGAATAAAAATGCGTCGCGCTGAAAACTTGCTGCAAAATTCATCGACGATTCGAATATTCGCTTTGGCCTCTATCCTCGCGAATATCGTGTTCCCGTTGAAAGTAGAGAAATTCCGATTTTAGAAACCCTTCGTCGTAAAAGTTCACCGTTCATTGTTCCCCGAGTCATTGTCTTATAGCCGAAAGTTCATTGAGTACTCGACAAAGAGCTGACGCTGGGAACATAATACGTACAGGTGGAACGACTATGGGCTGTCTGAAATTTTAAGGGGTGATTCTATGCACCGAAATGATACGAGAATCGAGTGTGACAAGAATTCATACTCGTAGTTTCACAGAAAATCGGGTACTAATAATTAAAAATTTATCATTCTTCGTACATGCAAGAAAAACCCTCTCTTGGGTTCGCCATCTTGATATTTATCGATACAAAATGGCCCCGAGTTCCGGACCACCCTGACGCGTACTTCCGCGATAAAATAATTAACTAACGTACTCATAAAATGGCGGATGGTCGCGAGCGCGTGTATCGATGGTATAAATATGGCTGGCGCGTTTGGCCCGGCAGGGTTAATACTGACGTCGATGTCAACGCAATATTAATACTTTGAGGATGACTCGGCGTTTATCAAGGCCCGTTCCCCTTTCGACGCCGACGTCGCGCGCGGGAATTCCGTTCCGTGGTCGCACGACGAGCACAATCAGCCCGACCAACCCCCCCCGGGGGAATAACAATGATCGTATTCATCGTGTGAAAAACATTCCTTAACCTTAGGCGCGGGTGATTTATGCACTCGATCGGACAGGTACCGCTCTATTTACAAACGGCAATCTCCATAAATAAAAATGGATTGTTTCTTCACGTGGCGGTACGCGAGACCTCTCGCGATAGCGTTCCGTGTTATCTTACGGCCGCGTCGGACAATCGGTGATCAAGCTACTTGGCCGGGGTAAATATAGCTCGGCCTTCGCGCGGACAACGTCCACCAACAATAAGCTCCGATTACCGCGTACGAAACGGGAGTTCTGCTAATTGGCTGCGCGCGCGCGCGCGCGCTCATCAAACGAGATTGATCCTTCCGACCCAAAGTGCCACGGACTCGAAACATTTTTTAACGGGACGACCAATACCGTAAATCTCGATCGAATCCGACGACAGATCGTCGTATAAAAGTCCGTCGAGTTTTATGGTACCCGTTATTGTTATGCATTGTAAAACCAGAATTATCGACGTCGCTCGCAATGGGGAAATACTATTTAAACGCAGAAATTATTTAAACGCTCTGCGCGCAACATGCATTATTCGTTTTATTTTACGGGTCACCGGCGTTCTGCTTTCACTCATCCTGGCGGACCAACGCCCCTGCACGGTAAATCCTCGACGGGAGATTAACAGAGACGAATGTGCCGCGGATGTTTATCGACTTTTCGATACACAATGATGGTAAAGAAATTAATTCTTAACAGGCATTCGATGGTCGATCGAGTACTGGCGAGAGAGACAAGTCGAGCATAGCCCTCTGGTGGCGAGATTTGATACCTGAACCGTCGAATTTCACGTCTCGAGACAATTAAACGCCTCGATGTAAATTCGCCGGATTCCCGTCGAGGGTTGGCGGTCAGGTTGGCGTAAAAAGAACCCGGGCGGAAAGTAAGCAAGGGTGATATCGAACGACAAAGACCGCGCGGAGGTATTTTCCCTTCGATTCCATTTTCCACCCCCGTCGGAATGGGATCTCGCCTAATGTAACTGCCAGCTCGCGACGACCGAACGGGGAGGGGGGTTAGGTCCGGAAGAAAGAGGGCTACCCGGAAAACGAAGGGAAAAAAATGTAATTACAACGGGGGAATGATAATGAAGTTTACATTTTAATAACCCGCCGTGTCGCCAGATGGTCTCGAATGCAATATTAATACCGGTCCCGCGTCGCGTTCGCAGCTACTGTACGACCGGTGGAAGGTCCGGCCTCGGCCACTGGCAGCCTCCGTGTGCCGGCTTCTGCCGTCGAGACCCGAGAACTTCACCTACGGGGTGTGAAAAAAACGCTGGATCCCATGATTCGGATCGGCGAACGCTCGAAATTAACGACCCGGAAAAATACTGGCTGCGGGAGCGTTCATGTTCGAAGTACGGCCGTAATGCGCGTACGTTCCGTAACCGTGTGTTATTATTGCAGAATTTTTGCGCCGAGGCGGGTCGAAATTACGGCCGAAAACAGTGTATAAATATGTAAAGCTCGTCCTCGATGAAACCGGGCGTGCTCCGACCGTGGTCAAGACTGGAATTAAACGAATTCTCTCCGTCTGGGAAATCCGTAGCTGATAATTTAAAAAATTACATTTTGTACGCTCGCCGAGTACACTGTTTTTTTTTTTTTTTTTTTTTGGTAAATTTAGTGAAACGAAATCAAGTACCGCTTTCGCGGTAAAATTAATTCGAACGTTGAGATCGACGTTGGTCGAGCCCGAAGGGTAGGTTCGATGTTTGGAATCTGTAAATAGAACAGTCCGCGTCGCGATCGTGCTCGACGGGGATTGCGCGAACGTGTTTTGGCGTCGTGTATTTTTTCTCCACCCTGTACGGAGAAAGAAAGAGAAGACAAGAGGAGAATGCGCGCGAGGCGTTATTGCATTTCGCAAAGAATGCAGTCCACGGGCGTCATAATATATTTGGGCCGGCGCTGGCCGGGCCGGGGCTACGCGTCGACGCGTCGACGCACGCTCCCCGACGACGACACGAATCTAATTTATAAGTTATGAGTCTGTCCGTGGCCGACGATCGTACCGTGATATTTTTTCGCGTCATCGCCGGCCCACGGCCGACTTTCAATTTGCAACTGTATCTCCCCGCCGCCACGAATCACGGGGACCGCTCGTAACGAGAGACAGATTTACGGACGCGATTTGCCTCGCGTGAATTTATTTATTTTCTTTTTTTTTCGCCGGGACGTTATCGATAAATGCGATCCGTGCGATCCACGAGGGGGGTTAAGAAAGGGAAAATAGCAACGAACCCGCCCAGGGGGCCGTGCTTTCCTCCATTCCCCGTGAGTGGAAATTACTTCAGGGTCCGGAAAGTGGCAAGTTTTATTCGAGCCACCCGGTAAATAAATATACGTAGGTAGGGAAGACCCTCGAGCTGGACCGTTGTATCAATTCATGATCAGAACTAACGAAGAGCACGGCACCCTTGGGTAAGCCAAGACTTCCTAAACCTGTCGCCTTCTTTCCGTAAGAATAACGCGGTCCCCGGTCTTGCCTTTTCAAATTATCTGACGATCGGAAACGTTAAGCAACTTTCACGGTAACGAGCTGAAATCGCGATGGTATTCGACGATACCTTTAAACCGTCTAAAACGTAGCATGGTTTAATGAGGACAGTGGACTGTCTCTCAAACGAACGTCCAATCAACGCTAGATCTTCGAGCCCGCGTTCGAACCTATCGGTGGTCCGAATCTAAAACCTCAAGGAGGAGGGGAGGGAAGAGAAAAAAAAAAAACAAAAAAGTGGTAAAGAAGCCGCACGCGATCAGCCCTTAACTAGATCCACGTAGGTGTTCCAGCGAGATTTTCCCGTAATTATCGAATCCCGACGGGCAAGTAAAGGGGGAAGGACAGGGGGAGAAAAAAAGGAGAATAACGAAGAAGTTGAGCAAGCAGCGCTAGTTGCGAAAGTAAATGGCTGACGGCAAGAAGTAAGTGCCCGGGATGATTAGAGAGCAGGAGTAGAAGATACCGTTCATTAAGTCATTTTGCACAGTCGAACCACCGCCCACTCCGGGAGGGCTGGCCTCGCCGTGGCAGGCGTGCAAAGCAAACTGGCTGCCAACTCCGTTTTGGTAAAAAGTAACATTAGCTTCGCCCGGAGCCCGCAGCAGCCACCAGGAATCCCTTTCTCTCGTTTCGACCGTGACTCCTCGTCGAATCGTCCTACGCCGACCCCACGGTTTCCATCGACTGCCAGTTTTCGCTCTGCCTCCCGTACAGGGTGATCGCGAAACCACCCGTCTCGTTCCACGATCGATCATATTTTCGACGCCGGGGATTTCCACGGAATTGAAATACGACGCGGTCCGCGTCGAGAATTAGAGAGAGATTAAGTCGTCGCTTCGCTGGTTTCGAACTCGATTAAAAAAATGCTATATCTGACAAATTAATTTCCATCTCCGGTACCGCGTACGGTTTTATGCGTTTCGCGACCACAGTGGTCGACGAAGATTCGAAATTTGTTTTCTGCGACGGAACCTCGATAATTGCGCGAGAATATAGTTCGTGTGACAACGTCGAAGAGACAGTGGATATATTCTTGAGAATTTTGGGCCTGTCGGATGAGTGATTTCGTGATCACCCTGTACAGAGAGCAGCAGCCTCTGTCCCTACGCGAATGCTAGCCGTTTGACCCTCCCCCGCTATTTTCCGCGTGAACTCGCGCGAATGTATTTAGGGCCGTTCCACTGCGCACGCTTCGAGCTGGCTTGATGCTAATTAAGCTCCTCTCCAAAAGTTTACCGAACTCCAAGCTTAAGCGTTTACTGCAATTTTGTAATCTGGAGCGGCTCGGTATGGACTGGACCGTGCCGTTAAATTATTATCGTTAATTCAGTTTACCCGGGCAACTTCGAACCGTGCAATACGCCGTGGAAATACGCCGTCAAAAGGGCTTAACCCTTTCGGCCCTACCGGGGCACATACGTCCCAGCGACGGTTCCTCGCCACCTGTACGTACGTCCTCGATGCATTATTTTTCACTGTTTCATTTTTATTATAGCTTTTCGATGTCTAATAAAATACCACAAGTCATTCCAACAATTTTGTATTATGTACATATGTATAATATAATAAAAAAAAATTGCTAGGACGTATTGTCCCAATTTTTTAAATTTGACGAGTATATAATACGATAACAGAGATTTAAGAGTGTACATTTATCTCTAAAAAAGAAATTGATGGAACACGTATGTCCCAATTTCCAAGATCGTTGAACATCTTCCAAAATCGATTTCCATCTTGGAAAATTCATTTCCAATGGTAAAATGACAAAACTGCGAGTAGAAAAAGCTCGTATCGAAAGGGTTAAGACGAAGACACTCCCCCGGGCAATTGCATCCGTGGTTATGACTGTTAACGATCATTTTGCCTTCGCGGAGCTCTCGAGCTCCCATCGGATGAGGCTCGAGTGGGTGGTCGAACTGAAGGACACAGAAGTGCTCCAAACGAAATTAAAAAGCATTTGAAAAAAGGGAAACAAATTTCATAGCGAATCGACATGCGAGCCACCGACTCCTTAGCGAATGTTTATGAAACCCATTACGGACCTCGCGTTCGTGATTCCTGTAATCTGTACCCCGTACCGGGGATCGACGGCAATCTACATAGATCTTTCGTTCTCCATGTTTTGGCTCCCACATTCGTACACTGTAATGGGCAAAGCCTTTGATATCGCGGAGCGTTGAACTATAAAAATCGCGAACAGCAAGTTCAGTCGTTATTGATTGCAAATGACGCCTCTGGTTGCCGCGTTACTAATCTGACCCACTACCGCAATAAACCGCTTAAGCCCATTAAACCGCGCACTATTCAGACGTGTGCAACACTTACAGCTTTCCCTGTGTACAAAACAAAGCCCCAGCCACGGATCGATAATTGTAATTTCGCACAAAAATAAAAGGAGATGTTAGTGTCGGAATGTTTCCACGTAAGATCGATACTATCGGCGACTAAATCAGATTCTGATAAAGTTTACAACACGAATGTGGAAAGAAGTTTGCTACCAGGCACGTAATGGAATCGTTTAAAACAAAGGGCTGGCATCTTGACTACGGTTGGAAGCTTGCCTTTCAACTTGCAAACGTCCTACTGTTAAAACGGCCATTCTTATCGATCAACGGGCTGTTTGACGGTCGATCCGCGGACGGCAGGGCCCTGAAATGTTCGATCCTCGTCGCGAAACGTACGCGTTAAGATCGATACGCGCCGCGAGTGCATCGGGTTACGCGCGCGAGGACTCCGGGTGCGAGTTGACGGCCATTATCATATTCCTCGCGTATCGTATCGAATTTATGGCTAATAAAGGCCGATCGAATAACAGGCTCGCGGGTCCTCGAAGCACGTGGGGGAGAGTGGGAGGGGGGAGGGACCGATCGTCGGATTGTTCGTTTTCTACCGTTCGATTCCACGACGCTCGCCAGCATCCGAGCAGTTGGCTGGGGCTTTACAGTCATGCCAGTTGGCAGTAGTGGCAATTGATATGCACGCCATTGATATATGGGTGCATATTTCACTAGGTTGGCAGAGCCGCGAGCTCTACCCGGTTTGTTATCTCGCCCGTTTCTCCCTCGTTTCTCTCTCGTTCCTTTTCTCTCAGACTTTGGTCCTTTCCGCTCGGCGGGCCGGATCGGCTACCAATACGCGCGATGAATTATGCTCGTCCTTTGTTAAGGATCCCTGACGCGTCTTTGATTGGAGGGCCGCGCTTCCGAGAAGAGGAACAGAGCCCCGGTCTTACACGAAGATACGCGAAACCTCTGACCTAAGACCGACGACCCCCAACGAATAACGTACCGAACGAAAATTTACCTTCTAACCGGTCGCGAGGAGCGACGGAGGAGGCCGCGTCGCGACTCGAGTATCCTAGCCCCCGAGAACCCCGCTCTCTCCCGGCAGTTTGTTTGCACGGGACTGGAAATTCGAAGCTTCGAGCACAGGCTCCTCGAGCTTTCCACGTATTTGCCCTCCAAATACCGGACGATGAGAATCGCGAAACGCGAGACGCGAACTGGACCCCTTGCCGCAGCTTCCGCGTTCCGTGGAACCCAAAAATTCCCTTCGATCGAAGATCGCTGACTCTTCGACGTACACTCACAGACGAAGTACATGGATAGACCTTACATCTTATGGATTTTCGTGGCCCAATCTAACTGTCAAGAGTGTCAAACAAATTGATTAAAAGTCAAAAACAAATTTTTAAGAAAAATTGACAGGGGGTAGTTTACTGAAAACAAAAATATTTAAAATCGTTCTGCAAAAATTATTTTCGGTTGCAGGGGTAAATTTCAATCATTTTTGGTGAATAGACATATCCCCGGAATCCTATTCTGTTTCGAGAAAAAAATTCGAGTAGGTGCCTAAATTCGGGAGAAATTACAAATTTTTAAATCGTTCTAAGAAAATTATTTTCGGTTGCAGAGGCCAATTACAATTATTTTTGGTGAATAAACATACCCTCGAAATTCTACTCACTTTCGAGAAAAAAATTCGAGTAGGTGCCTAAATTCGGGCGAAATTAAAAAGTTTCAAATCATCCTGAAAAAATTATTTTTAGTTGCGAGAGTTAATTACAATTATTTTTGGTGAATAAACATATCCCCGAAATCCTACTCAGTTTCGAGAAAAAAATTCGAGTAGGTGCCTAAATTCGGGCGAAATTAAAAATTTTTAAATCGTTCTAAGAAAATTATTTTTGTTTGCAGAGGCCAATTACAATTATTTTTGGTGAATAAACATACCCTCGAAATTCTACTCACTTTCGAGAAAAAAATTCCTTACCGAAAATACAATGCCTGACCCTGAAATTTCATTCGTATGTTTAAAAAATCATAACTCCTGAACGAATTGGAGGATTTTAATGTTTAAAAATGCAAAGAACGCGTATTTTGGTGCAGAATATGTAGAAATTCTAAGAATATAATAGTGAACGTGTGTGATATAGTAAATGATCATCACAGTGTACGATTATAAGAGGTCGATGCTCTTGACTCGAGCTATGTACAGAGTATGAAACAGGGAACGAAATCGGGCAACTCGGAATTTCGAAGAAATAATTTCGCCGACGATTCTTGCGAAATCTCGTCGTCTCGTTTATTACTCGAAACTTCTTTGAATGCACGGAAAGTCTCTTCCGCGAAATGTTTAATATTCCTGGCAATATCTCTTGTCGCGCACCGTGGATATGTTGACCCTCCGTCTCGCTCTTTATCTCCTCGAGCGAGGACACCGCTTCTAAAATTCTTTGTACTTCGAAAACCATTAGGTTAGGCTTAATGGCTGTCGAACCGAGCCCCGCGTCTTTGCATTGCTCTATGTACATACACGCACCAAAGTGCAAAGGTATTGGTACATAATCCTCTCCGAAGAATTTCTAAATATATGCAAGGAATTCTTTAAATTCCAAAGTGTGCTTTGACATCTACACATCCTATCGATATTACCAAATAATGACTTTGGTAATACACTGAGAAATTAATTTTAATACGAAGAACTCGGGCCAAAGTCGACGCGATATTAACACCAGGGTATTAGCGTTTTTATTTTCTCGCGTTCGACCACCAAGAATTACCGTGGCCTGGCAGGGGGTCGCGTTGGCCCCCGTTGAGAATCACTGCCTTAAATCACAGCTGATCGATACCACGTGAAAAGCGCTCCTCGAACGTATGGGGGAGCCCGGGTCCGTTCACAGAAATCGACTCCCATGAACAGCTTTCCGAGCAAATCCTCGAGGAGTCGTATTCATCGTAAAAATCCCGCAGCAAATTGTTGTTCGAGCTAATACGGGAACGCGCGCAGCTTTTCACCCGGCGCGAAATTAAAAAAACCGTCCAAAGGTTAAACGGCCATCGGTCTCGAAATAAAGGAGCGTATCGCGTGCTACGTTAGATAATACCGTCACCGGTCGAAACGATACATTAAATTCCTTCCATTCGCTTTTCCCTGCATTTTCCCCTCGCCTTAACGAAGATTAAGCTATACGGTCTCCGTTAAAATTATGTATCTCGCGTTACGCCGGTTCCCATTACGGATCTGTTGGCTTCGCGGTTTTTACGTCACCTCTATAAAACACCAGCTCCGCGGACGCAGCCGTATCTCGCGTCTTCTAGGTATTCATCGGCTGGTAGTGTAATGTGAAAATACGGAAACGTATTATCATTATGGCCCCGGCGAACACAGAACGGCAATTATAATTAGGTCGCCACCGATGATAAGCCTTCTGGGAATGCGTGACTCCTGATAAACGCGGTGACATTTTTTCCATACTCACGAACGCGTACGTGCGCCGCTGAATAAAAGGGCATTCGAAAGCTTTTCGCCGTATTTATTTCACCGGACGTTCGCCGATTTCGCACGCAGCCACTTTGGCCTCCATTTTATCAGCTCTACCCCGAAACCAACGAATTTCTCCTTCGTTCGACGCTCGTTATCGCGGAGACCATTTGGAATTTTTAAATCGACCACAAGGTGTTGAGAATAAGCATTGCATGCATGTATTTTTAATGAAAATTTATATCCATGCAGTTCTCTCTCTTGCAAAGGTCAGTACTACCTGAGGAGGACACTCGTTGCACTCTCGTCCCGTTTTTTACCCCGATCCTCAAGCTCTGTTAGCAGAAAACCGTCAAGCTAAGAACAGTACTTTCAAATAGGAATTAAGAAATACATTTCTTCGTGTTCGTATTTATCAAAGAGTTTGAGAGCCGCTGGATCGGTCGGTGTTTGGACGAACCGTAACACGAATCGGCGTTCTATTAAAATATCCGAACGATTTTACCGGGGGATGGAAAAAAAAAAGAAGAGAAACGTTGGCAATTTTTGACGACGAACTTTGACGAGATTTATCAAAAAGAATTCGCGGCGCGGAGGGACGGCCGCGGCGGTCGCGCCCGAGAGTTATTTATCGGATAAAGTTTGCTCAAATGCGATGCGAATCAGCGTGCCTCTGAAAATTCCGTGCAAACTTAATAACGAGAGAAATAAAAAAAAAAGGAAGAAACGAAAAACAGAGAGAAAGAAAATGGAGGACCGGTCGTTCGAATTTTGCGAAGCGAAACCCCGAACGCGGTTCGTCGAGGAGAGGAGTCTGCGAGGGTAGACGAGTTACTGCGGGCGGTCGTTGGAGAACGATAGCGGTCGTACAGAAGTCATTTATCGGATGAAGCGTGTTCCCAAAGTAGGAAGGAGGAAGTCGGCTAGGAGGGTGCGGTTTGATGTGGTGTTCAACCGCGGCTAAAGGTACACCCATTAAATCAATGGCGAACCCTCTGGCCTCTTTCCGCCAAGGAAACTTCAAAAGACGTTTTTGCGCCCGGGAATACGTGCCAGCGGATACGGCCGCGCATCGGCTGCGTTTTATGAACCGGTAGGGAAGATAGGATTTTTCCGTGCCGCTGATTCAGTTTCTTCATTCGGGAGTTTGGCTTTTTGATTTACAAACACAAACCGTGGGAGGGGGGGAGGAAAAGAGACGACTTATTTGTGCGAGGCGCGCCCAGGATTCACTGGGAAATAAGAAAACGGCGCAGACGGAGACGGATGAACCGAAAGGAAGTCGTAGAAAGGATATCAAAGTCGCTGCGACTGACGGTACAAATCCTTCCTGCCCGATGTCTATGGGTATCGATTTTCGAAGACCGTGCCTCCTTTCTCTCGTTAGTCCAACAACGAAGAAACCGAAGAATTAACTCTGATCTACTCGACGATAGTTGTAACACAATCAACCATCGGTCAATTTTTCTAGCACTTTCAAAACGACTAAAATCACCGGATCAACTTTTAGTATACAGCTTTTATCAAGTGTCACAGACCAGGTGACAATAGAATGGTCTATTATGTGACGACGCTTCCTTACTCGCCGACAGAGGGCTACGCTCAACTTGTCTCTCTCGCAAGTACTCGATCGACCAACTCATTCTCTCCTTAAACATACTCCTTAAATTACCATTGAACGTCCTGGTATCTTATCTTACCGATGGTCCCACTCGTCAGGCCCCAACACAACAACAACTGCCTTTAAGAAAATAAATAAATACTTCATTATTCTTAAAAAAAAGTGATTGAGAGGAACTATCAAAGCCCCGACGAAGACTGTGCTTTTTCCAGGGTCGTTTAATCCGCGTGAGTACGCGGAAAGAGAGGTCCTCGCCGGAGGCAGCTGTGTAGGGAAATACAGGAAAAAGAATCGTTCCCCGACGCGTCTGGCCGGGATATCCGTGGGATTAGCGTGGCGACGTTGTTCTAAGTTCGGGACATGTTTGGCGAACGGGAAGAGGAAAGGGTGGAGGGGGTGGACTCTGCGTGGGCGTATGGCGAAAAGCCAGCGGCAGACAGCCACTCCGTTTTCTCCGACGGCGAGCAGACAAATCGGTGCGCTCGCGTGTCCGTCTGCAACGTATTCCCATCAGCGCGTGTCGCCACCAACACAAACCCGCGGGATGGCTGGCATACGAGGGATGCGTAAGATTCCAGCCGCCCATGCCGCGACAAATTGTTTTGCTCAGCTGATCGGCCGAACCTACGCGTACGCTGGAACTTTTTGAGTATTTTCGAGCGCGTCGCGATACACATTCGAACGAAGCCTGCCCCCCGGTGATTCATGCGCCACGACGCCACGGCCATAATGACAGTCTGGTGGCAAATTGCCGGCCCCGGACGGTTTCCAATGATTTATCGGGCATCCGCCACCCGTGCTCCCAACGATAAAATGCGATTGTTCTACTCGCGATAATGATTGGCTGCACCGAGGTCGACGCGACTCTCGTGCTCCTCGACGACGTTCGATTAGGAGGACCGATCGACGCGATCTACGAGCCAGTTCGTTACCATAAGATCGTTAACCCCCTTGGGGCTATCGCCAAAATTGGCCACGGTCGATTTAACCCTTCGTTAAAAGGACTCGATCTCTATTCCTAGAAGAGTCTTAACACAGATGTTGTAAAAGAAGGCTTTAAAAATTAACAAATATGTCTAGAAAACCCCTGAAACTGCAAGTTGCGATCCGTTGTCGCAGAGGTCGTTATGCATCACCTGTCGTGGCGGTCAAACGCGCGCAAACCTCGTCCGAGAAGACGGTCGCGGAGAATTTCGCGCGGTAATAAACACCAGGACGGGTCTGACACGGCATCCAGCGTTCGTCTCGGTTATTTTCATTCCGCGAGGCCTCCTTCGAAAACAAAAGGGTCCACTCGACCGGTTCGATCGTTCGCGCGGTTGATTTAGGGATCATCGGCGAGACAAACGTCCCGCGTTTATTTATAAGACACCGGACAGAAAATAAATGTTCACGGCGCGGAGAGCCGAGAGAGGAGGAGAAAAAAGGAACGGGGACGAAGAAGATACGCGTCGTAGTCCGTTGTCCGGCGTCAAAGTTTGACGCAGAAGTCGTAAAATATATCTCGTCATCCGTCGTCGGCTTCGTAAGCCCCCGGAGATTATCTCTCTCTTTCTCTCTCGTTCGGGTGGGTGGTGTTCGCGTTGCTTCTGGAGTACATTCGCGGCTTTTTCTTGTCCGCCACGGTATAAATTAATGTCCCCTAATCCCCCGTAACTACGGACAAAAATGGGGAGAATTATTTCTTAGACCGTCCACGCTACGAGATCCGGGGGATTACCGTTTGGCGACGTTCCTCCTTGTTTGGGGCGGTTTTATTGGCCCGACTGGGCCATGCTGGAGTCGCCGCCGCGTGTCCTTGTAGACCACGTTCACGATTATGGTATTTGCGCGGTACTCGTCGCTCGGATCAATTTAGAAAGACAATCTTTAGAAATAATCTATAACGATGATTAGTGTTAATCTTCTGACTTTTTTGACATACAGTTTACTCCCCCACTCGTATTCGTACATCATATTGATAATTATTAAATGATTTATTTTTATCAAGTTTTGTTTATTACAACTGGTGTTAACCAGGCTAGTAATGGTCCAATTACAATTAATATATGCAGTGAAAGAGAGAATCCAGTAATACGTGTGTTTTTTTCTCCCAAGCGGTCACCCCATCCCGTGCTGCACGCGGCCCAATGAAGCTGCACTTCATTGATCGGAAGAGAGTCGACATTTTCAACGAATCACGACCGTTGACAAATATTATATGAAGAAGTGGACTTATAGCTGTGTGAAGAACAACGGCTCGATTCATAAGAAACTAGTTTCCTTTCATTCACAGCGAATCGCCATTATAATTAACGAGCACGAGTTATTTAAGACGTAGAAGCATCGCGACGAAAAGTTTGAAATACTGTTGGCCATTCGTCGAACGAGAGATTTTGGAAATCAGTGACCGATACGGGGTCGGTTAACGCGATTACTATAGGTTGGTTTCGGAATTAAATTATATCAGGCTAATTATTTCGATTCGCTCGTTCAACGAGCACGCACACGAACGCGATCATGCATTAAAATCGCCTTTTACCGGATGGCTCGTCAGGTCGGAGCAACGATTACGGTGGACCGCGTGGAAACACGTTAAGCCATTTGCATGCTTAATGGAAATCCTTTAGGAATATTGTATCGGTTGTATTTCAAGTTTCAAGAACACGTCCCCGTCGCTGTCGTAGATCCGAAACTTTACGTTCGAGTTTACGCGCCACGGACACGCGTAAATTCCGTTCGTAAAAAGTTCACTTCGCTGTTAACGAAGTTAACGGGGATCGTGTTCTTCCCTACGGTGCGTGGAGCGTGTAATTTTCAGATTCGCGCTAAGAAAAGGCTCTCGCGTAACTGGTTCTTTGACTATGGAAAATTTCTCCTGCATAATGAGATTATTAGACGCGACGCGCTTGCTGCGGAGATACGCTTTAGAATTCTGATGTACAACAGCACTTCCCCATCGTATACACGTAACGACGAACGCTCGTTTTCGAGATTCGTTAGTCCACGTTTTAGGTAAAATGGCCATTTATGAAAATAAAATATTTTTTCGAGACTTAGAAGTAGGAGGATGAAATTTTCAATGACTCGAAACCTTGGGTTACCATTGATCAAGATTTCTTATCGCGTAAACTAATAATTAATGACACTGGGTATCGTAAAAACGCATTTATGGGCGAAGAAACAAATTTCTCTCACGTCGTAAACGTCGCTCAGAGATAATCTTTATAGTTCCGTGCAGCACATAATCACTTCCCTTAATGGCACGAAGGCTTCAAACATTCTTAATAAATACGTTTCCCATGTTAGTCGCCACGGTCTTCCCAACACCACGAATTCTTGCTAATGTGAATTTGATTGGAACATTGTTGGTCGGGAAGGAATTTGCTCGAGTATCCAAGATGTTATCAAATTGATCGTAAGCCTGAAACCACAGCTTTTATTGCTTTATTTTCAACCAGAATAAACGAACAGGCGTAATAATCATTTGGCTATAGATTACTGCCTCAATAATCGCTTTATAGCACGATTAAAACCATCGTGCCTCGTACGTCTCTAATCAGCCCAGAACGAATTATAAAAGAAAGCAATAAAACGCGCTGGCGTGGATCGATCGGTAATAAAAACGATTAAACTAAGAAAATAATTTCAAGCCGAAAATCTGCGGTTCTCGCCACCTTTGACAGAAATATCGGTCGACTAATATTGATAATAATAACGAGGCGTCCGCATCGGAGAATAAATTGGTAGTCGACTCAGATTCCCCACAAACGTAACCCACATTTCAAGTTTGGACGCGCGGCGGTAATTAAACCGCGTCGGCCTGTGTACAATTAATTAAAAGACTCTCTGATCCCGGTTCTCGATCGTCCGTGGCGAGCGGCGGAGGACGGCGCAAAAAAAAAAAAAAAAAGCAGAGGAATTCCGTTTATAGCTTAATAGATCCATCTAAAACGGGGCTGCTCGATCGCGACAAAGACTGTTGGAGTGTTCTCCGCGGAATAACAGGCTTGAAGACTCAATTAGCAGACACGTACTGAACAGCTTCCAGGGGGGTGTGGGAGGAGGGGAAGGAGAGGGGCGACGGCGAAGAATTACTAAAACGGCTGGCAGCGCGGAAACGTTCGCGACGCGACATCAAAGACGTAACTCTCGCGGCGTAATATCAGCCCGATGCCCCCGACACCGACGGGTCTATAGGTGGAGGAAATGGGTCGGAGTCGTTAAAACAGTAGGTGGGACGCGTCGACTTCAAAAGCATACCGCGAGAGCCACGGCTGCACGAAAGTCCGCATACTTCCGCGCCAGTATTCCACGGGGGCATCTCTCTCTCCTTAGCCGGGCACGTCGGGTTACACCCCGTGAATTACAACCCCTACAGGATGCGTCGCCGCCTCGTTAAAATCCCTGTGACACCGAGACGCCGACGCCGCTTTTACCGGTGATCGTCGACGGCGACGCCCTTAATACCTTCGACGCGATACCTTTTTCCCCCCTTGGATCCGCGACAGATCCACCATTCCTCCACCACGGGGCCAGGAATTCGAACGATAGCGATACTCAGTTACTCGTACTTCCATGCTGGTAATGGTGATTCGCTATAAATGGAAAGAAACTCTTCGGTTTCTTTAAAACATGGACTACCAGTTTCAAGAACAACGATTCAAGGCGAATCACCATTGTAGTTGTAACTGTATATCGTGGTCCACGCCAAATTGGGGGCAGTTTGAGTCATCGTTCATCTATTTTTGTTATCGTTTAAAATACACGACCCTTCAAAGTGTGTAGGTTGAAAACGACGGTTTAGAAATGGCTTCGAAACAATTACCACTTCGTTTCGACTGGTACCAGTTTCAAGAACAACGATTCGAGGCGAATCACCATTGTAGTGTATGAATACGAGTGGTAGTGCAACTGTATATCGTGGTCCACGCCAAATTGGGGGCAGATTGAGTCATCGTTCATCTGCTTTTGTTATCCTTTAAAAAATACGACCCCTCAAAGTGTACAGATTGATCACGACGGTTTAGAAATGGCTTCGAAACAATTACCACTTTGTTTCGACTGGTACCAGTTTCAAAAACAACGATTCAAGTCAAATCACCATTGTAGTGTACGAATACAAGTGGGAGTGTAAATGTATATCCTGGTCCACCTGGTGGTATATCTATTTTTGTTATCGTTTAAAAAATACGACCCCCCAAAGTGTGCACATGAAATAATTATCACTTTGTTTCGACTGTTACGAATAGCTGGAAATAGTCTAGGATCTCCGAAATCTGGCAAAAGTTCTGAAAGCGCATCCGATATACGGGGTGTTTCGTAATACGTTGCGATCGTATCTGTTTCGATGGCGGATCGGGGGAATAAGAAGAACGAAAAAGGTTCGTACGAACATGTGCCCCATTTGACCTCTCGCATCTTTGGATCTTGCTCGCGAGTGAGTTGTAACTTTCATTCTCGTTCTGATGATAGGCTTCGATGCATCGATCAACCGATTCCATCCTTGAAACATCTTCATACGCGAGCCTTCTAACTCGTTTCTGCGCCCACTTTACGCGCGTATTCCGTAGTTTTTCATCGAAACCACTAATAAAATTTCTTGCAAATTGAAACCACTCCGCGACTGGAAAGGTTCGAGATTCTCGACCTACTAGAATACGCCTAGTTCGTCGTATCCTCTGTACTAAAATTTCCACCTAAAAATAATTCGTATCTCTGTTAATTTTTCGAGCTTCCGCGCGTACCTAGGCGGAAGTACTGCTCGAAGGGTTGAAAAAATAAAAATTTCCCAACGTTCTACAGCGGCGTAACTCTTTGAAAGGGCGAAGCGCCGGCAGAATGCACGAAAAAGGAGAGAAAAAAGACGAGGATCACGCGAACCGTGACAGTGAGCGATCGCATCGATACCCCCGCATCGATACGTCACGATTCCTCGTCGCGATAGAAACGGTCCTTGATAAAATACACGCTGCTTTCGACCGGAATAATATTTTCGTGCTCGAACGATGGCGAGATGGCTGGCCGCGATTGCAACGCGCAACGAGCATTCTTGCAGATATTGCGTACGAAGGGAATAATGGCGACCTGGCGGTAAAATTGTCCTTTTCTCGAAACGAAACGAACTTGACAACGTTAACGATTATAACAATCGACCAAGCGTTTTCTTAAAACGGGCACGTAAGATATATTTACGTTCTGGTTTGATCCTGGGACCAGACCGCTGAAAATTTAATTCGTCTGCCCCGAGACCGTTTCTATATATAATTTATGGTTTAGACTGTCCCTGACTGACACGTCTAATAAATTAATTACAAAAAGGGTGAAACGACCGTGCTGTTTTTACTTTAACCGTGCACGAAGCCGATTCCCCTCGGAGATAGAGATTTCACTCGAAAGCGGTACGCGACGAGTCGGAGTAGCGCAGAATTTGTTTAAATGGAAAATCGTATTAGGTACGAGTTCTCTTCGACGACACCGTGTTTCATTTTGTCCAGAAATGTTGCAATTACAGTTTAATGAAGTAAAAAAAAATAAAAATTCCTCTTGCTTTTCTCGATTTCAAAGTGAATATTTCACTGGAATGATTTTCACTCGCCGGTGCGCAAACATATGATTTCGTTAAAAATTTTGCACGCCAAGAGAATAAAAAACCAAACGAACTAGAGGAAATTAAAGAGCACAAATATTTATCGCTAACTTTATCAAGAGATAATATTTTTTGTAAATGTTATTTCGTTTCTCTTTACGCGTCACTTCTTTTGTGCTGAATGAATAAATCAAAGGTTCGGCACGGCGGAAGATTCGACGTGCATTGTTTCATCAGCGGCCGCGTTAGAGGATATTATTCCAGATCAATAGATCCATCAATCTACCTGCTAACAATAAGCATAATGCAGAAAGTGCATTTCTACGGGCAAAGAGTGACGTGACGCAATACCGTTTGGATCGTTTTCAGCGAGGCTCGCGGAATGATCCATCGCGGGGCGCGTACGGAACAATGCAAATAAGCCAATTACGTCAATCCTGAGAAATGGTTGACTAAGGGCGGCCGGGCAACGGCGAAGGCGAGGAACGAGGATACCGAAGGATGGGAACGAGGAAGACAACGCGATCGGGGGCGGAGGTGGATGAAAAGGAAAGACGTCGGCGAGGCCGTGGGCCATTGGCGGCGGAAAGGAGCTCGTGCAACGGAATGCATGCGCGATGCATTAGGTAATGATATCGGCATTATGGCCGGAGCGTACGAAATGACGAACGGGCCGACGGATTGGAACCGGGGCCCATCGGGGCCCCATCGAAGGAGGGCCACGGGGTAATTATACAAGCAAACAAGGGGCGGTCCTACCAAGATTATAGGGTTCCTCCAGAGTGCTGGGCCCTCACCGTCCAGCCCTCCACCTCTCCGACCCCCCTGTTTGCCCGTAATTACAGGGCCAAACTACTCTCCATAGCAGACCCCCCCTTCCCTCCGCTCGAATCTTTCCGTGGAGAGATGCCACCCGCTATATAGTCTCCTTTCCGTGTTCTCATTCTTGCGTGTTGCTCGTCTCGATCGCCCTCGATCCGTTCTTTTTGCCGTTCGATACACACGGGTCACACACAGAATCGCAATTTTTTGGCTAAAACTAAGTATAGCTTTCCCCCGTACAGCGATGGAACTTTCAATTCTTAGAGGGCGACGAGATTTATTATCGTCGAGGTGGGAGTCGCGTGACATTTGTATCCATAAAAATTCACGGTACGTGGGGCGTGGTGTTTTGTTTTTTTAGCGGGATGAAGAGAGACCTTTATATAGTCTACAGATAGTAATTTTTGCGTCAATCGAGCACTTGTGAGAAAGGCAAGACCCGTAGCCCTCTACCGGCAAAAAGAAAGATTTATACGGTTATATCGGTCATACCGGGCACGATGAAATTCTTGTCGAAGAAGGACGTTATTTTTAATTAACACCGATGAATAGTTAATACGAAACAGTGCCAAAATTCCATGCCATATAATGCTGCCATGTACGATTCATACATTTTCTTTCGGGAGTCAACAGATTTAGCTCCATTTGAAATCCGCTTTAATTTACAACGGACAAGTGACAAGTATAACAAACGCAAGGTATATCATTTTTAAAATATTTTCTCTATTTTTATAAATCCAATAGTTCGAATGTGCATCGTTTAAGAGCATCCCGAAGACTTTATTAGGCGTCAAATTGCTCCGTCGCGATAGTGTTGTTTGAATAAAAGATTCGCTCGATGATTCGACGCGTCCGGCCCGTAAATTTAGACGGAAGAACCTTATTTGGTGCTTTCGACGACGTATGATTTCGCGGGTTCCACGATCCGTCGGAATATCTCCGCCAGATTGCAGTCCACGTGGGTTTGTTTTAAAAGCGGCGAGCGCGCGGACGTACGTACAGGAATTCAATTTGTTCCTTCGTCGCAATTACAGAGCCAAATTGTTCTTCGCGGCATCCCTGGCCGTACGTCTTTCGCCACTCCTTGGAAATACCGTCGGCCACTCTCTTGTCTTTTTCATCTTCCTTGCCCTCCTCTGTGCCCTCCGTAACGGCCGCGGCACGGTTCAATTCATCAAGGCCCTCCGGGAAACTTTGTCAAATAACGAACCACGCAAAAAGTTAAATGAACCCCGGTGGACCGAGGGTTATCGTTGCTGCTTTTCGTCGAGGAATTGAATTTTTCAACGATTTTCAGCGAAACTTTCGATAATTAAAATTTGTAATCCGTACCGATTTTTGAAGGAGAAGTTCGCGGACCAAGGTTTTTTCTCACGGTGGACGTCGATCGTGGGCTACCATTAAATGTAAAAGACTGCCTACTTTGCGAACGACGTAGCAGGTGACGATGTTCGCCGATGATAAAGCCCGGGGAGAGATTTACGACGAAGCGGGCCCGAATTACGGGAATTGGTACAAAGTTGCGCGCCCGTAATCGTCGTGCCGCTTAATTACTTTTAATTCGACGACGAAATTTACTCGATCACGCTTCGCCCTTCCAGACGCACGTAATCGCCCGGTCGGTTATATTAATTTTAAATCGCGTACCGCCGGAGCTTTACGATCATTGCGCAATGGATCGACCGACAAACGGAACGTTGATGTACGACCCGGTAATAATAAAACGCATTTTATGGTTCGCGGAACGACGACAGCTGCGTCGATTTTCGGGGAACGCGAAAAAAAAGAACCACGATGACAAACAAAACCGAATCCCCCGTGGTATCCACTCCTGAGTGCTTGACTCCTCGCGAGTCGGTATCGAGAATAAAAGATCTTACGCAGGAGCATGAGAAAGGAGCCCTCGCGATGGAAGTTGCCTCGTCATTCGTATCCTTTCCCATGAAAAATACTCTCATTATATTTCGATAACAGAAAAATTCTACCAACGATCGTCATTAACCTTTCGTTCGTTATTTAACGCGCAATTATGATCCGAATTTATTAATTTTATGAATGGATATTTGATATCGTACGAAGCATCGCGTTTTAATTGACGTATCCCGATAAACACGATTTAATAATAGCAACCCTGTTCGATGGTTCGATTGGCTAGAATAAAAATAGAAAATCACTGATTTTTCAGAGGAACGCAAGCAGAGCAAGTCCAACAAACACGAATATTACGAGGAAGATTTACGAGATTGGTTTGGATTTTCAACAAAGTGAATTCTCTTGATACGAATCAACCCGAAAAGTAACATCGTTGCAGGCTCGAGATCTTCTCTACGCTCCTCTCCTATTCACCAGGATTATTTCCGGTGTTATTTACCAGAAAATCTACGAATTTGTACTACCAAACTTTCCGTATAATAAAGAATAAATATATATCACGAATCATGACAGTTTGAAAAATTACAATAATTCCTGGATTACCGAAACGAAGTCTGGGCCCTCGTCGTTTCAATTATCCGGTGAAAAGTCGATTTCCGTTCCAGGAATCGACGTCCCCGTTCGAGGACGCAACTGCCTCCGCTACTCTTTTTAAGGTCCCATCATATTTCATGCACCAAGCATGCACCAGATTCACGTTAACGAGAAACGAATGAATCTGTAAAAGCGCGCAACCTTTCCCTCTGTCTCGTTAGCATGTAAGACATCGAAGTAAGAAAAAAAAAAAGAGAAAGAAAAAAAGAAGCGTGCATTTGCGTCAAAGTGTACGCTTCGTAGCGAAAGGAGACTGATGATACTTTATTCATGCACGCATTCGACTTCTTATCCCTTTTAAGACTCGAGCGCTCCCCTTGTGAAATACAAGTTCCTCTTTATTGGACGCGCGACAATGCGAACCTCTCGTTTTACGAGACATTCCGCGCAATCGACGCTTTCAGCGAACACTGTGACTACCGACGAATTAACTTTTCACAAAAGAACATGCAAATGTCCGCGCTTGAAAGGTTTAAGTTACCCATTCTTTCAATTTCAGGGCTCCGAGGATCACGTTGCTGCGATACAAATCCAACTCTTCGGCGAATTGATACTGTTACGCTCCTGTTCCGTACACTGTACAATACCGATTCGCTATAAATGTAAAGAAATTTATATTTATTAAAATATGAACTTGTACCAGCTTCAAAAACAATGATTCAATTCGTGAGAAACAACTATTTTTCATTTATAACGAATCACCATTACAGTGGGAATATGATTGTATATCGTGGTCCATGCTAAATTAGGGGTAGTTTGAGTCATCGTTTATCTATTTTTATTATCTTTTGAGAAATACGAATCCTCAGAGTTCGATAACGCGTGACAATCCAAAGTGCAGCGCGAAAAATTAAACTTCTTCCAGGAATCGTTTCCGGCGAAAAAGAGAATTTCCCAACCACCCTCTCGATCCCTCCGATCCACCCCGGCCCCGATTTCGCGCGACGCCCGTGAAACCCGGTTCCGTATTCGCGACACGTCGCGTCGCGTGTTATTTTAACCAAAATTGATGGCGAAACATCGGATATTTCAGCAAGACCTCATCGACTGGCAACACACCGGCGCAACCGTGCATCCGAAAGTTCAACGCCGGAGACAAAGTTCCGTGAAATCCTGCATCACCTTGACGGTTTCTGTTCAGACTTCTCCGGGGCTCGCTCACTTGGCCGCCTACTTCGACCTACTTTCAACCTCGCTTCAACCCTGCTGGGAGCGCGACGGTCACGAAACCGACAGGGCAATTTAAATATTTCATATGCAGGGCAAACATATTTCAAAAAGTGCGTTGATTCAGCTAATTGCTCGACCCATTGGAAAAAGGAATCCCCTCCCACCCCGCGCGATGGACTGCGACATACTTTTCGAACGTATTTTCCTCTACGCGATGCTTTACGTAATTTGTCACGTTTCACGAACCTTTGATATAATTCTACAAACGTGTACTATTTAATTTTGTTTAAGGGGGTCTTGTAGTATGAATTTCATCTTTCTATTTTAGAAGCCTAAAAAAATGTATGTTCTTTAACACTAGAACTATCGACAATTATAGTGTGTTTATTTATACCAAAGAAATTGATAGATACGCGAAGAAATATATAATGCAAGGGAAATAAGTGTTTATATATTCTCTTATAGAAAATTACGATAAATTTTCAAAAATTCAAATTTTTTACAAGTTTTATTAGAAATTATGAATGAGTCATTTTGACTGATTTGGTAGTTCCAGTGTTAAGAAAATTGAAAAATAAAGGTTCATAGTAAAAGAGGTTAAAGTTTGTATACGAGAAGGATGTTAAATATTTTACGTGCAAGGCGGACGTGTTTCGAAAAGTGTGGCTAATTCGGTGGATGAAAACCTAGAAGACCGTCGAAGCTAATAATAAATGATCGCGGAGACATGGATTTTCGGTATCCCGTGTAAGTCTTGTTCTCGCAGCGCGTCGTCGACTTTGGTTTCCCGGAGCCACGGATCCCGGGGCTTCTGAAAATCACATGGATTCGCGTCCTCTCGTCTCGTATCACTCGATCAGGGAATACACGGTGAATCGTATTTCCGATATGCGGTTTTTGAACCCGCGTTGGAAGTAAAACCGAGCCTCCGATACGTGCACAAAATGATCCACCCACGTTCCGGCATTATCCTGACAGAAATACTTTGTCGTTCGGGGACTGGAATCGCGGTCTCCGCTCCGCCTGTCTCGTGTGTGCCCTCGACTTTCTTTCTTTCCTTTTTTTTATTTACATTTCGGACCGTTTCACGCAGAAGTCCAACGTCCCTCCTTCAGGACGCGTCGACCGCGCCGTTTCCCCCGCTGTCACCGTTTCGTCTGCTCGTAAAACAAAGACCGGTGCCCCGGCGTCGTTTCGTTGCGTTTATTCAAATGAGAGGGCTTGTAATTCGGGAATTCACCGCCCAAGCTCACCGCGCGCGCGATGTTATGCGCGAAGAAATTTCATCCCGGAATTCCAGCCTCCCCCGGCCGCCCCCGTCGCCGCGGCCCTTTTCCGTTAAGGCGAACGAGAAGCTTGTCTCGCCGTCGCCGAGAGACCTCCTATCCCTCCCGTCCCATATTTTTCCTACTTTACACGCAACTTTTCCCCTACTACGACACACCGTCCATTCCCCACACCCCCGACGTCGATGGTTTATTCCGCGTCCCACAGTGGCTTCGACTGTACAGCCGGAAATCGCGATACATCCGGAATCCGCTGTGGAAATTCAGCGGTAAATCGCGCACGCTCTAAGAACCAGAAATTAACGATATCTTTGACACTTTTATATTCACCCCCGGGGGCGATTTTAAGAGTTGCAGGAGCTTATAGTAGTAAATATATTATGTATGTATGAAAAGCAAGCGAGATAGCAGGACGTTCAATGGTCAATGGAGCATTTGTGAGAAAGATAAGTCGCCATATTATACCGCATCACAAGAGTTTCGAACCGAAAAATGTTTAACTCCACGTACATTGTAAAAGTTAATAACGAAGATCGATGTGAACTTCTTCCGTGACGTTTCTCGAGATCTCCAGCAGTCGTTCGTCGTCGCAATTTGCAAATGCAGCGACGTCGGTCCGCCGCTCGACGAAATAAATATCGTATCGTTATTAATATCGGGAACGCCGTTCGAATTTTCTAATGGAAACCGAGTTCCTGGTTGATTTATCCGGCGGTACGCGGAGATCGATCGCGATCGCGATTTCAACGGCGCGAATTTCCGTGGGAAGAGCCCCGCCGCCCCGTCCGCGATGGCCACCCCGCCCGCGTGAATTATTGGCCTATGAAGCGCAAAAATAAACGTTCGCCTGGCTTCGTTACTTGCCAGCTAACTGTGCCAAGACGAATATTCACGGCGGACTTCGGCGATATTTATCGTTTACCATAAAACGTACTCGGTCTCCCTTTGTTTCTGGTAATTTCCGTTCTTTCCGGGACTGTCGCCCGATCGTAGAAGTTTCATCAAGCATCCGTTACTTGGTACGTAAGGGAACGATAATAAACTGCGCCGCCTTCATTAACGACGGTAATAGAAAAATAATGTCGACCCGGTATTCGCGATTAAGAGCGAGCCTTTGGATTATTTTACTTTCGAGTTGGCTCGGCCACTCTGCCAATTAATTTTTATATAGTCCTCGGAGGAATTTTAAATAAGTTAAGGATTAACGGCGGATAAGATCGTAAAACAGCCTCTCTCGCTTTGCCTCGTTGTAACACCCCGGGTACGACATAATGCAATATCCTCGTACCGGTATTTTAATTTTATTTCCACCGTGACGAGCGAAGACGTTCGATAAATAAAATTAAAAAGGGACCCGATCGCGAAGTTGCACGAGCAAAATGATTTCGGGAAAGGAATATTTCAATATCTAACAAAACGATACCAAATCGCCGATAAAACTGGAAGCCACTAAATTCCGTTTATATATTGGTTCGATCACGGCCACCATAAATTGCTCACCGACGACGAATTATTTATACAGAAATGTATGTGCGTGTCGATAGCGCGATTCCTCCGGGCGTTACGTATTCGTCGATTAATTTTACGACCCCGGTACCAGGACCGATTGCCCCCGAATAAAAGTCGTTGGTTCGCGGGCTGGACATCAGACGCCGTGGAACTTATCCGTCGAACATTGCCCCAACGCGATAACAATTCGCGGCGAAGGTGTCCACCGTCGCGACACGGCCGTACAATATTAAACGGGACAGCCAGGAATATTACAGGAGCCGCGTAGAGGTATATTCGCATGGTTATTTTATGCACCGCGTTTCCACCGCCAACAAACGATCCCGGTCGTCCCCGACGAGTCAACAACTCCATACGGCTTTCCATTATCGCGTCTCCTTATGATCTATCAATCTCGACCGTTGCTTCCCTTATAATAACAAGCCCGGACCAATTTGCATGCGAAGCTCCGCATTATGGAAACCCGCGGTCCGCTCAGACGTAACCAGATAAGAAACCGAAACGTTCCCGCCACCAAAATGTCCCGCACCGATCGAAATTCACCGCTGATCCGTTAATTTGCTCATTCTGCGCTCAGGCCCGTTCCTTCGACTTCTTTGACTTGGGTTAGTGGAGGTTTTGGGTTGTCGATCGAAAAATTTGTGCAATTTTTCTTTATTTGAGCAAGTCTGTGTTTGTTTGCAGGTGATCTCTGCAAGATATACTTTTTGAGTTGGTCTTCAACTCGATGAACGATAGGGAGTAACAGGGATAACAAGAGTCAGTACGTTGGGTTCAACCCAAGTTGTATCCCGTTTGACATAGTTTCCCATCGCCTAAACTTTATGAAACGTAAACAATTACGAGATATTTGCGGAACAATATTGCCATAAGATGGATATAACAGAAGTCAGAGAATTCTAAATCAAGTCCAACTTAGTCGAGCTCGGTTTGACGTAGTTTTCCACCCTCTAAAATTTGTATAACCTAACGTACGCCATTTTCCATGGAACTATTTAATCACGTTCGGGGCGTAAGTATCGAAAAATCACGATATTACAAAAAGACATAACAGGAATGAAAAAATTCCAAGATGAGTTCGGTTTGACATAGTTTTCCATCCTCTAAAATGTATAAAACGTAATGTACGCCATTTTTCATGGAACTATCTAATTACGTTCGAGTCGTAAGTATGGAAAAATGCCAATATTACAGACATAACGGGAGTACAAAAAAATACCAAGTTAAGTCCTGTTTGACATAGTTTTCTATGCTTTAAAATGTATAAAACGTAACGTACGCCATTTTCCATGGAACTATCTAATTACGTTCGAGTCCTAAGTATCAAAAAATATTAAAATATTACAGATATAACCGGAGTACAAAAAAATACCACGTTGAGTTCTGTTTGACATAGTTTTCCATCCTCTAAAATGTATAAAACCTAATGTACGCCATTTTTCATGGAGCTATCTAATTAAGTTCAAATCGTAAGTATCGAAAAATGACTATATTACAAAGAAACATAACGGGAGTACAAAAAATACCACATTGAGTCCTGTTTGACGTCGTTTCCATCCTCTAAAATGTATAAAACGTAACGTACGCCATTTAGCACAGAATGATCTAATTACGTTCGAGTCGTAAATATCGAAAAATGACAATATTGCAAAGAGACATAGCGGAAATACAACAAAATACCAAATTGAGTCCTGTTTGACGTGTTTTTTATCCTCTAAAATGTATAAAACGTAACGTACGCCATTTTCCATAGAACTATCTAATTACGATCGAGTCATAAGTATCGAAAAATCACGACACACACAAAAAGATGTAACAGAAACGAGAAAAATCCAAGTTGAGTCCGGTTTGACGCAGTTTGCGTGGCCTAAAGTTTATGGGACGTAACGCAGGCGTTTTTCCGCGGCACGGTTCGATTACGTTCGGGTCGCGAGTATCGATAAATTTGTTATTCGAGTATCCGGGGTGGGTTTGATGGGACGGGAGTCGCTGGATGATGGCGCGTAACGCGGTAATCTTTTCGCCGGAGCGGTCCCCGTGGCTCTGTTTGCGGCCGGTTCTCTGGGAAAGCGGCGCGGGTAAAATCGCTGGAATTTTACGACGCCACGGGTTGCGCAGAAAAGCATTTATTATTTGCGGTCTTAGAAGCGATCCTCGTTATCCTCGTTACCGAGGCGAGCGCCTCGACAAGAAGCCTCGCAACAGAAGAAGTCCGAAAGCGGTTCGCCCGTTGAGAGACGGGACGAACCAGGGAGAGTGGAAGCGAGAACGCGCCGCGATCCGAACGAGCCGTGGACGCGGAATGGGTACGGGAGAAGAGTGGAAGAGAAAACAATAAGACGAAAAGAGGAGGCGGAGGGCGGCGGAAGAGGACGATCGCAGCCGCGGAGGCCGGAGCCAGAGAAGGACCGAGGTAAGAGTAGATAGGTACTGGCGGCGGAGTAATAACGGACTGCTCACCATGATTATAGAGCACGAGGCAGCCGGTACGTTGCTTAAATCAACAGAGAACAGAGCCGGAGGTTTCACCTGCCGAATCAATTTTTACCTCGTTTCGAGTCTGCCCGTCTCGTTCTCGCCCGTCCTCCTCCTCCTCCACCCCTCGCCCGCCCGTCCTCGCCCCGCATTATACCGACCGTGACCGGTTTTCCTGCTTACCGATTGCTTTTTCACGGATCAGATCCCAGAGTTCCCCCCTGCCCCCCGCCCCGCTACACCCAACAGCCCCTCCTTTTCTCCCTTTTCTTTTCGCGGTGGCTACGCCGATGAAAACCTCCCCCCGCCCGGCTCCCTCGACCTCCAAGGACGAGTTTAATTTTCTTAACAGACCCGTTTATTCGCTGTTATCGACGGGAACGGGGGGAATTATCGAATGGATATGGAAACTGGAGAAACGTGGAAGCGGCGGGAACGCCCTTACGGAAGGAATTAAATTTACGCGCGAGTACAGCGGTTGGACACGGCTAGGGGAACAAGGGATGTAATTTTTTTGTTGATTTTTTTATGGTAAAGAGAAACACACTTTAGAGCGAGGTATTAATTAAGAAGAACTAAGGTTACTGCTAGAGGCGTTCGCGTTGCCTCTGTAATTTGATCGGGTCTAAATATGTCCGAATGGATTTAAATATAGTTTAAACAGTATTTGGACCATTGAGTTTTGTTTGATAGTTAAGTATGCTTGCTAACAAAGCAACTGTTACGTTCGTTTCCGGCTGCACTTGAGGCTCGTTAGCATAATTCTATAATGTTATACGTTTCCTTCCTTTTGACATGTAAAACGCGCCAGCAAAATGTGCGACTGCTCTAGCCACGGCTGATTTTTCGTCAAAAAATTCTCCCTAAATTAAAACAAAAAATCGATGGGAACAGAAATCTAATCTCTAAAGGAGTACGCTAGAGAAGACCGTGCCGCTTCTCCTGAATCGCCCTGTACACCTCAGTAAACGGGATATACATCTTTTTAATCCAATTAGCCTCTGTTTCTCTGGCAGCGTCTCTTTTATATCAAACCATGGCGCGCGTAGTAAAATACGTCGGGTATTACGTTTCATTTTCATCAAAAACGTAGAAAACTTGCTCGCGGAAGGCAAACGGAAGATAAATAAAATAGAAGTCGAAACGAGACGGGGGTTCGGAGTTATCGGTGGGGCACAAAGGATCTTCCCAGCGGGAGCTAAGTATCCTTAATATTAGACCGCTTTACCATTCTCGAATAAACCATAACTTCAACCCCTCGATTTGATAAGTTCTAAATTCCATACTTAAACTTACAAAACTCGCAACTATCGCTTGTTAGCAATTTATATTAAATTAAATGAAATTCCAATAAAAATACATGCAATTGCGTTAATATTCAGACGCTTCGAAAACATATTAATCACTGTATCACAGTTTCTTGCAATACCAGCTGGCGATCGCGAGCGTAAAGGTTCGAAGTTACGGTGCCCTAGATCCCTTCTTGTCCGCCATTATTTCCTTCCAGTCTCACCCTCGTGGCTTCCTAAAAACCTTCCCTGGCGACATTATCCGTGGGAGAAGTTCGAGAACGTAGGACATTGTCGAATTTACGGACAGGCTACATTATTCAGAGACAGTGAGGAACACGAGACGCAACGCGGTTTCGTTATTTCCCGTGGAGCAGTCAGGAAATCGACGCTCTGCACACCGTCTTTCTTTTCCCCCGGTTTCCAGGCTGGTCGTTGCATCGGGGTGGAAAAGACAACGCGGGGGTCAGGTTTATGCGAGGACATCAAACCAGCCGTGGGCCGGATATCGACGGCTACGCGCGAACAAACACGGCCAGAGGCTCGTCCGGAGCTGGGAAGACGTTTCCCACCTCCTTGCTCCGTGGCTCTTTCCGCCGCCAGGGTCATGAATTTCGTCTATTCGCGGTTTATGACCTCTTTCTCTGCCCCGGAACAACGGTGCTTTTCACGTGCTCCGCGGACCAAAGTATTCGCAGACCGACCTCTTTCAAGTACGTACTTGACTCCGACTCGTGGGCTTCGTCATCATACGCGGATACGACCAGTCGTACCCGTCTTCTCGATATCGACCCGGCCAGATACACGCCGGACAAAACGATTCTACAGAAATCCCCTGGAAACAACGCGAAATCGTTTAATAGCTGGGTCGATCATTTTTCCAATGACTTTCGAAAGCATTGCAAAAATCTGAGCCAGCAGACCTCGCCTCAGGCCTGATATACTTGTGCAATTGGGTTGATACTCAAGGTTTGGTGAATCAGCCGTATCAGATTATCGACATTCTGCTCGTTGTTATTTTTAAACGTCCACGAAAGTATTCTTCGAGGAAGAAATTACGGAACGATCGGTATAATATGAAATACTCGTCTACGATAGAACAGCCAAATCGAAGAGGAGTCGAGGTGTACCGTAAAAATTAGCGAACAAAAGTAGTAACAATTGCATAATAACGCGATTTCGGTTGAAAGGGATTGAAAAATCTCGCTGAACGAACGTAACTTAACCCTGTATGTGGGTCGCGCGACGACAGCCATTCCAGGCCCTGGAGCTCAATTAATCAGACGCCGCTGGACGTTCTCGAACCGTCCGAGACAGCTGCAGGAAGAACTATTCCAAGCTCCCAATCCTCGCAGTCTCGTATGAAATCGCGCGGCTAGCTCGAACAAATTTGCAACTCGCGCTTCAATTTGCTTAAGCTGTCCGGTGCACGTGCGAATCGAACGGCCCGGCAGCTGCGAGCGCGATCGTATTGCTTGCATGTGCAAACCTGCGCGCGTTGAATACCCTACGCCAGCGTTTCCCAACCTTTTTCGGCCTAAACGACCCTCCACCCAACCCCTTTCCTACCAATGATCCTTTTGGAACGTCCTTGAAACGCAACCTCGGATAGAAACGTATATATAAATGCGTTAAAACCCGTATGATTGTACTGAAAGCCACACTGAAGAACAGAGGTGGGAGTAGTGTGCTGTAATTGGTCGCAGGAAGAGCGAGAAGACGATTGGAGAACGGTAGGGCAAGCGTTGTGATCATCTACTGTGCACAGCTGGAAAGTTGCCACTTGGATCGTCCCACGAATATCTCGTAAACGATCGAAGATATGAAAAAGTTTGATAGGAGAAATTTGCACGGTTTTAAGTCGACTATAAGATGCGTGTATATTATTTTTTTTTAAAAGGATATTTTAGCATATGTAATTGGCAGAGGTCTGTTTTTCATACTATGACGTGATAGACAAAGTCTTCTATATCGAGTAGATAATTAATACCAATATAGAGTATAAAAGAGATCAAATTTGCAAGATTGTACAGTACGAGAAAGCTTAAGAATCGCGCTAGTAACGTTTTCGAAAAGTGTGAAGCGATGGAACCGCCCACGTTGGGAAACGCTGGCGCACGCCAATGGCGCTGACGAGGGAAATGTAAAGCTGATGCTCGTTTAATGCACCCACGTCGGGTCGTGGTGTCCGATAAGGGGGCGGGGCGGAGATTTCGCGTTATTTCGCGCGCGAATATCAGCGAATGTTGCGCTTCCGTTCCGTCCACGTGCGTTCCCCCCCCGACCGAGCGTAAAACGGCGCTCGACGTTCCGTGCACGAGCGTTAATGTGTTATTAATAATCGATCCCGAGCCGGCACGCGGCCGTGATAATGCCGTTGCGGGGGCATCGTCATGAATTTTACAACGGTGTTTGCGCTCAATGTCGGGCAAATCCAATCGGTGATAATCGTTGCGAATCGAAAATAGGTATCTCGTTCCGCGGCGAATCGATCACAACCCTGCGATCGATGTCGGGGATCTCGTTGAAATCGAAACGCGTCTGTGATCTGGCTAGAATCAACCTTCGTAGGCGTTCTCTCGCCACACGCTAAACGCCTTGGCATGCGAGCAAAAACGAGGAAAAAACAAATGGGGCTGGACACGAAAAACGTGCACTGAACTCTAGTGGAATACCACGAATCACACGAGTTACTTCTTTTTAAAGCATTTCAATGGTGATGGATGGCATACAACTCTGGGAGCGAGCCAAGAATCGTACGCAACTTGCTGGTGTTCGCGCGCTCGCCGCCAGAGGGATACGCGTCGTACTTCTCTCGCAAGTACTCTCCGCTATCTTGCTTGGTTCAATAGCAAGTTGTCATGGTGGAGATGATATACTTTCTCCAGGATATACGGACGTTATCACAGCCATTTTCGAAAATTGTTCTCGGTTGGCACGCGAGCTGATTCTTCGCGAAATTTCCGGGTCAGCGGTTGCCAGAATGTAAAAGGCTCGCGAGCGCAGGGAGAGGATGGTTCCTTGCTGCAAAAATATGGAACGGTATATTTGTTGACGCCCCCGGGCGGTTCGTTTTCGAAAATTCGTCCGGGAGAATACGCAGTTGACTGCCACTCAACCTAATGGATACTATATAGCCTGCCACCGTTGCGGCGATACCGCGGAGAATACTGATAACGCATTCGTTGGCGATTCTAATAATTCGTAAGTAGATCCATTAATTAACGAATTGTGGAAATCGCGTTCCCATCGTTGCATGTTTGCTCGATGGATCAAGAGACGGGCAGCACGTCGACGAGCGTAATTTTAATTTTTAAATTCAATCCTCTCGAATACGAAGCTACAAAGCAAAGTTTCAATTCATTTTCCCTCGGCTATCGGCGTATGGGGTTAGACGCAGGTTTTTCCCCGTTAATCAACCTCTGCCTTGCAAAGTAATTATATTTCATGCACACAATACCTTTTAACCGATAATTGGACGAGATGCGGAAAAGCAGATAACGTCGCTCTATGAAAAAACCATCCTTTTTTTAGCGGATTCAAAAATTGTCAAAGATTTACGGTGGCAAATCAATTTCTGCGCCCGATGCTTTCACGAAACAAGTTGATGCTTGGAGGATAAAATGGAGCTGTTTTAAAAAAGGAGGAATCGAAGTCGGATGAAAAGGCGTTGTCCTCGAGAGCTAGATCACGCTGAAAGGAGGTCCCCCGGGCTTTCCGAACGGATATGATAGCGAGCTTATGGCGGTCCCCGCGAAACGAGATCCTCGTGGCGGGACGTTCGAACGCAGCCTGCCGTGAAATGCATTACGTATGCATCGCGCTATCGCGCCGGGAATCCGAGGCCAGACGTTCGCTAATTCGCGCGCCACGCTCGGGATTTCCTCGATCAGAAACTGGTCCACGCCGGAAGACGCGTACGCGCCCGGCATTATGAATTCCCGGTCGTGCCCGGGCCACTTTGTCCGCGCTTTTTCATTCCTTTTCTTTATTGAAAACGGCTCCACGGAAGGAGCGTGGATTAATCGCGAATGCCGCGCGAGCGCGCCGGAAATCGATCGCGCTAGGCACGATGCTACCGGAGGATCCTAATTAGTCAACCGTCCCCCCTCCCCCCACCGGGGACGATTTGACGTGGAAAATTTAATTCGTTCCCGGGGAAACCGTGACGGCACGGTTTCATCGTACTTCCGTTCGATAACAATGGACTTATTGGCGTCGCGATGATTTACCAGCGTCCCTCGCGTCGGCGAGCCCGGCCGATCGGCGCGGAAATTAAGACGATCGTCGAAGCAAATCCGGCTCACCCGGAACCGATAAATCAAAAGCCACCTTAGGTTTCTGCAAGTAATCGGGTCTAAGAGCACTCGAACATTGGCTAATAATTAATCAGCTTAGGACCCGTTTATGCCTGCGTGCACGTTCGCGTCCATTTCGGATGTAATCGGACAGCGCGCAGCTCGATACCGACGTCGAATCGTTCCATAATTCAATCCTCTCGGTACGGATTGGAAAATCTATTTCGTTGGACGTGTACACACACGGTCGCAAATCACGGAATTGAATAATAGAATTCGAGAAGCGTCGAAAGACTGTCAGACGCGTTTCGAATCTCTTTCGAAGACAGAGATCCCGAACGGCCATCGCTACAATGCAGACTCGGGAGAACAGAACAACGGGACGGTGGATTTACCCCGTTTCATTATTCACGAGTGTTTGATCGCTTTAATGCAGTTCTCAATTAATAAACCGCGAGAACAGGTTGGAGACCCGGAAAAGCTTCCTCCACTCTGGCTTCAAATATTTTTCTTCAATTTCAGAAAGCTTCGGGTGCCCTCACCCGTTCCCCTGTCGTTACGCGCGCACGATGATTGTAGAGTTCTCAAACATATCTCGGAGTGATTCGAATTTGAACCTCCGATTGTCGAGCAAAGATCATTCGAGAATTCTTTAAAATATGATACTCTGATTTTCGAGACGAACTTTTGGTCCCCCATCCCTATGGCGGCTTGTTCCGTTGCAGAGAGATCCTCCTAATGGCACTCATCGTTCAGGTGGTCGCTCGAGTACTTGTGAGAAAGACAAGTTTAGCGTAGCCCTCTGCTGGCGAGCACGGAAAGCGCCCCCTCGAGTTCTCGTCTTTCCTCCGATGTTCACGTTTCTTGTACCACGTCTGAGTAATCGATCACTTCTTTTCATAGATTCTATTGCTCTTGACATACTTTGGAGTACTAAAGTAAACATCGAGAGCTCTATTGCGCTCTAAAAATTTTACTGACTTCTGTAACAGCGTCACGCGTGTTTCTGTTATATCAAGTCCGAGCAAACGTACGTTTCTGGATTTATCAAACAATAACAACGCGCGAACGCAAACGCAACGACCGCGATCGAACCCATTACATTTATAATCGTTCGACGATAGGAAGTATAGGCGAAGCCCAAAGGCTCGAATTATGCATAGAGCGAGCTCGGATCCCAAATCTAACCAGACCTCAGGATGACGTCGGTTCAAATCAAACTGCGGCGCGACCGCCGACCGATGGATCCGCGATTGTAATCGCGCGGCGAATTAAACATGCAACGCGAAACGAACGTTTTATTGACTCGACGACGTGAATAGTCGACGGAGGGAAGCGTCGATCGGGAAACCTCGGGGATTCGGGGACGGAATGGAATATCGGGACCGCGGTTAGGGGAGCCGGACCCCCGTTCCTTCGACGAAACGAGACTGCAATGAAACTTTTTCTGGGGATCCTGAGACACAGTCTCTGTTCTTGTGATTTAACTGGGGTTACCCATGCAACAAATTGTTATTACTAGACTGCGGATGTTTATGCATTTATGGGAAATTTTAATCCTCAAAAAACTACAGAATGCATTTAATATGCAAAAATATAAGAAATACTTAAAGCAAGATACCAATTATTATATTTAGGGGTTGAGACAGCCCTCTGCGAAGCTTCCGTTTCATTAATTCTATTAATAAGAATGTGAATTTGCATAAAGATCCGCAGTCTAGTTATTACTATTGTTGATGGTTAGGGAGACAGTAACGACGATGTAGTGTGTGTTCGCGAGAAGTTGGCGAGCGGGACAAAAGGGTGCTTCGGTTGTTCCGCCTATTCCCTTTCACTTTCGTCATTTCGACCAATAGCAGACTAGAGTGGGGATCTAGGCACCAATCGGGCCCCCATTTATTTCGCTAGCCAACTTCTCACAAGCACACAGTACATTAGAAAAGAAATTCTGAGAAATCTATGCTTTATCGATAAACAATGCTGCTCTCCGCCTTGTTCAGAGCGTGTCTCACATTCAGTCAGCTTTAAGCAGAGTTTGTGATAAAGAAAACACGTGTCTGCTCGATAAAATAGAGTACGACGATTATTATTAAAACTGAGAATAAATAGGGAATTCAGTGGTCCTCTATAGTGTTAGAGGATGAAAAAACGTAGCTTGGAGAACCTTTAGCACATTCAGTCAGCATTTAAGCAGAGATAGTGATGAAAGAAAACACATGTCTGCTCGATAAAATAGAGTACGAGGATTATTATTAAAAAGGGGAATAAATAGGGAATGCAGTGGTCCTCTATAGTGTTCGAGGATGAAAATACGTAGCTTGGAGAACCTTTAGCATATTTAGCCAGCATTTAAGAAGAGATTGTGATAAAGAAAATATGCACTGCTCGATAAAATAGGGTACGACGATTATTATTAGAAAGGGGAATAAATAGGGAATGCAGTGGTCCTCTATAGTGTTTGAGGATGAAAAAACGTGGCTTGTAGAACCTGTAGCAAATACAGCGTCGTTACGGAGCAGGCCGCTCGGTAAATTGAACAATTCGTTGCGACGGCAATCGAGAAACCGTAGTCGGGGAATGAAATATCGGATCCGCGATTATGCGCGGCAGCCCTTTCGTCGGCGAATCGTTGCGCGACTGGTAATATCGGTCCGGGTCGAGGGGGATCGAAGAAACATCTGGCCATGTACGAATATCACACGGCCTCGTAAATCCCGCGGCCGAACCGTCCACTTCGAGAGCTATAAAACAGTGCTATGCAGAGTAAAAAGCATCGACGGAGTGGCAGCGCGATAAACCGTCGAGACGTGTTCGGTCCGCTTCGTGCCGCGTCCCTCCCGGTTTCATACTTTTGATAAATCTCTATTTTTTTCCCCCTCCCGTTCCGTTCCTTTTTCTCTATTCCCCCCCCCCTTCGCCTTCTTCGTCGCTTTTTTTTCTTTTTTTTTAATAAAAACGACACTTCCTCGCCGGGCCGTTAGGTCACGAACATCCCCTTCGCGGCGATATTTATGCTCTTACGTCACGAGAGAAATATCGCGCGACGAGAATCTTTGGCGTACACGCGCGAGCATACCGGAATGCAACGAGCACGTACACACGACCGCCACCGAGCGTACACAGCTTGTTTTTGTCCGTGCGTTAATTAAACTCTAACTTCAGCGACCGACTGCACGGGCCAGACGTAATTTTCCACCGCGTGACCCTGCCAGCTTTGATCCCCCGGCACTCGACGCCAGACCCTGCGGAACCCGGTCCGGTTTTCGGGATCCGCGACGAACAGCGGGAGGGGAGGACGGGGGCCAGAAAATGTTTTGCGCGCGGCAAATTTCGAAACTCCGAGGAAACGCCATTACCGGCGGCCATCGATTGCTACTTTGCCGTTTCGCCGGAAGTGGAGGACCCCGTCCCACGTTTACGCGGCCATCCGTGCATTTTCGAAAACGCTTCGCCGCCATTGTAACGCGGAAGGGGAGAAGGGGATGATTCGAACTATTTTAAGAAATCTCTATTGTAAACGAATTTAAGTAAAGTTTAATGGAGACCAGATAATGGAAAACGAGCCAACGAATTATAAAAAATGACGAGAATGGAAGTATTGGAAAACAATTTCTAAGGAGAATCAACCTCCGTTTCCTATTATTTCCGTTTTCCCCTGTCGACGGTGATTTTATTATGTTGTTATATTTCATCTCGTTCCGAGTGGCGAATGGAAATCGCGCAAATGAAATTTGCGTTTATGAAATTTTTGGACGAAACGAGCAAATATTTCAGTATTCGAATGCTCCTCGCCCTATTATCGAGCAGTTAAAAGCATATAATGGCGGCGGAACGCGTATTTTTCGTTCGGACAGAACACGCACCGTCGCGCCGTATTTCACAGAATAAAGGGAGGCCATAATCGATCAGTTGGATGTTGAAAAGCGGCCCAAGCAATTTCGCGCAGGGTTATATGCAGTTCGACCTCCGCTGCTTACCGGGGAGACCGACTTGCTTCATCGAATGTCGGGTCAAATGCAAAGAGGCCATTGCGAAACTGCATCTTGCCCGGCTTTCTAATTTCTCGAGATTCGTTAAAAATGCTAGGTCCGCTGGAAAGTTCCATCATCTCTGCCCATCGATAATTCCTCGTTCAACTGATTTCTGTTCGTCCACTCGAAAGTACAAATAAAATAATTCGATCGAAGCTAATTCTGAGAAGCTTAGCCATTGCAAGCTTAAGAAGAACGGCGTAAAATTGGTAAAGCTGTAATTCCGATATTAATAATATTCGAGTATGCAAATTCTGTTGGAACCAGTATTTAAGAGGCAGAAGGCGTTTGGACATTGGACAAGCAAATAATTTGCCGAGTCTTAGCCCTAGATACGAGCAGACCGAGCGTCCTGTTGGCGAGAACAAATTCGAACGTCCGATAAAGAGGAGGAGACGAAGATCGTCCCTGTCCAGGCCGGTCAAACGAAAGGAGCGTCCGGCAAGAAGAGTAAGCAGACAACATTTCTCAGCCGGGCCGACGCGGAGCCATAATCAATCCGGTGGATGTTGAAAAGAGGCGCGAGCTATCTCGCCCAAGGATCCAGGATGGTTCCAGCGCGCTCAGCGGGAAGTCCACCTTACGTATCCCGGTTTACATCGCGCCGAGTCCAGAAAATTGCGCGCAAAACAGCCCGTGGCATCCGCCTTCCCTCCTACTCGACCGCCATTTTTCCCCTTTACCCCCATCGCTGAAAATTAACGCCTCGAAATAACCTTCGTTTCTCGAAATTTTCCAAACACCAGGACTATAATAGAAGATTTTGGGAATTTTCGGTAAAGTTTGACACCGCCTCCTATACGACCACCATTTTTCCCCTTTACCCCGTTCGCTGAAAATTAACGCGTTATCTGCTCGAAATAGCCTTCGTTTCTCAAAATTTTCTAAACTCCCAGGTCTATAATAGAAAATTTGGGGAATTTTCGGTGAAGTTTGACACCGCTTCCTACGTCCTATTTGACCACCATTTTTCCCCTTTACCCTGTTCGCTGAAAATTAACGCGTCATCTGCTCGAAATAGCCTTCATTTCTCGAAATTTTCCAACCTCCCCAGGACTATAATAGAAAATTTTCCCCGTTTTATTTTGTTAATTTTTGTGAAAATTGTAGTACTCTCGACCCCCGTTCACCGTAAGCGATTTCTATTTTTCGTGTTTGCACGCCCTCGCTTCGAGTTTTTGAATTTTTTTTTTTTCTCGAAAACCGGTACTCAGCTCGGTTTTACGCGCGACCCGTGTACCGAAAAATATTCGAAAATAGAGAGAAACGTAAACATAGAATGTAATCGACGGTGGAATTACACGGTTCGACAATTAACACATTCGCGAACGATGACTTAATTCCCCGTTATTTTTCGAATCTACACCTCGGTTGACGTCATTTCACGTTTATACCCCGACTTTATAATCCATGGTTGCAGCAATTATTTGGCAGAAAATTGATATCGATTCGTCGAAACGAGCGTTTGAACAATTATCGTCCAAGCAATTTCGAGCCGGGCATGAAACGAGTTTGTTTACGTGTTGTTTGTCAGAAATACGAGAACGGTTTCAAAAGTTTTCAAAATACACGAAACATTTTTCGTTTGAAAATCGTGAAATCTAGGAGAGCAACATTCGTGAGATTTAAAGATGACCGGGAAGATTTGAAAACTGATGAAAGGCCAGGTCGTCCAATATCGATTCGCAAAGAAGGATTCATCGATAAAAACCGATCGTTGCACGATCCTGTGAATGATGGCAGACGATTCCAGTATCAATACGAAGACAATCTACAGAATTTTATCGAAGGATGTCAAAGAAAAGAGGATCACGCTTTGTTCCACTTTGTTCAGAGATCAGATTAAAATCGTTAATAAAAGCTCAGTGTTCTTAAAATCCGGTAAAACAGATTCTGTAGATATTTGTTCAAAATTTAAATTGCAGTCGCAAGGAAGAGACTGTAATATTCCGACTGTACGACGTCGATGGTTTCTATCCGTGACATACTGTAAATCTAGGATCGACAACAGTGAGTACAGAAGGGAGAGGGCGTAATCTTTCAAAGGGCTGAACGAGGGAATCGAATGAACGCGGATCTCGTTAAAACGTGCAGTGGTGTGCAAAAGTTTTCGGCCAGACTTTTGGCTCGGCTTTGTAGGGAAAGTTAAGGCGAATTTTAGATTAAAAGAGATTGAAGTCTGATGAGACCAAGGAACACGTTCGGGTCGTGGAAGTGGTTACACTTCTAATCATCCGTCGAAACTTTGGTTTTTACAGTTCCTAACAAATTATTAACAAATTTTCCTGGATCGTTACCGTAAGAAGAAAATTAAACATTCAAACTGTACACTATCGATCGAACCAAATAAATCAAATTTATTCGTTTCTCCTCGCTCTAGGAGGAAGTTGCAAACGTAACTATCCGGAAAGTTCTGTAAATCCCACGGAGGGCCAAAGATCCTCGCTATTTCCATCCAATTAGCACGCGTAATCCCTTTCTATTACCGAAGGCTTGGCTTCTACGTGCCGATCGAGCGTCGCGGAAAATCGATCGACGGTGGGGATGTAAACAGCACGGTGATTGGTCGTTCGAGCAGCGGCGGCAAACGAGTCGCGAATTTTAAATCCCAGTTTACTAAATTTTTTACTTATTTAACGATACAAGGTTACTTTAGATAAAATACAAGACGAGAGTGACGTAAAATCGATCGTAGGTCGGTGGGGATGTAAACAGCACGGTGATTGGTCGTTCGAGCAGCGGCGGCAAACGAGTCGCGAATTTTAAATCCCAGTTTACCAAATTTTTACTTATTTAACGTTACATTAGATAAAATACAAGACGAGAGTGACGTAAAAATACAAAATGAAATAGATTCGCAAGAAATACGTTTCCTGTTAAAAGGGTAGCGCCTCTCGACAGTTTCTCGATGGTTTTTTTATGGTTCCGAGGCAGGGACAATCGCTCTCGGGTGGGCAACGCGTATACTGTTTACCCCTGGAGTGTGAGAAGAGCGGGAGGCAGCGACGAAAGTGTGTTCCAAGGCGAGGAGCCATAATCGATCCGGCGTGCGCTGAAAGAAAGGAGGCGCGAGCTATCTCGCGCGAGAGCTCGTGAGTCGAAAAGAACAAGGAGAAACGGTGTCCAAGTGCTTCGGGGATGGTGTTGCGGCCTCTCTCGCAGCGGGAAGTCCGAAGTTCGTGCAGAAGGGACTACGTCGGCGTCGTTCCCGGTTAACTAGATGCCAGCCGAGATTCCACGGTGAAGGGTTGGACGGACGGACCTGGCGGAGGTAATCATAAAGCTACGACGAGCAGAAGAAGAGGAAGAAGAAGAAGAAGAAGAAGAAGAAGATGACGACGAAGAGGAGGATGAGGAGGACGAAGAGATGGCCGCGGGGCTGCCAGCGCGGCCTGGAAGCGTGTCAGTAAATTTAACCTAACCGAATGCCAGGGCATAAACCCCCCCTCCCTCCGTCCTTTTTCCCCCCAACGATGCTTCTTCCTCCTCTTCTGCATCTTTTCGAAGCCGGGACCGGCTGCGATCGTCCGGAACACCTTCACCGTTACGAACTCGATCACGTGCACGGAAATTGTCCATTTAGGCTCAGCGATAAATTCGTTTGCAGGTTTTAACAAAACGTCGATTCGCGTTACGTTTCCACGAACGTCTAATCGACGATGGCCGCCCCTCCGGGGGGCTTCCGTTCGACGCTCCGCGCTATCTTTCGAGCTCCTGTGACATCCGGCAGCCGTTGCCCACCGGAGACCGATTGGCACCGTTTTTAAAAATAAATGTGTATTAAGAGAGCCCCGTGTTTCGTGGCTTATTTTGTTCGTTTCTGGGATAGATAAATATATTCTCGACAGGTATTTTCAACAGTATTTTTGTTAATCGTATTATGTCGCGGAGATAAATCGAAGTCCTACCAGAGGATAAATTGTAAAGTAAATTCGAAAATATGGGACAGCGGAAATTCAATCTCCCAGATATCGTTTTAGAACTATCCGTGTAATATTTTCGTTTGGTAAATAGTTATATTCTTGAAGAGGGTCTGAAAGGAAGGCCAACACGAAGGCTGAAACTTAGAAAGTTATGTAAATAAAGGAGCATTCTGCCGGCCGAGCCGGTTCGGTCAAAATTTTTTCCGCGTAACCTGTCGTATAAATAATGTTGGATGACAGTGATTGGCAGTGCGGCCAATAACTGTTTTCAGGTTATCGTAACAGAGAGACGTCGGTGGGCCGTTCGTTGTTGAAACGATAAATATTTTTTTTATTTTGAAACATATATATTTTATGATTTACTGCCGAAAAAGGGTACGATACGCGCGAATAAGCGAGAGACAGCGGGCATCGTGCAAGATACGATCCTAGGAGACTGGGAACGTTCGTTGGTGTGGGAGGGCGTATTGGAAAGAAGTAAATTAAACAGATAAATCGAAGACTTTGAGGCGAGGACCTTGTAAACAAGGCAACGGAGACGAAGAATCCATCTCTGGCCGTATATTCAGTGAGCCGGAACGTTAGAACGGAGGAGTAATGTGGTCGAATTTACGAGAACAGTAAGAATAAGGAAGACACGAATTTTGGATACGCTGAACAAGTGAGGACAGTCGGGAAGGAAGACAGGGACCATAAACCACATCACAATAAGCAAACAAGAAAACCACTAAGGATCGAGAGAGTATGGGTTTTAGAGTGGGTTGACAAAACACGACGGGAAGGATATAAAAGACGCGAACGAGAAAACGGAGAACCGCGCGTCCCAGGATATATCGAACATCCGATGAATTTACCTAGCAAACATATCGATATTCGCGATGCATTGCTTCCCTGCTTCGAACAATCAACGGTAAATACAATTTCATTTAATAATCGTCGGTCTTGATCAACCCACTTCTTGCCTCGTGCTTCGACTCGTGACGTCTAAATAACCATAAATTGCATATCGTACCGCTCAAGGTGCAATTCAAACTCGAGATTAAACTAAGACTCGAAGAGTCTGCAAACATCCCCCAGGATTCTACGAATTCCAGAACAGAAACGACAATCGTGCCCGAAGATGCGCTATTTATCCACCGCACGAGAGTCAGCTTTCATCGGACTGGTTATATACGATATAAACACGGTGGATTTCGTTCGATAAGAAAACAGGAAGAAAATGATAGGGGAGGATCCGAAGGATGTTTTCCTACGATGGGTGATTTATGGACTGCACAGTTTTAACAAAGGTCCATTGTTAATTCATTCCTCGGTGTTAGCTCGGCCGAAGGATAATTTATTCAGGCAATCGGAATCCAGCCGAAACAGAAGAATCTACGCATACCACCTTCTCGACTACATACCGTCGATACGCATACCACCTACGTCTCTTTAACTGCCTTCCTTCCTGTAACTTTTAGTCCTTCACACTCTCACTCTCTCTCTCGCTAACCCAAACCTATTCTCCCTGACGCGTTGTTCAGGTTTACCTTAACGATAAACCTACCACGGAACAGGTCCCCCGGAGCAACCCGAATTACACACTACCTCGGCCAGCGTAGTCCAGGACGGGGCTCGTTCTTTCTCACTTCGAAGATCCTTATCGCGAGAGAGGAGTCTGGATGCCTCATCGACGACCGACGACGAAGGAGGAGCTCGTCGGGTTTGCTTCTCTCCGCGAAGGTCGGAAGGTTGAACGGCGCTCGATCGACAGCTGCCACGAAGCCGCCTCTCCACCTCCGACGTGGGTGAGATTCCACGACGAGAGTCACTTCGTTATTTGTTGCTTACTTTTAGTTGCCACAGCCAGGCGTCTGTCGATATCCCCGAGACCTCGGGCTCTTCCGTTTCACAATTTCTCGCGACGCGGAGGCTTCGTTAATTCCGGGGACCAACGAGACACCCGTGACAGACGGACAGAACCACCAGAATATCGTTAGACGACACCGCGACAAACCGGAAATAATTGTCTATCGATCACGGCGATTGCGAGCAACTGTCTGCACACACTGTTTGCACCAAATTTTTTAAGATCCTATTCGTCGTTTACAGTTTCTATTTCGGAATTGCGAAGCTTTCCATTTATTTTTACCAGATACATTAACACTGTTTTCATATTATACTTCTCTGTTTACGGGAATAGCTTCTTTTTTGGCTTTTAATATTAACAAGCAAGCAATGGCTGATTAGAAATCAATGATGAGTGAGTTTTTCCCAAAAATGATGCTGCATCTTGGTGATCGGACGAAACTCGATGATTTTAACTTACCACGACCCTCGACAAGTTTAATTTTTCATTTACTCTGTTTATAGAATCACCATTATACTGTACAAATACGAGTGGAAGTAACTCTTTGAACTAACACAAACGGTGTCTAACAATTGCGCAGAAAATTTATAACGATTTCGAGTCACATCCATTTTAGTTCCACCGAGCAAAAAGGAGCAATTATTCGCGTCCCGATTTGAAAATTTCGTACGAAAGGGGTAACGAAGGTTCAGCCGGAGACTATTTTAAGTAGCCCCGTGTATCGTTTCGCGGTCCGTCGATAACGATCAACAATGGGAAGATCGAGAGGCAGACACCGTGGAACCGAAAGGAACGTGGCCACAAATTTCGCGCGCTTTTAATTACTTCCCGCGAGAGCTCGATAGGGGCCTATCGATTTCCGTCCCGCGGCGATCGTTCCTTTTTTCGTTACCTCTCCCCGCCCTCTGGACGGCGTTTTTTAATCCCTTTAAACCGCCCCGAAGCAGCAGGGTTTGCGGTTTGGCGTGTTTGCTAAATAAACGGGTGGCTCCCGCCTCTTTTGATGGTCCCCGCGGAAAGACAGCATACACATTCGCAGTCCGTGCATCGTGGTCCATTAAGCGGCTAATAAGTGGACAGAACGCCCGGTTGTCGGTTACACCCGCTCCTCTTTCGACCTCTATTCTTCTCTCTCTCCCACCTCCTCCCGAAAACGACCTATCTCGTAGTGTGCTTTTTACACAGTTTCTACCTTTTCACCCTCCAGCACGTACGCGTTTCTCTCGATGGTCCTCGTCGTCTTTTTCCCCTCACGAACCGCCCACGTCCCTGATTTTCGCTTTATCGCGCAAACACGCTCGCCCCTTTCTCTAGCTTTTGGCTGGAAGGGAGGGAACAATTACCCTGCTGATACAAATATTCACTTATTTCACCGTGGAAATTCCTTTGCAACCCCCGACAGGATCAACGAAATTATTAAGGGTGTCCAGAGTCGCTGGAATATACTCGTCATCGAGTCTTGTGACATTTCTCACGTATCATTTGTGAAACGAATCTTTGCACGAACAAAATTAAATAATTTTCTGTTTATCTTCCCCAATAAAGATTCGGTAAATATCGAGAAGCATCGCGCGACGTTTGTTCCCGTTAATTTCCAGTTCCACGAACGAACGAGGAGATTAAGGTGAACAGTGGAAGAGGAACGGAGCAAAGTCGAAAATAAGAGCGAGAGGGGAAAAGAGCAGAAATGGTGGCTGGGGGATTCTGCGAGATTGTGTTCGAGGGGCCCGCGGTCCCTACCGAAGTTTGTAACTCCTTTTGCATCCAATTAAGTCTCGCGCAATAACTTAGGCTACACCAGCCGCCGATACCGAACAACCCCCCTCCCCCCGTTCCGCAAGCCCCACCTGGATACAATGTATATTCTGATTCTGAATTTCGGCACAATGGAAGTTCATGGGACTGCGTATATTTCAATTGAAACTTTCGATAGGGTGTACGCCGTCTTTGTATTAATTGGCGACGATTTGTTGCGCCCTCGCCCAAAGAAACTGCAAACTACGTTAACAAATTTTCTTGATCGTCCCGTTAAAAACCAGAAGTCCCAAGGAAAGTTTTTAAATCGCTACTCTGTGCTTCACGTACTAATACGTCCAGCGATCGTCTGCATTTTAATAAACAGAATATACAATGTTGAAACGCGTTCCACGAATCTCGGGGGCCGTTCTCGAGCGCTTTCGAAAATTCGTGGCGTTATTTCCCGTGCCAGGAGCAAAGTCAAAAGGGATACGCCAATATCAGAGAAGCCTCTCCTCGGTCCAGCGGATAATACGTTTCAGTTTCAAAACCCGATACACAATATCGCAAGGAAGTTACTGGTCCAGTTATTGGCACTGCCGAGCCTCGCCGCCATTATTACGAGCGTCCCAGTCGAAATTCATGAATGTTCCTTTGGAATCCCCCCCCCCCCCGTCCAAGGTCCCACGTATTTTCCACAAGTTTAACACGTACTATAACCGTGGTCTCTTCTCCGTCTCCTTTCGTTTCGCGAACGGTCTGGAGGGTATTTCAATTATGTACACAACGAAACCGACCCACCCTCCTCCCCTCGAAAACTATTCCAAGCCGCGTGCATCGTCGCTTTAAGATTAGAGGATTCCTAAGTTCATCGTACGGATCCGAAGGAGAAGATAGTAGGTCAGTTATCGGCACCTCTGGACCGTTGTTACCCACGAGTTACGAACATAGTTGCGAGGCTCTCGTGCCCGCAGTCAAGTCTCGTGCAATAATTTAGGGTACGCCGGATACCGATACTGGAGGGACTAACTCTCTTCTCCTTGGCCCGAGAACAATATGCGCTAACCGCCTCGAATCTTATCCTTAATGCCGAGCTTAATGTACATCGGCGCGTATATATCGATCTTGTTGATCGAGTATCGCCGGTATGCGCGTGGGTAATCTCGTAAATTCGTGAGAAAGTTAATTAAACGATCCTCTGACCGCGGGCTACCTACGGACCTACAAGGTCATTCCGTTACGACGAAAGATTAATGACGCGCAAACTACCGCCGAACAGAATTAAAACTACCGAGACGTAGTTCGAATTAACTCGGAAACGAATGTCACGCACTACGCGATGAATAAGAATTAGCCAAGGAACAAATGCACCTCACCGGCTACGTTTTTATTCTCGTCCTCTTCGTAATATTTTCAGCCTACGAAAGTAAGCGTAAACTTTTACGTTGCAACTATAATCCCCCGACAGTTGGCAAGAGAGACGACACGCCCGTAGCAATGGATCTTTTTTTATTTGTTTTCCCTTGGTTTTGCTTTTTGTAAATTCGAGTATTCGTAGTGAAATATCATTTGCATAACCAACATGAACTAATGAGTTTTGTAAATCAATGCCCCCCCCCCTCCCCTCCCCCCCCCCGTAAATAAATAATAGCCTCTGTTGCAGCGAAGAGTGGAATAATGTAAAGCGATCTGAAAAGCGTTCCTCTCGTTTCGACTGCTGAAATAATACTGAAAGAAATCCTAGCCGAGGACAGACTCGTAAACAGTCCTCGAATCTACAATTTTATGCCTAGTCGGGGAGCTCGACGACATCTGGTTAGCAAGTTCAGGCCCCGAATTTCGAGTATGCGCGTCTGGTTATCGTCACTATAAAACTACAGACCCCGGAATCTGTCGAACGATTTGGAGCAACAAGTGAGAAAATTGGAAGAATTTTTAAGAAATTACTCGTACAGATCGAATAGAACACTAGATGTTTGACAAAATGTTTAGTAGATTGCTTCTAAAGAGAGCTAGAAAAGAGTTTACGTTAATGATTAGACGATCGACGCAGTTCTGCTAATTTAAGCAGTCGCAATACCGTTTTTAACGCATAAAATTTTCATCGTTCGCGGATCGTAACTGTTCTTTCGACTGTAAACCAGGTCCGGGATTTGTAAGCGGAGGGCTCCTGAACTTGATTCCAAATCCGATTAACTATATCTTCGTGATCCGTTCGGGACAAGGTAATTAACTATCCAGCGAAATTCATTGTTAAAAAGGGGTCTCGGAGTGGCCAGAAGAGTCCCACGAGACGCGCGTAATACGAATTACGGTTCCGAGCGGTATAAAGCGGCCATATTCGGTCGCTTTTTCCTAACCCGTGGGTTCGTGGAACCGGTTTTCACATTAATCATTATCGTATCTGCCTCTAATAACGAATGCAACCCGGCCAGTGTCAGCAGGAAGCTTCCGAGCAAGTGGCAAATAAATTGCCGCCGAACGCATTAATTTCGTTGTCAATTAGATTGTTCGACGCGTAATGACGTACATTCCAATTTCCACGTGCCTTCAGAGACGCCGCGTTACGCCTATAATTTCCATGAAAACGTCGTCGTCATGCTTTCAATTTAATTTTCATGTACGTCCACCACCGTTTCTTCCTCTTCCTGCTCTCTCTCTCGATCGAAACGCTTCCTTAACCGACAATCGAATCGCGTACACGATTATCTCGATACTTGGCGCGATTCTACGAACGATCTTAATTCCCAATCGTTTATTAAATTGAAATCAATGGTGTACTCTATTTTCAAATATACGACTGAGTTCAAAAGACCCAAAGTATCCAATCTTTATTTGCAAAAGAGGTGAATTCCATACGCAATGGGGTTAATTTGGCTCGAGAAATCTATATAAATAGCGGTCGACGTAATCCCGAATCGGATACCGTTGATAGTCTTGATTTTCTGTGGCGATGGACGCGAATTATGAATGGTGACCTCCGTTAATGATCACGGAGCAAGAGGATGACGCGACGCGAGGCGTCTAAGGCTAGAGACATTCCGGTGGACTATTTATTCGCCTTTCCGTGGACCGTCACGCCAATCTGTCCCAATTTAAACAACATTCGTGGACGCTGTTGCAGTTAATAAATAACACGAAGTGGCACCACCGGCCGGGGCACGCATACCTCTCTAAAGTGAGGTTAATTTCGCGGTCAGTTAGCAGCTATATGGGCTCGTTGGCTCTCATAGTCGGCCAGCCAACTTTATTGACAGCGAAAAAGAATCGGGCTAAGTCGTTGCCCGTTCATCAACGGCAATAACCGTTGCTATTACCCTGCTACGAGTTCTACGGGCGCAATGCAGTCAACATTGTTACGTCGCGTGCTTTACTTCGCGCTATATTTAGCGACGTCGATGATAATTAAAAGGTAACGGGTCAAACGAAACACGAAAAACTGGTCAACCGTTTCCATCGACTGATCGGGGACGTGACATTTTCTGTTTCGTCCACGGTTGCAAGGATTGCGTAAACGGCGCGATACGATCGGAAATGCCGTTCGTTCGACACGTAATAAGACGTTGCTGCGTTAATATTTCAAAGGCGATACGGAGTTACGATCCCGATAGGATTCGAAACGTAATCGGAAGTTCGACGACGCATGGAAGACGCATCGACCGTTCCCGAGTGGCTCGCGAACCGTTTACAGGGAATTGCTTTTATTATCGTTGTACGTTTAATTCCCCTCCGCCAGACCATGGTTTACGGCGAGCAGCGCACAAAGAGGACAAGCAAGAGCATTTACTGCGATTCTCCGAACGGCCAACGTCAGCCACGAATTCGGTAACAGAATCCAGTACGATAATTCAATAACCGCGCTTTGTCCCTTCCACGTAACTGTTAAGATAGAACGGACGGTTTCCGCGTTAATTAGAAAGGCCATTCTCTCTCCGGGCGGGGGCTCTTAACGATCGTAATGCGCAGTGTCAGAGATAGAAACGTCAGATGGAGGACGTCTACCAATCCATCATCGAGCCGCCCCCTCCGCCCCCCCGCCCGTATCGGCGCGATTAGTCGCCTACCGGAGAATTCATCAAAACGACTCCATCGTTTCCCTTTTGCTCTTTAATCGAACTGCATGCCACGGCCGCTGCTTTGCTACCTGATATGCATAACGAGGTCATTTGGTTAAATGCAGACAAAACAACCTAGCGGTTGGTTTCTCCCGGCCGCTTAACAAGAAACCTTCTCGCTGCTTTGCATCGAAATTGTCCCGAGTTCGTGCGCTCGCTGTCTCCTATCGGCCGCGGAGGACAGCGCAAAATACTTTCCCTCTTCCCCTTCCATCGATTCGATTTTCGAAACGCGCGTGAAACGATCGTGAAAAAGATCTCTGACGAGAAGATGCTGGTTCCGTCGTTCCGTTCGGATCGAAACTTTGGCGGGGAATAAATGAGAACGGGAAGAGCCGTCTCCCCAGCTTCGTGGATCGTCTCTAAATCGTCGGATTGTAAATCGAAAGGGGTTTTCTCGAGGACGATCGTGTAAAAGAGAGAAGCTCCGATCGCGACGACGGGATAGTTTCGCAATCTCCGAGAGTGAGTCGCGTTAACAATTCAAGATCTTCGACGAAGTGTGCTCCGCGGAGCGTAAACAGTAAAACAGATTAAGAAGAAGTTCGAGACGTAAACAAGAGGATTCGTCCGCGGCTATTCGTTCCCTCCCCCCGCGCGCGATATATCGCGAAATTTCACGGAGCGACTCGATCCTGTCCGCGATTGAAGCCGCGCGCGGAGGTGGTGGCTCTTCACAAATTTCCTTGTCGGCCCTCTCCGCCAACCCCCGGGTTTCCTCCGCCAAACAGCAATGCATTTTGATAGCCCATTGTTAAAGGAATGACAGGGTGGGAGGAAGAGGATGCAGGGGGAGTGGTGAGAGGACAGAGACCATCGAAAAGTTTCGAGAGGGCGTTTCGGAATGGAGACATAACGGCGGAGTTTGCCTTATTCATGAGTTCCATGGTATCCAGGCTGGTATAACTGATGGAAGACAGGGTTGTAAGGCCACGGATGGCCATGTACCAAAGTTGTATCAACGAACGGCCTCAGTCCTCACCGCGTAACGATGATAATATGCTACGTGCCTCGTGTCTGAAACGACAACTACCCGAACTGAATACACAGCCTCCTGTAATCATATATCCCCCACCAGAAACCACGTTCGTCTGGCCTCGCCACCCAGTAGATGCCTCGACACCCACTTCGTACGAATCTTCACGATGCCACGACCTTTTACGAGGCCACAATGCCCTCTTCTTCTTCCTTCTCTTGACCCCTTTGCTTCTCGTAGCCCTAGTGTCTTCCTCCGCTCTCGTCGCGTCCCCGTTGCTCGCGTTACAGAAAACTCGTTCGACGATCCCCGTTCGTTAGCCGTTCGAAAAGGCCCGCGCGATACGCCCGGAGTCTAACGGCGATCAATCGATCCCGATTAGACCGAGAAATTACTCTCGCGTATTACGAGCCGACTCTTTTCTTCTGGATCCGTTCGCGCCGACTTCGTCCACCGCCCGCTCGTTCCGAGTCCAATTATACGCAAGCGCGATTTTAATGAATCGAACATTTGCACGGAGATCGCGCCACTCTCGTTGACATCGAAATCGTACGGTCCGGATGTTAACAAGTACCTTGCACACACCTTTTTACAGAATCTTCTAACGAAAGGGACACAATTGCTTTGCATTGGAACGTTTGAGGAATAATTCATCGCGAGCTTCCATAATTCGTCCAAATCAACGATTGTCATGTTTATCGTTGACCATTAGACGGGATAAAGGGACGCTCGAAACGCCCACGAATTGACGATGGGATATTTTTCCGGCAGAATAGACCTCTGGCCCCTATGTCAGGTCAATGACGCGGAAGAAAATTAAGGAATTGAATTGGGAAATTTTTGACCACCCATACTCCTTGTATATGAGCATTGTTCGACAGAGTCATTTAAATGACAATAGATTTCAATCTCTGCTATATCAAATGTATTTTGATTTAAAGCCAACGAAATTTATAATCTTGCTAAAAAATAGAAGATATAATCAAAAAAATAGGATTCTACTTATACAAGAATCTTGTATGGTCCAAATTAGGGGCAGGTTAAGATCGAACGCAAACACGGACGATCGAGACGTCATAATTAGGTCAATATTACGCCTAGTTACGTGCAGGTCACCCCAAGATTTGAAATAGGCGACCAACCGGACAGTCTATATGCAGACATCGAACAGCTCGAATCGCTGTTACACCGATAAGCCCCCTCTGTTATTTCTAGCTGGATAAATTGAATAATTGCGCGGTCTCGAATAAATACACCCGAGAATCGAAAAATAATATCGATATCGGGCGCGCCGACGTCCCAGCATTTCCCTTTTTTTAATGAAATTCTGTCCGTTCCTTTTGATAAGCTTTTTCCCCGCCCGACCTGGCGCGGCACGGCAAACGCAGACGCGATTTCCGCGGTTAGATTAATTCGACGTTTCTGGAAAAATTTTCTTTTTCATATTTAACGACTTTATTCGCTATAACGAGAAAAAATACGCGGCTCGAGGGCCGCGAAGATACGAGACACGGTGAAAAATATCAAAATACCAAGACTCCGGTTACCCTCGTCCGCCGATAATCGAAAATTCTAATATCCAACGTCTTTGAATAAGAAATCGTCCAACTCTGGATGGAAATAAACCACGGAACGTTATTCCTCGGCTGGTGGATACGTGGACCGGGGCACCTTTGATCGCGGTGAAATTTTCCCGGGTCCCCTGTGAGAAATCGCTTTGCGATGCTCGTCGTGGTAACTCACAGGGAATAACAGCGGCTCTGTAATTCGTATGCCGTGGCTGTCCGGGGATTTTTAGGAGGACCGGCGGTTTGTTCTTAGTCACACGTCGGTAAGGGAATCGGTACGTGACATTAAGCAGTAATGCCACGTGGCACGACGTCCACGCGGCACGGAACTTGAAACAGTATTACGGTCGGTCCCACGTCACGCCACCCGGCCCGCTTCCCTTGCCCTGTCCACCTACAAACGGTCTAATCCTGAATGTACGATATAATGCGTCGCGGGTCGCACGACACCCAACGAAGACCGCCGGAAAAGGGAATAAAATTTCTTTCCGTGAATTTTAAGTGACCGTCGCTCCGTATCGCCGGAGAAAAGAAATCGAATACGACGCTTCCCTTTGGAAAACCACGATTCGCCCGTGGAATAAGTATTCTCGAAATAGAGGCGACAAACGCGTAACTAAATTCGAGAGGAAATGTACTACGCACAGATCGTAAGTTGTCAACGATCAAAATATGATCTGTGCACAGTACAAGTGAAACATTTCCTTTGGATTACGGGTTTAATTCGTGTTAAAGAAGGTCAGTTCGTGCAATATCGTTGCAAAGAGGCATGATCGCTTATGGGGTTTGAAGGAACAGCGAACAGAACCGAGCATGGCCATCGGGGCCAAAGTTCGAGCTGTCAATACCGGTATCTTGTCCGCGACGTTTGGTTATTTTGTATTTCGTTATTATTATTTCTGTTTCGTTTTTATTTTGTAGTCCGATGTACAAAATGGATAACGCGATCCTCTCGGGCGCGCAATGACAAGTCCGAAACGCTCGAAAACGGAGTGGGCGCTGTTTACTATAAAACCAGGCTGACCAACCTGTGTTTACCATCCGAAAAAAGGACGGAAAAAAACGAGTGAAAAATGGTTTTTCCAATATCGACGAATGATCGCGCGACGCTCCGCGTGAAATTTATCTCGTCCGCCGCGTCCGCGGGCTCAACAAATAGAGATCTCTCGATATTCCCTCGATTTTAAATGTAAACAGACCAAAAATCACGAACCACCCGCGGGCTCAGTCGCTCTTTGCGACGAACTTTGACGAACGAAAATAGATACACGTCCTAAATACCCCGTACGTCGTCCCTCTGGCCGCGTGTACCTTGCCAAACTCCCTGGTAAATATGTGTTCCTAATTACCATCGATATTAATTGTGTGTTTACCTCCGCGAATCATTTTGCCAGCCGAGGCGCGTGGAAACTGTTGAACGTTTGCGTAACTAGGCTGCAAAACCCTTCCTGTCGGGACTGTCGGTAAAAATCAACTTTCGAACCAATCCTCTATAGCCCAATCGCTGCCACGTTGCTGAAAGTTAGGCGAATTTTGCCAGCAAACAACGTACGAACATTGGAAATCGATTAATTCGTAAGGTTACTCGTTAATCGGAATTCACGAACAATCGAAAAGTAAATGAATAAATAAAGACTTCTCGATAATAGTAAAAAATTTGTTTCCGATACGCACTTCGTAGTAAATTTTCAGTTGAAAATAATACGAGCGAACGAATATTGCTCTAAAGACCGGGGAATCTACGATCCTTCCTTGTAATTGAACTGGGCTTTTTATTCTTCCGAAAGTGAACGCAGGGAAGTTGGCCGTGGCACACGACGAGGGAACTACAATTTTCTGAAATTCCCTCTATTTTTCGCTCTCGAGAAGACGCGGGCGAGGGAAAGATTAAAGTTTTAAAAAACCGGGCACCTCTGTCGAGGAAATTGCGTGCATCGATGGGATGAGAACGGAATGAAGGAAACAAGACGCAAGGGAAGAGAGCAGAGCATCCTTTGTAAACAGAAAGCAGCTCCGAGGAATACGTTTGTACACTCCAACGAAAGATACCTTTCGAATAATAAATGATAAATACTGTCAACTATTTACTGTAAAAATAATAAAATTCATTAATACTAGATTTACGGAAGCCGTCAATTTTACGGACGTCAGATTCCATATTTACGTGAATATTATTTTTTAACAACTTATGTTGAATTTGTTTGGTACAATGGCATGAACACATTATTCTAATTAAAAGAAAAATCGTATTTTAAGATAATCGTCAACACGAAAGGTATCAATAATAGTGTCAATTACACCCGTCCTGATATTCACGAAATGAATTTCCCTGTCCCTTAAACTTCATAAATACCAAATTGGTTTTGCAATTTCCTCGTCTCTTTTTGCAGTTCCCATGATTTCAAAATTCATCGACTACCAGCACGTGAGTCAAACTATAAATCGAAATATTTTCCATTTCCCTTCGACGTCGAGGACTCAGTCGCGAGTCTTGTGTCCCCACGAAAGAATTTTGTGGCTCGAAAAATTTTGACAATCTCCACGAGCCCGAGAGGACTTTGAATTTCGATTTCGATAGAGGGACGGACCATTTCGAACGACTTCATAGCGTTTCGACTGTGAAATGGCATCTCTTTTAAAAAAAATCGTTTGAATAGCCAAAACAGTGACCGAAGAGTATCGATGCGTGTAACAGAATTTCATGCATCGCGTTGTACAGCTTTTTTGCAGCGTCAAACGTTGAAACGCGACACCGAGGGTTGTTATGAACGAAACACGGAGCTCTTTACCGTCGTTCGATGCCAATGGTTCGTTGTACGTTGACGGAAAAATTACACGTCGATGCGTGGATCCCTGCGTACGAAGAAACATTACGATCGAACGGTGCTTTAATTCGCGCAAGCGACTGAAAATGGAGATTTCGTATTCTACCGCCTTAACGCCCAAGCGTATTGTTTCCGCGGTCGCTTCCGGAGCTCAGGCGTATTTGTGTTTCAAATTTTAACCAGCTTTGTTCACGCACGAACAAAGCACGAACGAAGTTAATTCGAGAAAAGGCATTTTGCGTACGCGTTTTTGATACTTTTACAAGCTTTGTAAATCAGTATATTATAGACGTTCAAACTCTGCAAATGAACTTCGAGTACTCGAGAGATCCCGCCATTTTAGTTTAAATATTCTTTAAGAACAGAATATTTAGAAGCTACTTCGAAAACTCGAGAGACTCTGTCATTTTAATTGTATCATTTTCTGATGAAAGAACAGATTATTATGGACACCGAAGTATCCAAAAAAGAACTATAATTATCGTTAAGAATGAACTTTCAATGTTCGAGCCACTTCGAATACTCGAGAAACTCTGTCATTTTAATTGTATCATTTTCTGAGAAAAGAACAGAATATCATGGACACCGAAGTATCTAAAAAAGAACTATAATTATCGCAACGAATGAACTTTCAATGTTCGAGCCACTTCAAAAACTCGAGAGACCCTGTCATTTTAATTGTATTATTTTCTCAGAAAAGAACAGAATATTATATACACCGAAGTATCTAAAAGATAACTATTATTATCGCTACGAATGAACTTTGAAAGTTCGAGCCACTTCGAGTACTCGAGAGATTCCGTTATTTTTTCAGAAAGGAACAGAACATTTGGAGTGCCCGAGTATCTAAAGAAATCTGTTAACGTCGTCTGGTTTGTAAAATCGATACGCTGCACTTGGTCTAATAATTGCGAGCGACGGAGGGAGCAGAAATAACAATGGGGGTCCTAGGGTTGATCGCGTTATCCATCGAATAACGAACGTTATCGTTTCCAGCTTTTTAACAATGTCCCCAGCGACTCGTAGACCCGGTAGCTTTAACTTAGCCGTTCGCTTTGAAGTGGCCCGCATACTTATCGCTTTGATTGACGTCCCCTTTTCGCGGGGCTGCCGAGCGACAGGCGTATTTACATGAAAATAAATGCACCTTGCTGGGGCTGGCCACGACCAACGTCGCGGTAGAGTAACGACGAAAAGGGCGATCGGAACGAATTCAGTTTCGACTCCACTGAAATTAGACCCGTCGACCTGTTAACTGAAAACACACTGAAGCTTCAATTCGTTTTTAAATAATTTCTCTAAAATCTCGAACTTCCGAAAACCTCCCTCTCGAAAATCATTAAAAATTGACAGAACCCATCTGAGACAAAATGAAGCTTCCCCTCGTATTTCACCTCTCGAACAGGTTTGCCGCGTAATCGAGTAATAAATCTGCTCTATGGCGTATCAAGCTTCGCTATTTACTTATTTTCTATCGAAGAAAATATTCAGCGAATCTGCGTTATCCTGCCCCTTTGTCATCCTGGCTTTTCAGAAGTGCAATCTTCACTCTCGACGTTATTTAACCGTTGCTTCGAAGTCACGTATCAGCGATCTTTGTAGTCCGTACGAATTAAAAAATGATTATTTTTATCCGCGCGAGAATGTTTCTGGTTAACGAGGTTCCACGAAGACTGGTACCGTAAACAAACCGTGGACGTTGCCGAGACGCGGTTTCGTAACGCGTGGCGCGAGCAATCCTTTTATCTGGCGTGCAGGATCTCGCGACGAATCGATTAAACGCGCTGCGAGGCGAATCTGCATCCCGAAAAAAAGGAGGGGTTACGTCGACGACTTAATACGAAGTGACACAACGTGTCACCGGTCGCAACACCGGCCTGGAAACAAAAATACGAGAGAAGTTAATCCCGAAAGGACGCGTGAGCGCCTCGGTGACGCTCGGGACGGCTAATTGAAACAACGAAATCAAATAAATTGGCATCGTCTTTCCCGCGATGTTTCCGCGAACTGCTTTGTGTCCACGCCCGGCGGAATTAAAATAATTTCATTCGCAGTCGGGGTCAGTTTTTTAATCCACCCGACGAGGGAGACAAAGAGTTTTATCGAGCGTGGCCCGCGAGAAAGACGTCGTTGGATGAACGCGAGATTTTCGACGTAGCGAGTAACGGAAAACGAACTCATCGCGGAATCGTGATTCCTCGAACGACGACCGCGGCCCCGCGATCGTTTTGCACATAATAGCCGCGCGAAAGACGCTGGAAATAATGCGAAAACTCATGCAGAACCGCTTTCGAACGTATTGTCTGACAAATATAGTACGTGGCCGGCCATAGAACACCGTACTTATATTTACATATCATGGCCGTCGATTGCATTGTACGATACACGCGGTCTCGATGTTAATTTATGGCCCCGGTGGCTTTATGATCGAGACACTAGGGGACAAGGGGGAAAAAAAATAACGAAAGTCTAACCTCGCCAGCGATGCGTGGCAAAACGGACACCGCGTTTATTTATTTATTCCGATCGAACGTTCCGCGTAACAGAGCGAATTTACACGGTTCTCCATAAATCGCTCGGACCCGGGCGGATGATGCGCGAGCGGACCCGCCATTAGCCAAATGCGATCGTTCGTTTCTGGCCCGTCGCCGTATTCCAGCGGAATTTTAATTATTCCAAACGATCGGCCGTATCGCCGATCGCGCCGACAAATTATCGCGTCGAATTACGCGAATAGTTCGTCGCCGGTCCCCGCCCCTACCCTCCGACGCGCCCGACGGTTAAATAAAAATCACCGGCCATCGCGATTTTAATTAAAGTCGCCGGAAAAAATTTCAACCGTCGCGGGGAAAACGCGCGCTTTCGATTCGCGTAGAGGACTTCTATCGGTCCCATCGATCCTACGGGGTTGATCGCGGAACCTCGTTCGGTGACCAATTTCATTCCATCCCCTACGTAACGATCTCTGAAACGAGTTAACACCGCGGTAGATTAACTCGATGTAAATTTACGAACGTAAGAATCAAAAGTTTCGAATCGTTAGGATCGGAATCCACATAAGCTAAACTCTTTCACCTGTAAAATACGTTTTCACATAACCAAAAATACGTTTCACTACGTAGTACCGTGACCTCGCTGAAATTCACAAATTTATTTCCCTCGACATCTCGCGAATTAATTTTCCTAGTTCCACAGGCGGGGTGAATCCTGGGAGTCAAAGCGTTAAAGAACCTACTCTAAATTCGCAGCCATTAGCGCGGCCCTACCCGGGAGGAAAGTACCCAGAATCCTTTCGTCGCGGGTAACACCGATTTCCAGGTCCCACGAGGAGGTTGCCGCGACTGGAGACCCGATGTTCCATGTTACAAACTCTACCTGTGCAATTAAGTAACGTTTCTTTCGCTACAGAACGCAGAGTTTATCAAACGGAAAATCAGGTAGGTCGAATTAAAAAGGGATCGAAAGCTCGTGAAATCCGATGACACAGCCGTTGGTCACGGTCCTTCTGAAAGGAATTAGCTGGGGGCCGCTCGAGGGTGCTCGACGCGAATTTCGGAAAGGTTCGACCGGTTCCGAGAGCGAAACATAAGCTCCGTAGGTCGTGACAGTGGCGCATAAGCGTGGAGAAGGTTCGCGTGTGGGTGCACACGTGGTGAACGCACACATCGGGCTACGTCGACGCGAGCTATCTAGGCTGAACCTTTCGAGGTTGACTTCTTGAGACACTGGAGCGGAAACACGAGACGTATAGCATGGGCTCCGCGAGGCGAGTTAATCCCTTGAGACAACTGGGAGCCACGGCGTGGAATGGGAATGCCGAGGGAAACCCGCTGGTGTATTCTCACTCGCTACTCGACAATGTTATTATTACGCTCCCCCGTTCGCATTACGCGGATAATTTATGTCGCTCTTTACGCCGAGCGTAACGCGCGCTACTTGTCCCTTTTCCCTGTATACGCGCCCGTCCGTGCTCCCGTAATAAATGCATATAATACTCTCCATGACTGCAATCATTCACCCGCGTGATAAACAACGGGATGTGTGAGCGTCGCCAGGAGACCCGGGATATCTCTTCTTTCTCTCCAGACCGTACCAACATCATCGCTGAAAGTGTCCGATTCGAATGCGCCATGCTTTTTACCCTACCACTCTGCTAATATGTCTAACAAACCCTTACCGCTATTATTCTAACTACTAATTCATCGAACGTATGGATGCAAAGGGATACCATTTTAACACTTTGAAAAGAGAAGAAATTTGAATAAGATGTCATGAATTTCAACGAAGTTACTGCACTCGCCACTAGAGGGCTACGGTCAACTTGTCTCTCCCACAAGCACTCGATTCGAAGTCCTCGACCAGTCTCATCTAAGCAAGCCCCACAATATTTACCTTAAAATTGTCTGAAATCCTTCCCAACGCGTCAAAATATCAAAGCGTTAAGTAACATGTTCCAAGGAGCGCAGAAATTGAAACCGTTCCAAGGGGGGGAAGCGCCTCCAGCGAATAAGCAAACAGAGGAGGCTGATTATCCAACGTGGCACGATACGAATCGATACGGTTCGTTCGAACGCTTTGAATTTACGCGCCTCCTTATCCGCCGCGAAGCAGGATGCAAAATTCGAATCGTCGGCGAGATGTATTAATCTTAGTTACCGCCGCGCGAGATATCCTTATACGATTTTCCGTGTGCACCTCCGAGGTATGAAATTTTCTGCCACGCGGGAACATTACTTCATACTTTGCACGGGGGTGTATCGTCCCGTCGCTTCAGTTACGTGATACAACTTGACTTCTGTGTACGGAGAGCCGTGCTCATTGCGGAAGGCCATTTATCTTTGTTCCGCGATATAACAACTTTCGCGTTTCAATGGACTCGAAAACGTTGATAAGATCTGAACGGGAACGTGTGCTTTTGACGATCGCCACGCAAGTACGTTTGTCGGTTGTTTGAAAAAATAAAAACATAAACGGAGCACGAAGAAAAAATGCGTTCTTCGTCGCTATAAATGGACTGGCCGGGCTTTCATAATTATCGAACTGAAAAAAATATAGACACGCATCACTGTTCCCTCCGAAGACAGAGAGCAGGTGCGCAACTGGTTATGTTCTCGCGAGCAGCAGCTGGATTCCTCCGAGCAATCAGGGCTTATGAGAGGGAATAAGTGCCTTTAAAAACTTGAAATTTTATATTTTCATCCGAGTTGCGTGATTCTTTCCATACAGCGAATACGCGTTAACGAAATCGAACTCGGAAAAATAAGACAACCTCGACGGTGCGTGGAAGCTGAGTCAGGTGCTCGAGTATGTAACTTGCGACCACGTAAAGGATTAACACATTGACCATCTGCACTTGGAGTAACTGGAACGTCCAGAGAGGACATTCTACGAAATATTACGATTTGTTCTGTGTTCATGTACTCTCCCAAACCTCTTCAAAGCAAAGAGATTCTAGCAACAATAAATAAATTTGTCTCTTCTCCCTCGCTAAGTCAATAGTAACCTAAATTATCGAGTCGGTATAACTTCGTGGCAACTCGAGGGGCAAAATTTGCAACTACCCGAAGGGCATTATACATCGCAGGTTTGACCATCGTTTGATCGCGTACGATCGTAAATACGGGGTAATGAAAATTCGCTCCCCGCGAGACGAGGTTTTTCCACCTTCGTTTATATTCGTCCCTTTGATCCAGTTCGCGCGAGCGAATTCATTCTGTTCGCTCACGCACACCGTCAGTCGTGCGTCGGTATCTATTTGCGGTCGGTATAATAATTCTTATTTGCGGGGCGGTTGGGCCGACACCACGCGATATTATTTCATGTGCTTAGGCGTCAACAGGATCGTAAATAGCGTCGACGGACGCCGACGCCCACCCCCGTAGTTTCTGCGCGTTTCGCTCAGCCAGAGATGGGCAAAATTTTATACGAACATTAAACGACCAACAAAAACACGATACAGCGATTTATTAGGAACCACCGAGTTCGATGGAGCAATTTTTATTCGACAACGTACGCGTTAGAGATTCTGTTGTGTAATTATTATTTAATTAATATTAGAAGCGAGATACCCTTGCAGTGGTTGACGTCACGTCAACCCCTTAGGGACTCCCATCGACAGCATGATCGTTTCATAACTATTCATGCTACCTGTCGCGTATAAGTTACACGTATCGCCGGTGAACGTGAGTTTGTCAATTTAAATTCTGATACGTTCCAATGTTCGCATCTATTTGCAGTTGCTATTGAACACGACTTACGTCAAGTCTATTTAAGTTCGAATACGTACAACCGTCTATACCTATTCGAAGAGGTCGATTTACGTTCAAGTGAAAATGTTCGAACGTGTTTGAAGTTGATTTTTGTCCAGAAAAAGTTAGGTCTGTTTGAATACGTATAAACGTGTGTACCTATTTGAAGAGGTATTTCGGTGCAAACGTTTGAACCCGTTATATGAAATAAAAAGTTTACTTACGATTTCTCGTGTTTTTAAGTGGATCTGCCTCGGCTAACTGGCCTAATAGCCGAACGGAGTAAAACGTGTCCCGTGCCCCGGGGACGGAACGAGGACTTTTCACGAGAAAAGGCGCGTTTCTGGCTTGATCCGCGTGGACAAGAACCGCGAGCTAACCGGTGCTTTTCGTAGCCGCATAATTTCCCCGTGTTGAATGTAAATTTGCCCCCTTGGCCCCTTCTGGAAGCAAGGGGGGGGGGTGGGTGGGAGGGCACGGTGTGTCCTCGTCCGTAGAGCGGACTGTGTTCGCGTGACTATGACCGCGGCCGGCGGAGCGAATTTATACTGAAACCACCAAAACGTGACAACGACCAGGAACGCTGACGACTCCTCGAGAGAGCGACCGGGAACGGAACGAGTCTTAAATTCACATTAAACATTCATCGGGATAGAGGCCGCTGACAGCAGGCCGATGGAACGTAGATACGGACATTCCTGATCGAGCTAATGCGATACTGAAAACTGGTCGAGGTCTCTGCCGTGGACTTTTCTCTCCTTTTTACCCTTTTCTTCCCTCCCCCCCCCCCCTCCCTTCGCCCCCCTCCTTTTTTTCCTTTTGTTCGGCTTCCCTCTAAGCGCGCGTTTCCATCGACGAGATAAGCTAACGTTTGTTTCTGCGCGACGTCCACGTTACCTCGATTTTTATCGTATCGCTTCTTTTACGCTGACGGTAATGGACGGACAATGAAAGTTCAGTAACAGAGCGACGGCCGTCGACGTCCGAGTGTTACTGGAATACCCATCGATGCCAGTTCGTAAACTATTTCCAATCAAATAGACCCGGGACGTGTACAGACGGTATATCGATTTAATAGGTACACAGAACACTCGATACGTATCAATTACATGCAAAAGGAGTATTCCGCGCGAAGATATTACCGGTATTATTATCGCTTTCCCACCGGGCACCCGGTCTCGAGCGTTCGTCGCTTCTAAAAATGTAAAGCTCTCGAGGATTCGATCAAACGACTCGAACGAGACTCTATATTTTTAACGAAAAAAAACCGAGCGCATTAACGTAAATGCTGCGGCGCGAAGCGGACCTATCTTTCACAGGGACCAACCGGCGAAAACAAAGCCGTTTCCACGAAATCGAATTCATCTTGATATGAAACCGTGGCTGGAGACACACGCCGACGACGTCGTCGCGGGGATTACATCTGCCCGCAATACATAACAGAGTCTTCGGAGAAAGTAATTCACGGTATGGTCGACCGGATGTCTTCTACAGGGTGTACACTTTCAATCGTTGAACGCATCGTGAGATTCGAATATACGATGGTCAGCGGCGATTCCTGTGCTCGTCGCCAGGGGGCTACGCTCAACTTGTCTCTCTCGCAAGTACTCGAATATTGAGTGTCCTTTTTCCTTCTCTTTATGAAATTTTTAAATTCACAGTTAACTGAATCTTCCGAAAATGAATTTGCCCTATACAAAAATCTCGAATGCCTAAAATTCTCTGATTAGAAAACTCTATATAAAGAATTGTGTAATTCGGTTCGACGCACGAATGGAGAAAGGATCGCAGTTCGAAACGGGTCACCCGGTGTTACGATTAGTGGCTCGTAAGTGTTGCGTCTATGACGAGCGAAGCGTGTAATAACGAGATGCGCGACGCTATTATCGTAAAGGTGCAATACGAAAGACCAGGTGGGGGTGTAGAGGGGGGACAGACGGCGACAAATATCACGAATGGCAGGCGGTGCAAAGAACGCGAAAGCGCGTTCGTTTAGCCATCGCCCGCGGCTTTTTCTGATTGCTTCTCCGCCTTCTTCAGTACGCGGTATTATACCGAGCAATTGAATTTCTTACACGCCGCTAAGTACCCTTCTCGCCCCCGACCCCTTTGTCTCTCTTGTTCGCGGTGCACCCATCGAATTTAATCAATGGGGAATTTTGCAACCGCTACCGATATCCTCGACAAACAACTCTGGAATTACAAGTGAAATTAAGGTAAAGTTAATTGCCTGGAAAATTACGAAGTCGCGCTTTAACCCTACCGGGGGTCCTTGATATTCGTCGAGAACGTGTTTCGTCACGATTCGGGTCTCGGAAAGGTTAAATCGGAGTCGTTTGCTTCTGTTCCGCCGCGAGGACTATTAATCTATGAATTTCGCGCGTATAAATATTTTTCGAGTCTTTGCTTCGACGATGGTCGATGGTTGTCCGCTCATAAAACGTCGAGATTGTACTAAAATTTAAGGGGGGACGCGTGGAGTGACTTTTAAGATAATAAACCGGTCAAACAATTTTGTGTAATCTCCGATAATCCTGTTTCCCCAGCGTGAGCAACGAAAAGGCGAGAACAGATACCCGGAGATTAGGTTCCGACGATATTTTTGGCTACGCCTCGACTCTCTTCCGCGTTTACGAGCCCGGTTTTATATTTCTTGCCGGATTCGTGTGTCTCTGTGGAAAGGTGTCTTAATTTTGATGCATTTTTCTTTTTTAACGTTTAGTGATTCGACGGTGAAAACAGACAGAAAGGAATTGTGGAAAGTTAAATACACCTAACGATGTAACAGCCACTAAACCAGTCGCTGGAACGTCACGGTCTGTTATCGCGGCGTCGCAGGTAGTAAAATAGCAGCCTTTGCACGAACGTCGCGACGGCCAGCGTTGATGTACCTACCCTCGGAACATCAAAGCTCCCGTTTTCAAATAAGAAGCGATCGTCGGGCACGGCCTCGAGGACCGACGCCCCGTGCTGGTCGAAAGTGCAAACCGATAAATTACGAGCCACAGACGGGCGTAAATACGCTCTGGGAGAGGCTCGATTACCTTGAACTTAAAGGGAGAAACGGGAACGGCGAAATGACGGACGTGCTCTCGGCGTCGTGAGCAACGCTTCGACTACTTTTAGCGGGAAAATAAATAGGCGCCATGTTGCGCGAGGGCACTACGCTTAAAAATAGTCCAGGACGATTCCACGGACGCGCGTTCGACGTATTCTTGGTTCCCGATGGGTGGACTCGCCTACCTACGGTCGTTAGCTTCCAGGAAAAGACTAATTAAAAACCCGTAAAGGAAGTGACGCACGTGCGTCGAGAAAACCCCCTCGAGGGAGCACTTTCCCTGCTCTGGACCCAAATCTTTTTACAATTTTCAAAGTTAGACCAGACTCTACTCTACAATCTTCAATCTCGATACGATGGAGCTTACCGTTTAAATTTTTGTGATTTTTACATTTAATTACCCTACGATAACGCTTCAAACACTTTCACAAAGTTTCACTTAACATCGTCTATGATAAAGGCATTTATTTTCGCGCGAAAGCCTGGAACCTAAAATGGCGTCCACCGCCAGGTTTCCCAGGGCGCGCGTGGGACAATTAAGAGGCGTTTCCGCGAGGACTACGGTGAATGACGATTAAGACGACCCCGAAAACCGGTGGAGATATTTCTGGAACGGCCCTAAATTTCCAACCGGTTGTTCCTCGCGCGATTAACAACACGTTGGGAGCGATTTGTCGGCGTTCCGGCACGAAGAGGCATCGCCACGGTCCCCGGACGAAAATGAGCGCTACTATTTTTGTACTGGAAACGCTAATCGCGTTTCCAGGGGACTGGGTCTCGGCCCTCGCGCCACCCAGTGTATTTAAAGGATCAATTTTACAACGGGACACTGTGTCGTACGTGTCGCGTTCGAACAGTCGTCCTTAGTACTCCGGGGGTAGAAAAAAGATCGAGAAGAAGGCAACCAGGAAACGAACGAATCCGTACACGAAGCTCTCGTTTGCCTTCCATGACACGGAAGAACCAATTAAACAACTCCGAAGCAACTTTGCCCCGTGTAATCAAACGGAGATAATATTAACAATTCGTCGCGGCAAGTTCCCGTGGCACGTAATTGCCCGCGATTGAAGTTAATGCAGGGCCGGAGAAACAATCTGCGGAACAGAATTTACACAAATCCGTATAACGTGCGGAACAATGCACACTACTTTAATAAGCTCCCCAGGAACGTTACAGCTTCTTGAAACAGTCGAGTTTCGCGGATTTCCGTACGTGTGTGAGCACACCATCCGCACGACACAGGGAAACCGACGCCGGAAAGTTCAACACGCGATTACCTCGCGCATACCCCGATGAACTTCCGCGAATATCAGAAATTCATTTGTCCCATATAAAGTTACGAATATAATTACTATCTATTAACGCACCACGGGTTTGTAATATTTATCTCTACTCGACTCGATTAGGTCCTCGTTAGAGACTCGCCTGGAAGTTCCGCGCGTGTTGTCGTACCATTTAACCCATTAAGTAACAAATTATCGAGTTCGCAAAATTCATGCTTCCCGTACGGTGCATTCAGAGCCACTTTAATTGAAGAACGAGAAAAAATTCTCTGCATCTTGTTATATTTCTTTTAGGATGGATATTTCATCGACGACTCCGTTTAATTTAATTTTAATTTTAATATTGTCTTGTATCTCGATATATATCAGAGTTTACCTCTCCCCCCCTCCTGTAAATAAAGAAATATAAAATGTACGAATTAATTTAGTCTTAAGTTTATATCGCATAAAAATCACGTTAAAATAAATTTTAATACAAGCGATAAAATGTTTCCCCGAACGTCCTCCAAATAGAACTAGCACCGAATGGGTTAACCGGAACAACTCGAAGCACAGTTTCCGTGTCCCCCTGCGCTCCGCTGAACTGATGCGTCCAATTTTACGCGCGCAAATGAATGTTTCATCGCGATCGTTAACTGCACGCCCATTCAACGACGATAACGCAGAAATTGATTGGTATTATTTTTAGCGTGCACCTCGTGGCTTTCGACGGTCGAAACATCACCGTCCGAGTTACGTGGATTCAGGGGTCCTGGTTTCTCTTTCCCACGTTCCCTTCGACGTTCCTTGGAAACCCTGTTCCGGAAATGTGAACCGACGAGAAGAAAACACCCCTTTATTTGTAAAAACACTTCAAGACTTGATGATTTCACACTTTATCATATGTCAACGTTAATAATTTTGAAGATTTATTCGATGTTTTTATTTTAGTTGCAAGTTTTAAACGTATGTAACTCGTAGATCTCCCGAATTTAGCCTTAAGGGGCCTTTCTACCTTGTGGGATTTTAAAAACCGAATTTTTGGGGGGTTTTCTTTTAGTATGTAGTCTCGAAAATATATCTACCAAATATTAAATTAAAATTCTGAAAATTAACAAAGTTATAGCCTGCTGTAATGTACCACGCGCAGGTATGTATATATAACTGGACGTAAAACTTTAAGTTGCCTTTCTACTTTGTGGGATTAAAAAAGTCGAATTTTTTTTTAATTGACTTTTAGTATGTAGTCTCGAAAATATATCTACCAAATATTAAATTGAAAGTCGGAAAACTAACGAAGTTATAGCCTGCTGAAATGTACCGCGCTGTTTTTCTCGAAACTACATTTTTCGGCACTGCGTATGTGATAACAGAAAAACTATTCAAGATATCAACAGGAAATTTATACAGTATCTTTAGAACTAGTCTCCCTATAGAATGAACTAGGATAATTGCGTTATCCTCAATACTTTTTCTTTTATTAACAAAAAGGCAGCCGAATATATGAAAATATTCAGTATTTTTTCGTAAAATAGCTACCATTTTGCCATTCTTAGTTCTTTTGAAAAGATCCTAGTTCACGCTACAACCACACTCATCTATATCAAGAATATCGTTGGTTTTTGGATTTCGGATAACTTGTTCGCAAGATAAAACTGTTGTTTGTTGATCAACAAAAACAGCGTAATCGATAGATATTATGCGTTGCAAAAATTCGTAAATATAGCTAAATATATAATAAATGCATCTACAAAACACGGAATTAATCGCTCTTTAATAGCCCGCAAAAAAAAATCACGAAGAAACATGTATTTTTCGTGCCTACGAGGTAAAATGGCCCCTTAAGATTCTATCTGTACCACGGGTTCACACTCGTTAATTAATGAAACAGTAAGAATAAAAGAACATTCGTATATTTGTCGAGCAAAACGTCGAAGGGAAAGAGCAGGTACGATTCGCTGGACAACGAGGGGGTTAGGGTTTTCGCAACCACGAGGAAGCCACAGTACTCGGGCTCTATTCTGATCCGCTTACCGGTCGCGTGTTACAAGGCCGGCTGTATAATCGAAGACGAGCCGAGAAAGTTTTCGGGCAACGTGGCTTTCATCAGCGCGGGTGGAGGCCAAAACCGGGTTGACAAACGAGGCCCCGCGACGTAGCCCTCACGCTGCGAAGGCCGCTAATTGGATGCGTATTATTAACAAGATGGCGCGAAACGCTTCTCGCGGGCCAGCCAGTTCCGTCCATCGTGCGCGGCCTCCCCTAATTACCCGGCAGTTTTTACCCGTCGCCGCGGCGATGAAGAGCCGCGGTTAAACTGAATCCATTAGCGATAAATCACCGTCCCGTTGCGATAACAATCAGAAACGAACGTCCTTTACGGTTATACGAATTTATTGCCATCGCGATTAGAGCTCGATAGAGCGGCACCTGCGCGCGCGCTGGCATATCGATCGTTCTCCGCTCTCGATCCAAGAGAGCTCTGCTTAGCCGAGACGACAGAGACTCAAGAAACCCACGTTGCATACAATTTTCTAACGAGGCTGTTCCGAAGTCGTTCGTCGGAACGACTCTGCTAACGATTAGTCGTTCGGGCGCACTTTTCTGCAAATCGGCCTATAGATCCCCTAACGTTATCGCTTATGGGTATGCAAAAATTCCCATCGTTCGAGCATAGACGATTCGTTTGGAGATTAGGAAGCATTGTCGTTCGAATGATCGTAATCTCTCGAATTTTAAAATCTTTCATTTACACCTACATTGTTTTCGTCTGCCACGAGCACTTGCGTGAGAGACACGTTGCGCGTAGTCCTCTGTCGAGGGGGCTCGCGTCGACGATGAAGAATAAACGCTCGCCGTGCAAGGGCTATTCTCATCGCGACGGACGAAGATGAAGCAATTAATATTGTAAAATCGATGGACGTCGTACGCCCGTTGAAACGCGCGTTTCGGTATGAAAACGATCGGTGAAATTTTCATGAGATCCTCGCCTGCGAGCGAGAGGAGCGTCCGGTGGCGGGTTCCAGCCCTTCTCGCGGTGTTCCTCCTCGACGGTATGCAACGGGAATTTTCGCGATTGCGCGGCGGATCCGGCTTTTGGTCGTGCCTAATAAACGTTCATCCATCCCCGTCGCGTGTTCCCGACATTCCGGTCCGGTCGGAGTCGAGGGGATTCCCGGATTCCACGTGTTCCCTTTCCACGGACTCGTAACGGTTCCAGCCTCCGGGAATCGAGGGAGACGAAAAGAAACAGAGTCGACGCCGGTTGAGCAAAACGAACGAAACGACCGGGTGGGGGCCTAGCCTACACCTTTTCGGTCTGTTCGGACTGTTAACGCGCGAGGGAGAAACGGAGACGGAGACAGAGCACGCCGACAGAAACCGTCTGAAGTCCTCCGACCCGGCGGGGCTGATTCGTGTCGGTCATTTGGGGTGTGAAAGTAAAGATAAGGCCTGCCTGGCTCCGGCGCGGAACCGTAAATTTTTACGACAAGTACGCCGCGTCAATGTTTCACCAAATTCCTGAACCACCGGCGAAAAATCAAACGACCCATCTCGCCCCGGGACTCGGACGTTCTCCAGACCAGCCCACCCCAGATCGCTATCGTCCTCGATTATCTCTTATATCGCGAGGACCCGTCTAATTTCGCGGGCTTCCGTGGAACCGGTCAACAATCCGCCAGGAGAGCCACCGTTGAATCTTTAACGGGGATAAATGGAGCTCTTCTACACAGCCAATCACAGATATCGCGCTGTTATTAAGTAATTAGCCTCCAAACGCGAGAAGAAGGCTAGGCAATGTTTGCATCCCCACTCTGCAGCCGCTGCGTCATCGTCTTTTGACCAATAACGGCGTAGTGGGCAGGTACTAGCCGTCTTGATTCAACGAAGAAGAAACAAATTTCGTTACCGCGAAAGGAACCGCCGTGTGAATTAATTACAAAACCGATTGTTAACGCGTAAACGTTATCGACGCTTGATATCGTCGCATGCGGTTCAAAGTTTCGAGCTTCGATCGATCCGTTTGAATTTTGACCGAGTTCCGTGAAATCTGTTCGACCGTGCCATTGTAGGTAGTAATTCAACCCTCGTATTAACTAGTAAACTACCCCCCCGCAGTCCCAACACTCGACTTCGTTCAAGTTCGGTCGCGCGTGTTGATCGACGCTTCGACAAACTGCCACACCGGTTATCCCGCTGCACGGACTAGTTTTCCTAACGGAGAATTTCGCGGAATTCGCGCGGATAACGAGACGAATTCGCGAATATCCGACAGGGACTTTGTTGCTCCAGCCTCGCGAACGTATAGAGGAATAAACGCGAACGAAACCGTGGTAGATCCACGGTAGGTTTATCGACGACGGCGGATGATACGTTAAAAAGGAAGCGTCGACGTTATATTTGATCCCGATGAAAATCTCATTTCCGACGTGTACCTTTTCTAGTGGCCGCCGGTAGATTTCGGTCGAGGGATTGCACCGTCGCCGTGGAACGGTGGAAATATCAGCCGGCCCCCGATATTATTGGGCAAGATGAAGTTATTTGGGTTAGGTCGGGTTGCGTTATTGTCTGTCCGGCTCGAACTAGCGCACGTAATCATAGAGCAAAGCTCCTGATCCTCCTACTTCGCGTATATACGTAAGACGCAAAATGGTACGTTTCCTAGCTCCGGGGTGGCTTTTCCTTCCGCGGCCCGAGTGAAATTGAAAAATGAAATTGATTCTGCCCGGCCTTTGCAGCCCCGTGTGCGCCCTAGCTTATTAGATCTATTTTCTTCCGGACCGTGCGGTCGTAAAGTTAAAGCGATTAAAGTATATGCGCACGGTAAATGTTCCTCTTGGTTACGCTCCACAAACCCACCCCCTCTGTCTCGTAATTATTCCAAAGACAGCCAATTTTTTTTAACCCCCGACACGAGTATAAATCATTTTTTAATCGACCGTGATTCGAAATTGTTGCTCGTTGCGAGGCGTTCCGATAATTAGAAAATATTTCCGAGACACCGCCGTGTTAATTGTTGCTACCGGATCGTTCGGGGCGAGAGAGCGAACAAAGTTAATAAGAAGCGATCGAGCATAAGAAATTCGACGACGGGTCTCTCGGACGGTCGTCAGGTGTAAAAAATAAAACACGGGGAACGTCGAGAGGTCCCTTCTGATCGAGCACGTAAAAAAGCGAGAACACCGATGCGAGTACAAAACAATACCCTTCCAGCAAAACTCGAAACGTCGCGTCGCGACCACCACGAGTATCGCTTGAAAAAGAAGGAACGTCCTGCGCCGGGGAACATGGCAACAATTTATTAAGGTATCCTTTTCCACCGCGCCTGACAAGTCCCGGACAAATTGAGCGTGCGTTAACTCGATGGATGAATACATTCCGGTTGATGCGACCGAAGAAGTCAGTGACTCTCAGTCTTAATACGCTCGGTTTGCCAAGACGCGGGCGACCATCGACGCGTAAATTAATTCCGTCTAATCCGATTACGTTGTCGATAAGACATCGATAGCTTTCCGTGGAGTTTCAATTTGTCGGTAATCTCGTTATCCCGGACGATAACTTTGCTACGCGTTTCGACTTATCGACAGTATCGTCAAGATTATCGACGGAGCGAGTACCGCGCGCAGCTGGAAAGATGATTAGCGGGACGCCACGGGGCGAACGAAAATAGTCCGCTACCTTATAATAGAACCGAGTTTCCCCACTAATTAACTTCGAAACGTTTCATATTTTACACGAAGTCCCCTTCGAGGCGACAGTTTTTCCTCGGGACGACGCTTCGCGCCGAACCACGGCTCGTAAACACGTCCATCGAAACATTTCCAGACGTATCTTCGGCTTTTTATACGATTGTTTCCAGTTAAAATTCGACCGGTCGTCGATATTTATCGACGACGTTAGCAACACCTACCGTGGGCGTAATTAACGAGCGTGTCGCGAACGATTAAAGATAAAATTGTGTCAAATTAGGAGTCGTCGTAATAACTGTCCGAGACCTTCGCGGTCGGTCTCTAATGAATTAGCAATTTTGCAGCAGATAGAATCTTAATACCGGTGCCCGGTTTCGAATAACGAATTTAGGACGAAAGAGAGCCGGGGGGAGGGAACCGGGTTTCCAGCGAGGCGGCTGCATATTTAATCGAAGCCGACCGGTAAGAATAACACCGGTGCGCGATAAATCGAATACGCTCTCGCGGCCGGGAACCGACGACGGAAAAACGACTCGGAGCTGGGAAAAGCAAACGACGGACGACGCGTGGTGGTGAAAAACATCTGTCCCCTCGCGTGAGTCCTGTCGTCCAGGATCGAACGACGGAGGCCATATTTATTTCGGTGATTCCCTTTCGACGAGGAGACTAAAAATTGAATGCCGCCATAAATCATCGCCGATAAGAGAACGAGTTCTTAATGTGAGGACATCACCGCTACCAGGACCCCGAACTTTCTCGCGTCCTTATCCCTCGCGACCCTCGCGCGATCCACGCCTCTCCGTCCACCGGTGTGTCTTTCTAACCCCTTTTCTGGACCACCTCGTGTCCCCGGACCTCCTCTCTTCCTCTCTATCCTCCGGGACTCTATCGGTACGTAGCATCTTACTACACCTCGTCCCCCTCCTCGGGACGCCGGTTTGTGTTTCTTGTGTATCCCTCGCCGCGAGATCAGATAAAAACCAGAGGGCTGGGAAACGGAGTGGAGGAAGGACCTCGGTTTAGTTTGTCACCATCGTTTAAAGGAGGGTGAGAGGGAGGGAAACGTGGCCGACGAAGGAACCCCGGGCAGGATTTATTGGACTTGTCTCGGAGAAGAATCAAGACTCGTTGTGCTTGCCACGAGACCAGTCCTCCGCCAGAAAGGCAATTAAATCGGTCGACAGTCCCAAAAGATTCTGAGTCCTACGGCTTCCCTCCGCGTTTCTCCTCTTCTCCCGTCCCACCTTCTCTCCTCCTTCTTTGCTCCGTCGCTCTGACCTTTAATCCGCCTCGCGCGCTTCCTTTCTCGCGAACTTAAATCGGACGTCTTATCTCCCGACCCGATACGACATGCCTCGCGACTAATGTCCGACCGGCCGGCACCGACCGGGGATTTCGTACGGCCCCAACAGACGTCCCTGGGCCCCCGTCGGAACCCAGAGAGACCACGCTCTCGGATAACTGTCCGTATTTTCGAGAGATTGATCGGTTACCCGACAAAAAGACGATCAACCGCCTCCTCCTCTCTTCCAACGGCGAAGGCGGAGTTCCCCGGTCGAACGACTGCATTCGAAATGCTCCACGGTCGAAAGAAAATGATGGGGTTCGCTCTAATATCTCGAGAAACGCATCTTCATTTTTTTAGCCAGCCGTCGATGAGCCACGTTAAACAGTCTCTTCTCCCACGGGGCCCCGCGAACGCCAACAACGCGTTACACCCACTCGTGTATTCGTACGCTATAATAGTGATTCATTTTAAAAAGCTTCTTTTCGAAATTGGAGTCCACTTTTTCACACGTAAAAAGAAAACTTGCCAACGTTTATAATAAACGATGATCGTAATCTCTCGAATTTTAAAATCTTTCATTTACACCTACATTGTTTTCGTCTGCCACGAGTACTTGCGAGAGAGACAGGTTGCGCGTAGCCCTCTATCGACGAGCGCGGGAAACGTCGCTTTGCAAGGGCTATTGTCATCGCGACGGACGAAGATGAGGCAATTAATATTGTAAAATCGATACACTGTTCACTCTGTACTATTGTGCGATACAGCGTGTAATAAAAATAAATTCTCGCAAGTAACGAAAGTGTATCTTTTCGTTTACAGCGAAGCACCATATTACGGTGCCACGAATAGGAGTGGGAGTAACTGTAGTTGACCAACGAGATCGTTTCTAACTGTTAGCGGTTTTCCAGCGAGCTCTGGATGAGGCTAACGGTTGTTCGCTGCCACAAACCGCGCACTGTCCACTAAACATCTGACGCGCGTCCAAATAGGATCCATGCGTTTCGCGGAATGCACATAACGCGATCCGGTGCAATGGGCAAACTTTCAAAATCAGATACAGATTACGAGGTGCCTAACCCCAGCGCACCGTGCAATATACAGGGTGTACGCTGGTAATTCTATGCTCGACATCTACCTTGTTTGGAATAAAAATTAGAATCGATACTACGATGAGCCTAGACTTGTGAATATTTTATACGGAATGGCGAATTTAATGATACTGAACTAAATTATTTATAAGGAATAAACCATGCGACCCGTAACGTTGAAATAATTCTATCGCCGTGTTTGCACCAAAGGATAATTAATTACACATTCCAGTGGATCGAGGCAAATTGTAATTAACCCGAAGCTCTCCGCAAACTTTACGCGGGTGCATTATCAAACAAATCCAGAATTCTTGGAGATGAACGTTGCTGAAACAGAACCGTAATCCACTTGACGGCCCGCGGATAAACGGCGAAATGAACCTATCATACGTAACTGAAAACGGAGTCTAATAAACACGGAATAATGTAGGACACTTCCATTGGGGAATCCGTGCTGATATTCGCCTCGCGCTCGAGCGTTCCCATCACAGACACTGTAAATTAAATGCATATCCGCGTAAAGGACCGTGGCAATTTAGTTTCGAGTTACATTAACAGTTGATATTAAGCCCGGTTACGTTAATCACCCTTCAACGTTTCGAATAATTAATAACGTCAAGATCGTTGAAAACCCCCTTCTCGAGCTACTTTCCGTTTATTGCGTTTAAACACGCGCTATTTTAAATCAGACTTACGGAACATTCAATTCCCTAGAAAATACGAGTTTCCAGCTGGAAGACACCCTGTGCGTCGGGGTCGCGGCTGTCAAGGTAAACGGAATAAAATCGACCGGCGAACCAAGACTGCCCACTAACGGGAACGAACTCCATTTCCGGCCAGTTAAGAAAATTTATTTCCACAGTCGAGTCGGTTCGAACGAGCGAGGCTTTCCCGCGGTCGGTGGTATCATTATCGCGCTATTAGGCGGGTACGGGGCCGTGTTTCGAAATCGGTTCCTAAATTTTTCAGCGGTCAGCGTTGCGCCTCAAAGGGGCTCGGCCTCTTTTCACGAGACGGTAGACACTTTGCAGAAAGGTGCGTAGATTTTTTTCGCGAGGTCGTTTCGGCGCATTCCTTTGCGTAGCTATGGCGGAAGAGGGGGCGAGGGAGGGGGCGGGCGGGGGAAAGGAGGCCGGGGGCTTTGAATGCGAGACCGCGGAATAATTTATATGGAAAGTGAGAGAGACGCTTCTTGAGGAAGCATTGTGCCTTGGACTTGAATTAAACATCACCCCCCTTGACTGTGAGGTTCAGCCTGTGCCTCTTGGCGATGTCGTGACTAGGAGCTCCGGGATAAAGGGGGATCAATAGGGGCGCAGGAAGTAGGGCTGCTACTATACAAACTGGCGTAGTATTCCGTATACCTGCAACTACCTATCCCCCCATGGGCCGTACCTGCGTAACGAGTCAGAAACGATCGCTTGCTTTCCTATCGGGGACTCCTTTACCGATATTAGACACCTATCGAACAGTCCACGTCACTTATTCGCTGATCGTTCGCGACTCCTCCCACACCGCGAGTTAATTGTCCACGAGAAAAAGAGGCAATGTCAATGTCAAGTTATTCAGGATCACCATTACCATCTAGATTTACGTAATTTTCATTAGGCGTAGCGATAAATGTTTCGATGCAGAGGACATCAACGTTTTTTCGAATACAAAAAAGCTTGTTTGTTAATGTACAGAAAAGGATCAATGTGGTAAAATATGGTACTAGTAAATCTAGATGGTAATATATGGCGATTCACCCCCTGAATAAGCTCCTAGGTGGCCCTGTTTAGAATTCGTCGTTTCAAAACCGACCTTTCAAACGTTGACCCTATCTCACGAGCCGGCATTATAAGTAATTCTTTATGTGATAAGGTGAACTCTTTCTCGAGCTCCTTGAACTGGTTCGAGCCTACCGTACTCTCGGCTATCTTAAATAATACAATGGTCTAATTTATTCGCGCATGCACTATTCATTCAACGTGCACTTCGTTCTGTTTCCCTTTAGCCTTTATCAGTTTTATAAGCAATGATAAATTCATTTCAGTCCCAGCAGTATCTCGCTCGACCAAACACGTGTTTTAAATTTCAACACGATCAATTTTTAATTTTCGATCGTTTTAATTAATTCCCCACGGTTAAAGGTTGATGATAAAGAATATGTAAAATTCATTTTTAATTTTTTCTTTTCACCCTCTGTAATTTTTACAACCGATATTCCAAATGTTCTACACTTTCCAAGATTGTATCGAGAAAAAGGCCAACAGAAAAATCGACCGTTCGTTGTTAAAAAAAAAGAAACTCGAACCACTCACGTGTCCGATACAGCTAATCGAACGACGAAACATACTTAACGCGACAGAAATACTCGAATGGAACTCGCAGCTCGAGTAACGATTTACGTTTTTAATATCTATTACGGCTGCGTCGAGAGCGAACGGCGGTAAATACGATAACAGAAAACGGAAGGCGGAAAAAAAAAAAAAGAGAAAAAGGTTTCCCTCGTGGGGTGCGCGGTTCGCGGAGCTTTCTTCTTGAAACGGGCTCGACGGGAAATAAATGCGGCTGATGAACCGTCGCAATACCGCGCACGAGAAATGCATTTTGCACGTTAATAAGAGATAACTCCCGGACCGCACGTGTTTGATTTGCATTTACTTTCTTCGACGAAAACTTCTTATCGCGGGGAACGGTTTAACCGAGCGAACCGCCACGGAAGGCGGTAGTAACCGGGCTGGACACTTATCGTTGACCCGAATAACAACGGATTTACGTTGTATGCTCGCCCGTAATAATGGCGCGCGGGGTCGGTACACGATTTTCTGCGAACCTCGAGCAGGCACGTGGCAATGTGTACGGTCGCAGAAGGCGTCATATGGCGCCCGTGGCCCCGAAGGTGTAACTTACCAGAAAATATGCCGCGAAATTAGCGAGTGCGCCAAACATCGTAAATTTCATCGACCGATCGAACCATCTGCCCTCTCCAAGGCGAGAGATAGGCACAGCTTGGCCGCGTCTTAAATTTCACGTGGCTCTCTTTCGAACCTCGTCAAAGATAAAAACTGACTGATGGCCTCTGCTCGTGTCGTTGCATCTCGTTTTTTCCCCCCTTCGACGATGCTTGGTAAAGCGACACTGGTCCTCTTTTGGGCGTTCGAGGGTACACACCCCTTTCGTGGCAGACGCGCCACGCGTTATCTCGCGCGTTTGCACAAACCAGACGGTCCACAAGAATTACGATCGCCGCTTGCGTTCGATTCTGTTTCGAGCATTGTTCCTGTCGGTAAAACAGGCCTTAAGAAAGTTAGATCAGGGTCAAAAACTAAGCTTGGGATATTTTTTAGCTCGAACCAAAAAGATGACAAAATTGGTCGTGTTGAATAATTGAAACGAACGTATTTTTTCAGTTTTTTATATCGAGAAACTCGCCAGCAGAGGGCTACGATCAACCTATACCTTTCTCGCAAGTGCTCGACGTATTTCGAATATCGTTGAACGAAAATTTGTAAAACAATGAAAATATGCACCAAAATATTCTGTTTTATAAAATATAATTCACATTGCGAACGGACTTCCCTATTTGCGTTTGCTATTATCGTTCTCGTTAATTTAAAACAACAGAGTGTAGCGTGCTAGCCTAACTCGGAGATGGCTCGGTGATAAAGTAGCTCAGTCAGCCGATTCTTTAATCATTAAGAACAGCATGGAGACCACGAGAGCAGATTTCGAGCGGTCTAACGAGCCCAACGAAATACCAACAAGGGACGTACGTGAGAGGCACGGATTTCCACGATTTTCCTGACCCCACCAGTACAAGTTTCTCCCCCTCTTGTGACCCTCCCCGTTGTCGTCGACAACCTGTTCAAATACACCGAAGAAAGTTGACGGGGTGTGACGTGGCGTATTGGAAGTTCGTAGAAACTAATCCCCAGAATCGTTTTTCGCCGGGACTGTCCGCAAAGTGCTCCCGCGGACGAAAGAAGAAGAAGAAGAAGAAGGGGCCATCCTGAAATAATATTTGACCGATTCCCCGTTGCCGGGGGAATTCGAGAGACCGACGCGCAGGAACAAATGACCAACAAATACGCGTACACAAGTCACTCGAGAGGTACGGTGGGCACACGCAGCTGGCGCGAAAAAGAGCTTCTTCGCGTTCAGCTTGTCGTATCTTGCGGTTTCGCGTCCCGATTGCCTGTACGAGATCGCTCAGGTGCGACAGAATGGAAATATTAACGAGCAGGTGTGTCGGTGGCTAATGAAATTTCGCGCCTAAACGCGCGTCGCGACGATCCTCGACCGTTTCTCCCGGCCATATGCCCCGGCACGCGATATTTTACCGTGGCGTCGTGTTACGACTTCGTTTTTTTTTTTTTCCGCCCAACAACCCCATAGATTGAAACGTACACTGCGAACGAAGCTTTAGATCAATGTTAAAGCTGCGGGACATTCGAGAACTAGGCTGCCACGGAACGTTCGACAACGCTCGACCGTCTGATTAATCGAGGCAAAACGCTCCAACGAACGTCGTCGTGCCACGAGATTAATAGTTCCGGGAGATTTGTCAACTTTGCTCGGATTTCGCGGCCAACGTTTCTTCCTCGTACTTTCGGCTTAAGAGGCTACCGGAATCGACGACGTTGTAATAGGAGAATTTTACAATTTTTTTTTGGTAAATTATTAACGCCCGAGTCTGACTGCTTTGAAAAACAATATTTGTTTAATCCAACGGTTTAAGGGATGAAAATATTTGGTTTCCTTCAAATTATACGTTAGATACATTATAATTAACAAAAACCGTATTTTTAGAAACAAATCAAATAAAGAAAACTGATCATTGTTGGTTAACCCGAAAAATATGAGCGTTAAACAACGTTCTAGACAAAAATCCACGAGATAGTAAGGAAAGTATAAAAATTCCATTTAACGATCAACGTAAGGGTTAAGTATTCGATAAGATGAACGCGTGTCTAGAGAATCAGTTCCCGGAAAGTTTAGAAACGCGCCGATAAAGTACACGTTTCTTTTCAGAACGATTTCTCCGAGCCATCGGGCGCCTCGAACGAACAGAGCGTGGATCATTTTGACTCGATCCGAGGCAACCGAGGGTTAAATCGTTCGTGGAACGGAAGAATCGCGAAGCCGCGGTTCTCGTTCGCGGAACACGAAGGAATATAAATTTATGGAAGATAAAGTTTGACGACGACGATGGGAAAGCGGCGGCCCAAGCGATGGTTTCAATGCGCCCCGGAGTCCCAAGGCGTTTTACTTTTCGAAGAACTTTGTTTTCTCACCGAAATTCCGGCCGGCAGCTGCAACAACAGCATCGAGACTATGCCTATCCTTTCACCGGGGAACTTTACCTTTATAAAACCGAGTCGAAGTTCGAGGACAAAGTCTGCGTGGAATAACAGCAAGATATAGAATCTGTACAGTTCGCAGCGCGTAAGTATATATTTTTCCCGCCCCCTTCATCCCTCTCGCTCCACGACCGAACCTTGCCGCGCAAAATTTCGAAAGTTTACCTTCGCCGACGGCTACGTCCGAACTACCGGCTGCAACTCGTCGAATTTGTCTGCGCCGGGGAACGATCCAGCGCTTAGGATGATTCGAACGTTCAACGAATATACCGATTCGATCATCTAAATGCTACGATTGTTCCTTCGTTTCTTTTATCTAGTCTCTATGGACGATTCGACTGTGATTTTACAAACTCCTGTATGCACGAATTAACACTTTACCGACTGGTAGACTATTGATTGGGTTTTTACCGACGACACTTACCGATCGGTATTGAAATAGATCAGGTATACGAGTAGAGATTACAACTTATGGACTATCGTGGCCTAATCTGAGGAGGTGATTTTAGCGTACTCTTCTCATGGATGGTGGTCAGTTGAGAAACTATTTATTGAATTAGTATTGATGACCTGACAGCTGTAGTGTGTGACCAATGATGACCATTACCATTGTTGACAAGCGAATAACCAACGCGTTAAACCCATTAAAACCACCACGAAGCCGAAGATTAAAGATCAAAATCTTCTTACAAGGATCCCCTTAAAATTGAATGCACGATCTTTTTAACGTTTTGTTCCACTTCGAAGGAGTGTATCTCAAGACTAGAAATAAATGTTAATCGGACATCCCGGATACTCGACTTTTGAACGAAAAAATCAACCACAGAGGCGAGACTGAAGGCTCGTTAGCTCCACGTTAGATGCACTCGTGATAACACGATTACATTTAACGACTGCTCGTCCTAGGAATTCGGTTATTCGAGTGGACTGGTCGAAACTGGCGCGTTAAAGAGAACACTAATTCGGCTCGCAAAGACGAACAAGAGGAACGCAAACTGGCTAGGAATTTAAACGAGTGTGCATCGCTGGAAGCGTACGGTCGTGACGAAACACGGGTCACAATGACGGAACGAACCGGAGGAGTAAGCCCGGGCCACGATAAGCGTGAAATTCCGTGAAGTCCTCCCCCGCCGTTCGTTCGTGCTCGATACATGGAGTTATTATTTGAAAAGCTCTCCTCGTAATGTCGAGAACATTTGCCTCCCCGACCAAATATTTGCCGCGGGACGATTTTAACATCTCAAAGCACACACACTTGCCGCGGCTCGCTATGACGAACAAGTTCTTTCTTTCCACTCTTTTTTTTTCCTATTTGGAAAACCATGTAGCCATTGTGTACCCAAGAACGGTCTACGCACGCGGCCCGTGTACAATGCTCGGACCCAACGACCGTCCATTGTTTCTATTGTTTGTCTATCCGCTGCTCCGCGTTGTCTACGGATCTCTAATTTAAAACACGAATTTCCATACGGTTTCGTGGTTCCTGCTGCCCGCAGTATCGACCTTCTTTCAATGGGCGATACGAAACAGTATTTATCCTGCGCGGGTACAAATCGCCCGGCTCCCTAAACGAATTCCACCGTTTACCGTATCGTTAACACTTTACACGAGGTTGTTTCAGTTAACGCTCTCCGCGCAATTAGAACTGGGATACATCACGGACTTCGTGAGCGGTTGAAAAACTGCAGAGGATCGCAGGTGTCCATGTTTTGGGGAGTCCAGAATGATTGAAAAATAAAATTGAATAATTTGCACACGTTATACGTATGAACCAATATAGAATTATTAATGACAAATTAAAGAATTGGAACTGATCCCACGAGAAGATAATAATCTTCTAAGAAACTTTGTAAAATAACTTCCTGATTAGGAGCGGTTGTGTCACTGATAAAATCACGCTCCTTAATTATTTAATACGTAAATAATTCATATTCCCGTTCCCCGGGAAACGGAACCAGGTTGATCATTAACATACCGCCGTTAATGTACACAAAATTATACGGGGACAAGCAATTAGTACTTTATGAATGGAAAAACTCGCGGAAACGGCGTCGAGTTCGTTAAACACCGTTGAAGTTGAACGAGAAACCGGAAACGGGACCAAAAAGACATTGTTCTCGTTCGCGAAGCCTTGTTACTATTTCTGCAACACGGAAGCTCAATCAGATAACTAAAATCAAAGCTGAGAGGGGGGTTGACCCGTTAGAAAAATAAGTCTGCGTTAGTTTCGGACCTTCCCCCGTACGAAAGTGTTTATCCCGAAAGCCTGAAACGAGCCTTTCTCCGTCCCGACGTCCCTAAACGAATTCCATCGTTTACCGTATCGTTAAACACCTATTCTCCCGGTGTCTATGGGCGACAATCAAACCGCCAATTCCTAAACCGCCCATAAACCGTCGTCTATCGACGATAGGCCACGTGGCCGAGCTGGTACGCGGCCACAATGCGGCAACAAAGCCTCGTCCCGAGAGAAGTTCCGTCGAAATCGGCGCCGAACAATCGGCACAATCAGCGCAGCCCCTGTTCGACGTCGCGACGAGACGCCGACGCGCCCCTCGCCAACCCCCCGATCGCGTGAAAACTGCGAAAAGTTCGCCCGGAATCCGAACAATTATCGCGACGGGGGGGCGTAGGGGGGAGGGGGTCTCGTGACCACGTTCGCGCGACCTCCAACCCCGCGCGTCTGTGTCCGTAAGGTTCAGAGGTACCCCGAAAGGAAAAGGAACGATAATGGCGGTTTTACCGAGAACGGACGAGGAAGGAACGCGTGGAGAAGCGGTAGGCGCGAGCGTACCGGGGGATCATAAATTATCGAACGGGCAACAATGGGAAGAGGAATCCCTTCCTATCTGCATGGACGACACCCACGGTCGAGACCCCAAATATTTACACTGGCCGGTGGCAAGACTCGAAAGTAATAGATTCGAGATGACTTTTCATTTAACCGGGCACAAAAGGTGGCTACCACGTTCGCAGCCACCCGCTGGCTGCCGAGGACAATGTCCTTTTGCCCGGTCCACCGACACCGGGACCCCAAACGGCCAGGAGGCGTCCTTTCTCAGCCCCGCGAACGCTAATTGTTATTGCTCGCTAATTTCCACGAACACCACCCCCGACCAAAGGGCGGCTTTACTTTCGGAAACGAACGCGTGCCCTCTGTCAATACGCGTTTAGTAGCGCCATTGCGTCGCAACGATGCAATTCTCGACTGTGGGGGTGGAGAACGCATTTATGCTCGAACTTGGTTTCATTTTACATTTAACATCACCATATTTTAACGTTAGTATTGCTTATTTTACACGTGGCTTTCCACGGTGAACGGTTCCTACAGTTCTTTCTGTTAATCACACATTATAAATGGCGATCTCCACGGGAATTATAGAATATATAAATGCAAATAGACACTCGACAAAAGAAACGTTAAAATCGTCGTAAAAATATGCAATAAAAATTTGTTGGTCCAGACACGAAAAACCAGACTTATCGGTCAACGACCTACTTGGAAGAAATGAACCGTAACGTTAGTAAAGTTCCAACTCCTGTTCCTGTTAACGAGAATGATTTGAGGTAACGAGTGACTCTATGAAACATTGAATGTTTGTACTCCAATTTCGTCCCTTCTCGCGAATAATTCTTCATTAATAATTAACAGAAAATGGCGGTCCGCCCAATAATTTACTTGTTCGATGTGTTCCACGTATCGTCACGCTCGGTGAAAAATTTCACGCAACCGTGAACGATGCCACGGCAAATTCTACTTAACGGTTGAAGCAATTTTTGCCCGAGGGACGCGCCGGTACGCGGGCGAATTATAAATCGAGAAAGATTGAAATTGCGGCTGCACGGCGAACGTTCGACGGGAGAAACATTTTATGGAAAACTGTTTGTCAGTCGCAGATAATTGTTATCGCTTACCAATTTGCCCGGACGTCATCGACTTTGAAATATAAAAAGCTAACCTGGAAATATCTGTCACCGATACACGTTTCGCGCGACGCGAAGGCTACGTTCGATTTAAACAGAGAAAACACAGACCATCGACCAAACGCGTCATCGACGTTTCATCGTCCGTGTCGTGTCATCTTAACAATGTTTGGCGGAATTAATTACAAACTACCGTTGATTCCGGGACTAGTAACGAGCACGTTCATAAAGTACTCTGTGTCTACAAACGCAAGGATCAAAAGGACTCGGGCAAAGGATTACAGAGCTGGCACGATCTCTGCGGAGCCACGGGTTGCCGCCAAAGACGCTTTGTGATCTATCGTCGTTTGTGCAAAAGAGAAACGCTAATTATTATCGCTCGCTAATTTCCCTGACGTCGTGACCATTGAGGGATAATTGCGAACAGCTGCATTGAGGAAACGACTGCTACTATTTAGGAATAAGCGGTCCTGCGGATACACGGGCACAAAGAATAGTCGAAAAGGAACGCCCGCGTATCTGTTACGTCTTACAAGGGAGGTTGTCGAACCTGCGAATTCGAACCATTGTCAAACTTGACCCAAACTTTTCAGCGGAACTACCCCCTTTGCAAAAATTATTCCACAGAAATGTGAAAAATACCAAGCAGACAAGATCTGTGAAAAGAAATTTCCGTAAAAAAGGGGAAACCTTAATTTCGTCTGTAATTTCATCCCCTTATTTCAAAATCTTTACAGTTAATAGCTTTCCATCTAAGTTTCGGCTGGTTCGAACGTTAATCGTTTCGAATCGCTCTTTTCCGTTTCGTTGGTTCTGGTCGCATGCCACTCGGGATACATTACGACTTCCTGAAAGGCGATCAAGATTCTGACACGTAACGCACGAGCCCTCGACGAGTTATGCGTGAAAAGAACGAGGGAAGGAGGGTGGAGGGGGGAGGAAAAAAATTGGACGAAGCAATCGGTATTACGGTTTCGGGGCGAGGACGCAGACAGCGGAACAGCTGTCCTTGACACTGAACATACTGCGGTATGCGCGCTCGTTTCCGGTCGAACGAGATCGAGCCACGTAGCCGCGGAGGTGCGAGGGCAGCTGTGACTTTTAAGGGAAAAGGCCCAACTTCTGACCCCGTCGAGTCGTTAACGATTCGCGGCACGGTCAGCACAGCGGGAGAAACACCGTCGACGACATCCTGACATTTCCCAGCCCGCTGCTTTGTCCCCTGGATTTATAGAGCGGATTCTCACCCCCGTCTGCGCCTTAAGGTGAACGAGCACCACCGACGAACCAGAAAAATCCCTCTCGCTCGCTAAACAGAATTTAACAGCTAGCTATCTTCTTATCTAGGCCCCCTTAACCGTGATCAATTTTAGATTACATTCGATCTGTCGGGAGCAAATTACTATTTATCTACAGGTGCAAATTATCCTGTTATTAAACTACGTTACATTCACGAGTACTCGACCAACCACCTATCCCTAATTAGTCTGCTACTGTTGTCTTTTACTGATAAGACCACTATCAGGCCCCAGGGCGGAAATTTGCTGCAAAAGCCTAGTAAAATTCGATTGAATCTACGCGATGGAAATAAAAGTCGATACCAAATTGACACCACGTGGTCCATTTTGGTATCGTTTGCAATGGTGGCGCGTGTAGGATCGGTGTCACCGGTGGGACCACGTTTTCGAAGTTCCTACGCCCCGGTATCCGGAATGGAAAGTATCGTTTGACGGCAGAGTGTCTCCGGGAAGGAAGAAAATCCGGATACCCGATGTACTTCGCCGGGTCTCGAGACGAAGAGACGGCAGACGGATCAAATTGCTGCGAAGGAAGTGTTTGAACAGGACGCCTATACGGTCCCGGTCCGTTGCTAATGGCTCTGCACACCGGGGATCGAAAACAGCCGACGTAACCGAGCAATGTTCGCGCACACAGGTTACCTCAATACCGTCACCGTCCTCGAGTATTAATGCGATAACTAACAATAACAAGGTTCAGCCCTCTCTGGTGGGCCCCTGCACCGATACCATCTACCTCCTACCATAACGTGTGCATGTGTGAGTGTGTGTGTTTTCGTGATTCCACGATGCCTCGGGCGGCTAGAGACTCTCCCTTTATAGGTCGAGACACGACGCACGGAGAACTTTGATCGTCGTGTTACACTGTGGCGAACCGCCGATAGAGTCGAGGCTGGATAATCCCTTTTCGAGTAGGGACCGAAGGGTACTTTACCTCGAGGCAGGTTTGCCCTCGTTCAACAATCCCTCCTCGACGTTTCTTTCTCGCCTTGGGACAGCGGAAACGAGCTACGACTGTGGGATTTCGGCTCTCATTACTATTACGCGTCACGCGTGTTTCGTATCAGCGTCCCCCCGTTGCTCCGATAACGAAAGGGTTTCACCTGCGTGGCCGCCTTTGGCCGTTGCAACCGAATCGTTCGCGAGAATTATCGCCGAAACTCGGATAAATTCCCGACGGTTTTCAAATTTACGCCAACGAGTTCGAGAGTTTCTCGATAAAGACAATAGAGATTCAATAGAGACAACTGATCGTTTTTTTAGGCTCTTTGAAGTTTACTCTGATATTTATACAGCTTGTTCGAGTTCCTAAAATTGCAAACATATTCCTCCGTCATCTTTCACTTTGTTTCGTTTTGCATTGTACTTCGCTTTGGATTATATATTTATACTAAAGAGTTCTCCCGTTAATAATAATAATGGGATGTTGCTGTCGTTCAACAATCCCTTTTGCGCGTTCCATTCCGCCCCGGGACAACAGGAATACGGTTCCACTGTGGGATTTTAGCTCTCATTACTATAATAGACGCAACGCGAGTTTATGACTGTGAAAATGTAAATGCTTCTTTGTTCTAGCGTTCTCGTCGTTGCATAAATAACCAAAGCAATTCGCGACCTTCTTAACGCTTCATAGCGTTTCCACGTCACCATCGGGCAAGCGTTGCGACGATAATTCTTCTTAACGGAGAGCAACTAGGGTAGATTCGTGACGAACCGTCGAGCTAATTCCAGTACTATTAATATAATTAAATATTTAACGTTAATTAATTCCTACAATGAATTCAATTAAACAAGGATGCATTATAAGATAAGACGGTACTGCTCGTACAACGCTCAAAGAGTTTCCGTCTGGCGTGCAAAAAAATGGCGTCAAGGAGGAATATTTCTAAGTAATATCCTTTCTTATTTCTACAAGACGGTGGGGAAATAATTGGACAATTAAACAAAGAACGTTACACGAGAGAGATCGGATCGCTCCCCGGGTGCATATTCCAAGTAAGATGTCAAAAGTATGATTGAAAATCACTTCCGTTATCGCGAAACGTTCTCAAAGTCCTCTAACAACTTCATGTTTTCTACCTTCGCCCCTCCCCCGGACTACTTTCCAACTTTTTAGCGAGTGTTATCGCCCCGAGACTTATGGGACGATAGCGCGCGCGGCAAAGTTCTCGCAAAAAGGGACGAGGAGAAACACACCGACGGTTAACGGGGGGGTGGGAGGATTTTTCGTAATAAAATTATGAATTCTTCGCTACTTCGGCGTCTCGTACCCAGGGAAAAAACTTTCCGCCTTATCGTGCCGCGGAATCGCGCGATGGCGGCCAACTTTTTCGACCGTCTCGGACCGACGACAAGTCGTTTGGCCTGTACGCATTCCACGCCGCGAGGGAAACGCGTTTATACACGCCCGGGGGGAGGGGGAAGAATTTCCTAGGATTTTCGATCGACTAACCACCGATCGAAACTGAGCAAAGGTCCCCGGGATAATCCCTTTTTTCCAAAGAGAGACTCGAGAGATTCCAAAGTCTCACCTCGAGGCAGGCAGGTGCTCCGCAACCAGGACAACGCGCGACACCCCTTCTTTTTCAGCATTCCTGCCCCGACGAGATACGGCGGAGACGGTCTCGGTGACATTGTTGACCCCCTCTGCCACATGGCGTTCCGCATATGGCGCACGTTCGCAGAGTCGGTTATTTTTATACGCTTTCTCGTAGATGAAATTCAGCACGCGGTAAGGTGGATAGAACAGGCCGACAGATTGGAGGCTGGCCCCGCCGCGAAATGGAAGGCGGTACAGCTGCGTGTTCGATTTACCCCGGCCAAATCACTGGGTTCGTTAAATATGGAAGGATCTACGGAAGGGGCGCGAAAAACCCGACACGCGTGCAAGGTACTTTGGAACGTGTCGAACGCGCACGTTTAGCTCACGGGTGCAGCGTGATAATGCGCCACCAACTCGATACGCTCACCGAGAAACCATACGTTTTATTATGAAAGAAACGGATACGCCCTATACTCGTGTCGAACTGTTTAACCCTTTGCACTCCCATGTCGAGTGTGATTCGACATCAATTTTTATCTCAGCAGCTCCTTCGTCGAGTCCCATTCGACATTTTTTCAAGTCCAAACCAAAGAGATATCGTACACTTGAAAATTACAAAATACAACAATAGTAAATTTCAAATAAAACACTTAAAAGCGTTGGGAGTTGCTGGTAACAAAATTGAAATTCGGAGTGCAAAGGGTTAAATCGGCTAACTTATTGCGCTGTTGCGTGTGGAAATATTTCGAGTTTCGATACGTTTAATCAACCCTTTGGCTACTGAACGCCCATGAGCGTTCCACGTGTGCGTTGCTCAAGGCGTGACAAAATTTTCCGCACGCAACTTGTGCTCGCGTCAAAATCGACCGTAGTCAAAGGGTTAATCTGTATAGGCTGTCATTGTTAAAATATTCCACAAAATCGAGCGGTCCTGGTATTCAGCGACAGCCTTCGTACTCGTGTTGTTGCATGTAAATGTAATACGTCAAATTTTGCGCACGATTTTGAAAAGCTGCCATGAAATGGGAAATTCTACTATGAGTCGATATATGATATTCGTCTGCAACCATACGTCGTTTGTTAATTATTTTTCAAGGAGAAGAGTAAGTGGACAAGTAGTGGAAATTGTGGAGATTAATCGAAATAGAATTTAAATCAGAGAGGCCTCAATAATATGCAGTTTGCATTTGAATCTACAGGCAAGAATTACATTGAAAACTTAAGAAATAGTATGCCAAGTATTATAGATTTTATAAGACGTCCACTCTTTTGTCTCCTCGCGATTATTTTGAAAAGCTGCCATGAAATGGGAAATTCTACTATGAGTCGATATATGATATTCGTCTGCAACCATACGTCGTTTGTTAATTGTTTTTCGAGGAGAAGAGTAAGTGGACAAGTAGTGGAAATTGTGGAGATTAATCGAAATAGAATTTAAATCAGAGAGGCCTCAATAATATGCAGTTTGCATTTGAATCTACAGGCAAGAATTTCATTGAAAACTTAAGAAATAGTATACCAAGTATTATAGATTTTATAAGACGTCCACTCTTTTGTCTCCTCGCGATTATTTGAATTAGTCATTAATAAACTGCGGATGTTTATGCATTTATGGGAAATTTTAATCCTCAAAAAACTACTATTTAATATGCAAAAATATAAGAAATACTTAAAGTAAGATACGAATTATTATATTTAGGGGACAGTCCTCTGCGAAGCTTCCGTTTCATTAATTTTATTAATAAAAATGTGAATTTGCATAAAGATCCGCAGTCTAGTCATTAAACAGCTTGCTCGTACGAAAGTGAAAATATTTCTTCCAAATTCTTTGTCAACACTAGATTTACGGAAGCCATCAATTTGACGGATGTCTGATTCCATATTTAAAATTGCAGAACGCGTAAATATTATTTTTTAACAACTTACGTTGAATTTGATTGATACAATGGCACGAATACATAGTCTAATTAAAAGAAAAATCGTATTGTAAAGTAATCGTCAACGTAAATCTTAAATAATCTAAAGTTTACAACCCACTTTTCTCCCCAATTGAATACGTCTATAGTTGAATTTTGACGAAACAACGAGTACAGTGAAGTGTATGGGACGTGGAGGACGTTGAGAAAGTCCGCCCATTAGGTATGCCGTGTACGATTCCCCGTCGCGTCTATACTTTCCCAGTTCGTAACTGCGCTTCCGAAAAGGATTAATATACGCGATGAAGAGCGCGAAGTCAATCGTGTGAAGTCTCGCGTAAAGTGCACTTTGTTCGTGGAAATCGAGGTAGTTTAATCAGAAAACTGCAGGGAACAAGGCTAACGTAAGTACCCTCCATCGGTGGAATGTAGGGGCATTTAAGTAGATGGAGGGTATAGACCCCTGTCTACTCCATTTGCTTTCAGCCCGAGGGACCTCCCCGATATATATCCCAATATTCCCGGTAACAATGATGAATCACTGCGGAGCACCTCTTGCGCAAGAAGTTGCACATCCACTGCGCTTGTAACCGTCTCTCCCTCTTCGACGCCCCCCACCCCCCTCCCTCCACCCTTTCGCGCTCGCCTTTCCTCTTCCTGGGGCTCTCTCGAGTACCCGCGGACTCGCCTTAACCGTAATAATGCGTTACTTGGACGATGTTACGTAAACCTTGATGTAACCAGTCCGGGATAAATAATGAAACTCCCGCTGAAAACATCTAGAGCGCGTTTCGCGATTTCGCAACAACCGTCGAAATATACCGGAGCAATCTTTAGGGTACGGACGAGATTGCTTCAGGGGGAGCTTGGGAAACGTTCGGTTAACAGTAGCGTGCCACGGTTATGCTAATTTAGGCGCCGGTTTGTTTTCCTCGGGAAACTAATCTCGAAAGTTTAGAAAAATTCGAGTACATTATAACTTTGTAATTGTACCGTCCTGTTCGCGTTGACAAATTAGCTGTGCCTTTCGATTAGGTGTAGTGGCTGATCCACGGTGAATGGTGAATTCAAGGGGTAAGATCACTGTAAAGACCGGAAATAAAGCGTTTTTTTGCGTTTTTCTAAGAGGACGATAATATTCAATCAGACAAAAATTAATGTTTCAAAAATCCCCTACGTGTGTCTCTAGCTATACTCGTGTAGATTAAGAGAAATTTTTTTGTTTTTTCCAGATAGAAATTTGCGTCAGATACACTGCGTGCCTCAAATTCAAAACATGCCTCGCAAGAATGGCTCCAGCGTCGTCATTTTGCACTATTCTTGAATAAATATTTTATTTTTTAACACTTAACGACTTGGTTAACCCCTTGCCTTACGATTTAATTTCCAAAAGCGACACCAAGGTTTGGTTCAGTAGACTTATCACGTCTCTGAGACGTCATTGTAAGCTAAGGGGCTAATAACATTCTTGAATATTATTATCCTCTTATTTTTCCATCCATCCAAACAAAAAGCTTCATTTCAGGTTGTTACAGTGGTCTTACCCCTCAATATTAAATATCTTGCTAACTAATTCGAACGATAAGTAATGGAACAGGACACTCGGTCATCGTTTCAGACAAAAATTGCATAGGACGATACAACTTTTGCTAGGTCCCCGTTAAGTACCATTGTTGTAGTTTTTGGTTAATTATGGGTGAATTTATTTAACACAGTTTACACAAAGAGTCGTTGCTGTGTTCACAACTCGGCTGACGAGACCAAAGTGAGCGAGGAAGAGTACAGAGCCGGAAATCAGAATCTTTTAATAACGCAAAGGTTACGTGACACATTACATAGAGTTTATATACATTGCTAAGAGATGTGACGATTAGTATGATTTACAACAACCATCACCCTACTAAACTATAACAAACTGTGATAAACGATACGAAAGGTTCCTATAAAATATTCGTTCTACCTTGAATCGCGTTATCTAGGGATCTATTGAGCGTGATCTAAGGGGGTTCGAGGATTAATGTGATTTTTTTGGACACCCAGTATTGGTTTGTCGATGGGTCCGGTTCGCGCGACCAGTCCTCGCTCTCATCCTTTCGTTAAATCTTCATTTAAGAGTCCGCGACGTATCGTCTCACGAGCAGCCTGGACGGAGATGAAGCAAGGAAAAGAGAGCGACGCGACTATTTATTGGCGCGATAAATCAGCAGCTGAAACGCGTTCACGGCGACCAATTAGCGTTGGATGTTAAGATCGCTGGGTCAGAACCCATGTAATAATGACGAATCAGTTCGTAGCCGGTCTGGTGGCGTAGCTGGCCGACTCTTATTAATAAATTCGCTTCCCATGCGACGTCCTATGAATCATTCGATAGGCAACAGGGGAGATTCTATTAGACTGATTGGTTTATGCCTTCATGGCTCGACTCGCGCCGATTCGTCTTCGTTCTTACGTTACGAGGGCAACGAATGCGCGTTCCAACTCAAACACGCGCCCGGATATTTCCTTAAATCGTACCCAATTTACGACTCTGCGTAGGAAAACAATCCACGGTTTCGCATCCCCCGCGAGAGATACGAAACGAGACGCGAAACCGAGTATCGACGAACGTAAAATCGTGGGTTTCATGGATCGATAAAAACCGGTGAAGCAAACGTCTCCATCGGGGCACGAGACTTTTTCGAAATTGATCCACGTGTAGAAAAACGTCGAACGAGTATAACCGACCAATCGTGACTTTTGATTGGATTACCCCGATAATCATGAATAACGTTAACGAGCTAGTCGAAGATTCAATTAATTTAAAAACCTTGAAAATAAATACGCGAGCAACGCACCGGTTTGATCCTCGCCCGACCCAGTTCCGAAACTCGAGTGCATTAATTCCGAAAACATTCGCTCGTCGAAGGGCCAGGGACAACGAGAGGAGTGAGAGAGGAGGGGGAATCCACAGGTCCTCCTCTCTCGACGCGCGTAACCCGAAAAACTAGTACCGATCGCGACCCACGATGCCGGTAGCTAGATCTCGCGTTGGATCATACATCATTCGAGATGGGATTAAGTCACCCTAATTTATCGACTCTATTTCGAACGCGGCGCTAGGGTTACAAAATCCCCGCGAACGAAAAGATTAACATTGTTTCGCGGCAACGATCTCTCCCAGGGACACGCTAAGTCACGAGGAGACGGGTTGCGAGGCCTAATATGCATACCGCATGTTTGTAATCGTCGCTGACGCGATACTTTATGCATACCCCGCGCGGGCTGAATAATTGATAAATCGCCGTACCGACGAGAGATAATTGGGAATATGTATCTTACGATACTCTACCGCTGACGCGAATGCAATATTGAACGCAACGCGATACGTTCGTGGATCTACCGGGGTGCTCGTGGGTGGTTGAATGCCCAAACTCGAACCCACGAATTAACCCTCCGACCAGTAGTCGATGAAACATACCAATCATCTGACCACGAAATCTATTTCGCGTCTACGAAGAAGGGAGAAAATTAAAAAGACATGTTCTGCAACAATCGTATGGCTTTAAGAGTTAATTGTAGAATAAAGAGTATTCTGAGAACGTAGAAAGAATTATTGTGTATCTGATAAACTTAGTGAAAGAGAATGGCTCTACTGCACGGAAGGTTGCAGCGCTATCTACGGCAGGACGTCCAAGTTTCTCGTGAAACTGTTCGTTGTGTTCCGAGGGCAGATGGCGACTGAGGCATATGCCATCGAAAATATTTTCTATTATTATTATTAATATAAAAATGAATTACTGGTCAATTTAAATTATTTGAAAAGCTTCGTCTACAACAGTAAAATACCAAAGGTTGTTAATAATTTATATTACTGTCAGACGATACTGTCAATTTCTATTGTCCGACACTGTCACGACTTTTCATAATTTCTACTTTTCACGTCTCGTTAAGTGTACATTAATTTGAGATTATATAGGTTGATCTATTTAATAAACCTGGTCCAAAGTTTATTTTTATAATACAGAATTCACCTTATGGACTTTCGTGGCCCAATCTGACTGTCATACCGACCTGAAAATTCGGAGGTGATTTTATCGGCCTCTTCTCGTGGATGGGGGTCAGTTGAGAAACTATTCACTGAATTAGTATTGATAAGCTAACAGCTGTAGTGTGTGCATAAACACATATGGGTTGCCTATGCAGGGATTGAAATTTGAAATTCGTTTCTGAATCTATTGGTAACGTTGCGAATGACACGAAAATGGTAATGGGGTTTCGAGACCCCATAAAAATAGACCAAAAAAATACGGGTGTAAAATATGGGTGTAAGATCTACTCGTATCCCTCGTCTGTATACAATACTCTAGAATCTTTGATGAATCAATGAGAATCAAAACTAACCTAGCGAAGAAGCTCTATATTTATGATGACCTATGCAAGGGAATCGCAGCCAATTTGCTAATATTATTTAGATTTTAATTAATAATTGCATTACCCAGCTAAGAGTGATACGATTATTAATTAAGCAGTAAATAATATTACCCAGGTCTCACCACGAGGAGGTTGCTGCGAATGGAGACCCGCCCTAACCGATTCCCAACCACCCTCCATTAATAAAGATCTTTTGTGACCAACAATCGTTGGTCGAAGAAGCAATGAACGAAAGTGCAACCAACGAAGGAAACAACCAACGAAAGAGTTTTTTGAGAAAGAACATAATGATTGATATTGAGAACCAAACTCCTACTTAACTATAAATCTAAATTCATTTACATCCTACCTATCTAATCATCTAACAAAATATATAGAAAATATATTCTTCCTTGTTGATCCTTCGACGAAGATTTCCTGAAATATACTGTTGCATTTTACCTAACTATAAATCTAAATTATTAAAACATAAACTAAGCAATCTGAAACAAAATACATGGAATACATTCTTCTTACTTCTATCTTCTATTTATCCCACGATGATTTCCTGAAACACAAACAAAGCAATATCAAACAAAATTGTAACAATTCTTAATTGTTACTTGTATAAACCTAAAACTTCCATAGGAATATGCTCTGTAACAGAAACTTGTTTAATTGATTAGTAAGAGAACAAACAAAAATTAGACACCTGCACGAAACATATACCCAACACCAAATCTATAAAACTACAAATACTACAACTACAGGCAAGTGCAGTGAGAAAGTAAAAATGGTACATAATATACGAGGTTACTTTGACTCGAAAATGTATTCGTCGCGAAATATCTTCTTGCACGTAAATCTAATGATATATTTTAATAAGTAAAGAAAGACTTTGGGTATCTTCGATATCTTTCGATATCGGAGATACTCAAAGTCATCAACTGAATTATGAAAGTGAATTTAATTATTGAAGAATGTAAAGAACAATCGGAAGCTACTAATTTGACACTCATTCTAAACTGAATATAATTATAAGTATTATAAGAGATATTAAAATCATCACTCTACTTTCGATCGATATTACGATATTTGTCATATTAAAAATTGCGGCGTGTAAAAACATCGCACGCTTAAATAAAACGCGACGCGACGCGACACGTGCTCATAGCGTGCATTGAGTGTGGGTATCAAATTGATCCCCCCCGGCCTTGATTATCAGAAAAGCAAGTCGCGCCCCTGACCCACGTCTATCGGACCTCTCTACGTACAACCGCCGGGTCCTGGAGGACACAAGATCACAACAGGACCCGCTTAGTACTCGAGAACGGATATGGGTCAAGGACTCTCGCCGGAGGTCATTCTCTTTTCCGTATAAAGAGGAGAATATATGCGCTCGGCGAGGCCCCACTTAAGCTGAACCAAGCTGCACCGGGGTTGAAGCGGTTAGAGCTATCACACCTAATACACAGGTGTCACATGTTTCATTCTATCAAACAGAGGTGATCGAGCAAAAAACTCTCCGGTCCTTTCGGTCGAGACATAATCTCGGAAAGCGAGAACCAGAGAACGAGCGGACGAGAGAAAGTGAACTATTCATATATGTATATGTACTCATTGTATATTCATTTTAAAATTAGTGTCAAATTAAAAATGAATCTACTATGACATTTGTCATCTTAAAAATCGCGGTGTGCAAGAAGATTATAATTTTAAGCAAAAGGTACTAACTACACTTGCCAAAGAAAGCACGTATACAACCAGTTGTTTTACCCCTTTGCCTTACGATTTAATTCCCAACTGTGCCAAAAGCGTCAGCAAGGTTTGGCCCGGTAGACTTATCACTTCTCTGAGACGTCTTGTTCATGTTCGGCCTGGTAGACTCATCACGTCTCTGAAACATCATTAAGCTAAGGGGTTAAAAAGAAGGCTTTTAAACACTTAAAAATGACCTATCAACCTATCACCTAGCTTAAAAATAAAAATTCATGATATTGTATAGAAACAAATATAGCATATGATCGAAAACAATGTTACATTAATATATCCTGCAATATTATACATATCGAAGCAATCACATAAATTCGAAGAACAATGTAAAAGTGGAAACCGAGAAAAGGAACATTCATAGTAACCAAATAAAATCAGATAGATAAACGAAGTTGAATTCACATCAAACAAACAAATAAAAATAAAAATAAAAATATAAATAAGTGGAGTGGACTTACTACTTGTTGTCAGTACATAGGGTAGTTACCAGTGGGTCAGCTGTAAAGTAAGAAAATATTCATATTATAGCAACGTCAGTTAGGCAAGCAAGGCAAAATCAGTTCATTGAAGCGAAATTGGTATCAAACGATAGAATAAAGGAGGGGAGAGAATTTTTAAACAGTTCTTACCGTAGTCATCACCGTCCGGCACTGGTCAGTAGTGGTCAGCAGTGGTCAGCAGTGGTCAGTAGTGACAGGAACGCGAGTCAGCACTGGTCAGTAGTGGTCAGTATTGGTCAGTATTGGTCAGCCATGGTCAGCGCTGGCCAGTAGTGGTCATCAGCGGTCATCAGCGGTCCCCGGTTCACTTCTGGCTATGTGCCCACTCCCGAATTCGCGACGCGACTGAACAATTCTTCGCAGTGGCCCTGCTTATACGTCTAAGGTGATGAAAGAGTGGGGAGACCAGTCAGAGCCAAAGTTAAAGTTAACAGGTAAGACTGTCTTGTCTACAAAGAAACTATTTCGATTGGTCTCACCTCTTGACCATTTCTGGATCTTCACTAGACCGCTGACCTTGATGTCAACCTCACTCTTGACCACCAGTGACCATAAGCTAGTCATTGTTGATCATCGACCCGTTAAAGCCTTCTTATCCCCTTACAATTTGATGCATGATCTTTTTAACATTTTGTTCTACTTTGGAAGAGTGTATCTCGTTAATTTTTGTCTTTTTGTACGTCAGTTCGAACAATCGCCATACGTGAGCGAAAAATTCGGAGGTGATTTTAGCGTCCTCTTCTCATGGATGGCGGTCAGTTGAGAAACTATTCACTGAATTAGTATTGATAAACAGAGCTGTAGTTTTGTGTAAATCCATGTGAGTTGACTATGGAAGGGATTAAAATTCATTTCTGAATCTGTTGGTAACGTTGCGAGTGACACGAAAATGGGTCGAAAAAATACACTGGGTGAAAGGTCTACTCATATACATTGTCTGTGGTATTACGATAATGCCTTATAAGACACTGAAGGACGTTGGAACTTCCAACTTGGAAGTCGCCATCGTCCGATTAGCAGCGACATCGCGAACTAGGCGGTAGGCGGAGGAAGATTCAATGTCCCCGATATTCGATGTTTTTCCGAAGAAAACCTTAAACCTCGAGTTTCGAATAATATTGATATTTGTGCTCGAGGGTATTTCAGATAGAAATTATGAATGTAGAAGATCTCAGATCCAAATTAGCGACCAAAGTTACCTTCGTCTTACGATGTAATGTGACCGGCTTCGACAAACTTTCCTACCGATTGTTTATTTTCTGTTAGAATAGATTAAAATTTGCAATCGTAGAAAAGTCTTTCTTTCCTTATCCTTTTACCCAATCCTTGTCACAAAACAAAGCATTGCATTCACATCTATTCTATATTTTACCTGTGTTTGCACTTTAGTATATGTATCTGTTACTTTTAAATGTTGTATCAATGCAAATTCTTTTCAAATTAATACAGTCACGTTGCTATGTTACATGACAGTTAATTAAAAGAAATTTATTTATGATATAACATGAAACTACTTGACAATGAATTGTATTGATTTCGTAATGAATTGCGTCAAACTCAATCTGTTCACTGATTATCGCGTCGTTGTCATAGATACTAAACATACGCATAATTTTATTAACAACTACGGTGTCAACAGTAATAATACGCCTATTTCTTCGAATGTACTGAATTAAACTTTTATACAATTTGAACGCAAAAGTGGTAATTTAATGCATTCTAAACATAACCTCACATAATCTAAAAGAAACCGATTAATAAGATTCTTTAAAATATCAATTCGTGAATAAATTTAATTAAAATATGTCCGTGGACCACAATGAAAAGTATATTTTTGAGGCTGAGTGGTACGACAAAATAGCCAGCATTTTGAAGAAGTTCTATTTATATTATTATCCGTATGACAATACGGTCGAATTAGTACGTAAAGCATAAAGTTTAATTGCATCAACATTTAGAAATGAAAACTTAGTTATGTTCTAAATGTTTCAGTTTGATATAAAAGCCAGAAAAACTTTTCTAAGGAGGACAAAATGCGAAGGGATAGAAGCAAAAGATTTTTACGTAGGCGCTGTCGTAACGATATTTTCGCGGAATATTATGATAGTGGATTACGCGGATTGCATTACGCGGACGAAATTGCAAACGAAAATACAAAAGTAAATCGTTAAAATTGAGATTGCCCAAATAATGTTATTATTCGATTTAACAAAATAATACTGTTATTTTTAGGACATTCGCAATTGTAAAAACAGATGTTCTTGATAAATTGGGCGAAATACTAAAACGAATAATTTCTTGCAATTTTCACATTGCAAACATCAAGATGGTTAAGCTGACTCAAGATCAGGCAACAAAATTTTGCCAAGACATGGGTGACTCCACCAACATAACGTAAGATACAAAGCAGCGTTAAATAAACCCTGAATTTTTAAATGCAAAGTCCATTTCCATTGTCTATATTTTTCATCAGGTATATTGTAAATCATCTTACTTCCGGTCCTATTGTAGCTTTAACATTATTGGGTGATCATGCACTTACACGTTGGCTGGGGGTAATAGGGCCAGAAGATAGCGAAGAAGCCCGTGCAAAAGATCCATCTACGATCAGAGCATGTTATGGTAAAGACAGTGTTCATAATGCGGTACATGGTTCGGTCAATGAAGAAGCAGCAGAAAGGGTTTGTATAGGCTTTTGATACGTTTACACTATCTTGGAAATATATAAATGCATTGTTATTATTATTATTTTACCAGGAACTACAGTCTTTCTTTCCTGATTTAAAAAGCAAGCAAAAGGGTCCTGCAAATACAGCTACATTAGAAAATTGTACTTGCTGTATCATTAAACCACATGCTGTTCAAGCAAAATTAATTGGTACATGAAAATATACCTTCAAATAAAAGATGCTTTTAAGTAAGTGTAACATCATTCTTCACTGTTACTATAGGAGATATTATCTATGATATTCAAAAAGCCGGTTACGTCATATCCGCTGTGCAACAATTTAATGTCAATCCATTCGACGCGGAAGAATTTTTAGAAGTTTACAAAGGCGTACTTCCTGATTATGGGGTATGTTCGTGCATGAATTTATTAGGGAACTTTTAGAAAAATTTGTAACAAGGTTGGCTTTAGGCGATGGTAGGAGAATTGCAGTCAGGTGCATGCATTGTTATGGAATTGAAACACGAGGATAAAAATTTTGACGTTCAAGGGGAATTTAGAAAACTCTGCGGCCCCATGGATCCGGTAAGTATGTTTTTTCTTTAATTTTAAAAATGATATTTACGTCGCTATTTTCTACAGGATATCGCACGGCAAATAAGACCAGACACTCTTCGAGCAAAGTATGGAAAAACCAAAGTTCAAAATGCCATACATTGTTCCGATTTGCCAGAAGATGGAACTCTAGAGGTAAAGTAAATCGAGAATATTCCCACGAATTTTTTACGACGGACCACGTTACTCATTTGCATTTACTAACTTCAGGTGGAATATTTCTTCAAGATCCTCGACAGTCACTAGTCGAATAAATTTTGTACGAAATTATTTTCCGAACGTACTAAGTAACCAAAGATACAACTGTTTTTTTACTTTTTTATAATAAAGAATGCTTCAATAACAAGGTCTCTAATCACTTATTGCGCAAAGGTTAAGCCGTGCCCCATATTTATCGTACAATTAAGTTTAATCGTAATAAAAAGTTTGTTGATCTCCTCGTAAAAAGGTCGATCACATTTTGTCTGTTATTTGCGTTCCAATTTTATCAACAGAAAAACTATAAAGAAAACTACGCGGTCGCGATTTAAACTAATTAATCAATCGCCGGGAAAGAAAGTCATGAACCCGTCTTGTACATTAAACTCCTGCAACCGATTACCATTAATGGCAAAGCATCCATTTCGAATCCGCTACGCGATGTGCTTATCCTGTCTTAATAACGGCATAATGATGTGTGTCAAGGATTTGTGGCGCCTGTCGTGATGAAAAGTTGTAGAAACGCGCTTGCTTCGGACGACTAGACGAAATGATACTTTTATTCTTGCGGTTTCACGATTTCGCAAAACTGTGGAAACGTCTAATTAATTTCGACTTAATATCCGACTCGGTTTTAAAGAAGGTAAACAACAGTAAAATAACTTTAATCGTTCGAATAAATTGTCAGTTCGCCTCCGACAACTTAAAAGGGAACCTCCCGAAGATATTGTTGGAGATACAAGAATCTTATGAAGTATAAAATTTAAATTCCCCACATTTAATGGATCAGGTTTTTTGTACGGTCCTGAAGAATAAATTAACTATCAGGGACAAAAAATGTCGATAAGATATCTTGAGAAAATATTTTAGCAGGATGCCTAACAATATAATTATTTTAATTGTACTTTTGCGAGTGTTACCATTTCCTTTATATGTAATTGCAAAATACTGTTACAACTATCCGGTTCCGATAGGCGATACACACAAAAAAGCTTTTAATTATACTGTTTGCGTCTATTTAATTTCAGGCACAAGCAGAGTGATTTTAAAGTAAAAAGTTATGGGATCGTTAAATTTCTGTATTCTAATCTTTATAAAAGAAGTCACCTCGTGATGAACGACGATTATATTGGAACGACAGTCTCCTTGAATTATAAGGAAAGTGTATTTTCAAAAATAGCCGAGATATTTTAATACCTTTTTTGCCGCTTTCGCGACAACCAATAATAATACTAACCCATATGAAACAATATTGTCAACAATAAACCTGAACTCCTTGATTTCTCCTTTGCTCGTCCAAGGATTCCCGACCACGAATACGCTTCTAATATTTCACATTTCGTTCGTGCCTCAATTAATTCTTGGATTGCGAAAACCAAGTTATTTAGGTTGAAAAGGTAAATGTGACGGATGAAATTCAATTCCTTATACGTTTCAACTGCACATTTTTATTACCGCCTTTCAAGGTGGATTCAACGACTCGATAAAGCGTCTTTTCTCTCGAAGCGAATAGGTGAAGGGCGCTCCGCGCTATCGTCGCCCTGGGCGCCAAAATTCCTAGGTACAATATTGCAGAAAGATTCTCGTGCACGAAGAAAGAAAATAATCGAGAAAAGATAGCGTCGACTATAATCAGCGATATTAAAACACACCTACGTCACGAAGAAAAAGGAAAAACTGGCCATAAATTTTAATTCTGAATATGCAAATAGGTGATATGAAAATTTATTTTATCGTGTTGATTTAGATATCTAAGAACGTATTTGAAATTTTTATTAGTTATTGTCTCTGTTCCGTAGGTTGTCGAATGGTCGCCTGGGGAAGCGTTTCCATCTTACAAAACGCTGCTAAATTGTCGAGTACTCGTTTTGTAAGATGGGAAAGCGACGTGAACTTTTGCTACGTATGCATGTAGCATGTAAGTTCGTCGATCGATCGGGTGCATCGACGTATCCTCGACGAATCGAGAAACGCGTTCCCAAGGAATTCCACGGAAAACGCATGAACCGGTTCGCTTATCCGGACACGCTCGGTATCAATGAAGACACAAATCGGCGGTGAGTCGCGGTCACGCTCTTAGATTCGATTGGCGTATTAGAATACATGTATTTTCGAGCCGGTGTCGCTGGCATGATCGGGCCTTCCAGTAGTGCGCTCGACGGCGCGCTGAACGGACCCATCGTTCGCTCTTCTGGGGTCTGAAACATCAGCGAGTTCAAACAGACACGCTCGATCGGGATTTCCTTTATTGGAAACAGTTTCGCCCGTGCAAACGATATTCGTTCCCTCCGTAAAGTTTTAATTCGAGCTTCCAAAGAGACTGAATTCGGTGCGGAAAACCGGTAACCCGGTGACTTCTCGATCGGAAAATAGGCCCTCCTCGTGGCTGCTCGGGGAATTCGTCTGCGAAGGAAGCACGTTGCCCTCCGACGGTGGCTCTTCCTGTTTGTTGGACGTTGGATAAACGTAAGTCGACTTTCCACGGAACGAACCGTCCCATAATCGCGTCGATCGAACGTAAACGGGCGATATCGTCGAGCGCGATCGACGTACTAGTTTCAAACGTCGCTAAAATCAGGAATTATGGGACCGATTGCAGGGATCGTAACATTTTTACTCGTTTGTATTCAATTGTAACACGATCGTTTTTGTACGAATCGACTTAATTCACCCGAAAATATGATAAACTGGAGATCGATGGAGTCGGAGTTATCGGTTTAAGAATAGGGTTTTCCCCTATTTTATATTCGCGTGGACGCAATGGCGTTGCCCGTTTGGAAGGAAATGTATCGTAGAAGGTACGAAAATGGCCCTCATCGATGACGTAGAAATTGGCTACGCTCGTCCGTGCTGAAGTAGACAGTGACGCGTGTCTGAGGGTACTAATAATGTAATTTGTGAGTTCCTTTCAATGCTCTCGGCGGACTTCGCAGTTGTGCCGGTGGCAATAGGCAAGAATTTTTAATAAAGCCGCGCATTTGACCGAGATCAGGCTCGACGACATTGAGCCAAGCGTTAAATCTCAGCTACGTTGCCACCAGGGTTTGCCAAGGTGTCTTAAATCGTAATCGAACGTACGCGACTCCTTCTAACTTTTTTTCGTACAATTTGTCGAGAAACCTTTAAAGTTGCGATCACATTTTGCACGAGTAAAAGTTTCGCGCGGAGAGACGTCATCGAAAGAGGTTTCGGTTTTAAATGTTCGATCAATTTAATAATCGGTATATTGTTCTTTATGGACTGTCAGAAATGGTTTACAGTCTAGTAACCGAGCAATTAAATGAAAGAAACTACCTTTAAGGCGAATCGCTACTGTTTATTCATCGACCGTTCGTCAATTTTTACGAGCGTGTACACTGTACGCCTGGCATTTATTGCGTTTCGCTATTCTCTTGTAAATGATAAATTATTCGCTCGTAGAACAGGAGCAATCGACGTGTCGAAAGAAACGATTGTATGAAATTTCTAGAAAGCGAAAAAGAGAATTTTAGCCCAGTTTTTGCGACGTTTAAAAATGTCTAAATAACAGCAGGGTGCACGATCTACGCCAAGGCTCCATTCGAACCTTGACCCACGAATCGTCTGAAAGCGAAACAGCCTCGGGTTATCTAGCTTCAAAACATCCTCTCCCATACGTCGACCCCGAGAAATAGAAATTTTCTAAAAATGGTAAAGACAGGTGGGAACCCATTTAATTCCTCGCAAAGGATTAAATCGTATTGGAAATTTTTTAAAATCGAAAGTCCTGAACATAACGGGCCCGCGTCGATAAATGTATTTTAACGCGTAATATTCCTTCTAAATCCCAAGCACGCACGGTAAGTACTAAACACGCCACGAGGCACACGCGGCATTTACCAAGAAAATTGAATTTTCATTGCCGCGGGACTTCGCTAATTGGATATTATAAAACGAAGATTATTAACCAGGAAGCGAAATCGTCTGTAAAGGATGCAAATATCGGACAAATTTCAAACGATAGCCCCGCGGGGCTGGCTGATTAGGAATAATTATACGCGCGAATCCGTTACCGGAGAAAAAAAAAAACAATACCAGCAACGCGTTTGCATGAAATCCTTTCGACTTGGCGTGAGCGTAGAAAAGCCGATGCAAGTGGCACGCTTGCAGAATACCAGCATGAACCAGCTTTAGATCCTCGTGTCGCTATTCATCGAAAATTTAATTAAGGGTGATCTTCTCGGAGCGTTGCTTAGACGGATATCACCAAAGTAACAACGCGAGTTACGAGGCGCCTGTTTCGCCACACGGTTCCTAGAATTTTATTTTCGAAACAAAATCAGATCTCCATAGTCGGTCCAGAAACCATAACACCCTGCAAAGGCTATCGAAAAATTCAACGGACGAGGAAATAAAGCGACGATCGAGGGATAGCACGAATCGATCGTCATCGGGGTCTCCGGTGGAGGCATTTACTTTCATCCCCGATATTCACTCTCCTGAATCGTGATCCCCTAATTGTTTTGAGCAGTGTATCGTCAGTGCCATTGGCCAATGACGCAGATCGTACGAATTGCCGACAGAGCATCTTACACACGGATACCCGGTGACGCGTGTCGCGGACTACTAACGACGTAATTTGTGAGTTCCTTTGAACGCACTCCGGAGGGACTCGCGGAGTCGCATAGGAGCAGTAGAATAGTAACCGGCCTCAATGCACTTGACCCGGTTCGACGGCGTCGTCGACGTCGTCGGGGTGTCCGTACCAGTGAAAGCGAAATCGAAATCGAACACTCGATCTCGGCCTGACACTTTTTTACTCTCCGATCCTACGAATGGGGAAGGGGGGGCAACTTTCAGGTCACCGATTTAACGTATTATTTTATTTACGCATTATCATCACTATAATCGAATGCATTCCTCGGGCGTACAGGGTGTTTTTGGTAACTGGACCGATCTATAGTTCTGCGAAAACAGGCGAAGCCTCAATGGACAAAAAGTTGAGAAATGGAAGTCTATATTTTATATTCACTGGTGAAGGAACGTGAATTTTAATACTATCGTTTCTACTGAATTTTTGGATTTCTTTTTTTAATCGCTTGCAAAGTGCAAAACGATTTGTTTACGATGTTAACAATTTTATGTCAACTTTGAATTGAGAAGAACGTTTAATGAAACTGGTCTGGTTCTTTCCACATAAATTGATCATTGAATATAAAATGGCCTGTTCGAGTTGTTACGAATTCTGTTTCATGTGCGTTTACCGCAGATTTCGATTCGTTCAGCGACAGAAGATTGTTTTTGCGTTAATCGTTGCGCGAGATTTCACCCAAGTGGGATCTAGAATATCCGAGAGCAATATTTCTTTCGCCGCGGGAGAAACTCGTAAATCTGCATGGCATTCGGTAACGGCTGTCGCCGCGTTTACGTAACGATGGATTTTACACTTATTGTTGGAAATCTATGTCACGAAGATTAGCAGGTTGATACAACGCCGGGAGAAAGCAATCGCGACGCGAAGAAACAAAATACTCGGTCAGGGAAAAGTTTAACATAACGTAAATATTGAGAGAGTCGCCAGGAGTTGTGTGATAACGACAGATTGCTTGGCCTATCTTCATCTTCAAAGTTCTTTTATTAGAAACGGGAATAGCCCGGGAAAGGAAACTAAAAAGAAACAGATACGTAACTAATTTTCGAATTTATCTTCCAAATTTATATTTGAACGCGTGCTCGTAAAAACAAACGTATCAGCTGGTTACGGTGCACTGCATAGGTAACGTCGATGTAATCCAATCGAACAGCGTTAGAGAGAGAAAAAAAACACGAAAAAAAAAAACTTAACAACAAGTGGGATCAGAATTACGTAAGCACGGGAATCGTTTTACAACCGCTCGTACGCGTTAAAAAGCTTAGCGAGATCGTTCACTTGCGAACTTCTTGCGTTTCAGAATTTAAATCTCCGGATGAAACGCGTACGATTCGAGCGGCAAGCATTTTCCAAGTCTACGAAGAAACGGAAAGATTTCGAAAACCGCGAACGATCGAGAAGCAACGGAACGCGGGACAAACTCGATCGTCGCGCGTTTAGGTTACGGGAAACCGATAATCGATACCCGAGCTACCTATTATGATACACGTGTTCTTCGAATGTCTTTTTGATTCACTTACATCGCTCCGTTTTCACTCGATAATAAGATAATATGGTAATGCGGCTGTTAAGACCGGTTCGCGTTAAATTGCTTCAAATTTGCGGGTACGACGACCTATCTTCTTCCTTTACGCGATCTTTCCACTCGCTGGACTTTCGTTCGTTGCGATTAAACCTTTCGCGTTTTCGATTTTTATTCGTACGAAAATAGAATTGAAACGATAAATGAGTGAAAATAACAGGATATGATCGCGAAAATATTTAAATTTGGGAATAGATTTATTTCTAACAATTGCGTGGACGCGTTTGCTTGAAGAAAAATCGTAATGCAAGGGGTTGATAGGAGGAGACGTTCGAGTTTAACCACGTTGGATGTTTAAAACGTTGATTAGACGCGCCTGGGAGTCGCGCTTTCCACTTTGGAATGCACCGATTCAGGAAAACGAGCAACAGTCGATCACGGAAGCGTTTTCAGCGACTCAGGACACGTTTTCCGTTCAAGGTTCAGCTTGTTACATACGAGGGGGTCGCTGGACGAGTTACGGAGTTCTCATACTGATTCGAACTCCTTGACACGGTCAAGACACGCGAAGGTTGGAATTAAGAAGGGGCATATACGACGAAGGACTCGCTAGTTATCCAAAACAGATCAAAACCACCGTTCAAACTATCGATTAAGGAAACAAACTATTGAATTATCGATAGACCCTGTTGAAGAATAGATTTCAAGCTTAAAGGATGAAACTACCCTCGAAGTTCCTCCAAATACACAGAAGATACACAGAGGAAATCGTCAAGTACAACCACCGTTCAGAGTACCGATTAAAGAAACAAACTATTGAATTATCAGTCTATAGATCCTGTTGAAGAATAGATTTCAAGCTTAAGGGATGAAACTACCCTCGAAGTTCCTCCAAATACACAGAAGAAATATTCAAATACAACCACCGTTCAGAGTATCGATCAAAGAAACAAACTATTGAGTTATCGTTCGATAGACCCCGTTGAAAAATAGATTTCTCGAGTTTAAGGGGTGAAACTACCCTTCAAATCTCGTACACAGATGTCTTGACACAAGGATAAGAAAAAAATATTATAGTATTTTTAACAATATTATCGAGATCGAAGTAACGCGTCCGAGGCGGTAAATTTCCAGGAATAAAATCAATCCTGGGAATAATTAGTTACGTTCGCGGCGCGACGAATGCGATTGTCGCGCGCGTCCAGCCGCGTAAAAAGCACGTAGTTTTAGCGTTTTTCCACCGTTAGGAATTTCTGCGTTCTGAAAAAATCTTTCAGGAAGAGGATACTTAGCACTGAGCTCGTCCACAAAGTCCGGCGATGCACGAGTTATGCAATTACATTTGTAATGGGCGAACATTCAGCCCCGACAACGCCGGCAATTCGCGGTAATTACTGTAGCGTATCTCGTAATCCGTTGCGGGTCGCGTCGTCTGCGAAGACTTCGCGTCTGATAGGAAGAGGTGGAAAGGGAATTTATGGCGTTGCCAAAGATTATGCATTCGACGCAGTAGATACTTCGTTCGGGATCGTTTCGATAATTCCGGAAATGATTCGACGACAGGGAACGTTCACGCTGCCCTTCGACACGGAAAACGCAAAAATTAGTCGAACAATGCATTTACGAGATCAGAGAAATTTAAAAAATTTGAGTACACACACGTGGAAAAGTAATCGAAACATTGAAGTTACCAAAATATTTTCCAGGTCACGGTTAATCTCTGAAGTCGTTGGCAGGAAAAAATTCTTCATTCAAGTATTCTCAGATTATATCAGGCATCCACATCTAATGAAATTTCCAGTGATTCATGCAATTAATTGCTCGAGAAATCAGCATACGATTGACTTGTTAATCTCACGCTACGGAAAACGAGGAGTTATCGAACACTGTTTGTTTGGTAGAATTTTAATAGCCCAATTTGCTATCAAGAATTTTATAATTAGATATCATACGAAACGGTGTGGCCATATTTCGAGTGTAAATTGCTTCCTCAACTACTAATTTATCCATGTAATACTTCGTTCGCTAAGTATTAGGTCGTCCCATAAATTTGTGCCGTTTATCCCCGGACGAGTGTAAAAATCGTAACTCGGAGGATTACGTTTGGAAAAAATGGGGCTATGAAAAACTCGAAGCGTAAAAGAACGTAAATCAGTACCTTTTTTAAAACGTTTGGTTAACTGTGGATGAGGAATGGATTTTACACGAAACGCCGTTGGTTTAATAAAGGAGAACGATCAGGAACGAAAGGATGTCAGGATTTTTCTGTTCTGTATTCGGTGGATTGATTTTATTACGAAATGCAAAAGAGCTTCTTCGAAGCTCGAAGCTGCAGAGCATTCGAGTAATCGCCTGTCCGAGTCTCCGGAAACGGACTCCGCGTTGCACATAAATATCCGCGGGACCTTCAATTCGTTATGTCACTGTTCCAGTGTAAAAGAAAAGACGCGAGAATTTATGGGGGAGGGCACCGTATCGCGGCACACATCTCGATTCGTGTGTTTCAAAGAGAGTCCTATCGACGAGCAGTCGTAATCGCGCGATTGATTGCTGTAATCCTCGACGAAGGGGAATCATGGCCAGTTTCCTTACGAAAAAGCATACAATTTGCTCGCGGTTACAATTGTTGCGTAACCGCGCGGAAAATGCACGACCAGGGGGATTGTTGACATCGTAAACTGCTATTAATTTCTAGGGGAACGTTTTCGATTAATTGCATCGCTAGTTTCGGGTTTGCGACTCCAAAATAAGAGTTACACGAAAATTAATTAAGGTTTAGGCCAGGTTTTGCTGACGTCTCGACGAAATGGCTGACTCAGCAAACGCTTGCCTTTACTCTTTGGACAAATTGTGTGTAAAACTTCCCTTTTTACGATGTAAACATCGTCGCGAATCAAGCGTGACAATTAATTTGCAGGCAACCTGCGAGACCGTTACGGAATTCAGACGGAATTATAAAACAGTAACTTTTTCTGGCGTCAACCGAAACATTGGAGTAAACGAATGCAATTATTACTTCCTGAAAAGTATGCTCTAAAATTCAATTTACACCTTCACTCTCCGTCGTTCGTATATATATTAGGAACAAAAAAAAAACTGCACAAGTTGCACTTCTAGCCGTTCTCTTCGAACATATTAACGTTTTAATAATGACCGTTTCGTAAGACTCGGCATTTTTCGCAGGTCTCGAAACAAGTTTCGAAGCACGTAAACGACAAGATCGATAGCCTGCTGTAGATCTCGTATGGAATTTAAAAGAGAGATTATTATTATTTATCGTATTATACGAAATTTCGAAATTCGTACTTGACATTTTCGAAGCATTCGAAATCGCTTAAGAATCAATGTTTACAAAATATTGAAGACACCGAAATGGACGGGGAATTCAGTAAACTTATCGGTGGATCTAAATAACAGCTGGATGTACGAACGGAATACGAAGATCTATGATAAGACGGTTATAGACTTGCACTTGGACGCAAGGTAATCATTTTGAGTAGCTATTGTTGTGCTAAGAAAATACAGGTTGTTGGAATACTACGACTAGCCATACTTGGAAGCAGAATGAAACAGTACGAGAACATCTTCGCAAGAATCGTTAAAAAATTCAAGATCGTTTTGTCCATTTTAATTCGGCCATAAAAGATAACGAATGTTTGTATCCTGATCTGTGATCTACGAAACATCGAACATCAAAGATTAACGTATCTCGTTAGCTGTTCGTAATTATTGAATAAATTACGTTTTACTCGAGCTGACAAAAAGAACGATCGTAAACTGCCACGAGTGAAAGGACGAAGAAAGCAAAAGGTGCGAAGATTCGATCGCGACGTCCTGCATTTAGCAAAATAGTTTCTAAATAAAATTCAGCTTCACGCATTTATCATCGAAGTAACTAACAGCGACGTCCTCGGGTCTGCATTCTTGAAATTTCTTCCGTAATTACGAAACGTTTATCGTTTATTTTTACGCGAGCTTCCTGCATCCATCGAGCGACCCGTCCTGTCGCAGAACTAAAATAAAAAGCGTGCCTTTCATGCTTGCAGCGAAGGTACGAAAGAATACGATCGAGAGGAAAAAGAACGCGTTTTCTTCCGTCAAGGAAATCTAGATAAATAATAGATCGATCTTCGAGCTCTGCTACGTTTCCGTCGTCGCGTTGACGGACACTGTAATCACGAATGGAATGTTAACAAACTTGTCGATCCGAACGGCGTGTCGAGTCCTCTCTCGCAACGCCGTGCAATTTAACTCGAAGACGAACGCGCTACTATCTTCTGGCGAAATGGAATTGCAGACGTTCCCCGCGAATATCCTTGAAATACCGAAAGTATAATACCAGCCGGGACGAGAGAAGCGTTGTTTGATAAATTGGCGCGATAATTTTCTTCCTATTGCTAAATTACGTCGACGCAATAACTCTTGCGAACATTTACTTTGCAAGCTCCATCTCTATCTATCGCTTTTCGCCCCGAATAAATTTGTTAAAATTAAACATTTCTCGTCTTGAAATCGCAAGTTATATCGTTCGAAACGAATTAATTATACGACACGTATTGTTTAATAACGATTACGAGTGTTTACGTATCAGTGAATCTGGTAAATGGACGCTTTCGGTCTTCCGGTTCGGAAAGAATACCGACAGATTGTTCGCGGAACACGTATCAATGTTTCTCGGAACACCTGTGTCGATGAAGTATAATTACAGTAGATTGCAATTACAGCTTAATCGAAGATTCAACTGTCTGAACGCTACTTAATAGAACGTTCAATTGTCGGAGCAGTATCGTCTAGCAAAGATAAACAAACATCCATCGCTTGATTATTTTGAATTGATTCGGTTAACCAAGGTTCTACCGTGACGCAGACGTTTTGCCAGTCTCATACCACAAGAATGTAGATCTTAGGATAGAGTCGTAACATTCTTCCTTCCTCGATTTTGACAATATTAAAACAATAGACGCGGAAGAATAATTATTGCATAAGATCTCTCTAACGCTTCTCACATAAAACTCTGCAGAGTTAATGACAAAGCAGATCACGATAGTATAGATACCATCCACGCTACTCTCTGCCAAGTATTCTTATACAATAGTTTAACTCGACACGAGAGGTTCGAGGAACAAGATTCTTTCGAAACATAATTTCGTCGGAAAATCCCCTTTATTCGACGGCCAACGCGAACGCGACCTAAAGTTTTTTAAACGAAATTCCTCGGTTGTAACATCGTCGTTTAACTTGCAGACGAATCGAGAAACAATGCATGCCGTAATATCAAAACACGCTCGTGGTCCTGTTTGTAAAACAGCGCAATATCCAGGGTTCAGATTACAGACTGCTTCTTGAACTTCGTACGCACGACTCCGTTATCGGAAGCTTTGGAAACAATCGGCGATCCGATAAAGGAAACATCAATTTCGAGCGAACGCCGCGGCGTAGAATGGCGTTCGTTCGAAATTTACCGTGGAAGCTAATTTCCGGTTAATCGTGTATTTCAACTCTCGGGGCAAAGGATCTTTTGGAAACTTTACACGTAAACGGATAAGTGGATTCGATCTTTGCTTTGTTTCGAAATTGAAGAGGAATTCGGGGATAAAAATATGGGGTTTGAATAGGGTACTCTATCGAGTCTGAGCTATGAAAAGACGTAAAAAGTTTTACGTCATTAGTGTAATTTACGTCTGATCTTAATATTTGTACAAATTACTGTTTGATCAGTTGTTTGGCGAGAACTCATTGCTTAAACGATTCCACTTTGAAAATTGTAGTTCGAAAAAATGTATGTAAATAAAGATATTATCAAGAATATTCTACGTTCGATGGTTTAAATCAGAGTCGAATATGAATTGCAATTAAATCGAATTCGTGAATTTCGGGAAATATTTTTTCAAAACGGACACGGACATGGGAAAACGAACGTCGCGAGGCCGACACGCGATCGCCACGAGGTTCGATAAATTATGAACGACATCGTGACAGTAGCGAAAAAGTGCAACGTTCGAGTTGCCGGTTGCATCTGTCGTGTAAACGCATTGCGCAATCTTGTCAGAATTAATTATTACCTTACAACTTTGCCGTTTCCGTCACACGAGCTCTGAATTATTCATCCCGTCCCGATACACCGCGCGAATTTTTCGATAAATATCTATCGACGTTCGATTGCTCCGCCGGGATTCGATTTACCCTATAAATAGGAATTTCATATCGCGCTGCTACTGCGTTTTCCCGGCTGCAACAATCGCGTGCTACACTGTCGGAAAATGAATTAAAGATGAGGGAAGGTCCGGGGGAACAGAAGACCGTGATCCGAAGGCTAGACAATAGATAACGAAAAAACAAACAACGGACAAGCGTGTAACAAACAAACGTTCGTTTTTTTAATCTTTACATCTCGTCGTCCGAAACGTCGCGTAAGTGGCTTGGAATTTATTGTTCTTACAATTTTGGGGATTTTCCATATGTAACTTTAAAATGATATTAAATCGCGGACGAGACGCCAAACGCAGATTTTCGGTTGTTTCACTGTTTCCAAAGTCTATGTGTTCAAAAGCGGGTTTAATATCGTGCAAGAAATCAGTCGCTTTTTCGACCGTACAACGAATTACATCTTACAGCGCATTCGCGCAGATTATGTGTATTTACTGACAGATTGATTCTTCGGAGCGGAAGCTGACGTGCAACAGCGTTACACACACGACGCGCAGCGCATGTAAAACCGTTATGTAAAAGTCATGACATTTGTATTGACATGCCGTCTACTATCGCGGCCACTGTTCCATGGATGTCAATGACAGTATTTAAAACGTTTGGTTCTTCGCCAAGCTGCGCATATCGAGATCCACGTGTACTTGGTGGCAGAGGAATCTTCGAAAGAAATCGTATCGATCGATAAAAGTGAAAACCAAATTAATTACATCGTACGCGAAATAAAACACTATGTAACACCTCGCGAAGGCCACCCTGCATAATTTTCGTCCGATTATTCCACCTTGTATAACGTCTCATGAATTATTCAAATAATACAAGAAACGCTTATTCCGAATTGTTCGAATATTTCCAAATTATGATTAATGTTTCTTCTTCTGAAATTGCTACTTTTCTCCTGGCTTCTCGACAAAATAGAAATCACGTTCGTTGGAATAACATTAAATAAAATGCTTAATGAGTGTCTACTTTTATTCGAATGTTCGCACCCATCCGATAACGAGCCAAAGGCTCACTTTGTACCGGATGTACGGTATTCGGAGACCCGTACTTGGAAGAATCGGTCGACGCGAACACGTTGACACCAGCCGGTGCAAAGTTGGTCGCGTGTAAGCAACGGTATTGCCTCGAAAAGTGTTACAATTGCTTCGTCGAACTCCAACCTGGTGTCGAAAGTCGTCGCGAGACGAAATTGCTAAATTAACGCTGAAAATTAAATATTACCGAATAATTTCAGGCGAGAATCAAGAGCTAAAGTCGATAACTCATTATTCCTGCAATTTGCACTTGAAACTAGCTCAATCTGCGCTTTAAAATTAATTATTAAGCCTTCAATTTGTTTGGTCCCACTGGTACCGCGAAACCTTCTGCATCCTTTAACTTTGCTCCGCGAGAATGTCGTCATTACGCGTCGTCACCGTCATTAAATTATCACCAGCAAGACTAAAGGACTGTTTAGGTACTTCTCACCAGTCTGTCCGCCCACGCACCATTGTTTCGTTTGTTTCCGCGTACGGTTAGACATTCGACACGCTTCGAGCGCGATTTCTATTACTAAATTAAATTTCCCGTGGATCCCCAAAACGATCAACAATAAAAATCTAGCGTTAGATTCTCTTGTAAAAAAACGCGTCGAATGGATTCGTATCGAGTAATATTTCGTTATCCACGTCGTCGTTTAGCGATCGTTGATCGAAAAATGAGGCCAGTTCGCTACTTTCTTTTTCAACAGGAAGAAGAATCATGCATCGGTGACACAACTGCATTCAAAATATGTTTGCTGGTTGGTGCCATTCTTAATATTTAACTGCGAGTTTTCACTGTTACTACTTACGAAACTCTTGCGCACGACTGAAAGTTCTCAACGGCGCCAAGATGATGCTGATCAAGAGTTTCTTCCGGAGGATCATCAAGGACTTCCGGCACAAGGAGCTGCTACCCCTTAAAATGATATTCTTCGTTCAGGCATCGAGTCAGTATACTGTTTATTTTATTTAAGAAATTTCTGAACGTTTGTTTCGAACGCGTCGGCGATATTAAACGATGATTTCAGCGCTCTATGTACTTTATCCATACTTGACGATCCATATGCGGGAACTGGGCATAAACGTGGAGGAAACTGCCATAATGAGCGCCATAACACCGGTGATCGCAATGGTGATGCCACCCTTGGCCGGAATGTTCGCCGATCGCGTGGGAAACTTCAAAGTAATATTGACCGATACTTTTTTTAAATAACTATCGCCATACAATGCACAGGGTGTTCTTAAACTGTTTCCTTAAACCTTGAAAATAAAATTATTTCAAGTGACAAGATTTGAAGAAACGCCCTGTGTTGAGCTTAAGGGAGGAAGAATCTTTCGTTCAAATTAATCGAACGATTCTTGTTCCCGTGGTTGCGTTGCGTTATCCGCCACGTAAACTGTTGCACGTTTATGTTTGCTCGCGATTTAACGACGAGGAAGAACCCTAACGCCGACACGATGCTTTCTATTCAGATTTTACTATCCCTGTTCTCGTCCTTTGGCGGAGTCGCGGCGCTTTTATTGCTGCTCGTTCCAATAGGCAGGATAACCGTGGAATTTCCGGACAGAGTCGTTATGGATCTCGGCTGTACAGGGAATAACGGGCTGCTTTACACGATGAGCCAGAACCATCCTTGCGAGACGAAGCTGCAAACGGAGATCTCCACGAGGCTCGAGAGTTGCGGGTAGGTAATGGTTCGTGTCGCGAGCGATTCCGCTTCTATTCCAACGTTTACGGAACGTAAGAGCCATTCGAGCTAACCAACGACGTCTGCTCGCGGAGACCAGAGAGCTTCGAGCAAATTGAATAGAAAAATTCTAAGAGAAACTTTCGCCACCGTGTCGTACGATTATTTTACATTTTTTAACCGCCTCGTCTCATCGCAACCGTTGTTTTATTGCAGTTACACGTGTCGTATGGACGTTTATAACGACACGGATACGAAGTCTATTGTGTCGTCCAGAATGTACACGATCAAACGCCACAATTTGGAAACTGGCGCCAATTCCACGATCGTGTTCTCGAACGCTCAAACCGACATGCCGCTGGTACGTATCGTGCAACTTTTCTATTTAGAAACGTAATTGTGAAACGAGGGTGCGATTTTTAGGACAAAGACGAGGATATCAGGGAGCATCGAAAGCTGACGAACAACGAGCACTTCAAAACGTCCATACGGCAACTCTCGAGGAACGAGTACTACTTCCCGACCTACCAGCTCTACGAATTCACGTGCACGGTGTCGGGATTCATCGAGGACTTTGAAACTTCCACCCTGGACACCGCCATGTCGAACAGAATCTACGAGAACCGCACCCTTTGCGCCTTCAACCCAATTGTAACTCAGAAGGTACCACGATCGGACGCCATTTTCGACATATTAGAATTTTTTTACCAAAATCTCGTATAATAGCCACATAACGAAACTTTGTTTTTAGACTTGAGAATGAATTTTTCTAACACCTCGTACGAGTTAGTCACTGCGTTAAAATTGTACTTTTTCTCAAAAATCTGATCTCTTGCCTCAGCTTGTAACATCTATGCTCTGTCCAGGACGACTTGGACCAACTGCTGAACTACCATTCGTACAAATCGAAGCTGAAGGAGCTCGAGGTGACCGACGAGGATCGCGACACGAAACGAAGGAGATTCTTGTCGGAGGAGATATCGTGGACCAAGAAGACGTTCCAGAAGATAACCTGCGGGAATCCCGACCTGGAAACGGAGAGGATATTTCTGAATCTACCGCTGTACAATTATTCCTTGAGCTCGGAACCGTACAGGATATTGAACAGCGAGGAGTGCAGCAAAAGGTGCATCGTGACTGCGCCACGGAAGGAAATGTGCTCGAACAAGGACATGGTCGTCGAATTCAACATCAGCGCTACCTTCTGGATGTACTTCGCCATTAGGGTATTTATCAGTGAGTACGGTACTTTTTGTACGAAGTTCGAAATCGGTGAATTTCGCGTTTAATTACGGGCCGTTTGTTAACTTTGCAGGTGTCATCGGCGGTACCACGTTCGCCATGTTTGAAGGCGCGGTAATCGCGATACTGCGCGAACAAAAGGCCGACTATGGCCTTCAGAGGATTTATGGCAGCATCGGAGGTATGATATCGTCGCCTCTTTCCGGGCTTCTCATCGATTACGCGAGCACTGGCAAGAGTTACACGGATTTTAGGTAAAGGTGCATTTATTACACCCGAATTTTGAGCATAGCTGTGATTATAGTAGCACGATTATATCGAACATTGTACTTTACAGGCCTGCATTTTATCTGTACGCGGCCCTGAAGCTCATGTCGGGGATACTGATGTTAGCTATCAATTTGGAATTCAAATCACCGGCCAGCAACATTGTTCGCGACGTTTTCACCGTTTTGAGGAACATCGAGGCGGTTGCTCTATTTATCGCCTGCTTCATTCTCGGTAAAAAATACAATAATTTAACATCGGCCAAACACGCTAGTGTTTTTTTGAGATTCAAATTTTTTTTAGAGCGAATAGCTTTTTAATTTCACATGCACGTAACGTTTATTCGATGCATTTTCGTACCTCACGAACTCGAGCCGAAGAAAATAAAATGTTTTCTTGCAGGAACCGCCTGGGGCTACATCGAATCGTTCCTGTTTTGGTTGATACAAGATTTAGGAGGATCAAGATCACTCATGGGTATCACCATAACCGTAGGCGGTATAGCCGGTATACCATTACTGGTCCTATCTGGTCCAATCATATCAAAGATCGGCCATGCCAATGTACTTTTCATAGGCTTCATTTTTTACGCCATAAGACTTTGTGGTGAGCATCCTCTCCGCCTCCAGTAACGTTCCACGACTTTGATACTATTTTTTTTAAATCGAATTTGGAGCTACAACTTTTCTCCATAGTAAAATTTTACGATCCAAGAATCGAACTTCCACGATATTTTAACATTTATATTCGCTTCTACTTATAGGTTACTCGTTGATATACAACCCGTGGCACACTCTCATCTTCGAGGCGCTAGAATCCGTCACTTTGTCGCTTAGTTTTACCGCCGCTGTTACTTACGCAGCGAAATTGTCCACCACCACCACGGACAGCTCGATACAGGGACTACTAGGCGGAGTTTATTATGGAGTCGGTTAGTAATTAAATAATAAACAACTCTTTATCAAGTTTGACAACTATAATCGATCAAAAATAAATTCCAGGCAAGGGCTCCGGAAGTTTGATCGGCGGTTATTTGATGAAGGCGTTCGGTACCCGACCGACCTATCGCATATTCGCGGTGATAACCCTAATCACCGGTATGATGTACTACATCTTCAACGTGGCGTACCTGAAGAAGCGGCCCCAGGTCGAGGGGAACGACATCGTGAAGAAGAAGCCGAAGAAAATGGAGAATCAGAACGGCGTGGAAAGCGGAATAATCGAGATAGGGCTGGAAGAGAAACGCGACAACGAGGGGAAAGAGAAAGAAAAAGGATCAAGCAATCTGACCGGGATCGACAACGAGGCTTTCTCGAAGGAGCAAGAAAACGTGAAGTTGTCGAAGGAAGAAGAGAATCGAAACAATATGGAGATTATCAACAACGCGAAGAACCTCGACAAGATCGAGAAGGCGGAGGACAACGGCAGGAAGAAATTCGGCGCGAAGAGGCTAAAAAAAGTGCAAATCGACGAACACGATCGAGCGAAAGAGTGCTCGAAACAGAACGGTACGACGAATCCGAGCTTCGAGAACGACGATCAAGATCGGTGTAACGTCACCGTCGAGAGTCAGCCCAACGACAAGAAATGAAAAAAAGTTCCTTTTAGAGAGATCTCGACGCCCTTTCCCCTCATTATGATCTTTATTCTCGATAAAACGAATCGATTCAGCGGAATTTAACGAATCGGTAACGACGGCGAAACAGTAACAGATTTCTCGTCGAGTCTCGTGCTTGTACAAACTCTGTATACTCATACGTAGTTGAAGATGCTTGGGTAAAGACGGTACTGTTCGTTATTGTTAGAACGATGCAAACGGAGCATCGCTGTTAGAAAATTAGCCACGATCAAGAATTTTCGAACGATCTTGAGTCTATTTCAGTTTCGAAAAGATTAGAAATCGTTCTAACAACGACGAGCTTACTATGTACGATAATAATACACGACGATGCTCTAAAATTTTATTTATCCGCTATTCGAAGATACTTTAACTAACATCGTGCATGTACTTCACAATGTCAAATATCGAGTTACGTTTATTACATATGTTTCTGTTTTCTTTTTTTAATATCGAGACAACGTAGAGACATAACGATTCCAAATGTAAATGTAATGTTTCATTTTTAATTCTTAGGGTAACATTAAATCTCTATTTTGTACACTTTTTTTTCATAGAGTAATATAAAATAAAGATACTATAGTTTGTACGTTTAAAGATTAACGTACGTTACAGATTAAATAGAATTTCAATTAATTCTAATAGACATAAGTGTTAATATAAATATGTTGAAACCCATGAAACGAGTATATTTGTTATTGTTGTAAGAACGTTATATATATATATATTTTTGTCCGTAAAATAGGGTAACGCGAACGTTGAAATATGGACGTATTAATTGACGCGAGCGTCAGAAATCTGTAACGGTACCGATATTTTATAGTTTATATTAACACTTGGAGCCCCGTCGATGATACTCTTACCACGCATTGAAATCACCCGAGCGGCGTTTATATTAATAGTAACATCGCGATCTTATTACAAAACTGCTGTCGATCTTTTCAGTACAATGAATTCCGATTCCCTTTAAATATCGTATAACTTTGAACATTACTAAACGCATCGTAAAATCAAGTTGATCTTGAAGTTACCTCCCAAGAACGTTAGAAAGAAATATAATTTTTCGTCCCGTCAGTTTTTGAAGAATGCTCTCTCGACCATTATGTCATAGAATCAGTAGCTTAGCCGTTGCATTAAAAGACCTCGATGTTGTTAAACGATAGAAAGCTAACGACAGTACTGCGAAGAAACAATGTGATATAATTATGCAGGAAGTAGCGCGTAATGGCGAATCTCGCACAATGTACAACCATAAAGAGGATAAATTGTATACCCGTAACTACTATGCACATTTTTTACCACGCGAGGATCTCGTGGACTCGTTGAAGATCTAACAATAAGAGACAAAATCCCTGCGTAGTATTTACGGATTAATAATCTTCCATTCGTGGCATAGTTTCGACGGAAAAATAAAAGGAACTATAAGCAAGCGAAAAGATTTCCTCGTTTCATCCATTTCCTCTAAATGTCACGTGTCGTAAGTCAAATAAAAAGAGTCTCCGTTAACAGCATAGTCATTCGGACCAAGGATTATCCGGTCAAGGACGGATTAATGACCGTTTGTTTCCTTACTCGTCGCATTTCATACGCGTGAATCCTCGTAACGGTGTGTTACAGTTTATGGAACAAATTAGAGTGATTTTGTCAACCCTCGTTTACAGCCATTAGCATGTTCGTGCTCGTGGAAGATATTTTGTCGCTTCGTAAATCCGTCCGACGCGGAAAGTAATCGCGAACGATATAGATTTTGGTAAAAATCGTGATATCGGATTATAAAATTTTTTGCTATCCGACCGCTAGAAAATCTTTCGACGTATGAAATGGAAGTTGCAAGTCACGTTAAATACGACAGCACTAAACGCTCGGAGAGGTCAATAAATTTACAGCTTCTTCCTCGAAAGATACAGTTACGAGTCTATATAGAAGACGCGTGTCGGAGCTCTTCGATCATTCATCTTTAGACAGCGGAGAAGATGCTGGTTATATTAATTTCGCTGCTTTTAGCGAGCCTGTCGAGCGCCTCGATGTTACCGGAAGTGACGTCATACGCGAAAGTGTCGCGAAACGGGCAGGAAGATCAAAACACTAACAACGACCTGGCTTCGTGGATCACCAGGTTGGACGATTCGTTCGTTTGGAAACAGTTCGTATTGGTAAATCGAATAATTTCTGATTCAGAATGATCTCTCGGAACAACGAGTCGGAAAGCGAGGGCAGGGGCATCAAAGACATCGCCATTACGGTGTCGCCAGTCTACATTTCGCCGAAAATTCCTAAATTACAGAACGGCGAGGTTGTCAACTATCCGCAGACGAGGTACGGAGAGAAACCATGAATTTCTACTTTGATTTTTCAGTTTTTTTTGGATCGACTAATCAAAATTCTAGATACTCGACGTTGGATCACGAGATGCTGGCAAAACTGAGCGCCAAGAAGCAGATTCAAAACAGATACCACCCGGCGCCGGTTCTCTTTTCAAAGAACAAAGATACGGAAAACGACGCGAAACAAAACTCGAAACCCATTCGCCTAAACGGGCCTCCGAGTGGTCCTCCTAGCGGATCGCCAAACGGCCCTTCCGGTGGCCCTTCAGGTGGCCCTCCAAGCGGTCCTCCGAGTGGTCCACCATCCAATGGTCCACCAAGTGGTCCACCAAGTGGTCCACCGTCTTCCAGCAGTTTCGACTTTTCCAAACCAGTATTCCCCGGCAGCTACGACTACAAACCACCGGACTATCTCAGCGAGAAACCGAGCTCGAAACCGTCAGAGTACCTCAGCGACGCGTCGATCTCCAAACCATCGGACTTCCTCGGCGACAAACCGATCTCCAAACCTCTGTCGATGTCCGACTACTCGGACTTCGGCATACGCGACAAGGTAAAGCATCTCAAGTTACGATTTTTACTCTTCGAACGATCAGCTATCAAAGATAAACAGCTTCGAACCGTGTGTTCGAACGATCGAGACTTACTTGGATCGTCGTTTTCAGCCTCCGGACTCCTACAAACCGGAACCCCATTACGCCTCCCACGGTCACGATTCAGACTATCCCGATTTTCCGGACGATTCGTCGTACAATGGCGGACCAGCACCGAAACCGATCGAGTTCACGGGCCACTTGGACCATCCGCCCTACGACGACTCCTTCGGTCACGATCACGATTACCACCACGAGGTGATCCACGATCACATACCGGAATACTATGAGCACACCGAGGAGCCGGAAATGAACGATCAAAGACTCGACAAAAGGCCGTACTCCTATTACTATATCGGTAAAAAGCTCTGGTACGTCCCTCTGTACTTCAGCATCTACTTCATCATCTACATCGCGGCTCTGGTGCTGAAGAGCATAGCCAGACACAAGATCTCGTTGCCCAGTCACTTGGCGGAAGCCGTTGGACACTCTAGATCGTTCATGGAACTCGACCTGTGGGATCTCGCGGGAAAAGTACTGGAGGGGATCGAGAACTTCGCGGGGAAGTACGGAGCGGTCTCCTAAAGTTAAAAAACGTAACGCGAAAAGAGAGTTGCACGCCATTTCTATAACATACTAGTATAGTCGAGAATCCCTGTGACATTGTACCATATAAGCCTTAGAATTACTTTACGAAGCATGTACTTTGTATGTGTAAATATTACGGTTAAGTGTTTTGTAAATATTCATCGATGTATTTATTAAGAGCATAGAATTAATAAATGATTGATCTTGAAACCGAAGGTGACATTCTATCGTTTAATCCTTGAAATCATCGTTCATAATGTCTCATAGATGGTTAGTTCGTAATTCCTGAACCTTGGAATCTAAGCCACTGTGATCGAATAAGCCTACTTTCGCGTGTCTGCAGGTGGCTAACCAATATTTCTACCATAGTCTCGATATCTAATTTATAAGAACTGGAATTGTGCCTAAGAATTCGGGTCGAAACGAAATCCAACGAAAGCCTGCACGGGGATTTCTTAGTTCAAAATACGCAGGAACGCGCGAACCTGAGCAAACCTTAACGTTGACGCGTTCGTAAATTCCCGAGAAACGGGCGTATTCGGTTATGGCTGCTTCTTACTGCCGCGTCAAGAGTCACGGCGCAAGTTTTTGGACGGATAACGAGGTGGAATTTGTCAGTATCGGCAGAATCGAAAGAATTACAGGAAACGACGCGAGAATTCTGATGGTTCTCGCATTCCGATTGACCAATTACGCTGCATCCGTCCGCGGTTTTCTTTTCACGTATGATTCCTCGATTCACGCGGCGCACAGAGAATACGAAACCGTCCTTTTCATATTACACTTTCACGCGTCCCGCGTATGCATAATGCATTTAATACATAAAGATTCGCGATAACGCTACGACCTCCACTCCACGCCATTTGCAAAGCGTAATCTGATTACGTATCATCGACGATTAGAAAATTTATAGAAGGATCGAATCGCAGGAATTATATTCTCCCCCAAACTCGGAGAGTTCGATCGATAGATTATTAATTCAAAGACAAGTTTACCGTATAAAGCAGAGTTTACTAAACTAGCGTACCCCGCCCATTTCTAACTGAACCTGCATCAAGTATTTGCAGCAATTATCGTCGGTTTAGAGTATTGTTTCAACGGGACTTGTTTAAGAACTTGCTAATCGCGTGGCCTAATACCGTAGGAGGATGTACATCGCCTAACTGACCCGAGGTTCATGTTTCCATCGCCTAGATATCCGTGGATGTACAAAAGTTCCATCGTGCCGGAGAGAGAAAAAAAAAACTTTCCGTCGGTTCGAATATTCGCTAGTTGGCGCATGTAAAACAGCTAAACGCTCAAATTGGTTGGGACGAGAACAATACCAGAAGCGGCCACTTTGTTTACTTTGCCGGACAGCTCAAAAGTCAATGATCCGACCACGACGAGGAACAAGTGGAATTTTACCAGGAAAACTGTAGTTTCGCAATCGACTAACGAAAGATTAGACGAAGATAGTTGTGATCTTTCTGGCGATCTTTTTACAAGATCAGATCTTCGCAGACTTTTGACGCGGATCGTTTTCGTAATTACTGTTAAAAATGTTATATTCCGGGCGATGAAGAGGCGCCTAACCGGTCGAGAAACGCCACGACGAAGGTAAACGAAAAAACGAGAACGCACGAGAACAATTCGTCGCCTATGAGCGAATTTCCCGCTAAAGTCTAGACGATGCGACGATACGTAAGATCTGTAACAATTAGGGCTTTTAGCGTCGTACGCCGGATTTACTTAACGTTTCTGCTGATACAGTTATCGGTACGCGTGAACCGAGCAGTATGTTTGAACTGGACCCACGAATCGTTCAGTCGCTCCTCGGGTTTTATCACCGACGGTTCCTTGAATCGTGATCCTCGTCGTCGATACCTTCGAACGTTTTCGCCAGCGTCCAAATTCACCTGAAACATATTCGCGTGTGCTTCGAAATCGAACGCGACGCGTTATCGTATTCGCGAAATTTGTGGGACATGAACCGTAAGTGCGACGAAACGCGTGTTCACGAATGAGAGGACCAAGTCGCGCGACTTTCGAACCGATAACGAGAGATTCTTGACGAGTTTACCGTGATACGAGAAGAAGACAAACTATGGGTAGATATTACTTTACGTTCCATTAGAGAGATACAAATTGCAGTAAAAGATTACGTTGCATGTACGTTTCAGTTCTGTGTATTTGACTGTCTTTTATGAAAAACGTAAATATAAGAGTCTAGAAGATAAATATACTGTCGCTTGAACCGTAAAATCGATGATTCGAAGTTTAAAAGAAAACGTGTTCGAATATTTCAGGCAGTATACGAACGAATTTAGTCAGTCGCTGTCTTCTGCTCCTCCTTTGCGTCTCGGATGCTGTTTTTCACGAGATCGACGCGACCTCCGGGACGAACGAACCCGACAGAAATTCTGCGGTACAGCCATACAGGTAGCCAATTTGAAAATGTCGGATTTACCGATGGTTAAACGAGATTGATCAGCGTTCTACTTCCCGACTAGACATCCGAGAATGTACCGACGCGGTTACCAGGATGATCACGATTCCGACGATCATCACGACGATCATCAGGACGAGCAGAAGGACATGAAGGCCATGGTGCAGCCGAAAGTCGACTATTGGGGCGGCTACTACGACTTCCTGATCAACGAGGGAAGTTACAAGTTCTGGGCCGTGTTTCAGGTGAGTTTACTAAAAAGTAAGTTTCCATCCCGGTTGTGGCGAATGTTCTAATTGCAAACGCGTTCTTCGCAGCTCGCCACCGCGGCTCTTCTGATCTACAGTGGCTTCGCGGCGCTTTACTACGCTAAAGTGAATCCGCCGACCACCGACGACGAGTTCGACGATATATTTCGTCGTCGAAGAAGACGACGATCGTTGTTCGCGCCACCCTGCGACAGACCGTTCTGCGGATTGGACAGTGCCACGTTTCAGAGGATAATGGACGCAGTTTCGAGGGAGATTCACTGACGAAGGGACACGCTGTCGAGAAACCCCCTTCGTTTTCTATGAAGTCTGTGACTTTGCACGTTAATTTCGAGAAACTCGAAGCCATGGTTCGCGACTATCCGTGAGATTAATCAGCGTTTGCGTTGTCGATTTCCGCGGAGTGCTTCGAATCTTAGCTCTTACGATCGTTTCGATTACTGAAAATACCTGCAGTTAAATTGCAATACGCGTTGCGTCTGTAATTTGTATATATGTATAGCGACTGTGTGTGTAATTTAATTAGTACAGTTCCACATTATTCTTGCGACGCGTGTGCGTTCGATCGAGACGTTACGATGCAAGAATGGCCCTTGAACCGAAAGATACGTGTACGAAATCGGTAAGTTTCAGACTTCAATAACGAGCGACTGTTAAAATACTGTACGGAAGATTCGAAAACGACTGTGCCATAGCAGACATTGTTCGTTCTGGTTTCTAAAATTTCTGCGGAGGAGAACTTTCTTGAATTAATAACGTAATTTAATCCCTGGAAAAAGGGCGCCTGAATTATGGTCGATATACCTCTTCAGTGCATTACTTAAATTTAGAAAATCTACCTTTTTCCAGGGAATTTAATTGTCATCGTTGCTTAGAAAATTTTCGTTGTTCGTCTGTACGATAGGAAATACATATGTAACTCGTAAAAATCAAAATTTATTGTTGTAACGTATACTTAAGGGGTTGATTAAAGTACTATACACTGTAGAGAATTTATGACGAATCGAGTACGGTAATACGAACGTTTCTCTGTCCACTGTTTGCAATCGAGTATCACGCGTTGCGATGGAAGAGTTTCGGAAAAGCAAATAAGACGAGGGAGATTTTGGCAACGACCGAAGCGGTAGCAGACGCCAAAATGTATGCGCGCAAGGATCAAAACGTAATAAAAATCCCCCGAAAAAATGTCGACCGATAAATCAACCGTGCGATCCAGCTCGCGTACGTATTCACCGGAGTCCATGCGAGTTTTATATGTGAACGCGTGTGCGCGCGATATGCGCGGTTCAACCTCGGAGGCAAATTTTCTTGTCGAACAGCGCAACGTAACGGGGGCCCTCGAGCATCTTTCGGGACCAACAGGACCGTACCTACCCCTCGATTTTTCCTGCGTTTCTGATCGAACCAAAAAGAAAACCCTGCCCTCGCATTTATCGAAGTTGGGCAAAGTGAACTTCTCCGTGTACATTTTATTCGTTCGTTCGTAAATTGGAAGCCGTTAACGTCTGGACGATTACATTTCCATTTGTCGTTGGAGAATAATAATTTGCTCGACTTTGGTATTTGCAGGTTTCTCGAAAAGTGATCGGAACAAGAATGATCCAGGCGTAGAAACAGTTGAATGTTCGAGTTTGGATGATGGCGAGGGGTCCGGTACGGCCCTGCAAAAATCACCCACAGCGCGTTCACCAACGCATTCCGCCACGTAGTCGGTTGCAAGGGGTACCTTGGGCAAAAGTACGACGATCTCATGCGGCCAGGTGCATCTCGGGAGGGGCCATCGAGCCCGAGAGAGGGAAAGAGGAGTCAGTCTCGCTTCTTTTTCTCTTTTTTAATTTTTCAAATAAATCTCCGACCAGCCGGGAAAACGACGGAGGATAAAAACGACGTAAAAACTGTTATTTACAGGGGCGCGCATCAACGTCGATCGGCGATTCCCGCGTGTTTCGCGGTCGAAACTCGCCCGTGTAATGATACGCGAAACCGGGCCCCCGAAAGCAATTACAGTCATTAACGAGACCGTGCTTCCTTTCGCGAAAAATGTCTCCGCGAGTTTCCCCGAAATTCACACGTTCCGCGCGCGATGGCTGCCATCTTGCGTCCGCGGGAAACGAATATCGATGAGAATCTGAGCCAGCTCCGTTTTCAAAGTACGAGAATCTTCGTAGAAAGTGAATCTCTACGATTCGTAGGCAAGTATTTCGCGAGTATGCCGCCGTTCGAAATGGAAAAACGAAAGAATCTTAACAATGACCGTCAGGCTCGGGACCGCGTGGCTCGCGAGGCAGGAAGCGACTTTTAATATTTCAGATAAATCTCTGCCACGCGAAAAGGAAAAAAAGGAAGGGTCTGGTGGGGGCCCCGAAATCGGGGCCCGCGGATAAAAACAGTAATTTATGATGCAATGGTTGCCGGTGATCGATAATTCTCGCGTTGCAAATACGAGCGGAGCGAGAGGAGGCTGCGCGCTTCCTTCTACTACCGGCCTCCCTCCAGTCCTCGCCCCGCCGTTCCCTTTCTTCTTTTATAGTTAATGATAATAATAATAATGAGGCGAACGGGAGAGGACGCGAAGAGGGCGGGGACGTACCGAGAAGTCGTTCGAAAGGGTGCAGCAGCCACCGCAAAAAGAATTCATTATGACGCGGGATATCTATCAGGGACTTTATCTCGATGCGCGTTTAACAGGAAAGAGTATCGGCGATAAAAATTTTATTTACGACGCACGGTACACCGCGCCGCGCCGTTTCGAGGCCATTTTATACATCGAGCGAACCCTAGGGACGTTCGCGCGAAAGGCGTTGCATTTCCGGGGCCAGATCAGAAAATATTGGCTCGTGCAACGAGAAATCTAAGGATTATCCCTTCTGTTGCTCTTTATTAGAGGCGCGTATCTAATAGAAGCTTAGAAAGACGCGTGGTCTAGCTACCGTGACGCCATTAGTTCCAATAGAGCTTTCCTGTATTATTATTTTTCATAATAATATGATTCTACGGTGAAATATCCTACCTTGGAAAACGAGACTATTACGTTATCCTGAATAATTGTTCAAGATGGTTATATTCATTCAATTAGTCGATCATTAATTACACGGTAACGCTACTCTCAAAATAATGGGCGTACAATTGGAAATATTATTCGGATACGCGTAAGCGCATACGCAATTTATAAAAGTATTTATGAATTTTCATTAGGACTAGTAATCTATGGTTTCCAAGCATTTAGTTCGATGGCATGGGTTGCTGATCTTTCGTAGAATGTTAAGGGATTAAAAAATATCTTGTTCTTGCTTGTTTCTAACGAAACGCAAAAAGATTTGTGCGTCAAACAGCTGACAGGAAATTCATCCGCCCCAGCAGCAATGCAAGAAAGGATCCACGCAAGACGTAAAAATTTATTATTCGGGCGGACCTACGTGAGGGTCATTTATACGGAGTGTATGATTTATCGATGCGTTTCGATCCGTTCTCAATGAGCATCCGATATCCTGAACGACTTTTTGGCTACTATCCAAGGGAACCGTAAGATCCCCGTGATTTGTGTGGCCATTTCGCGATGGTAATGCGGAATCCACGATTAATTTCTTTCTGTTACCAGTTCAAACATCCACTTAGTATCAATGAATCACCACCAAATGGACTTTTTACAAGCGGGGCGCAATGAAAATAATAATGCGTCTTATCGCCACGCGGAATGTAACGAAAGACAGGGGGACAACAGTAAAACATTTTCAAAAGATCTTGATAACCGCGGAAACTCCAAGAATTCTACCATTTAATAGGAACTTCAAACAAGAATCTGAAATTCATGCAACGTTGTAATCGAAGCGTAACCAAATATTAACTTTGGATAGAATGTACGCATCGAAATCACCCGAGCGATATCTTCGTTAATTACGGTCGCATCTTGGAGCTGCATTTATTTCGTTTCGAATTAGAATCTTTAATGAAAATAGTCTCCATTCGTCTTTAAATCGTTATCGGGGGCGTGTAAATTAATTTGCAGCCCCGATGCGTTGGAAAACTCGTTCCTGGAGGCAGTATTAATGGAACACGCGCTGATCGTCACGTCGCGGCGTTGGTTCGAGTTTTATTATCCGTCCGCGGCACTTACGGCTTTAATTGGCAAGAAAGTAAAATTACAATGTACTCGCGGTGGCTACCCGGGCCCCGAAAGGCAACGGCTGGCACCTATAAACACACGTGAATTGCGAGGTCCAGATCGGTGAGATTCAAGGGCTACGCGAAAGGGATGGCGGAAAGGGGAGTGATGGTGGCTAAATAACAACGAAATGCCAGGACCGTGGCCGAAGCCGAGAGAACAAAAGTGGTCTGGCATTATGACGGGAAAAACGGCAGAATGCCACGCGGAATTCAACCGTCGCGTTCCGACGTACTGGAAGTCGGCACGCTTAGAACTTAGTAAATAAACGAGAAACACGCTGTATATAATTGGAAAGGAAGACGGAAAGGACGCGCACCGAGGCGACGTAAGAACGCGGGAGAGATGAATGCGTGGATAGGGACGCAGAAAAAGGGGTACGGCGTAAAGAGGGGAAAAATCGTACGATATAAAAAGATTTCGGAGCGAAACCGAGAGAGAGAGAGAGGAGGGGGTAATTACGGGGAGCATTTCGAAAATGAAACACACGAGAATGAAATATGACAGAATGCCTGGCGCGTCCCGACTCTGATACGGTGGACCCAACGTTCCGTTCGGGGAATTCGGATTATTCCCAACGTTCGATCGTATTTAATAGCTTTCGACTGTCCTCCGTACGTTAAAATTATTCTACGATTGTATTTGAATTAAAATTTCCAAATATAGATCTGTAGAAAAGCGTTGGCGTAAAAAGAAAGGTACTGAAGGGGGAGAGGAGGGAAGGAAGAAACGGAAAAGGAAGAAATTGAAACTGACACTTACCGAAGCAGGCGGTCGAATCGTCGTGCCCGTGCCGGTGGCCACATAACGACTGTTATGTCGGATATGATTATACGGGCAATGAAATACCACGAGCCAGGGAGAAAAACTTTTTTGCCCGTCTTCTGAGGATCCAGCGGAGCGTTGTACGACGCGACGCCGATCGTTCCTCGTCCCCTACGATTCAACGAAGTAATTAGAGCCTGGATGTATTGCGCTCGTTATCGGGAATCCTTTTAAGACGCGGCCAATAATTAATTCCCCGCGACTTTTATATCGGACAAAGTCAGACCGAGTAAACGCGAATCTTTTATTTACTCCAAAGCTTTCGTGTATCGGTATCTTTTCGTGTTAAACGACAGACGATCTATTGGAATTCTTTGTACAATTATTATTTATTGCCTATCAAAAGTGGCTGTTTTCTTCCTTGACGTGAATAAGACTAATAGCGAACGGAAGAAGACGAAGATGTGCAAGTAATTAAAAACCTATACCGTTACTATCGGTTGGAAAGGCTTCGATGTAAAAGGAATCCCGACAAGAAACTTTGCGCGCGTGCAATTAAAGCATTACGGAGATTTTAATATTAACGAGAGTGTTGAAGAGCAAATAACTGGAAGGAAACATTATCGGAGCACACGGCGCGTGAACCGAACAACGGCCAAATGGAATTTTTTATAGATTTGATTAAAATTCCTGAGACGCGCGATTTTGTAATTTTGTAATTTTGAACTAATTGGCTCGAGAGAATATTACTATGTGCGGTGTTACTGTGACATTGGTTTCCCGTTAATATTATCCTTTCAAGAAGATTCGATCATTACTATAGAAAAGAATGTGTGAAAAAGTGATTTTGAAATAGAAATACCAAAATAGCATTTAATCGTTTTAGTTATAACATCGTCTTCCGTTAGATTATGCCTATAGTGTTCTCGATCATGATATTGCGTGATCGCATAAATCTTCCATTTAGCACCGAAAGTGTGAGTTACTTACCAAGATACGTTTTCGTTACGCTTTTATTGTTGGCGTGCGTTGCACATGCTGCAAATTTAGCTTAGAAATCGAAGGTTTATATGGTACACTGGGAGAGTAACACTTCCCAAAGAAAAACACTCTTGCAGATGAGTCGGCGTAATGGTAACCGAGACTTTCTAACGAATGTCTCTGAAATAAAAATAAAGGAGTTTACAAAATGAAAGCTGTTGGCCAACAAAGGGTATCTCATATCTAAGTATGCTGTGTGCACAAGGTACTTCCCTTCTACAGCAAATAAAAACAAGATTATGGCAAACATAGGATGAAAACGTACCTTCTCCGGATCCCTGGGTATAACGTTGACTCAGCGGCGTCGAGGTCCGATTTGCCCACTCGATGGTGTGCAAGGTTTATGCAAATTCGTTGAAAAAAGGCCCATAATCAGCTCGGTAACGATCTTAATCGGTGCACAGGTAAACGTTCTAAATCTGGCGCGCATTCTTGTATCGTGGAACGCGTGCACACGCTTCGTGCTCGCGTTATTATCTGTGGGAAAGCCGGGCTGTGAATCAAGTTTTATTCGCCAGGTTCTCAAGCGTCGCTTTGTTTTGCTTGCTACCATAGACTCTATTTACCTTGCAGCCGACCGAAGTGCCCGGCCACGTTGTGCTCAAACGAACGATTGAAAAACACTAACCTGGTCGTAACCGCAGAACCAAGGCCCATCGACTATTTACGTTTCATCCCCGACGATGTTTATTCTTCGATTTTCACCTTGGACGTAAAATGGGAGAAAAACCTTTCCTACGAACGTTTCCTCGTCTTTGCTTATCCATGGAATTTTCCTAATTTTTAAACAAATCTATTAAATCGACGTTTCATACAATACAATGCATACGATACAATATTTCTATCGACAGCAATTTAACTTTTCGTCCTTGAATCGAAACGAGACCGCGTAATCGTTCGAAACCCCGTTAGGGAAAGTTGCTCGATCGTTTGTTTTTCCTACGTACAACGGAATACGTAATGCTCGAGGAATATGATTCACGTTAATTACCCGCAGATCGCGAGCGCGGCTAGGAATCAGGCCGTCAAAACGCGTCCGCGGCCGCACGACAACGAATGTCCATCGTGAGAAATTTCGCGGCCAGAAATTTATTACCGTTAGATGGCTAACAATGGAACGCGGAACGGTGATCCGTTTTATTAAGGGTCGAATAATGAGTGGCATTAATGCAAACAGCAGGATGGCGCGGATAATGGACGGGATAATGCCAAGAGCGGTTCGTAAGTTTCTAACGAGATGAGGGAGCATAGTAACCTACTCCTTTGATCACACGCCAATACAATGCGCTCGATCCTGGACCTCGAGACTACCGATTATCCCGGTACAGTTATTCTATGCATTTTATTAATCAACCGTCAGCGAGAACTGTTATTACCTGCACAGTTCACGAATATTCCGGTGTATTGATCGGCCAAAAATCTGTTTTCTCTACTGCAGTTGCTTCTAACTATGTAACAATGCGTTGCATCTTACGTTCGTAACGTGGAATTTTTAACTAGCGCGGAACGCGAGGGCAAACAATCGTATTTTCAGTCCTTAACGCTAGAACTACCGACAATTATAGCATTTTGACTGCTTTGGTAGTTCTAGTGTTAAAAAATCAAATTAAACGGATAGTTCCTAAAATCACAAGTATATAGCGACGAAACGAGGACCGTTCAACGATTTCAGACACGGAAGGTGTTTCTACATTGTAATCTACATGATATAATTACGTTGATGTTACTGATCGCATCTGTACAGGAACGAGGAAGAAAACAGCCGAGTATCTCGTTAAAAAGTAACGCGAGAATTAGCATTCCGATAGACGAATCTATTCGCGATGCGTTTCGAACGTGCAACGTCGGCGCATTCGTTCTTTTGGGACCTAATTAAACCCGATATTACAAGAAGCAATCGAGGAGGCAATTTTGCATAATCCAGGCACGTGTGGTTTCGAAGATCTTCATCCGGGAGATAACTTAATTGGAATCGCAGGCGATGCTAGGAAGGATAAACAGAGTAGCTGTTTCCCAACTCGATTGCAACTTGATTGTATACCAGTTCGCGACAGTGAAGACGAGGTTTGCTGTTTTTGATTTATTCTATTTTTATTCGTTAAATATATTATGCGTAATTGTAATCAAGAGTGTAGCTCCTATTTATAAATAAATCAATTTTAAATGACATGATTGTAGCTTCCATTATTGTTTAAATTACTAATCAGCGATGAATTAATACCACGCGAGCGTATATTTATTGCTATCGAAGTCTCCGGCGTCGCGCATTGAAATCACCGAGAGCGCGATTCACTCTCGGGCATCGAAGTCTCGACAGGAGCGGCGCTATCGCGTCCAAGGGACGTCCGCGGCGTCTATTTTGTTCGTGGCGAGTTAAACGATCAGATATCTACGAGATCTGAAGCTTTTTCATCGATAATCAGTCGGTTCTGATCGGGGCGTTCGCAAAGGGATCGGAACAAATTGGTTCGCCGACCGTGAGGATCGGCGGGTTGCAACAAAGTAGCCCGAAGCGGAGGAGAACCGACAGAGGCGTGTAGAAGAAGGGATGCAAGAATGAACGAGAAAAAGAATAGAGCGTGATTCGACGGTGGGAGAGGGGGAAACGGAGAAACGGAGCAGCAATGAAAATTGAGGGAAGAAAAGTCGGTGCGGTCGGTGATTCCCACGAGGAAGACAGAGCCAAAAAGTAAAGTGGCGTGAAGCGAAGTCAGCCGACAAAGCTCGCTGGACGAAGAAGAAATCGAATGAACGACAAAGAACGGCCGGTTAGCTGAACGGAAAGGATAAAGATGAAGAACGGCGGTGCGTGAAGATCTCCTGCTGTCAGTCGGTGGTCAACCGTCTCGGAGGAAGGACGCGGTGCGGAGTGCTTTCTACCTCGCTTCATTTCTCGTTTACGTCGAGCAGCTCCGAAGGCATTTTTATCGAATCATCGTCGCGAGTACTCGTCGTGGAAGCTCGTCGAGGAGAAGTGCGATCGAGGATCCCCGATTTTCGATCGGTCGTCGAACGCAACGTCGGTGGACAAGGTCTAGGATGAAATTTCATCGCGTTGTCGATAGAACACGCGAGGACTATGACCGAGAACGTACACCGTGAGGACTGAAAACGCTCCAGAAATCGTATCAACGGACAAATTCCGGAGGAAAGTGATCGTTCTCGACCGGTGGAGTCAGGTAAAGGTTCGAAGCCATTTAAAACTGGTCCGAAAAATGAACTGGTTTTTTTGTGGGTCATGACGTTAAAAGTTACGAAAATATATATCGAGAACTGTGCTTAACGGGACTGTTCTGGACGTTAAAAAATTGTGCTGCCCCGTGACCTTGAATACTGATCGTGGTAACGCGAAAATACACTACGGTCCATGTGCTCGCCGTCGCCGGATCTGCAATTCAAGCAGAGGAATAACAATTTCGTTTCATCGTGATAAGGCTGTTCTTTTGCTTTCGTTACGATCGAACGGCGTGTAACTTCCAGGCAACCTCGGAAGAAAAAGAACCGTATAGCCCGACGATGAACGCGTTTCGAATTATTTAAGACGGTCGCGTAGGCGCTCTGCATTGTCTCCGGGTGGTTCGGCTCGCGGGGGAAAAAAAAACGAATAAACGAGAGAAACTCTGCGGCAAGAGGGAACGAAGATATTGGAAAAAGATGGCCTCTATGTGTGGTAGCACGAAGAGCTATCCGGCGATAAACACCGGCAGCTATTACAGACCAGGTGCCTACCCTTATCAGGTGAGTGTGGAAAAAAACGTTCGCGCGCGAACTGTTAACCATAAAGTTACGCAAAGTATAAGGAATCCGTGAAACATTATCGCACTCGTTAGCCTTGCCTCCGGATATTCGGATGCTTACACTTTGGCTCCGTTATGGTTTATACCGGAAATCATTTTGACGTGCTCGGCAGCGAACGCATTAAGCTTACGAACGAGGAACGCGACTGAATATATTGCGGAAAAACCCGTTTCGTGGTCGACACTCACGACACGAGTAAAATGTTATGAATAATGGAGGAATCAATCGCGCAGTCCGTTGCTCCGGCATTAACAGAATGAAAATTCGAGCAACGAAATAGCTATCCCTACGAAGATTCCCCCGAAATTTTATATTACGTCAATTATCTCGAGAAAATCGCGTTTAGAGTCACGCTGACTCTGACGTTGTTAATTTTAATTTTAATTTTAGGTTCACAGTTGTTTGCCCGAACACGTTCGTTCGATACCCGCTGTAACGTTGGAACTGTTCTCAGATTTTCTAGATCGGCAATTACTGTTACGCGCGCATTGTTCTTTGTTCTTTCGACGTATCTTTGACACTGAAAGCATTCTCACTCGTTACAGCCATTATTATCATAAATTGCCGCTTATCTGCCGGGAAGCTTTTCCTGCGTTTTCTCACTTTCGTTGTCTTCGCCGCGGATCGGGAGAACCATTGTTTGGTTTCGTTGGTTAATAACGGGAAACGCGAAACGGAGCAGGAATCGAGAAACTTTTTTTTAACGAGTTTCGCAGAAAAGGCGAGCGAGAACAGCTTCTTACCCGTTATTCGTCACTCTCGTTGTCGATGGGCGCGTCGATCCTGCCCGATGCTTATCTTCCGGGCAAACAACGTTCACCGTCGACGAGCTAACCATCGAAATTTTCTCGATCGCGATCCTTAACGTATTTGCATCCCGGTCTGCGTGGTTCTTGTAATTTTCAATCGCCAACAGCAACCGGTATTGACGTCACGACGCACGAGGTTTGCGTAATCTGCAAAATACAATAATTCATTGTCCGTGCAATTACATATTTGTCAGCCACGCGGTCGTTTCCAGCAAGAAGCAATAACTGCCGTCTCGGTGAAATATTTGCGGTTCTGACTTCGCTTACAGTTTTAATTCATATGCAAGTTCCATTGTTCGATCGTAGTAAAAATCCTTTCTTACCGATTTTAAGATGGAAGCGGTTTATCAAATTAAAGGCAACAAATCGATGAATCGGTTCAAGGAGCATCAGATGTATCCGATGCTGTGTATTCCTGAAAAATTATCAGGAAAATTATACGATCGAGCATCGAGTCGTGTTTGGACTCTCGGATTCCGGCAACTCGGTGGTCCCGGAGAACAAGACCCGTAGGATTTCTTTCGATAGACGTAATTAAATGCGTCGCCGTCCGTCGCATAAAACAATATGAAACGAACGGACCACACGTACCGAGTTTGCGTCGCTGGAAACCTTGGCCTTGTCTTGCATGAAAGCATTACATAAGTTCGCCTCGCTCGGCATCGCGTGAAGATGATGATCCGCCATTCTTCGACTTTCTTCTGTCCCTCTCCTCTTCTCGCATACTGTCTCGACCTGCCTTTCCTTGCCACTTCGATCCCTTGTACTCTGTCCTATGTCTTTCCCATCGCTGTTCTATGGGACCCTAAAACGTGTACAGTGAGCGCAAGAAGTATCCTACGATGCGTTCGTTTAACGCAAAGTTATCAAGTTATACTTTTCGTAAAACGTAAAAAGATTCGAAGTTTCTTTTCTACTTTACGATCGTCATAATCATAAGTCATGATTAAATAAATTATGCTGTTCCATTCCCCTACAAACGTAAAATTCCATGCAAAAGGTTTTTCCCTCTGCACAGAATTTTCCAGAATTTTCCTAGCGAGAAATACGATGTTTTCGAATTTTGCATTGCAGATTATGTCATAACTGTTGATTGGTATTAATTGTTCTCGCGTGTTGCATAAGATCCACGCTTTTTTATCGACGAAGTCGTTGTACCAATATTTTTTTTACAGGTAAGAGATAAATATTACGAGTTATAGTTGTTATATTCGCGTGACCGTCGAGTAGATTTTTCCTAACAGAATTAACACGGTACAGAGTAAACGCCAATTAACGCACGGCCGTTTCAAACCGAGAGAAACAGTTGTTATGGTGAAATATGGGCCTTTCTTCTTTTTTCCGCGATACGTCAATTTCGAGGCGCGCATTAGCCGCGTACAGTCGCTTATTTTCACGATATTCCGTTAAAATCGCAGTGCAAGAACGGCGAGCGTACAATTAAAATCTGCAATGCAATTAAGTTTTACCCTCCCATCAAGATGAAGCGTTTCTGCGTGTCATTCCGGTCAAAGACATGCGTGCTTTACCTTGCAATGTCCGTTGACCCTAGAGGAACAGATGTTCTATTGTTTCAGAGTTCCCTGTACTCTCCTGTCATTGACGATTCCAATATTCTCACAGAAATGCCTTTTCGCTTACGTCTTGTGGAAATATTCGAACGCTGTACAAACAATTAATTTCACATTAGAAAAAGTAGAACAACATTTGTATATTAACTCTTTGATATTTTCACAATGGAATCGATTGTAAATTTGAATAAATACAAAAAAAGTTCGAACGACACAATAAAATATTGAACTTTGAATTTTAAAAACCAAAATGCTTGCTAGAAAACTCTTTATAAATATTGTTTTCGATGAGATACTCTTCGAACTTAAGATTTTGACAGTCACGCGGCATAAATACTTTCAGGCACATAATACAATTTTATTTTCTGAGACATCAAACGTTCGAAGCCTTCGAACGCTATCGCCGTGTTACCATCTGACGGGCCAGTATTTTTCTAAGCCACGCCGTGTAAGCCTTGAATAACAAATGCAAAACCGTGGGATCCTTTAGATGGACTTCATCCTTGATACGCTCGAGTGCCCGGCGCGTATCGATCGAAGGATGCATCGATATCTGATTCACGCGACAATGTCACCAGCCTTGAACGGCGACCACGATTGTCCCCAAGGTATCACTCTCCGACGGTCCGGCTAATTACAGATCACGATTACTACGGCGAACGCGACAGGGCTTGGCTACGATCTATCGATCGGTGTTTCGCCGAAGGAACGCATTTTACTTCTCGATCGACCGTGTAACCGCAACGTCCCCTTTTTCTTTTCACTAAAAGAGGTTTCACTAAAAAAGTAACAATAATTAATTCTCAAGATCATATGACGAAGATATCTTGAATTTTAACCAAGCTATAAAAATAAGTTCCCGATTATCTAAATACAAAGTTTGAGTGGACGCGTTAAGAAAGTAAAATGGACGTCTGCATCGAGGCTGGAGAACGATTGAAACGTTGGTGGATTAAAACTTTCGACCGGTGGTCCCGATAAAGTAATTTCGAAAGAGATCGTCGGGTGAGAATACAGAAGGGAGGCACGTCTCGCCATCCTGGAGGCTTTTGTCGACTCCGGGAGGCCGCGCGGAATGCTCGTCCTGGACAAATCGCTATCAGGCTCGGCATTGCGCGAGAGTAATGACTATAATCCCCCGGCTGATTTTTCATCTTTGTCAACCGCGCGCGTTCGACCCGTCGCGTTACAATGTGAACGCAGGAAATTGTTCCGAAAGATCGTCGCGGACAAGTTCCGCGTTTAAGGGCGAACGCACACGCGGCGCGCATCAATAACGCCATTATTACGGAACGTAAACGCTCCGTCTTCGTTAATCTTCCGCTTTAAAGCGTCAGGCCTGTGGGAAAGTTCTGTCGGTTTTTGCAACGCGCGATATTCGAACCGCTCGTGATAAACGGTAGGACCTGCGCCGGGTACAGGGTTATCGCTGATTTATTGTACACAGCTTAAACCGTAATGTCGCGCCATTTCTTAAACCTCTCGTTCCCATTGTGCCTATCCAGCTACATATTTAAACAAAAGCACAGAGACACCGAAAGTGTATTAGCCTCGTAGCTCCTACGCTCTCGAATATACAAGTCTCGTACAAAGCGTGTTCTTTTAATAAACTTCTACAATATTTGGTTACTCCAGGTTAATCTGATGGTCAGACGAAGGTAAAAAAAACCGCGACGTCCCGAATTGGACGCTGGACGTCCTAGAAATCAACATAACGCGTTCGTGCACCTACGATCGAGATCAACGTGTAACGTGACTTGCGTGCCTTGGGAATCCTAGGCTCTTTTCATACGATATTAGTGTAATCATGGACTAGTTTTGCATCGCATTTAACGGCTACAGCCATCCTGTTCCTGTGCCTCGATCGTGAATACTTCAACTGAAACAAAGATATTATTATTATTCGATCGTGAAAGATATTATAACACGAGAAAAATGACGGTACCCGAAAAATGTACTCGAGGCCCGTTTAAAGAGGCGCTCGAGGCCTTTGAGGATTCTTAAGACCGCACAAAGACCGTGATTAAAGCTGTGATAACAATGCTGTCGTTCATCTCGTCGTTCCAGCAGTTACATTCGAGTGTGTTTCAACGTTAGGTTGTTTACCAGCCGCCTTCACACTGTCATCGTCCCGGTCTTCCTCGTTGGTCGCTGCCCCGTGTCCGTTCTTCCCGGTTCTTTTTGTCGTCGCTCCTTGATTCGGTACACGGAGCTCGAGTGACACTAAAATTCAAGGTGGCACTGACCTAGCTGGCGGCTAGGACCACCAGAGGTGGACCGTTCCGCGACTCTCCTGCTCGCTGGTAGGTACTGTTATTTCACTGGCATACTTCGGCTGGAATACCAAATGAATCCGGCCGGCAAAAGACGAACGGTGATGCATCAGGAATTCCATCTAGAGCTAGGTACCGTGGATCAGTCAAGGTTGAATGCTCAGGTTCATCGTACGAATTCTTTTCAAATGCCTGTTGAAAATTTCAAACTGGTTTCGTGTCGCGGATTCTGTTCACGCGGCGAGCATCGCTCTCGCGGAGTGACATTGAGTTTATCGATAAATGGAACAACACCTGCTCCCGTTCGGAACGTTCTAGCTGAACTTGAAACGCGTCGCGAATATCTTAACGTCGAATATAAATTGCATAACGATTGCACGGTTAACGCGGTACTGTTATCCTGGACGGTACAGGACGCTTAAAAATAGGGTACAAAGGCTTTGGTGGCTCGCACGCACGCTGAGAGGCGAAACAATTCGAAAAATTATCCTGGTATACATTTTTCTTAGCTGTACGATCATTCTGTTTGCTTTCGTTTCAACGCGTGTTCCGAATTATTCGTAATAGATACGTTGAGCACGAGGATCCGCAAAACGTAACCATTTCAACGTTCGAGCAGCCGGCTGACACACATTTCAAACTCCTCGAACCAATACAATTACCGTAACAGTTTGATTAAACCTACTTACTTGGAGGAATTAATATTATAAACTGGTTATACATTTGCGTGTATCGTTCAGTTCTGTTACACCGATTTAGCTCTTTAAGGCTTCGAGACTCTCAATGGACAACTATAGTCAGCGAAGGTACTTTTCTAACACCATGTACGGAGGAATTGGAGAACCTTGTTGTGAATCAGAACGATACTTATGGAAGTTGTTGTCAGATGGAAGAGATTTCGTTGGTTAGACTGAATACCTAATACCAGATGTTAAAATATGAGAATATTAATGAAACAGAAAGGATACAATGGACAAGGGATAAAAAGTATTGAAATTCCCCGGTTGCGTCGTACGTTTAAAATTCCTGATCTCGATCTCTTTCCCTAACGGTGGCGATCATTGTTCGAAGTATTACATTCCGCCCGCGGGTTCAATTATCCGGCAATTTACGTATACGCGTACAAACGATCATGAAAATATGTAGAGAATAGGCATGCAAAGGTGTGCACGAGATCCTTGCCAATTTTCCACGCGAATCGGCAACGAAACGCGCGTAAGTGACCTCGAACACTGAAACTGGCATCGATCGTTACGCAGGTATGCGGTCACGATCTTGATCTTCGCGCACACGCGATGCCCGATCGTCCATTCACGCTCGATCTTAGGCGAATATTTCTCGTACTAGTTCTATGCTAAGCTGCAAGCTATTTTCGACGGTTGGCATGCGCAACAGAATGTGCAATAAAATCAGGGGAATCGAATGGAAACGACTGGAACTGGGAGGAGTAAGGAACATGAAATACGCCTAGAGAAATGGAACGAGAAGATAGATAAATAGCAGCAGTATTCGCGTAACAAACATAACGATGAAACTTTAAAACCGTAATTATTGCGGTGTATCGAACGGCAAGAAACATGGACGAACTTAATCGTAATGGATGAATTGGTTGCGAGGACGTTCGAAAGATATTAACAGCCTTTAATTACTCAGGTGTTAGGTCCTGCTCGAACCTCCGCTAATATCGGTATCGTCCGTTACGAATCGATTACAGGTATAATTAGATTTCTTCGTTAATAAGACGAGAGGCGCGTCGAAATAGAAACGCGGAGCCAATGGATGACCTTCCTTTTTGTCTAGCCACGACCGCCATAATGGCGGACAGTTAGGTTCAACGGACCCGGATTATGAGTCGCAGACTCTGCATGTATATCTGGACGTTGCACTCCCTTCCCAAAGTCACGTTCAACGGACCATTATCCCCATAAAACAAAATACAATCGCATTTGTTATAGCAGGATCGAAAGATTACAGCGATTACGGCATCGAGGACCGCGCTAACAACGGAACGGTTCGTTTCAATTTATTCTTGCTCGTTCGGGCCAGAAATAAAATTCTGCCAACCGCGATTCCTCGAACGCAGCACGAGCGAGCTGAGGATAATTAACATTATAAAGGTAACGCTTGTTTGCTGGGAAAAACGTCGACTAAATTTCCATAGCACCGCAAATGTAACTGTATCGCGTTAAGCCTAACAGCTGCGAGGCTGGATATCGTATTTAGTACCACTCTGTTCAGATAATTCCCGTTTCGTAAATTCCCACTGCGCGAAACAGAACCGCGGCTAAATAAATTATCGTTGATACAAGCATTCCTCTTACAACGCTGTCTAAATCTGTCCGAGATTCGTTGATATCCCCGTACAAGACGTCTCAATCCTTGAGACTTTCCCATGGAATCTTGAAACAATTATAAGAACTAAGTGGATTTTTCACGGCTGCGAGAAAAGTCTTTGTCGTTCGAGTTCCCTAAGAGGGCGAGCTCGCAGCGTGTTTTTGCACACGTTTCATTCTGTTTCGCCTCTCAGAATGTCGTAAGTCTTGATTTCATTGAGGAAGAAAGTGAACTCTTGTACGCGCGCGCGCCATTTCTGTTACGGTGCTCCATTTGTCCACGGATCCGTACGTAATCGCTGAAACGCGATGACGCTCCTCGTCATGATCGGGTTTCCACATAACGAAGTTCTTTTCTCTAAATAATCTAACTACAAGGGTGCCTTCCGTTTATGATGGGACTGTGAACTCTTGCGGTCTTCTTCTTTTCAATCTTCAACGTCGGTCTGTGTCTTGCGAAAGTCAAAGTGCTTTTACGTTGGAGTGTTTCTATTCTTAGAATTTACTCCTCATCGTTTTCAGGGACCACGAATCGTTAACCGTAGTGGCAACGTAACGATTACATAATGGAGAGTAACGTCCAGTATTAAGGCATCGGTTACGTGAATTCCTCTTGACCTCGGTGTTCAGAGTCTGATGGAACGCGAAGGATATATAGGATGTACCACGTATAATGCGATCGCGCTAGCCGTGACACGACCGTCTTGCCCTGTAACCGCTTCAGTTTGAGTTACCGGCTCCTCTAAGTGAAGCGGAGGAGCCGTGCAGGATCACCGCCTCTTCACGATTTACCACGAACCGGAAGTCGACGAGTCCGCAGAATCGTGATGCACGTAGGATTGACCTTCTCGGGTCACTCAGGACCCCGCCGTTTAGATCCAAGATTTCCACGTGGCACGGTCGGTGGATGTTGCCAATATCTTTCATAATAATACGGTTATCCCCCGTGCGACGTCCACCGTGACCTGAAACAGAAACTAAAATTTTTAGTTAGTAACCCTGACGCGAAAAAGTTGTTGCCTGTTCGAAATCCTTGGAACATTAACGTTGAACGGCCGACGTGATGCTCAATGGAGGCACGTAGATGCAAATTTGAAATCGTTCCCAGTGTTCGGGGATCAAATGCGTACTTCCGGTCTCCTCTTTCGGCGGAGCTGTATCCGGCCGAGCAGCCTTTCTGTTTTACAATTATACAGATATTCAAGGATAGAAAATATTGTGTTGGGAACATTGGTACAGTGAAACGTCGATTATTTGAACTGATAGAGAGCTTTCGAGTTACGAAGAGAAGAGGTTGCGATCGGTATAGAGAGTCGATGATAAAAGAATCCCGAGGAAGAGATCACCGGAGCCGCGCGTTGAACTATAAAATAATAAACTGTAATGATACGCAGACGAGGATAATATCCCTGTGAAAGTGCGAGTTCACCGACTCTGGAAGTTACACGAGCCCAGACATAATGACCAAGTGGTTGCGATCAAACGCGGTAAAAATGAGAAGGTTCTCGAGGGTGTCTTCTCGAAGAAGTCTCCGGGCGTGGATATTATCTGCTCGACCGTTCCAAGTTCTTCATGGTTCGAGGGTGATGATTACGCAGCCGCAGCCAAGGGGATGAGGTTACAGAAACGGTGAAGGGGGCAGAAATTATTGCTGGACACACGGCTAACAACGGTTACAGCAATTACACGCCGAAGAGATCGCAATCTCTCGCGAAGACGATCCTTAAATGCTCCGAAACCTCAAATTTCAAACGAGCACGTTTTAATGGAACTCTCACTACCGACTTGTGCATACTTTTCTTAAAATCTTAACTGTTAATAAATTCTATACAACATTTCTAAAAGAAGTCAACGGATTGATGATTCCAGTCACGGTACATGCGTCGAGAACACGAAAAGTTATTGGAATGCATTCTTTTTACAGTACAATGTTACTATTGTTAATTTATGATCGAGCAGCGGCCGCCAAAATGCCCCGCGTTTCCTTCCGTGCATTCTAAACCGAAGACGGAAGATGCTGGATTGCATACTAACTGTGCTGCTTCAGCCACCCACGCTAGAGGCTGCTTTTTCAACGAAACTAACATTATTTAACTCTTTACCGTGACTTGCGAGCGTAACTCGTTTCCACTTCCATTAGCATTTTTTCGATAAGACCGATTACTAGCAAATAAATTTTATACTCGAATTCTCAAGCATGATACCTTTACCACGCGTTGAAATCACCCGAGCGTCGATGGACTTTGCGACCCGCTATAAAATAAATTGAGTCGTAAAATAAGCAACGTAATCAATGGACATTTCAAAGACATCTACTGCTTGCTTCAATTAATTTGGCAAGAAATAAAATATATTAGAAAATATTTCACGACCTATAGGTTGGAAACTGGTTTAATCCACACTGTATATTCACTGTATTGTCGCGTTATATATTTTACGCTGCCACACGGCAACAATATTATTGTTAAGAACCGCGAATATGCTAGTTAGACAACTGTACGCACCGTCGAGTATCTATATTTATACCAAGTGCTCGTACCTAATGGAACTTCGAACGAGTATCCCAACAGAAAAATGCGAAGTCTCGGTCGGTCGGTTTTTTGCCGCCTCTCCGGTTGCTTTTCCTCTTTGTCGAGGATCAGCTCGATGCCAGATAAAGGGAGAACGCGTTCAAATGCGAGACATTTACCGGTGCAGGCGCCACTTAATATATTGCAATAACATGCACCGGCAATGTAAAGGGTAGATACTTTTGCGCTAATAATAATTTCGAAGCTCGACTATTTATAGAGACTCCCGAGGATTCAGTACATAAACATCGCGATCGAATCTCCCGTTTCGCTATCCTCGTAAACCAAAGTTTATAGGTTTAAAGACTCGCCGTTAACGTGCCTATAAAATCAAAAATGTATCTCTCGAGTATATAATCACGAGATTAAGAGCAATCTGTCGAAGCTGGATCGTTTCGTTTACGGATACAGAGTGTTTCGGGCCGAAACGACCGGACAAACAAATTTCATTTCGTCTCTAATTCGTAGAGGCGAAATAATTAGCGGTGAACGGTGACGTTAATGGGCACCGGGGCTACCAGGAATCGTCGTTGGTCCCCGAATGCCGTGCATCTTGGCGCGCCTTATCCTGAATCGGTTACTTTACATCGAGGCGGACCTATTCCAGGAATATAAGGAGGCAAAGAGGCCCCCGTCGGGCCGATACTTTCCCACTGGGCAGCCCTTTTCCCGACGGTCTAAGCTCGGCACTGGGCATTCGTTACAACCTGTACCTACCGGCGAACGTACGTACACGTTTCTAAGGAGTCTCATTAAGCGAGACAAGGACGAGAGGTACGGTGGCGTCCTTGAGAGATCTTTGCACTCGCCGGTCGTAGTCGCATCTTCTCCTCGCGTTTTCTTCATGCCGCCCCTTCGAAGGCCGCGAAATGGCTCCGCCCAGGTCATGGTCCACGCACCTGGCGTGCAGATCGCACCTGTGCCGATGCTGCCTTTTTCTGCCCATTTTTTCCGCCTTTCACGTGCCCCCTTCCTCCCCCTCCTTCTCGTCCTCAACGTCTCTATTTTCCTTGAACGCCGCCTGAAAAATATACCCGCGATTATTAATATTGTTCCGTTAAACGGTACATCCGGCGAAGACCGGGTTCCAGCCGACTTATCGGCTTTCATCGGTCCGATGATTTATAGCATTCTTGCTGGCGACGATTTAAAGGCGCCGCGGTGATTCGACGATAACCGGGATGATGTATAGGACGAGAGGAGTCCGCGTTTCGTTTCGTCTTCCTTGATTTTGTATTTCGATCGTCGCAATTAAAACGACCACGAGGAAGGCCTCGTTTTCTCGCATTCGAGAATTATATTTCGGCGGGCGAATCTTTTCGGCCCGGCCGCGGTAGCGTCGTTAATCATTTCCGCGTGATCATTTCGAGCGAGCGCCGACAGAGATGGATGTTACGCTCGAACCGAGCGATACCATCGAATTTAATTCCAGAAACCCACGGGTTACGTCGAGCGTGAAAGGAGCCCGGTTCGACGACGCGGTCTACACCCGGACGGCGTTAAACGCGCGCCGTTTAAGAAATGTCATTATTCGCGAGCGCATCTTCGCTTCCGGATTGGTACGCTTGTGTTTTAATAACGCACTTTCGCGCCGCGGCGAAGCTAATGGCCTCTTCCGAGAATCATAGCTGTTACCACGCTTTGTGATCCATATAGTTGGACATGCTCGGTAACGCCGCTTAACTATGGACCACTAATTTTTTTTACGGCCCCGCGCGTATCCAGAAATGTAGCAAGAGTAACGAACGGCCGAGTAAAAAGCGTTTCGACGCTCCATTATGGCGCGCGACGGTCTGCATCGGCAAACAAGCGAATCTTGCGCTCGCGTGCAGCTTGTTTATAATACATAATTCGCAAATCCGTTACAATGATTACGTAAACTTTAACCGACAGTTTCGTTGATCGTGTTTTTATAATCGATAGGTACAATCGACGATTCCTGCGACGTTCGTTCTTCGCGTAGCGTCGAGTGAACCTCGCAGGAAGTGCGAACTTCCCGAAGGCGACGACGTATTTCGTGTAATAAGGCAAACATTCAGGTTTCTCTTCGCGGAGGCCTTTTCAGGGCTACGCCAAACGAGTGCCGATACTGTCGACGATAATGGCGATTCTAACGGCGGGCTCTACGTCTTCGCCGAGTCGCCGACAAACCCTCGTCCTTCGACGGGAATTGCATAGTTGAACGGCTCTTTTGTCGTTGTAACTGGTAACGAGCCACGGACCGGACGGTAAATCCCATACGAACGTCTCGTCGACCATTCGGCAATGACAACCTCTCCAAATGTCTTAATACAAATTAAAAATCGACGATAAAGGAGAATCTCAACGCGCTTGCGTTTGCCTAAGCTAGATTTGGTAGCTAACAGACTCTCGTAACAAGTTTTAACCGGAGTACCGAATGGTAATCTAACTGGATTTAACTGCGTCTAAAGGCAAGGTTTGCTGAGTCAGCCTCGCTGACGAGAAACGCCATTTTTATTTATCTAATCTTCGCTCGAGGCTTCGAAAGGTGGAACTAATCGTTAAATATATTGTACGACGACGTTTCCGGAATTTTTTAAACAATCCCAAAGCCTCCTTTCGTAAATCAACGCTGGGATTCGCGACGTGTTATAATAATTAAAATTATATCTACAGTAAACATAGAACTTTTCTAACGAAGCGCCATCGTCGGAATCAAACACGGTCCCAGGGACACTGAAATCTTCGGAAACCTACGGTTGACATAGTCTAACATCTCCTAACGACAGTTTAAACATTCTCGAAGGAAAGAGTACGCGCGAGTGTCCTTCGGCGTAAACTGCCTCACACGCGCGAGATCTTTTTGTCGTTGATAAAGCGTGTGAAACGAACGTTGCAACGCGCCAAAAGCCCGCTAAAATTTCAAACGATCGACAAACCGCGCGATTAGACCGTTCCTTGCGTAGTTTGCATGCAAAGCGGATGAAAATCGCCGTGCAGCTCTCAAGGGACTGACCCAAATGCAGATCGCTATCATCTGGAGCGTACTGACGAGACGAGGCTGACTCACTGTCAATGAGAATCGCATAAATTAGCATGGCTGATCGACGACTTTGTTCCCTTTCAAAAGCCGATTTAATTCGCTGCTCAACAGGTACCTGGCCAACGCAATGGAACAGTAAACAAAAAGTATTAACTTTACAACAGACAATAACACTAGAGAGCTGTATAAATTAAGCGTTCCTTTTTTGAAACACGTTGGTCTCGTAAGTTTTTGTATCCACGATTCTGAATCGCCCGGTAAAATATTCCATTAAACGCTTTTCGCAAATTGCAATCAATGCGCAACGATGACGCGTTCGTTTATTATTCAATCGTAAAATTCGAGCCTGAACTTTTTGGCGCGTCCTTCGAGAATGGAAATAATAATAAGCCAGCGCGGCGCGCGGACTCGACAGAGGACGTATACGACCCTCTCGGAGCTTTTATGCGAATAACGTTTCAAAGAAGCCGAATGCTTCGTTAACAACAATTCTCTACGGATCGGTTTGCATCCTGCACGCTTTGCTGCCAGGAGACACGCTGAAACCTTCGAACGCGACGCGATTTTCAATTCAGACGGCCGCTCGGAGGCATAACTTAATAACGATACGCGTGTAGCCATTACGCGAGCTGTTGTAACGCCTAAATGGAATTAGAATTTTTCGAGACGAGAGACGGGAGAAACAAACGAGATCGATATATCGTTACAAGTATTTAGAACATTTATTCAGGTCGAGATAAATAATATCTGCCCTCGCTCCCGACCACACGTTTTTGTCGCTTAATTTTTCTCGTTTCTCCCTTGTTCCGCGATGCTAATGGGAAAAGATGGCGGGCAATAAATCAAGGAGACGGTGTAAAGAATGGGCCTTTACGACTTAGCAGACCTCCAAGTGATTCCAACCATCTTTCCACCCCGCTAGGTCTTTGTCTTGCAAATACGTCGTTTAACGCATAACAGAGACCTCCGTTGTAATTTCAAATATAATATATAAAGTTCGAGGTGGAGAGAAAAAGATCGGAATTAACTGTAAAAAGTACGCGAGCGTTTCCGAGGCGAGCGAAGAAAAACGTCGTAGATTTACACACCGTGATTCGTGCAAACCAATGTCTACAGCGTGTTTCATCCGTGACCATCTTGATGGTTACAGCCGAACGCAGCACGTGTGCTGTTGCTGCGCTGCCATTGTGCGAGAAAAAGACCAAGGGAAACGCTGCACGATATTTCTTAGCGAATCACGACATCGATAAACCTTTAACGGTGCACGGGCATGGAATTCTTGGCGCGCCGGTGGATCTTCGATTCGATTCGGTCGCCGACCAGTCATCTAATAATCTCTACTGTTTCGGATCGGATCATACGTTCAATGCACGATTCTGAGTACGTAACGCGATACTTCCTGTCATTTGTAGGGTAATGCCGCTCGTGATTAAATTGTTCAGCCGTCTATTCGCATTACCAGACGTTTGTAATTTCCGCTCGGAGCAACGGCACGTAAGCCTAAGTAAATTTTACTGTAACCGCCTCTATCTAAATTTTACCAATATTTTTTTGCAATTTTCACGATTGCATGTAACTTGCCTCTGTGTACTTAACATTCTCGAGTTACGAAGTCTTAAATCAACAACCTGGATGCACAAGGACGTCGAAATTGATCTTGCCAATTTCTGCTGAACTGTTAACACTCTTACACGACGCTTAATGACTTCGTCCTACTTTGCGGAGATCCTCCGTGATTAAAAGTAAAAATTGTGTAATATCGAATACTCGTTTTCGTCCTTTTACGATCACCGCTTGGGCACACGTTAATCCACATAGAATGTGGTACGTCGAAAAAGTGTCACGTCGTGTCCCGGACGATGATGACATTCTACTTGCGTCACTGTGTGCTCGTGTGACGATTTGGTTCCCTCTTTTCGAAGCCAACGACCTCGCGATACGCGCGGACTTCCGATTACGTGACCATGAAATTTCGATCGATCGTAATACTTAACCGTGAAATTATTTTTCACCGTTGATCAAGCCGTTAACCGGCGATCCGTACCTACGTTAGCACCTGACAGGCGTTAAAGTCTCCTATACGTTGCAAATATACTGGATGTTTCGCTTATCTCGACTACTTCGAAGGTACAGAAAACGAAACAAGAATTCTAGGAACTTAGGGGCGCGAGAAATTAAGTGCATAATCCGGGAAAAATCATTGGACATAAATATTGGGTCGGAAACCGATTCCACGGCAAACAAGTAAACACTATAATTTATGTTTAAAAGGTACGGGCGGAACGTTGGCCAGGCCGTTGCATGAAATCCGTGCGATTCACGGGGGAGAACCGTGACAAATGTACCAACAGTACCACTTGGTTGGGAATACAAGTGTGACCGTGCTGTAATAGATTATTTCCATATTAACCATCACGCTTCGTGTACCGCTGATCGGGACGATATGAGTTTTCTGTACGGTCCCACCTGCCGTGCCTCGCTTCGAAAACATCCATTTTTTTTTTTCTCTTTTTCGTGAGCGTACCGTCTCGGCGCCCAGTACCGTTATTGGTATTACTACACGCCTGACTAAATTTATCGAGGGTTCGAATTATTGAATCGTCGAATAGCGGCAGTTAGTTCGGTGAATACGGCGCGGGACAAGACGATAGCGCATCTTACACTCTCCCATATTTCGTGAAACTGACTTCAAAGGACCCGGGCAGCCTTCCGAGTATCGTGCATTAAGAATTAATACAGGTTCTGCACTCCAAATTCGCCTTTCCGCAGACCAGATTTATCTAGATATCTGTCTTTCGAAGCCACTGTAACGAAGGTAAAATTCGATGTAAAATAACACGAAATTAACATAAAATACTCATTTAACGCTGAAAATATCGATCGCTTACCTTTCGAAAATCACAAAAAACCGATGAAATGACTTTTGAGTCGCCCACGAGGTGAATTTTTTTACAGAAGGATGAGCTTGATCCGTGAAAGGATTGATAAAGTGGACGTGGTCGTATTTTGTTTAATTATAGAACGATTATTACTTACCACCGCGGTCAACATGGTCGAGGGTGTCTCCGCATCAGACGAAGAAACAAAGGGGCAGTACCACGTGGAAAGTCGGCAGCGCGATGTTGATAATCTCCGCCATGCTAGTATTAATCGCTGTCTTCGCGATCGCTGGACTGGCTTTGTGGATGGGAGGTTCGTCCACGCTTTGCTACTCGGTTCTTTTCCACAAAATTATATTAAATTAGTCAAAACTTATAAAAAAAATGAAACTTTGTTTCAGCTCTCCGAACAGACTCGAAAAATGGTAAGCACTGCACGTTAATAATCGACTCTACTTAAATTTAATCGTATACAATATTACCCTGTACGAAATAATTTGCATAATTTTGTATGAATTATTTCTGCAACATCGCGTACATAAAAAATTTATCCTGCATCGTGCATAGACTTTAATTTTAGATTTGTTATGTAGGAATTGGTATTTTCAAATATTAATTAACAATTACAGCTATCGTTGGATTCACCTGCACCTTCAGGGTGGCCAAAGGTGAAAAGTACAACCCCATGTTGAAACTAAATACGAGCATGGTGTTTCGCGAGAAGGAACGAAAGTATAAGAATATAGTAAGTCCTGACTCAAGGATATTTCTGCAATGAATTAAAACGACGATGGCTCACGAATTTTGCTATTGCATTTTAGTTCGAGCTCCTATTTAGAAGAAGCGTTCTAGGCACTGCTTATCAGAAGACCATCATAGACAAATTCGAAAGCGGCATTCTGAAGGTCTTCTTCAGGATATATCTGGACAGAAGGAAGGTGCCGCGATCGATCACGAACATCGAGGATACGCTCGAAGACATAATCGCGAAGGAGACGTACTCGTCGTCTTCTCTGTTCAAGGACATGGAACTAGACCTCACCACGATATCGGTTAAAAGTAAGTAGTTATTGATCTATATCGAATCACGTGCCCCGGTTCTTTTCTACTTTTCAAAACCAATTGTAAAAATTTGCGATACAATTTTCCCGTGCCACGATTTGTATTAATTTTTTCCGCAGGAATAAATCAGGACGCAGCCGGAGGTCAGAAACAGTCGCAGCAGAAAAACGCGATGATCACGAAGAACGGTCTCCTGCGCCCGAGTCGGAACAATTCGCTGATCACGAGCCCGAAAACAAAAACGAAACCGAGCAAACCAGAATCCAGCGAGCCTGAAATCGATTTCAGCAACATACCGACGATTCAGGGCACGTACAAAGCCACGAAAGTGAACGCCACCGCTCAGAACAAGATCAATTCCACGGAGGGTGTTAGAACGCAGCCCGACGCGAGGAACGACACGAGAGGACCGTTAGCTCGCGAGGAAACTACTATGAAATCCTCCACTGTAGGAACGAGCGAGCCAACGCGCGGTAACGTGCACACGGTGCCCATTAAAATCAAACAGAGGGTAAATTACACAGCGAACGACGCGCAACTCAACGAAACCATCACGGAATCAACCGCGAGGGTCCCGACGTCCACGATGGCCGCCGCTCTGAACAAAACTGACGACATTTTCAAGGATTTCCGGAAACCCGATTTCGAGACGTCGCCGTGGAAGCCGATCATACCCGGTTACGTGAACACCGAATTGAAACTATTGCCTGGGAACGTAGAGACGACCAACAACAAAGTGAACTACAGCAACGCGAACGTTGGGGAAGCAATGGTCCCCGAAACGACCCTGAAACCGCCTCGACACACCGTTCAGAGCGTCCTCGAAACGTCGACGACGCGAACGAAAGTCGCGGAGCCGCCGGAAACGCTGATCTCGTTCGCGGACGTTCCCGGTATGAGCACCTTCGACACGGACGACAGCGACTTCCCGCGCGACAGGATCGTGCCCCAGGAAATGGTGAACTTCCGTGTGAACGGGAAATTCAAGAACAAAATCCCGGGACTCCTGGAGGACGGGCAGATCTTCACCGTGCCTCCGGCGAGGACGGACGACGCCGAGAAGCCGGAAATAGAAGTGGCGGGCCAGCTGCCGCTCGAGACCTACGACCTGAAGCTACGTACTTCCGCTCAGCCCGAGAGAATGGAATTTTCGTTCACGAAACCCTATCGGTCCACGAACGAGAACGAGACTGGCTGGAGAGTCCCTGGATCGCGAGTCTCCTACACGATAACGGATCCCATTCGCGACTCGGAAGACGCCAAGCATCCTGGAGGCTCGTCGAAAACGAACAAGAAGAGAGTGGACCAGGTTACCGCGAACACGGAGAAACGAAACTCGACGATCGGTTCCAGTACACCCAGATGGAACGTGCAGAGGCCGACACAACCCGACGTGGAATCGACCACGAAAGTGTCCAGGGTAGGCGTGGCGGAGCCTATTTCGGACGTGGACGTCGAATTGGAGCCTAGGAACCGATACTCGGACGTCCAAGGGGTTACCAAACACCATAATAACGCTTTGCAAGACAGAAAGGTTGACAAGACTGTCCAGGAGCCTGTGTACACGAGCTACAAGACGCCCGATTTGAACGGGGCCGCTCTGAGGCCAAGCTTGATCGAGAACTCTGGGACGCTCAAGCCTTTCAGGCACACTATTCCGGTCGACAAGATCACGTCCGTGGTGGATGACGACGGGAACGATCAAGAGTCCTCGTCGAAGCAAGAGACTAATGCCGTGACCGACAGCATAATACACGAGGAAGAGAAATTCGTCGAGGTGGCTCAAACGAACGCGAACGCAAACGCGACGCGAGTGTTGCCAGGAGACTTGGAAAAAGTCGTGGAAGTAGAGACTTTTGTCAGGGATCGGGAAACGAACGTTCCGATGGAGCACGCAAAGATCGAGATGTTCGATCGCGTGACGCCAACGGAATCGAGTACTCGAGGTATGATAGACGACGAGAAATTGTTGAAACTGAGCACGACGGAAGTCTACTCGGAGATGATTCACCCGTCGTACAATAACATAGACAAACTGGTCGTGAGGAACGAGGACACCAAGGAGACGCCACCGGAAAGAATAACGTCGAACGTATCGAGAAACTCCACGTTCATAGAAATCGACACGCTGCAGCACACTCCTGGACAGACCGAGGACAACGATTCGTCGAGACACAGGCCGCCTTTCGATACGGAGGACGAGTCGTACTGGTTCTCCAACGAAACCACGAATCGACCCGGCTCGCTGGAGACCCGGAAGAAGGTCTACAACGACACCCTGAAGGCATACGTGGTGGAGAACTTGGTCACGTTGGCGCCCGCCAAGAGCAACACTGCTGTTGGCAGGCCTGTCAGACCCAGACCCAAAGTCGACAAAGAGAAAACCGCGAACCGAAGCTCCACGGAGGACGCGATGCTTCTGGAGCAGTTGTTCGGCGTGCAGAGTCGCGACAGAAACACGACGAAACGCGATTCGCCTAATCGTCGGGACTACCTCCAATCCGAGGCGTCGGAGAACGCGAACGGGCACGCCAGGATCGAGCAAATCGTAGAAGTGGTGACGTCGATCAGCACCAAAGTGTCCTCGAACTTCAACGACGATCCTATCGTGCTGAAACTCATGATCACCAATTCTACGTCGCTTCCGGTGATACGCTCGGAATCGCACGAGGAAACGTCGACGCAACGAGTACCGGAAGAGTTTGCCGCCGACGACAGTCGCGAAGAGAATCGTTCGTTCGAAGGCGACTCGAAGATGGATCTAGATCCGAGCAAAGGGGGCGAGAAAGTAGAAAAGTCTCACGATCAGACGATTCAGACGTTCGACAGGAAGATCTCCACGATCGAGGAAAACCGATTTCTGCTGGAGAAGCTGAAGCAACTAGCCGCGATCGGGACCGACGACAAGCCGGTGAAAAGTAGCAAGAATCATTCGAGACCTCAGGTTTCGAACGCGAAACCGGAAGCCCGGCCGTTGCTCGATTTCGAGAAACTGAAGGAGATCGCGGACATCGCGACCGGGAACAAGACCTTGATGAACTCGAGCGCGGGGTTCACGATGACACGCGACGGAGTGGAAATATTCACCAAGATCTTGAACAAGATGGAGGATCGAGACGACAAGATGATCTCCACCACCGAGAAAACTACAGAAGCTGGTAATTATTTAGGGGTATCTTTAGAGGTTGTATCCGCCTAAACATCGACTTTGGAACTTTGAAATCAATTAATTTTTTTAACGCACAGGCGTATACAACCCCTATAACAAATGCATTCCGATCATTTTGTCTGCGATTAAAGATTCTGATCTGACGCCATCCGTTTTCACAGACGATTGTTTCGGTTTCCTATGCAGAGACGGGAAATGTCTGCCATCCAGTGGCAGATGCAACATGTTGGGTGAATGTTCGAATTCGGAGGACGAAGCGAACTGTACGTGCGCCGACTTTCTAAAAGCGCAGCTCCTGCATCAGAAAATTTGCGACGGCGTGGCCGACTGTTGGGACTATTCGGACGAAACTGACTGCGGTATTTATCTTACGCGCGAATCGATACAATCTATAGTTGATTTCGAAAGCTTAAACTCGGAGACAATATCTCGTTGTAATAAATTCTAACTCGAAACGACCGACTACACCGTTATAAATTGTTTTTCTTAATTTGTCGTTAGACTGGTGCGAGGAGGGTCAATTCGTGTGCGGTAACAGTCGATCCTGCGTGGATCAAGATAAGGTTTGTAACGGTTTCGCGGACTGTCCCGAAGGGGAGGACGAAAAGAAATGCGCTGCGCTCATAGAGGACGACATAGTTCTAAATCACGAGAACACAAGCGCGTTTCCAACGCGGGAGAATAATTTTGAGACGACGGTGACGGAGGACGCGTACCCATCGGTGCAGGAATATTTTTCGGAAATCGAATCCACCACTGACAAGGACGTCGTCTTCGATCAAGAAGCAGTCGAATCCTCCATCTTAGAATCCACTACTCTCCGTGCTCTCAAGGACAACGTTCGGCTGGAAAAAATTATAAACACAAAAACTGAGTCGACGATCAAGGAAGGAGCGGTCTTTGGCAACCGTGAACGATCTAACGCCACTCTAGTTTCCGGAAGGGAAATATCGTCGAATGGAAAGGACGTTCTTACTCGTGGGAACTCTATCCACGTAAATGCAAACGAGAACGACGCTACCTCCATCAATGTTAAGAAGGAGATTAACAATTACAACGAGGAGGGTTACATAAACATACGAAAGAACGGGAAATGGGGAAAATTGTGCTTAAGTGGAATGGATACTCTTTTGCAAGAGAGGCAAGCTACCTGGACCATGGAGGACCTCGGCAGAGCTGTTTGCAAGGCAATTACGTATCAGTAAGTATTTTCCAAAAATTGTGTAACACTTTCGACTCTAAAATACGACAGTAAAACATTAAAAAATGATTTATTTACGCGTGGAAAATGTCTCGACAAATCGGTTAACGCTTTCCAGAGATTACGAAACCGTCGAAAAGGTATTGGACGAAAGGCCAACATCCAGTCGCTCGTATTACACGTTGTCGTACAACGAGAAACCCCTGGATAAGACGATCCTGACTTTCAAACCATCCGAGTGCCCGAGCGGCGAGATTCTCAGGGTCAAGTGCAAGAACCTTGAGTGCGGAATAAGAACGCAGGTTCCATCGCAGGCAAGGTATACTCACTGAACCAGTTTCTCATAATTATATACCGACCAGAACATTTATACAACTATTTTGTATACAAACTGCGCCCGAGGATAACGCCCTCCTCCTGCGTTTCAGTAATAACAATATATCGATCGCGGGGAAAAAAAAAAATATATACACGGCACGCATAAAATTAGAATTTCAAACGATCCTTATTGCTCCCAACGAGCCACATTATATCGTGCATCGACATCGTAAATTTTTATCAAGATCATCGGGAATACTGCTAATCTGCCGAAAACTTCTGTCGCTTTTGTTTTTTTGTTAGAGCCATTATGTTTGAAAAATAATATCTATCTTTCGAGTAGATTATATTTTTTATAGAGAATGAAATACATGAACGTACTTGTCTAAGACGTATGCATTGAAGCAGATCGAATGTTTCTCGACGTTCCAGGATAGTTGGGGGCGGTAGCTCTTCGGCTGGAAGCTGGCCGTGGCAGGTGGCTCTGTATAAGGAAGGCGATTATCAATGTGGAGGTGCTCTCATCAGCGACAGATGGATCCTATCCGCGGCGCATTGCTTTTACCAGTAAGTGATGCAAATATATTAAAAACATATTAAAATGAAAGAAAGGAAGCCGGTAAAGATTCAACAGAAATCTCGAATAGGGTAAAATTGTCGCTATGCAAAGTGTAAATGTAGATCCAAGCTTTAAGAGTTGGTAGAATGGTAAAATTGTTCGAACCGTTTCAAATGGAAAATTCGGGTTTTTTCGCAGTGCTCAAGACGAGTATTGGGTGGCAAGGATCGGAGCAACTCGCCGTGGAAGTTTCCCGAGTCCTTACGAACAAGTGCTACGCTTGGACCACATATCCTTGCATCCCGAATACATCGACAACGGATTCATAAACGACATAGCGATGCTGAGGCTCGAGAAGCCGGCGATCTTCAGCGACTACGTCAGACCGATATGTCTTCCTGAAACAGAGCCAAAAAGTGGTACTATGTGCACCGTGACCGGATGGGGGCAACTGTTCGAGATTGGAAGAATATTTCGTAAGTATACCTTCTGATACATCCATAAAACCGACAAGCACGCGGTTTAACAATAACTTTTTATGGAACAGCGGATACGCTGCAAGAAGTACAGCTTCCTGTAATCTCCACGGAGGAGTGTCGAAGGAAGACGCTGTTTCTTCCCTTGTACAGGATCACGTCGGGAATGCTTTGCGCAGGATTGAAGGATGGTGGAAGAGATGCTTGTTTGGGAGACAGCGGTGGACCTCTGGTTTGCTCGGGATCGGACAACACGTACACTCTTCATGGTAAACACGCACACTCTGATAACACTGAAGATCAGAAAAGATTCGTGTTATTAAAAACTTGATAAATATAGAGAGTACCATTATTCGTGTAACTTTTTACTTCAGGTATCACTTCGAACGGTTATGGTTGCGCCAGACCCGGAAGACCGGGAGTCTACACGAAAGTCCATCATTATCTTCCTTGGATCGAGCACACGTTCTCGAGCGAGGACATTCGATCGTCGATAGTGTCCTGCAAGGGACATCGATGTCCCCTCGGTGAATGTCTGCCAAAATCACGAGTATGCAACGGATTTTTAGAATGCTCGGACGGTAGCGACGAACGTAATTGTCCTGTTAATTTTTAACACGTCGTGTCCAATGGCGGGCATCGATCTTCGCCATTTAGTCTTTCCGTTCAAGGCCCTCGTGCACTTGAAACGCTTACCATCGATAAACGCAGATACTTGGAAACATTCGAATACCAATTTACGTAATTCGGAATACTGTAAAATAATAAGTACACCGTCGAAGTATCGAATGTTTCTAGTTTTCTGGACGAATCAAAACGGAAAGACACCGAACGTGTTAACGAAAAAAAGACTGATGGTATTTGTACACGCGTCGGGCAAACGAATTAATTAATTAAACGAGTTTAAGAATCCGCGTGTCTGCTCGCTGGCAACGAAACCGTAGTTGGCTGAAAATCAATTGGCCGCTCAACTTAAACATAGGAGAAAAGTAGTTCTGCCTAGCACGATTCACGGTTGGGGAAACGATCTTGAGCAACCAATTAATTTTATCCTAACGATAATCCGTTTGCCGCAATCAGACGCGAGGATCAATGAGTTTTTGAATAAAAAGCAAAACACGAGACATACACAAGCACTGAAAGAAACTGTTTGAATTTTCACCGTGTCTTTACGAACACTTCTGTAAAATATAAAAATGTTCGTTGATTTGATATATGTATAGATAGAAATCGAGAACTGAAGACAAATGTTACAAAATATATTGAACATCCGTACAAGCTGTTGAAAGTTTCAAGTATTAATGATTAACTAAGAAGTATAATCTTCTGTGCAATTATCAATGCGTTTGATTGTTAATATTAATGCGTTAGAATCATAGAAGTAAATCGACTAATGGCAACCATTAGATTATTCACGGCATTATTTGTTCAATCATTCGTACGACTCAGACGTACTTAGCGTAGACATATTTAGACGAACCTGGCATTCTGATTCTTTGTAGTTGCAAAACGAATCTCAAGGCCACGTATATCGTGCTCACTACTTTAGTCTCTTCGTAAGTTCAAAGGTTTTTAACATAATGTGTATATATCGTGTCTAATGTATTATGTAAAAAATCTTTTGATGCCAATAAATAAGAATTTTTAGAAAACAATATCTATGGGTGCGTACCTTTCTCTCTGAAACAACGCTGTTAAATCGTTCGTCGGTTTCTGAAAAATACAAATATAACACAACGATAGTTTAGGTGGTATATCATTTCCTTTTATTAGGACAATTAGAAATAGCACTGAAAATCATATTCGGAAATAAATATTGGTTACTTTCGTTATAATACTCTATCGATATTAAAATGAAAGCTGTTAAAGATTACTGTATTAAAGACAGTACGATCCTTGGAGTAAATAATCCCGGTGAAATAATCATCGTTCCGTAATTAAACAGATTTAATACCATAGAAACGATAGAAAAGTCGCATCGTTCGGGTTTGCTTGTCTCTTCGGTAAAAAGGATCGAACTGCTGGACTCGTTATTACCCTAAACGATCTTGTCATTCTAAATCGTGCCTCCTTTAAGTAGTTCTAATATTAGATTATACCTACGATTAGCACAATATACCAAGTGGTAAAAATCACAATGTAATTTACGTCACGTTCAAACAGCACGCATTTGAAATTCAATATCGAGTTCACAATTTCCTTATTGTTCAAGGTATTTGCCCCCTTAACGGCTGAACCATCAAGACTTTTGCACAACCATTTTGATCGTTTCAATTTACACGTATCACTCAACGAACGTACCAAGAGTTTCTAAAATTCTCGAATTCACGCGCGATGAATCGGATGTTATACATAAAATAAATTCAATATTCAATTCTATTTACATATCACGAACGTTCATAGATTCGGAAGACTCGTGAACTGAATTGCTCAAGCTTTAAAGTCGTCATAGCGAATTAAGGATACGACATCTACAAACATTAATCAATTTGTTCAGAATGAATGTAATCACGTGCGATGTAACTGATAAGGGGTTCGCAATGAACAGAATTATTTGCTGCAAAAGTCTAGAGGTAATGTATCGACCTACTGATATGACGTCCCTAACACTTTCTAAATGGCTCATGAATGTTCCTTGATTCTATACTCTCAGATGTGTACGTGCGATACTCGCTCTCCCCTCGTCCACTAAAACAATTCAGTGGCAATTCCTTGGCGAGTTGACTGCAACCTTGAAGCGACCGGGTTTGGGCAAAAGTTCGATCACAATAAAAAATGGTGTAAATGTATAAAAGTGCGATTCGAAGGTAGCAAAACTTTTGTCCATACCTATTCTTAATCCAACCTACAGCCTCCTTTTATCTCCACGCCAACGTGCGTAATAACGTTTCGTGAAGAGTATCGATTCTACTATTTGAACACCTGCTTGACGAATCACAATTACTAGAGATCTAATCGGTCCTATATTACAAAATATTAAGCAACAATTTATCAAATGTCCGCGTACGTGAATTTGACAAGACTCGTTTTATCAAGCATCATTTTTCGCTTGACTCCAATTTCCATCCGAATAAAATCGATGATCCCCACGAAATGTACAAATACATCGAAAGAGACAGGGCTATAACGTCGAAATGTTATTTAATCGATTTATCTAATTCGATTCTATATCTCTGAAAACGACATAGGATCGCAGATCTATGCGCGAGGATGAAACTATTCTTTTCTATTTATTCGCCCTTCTCCCGATACTTAAATTAATTAAAGAAGCAATAAATAATAAATCGATGAATCCTCTGAAGATGATACCTCTAATGAGCCGTACTCTTAGACAGACGTTAACTTTAGGCTATGAGTAGTTGATTTTTCTTATGTTTTAACCCAATAGATCGATCGCGATGGTACTAAGACCTTTTGGACTAATAGTTGTTTTGAATTGCTCCGGCACAGGATACTCTGCCTGAAAACCCCCCCCAAAAAATACAACGTATAAATATACCAGAGTAGATGAAAACCGTACAATTGATGCGATTGATATCGTAAACAGCTTACATAATCCCCGTTGGCTTTTGGTACCATGACGTTCATTTCGCTAGACTTGCTGCTAATAACTTCTACGTCCATTGATTCGGAGCTCAGATACATCTGGCAACCGTCTGTTTTGTCGATGGAAATGGTAGGCACCTTTCCCAGTACCTGTGATCACAGAAAGACAAAAGAAACGAATTTATTTTACGGTAATTAACACCATCCACCAAAAATAGAATGTCTCAACTTCTTATCTGAAACACTCTGTACGCGATATCGATATTTTCGCTTTCTACATCGAAAAAGAACAACTGCCAGTCGCAGTATCTCTTGACTTTTCACGTTTCACGCAGTACATATTCTAAATAATAGTGGATACGTGTTGATGGCTTCTTAAAACCTACAGTTGTGTCTAAAACACCTCTCGTCAAGATGCATTGGCAGTTCGGTAAGATTTCGCTGACGTTCGTTACGAAATAAAAATTAATTACTCTCGTTTCGAGCGAACCTAAACGTGGCCTCGGTAATCATGTGTATCTAGGCGGAAATTTTGAACCTGTGCAAATGATCTGCGAAGTCGACTGGAGAGAATGCCCAAAAGCAATTGCAAATTACATTTGGAGTGAGATTGTGACCGACGTTCTCGACTGCTTGAAGAACGAGGAGATAGTCTGGCGGGTACAGAGAATTATTATTTTTCAGTTGTAATGAGTATCGAATTAGAGGTCTATGAACATAGCGATCGGGTAAGTTCTTCCTGAAACTGATTTCGCTTCTTCTATCTGAACGCTATGTTCACGATTAGCCCCTTCGAAAAGCAAACGCGAAAAGAAACTATTATCTTGCGTCGAGCATATTTCACTGATCGAATCAATAATATTTCAAGATCCTCGCCGTGTCCTTTGTCTGCACCATATTGTTGCGTCTGATGTTCTCCAAGACGAAACACGTGGACGATACTGTAGTTGAAAATGAGATTATCAACAAAGTCGGTTACAAAGTGGAGGACCTCGAGCTGAAAGTTAATATACTGACCTATAAAATGCAGTACGGTGCTTGGCCATTGCCTCATCAAATTCATAAATCGAACTTCAGAAAGAACCTGCGAAATCTCCGGCTGACCCTATCCAATCCCAACGACCGTAACGACTGGATAAAACACGTGTTATTAAGGTAACGAAAGAGCTACGAAAAGAAGGAGAGCTTCCACTTTATCGAAACGTTGTGTCGTTTTTTAGCCCAAGACGAAAAGAGTCGTACGTTTCGTGCCCGAAATATAATTATCCATCCGGATACCGTCTGACGGAACTGTTCGACGCGAAAACGAAAACCACGTATCCGTACTTTCGACGCGACGCTCTGCCATTGGAACGCAGCAGTAAATCTTCGAAAAGCAGCAGCGAGATAAAGTACAATTACACGCTCTAAATACGACGCTCGTAAATGTCATCGATATTCTAAGCTGGTTGTGCTTACAGGCTAAATTCCGTGTTTAAGAGGGCGAACGGTCGTAAGCAGCGCAAAGTGTCGAAAAGCGAACACTTCGATGCACAGAGCAGAAACGCGTTATCGTCCGCGCTCTGTTCGAGGGACAGGACCGCCAAATCGACAAGCAACATCAATAAGAATACAAAAGCGTTCAGAACGGACAAAATGACCGGTGCTTGCAAAAAATTCACTAAAACCATGGACGAGTGCAAACGGTATTTAAAAGAGTTACACGATAGCGACAAAAATCTAGGATTGGTCTGCAGTTCTTCCGAGCTCAGCGACGAGTCTTTGATGAAAAATGTTTGGCCAAAAACGCAGGTAAATATGAATGATGATGTAACAACTATTATGTCACTATCGACGATCTATACGATTATGTTGCAGCAGCGAATGTGTACCCAAGAGAACGATTTGGTCGATGAACAATCTGAAAAAAACGAAGAAAATGAGAAAGGAACGGATTTGAAAGTAACAGATTCGATGCAACGGAGCAAGGAAAATTATTTGGAGCTATCGAACGCAGTTTATCCGGTTTTAAAGTTAATCGACCAACGCTTGAGGCCTTCGAAAATGAATATAACATTCTGCACCGACGTGTTTCCGCGGCAATCGGTCTCGAGTATGTTGGTACCACAACCGTGCGAACGGAAGAAATTCATAGAAACGTCTCAAGAAACTCTGTACCAAGTGAAGAAGAAGCTGGAAAGTTTGCACGACGTGTTGCGAACGTACGAGATACAAAATCCTGACGCGCGGGGGAAAGACGGACAACATGAGGGTAGCAAGAACATAAATAACATTTGTCAGAATGTCATGAATACGCTTGTATCGGCCACGACGGAGGCCAACAATTGGAACGAAAAGAGAAGTAGAGTATGTTTTGATGCCGATGCCAGGATAAATCCCGATGAAATGCAACAAACGATCTACATCAGCTCGGAACAATACGAGAGTGACGACACGATTAAAAGTTCCGACTTGTCCATTCAAAATTATTGCACCATGTTCAACGCGTGTTGTCCACGAAACATAAACGAGCTTAATTGGTCGCTATTGAAGAAATCGGAGAATAAAATATGTTCTCTGAGCAATCAGAAGTTCGATGCAGTCGAGGATAATGGATGCCCCTTCGCCATTAAATACGATAAAGTTCCTGAGCGAATATATTACACCATTTCGTCCGACCTGTTCAAAGAAAAAGATATTAATAGGGAAACGACTGTAACTGAGAATTGTACGTTACCAAACATGTGCACTGAGAACTTCAATCAGCATGCTGTACCAATGGAAACCGACGAAGATTTGATAATACTGTCGCCAACGTCGAGCCGTACTGAAATGTCAAGAGACAGTGAATCTGATGATAAGTCCACGTCATTGTTACTTCAAGAAGCTTTGCAATTCAAAAAGGCACTACTGACGCGCGTTGAACTCGAAAAGGTATGTTGCATCGATGACACAAAAGAAAATATAAACAGCGAATCAGAATACAGTAAATGTTCTTACATTAATAATAATCTTCAGTCTAACTTTTTGGATATAATATCAGAGGAACAGTCTGTTAGTAGCTCCACCGACAGAACTAGTCATACTTACATGTTTCTCAATGTAAAACAGAATAAACAATCAGCACGTTCAACAATAGGGAATCATATAACAGATCTTACATACCAAACTGCGATCAACGATCAGAATGGATGTAGAGAATATTTTGAATCGAATCAAAACCTTTGTTCCCCTTCTGAATATTTCAGTTTCAGTAATATGCCTCAAAAGGAGAACGAAATTAACGCTGACAACTGTTTACAAGGAAACGAAGCTGCTGAAACGGTTCCAAATAATTTACAAATAAAACATTTGAATCATACTAAAGATAACTCTGATGAAAGACTTATGGATATGAAATTTACAAACTGTTTAAAGCATGTAGAAACGAATATAAGTAAACACGAAACACGCAATAATGAGATGGATGAAAGAGAGAACTCTGAAACGCATTACTTACGTATGAATAATACAAATGAGATTATAAATCGTAACGTTAGTAGCGTGGAACTGTTTTCACAAAATTTAAATGAAACTCTGTTCGACGAGGAGAATCAGAATCCAAATAAAAACGAAGGTTGTAATTTTTTAGATCCTGAATCTCTGAAACAGTGTGCAGACGTGTCATCCATGAAAAATGCAGAAGATGATTTTGTGAATACAAAATTTAATTTATCAGACGATGAGAAGTACATCGAAGACAATGAGATTTTAATGTCCAGTCCAAATTTTAGTTTGAAAAGACACCCTGGGGCATGTTCACTCATCGAGCAAACCCTAATAACAACAAGTACTGAAAATGCAGCAGAAATGGATATGATGCTAGAAAATGTGGATGCAATATATGAATTATCACCCTCTGAAAGTAAAGAAAACTCAATTGAAACAAATCTAATACAGGATTCCTTAACATCCAGTACAAATAATCACTCGAATAGCTCTAACATTCCAGAACCTCCATCTGTAACTGTAATGATTAATAAATCAGAGAATGAAGAAGAGTTCAATTTAAATTGGTCAAATATCAAAAGTAATTACAGTAATGATTACGTTGACGAAAAAGACGCACACACGATTTCAACAAACACGATAACCCTTCAAAAATATGATTGCATAGATATGGAGAATTATGACAAACACAAGCTAACATGCAATGATGATACACCATCGATGGAAAAACACAAGGAAACAGGAATTCATTGTGACCAAGATGACGCACTGAAAGATGAACAGAATAATTCAGATATAAGAAACTCGTTAATAAATCTGGATAAAGAAAATTTAATTGACGAGGCAGACTATAAATCTTATTCCAACCTCGTTTCTCCGCATAGTAGTTTATATTTCACTGACGAAGCTTCCAGTTCTATCGCAAAATTAAATAATACACGCTCAAACCATTTTGACGATTATTTACATTCGAATTCAAACATACAAACTTCAAAAGACACTACAAATGCCGATTTACTATCTATTTCGCAAGATATCGATGAAAAATTATCAAATTCTGAAAATGTACCACTATTTAAGGAAACAGAACAAACATCAAGAAAAGAAAATGAAATCTTAAATGATAACATCTCAATTTCGTACATCGATACCAATAATCATACCTTACTATCACCAAAAGATATGAATGCCGGTGATAAAGCACAATCCAATTTCTTAGTAAATAAATCAAACATATTAAATGAAGACCAAGACGCGTTCATGACAAACACATTATCGTGTCAAATTTCTCCAAGGGATGCAAGAGACAATATGATATTGAAAAGATTGAATAGAACAATGAAGTCAAGGAGTCAAGAAAATTACACTTCAAGAATTGAAAAGCTACAAAAACCAATTGCTCCGCAAAATATAATAGGTTTAAAATCTGATTTGGTAGATACTGTCCACGTCAAAGCAAAAAGTAATACAACTCCAAAACACGTAAAAGTCAGAGATTTATCCGTTGAGTCTAGACGTAATGCAGAATGTCACATTAAGTTGGATAAAAAACAGTCTCTGTCGCAAATCAGTTTTCGATCAAAGAAATCTGCAAAACATGTTACTTCACAGTCATATGAATCCCCGAGCAATGCAAACACAATAAATTACACTCACTCTTTAGAAACTAAATTAAAAAGTCATGGGAAACCAATGCTACCAATACCTAAAACCTCTTCAAAATCTTGCATACCAGTTCTAAAAAGTCGATTAGAAGCAGCGCGACGATCAGATAATGAAACAAGATCTAAGAGTCCAATGAGAGGACCGCTAACAATGACTATGCTTTGGAAGGATGATTTGTGTAGTAAAAGCCAAAATACAATGGAAGAATCTATCAAGATAGAAGGCAAATCAGAAAATAATGAAGAATATGCGGTAGAAAACAGCAACTGCGACAAAAGTATAGACGATAATCAAAACCATACTGGCAAGCAAGATTTGATAAAAGCATCATATACTCTAGAAAATTTAAGTGAAAATACTGACAGTAACAATACTCCACCAGAACAAATGGTAATATATGTTAACATATACACAAAATATGATCAAAACACGACGAAGATAGTAGATCCGAACAAGTTTTTAGAATATATTGAAAACAGAGAGTTAAACCTACAAAAAGAGACCAAAGGAAATCAATCTAACAAAATAGATGTAGAATTTTCAACAGACTCTATAGAAAAGGAAAAAAGTATAATGCACAAAATTGTTACCATCGTTTCTTCTGTCATAAATGGTAATGAGTTGGATCAAAATGTATCGTCCGAATTACCTGCACGAGTAATGAAAAATGATTCATTCACCAGCGCCAAGTTAAAACATTTATGTTTCCTTTCCGTTGAGCAAAGGGAAATAGATGTCACTGCCAAACCATCCGTAATCGATACAAGTACATCAATGTCGGATTTAGAAAAGGTTTCAGGTACATCGGAAAATGTATTAAATAAGTTTCAAATATGTGGTACACCTAAAGAGTTAAACAATGACGAATACATAGCATTCCTAGAAATTCTTCATCAAGAGCCAAACACTGTACATCTACAAGAATTACAAAACGTCTGCAAGAAACTTGTATCAGAATATAAAAAAAAATAAGTAATACTCGATCATAAATAGTACTTATTGTCTGCGTTTATAAAATTCCTTATTATCAGAACAATATTTTTATAATATCGGGCTTTTATTTTCTAATACAGGGCATGTACTTTATGTAATTATATTATGTATATATCTACACATTTCGTAATAAAGTTATTTTTTACACGACATTTGATCCAAGATGTAGGACGTGAATCATTTTCCATTTTTAGTAAAAAATAAACAACATACCTGCATTTGGACGCTCTGACAGTTGACGAATTCGATGCTTGCCACAACAGAGTCGAACACGACAGACGATTTACGACATGAATCCATAACCACAGAGTTGACTTTGCCTTTAACGACTAAGGTACTGTCTTGACATCGGAACATATAAATCACATTATTCATCTCAACGTTATCGACGAGCAAATCTTTATTTCCTTTATGGTATTCCTACAAAACAAATAAAATACAAATTTTGCGAATAAAATTAATGTTTTACAAATACAGAACAGAGGGTGTTATACCGCGTATTACTTACTATAAGCCATTTCTTTCCATCTTTAGTAAATACAGGTGGTTTGTCAATGGGTGCACTTGCAGGTGGTACGATTTTTGATGGTATAACATTATCAACTACCGGTGCTTTAAATGGCGCTGGACCAGTCCTCAATGAAGGATTCTTATGTGTCTGCATCTCGGAAGTGACTTTCTTTAAGTCTGTAAAATAAGATGTACCAATTAATAAAATTTTCTAATTACTGTTTTATTAGTATTTTATAACTATAGTACACTCACTCTTTGTAATAGCTTCTCCCTGATTAATTTCGGCGAAAAGAGCACTTCTGTCATCGGCAATACTGACTGGTGCTACATCTCCAATAGGCATGCATGGTGGTGGAGGTGGTGGTATGCCTACCGGTGCAGAGCCAGTTTTTGCCCATACCAATCCTGTTGTATGATGTTGACGTACGTATTGCTGAAGATCGCTCAGCGTTTGAACCCAAGCCTTGCACCATTCAGCATGTACTTTATTTCTGTAATAATAATAATGGCGAAACGTTTGATTTATTGTTATTTTTTAACAGTTTGCAATACGAACTTACTTCTCCTTCCAATCTTTTAATACACGGTTAGTATAAAATTGTCCAGCGTCGTTCATCTCTTTTACATAGGGTGCTGGTGTAGGTGATACAGCAACCCATCCTAGAGCTGGAATACTTTCACTAATTGCTGATAAATGATTAAAAAATTGAGATCCTCTATTTTTCTCGCGGAAGTCTTGAATCTGTTGAATTTGTGTAGATGTAGGTCCAAGAAGAGCAACTTGCTCTGATTGATTTACTGGGGATGGGCGACTTGCTGCGGTTCGAATAAATTCCAATTGAATTCTATAAAAGGAATGAAAATAATTAGCGATTATATTCAACGTTTAAAATAAAATTATAATGAGATGCTTACTGAAATGCCTTTTCTACAAGCTTGCTGTGAGTGGCTACATCACTGCCAATTTTCTCACTCAGCTTCAAGTATTCTCTTACAGGACCGGCCAAAAGATCTTCATAGCCTGCCACTGACATGCTGACAAATTTGTCTGATGCTGGTTTATGTAGAGATTGAGTAGGTGAGGCAGACTGTATAGATGCACTGCTTCCAACTAACTGTGACTTCTTTGGAGATGGTGTACTTGTTTGAACAGCAGAGTCTTGAGTTTCAGTTATAGAATGAGTCCGTACTTTCTCCAGTCGCTTGGTAACAGTCTCCAATCGATTTACCAATTCTTCTAAGTGATCTTCCTTATCACTAGCTTCGCAGCCTTTAATATAATTAAAAATTAACAAGTTATTGTATATGAAATATTTCAATTCTCATGAAAGTACTTTTAACATTTTAATAAAAGAAAACAGAATCTGTTTTTATTTTAAATCTTTAATCGTGAAATAAATCTTTCAATAATTAGAGAAAATATATGCACATTCGCATTTATGTCGACTACATTAAATATAGAATGAGTGTATAAATAGATGTATCAAGATCCACAGCCACTAGATCATTATGTTGTAAGCAGTGTCTAAAAGAAATAAAATCGTGTTTTCTTTCAACTGTTAAAAATATTCGTGAAAATTAAATTCAAAACAACTATAATTGCCCATTATAGTTGCATTCAAAAAGACTCTATAGGCAGACTCTTTGTATTGCTTCTATTATTACTGGTTTAAAAATAAGAAGAATCAAGTTCAAAAATATAAAAATAGAACATTAATTTGATTTATATCATAGAAAAATTGTTTAGATCTACAATTAAATTTAGAGCAATAGGCAATAGACAATGTAAATAATTCATTACTGCTGCTTTAATTCCGATCCAATAGTACGTAAATTTTAAAATCACACTTCATTCAGTTATTCGTTCACTTTATCGAAAATTATTTCTACTGGAACAAACGTTTGTGTGCGCGAGACCTTCTCGACTTTTCAGAAACTGGTGAAGAACTAAACCACAGTTCTAATGATGTTCGACGCGATATATGCCGGCCTATTCTTAGGAAAACTGCGAAAACTGAATCGCGAGTTATATGTACGTGGCTTACAAACTCTGCGTAGGTAGATACTATTTTGTATGGAGGACCTTGCGTGTTTACAGATATTCAATGCATAAAAAATTCTTTATACATTGATATTCCACATATACCTAGCAATCAAGTGTTAAATATTTTGAGATGGTTCATTTATGTGTATAAAATTACCAAGTTCTATATTTTATACGCACAATAAGGAAAAAGAATTTCTTTAAAAAAATTACAAATTATCGTAACGTAATCAACACGTCACTCGACGTATAAGGGTTGTCAAATAGTACACCGAGGTGAAAGGTAAATGGGTCACGGTGTAAAAATAGAACAAGGACGAAAAATAATGTATAAAACAGCGAAACGTTTCGATGCTGCCGAGTTCCTTGTCATAACTCCAAAACAAATAATTCCAGATATACATTACATACAAAATATATTTAACAGATAACAAAGCCATTATCGCGACACTATAGCAATGCTGTCCAACATGAGCCATTTAGCACAGGACGTTGACTGATGTTACGTTATCGCGTCACGTCCAAACACAATACCAAATCAAACCATGTAAGGGACAGCATTGTTCTACAGTATATTGGATCATTGGTAAAACAAAGTGTACGTTAGTCCAGCTATACGCGGTGTATTCAAGCTCGAGAAATTAGTTTCGATAAAGATTATAGAAAGTAAGAAATGGATTATGGGTGAGCCCTAACCGGCGTGCACCATCGGTCCTAGTGGGTCAAACCTCACTCTGTGCTCCGACGCATTTTGTGCGGCGTGCAATAAATCGGAGAAGAATCTGTGTCGTCTTAAAGCTAGTTCGTCGCGGGCGACCGGCGTCGCTGGTGGTTCTTGCATGCCACTGCACTCTTCTGAATCATGATCGTCCTCCTCCGATAGCCAACGGGGAACTGACGGAACTGCGCATCATACACCCGAATATAGACACCTTGTCCACATTAAATCGTCCATTATATGCAATTTTCGTATTCACGATCGAGAATAATTCAACTAGTTGGACAGAAGAGAGAATCGACTTAAGAAACCCCCCCACCATTTATCCAAATATGGAAATCACTTTGTTGGACGATGACTAACGATGAGATTAATCATATCGCAAGTACTGGTAAGCGCCAAGTGCTAAGTGTTCGTGTAATTAAAAAACAAATAAAGGTGGGAGTGTATGTGTACGAGTCATAAAACGAACAACCAAATAAGGCCATATTTCTGGGCTGGGTGTCCTGCATGGAATTTCAAAAAGTCGATTCTTTCTACGGCCAGATTGTAATGAAATACATTACACAAACACGAGAACAATAACGTAGATCGCATTACTAGGAGCACTAATACATATTAAACACGGTAATGCGATTAGCGTCAAAGGCAATTTCCATTATGCTCTTAATGAACTTTGGCCCGGTGAAACATTATTATTATCGTCAAAGAAATTTGATTACACTGAAATACTGTTCCGAAATGGTACGCGTGTAAATAAAGAGCCAGGAAAAGTAAGAAAATTGCACACATGAAACAATTTATGAAAACAGAAAGGACAAAAATACTGCATCAATAAAAATATACCTGGCGTCGTCTTTTTATTAGCATTGTCATTCGGACAGGCTTCGAAAACGGAATCGTCGCCTTCTTCTTCTGGTCCATCATCGATCGTTCTCTCGATATACGCGGTAGAAGAATCGTAAAGATTCGTTTTAACAATGGTAGGAACACCGGTATTCAGTATTACCTGCATTAACCCAACCCCGACGCCCCCGTCACCAATCCCGCTCGTATTATCACATCCATTTACTTCTGCACTTCCACTCGCATCTTTGATTCCATTTTCCTCTTCCCTTTTGTTCTCTTCCGTTCCATCGGTCGCATTTTTAGCATCATCGTCTTCCTCTTTGTTCGATTCTACAATCGATTCCTTTCTCAGTCGAGAACCATCGATTTCATCGCGTTTACCGGATGGCAACGGACTCTTGACAGTCAAGTCATCGACTACTTCCGCGGAGCAATTCTCCATAGATGGAGAAACTTTCTCCGATCTCTGTACGTCGCCGTTCAGCTTTTCTTCTCGTCCGATTGGCCCGTCCTCCTCAACTTTAGCAACTACCTGCGGGTCTATCGCTTTCTGACTTTGCTTCGTCACATCGCCGTTCGTCTTCTCCTTCTTCGCGCTCTTATTGCAAACACAGCATTTAAACATCGTCAATATCGATTATGGATTTCCTTCGTATCAGCAAACGCTTGCCGTGGCTTTTAGTCTTAACTTCGGAGGTTTTAAAAGTAATAGCCTTACGTTTGGGGTTAGGTGTATTCCAATATCGATCTAGTTCGTTCTGTATCGCGACTACTATCGATCCGTCAGACCGGAAATGATCGATGTGTGTAAAACGCGCGTTAAAAATTCGGTAAAATATATCGTACGTTTCAACGAGAGAAATATAATTTCGGAAATATATACAAGACTTAGGGTGTAACAATGTAAAATATCAACTATGAATTCAGAGTGCGGTGTTGATTTATGGATTAAATATTATAATTTTTAACAATCAGAGTTGAAAAACGCTTCTTAGTATGTAACGATTATCGAGTCGGAATATGAAAAGTAGCAACGAGTAAAAACGCTTTAATATTTAGACTCAAGTTCAGCACAGACCTCTCACAGCCGAAGAAACCGGTACTTGAATATTTTAGGTTGAGCACGCGTTCTAGCTAGTCCTTCGTAGGCAGCGGAACTTGACGATCAAATATTCTATTCCAAGTGAATTTCCCACGGGAATCACGCACTATAAATTGTTCAGCATACAAACGAACTTCAATTACATTTACTCACAGCCAGTTCGTATGTTTACGGTCAGCGTTCGTTGACATTGTAAACTCCTATTGCACACCCAATAAAACGATGTTAGGTTAAGTAATTAACGCATATTATTTCCTCTTTCTATTAAAAACATGGAGCATGTAGTATTAACAGGCAACGTATACTGAAGAAACCATGTTTACCGCTACTTCTGAGACAACAGAGATAAAACTGATTCAATTGTTTCAACAATCAAGATGTCCTTTTTAACTGTCACGAACAAGCAGCAGTTTTTGATAACGCTTTAATAATATTTCAATGAACTATCGTAAAAATCACATAACGTTTTAAGAAACTGTAACTTCTCTCGATAACGCAATGATCGATTTCAATTACGTGCAAGTTTACATTACCGAGATTAATCCGATGGCAGAAATGGGCGTTGCACGTTAACCGAGTTTTCACTCTATACAGACACGATCGTAAAATTGCAATTACATGCGTTCGTCTTGAAACAGCAAATATTGTGTTTTCATCTTCTAACGGCTTCCAATTACGATTAACGGAAAACACGGACAAGATGAAATTTTCGTCGGACAGCAAATACACGCCCTTCCTAACGGCAACGATACACCCCTACAAACGTAAACCGTGACCACGTTTCTCATAATCGCACAGGAAAAGCTGGAGACTCGATATAACTTGCAATGAGTCAATAGATAAACACGCACACGTATACATCAGAAGCACATGCCATTACCGTATATGCAGGTAATGTATGTAGCAAAGTTACGTACGTTGATACGGTGACGAGCAAAAATATGAATGAACGAATACCCAATCATTAAAAAAACATTGCATACATTCATTTACCGTGAATCACTTCTGTTGATTCGACTATAAATAGTTTAAACGACTATGTAAATTAACACCGTCCCAGTATCAATTACTGGTATTATACTTCAACAATAAATCAAACACTACGCAAAACATACGCTAACACGCGTTCCAAATTATTTGGTACGCTTCTAAATTATCAATGCGATGTCATTCAATTTCGTTGTACGGATTAATGTGTTTGGGTCCTCGAATAATTCCCAAATGTTTCGAACCAGACGAACATGTCCACCCTCGATAATTCCGGCCTAACTGGCACTTGACAACTGCGTGAATTCGAACTGATACACAAATGGAAAATTTTAATTCAATTACGAGACCCGTGAGGGTGGAGTTTCTGTCCTCAAAAACAGCCTACTTTGGAAGCAACCGGCGCAATACTCTACCGCTTCTGGTTTCGACCGGCACACTGCGGTGCTGCCACAGTGGTCGAGACCCGAAATTGTTGCAAGTTCCTTAGGTAGGAGCCACGTGCACCCATAGGACTTTCGAAATACGACTTCGTTTCTAACAGGACTACAGAACTTTGAATTCTCTTTCCTCGTCGCTATTAAACAAATTCTATAAATCACTTAACTTATAATTCACACTTTAGATACGTTCATCAACATCAACCAATATAAAGACAACAGTAATATTATTGCCCATGCATTATTGCTCAAATTAATCATAAATCAGAAACGGAGGTCCGTTATATGTAATTCTACACGTACATGTTAATTCTAGAATTTAAAAAATATGTAACATATACTTGTGTTCATAACAAACACGTCTATAAATATATTTTACTTATTATCAGTCTTCACATTGCACTGATAAGTCACTTGTACTGATAATGATAAATGATATGTAATATTTATCAAAAAACTTTGTTGTGATGTAAGCATATCGTCTATAGAGCATAAATAATACAATGAATAATTTAGAATACTATAAATTACAACGTGAATACACAATTTACGACACAATATTTAATTAAGTTTGCACATTACGTATATTCTAGATACGCGATATTAATACAAATTTAAAGATTATAATTTTAAGTAATAATTATAGAATTTTTAAATCCGTGTGAAAATTTATAACAAATAGTCGAACATTTGGAAAATGTTGCAGAACTTTCATCTGAATTTCTTATCATCGCGCACACACACTTAAGTTATCAGTATTTTAAATTTTATAATCAGCTTTACTCGTATCTATATTATTACTATCTTAAACTTATTTTTATAAAACAACGAAAGTGTTCTTAACTCATATATAAACATTATCTTGAATCATTTTTCATATAAAAAAAGAAATCACTTGGTACTCACGATTTTTCCACATATTTAAAACCTTTTTGTAAGCACCTGGTACCATCAGAGAATCGTTCTGTGCGATTTTACGAACTTCGGACATATTAAAAAATCTATCTTTTCGTTAACAGTTACGCGGATAATTAAAAAAAAGACTACATAAAATCTAAAGAATAGTACGTTCGATGTGTAACTGATGAATGATGATAACGGACTCACTTCGTCAGCTTTCACGATGGAATTTTAATCTCGCGTCAGAATCACAGGACCGTGTCATATAACCAACCTAATAGTAAAAAATCTCAGCAACGAAATTTTAAACTTCTAATTAAACGAACGTGAAATTATATGACTAAAACGATAGCTTTAAACAAAGAGAATTATATATACTTTTATAATTTTGTATATTTTTTCATACCGTACAATAAATTTTCTTAATTAAATTTTGTATTATAAATTCGTATATCCTTTATGTTCGTATATTATCGAAAGACAATTAAAACAACTTTGCTTTAAAAAATGTCATTTATGAACATGGAAAGTAGAGAATGAAAATCTTTGTTTCTACGATACGTATAGATACATACTTCAATGGTATATATACTTTACTTAATCGGATTTCGTATATTTATTCAATATTACGAGGCATCAAGATTCGTTACCAGGTGTCAAGTGTCAGGTGCAGCATAGTATGACTCACAGTCAAAACGCAGCAGGAGGTATAAACTGCACACGTATAACCATGTTCATAACCAAACTAAATACTCCCTTGTATCTTTTAATAAAAAGAACTACAGTTCTAATTTTTTCACTCGCCTAATCGAATATATTACACGCCTCGTGTATATACATGTGTAACGTCAAAGTATGAATAATGTGAACTACGATAACTAGTAAATAGTAAAATGTTTTCAGGAAAGTTGATATACACCTAGCGGCTATGGTGTGTGTGTTAATAATTATTATGCGAAATATGTGCACTTACTCACCAATATGAAGCCTCGCTGAAGTTCAGCAACATGTATGCTGTCACTTTGTGACAATTGACTCAACAACAACACAACAAACACGATACACAAGTGATAAGAATTCAATCTGACAACATTACTACACTGGGGCGTTTGCCGGATACCGGAAGTACTACTCTTGCTATTATAAGAGCTTAGAATTGTTAACTGCACATGCGCTTACATTTAAGCGCATTACCTTCAAAAGAAACGCATCCATTCCTTGCATTATTCCTTTAAAAATCTAAAATCATCGAATGAATAAGATTCAAGAAGAAACAGCTTTACTGCGTAATAGATCAATAAAGTTGTAACGATTTACGTTCTTGAACGATTTTAAATTTAGTGTTATATTTTTTAGTAGAAAACTATAATTCAATCGACAGAGTATAATTACACGTATAATAACACTTCCACAGAGATCTTTTGTGTCTGTATCCTCTGAACTTAAACGTAAAAATATATTATAAAGTAATGCTTTGAATGTTCCTTACTGATCCATATACTGTTTAGTGCTGCCATCTAGTTCTGCAGTCAAACAAAGTGACTGCAGTAATTATGCTGAGTCACAATAAATTTATCTAATATTTAAGTCTTTTTCTTTAATAATATTCCTTATCGTAAAGTTATTCATGGTTTCCTAGTATTTTGTAACAGTAACCTATAATTATAGTATAATTATTGATACCACATATGCATCTGTTTTAAACTTATAATATATGATTTTTGAGAATACAAACTTTACTACAACTTTAAACTTTACAACTTTGCTGAAAAAATAATATACCTTAATATAAAGTGATTGATTTTGTTGATTTACAACGAATTTAAAACAGGGTACGTAAAATATCACAAACAAAATCATGAGCACAAAATTCATATTTATTGAATCAATGGAAATTTTAAACATAATACCTCAATATCACACACTGCTAGGCACGTTCTTGATTCTTTGGCTTGCTTGGTTTATTGCTAATAGACATTATAACAGACACGAAAGAGTGCCAACAGAAGATGAAGTTGAAAAGAAACTTGCAGAATGGAAACCTGAGCCATTAATACCTAATCCACAAATAATTCATCCTTCTCTAAATCCAAGATGTGTAACATCTAGAGCTGGAAAAAGAATAATAGTCAATGGTAAAGATTGCTTAAATTTAGGCACACACAATTACTTAGGTTTAATAGAAAATAAAGAGATAGAAAAAACAGCAATAGCAACAGTCAGAAAGTATGGTGTAGGATCTTGCGGCCCACGTGGATTCTATGGCACTGTTGATGTTCATCTTGAATTAGAAGAGCGTTTAGCAAATTATACAGATACAGAAGAAGCTGTTGTATATTCATATGGATTTAGTACAATAGCATCTGCAATAACAGCATATTGTAAGCGCAAAGATCTTATATTTGTTGATCAAAATGTAAATTTTGCCATACAAAAAGGATTAGACGCATCTAAAACTAATGTTAAGTATTTTAAACACAATGATGTGAAAGATCTGCATGATCTATTAAGAAAACAAGCAGAACTTGATGAACAAAATCCTAAAAAAGCATCCAAAATTAAACGCTTTTTAATAGTTGAAGGTATTTATATGAATACTGGAAAGATTTGCCCACTACCACAGTTAATTGAACTTTGTAAAAAATATAAATTAAGAATATTTATTGATGAATCAATATCTTTTGGAACTCTTGGTGCACATGGAAAAGGTGTGACCGAACACTTTGGTATTCCTAGACACGAAATTGACATGATTATGGGTAAGTAGTATCATTAGACATGTATAATAATTGCAGGTAATTATTATTATACGTGAATAATGTATTTATGCAATTTGTAGGATCTTTGGAAACAGCTATAGGATCTATTGGTGGTTTCTGTGTGGGCACATCATTTGTTATTGAACATCATCGTTTATCCGGACTTGGATATTGCTTTTCTGCATCTCTGCCACCTCTTCTGACATCAGCTGCTATTACTTCCCTAGACATTATGAAAAATAATCCACAGATATTCCAATCACTAAAAGCTAATTGCATAATCATAAGTAACGGACTTCTAAACATTCCCTCTTTGGAATGTTCAAGTTGTCCAGAGTCTCCAGTAAAGCATGTCCATCTGCAAGGAAAACTAGATCACAATACAGAAGCAAGATTACTTTCCAAAATCTCTGAAAGATGTATTGAAAATAATTTAGCTGTTATAACTCCTGTCTATTTAGAAGCAGAGAAACATTTAGTCAGGCCTAGTCTTAGACTTTGCATTTCTACTATTCTTGATAACAATGATATTGATTTTGCACTGAATACATTAAAAAAGTGTACTGAGGAAGTTCTATCATTGGAGGAAAATCAAAAACTTTCGAAAACAATGTTCTAAAATTAACAGAAATATTCTACATACATACTATTTATTAACATCCTTGTACAGTTATGCATTTATTGTACAAACGCGAAAAGATCTCCTGATTGTACAAGCAAAGCATTTCTCTATTCTACAAATATTTTATTTTTTATTCAATATCATGTCATATCCAAGCAATTGTGATATGTTTTATATTTAAAAGATTAATTTAACAGTATTTCTGGATATATACATTGTCTTATATTTGACTTTGAAGAAACAAACGAATGCAAAGTACAAAATAGAATATATAAAAACAAGTTTGTTATTTTGTATTTTAACTATTCATAAATTTATTGTTTCACGTATATGCTTTAAAGATACTTGTATGAAATTATATTTAAAATTTACATTACCTAATTTAATATTATGTATCAGTGATGTATAAATATACATATCTTCTGCAAACTGCACTCGACAGAAACGTCATAAGCGATCGCACAAAGTGCTGAAATCTTGTATTCCTTTTCTAAAATATAAATCTCACTTATCTTAATTTTGCCTAAATTGTTTGTCCTATCCTATTTCCCTACTAGATTTATTTTTCGGTAATTTTTTAACGTTTTCAATTACATTTACGTCCACTCGAATTAAACTATCGTAATCATTTGTTTCCCCCAACAACATTGTTTAAATACTAATATATAAGTTTATTTAAATAATTGTATGTAATTTTATATAAAAACTTTAAACTGTGCAGCAGAGCGATTAGAGCGATTTCGCTGGTTAGAGCGATTTATCAAAAAATTGAGTAAACCGTATATTTTGTTCAAATTTAGTTCACATATATACTAGATAATTAAAATAATATACAACTCTATAGTTTTATGAATTAATACACAAGTAATTTTTTGAAATTATGAAAATTTTACAGCATGATGACGCTTTTCCGGTAATATGGCTGATAGGTTTGTAAAATGAAGAAATTGTAACTTCCTGTTTCTTCCCCATTGCATTCACGTAGGTTGCCACGGTAAGTGTATTCTGTTCTACCGTTTATTCAATAAAATAGAAAGTTAACTTACATTCTGTATTCATTAATTGTTTTGTAACATTATATACACTATATTGTATAAATGCAATCGAGAAAATGGGAAATTTATTTTTAATTTTTCAAGAAATTAGTAATAAACAGTTTCTAAGGTTAGCGTGCCATGTGGCCATAACTGAACTGGACTGATAATATAATTTGTATATTATCTTCTGCATAAAATATCGGTGCCCGCTTATGCTTTTTTATTGATATAATGATTCTATATGATGATAAAATAATACGTCTGATAATTCCGAGAACCATACAGAAGCTAGAAATAGTAGAACCCATCTGTGTGCGGATTAAAAGATTATAAATTGCATATGTCATGTCTGATTATAATTTTATCGATACATATTGTAACAAATACTGTAGATCTTATTTTAATAAGTCTTCTTTTTCTTTTAGTCCTTAAACTTTTTACAATCCCTACACACACACTAAGATGGGTAGGGAGGATAAGGCAACATGGAAATCCAATTACTTCACCAAACTTGTTGTAAGTATCTTGTAATAATATATTTGCAATATTTGGATGTGTGCTTCCATTTCTGGATTATCCTCATGAAAAATATTATATCTTTATGTAGCAACTTTTGGATGATTATCCCAAATGTTTCATCGTGGGTGCAGACAATGTTGGCTCTAAACAGATGCAACAAATACGCATGTCCCTTCGCGGGAATGCTGTTGTATTAATGGGAAAGAATACCATGATGAGAAAAGCAATTCGTGGTCATATAGAACGTAATGCTGCATTGGAAAAATTACTGCCACATATTCGTGGGAATGTCGGTTTTGTTTTTACTCGCGGAGATTTAATTGAAGTAAGAGACAAGCTCTTAGAAAACAAGGTCAGAGCCCCAGCTAGAGCAGGAACCATTGCACCACTGAGTGTAATCGTTCCTTCTCAAAATACTGGACTCAGTCCTGACAAAACATCATTCTTTCAAGCACTGAGCATTCCCACTAAAATTTCGAAGGGTACTATTGAAATTGTGGTACGTATATATTATATAATCTTTGTAATCTTATAATTGCAGTTTTGTTAAAATTCAAATTCGTATCATTATATTATGTTTATATTTTGTACAATTGATGTTTCATGTTTTAGAACGATGTTCATATTTTAAAACCGGGCGACAAAGTGGGCGCGTCAGAAGCCACTCTTCTAAATATGTTAAACATTTCTCCTTTCTCGTATGGTTTAATCGTTGAACAAGTATACGACTCCGGTACTATTTTTGCACCTGAAATTTTGGATATCAAACCGGAAGATCTGCGCGAAAAATTCATGGCTGGAGTTGCGAATTTGGCTTCAGTATGCTTAGCTATTGGCTATCCTACGGTAGCCAGCGCTCCGCATAGCATTGTTAACGGGTTCAAGAATCTGTTGGCTATCGCTGCTACTACTGAAATTGAATTTGCAGAAGCTGCTACAATCAAGGAATATATCAAAGTATGTCTACTTTAAATTATTATATGTTATTATAATGACTACACCTATGATGACAAACATATATCTGAAAATCCTATTTAATGTGTCAGAGCTAGCAATAGCAGAACCCACTGACACTTTAGGGTTTTTTTGTTGAAAAACGCATAAAGTGCCGTCTGAAATTCAATGTAGAATATACACTTTTTTTTAAAAGTTATTTAAATTTATGTATGTATTATTATTTTGTAACATTTTTGTAGGATCCGAGCAAATTCGCTACAGTCTCTGTTGCTGCTGCACCAGTTGCAGCTGCTGTAGAAGCACCTGCTGCTGAAAAGAAGGAAGAAAAGAAAGAAGAATCTGAATCCGAAGACGAAGATATGGGATTCGGTTTATTCGACTAAACTGCATATATGTATATCTATACATACGTATATGTTTAACATATGAAGCAGAGGGTCATGACCACTACACATTAATGTTAAACCGAATTTATAAAATGGAAACTCGAATAAACTACTTTATACAATATGTTGCACATAAATTTGATCTCCTGATATATGTTCTCGATCTTATCTTGTTCCTAGTGATAAGTGTATGCATTACAATATATTGCTCAATTAGATGAGTTGACACAAGATAGCAGTAAATAAAATTTATTATTCTTCCGCGCTTTGTATATTCTGTCAAAAAGGTGTAATTCTAGTTCCACTTGCTATTATCGATCGGGTACTTCATATTATTTGTTTCGGCTATATTTAAAGTAGCGAAGTCTTGATGATTCAGATGTCATATACAGGGTGTTCGGCCACCCCTGGGAAAAATTTTAATGGGAGATTCCTAGAGGCCAAAATAAGACGAAAATCAAGAATACCAATTTGTTGATGGAGGCTTTGTTAAAAAGTTAGTAACGTTTAAAGTTCCACCCGAACTGAATTTTTTTTTCGAAAATGCGCAGGATTTCGGGGGGTATGTCTATTCATCAAAAGTGATTGTAATTGACCCCCGCAACTGAAAATAATTTTTCTAGAACGATTTGAAATTTTTGAATTTAATTATTAATAACTTTTTAACGAAGCCTCCATCAACAAATTGGTATTCTTGATTTTCGTCTTATTTTGGCCTCTAGAATCGCCCATTAAAATTTTTCCCAGGGGTGGCCGAACACCCTGTATATCATTGAAAGTGACGGAATAGTTCGACATTCGACGAAGACTGTAGTTCATGCTGTATAGTTAGTATATAAAGCGTCGGTGGTACTGTATCTTATCTCATTCGAAAATTTCTGTGGTTTCTGTAACATACACGCGATTGTGCCTCGGTGTATTTCGATACCAGTCGGATTGGACCGATTTTGCGCGAAATTTTGTTTCAAGTGTCAAATTTTGAAACACTCCCATAATTATTAACCTATACAAATATGGGTCTGTTGTCTGAAGGAAACCCTTTATCTTGGGAGGAAACGAAAAACCTCGCGGAACATGTACGAAAACACGGAATTATTCAATTTATTAACTTATACAAGAGGCTCAGAGACAGGCAAGGTGATATACTCAAATGGGGTGATGAGGTAATAACCATTTTTCGATTTCTAAGATTCATTAAACACTTATAAACTTGTTTTGCAATGTCATGTCATAGAGTTAATTGTCATGAACGATTAAAAAATATACTATCTCATGTACACTATGATTACAAATTGCACAATATTATTCAATATATATTATTAACACATGGCTCAATTTTTATTTAAAAAAAATTGAATTATACGTTGAAATTATTATTTTTTAATTCATAAAATAATATAATTATATTGTTCTACTACATGTATCATCGATCAAGAAAAATTCCTTTTTCTAACCGAATATTTTTGTATTTCACATTATATAGGTTTTTATTAACTCTCATATGTTTTGTTATTTATATAAGAATATTATATTTATTTGTCTTTACTTTCAATAAATTATTCAGTCATTATTAATACCAGTAATTAATAGATGTTATAAGCTGTAACAGGTTTTGAACTATTATAAGCCATAACCTTCAGTTTTTTCATTTCAGTTATACTTCAATATTTCTAGGTAAATGAGTCAACACTTTTGATTTAACCATGTGATTTCACTAATACCATTCAATATGGTCAATGTTATCAATATATCTTCTAAACTTGTTTTAATGTTAACAATTAAGATTAAATGGTTATAGTGTTCTTAATATTCTATTCATTGATTTAATACAGGTAGAATATATGCTTATTAAATTTGATGATGAAGCAAAAACTGCAAAGCTTAGTTTAAGGGCTGTAGAAATATTGAAAACTTTAAATGAAAAAGAATATAATGATCCAGAGTAAGTATGTTTTTCTTCTTCTATGAATGAAAAATTAAAACTTTAAACAATAGTGTATTATTTTCAATTGTATGAAAAATAAATAGTACTCATATTCTAGTAATACATATTTTTTTTACAGTAATATTAAATCATTATGGAGACCTGAGTATGGAGCTTATATGGTTGAAGGAACACCAGGAAAACCGTATGGAGGTCTATTAGTCCATTTTAATGTTGTTGAAGCCAATATGAGGTATAGAAGGCAAGAAGCTACAAAATTACTTCAACCCAATGAAGTTTTAATGTCTCTAACCAGTTTTCCAAGGTAGATAAAGTAATATTGGTATTATAATATAGTAGTTGTATAGTGTTTTTTCAGAGAAATTAATTAATATCTTCTTCTACAGAATAGGAGCATCTGATTTTACAGATCCTCCTACACAACCAACACCAAACACTGGTGTATCAAGAAGTTTATTTTTCCCAGATGAAGCTATATATCCAGGTCATCCGCGATTCAAAACATTAACAGGCAATATAAGACAACGACGCGGAGAAAAAGTTGCTATAAACATTCCTAGTGTGTATTTACTATATTTAATATTTTTGTAAACAACACAATTGGGCTGGAGCATAACACAAAGGACTTATTTACAGTTTATAAGGATAAGAATGTTCCAAATCCATTTAAAGAAGATTTTGGTGCCTTGATTAATGATGAGTCTAAGAGTGCAGCTAAAGAAGATCATATTTATATGGATGCTATGGGTTTTGGAATGGGATGTTGCTGTTTGCAACTTACATTTCAAGCTTGTAACATAGAAGAAGCAAGGACATTGTATGATCAATTAACACCCTTATGCCCAATAATGGTTAGTAACACGTAACGATATTGTTATGTTTTCTTGAAAAATGAAAACATAAAGATAGCATATTCTTTCGCGCATACGTTACAGAACATTTGTTTAACATTCGACAGTTGGCTCTAACCGCGGCTAGCCCATTTTATCGAGGATATATAAGCAATGTTGACTGTCGATGGAATGTGATATCGTGTTCTGTTGACTGTAGAACACAGGAAGAACGTGGTTTAAAGCCTCTAAAGGAAAACAAATTTAGAATCAATAAATCTAGATATGACTCTATTGACTCATATCTCAGCGAACAAGGAGAAAAGTACAATGATGTTCCTTTGACATATGATGATGAAGTATATAAACAACTTTTGGATAATGGAATCGACAAATTATTAGCACAACATATAGCTCATTTATTTATCAGGGACACTGTATCTCTATTTTCTGAAAAAGTGTATCAAAATGACCAAGAAGATACCGATCACTTTGAAGTAATAATTGTTGTTATTACTACTATTATTGCAAGTATATAATTTTTATACATTAATGTATAAACAGCAAATGTAAAATTCCAGAACATCCAATCAACTAACTGGCAAACAATGCGATTTAAACCACCGCCGCCAAACTCTCCTATAGGATGGCGTGTTGAATTTCGCCCATGCGAAGCTCAAATTACAGATTTTGAAAATGCTGCGATAGTCTGTTTCGTTGTTCTCCTTACAAGAGTTATCTTAAGTTATAAATTGAATTTATTGATACCAATTAGTAAAGTTGATGCAAACATGGCTAGAGCTCAAAAGAGAAACGCAGTTAAGGCGGAAAGATTTTGGTTCCGCCGAGATATTACATCGGATGCAAAAAACCAAGATGGGCAAGCAGAATACACAGAGATTACCATTAATGAAATTATCAATGGAAAGGTATTACTTTCTTCCGGTAAATGAAACTAATTGCATAAATTACATAAATAAAAACACATCTGGTTTTAGGATGGTGTCTTTCCTGGCTTAATACCACTTGTAAATTCGTATTTAACTAGTATGGATATAGATGCTGATACCCACTGTACTGTACAATCATATATGAGACTAATACAAACAAGAGCTTCTGGAGAACTATTGACAACTGCTGCATGGTTAAGAAAGGAAGTTATTTCACATCCAGCATACAAGTAAGTACTTTGCGCGTGTAACTTCAAAATTACAAAAATGTATCGTTATATAATCAATCATATTATCTTAACACAGAAACGACTCTGTAATAACACAGCGCATCAACTACGATTTATTAAAAAAAATACAGAAAATTGCTACAAATGAAATATCCTGTCCAGAATTACTTGGCACGTGTATATCATCTAAAACTAATGAAACAATACCTGCAGCAGTTGCAAAAGCAGAAAAAATTCCACTATGAAAAGTTGATAGCAATACACTTACATAGTTCATAGATAATTTAGATGAGATTTTAATTTATACACTTCGTATATTGTACATATATAACGTAAGTAACAAGTATTCAGGCACAATACTTAATGTTGGGTGTTTGCAATCAATCATTTGACAGTTTTATAAATAGTTACATTCCGTAAAATAATTTTACTATTAATGTATTAAAAATGCGTTCGTTTGTAAAGATGTTAATGCTTTCAAGTTTAAAAAAATTATAATGTAAAGTTTGTTTATATAGTTTATTTATACGTAAATAATAAATTACAAAGGAACATATATTTTGTATTTTAATGTCAAAAAAATAAAGTAAAACAAGAAACATTTATCTATAAAAGTATATTGCATTTTATGATTACAAATATATTTCCACTTATTTATTATAAATTCTGTCTCTATGTAAAAGTAAAAAGGACACGGTTGTCCATTGTTTGTATTACTATAGTTTCTTATGTACCAATATTATATTGTTTATGATCAACATTATTGTTTATTTTTATTTCTCAAAAGGTATCCATTTTTCTATTACTCTACTATGTACAATTCTCAGATCAAAAAATTCGAGCATATGAAAATTTGTATTACAAAGATCAAGTATAAATCATGTATGTTTAAAAATTTTTAAATATTTCACATACCTATTCTTTCCCTGAATTAGTCCTATATGAAATATAAGTATTCCATAACAAAGCTACTGCTTGTACTATTAAGACTTGGTATTGCAAAGGTATAAAATAAAAGTTGAATAATTGTACAGTAGGCCAGATCTGAAAAAATGTTGCATTCACAAGTGTTAAAAATGCACAATGGAATTTTATATAAAATTTATCTTACTATACATATCATTGTATGTTACCTTATAATTATTCTTTAAAATTTCAGGATATTCACTTTTTAATTTTGTTTTTACATGTTCTAAATCACTTTCTCGTAACATACCAATTGTAGATAATAAAACTAATAAAAATGAAGGTGCAAAGAACAGTTGATCACAACATACTTTCTTTAATACTACAATTCCTCCTCTAGAACCAATATATTTATCTAGTATTCCATACCAGGTTCTTGTTACAGGACCCTGTTATATGATTTTAAATCAATAAAATTAACATATGAAGTGTGCAATTATAGCTGAATATTCAGTGTATAAAAACACTTTTATATTACAACTACTTACAGCAATAAAAAAACCTATACATCCAAACTGGGCTGTTCTTATAAAATCTAATTCGCTAATTTTTTTTCGTTCAATTACATTTTGTGCAATCTGATCCCCGAGTGCCATGAATGTACCTATCCATATAACAATACAAACAATCACTAATGCAAGTTACAATTGTATATACGCGATATAGAACATCTGATTCTATTACCAGCTTGGATAGCTTGAGTGCTTAATGGATATTTTGATAATAATCTTTGATATATCTTTATTATATTCGACATGTTCGTCGAAAATGTTATTACTATTCACTCAAATTGTATTATTTAAATTCGTTGCGTATATACCTTTACCTACGTAAAAAAGCTTTTAGATTAAATTTCCATCGAATAATGTGTACATACATTAATGTCTTTGATAAATACGTTCTTAAAATATGACTGATTGAAAAATGCAAAGTGCAGTAATTACTTGGGCTTCATTGAATTTTAATTCATGAAATTATACCTTGTATCTATGTTACACACGCGATTCCACTTATACTATTCGTATTATGTAAACTATGTATAAAATTCTAGTTTTTTACGTATTCCATTTTTAAAACTTTTCCTAACAAATTACTACTTTCTTTATTTATCCCATATAAGTTCCCATTGCATTATTAATAATTAACAATACATGCAGTTATTATATCAAGTCTTGGGTCAAACCATAGACAAGGACACAGACAATGTATTTAGAATAGATTGGAACAAACTTAGCAAACTTGGAACAATATTATTATTTATGTTTTTTCAAGAAGTGAAAAGGGAACTAAAAATAAAGCCCTTTTGGGAGATTTTGCCTTAGATGCGTTTGTTTTTATTATTGCGTTAGACAAACTGAAATACCAACCTAATGAAAATCAGTGATCGGTATTTCAATTCGTGTAACACCATCTTCCATAAAATGCTAGTTTCAAGGTAAATACTATTGCAGGAAGTAACTTAAACATCGAATGTTTTGATTCAAACTGTAAAGTGTAAAAATAAATCTTATGTCCTTGTCACATTTCCAGGAAACTGAACGATTCATTCAAGTAGACTGTACAGACACGTAAAAGTTCGACGTAAACAAAATGTTATCGAAAACGAACGTTACATTACCGGGTACATTACTACATTTCTGTTGTAATGAAGTTTAAGCATTACACAGAAGCAATACTTCGATTAATAATTTTATACTTGCAGATGTTCCACTACCACTTTCCTTGCTCATAATCGCATTATTGTCTTTGTGTTTTGCTAATAGTTACAATGGTGAATTTGTATTCGATGATTCTGAAGCTATTGTAAACAATGAAGATGTACAAACAACTCCTCTCTGGGATCTATTTAAAAATGATTTTTGGGGAACTAAACTAACTTACAAGCAAAGTCACAAATCATACAGACCATTTACAATTCTGTCTTTTAGGTAAAACTGTGTTTATAAAAAATATATTTGAATATCCGTTACATAGAGATTTTAACTCTTTTTAGATTACACTTCTGGCTTCGTGAAATTTTAGTAGCTCAAGATTATCATATAGTAAATATTATTCTACATACGATAGTGTGTTTGTTGTTGTTGCCTGTATTTAATATAATATTGGGCTCAAAAGGAAAAAACATTGCAGTTTATGCTACTGTATTATTTGCTGTTCACCCAGTGCATACAGAAGCTGTAAGAAATATTGATAGAATTAATATATTCTTTTTCTCAAATAAAAGCTCAATTTTAGCCATCTCTTGTAACATTCAGGTTTCAGGTATAGTAGGTAGAGCTGAATTGCTATGTGCTCTATTCATGTGGCTATCTATTTTGCTGTACAACTATTCAATCTTTGCAAAGAGATTATTATACAGATGGTGTAGTATGTGTGGTTGCATTACAGCCATAGCAATTTCAATGCTATGCAAGGAAACTGGAATTACAGCAATTGTAAGAAACATGAAATATTTGTTATGTGTTAGTTGGTTTCATTAATTATAACTTTTTCCAGGGTATTTGCAGTGTATATGATCTTGTAGTAGTAAATAAAGTATTACCATCCAATGTGGTCACATTTATGGCAATTAAACCTTCTTATACAGAAATAAAGAACATTATTGAGCGGAAACAAAAATTATTGATCAGGCTCTTTATACTTTTTGTATCTGGTTTGATACTCATAGTTTCAAGATTCAGTGTTATGGGATTTAAAACTCCTACTTTTCAGCATATTGATAATCCGGCATCATTCATAGACAACATGTTTTTACGAATGCTGAATTACAGTTACATTTACTGTCTAAATGCATGGCTATTGATATGTCCTGAATGGTTGTGTTTTGACTGGTCTATGGGTTGTGTACCTTTAATCACTACATATGATAAAAGAATATTTTTTGTTCTTATTTTTTGGCTGATAATTGGCATACTGTTTACATACACTTTCAATCAGCACGAAGAAAAGTTTGTAAGGTAATTACATTGTTATAAATGTCCGAAGTTGTAAATCTACTGTAAAAAAAAATGTTTTTTCTTTACAGATTTACGATTATGGGACTGGCAATATTAGTCTTTCCGTTTCTGCCAGCTAGTAATATCTTTTTCAATGTTGGTTTTGTGTTAGCTGAGAGAACCTTGTACATTCCTTCTGCCGGTTATTGTCTTTTATTTGTTATTGGATTACATAAAATTTGTAATCGTATTTCTATCCAGTATGCGCTATTAGCATACACAATTTTAATTTCGTTATTCTTCGTGAGATCGTGGATACGAAGTGACCAGTGGAGAAACGAAACATCGCTTTTCAGATCAGCATTACATGTTTGTCCATTAAACGCTAAAGTTCATTACAATATTGCCAAAAATGCTGCTGATGCCGGGAATTCTACATTGGCACAGTACGCGTACGAAGAAGCTTTAAGGTATAACAAAAAGTTCAAGCAACATGTTTAAGAGTAAAATGACGAGACCGACATAATTTCTATATCTTTTGAATAGATTAAATCCCCAATATGCACAAGCTATGAACAACCTCGGTAATTTGCTCAAAGATCAAGGAAAATATTTAGAAGCAGAAACGTTGTTTAAACGGGCTATAGAGCTGCAGTAAGTCTGATTACAACCGACTATTTGAGATGCAAGGAGAATGGGAAAGTTTATGTAGTCATTCCTGAAACTTTTGATTAGAAACATAGTGTCATTAAGTTGTGAGTTTTAGGGAAGACTTTGCTACAGCATGGATGAATTTAGGTATCGTCCTGTCGACTCTAAAGAAGTATGAGGAATCTGAACAAAGTTATTTAACGGCCCTATCTCATAGAACCAAATATCCCGATTGCTTCTATAATTTAGGCGTGCTGGTTAGTAGAATGTATATCGATTTGATTATGTGAAACTATCCGTTCTGAGCGAAACAATTTTGATTGCAGTATTTGGAAAAAAAAAATTATGATAAAGCATTAAAAGCTTGGGAATCTGCTACCAGACAGAGGAAAACTCACAGAAGAGCATGGACGAACATGATATTACTACTTGATGATTTAGGTATCTGAATAAAATCAATTGCACATTTATTCATGTATATTATAATGTACGCATGATTTTAGGTATGCGCGAAGACGCACTAAATGTAGCAATTCAAGCTTTACAATTTTTACCGGACGATGCCTCTATTCATTTTAATATTGCAAATATATTAGGCAAAGCTGGAAACTTTGTAGAAGCGGAAGTGCACTTTAAAAATGCAATATCGAAAAATCCTACAGACTCTATGTTTTACACAAATTTAGGTAAATTTGAAAATTTGGAAATTGTTATTTAATGTTTATGTTAAACGTTTATATCGGTTAAATTTAGGTGTATTGTACCACCGATGGAATAAACTTAACGAAGCGGAACATATGTACAAGAAAGCGTTAGAAATTAAACCAGAACTTCATAGTGCAAGAGATAACTTGAGAAAATTGTATTCTCTGAAGTCATCAATAAAATAATTTATTTTTTAGTACAGTAAAACTATAAAATTGAAATTACCGATTCATATATCTTCTATTTTTCTCGCGAGTTCCGTATTTCGTGGATAGGCGTACGCTTTAAAGTTTCCAATCTTTTTTTTGCCAATATAATTGAAAGATTTGAAACACGCGTCACAAAAGTAACAAGGATTGTGTGGTATTCTCTCGTGTTCCATTGTGATCCACTGTACACTGTACACACCACATATCATACAAAACTTAGAAGACGTAGGTCTTAATCTTACTATCTGCGGGTATGCGGCTACGGCTAAATCATCGTCGGAATTAATCAGCCTAAAGATGATTAAACAATTTCAATTGATGCTAAACATAGGTCTATTTTAAAATTCAAGATTTCCACACAATTTAATCGAATTACCTTGAATCACTGAATACGATCAAATGCTCGCACCCGCCTTGGTGTTTATACACCCATGGATAACCAAATCTTAAAAACAGAGAATCTATTCGAGAATTTTCCATTATTGCAGTTCGAAAAGGCCCTAATTTTGGCCGCCTTTTTGCCCATTCTTGAATTACTGTACTGTAATCAACATTTGTTGGCTGCCTACTGTCATTATAAAAAGTGTCTTCAATAAAAAAGAATCCTGATTTATAAACGTCCTAAAATAATGAGAGATGTTTTAAAATATATAATATATATATCATAATCTCATAAATTACACAGAGATTACAAATAAAAAAAATTACTTTTGCCATAGGTCCTACTGCATTGTCCAAATTGTTGCTACATTCTTTAGAAATAGTGTAATCAGCAATGCAAGGTATTTTATCTTTCAATTGAGCAAGTGTCTGAGATCCTAATATAGCTGTTACATTATTCAATCGAAGTAAAGAACCACATTCTGTCTTTGGCGCATTTCGTGCACGTTGAGCAAAAGGATGATAAATCCTAACAAAGACTAGAATATCTTTACCAGGAGTAGCACATTCACCATCTGATTCTGCTTGTGTTTTTTTGTCATGGGTCTAAACGATAATGTAATAACCATGTATCAATAATATTCCCTTTCCTACATATTTTTTTATATTAAATAGACATTTACTATAAATAATTCACTTTGATACTTGTAAGAGATTCGTTTGGCCCCTAATTTCAATCTGCTTCTTAAATTCTGAATGGTCTGTAGATCCACATCTTCCGGTAATTGAGGATCGAATGCCTCTTGTGTTCTCATTCTCCTAGTATTAATTATTTTTGGCATTTCTCCTTCTACAGTCAAATTGTCGATGCTGACAACAATGTACATATTTTAGAGCAACCAAAAAGTATAGAAACAATCGGTGCAAACAAACAAGTAAGAATACCTGCAGTAATTTGCCAGCATGGACATTTCCTCTTCACCAAGATTAACACCCATAAGTGACAGATAATCTTTTTTGTCTCTTTTCATAGGTATAAAACAATCTGTCGATGTTATCATAGTTTTATATTCATCGAAATATTCTTTTATGTGAACTCTTGGTGATGCATTGTTATTGTATAATCTATATACGTCATCCATGGGGAATGTTTTTGAACAACAATACGTAATTCGTAAAGTAGAAAACGAATTTTGTGCGCACACAAAGATCTATTAATTTGTTCCGAGAAATATGGCACGCCAAACGTATACCCTTCTCCTTCACGACAATCTTTTAAAACGTAAATAGTCGTCCGCGAATGAAATGTTAGATGGTGTTACTTAAATTTTGGAATAGGTTATCAATCTGATCAAATATAGTGAATAGATTTAAATACCTATCGTTGAATATTAATACATTTAGTTAGAATGAAATTTAGCTATAATGATGAAATAATATTTAAGTTCAGGATATAAAATTAAGTTTTAAAACTATTGGTTACATAAATAGATGTAAACTTCCATCCATGTTTCAGTGGAAATAAAATACCAACGGAAGATGCAACACTTAGAATGGTACTAATTGTCATATTAAAGTTATTTTTATGTAAACAGACATATGCGACTAGTTAAGGAATTCAAATTAAATAAATTTAAACTAGAAAACTACTATATAGAAAAAGTTTCCACCTAAGCCATAGGTGTAATATAAAAATGATATATCTTAATGAAGACTGACGATAATTTTCCAATAATTACAGATTATTATTTGGTATACTATTTATGTTATTAGATTCGATAATATTATTATTGTGATCCTTTTTATAGGAAGTTTCACACATACTGGTGATGCCATCTACCGGTCTATAAACCGTATTATTTCTTTGCAAACTTGGACATTCTACCATAGATGGCACGCCCATCCTTTTCACAATAATGCCTTCATTTTTATTAAGAAAATGAAGTTTGACTAAATATTAATCCAAAATTTACAAGTCTAAGTTAATACATATTACACGTAAATGAATGTAAAACTATGTATGTATATAAAGAAAAATAGAATGAGTCGTTATAACGTCATTCGATGATAAAACTGAGTACTGTTCCGCTACAAATTTGAGCGTTTAGCAATTTGATCCATTCATCGAAATTAAGAATTGCGTTGAGGGATGTAGTTAATACTTGTCGATAATAGAGCTGTTTGTTTGGAAACATTGTGTTATTGTTGGCATAAGCATTTTTTAATCTTTTCGATAATGCTATTTATTGCCAACATGTCATTTTGGATCTACGTATTATTCGGTCGTAATTAAGAGACTTTGTACGCTTCAGTATGTCAAAGTATCATGGTATTCACGGTTTGAACGGTTATGAACTACCGTCCATAAGACGCAGGACATTTCGGTCGTCCATCTTGGAGAAAGTAAATTGAGATAAATACAAGTACAATTTTTTGAAGCGACCTTATTGTTTTCTTTCATAATTGTTAATTCGTTTTTACTTGGCACTCATTAAGTATCCAATGACTTATGGACGGGAGTGTATCTGCATTTTCGAAGAATTACCTTCCAATTTGTGCTTCCCCCCTCAGAATTTCGAAAATTTATCTCACGCTCCATATACCAGTATCTAAAAATTCATACGAACCTTCTACCGAAACACCATCGGGAACTCCGGAAAGTGTGTTCATGCAGACAGCGGGAGAATCAGAATAAGACAATGAACGTAAGTCACGAGGGCACAATGAAGAGGCGTAAACCACGGTTGCTCACGGTGCAGTGCTCTCGCCAATGGTCCGTGCGAATGTGGCTCCGCCTCTTAAGCGTGGCCAGCTTTCCCCTCTAGTATCCATCGTGATTGTCGGCTGCGCTTGGTCGAGCGTGCGCACCAGTGTACACTCTCTCACACACACACACGCGCGGCATCTGTACTACGGAAGCACAACGGACTGATCGCTACGAATGCGCAGAAGTGTACGCGACACGTCAATGTGAGCGGCCACCGATTGGTCGTCGACCACTTGCAGCCCTCTCGGAACAAATGCAGTCCATTCTTCTCCCACTTGCATTCGGTCACGGATCTCTTCTCTCTGTTTCGTCGTCCGTCCTCCTTCGACCTCTTTCCCTCTAGACGGAGTTACTCTTTCTCTCCGTCCCGTTTTTCCCTAAATGATTTTCACGTCTCTCGGTCGCTCTTGTTGCACGGGACGTGCACGACCACGCGCATCAAAGCACGTAGGTGGGATGAGTCTTTCGCTCGTATTCTGGCGAACACAAGGATACAGCTCTCGGTGAGCACGCGGTCGCGCGTTCACACATGAGAGAAGAGACGACTACCACAGGCAGCGGGCGGGGGTCGCGGTTCTAAGGCCACGCTAGTAGCCGGAGAGGAGATTTCTTATTTCTGCTCTGGTAAATCTGTCGCCCCAGTCAGTGAGGCAGCGAAGGGCGAGCCGCGCACCATTGACCGTGTCCGTGCTTCTTTTTTCGTCTCCTCTAGTTGCGATCCGGCGTTCTCCGTTTCTCTCGCCCTTTATTTCTCCCGCGCGCACACAAACAAACAGCACATCGTCTCATCCTTTCTCGCTCTTTCTTCTATGGTAGAGCAAAGCGGCGTGTACACGGACACGGACACGGCCACGGACACGGTACTGCACGTTGTTTGCACCGGTGTTATTTACCGTCAAGCTACATTGTCGCGTTTTTCCCGCGTCGAGTGTCTTTCCCCGGCCCGCGCGAATCAACGACGCGGTTCGCCAGTTACCATCTTCTTTCATCGGCCGGTGACGCGGTACCCCGTGGTTCTCCGGTTTACGTCGTTCCGCGCGAATGAAGAATCAATTGACGGCCGTTGCACTAGCTTTTCTCGCGTTGCGTCAGTGAAGTGCCTCGTTTTTGTTGTGGCGTAGTTCGGTGAGCTGGTTACGCTGCTGGACGCGAGTGAAAGCTCGCCGATGTTTACTGGAGGAAAATGTAAAATTGAAGGAATGTTTGTACAAACAGCGCAGAGGACATAAAGACTCGCCTGAGAGAGTTTGCGGGTTAAACAACTCAACCGGACTAGGTGTTTCGGAGACACTGGATTTGCAAGTTAGAGGATTCCTTGCTCTGAGAGTTCAAAGGACACTTAGATCGCGAGACAGAGAACTTCTCGGACCAAGAGTCCAATTCGAAACGCGCAAGTATCGGAGAGAAGCTGCTGGAGGTACTCGAGGTTTGCAGAATCACAGAGGAACCGCGTTGCATGTAGCCGACGGCCGCGAGACTGGTCTTCCCAATGGATCCTATAGTTCTAGGTGAGCGATCGGTCCTGCAATTTAGAAGCGACGTAAATACTGTCCCGGTTAACTGTGTAATACGCAATTATGTCATACGTACTCTCTGAATCGGGACCAATTTCGTTTTGGATAATCGAAGAAAAGATGCTCGTAAAACGAACCAAATGTCAGGAACGAGAATTTGCATGGTAGCTGTAATTTATACAGGTGTTGAGTATAGAAACGAACAAGGAAGTCTTAATAAATATGGATCCACGTTACCAATGTTGTTTGGTCCCAGCTTTTTTCAAACCTGTGTAGGTGATCCACGGTTATGAGATTTCGCTGGATGGAGTTTCGAGGCCATTCCGTCGCAGTTGTTCCTCTTTTCCGTGCGTCTTCCACGATAAAAGATTGAAATTGCCGCGCGGCGATTGACGCGTGTGTCGATCAACTTCGACCTAATTGAATTTATAATTAAATGAGACGTGGCGCTTCGTTGTATCTCAGCGGCGCCGTCGGTCGGTCACACTTATTAATTTCGCTGTAACGATAATAAAATAGGTTGCAATTATCGGACTCAACACTGAGCGGTACCTAAGTTGCCAGCGAGCGACGTTCGTTTCAATAGAATCTCTTGTTTACAATTAACAGAAACCACCTACGTTCTTTCTATGGAAGAACGAGCGATAAACGCGCGACAGAAATCTTCGCGTTCGTTAAAACCGCTTCGAGTCAAATCATGTATCTTATTAAGATAACGTTGAACTATCTCTTCTATTTAAGAAACTACAATTGTAGCACTCCCGGCTTTTACGTGACGAATGATGTGATATGCAATCAACCGAATAATCCGCACGAAGAAGGATACGAATTAGTCTATTTATAGAAAGTTTACTGTACTCGTTTCACCAGCAACCTTTGCCCTTGCTGGGCCCCGGATGCCCTCTCTCGGTCCTTATCGCCCTGCTTTTCTTCGTTTTTTCAAACTCTCGACGAAACAGCTACACATCATACGTGGCTCGTCAAAGCGGTGTTTGGTAATTATGCCAGTGGTCTATCCTCGACATCACGAATATCGGAACTGACCGGTCTAACGAGACTGCTTCATAGCTGGTTGCCGATGAGTACACTAGCATAATTTATGTCGCTGATTACCAGTGAACGGTCCAGTCAACTGCGTATTTATGCTCTTCCTAAACGTCTGGACACACAGAGGCCCCTAAACGCTCGATTTTGTTTGTTGTTATTAAAGATTTTCAATGTTTCTCTTCCTCCATTGTTTGTCTATTTGCGATACACGTTGCACGGCTAGAACAAGTGGTGCACAAGAACAGAAAAGCTTGAGACTCGGTCGAAGAGGAATTCTGGTCGAATCAGAAATATTGACAGGAGTCCGGGTATCATGACCTACATTTTGGTAATGCGATCATAAATCACTATGATGTGCCACGTTTGTTGTGACGCGTGAAACGTTGCCGATGACCCAGATCTAACGTTACCCATTCGCGGCAAATCCCGATGATTTTCTTTTTTTACAACGCGCGTATTCCACGCGATGGACGCGCGTCGGAAACGTACGAAATTTCGAGGGACCTTGAACCTGCAACGAGAGATACAATTACACGAAAAAATTCGGTACGACGCGGCGGATCGAACTTTGTACGCGAATCTATCGATATACGCCCAATCGACGCAAAACAAAACGTTCGGAAGTGGACGGAGAATCGATTAAAAAACGGAACCCGATCGCGAAGCGGAACGAATACGCGTGTGGAAATAATGTCCGCGGTTTAAAATGCCTGCGTTATCGGCTTCTACGTTTTTTTTTCTTCCCCTCCGCGATGACGTTGACAATCCCTCGAAGTCATTGACACCAATACACCCATAAACCAGCGCGTACGGTTCAAGACCTTGATACGTTAACGCGATACATTGGAAACGTATGTCGCGAGATAAAGTCGTCCGAGCGTGCTTCTCTCGAGCGGGTGGACCGGGAGATACGCTCGACAATAAAAATTTGTCACGACACTTTGCGACCAACCGATTAACCACAATGCTTTTCCGTTACTTTGCGAAATCGGCGAAAAGCGTTGGATCTCTGTGTTGGCGGGATGAAACAATTGCTACCGAATGTAAACTCTACGCAGGAACACCTGAAATAAGAAATAAACATTTTACTATGCTGCTCGACTGTGTCGAAGTATCCAACTATCTATAGAAAGTTTATTGTTATTAATTCTTACCAAAATCATTTTACAAAAAGCATTGTTTGTTACCATGACTTGAATCGAGAATCAAATTGTTCCCGGGCGAGGGCTCCAGACGCGTTTGATAATATTGACACTGTTGGAAAATGTGCAGTTACAGATTCATTAGTGTTCAATTAGTACCGTTTGTTCCAGTTAAACAAGGAAGCCAGCTTTTAAAGGGTCCAGTTGACAAAGGACTCTGCGTAAATACTTGCAGTAGCTTCTGGAGTTCTCTCGAGCTACCTAAGGACCGTTTCGGTCGATCCTCTCGCGTCCTTCTTAGCTTGAAAAGCATTCGCGACAATTCGTTCTCGACTAATTTCGTTGTACCTTTAAAGTTAATCCTTTGAGATTTCGTGTTTACTCTAACTTCGGTTCCCTTCTGGACACGCGCTTTTGTTCAAACGCTTGTAGGCTTTTTTATTTTATAGTCTGTAGAACGAATGACAACATATCACACATTGGATGTAGCTTTGAGACAGTAATCGATCTAAACAGAAAATAATTCTGGGAAGGCACTGATACCGAGAAGACTTTGTCAATTGGAAGACGCGTATGGTCGAGAAACGATAACGAAAATACATTGCTTAATTTCCATTATCTTCTTCACTTTGACAGTAGAATGTTCTCTAATAAAAAGTTTATTATCCGAGCACCGTCACGCATCGATGATCGAGCAAATTTTTTACGGACATTAGAACGTGTATTTATCTGAACTTTGACCGACTCCAGACGCTAATTCGTGTATTATAGAAGAGGACACCAGACGATTAGATGGCGACCATAAATCGCACAGAAACGTAAGAGACGGTATCGAATGTTATACAACATCGTATTACACGCTGGTGGAATCGATACTGGGATCTTCCGAATCGCTTAATTAAATATTACATAAGGCCGTTATTATTGTCGTCGCACGATTACAGAATACCAGAAAGTGTCATTCAAAACGCATCGTGATACGGCAGAAATCTACGATCGAACGACAGCAAAGTGTCCCGAGCGTTTACCACGACGCGGCTCTAATATTTATTTAAATTATTCGCCGCTCGTCGCGTCATGGATCGGTTATGAAAACGTGACAAGGTGGAACGTATCGTATGGACTATTTCGCCTACAGACAACGATCGTACGGTAAAACGATTCCGAGATGTATCGTTGACAAGTTGTTACTTGCACGATTTGGACGTGCATACCAGTCCCGTGATTCAAAATTTTGGCGATCCGCCATCGGGGGAATCTTCTAATAGCCTATTCCAAAAATTTCGCTCGTCCGTGTAGCATTCGCGCCGGTCAGCAATTTTAGTTTTTAAAATTAGAGTCGATCCTGATTATCCTCGAAGCTGTTCTTCTTGCATCCTGAAACAGTAATAGTCAATTCAATCGCTGTCTGCGTGATTTCATTTTGTTGGGATTTCTACTGCTGCAGACTGCGGCCGACAGTGATCCGCGAAACCCTTCGCCAAAAGCGGAGACACGTTCGAGGGATCGGCGAAGAAAAAGAAGAGATATATACTTTTGGCGGTGCACGTTTTTTGTTCGTCGATCGGATATATTTCGGTCCCACTGTCATCGCGTATTCCAGATGCGAGACCGGGTTCTCGCGCGGAACACGCGCGCGTACACGCACGTGGCGAGATAAATTTTGCACGGATGTATTTTAGGTGCACGAAGAAAGGTATGAAGGAAGAATTATTGGAAAACTTGGCGAAAGGTCGAGAAGAAAAATACAAATCGAGAATTAAACGCGAGTGCTTCTTCGGCGACGTGAAACTGATGAACGCGTTCCTCCTCGGAGAATAAGTAAACGCGTTACATGCGTATTTTGTCACTGATCTTAGAAAAGCATAATTTATCAGCAATTCTCTGTACGATATTTGTATATATTTATATATTTCCACGTGGGTCGTTGGCAATAAGCACCGAATGTTTGAGGAGAGAAGAAGTAACAGAGGCGAATGATGAATACGCGAATCGTTGTTAATTCAGTTCGAGGCAGACGCGTCTAGAAACTGACGAAGCTATGATGAAACTATGTTCGACGAGGTCAAACGGTTATCGTGAAAAATGCACCGCGATTAGCGCATAATTAATTTCCTCTGGCGTGAAGTTACATAAATTTCACGGTTATAAATAGACAATTCGGTAATCTAGGAAAAAATACAGAATTCGTTCTTTCGGCGATAACCCAATTAAATGAATTTCCCTTGTCGCTAGGAAAAATATCGCGCATAAATTTACGTGCAAGCGCGATAACGTCCGATCGGTTGCGTCGCGGCGCGTTCGACGACCATGTGGATTACGCGCGATAACAAGATCGAAGAGTCTTCGAGCGTGGCCGATTTTAGAGCGATGCAAAAATCGCCTCGATTTGCCAAGAATCCTTTTCCGGTGGGAGATAACACTGTTTGGCCGGTGCCCAGGTTATGTGACTTCTGGAAATAATGATGAAGCCTGACAGGCCTATTTCAGAACACTCGCGGATACACGTGGTATAAATCTGGGTGCGTTCGTCTTCAGACATTCTGACTCGATACCGAGATTCGTGGCCCTTCAAAACTGTGACTATAAACTTGAGGATTTTATCAAAAATTATTTTAGATTCACCTTCCATCTTGATTATCTGAAGGGACCAATGGTTTTCCTCCAGGAACCCCTAAAAGTAAATCAAATTTCTGTGTTTAAAAGTGTTCAAATTTTAGGGTTCCGGTACCCTATAAAATTTTCAATTGCAAAATTTGGAAATCATACCTTTCCTCGAAGACCACCTCCGCTCCCAGAGAAATCCAGCTTGCCAAATTTCTTAATTACGAATAGGTCCTCATCAATTTTTACCGAAACCGGTAGATTTCTAGCGTTTCTGTTGACGTTGCATTAATCTCGGGCGTTGGACGATTCCCCGGACAGTTTAAACTTCACGCTCGAGAATTAAGAAGATTTAATTTCTGACGCGCCGCCGCGGCGAACTAATCACTGACATGTGCACCCGGGCACTGCGGAAATTAAATTAAAGATCCGTTTCTATAAAAGCGAGAGAGGCCGACAAAGGGGACGGCGGCTCGGGGGTCGATAATTAGCGAGTGAGTATGGTAGACAAACACTGGTCGCGTTCGGGGGCATCTACGTAAGTGAAACACATGTTTTCGAGGGTGACACTGACATCCATCACTTGTTTCGTGCACGCCCACATCTCGGACCATGCCTCGGCGTTCGCTTTTCTACTTATACACCAGGCTGACTTTTTTGCTCGTCCTTTTGTCCGTGACAATTTGTTTCAACCCCCTCTCGCCCCTGGTATCGTTTTCGCAAATTTCCAGTTACGAAATTAGCGCGATACTTCTTCTTGGGGCTTCCTTGCATTTCTCAGAGAGCACGGGCGACCGCTGGAATTGAAGACGCAAATCACTCGAAATAATTGGAAGATCGTTTATTCGAATTACTTTATCGTTCACCGAGCCACTGCATAATCAGTCTTTCACCTCAATTATTTACTCGTGTTGATAGTATTTTTTAATAACGTAATACCATCGAAACAGTTTACCTTACATGTCATACACAATCGAATCTGTCTTCCTAAACAGCACAATTAGCTACGGAGTCAGTCAGCTCGTTGCAAGAGCTAGTAAACATTAAAGTTAACAGACGCTATGGCCAGACGTTCTTAATTACCGTCGTAATTATTGTCATGCTATCAATCTCGATCGTAAGTACGACTCCCACCGTTTCGCGAATTACATAACTCACGGTTGCGACGGATTCGCTTCTGTACCGTGTACAATAAGACCACAGTTAACCCGCGGAGGAAACGCCGACCTATCTCTCTCTATCTCAGCGCTATCTCTTCTTGGGCTAGCTCGAATTTCCTGGCGGATCGTCGCGGATCGAGGAGGAATATAATCGTTGCAGGAAGATCGAGTGGTCGCATACATCTGCGGGTCGTCGTGTGGAACCCGGCGATCCGGCCATTTCACGCACGCACACGCGTGAACGTCGTCGTGCACGCAATATTATTAGACTTTTTCTCGAGCGTGCGGTGATGAATGGCCGGGATCAAAGGGTCCCGACGCATGTAGTAATTTTACACGCGTGTAATACACGTATTCAGAGCGAGGAGAGAGCGAACGGTGCACGCGTGTGCGACCGTGTGTGCGTGGTTCGCGTCTCTCCGCACATGCGACACTTCGAGGAGGATGATCCCCCGTTCGGGACATCGGAACTTGCGCTTTCGCCGAGGCTGGGTGTGTTGGGTCCTTCGACGATATAGTAATTAACACCGTTGTAGGCGTAGGTGTCCTGTAGAAGTACAAACATGATAATAGATAATTAAATGATCCATAAAAGTCAGCAGTATATTAAAGTTGACTGGGATCAGAAATGCGATCCAATTGTTTATCTTGTACCGGTAATATTTTCTACCCTACTGCGGGAGGGACTGGGGGACAACATTACTAGAAATTTATCACCGACCCGTATAGAATTTCTAGTACTCGAGACCTCGGAGACCTGCAGATTAATGCTTTTGGGGGACAAGAAAAACATTTTTCTTTGAGTAGGCGAGAAAGGGTCCTATAAAATACAAGATAAAGTTTTTTTTTGTGGTACCATTTGCTTCTATTTCACTCTGGCTTATTGTTGCACCTTTTTAACTTTAATTCCTCTTACCCGATTTGTATCGTATGCTCTGGTTGCCCCGAAAAATGAGAATTGCAAATAATTAAAAGTCGTTCTCCAGCAAAGAGTGTAGCTTCATGGTCCGCGAAGGCGGTGACAGAAACAGCAAGCTCCTGAAAAGTCACGAAATTCATCGTAACTGTAAATCCATCAAACTGGCGATTTATCCGTTCATTAATACTCACCTATAAACGAGCCGACTGGGGAGCGCATAAACCACAGAGGCTGTCTCCTGTTTAACGAGCCCGCGCTACTCCTTCACGATCGACTGTTTGCCAGCAAAAAGACGGGGCTTTTAACGCAGCGCGGATCATTAAGTCCAAATCGTTGGAGTTTAACGGGCCACGTCGGGGTCGTTCCACGAATCGGCGATCTGCTGAAAAACCCGTTCCTTTGACCGGGGTGATTCCCGGAAAACCCCCTGGCCCTGTTTCTCCGTCAATTTTTCATCTTGGCGGTTCGCTTCGGTCAGTTTCCACTTTTCAACGATTTCGGTATTATTAATTTTATTATTCTTCAACGTCAGTTCACCCGTTTGTTGAATGAATAAATTAAAGTCGAGATTTAAAGTAGGCGGCCATCGTTGCACAGCGATAACACTCAGTAAACGTCTGATCTCCGAGTTTCGGCTTACGAGCGAACATCCTTTACACTACGTTGAAATTTACAACGTATCAGGTAGCGTACTATAAACTCATTCGCGCAGTCATTCGGTTATTTCAAGTAACGTAACGCGACGTTTCCTTTGAGAAGCATCAATAACATTCGTTGACGGTGGAGCAAAGGGTCGCGCGAAATTCGCCATTACGATGCGAATCGAGGGGGTGCCGGGGAGGATGGGGAGAAAAAAATGGTGGCCCGATGGGCGCGCGTGCAAAAACGCGTCTCTACGGTCGACGGCGTCGGCGTCGGGCGACGGTGCTCCCACTTCCAGGAATCACGGGAGCCATCGTAGGGCCTTCCTTTCCGCCCGCGGTTTTCTTATTTGCTCCTCTTCTTCTCCGTAGTACCTCCGGCTCGGCGCACGGGAAGAGAAACGAAGGGAGAAAGAGAAGAGCCACATAAATTTCCCCACCGGCGGTGTCGGTGTCTCTTCTGTGAACAGGAAAGAGCGTGCTCCGCGTTTCCTCTCCGTCTAGGATCCGTCCGTCCATCTCTCTGTTTCGAGGGACACTGAAAATAACAGAGTGTATGTAAACATAGATTCGCTAAATGCCCGGTTTCCGTGACGGAACGACGCTAAGTCGTTTGCAACTGTCTTTGCGGATCGGTGGTCGAGGAATTTTTGGAAAGGTTACCCCTACTTTGTTCTACGCTAAAAATTTACAAACTACATATATAGAATTGCTTAGAGACAAAGAAACTCGGCACCACATAGTCCAAGCAATTTCTATTGCGGATATTGGAGAAACGTACAAGAAGTTTCCTCTGTTCTCGTGTTTCAGGGAAAGTCAGAATGTAGCCGTGCCCCGGGTTAAAGATAGCTCTTCTTATTATGCTCGTAACGGGTTGTTTGTCTTTGGTTCACGGCCGGTGGAATTTAGGTGGGTTTTTGGAATGCAGTTAAAGGTAATTGGTAAGGCATCGCTTCGCTAATTAAGGGCTGTTACACAAGGCAGATTGGATTAACAGGAGCAACCGACGCGATGATATGGAGACCGAGTACATCTGCATCTCATTAAAACGAACTCCCCAACGCCAGGTGTAAGGCTCGATGCGGTGTATATTATCGCCGCGTTATTTCGGCCTCCCAGCGAATCGATGTTAGATCGTGCGGTTCCTTTGCATTCCGACCGCGCGTTACGAACCTCGACTGTCGACTACCACGATTCTGTTAATCAAAATCGTATTGCTTTTCCACCGCTGAAACGACCGCGAGTCTCGGAAATCGGGGGTGTCGCGTAACCCAAACAGCGAGAGAAAATAAAATCGGGATTTACTGAGAGTTTAATGGGCCCGAAAGCCCTCTCCGTAATCGACTACGACACGTCGACTATAAAAACCCTGACCCAAAAGGTCTGTCTAATCGAGCAGCGCCGTTCATTTTTCTTGTTCGACTCGCTGGCCCTTCGACGAACCTCGAACTGTGAATATATTATGTGTTCGAATTTCTCGCGTTATCGAATCGTACTGACTTCTTGGTGTACTGATGGAACTTGCCATATTTATAGAGTTGTTAATTGTAAGGGTTTAGCGGCGGTAACTTAACTTTAAGGGATATTAAACACTATTAGACATACAAGGAATACCCACTAGCTTTAAATGGTAAAACCCATGATCTGCTACCTAGATCCGATCGACCTTGACAACACGAATATTTCTGTTCTCTGGTGCAGCATATACGCGGATGTAATCCCTCCTTTCCCTCTTTTCCCGGAGCAGAGAGCAACGCGGCGGAGTTGGGTGGGGACCAACAACAACAACAGCAACAACAACATCAACAGCAGCAGCAGCAACAGCAGTATGGCGAGGTGAACCAACTGGGTGGCGTGTTCGTGAATGGGCGACCCCTGCCAAACGCGGTTAGGCTGCGAATAGTGGAGCTTGCACAGCTGGGCATCAGGCCGTGCGACATCTCGCGGCAGCTGCGGGTCAGCCATGGTTGTGTCAGCAAAATCTTGGCCCGTTACCACGAGACAGGCAGCATACTGCCGGGCGCGATCGGCGGCAGCAAGCCCCGGGTGACCACGCCGAAGGTGGTCCAGTACATCAAGCAGCTGAAGCTCAAGGATCCGGGTATCTTCGCCTGGGAGATCAGGGATCGTCTGCTGTCCGACGGCGTATGCGACAAATACAACGTGCCATCGGTGAGCAGCATCTCCAGGATACTGAGGAACAAGGTCGGCGCCGCCACTGCATTGCATCATCATCCCCATCATCCAGCGCATCATCACCATCATCATCACCTGTACGCGGCCGCGGCCGCCGCAGGAGCTGCGCTCTGTCCCGTCCCTTATCCGCCGACGCCTTATCACGCGACGCCACCACCCGCTGTAACGCATCACCATCATCATCATCATATTCCAGGTTCGTAGCTGACAATCTTCTCATTCTCTCTTTCTCTCTCTCTCTCTCTCTCTGTACAAATAGAAGCAACAATTGTATTAGTCAGACGGCTCAACTATAATGTGTAGATAGATGTTTAAATCTCTGACTCGAAAATTTTCATTCCCTTGGTGACCTAGAGCGGACGGTCCATTTTGTTCCGACCCGAATCGTCACGATATCGTTCAGCTCTGTGCGTGACGCGGGTAAGAACAATCAGATGCGGTCTGAAATGTATTCAGCCTTTTGAAATCGTTCGGTTCTAGAGCCCCCTGTTTCACGGATACACCTGAATTTAAGATCACGCGTAGACGAACGCGTGATGCTATTTCTCACGTGTTTATACACGTGTACACGGGTACACGGATTTACAGACACACGAGTACACGTAAACTTAACCATCTTACCATTACAAGAGTCATTTCAATTACATTTTGATCGACACTGCTTCCATGTTAAAAGAAGAAGAAACAGATTATTTTATGCGTTACTTAATTTGTCGCAAATCACACACAAAACAAATCAACAATTAATTCATTAACACCGCTATACGTGTATTACACATTTTCACATGTATCTGGGTACCCGTATACTCGTGTCCATTGCGATCATTTTCACGGGTACACGCACCACGTGTATCCGTGTATTTAAAAACACGTACAAGATCGAAGGCTCTGTTCAGTTCTAGCAGCGAGCTCGCGGGATATCAGGCAACAGTCGCGTCTCTTTCTTCCATCCTGATACGAGCGCTGATTATCGAATTCGCAACAACCCGTTCCTACCAATTCGGTACCGGTGCGTTTCCAGTTGGCCCGACGACGCCGAGCAAGCTGTCGCCATCGTCGCCGACCGCGATCCACGCCGGTCACCAGACGACCACCGCCAGCAGCCTACAGTGGCCGAGTCCTCACACGGTCCACGATATCCTCGCCAGCGGTTGCAATCTGACAGTCAATTCTCCGTCGTCCTCGTCGCCGACCTCGCCGCTCTGCGCGACGGTCAACAACAACCACCATCATCACGGCCATCATCATCACCAGCCTAACGACAACGTTGTCAACAACAACAACAACAACGAGGAATCCAGTGGAACCGGTTACCATCATCCGCACCACCATCACCATCACCATCAACAGTATTACGCGTCGGCCCTCTACCATCATCATCACCATCATCACTCGGACAACGCGACGCCCGTGGTGACCGCGTCTCCCGTCCTCGCCGTTCAATCGATCATGATGCAATCATCCGCGGCGAACAGTCAACCGGCCAGTCCATGTAACTGAGATTAGATTCGTTTTATCGGAAGAAAAGCGTGTCCCTGGTGTCAAGCAACAAGAGAAGAAGTGCAGACGACGAGAGCAACATATATTGTACAAGTGGAATAGGTTCTGGAAAGTGTAGTGAAGAGACACGGTAAAAGGTACTTACTTTTTCTGAACGCGACACGCCCTTGGTGACCGCTTGCTTCTCCTATCCTCACCGTGCAATCATAATGCAGTCTTCCGGGTAGCTGAGAAGTTGTTTCATCGTCGAAGCGTTGTCCCTAGAATCGATAAACGACAGAAGACTTTGTAGAAGTGAAATAGGTTTTGAAAAGTGTAGTGAAGAGACACGGTAAAAGGTACCTTTTGTGAAGATCCGTGAGAACAGAGACGCTGTGGTGCAAAAGAAACAGTTGATCGTCGGAGTCGCTGTTGCGCCATTCTGTAACGAAACAACGCGACGATTACTATGTTGAGCGATCGAAGAACGTTGTTGAATCTTTGATACCAGTGTTCCGAACAATAGAAAGTACGAGAGGGGTATATCACCAGTATTACATATTTTTATCGCCGTGTGCCATAGATTGAATGCCAAGAGTGCCTTTTTTCGAGTGCCATAAAGAAACTTAATTCTATGTATTTACCGTATACGCGACGAACTATGAGAAAACGACGGAACAGGGAGATTGTTACTATTTTTTCGTCCCTTTTGTCCGTTTTCGTACGTTTGCACGAACCTTGCGTAGTCGAGGAAGATATACATAGTGAATCAAAGACCGAACATCAAATCGAAAGGATTATATCGCTATTATTTAACTGATAAACGAGTACAATCGTTTCACTATTGCGTAATCATACGTCTTCTGCCATGTATGGAATGTAACTTTTCTCATTGGGAAATATATAGTTTCCTCGAAGTTAAACGACAGGCTCCACCCTTCAAGTTATCCTTCCAATCCTGCAAAAATGTTTAATATAAATGAAAGTTCAAACTATCGTTTAAGTACCAGGACCTGTTTAACCATTTACCTGTACAAAGATTTTCGCACCAGGACCTGAAACAGCTACAGGTAAGTTGCTTTGGTAGATATTGTCGGTAATTCGCGAATATTTGGTTAGAGACAAGTGTCAGATTACTCTTAGACGTCGAAAGAATTAGTTGGTAATGATGCATCACGGGCGAACTCCCTTCTCGTTGCGTCACGGCATAACTATAATTAACCGAAATTTTTCTGCGGCTGACATTAATCTACTTCCTAGCTCACGGCTCGGTTGGCACGCTGAAGAGTTCGAGAATACAACGGCGCTTTAGATTCCCCGCGATTCCGGACTTTCTTGGCACGACGCGCGCAGACCTTTGAATGATACGGTTCTTTCGCGCGGATGGTCCAAATGGTCCACGATCGAAAGTGCCATTGTTCGGTCCATTAACAGGAAACGAGATTCGATGGAATCGAGATTAAATTAAGATTCAGACCGTCGCGTCGGCACCACCTTAACTATACGAACAGCGACGCATTTGTTCTCGATTTTTTGGCAATTCGTTTCGATTACAAATTTCATTTTGTCTCGTTAAAGATATATATTTCGACATGCAGGGATGATTATGGGCCGCGACGAACCCCAATAGCTCGCACCAATTCCAGCAGAACGCAATCTTTCGCGGCGATCTGTTTAATGGCCACGACTTCCGCGGCTCGAGAGGAAAGTTTGTTTCAGTAACAGCGGGAGAAAAACCGTCGGGATTTAGTTGTCCGTGCTCGGGCAATCGAGTTTCCAATCGATGGAAGCACAAGGTACGTATTCATTTTGGCCAACGCTTGAAAAATGGTCGATGCAATAGTCGGGAGTCCCGCAAATGGGCATAAGAAACAATTAGAGGGCCGCGATCAGATATTAATCTGTACCGCGAATCACGGCACCTCTTGTATAGTAATTTTTCAGTCGTAATTCGTTAACTTCCACCCGAGCATCGAGCGTATTCTTCGACGACGAAGTCCGCGCGTGAGAATCGAAAACAATTACACCAGTCGCAAAGTGCGTATACTGGTACGATTATATTTGCAATATAGCGTTTAGGTCTTTCGCGGGCGTCGCGCGTCTTGTAACATACACGCGTAACAGTCGATAGCGCGGACTGGCGTGATTGATGCTTCCATTCCGAATAATCGGAACCATTTCTCTGTAACCGATGATAATGTGCGCGCAATGTTTAATGAGCTGCGATATCATTCTTAATGCATAAAAGCTTACAACTAAATCAATCGTTTCTTCTCTTGTTTTTCACAGAAGCGGATTTTCCCCGAAGAACGACGCAATTTACCCTCGACTAGCGGGGTGAGATGTTGGTAACTCAATTAAATCTTTGTTAGATCGAGTTAAATATTGATTACATAATCGATAGATTTTAACATGGTATAGATGTAACATGGAATCGTTTCAACCCTCCCTTCCCGATCGAGGGTAAATCGAATTAAACTTTTACATTTTCGAAGTTTCTCAGCCTTAAACGTACAAGCGAGGAATTGATTATCGTTATGGGCACACGCGACTAAAACATTGCCAAACGATACCGAGCCTTCCCAGTGTTTGTAACTCGATAAGACAACAGATAATAGCTGCAGCTCACATCGAGCCGTTCCTTGTGTGGATACGCGCGCGTACACACGCACACGCATTTACACACACACCGAGTTATAAAAGCAAACGGCGCGGCGCTATCCAATCAGCGTCGATCGAGCGTGAAATCCCTCCTCTTCGACGAAATTAGACACCCACTCGGCGTTCCCGACTTCACGGGCCTCGGTCTACATAACCAATGATAGTTTTTCCAATGGAAGATGATATAAAAAGCCATTGAAGCACTTCTGTCACGGGTCTTCTATAAAATTAATCAAAAGCTACCTTTAGACCGAAGAAAGACAAAGAAATTTTCTTTAAATATTTAATTTACGCATTGTTTCTCTTAAAGATCGTTCCACAGAGACTTTTTAAGAAGACGGAATCGCGACTCGGACCAGGAAGGTCCCCTAGTTTCTATCCGTCCTTCGCGCGCTTAATAAAACCGGTGCGCCCTTAATGAGATTGGAGAAAGCCGACACTGAACGACTTCCAAAGAAGTAGCTCCTGTGGGCAGGTTCTGTCGCTCCTTTGAACAGAGTAACAGAGTATCGGGGCGGGGTATCTCACCGCAGAGTAGATAGGGGGTATTCGTATTTCAAAGGGACGGCCCGTCACGCCGCGACGGTCCTCATTATGTTATGCGCGGCCAAGAGCGTCAAGAGAAAAACACGATCGCGCCTATATGTCGAAAAGGAGGATCGACAACCGAGAGGAGTTTTAAGCGAAAGCTACTCGTGAACGTCACCTACTGAACGCTGCTCTTTGAGATCGTTTCATCACCTCGGTGTCGCTTCCATGTGACGTGCAGTGGAGCGCGGTTGAGTTTCGCTAAAATCTGCACGGTTGAATTGCCACGATCTGGAACAATTGAGAGATTGACGATTAAAACAAGATACGATTTAACACAAAATATAATAAAGGACCTGTAATACAAAAATAGTCTTACAATTCGATCGTGAATATATTTAGACAGCGTCTCAATGGAAGAACTTTACTCGAGTCCTTCTGTAGACTGAAATACGTCTTATTAGAGGTAGATGAACCGCAAAGATTCAAGTCTACAAATTTTGCGTCGGTTTTATTGTTTACAGATGGTCTCTGTAGCTAGAATGACTCGAGTCACGGAATGCAGCTCGGACGACTCTGTTGCACGTTCACCGGGTGATTTCTCTTTCTAATATCAGAGGAGTCGACGGACATTGGCCGTGAATAGGCGTATAAATTTCCACGGCAAATATACGTCAAGTCTTTTTTCGCTGAAAGTAGATTCAAGCGTGAGATAAAGGTGTCCGCGGTCTGATGCCTGAGGCAACCCCCTTAAAATACGGTGACTTCTAGTGGGTAGCGTTCGGTGTTACGGCACGCAGTGCTCGCGAACTCCGTCGCGCTCGATTACAAGCTGCGTCGCGACCAACACATGCTAATAAATTAACGGGTAAATAAACCCTTGGTGAGAAGGGTCGTTCGGCGCGTATCTGGCTTGCTTAGAATAGAATAGAATGTATTAGAAGTGCACGCGCGATTTAATGCCTCGAGATTTCCTACGGCTGGAAGGTTCTCGGCGTCAACGTCGTGCAGAGATATTCTCTAAGCGAATGCTCGATTTCCTAAGAACGAGGAGACGAACTTCTGTTATACTACAACAAACGCAACACGCTTAAAAACCACTTACGAGATCATAGCTTCAGGCACCGGTTTACTTTAACCTTTTCACGAACAATCCTGGATCTGATGGACGAACATTAGTAAGACCAGTAAATCCTGCTTTAGACGCGACGCTATTAATCGTTTGAATAGTTTCCAATTTACTCGGTGGTTCGAATGATTAATAGCCGTCACGCGTAAAGCAAGACTAGTAATTGTAAATTGATTATAAAGGCAGAAGCATATTACAATTATCTATTTGGTGTAAATTTAAGGGCTGAGTCAAGTAGCGTGACTCTTCTAACCTGTGATAGGGCTTGCTTTGGAAAATATGGAACAACGGTCGTCCATCTGTTGCTTAAAAGTTTCGAACAATAGTCTCCTGTTTTGCGATACCGAATAGGAAAGAGAAAAGCTTGGAGAAGGGTGAAACGTGGTAATTAAGAAAACGTCCCGTTCCTTTCGTCTGAAGGCGAGTCGTGCCGCGTTTTCCATTCGGTGTACAAATAGCTCGGAGACCCCCGGCCCCTGTCGGCCTCTCTTATGTCTCCGCGATGCGCAGCGTCGCGTCGCACGCTTCACGCTTCTGCGCTACTCGATGCCGGGCGTCGTCGGTCTTACTTTCAATCTACTTCCTTTTTTCGTTTCGGCGGACCGGCGCCGCGCGATACGTGGGAAATGTCGTATATTTATACCGGCAAACGCTTAAGCCGCTTTTTCTACGTAATTATTCGTTGTTTGGCAAAATGGCGGCTAAGTTCCATACCTGTCGACAGACATAAACAACCTTTTGTCCTTTACTCGTTCAATGACAATTAAAATATAAACTATAATTATACACTTCGCAATAAACAAGTAGAACTTACAAATAAATCGCTATCTAAATACGCTACTATTGTCGAAATGTTACCTACCGTATTACCGATTTTGATATCTTTATTCGCAAAATGGCCGCGACAAAAAAAAAACAGAACGGAGAACATCACATGACTCCGGATCAACATTTCCTAAGCTGTACCCTGCAAAAAAAATCGAGAAGCCGAAATATTCTGTTTAACGTTAAGAGTGGATTAATATTTTTCTTAATCGTAGATTTAAGATGTCTGTTCTTTTCGCGGAACGCCTATTTGTATCGATACGCAGCTTTCGAACCGTTACGAATCGTTTACGAGTACATTTGGTATTACTTACGGTTCTCTGGTACAGTGTATTATTGTGAATTGTATTTTGGTACAGATTCTGTAAAAAGGTTACTATTTTATCATTCCGAGCGTCTATTTCGTCGAGACTTAGAGGGAATGGAGGGAAAGAGGATAGACGTCGGCGCGGAGACGCATTAGCCATATTCCGAGGTTGCATGGCGGAACGCCCCTTTCATGCCATCCCCTCCTACCCTCGAATATTACCGGGAAGATAGAAAGTCCCGGAGAATCTGCCGGCGGAGCGTCCGAACCGCGTTCCGTGTGTAAATTGGTTAACGAATTGCCGCGCTTAATCTCGTTTCTTCGCGACTGTTCCTTTTTCCACCGCGAGACGAACCAGCGATGGGATCTATACCCTACGGGGACGTCGAAATTCAATCGAATCCGATCGTTGGTTCGCGAACGTCAAAAATGAACGAATCGTTAAAAACAGAAGCAACGAAGCATCGATTCTACTTACACAAGTATCCCTGCTTAATTAATTCTCGATTGTTAATCGACTATTGTGTGGTTAATTGCATGCAACAATGTAGGCATCGGTTACGCTGGTACTCTGAAGTATGCACCAGATGGAATTTAACCGTTTTCTCGAATACCTATCGATGGTGCACACTTATCGATAGGGTAATACGATTGCTTCGAAAATATAGATTGACTTGTAAGCGGGTTTTTCGAATAAAAATATTATATATTAACGAAATAGGTGGATACAAACGTGTCATAAATATCAATTATGTTGATACTAATGAAAGAATATTAATTTGATAAGTTACAAACGTTACAAGGTAAATATTGGATTGGTCCCATCACTAGTTCTGCTGTATTTGATGATTTATACGGAATCTTTGGCGGATGAGCAACATGCAATTTTTAGATGGATAGAATGCTACTGTTTTAAATAGATACTCTATATCGAATTCATCATACTGCTATGTAAAATTAGTAAAGTAATAAATACGAAACACGAGACAAATAAGATTGAAATAACCAAATCTATACAACAGGGGCTTTATTTTATTCTCAAGGTATATTTAATTTTTGTTCTCAATTTATAAAGAATAAAGGATTTATATTCTGCCTGGAAAGACAGGGAATATTAATCTTTACGAATGCTACTCAAATGCCTATTAATCTTACTACGAAGGGAAATTACCCGTGTTTATTTACCCGCATTGATTAATATCAGACTTATACGCAATGAATTTTGTTTTTATATGTCATGAGTAATTAAAGAACAGAGATATACAAATTTGCATAAAAGTTTGAATTATGCTATGTAACCAGGAGACACGCTCGAGGTTTAAATTTATATATTTTATTTGACCACACACGTAAAGCATTAAATTCGTTTATTTAACGCTCTTCTTTCACGCATATGTATTAAAAGACAGATACTGATACAAAGGAATCAATGAACAGACTATTATACATAATTTTTTCAATCTAAAAAGATTTCGAATTACCTTACGGTATGTTATCAGCATACTTACTTCTCCACCGTGTTATTCCGTTCTACTCGAAGGGTAGTAGTCGCTTAAGTGGTATACAATAGCCATGATACAAATATGTAACATTTAAAAAATATGGGATTTCGATAAACTGCAACTAATCTTTTACTTGTACGGAAAGTTTAAACGACACCGGTCGATTGACCCTTGATGAAGAAATAAGTATGCAGTCCGACGAAGGGAATGAATTTGTATCCGTATGAGAGCAAGTAGAAAGTGAAATTCTCTCAAAAATTGTAAAATTTATCCACACGCGTAAAGTATAGAGTAAGAAATACTCCGTTTCCTTTCTCGTTGGACCATCCAATGTACGTAATATGTACAGTCACTGTAAGTACATTTAATACTAGCCATTATTCTCATCCTTCACTTCATCTACTTGTACTTCCTCCGACTTTTCAATCTCTTTCGTCTTATCGCAGTTCTCGTCCTTCTCGGGTTTCACCGAAACGTCAACTGCTTCGTTCGTTTCTGATTCTGAAGTCTTTTCCGGATTCGGATCACGATTCTCCTCTCCTTCTTCTACCGATTGCTGGACTTCCGCTGACGTGTTTAGCGATGCGGATCCATCGAAATTCTGTTGATGCTTCCCAAGGCCTACTTGCACCTCTATTAATTCGAGTTCTTCGACCAATGCTTTTTCCCTTCTTTCAATTTCCTCTGTAATACAAAATATATATGTGGTAATTATTTTCTACTCGTTTTAAGCGAGATATTTGTTAAAGGTACGTACCGTGAAGTTCTTTCGCGGACTGAGCCAGAAGGATGTCGGTCTGTGGATGTTTACGCTTCGGTGCGTAATAAATAGGAGGTTGTGCTCGCGTTTTTATAAACGACGCAAGTGGCAACTGTGCAGCACGCCAATCTTGAAATTGTCGGCTACGCGCCAACTTTGCCTCTAACGCTCGTACCTCTGCTAATTGCCGTTTGCGTGACAAAAACAGTTGTTGCCTTTCCCTTCGTAATTCTTCCTTTTCCCTCCTTCGAGCCTCCTCTACTCTTGCTTCTACTTCCGCCTTCTTATCTTCCTACAGCAGAATATATATTTCAAAAGCATTATTGCGTCTTCTCGTTCATTTTAAAAATACACGGCGATGCAATGCCGATAACAGCGTACCTTTGCTTTAAGTTTAGTTTCCTCTTGACGAAATTTTTGTAGCGTACCTAAAAGGGCGCCAAACATTCGTTTATTCCTTTGTCGACTACGTTCGTCTGTTCTTTCCCGCCTGATCACTTCCTGTCGAGATGGAATTTCTCGTGGTGTTGCTATCACTCGTGAAGATACGGCTGGCTGAAATATATATTTAATAATATTACACGGGCCAACTCATTTAGAAATATAAATATGGCTCGTATAATTTTACCTTGATAATGGTGTCATCTTCATCCGCGCTATCATCAGCATTGGAAGGAACACGTGCACTTAAACGACTGAAAACTGTTTTTGGTTCCCCGTTCGAACCTTGCCATCTGCGTTTACCACCAGGTACTTCATTGTTGACAAAATCTGATACAACGCGTCGTCTGTCTTCCTGCAATGGCCTCTTTTGCGATAGTCTATTATAATTGTATTGCAAAAAGCATGTCAATGGTTATATGTAAGGAAGAAATGTCATTGCCTGTATCAACAAATCGATGTACTTGAAATGTAAATTTTAAAAAATTAACACATAAATGTACTATCGTGCTAGCGAACTATTAGAAACAAATGCAATGAAGTCATGTGGAACGAAGTAAAATGGTCGAAAATATCTTGGTGTACAAGAAATAGGTTATGTTTGTAGACAACAGTGTTCTATTCAATGATCAATGAATTATCGTATAAGATATATTTTATAGAATGTGTAAAGTTTTCTACGACATTCTAGGAATGTATACAAAAGAATTATCGTGAATTTAACCTGGGTGGCGGTTGTATTGGACCATTTTCTCCGTCGGGAAGATCCCGGCCCAAGATTTTCCGAATACTCCGGTCGAGTCCTCGAAGACCATCTCGGGCAGCTTCTAATTGCGCTTCTAATCTCTCAGCCCCCCAGGCCTCTTGTGGATCTAATTTTCTCATCTATTTAAATTCGCCACGCTCAATGAAATTAAAAAACTAATTTATTTATCGGGTCACAACGATTGTTGTCGCACCGCATCACTGTCGTGGAGCCACCTACAATTTCGTTCCTTTTTTCCTAATCGATAAGCCTCGGGATTTTTCTTCATGTTTGTGGATCACGGTCTAGTAAATTTCTCATAACACCAAACAATAACGTCTGGTTATTGGACAGAAATAACTTTGGTGAATAATAATTTTATCCCATTTACAAAACTTGCAAAACCGTTTCGAGAAACTCGCGTTTTTACGATCCTACCTTAGTGAAATAACCTCAATTCTTCTAAACGCTCACAGCGCTAAATGAAACAACGTAAATAACGCAAAGCACACGAGTACTAAAACTGTACGTACTTGTACATCTCTTGTATATATATTCATAGCCCGAAAGGATCTATTGGCGGGAAAATAACAACCTGCAACTCCTGCAAATGCAGCGTTGAAAACCTATAGTGCCTTCGTATACAACAATAATTTTCGACACTGTCTTTCATACTGTGTGATGATGATTTTTAATGTTGATTAATTACTTTAGACGACTAATAACAATTGCTTTTTACGCGATTGATAATCGCACAACATGTCGAGATTACAAAATACTGGAAAATATCGAGCCGTCGGGCCATTTTTTAAAAATGATCAAAATCAAGAAGGGAATCAATCACGGTACAGTGTTTTTAATTCGAAATAGAGACATCATGTATTTTATTGTTATTTTTATATTTCTTTAGCGAGGCTCCGGGAGGAAGATTAAATGAAGTTAATGAAAATATCAGAGTAGATGGTGTGTATGGATTCCATAGAGCAACCGATGTAAAGGAAAGGATAGGATTTCTTATTAATATGCATCCAGTAAGTTGCAACATAATACGTGTCATTTATTTGAATTACTTTATATCGTTGCTTCTTAAATTAAATTGCTTTGTGTTACAGACAGATATTATAGAAGATGATAAAAGAATGCTTAGCGGTGTAGATTATTATTTTTTACAAGAAGACTGTACTAGATTTAAAATTTCTTATCCGTATTGTCCATATTTTTATATTTTATGTAAAAAGGACACGTACGAAGAAACCTACACCGGTTTAAATAAAAAATACAGTAGCATTATACATAAAATAGAGACACTCTATAAGGAAGATCTTGATTTGGTACGATAGAATTGAAACAATATAGGCAAAATTTCAGAAAATAATACAGTATATTCTTTCTTTTTCTTAGCCAAATCATTTAATTGGTTTAAAACAAAAATATATGAAGCTATCTTTTATAAATACTTTGGACATGATCAAAGTGAAACGAGATATCGTGAAAGCTGTAAAGTTAAATAAAGAACGACAAAAGAATCATACTTTCTACACAGACATGCTGTCAAATGTGTTAAATCCAGATCAGGAAATAGTAAATTACAAAAAACAAACTATAGATTTTACAGACAATATTCTTGACATTAGGTATGTTTCAAAAATACAATTGTGTCTTCCACTTAATAAAATTAGTTCTTTTTTGTAATAATATGTACATATTATTGCAGAGAATATGATGTACCCCATCATGTACGAGTATCTATAGATATGCAAATTTGTTGTGGTAATTGGTACTCTGTAAAAACAAGGGGGGATGAAGTACCAGTTATTACAAGGAGAAAAGATATTCTTGAACCACCCGAGCCAATTGTCCTGGCTTATGATATAGAAACTACAAAGCTACCTTTAAAATTTCCTGATGCTAATATCGATCAAATCATGATGATATCCTACATGATTGATGGACAAGTACTTACTTATTCATTTTTTACGATTTTCTATTTGATACTAGGCTGTTATTTAATACATGCATCATACTCAATTTTAGGGATATTTAATAACAAACAGAGAAATAATTTCAAGCGATATCGAAGATTTTGAATATACTCCAAAACCAGAATTTGAGGGTTTCTTTACCGTTTTTAACGAACCTAATGAGAAAGCTACGATACAAAAATTTTTTGACCATATAGACGATGTCCGGCCACATATATTCGTAACATATAACGGCGATTTTTTTGATTGGCCGTTTGTAGAAACCAGAGCAGCGTTTCATAATATGGACATGAAAGATCGGATCGGTTTTTCAAAAAATCGCGATGGTGTCTATGCGTGTAGACCATCCATGCATATGGATTGCTTATGGTATTACACGATCTATCAAACTAATTATGTTTTAAATATCGTACAGGATATTAGTTTTAATTTTCTATTTTTAATAATAGTTGGGTCAGACGCGATTCTTATTTACCTGTAGGCTCTCAAAGTCTGAAAGCTGTTGCGAAAGCAAAACTAAGGTACAATCCCATAGAACTAGATCCAGAAGACATGTGTAGATTAGCATCCGAAGAGCCGACAACTCTTGCAAACTACTCAGTTTCCGATGCAGTTGCAACATATTATCTCTATTACAAATATGTTCACCCTTTCATATTTGCATTATGCACTATCATTCCGATGAATCCGGATGAGGTAAGTGGTTCGCGTGAAATTTAATACGAAGTACTCGATCGAAGTTATGTTTCTCCATTTGTAGGTACTTAGAAAGGGATCTGGTACATTATGCGAATCTCTTTTGATGGTGGAAGCCTTTCACGCTAACATTATATTCCCCAACAAACAAGAAACGGAGTTAAGTAAATTCACAAAAGATGGTCATTTACTGGATCAAGAAACATATGTAGGAGGGCACGTGGAAGCCTTAGAGTCCGGTGTTTTTAGAGCTGATATTCCTTGCCGATTTAAGATAGAAGTAAGCGCGATAAACGAACTGATCAATGGCGTCGAGAGTGCTATGAAACATGCTATACAAGAAGAAGAGAAAGTACCCATGGATATGGTCACGAATTTCGACGAAGTGGTCGATGAAATCAAAGTGAAATTAGAGTCTCTGAGAAGTCAGCCTTTGAGATTGGAGAATCCTGTGATTTACCATTTAGATGTTGGCGCTATGTACCCAAATATTATTTTAACTAATCGTCTCCAGCCGTCTGCGATGGTGGATGAAACCGTTTGTGCCGCGTGCGATTACAATAAACAAGGAGCACTTTGCCAAAAAAACATGACGTGGATGTGGAGAGGAGAATATTGTAAGACGAAGAGACACTCGAGTAAAACATTAATAGGATTTGTTATTATAAATGTATGCGTTTCTTTTTTTTTAAATTTCAGTGGCCGCAAGTTTGAGCGAGTATCAAAGGATGCAGCAACAACTGGAGAACGAAAAGTTTCCGCCGCAATTTCCCGGTGGTGTTCGTCGAGCCTATCATCAATTGTCTAAAGAGGAACAGGCTACGTATGAAAAGAAAAGACTGACGGAATATTGTAAAAAGGCGTATAAAAAAGCGAAGATTACAAAAACGGAGGAGAGAACACAAACAATCTGCCAAAAAGAGAATTCGTTTTACGTTGACACTGTTAGAGCATTCAGAGATAGAAGATACGAATATAAAGCGCTTACTAAAGTCGCAAAGCAACAAGTAACGGCAGCATTAGCAAAAGGCGATGCCGGTGATATTAAGTCCGCTAAAAGTCGAGAAGTACTCTATGATTCTTTGCAGCTTGCTCACAAATGTATTTTAAATTCCTTTTATGGTTATGTCATGAGAAAAGGATCCCGATGGTTCAGTATGGAAATGGGTGGTATAGTATGTTACACAGGAGCTCATATCATCATGAAAGCTAGAGAGATTATAGAAAAGGTAGGCCGTCCATTGGAATTGGACACCGATGGAATATGGTGTTTATTGCCCGCATCCTTTCCCGATAACGTAGTTGTTCACACTACTCATCCAAAGAAGTCGAAGCTTGCAATATCTTACCCCAATGCTATCCTCAATTTTATGGTGAAGGATCAGTTTACTAATGACGTGTATCACGAGCTCGTTGATCCTGAAAATTTAACATATCAAATTAAGAGCGAAAATTCTATATTCTTCGAGGTAGACGGCCCTTATTTAGCTATGGTATTACCTGCCGCGAAAGAAGAAGGGAAGAGATTAAAAAAGCGATATGCGGTTTTTAATTTTGACGGTTCCTTGGCCGAATTAAAAGGGTTTGAAGTGAAGAGAAGGGGCGAGCTTCAATTGATCAAAGTATTTCAGACGTCTGTCTTTGAATCGTTTTTGAAAGGCAGTACGCTCGAAGAGTGCTATGCATCCGTAGCCAAAGATGCAGACTATTGGCTTGATATTTTGTACACCAAATGTTCAGACATGCCGGATTTGGAACTGTTTGAACTTATATCCGAGAATAAATCGATGTCACGTAAATTAGAGGAGTATGGCCAGCAAAAGTCTACGTCTATTTCTACTGCTAAAAGATTAGCCGAGTTTTTGGGAGATCAAATGGTGAAAGATGCTGGCCTAGCGTGTAAATACATTATTGCTAATAAACCTCACGGTGCGCCAGTTACGGAACGCGCTATACCGTTAGCCATTTTTCAATCAGAACCAACAATAAGGAGACACTATTTGCGCAAGTGGTTAAAGGATCCTGGTTTACAAAGTGACGATATACGGCAAATTTTAGATTGGAATTACTACATTGAAAGACTTGGGAATGCTATTCAAAAAATTATTACCATTCCAGCTGCGATGCAAGGACTTCACAATCCTGTACCTAGAGTAAAGCATCCAGACTGGCTGCACAAAAAGGTAATGGAGAAGACTGCAACTCATAAACAGAGGAAAATAACAGACGCATTTTCAGTAGTACCGAAAGATCTAGAAAAGAGTACTGATAACGAAGAGCCAAGTACGTCCGGTCATCGCGATATTGAAGACATAGCGGGTAAAGCGCATCTATTTAAGCATCCATTGCCAGTTGTCAACAAAAGGAAAAGACAAAGCTCGGACGAAAATGAAGACGCAAATATTAATAAAAGCTGGAAAGAAGTATTAGGTTCACCGCCATCAATGGGAACGACGAAGGAGGAAATACTGGAGTGGTTGAAGTTCCATAAACAGAAATGGGCCCATCAGGCTAAACAAAGAGGTCAACGTCAGACAAATAAAAAGAGTAGAAGTGCGGACAACGACGACAATAATAGTTGGAAGACTACAAGAGATAATAGAATAAACAGTTTGGGTGGTTTCTTGAGGCGAGCTCAGAAGAAATTGATTACCACGCCCTGGCAAATTATTCAAGTAAGAATGTATTTATCACGAATTTTGTTTTTCAAGCTCTTTAGCAATAACTCGTGCTTTTTTTTTAAATGAAAATGATTGAGCAATTGCTCGTTTAGATATCTGAGACAAACGAACCCGGTTTATTCCGATTGTGGATACTGATCGATCAAGATCTGCATGCGTTGCGTCTTGTGATACCGCGCATATTTTATGTAAATACCCGCAAACCGAAACCAGATCCCGAACCTGGTAAAAAGGTGTCTTGGACTAAAAGCTCGAAAATTCTACCGCGATCACGGCCTATCCACAATTTATATCGGTACTCTGTTCCAGAAGCGCAATATTTAATGCATAGTCAGTAAGTTACTGTCCTGAAATATCTTCGAAATTCTTACGTTCAAATGTTCTTTTAATTCGTTCGTTTTGTTCATAGAGAACTTCTAGAAGATTTAAGTAAGCCAGAAATTGAAGGAATTTACGAGACACAAACGTCATTGGAGTTTAGAGCTGTTCTTCAGTTAGGATGCATCTGCACGGTAGATCGCAAGGTAGCGTGTACCATAGCGGATGGTGCAGATACATTTAGCTTAGATCAATTAGAATTCAAAAGTATCGCCGTACAACCATACCTTCAGAACGTAATGTATTTTTATTCTTGTAGTATGTTTTTGTCTAGAAATAGAAAATATAATGCGTTGCATTATTTTAGGTTCATGCAGTCAATTACGTTTTCTTATATCATCATTGGAGTTCCAATCATCAAAGATCATTGTGGGGTCTTTTCTTAAACGCGAGTAAAAGGGCTCATATATTTGTGTTGGACACGGTTTCGACGAATCAGATGCCCAATATGAACGCATTATACGTCGAAGAACGGAACATTGTGTAAGATTTTTATAGACAATTTTTCTGCTATATCCAAAATATTATTATTACGAATCGATTGTTTCGTAGCGTATCTATGAGTGGGGAAGACAAAATAAAAACTGTACCAAAATCATTTCAATTCATAATGAGCTTTGAAACAAATTTTCAAAAACTTTGTCGAGCTTTGCAAGCAGCTGTAACTGCATATAAGAATGAAGGGCACGGTGCAACGATATTTATTACTCAAACTGCTCTCGGTAAGTTAAATAGAACTTCACGTATCATGTTTCATGATTTGTATAATTGAACAATTTTGTCTTAGATAAAACGTTATTGCTAACGCAAATGCCATTGCTCAACGATTTCCCATTAATTAATACCCATGTGCAAGATATCGAAAATTTATACAGTGTAATGGAGTGGCAGAAAACTGGCGCGAAAATAATGATGCGTCATTATTTTAAAAGTCAACAAATTATCGAATTGATGGCGGAACAGTGCAGATATTTTCATGCGCCGATTGGAAATATTCCTGCCGATCCCACACTTTTCGGTGCTGACTTATTTTATGCCAGACACTTACAAAAAAATAACTTCGTGTTGTGGTGTTCCCCAACGGAGAAGCCAGATTTAGGAGGCAGTGAAAACGACGACAACAGGTTGTAATTGTATTTAATTATCGAATTTGAACCTATCTTAATTTCTATTTTATTTGCAGACTGTTGACTGATTTTGAGGAAAGTACTCATTGTGCTGCAAACAATTCCGGAACTTATTCCAGCGTATGCATTGAGTTGGAGATAGAAAGTTTGGCAGTGAATACCTTATTACAATATCATCATATTCATGATATCGATGGAACTAGCTCCTTCATTGCATTTCATAATCATCAAACAACATCTGTTCAAGTAAGAAAATCATTTTTATGTAAGAAATCAATTACGAAACATAAAAAATTATGTAAGTTATATTTTTGTAGGAAATGGCAACGGGTGATCCTGCGGCAAGTGTAATTCCTAGCTACGATGAAACTGCACTTTGTAGTCCCGCGTTTAAAGCATTACGAAGTATGGTTAATGCGTGGCTGTTGGATGTCTCAGTTTATAAGAATGTATTTGCAGATTATCAAATTATTCATTTTTATCGGTAATTATAAACCTTCAAACTTTTAACAATGCATGCATATACAATTCATTTAGCTTGTAAATTGGTGCTTCTTCAGATGGTTGCGTTCGCCTAATGCTATACTTTACGATCCTGCCTTGAGACGAACTTTACACAGTTATATGAAGAAGTTATTCATACAATTATTGGCCGAGTTCAAAACGCTGGGTTCCATTATTATCTTTGCGAATTTTAATAAAATTATTTTATGTACAAAAAAGAGAACAGTGGACGATGCTTTAAACTACGTGGAATTCGTTGTACAAACAATACGCAATAAAGAACTCTTTCACAGTATTGAAATCAATTTTGACCAATGTTGGGAGTATTTAATATGGCTTGACGTTGTAAGTAAAATGGTGACATCTATATTTTGAGAACGAATATTTAATTGTACAATAACAAATGCTGTGCAAATTATTAGCATAATAATGGTGGTGTACAAGGAAAATTACCAAAAAATATAGAAGAAAATACTGATACTCTTGACGAAGATGCTGAGGATGATGATGATGAAGACTCGGTACGTACCTACATAATTATTTCATATTATCGACTTATATTATTTTTAATTAATAACTGCTTTTATTAAGCCCAAAATAATAATGAAGTGGAATTTGATGGAATGTCTTCCTAAAGAGGCTGCGTGCCAAGCGAGTTTTAGTGCCATAATAGCGGGATATATAAATGCGCTTTATCAATTTATGTCTGAGAATGAACAATTAAATGCTACTGTAAAACCTAGGAGAAGATCAACTAGTTTGAGTCAAAGTTTATCGGCACAATTGGGGTTAGGAGCACTTGAAAACACTGCGGATTTTGTGAAGAAGCTTATATCGGGAGACATGTCTCAAAAGCTTTTCCAGTAAATATTTTTATCTCGTTTCTTAAATAATAAAGGCGGGATTTTATATTTAACTTAATAATTTCGTAGAATTGTACAAAAAATATACAAGAAAACTCCGGAGAAACAATTAACTATTCAAGAGAATCCAAATTTGGATTTAGATGGTAAAGAAAGTAAAACGATTAATCCTGCTTTGGAGTTAATTAAAGCAGTGTGCAAGGTAATTAAATACGGATAAAATTGTATCGAATAATTGTTCGTTAAACAAATTATACAAATTCTGTTTTTTAGGTATTGTCTTTAGATAAAGAAGTTGAATCTCATATATATCGCATGCAAACAAATTTGTTACGATTAATTAAAATTAGCAGTTACAGCGATGAAGCTGAATGGAAAGATCCGTGCATATCGCTAATTTTACCGGAAATTATTTGTAAATCGTGTAATCACACAAGAGATATTAATCTCTGTAAAGATAATTTGTGTATTATGGAGAAAGATAGGTATATATTGTTGTATAAAGAATTATTACGATTCATTTATTTTATTCGTATAATGCTTCTATTTGTACAGGTATATATGGAAATGTCCTCTTTGCAAAATGAACTATGATAATGAAGAAATAGAATTCCTTTTGACAGATCTATTACATCGCAGGAGTATGGGTTACATACTGCAAGATTTACAGTGCTGCAAATGTCAGGAAATTAAAAGAGAAAATATGAGTGAACTCTGTTCCTGTTCAGGGGACTTCAAAACTTTAATTACCAAAAATGAAATAGTGAAATTTGTAAAGATATGCAAATCTGTTGCTAGGAAATGTAATATGGAAACATTGATAGAAGCAGTTGAGAATACCAAACTTTTTATAAATTCAATGTAGTTTTAGAAATTTTAGTAAAGCAAGTTTTTCCTTTTTTAATTATTTTTTATTTAAATTATATACATTAAGGACAATGGAATTCAATATATTTACCTTTATACTTTTACATATATGTGTATTTTTGCAACTGATTACTTAATATTAAATATAACAATTTTATTACAGATGTTCTAATTATATGTATCTTTGTATGCTTCATTAGTGTACTTAGTTTTTCACTGAACTAACATCCACTGCTGGGTCTGAAATTAAATTTAATTTGTATTTTAAGCGCAATACCATTAATCATGGTATTTTTAAATCCATGAAACATTACGTACCTTTAAATTGAAAGGCAGGAAATTGTGACATTTTAGACCTGTCTGAACCACCAAACTGTTTTGCAAGTCTCTCGAGTTCAGCATCCCTTTCCTTCTTAATTTCTGGATTAGCATCAACTAATTTTCCATCTCTACATTGAGTAGTTTAATATTACAATTACAGTCTGCTATTATCACTTTTGATATAATAGTTTACACAAAATTTAATATCTACTTACGCGCTCTTCGCTTTGTACTCGCGAATTTTGTCGATGAATAGCTGTTGAATTGGATCGCTTGCTTTTTGCAATACTGGCGCAACAATGCCGATATTGCGTTTTAAAACTTTTGGTACATTAATAGCCAAACGTTTGGTAAGCATTTTGCTTGAAAAAGTCAAATATAAATAACTTTAGGTATCGCCGGATGATTAAGGAGAATAAATAACGAGTGACATAAATAATACTAATTTTACTAATTGTACATAGTAATGGTACTACATAAAACTATATGTTTAAACCTCTAAATAGATGACAAATTATAGTAAATTATTGAATTTCTCTTACGTAATACAACATTATACAACGTATACGTAGGTTATGGTCAATATAGGAACATAATATAACAAATTATAAATACGAAACAAACAAACGTCTACACTAGTGTTGTTATAAATCCAAATATGATTTAAAATCGTTTAAAGTAATACAGTATTCTTACATTTTATTGAATGCACTTCGGTAACGCTCGTCGATTATATCAACCTTAGAATGAAGTAGTTTTAGAGTGATCATAGAGTTGCAATATACAAGAAAAAAGTACATTTCTATGTGCCTTATCATGATTGGTTAACATTTTAGAGTACAATTAATTTCAATTTTATATACATCAGAAGTATCATAGATCCTTCAGAATCTATATTCTGTAACTAAATTTTGAGAAGTTCATTACGGTTATGTACTATATTAACTACAAGATAATATTTAAAATTGAAAATTTGTTAGAAATATTGAGTTCGCCCAAGAACCTGTGGACCATCTAGGTATTCGTACATCCTGACTCTAACGCGGTTCCAACGGAAGACGTAGAATACAGCAGCGAATCACAACACGGAATGCAAACGACTATCGCTGATTGGTCGTAGAGATATTTTTGCGAAGAGTGGGGAGACGAAGCCCGCTCTTGGTTTCATTCATGAACGCCTGGGCCGCAGCCATAATACATTTGTAATCTGTATTGTGTACGGGTAGACCGCGTTAGTGCTGCCGATGTGCGTGCGCCTCACAGTCGTACACGTGATTCTTGTTTTGTGTTCGGTTCTCTTTTGGTGTTTTCCGTGTGCATTATCCGACCAATTGACATTGCTGCGTTCTTCACTGGATTTTACGTTGAAAAACAGGTAAGAAAACGCGTTTTAACCCGTTAACCTGCGCGCTTTCTGCGTGGCTTGAGCGCGCGAACGTGAATCTTCGAAACTTTCGAACTAACGAAATCTTTGATTCGTGTTTTATTCGTAAGAGTACGACGTGAAACAGGAATACGAATGACTAGAAGGCTTTTACGAAAAGGTAGAACGTAGCGTCAGCGAGAAAAGTGTACGCCTACGTACGAGCAGGCCTATATTTGTTTTGACGGAGTGTTCACTGGCTACTTTGCATCCCACGGACGATCGGAAACACTGACAAGATGGGTATTATAATACGAGATCTACGTACTAACTTGTTCGTTGCCAATCGTTTAACAAGATCAAACTTTTTTTATTATTGGTTCGTACTTACTTAAATCAAAATTGTATTGTACTTCCATTTTTTAAGATTTTACTGAATTTGATCTATTTTTTTGTATCTTAATTCGATCTCTGTGTAACGATGCAAATATTTTGTCATATACTTACAAACAACAATGACAGCTTCTGTAAGCATCCTAGACGTTTTGGGAGCTTCGTGTTTATCTTGCGTCATGCCATCTATGATTTATACTTTCGATTAACGTCAAAAGTTTATCTAGGGAGGAATCGATTGTACGATTTATGGTTCGATTTCGTAGAAGTTCTGAATTTGCGAACACTATCTTAAACAAGGTTCGTCCGCAATGAAACTCAACAACCGAGTTTTGCAAAAACATTTTGAAGATTACTTCCCTTTCTCACGTATTGATCCCGTATCGATCGTAAATATATCGTATACCTGATAATCGTATCACATCTTGCGTCACGTACAATTTCGCTTTTATCATTTCGACCCAACGTAGACGATATTCGTAGAATTTTTTAACGGCCATCTCTTCCAAGTAAGTGTATAGTGAAACCTTATTTTTCATTTTATCGAAGATTAATGAACGAATTTGTTGTAACGATAGTACGCTAAGAAGTACAATGAAAAGCATTGTGTAAGTTAGAGAATCTTCTGCATGATTAACGATCGAGTGTGCTACGTAACGCTTAGATAATGAGTTTTCATTGCAATCTTTCGCGTGTTCTCGTCTCTGTAATACATAATACGCAACAATATAAGTCTTTACGATCGAAATCATTGTTGTTTTTACAGATAATACGACGGCATTTATTATCGAATCTACTAGAATTACAGGTGAAAAGTCTCGAATTGCGTGTTAAAATATACGTTGCATAGTTTACAAGAAGGTTGTTCCTAAAAAGTAAAATGTAGCCCACATAGTTCTTTAAAACATTTTATTTTACAAATTAAGCGCGAAGAAACAATAGGATGTCGTAAATCATATGAAATTGTCGCCTACGAAATAAGTCATTGTTGCCAACTTATTAGAAACGATAAAAATTAACAGCGTTAGCAAAGACGTGACTTCGACTCGTTGGCAAGATCAAGTTATACGTTGAATTTTATTTCAATATATCTTACAGTTCGGTAAACATTTTCTGTCAGGTCTGGATTAGGTTTTTATACGGCGTCTGCGTAACATATTTCGCCGGTAACGCGTGGAGGTAATATTTCTGTTGAACAGTATTTGATATACACACCAAGCGAGAAAAAGTGGGAGAATATAGCGTTGTGTAGGAAGCACGAGAGCGAGAGAGAGAAAGTAAGCGAAAGAGAGGATAGTAATACATACTGGGTTGGACATTGTGTAAGTTAAACGTACATGAGGGGATGAGATGGCTAGCCTGGCAATTTAAAAAAGGAACGCGATGCCCTCGGTGTTGGTGGGTCGAATGGTTTTTGTACACTTTCTCGGATCTCGGGGAGTACGGCATGGCAACGTCGCGACCTACCATGCTTCCCTCGTTTGTCTTCTCGGCTGTTTCTTCTCTGCCAAAGACGCGACAAATATCAAAGGCCAGCAGACACACCGCGATGACAAAGCTGCACGAACGTCCCGACATCGAGATAGAAAGAATGGAGGCAAGAAAGAGACGGTGAGAAAGCAACAGATAAAGAAAAAGAAGTATGCGCGCGAGAAAGATAGGAAAGAAAACTGTTGATCGGTTCGAGAAGACAGGGCGATTCGCGCTTTGCCACACTGTTTTCACGGAGAAAAGAAATTGCAAAACCGAGTTTTCAATTACTCGTAAAGATCGTGATTTCTTTTCTTCATAGGGTTAGGGTTAGGGTTAGGTTGGGGTTATGCTTCGATACTTGCGAAGTTTGCGCGCGTAGCAGTCGTCGTTCGATATTCCTAAATCGAATCTATGATCTTTCGATAATCGAAAGCACACGTCCCTAACGGTTTACAGTTCAAACTCTCGGTGCGTAACGTGCAGTGTTCGTTAGGCAAGTTGTGTGAAACGAATTCACGAAATTATGGTTCGAAGAAAGAAATAGACGGTTTTAACGTGGTCGAAAGTCAAGGGCATATCGAGATTTTTCCTCATATGGGTTCATCGTGGGTGCTGGGGCTTCGCATACGGGTCCATGCATCCCATGACCTAGAAGAACGTCTGCCCGCATCTGGAAACCCAGCGGCAGCTCCTCGAAAGATATTATATTGCTTTCTCGGCGGACTTGAAACAATAGACACTTCAACTCCTTGAAGGACAGGCCAGTTCGTAGACGGTGTCCCAGAAAAACGAAACGAAAACCCATGGTAGTTGCATAGCCGGGCGGTACGTTATCGCCATCGTGAAAAATTCAAGGTAACGTCCGCCATGTTGCTTTTTGAAACAATGGCTTCCTGTCTTAATTCTCTTACGACGTATTCGGTGTTACGAATCAAATGTGTTTAATTAACTAGACAAACGACAGATTTAGGTAAAATTTACAAAAAACTTCTATTTCTTCGTTGCGAAATAGTTCGACAAGTAACGGATAAACGGTTGCTTGTCTTTTGTTTGTTATTCGAAATTTGTATCCAGATAAGAATTGTGACGATCTCTGGCTGAGAGTAATCAAGATCTGTCTGGTTAGGTCTAGGCGAGATTATTCATTTCTTGGAAGGATATCAGCATTGCTATCAGCATTGCCTTTCCGTAGTCCTTCTTTCCCTTTGTTTCGGCGTATAGTTAGAAAATGTTAAGTATTCCGAGGTAACACTAACTCGTTTAATGTTAAACGTCTGGCGCACCGTGTCCTCGGTATGCCAGTCAGGAACTCGCGAAGTGAAACAAACCAGGAGCGTTACGACTTTACCCTCCGTATCGAACGATCTTTTTCTTTCGCTTTCGTTGCTCGGAAACGCAGGTAGATGCACCCGAGTGGAAATGGCATCCTCGTATTTGCGCGGAAGTCGGCCGGACACTTTAAAAACCGATCCCTTCCGACAACACCTACAGATTTTCAGATACAACGGGAACATATGCACGAAAGGTATCCATCAAAGTGCCAGCAGTCGTTAGGTCTTGGGTTTCTGCGAGAACTCGCAAATTATTATAACATTTAAACAATATAAAGATTGTTCAGCTACAAGTGTTTGAAATTTTCAGGGATTATTCCACATGCCAAAGTAAGACAAGAATAAAGAATGACGAAATTGCATTTGTGACCTTGTATCCGAGTTGTTAATCCATGAGAATATGTAGGAAGAGGTAAGATCTCATTTAATTTTATCTCTGTTGGAAAAAATAGAGAATAGATTATTCAACTTCTTTTTTTACGTCAAATTTAATTCCCTTTACAAATAACGAATAGAAAACATTGCAAGTGGTAATCGTCATCGCCCATGGACCGATTTTGTTCAGAATCTAATCAGATCTTGAGATGAGAATATAAGTAAGTAAATTCAAGAATCTTCTGTCTTCTAAAATATCATCTCTCACGACGTATATACATTCGTTATTTCGAGGAACGATTGCGATAGGGTCTTTCAGAAAATATGTCAGATAAGCGAATTATACGCATATTTTTCATCACGTTGGATCGATAGCCATCTGCTCGACGATAAGGATTGTTATCTGCTCGATCGTGTAGCAAAAGCTACGGACATGGTTAATGTCTTTGTTAAAAAACAACTCCATGGGGAGCGGAACTGTGACCGCACTTTCGTGCGTCTGATTATTTCACTTTGGAACCTTGAGATTATTTTAGATCATTGTCTCATGTCTTCGGTACTTATCGATAATACTCTTTGCATTTGATAAACGTTATATCATCCTTTGGACATTCTAAATAGAAAAGCAAACAGGATTAATCTTTTCTGTACTAATTAATATCTACTTATCATAAGTACTAGGCTACCACTTTTAATCGTTGTATAAATTTTTTAAATATTTGTGTACCTTAAAGTAGAACTTTTATTTTCTAGTTCTTTTGTTACTTGTAAAAGCCTTTGAATGCTTCGGATAGAAGGTATGTTTTCTCATTGCATTCTCATCGAGAAGATACAGACACCTTGTACGGACGAGAGGGTTAAAAACCAGAATTTTGAAACGCTTTGTACCGAGGCAGATTTTGCCCACGTCTAAAGAGCCGTGAGAGTCGATGGCGGTGCTCGAGCACTTTTCCACCTACCATCTGTCGTTTGGGCTTCCAGCCGGAGTAACCTGATCTTTGTAGAAACCAGGGTTCGAAAACCTCCTACGTACGCTATGGTGCCTGCAGCTCGCATCCCCTTACACTTGCTCCTTCTAAAAATTGCACCGACATATTTCGCAAAATTGTGCAGTTCTCGAATACAGATATTTAACTTTATATTACTATCAGCATTGATACGATAGGTTTCCTCCAAAGCTCTATTTTTATTACAATTATAACCTTCTTGACATTAGTCCTAACTGTAAAATATCTTGATTTGAATATTTACAGTATATTATAAATTCTATTCATAGGAGCAAATGTAAATATTACTCGATCAAGGTACTTTCTAGATATTTTTATCGAGATAGTCTTCATTACACAAGTAATAGATAACAGAAGATAACGGAAGCTTTAATAACGAAAGACTTTCTGTTTTCAAAGTTTCGTGGAACATCTTATAATGTTTCTATTACATAGTTATGATTTTAATTTTGCGCTAAACTTTTAACGTTACATATTGAATTTACCAGTAATTGCATTTCTATGTAGATTAATTTTTAAGGAACAGTTATCATTTTACTTTTATGTTTATTTAGGAAAGGGCCCCCTATACCCAAAATTATTACAATTTTACCATTTTCCCTTATGGAAGGAGACTTTAGGGCGCTTTGTAGATCTAAAAACCTCGAAAATAGCAATGACTTTTAAAAATTTCTTGAAATATGAAGTCTTTGGCATCCGTTTCTGCGAGTTTAGAGTCGGCGATGTTTCACGCGTTTTAGAGCATAAGGGGGGCGGGGAAAAAGGAAAAACTCGGTTGTCAGAGTAGGTACGTCATGTGAAAGAGAATTTAGTGTACAGGTTGCGAATAAAAAGGGAACGGTGGTGATTTAGCATCTCCAGACCCGGTTCAGAAACGTGCGCGCGCGGTTCGTTGAACGTCTGTTTTTAAAGCGCCTCCCGACCGCCATTAACCGTCCAAACGAAAAGTTATGCTTTTCACGTGCGGACCACCGCCTAAATAACGAATTTACACGCGCGAATCAAACAAAATGCCTCCGAACGCCGCAATAACCTCTCAGGGACGAACGAATTTATTTAAGAACCGAGCGAGTACCAGCAGCGAGTTTGTAGAGGGACTAATTGGCCCGCGATTTCATCTTCAACGCATCGATTGCCAAAACAATTTTATAAGAAAAGTTCAGCTCTCGTACACTGATCAAATTCAATTTTCACAAAGAGTTAAAGAAAAACTTCTCTCTATTTTTCTAAGGCAATATAGACAGACTCATTTGCATCTAGTGTTCCTTTCAGAAGTATTCGTCTCAGTTTTTATTTACAATGATACCTTCGAGAGAGACAATATTAGTGTTGTTAATGAATGAACAATGCGGCAGTCGATGCGTTAGCCTTAAAAAAAAAACCGTTGATAGTGTCTCGTTGCTGAAACTTCGTTCCTGTTGCAGCCAAAATGGATATGGAATCCCTGTACGACTACGGGGATGAGGAACAGGACTTCTACGAGGAGAGTCCCGGGACCAGGAAGGGCTATCCCATCGATCACAGATCCATCAAGGTCAGTGAGTGCTCCTCTCGATCGTAGTTGCGAGGCGGCCGGAAGGAAGGCTCGAACGTCGTCGGGTTAAATTTAACCGTACGATCACACAGGTGACACGTAATTACACCGGGTCTAATTTTAAAGCGGGGCGCAGGCAATTTCGAAACGCGCCCGCCGTTCGAAAGTTTTCTAGCCCGATGTGCTGGCGCTGTTATTTTCGTGGCCGTCTTTGACAACGCCGTCTCGCGTCGGCGACGCCCGTTGGCGTAGTTGTCATCGACAGTCCGTTTCTTTTGTCGTTTTGTTTTCGGTCCGTTTTCTGCTCCGGGCGCCCGGGATCGAAGGCAGGGGTCGCCGGAAACATTGCAGGTGTCGCAGGGCTAATCTAGAACGGGCGCAAGGTACGGAGAATTGGACGTTGTGTTTTCGTTTTGATACGAGGAGGCGTTTGTATTTTCGTAACGACGTCCGATTACGAAATGCGAGGAGGAACGAAGGTCACCTTGAATAGTTTAAACAGGAGCGGGGGGCACACGATCGAATTGCATCCGAGTTGAACGGTTTCTCGGATTGGAATCTTACTCGGTAGTAACCGATCTCGCGGGCTAAGATAATTTATGAGGCTATTTATATTGCGACACTCGAGGCGTTACTTTGTAACAGTTGGACCGGTCGCAACCAGCGGCCACCATTATTTTCGCACGATCGTTCGCGACCGCTGTCGCTCGATTCCGTTTTCGCGCTCGGAAGGATCGTCGAAAGCAGGCCAATTGTTAGCGCGTCGTTTTAGGAAACGTTAATTAACCCTGACGCGCGGTTGGAGAGCGTCAGCGTGCACGAGACGCGCGCGATTCGTTAGCAAGAGAAGAGCCGGTCGAAATAGGCCAATCGTACTCTATTTTCGCAGCGATAGTTGACGTTGGCAGCCGCGTTGGCAGCGGCTGCGATTGTACGAGTGCCAGTAACAATTCGTTCTCCTCGCTACTCTTCGCCTTCGTTTCATGAATGAACGTAGAGCCCAGCACGCTCGTTCACCGTCTCCCCCTCGACCCCTCCTCTGACCTCGCCTGGACATCGTCCGACGCTTCTATCGCGATCTCTGTTCATCGTTCGGTCCGCTCTTTCAAAGTAAAATGTTATTGTAATAGTAGACAACGAACTATAATTTATAGCAGATTGGTGCATTTAATAATGCGAGTTACAAGGTTGTACTCCACCGCCTCTTATTAACCCTCGTCATTGTTCGAACACTATGGAATTGATGTTTTCAATGTTACAATGCGAGAGAAGGGAACGTGGAAACAACCGAAATCGAGCCAAATTATTTATAACATGATTTACATACCCGAGTAGCGGCTTAGAAATTTTGTGCGCTTGTTCCGTTGCTCTATTTTCAATCGTTCAGGAACAGAATGTTGAACGTGTATGTTTGATTCATAGAAAATTTCGTGGATCTGACACGGTGAACGTGTTAAAAGGGAAGAGCCGCGGTATCCTTCGAAAGCGAAAGGGACACCGAAGAAACGGAGAGTCGAGCGAGAGCGAGTTGGTCAAAGAAACGGGATGCAGGGAAGAAACGCACGCGTGCACGGCAGCCGTTCGGGGGAGGAGAAAGGAGAAATCTAAGTCGCCAGAAATAGCATCCCTTCTCGCGTCGTGCAGAGGCCAGACCTTCTGCATGCGCCTCTCGTTCTAGTCCCATGCACCGTTGCCTCATCTACGTCACGCGTTCTCTCGCACCCGGTGCATCAACGTCGACCTCCGCCTTTGCTTCTTTTCATTAATGCGAGAGGGTTGACGGAGTATACCATCATTATATAATCTAACGGGTGCCGCGCGACGCACGTGCGTCTTAACCACGACCTCCGGATATCGGAACACCTACGATACCAAGGGACATCGACGCCACAGAAAGATATTTATACACATTGCCGCGCAATCTTCAGTTTTTTTTTCAACGACAGGCTAAAAATTTGGTAGGGTTCATCCTTTCTCAGAATAACAGTTTTCTAGCATTAATCCAATTTTAAGTATATATTAATAACGCTTTAAGGGATAGGACTTTGTCATTATAGAAGTAAGATTAATTCTCAAGTTAGGTAATCGTATTAGTTATACAGCGTATTATCGACAAAAGCACCGGTGGAAAAGAGGAAGTTATCGTAACGAAATGGAGTCTCTGATCGATGACAGAGGCACGTCTGGGATAATTAGGAATTGAAATCGTTGTGTTCGTTCGCCGTGGAATCAGAATTAAACGATTTGGGCGTGGTGCATCCGTTTCCTTTCCTAGCTTCCCGCCGCATACTGATTACTATTACGCTTGTTTTCCCCTAACAATGGTCGACAGGTCGATCGTAACGAGTGGTTTTCCAGACCGCTACCGTGCCTCTCGAGTCTCCGACTAAAAAACACCGAGACACTTTTGCTCGTGAACCGTTAATATCGAGTAGTCGCGTCCCTCGTTCCGGTGAAATTAAAAATAATTCACGGTTAATGAAACTTCACAGAGCACCGGTTAGTATTTTACGCGCGTGACCTAACATTATCCAGGTAGTCTTTATCCGTACACTTCCTGCGCGCGCGTTCACGCAAGCGAGTAGCCCAGCACCGCGTAATCTTCGCGTCGTCGAATTTTACAAAGAGCAGCCTCTTTTTCTCGCGGCCATCTGTCGATGAATATTAATAAGAAGAAAGCAGGACAGCTGTTGTCTGTCGCGCGCAGGAACTGGCCACTTGGAAGGCCGTTCCTCTACCGGAAGTCCTTTGCGGAACTCGCCGAAAAACGATATCTCTCCTTTGAGACGGGGCGCATCCTTTCTGGCCCTCCCGCAGATTCTTCAGCTCTATTAGATATCTTTGGCTCGTCCCATCAGTCTCGAATCTTTAAAATTATGAACAAATATCATATTTAGCGATTTTAACTAGAAAATATAGCCTATGTATATCAGTCGGTAGGATGCAACTTATCGAATCGAGCCTCGTAAAGTTTGATTTGGTTTAAATTAGCGTTGCTTGCAGGATGACCCGATATCATTGATCTCGAAGAACCACGGTTCATGAGGTTCTAAATATACGGTGCACACGCTGCTAACCTTTAACCGTTTTATCGTGGGGGTAATAAATTCAACATGGCGTTTATATTTGCGAGAGGGAGCCAATTTAGCGGAAAAGATTTTTAATCGTCCGTGTCTTCTGCCATTCATCGGAGACGAGTACGATCGACGTATAAATAGATGGCGAACGATGAATGGTGGCAACGTTAAGTATTCATAGAGGTTTCGTCGCGTTTCCTGAGAGACCGTTCGCGAACACGAATTTCTTTCAACCTTTGCTCGCAGCCAGATAAAACATTAACACGTTGTAAAGGAAACTACTATCGTCTAACGAGCTGTTTCATTAACGATCGTTATCAGACAATAGAGATTCGTTTCTGAACCCAAATACAGGATATCGCGGAATTAATCGATGCAATTTATATTGATAGACGATAGTGTCTAGTGTCTAAAATATTTTATACGAGAGCTAACGAACTTTCGATGGTCGTTCTTCGATCGTGTCTGGTCTATGCGGCCCCTGTCGATTCCTTTATTCGAAATCGGCAGGAGAAAAACAATTTGGGATCGATAAACGCAACATGCTTAATCGACTCATTGAGCACGATCACGAGATCGAAAATTGCTGCGTTCGACAACGCCTCGTTGGTGCTTATCTTATCAGTGTACTTTCTTCGTATACGTGTGCTTGTACCAGGCGACATTCTATCTAAGAAAACATTGATATATTACGTTCATTCATGGTATTATTCATCAGAATTGCGTCTCATGGTCAATGCGTTGCGATAGCTGTTTGTCTTTTCTTTCGAGAACTCGTCTCGGTGTTCTACCTTTCTCCGATTAAAGTTTGTTATTAACAAAAATGTAACCTTAGTTTTAGATTCAAGGAAACGACCAAGGAGAGGGTCTAAAATTAGCTATTGTCCAAACTTTACATTCGTTCATACACCAAGTAATGTTATGGCAAACTGGACAGATGGTAATCAGACGAGGATAAGTATACATATTGTGTGGAAGAAGTTCCTAGGTCTAGCTGAAGATGACGTTCTTCGTCGTCCGTGCAACGCGTAGACTAACGTTGTCGTGCAACAATACGACCACAACGATTTCCTTGACCAATATCTCTTTCGTTTCAATTCATCGCTCAAATTGATCAGATGGCATTGACAACGATTCGCCGTGACCGTTTCACCTGTTTTAAGTAGCTCATAATACAACACATCTCATATCCTACTAGATGCAGAATAAAACCTTTGGATATTAGGAGTTTCAAGAATTCGTTTTAACAATGTTAGAAATGAAAAGCTTCGTTTAGATTCGATCGAATCCTCTGTACAACTTGATAAATGCAGTGTTATAATCTGTAACTTCCCTGGCAATTTATCGACGGTCTGCATGGTTAAGTATTAATTGGGAAACGTCGGGGCCATTAATTTTCCACCTTACACGTCGTGGTTGACGGTTGTCGATATCGTTAAGAAACGCGGAATATTTCATGCGACTGCTCCGAAACGGTTCGCTGTTCGAAATATCATCGTCGACGAGTCGTTTTGAAATATGGTTTACCGTCGCTTAATAATCGATGGAATTAGATCGGTAGAAGGGAAGGCTTCGCGAGTCGTGTTCGATCTCGAAAAAATATTCTGGGAGGTTCGTGCTCCTCGCGGCTGCTGCGTGGTTCGAATAGATTTACATGTCTGAAAGGACCATTACTGGGAACGCCGTTGAAAATCTATTTTTGCCGCCGCTACTCGAAACAATCCTGCCTGTATTGCTCTCGTTGAACTCGTTCAGGATTCCTCCGGCAATCGCTTATTTCGGGTGGCTCTCCGCCGCGGCTTTTAATCCCGAACACCGACTCGACGGAAATATCTTTATAATATTTACACGATTTTTACGGCGATTCCCCGCGACTCGAGCACGTAAAAAATACAGGGGGAAAATTTTGTTCGCCTCCGTTGGCGCCGCTTTAATTTTTCGTTAATAACGTTGATCCATTGTTTGTGCTGGTCGAGATCTTCATCGGATACATTTTTTCCACAGATCTGCCTCTCGACGGTGACCCGAGATCAGGCTCGATAGGACGTGTATCCAAAGTTCGAAGGTGTCGAAATCAACCTTTCGTCGGAAATTTGAGGAACGGTGGCCTATTGTTGGCAAACTCGCAGACAGAGTTCTGCGCGATGGAACGTTTTTCGAGTCACGGAATGTGTAATCAAAGGCGGGGAACAGAATGAGAAGAAAACAGGAACAAACGGGAGTAAAAATAGCAACGGATTGTGGCCGGCATGAGAAAACGTGCTAATAGCTTCTTTTCGTTTCTTCCTTTCAAGGGCGTTTTTAACGATCCGTCCTTATCCGTTTGCTCGGTCAGCCAATAGCGCGGTCTCGCTCGCTCTTCCCTTTCGACGATTCTTGCTTTGCCCCTTCCACCGGTGCCTCTGTTACTCATTCATTCAGTGAACGACCGAGTCCGTTTCTGAACGAGCATAATGCCGGGTTCTTATAAGAGCCGGGTCGTCGCGCTGCCTCCCTGGTCCGTAGAAACAGACTTTGTGCATAAAGATGGAAGCTTAACGCTTCGCGTTTAGTAAGGAATTCTTTTCTCTTGGCTTTAATCGCCCGCTCGCCCGATCGTCCGTTTAATCTCGCGGCCCATGCGACGAGCAATTGTCTAGAAGTCCTCTGTGTTCCGTTTAAAAAAAAAACAATGGAAAATTATCCTCTATACATATATTCGTGACCCAGTAATATATAGACACTTCACAGGAAGTGCTCGAAATGGCCATTTACGGTCCAAATATAAGAATGCAGACGTCCTGTCATAGAGTTTCTCGATCTTTCAAATATTACAGATATTTTAGCAGGTTCTAATTAGCGACTACTGGTTTTGAGCTTCCCCAAAAATAAATGACCAGTTCTTATCGTATAGAAAGTCGTACAAACTGTTTGTTATTTATAGCTATTGATTTTGTATCCTCGTTCGGTCTTATTTTCTTAACGTTTTAAGCTCCACGTGTTTCCCCGATGATTCACGCTGGATCTGTTCGTATCGACAAACGAGTCATCGGTCGACGATAATATTTTAATTATTTTTTACTTCTCGAGTAATACTAATTTGTATATATCGTACTGTCGCGCAACGAGAGTTCGATCTACGTTCATCGGGTTTCGAGGAACATTTCAACCAGTCCACTTTAACGGAACTTTAATAAATACGTCGATACACGTCATTCCATCGTCGTTCCATAACCGTAAGGACAAAAGAGGGCGAGTTATTTTGAGCTCCTTCGGCGAGGAAGGTATGCGAGGAACGAAACGACAGAGCTGAGCGCAGTTTCCGAGAAATTATTACGGATTACATCATTCGCAATTCGTACGTCGATTAATTTATATCTAGGCGCGAGCCTCGAGCACGATGCATACTCATCGATGATCGTCAGTGTCGGAACGATGCTTCGTTTCGATTCATTTCCTTGGCAATTCGACCAAGTAAATTTCTAAGACCTATCCCAACGAGAGATGTTAAGTTTCTGATTCATCGACGAGAGAATACTTCGAATACCTGGGGGAAAAAGTTAAATACCTTGCATCGATCGATAGACGTTCGTGCGAGATCTCGTTTCGATGATACCTGGGGGTTCGATCGCGGAGCAGTTTCGTTCGAGACAAGTGGCCAAGAACGTTCGATCACGTAGTCAAACGTTGTGGAATCGCCGCGGCGTGGTATCGTTCGAATGCCGATGATGAAAGAGGAAGAGATAGGTAAACAGATAGACTGGCGGGGAGAAAGACGGCAAGCAACGCGTGACAAGAATTACGATTCGCCAACTTATCTGCATACACGTGTTGCATGCGTACACCGCCAATACGCAGGGGAAAATAATTATCGTGGAAGACAGAGAGGCTCGTTGTTCGAGCCATGATTTAATCGGGCCCCCCCATTAACGCGGAATCGCCTTTCTTTTCGCCGTTACACGCTCGTACGCGTCATCCTTGGAAAATCTCAGTTATCTCAGGTTCGTCTTGTTCGTTTTACCCATCGCGATCTCAAGCTTCCGTAGACACTGATTCCAATTAGGTGTTGAATTTTTGAACGATCGAAGATTTAATCTTTTGCACTCCACTCCGAATTAATCCTTTTGCAAACCGTGTTTGAGCTACTAATTTGTTTTCTCGAGCCACAAGGAGGTGAATATGTGCATATTTATCTAACTCGTATGGGAGTTTATCGCACGGAGATTAGGGACAAATCAAACTCTTGTAAACGTCAATAACACACAAAGGATTAATAGGTCTTCTGCAAGTGTATCGATATCGCGTAGAGCACGATTAACTTACCGGTTTGATCGAGTATTGCGATTACCAACGATACACAGATAAATACGTAAGGATAGTTAATTCGTGACATCACGAGCGGATGACAAGTCGACGATCTCGTTGATTGAACGACCCCCACGCGACTCGTTCTCGCTATTTATAAGTCTCGATAGTTCTAGAAAGCTATTCATGGCTGATCGTTGCACCCGGTCGTGTTCCAAAACTCTCACCGAATCTTGGCAAACTTTCTTTCTTATCTCGTTACTTTGTCGTTCATCTCTTAACCCAAACCTTCCTAAAACCGAACAGTTGCGTTAAACTTCTAGATCTTCTGCTTGTTTGCCAAATCGTACAACTCCATTGAATGAAAACAAAAGAAATTGATAAAATACAGTAAACGGCTCTTATCGAGTTTGAGTAAATTTACATGTATTTTTGTGGGCGTAATAATTTATAATTTCGTTATTTTTTCAGATTTCAAAACGGACCTTTGTGAATGTATTTTTAAACGCGTAGACTTTTACACGATGCGAAAGGAATTTTCGATGCAGCGCCGTGATTATCCCCTTTAACATAAAAGGCAATGCCGCCTCCGCGTGTAGATATGTACTTCTGATTTTCCATCGGAGCCGATCTGAGTACAAGCTGGAAGGTGGAAACACGTCCTGACGGCGAAGCCACGTTTCACGCGAGAGCCACGACGTCGAATTTAAATCGAGACAGTAAGGCTCGTATTATAAAATTTTAATTGACATTGCCCATTGCGTGCGTCAATCCCGTGACAATTTCTTATATCACGAGGAAATTTAATTAGGAGTAATTTATTCGGAACGGTCGCTTTCGTATTACAATATTTAACACATTCTTTATCGCGTGTATCGTGACGCACCGATATTTATGAGAAACCGTCGCACGCGTGCGACAGCGACGATTGTCTACTTTGTAAACAAATGAAGTAAGAACTATATTAACCGTAACACACTGTACGCAAGTTGGCCTATTTAAGTTTTCTTGCTTATGCAGGCTTCGTCTAACTTGAGAATTAATTTTTGTAGGTCATTAGTGAAAAGCCACCATTATAGTTCCAGTGTGGAAGACACATTTTGATCGTTGGAAGGTTTCATCGAGTATCTACATTTTGAATCATAAAAATCGAACAAAATCGTTGGGACAAATTCTAAATTATGTAACGTGTTACAGCCACCCCGTGTTACTTTGGATCCCGTGTGTTGCCTACGGGTTGATATTCCGTTAGAGGACGAGCAACTGAAATACACCTTCTGGTCGTCAAGTTCATACGCCTACGGCGCGTGTAAAGCTTTGAGCCTCGGTGACGCTACCGAGTTGCTCGTCTATGATCCAGGAGCGTCTGCTAGGTTAGGTTGACGGGGGAAGGGTGACTGGTGGACTGGATCGCCGGCGGGCCGCGGGGGAGGGTGGAATGAATTAGAGGGGAAAGAGTGCAGCGAGAAAGAGAGGAGAGTAGCGTAAAAGGACAGGGCTGGGCGAGTAGGGTCGGGTAGGAGGGAGGAGAGCGTAGGTACGGAGCGAGGTTAGAATGTTGCATCGCGTCGCTGCGCTGTCGTTGCATTGCGTACCGTTGCGTCACTCTCTTGTGCAGCGTTTCATTCAACTTGTAGTCCCTCGCACGAAGGTCAAGCGATCGTAGCTGTCGCGTTGTGCCGTCTCGATGCGTCCTTCTACGCTCTCTCCTCTTTCTTCTTTCGCCGCTGTCGGTTTTTAATTTATTCCCTATCGCCTAACTGGTAATTTTGCTCTTTTTCTTTTTCTTTTAAAATTTCTCAAACTTTACCATGGTCAGGAGTAATTTTAATCAAAAATATTATCGAGGAATAAATTGTTCTTTCGGTCTTTCTCCTTTCGAGTTTGATTTCGTCCAGATCGCGTTTGCGGTTTCGGTCTTCGTCGCACTGCTTTCTTCGGCGTCTTTTTTGTCCATCAGTTTCCCCTCGGTCATCCATCGCGACAGAGGCTATCCCTTTCTCGGGTCGGCCGTTTCTTATTCATCGATTCCGTTTCTCTCTCCCTCGTGGGTCCAGGCTCTCCGTTGCCCGCCTCTCTGCCCCTTTTGTCGCCTTCGTGGCCATATTCTCCTTCTCCCTTCCCGCTGCTCTTTTTCCACTCTTCCCCCTTCCGTCACGTCAACTTCAACAGGTTCACCGTCCATTCATGCCTCCACCGAGAGCCCGCGACTCTTTGATCTAGCTTCGTACGATCGCGACCTTCTCTTTTCGCTCTGATCCTTGCGATCTTTATCGCAGCCCTCCGGTTTACCGGTTTCCGATCATGCGGCTACTGTGTCCCATTGTTTGAAGGAATGTCGTATACATGTCTCTCTGGAAACCTATTGCTAGGCATATGCGGCTCGCTCGCTGAAATATTAGTAGGCCAATCTGCGTCGCGAGTGCCGCCAGGCGAGACACCGAGCAACACCGAGCCCGTTAAATTATCGAAGGAAAGATGCTTTGACCGAGGGGTGAATCTATTTTAAAACATCTAATTCGTTTCTTGAGCCGGTTGGTAGCGAGTTTCGCGCGAACTTCGTTTTCGCAGAAATATCTGAGGTCAGCGAAGGGTCGAAATCGAGGCGACGCAATAAACTATAGTGGGACGGATTAAAAGAGTGTGCTTGGGTTTTCTTTCAGCGCGATGCTAGAGGCGTGGGCAGCTATCTGGGAGGCGGCAGCATTAGCGACGGCGGCGGCATGTTGACGGTTATGGCGAAGTTGATGAAACAAGAGCTGGCCTCTGACGCCGAGGAAGAGGGCCTGGTGCCAGCCCTCCCCGGCAGGTTTACCTCGATGCGGAAGGTGCCATCTCTCTCCGACCTGTCCGATCCAGAGAGCTCCCTAGGTGAGTTTTTATTCGACTTTTGCCCCGAGGCCGCTCTGGAAGCTTACGGTTAACTGGAAATCACCACCGACCGCGTCGTCGTAAATTCGCGATGCGTCGACGTCGTTCTTGCTTGTTAGTCCTTGATCGACGCCGTGGATATCTTCTTGCGTCGGAGTATGACGATGCCCCTCGAACACAGACGCAAGAGTTTTATCAGTAAAGAGAGTACTCGAGTTTTAAGTTACTTGTATCGATTCGTTCCTAACATCCTTTTGTTTCAGATATAAACAGAGTCGTAGAATTTACAAAAATTCCAATAATACGAAAGGATTACTGTACCGAAACCTTTACGAACCCCGGCAGAGTTCATTCCAAAGGTTCCAAACGAATATCTTAGGGTGTGATTTCCAGTTACGAACGCTCGAAAGGTCTCTAGTTTAAGGAAATCGAAACTCGGCGCTTCTTTGGCGAGAAAGGCTCGGAACCGATCGAGTCGCGACACAGAGACGCACGGTGACGACGCGATTCGTCACGCGACTACGTATCGAGCGTTGGCGTGAGAAAATTGCACGCTCACGCGTGTGTTTACCCGGCCAGTCTAGTAATCGCCGAGGCAAATGTTTCAATTAACCGCGTACGCGGCCATTGTAGTTTTAACGCGTTACGAGATACCTATTGTCCGTGGAGAGAGAGGGTCTCGGTTTCGTGGCCCTCCCTGTGTTGATCGCGTTAATTCACCGCGCGTTTCACTACCGGCGGGGGACACTAAATTTCCCGCAGTCTCGCTGCCGTATTCGTCGAGCGTTTTTACTTGTTAACGCGCGCTCGTTACGCGACACGAACGCGTCACGATCGCACCACGTAATCGTAATCTCTGTTTGTTTCGCGATAGATCCTACTCGAATTGTTCTCTTAACGTTGACACCTTGCGTGTAATTTTTTACATTATTTAGCTCCGAAAAAAATTATTTTTACCGCTATGCACATTATTATTGGTACCCTGTAGTTTACTTTGGCTTATCATACTATATCAAATGAACGCGGAGTTGCGTGACTGGCCGCGGACGAGAAACCTCGTACGTTAATAGTATCTCGTAAAACGAATAACGTGCAATTTTGAACAGTCGATGTACCAGAACTCGAGTTGAGGATTTTCGCGAGCGTTATAGCCGGCTTCCGGATGTTCGATTCGACGCAGAAACGTCGCGGAATGTTGTTTACGAGCAGAAGGGACCGCGCGGCGACGAAGGAATTCTGAAATCAGCTTTTTGAAACACGATCGATCCCACCGACGTCGTCGATGTAGCGTCCTGTTAACCGTTGAGATTGCGACACTAAACGGTGCACTTACATCGAGTGACGCTTGCATAATATGAGCGCTGGCTGCATAAGCACTAACTCGTGTATAACTTGTCCGATTAGATCGCGCAGACCGGCTCGCACGTTGCGTGTTTTTGCTGTTTTAAAATTTAAAACGCCGCTAGAGGCGAAAACTTCACCACGGTCGTTTCGGAAAGATGAGAGGCCCCAGTTCGTAATTCGTCCCTTCACCGGTACAAAGTATCGCGGACAAAAGATTTTGTAGGGACGAAACCAAATTACGGGGTCAGCTTTTTTCACGGTTCGTTTCGTGAGATCACGCGAACGCGAGAACCGTCGACATATTGTAAATAGTAATTCGTAAAGCTATCTTCTTAATAAGAATATTAATTTTGGTAAACCGTGGTTCGACCACCTTCTGTACATCGAACAGCGATTCCCGCGGGTAGTATTCGACGACAAATTGACTTTGGACGTTCCGAAGGTACTCCAGGGTAATTGACATAGAGCGTATAGGGTTCGCCTTAAAAGTTTGGCGGGTCGATTTGCATACAATCCGTTCGAAACTCGAGACTCGCCTCGAGAAAAGAGATTCCACGCACGGTGGGGTTAGCCTTTATACGGGGTGACCTATTGAGACAAGGAGCGCGAGATACGATCGAATCGGAATCGTTGCGAAGGTAGCCTACGCAAAGTGCAACGTCCACGTGCTATCCGATTTCGCGATGCTGCAACGTGGACACGCGAAACGGCGTTGCGTTTAATTGGACCTCTGGTGCGTGTCCGAGAATGCTCTTAACTGCCGTCATTAGAACGTGGCTAGTTTTTTTTACGAAACCGTGGATGGTTATGTTACGGTGCTCTTCCACCTTGGAATCAATCAAATTTCATGAACGATCTAGGCCACCGTTTAATTGCGTGTTTTCGTTGCTTCAATTATAAGAGATTTAGAGAGTCAGATACGACGACAGGTATTCGAGTTTGCAAACATTTCTATGGCATTGTAAAAATTTTGGGGTGGGCACTTCCACCCCCTGGGGAGCACAACAGTGCCGTGTGCGTCATATAAAAGGTCTCCCCCCAGTCATTTCGCTATCCCCAATACTTCCCGAGAAAATAGTCCGGAACACTTCCGAAGGGTCACATTGTATGTGAAACAAATTGCATACGTTTGAATGTTTCCGTAATATTTTGACTCCATGTTTATTCAGCGGATGCAACGATTAGGTATTGAAATTCAATTTCCACGAGACACCTGGCCATTTAGCACATACAGAAAAAAGCGCAGGTTCTTTTAGGAGCGTAACATTTTTAGCGTAGCGTTATTGTTTCGATTTCACGCCCGCGAAGGAAGGAACGCGCGTCGTCCTTGACAATGAACACTTCGGCGATGCAATTGCGTCAATGCAGTTGGCACAATGGCTATTAATATGCACTTGTGCACACGTTTCCTTTAAGGAGCCAACGAAGATATCGATTAAAATATTTCGGCGACCGTCTCTCTGGATGGTGGGACAGTATTAAAATAGCAATCGAGAGACTCGTTAACGTAAATAGAATAAAATAGTAAACGTGTCCCTAATTTGTTGGGTATTCAGGCTCCGCGACTTTTAAGAGTCCTGTGGCTCGTTACGTTCCGAAATTTCGAAAAATTCGCGCGGCGATTCGATCAGAGCGAAGTTTTTTTTACAGCCGGTTGTTCATCGCGTTTCACGTTTTTTTACGACCGCTAACGTTTCTCAACGCACCATTTTAGCAAGGAGCCGAGAGAAATCCGAGAAGTATTTAGTAACTAGTGCCAACGGCAACCTCGATTTGTTGCTCGAGCGATTCGGACACCGTCGAAAGGTAAATGCAAACAAATTCTGATTTAACGTGTCACGAATGTTCTTGTTCGCCTCGAATAATAGAAAACTGCAAAAACTCGCGATTGGAACGAAATCCAGGCTACGGCACTAAAGACTCGTGCAGTTTAACGATCGGTCCCCGCACCTTTAAGCTTGCTTTCATTGTCGATTTACAAATAAACAAATATACTCCTGGTCTCGAGTATCGTGAAATTATAATGAGGAAGGTTGCTCCGATGCTACTTGGATCCCGGGGTTTCAGTCGTCGATTTTTTCGAAATATTCCGGTTACTTCGCGGGAAATCAGGAAAAATCGGAGGAACGGAGAGAGGGAATCGGGTGGCATGTAAGCCGGAGCACGAGTAATTCTTGTTACTCGCGGCTCGGCGAGCACGATCAAAATGTAGCGAGAATTTACGAATTGGATAATCAGCAGCATCCTCATTAAGGCCCCCCCACTGAACGCCCCCGCCTTCCATTCTCCTTTACTCGCGTGTGTATACGTGCTCGTGTACGCACGCTTCGTCGCGAGTGCCCGTCGCCGTCGTATCCACCCACTTATCTATCCGCTCGAGCACGCTCGCCGCTGGACGACAAATTTTTCCACTGATTCCGCACACTTTTCCGACTCGCGACCCCGTGAATCATCTTCGCAATCGCTTTAACCCGTTCCCTCTATCTCTCGTGCTTTGCTTGTCTCCACGCGATCCCGTTCGCCACGGAGATTTATTTGCTTCAACCCGGAAACAGGAAGCAAGGCCAATCCTACCGCGAAGGAAAATTTGGAGGAAAACAACGAGTCTTTTTGTATTTAAATATTTCGGTGATATACACGCGTGCAAAGTAACGCAATTAACGCGTGACGAATGCACGGAGTTATCGTGATCGCGACACGTGTATGTAATTAGTAGTTGCGAGTCATTCAACCTCCGCGAGCGTGTGTGTGGTCATAGTAGACGTAGCGTTTTTCCCACGGTGAAAATTGATCGCGGGAAAGTAAACTTTGTTGAGTTCTACCAGGGGAGCTTGGAATTGAAAATCGAGGCATTTCCCTTTCCACGATCACGTGCGTGTCCGAAGGTTGCCGATTCGCGTGAGTCATTAACATGTTCGGTTATCGGCTGGCAGAGCGTTTAACGCAGACCTGTTAGCTCGCTCTAAGGAAGTCGAGGTCTAATTTTTCGCGAGAACTCGATGAAAATCGTCGTCCGGAAACTTTACGCGGCGTTTATGTTTTCGCATCGACGCCTTGCACAGAGGTGCATTGTTCTATCGTAATCGTTGAAGCTTTGGACGCGTTCCAAAGCTTGTAAACAAGCGAAACCGAACCTTGAACGTGGTTGGATCGAGAAGTTGGTCTAGTAGATACAGTGGACGCCATTTTGGAGAACACAGTTTCGAGAAAATCTTCATTGTTTGGAGGGAATTCGAGTATAGGCTGTTTGGAAATATCTGATCGAGAGTATCTTCTTTACAAAAATTAAAATATTCCTTCAAGGTAGATAATTTTGAACGCGTCAGAGGCTAAAGATGTTTCGAAAGGGTGTTATCGGTCGTAAGGGAATCTTGTTCAACAAAGTTTCTCGAATCGAAGGAACGCAAAGGTTCGTTTAAAGAATTTCTCTCCCCACTGGTGGTTCGCGTCACGAAGGGTTTTTTGTTCGAGTCGAGCGAGCTGCGCTCGAAGCCAGAGACGGCGACGTTTACATTTTCCTGGCTGTCGCAGGAGGCCATTGAATAATGCAGGTTTTCTGCGACTTTGTCGTAACAACCGTGTCCACGCTATTGTTACCCGATCCCCTTCCCACCCCCTGCCACCTGATAGGACGCTGATGACAGTTGGTGGCCGGAATGTTTTATGCAAATATCCATTGTCCTCGGCGACATTGACGCGTACCCGCGAGAAATTTGCTTCTTTCGCGCTTCCTTCGACGACGACGACGACGACGGCCGATCCGGTGCTCCGTAGGTCTAGAGGAAAACCGACACGGGTCGCTTCTAATGAGAAAATTGCGTCCAAACGGGACGGAGTCGCCTTTCGTTCTAACCGTCGCAATCGCGACGCCGGCTTTCGAGTTAATTAATCCGGTCTCTGGTTCTTCTGGGTCTTCGGGCTGATCCGTGAACTAGAAGCAATTGCCGACTACGGTAATCTCGGTTAGGCTTAGATGCCCAAAGGAACACCAAAAAAAACTTATTTTTCTACTCGTTCACAGATACTTGGTATTTTACTCTTATTTTTTCGATCACAGAAACGATGGTTGGGGGAAAAGAAGTCCATTATTTTCACGTTTATTTCAAGACTTTATTGTCCGACTTGGGTCAGATACGTGTTTTAGTACGGGATGTCACTTTTCCGATATCACCACAGCCATCTAAGTGAAAAATAATGGATCTTCTTTTCCCCAATATTTACTAGCAATTTTTTTTCTATACACTTAGTTTCTCGAGATTTGTTATTTATTTTTATGTTATGCGAATTATTTCTCGAGACACTCGAGACAGTCTATCCCCAGTAGGTTTTTGCGTCGTTCTCCGGTCCCGTTCGCCATTACGGTCGGCGTATTTCTATTATCCCTTGCGGCTCTCGAGGGGTGAGTAGGGGGGAGGGGGTAAAAGAAGTAATAAATCTGTTCCGCAGGCGGGATCCCGAAATCCGCCACGTGGGCGAAAGGTGATCGTCCAGAGGTGTCGTTCGCGTTGGCAATCGCCGTATGACGAGCGGAGACGGTCGGATATCTGCCCCCGGAGGGCAACGGACGACGCTCGGATGCAACCGGGCGTTATCGATTTGCGTTTTCTTTCTCTTTTTCTTTGGCGCGTAACGTCGAACGGCGGAGGTTGCGTGAAAGACGCGTCGTAAACGCTTTGGCAAGGTCTGTCCTTCGGTACCGTAACACATGGCCGAGGCATGGATAAAAGTGACTGGGCACCTCGGGCCCTTCGTAACACACAGGGCACGTAAGGCGTCGAGCCATGCTCATCCGGTGCTCGCTACCTGGCCTGCGGAATAAATTGGATATATATAAACACGTATCCCGTGGCTCGAAGGATCGCTTCTCGGAATGACAAATTGACTTCGCGATCGACAGCCGCGAGCTCCTTCGCTTTTCAGGATCCTCGACTGACTCGAAACCTGTCGCGATACCGGGAATACCAACTCCTCTGCGAGCTGATCCCTCCTTTCGCGCACGATCGCCGGCATTTTCCTTTGTCGTTGCGTTCCTTCGGTGTTTTTTAAATGCAAAAGACAGAACGGGAGATTTCCCCCGCGTTAAACGGCCACGGACTCTCGAGACGCGTCGTTTGGGACTTTAATGGGCGAAGAATTGGACTACCAGGAACCGCTAGAATCTTTATTCGCTCCAAATAGCAACGGGACAAAAAGACGGTCCCCTCTTTATCGACGGATCTAATGAAAAGAATCTTCTTCGAAACCGTGCTACAAAATGGTTAAGAATCACTGTTCCGAGCAACAGACCTTCCAGCAATAACTGTAGAAAAGATAACTGTGCTACATTGTTTTTGCTGGGAAGACTATCCTCGTAGATCTAATCTCGGTCCCCGACACCTAGAAGATCTATTCTTCGCTCAAATAAAAATTTTGCATAGAAGATGCGCAAAGCGAAACAACCGTTTGTCCGTAGCTGGTCAAACAAAAATAGAAATTCCACGAGTGTCTATGCGTCTTTTCACGGGTTACGTATCATTTGAATAAAATGTTGCCTATTTCTGTCCAAGTCCGTCGAGCGCGTGTCTCGTGGGCGGGGAAAGCATTTAAACGGCGAGAGGCTAGAAAAAAAAAAATACACGTCTGTGGTTGCAACGTGATTGATAAGATTCGTCGATGCGAACAACGGACGACAGTCTAGTCACGTAGGCAACACCAGTCGCTGGCGGTATATTAAAAGTAGCGAGACAGAAAGATACGGACGATCGGAGGTGAAGTTTACAGCCATCGTTGGTTTCCCCGAACGACGACGACGACGACGTTCGATCAGATCCTTTGCATATTCTCCCTCGCGGCAGACGTGCTATATTCACGCGTCTTCTATACGGGTACAATCGATTCTGCATATCGACGAAGGATAACGCGTGAATCAGCCTCGACCGTGAAAAGGCGAGTGAATTTATTTATTTGTAACGTTGTCGCCGAATTCCCGTTTTCCTCTTGCACAGGAAGCGAACACAGCGACACGGAGTCTCGCTGTGCAACGTTATTCAGAGAATTTGTCGTGTCCGCGCGATGCATCTTCTGTTCTCGGAAGACCCTGACGCTTGACAGATTCGAAGAATATCGCGAATGAATGTGTATTTTTGAAACATCGAGGGTTTAGAATTAGGGACTTAGGAAGCATTGAATTCTTGATTTTCGAATGGTTGGACGCACCATTTCGTTTTAAATGTATATTTTTTAACCCCTTGCCCCGCAGTGAGGAGTTTCACTCGTCGTCGAGTCTTACATTTATATTAAAATCAGGGTTAATGGTCGTTGTTAAGTTGAAAGGACGCGACAGAGTGGTAGGAAGTTAAAGTTCTTGTTAACGGAGGAGCAATTCCGCGCGTCGAGCGAGATCAAAGGCTTCCCCCGAGCGTCGGTGAAAATCAGGAATCACGGAGGGCACCGGTCACAATCGTCGGGAGTATTTGTCACGGCGAGCGAAGGGAAAACGAGGGAAAAAATGCGGTCGAAGCCTGACGAGTGCATGAGAATGTACGCGAGTGGCCGTGGGGAAGAGCGTCGGACGAGGGTGCACGCTCGAAAGGATCACGAGAGGGAAACGTGAACTCATTGGGCCGCGTTAACCGGTCCCACGCTTGAATATCATTCGCCGTTTTTATAGAGTATCGAGCCCTCGATCGGCCTGGCCGCGTATAATTAATTACTCGGGGAAATCAATGATTTTCACCCCGGAACAAAGTAAAAGTTTGTACCGCTTCTTCGTCGTGTCGCGTAAGGAAAAGGATATCGATGCTCTTTGGTCGTGTGATCTTTCGAAGAATTTCTTTCAGACTTTGATGATCATTATCTCGATCTGTAACTGAAAAATAAACTCCCAGGCCCTTCCCCGGGAGTTGCACGATTGCGGTTCCGCGGAGAGGGCATTGTAAATTAAGTTGGTCCTTCGAGTGGAAGGGACCCAACAGCTTACGGGCCAATTCAGACAGCGCTTTCAGCTGACAAAGAGAGTTCAAAGCGACGTTAATTGCCGGCCGGGGCAAATTAACCATAAATTAAAATCCCATTCGGGGGCGGTTCTGGCCATCGTCGGGTTCCACAGTGTTCGGAATTTCGTCTCGGCCTCTTCTTGCGTAATCCCTGCGAACGATACTCTCTTTTTTTTTTTTCGTCGTTGTTTAAGGTGCGCGTCGGTGAAATACGGGTCGTTTATCGTCGAAAGGAATCGATCTCTGGCCGCGTTGTACTCTTTCCGAGAGTGCAGAACGAAGCATTGCGCGAAATGCGTAACCGCAGCTGTGCGTGCGGTCGAGAAACCTCCCCTTTCTCTCCCCTCCAGCGGTTCTCCCCCTTCTCTGGACGGTTCAGGGTCTCTCTCCCTGTCTCTCCTTCGGCCCGGTTTGCTTACCTACCGGAGACCAGACGCAGATACGGTTCTCACGTCCTCGATCCCCGGAGACGACGATTTACAGTTTCAAACAAACCCTCCTTCGCCCCTCTTCGGGCCTCCGCGCCTCCACTCTTTCTCTTCTGGCTCGGACAGATGCTGCTGCGATCCAGAGAGGGCATTTCCAGATTTTCAAATTGCCCTGACAACCTCCACCGCTCTCAACGAGCTTCGTCCATAAGCTCTCGAATCTTCTCAAAGGCTCTCGAAAAGAGAATTTCCAACTCGTATTTCGGAATGTTTTTTCTCAACAACAATCGCAGGAAAATGTTCCAACTCGAACGAAGCTTTCGCCTCGACCATTGTTCGAGCCGAGAGATGCAAACACGAGCAGACATTCGCAAATGAATTGTATTATTAATAGTTCTTGGAATCGTTTCACCGCGAAACATTCGGACGGCGCGTTTGAAGATGACTAACATAAAGACAAATATTACACGATCGAACAACCGCGACGAAGAAGCGATCAAGCAGAGCTAAGGGTTATTTTTTTTTTACCATTATGTTTTTTAATCGAGAAATAAATTCCCCTGTTACGATCGAAGGCTCGCGGGCGATATTTAATTCTGTCGATGAAGAAATTTTTCTAGTAACGGGTTCGCAACTTGGATATTAATTGAAATGCTCGATGGCGTTTTGTGTCACTGGTATAGCTCAAGGCATCTTGATTATTGTAATACGTGCTGCTATGCGGCGCGTTATTGTCGATGAAAATTCGCGTATGCATCGTCCACTGATAACGAGAATGGGTCTGTTCGTTATTTCTGGCGCTCCCGTTGGCCGTTTACCTTCTACTTTTAATAATGGTCGATTGATCTTTTAAATTCGTTATCGCGCGGCAGCAACTGACAGCTGCCGTTTCAATAATTTATACCCCGGCTCGTTCCACGAACCGAGAATACGATGCATCGAACGTCTATTTTTAGGGGCCTGTAAATTTTTCAAGTGCCAATCTGTCGGGCGCGAATTTCTCTCCGATTCATCGCGACTCTCTGAATCGCGACCGGGAACGATCGATAGCGTCGTATTTTTGTGAATGAAACTGGAACTCGGGGGAAACACTGATCGTCGCTTGAAATGGAAAATTCGGGACGATAACGCGTTGAACATTATGGACAAATCCACCTTCCCAGTTCCTTTTTAGAAGGAATATAAATAGCGTGATACGTATAGAGAACTCGCGGAACAGATATAAGAAAAATACTAATATAGTACAGAGGTTTGGTCGAAAGCGAATTCGAGAGACTTTTTTTAGCTATTTATATACTTGAATGGGGGCTCCAGGAAACGTCGAACGATCGATTCCCACCAGAAACGGGCACAATTTTTCTGTAGACAAAATAAAAAAACACGAATTAAATTAGATCGTAGAATCGATCGCGAAACTCCTCTTCGATCGAATGATTGCTCTAGGAACGATCAGCCGTTTTATTCGTCGCGTGTTGTTCGAATAAATTTGATAAGCAGACGCGAGAGTCGAAAACGCGTCTGGTACCTAAAATTGCATGGCGCGAAACGTCACTTTCAATTGCCGTTCGCCTTAAATAGTCGTTGCCAGGGGCATCGGTCGGAGGCGGTCGATAGAAACGAACCTTTCTCTCCGATACCTTATTGAGCGGGATTTAAAGATAGTTTAGCTCGTGAAAAATGCATACGGCTGCTTGTCCCCGGCGTTGATCCGCGCGAATGATTCTGCTCCGTCGGGGCTGCCGATCGAAACCAGAGAGTGTCTACCTCTGTCGGTCTCGTTCATCCTGTCCCGGTGCATCGAAGCTTCTATGGTTTCCCCGTAGACGGCGACGCCATCGTCGAGTGATCCACCACGGATAAAACAGAAATCTTCTCGGGTTTCCCGTCGCAAGGATCCATGGAAGTTGCGTTACCTTGAACGAGTAGGTGCGCAATTCAGCTCTGGTCTAGCACAGGTGTCTTCATTCATCGAGACCGCTGCTCGATAGATTCGCCATTCACTTTATGAAACTTTTCACACAGAGAGTACGCCGCAGGCATTTCAATCCAGCCTCTATGGGATCTAGATTAAAAATTGCCATTCATTTTTATCAGTCAGGTCGCGTTTCTTTACGGGGAACATTAAAGATGGCGATTTTCAATAGAATTTTTTGTGTAATTTAAATATTTGTAGATGAATATTGGTACTAGTAGAAAGTTTGTCCAGTGTCTCGATTACCCATTTTACTGTACACCCAACTATCGCAAGAAGCAATAAAGAGTGCCCCTGGGCGATATATTATATGAGCGAGAGAAATCTGTCTTTCCGCCACTAAATTGCGTTTTCATAACACCTAATAGCCCGATGAATCTTGGTCAATCTTTTGCGACGATTCTGATCGTTGAATCCGAATTTTATCCAGGACGTTCTCCCCGATTCTCGGGTCGATCTTCTCCAAATTGTGACAATTTTTTTTTTGTGATAAAGCTATAGGGAAACGGTGGTTTTCGGTGGAGCTTTATCAAAGTTCTTAGAAGTAAAATTGTTGTGTAGCTCGGCTAGCTTAGGGTTCGCGTTCGACGCGGAGGTTGGAGCGGGCACAGGTGGGGGGCGATAAGGAGCAGATAGGAGGGCGAAGGGAATAAAGGGAGAAGGAGAGAAACAGGTAGCAACAGGTTGTGACGTCACGAGGCGCCACGCGACTCTGTTCATTCACGAGGAGGCAAGGAGAGAGCCGGAGACGAAGCCGGAGCGGAGCAACACACCGGCTGAGGCTGCGCGGAGGGTGGACCAGGAACTAATAACGCCGCGTCGGTGCCTTCTCTCGTTCGTGTTTTCTCACGTGATTCGACAAGCCGGTTTATCTGTTGGACGGCCACGAAACGACCCGGCCCGGCAATTAGTAGCCCGTAACGGTTTAATTCGCGTCGAATCCCCGAGCCTGATTCCTGATTTCCAGATCGATACGCGCCGCAAGCATTAAACGGCCGTCCGCGTTATTACGGACGTCGTTAAAACAACAGCCCTCTCCTCCTCGTCTTCCTTCGCTGATAAATTGAACGGATATTTCTATAAACGTTCTCTAAAAAATCCATCCCCAACGATCACTCCCACCAAAACGTCAGAAAATCATCGATCTCTTGCGTCACGAACTCTTCCATACTCCGACTGTCTAACCAAAACTTTCATTTTAGGCAATTGCAACATTTGAAATTTCTCATAGTAGTTGTTTTTGTAATCTTGATCAAATTTATGAATCTTATTGCCACGGTGGTCACCAGTGACCGGCACTTTGACTGGCCAGACCAAAACTCTGATTTTAGACAATTGTACGACTTAAAATTTGTCGTAGTACTCGCCTTTTTATCCTCAAATTTATTTCCTTTACAATGTTTATTGCCACGGTGCTCACCGGTGACCGACACTCTGACTACCAGACCAAAACTCTGATTTTAGACAATTGTACGACTTAAAATTTCCCGTAGCACTTCATTTCCTAATCTTGCTAAAATTCATGAATTTTATTCAAATTTATTTCCTTTACCGCGGTGGTCACCGGTGACCGACACTTTGAACTCACGAACGTTCGTGCCAATATTATTTACACTGGAACAACCCTAATAACCCAGCCAACCTTGATATCAGGAGTTAAAATCGAGCGTTAAGTATTCCATATAAAGTTCGAATTAACAATTTTTCACTGCGTCAAGCTTCAAAGATGAAGGAAAGGTGCTTCAAACGAGAGTTTCGCTTAAAGATTTTGCGACGCGAAATTTTGGCTCGATCTCCGGTGGATCGTATATCATCCCGCGGAGTTTATCGTTCTTTTCTGCGGTTCCACTTACGACTGTAATATTTTTTTCCGTTTTTCTTTCCCGTTGGCCTCGCGATGCGGTCGTAATTCTTTTTCGCGCGTCTTCGGGGATACGAGAGATACCCGGACGGTTTTAAAGCGACGCTTTTACGACGACCGGTCCACTTTTTCGGGAGATTCGGATCGGACTGAATCGGATTCGTTGAAGCCCGCGCAACCTTGGCGGTCAGTGCACCGCGATTAGGATGAAACACGACGAGATATCGAGATTATCGTTTGCACGCGTAAAATTAAAAATCGATCGTTCCCTTGGCTCTTAAAAATCATTTATAATTATAGAATCGCAGTTGGTCAAAAATTGGGGATTTATTCGCGATCGAGAACAGCGGGAACGAACGCAAAATGTTTATGAATGGGCGCAAAAAGAGCCGTCTAATAATATATCGATGCACCGTTTGCAAAAAACAGGAAGCAAACGCGACTACAAAGTGCAATGTTTTCCGAGATATTTATTGACTAGCGGATAATACAGGATATATCAAGAATTATAGGTAATGTCATAACCGGCTGATAGGACTGGCAAAAAACAAGAAAAAATTATCTAAGTACACGTGCGAGCGCAAATTAACAGTTCTCTAGATACGCATTCAGCTTTTCATTTAGCAAGTTTTTCGCGCGACCGATCATCAATTTGAATATCTGCTTTAAACTCGCTCGTCATTCTACGATAGTTGTAATGGTACGCGACAAACTTAGAAAATGAAAACCTGAATATCGCGAAACCCATTAGTTTCCAGACGCGTGTTTACTCGCAATCTTCTATTTGCTTGTTCGAGTTCTATTAGTCGGTTAGAACTTTGCTCGTACGTACGTGGTTGCGACACATCCGGGATTCCGTCGTTGTGCTTATATTCGTATTAAATATTTTTCGTCCCCCGTAGTCTAGGATTCGACGAAGATTCTCGATAATTTAGAAATAATCCACAGTTACAGTAAAATGTCCGAGGATTGGATAAACGAAACTACCTCGTTCTCTTGGTCGTCCCCGTTTATAATTTCAGAGCGCAATTACACGGGAACCTGCTCTGTTTCTTGCGTAAAAGTCATCACCATTTAATACAAATTATACGAACCGGTACATCGCTACCATCACGATCTTTATTAGCAACAATCTTGGCAAACCGATCCTGCTCGGTTGTAAAAACTTATTACCGAGATCGTTGCAATTTCTCCAAGTGCTTCGTTACATTTTTGTTTCTCTTTTTCTCTACTGAATTTCGAGAATTTATTTCAAACCTGTACGCGTTCTAATAATTGCAATAAAACCCTAATTTCAGGTCTCGGGGCTCTCCGCTATTCATTATCCGCAGGTATTTCTGGTTTGGTATCTTTTGATGGCCTTTAACGATGCATCGAAAAATAAACGTTAATAAACCCCTGCATTTTTTATTCTCGACGTTCCTCGGTGCTCGAAATACGTTTGTCAATATAGAAAACCTGAATTCAGGCATTTTATATTCGGCTAAAGACCATTCTATAGTTTACGTTCTCGTTCGATCGTTACAACAGATGAGCTTTATTGGGGACAGTCGATGCTTTATAGAGCAGGAAGTTCGCGTATATTATCGAGCTATTCGACAGGTATGCGTGATTTTGCTTTGCCAGCGAGAGAAAATATACATCGGATGACTCACGAACAACAGATTACCCGTCTTGGGACGGATATCAGATTATACTCGAGATACTTTCACAATTTTGCATATACATCGAGGGGCAAAGGAAAATTGATTTCTTCCGTAACGCGTGCAACGGTTAAAATAAAATAATATATATATTTATTAATTGTCAGATACACGGTAATTTTCAGTGATTTGTTCCAAAACCGTGCAACCAACCGTTCCAGGAGACGTTCGTCCACATTAGGTTAATAAATACGCATCTTGTCATATAAATTACGCTCAAAGGAGGATAACCACCCTTGAAAAAAGCTTAACTTATCGCAGTCAGCATTAACATTCTCGCGCTTACGATTTATAGACCTGGATTTGCCACGGTATCTCAATGTATAGGGTGTTTCCTCTAACGCGGTGCACGATTTTTTGAAGCGTTGCGTTTCTCTTAGCCAGACAGACGCCATCTTGAGGTTTTCAAATAGGATGGGATATTCGATTGCAGATAATATCGAGACAAAGTCGATATTACGGGTTAAAAGTGATTGGTAACTCGCGCTAATGGGGTGTACAATCTTTTATTAGCAATATTGCGTTTCAAGATGCCATCTTGGGTTTTTCAAATAGAACCAGATATCATATTATAAATGGCATCGAGACAAAATCGATATTAGGGGTTAAAAGTGACTGGTAACTTGCTCTAATTGCGTTTGGAAAACCCATAGGACCAAATATCATATTATAGACATCACGGAGAAAAATGAGACGTTAGGGGTTAAAGGTAATAAGTTTGCTTTCCTGTGGTATTTTTATTTTATGGAGATTGACTTCCGGGAACGGGCAGGGAAAACGGTCGTGGAAATTGGCTCGAATTTCCTTCGGCGGACGATGTGTCGTGCACATCCTTCGAGGTCCAGGATGACCCCGAGTTCCTTACCCCCGGTCGCTCGGTTTATCCCTACCCGCGTCTCGCGTTCGCCCGTGGAAAGAGAACCACCACGCCGGGAACGGTGTTCGAGGGGAAAGAGGAAAGGAGAGTACTCTCCCCACCACGTGGCGAGTAGCCACGCGAGTTCATTCATGAGATCGTGGGAACGCGGCTCACGGTGGGTCCGTTTTACCCCATCCTCCGGCTCCTTCGGCTCCTTCGGCTCCTTCGAGCTTCTCCTTCCCTCGACACAGTCTGCGCCTCGCTGCTTTCTCTCCGCTCGCGTTCTCCGCTCGCCTTGGACCTCTCTCCTCTCCCTCTCTCTCTCTCTCTCCGCTTTACAGTTTCTCTCTTTCCTTCTCTCCTCCCCCTCCTGCGGTTCCTCTTTTTGCTCGTCGCCCCGGAGACTTGATTTCGTTTATCGCGACCTCGGGCCCCCGCTCGGTCCCCGTTCGCTCCTTTTCAAGCTTTCCTCCATTCTTCGGTCGCTTTTGTTTTTTCGATAATTGCGAATTGAAAGAACCGACTGGAACGGATAAACCTCCGTTTCGATTTTTGCAAACCTGCGTTTGCAATTTCTGGAAATGATACCATCCGAAGAAGTTTGCAGAATCTAGTTACTTTGATCTCGATAGGATTTCTTCGATTATTAATTCACGGGCTCTTTGGAACATCTAAAATGCCCATGGTCGAAGAAAACCGAGCGTTTCGGTCAGCGTTTGCAATTTCTGAAAATGGTACCTTCCAAAAAAGTGTGCAGGATCTAGCAAGAGTTACCTTCTGGGTACTTTGATCTCGATAAATTTCTTTGATTATTAATTCACGGTTTCTTTGGGATATCTAAATGTCCATCGTCGAAGGAGATTGCAGGATACCGCAAGGTCGAGCAACTAATGTGTCTCTTGCTACATAGTAATCGAAGTACTTTGCCTGTCTCGATCAGATTTCGTTGATTATTATAATAATCGACAGTTTTTGCGGGCCAACACAAAGTGGAACATTTCTAGCAGGATACGACAAGGACAACCACCTAACGAGTGACCATTTGGATATGATTCTTTTAAAAATTACCACATTTACAGTGGAACCTTTAACTATAAAGTAACCGTGGTTTACCCAGATCTCCGATCCAATATTCCGCGCGTCGATTCTTCGATAAGATACACTAGTTCTTACGTCGTTCCCTGATTTGCATTTCTTTCGAAACGCTTGGAAATAGTATTAATCGCCGGAGGAAGCCGGGGGTCTCTCGTGGCAGGAACAATCCGCTAACGAACGACTTTTTCTACGCGTGGATCGAAATACTTTGGTGGATCTTGATGAGATATCCTCGGTTATTAATTTACAGTTTCTTTGGAACACCTGGGAACGGTACCTTCTGCGGTCCACGATCTTCTTTCTGCAGTTTTTCTCCCGTCCTGGCTCATCATGTCCTATTAGAGCTTGTTCCCTCTTCCGCTGGTTACTTTTGGTTCCTCTTTATTACTCCGTTTCTCGTCGGATAAACATCTAACTCGTTCTCCGTTCGCTTTACCTGCCCGGTCGCTCGGTCGATCCCCTTCTCCGCGTGTTATGGGCTCACCGAGGTACAGTGGCTGCCACAAGTTGCGTCACCTCCTCGTCCACCAATTTTTCAATCGTTAAAAATGCCTTAAAGCCATCAAAAACGCATCTTATCATCGTAAGTTAAAATTAACACTTCATTTTTAATTTTTTTCATAACGAATTCAAAGTTCCATCATGCTAGACTTGCGCGAACACGAAGAATGGCCCTTAAACTATAGGAAAATATTTTTGTAGTTCATTTTTTATTATCTTGGTGTGCAGCGTAATTTTTTTAAAGCTAGTTGGTTTCCACTGGTACTGAATACAGAAATCGATAAATTGTTATTACCTAAATTCTGAATATTTCCTGTAAAAACTGTCGGCATTAAAGTCTCCATAAAATTGTAGATTCGTCACTTGTTAGATTGTGGATCTGGTTGTGGTGACCGATGGTCGATACCGATCTCCTTTCGAAGGATTTCCTTTTCCGCGAAAAGCGTTGCGAGATTCGGGAAAAGGTCATCGTCGCGTTAACGCAAATGACGCACGAGGAGGAAGGAAATGGTGAAAGAATGGCTCGATCGGAGTCCTGGGACTTTCGTAATCCGGTCTCGCGAGCCTCGATGCTCTTCCTGCGGCTGGCCTCCGATCGGTGGACGGGTTCGGTCGTACAAATTGGCCCGATTCGAAGCGTCTGGGAGATTCTTTGCATCGCTGATGCATTCGTGCCGACGCCGTTCGGTATTTCTGCCACAGCAAGGCGTGTCAAACTCGTTTCTGGCCCGAAAGCCAATTTGCGTTTTGCTACCATGTTGCAAGAGGCCCCGAGCCCGTACAGTTATTCCGCGACTGTCGAAAATACGCGAACACGACGTTTCCAACGATTTTTTCCCCTTTATCGATCGAAGGGCGCCAGGTGTTTTCGAAACGAATTTTTATTCCGGGCCCAATTGGTGTTGACACGAAACCAAACGGGTTGCCACGGCTCCGTGCAACTCGAAGGTCCACAAACGAGCGCATAAAAGCTTGCAACAACATACCGATGCGTTTATGATCTCGTTTCTCACCGACGCGTTCAAACGTTTCAGCCACTGTTTAGATCCAGATTCGCGAACAAGCCTATAAACGTTCCCCAGGGACGCACGAAATATCACTCGAAGTAACAGGTGACGAGTAGAATCGGGGGATTCAAAATATTTTAGTCCACGATATCGACTCCAATTTTAACCACAGACAGTACCAAATAGGTTACAGAAATTAACACTGGAGGAAGTGAGACAGAAACTTTATTGTTTTTTAAAGCTGCATTGTCCAGAATTGGGTATCAATCGATTAACTTCATTGGAAATATAAAATCATTAAATATAGTCTGTAGACTTCACAGTTTTTGTCAATTATCATTCTTGGAGTAGTTGATGAATTTTTTTCTCGAAACTGCGTAGGATTTCGATGATATGTATATTCACCAAAAATGATTGTAATTGACACCCACAGCCGAAAATAATTTTTTCAGAACGATTCAAAATTTTTTTTTTCACTGAGAAAAAGCACCTACTCGAATTTTTTTCTCGAAAATGCGTAGGATTTCGGGGGTATGTATATTCACCAAAAATGATTGTAATTGACCCCTGCAACCGAAAATAATTTTTCCAAAACGATTTGAAATTATTTTTTTCGCCGAAAAATTTCAGCACCTACCCCCTGTCGATTTTTCTTAAAACTTCGTTTTTGATTTTGAATACATTTGTTTGACGCTACACCTCGACTGTGACGATCAAGATAAATCGTTGGTCCGTCGGTAAACATCATTCAGAACGAATAACTCGTAATATCCGAATGCAATAGCTCGCGATGTTATACTCCGTCGAGTGTTACACTGTGTAAATGATAATAATTTTCCATCGAAACGGCTCGTAAGGTGCGCATTGTACCCGGAGCGAGTGGCTGTCCGTGTTGGTCGAACTTCCGCGAAGGAGATTCAGATTGCACGGTCAGTTTGGAGCAACGGAGCGACTCGGAGGCGTTTCGTTTCGCTCGCTTCGGGCGTCGTCGTGTCCGTTGCCTTCGCGAGAGAATAAATTAGAGGAATGGTGGACTGGACGGTTAGCGTACCGTCGTCGTTACGCAGTAACAACCGCATTCGACGTTAACCGCTCGTTTAATAGGGCCCGGCGTACACAGCTGATTCGTATCTTATCCCGCTGGCCAGGTGTTACATTACAACGCGGCGTAACTCGCCAGGTTGCGGCATTGTATCGAAGAAAAATGATTTAGCCCCGACGCGGAGGGTATTAACGATGCAAATGGATACACCCGTCGGTGAGATTCCCCCTTCGCGATCGATACGAGCAGATATCGACGTTTTCGACCGGGCCCGACCGAGGGAGAATCACTGTCCGATTTCTGGCCGGATCGCGGACCGTGAAAGCGAATTATTAACAATTTCAGGCATCGTTATCTGCGGTCGGTATGCGGCGCACTCGAATAAATATTCTAGGTCAGTGACAGGGAGAACGGAATTCGGTATCGAGTGGATCCTTTTTCATTTTACGAACCGTGGAAATATGTAAATTGTTGATAACTCGCCGTACCGTCCGCCTCAAAATGCCCGCCATTTTGGTCGCCGCTCTACCATGTGCTGGCGCGATAGGTTTCGTCAGAAATCGCGTGTAACAATTAGGTAGATAAGCTCTGCTTTCCTTTCGAAGATTGCTAAAATTGTTGCAATCTATAACCCACCTCCCTCTTCAACAGTAGACCAGTGTCTTTTTCTATCGTTGATCAGACTGAGAGATTTGTCCCCAGATTCGATCGCCTTTGATCGACTCTTGGGTCGTGGGATAAAAAGGTGCCCTGTCGGGGGTCGTCGGGTTCGCGAGAATTGCTACGCGTGTTCCAGCAAGCTACGCTTTGGTCGAGATTCGTGACACGTCGGAACTTTCGCGGTCTACTGTACCCGACGACCTCTACATGGTCGGCAGCCGGTGGAGACATAATTGCGGCTCGTCATCGTGCTGCCGGGCCTCAGGGTACCCCTCGTCCTCTCCTTCTCTCTTCTGGGGAACCTTCGTCGACGGATGTTCCGAGCTCCCTTTTCCTTTTCTCCGCGTTCTCGTTTCTTACGCACACTCGCCGTGGATTCGCGAATATTCGGATCCAGAACTCCGAAACACGATTAACCCTTGACTCGAGAAATTTCTCACTGGTGCCCCAAGCGTCTGACAATTATTTCACCGACACCTCGATTTTTATACGAGCCAGTCCGATCGATTTCTATTGCACTGTTAGTTCGAAGATTTAATATAATTATTCCATGCTTGTAAAGAAAAGTATAGATTTAGTCCAGGAGAAAATACCACGCAATTGTGGCTTTGTTATTGCACGAAGGAAATATGTATAAATTTTAGGGCGTGAGTAGAAACGGGTGAACAATTTTCCAAACATTTAATAGCTGAATGTTTGGTACCGCGGAGGGGTTAATAACCCTTTTCTCGATTCCTCCGATGGCTTGACGGGGCCGACACGATGCTTACGTATTGATGTCCACGCGCGGCGCTAACTTGGCGCTGAAACATCGAAGCAGTTCTTATCTGACGTTAATCGGATACGGTAGTTTATACGCATGAACGCTTGTGTGACCAAGGTCGGGCACGGTGCGCCTGCTTCTCCGAAGCTTTGGCCCAGTGGTGCACAAAGCACGGTAAAACGAACTCGAAAACAAATTCGAAAATTAAATTTTCTTCACAGTATTTTATATCAAATACTGCACCGAAAATTTGTCTCTTCCATGGTCTTCGAGCTTGACCATTTAAATCTGAAACACCCTGTAGAAGCAGAGTCGAAAACGTCGTATAATAAATTGCTCGACCGGATCAGCGATCAATTTCATTACTCGATTAACGTAAACATTGATTCTCGACGAATTTACGAACGCGAAGCGTCCACTTTGTGTCCTCGACCGTCTTATCGGATCAGCGGAGGCTCATCGTCGAGCGAAGGATTAAAGGCTACACCAAAGCGGAGATTAATTTTAATCGATTCGCGATTGAATAAACCGCGCGTCGTCATCGAGGATGCCTCGATTAGCAATCAGCATTAATAACGGTAGGAAAGAAGAGGCACGATCGGTGGTGGAAAATGACGGTGGACAGAGATTCGGTCGGTAAAAAGGAAACGCGACAAAACGGCAGCGATACGGGGTTTAAAAACGATTCCGTGGGGCTGGAGGTAAGGGGGGAAAAATAAAGTGGTATCCGCGTGGAAGCACTATCGGCAACAAAACGATAAACGTTCGTCGGAGCACGAAACGGCCCGACAAAGCGGTCCCGCGGTGCTTCTTCTTTCTACTTGCTCTCAATTAACAAATCGATCGCATTAAAGCAACCTCCGAGGAGAACGAAGGTGGGAAAAAGAAGAAAAGGGGTAGTCGTGGGGAGGGAAGGAAAAAGGAGAAGAGGCTCTAGCGAAGAGGGGAAACGGTCGCGAGCTTCTGGCTCGGTGGAAGACGAGAGGGGTCTGGGTGCTCGGTGCGTATCATACGCGCCATTAATCCTAGAAGATACGGCTCGCCGCGCGTTTTACGAGCGAACGTTTATTCACCATTTCGAGCCTCTTAACGTTCGCCGCGGAATATCAGGCTTTAATACGTCGAGACGGGAGAACGCGAGTAGCTGTCCGCGCGCCGGGTACCCGTGGCTTCGGTTTCTCCGCAACTTGCGCCACAAATCGTCTGCCAACCCTAACCGTAACCTGGTTAACGCCTCGACATTCTAGCCCAAACAAAAATTACGTTTTCAGAGAAGTTTTATCGAAGATTAAGATATCAGTTTGCACCATAGCGTTTCTTAAATATATTTTGCGCGTACGTCGCCATCTTGCAACAGGGTTGGGAAATTCATATTATAGCGATAAACGTATTATACAATTGTATCCAGAAGCCAAACGCAATTTAGACGATAGAGGTTTAATCACGCGTGGTGTCTCTGTTTGTTGAGTTTCTTTTTCGATTAATTTTTTAGCGTCCGATTTAGTACGAATCCGCTGCTTTCACCGTCGCGTTGCGTATGCGGCCTGCCGTTTCGAAACGCGCACGTGGAATCGACGACAGGTCCGAGATCCGGACGCGGTCGTCTGCAGAGAGCCGCAGGTTTCATTAAATCGTCGATTACCGCGATACGAGCTCGACTAATTTTGTCTTCGGGGTCTCTGCGGTCGTTCCGCTACCATGTTGCTGAATTTACTTTTGAGGGGGACGGGGAGGGGGCACGCCCAAGTTCTTTTCCCTTTAGCCGGGGTCCTTTTATTTCGTCTCGCGTGTGTGCAACCACTCGGTCGCTCGTTTCGTCGGCTCCTCTGCCTCCTCGTTTGTTTCTTCAGCAACAAAAGTTCGCGTTTCAATGTTCCTTAAATTTGACAGTTTACGTACAATGACGCTTATGTATTAAAATCAACACATTTTTCGCGGTCATTTCTTGCACGAACAAATGTAAATAAAATTAAATAGTTTGAAGTTGAATCGTACGTGGAGGGGTTAATAAGTATCGTAGAGAACTGCGGCGCGTTTCATTTTGATGGTGTACCCGTGAGTTTGGAAAAATGCGAGCAGGAGAACGAAAAGGACCGGTCGAGCGTGGAAATGAGTTTTCATGTATATTCTTTCCCCCCGGGGATGGATCGTAAAGATCGAGTCCGAACGAACGTAGGAAATTTACATTGGAAGGCTACGGACAGGCTCGGTTCTCGTCTCCTGGAAAAGTATAAAGAGGCTCTCGCAACGACCGGGCGTAGACGATTAGGGGTACCATTAAATATACGCCGTTGCAACAGGTACGCCGACCTGCGTCGGCAACAGCCGGCCGATGTTATTGCTCTCTCGGGAAGTCGGTAGCTGGGGTAATTGATTATCTTGCGCCCTTTATATGTTACGAGCCTGGCCTACCCTCTTAAATCCATCCTCCGCGATCTAAGACGCGGCTCGTTGCGTTCTCTATACCCGCAAATTATATGGCGGAATCATCGGTGCTCCTTCTTCCCCTCTTGCCTTTTTTTTATTCTCGTTTCGTTACGGCGAACCTTGGAAAAAATAAGGCCCGGTTCGACGGGGGGAAATTCCCTCGCGAGGAAATTTCTGCGACGCGAATATGCGTCGAAGTATTAATTGCTGCGCTCCTCGGTCGATGTAAAAATTTACTTTCGAGTCCGAGTGGGTTCTTTTTTCTTTGCACGGAGCTTACGGAAACGTTCTTAAATATCGGTCGAAATTAGGGGAAAAAGGGAGCGTCGAGGACGTTCTGGTCCGGCGAAATGGTAATTTCAAGGGACGGGGAACGCTTGTCCGGGCACCGCGATAAAAGGCGAAGCTCTACATGCACGCGTCTTGTACTCGGAGGAGCAGAAGGCGAGCAGAGAGCAAGGAAGCCGAAGAGGAGAGTATCCTGCGCGCGCGAGCGCCCGAGCAGCACGGCTAGTTTTTCTCTCTATCGCGGAGGATGAATGAACCCCGCAATTTGTTGGGAGCGAGGACCGAGCAATGCTGCTATCCGGGCCCCATTATCTCTATAATCTCTCGCGAGACCAGAAGCTGCGCTCCAATAGAAGCCTCGACCGGCAACAACTTAACCATAATATACCGGCACCGTATCCCATAAGGCAGATACACACCGTATAAAACCTCACCGACTTCAGCCGGCTTGGAAGTGAGCGTCCACTTCTCCCCTTCTCTCTCTGGCTTGCCAGGATGGGCCTTACCAGCCGTCCTCCTTCTCTCCCGACTCTCTCGTTCAGCTCGTCAAGAAGGATCGCTCGAGTCGGCGAGGAACTCTCGGGCCCTGCGTAGAAATTAATCTCGACCGCCGATGATTTCGTTTCGACCGTGTATCTGCACCGCGTTGACCTCTACAAACGTATCCCCTTTTTTCTATGCTGATCGGGAACCAAACTTATAGCTTTTTCTATCGACGAGCTAGCCTTGGTCAGACTCGAATTTGCTCGAGGGCCTATTAGCATTTTAGTATCGCAGACGTGCAATTATTTTACGTAGGCTCAACGCTATATTCGTGTGTCTCGATAAACAAATCGAGTAATCCGCGTTCTACTGTAGATGCAGTATTGTCTCGTTATAAGGCGGAGTTTGCGTCTCGCTATAAGCACACTCTCTATCCCCTTCACTTCTTTTGCAGTTGGCGCGACACGTAAACTTTGCTTGGATTATGATATCTTATTTCGGTAATAAAATGTGACAATGTTTTTTCTCACTTTAACCATGATGGTTTAAAGGGATGTTTATGAATTTATGGGAAATTTGAATTATTAAAAAGATTTGATTCGAGACACGAAAGTTTTGCTCGAGTGTTGGGTCGACGCGTGGATCGAGACTTTCCCATCACGATTTCGTTCCCCTGGACGTACGTATTGCTCGATCGTTAATGACCGGTTGTTATTAGAGGAAAATTCTTTCCACGTAGTTCCATTCACGGGAATCGCGTTCCATCGGACCGAACCCGTGTATATTTACACGTTTCGTAGCAGACGTGACTAGCGGCCGACCGTCGTGAGTGATTCACGTTTCTACGGGACTCGATAATTTTCATATTACTACCCGCTGACTAATGCGCTGATTAGAGTCGCGCCGCGAATTTTTATTTTCTCCTCGAACGAGACCAGTTCCGTTCTTCGACCGATAGATCGTGTACGCGTATCTGTAGATATTTCATTGGAATTCAACTGCGTTTCCCAATAGCGATCGTTCGCTCCCTCTCGCGACTGTAATTACGTATTAATTTCTCAGCCGCTTCCAAAACGATTCTGCTCCTTTAAGTCGCGTTTCAGAACCATCGAAAAAAGTCGATGTTTCTGAACTTCTTGAACTTTTATTTTATTACGGTCGTTTGCCCAACCGTTGATTTTTTAGTCTTCAGAAAGGTAATGGAAAGAAATTGTTTCACCCTCCGATGGTTGCAGGAACGGTAGAGATAATTGCATTTTCGGTGAACCCTCTTAACGTAATTCTTCCGAAGACACCCCGTCTTTCATCCCTTTTCATTTCTTTCGTATTCGTACTCTAGAAACATAAATTAAGTTAAGATAGTCGAGGCTCAGGTTTTGTTTTTTCAATTAAGATATGTCCGCGGTTATGCTCGATCAGGATATTCGATACGGCACTGGCAACAGCATTCTGTCCATTTTTATTGCACTTGGCAAACATACTGATCGTATCAACTTTCTATTTACTAGTCAAACTCATTACGATATGTTTCGAACCGATTCGATCTAAGACAGTTAATGAGCAAAATCTGGAAGGTAAAGAAACTCGAGACGCAAATGTGTTCCATAAATCGCGTTGCTTATTCAAAATCTGCGATCACGGTGCAACGAATACGATTTTAACACGAGCATCGGATCTAAAATATCTCGTAAAATATAAGTCTCGACACTTTGATATTAGAAATCGGGAGAAAAATCGACCTTTTTCCCCCTAACCTGCACAGAGTTAACAAGATTGGGGATCTTCTAATCCGCGCGTCGAGCTTAAAATATTAAGAATCACTGCGTTAGAGCGTGTAATCACGTTCGATCGAGGTTCCGCGATCGTTTTCGCGGAGAGATCATTATTAGAGCTCGGGTTTTCCGTTCGCGCGTCTCTATCGGAGAAACAAAGATGATATAGCGGTCTCGGTCGCGTCTTCTCTCGCGGTAATAGGGCAGAAATTTCGCGCGGCTCGGTTGCAATCGTTCATCCGGCGATAGAAAAACTGATGGAAATTACACGTCGAACGATAATTTCGTCCGTGCACGTACGAGACTCCGAACGATAATTGCTCGCGATCTCCTTTCCGCCTCGCAGTATCGGGACGCGTTGCAACCGATCGCCAAGTTGGGCGGATGAAAATTCGACGAGGAAATGAGACAACGTGATTACGCGTCCATTAGACCCGTATCAATCTTGACGAAAAAAAGAAATTTACTTTTTTTCAGCAGTAATCACTACCAGGATCGAACTTTTCTATTTTCACGGTTCACGATGCCTGGCTTTGGATCGCGTAACGAACTCGAGTAACTTAAGAGTAAATGAATATTAATACAGTCATCTTCCCAGTTCCAAATATTATTAACTGAGCGAATAACTAATAATTCTTCCTTCAGCGTGGAATAATTGGGTATTCGAAGCGTTTCTGATCGGGTAAATTCATTATGGAGTTTGCTCGTCGAATTCCTCTCTTTCCTTCCATCGGAAGAAATTGATATGCAGCAAAATCGGGTTTCCAATATCGTAAACGTGTAGGCATCGAGCAGAGAGGAACGTGCATATCGGCGAAGGAGGAAGAGGAATCGTCGGGACGAACGGAGTTGTTGACGTGTTCGCGTCGATCGCTAGTCGATAGTGAGCCACTATTCGATTTGCATAAATTAATACCGCTTGTCAGTGAATGACTGCGTTCCGGGTCTCGTTGCAGGTAGGAAACGGGAGGAGCGAAGGACGATGATCGAGCCTACCTTGCTCTCCCTTCTCGCGAGACGACACTCGTCGATCCAAAAATACCTCAACTAATTTTCAAGAGATTGTCCGCGCAGCCAATTCGAAGCAAACGATCTCGTTCGAGATTTTAAACGAATAGATTAGTTTCGAGATTGTTTTGCGTTGATTCGAGGGCTAGGAAAGAATGTTAAACGCGCGAGGTTTCCTTCTTTGCGGTCGACTCGAGGTCGCTATCGGTAGACCAGGGTCGATAAGAGTCTTGGATCGCCGGAAATCGCGTCGTGATTTCTGGATCTGGCTCGTAAAACCGCATCCGCCTGCCAATACGATGCCCTCTCTGCGCGATGAGTCTCGCCTCGAACAGGATGATGAATTTGCTAGGTTGTTTCCGTTGAATCGCTACAAGACACTCACGTCCGTGTAATTATGCGACTCATCCTGGCTACCGGGGTCCTCTGTTTTCTCGGAAAAGTTCGTTAAACCCTCGTGTCTCCGCCAGTCATCCCGCCGCGTTCATTTTGAAAGAACAATCGATCGCGAGTCGATTCTACGGTCACAGATTTAATATCTAAAGTTACAAAAATAATTTGGCCCAAAGAATTTAATTCTAGATATCCGGAATCTCTAACACTGTTTAAAACGATCTTGTTTTAAAAGTCACCGATTTTAACTTCCGACGGCCAAATATATCTGAAAACATTACTCGAACGGATTTAAATAAAGCCTGTAAATCTGACTGCCGGTTACAGTTTTCAGGGCACAAAAAAAAGATCCCAAAGAACCTGTTCCGCGTTAAATGTGTATAAAAAAATGAGATGTAAAGACCAGTAGCGTGTCGAAGAGGCGATAGATGGTCCTGGAGGTGGACTGGCGAAAGATCGAGGCGATAAATATCGAGCGTCTGTGAGAATCGAGCGGATTGCATGATCGTTACAGTTCTTATGTAAGAGAAGCTGTTTCGAGGAGATCGGCCGGACAGCTGATGCGTAGGAGTGGCCGAGTAAACCAGTTGACAGCGGCCGAAGTACCCATCCGTCCACTTCTCTTCGTGTTCCCCTCTGCCACCAGGTTTTGCTCGCTCGCCACACGACCGGCACGCACCAGTTAGCCTCAGGTCGTTCTTGTAACCACTCATGGACCACTCGTTTCCTTTTTTCCCCGCGTAACCCCCCTCGTCTCGTCCTTTTCTTCTCCCTTCCGTTGCCTCGTCGAGCCTCGATCCTCTGCTCGCGCGCCACCAGCTGGCTTTCTCGTCCCTTTCCTCCGTGCGTGGACTCTTCAATGACCGGTCGTGTGGCCTCTTTATTAGGACGATCCACCGTGTTTTATTTTCTCGCCGGTGACCCTTAGGATCCTACCGATCTCCGAAAGTAAAAGGATCCGCGTCTCGATGAAAGTTTAGAAGAGAAAGTATCGCGAACTAGGAAACAACTCGGTTGGTCCCCTTTCGTGCGTCTGTCGCGATCGACGGGGAATGTCAAGGATTAAGAATTTCGATCGTTCGACTTCCGACGTGTCTCCGACATGGAAGTCTGTCGAGGAAAGTTCGACGGTCGTTTACGAGCTTGATAGACGAGTTAGCAGGCTAAATACTAGGATACGAGATTCATATTTTTATCGATAGAATTAATGAAACAAGAGCTTCGTAAAGGGTCGGTCTCCTAAATATAACAATCGCGTGCGTTTTGTAGCTTTTTGAGAATTAAAATTTCCCACAAATCCGAGTCGTTGGTATTATTTTATTTAACTCCCGGTTACAGTGGTGGCGCAGAACACTTTTCGCGATTTGAAAAATGCAAGTCGATATTTCATGTCGTAAGGACAGCAGACACGAGGCACCTTGTAGCACGAAGAGTGCCCCGAGAAATAGAAAGCAACGAGCACTTCGGTTATTAATCTCGGACTGAAAAGGGTCGATGTTACGTGGTAGCGGCGATTTGCACGGACCCTGGTCTCTCTCTGGAAATAAATCGCGTCGGAGAACTAAGTTGGAATCTAAAAAAAAAAACTATAAAAGAAGCAGTTTTAAAAATATTTCCAAAATATTTTCATGCTAAAAGAAGGAACTATTCTGTCGAGATCGAGTAGAAGACGCGTGTCATAGTTCGATGGATCGTAGGCGTCGTGATCGTTCGACGAGGAACCGCGGAGGAACTCTACGCGTTGATTAGCGCGGTACTCGAACGTTAAACAAATAAAACAACGAAATAAATAATTGATTCCGCCGGGAGGCGTCGCAACGAGCACAGAGGAAGCCGAACAGGTTTCTGGCCGAGAAGTATAAGGTCGTCCCGGTGCGAGCGAGAGAAGAATACCACGGAGGGAAGAGCCAGAACGCGCCAGCGCGAGCACGTTGCTTTTCAGCTCGCGTATACCTTGTATACGCGAAGTGAAACGGGTTTTTCGCGGCGATTTGTTGCGATAACGGCAGGATGCAAATGATTGTGCTTAAGGTGTTGCACCGAGCCAACTCGAGGGGCATCGATACACATCCCGCCGAACCCGACCGACCGACGACGACCATTTTACAATTCATTATCGGACCGCGTAGATCTTACCACTTTCAATTTATTCGTCCAGCCGCTTGTAACGCTTTGTTGGCTGTCCCGGCCGCTGCTCGTTCGATGTTCATCCCCGCCAACACGAATTATTGTTGTTATTATTTATTACCGTGTGACATAACTTTCCATCCCTAACGATGTCTCAACGATTCACAGACGGGAAACTTAACTCCTCGATGCTGTGTTAAAAGATTTTTCGTCGCACGATTTCCGTTTTAATTGAGACCTCGTTGCCCGGAACAATACGATTCGTATCCAGCGAGGAAAATGAGATCGTTTTAGTGCACTCGCGATACTATATTTAAATGGATGCATGCGGCGGGCTCGTTCTGAACGACTGTGTTTGCTTATCGCGTTACAACGAGGTATCTCGGATACGATCCATAGCGTGTAGAATATCCGAGTTAAGTGGAATACAACGGGCGAATGTGTTGACTAAATTGCAGTATCAGTCCTTAATTCTCGAACGAATGTTTCTATCCCGCGAGACAGTGCTTGTCCGGCTTACTCCAGAAACGGATCGTAATGTTCGGTTACCACGTGGATTTTTTTCCTCGGCTGCCGTAGTGAAAACTTGGACGTTGGACGTACGAAGTTATAATTAACAGAAACGTGGATTAGAGCCTTGGGAACATCGTATTAAGAGTAGGAAACGTTAGATTAAATTTGAAAGGAGATAAGTGAGTGGTAGGAATTACCCTGGTGAAAATCGTGATAAACGAAAAAGTAGGATAATTCCAGTTGTTGCGGTATTTCCGATCCCCTCTCCACGCGTTACCGGCAACCAACCATTATGTTCACAGAAGCAATTCCGTTCCGATATGTATTCTCGCGGTAATGCAATTCTTATGCGAGTTGTTCGGTGTTTAGAACCGTAGGCGAAAGAGAGAGTAGAATGCCGATGAAAAATTCCTGCGTTGCTAATCTCGTGGAAAGATTTAACTGTTTATGTTTTGGTAGTTTACCAAAGTAACAAATTTTGTTTGTTTTCGGTATGAATTTATGGGACGTCCTAATATTATGTTTCCTGGGAGAGGGCTGAAAGAGATTCTGAGAAGCACTGGTTACGTTACCGCATAAAATATGAGAAAAACTTAAAATAAGGTATGAATTATTATATTTAGGGGTTGAGACAACCCTGTACGATGCTCTCAAATTAGAAGAAAAGGTCGCGTTCCTGTGTTTGTTTATCGATTGTTAGTGTCAACGTTCGACGTTTGCTACTGTCACGATGGGTTAATAGTGTTGTCGGTGATATCCGTGGGATCTCGAGAGAAACGTCGTCGGAAACGAGCGATTAGATAGATGGAGCAAGAGGGATGATATTCGCGGGACACTTCCGTGAGCGTTGTTGGCCGCTCCAGGTGCGTTCGAGTCGCTACCGCGGGACGGTTCGTGAAACGCGGAAATACCTCGGACATTATCCCCCTGTTTGTATGCACGTTGCACGGAAATAATGCTAGAGAGAGATCGGCGAGGTCCGCGCGTACAGCGATCCCGATCTCTAGAAGCGGTCTCGGGCATCCGGGCTTAAGGTAGGACAAGGAACATCGGTCAGAGGAGCAGCGAAAGGCCGCGCGGACGATGTTGCGGAGGAAAAGGGACGGGGCAAGAAACGCGGGAGGGAAGAAAAAGAAATCGAGAGAGGGCTAGAAAGGTGTAGAAGGGCAAAAAGAGGCAAATAAGGAGGGGGGGAACGAGAGAGAAAAAAGAGCAGGAAAAAGGGTGAAACGGTCGAGGAACAGATAGAGCGGTGGTGGTGGGGGGATGGAAACGGTGAAAAGGAGTGGAGAATACGGAGAAGAGAGAAGCTTAGGCGAACGAGAGTGGACAGTGGAGGGGAGAGCCACGCGATCGAGATTTATTTATAAGTCGACGAGCTTAGGCTCACTCGCGGCGTCCTCCTCGTCTCCCCACCGGCTCAACCTCTTCCTACTGGTTCCCTCTTCCTACTGGTTCCCTCTTCCTCTGCTTGGCCTCCTCGGCGCCTACTGCATCTGCTGGTCTACCTTTTCCTCGGGATGCTGCTCTGACTCCGTTTCGATCGCGATTCCACACCAGATTCCAACAACAATGGAATACGCGAATAACCCTGGACGAACCCTACTACCAAATCTTCGTAGTTTAATCCTTTGCACTCCTCCGTCGAGTGTGATTTGACATCAGTTTTTATCTCAGGAGCTCCACATTTTTTCAAGACCAAAACAGATATTTAATTCAATTTGTTTGTTCCTCTATTACAAATAAAACACTTAAAAGCGTTGGGAGCTGCTGATAACAAAACCGAAATATAATTCGGAGTGCAAAGGGTTAACTGTCTTCTATTTACCGTATTTTCTGTTCGTAACTGGAATAATGGAACCCGCCGTACACTCTGTTTCTCGATCTTTACACAGATACAACGTAAAGGTATTTTACGAAACGTTATCGACCCAGATCCTGGTATTTTCTTAGGGGGGAATCGATGGCGGTTTAATTTTGTTTGGAGTATCGAATCTGCTCGGCCTCGGTCTCTATCGAGCAACATGAATGACAATTATAAATAGACGCGTGCCAGATGCTTCTTCGTCGATCCAGTAAATATCCTCGTCCATCAGTGGTTGCGGTCGATTATTTCGTTCTCGCGCTGCCAGATGTCAATTTGGCAGCTCCCGCGGTCCGCCATGAAGGGTACGGTTCGCCGTTGCCAGCGGCACGGAAATTTCTACCGATACTTGCGCAACCCGCGTACAAAGTGTTCGCCGTTTTATATTAAGCGTCGCTTAATATAAATGTTCTATTCGCGATAGGGACGCCATCGGGTTTTGGGTCTCGATTGTCCGTCATTCGCGTTTATTTATAAAATCGTACGTTTAATTCGAGAAGCACCGATTACGGGAAGGCCTGACTATTTTTTTAACCGCCCCCTCGGCACCGGAAACGATAAAATTTCGAGTTATTTACCGCGAGTGTTCGCGACTAGATCAACCCGGACACAACGATGGAAAAATTTTCATTATTCGTATTATTCGCCGAGACGCTCTCGCGGCTCATTAATTGATCGTTCCGTGGTTTATAATTGTTCGAATATGGTTCACTCTTCGAATAAAACGCGCGATTTATCGATAACGAGTTTCTTCCGTGGCAAGCTCCGCTTTGGACGAGGAGGGACCACGAGGGTACGCGCGCAGCTGCGTGCACTGGGTGTCATAAACCACAAAAACTGAGTTGAGTATGGTATTCGAGGTCTCGTTAATTTTACGACGAGCGCAGCGGTATTCCAGAAAAAGCTGTTTAAAACGATTTAAAAAAAGGGGGAAGAAAGGAGGCAGAAACCGAGGCAACGACGAGGATTAAACGACCGAAACGGAGACTCAAAATGCATAAAAAATAAATACATCCCTTTAATTGCACGGCAATTAGGTCTTCTCGGTGCCACTCTTATATTAAAACCTTACAGTTTGATTACTTATATTTAATATCTGGTTGCGTACTTTTTGCAAGAGAACGAATCGTGTTCGTTGCTCGATTTTGATTTGGACCAGGTTTCTCCGATCTTTCGAAACGTCGAAATCGAAGCGTAATGTGAAAAAAAAAAGAAATGGATTTACACTCGTAGAATTTCAAATGGAGGTCTCGTTAAATCGAACGCGCGCGATCAATACGCGAAGCGAACGATCAAAACGAGTAGAAATCGCCTTGTAAATAGAATCAATTAGAAGGTTAGGAATCGTAGAGGCCGGGGTATCGCCGACCATCGTCTTATTCACAGAACCGGGCGTATGTATCGCGGTTAAATATCGCTGGTGTTGACTGAATTGCTTCTACGCCATTCATTCGACGGTAACTGCGGTGAATATCTCGCTCTGCAGCCGCTCGCATACCAGCAGAGATACCTACCGGGATATCGAAAAGTCGCTCGGATCTATTGCGTCAGAGGGGATCGGCTGGAAGGGGCAGGTTGCTCGGACTCCCCAAGAATGTGGTCGATTTTTAGCACCTGACGCACGGAGCTCGTTTCCGATCGGCTTGGCCGCGCGTGTTCTACGCAAGCTCGCTCGCGTCAAGTGTCGCTGAACACCATCGTTTTACGCCTCGATTCTTCTCCCGTTTACTATTCATCCAACACCATATTCATCCCCCCCAAAATATTGGCGAATTTATCAAATCTGGGAAAAAATTTTATTTCACATAATTCGCGATTGAAACTCGCTTGGGGTAGTTTCAAGACTATATCCATGATCAGAAATTTCTGAATTTGGAAGGAATCGTATACTATGTTATATAGGATGTTTCAACATTTCTCGAACCCATATTCTGTTAACCCTTTAAGTACGACATCCGTATTATGTACCAATCCATAAACCCTCGTTAGTCGTCGACATTTAACCATGTACTTTTATGTTTACGAATCAAATTTTATCTCCCAACGACTCGTAGTATGACGTACACTTTCAAAAATCGCTAAAATTTAAAAAGTTACTTCGTACGATGAGGAGTCAATGAAATTTTTTAAATCTTGCAAATAAGCTTATTTCTTGCTATTTTAACCCTTCGTGAATCTCAGGTGTAGATACAAAGCCTGATATAAAATTTATCCGACTCCTGTTGCGTTTACGTTCTCGATCGTGGTTTCTACGCGGAGTACGGTCATTTTGAGCCGATGAAACGGAAAACGCGGCAATTATGGTCGGTGTCGGCTCGTGTCCCTGCAACCTGTTGCTCCGGCATCGCGATCCCACGAAGTCGTTCGTTTCCCGGGCGAAACCGGAAATCGGCACGGGTGGAAATTTATCGTAGGAGCAGCGGAGCAGAGCGTTCTAGGCCATTCACCAGCTCCCCGTGGGGCGTCCAACGTGTCGGCGTTATTTCGCGCGCAACGCCTGGAACACGAAAAATTCACCCGGCGATCTTGTTGCGCCCCGCGGACGATTCCGCTACCGTTGCTCGATTCCTCCTCGCTTATACGTGACTGCTGCACCGGTTGTTAACGCCTTACCCGCGATCCTTGAGTTATGGATCTGCTCCAGGGACTCCGGGCCTGACTTATTAACTCGCGATCCAACTAAATTCCCCACCGACAATATCCAATTCGACGCCAAAGTTTTTCATCCAAATACATTGGAAATACGCTTTCCCCCATCATTTCATCATTTTTATCGTCTTTGTTGAAATTTCGAAGATAAAGTTTCTTGAAGGACTTAACCCACAGTGGATTCCAGTGGAGAATCTATTAGGATAGCATAAGGTACTTGTTTAACCCTTAAGTGGACTCTCAATCTCAACAGAATTATTTTACGTTGATTTTTACCAAATTGGCAAATCAACTTTCCTTTGAAGCATTTAAATAATAATGAACTAATGGAGAATTACATCAATTTTTATAACAAAATTTGTACATGTGGTGTACATACAGACCTCCATATTGCAGCGTGGCAAATTCAAATAAACGCAAGCTTGTCAAACGCAAGAAAAACATAGAATTTAGTAAAACAAAAGGGGACTAAGTTTCGAAATTGTAACAGATTAAAAATGTTACGTAAGGACTGTTCGAACGCATATTGTGCACTTCCCTGGGTCCGTAGTTGACCAGGTTTCCAAATAGATGGTAATCTGTGAAAGGCTCGTCGAATAAGCCGGATTAATGTTCCGCAAAGACACGGAGTTGGTAATGGATAGTTCGAAGCACGAAAGGCAGAGAAGAGCTCGTGTTTACGAGTTTTGCTCTGCGGCGAGAGCAGATGCGCTCTTTCGCGTGTCTGGCGTCCCTTATGGGCGACTCGATTCTCGCGAAAAGCTAATTAAAAGTCGAAGATCGCCGCGCAGTTTCGGCGTTCATCAACGATTCGCTACCCCAATCGTTCTTGGCTGGCTGCCAGGTAATTACAGCCCTCGGCGCGAGGGTAATTCGAAGATGTCCGCGATTTCTTCTCGGGAATCTGGCCCCCAGACTCGTCGTTTCCTCGAAACCTCGAAACTCGAATCGATGCACTCGCGAATAAAAACCGTGTTCTTAAAAGACCAAGCTCTTTTATCACGTGCATCAAGTTTGTACCAGAAGTATTAATTTTTCGTTCTATTTCGTTATCAGAAGATTGAATTCCTGGTCTTAGCAACAAATTGGCTTAAATATAGATTTTCTTGGAACTTGCGAGTCAGAATTGATTTAAATCACCAAGCGTTTATTTTATAGAATGTCCCAGAGACCGTAGTCGCAGACGTGACTGGTTACTAAAACAACGTGCACGATTCCTTGATAAGAAAGCCATTCGATCTGCTAGTCGATTACCCAGGACCCTTTTTATTCCCGTTTCAAAGAATTCGAGCCAGAATGTAGTTCGCGAAGATAGTTGCAGAAATTACAATTTCGAGTCAGCAGGGGAAAAACGACGTTCTCGAAGTCCGCCGACCGAAACCGAACATGGTCGCCTCGATTCTGGCTGAGGCCGCAGTCCACCGGGGATTATTGCACCACTAAATTGCGCGTAACTGTATCGACCGAGCCACCCAGATTATACGCATTAAGATCCTCCATATTAGATTACCTGGAGAGCGTATCTCGAGAACAAGATCAAGGTTGCTGTTATATACCTAGGAAAAACGTAATTGCAAACCAGCCGCATAACTCATCGGCTGATTCCTATATATTTTTTTTTTTATACCCCTCGTGCGTCCTTCCCGCCGTACACGTCCGCATTGTCGCGTAAAAGAGAATGTTCTCGAAATATTGTAGATACGAGCGCTGAATATTTCGTCTAATTTTGGTACCCCAACTCGATTTATCTTCAAACGAGAGTTCCAAGAAGTAAATATGGAGTGACATCGAACGTTACAGAATTTACGGTGTGAAATAAAATTGATTTCAAGCGTCTCGAGTGTAAGGATCGCGGAGGGAGAGGGAAAAGCAAAATTGTTGGGTTTTCGCTGAAAATCCGCGGTGGATGTTGAGCCATGGCTAGGCGCGAGGCAGCTTGTATGCAGGCAGAAGTACTCGCGGAACAGGTTCGAGGTTGCTGAGGAACTGGCTGAGCAACGAGCAGGAAAAACAAGAGGCACAATCGGATTGTAGCCGATTGCCCGGGGGCACGTATAACGGTACCGGCACACGATGTTTGCCATCAACCGAAGAAGTCTCAACTTTTCCATTCGTTCGCGTGTCCCCTCCCTCAGAAAACTATCCTTCGGGACGACGATAAATTCAGCCTTCATTTCTCTGCACCCGCTACCACTTCCGGTCTCCTCCGTTCATCTGCATTCAATGCCCACCGAGCGACGAACCGGTACAGGGGTTGCCTTTCTTCCGCAATTTTTACTTCCCCCCTTCGAAACGACCCTTCCAACCATTTGTTTCAATTTATTCCAAATTAAACATTTAATCGCATCGAGTCGCAATCGCGAAGCTACTCGTCATCGAGTCTTGTATATTAAAATCAACGCGTTTAAATTATTTGGAATTAAATGGATACGTCAAGGGGTTAATTTGTCGAGTTTGTAAAATAAAATTGCAATGGGTTGGATGGTGTTGAATGATTCTTCTCTGTTTTTGTTCGGTTCTTTGTATTCTGAAATCTAAATAGGATGGTATTTTTTTTTTATTTTAACGCAGTTTCGACTCGAAAGATCGCGTCGTCTGAATATGGATTTTCGAGTGGAAGCATGTAGCGGTCAGATTTCAGTTGTGTCGACGAAATGGTCGCGTAGACAGGGAGAAATTGTGACATCCAACGGCGAAAAAGGCCTGTCCGGGGTTCGTCAATTTTGCAGAGAGGAAAATAAAGCCGAGGCGACCGGCGGGGCAGGATTTATTGAATTTACGGAAGCTGGCCGACCGGCTACAGTCTCCAGTCGCTGCCCTCTATCCGCCGCGCACATAAATTCAATCAATTAGCCGGCTTTTAACGTGGGCAACCTCGAATCATCCTTGTTAGCTCTCTCAGCCAGGCCTCCTGGATCTTATTCCGACGAGATTTGTGTCCTCGATGCGATACAGACTCTCTCTCGCTCTCTCTCCGCGTCTCTGTTTCGCTCGGTCCGTTTTCTTTTCGGTCTTTTTCGCGTCCCGTGAGAGCATCGATTCGTTTCGCGGCGCAGCTACGCGACGCGCAAGTATTTATTGAAAATTCTTGCGAACAAATAACCAACGCGAACGCGGAGGACTTTTTCCACGCGATTTATTCCTTGCCTTTCGTTCGCGGTTCTCGCAAACCTCTGATTTTTATCTCCACGGTGTTTCTGTTCCCTCCGTTTATTGCCATTCAAAACATTGAAACGTTGTTTTTTTTTTTTAAACAGAGAAACAACGAACGTTATTCCACGATTCGATGTTGATATCGACTAACCGTTTAAACGTTTCTTGTTCGAGTATTTTTCCAAGGTTCTCGAAGCAGAGATCCACAAAGTTATCAGCCATAGAAGAGTTGAATTTCAGCATTAATGGATCGACAGTTCCCCCCGTTCTGCATGCTCGAGTACGTACGTCGAATACCGTGGGCTTTTTGTGCACCGTGAAAATGAGATGTTCATTAAGTCATCAAACTATCCCGCGTTCGTTTTCTCCTCTTTTCGTCCCGTGTCCCACGAAAGCACGATTCGCGGCGCGGAGTTACGAACGCGCGTATCAGCGTCACGTTCCCTCGACAGCTTAATTGCGTTTAATCGACTCGTACGTCCACGACGCGACTATAATCGACCGAAAATAAAGAAGAAAAAAAAACAGGACAAAAACATCGGGAAAGAGGAGAGGTTACAAAGAAAATAATTATAGATTCACAATACGGAGTCCCTTCGAATTTCGAAAACAGAATTTAACAAGATTATACCGACAATGTACTTTCCTTTTATTCTACGCTAATAATAAGAATTACGGGTGAAAAAGCTACCGGAGGTAGCAACAAAGCGAACTTGCTTTGCTACGCGAGTATAATCGAGGCTGCTCGGACGGAGACGGTTTTCACGATTCCAGCAGGGTAATTTTGCCATAAATGATGACTCGCGTTCTGGTCGAACGTCTTTGTTTGATGAGGAACGTTTGGAAGCTCTGCTTTGTAACGACTCTCGACGATCAAATCGCGAATTAACCGAGAAGATGCATTGCTCTCATCAAACGGTGCTCTGCTATTTAAAAACGATGGAAAAAGTGCAAAAACCTGCAACGTTGGTTCCACTTTGTACGAGCAGAGGGAACAAAAATTAGCTGAAAAAAAAAGTCTTCGTAATTTCTCTTCGATTCGTATTAGTAATGAGCAAACTGCGGATGGTTATGCATTTGTAAGAAATTTTAATTCTCAAACTACTATTGGAAACAGGTGGTGGAATAAAAATAAAACATAGAGTTCAAATACTTTTTAAACTAAACTTTGTCTTTATTTGAGACACTTGGAAGAAACTGCCAGAATGAAGAGAGGTCAGTGACGAAAAATTCGTCACTTACCCACAGACTATTCATTGCCTAAATAAGCCAAGGGAGGGGCACGGTTGCACCCTCTTGACTCGTGTCTCGAAAAATGAAACGCAACATGCACGTCGATGGTTTTCGTAAATGAAAGAAAACTTTCTCTTCTGGAAAGAGACAAACCAACAACTACAGTAGGATACGAATTATCATATTTAGGGGTTGAGAGAACTTTATAGGAAGCTCCCATTTCGTTCTATAAAATCACGATAAGAAAATGCGTTGTTTGTTCCATAAAAGTTCATTTCTTTGTAAATTGGCTGTGCTCGAGTGGCGGAACAGGTGTAAAGAAAGAGTTTCCAGTGCAAGTTCTCCGCAGAGAATTGGTGGCGTTCTCGAGGTGTACGATCGAAAATAGACGAGGGGAAAATCAGTGGCGACTTTTCCGTTCCGCGCAACGAATTTGTACGACGCAGGTTCGCGATCGTACGAGGTCATGGCTGCCGGTCGACGTCGATGGGTAGCGTTGCAAAGATGCGAGCAGGCATGGTGGAGGATCGGTGGTTTCCCTCTCTCGAGCGTGGCACCGTCTCTCTTCCGTTCTTTCTGGTCTCTCTTTGCCTCTCGCCAGCGGTGAATTGATGCGTGGGTGCAGGTTGGACGCAGATAACGCGGGAGGAGTTTCGTTTGTCCAATCCTCGATCCTCCTGTTCCTCTTCCCTTCTCCCCTTTGCGCTTTACCCTTCTCTGATTTCCTCTGTTTTGCTCGTGTGTCCACCTCTCTTCTCCACCACTTCTCCGACCGTTTTGTTCGCTCGCGTTTTTCGTTTCATCGACGCGAGCGAGCGAGCGCGCGTTACCTTCGACTCCGTCTTTTTCTTTTTTTTTTTCGAAAGAGAGGCGACCTTGGCTCGAATCGATCCTTCCTCTCGCGCGTGCGATTATCCGAAAACGTACAAGCACTTTCGCAGATGCAGGCCGGGATCGATGGGATCGAGATACCGCGCAACCAGGGCCCTCGATCGAAGTCCTCGACGTTCGCTCGTGTTCTGACGTTTGCCTCTATCTGCTCCGAGATCTGCCCGGGTCGGGACGCATAACGAGGAACGTTGTCACTTATAAAGACTTCGTTGTACAATCAGCAGGTTGCAACCGGACCCCTCTTCGAGATTACGAGCGACGCTTTACCACGAAAATTGCACCTGTCGCAGATGTAAACAGCTCTTTGCGCTCTCGGCGACGCGCGGCGAAACACGACCATCGGTCGCTCGAAACGATTAGGAATCGTGCTTTGCTTTCCTTCCGGGGGTCCATCTCTTCACAGTACTGTAAAACAATTTTTATCGAATAATACCTATCCGTAGCATTACCGAATCCGTTAAAACACTCGAGCATTAAATAGATCCGCGAAAAAGTTTCGAGAACCTATTTACACATCTAATATAATTTCATCGAAGATGGGAAGTTCGATACAACGGTTATTAATGCAAGTATCCAATTTGACTCTCGATAGATAAGCGAAGATAAGTATGCATTTACAGGTACACAGGTGAGGCAGAAATTGTATTAACCTCGAATCGAAAATCGTCTCGTCACGAAGAGCTTAATTAAAGTGTCAGGATCGTCTGGCGGCATAATTGTAATCGTTTCGAAAATTTATTTCTAACACTTCTGTTAGGGTACGAGGTGCACATGTTATTTCATGAACTTGAAATCAGGGATTTGTTCCAACAGTCTGAGCAGGTTCAAGGTTGGGCAAATTAAAATGGCAGAATTCGAGATGTATCCATCTGTGGTAAAAAAAAATTCTGAATAGCTAACGCGTTATCGCTGCGCGGTTCGTCGCGTCCAGCGGAGCTTGTAAGAGGAAAATTTATGAAAAACAATTAGTAGGAGATAGTCTGGACTGTGTTCGTAGGAGACTCGTACAGGGAGCCGTATCGGTGGGCTCGTTATCGTCTTCGGGGCGATACATTTTCAAGTACAGGAAGTCGACGTAAAAAGACGACAGCGATAGCTGGGCACAGGGAACCGAAGACGTATCAATTAGCGAACGATGAAATTTATATACGCGTACGAGCTCGAGGAATTAAAGAAACCGATCGAAATTATGCTGATTGTGGCGTTACACGACGGAGTAACTTTATCCGAACGCGTCGGGCGACAAGACTGTTCGGATAACGGAGGTTCGTTGATTCTCTATCAATGATTTCTAGCTCGTATAATAGCTACCGACGTTCGTAAAATTGGATCAGAAGACACATCTGTTACTATCGTCTTAATTAATATGGGACATTTTTAGGATCGTGTAATCTCTGGATGCTTCGTGAATTAATTATGTATTTCCTCATCGTTTGGTTTTATTGTCATTTTGTGGGTGGAATCAGGGACGAACAATATTTAATACCGATGACTTATTTGGTGGTATATCGTTCATATTAATATTTTTGGATTCACGAATTTCGGCTAAGATAAAATCAAGGTTTTGGCGTGGCTGTCGAGCTTAAGTTATTTACGAATGGAAATACATGTTAGGATAACGAGAGGTTGGTCGATGCATTTTCGTCCTGGCGGGTTGAAACATTTGTCGATCGTATATGGGACGGTGAGTCGGACAATTTAAAGATACGAGCTGTTTATTACGAAAGCGGTGTAAGTACGGTTATCTTGGTCTCGAGATACGAGAGGTTTTGCATTTTTGTTGGCTAAAAAATATCGATAAACACTAATTGGTTGATTGTATGCGTCTGGTAATTGCCGATAAGTAAATGTATCACTTGTTTAAAGAATATAGACGTTAAACGAAGAGGAATATGTTACTCGTAATCACGAGCGGACGTATATCGCTTTCGTAATTATCGAATTCGAAAAGCGAGGACTCGAGCCAGCGTTCCCTTTAAGACGAGGCAGCTGCATAACTCGTTATGTCTTGCGAGTGGCAGTTGGATTCCTTTGAGCAATCGAGGGATAGCGAAAGAATAGGCGCCTTTAAAGGCTGGGCAATTTTATACTTTTACTGGAACGTAAAATGAAACTTGAAATAGAAAAAAATGTTTAATTAGATGAAAGTTTCTAGCAACGAATCGAAGATGAACAGTTGTTCATTTGCGACAAAGTTTCAATATTATAATTCCGTGGTCGCAGTTACTCGACAAAATGAAGGACGATCGCGATAATAAAATTCTTTTATCGCTGGTCATGTAAAAAGTGACGATTTGCGTCGGTAGATCGAGCTACGCTTCCATTAAGCTACATTAATCCAAAAGTAGATACTGTTTTAGGGAACGCAAACTTGTAACACTGGAACTGCCAACAATTATAGTGTATTTATTTGGAATTAAATGTTTATTCGTTCTCTTATGGAAAATTACAAGTATTCGATAATTCAGTCCAATCTTTTAGTCTTTATTGGAAAATTACGAATGGGTAATTTTGACCGCCTTGGTAGTTCTTGGTGTCTTCGAACGTTGTGAGTTGGAGTTGTCGATGGTTGGACACGGGTGTGGGTCGACGGTGTGCAATAGGTTGTTTCGTAGAATGTCACGGGTTAGAAGAGACCAAAAGCCGGGTCGAATATATTCAGGGGAAGGACGGGAGTAGCCGACGTTATGGCCGAGGGGTTTCGTATTGGCGGAGGAGTCGGTGGCACGAGGGGACCAGTGACGTCACCGTGTCACGCCTCGGCGGCCACCTGTGCCGCCATTAACATTAGCCTGGCTGTTATCTGCGAGAAACGCCGCGAGGAATCCATGGCGCACCGTCGACGAGAAAAGAACGCACTTTCCAGCGAACACGGGAACGCAATTGTCTTTCGCCGGCGCATTAACATGGCCGCCATTCGAACGGCATTTCGGCAGACGTTGCCTCGGCCCCTGGTCACGCTTCGCTGAAAGGGCAACGTCGCTTTGTTCCGAATACAAGTCCAGGATTAACTGCGCGCGATTTCAGCCTGTGGTTACAGTCGAGAACGTTCGATGTATCGTGTTATTCGCGACAGAATAATAGGTCGTTCGATCCGAGCAACGAGAAGAGTTAATTGCATTTTTCCATTAATTGCGTTTCGTACGTACACGCGGCACCGTTCGTTCCCTTTTGTTCCTACTCTTTTTTCCTCCTTCGCCGAATTCCACCGCTCCCTTTCGTTGCAGAAAATAGCAGAGGGCGAAATAAAAGTAGGAACGTTTGTAAACATAATTTTCGGCACAAGGTTTTCCATAGAATTATTACGTTGTCGTATTTGCAAATTGAATCTTTGTTTCTCGGTGTAGAATCTTATTTTAACAATTTGGGGACTGTTATTTATTTTTATACTAGCTGTTGAACGTGACGTGCCCCTTTTTCCGGGGGAGGGCCAATTAGGAGATTAGGATAACGATTTGGAGCGCTTAGAAGCCGGTGCTCGGTGATCGACTAACCCTCGACTCGCTAAACCGCCCTCGAGAGGGATAATAACCATTTACGATGCGAAACAATAATAAAGAGAGCCGGGCGAGCAAGGGCCCCAGCACCTGTGACACATTCTCACGTGTTCTCGTCTGTCGAACACCTGTAACGACGGCCCGTACCGGCAGGAGTCAACCCCAACGTTTTCAATTTCCCACACGGTCGAGCTGTTTTTTTAAATAATGGACTGCGGGTCGCGAAGAAAGGTGTTGATCGCTCCAACGGCTGCGGTAAATTCATTTCTAACGTGTTACCGTTCTTAAGTCTCCTTCCTGAGCCACTTCCTTCGAGGGTTGGTCTTTTACGCTGTCCCGCCATGGGGAAAATACTTTGGAAGCTTTTCGCGTCGTCAAACGTATGGCGGATTCACTGGTGGGACACCCTATATTTTAAAGTTACGTTTTTTTAGTAAACATATATACATAGATATTTGTATCATTATTATGAAGATTCTTAACCTCTCACGAATAAAATAAATTTCCTAAATAACTACTTCGGTAACCATTGCACGACCATATCTTCTTAGCTCAAGAATGGTAAATAATTCATTTCAGATAAATTAAAAGCAAGGTTTCGTTTGATACAGGGAAAGTGTAGCAGTAACGTTGGTCGGTTTTATTTTATTTCCAAGGGCGAGTGTGCGCGCGTCGATCCAAGATGGCGTCGGCGGGGCACGTGGCCGTGGTGCCCCAGGGTTGTCACGGTCCTGCGGGTCCAAGACGAAATTTCCATGGAACTATTAGCGTAAAATAATCGTCTCGGAAGGGGTCAGCAGCGGCGAAGGCAAGGGATCGGAAAGCGAGCGTGGCCGGGTGGTTTACAGGAGGCATAAACGTCGACCGTGGCGGGGTTAAAAATATAAAAGAGGAACGACGTAGCCGCGGCGAGAGGCATGCTCTCGTTCCCCGATGCTCTCGCGAAAATAAAGAATAGCCGGCCGCGCGGAGTGTACCGACAATAAAATGGAATTCGCAACGCAATATTCGTTTCTTATTTCGCAGGGATTAATTATCCGAATGGCGCGTACAGACGGTCGAAGGAAGAAAGAGAGGAGTAGAGTTTGAACGCGAAACGGGAGAGGCCAACGTAACTGGCCTAATGGTTTAATTAATGGCTTGCGTGTCGAGACGACCACGGACCATTTTATTGCCGGTAGCGTTTCAGTTCGATCGAAAAGACGTTGCTCACCTCCAAACCGGCCGAAGGACTGCAAAAAATCGCACGTTGTCGTCGACCTTTAGCCGAAATGTGCTCGGCTCCGTTCGCGGCGAACGATTCGATGTCGTTTTTTTGCTAATTTTATCGTCCACGCTACAAGCAACCCACACGCACACAGGAACATTTGTATTATAAAATAGCGAGAAGTTATAGATTAACTCTTAGATATATTTTCAAGGAAAACAGAAGTGCAAAAGTATAAAAGTTACCAAGTTAATCTCTTTTAACGTTATGCTGTGAGAATGAATGAAACGCAGAGTATTTTCCCAGGCTCTCGTGCTAGACAGGATATAGAAATGGCTATCAGTTCGATAAGATACATAGAATGTAGAATTTTGTTCGTAAGTCGCGTCGAGATTTAATCGACAACATAAAATATTACGAGAGACAGATTCACGGATAAGATACAGTTCGGAATATTCGATATTACGCTTTCATTCACCGATTACGAATTTATACAATTTCTTTCAAAACTGCCACGATCACTAGGGACGTAATTTTTCATATTTACCGAGGTTACTCATTTAAAAATCATATTTTGAACAACTTAATCTAGGTAGAATTTACAGAATTTTATAGAAGCCTCGCGAACAAAATTGGTACGCAGTGAGTTGCAGTAAGCAATCTCCCGTGTGTCTATCTAATAGAAAATCGGTCCCAGTATAGAGAAACCATCTGTTACGAGAGTCTCGACACCTGGAGATCTAGTCCCAGTTTCCAAGAGATCCGTAGGATCGAGTAGCGCGAAAAAAAGGGGTTAAAATACAGAAAACTGTTGCGAGGGCTTTGCCGGTGGAATGTCGGTGGAGCGAAAGAACGAAGCCAGACCCGCAGCCAGGCAGGTAAATGACGTATAGATGCGTATCACGCACAATGCACGCTCGTGGGAGCCTGCGTGCATTCGCTCCCACGCTGGTTTTGTCTGGACGACCGACAGACCAGCCCTCTGTCGCTCCTCAAACTGCTACAAAGGGTTCTCATCGCTCACCTGCGAGCCGTTCGCTGATCTAGTTTCTCGCAGTCGAACGTATCGGGCGAAATATATTCGCGCGAACACCAGAGATATTACAGAAATTATTACCCCGAACAATCGGACGCGAGAATTTCGCCGAACAATGACTCTCACGGGACCGACTTAATGCTCCTTTAAATTATTATATTACCCGTGGGAAGCTGGTCGAATAAATCGAGATTTTTATCGCGATTTATCGCGCATTATTCCCGAAGAACGTTCGACCCGCGGCTTCTGCGTTTAAACAGCATCGAAAGTGACTCCGTCGATCCCACCGAATAATTGCTGGGAAATCGTTTTGTTAAACTGTTTTACTTCTGTTACGTGGTTCGAAAGGTCGATCCTCGAACATTGGATCTCACCAAAATCGTTTTTCAGACTAGTTTTGAATGTTCGTGCTTTCATACGCGTTTCCCATTCGAGAGGATCGGCTTTAAAGAGACATTGTTTCACCGTAAACAGAACGTTCTCTGCCGTAATTAATTTCAGTGGCGATTTCCGGTGTAGATACACATCTATCGCGTTCACCGATAACCTCGACACGGAGATCTTCAGATATTGTTGTTTTCTCCCGTAGTCTTAATCCTTTTCCCGATAAGCAATCGTCGTCACCCGCGAACGCGAATTCGGATTCGAAATCAAGGCAAGTTCTCCGATACTATCGCTCGTCGTCGACTTTGGAACTTACCTCCTGGGTGCAATTCTCTCTTCCCCGACAAGATTAATAATAACGCGCGATTACAGTCGTCGTTGAAGGTTTTCGAGCGAGACACTGGTTGAAACGAAGGACTCGTTCCTCGAGCCATCGGGTTAACAGAACCGATTTTCGGTGGCTCTGTACGAAACGGCAGCTCGTCTGCAGAAAGGCTAGGCCGAGGGGCAATTAATTAAATCGAGGCAAATAAGCCTTTAGAAGGTTCATCGCCGTCAGGCATCGAAGACAGTCGGTCCTGGGATCGACGGAGGCGCTAATCGTCGCCTGGAGCTATCATTAGTCCCTGCTTTCACCCCGTCTCGCGTTCCCTCGTCGTTTATTGGCATTATTCGCATGCGAGATACTCTTCCGTTCCTTCTTCGCCCGTCTCCCGTGAAACACACGCCGTACCTTTACGTTCGGACCTTTGCAATTCGATCGGCTTTAATCTTCGTCGATTGCACCATCGCGGCCACAGTCATCGGATGTGCATCGCGGAAATTGCATCCAGTTCGTTCCAAAAGATCTCGCAATTCTCGTGGACACCGTATCGCTTATAGGAGACAAGGTGAGAGTATTTGGGGACCTCCTTTCTTTTTATTTCGAAGAAACAATGCGAGAGGATTAACAGAAAAAGTTTCTTAGAAATTGAGCTAAGAAACTCGTGATAAAGAAGTTTCACGAAGTACATTAGTCAGAGCTTGGAAATGGTAGTCGATCGAAAATTCAATTATTACGAGGACAAAGTACTTTTATGAAAGTTCGTCAAAAAGCACGATCGAATTGAGAAGCTCGTAACAAATAAGTTTCTTTACAGATTTATTTTATCCAAAGAGCGTACATTAGTCATAGATGGAAATGGTAGTCGATCGAAGATTCAATTATTTCGAGGCCATTGCATTTTCAGGAAAGTCAGGAAGCACGATGTTAGAAATCAGGGTGAGAAACTGGTAATGAACAGTTAAGTTTCTGTGCAGCTGTATTTTACGGGATTTAATACTATTTTAATCGTCGCGCGATAAGAAATATCAAAACAGAATATTTCGATAGGAGCGTTATCTTTAATTTAGACTGGTTAGTCCGTAATAGGAGGAAGTCGTGGGCGAGGATGCAACCGGTACAACCTATATTCCGGGAAAATAAAAAGAGAAGCAGACTTCCGAGCGCACCTTTCCAAGCTGCAACACTCGACGGCTAACGAACGTCAATGAATCGTAAGGTCGATCCTTTCATATTCACGCTCCATTAATGATCTCGTTTCTCGGCTCGATCGTGACACGGTTTCGCGAATGAATCGATCCGTCGATTTTCGTGCGTCACCGCCGACGCACGATCTCACGGTTTCCACGGTTTAATGATATGCATATTGGCGGCCGTATAAAAAAGCAACGAGGGTCTCTCGTTAGTCGTATTTTCAGTTATCCGGAATCTTATCTAAGAATTCCGGTTTTTATCCGCTGGAATCGCGACGATGATTGCACAAGCGCGAGCGTAAGCGCGATTTCATTCAGTTGCCAAGCTCCGTTTCCCTTTTCACGCTGCCGATCCAATTCACCTTTTGCTCGCGCCAGCGAACGTCCATTAACTTTTTTCAATTCGCGGCGCGCGCTCGTTTCCGCTCCCGTCTAGAAAAAAGAATTTTAAACGTTACCAAATATCTAAACTCCAGCGCCAAAATTATAACGATTTCAAGTTTATCTATGGAATATATTGGTCCGAATATCGAAGCCCAAAAATATTATTTTATCGAGTCAGTTCAAAATTACAGCTTCATCAAAAGTTATCTAACATCTGAAAACCACATTTTCGTTTACCAGCGAAGGAAGAAACGGAGAGTGAGTTTTTTCAACACCGCAAACTCGGTGCGTTCGACGGGAAAAACGGAGTCGCGACGCGAAATGATCGATGGCGCCAGACGCGGTGCTCGATCGCGAGAAAGACGATTAAGGTCGACTTTCCGTCCGTTTTTTTTTTCTTCTTCTTGCACCTTCCTGCAGTCATTACCTAGTTTCAACGGAGGAGAATCGAAAGCGTCGCGAAGCATCGCGAAATCACGAGTTTTAACACCCGTTTCTATTGCGGTTTCATGGATATCGATTTCACCCAAAATTGTGTCGAAAAGTATAATCTCTCTCGGAAATTTATAACCGTAGAAGGTATTTTTAACCAAAATGGTTTCGTTGGATGTTCTTCTTTCGTTGGTGCTCGAACTGGGATATTTCGACGGACGAGAAAATAGGGAGGAGGAAGATCAAAGCTCAGACTGTCGGATACGCGAATGCAAACAAGCGAGAGCCGATCGAGCGTCGAGCGATCGTTAATTAAAGCTCGCGACGAGTCTCTCTCGCGAGACTGGCGAGAAGAGGATTGCGTCTGTGCGCGCGGAAACGGAAAAAGACAACGTGGTGGTAGTTTCATTTAATTTCGGCTTTGCAGCTAAGAAACAGCCTCGATTCACGGTTTGTTTCTCAAATTAATCAACGAATAAAATCTTTATATAGCAGTTTATATAGCTTCCATTCATTCCGCGCGAAAGATATATAATTCACGATGTAATTCTAATTAATTCGGATCGAAGTCGTTCGCTATTCAAAATTTAAACATCGTCGAGATGCTACGACGAGACTTTTGCCCCGTGTTCCTCGATTATTTCGAGTTCACGCATGGTCAGTTCTCTACCGCGATCGAAGACAAAAAGCATACGCGTCCGGAATCTTTCGCGGATCGCAACAGTGTTGCGCGTTTTTCGAGCGATCTGGATCCTTTCTTAGCGGTTATTACAGCAATTTATCGATCGTTTCATTCGTCTCGTAGTCTTTCGATCGAGGGACTCGTATCTGGACGATATTGGACATGAATGCACGACTGTGCGAAGCCGTCGAGAAGTTATCGCTTTTTTTATACCGGGGAATATGGTATCGAGAACAGCGTCGGGTTTAGATTTATCCGTAGGAGTATATCGTTCATCGACACGTGTCTGGAAATGTGCAAAGATGCTACAGAAAATAATAGACTGGATTTATTGTCTTTTTACGGGCTACAATCTTTTTCTCCCCTTACTCATCGCTCTCGACAATAAAATTGAGATTCGGGTCAAAATGGACCGCCATCCGAGGGTCAAAACCGGATCCCACGCGTTTAATTTTTATTTTTCGCTGTAGGATTGCATATTTCTTATATTTCAATCCAAAACTATGTATTGAAACGATCGTAAGCGGTAATTTAACCGGTGCGTTTGAATCGTCCGAAGGTGGTTTCGACACGACGACTGCAAGGGTCGAGCAAGTCCTTAATTCATAATAACTGGTCAATGGGGACCGGGTGTGGCCCGTGGTAACGAACGAGGAACGAAGCACTGTTTTAATCGATCCACTTCGGAGGATCCTCTCGGTGGGTTGTTTGGCCGAGAAAAGAGTCGTCGAGCTCGTCTCTCGACTCGATTCGACTGGTCGCTACGGCGGGAGCACCGAAGCGTGCTTCCACCTCTCGCTATCGTGCAGGTCGTGCCTGACCTCTGTGCCTCGAAAACGATCCGACGTTTGTTCCACTTGCTCGCGACTTGCACACCGAAAGCAGACGTATTCCACCGTCTCGATCTGTCCTCCATTTTGGTCCAACCTTTACAACTCTGTCCAACGATCGTTGGATCGCCCAAGCGTTTTACTTTTCCCCCGATCCAACGCACGAGGCACCTTCCCTAACGAACCGTTTCTCTTTGTTTCAGGTAAGTCAGTTCTCCTCGTTCACGATGATCGTCCTGGGGCTCGGCGACACGGTAGGTTCCGGGACCTCACGTGTAAACCCGTAGCATGATTTTTTTTATTCGCCCGTGGAGTCAGAGAGACGCGCTTTATAAACACAGGCACACAATGGCACCGCGATCCTCGGTACGCAGCGAGGGCCAGGTTTGGTTGGGTACGTTTGAGGTGTGCTCATGTAGATAAGCTCCGATAATGACCGGACGTGTGCTCACCCAGCCAGAACTCTGCGAACTCCCTCCGTGCGTCCTCCTCCTTCGCCACCTCCTCGTCCTCCGCCTCCTGGCTTCGGCTTGTTGTGACCACGTTTTCTTCTTCCCTCGAGGAAGAGTCCTTCGGTACACTTACGCGACCAGACGCACGTGTCGGGTTCGTGCACGCCACCAGAACAACGTTTCCACTTGCCTCCTGTTACGCCAAAATAGAACGAAACCGATCCCATCGATCGACCATGCTGAAACTAAACGCAGCAAACTCGGAAAATTTTGGAAATTTGGTACAGACTAGCCCTGAAAACAGATACAGGGTTCGTAGACTTTTGCAAATGTCCAATCGTTGACGTACTAAATCGATGGTTTTGGGTTAGAGCAGGTCACGGTCGAAGGGGTGAAAAGAATTATACTAATAGTGGTACATAAATTGTAATAAATACTACACTCTATTTAGACTGCGGATCTTTATGGAAACTCATATTTTCATTAGTAGAATTAATGAAAGGGGGGCTTTGCAGAAGGTTGTCTTAACCCCTAGATACAGTAATTTGTATTTTACGTACTTCTTACATTTTTGCATATTAAGTGCATTCTGTATTAAAATTTCCCATAAATGCATAAACATCTGCAGTCTATAATAGAATTAAATGGGGCATCATATATGTTAATAACAAGGTACGTGACTCCAGAGTAACACGGAGTAATCCTCTTATAGAGAATAGAGAATTGCTCGTTTCCAGTATATTTTGTACATTAAACCGAGCAGATATTTTTAGGCGATGATACAGTTTCAGGTTGCTCGAGGCTGTTTTTTTGTTGCTCCGGGAGTCCATAACTTAACGATGGCTTAATTCTTATGGGAGTTTAATAGAAGTTCGGTATCGCTTACGGTGAAAAGAATCAGAGACGAGTTATCGAAGAATAATTGTAGCCTTCGAACTGGCTTGGATTTAAGAGTTCGTACGCGTTAGAGAAGTCTGACCAAGTTAAAAAAGAGGTCTACGAGCGTGATAGAACAAGATAATTATACAGGATGTTCGGCCACCCCTGGTAAATATTTTAATGACAGGTTATAGAGGGCAAAATAAGAGGAAAATCAAGAATATCAATTTCTTGACTAAGCCTTCGTTAAAAAATTAAATTAAAAAATTTCAAATCATTCTGAAAAAATTATTTTTGTTTGCGGGGGTCTATTACAATCATTTTTGGTGAATACACGTACCCCCGAAATCCTACCAAGTTTCGAGAAAAAAATTCGTTACCGAAAATACAATGTCTGATCATGAATGAATGATTCCCCTGAAATTTCATGTGTTTCAAATCGTTTTAAAAAAATTATTTTCGATTGCGGGGGTCAATTATAATTATTTTTGGTCAATAGATATACTCCCGAAATCCTACTCACATTCGAGAAAAAAATTCAGAACGCACGAAACTTTAAACGTTAATAACTTTTTAATATAACTTTGTCGAGCACCCTGTATAGGAAATCCAATTTCAATGACCGGTCAATTTTAGTCTACGAGATGGTCATAAAAAACCTCTTAAAATTATCGCCGCGGATGGTGATTACATTAAATAGTTAATACGAGTCCGCAAGTTTTGGTTGGGTTAGATTTTAATCCGGACTTCCGTTATGAGATCGGCCAAGCGTATCGGAGCCAGGATTTCGATTCCAAAATATGGAGCGTGCGTGACTCCGACACCAAGGCCAATGTTCCACGTTTATTATAGCAGAATTTCTGTTTCGTCGCCGGTACGGTTACCTTCCTCGATAATGTGGTCGAAATTCTAATAGTTTTATTATTTGCTATCCCATACGTACGATACATAATATTCAATATATTGTTAATACGAAGATTTGAAGTTGAAATAATTCTCAGGATTATCGCAACTATTCAAAATGAATCGTTCAAGAAGAGGATCCTCGAGGATTCGTTTTATTTCCCAAACGAAGTCTCGTCGAAGCTAGATATGGTTGTAGAATTTGGGGGAGCCGTGTAGTGAGTGGTGGTAGGCCCTGCGGGGTCAGATCTATCTCGCCTGGTATCGGCACAAAGCGATCTATTGAGCAGTCGCAGTTAGCGAGTACGCCATTGAATAATTCTTCCGGCGTGGCGGTACGCCGAGGCTCTACGCGCGCCGGAAACGATCTGTTACCGCGCGACACGAAAGGCACGCTCTCCTGCTCAGGTGTGAGATCGTGATGTCGAGCTTCGTAGATCGCGAAAAGCAGATCCCTGCAATTGCTTCTCCACGTTTCGTCGATACGCAAAGGAATTTCACGCGCGATTAAAGGAAATCAAAAGAGACGAACAAATCCAAATATTTCACCTTCCCTCTAGTACAATCCTACGACTCTGGGGATACTCGAATCTCCATTTTTACAGATCTACCATCAACGTTTAGTTTTCGTTGTACTAGAACTTTGGAAATTCTGAAAATTCGACAGTCCAAATCTTTGTTTTGACCATTCTGGTATTTCGAAAATTAATTATTGCGAATGGTGGTTTGTCATAAAAGCGTGTTCCGTCGATCGTGGATGGCAGGATTGTTTTTAGCGTTGGGTGAAAAATTGGCAGGAGCGTCAGAGGCTGGCTCGTCTGGAGCGTCAGTGTCTGCCATAATGGGCAACGAAAATATGACAAACACGTAGAAGCGATAGCGCCGGAAACGGGCAGTTGTCTAACAATAATGTACTGGAGTACGAAGCGAGTTAGTGAATGAACGGGACGAACCGGCCAGGCGAGGCACGATCGCCTATCGTCTACACGGCCAGCACCCTGCATACGAATGGTTCGTTCTCGCTAACTGTGTCTCTTCTTCTTGGAACGTCATTTCGGGACGGAGAACACCTTCGTCGGGAATCAATGCCAGCCAACTTGCCCGCACAATACATCTTCCATCGATTTTTTCTCTAGACGTACCTCTTCTATCCTCGCAGAAATTCTGAATACTTTCGAGACAAAGGTTTCGCGAATTATAGAGAAATAAATCTATCAACCTTATTAACACGATAACCCCCACCACGAAAGCTGGTGTAAATAATATTTCGACATAGTGTACATCGCATAATAAGAAACTGTTGTTGTCTCCATGGGCAAACCATGAGTCAACGCGTTAAATTGTCTTTTTCACAGTTGCTTGAGGCACAGGCCATTTTGACAAACATCCATATTTTACCAAACGGTACGGTTCCGAACTTTTGGACGATAGCGTATACATTTTTATTCTGTAAATAACGTAGATAGTACGAAATTGTTGAGTGGCGGCGAGGGTTGAGTCGAATCGGCCATTTTTTTTCGAAGTAGCGCCGTGGATCGGAACGGAACGAGATCGTGTGGATCCCGGGGAGCGGATGCGTCGTAAGGAGACCTTCGTGCATATTCCATAAGTCACTCCGGAGGAACCCATAGGGGCCTGGGTCCGTCGCGCTCGAAGACCACTGGCAAACAATCTAAAGTTAGAAGTGTATGTTTGCTGGACGAGGCGTAGAGGAGGCGAACGCGAGATTTAAGCAATGTTTCTGGCCACGGCAGTAGGGACACGCATGTGTCACTTGTTGCATTCTGATTTCGATACACGCACCAAAATAACTCCTCTCCGTGTTGGCTCACCCTCGTGTGACGTCCCTTATCCCCTTGGCGTGCGTGCTACCGTCGACTTCCCTTTCTCTGTCTTTCCCCCGTTATCACCGTCTCTCTTCAGCCGTCGTTCATTCACTGCTTTGGTCTCTCTCGACGACTATACTCGGCTCTTTCTCTCTGCTCTCTCTATACCTGTTCCTTTTGTAGTCATTCATTAGTGGGCTGTCCTCCTCTGTCCGTACCCCCTTTGTCGTCTTTCTCTCTCCCGTCTCGTCTCCGTATTACTCATTCTTGGACATACTCCCACCGTCTTGGCCACACGATCATCGCGTTCTCTCTGTTTCTCCCGCACGGTCAGCTTTTGTTGAACCTCTTGTGCGTGTGTGCGTGCACGCCAAGTTCCGTCGAGCCGCGAACAACCGTCCTTTCGAAGTGTCGGTTACATATTTCGGAGGCGTGCCGGATTTTTCTCCTTTACCTGTCTTTTTTATGGGAACCGCGACCGTCTGGGGATTGTTAATTGATCGTGTCGTACACGCTCGTATTCATGTACTCGCGCGCGTTTCGACGATTTATCGTCGATTCATCTGGGAGACGTTCCATTCCCTATTATTCCACACGCTGCTGCCTATCGCTTGCACTCGCGTAACAAACGAATAAATCAGGAGCCACCGCGACGGAAGTTCGCAAATTCTCCGTACGAACATTTTTTAAATCGTTCGTGAACTACCTTCCGCCCTCGACAATTAAACGATACGTAAGTAAAAATCCGCGACTCCGATAGCATACCCAGAGTTCGATATTTATAGGAGATTATCGATAAAAAGCCAGGGGTAGAAAGAAGCGAGGCGAAAAAGTAAAAAAAGGCACGAGGAGAGGCCCGGAGAGCAATTAATATCAATTAATACACGGCCCTTTGATCTGCAGCTCGTTTAACAGGCTCTGCCCATAAACCCTTTCTTTTTCTCGTTTTTCTCGCTGCGTCGAGCTCCTCTGCTCCGAATCGCCGTCTTTCTCCGTGGCTGTTGGCCTCCCTTTAATATCCTCTCGGGCCTGGTCTTTCTTTCTGGCTGCTTTTCTTCGGCCTGGCCGAGGCTCGTGACGAGCATTCGGCCGTTTCCGGTTCCCCGGCCTCCACGAGGGGCTTCCCCTTTCGAACTTCCGGTCGTGTCTTACTACGCTTACTACGTGTGCTCTCCCCTCCCACTCTCCTTCCACCACTCCTCGACTCTGTCTTTTTTCTTCGCTCGTTCCTTCGCTCGACTTTGGTCCCGAAATTAAAACGAGACGGCGCCTAGTCTCCTGGAACCTTCCTCGAATTAACCGTACTCTCTAATGCAAATTATCGATTACCAATTTTGGAATTCTGCCACGCGATACGAAACAGAAAAAACGAAACGTTCGTGATTTTAAATTCATGCGATATTATTCAAATTTATTCCTTCCCTCTCCCCTCGCGTTTCGACTCGAGAATTTTTCTACTTCCATATATGGCTATCAAAGCGTTGCACGATTCAAGTAGGAAAGTAATATCGGTGAAAAATCGACGATCGAGTTTCTCGTTCGCATCGTTGGTAGCGAATCGACCGGAAAACTCGACGTTCGTCGAACAGATGGATATCGAGGGATCGCTTTTCCTTTCTCGTTGCGATAGTTACGCGTGGTTGCGTAACGATTAATTGCACGAAAGTCGATTAGGAAATCGTCGATCGACGCGGGGACGAATAAAGGGCCGGGCCAGACACGCGTCGCGATTGTTCGATCGTGAGATGCGGCATTCGATAAACGACAAGAGATAAAGGCGACGGAGAAAGAGGCTCCTCGACGTCCTGCGACGCGCACAAAACGTTTAATCATTCGTCGCGCGCCGATAAAGTCGATCAATCATGCCGGGTTTGTCGAATCCAATCGACTCGTAATTAATCGATAGAACCGTTTAATTGGTCGTGGCATTTGCCTGCCTCTTGTTCTCTTATTTTCTTCCCCTTTCGATCCCCCCCTATCGCGGATTCGACGCTTTCGAAATCGCGAAATCATCCTCCTCGGTTCGTTTCCGTGTTCTCGGTTTTCCCTTGCGAAACATCTTCGAGAGAACTTTGACATTTAGTTTTTTAAACAAAAAACCAACAGAGCAAGCGTCCCAGATAATTCAAGAACTTAGCAAGAATCAAAATGTCGATCTATGAAAGAAATCTGGCCCCATTCGGATAACTGCAACTCCGTGATTTCCTTTAATCTGTATAATGGCTCGCGATTCGGATCTTCCGCGGCAGTGGAGCGAATTCTAGTGGTACAGGCTTATCAGTTATCGGGTGCAGGCTCAACAGCACACCTGTCTCAAGGTAGCGGAGCGCGTGGGAGTTAAGCTGAGAACTTGTTTCGAGGATAATCCGCTTTTGCGCATTATTCATCGCGGTTATATTTGCTCGAAGACCGCTTCATTATATCGGTGGTTGCTGTACTCTGATCGAGTGTCGCGACAGCGTCATTACGTGCTACCGGGGATCGTTTGCGCAGAATTTTTCACGCTTTTTCGATCTTAAAATATACCTTCTACGTTCGTTTCTCAGCTAGCTCTCGAGCACGTCTCTTCGCAGAAACTCGTACGCGTTCAAAGCACACCGCGTCTTTCTCTCGCTTCCTGATAGCAGTTTTCAAGCCGTTGTTTCGACTCGTGCAACCCAACAATCGACGCGCACTATACGCCCGTACGCTTCGAACGCTCTTAAAGACTTTGCCTGCAAATTGGTACTCTGACGTGTCTGTGCATATCGTCTACGAACGCGGTATCCGAGAAATGGGGCGAGAGATCCAATTACCGAACAGACAACTAATTTTGTAAAAATTAAGATTGCAAATAGGAAGTAGGGCAATAATCTGTTCGCAAAGTATGGAAAATAATTGATAGAAATAGGTGTTTCAAATCATCGTTATATGTCCGGTAATCGAGCCTCTTAGTGGTTACGTTTTAAATAATAATAAGTTTAAAAGATGTCGTGGATCGAAAGAGTGGTGGTTTGGAAAAGTATCCGTACAAAGATCGTCGATAGGGATTCGCATAGCGGCGGCGTATCCGTTCGCTATTTTTGTCAACGCGAGCGCAATATTTCTCGGGGATCGCTGAATGCCCAAGAGACCCACATATCTGACAGCCGTTTCCGCCAATTGGAGTGCAACGCTCGCGGGAGATTGTTGAAACCCGTTCAAGAAATCCGCGTCCACCTAATCGTCCGAGCATTGAAAAAGTGGCTTGCCAAATGCTCGCACCCGAGGATAGTGGCCGCGTCGAGCAGTGAACGCGCGTTCAGGGAGACCGGAAACTGTCGCCTCTTCTCTCCCACCCCTGTCTCGTTCTCTCTTTCCTTCACCTCTCTCTCTGTCGTGTTGCACGGACCGACGGACGGACTTTCACGCAACGATCCGCGTTCCGATGTGCCGCAATAATCGGTCATTGCGAGAGAAAACTGTCGATGGGACGATCGTTTCGCGGCGACCGGCAGAAAAATTGTTCCGTGCACGCCGACCGGCTTCCGGTGTTCGCGTCGAATCATTTATACGCTCGAAAAGTCTATTTCGAGCAGATATCGATAGGATCGCTCGATGTATCGAGTAAATCGAAACAGATGCGCGCGCAGTCGCGACTCGGACCCGATCCCATCCATTTGCGCGGAATCTCCATTGTCAGGCTGCGCGAGGCAGCGGCATAGGAAAGAGTTATGGCCTGTTTTCCTAGGTGATAGAAGGTGGAGCAACCACCTTCTGTTCCAGCGGCGAACGAGCCCCGCGGTCCGACGTCACTTCCTTTACGGGCTCTCCTTCCACTTTATTCCTTTCTTTCGTCCCGGTGCAGCGGGAGGAGGATCGAGGGATCGGGCTCACCTGCCCCGCTACGGTCACTCGACTTCCGGTAACCCCAAGCGCTAGAGCCCGTGGCCCGCGGCCACGTAACCGTGACTTCTTCTCGTTGATGCTTCCGCTCCGCTTTTCTGGACGATTTCGCGAGACCTCCAGCAAATTCATTTCCCTTATTCATCAAAGAGTATACGCTATCGCTCATCCCCTTTGGATCGTCTTTAATAAATCGTTCATGTTTCCAAATTTTTGGAAAACTAGTCTGCTTGCCTCGATCTTGAAAGCAGACACTCCTCATCGACAGAAAATTTGGATATATCTTCTAAGGAAACACAACGGTATTATTGTTTCAAAGTGATCATATAGGGCAGAATACATAAGCAAAGAATGTAAGTATGCTTAAGGTAGCATAGGTGCAAAGGGTTAAGTAACTTTCGCGTGTTTATAATTTTTTTGCAATCCTCAGGGCTTTGGGGAACACAAGAATCGTCAGCTATCCGGTCCCCACGATTCGTCTCCTATTGTCCCGATAGCTCTATTGTAATTTCTGTGTACGGCGCGTGCTGAACCATCGACCCACGGTACCAGAAGGGTTAAAGAATCCGGATGATTCCAAGGACCTGGACAAATTCCTAGAGAAGCCGGGGGTCCGTTGGTTATAATTTTTGCGAGGAGTTTCTCACCGTTTCGCGACGTCTAAAAAGACGATAAGGGGCAAAAGAAGCAAACGAGCGAAAAAGATAGGTATAAAGGCTTCGAAGGAAGCGACGTGTTACGGATAGGCTATCCTACGGTTCTCCTAAGGAGCAGTTTCCACCGGCGAGGAAAGAAGCGTGCTTGCTCTGTTCTGTGTACTTCCCATCCTCGGACTCTTTCGTGCCTTATAAGTTTATGCGTTCTCACGCTCTCCATCCCACCTCTGTTAACTACACCTTCTGCGCACGGTCGCGTCTCTTTCAAACGATCTCGTCTTCCTTTTTCACCCGGTTTTGTAACGCGACCACGCACAACGCCGCGGCGGTCGGAAACGATTTTCGGAAAAAATTGCTTTCCCGAGTTTTCCCTCTCCGTTCGATACCGATGGAATTAAATATGTTTCATAGCACAGAACAGAGTTTACCCTAATGTACCATGTACTCCAAAACCAAAGGGTGAATTCGAGTTACGAGAAGCTAAATTTGGAGTGGAGAATCTTTAGTATCGAGGGGGTTAAATTTATTCCAAGGACAAGTTATCAAAAGTGCCCTTTGAATGAGCAAATGATGACCCCAGCGATCGCTACTTTTAATTTGACGGTAGTGATTTTCGAAAAGGCTGGACCGGAGGTCAGGTTGGCCAGTGGTGGGGGATCGCGGGGCTCCGGGTGTAGCATCACCATCGGCTTCCTAGTTATAATAAACGGCGTAAAAAACGGGGCAAAAACCTGCCCAGCCTTCGGCGAGGCTAAGAGCAGCCGTAGTGGAGGTTCTGCTCTGTATCAGCGCGTCCATCCGAGTCGGGCGTGTGTGTTTCCCTCTCGCGTTCTTCCCTCGCTCGATCACCGTAGGTGTTGCCGGACAAGAGCGGTGCCCTGGCTACGCTTCCTTCCTCCTGCGGTCGTCTCTCGTCCTCCTCTCGAATCCCTATTTCCACCCCAGCCGGTTTGTTCTTCTTTATCATCCAGTGTGTCATTTCTTCCCTGCTCTCTGCGTGCGTTGCCTATCTTATTATTCTCTCGGCGGTCTCTCGGGGCCGCGATCTGTAGCCGAGAGCTTTCTTGTTGCTCCTCTCTGCACCAGCCTCTCGCTCTCTCTGCGTTTCTCCTTCGCCCTCTCCTTCCGCCTTTATTAATATCCGCGGCCGCCTGATCGACGGTTACGATTTTCTCGCGCTGCCTTCCGGGTTCTCGGTCATCTGGCTACGCGAATAATATACGCTGTCCCCGATTACCATTAAGATCTTTCCTTTCGGCACGATTAATCCAGAAGACACGAAAATTGCTTACTGAAAACACCCCTGGGCTATCTTCCTATCATTAAAACTTTTAAAACCATATTCAATTTCATTTACAAGGAGAGTACGAGCCCTTGGGGTCACCGATTTTGTTCAAATTTTTCAGAATGGTACATTTCATTCCCTGTTAATCAGATCTTATATATTGTTCTATTTGAGAGTAATCCTTTTTCTTTGTTATTTTGTATCAATTTTTTACATACAAAAACGCATAATAAAGCTTAAGTAAATTACAGATAAATGTCTTCGCTGTTTCCAATTGTCATTCGTACAAGTATAGAATAGATCTTTGTTATAAAATAATAGGAACGTTCAAGCAAGAATAACACGAACCTTCAATTGCAAATATCTTAAAAAGCTATTGAATTACCATCGTGCATGAACTAAATCGGTGACCCCAAGAACTTGCACTCTCCTCGTCAGTCCGGAAACGAGAAAATCGGTTCACTAGAGTTGTTCTACTCGCGCAGAACTCGGACAAATTCTTAAAATAGATCCACTACGTCCGAAGATACGCCAAATAGATTATTCCATGGCAATTATTAGCCAAGGTGGTGGCGATCCAGTAAATTGAATCTATATCACGAGGTTGAATGATTATAGGAGGACAATCGATCGAACGAACTTGTCGCTTCGAAGCTCGAATTACACGATTCTAATTAACTCGTCGCAATCGTAAACCAGTGTTCGTACTAGACTCGTTGGACGTTCACGCGTGGGCGTTCGCTATGTTAAAAAGCTCGACGGGGCTGCAAGTTGAATTAGAACTTCTTAAACTTGTCAAGTTGAATCGAAGGAATTTCGCTGACACGATAACATAACGCGGTTGAATTCTTTCCCACGGCATAGTAAATATGAAACCAGTTCTTTCGTGAAATAAAAGAAATCGAAACAACTTGTCGCTCGATTTTATCTGCCTGTTTATTTAATAACACAGCGTCGACGCTGGCTCTCCTCGTCAAAAATTAAGTAGCCCAACCCGTTCTAATCGAGGTCTGTCAACATTTACAGACGTCTTTGAGGTATCGTTCGATCTGACCGAATTTTAATTAATAGAAACGGAACAAAAATCGATCGTTTCTCTGGTTCGCGCATGATTTATACGCGCCGTCGATCGTGCGTTTTCAAGTAGAAACTCGGACGAGGCGATCTCGATCCCCAGATTAAATCCTCCGGACGCGCTTTAACGAGGCGACTGCCAACTCGATTTCGCTAAACTTTTGCTGGACGCGACGCTCTCCGCTGTTTATTAATATCTTTATTAGCCGCGGAATAATTTAATTTAAATATAGATACCAAAGGCACGGGACAAAGTTGGAACTTTTCTCATTTTTTTCACGTAACCTTAAAAAAAAAAAAGATTTCCCCGTTCGCTTAAGAATCTCGTGCTTCGTTTGTGCACGCGAGGCGTATATTTGGCGCTGATCCGCGTATTTATCGTCTCCGCGCGGCGATTCGCGTCTGTTGCACCGCGATTAGGAAGCCAGATCCGAAGTGGACAAAGTCCTCGAATCGTTTTCCAGGCTAATTTATCGGAACGAACGCCGCGCAACCGGTTGGCGAAGAAGGCTTGACGCAGCAGAGGGCCGCGCGTCCCGGATGATTATAGCCGCGTAAAACAAAGTAAAATATACACGGCGATCGTTAAAGGTTGGCTCTAAACCGCCGTAGGATTGTCCCTGCATGATTTCGACGAACCGATAGCGAATCGTTGTCCCGCGAAAGGAACGCTAATTGCTCGATTTGCTCGGCGCACACTGGATCTAAATACGATACCGATCCCTTTCGATCGTGAAAACTTTCCGCGCTCTGTCCACCCGTCGAAATCGTTCCTTATCTATGCGAATACGTAACGATTCGACCGTTGGTTTCTGTTCTGGTGCTCGCATATTTTGTTGATCGAGAGAGTTTCCGTTTGAATGGAAACTTTGAAAGGTAAGAAATCCCGATAGAAAGCATTTCTTTTTGTAATAATCCTAATGAAAGACAATTTTAAATAATCGAGCGTTCGAAAGCTTAGTTATTCTCACTTAAATTTTAACAAATAGTGTTAACAATAACGTGTACCCAAACTCGACTGGACAAATCTTGATAGGGCCAGAGAATTTGTAATGGTCATCGAGATTTGAGTATCGTAAGAAAGTGTGATCGTTGTGTGGAAATTTCTAATAAACCTAAGTATCGTTTATCCTGTTTTGTTGGAAAGGCAGCGACCGGTAGCTCGGTTAACCAGCGGTAAAAGTTTGGTCGCGTTCGCGGGGATATCGAGGCGAGTTTATGAATGGTCCTCTCCTGTGCCGGAAACGCGTCCCGTAAGAAATTTTTAGCCTTGCCCGCGAGCAAGAAGTTTCACATTAATCACACGCGCCGGCAACATCCTCTGCTGGCGTTTCAGCGGGAAAGAGACGGAGGGACTGGCAGAAATTACCGACGTTGTTAAATAGTGTTTGCGTTCGAGCGTTACACGTAATTACGTCTCGCCGCCACTCCGCCGAATGCTACGTGTTCTCGTCGATTATTCCCCGCTGAAACGGGTCTGCGCGGTATTACGAGGCGACTTCCGTGCCCCGGACGCTCTACGGCCACAGCGAATCTTGAATGAAACTCTTCTTCAAACGATTTCTATCGCCGCCTCTTGGGAACGGATCGCTACCAAGTAGGATAACGTTCGTTGCGCAATCGCTGTTGTACATCGTTCGAAGGAATTCGACGAACCTCGCCGGATAATTGTATTCCTCGCTCCACTCGAACCGGATCTAACTGTTTCCGATACCCGTACATCAATAGCAATTAAACGGAGGAAAAACTCGAAAAATTGGGAATTTTCCAAGCCTATAACAAACTTTGTGAAAATGCTTACTATATGGATACTCGTGAAATCGATGGTGGGGATGGTCCTTCCGCTTTTATCGAGCAGTTGACCCTAGGTTAGGGATTTTTTTCAACACCTATGGAAACGGTAAATCAAACTCTGCGAAAGTGGTTATTGCAAGGTAATTAAAGTTAATACAATTTGTTATTTTCCTGACAACCGATCGATAAGGCGTGAAAAAATCGATTAATAGACTACCGGTCGATAAACTGTTAAGACGGAGCAGAAACTCGATCACGAACGCGAGCACGACGATCCCTGGGGCCCGGTGAGCGCGTGTTTCTTTTTCGTTGTTTTTTTTTTCGCGGACGTCGCGACGTCAGCGGCAGCGAGAGGCAGAAGGAAAAGCGCGGCTGGGTGGGGGTGGTTTGGTTCCGAGGCAGGCAGAGAGTAACCCGGGTGAAACGCGTGTGGGGCCGCGGCATGAATGAACGAGCGGACCGAATGAAGGAACGACCGACGGGGCGTCGGTGTGCGAGCGTCGGGACGCGTTCACGCGCGCCTCGAGGCCTCGTACTTACACGCGAGCGAGCGATCGAGCGCCGACTCGTCGGTCCGGCGAGCGGGTGGAAACGGGTGGAAGCGGGTGGAAGCGGACGGAGGAGACAGATACAGAGAGGCCTCGCGCGGTAAAGTGAAAAAGATGAATGGGCGAAGGAGGCGGTTGGACGATGACGGACGTATGCGGCGAGTCGAGTCGAAAGGAGCACCGCGACGCGAACGGACGAGGACGGAGGACGTCGCGGAAGAGGCGGTTGGACGAGGAGGAAAGTTTTGCGAGCGTACGACGACCGCCGGGAAGGGGTAAAGAGGACGGAGGAAGGAGAGAGAGGGACCGAGTGGGCGAGCAAGATGGCTGAAGTGAGACGGTCGGCCGACGTGTGCGCCGACGCCAGTGTGAGTTTACCGCGTCGACGGGAGAGTATTCATTCATAAAAGTAACCGTGGAGCGAGGCTAGGCGAGCGTGCACCGGGATTGGCGGGGACCCGACCGAGAAACAGTCGACCGTCTATCCTCTCTTTTCCTCCTTGCTCGTCGCTCCGTTCGCCCTATCGGGCCCGATTATCTCTTTGTCTTGGGTGTCTGGTGCCGGTTACCTGGGACTTTTCGTGGTTTTTTCGCCAACGAGAGTCTCTCTCTGGCCAGCTTTCGGCCAGAATTTCGTTACGCCTTTCCAACCGGGATCACCCCGGAGCTCCAGATTTTCGAGTCCCTCGAGTCTGTGTATTTTCGTTTGCCGCGCCGTGACTCGAGTTTCAAATATCCTCGAGGACAGTCCGGAACACGACGAACGGGGGGTTTTTAGAGGCCACGCCTCGCGAGGAGTAACGCTGGTTAATTACAATTTGCTCCCAACAATTGCACCATGGATGTCGCGATCGTCAGGTATCGATGATTGCATAGTGATGAGTTTGACGCGTTATATATTTAAAATAATTCCAATTCTATGAGCCGTAAACGGTGGACGATGGCTCGATATCGTCGCCCCCCGACAGATCGTGATACGTGTTGCACAAATCAGTCGATCGATTAGAGTAACTAGGCGAGCGCTCCGAAGGGAGTCTTTCTAATTCGCATTATCTCAGCACGCGTCCCGAGTAATATGGTTGTCTTTGCCCCCGGCCTCCGTCGGTCGTTCTCTTCCACGAGGCACACGGTGTACGTACTGCGCAGCCTGATTAGCCATCCGTGACAATTTAACTCTACCGACCGGCCTTTTTCGCGACCAACCTGTTCTCATCTCTCGTTCGGCCTTGCCAGCCGTATTTTCTCCGTGTTTCAGCACGGAAACGAAGGCCATTCGCCATCAGGGTGCTCTCTCTTACTTTTTATCGACTCCTCGATTCTTCGAGCTTGAATATTTTTCGAGTCTCTAACCCCGCAACATTTAGGCTACGCAGACTCCTATCTCGAGAATTTCAAGTAGCATAGTCGAGCATTTGCGAGTTCCCCGGACAGATCGAGACGAGATTCGATCCTCCGGGTTGTGAATGAACGTGCAACGGAGTCCGAAGGACGAGGAATAGCCCACGGTGCGCCATCTCCATCTCCTCCGTCGGGTCCGCTGCCCCACCTCGCTTGGTTCGAGTAAACTCTCGATCCCCTCTTGGCCGGTGTTCCGTCTTCCTCTCTTGTTCTTCCCTCCACCACGGATCCTCCTCCACCTCCAGCTCGTTGTAGCGCGCGCGCTCGCGCTCTTACCTGCGGAACGCGGTCGTACGTGCTCGACGGTGGCGCTTCGGCCCGTACAAACTCTCCCGCTGCTCTCGCGCTCGATCTTCGATTCCTCGATCCGGCGAAAATCCGAAAAGTCCGCGACAGGCCCGCGCCACGAGCTTCGAAACTCGCGGTTCTCGCGTGTGCGCGTGTGTGTGCGCGTACGTGTGTGCGCGTCCAGGGCGCCACTGTGCGGGGCCGTGGTTGAGCCCCGGAGTGACCAGCGTCGTCGTCACGCGTTTCCCGGATCCGCAAAATCGGAGCAGCCGAGAGACAAACTGGAGCGAGACGCGGCCGTATTTTCGTACCTCGGCCGAGAAAGGTCTCTCTTTCCGCCCTGGACCCCTCCTACTCGGCCGGTTGCGCAACCAGGTATTCGGAAATAGCCCCGTGGGTCGCGGTTATGAATTGATAGCAAACACATGCTGGACACGCACCGCGGACCCGACGACCGGCTTCCTACGCGGCCTCGTGCTTAGCCCGCTCTTCGCTCAGTACCAGTCTCACCGAGCTTTTCACCTGTCCGCCAGCCAGTTTATCCCGTCGACCGATGTACGCTGCTGCTACTCCTCGCAGCGGCAGTTATCGTTGCAAGGTTGTCGTCCGTGAAACGACAACGTGCACGACCACCGTGACAACCGACCACGACTACCACCGACTCTGCGATTGACCGTGACTCGAAAACCTACCGATTCCCGGCGCGACAGCGAGAAGAGGAAGCGCGAGTCGCGGGGTTTTGGAGCACGCGTCCTTGACCGGCGGACGATCTAGCATGGGACAGAAGAGGCGATCGGTAACGATTGATCGCCGCGATGTCGTGACGATCGATCGCGATCGGTGAGCCCGAGCTTTCGGGTTCGATGGATCTGGCGTTCTCGCGGAGACCGTTTGATGGCTGTTTCGCTTGGCGTCGTGGTCGTTTGCAGTGATGTAATATATCCGAGCGCGCGCGCAGCGAAAATACGCCGCGGAACCGCCTCTGCACGGGGCGTCGAGTGAATGACAGTGATCCGGGGATTCGTGTATGTACAGTGAGCACGCGAGGACAGCACTCATGTACGTTGACTACGGCGGCGACGCTTATGCCGGAATGGGAATCAAGGCCATGAAGTCCTTTGCCAGGCCCAGAGGTACGGAACCGCGTCCCCCTTTGTTGGCGAACCCACTCGCCGTTCCTGATGTTACCTTTTGTTCCGTGCTCGCACCACGCGAGAACACGCTCACTCAACATTTACTCACATTTTACTTTTTTTTTTTTTTGTCATAGTTATAGATTCCATTATTTTTTTTTAACGCGTATGCGTCGTGTTTCCATTTACTAATTTGATAGACATCAACATTAAGTAAAATAATTCAGTTGGGATTGAGAGTCCACTTAAGGGTTAAACGAATATTTTATTAGCTTGCTCTTGCAATATCAATGAAATATACTCGCATTGAATGCTAAAAATATTAACATTTTAGAAACAAATACGGAAGAATGACTGAAAGATAAGTATTATCTGGATCCTGAAAGACCCACCAACTAGGAGCCCCGTTTGCATTGATTCAATCATTCTTTTTTACACAATTTATGTTTATAGAATCCCACTTCGATTCAATCTGGCTTTCAAAATATTTTTACCAATTCTGTTACGTTCCAGAATTTGTACATCAATTTGACTCCGAATCTCAAAAAACATTAGCCATTCCCTTACAATGTATGCTGTATTTTTATTTGGTAACAATGGATACGCCTATTTACGTAGATCGTTGCATTAATTTAGAGTTTAAAGTATGCGTTTTAAGTAGACTACGGATCTTTATGCAAATTCATTGCACCCTCGAACCTACGAATGGAGATTTTGGTACCGGATTCCGAACTCGGTTCGAGCGAGAGCGAGACAACGCTGAGCCGCGAGATTCGCGGCAATTGACAAAGTTAAAACGCTTAGGATGTCGCGAAGGCGTGATGATTGAATCTAAACGATCCCTGGCAATTTATTTCTGTTCGCGCGGCGGTGGTGTTCGCGCGTTAGATTGAAAACCGTGGGCTATTGACATTCTTGAAATCGTCGGAGCGTCGTGCGATCGCGCTCGAACGTAACGCCGGCTGTTCGTAATTTATTTCCGTTCGGGCTTGTTAATTTGAAATTCATGGTTATCGGGATTCTTGAAATCGTTCGAGTGTCGCGCAGCTATTACGGTTCGAACGGTTTTCCGTCCATTCTGGTCGCACGCGTTGCTCTGAAAATTGTGGTAATTGTCGCGCTTAAAACGCCTCGTATGTCGCCGAGGCGCGACGCTTGAATCTAAACGCACTTTGTTAATTTATTTCTGCGCGGACGTAGCCTTGGAAATCGTGACCGTGATACCTGAATCGATGATTCGTTTCTCTCCGATCGCGCTGCACCTTCGAGTATCCGAACTGTCGAAGTGCTTTGCAAATACACTTTTATCGAGTTTCGCAACGCGTACACCAATTATCCGAAAGTTTCCCAAAGCTGAAAATAGCGTACGAGAGGTCATCAATTATCCGAGCGATGGGAGCCTCGCTCGGACAACGGGACGCTCCGATAATTGATGTTCGGATACGGGAGTCCGGCGTCGCGCTATTTTTAGCATTGGAAATTTCAGTACGGCGCTGTTCTTGAATGAAATACCTCGACCGCGTCAATTTTAATGAACCCACTAATCCTCGTCGCGCGGCACGCTTCTTCGAGCTGAAAGCTAACCCTGACTTTGAGGCTGGATGCCCCGTAATCGCTCCTACTCGCGGCGGATTAACGAGCGACCAGACCAGTTTATGGTCGCGCGAACGTCACTTAGGACCCCGACAGATCGCGACAGATGTCCACGACCACGCAGGAGCCCAACCTGCATCCTGCAGGGACTCCTCTTCCGGGGCTGGGACGACCTCTGACCCTGACACGCTCCCTACAAGCACGAGCCACCGCAATACACTAGGGAAATCTCTTGTTTCTTAACATTGGAACTATCAAAGTGGTCAAAATGACCCGTAATGATTCGTAATTTGTAACATTAAATTCTATCGCACTGCACATTTCCTTCAGTATCTATCGTTTTGATTTGTTCGATAGTTCCAGCGTTAGTTTTGCCCTGGAATTTTTTATGACAAATGTCTAAAGTCTCTCCAAACTCCAATTTAATTTTTTTTATATAATTGAGAACGTCCAGTAAGCACAATATAATATCGGGTTTATATTTCCGTAAAAAGAGAACGCGTTTAACGAACGCTAGAATCAGATGATTGGCTAGAACGAAAAATGTCGGAAAATCGGAGCAACATCTTAAGCTGTTAACGATCGAACATATTCTCGAGCATCGCATAGGCGTGCCTCGAGAAACTTGATACTAAATAAGGAAGCCGTAAGAAGGGATCAAGAGCGAGCGTTAGATTTTATTAGCTCGAGGATAGTAAAACAATTTATTCGGCCATTAGGAGTTTGAAAATGGAAATTAGCCAGTCTTCCTACGAGCTTCCAATGTTAGCATATTGAAATCGGCCGGGAATACGATCGCGATTCGCGGAAGGCCAGGCGCAGAAGTTTATGTTGAATATTCCCTAATGAAATTCGATACTCGAGCGTGTCGTCTAACAACGCTTGTTCAATATTCCTTTTTTACATTTCTGAATTCTTTATTAATTTCACAAGCTCGCTCCGTCCGCTGTACGATAAAAACCGGAACTTTACGATGATTTAACGTATTCGCGGAAATATTGCTCCGCGTAAGTAATTGTTAGTTCGTATTGCGTTTTTCCTGTTTGTCTTGAAAGGGCCCCAAGCAGGATTCCAGGCGTAATTCGAAGGAATTTGTCGAAAGAGGAGAAACTGGCTCGAAATTGATTCTCGTTGTGGTTGATATACGTCCACGGTTATTTATACCGAAAGTTTAGCTGGAAGTGCATCTGCTGAAACGCGGGTTAATGATAAATCTCACGGGTGGATTACAGCGGTGCGCGCGAGCGTGCGATGCGAGCGTTTCTCGGGCTAAGTAGGGGATATATCTCGAGCGAAGAGGCTATCCGGCGATGCTGCTTCCTGGCAACCGGTTCCAGCGAATGGCTTGATCCGTTTTGTTCATGTAGATATCACCGAGTCGAAGACGAATTCGCCTGGAACGCGTGCTCTTTTTCCACCCAACTACCCAGCCACTCTTCCTTGAAATCGCGGCTGCTCTCAGCGATCCCTGCACCAAGCACCAAACAAAATAACTCAAATTGGTTGCAGTATCCATCGAGCAAAGTGGCCCGCTTCTTTAAAGCGTCAATAAATAATTAAACGTATCAAAAATATATTTACGAAGGTAAATGTACGTAGAATTGCGGTAATAATCTTTGGTTAAAAAAATAAAAGAAATTGCATCCTATGCAAAAGAGGTCATCTCGCTCGAACTGCCCTTATTTGGTAATTAATTATTATAATTAGTTTTTTGTGAAATTTAACCCTTTGCACTCTACTGTACCTTCTAAGGAAACACAACGATTATTATTGTTTTAAAGTGATTATATAGAACAAAATAAGCGGGGAATGTAAAAAAAGGTTTGTTTGGAGCATTTACTATTTATTTCGTAAGAAAGTGTGCTCGAGTTAGTAGTAGGTGATCGAAGAAAAGTCTCGGAATGCAGAGGGTTAGAAATACCCTTCGTGGAACCATTTATGCTACAGTTGGCTATATTTAAGATTGATGGATTGCTAGTCGTACCGTAAAAATTTCGAGGAAAGCCGTGGCGATTTAGACGGCGAGTGTACAGCAAACGAGCACACTCCATTTTGGGTCAGGACGAGAAAATGAAATTGCCCCGTCGTTTGGCCAATTATTCGCGATCGGGCCCGGTCGAAACGTTGATTGCGTCCCGTGTAACGAGATTAATATTTTTATAAAAAGTTCATTTTCCGCTGGTTGCACCCGGTTGCGCGTTCGATGCCGTACGAAAGTCGCGTTCGGAGTACTCCGGTGCTAATTGCGGTTTTGGACCGAGCAATTTGCGTCGAGGCAACGATTCGATCGCGATCGAGCACGGATAACGAGCAAAAAGGGGGGCGACGACGCTGGTTTATCGCGATACACGGCGCCCGAACTGAAAACGTTATCCTCCGCTTGTAATTTTCCTTCCTCGAAAACTATCCCGACGACCTCGCGAATTAATAACCGCGAGATACGTGAAAGCGACGCGAGCCCTCTCCGACGGCAGCGTTCCGATAAATTTCACGAAACAGGCAACGTCTGTCGGTCGATTTTGTTAAATTTTGTAGAGGACCGCCTTGAATCCTCGGAGGAAAATTATAAAATACGAGGGTTCGTATTTTGACGAATAAATTCGCCGAGCCTCTTCTGGATGGCTGACAAATAAATATCGTTACGCGTCGGAAACCTGAATATTCATTGGGGGAAAAAAATAAATAAGTTATTTCGTGACTGGCACCCGTGCGAAGAGGTAGGGTCGGTGTATCATTTCATCCAACGCCACCGTGGCAATTAACGTGTTTAATTCCACGATACGTAAAGAAAATATCGCCCCAACTTGTACATAGTGATGCATTTTTCTTCGGTCGTGGTCCCTTTCTAATCTCGACAGCTCACGCAATTTCATTTTTCTCGTCGCGCGATTTCGCGAAATGCGACGAGAATTGCGCTGCCGGCGACGTGTACCCTGCACGAACTCCTAGAACAATATATCATTCGTCGCGAGCCGCTTTCTATTAATAATCGCGGCCACGTTGATGTTGGATCGATCGTGCTTCGATATCTCGAACCGATCGATCCACCATTTCTGCTCTATCGATATATTCGATACGGTTGCCATTCGTCGATTATCGTTCGATCCTCGATAGATGTATCGAGGATTTCGGATCGATAATCGCAGAGAAAACTGCGTGTGTAACCCTTCGATTTAGAAATAGTTTCTCGTTTAACTCCTTGACACACGATTTGTTTTGTTCGTACAAGAAATGGCCACGAAAAAGAACTCGATGATGAGACACAGTCAACTTATTTCTCATTTTGGTGATAAAATAGAGGGTGTTTTCAACAAACCAGAAATAGGTAAACAGCTGTAATTCCAAGTAAGACGACCTTTCGCATGGGATGCAACTTTTCTTTTTCAAATGTATGTAACTTCGCAAATATATTTTTGCAATCCGTATAAGGATTATATTTACCAAGAAGACAATGTCCCTTTTTAAAAATTTACACAGCTAGAATTACGACACTGAAAAGTGGACCATTTCGCCCGGAATCCGGAATTAGAGCAAACAGAGTAAACATTGACCCTCCCCAGGTCCATAAACGCTCCCCCAGGTTCCAAAATGTAGGGTAGATCCCGAGGAGAGCCTCGTCCAGGATCCACCTGCTTACGAGGTGCTCGATCCCATCTCTACCGTCGCTGGAAACCGAAACTCGCGCTCCAGAAAATAAACCGCTCGCCGGGCGGATTCTCGTTTTCATCGGCTTGTTATCTAAAAGCGACGGGGGTACCCGCGTCCCGGTTAATTAGCGACCCGTTTAATATTCAATATTCCCCGTCGGATTTTCTCGGTGGAAAAACCCTGGGCCCCGATGGAGCCCAGTAACGAAGCACGGAGCGCGCGACCACGCCGGAACGATAACCGATTCACCATAATCGGGCCGTTTTATCGGGCACGAGCAGGGAGAACCGAGCGGCTAATCAGCCGTGGCACGATAATTGGTCCATGGGTCGCAATCATGCTCGTCGACGTCGCGAGTATGGTCCACGGCGAGGCTGTGTGAGAGCGTGTGCACGCGAACGAGCGTCCTCGTGAACGGATCTGTCGTCGTGGTGGCGGAGCGCCTCAGGAAGTTGGCTAGGCCGCGCGTCTGCATTATCGCGGGACGCACGCCAGCTTGCCCGCTATCTCGGCGAAACACGCGGCTTCTTGATAATCGCCCGGCTAACAATGCTCCTGCCACTTGTTGCCGCCAGCTACGGCCAGCTACCACTACAATCACGCCTTCAAAATCTCCCTTGGATCCCTCCGGAATCTTCCTCTTCATCTCTCCCTGCCTCCCCTCAAACACAACGAAACGCGTCTTTTATCGATCAGAATCTCCCCTCTCGATTTCTCAACATTTTCAAATTTGTTGCACGTATTTTCATCGAAACTCGTCAGGTTGAGATTTTCCTCCTGGATCCTCCAGAATCTTCGTCTTCATCTTTCTCCACCTCCCATCGATCAGAATCTACTCTTCTCCTCTCTCCATTTCTCAACATTTTCAAATTTTTTGCACGTATTTTCATCGAACCTCGTCAGGTTGAGATTTTCCTCCTGGATCCTCCAGAATCTTCCTCTTCATATTTCTCCATCTCCCATCGATGAGAATCTACTCTACCCCCCTCTCGATTTCTCAACATTTTCAAATTTTTTGCACGTATTTTCATCGAAACTTGTCGCGTAGAAATTTTCCTCAGGCTGAATGAGCTTGCTCCTGCTTCGTCTCGAGAGTCATTATCCCGCGGATCACAGTGTTTTCCGAGCGCTTCCGGTCGCGTAACTGATTTAACGGGCGCAACACCCGTCGTTAAAGCGTATTAACACGTCGAAGCCGTTGCTATCGTACTTTCCCCCGATCGAGCCGCCGTGAAACAAGGACTGGAAGAACTTATCGGAACGACAGGGATTTTACGGTGCTCCCGGGGCTTTCTTTCTGGACTTTACAGACCGCTTTGCAATCTTCCAGATAACGCGACCGCGGTATTGTGGTACTGGTGAATCAGTTTCCTGCAGGATTGCGTCACTACGTGGAAAAGGAGATCCCGAAGTATAGATTATTAGATCATAGATTCGTTTCCAATAGGGGGACCAACAATTGGCTCAAGAATAAACGAGAACGATAAGTTCGCACCTATGCTAAAATTGGGAATAACATTGACCCCTCGACGTACTATTTAATTTCAAATAATTTGATTTCTTTTATGAATACCTCGTAAATGTAAAAACGAGTGAGTAGCCTCATGATTGCGAAACTTGACATCAAGAACTCATCTCAGACTCGTCATTGTATAAGGGATTAAGAAACAGCGAGGACAACCTGACATTTGTGCAGAGAACCCCTTAGTGACAACCCAAGTTTGAGTTATGGAATTATAGATTGGTTTCGAAGAGTGGTGCAGAAGGAGTAACTCGAACAACATTAAGTTCTCCCGCGGGGCGGCTGTTCTCGGAAGCAACAGTTCACGAAAAGGTTTCGAAGCATCGCGGCATCAGATAGTCGCGAGAGGTATTGTTCGCGAGATTGAAGACGAGTGATCGGGTTCGAGGTCCGTTTGGACGCCATGCGGCGAAAGGCGTGGTTGGGAAGGCCATTAGAATCACAATGTACCGCGTGCAAACAAACTGCTGTGCCGTGGCGAGATAGATAAGCTTTATCTGGCCGGATAGCTCTGGTCAGTCCGTTCGGGGAAAACCGCAGAATATCCAGAACGCGAGTCCTTGGTCGTTAACGAGGGCGCAGGATGTCGATCCACATGTTCTCCGCGTAATCGACCACGAATCTTTCCTATCGAGACACTGCAAAACTTTCCATCCTTCCAACATGTGCATTGGGTGGTCCTTTATATGTATTTCTTCTTTTTCACATATGTCACACGATATCCACAATATTTATCAATATTTAAGAATGGCAGTCGTCATAGACACGCAAATGTTCAACGCGTCAGAATTATTAAAATTTTTTAAACAGAATTCGAACAGCGTTTCGGTGCGCCTTGTCCAATTTATTACAGTGGAAAAATTCGAAGCCAGTGATTTGGTCGTCGATCGACACTCTCTGAGAAATTTTTGAGAGGCCAAGAAAAGCGGCTTTCCCACTAATTTTGGGGAAACGTTTCCCTGTTCCTCGGTTTAAATATAGGCTGACCCTCGGTCGGCCCGAATTTATACGGTTTTTTTTAGGGGGGAGGGGGATAAACGGTCCCTCTCCTTGTTGTACGGTGGGGTGAGTTCTCCCCGGGCTGGGCCACGTCGGGACGCGTCTCGAGGCTCGAAGCAACAGGTGCACGATGCTCGCGTGCACGCTAAATACGCTCCAAAACGCCGACGACCATTAGTTGTACTAATTAACGCGATCGACAGTTTGCAGCTCGATTAACCGCGGCTGGTTTCCGTCCCTATCGATTAACGAAACACGGCCATCGCGATCGGTGAGTTCAACGATCTCGAGAAAAACCTGAAAATGACAGCGTTCGGGCAGACTGTAATCAAAACGACATTAAATTCTTGTGATCGGTATATTAACACATTTCCAGCTTCTGCAACGCCCCTTGCGTGACGTTATTTTTAAACGTTCGTAAACCGTAAAAATAACTGCGAATGACAAAATCGTCGAACGAAATGTAAAAGTCCACTTTCGGTTACCTGTACGTTCCAATTTAATACTCGTTTCTGTAATTGGACTCGTGGTAGCGAATTGTTTACGATAGACAAATAATACGACACTCCACTCGGAGTTTTTAAAGTCTCATTAGGAGGGAAGTGTCGATTAGAAGCACGAACGATTACGATTTTCTGTCGAACCGAGACAAGGGAGCTCGCAGATCGGTACCTCCAGATGCCATAATCGCCGCAAGTTTCCCATGGGGCCATTGTGTCGCTACTCTGCCGCTTGTGTAAACTCCTTCGGCCTTTTGTACGCCTTTATTGCTGGTGGAAACCGCTCCTAGGAAACGGTATCGCTCGTCTTGTTGGCAAACGTTTCTTTCGATCGGTGAAATTTCGCTTGTTCGATCTGTTTCAAGAAAAAATAAATTACCACGTTCTCGAAATAATTCTTTCAACGCTAGTTTTACGTCGAACTGACCAGTTTCAAATTCCATATTTACAGAACTCGTAAATATTTCTATTTTTTAAAAAATCGCATTTTATTCATTTATTAACGGGTATTAAACCCTTTAGTACAAAGATGTAATATGCAAGGAACTACAGATGTGGATGTACATAGTCAAACATTATCGCTTAGTGAATGTAACAAAATAAATTAATTTACAATATGTTGCAAGGATAATCTTAGATAATTTTAGCGTGATCCTCGAAACGATGGGCTTTGACAAAAATATTTTTTTTACCTAAAATTACCAGATAGATCAAATTTTTGGATTCGATGGGAAGCAACGTTTAGGTCGAATCGAAATGGGTAAAATGTTCGCGAGGATGTTCGTACATCGTCGAAATAAGAGAGTGGAAGATTTTGGAGGTACGCCACGCAGGCTAGTAGTTTGTTCAGGACAGCTGCCGCAGTTGTTTGGCTGCTGAGTATATTCCAGAGTCGCCGTGGAAAGAGGGATAAGCCAGAAGACGTTGCCAGCACGTGCCCCGTGTCCGTTAAACTCATCTACAAACTTACGCCCGGCGTGTTCCACATGGTAGGGAAAAAATTACGACCCCGTAAGCAGCCGGGGCCGGATCGTTTTTTAATTCTCTACGGCTTTTCGAAGCAGCGCGCACGCGTCGAGAAAAATTTTCGATCGTCGAATTTTCTCTTCGAGACGAGTCCTACAGCCATAGTTTCCCCTACAATGCCCCAAGCTTTGCGTCGAGCTACACAACTGCGTTTAATTTGTTCAAGGGTAGGGATTATTCTTCGACATTTCGCGTCAGAAACAATAGAAACACCAAAGTTGGAAATATTCAAGACTTTCGAAGGTTTCGAAGTCGATTCGTTCACCTTCAACTTTATTTAAATTTCTGTGACATTCTCGTATAAAGAGACACTGGGTACGCAATATCTGATCATTGATTCTATTAATTGTTTCGGTGGAAACGTCCTACAAAGTAGCCACCTTGGCCGGAATGGCGAGGGTTGCACGATTGTCGAGAAACACGGATAAATAAATGGTAAATCGGAATTAAATTGTTCGTCACGCGACGACTCGTAGGAAAATTTCGATCGTCGGTGTGCTCGATAGCTCGCGAAGTCGCCGGGTAGTTAGCAATTATAAGCAGAAAAATGCAGATCGCGGGCTTTTTTGAATACCAAATCGCGCGGATATTAATTCGCGTCTTCGACGAGCGAAGCAAACGGAACGAGATCGTAGCTCGGCACTTTCTATCGTGGATAATTAGCCGAATGGCGAACTTTCATGGGGAACCGGGTCTGTCGAAACAACTTCTGCAAAGAATGGTAACGCCGTTCGATTTCATTGTTCCAATGAGCCTCGAACGCGTTGGTATGCCCAGAGTCGAAGAGTCGATTCTTCAAACTCGCGTTGCGAAAAAGTCCGTGCGTATTTTCCATATTAGAACTTTATCAATTTTGGGAAATCACTATCACAGATAATCGTAAGCTGCGTAATTTATTTTCGTTAGCTCGAAGTTCATGAATGTTTAATTCCAAGAAAACAGTCTCCTCGTGCACAATGGAAATCTAATCGAGCATTCGTGAGAGCTTTAATCGTTAACCCTTAAAATCGTAAACGTCGTAACGAATTCCCGCGGTTGGTTTTTTTAACGAGGGGCCAACGGGATCCTCGCACGAAAAGAACGGAATATAGATCCTTGTTCCCGAATAGAAATGTGTTTTTTAAGTCAATTAAGGTTATCGGATGAAAGAAATATTTCTGTTGTCAGCGTATAATTGGTACGGAGGTAGAGCCGAGCATCGAGCATGCCGCAAATAACACGAGCTATGCAAATTTATGTTGAACGAGACGGGTCAAGTGTCACCTGGGTCGCGGGTCGTTAGCCATTTGCATTTCCATTCGATTAAGCAATGGTCATCGCGTCCGACTTGGCTTCGATCGGTCGATATCGAATTTTTCTCTACGAAAAAAGAAGACGGAACGCGCACCTGCGACCCCTCGTCACCCTCGCGATACTTCCATTCGAATATCGCCGAAAACCCTCCTATTACGCGGCTTTGACCTCCAGAAACCGATACCATCGAATATCCGAATTTTTTAGCCACAAAAATTGGTTTTTTTTCTTCAAAGTTTGCTCGCGGGAAACTTCAAATGAAAGTTTGTAGATTTTAATTTTCAGGATTTTCTCTTAATACGATGAAAGGGGTGGTCGAAACATTCTCAAGTCATTGAACTTGGGAAAGTTGAATCGTCAAATTGGCGCGAGTTTTGTAAGATTACCATATTTAAATTTGTTAAAAAATCATGTAGAATTAAAATAAAACCCACGTTTAAATCTAACCCTCAACGTGACGACTTTGGGTAAAAATATGTAAATCTAGCGTTAAATTAAAAATAACAAAATATAGAGGGAGAAAATACTATTGTCAGAATTCGAGCGTAGTTCAGTCTTTCGCCAAAAAATTAGTAAGAAAATGGGGAGACACGATGGGGCCCACGAGCAGGGGGGTCTCTGGGCCTGACAGGAGATAAATCCAGCGACGAAACGGCTGATTCACGGTCCGCGAAATCCGAGGAGAATCGTGCGGATTACGCACGCCTCGGCATTGGTCGATCGTACGCGGCATTCGCAACGAGCCAGCCACAGGCGTCGTTCCTGCAAAAGTTGCTCGATTAGGATTCCGTCCACGTTGGCAGCGTTGCGCCGTGGCACGTGGGTTTTCAATTCGACTCCCCCGGTAGCCGGCGGCGTCGTTGTTTCAACCTTCGACGAGGAGAGACGCTCCTTCCTTCGATTACACGCTCGCCCGGCGTCCGTACTCGCGCCACCATGAATAATTCCGTAACGACGGTGCTACACTTTTCGCCATTCCTTGTAATTTATCCCTCGAATAGTTTCACGATGCTCCAGAATTTTACGCGAATTAGGATCCATCGTCGAGTAAACTCTTCATCGACTCCTCCGTCGATCCTAATCCCAGGTACTCTGGGACCTTCCGCTGTATCAGAGTTTCCGTAAAAGGTACTCCACGGAAGGACGATGTGTTCCTCCTTGCGTAAGGGAACCACGAGACCCGTTGTTACTAACTTGAAACTGACTTGCAACGTGGTCCTTTGTTTTCACACCAGGCAGCGTGTTATATCTTATCAAACTTGCTGCCTTACGGTTCTTCCGTTTACGATAAACAAGAGTTACTTCAGAGAGATTATATTTTTAGAACGAAACCGAGTCTTTCGATATCTACCACGCAGGCTTGAAAAAATTCACGTCGGACAAGCGAGATACGAACGTAGAAATAGTCCTGCGATCCTTCAGGGATGAGGTATTTACGTTGTTTATAATACTTCGGAATTACACGAAGAAAGTGTCGAAGATAGCATCTCCGACCAGGAACAGGTTCTCCGGACACGGGCGCATTAACGATTACAGTTTCTTTTTTTTTTCTTACGTTATTAATTACTCACGATTATGGTTGATTAATTTCAACAAGTTAATACTTCCGGAGTAAGTAAAGCAAGTAATAATTATGTTGCGTCCCGAAGATGACCTATATAATGTCGAGAACATTTATACGCGAAATTTCAATATCAACGACTCTTTCTTTGCATTTAATTATTCGTTTTAAGTTTTGCTCCCGGACCGTGTCCCCTATAATTTCCCTAGGTTGCGTGGTAACGCCGATACTCGATCGATCGAGGATCGCGAGGCGACCGCGGCGTCGAGGAACTTGTTCGCGTACACGGGGACAACATGACTCGATAAAAATCGTGTAGTTTGTCGAGCGCGGCGATATCTGCGCAGCTGAATTTGCATGGCTATAAGCTCTCTTACAACGGCGCGCCGCCCGAAAGTCCATTAAGTATGTATGGCGTGCACGCACGGTAAGTCTCCCGTAACCCATAAGCACCTTTGTCTCTACGCGCACAGCCACACGCGCCTAAGCGCGAACCTGTGGGCCCACGAACACGCGCGAACCGCCTATTTGCATACCACAAACGTACAAAGTATCGATGCATCGCTTTAGACCTCGAAAGCGGCTCTCGAGCGGACGACTCCTGCTCGCCTGCTGCCTCGTCGAGCGCGTTCAACGAATTCCAAACCTGTCTCTCGGCTTGCTACAATGTTTTCTGCTCAAACATATCGTCCTCCTCTTCTCTGGTTCTCGATGTTATCCAAAATTCGTGCGCGAGGCAACCTGTCGTTGATGTACCAGCTATCGAAATTCGTCTACATGTCTCTCAGGTTGCTACCAAGCTTTTCTGCACATATACTAGGTCGTACTCGCTAGTTTTTGGTGTTATACCCAATGTGAACATATGATAGGTGAACTAGTTGACGTACCAGGGATTGAACTTCATCTACATGTCCCTCAAGTTGCTACAATGTTCTTAGTGTTCTCTCCAATCTGAAGTTGCTACAAGGCCTTCTGCACAAATATTAGATAATCCCTACTGTTTGTTGATGTTATACCCAATTTGTATACGAGCAAACTAGTTGATCGTACTTCATTTACCTGTGCCCCGATTGCAACAAGATTCTCTGCCCAAATTAGGTTGTTCCATAAAGAAAACGAGTAATAGTCTCTCCTTTCTAAGAATTCTAAGGATAGTTTTGGATTCTTGCTTCTACACACCCCCTGACCACTCCATATCAACGAACAAACGGTCAGAATTGGTAACCCAGGTTGCCCCAAAAACCCTGACAGACTTGGACGGCGAATCTTCTCCACCCACTCGAGATTAGCCAGGTGTAAGGTGTCCGGAAGTTTTTCTTGAAATCCAACGATTCGTTTGGTGTCTCGATGAATACGATTCGGCGGTAGGTGGTACCTGTCGGCATTCGATGCGAAACGAGGGAGAGACGGAGGAGCTCGGGGCACGGATGGATGTGTGAGAAGGCAGGTTAATGGTGCTTCTCACAAAGCGGCTTGCACGCAGAGAGCACGCGCGGAGAGAACCGAAACGCCTGTGTACGAAGGAGCGTCAGGTGTCGCGGCTAAGGCGGCAGGAGCAGCGAAAGCGAACAGAACCAGGCGAGGGGGGCATGCACACCATCCTAGATAGCATCGTCGTAAAGAGGGGTGCAACTGCCAGGCAGGTGCAGGTGCATCGTCGTTGTAGGTACGCTTGCTCTATGCCGTCAGCACCGCCGCGAACCACGGCTACACCTTATGGCGCCCGCGCGAAATTCTTTCTGCCTTTCCTTCTCCAACCATTTCGTTCCCTTTCCTTCCTCTGGCTCGCTTACTATCCCATCGTTTCGGAGATGCGTCTCAAATTTTCGTCTTTGACAGATTTATTTCCGTAAACTAGACATACAGGAAACGTACGTCAAGGTTTCTAGCCGCGTTTGTACAGTAACTATAGTTAAATGGTTGTACCGATCTATAGACTCAACCAGAACGAAATGAACCAAGAGAAAATGGCTTTGCAATAGTGCTCGGAGTCAAGATCGAGTCCCCTAAGGTACCCTTCTTAGGTGATACGTAAAGTCTCGAAGCCCTAGTGTAGAAGAGCCTCGATACACTATGTATGTATGTATTGCCGCACGAAGTAACACTCATTGGTCTCATAGACGCGTTTAAACAAATCTTATTTAGGAAGGGGGGCTGGTATTTTGTTTACTCAAATTGTAATCGATTTACAGAAAGTATCCTCGAATTAATTCGCGTTCTCGCGTTGCAGATATACCGGCGCAAGTGCCGCCGTTAACGCCTGGGACCAACAAGAAGATGACCGAGGCCCTGGAGGCTTCTTTCGCCTCCTGGGAAAAGGAACGAGTCCGCCTCAACATAACCAAAGGTCAGTAGAATCCAACAACTCTTCTTAAAGCTTAATTATTTCGAAAATATCAAATAAGCAAACGAATTGAAACAACTTTCTATAACATAATTTAGCATCCATTTACTCCGTAATATTTCCCTTTTCTGTATTTCGAGCATCGATAACTCGGCGAGATTATTCACGTTACATTATTTTAATACACGACAGCTAATCGACATCGATTTCGAACCGCCCAACGAATGCAAACCATACGTCGACGCAACATGCAATTAGAACGCAAACTTACGCGACATTTTGCGAGTATTCCGAGACATTCGAACGACAGCAGGATATCCGAAGCTCGCGGATAGCGTTCATTTATGTTTCTTTCATTCGGACAAGTCCACCTTCCACGTCGGTGTACGCGGACGAGTTTTAATTACGCGATTCGATACGCGGGTCCGAGCTTTGATGTTTTCATCGGAGAAACGAGTACATTGATGCGTCGATTCATTAGCTCGGGGGCTTCGCGCGGAACCCGTCCTCGAGAAAACGACGCTATTACCGCGCCGATCGTTTAAGCGCGGCGTTAACGATAGCAATATGTCGATAATCATGTATAACGAGTACTGGCGAACGTTCGATTTCTCCTATTTGGAACTACAAGAGTCGCCGGCCGCCTCGCTTCGAATATTACACGAATCTCGAGGACATCTCGAGATACTGTGTTGGTAAGTCCCACGGGCTTGTAAAGTATCCTCGAGATAAGAGGGAATGACGAAACCGATCTCGAAGCTAATTTTTCTGTACCTCGAACTGTGCAAATTTATTTTCCATACAATTTACCGTCTGGAGAACACATGGTTTCTAAATTAGTCATCGATCAACATATGCAACTCTTGATATGAAACTTTTTTGTATTTCCTAATTGGCTTCTTAAAACTGTCTCGTGAAACCAAGAAAAGACACGTTATTAACCCCTCACCGTACAATGACGAGTTCTCGATGTCGAGTTTCACAATCGAGTCTTACGTACTAAAATCAACATATTTTTACATTCACGAGGTATTCGTAAAACAAATCTATTCTTTCCCGAGGACGTTCCTTGCACGTACAAAGTTAAACAAAGTTAAATAGTCGTTTGAGAAATTACATTAAATCGTAAGTCAAGGGGTTAATGTATGCAAACAAGACTCTTATTCCACAGAGCTGCATTGGTCGTGTTGCGTAATTATAATTACACAAAACCGCGCTGTACGAATTGCATTGCGAGCGTTGGGTTTACATCGAACGGGGGTCCCCCGGAACCGCGTCCATAAATTTGTCACAGCCGAAATGAGATGCAACAACCCCGATCGGAGCCATCGTTCCTCGACGATCGCGCGAAAGGAAAACGGACACGGTGCACCGGGCAAAAGGCGGCTCTGGAACAATACTTGGGCGACTGTAAAAGCGAATCTCCAAGTACAAAAAGAGAGAGAGAGATAAAAAAGCTTCTCGATTCGTTGCGCAGCGTGGCACGGTCGAGCGATCGCGGGTGAAATTTGTCGAAAATCGGCGTCGGAGAGGAGAGCCGGTGCGTGCCGGCGCTGAAAGAGGGAAAAGCGTTGGCTGCGTGCGTGAGTGCGTGAGTAAGCGAACGAACACTGGGTATACGCAATGTGATGCGATGTGCGACGGAGCCGGCGATGTGCAGGAATTGTGAATGTGATGTTGATGGTTCTCTGATGGGGAGCCGATGCCACACATCCGGTATGCGCATTCAGAGCCACGCGGGTGTGACGTTACTTCCGGTCTACATGGCCCCGGGTTCGTACCCTCCGGCCAGATCACCTACAGTCTGACCTCCGTGAACCTAACGAGCAACCTCGCGCCGTTCCACTTCGAGCAGACCGTAGTCGCGATCGTTCCGTTCCTTTCTTTCTATCCCGCTGCTCCTCCTTCCTCATTTAATCTGTTCTTCTATTTTTTTTTTCCTCTCTTTTCGCCCGCTTTATTGTCTCCTCGACCTTTTCGTCCGCCATTGTCTCTCGGCACGACTCCGTTCGTCACGCTGCCATTTTGTCGTTTCGCGAGCCACCGCTTCGACCACCGCCATTCCGCAAACTAATTTCCACTCGCCTTTCCTTCCCAAACTACCCGTTAACGAATTCTTTTTTAATCCATCCGAACCTATGAAAACATTACGGAAATCTAACTTAAAAAATTCCAACGCTGGTTTTGATTTTGAGAGATCGAAAAAAAGAGAAACTTTGTATTCGATAAATCCATAAATAATAGCGAAGTACTGCATTTCTCGTTAATTTTCTTTTTCTGTTTCCAAAGAGATGGTATCGCCTAGTTATTTATGCTTTCTGATCTGATTGCCGATAACCCGTAAACTAGAAAATTCAGTATTTAATTGATAATGACTTTGTGTTAGTAAAACGATTTCCTAGTACAGTATTGCGGAATTAAAAATGTTTTTCCACGGATCGGTGATCGTCGGAGAATATACGCTCCTAGATCACACTGGCGTGCAACGCTTTTAATTATGTTTTTTGAGAATCTTGAGAAAAAGTTTGCGCGATTCCATCATCGGCTGAACAGTTCCACGGTTTAAATCCAACCGTGTACAAACACACCGCGCGATACAAACGAAAAGGAGAATTTTCATATCGATAATCGCTAAATCAACCTTCTACGCGATGCAAAGCTCTTATCGGTGTTTGCGTGGTAGAATGCAAAATGGTATCGTTTGTTTGTCATCGAAACGACGCGACCGTAACCGCGACCAACGCCATGGAAACTTTTCGCGCGCGTAGCTAGTTCCATAAAATATTCTCTATTTATTTTCGTCCGGCGACGACCAAATTTCGGTGATAGATTCGAACAGTTTCGATCCGTGAAAAAAATATTTCCCAAAGATGGCTGGCCACTCTTTATTTACTCGATGGATGTCGTCCAAATCGGGATCAACAATATTCGTAAAAGATCGCACGTGCGTGCTATATTTGAGACGAAGCCAGCACCTGCTGCAGAATGGCATGCCGTGCATTCGCGATTGCATTGTAGGACGTCAGAAACCTCTGACGCATTCGTTATTATGATTTATTCAGAATCTGCCTTTCTTATGAATAATAAGCGCCGCCAAGGATGCATCCTCTTTGTCGAATCGAAGAGGTTCGTCACGTACCGGCCGAGCACGCATCGACGCACCGTAGAACCTTTGCTCGTCGCACGAAACTTGAGGATCTTCTTTAATTCGCGTCTTTCGAGGCTAAATACCGAGAACTCCGTCGACGATCGTGTTAAATTCTGCGTTGCAATTGAGATTCCGTCGAGAAATCCATGCATCGCGTGTGTACTTAACGTTTAAATAGAATGATTCGAGGTCGCCGGTGAATCTTGGTCGGAAATTTATTCGTGTCGCCGATTTCTGCGAACGCGACGCGGTGTCGTCCTTCCAAGATTTCGCTTTCAATATCGTTTCCGTTTCGAAAAGACCAGGGCTTTCTGGCGAACGTAACGCGCCTAACGGGGCCCGGCTGCGAGATATCCTGTTCGATAAAATGCAAAAAGCTGTAGAAACGTCGCGTCAGATGGCTAATTAAAATCTTCACCGTGACGCGTTACACGCCCGTAATCTCGCATCGGGACGCGTTTCTTTCTGGCTGGCCGATCGGGGTGGAGAGAGAGAGAAAAAAAAAAAAGAGGGAGAATAAAAGATCGGGGGAAGATGAAAGAAGAAAGAAATTGGCGTCCACCTGTACGGAGCGGGGCCAGCGAAATTTATCACTGGAGGGCAGGTACATCGTATCGTAGGCAAACTGTGGGGCCCCGGTCGCCGCGGCAGACGGTTCCTAAACCAACCGACCGAAATCACAGTCGGTGTTCCGATCATTCCCGTGAAAGCTTGCGCGTGGCACCTGCGCCCACCTATCTCTGTTTATGGACCTCGATGGAGCCTCGATTTTGTCTTTATCGGTGCTTTCGGACACCTTTGCCCTTCCCCCCCCCCCTTCCAACAAAACGAATTCTTTCTCGCGATTCTGCTGTTACCGGTGCAAAGTATGCGATCGGTCGCTGAGACAATTTCTCGAACCGATCGCCATCTTGATTCTTCCGCGCGCATTCCGCTCGCGCACCTCGAACCTTCGAGGGTTTGTTCTTCGTTTCGAGCCTCCAGTCTAGTTACTTATAGCCGAAATATTTTGTAAAACAGCATTTGGTTTCGAGAAATAAAATATCTTAGAGACATTCGATCGACAAGGTTGTTAAATCGTAGCCGACGACCCCTTTGGCGACGTCCTCAAGACGCGACGTGGAAAAAGAAGCCGGCCGGTAGTCCTTGGATGGCCATATCGAAATCGACGCCGAGTTCGATCTATCGCGCGGCGGATACGTGACTCGCGAGAGCAAGGCTCTTTTTATGAATGGACGAGGCCCTCGAAGAGGACCGCGTTCGTGGAAATGATGAGAAATATACGTCGGACCGGATCGACGCCGGCGTTCCGCGGCGATAATGCATAAATAGAGAAAAGGTGAGAGCAAAGAGGACGCGCGCCACGCCAAGTGTCTAACGGCACGGCACGATCAAAGCGGCCGCCGATATTTGAGGATCGCGCCGATGTTTGCCGAACTTATTCCTTGTCAGCACTGTTAACAGACTTGCGAGTTCTCTCCCTCTCGCTCACATAGACAGCGTAAACCTTCTCCTTCCTCCCTCCCCCCTCTGTGTTCGTCCTTTCGTTCCTTTTCGATTACACCTTTTTATTTCCCTTTAACTAGCCGGGGCCCTGGCCACCTTCGTTCTTCCCTCGATTTTTCGAAACGGAATAACACTTGGTCCCTGAAACTGGTTCAAACCGCAGCAGACGATCGAAACGGAAATTGATATATCGGAATAATTTGATGGTAATTGGATAACTATTGGAATAGCTTCTTAAAAGTAATTAAAACATAATGTTAAAAAAAAAAAATAAAGTTCAAACGAGTACACAATTTAGGAGATCAGAATTACATTTACCGAATACGGTCGTAAGAAAAGTGGCTAGTCGGATATTTTAGTAAAATGGCTCTTTTTTCCGGTTTTGGGAGGGAGGTGTGAAGGGCAAGGTGTTTGCGACGTTTCTGGTTCCAGTGGAGAAAAACGTGGCGCAAATATTTCTGCGGAGGGACGCGATTACACCGCGCTATCGTTCCTCCAGACGCGCGTTGATTCGCTGCCGCGGCTTTTAATCAACCGTACCGCAATAGGCTAATCTAGGCAATTAGTTTCCTACGACGTAATCAGCCGGCAGATAAGGCGAAACGTCGGGTGGGAGTTAAAAGTCCTGTATTACATTTTAGATTACTTCCATATGCATTATCATCGCCCGAAGAGAAATATGTAGATCGCGACGCGCGCGGGAGAACGAGATTATCAGGGACCGAGAAAACGTCCAACAAGACCGCTCTCGGTTTTCATCGCGTGTTCGTTTTTTTGCAACCGTAATCAATACCATACAGCGGTCCCGATTAATTGGAAAATAAACCGCCTCGCCGGATAATGGACACGTATACGTTAATGTTGCTATTAGTTTTGAACTTTTTTTCCCCCCCCAGAGAGTTTACCGCACCGATCGGTTTCCAGCGAAAACTGGATTGCGCGCGTTCGTCTCCACTCGTAGAATCGATTATCACAATACCGTCTCTTTCCTTATTTTTACCAATTAAATTTCTAAACGAGATTAATAACGTGCCATACGATAATTGCTCCTGAAGATGTACAAGTAAATATTTGTTGGGGAGAAAAATTCGACTGTATCCTGGTCTCGAAGGACCGTAGAAATAAATACAAGATCGATCTAAAGATTAATCGAGCGTTTTGAGATATTTTTCTATTTCGAGATGAAAAAATTTGTTCCCGCGTCTAAAACGCTCGGTAATCGCGAGGATAAGGTGAAAGCGCCCCGGCGCGTGTACCGAAAAATTCTCTCTTGCGGCGTGGCCGAGGATTTTCCCGAAACTCTTTCGACCGATTCGATGGCTCGTTTCGACGAATTCTGTGGCGCGCACGGGCCCCGAAACCAAGAGGAAGACGCCTCGTTAGGACTGTTCGTTGTAATTTCTGTTTGCATTACGAGCCGAACTGTACTTTTACGCGGGAAGATACCGCGAAACAATGCAAGACACGCGTGCAAATATGGGCGCGCACCTCAAATGGGACATTCCAATGTTTCTCGGTATTGCTTCTACCAAAGATGGCCGGGCCCCAGCACCGATCGTGCCGTCAACCCGACACAATATCTCCCGTCTTCGAGAAGCCTTGCGTCACTACGCGTTTCAAACGCGTCGAAAAAAACATCTCGAGAACCAAAATACACGACCCTCGTATTTATTTTATTCCTACCTCGAGCAAGAACAGCGTAGACGTTCGAAAGAAGCGTAATTAATCTAAAAATTCTGATCTTATCTGGAACGCAATTTCATCGTCCGTTTATTTACTTTTATTTACCGATATATCATCCCCCTCGAGAGCCCTATCTATTCGATCGTCGCTCGTTTACATGTTATTAGTATGCAACAGTAATTTTCCGTCCGCGTTCGATTGAAATTGACAGCTACGAGCGCCTTTTATTTTCCGAAACGCGGCGTCGAACACCGTGAAACGCGAACGCGAGAACCGTTCCCGCATTAGAATAGATACCGATCGTTTCCCCGTACGAAAGCATCGGTAGCGTTATTAGACACCGATTCGATTTGAATAATCGTTTTTCACGTTAAGCGATCGCGAAGTCGAAAGGAAAATGGGGAATTTTAATATCCCTCGAATCGAGAGCATAAAATGGTAGGGTTGTCGGTGCTGGACACTCCCACTCGTTTTTAACAGGTTGCTCGTCGCTCTATGCAAATCCAACCGCGTCGATTAAGCGATCCCGTACATTTTTCAGACCCGAGGCAATGGTCGGAAGCAGCTGTCGCTCACTGGTTGCACTGGGCGATCGGGGAGTTTTCCCTGGAGGGTGTGGCGATGCAGCCCTGGCAACACATGACCGGGAAACAGATTTGTGCCATGGGGAAGGAATCCTTTCTGGCACGTGCTCCGGCCTTCATGGGCGATATCCTGTGGGAGCACCTCGAGATCCTGCAGAAAGGTACGTGACTTTCTCCTCTTTATTCCTCCTCGTGCCAGCTGGCCATTCCAGTTCCCTCGAACGGCTTCTTAATCGCTGCGATTCGTTAACATTTACCCTTGGAACGTTAAAAAAATACAAACAAAGGGTGTAGTTTTATTAATTTCGTCGCGTGCCAAGTTTTAGCGAGGGGCTCCAAGTGGATGTTGTTGTTAGAAATGGGTCACGTTCGACCCCCCGATAAATTCGCGTATGTTACGTTTGCAACGACTTACGAACGCGATTGTATTGTTTAATTACATGTCAGCGACGGAGGTGGGCAAATTTTATTCACGATTAACTATTTATAGGAAATTTTAATATTTGGGTGCTGAGACAACCCTCTACGAAGCTCCCGTTTCATTAATTCGATTAATAAAAATCAGTTGATGGCGAATAAAGTTTGCTCGACTCTGATTAGCGATAGAAACTATAATATCGCGCTTGAAAAGAGGATCGACGATTCGAAAAGGAAATATAGAGATAGTTGTCTGGAGGCTCCAGTGTCCAGACGGGGGATTCGCGCGAGGAAAAGCAGGTTGGACCGGAAGAGTCGTTTTCCTCGGACGTGGGACATCCCATTGCCGTGTTCGCACAAAAACAGATATCGAATTTCCGTAAAATCGCAATGTCACGGCAGGTACCGGGCGCAGAAACCGGCCGCGAACAATGACAGGAGAGAGATCACGGGGAGACGCGACGACCTCCCTCTTCGTGTTTTCAGCGTTTCGAAGCGTTGAATCGGTACTTTTTATTCGAACCAAGGAGAGAATGGCGGAATGAAAAAAAAAAGAGAACCGCGCCATAGAAACTCCCACTCCGGATATCCTGTGCCAGCAGAATGGTCCCGTGCCATTGCCTCGGCCACTTAGGTGGTTTTCGGCCCGCTCGTGCGTGTGTATCTGCCCTCGCGAGGATCCGCTCGTATTTCGATTACGAGATCCTGCTACAGATAGATCCTCGATCCTTCTCCACGGACCTTTAACGGGGAAACTAGCGTCAACGATCACCCAGCACGACGCTCTCTCCGCGAGTTGCACCGCCTTAAAAAACGTCAAATAGTAATTCTTTGGAAATTAATTCATGATGCACAATTTTATTTAAACGGACGACGAGTCGCTGGTTAAACGCTCACGAGAAACGCAATGAACGTTTCATTCATCGTTGCACATCGTCCAACCGTTTCGAACCTGGTTTTACGATGGCGATTCATGGCTAGAGCAATGGCACAACGCGCAAGAGATTAAACGCTGTTCGCGATTCCGTGTCGCAAGAAATGGACTGGCGAGAAAGCGTTCGTTGAAGGTGAGACATTAATTGCGACGACCGGCAGAGGATCTGATCGTTTCGTTCGGTTTTCTGCTAGCCGAACAGAGTACTATTTGATAGAATTTTTCTTTATACGCTGTTGTTTAACGGTTTGAAATTAAAGTCTGCGGAGAATCAGCCAATTTCTGACGTTTGTCCTTCGTCGAGCCATGCACCAAGGCGACACTAATCGATCGGTTCGCCGTCGATATGGTCTTCGAATCCCCGAGGGAAAAGCTCTTTCGTCGAGATTCTCTGTCTCGGTTATTATTCGCGAGATCGTGTTCGTATCGTATATCATTCGCCGGGAGGAAGTTACCCTCGAACTTCTACATCTTCGGTGGAGAACACAGGAAGGGCGGGAGCGAGAGAAAAGCAGAAGGAGAGAGACGGACAAGGTATGAAATGATCCGGGCAGGAAGCGGAGGTTCACCCATGATTTAACTCCCGTTAAGTAAAAGCCCGTACTTCCTTATCGATTATTTCGTGTCGTCTCATCGGCCGGAGAAACCGCGATTCAATCGACTGGCCCCGATTAGACACGTAACGAATCCAATATTTATACGAAACGAAACCCTTTTTTTTCTCTCCTCGTTGCACCGTACATCCTACTATCGCAGAAAATTATTTATCGTCTCCACAGACACGGACCATGAATAGACAGTATATTGCGCCTCGTGTCAGGGTCTCTTTCGATCACAAATTATTTCAAAGTCACGGGAAAGACCGTGCATTCGTATTCTCATGCTCAATGGACGCCATAATTTGTAATTCTCCAGAACGTTTCGATTTACTCGCGAGGGTGGTTACCCCCAGAGACGAGCGAATTTAACGGATAAAAAAATCTGCTGTTCGTTCCCTTGGACATTTCGTGTATGGCTTTGTTCGTCTGTTCAACCGCGGAACAATGGAGAGCTCGCGATCTCGGACGCGAGTCGTAACTCGGCTCGGCTGGAACCTATGGCGTGCTCGTACGCTCGTAGACGCGACATGGCGTGGGTAATCGCTTTGATTCCGCGAACGAGAACGGATATTAGGAAACTCTGCATGCGCCGTAGTAGAAACTAAAAAGCTGCATCCTCCCGCCGCGGGCGCGATTGAATCACGGAGTGAAATCCCCCCCTTGATATATTTTCTGTCGTTTCGTCGTGTCGCAACGACGAGTTTCTATTTTTCGTTTCGATATTTTTCGTACAATCTCGGTGGACCTATCGTTTACTTATTATTCCTTGAAAAGTCTCTTAGTCTCTTAAACCCAAATCCTGAACGAAAAAGGGATTTCTGTTTATCGTACGAGACATTCGAAGCTGCAATTACGACATCCTTTAATAAGATAAGAACGATTGTCACTATTGCGATCAATGGTAGACTACCATTGCAACGATCTCGCTACTTGAATTAATATGATAATAATTGGCAGTATACAGCCAGCAGACTCGACTATAAGGTGTGACTTTGCGAGTTAAACAGTTTATGATCCATCAAACGAACCCTCACCGTGCAATTAAAAATGTATTCGACTCTCTTGCGTTAGCTATATCGATGATAATTTATATTGTCGAAACAATGTCCTATGGCGAAAATAGTAAAAACCAATTCTCAAACTCGTCGAGTTTCCAAGAGCACCCAAACTTCTAGTTCGTAATGATAAATTAAAATGAAGGAAACGAGACGCGGTAGTCAAAGTGTTAGCTGTAACCGGAAGTGTGAGGAACGAATCGAGAAGAGATACCATTCGTTTCGCCCGGGCCAGCCCAGTTCGAATTAATTCTCGGGCATCGATTATTCGTTTCGCGCAAGCTCGTCGCAGAAACGCAGAAACGAACGTTGCCGATGAATCACGCCAATGGCAATCCTCTCCTTCGCAATAATGGCCGTAATAATGGAGCACACAGTCGGAGATCGTTCATGGCGATTACGTTCCGTGGTGCTCTTGCACCGCGAATAGCAAAAACGGGAGACAGACTTTACGCGTCGCGGTAACGTCACGTACCGCCGACATAATTGGCTTAATGACATGGAATTCTATAATCGCGGTAACTACGACGATGCAAACATTAATTCCATATATACCCCGCCCCCTCCCGCCACGGACTGACGTGTAAATAGCGCATTAGCGTAAACAGAGTCGAGGCGAATAAATTGACGCGTCGGTACGTCGAGCGTAAGAAAGTGGAATTGTTGGTTTCGTTGCCTTTTGTCCGCCGAAAGAAAATACAGAATTTTTTCACTAAATCTTCGTCTGACAAATATTATCCCCGAAAACACGTTATTTTGCGAAATTCGTTCCGAGTTAACGAAGAATCCACGACGTTCCCCGATTCGAAAGTCACCGTGAATCGAGGCGAAAACGCAGAGCCCCTTAAAGTCAGATCGAAAGAACTAGAAATTTAGGAAAAGATCGTGGAGCAACTCGCGACTGAGGATCTGTTCCATTTTCCCTATTCAGATGTCGACGCGGCGAAGGCCTCTCTGGAGAACGTGCCGAGCAACGTGTACGAAAGTGTATGCGTGCCAGATTTAGGCGATTTCTTGGGATACCAGGGCGCGGCCCATCAGGTGGCGACGCCGGAACACAAGAGCCCAGCGACGCCCGCGAGTTCCACCACCTCGAACTCCTCGGGCCCTCAAACCGGGACTCAACCGCCGTCCACGTTGCAACCGACCTCCGGTGCAGTTTCTCTACCCTCGAGACAGTATCATAACGATGGTAAGTGTCTCTTTTCACTATCCACGTGGCCTGGGTTCCGTTCATCCGTCCACCCAGAGCCTAGCAACTAAAGACGAACGGGTTCCATCGGCGATCGAGCGATCGTAAACACGAGAATCGTCGACAATCGTGAAGTTCGTGTTTGTGCTTATCGCGTTGCACCACGGTCCACGGAAGATATTTTTGTACCTCGAGTACCGTGGAAATGCGACAACGAACGCTGCAAATAATATTTCTGACGTTCACGGGGACGGTGTTTTAGCGAAGGAAATTTTAATCTCGAAGATCGGCCACGCTTTGGAGGGACAGAGTTATGGTAATCCGATGGACGAAACAAGGAGTAGTTTGAAACAGTTTTCGATCGTTTAGAAACATATTTTAACGAACAGCGTAACAACGGAAGTAAACTCGAGGGACGATCTAATAGCTGTCTCGGACTCGAAAAATGGACACCGAATACCGAATACCGGACACCGATCTCAGAGAGACGTTGAACTCGCAAGACGCGTCCATGAATGGAAGTTATTGGCGTTGAAGAATTAAGTTTTCCCCCGGTGCTGATCGAACAAAGTTACTTCGAGCCAACGTGGATTCCATTGAAGTTGAAAAACGTAGGCGCAACAGGAGATAAATTAGGGGAGGCTCCCGTCCGTTGACGGCTGTAAAAGTTTCCCTGACAATATAGAGTCGATTGAACGTCTCTCTACGTCGGGTGTCGACGCACAGACAAGTAGATCTCTTCTTCTGTCGCGATCTCGACGGTCCGACCAGGGTTTCCCAACCCCTCCGACTGAAATCTGCAATTTATTCAGGCAAATATACTCCCGGAAACGAGGCAAATACCATTCAACAAGTCCACAGCTCCTGTTCGATCTAGAAAAATTAACAGGGCAGAAACAACTAGGATTTGTGGAATCATGGACGCCTTGTGCGGAAATCCTGTGGTCCTGTTCGTTGACCATACTCGTCGAACGCATATGGGCGTTCACCGCACGCTGGTCAGCGATCGGTCGAGGATGTTGGTTTATTATATTTAGCTGGTATTCGATAACATCTTTACATATAGTTACTTAAAATTTCACTAGTCGCGAAACTCGTGATAAGTTTGAAGCGTCGGTCACCAGTGACCCCCAAGACAGTCAAGTTCCCAGAACGCTTTTGCTTTAATTAACCACTGACAACGAATCTTAAAACGATCAATTCAAAATGCATGTAAATTTTTATGAAAAACATCTTTTGGACATGGTTTTCGAGCTCCCTCTTCGTCGGCTATGGTTACGAAGGGGATTCGTCGAGAGTCCAGGTTGGGAAACGCTGACCAGAGGAGCCGCGGAGGAGGAGCGAAACCGCGAAAGAGCGCGACAAGCTGGTTTATTTATTTCCCCCGATTGCAGCCGCGAACGAAAGCGGTTGCGACTCGGCAGAGGAGTTTCTCATTGTTACGTCAGGGGTGGCTGATAGCATCTCTCGGCTCGGCGCGTTTGCACGCGTTGCCACAGGTCTCTCATTATCGTCACTGGTTCGCCTCTCATTTAACGTTTCGTCGTCGTCGTCGTCGTCGTCGTCGTCCAAGTCCCCCCGGGGCGGCATCGAAACGACAATCCGCGATTTCACTGAGCGCGGTGCTCGTCCGTCTTAGAAATCGACTCCGTTAACTAACCGGGCCCGCGTCCTCCGCGGGGAGGGTGGATTGCAATATCTCGGCCAGCTCGGCCGCGTGATTCACCTTATTCACCTTATTCTCCGCTGTTTTCATCGCTGAACTCTGACGCAACTCATTCAGCCGAAGGACTCCGGCTGTTCCACCAACGAACAATGGAAAACGGGGGCCAGGAGTGCCTCGCTGGGAGTGGATCATCCCATTCATCCGGTCGAGCAATTTGTTGTCCTGGATTTTTTCTCGTTTCCCGGCTACCGATGCTTATCACCCGCGGTGTTAACACCGCCTGTGAGAGACTGTCGCTCGCAACCACCGCTCCGGGCCCAGATATCATCTCCAGTCCAACTCCAACGGACCGCTTACAATTGGTTTCTAACCTTTCGGGCCCCAGAAAAGTCTCCGTAATTCAATAAATCGGTATTTAAGGGTTAACTTCCTAGTAAAATTAACCCCGATTCGCCTCGATTGGGCCCTATACGTCGAGACTTTAACGAACTCCAGCGAATTCAGTATCCACCAAGAGGGAGACTAATTCGGTAAATCGGTATTTCAGGGTTCACAAAATGTTACTGCACCCTTTAGAGTGCGACCAACGAATCGCTTCCTAGTAAGATTGACACCAATTCTACTCGATTGGGCCCCACGTTGAGACTTTGACGGATTCCAAGCGTCCGCGACGCGATTCCATCGAGTCGCCATCGTAGTATCCAGCAAGAGGGAGAGTAGGCTTGTTCAGCACACACGCGAGCGGTCGCCGAGCGGATCGGAGCCGGCTCGAATAGAACGGAACGGAGGAGAACATTATGAGGCGAGCGTTCATAGCGTAGGTAACAATTACCTCTAGTCGGGGGCCTTACGTCATTGCAGCAGTGACCGTGGATGAACGAGGGAAAGTCGGGCCCTCTGCACGCTTCGCCGCGGACAATGGAGACGACGCCGGGCTCCGCTGCCTCTCGCGGCATCCTTGCGTTTAGGCCGATAAAAATATGTACGCGGTCCCCTGATCGATCGCGTCAAACTCATTTCCAAAATCTTTGTACGGTTCTATAGGTTCCAATTATCTTGTAATATAACACGAGGGGTAGCTCTTCCTTAAGCAATTTATTTCGAATAAAGGATACTCTTTTAGTTTGATCTAAATTCTGGACCCAGTATTCCGAAATCACTCGCGACGGGTTCATCGTTTTGTGGATCGTCAGGAGTCATGGTCGGGGTTCGATCGTTCGCCTAAAATCGTCAGAGAGAATTTTTGCGTAAGACTTGGCGAACTGTATCATGATTCGACTGTGGAACGTGTCGTTGCAAGACGACCAACACAGACGACCGTATAATAGACTCATTATTTCTGCTTGCCGGAGCACTGTTACGTTATGTATCGCGGCTCTTCGAGGTCTCTGGTTCGACTCTCGCTTATCCTCGCTTTCGACCTCCTCCTCTTGGAACCGATGCGTTACGTTACTCCTGCGCATACACGTGCACGTCACTCTCAAACTTTTCCAACCCATAGATCGCGATGGCTCGTCCAACGGAGCCTCTCCGCGGCCACTACCACCGACCCAATTCTCACACCGACTTTTTTCACAACCGTGCGCTCTAACAACCTCTCCGGCACCGCCAGAACAAGGCCCAGGCGTGTTAAACAACAACAATAATTAGAATTTATTTGTTCGACCTAACCCTCGACCCCTTTGCAGTCTAAGACTCTATTAAACGTCTTACACGATCACCTCAGAGCTAAATGCAAAGGGTAGTACGCACAAAAATGTCTAGAACACAGAATTTCCTTTTGGTTCGACCATCGAATCTCCATCATTCGATCATGATTAACACGAGTCGTCGAGCAGCCTTCGAGGATCCCTTGGAAGCCAAAAAAGCAACATTCTCGACTTCCGCGAGTCGGCTGCCGAGGTCTTTTGAAACCGAGACGTTGTCTGAATGCTCAAACAAAGGATCGAAGGCCCGCCAAACTGTTTGCTCAGTTTGGACTAGGGCTGACCAGAGACTTCTTACAATGTTTCTACCACAGTAGAGGTACGATTATTCGGCAAAGATAAAAAATTTTAAATCATTGTGAAAAAATTATTTTTAGTTACAGGGGTCAATTACAATCAGTTTCGGTGAATAGACATACCCTCGAAATCTTAACCAGTTTCGAGAAAAAAATTCGAGTAGGTGTGAAATTTTTCGACAAAATTAAAAATTTTCAAATCGTTATAAAAAAATTATTTATAGTTGCAAGGGTCTATTACGATCATTTTTGGTCATTAGACATACCTCCGAATTCTTACACACTTTTGAGTAAAAAATTCATTACCATGTATGGCCAGAAATGTCATGCTTATGTTTGAAACGTCATAACTCCTGAACAGATTGGAGGATTTCAATGTTTTAACATGCAAACGTCGCGTATTTTAGTCAAGAATACGTAGAAATTCTAATATCCAAAAAGCTGTTCCTTAACCCCATGAATTAAAAAAAAAACCATAAAAGTGGTCCAATTCCTCATTTTTATCACTTCACATGTCGGATATTCGTAATTTTACTATAATAACGAAATATTAAAAATGTTTAAAGGGGTTGAAGGTGGATGATTTTGGATAAGAGTTTAGGTATTGATGTCGGTTCTAATTTCGAGGATATCCGATAGGAAAACGAAGATTCGCTCGTCGGTTCGTGTCACGTATGTCGCCTCGTCGACGACGCGCGTGCACCACGGACGGGCACGGGTCGTTCGCGCACGCGCGTTTGCATAAATTAGAGGAGCAAAACAGGCGACAGGGGAGAGTGTTCGAATCCCGCCGTGCGCAAAAGCGAGTTCCTACGGTTTACCGACACCCGGCCAAAAAAGGATCGGCCATCGTGTGACGCCATTCGCTATTCTTTTATGGAAAGGTTAGTCAATCGTGCCGACGAGCACAATGATTATTTGTTAAGCAACCACCGCGCGATAACTAACCGTGGCTGGCCACGCGGCATTTTGATTCGTTGGCCTCAGAGAGCGCGTTTTTGGCGACCAACGAGTTCTCCGGCGCGCTCAGAATCCTTATGAAACTCTATTCTGTTCAATAGCCGCACGTGCGCCTCGTGGATACCGGGGGAAATCGTTTAGAATCGTCCTTTCCAGAGGTGGAGCCGGATTCGATCATTATTCTGGGTATTGGATGTTCTTAAACGTCGGGAAAAGGAGTTTGGATCGACGCGTCCGTGAAAAAGAGGGACGAAAGGCTCGAGTGCTGATGGCGAAGGGTAGGAAATGGGGAGGGAATCGAGGTCGAGGACCGATCGTTGTTTTTGGGAGCCCGACCGTCGCTGTGTTTCTCCGATCGCCTATCACTTTTCGCTAAAACAGAATTTTAAACGCGCGATCGATTATCTTTCGAATTCCAAGGATCGAGACAATGTTATCGTGATATAAATTAGCGCGGTTACAAAAGCGATTTGTGCAACTAAAGTTGCAATAGGACGCGCGATGCAGATCGGTGTGGAGCAACCGATTGCTCCGCGAGTTTCTAGCCGGGCATATTAAACGCAAAATGTAAGATCGTACGATGAATGGTATACAACATTGTTTTCTTCTTTAGTCCTCGCGCAATCAAATTGTTATTATCATCGTCCGCTTACGGCAACGACTCGCTACTCTTAAGTACTATAAACTCGTAATTTTATTCCACTGCGAAGGGGTTGAAATTCCTTGGCAAATATGACAAACGACACAAGATATTCCTAAATAAAAAAGAAAAGGTACGCAGCAGCAATTAACATCTCGTCGGGAGAACCCCCCGCGACACTCGAACGGAAGAAAACACGGGTCTGAGGAGGATCGTTCGTGTATCGGCGTGTCAGGGGGTGAACATATGCCCAGCAGGGGCGCGGACAATTGTGCAAGCTCGCGGAACAAACGCTATAAAGAGGGATGAAAGATCCGAAAAGTGGTAGGGTCGTGGAGGGATGAAACCGGGGCCCACGAAGGGAAAAGGCGTACGCGTAAGGGGCGAGGGAGCGAGGGAGCGAGGGGGGATGATGGTTGGCGCAGGTTGTATTCATTCACTCGTTCATTCATAGTTCGTACACCGCCTCGGGGGCCTACAAAGCCTTCTCTCGCTCATTCAGAACTCACGACACGACCGCGGTGTATGTGTGTTTTTTTTCGTCCCTTCTTCCTGTCCGTGTTAGACGTCGCCCTCGTCTTCTTCGCGGTCTCCTCCGTCCTCTCGATCGTCGCTTTTTCGTCTTCCTCGCCGCGATCGGCGCTGACAGAGAGAGAGAGAGAGAACGATAGTCACGGAGGAACGAAGGCAAGCTGGAGAAAAGACGTCGAAGGAAAGAGGAGGAGGGAGGCAAGAACGAGAGGGACAGAGCGTGGAAGCTCGTGTTACAACCGGAAGCCGAGGCAGGACCGGAGAATAGGAGGGAGGGAGGAGTCCTACCCCAATACTCCAGAGAGCAAGATAGTTTTATAATGTTCTCGAGTGCTCCTCCCTTAATGCACCCCTAAATGCACCCTCCTCGGGCTGGCTGCGACGGCATTGTTGCTCACTTGGACTGTCGAGGCTGAGTATCGAACAGATGCAGACGAAGGAGATCTTGCACGACCGCTTTCGGCCCTCGAAATACGTTACGATGCCCTCCATTATGATTCTCGTCGTCGAGGCGTGCATCAAGGTCGCCAGAGTTCCTAGGGGCCATTCACTGTCGGAGAACCGACAGACTCGTTTTCCAGTTTTTGGCAGTGTTCTCGGTGTCGACGGATATTCTTGCCTCGTCTCGTTGTTTCTGAACTCTTCTGGTTCCCTCGTTCGTTCACCGTTTTAGGAAATACATTTCAGGATTGCGACAGAACTTACGAGAAAGATTCGTTTCGATCTCGTTGCTCGACGAAGGTGGTGCGCGCGTAACCCCTTGGTAATCAACCTGGCGCGCGATGAACAAAGGGAGAAGCGTCGCGGCGCGATCCCGCGCAAGAATGGCAACCGAAAGGCAAGAATGAAAGTGGGAGGTGCCGGTTAGGCAGAAACGAAGGCAAAAGCAGCGAGCAACACGCCGCACGAACGGTAAAAGCGTGCGCGAAGAAACGAAGGCAGCCAGGCAGGCACAAGGCGCATCGAACTCGTGTCCTTATTGTGCGTTGCTCGTAAGTCCCCATTACTATTGCCGGCGGACTATACGAGGCGAGCGAGAGAGGCACGAGGCGTAGGGGAGTGAGCACTTCCGGTCCCCTCTGCATCACGTGCGAGCCCGCCGAACAGAGAAACCCCCGTTGCCTCGCCTCTCTTAGCATCCGGTCTCTCTGCGCCTCCCCAGCCAGCCCCCTCTCAAAAATAGGCTAGGCCCTTCGAGTTGCGACCTCGTATTATAAGCGTGTTCGCTCGCGCCACGTCGTTTCCACTCCACCGTAGTCTTCGTCTTCGTCTTCGTCTTCGTCCTCCTCTTCCTCTTTTTCGTTTTTCGCGCCTTTGATTTCGAAAGTGTGCTTTGGAGTGCTGAAACGTGGCTGAATCCCCCGGTCTCTTTGCTCGCGATTCGATTTTGCGGTTTAAGTAGCCAGATAAACTGAAAAACTCGTTGTTCCCAGTAGAACGAAGGAATTTTAAGCAAACGTCGAGTGAAATCGACCTTCCCACGTGTTTCGGCGCGATATCGGACGCGACTACGGACAGCTTCTCGCGAAAAGGCGGGGTAATAACTAGGAAACGTGGGATTAAAATTCAATTAACCAGCCCCGCGTAATTAGCGTCGCAGTTAACTACGGCGACGTAAGAACCGAGGTTTCGCGTTAAACGAGCCAGCGGATCGGCGGGAACGACCGGTAGAGAATCTCTCGAATCTCGGCCTCGTCCTCTTGTCATTAAAAGGAAGAAGCAATAAGCCGCGCGCGGTAACGTCCCCGTGTTCTTTTGCGCGCCGCTTAATTATCTAACGTTGCGCCGCGGTAATTATATTTGCGTTCACCTTCGCGAGCCCGGCTCGCGCGGTTACGATAATCGTGCGCCGACTCGATGCGTCGGGGCGTTCAAAGTAGTTCATAACCTTTTCAACTCGCGTTTTCCAAAGCGGGAAAGTATTTTTTAGGGACGGATTCCTAAGACTACACGTATGAAATTTTGTACACATCCATTTTAAAAATTTCTGCCGATTCGAAAGAATTGAAATGTTCCGTGGCTGGAGGACTCCGGGGCACTGGTCGGGGCACGCTCCAGACGATGTTCCTAGAGTCTCGGGAAATCCATCGCGCGGTCAATCGCGCAGAAAACATCGCCTCTCTGCGGCAGCAGGTGGTTGAAGGTTCGAGGGGGCGTCTGTGAACCCCTCCCGGTCCGTAGGTTCCCCTCCACCGCGTACGAGCGCCCCTCCAGGCGGCGGCGGATCCCCACTCGGCCCCCGTTTCCCCTGTTAATGGTCCCTTCCACCTCCACCGGCGACCAGCAGCGTAGCGGCGAACGGGAACGCGATCCGCAGCTGGCTGAATCGAACTCGTCGCGCGGCGGGGAGGGGGAAACGCGGAGGGCGCCGAGGGTGGGGATGCCGGGTGGTGGGGAAGGACGGTGGGGGGAGGTCAGTGGAGGACCGGAGAGCGGAAACGGCGCGGCGCTTCGTCACAGTGACACGCGCGCTCACGTCAAGTGGAGAGTGTACGCGAGAGGAAGTTCTTTTCTACGCACGAATCGCGTCTCCCTTTGCTCACGCCGAATCCGTCCGTCTTTTTCCCGGAGCCGCAGGTTTCGTCGGTGAGATTCGTCGTCGATCGCTGACCGACCGCGATTCGTTTTTGGAATCGCGGGGTCCACGGTGCTGTAACTCGTGGAGTAAATAACTGGTCGCCAGCGTGCGCAGACCGATCGAATACGAGCGCAAGTTTCGTCCGGCCAAGTGATATTTCGGAGTCAAGTTTTCGCGGGGCAAGTTGTTAGCACCCTCCACGGGGGACACCTGTTGCACACGAGTTCGCAACAGTGCGCGAACGCGTTCCGAGTATCCCGGATACCTCGGGTGGATTGGAATCGCGATAAAAAGAATTGCGGAGTACGGTCCGGTAGAGACGAAGTGGTTTATCGACGGGAACGGTCCTACGGCGGGCCTCGCACGCAATTCTGTGATTACTGTGCCTCGGTGGATGGAAACGAACAGTGTACGCAACCGTAGATCGGCAAAGGAGCCCGTTGAGAACCCCCGGTGGAAGTTATCTCGAACGGTGTTTGAATGAACGCAGAGGTTCGTTGTGTGTAGCCTATCTAATGGAGATCCGACGCGGAGCCTAGACCGAGCAAACAGCGCGTTGGAAGCCGGGGACACCGCATCGAAGTCGAACACCCTTGACGCCGGGGTCGGTTCGTGGCGACCAGCTATGCGAATCGTCGACGTGTTCTGGCCAGCGACGCATCTTGGAATCAGAGTATCGTCGCGTACGCGCCGCTCGACGGTGTAACGATTCGTGGTGAGGCCAGATCCCCGAACGTGTGCTCCTCGGTGCTCCGGAAATAGATTTCGCTGGAAGCAAGGCAAGGATCCGCCAGCACGAATGCGCTCTAGCATCGGCGCGAGTAGGTGCGCGTCGAACAGTGTGCACCGGCCAGAAGCGGGAACGTTAAGGGGACGTCACGGCGGGCGTCGCGAGCGTCGAGACGTCGCGGCCTTCGGGGCAGGCGCCGGCCATAATCGTCGGCACGTACGGGAACGATATCGGTCAGACGACGAGTAGCGGCGCCGCTGCATCTTCGGAGATGGTGCTCCAGATGCTGGACACGCTGATGACAGGCCACGAACCGTTTTACGCCGATTACCCCTCGTACCAGGAGGCGGAGCCTCTCACCCATCCGCACCACCAGCATCCGCATCAGCACGCGATCGCTCGGAACACCGGCATGCCGCCGGTCTCCTTGGACGCGACCACCCACACGCCAGGTACCCACCTCGCCAATCGTGTCCACCTCTTTTACTCGTCTTCTGCACACCCCCCCTCGCGAGCCACCGATGCCCCGACAAACGCCACGTCTTTCCCTTCAAACGCTATTTTTCCACTCAACCAACGTTTAAACCTCGAAATATTAGACATCGAATCTGGGTGGAAACTCTTTTCCGATAGTAATTTAGAAATAATCGTTTCGAATATAGTGGAGAACTGTTAACGATGGTCCACCGTCTTCTTAGTTCGAATAGTAGAGCTTTCGATGTTCGCTAAACGGAAGTCCAAGTATGGACAGTTTGTAGAGCTGATTTAACATGTCTTACTCGCTTATGGAGAATTGCTAAGAATTGAGTATTTGGAAATGATTGCAAAATCCATGTCGATGACCCACCCAGAAGAGCAAAATATTCAATCAACATGTTACTCCTGGAGGAATATATTAATATTAAAAAGAGTCCCACATATCTCAAGAACTGGACTTAATATACAATTTTGCTTCGATCTTGTTTATATTCGGCCAGAGACCCAGGACTATTCTTCCAACGAAAGTATCAGAAACCTAACCCAGAGTGAATCCTCGGAAACACTCGAGCAATCGAATTACCAAAGAATTTAAAAAAGATTAAGATGCTATTCTACCAGCGGAAGCGCTAGAGATTAGAGTAGATTTCTACGATCTTGATTTAATCTAGATAAGAATGTTTGTTGTACACTGGCAAGATGTTTATACTACTGCAAGCGTTTAAACGTATTCCGTGTTGCGATTGGTAGGATGTAGTTGGATATCCGGATCCACGATGTCACCAGAAATTTTCATTTTAACCCGTGTGCTTACGAATCGAAGGTTCTCAATTGTTTCGCGAAAGGACACCTTTGAAATCTTAGCTTGCGCAATCCGGTGTATAGATACTGAGTATTGCAATCCCAATTGAAAGACAATTCTATTGTTTTGGGGCCAGTGGTCGGCAACCTGCGGCTCCTCGGCCAAATTATTGCGATTACTTGCTTCAAATTACTTAAATCGTGCTTGCATTAGGTCCGGATACTCGCATATTTTGGAAACGAAACGTAGATCGAACGTCACTGCGTTTCTTCGGCTCGAGTGGCCACCAATCGTCGAATTACGTTTCTAAAGCTTAATGCTCGCTCAGACACCACGTTATATCTTTGTAGCGGATCGATTGATTTTGTTAATCAACATGTTATTCACTTGAGATCGTAGACCTACTCGACTACCAGAATGAGCAGATATTAGAAGCTCGAGTGCACTCTAAAAAAAATCCCAAACGACACTTATCTTCCTTGATACTTCTATCAATCGGTTAACAGAAATTCAAAGTCACGAAACAATTGTATAAACGGTTCAACTTTGGAAGGCGTTGCATCGAAACGATCGAAAAGCTATTATTTCGTTTACATCGATGGAATAGGACGCGAGACGCGCGGTAGAAACGCGAAACGATGGATGGTACCGAAACTTCCGCGTCCACTTTCTCGCATTGCGTGACCAGAATCAATGCCAAGCGGGCCTAATCTCTGTTCCTGAGGGGGGGATCATAGATTTTCGCCGTGGATGCTGACGCGTCTCGTTCGGTCGACTCGTGCCGCATGCCATTACGCTGCGCGCCTAATTGACCGTTCGACCAAGGTCGCTCGTCTGCAATTGCATTAAAGTGCATCACCGGTGCAACGGAGCTATTCGTCGACGTACGATCCTTGTCCAGAAAGTTTCCCCGGAAAATAAATACGTTCAAATTACCAAGGACTCTTTCGCGAACGAAACGCGTACATCGTTTAACATCGTTTCGTTTTATTTGAACGTTCACGGTGTTCGCGATTCGTGAATAAAATTTGCCCGACTCTGTCGTTGGTTTTCCCATCGCGGATAACGTAACACCGTTTCAGCCGCTTGGAAAGTTCGCGCGGAACACGCAACGCTCCCGCGCAATGAAATCGACGGTTCCACTCGGTTTGCTCGCGCTCCTCTTCGCAATTTTGCGTTCGTCTTCGTCGAAGGAAAGAGACAGTGGCCGACGACGTTCGATAATAACGCTCCCCCGTTCGCATAATGATCCGTAACTATGTATATCGTTGCTCTTAACGCGGACTCCTTTTGTTCGCGGTGCACGTCGCTCGCAGCGAGGTGTGGCTTCGCGTTAAATCGTCGATAAAGCGGTGCCACGCAAGGTCGGAATTGCACGCTTCGCGAATTTTATTTTAACCGTCGATCCCGCCTACGATACACTTCGACGTTCATTTGAATTTTCAGTTCAACATTAAGACGTCGTTATCTTTTGAAAAACAAACGGCGACCGCAGTGTTAATTTTACACGCGTGCTTAGTACCCTGAAAAGTTTGGAATCCTTTTAACGGCGCGAGGAAACTCGAGAAATCTCGAACGGAAACGCGGGAAAACGATAAGTACGCGTCGTGAATAATCGCGTGCAGACCACATTGTGGTCACTCTTTGCGCGGCGGAGTGATTACGGAAATGTATAAAATAAAAAAAAGTAGTTTGTCGAGCTGTGGAGGGTTACAGATATTGTATATGTTATTTGATGTAACCCTAATTCGAATTAGCACTTGGGTTGATTAAAATAATGTTGGGGAATTTGGCCCAATTGGATGGTTGGAAGGTGGAAGAATCGGAACGAGGAGGATCGCTGGAACGGAACGGAAAATAACAGAGTGGATCGGGCAGATCGCATCGAGCAGAAACGTTACGCGAGAGTGGAGCGTTGTAAAGTAATGGGCGTATAAATTTTACATACATTTCCGCGGCGCGTCGCGTACGAGAGACGTTTTGGTTGAAAAAACACGCACACACACCGAGGCAGTCGAACCGAGCCGAACCGAGGCAAGCCGAGTCGGAGGCAGACTGAGCCAGGCCGGGCAGAGTGTGGGAGAGTTCGCAGGTCACCGGTCTACCGAACAATGCGCGATTTCGTTGCCGTCGAGGACGACTTTTTTACAAGCCTCCTCCGTATCGCACAATTGCTGCGTTCTTGTGCGCGCCCGCGTTCCTCGGGCGTCGTTTCTGCGACATTGTCTTTCAGCCGCGGCGCAAACCGGCACCGATGAAATTCTTTTCCATCAGATAGACCGGCCTGATTGTCCATTGTCATCCGCAGACGAGCGAGTTTTTAATAGAACCGAGGAAAATAAGTTAATTCATTATCCGGCGACGCCGTTGAACTTCGTCGGATGTTGAAACCCTCGATTCTTCGCTCTTCTCTCTCTCAAAATGGATTCTCGATCCTTTACAATATCCTTTCAAGGCAGCTTTGCGAAAATTAAATTAAACTTTGCGAGTAATTAAATCTGATACCATTTTTTATTTTCATGGCGACCGATCGGTAATACTTCTTATCGGTTGGTAATAAGTTCTGCATTGCCGGCGGAAAGCCGATCAATGGGCTACCGGTCGGTAAAGCGTTAACAGTCGATTATCGATCGATTAGATACCTCTGTCCAGAGATATCGATAGTATCGACTAATTTCGAGTTTGTTCGATTCGATTTGAAAACTAAAGTTGAAGCACGGCGGAGGAGGAACGGTTCGCGGTCGATTCCGATACGGGCCAAGAGCAAGAGGAAGCCGCGACGGAGAAAGAGAGGAGATAATGGTCTTCCGGCGTTGAAAGCGTGTTCGTGGGGCAGGTTTTAATTTTCAAGAGACCGCCGGTCCGCTCCTGTTGCCTCGGCGTGCAGCAGCTGTGCGCTCCGACTGGCGTGTTTCGTTCGATTTGGCGCGTGCCTCGTTGCCGACCGCTTCGTCGTTCGCTCGCTTCCTCGCTGGCTTTTCTCTGCCTTCCTTCGTTGCTTTCGCCGTTACTCCTCGGCCCGGAGCCTCGGCACCTGTTCCACAGCTGATACGCGGCTGCTACTTTTGCTCACTCGAAACCTTCGTCGACTTCCAGATACGTTGCTTTCGGTCCTCGTTCCCGGCTCGACGGATCGTATTCTAATTACCGCTACAGCCGCCCCGTTAATTAATCTTGCGACCGTTTTTCTGGGAACGCGACGAATTCGAGAAACCTTGTTCACACGGAAAATGAGAAAGCTGCTGCAAGAACTCGCCAGAATTTATTAGAATTTATTATAAGTTATATGTAGTTTAACATCCACGAGTTTTATCATGGAACCTATCCTTACAGCCTTGTTAAAATTCAAGAATCCTATCTAGATTTATTTTCACGAACATCTAATCTTGAGACCTAATTTTTTTAGCGAAAAATCGTGTCACACATATGAGGGTGGCGTTGTAGTCGAGTACATGTTAACAGAACCTAAAAAGCACTCGACAAGGGCGGAGTCGAGGTTTAAAGGGCCGGAGTCGCGAAATTCCTGAGCCGTGGGGGCGGAAAGTACGCGGTTCGATCGTGAAAGAGCCGAAGAGCTCCCGGGAGAGAAAAGGTCGGTTGCTCCGGCCCCGATTGTTCATCCGTGTGAACAAACGCGCGGTCTCAATGCTGAAGAATTTCGGAATAGTTTGGTCGCGAGCCGAGAGCAACGAGTTGTTCGTCCTTTTCGCTCCCTCGAGTCGCGACGCGCGAGAAGAGGGTGCATTTAGGTAGCATGAAAACGCTCGTGGAAGCATATGCTCGCGTACGTGAGCGACTCGCGCGCCTGTGGCGGTCCTGTGAACGCGCGGGCGCCGTGAGGGCCTGCTCGAAGCTGCACTCCCACGCTCACCGTCCATGAAATGGGGTGCGAGGTGCAGCTACGCGTCAGCCCGTGCAGGTGTAGGTGGTGTGTGCACAAGGGTCCGTCCCTATGGCCCTATTAACCGCGCCGTTCTCCGACCAGCTAGGTCGCGAGCATGAGAACCCGTGGACTTATGGTAATTCTCGATTCTCACTGTCCCACTGTCGGCTTCGTTCATTCTCCGGACTTCTTAATAACAAGGCCCGCGGTTAGTTCCCGATCTCAACGTTATTGCGTCGATACCAACGAGCAACAAACTCGCGTTGCCATACGAGCGATCTAAACGCCAGGTAGCAACGATAGTTTAGGGAACAGTTTCCTCCCAAACCCTTTTTATCGGGTTGCGCGGTTTCTAGAATCACAGGGTGGCTTGTATCGTTTAATGCATTGCTCGAACAAAGGTTTGTTCTATTAATGTACTCTTATAAACTATTATTATTTCTATCTCGCTAATTTGACGAGGACCTGACGTTGTCCAGCGTAGTATGACCGTCTTTGATACTTTGTATACACTTTTGAACAGGGTAAAAGTAACCCCCTGTATTAAAATTATAGGGTCGAACTTGTATACGTGGTTTCTGTGTGTTTGCTACAGTTCGAAGAATCGGAATTTTGTCTCCACGACAACGCAACGTATCAAACGATTGCAATTAAGCACAGATTCGAACAATAATAAATCGGTAAATCGTTGGTGCGAACGCGACTTGAGACAGACTGGAGTTCTCGACTGGTATTCTCGGAACTTTGCCACCGACTTGCGGGAGGCAGGCGTATCTTAACGAGCCCCGCGGTTAATTACTTGGCGCGAGGGAGAATTATCGCGAAACGATCAGTCTGCATGAACGCAATCTACAACCGATCGCCGAGATTTTCGTCCCCCCAGTGACGACGTCGCGCGAAACCATGCATCCCGATGCCTACAGTCCCGCGACAAAATGGCAGAATACTCCAAACAATTGTACTGTTAAACATTATTAGCAATATCAGTTGCACTACTTGCTGGGCGCAGAGTGATATAACAATATTGTTGTTCGAGGTAGGATATTACGAAATATTATATAATAATGAATATTGTTTTATCTCGGAGCTCTTATTCTTCGTAAGAATATTAAATACTGACAATTTTATATAAACTCGATCAGTGATATATGTCCTCTTGTTAGTTTCGTAGATCTCTTGATCCTAACATGTTGCTGAAGAACAGTCACCCGCGCTTAATGTTAGTTCTCTGTGCTCGCGCGATCATCGGGTTGCCTGCTACCAGGGGTGAACAGAGACAGGGGCACAAAGTTCTCTTAATAATATCTTGAAAACTAAACGCAAACGACGCTTGTTTTTTACATCAGAATACTCTTAAAGTCAGGTTCCATTTTAAGAAGTAAACAATAATCCACTGAGGAAGTGATTTCACGATAAAATTAAATTCGAACGTTTGTAACTACCCCTTTTCCAAGGAACTATCGTAGAATTGAATATTTCACAGCGAACAGATAGAAGTTTAACCGTTATGATGAGGATTGTCGTTCGAATAAAATTTTGCTGGACTCTGGGGCAGAGAAGCCTGGCCAGACGATGCTTGGCTCGTTACGGGTCGTGTCTTTTCGCCGGGCCACCTGTTTTCCTCGTCAGTTAAGATGGATAAGTGTGGGAACGACGGCTGATGGTCACACATATCGTGCGCATTATAATTCCGACTGTTCACGCAACGCGACGTTTAGACGGTGGATTATGGTAATCCGCAGAAGCCGTTGTCCTGCATGCCATTAGCGAAGGTGATATAGGGTCGTATCGTGGAAAGTGTTTCATCGAGACGCAACCTGTAAATTGTTCCTACGCTTTTGCACGAAGTGATCGTCTATTTTGAAAGCCATTCGTAGCACATGATTCGAGCAAGTTTGCACACGCTCAGGAGGTTCGAAAAACCACACTCGCGCAACGTGGTTCCTTCTCTCCCCGTTCGGAGAGCTTAACGGTAAAATTTCAGATAAGATTACGCGATTTCCGTCGACTTTCTTTCGCGTAAGCCTCGAAAACGGATATGTCTGAATTTTTACAACATCTTATCGTCCGGTGTTCGATGAAAAAAGATAGAAATCTACCGCGAGTAATTAAAACAAGATATACATATTCTCTTATCGTCGCCGTGAATTCAGTTGAAACCAGTTTACGCGTAAAGAAGTGTCTTCCGTCGGCTGTCCGATGGAACAAAGAGCATCGATGCTGTCGCGTTGTAATTGTGTCGTCCGATAAAACAAAAACAACTCTGCTAAGCTACGTTGAAAATTGTCGCAGAAAAACAATATTTCTGACAATTGCGCGATACGATGTCGAATACGTAGTAATAATTATTTTTTTACTAACGTGTTTAGGTTATTGCAATCTTCGTGACACGTAACGATAAAAATAGTACGATCCACTGCACCGGGTGGACCTATTCTGTCGCGAACAGTTACCCGACGCGACGAACGAATACAAATTACGATCTTCCGAATCGAAAAGAATTCCGATCACGATCTACGTCGTGTGCGTTCGAAGAACAACGATCGCGATTAACGCTAGATTTACGGACAATTTGACGTGTTTTAGACTCGTAAATATAACTTGTTAACAAATACATCTTAATCAAATACTCGACGTATGATTTAATTACAATCTTGTGTGCTGTTCGATGTTGTTTAAATTTGCTCGTACGCGCGGTGTTCTCCAAAGGTGTTGCAGTGAGATTGGGCAACTTATAAAGGGTTAATGCAACTGTCAACGTAGAACAATGGTGTCCATCGATGTATCGCAGGTCTAGTGTTAAACAATCGTTGGTTGGCAAGACTAGTGGATGGATCGAGGACGAAACGATCGCAGCCTCCGTAATGGACGCGCGCGCGCGATGGGTTTCTCGTGCTCGAGGAAAGGAAGTCGAGGATAGGCGGAGTTCGCTCTGGCCAATCGTCGAGATGCGCGCCGCCCACGTGTCAGCGGTTCCTCCCTACAGTCTCCGTGCCTCCCGTGATGACTGCGCGCGATCCCTGGGTGTATGTCCGAATGATTTTCCATTTGGGCTTGCCGCAAAAAGCCAATCGTAGAGGAACAGTATGATCGATAGACGTTCCAAAAGCATCTAAGAGTCCTGAGGGCTTGCAACGTCGGGTTGCTCCTTCGATTTCGATGCTCCAAAACTGAAAACGTTAATCTTCGATATAAGGACGATCAAGTACATGTGTTTTACTTGTATGTATTGGTAGACGGAGTTAACATTGTTCTTTTTCTATTATCTTTTGCAGGGGGCTACAGTCATCTACGCAGTCCCGTGTGCCAAGACGAGAATCAGAGGGACGAGACCTCGCCTCCACCGCATAGCCATAGCACTCAAGCACCGAACTCTCATTCCAGTACTCCGAACAGCAATAATAACAATAATAACAATAACAGCGCGAACAGCGCTTACATACATCTACGGAACTTAAACCAACTCAAGACGGAGTGTAAGTATATCTGTGAAACGTCAACGCGCGTTTGTGCAGTCTAGCGCACTTAAGGCGTCATCTAGGAAGAGTCGAACAGATTTCTGGAAAGTCCGTTTGCTTTACAGCGAATTACAGCAATCATCATATAACGGAGCACCTGCAAGGGGGCGGCGGAGGGTTGACAAGTGGCAACGATCTCACGGGTACAGGGACCAGCGAAAGCGACCTCAGGGTCAGCCAGACCGCGACGGAGAGTTACATGACTCCGGCCCATTATTCCGGATACGACGAGGCCTCAGAGTACCACAGCCTGTCGCAGGATCATCAGCCGCCTCATCCTTACAATCTGGACGGTTCGCCGGAGTTTTACAGCACCAGTGGTATCCACCTCGAGCCGAAGTACCAACCGTCGCCGTTCAAAAACTACCCTCGGGGTGAGTCGACGTAAAAAGTCTCTTCGACCTGTTCGCCTGAAAGCAACAGCGTTTCGCTAAACAGTCGAGGTTACGAATCGAGGGACTGCTCCGTAATTAGGAAGTATTTGCTTGCAACAGGTCGTTACCATGAAGGATACAGTGAGAGCGGTGGTTACGGGCAGTATGACGCGACACCATTCCAAACGGTCCCTGGAAGCGGAAGCGGAGGTGGAGGTGGCGGCGTTGGCGGTGATCAATGGGCAGTTGGTCCCGTTGGAGAACACCTGTCCCATCATCCCGCTTTTCTCGCGAGCCTCGGCCCACGAGACTCTTCCAATCCTCATCATCCTTCGTCTATTGGCAACAATCCGGACCAGAAGCCTCTGTTGCAGAGCGCGATGATCGCCGGTTACACAAGTGAGTAACGCAACATGATGTGGAGCATAGACGATCTGTAAACGAAAAGTAAACGAGTTATTAATATTTGAACCTTTGCGTATTGCATAATTTTCCAGGCAGCGGACCCTGCTTCACTGGATCAGGCCCCATTCAGCTCTGGCAGTTTCTGCTAGAACTCCTAACAGACAAGTCGTGCCAAGGTTTCATCTCGTGGACCGGCGATGGCTGGGAATTCAAGCTGACAGATCCGGACGAAGTGGCTCGTCGCTGGGGCATTCGCAAGAACAAGCCTAAAATGAACTACGAGAAGCTGAGTCGCGGTCTTCGCTATTACTATGACAAGAATATTATACACAAGACCGCTGGAAAGCGATACGTCTATCGCTTTGTCTGTGACTTACAGAGTCTCCTAGGGTAAGCGTGTAACATTGTTTAATTATTGCTCTTAATGAGTGCTCTTGAGAATCTCTTGTTAAGAGTTATTCGCTAAGTGTGCCTGTTCGATTGCAGATATAGTCCAGAAGAGCTACACGCAATGGTGGACTTGAAACCAGAAAAGAAGGAAGAAGACTGAGTTTTTGTTACTGGACGTGTTTGAGGACTATGTCGTATATCGATGAATGCAAAGAATTCGTAGATATCGCACTGGAACAAAGATGAAACTAAAAAATGTAACGAACAATGTGTAACGAACAAACGATGGAGGAACAAACCAACTGTGTATCGCTAACGAAAGAATTCTTTAATGACGGAAGACTAACAATCCATGTCTTCTAACGTTCAGATATACTAAAATTATACCTTATTTGGGTATAATAAAATCGAATCGGTCGTATGTACCAAAGACAGGGTCTGCATACCATTGGTGCCTAAAGTTAATGACTAAAAAAATTGTGAATTTGTTTCTAAGTGATTAATTTTGCCAAGCCAGATTTTAGAAGATATTTATAGGAAATAACTCAACAATTTATACATATTATATATATATATTATACATATAAATATATATAAATATATATATATATATTTTTAATGTTACATGATTTCTAAGCACTACGTCAAGCACACGATGCGTCTAAATTATTTATGTCCCCCATCATTTTAAACGTGCGTGTTATATCTCGTTGATAGATGACACCCATATGTGATTGTTATTACTATAATTTTACTACAATAAAGCCATTATACCATTTTATTAGACGGCGAGCTTTCAATCCGACATTTCGATGCTTTTCTACGTGTAGATTATCACTAAGTTTAGTATTACGTTTCCAAGCTCGCTAGCTGCAACAACTATAGACACTCGTTTTATACTATCATTGATTCTCCTATCTCACTTTCTCTCGATGTCTGTTGTGCGACCAGGCCCAGGTATAACGTCGGAGAATTATAATAATTAAGATCGTTTCGGGCGCGAAAAAGGTATGCTGTTAATTTCGCTGCAAGTCTATATGTTTTGGCGCGTTTCTTCCTTAACGAAATCGTTTTGTTTCGTTGATCTCTATTATTTCCTAACGATAAAACAGAAAAATTGTTTTCGAAGGAGGGGACGACGTGTGCAACCAGTGTTCAAAAAACCATAGGTGCAAACCAACAGTATTTGCAATAGAAAACGATAAATCGCCTCTTAAAAAAAGCTTGTTGCAACAATTCGTTTCGAACAACATTTTCAAACTGGTAATTCGAAAATACAATTTTCAGATTTAAATCGAGGCGGACAGGTGCGCGGTTACTTCTCTTATTTCAAATACCGTTTTAATTGTATCAGTAATGCATTGTACGCATGTAAAAAAAGAGCATCTGTTTCGTAAAAAAAAAAAAAAAGGTTATTTCACAAATCTACCAATTATAAATATGTCTACGGTGACATAGCAATAATTAAAGTATATGAATACTTTTGCGATCTTCAATTGTATATAATATGTATACGTCCGATAAGTAGAACACTAGGTAAAGCATGCGTAGATAAAATTCGAAGATAATGTTACGATTAGTTTGCGTGATTCACCGTATCTGAACGAACGTATTTTATTTTATTTTGTTTTCTAAATTGTAAAAATGTTGGTCCATTGGACGTAAATATAATAATGTCGATATATTGATACGTTACGACGAATGAAACTAGAGGAGCGAGGAACTTTTTTTACACGCGTTACGTATCTATATGTGTACGTATATGTAACTACGTATTTTACGTAAATTAAGCTTCCTTTTTTTTAACTGCGTTTTGTTGAACGTTCGCGCAAAGAGCCGGATAGTAAAACGACGGTTGAACCAAACGATGATAGAACGACATTCGACGATAAATCTATATAAAAGAGAAAGTTCTGTCGATCGACGATCGATCGCTACTTGAACTATGTTTAACTATGGAAAAATTTAGTTAATCCCAGAACTTAGGGATCCTGGCATATCCGTCACGATTGTTAAGTTTTCTATATGTAATACGGATTATAATTTAGGCACGTCTGTATAATAATCGGAACGTGGTTAACAGTGTACTAATTTCGAAAGCGACTCACGAACGCAAACGTCGAACGAAATCGATGGAAGCATTACGGAATATGCATTTCGAATTTATACGAGCATCAATAGGGTACACGCGTTACGCGTAATATCATTTTTATTTCAAGTCCTTCCTCTTATGCACACAACTGAACGTTCGTAAATTGTATTGAATACTCTTAGCCGAATAAAAAGAGAGAACAGAAATTGTTATTGTATAAAATTCTACGTACTCTGTGTGTAAAAGTATTCGATCATCGTTTTCGACAATTATGCGAGGTTGCGACAGCGGCGACATGTGAAAAATTCTTTAGTAGTTGCAATAAAATAAAAAAATTTTTATAAACACGTCGTACAACGAGGTCGTTTTATTCGGTATCCTTTTTTAGATGACTTTAACGAAAGATTGTACATGTTAAGAAAACAATTGTCTCTAACCAACAATCTACACTTCTAAATCGATTCTTTGTAGATGGCGGTTAACGATTGATTCGTAAGCAATCTTCAACTGGATTGGTCGATGGTTACGAATAACGGTTCCATTCGATTTGGGGCGAACATTTTAATTAAGTATTGATATTTCGAATCTTCAATTTTCCATTAATAATATTAAAATGGAAACGTCGATAATTGCAACGTCCAACGTTATCAGTTTACCGGAATGTGTGCTGGAATTGGTACATACAAAATTTTCAAAATAGATACGAGATCGTTTGTCTTACATTCGATTTTATTTTCTTAGGTGTTGAATTCTTTAAACGCGAACGCTACGGCAATTGCAATACGAATCGACGCAAAAGAACGTAAAATTCAAGTGGTGGACAACGGTATAGGGATAGCTAAGGATAGATTAAAAACTATTGCAGAGTATAATGTGCAAAGAACTTATTGGAATGTACAAGATATTTGCAATTCAAGGAAACAAACATTGGTTAACATTCGCAGATTATCTGATGCTATGCTAATTACTTCTAGATATTATAATTCATTTAAAACGTTTATAAAGGTACAAACAATGTAATTCATTTTTGTCCTTAAGTATTATTGCATTTGGACTGACAATCTTTTTATATTTTCAGGTTTTTAAAATATACCATTCTCCTGATATTATCAGAGTTCGAACAAGACCATCTCACGGTACTACAGTAAGCATTTATGGATTTCATGAATTATCTCTGGACAAATGGAACATACCTTTAATGTCTTTTCTAGTTGCAAACACTGCAATAGTCAATCTGCAGGTAAATTAGAATGCATTCAACCATTGCTATATCTTAATATGTAGACCTAAACTTTTCTACATAGTTGATATACATCAATAGGTTTCATTTTCTATCAGAGACAATCAAGAAAATAAAGTTATTATGGCAATAACTAAACCACATAGACCAATAGAAATTTTAAAATTGTTATACAACAGGGAAATATCAGTTGATAATTTGCATTACATAGAAAGTATAAAAGATTCTGATACCAAATTCTCTGCATACATTGGGTCGACTAATATTAAATTAACCGCGAGGCAATATATTTTTTTAAACAATAGACCCGTTCATTGTCCTTTTATTTTGCAAATGATCTCGACTATCGTAATCACTACGATAAAATGCTACGCGACAGCACGATATCGGCAAATACCAAAGAAAGAGGCAATTTTTATTTTACTATTTATTACGTGCAAAGAATATTTTTTTACGATTGAAAAAGGAACGAAAACTTTAATCTTACCTAGAGTTCAAGATTTACTGCAAAATATTCGAAATGAAATAGCGAACATCTTTGCTAAGAATACAATGCCTCTTTTTAACAATGTTTCGAATCATGTTAGAGGACATAACAATTCGATGTACAGCTATGCAAGTGCTTCGTTTCCTCAAAAACTATTCGCGTCCAAACAAAACCGTGTTCTGCACACATTGTGTCATGTTGTCCAAAAGAAAGTGACAGAATTAAAAGTTCCACTGATTCACGAAAATCTAATCGAAAAACAGAACCGATCTACAGTTGACTGTTTCGATCCATTGAAAGTTCGTAACGTCAATTCGCAAGAAAGATATGTGAATAATAAATCACGATGCGAAATAGATACGAATCAATTGAATACAAACGAAATAACAGACGCTGTTCAGTTGTTTACCCCTGTTTCGCGAAACAACAATGTAATGAAAGAAAGTATTACTTTGACAATTTCCGAGTGGTCCAACTGGACCTATCATGATAATGAGTCGTACAATTCGAAAAAAATAAATAAACTTAATGACAATTCTCGTGTGACGAACTTTTATAAACATTTCGACTTTTTGCCAAAAAAGTTGCATAAACTTTTACGTGGCAATACGAAGCTGACGAAAATTGATATTTTAAATGAATCCTGTGGAAGTGTATTGTCAACCAAATTGAAGTTTGGATTGCCAAGTGAGTAATTGTGCTACATAAATATGTTTGATTCGATTACCAAAGACATGTTAGTTAATAAATCGAATTTCCTTCAGTATCGGACACGTTGTTCCACCAAGAAATGGACGTACGTCTTTGCAAAGTCGTTCAACGGTTCCGTGAATTCAGATTGAAGAAGGATCTTCTGAAATTTGTAAAAGTACTATCAGACGCAGATTATATGTATTTGTGCGCATTATAATGACAATACTTGTTTTTTCAGATACTGGGTCAGGTGAACAACGAATTGATAGTAGGATTGGTAATTAAAAATGATGCAAAGGTACTTTTGCTAATGGATCAACATGCTATTCATGAGAGAATACGATACGAAAATTTAATTCACAGTAACTATTCACGATAAATTTAACGATAAAATGATGTTTTATAAATGTTCATAAGTAACAATATGGAAGTAATTTTTAGAATACAAATCAGAGATGAGAAATCAGTTGTTTCCCATTAAACTAAGAGATCCTGTAATTATACAATTACCTGTTGACAAATGCAATTTATTACTGTCAAATACAATGCAACTAAAAAAATTTGGAATAAGTCTGAGTATTACAAATGATAATAGTGTAATTGTGCACACAGTGCCAGAATGTTTAAAAAGGAACAAATATTATTACAATGAGATAAAGTTAAAGCTTAGCGTGGAAAGTCTTTTAAACGAAGTGCTACAAAACTTTACAAAGAACAAAGATAGTCAGATCAATGATGTTCCTCTTGTGATTCACAATGCAATTGCAATGGAGGCTTGTCATGGTATGTTCTATACTATTTCTATATCGAAAATAATTTAATAATTAAGGTGTAAAATATAAATATTTAGAGTATGTATTTCTCAGTAGCAAATATTAATACAACAACAATCTCATTCATTTATACGCAACAACATATTCAATATCGTTTAACGTAAGAGTATTTTAGGAGCTATAAAGTTTGGAGATCCGCTGACACTGCAACAATGCAAGCAGCTCTTAAAATTACTAAACAAAACGAAAATTCCTACTCGGTGCGCTCATGGGCGGCCGTCTATAATACCTATACTGGAGCTCTCGAAATTGGAAGGACTACAGAAAAAAGCCAGCCTGGTATGTTATTACAATACATAGTACTCTTACATAAATGATATTTATAATCCTCTTCGACACATATTCCATACAATGTGCTAAATTCGAAACAAACAATTATTTACAATTGCTTAAAAAAGCTTAATGTCTTTTTGAAAATCATACATTTTTATTCGACTTACACAAACTCTCGTCCCAATGGAATTGTACGCTCGTTTCCCTATTTACGCGGTTTCGATTCAACACGGCTCGAAATAACTCACTCTAAATTCGTTATGCAGTGAAATAATTGAATGTTACAGTATTCAAGCTAAATATAGTAAACATCTAATTCCCTATATCATTCTACGTGAGCAACGATTATATATATACTTAATTTAAAGGATCGTAATTTCCGTTTTGCAGTATATCCGCAATTATAAAGTATTCGTCTATTACTTTTTAAGTTAAATGTCAGGGTAACCGGAAATCAAAATGTCCTTTCCAAAGTAGTTGACTCTGCTCACGATGATCATAAATTCTGTTCCTCCGAGCGAAACTGGACAAACGTTGTTAGGACGAGTGAAGAAGCACATCGTGTACAGGGCAAACTCCAATTCGGGCGATGTACCGACAAAAATCGTGGTGACCGGTTGCACTACGTCGTTCATCGACGAACGTACCTTTAAAACCGCTCCTTTCTGGAAAATGCAACATAGACGAAGAATACATATTTACTGTTAACCAGTGATAATTTAAAAAACCATAGAATCTGAAATTGTATATAACTCACATCGCCCAGTTTGACCTCCTTGATGTATCCAAGATAGTTGAGCTTCTTCTCAGCTTCCTGTTTGGCATAGTAAATCCAGTCGTGCAGGCCGATTATGTCCGAATCGAACTTCTCCGCTAAAAATACCGTTTCAAATCCAGAACTCGACGCGTCCCCGTCGATTCGTTTGAACTGAGAGAACCATATGCGTTTCAAGCTGTCCTTGAATTCATATTCGTCGTCCGGAATGTATCCTTTGTCAGCCAGGAACTTCATAGTGGATTTCATAATGTCGGTCTCGAGAATCTTGTCGATAAGTTCCGATTCCTCTCTGCGTTCCTCGGTTGTGACTGTCTCCTTCGTCTTAACATCGAACTCGTAGTTGTCGTGCAAAGCCAAGACAGCTTTTACCGTTGGAATCTCGTAAGCTTCGGCTTTCACGTCCAATAAACTGTAATCGGAACAAGTACATGTTACAAAACATTTCCTTAATATTAGATACTTCCGGGTGTAGCTACTGTCTCTAATATTCTCAATTTACTAGAAGGTAGGGGAGACTGATCGTTCTGAAACTGATCTGGTACTCACGGCTCAGGGGCGTCATCGGTGATGCTATCGTCTTTCTTCTGTCCTTGCAAATTTATCGTTATGTGCGTAAAAGCGCTGTTCTTCTCCTTCTCGAACAGGCTCTCCGTTAGCTTTTTGATGTCATCGTTGGAAGTCACGAATCCCAATGGATTAGGATTGTTTTGCGCGGCGTCCTGAGAATTAGTGGATGCACTGTTGGTGCCAGCGTTGTTTTGCGCGGTTTGCGGTGCTTCAGCCGCTGGTTGAGCAGCTGGTTGAGCGGCAGGAACAGCTGGTTGAGCCGCAGGAGCCGCTGGTTGAGCTGCAGGAGCTGCTCCCGGGGCAGCTGGCTCAGCAACAGGAGCGGTTCCATTATTGTAATAATTGTTGTACGTGATCTCAGTGTGCGAGGGCGCAGCAGCGCCGCCGCTACTGGTGCCTCTGGTACCATAAATGCCTCCTGGTATCAACCTGTTCACCGCCGCGTTCACACCGGCGCTAACACCAGCAAAAACGAACGCTTCCTTTGCGAGCTGTCCGATTCCTGGTTTCTGTGCCTGTTGCAGCAGAACCGTCTGCTGAGGTACCTGCCCCATGGATGGACTGAAAGACTGACCAAACGATGGCTGACCATAAGACGGCTGGCCATAAGACGGCTGGCCATAAGATGGCTGGCCATAGCCAGGATTATGTCCGCCATAGGATGGATTGTTGTACGACGGTTGCCCTGAGTAGGGTGGATGCCCGCCTATCGGAGGATTGTAACCTTGACCCACGGAAGGATTGTATCCGTGACCCGCTGAAGGGTTGTATCCATGACCCGCTGAAGGGTTATAACCTTGTCCCACTGAAGGATTGTAGCCTTGCCCTACGGAAGGATTGTACGGATGGCTCGCTTGAGGATTGGAGTTTGTTTGGTAGGGATTGCTGCTCGGTTGACGAGGATATGAGCCTGAAAAATCATTGTTCATTAAAGGGTACAGTAACGCGTGTACGTGTACTTCCATGTAAAGTTCGAAGCCCGAATTATTACCAGATTGCACGTTCGTCGCGCTGGCCTTGACGCTATGGTCATTCACAGGGGCAGACGGTTTTGCTGCGGTGTTGGTTCCAGTAGGTTTTTTATCCGGCACGTTCCATCCTATTTTATTCGGTGTCGATCCTCCTGCAAGAAAAGAACGTCAGACACACCGGAACATTAACTAACAAAGACTAGTCTACCTGGAAGTGAGGAATCGTTTAACATTGAAATTGATAAAGTCAAAACACAGCTTATTTAAGTTTAAACATAGTCCAGAGGAGCCAGATTGGCGGGACTATGCGCGCCGCCGATATATAGAATTAAAAGTAAATTGTACTGTGTGAAAAGTTGAAGGAAACAGGAAGAGGAAGATATGTAGTTAAGAATGTCTATGAATACGTGAAAGAATGAAATTACCTTGACTCGATTGCTGGTACGTGGTTCGAGGACTCGATGTCCTCCCTGTTCCGACTCTCCGTCTGCTCGATTTTCTAGCTCCCACGTCGACTGTTAAAACAAATCTTATTAGAAAAAGGCATTATTTATCAGTATCGTTTACTAAAGACAGACTACACTTTCAGATTGTTTACCACGGAATAAAAAGTTTGGGAACCGCTGCTTAAAAGTGTTCGAATCGCATCGTTAGCTGCGAGCAACCATTCTTAAAACTTTCACCATTCAAAAAGAATAACGATAAACATCAGAGATCATTGTTCGTTCGTTCGAAACGCCATAAATCATCGCGTCAAAAGAGCAATGATCTCGAATGTTTGACCATCGGGATGACCTAAATTTTGAAGCTATTCACAGTGAAGGTTGCTTAGAGAGCCGTGCACGAATTGTACGCAAAATCTTCCCGAGCGCCACAAACGAAATTACCAACCGTGGAATCAGTAAACCGTGAAACGAATGAAATCATCGAATACGATCTCCGCGATTACGTATTCACACGGTTATCGCGGGGAACACAATAGGTCGATCAAAAACCACGGTACCATCCGTGCGAGTTACGATATGCAGATGTTTCATTTTTTCCTAGCAACAAGTGCGAACGTTCGCGTGTCTCATGCTTCGTAATGTTCCACCCACGGGATCGTCGAGTACGCCTATAGAAACGCTACAGATCCTCCCGTATGATCACTAACAATTTATCAATTCGCTGAATAAAATAATGATATACCGTTAACGCGCCGACCCGATTATTATTTGCATCAAGTGCGCTTCAACGTTCAATAAATTGTAGCAATCGTCTTCGTAAATTGTTAAATGCAATATAAAGAACTGCGTAACAGAAAAAGAACTACTCTATTATGTAGTAAACTAGAGTACATAACTGTACTCTATAAACATTTGCAAAGTAACAGTCGCGCTGTGCCAATATTTTTCTTCGGCTCTGTAGATTGTCCACTGTATTTGTTCAGGTCTAAAACGCGTTTCTATTGTTTACTACACGATGCATCGAGATCGTAACTGTATTAGTCACAGGGAACACGTCATCGCGGTGAATTTCGTCGAACCAGAGTAGCATTGGCGTGCTACAGTACGGAACAAAATCATTGCACACTATATATATCGAATACATTTCATAAACACACCGAATCTTATGTTTACAAGACTCCACAATACTTAATTCGTCTATTCTAACAGATAGTTTGAAAAATGAAAACATTCCACGTGACCTGTTTACATTCTTTTCTCTAATTTCTTTGTCGCGAAAGGTGTACAATATACGTGTATGTATAGTGTGCAAGATATGCATTTTTTTCCTGCTAGCTACACGAAATGTAGAAATATATAGTGTTCTGTCGTTTTGTCCCGCAATGTAGAACTGCGAAACGAATAAACGAGGTTTCGCGGAACAGCTTAGAATTCATTTAAGTCTCAATGTCAGCCGCCTTCGCGACTTTCTAGGAGAGCCTACGATTTCTGCGACGTACGCACGTACACGCGCGTCCTTTTCTAGTCCCATCAATCGTGGACAAGTGAGTAATCGCGTGCGATGGTGTTCGAGTCGAGAGCAATTTCCTCTGGTGATCTTGTTACGGACTTGTTTGCTCGCGGATGCCGTTTCGTTTTAAAACCAATTAACCGTTCTCTTAGACCGGTTTTGTTCTCGAATGCACGGGAATCGACACGCGTACACATCCGTCCATTAGAAGCTAATCGATTGCTGGAAGTAATTGATGGATCGTCCGACTCGAATAGCAGCATTCGTGGAACTTTCAAACATTATAATCTTGGAAATTCCAAGATCGTTAGAATTCCCAACGTATTAAAGTTTCTTTCGTCCCTGAAATTTGATCCATCGTTTCGTATCGATCGAAATCGTAATCCAATCGTTTCGAGCACAAATTCGCGTACAAATTTCACTTTTAAGAAAGTTAATTTAAATTTGCTGTTAAATCGTGCGAATTAACGTAACTGGTATATTTTTTGTTGCCAGTCTCACGACAGAAACGTTCGTTTTACGTCGATCGGCTGATTTATAACGATCAAATTTACTTACCAAACACGAACAAAACGAGGATCGTGCAGATCAAGATCAGTCTGATATTCATGCTCCCTTTCTGTGTTGTTCGACGATTGTTTCCTAGTTGTTGGAGTATCGATCGATGGTGCGTTCAACAATCTCACGAAAGATCGATGCTAACTGCTCGACGGCTAACCCGTTACTGAAAGACTTCTTTCCCGTGAAACGACGCGCACTGCTCGCACGGAAACCAGTTCGGAATTGCAGTTACGAATTACGCGTCGTAGGCTTTCTCTTTGCATTGATCTTCAACGTTTTCGTAAAATGTGTAGGGATTCGATGATCTAGCACCGCAAAATTCCGCGTGATAGAAATAAAATTTTGGTCACATCGACTGTGGCACCGTCCCTGACACGAAGGTCATTAAAAATGAATACACCTTTATAAATATTTAACAGATCCCCTCCTTTTGATATCCACTGCATACTGCATATAAGATATTGCTAAATATTCAACACACCTTTATAAATTGTACAACCCAATTAAGTCTACTAACTATTAATTACATCATAATATGCAATAGTGGTCTCTACCTTTATGTGCTTTAATTTGTTTTAGAAAAAACTGAACTTTGGAGCGTTGAAACTATACCGTGCTAAAAATATTTAAAAACCGTTTACGCGTTCCGTGTATCCATTAATTATTTGGAAAATCCCAATACGTTAATTTCTACAAGCTGGTCAGTTTAAATGAAAACACTACAGTTTAGTTTTCCCAGGATAAGTAATTTTATGTCATTATCGTATTACCATTCTTTCATAATTATTATTGTATGTTATATAATAGTAATGTAGTTAATAATAGAATTATAATTTAGTACGCGTTGTACCAAACGGTTTTATATTTTATATTAGAATGTTGGAAAAGCAAGATCTATAATTTCGTTTCCAAAATACGTAAAGGAATGCGTATAAATGTTGAACTTGGTACCACCGAACGAAACTGGACACAAATTGTTTTGTCTCGCGAAGAAACATATTGTGTATAAAGACATCTCCAACTCGGGCATAGTACCCACAAATATAGTTGCGTTTGGTCTAACGACTCCATCCATGTCGAAGTTTAATTTCAATAACGAGGCCTTCTAAAAAAATTACATATCGAACGATAAATATTACATCATATTCGTTATGTTATTACCATCTTTCGTTTAATTACTTACATTTCCAAATTTCAATTCATCCACGTAGCTCATGTAATTTATATGCTTCTTAGATTCCTCGGTTTCAAAGTAAATCCAGTCCTGCACACCGACGATATCAACATCGTAATTTTCAGATGCGAATACGCGTTCGAATCCGCATGTACTTCCACTGAACATGGTGAACCAGATACGACGGAAAACGTCTTTTCTTTCGAAGTCGTCTGGATCGATGAATCCACGATCGGCCAACCATTGCATAGCCCTTCCCATTACGTTTGTATTTAAGAACGTATCGATCAGAAGATTCTCATCCTCGCGTATCTGAAGCGTACGGTTTACTTTTTTGCGAAAATCGTGCCCGTACATATCGTACAGGGCTCGCGTTACATAAATCGAAGGATAGTGCATCAACTCCGGTTCAACGGCGAGCAGTCTAGAAAATAAAAATAGAAACGATCGTTTTGATTGTCTTGGAATAATTATTAACAACATCCTTGAAAACAACGATTAAGCAGTTTACAAGCCAAAGTGATTAACTCTATTCTTCTTCTCGTTTTGTGGAGTTAATCGATTTGGCAAATGAGCGGCTTAATTATGATTTAGTACTTACGGTTCTTTAGCTTCGTCAGTGATGTTGGAAGACGTAGAACGCTTCTGCAGATTCAACTTTATGTATTTCGATACGTCGAGTGATTTTGAAAAAAGGTCTTCTGATATTGTAAAAAGGTCATTGTCTGAAATTTTATAAAAAGGTATATTAGCGACGGTATTAGAATTGTTGGACAAATTTCCTTGATTGCTCGCTGCGTTGGTTTGAGCTGTCGAAGGTGGAGCGACGTTTCCAGTCTGGCCAATTCCAATATTTCCAGTCTGGCCAGTTCCAATATTTCCACCGCCTCCATTAACAGTTCCAATATTTCCACCGCCTCCATTACCAGTTCCAGTTACTGGACTAGATACTCCGCCATTCGGACTACTTGTAGGGTATGTATTCCCGTATTCCAATGGAGAAGAAGGCATATTACCCGCTCCTGCATTTGGAGTAGGATTCGGTGCACCGTTCGTTGCAGGCGGAGTATTAAAGTATTGGTTATTATAAGTAACATGGGTTGTAGCCGCTGGCTGGCTGCTGCTGCTGCTGTCCGATGTACTTGGCGTATAATGAGTATGAGGATTTATCAATCTGTTCACCCCTGCATTAATCGTTGAAAACACAAGCGCTTCCTTGACCAGTTGACCGAAACCCCGGCCAGAATCTTGCTGTCCCGGAACCATTATGACAGTTTGACCGGGTATAAATGGCTGCGATGCAGGCTGTGCAAGAACTTGTGGTTGTTGCGGATAGTTAGCTTGTCCAGGAGCATGATAGGCGCCTCCAGAAGGATGTAAAGAATAAGGATTTCCCATTGGCATTGCGCTTGGGTGATAATTTGGAGGAGGGTAAGAATGTGTTGGCCAAGGACCGCTCGGTGGTGGTGCACTATGAGGATAATGCCCTCCCATTTGTGGTTGACCGTATGGAGAGTTCATGGATGTCGGATGATTCTGCGGATAGACATGATCTTTGAATCCGATCGGAGGTGGTTGATAACCAGACGGCGCTATGGGATTAACGGGTGAAGAAGGATTATATGGATAATTCGTCGGGCTTGGTACACTCGATGGACTACCACTTCCATAAGGATTGCTCCATGGTGTATGAGTTTGACTTGATGAATTTGAGCGTTGCGTGCCCATGTGGGGATTGCTCCATGGTGTATTAGTTTGACTTGATGAATTTGAGCGATGCGTGCCCAAATGGGGATTGCTCCATGGAGGCCTTGTTTGGCCCGTGGTAGAATGGCCTGGAATGTAGGGAGCATTGCTACCTGTAATATAAAACATTTTTTATAATTTATTGTGCGTACAAAAAAATAGAATTGCTATAGTATATTTAGCTGTACCTTGATTCTGGTATGTTCCTGTAGGTCTTATAACTTGTTCTTTCGGTGCAGTTGGTTGAATAGCAGGTGCAGTTGGTTTATTTTGAGTTGAGACAGGTGGATACGATGTTCCAAAGGAAGTTCCAGCGGCGTTTGTTTGAACTTATTATAAAGACATACGCTTTACAGCTTATACTTTGTACTTAATATAACATACGATATATTCGAATCGTGTAAAATATTACTTACCTGGTCGTCTGGCTCCTCCACCTTCAGCACTTAAGAAATGAGTGTTAATATCTTTACTATGTTGTGGAGTTACTGGTCCTAAGATTGCAAAGAGTAATAGTATATTTAATGCTTATATTAAATTCATAAATTTTGCATTTAATTACCGGATGAACTTCCTATTGGGTGAGAGACAGGATTTGGTCTGGACTGGGTTTCGTGTCCACTAGGTCTGTGACCTGCCGAAGATGTTGGTACATGCGATATCGACGTATGACTCGGTGAAGATCCATAACTACCTCGAGATGATCCAGCATTAGTGCTCTGATGAGACGAAGTTCTGTGAGATGATCCGTAGGATCCGGAACGACTACCACCGCTTGATCTTCCGGAAGATCTCCATTTTGCATTAATACCACCTACGTAAATATTTTCACACATTAATTTTCGCTTTTGTATGTGGAGAGAAATAAATATTTATACTTACCGATTATAGTAAATACAAAAAAAAGTATAAGCAAGAATGCTTTAAATCTCATAATTTCTAGTAGCGTTTTCGACGCAGTATTACAGTATTCGGTAAATTGATGTGAATAACAGATCTGTATATCCTGCACTTAAATTTATCAACTTTTTTCGTAGTAAACTCGTATTACGTCTTGCAATGTTATCTATACAGTTTTCCTTGAAATTCTAAGAGTGTACTAAGGGGTCACTGTTGCTGACCTCCGAGAGATATCACTGTTTACTGTCGCATAGCGTTGCAGTAGTAAAAGTCACAATTTTTCAATAAAACTTTTTATTTTATTTCATAATGATAACCTTCACCGAGAAACGTACATTTTATAGAAACATGTATAAATTATAAAATAGTATATATTATATAAACTATAAAATACTAACAAGTATTCAAAATCTTAGTAAACTGTTGAGATTTTTTATTCCTTTTAAAAAAATTTATATAAAAAATAATTTGCATCGCGCACCATCACCTCTCTGTACTGCATTTTTTCTACAATAACGAAGTACTACAAATACAGCCTTCTAAATTTGAGAAAATACTGAAACGTATAACATTCGGAACTCTTTGAAGGTAAACTAATGTCGAAAGTTAATCAATTTAGCCTTCTTTCGCGATGTATTTGTCTAAAATTTTTTCGCTTGGATAGTCTGGAACGGATAGCTCACGAAATCCTTCGTCGTCCACAAAACAAATTTCATGACCATCCTAAAATATTCACATTTATTTACAACGTGTATTTATCGAATTAAAATTAAAAGGAAGCTATCTAAATGCATTTACCGGATCTGCCAGAATAATAACTGTTACAGAAGCCTTCCCTGGTGTATCTAAAGTAATCAGATCAGTCAAAATTTTATTATCGCTTTCTTTGATTTTTTTTTGAATTTCTGGTTGTTCCGCTCGCGGAACTGAAAATGCTATACGTCCATAGGCTTTAGCATGATTAATTTCAGTACCTAAAAAGGGAAACCAGAAGTATATAATTATATAATTATACCTTTGTTATAGAAGGTTGCTTCAAAAAATTTACCAATATCCTCAAATTCAAGTTTAGCCTGATCCTCGCTATATCCCAGTTGAACACTTTTATCAGTTTGATCGAATACTTTTAACTGCAGAATATCCTTCCAGTAAGCAATAGTTTTTTCAAGATTTGAACTAGACAAAGTTACTTTCTCCACTGGATCTGTTAAAAACATCATTTTTAATGTAATAGATATTTAGAAGCTAATCAATGTTTAACAGTTCTTCGATAGTACCTTTGTTTGTAGGCTGTGGCTCATCGATAACATAATACTTGTATCCACCAGGTGCTTCCAAGACAAATTTTCCACATTCCTTTTTTATCGGCCATTTATTTAAACGTGCTCTCTCAATTGCCTCCGTAGAACGAATAGTTATGCCACGAAAATCATTACCAGTTTCGTACTCTTTAATTCCATAATTGTAGGTCAGTTCTATCACAAAATGAGTATCTTCTGGACCATACCCTATCATAGTTTTGCTCCATCGATTCGCGTATGGTCTGTGCAATTACACAAAAGATTAAGGGAGATTCTCAAAATAATATAAAAATAAAACAACGATTCAAATTTAAGTATTACATAAAAAAAAAATAGTTACGAACCCATTGCACGCAGCCTCGCAACCATCGGCAAATTCTTCGTGTCGCAATACCTATAAAAAAGAAGTTTTTTTTGGTCTGATATAGATTCAAATCGTCAAATTGCTAACCTTCATTCCAAGAATTTCCCGATAGAACTTAGCCGTTAACTTGCGATCCGGTATTTTAAAAACGAAATGAAGCGCTCGTCCGATGACCATTTTTAATAGCCCTATCTTTGAAGCTGTCGTCTTCGAAAGGTGAACTGACAATTGTGAATGAAAATCGGTGACTCGGCGTTTTTATAGACGTCTCGCTGATGATGATGACTAATCTTGTAGAAATAAAAGGTTTATACCGAGCGTTTGATACACACACGTGTATAACAAGTATTTACTTGATTCGTATCAAACGCTCGGTATGAACGATAACGTATCGAGTTGCTACGATTCGTCCGAAGAATTAATATTGAGTCAAAACCACGCATATTGTATAATCATATTTTTTATCGCTGTAAACATTCGTATACTTTAAAAACAGACGAATCGAGGTTAGGTCCGTTCGCTCGTATTAAATAATCGATAAAATTCAATCGTTCGTTCTCCTATATGCTATTTTCAGCCGCGTTACAGTTGCGAATATCTTCCATCGCGCGTCTTCGATTTCTATTTTATTTTGGGACCCTTAACAAAAAGTAGACAATATATTCCGTAATCACCTACATATACAGCTTCTCTGATTCGCAATGTTTACAGCGAAAGTAACGTCAGAAGTAAAAATTAATGTAAATTAATTTGTGCAGACAACGCGTAACTGTGGTCTGTGGTAGCCATAATCGTAGCAGACGATATACATACGTCAGATAATGTCAAAATACACGAGATATTTACACTTGCCAACAAAGTAAAGACTAGACTAGAATCCTGTTAAATATTATCTATTAACAAGAGTTTGCAAATAGATATGATAGAAAATCTTGCTGCCAAGTTATGTTTACTTTTGCCGGAAAAAGCGCACTCAGGTAACTATCGTGATTTCATAATTTTTTTCCCCGAACTGCAAATATTAATATATACCGATAAAACCACTCACCACGTATACTTTTCACGCGACACGTATCAAAGAGAACTCTTTTTGCAAAGAAATTGCTTGATTTTTAGCGGAGCAATGGAAATTGTTGGGTCAGGAGAAAGATGGATCTTTGTTGGTTGCATGGACAGAAGAAACTATAGAAGACGATGTAGTCGCATCCTACACTGTTGTAGGCCACTACGACCGGACTAATGATAAATTACAAGTAGGTCCAATTTGTAGATCCGATCCATATAGATCTGTTTGAATGAAATAACAAATTATGATACAGGTGGTACATCAATTCCCAGAAGTATTAAATATTGTACAAGGATCGATAAATCAGAGCCGCACAGTGTTTGGATATGTCACGAAACAGAAAGTTATTTCAGACACAGCTACAGAATCCTCGGAACCAACGGATGAAAGTACATTGATCGAAGTAGAAATGTACGAGGCATACATAGTTGAATTACAAGGAGAAGAAGTAAAAGTTCGTAATTTAGATACAAAGAGGTCCAAACAAGTACGCATTCAGTTTTTATACAGAGAAAAAGAAGTTGGGCATTTGGATAAATTCTTACTATTAATACATCAAGAATGTAAGACATTGTACGAATTGTAGTTGGATCCTTTCTTGTTAATTATACAAATTAAATTATTTTACCATACAGGTGTCATAATATATACTATATCGTATGAGACGAACGAATTGGATTTTCGGCCGATACAGGAGTTAAAACCCGAACCATTGGTAAAAACATTTATTTGGGCTCAGTGGGACATGATAAATCAAGTTTTATATCATATACATCATAGACGAATTCCCGTAAGTTTAGTTTCCGAAGACGACGATGAAAAGCCAAATAAATCAACTCGAAGTAATCCAACGCTCAGTGGTCTTCAGTTTCATGATGATTTGCCTCATGAGACAGTGGTAAATAAATTGTTTGGTCGATTGCAACTTAATATCAGTAAATTAATAATTAATACGTGTCAAACCAATATTTTTTTACAGCTGAATATACCTCTGAATTTGCCCCAGTTATCAACTTCTTCCAATTGTGGAACTTACGAGGACGATGTTATACCTTTAAGAGTTCACGATTGTTCCTTGGATCTAATTGTGGTTTCTGATTCCAAAGGAATGGTCTGTGTTTGCCACCATTACTTATATCGCCCAGTAAAACCGCAACAGCATGTACTTAACTCGCTAAATGAATTTAATACGGTTCACTTCGCGTATTCTGTAACGCTACTTCATCACAGTTGTGTAATCCATTGTGTTATACCGGGCATACCGTGGTCGCTCGCTAAACTCATACGGCCAACGTTCGCGATCTATGAACATCATCACATGATCGTTCTGGTACAAGGTTTATTTACTCATCTCCTTGAAATTGGAACGAATCACGAACCATGCTGCCATATACTATGCGGCCCGTTGACTACAATTCCATCGCGCTCCTCTTACCTGGTGCCGTTACTTGAATTAGAAACTAATAACAAAGGAAGCAAAAAGAAATACGACTCAACTTCTTTAGAAGGGAGCAACGCAACACCTCATCTTAATACAAGCATACTAACAATAGACTTACCCACACTGGACTTAGTGCAATTGAAAATTCCCTCCGAGTTCCTCACCGAAGTGTTTCGTAAAGAAACATCGACGGAAGTACGTCTAGGAATACTACATTACTTTCTCTGCCATAAAACCGACATGGATATCATTTCGGAATTAGTATGCACGATCGCTGAAAAACCAAGGTCCCTGGAAATGGTACGGTATATGCAAGAAGTTCTTATCGGCGGTTCGTATGCTCTGGTACAAAAAAATCTGCTAGCAGACGCAATGCCACTGTTGGCGTTGCTACCCGTTACAACTATGGAAGAATATACCAGTTTCGAGATCAAAGTGAACGATTTAAGTATAACATTGAGTCACGAAAAGCTCTGGAACACGTCGGTTATGTTGCTTTCGCCGCAGCAAAGATTGGTTCCGTATCGTAGCGACTTGTGGACTAGATTATGGGATCAACTTAGTAAAAATAACGGGGACAAGACGAGGTTTAAACCGAGCAAAATTGCTGAAAAATTGTTAGTCTCTTTAGCGTGTTATCAACCCGAGGCACTGTCCAGATCCAGTACTCCAATGTCTCCAAGTGGAGGGTAACACTGTTTTATGTTATTTTTTTATTAACGATACTAAAAAAATCTCTTATGTCTAATGCAAATCTGTGTTATAATTCACTACTATTATCATGCCTTCGATTGTGGTAATCTAACTTAAACAAATAATGTTCCAGATTGGTTGTAGCCACAGTGTCGCTTGGAGATTTAACTGGTGTTCGTAGTAATAAATTGTTAGACTCGTGTTTGCCATTTAACGAAACGGAGAGCTGCACGGCCTCAAAGCAGGAACACGTCGTGTCTGTAAATTTAAGAGAATTGTCCATGTATTTGTTGAAACATGGTACACATACGCCAATGACCCATCTTCAAGGATCGTGTACCCCGTTACACGTACACGCTATGGCAACGAGACACGTTGCGGCGCAGTTAGAAACATCGCGAGCTCTTTGTCAAATGCTATGTCGAGCTGCAATTGTGGACCCGCGAATCGAGCAAGAACGTGGCTTCATTCTTGTGTAAGACTTGAACCCCTTTCGATAAAATTGTCGATATTGCGTGATAATATTCGAACAGCATCTTTTTCTTAACTTTATATATAATACAGATATACCTTATTTTCAGTGATCAATTGGACGAAGCAAGACGATGGTTACTCTTCATATTGTTCGAGCGCTACAGGTGCGCGATAGAAAGCATAGCATTTCCGGCGCCACAGGGATTCACATCATTTTTCACTTATCTCGGATATAGAACTCTAAAGTATTCTATGTTCCTGCAGTACGTCCAACGATCAGTATTCGAGTTACAAGTGGACGTCAGCAAAATTATTATGGCTGGTACAATTTTTATCTTCAAATTCGAACGTTCTTATTTGCATTTGTAATTTTCTCGGAGTACCTTTTCATTTTCCTTTCAGACATCAGCGATAGGAAAGAAAACGCTGTCCGTAAATTGACTTTGTTGTCTTTGCTACCGAGATCACGAGCCAAGAGGCTTTTAAATCAGTGGTTACATCCAGTAAGTTTCATGATACGAGCTCGTGAACACGCTGCTAACATATTATGCGGCGAAGTGTGTCAGAATCGTGGTAGAACTTCGCAGCACAAAAATCATCATAACGGTAATTATAAATAACCGGCAATAAACTACACATCGATGCGACAGCTTGTAAAGTAAATTCTTCGCAGGTTTGGCTGCATTTCCTTCCGCGGATCGTTTATCACCGCTAGATACATTCCTCGATTTACTTACTGCAAAAGGTATAAATTTGGAACTTAAATAATTGCAGAATTTCGTTCCGATCGTGAAGTGTCCTTATTCTTACAGCTAGTCTAACCGAATTGGATTTCGGTCTACTTATAGAAGCCACGGTGACGTCTACAGAAGATTTTTTATAGGTAAATGTATTCTAGTTAAATGTTAACTATAACTAAATGCAACAATTATTTATAGATTTCTTTTTATAATCAAAAACAGTAATGCAAATAATTAAAATCGTACGAAGTGCCATTATCTTCCAAGTACTTATTATGTATGACTGGTTTTAAACGTATTTTATAAACTTCTACATGTCCCTTTTTTAAATTATACATAATAGATTTGTACGTAGTTACAACATAACTTACATTTTCTATAACTGAATGATTTAACTCTGCAGAATTTGATGTCCTTAATATATATCGGTCGTAATATTGTTTCGAAGTTGAATAAATTAATATTTGATATACATCACTAGCATAGTAGTCACCGTTTTGTATGCTTTGAAGGTATATGTATATGCTTTCTAATTTTTAATTATAATATTTATTCAACTCCATTTAAGGACTGATTAATTCGTGATATTACTTGTTACTACATATTTTACAGCAACTGTACTCTTGTTTTGATTGAGCTTGAATTTGTATTATTATATTGTTATAGTTTTATATTGATGTTAATAGTCGGTTGATCGAAAACTATGTGATGTTGGACATTTACTTACATTAATCTTAATTAGAAGTAATTTTTATAAGTTTATGTGCAATGCATACGTTACGTAAGTTACTTAATTTAAATATTTTTTTAAGTTAATGTAAACTGAGTTATAGAAAATTGTTGATTTTGTAAAACCGCAATATATATCGAAATTTAAATTTTTATCAATGTAATAAGTAAGATCGACGGTGTGATTCAAAAAGTTTATATCACGCTTTATCATTACGTAAGATGTATTGTTAACGAACTTACATATCAAAAGATATGTACAAAAATATTACAGTATTAGTAATTATATTTGTGTAGAACTGAATATAAATGTTTTAAAAACAGTTTTGGTTGCTTAATATTTATATGTACATACGTACATTCCATCCTTTTTATTGTTAAAGGTAACAATATTATTCGAATCTAATTAAGTTATTTAATCACTTCTCTGTACATTATATTTAATGTAATTAATAAGTTATACACGATTACTGGAAGCGATTCTTGTTCCAATATTGTGATAAAAAGTGCCGTAAAACAGTATCGCCATCTAATATCAGGGATTCGTACTACTAAAATCGTGCCAGAATCACAGAATGTTAGAGGAGGTATCCGGAGTACAGGTTCCCCTACTCCTGTTACTCCTGATACGCACTACCTCGATTATTCGCTAATAACTATTTTTCTGGGATTAAAATATGAACTTTTAGAATTGAAGAATGTAGTATAGACCTTTGGCAACATTCAAGAATAGTTTTCATAGCTATTCCGCCCGTAATTAACAAGTTATTAACGCATCGTGCACCTAGTGCCTGTTCTGATAACATTGGCTTTCACTTTATTCTCCAGCTAGTAACAATACTAATTTAATACTTCGTTCGCGGTTTGGAGTCTAGTATATCCTAGTATTTTCCTGAATCAGAACAAAGTATAAATAATAAACTCGTAAAATATTATTGAATCCGAATACGAATTTGAGAAATAGCTTGCGAATACAGTCTTGCCACAGTCACATGGTTTGTGTATGCGCACTTTCTTTGTAACTAAACGAACATCCGGTTTTTTAGTGGAACGGACAACAGCTTTGGAAAAACAGATCTTCGAATTTTCAAAATGGTGTCCAAAAACTGTTTTTAATGTAAATTTAAATCCGAATCTACTTGTCGGATCTACGAGTCCGTTTATTGGTTGGCCCCTGCGCTCCAAAAGAAAGGACCAATCGCGTTTGACCAACGTCGACGACAGTCGCATTTACGGCTCTAAATGGAAACCCAACATACGCATTACTAGACCCCCTCCCTTCTCATCAAGAAGTATATACCATCAAATACATATTACGTACTAGCAGAATAACATCGTCAGCGGTCAGCCATTGTCGTGAGATGTGAAGATTTTTCTCAACGTTATATATTCGCTGCAGTAGTAAAACAATCGTTGTATATCAGATTTAAACCGTTCACGCTGAAATGCACACGATTCCGGAATTAGGCACCAGCGTGCCGGCCTTCCTTGCCAAACTTTGGAAGCTGGTTGAGGATCCCGAAACTGACGACCTTATTTGTTGGGCACCTGTAAGTACATACTTATTATTTAGTTTGCATGCATTCGCATGATATTTTTACGCTCGCCGTGCAAACGATTCCAACAGATAGTTCGACGGCTCGCTTTCACAACGATAATAAGTTCGTTGTAACGCCTCGCATGTAATCGACTTAAACGTAAGCGAAACGTTGACCTCCGCGTACACATTTTAACGTAACAACCTATATTTTGCATGTACCCGACATTGGTGTAATTTATTCCGTGCTTAGTTGCGCCATTGTATACATACATATATATATATATATATATATATTACTTTATATATATGTATGTATATATTATACTATTTCAACTACAAATTCTGCTTTTTTCATTGAATGTCAAGCATTTTGCTTCTTACAAATTGTTTTTGACCATGGATAACAAGCAAACTTGGCATTACAAAGATGAGTACATTTTTCTTCAAATTGAAATAAGCAATAACAATTTAATGCAACACTTAAGTCTTGTATTTATAATATTGTTTAGTATCGAATAAAATATAAATTTAAATAATAGTAGGTTTTAGTAGCAACACTGTTTAGAATTCTTTCAAATAGTTTATATTCTCATCTTAGTTTATCGAGAAACGAGCATTTTGTAATGTATTTTGAAACTATAAAACTATATGCAATTTGTTTATTTTAGAATGGAAGAAGTTTTTTCATTAGGAATCAGGCACAATTCGCCAGAGAATTGTTGCCACATTATTATAAACACAATAATATGGCCAGCTTTGTTCGTCAGTTGAATATGTGTAAGTAGCAATGAATAAGATACAATTGGTATCGTATAAATGAAACAAATTCTATGTTTTATCAAATATATACATACGTTTTAGATGGTTTCCACAAAAAGGTTTCGGTTGAATTGGGTGGTTTAAAGTGTGACAGGGATGAAATGGAGTTTGCACATCAGTTCTTTTGCAAAGGGCATCCATATCTTGTAGAACACATTAAAAGAAAAGTAAGAACTTTGGAAATTTTCATAGATATCGGTCTTTTTAATGGTGGTCTATTATGATTCGTTTAGATTGCATCCAGCAAAGGACAAGATCCGACGCTCGCGCCTATGAAACCCGAATTAATGAATAAAATGCTAACAGAAGTGAGAAGTATGAGAGGCCGTCAAGAACATTTAGATTCGCGGCTCGGAGCTATGAAAAGAGAGAATGAAGCATTATGGAGGGAACTTGCTATGCTTAGGCAAAAACACACGAAGCAACAACAGATTGTTAACAAACTAATACATTTTTTGGTCACTTTTCTGCAACCTTCAAGAGGTAGCGGACTCTCTGTTAAGAGAAGGTACCCATTGATGATCGACGACTCTAATCGTCAACGTAGCAAACAATCTAAATTATCAAAGGTAATTGCAACCACTACCTTTTAGTAATCATTTTGTACAGGGCGATTCTTCCGCCGGTTGACTCGAAAGGAATGCCGCCGTTTCTATTACTCTCTTACTTACTCTCTTATTATTCTGTTTCTCTCTTCAAATAGAGTTGTCGACCGATCGACGAAGCAACGGCGATATATCGACCTCTTCATCGAATCACGACCGAACAAACACGGAGTTATTACGGCCGTGTTTAGACTTGAGCATTCCTTTCGAGTATACCGGCGGGAGAATTACCGTGTATATAACAAAATATTTTTATTTGCAGTCTCAGGCGTCGCCTACAGGGCCTGTAATTCATGAACTCGACGCATCTGAACCAGACTTAGATTCAGAATATATTGTTGCAGAGTATGTTAAATCTGAAGTTACAAAATTTTTTTTATTCAAATTTAACGTACATTCTATAGAACATCTAAATAATATGTAAATGTCCTCTTTACATTTAGAATGCTAGAAGGACATCCAAGTCCATCTATTCAAAGTCCAGAACATAACAATGCATCAGTAATAGACGATAACAATATGGAAACTGTTCATTTAATTCACGATCCAGTCCAGTTACAAGATGAAATACAACTGATCAACCCACAGGAAATTGATACAAGAAAAAAACGCGGCTGTAAGGGTAAAAAAAAGTAAGTTGAACGAAATTATTATGGTGCAATTTTAGAATAGATTTGCTAATTAAACAAAGTGACGTCTATAACTGAGTCATGTACAATCTTTCAATTTTGGAATTATAATAAGATGGAGTTTTGCATGATGGATACAATAATATTCCAACGACCGTTATTCTACGAAGAAGTGTTTTTGTGTTTTCATTTGTGCTTGCCTTTCATTAAAATTAAAAAGAAAAATGACAAAACAGATCATTTATAGAGAAATCTCTTTGTACATTCCAATATACTATCCATGCATGGAATGTAGTAATTAATTAACTTAACGAAACTACAATTTTATTCTATTTACTTCTATGAAAGATATAGGGGCATAAATTTCGGCGTTTCATACTATACTACGATGGTGTCACCTACACTACCGCTCATAAGTATGTGGACACTTCCTTAGTTCTTATATCTACCTGAAAAAAATTATGATATCTTTGGTAAATTTGATTACTTTGCATGTATTCTAGCTCGTACAGTATTAGAGAAGATATTTGAGTAATAATTTATTAAATATATCACCGATAACTATATAAAATTATTATATTTCCTTTTCGTCTACGTATCCACCGCGTGCTTTTATGACCGCGTTTACCGGTCGTGGCATCCTGGCTACTAACTTTTTCATTATTTCTGTATCAATGAGGTTCCACTCAGAATGTAAGATTTCCCACAAATGTTTTTCTGACTTGGGACATCGTTTTCTAACTTGTCTATCTATGTGATCCCATAGTTTTTCTATGGGATTCAAATCGGGCGATTGGGATGGCCATACCATCATTTTCACTTCAAAATTTTCTTGCAATTGCAGTAAATAATTTCTACATATTGTAGAAGTGTGCTTCGGGTCATTGTCGTGCATAGATGTAAAATTGTGGCCAATTATGCGGTGTCCAGATGGAATTGCATGTTCTCTCAGAATGTTCAAATACCCTTCTTTTCTTAAAATTCCGTTTATTTTTGCTAAATCTCCAGTCATATTATTCCCAAAGCATCCCCATACCATCACAGAACGACCCCCATGCTTAACTGTGGCCACTACACAATTGTCATTTAGTTTTTCAAAAACTTTTCGGCGCACAAAAACACGTCGCTTGGAGCCAAACACTTCGAACTTCGATTCGTCAGACCATAACACCTTGTCCCAGTCTTCCAGTGCCCAATTTTTATGGCATTTAGCCCACTGAAGCCTCTTTTTCTTATTTTGTTTTTTTAAGAATGGTTTTTTCACTGCAACACAGCCTCTAAGACCGCCCTCCTTAAGACGCCTTTTCACTGTCGAAACCGAAATTGTGCCGTCCCTATAATTATTAATTTCTGCAGTTATTTCGGGGGCTGTGTCTCTCCTATTTCTTTTACTTATGGTTATAATATGGCGATCTTCTGCCTCAGTTGTTTTTCTGGGTCTTCCAGGTCTTTTTACAGAGGAACAAACTCCTGCAACACTGAACCTATTGATGCTGTATCTCACACAAGACTTCGAAACTCCTACTTTTTCGGCAATATTCCTTATAGAATACCCTTCTTTCGATAAAGTAACTATTTTCGAACGCATTTCGACGCTTATTTCGCTTCTTTTCGTGCCCATCGTGCTCTTCCAAGTATTTAAACTGAACTGATCTAGGCAGATCACCAGAGTGATCGCTGTGCTCTTATCTAACAGTCTTTCGTTTCGAATTACATTTCCAAATGTTTATGCTACTCCGAAGAAGGCAACAGACCTCACTCAAGTGGTGCAGCCATCGTAAACTGCGAGAAAATAGCCTTACAAACCGTACGCACGCAACGAAATATAACGCAGCTTTCCACCCATCGGATAGACTTTTATTTATATAAGTAAATTGCATAACTAAATTGTTAAATTAGTACTACTAGAATACATTACATACATATACCTAATAGAATTTAGCAACAAACATTATTTAATAATCGAAATATACATAATATATCACAAATTTCGTGAATGCGTTAAGTGTCCACATACTTATGAGCGGCAGTGTACATACAAACACAAATTAAGTTACACTTACCTGCAAGGTGTATCCTACACAATATACATCGCAACTTGATTAATTTACACAAAACAGAAAACAGAAATTTTTTTTTTCGTAACTTTTTCATATCTCTCATGACATTAATTAGTTTTCAATGACACTTATATCATCACAATTTAAATATTGCCAGGAGGAAAAACAAGGTGCCTGTCAAAATTTTGATCCCATCGACGAAGAATGGAGAACAACCGAGGTTAACATTTTTCTCTTGTCGTAATTTGGTGTTGGTGTTCATACTACTCTAAAAGTTACTTTAAACGATATCGCAATTTTGCTTAGTTCTATTTCTTTTTGCATGAACATTCAGTAATATTGCGATACTATTTTATTTAGAAACCTTTCCGACTTAGACCGTCGATACGAAGATGATTTTCCATTAAACTTTGAATGTTTCTCAACATTTGTAAAATCCAAATATATTGTTTCTGTAGCTCATTAATTTTATAAGAGAAGTTTTGTTAATCCTTGGTTAACTTGCTTTTGGATTAAATATTAGTGTCTATTCAACCTTTTTATTAGTTACATCATTCGATATTCATATCATTAACAGCATTACTTTATAATTCATGCTTAACTTATGCCTCTAAGTATATTTATCGATAAATTAATCGTTATTATAATATAAGTATTAATTTATTTCAATGCAAAACATGGGTCTGTTTTACTGTAGTTAAATTTAAATTAATATATGTACATCGAATGTTAATCGATTGTTAATCAAGATACAATTTATAATACATGTTGTATGTTTAAATTTATTCTAAGCACGATTGTGTTGTGATTTGGCAAAATTAATCATGCCCTTTGTATTGTGATTAACAGTTGTTTGTACTATATTTGATGAATTAGCAATATGTGCTTATTATATAGTTTATACGATAATTGCTTACACTTTTCGATTTGCAAATTATATAAGAATTTACTCTGCTTGATTTTTCGTTTTAAAGTTGCTATTTACAGAAGGGGTTCAAAAAAAATAGTATACTAGTTTTTTAAAAAAGAAAGTTTCTAATACTCTTCAATTTTATTATTTCTAATGCATATACGTTTTCTACATATGCATTACTTCTCTCTAACACTATTCTTTTCCTCTTCGTTTTTATAGCTTACCTCTAAACAAATTTGATTACCATGTTACAAAACAACTAGTATCGTAACAATAATTTCACTGCATATTTAGAAGCATGTTAATGTATAATGCTTTCAATACTTCTGTGTGTGCTCTTGCAATACTTCTATTGATCAGAACTGTAGTCAAGAATGCGTTCAAAAGCAGATTATGACTTTTCAAGTTAATAAAACCTATTAAAAGCAGATTAAGGCTACAACTTAATTCAAGATGATGAAAATTGGCAAACTGCTTGTTTCACTATTTTAGGGAAGAAACACATTTATTTGAAATTCCGCTTGAAGAATCACCGGTCGAGGCTATCACTTTATTGGAAAATAAAAAAATTCCAACGCCTGTACCTGTGGCGTCTGTGCGTAGCTCAAAACTTGCAGCCATGGCAGCCAATATGAACAAAGCAACATATGCAGAGCAAGAGCTCAATTTGGGAAATTCTGTGGACTTGGAAGAAGATACTCAAGAGAGCAATTTAAACCTGGTGAAACTGGAGAACATTTTAATAGGGACAGATATTGATGGAGAGAATGTCAAGGACAATGAGAACATAGAGTATAATGAGACTAACAGCAACTCTGAATCTGACATGAACGATAACACTTTCAATAAAATTAACAAAGCTTATAGCAATGCCACAAAGGATAATCAAAGAATTCCAAATGCAAACGGAAAAAAGAAAATCTTGGAGCAAGAAAGATCCAATGACAGCGGAGCAGACTCTAGCCTAGATTTATCTTTGAGTTGCTTGAATTCCTCTGACATGTCTGATGCTACTTACAGGTTAGGATCAATGTAAGTTCAACATAGAACACCGGTAAAAAAAAAAATGTTGAATGCATCGCATTCCACTTATCTATAGTGGAAATCCTTAATCAGAAGACAGAGGTGGGAGCTAACTAATTTATCTGTTTTTAATATGATTTGACTGATTTTGAATGATGCCTATTAATAAGCACACAATTTACTAATAATAATGTGTGTTATCTTTCTATCAGATCTTGTAAATTGTTGCCTTTGATCTAGGAATTTCACGATATATTCATATAGCTTGAAAAATAACGATCCCTCGATATCATTGACTATATCATTCTTTGCCATTAATTTTAATGATATTTTTATTTAATCTAAGGACTTGAAAAATCCAATATTCAACTTTCTTCAGTTGAAAATAAACTTTTTTAACATTAATTCGAATAGAAAATATATCGACGGTAAATGTGATTTAAGTCTGTATGTGTATAATTTTTTGTTTTAATCGGTGAAGTTGTAAATTAGATATTTGAGATGTGTAGTACCTTACATATATGTTTAGTATACGTGGTAATTATAATACAATTTTTACAGGAACATTGAAATGCTCCATCCCGATTTCAATGAAATTTTGTACGTTAATAGAATAGTCAAAAATAAGAAATTTTAACAAAATATCCCTTATTTTTGGCTGTTCTAAAAAACTAAAATTTCTTCAAAATTGGTAGGAAGAGAGGGACACTTAACACATATGTTTTGTTAGATCTTTCGTTATATAATTATTTGTGTATCCATTAATATAGTAAGTGCTACGCGGTGTGGCCTGTCTGTTTTATACCGCTGTCTAAATTTAGAAAACTTTGAATTAATCTATTTTTATTCATTATTCGCGCCAAAAAAAAATGAAAGAAACGGCGGTATAACGCATAGTGGTTTCGATAGGTCAGCCTGCATTGTGCTTACTATAATTACGCGTCAAATCCCCTGGTTTTCAAAAATCAATTTGAGAAATATTTTTAGAATTGTATATTGCAGACTTGCCAATTTTATATCAGTATTATCAGATACTAAGCAACCTTCTTTTGCGCGCAACAGTTTCTCTGGAATTGATTGCACAAGCAGCAATGCCATAAATCAGTTTTTTATATCAATTTCGTTTGTAAAACAATTTGAAAATTCAAAATAAGTATTCACCTTTTATAGAATTACCAACTGTCATTTTTTTACACATAAATTAAAAATTTATTATGTTAATGGGATATAACTATAATAGTTCAACTTCAAAGTAACATTCATAAACAAATATTACGAATATTTATTCACGCTCGAAAGACACTGGATTAAATTAATTTTTTTAGTTTAAAATAAAAAGAAAATACGTAATTTGGGTCTGCTTGTGCTATCATTCAAAACAAATAGAAAGATTGTACTTTTCAGAAAAAGGCTTTACAATGCTTTCTTAGTTCGTTCATGAACGTATGACTAAACTTGTGTGAAATTATAGTTCTTTTTTATTTACAACGATTTACCTTGAATAATTGTCTGTAGGGAGGAAATGGATAATCATCTCGAATTGATGCAGACAGATTTGGACAATCTCCGTGAAATTCTACGCGGCGAGGGTTACAGTATCGATGCAAACACGCTCCTGGGAGTAAGTATTTGACGCTTTTTATATATATATTTGTATTTCGGCGAAAATTTCATACTTGATGCGACTGTAGAAAGTACAATGCCAGATAATGCATTTACGAAATAAATATAATAAAACATTTTGTTTAATTGATAAGAAAAGTAACGTAGGGCATATGTATTTGCTTATAGTTAATTGAAGCGGTACGCAACACACAATAAAGCATACCATCTGCAAAGGTCATTCATCTTGAAAGCCTTCTGCCCTCAAAGCGTTACAAAGTATTTTTAAAGTTTTCTTCCTATTACTAACTATCTCCATTTACAGTTATTTGGAGCAGATGATCCAATGTCATTCGGTATGCCTGTTAATCCAGAATTAAATCCACATTCTGACAAAGAAGACAATGATGACGCTAATGGTAAGATCTTTAATTGTTCGTTTCGTTAATTTCTTTTATCCTATTGACGATTTTCATGTCATTACACGTATTAATTACATTTTTTAATGGAGACATAACGGACTTAATTATTTTTCAGCAGCAGAAAACATTAACGGAAGTGGTGGAGAACTTATGGCATACAATCCGACACAAAACTTGCTAGATTTCGATGATGACATGATGTTCTTAGATGCTACATCGCCTGTAACCAATACATCAGGTGATGTAACTGCAAACAATTTGTATACATCGGATCCTTTAGATTTGGAGGATAACAAAGCTTCGCTCCTCGAGTCCTTAAGAAACGATGTAAACACTCCATAAAGTCTCATTCCTTTGGTGAGTCTCTTGATCTGATTTAGGTTTAATATGTAATATGTTTCTCGTAAAATAACAGTAGAAACGACAATAGAAGATAGTATTTTATACATTAATATGCAGTCTTTACATTGTTGCGTTAATTTGATAACCGTTATCAGGTCGTATTATAATTTGATATCTTTCAATGTAGTTGGTCACTTAACATTGGTCACTTAATTTTCATTGAGGATTACGGTTTCTTGTCGAAATTGTTCTTCTGCCAGGTTCAGTCTCTTTTTCAAAAAGAAATTGTCTCAGGACAGATTTTTTTGCAGGTTCAGATCACTGTTGCACCCAATGCTTTGGTTTCAGTATGTTTTATTCTCGATGGATCATCATGAGCATGCTTTCTCACTTTCTCTGTCGGTGTATTTTGATGACCAAATAAGCAACGAGCTTGTGTGGTGTATGAAACAAAAAAGTACCTAATACTTGAGGAAAATGCGGTCTCAGTATCATGTGGTCTATCGAGTGATCCCGTCGATTCGCAGAGGACATTTTGGCTAAAATCTATCGGCGCATAAAATCCTCTGGATTTGCTGCTATAAACCGATACAATTTAATTGCTACAGTAATTTTTTTTTTTTTATACAAATCATCGCCACGTTGTGCTTCAATCTACTTGAAACGACGCGAAATAATCAAATTGTTTATTTACTGATACGATTTGTAAATTCACAATTGTTTGGCAATTCCATCGAGCGTGTTAAAAGCACTGGAGCACGTTACAGTGGCTAACAGTTGTTGTTGATCGTACAATGTAACTAAAGTTCCTGCGCGTTTAATCGCAAAGATTTATCTTTTTTTTTTTATATACAATTTCTGTTTCCTATGTATATCTATCAATAATCCAGAAATTACATAAATGTGATAGAACAGGTCGAATATTATAGCTCATGTATTGGTTGTATCCGAGTATTTTTTTATGAATGATGTATAATAGTGATAGAGTCATTTGTCATCTGTGATTTCTTACGACCTTGTTTATTATTTACGGGAATTCGAGTGCACCTTCACTTAAGTGTCTCATCTACGTAAATAGTTTTAAAAAGTATATACGAAATTCGTATTTTTTGTACTGAACTACTAGTCTGAAACAGAAATGTCTCATATCTGACATTCAATTCAAAAAATAATTATGTTAAAGCGTCCGTTAATCTAGTAGATTAAGGAATGTATACATAAAGATAAACGTTAGACGCTATTTTATATTTTTATATTTTTAAGATAAATGATATTTGTATATCTGTGGACGTCTCGATTCATTGTAAAGCTACTTTCTTTATTTCTCTTCCATATTTATAAATGTTCACTAAAGTTGTAATGAAATTGTATGAATTTATTAAACATAAGTAATTTATCGTCTTGGTTTTATTGAGATATGAAACGTTGAAGGTAAATAAGAAACGCATATCAAAGCAAAATATTCCAGTTTGCCGATGTGTGCTTGTTATCCTGTAAAAAATAATACGACACATTTTAATTTTTATGTTAGGAAATGCATGTCTGAAATGTGTTTCGATTCTTGTATGTAGTCATAAATATTAAAGGAAATTACGATACATTTGTTGCGTTTTAAGGAGATATAGATGAAAATAATTATATTCATACAAATATATGGTATGAATGCTATTAAATAAATATCTCAAAATGCTGTTCACTTGAAAATCTGTAGTTATTGTGTCTATACTCGTGAATCAGTATATTTGTTGTATATACACATTTTTTCATTAGTTTATTTGGTCTACAAGTTATAATCCCAAATTTAGCAGTGATTGTCAAAAAGTACGAACATATACTTTTTAAAAGGTATTCTGTAAAAATTAGATGGAAAAAGTTTCAAGTAAATCTGAATCATATGCAAGGAATCCTTTGTAAGGAAAGTCGTACTTAAATTATATACAGACTTTTTGTCCTTGTAGTAACACAATTGATTATATATTTTTTCAGCTGATTAGTGACTTACAAGTATTCTGTATCAAACTAATCTCCTTAATCTACTAAAAAAAATTATGTAATATATGATCAAAGAAATGTGTTAAAAAAAGTTAATTTAGCAAAATCTATGGATGGATCATTGATATGGTTCATTGCAGTCAAAATTAAATAAGGTATTTAATTTAAGTGACTTTATTTACTCGTAAAGAAAGAAGCTAACGGTTTTTATGATTTTACGTTTCGAAGTATATTATGTATTCCCCCTAAGCATGCAGAGGATTTCTTTTCTTTTTTAAGGATAATTGATCATTGACTAAGGATACTCGCAAGAAGCTCTTTCACGATAGAGCGACTGATGCTTTCTCAGATTTTTGCTTTACGATTCGCAAATATATATAATTGTTTTTTTATTTTAGCCTTGGAAGAAAGACTGCTGGATTTTTAATTGCCTCGTTGGTAATACCTTCGTTTTAATTATCAGTATGATGCTCTGAACCCTGTGACAAATATGTAATATGCAGAGAGAAAAGTAAGAGTTAAGATACGCACAGAGGTTTTACTTAAAAATTCCTTGAAGGAGAAAGTACAGCATAAAAAAAAAACCAAACGTGTACCCTAGATTGGAAGAAACATTTATTTTCACGCTGATTAAACTACGTAATAAACATATTATAATCTCTTTGTAAAAATAGTGTTGCGAAAACGTATCAAGGGGATAAATTCCTGTTTTCACTGATTTGTATATATTTATGCAGAAGATTATCAATCACATCGATAAAGAATTCTGCAGGATGTTTAGTAAAAAATGTCCACCGACGGAACAGTAACATTTTTTTACATAATGTGTGTAGAGCACAGTATTAAGAAGTGAATATTACATGGTGCGACGTCTATGAACGTACATAAATATATGTATGTAATGAATCTATACATATATATATATATATACACACATACAGAACAGTGTATTGAAAGTATAAAATTTATTTAACATGTCATTATACTTTTCTTATCTATTGTTTCACTGTGGTATAAGGTTAATTCAACAAAAGTGATAGTACAAGATAAGATTTCAGTGTCCTCATTCAAACACTATCACTACTTTATTGTTGTGTGTAAGATTCTGTTGCTTTTAATTGGTGATGATCTTTCGTATCTGATCCTTTATAAACGATATTTAGTTAATTTTTTAATGCATTGAAAACTTCGTGTGAAGTTAATGTTACTGCATACTTATAATGGATTACGTTAATAACTCCAGAACGTTATTATTAAATAGTCATTGTAGTAATGTAAAATCGAGATTTAAGCGAGTTAAATTAAAATGAAAAAAAAAATGATAAAAAAGAGAGAGAGAAGTGATACAAATGTAACCATATGAGTTTTTGATGGCTACTATAGAGGATTAATATTAATCTACTAATACTGGTAGAACTAATTATTTAGTAGGATATTTTGGCTATCAAAATATTTAATTGTATTTTATAGTAGAGTATTTCGACTATCAAAATATTTAATTCTATATTTAGTTTGTAAGTAATTTCAGTTATCAAAGAAATAAAAGCTTAACATTCTTTCCTATTCGTTGTAAGATACAAATCTTCTATATTCGTTCAGTTAACTATTTTTGGGCAATATATAGTAAAGATATTGCTTATGATCTTTCATTTAACACTGAAATCTTGGTCTTGAACCTTTAACAGATAAATTGACAGTTTAAGTTTGTGTACACCCGAAGATAATATAATCCATAAATGGTACATTGTATCTTTATTACGTTAACATGTTACTTTAATTTAGCTATAAGTAGATTTTTTATATTCATTTGCCAAGATAAAGTTTGTACTATATTATTAATTCATAGAGAAACTTAACATATGTTTATGTAATTCCATATACAGTGAAATCTCAATCATACATATCTTATGTATTTTACTATTTTCCATTTTGAAATTGATTTCAAACACATTTTATAGTTTTGTAGATTTAATCCAGAGTTAAATTACTTATGTATGTGTTAGCATATCTTATTGTTTAACTATTAAGCGTCTATCATTAAATTTATAATACACGATATAATGATTTCAAAAACCCTTCTTTTTCTTTTTCTAAATGTTATAAAAAAAAGTTTGTTATCGATTTTCTATGAACTTTTTATTGTACCGATAAAAAAGTACGATCTGATACGGGAAATTAAAAGCCGCGAAGTTCTCGAATATTAAAACTGTTTTCAGTTCAGAATTTCTGGAGAACCTTATGGAACTTCGACTTAATTTGACTGTTCCTAGAATGTTATTTTTTATTTATTCATGAGGGTTCAAACTACAAATTATATTGAAATAAAATAAAAATGTTTATCTTGTACAAAAATATAGTCGATACCACATTGTTTGTACGTATGAAATTTTGTGATACATTAAAAGTTTTGTAAAAAAAGATAGAATTGAACGGATAATATCCGAACGACCATTTCACATTTACCTGATTATGATTGCATATTTTGCTACTGATTATAAATTACCAGTCCTAATACAATTAAACAGTTTAATCAAAGACTAAGACGTATCCAAACATCGCGAAAAAAAAAGGAATACCGAAAAAAAATTGGCACTCCTACTTATTTTATTGTATCACGAATGAAAATTATAATCATATTTTCGAAACCGCAATCTTCACCGAAATTGCTTTATTCAACACGAGTAGACTTTTAACTACTATCCAAAATAATGTTAAATTTGTTTGTTTTTAAATAAAATTTAGAAATTGTTTATATAATCTTATTATGACTATATATCCCAATTCAACCTATCTATCTTTTAATCTGCATATTAAATAATAATTAATAAATACTTTGTAAATCGTACATTGTAACTCTTTAAGGGTTTACATACCTTTATTAGAATTAAGAAAATCAATTTTTCAGGTCACAATTAACGAAGATATCTTTGGCACTGCAAAAGTTGTTTCAAAAAGCACCATTCAGGAGGACACCTATAAAAATCACCTTTGACAATATTTTCCAGACATTAAACATCCACAATTAGATATTAAATACTTTCAGAGAATTGCAACAATTGAGGATATTCACAATTTTCTTTCCACTTACATTACAAAGTACATATTCCATTATTTCAAATAATAATTCTTTAATTTTATTTTGAATTATTGGTCATAGCTATCAACAGCAGCCTCTGAGCCAATCAGCAGCCAGTTAGGCTCCGATTGGTCGACAGTCGTCTCAATAAGTGTATAAAAATCGAGCCCCCTGGTGCGCCCGCGGGAAACATCGTTCAATTACCAAGCAAGACGGAGCGAGAAGAGAGACGAGGAATTTCATTGAAGATTTACATTTAATCAAGATCGAAAATGGTCAAGCGAGAAGAGTGGCGCCTAGTTTAAAGAGATCTTTCAAGGACAGCTGTCAAAAGAGACCACTCTGGTCTCTTTCAACACGAATAAAATTATATTATTCGCGAAGGCTCCCATTCACGTTCTTTATCGATTTTCCGAAGTTGCGTGAAGCGCTGACCACACGTAACATGTGGCTCGTGCGATAGGATATATCGGCTTTCCCCACCACTCCGTTAAACGCTAAGGAAATTCGTCGTTACTAGTGTCGCCGTCGATGCACTCAATTATGCCAAATCTGGCCACACTTACATGCTTCATGAATTAAATTTTCGTTATACATATGTATAAAATATTTAATCGAATGCGAGTTATTCGATACCTGTTTTAATCGAACGTTAAAGCGAATATATAAGTAACTTATTAATCAAGTGGCTCCAGTGCTACGTTTATAATTATCACATAAATTTTCTTCCAAATCGTTCGAAAATATCGTACCTACAAATTTAAAAATATGTCTGAACACAGCGATGACATGGAAAAGGGTAATTTTTTATATATTGACAATCGTTTACATTGGGAAAGTTCTATTTTTCTCTTATATCGTTCAGATTTGCTCCATGCATTTTGTTCGTTACAATACCGAAAGGAGAAATCTTTTTTTTTATTCTGTTTCATAAAAATTGTTTGGTTACTTGGAATATAAAGTTCTTACGAAATAATAGATTGTAGAGTTTCTCCTTCGAATTTTCTATTCCTATAAACATTTGTGTTTCCTTTATAATATACAAATACATGGTGTTATAAGATGACTGAAGGTAATACAATTATGTGGCGGAGGTTAACTGTCATCCATAGAAGCACTGAATTTTAGTAATTAAATAAAATAGTTAAGTGAATTAAGATATTTAGTACCAAGTAGATAGAGCTGATATTGCACCCAAAAAAATATAGCGAAGAAAGAAAGAAAGAAAGAAGATATTTAGGTATTGTTCGTCATAATTTAGGAGTTTTTCAATCATCGAATTAGCACATATTTTCATGTAATTGCTGAATCACGTATACGAACTGATGGGTTAGATTACAATCGTAAAATCACTATGTATTTACAAGCTAATATGTTTTTAATTCGTCGTTACGTTTATACGTACGTTCAAAGATGTATTTTTTATTCAAGTCAGTACAATATATTTATTCTTTTGAATGATTTGCAGGAATATTTTTTCACAGAATCTAATATTGTAAATTGTTAGCAAATGCATGTTACATTGTTTGGGACTAATAAAAACAAAACATTTTTTATGTATAAACGTTTAACAGATATATTCTTTTCCATTATATTTTAAATTAAGTATTAATAAAAATGTAATTTCCTTATTTATATTAGAGAAGAAACCTGATGACGAAGCAGCACATAGTGCGTCAAAACCAGAGGAAGCGGAAGAGTCAGATATGGAGAAGATTCCTAAATATTTAGCAGAAAAGTTAAGACTTTTTAAAGATTACTTGGATCATTCAAAGCGAAAAGTAATTCCTGAACTTAGCGTAGATGGAGTAGCAGAATATATAAAAGAAAATGAAAACCTTAAAGTTATTACCATGGCTGGAGCTGGCATCTCCACATGTAAGTTTTTATAAATATTATTAAGTTTGTTCTTGTTCTCTTGTTTTACAAACATGTTCTAAAATATATAATTGTTTAATATTTGCAGCTGCAGGAATTCCTGATTTCCGATCACCATCTAGTGGCCTTTATCACAATTTAGATAAATATAATTTGCCTCATCCTCAAGCTATTTTCGAATTGAATTACTTCATGGAAAATCCAGAACCATTTTTTAAGCTTGCACGAGAATTGATGCCTGAAGGCATTAAGCCTACACTTTCCCATTATTTTATTCGTCTTTTATGGGAGAAAGGCTTGCTTTTGCGACATTATACACAAAATATTGATACTTTAGAGAGATTGGCTGGCTTACCTTCAGAGAAATTAGTAGAAGCTCATGGAACGTTTCATACTGGACACTGTCTCAAGTGTCGAGCACCATATACGTTTACATGGATGAAAGGTGAAAACACGACGATTATAATGGTCGCGCGGTCTATATTGTAATATTTATTTACAGAGAAAATTATGGATAATACCATACCAAAATGCGAAGAATGTGACGAGGGTGTAGTAAAACCAGATATAGTATTTTTTGGAGAAATGTTATCCGAACGTTTTCATTATCTTATTGATCGTGATTTCGGACAAGCAGATCTTTTAATAATTATGGGATCTAGTTTGGTTGTCCAACCTTTTGCATCCTTGGTACACAGGTGAATAGTATGTCAACAATGGATCATAAAATCATTTAGTCTAGTTTGCAGATTTTTGGTTCAATTACAATTTTGTTCTTTTCCTCAAGGGTGCGTTCTAATTGTCCGCGTTTACTTATCAACAAGGAAAAAGTGGGTTTGAATCGTGATTGTCTATCACGACTTCTAGGATTGCGAGAGGACTCGGTTTTTAACCAGCGAGCCTTTCAAGGTGGATGCGATATCACCTGGTTAGGCGATTGCGATGCTGGTTGTCAATTGTTAGCTGAAAAATTGGGTTGGGCTGTACGTTTCGCTTATTGATTTATTACCTGACACGATTCAGAAATTAAAACTAAATCGTATTTAAATCTGGGTTTTTTCAGGACGAATTGACCGATCTGATGAAGAAAGAACACGAACGATTGGATGCAGAAGGTACCAGCAAGGATTGATTACATTAACCCTTAAGTGGATTATTAGGGCCGCTGCAGCCCTCCGTAAGTTTAAACTAATAATTCTTTAATACATGTCAATGTAATTATTTGAAAATTTATGAAATCCTCCATTAGCTCATTATGTTTTAAATGCTTTAAAGAAAAGTTGATTTCCATTTATCAATTTTGTAAAAATGAACGTTAAGTAAAATAATTCAGTTGTTGGACTTTCGGGTAAGTTTTATACGTGTGACGAAAGAGTGGTGTACTTATCAAAAGACCATTCTCCCACAAAGTTTGACCGGCTTGAAATGTGTTGCAAAGGACAATATTTTGTACAACTTTTTCCTATACATATAATAAATGATCGACTTCACTTTCCAAGATATTTGCGAAAAACTTTCGGTATCATTACACTGAATTCGATCACCTATTATACGTATAGGAAAAAGTTGTCCAAAATATCTTTATAACATATTTCAGGCCCATCAAAATCCGCGAGGGAGCGGTCTTTCAACAGGTTGACCAAAAGAACGACTAGTTATAAAAAATTTATTTAGTAATTTTATCTATCAGTCTTATCTATCAATCGTAAATATATGAGAATATACGTAATAAAACAGTAAAGCATACTATAAGTGCTGTTGAAGAAAGTACTATTTCTGATCCATCAACAGAACTAATAAGAAATGTTCAAGTTGTCATTTGTGTTTAATAAAAATACGTGTCTTTCAAATTTGCCAAAAGTGTAATAAAAATGTATGCAAAGAACATTCAAAAATAATTTGTATTGACTGTTTAAAATGAAGAAGCATTGTACACTCTGTGTTTGACATTAGTCGTAAAATAATCTCACCTACTTTAGCTTTCAAATTTCTCATATCTTCATGCATTTCTAAACGTATTACACTATAAAAGAATTGACATTTTAAAGAATCTGTTGCATGGTAAGTGGAAGAGAAAAATGACTTTATGAATTCACATGCGAAACCGCGGTGGTCCCATGGGCCCTACAACTAAACTAAGATTGAGTGTCCACTTAAGGGTTAATGGTACTGTTGTAAGGTGAAGTCGTTCATTTAACATGATTATATTTAATTGCTTCGCTATATTTCAAAGAAATGAAGCTACATAAAAAGTTACTATTTTATTTTATTTTAAAACGGTTGTAAAAATGTTGTTTAAAATATTGAATATTTAACGTTTAATGATAATAAGAGTACACGCTTTTACCTGTATTTCTTCCATCGAAGTTTTAGGAGAAAATAGAGAAAATTGCATAAAATTAATGATAATAGCATAATTCTTTAATTTATATTTTTCAAACAATAGCATTTGGTAGCATACCGATGTTATATCGACGTAGTATAATATCTATTACTCAGGACCATGTAAACAATTTATTCCATAATATAGTGTATAATAATGTTATACAAACGAATGTGATCATGGCAATTGAATTGTGTGTACAAATAAAATAGTGTACAATGACATCTTCTAAATTATTTTTCATTTAAAATAGTTATTGTATGAAAAGCTAGTTAAAAAACAAAGTCATTGTATACTAAACGGTTTAACGACAACTTCGTGAGCTTCTTGTTGATGTAATTTTCCTTCACCGCCAGCCGGTGCAGCCATAGGCATACGACCGCAATACTTCAACTGCAAATCATAATTTCGTTTTTATAAACCCAGCATAGACATTAGTTAATTGAACTTTCGTATGAATTAATGTCTACATACTGGTTTGCCGCATAAATTCTCAAAACGGGGCTTAACGAAGTTCCACGCTCCCATATTTTGCGGTTCCTCTTGACTCCAAATAAAAGCTGAAAGAAATATTTAGATTACGATTTCACGTCATGATAAAACATTTAATTTTCGCTCTTACTCTTTGCGCGTTTATATCTATTGATTTCTTGCAATAGTTCATGAATTGGGAAGGGACATAAGCTCTCTAATCTAACAATTGCCACGTTTTTCAGTTTCGTGCTGTCTCTGTGATTATCAAGAGCGTAATAGTGCTTGCCGCTCACTAAGATCACCTTATCCACATCCGACTCCACAACTTTTTCATCTCCTGTTAGAACATCATTTATATCGTAAATTTCAATTATAAATCATTGTCTTTTACACTCAACATACCTAGAATGTTCTCAAACTTAGTGTCTGGTCCCATGTCTTTCAGCGACGATGTCGCAGCAGGATGGCGTAATAATATTTTTGGAGCCACTATTATCAAAGGTTTACGGAAATTCCTTACCATCTATAAAGAGCAAAAGGCAATAGAGTAAGTTGTAACAATATCTAAAACATTATTTAAGGATCATTCATAACTAAAAGCTTCTGATCTCACTTGTCTTCTTAATACATGAAAGTATTGTGCTGGATTTGTAGGGTTCACAATGTGCATATTAATATCATCGCCGTCGGGCTTGTTCTCCATGCTGCTCGTGAGTTGTAAAAATCTCTCGAGCCTGCAAGAGCTGTGTTCAGGCCCAGCGCCGTCGTAGCCATGCGGTAGAAGTACCGTAAGTCCGCTGCTCAACATCCATTTTGCCTCCCCGCTGCTCACAAACGTGTCGATGATGATCTGTGCTCCGTTAAAGAAATCACCAAACTGCGCTTCCCAAATGGTCAACGTGGTCGGTGAAGCTATGCTCATACCGTATTCGTAGCCAAGAACCGCCTCCTCCGACAGAATACTGTTTGCCAACTCTAATTTTCCAGTTTGATCCTCGATCATCGAGTTCAGAGGGACGTGTATGCCTCCTGTCGACTGATCGACGAGCATGGCGTGTCTGTGGGAAAATGTCCCTCGACCCACGTCTTGGCCACTTATTCTGACGTTGTAGCCTTGATACAACAAAGTTCCAATGACTAATGCTTCGGCCGTGGCCCAGTCCAAACGTTCATCTTCGGTCACTTTCTTCAATCGAGATTGAACGTGACTTTTCACCAATTGCGGGTGGATTGCCTATCGCATGATAAATTGGACACTTCAGGTACCGAGAAAACAAAGATTAGTTTGAATATAACGTGCAGTATGCTCTCACTGTTTCATCGTCGACGTGGACACTCTTCGAAGCAACGAATCTGAGCAGATTTAAATCTGTGCCTGTATCCCATTGCGTTACACTTGCGTCGGCTTGCCGCATTTCGCTCCACAAGCCTGCAAAGTACGAAGGTTGCGGAGTGTAATTATCAACTTGTTTCAAGGCTTGATTTAACCAGGCGTTGTGGGTATCAACGATGTTTTCAGCCATTTCCGTAGAAAGAACGTTAGACTTTACTAATTTCTCTAAATATCGGTCCGGTACTGATCTAGGTGAATGCGTTGGAAGATTATTTCTATATATCGTAGACGTAAACGTAGCTCAGGTGTACTTACGGGCGATTTTTTATAATTTTATAAGTAACAGGGTTCGTAATGACTGGATCGTCCAATTCATTGTGACCCCATCTTCTGAAACAATTTAGATCCACGAAGACATCCTTTCTGAACCTTCGTTGGTACTCGAAAGCTATTCTAGTGGCTCGAATTACCATCTGCGACAATTTAACGATTCTGCATTTTACGATTTTGCGTGGTAGAATAGTTAAAGGTATGTGTAATGCACCTCAGGGTCATCTCCGTTCACGTGGAGCACCGGCGCAGAGATCATCTTTGCCAGATCCGTGCAATATCTCGACGATCTACCCCTGGTAGCTGGAGTTGTAAAGCCTAGTTGATTGTTGACCACTAGGTGAACCGTTCCACCTATCTCGAAGTGTGGAACCTCGGATAGGGCCAAACATTCTTGATTAACACCTTGACCAGCGTACGCCGCGTCCCCGTGAACCTGAGACAAGGGTTACAGCATTTGGTTTTGTTTAAATTAATAGTATTCGGTACGGATTCCCTCTTTATCCGAATGAGATTTTACTTGGATGTTTAACACTTTGTCGCTCCATCGCGCGTTTCCGTCGTCGTTGTAAGCCCCGTCCTTAACGGCTTGCATCGTGCCTCGTGTTTTTCCCATTGAAACCGGATTCACAGCCTCCAAATGCGACGGGTTTCGCAACACCGTCACGTGGAGATCTTTCTCGTCGACGTCGAGGTCGATGGAGGACACCAAATGACTGATCACGTCGCCCGTGGCGTTTACGCCGTCCGGGAATTCGGATAATCCCCGCAGCTTTCGAAACAGCTTTTCCGGCGGGAAATTCAGCATGCCCGTGAGAAAATTCAGTCGACCTCGATGAGGCATACAGAGCACCACGCACTTTAAATCGTCTGCAAATAACAAGACCTTAGATTTTGTATCGTTCAGCGAGCAAGCGTTCAACGAACATTGCAAGTTGATGGCGTGGCTCTTAAAATTCTGTTCCGTTTTCGTTTACCGTGTGCGCATAGTTTAAAAAATTCGTGGAAGAAGGCCAGCATACTCTCGGCGCCCTCGCATCCGTATCTTTTCAGGCTGACGAATTTTATGGCCAAAAAATTATCGAAAGCTTGACTTTTCAGCATCTCCGTCGCGATGGCCGATCGCGTCTCGTCCGACAAGGAATCCGCCACGCGTTTTTCCGCGGTTTCCGCGAACCATTCCCTCTCTTCTTCAGTCTGTGTAGAGATTGTTGACATGCAACGAGCACGATGTGAATTAGTTAACAAAATTCTTTGATCCTGCGGTGGTCATTTCGAACAGTTTCGATAATTTAATATTTTTAATCGTATGTTTTTCTATGTAGTACCTCCAAGTAGCTAAATTCGAGCCCTATTGTGCTACTGTATGTGCTCTTCAGAAATTCTAAAGCTTCTTCTACCGTTCCTTCCTGTTTTTCGGTCGATAAGATTCCTTGAAAGGATACCCTGTCTCTTAAATGCAATCCGAATTTTTCTGGACTTAACTCTGCCAATGGTAACGGTTCCTTTGGCGAGATAGGATCTATATTAGCTTGTTTATGACCAAATTGTCTGTAGGCGGTAACAAATCGATAAAAATTACTGTTTTTCGAACGTGTTTCTAGGTACTTTCTCGGCACTAAAAATAGAAGAATAACAATAAGAGGTGTTAAGGGTAAAATTTCTATTTATTCGTATTTATATAGTATACAAAGAATACATATTGTAATTTAATAAAAATTGTTCGTGTTACATGTGTTATCGTCACGTTGTATTAGCACGTCAAATCGTTTCGTCGTGATATAAATATTTTTTAATTCTTTACCGTGCGATAACAATAATCGCAATGTAGATCTTTGTCGTAAACATGGAAATTAGATTCGTAAAATGGAATAATCGGTTATCGTCTAGGTTAACTCCTCAATTTTTAGTTAATCGTTCAATGTAATGATTATAGATATCGTTATTGTTGTTAATCAAAATTATTGTTTGTTGAAATTAGCGGGTGTTAGTTTGAATTTACCGCGCATGCGCGTTGCGACCACGTTCGAGAATTCACACGAATCTCGAACAGTTCCGCGAGATGAAGCCGAGGATAAAAGCGTGTTGTTTCGTTCGATGTTGCGAATATGTAGTTATTTCGCGATGATAGTGTCGTGATTAGTGTGATTTTGGTTCATATCTGCCTGCACGAGATACGAATACCGAAACTCGAACATTCTAGCAAGGTATTAACCAATTATTGTATTAAAACGTGTGTTCTTTTCGTATTTGAATACGCGTGTACGACAAATGCTGGTAGCTGTGGCGACACCGCGCGGGAATTCCTGTCGTGAAACATTAAACCGTAATTATGGAACTAATTTGTTAGCTTTCCTCGTTGATATCGTATCAAATTTCAGTAATTTATTATTTTTTATCAACGTATTATTATGTGGTTGGAAAATTCAAGCGTAAAATACCTTCGAAGGATCGCTGTACCCTCGGTTTATATCCATACACACCATTTTCACTGTGATAGAATCGCACAGAGATGCTCGATCGATAAACAATGGATTCCGAAGCCGGATGATCATTTATCCACCGAAAACGTGGGTGTTTATATTTACGAAAAGTTCGTAAAGTCGCATACATTCTCGCGTTCGTTGATAAATCTGCGGACCTACTAACAAGTCTCTCATCGCGATACGTCGATTAGTTTATTACATCTACTCCCTCCATCGATCGCATTATCCAACGTTATCTGTTTATTCGAGATTGTCTGTGCCCGAATAATGCCAAACATCAAGCCACGTTGCACGAATCGAACACAAACTGACTTTATGAATGTGTTTGAAAACAGTGTATTTGATTTCTTTTTATTGACATAAAACATTTTATATGGCCAAGTAGAATCGATCGAACGGTTTTACAGCGTGAAAAGTTATGCTCGACAAGAAATATTACCGAAAATTCAATGCTGCGAAAAACACATAAGATTACATGGTTGTTTCGTTTCAGATCGATGCCGATCGTCGATGTCATTTCTTTATTACTCTTTCTTTTATAGATATAGGCACAATTACGACGTGCTTCGTCAGCAAATATGCGTGCAAACGATTTATATGTCGGCGTACGCAGTTCCTACGAGGTCGTTTCCTCTGTACTTGAACTTATGCGTGACGATGTTGAACTTGGTGCCTCCCAGTGACACTGGACAGCTGCCGTCCGGTCGTGCATAGAAACAAACCGTGTACAGTGACATTTCCAGCTCGGGCGAGGTACCCACGAATATGGTTGTTACTGGTTTATCGTATCCGCTATACTTCGTGCGTATTTTTACGATGGAAGCTTTCTATAAATCAGAAACGGCATGCAATAATTTCGTCAAACGTATTTTCTTTTCATCGTTCGCTATTTGCGCGTAGAATTAAACAAAGTAACTTACGTCTCCTAGGTCAACTTTCTTCAAATAGCCATTGTAGTCTGCCTTTCCGCTCATCTCCTCCTTGCTATAGTAGATCCAATTGTGCAAACCGACCACTTCGGTGCCCGTGGCCGCGTTCTTAAGTTCAGCCATAAAAACGTGCTCGAATCCGGAGCTACCGATCTTCCCTTGTCCACGGGAGAACAGGTTGAACCATATCTTCCTTAACGTGTCCTTGTACTCGTAGTAGTCCTTGCGAACGTGCCCTTTGTCCGCCAGGAATCGCATGGCTGCGGACATTACGTTCGTACTGAGGAACGTGTCCACCAGAAGACTCTCTTCTTGTCTTTGTAACGGGCTGATGTGCTCGTTCACGTTTGTATCCGGTTGATAGTTGTCGTAGATCGATATAACTTTCTGCACCGTGGGTCCTTGGAACGCTTCCGCGTTTATCGTGAACAACCTGCGAATTGGTGTTCAGAAAGGTATTAAAAATATTACAAGCATTTTAAATTACCATATTGAATACAACAATGAATTTATTCCAGGTAATCCAGGTATAAGCACGAGAAACTAGGATTCCAGGGAATCCAGGATTCCTCTACAGACAAATCATCGGTTAGTCTTCGACCGTCAGTCTACATCCAACGATCGCTCTCGACTTGTTGCGATAGTTACTTTTTTCATAAGATTCAAATAAAATATTACATATACACATCGTAGATTAGGAATGCTCAGCATCGTTAAGCCTATTGTACAAATAAACTTACGGTTGCGGTGCATCGTCCGTCGTACTGCTGCTACTCGTCTGCTTCTGCAGATTCAGCGTTATGTGTCTGTTCGCGTTGTTGTTGTCTTTTATAAACAGAGCCTCGGAGAGTTTCTCCAAATCCTCGTCAGTAATTGCGTTTCCTTTGCTGTAGGTGGGATTGCTCGAGTAAACCTTGTTCGAGTTTCCAGCTCCTGCTGTTTGTCCCGCGCCTCCAGCTAGTGCACCACCTGCAGCTAGTGCACCGCCTGCAGCTAGTGCACCGCCTGCCGCTATCGCTCCCGTAGATGGCCTGGATTGTCCGGGTTGCGTAGGTGTTTGGGGTCTTTGTTGAGGCCTTCCTGCGATAAGAAGTCTCTTCTTTTACAAGTAACAATTTCTTTTGTTCCTGTAGCTTACCTGGTTGATTCGGGTACCCTGGTTGATTCGGGTATCCTGGTTGATTCGGATATCCTGGTTGATTCGGGGATCCTGGTTGATTCGGGTATCCTGGTTGTCTTGGGGAAGGTGTGGGAGAGTTAGGTCTGCTACCACCGCCAGCAACGTCGGCCCAAGTTCTTCCTGGCGATCCAGGTCTGTCTAACGAGCCAGGACTTCCTGGTGATCCAGGTCTATCTAACGAACCAGGACCTCCTGGCGATCCAGGTCTGTCTAGTGAACCAGCTCTGTCTAGTGAACCAGGTCTACTTGGTGATCCAGGTCTATCTAACGAACCAGGACCTCCTAGCGATCCAGGTCTGTCTAGTGAACCAGGTCTACCTGGCGATCCAGGTCTATCTAACGAACCAGGACCTCCTAGCGATCCAGGTCTGTCTAGCGAACCAGGACCTCCTGGTGACCCAGGTCTATCTAACGAACCAGGACCTCCTGGTCTAGGTAGAGGTCGGGCCGTTGTACCAGGTTGATTAGAGTACGGTGGCAACTGTCCTGGTGCGAGAAATATCAGAATTCGAAAAATCAAGAATACTTGAACCTTCTATCATTTGGATATTGATTTTCTTTTAACAATTTTACTTGCCTGGTGATCCAGAAGGCGAAGAGGGTCTCGAACCTGAAATAGAATTTTTATTTATAATTTTTCCGTTGTAACAGGGATCTATCGGTTCTCACCTGGTGATTGCGGCTGAGGTTGTTGTGGTTGAGGTCGAGGTGCAGGTGTAACTGAACCCGGGATTGGTTTAGCGCCTGAGATACGGAAGGTTAATAAATTTTCATTAAATGAAGGAAATCGTTCATTAATTCTGCTTTCTAGTACTCTTAGTCTAATTCTTGCGAGGAACTAGAAACGCATACCTGGTGTTTGTGGCTGCGGTGATCCCGGTCTGAAATCTATAAATTCCATCACATTTAATGAAATACTTTTGTTGTTCTATTAGGTTGCGTAATAAGTTTTTCTTGTTAAACATGTATGGCCATTTGTTTCCTATGATTGCTTTTATTGTATCCAGATGTGAACAGTATCTTTCGTCATTGATCGTCGGGTTATGCAGTCAATGTTTATTATAAAATATCAAAGCACCGCCGTCGACGCGAACGGACTTGTTACGCAACCTAACATATTTTAAAATAATAATTTTACGTTTAAGAATGTTTGTCAATTTACCGCCATTGCTCAATGCTGGTCCTTGCTTAGGTAGAGTTGGCGATTGTCTTCCTGGTTCTCCAGCTCCCGTGAGATCCGCCGCCCAGTCTCTGTAGCCTTGTCCAGCGTTACCACCGACTCCCGGTTTGCCTGGTTTCGGCACTGGAATATCGAGACCAACCTCTGTTCCTGGATTTGGTTTACCAGGCCGTGCGTTGTTTCTGATATTTTGTCCGGTCGAAGTGACGCCGATCGCCAAACCAGGATCACCCGCGCCGAGTACAGCCGATCCTACACTAGGCGGGCCACTTTGTGGTTTGCTAGTTGACGGGGTAGCAACTGTGCTTGGGATAGCTGTCGTAGTGGTCACGTCTTTGTCCTTCTTTTTCCAAAACTTCCATCCTGCCTCGACGTCAGCTAAAACGGCATTAAACATTTAGGTAGCTGATTAATTATAAATTAATTATCGAGTCAGTCTCTAATTTTATAGACATTTTTTCGAGCAAAGAGCATAACAAGTATTTAGTTGAGTTAGAAAAAATGTGGAAATATTCCAGACTAGAAATACATACGAAGTATAGCAATGTAAAATTGTATCGAGAAGCGTCTGCGTCTCCTAATGGGAGATCAGACGTGGTCGTTCGCTCAAGTTATCGAACAATTAGGTCGAATAATAACGCATTCGTTCCACTTCGGAGAATAGATAGTGCCGATAAAAATTGCTTTATTGAAAAAAAGTATGCTGCTAAGTATTTTGACGTAGCTTCTTTTGTTCGCTGCTTCCATGACGCGACGTCTCGTGAATTCCAAACAGTTTAAAAAAACCCGCGGTTCTGTTTTCGTAGTCGCTGAATGTTCGCAGAATTGCGAGCGGGCATGAACTCACGATAACCTTGTTGATGTGCAAAAGAACGGATAAATACTGTAGAATATTTAGAACTCGATACAAGATATCGTACATTCTTTTTAAACATTCTAATGTCGTGCAATGCATTTGCAACATTAATCTACATTAGAATTTTTCATATTTATTACGCTTTCGCAAGATGTAAATATTTGCGTTGCTCAGGTTCGCGGTTCGAACCAGAAGAAAATGAAAGTTTCGATCGCGTTTGACTTTTCTTTCCTGTTCAATTTGCAACAGTCGTGATTTATTTAATAGGACTATTGCAACGACGCTCCTCATTACACAGAAGGAAAAGTTACTTTCGAAATTCATTCTAAATTCTATGTTTCGACATCGTCGCAGATTACAACAACGAACAATCTTTTCCGTTGCAGGACTAAGAAAAATAATGCATTACGATTTACAATAATGGTCAGTTTATCTGTATTCAAAGGCAACTATATTTTTTTTGAACGAGGTAACTAATTTTGTATTATTCTAGACCTTAAAAAAATCTGAGACACTTATCGAAGACTCTAATAATTGCGTTTATCCTGTTTCACCGACGATGCATTGAATTCAAAGTAATGTAAATCGTACATTTTCAGGAAATAACGAAGATAGACAGAAAATGATCCACTTACCGACGATCAGAGACAGCCCGAGTATAACTAGGAACACCGACACGTTTTTGATCTCCATAATGGCCCGGTTCGAGCACCTGCGTTGCGTCCTAGAACAGGATCGACGCGATCTTGATCGTTGACGCAATTGAATCGAGAGCGTTGTTACGACGTAGGCGTTTTAAGACGAACTGAGGCCTCCGCTGGCTCGAGTCCGCCTTCAGGCGATTACACTTTCCTTCTAACCTCCTGGATTCCCATTGGCACGTTTACTCGACCGTGTGTTAAGGTCGTTGCACGGTCACACGGCCATTTAATACTAACAAAAATCAGCGGCGATCTTCTTGGAAGAGTGATGTCAGCCCCTGATCTTGACTTCATGGTCGATTCCCCAGCCCGATCGTTCCCGCATCCGACCGACGGTAATATATAACGTTTAACTTAAGTGGATGCATATAAAGTGACTTCCTTTCACAGAAAGGCTACAGCGACTCTGATACTCGTCGGTAAACCCCAATACGCGTACCATGATACATTCTCCGTGTATCTAGACTGGACTGATGATAAATGTCCGAAGGATAGCCGGACGGTAATGATCGATCGAGAATAGAATTCAAGTAGGGACACAGACGGGATATAAAAAAGTTAAATAATCGCTTTTACCATCTGTGCTCTCAACGTATAACTGGTTACTCTCTCAAACAACTGTGTGAACGTTTCTATAAGTTTTTTTAATAATCAAAGTATTATTATTTTATTGAGAGGAAAACATCATTTTGGGAACTGTAATTTTCTCTTACATCTTAAGAAACAATTTCAAATTCGCAGCCATTAGCTCGGTGTTACCCACGAAGAAGTTCTTCATCGTGAGTAATACCGATTACCAGGTCTCACCACGTGGAGGTTGCTGCGAGTGGAGACCCAAAGAGAGATAGATGGAATCCAAGTTCCATTGATTTCCCTTTTACATTATTAGAAGCTAGATTAATAAACCAGAGAGATCTTCTGGTTCACTTCTGCCAAGCAGTTATTTCGTTTAAAGGGGATGAAGTTAAATTGAGGGAGTCGCGACGCGCTACTGCAAAATGCAGTAGGTGCAGGGAACGAGATACGCGAACCGAATAGCGAGTCCAAAGAGTCAGTTCGTTGCCTCTTAGCGAGTCCGATCGGAGGGGAAGAGAATCGACGCAGAGGTTCCCCATTTCCCCCAAGCATCCTGTTGGGAGCCAGCTGAACCCAACTCGGGATGACTGACAAAGAGAGGGAGCATGTGTCGGGGCTACCGTAGACAGGAACAGTCCCTGATCCTCTTTCTCTTGGGTCGTCTCACCAGAGGACGGCAACTGACCCTTTGAACCAGCTAAACGGCCGATCACTTGCTTTCTACATGGAAGCAGTGGTGATCGAATTGACGAGGGACGAGTGAACGAGAAGCTACTTGTTAAATAATTACTTGGCAGGACACGCAGTTAGAATAGAGACTTAAAATTAACGTCGAAGTTTAAGCTGAGTTGGAACTAAAATTTGGAAGATAGTTGAAAACGAAGCTCCTTCTATCTTCTGAATTAGTGGTACCAAGCAATTATTTCGTTTAATAGAGGGACAGATATGAGTTCAAGAAAGAATTTGGAACCAGAAGCTATAAACGAGTGGAGAACATATTACATTCAGAATCATTTCCCTTCAAAGCCATAACGCAAAAATAGACCAAATAATAGAAGGACTGGTCAATGGAACATCTCATTATATGTTAAAAATGGAGGAAACATCCACAGTATCGAATCAAGTACGGATAAATTAAACAAACCCAATATTCCATCAAACAATAGTCAAAAATAAACCGGTACATTTAAAATCAGAAAAATAAGAGAGAGAGAGGAGATTTAAGCATCTCTCATCACTGGTCAGCAACTGGTCACTATTGGTCATCGTATGCTCACCACTGGTCAACTGGTCAGTAGTGGTCAGTAGTGGTCAGCAGTGGTTAGCAGTGATCACTAGAGGTCTCCACAGTAGTCCAGGAGGTCCTTCTCCCCCCAGCGAGACAATGAGAACTTTCGGTCGCAGTGGTCACATGTGAGTTTTTTACATGATGGCGGAAGAGTGGGAAGAGCTGCGTCAGCCTTCTTAACCATCAGTTTGATCAGCCGGCAAATTATTTCATGAAAAATTAATATTTACGCCAACTGGTAGGCCCTTTCATTATTCATATGTTACATATTGTTAAAAAATTGTTCAAACTATTGCGTCGTAATGTTAAACAATGCTAAGTTTTATTAATAACTGTTTAATTCCGTTCCCTGATATAAATAGATCTTGATAGTGTCGATTTAATAGATATCTCTTCGAATGTTTATTAATTCATCTATTACGTGATGTCAAGTAGGACTTCTACATTTCCATAGGGGTTTTCAAATTACAAATTGATACTATCTTATCTCGAAATATTTGGGAATGTTCACGCAGAAACATTGTCACGAATTAAATTAGGAGAACAATCTATTTATTTGAGAATAATGGATATCTAACATTCTTACAATGCCGTATATACATACATATTTACACGCAATTACGAATTCACACTGCAGAACAAGTTCGTGACTTAATACTTGCGGATCATGCCCGGATTATCAAACATTGCCAGAGCGATTACACTTTTGCGTTATAGACCCACTGGTTTATTTATATTCACATTGCGTTTCATGAATAATCGCGTTAGAAACGATCACGGGGAGAGACCAGTTCTCTTTCTTCATCGAGCTTCAGCGAGCCCCGCGGAGTTTCAACTTCCGATCGAAGGGAAATAAATGGCTGCCCATAGGATGAACAGAATCACTAGAACAACCATCAACTTCGAACGGAAGTTGTCCCAACCGATCAGTATGTACTTCGTTCTGTTCTGAGGCTCATCCGCCAGAGAATACTGAAACATAATAAGCTCCGTTAGATCCACGGAAATAACGATTAATTTACGATCATAGTCACGTTTAATTACATCGTCGTTTTCTTCGTTTTCGTTTAGTCTTTGCGTGCTCAAATTTTGACGCATTTGCGTGGATTTCTCTTGGATGTGTTTCGAGTTTACTCGTACAGGCTCGAATGATTTCTCGTTCGTTTCGGTTTTCGAGGTTCCTGGGGCGTCGAACGTCGCGAGCCCGATGGCCACGATTCTCTTATCCGGTCCTTGCGATTTGATCTTCGAATCCGTGGCTACTTTGCTCGTTGCACCACTTATCCTCGCGTCTTCCGTTGTCGCATCGTCGCCTGTGCATAGTTTCCATTTAATATCAGATCGTTATTGTAAATGGAATTTTAGTGATTGCTATTATACTCTTTCCGGGATCCTTCCTTCCGGAGATCCTGCGCTCAGGGTCTCGCACTTGAGACAGGAAGCTCTGCAAGTATCGCGGAATCTTCTTCTCCTTTTCCTGCTTCAGATTGCCGGGTCGGTGTTTCCTTCGATGCATCTACCACGAAACTGGACTAAACGGACGTTGACCTTTGTTTCTTTCGGACAAAGAATTGTTCGATTTATCTCTTGTGCTGCGAAAAATGCATAGATTAGACGAACGTTCGCGAAAACGCAAAGAAGAATCGCTGTTATTGATAAAAATTTTCTGTTTCAGGAGAAGCAGCCGTGCTTTCGACATCCAAATTATTTCGAAAGAACAGCGTGTCTCTTTGAAGGAAGCATTCTCCGTAATGGCTAGTAAGTAATAAACGTCCACGTTCGCGTTGGAAGATATTACTCTTTTCCGTTTCTTACCTTTGTAAACATTTTACAGAAGTCCCACGAACGATTCGCGAGTCAGACGCCAAGGGACGTGCATAAAAAACTGTCTTCAAGGCTGATGGAGTTGCGTGTCAGGTGTGAAATGCAGCCTTCGATGTTCTCGAGCATCAACGATCGGTTCGTCCTTCGCCTTTTAGCGCATAAAATTTCTGCCATCAGATTCTCATCGTGTTTGTCCTATGACGCGTCGCTTGCGAAAACACGTTTTGTCTCAGAGCGTCATATATTCTCGCGGACAACTTCCAGCAAAGTTCAGGCTATTGTTCGCGAGAGATTATCGCGATCCATCATTTTTAACAGAACAATTAGTATCGTAAATCGTTGCCGGTTATGCAAGAGAAGGCCAATGATCCGTAATGACGGTTTATCGGTCGAAACTGTCGTTGTAATTGCCATCCGTGACTCCCGCGATACACACGTTAATTTAACACAACTTGATAAGAAAATTTATTTGATTTTATCGCGATGTCTCGCAACGTTGCGTTATCGAGTTTATCTTAAAATTTATTTGAAACGTTGATCATTTCGCAGCCGTCCGTCGATCGGAGATCAGTATTGAAAAATCATTTAGCATGCTGTGACACTTTATTTGGTTATATTACAAACAGTTAATAGAAAAGGATCATATACATATAATAAAATTATCAATACTAAACGCTCGAATATCATTTTCCTCATGAGATTAAACGTTTCTCTAATTTCCCGTATGTACAAGGAAAACGTTTAAAACTATTCTAGCGTACAGTATAAACATTGGTCTCGTGTATAAATATATTTACAATATTATTATAATACAATTGCGACATCGTAGAGTCTGTTAAAGATTTGATCGAATGTACAAAACGGGGTCTATCGTCACTTCTTTATAATTTATGTTTTTTCACGAAGTTGTGTAAATTAACGTACTCGAAAAATCGTGAAAATTGTACCCCGCATTCTGTGTCTCAGTTTCATTCCTCGCAAAATTTCATTTCTCTTCGACGTATCATCGATTCATTTCGAAAGTAGAATACCAAGTAGATGGTGATACTTCTTTTCTCTTTCTCTTCGTCCAAACGAAATGGAGGGAGAGTCGTAGAAACCTTTCTTGTTCTCTCTCGATTCGAACGTCGCGTCCTTCCACTTTGCATACTTGTTATGTCCCAATTCGGTTCTTCACAGGATTTGGTACTGAGCGAGGAACGTGTAGACGATCACCCAGATGACTAGAGCGACGATCACCGAGATCAGGAAGATCGTCTTGAGAAAATGCCAGGGACTTTCCAAACGTGATTCCACGGGGCTGGACAGGGCCTTGCATCCGCCGTTCTTGCAGGGGATATTCCCGGGCTGTCCTGGCGTCGACGTCGCGACATTGGTCGTCTTCACCTCACCGAGTTCCGTTTCGTCGGCGCTCTGCACTTCCGGTTTCGTCAGTTCGAACCGCGACGAACTCTCCATCTGAAACCGGGACGAGAAATAGATTTTTTTCGGTAAAAATTACGGCGAGTAGAACTCTGTTGTCGTTCGAGTCGGCGGTCTATCGGTCTGCGGTTCTGTTCGTGTTTGAACAGCTTGTATTTAACAGAGATAAAAGTTTCTGTTTCTTAACGGACCCGAGCAGCGGTAGCGTGTCAGCTGCTGGCATAATTTGCTCGAACAATAAACAAGAAATAATCGTACAGGTAATTTGCATCTCCATGACTTTTGATAGACGAATCGCTACAATGTAAACGGTATAGCGTTAGAATTATCGTGTATGATCTTGCCTTATGATCTTACGGAACACCAAACGAAGAATCGCAAATGACGAATGTGACACATTACTTTACACTGAGCCGATCTCTGGATGGTACTTATTTTTGTCGACCTCGTTTTTTATTTATCTTATCCCCCCCACCTTTCAGAGCATCCTATGCATAATTCTTGTACAATACAAGCTCTATCAGATAATGGGGAAATATGACTCACGAACCTTGAAATTTATCATGTAAAATTACAGGTTCGTGGCTCTTGCTAATATAAATGGTACGGATAATCCTCGAGTTACACGGATTAGCAGATACGCGTACTCCCCGCCTAAGTCTTTGTGCATATTTTGCATATGTATATGTTTTACAAATTTTTAATTTCATAAAAGAGCGCGAATCTATTTGGTTTTGGTTAATTTTTGAACGATAGATCGTAATGGTCGCTATGTTTTTATTAAGTGATAAAACTTTCAGGCAAGATTGTTTTTAAAGTAAAACACTTGTTGACTCGATAAGTGGTTTCGTGTTTATTTAAAACGTAACAGGAGACGTTAATTACGCAACGGACTTTCTTCGATTCGAATGAAATATATCTGTTCAATGCGGTTTTGAATCCGGCCAACAAAACCGGGTTGAACTAAATTCCTCGACCACAGTTTCCTTATTTACCAAACGTGTAAATTACCGTATATTATGTGCATTCGTATCCCCCTAATTTTTAAGTTGAGTATCGATATATAAATCAGGAAGAAGCGAGGAAAGGAATTTGAAACTATAGATACCGATAACGATGGTGTAAATAAACCCACGGAAAGGAAAAATGAGGGGAAGATATGGGAGTATTACGTGTGATTCTGGAATCCAACTTTTGGAGGGGAAAAAATCTTGTTTCGGGTCCGGTCCCGTCCCGTAAACCAATCCCATCATGCTGGTGACCTGATTCAAATACGGATAGTCCCATATTGAGCCCGGGGATGGCACTATCACCATCTGCCAACGAGATTAAATTATTACTACCGATAAACTGCGTGAATATAGAACAACGGTATTGCATAATAATCGCATTAATATCAACGCTTGTTCTCGATGTGTTTGTTATTGAGAAACTCCGCTCTATGAAATTGAGATAAACCACACGCTTAAAATCATTCATTGCTCTCGGTTACGCGCTAGTTCCCCGAACGTACGCTGTACGAATAAATAAAGAAAATTTCGCAATCGGTGTAGAAAAATCTTGATGCAAAATACGAAATATGTTTTTCGCCAAGTGGCGAGCATTGCGAAATCTATGGTCGTTCGTACCCGAGGCGCTCTTACGCGAAGCATTGAAAACTTTCGCCGGATTCTGTAATCGCGATCGAGCCTCGATGGAGGAAACTAGTCGCGAGTGAAAAATCTCAGGCGAAACAAACACGATTCGTTCCAGACTCTGCTCTGAATCACCGGTGCGCGGAAGGTCGCGTCGGAATTGATCGGGTCAATGATTCATGAACCCCGGGTCCGATTTTAACGCGAGGGTTATTTCTACGAGCACTTAGGCGTAAATAGCTGTCGCGTTATTCGTTCACGCAGGCACAATGTCCAGTGAACGATTTTGTTTCTTTTATTCGCGATGTGTCGCGCGACGAGGGAGGTCGCGTTGACCGTAAACGGAACGTCCGGTCGGAAACAGGAAGTCGACGAATATATTCGCGAGTCTCGAGAAAAAAATAAAATAAAAAAAAAAACAGAAAGAAAGTGTTCGCCATGAACTCACGTTATTGAACAAGTATCCATACTTCCTGCTGTGACGATTTCCGTCGTTATTTGTAGTTTCAATGGACGTAGATCGGGTGTCTGCGACGACGCGACACTGGCTTATCATACTATCGAAAGTGTTTTGTTGATCGAATACGTTAATTGGACTCGCGTGATTTTTGGTCGTAAGTTCGTAGTTTACTCGCGTACGACGCTGCGGGAACTGACCAGTTACGACGGGCCGGACCCATTGTCAGACATTATCAGCCCCGACCTCTGATCTTTCATTATCGAATAGTTGCTCCCGTGTGAATGTCGTCGTTGCATTTTAATCTCTTCACGGATCGTTTGTAAGAGGCGCGATGCATCTCTTTGATCGAACCGGTCACTTTCGCGCGTTCAATGCAACGCAATCGCAAATTCATTTACAATAGATCTAACTACAACTTCCGTTACACAGTCACTCTGGTTATCGAACATTAATAATTATATTTAAAGTTCTTCTACTCGTGGAAAAGAGAATGTATTGAAAATGAAAAATAATACGATGAATTTTTGTTACAGGTATCGCGGAGGATGAAACATAGGAATCGTTATGCAACCGGATACGCAACAGGTTTCAAGGATGCATCGGCTAGATCGCCGCTATAACAATACTAGGATACCTTGCGTAATCTGGCGAGGCTCATGTTCCACGAAGCAGGTAACAAACCAGAGAGTTCGTCGTTCGAAGATGAATTAAATTTAAATATCCCGTGGTACCAAGATTGAGGAATAGGAATGTCCGGTACGATCGATCACATGGAAATTTAACCCCACGGGAATAACGTGACACCGTGAACTTGCAGGAATAAGTTGAATCGCGTCGAGGAACGACGTTAAGCCGCGTCCATACAGCTTTTTATTATCTGTTATTCGCGAGCTTCGAATCGAGCTGTTCGGTGGCAAAGTTGTAAAGTTCACGCGACGACGAGACGCGATAAGTTCGTATTGGTAACGAAAAATTGCCTGTTCTCGTGTTTTGTTCGAACGACTCGGGGTTCAAAGTACTCCCGTCTAATTAGGAAGGCGATTTCGACAAGACGGTGAAAGTCTCGAAAGGTCCACATCGCGCGTATCGACGAACGAAAGTTCTCGCCTTTGCCAGAGACTCAAGGCTGCCATTACGAGCGTCGAGCGCGTCGCATATGCGTCGATGTTTTTCCCTGTTAATAAATATACATAGAGTTGGATGAACGGAACGTCGCCGCATTTATTTTCCTCCGAAATATAAGAGCCACGAAAACGTGACTTTACGATTTAGTTAACGAGAAACCAATCGAGCTTTGTCATGCGGTGATTCTTTGAATCGAAACAGGAAACGTAAATAATCGAAGAGCTGTAAGATTTATACATGTATGTAGATAAAATACATTGGAACGATGCAATACGAAGACATTATTGAGATCGTTCGGTAGATCTTCTATTCGCGAGAAGTGGCTGGAACGAGTCGTGATTATCTCTCTCGTATCCGCGATTAGTAACGGCGCGTTGGCAAGGTCGCACAACGATAAAAACCGTAAAAGAGCAAGGCGAAAGACCACGATTTGGAAAACTTGTGACGCGTACAGTCAACGGGATGTGATTTACAGTAAATTTCGATAATGAATGTGACTCCGTTAACGGAATCTAGAAAACGCGTTTCTCTAACCGCTGCTTCGAACACAGTCCTACGTAATTATTATAATAAATTTTGTATAAACACTTTGTTCCATTACCGTCTCGTTTATGAACAATATAAATAACGAACGATATTTCTTTTATAGGGTCGAATAGATCGGTTAACAGAAAGACAGATTCTCACTTGTTGTGGATGCCAAGTATGTTGAAAGAAGCTCTTGAAGCACCTCATGCTGGATGGCATTCTTTCACCTTTACTGGTCACCGCATTGTCATCGTGATCATCCAAAGAATCATTGAACGATCACATCTGTCGACGTACCACTTATTTTTATCTGTTTCGACTCTCGACGATTGGTCTCGATCGAAGTCGAACGAAATTCCGTGCGATCGTGCACCTTACTTGTATCCAAGATTCATCGCTGAAACACCTTGGTCGTTTCGAACTGTCGATGTTTTTAACAATAAAGCTGCGAAAGACGAGCGAGAGACGACGATCGAATACGCGGTGAACGGTGGAATAATAGGAGACGGACCGTCACGGGTCTGCAAGGTGCAGTTGCATCTATGCGACTGACCGTCGAGCGAAAGTTTTGAAGCGTACGCGACGGTGCGCGGTCAACAACTAATGAAGTGCGAGTAGATAGCGGCAAGATTCGTACGAACACTTTCAACTCCGATTGTTGGTACTCGACCACGTTACGCTCGTCGCTACAACGACGAAAGAAATGGTAAAACGTTCGACGTCGCTTTTCTAAATATGTACTGTTTAAAACTGTACAGCCCGATTCCTCGCTACCGCTTGAAAATTTTTATTCCGTTTACATTTTAATTCGTTGGTTATTTTAAATAGAACAAAATATAGGGTACGTTTTACAATTCTTCGTTTTATATACAATGTGCAGATCTTCGTAATGTCACGCGTTCAATTCTAACTGGCGCTTGCATTGCAACCGATGGAAGAATTGCCATCAGAATTCTTCATGAAATGTCGAGTCGCGGAATCTGACTGTTCCAGTTTCAAACAAATCCTTTTACAGGTCACTCGTTGCCTGTGTTTGGTCATGATTCGCCTTACCCTTTCCCATTCTGAATAACTATGGAGAGAAGGAACCAAACTATAGACAGAGAACGTCGTGTAATTTTATTTTCGATAAGCTTGATCTATTGTTCTCGTGACATTTTATTGGTTCGCGCGATTAACTGGGACTTTCTTTTGAAATTTCAGGATTCGCAGCGGTACGACTCGTATCGTTTGACATTTGCAAAGTCGGCAACCGCATTCTACGCAGTGAGTTCCAACATAATAGAGTAACGGGATCTCGAAATTTCTGCTGCAGCAAATGCCACGGTAAATTGAATGCCGCGAATGCGCGCCCCACTTTTCTTATTGTACAGGAGACTTTATTACAATCGGTACGCAAAGTTGTACACGTACACAAAAAAAGTTTCCAAAAAATTCTTTCATTCGCTTCTACGTGCGAATGGATCTTCGAGAAAATTCGACCTAGGAATGTGAAAGTAAAAGGTTCAGTCTTTAAAACGACTTTAGAAAAATTATTGTACGACGTCTTTTCACGAGGTTACGATAGTTCAAATATTGACAACGTTTAAATCAAGTGTACACTTATAACTTGGGAGTGTACGCAATTTCAAATAAATCATAATCGTTACGAAAATAAATAATTAAATAGTTTCGCTTTAAACATCGAATAAATATTTATTTCTCGATTATGAAGTCGGTGAACGTGGCTGATATCTCCTCGTTTCGAAACTCTGTCTTATCTGTCGCTGACCGAGGATTTACGGAATATCGAAGCCAAGTTTCCCTGCAACGAAAGTGTATTCTATTAGAATCGTGATTTATTAGAATTATTTATAGAGCCGTGGCAGCTTATTATTTAACAATTTTTTGAATATTCTAGTTGAAGATAATCTTTATTTTCCAGAAGATAACATATTTTGAATAAATGAAGCAGATGTCGATAACTGTGGAGTAATATTGTTTACGACTACCAGATGTCACTTAGGTAACGATAGATCAGAAAGGACGCCTCACGATTAAACGACCCCGGTGAAGTTGCTTCGTTTTTAAATGTATTGTAATTTGTACGATTCTGAACAAATATCTCCAATGCTACACCCATGTCAAATTTGTTCAAAATCATACAAATTACAGTATGTTTCAAGATTAAGCAATTTTGCCGAGATCACTTTTCCATAAGAACTTGTCCAGTTTGTGTTTAGAGTTATTTTAACGTTTGTTTGCAAGGGCATAACTTCCAGAACCAGAAATGGACACCTTTGAAGAAAGGAATTGACGATTAAAATCCTTGTGTCGTTGGTACGACGGAAATTGGGCTCTTATCTTGCACTTTTCCAGACACTTCGAAGTCGACATCGACGAATTTATCTCATACGATATTAATTCTAGCAACAGTGATGATCGAACGATGAGACAGAGAACGATTTTAAGGTATTGCACGATTAATATTCGATCATTATTCTGTGAAAATACTAAACCTGTTTCGGTTGATTCGTGGATCGACAGATGACTAGATGTCGCCAGTCGAGGTTATGTCCGCTGTTCCTATCCTTGAAAACTATTCTCGGTGCATTTTAAAGAGAATTAAGTTCAATTTAGGTTTAAAGCAGGGTCAATGCAAACCTTCCGTTTTTTTAATCCATACATAAATCAATCTAAATACGTTATACGAATACGTTAATACTGTATTCGGTATTGTTATAATATGCAATGTCGAATGTAATTTTGTGCAATATTTCTCAACCTATGAAACAATGAAGAATTTGAACAATTAGTTATTTTAGATAATACCAGAAGTATTGGAAAAACATATATTTTTCAATATTTCGCAGTTAGACGCAAATCTATTTTTCGCAGTTATCATCGTCCATCATAATGGTAGTTCGTACAATTCAATACAGATAGCAGCAATTGTTAGTTTTTATTATACCTAATTTTGCACGTTTAGTTCAAATTCGTTGAAAAGAAAATACATTAAAGTATTCTGAAGTTAGTTCTCATTGTACTAAACGAAAAAATTAAGTCCTATGAAGCTGTGGCATACTTTATCAAATTTGTACTTGAAGTAACGTAATTTGCATTAACAAACTATTTGCATGCAAATGCAAAGTTGTCAAAAGACAAATTATGGTAGAAATAATTATATTGTTAAAATTAAGTTCGTGGATGACACGGTTCTAAGGTTAGTATGTGCCTGTAGACATGGTATATATTATTATTTAAAAAACATATTTTTATTAAAGGCATTGGTGGAGAACTGAAATCTATAGAATTTTATAAAAAGATTCATTCGAACAAAAGCTGGCAATTAATGGGTCAAGAAGAGGGTTAATACGTTCGGCAATCGCGTTAATAATTAATCGAGTCGCTCGTTAGGTACATCGAAGAACAAGCAAGTCGGTGAGCGCGGCAAAACGATTTGTTTCAATTTAAAAATTAAATTCCGTTCGCACATGCCTGTCACTAATCGTGATTACGTATCCGCGCCGGTATTGGTCGATGTTCCGAAGCGCGCGCACGAACGTGCCAGCAAAAAACTCGCGAAGTACAGAACCGTATAAGTCGTCCCCCACCGCGGTTACCACGCCAGTCAGTCTCAGGCCACGGGTAATACGCGTTGGATGTTTATCCGCTCTTTTCTCTTCGCGCACGCGATTTATCCTTGACGAAACGCCACGAAAACTTGCACAAAGGTGTACCAGCCGGTTAATCGATCTATCCGGACCGTGTCAGTATGTATCGCGTGCCTTGTTCCTTCGATCTTTAAAACCCGTTCGGGACACTGGCATCGCGCTTCGTTCGTGTATTCCGCGCTATGGTAGACGATCGCCTCGAGTCGAATGCGCGTCGTTTCGACCAAAACATCCGCGACGTTTGATCGCGAGATAATCGTTTCGTCGATCGCTGGCCTCGGTGCAAGGTTAGGCTCTTTCGCCGAGCGTTGTGCGATTAATTGGCGCGTTTAGTGCATACCACGGGAGTCGGTCGATGAGGTTAGGGTGGCGTAGTATACGCGCGACGACTATTCGGATACGCGATGCGACTCTGACAGTTCGTCGAATCGCCTTTACTACAACGTTGTTCACACGTCGCACGACAAAACGCTGCGTGCAGTGCTCGAGGGCATCACAGCCGGCGACGGTGACTTTGACAGCGCACCGTTAGAAGTGAGGTTAATACGTGGGAGGTGGTGTCGTCGTTGTGCGTGTGCGTGCTGTGCACGGAGGACAACACGGCGATAATATCATGACGGCAATGTTAGTGTCCGTGGCAGAGCTGTCGAACATTTTCTTCGTGCTCGCAGTCTCGATATGCTTCTGTGGAGTCTTCTTGTTCATCATCAGGTATTTATGGATTTATCTTCGATTTAACGCACGTCCTAACCCCCTCGATCTCAACAAACCTTTTGACATGTACCTAGTTCGATATCAGTGTCTAACCCTTTGCGTCGAGATTTTTCACGACTAAGATTTAGGTTCTTGAGTCCATGTCGCAGGTATTGTTGACATCAGAGTTCTTTTTTCCGTTAGCTCGATAGGCCAGCGGGTATGTCCGTAGCTTCGCAATCTCGTGGCTCGAGTTCGAATCCCGTGTTCACGTATATATTTTTTTGTTTGCATTTAAACTTATTTTTTTAAAACAGCAAAAGCACATTATTTGCACGTAATTTTTCAAGCGTATGCTATTTAATTTTGTTCGAGTAGTTTGCACGAGTCCAAGTGGACCCAGAGTCTGGTGGACGAGGATCAAGAGACATTGTGGTGAAATTAATTTTATTAGGTCACAGAGCTACTTTCAGATACCCGTGAGCATCTTTCGAAAGTAGCGTAGCGGAAGTTTAAGTTTTTATACGATTTGCGTATACTGCGTTACCACATAATTACATTGGCATTTTAAACGATTCAAAACATGTTGATGCCGATGTAAAGCAACAATTATTTGAGAAGGTAATTAAATGTTCTATACTTAATGGAGTAGCAACGATACGTGACGTACAGATTTATTTATTTCGAACAAATTAACTTGAGAATTAATTTTGTTTACTTTCGTAGCGAATGGTCCTGGCCCTTAGAGAAGTCTTCGGTCCCTTAGTGGCAGTGAAAATGCTAATTGGGCCTCGTTGACTAGGCTAGAAGGGATTTCAACGGTTCGAGTATGTTCGACACGCTCGGTATAGTCTTTGGAAATAGGTCGACGTACTCTCGGTGATGTTTCATTGCACAGTGGGTGCAGGAAAACGCAGCCCAGCTATCTTGGCGCAACGGGTTATCAATGCGTCGTGCGAATTGAAAAGCAAACATCGGATCTTGGCGGATGTCAATAAAATCATCAAAGCCTCGTAACTGGTCGAGCCTTCTCGTTTTACGTACCGCAGAATATTTTGCAAGTCAATAATAATATTTGTCGACAAATTAGCGACCCTTAGAGAAGCGTCTAACGCCGTTATTCGAGTCCCCGGGTTGCATAATTGTCGTCGATTACGCAATGTGCATTACCCGTTCAATTCTATTCTCTTTTTCTCACGTTTTTTTCACCAACGGTTCTGGGTCGAGTGTGCAAATCCCAGTTAAAATTATCCACGATAGGACAACGCGATATTTGAGGACTACGGAGCTTTAGCTTTTAACTGTTATTAGAAAATGTGTGTATATAAAAATTGAAGGCGTGCACGCTGTAGTAAGTTGATACAGTCTTAATGTACATCGTTGGCCAAGATTTCGAAGATAGAGTTAACTAAGATTTGTGACAACCGATTCCTTTCGCCAAGGTCGCCAAGGTACGGGGACAAGTCCTACTTGGAGACTGGAGACTGCCGGAATGTGTTTATCGTGTTACAGCTGTAGCAAGGAACTGACGAGTTCGATCATTATCTACCGCAAGGTAGTATCTCGTGTTGCCTATTACGTCGTAACATTTTCGACGTTCGCCGAAATCGGACGTTTATCAGATTATTCTATAAATAATACGACGGGGTATGTCCCCATAGATCTCACCGTGAGATACATATCGTTTCACCGGCATTCAAATCACTCGGCGACCGTCGCCGTTTTTAGCCATTATGAAAATTCCGATTCGCAAATAATTGTAATCGGTCGCGAAATTTATCGTCCCCGGTATCGTCGATTCGTTTAACCAACAGCTTACGAGCGGACATTAAACAGTATCGCGTAGATTTATATATCCGCGTGCTCGTTAAAATATTCTACCGCTTTATCTTGCCGATAAATTCATAATACATAGTCATACTCCGAGTTGCATTTGTTCAGTCGGATTCACGTGCTTCGCGATATTGATATCGCTACAAACATGAAAGATTCAGGTTCTTATAAATATGCAAAGCAGCGCATAAGGAAAAAGATATTTAATTAGGTACATAAATCGATGGTGAGTGTGCACCGAACGTTTTTATCGGCGATCGAAAATAGAATTGTACGGAAAAGATTTACGATCGCTGAAATAACAATGTTTAATTTTATTTATTTCTATCGTGTTGAATTCATCGTCGAAACGAAAGCTGTAGCGTAGGTTTAACAAGTGCCGGTCACCGGTGACCGTCACGGCAACGAACGCGTTAATGGAGCGATAGTTTGGACACCATTACGCGTCACGGTGCCTGATTCGGGTTTTCGCGTTGCCAGTTCCCTTTCCCCGATTCTTTTCTTTTTTACCGGCGATCAAACTCGCAACACAAGCAACGGCGTTCGTCGATAATGGCTCATTTTTGCTCGAGATATCGCCAGCGCGATTTTTCCTCCTAGTTCCTCGCGATAGAGGCGGGATTTACTTTACGATTCGAGCTCGATGGACATTGTTAGTCAAGTTCCTGCCAGTGTCAACACGACGGCAATTGTCTTCAATTGAATAAGGTCAAGAGACCCATAATTCTTTCAGCCCCACATACTCGATTCCAGAAAACAATTTACGCGGCGTCCTTTTTATTTATATATTCAACGAGTTTATCGTATAGTTCGTGTTAGAATCGTGACCAACTTTTCGCGATACCTAATATTATCTTGCCACGTATAAAAATAGATACGTGAAACGTGGCCGGTTCCGTCGAGTCGAAAGTGACCGGTGCTCGAATCCACAAATTTTGTTTCTACAAATCGTTAACACACTTCGCGATGAACGCGCGGATTCGCTTGTTTGAGAAGAGAAAGTCCATCGCGGACTGAAAACGAAAATCTATGTTAAGTTTCGCTCGTCTAAAAAGTAGAATTCAATCGGGGCGTAAGAGAAACACTTTTCAATTTGTTACGCGGCAAATAGTAGGAGATAATTACCTGTTAATCGATGATGTTTGTGCACCAAGACCATCCTAATTGTTTATTAGTTTCTCTCGATCGTAGATCGAACTGGTATTTTAAATACGCTCGTCTGCGTTTGATTCCTCGTTTCAAGTTTGAGATGTTCGTCTAAAAAGTAGAATTCAATCGGGGCGAAAGAGAAACACTTTTTAATTTGTTACGCGGCAAATAGTAGGAGATAATTACCTATTAATCGATGATGTTTGTGCACCAAGACCATCCTAATTGTTTATTAGTTTCTCTCGATCGTAGATCAAACTGGTATTTTAAATACGCTCGTTTGCGTTTGATTCCTCGTTTGAAGTTTGAGATACTCGATCGTGTGTGGATCGGTTCGTGAAAACGTCGATGAATATCTTTTTGTAGTCCGCAGTGGAATGATCGCTGCTGGCAAAGGTAATTTGCCAGGGTATAGTTTGATCCTATGTTCGTGTGAGGTTAACATGCAGAAATTCATTGTCGATACTCTTTCGAATAATTTACAACACTACGATGTTGCGATACGTGCACACGTCCTCATGGCCGCGGGGTTATTGGCAGTCGAATAATGCACGCGGTCGTTCGCACCTTGATTCATTCAGAAGGATGAACAGCGCCGAGAGTTCGCTAATTCTGTTAAACATAGATGGAGGAACAACATTTTACTTTTTTAAGATAATCGTCTTTGTACCAAGGGTCGAGGTAGAGCGGAAACTCAAAAAAAAATTGTAATCACAGTCGATATTAAGAGAGTATTGCTATCTAAACGATCGACGAGTTCCATCGTGCATATATCATTGCTAAGAAAGTTATCGGATATGTTAAAATCGATGCATCGTCATCGTTACCGTTTCACCGAGCACAATGACTGCGGAGCAGCATTAGCTTTATTACGAAACTCGTTTGTGCAATATGAAACGGGTGAATATGGCAGGATTTTTGAAATCGACGTTTTCACTCGGTCCCACGAGCTTTCGTAACGTCCATCGAAGACAAAGAGATAAAAGTTTCGTGTGGAAACCGACGCTAAAGTGCGTGGCGAAACGGCTTGCGAGCATTTTTCTTTCGAAAACACTAACGAACGTTTCGTCGCGCTTAGCTCGCGTTGCGTGCAGAAAGATGTAACTCGATTATTCGAGCAATTCGAATTAATCGTGCGAGTGAAGAAACATGACTTGTATCGAGGTATAGAAATAAGCAATAATTATTCGCGTATTTTGATTGGAAGAGGAGATAATTTTAGTAGGTCGAAAGGATGAGAAATGTTACAGAACCAGTCTCGATATGCGAATTTTATACCCGTTATTCAGAGAATTAGTTTACTGTTACTTCTCCAGGACCACCTGGTTTCGAACTCGCGCGGGACGATGCATGCCTTCGCAGTGTATAATTAAGAATTTTTGCAACGACATGAAACCAAGAAATATAGCTTCCGACACTACTTATATAAAGCTTACCACGCTCTATAACACGCAGAATGTCCAGTTGTTAATACTTAAGGGGTCTGGTAACTCTAGAATATTGAAAAATTCGATTTTTTTTTTTTTTGGCTTAAATAATAGTTTGATGCCTTAAAAACATTATGCGAAAGGTCTCAGTGTCGGAACAATGTTTTTGCTGAAAATTTAGAGCCCCAAACGATGTCGTATATCTGCGTCCTGTAGCGCGTTAAATGCATTTTCCTCGGAACTATGTTTTACAAAACGGTGTGCAGCATTACTCCCGTTCTAATTAATCAATTGCTTTGAAAATTTACAGTTATCTTTACTATTATATTCATTAGGCATTGACGATCCGTTTTTTTTAAAATTGTCAAATAATTCTGCAAAATATTCGTAATAAGAACTCGTTTTTGTGTTAAAATTCGATGTTAAGTTTCAAATATCTGCCACATTGTTCATTTTTATATTTTGAAATGTCTCATCGTCAATGCCTAGGACATTTATCATAGTTAATGGAATATTTCGGTTTTTGTTGTACATAACAACCATTTTACCACAATCCTGCACACCAGCTGGGCATCAAAACAAGAAGTGGCTCGGGAACATGGCGCTGTGTAGGCTTAATTATAAATATTTTTTAAACATTACCAAGGGTTTTTTTCAACATTTGTTATACCTAAATACAGTGCAAAGTTTCAGGATAATTGAATACTTACTTTATCTTCAGTGTTGCTTAAAAAAATGCCTCGTTTTCCATACCGCTAAAGGTACCAGACCCCTTAAGTAGGAGTCGATATGCGTGAAAAATTCAAACAGTTCTACAGTTTTTGGACCAAAAGTAATCGATACCTAAAGATACACGTTTTGTTTTTTTTACTGTAGAATAATCCCCTTTGTGTAAAAGAATTTGTAACGTGCAGGGAAGCAGTCGACGGTTTTATTAAAAAATAGGGTACAATTCCTTTGTGCAGGAACATGATCGTACTTCGTATTCACGGCGACGAATTGATGTTCGGCGGGAGTGGAAACGTAATGACACATTCGCCACGCATACCTCAGATGGAGATGATGAAGGTCCACATTCCCTTCACCTTCAAGCTTCACGAAAGTTTCAAGAGCACTTACGCCGGTGAGTCTAGTCAACGCACACCTTGTTTCTCTCATTTAACTTTCCTTTTCTTCCTCTTTCGCTACTCAACGAAACGTTTCAAGATAAGTGATTCCTTAGAATTCCTTAGAATTAATAACGAGAGATTGAGAAATTGCTCCTCGAGATATTTGAACGTCAACGATCCTTTCAGACCCTTTAATATTAAATTTCAAACAAAATCTTTTACTCCGACGGTAAATTGATTGCCTCGGAAAGGATTTTAATAGATCGTCTATTAAACGAAAACTGATACACGGATTGTCCATCGAGAATCCATTAAGCGCAAAAATTCTCTAATAATATCTTTTTCAGGAAATAAATTTTTCAAACACCAGGAAACAATATCGCTTTTGTTTCCTATTTACTATAAATTGCACTGCTATATTTACTCAAGGATTTCTAGTTAGCGTTAAATAACAGTGCAAAGCGATCGCAAACATTAGCCATGAATTATTGATACTTTACGAACATGTCGTATTTCTTTCAACGTTCGTTTATTTAACATCCTCGCGTCATTAGAGGATTAATAAAAAAAATCGCCATTAATGTATAAAAGAGTCTTTGGTTTTCAAGATCAGATCAAGATTATATCTCGCGCGATTCGTGTAGAAACGCGCGAACGTGCTCTGCCTGCATTTCGTATAATTTTCTGAGTATTAGTATTCGCTGGCGTTTGAACTGTCGTCAAAATTCACGCGTCGTTTAGAGCGGACGACGATACAGGGTGTCCCTGAAAAATGTTGGTCTCCGCAAGGGAGGCGATTTCCTATGTTAAAGTTGCGCTGGAAAACAGAAAATCTTGGATGGACGCACCTTTAGCAATAATCGCTAATTGCGTAATTTACCTATATTTACATACATGGTTACCTATATTTACATACATGTTTACCTATATTTACATACATGTTTACCTAACCGATTTATACCTAATTGGACGTAAATTTTAATTACATATGTATGTACGCTGGGAATTTACTACCTTTGCATTAATTTGTTACTCGTATCTAGTCGAACCTATATTCTGTTTCGTTTTGCCGCTCGAACCATCTTACTGGAGAGACCATCGTTTCCAGAGACACCTGGTATAACGATACGGAGCAGATCCCGAGAGACCTAACGGTTCACGTTCGCGAATTATACGACGAGCGATTTTTAAGCGGTTGCACGGTTCAAATTCTGGTTCTCCGTGAACACCGCGGGGTTGCGTTTCGCAATTCCTCGCCGGTTAATTAACTGAAATGAGCAGAGAGTGTACGGTTCGACCGGGCCGAAAGTGGGTTACAGACACGCGTAAGGAGAAAAAAAAAAAAATACGACTCCCCTTCCCGTACCTCGTACCCACTATCCTCGTGATTGGTATGCAGGTGTGAAGGCACCTGTAGTTACGAAACGTTACCTTGACCGCTTGGCCAGGTCATTGTGAGTCATTTAACTTGTAGAGACGACAATCGATACACCCCGGGGGGTGGGGCGGGGGGGCAGCCTTTATCATCTCGAGATTTAATTTTGTCCCTTGGCGTGGTACTTCTCTTTTTATCCTATCGATAATAGGGCAAAAATTACATTCATCGCAAAAAGATACCGATACAGACCAAAACTGTTCCACCCACTCGATATTACGAGTAACTGTATACTGTTACTAACAAAATTCAAAAGTAATTAGTTAACATTCACTTCGAGACTGTATCGTAAGAAAAAAAGATCGATCATCGTGCTTCTGGGGATAATCGTGATCACGAATCAACAGTAACACCGATTGATCATTATATCCAACGTCTCGTATCTCGAACTTGCGACACGGAATCGAGTTTCCTTTTCGTCTAAATTCGCTGGCGCAATTTCCATCGATTATTGCCGCGTATGAGGGGAATCGGTATGCAGTAGATCGCGATAATGTATGCAGGTAAAAAACACGACGAAAGTCTGTCACGTTCGCGCGGCCGGTGATATACGCTCGACCCTCGATGACCCTCGATAAATTCATTAAACCGCGATTTGTGGATCGTTGGCGCGTTCGCTGCGCGCGCAGCTAGGATCCTCCGGACTCGCGGATCCGGTCTTGCACTTTTATTCGATCCGCGGCGCGCGATCGGGACGCGACGCGCGGAGCACGTGTTCCCGGTCGAATCGATTCGATCACGCGCGCATCGGGTCGCGTGCTAATGGAAATACGCGCGATTGGTCGGAATGATGGACGGGAAATTTGTCTCGGTGACGTTTCCGGGCGGTACGCAGCTTCGCGGAATCGACGTTCTCGCGGGAAACGCGTAACATCCGACAGTTTGACAATTAGAACGGACAACAACGCACGGAAACCGATTATCGTTCCCGGTGTCCATTATTAAGTTCTGTGAGCTTTTCGCTCGAAAATGCTTACTCAAATGTTGCACGTACAATATTTATTTCTACGGTAGAAGCTGGATAGAAGATTAACTAACTGCAAACTAACTAACTAACTGCAAAGAAACTAGCTCACAAACTAACTAACTAACTGAAAAACTCTTTGGATGTAAAACAATTAATTTCGTGTTTTTCGTTGTTGCATCGATCCAACGAGACGGTAATCGCATGGGGCAGCATCCTGAGAGTAAAATCGAAAAATACCAATTTCGTTGCTAGTACCCTCGGGCAAACTTGATGCTAGTTGGCAGCGAAAGGTTGAAAGGTGTTCCTGTAACGTTTTTTCCTCGTAATCAGGTTCGAGGTTGCGGGTAATATATTCCGTTCTCTGATCTGGGGATCTTAAACTCGCTTAAAAGTACACGCGTGTCATTCGAACTTGCCTTGAGCTAGAAATAAATGACGCATCGCACTAACACTACCCGCGGCTACTTGTAAACATTTCTATATTTGTGCCTTAAGTTCGGCCCTTCCAATTCTGTTCGTGTTATGACGGGTTCCCGAGAACTCTCGTCTTTCACAACTATTTCTATTTCGGTCTAAAAAATTTATCGAGCGAAGAAATCTCGATTCGCTAAAGAGAGTCGTGCAAAAAAGTTAGTTCATTCTATATTAGCTGCCCGTAGAAAGTTATTCGACGAGTCTCGCTAATTCGACGCCCAATATATGGCTAACGAGAGTCCCAGGCGCTTTTAGAAATCTGTTACAGGATAGATTCAAAAGGAGCGATGAATAGTTGAGTCGGGGCGTCCGGTCTTTCGAAAAGATGCTTTTGTAAAGGAGATTCTTCGAAGCAATTCGATGTACACGGTTACCAAGCAGGCATAAATGCACGATATCGCAACACCTTCAAAGGTTAAAGTTATCACCCAAGAGACACGATTTCGAAACGTCCATAAACGGTCACGGTAATCGAACGTTTCTCTCGCTAATTTCCGACAGCGCGTTTCTATTTTCGATATCTCGATGTCTGGAACAATGGACTATGCAAAGCCCCTTCGACTAAAAAATATTGTTCAAAGAACTTAGCACTCGACCGATTCTCCCAGCAAATATAAACATCCAATATTTTACGACGGGAACAATTTAATCTAAACGTGGTCCCGGTAGAATTTAATTTCATTTTTAAGGGTGTCTGTTTTCCCTACAAACGGTGTTCCATTTGCTCGTGGCTGGATCCCCCGGTAGGCTCCTCGCGAGAACGATAAATTTTTCCTCCGCAAAGACTAGTCGAAGACGTAGCCAGGTGGAAACGTTGCAAGGCAAGGGCAGAAGACGTTTTCGAATTCCAGGCCCGTAGCCAAAGGTGACCATGTAAAAACCGTGAGGGTCGATAACAGAGTTTAGTCTCGTTCATCGAGGACGGCGTTCTCTTGCTGGAACACACCAGCGTTACGTAAGTTACGTGACAATAGATGAAACAATTTCCACTAGGTCGTATCCGATGCAGGCATTATTAATAAACCCGAGGCTCCAGGTGCTGCTAAATACGCGTTTCCAAGCAGCTTGGAAACAACGCGACCAGAATTTCCGACTACGTTTCCTCGATCGTCCCTGCCTGGCACGATAACGAGAATTCATCTTAATAATCAGAAAGTTAGTCGTTGATTGCTTAAAACGCTGATGCATTTTGTAAGCGGTTCGTCAGGGTTTCGAGTGAGAAATACAAGAAATAATGCCTTGAAAAATTCGTGATTCGGTGACGATGAGGATGGCTATGCGTGTCAAGTTCATCGGTTCGTCCCGAAAATTGCTCAACGCTCGAGTTGGTCGGAAGAGACACGGAAAGCGTATTCGCTTCAGGCTGGCATTTTACCGTGCAAATATCGCGTCTATCTCTTGACAAGCGTTCCGGCTAAAGAGTACAGACATTGTGCAACGCGTAATCGCGATTGAATCGGGAGAGAAGAGGAGCTTGTGGTCCAAGTTACGAAAGGTAAAGCCGAACGGTGTCGTAACGTCGCGAGTCGATTGCAAGATTCCTTCGACGGGAGAAATAAGCGGTCGTGATCGTTGGCCGATACGGAATCTCTCGGTCCTCGTCTTTTTGAACGGCGCCGCCGTTTTCGAAACGCCTACGGTCGTTAACGCCTCTGATAATTTACGCGTTCCACGCGACTCCGTTTGCTCGTTAAGACCCGGGTACGTCGAACAGGGGGGAAAATGCGAAACAGCTGTAACCTATTGCCAAATCGCGCGCGGTTCGTGTTGATTCAGAAGGTTAGACATCGTATTAAAGATACGGGACGCTAATGTTGCCTTTTCACATTACGATATCCGGAGATTACACCTTAAGTGCAATCTCGTGGCTTCCAGAGACGTTCGACGAAACGGTGTACCAATGCTTGGACCCTGGAACCTTCTGAAATGAGAGAAGCCTGGTCGTTTGAAATTCCCCCCTCCGAAAACAAATTAAATTGCTTGGATCTTCCTCGACTCCGCCATAGTTTGGACGGTCGAGAGTTCGTTGACAACACGCATCGCGTTGCTCGACGAAGTAATGGAAGTAGAGAGCCTCGAGCAATATGTTACCGTGTTGTCCCGGACCGTGACGTTACTCAAAATCGTTACATAACAAGCCCACTTTCAACTTTTTTTTTTTTCTTCTCGTCTGGCTACAAGATATCTCCGCGAGCCAAGGAGGTTTCCAGGTCATGTGTGAGAGGAGAGACCACGACGCAGTGTCTCCAGTTCTAATTCTTGCGAATGTTTATTGTTCCCCGCCGGAGGGGCACCCCACGGGTCGCTAAATCTCCCTCGAGGAACGGAATTCCCATTTTAGTGAACTGGCGATCGTTATAATATTCGTTCGTAATTACTAGACTGTCGTAAGATAATCGCGGCGAAATGCAAATTGATACTCGGACCAAACGAGTTTGACGTGCCTGTCCTAGATCCACGATATTTACCTTGATGGAGCGATAAGAAACACACAGGTGTCGATCGGATCGATAAGCATCGACAAAAGTAGACACACCTACGCGGCGTCTGACGACGAAACATTTAATTTAAAAGGTATCTTCCGCATAAAATCGATGTGAAGGAAGAAACGTCCAAGCTTAGAAGCCTCGAGATCAGGATCGATACGATAAAACATAAAATTGAAGTTAAAATACCTCTCGATCATTTTTCGAATATAAATATAAAAAAGAAGGAAAATCACGACCCACGAATGGGGGAAGAGCGACGTCTCGGGTTGTTCGCCGGATACGACCAATTTTCCGGAAACCACGGCGTCGGTGGGTCCTCTTGGTCGCCAAAAATTGTCGTCGCTGGGGGAGAGGCCACTGTCGAAGAGATTGTTTCGAGATCACGCGAGCTCGGTGCGAACGAAAGTGAAAGCTGCCAAGATCGTCCAACGCGGTAGCGAGCGAGGTATCGAATCGGACATTCTAAAGAACCGCGGGTCCGAAAGAGCAAAAACATTTTCTTCCTGTACAAGGACACGTATTTTTGGCTTCGTTTCGAAAACGAAAGAAACGTGTTCCGAAACTTCGGTCGAGCCTCTTGGATTGCTAGTCTCGCGAGAGCACCGGTTCCCGTTACCATCGATCTTCCGGGCGAAACGGATAACGGGACTGGGGGACATGGAACGTATCGTCGTTGTTATAACAATATTGTTTATACGGCTCGCGAAATTATTCGAAACGCTCGCCGATAAAACATTGATCGTTCTGATCTGGAAATTTGGAAAAATTGATTTACAAGCCTCACGAACCGTGTTTCCATAATCGATATGGAAAACTCTGAACGCCTTTTCAAGTCTGATAGAACAATGAAATTACATAATTACGGAGTACAAATGTGAAAGCATCGTGTGAGCTACGATAATTTATGGTAAACATACACAATATCCCGTTTCAACATTTGAAGAGTATTTTAGTTATACGCGGAAACGCGACGCGTTCCGTGGCACGAATCGAGGAAGAGTCGAGACCAGATATTGCATCAAGGTAACAGCATGTTGAGACAATAAACATTCTTATTATACATCGAATAATCGTTAAATAACCCCGGGTATCCATAAACAATGGGAAACATTATGAAATAGATATTACAACCGTATTTCAACATAAACAATGTTTTGTCGAGTGCTCGAGTTCGGAGCGCAAAAATGAAGCGTGGATCGTCGTGTTTGGGTTCGATGGAAAGGCAGAGTGCAACTGCATAGAGGCGTTGCACCGAACTACGATAAGGCTCGGTTTGGCAATAATGTTACGTTATTACATCTGTGAAGCGATAAAAGATGGTGGCATTCGTAATGCACCGTTTACTCAGCTGAAAACTGGTTTTTAATACCACCAAGTCGAGAGTGTTCAAGTCCGAAGCGTTCGATTTACCGAACTGCTATTAACCCAAATTCCAGGGAACAGTTTATCGGCTCACTTTCGAAGTCAGATTTCGACCGTAGTCGAGCACCATAACCCTTTTGATACTATCGAACGCTGTCGAATACGCAATTTTTGCGCGTATAATTATTCTTAGAATTTATCGAGAGATTGTATACATATACTGTTCGAGACAGTAAATCATTTGGCAATCGGTCTGGCATGCGTCAGTCTCGATACCCAAGTACGGAGTTGGCGAAGACTATTCCCTGAGTGATAGGACTTTCCGTTCATAAAATACGCTTTCGCGATAACAGTGCTATCAATCATCGGTTTATGCGATGCGAAATCTTGAGCGACGGTGAAATGCAAAAGGTTTCAAATATTCTGGTCGCTGAATCCGTCTATCCAGGGTTTTCCCTTAGTGTACCAAGTATAGTTTGCTAGAAAAGTTTTGCAACACAGGTTTATTTATTCATAAATATGACCATGAAGTGGACTATACCCATCCACTTAGAAAACGATTTTTTTTTAATAAAAAGAAAAATATATACAATACGGTGTTCAGAGAGAAAGGGTTAACGCGTTAAGAACAGCTGCTGCAAAGGATATCGTAAAAACGATGACGAGTAGTTATGTGGAACAAACGATTATCAAATGGCGTTGCATAATCCGGGCAGGTCGGTTAATCCATTCGCCTGGTTGCACCAACTGCTTGTGGAAATCGGATCGTTTCAGCCGCTCGCTGCTCGAAAGAGCTTCGGACGTTCGGTTGAACTCCTCGCGTGTAGAGACTGGCCGAGCGCGAACGCGATTACCGTAACGCCGATGTAACAGAGAAATTGAGAAATTACTCTTTCTTCTCTTCGTATTACATGCGTTCCACACGATGAAAATAGACGTCGAAGGTTGCCGAGTTCAAGTTCGACGTTCGAATAGAACACGCGCCAGGAACGACGAAAATCTTCAAGCCATACCCACGCCTATGATCGATCGACGAATAGAAAACTAGTTTATGCGGCTATGCTACGCGGGAAATTATCGAAATTTGCTTGTGTATACCCTCGGCTTACGTCGTTTCTAGTAGCGACACGATAAACGATTCTTCAAACAAGTTCGTGAAAATATTTATCGCAAAAATTTAAAAAATTTCAAATCGTTCTAAAAAAATTATTTGCAGTTGCAGGGGTCAATTACAATAATTTTTGGTCAATAGACATATCCCCAAAATCCTACGCATTTTCCAGAAAACAATTCGGGAAAGTGTGAAATTTTTCGACAAAATTAAAAAATTCCAAATCGTTCTAAAAAAATTGTTTTCAGTTGCAGGGGTCTATTACAATAATTTTTGGTCAATAGATTTACCCCCGAAATCCTACCCACTGTCCAGAAAAAAATTCGAGAATGGGTGATATTTTTCGACAAAATTAAAAAATTCCAAATCATTCTGGAAAAATTATTTTTAGTTGCAGGGGTCTATTACAATAATTTTTGGTCAATAGACATACCCCCGAAATCCTACCCACTGTCCAGAAAAAAATTCGAGAATGGGTGATATTTTTCGACAAAATTAAAAAATTCCAAATCGTTCTGGAAAAATTATTTTCAGTTGCAAGGGTCAATTACAATCATTTTTGGTCAATAGACATATCCTCGAAATCCTACCCACTGTCCAGAAAAAAATTCGAGAATGGGTGAAATTTTTCGACAAAATTAAAAAATTCCAAATCATTCTAGGAAAATTATTTTCAGTTGCAGGGCTCAATTACAATCATTTTTGGTCAATAGACATATCCCCGAAATCCTACACATTTTCCAGAAAAAAATTCGAGAATGGGTGAAATTTTTCGACAAAATTAAAAAATTCCAAATCGTTCTGAAAAAATTATTTTCAGTTGCAGGGGTCACTTATAATCATTTTTGGTGAACAGACATACCCCCGAAATCCTACGCACTTTCGAGAAAAAAAATTCTGTAATCTCATTTTCTCATTTCTGTAATCTGTTGGTAATGTTGCGATTGACATGAAAAGGGTAATGGTCCGAAAAAGTACAGTGTATGTAAGATCTACTCGTATACGTCGTCTGTGGTAATACCTGCTTCACGACGTCAGTCAACGGTATCGGTATTAATACATTTCTCGCGCATAGCGTGTTAATCTGTCGGGTATTTTCCATTTGGACGCAATCGTCGTAGAGCGTAAGTTACGTGCTTCCCATGAATGGAACCGATAAACAGTCGACGAGCCAAGCATGTACGTACATGCTACGCGATACATGTATAGGGTCGAGCGTCAGTTCGTTCGTTTTTGGCGAGATGTCTCTATATCCTTCTGCTATATAACTTGTGATTACACAATTCTTATTCCGCAAATTATCCGGCTTCCTAGGGTTGAATAAGTCGCTTGTTGCAAAAACAATACGCGCAGATTTCTCGTTCGATGTGGCAGCGCAATTCGTGCATGCTTATCTACAAACGACGTATCGGGTACTCGAACCGTGGCCGTTGGAATTTATCCGGTTAACTGGGTCGTTTCTCGAACAGAAAGAAGGTTCGAGTCGTCTTGGCCGCAACGAGTGCAGACGCGACGTAAAACGGTGCTAATATTCGGAAACGAAAAGACGCAGTACGGCAACCGGCGCTGAGGCGTCGATACGTATCGCCGTTCCGACGATATCTTCGAGTACGAAGATAAAGAAAGGCACAGCATCCTTGAAAACGCGCTCCGATAAATCTTCGCGAGATGAGATTCGATTCGCTGGTACGGTCTTTCTGGATTTCTGACGCGTCTCACGGATATCGCTGACGCGGAACGTGTGTGTGTGCGTCACGTTTCATCCGCGAAACGACGATTCGATCGCGTTCGATGCATTCTCCTTTGTTTCGTCGATCCGGTAGCGCGTGTCCTCACACTCGAGCGACTATCGAGGTTTCTTACTCCGTCCCTTTTTGTCTCTCCGTCTCTACTGTACTCTGCGTAGAACATATAGAGATATATTGTATCGTTTAAATCGCTATCGTTTCTCATTCCAGAATGCAACGTATCTATGGTCCCGTTGGGGGCCCCGCTGACCGGAGGATAAGAAACATCGGTCCCACGCGACCCCGCGATACTTTATCGACCGGCGGCCGAATAGGAAAACGATACACCTCCACGGAGAGCAATTTTTCGTACATTTGTCACGCACACCCGTGAACGGGAATTATTTTTATTCTTGGATCGTTGCACGCGTTCGTTAGCAGGGACACGTATTCCGCGGAAGGAGGAGAAAAAAACTAGGAGACAGGAGATCGATATAAATGGCGTGGTGTGTCCGATCGTTCGCGTCGACCTTGATTGTTCTACGCCTGGACAGTCACGTAGGCAAGTCGAGGCTGTATTTTCTCCCTTTGCGAGATGCTGTGCCTTCCACGCGTTGACGGTCACCGGTGACCGGCGCTCGAAACTTGCAATTATTTTTACAGTTAAAAAGATTAGGAAAATTCTTTATTTCTCGCGCGAAATCTGAGTGGTAGAACCGAGCGACCAACGTAGAGTAGAATTTTCGTCGTGTCCGACATTCTCGTCGAGAAAATCGATTCTGAAAATGAGTCATGGCGCGCGCTTGTTTAAGTCTCGACAGTGCCGGATCTCTCGGCTAGTCCTCCATTGTGTTTCTACGCAGCGTTCGAACTAGGCTCTTTTATTTCGGCGCCTTTTCCAATACCTCGACCATCGATGTTTGATTTATGCGTCACTGCGTGCTTCGTTCTTTCAATATTTTCTTGTCGGTCTGCCAAAACATTACCGGATGTTCCTGCTGTTCGCTTCCACTGTGCTTATTCTGCCACCGTCGATGCTACTTCCTCCTTGACCATTATTAATATTTCCAGACATTGTCAAAGATTTCAGTAGGAACCTTGGTGTGACTATAATTGTTAATACCTTGGAACGATTCTAATTTACAAAGTTCATAAACGAAAGTTGTTTTACTATTAGAGAGAACGCAATTTGTTAAACTTTGCCGTTTGTTTAAAAAAATTCGAAGCTTTTCGGTCGTGTCGTGTCGAGATGAATGAAAAAGGGAACAAGGAAACGATAACCACGTAACTTGCCGACCGTAAGGCACTAAAGTCGAAGCTTTTATTATCTCCATTATTGCAGTTTTCAGTACTACTTTCTGAACCGTATGTTTACACTGCAATCCACGAGAGCAATAATTGTTCGAACCGCTGGTCGCTTATTCTTTTGTCAACGTTTACAATCCTTCGGTGCATTGTCTGTCCTTAAAGCCTGTCCTTCTACCCAGTTTTACAACTCGTCTTTGTAATAACAAGGTTTACGATCCGAGTCTTTAGCTCGGTCAAGTGGCCCACTTTACGGTTTCTTTTCGCGTTATCGACCTTCCCGGATTCGTTTCCGCGAACTCTGATTCGACATTCTATCTCATCGTCAAACATTAAACCTTCCAACAGCGGATGCGCGGCCATTTTGAACCAGCTGTTGCCGCATTCTTTATCCAACGACGAGACATTATTCGACCTTTTGAGTAGATGCAAATACATTTTATGCAACTCGATCATTTTGTAATCATAATTCCCGGAGTAATTCATGATTTACAATTCGAAATTAGAAATTAGGAATATTTTCGAACGTTTGGCTCAAAAACTGGCCGAGGTTTAACAACAAGACCGAATGGCTCGAAATGAACGACGCTAAGGAAATAGGTAAATTACGTATTCTAAATTGTTTCGTTTTATGTACGTGTCCGACAATGCTAAGTAGACTCGTGGTTCTTGCGATTAAATTAGTCGTATTACCGCTTCTAACAAACTTTTACGGCTATTTTATACATCCATTTCCTGGATCGTTAACGTCGTTCGTACATAATTTGCATAGAGAAAATTCAAAGCACATCGAATCTAAAAGACTTTAGAACAATCTTAACGATCGCAATGTAAGATATTCCGATACAATTTTAAATCGAAGGACGCGTAGTGTTTTCGGTCATAAATAAAATCCCGATCAATTTTGCCACTCCTTCCGGCAAGATTCCATTCCGCGCGAGGATTGTTTGCCAAATCACGAGACGAAATCACGGGCCCGAGAGCTGATTATTTATTTGACGTGGTCGAAGAAAGAAAAAAAAAAACGACGAGAACGTTGATCGGCCAATTTCGAGTGGATACAACGGCATAAATATTTATGTGCGATTGTTGCGAACGTGCAGGCTCGAACCGACACGATGGTACGAAGAGAGACGCGATGTAAAAATAGTCCTTTGTTATCACGCGGCTCGTTTCACGAAGGAATTGCACTCGCGCAATGTCTCTGTACACACCGGTGTATGTAGGTGCAAAAATGTCTTCGGCGTGTTTGCGCAAATTTCACTCCCTCGCGCTAATATTGTTTCAACTTTTTTTTTTCTGGAGCAACGAGGCGTTAAGAGGACACGAAACTCGTTCCCGTTGCAGGGAATGCTGTTAACCGGCAAATAATGATCGACTTTCAGTCAATCTATAGACTGGGTAATTTCTCGATCGTAAAAAACACCTGTCTACCCACGGTTAAAAATAAATGGGGATCGCTCGACGCGTCATACCCGGCAGCAAACGCGAGTACGCCATTGTTTATACCGATACAAATACCCCGCTATAATTAAAGACACCGGTGGATCATTATGCAAATCGGCAGAGAAGAGAAAAAAAGATCGGAAGATGCATTGAATAAACGATGAGTCGACTCGTTTTCCCGGATTAATGGATTAAGGCACCGTCGGTAATCCAGTTTGATCACTGACCTCGTCAATACGTTTCGCGACAAACGCATTAATCGTGTATCGACTAGCGGTCGATGAATTAACGATTAGGAAAAAAATGTAAGATAATTAGCGTGTCAATTGAATTACAAAGAAATTAACGGAAGAACGGTCGCGATCGATCAAGTTTAACTATTTTTAGCGTGCGTCTCATTAATTCCGAAACGCTTCTTTCCGCTCGGTTCTAAATCATTTTAGACTTGAAATTTCTTTTCGATCGTTTTGCATTGCATAGCATCGGACGGGCACAACAACGCAACAAGGAATTTCGACAGAAGTAATAATGAAAAACACACATAAATTACCATCCCGATCAGTTATGGTCACGCGAACGCCGTTAATCTGCATACGGCTCTTATGCAAAAGAACCACACGGTATACTGCGATACTTACGGTGAACTTTACATTTCACAGAAACATCGTAATAGAAGCAAATTAAAAAGTCGAGTGACTAAGACCGGTGAGACTCTTCGTTCGTCGTTTCTGCGTCACGACGCGCGATACGTCGAATTAGTCCCAAGTTTTCGTAAATAGTTCGTTTCAACGCTGTTAAATCTAGAAAACAATTGTTCAAGTTACGTGTCTCATCGACGCGTTGATGAAAGTAGAATCGCAGAACTCGTATTCGGAAGGCTCTCGATTGCGTTCCTTTTATTTAGAGTGTAACAATGCCGGGGGCGGGGGAGGGGGGATACGTGCTGAATTTGTTTGCTTCCACAAGTCCAGAATAGTCCAGTTTCTTTGGCAATTACGCATTATGAGAGTAAGAATGAAAGTAGGAGGCGGAGAGACGGTAATTGCAGTCATCGAGCTTATTTCGTGCAACCGAACAGAGACACGAGTCTAAAAAAAATAAAATGTTCCTGCGTGTCTTTTCTCTTTTGCCCTGGTGGTCGCGACGGTTGCGTAACAATGATTCGACAGGATGTTGCATTACGATCCTACACGGTACAATGCTCGTACGCACGGGCAAGATTTCCTGAAAGCGTAATTTGTTTATCGGCGCCTTTGCTCTGCGGAATATCCGGGATAAAGAAAGGAAGATCCGCGAAGCAAAGATGGCGGTTACTAACGCGAGCCATAAAATAGAATATTTTTTCGACCGGAAATTTCCATCAACTTTAAGAATAAAAAAATATAGTAAATTTGCGGAATAGGCTTGATGTAGAAGCATGTGTTCCTTGTTTCGCGAGAGGAAGTGGAGAACCCGTGGTAAAAAAGACAACTGATATACTATTTCTCTCGTTTTCTTTTTTGCAGAGGTTGAATGCGAGGTGTCGAGTCAAGTGGAGTATTCTCTGCAAGCAATCTGGGGTGTCAGCATAAGAGAGCTTCACCTGGCGCTTTGGAAGCCTTGGAGCACCCTCAGAGACGCGTCCTTGAACGGCACTCTTCTTCAAGGCCACGCGCAATACCTCACGCCGCCCCAAACGTATCCTTTATAAAGAGAAACGATGATTTTTTTTGCACGCGTCGATTGTAATTACGTCGTTCGAGAAGCGCGAAATCATTACGTTTACTGGCTGTTCCTTGACCCGGAAAATACAGACGACAACCCCACGGGGAGGAGACGCTGAGATTGTCGCTTCCGGCGCCGGAATTGGAATTAGGGACTCCTCCGCGTCTTTGCTATCCTCTGGTGATCTTCCTGACGCGCAGAGACAACGGGGACCCGCATCCCGATGAAACCGTGGGTACCCTTTAACCCGTTGCGATTCAAAACATTATTTATATTTCGTTCCATGTGCAATTTACCTATTTTTATTTATATTTTAATAATTTACACGCCCAGCACTAGTGGAATACATTTCTTGCATAGTTTCCTTCAAACATTACTTACTATATCCAGTGAATAATAACCAGACTGCAAATATTTATGCATTTATGGGAAATTTTAATTTTCAAAAAATTATAGTCTAATAATAACTTAAAAGTAAAACGACATTTTCAGTACTTCATAGACACTCAACGAGATACTAGTATTTTAAAGAAAACCAGTAGTAATCCTTTATTGCGATTATCGTTTCGGTTTTATCTGTATTATATTGATATCGTGACCGTAGACATTCTGATCAGAAACTTTTAAAGGATATAGCTGGCACCTGAAAGCCTCAAAGACTATCGACTGTAAGAAAACCCGGCCCGTGAAAGCCCAAATACCTTTATTACCCTTTCTCTTCGAAGGTGGCACTGGTGAACGTCGTTCACATCAAGGATAGCGTCTGCACGTTACCGACCTCGATTCTGGCGCAGTATCTGAAACAAGCTAACGGCCAGTTGTCCTGCCTTAAGGTGAATTTCCTTTCAGTTCTTCTTTTTTTTTATATGTCTTCCTTAACGACTAATAACTATGCTAATTAGTATTTCATATGTATTGTGTATACCGGTACTAGGAACCTAATAAACTGATACAGCTATCCAAACTGGTTGTTACAGTTACAGCTGATTAATACGAAATCGTTCATAACGGTGTAGCCATCAACTAGTAGAGTGGGATGAAAGTAGCTTGGGCTGTTTTTCTGGAGCATCTCTGATTGCCTTACAGCAGTTGTCTGTTCTCGTTTATTCTGTACCTTTATTTTGATAATTCTACATACTCGAGTAAAGCCAAAATTCCATTGTACCAGTTGCAATAACTATTTCTCGCCGGCAATTAGAAACGTATGATGAAATCAACGTCCGCAACTCTCAGAGAACGAAAAATCCGTCGTGTCGGTGAAAAACTAGTCGCCTATCTAATCGAAGTAACCATTTCTGTTTCAGCAACTGTACCTAGCGACCGGAAACTCGACAAACTACGACGAGGGCGACGTGTCCTCGGGTTTGGGCTCGGCTCTGGCGCTCGCAGAGCCGTGCAACAACAACGGTGGTTCGACGAGAGGCGCCCTGGTTGCTTCTGGCACCGGGGATCCCGAGGGATCGCTTTGGAACACGGCGGGGGAACAATTATGCGTTGTTTGCCAATATTTTCCTCTGTCGCGCGCACTGCTGCCTTGCAGGCACACGTGCATCTGCGCCTCTTGTTTCGGGAAGCTCGATCGGTGTCCCATGTGCAGAAGCCCGATAAAAAGTTACTTCTGCATCAGGGGCGAAGAATACATGCCGCTCGAGTCGGATATAAATCCGTGCAAGCAGAGGCAATCGAGCCACGGGCCGACCCACTGGCTCCACGATTGGAACGACAGGCTCACCGATTTCCTCGGGTTCGCGCGATAGGAGGATGCTGGATGCGTTCTTTCGTTTCGTATGTACAGCGTATACACGAGACGGAGCAGAACGTCGATGGTCGTTTCTCCGCGCGACGCCCAGATTTCATTCGAAAGAGTGTCTCTTAACTCTTGCTGATACGATCAGAGTCTGGCAACGAGGACGCCAGGACATTAATTTTTACGAAGACGAAACGAAGAAGCTCGTTGCGTGATCCGGGAACGAAAGAAACGAGGATGGTCTCGGTGTTATTTCGTCTCGGATGTACAGAGCACACACACGAGGCGGAGCAGAACGTCGATGGTCGTTTATCCACGCGACGCCCAAATTCGATTGGAAATAGTGTCTCTTGGTCGAAGAACACCCTTTAACTCTTCTCGATCCGAGCAGAGTCCGGCAAAAGGGATCACGAAGATGCTAGGACGTTAATTTTTACGACGACGAAACGAAGAAGCTTGTGTGATCCGAGAACAAACGAAACAAAGTCTCAGAAGCAGGGACTTACCTATCAGGCGAATCATAATTGCACAGCAACCTCGGTAGCATATCGGTTTCGGTATGAGACTGCCAGTAAGTATAATAACGACGTTTTGACCTCCGCTTAAAAGGAATCTTGAAAATTATAATTAAATTTCAAAATCGTAAACATCACCGGTATTTCTGAATACCGGTTTCTATACCGGTATTCCCCATTTTAATTTTAAGTCCCTGCTCGGAAGAAGCACCGAACTGTACGAATCAGAGGATATCGGATTGTCCTTTGAACGAAAGTTTAAGTACGACAGAATGGGCTGAGTGGAATGCAAGTTAGATAGAAGTTCTGTTGAAACAATTATTGATTAATTTAACATTTTCAGTATCGGGAATGTTCAAAAAAACGCGCGAACCGATCGTTCGAATATATTTCTTTCGAATTTCATTCTTCATCGTTGAGGAGTTTCGTAGACTCTGCTATGAGAAATACATTGCCTTGTCATTGTAACTTTTTCTTTTTTTTTTTCTCTCTCTTTCTCTTTCTCTCTCCATATTTTTGTTTTTCACGATTGAGATCAATATCGTAAAGGAGACGCGGACGTTTTGTTAGGCGATTAAGATAACCTTCGGAGATAGTTGAAGTGTGAAAAAAGTAAAAAAAATTTGCGATACGCCAGACGAGAGAAGGGGAAACGTTCGATAAAGAAGAAGTGGAGTTTCTAAATCGGAAGCTCGGATTAACGTTTCAGATTTTTACTACGTAACGTTGTATAAATACTTAAGGTGTACATACAAGATAAAAGTAAGACGTGTCCGATTCTAAGATTGTAACTAACGGTTAAGTTATTGATATTATTTCATACGATACGCAAATTTTATCGGTAGATATAGAAATATTAGTTCCGATATGCATGCCTTTAAAGTATTCTTCTCCTCTCCCTCCCCCTCTATTTCTTTGTTCTTTCCGTGCAGATTAATAGTCTGACTGGAAGAAAGTCTTGTTTTTTTTTCTCGCGAATGCTCTGCCGTCCATGTGCAGCGATGGAGCCCACTTTTCGTAAAGTTCTTATGAAAAGCGCTACACAAAAATAAGAACGTTGCTAAATTAATTTAAGAAGGATGTTGCGTTAACGTTTAAACTGTAAATACACAGACTGTGATAATTGTAATAACATCTATTATGTAACCAGATACACAAAAGTGCCCTAAATTCGGGGGCATCATAACGGAAGGAATTGGAGCGGTGCGAACAGGAACATGAAATCGTTTTTAGATTTCACATTCAATACATACATGTTAACAGCCTTTTTTTTATATCTCCTAGGCACTTGCATAGAACAAAACGATAATACTCTTTTGCTGGGGGTTTGTAATTAACTAATTGGAATTTTACCCGCATTATGAAACCGTTCTGAATAAACGTAAAGTTTCATCATAGTTGCTTTTTAAAATTTAACTAAGAAACAGGTTCGAGTATTCCCTAACGTTTTATTTTTCATTTCCTTATATTGATTTGGAATAATATCCGACGACGAAAATACTAGAGACCGATATTTTACAAATTATTCTGTTTCACAAAGTAAACGATTGAGTTCACCATACAGCTGCAAACCCCATTATGTAGAAGTATGGGAGTATATGGAACTATATGTGCTAATTCAAGAGTAAAGGCCTCTGAAGTCAATGTTATTGTAGTCGAAGATCTTAACATCCTAATTTATATTTTATTTAGTATGGCATTTCGATGATGCGATAATGTCTGTATGTGAGAATCTGTATATAATTTATTTAATAAAGCGTATTCATGCTGTCACGCTGTGTCGTTCGTGTCTGGATAAAATTTCATATCTACAAAAGAAAGCTTACGAAAATGGTAATTAAGAAAAAGTACAGTCATTCATAATTAATGTCTATATTCGTGACTGTTGCTATGATAGTCAAACCAAGAAGATACTAATAGTCTTCTCGTGAAATATAAAGCCATCAAAGTGTTAAGGCAAGATTAATCCCTTAACATATTATTTAATTTTGGTTTCGTTATTATAATAAGGAAATACATATAAACCATAGGTTATAAATGGGAAATAAATGAATCGTGCATAGATAAAAAAAATGTTTCGAAAGCGCAAAGGGTTAAAATGTAGCGCAACATGTTCTTTGTGTGCTCGGATCTGGGTTCCTATAGATCGGTACTTTTCGTCTAACCTCGTCTTCGTTCGGGCTTACTCGGTTTCTCACGATTATACGGTATATTTCACTCTACAGATGACCGTTGATCACGTTGACATTCGTCTTTGATTTCGTGAATTCGAATTCTTTTACGGACGATAATTGTAATTTCTTGAAAAGTAAGAACCGATAAAAACGACTTTCGTTCGGTCTTCTTACTTAAAACATGCCGTTGAAACATTTTTCGCGTTACATGATCATCTTACGATGATTCGGTGAATGGATTAGAAGAAGAAAGAAGGACGCAGATCCACATGCCTTGCGGAAATTAATACGAAAGTCTACGTTTTGTGAACCGGTGCGTATCGTTTAATTCTCTTTGTCTTTTCCACGATATTCGTTCTTTTCGTTATTGTCCAAGTTTCATCTTTGTTATGATTTAACACAAAGAGATATACGAACGATTTGGTTGTCCTTTTCAGGCACATGCACACTCATCGATCAAAAGGGAATGTTTGTTTTGCTTTTCTCTGCTTTCGAGTTTCAAGCCATCACGAAGGTTAGACCGAACGACAGTACGATCACTTGACGACCTGGTAAGTGTACGAACTCTGTATCGGCTTTCACGTCTGACTCATTCGCACGGCGATAAGACAATGTAAATTCCGTCCGTAAAAATTGTTTTAAAATATTTGCCCGCTGTCTAACACGTTTTAACGATAAAAAAGCAATAAAATTCGAGGTATGGCTTAAGAATTATTCGATCAAAAATAAATAGGATTTCGTAATTTTACGTTCAACCGTGATTATTCAAACTTTCCTTCAAGAAATTGAATTTATTTATAACGAAAGTTTATTAATCGTCGTTATACGATCTCACTTTTCAGATCTTTGAAGTTCGAGTAATTAAAGCAGGGAAATAAACAATGGCTGGCAGCGGAGAACTTTGGGTGCAATGTTTTACCTGTTGTTTAACGCAACAGGGACCAAGAGCACGTAATGGAAGGCAAAGATCACATCAGAGGCTAAGGATAGATCGTAGTATGATCGGTGTGCCTACAAACTTCAGGCATACTGGACATGTTAGCAGCGGGGATGTTGATATGAGCAGTGCGCAATTATCAAACATTCAAGCACAGATGCAAATGAAAGGAGGCTATGATACCACGTACGGCCTTAAGGTATAACAATTTTTATTTTTGTTGCAAAGAACATCGGAGAAGAGTAAGAGGTAATTGATAAAACATTCATTATTTTCATTTCAGGCATGTTGAAAATAGTTTTAAGAAGCTCTTAGACTGGCCTGCCAACAATCTTGTAACAGGACTAAGAAATTGACTGAGTTTTTAATCTCTATGTTCCTTTGTATTAAGACGAACATATGTGCAGCTCATTGTACATACAAATGTGCTTGCAAGAAGTACATGTTTTTAAAACATTTTTATTCATAAGAGGAAGCTACACGTCACAATGGAAGTTGCCCTGGTCTACACAGAGACAGCATCAAGCACGAAAATTGGCATTTTATTTATAAGGTGCATTTGACTTTTGTACTGTTAATTTGTTTCCTTCTACGGTAAAGACTGGATGCTCAATATGAACACAAACTGCCACATTATACGCAACACTTTTGAGGTGCATTTTTTTTTTTCTATTACTTTATAATTATTATTTTTTTTTTAAATCGATGTTTATTGACGTACACGGTAATATACTAACTTTATAGCTGTTATATCACATATTAATTATATTTACACGTTTTTCGATACGGTTATGACTTACGATCGTAGATTAATCGTAAATAAGCATTAGATACCATTCTTATACTTCCAAGTGAGAATGTAAGTACTCCACGTTACGTAGTAGTGCTTTTGTAAAAAGAAAAAAAAAAAAGAGGAAAGAATGTACTTTTGCATGGTTCACCTGTGCTGACTAATGGATAAATATTTTAGCGTATATACGATGAACGTCCAAGTTCACAAAGCACGGCCCATTTTTCCTACTTCTGTATTAATCCCTGAATAGGGTGTATAAACCTATATTAGGTAATATTTGGAACGTAGATGTGTCAAAAATCAAAGAAAAAAAAAAATTATTTGTACGTATTTGCCTAGTCTATAATCATTCTATCACACCTCGTGAATTGTATTAGCAATTATTTGTTGTACTTTAATCGTATGAATCGTGATCTCCCAAAGCTATAACCATGGACCAGTGTCGAATGCGAGGAGGAGGGGGAAAGAATCTTAAAGGATTTACTAAAATCTAATTTATATAAAACCCTGGACCATTTTAAATCTAAAAATGTGTTGGATACACTTGTAAGAAATTATTAGGTATATCTAACGTTGGAAATATATTTACAAACTCCCCCCATTTTCTAAATGACCTCTATACACGTAGTAAATATTTATTTACACTTTTGGAATCAACGCAGGAAAATGTAAAATTGCAAATCATAATGTATAAGTATTCGATTAACCATAAAAAATGATGTGTTAAAACAAAAGATAGAACGTAGATGTAAGTATTGTATTTAATATGTAAGAATAAATTTGTGTATTTGCAAACGAGGTCTCTCTTTATGTGTGGGTTTTTCCAGGCATTGTAGAGATAAAACAAAATATATTTTCTGTTTTTAACTTCTTTTAATATATTTAATTACATTTTTTAATAATAAAACAACAAATAACTTTCGTAGATAAAAATGTTATTTACTATATTAATAGTTTCTTTATCTTTCTTAAATTATAATGTATCTTGTTTTGTAACTGGTAAATATACATATACATATAGCAATTTTTATATCTATCCGCTAAAAGCAGACTGTGTGTGTGTATATATATATATATATGTATGTATCTAATATTGTACCTCACCAATAACGAGTATATTATCATTTCTTAAAATGCCTCGCACTGCATTTGCTTGTTTCTTTTTCTTCTAAACCGCAGAAGAATACTTATTATTGTCGAAATTGGATATAAAAAACATAATATTTCTAAATTAACGATCACAACATCGATCTCATTGACTATAATATCACATAGTATCACATGATATAGATCTATGTTCGCTTTAGAGACTCACTTCGTCCCTCAAATACAAATTATTCGCATAAAGAAAAAAAAAAAAAAAAATGTGCAGTCAGAAATTCGTGTACGTAAACGCATCTAATTAAATTGTACTTTACCATTAAATACATGATTTTACGTACACCGACAGCCATGCTGCTCTCTTAAATTATGGTTTATTTATCCATAGATCCATGGATTATCAAAGAAACACCTGCGAGTTTCTTAACTTCACCGGCTAAGCTGGTAGATTATTTCGCGTATATTATATTGTATTTTATACTTTTGACGAAATTACGTTATTTACAAGCTGGTAATTTACAAAGGAACGCGATCTCGATATGTACAAATCTTTCTTGAGCTCGTGTATGCATACATTCTTTTAGAGACATTTCGATTGTTCGCTACAAGAATTTGAAATATTTTTTTCCAATCTATGGAATGCTTCTCGCGATTCGTTTCTCGTTAACAGTTTTATGTACTCTAAATATATATATTTGTCTAAAGTCTCTCTGAGAGTCAAAGGTATATCGATTAAAAAGCTCTGTAAAAGAGCTGACCTTAAAGCGTTCATTTCCTCCTGCGTGTCTTAATAGGCGTAACGTTTCTTTTCGGTTCTCCGCTCATGAGACCCATCCTTATGTACGGATTTGCAGTGAACAATATATGGCAGCAGCAACTCGATGGAAATATGAATCTGTCCGGGACAACAGAACCATCCGATAATACTGCGGCAAGTTGTCTATACACGTATTTCTGTTTGCAATTTGTTTTGTAACCCTCGGCGAGATTACCAATTAGATTGCAACTGACGTTCTCTTTGCTGCAAATTGTACAAAAATGTTGTAATATTTACATTCTCCATCTGTTCTTCCTAGGACGATCTTTCCGTGACACTTACCTACACTTTTCAATCCTCACACCCTGCTTGAAGTTATCCTGATTTGCAATGTATTTCCATTGACTGTCCTTATTCTCCGCCGATTGGGGAAATATAACTTGCTCCTAGAACAGTACGTAATTTTTTGTACGGTTTAATTTTGAATTATTTGTACTAATAAAATTATTTTTTTTTTTAGGAAGCACGAGAGGCGTTGCAAGGATATTTATACGTACGGTGGATACGCAGAGAGGCGCGTCGTCTACAGAGTCGATCCTCTGCTCCACATCGGATAGCTGTAACCGTACAGAACACGTGAAGTAACATGAAGGAAAGTACCCTGAAGCATTTTACTAAATAATACTAATACTGACCACGTCTACACCCGCCAGGTACTTGAGAGTTTCATTGCGTCTAATCGCGGTAGTCACTAATTCTTCAGGATAAGTGTTCAACTTCTCGCAGTACGTATTCCCCTTGCAAACCGGAACTTGATTTATTTCTCCGGGAAATACAATCTTACCATCCGACTGCATCTCCTGCAACGACGAACCTGGTAACAAAAAGTTCATGCTCGAGTATGATTTATAATTTTTATTAAAAATAACCTTCTCGTTGCTTACCTAGAAAACTTCTTGCCAGAGGTTTCGAGGACGCGTCCGAAGCATTTCTTCGAACTCTACTGTTCGATCTATCATCGTTGGCAAACCATTCATCGAAATCGTTCGATGTCTGCAGAGACGATCGTCCACCATCCTCGCCTTTTTGACTACTTGGGTATGGATATGCATGAACGTTCTGTACTGTCTAAAAAAGAAAAAAAATATGATTACCCTAATTACAATGTAACTTTTGAATTGCATTAGGTGACTGAATCGGACGGAAGAGGACTCTAAGCATGATCGTAGAAAAGGGACAGGCGTTTTGTAAGTACGTAAATTTTATACGTTTCTATCGACCAAGTACGAATTGTGCGCGTTATTGTTCGTGTTATCGTCCGGTTAAAAAATGTTCTGCTCAAACCGGGCATTATACATAGAGTACAGTTAGTTTCCGTACGAAGAATCTGGTAAAAGAAATAGAATATATCCGAAGGGAAGCCTACTACCGTTATGAGAATCTGGTACCTCGACCTTGATTACATATTTCGTGTAGCTGCTCTATCACTATATCTTTATACGTGTCAGAGAACACGAACAATCCTTTCTCCGCTAAGAAGAGACATCGAATATTAATAGCTCTTGCACAATGTATTTATCACCCGTGTTATTAATTTTGAGAGATCGATAGATCGTTCTTCTTCCTCTTTCTCGCTCTGTCTCGCCTTATTGAATATATTACTCAAGATCACAAATTAAGATAAACGTATTCGTCGATAATTGAGCTTCTGGCAAATAATGAATTTTAGCATATTAAAACCATTTGTTCAAACAGTGTTTCTCAACCCGGTATTTGCAATTTATTTGAATATAATTTTAGAAAAACATCAAAACTACTTTGATATAATTTACAAAGACGAATATGTCACAATATTCTCCGACGTATTGCCTTGATACTATTTCAATCGATAATAATTATTTAAACAAAATAAAATTTTCGTATATCGAAAAGTAAATATTACTTTATAACGTTGAACGGCATGGAACTTTAAATGGTGAGCGCGTGAATGCATCGACGCAAATTTGCTTAAAAATGAAATAAAATAAATGATGCAGTCTAATAATAAACGTTACGAAGTTGTTTTCGATGTCAAGCGACAAAAATTCCCTTGAAAGTATTGTTAATCTAAATTACGTACGTCGTAGTATTTGTAGAACATTCGCGATACAGGCTTCCCATCGAAGCTTTTTAAAAGTCTTCTATGTATTTATACTTTTATCATTCCCGGTAACGTATTATGGAATTCTGCGAATCGTAAACGTCAACCTAAAATGATACGCGAATCTAACGTTTATGAGAAGTACGCACGAAATGCCATTCGTCCTTGCCGGCTAATCCTTAAAACTACTAACTACTTGATAGACATTGAATAATTCGATCCATCGTAGCATAACGTCCACAAGCTTTAGAATACTCGAGCCAAGAAGTTGAAAATGTGTTTTCGTGTAGATTAAAATCGTATCGAAACATTATATTTATTGAAGTTCTCTGACCTTACGATAAAATGCCTAAAAATAACCATTCGATCTAACACAAGTTCACTCTCACTTCAGAGATAGAAGTCACTTGACGATAAGTCTCAGGTTACGTAAATATGACCGGCCGGCTACTAATTGCAGACTTTGTTCAATCGTCTAGCGTCAAAGAAAATCACAATTTCTGCGGCAATGATCACGTTTTATAACTCGTTCGGTTCGTTCATATTAACTGAAATTGGACATAATCGTTCTATTTCCTACACGTTCCATCAACCGGTATTCACTTTATACAACGAATGCGTGACCACAATGCAACAAGTTTTGTAAACAAAAGATACAACGATCGTTACGTCCACAAGGTACACGCAAAACGTCAAAACCGAGGAAAATAAAAACTAACAACGACAGATCGTATCAACGTCACTCGAAAATCCACTAAATTCGACACGATTCTTATCGTTTCTTTCGGACCAATCGTCGTTGTTACACTCGTCGCATTGTTGTCAGAATATTTCGATGGACCTAACAGCGCGTACTTGAGAAAACCTAGTCTCCTTACCAAAGCCAATAAAAGGCAAAGCTCGGCGAGCGTTAAAATCAGTCCGTCGTGTTTTCGTTCCATTTTCTGCACATCTGGATACATGACGATGTTCCTCCTCGCTAATTGGTCCACTTCGCGCCTACGATACACGAAACCGTACGGGTTCACTGTTTGTCGTGGAACACGAGCACTCTTTTTCGTCTTTGTTTACAGTCGTGTCGCGTTACAAACTTGGAAGGAACCACGCGAGTTCCGACGACACTGTACATACGCGTTTCTCTGGTTATCCGTTCGTCCGAGAAGCGGATCGCGGAAGCGACCGTTATCAGAATTGCACGCAACAGAGTAGAACTATGCAAAAGAGAAGAGTTAAAAAGAACGGGCTCGATCCGTCGACAGATCGCTCGGCAATCCTGCTCGTTCGACCGATCGCACGCGATTGACCAGTCCTCCGTGCACCAGGTGGGGTTCTCGTCACATTAACGGCCCGTAATCGCTGCCTTTGTGCCCCAGGGAACGGAGACGACGGGGGAGGACCTACCGGTGCATTACGGATTCGTAATGCAGACGGACACGACGGGACGGAACCACCGAGCCGCGAGGCGACAACATTTGCATCGTTAATCATTAATTAACACCTCGACCGACGGACCAAAAAAATTTTTTAACGACAACAAAGGTAACATAGTTATCACATCTCGATGTTGTTTTAGAAAAAACTTGACAATCTATGAACGATCCGGCGAATATAATGGTCAGGGTAAAATATCCGGTAATAATTTTTGTACCGTCGTTAAACATATACGGGATCGTACATGATACGTGGTTAATTCTTTTATTTAGTTGCTTGCAATTTATCCTGTCGTGAATAGTATTTTTCGCTATCAATCATTTGGTTATCCAGTCAAAGTTTATAATAAAGTATTGAAGTACCGTCATCGACATGAATGAACTTATTGCACAATCTAATAGATTGTAATTTGCGCAGCAATGTTATGCAACAAAATTTGATATCTTGTTCGATATATATTATTTGCAACTTAATATTCCTTATGCAGATCTCTTGAAACAATTATTAAGGATAATAAAGAGTATTAAACGCTACGTTTTACGTTGACGGTGACTTCCTTCCATTGTTATAGTTCTCCAATTACGGAATCGATTGACTGGTACTCGGAGTTTTCTGAAAAAAAGGATATCTGCCGCCTGTTAACAGGTGGCACGGCCAACTACAGGTTGCGGTGACCAACACGGCTACCTGTCGACTTCCTCATTAAAGCTTGCAACCGTAATTACGTCGAACTATTCTCGTCAGAACCAAAAAGATATTACCCTCGTTCGAAACAATTCGTACGGGACAGGTGGTCCTAAATAACACACTTTTATTTTGTTCCGTGCGTATTAATACTTGTTAATGACGCTATAAAAGTTGATTGACGTTCAGAAATATTTGTTTCCGACCCAAATACACACAATATTTTAGGACAACGAAGCACGAAACGTTTATCGATCCTCTACTGTATCATTAACATATTAACTGCCATCAGAAAGTTTAGGAATTATTGAAAAAAGTCATTTCGCGTGGACTAGTAACGACGTAATAGTCTTGACCAAAATAAAGTTTGGCCTTGGAACAGCTGAGCAACGTAGGAAAAGCGCGGGAAATGGGCGAACGCACGCGAGGTTGAAACTATTGAAAAGTGAGTGCGTGAAATGTTAGTTCGATTCGAATCGTGATAATGTCAGACATAAGGAGTGTTCTGTCCCTGCTATGCCAGCATTTAAATTTATCCATCCATGTCACGATGAAACCCGAATATTTCAGGCTGGCGAAATTCAATGGCACGGCCGAGAATGTCGTGAGTGTTGCGCGCGATATCGCATAACCTCTACACGTAACGTTTTCGCGCGTAAGCAACTAAGAGAAAGATAATTTTAATCGATGATACATTTTCTGCGTTAGACCAAGACGTTCTGGAAAGCGTTGCATGTTTTGAGTTACCAGGCTGTAAGAGAAAAACAGATCGAAATCAATTTCGAACAATGTGGTAAATTGATTTAAAATTTATTTATTAGACACTGCACGACACTTGTTTAAATCTGTTTATAGATTTGGTTTGTTTTTAGATACGACGTGGGCTACGAAATTGTATTTTGCGTGTTTACAGTACCCAGCAATAGAGTTTTATGCTTTCGACGAGGACAGTAAGAACAACAGACAGTTATTATTAGCATTAGCATGGCTTCTTGGAACACAAAATGTTCTCAGTAGCATAATTAGAGTAAATTTATCCGACAGTGTACTTGGAAGGGAATGTTCTAAGTCATGCAACTTTGAAGTAATTTTTACATTAGGTGTTGGTTAAATTGGGATACAAATTTAGAGGTGTGTTTTGAAATTACATATTGTTTTAGAAGAAAGACATAGAGTATAGTATACCAGAGACATTGACTGCACAAACAAATAATATATTACACTTGAGCACTAAAGTGAATTACAATATAAAAGCAATATCTGAATTGATTACTGAGAGAGCTAATTTAATAAGCAAAGTTCATGCTGCGAGCATCGATACCAGTGCTCTTCCACATCTGAGTGTATCAGAATTAGCATTGATAAAACATATTGCAACATCTAGTAAAAGTGCACTATCCGGCGAAGATAAAACATATTTAAAAGAATTATCTGACATTGGTACTTTATTAGATATACATATGAAATGGTTGAAAAAGGAATATATATTTTTTGAATGGATGGTAAATTGAAATTGTGCTTTATCTTTGCGCGTTATATGTACACTACAAAACGCGATTGAACGACAATAATGAAAATTTCAGGTAACAGTAGTCAATGAGCAGAACAAATCTCTTGATTCCAGTGTAAACAATATAAATTGGAACGAAGTTATAAAATTCGTTTCCTTGTTAAATCACATTGTCAAAGAAAAGCTTGACACTCTGTCTACCAAGGAGGAATCCAGCTCTCAGGATTCCAAACTTGGATGCGTATCGCGTTTGTTGAGGTCGAAAAAGAATGGAACAGAAATGGATAATTGGCTAACAGAGATTTCTGCCGAATTGAACAAAGAAACGAAGGGTTTAGCCGAGAAAAAGGAAAGACTTTCCGACGAATTGAAAAAGATTCTACAGCTAATCCCTTCCTGTATTCAACTTTAATCTTTCTAAGAAAATAAAACGAGATCACAAATCAGTCCAATACTTATACTTACGATTGAACGAACCGTTCAATTCGATCGAGTCTTATTGTACAATTTTCCAGGGATCATGCGGGAATGACCGTGACCTGGTCAACAACTCCGAACGACGAGATAAAAACGTTAAGAATGGTCACCAAAAATATACCGATCACTGTCCAATTGTTCGCCCGTTCGGCCTTGCACATTTGCGCATTGTCTTTCACGTTGTATCTGCTATTCCAGATCAGACCTATTCCTACAGCGATTTGCAAGAACAAGCTAGCACCTATCATGACCAACGAAGGATAAAAATACGGATGTCCCCCGTCAGTTTGTAAAACGTAACGCAATTGATTCGCGTTGGCAGAGAGAAGGGCCAGGTCCATCATTCCTTGGGCGAGCGTCTTCTTATGCTGATAGATATTCACGTCGGGTATCGGTTGAATAGGCGCCACCGGAAAGAACGGAATATTGTTAACAGGGAAGTTAGAGATGTCCGGTGTGCGTGGAGCAGTCGGCAGGAGACCGTCGTCTATTCCCCGATGATCGAAACCGATCGATGGCTTCCGCTCTGGCTCGAGGTCGTCGATTTCAGGCCCGGAAGTCGGTCGCGGGTTGTTCGTGTTGTCGGTCTCCAACAAGGAGACGAAACGCGGTGTAATAGTCGCCTCCAATTCCTTGGAGGTCAACGGTTCCGTCACTCCGTCCTCTACGTCGTCCATGTAAATGATTTCATTGCTGTTGGTGTTTGGTCGCGCCATTGTTCATTAATTCACTGTCGATTATAATCCTTCGCGTACGATATTTTCAGACAGTGGTTGCCAATAAACATCCTCAATGCACGGAAAACGCACGGTTTTTAAGATCCAACATCAGCGGGCAGGTCTCTTGCATCGGACTGCCCCGCACGATTCCAAGATTCGTTGACGGCGGAACAAAGAAGCGGCACACCAAACGGAAATTACGATTGCAAAAATAAAAATTTGCGGCTCGCGTTATCTACCCTAATGAATGTTAACGCCGATACGCGTTGTACATCGCGCGCTTGTTTCGCTTAGAGAAGGAAACGCTTTTGTACTCGCGCACGACTGTAGCTACTTTTAGCTGAAACCGATCTGTTCGGTGGTAACAGATTCATAGAACGTTGGACTCCATTCAGTAAATAGGAACAAGTTGAATCATCGTGCTGATTGATCGCGATCGTGATGTTAACGTTGGAACGTCACTATATCCCCACCAGATTCCGGGTTTACCAGGTTTCCTCAGGGTCGTTGTTGTCCAGCTTTCCGCAATTAATGCTGTTTCAATCGCTCACTGTTCGTCACACTCTTGTTACATTTTAACAGTATTGTTTAGAGTCCACGGTACAGACGGTAGGAACGAGCTCACTGTGTGAATTATTCAAACAAAGAAGTCGATAATCACTAAAAACTTGATTTCCGTTAATGTTATTTTAACTGAGAATAAATTTAATGTGAACGGTTCGAGTCGACGTGACATTCGTTTATAGTTCTTTGAATACAATGTAGATTCATCAATACGAGGGAAATCATTAAGACTCGGCGTGTTGCGTGTTACTGCCACGTGCTCCTCAGGGCATGTTTAAAGACCCTCTGTTAATGTTTTATGTCAAGGTTTCCTTGTGATAGAATAGAAGGGGAATGGCATTGCTCCAACGGAACCTTGTAAGATTCACGATATGCTACTATAAATAATGTCTACCTGTTCGCGGAATCAGTAGAACGCAGGAATATATCGTTTACTTAAAAAAAAAAAAATAAGAAGAAAGATTATCGATTCTATATTATTTTATCGTATCGATGCAAATTTTATATCCTGAGTAGAGTACTGTAAAAGAGTTCCGCTGTATTTACCCATCGTCATCGGTGATTCCCAAAGCGAGCCGCGCTTCGCGTGCGAACAGCAACTCCACTACCAACACACGACCAATTATAATTGTATTGTGTAACGATACGAGGAATCACAAGCTACATCAGGAAGTTGCTCGATTCGTGAACCGCCTTACGCGAAAGCTTAACCCAGGAACCAGTATGCGAATATGTTATGAATCAGTTATGAATGGTACGCGAGTATACAGTGACTAAAAAAAGTATTTGCATGCTCGTTTCTTTTTTTGGAGATAATTGTGAAAAAACTGAACGTGTAAATATTGTTTTTAAGTCTCTGTATATGTTCCACTCGAATTTAATTTGCAACTGCTTCAAATGTTATACCGAAGTTCTCCGCCTACCTGACCATTATATTTTCTTTTTAATTTATTGGTATTTATTGGTATCTTTTAATACCCCTTCGAGCAAAGACCGCGCTCGACGTCAATAGCTTTTGTAACCGTTTTACTTGACTACCTGACCGGACCTGGTCGTCCTTAACAAAGGGTTACATAGGGTACAATCAAATTTCCTTCGCGATTTAAAATATACCTGCCACTTAAATTAATTGAAAACCATTTATACGAAAAATATATTTCAAACAGTTGCAGAGTATATTACTCGATCGAGCTCCGTATATTACAGGAATTAACTGTGCGATTCATTCTGTATGCAATGATCGGAGGACACTCGTGCCTTATGAATTCTAAAATTATCCGGAACGAGTCTATCTTCGTATAGCTATGTAGAATCGCGGTATCGAGCTAGCTGGTCGTCAAGTAAACAACCATCGTCGTGGACGTAGATCCTAGAAGCAGCATTTCCGCAGTCCCGTTCGTGCGGAGCGCGGAAACTCGACGAAAGGCACATGCTTCGCGGTCAGATCTTCCTTTTCGAATTACAAAATGTGTAAAATCCTCCGTGGAAGCTCGCGTCTCTTTATACTTTTTCAACTATACTGGAAAACTACTGGAAGTAAATCGTTTCTTCGGAGCGCAACAGGAAACGATGTAACTGAAACATGAAAGCTCAGAAGTGTTGCGTCCACTGTCCGGGAATAGTCGTTCCACCCGGTAGCAACGAGTCGCACGAATGTTGCCAGCCCAAGTACGTTTCGGGGAACATGAGAATATCGTCTTTGACGAAACACGTGCCAGAATGTCCGGAGAGGAGGTCGGTCAAGGAGGATTCGCCGGAACCGTTGCCAGAGAGTCGAACCTCCTGTTACGACCAGTTCGCCTTCGCGAAGAGACTCCACGCAGAGAATCTCGAGCACCAACCACTTCCGGACAAGGTCGACGACTCTGTTTTCAAGATCCCCACGTCGGGAGGATCCTGTCGTCGAGTCTCGTCGGGTGGACGTTGCGACTGTTGCGACAAAAAATCGAAAGACCGCGCCAACGGACGTTACGGACCAACTTTGGGCTGCAAGGAGCCGAAAACGAAGATGGATCTGGCGATCTGCTGGGAGACTCCTGTGGATCCTGTCTACGAACCGCCCAGACCAGCTCATATCGATGGCTCCGAGGGTGGACCAGCTCCAGCCATCTTCACGCGAGTCGAACGTGCCCCGAACTCCGCAACGTCTCTTCGTTCGGGGGTCGCGAAGAACGGGGAACGTTGTCAGAGTCGATGCAAGACGCGAAGAAAGTCGGATCGCCTCGAGAACAGAGATGCGGATCGAAAAGTGTGTTGCTGCGATTGTCTTAGCAGGGATCTGAAGAACGTGAGGATCGCGAACGATGACCGAATCGAGAAACGACCCAAGAGAACGTCCTTCAGAAGGTGTATGGCTTGCGAGCCGAGGAGCTTCGAGGATGATCCCAGACTGATAAAGTCGGCCGTCGGTTTGGCGTTGGGCCTCGAGAAGGGTCAGAACGATCAACGGAGAAACGATTCGAAGACGACGGTGCCTAGGCCCAAGACTCCTTTTGCTAGGAGATCCTTTCGCATCGATAGCTTGTCTCCTCCGTTCAGCGTCGTAAACGGATCCAGAAGCGACGATTATCCAGAACACTGGAGACTCATGTCGGTTTACCAACAGTCTTACAAAAATCCATATAGACGGAGGACCTCGTATCGTTGATGCAAGAAATTTACTTTTGGAATGGCGACTCGAGCGATCAAGATAAATTGTTACTAGTTAAAATTAGTTTCAATTGTTTATTTAAACGTTTCGAAACAAGATAGATCTAACGCTCTACAGCGGAACAGTTCATTTTCTCCTGCCCTGTATGCTGCTTATGTTAATGTAACGAGGACCGCTCGGGGTGTCTAGATTGTAAGCTTCTTTGAGGGAAAGACTCTTCTCCAAGTGCTCGAGGGCCACGATTTGCAAGCGATTCAACAGGTCTGGATACGGGGATATGTGTCGTCGGAAGTTGGTGCGATCTAAGACGTTTAGCTCGCAGGTTTCCACCGCGACCACGGTCGCTATAGAGTGCTCGCTTTCCATCACCAGCGCCATTTCACCGAAGTAAGATCCATCCTCCAAGTGACAAATCTTGGAATTGTAGGAATCTTATCGATAACGGAAACCGACGAATAGCGAGTACGATGTTTAGAGTTAACGTTAACGTTACTTCTTTTCCAGTTGAAGTGTAAACCGCCACGGTGCCGCAGGCGATAAAATACAGGGATTCGATGCGCGTGCCAGCTTTAATGATGTCGTCGCCTGTCATAAAAATTTCGGAGTGTAACACGCTGGCCAACTGTGCCACCACCGTTTCTGGTAGATATTTGAACAGTTTCACGCTGCTGATCAGTCTCAGATAATTGTGTAAAATGAGTTTCTGGAAACAGATATCCCCGTTTCGTCTTATTAGATTTTAACGATTCGGGGAAATTAGGAAACCTATTAGAGCGGTTCACGAAAGTATTCGAACGCTTACTTAAACGATAAAAATATATCTGTTAGACTTAAGTTCTGAAAGTAAGTTATCTATCAAGATTGTAAACAGAGTTGGACAAATTTTATTTCATTTGTAAATCAGATTAACGAATTTTGTGAACCAATATTCGTTATTTTTGAATGAAATGTGCCCAACTCTGCACCGTAGATATAGTCCAACGTCGAACCTCTCGCAGATAGGGCGAAACTTCGTTGATAATTTTCGCGTTCCTCTCGAAGCCTTTCTTGTTCCGGTAACGATAGAATATCAATAAACGACGTTGCAACGAGTGCGGTAACTCCTTGTATCTCATGTATTCCTGCAACTGTTGTATAATCTTCAAGTGGCGCTTGATCGTTATATGAAACGTCGTCATCAAATGAGAGAATTGGGCTAACAGACAAGGAGGAAACATTGTACATTGATACGAGAACTTGGAAATAACTTTCGTGGTTCGACTTTGCTTACTCAACAAATACATAAAACCGAGGAACCCGATGATCGTTAGTATCAAGTTCAATATTATATCCTCCGTAGTTTTCATGTTCAGATAATGCGCGGAACGGACCAACGAGGTGATAGCACGATTCAAGCAAACCAGATACCTCTTCGTTCTCGTTTTCTTGTTTAGAAAGTACGCCGTTTTGATCCAAGAGCTGAATATAAATACGAACCTATCGTATAAATCTGTTACAATTTTTTAAATTAATTTTTTTTATGTCGTCGCTATACGAAGCCTGATCACGATAAATAGGAAACGATACAGGTACTAACTCGTTGCTTAAGGTACTTAGGTGAGCCACAGACATCGGGACATAGTATTCTAAGCAACCAGCCCAGTGAACGCATAACACGGTGATAGTGCACATTTCTAGAATCTTGTACAATTGGTAGTTCATCCGATATACCTAAAAATTGCGAGAAATTATTAGTGTGTAATAATTTTTCGTTAAAAATTACCGTCGTGGAAAACTGACATTGTGAAGTCTGCGGGAATAAACGATAATATTGCGAATTCGTAAGATCTTCATCATGTTCAGGGTGGTGCAATACCATTTTGAGTTTGGTATAACGAAATCGATGATTCCTATAGGTAGCACGGTCATAAAATCTATCAGAAAGTAGTTCTTTATGTACTCTCTGTACGAACATGGGGGAAATAGTTTCATAATTAGAATTCATAATTATGTAAAATGAAGGAAGATCGTGTACTCTTTATCAACGATATGGTAACGATCGAGCTATTAACATACAGTGCAACTATCCTGGGATTAAGGACTATGACTTTGGTCCGGTAGTCATAGTAACCCGTGAAGAACCACATTACTATATCGCACATAAATACGATGTTCATTACATCGTTGATTATGTACCAGTTGTCGTATATCTCGAAGTAAAACGTGATGGAGACTGGAATTACCAAAAGGGCGACGAAGGTGAATACCGTCATTAACGATTCCCAAACGATTCTGTAGGAATCGAAAACAGAAAGCTGAAGCAATTATTTATACTCTATTTAATCTGTTGCAAGAAAAATTTTAACCGAGTTTGACTCTTGGGCTCGCTTATGCCATCTTCCTGAACTTATTATGCGTATAACAGGTGTCAAACTCGGCGAAAAACTTCCCAAAGGGTGGAATAAATGTTTGGAAAAATATGGGAAATATTGTGATCGACCTGAACGAGCTGAAAGGATGTATCATGAAGGGATACGACTTGATGTGTCTCGAGATCTCATAATTTACTGTATACGTGCTTTTCAACCACCAACGTGTCAATGGATGCTTCCGTGACAAAACGCGTTGTCGTAAGAACCAACGTCGCACTTTAGATCGAATCGAATTCCCTTTTATATGATTCTCCAACTCGTCCTGTTCTTTCGGCTGTTCGCAAACGTGCTGAATAACCGGTATAAGCTGCGTGATGCAAAAAACTACACACTTCGGATGTCAAACGATATATGATTTACAAAAACTGGCGTTTAACTTACTTCGATATTCGGGGCGTCCGCAAAATGGGGCACGTAAGCCATTAGATCCATTTTCCCGGTTAAAATGGTTTTTTTAAATATCGGATAAAATTGTTAATAATAGCAACCCTGAACGTTTGCTTGGAAAATAAAAATGTCTGTGCGATCGAGAATCGAAATCGTATGCCGGTTGACGTAATTGGGATTCAGTTGTTTCAAGAACGAAAAGAAAAGGCTCACATTTGGCCTTCTTTCATCCCAAACCTAACGCCAGTTTATTGTCTGATAGCACTGTGTAGGTATCGTCTTTCCACGAGAAGAAAGCACAGCGTGTTGTCATCCCCACTCTTGTTGCAGTCCGCTGATTGGCTGTCACCGATCTTCGTCACCGTTTTCGTCCAATACCTGTGAGTCAGCGGACTGCATCAGGAGTGGGGATGTAAACACACTGTGCCAGACTGTGCCTTCTTCTCGTGGAAGAAGGGTACGTGTAAAGCACGTGGCTCCCGTAATAACGTAATAAAAGGAGCAATAAAGAGACTGTTTTCCACGAGACAAGAACGATTCATTGCCCGAATTATCCCCCAGTCCAGTGGACCAGTTTATCCTTCATTTTTTTGTTTAATCAGATCGATTCGCCAGATTTAGACCGAGACGAAATAAAACAACATAACACTTTTTATTACAAATACAATAGATATCGAAGCCACCCTGAAATAGGTAAGTTATAAGGCTTTTTTTTAGAAAAGTTTTATTATATAAAATTATGTTTAAACAAAATGTACATTCTTTTCCTTATATTTATATGCGCACAGATAATAACAAATTTAATAATAAATATTAAAACTTACTCAAACAACTTCTTTAAGCCTTCTGATCAATTCTTCCTTCTTACCAGATGTTTTTGAACCAAAGATTTTTAACATGGATTTTAACTGCGGTACAGTAGCTTTGTTTATCTGTTACAAACACGTATATCATCAACTTTCTTTCCTCGTTTCTATTTAAAATAGTATATGATTATTGATGTACCTTTCCCTGTGCTATAATTTTCCGAATTTCTTCTTCATTGAATGAATCAGGTATGGCATCTGCTTCACTAGATTTTTTCACTTTTTTAGTCGGTGGTTCACTACTTGTACACTCTTCTTCTTCGTCAAACATTTCGTGGTATTTATCTAATGAATCTTTTATTAGCTTCTGCATCTCGACGATTCTTGGAACTTAAAACAAAATTTCCAAATTCATTGTTATCGAGCTTTGTATAAAATGTTGTACTTTATATATTTTAAATGTAATTTACGAGTATCGTCTGGCGGCGGTTCACCCTGTTCCAAGTCTAAAGCCAGTGTCTCTACAGTTTGAAGTTGAACTTGCAGTTTCGGATTTGAGAACAATGCTGGGTCGTATCGAATTCTTATCTTTTTAATTATCTTTTTTAGTAGTTGAACTCTATTTGGATCGGCCGAAGGTTTACTGTTATTGTTGCAGATATATTTTGGACAACATTTATCAAGTTTTCGAACGCGTTCTAAAAATGATTTTATGTTAAATGAATAAAAATTATGTTGTATTGTATTTCAAAAACGAACCTTTGAATGGTATTCGGTATAAATAAAAACCTCCATTGCTTGAATTCGGTATCATAGTATAGAGTTTCGGCGAGGAACGCTTTCTTAGTGTTACTGCACATATTATCATCAAATTTTTTGAGTCACATTTGTCAACGATTGCACCAAACAATAATCTGTTATCTAAACCAACAAATTTTCATCATTTTAATATTATTATAATGTTAATTTGATATTTGTAATTTGTCGAAATTTCAATTAATTTTACCTTTACGATTGCTTTTACCGGGTGTAATAAAATATGGCGCACCAAAATGATACAATGGATGATAATAAATAGGCTTTATGCAAATTAAATCAATGCCTGGGTCTCGCGTTCCGCTCAAGGATCTCATTTCCGCTATTGTAAAACATATTCTTTTACCACCAAATGTTTGGTATTTCTGAACTTGAGTTTCTAATACAGGCTCCGGTAATCGTTCGTTCTCCTCGTCATCTCCTTCTTCCTAGTATACACAAAAAAAAGATATTAAAAATTATTATGTTACATGGTAGAGATAAATATAAGATATTGTAGAAATTAGTGAAATACGAACTTCGTTAGGACTGTCGCTAGCCAGTTTCATGTACGAATGTGAAGTTAAAGGAATATTGGTTTCTTTGGATATCCATTCTTTTTTTAAATATTGTCTTTTACTGTACACAAAATTATTATTCAAATTTATTAACCATAAACAAAACTCCCAATTATATGATAAAAGAGAACGAAGTTAAACAAAATCAAATCAAAAAAATTATGATACTTTGTCGCTTACACGGAAAGATTGCGAACCGCTACATCTATGATCACATCTCCTCCCACTTTCCAAGGTAATGTTGCCATATTTCTAGACGGTAATTTTACTTCGTGCAATAGATCTTTTATAGATGTTCTTTTGTAATCGTCAGCATCAATTTTTTCTGATAATATTTCCAGATCTTTGTAAAATAGGTCATGATTCCAATTTTCACCCAGACCAATAATACATAATTGAGTTCTTATTTCGCTGTAATTTGATGCTTTTACTCGTATTCGATGCTTTTCATTGCTATTCGTCATTGGAGGATCATCCTGACACGTAAAGAGAATGACTCGCCGTGTTGGCATAGTTATATCTACAGCTGAAAATATTCGTGCCGCGTGCCACAATACATCGTGTAGCGGATAAGCAGTAGAAGAAGCAATGTCCCTGTAGTATTCCCATTTTCCCCCTTCGTCTATATTACGGACATAACAGAAAATATAAAAATAATTAATAAAATTCTAAAGTCAGCGTTAAATTATATTTTTCTCTTATGTTTACGTTACTGAAAATAATTCCAATAAATTACCTATTTTTATAATTTCTTTTAAATTATCCATAGAAACAAGGTTCAATTTTTGAAGAGTCAATACATTTTTTGTTTCAGAATCTACGTCCCCTTTTTCAGTACCAAACAGCACTAAACCCATCCAATCCTGTCTATTCCAAACCAACTTCTGCTTAAGAATTTCTTTGTATTGCTAAGCAACAAATAGTAAAACAAATTAATAAATAAACCATTTGAGCGCGAAGCAACAGGATCGTACTAGAATATAATACCCTTATACACTGCAAAAAATATGAAACTCCTTCGTGGGGATCAATTTCAAACATTGGAGGTGTTGCATCAATTACAAACAATATACCATCTCGAATACCATAAAGTTCACTAGGATCTTCGTCCAGACTAACTTCATTTTCAAATATCTCCTCGAACGAAGATGCCATTTTTAATTTAATAAATTTTCTCAATGCAATAAAACCTATAATTTAAGCAATTATAAATAAAAGATTTATTTAAATATGTTTCTTCATAATAATGTACTGTTTAGTAAACAGTGTTTACCTGTTGTTAAACAACTATTTAACCTATAAGCGGTAATTTCCAACCATAAGGTTCACCTCTGCCATGGTTCTTAAGTTTCTAGATGTGACAATTTTTGCACGTGCGTATCAAAAATTGCATCAATAAAGGTGTATTTACAATACCGAAGAAATCGCATTCGATCTAAACAAATCTTATAAGATATACACTGGTCAGTAGTCTAGCATGATTGATTTTGACTTTATGTACACAAGTAACATTTTAGCTTATTAATATTAATTAGGATTCTGTAATAAAATTAATAAACTGAAACTATAAATTCATTGTACGTATTTCAAGTCATATTCACATGTAACGAAAAGTACATTTGAAATTCATAGAAACCAGGTGTGGTTTTTGTAAACTGAAACTAGGTCTTTATAAACTGACAAGTTTATTTAAATTGTATAAGGTACAAATGTGTTATAAAGAAGAATATATGACATTTTATTTACATTATTGAGCTTTTTTAGGTGCGCCGCCTCCCAAAATCTTGCGCCTTTGGGCAACCATATGTAAATATAACATTGGAAAAACTGTAACATAATAAAAAAGAGTAGTAGTTTTATAAATAAAATAGTGATGGAATAAAAATGCGTAAAAATACAATGATTAGTCTACTTACCAGGAATGTATATTAACATAATAAATACAAGTATATAGTAATAAATAAAATTCCATGAACTGGGAAATACATAATCGAAAGATTGTGGATGAGATTTTGCATAATTCACAGCAGCATATACGCACAACAGTTCACCCGACACACCGATTGGATACAATGCAATAAATAACGTGTATCTGTAAGAATCGTAGTACTTTGGCTAGAATTTCGATTAACATAAATGCTCATAAAATATTTAATACAATTTTATACATTACATACCTTAACCATGTAAGAACATATGGTACAAATTCAATCAGATTTGTAAAGTAATACAAATATCTGATTACTTCTGTGATTGACCATGCTAATATTGCTAATGGAACTCCAAAAGATGATGCAGCATAGTTGTCTGGAGTTGCCAATAATATAACTACAATTACAACTCTACTTAAAACTTGAAAAGCTGTCAGTGAAGGATTTGATTTAACTAAACCCGCTATTGCGTGTAATATCTACAAAATAAATATATTTTATTAATCATTATTCCATAAGTAAAATGAAACAAATAACATACACTTACCTCCAAAAGAGCTGCATATTGAAAAATAACAACGGGCCACTTAACATTTTGCCACAAATCAACCGGTTCGATGGAAAACAAATTATTTTGCAGAAGTTTATAAAGTATGTAACACCAACTGCAATAACAGTTTTTTTATACTTCATTTTAATTATATTCGTTTATAATAATTATCATACGAAGGATCCCGTCAACTACCACTTGACAAATTTTTTAAACATTTTTTCGACCTAGACTGCTACTAAATTAATAAATACTATTAACGCTTACCCAAAAACTTGCACAATATTATAAACTTTTAAATAAAGTGCTCCGGCAGAACTCGATTTCTTTGATTTCATAGTTTTCTTCATTTGTTTAAGCGTGAATTCTGTGAAACTATACCGATAAATAAAATCTATAAGCCTAATGACAGACTGTTCAAATTCATAGTCTTATAAACGTGCGATGGTAAACTGACGAAATCATATCCGACACGCTATATGTACTTTCTACAGGAGCGTCGCAACTACCGATGAAACCGAATTGGTGGTCAAATATTTTCTTATTTTCTAATATTCTAGCAATATTCCGTGAAAAACATTAATACAAACATTTTTTATTTTTTATATTTCATTTTGTAAACAATCAAATAACGAATCGTAACATAAAATTGTAAACTTTTCAGATTCCATTATCTTGAAATTTTCTACTAACTCGTTCTTTGAATATTCATTACTAACAGCAAAACCAAAACTTCAAAGTATATTAGTAAGTATAAATATTTAAGAAATTTGAGAAAATTAATCGTACAAGTGTATTCGATTTTATTCAATATACTAAGACAATTAACTAGTAAAAAATTTCTGATACAAGTGTCTTCAAATAACCGGAAATTTGTTTTTATGCACTTTGTATGTTTAATGTATCTTTGTATAAATATTTGTATAAGAAATTCACAATATTTTCTGAAATCAATATATATATACATAATAGTTTAAGTGATTCTTTCTTGTTAATATCAATTTATTAAAAATTGACATATCTAAGCATTTAGAACTCATTTTACACGAATGCCCCTCGTACTATTTACGTTCCTGATTTTCTGGATCAAAGTTCAACTCTTTTTACCGCATTGTTCAAGAAAAGGAATGCGTTTAATACTTAATGTTCAGTCAGCAGTTTTCATAATTAAAATTTTTAAATATTAAACTCGTATTGAATTGTACGGTAAATTTAAATACTAGTTGTATATTATTGTTGAGCTTCTTCATTGCTACTTTGTTTGAAGTTTTACATATGTATTGAATGGTTACTTATTTAGTTAACAAAAAACAAAATGTATAATATGTTTGTACTTTAAAGAAATATTTGTGAATAAAATGAACTATAATCAATACAGAACGATCAAATAAATTAATACTTAAGATGATATTTGAATTCGATTTATGTTAATTACTCAGACTATCAAATGTTATGTTAAATTAAATTAAGTACTTTAAATGTCTCAATTTAAAGGAAATAACGTACCGTACTTCATATGTTTGTTTATATACATAATGTTACTAAGAAATATTCGTTGAATTAATGAAATTTATCATCGTGATTTTACATTGAATTAAATAAATTATGATAAAATAATCATTTCTAATGTTTCTATACATCGTCCCGATTGAAGCATTCAGAATGATTAGCAATACACAAAAATCTCCATGTAATTTCTTTTGATTTTCTCTTATATGGATTCCTTAAACTTTTGATAACCTGTTGATATTGTTATGTTATCAACGTTCCATACTGGTAGTTGATAATTTAATGTTTCAGTTTACCAATAGTAACAAGTGTAATAAACTATAATTAAACGTTTTACAGTTATTTGCACACGTTTCAAAACATGAAGATGCAGTGGATAAATTTTCAAAGGTTCTTTGGAAAAGTGAAAAGACTTTATTCGTTAAATAATTGTCAGTTTAGCAGCGATGCTTTTGTTTATGGGCATGATGTAGCAATGGCAAAAAAAAATGGTGTACCAATTGTGGCCCTAGAGTCCACGATCATCACTCATGGAATGCCCTATCCTGATAACTTAAAGACAGCTATTAAAGTTGAAAATGCTGTTAGATCAAAAGTAACTGTTATTAAGCTCTATAGTTGAGTCAGTACATATATCTGTATACACGTTTAATTAACGAAGATGAATGACATTTTAGTATAGTAAATGTCTAACGGTATTATATCAGATATTTGTATTTGTTTAGGGTGCTGTACCTGCTACTATAGCAATTTTAAACGGGCAGGTACATGTTGGTTTAAATCAAGAACAATTGGAAACTTTGGCTAACACACAAGTTGCAAAGACTATTAAGTGTTCGCACAGAGACATATCGTCAATCGTGTCTCAAAATTTAAACGGCGGTACAACTGTTAGCGCAACTATGTTATTAGCACATTTATCAGGCATTCCAATAATGGCAACAGGAGGTATCGGTGGTGTACATCGTGGAGCAGAATCAACATTCGATATTAGTACCGATTTAATAGAACTCGGACGTACTCCTGTAGCTGTTGTCTGCTCTGGCGTTAAATCTATTTTAGACATTGAAAAAACATTAGAACATCTAGTTAGTATATTTTTTTACTCAACAGATAAATTTTATTATGCCAGATGTTTCAATAAATTATATTTCCTGCCAGGAAACTCAAGGAGTTCCTGTAATAAAAATTGGCAAAACGAATCATTTTCCAGCATTTTATTGTACCGAAACATTTAATAAAATAGAAACGCCACATAAAGTTTCTAGTTCAAAAGAAGCAGCAAACATCCTGAAGTATCAAATAAAATTAGGTCTTCGAACAGGACTGCTATTTGCAGTTCCCATTCCTAAAACGTATGCATTGGATCCAAAAGAAATGGAATTAGCAATATGCAAAGCTTTAGAAAGTGCAAAATGTAAAGATATAACTGGAAAGAATGTAACTCCATTTTTGTTAGAGGAATTGAACAAAATCACGAAAGGTCAATCTCTTCAAGCCAGTAAGTAAAAATTAAAAATTTTTTAACGGAAAAATAAAGAAAGCGGAAACAAAATCTATATTTTTTTCATTAATTTACATCTTTTAAAAATTGCAGACGCGGCGCTCGTAGAAAATAATGCGAACGTGGCAGCAGAAATTGCAGTAAATCTCGTTGAAAGGTATCAAAGTGTTTCCAACAGTGCTGCAACAAAATGCTTTTTATCACCTGAACGTAACCCGGTAAGTTCAATCGAGACGAAAATATTTTAGAGAAATATTTCGCGTCAGTTCTGTTTTTTAAAAACGTAAATCGTACTGCTTTATCGTTTGAATCGTTCGATCGATTTAACGCAGGTTGTGATTGGCGGGGCTGTGATGGATACCACTCTACAGGTGAAGGAGTCTGAGATGAAAGTGAGTCAAGTCTTAAGTTAGAATTATACTAAATAACCAATTTTTTTTGTATTCATATTTCAGTGGAATTATAGAACGTTTAACAGTATTTACATACAATTACGACCACATAGGTTTTATGTACATTTAAGAATATTGAATAACATGAACGCATAGTATAGTATGGGGAAGAGTGATACGATGTAGTAATAGAAGATTAGCAAAACATTATTGAACAATGAGTTAACGTATCGTTTTGCTCGGGTCTCAAGGTATTAAAATTAGAAAATGCAAGGATAGAACACTTTGAAAAGGAAGGTTCTACTAAATGAATATTTCTATATCATTGAATCTCGATATGACGGTCGAAATGGTACTTACAGATACTTCCCTAAAAAAAAAAAATCTCGAGATAAGCGTGTTTCGTTGTGCATGACAATATGTATAATTACCAAAATAACGAACGCATTTCATTGGTTAACACTTTTTCCCATACTTGGCTACGGTATTTCTATAGAATTTACCATGTACGAAATAACGTACATACCGTGTCTAACCATTCACAGATACAGTAGATTGAGTTGGTTTTTTTTTTTTTTTGTTTTAAGCAGGCACTATTCAAAGCTCCCTCTCTTCCATTCTTCTCGATATACATACGTATTACATTTAAATATCAATCAGTTACAAATTACTACACATTTGAACCTTTAAAGCCTTTCTCGTTATGGGATCGTATAATTGTTAGGATACACCTGAACGAAACATAGAGACACGAAGTTTTCCGTTCGTTTACACGTATTCATACACGAGGATCGAACGAACAACCGAAGGGAATGAAATAATAGGAAAGTAAAATAAAAATAAGCAAAAGAGGAGAGTACATTATTCTATACAGTCAAAAGTTAACGCGACAGCTTAACTCTAATTCAAAAGGTAGCGTGTAGGTATTCGCTTCTGGGCGGCTTGCGGTAACGTAGTTGCCATCTAAATGATCAGTTAAAAATCGATTACGCTATCTGTCATTATACATATAATGTTCCTTATATACATTTAGTGGCAGAGGCTGTATGTCTGCGAGGTGTAAGCTTTCGTATTATTATTTTCTTTATCTTAGTACATTCAACGACAATTCGATGGCCTGATTAAGAAAGAACCTCGGGCTAGTTGGAACGCGGCTCCTTTAACGTTTCGAATAGTCATGCGTTCTGCGTATTTGAAAGTCAAACGCGTGAAAAAAAAAAGGAAAGAAACGAAAAAGAAGAAACACAACGGCTCAACGATGTTCAACGATGGCTTCTCTGGTAATCTAACGCGTTGACGTACGATGCTAATGATACCCTGTTGTCCAGACTGATATAATTACGAGAAATGCAAAAGATCAAATACGAAGTCTAACGGCGAGCCATCGGATTTACAAGTTCTGTTCGCGTTACTCGAGGGACACGACCAAAGAAACAACAGCCTCGGCGTTGAACTCGGTTTGGCGGCTTTTTCTTAAGCAGACGATCGACGACTTAACGTATTCTACCGAACACCGCTATGTACAGTCTACTAATAGAGTGTGTTCATTATCATTGCGTTCGTAAACGTATAATCCTATAGATTTCGATTAATCCTAGCTAGGAAGCCAAGTACGTTGAGTATCGTATTCATATTTATACGAATTTGCAGCGCAAATCAATACAGACTACTCGCGCTGCGTGTATCCCATTTATATAAAAAGAACTATTTAGGAAACTTTTATAGTCGTTACTTATATCTGCGGAGTTACATTTACTGTTTCCAATCGCTCTTCGTTCTCGCCCCTAAGTTCGTGTATATGTATATAGCTCGTCGAGAAAAAAAACAGATGCGTTTTATAGTCCCGTTTCGCGGGGCAGAATCGTCGCGATAGCAGTGCCCCATAATATTTCGCTGTAACTATCGTGCATCGTCATCGTTGCTGCGTCGCGTGTTGATGTTCAGCCGTTTGACCGGAATAATTACCCGGGGTGACTCCGTAATTTCACGAAAAATATGTACAAGCGTGAATAAATCAAGAAGAAAACGCGTTTGCGTGACGATAAGCGATTAACCTTTGATATATCTCCACGGTATCGTTTGCCAAAGTTTCATCGCTAACAACCTACGTGTAAATAACAACTCGACTTTGTCGTTGAACACGCCGAACGGAAACTGAAACTGAAACATTATTATGTTTGCTATCGTATCACGGGCTCGCGACGCGGAGTCGAGCGAATTTTGTTTCGAAACGAGTAAAACTTACGTGCGCATTTACATACTCGTAAACGATGAATAAATTTGACTTCGAAATCAAATTTATTCGTTAGCAACGAACAAACATTTCTATTTTCATTCATACCGGAACTGATTCGAAGGTTCGTTTCTTTATACCGTAGATATTCGTTGATACTTATAAATAAGTATCGTAACACGCTCGCTGCTATTTAGCTGTTCGCGACAAACCATCTACGTATTTTTTGTCCATTTTTTTTTTGGGGGGGGGTCATTGATATTTGCGAACTATAAAATTATTGAACTTCACGAACAGCAACGATAGTTACGATGTACCGTGACATACTACTCGCGCGATTTGCGTAAAAATCAGTATACAACGGTTCTCGGTCTTGATTCAAGAGAGAGCGTAGGAAACTTATCTCTCGAAAAGAAATCTACAAAAGTAATTGATTTCGCTGACCGTGCGAGGACGGAGAGGCGTGTAAGGAATATGGCGTAGAAAGAGAATTTTCAAGGACCACGAAGGCGCTTGTAGCCTTCCGTTTCCTTTGTGCAACCTCGACGCATCGTAGTTTTTCATTTTCATTTTCATTTTTTTTTTTTCTTTTTTTCTCATCATTTTTATAATATTTTTTCCTTTTTTTCTTGTTTCGTTTTCCTCCTCTCGTTTCGTGAGCGTCGATACTCGTTTCACCGTGGCCGTTGCAACACGTCGTCACGCAAAAGTAAACGTTACTCTGTTCGTCAGCACTTTGGGTGTCTCCGTCGCCTGTGCAGATTCACCGCTCTCGGGCGATGTCGCAGAAGAAACGAGCGATTCGGACATCGCGAACTCTATGGTCAGCTTTCGGGCTTGAACACGATCGATGCCGTTCGAAATATTTCGAGGCTTGCCGGTAGAACTTGAAAAAATAGGTGAAAATTTCTTCTTATCTTATTTTCACTTCGACGTTGGATCCGAATGAAAATTTGTGCTTCTCGGGAAGTAGAAAAAACTTCCTAAATAGAAATCTCTATCGGAACACAAAGACTCTCGTAATGCGTACTTCTGATCTGGCCTCGGTTCGCGTATCATCGATAGGCGGCTGCGATTCAAGTTTTTTCTTAACGCGAACGAACGTTTCAAGCTTTCTATTCGACGTACGATAGTCCAATTACACGTTTTTCCTGCAACAAACGTACAACTTCGAACGTTACTGCGGGCTGCTGTGCTCGTGGAGCCGGAAGAATCTCTAGAAACGTTAGAAACCTCCGGGTCTGCGGGTCTATCCTTAAAAAAAAAGAAAAGAAACGAAGATACGCTTAGTACTGTATATATTTTGATTTGGTCATTCGTTATGTATAATCCGTCGCGGTATCAATAATTACGCTTGGTCTTGTTTTACCATCTAACTTGTTCGTCGGTGCAGTCTTCCTTATTACGATGCTCGGATCCTGGGACGCGAGATCTAACTTCTTCTACCATTGGAATATAAATACTTCGTGGACTTCGTTCATGCTAATAGAAAACTTACTTATCTTCTACCATCGGTAGAAGATTATCTACCGTTTCGTCTGTAAGCGCTAATGAAGTGTCTGTCAATCGCATCACCGACCCTAAAAATACGCCTAAAACTCGACTGTAAGGGCGCGTCACGAAGTTGGGGGTTTTTTTCTCTTCGTTTTGTTAAACGTAGAAAGCAACGGCGGGGAGGAGAGAGAGAGAATATTTAACGAAATAACGATGCTTATACTTTTTGTATTCCAAATTATCCGACGCTTTCTGCAAATCGAGTTCACCGAATTTCCACTCGATTGGATGATGGGGGAGAAAAATTGATCGGCTCGATGAAGATATAGGGTATTTTTCAACCGAGTGAAATCGTATTTGGTACAAATTTTGTATATCGCAAAGGTACCCTGAAAATTGATTTAGTGTCTACAGCTCTTGGTACCCGGACACTTTGATAATGCAGTCACAGTTATCCGAATTTACATCATTTGTATAAGATTTAATATAATTTTTTTGCTACTTCCAACTTCGAGATAACGTGTGATTTCTACCAAAGGTGTGGAAAGCCACCTTTTAAAATAGGTATGCACACAGCCGTGGTAGAAACAGTGTTAATCATAGGTTGAGAATACTCAGCGACCTTCTCCCACCAACGTAATCAGGTTCGTCAAGATCCCCGGTACTGTCAACAAGTTAAATAGTTGTTCATCTTTATTCGTGTTACGTAACAAACTAGAAATAACAAACTGGTGCAAGATATAAAATTTTATACGAATGGTATAAACTCGGATAACCGCACTGGTATTATCCGCGTATCTTGGTATCTACTATTATCTGGTTAATAGTAATCGTATTACTCGTGTACGCGGATCCTAACCCGATGTCTGGTCACTCGAGAAAATTGGGCCTTTCGAGAGCTCCGCTACGATCCCTAATTCGAGCAAGCTTCTAAACCAAAGGTAGCATGGCACAGAGGGCTGTTTAAGCGTGTATCGCCGTCCTCTAAGTCGTGTCGTTTTTTAAAAAACTATTATAAATTTAGCAGTGCAACAGAGAATATGGGGAACGAGGCGCAATTTCCCAATCGTTACGGTTATTTTCCGTATACAGAGTACGATAAGAAACGACACTACTTACGGGATCGGCAAACACGTACGACGCGCGTCTAATTATAATCGAGTCATCGACGAGTACCTCCGTGTGTCCGTCAAATTAATTTTTCCCGGGACGACTCGCGGTTAGATCAATAAACACGCTATCCTTCGCGTCTACGAAAATAAAGTCCGTTTCGCGTCGATGATAAAGCACGAGTACTCTGTATTTAGCCCGAGGGAACCGATCTTCGAGGCGGTCCTCGAATCAATTTCTCTCTCTACTTTATGTAATTCTAAGACGGTCGCGTTCGCGTCGATTCGTTACGGGTGACGTTCGAACGACGTATCTATTATATTATTTATTTTTTTTTCTGATTTTTATTTTCTCATTTTACATTTAAAACGTCCTCGCAATGGATTCTGCTTAGGAAAATAAAACGACGATTCAGTCTCGACAGACACGCGCGCGCGGGAATCATCGACGTTATCCGAAAACGAGCACGTCCATCGAACACTTTCGACTCCGTTCTGTGGCAATCCGTAGGAAAAGGGATATCGGGTTTAATAGAAAAATATTAACGACGTCAGTCCTCAGCAGTCTGCTACGAGACTCGGTTTTTGGGTTCGTCTATTTGTTAGTTCCGATTCAGACACGGGTTTCACGGTTCGCGGCCTGTTCCGTTCAGAACAAAACGAGGACACCTAGAATGAGAGTATGCGTGTGCGTATGTTTACGCGTGTATGTATCGTTGGCGGAATAAATACAGCGAGGCTCGGACGAGTTTACTCGCGGACACCGAATTTTGGAATTTTTAACCAGCTTTTTCTTCCGTGGCTGACGCTCGTCGATATTAAAAATCGTGTTGAAAGTTACCTTAGAAAACAAATCTAACGTTTTTAGTCTTTGTTCGTGGACAAAATTTATACCGCGATACAGAAGCTGCAGAGAGTAAAACACGGTGCTTTTAAATGCTCTGACGAATACTTGTTGGGCGTTTGCACTTTAGCTCTTCCTGTGCCAAGATTTCGAGCTTTAGTATGCGTCATAGGCGTTCTGCGGTATTCTTTAGAATTCAAATAGATGCGGATTCATTTCACAGAAAGGTCCAACAGTGCTCAAAGTCGAATATCAAATAGCTTCAATTGCAATTTTATTACAATTTTTCAAACGTATACTCTTTAATTTTATTTAGATTTGTTTTAGGAATCAGGCTCGTTATCGTAGGATTAAGGGTTTAATACGATAATTTTTCGATCGAAACAACAAAATATTCTTCTTTATTAGATCTGTAAGAGGCGCTACGTCTCTCGTGTCTGAGTCGGCGTTGGACTCGCAGGGGTTAACAAACCTCTCGAACGAGCCTGAAGTACTTCGCTATATTCGTCCCGCCAACTATATGCATAGCAGTGTGCGCGATTTAAGTCGAAACGAGTCGCGTATGGTTCACAAATTTCGCGTGAAATATTCTTTGTAGAAAAAAGGAGTCGATTTCGATAATTGGCTGTCGATCAAAACTCGAGAATCTACGGTAGAACTTGGTTCGTGTTAGTTTCGTTTTTCTTATTTTTTTCTTTTTTTTTTTTTATTCTTCTTCTTCTTCCTATAGGAACGAGTGAAATTTTTGTCGCTTAAACCGCGCGGGGTGTCTAAAACCGATGGTGTCGCGATTCGGAAAAAAAGCGATCGAACACGAACCTCTCTTCGGATTCGAAGGGAAATTCCTTGCACGGAAATCAATGCCTTGAACGTATCCTCGACTCACTTTCGGCTAGTCTACCGCCTCTACAAGCGCGTGTATTGTCTTTTCTTGATAACACTCGGCCAATCATCTCAACCGAACAAATTTGTTTTTATGCATTACGATCTAATTATTGTATTCTCGCTCGCACGTTCAGCTCCTGGACCGTAAAAACGTCTCTTCATAGATTCTCTTCTTGCGTCGTCGTTGATTTCTAACTCGAACAACTTAGGAATGGTATACAGACTCGTTCGCTTTATAACTAGCAAGCGTTTTTCTTGGAAATCATTAGTAATGAGAAGAAATGGAAGCGGTAACAGTTTCGCTGTTTCTCGAATACCGAAAGAGATTTTAATAAAAAAGATATTCGAAAGCGTATAAAAGCAGAGTTGCAGAAATAAAATCGATATTCGATCGAACGAAACGGGAATGAAACGGGAGTCAAACAGGGATTGATAATAGATTTATTATTACTTAACAACAGAAAAGAACTATTCCATAATAAACATTTTTTAAATATAATAAAAATTAACTTATTCGTCGTGTCTCAAACCACTCTTTCAAACGTGTCGAACGTCGAACAAACGGTTGACAACGAGCGTTGCTAACGACCAGGTTGAGAATCATTTGTATAAATCACTCCAATCTTTATTCAAGAACAACGATAGCTCTTTACCCTTTTCTTATACCAATCATTCGCAAGAAAAACGCCTGACTACCAGCAACGTGACCGTTCTGTATACAGTTTCGCGTAACTGGATCGAGCCGCATCGTTGAAACAGGTTGAAACAGAGAACAACGTTACAAGGTGGAATAAAACTGTCTCAAACGCCGTCGACTTTCAATGTTACTCTCGTGCATTTGCATGCAGTTGCAAAGTGCAATTGCACGCGTAAAGGTCGGCATCCTACGTATTCGTCTCTGGAGATGCATTCCGACCACACTCTTACTCGAAGGTGGAAACTTTCTAGATCAGTTCCAGACTCCCACGCATACGAGGATGGTGCTCAGAAAATTACTTGTTTCCTAAAACAAACTAATACCTCGAGCATCGGTAAATAAATATCGTCGAAATCAAGAAAACACCGGAGCATTTGAAAAGAAACCTAGGTAGCCCCGGATTGCAACGTTTGTTTCCGCCTCAAGCGAGTTTCAACGACACATCCGAGTGCTCGTTTTCACGCGACACCCTGTCGTTCTAAGGCGCGATTAAACGCGGAATCCGAGGAGCGGCTCGTCTCTCGCAACGTTTTCCCAAACTTTTTCTCCGTCTTTTTCCGTACGGCTACACTCGCGTGCTCGGAGCCACGTATGCACGAACAGGCTTACTTATACACGGTGATCTCAGCGGGCCGGTTGCTCCTGTAGAGGAAACGGTTCGAGGTGTTTCGCCACCACTTCCATAGTCAGGTGCGCCTGCTCTGCCCGCCTGCTGTTATTCCCGTGCCCGGGCTACCGCCGTTCGACAGCAACAATCTCCTGTTGAACTCCCGCATCTCGTAGTTGTTGTTGCCGTTGCTCTTCTCGCGGGCCGTACCGCAGTTATGGTTCGCCGTGGTCGGCGTCGTTTCCTCGAGTATCAGCGCGCAATGGCTGTTCGTGTCGCTGTCCGCCCCACCGTCCTGCAGATTGTTCGCCAGCAGGGGGTGTCTTCCGGCGTTGCAGTCGTCCGTTTGAAGTAGCAACGACGCGTTCCCTGAAACCGATCCATTCGTTACATTTTGGCCAAAATCTCTTCCGGTCTCGCGATCTCTTTCACCGACAAACTGATTACACGAGACTCAGATTCACCCTACTGTTCTAAGTGTTCCGGAAAAGATGGAAATAGGTTGCTAATCAAAACGGAAAATACGTATCCTACTACAGACAGTGCAAGATGGTAGCCCGAAAAAACAGCAATACACTTCGATACCGATCGTCGAGAGGAACGAGCTCATGACCCCGGCTCCTCTCGGTTGTCGGAACGATCATTCATTTTTACGACTAAGGACGCCTCTTCATTGTTCGCCGATAAAAAGCGCAACAATCCCCGCCTTCTCGAGGCGAACGAATAATTACCAGTTTTTGGGAACGAGGACGACCGACGGTGATCGATAAATCCAAACATTCCCTGGTTCTGGTCCGTCGAGAGGAGTCGAGATCGCGTGATTTTGAACGTTTTACGAGCAGCGAACACTTTACGGTGATAAATAATCACGCGATGATCGGTCATGGACTTCGGCCAATATTTTCGTCACATTGCGTATTCAACGATGCTCCCGACAAAATATTTGTCGCTTATCGGTTCGAGAGGCGTGACCTTCGATCGAGGCGATACACGGTTCGCGTTTCTGGCTTCGAGCGAAGTTAAAATCCCCGCTATCGTTCCCTTAATTACAGACGGCACCGCGGGGTGCTAAATACTTATTATCCGCGCGCACGCAACGTCCTAGTTCTTCCGCTATAATTGGAGCCGGGCTGAGCCCTGCACAGGTATTACTCGAACGACCCAGGTTCTGCTTCGGCAGATCGCGAACGAACATGGGAATTATGCATTCGACTTTAAAACGGTATGACGTGCTCGCGTTGCTCCGAATCGTTCACCCCTTCGTTCCTCGTGCCGATTTACTTTCTCGTGGCGTGTTCTACCATAATAGAAACAGACTGCTTTAATAGCACCGCTATTTTAACCCCTTAACGAACACAAGTTTCTGTCGCCCCGCGATGCTTCGATTAAACACGCTTTCGAGCCTACTGTTTCTTCGTTTCTACATTCTCTCCACCGACCTCTCGCTTCTAATTAAAGAAAAGACACTCGACTTCCTTCCTTCCAGGCTCTACAAAGTACGTTTAACCCCTCGACGTTCGGATATTCTTCAAACATAGGGGACGTAAGATGTTTTTTAACAACATGGTCGACGTTTGGTATTCCAGAGCAGTTTTCTATCAGCCTGACACGTTTCTCTGAACGTAAGAACGACGAGATGAGCTTGTTCGCGAAACTTTTCAGGGAGCCTCGCCGTCTCGAAAACTCGATGAAAGAACGAAGCGAATTTTTTTTTTTGCGGGGAGAAGCAAAAGTTCGACGGGGCCGTGATTCCTGTCTTCGCAGGAATACGAGCATTTGTCGAACGTCGTTCGATAAACGTTCATTAGGGTCGTCCGCGGTTCTCTTCTTCTTCGTCTCGTTCGCGAAGGCAGCCTTGTCAGAGTTGAGTGGCTTCGTAGTCAATAGCACTTACGCAGCCTGAGCGACGAAGGTGTGCCGAAAAGATCGGATTAACGGCGAAAGCCTAACAGGAAAGTAATTGGATGAGTGCAAAGTTAACTGGACACAGTTTAAGATGGTTTCGCGCTGTCCCTCGGGACACCAACGGAGTTTCCTCGACGGAAAACTTATCGAACGTTTCCGCGGCTGGTCGATGGACAAAGTAAATCCAGCGAGTACGATTTCAAAGAGAATGTAGAACGAGTAGATACTTTGGCGGACGACGAGATACGAGGATTTATGCGATCCGATTGCTCGTTATATCGGAGATTCGTATCGATGGGACGAGACCCGAGGATCGAGCGTTACGAATCGACCGAAACATTTAATCATTTTCGTCGAACAAGGGAACAATAACGATCCGCTGTGCGCGTTAAGAAGATCCTCGGAAGATAAAACTAGCTGGTACCGTGCAGAACACGCGCACGGGGGACGGAGAATTTAGATTGCGTCGATTACTCTTCCGTCGCGCGATTCCTGCGAGGAACAATATGTTTACGGGGAACTCGTCCCGCGGGAGAGTAGAAACGAGGAAATAGCGAAACCTAGTGAAGGAGAGATCGACGATAAAATTTCTAATCTACGAACGATCGAGGATTTACGGGAAGAGCCTACCGGAAGGAGTGACGGCGTTGGGCAGGGTGGTTCGTCGAACGATGCTCCCGTTGTTCGTCGCTTCCGGCATGACCTGGGAGAACGGCGGTTGAACGAGCGTAGTTGCCGGCGGTGGTGGTTCTCGGAGCAGACGTATCTTCTGTATCATCTCCCGTATCTCGTAGCGCAGGATACCCAGGAAACAGAGTTTGGCGAACGCGATCACGCAGAAGCCGAGGACGAAGAGGAGATCGGCGGTTTTCTTGAGCCATCGCATCAGAGACTCGTCGCAGCCTCTGCCGTACGGATGCTGGCAGGTGTCGCTTACGTTCGCGCTGGGCCCGCAGCACGTCTGCGGCCAACGGGACCCAAAGTCCCTGGGACCGATCACCCCGCAGCACATGAACTCCTTCTGCAGACGGTCCCACTGCTCGGTGAACCGTGGATCCTTGCCGTATTCCATCTGCGGCAGAAAATAGATCGCTATAAATAACGTTCGACGGTGTCGAGGAACTTGGACGAACCTCTCCGAGCGAGTGGCACCCGCGACTCGAAACACGTTAATCGATTCAGGATGCACACGACTGTTCGGCGAATCTAAATTTACGCATCCTCCGCTCGAAACGAACGAGATGGCGGTATTTTTAAGCCGTTCGATTTTGCACGAGATCGACGGGGGGGTCTCGGTGGTAAAAAAATTGATAAACGATTAGAAACGATTTAACGGTCCTCGAATATTTCCGTAACGCTCGAGCGGCCCCGTTGTCGCCATTGCGCCGAACACGTGTTTTCGCAAGAACACTTGCATAAACACCGTTATATGCAATATGATTCTCTGGCCATTGCTGCGCACGATTTAAATTTAAACGATTTGTAAACAGAGGTGTTAACAGCTTCGAGCGATTTCGCGCGATCGAAGTTGGCTAAAAGTTCGCAGATTCGTAAACTCAGGAAGTGTTCGGATCCGGACAGCGGTAAAGTTGTTGTCTCAAAAATTTCTGTTCGAACGTATCGTTGGACAGTTGCTGGAATAACGAAGACATAGTTTCGTGTTATCGGACTCCAACAAACGTAAAAAGAAGTTGCGTTACGTCAGCGTGAATCAGCTATGCCGTATGAAAAGGCGTAGCATTACGTCAACGGGGATCAGTTATAGCTTACGAAAGTACGTAACGTTACATCAGCGACCACGAACGTGTTAAGGTGTTGATATTCCGATAGCAATTGACATTTGCATCGGTTATTATGACGCTACTCGTTTAAAATTCAATAATTCGTCGACAGTGTATTTATTTTTACTTTCGAAAGATTTTTATACGCGTCCTTGTACGAAACATCGAAATAGTTTTGTTCGAAAAACCGTAGCACGCGGGTAACAAAAATTCGACGTGAAATTCCGTTAACAGAAAATTGCTTTTACGGCCGCGAAAGAAGAATACGACACGACCAGTACGGTTCCGTATCCGGGTCGATTATCTGGGGGGGTACGCACATTTTCCGTCGATTATGCGATCGACCTAGATAAGAACGGGGCTAAGAATAATGACTGCAGATACGGGAAGAGAAACGAGGTGAAACGGGCGAAAGGTTGGAACTGTTGTTAATCTCCCTGACACTGATTTTTCATCGCGACGACAGCGAGGGTTGTAAACTGGATCAAAAGCTCGCGAGCACCGCGTCGAAATTCGCCCAAAATTCTAACAATCCGTCAGCGTGGTTCTTCGAATAAAAATAGAAAGAGTCTTTTCAATATTACTTAATTGGCCTAGATTCGGGATCACGATAACTCGCGATACTATACTTCCAACAGAAATCGTTCGATTTCTTTTCGTTGAAAAAGAAGACCACAACGAACACGGATAATTCCCTGAATTGTTGCAACGAGGTTGTATCGTAAAAAGTATAGTCGTCGATAAAATACAGTTTTTATCGTGAGAACCAGTTTGGATTAGAATACCTCGCTAGATATATCCTACAAACTAAATAGCAGATAAGTGAGATTTAGTGGGAGAGCCTGATAACGCCCGGGTAATATATCAGCACTCGCGCTGATAAAAATTTCACACTGTTTAGATTTCCCAAAGTTATTTAAACTTCCACGTTGCTCGCGCTCGATAACTAGGAAAGCTAACTTCTCGATTAAAAGCCTCGTTGGAAAGTTAAGAATTCGCTAGACGACCGCAAATTAACGACCGTTGCCATTTGCATATCGTACGTGCACGTGGAAGTTGGCGAGTGCCGATTCCACGCTGTTAAACTCCTTCTCTTTGAATGAATTACTGTATTCCAAATCGATCGACCTTTACATTGTGAAAGAAAGTTTGTTAATCGTGAATTACAATCGTGACTCTTTTTGGCTATTCGCGAGGACCATTTAATAAACGAAGAGAAAATTTATAGGATACTTTCCGAATCGTGAGTCGACATCTCTTTAATTTAAAACAGCTGTTCGGTAATTATTTTAGTTTACGTAAACTCTACTTGTAGACTTTAATTACTATCTGAAATTTAATCCTAGATGTTCGAAGAATACGATACGAGCTGTATAAATTCTGGAAATTTCTGTTCGTTTATTTTTGACCATTTAATAAGGCTCGTCGATAAAGATCCCTCGCTGTCTTTAATATATCGCTAAAAAAAAAATTAATCCTCTGCAACTTTGGTGTCGTCGCTGTGGCGGCATCCCGAGAGTGTCTCTTAATTCCAGTGTCGCCACTGCGTCGGCAAAAATAACGGCTAAAAGAAGAAAATAAAATCAATAATATTTCGAAGTCGGTTGTTCGGATGCTTTTATATTTTCCGACGCGCTTGAAATTCTCGGTGGCGATTCGAAACAATAGTAAACGAAAATAGTATGTTTACTTTCACATATTCTTCAGCAATCTTATCGACGAATAATAATCTATACTCATGATTCTTGGTTCGAGCAACGTCACGACTTCGAATAACTAATAAACTATTTCTTACATTTCTGTACAAAAAAAAAAAACAAACAAAAAATGAATTACAGTACCGCGTGCCCTTGATACGATGCAGTCTTCGTTAGAAATATTCTTTCGCTACAGCAAACAGTCGCGCGAGTTATTCGAAGTCGCGTCACGAGACTCTCGCCCTATATAAATTTAATCGGTGTCTCTGTTCGACGGTGGCCATATCGACGTGGCAATCCATCGAGAGGCGACTTAATTAGTCTAGACAGAAACGTTAAACGTCGCTTCCTCGGTCTCGTAAAGCCTTATCGTCGCTGGGCTTAAATGTCAAGCGTCGTAGCTGAAGAAGTTTCGCCCCGTGAAGTTGCCAGGAAATACATAAATATCTGCACGAGCGTTTATAAATAGATCGTATACCGGCTAAAGGTATGAATATTATTCGTACCACCATACGAACTATAGATCCTCGCGTTCGGTCAGCCAACCACGGCTCGGTAGCGTCGTTCAAATTCTAACGATGGGGAACACGCGAGTCCGGCCGAACGATTAAGACTTGGAAACTGTTACAATATAGATTTAGATTCTCCAAACGGTTACGAACAACTTTTATTCCGAATAACTGTCGCGAAGAACCGAAATTTTGGACTCGCGTAGGATCTATAACCGTTATTTTTTAGTTTACGAACATTTACACTATACAGGGTGTTCGGCTACCGTTGAAAAAAAATTTAATTGGAGATTTTAGAGGCCAAAATCAGACGAAAATCAAGAATATCAATTTCTTGACTGAGGGTCCATTAAAAAGTTATTAAAAAATTTCAAATCATTCTGGAAAAAATTAGTTTAGCTAGGGGGGTCAATTACAATCATTTTTGGTGAATAGACACACCCCTGAAATCCTATCCACTTTCGAGAAAAAAATTCGAGCAGGTACTGAAATTTTTAGACGAAATTAAAAAATTTCAAATCATACTAAAAAAATTATAGTTAGTTACAGGGGTTAATTACAAGCATTTTTGCTGAATAGATATACCCCGAAATCCTATCCACTTTCGAAAAAAAAATTCTTTACCGAAAATGTAAGACCAGATACTTCCCTGAAATTTCATGCGAATCTTTAAAATGTCATAACTCCTGAACGGATTGAAGGATTTTAATGTTTCAAAAAGCAATCAACGCGTATTTTAGTGAAGAATATGTAGGAATTCTAAAAATATTGGAAAAGTTGCTCCTTGACACCGTAAAATGAGGAAAACCCCCTAAAACTCATCCAATTTTCAAACGGCCATAACTCCTACAATAGTGAATATATTTCGTTGAAATTTTGGAAGGAACTAGAGTTCATGGATACCCACAAGAAAGTATTAAACAACTTTTCTGTGCAGCGTCAACCACATTGATTAAAAATGAAAAGCGAATTTCTAAGAAAAATCGATGCCTAATTTTATCGACGAAAAAAAAAATTTCAAATCGTTCTGGAAAAATTATTTTTTGTTGCAGGGGTCAATTACAATAATTTTTGGTGAATAGATCTATCCCCGAATTCTTACCCACTTTCTAGAAAAAAATTCGAGAAGGTGTGAAATTTTTCGACGAAAAAAAAAATTTCAAATCGTTATGGAAAAATTATTTTCAGTTGCGGGAGTCAATTACAATAATTTTTGGTGAATAGATCTACCCTCAAAATCCTGCCTACAATCTAGAAAAAAATTCAGTACAGGCGGAAATTTAAACGTTAATAACTTTTTAACGAAGCCTCCATCAACGAATTAGTATTCTTGATTTTCGCTTTATTTTGGCCTCTAGAATCTCCCTACATAGAATCTATAAAACAACGGATACTTTCGGAACCTTTCCAAGCCCTGGATCAAAATAACGAACTCGAAAATAATCGAACACGCGCGTAACCAATCTCCGTGCCGCTTCGACGTTCTGATTGATCGTAATTTGTCGCCAGGCTATCGCCGACGATATATCCTATTCTTCCCGTATTACAGGGGGAGATTAAATCGATTTTTTTGACTACGAACGTCTCTAGATTTTTTATGTTTATCGATCGAACGACGCCGGGAATAGCGTTTCGAGCGAATCTCGCGCCGCGCCGCGACGGAAATAAAACCGTAATCGAATGGAAACGCCGGACGTACGCGGGGCGAGATCAATCGACCAGCGATGAAAAATAAAAAAATTAAAATTCATTCGATCCAGACCGAGAGTTTCGTTTAAACGTCTTCTGTTTAGAATCCGGTCACGTTTCCACGCCGATACACGGACTAATACAAATTGGACGTGCTCCGGCGTCCCTGTCGACGTCGCGACGCGAACCTGTCCTTTTTGCCGGTCGATACTCCATTGAATGTTATCCGGTGATAAGAGTGAACCACGCCTCCGCGATCACGGTGGTCCGAATCGCAAAGTCTGGTGACAATTTGCCAAAAAAATCAAATCCCTCCGTTCGTTCACTGATTTTCTATCGTTTCCTAAATACTCGTCCGCTTCGAAAATTGGGGAATTAACCAAACTTGGAGCAGCATCTGTCGCTGGAAAAGGATCGTTTTAGAAATTTCATAAAATTTAATAAATTTCATTCCGGATAAATCATTTACCTGCAACTTCGACGAGTTCCTCGCGTCTATTCGCGTTACCGGTGAACGATCATCACCGATTTTTCTCCCTCCGACGTCCGAGGAAGCCGCGCGCGACTTCCAACTCCGGGACGAAACTTTGATCGAGTGGAGCGCGCCTTTTAAATTATTCCTGACTGCCGTATAGACGCCAAGGTATAATGTATCCGAGTCTCGATAATGTTCCGACCGCTTGGAAAGTCGTCTGCGATCGCGTGTTGCGTCGCCCCGCGTTGGATGGAAAGAGAAACGCGAATCGTGGTTTTGCATAGATTGATACGGTTCTCGGGGAACAAGGTGTTCGAGTTGGCTCGAGTCGACTCGAGCGGATTTATTCTACCATAAGATCTCAGGGAAATCGTCCCGCGGCGGTACCGTCGATTCGCTTATTGCCAAAACGAGCCACTTATTTCGCTCTTAACGACAACATTGCCCTCGACGCCGTCGTATAATAGTCTTTTCAGTCGTCGAGCATAAAATCTCGAACTGGAGGCACGCGAGGAAATGGCTCGAAAGCGTAAATCTTCCGTATACGCGTGCGAGAACAACCCTCTAATTTCTAATCAACGACGGTGGTGAGATACCATCCACCTTCCGTCGATCTTACTATCTTCCGACTCGTTAGAAATAGTTACAGTTGAAATTAATCGTCGGATGTTTAGAATTATCGGGGGAAGTGGAACGTATTATGGAGGCTAGTAAAATTGTTTGGTTGCTATGTAGCTTCCAAAGCGTGGACAGTGTTAGCGTAGGACTTACGATACTATAGACGTGTATGTGTCTCGTTTTGCTTTCCGATAATCGGCCTTTAGGATAAGCAGCGTTTAGACAATCGACGTTCCACCGTATAACAAATTAATCGTGGTCCGACATACATCGTTTCAATCGGAACTACAGGCGAGAAAATGACCGGGTAAAATCGGTGTAAACCAATTTATAAACTTTTCGAACGAATCCGTTTTAAAATAAAACTGGAGATAAATGGTATGTTCGAAACGATAACAGAAGAATGTATTTCCATACTTGAACACCGATGATCGATTTATCGGTAGAAAGAGACGTTTAAATTGTCCATAGTTTTCCACGTTAAACATTTTCTTTCGCGGTAGCTTGGGTATCGCTTCTCCCCATCGCTTTAAAAATACTGGTTTGACGCGTGTTCACGATTGACACCGAACAGCGGTTGCCTCTGGAATGAGGATATATCCCTAGCTATCGTCCCTGGGAGTTATGGTTTCCAGCTTGATTTGATACTTGAGAAAGAAATCGCCATCGAGGGGTTGGTTATCTATGCCCTGACATCTGCTCGAGCCAACTTTTTATTAGCGACACGAGCTACCTTGGCCATGTAAGGTGAAGTTCGTTTGTGTATGGTACACTGTCAAAGTTGAATCGAATCGAAGTTCGTTTAACAACTCGAGGGAAATGGAAAGCGAGGCTGTAAAGGTTTAATTCCCGCTTCGAAACTCGTGAAAAGGAGTCCTCCGTGGGTGTATTCCGGTCTAGAGCCTTACAAAAATTGACCTTTCCCGCCTCATCCTCTGAAAGCGTATGCCCTCAAAAAACATTCCAACCTCCACACGTTTCGGTCGACTCGTGAAAGGGCCATTAGATCGATAGACAGGCCGCCTAGATCGTTATCAGATTCCTTCTTTGCGAGTTTGATGTTCCAAATGACTACCGCCTACAGCTTGACCCCGGCCGTTCCTGCTGAAATTTATATATAACGAGATAACTAAACGCAAACGATGTATGGGCGTATTTCATTTATGAAAACTCTGGGAGCAGAGAGATACGGGCCAATTGAAATTAGAGTCGAAACCAACAAATTCCATCTCCCTCGGTTTAACATTCTATACGAGCGCCGCCTACGCCACGTGCGTCGCTCGGAATTCAATGTAACGCTGAAACCCTAGAAAAAGGAAGAAACAACGGTGTACTGGTAGAAGCGATACGCGGTTAATTATCGTTTCTAAGCCGTAGCGGGACAAACCCGCAAGACGCCAAACACACGGAGAGCACGTACACGCGAGGTATTATACAAGCCCGTGCACAAAGATCTCGTTATGCTACTTAATTAGTTACCCCGGGCAACGGACTTAAAATTCGTCCGTTCCCGCGAGCCGTCTGGTCGGTGAACCGTCTTGAGCGGATACCACTGACTAAACAACGAATAACAAAACGATACCGACCTGCAGTCGTTGTCTGAGAATGGGCCTGAGCTCGGCGCGCATCCTCTCGAACCGGAAGACCCAGGCGACCCCGATGACGGCGTCGCCGAACAGAAGCGCCAGAAGTAGGAGCCAGTAGGCGTTCAGGAGCCTGGCGCTCAGCCTCCTGGCGGCGATGCAGCCGAGCAACTGCACCAGGCCCAGCTGAGTGGCGAGGGCCAAGTAAGCGTAGAGCGCTGTCGGGTCGAATGCACGGGGCACACCTGGCACCACGTACCGTCGCGGGTCGCCGGTGAATAAAAGTGTTCGCGATACCGTGGCGGCGAAGCCTAGCGCGCTACCGAGCAGCACCAAGTTACAGGTGTAGATCCAGAGCCGGTAATATCGCATTGCGACGTCCTGGCCACAGTCGGTGCGTCTTTGAGACGTCACCGACGCCGCCGCCTCCTCGGCGACGTACGAAGGACTACTGTTGCCTCTTTTGAGAACGTTGTTGTTGTTGTTGTTGTTGTTGTTATTATTATTATTGTTGTTGTTGTTGTTGTTGTTTATGCTGTTGTTGTTGTTGTTGTTAGTGGTGGTTGTATCCGTCGAGTGTCGATGATCCGGACGATCGTCCAGCAGGAATAAGAATGGCGGCTTCGCGCTGCAGTCCTTGTTCGCTGTCTTTTGGCTGTGCGTCGACTGCGGGGTGACTGAACGTTGCAGCAGCATCACCGTCATTACTATCGTGCCTCCCTGGTACGCGCGTCCTCGTCGTAAGGGTTATACCCCGGATGGAACGGAAGCGGGGGCGTGTAGCAGGCCGAGAGCCCCGACGAGAAATGTACCGAGAAACGGCGTGTGTCACGCGAGGCACATTATGCGCTCTGGCAGGTGCAGCCTGTTCATTGCAGCGCGATGGTCGCGGCCACGCTGGTACCCTGGCTCGTTGCAGCTCCCTGCGGCTCCGTTCCTCCCAGTGTCGCTGATTTCTACGACGAAACAGATCGAAACAGTCGTTAAAGCGTAATAAACTTTTATTGCCTCGCGGTGGGGTCTTTCGGGATGCCCGGTACCACCGGACTCCGGGCAAATTTTATTCTCGTACCGCGAATAAAAATGTTTGTTCCGCTCGTAAACCAACGTCTGGTCGTAGCTTTGCTCCGTCGAGTATTGGTTTTAAAAATTCACCCATGGATTTGACTTTATAAGTAAATTTAGGAAGTGTTACAAACGAAATTCTAATACAAATTTTTGCAAGATACACCATAATTATCGATAGCTCTAGCGTTAATGCATTGATCAGGAACGAAGAGATTGCATGTTCAGACTTCGCTGTCTGATCAGAACACACAACATCTACTTGAACCGCTCCTTTCCATCTCACGCGTCGAGTGGTTCAGGAGATTCTGTCGTGGTCTGACCAGAATATGCAACGTCTACTTCAGCCACTTATTTCGACCCTCTTTCCGTTACTCTCGCTAAACTGTTTACAGTAAATTCCTCGCGTCGTCGCGTATAATAGATTGATCATGGACGGTGCTGGGAACACGTATATCCGGGATTAGGAGCACAATTTGGCAAAATAGTAACGAAGAGCGAATGACAACAACGCGGGCGGAGTAAATCCTTTGGTTACCAGATATTCGGTCGGAACGTGCTATTAAAACGTACGCAAAAGGCTTATGGACGGGGATAAGCAACGATCGGCTCGCGAAAAATTTATGGTTTCCGATTACGGGGTGTCCCGCTACGCTGTAATTCGCGGCGTCCGTCTAATTCGAGGTAAACGGTCGAAATAGAAACCGATCGACCATGGACGAGAGCCTTTGTTCCATCGAACGAACAATGTTCGCGCGCTACTTGGTCAGATTCGTGTCAACGATGCGGGGCAATAAAGTTCTCGATGGAGGACGATCTATCTTGCCCGAGCAGACTGACCGCGTCACGGGTGTTCTGGTTGTGCTTGAGAAGCGAGCACGGGTCGAAAATTGATAAAAATACCGCCGCCAGCAAATGAAACGTGCACGACACGCTCTCGAGGGCCGGTACATCCATAAAGTTCCGCGCTGGCCGAGTGGCCCGAGGCAACAGCGCTTATAATTAACAACGTACATCAAGATGCTTGATACCAGCCAGAAAAAATGAATTCTCCTACTAAAGCTATAGACACCGCGAGTCGAGTCCTGCAACTTTAAAACTTGGGTCAAATTACTCGAACACTTTCTCGCTTTTCTACGAGCGTGAAAGAGCATTTAAGAAACTTGAATTTGAGAAGGTGAAAGTATAAGTTGTCGAACGACTATTTTGTTAGGAGGTTACAGCAGTTCAAACGTTAAAATAATGGAGTATGTATGAAATGTATGTAGTTGCCTGGGGTGTCAAGATATTTGTTTCTTTTTCGATTTTTGTCAAACTCGTTGACCGGAATACACCCTTAACGTTATTATTAAGGATCCGGGTTCATCGGGTAGCGTGTATAAATTGAGGATAATCGATGCCCGGAATCGCGAGTCGTTGAACCGTTTTCCCTTCGTTTTTGTTCAGTCATGCTCGCCCCGGGAAGCATTTCCCGCTCAATTCCTCGAAGGACGCGCATTTGTCCGATACACAAACTATACAAGTCGCATAGATACGGTAATTATTAGCCTTCATCGCGATAGATCACGTTAAACCAACGTACGCCGCGAAGCGGCACGGAACGGGTCGCCTAGCGTGCGCCTCGCTAAATTGTATTTCTTTCTGACAGTTCTAGCGTGCGATAGGCGATTCTGTTATCGATCCCATGCTGGCTAGTTGTGCGCGCCCGCATTGCCTCTCCGTTGGGAGAAACAGAGAAACCAAGACGGAACGAGGGAAACGGGGAAAACTGCCGCCGAGAGCTAATAAGCCGATTTCCGTCCGACTGGGAAAACGAAAATTACAGCTGCCCTCGTAAAAGCGCTCGTACGCAACGAAAATTTAGTACAATTCCTTTTACCCTTTGATAAAAATGTCGAGAGTCGTTTGATTATCTGGCCGTCCTCCGTGGTCTTGAAGCTAGAACCGGAAGTGGTCGAAACGATTTGTAATTTCTAATAAAAAATGTAACAAATTTATTCGGCTACTTTGGTACGAATAAATACATTATAATTGTTCTAGCGTTGCATAGTCCTAAAATAGACGTAGAAACGAGTATAATTAATTTAGCGAAAATCGTAACTATCTGATTTGTTAGCTGACATCGAACTACCGTCGTTTCGTTAAAAAAATCTAGAAGACGATGTTGGGTCGCGTTAAAAATGTTGAAACATCGCCGTGTAAACGGGGAAGTATTCCCAGGACAAATATTTCCCGCGTAAATAGGAACACCCCCGGTCGCGTTAACAGAGGCATTTTAACCATCGTGCCGAGATTATTACCACGAAGTCGTATTAACGATACATTTATAACACGGAATGACGCGCGCCCAGTGACATTTCGAATCGCTTAGGCGACAGGTACTTATATCTGTTAAGCGACTCGTAAAAGGTAATATTCCTATTACCGTTGCTCCGATCGCCTAATGTCAGGTCATCCCGTAAGTTCATTATCAAACATTTTATCCGTTAATGAACATTATCTCATGCGCAAAATAAGCGATGATCTTGTTAATTTTGTTTTTAACATCTTTTGCCAGATCGAGACTCGGCAGAAGACATCAAACGAACTTACGCGTTACGAATGCACGTTAGCGTCATATGAAATCGAACCCGTCCGGCAATTCTGTCTTCGCCGTAGGTGATATCGAGCGAAACCACAGCTGGTTAATTTATTATCCAACGATAAAACTGGAAAATCCGAGTTTATAACGTTCTCTAAACCGGCTGTCTCAAGAAGAATGCGAAGAATACGGTTTGAAAAACCGTGGCCGCGCGCAGTGTTCAAACCTATCTCGGTGGAACATTACGGTCCTTAGTCGGACACAAGCTCTACTGTACGTTCTACCTGCAAGGCGGAATCCTCGAGATACCTCTCTTTCCTTTCGTTTACACTCGACGGTAGCCTATTCAAGCTTTTTAGCGATTCAGGAAGCAAATTGCGCCGCGCGAAACGAGGAGCTTTCCGCCGGATCCGTTTAAACGTTGCATATTTCGTGCTTAAATGAGTAAACACGCGCACAGTTTCTTCCATTAATGTCACGGGCATCGTGGTGCTCCTACGTTCGCAGCTATTGTCAAAACGATACATTGATCGCTAAAATGTAACGCAACGTATCGATACGAAATCTTGCGTACAAAGAATATACTTTTGTTATTTAGGGTATTCGACGAATCGTAAGGCAGAGAGAAAACCCTGACTCCCCTGTACTTCCCGAAAATCGACAGAGAAAAGTTAATCGCGATGAGGCGTATCCGAAACTTTTGAGCGTCAGTGTGTGAGATAGACACACGACGGTGGAAGAGGGAACTGTGCACATGCACGGTGCTCGAGGAATCCACACACGTACGTTGTGTGGACCTAAGAAAAGAAGGAGGGTAAACAGACGGGGATAGAGGACAAGGAAGCCCTCGTCGTCGATAGATTCGCGACGATCCAACGCGAGAAGGGGCGCGCACGTTGCAAGGGCTGTTGACTATCTGTGCTTTCAAGTACGCTCTCTCTCTCTCTCTCTCTCTTGTGCATCGATGTTGTGCCCGATCGGGGCTACCGAGTGGTGCATTGCAACGAAACACAGAAGAAAGTTAAGGGCCCATCGATCGTTTAAGCCCTCCGCGCTTGCTCGCGCCGAATACTCGGCCGGAAGAACACGCGACCGTTGGGCTTTCGACGCAACTGCCGATTCGCGACTGTTACGTCGAGATAATCGGTGGTTTGACAAAATATTTTGCCCCCCTTTTTCTCCAGATCAACGCAACGACTGAAATCGTGCCAGTTATGAGGGGTGCTTTTTGTTAAAAAGACTTTCTTCGACTATCTGTGACTCGTACGGTGTTCATTAATAAATACTGTGTATTTATTCTTCTTATTAAAAAATAACATTCCAGTCCAGACTGGAATACCCCTTTAATCGATACGATAAAGCTTATCGTTTAAATTTTCGAAGTTGTTACGTTACGGAAAGGGTGTTAAAAAAATACATGGGGAATACGGACGTCGTACTTGAAGGGTTAACCGCTACGTCTAATATCGATCAGTGTAAGATCAACTTTCTCGTTGATAACTTTGTTCGCGAGCAGTGAAAAAGTAGATATGTTTATTAAATATATTAAATATTGTACAATGAAACCGACTGTTGCCTTCGTACTTCCACAAATTGTACCATAATATGGCTGTTTTCACAAACCAAAATATATAAATATTTTAGAGAATGCTTTGGTTAAAATCGAAATCAAAGAAGCTGGATTAAAATATCGAAGATCTACCATGATCAACGTTATCTTCTCGATCTCCCTGAAAGATTTCTGGAGCTTGTTTGTTCCCGCTACTTCCTGTTGTTTGTTAGGAAATAGACGCTAGAACATAGGAAAAGGAAAATGTTGCTCGTAAAGAGGAAGTTGAGAAACAATCTTTTAAAGAATATATTTAAAAATTGGTGAAGCTGTACACTCGGTGTTAAAAGGGATCCCTGAGGATTTTCTAGCCCGTGGCAACGGGAATACGTTCACAGTCAACGTCCTGGTCAACGTCCAGGCGACGTGTTCACGCAATGCCGATGGAAAGGTGGTGTAGGATCGATCCCTGTCCCTATTCCCTTCGAAAAGGCAAGAAAATCCCTACCGTGCCGGCGGGTAACGAAGGAGAGCTGACCTTGTCCAGTGAATGAAACGACGCGGTGAACACCGCCGCGGAGAATAGGTCGCGGTCTTTTTTAATTAAATACCTACAGAGAGAGCGGAGGACGGGAAAAGCGAGCGGGCGAGCAAGCCGAGCGGAGGAGCAAGGGCTCCAGGAGGAGGAGCAGCCCGTGGCAAGAGCTTTTAATTAGCTATCGGTGCGAATGTTTGTTACCGTTTGAAGGAGGACTGGGCTCGAACGTAGCAAGAGAGAGTTAAAAGAGACAGAGAGAAAGAGAGAGAGAGAGAGAGAGGGCGAACGTTATGCAATCCTCCTCCCGACCTTCCCGAAGAAATTTATCGTCGGTTTTCCTCGCCTCGTTTTTCTTTCCGCGTGTACAATTTGTTCCAACGGCCACCACTGTCACGGCCCCGCCTCGGTTATCGCGGGTCCGTCGAGCTACATACGTCCCAATGGACGATACATTCACGCGAGACACCCGAGAACAGTTTGTCCGCCGAGGAGGAAAAAAGAGTCCCTTCGAGAAGGACGAACGTAGCTAGTCGAAACGCGCGTAGGAACACGATCCGACACCTGCCCCCCCCCTCCCCCGCCCTTCGGTGGTGTCGAGTGTCCTAAAGCAAAGCTGTCGTCTCATCGAGATATTGACATTGACTATTTCGTCGACCGTTGGTCCTCGGCGCGCACACACACGTGTCCCGTGCCCCGTGTCCCCTGTCCGTCGGTAATCGAATCGGACAGACCAGACCGGGAAAGACCTTTCTAGACCTCCTCGTTACTGACCTTTAGACGCGCCGAAGGCTCGTACTAGTACACCGTCAATCTGACGCGCGCGTCACCGTAGCGTTCAGAGATATGACGAGCGGAAACGAGCGTAAATAGTCCGAACGAGCGTCGCACAGTCGCCGAAACGGGCACGAACATGGTGATCGCGTCGCGTCTATAACCATCGCCGCGAGCGTCGTCGAGACTGTTGTATCCCTGGTCGTTCATGCCAGCCCTCCGCCTGCTGCCTTCTTCGCCGTTTGCCTCTGGTTCGCGCGACGGACCCGCACCTCACCACCATGATCTCGCGCGGTTCGTCGTGCGCGTCGTCATTTTCTCCCTGATGCGTCCGCTGCTTCCGATCCACGTCCTGGGCTCGATCCGCTTGCTCGACTTCCCGCAGTACCGACAACCGTATCGCATAACGGGCAACAACACTCGCGGGACTATCGCCGTACGCGCGTCTATCGTCCCCGACGCACCGTTCTCCCCGATGCTCGCGGGGATTTCACCTCGATCGAAACGTCGTAAACGTCGCCATTCCCAATGCCCGACGACACACCGCCACCCCGGTTTACGCGCAACGACGGAACGGAAGACGCGCTACCACTGTGGAAGAGATGGAAACGCGAACTGGCGTTCGGGAAGGGTTCCTCGCGCACGGGGGTTAGCTGTCAACAGCGCCCGAGGTAGGCAACCGGACTGACTCGCGCTGCACGGTGTTGGCGACAGACAGCGCGACCGCCGCGATCCGCTCGCAACGCCAAACAACGGAGAGAGAGAGAGTGAGAAGATTCGCGAGCGGGGGCGGAAGCCAACAGGAGGGTGGATGGCTACGAGGGAAACGAAGAAAGTGGAGGGGATAGAACTCGACCGAAGGGTGAAAGAGCGAGAAAGAGGACGGACTGGAAAGGTGGGAGCAGGGATGTATCGAAGGGTAGAGGGGTGGCGGTAAAACGAGTTAGAAAATCTGAAAGAAGCGCGTGTAGCGCGAGGGAAACCGGGGGAGGGGAAGGGATACGAAGATCCGAGAGAGATGTAACGAGCGAGGAAATCTGAGTGGGTGAAAAAGTGAAAATCTGTGGGAAGCACGACGGGAAAGTAGCCCGTGATAAGATGCAAGAACCGGTGTGGATAATTTGACCGGAAGGACCGAACGGGGAATGGGAAATCTACGCGATAAGAGGAAAAACCAACGTACGTCGAAAAGATAAAAACGAACGGATAAATAATTCGAATAAATTCGAAACGATATGGAAATGTAGGAAGAGCGGAGGCAGGGAAAAATGCAATTCGAAAATGAAAAACGAAAGACACAGGGGACAAAGGGAGCTTGCGCGCTACGGAGGTTGCTCTTCACCGATGCCGAGTGCCAGCCTTCTGCTCAATGACTCTGCAAGTACCTTCGCTTGTCTTGTAATTAAATCGTTGCGACGAAAAAAAAAAAAAAAAAATGAATCCCCGACGTTTCCTTGAAAAATTCACACTTTTTCCCGTGTATTTATTCTTGGCGGCGAGGGAACGGGGCTGAAGCGGGGAAAGGAGAAATTAATCCCTTGAACGTGATGTCCTCGAGGCTGCACACGTTACGTATATACGTGTGTATTCGCAATCGACGACGAATCCCATCCGTGCTCGAAAATAATCGAAAGCCTTAGATCGAAATAGACAGAGCGCTATGCAACACGAAATATTCGTATACCGATAAAGTTATATGATTATGTCAGAAAGAAAGAATCCCCATAAATTTGTCGATAACTGACCATACAGAGCTATCAAAGAGAAAATATTATTATATTTTCTACCCCTTTCGATGAATATCGGGACACCTGTATCCGGGTAAAAATGACCTTGGATTCCCTGTACGAGGGTTTAAAATAATATTATTTTTTTCAATGGATAGTTCGAATCTCTTGAGATTACATTAAAAAAAAAAAAAAAAAAATTGAATGATAGATGTTGATTACGGATCGCTTACCGTTTCACGTGGAATTCGAAGACGATCGATCAATCGAGACTACCGGTGGCGTTCGACGCGCGCGATTAGAGCGGCGAATCTTTTCCATATCCCGGATCAATAATCGACGTATATTCTTTCAGGACGATGGTAGAACGCATGCCGGTAGAAGTCGTGAAAATTGCGGCGGTGTCGGACGAAATATCGCCAACGCCTTGGTTAACCTCGGTCTGAACACCACACGATTAATATCCGTCGTCGGTGACGACCGGCCTGGGGAAGCTATAATTAAAAATCTAGGAGATGGTGGCCAGACCGTCGAGCGGTTATCGAACACGAGTACGGCTAGGTATGCGTACCTTTCCCCCAAATAAGCCACGGGATACTTCTCTCTGTCCCTCTTTCATTAACAGGATTTTTAGAATAAATTCTTGTCCGATTAAACGATTACGTCTATCGTTAATGACAAACTTCGCATAGAATTTCTCGAAAGTTAAAAAATAATTCGTTGACAATAATTCTTTTTTTTTTGTTGTACTTTGTAATTCAAGATATACCGCAATAATCGACTATAAAGGTGAATGCCGTTTTGGAATCGGCGAGATGGACCTCTTTGCCAGCATTAGCCCGAATTTGATAAAGAAATACCAATCGTACGTAGAAAACGCCAGCTTCATTGTTCTCGATGGAAATCCACCCCTGGACACGATTAAATACGTCCTAGACCTTGCAATATACTCGAAAATTCCAGGTAAGCGATACTTCTTAATACTCTATTCATTTTCAATTCATTTTATTGGAGTAATAATCTCGTATGTGATTGGTCGCATCTTCGGAATGTACAACAATATAAAAATTAATATCGTGATCTCGGCATTAAACGTGTATATCTAAAAACTATAAAGTAAAAAATAATTAGTACGCTCGAAACATAATTTGGACGATTTGTCAAGCTTATAAATACAAGCTCTGAATATATACGTGACAGACATTCTATCACTGTATACTTGGGATAGTCACAATTTATAACTACGTGTATAAAACTATATTATAGATATGTATAAACAGTTCTTTCTCTTCCTCTAAATATATAAATTTCTATAAGAAATGGACGGAGTTAAATAGTATTGATGAGAACACGCATACGTGAACTTTATATAACACGATCACTTCGTGTAGTAGAGTACGAATTATATGTATCCTCCTCTTTGCAACCCTTGATGGGTCTGTGGGTTAGGCTGCATTTGCATTACTAAATTACGAGATTCTCGGCGCAACCTATAACCGGCTTTGGCATCCAGATACAAGAAAAATGCAGCTAACCAATGGAACATAAACGAGATAACTGCTAAACCATACGACCAAGATAAATGATTAAAATTTGGGTACATCAACCAGTCTCTGCGCCAGCATTGCCCTCCAAATATTGACACTGCCAAGAACAAAAAAGTGCCTGAAATACAAAAATCATAAAAATAATTACATTTCCAACATTTTCGTACTTTGTTGTTAACGAAATTTTTACTTGCCTGTGGCTGCACAAGACAGAAAAGCAAATGAAGAAAGGAGCCATTCAAAATTCAATACGAATTTCAAAGGCCAACGAACTAGAATCAATGCAATCAGAACTTGCGCAAAAAAAGACAGTAGAAGGGCAAGAGTGACAAATGTTTGCACCACCATCAGCCATACTGGTAACAGCCACTCACGAATCACGTAATATTCTTCAGAGAAGACGTGATGGCATCCGTCAAATTTCTTATCGAACTGAAAGTATGGATATCGAAATTGTTCAAAACAATATTCCCAAAGTCCCATGTGCTTGAAACTACTGAAAGTTTCTTGATAAGACTGTATCCAATAGGGGCTGAAAATAGTTAGAATTTAATTGTAAAAATAATTAGATATTAAATAGTCATTGAAGAACTATATTTACTCAGATATTATTATTATATAAAAGTTCCAAATTTTTTTAATTATTACCTTGTAAATGCCATTAATAATAGTAAACCAGCAATATATGTGATAACTCCACCAAAAACTATCGCATCTGAAAAAACATAATGAAAAATTAATAGAGGTTAAACATGTTTTTCAATCACCATACAGTGAAAAACAATATTACTTACTTGACGCGCGATGATATTCCTGTTTATCGACGGACATGTTAATAATTTATTATCAATGGAACCAAAATTATAAATCAATTCAGCTTAACAAAAAGTTTGTTTATAAACTACACGAAACACAGACTTTGTTGTAATTTGCCACACCTCTCGTTCCTTCGCTGCTGCAAACTTATTTGACACTCTGTAAGATGGCGCTGTTCGATAATCAGTGGTTCTCAAATCATTTGTATTTAAAAATTAATGTAAAATCAAGTCATCGAACTAAATAAACAATTCTTTTAACAAAGGATAGACGAACAGGAAAAACACAAAACAGGATTTTATTTAACAACTAATTACATGTTTATTTAAGTAAAGATATATTACAAAAATGTATGCATTGCGCTACCTTAATTAGGTATAATTTTATAAATGATTTTGTATTTAAGGACGGATGTCAGTCATTAAATTACCAAGTAATATTACTCATTTATCGTGTATGTGTAAATAACAAGTCTTTGTAAGTTTACACCATACAAATTTAACACTGGCAGTGAAAATTTACATCATAATATCATGTAGTATTCAACGACCTATCGCGTGTACAAAAGAAACAAATTACTTATTTAATATACTCGAGATTGTTCTCCTTCTAGGCTTCAAAACTCTTGCTAAAATAACCATAGATACGATCGTATTCTTATTAACTGTCTATGTAAATGTTTTTTAAGGCACATTGTTTTACAAAGGAAAGTATGATGACTTAAAGTACATTTACTTTGTGCATTAATGTTAAATTCAAAAATTGTCGATATACAGGAAAAGCAATAACAGTATGAATATACAGATAGCTATCTGTAATGAATATACCTCTACATATCTTGTATATATATAAAACATTGTACAAAAATACAAATCTTGTTTATATCTTACTTTGTACTTAAAATAATACAAATCTTATAATCTACACAATTTACTCTACTATTGGATATAAGCTAATATAAATGGACGGAATAATATTACAAAATTTTGGTATTAAAATGTGCAAGTCTTGTATGATAAAAATATCCTACTTATGTACGAGATTCAAGTTGAAATCTTGTTTGAGATTCTTTCAAGTAGTCTCTCTTTTTTCGCTGAACTATTCCCTCAACAAGGAAAAGTATACCAGTTATAATAGTCAATACACTGCCTACAGCTGCCATTATAAAGGACCAACCAAAAAAGTTATTCGCATGCCCGGGCATCCAACCTTTGGTGTTTCCAAGGCATGCAAATACAATAACCGCCAATCCACCACTTATACCACCAGCCAATAATAAATATCCAATCGTCATTATGAGTTGTACATATCGTCTCTGTTCTGGATTGCAGCATAAAGCAAATAACAATATCAATACAAACGATATAAGACTCAGTAAAAAGCATAGAGTGAAGAAAAACTGTGTTGCTATCATGAATGCTGTAACAAAAACAATTGCAATTATGTGTGAAATATGTAAATGTTTATCAAAGAAAGATATCCAAAAAGAAATCATGATCTTTTGAACAAATATCGTTTTTATGGTGAAATAAAGGAAGAAACTCACGAGGCAGAAGAAAACCACGAATATCAGAGTATCCTGCAGTGAATGGATCATAAACCCATCTGCAGCCGACGAAAAAGCGTCTAGGCGCGTCCATTTCCTGGGGATTTGGCAAAGATCTAAAGCAATGTGTCCAAAGGCCCAATTTGTCTAGTTTCGCGCCAGTGATACGATAATCGCTCACCAACCATGACGGTGTACCGAATGCAACACAAACACACACGAAAGCGACAATGAAAACACCGACACCGATGTTGCCAGAAAAGCTTCTTTTCTTCATCGTTAAAATTCGTTCCGTGAACGATGGAGATCACGACGTGGAATACTGCGAACGATAAACAATTCACAAATCTACTGATCCAGTAAAGATCCCACGGTATTAACCACACCCAAACACGTTATGTTGTCTAGTGGCCATGTAGCATACCGTCTAACCTAACCTTGTAAAATCGTGAGTATCCCACGAGTACTAGCTAGCAGTTATTACGAGTAAAGGGTTCTCAATCTGCTGTTAAAACGCTTAAAAAATGAAATGTCCTCGATTCAGTCACAAAAAACAAGACTAAGATGAGCGATACTTTAACATGGGAAACGCTACTACGCGAGTTAAAAATTTTATGTAAATTCTCATTGTTAGAACATTACAACGTTGTTATTTTTATTTGGCGCCATTGAACGTGCTCTGATTACAAACAACATCAGTATGGAAATAAATTGGGTCAAATGCATCGCGTACTACTGAAAACAATTTTCCTTAAACATATGTCGAATTTTGTTTCACGTTTCTTCAATAATTCTAGAATTTGATGAAGAATATCGAAGAAATAAATTTTTAGTTTTCGAAAATCTTTAGATCTCTATATTCGTGGGATTGTATACAGTATTAATAATAATTTAATAATATTTTGCATTTATGATTTATTTAAGCCACTCTCATCGTCTTAAAGATTCTCAGAATGCGAGTCACTTTTATTGTCATCCGCTCATGATTCATTCAGATAAAATTCACATGCGTCAAAATGACGACTCGAATGCATATGATTATGGAAATAAAAAAAAAATTAACTGTAAATCGTATTGAAATTTATCGCATGTCGCATTTATATCGTTTTATATTACTTTTGCTTTCAAACAATGAGACTTAAAGGAATAATTTTATGTAAATGGCGCTAGACGAATAATGAATTATTTATGAAACCGTTCATGAATTAATACGTTTATCCGATACTTGTACAATTTTCTAGTATCGGTAAGTGTGAAAAATGGCGTGTAACCGACGGTAATACGGTTTTCAGATGTGATCGATATAGTATGCGAAATTGTAGAAGTCGCTGATTAAAATAGGAGGTAAACTGGGTCAACGACTTACACCTGACGTCGATCTTCGTGCACGCAATCTTAGTCGTAACTCACGTTGAATTATTTCCCTCGATAGTAAAACGGGTCACAGCCTGACTGTGTTCTGCCCTTTAAAACTTAATTATTTTTCCCTACAAATTTCGTAGATCGAAATCTTGGTACGAGTTACATTGAACGTGAATGTACGCATGACATTATTGTATTTTGATTTTCAACGATGTTCAATTTCTCAACGTTATAATTCTCTTAATAAAATAGTCTCGTAAATTTATATTCGTAAAGTTGATTTAGCAAATAAAAACAATTCTATGAAGAAAATAAAATACTAATGGAAGTAGACATTTTCAAACAAGTTATTTTATTGCTTCAACTTTTTATACATATTTCTGATATAAAAGATTACTACAAATATACAATATTTGTTCATGTAAAGGCCATGCAATGTTTTCAGTTACACAGCTAATACTATTTTTATTTACAGACACTTAGTCTTTTCGCATAAAACGTCTTACTTCTATGGACGGATTTGTAGCATTAATTATTCTATAAAACAAACAATAAATGAATAATTTACATTTTAAATATTATAAGAATATATAAAATATTTTCTTTGATTTCGGACTGTACCGTTTTTCTTTCTTTTTAAATACATTAAAGTTATAATTGCATTTTATTAGTTAACAAGGACGTTTACATGCAGTGTAAATAATACCTATCAAAATAATGAGTATAAATATAAAAATATATAATAAAATCTTTGAAAGTTCATGCAGAGCTTGTTCAAAGTAAATCTACATAGACTGTGCTTGGGCTCATAGATGAACCATGTGCAGATCTTCGATATTTCAAATGGTTTATCAGATTCATTTTTGTCATGAATGAAAACTACAGTTAGATGGTTGTATGAGTCTTCTGTTCTTCGTTTAATATTCTTTCTTGCTTCTTTTTGTGCCTACGACCTTCTATCAAAAAGAGCACTCCTGCTATGATCAAAGTAAAGCTTCCCACTACAGCCAATGCATAAGACCAACTAATATCATTATGTTCCCAGTTGGGCATCCAGTCTCTACTGTCACCTCTTGCACCGAATATTATTACAGCTATAATACCACATATTCCTCCTAATAACAAGTTTGCACCAGTTGTCCATAGGAGCAACTGATATTTATCATGATGACGAGAGCAGCATGTGTATAATATTGTTGAGAAACCTCCTATTAATAGTAATGTCAGGCATAATGTGAAAAAAAATTGTGTTGCAACAAAAAAGTCTGTCAGAAGGATATCGTGAATTATATAATATTCTTCTTCAAACACCCACCAACAACCATAAAATTTAGTATCATACAAGTGATGAGGATGTTCAAATCCTCTAAAACACACCTGCCATAAACCTGTAACAACAAATTGATTTTTTACACACGAATGAAGATTTTAAATAGCATTTCATTTACATTTAATTTCTCTGTGATTTTTGTCATGGACTACAAACGATTGTGCGATTCAAATTTTATGTAAATACTGATTGAAAAACGTAATGAAATTAATTTAAAACTCTTGCTTTCAAAGTGCGTCGTTTAAACAATAACAAAACGTAAATAACGTAATATTGTTCTTATAGTGGAAGAAACATTTTAAATCGTATTACCGATCTTAACAAATTTTGGATTTTCCAATTTTCCGTCTGTTTCGAGCCAATTGGGTGTGGTAAATGCGATCACTATTAAAACAAATGCAACAGCCGTGCATATCGCAGCAGCTTTCCCGTTGCGAGTTTTACCCATTATATCATCAAATTGTTGATACAATCGTATCGTAAAACTTGATACTTTTTATATTGTATGATGTATTATTGAATGACAACAAAATTTTGTTTTTCTGCGGTATAGCTTATGGTTATGTTGAAATGTACACACACGCATACTAAATGTCCTATGAAATAGAATCTCAGTAGATGCCTTCGTACGAAACATTTTTAGCGCCTCGGCAGCGCTGCATGTTACGAAGGATCCATTTAATTTATTCAGCGGTTCATTTGAATAATTCTCCAAGACAAGATTCAATAAAAATTTTATTCATTACTATAAAACATCACTACATAACACTGTGTTCAGAAGATGACTCTATAAATAAGTAATATTAACAAAAATAATTTTTCTTTCAGTTTGGTACGAACCTACAGATGTAAAGAAGGCAACGAAAATATTTGAAGCAAAAGCACAGTGGCAAAATGTCCTGCATTTTATATCTCCAAACAGAAACGAGTTAAAAATCATAGGAAAATATTTTGGAGTACACGTGCCTGAAAATAAATTGATCATGGACTTGGAAGAAGTAAAAACAATCGCGGAACAAGTGGCCGAATTTGTTCCAGTAGTTGTAACTACGTTAGGATCACAGGGAGTATTGGTAAATATTATTAATTATGGAAAAATTTTAAATGCGATTTAACCAAATGTATAATATTGTTCTCGGCAGGTTGCTCGCAAAGCTTTAGGAAGTAATCCTTTTTACGACACAAAGGGTAACTTAGTTGAAAACACTATGATTACATCCCGTTTGTATCCGCCATTGTCTTACATCTCCGAAGACTCGAACGAAACATTTAATGTAAGCGGCTGCGGAGACTGCCTTACCGCCGGAATAATTTATGGGATTCATAAAAATCTATATGAAACTAATTGTCTTTCTTTAGCCTTAAAGGCTGCTGCACTTTCTTTAACATCATTAGATGCAGTCCCTGCTTCACTTTCATTAATAAGCAATAATATAAAATGATAATAAATGCATTAGTTGTTAAAAACTATTAGAAAAGGTACATGTTAATTGTGTATTATAAATTAAAAATATTTCTCTATTTTTTAACTGCTTGAATTATCTCTAAAAATCTATACTGCATTTATTTTTTATTTTTTAATCAGCATAAATGGACGGATTGGAACGGCAATAAATAATTGACATTTAGTTGCCTTATTTCGATACATTATCGCTTCTCTTCCTTTCCCCATTTGGTGACAAACTCACTAATGTTAAACTTTCTTTTACATCCTTCATAATTCATGTATCTTATTTTTCCAAATATTTCTCTCTCTGGCCAACCATGATCATGTACACCACATATAGACCACATGCAACCTAAGAATTGTATCAATACGTGTTGTTTCAATAGCGTTAAAATCATTATAACGTCGGATACACGAAACATATAAAACTGACCTACATAACCATTAGGATCACAACCATCTATACTATATTTATTGTTTAAGAAAATAGCCGTTTCTAATGCACTTTCAGGTGTTGCAGTCCATTCTAATATCTTCTTTGCCCAATACATTCTCAAAAATCCACTCATTTTTCCTGTTGTTACCATTTGATTTTGGCATGCATTCCATAAATCATCATGGGTTTCGGAATTCTCCAAACGATTTAAAGAATACACATACTTTCTTTTATCTTCTCTATATACATTAATATGTTAGGTATTAAACGATATACCTACACGCAATTGAGAACAAAATACGAATACATTACCGATGCTTGGTTAATGTTTCTATTGCCCAAGCATGAGCTCCTTCAAGAAGATCATAATTTTCATTGTAGAAACAAAAATTGTCGCTAAGTTCTCGCCGTGTAACAGCCTCCTCGATAAAAGATTGGACCGATTTCGGATATAACTTTTTGTATTCCTGTATTTCTAAAATACAACGTTGTACAGATATCATACCAAAATGAAACCATGGAGACAAATTGCTAGTAGCATCCGACAACGGATCATTACGTTTATCGGCGTACTGTTTCAAACGATTTTGTATAAAACTTTCTAGTTCTTTAATACCATGTTCATACCCTGGCGTTGCCCATGTAATTTCATCCACAGATGTATCTACTTTTACATTTTGTAAAGCTGTTTCCCAGTCATTCTTTTCAAACTTATTTGTTGTCGCATACAGATGTTTTACAATGGGTGGAAATTCAGTTAAAAATTCTTCCAGCTTTGTATGTATTTTATTTCTAATTGTTCTAGCAGCAAATTCTTCTTTCGGCGAGGCACACCAGCAGGGCACAATATTATGTGCATCTACCTTTACCAAAACGTATATTAAGAGAACCAACCATTAATTAATCGTTAATGAATTACTACCTATATAAAAGCAAAAAAATAAATGTATTATATAATTTTATTTACTTGACAAATAGGAACATCTTTAGGAAGATTGTTCTGTAAATCATTGATCCATGACATAGGCAATTTCAATGGGCAAAAGTCTGTAATCACAGCACCCATATTAAATGTTTTTACAAATTTAAGAATGCCAATGTTTGGTTCTCCATGCAAAAGATGGAAATTTATATTCAATGTTTTACATTCCTCCTCAACTTTCTCCAATCCTTTCAGGAGAAATTTATAGTATCTTATTGAAGCATCGAGGAAGCTTGGCATTATACAGAAACATACATGAAGTGGTACATTGTTTTTTAAAGCAGTTTTTTGAGCAAAAAGCAAAGCCCAGTTATCTAAAAACATTAAAAATGTATTCTATACTAAAAGTACTATATCTACAAGAGCAATATTACACACATTATGTATGCAATACCCTTACATAAATACCTTGTATTCTAACATCACGAAACATCCAATATAAAATACCTTTACATTCCTTTTTAACATCTTTCAAACTATTCAATACTCGAACGCGTTCTTTTTTAAAATTAAATGTCATGACACATTCGGCTGTCTAAAGAAAAACATTTATCGATCATGTCAACAAAAAATTTTAATAAATAAAATGCGTTTGTAAGGTATAAAAAGAAACTTAACTCACATTCTCTCTATTACTCTTAAACTTTGTCAAGAGATCCAATGTTTTCCTTCGTTTGGATGGACTTGATTCAGTCATATTTTAATGAGTATTATTTTCAGTGTACAGTATTAAATTGACAATATAAAAATTTATTTAAAAAATATATTTCACAAATTAAAATACAATAGTTTTCTCTATATTTTATTTACATTTAAATCGAAATTAATAATTAATTATGTAATAAATGTTAGCAATTTATTTTATAAGATTAATACAACATTTTTTAGACTGGAACGACGCATCTTCTACGTATTGAGTCACACTACGCAATATAGCCGTTGTTATATCTGTTGTTAGAACAGGTAAACTATAGTTATGTATACATCATTTGTACATCATATGTACACGAATATGTACATACAAACCATCCATCACACTGTCGGTTTAGAATTTAAAACTAGCCAATCTGTGCTCGCGTACGATATATGTACGCTTCTTTATCAAATTTTCTGATTGAAAAATTTCCGAATTATGCACAAGCTAATTACATTTTTAACGAGGGAAGCTATTAAACACAGTACAAGCAAATTAAAGAGACTTCTTCGATGCACCAATGTATAATATCAGGCAAAAACATAGGTTACAACTTTGGATCATATTACACTGGTAACTTTCGCAAAGTTACATTTTTTTAACGTAACTTTCATTATGTGTTAAAACGAAGAACATAAAAAGGTGGATAAAAGTGTCATTAAATCGTAAAACAATTTATTTCTATTTTACACAAAATAATACATACAATACACTGTCCATATGCATAAGTTAATAACGTTGTATGCCACGTTTTGCATTAGTTTGTAAAATAACAATGTTACAACAAGATAATAAAAACACATATGGCTGCTAAATCATGAAATGTTGCTGATAATATAGGACAAATAGGTTACCCATTAATCGCAACATTATCTTCGTTTTTGCATACATATCCACGAGTCAGATAAATTAAAAGGAACCTAGCCTTACCACGGTGCAAGAACCAGAGCTGGCAAAATTTTATTTAATATTAAAATAAACATTGTAAGGTTTGTTTAAATTGTGATTCTGTTTGGCAATTCGAATCGTGCAACGATAGAAAATACATAACGTACGAATAGAAGATAAATGTAAATGTTTCGATACATCGAGCTATTAATTTTCAATACATTGAAAACGGTACAACTGTGAAATTGAAGTATTAGCAATCGGAACTATTGATTGATTATTTCATCGTTTCGTTACTTGGACACATTAGTTTCAACATCCACCGTAAGACAATGTGTTAAAAAAATGTTTGAAACGTTGTTATTTCGAAAGTGCTTGGGTTTAATAGGGTCCAATTATGCGAACCTATAAACAAAACCACCAGCTACTCAACAGAAGTAAACAACATCACAACACGCACGCACACAATGGAGAAATGCCACAGAATCACAGAAATGCGATGCTTTTCGGACGAGCAATGACAAAGTCGCGGTGGAGGGGGTAGAGCCAGTCAAAAGAAGGCTGTGGAAGGGGGATAGACGAGGGAAGAAGCGGGCAGGCTGGCATACGGACCTGTCCGACTCACGACGACTCGCGATCTCGTGGCTGCGTTTCAGCTGCTATCCTGCGCCGCTGTCCACCAGACACATTCGAGCACCAGAGGCGCGCGGCAGTAGTAGCTGTAGATTCGGTTTGGTGTAGAGGAAAAGAGACGCATATATATACTAATTACATATATATATATACATATATATATATACACATACATATATACATATATAGGAAGAAAAGGATAGAAAAGAAAGAGGTCGAAAGAGAGTAAGAGCGGAGCGGGCGCCGTTACGATAAAAGAAGTTTTTCGGAGAGCGTATTCGGGAGAGCGTTCAATGGTCGAAGCAGTTATGCGCCACGCCGTCATAGGACTGTTAGCTAGCTAGTTCTGACTACGGGAGGTCTCGGGCCGCAGTTACGACCTCGAGAGAACGAGCGGGTTCGCCTCGCGAAGATGACCATAATAGTCTTTTTGATCGACACGTCGGCCTCCATGAATCAGAGGGCATATTTGGGCGGGCGACCCACGCTTTTAGACGTAGCCAAGAGCGCCGTGGAGACTTTCGTGAAGGTACGCCAGTCACACAGCTTTCCCGGCTCTCCCGGGAGGTTCGATTTGGCCGTGCTTGTGTCGTGTCGTCGTCGGCTCGTACCATCGTCGTCAGAAAGAGAGAGAAAGCAACGTGGATAACGGCTCACCTGCTTTACCTCCCTCGCCACCAACATTTTAACGTTAAATCCTTGTTTTTTCAGGTAAGACAGAGATCACCGGAGAGCCGTGGGGATCGTTATATGCTCCTGACCCTCGAAGATCCGCCCCAGAATATCAAGGTATGTTTTCCTTCGTATTTCACCGTCTTTACCGTTCACATCTTCCGCACTTTTTGTCCTTTTCTTTCCCCCGTTTCCCGTGATCTCTTCATCTCTTTCACACATGCATATAGAGGCACACATACGCTCTCTTGTACTAGCCTACTGTTCAAGCCTAGGTAAGATATGCCTTTCAAATAGTAAATGGTAAATAGGTTATTTTGTTTCCAAGTCTGATCCATTACGATTGAAATAAAATGCTGTTTTATTTACATTGTTATGAAAATGGATTATAGTTTTGTTCTTAGTAAACACACCTCAGATCTGACTGTTATTTGATGTAGAAGTATTTGAAACACTATTTCAAATAGTGGAAGCTATTAAAGTATTATTACTTTTTTTCTTTCTGTTCATATTCTTGCATCATATGATGGTGAAAATAAGATTATTGTAGACTTTGAATCAGAGTTGGGTAAAGTTTGTAATAGTAATATTTTGTAGACCATCGCCTGGAAAATGTATTTCGTGTTTCACACTGGGGGTATCAAGGGGCCTAAGTCGAAGCCCCAGTTTATTGTGCTTTGCAGCTACAGGCCCCAAAAGTGTGTGACAAAATGCTGTATTGCGTTTAAGTTGTATACCCTTGAGGATTGAGCAAATATAAGCAAGAATTATTCGATCAAATGTAAGCATGAATTTTCGCTGTGTTTAATTACAGATGTATTACTTTGTCCTTATACTTTTCCTACCTTTTTTTCATGGTCAAAAAAAGATTTAAAATGTCAAATATATTTAAAAGTTTTAAAAAAAAACTTTTTATTTTATTTACAGTCGTTTTAGCGTTTGCTACTTAAAGTAATACTTCAAATAATTCTATTTTAAATTTCACCCAACTCTGATTAGTTGCCATGTTAATAATATTCCATATAATAAACTTTTTTTTTTTCTTTTTCTCTTCTTTATATGTCTTTTCAGTTTTCCCTTTCAAACGCATTTGCGATTCCTTGTTTCGTACGACGAGTCGATGTATTCGTAACGATTGCGGTATTATTTGTCCCCTTCGATTGCTGAATAATTGATGTTCAGCAAGAAAGCAGTAAAGTGCAGCGTGCACTTGTCGTATCTTCCGTTATGGAAGAACAGCATTGTGGGTAATGATACGCGGGTGGGGGTCTACCTACAAGAGTCTCTCTCTCTCTCTCTCGGATATACGCGCGCCAAATTTACGAAACCAATAACACACAATTTCGTCGATAAAACACACTTCTTCGTTATTGCTTCAGAATTTTACCGATTTCTATTATAATAGATATCTTTTTCAATAACTTTCTCCTATTATTATTTTTTCTTTACATAATGCTTCTCAGGATTAATTTTATGTATTCAACTTAAGCGAACACTTTTACGTATTCACGTTACTTTTTTATTTCAGAGTTGAATAAATGGTGATCAGGCTAATGGCTCAAGAATGGGCCAAAGTTGTTATGAGGGTTGAAGTACTGTCGCGGATTTAATCACGACAGAGAAGTAAAAAGAGTTTTCATGCAAAACAATGAATCCTGAAACAATAAAGAATTACCATGAAAAGTTGATGAAAGTTGGTATCTGTGGTGGATACGAAATCAAGAGAATCGTCGATGCAACTGATAATTACTGTTGTAAATTTTTTATGGCTATTCTTTATTGTCTTAATGCCTCTTGCATGGAGGTTCTTTTCGCTCACCCATTATTGCAGAACTTTAGTGATACAATTACATAATTCGTAATAAACTGCAACTTTGTATCTTTCTTGAACCATTAGCTTCATTATCAGTTTTAATTTATACATAAAAAATATAAAAATTAAGCCGTTTTATAAATTTTTGTTATTTAAATACTGTTAATTAACTGTTAATTATTACTGTTAATGAATAGTTAAACTGATAAGAATATCTAAACTAAGAATGAAAACTGCAAGACATTGAAGTAGTTTGTTATGTTTCCTGATTGTCCTAAAACACTGAATACAGCCACTCTTCTAATTTTCCTATGTTCCAACAAATCTTTATTGCAATACCTAAAGTCCTTGCAAAAGATTTTTTTGAAGTACCAATTTCTTCTTTTCTGTCTCGTCCTATAACTGAAATTTACATTTTTTTTCTTTCAGGCTGGCTGGAAAGAAAATTTAGCAACTTTTATGAATGAGCTTAAAAATTTACAATGTGTCGGATTGACAACATTAGGTGCTGCTTTGAAACATGCTTTAGACGTTCTGAATATAAATCGTATGCAGACAGGAATAGATACATATGGTCAAGGAAGATGTCCCTTTTATCTGGAACCTTCAGTAATTGTTGTCATTACAGATGGGGGAAAGTACACTACTAATAGTGGTGTAAATCAAGACGTAAGTTTATTTAATGTTTAGAAAGTAGGAGTAATTATATGTTGTGACAAGCCTATTGGGAAACATGCAATAACCACTGAAATTTGTATTAAAAGTTCACATTGCCAATGCATTCTCCTATACCTGGATCCGAATTGACGAAAGAGCCGTTTAGATGGGACCAAAGATTATTTTCTTTGGTATTGAGACTATCCGGAACACCGGCCGTCGAAAGAGATACTGGCTTAGTGGCAAGCGATTTATCTCCTATAGATGCTATGTGTGAAGTTACCGGAGGTACAAACAACACTTTTATAATGTTATTTAATATGACTCTATTCGTGGAAAATTCCAATTTAACAAAATTTGTTGTTTATCGTAGGTCGTTCGTATTGTATAACATCTTTTAGAATGATGATGCAGTGTATAGACTCTTTGGTACAAAAAGTTCAGTCAGGCGTGGTGATAAATTTCGAGAAGATTGGACCAGATCCTCCGCCATTAACCAACGAAGCACAACACGCGGATGACGATGAAAACGAAGACGAGAGTAATACAACGAATGGAGCACGATCGTTGTATCCCCCGAATCCAACAGTACCGGGCAATACGGCATGGCATTCTTGCAGAAGACTGATTTATGTTCCAAGATCTGCTCAAAAAGGATTTGCTGTTGGTTTCTGGCCGATCCCCGAAAGCTTTTGGCCTGATCTCAGTGCTAGTTCTTTGCCGCCTAGGTCAGCGCATCCGAACGTCAAGTTCACTTGCACGAGTCAAGAGCCTATGGTGATAGAAAATCTACCATTCGATAAATACGAACTGGAACCGAGCCCTTTAACGCAATACATATTAGCCAGAAAGCAACCAACAATTTGTTGGCAAGTTTTTGTAGCTAATTCCTACAAATCCAGCGATGTGGGTCACCCGTTTGGATATTTAAAAGCAAGTACTAATTTAACGTGCGTGAACTTGTTTGTAATGCCCTATAATTATCCGGTGCTCTTACCTTTGCTGGAAGAACTCTTTAAAGTTCACAGATTAAAGCCAACAAACGAATGGAGAACACAGTTTCAAAATTACATGAGAACCATGCCCACTTATTATGCAGCGGTAAGTTTTTTTTCATTTATCGTACCGAATTAAGATTTTTTAGATTCCTGTACTATGATTCCGTACTTTCTGTGATTTAAACATTTCTGTATGTTAATGTCTTAATCTGGCTTTAATTATAAATAGTATGTTACATAATAAATTATACTCTTGCATATGTTTTGTTTACAGTCCCTTAGGAGAGCTTTAACTAGAATGGGTGCTCCGGCACCATTAGCACAAACATTAATTCCTGATAACATGGATAACTCTTTATCCTATAGTGTCTTAAATTATTTAAAACGACTGAAAAATCAAGCTAAAATTGAATTCGATAGACTTTGCAACGAGGTTCTTTCTAAACAACTCGCTGCTGCCAATATGACAAAAAATTTAGTAAATGGTAGTACAACAACAGTGACAGATGGAGTGAGAGTTATTCCTAGAACTCCTTTGAAGAAAGATTTGGTAAACAGTCGTAGTTCAGAAAATGTTGTTTATTATTATTATAGTTTATGATATAAATTAATTCTATTTTTCTTTGTTCGATAGGTATCGCATCCATTATTACAAGACAAGTTTACAGGTCTAAGGGATCAATTGAACGAGTTTGGTGGATTTGTAGTTGGATTGGTCAGAAGTCAACAACGTGGCGCGCATAGTTACAGGAATGCGTTTGACGTTCCACGGAAGTCCCTCTTGGATCAAGTTGTGAGAATGCGTGCCAACTTCCTTCAACCTGGATTATTACATACAAAACTACTTGACGACGACTACGTTCATTCGATGCCTTTAGCGCAAATGGGAAATTATCAAGAATATTTGAAACGCATGACTCCGCCTTTAAGAGAAATCGAAAGTGTTCCGGTTAGACAGCATATGTTCGGTAATTATTTAAAATGTTCCACCAGTATCGTCTAAAGTGTTCGAGTTCGAACAGTGTTTTATTCCTTGTTGAATTTAGGCAATCCATTCAAGATAGATAAAAGGATGATGGTCGATGAAGCGGATATCGATATGGTTGGTGCAACGTCTTCGACCTCGAAGGGCGGTCTTAAACGTACATTACCAGCTTCAGATGGGGGATTGCTTGCTTCGAAACCGCCACCAAATAAACGAAAACCGGGTCCAATACCTAAAGATGTAGTTGTACGGAGACCGTCGTACACACCTACGAATACTCCGCCAAGTTCGCCAATACCGTGGGTCGACGACACGAAAAATCAAGTAACCCCGGCTGCTGACTCAAATCAAGTTTCACCAAATACGGTGAATTCTACAACACCTAGTATATCAAATACATCGAATATAAATTCATCCGAGAAATTAGTAAATGGTCTTGCAGAAATGCCGACAATACCGGTCTTTGAACCAATTCCAGTGGAACATATTAATAATCACATGGACGCGCCACCGACTTTGACGCCGGTAGTTAATAATGTTGACGCTCCTAAAATTGAAATAAAAGCTGAGAAAGTGGAGAACGTTAAAAACGAGTGTAACAAACTACCTCTTAACGATTATGTTGAAAATAGTGTGAAAGTTGAAAATTCAATTGACGAAAGGTTGTCCAATCATGTCGAGGATAAACGCGAGCCCAAAGTAGAAAAAGACAAAGTTTTGACGAAGAAGGAATTAGAAGATATTAGAAGACATAATTTGTCCGTTCGTGAACTTGTATATAAAGAAGTACGGAGAAGAGGTACAAGTAAGTTGATACATATATTTTTGTTATTTTTGAACATGTTAAAGAGCAATAAAGATAACGCGAAATGGTGTAATTTTTGTACAACATATATGAACAAGAAATCTGTACGAAATAGATTATTAATGATTCGTGATCTTGTTTCAGATTATGCGACACTATTTTCACACTTACACCAAATTCAAGGAACTTTAGATATACGACTTGCATTTTTGCGAGATATCGTTAAAGAATCGTTACGATTTAAAAGACGTAATTTGGCATCATTGCTAGAAGAATATTTGAAAACTGTACAAGAGGATAGTTGGACTGTAAACCACAAGGTGAATCACAATGGTGCCACAAAAATAAGTTAAGAATTCGTTGCATAATCAGGGCATTATTTCAATAATAAGAATAAGAATTCAGTGAATAATGCGAGATGTCTAAATGGGATACAAGGTATCCCATCAAGCAAGTCGTACATCTGTAAAGCGATAAGCGTGTTAGCGTTTAAGGATGTATGTTGCTAAGGCGCGCGGAGTGATAATAATTGATAAATCTAATGAAAGAAAATAGCATTCTGGATGTCAACCAAGGAGATATGGTTTAACATTCTCCTATTTTTCTCTTGCTTTTCACTTCGTGACTGTACAGTTGGTAGAAATATGTTTTCTCTTGTTCTCTGCGAATGATCAATAATGTGTGTTAAGACAATAAAGTCTTGTCAGCAGTAATTTAATAACTTTGTAAACGTGTGAGTTTTTATGCATTTGCAACATATAAAATTCTCTTGTATTTGTTCATTAAATATTCAAACTTTCATATTTTGAGGTTTCTCATTTAATTATCCAACGTTTTTAACAACTCGATGCGAATTTAATACTACAAAATTATTGATATGTACTGTGATGTGCAACAATTTTTAAGTATTTGCGATTAATGCTATTAAAAATAATAGGCATGCTGTTTGTAGAATACTACCCGTCTGTTTTTCTTTAAAGAAGTAACTCGTAAATATTTTATGTCTTGGATGCAGGCATCCAAGAAACCTTTTGTTTGAAAAATATTTATTATCTAATAATTAGCGATTATAGTCTAACTTTAAAGTTTGTCTATTTTTTAAACAAATTTAAAAAAATATATCGCCCTGGTAAAGTACAATATTAATCAAATAGCACAATTCTACCAGCTGCACAATCGAGAATTTGATGAATTATATAAGAACAACAATTATGTATTTTCTTTAACCGCGTCGTTTTCTTTCTTTTCGTTTGTGAAAATTTTAACGTACACTATTGTGATCTAGGATATAAATCAAGGAACAAATTTATCAGCACACAATACGCTCTGTACATTTTTCTGTATATGTTGTTAATAGTATGAAGCCAAATTGAACTCTCGTTTCTATAAAAAGTGAAAAATACTTATGCTCGGATCTTTCAAAATTAAAATACATATCTTCTGTTTAAAAGAAAGATTGTAAAAATTTACATTTTGTAGATAGAAAGAATATTTTTATCATGTAATTCAGTAAATTAAAATACCCTGGAAATAGAATTGTTTTTGTCATAATGAATCTTCTTTTATGAAATTTAGGGCATACGATATTGGCTTTCAAAAAGTATAAAAAACTGTCATAAAAACTGATTTTTATATTCGACATTACCTTATAGAATTGAACTTATTGATGAATTCAATGAAGGGTTGACAGTGCCTAATGCTATTGAAAATTAGCGTGAAAAATATTGTATTTATTTTTAACCCACTACAAACGCCATTTTAATTCAATATAACTTTTAGACGTCCTTATAAAAAAACGTATAGTATGTTCAAAAACATGGTAAAATTATATTATAATTCTTAACAAAACGAACAAAGTATATAGGTTTCCTTTAGTACACTGAACTGCATAGTTTTACAGATACAGACGCATTTACGACCATTTGATCAAAGTCAAAAAAAGAATTTGTATTAAATTTTATATACAATTTTATGTTCTTAATCATTGTGAAGTGGGTTGAAAAGCATACAATTATTCGCAATGATTTATACAAATGATTAATAATGTCAAAATCACTTGTTACTATCTATAAGGAGTGATAATGATTTGACCAAATATTAAGTAGATTGTCCTAGATTGAATGATCAGGAAGATTATCTTACCCATTGATCTTAAAATAGATTATGCATGTATTATGCATAGTAGAAACACATCTCCCAAGCAATCTCATCTATACTTCACTTTAGTATCTTTTATATAAAAATAGAGGAAGCTTTTAGTGCCTGGGGTTCATTGGAGCGTTTTACTCTCAATAGTCAATGATTGTTTCACACAAATACGCGGATGAGCCTTCTTCATTCTAAAAATCGCTTCGTTACTCGTAACTGCTGCAAGAACAGTCTTCACGTTTATATGTAAAAACACTAAATTCTTGAAAGTAAAACTGTCTAATGAATCCCCGACATAAGAGGCCAATAAATTACAACATATCATCTCTACCATTAAATTACAATTTACCTCTCATTTAAATATAAAGGGGCCTATTCAAAAGACCTTCTAGTATCAGTTTTAGAAGGAACTGAATTTTACGCATTTTCTGGATTTTCTATAAATGCATTTTTATATCAAGATAGCGATTATTGCCCCTTCATATTTAAACAAATCTTACGTAAGATAATCTACCTGAGGTTTCTTTTCGGGGACACTAAATATCTATATTCTCCTCTTTGTAAATCTAGTAGCGAAATTGTATATCAAATAGTATTTATTAATTAAAATCGTTAAACGTTTAATAAATTATTTTATAATAATGGAGCTTAGCTGAGTCTCGAAGACAATGATGCTAGACGCTTAATGGCTCCAAAGAGAAATTAATAAGAAAGTTGAATGAACATAACACAAAGTGCGATTCTATAATGAATTAATAGATAATAAAAAAAAAAAAAAAATATATAACGGAGTAAGTAATACAATTACGAAATTTTTGTTATAGAAATTATAATTTTTTATTATACGAACGTTTTAACCAAGAAAATTAAGTGAAGATATTTGCAAAAAAAGTGTCAAAAAGTATGGAAAACTGCTATATCATATTTTCGTTAAAACGATATGTTGTAAATTTGTAAGAAATGTTTATAATTTTTTTTGTTTCATAAAAATATTTGGTCTTATGATACACAATTGTGTAAGAATTATTTATGAAATAGAAAACTATAAATTTAATACTTTCGCGCATTAAGAGGAAGCTTAAACTATAATTGACAAGCTTATGATCTGTTACATAATCAAAACTTTGTTAGGAATAACGTGATCCTTTCTTAGCAAGTATCTTCAACTTTTTTTTTAACTTCATTTCAAAGTGTAATTTATTATATCCATGTCGCATATACCTTTATTGTATCATTTAAAATATATTTAATTAGTTATCCTTTCATTGTACCTATACTAGTACTATGTACGTTGTTGTACATATTCCATTGTAAATAGATATGTATTAATGGTTACTATTAACAAAATTCATATTGAAATGATTGTTCCATTTTTACGTTTATATTTTTAAAAAAATAGCAAATAAGCTTTAAAAAAAAAAAATAAATCAAAAGACAATTGAAACATCATTTCATAGTTTGTTATTTACCTATATTTCAGTTCAAGCATAAATGTATGTAGTGCAAAATGCTCGAGATACTCAGAGATGATAAATAATGGTAAAAAGATATATCCTGGATATGTGAATACAAAAATCAACATCTTTATGTACAACCATTTTTGTTCATTTAGTGCTGAATGAATTTATGTCAACTAGTTATATTCTTCTCAGGGGCTACTATAACCCTACGCCATTATATATTTACTAGAATTTTAGTTCGGTATATACTTGAATAACAAGAAACATATTTAAACTTGTATAGATTTGGGTTATGTTTATCATATATTATACTATCACAACTCTATGTTTCAATTAACACATTGAGTGTCGGAACATTTTGATGAAATGTAACCTGGAAAATTGTTGGTAATTTCAACGTTTTCAATTTAATTTGGACTACTGTTCAATGTGTATATATATTTAAATTTTGTAAACTTCTCTTATGTGTCTACCGAAATAACATCGATACAATCTCGTGAAATTCTTTTTAAAAAAAAGGCGTGAACCGCCGGCAAATCACACAGCAGCCACCGTGTTAAGAGAAGACGAATTAAAATTTTGTAATTATTTTTTAATATCAATATCTACTTTTGATAGCCTGTTAAGAAGAGTGAAAATAGACTTAATAAAACAAAATAGATAGATATATGCTATTGGGATGCCGGTATGACTTTGTTATTACCAAATTTAATTGCGTTTCATGTTATACATAATAGGGCGCTGTCGTTCCGATCATTGACAAAGTCAATTGTCAAAAGTGATCGAGCCAGTAATTTTATTGTGTACACATGTATATAAAACGTAAGTAGGTACGTATGTTCTATTACGCAAGACAGTAAAACAATTGATTCGGTAAATGACCGATTCCCTTTACCGTGAATATAAAAGCTTGTACACAACACAGTGAATCGGTTAATATATATGTTTGAAAGTTAAACATACGATGAATAAAAGAAAGGTGTGAACACTATCTTCAGTAATTAAAGAAGACCGTATAGTGTAAACGGTTTGTTACGTTATAATTTGCCAAAGTCTAATTACATATGAAATGGACTTTATTATTAAGCTTTTACTTTGTGTATATATTTTTTGTTCAAATCATGGAATCGTTTATTGTTGAGTAAATGTCTGAACACGCGTACATATACTTACCTGTAACAGCGTTCAAATTTTCATCTATAAGTCCAATAATGAATTCGTTAAACATATCCGTTATGTTGGTCTTGAGAATTTGAATCTACAGAGCGGTAATTCACCACAATGTTCTTTTGTTCACAATATTTTTGAAACGTTTCGTGCATAATAGAAAATAGTAACAATCGAGTAAACATAACAAACAAAATGTATATTCATTGGAATATCACATAGATTATTTTAAGAACGGTGCACAGTTAACGTTGAACAATTCCTGACGTTTGAAGAAACGAGAAGTATCGATAATTTGAATCGATATTGCGGACTTTTAAAAAAATCAGCAAGTAGGATGTCCTTTGGAAGGGATGAGAGACGGTGGCTGAGAGGCTCACATCAAAATGGCCGCATTTTAGTCTACAGACGATTTTTCTTTACTGTTTGCCAATAGCCGTGTGAAGGGCCTGGCAGTGTTCCCTAAAGTGGTAGATCTGTTTCGCCGGAAATTTTGCTGTTTAATAACCTGAAAATTTTCGTGAAATAGAACAAACTTCGGTAAGAAAATGCGACGCATAGTTCCGCTGCCAAATAGCCGGGCCAAGCCCATTGTCTATTGACTAGTTTAGTCAGAGAAAAGAAATTCCGTTTACATGATCAACGTCGTTATATTTCTTAGTTGTAAACAAACTTTTTGAATTTCCTTTGTAACACGGATAATACGACGTACATTTGCAACTGCTGTCAGATAGATTCCAAACTTGATTATTGGTTTTTAACATTGTGAAATTACTTCTGTGTACTCTGTTAATTTACATCAAGCGATGGACAGCTATTTTGTAAAATTAAATTTATATCGTTAACGTTATTGTTGCCGGCTACTTTCTGAGTATAAGTCTTATTTATATTTAGTATTTGATGTTATCTATATATCTGTTAATGTTTAACTTCAATTTGATAACATTTTTATTAGAAATAAGACTGCTTTAAATGCATTGTACAAGGCTAGAGAACATATAGATATTTTTTGCACAAAATATATTTTCTATGGCTTTTGATTGATGTCTTTCTTAATTTTAGGTTCTGCATAATATTTTATACAATGCTACGTCATCAACATCATACAATGCAAAACCAGCTTAGAGATCATAATAGGTTTGTGACCATTCTTCTATAATTATATGTTTAAGTTTCTTTTGTCATGTGTATACATCATTAATTTTATTTAGTTATAAATAATATATAATTGTATATTCATATTTTAGATACAATAAGTTAGATTCATCCAATGATCATTAAATGTTGTATATTCAAACTTTTATACTTTATCCTTATTAGAATGGGAGGTCCGATGCGACCCATGCAGCAGGCAAATATGGCCCCTTTACATCAGCCGCAGCATGCGTTACCGCATCGGAATCCACATCAACAAATACTGTCCATGCCCCACCATCAGCAGCACATTCATCACATGCAACATCCTGGACCACCACATGGAAATCCAAGACAACCGATGTTGATGGGCATGAATGCACATAATACAAACGGTAATACCGAATAAGCTTAAACTATCTTTTACACGTTTATAAATTACTCTTAGAAATGTATTACATTCCAGGCACAATGGTTAGCGTCAGTCTAAAAGACCAAGCAAACACGGTCTCTGTGACTCTACAAAACCCAAATGTTCAACCACCACAGTATCCACAGCAACAAAATAATCAACAAAATCCCCCACCGCAGCAACACATTCAACAATCGCAAAATATGGAACAAAATAAACAAACGACAAACGAAACCAATAATGGAGAGTCCAGAGATCAGAGTCCACCCACTCAGAATCACGTCAATCTGACGGATTCAGCTTTGGCAAACATGAAAGAAAAAACACCGATGTGCTTATTGAATGAATTAGCACGTTTTAATAAGATTCAGCATCAGTATAGATTGACTAATGAACAAGGACCAGCGCACAAGAAACGATTCACAGTAACACTAAAGCTTGGAGAGGAGGAGTATATTGCTGATGGTCCTAGCATAAAGAAAGCTCAGCATAGTGCTGCAACCGAAGCATTAACAAGAACCTGGTATCAACGACCTCCGCCAAAACCAACTAAGGCAATGAGAGTTGGACATCCAGGAAAATGTTTTGGTGGTTCTGGTATTTACACGTTATTTATTAAAAATTATGAAAAATAACTCGGAGATTTTGAATTTCTAATTAAAATTATCTGTTGCAGGAAATCTGCCGCCTACCGTTGAGTTAAATGCTCTGGCTATGAAGAGAGGAGAACCCACTATTTATACTTTTAGACAAGCTCCGCCGGCAGGAATACAGAAATACGTTCCACATGGCTTGGATGTCTTTTCTCGAATATTTAATCCACGTTTTCCTACATATAATCGTGGTTTCCATGCGGAACCTCAATTGTATCTTGTATCTTTGAAGGTTAGGGAACAACTACGGTTTTTGTAATAGTAGCTTTGATATAGATGTATACAAGTTTCGTTAAACGTAATAATTCACAGGTAGGGGAACGTGAATTCATTGGTAGAGGTTTGACAGGTCAAGCAGCACGACATGACGCAGCTAGTAAGGCGTTAGAGCAATTGCGTCAATTGCCATTACCGGAGGAAGTAGCAAATACTTGTAATACTGGCGAAAACGGTACATTAGGCGAAGCGAAAGATCCCATTGCCGAGTTAAAGAGTCCGGTATCATTAGTTCACGAGAAAGCATTAAAACGTGGTTTACCTGTCAGTTTCGAAGTTGTATCGGAAATTGGAAAACCTCACATTCGAACGTTCAGGACAAAGTGCACTGTCGGAGATAAAGTCACATTAGGAGAAGGACCTTCGAAGAAAGTAAGTCTTTCGCGTTATATAGTTTTAAAAATTAACTTTTTGTTTATTTGAGGAAGTAGGTAAACATCAAACTTTTTATAACAAAATTAATTATAAATTATTCGTTCATTATACGATACAGGTATCGAAAAGACACGCGGCAGAGTTTATGTTGGAAGAACTTAATCGTTTACCTCCATTGCCCGAAACTATACAAAATCGTCCAATGCGAGTGAAACGTAAACCGCTAACAACGAAGAAGAAGTCACGAAACCTGATAAAAGTTTATCAGGAACCACGGTCTGAATCTGAAGCTGCGGAAGAAGTAAATCCAGTTTCACGACTGGTTCAAATACAGCAAGCGAAACGAGAGAAGGAACCCGTTTATAATTTAATAGAGGAAAAAGGTGCAGCGAGACGAAGGGAATTCGTTATGGAGGTTTCTATGGGGCAACATTCCGCGCAAGGAATGGGTCCTAACAAAAAGCTAGCTAAGAGAGCTGCAGCAGAAGCTCTTCTAACGCAATTAGGTTACAGTAAGCCACAATTACAGCCCACAAAGCCGTCGATAAAAACGGGAGAAAGCGAAAACACTGAAACGAAGCCGAGGAAAGTCACCTTTTTGGAAGATGAGCAAATTAATGAAACTCAATCTCATCCGGTAGGAGGTGAGATATAAGAAATGTACACTGTTACAAGTAAAGTTGTATAATATTTATTCTGACTGAATTACGAATGATAAATTTTAACGATCGAGGTACGCGTGTTATTTATTGTACACGAAAGGTTTGAAAAATTTATTAACTTTAATCAGGAACTATCGGACGTCAGTTAGTACCTGGACTTTTATTAGTGGACGGAGGCCAAGAATCTAAATTAGGTAGCGGACCCAGTGTGCAAATTGTTGCTGAAGAATTACGAGGACAACAACAACAAAACCCAGCCGCAGTTTCTCCTAAAGATCAATTGAAATATCTCTCTCAGTTATTTAATTTTAGCGTGGAATTCAATGATTTTCCTAAGGTAATCGTCGATATTAATTTACTATTTTTTATGTTTCCAATTAATTGTACGTATAATTAATGTTTTGTGTATTGATTTCAGGGAGCAGTAAATAAGGAATATCTGTCGCTTGTAACGCTAAGTACCGATCCACCGCAGGTTTGTCATGGCAATGGGCCGACAAGAAGTGCGAGTCGTAATCAAGCAGCATTAAAAGCTCTGTGTACTTTAAGTAAGCTGGGTCTCGATAATGCATCTAATTCGCAAACAAAAAAGGATAAAGGTGCGTCTGGAGACGGAATACACATTAGTATTCAAGTTAAAAACAATATAATGGATGGAACTATTGATAAGTAATTATGTAGTATGTAAGACTTACGTATATAAGTTCAATTTACGTTGCTGTTTTAAGGCATTGCAAAGGAAAACTACCATAAGGTCATTTCATGTAGTCATTGATGAGAACGAGATATATTTAAAAGTGATCTTAGAAAAGCGAATAATTTCATTGTAGATTTAACATCAACATCAATGTTAATGTTAAACCTTGATAGTTTGAAGTGTATCGTGGAATTTTTATATTGATAATTTGAATGATTTTTTCTTTGATTTATGTCGTAAACGAACATAGATATTAGTGTTCCGTTTGCATGATTATTATTAATATTATTATTATTACTATTATCATTATTATTAATATTATTATTATTATTACTATTATTGTATGCTTTTAGTAGTTCTCATTATGTGACAAGATTGCAAGTTTTTGTTTTTATTAGTATGTACGTGCTTTTACGTAATCTTCCTAAATTATTTTTACGTAGTCTTAATTATACATTCTACATTTATTAATGTATTTGTATATATTACAATTGTTGAATGAACTAATCGGTGGGAAAATAGCTCTCCTCAATCTGTCTCTCTGGGCCTTAATACATTGTAACATCAAACGTTGAATCACCAATGACTCGATCTTCACACATTACGCCATTGCTTCTTTAACTTCACGGACTCGCGTATTTGGAAGATCAATAGCTTTTTATGGAGGATCTATCTTTTGCAGTGCCTTAATCGCATCAGGAAATTGCTCAAGCACCAATAACTAATTAGACATTAACGAGCACATGGAAATGCCTTTCGTTTAGAAGCGGAAACTACTAATCAGGCATAATAGCAGTCTTTGATAGACTCATGTGGCAATCACAAAGCGTAGTAGTTACGCGTATGATTGCGTGTCGAGTATATAATTTAAATTGTTTTTCTACGCTTAAAAAATACACAGTAGTACCTTGAGAAAAGTATTATTGGTGCTTGATCAAGATTGTGATCCTAGCAGTGAACATCAATTCTATTGTATTTATTATAACAGCTTCATTGATAGGATCATAATCGTCAAACATGAATTGTTTCAACATCGTAAATGAACGAAAAATGGTCATTCTCCAAAGAATCGTGGTTTATGATCAAGGAAACATTGTAGAAACGTGAAGTGAAAAAATATTGAAATCTGAGATGAAATGCGGCCATCTCTTAATTTCTCTATTTAATCCTTGGCTTTCTCATTCTTCGCGAATAGAATATCTATTATGTCGTATTACCTGGTAACAAGCGCATATAAATCAGTAAAACAGTTTTGTGGATTTTTAATTATATTAGATTTACAGACATGACTTTAATAATCTTACTTCATGCAAAAATCTTTCACCGTTTTGTTGAGCAAAGCGGACTCTTTATTAATGGTTATTTTGACATTATATATAACAATTGATATGAAAAAAAAGAAGCGCATTTTTCCGAAACGAAATTCGACTAGAAATTTCTAAGAGTTACGTGTCTCCAACTGAATAATCATTAAGATTGCAGACATTTTAAAACCATTGATTCTTATTGATTTGTTAAGCGTAATAGTATAATAGGATTAAAACAATTTTGAATGACAGTATTAATTCAAAAGAAATAGTAAAGCTTTGGAAATTCGTTGGGGACTCTTTAACTCCCTCGACTATTCTACGAGTTTCCGTTAAAGTCTGTAAAATTGAAAAAAAAGGTAATGTGATATATTCATATTATTGCCCCAATTTGCTTTTTTGTGGGGCCTAGAAGCATTCTGGGGTTATACTCATGTTTTGCAACGTATTGAGAAGTAAAGGACATTCAAATTTTCATACATCCGTTATCTAGTAGAAGAATGAAAGATGATTTTGGATGTATCGGAAATTGTAGTAGAAAATGGTAATAATTCAAAATTTGTCCCGTTGCGTCATGATTATTAAAGGAGTACGTTTGATTTGAACCTGTGAAAATAACGTAACAACATTCTTGAAACAACGTCGTGAATTTTGTCTTATTGCCGAGAAGTAAACAAAAAATTATTTAAAAAAACAGAGTAATAATGAATGAAGATAATAGACTTAATTGTATTTTCATCTGATAAACGAAGATACAGAATGCGGTATCACGTTTTTCGTCGCTTATCTTACATTCATTATTCTCATTAAATTATTCAAAAAATTTCTCGAATGTTATTCGATCATTGAAAAAGAAAAAAAAAAAAAAAAAGAACATAAGCAAGCGATATTATTAAATTACGATAATACGATTGTCTTTCCACAATCTGTAATACGCTCCGTGTTACGGAGACAGGAAAAGAGAAGAATTGCTTAATGTCATTTACAATACTTTTTTCTTTCAGATAACCTTTCGTAACGCGCGGTACCTTCCGAAATAATTTATAGATCACTCAAGGACGAGTTAATGAATGTTCCTTTTTCTGAGATATCGCTTCATAGGTGGGCCTTCTTTCTTCACGTGGAATTCACTGTTTCGAATAAAAAAGAACGAGAGAAAAGATTAGTGATAGTCTCTTTCTCTTTCACATAATTTTATTTCAGCGAAAGAAAAAAAAAAACATGAATCCTATGAAAGCATACCCCTGTTGCAGGACCTATTTTATTCGCGTAAACTATAATACAATAGTTAGTCGTAACAATAAGCGAATAAAGTATTAATTACTAAGATTATGAAGTGGAAATATCTCGAAGGAATACGAAGATAAATCCGATTCCAAGAGACGACGCGGATGCAGTAGAATAAAGAGTCACATTCTAAATGTTCATTTTACAAAACGATGCTTTCCTTTTAAATCTGTAACTATCGGATGGTTACAATGTTAACACTGAAAACTGTGTACATCATTGTAGTCGAACTGTAAATTACTAATTAATAGTATCCGTTTCAGTTATTTATACGCGAAATGCACAAAAATTGTCATGAGTATAATATTTTGAAAAATTATAGCAGTTTAACGTCTATATTTGATGAATTAAATATTAAATTTATGTGGGATATGCCGATAGTTAGAGATAATTTCAGTGGAAGCAACCAAAAACAGAAATAAATTGTCAAAACGTTCCCATTTAAAAAATTACTCACTAATTTAACTTAGTTTCGTAATGCTGTACATGTCTATGTTAAACAAGTAATTAGAACGTCCCTATTTTCATTGAACAAAACAAACAGATCATGATACACGATTATTGTTTTTTATATTACCGTGTAGAAAATGAAAGTTGTGTTTAAAGTAATAAGTTGATCATTTTGTTTCTCTTATTCATTCCTTAAAGGAGTACAGTTGCAAAATGTGATTTTCAGTAACTTGGATCAAAACGCGAACGATCTTTCCGGAAAATTAAGAAGTAGAATTATGGCAGTAGAGATTTTACACTGATAGTTTTTTATGCCGACAAATCGTTAACTCCGTTAAAAAAAAAATTGTTTAATACGTAGATATCTACTGCTTATTTAAACTTTATCGGTTTGTATTTGACATCAATAAATGATTGTAAAAACGTTAATGTTTATATTATTCTTCTGTTTATTCTTCATAAAATGCATGCACAGTTTATTAAAGTAACGTTTCTGTTTACTTTTCTTATAAATTCAGTTGTAAATTAATAAAATTGCATTATTAAAATTCAAGACTTGAAATCGATAGACTCGAAGTAATCGATCAATTTTTAATGACGCTATGAATCTAATAGCAACATTGATCAAACAGAAATTTTGTAGGTTATGTCTATCGTTAAAGTTATTTAGGGAATAAAATTTTTCTACGAAAATGTTTGATTGAAACGAAAATGTTTTTTTTTTTACTGAATAATATCATATAATAGATTGATTTATGGTTTTGGAAATAAGATGATACGAAATGTGTAACTTTTCAGTGTGTGTCAGTGTCGTAAAATGAAAGGAGGTTAAGTCGACAACACCAAGAAGCGTAGAAAATTAATTAAATTTTTCAAACGTATGTTTTATATAAAAATAAATTGTTAAAAGACTATTTGGCAAATTTTGACGAAAAAATCGTGAACAAGGAAACATGTTTAAAAATACCTTTCAAAGTGGATTTTTATCAATCTTGTACAGTATCGGCAGTAAGCCGTTACAGATTTGGGACAAAAAAGTACAAAACGGATACATAAAACGAATTACAGATAATGACATACAAAGTTTAGTATTGGAAATATTGGGTAGCAATGTCAGTACCTCGTATATTACATGTCCTGCAGACCCTAGAAAAACGTTGGGCATAAAATTGCCATTTTTGGTGATGATCATTAAGAATTTAAAAAAATACTTTACATTTGAAGTTCAGGTAATGTATAAACTTTAATCAAGTAATTACAACATAATATATTATTAAACAAGAAGCTGTTATAAATTCTTTACTCTAGGTAATCGATGACAAGAATGTACGCCGTAGATTTCGAGCTAGTAATTATCAATCTACAACTAGAGTGAAACCATTTATATGTACAATGCCAATAAGATTAGATGACGGATGGAATCAAATTCAATTTAATTTAGCTGATTTTACTAGACGCGCATATGGAACAAATTATGTGGAAACATTAAGGGTTCAAATCCATGCAAACTGTAGAATACGAAGAGTATACTTTTCTGATAGATTATATTCTGAAGACGAATTACCTGCAGAATTTAAGTTATTCCTGCCAATTCAGAATAAGGCAAAATGTTAAATTAACAGTAATGTAATAACACTTTACACAATTTTTAAAGATGAAATAATAGGTTATCAATTATTATAAATTGATTGATATTGTGACATTGATTTGCATTTGGTAATTATTTAATAAATATATACTTTTCACTTCAACAGATCATTAGTATATATTTAATTGAATATATTTTTAATACACGTATTTTTTTGTTAACGAAAATCGTACCACAAAACAGTTTTGTTTATAAATTACTTTACAACGTGTGAAAATTTATGAAGACAGTTCCTCTTATACATAGTTGTATGAAATTTATATTTAGTTAGCTGCTCTAACTGTATTCTGGATTAAATAAAATTAATGTGAATTAATTATTTTCTTCATTATTTATATACATATGTATAGTAGAATTTACTTTCAAAATTATAATCAATATTAAACATTCACGAATGCACAGAATGTAAAAATATTAATATTCTTCAAAATCTATTTCTTTACAAGTCTTTTTAAAACAAAAACAAAGCTCTTTCCATCTTTTTATACTATTATTAATTTTAGCTATAAATTTATTTTCTCGAAATAACAAAATTTTCGAACTGTACTATGTAATTTAAAAGCGCTCTTTCCAGGAAACTCATGTTCACAATAAATTTACATATTTTTTTCACTTAATCCACGAAATAAATATTAGGCATTTAGAATAAGTGTAAAATCGAGCATTAAATAACTGGATGTATACGTACATCAGAAATTGGAAAAGACAAGATAACGTTCATATATACTCGAGGCGTGTATTAATTGCTAATTATTAAGTATTGATTTTTTTAAATGGGGCCGTAACATATCCAAGGGGGAGGCTGTTCGTTCGCAAGTATCTGGAACTATTTTCCGCAACGACATAACGTCCACATTTATCCCTCCCTCCATGGGCGTAGTAATACACGATCGAACAAATGGCGGGAAACTTTGGTAAAATTGTCATTAATTTTGACGATATCTCTCAACTTCCAAGGAATGTATCGATCGAGATCTATTTCTAACTATACGAACTTGTTAATGTATGGAAACAATGGATATAAAACGGTTCCGTAGAATGATTACGGGAGAAACTGAAAAAATACAAACGAACGGGTGAAAGAAGATGGCGGACCAATTAAGAGTACCGCGCTGATACATTTTATTCTTTATTTGTAGCAAAGGGTAGTATTTTAGGAATGCGAATCCAAGTATTTCACGAGAAACTCTTAATTATTGCGTAAACAACCAGATACTGATATAAAAGTCATGTTCTAACATTCCGTAACACTAATATCGTTTAATAGAAGCGAGATCCATAAATAAAACAATTGGTTATATACATATGTTTTTCAAATCGACGAATGCTATTATATATTTTGTATTGAGCACTCGTTTCGGGAGAGAGACGCCGACGCCCGGCGCCGACGTCGTTTTTAAAGCGTCAACGTTGTGCCGGAGTAATCTCACCCAATCCGGGAGACTCATAAGTAAAAAAAAATCGTTAGAATAATCAACCCTCTCGGACAAGCTGGCACGTCGTAAAGATGCATCGCTGAAAAGTTTTATTGCCAAACGTTTTCGACGTTTTTCATCGAGGTGCTAAGATAACGAAACAGAGAGGGGGGGAAATATAATAATAAGCAATGAATTTAACGTTGTGAACGAAGAAAGCGTGATAATTGTTTAACGTAATATTTTTAATTTTGTGTTCGTTTATAACAGAATCCGTAAAGAGAAACAAGTTTTCCTTCACGTGGGTGATACCTTGTAAATTTTTTTTTTTTCTTTCTTTTTTGAAATGGGTACGGCGGGTCGCGATTTTGAGCGCGATCGGGACGACAAGCTCCACTGTCGAATTTGTGCTAGTGACATACCAAGAAACGATGGGGTCCACATTTTCGCCGAGGATGGTAGACGGCACTACCTGCAGACCAAAATACGAAAATATCTGTATATCTTGGTGAGTCTGACAGCGCTCCATGCGAATTAGCGCGATCGTCGTTATATGCTCGTATACATGTATATAGACACTCTGAGTTTGTGTGTGGACTTTTTTTTCGAAATCGCAACGGAGACTCTCTCTCTCACTCTGATCCTATGTCGAACCCCTCTTGTACCCCATTTTCCATACTCGTGATGAAGAATTCGTACATACAAAACAAAAATACGAGAACTTTTGCATATTTAAAAATCTAACAAAATTTCACGCGTAATGGAAATTCGAAATGCTATATCAATAAATGAATGATACTCATTAGCAATTGTAAAAACTTGATTAATTAATTAAATAACAACTTTTTGATCAAAATATCGAAAAAAATGGATCGTTACTAGAAATAATTATTTATTTTTTATACGTCTATATGAAAAGTAGTATATATTTACATGAACAATAAATGGAAGTTTTTATGCAATTGTAAGGAGAAATGGTTTTTTTCGCGAATATTCAATTTATAGTAAAATTTGATGCTCGTGTTTATTAATTGTGGATAGAATTCTAAATGAACTATTTTCCGAGTATTAAGTCATTTTGGTGGACGATAATGGATTACAAGCAAAACGTAAATATAATATTAGATATTCGTACGAATTAACGAAATAATTAACTTGATCGAAACTTATGTGCGTGTATTTGAACATGATATTGAATATGTTTAAATAATGCCTTGGGAGAATTCAATGTGATATGAATGTAAAGTGTTAAAAATTAGCATTTTATTGATTACAATAAGTATACTGTATGCGCTATATGACTAGCGCATCTATAAATATATTTCAGTATATAAAATGCTCATAAACAATGCGTGATATTTTCTGAAATTAATGATACATAAACCATTTTATTTGTTATAAATATTGTAGTGAAATATTTACAACCTTAATGAAAAAAATTTAATTAATGATATAGGGTGTATAACTAATTGTTATTAGATATACATAAAAGTTTTGCTACTAAAGGGAGGTTGTTACGTTTTACGAAAAATATATCTTGAATTAATAAATTAAACAAAATTAGCCTTTGCTTGTTAATTGATATAATAAACAAGTAAATAGTATATATTAATTTCGTGTATTTTATATTATTATTGATGTTGTGTTTCCATTTGTTGTTTATTAGTTTATAGTAAGTAGTATAAATAAAATATTAATTATATTGTAGGTGTCCTCAGAAGATAAGTTATCAAAGATGGTATGTGCTACATGCATTAAAAGATTAGAAAATATTCATCGTTTTGCAATGATGGCATATAGAACGCAAGAGAAATTAAGATTGCAATTATATAACAATGCTGACAATATAAGTGCTGCACAAGATGTAGAATTGGAAAGTATTAAAGATGCGCAGGATGCAACAAAAAAAATGGAAGATCGGGGACTGCTACATACAATATTAACAAAAGTAAATCATAATTATTATAGATCGCAGTTGCTTTACAGATGTACATTGAACATTACATTACTTTATAGGGTGCAATAGAAATTTTGGCAGAGGGTGAACCATTGGGACCATCAGAATTAATGTCGCAGGAAGATAAATGCCCTACTCCAAGTATGGAGGAAATGGAAGTAAAAGTAGATCCAATGTTATTTTTACAGTGTGGCATGGAACAATCAGCATCAGAAAGTTCAGAGGAATCAGATACTGAAGAAAAGATAACAAGAGTAGATACACCAGAACCATTGCCATTAACAAATAAGTAAGATTATTTACATTAGTATCGATGATTTAGAAAGATTATATAATTGTTGAATTAACATGTACTTCCCATAGAATTGAAGGAATAAAAAAGGAGATAAGGGATGATAATGATAAATCGCAAGAAGATAACGATGAATTTGTTTCTGATGTATCGACAAAACCTCATGAATGTACAATATGTGCTAGATCCTTTATATCTCAAATTGGTCTACAAAATCACCTATGGTCTCATTTGCCTAAAGATAAACGAATCGATGGGAAGCCTATTTTAAGATCGCAACAAGTTTATTCTACAAATGGTGTTCTTCACATGAACACTGATAACAATTCGTCTGGAAACTTTATCTGTCCAATTTGTAGTAAAAAAATTTCTACTAAGGGAAATCTAAAAGTGCATTTGGAAACACATCGGCCTAAGGGGAAGTATGGTTGTGATATATGTGGTAGAATGTAAGTATTTATGCCAAGAGATTAATATTACTGTAAAAAACTATTTTCAGTCAAATAAATGCTGATAAAATCTTTAATTGTTGTTTCAGTTTTAAGACACAGTCAAATTTATTCAGACACAAAGAATATCATGGTGGGATACAATTTCCATGCAATGTATGTGGAAGAGTGTATCCAACAAATTCTACATTACGAGCTCACAGTATAACGCATTCGGATTTGAGACCACACGCGTGCCCTCTTTGTGATAAAACGTTTAAAAGAAATCAGGATTTGAAATTCCACATAAATCAACACACAGGTGCAAGACCTTATCAATGTCCATATTGTCCAAAAGCTTTTGCGAGTTCTGGGAACTGTTTTTCACATCGTAAAAGAATGCATCCACGAGAAGTACATCGAGATAGACAAAGAGCGGCGGATTTAATGAGATGAACCATGGGTAGCCAATACGAAGAATGGTTTTAGTGGAACGCAATTATTTACGAAACGATCGTAATAGCTATTATGAAAAGAACGAGCTTTAGTTTTGAATATGGTGCTAATGACAAAAGCAACAGATATTTGTCTGCTTTAATTGACTTGTTTACAGTTAGTGTTAGGTATATTATTGTTACTAACAGGCACTTAGTTGTTTGTTCTTATGCCGTAACTAGGCCTTCTTTACACAAAATAGAAACAAACGAATATATATTTTTTTTAATTTTTTATCTTATTAATGTTGCTGGACATACACTTCCATTGTTGTTGATGAATTTAGTAATTATTATTTATTAACTCGTACATAGTACAAGTGATAATAATGATAGGTTTTAAACTTTCTAGTTAAAGTAAGAAATTTGTATTTTTTACTCCTTTATCTACATTTAACTTGTATACATTTTCTTCTTCACCTTTAAGGGTAGAAATTATAATTAGGCCAACCTTAATACTATTTCTTAGAAACGATTTTACAAAAAAAAAAAAAAGTAATATTTAAATTGACGCGACCATCATTGATAAACATGATACCGATAACACCATTAAATTCAAATACAGTATTATTTAAATGATTTTCAAATTGGTACAAATTAACCCATCGGTATTGAATACAATAAAGTATAAAGCTTTAAAATTAGGATTAACTCGCTATTTTTTATGATTTGTGTAGAATAAATGAACGGCCGTTCAGTAATAAGAGAAAATTAGTAAAATACAATGTAACTGTGATTTTTATAAATCGGCGATATCTTTGAAATACAAACGTTAATTCGTATTCCGGTGGGTTGAGTACTATTTAAACTGAATATTGTAGATACAAAAAAAAAGAAAGTAGTGGTAGCACAATTGTAAATGCTACGTTAATCGTTTGCGCTCAAAATGTTGGACTCCGATGAAGTATGTATATATATATATAAATATATATATATATATATATATCTTTTTTTTTAACTTGAATACCAACAATGAACTTATTTTTTGAAATCTTAAAGTAGGTGTTGAATGTAATATTTTTAAGCAGCGTGTATTTAATATTTTTCAAGAGACAAAAGGTACAAAGATTTGAACATTGATATCATTTCATATTTATTTAATAGTTCGAATACTTGATTTTCTTATTATAAAAAAAAAAGTAAATAGATTTGAGCGGCGACGAAGGTTCTAAAAGAAAATGCATTATTTTGTCCATACAATGAGCTATTTAACAGCAAATATTTCATAAGTTAAATATACGAGAAGGTGAAAGCGACCAAAAGAATATGAAAGAAGAGAAAGAACATTCTTGAAAATGAAGGACATTTTGTAGTTCGATGCATATTTTTAGCACGATACATGAACATCATCATTGAGTAACGTTAAGACTGTATACGAACATTCTGTGTCAAATTAGAATAAAATGTAAATGTAAGAATAGTATACTATATCAATGGCCATATTGTCATGAGAGATGAGTCTAGTTTATTCAAATGCAGTATTAATGAATTAACTATAAAACGATGTAGGATTCGTAGCTGACGTTACGAACGATCATAATGTTATTCTTTTAAGCTGGACTAACAATTAAAGTAAATGTTAACTAAAGTCTGAGTAGCTTTAGGGGAATTCTAGATAAGTTTATAGGAGTCATGTAATTGTAGAGAACATAGTATGTGCTTCCGTATAACGTACACATCCGCACACGCGTTAGATAGTTCTGAAAGAAAGGGAGGAAACTCGCAGAAAAAATGTCCGACGATCGACGCGTAACTAATTCGTAGCGCTTATGGCAGGAAAATCGTATGTAACCACGTTGCTACATTAGCGTAGCGGGGTGACCAAGCTATCATCTCGATGAAAATGAAAATGAAAATGAACTGAAGCAAAGGAAAAAAAAAAAAAGATAGAAGTTGTATCATAAACTTATTTATCACGATATCTGCTTCTACCCACAGCGAAGTATGAATCATTAAAGTTTGTTACGCGAATGATACTATAATGTATTTAAAAATACATGTTTCAACGAAGCCTTTGTACTTTACAGCTTAATAACAAAGTTCGAACAACGTGAAAGTTTCCATGTACGGTCACCCTGATTTATTAGAAATACCAATCGTATATTTTACGATTATGTTTTTGCGAATGCTTGCCAGTTACGTAGTTACGTAGATAGAGATAATCGAATCATCGTGTATCCACGAAAATAATCAATTTTTGATAATGAAAAGAAAAAAAAAAAAATAAGATCAGCCATGATCTTACTCTAATGGCTCAATTTTTACACCTAGTTCGTAGAGCAGGGATGAGCAAATTACCCCCCCTACCTCTTCCCCCGAGTTCTGATTCTGATCCTAAGACTGCCAAATACATTGCTTCCCCAAAATTGTTATGATTGTCGTTACAATGCATATCATCGATGCCAATTAAGTTTATAATTCGATACATTTTACACGATCTTTCGTCTAAATGATACGTTTGCTCAGCTCTTGCTGCAGGGAGTCAAAAATTGAGTATTTTTCTAACGTCCACACACCGAAGGCGGCTAGTATTTAAAACTAGTGATTAACAATATCTCAGAAGTGCCAGTAACGCAGTGAACTAACGTAGTGTATTTCGGCAGATAAATACTGGATAATTACTTGTAGAATCGAGATACGAGTTATCGATAATATCAGTTGTGACACTTAATAAAAGTAATTGTATAAAAAGTTGGCCTTGATATTGACTTTTATCGTCAATCGTTGTCCTTGAAAAGCGATCATCGTTAATCGTTATTTCTTATTTATTACAAATACGCGTGTCGCGATTAAAAAGTTCATAAACCAACGAGAAACGTTTTATCTAAACTTAATTATCTTCGAACGTCAATGTTACTGTTTATAATCTTCCGCATTGAATTTTTCATTGGAGATCAACACTCTATGCGCAAACAAACATTATTTTCAGTTATGATTGATGTTAATGATTTGTTCTTTAATTCTCGTGTTAAAAAAAAAAGAGAGATTAGTTGAATGTTTCCAACAAACTTTTCTATTGATCGATTCAGGGCTTCTCGCGTTCAGCGTTGAAAAATCTCGCTGCTCGAGCATTATACTTCGAACGAATAAGTGATGATTTTTTGTTTCCAGGACCGGCTTTACGCGAAAGTAAACGATGCACCGGGACGTATCTTGGTAGGGGCTCTGTAACAAGAAAGAGAAAAAAGAAAATTGTTTTTAAATTAATAAAGAAAACACGATTCTCGTGTCTGAGCGTAGCTTTTCATACAAGTTGAAAAAGTAGAGATTGATAAAATTATTAACGATTAAAGTATTCTAGTTTAGAGTAAGGAGAACAAATTTTGACGGTAATTTGCGCAATGATATTGTTATGTAACAAATTACTATTATATCTTGTTCAATACACATTACTTTGAAATTAAAATATTAAGTCTTGTTTACTTTTGATTTTTAGGACGAGTTAGACGGAGCGTCTAAATTGGAAGTTGCATCGAGACGTTGGTAATCCTAGCGTCGGCCCTGTTTCTTTTAAATAAACTAAACTACTGTACACACTCGTCTCAAAAGAGCTATCCTGAAATAGGTCCATACTACGCGAGGCGCTGAATTAAAAAAAAATAACATTTTACTGCAAACAACTAATTAGAAAGATGAAAAATACGACGTGTGATTTTTCGATATAAAACTGTGGAAAGCTTTAATGACGCCAACACTATGCGTGTAATAGAAAAGTTTAATATTCCATCGTCAACGTGTTGAACAGTTCGATGAATTTCTAGTTCTGTTTGTTAAACAAAAACCTGCCTATTGCGTTTTGGTCTGAAAATCGGTTATTTATAATCAAAAGCAATAAGTCACGCGACGCCGGAAAAATATCAGAACTCATTTCACCTTTCACATTGCGAGCAGAACTTAAGAAAAAAGAAACGTCGTATATGTATCTATAGAAAGAAACGAAAGAGCCAGAACAATTGACGTCACCGTGGTTTCTTGAGTCAGCGCTCAGAATAGAATGCATTTAACTCCTTTTCTCTGTTGCCGAAGTTTAGTCGGGAGAAATTAGATGGTTCAAACGAACTGCGATCGTCCGCTCTAATTCTTGAAACCTTAAAATAACCGTTTCGATACGATTTGTCATGATAGGTAGATTGGCTCGTCAAGATCATCGACCGTGAATCGCACGAAGCACGAAAGCGTCTCGATGACCTCGGCGGACAATTTACACTACCTCTAATTATGATTATTGAGCCGTAACCAGAACTTTTACGCGCGATTCCGCAAAGGAAACACGATCGACTGTAATATCTGTTACAAGCGATGATCTCAAATTGTGCATGTTCGTGCCGATAAGAGAAACACAGTACATACGTTTGCGGTCACGCGTCTCTATTGCATTATGAAATTAATCTCCGATTCTGACGTTTGAAATTCATTCAATATTCCAACGTCTGGATATCAAATATTAAAGTGCAAGACGCTTTAAAAATCGAGCATGCGATACGTTCAAGTTCAATGATTAAACGTTTATCGTGTACCGCGCGGAGGAGTTCTGCGTAAAATCTAACGCAAGAACGGGAGATTACTGTTATGAAATGCGTTCCAGTAAACGACCTAAACAAAGATACCGCGACGCCTTCATTTTTACGATTGTGTGAGCTTCCTCGGGACGTTATCTCGACGTTATCGTTCGAAAGACGAGCGTCGATCGTAATTGCCCTATCCGAGAGACGCGTACTTACACGGCTCTGTTTAATTTATCGAAGACCTACATAAATCTCTCTCCGTTCTGCGCGTTTCGCGAATTTGTTAAACTCGCGATTCGCATTCCGTACGCGATACCTCGAGCGCAACTTGGAAAAAAATTCATCGTTAAAACATCAGTCGAACTTTATAGAAATCGCGAAACGCGAGGCGTTACACAACCGGCAATTCGAGTAATGCAATTGATGGGCACGGAAGGAGTTCAACTTCGACGTTGCATCATACGTGTAACGGCACGTGATTCTGTTTCAAACTTATAACATTAATTTTCTATGTTTCAAAAGTTTCGCGCGCCGAAGGAGGAAGAACTGCAATGCCGTATCATTACCGCAAGGTCATCATATACAAACATGTTGCCCCTAACAATACGTGTTTAATCGAAGGATCCTCCGATCGCTACACGATTTTCTTGCACTATAATTATACTTTCTGTTATGCGGCACCGTTTGATGCAACTCGATCATGGAAAAATACCGGTCTTTACAGATACAACTATGTTTTTTTTTTTTCGAATGAACTCCGGGGATCGTATATAACGAGCATATTTTTCTAATAATTATTTAAACAGAAACTTATCAAAATAACAATACAAACAGTCGCGATACCTGAGACCATTCCTCGGTTTTATTCATAGTTTATTAAAATGAAATTTTATCTGTCGTCTCTCCGAGTCGTTTATCTCAAAATTATATTGAATTTGGTCCCAAATCTTATCTAAACTAACCAGTAAACTTAGAAGTGTTAATCGTTTGTCTGGACCAAAGGTTACAATTGTGCAATTAATAAAGCAGGATCGCGATACCGAATAATATACTAATAATGTTGTTGAGGCACGAAAAAGAAATCGTATTTGTTTTCGTTTCTAATTTCATAACGTAACAACGATCACGATAATTAAAACAGTGATATAACCGATGATACAGTTGTTACCGTCGTTACCGTCATTGCAAGAAAAATAGTGAATTAATTCTAGCAATAAATGTGTAGAATAATAACTATAGGGAACGACACGTACGATGTAATTAAAATTCATTTAAAATATTAAAAATGTATGTATTCAACACTTAGAACAAGTAACACGTGACAAATGACATACTGCATTTTGTGATAATACCGAAATTCTCTTAAATTTTATATTCGTTCGTTCTATCAATTCAAATACTTTGAAAATTACCTAGAAATTTTCAAGAAATTTACAATTTAAATTATTTATGTATTAAATTCCAAGCGATTTATAAATGCATATATTCTTATTAATCTTTTATGAGTTTTCGATAAATTTACCATTCTTATAAATATTGATAAGCATCTTATAAATAAAGTATAAATACTAATTAGTAGGGCATTCAGCGTACGAATACCCTTTTTAAATACAGTCCCCCCTATCTTTTTATACCGATTAACTAGGAAAAAAAATGAAGATCGTATTTAAAACTACAGAATATAAAGTAGTAATGGAAAAACAATAGATTAACAATTTTATTTCTTTTAAAAAAGGAATGTACAAAGCGGCGACAAAGTGAAGTTAGATTCAACGTGAACAAAAAAGAGGAAATGACGGAAGAAATGGAAAAAAATTAAATCGGCGCAGCGAAAAATCGTAATACTTCCTGCGCATTCACGTGGTTGAACGAAATACATAGATAACTCGATTCCTAGTTATTTTTTAAGAGGGGGCCTTTATTGGTGGAAATGGCGGAATAACAGGTCGCGTCGTTCGTAACGTCCTTCAAACGTTCCTATCGATTCTAATAGTGTACATACAGAGTGACCAGGCGTATAATACGATGTTCGCCGTCGAAACATGCTAGTTCGTCGGTAACGGTACTTGACTGATTGTCGTCCAGTAACTGGCGTAGCGTTTGTTGCCGTTAAAAAAGGAATATACCGCCTTTTTATTTTATTTTACTTTTTTTTTAACCGTGTCTTCAAAATAATACGAAAAATGTCAGATGACGAAGATAAATTGTGGTGTCATTCGCGGCAAAACTGCGTCGTGCAACCGCTCCTGACAGGTATTTCTAATGGGTGTGTGTATTCGAAATGATTACATCGCGATATGGGAGTTAAAAAAGTAACCTCAAAATATGCGGTTCTATTTTATCTCATGGTTTACTCTGCTGATATATATTATTATAATGATGTAACACGTGGTGTTCCGAAATATAAAACACGTGAACTATCCGCGACAGTTTTGATACAATGTTATCATATATTTTCTCGTTTTCCTCAACGCGTACAACATATTTGTTACGTTATTTACTCCTTTTAAGCGATACCAGTTGTTAGATATACATACCAATGTATATGAAGAGAAGATCACAATATTGTTTATGAAAGTGTAATAACGATGATTCGATTCATTCAGAAGTTGAATGTCAACAATTTAGAAAACATTAATGTGTTGTCATTTTCAATTAACCATGCTGTATGTTTTTATATCTTGTATGGTCATCTTAAATTATGTAACTTTGTAGTGTAATCACTACTATTTGTGAAATATCATTGAAATAAAAGTATAAAATATTGTAAAATTAAATACAATAGAAATGTTATACCTATTACTTACATTATTTATGTCATTAAGATATATTTACATCATTCTTTAAATGTATATGACATGATTTCAGATTTATATCAAATTACAATGGCATATGCGTATTGGAAAAGTGGAAAAATGAATGATCGGGCTGTATTCGATTTATATTTTCGTAAAAATCCTTTCCAAGGAGAATTTACAATCTTTGCTGGTTTGGAAGAGTGTATTAAATTCTTAGAAAAATTTCGATATTCTTCTAGTGGTATGTATATATGTATTTTTAAATACTTTGTGTATAAACAGCTTTTAAATTAATATAACAACTTTTATACATTGCATAAAATATGCATTATATGTTAATTCTACAGATATCAAATATTTGAAATCAACAATGCCATTATCGGTCGACCAAAGATTCTTTGAGTACTTAAAAGACCTTACCCCGAAAGATGTTACAATATATGCCATAGAAGAGGGTTCTGTTGTTTTTCCAAGGTTAGTAAACAGTCTATTAAACTTGCATGCATCGTGCAAATATTATTCAATTATGTTAATCACTGTCATCATTGTCATTGTTTAAGGTATTTTTTCTTGCTCATAAGACAGCAGCTAGAGTTAATATTCAAATGCTTGTCGACATTACATATTTGATGAAACATCAAACTTTAATAAGTTAAAATTTCAATGCAAATTAATATGTTATGCAGAATACCATTACTAAGAGTAGAAGGCCCATTAATAATGGTACAGCTTTTGGAAACAACACTGTTAACCTTAGTTAACTATGCAAGTTTAATGGCAACTAATGCAGCCAGATACCGGATGGTTGCAGGGAAGAATATAACATTGTTAGAATTTGGCCTTCGAAGAGCTCAGGGTCCTGATGGTGGATTGAGTGCATCTAAGTATAGTTATATTGGTAAATATTTTTTCTACCTTCGTTTCCTTCCAGTTTATTTTAGACATCGATATAAATGTAGAAATGCCCATGTTTTGACACAAATTGTCCTGATATTTATTTTCATTAATTTTGTTTGCATATTTAACGAATTAATATTTTTTTAGGTGGTTTTGATGGTACTAGTAATGTATTAGCCGGGAAGCTTTATAATATTCCCGTAAGCGGAACTCACGCACATGCATACATCACATCCTTCACTGGCTTCGATGATCTACAGGAAAAAGTAAGTTTTATAATTTAAATAATTTTATTAAGCAACTATACGTTTTATATTAATATTTCGTGTTTTTTTAGACATTGGCGCATAAAGAAACTGGAGAGGTTTATGATCTTCTAGAGTTAGCTTACAAACATCGGGATTCCATTGCTGCTGATGTAGGGACACTAGTTTCTGAGGCTTCTAGTGGAGAATTAGCTGCTTTGATTAGTTATGCTATTGCTTTCCCGCAACGATTTGTCGCTCTTGTAGACACATACGATGTGAAAAGGTATGACATTATTAATTTATGTTTATATTTTAATATAAATAATAATTTATATTTTATTTGTCACACTTTTCTTCTCTTTGAAATTGTTTAGCAAGTCTTTTTTTCGTATTGTTTAGTACATATGAGTAGATATTATATGTTGATTTCATTTTATATACAGGCGATCTATCTTTCTAACATTAGATATGCATCTATGTTTGACTATCTGCATGTATAGATTCAGAATTATATTTAAATGTGCACTGCCATGTTTCTAGATTGTGTATATTAATATATAGAGCAACATACTAAATTTAGTATCATTTTATTTGTAAAATCTTTGGCTAATTGCAAACTTAAAACATATAAAATCTATTTAACAATATATTTTTCTTAAAATATTAATGTTTATTGTAGTTTAATATGCATGAATATTAGTAGTAGAAAAATACGAATGTTTTGAAGTACAATATTTGAAAGATTTCATTGAAAGGGAAATCTTTTTAATGAAGCCAGTTCTATAAAGCAGCATTTCTTAACCTTTTGTCTACCACAGCCCACTTTAAATAAAAGTCAATTTAAGTCGATTTAAGTCAAGATTTAAAGTGGGCGTCTTACATTTGAATCATATGATGTACATAAAGAATATCATTTACTATAAAGAGCGGTTCAAACGAATTTCAAGTCTGTTTGTAACAGACTACAATTATTGAGTCTTTTCAAGCAACTATTACTTCGCGGACCATTAAAAACTTAACGTGGTTCACTATTTGGTCACGGACCCATAGGTTGAGAAACGCTGCTATGGAGGTCAGTCAACTGTTTTTTATAGTTAGTTTTGAATTAGAAAATTTACTGCTTTGAAGTATTTGTCATAGAATCTTGAACACAATCTATGTGTATAATTCATATTGTAACTGTTCAATATGTAGATTCAAGCATAATTATATGTAATTTATTCCATAGCATAAAAAATTTAGTGAAATACGTCATGGATGAAAAGTGTATACTTGTATCAAATAGTGTTACATGTTGTCTTGAATATGGGAACATATACATTTGATTATGAGATGAAACATTAATTAATGTAAATAAATTACTAAATACTATGGATATTTCATCAGTAACTTCACTTTTAACGAAAAATACATTTAATGAATTTGATACATGCATTAGTAATTATAATTACATATTCACAAAGCAGGCATGATGAAACATATACACACTGTAGCCTAACAGGAGTGTGTTTATAGTATCGAAGCCTCGGCCAAGAGACAGGCACGTATAGCCAGCCTAAATGTAAAGAATAAACGTCTAACAAATGGGTCCAATACACATGCCCAAAATGGTGTTAAAAACAATCCAATTATATCAGAATCGACTTCACATCACAAGAATGGCTTTTTAAGACGAGGCGAATTGGGTGAGCTCTATGTGAGGTACGATATTATCCCGTCTGCTTTGCAGGATAAATCATCATTTTTTTTAATCTACAAAATATATATTAATAATTACATTACTTTTATGAATAATAAATATATGTTGCTAGTATTTTATGTTCAATTTAATGTTTGTGTGTTTCATTGGATTTAAACATGCTATGTTTACTTATAATTTTTATCAATAATTTTAATTTTTTTAAATTATAAAATAATGGTCAATTCAAATAAGTATATCTTAAATATAATTCTGTAAAGCGGGCAAATCTATATTTTACAGTGTCATTTTTACATCATAAAATAGAATTAAAGGAATAAGGCAACAGTAATTAATTTTGATAAAAGTTTTGCAAGTTTATAGTGTCTTTGTCATAAATGTACGACCTTATATAGTACCCTTCCCAATTCAGCCATTTAAATCAATAATTTGTTATATTTGATATTAAAAAAGACATGATAAACATGCCTTGTAATTAAAAAAAATGTTGATAAAATAATGCAAAGTTTAAACTTTGTTAAAAGAAACTCATAATCTTCATAATCTGCAAAGTTTTGAAACTGTTAGTTTGCATGTTCTATTACAAAATTACTTGTGATACACATATTGAACCATGAAGGACCTCATGCGTTTTCGCTTAATCAATAATAGTGCATGTCTCATACTCATACTTAATATACAGTATTAATATCTTTAGTGGATTTTAATATTACTCAAATGACATTTTTATTTATATAGAATTGTTACAATGTGTCTATACCTTTCATGTAGCTGGAACTGTAGAATATAACATACCTAATACAGCACTTCTACAGTAAAATATAAATAAATGCACTTTTAATCAATAATAGCAACAAAATTTTGTACTCAGGAGTGGTCTTCTAAACTTCTGTGCAGTGGCATTAGCTTTAAATGATTTGGGTTATAAATCAATTGGTATAAGAATTGATAGCGGCGATTTGGCGTACTTAAGTAATGCTGCAAGGGACATTTTTGAAAGAATTGCTGCCAAATATAACATACCTTGGTTTGCAAAATTAATGATTTGTGCATCAAATGACATTAACGAGGAAACTATTCTAAGTTTAAACGAACAGGTAAATACGTATCTGACAAATTAATGCAAATTCATTTTATGATAAATTTGTAATTCCTATGAAAGACATTGTTTATATAGAGCCATAAGATTGATTGTTTTGGAATTGGAACGCATTTGGTGACATGCCAAAGGCAACCAGCGTTAGGCTGTGTTTTTAAGATGGTTGAAATTAATGGTCAACCCAGAATTAAACTCAGTCAGGAAGTTGGTAAAGTAACAATACCAGGAAAGAAAGATTCATTCAGATTATATGGTGCAGATGGATATGCTTTAATTGATCTCTTACAAAAATCCACAGAGGAAGTTCCACAAGTAAAACAAAAGGTTCTTTGTAGACATCCATTTCAAGAGTCAAAGAGAGCTTACGTTATTCCAACGCGAGTAGAGTCATTACATAAGGTAAAATGAAGTTACGATCTCTGAAGTTGGCGACGCTTATCTACAAATTCCAGTAATCTTAAATAATATAAATAGTTAAATTACAATAATTCATAGGTATATTGGAAAAACGGTAAATTATGTCAACCGTTACCTACGTTGCATGAAATACGAAATAGAGTTCAGGAGTCTTTAAAGACACTTAGGAATGATCACAAAAGAAATTTTAATCCTACACCATACAAGGTATGTTTTTACATAATTTAAAAAAGGAAGTAGTGAATGTAAGACTCTACGTATCTTTCTTTAGAATTAGAATGTTGCCAATAAAAAAAACATTTGCACAGGTGGCTGTCAGTGACGATTTGTATAATTTCATACACGATTTGTGGCTACAAAATGCACCTATTGGTGAACTTTCGTGAAGTTATGAAAGTCATCATTGAAAACTAATTAGAAGAAAAACATAGTTGTTAAAGCAGAAATAAACCGTGTATTCAAATGGCCTACGCATCAGATTAAATCGAGGGTTTCAGAAATTTATTGTTTACACTGTTTGGAAAATCACTATTTGTACAAGCATAGTTTGAGTATAGTAGTATATTTTGATAACTTATACAAATCATCCTACAGTATGTTTATATAGTTTTATAAGTATAGCACGGATTATCTTTAGGAAATGGTGCAATTTTATAGATTATACTATAAACATATGATAGTATTTATTCTAAGCAGAACCTACCTTCGATCCTTAGTAACGTATAAAACGGGTACACGTGAATTAGCGATGCACAATTTAAAAAAAAAATAATAATTTTACATTTAATTGAACAGAGAAGATTAAATGTATATATAACAGAAAAGATTATGAAACTAATTGCATAAAATAAATGTAAATAATTGTCGATATCTTATCAAATTTTTTATAAAAAAGCATTATTTATTAATGATATTTGTTGAATTTTTTAGTTTAGATAAGTTATGTTTTTTTAGCAAGAAAAAAATAAAGAAGAGAAACAATTTTGTAAAATAGGCGTATGTATGTTTAAATGTTTATGAACATGATTACTAAGTATTATATATTCATAAACATTTAAAGTTAAAGTTCCAAGTTCAATTTTCTGTTAAAAAAAAAATGTACAAACTTCAAGCATAATAAAAATTGTGTATAAAATTTTAAATGCATAAATATGTACAAAATGTATCGACAAAAAGAAATCTAGTTGATATATAATACTCATTTTAAAAATTTTATACGAGAATTTAAAAAAATCTGGCGACCAAAATGCCGTGATTGTTATTAAACTTTTTACTACTGAGATTCTTCTTATCTTTGAAATGTTTATATATAATTTAATCTTGATTTTGTATCACAATTGTTATGTCGAAATATACTTTAGAATCTCGTGTAGAATGTTTAAGTGTTGAACAAACAAATTTTTACACGAAAATTTTATTGTATTTATTATATTAGATCTGCTGTTTTTTCATAATAATGTAGTTTTATGTAAACGAATACATATAATAAAAGTCATTGTTTTTATAGCAAAATAAATCAAACAGCTATCGATAATAATTATTTATGAATCATGTTTTCTCGATGATATGAAACAAACGTCACGGATAATCTTACAGAGTTTATTATTAAGTATATATATATATAATGTATACATATGTATATTATTAATACGATTGAGTATAAATACCTGATTGCATTTATACTCAATACATGTGAAATAGATTTTGCTCATGTTCATGTTCAAAGGAACCAGAACTTGTTCGGTGAAGTTCGGGTCGCGTACGCGAATACACGTTCAGGAAAATTTAAACAAAGCGTCTGGTACGCTGTGAAAAAGATATTCTTGTCCTAATCGTTTATTTGAGGTTAGATCGGTGAATATTTGCTCGTGCGTATCTCGGAGTCGTTGATAATGGAGAGCACGCGTAAACGCTGAGGAAGTTCGTCGTTACTAGTGTCGTCGTCGATGTGGGTATTCTTTTAATACAACTTTTCCGATAAACACTCATCATTTTATATTTCTTACAAAATGAATTGACATATATATATAAAGTTATTATTGTTCGTTAATTCACGCATTACACAAATCCATATAAAATTTGGGACGTTTAAAAAATTATCTAATTTTGATTAACAATTAAACATAAGGGATAAAATAGCATAAAAGTTAAAAATATATATCTTTAAATATCCTGGATAGTAAATGAACAATTACAATTGGACAATCTATAAAAATAGAGAGGGTTAGTGTACCTACAATTATTAAATTTAATCATAAGTGAATTCGCATAGGTGTTTTCTGTTTTGCAGGAGAAACGGCCAATGTATCGAAATAATTGTTATGGATTAATATTAAAAATAAAATGAGAAGCAAACATTTACGTTCAAAGATAATTTAAATGCATGTTTAATATAATTAAGCTATTGTAAATATAAAATATGAGAGTATTTCCTCAAACTATTTTAAGGTTTTGTCCATTCGTTGCTCTGCTGTATACCTTGGTCGATATCGTTTTAACAACATATATTAATGAAAAGATAACTCCAGTTTTCATATTTTTTTGTATTCAAGTATATTTAAATTGGTATTCGGTATACAGTATAAGTTGTAAGGCAACAACTATGGAAATTACAGAAATGGCGAAAAGAGGATTATATAATAAGGTAGAAAATAATGCAGAATATAAATATTGGTACTGCGGAAAGTGTATAAATTATACATGCAAACCAGCACACCATTGCATTTATTGTAAAAAGTGTTTTCATTTTAGAGATCATCATTGTTTTTTCTTAGGTGCTTGCATACTACGACAAAATATAGGCAATTTTATTTTATTTTGTTTTTATACATCATTGACATGTATATATTCATTATGCATTCTTGGGCCTTACTTATATGAATATATTAATCGTGTAATAAGAACCGATGTAGACTCTTTTAACATATTTTTAAACTTTTGCTTTCCTATTGCTCTTATCAAATTATTTCATTCTAGAGAACCTACTTACATACTACTAGTAACAATGTTTGATATATTAGTTACTATTTTATGTATGTGCTTGGTATTTGGAACTTGGAAATTGCACAGTTGTATTACAGGTAAACAACGGTATGCAAACATATCAGGAAAACAAAGTTTAAGAGAAATTTTTGGTAGTTATGGTTTTTCAAACATTATTTTTCCATACAATGGTCTCATAGGAACTAGAGATCTCAACGGAGAGTATGAATTAAAACACGTATAAATGTGTTTCTAGAACTTGTACGTGTAGAAATGATAAAAAATGGAAACGGAAGAACTTTACTTATATAATAATGACAAACATAAATTACTAAATTAAATATACAAGACATACGTGTATATACAATGTTATGTATAAAAATTATGCATAAGAAACTAACTACACATTTTCCAATTACTGCAAACTGTAGTATATTGTAATAAATACCGCATGTATTTAATACGTTTGCATAAATAAAATCATATTGCACTGCACTCTTCATATAAATTTTCAGAACGACTTCAAAGACATCTATAAATATATGTTATATTATGAAACAACAGTTTCACTTGGCTTTTATCTAACACATAAAAATAATAAATAACTGTATTTGGCTTTCTAAAATTGTTCTTACAGATTATTGTAATAGAAAAGTCATTTTCCTATTCAGTTCTGACGTATTAAATTAATTTGCATGTATTTAGTGTTCGAACAACAGATCACATAAAAATGCATATCTGCAATCTGATTTACAATAAAATTTGAAAACAAATTGACATGAATTTCTATTCTTAGTAATGTACAATCAAAATAGTTTTAATGTAATTTGCCATACAAAATTCTGTGTCTAAGGAATTCATTTTACAATTCTGTATGTGCATGATGTTGGGCTTTAAAGTCATTAGGATGAATAAATACTCCTTCGGCTGTTGCCCATTCAACATGCGGACTATTAAGAGAATATTCGCCCACTACTTCGCTTTGTCCATTAATTGGATTACCATAAACTTTTTCAGTTACTGCTAAATATCTATAATGAAGACACTTTTAAGTATTTAAACTGTATGTTTCTTGCATCTTAATACGATTAAAATACAAATTTTAACATTTGGAAAACAGTAAATAACTTACGTGTCTGTATCTATATGTTTTAATACAATTGCTTCATCTCGTTTCCAAACATCAGTACTACATATTAGAAGCCAATTGTCTCCATTATCGCCTTCTCCCTTACCATCACCGTAAGCAGATATTTCTTGTTTACCACTAAGAGGTGAACTAACCCGGTGAGAATGAAGATTCTTTTTGGTTGTTATGTGCTCTAACCTTATGATATCTCCACATTTGATCGGCATTCTATTATACATTAATTTTGCTCGATAGTACAAGTGAATATTATAAGAAACATAAAATATTTAATACATCATCATAAGGTGCATACCCTCTATTACATTGTTTCTTTGTTCCAGCTTTAACAAGCCAATAAGAATTTCCATCTTCCTTTGTAGGTGTACCCGTTACCGATTGTTGACGACTGCCATCTAAATACATTACATCATGAGAATGTAATCTGACTTTGTAGTCTACATTCATTAGTTTTAACATAGAACCGCATGTCACATATTGTGTTCCTTTAGCTGCAAAAGAATAATAAATAACATTTATATAACACATATAAGTATAATCTTTTGTTTCTGAATTTCATAAAGAAAATTTTTGGTAGCATTAATATAATATTATATTAACTGTCAAAGCATTTTAAAGTAGATAATATTTAGTAAAATTTCAATATACAACAAAAATTTAATTTACTATAAATTTGCAATTAACTGTTTACCAGAAGAGGTTAATATAAAGTTATAATATTTTATAATAGTCAAATATGATAAATTTTGTAAAACACGAAATACAATAATAAATCCGATGTACTTGGAGAATTGACAATATTTAAAAATACCCAATTATCAACTTTGACGTTTCATGTATAATTAATAGTAAAAATATCAATTTACCTTTTGCAGAACTTGTCCAAAGTAGAAATATTGTGAAAGCAACAACTGGGAAGTAAACTAAGTTTTCTCTCATTTTTTAAACAATATAAAACGTTTAATTTGCGGAAAAATAGAAGCCGAAAGTTCAATACACGTGTATCCATGTAATACGTGGTAAGTTCCTATTGGTGTATGTATCTATCTCATTGTCAGTGGTTCCCAATTTTTTGTAATCTTAAATGACATGTTTGTAGTTTGCTGAGTAAATTAAAATTATTATAATTCATAATTATATTTTCTTGAAAACACTACCCGCAATATAATAAAAGTTTCGTAATAATTGACTTGTTGCACGATAAAAAAAATAGCAAAAAATAACTTGATATATTATGTAAAATAAAAACCTACTAACAATTTGTAATAAAGGAAAAGGCAGAGTGCAGACATGAAAGAATATATTACAAAAGTAATTAAAATGTATTAAAGTTATATTATATTCATATTTATTTTGTAAATACTTTATAAAACAATGTTGTTTAGTTTATCTTAAAAAATTATATAATTACAAGCGTTTTATTTAACTACATTTTCCAATTTTTCTGGAAAAAGCATGTATTGGATATACTAAAAAATACAACAATATACTTGGAATCATGTTTAATATTGGAATGATTCCCCAACAAAGTTAATTGTTATTTTGTAGAATTGCACTTGAAAAAATGCAATAGATTATAATGGAATATATATGTTTAAAAAATAACTACCTTTGTATAGACAAATTTTACAATAATAATACGAGTACCCCAACTTTTTCTCTGTGTAATAAAACCTTCTTATTGATATTCCCTTAATTGATATTTATGCTCTGATATTACATAACGTTTTTGCATGAAAAATATTTTTCAAAAGGTATACAATTAATATATAATTTATACATTTGATTATTGAGTGACAGGAATGAAATACTTTATCAGTAAGCATTTAAATTTGCCCACTTATTTAAACAATTCTAATGTGATTGTACAAATGTATCAAGGAACTGTCTGGGCATTCTCAAAATACACTGTGTATCATGTTTTAATGATCGATGATGATGAAAATGCTAATTAATACTCAACAACTTTTGGACGGGTCTTAACATAAACATATGCTGCTATTACAACAAATATTGCAGCAATTGTAGGTAATACGATTGTAAAGACGCGTTGTTTGTTCTCTAGAAATTCTTTTTTTCTCTCCTTCTTCTGTTTGTTTGTTTCTTTCGTCTTTCCCTTCAATTGACGCATCTTCTTGCTACAAGTAAAAAGATATGGTTATAATATGTGTTATTGTATTAAACTTAAGCATAGTTTAAAAAGAAAACACAAGTTAGGAATACCAGTTTCCTTCTAAAAAATCAATTTTAAATATTACTATAGAGTGCAAAATTATACAAGAATATTAGAGATAATTATTCCTTCAAAGACACTATGAAATAAAACAATTGGTGTTTCTAACTTACTAGATCTTAAAAGTGTTACTAATGTACCATTGTGAATGTTACTTTTTACTTTGACATGGAAAATATTGTTACTTTAATCATATTTCCCAGCTAACTTAGTAAATTACCGATTGTAAAAATATATCAAACAAATTTACGATACATATGTTTATGACAGTTTAAACACCACTAAATACACGCACTTTCAGATATATGAAAGTGACTAACTTGCATGATTCGCTGCAAATAATTGGGAACATAAATTTTTAATACCTTTAACGATTAAAATAAATAAATATCGAAGCACTTCAGGAGCCCGACTTGAAATTTTCAAGCAATCAGGAAAAGCAGATTTGTGTTATACATGACACGTAATAAAATAACGCTACCCTACCAATCGCAATTCCTATCACTTCCGTGTGAAGGCAGTCAATTGAACTACGTTAATCAGTACACTCGAATCGAAACCGTATTTTTCGATTAATATGTATATATATATTATGCATTTTTGTATTCAAAATTTCTGAAATTTTATTCGATAATTATCGTTCGTATACATAAATATTTATACACGTATAAAACAATAAAGGTACACAGCATTGAAATCCGATTTTAAAATACTTCACGGATACGCAAACCAGAATTATAACATTCATTATTATACTTGATGAATATATTAAATCGGGCATTCGAGGGAACAATTTAAACTCATAATTATTATGAAATGTTTTATTTTTGTGTCAAGTATCGTAGTATAATATTTTAATATTCAATTCATATAACGCATAATTTTGAAAATTAAAACTTGAACCACAGACGAGGTATACGAGTAGACCTTACACCTTATGGACTTTCGTGGCTCGATATGACTGCCATACCGATCTGAAAATTCGGAGGTATAAAGACGTGTGAGTTAACTATGGGAGGGTTAGGACTAAATCCAATATTATCGATTCAAAGTTAAATAAGATTTTTAAAAACTAAATAATATGGGCAAATTGGCTGCGATCCGCCATGCATAGGTTATCATAAATATAGAGCTTATTCACTAGATTAGTTTAGTTTAATCTATCTTTTAATCTAATCTTTTAATTAATTAATTAGATTAAAAAATTCTAGAGTATTGTTACAGACCGGGTATAGGATAGATTATGTCGTAATTATAGCCGTAATTTCAATGAGTGCTAAATTCGAATTCCAGTGTAAACCGATAAAAAAAAGCAGTGCATGCAACCACAACAATTATTCGTATACGTGACAGTTTCCTCTATGTCTAGTTTACCCGTTGGTAACACTGATGAAGGTACACACTAAATGCCACATTCTACCAATTGGGAATCACTGTTATTCCATTAAAGGTATGTGCTTTCCCGAATTCTACTAATATAGTTATACATTTAATTAACATTGCTTTCTGTTACTTAATCAATCTTTGTTGTTTAAGCGACACATAAAATGTAATTTAAATTTAAGAAATATATGTATATGTATTGCGCATAAAATCATGTAGAATTTTTACATTTTTATTATTATCATTATTATTGTACAGAATCTTTGCCTTTTGTCTTAGATTTAACTTTCGAATAAAACTTACTATTTAAATTATGTTAATTATACTGTTATTAAACAAATATTATTTTTAAAACAACATTGGCAATTCTGAAAATTACATTAAGAATTTGAGAAATAGTATTTCAGGAGGACACAAGTGATAAACAGAAAGTTGTAGGCTGTGTGTAGTATGAACACGTGAAAGAATTCGTAGAATTGTGCAAAAAATTGTGAATGTGACCTGTAATACTTATTGAAAAAATTAAAAATTGTGTGCTTGAATGGTATGAATGATCTTATATTAAATGAAGTAGAAATGTTTAAAAAATTGTTAGAACATAATATAACTAGTTGCAATGGGAAATTTTTCTGTCATTTGTGTAAGACTGTGCAATCAAGTCTTGCAGATGTTTCACAACACATTAAAGGAAAAAGACATCAAACATTTAAAAATGATCGCATAATTACTATATTAGAAAAATGTACAGAAAAAGAATATCAAAAACTTGCAAATAATCAGGTAGCAATAGTTGCACGAAATATTTTGATGTGCTTACCCTGTCAAGAATTTTATAAAACTGTAAGCGATGTATCCAGTCATATTCAAAGCGAATGTCATATTAATAAATTAAGAAATGATTATATAAACTTATATAATGAAAAAAAAGATGCAATACATATTATATCTATTAAATCCAAAATGAGGTTAAAACGTATAAAAGTATCACAGATAGAACATGCAATGCTAGAAGATACATATATAATTAAAGGACATGATAAATGCGTACCTCTTATGGTTGTAAAAATATTTCATAATTACTTAAGTGAAGACTATGAAATTTTGGTTAATAATGGAATTGTAGTAATCGAATATCATCAATTAATGTGTTTAGTTTGTTGGCATTGTAATTTAGTTCCAAGTGATATTTTATCACATATCGAAGCAAAAAAACATAATGTTGCAACGTTAAGTGAAACTGAAAATATATATGATATACATAGTAACTCCAAAGAAAATGCAAAGATAGACTTTTTAAACTGGCTTAAAAAAGAGAACAAGACTGTGCAAGTATCACAAGACACAAATGTAATAATATACAAGGAACAGGATACAGAGTGCAATAAAAGTAGTCAAGATATATCTCTGTTATCTGTAAACAAACTAGACAGTCAAAACGAATGTCAAATATTTCGCGATAACGAAATTGTAATTACGGATTCAGGCATTTTGATATGCAAAATATGTAATTGTCCTTTGTCATCTCGAGATAATGTTTTATCGCATGTTGAAGGAAAACAACATGTTCGTGAACTGAAACGACAAAGTAGAAAACAGGATAGTAAGGAGAGTATAATACATCAGATATGTTATGATTCTGAAATAGACATTGAAAAAGAAGAATTAGAATCTGTTCAAACATTATGTTTGCAGCCCACAGCAAATGTGACATTACCAAAAAAAACAGAAGCACTAAAGTGTCAATCAAATTTAAACGTTAATAAAAAATGTAAAACTAAATTAAAAGAGAATGATCGGAAATTACTAAGAAGTAATGGTATTATAAGTTGTGATATTGATACTTATTCCTGTAAATTTTGCATACGTAAATTTCCTTCATTGCATGATACTTTATTACATATTAAAGGAAGGTCTCATGTCGATATGTTGAAATGTCAACATGTAAATTCAACAACTTACGAAAGCGATGAGAGTGCACATGAAAATACTAAAATGAATATAATAGATCAAAAATCAATTACTAATTCCTTAGACCTTGAAATAAATATTAATACAAACCAATATCAAAACTTAAATAATAACATTCACAATATTACACATTATACAAAGCTATTAACAGACAATACACACGAAGAGGAACATCTAACAAATAATAATATTGATAGTAACTGTAACAAAATACAAGTGAAAAATGAGAATGATATTAATTTTCAGAATTGCTTCTATTGTTGTGAATTATGTAATGTACAAATTGATGCAAGTAATTTATTTGGGCATATTAATACAGACACACATAAATGTAATATATTCTCTATGCATATGGGAGATGATATTATTTTATATAAATGTCTTTGTTGTAAATCAATAATGCAAGGAAATCGTATATTAATTAAACATTTACGTCTAGAGACACATTTAAACAATTTAAAAAGTACTTTGAAAGATATTAAAACGATCAAGAAGAAAATATCTGTCTATGCATTTCACAATAATCAGAATGTCTTAGAAAATAACAACTTTATGCTTTGTAACATTCTTCTTCCAAATGTGGAAAGTGTGTCTCCAAATTTGATTGAAAAGTGCCTCATATCTTGTGATACATCAGATATTAAATTTGATAATGGTATAAAGATTCTTTATAACTGTACATTTTGCAGATCAAAATTAAATACAAATCATAATTTAATAGAGCATTGCCAAGGAAGAATGCATATGTGGAAAGCGAAACAATTTTGTAATAAGGCATATTCCAATATCAATGACAATACAATGCCATTAACAAATCAATTTAGTAAGATATCTATTACAGATAAGATATCACAAAATACAGAAACAATTGATAAATTGATTTTATCAACCGATATCTATACTCAAGTTACCAAGTGTCTTCATGAATCACCAATATATTCAAAAATATACAAGATGGGAAATGAAGAAAGCATAAAGACATGTAAAGAAACATCCTTACCAGAACGTTTAAATACACTGTATGATACCAGCTGTTTAAAAATTGAAGAAGAAATGTATAGTTTAAATGAAACAAAAATGAATGCAATAAAATCAAGGTTCAAATTACTTATGCCACACACAGAAAAATATTTCTATTGTTTAGTTTGTGATATAAGTATTTCAAAAGAGATATATTTATTATATGAACATGTGTGTCTTCGATCACATGTTAAAAATGTTAGTAAAATCGAAGAAAATGTGGATACTAAAAAATTGTCAAGACAATATATAAAGGAAATGCCAGAGGATTTAATAAAATGTTATCCTTGTGGGAACATCTTTAAAAATGAATCTATAATGATTGATATTCATATTAATAGTGACATACATAAACAAAATTATACAAAGTTCAGCACAATTATAGATACAACTTTCGAGTCCATATTGCAAAATCTTAGTAATTTGTGCTACAGTATTGAAAGATTCTCGTGCATTTTGTGTGAAACAAATTTTAAATATAAAATGGAATTTATACGGCATGTTATAAATCATATTCAATCATCAAAATTGTATATGTTTGATTTTTGTATTCCATGTGCCACTTTATGGTACTGTAAATGGAATTCTTATACAGAGCATTGTAATGACATAATACACAAATATTTATCAAAAAGTAAAGATTTTATGATTGAGGATCTTCCACAATGTATAAGGAAACTGTTAACTCAAGTTGATGAAACTGTTAATATTTTATTTCAACAAACACAAGATTTATTAAATGACAATATACAGGAGGAAGTGAAACAATCGTTAGAAAATAGCTTAAGAGTACACTTTCCATCCATCAAAGTATTTTTATTTGGTTCAAGAGTTAATGGACTTGGATTTGCTAATAGTGATATAGATGTATACATTGATTGTGGTAAATATATATTTAAACATGACTTTATAATATATAGAATAAATTTATGCTATTTTAAACTTCACTTAAATTCATACACATTTCAATAGAAAATACATACTATACAAATAATTCTGAGAGCTTAAGCATTCAATACCTTTCATGTATTGTACAAATTTTATGTGGACAAAAGGAAGAATGGAAAGTGAAGGACATACTGGAAGGAACTAGAACTCCTATAATAAAATTAATATATAAACGTGTAGGTGTAGATTGTGATATTTCTGTCACAAATGGTCTTTCTGTTGAGAATTCTAAACTGATACGGTATTGCATCTTTATCTTAATCTATCTTATCAGTAGTATGTTGTATTATAGAAGATTGTATTTATGATTAATTATAATTCCTAGATCGTACAATGACGCATTTCCACCCTGCAGAAAGCTGATATTATTTTTAAAAAAATGGTTGTCTCTTTTTAATTTACCTGAAAGACATGGGTTATCAAATTATGCTCTTTCTTGGATAGTTATATTTTATTTGCAAACAGAGTCACATTTGCCAAGTGTTGCTACACTAATAAAAAACCAAAATAAATCTCAACTTATATGCGGTAAATTATTATATTACATTTAATGCATAAAGTACATATATATTTTTTAAAAATTAACTGTTTGCATTTTTTTCATTTAACTGACATTTTGTGCACTAATATAATTCGTTTGAACGAAAATAATTTAATAAAAATTTTTTTTAGGTTGGGAAACTGGGGTTGCACTACCTAAGACTAATAATGAAATTGTGCAATCAATTCCAACATTGTTACTGGGTTTTTTTAAGTTTTATGCAAAATTTGACTACCAACATTACATTATTTGTCCACTTATGGGTTGCTTACTGGCTAAAAAAGCATTTGCAAAAATATATACATTACCCAAAGAAATGAAACCTTACAAAAATAAATTGGTATTTGGGAGACCAGAATACTTCCGCATTGACTCTCCATTATGTGTGCAAGATCCATTTGATCTGTCACATAATCTAACTAAGGCTGTGAAAAGTATTACCTTGAAGTGCTTTAAACAATATTGTCAAGATAGTGCAACAATATTGTCTTCTAGAATGCACTAACTTACGTAATACCGTATATTTCATTATGAGATTTAAATGTATACTTTTCTACTCTTAAAAAGATAATACCTACATATTAAGATTTATTTGATATAGAAACTAAATAATTAATTTTAATGGATCAAAGATTTATCAGGATATATATTATGACTTTTAGATTGAAATGACTGACTTGTACTTACATGAAAGTATTACAGATAAATGCGTAAAAACAATATATAAAATAATTATAAAAGATATGATAAATATTATTAGAACTTAAATATTTGTGATATCTATAGAATATATTTCTATATATTAAGTTTCTTACAGCGAACATCAAAGAACTTTATACGTAATAAGTATATTTTAAGCAGCATTATTATACAGTAAGGAAACGCAATTACATTTTTAATAACTAAATATGTTGCTACAAGTTTCAATAATTTTTTAAGAAAGTTTATATTTTTTTACAATCATTGTGCTACCAATTTTTATTTTTGTTATAAAATCTATATTTTTAAAACGAGCAAGTATTGCTAAATTATGAACTAATGACAATACTTTAGTAACTGACTTAATTTGAGGAACAACATATTTTTCTTCAAATTACTGTTTATTTTTTTTATACTTTGCTTCAACTATACTTGCAGTCAAATTGTTTTAAGGGGTATATTTTAGGATTAATCATGAATAATGAAATCTTGTTACCAAAACTATTATGTATTTCATTTTGAACAATTAGAATACTTTACTTTTCTAAATATTATAATATTTTTGATATTACTGTACAATTATATAGTGTTCTAATTAAATGTATGTTATTATATTCCTAAGACGCATTGTCTAGATTATTTTCAACGATATCTTGTTTCCATATGTATTCTGTACTGTATCCATATTTAGGTACACATGATGTTTTACATGTAAATACTGCTAAAATACCCCAGTCAATGCATTTAAGAGGATTTTCAAAATTGAGGAAGTTTAACAGTTGTGGCATGATCTATAATGAATAATCTTATATTACTTATGCACAATTTTGTTCAAATGGTAAATAAAGTTTGTACCTGTTCAGTCACTTTACCTGAAATTCAAATTGTCTTTCTCCATTGCAGTCTGAACATTTTGGTATTTCACTGACTTTATTTTCTATCGAAATATATAAGATTTCTCCTCCTCTGTTATATCTATGGTCATAAAATTAACAACTTGTACACTAAGGATACTTGTTATTTTTAATTTAACTTATAAATTGTACCTTAAAATTTGATCAGGATATTTATCAGTAGCTAAACGAAATTCCAAAAATGTTTCGTCTTCGTTTTGATTAGCCAAACTTAATAATTCAGTTTGAACATCCTCGTTTTGAAAAGTTCCTGCTTCTCCTTTTTCTACCATTGTTTCATATTTTTTAATTTCTTCTTCATCTTCTTCAGAAATATTTGCATCATTGTCTTCTTTTCCATCCTCTGGTTCTATTATTATTTCATATTCAGGGAATAAAAGTGAACTATTTCTCGCTGTGCCCTTATTAATGCCACAACACTCCTTGTGACCAGATTTCCAATCATAAATTTGATGAGAGCGACAACAATAATTTATATGTTTACATTTGGAACAATGAGTAGGCGCTAATATTCCACAAACATGACATGTTTTTATCCATCGATTTACGCCTGAAACCATTTAATTTAATATACATATTTCATTAGGATACATACTTGATCAAACAGTTAATTTTGTTCAAGATATATACTAATGTCATTTCTCCAATCATTTTCTTCTATAGGCGGCTCAGATGGATAAAATTCATTTACTCTTGGTAACTGAGATCGAAAGACCTTTAAATTCCCGTTTTTATTCACTTTACAACACTCCAACTTCTTGCATATAAAAACGTATATAGTTCTATGAAAAGCGGTTTCATTATCTTCGTATGGAGCGTAAATTTGGCATAAAAAGGTACAGGGTTCCTTACAATATTCACACTGAAGATCTCTCTCTCCAGGAACATCCTTTAAATTAAGCCATGCTGGTTTACCGCCAACTTTACTTGGAAAGAATCTACTCTCCAATCGCCACGATTCGCACGTTTCCACGAATCCTAAGTCTATAGTCATTTTTAACAAAGTATATTCAATGAACTTATTTCTGTTGTAAAGAGACAAATAATAAAACGTTTATCCTTCTGACGGCTAATTTCGTATGTATGATCGAAGACACGCATTTGTTCTGTTTCAGGGTAATATGGCTTACTAAATGTATCCCTTTCTGTTTTATACAATCTTCCAATTGCTCGTAATGCGTGTTATTCTTGGCATCTGTTTTTCTCCAAAATCGTAAAACGCGTAAACAGATATTTGGCATCCAAATCTTTAATTGGCCGTAGGAAGGTAGGTTGTATGTATCCGACGGATAACTCTTAACCGGAAATAAAAAAATAGAAATCGGAAAAATATCTACTAGATAATATTTGTAAATAGAAAAACGCAGATGCAAAGAAAGGGTAAATAACTCTAGTAACTTTCCCCTTAGACGGTACGAATATGGCGGATGATTGCGAGTTGCGTTTATTTATGTACGGCGAAGGAGAAAGGGTAGTCGGCGCTGGTGTTTTTCCCCTTGCGTGGCATGAATCAGTGTCTGTGGGGTGAACATTGCAAAATTCAGAATATGTGTCTAAAATTTCATTAAAACAAGTGCGCTCTAATTACTGTATAATCGGCATAGCAGGCAAGTCGCTCAAAGTTAAAGAGAGTTTGTGATCTAAAAAATAATTTGTCATAGATCGCAGTCTTTCTTTATGCCTGGTTTGGATTGTACGATGATACTCTTAGTTGATGTCTTCTCATTTAGGTTAGCTGTCTAGTCGTGAAATTCAATTCCGTACCGTTTTATCGAGAACTCCAAAAAATGACGTCCTATTTCGAAAATATACAATCCTCGACATGCTTATGGTTCGAAATGGGCGAGAAGCGAAATATACTGGCGTCTATGTTGGCCGGAACATTGGTAAACATCAAAGTTTACATTGCTCTGAATGTGACACTGACATTAATTACATTACATCTTATTTTTATTCCTTTTTATTTAATAATATATGTGAACACTGTCGGTTTGCTTTATATACCTACAATAATATTGTTTCGATTAAGCAGCTTGATACTTACTTTTTTTTTTGGTAATAAATAATCTAGTATATTTCTATTAGAATTTACTACCTATTTTTGTATTATAATTAGTTTTAAAGGGACAACAACAGCATCAATTGGAACAATGATTCTAAATAGCAATGATAACAAAATGATAGAGGTGACAATAATAATCATGAAGCTGTAAAAAGATATAATTGAAAGTTATTATTAGTGTTATAATATTAAACTTAACAGTTATATAAGTATAACATGTATCAGAATTTATAGACTTACAAATGGATTTATTTTTCTCTGCAATTTCAGTTTTTCGTAGGATGGTGGTTTATTATCGATGCACATGCCAAATATCCTGGTGAAATGTTAAATGAGTACTACATTTGTGCAGTATTTGGAGTTATTTCTTTCATTATGTAAATTAATATTCTTATTGTATTGATGTTTTCGTGCATTTTAACTATTGGTAATTGTTAACTTTTTAATTTAGGGTAAACTCTGTTACGAACGCACAGGTCAGAGGTGACGCATACAATGGTGGGTTTTTAGGAGCTAGAGGTGTAAGATGTTGGTTATTTTTTGGATTTGTAATGGGATTTGCTGAAATAATTGCAGCTTGTTGGATTTTGTTTGCAGATTTTATAGCTGCAGGTCTGTACACATTTCATAATTCAATGTTAGGAATTACGACTATTAAATATAGTTAATTTTATTTTTTTAGGGCCACAACATTATTGGCCTGGCATAGCCCTCTTTTTACAGAACATGTTCATCTTTTTGGGCTCGCTCATATATAAGTTTGGACGGGTAGAAGAAGTTTGAGATTAATCGATATTTGTACATTATGAAGTTTTTTACTTTTTGCACAGAATCTTCTGGTCCTATTAGGTTTTGAAGTGATACACTTGAAACCATGGAGTAAATGATTGTAAACATTGCATTATACATGAGAACTGAATTGATTCATAATAAAATGAAGCCACTTTATTGTATTTATTTTCAGAAAGGTACTTATTTAAAACTCTTACTTACATTGATGAAAAATTAATTAAAATCCAAATAATCATCAAATTTTATGAAACATAATAAGTATTATACTGTTCAAGTAAAAATAGTTTACATAGTAGCGAATCACAGTTTCCTTTTTGTGATAATTTTTGTATTGTAAAGTACATAAGAAATAGTTGCATTAAAGTTTTACGTTTTAAGTAAACATAAATATATTGTCCTTGTTATAAGATTGTACTAATAAAATATTCAATAAATTTTGCATTTATTGGTATAATAATTTAATTGAAAACGATGTTGTGTTCCAATTTTTAAAATAAATTGCGATTGCTTTTATTTGTCGGCTTGTTTTTTTATTGTCGAAATTTGCATTATGGTGTACAGTTTTTATACGAAATTTTATTCTAGTATATGAAGGTTTGCTATGATACAGTTAAACTTAAGTTCTCTTTATGGAACTTAGGCGCACTTTGATGTATGAAATAGAAAGAAAAGCAAAAATTCATTTCCCGGAATTGGCGATCATTTGAAATACTTATTTTTTGTCGGTCGGAGCAGAATAATTTGTTATTGGTTCTCATTTGCCAACGCGGACCAATATGAGCGGTTTCTTCCATCTTATTTTACCAATCGCGTTGTGCCACACAAACACATGGTTCTTGTTCAGTTTGACGAAACATTAGCAGGAGCGCATTGTGTGTTTTCCTACTTTGATAAAGGATTAAAACGAATGCCTAATGAGTTAAAGGCAATTGTTCTTAATTGTCTTGTTTAGTTATTTAGAATAGTCTTGAAAAGTAAGTAATGCTTGAAGACGTTTAACATTGTTATCTGAGATTCTTTCTCAGATATCCGGCTTTCATAACCAAGTTTGACAAGTCTTATGGGAATCCTCGTGCTATCGCAAGATCATTCGCTGTGTGTTTATGAGTGTTTTACGTGAATGAAAATTATTTTCTAAACTATCTTTTTCCGTGTCATTTAATAGTTATTTGCGTAGTTCTGCAGTTTAGTGACTTTGCCCTAAATGTGCTTATTTTTCTTCAGTTTTTTTCAGAAAGGTTATATTTTAACATTAAAAAGAAATATAAATAGGGGGAGGTTGAAAAAGTAATGCGTTTTTACATTTTTTTTTTTTTACAAAAAAGACTTAAAATTTTAAGAAACTATAATATCCATGGAACGATCTCGATGATTTTTTAGTACGTTATAGAGGATGAAATTGGGAACAACTTTTATGTGAACTTATTTTATAATTGTCGTTTGGCTTCAATTTTCGAGATATTTGCAAAAATTGTTAGTATTACCACATTCACTGTGCCTGTACGTGTGCTGTAGGCGCGTTGCGTCTACAAGGGCTCGCCGATCGTATTCTTTTCACATCGAGGTGACCGACAGACGAGCATACATAAAAAATAGCCAGACCTAACTTAATCACTAAAACTAATTATTTAATTTAATCAATATTTCGACAATTAGTTTTAGTGATTAAGCTAGGTCCGACTACTTTTTTATTTCGTCGCCGAGAGGAGGGCAGCTTCCGGCCCGGAACGAGTGCGGCACTAAGCATATATGAGTTAGGTCCGAGCCAGTATATTATTGAAATTGGTTAAATTAAATCTTTTCCTTCAGCCGTTATATACGGTCGCCTGTTGGTCACTTCGATGTGAACAGAAGACGATCGGTAACCCCTTGCAAACGCAACGCGCCTACGGCACACGTACAAGCGGGATGAATGTGGTAGTACTAACAATTTTTGCAAATATCTCAAAAATTGAGGCCGATCGACAATTATTGTTCACATAAAAGTTGCTTCCAATCTCAACCCCTATAACATACTCAAAGATCATCGGGATGATTCCAAGGGTACTGTAGTTTTTAAAAATTTTAAGTCTTTTTTGTAAATCAAAAAAGTGTTTCATTAATTGTATGAAACGTTATTTTTAAATGTAATAAAGCAGGAGTTGTTATATATGTTTTTTTTTTTAAATTGTAGATGAAGTTGACTGAATTCAAAATGTATGTTATTCGGTTGCTATTGTTTATTATTGCAACTTTTATTGGCAGTAGCAATGGGGTTGCTGTTATGAGTATTGATATTGGCAGTGAGTCTATGAAAGTTGCAATTGTTTCAGTAAGTAAACATTGTCCATTATGTAGTCTTGAATTATGAATCTCTTAATCGATTTAACATTGAATGTTATCAGTAACATTAAATAATGATATTTATAGCCTGGTGTTCCTATGGAAATAGCTCTTAATAAGGAGACAAAGAGGAAAACTCCAGCTACCATTGCATTTCGTAATGGGGAAAGAAGTTTTGGAGAAGATGCTCAAGTAGTAGGAGTTAGGTCACCACAAAATAGTTTTTCTTATATATTAGATCTTTTAGGAAAATCAATAGATAACCCTATGGTGCAGCTATATGCAAAAAGATTCCCATATTACAATATAATTTCTGACGATGAACGGAACACAATTGCATTTAAAATTGATGAAAACACTTCATATACACCGGAAGAATTACTTGCACAAATTTTGCACAAAGGAAAAGAATTTGCAGAAAATTCAGCTGGTCAGAAGATCAGTGAAGCAGTAATAACTGTTCCAGGATATTTCAATCAAATTGAAAGAAGAGCTCTTATGCAGGCTGCTGATCTTGCAGGAATCAAAGTTCTGCAACTTATCAACGACTATACTGCTGTAGCACTGAATTATGGAATCTTCAGAAGTAAAGAGATAAATGACACTGCACATTATGTTATGTTCTATGATATGGGAGCCAGTAGTACAACAGCTACAGTTGTCAGTTATCAAAATGTGAAAACAAAAGAGAAGGGATTTGTCGAAACCAATCCGCATGTCAGTATCCTGGGTGTGGGTTATGATCGTACTTTAGGCGGGCTAGAGGTACAACTCAGATTGCAACATCATTTGGCAAAAGAATTTGATGCTTTAAATAAAACGTCAAATTCTGTGTTCAATAATCCACGAGCAATGGCGAAACTTTTTAAAGAGGCTGGCCGTGTTAAAAATGTGTTGAGTGCAAATAGTGATCACGTTGCTCAAATTGAGGGGCTGATAGACGAACATGATTTCAGAGTGCCAGTTTCTAGAGAAAAGATAGAACAACTTTGTTCTGACTTATTTGAACGAGTTGCAGATCCTATTAAGATTGCTTTAAAAACATCAGGTATAAAAAAAAGTTTAAATTTTATTTAACTTTTTGCACAGTTGTTGTTTTCAACGTGATTGTTCTAAAGTGATTTGAACTTTTCAGATTTGACATTGGATGTTATATCTCAAGTGGTATTAGTGGGAGCTGGTACCAGAATGCCAAAGGTACAGGAATATTTAAGCAAATATTTGACAGTTGAGTTATCTAAAAATATCAACACAGACGAAGCAGCTACATTAGGAGCAGTGTATAAAGCTGCGGACCTTAGTAAAGGGTTCAAAGTAAAGAAGTTTGTTACTAAAGATGCAGTACTTTTTCCTATACAAATTACTTTTGATAGAACCGTTGATAACAAAATGAAACAAGTAAGGTTTTATTCTTGTTATATATTAATTTTTGCAAGAAAGGTGGGTTAATTTTTATAAGAAATATGTTACTCTTAGGTTAAAAAGTCATTGTTTAGCAAAATGAATCCTTATCCGCAAAAGAAAATTATCACGTTTAACAAATATGGAGAAAATTTTCAATTTCATATTAATTATGCCGAATTAGACTATTTATCACCTAATGAATTAGCGTGAGTACTTTGGACAACTATTGTATACTACATGATATTTGTGTTTATAGACATTGCATTTCTTTGGTTTCAGTTTTATTGGTAATTTAAATCTGTCTACTATAACTTTGACTGGAGTAACTGAAGCTTTAGACAAACATATTAAAGATGGAGCAGAAAACAAGGGAATTAAAGCACATTTTGCTATGGACGAAAGTGGTATACTTAATTTAGCGAATGTAGAATTAGTATCAGAAAAATCAAGTCCAACTCCTGATGAAAAAGAGGGTACTTTTTCAATACTTGGCTCAACTATTAGTAAACTTTTTGCAGGTTTGTGCTGAATGCTTTGCAAAAAATGATACCTTCTATTGTATTAATTTGAGTTGTCTAAAATAATTATTTTTTGCTTTTTCTGATAAGTATTGTTTGTATATTTTACAAATGATTATTAGTAAAGAAAAATTTATAAAATCGATTTTCTTAAGACAGCCATTTTTTGCAAGCATTTCTAATAAAGAATCAAGTACAATAACACAAACGAAAATTAAATTATAGTTTCAAAACAAGTGTCAAATGTTAAGTGGATTATGTAGACGAGTAGCATGTTTTTTCTCACTGTTTTTCTGTTGTAAACTATAAATCATGTAAAACAGGTGTAATTACATTTGAATAACATTTACACGACATAAATTATATATTTAGATGAACATAATTTTTTAATCTCAGGTTCAGAAGATAAAGATAACGAAGGAAAAGCAGAGGAACCCTCAAAGGAAGATGTAAAACCAGTTCACGAAGAACCAGAATACCCTGAATTACAAAAGGAGACAGCAGACAAAACAAAGAAAAAGAATGAAACAACAATCACAGAGGATAAAGCGACAAATAAAACGGAGAAAGAGAAGAAAGTTATGATTGTAACAATTAAAGAACCCATTAAAGCTGTTGAAATTAAGTTAGGACCGCAGGTTCTTTCTGGGGATAAACTTACCGAATTTCGTGAAAAGTGAGTAAATATAAGTAATTACAGAATTGCTTTGCACGTGAAGTATACCGTCTATATTCAATACAAATGTTACATATTAATTTTAGATTGCATCAGTTAGACGTATTCGATTTCGAGAAAACAAAACGCGAAACGGCTTTTAATAATTTAGAAACATATATAATCGACGCTCAACAAAAATTACAATCTGAAGAATACACTGCTGCTTGTACTCCCGAAGAAGCAGAAAATATATTGAAAGTGTGTTCCTCGATATCTAATTGGTTGTACGAAGATGGATTCACCGCGACCGCAGAAATGTACGAAGAAAAATTGTCAGAACTTCAGAAGTTGACTAACGTCGTGTATGAACGTGTCTATGAAAATAGAGGACGCCTAGAACTAATAGAAGGCGTGACATCTCTGTTGAACGCTAGTAATACGCTTTTACAGGATGTTCGTAACTGGAGCTCATCGAGTGACATTTTCACTCCAGTAGAGATTGATACTTTAGAAAATGTGATCAATAAAACTCAGGTAAGTGATTGTCTTTGCATTTAAGAACAATTTATTTAATTATAATTCGATTTCTTTTGTATCGAGTGATCGTATATTATTTGATAATCTATTGGATCGATTCATTTGTAGGAATATTTTGTCGATCTTATCGAATCCTCCACCGAAACAGCTTCGCATGGTAACGCGAAATTTACAGTTCGCGATATTAAGAATACACTAGCGACGCTCGATAGAGAAGTGAAATACCTTACAAACAAAGCAAAGACTTGGAGGTTAATACAAGACGCTGTGTCGAATCAGACAGAAAGTGCAAACGAGAACGCAACGGAGACAAAAGAAGAAAAGTTTCCGGATGAAAGTACATCATTCGATAATGTGAACATACGAAATGAAAAGTCAATAGAGTCTAATACTTCGGATGATGCAACTGTAACGTTAGAAGATAACGAAGATAGGTCGAATCGCGAAAGTGTCCAAGAGGAAGGGGCACATGAAGAACTTTAAAAAGGAAAGTTTGTTTAAAAGTGTGTCTTCTTATTATTGATCGATCCCGTCTTAGTTAATAAATTAAGCAATTTATTATGTTGTAGGTCGGGTTTATGAATGCATTTACAGACCTAAATCAAATTCAAGAAATTATTTATTAGTTATTGTGATCGGATCAATTATTCCGCGAATGTGAATACTGAAGTGTTATTCTCTCTAATTGCACATGGTTCTAAAGGCAATTCGTTTGTTCTTTATATGAGAAAGTAATGGAATTAGTACTTCGCAGAATTTCGAATATAAAAGTAAAATCGACCATTCACCGTTTATAAAAAATTTTGTGTTTTGAGTGCCAAGTAGTTACAGGTTTCAAGGTTGTATCTGTGTCAGACTTAGTCAATTCGTTACCCAGCATACTCGAGCAGTTAGCTTTCTTTGAACACTTGGGTCCCATTGATGGGATACTCTATAAATTTAAAGTGTGTAAGAGTACAACAGTGGCCAATAATTACTGGTAACCGAAATTAAGTATACATACAAGCGTACAACGCTGAATCTCTACTACTGCAGTTGATCTCCCCATCAGTCATTTTTTGCTTTAACGTTACTTCTCCGAAGTTATTCCTTAGGGGCAACGGCGGGTGTATGACACTGCGAGAAGTCTATTTGACCAGGCCTGATCTATATCTATATCATAACTGCTGAACAATTACAAATAATTGTATTACAATCAAACAGCACTGCGTTTTACAGCCGAATGAATTCCTTATTCGCGTGAAGTCGTTATTTACAAATGACGAAACGTTTTACTCGGTCAGACTTCGTCTATTACAAATATAATATTTAATTGTGATACTTCTTGATACAATATTCTTAGGCATATTCTATGCTATAGCTTAAAATGATTTTCTACAGATATCTATATTGAATATTATAATTACATACAATAACATACGTGACAATGTTTTCGTCGTAAAGAATTTTTTATTCATTCTTTCTTTTTTTTTTTGCATTTCTAATTAATTAATCCTCGCTATAAAATGTCTAACTTCGATGCACCCTATGTATACCCTATTGTATCAATAACATAATTTATTTTATGATAAAACAATCATGTATTGAATTTCACGATGAGACCGTACGTATTCTGTATAGAATTAACAAGGCGATGTAAACCCGTGTGTGGTAATGTAATTTGTTTAAAGAGATTTCGATTTTGCGCGTAAATAATTTGTTTTTATTTAGGAACTCGGTAAGAATTAAATCAAATCATTCCAACGAATACAGATGTAATTTAAAACCTCTGATTATGTTATTTATTATTTTGGGCGAATAAAGCAGCGTGTAAGATATTGGTGAAGTAAAAGATAGCAAAACTCAATGCAATTTTTAATTTGTATATTTCAACTTGATGTTTACAAGGAAAGCATAGATACCTTATTTTATAAATGCGTCTTCCTGCAATTAAAACAGCTTTAGGCTGATGAATTAATTTATAATTGCATATTTATTTTAATATATTTAAGGCAGCATTATTATTATTCGTGTATGTTTCATAAACATATTAATAAGAAAATAGGTATTTGTATATTTATATACGTTACTATCAATGGGATGTTTTACTTTCAGCCGATTTATGTATTCAACATGTGTCTCTTAACATTGGTTGAATTAGAGAAATTGAAATTTTAAATTGAAGATAAATTTGATATTACCTTTGATTCAATGGAAATTAATCAAGCATTATCCTTTTTTTCTTTCTACTTCCTAATATATTAGGTAGAGTTGTAATTTTTAGCCTATACGAATTTAGAGATACATAGGTATACTTCATGTCTGAACAGACATTGTATAGGAAATTATTATATTATTTCTACTACATTTGATATTATTAGTGATTACAATAAATCTATAAACACACATTTTTTATTTTTGTGAGTCATTAATATTTTCTTAATTAGAATTAAGGTTAGATGCCACAAATAGTATACGTATAATTAATTTATAGTATTAAATTTAAATATACGATGTACCTACTTTTGTTTCAATTGTATATGTATATGCATGTTGTATTTTTCAAAGTAATTCTATATCATGTAACCAGATAGCTCTGGCGTCGTAGTAAAGTCAAAAGGACAATTACGGCATCCTACGATTTGTAAACAAATATAGAAGCGTTTATTTGATCCAAATTTTCATACTATTTTAATAATTTCTAAGTGTACGTATGTACAATTACGATTGTTAATACGTGAATCAGAACTTTGTTTCTAAGTTCGTGTAAATCAGATCAGTCACATGAAGAGTACGTTATATTTTAACCATATTAATGATTTTATGTAGCAAATAAATCTGTTTCGTAATTTTCACAGTTAAAATTTTATCGTGACGCTTGTTTGTTAAAAATCATGTTACTGTGTCGAGCTGTTCGAATATTATTGAGGAGGGCTGGCCCTGTAATGGTATAATTAAAAAAAAAATACGAATACTGTAATCTTACACGATACAAATTGATATAAAACAAATGTTCCATCGTTTTTGTTTTACAGTATGCTACAAGTTTTGTGTTCAATAATCACTCGGAGAGTAAGAAACCTATGCCTGAAGATAAATTAAATCTTGAACCCCCTGATATTAAAAAATTAACTATTGAATATATGATACAGCAATCGACAATAGATTCTATAAACAATGCAACTCAAACATTAACTATTGTGCATATGGCTGTAATGAGAACAAGTAGCGAGTATAAGTAAGATTTGTATTTCATTGTTATAAGTATATAAAGGTTGATTAACTTAAAATCATATGAAAAATAGCGAGGGTTAATGTCATTACAATTATATTCGTGTCAATGATTAACAATAATTTGCAGAACATTGTTAAATTTATTGATCTCTCTTTTGAGGGAATCTTTGGAATATAATTTAAATGATAAACATTTGGACATGATAGTCGAAGTAAGATCAAAAGTACAGAGTGAAAAAGAAAAGCTAAACGTAAGAAAAAGCAACATAAATTTGTATCAATGTACTGCACCGACTAAAAATGTTTTAAAATATACTTTTTCTATCAGAAATTAACAGGGTACATTCAATATGTACAGAATCTGGCAGTAGCAGCATCAGATCTAAGTTATCTATCTGGAATGGACAATTTATCATTTAGTCTTTCACAACAACTTGACGACGTATTAAAACGTATAAAGACAGAAGTTGACCATATCGAAATGCTCGAGGGAGAGTACTGTGATATACAAGAACAATGCATTAGAAATTGTAAGCATAATAGTATCATTAAATTTATAGTTAATTAAATGTTAGAAATTTATTTTATTTTTATGTTTCAGCGAGTAAAACAAATGATAACAATGTTCCTCCATAGAATATATATTAAAAGGTAACCTTTCATCTTATTATTTTCTTTCTTAATGAATTTATTTGTATTAAATAAATTTTCTAAATAGTTAAGTAACAGACGAACTATATAATATGAGAAAACAAAGGATAATGGTTCGTGTACAACTAATTTAAAAAGACCACAGGTGCTCAAGCATCAAGATGTATTGTTACAATGTGTCTACCAGGTATCATTGCCAAACCAAGAGCTCTTGCTTCTGTATGATCCTCGGATAGATATTCTGAACACGATCCCAAAATCACATTAGCATCACGATCGGTACATAAGAACGAACCGATTAAGACACGACCATCTGTCATTTTTATTTTTAAGTTTCGATTTAGCCATGTACGCAATTTCTTCCTTGCAGGGGAGTCCTTTGTACTAACAGCCTATTGTAATTGCATAAATAAATTTACACTACCATTGTTTGTATTGTACACATGTTATCGATAAATGAAAGTTATGTAATATTTATTGAATTACAAGCAACTCGAGTAGAAAATTTATGAATTTGTAAATGAAATATTTTTTATTTAGGTTGACATTTTCCTGAACATTAACCACTTAACTATGTACCTTGATTTCTATTTATATAATAGATTTTATAACGAATATTGTATAAAAAAAAACTAAAAATCAAATGATATAACATGGTATGTAAAAACAAAAGCTATTAATTAATGAATTATTATTTGACATTGTTAAGAGGTTAAATATCTTGTCATTGAAAATATACATAACTTTTCACGAAAAGATACTTGTTGGCGGCCACGATACAGAAATATGAACAAAACTGATCGCACTGCAATCATGTAAAATACTCGATTATAAAATTACCTCTCCATTTTCATGGACACAACCGTCGTTCGTTACGTTGGATACATTGTGCCCTTCTTTCATGTCTATAACGTTAAATATTCAAATATTGTTTCGAATAAAAAAAATCAATTCAATTCGATAATCAACAGACACCACAAAATTACTTTTCAGACAAAGGGAATCGTCCCTCCTACGACTCTTTGCAGTTCCGTTGATTTTATCGAAACGCATTTATAGCTAAACTTTCTCAGAAGATAACTTTTTTTAATATAACCAAGGCATTTGTAAAAGTCAAAGAGTGTCGCATTATTAATATTGAATATCTAAACATTCGGTACAAAGTAGAATTAGAAAATTGATTTCATAAGTGACAATTTATTTGTTACAACAATTTGCGATAATATCAGGCAATAATTTCACAAAAGATACCTTGTCGATGAAAATATCACAGATGAATATACATATACACAAGGTACAGGCATAAACAACGTATAGAATAGACGCTGCAAGCGATGCTTTTTTGTGTCGCACGGATTGAGGTTTCACAAGTTTTTTTCCTATTTCTATGTCGCTGCCAATGTTATCAGGTTAAGTTAGAATACGACTTTTTGAATTTTAGAATTTAGAATTTAGATTAAAATATCAAGAGAAATAAATATTTCAGAAGCAATGAAAATCAGATCAGAGGAACGGCTTTAGATGGATTCGAGTATATAGGTCACGTTCGTATGAAATATTAAATATATCACGTATTATAATTTCATATTGAAATAATGGATATGCGTATTCAAAATTGTACTCGAGTAATAACAGGTAAATATTATATATTTTATATATTTTTTATTCATTCTAAATAATTATTTAGGAGCTGTCTATAAATTACAGGGAGGAGAAGGGGGGAGGGGGATCAAAGAAACGTGACAACTTGTGATATACGAAAGAGGAAAGTCAGATTAAGTTTGACGTAATGTTGTCGAAGAAATTTCATTTTTTCAATTCTTTGTTGCCTGCGAAATTTGCTTACATTATGATTCTATAAACAAGGTCTCGGAATAACTCAAGAAAAACTCGTAATCCAAAGAGCTCCTGAATTAGATAAATTGAAGATACTTACGGTCGATAGTGATAATTAAAGAGATAAAGTGAGTAAGAATATAATTTTTTTTTTAAAGAGAAAGTTCAGTCATGCAATGTACAATGAATTAGATATTGGAAAATATATAGAAACGTTTATTAATTAAATAAACTATGTCTCTTTGGGCTATATACGCTATAACATTAGTTTCTAATAATAGTTCGTAAATCGTTTTATAGATCGTTAATGAAATATACATTTATGTATGCATTTATGAAAAAAGGCGATATCAAGTATTTAGAAGACATAAAGATACGAAATAAAACACAATATGCAAAGACGGTTGGTTACGTATAACCAATGCGTTACGTAGTTCATCCAGATAGCCGCTAGATGGATATAGTATTTATTGATCCTGTGGCATTGGTAAAAATAATGATTAAAGAGATTAATGCTGTAAAGAAGAAAAAGGAATTTGCGTTTCGCCTGGGTTTGTCGGTGATGTTATCAGCAAAGCATTTCCCGCGGCTCGTGCCTTAGATGCGGCGTTTGTGCGCTGTTATACCTTTTTGTCGGAACGAAACCGAGGTATGCTTTGTACACGCGATTTACGCGCGCTTTCCTTTTTTAGCAGAATTGAATTTCTCGGGGAATAACTAACGGGGGCTATCGATACGATTTTCAAGCTCAACGAACGCGACACGAAAATCGCCCAAGTTCGTAGCATTTACACGCGATTACATTTTTAAGTGTTCTATCACGATAATTTAATAGGGGTCAATGCTTACTAAGAATCTCAGCGAATCCGTTCTCGATCATCCGCGAGATTCGGAACATTTTCGTAACGTTCGGGTCTATTATATTTATCTTCGCTACGATTAAAAGAAAAATTTCCTTTTTCAGCGGAATTTCATTTCTCGGGAAACAACTCACAGGGGCCCATCGATACGATTTTCAAGTTCAACGAACGTGACACGAAAATCGCCCAAGTTCGTAGCATTTACACGCGATTACATTTTTAAGTGTTCTATCACGATAATTTAATAGGGGTCAATGATTAATAAGAACCCCAGCGGATCGTTCTCGATCACTCGCGAGAATCGGAACAATTTCGTAACGTTCAGGCCTATTATATTTATCTTCGCTGCGATTAAAACAAAAATAAGCGTATCTTACATAGAGGGGTCAATTTCTCAACAGGGGGTCATTGCAATCGTCGCGTCGATACAAACAATAATTCTTATTGAAAATCGCGAACACGTATTCGATCATACTCACAAGAAAATCTCGTCGAGATTTTTTGCAAACAATGCATCAGTGCCTATTGCGTCACTTGTACGATTAAAAGTATGAATTGTCGGGAATTTTGTTTTTGGTCGTGTGAAAGTAGCGTGAGTTTAAGTCGTCGTTGAGCAATGTAATTGGCCACACAGCGATCGAACGTAGCGGATAGGAAAGAAAAGAATGCCCTACGTGGTTCTTCGTTATTCGCGACTTAGATCGTGATTATCGATCGTCGGTTTTATTACCGCGCGATTATTGGGAAAACCCGTTCGTGGCGTGGCGATGAATAGTAAAACATTTGAGAATAATCGGAGCTCCTGTTCGCGACTAAACGAACTCTTCGTCTCTAGGATCGTAGATGAAATCATTAACTGTTGCGCGTCGAACGACAATGGTCCGTTACCAAGACGTAGAACGAGTTGATTACGCGATTCTGTTTAGTTTATAGTTCGTTCGATAGTAATATCGAGGGTAAACAAATTAAAATTCGACAAACGTCACGATCCACGGTTAGGCGAGCGTACTTTCCGCGTTCGTTGCGACGCCTCGCGTCGTTCCAATTGGCCCTCCCGTTGAATACCATTGAAAAGTTCCCGGCGTCCTTTTTCTATTCTTTTTCCACCGCCTCCGCTCTTCGACTGTATAAAGTTTCAATTAGGAAAGTTCGGTGACGCTGAAAATCTGTCCCGTAGAACAGCGCCCCATCGAAATTTGTTTACGACCGAAGGGTCGCGGTTCTTTGTAGACGATCAGCGAAATTATGCATCACTCGTTGCATCGCAAAGTAGCCACCGACTCACGAGGGAGGGCTGGTACGAAAACTAAATTTACAGTCTGTTCGACGCCGGCCTCGCCGCTTCACGGTGAACCATAGTTTGCAAGTCACGGCCATGAATTTTCCCTTTTTCGACGGACCCGGGATTTCCGAGACGCACCTTTTCCTTTTGTATTTTTGATCGCGAGGCCCATTACGTTCATACGACAGAGCGTGAAACTGTAATCTGTGCATTTATAGGCCGACGACTCGAACAAGATTCCCGAGGCAGTGTTCGTGAAATGTGAAAAGTGTTCGAACGACCTGAGAGAACTAGTGTTAGTTGTTTGGCATTAAACAAAGAACAAAGAAGTTACCGTAGTCGTAAATGGCGAGTTGATTCCGTGAACCCGCGTAAAATTCTTTACGAATAACGTGTTTCGCGGCTGCCGCGTTACGGGTCAACGTCACAGTCGAACGAGAATGAATAATACATCGATTTCCGCTTCGATTACGAGAATTTAATCCCCTCGATAACGAACAAAGAATTCGAACGGTATCTGATATTATCCAAACATTTTCCCTCTTTCGTTAAATTGTAATATCGGAGTCTATTTTTCGACGAATCTCCCCTCCGAGAGACACGTTATTCGCAAAGTGTAATCTCGTTACATTTGCCACGATAAAATTGCATGTAATCACGGTGTAATTATACGATAATTAGTTTTTACGCGCTTTGAAGATTTATCATTATAATCACATCGCGATTGGACGGTAATTATCGTACGAACATGTAATCAGATTACATTCTGTCCAGCTCTGGTTCCATGCTCGAATATGCGTGCCAAACATACTTACTTGAAAAGATTTGATAGAAATTTTCAAGCTCAGCATCTCCACGATTGTTCGATCGTGCAATTTACTGATTTATTGATTTTGTCTGAACGAGTCATCGGATATACCCAAGATATTCGTAAAAAAATAATTTATCTAGTAAACAAACGAGGGACCGTCGCGCAATAATAATTGGCTGTTACTACGTTGGTGGTTAACGATTATCAGCGCGCGGAGATAACAAATTGTTTATGCGAGATGGGTTTTGTTTTTCTTCGACATCGGATTAGGCAACATCTGATTTAAACAATGTTGTCAGATTCGATCCCACATTGCGTAGATTTTCGAAATATGTTTATAAAGCGTCATGCTCGACACGTTACACGGGGCAATATGTGCTATCAAAAATTCATATGCTTTCAAATTAGCCCGTGCCATCACCGGAAAGTAAATCTGCCTTGGAATTGACTGTCAGACCAAAACCTACGCGACTTAAAATTTGTCTTAGTATTTATTTTATGTATCGACTTTAGAATTAATTGTTTTCTTTTCAATGTGAAAAGTCAGCAGCAACAGTTTGATTCGTTCTATGCAACGCAAAGAAAAAGAGTAAAAGACTAAAAACTATTATACAGGTTTATAATGTACTAATAAAGGTGTTCTTTACAGGAACGATGGACACTTTCGTGAAGATGGTTCGACGAAAATTAGATCGAGGGCTCGTCGGCGATCAGAATGATCACTCCGAACGGCTAGAATAATTTCTCAATTGCAAAGGTCACAACGACGTCGATAACGAAAGAACTTGAAATTCCCTCGGAGTGCAACAGGTTCGAATTGTAACAACGGAACGGGAACAAGGGGGACGCTATCGCGTAATAACGAAATATCTAATCTAAAACAACAGATTTGCTTTTTCAGGCGAGTGCTGTTCGTCGAGAGAAAGCCAACCGAACTTCCCGCTTATTAGCCAAGCAAGGTGTACGAGTTTTGCAAAGACACTGCGAGCGCGTGATGCAATTATCACATTGGCGCCGGGTGACACGCATACGCTTCATTCAGATTCTTTGACGAGGTACGGATGACGCGTATACGCGACTTTGTCTTAAAATAAATTGATAAAACGCTATTAACTCTTTGTTGAAGCGAGAGACTCTCAAGACTGCAAATTCCATCGTTATTCCATAGTCATTGGCTAGAGCACACTGTGAATGAGAAGAGAAAATAGTGAAACAGGCCTGCTCCGTTTGAAAGTTAATTGCTCCAGAGAGCGCATGTCTACATGCATATATACTGCCAGTGTTTACATCCCTACTCCAGTTCACAGTCTATCAGCCATATTCCACTGTGCTACTGGACACGCAAGGTCCCTCCATGGTAATAAACATTTATTGTTTTATAACAAACCTATATTACAAACTTTATAACGAACCTATATTAGAACAGGAATGTTTGAATCCGACATTTGGTCCTTCGTACGCGCGTGGAAACATCGTCCCGATGACGCCAATGCGTCGAGGAGCTCACGTGTCCGTGCATCGGAGCTGTCACGTGTGGTAAGATCAATCGTCCAAGTTGCAAATATTCGAATAATTGCTCGCGTTCGTATAACTAACCCTTGGAGATAAGATACAGGAGGATGACGGTGGATTAAAGTAGGAGAGCTTCGTGAATGAGCGCTCGGTGAAATATTCGAGAAACGGCTATCGTCGATAGCGATATAGTCGCGTGAAATAAATAACAGTGCACTGTTAGCAGTGTCAATTGGAGCACTTAGTTCGTAATGTGTTATCATCGCGGGCCCCTACCTTCCACCGACTTCCCCACCATCTTGAACTCCGTGAGGATTGGAGGAAGGCTAGTGTATTCGTCCGAAACGATTGGCCGGTTCGTGTGAGCACATATTTTTTCCGTTGCGCCGAGTTTCGTATAAAACAGCCAAGCGATTGGAGCTGCAGCAGCCCGCTGTCCGTAGAGTTTCGTAAAATCTACGATACGGAACGTTGTATCGCGCGCGTTGACCGACCGTTAACGAGTTCTTCTCCCACTTTTATTTTTCATTCCTTTCGCGCGGATTCAACGTGGTGCGACACTTCCTACTGGATCGACGCTGGTGGAACAATGGCTTTCACAGGACCCGACATCGTCAACAGCAACAACCATTACCGGCCGATCAAGCGACCTTCGGAGGATGAATTCATAAACACGGTCCTTAAACATCAATTCGACTCGTAAGTTGAATGCATGGAAACTCAACATTTTTATATACACCCAGCCCGAACTAAGCATGCTTCTTTGTTGGTGTGTACGGTTAAAACGATAACGCGTGTCGAATGTGTTCATCGAGTCACGTCGCGTTGGAGGAGGACCGTTAAAATACAATAACGTTTATTACATGTAATTATTTCTATTAGTCCTACATCTTGATTCTCGCCATACTGTTCCACAGGCGTGTGGAGCTCGAGGAATTACAGTGAAACGTCAATCCATTTACAGTTCATTGCTTTTCCGCGAACTCATTAACGTCGAAAGAGTTTGACACTGCTAGCAGACTGGCCAGTAGTTGGATACACATTAGGCATCCTCCAGAATGTGTATGAAATTTCCAAACACAACTAATTACTCGGGACTTTTCTGACCCTCGTTGTGCACCGCAGCCGCGCGTTATTCCCTAGCTAATTACAAAAGTTAATGGTCTACTATCGAGTTACCGCCGATCCGATGATATTTATTAACTGCAAGTTATGTTCGAGTTCTCAATTTACAGTTTTCAGTTTACAATTTCTTCGTATCGACGACACGATATTTAATCCTTTCAATGCTAACAGTGATTACAATCACCCATTGCATGCTCGTTGCATTCTACCGGCGACTATAATCACCCACTTATTTCTAATTCCAATACAACTTGCGTAAGAAGTTTGTCTTCGCGAATAGCCTTGCTGTATCGAGAGAGTTAATTATCGCCGCGCGATTCTATAAAATATTTGACGAAAACTGTTGCATTTACTAAGAAAAATACGCGAACGTAAAGTTAAAAACATCGATGTTGAAAGTGACGTTCAAATATAATAGGAAGAGAAAGAGGGAACTTGTAATCGTCGATTTATCATCGGCCGACGACCAATTTTTTTTGCTGTTTCGTAATCCGTTTCATAACAACATCGCTATCGTCAAAGCTACGGATGCTCTCTGTAGCTCGAGTTTACTCCGGACACTCTGCTGTTTCTTGTGCTATTAACCCTTCCATTCACGGACCGCCAAAGCCCCGATACGGAAGGCGTTTCTTATTTAATTACGACACCTTGCGTTCGGCTATATCGATCGTCTATTTTATTCCCCGCGTTACGTTCACCGTTTCGCTTGCCCGGGATGAATTTTTACTCGATACATTTAATATTTACCGCGCACTCTGCTTCGACTCTTCCTTCCGCCGCGTCCCGTTCTTCCCCCGGTCCCGTCGTTCGCGCTCGAATCGGCGCATAGAAATCCGGAGTGACATTAAACTTTTTGCAAGAACGGGAGGGGGGAAAGTTTCGCTCGAAACGCGCGCTCGATATTCCCCGTATCGCGGAGACTTTTCCGCCGTGCTCTTATACACTCGGCGAAACGTGCGATGAGAAAATGGGACGCGGTACCTGAAAGCGGCGCGCACTTCACCTGAGCGCCGCCGGAGCGTTTCGCGAAACAGGCGGGTCATCGCGTGCGTGGAAAACAAAAAGGCGTATCGATCTTCGACGCGGATAAACGGCGGACGTTTAAAGCGTCGATGCGCCCCGCTCGTATCCGCGACCGCGGCGCAGAGTGTCGGGGAACGATTAAATCCGAAGAAGGAAGACGCTGCGAGCGTTTCGGACCGCGGCGCGCATCCGTATTCGAGATCAGAGCCGGGCGATATTCTAGCCAGATTCGCGGAGGCCGTCATTGAATCCACGCTATGCCTCCGAGCGATGCGCATTCACGTCGTTATAATAATCGTCGACCTCGCATTTGCCATTCATAACGGGGACCGTACAATCCCGTTTTACGATGGAGCATCCGCGAATGCGGTTGGTCTAATGACGTTTGGCATACCCGCGGCTATATCATAGCTCCTCCGCGAGACGCCCGCCCGAACCGATTCTCAGACACGCGTCTGAATGCCGCGGATTCAGGCTCAGACTGGCTAGATCGGCGACGGGAATGCATATTCAACCGTATTCGACGAGTTATTGTTCGATGTCCCTTACGGCACCGCATTCCGATCCTCGTGGCGAGCTCCCCGTCTCATTGTCGCGATTGTCGGATCATTCTCTGGAAATTTACCAAAAGCAATTGTACCTCGTCCATGCTTCGAGTTCGATAATGCTTTCTTTTGCATATTCGTTGTTATTTATTTATGGAATCCTTGCCTGGCAGGCTTAGGGCGACTTGCAGTTTGCGTGTTTACTTGTTTTCTCTGGGCATACTTCGTAGATAACTTTAAATGCAAACTCTACTAATTGAACTCCCTTCTTAACTCAGGTAAATTAAAATCCATGCTGCCAGATTTCTCCAAGAACTCTCTTCTTGTGTATTTTGCTATCGTACGAGATAACAGCAGACCAGGTTTACTCGCCGTGATTTCGCAATTCTGTGCAGTCGCACTGGTAGTCGTATTGTTTTGGTATATCGAGAATAGTTGTAAACTCGAATAAAGAATAATCAAATATCTGTAATAGTACTGTAATGTCCTCGGATAGCTCTTCCAAAGTTTTCGAGATCTGAGCATTCTCATTTACTACAGGTAGACTCAAATTAATTTCAATAATAGGCAAACTGAACATAAATCTATATAAATATACGCTTCTAGTGCACATACATTCTACTAAATTACTCTTGAGCAGAACTTTCATAACCGTATTTTGAAAATAGGGGTAGGAGTGGGGAAATTACCTCGTCCGTGTCCGGCGCATGCGCGGTAGTGTAGCGCGGCAGTGTAGCGTGGGTCGCGGGGACGCCATGTTAGTCACTCTGTTTGTGATGCTTTTGTGTACTAACGCTTTGTGTATTTTGTGAGATTTTATAGTTTGTTTTGTATTTTGGAAGTGCAATATGGGTGCCCAATCTGGTAAGTCATTTAATACTTTTATATCGATACAATTTAAGGATTCACGTCGAAAATTCTTAGTTACGAGCGAGATTATGAACTCTCTTGGTATGTATAAATATATTATTGTAGTATGAATAATGAATAATAATGGATATTTTATAAATAGGCAGTGTAGCAGCATGGGTCTTCCAAGGAAAAGAACCAATAGAAGGTAACCATTTAGCGACAAGTGGTTTTGTGATCCAGCTCTAGGACTTGGGTAAAAAGAGTGGACAAAGATCTTATTCTTGTTGTTGGAAAAAGTCAGCTTCTCAAGCATGGTGATACTAATATACATAAAACAAATGTGAGTGTTACTCTTGAAAAGAGATACCAAAATGACAGAATCTCGATTCCTACAAGCGAATAAAGAAATATGAGTTCTTCAATGCATGTGTTATTCTATATATTTCATTATAAGTCATGCAGTGAAACAAGTGCTGAAAAATATTAATAAGTTTCTCCAGAAACACACGTTGGAAAGTATGTTGGTAAAGTAAAAGATGAGTGGTTTAGGCTAGCACTCTACTTTTTAGGTGAAGAAAAGACTAAGAAGAAAGAAAGTAATGCATCTATATTTAAGAATACTATAACACTTGTTAATTCATGTGGATATCGACAGGACAAAACTAAGAAATAGATTATTCTGCTTTCAGATGATACAACAGGTGAAGGTGGAGAGACTGAAAATAATTGTTATTGGATTGTATTGTATGGTATATGTGTATGTGTAACATCTATTTTTAATATTTACTCATATTTTTATGTACTTTTGCAAATATACTCTATTTTGTATACATTTTATACATTTATTATCCTTCTATCAAAGTTACTTCCTCAATGATATTGTATGTAACTATGCCATTTGTACAAATTCGAATGATGAAATAACTCATTGTGTTCCGCCGTTTTTGCAAAGATGTCATCATCCTCATTTACGCACGCCGCGTGTTATTCCCCATTCCCCCCACTCCTACTTTTCCAGGAGAAATTCCGAGAAGTTCTGCTCGCCTGGCAACCCTAGATTTCATAATATTCGAGGCACTTGAAATTTAAAACTCAACCGGTACCCACCTCTGGGTAAGTAGAGCGCACAAAATGGCCGGTTTGGTCCGCTATGAAAATTTGGCCAGAGCGTAGAAATAGCATTTAGAAAATATTGACCAGGGCGAGGACAAAGATTTAATTGTACGATCTTGCAATTTTGTAAATGAAAGGAAGCTAAAATTTTATTTTATTTTATTTAGTTAAAAAAACTTTTTAGGTACACGTTCGAGTCGCTGCAGGAAACGGCACAGTATTTCTTAGACCGCATCAGAATCAGGCCGAGGATTGGAATAATATGCGGCTCTGGAATAGGTTAGCGATGTTTTATCTCCGATGGCTTTGGTAAACTGCACGTCCGCTCGCTTCGATACACGCTGAACTGCTTATTGCTGTCGTCGGTATTGGGTCCCGATTGCATATATATCGCTAGTTTATGCGTTTTCTTATTCCCATACAGAAACAATTGTACAAAACGAGTTGTGTCCAGGTTCGCTGGCGGACATGCTCGACGACAAGCAGTCCTTCTCTTATGAAAAAATCCCCAATTTTCCTGTATCGACTGTCAAGGGTCACGCAGGTCAGATGGTCTTCGGTTATCTCCAGGGCGTCCCGGTCATGTGTATGCAAGGGAGGTTTCATCATTACGAAGGTTATCCGCTCTGGAAGGTATGTACGCTCGCAATAATTGCGATCCTCTTTGTTTTTTAAATCACAGACTTATATCTATTCATATTTCGAGAGCAATATTTCTTACAAGTAAAAATAACGCAAACTATACTACAGGTCATCGAAGTCAGGTCCTATTAAAAGAAACGTCCTCATTTTTTAATTGTTCTAGTTTGGGCGATAAAGGCATGCCCAAAACTCGTTACAACGACTTTTGTTTAACTCCGTAAACATTTATGATAAAAAAGATAACTCGCTGTAAATTTTTGTAATCGGAATACCAAATGCTTATTGTTCTCTCATTTCCACGGACAGTGCTCGATGCCAGTAAGAGTTATGAAGCTCGTGGGCGTGACCCATCTGATTGCGACAAACGCGGCGGGAGGTCTAAATCCCACGTACAATGTTGGCGACATTATGATGGTGAAGGATCACGTGAACATGATGGGTTTTGCGGGGAATAACCCGCTTCATGGACCCAACGACGACAGGTATCTTCTTCCTGCTCTCCCTGTCCTGCGTCGCGTTATGAAACAGTTCTCGCGTTACTCCATTCATCCGCGTCGTACGACGAGGCTTCTTTCTCGAGCTGTTACGGGCCTCCTTTACCCCCCTTTCGATTTCCAATTTTCACGCGGGGGGGGGACGAGCAAAGCGATCAAAGCGTCGTCGCGACGGGCCAGAAATTAGCGTCGGGCTCCGATCGCGTTCGAGCGAATCAACGAACAGCCGACGAGGATTCGAGTGCGACGAATCGAAAGGGGGCGAGCTAGAACGGGGAAAATAAGAATAAAAAATAAAGAAACGAGGCAGCCCGGGCGAGATTCACGGCGTGAACGGCAATGAATTCGAATCCGCTTCAGCTCGACAAAGGCTTTCGGGCTCGTTTCCGGAAGGAAAGTCTTGGACGACGTTCGCTCGCGGATCGCGAAGCTACCGAATAAAATTAATCTATTCCGTCGGAACAACCCCTTGAATCGGATTGATGAACTATTTACCCGACGACATAAAGAATCTGATCGATGTATTTACGCAAGAATTTCCCTCCAGCTTTCCGCGTTTCCCTTCGTTTTATTTCTTTCTCATTCGTTCGATCTTTCGTATCTGCTTTCCCGTCTCGTTCGTTTTCAGTCGAGCTTACGTTGACCTTTCATCCGGCAGCCAACGAAAATTGGCTTCTTGATTGTCCATCCCCCTTTTTCCTTTTCCTTCGTTGCCAGTCCTATGTATTAATGGGGTCCGTGAAACACGGTTGCCGGTTTTTCTACCCGAGGATTGTTTTCTACGAGACGGGATCCCGTGAAAATTCTCCGTCCACCGCTTTGAACACACTTTCACCGTGGCCCCTTTGTTCGTTTTTCAGATTTGGTCCGAGGTTCCCACCCATGACCCAGGCCTACAACAAGTATCTTTTAGAAATAGGCCAACATGTAGCGGACGAGATGGGCATCGCCGACATCGTGCACAAAGGCGTCTACACGTGCCTGGGTGGGCCGAATTTCGAGACCGTCGCGGAAGTGAGGATGCTGAAGATGGTCGGCGTCGACGCCGTCGGTTAGTACCAAGGTTCTAAAAGGTTAAAACCTCGGACCAGCTTGACATTTCTCTATATTTCTAGGTATGTCCACCGTTCACGAAGTAATCACTGCCAAACACTGCGACATGGACGTATTCGCCTTCAGCTTGATCACGAATAAGTGCATCATGGAGTACGGGAACCACGACGAAACGAACCACGAGGAAGTGATAGACGTAGGAAAGGCGAGCCAAACGATGCTCCAGGAGTACGTGTCGCGTATCGTGTTGCGCCTGCAGAATATTATAAACTCGGAGACGAAATGATTCGAACAATTCTCAACATTTTCTCACTCTTTTTATACGTTTAATATAAAATACAGCATAGCAGAGACATGTGAATTAATTTCAATCGTTCTCAGCGAGTTCTATCAGCGTTCGAAAATGAGGAGCAACAGTGAAGTCAGTGATATCGTTCTTATATTTTTTCCGAAAGTATTTCGTCCGCGATAGCTGAAAACGCTCTCGAGGAAAGTGCAAAGTTTGCAGGGGAATAAATAGTGCTATCGAACTATCTACGAATTCAAGAAATGTTCCATTGCACGTTCCACGTCTGTACAAAATTATTAATAAAGACGGATCTACGGGTATTCGTTACCGATAAACCGCCATCGCCTACTTTATGGAATTCGTACGTGAAAATCACCCGTCGAGACTCGTACGATACTTATAATACATCGTTGTCCGATGAGTTTCGGTCGCGTCGAGTCTGTCGACTTAGAGAAACTATATTACAGATCGAGCATCGGCACTTGACGAGGGCGTGGATCGTATTAGGCATGTTTACACGCCCGCTACGTTATCAGCAACGATTGAAACGGCCAACCGAAGCGGACGGGGATAGACGACAGGTTGATAAACACAATTGCATAAGCGTCGCGTCGCTAATGCAACAGGTTTTGTTTTCCCAGCTCATCGGATGTTCAGAAAAAGTAGCAATTTTACTTACGACAGCTTTTTACATTTGGAGTAGACGCTAACATAGACTTTATTATTCGTTGAATGTTACAGTACTCCAAATTCGGATCGACGTCCGGGAGAAGACCGGATGCGAAGAATGCGATTATTAAATAGGTAAGACGACGTTTACGTACGCGTGCATCGTATCGAGTGCTCGAGAACACCCAAAAGGACGCGTAGAACGAGCCGATTTACGGTCGTACTCGCATTCGTTTGGATTCATCGAGTTACTCGAACTCAAAGTCTCGCGCGCGCGCGAACGTCTGATCTCAATTGATTCGTTACACGTCTCGAGGGACCTCCTCGGCATTAAGAAGAGGGGGAGAGCGGTTAAGGGTGGAGGGGTTTGGTCGATGCCTCCTCTCTTCGGCACCCTCGTCGATTTTCCTCCCTCGCTTCGTTACCTTCATCTCGTTTCCGCGCTCTTCCGTCGCTAATGCATCGGTGTTCGGCTTCGATAAATCTCGGAACGGCGAGGCACCATACTGCAGTCGGCCCTTTTCCTGTCTTCGTTTTCCGCCGCAGTTGCTCTCTTCGCATTACCATCTTCCCCCGTGAAATCATCGTTTGACATCGGGAAAGAAATTCGCCGCGCTCCGTCTGATCTTCCCGAGCACCGGGAAACGTAATTCGCCCGCCAGTGACAAACGCGTTGTTTCCATTGGCCCGTGTACCCGAGCAATCGCCATTTTTTCTTCCTTGTATCTCTCTGTCGCAAAGCGGATATTCGAACAGCAAACATTCTCCTAACTGGCTTCGAACAACGCGATCGACTCGATTTTGAGCGGCGTAATTATGGAGTGCCCGATGCTCGACGGTAGACGACGACTGTTCCGCGTTTTCCGTTCGCTTCTGTACTCGTAACTTTGGCATAATGCACCGGTGCTCGGGACCACGCGCGGAAGCCTAATTAAACTTTACCCTTTGTTCAGCGATCGGACGGGCGAACGGTCGGAAATGTTTCGAGCGATCGGTTCGGCCGATTTGTTTTTTAACCCTGAGAGTCGGGGTCGCCGAACGGGGGTGGGGGGGGGGGGGGGGGGGGTTTGGAGAGGGATGCAAAGTATTCGTCGGCGTGCTCGAAAGTTCACGCTCCGATTCGCGGATTCATAATTTAACAGCTCGACCTCGATTTCGTCTGACAAGTGTCACCGGGTACTCGAATTCACTCGTAACGACGATCTCTCTAGCCGGCTTCGCTCGGATTAATCGCGTAACCGAAGAGTAACTACGAGACGAGGACCGGCGCTCGGTCTTCCGGATTCGCCTCGAAACGGATTCTAACCAGTAAATCCACGCTGGCAACGACACGTGCCATCTTTCGGAATGGGGTAGTTCCTGAACGTCTACGCGATACCGGTGCATTCCGATTTGAAAAGGGGATACGCTCGGGCACGTTCCGTATGGCATTCCCGCGACGGGAGGGAGGGGGAAACGAAAGCGGACTCGAGTCTTCTCTGTCCGTATATTCCCATGTTCGAATAGAAACTGTTCGGGGGGATCAGTTATTGATATTTTCTGAAACGGCAGATAAAACTTTTTCCCCGTGCCGTCTAGCGCGGAGCCGTCGTATATCTTTCGTTTACCGATGCTTCCGGGGGACAGCAATACCATAATCGAGATACGGCCGGGCGGAGTCGGCCGAGAGGGATGATGTATACTCGGTCCTCTCTGCTTCCCGCCAGTTATTCCGGCCGCGATAATGTTCGGGGAGCGAAAGAAGTCGGGAACTTCCGAAGGAAGAACGGGCCACGGGGATGAAATTCAGAGCGGACGTCTTGATTGTTTCGGAGAGTAAGACTGATAAGGTAATCCCGTTTTGTATCTTTATAAGTCTCTCCCTTTTCACGGTCTTTGCTTTCTCGACGTTCCACGCGAAACGAGACGCATAATGTGATTGCGCCGCAATATGCCGAACGGATAAAAACCTTTCGTTTCTGCGAATTAAAGCGTACACGGAAGATGGAATAAATGATAGAGCATCAGCGTTCGTTTCATTAGATGCGAAGCGAAAGCTGATATCGCTGTACGATTTCCGTTTCTCTTTCTTATTCTCGTGAAAGATTAATTTATCTTCGAGACATATAGACGAGTAGCAGAGATATTCGAGAATCTTTTGCTTCTCATTTTAAATATATAGAAAGGGGCATCGAGCCGTTAAATAAAAAATTATTGTTGTTTACATGTATCCGCGTGCAACATTTTAGATTACCAGTTCGTCGATAAAGGCGAGCGAGAACGTTCGATGCTTGGATAGGCGACCGTGGATGGCGCCACGGTCGGTCGTCGCGAGTCTCACCCCTTGCGTCTGGCATCCAGCGCCGCTTCCCATCGTTCGCGATAGGTCCATCGGGCCGGACGAGCCGCTAGTCAAGTTAGTACGACTCGTGACGTCGCGGTTGTTGGTTGTTCGGTTTCCTGGTGTTCGCGGTGGCCGTCTTGTCGGCGATGTGACCGGTTCTTGAAAGTGACGTGCGCCTTTACTCGTATCCTTCGACGCTTGATCGCGTACGCCAGCAACCTCGATTTTCAAAACGTAAAACGCGAGGGAACGTGTAATCGTTTGTTTCCGGCGTGCGTCTCGCCGCATCCGTCGTCGTGCCTGTTCGCCGGGAATTCAACCCTGTCGACGATCGCCAGTAAACTATTGGAAGAAATCGTGACCGCTCGGTTCCGATCGAGGTCTTCGGCAGTCGTCGATGTCGTTGCGACGTCTTAACGGCAGTGTCGAGCGTCGTCGTCTCGTTTGTCTGTCGCGGTCGGTGTGCAAGAACGGAACCGCGACGCGATGCTCGTACGCGTTCGCTCGTGATCGTTCCGATCGTCCGTTACTCGAGTCCGGACTATTGGCGTTAACGACGCGCCGAGCGGGGTCGGCTAATTAATCAACCGCCGGGTACGATTCACGCTGGAGAGGGGGGCGTGTGTCTTCCGTGGACTTGGGAAACTCGTTTCGGTTTGAAGTCGGTCGCGTTTTGCGGTGCGGCGCGCGCGCACGAGCGAGCCAGCGCGATCGGTAATTCGAGTGCGAAAGAATTCGCGTCGCCACGGCGCGCGATTCCTTACCGGCGAAAGTGAGTCTACGCGCGCGCTAGTAGGAGAGGAGAGCGGCTGATCACGATAGAAACGTAAACGCCGGAGAGCGCGCAGATATCGAGGACGCAGAGGGAAGGACGGGAAAACATGTCGAGGCTGCTGAAAGGCGAACCGACGGGCGGTTATGTCATTGACTCTGACGCGTCTCGTCGAATGTATTAACCGGGCCGCCGATGACGCGTAGCGTGGTGTGAGAGAAGAGCGAAGAGCGGCGGTGGACGAGACACACCGGGACACACGCTGGTTATCCATCGAAGGAACGACAACCGTCTTCTGATTTAGCCGTAGAAAGAAAAGCAGGCCAGGCCAGTTCGTGCCCCCTATTGCCTACCGGAAGTCATATGCCCATACACGCGCGTAAAACGGTAAATCATCGTAGAAGCAAACGCCTCTGACGAGCGCACCCGTTTATTTTACGTTGGATCCCGAAGCACGCCCGCTCCTCAAACTCTGTCCGTTTTGTTTTGCTTGGTTCGTCTCGTGCCTTGATTCTTTCGTCTTTTTCCGAGGTACGTCGACAAGGTAAACAGTTCTTTTCTTTTTTTCCCGCGCTAACCGTGTAAAGTATACATTGCAAGCAAGCTCTCTCTTTTTACCCCCCGAACAATGTGGACGCGTTCACGTACGAATTTCTTTTCCCGCTCGTCGTTTACCAATTTCTTTTCGAACTTATGTATACTTTATGCAGGCGTTCGCGCGCGTTGTCGTCGATTAAGCTTAGCGTAAGTTTAGAAACGACCGCGTCGAAAGAGCGATCCCGCGATCTCGAGCGAAAAAAAAAAAAACAAAGGTTCGGAGCGTCGCGAATTCGTGGGCCCCCGGAAAGTTTCGAACGCAAAGCGTGTAACTCGTACGATTTTCAATTTCTCTTGTTTTAAACTCTCTCCTCGGGGTTCACCGTTCCGTCGCATTCCCCGGATTCTTGCTACTTCAATTTCAACTATTGCCCCGTGGTGGTTTCTCGAACGGCTGATCCACTAGAAACATGGCAGAATTGCGTACGGAATTCCAACTTTGTCGTCTTATCCCGTCCATCTGACATCTTGACCGAGGAAATCGCGTTACTGGAACGAACTCGTTCCCCCCGTAGCGTTGACACGTCCATTTTTGACGTATCGCCTAACTAGGGTCGCGTTTACGATTTCCATGAAAACCAAAGGACAATCGTGCGACCATTCGTGCTGGTAAACTGCTCTGCAAAGAACGATCGAGCGTATTTTAAGTCGCCCTCTTGGCGTGTAACCTCTCGTATCCAATCGTATCCACACAAGTTATACTGGGAGATTCTAGAGGTCAAAATAAGACGAAAATCAAGAATACTAATTTGTTGATCGAGGCTTCGTTAAAAAGTTATTAATTTTTAAAGTTCCGCCAGTACTGGATTTTTTTTCTCGAAAATGAGCAGGATTTCGGGGGTATGTCTATTCACCAAAAATGATTGTAATTGACCCCCGCAACTGAAAATAATTTTTCCAGAACGATTTGAAATTTTTTTTTCCGTCGAAAAATTTCACACCTTTTCGAATTTTTTTCTCAGAAATGGATAGGATTTCGGGGGTATGTCTATTCACCAAAAATGATTGTAATTGACCCCTACAACTGAAAATAATTTTTTCAGAACGATTTGAAATTTTTTTTTTAATCGAAAAATTTAGACACTCCTTTGTCGATTTTCCTTAAAAATTCGTTTTTCACTTTTAGTAATTTTGGTTAACGCCGTACGGAAAAGTTTTCTAATATTTGTTTGTATGTATCCATGAGCTCTACTTTAGAAAAAAGTTTCATTTAAATATATTCACTATTGTAGGAGTTATGGTCGTTTGAAGACTGAACCAGTTTTATGGGGTTTATGTAACTTTACGGGGATAAGGATCAACTTTTCGAATTTTCTGGGATTTTCAACATATTCTTCACCTAAGTACGCGTTGTTTGCCTCTTGAAACATTAAAATCGTCCAATCTGTTCGAGAATTATGACATATTAAAGATTCGCATGTTTCAAGGAAGCATTTCTGGCCTCATATTAGATTTTCGGTAAAGAATTTTTTTTCTCGAAAATGCGTAGGAATTCGGGGGTATGTCTATTCACCAAAAATGATTGTAATTGACCCCTGCAACTAAATATAATTTTTTTAGTACGATTTGAAAGTTTAATTTCGTCTAAAAATTATATTACCTACTTGAATTTTTTTCTCAAAAATAGGTAAGATTTTAGGGGTATGTCTATTCACCAAAAATGTTTGTAATTGATCCCTGCAACTAAATATAATTTTTTTAGTATGATTTGAAATTTTTCAATTTCGTCTAAAAATTTCAGTGTCTACTCGAATTTTTTTCTCGAAAATGGATAGGATTTCAGGGGTATGTCTATTCACCAAAAATGTTTGTAATTGACCCCTGCAACTAAATATAATTTTTTTAGTATGATTTGAAATTTTTCAATTTCGTCTAAAAATTTCAGTGTCTACTCGAATTTTTTTCTCGAAAATGGATAGAATTTCAGGAGTATGTCTATTCACCAAAAATGATTGTAATTGACCCCCCTAGCTAATAATAATTTTTTCCAGAATGATTTGAAATTTTTTAATAACCTTTTAACGAAGCCTCAGTCAAGAAATTGATATCCTTGATTTTCGTCTTATTTTGGCCTCCAGAATCTCGCATTAAAATTTTTCCCCGGATGTGGTCGAACACCCTGTATAAGAGAAACATTTCAGTTTGTTCCAAACAAATTTTGGAGCGCCATCCGTAAGATTCGTAATGCAATTAATTTTACTACGAACACGACTGGTTTTTGTCACGTTTGGGAATATAATGCGAACCACTATTGCGGATATTTTAAAGGGGGTTAAGCGAGTAGCCACGGATGATGGCGGCGTTACGACCTAATTGTTCGAAGGGTTCCTAAAGGCATCGGTGAGTCCGTTGCAGGTATACGAAACGGTCTCGAACTCGAAGCGACGTGTTTCCTTTTCCCTAGAGCGGCGCCTGTCTTCTTTTTCCCGTCCCCCACTCCGGCGTACCTTCTTCGTCCTCCAACTCTTCCTTCGGGCGCTGTCCTTCTCTTCCTTTTCGCCTCTTGTTCTCTCTTTTAGGCCATAAACAACCGGTGCCCGACGTTTGCCGAGGTTATTGGTTTTTGCGAGGGCACGACAGTGCCGTATACAAGCGTCCGAGGGACCCGATCTACAGCCACCTTCTCTCTCCCTTTCTCTCTCTCTCTCTGCTACGATAGCCCCCTTTAGTCCATCCTGGTCGCTCCAGCTGCTCTGCACGCGCGTTACACACAAAGGACACACGTGGGCAGGCGGTAGAATCCGCGCGAGACTAATTCCCACAGACAAACACTTTAATTATAACCGTCCCGCGCAGCTACGTGTTCCGCGATTGCGATACCGACGCTTTTATTAAACGCGAGCACCCACGGTGATATGCTAACGATATTATCCGATTATCGGTGCCCCTTACGCCCCGAGTTTCGCAAAACCGAGACCTGTTGTGCGCCCACGGCGATCCTATTCTTTCCCCGCGCGGACCACTCCGAGCATATTTCGAGTCCGCGACGATCGACGTTGCGAGAGTATGCGCGAAAAAGGTATCCCGGAGGCGAAACTAGTTTCGGTAACGTTTCAGGGCTCCGATATCGCGATCGAGAATGCGTTTATCGCGATCTTAGAGAGAATTTAACAAGCTCGCAAAATACTCGTTTCCACGCTGGAAAATCGGTGGAAGAAAACAATATTTCTGTCGATAACTCCTCAGCCAGCCGTAAGAATGATCTAAGCATACGCTTAGATAAGTCTAATGCAAACAGAGGCCTCCCCAGGAACAATACTCTGAATCCATTCGAAACACCGAACATAAGGCATAACATTTGCATAGCCAATTGCCGAACTTGAATAATTTATGGCCTTTGGCATAGTTCGGTGGAAGGGTCCTCGACCAGTCGAACGTTTCATCTTTTCGTCTATTTGCGTTCGTATAGGGGAGTTTCACCGCGTTGCGAGGACGAATTTTCGATCGCGGAGTAAATCTTGAGGTACTTTTGCATTTTTTCCCTGCAGAATTATTAATAAATCGCAGCAGTGCGGGGCGTTACGTATTCAAAGCCGCTGGTTAGGTAGGTTCGAGCACGCGTTGTTTATGGATACGCTCACGAAACGATGAAAATTATCGGGAGCGTGTTTTGGCGTGTTCCGGTGTCATCCATTTCGTTAGCATGAAGCCCGCGTAAGAACGGTATCGCGTGATGACGCACGGCATCGGAGAACGCCGGGGTATTGTGTATTGTACATCGCTCCTTATAATGTTCGCCGAGGTCAATACGTACCTCCTCCACAGGCTATCGCCTCGCAGGCGTATTTGGTTACAACGTCCTCCGGTGAACGTTCGCGATTGCAAGATTGTGTTTCTCGGATCGCTGTAACCCCAGATACCGTACCGAATCAACAAGTATCGTGTTGTCGATACGTAACGCGGATCGACAGACGGGGAAGGTGTGGGAGGTACGACGATCGAAGGAAATTTCGCGACCACGGAACGGGAATTAAGAAACACAGATGTTCTTTGTTGTAATTATCGATAAAATAATGTAATTCACTCTTGGTTCTTTATTTCACTTTCACTCTCCCAAACTCTTATCTGGTCCCATAAGCCTTCGTTCACACATACAATTTACGCTGTAGATTAAGTTTTGCCTAGATTTGCTTTTCAATGTTCACGATCTTGCCGTTTGCGTGGTAGATTCTATAAGAAAACTGGTGTTTTGAATAAAGAAACACTTGGCTCACTCGCTGCTAGAGGGCCATGTTCTTAACTCTCTCACAACTACTCGATCACCTACTCTTTGTATACAGGGTGTTTGTCACCCCTGGAAAAAATTTTAATACAGGATTCTAGAGGCCAAAACAAGACGAAAATCAAGAATACCAATTTGTTGACGGAGGCTTCGTTAAAAAGTTATTAACGTTTAAAGTTCCGAACGTACTGAATTTTTTTCTCGAAAATGCGCAAGATTTCGGGGGTATGTCTATTCACCAAAAATGATTGTAATTGACCCCGGCAACCGAAAATAATTTTTCCAGAACGTTTTGAAATTTTTGTTTTCGTCGAAAAATTTCACACCTTCTCGAATTTTTTTCTAGAAAGTGGATAGGATTTCGGAGGTATGTCTATTCACCAAAAATGATTGTAATTGACTCCCGCAACCGAAAATAATTTTTCCAAAACGATTTGAAATCTTTTTTTCCGTCGAAAAATTTCACACCTTCTCGGATTTTTTTCTAGAAAGTGCGTAGGATTTCGAAGGTATGTATAATGACCAAAAGTGATTCTAATTGACCGCCGCAACCGAAAATAATTTTTCCAAAACGATTTGAAATCTTTTTTTCCGTCGAAAAATTTCACACCTTCTCGGATTTTTTGCTAGAAAGTGCGTAGGATTTCGAGGGTATGTATAATGACCAAAAGTGATTCTAATTGACCGCCGCAACCGAAAATAATTTTTCCAAAACGATTTGAAATCTTTTTTTCCGTCGAAAAATTTCACACCTTCTCGGATTTTTTGCTAGAAAGTGCGTAGGATTTCGAGGGTATGTATAATGACCAAAAGTGATTCTAATTGACCGCCGCAACCGAAAATAATTTTTCCAGAACGACTTGAAATTTTTGAATTTAATTGTTAATAACTTTTTAACGAAGCCTCCATTAACAAATTGGTATTCTTGATTTTCGTCTTATTTTGGCCTCTAGAAGCCGCCATTAAAATTTTTCTCAGGGGTGGCCGAACACCCTGTATACGCTCGTCGATCCAACATCGTACGTCACATAAAACAGAAGCTGTCACAGAATAATGAAGAATACAATACGAAAAGTGTAACTAACATCGAAGTTAAGCCTCTCTAAAGTATCGGTATCGAGTTTTCCACGGTGTAAGAAACGATCTGCGAAATGAAATTACGGGAAAGGAGCAGGAGATCCTATCGCGTGGAGTGAACGTAGCTAGAAGCTAGCGCGCGGCATTATTGATAATCGTAGGACAGTTGACGTATTATCGGGTATATCGTGTAATCGACGGATAACAACAGAGCGCTGACAAAAACGACAATAGCTCCCGGGGGGGCAGGGAACGAAAGAGCATTATTAGAGGACGGGGGTTTAGTCATAGGCAAGCGAGTCGAAGCGAACGTTATTTCGAGCGAAATGAATTTACGCAAAGTGCATTAAAATGCGGACGCGGGCGTTCATTTCGAGCGGCACAAAGGCGAGCAGGATGCGGTGCGGTACGGTGCGTGTACGCGTGAACACGCTGGCCCGTAAGCGCGGAGTAAATTTCTATCGGGAAACGATGGGGCCATAGAGGGATGCGGGCGCGACATTGTGGGTGATTGCGAGGGCGGGACGCGTGGAGGGTGGAGAGGGTTAGCGGGATCCGCTGGCGCGCAATTGGAAAACGCATTACACGTACGCCGTGGGTCCACCGCGGAAATAAACCGCAATGCCAAAAACAGCGCGCGAGAACGCGCGACGAAAATTAAGAGCGAACGCGCGCGGTTTTCGACGTGAAACCGTTACGCGTGCCCGAAGGAAACAGAGAAAGCCCCCGACGCAGACAGATACGATTTTCGGGAGCGCGGGGAGTACGGTGTGGCGGGGTTGGTCGGTGAATCGGTGCGTGAAATTGGGTAAAAATGAATCGACGGGCAGGACCCGCGTCCGCCATTATTCCCGAAACTCGTATCGGGGATGTAGGTACGCCGGGTTAGCTACGTGACACGTACGTGGATCGACGAGACGACGATGCGGAAAGTGCAGCCAATGTTTTTTCGCCCGCGATATATACGCGCGTGCGTGCCCACCTACGTCGGTTCGTCGCGTGTTTGGCGAAACGGGGGCAGGAAAAAATTGACACCGTCGTGCATGCGACGCGACGCGACCGTGGAGATAGCTGCCTGTCGGTGTAATTAAATTAACCCTTTGACGAGCGCGAAAAATTGCCCGGCGCTTGCAACTTTTCATTCTCCGTCGATGGTAATCGCTCGGAGAATATCGCCATTGCTTCCGAATCGATTTTTATGCACGTTCTTCGTCGCGTGCGTTCCACCCTGGGACTTGCACCGAAAATATCGGTATTTTTCGGCACCGCTTTCCCGCAAACCTCGCAGAAACCGTAATTTCTTCGATTTCTAGACTCTCGGGATTCAAATTTTCTCTCTTCGCCCCTCCCGAATATCGATACTGATGTAACGGGATTCATTTGCAACGCTATATTTCAGGCGTAATCGTACCAGATAATGTTGCGTAACGCGCGTCTCATGAAATCAATAATTTCACATTAATTATGCAGCGGAATTGTTCAACATACTAATTAACGCCGCGAGCCTAATATTCGCGCGTATTTCTAGGGGTTCAGGCTCGCGAATAAATTCTTCGAGAATTTTTTACGAGAAAATCGGTTCGGCGTTGATATCCTCGAAGCGTAAGGAGTATGTTTTAAAAAAGAGCATCCCTCGAAATGGTTACCGTATCGAGGCGATTTCGATTTTTTTCGTCGATGTCGCGAGCTCGCTGCGAACCGCTGATAAATTATCCAATTTTCGCGGTTACGGCGGACCCCTGCGCGAAATTATTTATGCCGCACGGAGCTGACGAAAAACTCTGTATAGCGCGATACGCCGGTTAAATATGGCGCGACGCGACCTCCCTTCAGTTCCCGAGGGATTCGTGCGCGCACGATAACGCGGATACGAAAATATACCGAGGGGGAGGAATTCTTTTTTTTTTAAAAACCTTTCTCAAAGTGCGTCCATAAACCGTAAAGAAGTCTTTGGTAAAAGTAGAACCGAGGAGCCGAACATCGATAGCGTCAGGTGTATGCAAAAGTCAGATTTTTTAGCCATTTTCCTTGCACGATCATCCGTGATAACTCGTCGAAAAAACTTCCTTTATTTTTCTTGGGAAGCAACGAAAGACGGATGAAGAGTCGGTTGTCAATTGCACGTTCAGAAAGTTCACGCGAGAATCATTATTCTTCCCGCATCTTTTTCGTGGGTTTTTCGAGAAACCGTTGATCGATTAGCTTTGAACCGTTCCAAGAGTTCGCGAGTCGTTTGCAACCCTTGCAATCCGATTTCCATATTTAGATCGTCTCAGAGCTTGTCAGTTTCGCAATTTTTAGAGATTATCCAGAGATAGAATACGCAACGAGGTAAAATCGAGAGGAATTCTTTCGCTTTTACAGCCACGCGTAGAACGCAACGTGGATCGCGTCGTAGGGGAAAAAGATAGTCGCGTACGGGTTGGAAGGAGAATAATTAGAGGCGGTCGAACGAGACGGAGGTATCCCCGTGTTCTCGATGACGGAACGATGGCGAGATTTTTAATTAATTAAAAGTGAACAGCAGCTGCCGCAAGCGGCGGGGCCGTTGCCAATTTTCACGCAATTATACCAGTTGTCCGCTGTTTTGTAGGACATTTTCCCGTGACTAACGGGTAACGCCATTGTTGCCCGGTGAAAATGGATTGATGGAAATAATAGGCGGGATGGTGACAAAGAGAGGCAGAGAGTCGGGTCGCGTCACCGCCGGGGCAGTATCAATTATTTTCAAATTACGAATTTCACCGTAGTACAATTGATTTATCCGCGTCGTCCGGCACAGAGCTGCCGACCGATCCGTGTCGCGACGCCTCGATTTTTTTTCGCTCGGACACGCGCGCAGGAGACAACGAATACCGATATACATATGCTATGCTCCGAATCGAACATTTTTACAATAATAACGGCGACAACCTGAACGAAACAACTATTGTCTTGTGTTTTAATCGTCGTGGTTTTGCGTGTCCCACAGCGTGGCGCTTGCGAGGAAATCGAAATGGTCGAGTTGTGCGGAAGCGGACAACCGACATCGGCGATGGGCGTGATGGGGATCGGATCGGTGGTGTCGGCGGCTACGTCGTCCTCTTCCTCGTCGACGTCGACCACGGCTGCGTCGTCCTCGGCGTCGGGACGCGCCGGGGTCCTCGAGACGCAGGTACGCAGCCAGTGGTACCGCGTGTTCGTCTCGCTGGAGGACGATTACCTGAGCATCTCTCTGGACGAGAGCTGCGAGACGGGTAACAACGCCCTCAACAACGGCAATATCAACAACAATAACGTGGACAGTCTGAACGACCCGGACGTGCCCGACTCCGTGGCCAATCAGAAGCGGATCGTGCGCGTGGTGAAAAGCGACAACAACGGTCTGGGCATCTCGATCAAGGGCGGCAAGGAGAACAAAATGCCGATCCTGATCTCGAAGATCTTCAAGGGGATGGCGGCGGACGCCACCGAGCAGCTTTACGTGGGCGACGCGATCCTGGCCGTGAACGGGGAGGATCTACGCGAGGCGACCCACGACGAAGCGGTGAAGGCGCTCAAGAGGGCTGGCAAGGTCGTCGAGCTCGAAGGTGAGCACGTTACACAGCCATTTTCTCTTTTTATCGATGACCTTTTCGGCTAACGATCAGCTGCTATTCTCCCAGAACAATGATACTTACTGATCGTGCTTAGACTCATGGCGACAGGGGCTATGAGGATCTTAACACTTTATCGGTTTTCATTTTGATAGCAATTATAAATCACGATGAAATTATATATAGTATTATATATAATACTATATAGATTATATCTATATACATATATTATTATATATAGATGAACTGTTACTTTAACCCTTAAGTGGACTCTGAGTCTTAACGTTGATATCTACCAAACTTTCCTTTAAAGTATTTCACAAATAATGAATTAACGGAGGATTACATAAATTTTGAAATATATTAACCCTTTTCCCTGCAACCACGTGTGGGACTCGTGGTCAGGTAGAACCGAATGTAAACACCACGTGCCACTGTGGAATGGCTGGAAGGCTGGGCAGTTTTGTTTAAATTTTGGGCTCACGCTGTTGGACTTTAAATCGTAGAACAAGGGGTTAAGTAATTATTAGTTTAAACTCGCAGAGGGCCGCAGCTGCCCCAACAATCCACTTAAGTGTTAATCTCGAGCGGTAGGTAAAGTGTTAAGAAACTAGACCATTATCCAATGGTACTCGGTTTCGAGTATAATTAATAGCCTGTTAGAGACTCGCCTTTTCAACGATTTGAAAAGCTCGAGGAAACCGATCGAGTCGTTTGTAGATCTTTGTCGTCGCATTAACAAACTCGGTAATTCTACCAGTCTTCGGGTTAATTGATAGTCGGAACGTTCCGAAAATTAGGTTGCGCGGCTAAGTTCGTGTAGTCCGATTGCTGCAAACGGGAACGGTAGATTCGTTCAGTCGCGCGGTCGTTGGAAACGTTTCGTTCGGAAGTAGAAGTAGCTACGGGGGAACCTCCGACTGTAGACAGGGGGGGGCGAGGGGGTGGGGGGCGGGTAGAAGACATTAACGAGGTTTTCGCTCGAATTAGCCCCGAGTACACGGCGCATTAAGTTTCCGACGCAGGGATTCCTGGCAGCCCCCGTCGGTCGTTTTAATATCGAATTCCGTGTCTCTTTGAGCCTTGGTTCCTCGTCGTTTGCGCGGCTACGGTTGTCGCGTTACTTGGAGCGTGTTTCGCTATCTTGGAGAACGGAACGAGAAAAAAACGAAGAAACGACAGCGTGGGGGGTCGACAAAAGAGGAAAACAGGGAGAGAAACGGACGGCCGTTGTGTCCGACTAGGGGGGACGAGCTTTTAGCCGGATTAATGCGCCGTTGGGGGTACGGGCGTTTGGGGTTGTCGCGCTTAGGCGTCGATGAGAGAAAAAGCTCGACGATTCCTTTTCTCCCGTTACCCTCGTTCGGTCTGGGGAACGGAACTCCGGCGACTTTGCAGTTTCCGCGCGAATTCCCGCGCCATCGTACGCCGCCTCCAGACGTAGTATTATCAAAAAGTGCGAGACTGAAAGAACCACTGGAGGTGAAAGGTCGGCGAGAAAACGTGTACGTACCGCCTGAAGCGTTAAATGGCGCTTCTTTCTGTCTCTCTCTGGTTCTCCATTTTTTTTTTCTCTTTTTTTTTTTTTTTCTCTCCCCCCGGCCGCCCTTTCTTTCCACGCTGTTATTTTACTTCCTTTGTGACTGGCTATCGTTTGTTTCTCGTACGAATCTCCGACGAGCGAGACACAAGCCAGCCCAGTGAAGCGCGGCTCCAACCACCGCGCGCACACGTTCGCGTCGGCCTGCACTTTGCATGCGGCGTGTGCCTACGGCCGATGCGGGATCCTACGTGCCTATGTCCCGCTGTGTGCGTCCGTGTACGCGTGTGTGTATGCATCGGCGTTGCACCGCTCCGGGGCTTTCAGGCTGGCAGCTCTGCCGCGCGGATTGTATGCACGCGAACGCACCTGTACCGTTATTTTCTCCGTGTCTGAAAAGCACGCGTACCAAAAATTCGCCAGAGAACGGTCGTTATTGAGCCGTTTCGGTCCAGGCCGTTTACCGAAATCCATTCCCAGACCGATGAGAAACCCTCCGCCCGTGAACCACCGACCTCGACAGCTCGTTGCGCCTCGTATAATCGCGCGCGGTTTCTCCTCCAAAATTTCTATCCACCCCCGCCCTGGGGTGCAGCGACTTTTGGCTGTGTTTTCACCCTCTGTGTGGGCCGGTTCGCTCTACGCAGGAATGGTATCCGAGATAGCGGGAATTAAAGAAAAGGAAAGGAGACGAGAGCGTTTCGTTCTGGGCCTCCTACTAGGAGGTATCAGTGAGGCAATCTTAGAAGGCTCTGGGTTTAGCCCCTGGGACACTGTATGGTCGGTCGAGGAGTGTATGTACAGGAATGGAAGGGTTCGTTAATCGAAAACAAATGTTAAAGAAAAATCTGCAAGGGGTAGGTGGAAAAATTTTTCGGCGAAATTAAAAAACTTCAAATCATACTAAAAAAATTATATTTAGTTGCAGGGGTCAATTACAAACATTTTTGGTGAATAGACATACCCCCGAATTCTTACGCACTTTCGAGAAAAAAATTCGTGTAGGTTCTGAAATTTTTAGATGAAATTAAAAAACTTCAAATCATTCTGGAAAAATTATTTTCGATTGCAGGGGTCTATTACAATCATTTTTGGTGAATATACATACCACCGAATTCTTGCCCACTTTCGAGAAAAAAATTCCTTACCGAAAATATGATGTCTGACCAGAACTTATTCTACTGAAATGTCATGCGTATCTTTAAAACATCGTAACTTTTGAACGGATCGAAGGATTTTAATATTTCAACAGGCGAACGACGCGTATTTTAGCGGAGAATATGTAGAGATTCCAAAAATATTCGAAAAGTTATTTCTTAACCTTATAAAGTGAGAAAATCCCGATTTCTGTTTCGCTTTCTCTTGTGCTCATTTCTGTAACCTGTTGGTAGTGTTAGATGCGTGTAAAAATCAGTCGAAAATCGGAGTTGGCTATCGAATAAACGGCATTCGAAGTAAAAGTCAAAAGTCCTGCGCTAATGGAGAAAGAGCGGTCGGAGCCGGTTTAGCCGGTACGTCGAAGAATCGATCGGAATCTGCCGGCGTTTCTCGTCGTTCTTGTTCCCAGTTGCTCGTCGAGGGACACATCGTCCGTACACGACAGCTTTTCTTTTATTCAGACGCTTTCGGTGGCCGGTGCACGATTCTTCCTCGCGGCACGTCTCGTACGCGCGTTCCCTTCCTTCTTCCCGGTTTCGGCCGGTTGCCAGGTTCGCGTGGGCGACGCGATACTCCGTACTTTGCGAGAGTGTGTACGTGTGTGTGTCTGTGTGTGTGGGTGGTCGCGAGAAGTGGCGGAAGAAGGGAGACAGAGGTTGACGAGAGTCACGGGGAGAGATCGCTGGTTGACCCCGCGTCGGATCGACTATAGAGGACACGAGGACAGAGGGAGACGAACGATCGCGAGAGAAAGAGGAAGGGGGAGGGCTTTGGAATACATTAGCCTAGGATTTTCATCGGGACTCGGTCTGGCAGCGGCGTTCGCGAGGACTTGCCGGTTCCCTGCGTCCCGTTTAAGCGAGATCCCGGCGAAAACTTCCGGTTTCACGGACTAAAATTGCAGTCAAGTTGGCCCCATCAGGCTGACAAAGTTTCCGAAAGGGCTTCCCGACGAGAAATCGAATAGAAGTTACTCCCTGATAAACGAACTCGAATTTATTGCACCGCCGCTCTCGAGATCTAGCCTGATTTATTGTATCGCGCTATCCCCGCTTTTTTTCTTACGTCGTTTCCACGACTTTTTCCCACCGCCCACGAATCCGGGGAACCGCCCTTACGAATCGTCCGACCCATTGTTCCGACAACGATTCCTCGCGACGTATGGACCTAAAAATTGTATAAACAGAACGATCGTTCCACCAGATATAAATGAACGAGATAATACGAAATGCAACAACGTTCGGAGCGCGAGTCTGTTCCATCTCTTTCGAAACTCCTTCCGTTTCAGTTTTCGATCATTTATGCAAAGCGAGTATCGTTGAAATTTGTCGGAGTTTCGCTTTCCGCGCTTTTCGTGATTCAATTTCAGTCTCGTCAGATCCCAGTACCGATACACCCGGGCATCGAATACAAGGCACGGTATTCGTTAAGGGCTGAATAGTTCGTACGGCGAAGGAGGGCTCTCTCTGTTCGACGCTGTTGGTACTTCTCCCTCGACTTTGCGTGACTTTTCTTCGCTGTTATCTATTCACCCGCAATCTACGCGTCGAATCTACGGAATTCCCAGCCATGAAATATCGCGCGTTCTTGATTATGGATCGTTTGGCGCGGTACTTTGCTCGCGCGTTGGACGATCGCATCAATTGGCACCGCTCGACGTTTTTACGTTCGCATTCGTTGCCAAAAATATGGTTTATCGAGGCTAGAGAGGATGGAAGACAGAGACGAGGATGTTAATGACAGGGATGACGTGTTATATGACTCAGACGATTCAGTAGAATATAAGGAGTTATTTGAGATGAGTTTGACTTCGAAAAAATTAGATAGGACAAGTAAACCCAGGATTACGCTCGAAGCTTCATTCAAATACCAAGTTCTCAATTGTGAAGTCATATTCTAATTCTAGCAGATGCTCAGAAGTTGAAATAGCGTCTAGAAAACTTTATTTATGTACTGTTGTCAGGTTGACGTACATCTACATTATGTGGTTAGATTTATCGTGTATTATAAGAGGAAACTGAAAAGGATTTCGCTGTAACAGACGTAGCTCTTTCGCTGGTAGTTGGCCAATAATTCTGTCGTACATAGGCGATGCCATTACCGTGTTAGGCTGCACGAACGATTCGCGTCCACGCTTTACGTAAGTTCGCCTGCTAATCCGGATCCAAGCAGGTGAGAGACTCGCGTTGCGTCATCGGAGACGAGGAATCCTAGATAGACCGACCTTTGTACTCGATTAGCAGCCTTCGAAGCACGCCTCGCGAATTGTGCGTCTAATTGGAAGACGATTATAGATTCCCAAGGTGAAACAGAAGTTCGTGGCGAGTCGAGGACTCTTTAGGAACTGTGACTCGTTGGGGAATCGGATCAAGGATTCTATTTCTATTTTTTATAGCGCGTGTCTGCCAACGAACGTTCCCCATTCATCGACTACGTTTACGATTAAAACATAGCCCGTTTCGTACGGCGAATGGTATTTCGTAGTTTCGTTTCTGCAATATTTAAGCCCCTTTTAACGCGACGGTTAATTAGCAATAGTTTGATGGACGTTCCGGGGTCTTCGCGGGACCGGTTCCACTTAAATTTTTATCAGCCCCGGAATTAGACGAGTCTGGCGTCGCGAGGGAAGACACAGTGCTGTCCCCGAACGAGCGAAATGAATGAAACGTCTGCGGTTCTCCTACGCGTATCCATTCGTAATTGGAATGCGTAATTTTCACCGGGCATTGTTCCACGGAATAGGCTGCATGACGGATGACGCGCGACATCGTCAGGGAAATTGCGTCTTAAATTCTACAGCTCGGAATTCCTTTCAGTGCGAATGTCGGACGAAGTCGCTCTCTCGTCTTTCCTTCCTCCGTTCCGACCCTCCGCCCTGTCTCTTTCCGTCAGCCTCCTCTTCGTTTCCATTATCTTAATCATTTTGGTTAACGAGCTTCCACTTTCCTCGAAAAATACTTTCACCTTTAATAATCTTCCTAGTTAGGGTATCGCGTGATACGATAGGATCACCGCGTCGGACATCTTTTTACCGCCCTTTAGCGACTCTACGCTCCGAATAATAATAATCCAATTTGCAAAGATTCTCCTCGAGGGCTCGTTCCGGGTATTTTAAAATTAATAAACCTGGATTTTTCTAATCGTCGCCCGATTGTATTATTTTTTTTTTTCTTCTAGAACGGAACGATCGAAAACACTGTAACGTTAGAGCGATTTATATAATTAGAGCTTTCGAGTCTTCCAGGGGAATCTGTTTTCCATCGAAACACGGGACGTCGACATAACGATAATGATCCCGAGAACGGTTCGAAAATGGCACGGTACTCGGCGCTGATTATCGAGATTCGAATAATTACGCGATGCTAGAAACTAATTAACGGGCGACGGAAATTAGCCAAGCCTCATTTTATAGCTCGTCACGATAATTAGCTTCACTCTTTGCTGTTCGCCGCATAAACCGTACGGTGCGGTAACCCGGGGTTTCGTGCGCGCCAAATTTCCCCTGCCCCGACGAAGAAAGCGATTACAGTGTTTTTAGCATAATACCGATCCTCCAGCTGCTTTGGCTGGAACGAAAGTTACGGGGATGATGAAAGGACACGAGGCACGAGCTGCAATTTTACCTCGTCGTTCCATACAGCGTATCATAAAACATTGGACCCTAACTTTCACGATGACTTCCATAGATACACGTGCTTGTTAAACAACGCGAAAGGGCTGAATTTCGTTTCCAAAAAGGTCAATTTCTAGCGCAAATTCTGCATAAACGATAAAAATAATCCTAATGGACGCGAGAGTGATTATTATCTTTGAAATTACACCCCCCGCGTTACGGTATGTTGCGTTTAGTCGAATCAATTGCGCGGTTCATCGTCGACGCACGTTTTCGGCGCACATTCGACTTTGATACTCGTTTGCACGAATTCTCTCGTTCCTTTAGCTTTTCTCTCTTTCTCTCGTTCGGCATATAGACTCTTCGTTTGCGCCACGGAGCAGGTTTATTTATTTTCCCTCGACTTTCCAGTTAGCTTCGAGCAAACGGCTTTGTTAGTCATCGGTATTCCTTCCGCGTGCTAAATCAACTCGCTATTAATTTTCTTCCATCGTCGGTTCGCGAACGCGCTTTCGCATCATCGACGGGATAACCGTTGCGTAGAAAAGTTCGTACAACCAACCAAATCTAATATTTAATTCGTCGAGCGTCTCCTAATTCGGTCCGGCAGCGTGACGAATTCGCGGCCGATTGTCGATTAAATTTTTTTGCACACGGTTCTTTTTTTGCTCGTCGCGTAACGCTCGAACCGTGCAGTTTAAATTCAGTTAGTACACAGTTATTGCGCGATCCGCGGCGAAATTACGGGGGTTCAAAGGCTGCGAGTTGGCCAATTAATAGTTTCCCCGACATAATTTGTCGGTTTACTCGTCGTCGGTTGGCTCCCGGGATTTCAGGACCCACTTCCCAAACAAGTCCCTCGACGAGTTCGTTTCCGTCGAACGACAGCCGGGGGTTTATAATAAGCAAGAAAAATGAAAACGCGTCGCGTGGTCGTGTAACGAGATTCCCCTCGTCGTTCTCGCTCGCCGGTTAATCGCGACCACGGCCAGCACCGGGCATCTTTCTAGCCCGCGCTCGAGATTACGAGCCCTCTGTCGCGAAATAGGGCCACCGGTGGGGACCTTTGATCTGCCGTTTTAGACGCGAAACGCGAAAGAAGCTGATACACCGTAAGCTCGTTCCTCGAGCGTCCCGGTAATTTCGAGGTGGACTAAACTTATTTCTGGCACTCGAGCAACGGTCGGTTGATCCTCTCTCCTCTGTAAATTATAGCCTCCGCGTCTGGATAAAAAGTCTCTACAGATTAAAGGGATCCAACGTTTCTGTCGCGCGCGCCAGGCTGCGGAATTATCGTCGCCGCTGGATGGCGGGATCGCCTTTGGAACAAACAGAGACCACGTCGTTTTGAGAACGCTTCTCGCTCATGAATTTGATGATCGACTCCCTTGAAAGTTCAGAAAATAAATGGGAAATTTTAATTCTCGAAAAAAGTAGGAAACTTAAAGTAAAAGAGGAATTATTATATTTAGGGGTTCAGACAACCCTCTGTGAAGCTCGAAGTCAAAGCCTCCGGTTCAGTCCTCGCGCACCAACCGGCTCGAAAACGTTTTTAAAATACGTCGACGTTAACAGGTGTATAAAGTTGTCGTTTGTAACTTCAGCTTTGCATTTTTTGTCAACTATCGGGGGCCTCGCGTAGCGGTGGTCGGTGAACGCATTTACATAGCGGGTCGAGTACTCGCGGTAACTCGAACGCGAGTCGGCGTGCTTCTCGTCCTCGCGAGAGCGTTATATATCTCCCGGCGTGCTGTGTTTCGCGTGCCTTTCATTTCGTCCTTTACGGTACTTCGTCATGATTTACGGGGCATCCGCATGAGGAGCGACGCCGTCGCGTTCTACGTCTCCTGCTTCCTCGCCCCTCCCATCCCCTCCCACGGCCAACCTTCTCGTCACCCTCTGCTCTTCCTTTCCGTGAGCGTGCTGCCCCCGCTTGTAATTTTCTCGTTGGCAGTCGAGAGATAGCGGGGGTGGAAGCCTCGAGACACAAAGCGCGGCGAGGGAGAACGAGAAGAGAAAAAGATAGGGTTGGAAATTTGGACGCGATACGTAAAAAAAATAACGCTTCCCAAGATTCCCCTGTTCGTGATCTTGGAACAATATACACGCGTTTGCAATTTTTTACAAGCTAAATTCCGAAGGGTTAAAAAGCGTCCAGAAGGACAACGCACCCTTATCGAGACGCGTTTCTTACTTTCTTCCTCCCCGGCGTCGTTCGTTCGGATAAAATGCCGCGCGATGCAGCGACGCGCGTGTTACGAGGTTCGTTTAAACTCGTTCCGTGTTTTTACCCCTCGCGGCTTGTTTATACTTCTCTTTGTATCACGGACTCCTCGGTCGTTTTCCCTTTTCCCACCGGTTTCCGGGCGACTCTCGGCGCAGTTCCCGCGGTCGGTAAAATTTCGAGCTATCGCGACCCGTCTCGCGTATTGCGCCGCGAAATAAAGAACGTCGTCGAGTAATTTTGCCTCACAGAGAACCCCGACTGCGCCCGTTCGATGCAACCGCCGGCGCCCGGAAGAAGCGTTCTTTTTTTTTTTTTTTTCAGCGAGAACGACGCTGAGCGCGCGAAATGAGAATAACGACAAGAGCAACCCGCGAGAGGAGAGAAGAAGCGTTTCGCCCCGACGAGCGAGATAATTTGCCCCGGTGAAGTTTGAAGTGCCACGCGCACGATATCGCGTAAATAAAGCGCTCGATGGCCGCGTCGGGCTACATTTTACCGGTCCCCGGTCGGCCCGACAACGCGGGATCCCCTATTATTGTCGATGGCCGCGAGAAAAAGTAGCGAACCGGGATCCCGCCCACCGACCGATATTAATTTATCGCGGCGACCGTGGACAAAGCGCGCGTCACGCAAATTGCTACATCGACCGTAGCTGGGAAAAATGAGCGACGAATTCGTTTTTTCCGCGAACCGGAAGCGCCGCGGCGGTCATCGGTGCATCGATAACGCTTATCGCGGGGAACGAAGCTGGACGGACGACACGCTCGGTCAACAACGAAACCGAACTCCTACGCGTAATTACCGTTGCCCGGCCTCGAGAGTAATACGCAATTGTCGACGTTTTTGTAATTAGCGACGATGGAGGAGGCGGGGAGACGACGGATGACGGCTCGTCGCGCACGAACATGGTCTCCTCGTTGTTCTTTGAGCGGGGCTCTTGTCACGATACGTGATATATACTCCCGGAGATCTTCTATCTTCGTATTGTAATACACGCGCCGCGCCTCTTTCAGCCTTCTTCCGACCCGGCCTCTTCCACGAACTCGTAAAACTTCCGAAATTCACTCGACGTAATAACTCGAGCGTGATAATACCAGAGGGTTCGAGCCCCCGAAACGCTCGGGAATCATTATCTCGGGGTGGCGAGTTCTTCGAATACGAAGTTAGAGATCCCCTCCGGAGGAGGCAAACAACTCGTTTTCGTCGTTTGTTGCAACGATTGCTTAGTTACATCTTGGTAATTGGGTATGGACAACAGGATTCTTAAATTTGATCTGCACTTTGCGATTGCGCTGCGCGTAAGTTTTCAAGGAAACTTTTCAGAGTTACGCCTTTGTATCGACGCGTAGTAGTTAAATCGGTGAAGAATGGAGTTGCAACGAATAGCTCCGGAGAACAATAGGGCAGAAAAGTGAATCGAATCGAGGAACGGTGCGTTTGCTTCTGCAACGTCGGAGTTATTCCGAGTCCTGATTAATTACGCACTCCTCTGTATTTCTCTATACATTAATCACCGGATCGATAGACCGTAACGATACGTGGACGATTGCGTTGATGCACGCGTCTCGATTCCCAATATAATTATCATGTCCCTTTATGATACCGATTAATCGACCGTGACGACGTATCGATGATGGATTCGATACGATCGCGTTTTCGCTCTTCGATAAACCTGCGTTCCGATTCGCTGGCCCCGGTTCCTGTTCGCGTGTTCCCCAGCTTCTTATTTCCGGTACTCCTCTCCGATTCGAGGGATTAAACCACCAAATTTGTTATTCACGAAACTATTATCCTATTATTAAACTACGTTAAATATTCTCATCTTGTATATGTATTAGACCAAGTTCCGAAAAGATCGACGCAGAAAGTTGTCGTAAAGTACAGACTTCGCGCGACTTCCGTCCACAATTTCGAGTGGCCTCGTCGATGCATAAATCAGAGGGTCGGTGGTAATATTTTCGAATCGGAATCGTCGCTGTTAAGGTGGCTAATGTGCGGTGGCTGCTAGAGAGCTGCTCACCTCTCCCGCTCGTTTCTCATTCCCGGCGGTTTGACGTGCAAAACCCTCCAACCCCGCCTTCGGGGATTCTATAACGGCGAGTCCGCCAGTCCCTATCACCTTATCGTCGGCTAATATCGCCGCTGGAATTGCGGAAGATGGAACGATAGCTCGCACGAGAACACGCGGGCCCGTTTCGCGAGAATTTTCGCGGAGTTATTGCACATCGGTTGTGTGCCAGGGCTTCCAACACGCGGCCAACTATTGGCGCCGGCCGATGTAAATCGCGTGCCACGTAACATTCCGCGGCCAACCTCCATCGGCCCCTTCCCTCCCCCGGAATATCCGGTTTTTTATTCGAAGTGACATCTCGAGTCGACGCTCTCGAACGCGATTCGTATTGGCACGCGCGTTGGTTAACGACTTTGGAATTTCTAGGAATCTTTAACCCTTTGGTACTCGAAGTTTGGTACTACTAACTCAAGCAAACATATCCTTTTTACATTCTTTGCTCATGTATTTTGTCCTATATTATCACTTTAAAACAATAATAACATCTAAATTCTTTGCTGGATGTCCCTTCAGAGGGAACAGCCGAGTGTAAAGGGTTAATAAGTCCTGTAAGAAAAGACAGGCATAGATCCAACGACGCCAGCCTTTGTAACAGATTGTAGTCAGTCACTCTTGATACCACAGAATTGTAAGGGCGTAAAGGGATAAAGAAACTAAAGTATATTCGAACAGGTATTAATAACAGGCGATCGTCTTTTTTACTTTGAGTCTTATATCGGTTGTAAACTGTTCCTGGGCCCCATTCGCAGCATCAGTATCGTGTTAGCGTTTGTTTAAAACAGATATTAGTCTGGAACGGACGTTATCGAGCCGGGCTTTTGTTATCGAGACAGGCTGAATGTGTATCGTAGGAACGCCATAGATGGTTCCTCGACGGTCGAGCGTTGTTGCGTTATTGAACGGTAAAATCACCGGGCGTTGGTTGTTTTGCAATCCGAGCGAATATCGAGGGAGTTCGGTTTCTCCTTTTGGCCAGTCATCGTGTATTGGCATGGAAGAATCAGCCGCGCCGCGTACCCGGCGCAAAACCGGCGTTGATTTCTCCGGGCGGCAGTCGATGTATTTTCGATATTTTATCCGAAGGTTCCGCAGGGCGGCAAAGGACGGCTGACATTGTCGACCGAGGCTCGCCTCCAGGGAATAAATTGGAACCGTCTTCGATGTCGCGTCATGCCATTTATTGTCATTTGTTCGATACCAACGACCCCCGTTTGCTTCGGTGCGTCGCTCGATGCCATCCATTGTCGATTGCTTTTCAAATCTCCGCGCGGAATACGGACCGATCGTTCGTTTAATGGCGCTCTCTCCTTCGGTCGACGCGGCGAACCGGTTTTACAAACGATCGGACACCGATGCTTTTAATGAATTTTTTTCCTCCGCCGGTTACCTCGTCCCTTCGTCCTTTTTGTTTTCTCTCCCCACTTTCTGAGCTTTTCGTACGTCGATTAAATCGTCCGTATCGGAAAGACTCTTTGAACTCGTCGCCGTCTCGCCCCAATAGAGAAGCACAAAGAAACGACGATAACGATCTCAGGCTTTTGTCCGGGAGAAAGTTTCGCCCCCGAGTAGAAGAAACATGTGCCAACCCCCGTGCCGCCCGCTCGTATCGCTTTAATGAAAGAGGAACCGATCTTGTTCGAATTGACGCGTCCTTTCGGTGCCGCGCGGAAAACGAAAGAACAGAGAGAGGAACGCCTAGCGTTCTTCCAGACAATGAAAGGTCGCGCGAGGTTCGTCTTTCTTCGCCGTTTAATGGAAGACACCGACGTACCTCGAAAAGACGTCTCACTCCGCGTTGTCCTTAAAATCGCGATTACCTTCGATCCGATCCCGAGACGCGTAAATACCGCGCGAACGTCCTCCGATAATCGCAGAAACGTTTCCTTCTCGCGCACGTTTCATAACCTGTTTCTCCCGGCCCATCTGCTCGCCCCTCGCGCGCCTCCGCGGAAAGTTTAATGGGGTCTGGCTGCGATACTCGGCAGCGAACAATCTGAGAAACGGCGCACCGGGTCGCGTCGGTAGCTGCACGCGTAGGCGAATTTCGCTGCACGTCATTATACGCGTAGCTAAGCTCGACTTCCTTCCGGTTCGAGCCCCGCGCGAAAGAAAAAAAAAGAAAACACGCGGGACAATGAAGCCCTGCGTGACCTAATGCCCACGCGAACGTACGAGCCCTTTCATTATAAATCCCATTGAAGTTTCTCAACGGCAGTCGTCGACGATTATCACGCTGGAGAAGTTCCGTTGTGAACGCGTTCGTCGCCTTTTCTGAACCGTCGTTGTGTCCGTTGTTGCGAAAATGTGCCTCAAGATCCTTCCGCTAACTCTACCTTAAGGCGAGCACGCAGAATGCAGGTTACCTGCTCCATAAACAAAGCTTTTTCTTAAATTCCAACCCTCCGGGGTTATTCGAGTCTGCTAAGACCAATGGAATTTATTTTAATCATTCGGCCGAGCTTCCACGTGATTTTCTCGTACAAAGGATTTTGCCTCCATTAAAGTTTTATCATCGATCGTAAACGTCATGATAAATCAATTATTCGAAACGAATATTAAACCGTTATGTTTTCCATTATTTCGGTTTATTTTGAAAAGTTTCATTCCCCGCGGCGAACAATAATATTTGGCGATCGCGGAACGATTCGATCGCCCCGGGTCATGGAATTTTACAAATTTTTCCACCAGTCAAAAATTCAAGCTCTTCCGCGAGAGAACCGGAACCGCGCAGATTCGAGGACGAACAAGTTCCCGCTGCATTTCCGTTTGCACGTACCGTGCCACTTTTCGGGCTCGGGATAAGGATCACGTACGACGAAACAGGATTTTTTTAAATCGAGCATCGCGTCGAATGGTAATTTGAAGCGAGAGAGCCAGCTTTCCCGGGTTTCTTCTGGGCCACGGGCTCTGATCCGACCGCCTTCTCGCGAGTATAAACTCGACGAAATTCGGAGCGTTTATGCATATGCAGTACGCACAGTTTACAGACGACTATAATCGTATCCCGCGACGACTCAATAAACCTGCAATGCGGCACGAGCGTGGCGTTCTTTTTCGCAGGTGTGCGCCAGCAATAAAATTTATTTCCCGAGCGGTTGCTGCAAAGGAACGTACCAACGCGACGACCGCCACCGCTGGCTGCTTCGTTGTCTCGAATTTCGGACCTCGATTCGTTTTAAAGATTCGTATTACCCGAGTTTAGTCGTCCACCCTCTGCGATTTTAGTGGGTTCTGTAATTCTCTTCTATGATATCCTTGGGTGTCTTGATTGACTGCAATATGCTCGAGAAATGGGGTAGATTAAGACAAAATCGTGTATCAGGGTAATTGGGGGTAAGATGGTCCTCTTTTTCAAGTGTCAATATAGTTTAGAATCGTCTGTGTCTGATCATGAATTCTTATTCTACTGTGTATCACCTTTGTAACCTTATTTTGATTATCATGTTCCACACTAATGGGGCCTTTCGTTTATTGAATAAATCATATACAAAATACAAAAATATATTTGTGAAGCCAAATACAGATACAATTATGACAATAACGTAGAACTAAAAAATAATCTTTGGTTAAAGGGAGAAATAAAAGCATCCTATGCAAAAGGTCATCTCGCACGAAACCACCCTTAAGTTAACAAAAAGAAAACTCCTATTTTGGTGATTTTGCTAGAAATCCATGCAATGGATGTTCGTGAATCTATCGTTAACGAGTCTCGGTCGATCCTGATTGCGGGAGCATAGGGGAAACCGGATCGACGATTACACGAATCGCAGAAAAATTAAAGCATCCCTAAAGAGAATCGAGGGAGGGAATATCCGGGCTGGCGGAGGATACCCGATGGGTGAAAATGAGGTGTGTCTGGTTCTCGTCGACGGACAAAGCGCGACTCATCCAGAGTGCGGATTACTATTCCCAAGCGCGATTGCTTGGCTTCGCTCATGTATCCGGCGCTCCTGTTCTCTAGATTTTCATCCTGCTCGTTCCGTTCCTTTGCTTTCGTTTTATCTCGTCTCGCGGTCCGGCCATTTTCGCTCTGATCCTGATTTTCGTTCGCCGGGGTTCTTTCGCGCGTCGCTATTCTTGATCTCGTCCCGTTCCGAAGCGGACTGGTAAAAATCGCGCGCGACGACCAGGATTCCCTGTGGAAATTCGCAGGCTAAATTACCGGCCCCCTCCGAATTACGCCATCGATCTTCCGGTCGGGGATTACGGCCCTCGCCATCTTCGTTAATTTCTATCCGTGCGATATTGGGGGGACTAATCGTCGGATATTTTATTCCGCGGTTGTTATCTCATAGAAAAACTCCAGTATATTTACGATACTCGAGTATCTAAGAAACTAAGAACTTTTTACGGAGTATATAAGTACGGTAAAAAATTGTGTGAATCTTGAGAGGAAGCCAAGGTTCGTCGAGACGCTGATTTTACCGTCTTAGGAACCGGTAGCAGTTTACGATGTCGTCGAAGCTGCGAATTTAATTTTCCGTCCTCGTCTTCGCGGACACTTGGCTGTTTCGTCCGGAGATTCGATATAAACCGGATGGGAGAATATTTGCCTGGACTGGAAGCGTTAATTTTCGCGTCGAGAGGCATACCGCGTGTTCGTTGATCGCTCGAGGAGTTTTGGAGTCGTTCGACTGCTGACATCGTATACTCCAAAGTCTCTTTTACCTCTCTGTTCCGTTGCCCATAATATTACGTTTCTTGATGCAGGATAGACTTTATCGAATCGAATATGCGTTAACTTTACAATCCCTTCGTTACCGTGGCTCGAAAATCAGTCGATTTCTAATTCAGCGGCCGCGTAAGCCATAAACGTTGTAACCGCGCGAGAAGATTCGCTCGATTCAAAAATATTCATGGGTTTCCGGGGAAATGTATGTACATACTTTGCACGTCGACGCGCTCGGTCCTCGTACCAAGTTTCCACAGTTTCGACGATCGATCATCTTTGTTTCGAGACGACGAAAATCCTCGCAAGTTCGCGTTTCGCTTCCGGCGCGCGCGTCAGCCGTTTTCGACGTTCCACGAATTCGGTTTCGTTCGAAATTGGTAGGGAATCGCGAGCCACGGTTCGCAACGCGGCAACAGATAGAACGGTTGCCACGCTCTGACGAGAAGGAGACGGACGAGCCGGGTGAGACCGTGGTCCGGCGAGGCCATTGTTTCTGGGCCGCAGCTAATTTCCGTTTCCGTTGCTCCGTGACTTCCGTGCACCGTGCTGCGCCGCTCTCCGCTCTCCGCAGACCGCTCGATCGTTATTGATGCCGCTTCTCCGGGATCAAAGCGATCTTTGACGCCGTACCCACGGTTCGATCGACACCGGAGTGGTTCCGCAGAGAAAACGGGACTCAAAAATTCGGCTCTCTAATTTAACGCCGTCGGAACAGACGAGGTCGAGGGCCAGAAAAATTCGTCGATTTTATATTTATTCGGCGAATCTTTGTTCGCGACCCCTCCAGCGGGAATTTCGAGTCTTTATCGTCGATCGTGTGTCCGGGACATCGTTCATTAATTCGCAATCGACGGTCAAGTTGATGGAACGAAAGGATCTCTCGTCGCCGGCACGGTTCGTTTCCAACGAAACAAGCAAAGTGAAATTACCAAGTATGATTCTTGCAACGGGTACGCTGAAATATGTATGAAAGCATAAGCTCGTGATGTTAGGTGGGCCAACGGGGCGACGCGTGTGTCCTCTCCGGGTCCTCTGTATATTTCTCTCCACGGGCCCTTTGAGTTATTATTCAAAGCAAATCATAGGCGCGGCGCGGAGGATTAAGCTTCCTTTTACATGCACGAAAGCCTGGAACAAGGAGACGATACTGGATTCTCCGGGTCTCTTCATCACACGATGCCTCCCCCGTGACCCACCTCTTTCGTGTATCTTGACCACGGGCTCCTGTTGTCTCGATCATTATCAGAGCCGGGCCTCCGGGCCGCCACCGCGATCACTTTCCAACGCAGGACCATTTGCATATATTTCACATCGTATATACGTATCGGGAACCCGATTAAAATTACACTTGCGCGCATCGTCTTCGGAATTACTCGACTAAATTAAAGAGGAAGCCGTCCATCTACAGGTCCACCACATCCTTTCTGTTCGTATAACTGCTTCAACAATCATTTTCAACCCGTGTTACTTCACAGAAACGTCGATTTTGTCCGTCTTCGTTGTTTTAATTGCAAAACAAGGAAATAAATTATTAGATTTAATTACCCAAACAATGTATTACTATCTGAGAATTTGATTTTACGTTTCTAGAGGCGTAAGAAAAAGACACGTTTAAATGATCTGCAGTGAGCTTGACGACGTAGACGAGAGACGTTGAGAGCCCAGACGTGTTGTAGCGATCGAGCGCGTAAATTGCGGTCCGGAGGGCGGAAATCTCGACGGAGTCCTTGGACGAGCCCTCGTTTATTCGTCAGAGAATTCGTGAAACGGTTATGCGATTTGTGCAAACGAATGCAAGTAGCAGGAGGCCACGATGGACCAGCTGTGACAGAGAGTGAAAATTGCTGTCCCTGGAGGGGGTGGCGGGTGGATGGCTCCGCGTCCTTTTTCGCCCGCGAGCTTTGATGTCTTTGTCCCTCTGTTTCCTTATGCCGTGGCCGTTCGTTCCCCCGTCCGTTTCGCTACCTTTATCCGTCGCGCTCGCCTCCACCTATCCTCGCGTCCCAGTCCAGGCAAAAGGTGAAACGGTAACAGTCTCCGTGATGTTTATGAATGAGCGGCCTTGCGACTCGCGCTGTCCAATTGACTCTCGAAAGTCCTTGGAACGTCTCCGGGGGCCGTTTCAACCCCGCGTAGGTCGAAAATAGCGATCGACCCGACCGCGCTCGCTTCCTGGAGCGTCTCGACGATACCCCGACAACGTTTAATTGGTGGCCAGATCTCGCGGCTGGCTTTTTAGTCGTTGCTCGCGGTTTGCTATTTTTAACCCACGGTGTATCTGTAGTCGTGCCAGATCCGCGGAGATTAATCGGGAAACGGATTTGCCACTCGTGTCGGGAACGATGTACAACGTCTATTATCCAGCATGGATTAGGAGAAATTACTCGTCACTGAGAGCCTCGTGCCCGTAAACAATTAATAATGCACGTAAACACCGCCGATAGACGAAGCGACAGACGTCTATTCGCCGTTTGGAATATTATGCCCGCGTACCAGGTGTGATAGATATACATCCGAGTGTTGCGCAGGAACACGCCGTGCTATACTTATAGACCCATATCTATATAGACTATATACGCGGTCCCTGTTCCCTGCAGAATCTGTACAACGAACACAATGGTATTGTGTACGGACCACCATGAGTTATTACCCCTCCAGTCTGTGAGCTTCGCCCTTCTCGACCGCCCCCTTCGCAGACATAATTCAACACTCTGTACAACGACGGGGCCTTCACCTTTTTACCCTCGCCGTCTGATAGTGTTTCATTACATCCCTTTTATCTATAGTTCCCCGGCTGCTTGTCCCTACGTGCTACGCTCCGAACGAGTTTTCGCTCCATCCTCCTCCACCTCCTCCGCCCCCGAGCGAAAACTTTCGCCAACTTTGCCGGCGCGTCTGAAAGAGTCGCGGCGAAATTTCGAAAATCCTTCGCTAACCATTTAATTATTGTCACGTTCTTTGGTACCCGGCTCCTCCCACTCGCTCGCGAACGTTTCGTTAATCGAATTCACCCCTTCTGGTCAGGCAAACTAAAATATTTTCATGTCGTCAACGTCATCGAGTACTTCCGGAATAGTCATCGATAGTAACAAAATAAACATGACAAATCGGTCTATCGTGTTTTCGGTAGAGGGTTATCCGGTTTCATAGACAATTTGGTACGCTTAATCCTCTGTGTGCAAAATGCAAAAAATTTTTGTATGGAAGCTAGTCAAAACATTGAACTGTTGTTTAATGCTCGAGTCGGGGAGGTTTGACGCCGCGATTCGATCCGATTTATAAATATTTCGCGCGTCGAACGCTGCCGGCATTCCAGTCCGAATCGTGGAGCCGGGCGCCTCGTGTCTTTCTGATTTATCCCTGTCGAAGAGCAAACAATCAGTACGCTGCTCGACGAACTCATCGCGCTCCACGACGTCTACGACGAAATCGTACGTAAGTATCGACGTCGTTTCGCGAGTTTGCTCTTCCCATTGCGAGGTCCGCAAATATTGTCCGACGCTTTCGATTCGAGAACTCGGCGCCCGCGTCGATCGAAAAATGCCTTCGTTCCATAATGGCGCCTACACAGTACCGATTGTCTCCCAGTAACGAACGTGTTACGCTCGTCCCTCGAAATCACTTTCGACTTTGTCGATGAGTAATTACCAACGGAGGAGTAGTTGCATGGATTATTTGTGCTTCCTTGTTGGTCTCTGAATTATTATATTTTTTACTTCAAAAGTTTTGATTCGATTCGAACGATGTGGTACAACCAGGGTGTAGAATCGTCCATCGATCGGGGTTCTAGGAAAAGTAATTAACGAAAGTTCGATAGCCCGGGCTACCGAAGTTTGGAGTATTTAATTCCTTGCTCAAGGTCGCCTCGGAGTTCTCGTATTAAAGGGGCTGTTCGGTAATAATAATTGGACGGTGTGTCGGATGTGCAGAGACGCTGGAAAATCGATCGCTGTTGGGCTTTAACGAATCCTTCCCTCCTCTACGAGCAAATGAGTTTTTTGACAAACAAATTTCGAAATGTTTAAAAATCTTTTGACAAAGTTCAAGCTCCCTGTTGTTAGACATGTACAATGATATGTATGTTTGACCCAGCAAACTATTTGAGAATAAAAGGATAAAGGCTTGGCTAAAATTATGATTGATAATCGTTGAATTACATCCAGTAGCCGGGCTCGCTTTCTCGGTAAATTGCACCTTTAAGAACTTGGTTGTAATACGTTATTTTTCCACGTGGAAAAAAGAAGAAAGAAAAAATGGAGTCTGCCCGGTATACCTAGTTTCGTTCGAGCGGGGTTCAGCGACCAAGTTTTAAAGGATATCTCGCGGTTTACGGGGCACAAGCTCGCGTGTAACCGTCGAAAGCGGTTTTTTTCCCCGGCTGTCGACGAACCGGTCGGTTTTCAAGCGGCCGCGGGTTTCACGGACGGCCGCGTTCATTGTGTCAAGCTTCCCCTTTCGACGTGTAATTTCTGCTAAAACGCGCGATGAACTGGCCCAGATACGACCGCGTTTCGCCGCGTGTTTTGCGCTTCGGCACGGCCGAGGATCGATCGAGTTATGCCGTGTGCGTCGAGTTATGCCCGCGAACCGTTCCGGAAGATTGATCGAGCCCGCTGCAATTGCACGTTTTAGACCGTTACGGGTTTTCTAGGCGTTAGCCTGTGTTCGCCGTCGCTCCCTCCGGCTCTGGGACTCTGGATCGTCGCGCGACACGAACACCCTGTGTTCGAGTAATTGCGTACAATCGGCGTTAGCTCTCTGGAAACGTCCCCCCCTGTTTCCACGATGTTCAATTATCGTCAAGTATTCGCGATACTCAGGCTTTCGACGGCTTCCTTTCCATCGCTGTCTTCGACTGCCACAACCGAACACTCTTTATACCTAAATATTAGAGAAATTTTAATTATATTCAGGGATTGAGACAACCTTCTACGAAGCTCCCATTTCATTAGTTCTATCAGTCTAGTAATTATATATTTTCAAACTGTAGCTTTGTAACGCGTGTAATTTTTGATCCCCCATAGAGCGATCGATCCTTTTCCCAAATAAAAGATAAAAGCATATATTAAAATATTTATGGCTTATTTAGTAAAAGGGTCAAGAACCATCGGTTTACTCGTATTCCACGAAATCCTTGCGACCATCTGCACGCCTCGATCGTTCTCACGGATCGTCGTTATTAGACCGTGAATGGGAGATCACGCTTCTCGAGCGGTGCACCTAGCCCGTTTACGACCTATACGAAATTAACGGCACCGTTTACGTGATCCCGCGAGCCGCCTTTACGATCCCGCGTGTCTCGAAACAGATAACGGACGTTTCAGAAAATTTGTTCGTTCGTAAGGATGATTCGTTCCCGCGAATATGGCGTCGTCGCGGCGATATTACGCCAACCGAGTGCCCGGGGGCCGCGTATCGATCATATTCCATATAGAAGACTCGACTGCGTCTCTCATTCGCGATGCAGCCGAACGTGCACACGCGGGACACTCTAAGCTCCTTCGGATGGGAAACCAAGCGTCGCGACGCGTCGAAAATACGTTGTTTGTGTCCCCGATGCTTGTTTTACGCGGTGAAACAGGCCGCGAGGATAGGCATTTTATTCTTCAAACTCTCGATGTATTAACCAAATATTTATTATATTAAGAAAGCGTTAAGGGCTGCGAGGTCCTTTACCCTCGCTGGAAGGATAAGTATCGCGACAAAGGAGGAGACTACGGTCGAGCATCGCGTCGGAAGATGATCGAAGCAACGGGGGTTTCAAACGGGCGAAGAACGATTATGCGCGCGAAAGTACGATTGTCTTACGCGAGAATCCTCTTACCGTTACCGTCTTAAAGAAAGCCGGAGTAATTGCCAGCACATATCGCTTTTAGCGCGACAACCTCTGGTGCAGTGGTCGCGTCGCATTCTTCTTTTCCCTCTGTTTTCCGGGAGAATCCTCTGACGCGCGAAACGCTTTGATCGTGAAAGACGAAGCCTCGCCGTTCGTTCGCGAATCGTTGGAAACCGATTCCACGCAAGTTGGGTTTGGTCGTTTAAAAAACTTTGACCGCCTTTTATTCGTCGGTGATCACGTTTCTTTCGAACGAATAAAATATAAAATATGTGAAACACCAAAGGTGCTCGGTTTACGTATTTTTTCGATAAATTAAATGATAATCGAGACGTTTCTCTATTCTTTGTTGTTACTCGTCGGACGAATTAACGTTGGAATTTGATATTTCTCGTACAGTGGGAGATTTCTTGGGACATTCCGGTGGCGTTAAGCGAGCTTTGTCTTTCGCGCGACGGATAAGCGGTTAAAAGGGGGTTTGGGGAGGGGAAAAAGAAATGGAAGAAATCGTATTCCCCGACGACGCTTGAATACGAACGAAACGAGACGTTGTAAAGTTATCCGGCGTACGTGTTCAGGTATACGTTTAATTTCGCGAAACAATGGCCGGGGTCTGCGGATTATGAATTCAGTGGACCGCGGACGGAGAAAGAATATTTTGTGTGTCAGGGCCGGGGGCGATTGTAAAGCGATATGCCACGCTCCGGTCGTTGCGGCTTTCTATTGTTGTTCGCGTTCCGGTATTGTTTGGATGGATAACGACGGGGGGAAGCGGGGTAGAAACGGGGACAGAGATGGAAAGGAGAGAAAAAAGAAAAAAAATTGCAGAGAAGCACATCGTATCGAACGCGGCTTCAAAGTAACTTTACATTATTCCATCTGAGAATGGCCCTTGGCTTTTGTCTCTCATCGCGTTCGCCCGCCCACGTTCCATCGATTTTCTCTTATCGTCGGAAAGAATATTGCTCTCTAATTAAGCGAATCTGCCCCGACAGTTAATATTCTCCGCGCACAGACGTACTTCGCGTGGATGGCACCTGGAAAATAAACCGTGCTCGAGGAAACTCGTGGACAAACGCGACGAGAGTGTTTTCTTGCAATAAACTTTTTAATTCGATCGAAAGGGAACCAGCAGCTCCCGGATCGGTACTTAACGAGAACTCGAAATCTTCAGAGTATCGTGAATTTTTACAGTTTGTTTCGTTCGAGGCAGCAACGGTAATTGTCACGGTTCGTTGCAGTCACTTTTATCTTTATTTTTATATTCATCGGGTAGCTCGTCTTCGTTAAAGGGGATGAAACTTAAAGGGAGAAATATTTTTCATTATCGATGGTACATGGAAATTTGAAGAAAAGAAATGTTTGAGCTTCTCGAAAGGAATCCATCGATCTCGGAGTCGTTTCAGGACTGTTAACTTTGCTCTGGTTCAATCCAGACGCAGTGGCCACGTACTAAGAAGCCGGGGTCACGTCCGATAATGTCTGTAGGTTGCACCTTATGACTTCGTCACCCTTCCGCGCTGCTATTTGAACTTTACGATTGCTCCTCGTGCTCCCGATGAATTTTAATGACCCCCCGTCTACTCTAATTCCGCGGCAGCCGTTTCAACGAGTCACGAGTCGCCGAGCGCAATAACAACTTGACCCCGGAACGCTTAAAAACCTGACTCCGTTTCTGCTTCTCTTGTCTCTCACTCTCGTCACACACGCTCGACGGGATCTTATTGCTGTTTCAAACTGCCCTGTTTTACACCTCGCGCCGAAACGGATAAAGGGGTTAACAACTCATTCGTGGCGCCGAATATTGCTTCCCACGTTGAAAGAAATCTACCGAACGAAGATTCTTCACCACCCCTAGTTAATAAAACGATGGATTTATTCCGTGCTATACCATTCTCTATATCTTATCAAAAACTACATCGATAGGAATTTGTCAGCGGATCCAAAAACTGTAGCTTTGCACCTGTTTCAATCGGTGAGGTCTGGGTTGCACGGTTCACGCGGTAACACGAGTGACCCTTTGACTACTAAAAGCGCCTATAGGAGATCAGCCAGTCAGTCGATTGCGTGCGTTAAACACCTATGAGCGTACAACCTAGTTAAAGGGTTAAGCTTGCAAAGCAGTGCAACACCAATTTGAACGATTTTAATATGTGACCTATTTAATATTTGAAAAATAAGGTCTTCCCTTTGCAACTGTAATCTGTTTGCAAGCCAGAATCGGCGTTTGGTCGTACAGTGCGTGGATGGTCTGGTTTCCAAGCGAGAAACTCCTTTTATCCGAACTGTGCTTTCCAACGATTGCGTTCCGTCACGGCGATAAACCATATACGTTGCACCGAAGGCTGCCTCGCGACGCGTGTACGCCAGGCAATATCTTTCGAGTAGGCACCGAGTTTCTCCCACGGGAGTTATCTCGGGTATCCCGGCTCGTCCTCCCGTTCCGGCGGTTGACTCGTTCGATGGAAGCCACCGAAGATAAAAGATCGCGCGGACTTGATCGACTCGGGTCCGAGAGACAACGAGCACGGGGGTTGGTGGGAGGGCGGTGGGTGGCTAAGCCAAAGGAGAAGCGAATCGAACGGACTGCAAGAGCTGACCGTACGTTAAAACTCCCTCGGGTCGAGCGAGCGCCACCCTCGCCACTTTCGGTGGATCCGTTCGACCTCCGGTTGAACCATCGTCGTGGCAAAAGTTACACCATTACGCGATAGGGCGGTAAAGCTTCAAGAGACCGGGGGGCGGGGGAAGGGACGTAAAAGGGTTCGGAAGCAGACTCTTTCCAGCGATTCTTTAGGAGTAACTCTCATCTCTCGGACATTCTTTCCGCAACTTTGTTTCGAACAACTATTTCTCCGACCGCGAGATCGTTGTTCGCGTTTTTTCGAATTCTTGCCGCGTCCCGTTCCGCGTGTATGGCTTCGCGAAACATCCGGCGAGAGGTTGGAAGCATTACGTATCGTTCGGTGTATCCTATTATTCGCGAACACGTGTGCACAATGCCAGTACTTTCCGCTTCGATTCCGGTCGGTCGTTCCGCCGCGGGGATCTCTTTCTGTCGGCGAGTGCCTTAACCTCCGAGCATCCTTCGGCGAGCGGTGACGGAAGTCGTAAAATAAAAAATTCATTTCGGTGCCGCTGATGGCACGGGCGGTCTCGCGCGCCGCCCCCCGCGCGGTTACGTTATTCCGCCATTCGTCTCTCTTTATTTCGCGTATGGAAAAATTTCATCCCCTTAGATTGCGGCGGTTCCGCGGGCGCGGATAAAACCACGCGCCCGGAAAGAATTTATCGTCGTCCATTTCCAATTTTCCTCGCCGACCCGACGCGTTTTCCTCCTCGCGTTAAACGAAATTAAGAGCCTTCCGGGTTTCTTCTCCTTCGAGTCTTATTTATTGAACGTCCCTTTGCCCGTTCCTTCTCGTTCCCCCGGATATTCCGAATGCTTTATTTTATTCGATGTTAAGGGGTTACGAAGTCTCCGAATTTCTCCGCAACCCCCCCTTAGTTCGCGTGACGGAAACGACCAAGTGGACATTAGTTTAGGAGATAATTCGATACTTTCTTCGGGGGGAAGGGGAGGAGGGGGGCTGGCGCGTGCGGTTCTCGTTTGCCGTAGGGACGAAACTATTTCCGAATTCTCGTCCGATGAGACCGATCCCTTAGCACCAACTTATGGATATCTAATACAAGTTCCCGGCGAGTTTCGAGAGGTTGTACAGTTCGGTGTGCGCGAATGTGTGCGCTCCGAGCGTAGAATGGCGGCAGATGCGGGCAGGCGGGCACAATGAACCATGGAATGGTGGCGCTTTAATGGCGAGAAGTCGTCGAATTCCATGGTAGACTGGCGCCGAGAGTCTTCTCGAAGGCATTCGAGTAGAGTTAGGGACTCCGCGCCGAGGGTGGAAAGTCTCCGAAAGGACTCTTTGTCGAATATTCGTCTGGGAGACGACGATAGTCGCGGCAAATTGGTTTTCCGCCTAATACCGTCGCCTAGTATCGTATTTTACGGTCACTGAAATGTAACTATCCTCCGCGTTCCCGGGTTCTACCTCTGTTCGCCGGGGATTTACAGCGCGACGGGGAATATTTCTGTCGATTTAATTTTTCTGCCGCGACGCTGCTCGGAACTCTCTCTCTATCTCGCCGATAATTCCACTTCAATTTCTAAGAAAATTCTCTGAAATACTTTAAACGATCCGAGCAACTAATCCACTCTTAAACCACCGAACGGTGAACGTCCTTTTATGCAGAAATTCGCAACCACCGGCTTGCACGCTCAAACAGACGCGTTAGAGTTAATTTATTCGCCTCGTCCCTTCCGCGTATATTTTCAGCAATTAATAACTCGGCCACAAAGCCTCAAACGCAATTACGTCGCTAATTTTCGTTTTATTTGGTATGTAAAATCACCCCTTAAAGTTTCAGACACCTGTTGCCGAGTACCCTGTGTACGAAGGTGCACGGGGGTCCAAGAAGTACGCGTATTATCTCGAAAATTAATGCTCTTATTCCGAGCTCTATTCGCGGTATCGAGCACGCGTATTTTGGCACGATTCGGGCCGTCTGCCAATAACGTTCGCCTCCGCGTTAGCGTTGCATGGCTGGGTTTCTCGGTAGGGGCGCGGCGTTGGCGCGAATCGCAGAGAAAAAGCAACGGGGCGTCGGGAGAAGCTCCGGATCCGCCGTGGCGCAAATGCGTTTTCGTGGGAGAGGGCCGCGATAAAGAAAATATTTCCGCGGGATTTGAATCGACTTTAATGCAGAATCGTGGTAATCTTACGCCAAGCCCCAGAGGCGCGTACAGTCGTTGTCGTCGGCTGATGGCGGCAGCCGCCGGCAGAGATTCGTCGGTTCCTCCCTCTTTCACCGACCAATAGAGCGAAGAACTTGGTGCCAAGAAAGCGCAGTTGGCGCGCGGACCAGGAACCCCGGGCTCCGAGTAGCGAAAGGGAGAAGAATGCATCGGCGGCGGCGAGGAATCGGGGCCGAGGCATTGTGACGCGACCCGCCGGCAATTAGCGGCCCCATTCAGACCTCCACCCCTGATTTTGGACGTCTGCTGGTCGAGCTAATGGCCCGACGAAATGAAAGAAGAAAGCTGCTCGAGCGAAATTTTAAACACGCGTGTCGAACACCGAAGAATGCCTGCCGCCTGCCTCTTTCGAACCACCCTTTTTCTCTCTACCTATCGACCACGGTATAATCTACCCTTCGTTGAACTCTTGCGGCTCCGTCGAGGTCCATTAACACGTTCACTGCCGTGGGGTTCAAAAATACATAATTAGAGTAAATATCGATACTGATAAATTTTTCAACAATATCATTGTTACTATAATGGTTCGAAGAAATTAATATGGAACATACAAAAATAATTTTACACTGTAGACAAAGAAAAAGTGAACCAGTATTATCGCCGCAATAGGTATTTTTTTGAATTCGTATAATAGCCCATGCTTTCTCGATCGTATCCGTGGGTTTGCAAAAAAGTAACCCTCAAGTTCGTGCGCGTTTCGATGCATCCTCTTTTCTCATTACTGGCGCCGTCGCCTTTTTGCCGTGCACCTTTGTTACCGCGGAGGAGGATCGCGCGCGTTTCGACGGAAGAATGATAGACCGTCGAAAGGGGTCGAAGTTATTCGCCGGGAAACCGTTTAGTTTTCGGGAAACTCGCCCGCGGACGGAAACGGCCAGCAACAGCCTGACCAAGGGGATGGCGGGGGGGCGGGAAAAACGAAATTCCAACTGTTCGTCAAAGTACTACAATTAGTCAGCGTTGACGTGGCGCGTAATGGCTACCGATGTCGAGGCTGTTCATACTCGTATTTCATAACCCCCTCCACCGTGCGTTTTAGACGTCGTCGACCGCCTTCGTCGGCAGTGTCCTCGTCGCTGTCGGACTTGCTGATGCTTCGAGGGTGGTTGAGTTCGTTTCATGGCTGAGCACAGCGTGTCTCGTTAGGAACTTGAGCCTCCCCCACCCCTCCACGGTACAACCTACTCTCCAGCGAGGCCCTCGTGGCTCGTCTAAGGGTCTGCTCGCAGAGTTTACCAAGGATTGGGGTAACTTTCGGCTATGACAGCTCCCTCCTCGGGCTTCCGTTTACCCTCGACTCCCCCATCCACCGATCTCTCTTCTCCTCTTTGGCTTTTCCCGTCTTTCCACGCCGCTCTCTTCGTTCCCCGATCCCCCCCGCTGCCACCCATTCTGTATCTTTGCTATCCCCGACGTCGCTAACCGAGCGCCCGCTATCAGCCAGACTGACCTCCGAACCGCCAGTAAACTTCGTCGACTCGCTTCCGCGTCCGTCTCCCTCGATATCTCAACAACCATCTGTCTCTCTCGCCGGTGACGCGAGCAATATTACTAATTCTCGTAGAAAAATGTCGTTAAGCCGACTCGATCGAGTTAAAGACGCGCGTTGCCACCGTGACGGTGTGAATTCCCGATGTTATCGCGAAACCGTTCTCGGCGATTTTATCGTATCGGGCGAACGAAATTAATCGACGTTACGTGTCAGGTCGACTGCGAATTCCATTCGACGGGATAGTTTATGGGAGATCCGTCCCAGAGATTCCGTCGTGGCTTCGTTTAGTTACAAATGATCTCTCGCGTGCAGTTTCTACCAAATTTGTACGTCTTCGTAATCTCGGTGGCTGCGCGAGAAATTCGAAGACAAACTCGATAGGATTTTCTTGGAATCTCGAGCGTAATTTCGTCCCGCGTCTAGGGCTCCCTTCGTTGCGGATACATGACATGTTCGACCCTGTTTTGGAAATTCCCGATAGACCCCGGCCGGGGTTCAAAATCGGACGGACAGGCGGCGAAGCACACTCTCGGGGTTGCAGGGAGCAGGGGCTGACACACGCGAAACCCCGAAACCCGGGTGTCTGACCCCGACGCAAGGCGAGCCTCCCTGCCAAGCTTGACGGACGTCGGAATACTTGCTGTAATTGATGATACTTGACGGCAACTGTTGCAGCCGACCCGTATCTCGAGAGATCACCGTACATCCGACGAAGCTTACCCTCAAAGCGTATCGAGTGACTTTGGCGGATCGACGGCGCATCGAAGTTGCTGTCTGGTCCCTTGCTCGTCTACAATCGCGTTTCACGGACGTTGTGTGTCTACTCCGCGTCCTCTGATCTCGACCCGACCCCATTCCGTTTTCCTTTTTGCGGTCAAATTTCATCGTGATCCCGGAACCACAGGTTCGCTTCGAGTCGCTCAACATTTGCGTATCGTTATCGTGACTCGTATTCCGCTTTCTTTCGATTCAAAGTTCTGCCGTTCTTATCGGAGAAGTTCAGTTTCCGTGACCTAACGTTACTCCTTGAAATATTAGTTCCCAACGATCGTCCATCATCTTGTATTTTGGGGGCAGGTTTCGGACGTTTTCGATACAGTTTTTCCCCCTCCTCGAGACTTCTCCGCCGAGTTAATTTCAGTAGGGATTCTAGCGGATCGTCGATCGGCTCCGTGGAGCGTCTTTTTCATCGATGTCGAGATTTACCGAGGTCGCGCAAACAGACCTCGGCGCGCTAGCAATTAATACTGCGGCGCGTGTACCGTTTCATTTAGAACTTAGGGAATCTAATTTGTCTGGCAGTGAAAGTTGCGCAACGGTGTATCTGATTTTGGCACAAGATTGCTTACCCCGCGTTGCCGGGGTGGACTCGCTTCGAACGAATTCGTAGGAACTCCACGGCAAGTCGTTAATCCAAGTTTCTCATTAACAAATCGAGGCGCCTCGCGACCGCGCCGGGGAACCGAGCGAACGCGCTCCTGCAGGCAACGTTTGTCGTTTAAATAGGAATCCTTTATTAGAAAAACGTTTCGGGACGAGCACTTCGACGAACCAACGAGGTCGAAACGGCGTCGAGAGTAGAGAGTTACCCCCCCCTCCGCCGCGTTGGCCCTGTTCCAGTCACCTTTTTTCGAGCGCATTTCCTCTATCGCGCGCCAATGTTTTCCGCTTCCTCGGGAACAACTAATCCGTTCTGTTCTTCATTAACGGAGAAAATCCTTCACGTGCCTTGCTCGGGGGGTTCCCCGTTCTTTTATTGGCCGACGTCCAACGCTTTGGCTGCCCGTCTTATTCTACTTCTACTCCCCCACGACGTTCTTACACCGCTCTCTATTTCGTTCGAATTTTTGATTGATTTCGGATATAGTTACACTAGCTTTCGGATATTTGGTCTTGTTTTTCTCGTTTTCCTGCCTTAGACGCTGGGACATTGAAGTCCCAGCCGAGGAGTTTGTACGTACAAATAGGTGTTAGGTCGTTTAATGGTTCTTAACATAATAGTTGCTTGAGGAGACTCAATAGATCTTGACTCAAGACTTGGAGATCCACGAAAACAAAAAATAAAAACATAGTGCATAATCGCGATTCCCTTCTTAACACATTGACTACCACTTCACCCATATATGGATTTTTCACTGAGGAGCTAAAAAAATTAATTCTCAAGATTAGATGTTAAAGAAAATAAATCTGTATAGTTTCAGACAAATTGTGTAGTTTCCAATTGTCTAAAAACAAATTTGAGGAGTCTGGTCCGACAGTGAACGTGTTAAACTACTTATTTGATGCACATAAGGTCGTTTATCGAAGAATTACGATCCGTATCGTAAGTTATGTTGCTCGTGGAATTTTTCTGGTGGTTCGAACGAGGGCATCGAGCTCCGAACAAACGATACTCGGTATCGTCGGCGTATTTTACATCCATATCCGCGACGTCGCGCGAGGATAGGAGCCGAACGGGTGTTCGCAATAGTTGGTACGCTGCGCGGTGATATTGGATTCAGGGACGCCGTCGGGAGCGTCGGGTCGAGCTTTATGAGAATTACGGGGCCATTGATAGCGATGCCGTTGTCGTCGTCTCCTTTGCTAAGCGAATCCCGTGAAGTTCGCATAACTCAGCAACCAGACCGCGTCGACGTCTGTTTCGCCGAGGCTGTACGACTAGTCGCGTAGTCGCGCTGCCCTCTCTCGAACTCGCGCGACTACGCAACGAAAACAGGAAATTCCCGCACGCTTCCGGCCGCAGCGGGCCGGGGGAGGGAAAGATAAAGGGACACGGGGACGAGGAGAAGAGGATTCGTTCTAGATTCACGCGCACTTCCCTCTGTATCTCTCGTTCTCTAAATTCGTCCTTTTTTCACCCCCCCTCCATCCACGGGTCTGCCTCTTTCTGCTCGTTTTTTTCCCCTCCTCTCTCTCCCTCCGCCTCTCTGCTTTGTTTTCGTTTTCGTTTTACTCGCGTTTCTCGCGCTAGTCTTTTTTCCGTTTTCGCTTTCTGCCTCTCCCTTTTACCACGTCGCTTCGGCATCGCGAGGGTTTGCGAGTTAAAACTTTTTACTGCGGACAACAGCCGGAGATAGGGCGGGCGCGCGTAATTCCTCGCACGGTGGAAGCTACGCCGGCAATAAAAGGGAAAACCGAAAAAGGGCCGGAGTCGGGTGATCAGGGAAAGGCAGAGGAGGAGTCGGATTCGACCCCGATAGCTTTAACACCTCCGCTCTATCGCCTCCTGTGATTCGTAATTAACGCGCGCGTGATTGTCTAACCGTGCGGACTGGCTTCACCGAAGACGCTTTACCCTACACCTTCGAGGCTAACTATCGCGTACTTGCCTCTATTTTTAATAAGCTATTCACTTTCGTACGATTTGCACGTTCGATGTTAAGTAAACATTCGTCTTACGACTCAAATTCGGCGCCAAATGATTATCATTTATTTCGACGGTTAAAAGTAGAGGAAAATTTGAGAACGATATAACAGAGGTGGAAACGTCTGCGCGCAATTGGCTTGATACCCGTCCTAAAACTTTTTACGACAGCTACGTTGAATGACTGCCGTTTCACAAAGGCGCGTAAAAGGTAGCGAACGCTGCATAGACAAATACCCTTTTATTAATTTACCAGAATATTCCAAGAAATTTATAAAATCAAGTTTATATTTAGAGTTGCAATCGCTCCAAGTATCCCGAGTTTTCCCTGGCAAAATTGAAAAATTACTAAAATCACGATCGTTGGAATAAACTCGATTATTAGTCGCGAACGTTACGTCGAGGGAAATTGCAATACCTTTGCCCGACTTTGAACCACCCCCCGCGTAGCGAAATATTTCAATCCGTTTGCGTCTTTGTTGCGTCGACAGATTCGTTCAGCGCGCTAACGCAAAATGGTTTCGAAGAGCTGGCGGACGCGAGGAAGGCGTTTTGCTTCGCGGAACGAGACCGTGGCCGCGTTGTAAAAGAGCCGGGCGAAAATTAAAGTCCGTGTCGCGACGATCCGTTTCCTAGGGCGTGTTTCACGGCATTTTCCGTCGACGCGGATTACTTCGTCGCGCATAATCCGGCTCGACTGCGCCTAAAGAGTGCGGAATACACCTAGCCGGTTATGGCTTCGTGTTCGCTATTCGCTCCCAGGAATAATTATGATATCGTGGAAGAGATACCGCGGTGGCGCTTACAGGGGCGGTGTTCGCATCGCTGCACAGGAAGGGGCGTACCAGATAAACCAAGGTGCTCCTAGCCCAGACGTTATAATGTGGTCGCCTGGGTCGCTTTAAGACACTTCCTCCTTCTTATTTCCCCCAACTTTTTATCGTTATTACTCATTTTCAAACTCGTATTCGCCGTTACCCCTGGCAATCGGTTCCTCGAGCGTCTCTAATTTTATATTAACACTAGACGGATGTCAGATTCCGTATTTAAAATTGCAGAACGCGTAAATATTATTTTTTAATAACTTATGAATCTGTTTGATGCAATGGCATGAATACATATTCTAATTAAAAGAAAAATCGTATTTTGAGGTAACCGTCAACATGAAAGGTATCAATAAATATTTCGGGATATTCAGCAACCTAGCTAACTGCGATTTAATCTCCTCCGTATCGAAAGTGTGAAACAAAATACTAAAAACGAAAAAGGTTATTGATTTCCAATTTCCGGCGAAGTGGACGGTCGATCCTCGTAGGTTTCCTTATCTCAGGTTGAAAATAAACGAAGGAGCCCGGAGAGAGGTCGGTGGTGCAGTGGCCCGAGTGAATTCATTAAGAGGCATGTTGCACCGTTAAAACTGTTCCGACACGCGTGTCTGGAAATTCAAGCCGCGGTCGCGACGACGCGAGCTCGCCTTAAGGCGTTGCGTGCGCAGGAGACGAGTCCTCTCGCAAAGTTCGCCGGCGTTAATTGCCTCGGGCGTGGATATCGTAAGTTGGGGATCCTCCCCGTCGCTTCCACCCGCGTTTCCGGTTGCACGGTTCATTCGCGGGGGCGCAGTCTCGTTCCCCGGTTTCTCTCGTTAAGCGGTCGCGCCGGCACGGCGACGCAAAATATTCATGGTTGCGTAAAAATTAATCGCACCCGCGGCCACCGGCACGCAAAGTCCGCGGGTACACGTTTATTATCGGAGCGGGGAAATATTTAATATTTAAAGGAAGCTGAACGGTCTCTCGGTCGGGTTGCGACGAGGAAGAGAAAAGAAACAATCCCGCGACAGCCGCTTAAATAATCGAATAACCGGAGAGAGACGCGGAGCCGCTCGTTACTCTCCGCGGAAAGTGGCTGGAATCAAGAGGCGACACTCGGGATAAAGCTTCTTGTTCTAATATAATTAAACGTAGACAGTCGGCTCAACTTTATTGCCGGGGAAAGTCGAGGAGAGACGGGCGAAAAGGAGACGCGGGAAAGAAGAAATCCTCCGCAGGAGGGTCGCGGGGAATCACCCAAGTGGCTCCGGGAGTCCTTCGCGAAACTTTCGCCGGGAAAGAGTCACGCCGGAAGCTCGATCTTTCTTAGACAAATGTGACGCGAACGACCGCGATTAATTCCTCTCCGGAATTCTGGTACCTTCCAAACCCACACGCTCGTTAATTATTTTCAGAATCAAAGTGCAATTCCAAGTATTCGCGAAAGAAACTGATCAAAGGGTCCGAGTTGTTCGTTAAGGAGAGTTTCCACACGCGTCTTTGGGTCGACTCGCGTATTACGACGACATTATCTTCCGGGGCGTAGCGATAAATTCTTCACGTGTTCCACGTGCACGGCTGCATAGGCGTAGCTCTGTGGAGCCTGGGTCCCCAAAAATGCCCTCTCCCTCTCCCCGCTGGAACGCGATTCGCGGTTATTTATGCGCGCCGTCGCGGGAACTTGGGAGGCGAAAGTTGGCGGCGAATTCGCGACGCACACACGTGGCCGGCTCGCAGCGAGTTTAACGCTATGACAAACGAGAACGCGGCGACTTCTCGTGCGAGTGACTTCGCCAATGCATCAGCCACGCCCCTGGAATTAATCCTTATTAACTGATACGAGCGCGCGGGTGCCGTTTCTGAAATGGAATTTCCTGGAAAGTGCCGGGCGGTTTAATAATACGGCTCTGTCCCGGTAATAATCGCGGTTACGCAACTGCTTGGGGGGAAAACGATTGCTTTCGTTCGATCTCTCTCTCTCTCACTCTCTCTTGAACGCTCTTTGCCTTTCTCCGCTCACCCAGCTCAACTTGCAACGCGTTCCTCGCGTATCGAAGTCTGGCGAATCTCGATTATCACAGGCTGTGGTCGATGGTCGGTCGAGTACTTGCGAGAGAGTTAAAAGCGTAGCCCTCTGGCGGCGAGCCACGTTCGTTACGATTTTGCTCCGATTTGTCCATAGTAAAACGATCTCGAACGGTTTGAAAAATTGTTTGCGACTAAATAGAGCTAAATAGAGACGATGAACGATTAGGAAAGGAGGATCTGAGTCGGCAAGGGGTCTCGGGTCGACGAAGACCTCGTCAGCGAGGATTGTACGAAACTATTCGTTTGCAGCGGAAGCAACTTTCGGGAAGACGCGACGGAACAGGCCGGAAGCTGCGCGCGGATAATTCAAGGCGCGACGTCACCTTGGCTCGTCTTAACGAGAGTTACTCGCTGCGCGTTTCGCGGCTAATCAGATTTAACTGCTCCTCGCAGGACCACGAGCGTGAAACTGCCACTGCCAGCCTCGCTGTCGTCTCCACTGTCATTGTTATTATCGCGGCTGTTGTTGCACAAGCTGTCCCGGAACGTCGAAATTAAAACAACCCCTAATCCCCTAATCCTCTGACATAAATGGAAAAAATACTTCTCGAAAGCTTATCGATCGGGCAAGTAGTATTGTTAGAAAAAATTCGTGAAAATATCCTCAGAATGAAAAATTTTCCTCGTGTATCTTCGATTGTCTTTTGCAAGAGTCGCGGGGACTTCCAAGGTTCAGCGTACGTTTATTAACTTGAAAATGACCGTAGTCTACCCCTGGTATCGACCGTTCGCGGCGATAAGTCGACTCGATGAACTGCGTTTAGTAAATAACCAGCAAGGATCCGTTATTACGTTTCACCGGCGAAAATAATTCAGCGATCGAGGAGCACGGATGGTTCGCGTCCGACAAAGGAAAATACGCGCTGGCTCGACGAGATATTTCGTCGAGACCGCGAGATTTTCCCGGGCAAATTGTTGGCTAAATTCTTAATCGTGCAGCTGGTAAATTTGCATTCAACTGGAAATTCAAATTTAAAGGCCACTTACACCCCCGGCCACGTTCTTCCCGTACCTACGACAAGCCGCATCTAATTATTTAAATTAAAACGAAACCCTTTCGGTTACGCCATTTCGCTAATTAAGCCCGCTCTTTACCCTTGTTTGACAGCGATTGACCTGGAAATATTGCCGTCTACGGTCTTTGAATTTTCCTTCTCTGTCCTCCGGGTGTATCCTGTCCACTCGCTTTGGTATTTCGACATTCCAAATTCTAAACCGGCGCTTTGGATAATTCTTTCCTCGTCGTGAAAAATTCAATTCCTCGCAAAAGACAGAGTCGCCGATAAGGATGGTCTTGCTAATATTTAATCTAGCGTGCTGGCGGACCGAAGTCTATTCTTTAAAGTATCGATTGTCGAGCGGATTAGTTGTCAGTTATTGATCGATCTTAGAGAGGGCTACAGCTAACTCTCTCGAAACCAAGCGTTGATGGATCGAGTGCCGAGCGGATGATCGTTCTCCGAGGTTTCCTTCGAGCACGCGACATTTCGTCGATGGGAGAACGTGCGCATTAACATCCTCAAAGGGAGCTCGGATTATTGCGAGCGGATAAATTTGGTAGACGAGGAACAACCCTCGATTAGAAAACGTTCGCTCGGGACGCAGACGCATGCAGACTCGCGGCTGTGTCGTCGTCGGGCAGAGTTTGCAGACGCGTCCAATACGACGGACGTCAGTGGCTGATAACGTTCGTCAACCGGAAGCGAGGGTCTCGCGGTCTGCGGCGCGGATAAGTTAAGAGCCAGACAGGACACGGAACGGCTTCGTTGCAGGTGCAATCTCACGTTGCATCTTTAGTATCGACGCGCGTTACGACTCGGTTCTGGCATAACGTTTACTGCCATCGTGTACCGTTCAATTCTATTGTTATGCGGGGGAATAAAATTTAAGTAGACGTCCGCAATATACGATCGAAGTCGACGCAACTTCGCGGATATATATCGTTCCTCGGAGCGTTCAAGTGCCACGGAAACGAAAAGAAAAGGGAAGATAACCGGTACGAGCGGGACGAATGATAAATCGACGGGGAAATCGCGCGCGGTATTAAGTCGCTGATAATGCGGATTTGATTTGCTCGATCGACAACGTATTATTGTGCTCGTTGCCGGTGATGTATGCGCCCGATAGAAATCGCTTTCGGTGAAATACGAGTAGTCCTGGTGCCGCGGTCGAAAATCGTTTTCTCTTTGATTTATAGGTAGATCGGTATCGATCTATCTTGCGTTCAACGGCCAACGATCGCGATCACTTCGTTCCAGTCGCGATATCGCGTCGATCTAGGTGTTCGTGGAACACCTTGCCGCCACTGGTACCTGGTCTCTACAATTTTGCACAAAATATTATCATTCGGGTACCCTTTTGATAAACAGTTAGCAATTAATTTCAATTCGAGCTCATTCTTAACCATAGGAATTACGCAAGATGCAAAGTTTCTAATTGCAAGGTTGAAAATAGCACGGATGATGTTCCTTTATCGTTTCTATCGAACGACCGCAAGACTAACTCGGTCAATTTGTCCCGTTTCTCGAGAATCGAATGGGTTACGAGCAGCGTCAGGTTTTTCTCCCGAGCAGCGTGTGCGGTAAGCTCGAAAAGACCGAGGATCTTCTTTTAAACTGTGCCGCGGGCTTAAAAAGGTTAAGAACCGACGGATTAAGGGATCGTTCGTTAGATTCGTGCCAGGGTTTTTCTTCGACGTTCGCAGATTTCTCACGGATCCCTCGAAAATCGCGCGTTCGAGGAACGACGATAACGTCCCATTTCCGGTATTGTCGGATCCTCGTTTCGGACCCGGTAAGCATAATTGCGGAGCCTTGTCTTTGGGAACCCTTCCGCCGCGACGCCCTCGAAACCGCCAGCCGAACCTACTAATGAGGAAATTAGAGCGTCCGCGTGTAATCGATAACGAAGTGTCGGCGTTGAATAGAGGCGAGTGTGAGCCGCGAACTTTCAGCTTCGATTATTCAGATGTCCGACGCCCCGGAGGAAAGATGAAATTCATACGGGTGTTCGAGCTCGTTATTCCCTCGACCTGAAATCGACGCGAGTGACCTCCTCCTTCGATCGAAACAACGCGTGGAACGCCAAAGAGAAACATTCAGGAATTTACCGCGAAACTAATCAAGACTCGTCGATGGACATCCACAGAACGAAGTCCGTACGGGGGAATTTTTTCGAAAAGAAAAGCAACGACGAGCTATTAGCGATTGTTTTCCAACGGAGAATATACATTCTCCAACGGGGAACGTTCGATCCAGCGGGAGGGAATATCAAAGTAGATTTCCTGATAGAAGAGTACCAGTGTTTGCAAACGTTCGCGCACGGTTACGTTCGTTTACCCGAATAACAACCATTCTATGGATATCACCGGTATCACCGTCCGGGGAATTTGAAATTATTTTTATAATGCCACCGGACAAATTGAACGTCTCCGGTGATGGACGTTTCCGCCATTACGAATCGACGGAAGAATTTCTACGAATGGGGGCGGTGCGTTCAATTTAGAAAATAAAATTTTATACGGTGCAAAAGCAACGAGAACTTGTTCGCGGTTTCCCTTAAACACGACCGCCGAAATGTTTAAGCCGTTGGAATACCATATTCGGGGAATAATTCGGAGAATTTAATTAAAACCGAAATACGGCCAGTTTTATTTATAACATCCGGAGGGCTGCAGTCGAATTAAAAGTTTGCCCGAGAATAAATTGCAATGGGTTAAACAGGTTCTCCACGGTTCGATCCTTCGCGGTGGATCTTAAAACGGTGCATTTTCGCGTAGGTTCGGTCGCGCGCGAAAGACTCGATCCGAGAGAGAATGGCGGCTACGCGAGCGGGTAATATTTTCACAAAATTCCAGCAATTTCGCCGTAAGTTCCCTCGTCGGCGGGTATTTGTTTTACAAACAGAACTCGGCGGTTGCGAGGACCCCGCGAGCGAGCACTACTTTATCCGGGCATTAATACACCCTAATTGCTCTTCAAAATTTAATTTCGCATTCGAGATTCAAAACAATCTCCGCGATTATTTATCCCGGTCGGTCTCGAGGCGGAGAACGAATCGTATTCGCGTTTCGGTTGTGCTCGTTTCGAAGTGCTGCCAGATTTTCGACCATGTTGGATCTGCACGTTGCCCCCGAAAATGTATTAAAACCACGTTAAACGATATACATCGTTGGAAGTGTTTTTAAAAGACGTCTTCTCGTTCTTGGGGACAAGATTTTTAATTTTAATTTCGTTGTTCAATATTTGCGATTTCGAAGTTGCATTCGTCCGTCGTGAGCTCTAAAAACACACAATAAAACGTCCAACGAGGTTTTAATCCTTTAAGTGCTGGTCCGTGACGAAGCTACTTTATAAACGTAACTCTCTTAACCCTTTGCTATACAATTACGAGTCCGAGATAAGTTCTCGATATCAAGTTTCACAATTATGAGGCTATACGAGGTATTCGTAATCTATACTGTTTCGTGACCATTTTTTGTACACATGAATTTAAACAAAATTAAATAGTATACGTTTGAAATGAATATTGCAGTAAGAAATCGAGAGAATTGGCAAAGGCGTATACATAGTAAATACATATCGATGGCAAAGTGTTAAAAAGTGAAAGATAACAACAGATTAAATAATAATAATAATATCGAATTGATACCGGCGCGTCTCGGATTTCGTGATCGCGCGTCGGATATTCGATCGTTGTTGTCGTTGGTCCATAAAATGTGCGTTGAACTCGTTACGCGCGCGGAAATCAAGCCGGCGTGAAATGAACGCGCGAAAAGCGCAATTAAACGCAGTCGCGTAAACGAGCGTGTTAATTATTTAATAAACGCGTCCCTCGCCCTCCCCCCCTCCTCGAAACCGATGGCGCGCGGTGTCCTTTTTTCGCGCGACTATTAGCACGGATTTCAACGCGAACCGTTTCGTTGTTGTTATTGTATCACGTAGTCCGGAGCGTGGGGGTGGGGGGTGGGGTGGATTTCACAAAGTAAACGCTCGTCCTGTGCATTATTCCGCGCGATCATGCGGGCGCGTCAACCCCCCGTGGACGAGGTTCAAGGTTCGTGCTTTCTCGCGCGGATCGCGTCGCCAAGAGTGCCGGGGCTATTCCCCTTTCCAAATGCACCTCGCTTCCGCCAAAAATCCCGTGAAACCGTCGACTCTCGCTGACAAATATTGGCTCCCGAAATTGACTACGAACGACGCGCAAATTGCGAAACCGTCGGTCACTCTGTTCGGCTGCCATTTTCGTTTCCCCCGGCCGCGACGGGTCCCCTATTTTCCACCTGTCGCGAGTACTTTTCTTCGCGTTTTATTTTTTATTTCCACGGATTCCCGGTTCGACGTCGAAACCAGCGACCCGAGCTACGCTTCGTCTCTTCCCCGAATTATTATATTTTCAATGGTATCGTTTCATCCTCTTTGATTTCTCCATTTTGCTTAACATTTCGCTTGTAACGATAGCAGCAATAATTACCAAACTGACGAATTAAAGATTACAAAATTTACTCGTCGACTCGTGCGCGTTATTCGAATTTAAAGGGTGGCCGAGGGTGGCGCAAGTTTGGCGACGGTGATCTTGACCGATCGAAACCGGGGGTAGTTTCGAAGCCCCGTTGTATCTTTGCGGCGCAGCTGGTAGCGCGCCCGAGCAAGCGGGTCGATCTCCTGGGAAATAACTCGCTCCCTTTTAGGGAATATTCTTAAAGGATGCAGCGATATGTTTCCTTTGAACGACGGGGAGCGTCGACGACGTCGAGGATGTACGAGGTAGCGCGGAGGGGGGGACGGGGAAGAAGGAGAGAGGAAAAAAAAAGAAACGAGGAAAATACTTAGAGAGATCAGAGTGGCGAGAGGGGTTGGTAATTCGCGCGCGAGGGTGCGAAAAACAGGCGACGAGGCGCGTCGGAGATTTTAATAAACACTGAGAGGAGGTTCGTTTCCATTATTGCAATCGGCCCGACACACACCCCCGAATCTGCACGCATTATTGTGTCGCGCACCGTCTTTTGTGCTTTTGTTCGCTCGCTCTTCCGTTCGCCGCTGTGTACACGATCCCTCCCCGTTTAAATGCAGCTTCGTTCGCGCCCGCCTCGCCTCTTTATACCGGCGCCTCGTCATCAGAGAAATGCACTCTTAAACATTCGTTTTCGCGACATCGTCCCCTTCAACCCTCTTTACTCGATCTCTCCGTAGACCGTGTCTCGAGATTGTTTGCCCAAAACGTTTCGTCTCATTAGACGCCTCCTGTGCGAGTCTTTCGTACGTGGAAAACGCGAGGTGGACAAACACGCGGAAACCGCGCCGGAATAAACGACGAATATTCAGCCCCCCACGGTTCGCTAACAAGCTGATTTTATACAAATCCCAGCTTCTCTCGTAATCCCCTCGATTTCGTTCGCGAATCAATATTTCTGTAATTCGAAATTTAGCACTTTCGAATATCGCTTTAAAAATAATTAACTGCGAAATCCGCTAACCGAATTCAACCAAAATGTCCTCCACCCTTCGTTCGATCGTAGCCAAAATTGTTCTTTGTCGCTGACTCGATTGTTTTCTTTGTGTTTCAGGTAAGCCTCGAAAGCTCAACTCTAAAGGAACTTCTCGTCCCAGGTATTCGTTCGTTGATAACTAGACTGTGGATCTCTATGCAAATTCATAGGACCTTTGCAGAGGGTTGTCTATTACCTATATTTTTGAAATTTAAAATTTTGAAAATGAAGCATCTTTGATACGGATGTTTGACGACGGGCAAAACGCGGTCCGATTCGAAAGAAAGGGAACGCGTTAGACTAATCGAGAGCGTTTTGAGGGCAATCGGGTGGTCCATTATCGCGGTGTCGAAATCCGCGTCGCGGCGACACGTACTAAGTGTACCTGGGGGGTGACTAAGGCGATCGAGGCGATTATTGGTCCGTTAGGACGCGTGGCCAGTCGATGGGCTTAATCGACTCGTACGTACCACCGAGCTGAATCAACCCTCGATCTGTCCACCGGACGACCTGCCCCTCATCTCTCGTTTATAAAGGCTACGACATCGTTCGATGCTCCGACGCCCGGTAATTGTCGGTCATCTTGCCGTTTTTTGCCGAGGGTTCGTTTTCGTGATCGTTTTCCCCCCGTTGTTCGATCAGCTACTCTCGCCTCCCCCTTTATTTCCCTGCATTTTTCCCTTTCCCCCGATAAATTCGCCGATCGAGACCCATCCGGTGGTTACACGAGGGAGATATACTCCTCGCGTAAGCGATATTCGCAGGCCTGGCGATCTTTCGCTGTTTAGATAACGCTTCGACGCCCCCCTCGAGAGGTTTCAGAGGGTTGCAGCTATTCCACGTTCTCGAGAACCGTTAATTGTTACGATCGCTTTAATTCATCGCAACGATGCTGGCTTATGTTGGCTATGTTAACTGTTTCCAATTACAGTCAGAGATAAAAGTAGTTGCTTCTTCAATTTAAGTTTGCACAAAGTCAAACGATCTAAAAACTTAAACATGTAACGTCGATGTTGATTAAATTTCACTAATCTTAGTCCCCTAGTAAGGTCGTGTCTACGTGTTATTAATCAAACAACGTTGAAATAATTTACCTAATGTCCTCGCGGCGATTGAATCTTTTAGCGCGTGGTTCATCCCGCGGAGCACCCGTACACCGGATGTTTAAAGAATAGCGTCGATACGGCAGTCGAAGAAAAGGAGAAAAGTCGGGGCTCGTTCGAGAGGAATCGGAAGCCGTCGCGCGCCCGTTAATTACCGAATTCCTAATTACACGTACGAATCTTGAGAGGAAATTCGAACGGCGGCGCAAAAAGCGCGAGGTTCGTTAGAAAGGGCCCCCGGTCGAGAGGCAAAACAGGTAGTTAGGGTCGTCGAGGGGGTCGAGAGACACCGAGGACGCTCTCGGGTTTCCGGGTCGAATTTGAATCCGAGATTAGAAAGTAGCTTCCGGTGGAATTTGCTCGATGCGCGTCGAGGGATTTGAGGTCGCGCGGCGTCGCGGCGACCTACGAGCATGCGTTTATTAAATTGCTATCCTCCACCGGGGTTAACGCCACCCCCGTGCTACCCTTCCGACATCGCGACGTTGCCACGTTTAAATCCGAATTAACTGCTCGGGCGTGGTTCTCAGGTGCGTAACCCACCCTCCTTCGTACCCCGAGGAGGGTCGTACCCCGGCGTTGACCGTCCTGTTGCTTCAACCCCCCGGTGCTCCATTCTCGATACCGTTCTTCGACTCTTTCGTGACTAGATTTATAGGGACAAGGTCGTTTCAACCCCCCCTCTGTTCGTTATTAACTGTTCATCATGTTATTATTTCAGGTATCAGAGGTTTGAGGGTTACTTTGTTCCTGGATCATTTCAGAGACTTCGTTGTCGTGGTTATCCTGATTTATAATCGTTAAAGTATCATTTAATATCCGTTTTGTCGAAACGATAGCCTCGAATTGCAATTTGGTTCTCGACCGTGGCGCGAACGGTTCCGTTTCATCCCAGACAAAATATATTTGTACCTCGGAAACAAAGAGTCGTGTTTGTACAACCATTTTCCGCGCCCCAGGGAAAATATACCAAAGCGAGACCACCCACGTCGGTGTCATCCTGTACAAACTTCTACCATCTTGGCCCCCAAAGTCTAAAATATTTACCGTTCGACTGTCCTCGGGAAAAGTTCGCCCCTCAGAATGTTGTTTCTCCGCCCTAAAGCGTGTTCGTTCCGTGACATAACTCGCGCGAGACGCTCGGGAAAGCAAACAGTTCGCCGATACTTCGCGGCGAGAAGATACGTTTCGCTCGCGAAAGTCGTATTTTATTCGGGAAAGATTTCAATTTCCGAATAGCGGTCAGTCGCGAGTCCCTCCCCTCGTCCCCGCGGGCTCGTTTTCACGCTCGCAGCACGGTTCGAGAAGCTATCCGCCGGAAGGCAGGTTAATTTCGATGTGTACATATTTGTACGGGAGTCGAGCTCTTCGACGAGTGGTGCTCCAAGTTTCAACGCGTGCACCGCCTCTTGGAATATTCCTACGGGCGGGAGTGGCGTTGTTCGGCGATTTATGCGTTTCAACGGCTCCGAGAGCGGATCCTACGGTGTACGCGGCGGGTATCGCGTCTCGAGCGGGCTTGAAAATTCTTTGTCGAGTTAAAAAGTAGATCCCGTCGCGACGCCTGAATTTTCCATCGTCTTATCGTCTCCTGTTCGAAGCTTCGAAGCCGGTATCTCCGGGACCAATTTATTTAAAATACTTTTATCCTTTCGTAGGTCTCCTTGCACGTTCTTCAACCATCGATCCTTCGCAATCAACGACTTGGTTGGAGAGAACACAATTTCCTCCGTAATAAATAAATTTTGTCGGTCAGATTGCACGACGTAATCGCGACAGCAGGAATTTTTCGCAGCTCGTAAGCCCGGGAAAACGTTAACCGAGGGAAAGCAATAGAATCCACGGCGCGAGTATATTAAGCGTTACGAAATTTATCGCTGCTTGGGGTTTTCTCGGGTTCGGTGCGAATTCCGTGCGCACGTGCACGCGTCTCGGCTTTTTTTCCCCTCTACTCGATGGACCTTCGCCCTTAATGAACGAAAAACTCGGCCGTTTACGGCCGGGATACGCGTCGTTCACGAACGACACGCGAGGAAAAGCCGTTTCCCCGTGGAAAATACGCCACTTATAGAAAACAGGTGCCGCCCTTATTGCCGGCTGACATATTGCGACTTGTATTGCCGGTCCTCGGTTAAGGGAACCAGCTTGGCTCGGAGCCGTTTGCGGAATAAGTAAACGTTTGCGGGGCTCGGATTAACCCTTCTCGACGAGAATTAACCCTCTCTATGGAGGGCGCAGGCTTTTATTAAAGAACGCTGATTAACAATTTTTTGGCATCGGGGGAGATTTGTTTCTCGCGAGGATATTGAATGAAGCCCCCTCTTCCTCTTTTCCACCGAATCCTCGCGGATTATGCGGAAACTGGGAGGGTTGCTCGAATACATTTCAAACACAATCATTTCTGGGTAGCAAGAAGGCATTCATCCCCTTTGTCTCGAAAAGACTGGTGCTACGATTCCATAACTGGATGCTTCGAGAGATTGAAAGAAGAATAATTAATTTGCGTAGACCATTCATCCAATAGAAACTTTGTTTTGATTATATTTTACGTATCGTTCATCTTAATACGCCTCTTCTTATCTTAATACTAAGTAAATACGAATATATAGCAAAGATGAAACGAATCTTCGGCATCCACTGCCTTAGAACAGTCTAACAATGCGTATTGAAAATAGTTAAACTTTACACACTTGCAGTTCCGAAACTACTAGCGTTTTATTAATAATTGAGCCACTGTTAGAAGCGGTAAACCTTCCCCTTTAAAATGGTTTTTGAATTTTGTCGATCCGACTTCCCGTTTCCGAGATATCGTAATTTATGTAAAGGGATGATTTTTTTTAATTCGTCTATCTCTGTCTCTGTCTGACGCGTCGCGCCGGACCTCTCTTTCTCGCACGTGACTCGCGACCGAGTGGCCGAGTGACCTAGTTACTACGAGCACGTGCCGGTCAACGACCCTGACAAGGCCGTTGTAAGAATGTAAACAAACGCTTCGGACCCTCATATCTCCGGAACTAGCCACCGCATCGACTTGAAATTAAAATCGCTATATCTCCGGAACTAATAAAGCTATCGACTCGTTCGAACGCTCATTTTAAAGGGCATTTCATCCCCTATCCGATGCACATATCAACTAGTATAATTTATGCCATCTTCCATGTTTATTTTGACATTTACTTTGACGCTATATACCTCAAAAAGTTTCAACAATTCTTATTACGATAAAACATGGTAGGAACAAGTATATTCGAAGTGTCGGTTTAGTGTTAATAAAACTACGCTTCTTTTAAAAAGTCTATATTACAGAGCAAGATTAACGGCAAGGTTATTTAACTGCAATTAAATCGATGTACATTAATAAGCCCCAACGCGTTGCTAATTAAGAGAAGTTGCTCCTGGAGCGTAACAAATTAAGAGCTCGTTATTCTTGAATAATCCTCGAGCAGAGTTTGTTGCTCCTCAGTCACTCGAGCCCGTTGTTCTTCGCCGACTGCCTTATTTCAAGTTTCAAGGAATTCCAGTTGTTTGAAGTAGTTACAAATCCACGAATTCTCCGATGACGACTCACTCGTGTTCCTTAAAACGACTAAATTTCGTCGGGGGAATGGGAAAGTGACGAATCACACGCTCCATAGTCCACGCGAATTCTCAAAAAGCGACGCTTTCCAGAATCGGAAAGGCTTTTAAGCCTCTTGCATATCGTTGATGACTCTTTTCCGAAGTCGGCTTTTCATTAAGTAGCTCTCGACTCGATGATTTATCGTTGCCCGGTTGTTCGACGTGCCGAGGGGCTTCCCAGCCAGATTTACTTTGTCGTTATTTTCAGAGGATACGAACGTAAGGTTTCGCCGTAAGTGTATTCTCGTCCGAGCCCGATGGAATCAATCTACTTAGGCGCATCTCCTCCTTCGTGCCCGCCGGACCCTGGGCTGCATTCTAATCCTCTTTTCCCGCTCTTCGTTGTCCATTTCGAGGTTGCGCAAACACCTGGACCCTGAACAAATACCGCTCGCCGCGCGTGCTTCTTATCTCTTGATGGGAAGGGAGCTTTATTTTCGTTGTCGAATCCCTCTCAGTGTTAGCGGGTTTCGATGCCGCCGGAGAAACCTCGCTGTCGACTTCTATATAGGATTATCGAAACTCGTGTGCCTTTTTAAATATTCCTAATTTTCAGTCGTTCGAAAATTCGAAAATCAAGGAACTCTTCGTTTCGTCAGGCCAAGAATTACTATTTAAGAATCAACTATGCTATCTTTCGAATTTAATCTGAGAAAAGTATCTCTCTTGACTAGATTGCAATTGGATACCGACGCGTAAGAGAGTCGTAGGCGCAGACGTTTTTAAGGAGTCCTCGTCGATCGCCGGAGACAACGAAAGGGCGATAAGGGCAGCCCCCCGTCTCGCTCTCGAGCGAGTTGTCAAGTGTCTTTTCGTATTTTCAACGCGGAATATTGTTGACGCAGTGTCACGCGTATCTCTTCCTGAAACTTTTACGATGTTTGCTTTATGTCTGCGCCCTTCTTTTATCGCGACCGTTTTTATGCCTCCGCGCACAGAGAAGATCAAAGTTTTCCCCGTCCCGGGGACGAATTTTGCAGTCCTCTAGTCAACGGAGACGACAGAAAGAGCTTTGAACCGTCCGTTTTTGCTAGTCGCTACGTAGGTTCCCCCGGTGTTTTACTTTCTACGCGTTTCATCCTTGGCTGTTTCCGCTTTTCTCCTTCTCTTCTTTGATCGCGTCGTCGTCGGGGCGCAGTTAATAAAAATTCCAACGACAAAATAGCGTCTCGCTCGGAACGTTTCTCGAACGGTTCCGCGCGCAATTAATCTCTCCTCGCGCCGTTAACAATTACATCTTTCGCGGGGGAATGCAGCCTCCTCGCCCGACACGGTTTCCACGGGTTCCGCCCGTTAAGTAATTGCGTGAAACGGCTCTCGAAGTACATTCTTCCCGGGCGCGATCTTTCCCGGCTCGTTCGAATTAAATCAACCCGTTCGCGGCCGGGAATTTACGAGCCGCGAAGACGTCGATTATATCGCGATTAAATTGTTCCACGGCTCGACGGTTCCAGATTTCTATGCGCGATATCTACGACTGCTCCGCTCGTTGCGCCCCGCCGCCCACGATCGATTAATTACCCCACCGATCGACGTCTTTCCACCACCCGACCTCGAGGCTCTTCGAAGTAAACAAGTTGTCGCGCGGCAAATCGTGCAGGGAAGGCCCTCGAAGACCCTCCGCGCTTAATACATAAGCTTATTACCCGCGAAACATCGTAAACATCGAGTTGCAACAGTTGCTCCATATTGCAACTACAGTTTGATGATCTGTTATTTTCATTTTCGTAAAATCGATTAAAATATCAGCCTTACGCTCGGAGTCAAAGGATGTTATGTAACGTGTCGGTTACTCTGTGACGAGCCTTGGCATCGAAATGTTTAATGGCGGTGCTCTGTCGGGAGTGGATCCGTTTCCCTTAAACTGCGACACCTTGTCTCATCCATCCTAGATTTTATTACCGCCTGTCTCGTTCGACTGTCGTTTTTGGACGACATCGGTACCGAAACATGGGCATAAAGGTACCACAAAGCGGTCCCAGGGGGCTGCCTGTCGGAGGGTGACAGTCGAACCGACTGCCATCCTAACGACACAAGGGTGGCTCTTACTTTTTCGTTTGCTAGAGCTTCCTGCCATATTGCCACTCAAAAAGGCATCGTCGTCGTCCTGGAATGGGCGTCGCACTCTGGATTCGCTCGATTCCTTAATGCGACGAGAGTTACCCTCTCCGACTTCTTTTGCCGCCGTTTCCACCCCCCCCCCTTCCCCCTCGTACGTGGCCCCGTAGCGAAGGGTTGAATCGACGGGAGGAGGATATCGGAGGAGACGAGGGTGGAACAACGTTTTCGAAGACGGTGGCCGATTTACATTCGAGGTGACTCTTGACTTCTCCCTCGCATCCACCCTCCCCGGGGATATTAGTCGATAAATTTTCGTGGGCACGGATCCCGAAGTACGTCGCGTCGATAATTTATAAACGATCGAGCATCTTTGCTCGTTGGATCAACCTGTCTAGCGGAAACACGAATCTAATTGCGTCTACGAAGGGTAAAAAAACGTTGGGGTTGATCGCGAAACTACCCTCGACCCAGGAAAGACCACGTTTCCTATACACACGATTTTTAAATGTAATCACCAGGAAATACTGATCATGTACATGGTATTTTCAGAAACGAATAACAATATGGGCTTTTCGAACACGTTTAATTTCATTCAGCCACGTAATCATGAATTTTAATGATCGTAACATCACGCTTTATCAAAGATGAATCCTGCCAATTTGGCCACTCGCATTTATGGGTACCTCAAACTTGTATAAAAGATTTTTTAACGGGGTTCTATAAAAAAGTATGTAGCCCCTTAAACGCAGGGCTAGATTAAAAAGCAGCCTATCGCTGAATCTCGGCCCTTTGCTCTCTAGATTTACGCTCGACTCGAATTAAAATGCGCTGTTTAAACGGAACAAGGGAAACGTAAAAATTAACTTATCGCTGCTAATAAAAATCTACTTCTATTGCTGTTATTTTTACTAGAAAAAATTGCCAACAATCTCCCAGCGTTGCGCGACGTTATTTCTCGTGGAAGAAAGGAAAATCGCGCGATAAGGCTTCCTCCCTCGTCGACTCCCCGAGCCTGTAATCGCGTACTTTAGCATCTCGGATAGTCTCGTCGAAGGGCGAGCAGTTTTCAACGTCGACGATCATAAACTTCGTTTTACGGGACAATCGTCGAACGGGTCGTAGGTATATTTAAATCTGGCCGACGTTTCAACGAGCCGCAGAGTGGAATTACTATCCTCGGTCCGGAGGATACGGTTTTTCCTCGGAAAACAAAGAAACAGGCCAACGAGGCGGATCGCGAACCGAACGGAACCTGACGTTTTTCCGTCGCGTCCAATTAACCGACGTTTTTTCGCGGCAGGGGGGGGAGCGGCGTATTCGGTATTCACCGTCGTCGAGGATTTACCTCGGCGAAGATTATCGCCGGCGAGCGTCCAGGGAGCGCGCGGACTAGGAACGTCGAGTCCGTAAGAAGTTAATCCACCATCTTCGTTTAATAATAAGCGCACTTCCGGGCCACTGAATTCGTAAAGCGGCGGGCGCACTCGAGTTTCCCGCCGTTCGAACGACCAAGAAACCGAGGGGGATGTGCCTGGGAGAGAAGAGGAAAGCTCGTATAAATCGTAGCTACCACGGGCCCCCTCCCCGCCTCACCGACGGCGTTATCGAATCTGCAATTAAAAAGTTCCGCAACTAATTTCAATTTAATCGTACGGCCGATCGCGCCAGCCATCGCACACCCCTTTACCCCGAGGCTCCTCCCATTTCGCGTCTCGCCACTCTAGCGACTCCGCGCTGGAAAAGCCACCCGATTTAGGGATTTGTCGTGTTTAGTTTCTCAACTATTCCACCCTCGGGAATCCAGAACGCTTTTGCCAGTTTCGTTATTTCGCGGGTCAATCGGCACGAAAATATTTCGCGACGTAACAAGCTTTCAACGTAGGGCGAAAGCTGGCGATAGGGCGTTTTTCTAGAAGACGCCGTGAACGTATTACGCGAACGGTAGGCGCCGCGACGCAGGGTCCGGCTCCGAGCGGAGAAATCGATTTATCGCGTACGGTGTTTGGCGCGTTTAATGCAATTATTCGCGTGGGACGTCTAATGAGCGTGCACCGGCGCTCGGATTTTCCATTCCTTTCACCGGTTCCGTGCGAAGGCCTCGATATTAACGGGAACCGGCGATGTCGTTACTGTAATTGTACGACCGGTGCGCCGGGTATTTTTATTCCGAGACCAGCGTCGACCAACGCCGACGCTCTTGACGCCCGGCGTGCTCTTTCCTTTTCTGTTTCGCCTAAGTGGCACGCCGTATCCGCGATCGAGGACGCGTGTAACTCTTGCCCACGCGAATAGCTCCACTTTTTGATCTTGCCACGCTCGAAGCTCGAAGTCAGGGTGAATACTTTACTTATCTCGACCACCTGGAATACCACCGTCGCGTCGCCTTGAACGGCACGCGGCGAGAAAGTTATTTGTCTCGGGAGGACAGACTCCCGAGGCCGTTTCTTTTTCCGCGTCTAAGGTCGTCTATATTTCTTTTTTTAAACAAAGGGAAAACGATGGACAAAGGACGATCGGCGCCTTTGCGTCGTTCCACATGCGATATATTCACTGCACGGTGCAACAAAGCGGTTATTATTATACGAGCATGCATTTTGTCGCCAGTATTCCAGAAATGGTCAAGATCGAAGGCTTTAACCCTCTGCATTCTAAATTATAAATCACGAAGCAGTTTTAAATTTTCGGGGACGTAAACTAGCCTTCCACCGTTCTCTCATTCCCGCCAGTGATAGACGCAAACCGTCGCCTGAATATTCATCGAACGGATAATTAATACTTCGTAAATATTAAGCGGCAAGACGCGGGCGCGCCTCGCCGCTGCGTAATTAGATTTCTTGGATTATTTACGACCAACGATCCGAAATCGACAGGAATTTCTCTCTGTTCTTATTAGCGTAATACGTTGAGCCAGGCGCCCGGGCCTTTAGTAACTCGACCGTGCGGTCGCAGAGACTCTCTACGCGTAATTGTGTAACACGCTTAAGGCTGGATCCACACCGAATGGTTTCCAGCGTCGCTAATCTCCACTCAATGGTCAAATCCTATCGTTACGAGAGGGTTGGCTAATCTTCTCTTAAGCTGCGAAACGCGTTCACGGCGCACCGCACCGACAGCCGCCAGGAGACGAGCGAGCACCCTGCTTTGCCTCCGCCTGCGGACGGAAATCCGCACGACGCCTCCGCGACTCGTCCTCGCGATCCCTAAGATCGTGGAAAATTGGCGGATAACGTAAACGTTAAAGTATTATTAAAACGACGCGTCGTAACGTATCGCGAGACATTATTCGATCTCCGTCGAATTTAATTGTTCCTGCGTCCTCGATTCGGTCGCTAAGGTTGCACGCGTTAAGGTACGCTGTATTTGGATCGCTTATCGGCTCGCCTGCGAACTCGGCGATCTCTCTCGTGAAATGAATCGCGCCGCAGCAGATTTATGAATTCAATTACCGAGGCTGCGTGCTCGGACTGCCGCAATCGCGACGGAGGATCGGGACGCGTCGCGACCGCGTGTATGTTAATTCCAGACCTCGGGAAAGAAAAAGTCTCGGACCGTATTCTCCGCTGGGAATCGCCGATTTTAATTATTTACGGCCGTTTGATCCCTTTTCCGCAAATGGATTAAACGCGGACTCGGACGTGGTGCGATAAAATGGAGCTTCGAAGAAACAGGATCTCGTTGTAACGCTTGCGGAATACAGTTTTCAGGGGCAATGTCGCGTCTGGGGTTGCCCACGCAAATAGCATTATTTTCTGAGGGTGTGGCACGACTAAATTATACTAAGCACGAACACTTCATTGTTTTTATTGTTGTTCATTTGTTAATGGGAATAAACCCTTTAGTATAAAAGATGTGGATTTTATAAAATTTTAACAAAGTAAATTAATTTACGTTGCAAGGATAATTTTACAGTAATTATTCGAAGATCAGAAACACTCTGTTTTGATTTCAATCTTTTTCCGCGTACACATTTAATAAATGAAAAATCTTGGGTTTCGCGTTTACACGGAGAAACTGTGTACTTGGAATCGGTTCTATTTGCCACGAGATCCACGGAAACGTGGATGCCCGTTTGATCTTGAAGATTCCCTCGCGACAGAGTTCGCGTTTATTTCGTAGAATTTCTGACCGCTTTTCCGGCTAAACGGCGTGATCCTTTTGTTTCCGGGCGCGCTTCTCCGGGTCTGGTTCTTTCTCAAAGGCGCGTCTCGTAGCAGTTGTGAAAACGGCCACGGTTCGTTCCTTGGGAGAAGGTAAATGTATTTAGTGCGTTTGCACTCGGCGCAAGCGAGAAAGGCTTCGCTGTTTCCGTAGAAACGCTTTCCCCGGTAGACGAAGTCGCCGTATCTCGGACAATGCAATCCCATTTGTTCGAGCAACTGCTTATTTTCTCTGTTGTCGCATGCAGACGGACGATCGAGCAGGAACGCGGAAGGGGAGGGGGGAGGGGGGAGGGGCTGCAATAAACGCGAGAAGCTCTCTCTGCAATCAAGATTTCATTGTCGAGGGAAACGCGCCGTGAGAATGCACGGGGCGAAACCGAACGTTTTCAGACGTCTCCGCGTCCCTATTGGCCGATGTTTATTCATAAATTAATGGAAATACACGCCCGGGGAAAATATATATTTATTCCTCCGGGCGACTTTTCATCGCGCGCCCCGGCAATATTCGACGTTTATCGACGTAATTTATTAGAGAATTAATTGCCTAATGCACTACAGCCCGCGTAAGTTTTGAAATTCCGCGTTACCCGTTACCATATTTTGAAACACGACGCACGAACAGCTGTAATTACGCGAGCTGGAAGAATTATAATTTCCATCGCAATGGTTATCCGTAATTACCATTTCCCCCCCCTCCACGGGCAATTACCATATACGCGTCCGCCATTTATCTAGCCTTCGTTAGATTCTTCGGCCATTTGTCTCGCGATAAATAATATTGCCGGTTTTTAAATTGAAAATACACCCGCGGTCCGGGGGAAATCTAATTAATCGTCGAACGGATGGGATTCTAATGTTTATGGCAACGGTCGTTTAATCCCACGAGGGTGAATTTATTATTCGAGTCTATCGCTTTAAATCTTCTTTTTCAGTCGACGTGCCTGTAGAATTCAAATATTTTCACTTGCTTTACGAGCAATTAGTTTCGTATTTAACTCGTGTGCTTGAGCTTTGAAGCTTCAAAGGATTGTCATTTTTAACATTAAGGTTGGAAAATTTGCATAGCGAGTATCGAAGAAAACCCGTCGGTAACGTATCGTTGACTGTAATGAGCGAGGAAGTAGCAAGATCTCAATTACGAATAATGTATCGTCGAAAATGAAATCCTGCCTCCATTTCCTTGATTATAATCCGTTGGAGAATTCAGACAAATCTCTTTTGCGCGAAGGTGAGTGCACCTGGAGGTAGCTCGCTGTCGGAGAGCGAAGTTATGAACTCGAACTTTTAGAGAACCTATATATACGTATATACGTGTACGCATATACACGGGCGGTGTGCATGTATATAAAACGAAAGGGAAGAACACGACGGAAAGACGCAAAAAGCAGGACGGGAAAAGAGAACGAAAGAACCCGTAGCCCCGGTGAGTCGTGCAAGTTATATATTCGAGAGAGGTCCCACTTAGCTATTTGTCAAGCCGATGCGAATCTTCGCGGAAGTTGCGAAAAATCCCCTGCGAAGATTTTACGAAAAAAAATTCCTCCGTCTCGGCGGTTAACGATCTCGTGACTGCCGGGACGAACTTGTTATCCGCGATCTTTTGCGGCAAAAGACGCGGAAGAGAATTAATCCAACGTGTCGTTATTCCCTGGCGATACGCGCTCCAAAAATAACCCGTGAACGTACGATAACATTTTCTCCCCTAACGCTCACGTTTTTGAGACAATGGCGTTTGAAAATCGACGGACAATGCTGATTGCACGGATCTATTTCTCTTTTAATTTGGGATATAGAGTTAAGGTTTTAACTTGTAATTTCATCGTGATTCAAATGTGAGATTCCTGCTTTGAATGTCGAGTGAAGTCTTGGGAAAAAAATTATTTAAGGGTGGTCTCTGTTAGGCAAAGGCCTATCCTCGCCATGTAGAGAGGATCATTGAATCAGGAAGCAATACCTGTAAAAGGCCATAGAGGACTTGCGGACGAATGTTGTATTTTCGACGAAGCGGTGAAATTGGTCCTTGGTAGCAGACTTTGGGCACCTCTGAGGAGCGTCGACGGGATTGCACATTCGGGGGATGGACGTTAAAAAGATAAGACGTCGGACGAGCCGACACGGCGTCGTGTAATCCCGAGGAATCAATCGGCGGGCCGGGCAGCAACCTATACGTACAGCACGTAGACGTTGAATCGCGTGCTACCAAATGATTAGGTTAGATCAAGTTGGATCGACGGATGTGCAGAGCCGTGTGGGCTTGCGGGAAACAGTGTGCGTGTGTGTGCAAGGCGAGGGTGGGGGGTGGTGGAGGACAGACGGGTTTCGAAATTGCCGAACCGACCGACAGCTTATCCACTTTATCCGGCCGGTATTACGAAGCCAACGTGCGACCCACTGTAGCAGAGTATCTCGGTCCATCCCTTCCACGGTTCCCTTTCCATCAGGAAATTCCACTGCCTGCTCTTATTTATCCAGGGCTCCGGATCGCAAAGCATCCTCCGAGCTTTGTCTTCCTCTATCCTCGCCCCGTTCGGTTCTGTTGCGTCCTGTTCCCTTTCGTCACCGAGCCCCGGCTCTTTCTCCCTGCATTAATTTATGGCCATCCAACCCCGAGACCCGGGGGCTCGATTCATCCGCGAGCATAACGAAAACACCGGCAGCGTCGTCTACGAACCGGCTATCCTGTCGCTTGCTCCCTCGTTGGCTCCGATTCTTCGCGCGAACGTAATTCAATTAGCTCTCCGTCGATCCTCGCTTCGCTAATTGATCTCTAGTTTGGCTTGGCGAGAAGAATCGCGTAGTTGCGTAGGTCATCCGCGACTGCAATACTGCGACAATAATATTTCATAGTATTACGATTCTCCGACGAAATTAAACAATTTCAAATCGTTCTGGAAAAATTATTTTTGGTTGCGGGGGTCAATTTCAATCGTTTTTGGTGAATAGACGTACCCTCGAAATCCTACGCACTTTCGAGGAAAAAATTCCTTACCGAAGATATAATGTCTGATCAGGAATAGATATTCTACTGAAATTGAAAAGTCTCATATCGTTCTGAAAAAATTATTTTCACTTGCGGAGGTGTATTACAATCATTTTTGGTGAATACACGTACCCTCGAAATCCTACGCAGTTTCGAGAAAAAAATTCATTACCGAAAAAATGTTGCTCGGAAATTTCATGCGTACCTTCAAAACGTCCTAACTTCTGAACGGATCGAAGGATTTTAATTTTTCAAAATGCAAACAACGCGTATTTTAGTGAAGAATATGTAGAGATTCCAAGAATATTCAAAAAGTTATTCCTTAACCCCGCAAAGTGACAAAAACCCCATAAAAGTGGTACAATTTTCAAACATCCATAACTCCTATAATAGTGAGTGTATTTCATTGAAATTTTTTTCTGAAGTAGAGCTCATAGGTACCTACAAAAAAGTTCGAAGCAACTATTTCTTACAGCGCCAAACAAATTTATTAAAAATGAAAAACGAAGTTTTAAGAAAAATCGATAGCCTAAATTTTTCGGTGAGAAAAAAAATATCAAATCTTTCTGAAAAAATTATTTTCGGTTGTGAGGGTCAAGAACCATCATTTTTTGTGAATACACATACCCCCGAAATTCTACGCTGTTTCGAGAAAAAAATTCTTTACTAGGCTGTCGATCGTTACTGGTTGGAGTGACGGTTCTATTGCTTTCCAAAGCTCAGTATTCGTACGTCGGACCCTTGTAATTAAAATTTTAGTATTTCGAAAGAACGGAACAGGAATTTCATTTCATTTTTTAGTGATCGTGGCCAAGATAAGCTACCAGTTGTCGAAAATATTTGCGAATCCTTTTCTCTAGCTATTTATGATATATTTAAACAATTCATCTTAGAATTATATTAATTCCGTGAACATTCACTCGCCTCGAAGTCGCTGGGACGTCCAGGGGGTTAGTTTTCGAGGGATCCATCCGTCGAAGAGCGGAAACAAGCGGCGGACGAGGTAAAAATCGTATTCCCGCGCGACGTTTAAAGTTATTGCGCTCTCGAGTGGAAATTCAACAACGTGTTGCAAAAAGTAGTTGGTGGCGGCGCTGTAGCGCTCGAGGACGACAAGCTGGAAGCGGGGGAGTACGAAGGCGGCGTCGGAGGCTGGGAACTACTAAGTTTGCAAGATCAACTAAAGTACCCCGGCGGTTGGTGGAAAGTCGGGCGGAGAATACGAAGCGCGGCAACAAAAATAAAATAAACGGGGCTTATCCGTAGCTGGCCGGGTGTAAATTACACGAAGACCGAGCACGGCCGCGGCACCGGGGGAAAATGTGGCCACTCCGGGCTTCTATTTTCGCGCGTGTACATCGCATTACGCCGTGATAGCGGCTTGAGTTACTATGCAGTTGTCGCGCAGGAGTAGCGCCACGCATTTTTCTTTTCGCCGCCGGTTCCACACGCTCCTACGTCCCGAACGAACTTAACCCGGAAGATCGACGAGCGACGCTCGCCCCGGTTTTTGTTTTAAATGGAAACGTGCATTTTTCATGGGGCCCGAACATCGATCCGGAAAGGCACGGCCATCGAACGCCGAACAGTTTATGAGATACTTTATATTTTATGGTGAGATATTCGCCCCGGAAATCCTCCGAGAAAAATGGTTTCCGTCTCGTTCCCAGGATCCGCTTAATTTTTCCCAAACTCCGTCGAATCGGATTGTTCGAACACGAGCAACCGAATAACATTTTAACAAAAGGGACACGTTGGGGGTTGAAAAGTACAACGATGGTGCTTTTGACGTATTTTCTATTCGAATCGCTCGAAGCTGGGGAACCGTTCGTCCTCGAATCGAGTAACTCGATGCATCCCCGCGATTATAAAGTTTCCCGGGTTGTAATATGCGGTGGACGCTCGATGGCGGGACGCAATCTCCGAATGCAGTCCGCGGATCCAATTTCCGTGGTTCGCTGCTAAAATCGCTGCCGAATTACATGCACACGGGATGCACCCATACGCAGTCGCGCAAAAACCGCATGGGACTCGAAACTTTCCGAACCGTGGCCCGATAAAGGTCCGAAAGTAGATCGAACTCTCGGATACGAAGACGCACGGCTCGAAGGGTTTGGACAGGATATTGGAACCGGATTACATATTAGTCGTCCCTTCCCGGGAAATTTTCGCCCAGCCATGCTCCCTACCACTCTGCTTCCACGATCCTCTTCTATGTTTCTCGTCGCTTCGATTGGATCGGATAGATTTAAATCCCCGGGGGTGGCTATCGATAACTTGTTCGTTAAAAATGGAATTAATCTACCAATTAGTTAACGCATCGTTTGATACTTGGTTTATTGGAGCCCTGTGCAAGTTTAAATTAGTAATTATTTAATATATGTCAATGTAGTTATTTGAAAATTTATGTAATCCTCCATTATTTAAAATCAACATTAAGTAAAATAATTCTGTTGAGATTGAGAGTCCACTTAAGGGTTGATACGTCGACTGCTGGACGAAACCCCTCAAATTGGAAACTAGCATCCCATTTAGACTCACTTTCTTTAACATCCAATCTTGACAATTAATTCTTCTAGTCTCCTCGATGAAAGATGATGTTTAAAGTCGGAGGATCGAAGGAAGTTTGAGGACGTCGTAATTTGGACGAGTAATTCCGAGAGCGACGACCCTCGTATCGAGCAGAGTTGGTATCGTGAATCGGCGGAAGGGGCGCCACGGAGCGCCTGATTATCAAGGGTTTCTCTTAATTAAGAGACTCGGGTTGACCGCCGCGGGAAAGATTCGGTCATTTATCAGGCTCGGGAGAAGAACGGCGGTTATTTTTGCGCGATCCGACTGGGTCTTTCTCGAGGGCGACTCTGATGAGGTAGGTTTCTCAAGGGTAGCCGTGACGAGGGTGGAAACGTTAACGAACCACCTGTAAGAACTCCGCCTCGTGTTCAAGGTCTATTAAGGTCGCGCTTCGTCGAGGCATAACGGTTGAAACGAGATGAAACGCGGGGGCTAGTTTTTGCCCGCGGTGCGGACAACACGTCGACGCATCAACGGAGGGAATTGCGCAACGAAATTGCGTTCGTACGGTTTTTGCGAAACCCCCCGATGCCGGGGCTGGAACACGGAGCGCGGTTAATATTTGACGACCGTTTTCGGAGTTAGATTAAAGCCGGGCGATATTGTACGGCGTTACGCGCGACGCGAACCGCGCAAAAAACGAACGCTTATCGAGTCTTTTGTCGACAAATTGCTCGTTTTCGAAGGACATTTACGCCTTGCAAATGATAGACAATTAGCGTATTTATTAGGATTCAAAAGAGAATTTGTGTTAGCGTGGCTATTAAAAGTAAATGGAAAGGCTTCCCACGCCAGAGCTCCATAAGTAAACTAAACTAAAGCTTGTTTCACACACATGTCTCATACATACTCGTACATTTCTCAAAAGCAATCGAGTCGAACGAATGGCGAAAGAATAATTCTAGCCGTGTAACATTGTAAAAAAAATGGCGGGACAAAGTGGTGTCAGAGTTTGCAGAGGGCGAGAGAGAAAGAGCGATGATAGGTTGTAACTTGTGAAAGCGTTGGAAGGACAGGGGATGAAAGCTCTCTCTGCCTTATCTCCGAGCGGATATGACGGACAAAAGCGACGATGCGCGAGAATCGTAAAGTCCCGTTAGAAAAATTTTACCACGCGTACACGTGGGACCGGAATATCGAGCCCCTGGTCGACTGCGGATGCGTGCACGGGTCCCGTAGTCTTGTTTAGTCGTTCAGCCAGCTCGTATCTTCGCGACGAGGCGCCCGGTGTGCAATAAAACCTCGACCGATCCCCGTCCCAGCCCCGTATTCGCCTACTTGCCCGATAAGGGATGCAACTGTTCGCGCCATTTCCGACTGGCTTCGGTGAATCTCGGATTCCACGGGCGCAAATGCGACGTGGAACTGCGCCGGGGACTTATCTTCGTTCGATTAGCGCCAAGTCGACGATGGAGGAACAGTCGAGGTTCGACGGGAGCCGGAAGAAGCTTCGAAATTTTGTCCCAAGGTGTTTCAGCGTCTCGCCTCTCTATTCTCAGTCCCTGCAACGTTGTTACTTAACACATAGAAACACTGGGGATATCGTATATTTCGACAACGCCAAGTCTTCTTCGATGATTCGTAAGTTGAACATTTCTATCCTCCTTGGGGCGACGATTCTTTTTGTCTCATTAGCTTTCATTCCACTGTCCTTTTATTTGGTCGTTGACTACGAAGGCTCAACAATATTGCTGTCTATAAAGCGAAAGATGAACAGACCAACCCCTTAAGGATCGTTGCTGCAAAGATCCAACGTTGGACCATATATTATTGCATTTCTGAAAGGAAAAAGTCGCCGGGTAGGGGAGTACAGCTCCACGTCGCCCGTCTGGGTCGCGTTGCAGCGACAATGCGAAGACATATGGCGGCGTGTACGCGCACACGACTTGGTATTTGCGTATTAAGAACCGGGCTGAAGCGAGACGGGCCCCACACGCCCACCGATGTGGCGATGTGGTTTTTCTCTGGCGAACCTCGCGCCAGCGAGCACCGTAAATCTACGCGTAAACGCAGCCTCCGGAGATAGAAATAACGCCGTGAATAAACAGGGGTCAGGAGGTTCGAGACGTAGTCGATAATTCGCAGTCGAACGGATCTATAATAAGTCGGTCGCGAGCGTCAAACGCAGTCCGGGGGTCCTTATTTTTACTTTCTCGTGGAGACACTCAATTAAATCCGACTCGCGAGGGAGATAGCCGGGAATCCCCGGGGGTATTCGAGCCTTTTCTTCCAGGGAAAGGCAAAAGGAGGAGTCGCGCTCCCCCTTCCGGTCGAAGGCTCGTTCGACCTGGCGTACACACGTACGCGAACAGACTTTTATCCGCAAAGACACGCGGGGACACGCGCACACCGACGAAACCCCGACGACACTCGAGTCAGCAGAATCTCTTTGGTCCTCTCCTACCATCGTTTCATTCCGTGCCCATTCTCTAGCCCGCCGCGACGGTTTTTCTCTTCCGGGTTCGTTTTCTGGCTCGACTTCAGACGCGGCTATTTGTTTCTCTAATTACTGTCGATTGAATCGCGTGTACTCGCCCTTCGGGTGTACCCGCCTCGACTTTTGCTTAAACAAATTAGCGAATTCGTGAACGTAAATATCGTTGGTTAAACGCCCACGATAGGTGGATCTGTGACGTTGCTCGAGAAGCTTTCTCGAAACGTTACGGTTACACGATGGTTGCGGAAACACGTATGTATGTATGTACTCGAATCGTGAAAGATTTACGATCGGTGATAGGTGCGGCGGAAAATAACGCGGATCGACGGGCTCGTATAACGTACGAAGAATAATCGGGGCGTATCTCTTTTTGTTTAAGAGCTCGGCGAAAGGCACTGGGAAAAGCGCACGTGGCGATGTCTGCAGGAGGTAAAAGTCCTCCGCGCGAGACCGGAGGTACATTTTCCGCGACGCTGAAACGTTCTCGCGCGGTTTTAAATAATAGATTCGAAGCCCGCGTTAAACCATCCGCATTCTTCCCACGCGACCTGTATCGCCGTAGAATTAGTCGGGGAAAGGGATGCGCTCTGCACCAGATGACCCAAACTGATAGCGGTTTGCTTCTTTCGCGAGCTCTTCTCATTCGCGGCCGCTCGTCGGTTTACCTGTCCGCGTTAAATTTTCATCCAAATGATTTTTAGATTTCCCCAAGAGGATGAAAGATTTCTCAAACGTGATTATTTCACTCGACGCTTTTCCTGCTCGTTGATTGCAATAATAATAGGCTGACGTTAGATCTGATATAATTTTAGAGGGTCGGGTAGCATTTTTAATTATTTTTCCAACTAATCGAATAATCCCACGGAATTTATCGTAGAAAATGCAGAACGCAATTTTTCTTGGACGAATATCGGCTTTGGCAGCGGTCAGGGTGTGCTCGTCTCGTTTATTCTTGCTGCTTTATCGTTGGACATTATTATTAATGACTCTCTTTTCATCGCCTGTTACTAAACGTTTAAAAATGGTGGCTCACGTCGGGGTTATACGGTGAATCGTAGATAGAGACACGATCTATTACTTATGTTACGTCCAGCGATGCCGGAACCCATACGTCTTAACGTCCGACGTATCCAAGCTTGATTAAACGCTCGTGGACAGAAGTTTTCGATATTTTAAGCGTTTCTGGCCAGCCGCGAGAGATTTTCAGCTACCGGAAGGGTGGAACGATACAAAATTAGCAGCCCCGGAAGCTTGTTTTCCAGGACGTTTCGAGGATAGTCGCGTTGTCGGTCCTTGCGCCTCGAACGAACGATTATCGTTTACGGCGCCGATTAGCGTTATTGTCGTTATTAATACGGCTTACCGTGACCGACCGCCATCACGGAGGCGAGAAACTTTCCGCGCTCGCGCGACCCTAATCTTCTCGAATGGCGGAAGCCCCTTCCTTGTACGGCTTACGCTATCCCGGTTAACTCGATCTCGCCAGCGTCGAGTAATCGACGTCGAATCCTGTTGCCACCGTGCTTAAAAGACCGTTTCGATTAACGTTGACGCGGCTTTGAGGGGATTTCTGCCGTTCGGCGGACAGAGGAGGGTCACGCGAGTCGTTTGAAATTCCGAGGGTGTCCTTCGGAAACGCGCGAAAGTAGATTCCCCCGATGAAGACGAGTGAACCGCTCGAAGCAGGTTTCGGGTTTCGGGTTTCGGGGATGAGACGCGTCGCCGGTGGTCGATCACGCGTCGGGTACGTGCGATTGATTCGACCGGCCGATATCGGGAATCGATAATTCAATTCTAAGCCGGTCTAATTAGCCAAACATCGCGGAAGACGAAACCGAGAGTCTCCTCTAATTGCTCGACGCTCTTAATTGATTCGTTGGCTTATTGTGTACCGTCGTTACGAGCTTAAAACGGTCCCTTCCTACACCCACGTCGACCCTGTTCCCGGCAACAGTCGTAAATATGATAGTTCATCGACCGTACGTGCAACGGAATGGACTCCGCGTCGTCGCGTTTCCGGCTAGACATCGAATTTTCGGCGATTTACCTCGTCGATTGCTTTTACATTTTCAGCGTGTCGTAAATTCTGCATTTTTTCGATACTCGAAACGATGATTATTTCAGATACGACGCCGCGATAGCGAACAAATAACGGCCACGTAAACAGAGGCGTGATTTATTTTATATTTCGCTATTATACGAGATCCATATCATTAGATCGATCAAGCTCCGCGTAAATTGCCAACGAACAATATTTACGAGTTTTGTGTCTTTGTTACTGGTACATAAAATTCAGTTTCGAGGGTTGCGAGTGTCTCTGACTTCGCGACAATACAAAACACAATGAGATAGATCGGTCGTTTCGGATGCTCGGACGTCAGCAAATGCTTCGACAGAGGTTGAATTTTTATCGATCACCGGCGCTTCCGTCGTGTCGGCTGCACGGAAATTACACGCGCGTTACGCGCCGACAACCGGTACGCGCATTATTGCAGCACAAGCGATATTTTTATTGCCGCAGAAACGAATCGTGACACGTTCATTTCGCCCGGTACTTTATTGCCCTCCTGCCGATTTTTAAATCGTTTCCTATCGGCGACGGCGCGTCTGAATACTCGGCTCACCGGCGAAAATAAAACTTTTCCACCCCGCGCCTCCATTATGACCAAGTTCAAAGCGGAAACTTTCTCCTCCCCTCGGTCGATTAGCTCGCCAATGAGTCAACTGGTCCAGAAAACTCAAGAATCGAGGGAGTTCTTAAATGAAATTTTCGACAGGGAATATATATGAAATTCAATTCTTAAACCAAGCACAATTTTTGGTTTGCTGATTGGTGTTTTTTCGATAGAAAATTTCCCTTTCGTAAGTCTCTATATTCCAGAGTTGCAAGTGCGTATATCTTGGATCGTTGCAAGAATCGAGGAAGTACAGTATCTAGATTTTGATTACGTTGTTAAATTGAAACTTTCGACAGAGAATGTATATGAAATTCAATTCTTAAACCACGCACAATTTTTGGTTTGCTGGTTGGTGTTTTTTCGATAAAAAATTTCCCTTTCGTAAGTCTCTACATTCCAGACTTGCAAATACGCGTACCATGGATCATTGCAAGTATCGAGGGAATACAGTATCTAGATTTTGATTACATTTTTAAATGAAACTTTCGACAGGGAATGCGTATGAAATTCAATTCTTAAACCACGTAAAATTTTTGGTTTTCGTATGAAAGTTGGCCTTTCGTCGTTGGCGCGGCACGTAAGCTCGCATTTGCAAAGTCGTGTTACGCGTTACCGGAAATAACGGAGTCTTTCCCGTTTCGCCCGGGTCTTGCTGACGGGTGGAAATAAATCGTGGCCCGACACGAAACGCGGGAAACACATCTCCGATTATACAGCGGCATGGCTGCAGACAAATTCGTTCCGCGGAAGTACAACTCGCGAGCCTAGTTCAGCTCGGTAAACAAAGTTCCCGTGTAATGACTTCGCTAAACAAGCTTCGCGCCGAAGGGATATCCCCATGTGCCAACATTCGAGTATACCGGAAACACGGTGAACGTCTGAGCCCCGCGAGTCACGGTAATTTAATAATGGCCACGGCCTCCTGGAAGCCTCGTCAAAATCGTTGCTTGTCTAATCGGCCGAGTCCGCTCGAAAGGATCCACTCGGGGCGAAACGATTACTCGTTCTTCCCTCGGTTCTGCAATTAAACCTCGCATTGTCCTACGATCGACGGTATTTGGTCGAAATCCCACCCCCTCGACGATAACTTAGGTCGTCGCGATCGCTAAATCTTCGATATTTTTTCCGTGAAATTTCCAGCGGGATCGGGAAGATAATTTAAAATTACGAAATTAACATCGAACGATTGGTCGTTCCAGCGATGATTAATCGCGACGATTAATTAGACGGGGCGTATTATATTTCGATGAGACTCGTTTCGATGGCGGCGGCGAGTTGTTATGCAAATGGTACGCGATAATTTCGGGACCGGTGACGGTTCGCGGATAATTAGCTCGACCGGGCTGCAAAAAATCCCGCGATCCGGGAGTTCCGGTGCGCGTAATTCACTCGAAACGTTTCCGGATTACGCGGTCCAGCCCCCCTCGATTTTCTGTCCGGTCGGTTATTCGATTTTGATTTACTATCGAGCAGGCTGCCGCGATACTCGCTCGGCGTTTTCGCGGTGCCTTGGCGCGAGTACCGGTGATTTACCTCGCGTCTCTTTCCTTCCATCGATTTCGTCCACGTGGTCCCATGGGCGAGATCATGGCCGTCGATCCACCGTCCAAGTCTTTTCAGTCGCTTCATCATTGTCGCGTCGCGCGTGAAAATCACGGATTTAAAATGAAAATCCCATATTGTAGCGATAGGGGGAGAAATACATAGTCACGACTCATCTTTTACATATTGGATGAGTGAATATGTTCGAAATCACTTTGCATTGTAAGGATGTCAGGGATGGTTACAGGCGTGTGGTGAGACTCAATGATTGGGGCACTTTAAACTTAAAAACGTAAGCGTAAAAACTGTAAGTCTCTGCTGTCGAAGTCGAACCCTTTCGATTCCTATTTACGTATCATAAACAAAAGAGTCATATGCATTTGATCTTAAACACTTCCAGCAACGATTAGATTCCCCGGGAAACGCGAATTCTCCGCGGAGAAAAAGTTGGGAAACGTGTCGGTCGCAGGAGCCTCGCCGAGACGTTGATTCCCTTTGATCTGTTCCCCAGCCGCTTTTTTCCCCGGCAAATCTATTTCCGTGGTATCATTTCGCGAGAGAAAATATCCGCCGTTATCTCCTTGGTCCCCTCCCCCTCCCCTTCGTGCCTCCGCGTCGACGAAATCGGCTTCCGTCGGCTCCGTGGGCGCGCTCCCACTTTCCGAGCATTTCCTCCTGATCGGCTCACTCGACGCCGACGCTCGATCTTCTTTCTCTCAGCAGTCGAGTTACGCTTTCGAGCCGACGTTCTCCTTTTTTTCCCTTCCGTCTACTTCCATTTTATTTTTCTTTCTTCCTTTTTTCTCAAAGCGTCGTAGTCCTCGATGGCACGTAGAGGAGGTGCCAGGTGCGCCGGGACGCCCGGCGCTTTTGTACGGAACGCTCTCCCTCCCCCTCAGTCGTCCCCCCTGCATCGTGTCTACGAGGTTGATGGTTGTACGCGGCTCCCTGGGGGAGGGGGAGGGGAAGGGGGGCGGCAGGCGGAAGGGGCGGAGAGAAAGGGCGGCGGGTGCGTCCCAGGGTGACGGTCTTTAAAAACTTTCAGCGCGCAACTTAGTTGAAAAGCCTTGGCCACCTTCCTCCCCCTCCCTACCCGCTAGTCTTTGCTCCTTTCTTTCACGCTCGTTCTTCGTGCTTCCGTTCCCCCCCCCCGCCCAGGAGCGTCCCTTATTTCGCTACACCGGGGCGAAGGGTCCGCGACAATGCGTCGCTTTAAATTAGAGCGAGGCGTCGCGACGACGGCCTGCCACCGTCGAGGCACGCCGTCGCGAGAGAAAACGCGGCGGTTGAATAGGGCCGAGGGTTGAAAGGGGACGAGTAAAATTGCTGGCAGACCGCGGCTGGCAAGGTCGACCGATCGGCCACCGCCGCGACCTGGAACCGTTTAAGCCGCGGAGAAACGCCCACGCGCTGGGAATTCGGGACTGTTTCGATCGCGTTGTTTCCCCGGCGTCGTCCGTGAATTCAAGGCGCCCCGACCGGCAAAAAGTATTCGTCGAGGGGGGTTGAAAGCGCGGAGCGGGCTCGGTAACCCGGTCGATAACTCATTCGCGGAGTGGCTGTTCGAACTAGGCGGACATTTTGTCGCCGGGGCGTTAATAAGGCCTAGCGAGGAGCTGGTTTCCATGCATAGGTTAGCAGCGGGGCGATAGAGCGCGCGCTAGTAGGGGGTTGTTTTGTCGCGTAAAAGTACACACTGGCGAATCGTACGGCCGAGGAGGGTGAAGAAACCAAAGGGCCACGGGTCGGAGAGTCGCCGTACAACCTGTTCTGTATGCATCCTGTTGTCGGAAGGGAAAAAGAAACGCACCCCTCCCCTACCACCCGGCGTCGCCTCGTCCGCCGTAACTTTTGCAATATTCTCGAGTCTTTCTACTCTTTGCAAAATTAACCCCCTCCTACCGACTGTCTGCGAAACGACCGTGCGTCGGTAATGCTTTCAACCCTCCCATCGTTCGCGAGCAGTTCGCCGACCATACACCAACAACCTCCTATACGGAGGAGGAGAGGGGGGGGGGGGGGAGGGGGTGCGATCGTAAAAAAAAAGCTGAAACAGGAGGGCGCTCCTCACGCCAGTTTCCACCGCGGAACTAAACGTTTACTGGCTTTTATGGGGTTCCGGACGCGACCCATGAAAAATTTGTGGAGAAACTTTCGGAATTGTTACCCCCCTCTCGCACCCTCGCGTCCCCTTTTCTCACCTTTTCAGAAGGGTCCTTCCAATGGGGACGGGACACGGTGTTTCTGTCTGGATAACTGCTCTTGGCTGAACGAGTTTTGTTTTCGACGGTAATTTGAGTGCCTGGTGAGACTTTTCTCCGTATCGGCCCGTCCAAGGGATGGGGGAGGCTCGGAACGACAAGATCCTTTTTAATTAACGACGCAAATTCAGTCTACGACTAATTTAAACCGAACGAATACACATTTTCTGAGTAACTTTGACCATCCCATCGCCTTCTTATTAAATCTCAGAAAAGGGGAGGCTTTCGATACTCTGGAAATAATTGTACTTATTTTGTGACCCACAGTGTTAATAGATACACACTATATAAGGTGTTAACAGATATTTCTCGCAGCTTAAAGGTTTCTCGTGGTGCCCTCCGACGCTTGTTACTCGTATCTAACGCGCGAGAAATTTCACTCGCGTACGCGGGAATAATCGTAGAGTAAAATCGTTGCCGAAAGGCATCGTGGCTGCTCGTTATCGTCGCGTTGAAATGAAAATCGAGGGTGCTCTTTGAATTGCCTCGTTTCTGCGTCGCGGCACGTACGGTTCCCGGGCGTTTGTTTTCGCATAATTAAGGAAAGTCATAAATTACGGCCCTATGGAATTTCCTTATCTCGCGTGCACGTAACGCGGATGATAACTGCGTGGCCGCGGTACTGCTTCCGGTACGCGTAGCAAAAATGATCTTTAACGCTTACGCGACGAAAGAACCGTTGATCTTCCACCCTCGAACTCGCAGTCACGCTTAATATTTCTCTGGTAGGGTGATTCTTTTCCCGTACGATAAAAATGTCCACCTGCAACGCATAAAAACACGTATCACGGGTATTCTTTTCATCGAAACTTTTTACATTCAAATTTTGTTATTTCGACGATTTTCGATATTCCTTTTCGTGGTTTCGGTATATTCGTGTCAAACATGAAACTATGTTTTTTTTTTTCAAATAGAAGCGTGTATTTTTTTTCACCGGAGCACTCTGGGGTTCGTATATTTCTTCGATAAATTAATATTTTTTTTTTGCGAAAAAAAAATATATTTCCTTGGTAACTGGCGGTGAAAACTGTGATATAATCGCCATACGCGCGAAAGAAAATCTAAAACGTGATGCAAAGTGTTCGCATCGTGTTGAAAATTTGTTAGATACGACCGGGGCTAACGCGTCCGACCAATATTCGTTATTTCTACTTATGTCGAGGGTTTTCAATCCTTAAGGTTGGTATTATTGATCTTAACTGGGGTTTGTAATGTTCGTTGTGACCGATAGTAGTTGATGAAAAGATAGCAAGACCAGAAAAACACACAGACAGCGTAGTTAATGCAAGAGAATAAGAATTTAAGTAGAAATATCAAGGTATGGGGAGACGCGGTAAGTAAAATCTTCAAAATCAATTTTCTCGAAAACAAAGCGTCGTACGGAAAAATTTTATATCACATTTTCTATTGAGTTTCTCCTGCTGAGCGTGAAAAAAAATTGAGAAAGCTCTTTCTAGCGTTTTAAACCGGAAAATCCCGTTAATCTCTCGCTACATTGTTCGAAGTCCTGGTTCCTTCGCTAATTACATGACGCGACGTTTTATATTTTTAAAATTATGCAAGGTATGCGAAAATACCTTAGTAACGGAAAATAACGACGCGACAAAAAAGAACGGAGCCTGGTAATCGAGAACAAGGTGCGGGAAAAGACGCTGGCAGAAAACGATCGTTGCGTTCCCTCTAATATTGTTTACTCTGCTTTTTTGTCGGCTACGTAACGCCGCGCCCTCGCTACACAGAGGATTCATTAATCATAATCGCATTCCGATTCAACCTGGCGAATAAAAAACGTAGAAATTGGGGGGCGGAGTAAAATTCCATTATTTTATTGTATTTGTGGCTTTCGTTCCCAACTTCTTTTGCACTTCGAGTCGTGGGGTACGTATTGTTGAATAAATTAAATTAAATTAAAAAATATCGTTCTCCAGGGACGGTACAGGAGAAATATCGAGGATGGCGGTCGAGTCCGGTTCGAAGATGGCCGAAACAAGGGTCTTTCGACACTCGAGGGGCCTTTGTTGCGCGATAGAAAATGGGAGCCGGTGAAGTGGCGAGGGACACGCGTTCCCGTCGTACGTCGTGATATACAAGGACTGCAAATATTTGTTCGGAGGAACGAGCGCGCGTATAGTCGTCCCCGGCTCCGTGGAAACGATACCGCCGGCTACCTGTCGTTTGTAATTCGACGTGCCGGCTAAATCGCTTTTATCCTTATCCTTACATCACCTTAAACCCTCCGCTTTATGTGCCTCCCGTGGATATCCCCCTCGGAGAAACGCTGCCGATGCAGGACGGATATAAAAATTTCAGTTATCCATTCCCAGCCTGAACAGGGACGTTCCGTTACAACGAAACAGGATCTATGCTCGGGATTTCGCGATCTACTATCGGCTCTGTATATCCACCATTCTAATCCGCTGGAGAATCACTCCCCCCTCGACTGCAATCCCGTTTCTTTTTCCATCCGACAAAAATAACAGTCGACAACTTTTTTCCTTTTCTTTTTTATTAATACTAAATTACATCTACAACCAGATTCGTTGAACCAGCATTTGATGAACTAAAGACGTGGCTTGCATTATACGTGATGTTCCTTCTTTTGTGGTGTATGATTTAGATCCTTTACGTGGTCGTTGGGGTGATTTAATATTCATTTCCTGTGCACTGTAGCGAATTTTTCTATTTGTTGTTTGATACTATGTATGCACCAATCTTTATGTAGTGAATCTTGGTGCTTTGTCTTGGAACCTTTAGATGATATCTATGTTACATCCCCATAGTTGTATCGACAGTCGAGAACCGTTGTGAAAATGATTCGTGGTACTTCGAATTTTCGAAACGAAATAAAAACCGACCATTTTAAGGAGCCAGAGTATTTACAACCCTCTCGATCGGTTTTTTCCGGTCACGAATGGCGGACCGCCGGTTTACCAACTGCGACCTCTCGATCGAGAGTACGTCTTTCCTTTGGCCGGTGCACCGATACCACCGAGCCCGAGGGAATTTATGCTGCGGCTGCACTCCAGCCGTCCCCCGCGATCGGCCAGGGGCCGAAGGGCCGGCTCGAAGCGAGTTTCGAGGGTTGTTTTACTTACCGACCCGCGCCAATTTGTTTGGCCGACCCGCAGAGCTAAGCCAGAGTCGAAGGGGTGGCTATTTTTAACCGACTTCGACCTCCAACCCCGTACCACCCCTCCCCGGACCTTTTTCACGGTGCCACGAGCCCAGACACCAGCCTCTTTCACAAGGAAGAAAGCTGCGTTTTGGGCACTCGGTGCCCATCGCCACCCCCTCTTTCCCACCCCCTGGTCGCAAGGAATCGGTGGTTGTGTGTTCGATCGCACGGATCGTAATCTCGGGGAGCAGTTGATGTCTCCGTTACCGCGAAATTCGCCCCGGGCTCGTTGTAAATCTAACCACGTTCCAGCCGCGCTTTTGTTTCCCCGTTTGCTCCCCCCGGGGACTTTATAATGCTCGCTCGTATGGATAATGCTAACGTTTCCTTTGAATGTTTCTCTATACCGCCGCGTTCGTGGAATTTATTTAAGAGGGCAAGCTCGAGAAGAAAATTAAGCGAGGGGAGAACGAGGCTCCGTTTTGGCTGTAAAAGTAACTTGGAAAATTGCAATTCGCATTTAGCACGACCCGTAAACGCGAAGTGGCCTTTCCACGCGTTGTTACACGCTACAGAATATACAACTATTCTTTTCTGCCGTTTGTTCGCCATCGTCGATAGACCTTTTCGTGTGAACGATCGGTAAAAATCGCCTCGGATCAGAGGTTCGATCGGGATTTATCGGTTTCCTTCGGCCGGAGTCTCTTCGGGACAGACTCGAAAGCCACGATACGAGTCGAGCGTGTGTCCAGGAATCGCAATATTTCGCTCGAAACCCTTCTACACCCTTCGTCCCCGTGTCGTTTTTATCCGTTCACCTTGGTCGAAGCCGGCGTATCGGCTGTTTTCGCACGGGGATCACGTACTTTGGCCAGGAGAATAGGGACGAGGAGCGACGGAGAGCTCTGAAATCATTTTGTAAATGGATGGTATCTCTGGTCGCGCGTACCCTCGCTTTCCGTCGGAATCGATGAAAGGCTAAATGGCCGGAAACGACGCGGCACTTTTACATTTTTCCATACGCGCGCGGACCCTTTCGAATTGCCGCGGGAAAAGACAGCTCGGCACATTTCTTTTTCCCCGAGACCCGCGCTTTCATTTGTCCCGTCCTCTCTTTCGTCATCGCGGACGCGCGACGCCTCGCTCTTGCCTCCGCTTCTGTAACACGGACACGAGGAAACAGCGTCTGTAAACGTTAACCGTCTTCCTTTCCACTCCCGTTTCAACGTTGAATAATCATTCGCAACGTGTCACTTGTCCGGGGGCAAATTTCCTTACAGATGGCCGGAACCGAGTAGATATTGTTTCCGCCGTAATATTACCTCTGGAAATAGAAACTGAAACAAATACGCAAGAATGCAGTTTTTCGAACACCCAGCTTTAAATACGTTGGGTCGATATCGTCAAACTGACGAGAATAACGAACAAAATTTGTCCACTTAAGGGGAGAGAGGAAAATGGTCAAACAAGAAGCGATGTTTGACAATTTTTTTATAGCATAAGGGTTCGATGAAACTTTTCGCCACTTTCCACGTACATATATATTCTTTAACATTTCAAGATTACAAATATATTTTTTTTGTTACGTTCTATCGACTCTGGCTGAAATAATAAGTGATATTCCTTAGGTCGACATTAGCATTTTTTTCCTTTGATCTAGAATAAAAAATCGAATATTCTGTTCGTAATAGTACTATGCGTCGTATGAACTAACATCCTTCATAATAATAATTATTTAAACTATGTTTATTGCATAATTAAATTAGAAGTTTATTGCAAGAATCGCTTTTTGGGTTCAGAGCTGTGTACCTTCGACAATTTTGCATTTCTTAAGGAGGATTTTAGTTCATACAAGGATAGTACTATTACGAACAAAATATCGTTCGATTTTTTATTGTAGATCAAGGGAAAATAATGGCTGTAACACTGCACGTTGATCAACGCCATCGACGTAAGGAATAACATTTATTATTTCACCCAAAGTCGATAAAACGTACCGGAAAAAATATATTTGTATCTCGAAATGATAAAGAATTATGCTGTAAAAAAATTGTCAAACATCGCTTCTCGTTTTACCATTTTACATGATTCTCTCCCCTTAATAACTAGAGACGAAACGTGAATTTTCTACAAAAATCTTCAGGCATTTCAGTGAGCAAACAATCTGAAAATGTCAACTGCAGAACAGTCTCAAACATCTTAATAATATAATGGCTTAAGGTGTTTTCTGTATTTTATAAAACTCCATAGTTGGATATATTGCTGAAAATTATGGAACGACCCGACGAACGGGTTCTTTCAGCGTGCGAAAATTTTCCCAACAAATCGTGTGCCGTTTAGTAGCAGGCAGTATCGTAATTTCCGGACTAATGACCAAAAGTAGGAAAGCCAAGAGTGTTGGTAGGATCGCGTCTTTCTCGGTTCCGTGGCCGATTCCCAGCCGTGCGTCGCACCGAGCTTCCGCGAACCCCTGGAGCGGAAGGACGTCGCCGACGCCGGGCGTCGCTGAGGCAAGGGCCCTGGCGCGGCGACGAGGGGTTAATTGGGACCCCAGAAGCTCGCTAACTCTGCTCGGAGTCGAGTCAGGAATTACTATCGGCGGAACTTTCGTCCGCCTCATCGTCCCCATTTTTCCACCCCCTTTTCTTCTTATTCGTTCTCGTTTCTCGCGCGCGCCGGCTGCCTCGATCGCGTTCACGGGGTAACCCGGCAAGAAAGTCGAAAAGGCGAAGCGTCCCGACCCCGAGGATAGAGGGGGAGGGGGGTGGGGGGAGCTTTCATTCGCTCGGTAATAATTTCTGGGTGGAATCAGATCCCGGCTGCACAATCCCCCCGGCAGCTCGACGGCTGATTCGAACGACCCGTGGATTCACGATTGGAATAATAAGCTGTATAATTCACGATTCGTTAGACCGGACCCCGAATTACCGTTTTAGCATCTTCGAACGGCCAGAATTTTTTCGAGACTCTAGAGATCTCATCGAGAATCGAACCGAACCGCTCCACGGAACCTCCTACTTTCGGCTATTAGCGAAGTTTGCCAGGGACACGGACGATTAAGCAATTACCTATTACTCGATCTCGCGGGCCCGGGTTCACGCTCGAGCGGATTACGCGGCGCGAAACTTCCCGCAGAAAAATCCCCCCTCGAAATATTACCCGGCCATTGCTGGAACCGCGGTTATCGATCGCGCGAGAATATAATCGCCGGTATGAGCTGTAATAATAAAGTTTCGAGAATAATTGGAGCACGCGTGGCGATTACTTGCTCGTACAGGCCGCGTTGATTTTTCCGTGTTCGATCGAACGCCGGAGTGGCTGCCGCGATACTCGGAACTCTCTTTCAGAGTCTCGCGATACGCGTTCGCGTCGCGAAACGAAAGCGACCTCGTTTCCCTCCCGCCGCGGATGGAAATAGCTTTATCGTGTCCCGCCGCGAAGACTAGGGATGACGGATGACGGATAATGGATGAAGGATGAAGATCGGAAACAGGAAGCCGCGACGTCTTAGGAGAGACAAGCTCCACTCGCCGAAAGCCTAACCGTATTTCCCCTTTTCTTTCCTGGAACAGAATCCGATTAGGCGGAGACGTCTCGCGAGTTTCGAGCCAGCTTGAACGTTCCGCGTTTAATGTATCAAGATTATTCTTAGATACTCGAACGCCGCTGCAAAGAAAATCAGACCCATTGATTCGAGGGTTGCTATCGGTACACGATGGCATTACAGTACGCGGTATCGCGGCAGGAACTTTGGTATTGGAAACCGCGTTACACGAGCTCGAATTATACGCTGGTCCAACTTCGTGCGCGTGAACATTTCTAGTTATTGTTAAGCCCGAGCATACGTGTCCCGTAGCAATGTTATCTTTGGGAAGAGTACCCAAAGCAGTCGTTTTCCACCTAGTACGAATCTACTCCTCGTGAGAACTGTGTACCACAGTTGTTTCCTCGTAGCAGAAGTTCTACAATTATTGTGCAATTATTATTTTGGGAATCAGATGATAGTAACACGTCCATTAGCTGTATATTGGGATCGAAAATAAAATATCTCGAGTTTAATTCACGATCTGACAAGTGGAAAATACAGGTCACGTAGCAACGTTATCTTTAGGAAAAGTACTCAAAACAGTCGTTCTCCATGTGCTGTGAATCTACTCTCTCTGGTGTACCAGTTGTTCCCTCGTCAGTTATTATTTGAGAAACAGACAGTAGTAACACACCGATTAGCTGTATATTCCAATGGAAAATAAAATATCTCGAGTCTAATTCGCGATCTGACAAGTGGAAAATACAGGTCACGTAGCAACGTTATCTTTAGGAAAAGTACTCAAAATAGTCGTTCTCCATTTACTGCGAATCTACTCTCCCTGGTGTACCAGTTGTTCCCTCGTCAATTATTATTTGAGAAACAGACAGTAGTTACGATTAGCTGTATATTCGAATGGAAAATAAAATATGTCGAGTTTAATTCGCGTACAAGTGTAAAAAGTTCTCGAATCTCGGTTGGATTGGTCCGATATAGCGGGTCTGGTAACGAGCCTGCGCGCCGGATGGGGTCATTTTCCCGGTTGATGATACCGAGGTCACGGAACGCCGTAAATAATTAAGGAGGGACATTATCGCGAGGTACTGGAAAGCGAGATCGTCCGCCTGGCCGCGAATTTATCACGTCCCTAGCGCGTCCGCCGCGCCAGGTATCCACACTCCTCCCACTCGTCGTCGTGGCCACGGATCCAGCCATATTTTACGGGGCCAGCCGGAATCTTTTGTCTTCATAATATTTATCCCACCGCGGACGCCAAGAGTAATGGACCGTGGGGTCCCGGGAGGAGAGCGAGCCAGGCGAACGAGATCGGAACTAAAGCGGACCTTCCAACCCCCGTGTCGAGCCGAAGCTTAAGGCGTATGGACGGCGTCGAGGGTAGGCGAGGCAATAAATTACACACCGTAACCGGCCGGACTCGGATTCGGATCCAAATACGCGTTCCCGCGGTGCAACCGGACAAATCGGACGCAAAAAACGAACGATGCACCGCCTTGATGTCGATAAAACTCCATTCGGGCTCTCCCTTTTCGACTATTTCAACCCCATTGCTACGATTCTCCTCTTTACTCCAGCGTATGTCTTCGATTTTGTATACTTGCGTGAATATAGCCAGTCAAATTATGTAATCATGTTCATGCTCAATTCTGGATGGAAAATTAAATCTGATATCGTTTATTATATAATCAATAATGTTCACAATCCATAAAACCGAAAATCAGCACGCCATTTTAACTAGACTTCGTTCGATAAAAACCAATTTAACCCTTTACTACTTAAATGCAATTTCTTCATTTGTTTCGTTAATTAGATTTGTGTTACTACACATAAATCTTAAACTTAGTTCTGATACATATTATGTATGTCATCCTAACGATGTTATTGGAGTACAAAGGGTTAATTTTCGTCCGATCTAAATTTCACTAACATTATGAATCCGTTACGATGCGCACAGCGCCACATCTTCGCTGTAAATTAAATTTTTCCACACGATCGAATGGCCCCTAGTTTCGTTTATTTTTCTCGCGCGTACGCTCGTCGCTAAATAAATCCCGTCGCCATCTTTCTCTGGCCGTTAAGCGGAACGAAGATTCACGACGGGGTAATTCTTTTCGCTACGTTTCGAGTGGCGAAATAAGTAAATTTCGTCGACCCTCGAGGAGGAGCCAACGCGCGGTCGTCTCTTAGGCAAATGAGAATTTACCGCGGGCGGGACGATTCTTTTTCTTCCCCGGGTCGCGGCACCAGCCAAGTTTCGACCATTTTCCTCGATGAAATCCCGCGGCCCTGCAAACGAAGATCAACGGCGGACCCCGGGACACCTAGCGAACGAACTTCGGCGTTTTTCCTGTCGCGCGTCTGTTTTTAGGGGATGGGAATTAACAGTCATAAAGTACTCGGTGCGTGCATCGTCGCGTTAACGTCGTTTCAGAATTCCGTCGTGCAGGCTTTCCGGTTATGAATTACCTCCGCTGGCTGGCATTTCGCTGGTATCTTTAATAACGGCCGCGTCTACGCTACGTCCGATGTTTTGTCGTGGAAACGAACCCCGGCGAACGACGCCCTTATTTGCCGGCGATACACAGAGAGAACTCGGGGCACACAGAGACAACGGGGTTTGAGCGATGGACCTCGGGAATAGGATGGACCCTCCCGCTGATGGACTTTTTTTCCCCCGCTTCTTCCGCTCCCTTTGCCCTTCGCGTCGACTCTTGGTGGGGCCTCTCGGTGCTCGTTCGGGGGGAAAGGGAGGTCAGCCTTTTTGTCAGGGTCGCGGTAATAGCCTTCCGATCCTCCCGTACATGGTTAAAGTTCAGCGTATCGGCTCCGCGGAAAGAACCCCGAGGATTCGAATGCCCACGAGAGAGACAGAGGGTGTCGCGTAATGGCCCCGACCCGGCCTCTCCTAAGAGGTTTAGGTTTAGGGATCCTATTTGCTGCCCGACTTTTCATCGTGACTTGCTTTCTCGCACAAACTTATTCTTATAACTTTGCGGTGAGTTGCTGGTGCGGGAACATCGAACGGTCGATCGTAGCGCTTGCGAGAGAGATAAGATTCGAGCCCTCTAGCGGCGAGCGCTGGAACTCGGGCCTGTCTGTTCTTGGCTTTTAAAGCGTACAGAAATGGTTCTATAAATTAATTTCGCGTTAAAATTGCCTCGAAACGGAGGCTAGCGGACTTTTTGCTTTTAAGGGCGCAGAATTTTATAAAAGCGGGATTAGCAAATTTGTATCTCGTCGGGAAAGAGGGTCGAAGGTGCTTATTTTAATGCGGCGTTTTTAAAAGTGGGCTCCTCGGAGCCCTTCGTGGAAGTGTACTTACTCTTGAACATAATTTTTGTATCGCCTCTAAAAATCTCTTTCATTCGGATGTTAAAGGATATTTCGTTGCAGTTTTATTGCGCTTCCCATTTCGCGAACGTTTCACAAAAATTTCACGCACGAAGGCGAACGTTATGGCGCTTTTTAAAAACAGTTTAGGGACCGTGGATCATCAAGAAAATGTTTAATAATTCGCTAAACTAATGCAATTAGCAAAAACTGATGACAAACACGAGCGCGAAGGAGAAGTTGGAATATCGAATTGCACGAAACTTTCAGAAAAACTGTTGGCCGTTTTCGTGGAGCGCAGATGTAAGCAAGCGAGGTTCTTTCGCGTGGATTTAAGTGGCCCCGGAAAGCAAAGCTGACTTTTCCCCCCGTTTCCTTCCGGTCCCTTCTTCCTCGTATCCGTATTTGAACTCGTAACCGGGACTCGAGTAATACGGCTGCTCGCGCCTACGTCTGAAAGTCCGTACCGTTTGCCACTCTCTCAAACGCAATATTCGAGAGAACGTTGTCTTAATAACGTCTTCCAGCGCGCGAGCAAAGTGAAATTACATGTGTCTAGGCTTCACGGAAGGATTACCAGGAAAACGAGACCGAGCAACCTCTCCCCCCCGCGTCGCAGGGAGTTCATTAGTTTCTTCTCGCTGTTGCCGATGACTCTGCTTTCGCGCTTAACTCGATCCACTTTTTCCATCAAAGTTCAAACATACCGGCAACTCCTCGTAATATTCCAAACAAAGAGATAACCGAGGATTTCCAAGCGCACTGACGGTCGAAAAAGCATCGAATCGTTTAAATTTTCTCGATGTTTCATGCATGCGGAATATCGCGTCAAAGCAGCCTATTGAAATTCAAAACAACTGCAGCGAAGGCAGCCATCAAGTATTCCGTGAGGTATACAAATTGCGTTGCAGACGGAGATGGTAAAATATTTAAAGTCTACGAAAATCTCGCGCCGGAAATTCAAACTCGAAATATGCTTTTTTTTTTCCAGGCGACTATCGATTGTCGCGAGGTTTCGCGGAACTGGCTGATAAATTTCGCGATCGTCGACGATAAGTTGGCCTCCCGAGAGTCGCTTTCGGTTTAAGAAACTCCGCATTAAGCGGCGATAAGGGCAATATGCCCGGAGATAAAAAGATTTTCCTCGGCGACGGCTAAGGTCGCGGATAACTGCGGACGCGATCGTCGGGAAATCCAGTAATCTTTTCCCCGCACGACGCCATTAAGCTCGTTATCTGTTAACGCGCGATCGGTTCCGTGGGATCGTCTTACGGGCTCGATACCCTTTGATCTCGGGATCGATAACACCGTCGGAGTCCACTTTGAGGTGGGTTTACATACGCTTCGAGGTTCGAAACATCCCCTAAGACATTGGTCCTCTACGCCCCAACGGTTAGATAGTCCACAGATCGTGTTGGATATCCATGGTTCTTTTCCTTTATCGAGCTATCGAAACCCTGGCTTATGACGCGCAATAACTGTCTCGTGTCACGAACCTGGCCGATTCACCGTAGTCTCAACAGATCGTGTTACAAATAAACGGGCACTCCGCCCTTTAAATTCCACTTTCAGCGGACCGTCGAGCTTTCGAAACTCCTCCCCGTAGACAAATCGTTTTTCTGGATCGTCAGTCTGAAAGCGGGAGCCGCGGGAGTGAGAGATCCCGAAGTCACCGCTTAATGGAAAGTAAGAAGGTACGCCGCGTTCGGAGGTCTTTCCGAAATCGTGGTCTCTTTAATCGTGGCTTTTCCTTTCTTTCTCTATCTTTCCCTTTCGGTTCAATCGCCACCTCGACACCCCGTCCCCCTCCGTTCTGAACCCTGCTATTTCAATTCTCTTCATTTTGCTTTTATTCTCTCTCCACTAAATCACCGGCAGCTTGATATCCACCGGCAGCCGATATCCGTCCAAGATACCAGTCGGTTACCTTCTTTCCCGTCGCCTCCCTTTGCCTTCCATCCATCGACCCTCGATACTTAACGCTTCTTTTTCTCCTCCGTCGAATCTGCCCCCGACGATGATTCGATATTTCGATTAGCGGCTCGCACCCGGGCTATCCGATTCCTTCTTCGCGTCCACGGTCCCTTTGCAAACATAGAATCGAACGGTATCGGATTCAACGCGTGCGTCAGCCGTCCATCTAATTAATTATGGACGGGGAGTGTGCATATACGCTGCCCGAAATTTCCAGAAACGAGATCTTCCATTTATTCTGTGCTGTTGTTCAGGGGTAGGTGTTGTTCCGAAAGGGAACATATTAAATTACAGTGGACAATCGTGTAAATGTCACATATGTAATCAGTGTAATCAGGTACACGTATCGATGACAGGAGAGTAGTATTTTGGGGTTAAAATACGCCTTGAAAATGTTAGAACGCCTTTAAATGTTTAGAAACGTTGCATTTCTCTGCGACTCTTTCTCTTATAAGATACGTCCGTCGATGTTTCTCTCAATAATTTTATATGGGTTATCGATCTCTAAATACGCAAAAGATCAGCCACGGGAATACCGAAATAATTCCCAGGTCCAGTACCGAGAACATCTCGCGCAAACTATGTTAGCGAAGAGGAGATTGCACCAAAAGTTTCCGGGGCCGCTAATAAATAAGCAAAACGATAACCGAGTCTTTATTACTCGGTACAACTGTCTTTTTAACTTCTCGTCTCGTCGGTTTCTCAATTTGCAACTTCGGGGAAACATTTCCGGCGTTTCCATCCCCTGCCTTGGCAATCGTTTTCGAAAGTTGTCGGGCTCGCGAGCACCGAGTTTCCGCGGAATTCGTTTTTAAAAATAACTTATCATTAGTCCGGAGACGCTTATCCGTGGGGAAGGGGAAGGAGAGGGGGTTGCTGGAGAATTTGATCGATGGCTACTTTCCGCTTCTTCCCCGTTTCTGGCTTTTTCGTTCTGTCTGTTCCGACCACGTGCCGCCTAGACAGAGCGCGACAGGTGACAGCTCGAGAGGGAAAACTCTCGACGGCGGAAGTAACGCGCGCTCGTCGAGCCAAGGCGTCTCCGCGACGCCCCGACGCTCTTCAGCCGTCGACGACGATAAATTCGCGGATTTGGTCGTTCGTGAGATTTCCTGCGAGACGCGGCACGTTTCGCCCGTGAGAGAGTGACTCTCCCGCGGTTACGCCGTGGAAAGTCGATGATCTTTGATCGTACCTGGCTGGGAAGAGGGCGTCCTGACGTAGCCCCGTTCGCCCCGGAGACTGCGGCGGCATGAATTATAGAGACGCTGACGGAAAAGTTTCCCTGGAAGTCGCTCGAGCGGCCAGACTGCTCGTTTGAAGTTGCTACGTTGATAGATGGAAGGACCGCGGAGAATGAACGCCGACTTTTTTACACGTATTTGTATCCAGACCAGCCAGGACTTCGAGGAAATTCGTTTCGTACGCGAAACTTACGATTTAATCGAGTAGTGAGACCATATAACAGATGCATATTCTGAACGAGGTACGAAGTGTTTTAGAATTTTTGAGTCTGCTATATGATCTCGTAAGGAAACCTACAGCTTTGTTGACCGATGACGATTATTCTGTTAATGTGATTAGAAAAGGAATAACATCGTTTATAAATGCTATAATGTTGTTGGAGAGGGTTGAATTCCTGCTTCTCGAGAATCTGATCCCATGACATTTGCTTATGTTGAGATCCATACGATTAGTCATCAGTATCAGATAGAGATGATACGACCTTGTAAATTTTCTTAATAGATCGAGAAATTGATATTGTAGGATCAACGAAGGGAACTATATTCGAAAGAAATAGCAAACAATTTTCTAACGAAGTTGCCTCGCTGTCCCCCAGTTGTCCATTAGGCGACACACGTTGGACATGAGTTAAAATCGTCATTGTTTGGTTCCCGGCGCAATAAAAGCGAAAGATTCAGCGTGTCCAGGATCCCCCAGCTGACCGTCGAAAGTCGAATGGCCCGTTAGATTGCGTTGTCGGGGTGTTCTCTGCATGTCCTTTGTTCGCATCGTCCGGAATTCAATTTTATCACCGGTGTCGCATCGTTCTTTTTGACAAAGCGCATCCAGACAGGTTAATGCCGTTTACGATCGCCGTAACGGTATCGTTAAAGTGTCCATTCCGCGGTGTATCCGGGACGATCATTACGCGAATAGCTGGTCAACAGCATAATACTGTCGCGCATCGGAGCGACATTACATTAACCCGGGTCGAATTGATCTCACGTGGCCGTGGTTACGAGGTAATTTAAGGCAAGATAATTGCAGGACACCGAAACATCTCCACCGATCCGCGTTCGCCAGCAATCCCGTCGTCCTTTATCCGCGATTTATCGTCCCGCCGCCGATAAGGAATTCTTATCCGAAATTCCCATCGTCCACCCTCGCCCACTTTTACGTCGTCGAACGCTGCGTTTGTCTTTCGCCGTCCGTTCGCGTCCCGTCGATTTAGCACGACGCGTGCTGGGAATTTCGGCACGCCCCGCGGTAAACTATGATTTTATACTTTACAATGTCCTCCTTTATCGCCCACGCACGTAACCGGTAATTCTAATTTACGTTTATCCGAGTTTTAATGGACGAAGCGTACCGCGATCGCGAGTCCAAATTTAAAGCTGTCTAAGATCCGCGTTTCATTTATCCGATGCGAAATTTGTCCATCAAAACCCGAGACACTCCGGGCACGATCGTTAGTAAACGCGAATGGGCTCGCGAAGAACACGGAGGGCGCATCGATCATCGAAGCTTCCCGGTCCAGGACGTTTATTAAATCGAGCGAAAGAAAATTACGTTCGGTTGATTAATCGAGTTCTTATCCGGTTGAAAATCGGCCGTAGAAACAATGACGTTTGTCCGGCGTCTGGCGTAACGACGGCTATATATTTCTTCCGTCGGTGCTCGTATTAATTCTGGAACAATACTTCCAGCCTGTTTCACCACCGGCGGATGCTCCTTTTTTTTTTTTTTTTTTTTTATTTCTGTTCGCCAACGGTTCGGCGCATACCGCGTGCATCACGCGCGCTACACGGATGCTTGCCAAAAAGCCCAACGGGCGTTCTTTTTTTTTTTCTCGTTATCTGGCCCGCTAGATCCCGGACCGTTTCGCGAAAATGGCATTCCAGCCACTCGACCGTGTCCCCGCGACCTCCGACCCCCGCCGACCCTCCCGGGGCTCTCGCTGCTTCCCTGCGCCGGGGCACATTAATTTTTATTACGACCTTTTTTTCATTTCCTCGGTCCACTCTGCGCCGTGCAGCGGACAACAATAATTACTCCCCCGTGCAATTATAATGATATCTAATGAAACGGCCCAGACGTACTTTGGCGCGCGTGGCGGGAATGCGATGCGACGCGTCCCTTTTTAGCGACGCCCTCTTCGCCCACCCCCTCTCTACCCTCTCCACACGGTGTACCTTCCGTGGCAATCGAAAATTAGGCGACCATTTATTGAGCGCGAGGCAATAATCAGAGAGTAAACTAGCAATCTTGCGTAACGTTTGTTATTGCATAAGTCGAGAGGGGACATTGAATGGTTGATCGAAGAGTGTATACAGGGTGGTCCATGCAACTGTTTCAGATCATGACTCCAAAGGAGAAAGGTAAATGGCTCGAACAGCACTACATCTGTAGGTCCCTAGATTTTGTTCAAATTCAACAGTGCATGTGCAATTTAGAATTGCATCGTTTCTTTAAATGGAAATGCATGTGTTTAATTGTACATGCACTATTGAATTTGAATAAAATCTAGGGTTCTGTGAATGCAGTGCTCTTCGAGTCATTTAAAGGGAGCACTTGCGAGAGAGAAAGGTTGAGCGTAGCCCTCTGCAGGCGAGTGGCCGAAGCGTCGCCACGGAGTGTCGTTCGAATCTCGAAAATTGCAATTTCATAACCGATTTTGACCACCATATCTGGTACAATGGAGTTGCCAAAGTACTAATTAGCGTTTCCAGCCTCGACTGGAAGCAGAACCGGTGAATCGGTGGTTCGATTAACGGGCCGGTCGTAGATACGATGAATTTTCCGTGAGGATTTGCGAGCACGGTATCGATAAAACCTTCCATTTCGTTCGAACGGACTGCTCATTAACCTGGAAACGATTACCACGATGGCGATCCGCGTTATCGCGTGCGGGAGAGAGCGGCCGAATGGGCCGGCAGCAAAGCCGCTTGCCCACTTACAATAATTGGCCGTGGAGCCGATTGGTTTAGCTCATTCGTCAATTAGCGTCGTGTAATATTTGGATACGCGTCGAGTTTAATCAACTACGAGCGATAGCCCGCTCGAAATGTGTACACTCGATCGGGCCCGATCCCGGGGCTGCGCTTTTTCGTCGTTTGTTTATCCCCGACGATTACGCGGATTCCGCGCGACGCTGGGGCCCGTCAGAATCCGCGAAACGCGCGTCCAGTTGGTCGACGTCGTTAACCCTTTACAAGTTCTCGATGTCAAGCTTCACAGTCATGAAGTTACTCACTGGTCATCAAGTCTTATATATCAACAATCAACACATTTTTACATTTACGAGGTATTTATGAAACAAATCTATTCCTTTTCGTGGCTATTTCTTGTACGAACAAATCTGAATAAAATTAAATACTATTAAATATTCGAAATTAAATCGTACGTTAAGGGGTTAACTATCATTGCTCACGGAAACGAGGCGAAAATTGATTTCCCGACTTTTCGAATAACTAAGAACGAATGCCAGGCAATCGGCGCAAAGAAGTTAAGATATCACGATTTCCTCGATCCACGTTCGATTCTCCGCTAATGTCGCCATGAAAGGTAATCTTGTCCGGCGTGAAAAGCTGCATTTCTTCGTCCAACCCGCTCGTGTACCTCTGCCAATCGATAGGCGTTCGCGCTTGACAGACATCTACCCGCTGTTCCCGGTTGTTTCCGGCGAACAGGTATTTGTAGCGGGCGTCGAACGACGAGAGAACCGGGGTCAGGTCTGAACCTGACTGCGAAATACGGGCACGGTGTTTCCCCGTTAATTTCCTTTCGCGCTATTTGTTCGGCTCATGCATTCGAAACGTTCGAGCGTAGCCTCTGCTCCACTCCTCTGTTACCCTCTTTTTTATCTCCGTTCGCTTTCTCCATTTGTCACCGTCCCCGTCTCTCTTCGACCCCGGACCTCGCCTCGATCTCCTTTGTTTCCATTCTCTCGCGACTTTCTGTTTCTCTTTTAGCCTTCTTTTCAACCGTTCCAGTTTTCTCTAACCCTCCCAGCCCTTCGCCCCCCCCCCCACCTCCCGTTTCCCCGTTTCCCCGTTTCTCCCCGTTGTTCTCCGCAACTCGACGTCGGCGTTCTCTCCCGGCTCGCAGAATCGCCGTCGTTCGAAACCGGTCTCTCGTTCAGCGTCCGCGAACGCACCGACGTTCTCTGTAAACACAGACGTCCCTGCATTATTCCGCACCGATGTCGTACAACGCGTACTGTTACGTCCGTGCCCGTGGTTTCGCGTCAAACGGTACTATTTGTACGGGGCCAGCCTCTCTGTGTACCTGTGCACGCGCGCGTGCAAAACCCTCCGACTAGCGCGGATATAGATCGACCACCCCGTAGATAATGCACTACCTTGAAACGCATCGCGTATCCTCCTAGGGAATAAACTTTCCCGACCGCCTGTCTGTTTCGCTACCCTCGAATCGTCGTCGTAAATTATTTGAACCCGCTCTGTCCTCGGGTCTTGGTCCTCTGTCGGTCCGCCATTATTAGCCTCTCCAGGACCCCTCCTTCCTTCTCTTTATTCAACAATCTCACCATCGATTCCATGCTTGTTCATTTATTTCTTATTACTATAGTGGCTTTCGTGGATGTCATCTTTTTGAACGACGCGCCACTATAATGACCCACTTGCTCACCGTTTTATTTAAATGATCGCTTTCACACCTTTTTGTATTATTAATTATCGAAGCAAATTGTTAAAGTTAAAGTATATGTGTATCAAATGTACTCGCGTAGAGAACAGCATTGTTAACCCTTAGTGTGACTCGACATCAATTTTTATCTCAGGAGCTCCTTCGTCGAGTCCCACTCGACATTTTTTCAAGTCCAAACCAAGGAGATATCATACACTTGAAAATTAAAAAATACAACAATAATGTAAATAAAACATATATTTAATTGAATTTGTTTAAATTTGCCCTGCTTTTTAGCTAAAGTAAATTTCAAATAAAACACTTAAAAGCTGCTGGTAACAAAATTCAAATATAATTCGGAGTGCAAAGGGTTAAGGGATGAACCCTTTAGTTTGTAAAAAATAGTAAACAAGTGTCCAAACGAAAATTAACAAATATAAGCAGTCATATAAGTACACGATACCCCATTATCGATATTTAAACGGAGTATTTGCATCGTCGAAGCTGTTACAAAGGGATGAGTGGTGCGCCTTTCGAAAGAGCCTCTTAGATTTTCAATATGGACCGTGAAGATTGTAACGTAGGACCGGCGAACCTGGGTAAACTGTCGCCAGGAGACGGTCTTTCGCCTCGAAATTTTCTCCCGCTCGCGGCATTGTCTGAGAAACGACCGCGGAGCAGAAAGTTTCCCATTAATAAAAAATTCGCGCTTCCGGAACTTCAAAAGCTTTTTAATTCTCCCGAGTGTCCTGGTCGCGCAGCGAGTGTCCGAGGAGCACCAGGGTGGTGGAGGGGTGGGGATGGAGAATTATTTCTGCATATTGCGAGGCCGAACGCGAGCGGCGAGGCGCGGCCGTATTTCAGCGCGGAAAAAAGCCCTAGTTGGAATTTATGTAATGCACACGGGGGCGGAAGTTACTTTCGAGGAGTGCAAACACTCGGCGACCGGCTGGAACTCCTCGTTACGAAGTTGAAAACTGCCGACAATTGAATATCGATTTTTTAAGGAACCCGACCCTCTCGACCCCGCTCTCTCGCGATCGACGATCCTAGTTTGTGTTTTAAATTTCTCAGCTCGCGAGCGGGAAATTTTCGTTTCGCCATCTATCGTTACTTCGAGCCAAAACGACGTCGTTTAACCATTCCTTACGCTATGGCAGAATGTCCATTTTATATAGAATTTAAGAAGCAATGTATATCACTGTTGTGCCAGTCCCCTTCCTTGCAAAAGTCAGTACTACTTGAGGAGGACACTCGTTTATTGCACCCCCCGAGCGTCTCAGTCCTTTTTTCCAAAACTACATTAATTAAATACATACCTAGATCGAAACTTTCTTGTATTTATTCAGCAAATAAATATTCAACAATTACATTTGTATACCAAATAATAGAGAAGCGGTTCAGTGCAGAGGGGGTTGATAATTCCAAATCATAATTCATGGTTTTACCAAGTGGTAAACGCAGACGTGAATTTTTGGGTAATCCAATGGGGGCGGATTATTTGCCCCCCCGAGTCGATTCGTAGTTTCACGTTGAAGCAAATGCAATTGCACTTTGGAAAAGAGCAAGCTCCGGGAAGATGGATTATGCCATTCGACGGTTCCCTCCGCGGCTTTTATCTGTCCGTTGCCAAACAAGGGTTGCGTTCTTTCGGTCGACGATCAGCCCGATGTGTCAGCCTTTTAGCTGATTCCACGAAGGATTATCGGAGCGAGGCGCACTTTCGCCCCGTATAACGCGGCTCTATTTACCGGGGCCGAATGTTTGTTTTTCATTACACGGTCGCGTAGAGGCGTGCGTGCCTCTGATTGCGCAGCCGCGGGCCATTCATTTTGTAATGTTCGTTTCATGCTCGCTAAAGGGAAAGTAAACGCGAGCCGCATTACAATTGCGCTCGGTTCAACGGAGGAACGTATCCGCGAACCGATCCGTCCGGATAAGTGCCACCAGTCGATAACGTTCCAACGAACAGTCCCTCCCCCCTGAATCGAGCCATCGAATCCAGCACAATATTCAGTATACCAATGCGACCGTTTAAGATACCCCTGCAATATCCATTAGCCAATCGAAGGTCTCAACAATATCTTTGGATAAAGTATCCATCGATATAGGATCCTTTCACTATTAACTCTATCATTCGCCTTACGTCGCTTATTCTGTAACCGATGGGTGAGTACCTGCCACCAGAGGGCTACGCTCTTGTCTCTCTCGCAAGTGCTCGACTGACCATTCAATCTCCCAGCGTCTAAAACCAGGGCCTGCTAGAACGAGTCCCAGAAAGAAACGTTCACAGTGCACGATCGCGTGGCTGTTTCGTAAACGACCTGTAGGGGAACGCGTGGAATAAGAGGTCGGTTTCCGAGGGGTGAAAAAGGGGAGGCTTCCCCCAGTCAGCCAGTCGGAATCCTTATTTCCTTTCCATTTGTATTTACGAGCAGGTTGCCAGCGGATCCTCTTCGGGCGCATAAAGTCGAAAATTGGCAGGAAGGGCGGTAAACGGCGATGCTAGGGCGCATTCGTAGCGCGATTCAATTTTCCGAGCCGGCTCGTACGAGAAAATTTGAATCGATCCAAGGGACGCGGCTCGATCGCACGCGACCGCTCCCGACGTTTTACGCGCGAACCTTGGGAACGGAAAAGTTCTCACGACCGAAGATATAAATTCCACCCCTTTTGTCGGGGACAGTTTAACGCTGCTCGGTCTCCAGCCTTCCCTTCCGGAATTATTTCACGTTGCCCGGTTCGCGAATCTCAGACAACGACGCTTCTTTCTCCGCGCGCCCCGCCGGCCCCGATTACACTACGACCCCCTTTTTTCGTCATTGTTCCAGAATTTTTTTCCACCGTGCTCCCTTCCGCCTTTTGTCCCGTTTAAATCGGACGACGTTTGGCCGACGGTGGTTTTTTCGGCTCCGAACGATTCGCGGACCGAAATGTCAACGCCCTTTCCGCCCTATCGGGGAACACGACGTTCCCGTTCCAGGGATTACATTCATCCGAGGAATTAGAAATTTTTTTTTATCGTGAACGGATGCGTTACAAATTTCCGGAGGATTTAATCTTTGCAAATAGCAACGTATCCGTTACTATTAACCCCTCGACGTACGATTTAATGCAATTTTTCAAGCGTACACTATTTAATTTTGTTTGAATTTGTTCCTGCAAGGAATGGTCACGAAAAAAATTTGTTTTACGAATGCCTCGTAGATTTGACGATGAGTGAGTGGCCTAATAATTGTGAAACTTTGTATCAAGAACTTATGACGAGTCAGGTACGTCATTGCATAGCACTTTAACACTTTATCTATCGGTTTAATATTCATTTTCCCGAAATGAAAATCTGTTGGACATCCAAAAGTCGATCAATGGGCTGGTAGTCGATGAAGCGTTGACCCCTTCCCGTACTTTAACGAGTCAGGCTCGCGGACAGCAAATCAGGATCGTGATCGAGTTTTAGTTTCTATCGGTACGCCGCAAGAGTCGGTCGCGATTCTTCTAACCTCTGTTACAAAGCAGTTTAGCATCAGTCTGGTTTGTTTACTAAATGGTACGGGAAGGGGTTAAGATCGGGTAGCCAGTTGCGAGCCAGCGAGCACAAAACATCGCGAAAGGGGTCGATTTGCGTAAATGAAAATCCGATTTGCTGTCCGTGCGATCCTCCTAAGACATTAACCACTCGAACCAGACTTTCCGGTGGTTCCGTTTCGCGTTTTCCCTAATCCGGGCTTTCCTGCTCGGTCGTGTTCCGTCTACGGGCACGCTCGGTTTCCTTTGTTCGCCGAATACGGTACCCCGGAAGTCACGCCCACGTTTTACGGAACCGTCGCTTACGGAACGGTGTTTCGGTAAGTTTAATTCCGTCGTAACGGTAAATCAACATCGTCGCGCGACGATTCGTACGCGGAATTGCCGGCCACGGCCGGAATATTGCGTTATTGTTTCCGGGGTGGAAAAAGGAGGCGCACAGCGGCCGCAGGAGCCCGTCATTTAGTCGTAATTCGTCGGAGATTCGTCGACGCGCAACTCGATGCCCGGAAACAAAACGCGTCGCGGCGGGGAACTCGCGTAATTCGCTTAAACTTCGAGCGCTCTAAATTATGCGAAACGCTAAGCAAGCAGTGTTAGAGAGAGACAGACCGAGAGGGGCAGGAGGAGGGGGTGGCCTGGCGATAATTGGAAGTACCGTCGGCGAGACCGCGCTCTCGGCGCACCAAGTAAAATGTTATTGTCTAATTCGTGCAAACCAAATTCCGCGACGTTAATTCAATTCGGCCCTCGTCCGCTCTGCTGGCCGACCGTCCCTGCCCGGCAAACCCGAAAATTTTGCTCAATTATGTAGGATCCGGATTGAAATCCAATCTCTGGCCGGAGAATTCCACGGAACCCCGGCGAAAGAATTTTTTACAACGTCTCGGGACCACGATTCCCAACCCCGATTAGTTGTCGGGGAAGTGGAAAATTTGGAGCGTCTTTTGGAATTTTATTCGAGAAAAACTACACGAGATATCGATTCGATACTCCGTGACATTATTTATACACGTCTCGCCAACGCACACGAATTTTTTCATACAGAAATATGTATCAGTGTCTTTTATAAATATCTTTGTATCGAGCCTTCGGTGGTCGAGGCTTTCAAACGATATATTTTATTCAATGAATTTCAATTTTTAAATTTTGTCGACGGTCTGGAATGAATTTTTCGCAAATCTAATTGTTAACGTTCTGAAAAGACTGGCCCTTTTATTTTCCTGGAACCTGTAAAGCGTGCCTGTCGTTGGATCTCGTTTTTTTCTATACATTGTTAAGACTCTAATGCACCTGTCAGAGTTGTGATTAATACTTGAAGCGACCGGGGTTCGATAAAACATCGTTTTTGCCGAGGATGGGCGAACCAAAGTTACTTGATCGCGACCGAAATTAACCGCGCTAGTTTGTCCCATCGGTCTTCCGCCGGTTAGACACAGTTGCGTGCTCTTGCTGCGTTGCGTCCGATGCGGTGAAAATCTCGAACGATTAGTTCGTTCGCGATTTATGTGTCGCTGGTCTTGCGGTAAATTAACGTTACAGAAGCTAGTTGAATTAGACCGATTCGTAGCCGCGATTACGTAGCAACAATAACAACGCGATACCACGCGGTTCCGCGCTTCGATCGCGTTTAATCGCGGGGACTGGTATTTCGAAAATCAGTTTTCGTCGCCAGCACGGCAGATAAGAACGATAATTTAGCGCCAAGTGCCGACACAGTCGATTGGAAACGACGATAAATCAAAGATAAATCCGTTCCTGGCGTTGGGGAACATTTCTGTTACGCGTTTAATATTGAAAAGTGTTGTAGCGCATAATTTGCGCTGTTTTAAATTTCTGTGCTCGCCGCGGTCGTCGCGACCCGAGCTGAGGTTCGTTGAAACGCGAATCTCTCTGGACGGGTTATAATATATTAAAACCGTCCGTTACGTGGAATACAGGAGACATTCAAATTGCAAATGTTAATAACCGTCAGAACGGAAACGTCGTATCGACGGTTGCAAACGCCGTCGTCGAACTTTTATTGGTTTTCTAGTTTCCGGTACGACTTTGTGGTTTTTCGTTTTTTTGGGAGGTGCTCTCGTTAGTTCCTAATAAGCGGCGAGCAAAATTTCACCAACGATCTTGACGAAATCGCGACAGAAATCAGGGCTGCCACGTACTTTGAGAATCGTAAAAAGTTGCACTTTATACGCTGACGGAGACGTTTAAAATGCTGGATGTAATTAGAACACAGAATACAATGACGTTTTTATCGACCATCCGGCTGGTGTACAACCACGAACAGATTCTAGTATATTAGTACACCTTATCGAACCTCGTTTGTTCGGTCGAAACGCTAATTGTTTTGTACAGTGCATTACAATACTGAGATTAAGTTGAAAGGCAGCTTTCGGGTGTACCCGGCCATTATGCAAATTACTCGTTTCCGTACACAATATGTGGACCTTGTACCAACAAGCACAATAAAGACGTTTAATGGTAGTAATAACTAGCTATTACGGCTCCTTTTGTTGCTGTACAATGTAATGTAATCTCCGGTTTTATTTCGTTATACGTCCACCGATCGATTCCTGCTAATTGATCGAATAACCGACGACCGTTCCACGCTCCTATCATTGTTCAACAATTATATCGAGGGAAACGTTTCAGAGACCGCTGTTACAATATTTCAAGAAACTTTCCGAACGGTGTCTCCAAGGACAATTTAAGTTAACTCGTGTCGTCAAAAGGTTGACCCATGGAGGAATAAATTGCCATCCGGGGCAGGTCTATTCGCGGTAAAATGGTTTCTCCCGTTGGTGAACCCGCCCCAGTGTGTTCTTTCACCCCTCGGTGGAGGGTTAATTTTATCGGACGCTGACGAGGCCAGGGCGAGGGTGACGCGTTAGGCACCACCGGAACCGCAGCGAAGAATTTTTAAGACGCGTCGGATGCCCAATCCAAACCCCATTGATCTCCTGGTGGCCGCCGTTGCCGTAAATCGACCGATACGGGAACGATCGAAAAGGGGACGGAGGGTGTCGCGCGGCAACTGAAAAATTAGCGAAACGGTCGAGCGGGGTTTAAATCCGCCGGTGGTCGACGATAACTCAGCCACCCTTGTCCCCGACTACGTCCGGGCCGACATAATTCATCTCCATTTATAATGCAGCGGCCGGGTTTTCATTCACTGGCGGGGTCTACGCGCGCATCGGACCGCGCTAGCTCGCGTCGACGCTATTTCGAGGCGCTCGTTTGTTCACCCCCGTTGATTCCCGCCCCCGGGAGTTTCGTGTTCCCGTCTCTGGCCGTGAATTCGAGTTAACGGAGACGCGTCGGCCTCGAAGAATTCGCCAACAGACGCCCCGAAAATCTCCCCGCTTCTTCCGTCTCTGTTAACCCTTTCACCGACAAATGGAGAATACGAGCACCAGTGTGGCCCAAGGCCTCCTTTAGCCTCCATCGTCTGTTTTGTCACATTTAATCACCACTATCTACCCACAAAGCCACGAACTAAATTTTATTTATGGAAATATATACAAATGGCTTTGCGATCTTGAATTCCACGATTGCTTGAAGAATCGTTCGAATTGTAGGGTGCTTACACCTGATTTATCGACTAAACGATATTTACTAAAGGTTGAAGGACCACTCTGGTAAGGGATGAATGAATGTCAATATTTAACAAGATAACACATTTAATAAAGAACTCAACACTAACAATTAACCCTTCGTGTTTACAAAAAACTATTCTATATTACGCTGTAGCGGTTTCGGGTATGTTCAACGGGTTCTAAGTTTATTTTATCAATATTAGTAAATTTTCTGCCAAAAACATCCACGATCCTCCATCTCGTCACCTCTGGCCAACTCTATCTCCACCATTCTTACAAAAAAACAGGGTGTTTTCGAATCGATGATGTCTGAAAATCTGTAGGTGCATCTGTACATGCAAACAGTATCGCTTCTTTTCTTGTCCAATTACTAAAGATCGATTTATCTTGTGGAATGAGGCACTTGCGCAGAGTATCGGAAAGCCAAAGGTCAACGCAGTTGTAATACAGACGTCTGGGATATTCCCCAGTAAAAATAACGTTTACGACAGACTAAAGGTGGAGGATCAAAGGTCATTTGTACGTCTGCTATTTTTGAAACGGTGGGTTTCCGGCGGAAGAATGGCGCAACCAGTGGGGCGGCCGCGTTCACCGGGGCCACTCTGGTGGAAATTTTGAGGCTGGGACGCGAGCACGACTACCTTCCTGCTGATCTCCCGTCAGCAGCGTGTAATTGGAGACTCGAGCGTCTCGCCCGAGGCTCTTGCCCCGGACGCGGCGTAATTATTGCATCCGTTTCAGGCGCCGCGTCGAAATTTCCGAACCACGATCCTCCAACTTGGCCGTTCCAGTTCGCTGCCGGCCGCTCTCGACCCCCACCGCATTCATCCCCGTAGTCAACCCCAAACCCCGCGAGTCGGTCTCTCGATAATTGCAAGCGTCACGCGAGCGCGGACCCGGGAAAATGACGGCGGCCCACCGTGGAAGGCCGGAATCCAATCCCCGTGCACGGGGTCAGCCTGTCAGAGGAAAACCATAATTGACGCAGCCGAGCGCGAACGGCCAAGAGTATCCTCCGACCATCGTTTCGCCGCGAAACTGAACGCTGCGACCCACCCTTCCTTTTTACAACCCTTAAACGGTGATCCGCCAAAGACAATTACATTTATAATTCAATCTTACAATCGTTACTTTCGATAAACATCTTTGCATCGAATTATTAGGTGGGTGGTAACTCGTAGTGTCTTAGCGGCAGTATGTCGAGTCGAAAATGGTGAATGACTTTTCCTCGTACGACGCTTCGATTTCGAGAAAATTGAAGTTGAAAATTCAGCGCGTTTGACCATTGGTCGATATTTCTACTTACGATTGTACGCTTAAGTCGTTAACTTTATCGTCTATTTAATTGCTTAGTACCGGTTGAAATGGGTGATAGGTTACCTTATAAACATCCAACGTAAGTAGAAATACCCAATAATGATCGGGCACGTTAGAGATACATGAATTTTTGACGTCAGGTATCTCGAAAGCGAACACTAGCTTGAGATACTCTGCAAATCGAGTCGTTGACCGTATCATCTACTTAACTACTTATGTAGTACACCCAACGCAAGTAGTAATTACGTATAATGGTCAGACACGTTAGATATATTATGAATTATGGTAAATAGCAAGCTGTGAAGCGTAGGTTATTTAATCGAGTACTGTATTCGAGTCGTTGTCCTTACTATCTATCAAACTACTTCGTCCACCCAATGCAAGTGAAAATAACGAATAATAGTCGGACACATTAGCTATATTATGACTCTCAGCTACCTCCAAAGCAAATACTCCCACAAAAATCTCTGTAATTCGAGTTTTCTGGACTAATATTCGAGTCGTTGACCTTACAACCTATGTAACTACTCAACAGTGCAAGTAGAAATGACCAACAATGATCAGACACGGAAGAAAAACTCTGTAAATCGGTTTACGCGTATAACCCGTTGTATAAAAATTGCATTAATATAAACTAATAATCTGAAAAGTGTGGGTTATTTACTGGAGTAGTGATATTTGAGTCGTTGACATTACCATCTATCAAACTACTCACCAGTTTAAGTAGAAATTACCAACAATGATCAGACACGCAAGAAAAACTCTGCAAATCGGTCTACACGTATAAACCGCTCTATACAAATTGCATTAATATAAACTAATAATCTGAAAAGTGTGGGTTATTTACTGGAGTAGTGATATTCGAGTCGTTGACATTACCATCTATCAAACTACTCACCAGTGCAAGTAGAAATGACCAACAATGATCAGACACGGAAGAAAAACTCTGCAAATCGGTTTACGCGTATAACCCGTTGTATAAAAATTGCATTAATATAAACTAATAATCTGAAAAGTGTGGGTTATTTACTGGAGTAGTGATATTTGAGTCGTTGACATTACCATCTATCAAACTACTCACGAGTGTAAATAGAAATGATCAACAATGTCCAGACACAGAAGAAAAACTCTGCAAATCGGTTTACGCGTATAACCCGTTGTATAAAAATTGCATTTATGTAAAGCTGAAAAGTGTGGGTTATTTATCGGAGCAGTGATATTCGAGTTGGTTATCCCGTGGGCGAGAATAGTCCTTGGCGTCGCGGCGCGTTACGCGAATATTCCGCGTCCCTTGGCGTGCTTTTGGTCAAAAGCGGCTTGCGTCGCGGCGCTCCTTCATTGTACACTTGTCCTCGCCAGGCCATTGTCTTATTGTTTCCTCGGTGGGAGGCTCTTGCACCCTTTCCGGCTCGGCGCTGAACTTCCAGCGGGAGGAAGACCGAAGTCCCGTGCAAGTTTCGTGCGGAGCGAAGTTACCCCGGTTGCTGTGACTCGCGCGTTTACTTCGAGCGCCGTTGCTCGTTGCCCCTTTCGTCGCTAATTCCGCCGAGTCTATTATCCTGTTTCTCTTAAGAGCTTCCTGCGTTCCTTGAATCTACGCAAACTGTTGACGTTTGATAGATCATCGTTCCTTTCATTAACCGTTCTATTGTTACTTAAACATCTCGTTGGACACGGAGTCGAGTCTTCAAAATCTCTAAGTCGCCTTGAAGATCGAATCGTCAAAAATATGAACGAATATGGGAATATTGAAAAGTGAAACGGAGAGACGACTTTGCAGGGTGGACAGTTCGGGCGGGGAAATATATTTCCTGGGGAATGGAAGCTCCCTGCCCTCGAGATAATAATAGAAGCCCCGAAAAGAATGACTGCGGCTCGAAACATTCTTTCGAGTGCCTTGGAAACTCGCGGTGAAATACACTCCTGGCAGTTTCTCAAATTGCGAACCGACTTTCGAACTTCGTGCTCCTCCGCGGAACGAACCGCGACTACGGGATTAAATTTTCGACCATCGGGGCTCGTTTAAATTGTCGCCCGGTTTCGCGTCTCTATCTTCGCGATAATAACGAGGGACAGCGCGTTCTCCCTCTGGAAATTGGTTTAACGAGCGTGTTTGTGTTTTTAAATCTACCGTGAAAAGAAGGAGACACGGTGGGATTTTCTGGGGAACGTGGCCAGGTCGATACCCAACGCCCCCGCTGTATCAGGCTCTTCCTATTCTGATTACGAAGCCGCCGCGAGTAACGATCGATGGCAGCGGACGAGAGAGGAGAGAAGCACGGCTTGGGACTTGATTCCGCGAGTACGGTCGTTTCGCTCGATTAACCGTCGAATTATCTCGACGAATTCGACGGTCTTTCGGAAGGAAGACGGAAAAAGGGACGAACGGTGAGAAACGATCCCCTCGATTTCAGGAACGTTAATGCACGACGATTGGGCGAGAGCCAAGGGGTCGAATCCGAGTGTCTCCCGGACCCTATTTATCTATTTATCAGACCCGGCCATTTTCTTCCTCCCTTCGTTTCTTCTCCCTGTTCTCCCACCCTCTCGGTACATCCTCCTTTCCACCGTTCGAGGATAACTCCGAAAAAGGTTAAGAGTCAGCGAGAGGAAGCCAACCTTCGATTTCATTAACTCCTGTTTCTTCCGAACCGGGGAATCGTATCGCAATCTACCGAGTCGATCTCCATTAGTTGGCTCTCGCTGGCCGTTGGATAGCGTCTGGAATCGATCGACGGGGATCGTCTGGCCGCCGCGTCATCGAATAAAGATCGTTTCTCGGCGTCTTTGAGCCACCGTCCTCCGTTTACGCGCGTACCAAGTCCGCGATCCGGTTTCCCCTCGCCCTGAAACCTCCGTATTTCCCGTGGGTGTACCGCTGGTCCGCGGAGGGACAGAGGCGTGGACCTCGTTATAAATAAATCGCGACCAAACGGCCCGTCCTCCGATCGATTAACTTGTTTCCCGACGCGAATAAATTAACGCTTTAATGGGTCGCGAAACGGCCGACGCAATTTTTCGTTCGCGGCCGAGCGGCGTCGCGGAATTTCGTTTATGCTCCGCGGGGATTAATTGAAAATTTACGGCCGCGCGCGGGCTAGAAACTGTTGCGCGGAGGTTTCGATGCGCTCCAACAAATGGCGACTAATTCTTTTCATTATATACAGTGGGGGGACGTTCTTTGTTCCCGCGAGTGGAAAACCGTTCGTTTATTATTTCACGTCTTGTTATGTGCTGCGAGTTCCATTTGGTACGCAAGTTTATTCAATATGTGGTGGTGAAAATATGTGAAAAATCTGACATGATCGATCTAACATTGTGCACTGTAAGTTTAATTAAGAAATTTGAAATTCGTCGATTTGTACCCTAAATCTAATATTTTAATGTTGATTTTTACCAAATTGGTAAATGGAGATCAGTTTTCCTTCAAAGCATTCAGAAAATAATGAGAATTATGTAAATTTTCAAATAATTTTATTGACATGTATTGAGCAATAATTAGTTTAAACTTGTGGAGGGACCCAATAATTCACTTAAGGGTTAAAAGAGGCACGAACTGACTTCTTTTGTTACGAGTACTTAAAATTCGTTTCCGTGGATTTTTCCCGCGAGGGGGAATTGATAAATTCGGCAAGACGGGGAGCGTTTTCGTAAACTCTCCCGTCGACGAGCGGCCAGCTGAAATAATGAACCGGCTGGCGTAAATCGTTTGGGAGCCGGCGCATCGTCCGTGGCACGATTTTTCAACGGCGTATCTATCCGACCGCGGGGTAATTAATTATCTAGCTCCCTGTTTCGCGGTCGAAACGTAAGTCACGATATCGCGTTTCTCCGAGTGCCTATTACACGCTCCGGACGATTTATGCTCTGCAGAGGCTGCTAGATATCGTCCAAGTTATATTTTTACCCGTTGCGAGGAGACGAAAGATAGAGCGGGGGGTGGACTAGGACGGGGACTAGGTTTCATCGAATCGAAAATCAATTTTAAACGTTTCAACACACCTCGTACAAACGCTGTACTATTATCTGTTTAAATATTTCATCCAGGGTCAGAAATTATCCGGAATATCCAGCGTTAATTAGCGATAAAATCTCTGTCCAGGTTTTTCTATCGACGTCGACTACCAGGGCAGAATTTCAGGTGTCAACTTTTGCTTTAAACACGCGAGAGAAGTTTGCAAAACACTCGAACACTCGAGAGCCGCGGTCTCTCCCGGACGGACAACTTTTATAATATTTTTTTTTTTCACGCGCTTAAACCGAGAATTGTTGAGAATTATTTCATACCTGAACTTAGTTTCACCCGGCCGGAAGCGGTATTTATTATCATCGACCGCGTGTTTGTTTCGTCATAACGTTATCGATTCACCGTGAAATGTTTCTTTGTTTCAGGTGAGTCCGAGAATTTTCCTCCGTCGATGTCGACGTATGTAAGTAAGAAATGTTTTGCTTTGATCCTTCAACATTTTTGTTCGTGCGTCGCTGTTATCATTTCATTTATCGAGGATCTACGCTATGTTAAATCGCCACGAAAAATATCCGTCGAGCATCATTGCACGAAATAAACCTCGAGGTTTATTTTTAAGAATCACATTTTCGATCACGCTATCTGTTCTTTCGGCCGAGCTCCGCGTGCACCACGGCCCATTGAGCACATCCCTCTTTCCGCTCGAATCCAATTCCACCCTTCGATACACGGGTTTGAGGGCCCCTTAAAACAATTCCAATAGCCAGTGTCCGAAAGTGCGAATTTCTCTTTCGACGGCGGGTCGAGCGCGCGTTGTTCGCAATCAAAATAAAAAAAAAAAAAGAGAAAAAAAGAGGAACACACGGCGCGCGGCGCGGGCGGCTCAAAGCCCTCGAGCCCGGGTTCTGATTTCAATGGCGAACTTTTCAAAGATTCCCGGTTGTATCGCGGCCACGGGGGTTGGAGATCGGGCAGGGGAGGGGGTGGAAAACGCGCGCTTCCGAATGTTCGACCGAACGAAGCCGCGGTTGCGGTCACTCTCGCGAATAGCTGTGCTCATAAAAGGCTTTTCAAAATGTTCGCAAAAAAGCAGCGCGGTGCACGAAGGGGAAAGTTAACAGGAGGGTCGCGAGAGGGGTGGAGAAATTCACGGTCCGACGTGCACGCGCGCGGGGGTTAAATCGGCAACGAAAAATTCGCGTGCAACTGCACCCTGGCACGGTTAAGTGAACGCGCAACGCTGGAACGGGTAATTCGAGGGAAACGTCGGATCCGAGGGGTTGACAAATTGAGCACGTCGATAGATTTACAATATTCTCTGACCGGTGCGCGAATATTCCCCGTTCTTTCCGATTTTAACGTCCTTTTGCTCGAAGACGCTCGTTAATTCCTCGATGCTCGCTGCTTAGTCCCAAAAATCGCATAAAATACACCCCCATTACCCTGCTGGCCGAATTTTAATACCGGATTCGTAATCAGAGCGATCGATTTTCATGCAAATGTGGAAACTCGTATTTTTAGCGATGTTTTCGATTATTCGGGTCGTACCGCCGCCGGTGACTATAAATATTATAAACATATACATTTATGATTGAGTACTCGAGGGTAGCAAAACAGAGACGAAACGTTCGCTGGCGGCGTTCGAAACAATCGTCTGTTAGCAACAATAGTACAGGTTTCGAAAAGAAACAAATTATTACCGGGCTGGATAATGTAATGCGGTATTGTGAATATTGTTTGAAAATGTATCATACAAAAGCGAAACGCATTTAAATGATACTGAAATAAAGGGGGTACGGTGTAATTTATTATTTTAAAAGCTGGTGTATTTCATTGTCTGTCGGTGCAACAGCAAACGTTAGAATATATTATATTTATTCCTTCGGAGAAATGTGTAAATTTCGTTATTTATTCGCAGTCAAAAAAGTACGATCAAGAGCTCGGTTTACTTGGGACAAAGGGCTGTGATAATTAATACGGACTAAATAGTGTTAAATAACGTACGCAAAAAGTTAAATGCTTTTCAGTTAGCGAAAGAAAGGAATATAATATTCGTTCAACGGTAAATATCCTTTAAAAAGGTGTAAAACTGTTTTATTCGTTTACTTTATTTTCTCCACGGGGTTTCCGGGCGATTATAAATAGACTACTAGGAGAAATTAAATTAAATATAAGTCCAGATACAACCGTGGAAGTGGTTCGTGGGTTGTTTTAAAAAATTATCTGAATATCGCTGGGCCGAGTGAGGTACTCGAGTCTCGAAATCTTGCAAAAATTGTTTTTCAAATTTTTATACCTTTCAACGTGTTTTCCGTGTGCTACGAACTGTGATTTATTGAAAAATTCCAGAAATTGACAAAATGGTTTTCGAATTCATACAATGGGAGCACGTAGCTATTGGGTTGTCTCGTACGAAATATCCGTTTTATTTGCTCGAAGTAAATACGCCACTTTATGCCACAATGGCTTTACCAATCGAAGCGCCATTTATTTTGTTCTATTTTTTGCTACGTTATTATTACACCGCGGAAGACAGGTAAACGATACTAGAATAAATCTAAGTTGAATCAGCGAGGAACGAACAGACGCGTTATCCGAGTCCCATGAATTTTTTATATCAATTTGCCCGAGAAACCAAACGAAACAATTCTGATTGTACACTTCCGTCTTATCCCATCGTATATATTCAGTTTATTTACGTGGATGTTAATTTTATACGGACGACGCGAAGGTAGCTTCCATATTAGTCCTCTGACCTGTAAATTTTTAATTTAGCACTTTATAAATATCCAAGTATTATTACTACCTTCACCGAGCAATATTAGCCGCGTTGATAGCTTGTTGCCGCTATTTTGTAACCGTGGATTTACGCAAACCGAAAGTTGCGACCGGCCTACGCGAATTTCTACCGCTGCGTGCATTCGTTTCGCGTCGATTTGTTTTCAAATTTTGCGCGCGCGATAATCCTCGTATTTAGGTCCGGTAAGTCCCCGCTTAACGTTGCTTTGTTACAACCCGCTTTTGTGGTACGTTTGAAACACCATTCGGCTATCAAATACGTTTAGCGGCAGCCGAGTTTCCCGCGAAGAACGCTTCTTTCAACAGTTTTATTTTCCGGACCCTCGAACCGTGGATTACGACGGCGGTCAGGTTAAAAAATTATCTTGTTTTATGGAAGATATCACAAATTGTAATAATTAATTTGTGAATAAACGAGGCTACGCAACGAAGGCAATTTCGATATGGCTTGTCTCGATTTCTCGCAATATTAAAGCGACATTCAGCGCGAGTTTTAAGGAGGTAACGTACGAAGTTTCTTCGTGTATCGGGCACAGAGTGCTCGGATCGACTGTTTCAACATGCGCGAGTGTGCTTTCGCAGCGGAACGGTAGAACGGGAGCTTTTCGTTGATCGTTTCGCCTCTGGGCCGGCATATTTTAATAACGATATTTGCGGATCGTATATTGTATCCGGCAGGGAAACGGTGTGTATACGGCTGAAATTGCAGTTCCAGAACAGAGTTTGATCCCTTTGTGCGATGAGTCTTGGCGGTTTCTGGAAGCCGGCCGTCGGATTCCGTTCCGTGCCGGCGTTGCACCATGGTTATGCGTTTATTATGCGCTCCCAGCGTTCGTACGCCTTACCCCCGGCAGCCTCCGTCCTCTTTTCCCTGCGCGGGCGAACGAAATCGAGCAATATCTTCGGGTCCCTCGCCTCGATAGGGTAACGAGATTCATATTCGACGAATTACGGCGAATTCTATAACCGAAATCGACTACGGAAGCGACCTAGCTGACGAGATAACCGGGGGCTTCCTCTTAAACCGATCGTTCGATAATTTATAGACACTGCGCGCGGAGAAAGGGTTCCCTTTAAACGACGGAAAAGAAGAATCTACGTAATCTGCAGAAGTATAATCGATGTATCGAACGACATTCCGTACCGAGCATGCGCCCGAACATCCTGAAACAGTTTCGAATTAACTCCGGGGCGTTTAATTAAATTTCCGCGAAATAAAATGAACGTTAGTTGCACGATATAGAAAAATAATTGCGTTTCAATAACGAGGCGAATAGAAAGCCCCCACGAATGCGTTTATTGTCGCGTTTGCGACGCAGCCTCGGAGTTCGGAGTTCCCCCGAATATTCCTCTTCACCTAGTATCGACAATGTTGAAATTCGAGTTTTTTTGCGAGACGCAAAAAGCACGCGGAGGTCGTTTCTACGTACCGTTATCTTTCCTAAAAGGAATTTCATAAACCCCGTGAGCTTAAAAGTATTTTATCGTGCTTTTCGACGATAAATCGGTAAATAAACCTCGCGGAGCGTTTTTCGTTGAAAATACGCGGGGCAAAGGAGCCGGGGAACGACACGAAAATTGCTTCAACGAAATCTGTCCGCGATACACTTCACGCTCGGCCGAGCGGGGCTCTATCTCTCGAGGCCGGACAGCGCCGGGGAAAAGCAGAGAACCGGCCCCCAAAGAAAACTACAAGAAATAATTACTCCGTCGTCTCGAAGAGGGGATGAAAGATAGCAGAGGCCCGGGAATGGTACACCGTACGCCGGGCAGCTAAACTGTCGGCGGGTCTGGCCACGCCTCTCCTCTCTTTTAACTTTTGTACCCTCGAAAGTTAATTACTCGAGGCTACCGATAAGGATCGCGGCGCGCTCCGTCGGCGTCCACCGTCGTCCAGCGCCGCGGAAATGGAAGCGTCGAAGGCAGAGAATGCGTGGCGAGCGAGACGCCAGGGGGTAGTGGTTGGTTCCCTCTCGAACCTCGGAAAGTTCTCCGGTAGTTAGAGGCCGAGATAGCGGGGGCACAGGGGAGAAAGAAGCCACGACGAGCTTTCGGGCTTCCTCCGAGACCAGGACGACGGAAGGACGCGCGAGAGGCAAAAAGGCGAGCTAACCTTCTTACACCCATTACCGGAGGGGGGAGGATCGGGGGGTATAATGTCGTTAATTCGACGTTTTCGCGAGCCGGCTTCCGGCCCCTAAGAACCAAGAGAAGCCCGGCAAAGCCTCTCCTCCCTTAACTCGTCTCTTCTGCCACGGTCCAAACAAAGTTCCTACAATCCAATTGACCCAACGGGCCATATCCGACCCGTCGCCTCGACGCCTCCTCCACGCTGCTCCGGAAACCCGGAAAAAACCGGCGATATTCGGTTCTCGAGCTCCCCATTCTTCCTACTCCATCCTCCGTGGTCTTTTAAATATCGTATCTCAACACAATCTTTGAAAATCTGTAGCTGACTCGTGGAAGGTTCTGCTACTCGTTCGATCTCAGCATAATTCTTGCGATCATTTGTTCAAATCAAAACAAATTACACACCACAAACGCGTATAGAAGAAATTTTTTTTGAATTTCATATCAAGAATTCGCAATATAATTTCTATATATTTTACGTAACAGTTTGCGTCGTATTTATTCACAACTCTGCTATTCATTCAATCTCAGCATAATTCTTGCAATCATTTGTTCAAATCAAAAGAAATTACACAACAAACGCGGATAGAAGAAATTATTTTGAATTTCATATCAAGAATTCGCAGTAATATTTCTATATATTTTACGGTAACGGTTTGCGTCGCATTTATTCACAACTTGAAATATAAAATGTTTTCCATGAATAAAAACATCGTAACAATTTTAGTTTAACGATACTGAAGGATGCAGCGAAGGATGTCTAGTTTAATTTGAATCGCGTACTAGAGTAGGGGGTTAGGAGCGAGACATGAGTTGCAGGGTTTTTGAAACGAAGGAGCGACTGGAGTTTTTGTTCTCCATTGCAAAAATCCTACAATATCATTTAACATTGATATTTCATCAAACTTTTCCCAATTTTCAAACAACGTATTGAAAGTGTTAAGAAGCGTCATCTAAACGTCTACTGCATACCTTGCAGCTAAATTATGTCTCTCAAAACATGTTTAAGCACATCTGCGATTTTTCCGACTTTTATTAGACGTTCCAAAAGTGTCCAAACAAGATATTTTTAGCCCCTGTCAGCCCCTAGATTTCTCTGGACAGGACTAACAAGGGACCGTGCGGGACTATCGTTTACCCTTGTCCGTTCGGTCTGTCGTCAGGTTGGTTTGGGAAGACGTCGTTGACGCGATCGTTGTTTCCTATCTTCCCGCGTCGCATTGTCCGGGCAACTTGTACGTCAATAAAGCGCACGGAATCGTATCTCCATATTTTCCCTCGCGAGAAGTCCTCTTGTAAAGGGAGAACGCCACGAGAATACCTTTATCTCGAAATCAAGAACGACGCGCGAACGAAATATTAACAAATTACGCGAAACGAAACTATTTTAAAGGGGAGGCTTTCGACGCGCGTGCAGATCGATTACTTTCCACGCGCATTACAATCACCGAGTGAATTACTCGGATAATTTCGTTGGCAACAATTCTATTAATTGTTTCTGACGTTACCGACAATGATTATTTCGTGAAATTTCGTTTGCTTTGATAGTCTGTTAGCCTCTATTTAACAAGACTAACACGATTTCAATTAAGCCGGTTAAACGAGCTGTCCGAAATTTGGATATACAGTCAACGAGAGCTAATCGGCTTTGCGGATGCGGACGGGGCGCAAAATGCAATCGATAGGAAATCGAACGGTGCTTTTGCACGACTTTTCGGAGCAACGAGCAAAGAAAATCATTACGTGCTCCACAGGCCAGCCAAAAATCATAAACCACTGTCGCTGTTTGTAAACGAACCTCGTCAACGCCTACGATCACGAGAAATCGGAGTACTATCGAACGTAATTTTCTCACGGAGCAAATCGACAGAGGATTCCCAGCCATATTTTGTCCGAATCGACTGGTTCTTCCCGCCGGAAACTCCCGAAACAATCCGCGATCCGGGATCCACGAAAGCCTTCGGCAGCAGTCGCCCGAACTTCTCACCTCGTTCGGCGAAACTATCGAAAAACTCGTCGCCCCGTGGCGCGGTTAGAGTCCTTTGGTCAATTAGCGAGCACTCGCAGGCTGATTTGTCGTCGTCAATTAGCGGCGGGGACCATCGAGAATTCCTCGTCAGGACGGACTTCCTCCGCGAATCCGCTTGATGACGCGAGGAACTTCGCGTCGAACGTGGCTCGGACGAAAGACAAGAGCGTTCTTTGACGACTTATTCGTATGCGAATGGCGTCGAGTGGAAGTCAACGATAACCTGGCCTGGAACTTTTGTCCTTTGTCCGTTCCAATCTCTAATTTCCATCGCGCAAACATTGTTTTGTCCAATTAACCGTGTCGGTTCCCAAACCCTCAAAGCGATCTCTATTCACCACCCGATCCGCAGACGAGTCTAAAATCGCCTTTCGTATTTAAATTAATTTTCAATTGAGTAAACAATTTATGATCCAGTTCTATCGCACACCAGTCGTATAATCAATAGGAATTGTTAAAACTTGTTTAGGTATATAGCGTCAAAGTTAATTTCAGAATAATATTAGAAGATAGCAAAAATTATAACAGCTAGTATAGCCATTGGATAGGGGATGAAATGCCCTTTAAAATGAGCGTTTGTACGAGTCAATAGCTTTATTAGTTCCGGAGATATAGCGATTTTAGTTTCAAGTCGATGCGGTGGCTAGTTTCGGAGATACGACGGTCCGAAGCGTTTGTTTACATTCTTACTACGGCCTTGTCAAGGTCGTTGACCGGCACGTGACGCGTGGGAACTAGGTCACTCGGCCACTCGATCGCGAGTCACGTGCGAGAGAGAGAGGTCCGGCGCGACGCGTCAGACGGAGACAGAGATAGTCAAATTAAGAAAAATCATCCCTTTACATAAATTACGATATCTCAAAAACGGGAAGTCGGATCGTCAAAAACCAAAAGCCATTTTAAAGGGGAAGGTTTACCGCTTCCAACGATGGCTCAATAATGCATAAAACACTAATAGTTTCGGAACTGCACGCGTTTAAAGTTTTAGTAGTTTTAATACGCGTTAACTGACGTTTGTAAGACGAGGAGCGAAATTTAAAAAATTACCTCTTCATTTAAATTGTGATATCTCCGAAACGGAAAGTCGAATCGTCAAAAACCAAAAGCCATTTTAAAGGGGAAGGTTTACCGCTTCCAACGATGGCTCAATAATGCGTAAAACACTAGTAGTTTCGGAATTGCACGCGTCTAAAGTTTTGCTATTCTTAATACACGTTAATAGGCTATTGTACGTAATATGCGATGACGAGTCCATATCGACGATTAGAAATGAGTTACTGTAAGGTCGCGTCGCGGAGTATCGCGCGAAAATGGACGTTCGTTGGCAATTAGCGCGCAAGAAGGGACAGGCAAAGTCGGGCGGGAGTTGAAAAGACGGTAAGGAAACATCGGGCCTGCTCGACAAAGAAGCGTCCGTTCCAATTACCGTCTGGGCGGAATCGCGACGCAGGTCACCGCGGGTCTGTCCGCGAACAGGCCATTTAAATCTTCCGCAAGGCGGACCGTCTGAAGCTCGGAGGATCGGATAAGCGTAACCTTAAGACATCCGAGACGCGGGGGGGGGGACACGCCGGGGAAGCGAGAAACCAGAATCTCCGGACGAGGCGAGCTTCGTGGCCGGGGATAGACCAAACTCCCGAGTCAAACTTCTAAAAGGATATCGCCTCGACGACTTGATACCGCGCTCTGTTTCGTCGAACTCGCCCCCTCGCCTTTCTTTCCTCCCCCGTCCTCCTCTGATCCCGGCTCTCTTTGATTTACGAAACTTCGCCCCGACGTTTTCCCAGTTTTATTCAGACGTACCGATACCACCTGGATATCACCGTTTCTCGACGATTCTTCTCCGCGCGATGACGAATCGCCGTTTTACTGCCGCTGGACTCAATGCTATCGTGCTTACGCGAAAAGAAAGCTACGTGTCGACATCCCCATTGGTCAACGTCTTCGACAAATAGGGAACACCAGCCCTCTTTTCAGCCAAATACGATATAATTGTTTACACGGGTTGTTCCGTTAGTTGGAACGTAGGTAATACTAGTTTCCATTTTAACCGAATAATCAATTCTAGATTCGTCCGTACATTAGCTTCCATCTATGTTTCATTCGTAAAAGCACCCATGAATCTATAAAAGCGGCTGAATCTAGTTTCAAAACGGATCTAAAAATTTCATGGGTCGATCGTGATAATAAAATATGCCCAACTCTGCAGCAAGTCGCGCCCCTCGATCGAGATCGCGAGTTTTCCTAGGTCTCTGAACCCCGCTCGGGATCGGAAGTTCTTGCGGAAGTTTACCCCTCGACTCGTGGCGCGTTAGGAAGTAACGTTCTTACGTAGTAGATCGGGTGTAGTAAAGCACCTTTCCCGTTTAATTAACTATAACACTTTATTTGGGATACAGGGAAGTCTGGATTACATTAACTACGGCGAATCCTATCTTCGCGACTCGGGGAACCCGAGGAAGCTGGTGAAACGAAGTTATGTGCTATTCATGTAACGCGTAAAAGACTTAGGAACACGAAGACAGTATTCTTTTTCTCAGGATGTTTCGGAGGATCGTCTTTGGTAACTCTGTCCTCGATCGATCCATAAAAATTTGCTGTCCATTCTCCTCGAGCAAATGTTTGTTTTCGAGTTTAACGTATTCTATCCCCGATTTCGAGGAAGGTCCAGAGGATCGAGGCGTTTACGATCAACGGATCCAGACTAATCGTCGAGGTGACGCTTGCTCGAAACAAATCCTGCGGTCGGACGCGATTGATTCGCGCGAGTATACCGATCGAAGGGCCGCGGTGTAATTCTAAAACCCTTCCGGGCCGTTTCGAAGGGAATAGCGACCCTTTTCGGTCAGCCCGGATACCATCGTCGACCACAGACGCCGTTTCCACGGAAAGGACCTCTCGCGATCATCCATTAGCGTCTCAAATAGGATATCGGCCCAGCGCCTTATCCTCGCCCTTCCAGCCCTTCGAGGTTATCGATTTCGAGTCCGTGTCCGGGATTTAATCCTTCCGAGATTGATCCGCGAGACGTCGATCACGAGGTCCTCGGAGGATAACGAAGCCTGACTCGAGTCGCTGGCCCGTCAAAATTCTTTTGGCGTTTCGCTCTTTAGCGGATTAACGATGTAAGGAAGGAACTTTATAGACTCGTATGACTCCCGATAACTTGTCAGACTATCCAGGATTAATAGACTTAGACTTCCTTCGACGTTGGATAGGCTTGGCACCTTGCCAATGATAGTTGGACGGTCTCCGAAACTTCCATTGCCTTCGTCCGTATCTAAAAATCGGGGTAGATTTAGAAACTCGAGAAATAGTCGAATTAGAAACGATAGAAAAATTTATTAGAGATCTCTGAATTCTATCTTTTATCTTTCTTGGGTTTAAAAATTCTGTTTGTTGCCTGAAATCCTGATTTAATTTAGATCAAGTCCAACTTTTCTGGGCGTTTACGTGCCTTTGAGAGACCGTGAAAATGTAGCCGCGTTGCCTTCCGGTGTCGTTCGGTATTTCGACGTACGAGCAACGTACGGACCACCGTCCATTATCGGATAAGTTCGATCGGTTTGTTGAATACTGTTCTCGTTGTAATAAGCTTACCGGGGCAGTTCCTAAACTTGCAGTTCCTCCCTTGTGTAGCGAGCTTTGGCTATTTGATTACATGCCGCGCGTATACATTTAAAGCTACTTAGAGAACGCGGAGAAGCCAGCCGGTCAAAGGAATTGCGATCCTCGGACGTTCTGTATCACGGATTTTCCGTCGGTCACGATCACAAAGGCCTCCGAAGATACCTGGACTGCGTTCGATCGTAGAATATATCGTCCAGCTTCGCGGGATCCTCGTGGAAAACTTTTTCCTGAACGAAAGAGTAAATACGATACATGCGATATTGCGAAAAAAAATCTTGTACAGAAATTTCGTTCCCCAACATGCGTTCCTCGAACCCTGTAAGCTAAATCCGAACCCCAGGAAGCTGCAAGGGCAGCCATCGGCCCTTTACGCTTATTGGTAGCGTTTAATTAGTGCCGGCGCCGACGCAACCATCGCGCCGTCCACTGGGCAGCCCCGTTCGACCGACAAATTCCATCTAATTTTCACAGCCGGGATCCTTTAATTACAATCCGTACCTCGAGATTTCCCTTTACGGAAACTGGCCGGCTTCCACCTTTGAACCGACATCCCGTCGCCGCTGTGTCCCTTATGGGATTGCAATCACGGCCAAGGAAACATAAGACTTCCGTGAAAGTTGCCAGCGAACGACTTTATTAAAACCCGGGATACCTCCTTTTCTACCGGATTAATCTAACGAGGACCAGCGTACGCCTAGTGGCGCCAAAATCTGCCGTAGTTCTTAATCTGCCATAGTAATCAATTGAAAATTGTAACGCTTGATTTTTAACACTTTAACGCTAAAACGCTAGGAATATTGTTATAAGGAATTATAAATGTAACATCAACAAATGTAATAAGTTGAGTGTACGATGAAATGGTAACTGATAAGGGTGGTTAGTAATGCACTAAAAAGATCAATATTAGAGCGAAGTCTGCATAAATACATGTTCTATTTACCCTGTCGGAGAATCCAACGCTTCTTAATCTTATGATTTGAAATTCCTTTGATTTTCCAAGCGGAGCCATGTTGTTGGTTAATTTTGCGCTCAACGCTCGACCGGTCTGGTTGCTTTAACGAAACAATCGGCGATCCAGGAATGACTGGTAAGACAATCGAAAAGTTGGGGAATGCGGTGGAATTCTCTGAATCGCTCGCGCGTCTCTTTCGTGTTATTCAATTTGTCGATGGAGCGCGTCTGGTCGGTCCTCAGCGGGGAACCAGGGTTAGGTTAGACGCGTCGCTTCGACGTCGTCGCCGACGATGGAAAACGACAGCCGGGTAGAAGTTAGCCGGGTTAATTCGTTGGAATTCGACGACGCGATAATACGTCGGCGGAGGAGGTTAATAGCACGGACCGGTCTTACTCGAGGGACTCCACCCCTTATTGTACCAGCCCCATTTATCCGTTAGTCAGCCCCTCGTTCCCTCGCGCCGTTGTAATCGAGGCGCATCGTTTGCTACCTGCCCGTCCTACATTTTCTGATAATTAAACGGCTACGAAATCCGCTCGCATACCTGACGCTGGGAGTCTGAAAGTAACCTCATCTTCCTTCGAAGTCCTCCTGTCCCTGCGTCCAATCCGCTTCCTGTTTACCCCTCGCTTACTTACAAACGAGCTAATCTTCCTTAAACGTTGACGATTCGTTGCTCCGGAGTTTTCGCGCCGAGTACAGATTTCGAAATCTACTTTTAAACGATTCTTTTGTCGCGATGACCATCTTTCGCTCGACGGTGTACGAATTAACTCGAACGTAAATCGTCGAAACGACTGTTGGAAAGTCGGGGGTTCGTTCCGCGTATCCCCGTTCCGTTCTCGGGCGTCTTTTGGAAGCGAGTCGGGCGTGTATCGATCGTCCCGAATCGCGGTGGAAATGCATCGTCGACGGGAACAACGTAACGCGATTCACTCGATATTCCGCGTTGTCCAAACAACAACGATTCTCTCGGTCGATGTTGCTTGAAAAATTCCCGCGTCTACCCGTGATCGGAGAGTTATAGTTCGCGTGGAAAGTGCTCGCGATCGTCGATCCCCGACTCTTTCGTGGAACAAAAGAGCCTCGAAACGACGCGGTCTTGCAAAATCGTCGCGCTCGCCTCTCCTCGGCCCCGTTTTTCCGCGACGGCTGGCAATAATTCACTTCCCAGCCATTTCGCCGGCGATATAACGCCACTTGACAACATATATCCAGGTGTGTGTGTTTTTTTTAGCCACCACCGACCACCCCTCCCCTCTCCGGGGTCGATCGATTGTCGCAAGTTTCGTGGCTCGCAAAAACACACGCCGGGGCTCGTTTCCTTCGCAGCTGCGGAATTTTTCGCTCGACCGATTCGTCCGTGGCTACCCCCCGGACCTCCCGCTCGTGAAATCGAAATTTTTCCAGAAGGGAACAGGGTCGTCTGGATAGGCCATTAAGTACGAGTTAACAGCCCGGAAGAATGCGAGGCTAACAGGCCGGGATAAATAAAAGAGAATTCTTTCCCTAACAATGTATATATAGGGCGCTTCGCTCGACCAAAATAATGAAAAGCCCTCGTACAAACGCGACCGACTCGTTCGACCCGTTTTACAACTTACAGTCATCTTTATTTCCGCGTTATCCGATAGATTGCATACCTAACGTTCCATTTTTCAGGGGATTTAAGCGATGTTCTTTCACGAATAAAAATAACATGAATTGTATGAGCAGTCATCGAGCAGACTTCTCGTTGATTCGAAAAGGGGGGAAATTAAGTCTTAATAATGTGGGAGGATATATAAAACACCTCCTACTCTTAATAACTGTGATTTATTTAAATAAACCATATATACTATTAGGGCGCGTATCTGTGACAATCCTCGTCAAAGTCTTCGCTGTAACTGACTTTTTGCTATTTGGTCTCGAGGTTCGTTGTTCGATGACTTTTCCCTTTTTCCAGTATGGAACAAAACGGCCTACGTCATGGGCACAGGGGTTTTCCCCGTACCCTGCCCTTTCCAGGCTAAAAAGGCCCGTTAGCCTCCTACAATAAATAGAAAAATACGATATCTTTTCGAACGATGGAACGAAGAGGCGGTAGCGTATTGTCGCGGAGGAAAGAAACACGAGTTGGTGGGAATCGATCGACAGGGCGCGTTCGGTAGCGAGCCGAGCGTTAATCACAGTTAATCTCCGTTGAGCAGAGGAGCTAGAACGCTGTCAAACGTAAGCCAGAAGCCGCAAACTAGTGGCGCAGTAGTGACGGCCCGTGAATGGTCGGACGTCCAGCGGCGCGTCAAAGCTGCGGCGCGACACGGACAGTCGAACGCGACAGACGCGAATTACGCTGAAAGAAATTCGTTTCGCGGTCCCCCTGTCATCGCAGCCGGCTTGTTTCGCGTAATAACGCCGCCGTTTAACGATCTTACCGTGATTAAACATCCACCGAGATAAAGACCTGTTCGAACCGATGCCGCGGCGTTGAAACGAGGACGCGTTTGAACATTCATTTTTAGCGAAATTATGAATATTGGCCTTAATTTTAACACCTTTTTCAAAATTTTACTGATCACGACAGTCACGACTATAGATACAACGACAGTAATTGTACGACTTTATTGCAACAAAGTCGAACATAACGAAGCGAAATATTCGGCGACGAGGGAGAGGAAAATTGATATATGCGTAGAAGCAGAGTTAAATGCAGGCAATGGTACAAAGGCGAAGTATAACTATCGTTAGCTCAATTTGAAGTACAGTATAATAAGAATGCAGAAAGAGAATGTACAATAAGAAATGGAGGAGAGAAGGAGTCAAAGCAGAAGGTAAGGACGAACTTAACGGGGAACACGGTTGGAGGAAAATCACGAAGAATTGTGGGACAAATACGAACGCGTTGCCATAGAAAGGACCGAGAACGGATCAATCGAGTCGGTTAGGTGGCATTCGCGAGCATCGAGATGCGCAATAGAGACGGGCTCGCGTTCGAGAAAGTTTAGGAGAATCCTTGATGAGCTGGTGACTAGACGGAGCACCGATGACCGGAAATGAGAAGCTAGATCGAGCGTTCTCCTCGGAGTTTGTAGGCGAGAGTGTGCGAGAGTTATGCTGGGAATTAGATATTCTGGTTCAGTCAGAGCTTGCGGTGCTGGTAAGAGTTGGATCCCGAGGTTCAAGGTCAGGTGTCATTCTCCGATCAGCAGTATACGCGAACTATTGCCGAATCGTGTGTAACGAAAGCAAAATCTGCGAAGATACGAAACGTTCAAGTAGTACGATCGAGAAAAGGCAGACGCGTCCGACCATTATCAGCTGTTTCTACTTGCTCGTCTTCTAGTGGCAATTTCCGTCGAAAGTTGGAATATTCTGCAATTTTCTAAAGGAAACCAGGTCAGGGTTCTTTTCAGCTTTATTTGATCGTTCGATTTGTAGAAGCAGGACAAGGGGCTCGTAAAACCGGGGAAAACGCATTCGATTACAGAAACCGAGTTCTCCGCTCGTAATTTAAATATAGCGCCCGAGGCACATTTCTCGGATTACAGGCCGGTATATTTCTCGACGAAAGTTTCTTCGATTCGAGGAGTCGATGGCCGTAGTGATCGACGATCGAACGAAGCTTCCTCGAAACCGGATGAACCGTCAACGTCCACGGTATTACGGTCAGCAGTATTGCGGCTATTGGCGCGCGGTCTGACGACGTATTATCCTATTTTAGCGCGGCTCTTTCCCTCGATCAAAATAACAGTCAGCGGATTTTGAAGAGAGCCAGCCACGTACCGGTTTTACGACTCCCGATCGCATCACTTTCGGGAGATTCGAACTAATTCGAAATAAAGCACAGTCGCGAGGTTGGTTATCCGAAACGAATGCGCGATCGATCGACGTGGTAATTAGAAACAATAAAGTCCACGTTGAAGTGCTCGCGACGCGGCGTTTAATTGGCCGGTTAATTGAACGTGCACGAAGACAAAATATTCTCAAAGAAACAATTGTCATGGAGCGGTTTCGGCGACTCCGGGGCGGTCGACGTCCGTTCACGGAAGCGAGTTAATTAATGGGGAAATAATTAGCGGCGCTGCCTCGGCGAAAACGAACGCGGCCAGGGAAATATTTAGCGGCGGTTGTCCCGAGCGGACCGAAATTGCGCGACAGCGAAATTGGCGTTCCGCTGTCGCGCGGTTTCCCTGCGCGTCGCTGAACTTTTTACCGTCCAATTCGCGCCTGAAACGCGCTATTTTCGGGATCCCACGTCCAAATTGCAATCAAGATTTTATACGTGGAAACGCGTTCTTTATTCGCCCTTTCCTCCTTCCGACCCTCGAGATTGGTTTCGCGTGCTTCGACGGTCGCGAGTGATATCGATCCTTCTTTCGTGAAAACGTATTTTGCACGATGTTAAAGAAATAATAATATTTTGGTACTATTAAACTCTGGTATCGTAGAAATACAAGAAAACATGTGTAGTACTTGAAGATGTACAATGGACAATGAAACAATCTGAATACATAGTTGATAGACTCGACTGAGAATACGATCAGCATGATGCTGTCTCGAGTTGCATTTGTGTACATTTATTTTCACAAACTTCCTAAATCGTGTCTTCGTCAAGGCAAATAATTTTAAAGATTCGATTTTATTTGTGATGTCTCTAATATTTGATTATTAAAATAAGTCAAGTTGTCCCTAACGAAGAATCTCGCGCGTGGCGGTGAAGAGGGGTGAGTTTTGGTGGACGGGACAGAGAGTCGGTGGGAGGGGTGGAGCCATCGAAACAAAGGGGGAACAATTTGGAGTCTAAACTATGTTTGAAATAAATAAAGAACGCTCGTTAAACGGCTGGGCCACGAACGCGGTTTTTTGCGGCCAATAGCCATTATCCGGCGGGCAGCCATTCCGGAATTATTGCTCGCGGAAAACGGAGGAAGTGAGGCATTACGCCGCGAAAGCACGTGCACATAAATGCAGGGAAAACGGACTGGTATCTATCCGGGGGCGCATCGACCGCAGTGGTACGTGCCGACGGTACGAAGCTCGATTAAACTCGGCCGCGTCTCTCTTAAGACGAAAACGCCCGCTCCGGGCCGTGCAACTTAATTAAAATGTCGATTAAATGGTCAATCACGGTCAACGAACCGTCGGGTTCCTCGAGCCCCGTCTCGAAAAGCTTTTAAATTTCTGGCCCTGTCCGCGAACTTGCTCGATTCCGAACCATTTTCGGTCGATTCGTTTCGCGTGACGCGTATATAAAGGAATAATAACGCGCCGCGAGAGGGGGGAATACCGTTGCGCTTTTCGACGGGAGAAGCCAGAAGGGCTCTTGCCAATTCGTAAGCGAAGGATCGCGAGAGTAATTGCCGCGAATCGATCGTACGAAAAAAGCTTCGCGCCGGTGACTGAAAATTTGCGACCGAGTACGAGCTGGTAATCTCGAAGAGACTTTCCAGCAATGGAAGGACCTATTAATTCCGTCGAAACGTTGTTAAGTATCGAATTACCATTCCGTCCGGGCGTATTATCTCGCAGAATAAACAAAAGGAAGGCCGCAAAGCCGATGGAACGAGTACCAGTCGATCTTTGATCCCCGTCGTTCGGGGTAGCAGATCGGTCAAAGATATCGTTTCGCTCCGGCGCGTTCCCAAAGCGTTGTCTTTTCTTCAAAGCAGACCTTCCTTCTCGAGCGATTCTAGCGATCCCCCGCGCCGCCCCCCCACCTGACGAAAGTAAGCTGAAACAGTTTCGCGTACGCTACGAGGCAGAGGTTTGATACTCCGTTGACCTCATTTGGGGGGATAATAGCATCGGGGCTGTTACCGAGGATCGACTTTGCTCGACGATCGGAGCTGCGTCTGTCCCTCCGGCCCCCTTAGCATCATCCCTGCCCGGCACGGTAACCGATCGTAAAGGGTTGTTATCGGAATACCCACGGCCCGGCTGCCACGAAAACGAGACTTAGCGCCGAGGAATATGTGTTGTTGCGTTGTTGGTGTTTGGCGACGTGTGCGCCCCTCGGTGCTTTCGGTCTCCTTTCCGCGTTGCCAGGTGGCCTCGGCTCGCTCATCCCCTACCTGTAGACGATACACGCCGCTCCGGCTATCTTCGAGCTACGTGCAAGCCCGGATATAATGCGAACCGACGATGTAGATTAGTTGAGCCAACTTCCCTCTCGCTCTCCAGGTCTCCCTCGACCCTGCTGTCCCTTATTCGTCTTCCGCATCGTCCCCTGTCTCCTCGCCGTTGGCCACGCTGCCACCGCTCTGCCCCCGGAGGTCTAACGATCAAATCTAGCTGCGCACACACCACGCTTTGATACCCGCCGCTACATGCTCGCGCGACGTGTACACGGCACGCCGCGTACACAACGCTCGGGCTAACGAGTGCCGCCTCGACCTCCTTCCGGCCGCTGCTTCCGATCGCTCTTCCCCCCCATTCTACCACCCCCCGCGTCAAGCTTTATCGACTTTACCTGTTTTCGGGATCCGTGGATCTATCGCCACCCCCACTTTCACAATTCACGCGAGTTTCTTGTTCGATCGTTTGTGTCGGAACGAATAATTCCTGTTGAGTGGACGAAATGTTTCGATGAAAAAAAAAATTTCAAATAGTCCTGGAAAAATTATTTTCGGATGTGGGGGTTAATTACAATCATTTTTGGTGAATACACATACCCCCGAAATCCTACGCGTTTTCGAGAAAAAAATTCCTTACTTAAAACATCATGTCTGACCGTACCCTAACAGTTACCACTGAAATTTCATGAGTATCTTTAAAACGTCGTAACTCCTTAACGAATTGAAGGATTTTAATTTCTTAAAATGCAAATTACGCGTATTTTAGTAAAGTTTAAGTCTACTCGTATACCTTTGTGATGCAACGTGCATATCGAGCCCGAATTCGGCGTTGCGATCGTATCGTTGGGTGCTGCATCGAAATTATTGTGCTCGCATAGATTGTATTTCCCGATTCTATTGACTCTAAACCAATATACTGTGTTTACAAATTTCAACGAACTGACCTGCAATTACAGCGGTCCGGTGTATCCGTACGGAATTATCGAAGATCGAGATACGGGGCACGATTTATTTCATCGATCGACCTTCGAGCCTGGGTATTACCACCCACCGACGGCCTAGCAATTATTTATCATGGTGCTCGCGACGATGACTCGGTTTGCGCGGGAGGGATGACTTCGTTAGCCCCGGAGAAACTTCGATTGGTAGGCGTCGCTGTCGTTATATCGATTTCCATCTTGCGGATACGTTCGCTCGCCTGGTCTCGGTTAACCGCAGGCTTTAGGCGGGTGGATGTGGGTGGTCTGGCAGCGGTACCTGGGTGCACCCACTCCTGAGTCATTACCTACAGCGTTGCACATCCCGCGGGAAATTTTATCACCGCCATGGAAAGGAGGTGCCCGATTTTCCAAGAATTTCTACGATCTTTGTCACCGCGGGTACGCCTCGCGTTGAACAGAACGGTATCGTTGGTCCAGAACTTCGAAACGGAACTAGACAAACCCGTGATACAACTGATTCTACACAAAATTGAACGCAACGCTCGCGTTTACAGCCACGGTAAACTTCAGAGCATCGAAGTTGCCGCGTGAATTAGAGATAGAACAACAATTTACGTTACATAGTCAGCGTTACGTTCTACGGAGCATTCTGCTAGAACGATTAATTTCGTTCCGGGTAGGAAGCAAGTCCGTTGATCCGGCCGCGAGAAATTGAAAATTTTCGTTTTCGAATAATGGCGAGGAATAAATTTTGTCGCGCGATGGCTATTCATTGCAGCAAAGAAATATTAGCGCGGTCACTCTATGGACGGAAACCCGCGGAGCCACTGCGGTTCCGCGGTAAATCGAATCGGGATCGCGGTTTTATCTATTTGCATAATTTTCATAAATAAGCGATATCTTTCGATTATACGGAAGTACTTCTGTCGGCGCGAGCCGATTCGTCGGACGCATAATGCACGACCGCTGTTCCTCTTTCATTCTTTTTTTTTGCTCCCCTTTTCTACTTTTATTTTTCATACCCCCCCGGTCGCCGGGGTCAGCAATGAATATTCGAACGAAGAACGCGAGGGTCAGCGACGGCGCTGAATTTATGCGCGCGAAAAGCATTTCCTCGTTTTATATTCGTAATCGCGTTTCGTATGCATCGATTTGTTGACTCATTGATTTGCCGGCCATTCGATTTTAATTCAATCTCGGCCCCCTGACGCGTGTTTGCCTTGCTTTTGGCAATCACGCGTGTACAAATTTGATCGACTTTGCGAACGAAGGGTGGCCAGGGAGGCGAAAAGTCACCAGGTCGCCGTTGACGATCCACGAAAGGTGAGGAAAATCCGTTCTCGCTTTTCCGAGATTCGTCCTCCGTTCGATCGTCGACGCGTCAGTTTGTTTTTATTCGCTCATTCGACGACTTTATTTGTCGTCGCGAGTACCAAAATATGGAACTTCAAGAGAAAAAGCAAAGGTTGGACAAATTTTTATGCTCAGCGTACCTGAAATTACCAGCCCTCTGTATTATTCATCATCGAGAAAAAGTATATTTATTAAATGATTCGAATAATTACGCCTACGAAGGTAAATCTTAAGCTCCTCGAATTGAAGAGGATTTAATAAAAAAATCCTCGCTTGGCTCGTGACATTGAGGAATGCGTCGTAAGGAGAATAGAATCAGGCGAGATGGCAAATGAAGATAAGTCACGTAGGAGAAGAGACGACAACTAACGCGGAGGATTTGGAGGAATTTAATTGCAAACTATGTACGTTGCGAAGGTTATCTCGCGTTTAGCAGACTCAGCGTAACGAGTTTCGACTATCTTAAACGATCGAGTGTCGCTGGCGTGCACACGCAGAGACTAAAAGAAATAAATCTGTTTCGAATTTCAAGTTACGGTGCTTTACGATTGTCTCGAATCAATTGTACGGGTTCCTTCCAACGTTGGACTCGCCGAAGAACATTGGCGGTGCCGTTTTTCGATCATCAAGCGAGGGATTACTGTCGCGACTTTGAACGCCCGGTAGGGAATGAAGTTCTCGCGACTGAATTAACATTTTATTGTCGCGTTGTATCTCGGCGACGCATCGTCCGTGTCCTTCATTTCGGTCGTGCGTTTTTCTCCGTACGGTCGACGACTCGTAAAACAGAGGAATTCATGAACTCCTCGTTACCGTGCACAACTTTCAGCCAGTCGCCGCGTATCGTTCGTATCGCGCGATATAACTTTGTTCGCGAGCCGGCGTATCAGCTACCGCGCGGTCCGATAAAGTCTGAATTTATTCGGCGATGCGCGAATAAAAGTTGTCGCCCCCTCCCCCTCCCCCCACCCCTCCACCCCCATCCACACCCCTTTCTGTGCGATCGCAAACGAGAATTTATCGATCGACGCCCGTTCGAAGTCGATTGCGCCTTGTTTTCGAGCTGGAAAAGCTTTCCTTGTTCGCGTCGCGCGCGATTTAATCGCGACCGATCGCTCCGCGACGAATTCTCTGCCTTCGAAAATAACTGCCTTCGTTAAAACCTATACGGATACGTAGAACATTTCACAGATTATTTATACTATGGAAAATTCGGTTTCGCGTTTCCCGTGCACTTCTACGCGATAAACTCCAGAACCACTCCACCGATTTGCGTACAATTTTTCGCCACCGGGATAGCTCATTCTTCCGGTTTCAACGTGGACTGTGTTGCATTACTTCGCCATAACTGGGATGGGGGTTGTGAATCAGAGTGCAGACCGACTTTGTATTTTTTAAAATTCTTATTTCAACGTTTTAAGCCGTGGCAACGAATTGCAGGGGTTTATTAATAAATGCATTTTCCTGGTATAATGAATTAACAGGCGTATTAAATTATTCCCAAAATTCTGAAATATACACAGTTCATTCGTTGACTGTTACTAATATTTTAAAGTGGTTTCTGGAAATGAAGGTTTTCCAGTAGCAGAGATATCTCCGTTTTTTTTTAATCCGGATAGGAAGAAAGGAAAATTTACTGCAGCATAGATGTCTGAAACTAGCGCTTGTCGCAGTCGATTGTTAAAATTCTCGTTTTTCGCGAAACGTCAGAAACACGGTTTTTGACCCAGAAATCGTTCTCTTTTTTATTTATGAAGAGAAAATCCTACGATATCAACGCAACCCTGCTGGCACTAACTGTATAAAAAATAACTATGGTAAATTTCGATAGTGTCGATTTCTAAAAAGACTGTTTCGACAAAATTCCGATCAGAGTTTCGAACACGGGTTACCTAACCCAGATCTGCCCGCCAACGGTTGCTGAATCGATCAACTGTAAAACACTGTAACGCCGTTATTCTCATATTTTTGAAAAATCAATTCTTTCAACGGACCTGGGTTGTACGTAACCCCTTTAATGGGGGCGCCTGTCGAAAACTTTAGAAACTATTGACTCGAACTGTCACGGTAATGAATCAACGGGTATAAATATTACGTTGTTTTATAATTGTATTCCAATATCGTTGCATCCGTACGAAATTGCAAATTTCCATTTATTCCCGATTTACAATGTCACGTTTCAAAATATAGATATTAAAGTTTCGTTCGCGTAACGTAAGTTTTAAAAAGTTAAATTCAAATTATTATTAAAAGGTTATCACGATTCGTCTTGGTGTTAGCAGTGTTTTTCTTGAATCAACGAAATTCTCAATAATTTGTGCAACAGATTTTCCTCTCCTTCAATATCAGACGATTAATGTTGTTCTATGAATGAAGTCCGGCTGACAATCAAAACTAATAGAATTTACGATGAATAGTTTTAGGGTTTAACCGGATGGAAGTCGATGGATCTTTGAAGAGGGTAAAAATATTTGTAATTGGAACATTTCCCGTGAAAAAGTTGATCGAGGTCCTTCTCATCTCCGGCTGGCTCTTCGTTCCAAGAACCTTCTCTGGAGTCGAAGGCTAATACTGACCTCCCCGGAGACAATTATCGTACTTCTCCTTCCCTTAATTCTTATCCTCGCGACCTTCCCTTCTCTTTCATAGAAATTCCAAAAGTCTTATCCTTCGATACCTAAGATTAACTCGATGTACCTTGTAACTCGATGAAAAGTCACGATCGATACGTATCCAACGAGCAAATATTAAAATTAGTTGTCAGTTTTGTGGACCCTCGAACAAAGAAAACTTTTCAAACGCGTGATTTTTCTTCGAAACAAAACGTGGGGTATAATTGAAAGGCGTAATTGCGGATCGTCGTAAAACGGGCGGCCGTAAAACGCGGTCACGGCGGTACGCCATTATAGAAACAAATTCTTTGCTCGGTAAAAAATTGCTCGCGAGCTTTTTTCAATCGTTTTCAATAGACGTTCCGCGGACACGTCGTAATTTTCCTTCGAAAAGGCCTCTGCGAATCGACGGCCCCTCCTTCCGTTTCTGTTCCTCGTCGAGCGCAACAACGGTCGCGCACACGCATTGCAGCTACTCGTTTCCGCGTATTTGCATAGGTCGAACCGCCACGCGTGCCAAATACGCGGGTCCGACGCGTACGAGCGTCCATTGTTGCGAAATACGCCCCGTTGTTGCTGAAATTGGCCCCCGGGAGCCCGTCGAGAGTGATTTCGACGAACGTTCCGTCCGATTCGCGAAGAAAACAGAGAATTTCGGGTCGATTTTTCCGCCCAACGGGTAGTTAATCGAGGGCTGATTTAATTTTAATTTTAAAGCCTTCGTCGATGTTTTCAAGCTGCTAGGAATCCGCGAGGTCGTTGAATGGCGGTGTAATACCGATCGGGACAAAGCCGAAAAGCGAGCCACCTTCTCCCTTCCTCGCGACAAACGAGGAAATAAAATAATATTCCAATAATCGGGTTATTGGCTTTGCCCGGGAAAGAATCTCGCGATCCTCCCCCGCTGCGAATTGCAAAATATTGCCCAGCGAGGGATTCGTTGCTCGGAAAACGGGGGAAAAAGCTTTAATCGTCGCGGTTGTAAATTCCTTGGTCGCTAAACTCCGCTCGGGAACTCGAGCATCGTGTTTATCGGTCATATTCGTCCGACTCCTCGTTCGTCGTTCGATCGAACGTTTATAAGCGCCCTAAGCATCCAAAGGGTTAAAAGGTTTCCGTCGTCGTCGACGGAGTTCCAGTTTCCTTCGAGTTCCGCGTCGTCGATTCATCGATTCCTTCGGATGCCTCGCAGATCTGCTACCGAACTTCCGATGAATCCGATAGCTCAAGATTTCTCCAACTCTGGTACATGTACCATTAGTGGGGCACCAGGAGGTTCCGTGTTAGAGGTCGACGGCCTTTTTGGCTTAAAGGTTACGCTTACGCGCGATAGAAACTACCCCTATTTTATTTTTATTTATTCGTTTATAATGATAGTATTCCGCCGGGGTGAGACGTTCCTTGTAGAACTCATTTAACACAATAATTCAATAACTCAACACAACACTAAAACTGAGAACTGGTAAACGGGAAACTTTATTTACAGAGCTTTATTAATAAGTCTACAATCTATAAGGTCTCTCGTAGTTCTCCTCTTTCAAATCATTGCCGGTTCCTCTGGCAACCGGAAGGTACGGGATCTCGCTTCCGCTCGTTCGAGGAGGCAGCTTTACATCTTCACTCCGTTGCAACAATATCTTTACAAAATTGAATTGCAATCGAGACATTAATTATAAATTTTAGGTCCGATTTTTTACTATAGATTAGACTACTCCCTTAAGAAAGAGTTCAAATTGGACAGAGTCCTTGGAAATTCCATCGATTCGATGTTTGTCTCGTAATTGTTCCTTGGCACGCGGCATCTAAGAAACGCGACCGCGCATAGGCGAATTCATCGTTCTTTTTAACGCGTAGGAAGAAATCACGATGAGATCGGAGATTTCTGGCGGCGGTTAACGAGCCCCGGGCGAACGATCGCGCGAAAGATTGCGAGTCGGTCGAATTATCGGTACGCTCGAACCGAGTTATACGCGTTCGCGCATTTATGATCGCGTTCGCCGTGTTTATACGTTTCGCGTGTGACTGGTCGGCGGTAGCATAACTCCGGCAGCAAGTATACGGTCGGGAGAAGCCTTATCTCTTCTCCTCGAGACCTTCCAACGTCTGTTTCTCGGGAAAATGGAACGGTTTCTCGGTTCGCTCTAGCTCGAGAAAGGGTGGAGAGAACGATGGGGGCACGATGCTTAAACAGAACCTAGAATTCCCCGATAGAAGCCACCCCCGGTCGGTGGACGGTTGAATTGCTTTAATTTCCATGCCTCTGAAAATTACGCTCTGCGAAGGGAACTCGAAAGCAATATTAAAAAATTCAATATCCGCGTATGGAAAATGCTCCGCCGCGTCGTGTCTCCGTGTCAATTTTAGTCGAATTCCTCGAACATGCCCGGCGAAAGAGCATCGCGTTTTCTAATTTATTTCGCTCCATTTACATGAGAGAGGGAATATCGTATCGCTCGTCGGCGGACATTAGTTTTAGCAATTTGTCACGCAAGCTGAAACTTCCACCGGTCGAAAACAATCGGGGGAGGAAAATTCTCCAAGGCTTGGAATATAATTATTATAGAGGCCACGAAACAAAAGCATCAAAGACAACGAACGGCTGCCACTACGCAAAGATTAAAATATGTACGCACGGGATTCACGGATTATTGGAATTATTTACGTTATTGCGATCGGAATGTTACTCGTCGAATTTAAACGGCTCTTTTCCTACGCGCGGCACGTTCCTCGGCGATAAAAACGACGAAATGTTTTCAATTTTTCCTCGTAAAAACTGATTCCACCCTCGTCGCGATCCCATTTTCGTCGCGTTCGAGCCCCGAATTTGCAAAACCATTTTGCCCAAGTATCGTTGCTCCGAAAACGTCGACCGTAAATTTTACCCGAATGTTTTCTGCGCCAATAATCGTTATTTCCTTCTTCGGATTCATGAAACGTCCATCGATCATCCGTTTTTCGCGCCAGCCACCCGACACTTTCGATTCAATTGCACGCTCCGGCGCGCGATTTTACATATATAATGCGTCGCATTAATTACGCGATACGAATTCCCGTCGATTCCCCTCGTTCCGGGAGCGGCAAAGCCAAATCTTTCGACGCCATCGGAGCTTTGAAATTATTCTTTTGTTCGAGGCCCTTAAATTCAGCGATTTATCAGGTCTGAAAAATCGGTGGTAAATAAATCGGTGCAGAGAATTTGCAGGTTACAGTCAGTGTACGCTGTAAATGATAACCTCTTTGACTCGTTCACTTTCGGTCTATCGTACGGGCAGCCAAAAGTTGTCATTTATTCTTGTTTGTTCGGCATTCTGCGGTCGGTGTGAACGATCTGAAAGCGTACGGATGCATTTGTTCGCCTTTGGTTTGCGGTATAGATTGGTCAAAATTCGCTGGTTGTCATCGCGGTGAAAATTTGCTCGTCGTTGGCATCGCGACGCCGCCAATACGCCGATACTATTTCGCGTCGCGAACAGACGCCCGTTAAAACGTAAACGATCGCGTTGTCCCTGTCTCTTTCGCGACTTTTAATCGGAGGTTTAACACAAACTGCGGTGCTTAAAAATGTAGCGTTTACGAGAAAATTGAAAAGTCGTCGTAGAAGCACGGGAAACGGTAAAGATCGGTGAGCAGGGATAAATAAATGAATGAAATTATCAACACACACGGCGCGCGCACATGGACGGTGAACAATGGTCGGGTATCGTATTAAAAATCGTCGGTAACCGTGAATAATAGGGCGTTCCGTGCTCGTAAAGCGTCCTTTATGGCTTGCTTATGCGTTATAAAATTATTATTACCGTTCTTGCATTAAAACGGGCCGTCGCGGCTCGAATATCGCGCGTCCGGCTGCGAAATACCGATTCGCTCGTAAAGTGTTTGCCCGTGTATCCCGATGTAGGAGAAATCGTCGATCGGGGCCGAAACGTTGCCATTTTCGAACCTGTAAACTTCACTTTCGAGCAAACGCGAATTGCCCGATTGCCGGGAAACGTCGAGGATAATTTGACTTTTGATTTATTTACACGGACCGTTTGATAGAAAAAGGAAACGGAAAGAATAAAGGACGCGAGCGTGCAGTAAAAGAAAGGGAATAGTTACGACGAGTCACGTACCGCAGTGAATAACAAACGTTTAAACAACCGGTGGAGACTCGGTGGGAAAGCCGACGATTTCCCAGAACGAATTCTCATTCATAAAGATGCGATACGAAGAATTATACGTCCCATAAAGCGTGCTCGTACGCGAATCGTAACGATGGTATTTCCTCGCGCACCTAATTAAATTTATGCACTATTTGCAATTAACTTTATTTAAGCATGCAAAGAGGCGCGTGTCCGGAGACGGTGCATACGCGTAGAAGCGATTATTACGGTTCAACCAGCCAGCCGCTGGCGAGTTTTTCAATTTCTCCAACGAAAATTACGGTTAATTTTATCCGCTGCTTTAATCCGCAACGAGCGTTATGTTGATGACCGAAAAGAGAAAGGGGATCGTAATTACGAGACGCGGTTAAATAGAATTTTGGGTTCGAACGTTTCCAAGTCGGAGGAGGTTTAAATACTGGCGAAAAAAAGTGGACTGGAAACGTCGTCGTCGGAGTCGAGGATGACCGTCGTGGAAGACGTCGGAGTATTAATTGACGTGCAATTTGCAAACGTCGAAGCAGCCGGTAGACAGGAGAGGAGGGTCGACGACGCGTTGTCGAGCGTAATAAACTATCGACGAAAGGATAATGGCGGCATAAATAGCAGGGACAGCCTTCGAGGACGCGCGGATGACGCGGGGAAAGAGCAGACAAGGATCGCGGATTCCGAAGACGAGAAGTCGAAGGGAAGAAAAGCACGTAGTCGCTAAAAGCTACTATGTTCGGCGTCGGATAAAGGTCGGGGCGGGGGTTGGTTGTGCCGGCGGTTTCACCTTGTTTCCTCCCTCGTTCCAGTCGGTCTTATGTAAAATCGGGCTTTTTTCCAGCCAAAATATTGTCGATCGAGAAAGACGGCTCGGAAAAAGGACAGTCGCGGTGGGGGGAGGGGGAGAATCGGGTGAAAAAGCGCGATGGAATCGGGCAAAATGCTGCAAAGAGACCACGGGAAAGGGCAGAGAGGTGGGGTTGGAGGGTCTCCGCCCTCCGAGCACTGTTTCCTTCGCTCTTTGATCTGGCAACCCATGCCTGTTGTTTTCCAACCGCGGACGTCTACAAATAAAAGACCCTAAACACATTCCGTACGTTCATCGAAGGGCGAGATTGTTTCTTCTTTCGTCTTTCCTGCGTGGTTTTTCATCCTTTTATCGTCGCCAGCGCTCCCTTCAAATCGTCCGTGAAAAAACGCGCCTAAGTCTCCGCCTTTGTTCCGGGGCACGAGACCGTGTCCCGCATCTCGTTCGCTTCTTTTTCCACGTCCGGCGCTGGATTTTCGACCAATGCAAGACCTACGAGTTCTGCACAGCGACGTTTCGTGGCTAAAATTAAAATAGGCATGCTTTTGTATATCTTAACAAGTCAAAAAGTGGTGCCAAGATTCCTAGTTTTCGTTCGCGGTTTGAAAAACTGATATTGTATTCTGCGGAATATCTTATCACGAGTCCTGACTCGGCAGAGAACGAAGGAAAATCGGAAAAATTCAACCGTACTGAATGTACATGTTTTACAGCGTTCGGAAAAGGTACAGTCGTTGTACACCGTGAAAAGGGAAAAACAAAACCACTTGAACATTATCTTTACCGGTAAAATAAAACACGCAACACGGAAAAATATAATTCCAGCGGGTTAGCGACAGTTTGGTCCAGTTGAAACGAATAATACCGCGGCGACGTAAATGCTCGCAGACACCCGCCGCGAGTAGAAATAACCATTAATGGCCAGACGCGTTGGACGGTTCATATTTTGCGACGAAATAAAGACTGCCTTGCAAATCGTACTGGGTCAGACGTTACAGTCACCCCAAGTACGGCGAAATTACTCGTAGTACACGTCTCCCTTAAATTCTTTATTTCTCCCCGCGATGCTCAATGGCGCCATACCCGACGAATGTTCGACGCTCGTTATCTCGAAAACAAAGACTCGCACGAGAAAACTCTATTCTATACTTTCGATTCGTCTCCTCCTGTGGAGCTCAGGATTTTAAAATTTAGCGGAGCAGGATTTCCAGGATCGAGAAAGCAAGAAATCGAGTTGGTAAAAATCGTGGAAAGACGATCCTGACGATAATTTACTCGCAACGTTTGACTGACAGAGGGTTGGGGGATGATGGGGGTACCGGATTAAATCGGTGGACGTAACCCGGTGATCGGCGAGGACCGACGCGACGTCCGTATCGATTAACGCGACGCATCGAACGTGTCGGATTAATGTTAATAACGAGGCTGGACGCGGATGCCGAGCCTTGCCTCGAATTTATTTACCGGCCGGACCGCGGCTGTTACGCTCGTGACACATATATTGCTTCCGATGACAATGCAGGCTGATTGATATTGCGCGTCGCGGCTTTAATACTTAATCTTTAATCAATAGCGCGGCGACAACTAAGCGTAGCGCCGCGCGCGCGCCACCTCGCCTGCCCGCCGCTGTTATTGGATTTCCCGGATCTGAATTCGCGATCGCTTTCAATGGAGACGACAATCCGACGGGCTCGAGCGCTCGTTTCCGGCCTACAAGCCTATTCGTTTAAAGCGTTTCATTTAAACGGGCGGACAAAACGATCCGCGTGCACCGGCGATGATTAAACTGTCGCTGGTTTTGCGCCGCTTTCGACGCGATAACAAGGCAAAGCCGGTTATTAGATCTTTGTTAATAAACGAACGCGATCGATACGCGCGTACCTCTGTCTAAAAGTAAAAGATTCGATTTAAGCACGGAAAGGTTCCCTTTTCATCGCCTTACTTCGATTCTTGCTCTCTATTCGTGTCGAGATCGTCCCATGCACAGAGGCGACGGAAATGCTGCACGTAATCGCGAGACACTTAAACCGAGACGCATAGCGTGCACCATGGGCATAACCTTTACAAGGTAATGACTGAAATTCGAAAGTTTCGGACATAGAATTAGGTAGACTTTTTTCATCGTTCCGGCACATGGAACAACCTCGTAAAGTTTCAGGCATCGTCGTTCCTGGAGTGGATTAAATAGAATTAGCGTTACGGTGGCACGAACGAAATGACTTATTTCGACTTGGAAGTTGTTTGTCGACTTAAAACCCGTAAAAACGTGTACCTAGGATTGGTCAATTACTACGGTCGTTTTTTAAATTTGCGAAATAAGATTGGATTTTCCATTTCCCGCGGAGGAACCAAGATTTGCGTAGGGGTTGCCGCGCGATTCTCTGCTCGAAAACCACGCGTCGCCTGCGGCTGAACGCGCCACGAAAACCCGTGGCGATGGACGACGCGTTAATTATACACCGTGCTACTACACCCGCTATTAGCAAGCGTTCATTATACTCGCCGTGATAGCCGCAACATTGTCGTTATTCCCTCAAACAGTTCATCTAATTTCCTGACACGAATCTGCTTAAGCGCGTGCACGTAATAATTACGCCCCCGCAATCTGTCTCGGATCGATATCGCGAAAACATTTACGAGTCACCGTGCGACGTATCAACGCGCTGACAATCGTCCGTGGAACCTCGATTTCGAAACCTTTGATCGAAGAATGCTGGAAGAGCACCGTGTCTGTAAAATTGGAATTTCGTTCCGTCGAAGTCATCGAAAATGGGAGATTAAACTGCTCTTGGAGACGGAGGAAAATCATAAAATATCGCTGTAAGTAATATGAAGCAATCGCTGTTCGCGCAAAGAACTACTTGGCGAATAAAAGAACCAGAGGAATAAAGATAAGCGACATGGAATACCGTGGCTCGACGAACGCAAAAGATTTCCATTTCATCTGGGAGACGGTAACGAGTAATGCGTATCGTAAAATGCGTTATCAAGGTATACTTTTTAAAGCATTTTTAACGGAATAATATTTGAAACGTACTTGTACCAGTTTTCCCCCGGAGTTACGTTAATTGTAACAGCGGTACAAACGAGGAAATTCCAGTGGAAAATATGAACGAGGAACAGCATTCAGGGAAGAGTATTTTGTTATGAATTTCCGAGCTTTTATGGGTTTTGTATAAAAGTCGTTTCGGGTTGAAGATTCTGTCGTTCCGTGCGGTTTCTTCGTCGGTTGTACGAAAGAGTCGCGATGGAATTTCGAGGCGCAGGATCGCGAGAAACGCGTTCCATCGACGGAATAGGCCGACGGTTCACGAGAAAGGGTTGCGCTGGTCGGTATGGATGGCCTATCCATGACACAGCGGAACGCCGATAAAGCCGGGCCGGCGCTTATAGCCGGTTTATCGCGTGTCTCGCGACGGAAGCGGCGTCGTTACGCCAGCGCATCGCTCGACGGCGGACGATTAGAAAAGTAGGCTTTCCCTTAACCGCAAGCGCCGGCTGGGTTTATTACTTATGCAACAGGCCGCGCGAAACTGGAGCGAGTTGAATTCTTCATGGCTGTGCCTCATCCGCCTGTCATCTTTCTTCCGCGCCGAGTCGGCCCGAACCATCGAGACCTCTCACGCAGCCAATTTCGAGGACGGCTAGCGCCACTTACCTTCCACTGAATCATGCATCGATCAATCAATCGACTCGCGACTCCCGTTGCCCTAACCTTAAGCCGACGCTCCACTTCGACGATGCTTTACTTATTACTATCGACCATACTCCCGACTGGCTGGGGAATTTCGCGATGCTCCCCTTTTCCGAGGGCTTTCACGAACACCTCTCCCCGAGACATTTACTTTAGATTCGATTTACGGGGGCTCCCTGTTCTCGGTTATTTCCTTTCTGAATGTTTACCATAGAAGAGGAGAGCGTTTTGTCCTGGGTCTTAGTCGGTCGAGGAGTGAGTACTTGCGAGAGAATTAAGAACGTAGCCCTCTGCTGGCGAGCGCAGGAACTGTCGTCACAAAATTCTTTGGTAACCCATCGTGTTTTACTCGAATCAGACACCCTATAATAATAAAAATATCGGTTTATCGCGCGACAGCGATCCGTAATCGCGTTCCGACGGCGGGAAATAATTTATCCGAATACACGATGCTCGCCGATAACTCGTTCGAAAAGCCCGGCTCGCGCGGCGTTAAAAACGCGGCTCGATCCGGTCGAAAAAGCGTCCCAAGGTCGGCTAACGAGCGGTAATCGCGAGCGGGCAAAAGCTGCGTGATCTCGGCTGGTTCAACAAACCCGGGGTCCGCGAGGCCATCAATTTTTCTTGGGAACACGGATGCTTTTTTCCCGGGCGAAAGGGCCGCTGCTCGAATCGCGGAATTGCTGGTTCCCGGGGCAATCTTGTCCCCGACGAACAGGGGACGTTGGACAGTTGGCAGTTTGTTTCCCGCCTTTCGGTACGGGGGCCAGAGATCTGTAATTAAAGCAGCGGCGTTTGGCGGTTGACAATTTAAAAGCACCGGGACTTCAAAGGCCGATCGCGCGATTTTATATCACCTTTCGATGCGCGGCTTGATCATACGGGCTGGTACGAGCGTGTTGCGTTCCAATGGCTCGCGGGGACCGTACAAATTCCCTGCACTATTTCCCTCCCCCCCACCCCCTTTCTTTCATCATTTTTGTTTTTTTTGTTTCGATTGTTAACGGCATAGTTAATAAAGGACGAAACGAATACGAGAACTTCGAACCCGGTCGAGGCACGGTGTCGAAATATCGAATTTCGACGCCCTCGTTGCGATTCCGCGATAGGTTAAGATCCTGGTCGAACGATTTCTGCCGTAATTTTAGCTGATCAAACGATACTCCCGCGTTACGTGCTCGAAATTAATATTTTTTTAAAAGGCTGCCGCTCTTTTGAATCGTGATCTATGTTTAGATGCTATGCTAGGAAAGGATTTAAATAAAAAAGTTTTAATAGGTTTTTCTCGGTAAAGAGAACATCTCGGAGAAACCGTGGCGCGTATGGGTCGTTTTAGAAATTCGAGTCGGCGATAAACTCCGCTCGGGTACCGAGTTACCGTCCACTGTAGCGGGGGAAAAAAAACATCGAGGGTTCTTATCGCGTTTCCTCTTCGGAAGGGTACGTACCGACCACAATAGGAGGGAGGTCGTGAAGCATTCGGGAGTTTTTCTAGATCAGCATCGACAGTCTGGTCCGGCATTTCAAACGGTAACAATATATCCAACGTTCGATACAATGTTCCTCGAGGCTAGGGGTTTATAAAATTTTAAGGGGAAAAAGATCTGGTATATAAGCTTTGTACGAAGCAAAAACTCGATCACAGACTTTCTTTTCTATCGCGGAGTATTATATAATAATAGAAATCTGGAATGTTTCGGTAACTCGTCACGCTTAATTTGAATAACACGATTCCTTGGAGTAAAACTAGAATAGCCTTTCGTGGCAGTTTCTTACAATATTGATTGAAAATTATCGGAAGAACTGGCTTTCGTTTTAGCCGATGGCAATTTAATGGACTTGTGTAATTCTTTCGAGGTGATATTTAATGCAAAAGTTTTAAAGAGCTTCATATCTTGGGTAATATCAGCGTCGAGGGCATTATCTTTGCGCCCGTACTTTCGGTCACGATAAAGCCGATTAGCTGCTATTTTAGAACGAGAAATTCCGAAAGGAAGGATCGATCCAAAGTCCTGTAATTGCTAATCACAACGCGTCGAAGCAAATGGACCGGTTGCCGGTCGTTTTATTAAAACGAATCGTTTAATTTTGTTTCAGGTAAGGGAAACTGCGGAGGATATCGTTCGCGAAAACGATGACCGACGAGAGACGCGACAGCAACAAGGCTGAGAAGCGACACGGCCGCTTATCCGAACTGCTTAATGATCATTAAAGTGGCGGCTGTCGCGCGAAACGTTCGAGAGAAATGCCGGCGCTCCAGCTGGCCGCCATCTGCGCCGTAATTAGTAGGTAAACGTTCCTATAAATTTCCCGGCGAGTCGTCCGCTGGCTAATAACAAAAAAGCCCCCGGGGAAAAAGGCGGGAAAACAAGTTGGGAAAATTTCAGGGATCGTTAAGCGGCCTGATCGCGGAAAAAGGAAACCGACACGCCGCTCGCGTTTCACCAACCATTGTGGTCGATATTGCCGACCTCCTGGATTGTTTGTTTATCGTTAAAAACGCCCGGCGACCCGAATTTTCCTCGTATCCGTGGAATTAGCCGCGTCGTTAAGGTGTTGTATCGTTTTCGTGCGTTAAAAAAGCACTACATTTTTTCACATTTTTTTCTACGCGACAAACACACATATTTCGATCTAAATTTGTCGATAATCTTTAACCAGTCTCTTAGATTGTATTGATAATTACACGATAGTACTCGAATTCGAGTCGAAACACTTGAATTAAATTCAATTCAAGCTACTATCGAAGGTTTATACGTCCCGCCGTAATCCTGGTGGGTCGCGCATGCGCGCTCCATTGCCATCATGGCTGTCCTTTTTGTTCGGTTGCTGTATCAGTCGCAGTTCGATTATATATCCATTATTGCTAATTATAATACATTTTCGTTGTTTTCTACGTGCTTAATGTAATTGTTTGTCTCTCTTTTGTGGACTCATTACTGAATAACCATTAGATTACGAAACTACGCGTCATTATTAGTGATTGAAAGCACGTGGCCGAGTTGAGGTTATGCCATTGTGCACGTGGTAGATTTTATACGAGCGTCGCTTCGTTTTTCTGTACTGTGGAAAGTTATAACACATCGGTAGAGAAGTGCAATACGAAAATGACTGACGGAAGAGTATTAAGAGACATCCACGAAACCTACAATGGCATCGGTGGAAAATCGAGATCCGGGATAACTTAGGAGTCATCAGGGTCTGGGAATTCGCCGCTGGAATCGTTACACAGCCAGAGAAGATAAAATCTGGCCAAGTATATCTGTGATTGTGAAACATCTGCAGACATGAAGTGTACCAGAGGTATGTACGAGTTGAAAACATTGAATGCATTTTAGTCACATATTCTTGGAAACCTGAAGGTACCTGAAGGTATGTGAAGGCACAGTTGGCCCGTTAGTAGTTTGTCAAAGGGTTGTTTCTCAAAATTGAATCTTTGGAGTCGCAAGATTTAGGGAATAAGTTTAATAATGAACTTTTGACAGCTAAGTTTCTTAGATGTTTGCTCAAGGAGTTTGATAGCTTCATAACCTTCTAGTAACTCTTAACTGAGAGAACAGAGCTGTAATAGTTTTTAGAAAAGTTCATCAATGTAGAAAGAAGCTTTGATGAACGACTAGTGTCGGTAGATGCTCAAGCAGCAAAAGTATAAGAAATATCTACAGTAACAGAGGGTAACTGTGGTTGTATTATTGCTGATTCGGAAGCTAGTAACAGTGATTGGTTTTTATCGCTTGTGAAACTTAGTTCACCTTTCTTTATGAACAGTATCGACGGTGAATCTCTAAAAGCTAGAGATATTGGAGGCAAGTCAGGAATAGCAATGCAGAGAAACCCAGAGCTTCTTAGGAGGACAAAACACATCAGATTCAACAGGAGATGCAATCTGGCAACGTCGATGTCTCATACATACCATTGGAGAGGCAGGTAGCTGATCTTCTTAGGACGCCATCCCTGGGTATATTAGTCTGCATTAGCTCAACAAATAAAAAAACACATCAAGAACAAGAGGAGCCATTGAAGATTTATATGACCATATTTGTCCCATATAATTGTTTGTCCCTCTGTCGTGTACTCCTCACCTAGTAACCAACAGTTTGACCTTTTCTTCGAAGTTTCAAAGATTAACGAGGGTCCTAGCCGCCGGGACAAAAGTACGGCGGAAGTTGTTAATCTGAAAAATATCTAGGAGGTCATGCCGCGTCGTAAGCTCGATCCAAGCCGTTCCGGCGAACGCACGTCGTCGATTGGCGCGCGTGTAAGCTTCGCCGGTCAGCAGATTCATATCTGAGATAAATTTCCTTGACGACGTTACTGTCCCTTTCTTTTTCCGGCGTCCCCCGTAGGCTCGAGGCCCTCGTACGTTCCACACACGGCTGGTATCAGTCCCGGATCTTAATTCAAAGCATGAGCGCTAGCGACCCTTCCGCCCCCAAGTACCGCGTCTCTCCTCTTGCTCTTACGGGGCCGTGACAAATAGCTTTTAATTTCTCGCCACTGTTTACCCAAGCTACTCCCGAATTAATTGCCCGTTACCCGGCTTCCGGACGTTATCTTATCGCCGGCCACTTAAACAGCCCCTACCCGTGATCCTCTGGCGACCCCGCGTGTGCAGACCAACCCCCCTTTCGACGGGATTCCTCGCGAGGGATGCGCTACCCGTCAGATTTAAACCGATGATTGCGAATGCAGAGCGCTGTGTAAGCCTCTTCGGGGAAGCGCGAATCAGGCCCCCGGTGTTTGCTGAAACTCACGACCAGCTGGGACGACGGGATCTGGAATATCGCGACCGGTATCTAATCTACGCGGAACGCGCTCCAGCCCTTTACCAGAGATTAATTTCCCCCCCGCGAATGGGATCGAAGACTAATAATAACAAGCTCCGGTCGTTTGCTTTGCACCCAGGAGGCCCGAAAGGTCTCCAAAACTGTTTTAAACTGATCCAACACGACAAAGCAATCGGAAAAGAAAGATACGTAAATGATTCATACGGAATTCTGACCCCGGATTTCGAACAGATTAATTAGTAATACCCGTACAGCGAAGAAATTAAATTTTAATTCGGTAATTAATGAAGGAGGCCTTGACCATTCATAATACTCGTGGGAATGCACAACGAACAAACTTTCGCTAGAACTTGGAATCGATCTGGTAGTTTGAATTTGTTTCGCAGCCGATTGTCAGCCAGACGGAGCCTTGGCTTAATACTTGAAAACGCGAATTACCGTCCGCCAGGGAAAGTGTCCGCGTTCGGTAAGCAGATGCCCCGGGATATAAACTTTCCGTGTTCCAAGGGAGAATAATTTCAATATTAACTCCCCCGGAACTTCCTGACACGAAAAAGTACTTTCTCGCGTCCTCGTCCTTCGTCCGTGGTTTTCGCTGTAAGCCACGGCAATCCATTTCGCGCTCGGAGGGCCTCGAGGCACGCCATAATAAACCCTGCAGGATTGGACTGTCCAGGCCTGGAATTCTAGGAATACAATCTCCGAAACACCCCCCCGTTAAATTCAACGACGTTCCGCCGAATTCTCGATGAGTCTCGGACGTTCGAGATTCGATTATCGCGAACGGATCAACGAGATTTCGTAAATAAGTCAGGCAACGTTTATCGCCGCGAATGGCGGGTTCCGTGTGCGTGGCCGTCGTAGTTAAAGGTTAAGACAAGCCCTAGGAGTGCACGCTTGGCAGCCTTACTCTTCGGATTACGCTCGGAAAGGTGCGACTCGAGTATTAGGCGTACGCGACAGGATCTTCTGTCTCGCCCAGACGGCAAAGGGTACCCGGAGGAGGGCTGAATGGAACGCGGGTAACGGTTTCCGCGGGTAAAGACTGCTCGTCGCGTCTAGGGGTGAGAGGGGGAGGAACGTGATCGTAATATCGAGACGGCAATACGCGTTATGAAAGTCTGCTGTAACCTGGCGCGCGGTTTCTGTCCCGAATTAAAAATAGCCGGCGGCTGTCCTCCGCGTAGTTGGAAAGACAAGCGTTTCCAGCTTCTTCTGGGCAATCGAACGAACCCTACTCCACGTCCAAGTATATTTCCTCGATGCACAATTGTGCTCTGAGAGTAAATTAGAAAGTCACGAAATGTTTGAAGCGACATTTACATTATTACCAACTCTGATCTGCTTGGTGCGTAGATCCTCGCGTATTGTCACTATTATCGATAGGTGGTCCCGCTAGCTGTCTTCATTTTTTGGCCAACATGGATCGAGTAGATAGAGCAATTCGGCGGCAAGTCAAAGGTCCAGAGTCGCGTCTTCCCTGAATCAGCGTTAATACTTAAATCTACCCGCCTACAATCGCCGGTTACAAGTAAGACATCGGAATAATAGGCTACACCGAAGCAGTTAATACGTGGAATTAAGCCGCCTCTCGCGTTCAACCAGGAATTAAGCCAGTTCCGGTGTAAACCGGCTGGCTCGTTCCCTTTGTCACGAATCGGCCCGGGAAACTTGGTCCCGTGTAAGCCGGACGAATTATCGGCAATTTTCTCGGCCGGTGACCCGCCCGGTGGAGGTCAAAACGGTTTTAACTGTTGTAACACTGACCGTAGCTAACCTCCGCCGGCTTACACGGGACCTTTGGCCCTCGTTCACGGCCCATTGGAGCGCCCGTTGCTTTTCGCTGTTGCTTACGAGCAAGTAGAATGATCACGCGACTGGTCAGACGACTAAAATAATCGAAAAATTGAAGATCCTTGTTTTATCGTTAAATTCGACGATGTAGAGAGAGATTATAGTCTCGTGGACTGTTTCTGAAAGGAGACGTTACGTCGTTAGGTATAACGTACGGGATTGGTAGTAACGATGCAACGGGAAGCGATTAATTATTATAGAACAACCGTGGTAGAACGGTGAAACGATTCTGGTACGTGCAACCGACTCTCGGTTCGAGTTAGACAGATTCGGTGCAACCGATTCGAAGCTCTCTCTGATAATGATCGCGAACACGAGCCTCCTTTCGACCGGGCCACCGAAGTACCGACAATTAACAACGCGTACGGTCCGGCATCAATATTCAAATTGCGGGTCCCTCGACGTCAAAGGGTTCGGATCGAGGGCGTCGATCGTCGAACGGCACCGGGAAACCGATCTTCGACGCCATCAATTCGCCGGCGCCGTCTTTTCGGTTTGTTTAATATGCTAATGGTTATTAAACAAGTGTTTCCCCGCGCGTTAACGCGATATGAAATTCGTGACGCGAAGTCGGCAGTGGAGACAGCGGGTTTAAAGAGATGTCGACTGTGCCGACGATATTAAATTAGCATAATATTAATAACGAGGAGACGCGGGCGCGTGCGTTCCGCTATTATATTTCGCGTATACACGGAATGTCTTGAAACGTGCTCCGCGGAAACCGCCGAAACGAGGCTGTTTAGCATTTTAATGCGGGCCCTTTAATCTCGTTTCCAGCGGCCATGTTTCCGGCACGAGCGCGCCAATCGCGACAAACGTTCCCCGCGATACGATTTTCTTTCCCGTCGGCGACTTTTCCGGCTAATTATTTTCTCTGCCCTCCCCGCGCCCTTTCATTTTTTCCGCGTCGCCCTGGAACAGAACTTTCTTATTTGCGGGACGCCGCTTTCTAATTAAGTTTCGCGTTTCGGCCCGGAAATTTGTTTCTCTCTTTTCTTCTCTCGATTTTCCGGAAATTTCTTTCGTATCGGAACAAATTCGCCGCCGGGACGTCCACCGCGCCCGTTCCGTTCGTTTGTCGGTCGGTTTTCGTTGGAGATTGGAAAAGGCCATCGACGTTGCCACCTTTCAGTCCCCGGCGAAAACTTTTCTCCTCTCGATACCACGTCTTAGTTTAGTTTTTCAATATTCAGGACTATGATAGGTGACAGGGTCTGCAGATTAATTTTACAACTTACCGGTACCTTCAACATTTTATTTCCAAACGCGAGACTTAAAATCGCATCAGGGTTATTTTAGGGGTTGGATTTGACAATGACGATTGACGTAAGGCTGTTTATATATTCTAAGATAAAATTAATCGCAAAATAGATCCCTCTTTCGTGGATCTAGCGGCGGTTTCGATCTAAAAATACAGTTTGAATGTGCGTCGCAAATAATTCGGTGGGTCAGCGTCCGCTAATTTTTATTCGGATCCAATTATTTCTGGGGGCGGGAAAAGAAAGGGTACAAAGAAGTCTCAATTTTCGGATCAAAATAGCAGACTGGCCCTTAAGCCGGCTGATAATTATCGGACGAAGTAGGTCGAGACTCCATCGAACGACCGGGACGGACGAAAAGAGTAACGAACGGTCGATCGACGCGCGACCAGGCATCGTCTACCGGCTGTTCGTTATCGGGCCGAGTGGCGATTAACTTCTTAATTGGTGAACTTTTTTAATTTCTTTCGATGTCTGGCCCGTTAACGCGCTTCCGCGAGCCTGCCGTTCCTGATTCTGCGTTCGATCGCGCTCCACGAAGAAAGAGATTTTCCCCATCCGCCCCCCACCCCCTCTCCCCCCCCGACGTGGAAGAGAATTTCTTCCGCGCGAGCTGCGAAATTATTCAAGGCGAAGTCGGAGCTAATAAGCCGCTTCGACGGATACCGAAAGAAGGGAACTTTTCGTTCTGGAGCCTGAATTACTTTCATCGACGATTTTTCGATCGGTTCGCCGCTCGATCCATTCACCGCGCAAAGAAAAGGGATTGTTGATGCCGATCGAGCCCGAACGACATCGTCGAGGCTGCGGATTCCCGAGAATACCCAGCTGCACGCGCCCCGAGGCCGGGTTATTATAATAATTTACGGCCCCGGGAAATATTTAAATTTTAATCAACGCGGTACCGGAGTTTTTGCGTTTTTTCTCGCGGCAATATTTAATTTACGCGGAACGAGATTAACGTTGCATTATTTTAAATAATACCGTGCCTGGAAGAGACGATAGGTTGGTAATTGGCGAATTAAATTGTACCCGTTGAGGAAGAACGAAGGTTTTACTGGGAATTTAGCCCGATAAGTAGTCGCGAGGACCTCGCGCGCGAATGTCCAGGAATCCTAGGCGAGGACAGTCTGCAGGCAATAAAGGATTCTGGTAGTCTCGCGGGTTTGATTTGCAACCCGACGTAGCAGCGTTCTCTGGAATTCGGTTTCCTCCGCGCCCGGAGTTCGGTCGGCGTGAAATTTCGACGAAAGAGAAACGCGAAATCTTGTTCGGGCGCTCGCGTTGAACGAGTCTCTCGTATCCGGGTCGTTAGTCGGTCAAAATTACGCCGCGACCGGGAATCCTGGTACAATTTTGTTTCCACGAACACGGTGAAAAATAGTCGCGTATTTCTCGCGGGAATAACCGAGTGGAAATTTCATTAGAGCCCCTCTTTTTCAGGCTCCCTTTAAATATTAAACTAAACGGAGTCCGGGCCCGTATGGTTCACCGCTGCAGATTATATTTTTAATTAGTCGTAATCGGGTCAAAGATCGAATTTGTATAATTTTGGCCCGGTAACGGCGCGGATACGGCCGTCTTTTTTCCTAATTAACGGATGCATTATTAATCCGAACGTGTCCGCGAATATCTATCGTAATGTCACGAACTAATGAAAGTCGATTATTTATTTTTATTCAGACCGTAGTCGAGATTTTCCCATCCTCGTCGCGGACCGCGTTTTAAAAAAATAATTTTTAAAACGAATTCCTCTTTCGTTCCACGTGTAATTTGTTTCGTCGACGCGCAACGCAACTATTGCGCTTTATTTTACTTTCGCGTGCGTCCGAATATTAGCGCGCAACGACAGCTTGATTTGCAAGTGTTGCGCAAGGAAAACAAATGGTCCGGCTTTCCTCCTATGGAACAGTGACGTTAACAAAATTTTTAATAAGATTCTTCGATGTTCTCGTTTATAGTTCAATTTCCCTTTTATCGGAGGTAAACTAGTTTCTCTGATAATTTTACACAACGTTCCAAGGAATTCTGAAACTCTTCAACCTGCTCGGCTATAGCTCGGGTTGCCTTTGTTTACCCAGCTCTATCTCCTTTCCCCTTGGATATTGTTAGAGACAATTCCGGATATTTTAAGATTGTAAAATTGTATTTTATTTTTCGACATGACCGATGTTACAAACTGTAATGTATCTCGCTACATATTAATACAAATGAATGTCGTGTGTGTGTCTGGCTCTCCCCCCAGACCCCGCGAGTGCCATGGTTGCACCAAGCAGCTCTGGCATGTCGTGGAGGGGAGAACGTCGAGCGTCACGACGCTCAGCCGATCGACGACTTATCAGTCTTGTTTCAACCAACATGTCTGCATCGGCTTTCTCTTGCGATCGTAACGCTCCGTCGATTTTTGACTCGGAATATTAACCCCTTAGCTTACAATGACGTCTCAGAGACGTGATAAGTCTCCCAGGCCAAACCTTGGTGTCCCTTTTAACGGCGAATTTTCGAACACGGAGATCCCGTAGTATTTAAAACAGATACATTAACGTGTAAATTAATTAAGAGCGCCATACTGCGGAGAAACGGTAATTAACGTCTCGATACATCGAGTTCGGGACAAAGGTATCGAGCCAGCGTCGAAACGGGTCCGCGAAGTTTGAATATTCAGCCGAAATTCCGCTTACATCCCTTGGCGAGCGACCCCTTTAATTAGCGGGGTTTACCGGAAGATCGAGAATAACGATTCAACGGATCGCGGACACCGGCAACTCCGCGCAGAGAGAATGATTATAACTCGGCGTGCAACTTCTCGCATATTCATAGAAACGTAGCGACGCGATTTACGAGCGGGTAATGCATTTGACTCGCGAATTCCGACCCCGGTGCACTCGGCTCGAAAGAAAAAGAATATCCGGTTGCGTGATCCTCTCGACGATGGCTATTTAAATTCTGCATCGAACATTTTTTCGGGGATTAATTACCCATACAGGGCCAATTCGATCAAAGACTGAAATAGTTTTATTTACATCGAGCAGTTGCTATACAGGGTGTTCTTTCAAGTTATTAAAAAATTGCAAATCATTCTGGAAAAATTATTTTTAGTTGCAGGGGTCAATTACAATCATTTTTGGTGAATAGACATACCCTCGAAATCCTACTCACTTTCGAGAAAAAAATTCGAGTATGTGTGAAATTTTTCGACAAAATTAAAAAATTTCAAATCGTTCCAAAAAAATTATTTTTAGTTGCAGGGGTCAATTATAATCATTTTTGATCATCAGACATACCCTCGAAATCCTACCCACTTTTGAGAAAAAAATTCATTACTGGAAATACATATAATGTCTGACCATACGTACACCTATTCCCCTTAAATTTTTCGGCGAAAAAAAAAATATTTCAAACCGTTCTAAAAAAATTATTTTCAGCTGGGGGTTCAATTACAATCATTTTTGGCGAATAGACATACCCCTGAATTCCTACTCATTTTCGAGAAAAAAATTCGAGTATATGTGAAATTTTCGATAAAATTAAAAAATTTCAAATCGTAAAAAATATACCGTTAGATACAGAAATTTTTCCCCCGAAATTTCATGTCTATACTTAAAAAATCATAATTGAACGGATTGAAGGATTTTAATGATTCAAAATTCAAACAGTGCGTATTAATGGAACTCTAGAGCCCCAGAAAAATAGGTCAAAAAAATACATTGGATGTAAGATCTACTCTTATAATAACTTTTTAATGAAGCCTCAATCGACAAATTTTTATCTTTGATTTTCATTTTTTTTTGGCTTCAAGAATCCCCCATTAAAATTTTTCGCAGGGATGGTCGAACATCCTGTACAAATTTAGTTCCAGACTAGTAGAGTTGCGAAAATATTAAGTGGAGGATCGTGAGATACTTTGGACGAAACATTAATATGCTCGTGACTTTTTAAACGAGCATTCGGATTACTTGGCCGCAATTTTCGAAGCGGACGGAAATCCGGAAAATTCGATGCAAGTTTCCGCTCAAGTGGAGGCTTTCGAGTTTGAATCTCTCGAGACGTCTACGATATTAAGAACCTCTGACTGAAACGGGGGAAAATTAAAAGTTTTAACCAAGACTCGAACGTCTTCGAGCACGGAGTCCGGATTTGCGAAACTGTTGATGGTAGAGGCAGAGAGAAGTCGTTAGATTTTGGGTTACGAATATCGTAGAACATTAAAAGTTTATTCTTAGAACTACGGGGTGTACTAGCAACGTAACCTGTCAATTTGTAATCCGGCTTTGTTTAACTTTTCCTTTTTGCATTTCCATCGTGCTTTGATCTATTTCATTGCTACGGCCCGTTTGTCTTACTTTTACATCTTCGTGCTCGAAAGCAGCCTTTGACTAGTACGTCACTGTGCTTTATTCCTCGTACGACAATATATGCACACCGTATGAAACTTCTGCGAGGGAAGACCTTTTGTGGAACGTCTACTATTGGGTCAGACTTTATAGTCAGTCTTCATTAGGCAAAATTGCTGCACGCTGTCTATATTCGACTTAGTCGTAGTAACACAGTTCCTCCAATCCGGAACTTTCTTTCTTTTTACAGTCCCTACTGCGTGCATAACAAAACTGTATAGAAATAACAATCTAGCGTAGAAGCCTGTGCAGGAAAAACTTATTACTAAGAGATTTCCGATATACCGAGTATCGTGAAAGATGCTTTCGCAAAGCTACCGAAATCACATTTCCAGGCTAATTAATGTTCATATTCGTTGATGGAAAGCAGTCGTCGACGCGACGAAAATATTTCGCGCCCGACCGAGACCGAAAAATCCTTGTTACGGGAACCGTTAATTATAATATAACGGCGGGAAGAAATTTATTTTCCGGCCGGTAACGCGGCAAAAATGGCGAGCGCGGGGCGTCTGAATTTTCGAGATGCATTTTTTTCACCGCCGCGGTCGGGCTGTAAATTCCCAACGATGCCGAAACGCGGTTATCACTCGTCGGTTCGTCCTCTGGTAATTGCTGGCCAATTGTCGCGACCGCGACACAGGCTTAGCCTCGAGGAGAACAACCGTTGCGCAAACTAATTACGCGGCGATACAAAGGGACCGGCATAATGCGATCGCTCGAAAATTAACAACGTTATCCGCGGAAGTGGTCGGCACGAATTATCGGCGGAGGGGGGGCAGGGGTGTTCCATTAGTTTATCGGAAATAAATCCATCTCGTCTGGCGCGCGCACTCGAACGGAGTCGAGGCGAGGTCGATCGATTGTTTCACGGTAAAACTGTGCGGCGGTCTCGCAAATGAACCGCCGTCGACCGACGGATTATCCAAAAGGTAAGCGTTTTCGCGAAACAGGACCGTAATACCCGGGGACCGTCCGCGAATATTACGCGGATCCGGATCGCGTAATAATGTCTGTTCCATGGGATAAGCCGGATCCCATAAGTAGCGGGCAAAGATTCGCGGGCATTGAAAAGGTCCTGTCTCCGTGCTCGCTAACGGGGCCAACTTTTAACGAGATTCGCGAGACTACCGAGCGTCGAGGAATATTCCTCCCTTTAGCCGGTCCTACGGTTCTTTGGGACACACCGTCGGGTTAAATCCCGCGTTAATATGACGGTTAATTTAGGAGTTCTTGCGGCTACCTCCGGATACCCGGCGTTGAATCGCGGAAAATTCTACGCTCGTTAATACGTTACCGTCCAGACGCGCTCTTCTCACCGACGATTCCCGTAAAACCGAGGAGCTCAATTAGGAAACTCCGACGAATTCCGGTCGCGCGTATGTAACGCCCCACCGCGATTGTCATTTTCCGCAATTCCGCCAACGTAATTTACAATTCAATGAATTTTCGATATTCTGACCGCACGCGTCTCGTTTCCCACCGCTCGAATTTCCTCCGTTGCCGCGTTCTCGCCTTCCGCTCGGACGCCCCGTGGTTACCTTCCCTCGACGATGATTAATGCTACCGTTTCCCCGCGACTTTTTAAACCTGGCTTTAGAAACTTAAATTAAAATCATTTTTAATCGATACTTTTACGTTTCGATCATGCGAGATGCCAGCGATGGTTGCACGCGTGTGATCGAACTGAATCGTTCAGACACTTTAAACTTCACAAAGTACATAAATGACCTCTCGATTCCTATCTACGTATCGTAAACAAAAGAGTCATCGACACCAACGATAACGTTTTCATCTCGTGTCAATGTTCCTCGGTTAAGACATATACACTAATATAAATGTCTTACAGCATTTGGCATAATTAAGAGCTTGTCCCTCGCTCGTGGGTGTTTTCTTACACTGTCTCGATGTGTTTCGGCATACGATGGAATTATAAGTCAATAACGACAATTATACGTGTTCGAACATTTCTTCGAACAACGATACATCGAAATTTCAAACAAAACGCGAAAGTGGGTCGAGTTTGGGCGTCGCGAGCCCGCATTTGGCAACGGTTCGCGGCAGTATAACATTGTCGATGTTGTCGAGGATGATTGGCGGAAAATGACGTCCCTTTCAGCGATCCTGGAAGCGCGAAGATCGTCCAAAGGGGACACCGTTAACGAGGTTTAGATATTTATCGCGAAGCGTCGCTGAAAATTCGTCCGTAGGGTTATCTGGGGTTTGAGGCGAGGCGGAGGATCGGCGCTCTGGTCGGGTCGCCGGAGTAACTCGCGGCAGAGGAGAGATGTTAATTCTTGGCATTGTCCTGCCACCTTCCGTTCGCGTCTATCTGGATATGTCGGCTCGTAAAAGGGGGCCGGCAAGTGTCTCTAATGCACCGTTACTACCGAATTTAACGGAGTCGACCGTAAACGCCAGAGCCTCGGGAATCCCCCGCGAGACCTTCCACGGAGAACTGTGAAATTCCTGACATCCGTTCTTGACGACTAACCCCCGCGTCGGGGACCGTAGCCCAGCCTCACCTAACGTCTGACAAATTCTCTTACGCGTCTCGAGATAATAGCGGATCGACTAGTGTCGGCGAACAATATCATTCAGGGTGCCTTGTTAACTTCCTATCCGGTTTCGTCGACCGCCAGGGGAATAATATTTCCACGCGAACTATGATAACGGTTGAGTACCTGTTGAATCTGTCACCGCTTAAACAATTCTTCAACTTTTTAGTTTCGATACGTACAGAATTCTGAATTCATGGGAGAGGAAACGCGCGATAATTTATTTTGCTATTACCTCGAGCCTCGTAGGTAAGTTCGAGTGGATTCTGGAGCGTCGTTAGCGTTTCGTGTAACGCAAACGCCGGGCCTGTGAAGTCGGCGGAGTCGAGATAGAGGCGGAAAGAGAAACGGATACGAGCGGTAAGACTGTTTCGACGTACGTTTGAAAAAGGAACGCGGCTAAAAGAGAGGAGAAATCAGGCCGGGGAAAGAGGCAGCCAGGCCGGGGCGAGAATCGCGGAAAGAGATTCACCGGGAACGGGTAGAACAGTCGCGGCCGCGTCTCTGTCTGCCTTTTCTCCCGCGAACGTGAAAGCCAGCTCTGCTCCATCGGCGGCCAAAGTGGCGGCGCGGCAGACAGAGAGACGAGGAGTAAAAGTAACAAGCCAAAATAAACAACCGACTGCCGATTCCTGCTGTCGCAATATTTGCCATGGCCCGCGACAAAACTTCGCCGGTCCTTCCGTCAACGTACACCCGGATTCCCTATCCGCCCGACGCCAGGCGACCGGGAAACTATCGACCACGCGCCGCCCTCGTCACTAATGCCGCGTTATTGCATACGATCTGACAATTTTCAAGCGATTTCATATTTCCTAGATTATCCATATATACCCGGCCGGGGCTCTCTCTTCCGCCTTTCCCATTTTTCCTCTGTCTTTCCGTTACGCCCGACGACCTTCTTTCTCGCCTCCGCGGACAATAAACGCTCTACCCGTTGTCGCCCTCGGCGACGCCTACTCCGACGATTGGCAGCGATTTTTTATACTCGAAATCCTTTCATCTCTCGGACCAGCTACCCTCGTTGACAATTCTTTTTTATTTATCAAAAATTCTGGCCATCGAACTCCTATTTCTAACAGTGATACATCCCATAGAATTTTACTTAGCAACTCTTCAGTAAGTCACCATCTTTGTCTCTCACATTTAACCTTAAGATTCTGCTTGTATCAAGAGCTCTCGCCTTTTAACGAATAATGAACGTCGAGATTCGATCGATTCCGGGATCTCAGGCGAATCGAAGTCGTTTTCGGGCGGTTAGCGGGAAGACAAGACCCCCCAGTCGCCCCCCGCAGCCGTTAACCGGGTCCATTGTCGCGGCGTAATCCCGAATTCGTGCGGGAGGGCGGGCTAATTGTTCGGTTTCGCGCGGGATTTCCAACGACGCCTCGGATCGGGGGAGGAATTTTTTGCCCCGGTCCCGGAACCGTTTCCTTCGCGACGTGGAAAAAGACGGTGACAATGCGGAAGCGCTGGAAACGAAACTGGTTAAAGCCAAGGAGGTGGGTTCAAGTTGGCGCGAAAATAGGTATAATTCCCATGGTCGGGTCTGGCGACGAGGGCGAGCAAAGTACGTCAAGAAGTTCCACGTCCCCGTGCTTCCCCGACCCCGACTTAATGAATTAAGTTCGCATTGTTAATTACTGCTCGCTGTTTCGCCGGTTTCAAACGTTTCTCTTTCGCGTCCGCGCGCCACGCGCTTTTCTCTCCTTTGGCCCCTCTGTTTTGCGTCGTTTCCTACTCCCAACGCCTTGTTTTTCAACACCCATTCGCCCAGCACCGTCGCGGCGCTCTATTTTATTCGAAATCGTTCGGTTCCAAGTACGACGTAATTTTGTTCCCGATAGAACGGTTAGTTAAACTTCGTTTATTCATTTAACAGAATGCTTGTTGGTGGGTAGAAATATAGAACAATTTCCTCGAAACGTGTCTGACCAGTGCTCGAGATTTCTACTTAAAAAATTGATCGCGTTACGTTTCCGATCGAATTATCCGTTTCCCCGTTAATCTGGGCGCTATAGACGTACCAAAAATAGAACCGAGTTAAGGATATCGATTCTAAAGGTAGCTATTTTGGGTTTACAGCTTTTACGAAAAACCTTTTATCAACACTTTGGAGGAATTCGAAATTAGAATCTACGAAGATTCGAAGATTCGAAGCTGACCTTGAATTAGCAACTATAATATCGAGATAGAAATTCTCGTTTTTCTTGAGATTGAACGACCCTTGGACGCCCGGGAAAAAACGGAACTTTTCCCCCAGGAAAGCTCAGCGATACGTTAATTTTTTCCCCAGCGGCACAAAAGACGCGAGACGCGAAACAATTTGCCGTTGTAGCCGCGATTCTATTCGCGACCAATCTCGCGGATAGAAATTAGCCGACGAAGCGTCGCCGAATGGCTCTTTAACGGCGAAACGATTGTTTCGACGCGGCAAACCTTCGCAGCGTGACATTTGTTTAGTTACAGGTTACGCTGCCCTTTATTGCAACTGGGCGAACGCACGCGCGCGACCGACCGCCATGAATATACATGAACGCGTGCAAAACGTGTAACGAGAAATATGAATAAATATGACTTCTTTGCGAGGGGTCTATGAATGTTGCGAGGGCACCGAGGCAAAAGTGACAGGACGCGTTCCAGTGATTTTTCATTTCGCGCGTATAACGTGTGCTCTGAATAAAACGTCGCGTACCGTTTCCTCAGAAACCAATCGAGATATCGACGCAGTTCCCTTCCTCAAATTGATCGCGTGCAACTAATTAGAAGATAAACAGGGGCTGTATTCTTTTAGATCTTTTTTTTTGCGAAAGGTGGAATTACATTTCTACGAGGCACCCTGTATAACGAAGCACGAAAGATTGCTCGATAGGTCATTTATAAAAACAAGTGTGAGCCTCAGGCAACCCAAGGAATAACATTGATTTTTGTAAGATAAATAATAGCTCACTTTAACCGATTGGAATCTGTTAATTATTTTTCTTTGCTACTAAATTCGAAGCGTTTGTGACGTAGATTCGAGACACTTTGCCATTGATTTTTTTCCCCCCATGTTCCTTTTCTTTTGATTTTAAAAATCGTTTACTCTCGAAACGCAATACTGCAGCGGTCTGCTTACAATTTTCATCCCTTTCTCGACCCCCCGCGGGAGGCATTAATTCGTACCAAACGCGTTACTGAACGGCGATTATTCTTGAATGGGCGTATACGTCAAACCGTGAACCGTTGATTCAAATTCCAGCCGAACAAGCGCCCGTGGGAACGCGCGGGCGAATTTATACCTTTCGAAAACTGTTAAACGATTAATAAAACAACGAGTGGGATAGCCAGGGCTTTAAAGTATTTTTCTTTGAACAGCGACGAAGATTAAATTGCTTTGCGCGACCGACTCTCGAAACCACGCAAAGTACGGACTTGAATAACGTTTTTCGCATCGTTCTTGATCCCCGGGAAGAAATATAAATATTTCGAGCGCTGCGTGATCACAGGGACGTTGAAAATGAGAGAAACTTGCAAGAGCAAAGCTCGGGTTTTTAAGAAATAATTTATTTCGCGTTTTAGTCTGAGTATAAAAATTGATGTGTCGGTGGCAGAAGTCGATTAATAAATTAATCTCTCGAAACGCGACTCGTAGTTGGTTTTTAAATATTCTATTTCGCGATGCAATTCCTTTAAAATGTAAGCGTATTTCGGACGCCTCGCATAGTTACAAGAGCGCAGCAGTTTGCGCTTTCGGGGGGTGAATAAAAAACGGATGTTCGCTTTGTTCGGGGGGAAAGACTGCACGGGGTCGGAGGTTCGTCGATGAAACAACTGCACCAGGAGTTCGAGATTCCGCGTTTCCACGTAAAACTGTACCGAAGGATGGTGGGTCGTTCTTTGCGGGGGCGAGGCTCGCGTTACGGGAGCGCGAAAAGTTTTAATTAACAAAACGACTTCGACCGGGCCCGAAACCCCCCCTAGGTTCGTTGATGCCGTGTAAACTCTGCCGCCTAGATTGCAAATCACAAAAGTACATTAGCGCATCCGGCTCGCGCCGTTTGCCGCGAAATGGCACAGGAGCCAAGCCTCTCTGCCGAATTAACGGCCGAACGAACGAAAACTTGAGCCACTTGGTACGATTCTCTGCTCGAGCGCCAGTTCATCGCGCGCCCTTCCCGTCCTTTTCGCCTCGATAAATAGCCCGTTTATTTAGTTTCGAGACTCGAGAAGGGCCCCGGAGCTGCCTTTGCGCCGCGCTTCCTTTCGCCTCTCCATCGACGAGCTCCTGCAACCCTTGTCAATTTCACCTTTGTCCGACCGAACGCTCAGTCGCTCGCAGACTCCGTGAGCCGGCAGAATTCTCTGCTTGTTGATTCTGCGACGACGAAAGTCTGACGGAACGATTCCTGACACGGAAACTCTGGACTTTTCGAGTTTCGTTGCCGCTGCCCTCCGGCGCCCCTACGCTTCCCCGGCTAAACCAAATTTGTATAGAGGGAAAACACTTAACGCGATCTTATGGAAATGCTTTCCTCGCTCCACGGTCGTCGAATTAAACGCCACTTCGGGCTTATCGATAAACGAATATTTTCGTGGAGAGACGATCGGAGTTATATTTAACTCGAGACTCGCGGAATTCGTGACATCGATCGAACCAATTAATTCGTGAAATTTTTCCGATCGAAACGAGACCGAATACGACATCGTTTGAATCACATTTAGAATTAATTTAAATACGAGCATCGCGAACGAATCACGAGGACTTTTTCGTTCGATCGCTATACTATCGTTTGAAAAAGCGATTTCCCTTTAGCCACGAGAAGACGAACGTGGTTATTCCCATTTTTCGCATGATTAAATCACTCGTCTGAATTCGAATATATCCCGGAATATTTCACCGCGGGGACGTCCAGCGTATAATACCCGTAGTCGCGGAATTTACCTTTTATAATGTTGACTATTTCAGCGACGAGGATCGATCGGTCCGCCTCGATGTTCGATTTTAAAAGAATATCGTGCCCAGTCGCGCTCTATGATATTTGAAGTTGAAAAATGAACTGCAACGCCCCGCGTCGCGCTGAAAATATGTCGCGTTCCTGCGCTCGGAACGTCCACGCAATATACGCGCAATTAACATCAATTTTCGCGCATAGTTTGAAATTTAAATTTAAAAACGTTCCGTAAAATGAAACAAATGGGTAATTGTATGATGTATTTTACGCTTACAAAGTACCGAACGCGATACGCTTTTCCCTGCAATTCGAAAACGCGACGCTCTTTCCGCAAAACTATAAAATTCTATCGATGCGATAAACGTATAAAAATATTCTGATCCTTTTTAACGCGGGCTTCGAAAGTCGGGGCACAGTAAAAATTTACTTATCAAGATTAAATTCTGGTAGGAGTCTGACTTGTTGCTCGTCATCAAGTCGTATTAAAAGTCATTTAAAATTAGGGAGCATATGTTTGTAAAATTATTTGGAATTGAATCGTACGTCAAGGGATTGTAAAAATAAGTTGTAGGACAAATCGTGGCCAGTGTTCATTTGTCCAAAAACAAAGTTTCGTTTTGGTGGACAATTTGAGGGTGAGAGTGAACGCGTTAAAACGATCACTGTTCTCGCCGGGGGTGGATTTGAATGTCTCCGGTCCGATTCGACGACTCATTGTCCGCGGTGACAAGGTCGTCAGCGGCGTTACGATAATTACAGCGACGAAGGGTAGAATAAGAGAGCACTAGAGGCCCGAGGCCGGAGTTATGGCACAATAAAGAGGCAGATGAAAGGCGGAAGGGACGCTGGCCAGGGGTTGAATTATCGGCTGCTCGGTCCGACCACGATTTTCCCCGTGCAAAGTTAATGGCTCCATTGGTGTAATACGGCCGTCGAGGTGATTTCGAGCCGGTACGCAAAAGAATTTTGAAACGACCGTCGGACACGGCGTCCGTGAATCACCGCGACGGACACTCGTTTGTCCCCATTATCGGACTCTCCGGCTATTCGCCTAGCTATAATTGATCGCGACGTGTCGCCGGTGGAGAGGGAGGGGAAAAAAGGATCGGTGCATAATGCATGAGTCGACCGTCTACTTTCGGATCCAGATCGATCTCAGCCGCGTTTCCCATATTAGCCCTTCGTTTCGCGCTTCGACGACCACCCGTCGACGAAACGACGTCGACTAGATTTCCTCGATTCATAAATCGCTCGAAAATAAGCTACACGGGTTGTCCTTTTTTACAGACTCGTGTTCAACGTACGATATTGCCTTTCAAAGCTTCGCTCCTCCGCTATTTAGAAAATCATTCCACGAACAAATTTGGTAGACAGATGTTTCCGAGGATTTCAAACGTAAGTTATTCAGTGTCTCAATTTTTAGAGTGTTATTGCAATTTGTTTAACCGAAACGAAACCGACGTATTGGTTAAAGCAATTTTTAAACCCGTCTCTCCGTGGTAGATATTCGCAATAATCTTGCTCTCGCTCGAAAAGCAATTTTTGAAAAGTTGTTTCCCAGGAAGAAAATTCGAGGTAGAATCGAGGTGGAAATTGTAGGAAGGTGTTCCTCTTTTTATCTCGATTCCTCTTGGTAGTCGCGCGCGTGCCCGGGCGATCGGGTGTGAGTTACAGCTCTCGCACGCCATGGGCTCATTCGTGATTCATTTAGCTGGATTCTGGCCAAATCCGTCCGTTCGACCGTCGGTCGTCGTTGTTTCATTACCGCGAATCCGGCGGAGACGTGGCTCGGCGCACCGACAGTCCTCCCCCTTTAATTCCTTTTTCGCCCTCGCAGCCCGCGTTTCGAGACATTCCGCTGGCCGGCAACGACGCCAATCCTGGACGATTAAACGTCGATTCGACTAGGCGGGCACCGGGTCCGGGTTTTCTATTTTTCTCGTTGACTGGGGGCTCTCGGGCTGTCGCGGGATCCGCTTGAAGCCGCAATAACGGACGGTCACCGGGAACACCGGGGGTTTTGCGCGACGAAACGGACGACGCCGCCACGGCCCGGCTGGAATTCCTAGAATTTATTCGAAAGCTTCGCGACGCGGAGTGTGAATCGAACACGAGAGAGTCGGGAGGGTTGTTTTGCCCGGCGGAATTTCATTTGGTTGCTGTTTGCCTCTGATTGTTTTTCCACGCGTCGATTCTCCTAAGCAAAATAGCCTCGAGGGCTCCCCAAACGGGAACTACGCGATTCGAAATTTTGTAATCGAGAAAAATGTTAAACTCGAAGTGTTCGAGAGGGCGTCCAGGGTGAAATTGGTCGAAGGAAAGGCTCCGGGTTCGTTGGTAATTCGCGAAACGAAGTGAACCGCGAGAGCCAAGCTGCTACCTGACGAGGATCCATCTTTCTCGATCGTCTTTCGTCCCCGATACGGCTGATCCGGGGCGGGGGTGTCGCTGGAAAGTCGATTCCGAAGGTTAGCGTCCCTCGGGAACGCGGTGCCGCCACGGAGGCAGGTCGACGAGGGGGAGGAATTGGCGAAAGGGAGGGAAGGTCGCGCGGATGGCTTTAGGAAAATTACATTTTGGTTCTGCTCAATCTGTCGCGGGAAATAATTCCGGTTCGATCGCGCCAGCCAGGGGGAGGGTGGATCGTTTGAGATCATTCGAACGGCATTACGTTATCTCGCAGACGAGCATACGTTCGAGGCCGATGGCTTTGCTAAATTCACCGCGAGTATGACGCTCGCGACGACTGGTCGATTAATCGGTTCACGAGCGAACGCCCCCGGAATCGATTACTCGCGTCTCGCGCGGCCAATCTCCTGCCCCCCTTCACCCCTCGTTCGATCCTCCCCTCGCGCCTACTTTCGCCCGAATACGAAACGAGCTTCGAATCTCATTTCACCGATGGATTTTATACTATTGTCAGCCGATAGTTAGAAACGCTTAGAAACGCTTTTGTCCTTTGCCACTTACCTACGTCGATCATGGAAAGGGACGAAATATTTGAGAACACACTTTATCGGAGAAACGTCAATCTTTTTTTCCTACAAAAACGAAACGCAAGCTTTTCTCCACGGCACTCGAGCATACCCGGTTATGAATTTCAATAAACCGAATTACCGTTACAGGGGCCGCTCGAGTTTCGATGTTAATTGCTATTTAATGTCATTTATTTGTTCGACTCTTGCGTTTGATCAGCGTCCCGGATAAATTTCGGGGGCCCAATTACCATGGATACCCGGCCGCTTCACGAGCAAAATAATTTTTGTTGCACAGAAGAATATTAATTCATGCTCGAATCGCCGGAACAGCAATAAAATTAGTAAGGAGAAACGATTATTTTAATTACAGGGTATAAAAGCGTTACGGGTCCGTTCAGAACGGACGAAAGTTTTATTATGTGCGTCGAAGCTACTGGTAGCCATAAATTAGGAAAAAACAAAGTTCCCGGCGCGAGAAAGTTCGACTCTCGACGATTATTGTCCGGATCGACTTCCGGTACTTTTATTTTGATGCGGATTATTAGCGCGCCGAGTCGCGGATTATTCGAAGCTTAACGATCCGTGGTCCGCGGAAAACGGCATTGTTTTCCGGGCGCGGTTCTCTTCGATATTTCCTCGCGGAAATTCGTTCTGCCCGGCTCGACCGAGGAAGGCGCGGGAACGCGTGAAACGACGTCGATGTTCGGTGTTCTTCGCGTACGCATTCGCGGTTCACGCGCGCGCTACATTAACGTTATGAGATTGAACCGATGCGCGAGTCGGGCGTAATGTAACGTGAAAGAATTTTATCGATGCTCCCTTTTTACGGGTCAGTCGCTCCTTCGTCTCGACCGCGTTCCCCCTCAGGATACACCACGGTAAACTTGTACGCTCTCCAGCCGCCCCCGAGGTTAACGCGATATCGCATGAAATATATCCCAGCTCGTTCGAAGTGCTTCCCAGTTTCTTCCTTGAACTTGAGCAGGCGAACAAATTTTCGGTATCGAGCGCGGGAGAGAAGCCGAGTCGACGAGAGCAAGTCGACAAATCGAATTTCACCGATTCCAAAACCCGGTTTCGCCGGAATATTAACTGCGAAACGCGTAGCTATGAAGTTACAGCACGCAGGGGATATTTTTCTACTCATTGTAGCGTGTGTTTCTGTTTGTGAAATGCCGTGGTGCGTGGAAAGATGTTTTAAAGCACAAATTGCGCGCGTAAAGGAAGTGGCTAAGGTGCGAATAAGATCGCTGGTTGCGATACACCTCTGTTGGTGTGCCACAGCTAAACAGGTATCGATCCTTTGGTATACGTACGCCATATTGTGTATAGAAGTTATAGAAATGTGGAACAGGTACGACAAAAATTCTGGTCGCGTTAAAATATCGCTGGGGGTGTAGCACGAGGAAGATAGATAGGGGATAACGACTAATGTTTGGGGATTCTGTAGCCGTGGTCGAGAGCGTTACACAGGTTACATACTCGATCTATGATATTTAGATAATCTAATTTAGATTTGTAAAAGGTCGGGACAAATAATGGTGCGATCCCTCGGGTGTCTTCCACGGGCATAAAAATTGATTTTCTCGAGCAGCCCGTGGACATACGACCGTGGATAATTTAAAAAGAAAAACGGGGTCGGATCATTGACATTTCTGCGCGATTCAAGAGCGGGCGTGCCAAGACGAGTAAAGATATTATCGTAAACGTGACGCAGACTGTTCGTAGAAAACACGAGTTGAAACGTTACGGGACGTAAGAATTTGTACATTTTCTATCGTATTTTCTCTAGCGTGTAACAATGTTTATACGTATACGGAGACCCGTATCGGAAATGCATATTCAATGTGTGGTATGACCGCGAAGGAATACATTCCGAGCATATCGTGTAAGTATTTCGAGATACGCTCCGACATGTCTGATGCGCTTAACGCAGAATTCGAGGCAAAGTTAACATTTACCCGATGGCCGAATTTAGAAATCTGTCTTCATCTACATTGATAACGTTGAAAGATATCGAGCGGTCCTTGGTACGTTCATAGAACTCTAAATAAAATTTCTTTTTAAGATTTCTGATTCCGTCTATAATTGACGTATGTTTGTCGTAGATTCATTTCATCAATTTAATTAAATTAAATTATTAAAATCAGCTCTTGTCGCGCTACTTTTGCCAAAGGATCGATAGCCAATATTATAACAGAAGCTGCCTAGCCTCGTACAGAGTCTCCGACCCTTCGACCGGAAGTCGTTAAAGTCGAGACGCGCTATCGTTATAAAACCGAGGTTAAAAAAGATGGCGGATAGCCGGGCGATTCAATTCCGATACCGTGGTCAGAATTTCCGCGACACGCAGGCATCCGAAACGGGGCGATTGATCATCTTGTAGGGCGGCGGCGGTCGCGGCAATGACCCAATCCCGTCCAACGCGTAATTAACGTTGCCTCCACGTGTCGGTGGGAGCGTATCAGCGTGAAATAATCGAGTTCGCGTACACGGGCGTAGAACGTACGCCTCGTAAACGCGTTACAGGGACGTAAAGTGTAACCGTAACGACGCCGGGGGTCGCGACCGGCCATCGAGGAAGGTGACGAAGGAGGCCGAAGTGTACGGGGATAATTAGTCGTCATTGTGGAAACGCTCCTGAACACCAGGACCGGGGGGGTATGGAGGGTCACCCGTCCGACTGCCATTACCTTAATTAATATTGACTCTTTGTCGCGAGCGATGGACTCGTTTCCCCGACCCCTCTCTCTTTCGCGTCGTCGCTTTCCGATGCGTTCTTTCAACTCCCGGTGTCTCTGGCTCTCGTAACGCGCCGCGCAAAGGGGGGTGAGCATGGAAACGCGCTGTCGCTTGTTATACAACCGTGCTCGTAAAATACACCCACGTTCGCGAGGATACCGGCCGCGTCCTCGAGGACGACGCGGACCCTTTCTTCTTTCCCTTCGCGTCTACGTCCCGCTCCACGGTCTCGATATTCCAGCATTCGCGTTCAACCCGTTAGATACCCTCGATACACGAGGCTTCGTAATATGTGGTACGTTGACGACGGACAGGGGGCTCGAAAATAACGAGGAGAAATTCATAGAAATAAGTGAATCGTCGCGAGTACTTTGTGTCAGGTTTCATGATCACGAGGCTACTCGTCAACGCATTTTTCAGGAGGTATTCGTGAAACAAATATGTTCCCTTGAATGAACTTTAAAGGAAATTCAATAGTATACGCTTGGAAAATTATTTGGAATTAAGTCGTACGTCAAGGGGTTGAAGCGGTTCTCCGGTGCGTCGTAGAGACGCCCACGCACGAGCACAGGAGGTGGTACGAAGGTAAATCGTCAGAGGGGTGAATCGGTGGCTAAGAAGCCGAGACGTGATTCGTCTCTTCGGGGCGGAGTGTTTTTAACGACGTTGGTCGATTGTTTCGCGGGTTTCCGGAGCCCAAGGGTGTATAAGTTTCCCCTTTAATTAGCCGATTTATGATACGGGGGTTTGTTGAATAATGTATGGCGCTTAAATGGGCCGTCCATTTATGGTCGTAGGTTTTTTATGAGCTTCTGCTTCGGGGACGGGATTCAACGGCGTGTAGCAGTTTGGAAACGGGGAAATAATAGGATCTGGAGAAACTTGCTTTTTGCGGAGAGAACGATGTCGGAATCGAGCTTTCCGAAAGTAAGATCGTTTTTATTGGCTAATGTACGAGCAGACCCGCCGGTACAACGAATCCTATCCGATCGCTTATTTTTGTAAAGAATAACCGGAGTCGTTGAAAACTTCCTTTTCGAATCACTTTTCACTTTCCATGTAATATCTCGTCACAAGTTAGACGTCGGATTAATAATTTGGCTAAAAGTTAAGCTTCTCGTCACAGTATACTAAGTCTACATCCACTCCCCGATGTTGTACGAACAAAGTAAACCGAGAGCGTACGCTGTTACTGGATGGTTTATGTTTACGACGGAAGTGGAACGAAATTTTCGATAATGGTAACATTTTTCTGCAATTATTCGAGACAATTCACATCCCGTTTAAGGAAATTATCATCGTACGCTCGAGGCTAAATTCTGAAATTGCTCGTATCGATTGTACCGCGGGTACAAATCAGACACATCGTAAATAACAAAATTAGTAATGTCTGAGAGCACGACCATGCATCTGAAACTCTCGTCGGGGCTCGAAGGAGCACAACCAGGTTGGCGACATATTAATTATGCTATCGATTCGTTCCGTGCTTCGAGACATCAAGTGGAAACGATTGCAAAAATAAAAATGACGCGTTCGTTCGAGCATCGCTGCTCGTACTACATAATTAAATACTCTAATTAAGTAATCCGAAGCCAAGTAAAGGGAACGTATCCTTCGTTGAGTTTGCTTTGCCTCGCACAAATTATTACGACAAACAGAGGAATCGAGGGCAAAGAGACCGCGGGAGGAATCGAAGAGCAAAAAGTTGTAGAAATCGAAGATTCGCGAACAGATGCTGGTAGAGAAAGTTTGGTTGAAATAAAGAGGGATGATAGAGGGATGAAGGTAATGGCGTACGTTCGCGGTAAGTTTAATATCCAAGGAGTGGTCCAAAACTCGCCCAAAGTTCTCTACCGTCGTAAGTATCGCGGTTGGGTATCGACGTAGGTCGGGAGCTCGCATTCCCACACGCGTGCACGGAAAAAGCCCACTTTAGTTCCGCGTCTTTCACTCGGGAAAGTACGTATCGTTTTATTACGGAGTGGCAGGTAGAGACGGCGATAGAAGGAGAGAGAGAGAAAGTAGGAAAGGTGTATGCAAAATACACTCGACGGGCTGCCGCATGCGAAGCTAACGTCCATTTTATGCATCCGGAATGCCTTCGAACCGCTCAAGTATCGAGCGACCGGCGTGTTACGTATGCTATCGCTATCGCGGTCGAGAAACTGCGAAAGATCGCCGGAACTTCTCCGGGGGAAATCGTTTTCGCGGAATCGATTCCAGCCGGGGCAACCCCGGCCTCTTTGCAATCGTTCGTACGGGCATTACTCGAGGGATATAGGGAGAATTGATTCGAGGTTTTTGTTCGTTCCGGGCCGGACGGTTCGCGGAAGGTCTCCCTAATGGCGGAGGAGCAGGATCGTGCGGCGCATCCCGTAGCTCCTACGTCGAAACTTGAATCGATAAAATTAACGCGCAAAGTAGTTTGGAGTGGCCACGCTACGATGGGAGTTGTTACGGAATAGGGTAAACAAGATTGTCGGGACCAAGGTAAACGTTACGCGGAAAGTGTTCCGCGACAGGAGATATGGGTACCATAGTTTGGGAAACAAAATGGGGGTGTTTCAACTACCAAAACATAAAGTACCGGGGCTCCGTATCGAAAAATACGATTATTTGTACGAGAATATATGAAATAATCTTTCCACGAAGTCCAGTCGATTCCAAGGGATACGAATTAACGCGAAAGGACTTTGCGTACAAATGACGGAATTTATAACATTGACTGATGCTCGATCTATAGCAGAATTCCACGGGGGATCGAGTAGCGTTATCCGCGTGGAGCGCCTTCGACGCGAATATCCCGCTTGCAATCGACGGCGGCTCGATAAATTTCTCTCGCGTGAATAGCGTACACGGGTCTCTCGAATTATGTTGGTTGAAAAAAATGAAACGAACACAACGATCGATTTCACCGTTACGCGGTGCCTGTCGAGCCACGCGGAAGAGGAGAAAGCCTCCCGGATGGGGGGGAAAAATTTTAATTAGAGACTCGAACGAACGCCTTTTCGTAACACCGTTCAGGAAACAAAGGGAGGGGGTATGAGGGAGGGAACGATGACAGGTGTAGCGTTGGGGTTTAAAACGGCCACGGGATGAAAAAAGGGGGGACGAACGATGAGGCCAGGGGAGCAACGCCCATCGTGGATCAGTTAAAAGCGTGTAATCCGCACCCGCTCGATACCTTCGGCCCTTATCGGCTAAATACCATGCAAACATGCCCCAATCTGGCCAGCAAAGTCGGCTGTTATCGCCACCCCATCTGCGTCCTCCCAGCAACCCCCTCGGCTATGCCTCGTTTAAACCAACTCCGTCGAAAAGCCGGATGGCCCAGGGTCGAGCCCACCAGCGAAAAGATTACGCCTCGTAACTCGTCCATCGCGAATGGAAAAAATCTCCCATTTCGTTGTTCCGTCGCTTCCATGCCCACCATTTTGTCCAGGCTTTTTTACCAGCGATATCGCCGTCAGAAATTCTGACTTCTAGAGACTTTTATTCGACTCGGTTAACATTTTTAGTGAAACTTTGGACAGAGTCGAGAACAAAAGCCCACGATTGACGATCGATTCGAGGCACTGATAAATCTAGATCAATCATACTTAGTAATGTAATCCAATTATACTTCCATGTACTCTTAAATCTTACAATTCACAAAGTTCGCAGCCATCAGCCCGGTGTTACCCGAGACAGCGGATTTTTCGTACCCGGGTAACACCGATTACCAGGTCTCACCACGTGGAGGTTGCTGCGAGCGGAGACCCGGAGAGAGATCGAAGGAATCCAAGTTTCTTCAATCTCCCTTTACAATGGAACTTACAAAACTAGGGAGATAGAAGGATTCCAAGTTCCCTCGATCTCGGTTCGCTTTACATGTATTACGCTCGGAATAGAAACGACTAAACCGAGGAGATAGAAGGAATCAAAGTTCGTTCGATCTCCTCGTTCGATCCTGCCAAGCAATTATTTGGTCGAGGAGAATTAGGGAAAATTGGGAAACACGCGACGTGAATCGTGCAACAGGCGCTTGCTTGCTGTGCGAGAAGGAAAAAAAGCTACTTGTTCGATAATTGCTTGGGAGAATAAATACGTTCGCACCTTAACTTAGGCCTACATCTACACGCCAGCGTCGATATTCTACCTAGCTAAACAGACGGTTAAATTGATTAAATAATATGAAAGCGAGCAGTGAAATGAGTAAAGAATTAAACACAGTATCTCAGTAGAATAGTACTGCGATATTAGACCAGCCAGGTCGTCTAGACGATGCTCGACGTTTCCATTGTGTCGACGCAAGAAACGCCAACGAGTACGTTTTATTAACACGAACGACTCCTTGTTTTATGGTCGTTGCACGTTCGACGATCGATGCGTATCGGTATTAACGAGTGTCGTTGGATCGATTCGATTACCATCGTTCAACCCTGCGCGGGGGTTGAGCCTTGGGAATTGAGACCTCGAGACACACCCGGAGGAAGCGCGGCTTGGACGATAAAACTCGAAAACGCGAGGCGAGTTCTCTCGTCGGGGGCGGTTTTTTGCATCCCTCCTTCGCCGTCCGTGTTTCACCGTGTAATACGTGCAAGCAGCCCGCAATTACCACGAAAATTAAATACACCGCTCCCTCCTAAACCGCAAAGATTCACTGTTTTTCCGGAACTTCGTTCCTCCTCTTTCTTCCCGTCTTTTTTCCCGCCCCCTGCGTCGGTGCAACCCCTCGTTCCGCGGGGGCTGTTACGTGCTCGACGAGGGCAAACGGAGTTAGCTGGAAGCGGTTGTACATTCAAATGCATGATATCGCGTGTGAAACAGCAGTTAGGGGGGTCGGATCTGCATAACTCTGCTGCGAACACCCCCTGAGGGTGCCTTACCTTTGCCCGCGCGCACGCTCCCATCGAAACTCGCTCGCCTGCCTTACCTCCCCGTACACCCCTAAACCTGATCCTGCCCAACCACCCGTTTTACATACTACATCCCCTCCCATCGTCCCCCTCCCATCCGCTAAAAGTGATTCCACGCCGACTTCTGCCTCGCGATTTGTCTGTCGACGCACGGACTCCTCTGACCCGCGACTCTTCGTCCTACTTCTAACCGTTATTTCGTATGTTAACGACAATACTGCTCGGGAACGGACTACGTGTTGCGCCGGAAAATTGATACGGTTGGCGTTTCTTTTTAGGGAGGCTTCGAGGAGGCGTTCTCTGCCCCGAAACCCTGAAAGTCGTCTCTTTTTAGACCTTTAAAACAGCTCACGACCAAGCTTTAAACATTTGTGACTCTATCGTGAAAGAATTTATTTAGAGGAAGAGGTATTTTTCATTTAGAAAGATATAAAAGTTTATACCTGTTTGCTTTTTGTCCGAACGACAAGCGAAATATTCGATCGAAAAGATTATAATCGCGTAATAAGCGAACAAATAGGTGGAGGGAGGTTGCGTTATATGCCCATTATATCAAATTAAGGAAAATATGGTCGGAGTTGTTAACGGTTATTACCCACGTATTGTTCTTAAGAGCTGCGAAAGTATGAGATTTTATTAAACAGCGAAGGAGAATTTTAATGAGGTCTCTAGCTTTCGCAAAATGCAGTTAATGTTTTATTTAAACAAACCAAAGTCCAGAGTAAGCATCGCGAAACTGTTTTATATTGCTCCGGAAATAAATCTGCCGTTTGATTGGTAGAACGATCCTCTGGTTTTTCCATTGCTCTTCCCGCGCTCTATTATTTGTTGTTGCCGAGTAGAAGGGTGAGACGAAACGGGGCTTCGTTAAACAGCAATTATCGCTGGTGTATTTATAATTAACCGGAACGCAAACACCGGTTCTCTTGTTCCCAGCTGATGAAACGGCCGCGATACATTCGTAATTTGATTTCACGTAATTTCGTGCAATTTGCTCGGCACACAGGGACTTCTAATTTCGTTCGGGGATTCGTCATCGGGCCTAGCCTTCGCTGCCGCGTTTATTTTCTCAGCAAACCGGCGAGCCGCTTAGGCGGTCGCACGCGTCTCTCGTAACACTCGAGAGGAACGCGACCGGCGAACGGAAGTCGTGGAAACGGCACGGAGGGACGCGCGCCGAAAATATTGCCCTTTGATCCTCCAGATAGGACACGAGATCCGTCTTTCTCTCGTGAATCGTTGGGAAGACCATGGAAAATCGATTTCCCGTACGTTTTTGCGGGGTAAACATTTCCGGCGCGGCGACGTCGCATCAACCGACTTACGAGCTGTTATAAAACCTCCGCAGACTCTCGAAATTGATCTCGTAACGATGATTAATCGATCGGGCTCTATTCGTTTTAGTTTTCAACCCCCTCGATTGTAAGACGCCCTTATAATTCGCTGCGTCCCAAATTGTATAACGTTAGTTGTTTTTTAAATGCTTTGGTACTTCAAACACGACACGTTAAAAGTGTTGTATGAAAATAGAATAATGGCGCTTAGAGATATTTTCGAGGGGAAGCCTGACCCGTGGACATTCGCGCGAGTATTCGGGAACAGTGTACAGCGGGGAGCTCGAGGGTTCCGTGGAACAAAGTCCAGGGGTTTTTTTCAACGACAACGTTCCAACGTACGTCGTTCCGCGCGAATAAATTCGCGTGTATCGCGAGTCGTCATTGTTCCCCGTGAACGAGCCCGGTTTTCAACGCCGGAACGTCGAACAAAAAATCTGTACTTGGCATCGATTTACTCCGCGTTTAGTTGCTTCTGCTTTTCCCTCGCGCCTCGTAGACCTCGATAAATCTTGTTACGTCCCTCCTCGACTCCCTCCGCTACACCCCGGCGCGCCTCTGTTCGCTCGCTAGCCGGCGTTAATCACTCCGTTGAACCTGAAATTGATAATAACAAGTGCCGCGTTCGATTACGGCATCGAATAAGAATGGGTGTAATCCGGCCTGAAGACGGAGTCGGCTGGAATAACGTCGGTGGAAGGGATTTTTCGACTTTTTTTTTTTTAGCGAAATCGTGACCGAGATTTGGAGAAGAAATTAATTGGGAGACGAGAAAATTGGTAAAACTCAAACAGGCCGCGCGAATGGGTTTTTAATACCTTGAGTGCCGCCCTTCTAGTCAACTCGTCCACTCTTTTTTTCCTCCCTCGAACATCCCCGTGTTTTCACCCCCGCCATCGCGAATTCTTTCTACCTTTCTTCCGTCGCAAAATCGACAATGGTTCTTGCGATCAAACGCGTCCGGGGACGCGCGAGGTAGGGGATAGGGGATGTTGGAACGATCGAACGACAGTCGCGATTTAATTAACGAGCCAAACGCCACGGGCGGACGTTAATAACTTTGTCAATTTGTATCTGGACCCTCGTTGGTGAATAGTTCTCTTTTTTCTGCTCGACTAGCCCGTTGAACGCGAGGGGAATGACAGTCCGAAAGGGTTGATTACGGGGATCGCGACCGAAACACTGTGCTCCTCGGTGTTCGACGCGCAGAACGCCCGGTCAGCCAATCATTTTTCCGATTTTGATGGATTAGTCCTGAGAATGACTGCACCGATCTCGGGGTTTATTTGGCAATCGATACCCGCCGGTGTGATTAATCGCGCGGCAGAACGAGGGAAACGGGCTGGTTCTTCCCGGAGGTGTTTTTAGGTTACGGCTCTTTAAGTGATTTTCTCGTCGCGTTGGAAAGATTGTTCCAGTCCCACGATTTATACCATCCTTTGTTACTTTCCTAAGAAGCCATTTGCTTCTCTTCTTTCACCTTCCATTCCCGCGTGAATATTTTACCAGCCTTCCAACTTATTTTAGGAAAAATGTAGATACTTTCAGGATAAAATGCTTCCTGGACTCCATCGTCCGGCGGTCCCGGATATCCATCGTCGAAAGACGCGTTGAAAATTACACGGGAAAGCCGTTACGGCGGAAAGTTTTGTCTGTAGGAAATTGCCACTCGAACGTGTCAGGCTCGTAATACGGTTAGGGGAGGTAGAAGGGGAAGCTTGTTGTATTCTGGAGGGCGCGCGAAAGAATAACATATGCGCCCGGGCTTTGTTCGACGTCCAGGTTGACGTAGCTGTATTTCAGGCACGCGTTCAGGCGGCAACCAAATATTTTTCGCGTTTCTCGTCGTCAGAAATTCGATCGTCTCGAAGTAAGCCCGAGACAAACCCGGACAAAATAAACCGGGATATGATCGATAGGAATTCGAAGATTGTTTCCGGACGGACGATTTCGATTTTTTTAACGGACCCGCGGTCCTTACGGCGATTCAACGTTTCCGTGGGTCGCGACAATCGGCGGTATTCAACGACATTGGAAACGCGCCAGAAACAAGAACAAGAGGTATACGAGTAGACCTTACACCTTATGGACTTTCGTGGCTCGATCTGACTGCCATACCGAACGGAAAATTCGGAGGTGATTTTAGCGACCCCGGAAAAATGGGCCGAAAAAATACATTGGTTGAAAGGTCTACTCCGTATACCTCGTCCGTGGCCGTACAAGCGAACTGCATTAGTCGGTAGGAAGTTGCCCGTCGTAATTTTTGTTTCATAACGCGAAGTTCGCGGCCTCCGCCTCCATTTACATAACTTCCCGCGCGCGTCGCGGCAGAGGAAACTATTTTTGCTGGCGCAAGTAGCCTGGCCTGCGACCGTATATCCCTCGACAAAATGGCCGCACGGATATTCCTGAAATTATTTGGCGATACTGGACGTTAAAGAATAATAAACAAGTCGGAAACCAAGTACGATAAGATAAGCGTATATAATTACCAAATTATGATCCCTGGAGCTCCATTAATATGCATTGTTTGAATTTTGAATCATTAAAATCCTTAAATCCGTCCAGAAGTTATGATTTTTTATCATGAAACATTTCCAGCCGCACAGTATATTTCCAGTAATGAATTTTTTTCTCAAAAGTGGGTAGGATTTCGAGGGTATGTCTAATGATAAAAAATGATTGTAATTGACCCCTGCAACTAGAAATAATTTTTTTGGAACGATTTGAAATTTTTTAATTTTGTCGAAAATTTCACACATACTCGAATTTTTTTATCGAAAGTGAGTAGGATTTCAGGGGTATGTCTATTCACCAAAAATGATTGTAATTGACCCCTCTAGCTGAAAATAATTTTTTTAGAACGATTTGAAATATTTTTTTTTCGCCGAAAAATTTAAGGGGAATAGGTGTACGTATGGTCAGACATTATATGTATTTCCAGTAATGAATTGTTTTCTCAAAAGTGGGTAGGATTTCGAGGGTATGTCTAATGACCAACAATGATTGTAATTGACCCCTGCAACTAGAAATAATTTTTTTAGAACGATTTAAAATTTTTTAATTTTGTCGAAAAATTTCACACGTACTCGAATTTTTTTCTCGAAAGTGAGTAGGATTTCGAGGGTATGTCTATTGACCAAAAATGATTGTAATTGACCCCCTAGCTAAAAATAATTTTTCCAGAATGATTTGAAATTTTTTAATAACTTTTTAACGAAGCCTCAATCAAGAAGTTGATATTCTTGATTTTCCTTTTATTTTGGCCTCTAGAATGTCCCATTAAAATTTTTCCCAGGGGTAACCGAACACCCTCTATATTTATAAAGTGTACTGTCATCGTGAGGGTACCAAAAATCGTGATTTGGCGCCGCGTGAGAACGGAAATGCTCTCGTCGGTGGTCCGTGAGCATTTTTCTACGTTATCCATTTACCGCGGCTGCCCGTTTCGTCGGTTATCTTCATCTTCCCGCGCCCCTAACTCGATTTCGTCGCCAGATTTAGGGGTGTAGCGCGCGTTGCTCGTTGGCCCACGAAATCCTACGGCCGCGGCCTCCGAGTCCCCGCTTTTCCCGCGTTTCCGACCCCCGAGTCGCCACCCTTAAATCTCCCGACGACCTCCGAAGGCGGGCCACTTCCACGGTCGTAGTTGCGAGTCTCGCGAGGGTCGTGAATCCCGTCTAAAATAAGGGGGAAAAGTAGCCAAGTGAAAGCTGCACGGAGAACAGAGAATTCGGATTCCCAAAAACTTAATTCTTGCAATTGTTAATTTCTTTTTGGACGGTTTCGTAAAATCACTTCTCCTAGGATAAATCTAAATTATACGAAATTAATTAATGGGCCCTTCGCGTATACCTTTGTACTTTTAATTCCGAACGGTTGTAATTTCAAATAACAATGTAACTCCATTGTTTATACCGCGGGTAGCGTTGGCGCAGAGAGAGGCGCCGTTGCTGGTTTTCTACGGATTTATACAAGTAGCGTCGGCGTGGTTGTAAAGTCACGGAGAAAGAGGGGTTCTTACCGCAACGAAGCTATCGCGAAATTGAAATCAAGCTTCTGTTTGGATTACAATTTGAATAATTCTCAGATTACGGTAAAACCTCTCCATTCGTGGAGATTACCGTTCCGCGATGTTGCCGGGTAACACGAAACGCGCCGCGCGGGCGAGCAAGAGGGAACGTTTTCTCCGCGAACACGGCGAAATTCAATTAATAGATACGTACGAGGATCTCATTTCGTGTCGACGTGGGAAAAAGCGCTAATGAATATCATACTCGCGCGGCAAAAAGAACCAGTCGGTTCGCCTAGCCGGAACACGAGCCCCGGAAGCTGTTTGTCGGTCGGCTACTCTAATCAAATACCGACCGAGGCGATCCGCAAATTCCTCTCTTGTTCTAATACCGTAATGGTTCCCGACTGCCGTCTATTCAAAGTTCCAGACGCTACGGGCGCCCGGTAGCCATTCGGATATTGCGATCGGGGCGAGAAAAATTGGCGAACAGACGCGATCTTTACGACGCTATCGAATCGAGAAACCGGTTGTCCGAAGTCGGGAAGAATAGCGTGACAATTTCCTCGTTGAGATTTCGGTGTCCTCGGACCATCGGGCTAACGAGAGGTTCGCGTGACCGCTTTCTCCGGGGCTATTGTGTCTTTCCAGCTGTTCGTAGTTCGGTACAACCCCCGTGTTGCACCGCTGGAATCCGGGCAAGAGGAGCGCGGACGGTGCTATATCGCAACGGTATAATATATTTCCGGTAACAGTTCTTGCGAAAGCAGAGAATTACGGCACGGTTTAAAGGCTGACAGTAATTGATATTGACCGCCGAATACCAAGAAACCTTGCACTGGTTTCCAGCAGCGCGACAACAGACCGACCCCTCGGACAAACGTGTAACCCAGACCTTTTCCTGCGCGATACGCCACCGCTCATAATTACTTGACCATCCGGTATTTCAGCGTATGCCAAACCGGGAACCGTTACGGATATATTTTCTAATAAACGTCCGTGCGATTTACTACCCCGTGACACGTGCAGCCGATCTATCGCGAACGGATTTTCGATGTTTAGCGGGGGCCCAAGACTACCACGGGCAATCTAGAATTTTATCGATACGATTTTGTAAGAACGGAAGGTCGAACGGCACCGCGAAGGTAATACGAAGTTGAGAAGAAAGTTTCCCGGGGCATCGGAAAGGATCAAATGGTCAGAGTTTCACGTCCTCGCCACAGCCAGGACAATATGGAATTTCGCGAGACGAGATGGCTTAAATGAGTGAAAACTCTGATCAATGGATCCCGCATTCCTTCCATAGGAAGGCTCCAAGTTCCGACAGTACTTTGGCCCTCTGATTGCATCTCCGTCGGATGAGGGTAGCCCTTTCAAATTGAGACAAACGCGCAACCGCTAACGCGTTTCCTTTGTCGTCTGTCCCTCAGCCGGGACCATACTCGATGAAAGAGACCCATGTGTGCGTCCTCTTTCTTCGTCAATCGGTAACGAGCCGGTCGTTACTCGGGGATTGTCGCAAATCCGATTTCGATTGGATCGGGTTACGCATCGATGACCTTTTCATCGATTATTTGTCTCTTTTCCGTTAACTAACCCTTTAATCGAAGTTTTACCAACTTCCGTCGCGGATTACAGAGAGACCCGTTGTAATCAACACGTCTCGTTAAAACACACCGATCCCGGACCCTCCAATTCGACCAACAGTCTTTTGTTTAGATTCCCGCGACCCTTTCGCGTAGCTGTTTCTACCAATTACTCGCTCCTTCCAAACAGAATAATATTTACGTATTTGTTTCTGAATTCAGATAAAAATACGCGCGTGCTAGATTCTTAGTTCGATACATCTGTTCCGAACGACGTCGAGATGACGTTTTCCTTGCTTCCTTATTATTTTTTTTTTCTTTTTTTTACCGGTGTGCATAACGCGAGTAACTGCCTTGTAACTCCCAGCAGTTTTTAAGATAGCAGTGGGGCATGATACTTTCGAGAGTAGTTTCGTCCCTTAAACTTGAGTTACCGCCGCTATAAAAAAATACGTATCCCTTATTTCTTACTGCTCTACAAGGCTGCAAAGTTTTATCAAAATCGACGAGGGGCACTTCGCGGATGTTCTCTCGCGCGGATGAGTTTTGAAACCCCGGATCAGGGGTCGACAACCCGTAAGAGGAACGAAAAGAGAAGCAACCGCGTATACATAATAGAATGTGCTCGCGTTGTGTTTCCATTATCCTTACGAAACGCCGTCGTCCTCGTCGCGCGGGTGGCCCCGAAGTCTCATCGATCTGACTTTCGTTCTGTTCGACGACACCCAAAAAGGACCGACGCCTGCGACGAATGACTGTCGCAGTCTGGTCAATACTCGCGAGAAACGCTTCCCAAGTGCCCGGGACAAAAGACACATCCAGGGTTAAAGTTCGCGGAGGGGGGCTCGGGAATCGGAAAATTCGCTGGTTTCCGTCGCGAGGATCGGTCTGTATTTATGGGTTATAGAAAGATGGCGGTTTAGGGGAGTCTCGCGGGGTTAGGCGGCGCATTGTTCATCCGATTACACGCGGTCCCGAGCAAAAGAGATACCGTCCGCAAGACAGAGGGAACCGGCGAAATTAGAAGGTTCCGTTTCGTTGCGGTCTCGTCGGCTCCGGGGCATCCCGGGGATTTCGTAACGATCGCGCCAAAGAAGAAAGCACTTTGCGGGACGAAATTACCCTCGGGGCATTTACGGATTAACAGGATAGACGTTTTAACGATCGGCGCCGGGCGTCCGTGATATAAAGCGAGATCATTCGCCCTTCCTCCCACCCCCTCTCGAGGACGGATCGCCCGTAGAAGACGACTCTCCGGCTTTCTTAGCGTCCAACAATTTTTCGACAAAGTCGGAGCTTCGGGAACCCCCGGACCGCGAGAGCCGCAGAGAACTCTCCTCGCTTCTTGTCGTTAACTTTCGCCTGGTCGCTGGAGGCCTGAATAATTCCGAGAGACGTCGAGACGTCACCCTGCCTAAGGGTTGCAGATAAGCGCTAACAAAGGGGTAACCAAGGCCGAATACCATCTTACTCCTCTAACGTCCCGAGTATTTAAATCTTCGTCCAACTTCTCGACCTTTTTCCTACCAACGAGTCCATACGGCGACGTTTGCGTTTCGAGATAGGACAAATGGCGGCGTTTAGCCACTCGAGCTCTTTCTTGCGGTTCTAGGGACAAGTAAGCGAGATAGCAGGAGGAGACATTTGTCTCGAATCTTACGGCGATGAGACGACGTAGTGTTTTCGATCGGTACGCGGGTGGGAAAATCGCGAGTTATGATTGATAAATGATCGCCGCGCGGTCCGGGGACGACATAAATCGTTGAATATTTATTTGCACGGGCGTGGCGGTGTCGATCGGCAGGCGCGATTCGGTTCGCTTCGTCGTCGATAATTCGAGGAACATCGGCGGTGTTGTTCGATAGGTGTTTCGCGGTGTCGTTGCCGCGGAGTCGATGGAAATTATCGGAAATAACGCCCGGTGTCACTATTTCTCCCTGTGAACGATGACAATGGACCCGGGGCCGACCGCGCAACGCCGCGACTCGGCTTTGAACAATGCGCCGATTTATCTCGGTCGGCGTGCATCGCCGCGGACTATGTTTCGATACCGCCACTCGATAAAACCAATTTATATTTAATTAATGAGAGGCGCGCGTGCCCGACGGCGAAAGATTACACGCGTATCGCGTTTCATCGCGCGTTCTACACGCCATCGCTTTGCATTTCAATTTGTTGCGTTCGCCTGCCAATTCTCCTTTTATTTCTAAGACCAGAAAATATACTAAAACACAAAGGCAACGGCCCCCGAGTATCGAAAACGTTGGAACAAATTACGTGGCTCGAGTTTCTACGACACGCGTCCGAACAGTTCGGATTCAGCTGCTGGTTTTTCAAACGGCCGTAAAGAGTATTTCTAAAGTGGCCGTGGCTTCGCGAACAGACCAAAGAATTCATTCTGCTCTTTGAGAAATAAAATTTTTAGTAGATCCGTGGGACAATATCGCGCGACCAAGATTTCCAAGCAAAACAGGTACACGTTCGCGTTTACACGGATGCACGGTTGCCGGAAGGGAGACACGGACGCGTACGTACGTATGCATCCCTCGCGGAGCTTTTATCCGTCCGGCAAAAGGAACACGAGACGTCAAAGGGAATAGCCGAGGGAGTCGTTGCAACCGAAGGCCACACCGTGCAAGAAAAACCGGTGACTTACGTTACCGTGTCTTAATTCCCTCTGTTTCTCTCGAGGCAGTCTAGCCCCGACCGACCTTCTCCTTCGTCAACCCCTAACCCGGTAGTCTCCTCTCCGCTGTCCGTGTCGTTGCGACGCAAAAGACGTAATTCACGCCAATTAACAGCCCAGCCAGCCCGGTTCTGTGAGTTTCGCTGCGTCAACCCTCTCTCATTTCCGCTTTTCGTTCCCGACAGTCGCGTTTACCCGGCTTCTTTCACCGTTACCGCCACTCAGACGCGCCCCTCGTGCGGCTGACCCACCTTCCCCGTTTCACCGTTTCTAGCCCCTCGTTTCCCCTCCCTCCTACGCCTCTACCCTCGACATTCTTCACCCTCATCCTTTGCGAGTTACGCGAACTTAATGAACACCGTGTACACAGAGAGTCTGGAAGGTCGATGATGTCGGAAAGGTGGTAGAAGGGGGGGGGGGGGCAGTCGTGGGAAAAAGCCTCGAACGCCGTCGAGAAGATGACGAGAATCGAAGGGGCGGCCACGGCCGGGCGAAAACCCCGAGTGTCGACAGGGACGAGGCGAAAGCTCGGTAAAATATGGACCGCGGCGTGGGGTGGATGCTAATAACAATAATAAAGACGAAATAAGGGGAAATGGGGCTCCGGAGAAATTCACGGACTCGTAATAAATTCAGGGGCGAGGCTGGCGTTCCATTTGCGGCCGGGAACCCTGGGACGAACGGGACGAGGGAAAGGGCCGATTCGCGACGCCTAGACGAACGATTCCGCCCGTTGGCGGTTTGCACCTGGTCCGTTTCAGTTTCCTGATCTCTTTCTTTAAACGGACGCTCGACGATGTTAAAAATGGAAGCGCGAAACTTTGTCATAAATAGACGAAGAATCAACTGTCGAGCATCGTCACACTTCACATGTTAAATATGTTGGCCTTTTAAATTATTGGGATTGTAGGACTAATGGTTGTACGATCAAATCAAGCTTTAATATTTAACTGTATGAAGATATATCATAGACAACTGTTCAGTCTGAGATCGGTTTCTAAACTGTATTCGAAACACCATGAGTTCGTAAAACCCATGACAATAACAGAAAAGAAACTGTAGACATATACATCGTCGCTGGAGATGATTTTTGTATCGTCACGGGATGGTTAGGAAATGCAACATAAATAGTATAAATAATTGTTATTTTTGGTCCCCGATCATACGTTACGTTGAACAGTTCGCACAGAGCACCGAATATCTCAGGAGACAATATTTGCGTATCGTCGGTGCACGTACAAGCCCGAAGGTCTGCGACGAATACGTCGAATGTAAATGGCCCTAATATCAACATTTGCGGCGCTCCGTGTGTAATTGAGCGAACCGGATGAGAATCGAGGAGTTCTGACGTCGATCATGAGCTGCTGCGTGCGATTAGGTGGGTACGATCGCAGCCACGCGATGGAAAGCGACGGGAAACCGATGGCTCCGGGAGTTTGGCAATCAGCGGATCGCGATCGAGCGCGTCGAAAGTTTCCGGGAGAAGTCAAACAGGGTGACAATGGCGCGACTTAACCCGAAAAACCATAGAACGTTCCCTTCGAAAGTTCCCTTCGTACTTTTTTTTTAAACGAAGACGACCTTCGTTATCGTTTTCGTCTAGGTTAAATCGGCAACAACGAGGCGGTGTTAGTTTCCCGCGACATGATAATTATATTATTAATTAACCTGTAACAAAGAGAGCCGGAACCACGGAAACGCAACGAACAAAAGCACGGTGCTCTCGCAACAACGGACGAGCAGACACGCGAAGAATTTCGATTGTAAATTTCTAAAGCGCCGCGGGACGGGCTGCAGGTTGACAAAGGGTCAAGAATAGCTTTGGACGAGGCTGCATAGCAGACCGCGCGGATACGTTCGAACGCACCCGAAGCGTTCAGTAAATTTTATCGAAGCGACGCCGAGGGGAGCCGGGGAGGTAGAAGGGGGCAAATCGCTCCAGCGGTTTCTTACGATGGATTTCCTTTCTGCGTGGCTTCACCGGACGTAAAGACGTACGAAGTATGCCTTTATTTCTTGGGAAATATCGAGAGACTCTCGAGGGCCGGTTGCTTTTACGGGGGAGCTCGAGTGAAATGCGAGCGCCACGATTCGGTGCCCCCGAATTCGCCGAAAATACGTTAGTAATATTTCGTACGTGGAAAAATTCGGCCACGGGCGGTCCTCGAACGATTTCACCTCCGTGGTTCTCGCCCTGTTTCAAAGGGCGCTTTGATTTCCCTGCGCCCGGTGTACGTCGATCGTTCAATTTTGCCCCAGTTCCCGCGGGTTGAAGGCGAGTGCCTCGACCCGGGGCAAAAACCAGGAGAGATATAGGTTCGAGTTAGCGACGTCGCGACAGGGTCCGGCGAGGCCGTCGCGAGACAAAGCGAAACAGGGAGGACTAAGGGGAAATTCTCGTAAGAAGAAATTCTCTCGCGGCTAGGCAGCGCGTCATCATTTATTCAGCACCCTATTCTCTCGGCGCTGTTGATGTACCGCCACCATTTCGCTCAAGCAACACTAATCAGGAGCCTCGACCTCCTCTCGCTCTTCACCTCGTTTCGAGGTGTCACCAGTTCCTTATCCGAGTCGACAGCCCGGCGCGACGTAATTTTGGATCACCGTCGCGAAGGGTCGCGGGCTCGAGGGATGATTTTTGTTTACGAAAGTTCGAGACGGGCCTCCGCGCGTCCGGCGGAAACTGTGTAAAAAGGATTTTCCACGGTACAGGAAGCGGCGCCGGGGCGAGATTCCTTTTACGCGTCTTTCGGACCGTCGTCGTCGGTTTCCACCCCTCGCGGCGCGTTCCTTTCGCCTCTTTTGTTCCCGCGCTTCTTTTTCGTCCGAGCGAAATGTTTGGGTTGTAAAATTTCCTTTTAGTGCCTTTAGGGGCTGTGCACGGAGGCGCGAGAGAGCCTCGCGAGGGGTGGGACGTCGAGGGAGGGACAGCGGACGTCTGAAATATTTAATATCGCAGGGTCCACCTGAAAATCTGGCTCCTCCGTCGTTCCTACCCCCGGTCTTCTCCTTTTGTTCTCCTTTCCCACGTGTCCTCCTTTTTCTCGTCCGGGGCTCTCCTCTTATCCTCGAGTTTTAAATGTCGCGTGATTTATTTCGGGCGAAACTGATGCCCGAGCTTTCCAACTTTCGTCAGACGTCGGTCCCTTCGCGGTTCTTTTTCCTTCGGAGTCGCAAAAATTCCACAAAAATTCGCCTCGAAGGAACTTTGTTTCGACAACTCTTTTGACACGACGATGAACGAGGGGAATTCCTCGACCTATGGTCAAACTCCGTCGAAGGGATTAACATACAAATAGCCATTAACAATGTCAAAGGGCGCGCGGTGCCCCAAAGCGTTTCATCGGACTCCTTTGGACCCTTGTATCGCGGAAAGGGTGCAACGGAGATCGAGTATCGAGTCTGCGCGATGGACGGTCCGTTTAGCCGACATCTTGTCGATCCTATTACGCGAAATTTAATGGAGAATACGCTGTCACGTGGCGTCGCCGAGGACGGTCCTGGAATTTTGAGTGTATCGTATCCGCTATGATCCAGTATGTCTGCCATAACGTTCAGCATAGACAGTGTATACGCATGGCCGACGTATTCGCTGCACCCCCTCGATCCCCGAACGACATTTCGCCAGATCACGCCAATCCCCTTGATTGAATACATCAGCATTCATCAGGGCCGAGCTTCAGCACCGGTGTTTGTTCCGTGACGCGATACGGGGAACCCTCGCGAACCCTGCTATATTTTTTCCTCCGACGAGGGTGACTTTTATGCCTTCGTCGTCCGGTCGATCAATCGAAACGATTCTGTAACACTCGTTTCGAAGAGTCTCGATTCTTCCGTCGCTTTCCACCCTCCGACCGGTTCGCTGGAAGCGCGGAAACAAGGACGTCGAGTCGTGGAAGCCTCTCGATGTCATTTAAATACATCGTTTCCCGAAAACTCCGCGCCAGAGGTCGAGGACAAAGAAATCGGTAGGGCGAGTAAAAAAATTTTCGAGGTTCTCGAAGCCATGACGGGCACACGTAGAGGCGTGTACGTCGTGCCAGGGTTTCTATTGAATTTATTTCGTAGCTGGCCGGCGCACGTTGCTGATTGCAGCCACGCCAAAGGGGTTGGAGAGCAGGATGGCTGGCTGTACCCGGCCGTTTTGCTCGCCGGTCACGTATTCCTGCATCATTTGCTATGGGTTTCATACCGGCCATAACTCTACGGATATATCCTCCACCCAGTCAAACTCCCAGCCAGCCCTCCGCATCCACCAGCCGCCCTTTCCCTATCGGGCGTCGAGGTATCTTGCAGAGGGCTGCGCCGCTCTTAATCCAAGGCGTATTCATCGAAACCAATCTGCGGCCGTGTAGCGAGACGGTTCCGCAAATTAATCAACCCTTACGCCGTCGTGTCAATTCCGGGGCGTGTCGCGACGTCGTCGTCGTCCCCGCGTCCGCGGCTTTTGATTTTCATTCATCGCCACCGCGTGTTATCAATACAAGAGAAACGCGCGATTATTGCAAGGATCACTTAATCAAAATCCCTTTTTCGAATAGTCGAATCCGGGGTTTGCAGGATAGTAGAATCCCGAAAGCACCTCAAAAGAGAGGGGGAGGTAACAAGGGGTGGCTGGCTCGCCATGATTCGGAATATTCTGGTCGCTAACCTTTTACCTCTCCGGTCTTAGTCGTTTGATTAATCGTGCGGACATAATTTCGAGCATGACGGGGCAGAAACGACACTGTATATAATAATATTTTCGGTTCTTTTTATCATTTATAAAACGAATGGCTACTTTGATCATTTTTGAATATGTATCCAGAAATTCCGCTATCTTCGCGAGCATGTTGATTAGCGAGAAACGTTCGGTTTAATATGACTCGGAAAAGAAATTCCGAACATTTTCCCCTTAAGAGGGAACACCTTTAAGGCCAAAAAGAATGCCGATATTTGTAAATTTTTTCGACGCCACGGAATGTTTAATATAAATGTTTCATACGTATATTAAAAGCGCATACTTCGAACAATGTTCCTGGCAATTTTCCTAAAAAGATGTTAATGTACGTATCAAATCTCTGTTTATGGGTCACGCGTTCGTCGGTGAAACGGTAGGTCGATTTGTTTGCGCCCTTAAATACCAGCGCCGTTTGTTTTGGTGCTCGCGGGACAGTTTTTGCCGTAAGCTGATCCCGAACCGTAGGACGAGCCAACGTTACCAGTCCGTATTTTGCTTTCGACGCGGTTATACGGTGCCGGGTATCGCGTGAAAAGTCGAGAAATTGGAATATCGTGTTCGCGTGCTCCTTTTTCGAGCGCGTTCAAAAATTCCCTGCAATTCCTGGGCTCCTCGGTGTTTTGTGCAACCTTTATCAGTGCATCGAAACACGCCCGTTCCCAGTCATTTCGTGGTCGATGAAATCCTGGAGACACAGGTGAGGAATTCATTGCATAAATATTGATATTAAACGCCCGAGCGTCGAGGCGCAACATGGCGTAGTTTGCATTTGACACTCGCGAGCCGTAAATCAGTATACATGTATCCGAGTATGTGCTGCTTTACAGAATTCGAGCAAACACGCGTCCCTATAATTTCAAACTCGGCCTTTCTCCTCCTTTTTGACATTACTTTTTAACGTTTGCTCGCCACAAATAAAGAAATAATCGCGTAATAGAGTCGAAAAAAATTAGACATTTAAATTTATAAACCGTGTTTCAGCGACAGCTCTGCCGTTCGAAACGCGTTATCTTTATGTCGCAAACAGTATTTGTTTATCGATACGTTGAAATTGAAATACGTTGACTTCTGTTGACGCTGCGTGTTTACCGCGCACGCCATCGTCGACAGTGCTTTCCCATCGACGCGATTATTTCTATTTTTAATAAATCGCTTGAGAACGGTTTCAGTTCCAGAAGGGAATAAAGGTTTTAAATTATTAAATGCGTTTGAAATTTCCGCGGATTGCGGGAACGCGAGGCGACGGAATATATTTCACTAATGCACTAAACGTCCGCGTCATCGGTTTCGTATTTTCTCCTTAATCCGTCGTTCTGTATTTTCCGACGCGAGAGACATTTTTGTGGATGGAATCACTGATTGAATTGCATTTTGTCGCTGACGCTTTCGAAATAACTGAAAATAAATTCGAAACGTTGCGTCTTGGCTTCCGCGAGCGAATTAGGCAAAGCAATTTCCTGGGTTTCGAAAAACCAGGCGTAGCATATTGAAAACCGGACTCCGTTTCCGTCCAAATTCCCAATGGAAGCGCAATTTCCGTGCCCCGGCGTTTCTGTCTCTGGCTGATAAAATCGTTCATTTGCAATTACGTATGAAACGAAGCGACTCCAATTAACGAATGTAGCTCACGGCGGGAACCCATTAATACATTTGTTTCGCATTCATCGCGCGATCGGTTCCGAAACCGATCTACTCTCGATGGACGAGACAACATTGCGAATCAATCGACCATAATCGTTCTCCTATGGAGCTCCCCAATCCCTCGTTCTTTCCGTTTCTAAAACACACACACACACACTGGATCCTCGTCTCCCCGCGTTTCCCTTCTCCCCGGGAAAAAGCATTCTCGATATCCATATTTAAAATTAATAAGCCGGAAAGAAGACATGGATCGAGCGGATCTGTCCCTCGTTAGTCAAACTCTGACGCTTTCAATTGTTTCGAAAGTCTCGCGACGATACCAACGGATGCCATATTTAGCATTTCGCTCGATCCAATTTGTTCGACGGTATCGGAGTAGACGACCCCTAATGAATAATTGCGGTCGTTGCTTACGAATCGCGATTTAAAATCTCGAATTATTTCCAAGTGACGTTAGATAATGAAACTCGTCGGAGATCGGAGGAGTATTCGTATTCGCGAACTGTGCTCGCATATTCCGGGCCAGGATTTACATACTAGTTTATTAAAATCCTCGTGCAACGATCATTGCTGATGCATAAGTGTGCTCGTCGTGTTTCATTTTTCTCGGCGTATCGCCGTTTAAAGCGGCGCTGCTCCTGATCTCGGATCGTTCGTATAACGTTACGAACACTTGGTAAATCCTTTTGCGGGGGTACTACGTGCTTGTTGAGGAAACAACTGCAATAATGCTATCATAAATTCAAATTATTGCGGTTGCCGCAAGATCTTCGCTGCCGCCATCTCTAGACCGTGCAACGAACCGCGATTCTCCTACAGGGCTGCTCCTGGTCTTCCGGTGATCTTAACCACCCCCAACTTGTATACTCCGCAGAATCCTGCTAATAATGTTTTACGACTCCCGACAAAATAGAATCCCAGGTTATGTTTCTCCCGGCAATTAGGGGGGTCGATTTCGAACGATTCGAGAGTACCTTAACCATCGAATCGTTTGGTGGCTTACGCCCCGATCAATTTCTAGATCAGATTCTAGAAAAGGGATGATCCCTGTGTCCATAAATCTCATCGTCTGTTATTCGATAGCGGTGTCGAGCTTCTAAAAAAATTGGTGACGACCGAGTTGACAATTAGGGGGTCTCAGGTGGGAAACAAAGGCGGTATAATGTTTAATCGCGGAACGTAAGCAGTTGCTAGTTTCGTGACATTCGTCTCGAGCGACTGATTAATCGCGCGAGGCGCATAAAACGTCGCGCCTCGACGCGCCCTCTCAATTCTCTCGACGTTTATCGGAGCTCGTGACACCGACATAACATTCTGTTTCGAATCTGGAACACGATGAATATTAACGAGACGGGAGTCATTGCACCGGAACGGAACGGCGACGGAAGAGTGTGTTCGCCGCGGGGCGTGCAAGACGACATGACACGCAGAACAGGCACACACGCTCGGCCGCGAGCGTGTACACAAGATTTAGCGTCTTGAAACGCAATCTCGGCTAGATGGTTAGCCGTGGTACGCGATACACCCGCGTGCTCTCCTGTCTAAATAATTACGGCGTCGCGAACGACGTTGACTCTCGCCTCCCCCTTCCTTCGCTTCCATCGCGTCTCGCGCGTGCTGATTTTTACAAGAAAACGTAGCCAAAGTAGCCGGACGAACCGCCAAATTCATTTTACCCCTCGACTTAGTGGCTGAACAGATCTAAATCTCGATAAATTAATATTTCAGTTCTTATTTGAGTTATATTTTATTCTGAATTTTTTGGGATATTATAATGCAAACCTTGCAAGTTTTCCGTACCATTTTCACCCGATACGATTCCTCATCTGTACGAACTCGGGGAAATGATTAACGAGTAAAAAAAATTGTAAAGAATCGAGATCACGAGGCAAGCTTCCCGGATCCCGCGTGGATGCTTCTGCCTTGGAGGTGTCCGTCCACCCGGGAATCGATGCAAATCAATCTCGTTGCGCGTGGACTCATTTCGCTTTAGTAATTCCCTGCGAATTTTTATTCGCCGCTCGTCGACCTCGAACGAGCAAACGTATTTCCAACGTGGAAACTATCGTCGAGGATATGGGTGTACTCTCGAAAGAGAAAATAAAAATTTCTACCCTTACGGAGCACACGAGTATACAAAGCGTTCCGCCGTTTTACCCTGGCTGGAATCTACGGGGAGCCGCCGCGTTTCTTTTCCCGGTTCCGGAGCAAGAATTGCGTTAGTCTCGCGTAGCTTCCCGTGAAAGTGGCGTCGCGTCGCGCATACGATCCCGCGACACACGCGTCGGGACGCTTATCCGACCAGCAACTTCGTTTCGAGGAATTAAGGGTGGCTTCTTTGTCTCTCGGGTTTCTCGGTCACGTATCGACGGAACGCACGCAACGTCGTTCCGCCGCCTTTCTACAATTGTAAATACAATTTAGCCCTGTGCTCGATGATCCCACGAATTCAATTTCCAAGCAATTTTATAAAGACTCCACCCCGGAAGAATTCTTTTTTTATATATTACTACGCGTAGTATTTAGATTTTGTATCGTAGCCAGCACTCTAGAATCCTATTTTTCCAGGGGAATCTCGTTTTCGATGCTATTGTACGACTAACGAAATTCAAGCAGACGTTGGGATTTTGCGCGAATCGCTTCAGCGTCTTTGTGAAAGCTCGTCCGAGACGAGGCCCTCGTAAATCGTACGAATCGAGTCTTCAACGACTCGGGGAAGAGGACTTCTGTGGACATAATCCTTCAAAGCATTGTTCGACTTTGCTCTTTGTCGAGAGCATCGCGAGCCCGCGATACGTTCCCATATCCTCGTACCTTCGTTGGACTTTCGAATCTCGATGCATCGCGATATTCTGTACGGTCGTGAGAGTCGGAACAAATTTTTTTTGTTCAAATCGTTAGGCTGTTGTCGCCCTTAGGCGCGCGACAACAATTTTTCTGATCGAGATCTCGTCCCGCGCTCGTTGAATAGAATATAATGGTCCGTGGGCTGGTTCGAACGGTCCCTCCCCCGTTCGTCTTTCTCTCTCTGAAATTTTGTCGAAATTACTCGCAGCTGTGGCCGAAAAAAGGCAGAAAAAGGAGCGCGCAGTTTACCGATGAAACCGTGTGCTATTCAAGAGGCGCGACCGGGTTACGTAGGTTTTTTTCCGCGCTTCGACGCGTGTCCGTTGCCTATTAATGCTCTACCGGCCGGTTACAAACCCCTGGACTTGCTCGAATGAATGTCTTTTTTTTTTGTTAAAAAAAGAGAAAAATTCCCCGTTGTTAGGGGCCGCGGCACTTTGGTCACGCTTCTCGATCGCGAATTCATTCTGCCGGACCGGGGGTTTTGCTCGTTCTTGACTTGGGGCTGTTAGGTTTTAATTAGAAGCCGCCCGATGCCTGCAAGGCGTTGTCGAAATAGTTGTTTGCCGTTCTAGCGTGCTCGAATAGAAAAGAATCGAACCGTAAAGCAGAAAATTAAATTCCACTGTTTATAATATCGAACCCCCGATGGGGAGAACGAACGTTTTTCGCGCTGATTGTAAAAACACCTTGTATTCTCGTTTAACAATTCTTCCAGTGTATAATAATTAAAAGAAAACAATGTTCGTTCAAAGAATACGAATCGTGTACGCACGAAGCGTATCAAAGGGGGTTAAAAGGGCGAGGGTCAGAGAATGAGGCTACTTTATATCCCCCGCAGGACACATAGCGCGAGGAAAGTTTACGATGCGTCAATTGCCGTGCGAGATACGTCTCAACTATTTTCCAGCCAACATTTTCCCAGCCGTTACCCGAGTCTTTAGGAAACGTGTACGAACTATGAAAGGGCGAATGACGGTTTCAGAAACGACGCTGTGCTTTGTCGCGCGCCGCGTAAATCCCGTCAAGTGCTCTTGAATAAACTCTAACAAAATGTTTCGCGAATTTCTTAGGTTACATTGTAACCGTCCTGAGAGTTCACCGACCTACGAGAAGTTATTCGAGTTCGTTTAAACGCGACTAAATAGCGAGCCACACCGGCGGAAATGAAACGCAGCGTTCAAATAGACTTTGAGATTTTCAGCAAACTGACCAACCAGGGGAGAACGACGCAAAATTTGCTGAAACTCAAAAATTTATTCCCCTGGACATCACTGTTTGAGAATGTTTCTAGTTTCGTGGCATTTGGAGGCTGCAAATCTGAACTCTTTGGAAAAAATTTAATGAGAAATTCTAGGGGCTTAAAAAATTATTTTTGGTTGCGGGGGTCAATTACAATTATTTTTTGGTGAACAGACATACACCGATATCCTACGTATTTTCGAGAAAAAAATTCACTAGGGGCGGAAGTTTAAACGTTAATAATTTTGTATCGAAGCCTCCATCAACAAATTGGTATTCTTGATTTTCGTCTTATTTTGGCCTCGAGAATGTTAGAACACTCTGTATTTGAGGATCAAGTAACTTTACGCAGTAGGGTGACCGGGTGTAGTATTTCTTGGGAAAATATTTTCTCGTCGGGTGTGGGTGTTCCGTAACGCGGGGAGGATCCAAGGTGGAATCGGAGCGCGGGGCGGATTAAAAGGCGAAATAAAAGGGAACGAGGGACAATCTATTCCGCGATATTCGTCCGGGAAAATATCCGCAGGACGGTTCTGGGCGCGGACGTAGCCGAGCTGCGAAGCTGCGATTTCGGTGCTCGGCGGTAAGGTCGTTTAGATAAAAGGAAGGGAAAGGCACGATATTGCAGGCGTATCTCGTCGCTCGTCCTGGGACCAATACCCGTTTCGAACTCTTTCCCGCGATTCGCAACGAGATTCGAACCCTTACGAGGCGAGAACCCCATTTCTCCGTCTCTCTCTATCGTTTCCTCCGTCGACGGGTAGCGTCGTAAAGTCTGCGTCGTCGAACGACTTTCTCAAAGGATCCGCACACACGGCCAGGAGAGTTCTCGACAGACTTCCGAGTCCCCGGCAAATCCTGACAGCCTCCGTCGTTCGAGAGGTTCGACGCGAGCTCGTTGCGGAAATTCGATGGTCCCGTGAGTCATCGCGATTGTTCTTCCGCCCTTTTATTTCCCGATAAGAATTTCCGATACGCGACGAATTCGTCGAATCCCTCCAAGAGCACCCTTCGCTATTTCGCCCTCTGCGACGCGCCAACTCCTTCAGACGTTCGTTTGTTCCGCGAATTTTCTACAGAACGTTTCCCAAACCATCGGATTTTTTTACCCAACTCGCGTTCCGGCATTAAAAGTCCCATCGAAACGTCGGGTATCCTCGTTTAAAGCAACCAATGGATATTCTGAATTAAATATATCCGTTGAAATATAAATGTCCGTAGTCCACTCGTGTACACCTGTCTTATCGTAGTATTTATCGCGATTGTCAAGAAAACACGGTGTAATCGAAAGGATACCGCTTTGAAAATATTAACCGGGGTTCCTTCGGGGAGATAAGGTTATCGCGGGAAGTGGGAGCCAGGGAATTCGACTTCCAGAAGATATTCCGGCATTATCCGTTTTCTCGCTTTCGCAGATTGACCGTAGAATGCGAACTCGCGATGAAAGGACGAGTGGAAACAAAATCTTTGCGATGCAAATGACGGAACGCGGGAAACTGCTACGAAAGTTTAACCGTTCGCGTTCTTCTTTCCGCTGCTTTGAGCGGGAAACAATGGCCGCGATTTAATGGAGCCGGAATTGCTTACTACCGGGACCTAAAACCGCCTCTCGAGTTTCGGTTAAATTTCATTCAAACGGAAATACTTGGCAGCTTGAATCTTAAATGAGTGAAATTGTGGCCGGTGTATGCATTCGGATCGAAGAAATTGCATTCTAATCCCGTTTACGAAACGTGTTTGTGCTCTGAACCTGACACTTGAGAAGTTTATCAAATTATCTTTGCGTATATCACGAAATACTGCAACGAACGTTCGAGTTTCATTCTTTTCTTTGGAATTAATTACGGTTAATTTCGGGGTAACGGGATCGTCGATCCGCAAATCTCCCCCCCGGATGCAATCGAGTACCGCGTCGAATTTCCAAAACCCGTTTCACGAAAATCCCAAAGTTGCCGGTGCAATTAGAGGCGTCCGCAGATGCGTCGACTCCCACGGGGGCCGAGTAGTACGTAATCCTGGAGTTCTGATCAAGGATGATCACCGCGAAACACGAAACGAGAAAAGCTACGCGTCGATTGGGTCTCGGGAACCGGCCGGGGGTGGGGAGGAAAAATATCCACCGTCAAAGTTGCCCGACGAACAATGCTTCGGGCTCAAAAATCATTCCGATCGCGACCCACGAAAATCCCCCGACCACCTCGGACGTTATTCCAACGAAATAACGTTCGAAAATCGCGACAGCGTCGAGTCTCGACGAATCGAAAAGCTGCTTCGACCACTTATTTATTTATAAACCCTCTGTGCTCCGAGAATTCTTTTGAAAATTACAAGCGTTCGTATAAGATACGATATCTTTGTAATTAACACGCAATTACACTTTCAGGGAGGATACTTTTTTTAAAAGTAAAACAGTTAATAGAATTGATTTTTTCACATAGTCGTTACTTGTCTCATAATATAAGGTTTATATTACGTCTATCTGTTTCGTAATTGAGTATTGCTAATTTTATTAATTTCGTTAATCCAGTTTGAAGGAAGCTCGAATCGAGTTGTGATGTATATTATGTACCTGGATATGGCTCTTTAAGACTGTGGAGTTTGTAATGCAAGGGGGTTGGTTGCGAACCGTTGAAAAATCTGTTTGATCGCCAGAGCCAGGGAATCGAATGTCCGTTACAGGCTGCGCAGCAGTCGCAGAAATACGTGTTTCACGTGACGCGTAGATACGTGTAGGTATTGCCGCGCAAATATCGGCAATTTGTCGCTGGCCCGGCCCCCTAGCGTAGCCGCCCCTCGCTTTTGCCCCTGTTACATAACCGACACCAGCCACCCCCGTGTAGCTGCACAGATATCGCGTATATACACGGCTGCTCAAAAGTTTGGTCACGCCGCGTTAATGAGAAAGAAAATCATAAACTTCGCTAATACGCACCGACATTAACACAAAGCTTACGACCACTGCACGAAAATCGCGGAACCTTTCATCGATCGTCGTTTAGTCCATTCGTTTAAATAACGATGTATTATTTCTTTAAGATAATTTCTTAGTAGGTAAATTATGACTACAATAACCTACTTGCAGATGACTATATTAGAATTAAATCTGTTCCTTGACATTTGTAAAAAATTAAGTAATCTCGAGAAACGATTTTGATCGGTGGTGTAGCTGCATAGATATTCAGTTTTGTACGCGCACTTTACAGGTTGCTGATATATCCGATATATCGCGCGGCCATTCGTAGTCAACGGAGCGTTTCGAAATCGTGGCCTTTTTGTCGCGACACCCACTCGCGCGGTCGCTCGTTCCTCTTCCGGTTTCTCCGCGTTCCTCTGTTTCGCGTATCCCCGTGACTGAATTTCGTTCCTTCGTGCGCGTTGCAATTACGCGATAATTCCGCAAGAAATTTATCGTCGAAATGTCCGACTTGGCGGGATTATGCCGCGATAATCCGCGGAAAAGTGAAGCGCCTCGACGAAAAGTCGCTTTCCTCGCCGGCGCAATTTCGAGCGATCGAACAGCGCGGGACACGGCGCGGATCAATTATTTACCGCTTTAAATCGAACCCCATTGGCGTAAATTTTTAATTCCCACGCTATCTCGTATCTAACCGTTCCTTTCTGCAATTAATATTTCACGATTATATATATTCATTACGCGAGAGAAAGGAACGGTACACGATGGTCGATTGTATCCGGATGATCCAGAAAATAAGTGGATTTTATCGGTTAGTTATAGCCGAGGAAATGGGAACTCATTGGTCGGTTTATTATACGACGTTTCGATTCGAGGGTCCTCGTGAACTTTTTAATTGGAAATTTAAATAACTTTACAAAGGATGTAAGTATAACAACGAAGTCAGTAGTCTTTAAATAATAAAATAATTGCTACAAAGTGGATATAGAATGGGGGGGAAATACGGTGACCTAAATGATATTCCCTTTTTGATCGATCATACGATATAGCTGGTGTATTCATAATTCTCTGTATATTTGAATATATAATTAAATAATCGTGTACGAGAAAAAGAATTGTTTTGCGTAAGGTTTCCGGTCCATTCGTCCCCGGTGACATTTTCAATCTTTCTCCGTTCGTTCAGAAATTCCATCGTTCTCTCTCGACGGCACCGTCAACTTCCCGACACCTGTCTTTTTCCTCTTCATTCTCAGGCTTCTCTTCTCCCCTGTCGATAAACCCGACCTGTCCACGTCATCTATCAATCTAACCGCGCGCCTTTTTCCGGTCAAAATCCCGAGCGTGGGTGGACGGTCGGCCGCAGCCCGCGGTCGTTTGTCCACGTTTGTCCACCAGCAACAGCGAGGGAGAGGGTTCTCTTAGCACCCCGTGAATCAGCCCCTTTCTCCTGTATTCGACGATGTATAACGCTTGAAAGCGTCGATCGAGAATTTATACCCGGGCCCGGGAGGGGAAATTCGAGCGCTCGAAATAGATGGCCGACGATATGGACCGATGCTTGTCACCCGCACACCCCTCGAGAAAAACCGCTCGCTTATGGCTCCTTCGTCGCCTTCCTTTGTCCGAGAATCACGTTGATTAACTCTGCTCGTTCACGCGGACCTCTTTTCCTTCGCGACCCGCGCGAATTTATCGGCTTCTTGCGGATTCTCACGCTTCTACTCGCGTTTACGCTTTTGGGCCGCCAGTCCAACCGAGACTGCTTACTCGACGGCCATTTTTCTTAACCCTTTGCGCTCCAAATTATATTTCCATTTTGTTACCAGCAGCTCCAAACGCTTTTAAGCGTTTTATTTGAAATTTACGTTGACTAAAAAATAAAGCAATTTAAACAAATTCAATTAAATATCTGCTTAATTTACACTGATGTTGTATTTTGTAATTTTCAAATGTGTGATATCTCTTGAAACTTGTTTCGCAAAAAAAAGATTGATTTCCTTTCTTTCGGAATGTACGAAAATGAAATTGAATTCTATTGGTTTGAACTTGAAAAAATGTCGTGCGGGACTCGACAAAGGAGCACCTGACATAAGAACTGATGTCGAGTCACGCTCCACACAGTGCAAAGGGTTAATGTTTGGACATTTCACGTTGCTAGTTCTATCAGAAAATCTCAAGAAAGTATTGGTCGGTTCCCGAAACGAAATCGTGTCCAATCTCGAGCGTAACACCGAATATAATTTTTTTCGCGCCCAGTCGCGGGCACACGACTCCGTATCTCGAATCGCTGGCCGCGATCCAGATATCCCCGACACGGTTTCCATCTCGTTATGCAAAGTCGCCGGGGAAGTTATAAGCGTTTCGGATATAATTGAGCCCCGGCCGGCGCACAAAGAAGCGTCCACTCCAGATAAGAGTCGTTACCTCGAGTTTTTCATCGGCGCGACACCCGCCACTCTTGTTTACGATCAATGAAACGATACCAAGGAGAATTTACATTTTGATGCAGTCGCGCGAACCGCGAAACGCTGCTGGCCCGTTTCCACGGCCGCTCGGCCATCGACGTTTATTATTAACCGTAAAGCGTTTATCGTTGTCGCGCATACAAATTACGCGGATCGGCTGTAACGTTGATTTTAGATGTCCCCGTCTTTACGATCGAATTTACAGCCGGACGTTACCGGCTCGTCCAGGTGTTTCCATTCAAATTAGCCACCGTCCCGTTCCAGGTAGAACGAATCGGCATTCGGCCCCGTTCGATTTAAATTACCACAGATAAGAATCGGGGAAGAACAGACGCGTCGTCGTTATGAATAATTGATGACCGAGGAGGACCGACTATCAGCTTATTAGGATTCCGAGGGACGCTTATAAATGTACGAGGTTGTACTTCGACGCGTGTTTACAACGTATCTTTCGGAATTAATTTCGTAGAGTCTCCGATTCTTTGTCGAAAAAACCGTGAATGTGCTTTCGTCGCGAGTTTCGACGCTCCCGAGGAATTCGTTTCGTTTCACGAAAGCGCCATCTTTCCGCCCCCAAGGCGAATGGCCCGGATTCTATTACGAGGAAGCAACAAATTAGAATTCGCCAAGATCCCCTCGATTTATCGGAACGAGATTTTTCCCGTGTATCCCTTTGATCTGGTAAATAAGATAGGGAGAGATTTTTCGAACCTCCCGCTTGGTCCGTTCGCTTGTTACCCCTTCTGGTTCGCTGAATCCTCGCCGGGGCGAGGCTCCTCGGATTAAACGCCTCGCTTCCGCAGATACGCGGCCGATCCGCCGAGATTTTTACCCCCGGAACGAACGCCTACGAGGAAATCGTCTTGGGATTCCGTCCTTTTTTCACGGCTTCCGCGTAATCGTATGATTTACATTCAAATTTCCTCCGACGCCGTACGCGGCACAGTTCTCGGCTCGATATTTATTCGGGATTCCGTCGCGCCAGGGAGATTCTTTCCTTCGATGTTGCGCATCTCCCTTCTTTCATTCATCCTTTTGCAAACGTCTTGCAACATTTTCTTTAACCCTTAAGCCGGACTCTCAGTCTCAACAGAACTATTTTACTTAATGTTTACTTAACTTTTCTTTAAAGCATTTAAAAAATAATGAAGTAATGATAATCCACTCAAGGGTTAATCACCTATTTAGTCATTTTCTTAATTTATTTAGCGGTTTGTTATAAATAGACTGCGGATGCTTTATGTAAATTCATATTTTTATTAATAGAATTAATGAAATGGGAGCTTTGTAGAGGATTGTCTTAACACCTAAATATAATAATTCGTATGTTACTTTAAGTGTTTCTCATATTTTTGCATATTAAGTGCTCTCTGTTGTTTCTTCAGAATTACAATTTTCCATAAATGCATAAACATCCGCAGTCTAGTTATAAACATACGAAATTAGACGCGACTATAAATTACGTATTTGTCTTCTTCCATTCATCCTTTGCAAACGTCTTGCAACATTTTCTTTAACCCTTAAGCCGGACTCTCAGTCTCAACAGAATTATTTTACTTAATGTTGAGTTTTACCAAATTGATAAATGGAAATCAACTTTTCCTCAGAGCATTTAAAAAATAATGAACTAATGAAGGACCCCAATAATCCACTCAAGGGTTAATCATCTATTTAGTCACTTTCTTAATTTCTTTAGCGGTTCGTTATAAACATACGAAATTAGACTATGAATTACGTATTTGTCTTGTAATATATTGATGGTAATGTAGACACGGTAGTTACCGGCATAGTATAAGACAAGTTAACGATATGACTGACGAAATGTTTTACGCAGTTATGGGTGGTCAGTTCAGCGTGATACGTCGCAGTTGCATCATTGTGTGAAATATATATATAGTGACAGTGTGTTAGTTATTCCGTGCTACCTTTTCCGAAAACATCACATGTCTTATCAAGGGATGATTATCCGTAAACGAACGAATAACTCGAGAAACAAGGTATATCGACATCCGATCATACGACACTTTTTACTCGTTTTAGCACAGAAGAATATAGAGTGGAGATTGTTAAAGTCGACCGCAGTTTTATGGTACTCGTCCATAAACTATTCCGGTCCGACGCGAGCACGCAGTCTCTTCTGGATCGTAAAAGAAAAAAAATAGAATTAAAGTCGTTGGAATACCGGTGGTCCGCGACCGTTGCAGGATCTTTAAAATGTAGAATCGTGAGTTATACGGGTCCCCGAGGGGCGTGCAACACTGAGGGAATAATGCATAAACTGTCGTCATTGGGTGTCGATCGCAGGTGGCGAGTTCCAACGAACCTATCCATCTCGTTCCGCGAAGCAACGTCCTTTGCGTCTCATTGTCGCTTTAATATTCGAACAAGCACGCGTCGGAGCGAACGCTTACCACCGATTCCGACTATCGATTTCACGGCTATAAAGCCGCTGGTAATGGGAATTGCTTCTGAAGTAGTTTCCCTTGGAGCCACCTACGCCTTTCGTATCTCCATTTCTCATCGTATTGTGCGCGCGAGCTCCGGTGGAAAGTCTCAGCGAAACAAACGCGCCGAGGGCGTACCGAAAGTTTTCTAATCTACGTAACCGCGTCGTATCGAGCAAGAACGATTCCGTTAAATTAATAACGGATTACCGTCGATCCCGTTCACCGTGTTCCCGGAACGACCAGAGGCTGGCCGGATAAATTATGGTCGGACGTATAGAGGTCCCGGGGACCCGTGGATCCGGACGATCCATTTTTCATCGGGATTCGAACTTTGAGAGACGATTCGATATACCGGCGCGATCCGGGATAAATTTCCTTGCAATTTCAATACGGGATCATTCCCCTTGTAGACGCAACCCCTCCCCCCGTTCACCGGGGGCTCGTGTATACATTGCAGAGCCGGCAAGGGTCGGGGGGATAAGACGAGTGGATGGGAGCCTCGCCGGATATTAAAAATATCTTCCGTCGGCAACGGACAGCGATCGACTTCCGGTTTATCCGTTTTAGTCTATTTTCAAGGCGTCCCGAGAGCTCGATTGGTTGCTCTCCAGCCATGAAATGTCCCCGCTTCTCTATCCGTTCCTCGTTCGTTCGCTTTCCGTGCTCTGGAACGACGCCGCGCGTTCAATCCTCGAGCCGGTCGCAATTTTCTTACGTATTTCGCCATTCAACGGAATTTATTAAGGCACAAATTGCTCGCGAGAACCGAACACCCTGGAAATTGTTTGCGGATTTAGCCAGACCTTTACACGCTGGCCTCCGCTCCTGGGGAACGTTTATTCGAATTTGCGTTCTAAAGGGAATTTTAAAACAGCGGTCGCTTTACTCCACTTTTTGTTCCGCGGGAGTTAATCGATCTGGCAAACGAGCGGCTCAATTAATTATCTCCGTTTATCCGTCGAGCACTCGTAACTCGTTTCAGAAACGATACCTTTATCGCGTGTCAATCAGCTGTACGGTCAGTCGTGTTTTCCATATTCAATTATCCTAATGCGTTCTCGTAAAAAATGACACGGCTCCACACGTTTTACGTTGTAAATTTCATGCTCTGAACGAACAGACAGTTTCCGGTATATTTTTCACCGTTTAAACACCACAAATACCCTGGTATTCTGGTTCCTAATTCTGGAAATATTGGACACTTTTTATGTAGAAGTCGAATCTTCGGTTCGTTGCTTAGGAATTTTTTTGCCCAGAGTTTTCCTAGTTTCCGTCGAGTGGAAACGGTTCAAAGAGCGGGTCGACGACAGTCGGTCTCGAAAACGTGGAAAATTATCACGCTGGCTCCGCGACGCGTGATCGCGCGTGTGTCGAACGTGCGAGCGCTGGGAAATTGCGATGCGGTTCCGGTTAGTTCGCGACCGCCTCGACCACTCGCGAAATTTCAAATGTTCAACAAAGCTGGGGCACGGCGAAAAATACGAGGGAATTGGTGAAAAGTCCGCGGCGAGTTCGCAATTTGGTTGATCGGTAAATTCCGCGTTCGTTCCCCGACATACGGGAAAATATCGAACACGGTTTTCTGCTTCTAATTCCTCCTCGATGGGGTTTCGCGAACATTTTCGACTCGTGGTTCGCTTTCAGTTATTATTCGTCCCCGAAATTCCCTTGGTAATTCCTACTAGCGGTCGACAATTTAATTCAGTTCCTTCAGAATTTATGAAAAAGCTGTGAAAAACAGTGTTGTTTTATCTATCGTCGAGTAAAGCGTACGCCCGCGGATGTCGTTGATCGGAGGGAAGGAAGGGATAGATTTTAGGGTGGTTTCCGTTCTTTTGGGCAACTTAGATCGATCGCGAAACGAGATGCGTGGGCGGGCAAACGACCGATAATCGGATCCGGTGGAACGTTGGCCCATGAAAATCCACGATGACGCGAGGGGAAATCGAATTGGACGGAAATCGGGGCGCAAACAGTCGATTCGCTTACACCAACCCGTGTAATTATTAATAATGCGACGAGTCGCGGAGCAGACGGATGGCTGTTTGCCGGCAAACGGGATTGGTTGCGCGGAACGTGCATTACGGCCACGGTGTCCGTGGCTTATCAATGGACATCGTTGATATTGCGTCCGTTTGATAAACGAGATCCGTTCGACGTATGACTCTCGTTCGGAAAGAATTGGCAGATGCTCCGCTATCGGGCGAATAGGTGAATCGGATTGAAAAGCTTCGAGATGAATAGGGGGGGCATTGATTTTATGTCGCTGGTAACCCATTTGGATATTAGAGATCTAAGGAAGCGAAACTTCCGACGCTCGATGCCATTAAGATCGTCTGTGGCCGTCTCGCTTTTACGATACCATGATTACGAGTCTGCTCGATGTATCCTAAATCTGAAATCTCTTGAATTTAGGAGACTCACGACCTTCTCTTTGGACTGTTTTACCCACCACGAACGGTCATTTAATCGTTTGGTATCAAATTCTGGTTGGCTTATTGTTAAAGTTATATCAATAAACGTGGTTTAATAGTAATAAATGAGTCTTCTCGCCAGTTAGTCAAACAGCAACCGATCGTGGACAAAAGACGATCGTCCACACACATTCTATACGGAGAATATAGATTTTCTTTTATTATTTCAACACTTATGCACATAGGAAATATATACCAAATATGAAAAGACAGAATCTTCAGTGTCCACTGTCTTAGAACAGTCTAACAATGCGTATTAAGAATAGTTAAACTTTACACACTTGCAGTTCCGAAACTACTAGTGTTTTATTAATAATTGAGCCACTGTTAGAAGGGGCAGGGCCTCCCCTTTAAAATGGCTTTTGGTTTTTGACGATCCGACTTTCCGTTTTCGAGATATCGCAATTTATGTAAAAGGTAATTTTTCTTAATTCGACTATCTCTGTCTCCGTCTAGCGCGTCGGACCTCCTTGTCGCACGTGCGTGGCGCTGACCTACCTCACGTACGTGACTGTCGTGACCTAGTTCCGCGTAGTGTTTCCAAGAATTTACTACGCGCTACTACTTACGCGCGCGCGGTCATTCATCGCGTCAATGAAACGTAAACAAACGCTTCGGACCCTTCTATCTCCGGAACTAGTCACCGCATCGACTTGAAACTAAAATCGATATATCTCCGGAACTAATAAAGCTATCGACTCGTACAAACGCTCATTTTAAAGGGCATTTCATCCCCTATCCAATGACTATACCAACTATTATAATTTTTGCTATCTTCCATGTTTATTTTGACATTTACTTTGATGCTATATATCCAATGAAGATTCAGCAATTCCTATTGATCGTACGACCACTGTATAATAAAACTGGATCATAAATTGTTTATTTAATTGAAAATTAATGTAAATTTGTATACAGGATGTCAACGTAATTACTATGCCAGCACTTTGCAATAAATAATTATTTTAACGACGTTTTGTCCTCTATCCGATGAAAATTATGAAATTTGAAGTAAGTATGCAGAGTCTGTGGAGGCGCAGTCCTGGACCTGTTGGGGAAACTTGGGGTACGTTCGAAAGATAGAAATGTCATGGAAGCAACGAAACGTTTACGGGGCGATCGTTTCTCGGTGCATTTACGACGTCCACGGGCCCCCCCCCGGGTTGCTTGTAAATTCCGTGAGCGACGATCGAGGATCGAAAAGCAGAGTCGAAAGGCTGGCCGGGGCTCGTAAATCGCCGCGGGGCCGGATCTCCGGTTTCGCATCGAGGCGTCGTAGATACGGTACCGCGGTCACGTACCGACCGTTTCAAAATCCAATTTGTCGTTGATGTTTCGACGTCGATGCGGCACCGTCGCGATTACATACAGGACGAACTCGTTAAAGTTCGAAGGAACACGGGCCTTGGCGGTCGTGGGGGGAGAGGGGGGGGGGCGCGTTGCGAACGGAGCCACGGACCAGGGGAAACGAAACGCTACAGTCGGGGAATAGTCTGCAATCCTGACGCTAGCTAACCGAAATACTGAAACATGTAGCGCACGACCGAGGGGGTGGAAGAGTAACCAGCACCCCCGGGCGAACGGCAAATTCGCTGGGTACCCGTAAAAACCGCTCGTAAAGCCGAGATACGTTCTCGAGGAGAAAACGTGGCTTAATATCGAACCGATCAGGGGAATATTGATCGATCCGGGGCCTCGTTCTGCCGCTAAATTTCCGCTCCCGTTCGGCTCTCATTACCGAAAGTACCGCCGGGGATCGATGGACCAGGATACACGAGGGAGATGGAATTACGCATTTCGAATTTCTCGGTAATTTTTAGCCGAGCTCGAAACGTGCTCGAGGAACCTTTCGGAGAATCCGGGCTTCGATGTTGCAAAGGCTGTTACAGAACCGGAAATTCTGGATCCTTTCCAGTCTTACTTCCCGAACGCATTCAGGTCTTATTCGCGAACGAAATTGCATCGGGCTCGCCCCGATACGCATTGTGGATTCGAAATATCGTTTTCCACTTTTGCAAAAATATGAACGTGCCCGCGTAACCGGGGGTTAAAAATCACAAAGCGATTCCAGTAGCCGTGCCAGGATATTATTAGAAACGAATTACGAGACGCGGAACAGATTTCCCGTCCCGTGCAGAAACTTCCTGCCCGTCGTCGATTCACCGTTCGATCCGTCTGTTCCAGTGAAATATCTGAGGGAGGTGACGCCGTACTTCAGGAAGGCTTCGATCATCCAGGAAGTCGGCTGGGAGCTGCAGCGCGGCTTCCTCAGCGCGACGCCTCCGCCGCCCAAGTCACCACCGCGAGCGGATACTCGTTATCTGCCGCTGCAACTCTGCAGACTCACCAGGGCTCATCCTTCCTCCGATACCGGTGAGTTCTCTCCAGAAATATCACGCTATCACGCTGTCGGAACTCACGACGCAACGCGTAATTAAAAAATACGAGCAGATACTTTGCTCTTACGAATTCTGTACGGTCGCGTCAATTGAGTTCATTCTAGCATCTTAGTACGTTCGCGAAATTTGCAATGTGATGCATTCAATTCTATGTAGTTTTTATTTTTTGAAATTGTTATGCATCTCTAATGGTAACAGCTAACTGGTTCATTCAGCGCATTGCGTAACGAAGTACAGACAAAAATAGTATAGGGCAAACGAGTGTTAACGAGTAGTGTTGACGTTTCTTTGGAAAATTGTTTCTGTACCTTGCATTTTCCAAGAAGGATTACCAAAATGTCCAGTGACTCACGGACTCGTCGTGTTTCGAAGTATCGGATCGTACGAATCAATTTTGAAAAGGCTCGAAAGGGTCGCGGAGCAGGCTTGGCGCGTTAATTAAGGTCTTTTCCCGTGAAAAGGGAGCAACAAGCTGACGGGTGTTTCGCGATATCCATCTTTTGGCCTTTTCCCCGTCCGCTTTGAGGCGTGTACGCGCGCCGGTTCGAGGCCCCGGCTCGGTTTTGAAATAACAGGGAAGCTCGGGCTGACCGTAAAAAGAACCCGGGTCCAGGCGAGCGTGGCGCGGCGCGTCGCGACGCCCCGGCGTCGGGGAAACGAAATAAGCGGCCGAGGGGAATTTCTCTTGCCCCGGCACGTTTAGAAGTAAACGTTTCAGCGGAACGTTCCCGGATTACGTGCACGGCGCGGCGTTTCTCGTGGGTGGCGGAGAACCGTGTGCGCGCTCCTCTCGAGAACTGCGTGCTCAGCGACCGAGATAATGACAGCCATAACGCAATTAACCCGTTTCTGGGATTACAGTCGAACGACCGTGCGCACGATGTGCCGCGAGTTTGACAGTCAATTATCGTTTAATGGAACGCGTTGCCGTGTGCGCGCGTGGGCGGGTGAGAGGGGAAGGGGGGACGCCTCGAAAATATTCCGTCGCGATTGCTCGCGTCGAACCGCGTCACGGGCAATCGTGCGCGCGACTATCAGAAATTCAACGGCGATAATCGATTTCGAGCGATAGAATCCCCTCGGTCGAAAGTTAATGAACGAAATCCATTGTTCCGCGGGACCGTTTCATTCTAGGGATTAATTTGAAATTACAAGCAAGCGAGACGAGCACCTTTCGAATTAATAATCATTTATTTACGGGTGGAAGGGGTGGCTTGGAAAACGCGATTCCACGGGCCCGGTCTCGTCTTTGTTCCTCTCCCATTCGTCACCTTTTTACGCTGCTAAATAATTCAAATTCCTCCGACGACATCTTCGGTCCAAGGCAATTTGTGCACGCCTAACTTCCGGGGGGTGGCGACGCGAGTTCTCGAAAACTGAAAGACAATCGCGAAGGAACCCGGTTCGCGTGCATAAGTGGCGAGGTGGTAAGTGGCTCTGCGGTTGAATGGATCTAGTTTTCATCGAGATGCCGCCTTTGTCCTCTTTGCTCGCGGGACACTGACAAAGAAAGGGTTAGAAAAGAATGTCCCTCGTCCCCGGGATCCACCGTCGAGTTAATGAAAGGCTAATGGGCTCTTAATCCCGTAGAGCCGGTCCCCGTCGTTCGCTCCCCTCGAATCGTCAACCCTCTGACGTTTCTTTCCCGACGTCCCTCCGCCCCGTTTTCCGTCATCGGTATCTCTGTTCGCGTTCTTCCGAAACTACGGATCCCCCTGCCCCTTCTCGCCAGAACCTCTTACACTGCGGTTCTTTCGCGCGACCATCCGACATTTCCTAAATAAACCCTTCCCCTCGCTCTCGGAATTCTTTTTCTTCTCGGACAATTCATTCAGTGGCTGAATGATATTTTGGACAATTCGTATTTTGCATCACCTTTCGAAGATCGTAATTAATTAGTCGGAACGTAATTGGAAATTCAGAACGGGATCCTTATTAAATTCTGCTCGAATCCCTTTCGAAGATAATTATAACGTTTCGTAATAGCACGTTCGAGCAGTTTTCAATTAATATCATCGCGAACAAATATCACCCATTTAATTTCATTATTTACGCAAATAAACGAAGTACGTTTTCGAGCAGGTGATAGCGATTTCATTAATTCCTCTGACATTTCAACTCTCCTCCGTTCGAAGTATACAAATGTTATTTAAAGGGTGTACAGGTTCGTTATATGTTTTAAGAGGAATGATTCCGAATTTCGATGTTAAAACGTTACCCGGAATCTGAGACTCGTACACGCGGCAAGGAACAAGATTGCGACCGAGACTGTCGGCTAATTCGAAAATTCTATTAATGGCGGCCGGCTATGAGGAAGCCACGTTCCGTGCTCGAGGTACGGGAATGCAATTAAGAATGATCCTGTGTTTACACCGTTGGCGTGTCCACGGTCGAGAGATCAGAACCGACTGTTCGGCTCCCAGCGGGAGTTCGTTTCGCCGGAACGTATCAAGGATGCATCAGCGGATATTTTATGGACGCGGTAGACGGGCAGAGCTCTCGCAACGGCGAACGAAACGCGGTTTAAGTTCGCCGGGAACGAGAAAACGAAGTTGCCCCGTTGACCGTGGGCAAACACGGAATCGACGATGGCCAGGTTCTCTCGACGGTGTCAGAGGGTGAGCGTGAAAAAAGGAATAAGGGTCAGAGGGGGGATATCGGGTATAGTCCGCGGGTCTATTCGGGAATTAAAACGGACCGACGGCCGCGCGAACGGTACAATGAAAATTGGCTAATTGAATTAGCGAGCGGCTGAGAGCGGCCGAATAGATAGAGGCTTCCATAACCCGGAGGCCCGTCAGGTCTAGCTGCCGCGGTTCCATTAAAAGAAAGAGTCCCCGCGACCCACGAACGTTGGGAAGAATGGTCCCGCTCCAGCCAATTAATATCACCTGTTAATTGTACGAATATCGAGGGGCACCGATTGCCCGGTGCTCTCGCGTTAATTTGCGAAATTCTCATCGCCGCGAACGCGTTTCCCGTCGGTTCCATTATCATCTGGCTACGGACGCGCTTCCATACGCTATTTAATGAATCGACGACGCTCGAACGACGAGTTAAAAAGTTATTCGCGAATTTTCGCCTCGTCGCGATGTACGACACGATGACTGTATCAACACCCCTCGATACGATCTAGTACCGTTCGTTCAAAATAATTTACAAAAGTTACGGTTACGATGATTAGACTAATAATAACCGAGGAGAGTCGAAAATGGGAGAGTAATTCCGTCGAACGGAGGATCCTTCTGTCAGGTAAAGCGTAAGAGTACGCAATGAAATTTACTACATCCGCGAGTCATACTTGCGAGGAGAAATGGATCGTAAAAGGGAAAGGCTTCCATAAATTCTCGAAAATAATTTCGAAGACTGTTGCTACATCGAACGATGGGTTTATCTCCGGTACGTGTTCCTGAGAAGATTGGGTGAATTTGTACGTGTTTATGGATTCAGCGGCGACTGGGAAATTGTTTTCCAATACGCGAGGGTTTAGAATCGGACGTGTTAATCGTTTTCGGTCGGTCCAGCCAAAAAGAAGCTTGCGCATTCGCGAGTAGGAGGGGGGAGCGCAACGAGACCTCTAATTAAGGCCCGGAAGTGGTCGACACTCGAGGTAACTCTACGATCGCGACTCCTTTGCATACTTTCTTCCAGCCCTCTCGAATCGACGAGATCGAACGGAAGTTTGGGGCACGTCGATCCGGCGTATTTAGTCTTTCCCGTCGATTCGCCCAGGCAGCCTTCTGCGCGTGTATTCTATTCAGACGCAACGCCCGCGCACAGACAGCCGGCTGGAAATCGGTGAGGGTCGACGTAGGGGCGTCGGGGGGGTTGGAGTCTGGCAGGGGGTAGGTAGGATGGAGGATGCGAGAGTTAAATTAGTTTCCGGGGCAAAAGCTGGCTGCCGCCTGGTTTTCAGGGCTAACCCCGTGTATAATTCCAGAACAGCTCCATCAGGCCGGAACCCACGAAGAACCTTCCATCCAAACCATCCACCATCCACCGCTGACGCCGCCACCACCGCCGCCGTTATCAACCATCCCCTTCCTCCTACCCACCCTCCCCCCTCCACCACCCCCGACCCGTCCTCTTGCGCGTTCGCCTCGCCAGACTTCGCGGGGGCTGCAGTTTGCGAAGTTAATTACCGTCGGATAATTGCGCTCTATATGCCGTCCGTCTGATTAATGAGCCAGGATCACCCCGGTTGTCCTCTTTTGTCCTACCGGCACTCGGACACCGAGCGACGTTCCTCCGTTGATCGCGGTCGGCGAAAGAGTCTGTTCCCGGGCGGTACGTCGTATCCGTTTGTCGACGATCTCGCCCACGGATCGTTACCGTGGTCCGTCGTGTTGACGGATACCGTCTCGATGTCTTTGCCAGATCCGCAACCGCGAAAATTATTCGGTGTAACGAGGACCTCCCGCTTCGTTAGCCGGCAACTTCGTAGATTGCCAGTCTCGGACGGATATACCTCGGAAACCTAATATTTCTGCGGCGCTTCTTGCTACAAACTTCCGTTTCGAAACACTCCGCTTCCTCTTTGCGCGTTGCTTTCCGTATCTTGGAAAATAACGGAGACGAGCTAGGAGAAACAAATGTCAGTCATCTTTCTCCCTGTCTCGCCGCGGTAAACGGTGTATATTAGAAAAGACTATACGCGTGCGATAATATGAAACAATGTTTCTGTTGCAGCGCAACGTGCTTCAGCCTCGAGACCCATAGTAGAATTTCGAGCCCAGCGCAAAGAAAAACCTTGCACGTGCTTGTACAAGGCTACTATAGAAGAATAGCGACACTTGGTTGGCAGAAACCTTCCCAAATTTTGAAAATAACAGCATGTCTTATAACCTAGGCATCCGTTACGCCTTGCATCGATCTCGATCTTCTCTTTCCAAGACCACCCCTTAGTCTCGATCGTCCTTACACTTTCATTCGACAACTTTTTCAAGCCCCAAGTATACAATTCTATCCTTCCAAGTCTTTCCATCGCCTAAAGTATCTTACAGCAATCAGGACGCCTTCAACATGTAATGTCAAGTGAAAATTGTCATTGTAAGCGGTTATAGAGAATCTAGAAAAGCGCTCCTTCAGCATAGTTCAGGTTACGTCTTGAACGCTCGCCTACGACGTTGAACAGTTTCTGACAGTTGTCATCGAGAGGATGGAAAAATCCAATTGGTTTGTTTTGAGTTTTCGGTGTCCAAGCAGCAGATTAAGCGTGGCGATTAACTGTCGCGAGACGGTTGGGCGCGAAACGCGAAAAAATCGTGGGGAAAAGGATAAAGGGGCGGAGTGGGTGTAGGCGGAAGGGTGGTGAAAAAGGGAGAAAAGGGACACAGGTAACGAGCGTTCTGGAATTGCGGTGCTGTTATCAGTAACAAGCGGTATTGCATTGTACGGGGCGAAGCCCCTCTGGCGAAGCTCTCATTACCATCGCGGCGCGTCCTGCGAATCGCGAGCGAGCTCTCGGCTCGGCGCGTCGTGTTCGCGCGTGTGCCCTGCGTACGGCTATTATCACTTCGTGTAGACGACGACGACGACGTTGCGAGGCTCCCATTATCCTCTAATATCGTTACACGAGCCGCGCCGCCACGGTTTGTAGAAGCGACGCTCGCGATAATGCCGTAACGCTAACGACAACGATATCGTTACGCTGATCGTCGTCGTCCTCGTCGCCCGTGACGTATCCCGGCCACTCTCCTTCCTCCCGTCGATCGTTATTTAATAACCGACGGTTCCCGGAATTAAATTAAATTGTCGTTTCTTACGCGTTACGCTCGTCAACAATTTTTCGTATTACGGTTTTCGATGCTAACTGTCCCGCTAATTTCATCGTTACTTCCGCGTTTCGTTCGACGATCTTCCGTGTTATGAAAACGAAAACTACCGCTAAACTGCTCCGGATCCCTCAATTTATTTATTTATTGTTATTTGAACGACAAGTATCATTTGGTTACTATTGGAATCGTAGAACTATGGGTTGTACGATTGAATTAAACAACAATTTTTAGTCTTTATTCGAAATGTGAAGATACATCTTAGACATCTTGTCTTTGTACAATAAACAGAAAAGAAACTTTGGACATTTACAGTCGTCGCTGGAGATGATTGTTGTATCATCGCGAGACGGTTAAGAGATTCAACAGTTGCAGTAAACGCAATTTATCTCTGAACAAGCGCGAATGAAATTATCGTCTCCGCGTAGATTCGAACGCGACCTATCGATTTCTGAACGCCAACGCGAGACGCGGTCGAATCGGGCCTGTATCGATCACGGGACGAAGCTATCGTCGAAATTACGTTTCGTCGATGTAAAGTTTACGTCCCGATCGCGGTAACAGATTGCGTCGAGCAACGTTACCTGGTCCGAAGCATCGGTCAGAGGTAACGATCGCACGGACAGCGGTTATGCGCCCGGCAACGTCCCCGTCGACGGTCAATTTTACGCTGCTAGTAATAAATTTTACGCCGCGGTCTGGACAACGATTGCGCCGTATTGCCGTGCCCGATCGACGGGACTGATAACCTTTTATCGTAAACGCAAATACGTCGCGAGTGCCGTTTTCTAATCGACTCTGCGCGCGAGGGTGGAAAGGAAAGCGACCCAGGGGGCGGAGAGAACGCGGAGTTTCTGTTCGCGAAACGGAAAAAAGGGTCGATGTCCCGTGTTTACGCAATTTCGTCGGTCGTGTATCATTTTGCGGGCAAAAACGTTCAGCGACACTCGTCGCCGGGTCTGGGATACGCGTATATAGCAGGGGCCGTCAATTTCGGCAGTCGACGGCGCAGCTTACGCGCCGGAAGTTATGAATTGCGAAACGTGCGACGCCAGCAACTGCGCGCTCGCCTTTCGTAAATTACCGAACGAAGATATACAGGCCACGGTGCGTTCGATGGCCGACGTGATCGAATGAAACGCGCAACCTGGCAAAAATATCTACTTCCGCCGGATTGCATCTCGAATCGCGTCTCTCCGATACTTAACTGGTTCTGTCATTAAATATCCCTTTCCTCGTACCCGTTCCGCGGACTAAAAATTTTATCTCGAGTTTTATCGAGCCCCCTTCCAAGCTTCGTCTGCGACGTTTTATTCGAGGCTTGGAATATTAGCTCGTCGAATCGAAGAGAAAGTATGAAAATATAAAACTCGGCTTTGTCGAGTTCCCCGACGGTCCAGGAAGCACGGAAATTGCGCGAATATTAAGGGACCGATCCCGCGCAGGAGGCGGTTAATATTTCCGTGTCGCTTGTTTATCTGGGTCGCGGAGGAAGATTAGAAGCGGGGCTCTGGCTTTCAATCCCGCCCGTAGGAATCGATCAGGCCCCCTGCTCGCCTTACAGTCTTCTCGTGTCATTTACATTTTTACTAAACGCAGGAAATATCGGGAGTATCTCCGGATATCCGGGGTTCGTTACTTCGGAATCGCACGCGAGCTCGAAAAATTGGAAAGACACTGCCTAGCCGGCTAACCGGGAAGTTCGGAATATCGATCCCTCTCGATATCGGATCGCGAGGCTTTCGAAACTTAAGCCTCAAGGTTCCAAATATCTATCCCTCTGAAACTCGCTGTTGCGACGTAGCTCTGGATAAATTAATACTCGAAAAGAAGGCTGGTCGTCGTCTAGAGTGGGGGTGTCATACAAGCACAGTGGATAAATAAAAATTGTTCCCGCGTTACGGACCACCTTTCTCTGTACTCTGGTTCCACTATCCAAATAGGTTTCGTGTTCGATGCGTTGTTGGTAGCGTTAATCAGTGTACGATCGGTTGATCTCTGGGCTGGCGCGAGCAAATCGACGACATGCTCGCTCCGTTTCCTCTTTCCCGATATCCGTCGCGTATCGACGTCCGATGACATTTCGGTTGGCTGCTCGCCGCGATTCCGTAGCGTCTTAACCGTCGAAAACGGGCTTTGAGGGCACGCGAAGGGTGAACGACGCCGCGAGAGCACAGTGGCTGCAAAAGCGCTTCCTGCGTAAATTGCGGCGAGCGGTAGGCGGCCGGGTCTTTCCGGGATCCCTCGAAGGGATCGTTCTCGCGAAAGAGCCAACCACCTTCGAGATCCAAGCGACGCGGCAATACCTTGATTGCACGGATATTAATTAATCTGGGTCCCGCTGCGGGCTCCCCGTCGGGAATTTCTGATCCAAGGAAATCAGGAAGCTTTGGTCGACGCTTCGCTTCGCATCGCGGCAACGTCATCAGTTCTCCTAACCCGTTAGACGCTCGCTTCGATTGCCGGTTGCCTGCGTTCACCTGTTCGCCCTCGAGGCCAGATTCCTAGCTTTCGAGCCGAGTAAATACCTGGCGAAACACGGAAACGACTACCCCGTAACGCGAAACGAGGTCGCGCGGAAATCGCGTCGAACACTTTTCATTATTTCTCCGCGCTAAATCCAACCTCCGCCCGCGGTATGCCGGGAAACAACCCTCACGGATTGATTTCTCGACGAGAGACGAGCATCGATTTATTATGCAGTTTCCAATTCCGACGAGCGCGGTGATTCTCCGTTTCCTAAATTACTAATAGAATCGTTAGGGCTCGGAAGAGTCGTCCGGATATATTTGCAACGGATTCTTTCCGTCGATCGATGCGCTAATTGCCCCGGAGAACGCGACGTCTTCGTTCCGTCGGGCGAATTCCCTCGCGGACGTGAACTTTTTCACGAACGGTCGCGAAACGCTCGATAAAATATCGTCTCGATCGTAAATCCCGCGAAAAAAAGTTCGCCCCTCCGCGGAAGTTGGGAATTATTTCGGGACAAGAGCCATTAGAAGGCTTTTTAAAAGCTTCTTTAGCCGGGGAGGACAAGGACCCGGCCGGCGGGGATTTTTAATGAAATTTCCAGCGGCGCCACGTTTGCACAATCGTTCCCGCGACGGTCCGTTCGTTCCATCCCCGAGATCCATTGTTGTAAAATCTCCTGCACGGGCTACTTAGTTAAAATTCAATAATCTCCGGCGGGCCGCGGCTGCGCGATTACGCGGAACAGTGTTTCGAAAGGAACAGGAGGCGGGGGCGTTTTCTTATTAATTCCCCGACAATTTGTACCCGGACAGCGGGAGCGAGCATAAGAGAAATATGACACGGAAGATCGATGTTGCCCCGGCCAAGATCTCCCGCGCAATAACTCAGTCGCCCTCGCACGGCTAATTAAACGACCCGTATCGGCCAGTGGCTTTGCTCGACTTAATTTGAATTAGCGGTAAGTTGGTGCACGCTCGCTTAAGTTCCCGCGTTAATGAAACTGCGAAACCACTCTGCGGAGTTTACGCGCGCCGCACAAAGCCCGGAGTCGACTCGACAGTATATAAACGCGACGTTACTCGCGAATTTCAGAGCTTTCCCGCGTCTACCGGAACTCTGACAACTCGCTCCGCCGTCTAGTCGAACGGCAGAAACATTTTAAAGATACTCTCTGTCTTGCAAATCTTTCTACTCTCAAAGACACGCTTCGCGAAGAAACGCTGAAGACTGTTTGCATTTATTCTTTGATCCTGGTATCGAGTCGATTAATAAGAATGAGCAGAATGTTTTAATTTGAAAATCACGAATAAACAGATGCTTTAACGCGTGCAGTTTTAGCGGGTTAACGAATTCCCGAGTCCGGTTCGTTCCAGTTGTCAACTCGTAGTTGGAATATCGAGTTAAACTCGCGGCATTTTCGCAAGGTTCATTAGAGAGCAGGTATCCCCCATCTACCCTCAAGAATTTTCGACCGTTGTCCGTGCAGTTGCCCCTCGGAAACGCGTTGCTTAAAACCGTCTTCATTTCGTTGAACGTCGTCGAATTCCATCGCGGAAACAATTTCGAGCGCCGGGTCGCGTACTTAGCAGACGTGGTCCGGTCAGGCACCCCGGAGGTGGTGACCGAGAGGAATAAAGTTCGGTCCTGGCAGTCGAGTCACGCGTGGATCTTAACAATTAGGAGCGCGAACAAGACGGGGGGAAATAGAGACACTCGTTTCCAAATATTTTTATTTTCTGCTGTAGCAAATTCTTATATTTAGAGTCAATGTTCTTTAGAACACATTCCTTCGCCATTCGTGGGGGCTGGCTAGCGATACATCGAAAAGGTCTATTTCATCTAGAAATATGAGTTACGGGGCGATTATATTATCAACCTTGTTGTAAAAATTGTCGAACGAGGGTTTTTTCCTAGACGATCGAGGTGTTTATTTAGCAAGACGGGGGTTAAAAACGCGAGGTGGGGAAAGTGAATAAAAGCGGGCAGGTGATGCAATAGGAGGGAAAAGCCGAGGGAGAAAGGGCGGACTACAACGGCATATTGAGAGAAGTTTGAGCGCGGTTCCGAAATAGGGGTAGGTTTAGGTGTCCGGAGACGGCAAGCCCTAATGTCGTCCTATTGTCCCGCGCTCCACCGCGGATTCGAAACCTTGTTAACTCCCCGGAAACTGTTAACAGCGGCACGTTCGACCGGCACCGGCAGCCAGTCCACCACGGCATCCGGCTTCGACCCGAATCACGGACTCCTCGGGCCGCCGTTACTTCCTACAAATGGAACGGTCTTGGACGTACATACAAACGAGGAAACTCGCCCCTCTCCGGGGGATGCTTCCGCTCGGTTGGTCAGCCGTTGGCCGGCGGCGCGATTTTTCGCTCGGTCTTCGCCGCGAGGATCGAAGCACGACGGGCGCCCTTGATTACTCGGTGATCGACGACGCTCCTGGACGATTCTCCGATTTAAACAATCGAGGGAGGCAACCGCGCTCGAGAAATTTTTCCAGCGGAGGAAAAAAGCTCCGTTCGAGCGGCAGCAATTCTCCGCGGAAACTTACGGCTCTCGAGCGTCAAATATACTCTCGTCTATCTCCATCAATCTCGAGCATTCCCGGCATTTGCTCGAGGCAAACTATTTAGAAACGTAGGAATTCTCGAGCACCTAGCACTGTCGTTGGAAATACTTAGGCGTGCGGCTGCGTCGCGTGCCTTTTCCCGGGCGCGAATCTTCCATTGCCCCGGAAATCTGTCGCCGTGGTTTTCCCCCGCATCGGTTCTGGCCGCTTTGCTCGACATCCGGATAACGCGATAAAGGGTGGCCGGGACAGGTGGTTCGGAGGGTGGCTCGTAATACGCTGAAAATACACAGCCTGGCCGAAGGTTAGGCTCGGTTAAGCCAGGTCGACGGGCCACGCGAACGCGCGCCGCTCGCAGATTGAAATCTAGTCGTAGCAGCCGTAGTAACCCGCATCCTCTCTCTCCGCCCACCCAACCACCCCCCGCGGCCTCGCAGTCGCTCGCCCTTCGATACCATCCGCGCCGCTGATATACAGGATGTACATCGTGTATACGCTCCGTACGATATTACGATTCGATGGAATCGCCGATTGGCCCGCTGGGAAATCGCCATTCAATTGTTCGACGACGACATCGACATCAACCTTCGCGTTCGCGGTTGCGTTCACCGGTGTTGCTTCTACCCGCGAGTTTGGTATTTTAACCCCCTCGCAGCCTGCGCGATCAACCGATCGCCGGGGACCCCTGATTCCTCGCATCGACCGTGAATTTTCCAGTAGATCGTTTCTTTTATTTATTGGGATATGTGGACAGTCAGGGGTAGCGTTGATTACACCTGTAATCGTGGAGGAAAACTAGGAACTATATAAAATTGTTTCTGGGCTATGGAAACGCTTACTATATTGGTCGCTTTGATTAGTTACATTTTTTATTTTCATGACAATCGATTAGCAGTGTTAAAAGTGGTTAGCGATAAATCAATACTAGGCTGAAGTCTGCATAAATACGTATTCTGTTTATCGTATCGGAGTGGCCAGCACGAGAAGTATAATTGCAGGGAAGAAAGATTTAAGAGAGCTCCTTCTTCGTGGGGCGGCAGGTTTACTATTAACACACTATCGGCGGGAAGGGTATTAATACCTTTTCCACAGACTGTCGCCAATCGGGTATTACCCGCCGTTAATTATTTTTGGAAATTCTATATCCATACTGTTGCGTGTATTTCTGAAACAGCCCTTTGATAGACTGCTATTCCTATCAAGGATCAAATGCGCGACCGTACCGAATTATGAAGCGCGAACGAGTGCAGGGGAAAAAGATATCGTGCAACGTTGAAACTAGGATCGAGTCAAGAGGGTTGGATTTTCCGCGTCGAACGAATCCGTGTATCGCGGAAATTTCTGGCCCAGTTTCCCCGGTTGCCCTCGGTGTTTACATTGTATCCCGACGCGAGGGTTATTAACGTCAAAGCTCGAACGCGAGGGGGAGAGGGCGGTGGATCGCGTCAAAGCGGAGAATTAAAAAAGCAGCCGGGGTTCCGTTTTAAAGTCGAGCGACGAGTTTCGCCGAGGAGGGCGAGCAAAGGGTCGCGGTTTTTCCTCGCTGTAACCGTGTTACCCATGTCCTCACCCGAGGGATCTGTCGTGGGCTTACCCCGTGAAAAGGGTTTCTCGAGTTTCGGGGTCGGGCATCGACGTCGGCCGAGAATAACGCTTTAAACTCGCGACCGACGCCGTTGAAAATGCTCATTACCGAATGCACTTTCCGTGCACACAGGGGCTAAACGCCGCTTATAAACGAGAAATTACAACGAGCGTTCCTTGGCACAGAGGCGAGTAATATTCGTGCTCTGTCTTTGGTTCGCCCCAGTCCTGTTCTACTTTCGTCGTTGGTCGCGGTCGCGTAGATCGAAATCGCCCTCTCGAGACGCGTGTATTCCGTTCCCCCGCGAACTTCACGGTAAGACCTTATTACCACGGTTTTTCCTATCGATTGCGCTGGACGAAACACTCGAGATTAGTCGAGCCGCGATGAAATCGATAAAGCGGAGAGAACTTACTCGGGGGTACTAATTTATGGGACTCGGTGCGTATATTAGTCCCGGCGGGTATCAGTCGATTAACATCTACGCGAGCAAGCTCGTTTACGCGCGATCGTTACCGCGCTCTGGCCGTTCGTTAGAACGCTTCTGGCGCGGCGCGCGTGACTCCGCTCGCCGTCGGCTTTTAATCGGGAGAAAGAAGAAATCCACGGCAGAAACAGCAGCGGGGCCAGATAATATCGCGGTTTTCGCCCCGACGCGAGAAAGCGTAATTTTAATTTCGTGCCACGGACAATTTCAATTTCATTCATCCCTTCGCGCCATCCCGTTTCGTTAAATATGTACCGAGGGCCCACCTCCCGGCGATCTCCGCGACCGTTTTCCCTCTTTTTCGACCGCGCTCGTTCGCCGCTCCCTCTGATTTCCCTGTTTCTCCTCTTTCGCAGCAGCCCATCCCGCGGCTGTTACGGCCAGAGAGACTCACCGCGTGTAATTCGAAATTGTTTGTCCAACTACTAACTAGTTTCCAGAGCGGCTGCAGCTGGCGCGGCGAATCGCCGCTATCGTCGGCTGGGAATTAGCGCGCGACAATTCGAGGGGGTAGGACGTTTGAATTTCCCGCGCTTCTCGCGTACCATTCCTAACGACACCTGCGTTATTTACAATTTTGCATCGAGCTTTTTCACAGCCACGAAATCAAATAAGTTTTGTTCCTATTTCTTCTATAAAGCTTCGAAAAGCGTCCTCCAATTTTGAATTAGGCCTTCACAGCTGCAGTCGTTTGCCGTGAAAATTCAGCGGAAGCGCGGTCGACGAGGCGAGATAGTAAACCGACCAAAAAGGTTAACCGGCCAAATCGGTTAAGCTACCGAAATGGTTAATTGACCACATCGATATACCGGCCCGAAACATTAGCGGATTTAGCCGACCAGCTCTGAATCGGTTAAGCGGTTTAAACAGTCAGCAGGGTTGCAGCGACGGAAATGATGTCGGTCCCCTAACAATGGAACACCACGTTCCCCGCAAGATCGTGGATTCCTGTCCTCGATGCTCCCGTTCGTTAATAAACTGCCCGCCAGCGACGAACGCGCGACGAAACGAGAGGATCTCTAAACTGAACGAGCCTTAGTTTGCATTTTACACGATTAAATTTTTTAATCCCACTTCGACCGCTGCGTGTCGCCCCCGTGAATTAGGCACGATCGTACACGCTTTATTAACAATCGTAAATTGACTTTCGCGCGTCTGTTAATTTCTGATATTTATATCGGCATCGATTATTCAAAACTTTAACACGATGAACCGTTCGCGGTAATTAATTGTTCGAAATAGATTTCCCCGATGCTGGAAACGATAAATCTTGCAATACTCGTGCTCCACTTTCGTCGTTTCGCGAGAATTACCATTTTTGATCGACGGAGCAAAACGTTTTTCCGGAGTGCAAATAAATCATCGTACTCGGACGATTTTAATAATCGAGTACTCGCGAAATAAATAAACGACTCGCGACGAAAAACGCGAGAGACAGTCCCATATTTTTGCCGTTGAAAATTAACGATAGCTTCTTCCACGATCTTTCCATCGCGGCGGAAAGGGAAACAGAAAATTTCCTCGTTAAATGCTTCCCGCTCTCGCCGCCAGAGGGCTACGCTCAACCTGTACCTTTCTCGCGAGTACTCGATCGTCCATGCACTCTCCACCACAAAACAAACATACATAGATATATCGTGTACGACGCAGAAGCGACCATATTTACTTAGCCAGGGGTTCCATTTTAATTTCTAAATCGCCCCCGTGTACTGTGTTGGAGAGCTTGGAAAAATATTGTTGCAGAATCTGAATCCATTACAGCAGCTTCGATCAAGCTTTTTCCGTTCCAAGAATTCGACGACGTTTATATTTATTTTGCTGAAAACAAGTTTCGTCGGTATTCGTAAGGACGCGACCGGCGTTGTTCCACGCCGCGTGTCAATGTAATATCGCGCGAGCTAGTTAAGGGCTAGTTATGGATCGTCGACAAGATTTCTCCGAGTCGACTGGGCCACGGTTGTTACTAAGTTTGCCCGGAGAAGTTGCACGGAGTTGCCTCCGGAGCCGATTAATCGATTTAAGTATTCCGGACCCGTGGGTACGTAGCGGGAGATGCGTCGCGTCTCCGTGAGATTGTTAATTTACAGGAGGTAAGCAAACCGTATAGACGAGAAGTCGAACATCCCGTAAGCGTAAACACGTATCGCGGGGCGTATTAAAGTTAACAAAACCTGTTCCCGTTGTTACGTCCGCCCAGTGTGTTTCGTCAACCTTGGTAAACACAAACAGTCCTACGTCAGCGCGAAGTCTCCCGGTTTACTTTGGCGTTTCGCGTCACGGTAACCGGGCGCGTGTTGACTCGCACGATTGCCCGTAGATTTAAACGCGAGCGGAAGCCGGACGAACGCTACCCGTACTAATTAATCTCACAAAGGTGTGCACGAGATCGTACAGGAGAAGAACCGCCGGGGCATTCGTGTCCCGTTATTGCTTTATCCGCGCGTCGCAACAGGTTGAATCGATGGGCTGTACGTGAACGGAGAAGGGAAGAACTGATTAAAGAAGGGCCACGGACGCACGCGAATAAGAGACAACGAAACAAGAATGTAAACGGAAAGATAATGAAAGAGGGAGTCACGGGGGAAATAAAACCGAAGAACAATACGGTCCGGGAGCGTCGGAACCGAGCGGAGATTAATCCGAGCCGGCAAGTAGAAACGGTGGACGATGGGTACGGGGGAAAAGTTGGTGCGAATTCGACGGTCGTCCTCTGGTACATCGTGGAAGGCACGAACGCTCGTAACAACGGGGACGACGGGATCCTCGCGGAAATGAGAGGAACGCTCCAAGAAGAGGGGACTTGAGGGGCGTGTGGTGAATTTAGGGAGCCGGGGAAGGGTGGATAGTCGGTCCCCGGCACCGCAAAAAGTTCCTACGCAGGGCAATTTCGGCCGTGCTGTTCCACATTTCACGAGAACCGTTCTCCCTCGCTCCCGTTCTCTTCTTTCGCGGCGGTGGAACGCGAGAGGAATCGAGACGACACGCAATTCCTTGGATCAGCGTTTCTCGAACTGGGGTCCGCCAGACCCTCCGGGGGATCGTGAACGCGCGATCTCGGGAGAAAACAAAGCGGAGAAGGAACATTTCATTAATCAATTCGTAAAATGGGCGGTGAAATTTTTCGGCGAAAAAAAGGAATTTCAATTCGTTCTGGAAAAATTATTTTTGATAGCAGGGGTTAGGTACAATCATTTTTGGTGAATAGGCATACCCCCGAATTCCTACGCACTTTCGAGAAAAAAATTCAGTAAGTGCCTAAATCTTTCGGCAAAATTAAAAACTCTCAAATCGTCTTGAAAAAATTATTCTCAGCTTTGGGGGTCAAATTCAATCATTTTTGCTGAATAGACGTACCCTCGATTTCCTACCCACTTTCGAGAAAAAAATTCAGTAATTGCCTAAATTTTCGGCAAGATTACAAACTCTCAAATCGTTATGGAAAAATTATTTTCAGCTTTGGGGGTCAATTTCAATCATTTTTGGTGAATAGACATACCCCCGAATTCCTACCCACTTTCGAGAAAAAAATTCAGTAATTGCCTAAATTTTCGGCAAGATTACAAACTCTCAAATCGTTATGGAAAAATTATTTTCAGCTTTGGGGGCGAATTTCAATAATTTTTGTTGAATAGATATACCCTCGATTTCCTACGCATTTTCGAGAAAAAAATTCATTACTGAAAATATGTCTGACCATACGTACACCTATTCCCCTTAAATTTTTCGGCAAAAAAAAAAGATTTTAAATCGTTCTAAAAAAATTATTTTCAGTTAGGGGGATCAATTACAATCATTTTTGGTGAATAAACATATTCTCGAAATCCGACGCATTTTCGAGAAAAAAATTCTTTACCGACGAAATACTTCGGATGTAAGGTCTACTCCGTATAGCTTATCCGTGATAATATTTTCTGCTATTTTAGATAAATTTTCTTGATTATTTTATGGTTGAACTAGGTTCGCCAAAAAGGTATACGATTAATGAAAACACGTTTATCTCTTTTAAAGTCTCGAGAGCAACTGTCAGCCGGATTATTGGTTGTCTGGACAGCTGCCTGTCTCCATTTATTCGTATAAACAGTCATTATAATGACGTGCCATCCATAACATTATTCCGTGCGTCGCGTCGTTCCAATATTCATCACCTTTAATTCCGCCCCTGTGAAAAGTAATAAAAGATAGGACATTTTATCGGATTTCTGGTTAGAAGTTGATAAAATTATATGGAAAATGTTGCATGCCTCGCCGATTACTTTGGAGATCATTAAATCGTTTTCTGCTGTTTCCCCGCGATACAGAACTCGTTCGAAACTCGCGTGGAACCAAGTAGAACTCTGTTGCAACCGAATTAGTTGTAACTCGTACGTATTCCAAATATACGTATAGAAAGTCCGCTTCGACGAGCTCGTTTCGGATTTTACTTATCGCATTTGCTACTAGAACACTTTGAATCGACTATTAACGCGCTATTTTTAGCGTCCCCTGTTCTCTTCCGTTGGTCTTTTCCTTTGCAAAGACATTCTGAATCTCTACCCATCTTTCGTTCCGCGAACTTGCAGTTTCCAGGAGCGTATATCGGTAGGTAAACATCAAATGTTTGGAGATCCGAGAATGACTGGCGAACTTGTGATTAAAGGAAATAACCGAAATACGGGCGAGCTTGGGCACCTAACTTGTGATTAAAGCAAATATCTAGGAGATAACCTATGGCCCTTTGACTCGACTCGATCCTTTGATCGGCTCCCGACGAAATTGTAAAACCCAGTAATAAGGTAAACGTTTTCGAAAGACTACGGGAGAAAATTTTGGACAACGCTGACGATAATCCCGATTTCCCAGGAAAACTAACAAAGTCTTTCCGCTGGAACGACGTTTATTAATCACGAGCGAGAGTTTGCTCGAAATTTATAGGACCCTCAGGAAGTCAAGCTCGATCGGTGTGTACCGCGCATAAAAATAAATAAAAAAGGGTTCGTATAAACATACGTGGAATCCGAAACTACCCACCTTTCGAGGGCTGTAGCGTTTCGATATTTATTTATCGCGAGCGGGAGGGCACGTATCGCCCGGGGGCGGGGGGAGGCGGTATCGAGAAGCCGGTCGAGATTTGTGCAGCGTTGGTAGATTACAAGGAAATCGAATTCGCTTTTATTCGTTCGAAACTCGTTTAAGGGCAGACCCGTGGCTCGTGAATTTAACGAAACGAACGTATGCAAATAGCGCCACCGCGGGGCTTAGCTGGGGCGTTCCTCGTATATACGAGGTCGCGTAACTCGCATAACAATGGGGCGTGTCTTACAGCGTGCCGCGAACTTTAACGATTATTAAACGCGCCCGCCAGAGCTTTGAAGTGCAACGGCTTCCGAACTATTTGCCGGTTGGAAAACCTGCCGTTTGCTACCCCTCCCCGGTAATTACCAGCTGCGAGGCCGAAGAATAACGAGACGTCTCGCGGCACGCTCCCGATCGGCCCACCGAAATATTTCATCGAACGTTACCCACGTTTCCCCGTAGCAAACTCCCCCTTATCGTTGGAATCCATTTGGAAAATATCTGTACTCGAAAACAATTTGCAAATTTTATCGCCAGATTTATGGATCGGAGTAATGAGATTAGATTTTGGGCAAGGTCTCAGTTGATAAAGATAAGTTAAAGAGAATCCAGAGGATACGAGATACAATAAAATTACAAGATTTTAGTACTTATTTTCGTGACCTGTTCACACTTGTTTCTTTCAACGTCTCAATTCGAGAATCAGTCGTTTTGTCGCGCATATATGGCAATCAAGGCGTTAATGTAAAACAAAAGGTGCTTGAATCCGAAGTTTATACCCGTAGAAAAATTTAATCGTTTGTAAGAATCGTCACGCGAGTCGATAAATTTCCCGGTCACGGAGGTCTCGAGGAAGTAGCACCGATCGTCGCGAGAAACAACAGTAAGCTCGCGTTTTCCAGGAGTCGTAGTTTACGAGGAACAGTGTACACCTCGGTCTGGTGTCTCCGCGTGCCAAGGGTGGAAAACACAATTACCGGGGCGACCCCGTCGAGCACCCTCTTCCATTCATTCGCCGTGTAAAAGCTGTCGATTGGACCGAGGTCTTTAAGCTCCCTTTTCCACAGCTATAACCTTCCTTTCTTCGTTTCAAGGAGGACGCGCCGGTAAATGGTCCATCCGAGGCCAACCCCGAGCCTCGTCTCGCGCCGTTTCCAACCCCGTTCTTATTACCAGCGCGCTCGGGGACAGGGCGCACGGAATTCACGTTTAGCTCGCGAATTTCCGCGCACCGACTCATCGGGACAATGCGAGGCGAAGCTCTCCGCCAATTCCGGCAGACTTCACCCGGTGCCACGTTTTCCATTAGACTTTTCACGGGCTGGCTGCGGAGGCAAGGAAAAGAATCAGGCCTCGATTCGCTCGGTTGACCCGAGCAGACGTTCATTGGGACCCGGATAGACCGACTGCTATTAACAAAAATACTGAAAATATATATATATATATACGTAGGAAGCCAAGCCCCTGCTAAAGAGCCACGCTTGCTCGCGACAACGCTGTCTCGTTACCGGGGTTTTCGCAAAAATTTACGTCTCCTTCGGCCGGTTACTTCGCCCGGGGATTACGGGCGGGGCCCGCTGGAAAATCGTCGCGATTTTTCTACGCGGCTGAGACGAGTCTTCTTTTATTCCGCGCCGTCCGCCCGAGCAAGATAAACTCTCGACCGGCGTTTTTCCAAGGCGTCGCGGACGCAAAACGATTTTTATCGGCTCGCGCGACCAGCCGGCGAATAATTTTCCCATATCTCTGCGTTTCCTCAAAGCGTCTCGCGTCGTTACGCTCCGTGGGGGATTGTCGTTTCCACGGTGCGTCGAAAATTGTCGTAAAATTTCTGACCGGCCACGCCCAGCGTCCAATTTCTTCGTTCCCCGAGAGTTTGCTTTTTCCCTGGCCCGTTATTTCTCGCGTTGCAAGATCGAGGGAAGAGTCGTGCTTTGTGTCTTCCCTTTGCTTTTGTACCTCGAGGAATCCTTTCCTGTCGAATTGCATTGCCCTTCGAATTGACCGAACCTTCACCGCTCCCAAGTCTGCGCAGTAAAAGACGAGCAACGCGGATTCACGACCGCGAGCTACGCTCCACCGTTGAAATTCTCGATGATGGCCGGCCCCGGCCAGTTTACAGTCGAAGTCGTTACTGCTTTAAGCCCGCCGCGGCGCGCACACCTCGAGGAATAATACGCTAGAACGAGCATCCTTTAACCTGTCTCGCAGACGTTTGGATTACCCGCCGGAAAAGTCTGCCCCTCGTAAAATCTCCACCGAAAGATTCGACCGGCTCTTTCGGGTGCTTTCTCGCTCCGATACGAGGCGATTCGAGCCACCCAGCCGTTCCCTGTTTAGAACCGCGATCTGTTTTAACGGAGAACAGAGATTTCACCACGGAAACCCTTTGTCCTTCGCGACGCGTTCGACGAATCAACTTTACCAGATACTTTGAATTTTCAAAATTATTTATGTCCAGAAGTATAAGTAAAATTGCAATAAATCTGTATCGAAGAGATTAAAAATCAACTTAACGAGATACCTTGAATTTTCCAAATTATTTATTTCGTATTCCTTGGACTATACGAAGTATATTCCAGAACAGCGTTTGGAGAAGCAAAGTTTTCAGAGAACCAGTCCAGAAGTATAAGTAAAATTGCAATAAATCCGTATCGAAGAGACTAAATCAAGCATCGTCGCTAATGTCCTGTAAACAGTTGGCGAGGGTGAGTTATTCTTCGGGGGTATATTTGCGTTGTTACGTGGATGGAAAGATCGTAGCGGGGATTCATCGTTAATATCGACCTGGCAGGAATGGCCGGCTGCAGTGGGGCCGCGGCTTTTATCTTTGAGAACGGGGCTCGCTCGTCCGCGGGAAACGGTTTCGAGGGTGCTTCGCCTCGTCGAGAGTCGAGTGTTGTCCGAAACTTCTTCACCATCGGTTGCGTCTCGATTGCACTTGTTTCCGCGGGTTATACGGGCTTGCCTTCTGGCGCGATGCAGTCATTCACCGGGCACTTGAAATGTTTTCCATGAATACCGAATGCGCAGCAACGCGTACACCGGATTCGATCTTGTTCCCGCCGGTGGCGACGCGTGCGTCAAATGTCGCCGCGGCTCGACCCACCCACTTATCAATCGTTGTTCCTTCCATTTTGCGCCCCTGAAACGAAAGGTGCTCGCATCACGATCAATCCCAACCACCACTTCGACCTTCCTCTCCCCTCTTCCACGATATCTAAGAAAGAAACAAGTATTTTTACACATAGAATTGTACGACGCAATTGCTTAAACGTTGTGTTGTATCTCCTTCACTCTGAAGTATAGGATTGCTTCGATGAAACGAAGAAGTTTCGACACATCTTCTATAGATGCCACGTGCATTTTTTGGAAAGATAATCCGTACAAGTCCGGGTTTCTCGGTGTCTTGGTTTTCCTCAGAACGCGAGGCAACGGGAATAAATTATTCGTCTCTTGCTGCGTTTCGGTGGCTTAGAGATTAGCCCTCCACCAGCAAATTCGGCGATCCAGATGTTTCTGGCACCGCTTAACCAGCCTTGCACGCGTCGCGTTAAAGTTTAGCATAGTTGCTGTAAGTAGTACCTGGCATATACAACAGAGCGTTTGAGTTTCTATTAAGTGGATTATTGTTCGGCGTGGAATACGTGCGAAGACGTTCCCCCGGAAAGCACCGATACCACAACTGCTCCGTGTCTTTTTTTATCCGCGAAAGTATCTTAAACGACGTTGAACACCTTTTATTCTTCCGTCTTATGCAAATGCGGAAGAATGTAGCTGAAGTAAGAAAGACATCGAATTCTCGGACGGATTGATCCAGTCTTAAGGCGCCGTTACTTAGCTAACAGCTATTCGTTGCATTTTGTGGATTCTGGATCGATATAGATAGACCGGATTAACATAGAAATGGTTCGCATCCCGGCCCATTAACCTAATCGAGCAACGGCCTTCTTACTTTACTTTCCCCCCTCCTCCTTCATCCCCCCGTCCTCGACGTCTCCGATACGCTAACGCGTTTCAACAAGAACCGATATTTGAATAACAAATTAATTTCTTCGACGCGAGCGCTGGAACGACAGCCTATCGTAGCCGATAACGAAACTCGAAGAACGCGAAGAAACTTGGTATCCGCTCGCCCGTTATTCCAGCAAGACGGTAATCGGTCTTCCAGACGGGTCTAATGAGCCGGCACATTGCATATACATCGTAATTTAAATATTTATACGCGGCTTAATATCGTTTGTAACTGATCGGAGTAGGTCGTCGGGATGGTAGACACCTGATCGTTCGACATCTTCTTAGTTGAGTCGCAACAGAACACGCTGCTCGTCTGTATCGGTCGGTCCAAGTAGTAAGGCTCGACGATACGGTCGATCGTCGGACCATGCGTTTATTCTTTCCCCTTAATTCTAAGTTTACTCGTGAATATTATTTGTTAATAACTTGTATTGAATTTAGGAAATAGATATTGTTTCTCCATTAAACCTTTTAAGCCTCCATTCACCTCTATAGAGTTTTAATTTTATGTCATGTGGTCATCTTACATTTCAAAATTGGTACCATTTTCGTAATCAAAGTCCCAAAAAATCTTCATAACGACACCCTTACCGATATTTAGGCTTATTTACACTATTGCAACGGTTCAGTGATAAGATAATAATTGCGTACTTACATGTTAAATTTGAAGTTTCTCCATTTAAGGAAATAAGGCAACATTAATGCGAAATAAGTTTATCAATGAGCATTCAGACCAAGTATCAGGTAAATCTGACCACGAATAAAATATGTCCCATACAAACATTGCAACCCCTTTTCACCCCTTCAGAGGTTGAATTTTTTAAAATGCAGAAATAGGTGTTTGGTTAATTATGTCAAAGAGCATTAAGACCAAGTTTCAAGTAAATCAGACCACAAATAAAATATTCCTCGTGCAAACGTTGCAACCCCTTTCCACCCCCTTAGGGGTTGAATTTCGGAATATCCTTTCTTATGTCCAAGGGCTTAGCCTGGACGTTGATGAGTCAGTGAGTCAGGCCTTTCATTTTATACATATACATTAAAAGAAAAACTATATTTTGACGTGAATTTCAATGTTGGTAAATCTATTGTTAAAGTACGGGAGGAAGACACATTTTACTCTGTGCGAAGGGAAGAATCGAGAAAGATGGAGGAGCACGATGACGCGTTTAAAAAAAGCATTCAATCGCCAATTCTCGAACCGTCGAGCTCTGGGAAGGAAAAAGGGGAGAAAAGAGAAAAAGTCAGGGGGCTTCGTTGATTTCTTCGATATCGCGAGTTGTACCGTCGTGCCGGGTGTATCGAGAATCGATACGCGCGAGACGTTCACCGGTTGTAGTGGAAAGATCGCCCCCCCCCCTCCCCCCACGAAAATAATTACAAAATTACGCGTTAATCGTGGCTCGGGAAACGTTGACTCGATAATTCGCGGAGCTCGTCCGGGCGAATAAATATTCATTATTGAAATTTTCCCACGATTCGACACCTCGGACGCGTGGGGTTCAATTGTTTGAAAATAAACTGCCCGTTGCCATCTTCGCCTTTACTAGCCCTAAACCTAATAGCTAATTTCACTTTATTTCTTGATAATTCTCACTAGTCTGTAGAAATCTGAGATAAGGTTGAGTCTTCAATTTGATATTACGTGAAGAAAATTGTCAAAAAATGAAGTGAATTTATTCGTTAGCTATTAGATTCAGGGCTAATAAAGGTCAATACTCTTTTACTCAGAATTCGATATTCCATATTTTCATACAAAAAATATAGTATTCTATTACAAAAAGACAAAGTTAGCCTTCAAATTTCAGAAATGCCTCCACCTATAAAAAAAGTAAATGCACTATGTAATGTACCCCTTTAAACAATGCAACTTTTGTATACGAAACTGTTTCGTGCAACGCATATTTTGGAAGTTACAAAGCTGCACCTGTCGCGTGGACCACCCTGTATAATACGTAAACGTGAACGTGAACGTCCATATTGAATTTCTGCTGAAAGTATTAAGAGCATATCCGGGTTATTGCATAGTATGTCACATATTTTTTACGTAGAAGGCATGCCTAGGCGAGTAAAAATTTATAGATTACGTTGTATATTGCTTGCGTATTGTTGATCGAAGGCATTTAACAGGAATAATAAATGCAAAGAAGGGTGTGATCTTATTCTTAACGCAGTCGACCTCCTCGCGAAGTTTATATCCGTGGCAACGAACTAATTATCGCGCGTCTCCGGTTCTCTGTTCGTTAAAGCCCCTTCAGGCCTCTTAAAACCGGAAGTGCCGTCTGTTCTGCGCGCAAAGTTTCGTCCGAATGTCTCGACGAGGTCCGCGAGAAAAAATATGAAGCCGGTTCGGTCGAAAATGCGAGGCAGCCGGCGCCTTGGCACGCTCAAAGTCGCCGACGTCGTGTTTCGGCAACGTGACGCGACACCGTCTTCTTTCGCCGGGGATCACGAGGAGGGTAATAGGATGAAAAAGGCTTCGCGTCTCGTTAAAATTTTGTTGCCGCATAAACTTTCCGTATCTGGCTCCGCCGTAGTTTCCCTAACGATAATGGAGGATAAGATGCTGACGGATGGAAGAAAATAACTGCGAGCTAAAGAGCTGCTGTTTCCCTCGTGACTGTAAACACCGAATATTGCCAAGAATCGTTCCGTTTACGATCCAGGGACCGCCAACGACGTCAGACCGCTCCTTTAATAATCCATCGTCTCTTAAAAAGTTTGCCAGAACGATAGAAATCTTAACACCGTAGTCCATTTCTCTTTTAAATTTATCGCGGGTCGATCGTAACGCGTTTCGACAGATTTCGAACGGCGAGAACGATGAACTTTGTTCTCGATTTCTTCGGATCTCGCGCGGTCTCTTCGGTCGATAACGCTTGGCGATAGTTAATTGACGCGCGGGCCGTATTGTCCCGTGGAAATTTTCGAAACGCGCCAAAGCGAGGATACCATATCGACGGGCCATTGTGACGGCACGCTGGAAAATCCGGAGGCTTTGATTATGTTTGTATTGGAAAAATCGGGAACAATGGTCGCGCGCGGCAAAGGTGTCGCGACGGATTCGATGAATTCGAAACGCTCCCTGGTACCCTATAACATCTCGCCCGGAACAACGTGTTTAATTTGAATCGTGCCCGCGAAAACGTATCCGCGCGCGGGGGGAGAAATGGTGCTCGGGCCAGATAGGAAATGCAGTTTTTATGAAACATAGTTTCGCCGGGGCGCGTGTTACTCGCGTAGCGCCGGACGTAACTTTGCCGATAAATTAAGCGGGCAGAAATGGCGGGGGAAAAAATAGCTACTATCTGACCTTCTTTCCGAGTCGCGGGCAGAGTTTCAATTCGTACGGAAGCTATCATAGGACCGCGTATAGAAACTTCTGACGCGTACACGGTGCTATCAAATGAACGGTACGTTTCGCTGGAGCTCTACGCAAAAAGCGCGGGTCAATAAACGCGCGGGCGTTGATTTTAATTAACTAGCAGGGACATTCCGAACGTTCGATTTTGATGAAACGCTGTAAGGTCCTGAAATATCATTTATTTTACGAGTTTCATTTCATTGGACTGTGGCGCTGCTTCATTGCGGTGTGGAACTCGTGAGGATCTCGTAGAAGGACAGAAAAGGAAAGGGTAAGGCTTTCTAGCAGGCCCTGCCTTAGACGACTTTTTTTTTTTTTAACGAACGTTTATTGTGCCAAAAAAACAATTATAAATATATATACAAGGGGGTATAATACACATAAATGTACAAACGGCTAACTTATAACTAGGACTACAATTTAGACTAATGGCTCGACATAGAGCTCGCGTAATCTTAACATTAAATAATGTCCGTCGCACTTAATGCTACTTACTAGATAGTTTTAAGAAAAGTTACTTATACTAGGGGCAAAATTTAATATTTTGTATAGAAAAATGACACAAAAAAAACTATATAAAGCGAGCCTTAGACGACGTGGGGTCGGTATTAATATTTTTAAGGGCAATGTTCAAAATCGTAACGGGGGTCGCTTCTTTGGCGCGGGGACAGCTTGTACAATGACATCGAGCACCGATTACGAACGTCGACCGAGCGTATTAATACCGATACGCGTCTCGATCGGATAATCCCCGCGAATTAATTATCGTTCTATATTTTGGAAATATTCGGGAAGGGTTATCGTTGTCGCGCGATCGAACGCGAGGAATAATCGTCGGGACAATTATCGGGCTGGAATTATCAGTCGCGGCCGACCAATGGGGCGAGTTGAATAATCGCGAAAAAGTGAAGGCGCAGACTGGCGTGAAATTTCGTAAAATCGCCGTTTCGGACGATCGTGATCGGGGAGAATTATCGTTCCAATCGCTTGGAAACGATCCCTGTAACAGATACCGAACCTTTCCCACCGCGGGAGTTAACTTCGATTCCGTGAGCTTCCTGAAAATATACTCGCGTGCTCGTTATTACAGGATCATTCCACGGCGAATTGATCATTTTTAGGTGACGGGTATCCTGTCGATATTGAAATATTTTTCAATCCATAGAAACTTGGGGATTTCGAATTTATTTAAGAAATCTTGCACTGTATAATAAATAATTTCTTAAATCTCTAGTTCAGGCGTCAAATTTGAAGTGCATCGACTCGCTAGATGTTGAGTTGAGATGTGCTCGTTATTATAGGATCATTCCTCGACGAATTGATCATTTTTAGGTGACGGGTATCCTGTCGATATTGAAATATTTTTCAATCCATAGAAACTTGGGGATTTCGAATTTATTTAAGAAATCTTGTACTGTAGAAATAAATAATTTCTTAAATCACTAATTCAGGCGTCAAATTTGAAGTGCATCGACTCGCTAGATGTTGAGTTGAGATGTGCTTGTTATTATAGGATCATTCCTCGACGAATTGATCATTTTTAGGTGACGGGTATCCTGTCGAAATTGAAATACTTTTCAATCCATAGAAACTTGTTAAAAATAAATAATTTCTTAAATCTCTGGTTCAGGCGTCAAATTTGAAGTGTATCGACTCGCTAGATGTTAAGAAAAATGATCGACGCCTTTTACTCGAAGAAGACGAAACGAAATCGTAAATATTTTCTCCGAAATATTTGATGATCGAAGCTCGAGGAGCGTGGTGGCCGACGATCCCGTCGCGTGTGCCCTGGATTTAAACCGTCCGGTAATCTTCGTTCGCGTTCACCCCGAAATCTTTTCCAGCAAGAAATAATTTATAATTCCCGAGCATAAATCTCGGGCTTACGAGCGCTGGCACGTGAGGTGCGACGCGATGGCGGTCGGAGTCCGCAGTTGGCAGTATAAACAAAACGAGGACGCGCGCCGCTCGTTCCACGGACGCAATTAAAAGCGTCGCTTTAGCGGAGGATCGCCGATTATGCTTTTTCCTTTGTTCTTTTAATCGCCGCGCGAGAAAAAAAACACACACACGCGTTACAGCGTCGTACGCGACGTTGAATCCGTGATCGGTACGATTTCTCGTTTCGAATTTTCCGTGCAATTCCCGGTGACGTAGAGTTAGGGTGCTCGACCCAATTTTTGACAATAATTTTGGCCTGCAAGAACTCGGTAATGTTCGTAGTCATATTGCTCTCGAATAATGCATTCGAGTATCGGAAGTATCGAGCTTCCACTAAATATATAGTTTTCATGCAGCCCGGTCGTCATCGCGCAGAACTTGGACTTTGATTAATTTCAGTGGCAGAGCAGTTTCATTGTGCGGCAAGTAGTCTCTGAATTAACGGCGCGGCGATAGTCTCCTCGATCGGTTCTCTAATTTGGTTAACAATCGTTTCCAACCGTCCGTTAAAAGTTTCCCGCTCTTCGAGGCCCGATTTCGAGGAATCGCGAGATAGGAAACGATTCTATGCAAATCCCGATGCAAATAAGACGACGGGTCCGTGAACCCGCAAAAATATGAGCCATTCCGTGTTATCAATATTCGAGCGGGAACGCTCGTCAGCAGTATTCCCTGGTTTCGTGTCTTATTTCAAAGTTCCAGGAGCCCGCCGAAGCGTTCTAAAGATTTCGAGCGTACAAGCCCCTGGAGGACTCCCTCCCTCTCTCTCTCTCGCTCTTGCTCAAGACTTCCGATACCTTTCGCGGCTCGGAAATAGCATTTCGGCTCGGCGAGAATTCAAATCGTTTTATCCGGCTTGTCCTTCTTTTCGGGGATCGATCGATCGCGAGTCGCGCCGTTAATTTCTTCTCCCTTCCGGTTTGCCCACCGACACCCCCTCCAGCAACGATAATTCCCCTACCACGGTTTGTTTTTCTTTTATTCCGGTTGGAAGTCAAAAGAGTCACCGGCTCGGAATACCATCGATCGATCGGATTCTCATCTCGTCGGTGTAACGCGGATTCGGACTAACAGGCACCTAATAAATGCCCGGGTATTCGAATCGCGCCACAAAGTACCCCGCAAACGGGAAACTGCCAGCGACACGGTCGTTGCACAGTCCGATAGTCGACCTCGCTTCAACCCCTCTTTTGTCTTCATCATGCGCCCCTTCCCCGATCCCGTATCCTTTATTTCCCTTGTTCTCGCCTCTGTCTCCCTCGTCCGCCATCCTAGCCCGCACCCCAAACTCCGGCTACGCGTGTTAACGAGAGGGAAATTCGTAAATTTCGCGCTCCCTGCACGGGATTGGTATTTTTCCTTCCTAACCTCGGGTTCGCCGATACTCCCAGAGGATACGAATGTCGCTTACTCTGCGCAGAATGTACCTCGCGTGTTATCTTTACGATTACCATTGACTTTTTCGTATGGAAATTTATGGGCACTTGCAATACTCCACGAGTATCGGCGTAAATAGAAAAACGGAGCATTGGTCAGACAGGCTCGTACGAAAATGTGTTGTTTCTTCCTTTCGACTTGTATTCTACTCGTAGAATTTATGAAACACGCATGCAATACAATTTTGGTATCGGTGTAAGTAGAAAAACAGATCGATGGTCAGGCTAGTCAATGTTTTTCAAATTCAGTTTACTCCAAAACGAAAACTCGTACGAAAATATGCTATTCCTTCTTTTCAACTTGTATTCTAATCGTAGAATTTATGAGACACGCGTGCAGTACGATTTTAGTATCAGCGTAAGTAGAAAAACAGATCGATGGTCAGACTCGTCAAAGTTCTTCAGATTCAGTTTCCACCAAAACGAAGCCCCGAATGAAAAAATGTTATTCCTTCTTTTTAACTTGTATTCTACTCGTAGAATTTATGAGATGTGTGCAGTACGATTTTGGTATCATCGTAAGTAGAAAAACAGATCGATGGTCAGACTTGTCAATGTTTTTCAAATTCAACTATTTCCAAAACAAAGACTCGTACGAAAATATGCTATTCTTTCTTTTTAACTTGTATTCTACTTGTAGAATTTATGAGACACGCGTGCAGTACGATTTTAGTATCAGCGTAAGTAGAAAAACAGATCGATGGTCAGACTTGTCAATGTTCTTCAAATTCAATTTACTCCAAAACGAAGCCCCGAACGAAAAAATGTTATTCCTTCCTTTCGACTTATTCGTACACCTAGAATTCACGAGGCACGCTTGCAATACTATGATACTTGGGTACCTGTATAAGTAGAAAAACAGATACCTGGTCAGGCGCGTAAAAATTAACGAAAAAATGTTGCTCCTTCTTATCGACTCGCTTTTACGCGTAGAATCGTCCCCACCACTGGTTGCACCACCCATCCCGTTTCATTTAGGATGGAAAGTTGTATCGGTTCAGTTTTCGCGTAATTTCCGTAGCGTAAATCCTCCGGTTTCGGGCAGCTTTGCCCGGCGGGGTTCTACGGTTCGAACCGCGGTAAATTCGTTGGAAGTACCCGTGGCCGTAGACTTCGCGAACCGCACGAGTCGTGCGTGCACACGCGGACAAACGGGGGGCCAAACGCCGCGCGAACAGCCGCAGATGGTAGGTAGAAGCGCACAGAGGCGAATCGCGCGGAGTCAATTCAATCAATTGGCCCGTGCACCACCGCATCGCTGCCGTGTGCGCACCTATTTGCATTTACCGGCTGGCCGACGGAACGCCGCAACAGACGAGCCGGAAATTAATGTGTTAGATTGCTAATTGCTAATTAAAAACACTACTGGCGGATACGTGTCCGTTACAGACACCACCGAACCAAGCGACGCGTTCGCCTTCGTCTTTCTCTCTCTCGCGTTGCGGATCGTCGTTTCCCTTGTTTCAGAAATGAAATCGCCGCACCTGCGACTTTCCGCGGAACGTTCGGTATCTCCACCCCCTCTCCTCTCGTACCCCCGTGGGCTCGGGCAGATTAATTCTGTCGTTTCGAAGTGGAATTGTACGCCGAGAATTAATTAGTCGTTCGGTATCTCGGAACGCGACGGGATCCGCTCTTCTTTTTTTCCCCCCCGCCCCGGTTGGTCCTTTTTCTTCGGTTTTAATTTATGTCGCGGTCGGTGATTTACAGGACGCGCGAGATCGATGCGTCTCGCGTTGGGCTTGAAAATTGCCTTATTAGCGACCCGGCGCGATACGTTTGTTTCGCGAATGGTAATAAGGCGCGTGACGATATTGGAAGTCTGACGAAACACCGACACTGAAACTCTTCTTTGTCGCTGACTCGATTTCTCCTTTCTGTTTCAGGTAAGTCGACGAAATTTTTCACGGTCGAATCGACAGCTACGTTCTACAAAACTTTCTCATCACAGGTATTTATCGCAGTTATTGTCAAGAAAGCAGATTATTGCAGTATGCAGCTTTCTTCGCTACAGTTGTGTTTAAATTTACTTTGCTTGTATTACGAATAACTTGTCAATTTTTATTTCGATGTACCAAAGACATTGCTATCGTTACGATTTCGTCGAAGAGTACCCCGGGCAATCGATTTTCTAACAACCGATAAATCATTGCGCCCGGGAAAAAGTCGATCGCAACTCGATTTTCGGAAGAATGTGATTGGTAATCCGACAGATTGCATCGGATGGGTTCGACTTACAATTAGTCGCGGATTTCGCGCTGCTGCGCAACGAAGGTAATCCGATATTCAGAATTCTATTCATCATAGAGGGTAGATAATTCGGATCGTCAAAGTCCCATCGGCTCTTTAATTTCCTCGGCCTAGTTTTCCCGGCACGCGGGAATTTGTTCCGCGGACCGTGCATACATATCGCGGATTAACCGGCACGTAAGTCCTTCTGTAGCTTCCCGTCAAAGGGTATCAGAGTTCTCGTTCGAGTTCTTTGACAGCGAAATCACGGGATGGAAATAATACGACAGCCGTCGGACGGTCGCGTTCTCGCTTCTACAGAATAGGTGTTATCGCATTCTCTTTCGGCGGTGACGGTAATCCGTCATTAACGATTACATGCTCGTTGTACATAATCCTCTGACGATTAAATCTCTCACTTGTCGACTTTGACGCGGAAAATCCAAAAACTAACGTCAGACTACTTACGGTTTCTCTCACGTGCATCGTTGTGCTTTTTCCGATTCCTCGGGCACGAATTAGAACCGTGAATTCCCGAACGATTCGTCGTCGATTAGTCTGATCGTTCGTAACGGTTACTTTAAGAGGCTTTTCCAGCCGGAACTCGTTCTTTTTCTCCGTTTCCGCAATAAGCCGGACTTTCGTTCGTCCCGGAGATATCGCTGGATCGAGTTTTCTATCGAACGAGGGAACAAGAAGGACGGCAAGGGGCGGGTGGTGGGAGATCATTGTTTTCTTAGAGACCATTCGTAACAGTTTCAAATCCGATTATCCGGCGCCACGGAAGTGCTCGTTACCGAAGAATACCCGCGGCGTCGAGTTGCAACTCCTTCCGGCCCTCTCGTATCTTCCGCCAATTTTGCCTTTCGCGCAACCACGAGATTCGACCCTCGTTGCGGCCCGGGTCTTTCGAGAACCTTCGTTATACCCGGTTTATGTAACGAGCTACCGCTCGAGGTAAATATGTTCGGTGGTTTAGGGGATGGAAACGATACTCGTCGGAGACGTCGCGCGACCCTTGACGGAGATTGTGGTGTCGGGTGCTCGTGGAGAACGCGATAGAATGTCTGCTGCAACCGGAGAATCTGATAGTACTTTTGTTTGCGGATCCTACGGGCCGGGGGAGACATACAATACTTGCGGGATGAGGGCTGACAAAATATGGGCCCTTGAAAATAAATAATGCGGCGGCTGTTATCCGTCGTGGTTTCGAATCGACGTTAATTTGGAAGGGTATCAAGAGCGGAGCAATTACATTCCGATAAGGCGAATTTCCTCTTCTCTGAACGCAGAGGGTGATAAAAGTCTCCGTTGCTTGCTCGTGTAAAAAAAAAAAATACCTTTCACGCGAGTCGTATTAGGTCGGGCGTTAAAGTCAGTCTTCGTAACGAAAAATTGCTTCGCGCTATCCACAATCTACTTACTCCTAGCAGCACATTCTTCTTAATCCGGGACTGTGCTTTCTTCCCCCGTACACACCATAAATTCACCAGCTTTGCTTGCCAGTCGGAGATAGAAACGTTCCGAAAAAATACCAGGGCCCAGGCTCGCGGATAAATTACGAAACTTAACATAAAATATATCGTTTCGTTCGTTTTTCGAAAACTTCCGTTGTTGTTTAACGGTGAGAAATAGCACGAGTGTATCGACAGCCGGTGTTTTTCTCGCGATGCTCGCAGTCGGTCGAGAATTATCAGGGAATCGATCACCGGTGGAAATCTCTCGTCGTTTTGCGCGATAAATTTCCACGTCGCGGCGAACAATTCCCGATAGCACGCGCCTCGAGGAAAAATCGGCAGGGGCCCTCCCCCCCACCCTCCGTCAGTTACGACTTCGACGCGCGCGTCGCGGCGGTTAATGGAAAGGAAAAAGATACGGGCGATGATAAAGTTAACACGTCCTAAGAGAAAGACTTTACCCGGAAGACCGAGCGCCGCTGCCAGCCGTTTCCTTCTCACTTTTGTGATCGATCGACCGCCTCGCCGCGTTTACTTTTTGATCGAAGACACTAATTGCGACGCGGAAAAAGGAAAACCGAACTTTCGTCCGGTCTTCGATCTCCGCGGCGCGAAATTTTCATTAGCGGTAGCCTGATCCGTAAAACGGAGTCGCGAGAATTCAAGTGAAAATACAGGCGTGTGGTCAGACTCAGACACTCGAAATTAAACTTAATTATCACTAGATTTACGGAAGTCGTCAATTCCACGGATGTCTGATTCCATATTTAAAATTACAGAACGCGTAAATATTATTTTTTAACAAGTTAGAAGAATACATATTCTAATTAAAAGAAAAATCGTATTTTAAGGTAATTGTCAATATGAAAGGTATCAACAAATATACGTGCGATCAATACCCGTATATCTAGTGTTATATGAACTATGGTATTTAATATTACGATAAACTGTTTGACAAAAAGTACATAAAAAGACACAAGTGACTCTCGACCAGAGTTCGATGCAGAGCTCTCGATTCCTATCTACGTATCATAAACAAACGTCATCGACACGTATTTAATTGTAGCTTAATCACTTCCATCATGGACATCAACGATAACGTTTAATATACATTTTTCACCATGGTAACAGAATTTTGTATCATAGAAATAGTAAAAAACAAAGTTTAGGGATGCTATTATAGAGACCCTGTGAAGAAGGAATCGCATACACGGTTATGGTGCAATTTATTTTGTTCCAATTGGATCGTGTAGCGTCTTGAGGGAGGGGAAGGGGGTGCTAGAAATTAGTGGAACGTGTGTTCGATCGAAAGGGGAACCGATCACCGGGATAAGGGAGGAAAAAGGCGAGGGAGTTTATGTTAGGAACGATTCTTTCCTCGCAGCCGAACTTTCCGCCGGCGATTAAGCGTCGAGAGGCCGATCGACGCGAAACGAGAAAGAGGAGACGGAAGAACTCGAAGGAAGAGGATCCTCCGGGCGTTCCCGGTCGATCGCCTCTTCGCACACGGTCCCGCCTCTTGTTACAGAAGTTTTAAGCCGGTCGCATGGTCGTTACGTGCGCCCGCTTACCCCCATCGAGAAAAGTAAAACGCGATTCCTGCCGATTCCGTGACTCCGTCGGGAACTTAACAATTTCGCCGCGCGCGGGTCTCGATTGCACGCTGTTTCCAAAACTACGCTCGTTCCACCATGGACTCGGGAACAACTCTCGACGAGTTTCGCCTCGAGAATCATTAGCAATTGGCCCGTCCGCGAGGAAGAAAAGAGTCATCGTGCGGATGCTCGTTGGACGTACAACGAGTCACGATCCACGGCCGGGAACGATCCATCATTCTTCCGGGCTCGTTCCCCGGGAGCAGCAGGTGTTCAGGTGAGACGGGTTGCTTGCTGGACGCGAACGAACACGGCACGTGTCCAGGAAACGGAAACAGGTATCGTCCTGGCGAGTCCTCGCCCCTCCCACGACTGCTTATTTCCCAGCGTCGCGGCTGATCCTTGGAAACTGACCGTTCATGATCCTTCGTCGTCGATTCTCGCGTCTGCCTCGGACGACACCGAGTCGGTCGTTAATCTTACCCGGGTCCTGCTCCTTCTCCAATGACGTCCAACGCCCGCTGAAGAACGAGCGTTCCCGGGGAACTCGATAGCCCGACGACTTCATCCCGATTTTCCTAAACTTTACGCCCCGCACTCTTCCGCCTTGCGTTCGCTGGAAGCCCAGATTTATTTCTTTTATTTTTTCAATATTAATGTAGGATGTGGTAGAGAGAGGTGACGAAAAGTCGGTTATCTGATCACTTAAATGAGGATACAATAGGTGATCCGATGGCCTTCACGCGTGCTTTTTTTTTACTCCACCTTAGCGACTGCCTCGTCGTGGATCGTTCTCTTTGTAACATTCCCTCATTAATGAACTACGATTCTTCCAACGCTGAGGAGGATACAATTCTAAGATATTAAAAAATGCATTTAACCCACCGAATACTGTGCCGGAGTCATCTTTGACTTGTCACACACTCATTCGCTGGATCAATTTTGACTATGGGTTTGCGAGCAAGGCAGACAGAAAAAAAGACATAGCGTCTTCTTTTCTTGTTTATGAGCGTTTTCAAATGGGCTCGTTCCTTTCCAACGTACGCATGAGCTCGAGTACCAAGCAAGAGAAAATATATCGACGCGAGTTAAAGATAAATATGCAGGTAAACAAGCAAAGAAACTTGGTACTGTTCCCTCAGATCCGAAATAAGATCGATGATCGTGGTAATAAGCAGCGTTTCGCGCCTCGACAGAGATCGACGGGCGATGGAAGCTACATTGGTAGCCGGAGAGCCGTGAATCCGTGATTCGCAATTACCCGACGAAAGATTATTTGAACTCGTGAGATCGGATTTTAAAATTTCCGTGAAACGACCCAGTCCGGGTGATCGTCGCGCCAGCGTGGCCGCCTCTTTTCAGAATATTCCCGCGATTCGATCGGTATGCAAATGACGAGAGAATTGGAAAGCCTATGGACTCGCGAGCGAAACGCGAATTGTGGACGGAGGAAATGACTTTTCCTCGTATAGCTCGGGATGATTGCTATTTTATCATAGCGATTTGATCGGAAGAGGGCAGAGGCGTTGGGCATGTTCCTCCTGCGAGCGGATCGAACCGTCAGCGAAACGAAAGTGAGTTATTCCGTGCGTTCGTACGCGGGAAACGATCGATAAACCGTGCGTTATTAAAGTTTACCTGTCCGCGGGTCGTCGCGGTTAAAGAGTCGCGCGGCGGAAACCTGTCGGCGCAAGAAGCGCCGCCGCACTCCCTCGAAGAAAGATTACGAGCGGGGAACTCCGCCGGCACAGGTGCCGCCGCGCAATTAATTCCAAATGGAAAACTTTATAATCCAATCCCGACGATATTGCGGGCCGCGCGGCTAAGCAATTAACTGACGATTGGATCTGCCTAACTCGCGCCACGCTCAACACTCTACGCAACCGCGCGCCACGCCGATCCGGCCGTAGTTAAAACAACGCGCGAACACTCCCACGCGTCGCGAAACTTCCACCCAGCTATCGACTTCCTTTCTCGCTGAACCGAGTTTAATCGTTTCTGCGACTTTTTACAGCTTCCCGTCGCGCAATCTTTACGGGATACGAGTTCACGCGCATATCGATGGTCGATACTCTTTATACAAAACTGCTGAACGTTACAAAGTCCTTTTCTTGATAGTATTGTAGGATCGTGAGAGAAAGATGGTAGTTCTGGGCCGGTTGGCTTGGTATGAGAAAGGAAAAAGTTCACTTGAAGTTCATCTTTTTGCTAAGTTTGAGGCTCGAAAGAAAAAACGAGACACTCAGGGGGTGCAATAAACGAATGTCCTCCTCAGGTAATAATGACATTTGTATGGGTGGGGGTGACTGCACCAATGGATACACATTTTCATTAACAATACATGCATGCAATGCTTATTCTCAAAAATAATAATAACGGTAATGACAACGATTGCAAAACTTCAGAGCTATTCTGAATCCAGAGCTTTTCTCTGTTCCCACATTTCATCGTTCATCCTGACTCTTCGACCACTGCCTCGTTTTAAATTATATTCTTGACAGTAACACGAACTGTTGGTTTTTCTCTTCCAAAAGAGAAAGTTTTCTTTTCTTGACAAGAACCATGCGTGTGTTGCATTTCGGGTTTCGAGATACAAGTCAAGAGAATGCAACTGTGTCTCTCCCTTGGCTTGTTTAGACAAAGTATACTGACCTTTTCATTCTGAATGTTTCTTTCAAACCGTGCAGACGTGCCTTCCAAGTGTTGCTAATAAAGCTCAGTTAAAAGTTATATCGAACAAATTGTTTTTTATTCCACCACCTATTTCCAATACGAATACTTCGAGTTCTACTGTATTGAAAAAGGTAGGATTATGGGACGCATGATTTTAAATGAAACAATAATGATTAATGGTAGAATTTCACTTTTATTAAATACGTAAAGGTATGTCTTAGAGTTCCGTTCTCCAAGAGATCTGTTACTGAAATGTGACTTCACTGGCAGAAGAAAGGCGAGAGTTCGTACATCCCATGGTCAAAACTGAAAGCGAAAATCCAGACATATACGAGACGTGAGACGGGTTAGGAAATCCAACATTCTCTACGAATAGTAATCTGATTCTTGATAAAGAGGAATATACCGATGGGTGGTGCGAATGGAAGCGGTTGTAAAGAAAAGCGGGACCGATATCAATTCCATCTTGCCAGCGATCCCCCGTTCGCTGTCAGCGGAAACACTCTGGCCAGCCTCGGCCCTATTAAGCTGCGAGAGGACCGCGTAAACTATTTACACTTCGCATAAATTTCGGTCGACCGCTGCCGCTAGCGCTCCGGGCTCGCGCGCTCTGTCGAATTCGCTCGAATTTCGCCCGGAAAATTCGAAAATTCGCCGAAACGATAGCCGGTCCGGTGCACACTCTATCCTGTTCGGGGCGCGCTGACCCCTCCCTGCCCTTCGACCCCCGGCGACCGCCGTCGATACGTTCGCGAGATCAGCCCCGCGCGATCGGGCATCGTGCCCGAAATTTTGCGCCCGAATTGGGAGGAGCCCGACCAGCCGAGCCGCCGCCGCAAATCGCTGCTGCTTTTCGCGTCAATTCGCCCGTTTCCCCGATAAAGGCTCTCCAACGATAAATTATTCCAACGTAAAACCCCACCCACCCCTCCGGCCGCCACCTCGCCCTCTTTTCGGCTCTGCCCCTTGTTCCGGCTGAAATACTCCGACAGAATTGTATCGGTTTCAACCGGACCGCTTTTTTTTTAGTATTACGACACCCCGGGACTCGATTTGCCGATAAACACCGATTCCTCCGCTCTATGGACCTGACCCCGTTCTTCCCTTACACATTTTTTTCCCTCGTTACGACCCCAAAGATTTACGAAATCGCCTAATATTTTCGAGATTTAAAATGTGCAACGCCTGGTATAAATCGCGAGAATTGTTTATGAACATATATGTCTTAACCGAGGAACGTTTACACGAGAAGGGAACGTTATCGTTGGCGTCGATGATGGAAGTGTTTAAGATCAAATGCGTATCGAGGTGTCTCTGTGTCGTAGATAGGAATTGAGAGACACTCTGCATCGAACTTTGGTCGAGAAAAGTCTTTCATATACTTAGTGTCAAATAGCTTATCGTAACATTAAATAATATAGTCTATATCGACAAGTTTAACACTAGATTTACGGAAGCCGTCAATTTGACGAATGTCTGATTCCATATTTAAAATTGGAGAACGCTTAAATATTATTTTTTAACAACTTATATTGAATTTGATCGATGCAATGGCATGAATACATATTCCAATTAAAAGAAAAATCGTATTGCAAGGTAATCGTCAACATGAAAGGTATCAATAAATATACGTGCGATCAATGCCCGTAAATCTACTGTTAAAGTGTCCAGAATCGTTGAATCAAACCACACGTCTGTAACCATCCCTGACATCCTTAGAAAATATTCCTAAATATGGAAAGTCGCGTCAGAATTGCTTCTAATAAAAGTAGAAGCACGACGATGAAAAGAAACAGTGAGATCTCGCCGAATAGGACGCGTGTTTGACATACTTCGAACCCGGCTTTCCCGATCGCATTCCACTTTTAAGCTCCCGTGCGTGCTATAGCACACTCGCGTCACGTGTTCCCATGCGCCCAGAAATTCGCTGCATTCTTAGAATCCATTCACTCTTCGTCCCCTGCACCCAATATGCAAATGTAAACATCCACTCGAGCCCCTATCGCGCCCTCCCAAACGCTTGTTATCCCCCACGCGTAAATATCTATGACGGCTACATCTCCATCTATCGCTCAATTTGTATCCTCTTCGCGATATCCTCTTGTATTCATCGTAATATTGCGCTTTCTACTTTGTTCATTCGTTTCATGGAAGCTTAGACCTTTTCCTAATTCGTTTGCTCGTATCAACCCAGAAATTACGTACTCTCAACACACGTTTCACACTGGAACTACCCACACATTATGGTGTATTGTGTCAAAGAAATGTATTCATTCTTCTATAGAGAACTACATGTAAGGATCAGGTAAATGATTGTGGGCGTTTTCAAAATAAAACTCCTTTATTTGATCCGTTCAAGGCGATGGTCGCTACAAGAATGTCTTCCTTCGCCAGGGTGGCCGTTTGTTTCTTTATGACACCCCTGCTATCAAGGAACATTTCCTTGAAAGGGGTCGTGCGTTGACAAAACACATGTGGCCCGTCTTAGCTGCTCGATTACTTCGATTTTCTAACATACAGTAAATCTTCGAAAATCCAGTCCAGTAAATTTGTCATAATTTTTACTAGAAATTACGGAATGAGTCACTTTGACCACTTCGGAAGTTCCCAGCGTGAAATTTTAATTTTATTTCCCATTATAAAAGTATCATCTCTGATGACTAACTATTTTCTTTAAATTCCATCGAGTACCTCTGTTCGTCGCAGTTAGGATTCACGGGTGGTTCATTTGCCAACGCGAGGAACCCGATACGAGTCACCTGGTGACGTATAACGCGTGAAACTTCCGGTTAGCCCGAAATAATGGCGCACGGAGATTGAAGGAAACGGAGCGTCGCGGAAAGCGTTATTCCGAGGGTGAAACTCGTGGGACCATCCGGGGAGCAGCTCTGACGTTTCTCCGGGAATCTCGCGGACAGCTGTCGAAGATAACATCGAGGGGTGGCCCGGAGGATGAGGGGATGGTCGAATCGAGGGCTGCCCGTGGGAACACGCGGCAACGAGGACGCTCATTGGAAGATAATTAAGTGCGCGGGCTAATAAAGGGACGCAGGCTGGTCCCGCGCGGCGAAAACAATACCCGGTGTCAGCGTGTTTATGGAAATCCGTGTTAGGTCGGATCGCGCGCGTTAGGGCCGCGATAACGCTTGCAAATCGCATTACATCGGAGCTACACCGGCCACGGCTGCGGCCGACCTAGCCCAACCACGCGCACCGACCCTCCTAACTAACCCGCGTTCTCAGTGTTCTACCAGCCGATGGACTATGTTCCAGAGCACTATGCCTTCGTCTCTCGCACGCCTATTCTTACCTATACTTGCTCCACTTTCGTCCAAAGGTCGATTTACATTCACCCAGCCGCGTTTTGTGCGCGACAAATACGGTTCATGGAAAGAAGAACGGTGTACAATGCACTGCAGAGAGATAACTCGACAGGTAGGCACCTGTAAATCGAACATTGCAAGGGTAAGACATCGAAACGCATAACGTTGCTCACCGGTGACCGACGCTGCTATTTTATTTACTCGATCGTTCACCGTATGGACAGAGCCCATTTTCGTACACGGAAGATAAATACAGCGAGGGGAGAACGAAAAGAGACGTTACGAAATCGGACCGACACGAGCGGCGGATAATACGTGTGCATAACTGCGTTAAAAGTTGTGGAAAACTGCAGCGGAATTAACGAAGAATTACGATGATTATTTAACAGAAAATGAAACGGGGGAAGCAATTTATCGCGCAAGTTGCGAGACCATACACAGCGTTATCCCAATATTAGTACGAATATATTGGAAAGTATTGAATAAAAAACGATATATTATTAAGCCGTGAATTGGACTGTTCTCTCTCTGCTCGATTTATAAAGATTACCTTTCCATAAAGGTAATCACGCCCGTCGCCAATATCGATGAAATTATTAAAGTACAAATTAAATTTATAAAAATATCTTCGCCCCCACCGTTCGATCGTTCGAACTAAATCCAACCGGTCTCTGGTTCGCCGTTTGAATTTGACTCGCGCATCCTGAACTGCATCGCGCGATTGTTTCGAAAATAACAACGCGGATCGCTCACGGTCGGGATAATGTTGCTGTTGTAACGCGAAACTCGTTCGCGTCGATTAGGCGACCTACGGCTGGCAGCCAATTGGAGGGACCGTTGCACGCCATCGAGGGCAAGGAACGTTACTCAAAGCCGACCCCGTTCGACGGCCAGGGGTCCATTTCCCTCATTGTTTGCCGGGAAAATTGCGCCGGCGGTTATAATAGATAGCGGTTTATCGTTACTTGGGCTCGTAGATTGTGTTCGGGGGTAATGGTTCGTTATAATCCTTTCGCCGGCGTTGCTGAAAAGATGCTTTAGCGTGGGCTGAAAGTAATACGAGGCATTGTTGCGCCCGCCACCGACGAGGTGGGGGGGAGAGAAGGTTCCAGCGTCTGCTATCAGGATCGTCTTACGGAGCTTTGCTCCTTAAGCTTCTAACAGTCCGGCGAATTCTACGGGCGTCGTTCCTTACGTTGCACCGCCCTTACCGCGTCCCGGCTGCTTTCAGATAATTTGTATTCGCTCGGCGTGTCGCTCTTTCCTCTATTTCCTCCAGAATCGAGGACCGCTTTGTACTCTCGTGTTACTTTCCCCGCTAGACGCGAGCATCCTCTCGCTAAAGCGTCTCTCCGAACGTCTACGGATCCCCGGATGCACGTATTCGTCCCGTGCGTATGTTTCTTGCGCGTATAAAACACTCGAATGGACGACTTTAAGATCGTGAACTCGTTCGAGAGGAAATGAGAGTTACTGAAAAATCGAGGGGAACCTCAAGGGGGCAGATTTGTATTTTTTTGTAAGAAACTGGACGAAATTCGGATTAACTTCCAATGTAAATAGGAAATATATGTGTAGCAAAGATGAAAAGACAGAATCTTCAGTATTCACTGTCTTAGAACAGTCTAATAATGCGCATTAAAAATAGTTAAACTTTACACAACTGCAGTTCCGAAACTAGTAGTGATTTCTCTATAATTGAACGACTGTTAGAAGCGGCAAGGCTTCCCCTTTAAAATGGTTTTTGAATTTTGCGAATCCGACTTTCCGTTTTCGAGATATCGTAATTTATGTAAAGGGGTGATTTTTCTAATTCGACTATCTCTGTCTCCGTCTGACGCGTCGCGCCGGACCTCTCTTTCTCGCACGTGACTCGGAACCGAGTGGCCCAGTGACCTAGTTCTCACGCGTCACGTGCCGGTCAACGACCTTGACAAGGCCGTAGTAAGAATGTAAACAAATGCTTCGGACCCTTCTATCTCCGGAACTAGCCACCGCATCGACTTGAAACTGAAATCGCTATATCTCCGGAACTAATAAAGCTATCGACTCGTACAAACGCTCATTTTAAAGGGCATTTCATCCTCTATCCAATGACTATACTAGCTGCTATAATTTTTGCTATCTTCTATGTTTATTTTGAAATTTACTTTGACGCTATATACCTAAAAAAGTTTTAACTACTCCTATTGATTATATGATTAGTATGCGATAGAAGTGGATTATAAATTGTTTATTTAATTGAAAATGAGAAAAAATATGCGGCGTAAAAGAGGATGTCTTACGAATTAACTTCAAAATACAACTTTCTATACGTTGCCTCGTAAAAGAGAAAAAGTATACATGAAGTGCCGATAGGTTTAATCATTTTTTTAATCATTTTTATTGAATGGATTCGGATGTCTTAACCCGATCTTTGCCACGTGGTTATCTGGAGTCTCGATGTTAAACATTTTTGGCATAATCGTGAGACGTTGGTAAATGAAAATTGGACGTTCCATGCCTCGATGTCGCGTTGTACGTGCCGTTTGAGCGTCCCGAGCACGTTTCAGGTCGGATTACACGCGAAATACCAAAATCAAACGCAACTTGGACTATCCGCGTGTCGAACAGCGGGTACACGGCACGGTAAGAAGAGAACTTGCGACAAAGTCGCGTTAAACCGGTGGAGGCCGATAGACAGGAGGGCAGCGTTTGCGCGCCACCACTAATGACGCGCCGTGTCGACGCCCACGCCCTGTTTACAAGACAAACTTGCCTGCACGGCCCTGATTTCGGCCGTATTAAGGGTCGATGCTCGCGAATCGTAGCGCGCGAAAGGCGCTCGGTAACTTTTAACAAGGTCCCTCGCTAGCACGAGGACGATCAATCGCGGATAGGGGTTGGGGGAACGTCGGTTTCGGGGATTGCGTCTCGCAGCAGACCTCCTACTGAGGTTTACCTCAGGATTTCGCGAACATCTCGGTGGGAAAGCGGGGGTTTGTAACCGCGTGTTGCTCCATCGATTACACGTTACAGATTACTTACATCTTCCGGCGGGACGCCCCGGTGATGTCGGTTAACAGGATCTCCTGAATAATGAACGAAAGACCTCGGCGAACAACTTCCGGGGACCGAGATCCTACCGAGATCGTCCTCATTATTCCCCCTTTGCGGATCCAAACAATTTGACGTCGACGTCACGCGTTGAAAAGTCACTTTTTATTAAATATCGCACTTTGAGAATTTTTGAGCTACGCCAACATGGAAGCCTCGCCTTTGTTCCTAAAAACGAATCGCGTACACTTTGATCCGGCGTCTTGTTAAGAGATCGTTCGATACGTCGAGCGTTTTCAATCTTCTTTTACGCGGGGCGTTCGAAATCACCGGATACGATTCATAAAACAACAACTACCGGAAGTTGCGCGGCGGACGGAGAGCGACAGACGGAGCGCGCGAGTTTTTACGACATCGATGTATCGACAGTTTGTCAATTTGCTCGACGGAGCGGAGAGACGAATTAACACTTTCCACATTACAGTTTGCCTTTAGTACTTGTCCCGGGCGGCTCGAGGCTGTTCCCTGCGAAAAGACACGTTGCTTGGTTCTCGATTTCGAGTTTAATAATCCAGGCTTTCGAGTCCGCGAGACGAATGTTTATTTTAGTCAGGCGACGCGTTCACTCTGGAATGACACTGTTTTTTCGAACCACCGCCCAGCTTTTCCAAGTTCGGCGTGATTTCGAACACGTAACGCGTACTTTGATAACATTTACGTATACGATTGGAAAATTTCGGAGCCACCGAATTTTTCTCCACTCGAGAAAAAGGAAACGGAGGAACGATTTTATTCCCGGATGATTCGGTCGTTGTCGCGAGGGCTCGCCCCTTTCGCGATACCAATTTCTCGAAATCGTGGGCAAATCTTCGAAACGATCGTGGATTCGGCGCGGAAACGCCGTGCCCGAACGCGAAAAAGTTCGGAACGAGCAAAGAGAAGACGTAAAAAGGAAACTGACGTTTCTGGCGGATGTTTGGGAACGTTTGCTACGCTCTGCCGTCAAAGGATCCGAATCGAGGGCGAGGAGACACACACACCGAGATTGGGGAACAGCCTCGAAGGCAAACGAATCCGGTTGGAGTTTACCTTGGAGTCGGCGGGGCCGTTTTTTTTCCTCGAAAAGCTCGGACCTGGCCGGTCGCACGAATCCAAATATTTTGCGAACACTCTCGTTACGCGGCCGCGTCACACGCCTCGAATCGCCGGACACGCGTTTGAGCTCGTTTGAACGCGCGACAAGTACCGCTATCAGAATCCCCGGATGCTTATTCGCGGGCCCGACTGCGTCTAGCCTCTCTTCAAACCCGTTTTCGTCTTATTTTCTTTCGGGTTCGCGACGATCCGGATTATAAGGTGAATACGTTTGGACGGGAATGAAAAGGTTTTAAATTCCCCCTCGGTCCGTGGAGCGGTGCTCTCGTGTATTTTTAGCCAGAGTCTCGCGAGGGGTTAGTATTTCATGGTTAGCTGAAAGGGAACACGCCGCTCGAGCGAGTTTTCCCCGCGATTAAAGAGGAATCGCGCGCGCAAACGTCCAGAGACAGGGAATTGGGAGTCTCGTTGCAGATCGTCCACTCCTGTTCCTGTTTTCTATTTCGGGGGGGTGGGTTTTCTAATCAGAACGATCGGCTCGACGTTGTTCGACGCCTCGAAATCGAAACACGACGCGAGGGAATCGGTGGCTCGTACTTGGAACACGATATCGAGACACCCTCGCGCGTAATCCAGGCTCGCTAACGAGCCACATCCCTCGGAAGCACCCTCGTCGTTATCCTGCATACGCGACACGTATGTAGGTACATGTGGAGGAGAAAATACGAGGCACACGAGGGTCACTCCTGACCTCTAGGTCTCCATTAGCGCGACGGTCCACACGTGAATGCGTAATGCTCCACCGTCCCACTTATTATAATTTGATTAAAGCCGCCGCGAATCCCATCTTGGTCATCCGCACTCGACGTTACCCGGATTTTAATAAGATTTCTCTTTCGCAGTTAATCGGCCGCGATGGCCTTCGGAATAAAGCGCCCGTAAGTGCCCGCTGAGTGCATTTTCGGCCACCGAGCGCATCGACGCTTTCCCAACCCCTTTCGCCCTCGATATATTATACGATCCCATATACTTTTTAATCCAACGTACATGTTGAACGTCCTACGCGAGATACACTGCTCGACCATACTAACCAATAAACATTCACACAATTCTATAATGTATAATAGTGTCACAATTGTATAACGGTGCTTGAAAAAGTCACAGGATGGTTTCTTGGAAAAGAAAGTCGGACGAAAGTGGAAGGATGATCGGTACTAAGGGGTTGTTGGATGACCAATAGGCCAAATATCAATACGTCATCGTCTGTTAGTCACAAGGTTCGTTAGTCGCTAGGTCTAAGGGTCTTCCTCCCCTACTATTGTTAAGATACAAGAAGTATGCGGGTGTTAAGTCAAATTCCATTGCAAATTCTGTTATTCTTCATAGTTGAGTTCGACGTGAGTTCAACGTAAATGAATAAACTCTTATAATACAAAAGGAGTATCACTTGACCACTCGGATTCCAACAGGGTGGTCTTGTGTAATTTGTAAAACATGCTATTTTCAAAATTTAGAAAAGTTTCTGGCGTCCAAATGTCGCTATTGTTTCGCAGAGTTTTTCTTTACGAAACTATACTATGAGCCTTGCGTCTGAAATACGTTGCAACGAGTAAAGATTAGACGTAAAAATTATTAACCCCAGACATTTATGGTTCCCCCGCCTCGTGCTTCGAGTTGGAAGTTTGGCAATCCAAGGGAGAAAACAATAGGAACTGCGTTGGAAACTGGAAAATTGTATCGAACGCGTCGTTCTCGAACGTATCGTTTGCAGTTCGCTTCCGCGGGGCCTGTTACACGTTTCAAGAGCTTTCAACGAATTTCGAAACAACTCGAAAATTGACTTTCGGCCGTAAATTGATTTTCCATAGCAACGCGTCCCGCTTTCGGTCAGATATTTTCGTTGGAAAAACGAATTCGTACGAGGCGGCCGCGTCGTAACGAATTCCCGAGCGAGACAACCGTGCATCGCTGCGCTTGGACGAGCGTTTTTTTTTTCTCTCCGCCCCCCTGCCCCCCAACCCCGTGGAAATTTCTCAGTTTGCTGGCTTCCGGGCGTCGGGCGATTCAAAGGGGCTTTCGCGGATCGGCGGAAAAATTTGAAATAAAATTTCGACCGGGGCTCCTCTCTGGCCGCTGGCTTCCCGACTATCTCGGATCGAACAATTTTTCCGCGTACGTTCGCCGGACGGAACTTTCGTCTCGAAGCCCGGGGAAACTTTCGCGCGAATTATTCCGACCCGCGGGAATTAACTGGGCCCCGCCGCCGAAAGGAGCCCGGGGTTTTACGGCCGCCATTCTTCCAGCTTTCCTCGAGAACGTTGAATTTTCCGGCGCGCGGGTCGACGTGCCTCGCATTTCCTCGATGAATAGTCGATTTGTTCGCCGAATACACAAAGATGGCCGATACCCGGGTTACACGGGCGGTAGGTGAAACGTACCGTGTGCGGTGCGCGAGATTTTATTGGAAAAATTTGAAAATAAAACGTACAAACCGCGTGCTTTGTTTCTTAAAGGGATAGGCGGACGAAATGGGCGCTGTAACGCGGAATAGCTAACCGATAACATGCTCTGTTTACATCGATGTTATGAGTTTTCCACCACCCTACCCTCGCACCAATCAAATTTAGTGGTTTCGAGATTTTTTTTTTTTATCCGCGATCTATTAAATAACGCTTGGCTCCTCCGCGAACCACCGACAGGGCGATTTTAAATTCTGTCTCGAAATCGAAGCGCAGATTCGGTAAAATATCAGGCGGAGGCGAGATGTTTTTCACCGGGAACGGGGAAAATGGCGCGAGGTAACGGTCGAGCAAGTTTTGGAAACAGAAAGGCAACGTAAATAAGACGGATTACCGTAAAAAGGAACGGGAGCGGTGGAAACATTGTCCAGGGTCGGAAACGCGGAAAAATGGGAAAGAAAAATCGACTAAACAACTGAGCCGCGAGGGATCCGAATGGCGTGGTGGGGGTTGAAGGAAGAGAGCGAGCAGAGGCGGCGAGAAGGCGCGCTGTTTCAGCGGAAGAAGAGGGTGAGTCTGGTCCGCGAGCGGGGACGAAACACACGAGATACGCAACGACCGATGGATGTGTGCGGACGTTCCGCGCATCGGTTTGTCATGCCATATTCACCTCTGTGCACGGAATGTTCCGATATGTTCGTTCCGATATCCGTTCGTGCGAAAATTCAAACGACCCGCCAACAGCCCGCCGCCGATAACGCTCCCGGGAGCTGATATCGGTCCACGGTGGATCATTGACTGACCCGATCGATGCAGATGCTATCGTTTCGAGTATCGAACGCGTCAACCCCTCGACCCCGCCGTCCCCTTCGTCACGGTTTCTAATCTTGTATCTATTATTCCCGCGTAAACGTTAAATCGCCTGGAAAATTCCCGCCCGCCTGCCAAATCATATTTCCGCGTTCTTTTTTTTTCTACCAACAACCATCGTCGATTCGATTTGATCCCACTTACAGAACTTATATTTTATAATTATGGTATGGACGAAAGCAAACGATCGAAGTTCACGAACTCGCGCGATGTTCAAGAAGGAATTTAAAGGGGGCGGAGAAGTTTTATATTTCCCGGCACGGGGATTATTGCCTTAACCGCGCGCGAAAATATTGACGGTAAAGGACGATACGTTTCTCCGCCCGTGAGAAAAGGGAACCTTGAGAAATATTTTCACAGACCGGGCGCATTTTCTCGAAGACAACACGCCGCCCCGTTGGAAAACAGCCTGAAACGTTATCGTGTTCCCGTAGTCGGACAAACGTCGATACCCTTCGTTTGTCGAAACGTGCTCGAGCGTTCTTCAGCCCGAGAAACGTCTCCGGGAACGCTTGTCCTGCTTATGGAAGCCTATTTGGAACCTCCTTAAAGGGAACGTGGTTCTTTGGAAAAATAGATCCTTTTCCGAACGCCTCCGTCGTTGTAAATCTCGATTTATGCCCTTAATTGGGCAATCGTTTGCTTCGACGACTTCTCCGCTTATTCAACGACCACGTTGGATTTATCGTTTACTCGCACTACTTGGAAGAGTGGCAATATCGCGTCGATCACTCGTTATTTCTCCGTTGACCCCACGGAATATCCATTTTCCCGTCCTGGTAACGAACGCTAGACGGCAGCGCGGCCTACCGCCCCCTCATCTTTCACGCTTTTGTTTATCCGCGCAGTTATTTATCCCGAGGTACGAGGCGGTGTCCACTTCCGTAGCCGCGTTTCGAGTTTCTTTCTCTGCCGTTTTTACTTTCGTATTCCGCGTAAACAGGCGACGACTTTTCCCTCGATTTCTCTGCGTCCCCTCCTCTTTGATCCCCGGTTCTAACAGCGTTTCTGCCCCCTTGGTCCTGCTCCGTTCCTCGTTTCTCCTCGCACTTTTCACACCGTATCCGGCCCCGTTTTTTCCCCCAGTCTCGACGAACCTCCGGCGTATTCGCGTATCTGCATTTCTAGCCGCGTTTCCGCCGCTACCAGACCCTCCCCTACCACGGCTGGTTTTCACCACCACAACGACCGGCCTTTTGCATTTGCATCCGCGTCCGTATTCCTCCAACCCCCTTTCGCGCGCGTTTCTCGCGTAATTATTTCTATCCGCGATTGTGATGCAAATTTTTCCTGTTTTCCATCCCGCCCCTGCTCGCCGTACCTTCCCGCTCCCGTTCCCCGCCCCCTCTTTCCACCCTCTTCGTTCCATCATTATTTTCTCTCCTCTTCTCTCTATCGCTCGACTTTAACTTTTCCACTATCCGATCTATCTATCGGCTACTCCTTGCTCGCTTCTGCTCACCGTCTTCGCTCTGTTTCATATGAATCAGGCTGCAAATACCACCGTTTATTTTCTAATATCACGAATTACATTTTGTCTCCATCCGAGCGACCAGGTTTCATAAACATTTCGAAAGGATGCAGTTTCTGTTGGACCTCGTTCTCGTTCCAAAGAAAACACTGGTCTTCCCACTGTTGTTGCCTCTAGCTCTCGCCAGTCGATAACAACAAACCGATAAAACATCGCGATCCAACGTGAACGAAACAATAATCGAATAGAATTCCTTTACCATCGAATCAAATCGCGTTGATACGTAAGTACTTCGTTGGAGATCCAGAGAGATTCGAGGTATTTAGCTCCTTGGTCGTTGCCTCTTCCATTGAGGCTGTCCTCTCCAGTGTCTTGGAGGGGGCGGACTTGATCGTGCTCCCCCAGGAGTGGGGAAGGGACGCCATTAATTATTTATGGCCGGTCTATATTGGCCCGGGAAAACGTTAACGGGTACGCGGAGACTTAATGAGCGATTTTGCATACGGATCGAGGCTGTCTATTCGAGGGTGTGGTGTATAAAGAGGCGCCTCGGACAGCCTGTTTACTCGGTACACTGTCCCCGGGATAATAGGGATTCGTTTTTCTCTCCTGTCGTACCCGTTCCCGGGGGGTCGATTATATCGCAGGGAAACGTCTTCGAACGAGGGACAAAAAAATAATTTTACCAGGCGCGTGGTTCTCTCGAAATCTGTCCCCCGGACTAATTCCCCTCCCTCCCGGAGATAATTGTGAGTTATGAAGGTGATTTTGCCTTATCTTGGTTGCAAAACTAGACATTTACGCCGGGAATCCCGGTAGCTTTGCCCCGCCGCTTTAACTTCGGAACGAAGTAATTTCAACCGATGCGTCACTTGCACCTGCTGGATGCATACCCTTCCCAGAGATCAGAGGATAACCGTTCGCAAAGAGAACGCAAACAGTTCCGTGTACAGTGGCCGGGTGAAGAATATAGCGGCAATCTACTCCAAAATAAACAGACGATGGAATTTATGCCAACAATTTCCATCAAACCGTCGCGCGCAGTTAAAGACCGATAACACCGCGTTTAGCAAACAGTTTCAGCGGCGACGATGCTCGGACCGTGTTCTAACAACGATCTAATCGCTCCGTTATCCAAACACGACGTCAGATCACGTAATCCTTTCGTGGAAACCGGTCTACACGAGTCCGCAGGCGTGGAACCGTCGTTTTTCGCGTACGATCGATTTGCCCGCTTCGGACAGCGACGGAAAACGGACGTCGTTATTACGATTCCCGATGAAAACCGTGGCTTTTTATCACGGAACGGCAACTCGAACCGAACAACGCGAATTTTTATCTATTTATACAGTCGCAACTCCGGCGTACCAACACGGTAGAAAAGATTACGACGAACGTCTGCTTGACCTGGTTTTCTTTCAAACGAGATTTCACGAAAAAAAAAACGATGATAAGAAAACCCAGGGAAAAATTCAAAAGTCCTTTTTCGACTTTCCCGAGACTTCCAGCTTCGCTTTCGCGAGTCGCAACGTTTTTCTTTGGATGTAAAAATATTCTCTTTAAACTTGGAGCACTCTCGCGGGGCTTGACAAACTCCGGTCGACGATCTTGGATCTTTTATTACGAGAAGCGTAGACGGACAGTGTATCGATTTAAGGGTTAATTAGCGACAGAAACAACGAAACGTTTCTTTTCTCGCTTTCGTTTCCGATTCCGATTGGCTGGTCGCGTTTCGTCGATACCCAGACCGGGAGATCGCCGTCCCCGATAAATCCGAGCCACGAATCTTCCAATTAATCGGACTTAATACGACAATAAGGGGTTTATCGGCGGTTCGAGCCTCGATCGTTTCGAGGAGGGAGATCTCCGGGATCTTTCGTCGACGAGTGCGCGGGATAACGGATGAAGACGTCGCCGACGAAGAGGACAAGAGACCAGTCGGGGATGGAGTAATTAATTTTACGCTATTGCCTGCCGGCAAAGGCGAGTTTTACGGAACGGCGCCGGCGGGATTAACTAAACGAGGTTTGCGGAGACGACGATCGTTGAAATAAAGCTCGAGATTAGACTTTTCAAGAGTTCGGGAAGTGCTTTTTCGGGTAAAACGAGAAAAAGGATCTATTATCGTAAGGAAACGTTTCCTTAATATAATTCCCTAAACGATAACACTTTGTAATTGAATCTGGAAAACTTCCCGACGATATTAATTTCGTTCCTGTCGCCTGGGCGACGTCAAGTCCACGGTAATACCGTTTCGTCGTTTTATTCGCCCGATGCCCGTAATAGGTTCCGAATCGATGTAATCGACCGTCGGAAATTACGCAAACTTCCAAACGTCTTAAACTACCTTTCGAGGCTGTCGTTTGTTCCGAATCTGCTTAAAGGCACGGGTACTTGTACTTCTTCGGGATGCTGTAATGCTCGACGAGACGATGTAAACCGAGATACTCGAACTGACTCGGCTGACACCGCTTTCACCTCGTAGACCCTCGATCCCTTAATTATCTACTAACTTTCCGCAACCTCCTGATTATTTGTTGATGATTATGAAACCCGACCTCCAAGCATCGAGCACCCACAACTCCTTCAAACTGTCCGTCGATCGCATTTCTGTAAGTGGTACCATTCGTAATTATCTCTTTTGATCTTGCTAATTGACCAATCCTGTTTCGATCGACAACATATCTTTGTTATTTATTTATTTACGGGCCTGTACACCCTTTGATATGATACAGTTGTATAATATGTGTAAAAGTCTCGTTATAAGACACGCTTTTTAAAGGAATACAGAGAACCGCTAAAAAAGAAATTATCGCGATAGTGTGGGGATTTTCAACGACAGGGATTAATGACAGTTATTTTAAAAGTATGTTTGATATGAAAACAAATAAAATACAGTTCTACTCTCACACTTTTCTCGTACAGTTTTCTATCAAATATAGCTCTTCTCTGAACTCGCTTATCTTCCGCCCTCATGATACTCTTGCTTTCTTAAAACTCACTCATACACGATCACATTCAATCACCGATTCGTACACACATGCATTCTTATTTTGAAGAACTGTCACGCGGTCCAAACACTCTTTATTCACACCTCACTCGATCCGACTTTCGTACTGCCCAAACACCCTTATCTCATAACCCACAATAACAATATTTTTCTGGAATTTAATCCACTCAATTCCGATTATTTATGTACGTACGTATATCAGTAACGAGTATATACAGGTTGTCCAAAAAGGTTGAGACCAAATTTATACTACGTTAAGAGTTCGAAAATTCCTCCCTCCGCATGAATGCAGACTTCCGTTCGTCGAACCCTTTGAAATATTCCATTCTATTTTACCTCGGTAACACGTAGTATTTGGTCAAAACCTATCAAAATAACCTCGATACAATTTTACAAAAAAAAAAAAAAAAAAAAAGTAGGAGTTGGAGGACTCGTGTGGATAATTTTCCAGCGACGAGGTATAATAATACCGTCCGTGGGATCGTTGATAGAGACGAACAATCCGACGGACGCGGCCGCCGAAAGTTTCGAGCGGGGCGGGAAATTGCGAAGGGAATTTTTCAAATCGTTCGACCGATCGAAGGGGGGCAGCGATAGAAGAAGTTTCGCGTTCCGATTTCATCGCGGGGCGAGGGCCAACTATCCCGACCATTCGCCCCGGACGCGTATTCGGAATTGTTAAAAACTTATCGAGAACGCTTTATCGAAATAATCGGCGAAACTTTCCGGCGGCCTCCGCGAAGATAAGGGATGATCGATGCTCCTCTGACCGCCTATTTATCCGAACCGATGGAATTCCAAAAAAACTTTCCGATAATTTTAATTCGACGGGCATTTATACGTGCCTCTCCCGCGTGCCAGTAAAACATTTATTTTCAGCAACGTTTGATTCACCCGATGTTGGAATTTAATTGATTCAAATATTCCGTTGCTCTCGACCGGGGGAAAAAATCTGTGGCGTCGCCTCCCACGCTCGCCACCAGAGGGGTCGCGCTCTCACAAGCGCTCGAACGACCGAGTGACGAGACGAGTGACTCTCTTTCGCTACGGATCCGTCATAGTGTAAACATCACCGTCTATGAACAGGAAAGGACTCGTCAGAAGACACAGACAGCTCCAAATCCAGCTATGTGGCCTCTTCTCGAGTAATCAAGGCCACCCGCCACCTTCTTCTTAAAAAGGTTGAAACCAATTTTATTTCTTTACGATTCGAACAGCAACGTACCATCCTACGATTTGAGACACACAAAATAAATTGATAAGCGATAAATTCAGCCTCATGGCTCGTTTCACCTTCCCGAATAATGTTACACGAGAGTCTTCATTTTCAATTTTTAAACCCAGTAGTGAAAGTCTTGGGAACGTTTTCGTCTCAGCAACCGCGGAGCGCGACAAACAGCTGTTTCCATTTCGAAACCCGGGCGGTTTTCTTGTTTGCATCCGTTCGCGAGAACGGCAGACGTCGATTATTCGCTCAAACGCGGTCGCTCCTCCCACGTTGCACGCCTTTCTTTACGAGCCACGCACTGCTTCAATTTCCGTAACGTCAACGCCGCAAGTCGCAATCTAACTTCTGTCGTTCCGCTCGATTGTTTTTGAAGGAGCGCTTTTCCGCCCGACGCGGGGCTCAACGGCGCCGCAAGATCCTCGTACCCGCGAGGCGACGCTCCACCGACGCTTTTCTTTGCTCACGAAACGCGTACGCGTTCTCCTCGCCCTCCAGGACCTCGCAAGAACTTTTCCTATCCTTTTAGATCGACGTTACTTTTTATTTGACTTGTTTCAGTATGATTCCAATCAATTTCTAACGCTTCTCGCTCTCGCCACCAGAGGGCTACGCTCAGCCTGTATCTATCTCACAAGTACTCGACCATTCGATGTCTCGACGTTTAACACTTTCACTGCCACGTCACCCACATATGGGTGACAGGATTTACCATTGTGATACTAGAAAAATTAATTATCGAGTTAAATTTGGATGGAATTTGTGAATTTTAACAAGGTTACGAAAATAAGTACTGATATAAATTCTAAGTTATGTAGCTTACAATGGTCTAAAATCAAAATTCTACTTTTGTAGAATATTATATGGGTTTGATCTGGCAGTGAACGTGTTGAGACAGATCTACAGGTCTACAAGCCACCATATTAGTTATTATAAGTCAGAATTGGTTTATCAGTGGAACGCGAACGGGCAAGATCTATTTGTCGCTACGAGATTTGTTCAGCTACTCGAAGTTTCTGATCAGCGGGGAAAGTAGAATCGTATCTTCGTCAGTGCCTCGCTATAAAAGGCTCTTCTCTCCCCGGTAAATCGGTTTAAAATAATCTGTTTTAAAGAAACAATCCAAGGCAGCCCAAGAGCGATGCAAATGTTTCATTTGGAAGTTCTTGTTTCGTAGGAACGGAGGGACCATTAACTCCCGCGGCGGAGCTCGTCCGAGTGAAAAGAATCGGCCAACTTCTGGCAAAGTTCCCCCGGAAATCCGCGAAAAAAACACTTGCCCGTCGCGGGAAAGGAAAAAGCGGCGGAACGATTGCGCACCGTGCCGTCGCGCATATTAAACCGCGACGCCCACGGAGTTTTGAATAATTTAAACGCGATTTCGACGCCGATTATCCCTGGTCTCCCGACGTCGAAGCGTCGTCCCCGTACGTGGAAGATTGGCTTATTTAATAAGTCGAGAACACCCAGACTCGACCTAATTCTATCCCTGCGACTCCTCTGGCTCGATTCGATTCGATCAATATTACTCTGCTAGAAATATTACTATTTTTTAGTTACTCTCGAGAAACCCCCGTTAGTAATAGCCAAGAAAAAGGAAAATAAAAATTGTACAGGAGAAAATATTATTAGTTATAATATATAATGACGAGAAAAGATCGCTCGATTTCCAACCGGAAACCAATTTTGCTTTTCCCGATCTCGTTACACCGGCGGTTCGTTTTCTAACGTCGCGATGGGCTCCTTCGCCTCGCCGCGAAAGTTTCCCGCGGACAGTTCTCTTAAATTCCGCGAGCACCAGCGAATAATTCGCAGCGAAACTCCCCGTATTCCCGGAGGCATTGGTTGCAGTTCGTGCTAACGGAGTTCCAAAGCTGAAAGCCTATAGCCTACTGATCCGAAGATTACGAACATTGTTTCTACCCCCCGGCTCCGCCATCTCCAGAGAGTTATTAAACTTCGAACAACCGGCTCTCTCATCCTTTTCGAATCATAGACCCGAGGATTCTTCTCGAGCGCGTTCGATCTCGCGGTTTCCCTCTAATGTTCCCTAGAATCTTACAAACCGTGAAGTGGTGCGAGAGAAACCGACGATTTTTCGTTCTCGCGTGAATCTCTGAATTTAAACGCGCCGTTTTCGCGACACCGTCCTCGGGACCGACGGGGGAGGAATCTTTGTACAGCTGCCTGCCGTCTGAACACGTACAGGACTATTCCATTGTCCGACTACAATGGGTTCGTTCTATTTATCGAGCCATCCGCCAGCCCCGCGTTCAACTTGATCGTCTGCGCTGCTTGTCGGACCAAGCACGAATCGGTTCCCTTATTATACTACGAAAAGTGATTTTATTAACTCCGTTCCAAAGACTGGTAAAATATAACAATTTTTCGTCTCTAATTTTTTGCGCTCGATTATTCCGCGCACCGTAGGTTGACCGTAGAATCAAATTAACTCGTCCCGATTCTGTTCCCCCGGTTTACCGTGTGCGCGCGCGGTTGTTTTGCTCATTCCGATGTCAGCAATTAGTCGCATAATTATTTCGGCGCGTTCCGCACGCGGCGCGACCGTAGTCGAGAGCCAGCCTGACGCGTTCTGCTACGAGTTCTACGTCAGAATCTTTATTAACCTGTCACATTTTACGCAGACTTATTCTGCTTGTCCGACGTAGAACGTCCTGCTCTACTTTCCGACTCGGCGAACGCGTCAGACTTAATAACGAGAAGAATTTATGGATTTCTAAATTCCGCGAATTTAAGGGAACAATCTCGAGAAGGAAATATATAAAGGTTCGCGTCACCAGGCTACGGAAGGACGTTCTTTTTCTTTTTTTTTTTACATTCCTCGACCCGAAAGAGATTTTATGGGCGTAATATTCGCGCGTGTATCTCGCCTGTACGGATTTAAGCGATTCCACGGCGCGAAAATGGAGTCGAGGCCCCGCTTTATCTTCCCGGTTTCGAGCTTCGCCGCGGATCCGCGGCCCCCGACGTGAAATTTCAGCTTCAACGTCTTCGCGGGAGGGAAAAAGCGAAACGGCGAAGACGCCGCAATGGTTTCTAATTTTCCGCGTGACTTTCGTGTCCGTGGTCGAGTCGCTGCACGGATTTTGTATTCAGGGAACGAAAAAAGGGTCGTTCCGTACAGCTTCCGCAAAACCGCGCTCGATGGTTTAGCCTGGACGTGTCTACTCGATATTAGACGATTCCGGGCGAACGGTGCCATCTTCTCGTTTAATGCAGCTGCGTTTCGTTTCCGTGTTATTCGATTATCCGCGCACACGGAATTTTTACGACGGAGACTTTTATTCCGGTCGACCCTCGAACGCCCCGCGGAGCTAATTACGCCCGGTCGTGTCCGTAAAAATAAAAATCATCGGTCTAAGAAGATCAAATGCCGCCCCGACCGGGTCCACGGGGCTTTTTAAATTCAAATCGAGAAGCCGTGCGCGGAGAAACGTCGAGGATCTCGCCGGCTGTCGGGGAGATTCAAAGGTTCTCGCGCCGAGGGCCGGACTCGTATCTCGACAATCGTGTATCGCGATCGCCCCGACGAGAAATTTAAAAAAGTCTCGCTGCCGTGAACGAAACGAACACGCGCGTCGCAACCCCCGTTCATCCGGGCACAAAAGGCGAGCTTCACGCTCGAGATACGTATTCCGCGCCCGCCTACGTTTCACGTCGAGTTATGCGTCCCGGGGAGATCTTTCCTTCTTTGACGCGCGGCAGAAAACTCCCGGAATTTATTTATCAATTTCCTTCCACCGAACTCTCTGTTTGCTATTTACAGCGTGAATTTCATCGTCCACGACCCTGGCTGTTGCGGGATGCGTTTACCTGTTGTGCGATTTATTCGACGTCGATTCTCCCGCCTCGCCGTTCCCGCGATTTACAACCGTTCGGGCGTCGCTCGATTTCATTTTGTCGCGTTTTAAAAATTAGATTTCAGTTTTTAAGGGGCCTTTCTACCTTGTGGAATTTTAAAAATTGAATTTTTTTTTTGCATTGTCTTTTAGTATGTAGTCCCGAAAATATATCTACGAAATATTAAATTGAAATTCGGAAAACTAACGAAGTTATAGGTATAACAACTGGACGTGAAACTTTAAAGCTCTTTTTCTCGAAACTACATTTTTCGGCACTGCGTATGTGATAACAAAAAAAGTATTCAAGATATCAACATGAAATTTATGCAGTATCTTTAGAACTGGTCTCCCTATAGCATGAACGAGGATAATTGCGATATATGCAATACTTTTTCTTTTATTAACAAAAAGGCAGCCGAATATATGAAAATATTCAGTATTTTTTCGTAAAATAGCTTTTGAAAATATCCAAAGTTAGTTCATGCTATAACCACACTCATCTATATTAAGAATATCGTTGGTTTTTGGATTTCGGATAACTTGTTCGCAAGATATCACATACGCAGTCGAGCGCCGTTCCTAAAAACTGTTGTTCGTTGATCAACAAAAACAGCGTAATCGATAGATATTATGCGTTGTAAAAATTCGTAAATATAGCTAAATATGTAATAAATGTATCTACAAAACCCGGAATTAATCGCTCTTTAATAGCCCGCATAAAAAAATCCCGAAGAAACATGTATTTTTAAGCCTACAAGGTAGAATGGCCCCTTAATATATTTCAAGCCTTTCTTATTTTTATTACGTATCGATTCTGTGGTGTGTGTTTGTGAATCATGAGTGGTATGAGTGAGTAACGAATGCTTGTTTATGAAAGGGTGTCGATATCGATGGCGATCAGAGTCGAGCGAGTCGTCGAAGATTCTAGACGTATCGCGTAGTTACTATCTTTGTTTTGTTCTATGCTTAAATAAATTTAACGTTCTTTATTTACATTTAAATTTTATTTCCTCCATTTCTATAAAGTTCTTGTGCAATTTTCAGTTTTAAATTGTCGAAATTTGGGCCGTTCGAGGACCATCGGGAGGTGGGACAAAGCCGTGGTGATTTCCATGGGAAAACGAAGGTGTTCCGGGGCGGACTTTCCGTAAGATGGGGGATTCTGTAGCGCGATGGGGAAGATTGGAACGGTTGAGAAAGTGCTAATTGAAATATAGATCCCCGGAGGACAAAGATATTCGTGTAATCGTATTCTCCGTGCTCGTCCCTTCTATCGAGAGCGGAGAGGTCGAGACGGCCGAGGAGGTACTTATTGAAAAGTTGACAATTTACGAGGCAAGTTCGCGGTTCCTGGAGGTGTTTCTACGAGGCTGCGCGGGGCGATAAATCGAACCTATATCGCGGGTGAATAATTCGCCGGAGAGAGGGGACGCGTGGTATTCGATAAATGGGGGGATTTCCCATGCATAGATTATTCTTCCGAATCTACGAATACCTTGGAGATATAATATCCATTTTTTTAATTTCTTGCGTCGAGAGAGGACGAAATATGATTTATTTATTCGCGGGATATTCCCTTTGATACAAAGAGAGGACGGGGGACGGGAGGAGGGGAATCGCTGATTACTCGCGAGTAATTTGAGCACGACTGTTTCACCCTCTTCGTCGGAAACTTTCGTAATCATTTCGAGGAGTGTCTTTTCTCCTGGAGGGGCTCGAAATGACTGGTGGTTTAGTGCTCGTCTTTCCGGTAAAGTTTGCCGGTTTTGAACCCCGTCGTTGTACGGCAGAAATTGCGATCGTCGTAACCTTATCTCGGGACAAAAGAACGCGCTGCTTTGTACCAGAAACGAGTTAAAGTTCCAAAATTTACCTTGCCTTCCGCTTTCAGGTTCGGGGGCCCCGTCGGGGTCTACGTCGCGAGAAAACTCTTCAGCGGGGCAAATGTTTGCGAACGAGAGCCAGGGCGTCCGATACCATTGTATCAACCTGCTTGGACAAACAGTCTTTCTGCCCTTATTTAGCCTCGGTTCCCTTTTTCGAGGCTTGTAAATATACCCAGGGCGTAGCTGGGCCACCGGTCGGCGCTGAATTTCGAATCAGAACCGCTTCCGATGTCCAGGAGACGCCTCGGCCCATTATACTTCGCGTTTGCCACTCCGTGTCGAAGAATACGCTCGTCCACGGAATTTCGGACCTTTGTTCGAGACATCATAAATCTGGAGCAGCCGGTACGCTATAGCCCCCAGATCTATCGTAACCTGGATCTGAGATAGCTTTGATTTAGTACATCCTAGCTCGAACCTAGCTTCGATGTAACCTAGACGCGATATAGCCACGGTCTAGAATAGCTCGGATTCAGCATAGTTTACATTTGGCATAACTAGGTTTACCGTTCCCTGCGTACGTCCGCGACAGATTAGATTCGCCGTTGATGGGATCCCCCCAGCCTCCTGCATCGGAAATTTAATAATAATTACGCCCCGTGTTTAGGTACAATTTATCCCTTCTATCGATCCGCTCGACAATTTTGGCATCTAAAATTCCATTCCGTTTCAAAAATACCAAATTCGCGTGAAGATCTGCAGTCTAACGCTCGAACAAAGGTCGGACACGGTTGATAAATTCGTTAAGAGGGCCGTGAAGAGGGCAGGTATATCGGTGCGCGCCGTTTCGAAAATTGAAAATTATATCAAAGGCCGGCACGTAATGTGGTAACAAATTGATATCGTCGAATGTAGGTTGGCGGCTGGAACAGGAATCGAACTCAAATATCATCGAGCCAATTTCGTGCCGGCGTAATTAAGTGAAATCCTATCGACTGGAAAATACGCGGTATGAAATAAATACATCGACGGGCCGAGAACATTATGACGGTAACGCATACTAATCGAACTCCTCGCTTCTGATCAATTCGGCCGTTCTCGCGAGCGCGCACGCTCGTGTAACCTACGATATTATATTTCGAAATACCTGTTGCCGGGACGCAGAGACGATCACGACTATAAAACGCACGGATTGGCCGCCGTTCGTCCGTATAAACAACCTAACCAGGATAGTAATTGAAACGGCTTAACTCCGCCCCGTCAAACTCCCCATCGAATCCCCTGCTCTTTTGTTACTCGACGGGGCTAGTAATAATTTGTCGAGTCACAGATTCTTTTTGATTCTACGATGAAGAGCATTACAGCGCGAATATCTCCATTCACAGACGTGGTTTATTCAACGTTTTAACCCCCATATTGGGTCCTTTTCAGAAAAAAATACATCGACCCGATGAATGAACCACATTCAAGCATGAAAGATTGTACAGGATTTTTTTTTTTTTATTAAAAATATCTCGAATAAACCTTCTGAAAGGAAGTGCCAATCCATGGCGAAGTCTCTTTGAAAATGCACGTCACGAATAACAAAATATCAGGACCGCTATAAATTATTTGAATGATAATTTTGAACGCATCTACGCGGCCGACGAAAATTTATCGATAGACGAGTCCCCCGGTGAAATACCGTGGCCATTCATCTTACAAACAGTTCGATCCATCAGAAAGTGCCGCGCTTCGAAATTTTATAAGCACCGTCGATCAAAATCCAGGATAACTCAATTAAAAATCAACGCCGCCCGAAGTGTAACAAACGCTGAAGGATAGCTGGAATTCCTCTCAAAATATTCGAGAAAATTTCGTGTCGGTATTAAAATCTGTTCCCGACGATAGAGTACGGAGTTATGAGCAGAGTTTTACCGCGACGTTGAAAATGTTTGTTACATATTAGCACGGGTACGAATATTTTGGCTCTTTAAAACGTTAATGGAAATAGTTTATTGCCCCAGTGACTCTCTGTAAAATTTTATGCACGAGTAGATCGCGAACGTTCGCCGATTAGTTGCCGGCGCAAGTGGTTAATCACTATCACCATACGCGATGCATGGTTGTTGCTCGTGAATTATGGCCGGACGAGGTGGCTCGAAACGCCCCGCGTTCCGTTGGAAATTAACAAAAATTTGGTAATTTCGATACTCAGACATTCGTTGTCGCTTCGTTCCGAGAATTCACGAATTTATTAATACAATTTTGCAATTTTCCGATCACGATATCGTTAGTCTGCTATCGACGTATCAATTTTATTTGCTGTACGCGAGCAAATCGAGTGGTTCCGGTTCGTCTACTCGATCATAAACGCTTTTATCGCGATCGTCTCGTTAAACCCGAAGATTTGTTTCCCGTGTCTGGCCCACGTTCGCTTGTTCTACTTGACAATTATATCTCCCCAAGAGACGTAAAAGGTCAAATTTCCGGTTTATTCTTCCATAAACGATCCAGCATACCCGCCAGACCAAACGTTTACTCCATGTCTGGCCATACGCTGGGATATTCTACTCGCAACGTTGTTACGTTGCCGTCTGATGCACGTTCGCTTGTTCTACTCGAAAATTATTTCCTTCCAAGAGATATTAAAAGTCAAATTTCCGGTTTACTCTTTCGTAAACGTTCCAGGATCACCGACAGACCCGAACCTTTATCCGGCGTCGGACCATACGCCGAGATATTCTGCTTAAAAGTCGAGTTTCCGCGTTGTTACGCGCGTCTAACCTACATACCCGTGTGTTCTGCTCAACACTTCCGACGCGGGGCATCGTGGAATACGAAATTGCTTTTGATCAAGGATCCCTAAACGGCGACGTGAACTTTCACGCTCCCTTTCGCGGCGCATTTTAATCTTCGAAACATTCGAGCTGACAGTGGCACTCGAGAAAACGATGCAGCCAGCGTCGGATCGTTCCGCGAGGACGTCGCGGGACGGCCATGCATCCGTAATAAAATGTCAGTACGACAAAGGCACGTCGCGGGGCTGGCGAACGTGTGCGTTGCCGGGTAAAACGGGTCCGCGAGCGCCGACTCGAGAGGAAATCGAAATGCACGAACGGCTCGACGTCGCTTCGTTACCGTACGGTCCTGTTCTTTCTTTCTTACCCTCCCGTGCATCTGCTCGGCCCTCGGGTTTCCCTTTAAGAGCACGATTTCCCTCGAACGTAATTTTCCGGGCATCCGATCGACCGGATTTCGCTTTCGTTTCTTGTTTTGCGCTTCGTCGAGCCCCGCGAGCCCTCGTTTGCTCACCCCCCACTTTTGTCCAGGGGATGTTTGTTGTTTCTTCGACCCTCTGATCTTTGATCACGAATAGCGTGGATCCTCCGCGTTTGAATATTTTCCTTGTAATTTCTTTCGTGGGCGCATTGAACGTTGATAAATAAATAACGAAGCTCGCGAAAGTCCCGTTAGAGCGACGCTCGTTAAATTTCACGGTTTTAGATCGTTGGAGGAACTGGAACGACCACCGTGGATCCCAGGGGCTCGAAGTTTAGATAAAAGAATGGGATGTTTCGCAAAGTCGAACGCGTAATCTATATAAACGTCATCGGAGAACCTTTCCCCGGTCTGCCGGATACGGAGTAACTGTAAACCAGGAAATTCGTTATAGCGTGAATTTTTTAGCCCTCGTTCCACCCGACGTGGCTCCGTGCATTTCGATTTTTACATTTATTTGGGGAATAATCGTCGAATAGAAAGCATGATTTTTCCCCCCGATAAAATCTAAAGAGTTCGATCTATAATAAATCGACTGGCTCGCTTTGGGAGCCGATAATTCTGATTTAACGGGACGAGTGGGTCAGCAAATACTTCACAAGAGGAGGGGTGGCTCATTGGCCCGGTTTTCGGCGTGGGCGAGCGCCGAAAACAGATTCCGGAAAATGATTATGGGATAACGAATCTCGACCGACCCTTCGAACTCGTCAGTCATTCCATTTACCTGTCGCATTTATGAATGACGTATCGGGACCGCGAGAGTGCCGCAATACCATCGACAGCGTCGATCTGGGGCGCCACACCTTTCGAAACGTTGCGGAAAATAGAGCATTCCGGCCGCTGGCTTATCGATAAAAACGACCCTGGTGGTAATTGGGCCGCGATCGATCGAAATTATTGATTCGCGGCGCGCACGCGTCCCCCGTACGACTCGTCGACCCGTTCCCGACGAAACATTGCCAAAACATCGAGGGCTAAAAGTAAAATAAACCCGACCGCCGTTCGAAATACCCGCGACGCGAACGTCCCTCAAAGGTGTATAATATCCGCTTCTCTACCTAACAGGTGTATTCCATATCGTATTCCCGGCGAAGCACGAAGCACGCTGGACAATCGCGAATTACGCGACGCTGGTTATTGGAAAGCGAGCGGAAACGGATCCTCACAAAGGAAATCTACTCGGATTCCAAACGTTCGAAATATCAGATTAAATCGCGGGGATCGACGAAACCGCGACGGTTGATAATCTAATCGCCGCGAGACCGGTATAGTTGTTGCGAAACTTGTTACACCGCAATTATGGCGGATCAATGGAGGGGAGGGGCACACGCGAAATATCCCGGCGTGGCGTCGCGGTCCTCGAGCGCGTGTGCCATCGGTATGCGAGCGCAGGGGTCGCGAGGATTATGCATTCCGTCGTATCTCTGCCGTGGATCTAACTCCAACTACTCGGTAAAGCATAGATTTAGTAGTCAACTTGGGTACGAAGGGCGAAGATCAATATGCGAAACGATCGTCTGTATTAGTCGAGGTACATAGAGGAGACCCCGTTACATTTCCCGTCGCATTCACGGAACATTATACCCCGACGCGGATGGGGGCGGACCAAGGGGAGACAACCGTCTTCGATATTACAATTAGAGCCACGCTATTTCACCGGGTCTAACCCGTTACGCCCGTGCCAGTCGATCTTGGACGAGTATGCGCCTCCATTCGATCCTACCGATGAATATTATCCGATGGAAATACCCGACGGTAATACGTCGACACCGCGTATTGCTTTTCGTTTCGCGTCTCGTTGTTATGCATTCGATCCGCCGCGCTCTCAGGATTTCGATTTATATTGTACCGTTACGTCCTAGCTATTGTTGACTTCTTTCTCGTTCTCAGAAACGTTCAAATTAAAATATATTCTGATCCATGGTGAGTTTCAACCATTCTGTTATCAAAAAGAATATTTTTGATCGTGTCTTTCGATCGCTTGAAACTAGTGGAATCAGTTGGTTGTTCGACGTTAAAGAAGACGATCGTAAATCAGGGTAGGTTTCTTCCGATTGCTTGCAATGAAAGAATTTCGCGTCCAAGTCCATTACGCGTAACAGTAGGCGACGAAAGTGGGACGGAATAATAAAATAAAAGATGGTGGAAGTAATGGGAGCATTAAAAGGTTGCCGGGCACAAACGGCTGAAATTTCAAGGATCATTGTAATACGGAGAATCTGTGTCGCGTGGAACGTTTGACGCATTCAACCCGGACGATACATTTCCCGGTCCCCGGGTCCCGTTTCAAAAGCTGAACGTTTCATGCGCGACATAAAGACGCGAAACAGTTCTGCCCCGGTATGCATTTCGTACGTGGCTGTCGTGCTAGGAGGGACATAATCAACACAGTCACATGCACGCGCCAGGTATCCATTCGATGCAGAGCACAGAATCGTCAAAGCGTTAATTACAATCGCCAGCATTAAGCATCGGTACGGCGGGCTACCCGTAATTTATCGCTCATAAACGACGTCACAGACCCCGATTGCGACCAAGTAAGCGGTACATTACACCGGCGACCTGCTCCGAATACCGCCACACACCGGCATATCGTGTCGGATAAATATGTTCCGCGACGCGATTCAGCTCTCGTGGTTCTCACGGTTCTAAATATCCCTCGAAACCGATCGTTTCACCCTTCGAACTCGTTACCCGCGATCTCAGGCGCGGTCTGAACGCGAGGGAACACGTAATTAGCGGCGAGAAGGCTCGCGTGAAGATTCGTCCGTCCATGCGTTGACCCGTTCTACTTAAAATCGTACCGTACTCTTCCAGACCCCGGTGGGCTAATTATTTTTAACTATTCTTTTATGTATGATCGTTCCCCGCGTTCTGAACGCGAGAGAACACGTAACGAGGAGTCTCACGCGAAGATTCGTCCGACCATACGTTTACCTGTTCTACTTAAAATTGTACCGTACACTTGTAGACCCGAGTGGGTTAACTATTTTGAACTATTCTTTTCTATAGGATGAATTTTGCTTTAAAATAGAGGTAGAGAACAATTTTATCGGGGAAACTTAGTGTGTTGTATATTTACGTCCGACCAAACACGAACCTCCTCCACTTGCGCTCTGCTTTTATTTGTTCAATCATCTTATGCTGGGATATCGAACCGTGTGTAACTACCGTCTTATACCGTTCGTCGAGAAGTTCTACCTACCCTTAAAACCGTGCAGCACCCTCGTTTCGAGAATAAAGGGTGAAAAATTGAAAAGCATCGTCGATCCTTCACCCGGAATCTGGAATGCAAAGAACGGTAGTCGCGCGGCTAGGTGTCGCTCTTTTCGCGCGACATCAGCGTTATTGCCAGTTTTTCGCCCCCGTTGGCCGATTTAGAGGACCCGCGCACGCGAATCTAGCCCGATACCCGGTATCCGCGTTGGCACGCGTTCAAGAACAAGAAGACGAGACCAAAGTGACAGAAACGACGCCGGGGGAGAGTGGGCGGCCAGACGGGGACCCGAGTGGGTACTCAAAGAACGACAACCCCAACACGTGTCTGCCGAACACGCTTCGTCGGTTATTTAGAACGACGTGACTTTTGCACGTAGGTAGCTCTAACCTAATTTGTACGCGTCACGAAACAGTCTGCGCCCCGTTCCACGCAAATTCCGGGGAATCGATCCTGCTTCTGGTTGCCTCGGCGACGTTTCGCGATCGTTTCGAAAAAAGTAACCGAAAATTGCAATTTGCAATATTCGTGTCCGGAAGAATCGGTTCCTTTCTGGAATTTGGTATTTTTAGGGATCTCCAGGTCTTTGTTCGGTCGGCTGGAAGTCCCTGTGGGCTCGAAAGGAACGAACGGAAAAAAGGACGGGGCTTTAAAGTTCGATGGGCCATCGCGGACCGCCGCAACGACCACGACAACGACGACGACACGGCGTCGTCGTCGGCTTAATGCATTTTTGAAGGTTGGAATATCATAAAGCCGAGCCTGTGTAATAAACTGCGCGACAGACGCGTCCCGTTTCCACCCTTTTCCTCCCCGTTCAACCCCCGTATTACGGCCCCTCGATGTCTAGCTCGATGCAGTTCCCTCGGTTGTTGGTTCTCGAAGACTTTCCGGCTGGGGGGGGAGGCGACCGACCGCGAGAACGAAGAGTGCGAAGACTCCCGCGACGGAGTTACATCATAAAGGAAACCACCCGGAAGGGGATTGTCGAGGGGACGAGCGTGAACGTTAACAGCCAGACGATATTGTCGTCGTGTAGCACCTACGATTCCTAATAAGAGCTACAGAATCCTCGGAACACTATTGCTACGGCTACGCGCGTGGAAACGTGGCTTAAATCCTCCTCCCTCTTAGGTTTTAGCCATCGATCGACTACGAGACTCGCTTTCCATTCGTATACGAAATCTCGAAAACTGGCCGATTTTCGCACGAACCGCGGCGATATCCGCGTGCAACGGCACAGAACGTACTCGAAACACTCGTAAAGGGTTGCTTTATCCGTCAGACTCCGCAATAAGCACGTTCCCGCTTATACAACGCGCGACGCGACGCTTTAGACGTCTCATCTTTCGTGCTCGGAATCTTTTCAACCCCCAGACGATCGCCCAGGGTCCACGAAAAATCCCCGTCTACATTTTCGTTGCGTGCTTTCGAGCACAGTATTTTTACTGGCCACGTTGGAATCTCCATACATTGTTTCGATTTTACAATTGACCATGTTCCAACATTTAACCCTCAACGCTCCGACTTTTAATTGCGAATATCGTCGGGCAACTCCAACTTATTTTCATCGTATTTCGACTTGCAAGTTTTTAAGGGTCAAATTTTAAATGCTACAATGACGTGTAAATAATAATTTCTTTATTCTTCTCAGAAGCAATATAATTTTGATTACAATATTTATATTAATTATAATTGAGTAATGCGTGGAATTTTTTAAAACATTCATTGGGATGCAAACTGGGTTTCACGGTAGAAAACTTTGTTTTTTTACCACATTGCTTCCTTTCGGTGAACAATCAAGACATTTATTTTTTATCTGTAAACAATTACCGATAACGACCCAAAAATACATGTGGAGTACACACTTGGAGCGTTAAGGGTTAAACGACATTATACATACAATAATTGCATTAATCGTAACCAGTTCAGTCAGCTGGACTTCTTCACCGGTTCTCTGTATTCCTTTAAAGAGCGTGCCACGCAATTAACGAGACTTTTACACATATCATGCAACTGTATTATACCCAAAGGGTGTACAAACCCGTAAATAAATAAATTACTCTCCCGTTAATAGATACGATATATAAAAGAAAAAATAAGTAAAAATCCTACGGGTTTCTCGCGAAGAAAATGTGTGACGCGAAGCACTCGAAGGGGCCACCTTTATCCGGACAGACTCCGGCGACGTTTCCGCCAGTACAATGCACGGTAACGTTTCGGGCGCGGTTCTTTCAAAAAGCAATTTCCTTTTTAAGCGTTTCGAGCGTGCTTCGCGCATTGTGCGCGCGAGATCGCGGTGCTCGATGGAACCGGTCGTCGACGCGGCCGACGTGGCTCCTGGGTAACCTGGTCGCGAACAGCGTCGTCGACCCCCGTTACCAACGTCGAAAACAATTACGTTGGGGAAACACGGACGGCGGAGGTGTGCAGATTGTCGCGGAAGCACCGGCGGCGGGCTCCGCGTTAAAACGATCCGGGCAGATTCAGCCGAAACTAATTTCCCTTCCAAATTCGAAACCCTTGCCCGAGACATCGGACCAAAATCAGACCCGGTCGTTCCACCGGGCGTTCCAGGAATCATCGATCCTCGGCTGAGGTTAGAGCGAGACGTTATCAAAGAATACAAGCCTCTCGAGGATCGATTACAGCGGGAGATTCCTGCGGGCGGGTAGATTACGCGGTGTTCTCTCACGCCATTGGCCGGCCAAGGGGTTCGCCGAGACGACCGTTACCGCTGGCAAATCTTATTTGAATTGGAGATGGCAAGTTTACCCCTTAGGTGGACCGACGCCGGTAGTGTACAGTCAGCTTAGAGGGGAGGCGGTAAGTAGCTTAGGGAGGACGCATCCTCGCTTCTCTCTCTCTCTCTCTCTCTCTCTACGCTCTCCGCTCCCGGGGCTTTATTTCCGCGCAGACGACCGACGACGTATGTATTTATACGGACAGAGACGCGAACGGGACTCGTGTTCCACGGACTTATCGCGTGCTGCGAGCCTCTGGCTCTCCGATCCACGATCTCAACTCGTCGACGGTCGCCGGAGTAATCGGGTCACCGAAAATCCCTGCTAATTTCGCGTCGCGGTCGCTCCGCTGTCCGGAAACCGAGCCACGCTTACGAGCAGCTCGTTCCACAAATCGAAAGCAAGGAATAAAATTTGTTCCTTCGAAACTTCACTTCGACGTTTCGATCGGTGTGTACGAGTAAAAGTACTGGACAGACGTGCACAGATAATTTCTTAAAATTGCTCGGAAGTCCAAATGATCATCGCCTGTCGAGGCAAACTGTTGGATGACCAACCTCCTTATCAATGTATATTCTGGCTCATCGCCTTGCTCATTTTCTCAACAAGGGTAAAGTTCACCTAGGTTCGTCATACCGTGCCCCTTTTTCCTTTCTTTAGTTTCAGTATATAAGATTTAGAAAGTATGCAAGAAGCAGCATTACATTCTTGACTGTCTGACTGTTCTCGTTTTAATTGTTTGCTTGAAATATATATATATTCGTATTTCACCCGCGTACTAATTTCTTCAACCCGGACTTCAACAAAACACCGTGATACTTGCGAGCAATTCGAGCTCGTCGGATCGTTCGATCACATGTAAATTGTATCGCTTCTGCACAGCCATATTTGATCTGATAAATTTCTATTTCGTCCGTTAATTGTGTCGAGGTTCATTGTTTTATAAAAAATTTAAATGTTATCGCCGCAAAGTTTTCAAACGACTTGTTTACGAGTTTCGAGCGTCCAACAACGGAACGAAACGTAATATTAACGAACGGAAGAAGCAAAAGCGAGCGGAATCGATCCGTGGATCGTGAACACGGTTCCGTGGGTCGGTTTCCGCTCGAATGCCGGGTCGGTTTGGAACTGTTTGTACGCGATATTCGAGGTAAAGAGACGATTAACACGTTTTCGCGAGCGACGGAACAGCGCGACAATGATCGCCGAGAATTGGGCCGCACTCAACAATTCATTTTGCGGGGCTAAATTGCCTGCGATATTTCGAAAGCCCCGAAAGCGCCGTGAATGAAACACGGGCGCGAGGCGCGGCTCGACGTTTAAAACGAGCCTCGCGTTTCCCAGGACGGGGGCGCACCTGCGCGTGCAACACCTGCCTTTGGCACAGATTGTCAGATTATCATCGCAAGTGGCTCGTGATCCTCTCCTCTTTCTCTCCGACGTCGTTCCCCCCGCGTCTGGCCCCTTTTCAAACGCGTCGTGCATTCGATCTCCGCGGAACCAACGAACGGGAACGAGCTGGAAAAGCGTCGATTCTCGTGGAAAGCTGCTTTCCCGCGCGTGTCGCGATCGTTTATACAAAATTCGTCTAATTTTTCGACAACGATCAAAGCTACGGGTGCACAACAGTTAACTACTTTGGAGTCGGTCGATCGCTATACACCGGGCACGTCAAACTCATTTTTCAACGCCCCGAGGGCCAATTTGCACTTTGTTACCGTTTCACGGACCGCCGATGTAAACGCTAGATCTCGCCAGATAAGTTACGAGCACCTACCAGCCGCGTAAATTACTTCTTTACAGACGGAAGTCGATTTTAAGAGAGGAAATTATGAACAAAAACATGGGGAAATCAAATAACACGCATTTTCCAATTTTGCTAAAAAAAAAGGGAAAATGGAAGCTTCAGGCGGTTCCAATTCGCCTGACATTTCGTCGACAACGAATAATCTCTGATTACTAGCCGGTGGTTGGCGAATCCCTAAAAGCACAGCAGCCAGAATTCCATGATGCACATTCGAGGAATCAGAGATCCCACAATTTCCTTTTCGTCGAAACGAATTATTCCGGTCGCAGTGGCGTCGCCGCCGCCTCGTTCGTTCTGCTTTTACAACTTCTTTTTCGACAGGGCCGCGTAACGGCGCCTCTGGGAACGGAAACATAGTCGCTGTATAATGCACGGAAGTTCGAGGGGATCGATTCTTCTTAAAATTCCAGGCTCGCGAAACGTGTCGCGAATTAGAAGGCTCGAATCGAGGAAACTTTTCGAATTTCGAGAAACACTGCACGGAATCCAGACCCGGCGAAATGAATCCTCGCCGATCAAAGGATACGTCTCTCGTTCGGCGCGACAGCTTCGAAGAATTAGCATTCTAAACGATTCGGATGCAACACGCACTTGCTAGGAATTCCGTTGAAACGCGGATCCTGTAACCCGTCGCGTTGAATCGGTCCTATTTCTCTGCCCTTTCCTTATCCTTTTAAAAGATTAAAAAAGGACTCCGTGAAGGGGAGGAGGGAGGGGGGTGAGAGGAAAATGGCTGGGATTTACCGCGGGAAAGGTTTCTCCTTTCCAGGCGAACGTAGACAAGTCACTTCGGGCTGAAAGCGTCGCCGAGCTTCGTCGAGGCAATCCATCGGTGTTTTCTTTTTATTTCCGGGAGGAGAGTAACACCGACTTTTTCATTGACTTTCAAAACATTTCGTTTTCAAACGTCGCCGCGAATTGCTAGCCGCGTCGCGACACCCTTTCGCGTTCCCCATTGCGCGAAGAACCGTCGGAACTTGCTTGCGGAGGAGTAAGAATTTTTGTTTATTTCACGGTGAAAATGTTAGATTCGCCGCGATACACATTAATTTCATTGAAACGATGGTTTCGGATGCCGTCGCGAAGACGCGTGGCGAAATTTACGACCTCGCGAAATTCGTAAAGAATTACGGCGCACCGCCGCCGCTCCGAAAGCAATTGCATTCCTTTGCAATACCTTGGACACAAAGAAACCACGCGCGCCCACGTTAAACGTCGGGAAAGATGATACAAGGTCCGGAGAGTTATAGTTTCTTCGATACGTACGTTTAAAGTGACAATTACGGATTTTAATCGTGGAATTGTAATCCCCGTTTCCAATAATGTCGCGGGAAGAGCGGAACTTGGAAATTCTCGGAAACTCGTCCGAAAAACCAACGAGACGAGCGACGGGAACCGCGAACGAAATGCCAGGTATTTTTTCATAATTAATACGGGTAGAGACTTCCAATGGAGGTATTAAAAAAAATGCACTTTTTCGATGAACGGTTTAAACAAAATATGAAATAACAGGAAGCGAAACGACTGAAACGTGCAATATTTTTTCTGGGGCGCCGTGATATTTTCGAAATTGGATTTTACAAAGAAGCTAAAGCTAGTTTACGCGCAAACAAGCATATCGTTTCGTTGCGACCCGGGCAATTTCGTTTCATCCGATTGCATTTTTGCGAGCCGGGCCGAGTCACTCGCGAGTGAATAAAATATCGCTTCCGGGGATAACGTAACAGAAAGAGGACAGAGCCTGAAGCTAATGTTCTGGATTTACGTATCAGCTAGCCAGAGGCATTAACCATTTCGCGTTCGTGGATTAGCGCCACGGAACCCGATTCGAACAAGCTTCTATCGTTTCCAAAGGGCGACAATTCTGCGATGGTATGCACGTGCATCTAAAAAAATAGCATCGAATAACAAGAAACACACGTTTATTTATTCGTCGCTTTGTTATCACCGTTCTCTATCGATAAACAATCTATAACAAACATTCAATGTATTGAATTTCACAAGTATTTACTGCAATGCGTGGTTCAATCATATAAATTTTTCAGCGAAATTAAAAAATTTCAAATCGTACCGAAAAAATTATTTTTAGTTCCGGGGGTCAATTACAATCACTTTATGTAAATACATATACACCCGAAATCCTACGCGCTTTCGAGAAAAAAATTACTGAAAATATGTCTGGCCATACCATTGATATGTTTCCCTGAAATTTTGTCGGCAAAAACAAAATTTCCAATCATACTAAAAAAATTATTTTCAATCGCGGGAGGAAATTACAAACACTTTCTGTGAATACATATACCCCCGAAATCCTACGCATTTCGGAGAAAAAAATTCCTAAAATCTATAATGTCTGAGCAGAAGTTTACTGAAATTACACGCGTATGTTCAAAAAATCATAACTCCCGAACGGATCGGAGGATTTTAATGTTCCAAAAGGCAAACAACGCGTATTTCAGTGTAGAATATTTAAAAATTCTAAAAGTGTTGGTCGTGTACGTTCGATCCACAGCAAAAGTGTTAGAAGCGTAACGGCACGGCCCTCGTGATTTCGAGCAGAATTATTTTCGACGCAGTTTAAAAACTGTTCTCGTCGCTGAATCGTCGAAACTGACCGGCGTGGCTGTAAATTTCGAACAGCTTGAACGAGGTAATCCGGCATAACCGAAAACACTTCGCGCGTTCCCATTTACTTTGAAGTGTTTCGTTGCGGCACGGTCGCGATCGAGGAATACCAAATAAAACGGCGAATTAAAAGTTTACACGGTTCGGAGTCCCGGAGTTTCGTTCCGAGGCGCGCGAATTTTTTCCCGGCGCAGCTTTTTGCCCTGCCAGGACGGGCACGGAAACGTTTTTTCTCACCGGGCGTTATTTGCGCGGAAATTCGGGTTTCGTTCGCAGGATAAATCGCGAACACAACGCCACGGAATCGAATACTAAGACACCGGCGTCCGTGAACGATCCGATAAAGGGGAGAGCGAGCTCTGTAACTTAATTCGAACGACGGAGGTACAGGGCGGTTTCTCGTCGAGCGACGGAGGAATGCTCGGAAGGCGGAAAAGGCGACGCGTAATAGTACACGATCCGTGTCGATTTCTCAACCTTATCGTCTGACTTTCGAGAAAGAGGGTGGACAATGGTGCTCGGTTACGCGGTTTTCCGAGCCAAGGGGATGCAGTCCTTTGGTCAGACGTCCGGGGGATACGTTACCCCAAGGAAACGTGAAACTAAAAGATAGAATTTTCGTCCGAAATTGTGCCACCCCTAGGAGCCTACGAAAAAGAGAAACGCGGAGTCGCGTTTAACGATGCGACTCGCGCGCACCGAGTCTGTCATTAACGCTAAGATTCTGTCGACCAAGAAGAGAGTGGCAAGAAAGAAGGTCGACCTTCTACTCAAGAACGAACTTCTCAAGAAAAATTTACTTGGAAACTCGTTAGTTTCGGGGCGTACGATTTTCATTAACCACTCGAGGTTGATCGACCCTAGAGGTTGTTTTTGGAGTTCATTCAGAGTAAACATCGCGTTTCTATTTTTGCGAATGTACAATATTTTTTAATTCGAAGATTGCTTCAAATTACTGCTATTTGAATCTTTCTTCTGTACGGAGGCAACGTCTTTCTGTTGTCAAATATCTCGACGACAAAATAGCGACTCGTTATTATTAATTAGACGTGGAACACTGTAACCGGGGAACCGATATTCTCGACCATCGTTGTTTACCGGCGTCCATCAACGAATCTAGCAGGCAAATCGAGTAAACGTTTGTACAGCGATGTGATACGATAAGTTGATCCCGTGTTTTCTCATCGTGAGCTACGAATAGACTATTTTCATTATCGAAATAGGATTTCGTTTTACTTATCGAGCCACGAATAAAATTGTTTTCAAACGAATTTCTAAGATACATTAATGTCTTCAGGCGTGCATCCGCATTGTTACAAAATTCCTATGAAAATCAGAAACCCTAAAAGCGCAACATTTGCAGCGCACGTGAGTTGTCATCGGCCACTTTACCATTTTTTTTGTGAAAATTCCTACGCCGTGCACTTTCCCTTAGAGTTAGAAATAGTCACACCCACTGCCACCGTCAACCACCAATCAGTCAAAATTTGTACATCCCCATCCGCAACAATTTTCCACCAATAGCAATAAAACCGAGATTATGTAAACCGTGAGCCAAAAAACCGTAAAAATCCGCTGTCTCAGTACATTATTTATATGAAATCTACTCCGACGACATTAATTTCTTACCAGAAAGTCCGTTATCATATTCGGTACACATTATTTCTTGAGATTTCGACTCGGGAGTGTAGAGGAGGCGTAAGATGAGGTCTGCTGTATCAAGGAGTCCGTTAACAGAGGATCCAGGACGAAACGCTGCCCTTTCGCCTGCGTCGGTACTCTCCCTCGACGGTCTCCGTTTCGCCCGTGGCGTGATTCAGCCATCAAAGCGGTGCCCCAGTTTCGAGCCACGTCCGCCGCGGGGCAAACGCGGAGAAAACGAACTCCGTTCGCGCAAGAAAAGTGCAAAAACAAACGAGGAGGGCGAGAGACACGCAATGCGCTCGGAACCGCGGGAGACGTCGGCGTCGGGGCGCACGGAGCCCCGGCGTTCCCAGGAAACGAGGGGAAATCCCGCAACAGGAAATTTGAATTAAAGCCGTTGGACGGACGAAAGGGGTGGCCATAAATCTTTTTACCGTCTTCAAACGGAAGAAAAATCCCTGGGGGCTTTCTACCACGGTAGCAAGCCCGGCCGAATAAGAAGAGGAAGAAGAAAAAATGGGGGAAGAACCGGAGGGAGCGAGAGGCCAACCACGGTGAGACGGATCCTCGTTCCCGGGGCTTTTACCTCCTCAACCCTTCTCTAATTTACTAACCTTATCGTTCTGTTTTTGAGCCACCGTCAAGAACAAAGGAACCTCGGCGATTTTACGGCGTGGAACGGATGGCCGGTCAAAGCTGTGCAAATTGCACGGGTACACACAACACCGGAAGCGAGATTACCAGGTCACGTTGCCCGTGAAACGCCATAGAGACGGTAACTCCCCGGGCCACGGATAGAAAAGCTGACGAATGGATAGGCGGAGACGATGCGCTGGAAACGACGACGACAAAACCCCGGAGTCGCAGGGGGAGGCGGGTAGGGGGGAGGGGGAGGCGGCCTTCGTTGTTTCGTTAATTAAACGAACTTTGGGATCCGCCGCGAGCAATTAAACCGAACCCGTTCGGCGTGAGCCACCTTTGAGATCTGTCCTTTGAGACGGCTGACTTCGCCACCTTGACTCTAACGACTCTCGTATTTCCAGCCGCGTTTTCCCTACCACGCGTCGGCTACTTAGAGCCTGATACCGTCGATGTTTCTCCACGGTTTCTCCAAAGCTAATGTTTCGCCGCGCTTCGAAGCTATTTAACTACGGGAACGCCACTCATTTTCCACCTGCAACCGGTGTTTACCGTTCGAATCGTCGAGGAAATTGAAGTGCCGTCGAGAGGCAACGGGTGGTGGCTCAGGGAACTTTCTAAGGAGTCCCCCGGCCCGGAAATACGGAAAATTTCGATACGCTACGTGCGAATGGACACACCGGGCCTGTCCGGGTGACTTGTAACAGGGAAAGTGAAATCGTCCTTTGAAAAGGATCTGATTTTGAACGAGTGACGTCAAAGGCAACTTTAAACGAAGATTATATCTGCAGAATAAGCATGTGGGTCTCCTTTCCACGGGATAACGATTTTCTAAAAAGGTATTTCGATCGAATAAGACTACCCCCCGTCGAGTCGTGGAGGAAATCGCATTGTGGCGGGTGTTCGCGGTTTCTTCGATGTCGACGACGCGAGGAATCTTGGAAATACCCTGGAAACAAGATAGACGCGAACCTACTAAAAAAAAATACGCGACTACGACGTTCTAAACGTTCCGCGTCGTATCTGGTCGGCCTTTCTCCCTTCTCGCGGGGGTGGAAAGAGCGCAGAGGGGACGGCGGAGCAGAAGACAGGCAGCGAAAGCAACGGTAACAAACGTCTGCCGTCTCTTATACAAAGTATCCACTTCCACGTTCGTTTCTCTTCCACACTTTTAAGCGATAACGAACGTTACCAGCCCCCGGGGGATCGGTGGGTGTTGCACGGGGGTTGACGGGGGTGAAAGGCAGCGGCAGTTAACCCCCTCTGGTGTTGCGCCGTCGCGGCGTTCGCGTAAACACGAAAAATACTTCCACGACGCGGTCGAGAAATTTTTTCTCTTAATCGCGGCGAGAAACTCGCTCGAGGAAATCGGGAATTATTCTAACGGGGTTAATTGTGGACCGGGGGAACGTCCGGGAGAAATTTCACCGTACTTGAGCCAGCGATTTACTAAAGTTTGTCGAGAGATGATATCATTTCCAAATGGGTTAAATCAATAATATACCAGATTATGTGTCTATAATTGCAATATTTGTATTTGCCTCTAAATATCCTATTTAACTCTGTACGTAACTCCGATCCAATAAGGGCGTATTATCCGAACAACATGTATTGTTTGTCGAAGCGAGAAATTAAACAAATATGCACAGCATAAACGAGCGTGCGTCGATAATTTCGACGAAAGACTTGGACTCTGTTTGGTACAAAAAGTGAAACAAATCCAGATTGGATCGAGCGAAAATTTCTCGAATCATGATAGGCCATACTAAACTGACCCACCAATACCTCCTCGACAAAGAAGACCCCCCAAATTAACATTAAACCATCCCTAAAGGACAACCTGAAGGATGACAAATCTATCCAAAACTTGCTGAAGTACCTCAACAAGTCCAAACTGTATACCAAGCTGTAAACTTTTCCTCAATCGCTAATTACTAATAACCCATGGGTGGTTGATGCAACTATAAATAAATAAATAAATAAAAAAAGTGAAAAAAAATTTGTAGTAAAAATCCTTGAAATGTGAAACGATTCTTTGAAGAAACCACCCCTTTGTCGCGAACGGCGAAAGTTTGACGAGAATCGGACACGTGCGTATTAGCGTGTCGTCGCGCGGAGGGCAACCGAGCGTGCAGGTCGAAAGGGCGCACGCGAGCAACGTCAGGCTCAAGTTGAAATTGAGTTGTCATCCACTCGACGAGTTATATAGCGCCTTTATAATGTTACCGGAGCGGCGATGCGAAAACTATTAAGTCCGAGACGAGATAGGACCCCTGCAGCCTCGCCGTCTGGATCGAGAAACGATATTAAGGGTTAAGGGGGAGGGCGGGGGAGTGTCGGGGGGGCGCGCTCGACTTCCGTTGAAAGCCACTCGTACGTTTACGCGAGGGTTGTCCGGAGCTGTCGACCTGGTTCGTCGCTGATGAATGCCTTTGAATAGGTCTTTGACGAACGATTTTGACGGGTCATGCGTTTTCGACGAAGGTTCTTTGGGGTCTTCCGGACCCCTATCCAAATATTGATACCGATGTCGAAATAGATATTCGTATTTTCATGCACCAGCTTCCGGCTTGCCTCACTGTTTGAGGAAGACAGAATTCTGACGAAATTTCGAAAGCAGAGACCGCGTGTGCGGGTCTTTTATATATTTTGTCTCGACCAAAAGCTACGAATCTTCCGAACCAACGTCCCCTGATCGCGAAGTTCGTTCGATAACAATTTAAAACCCTTCCCAAGGGGGGAGGGGGGCAGGAACTTAAGTAACAGAGGTTGGCCCTTCGAGGACGCGGTGCGCGGCTGCTATTTTCCGACATAAATTCATTAACGTCGCTTGGACGGCAGGAGCCGGAAATGGGGCTTTTAACTCGAGCGTAATTCCCTCCTTTTTTTTTTTTTATTTTCGTAGATCCTTTCAGGCACGATGGACGCGCCCCTGCAGGTAATGCTCGCTAATAATGGAATCCACCGAAGATGGATCGATCGAGGAATATTGAAATTTCCATACGACCAGGACGTTAATCCGGAATGTACGGCTTTCTGATTTCAGAGGGTCGTATTCTGGAGCTTCATTCCCCGGATGGCGTGCACGAGTGTTGGCTGAGAGCCGCGGACAACGCCGAGGCGAACGTTTGGTTCAACGCTCTGCACTCAGCGCTGGCTGCCCTCACCTTGAAGGCCCTGAGACTGGCCTCCGCGCTTCCGGATCCGCCACAGCTTCAACACATCGGCTGGCTCGCCAGGAGACACTGCCTTCAGGTACGTGAGATCGTTATTTGTACCATAAACGGAAAGAAACTATCACTTTTGCGAGCAATGAGAACTTCAGTCAGTGTTAGTCAGAGAAGTCAACATCAGTCTGCGTTAGGTTTAAGAAAAATATAATATTTTCGACTTTGGGTGATGAGTATCCTTCGAGAGCTACTGTAGAGGAATATTTAAAAAACTAGACTAAGTGTTTTCGAGACTTCGAGATCGCCTATCGCAATATCTTTTCTCTCCGATTGTTAAGAGTTTCCGATAATTTATAAAGATCGAGAAAGACTGAAGAGGGAGAACCGCGATAAAGGGTTGGAGGGTGAGGGGATTGTTGGTGGAGACAGGGAAAGGGGCAAGAAAAATATCAACGGAGGTAATAACAGCGAGATAGGATTCGTCGGGATGGTTTGACTGATAAAACAGACAGGAAAGGGTGACCGTGATTGAACGGAGGGAAAAAGGAAAGGGCCCACCGTGAGCGGGGATGGACGGAGGAGTTTGAGTGGGGAGAAAGAGAGGATCGAGGGAAAGTAATTTCCAGGAATGAGACAGAGAAATATTGAAAAGAGTCGAGTTTAAGGAAGAGACGGCGAGCGAGGGAGGGCCGTGAGTGGGAGTGGAATGGAAGGGAACGTCTGGCTCTCGAGCATTTCCTCTCGTCCTAGAATCGGATAGGTTGAGACTGCTCTTTCGCGAGCAGTTTCGCTCTGATGGAGGGTGACGCGGTCCTCTCGACGACAGCAACCCGCATGAGCATACCGGCAATTTACGACGATCGCGAAAGCGTCGACGGAAGCGTCTCGAAGCGCAATATCGCGTGGTTCGCCGACGATTCTCCACGACAGTCGGGTACGCGAAGGCTTCGACGCTCGAGACGGCACTTTCCGCGAGTTAAACCGCTCGCCTCGATGCTCCTACGACCAGACAGCCACCGTGCAATTGTTTAAATTATTCCCCCATCGAACCATTTCCTTTCTCGATCGTGGATCGTTCGCCGAAAGCACGCGACTGGGGAGAAAAATTGTGTCATTTTTTAAAATACCAAAGAACTCGTGTCCTAGACCTAATAATTCCAAAGTTATCAGAGTTGAAAGTTTACTAAATTGTTTCAGTAACGCTCACATTTTTTCGCAATTTACCGTCCAAAAATACACAAATTTTTTTTGTCATAAATTCATATTCTTGGGATATTGTAACATATTTTTTGCATTGATAATGCCATGCGAATATGACACAAATCATTCTATATCAAGCATTATAATTTTTTAATTTATGATATAAATATACACAGCGTATATGTTTTAAAACATGGTACAGCACATAGCCTTACATTACATTCGCTGCACATGTACTGTGTTTCTTTCCTGCATTTTTGGCCGCGGATTAAATAGAAGTTGACGGTGAAATCTTGAGGTTTTATCTTTGAAAGAACGTACATGCTTTAGTATAGAATACCATGGGACAGGTCCATAACTATCAGCAGTTGAAGTAAGCAAATCGCTATATGGCGAAAGTATCTGTTACGCCTGTGACTGTCATTATTTTCACAAGGAGTCCATCGTACGTAATCTAATTTTAAACGAAAGCAACGACGCGCCGTGAGGGACGAATCCAGAACCGGTAGCGATCGATTACGGCGAGCAGAGGGGTAAAGTTGGGGAATTTTTGGAGCGGTTAAAAATGGCCCGCGGATAGCGATAGAGTTAAACAATTGGTCGACTCCGGTAGTTTTAGGTAATAACCTCGTTAACTTGTCCACGCTGGCGACGGCGTAATGACATTCGACGCTAAACCGTCGCCTAATTACCGGGCGGGCTCGTTGTCCGATCGCCGGCCTCTGTCGTCGGCACAATGGCACGGTCTTTGACCGGTGTTCCGCGATCGGTATCGATCGGCTATCGTTCATCCGGCAGCTTTCCAATCATTTCGCCCCCGTGATTACTCGACGCGATCAAAACCCATTCGCTTTTAAATTCGTTTCCCCCTCCGTTTAATTATCTCGAATACGCGACGTCGAGGGCCCCGCGAACGATCTTCTATGGTTGTCGCCACGCTCGACCGCATAATTTAATATCGGACTCCTCTTCCAGCCGCTCCGGCGCCCCGGCCAGGAAACTTCGTTACGATGAATATTTTCCAGGCGCGGAATAAACGCGATACCCAGCGCCGTGAACGGAACAATTACGGATAATTAAGCGATACGATTCGTTACCTGGCGGGGATGTACGGGCGGGAAAATGTTACTGGTTTTCACGGTTCAATCGCGAGCAATCGCCCCCGATGCGTCCATCCTTTGGAAAAGTCTCGTTGGACACTTTATACGCGGTAACTCGATAATCAGTGGACAGAGCGCGCATTATTTAGAAACGGGGGCTGTATGTTTCGTGAAAAGGAGAAGATGGACGAACGGATGTTTCAAGGTACGATTTTTTAACGAAGCATTTCTCCGTTAATCCGTGAAATCTCCATAATGAAAATCTAAATGTATGTTTCCGGATTAAAACACTTGCTCCGGACGATGGAAAATAAAATTTATCCACCGTGCTCGTACAATTTTACCCCTAATGAACGACGAATGAAATAATATCTAATTTTAGCGTCGCAACAATATTCGGACGGAAAATATGTGCCCGGTGTATTCGTTCTAATAAATCGGCTGAATCGACCATTATCATTGCTTGCAAATATATGCTTCGCATATATAGCCGCGTATATGTCGGGGACTCATTATTGTTCGAAAATTCGTTGATATCAAACGTATTAATAGGGAAAATGGAACGTAGGAGGTAATATGCGAGCGCGTATTCGGGAGAATCGAATCGACTCGATTCCTCGAAAAGGACGTTCGAAGCCATTATATTGGAACGATAAACCTGGTATTAAAACAATCAAAATAGACTTGGAAACGAGTGAACGAATAGGCAAAAATTAGAAAGATTCTACGTCCAAATTCGACTCACTGGGCGTTAAAAGATAGGAAAATTCAACGTTTTCGATCACCACGAAACACGATAGCGGACGTCAGCCGTTTCGAGGGCGCGTTTCAGCAACAGGATCCTCTATTTTTATCGTTCGTGGCGTTGTACGAGGGTAAATCTCGAAGCAGTAACGCGTGAAACACCATAGTGTCCGAATAATTAATGCGAGTCGGTTACGCTGAGCGAGCAGAAATTAGCGAGCGACCCAAAAACCCGCTGTCTTTCGCAAACTCGTCCAATTACAAATCCCCCCGGGTAACGCGAGAAAACAAACTTTCGGGTGTACGATCAGCGATCCTCCCGTAACTGTTCCTCGAAGAAAAACAATTAGACGAAATTTACAGATCTTTAACCGCGGGGTGGAAAAAGAGAAGCAGCCGCGAGGAAGAGGGAGCGTAAGATCGCGGAAAATCACGAGGATTAAAGTTCCCCCGCGAATTTTCCGTGGACCGTTTTCCCCTCCCCGTGTCGCAAATCACCGCTTTTCTTTCGAGCAACCCGAACGGGAAACCGTACGCGCTCGACTGCGACACAGGCGTCCCGATCGCGAAAGGGGTTGGCAAATGGTAATTGGCGCGCGACCGGCGAGGGAAAGTCTGTTCCTGCGGCGACTAATTGTCGCCAAGTCGTGGCTTAATTATCCGGAACGATCGAGGATCGTTAATTACAGCTTTTCGTCGCCGTTTCGATTACCAGCGCGTCTCCCGCGAAAGGACAAACCACCCTGATTCCTGCCCTCGATCTCCGCTCCTTCGTGCGCAGATTTCACCCCTACTTGGTAATTCGCCCCCTTTTCGGATAATCGGGGATACGCGAGTCTCGATGGAGGTTGCCATTAACGCGATCGATTCGCCTCGGTGGATCTTTTAACGCATTGCGTGCCGCATTCTGCTCGCTCAACGTGCTTTTAGGGCCACCAGATTTTTGGAACCCCGGAAACACTTTATACGATGCATATACGCACTTTTTTAATTCGCATTTGGTATTATATTCACGTAAGGTATTATTAAATATTACTATACTATACAGGTTGTTCGGTTCACCTCTAGGAAAAATTTTAATAGGAGATTCTAGACGCCAAAATAAGACGATATATCAATTTCTTGACAGAGATTTCTTGAAAATTAAAAAATTTCATATCATTCTGAAAAAATTATTTTTAATTGCGGGGGTCGATTACAATCATTTTTTGTCAGTAGACATACCCTCGAAATTCCACGCAATTTGAGAAAAAAATTCAGGAAGATGGATAAATGTTTCGGCGAAATTAAAAAATTTCAAATGGTTCTAAAAAAATTACTGTTAGTTACAGGGGTCAATTATAAGCATTTTCGGTCATTAGACATAGTCCCGAAATCGTATCCACTTTTGAGAAAAAAATTCGAGTAGATGTGAAATTCTTCGACAAAATTAAAAATTTCCAGATCGTTCTAAAAAAATTGTTTCTAGTTGCAGGGGTCAATTACAATCACTTTTGGTCAATAGACATACCCTCGAAATCCTACCCACTTTTGAGAAAAAAATGCATTACTGGAAATACATATAATGTCTGACCATACGTACACCTATTCCCCTTAAATTTTTCGGCGAAAAAAAAATTTTTCAAACCGTTTTAAAAAAATTATTTTCAGCTAGAGGGGTCAATTACAATCATTTTTGGTGAATAGACATACCCCTGAAATCCTACTCACTTTCGAGAAAAAAATTCGAGTATGTGTGAAATTTTCGACAAAATTTCAAATTTCCAAATCGTTCTAAAAAAATTATTGTTAGTTACAAGGGTAAATTACAATCATTTTCGGTCATTAGATATAGTTCCGAAATCCTATCCACCTTTGAGAAAAAAATTCGAGTAGATGTGAAATTTTTCGATAAAATTAAAAATTTGCAAACCGTTCTAAAAAAATTATTTTTAGTTGCAGCGGTCAATTACAATCATTTTCGGTCATTAGATATAGTCCCGAAATCCTATCCACTTTTGAGAAAAACATATTACCCTGGTAACCCTTATTCTTAAAACATCGATTGTATTGAAAAAACATGAAAACGCGATATCTCGTCACCCGTACGCAATATGTTAATATTCCTGTAATAATTGTAGATTTTATTTTTAATCAACGAGGTGTGTTATTATTTAGTATCAAAGATTCTATTTGATATTTTGCTAGGAAGTGAAATAAATCACGGATCCTCGGACTGTTTCTTTGGCGGTTTTGGCCGTTTCCGGTGGTTTCCCCCGAGTTTTTCCCCCGCTGGCACACGCCCGACGTTTCTTCGAATACATTCCGCGCGCGCTGTTTGAATTATGCGCGGTAGCTTCGTGCCGTTCCGCGATAAGGCGCGCGGCCGAAGATTGATCGCCGCGCGAAATTATTTTACGAAACCGCCGACTCCCCGGGAATTATATTAACGAACCGTGCGCGTTGGTTGTTTTTTTTTAGAAGACGGGAGAAATCGTTGGGTCGTAATTGATACGAGATCGATAACGAAGCTGGTACCGCGAGCACCGTATAATAATGTCTTTATCAACGCACAAGATACGTTCTCGACTCGTTTACAATTTAATTAACGCAACGATGATAAAAATTCCAATAAATGTATGGGGATCGCAAACATACTGGTTCTTCGCCCTCCGTTGGTACTAAATATATATATTAAAACAAATATAGCCTTCGAAAAATTACTTCGTCGAGTCTTTATACCATCGTCCATAGTTCTTAATAAGCCATTCATGGCGCAGCCCATCCTCGTGGACATAATTCATATTTCAATGCGGCTTTGTCGCGTTAATTTATGCCAGGGGATCGTCGGCGTCAATGGTACCGGAGATCGTCGGTGAAAATTGTAAAGATCACGAAGGATTAAGAAGTCGTAGGTCGTCGTGGTCACTGAATCGACCTTTTGTATAGGTCGCGGTAAAAATGTCGAGAGCATGGAACGTGTAAGTCGCGTAAAAAATGAATGTTTAGTAATTAAGTTTGAAAGGGGAGGCCATTGTAAGCGAAAGCTATCAATTACGCGGCGTAATTGAAAGCAAAGATAGCGTACCGTGCGGAGTTTTTTTTTTTTTTGAACGTGAGCACGAGAAATAGCTGCAAAGCGAAAAATGTCTGAAAGAGCGCCGGCTGGGTTGGTAGCTAGCGTCGTTGCCTTGAAACTTGAAAGACGCGAGTTCGAATCCCGACGGATGTAATCGGATTTTTCTTCTCAAATATTGCGTTTGCAGGATGATGCGGCCCCCTCGATACTTATAAACTATTTTTAGTAGGGGAAAAGTTCCCAGGGAATGTACGTAATAAAAAAAAAATCCCATCACGGAGCGTGCTCCGATTTCGAACACACCTGGGGTGGGGGGGGGGTGTCAAACTTTGAAATTCTCCGCTATGAAAATACTTTTCTGCGAGTAACCGAAAACCTCCGAAGGAAATCTGACCAAAAAGGATGTCTCAGAGTTTGTCCATAATTCTGAGGGGGGTGGAAAAAGCAAACATTGCTGGCTCGAACCGACGCCAAACATATCTATATCAACGTGTCCCCGGTCAAATTACCGATCAGAGCAATGTTGGCAGCCGCGTAGAGAATCTCCAGGCGTATAAACCCCCGCGAATATCGTGTTGGGGATCCAACCAATAGATCGATAACTAATATATCCACTCGACACGGTGGGGGAGTATCGATGAGGCTCCTACCGAACGAAGGAACTCCGTGGACGGGGGTGAAGGAGAACAGGGGATGCACAAGGTATCAGGCACATAATTGATTGGCATTAACGCACCTGATTGCCGGTAACCCTAACCTAACCCTCTACTCCGTCTCTTTCTGGTCCCTGCGCGAATTGTCCCGCGGGGTGCTCGCGAAATAACAGGCTGATCGATGGCCGAGCAAGGGACCGCGATTAGTTTTTGTTCGAAATACCAAGGAGGCTGATCGATTCAATTTGAAAAGGACAAAACGGTATCGATGTTAATCTACCCTTATTGCGTCGTCGGTGTTATCCCGAAACGCCCTGAATATCAGACGCGGATTCCGGGCATATTTGAAGATCGCGATAATCAAGCAATATTGCGCGCAGGAAATCGATGAGCCTGCGGGGGGTGGTGGGGGGAAGGAAATCACGCGTAAAGGGATTTAGACGCGACGCGAATGGAACGCGGAACCGCGAGGGAACCGGGCTTTGACGTTGTCGGAATGGTTAATGATCGAAACCTGGAAGACAAATGGCTCGCGTAGCCAAGAATCCCTGCGTGTCTCAGCCGACGCGAGATTTTCGAGGCGGCGCGGCGTCGGGATTGCCGCGAGTTTGTCGCGATTTGTTTGACGGCGAACGATCGCTTTTGCGGTCCGCTCGAGATTAATTTCGATTGGTTTCGAAAGCGCGAAACAATGCTCGTCGAGTAATTATTGTTCCTCGCGTGCGCTTTACGCGGTTGTAAAACCGAGTCGATGGTTAATCGTTGGATTAACCGTGACCGGGGCGCAGGTCACGCGCGTCAAATTGCTTTTCCAGCGTAGGTTCGAAATGAAAAATCGCGGGGCGAAAATTGCCATCGAACAAAAAGAGACCGAATTTTCGACAACTTTTCCGCGCAGCGTTTACGAATCGTTCGTTGGAAACTTTTCCCTCCCCCCGAAATATCGCGTTTCCGCGGGTATTAAAAGTTTCGACGAAATGTTTAAAAAGCAACGAGCCCTCGAATCGTTTCGACGCGGCTAGTTACGTTTCCCGGATTCCCTGTTCCCTCGTAAAGGGAATGCTCGATGATTTCGTAAAAATGGCTCGTTCTTGTCGACGTTAATTAGAAAGAAGTTTCGCGCCGGCACAATACGGTCGCGATTAATTGCGGTCCCTTTGTGCCGTTTGGAAATTTCGCTGCTCGCTGAAACCTGGCCCCCCTCCGAAACAGAGCGGCGCTGTTTGAACGGGCCGCGCGAATAATCAGTTAATATCGACGGCAGTCGAACGGCGCTCTAACGAGGGACAATTGACGATCGCGTAACGATCCGACGACTTTGTCCGCGCGGCCTGAAAATCGGATTCCGAATAACGGGCCGCCAGCGACAATACGCTCGCGGTATTGCGTCCTCTTTTCGTCCAATCGATAAATGGTACTGTTAATCACGGCCGGTGAATTTGTTCAGAAATATGAGAAATCGATGCTTGCGATTCAATTTTTTCTGGTTGAGAAATTTACAGAAAAATTGCTGTTTAGAAAGACACGAAGATCGATCCGTTGGATGGGACGAGCGTCGCGAATCCTTTCCTTCCAATCGATAAATGGAACTGTTAAATCACGATTGGTGAATTTGCTCAGAGATATGAAAAATCGATGCTTGTTCAATTTTTCTACTTGAGAAATTCACATGAAAAATTACTGTTTTGGAATTTCCTGCGCGTTGGTTGTTTATTCGTTGTTCGAATAAAATCGAACTTTGGATCTGAGGCTGTTGGATAATTAGCGAACGAGTTAGTCGGTCGCCTCGTAGATTCTCGTTGGACGCGTTCCGTCGTTCGGCTCTGAAAACGAACGAAATGGAGTTCATAAAATCGACCCTCGGCGCCGGTGATTTTATGATAATCGTCGCGAATGCACCCCTTGATAACGATATAATTTATTCGTCCGGGTAATCAGCGTTCCAGCTAGCAACATAACGTTTACCAGCAAAATCCATAAACTGGCGAACTGGCCTCCCTGTTCCCCGGGATTATCCCCGGAAGTGCTCGGAATATCCGACCGGATCGTTTATTAAATAATATGAGAACCGAGTTCCTGGATCAACGGCTGGTAAATCACACCTGCAAACAAGGCGCCTCCGGACTAATTAACGTCTCCGTGTATAACTGTACGCCCGTTCGTCGGATGCGCTATTGTAAATTGGATTTCTGTAATGAATTTCTCAAGGGACAATGGGCAGGTGTCAGCGAGCGTCGCGATCGTATTCGCAAATGATATCGTCTTCCCTGTCCCTTAGACCTCTTCAAACGTTACCTGACGAAAGGTTCAATAGTCGAGCGCATAATGGAACCGTGCACACGCCCGAAATTAGATTTTTTAATCAGATTTTCGTTCCATCGTCTCAACCTGCTGACTTTTTTAAATTTTCACGGAAGATCCACGGCACTCTAAACGTTGCTCGTTTACAGTTTGAGAGATCTCCCCGATTTACACCGTCTAAAACGAACCATGTATAAGAAAATTAGCGGTGTACGTAACCGTCAAATTTTTAGTATGTTTTCATTCCTCTCTGAACGACAAGTTTCTTGATGCCGAGATCTTATAGAGTCAAATTTGAGGTACTCTTCCCGGCCAGTCTGAAAAATGTGGCCTCAAGGAAAACGACCTTAAAGTTTCATGCAGTAATAAAAGAAACTTATAGCTGTCCGTAATTAATCTGCTATTCCAACTCCGCAAAGTTCTCCTTTCTCTTCAAAATAGTCATTTAGATCCGCGAATTCTTCTCCGCCCGTTGCGCCTGCTTTTATAACCTCGCAGACCTCTTGTAAACTGCTCTATTTTGATAGTTTTTTAACTAACGCTTATTTTTCATCGTGGTTTATTCTGTTTATTCTGTTTATTCTTATGAATAGTAAATTCCTAACGAGGCGAAGTGAGTGACGCGGTAGTCAATGTGTCGAAATGTTTCCGATAAATTGTGTTTATCATTTTCATAATTATTTCCGTATTCATCATCATTTTATTAATACTCTCACGCTCTGACAGAAACACGAGTTAATATCATTCGCGACATGGTAAAATACGAGCATCGCCCGCACTCGTCGACACGACCCTTGCGAATTTAACGCGTCACTCGTATCCGGATAACATGGCGCTCGACTCGTTAAACTGCATTTTTCTTCCAAGAGGATACTAAATGGTAATTATTGTTATTCAGTATTAGTCAAATTAATCAACACATTTTCCGTGTAAGTTTCAATTGATCGAACCTGTTACGTCTGGCCATTATTAGCCTTTTCTACTTGTTTCACGTATGTTGTGTATATTTGATGTTTGGACAGTATTATACAATAAGTACATGCATATATTTTGTGTCTAAACATAAGCTACGATGTAGAATGATTAAAATACTACCTAGCCTGATCGAGTCTGTCACGCCTGGCCATTATTAGTCTTTTCTACTTGTTTCACGTATGTTGTGTACATTTGATATTAATACAATATTATAAAATATGTACTGCATATATTTTGTGTCTAAAAATAAGCAACGATGTAGAATGATTAAAATACTACCTAGCCTGATCGAGTCTGTCACGCCTGGCCATTATTAGTATTTTCTACTTGTTTCACGTATCTTGTATACATTTGATAATAGCACAATATTATAATATAAGTGCATGCATATATTTCGTGTCTAAAAATAAGCAACGATGTAGAATGATTAAAATACCAGCCTGATCGAGCCTGACCAATCTTCGACTTTTCTACTTAATTCAGATATTTGCGTTGGAATTAATGTTACGAAGTAACGTAATGCCACATTTGATACTAGTGCAATATTATACAACAAGTACATGCATACATTTCGTGTCTAAAAATATGCAACGACGTAAAATGATTAAAATGCAGAATATTTCGTGGAGCGCTCTAATAGCAACAAAATTGATCCAGCGTCGCACGGTTCGGAACGTGGCTTTTAACAGGTCGCGATATCGAGGCAATTGACCACGCCATTAAACAATAAATTAAAAATGTTTGCATCGGGGCAGAGAGAGGCTGGCCGAGCGGCAAAATCGACTACCTTGTAATTATTTCGAATAGTATGTAAAATAGGAGTAATCTAGGCACGGTATTCGATGCAGAGAGCGTCGAGTCGACAAATATTGACAGTGTTTTCCATCCCAACATTTTTCTCGCCTCCGTCGAGTTCGGAAGGTTCTTTTGACCGAAAATTCAGCGGCAATCCTATAGTTTGGGGAAGCCCACAAAGCACACAGAGGCTCGGCTGTGTACCGATGCGTCGTGAAGTAGAATAACGTGAAATTTCCTCGAAGAAAACGTACGACGTTCGAAGCGTCGACGGGGAACCTCGCAGGGGGCGAACAACAGCCAACGAACCGGGGTTTGAGGGTTGGGGAACCGGGAAGGGGCGTGAATTTATCGAGTTCACATATTGAATCTGTAAAGGCAGGTCGTACGAGGAATAACGCGGAAGGTCCGAGCGTGGCAGGATACCGGAATTTCGTCTCCTCTAATCTCGTATATACGGGCGCAATAAAGTGTCGCCCCGGCGAAGGACAGGCCCGCGCGCCCTTTCCACGGCGTTGACACGACGAACACGGCACCCTGCATCGTAATCCCCCCCGTACGATGGACGGTAACGCGGTTCGATCCACGTCGACGGTTCCCGGCTACCTCGATCGAACTCGCGAAATTTTATTTCGCCAGGAGTCCAAGGCTTGAGCTTCCTTTTCATTTTTAACTGTATTTATGGGCTACGTGGGCGGATTGAAAAGCTTTAGCCACCAGGAGTTTCTTTATTTGTAGCTGGTTATGTTGATGCACCTTTAACGAGCATTCACTCAAAATGTTAAAACAATCTATCAAACAGTCTAGTTTCTATAAGTATTTGTGTCTCGCTATTCCTGAAACTCAAAACCTTCCTAGCTGAGAAGAGATATCGGACGAACGTGGAGGCAATTGAGGCTGTGAAAAATTTTAATGGGAGATTCCAGAGGCCAAAATAAGACGATAATCAAGCATACCAATTTGTTGATGAAGGCTTTGTTAAAAAGTTATTAACGTTTAAAGTTCCGCACGTACTGAATTTTTTTCTCGAAAATGCGCAGGATTTCGGGGGTATCTCTATTCACCAAAAATTATTGTAATTGACCCCCGCAACCGAAAATAATTTTTTCCGAACTATTTGAATTATTTTTTGCCGAAAAGTTACAGAGAAACATATCAACGGTATGGTCAGACATTATATTTTCGTTAAGGAATTTTTATCTCGAAAGTGCGTAGGATTTCATTGGTATCTCTATTCACATAAAATGATTGTAATTGACCCCCGCAACCGAAAATAATTTTTCCAGAACGATTAGAAATTTTTTAATTCAATTGTTAATAACTTTTTAACGAAGCCTCCATCAACAAATTGGTATTCTTGATTTTCGTCTTATTTTGGCCTCTAGAATCCCCCATTAAAATTTTTTCCCAGGTGTGGCCGAACACCCTGTATGCCTTTTCTAAACGAATTTGAGAACGTTTGCGTAGTAGAGTACTCAGCAATTAGGAATTCTGCGAGGATTCGAACGTTCCCCCGGATACGCTTTTCCCGTGCACATCGCCGAGAGAAGAGAAGCTAAACGGTCGAAGCGACAGCAACACCGCGGATGCAATTTAGTCGGCCGTTTCCGCGGAAGTCTAGCCGGCGTTAGATTAAATCTGAAGCCGAGCAGCTATTAAATTGCCGGCTCGAAATTAACGATACTCCGTTTAAGTGTGTTTTAATTAATTCGGCCGTAATAAAGCCGCCGCGAGCCGCGAACCGCGGCAGCTTCCTCCACATATTTTTCAGTCGGCCGGAGGTTAATGTTACCGGGGCGTAGCTCAAAGCACCGTTTAATTAGCCCCCGCCAGTAATAAAACACTGTATAATGCCTTTCCATTCGTAGGCAGCGATCGGCCGACCAATTGGTCCCGCGCGAAGATAACGTTCAACCCCTATTCTCTCCCACTATAACCGAGATTTTAACCTTTTCAAAGCACTCCCGGAGGAACCAAGTCTAATCCGTGAAGGATAATCCCTCGACAGGGTTTGGGAATATCTCATTTTAAATGAATTTAATTCTGCTAACAAATTATCACTAGACTTACGGTCATCCTTTTAATTAATATATAGGATATCATTGCATCGATCAAATTTACCATAAATTGCTGAATCTAACATCAGTCAAAATTTGCATTCGTTCTTCGTGAGTCAAATTTTGTCTAATCTTGTCACGTAGATTGCTTGACGATATATCTACGGTTTGGAGCTTCAGAAACTGTTCAGAATTTATTCCACAAACTATAAGCCTGAAACGCTCATTACAGCGTCCAAAATGTATAGTTCGACTCTTAGAAAAACATCCCTGGCTCGATCTCCCCATTTAATTTCTGCACGGTAGCAATTTTCGTGACCCTCCGATTCTCATCCCTCGACTTGACGATTTTTGCCATTTACAGTCTCCCTTTCAGGGCCTAATCTTCAATCCACCTTGTTCATAAGCTATTTCCTGCAGTCCCAATCAAGGTTCTCAAACATCCTTTTACGCTCACCCTCGCGTGTTCGAATTTTAAGAATTTTCTTCGTGGCCAGGGGGGGGGGGGCGAGATTTTATTCCACGGTTCAGAAACACCCAGTATAGTCCAACGGGACTCCCGGTTGGACCTAAATTCTCCGCAGCGAAAGGTGGTGGGACACAAACACGCAACGATAAATTTAATCGCTTTGTCTCACTGCTCTCGCGACAACTTAATGCCGCGCGGGCTGTTTTGAATGTAGCTGGGAAATTATAGGACGCGATAAAGAATGTTACACGTTCTGTAACAATAACAGAGGACGTTTTACTGCGTAAATAAAAATTTAATTAAAATTACCGGGACTCGGAAGATTTCTAATTTGCGATTGTCGCGGCTCCGGGTCCGATGTCCGCAGGGGGATCGTTTGGGCAATGAGCGAGCGCCCCCGCGACGAAAGGGTTAATTTTTACGCGAGGTACAGCCATTGCACGGGATAAATTTAGCAGACGATGTTCTTAATAAATCACGCGAACGTATTGGGGACCGTGCGTGGCGTCGACGATAAATTATCTTGCGTCGCTGTCCCGCGCGATTCCGATGGAACAATCTGCATGTCAGAACGATAATCCCTTCTTCGTTTACGGATGTCCGCGTAAATAATGAAACGCCCGACGGACGAGCTGCTTTTCATTATTCAAACACGCCTGTCGTTGTCGATTTTCGTCCGCCCTTGGGGCTCCCGGGACACGACTCGCTCAAAGATGGAACACGTCCCCCGCGTTTCGATCCCTTGGAACATTCCGAAAGAAAACGAACCGTTACATCGCCGCTGGAAAGAACTGGTAAATAATTTCGCGCGAAACAATGCTCGAACGTTAACTCCCCCGAGAGCGTAAATAATTTCTTTTTCGAAGAATAAAATAAAATTCACGGTTTATTCCGTGGCAACTTTTATCATCGACTTCTGTAAATAAGGTTTACCGAAAGATAAACAGTCGGGGGAATAAAATAAATTATCAGATTCGGCGTTAGGTAAAAATGCAGGAGCTTGCAATATTTTAACAGACTCCGTTTACGAAGGCTGTGTTTTCCTTAAGCTCGACTCTCTCTGTTCGTTGTAAATAAATGCAGCATCGATCAGTCGACAAATACGAGGGGAGCGTTGGGCGCCCGGGCCCGGAACTCGTTTATCCTTTCGCGCTCGACGCTCGAAAACACGCCCCATAAAACGAAGATGAGAGACGCTCGGTCGACGAGCGTATCGGTCGTTTCCCCCGCCGCCCCTCGGTTCAATCTTCAAAGAACACACGTAAGTGAAACGCGTTCGAAACGACGAGTGGATATTTTTCCCGGCCCGGGGAAAACAACAGTCGACGCTCGACATTAATTTCCCTGGTAAACTCAAACGGCCCTCGAACCTGGATGGGCGTAATTAAACCCCGAGACAAAGGCGTTCGAGCGAACCTCGATAACTCGTTCCCCCCGGGAACCGATCTCGAAGGGAAAAAATTCAGGAACTACAGTCGATCGACCGGGTAACTCGATTCCGACGCGAATGGGAAATCGGAACGTCTTGATGGTCCAGTTCCCGTCGATGGGAAACTTTTTATCGTGGCCGCGTCAGGTTATGCACAGTCGAAAATTATCCGAGCGATCGTAGGCATTTGGGACAACGGTTTCGAAATATGGGCTCCGTGGTACAAGAATAGTATTTCAGGTCGCTGAAAGAGACGCTGGGAACTTCGTAGTCGGAATGGCGAGAATGTTGCAGGGCGAGAGAGGGGGCGCAGGAATGACAGAAAGCGAACAGAGTTATCAAACGACAAAAAGGGTACAAAGTACGAAGCTTTATAAAGAGCAGCGAGGAGAAACAAAAGGAGGGAACAGATAGGGGAAGAGTTAAAGAGCGCGCGTAGCCAAAGAGAGCGCAGTTATGAAAGGGAGCGCAGTTACGAAAGAAATATAACGGGTATCGAGATTAGAACAGGAAATCGCCCGGCGCTCGCTCGTATTTTAAACGCGCCGAATATGTCCCCGTTCACCGGCGCCCGATTAAATTACGTTATCAATCTCGACCCCGTGTCCGTTACGTCCCCGCAGTGTCGTGGAACGCTGTCGCGTTCGGTGAGCCACGACCCACAAAGATACGGGACGAAATTCTCCTATCCGAGCGATACGGGGGCGAGAGACGGTTGCAAAAAAAAAAAAAGGGGGGGATCGTACGTCACTCGTTATCGTTAGTTTTAGGAGGCCGTGTAAAATCGGAGCCTCGCCAAGAAGCTGCTCGACGCTCGTTTGCGTTCACCCGGAACTGTTAGCCGCGATACGCTCGAAATTGCTCCCTCGTACAGGCTGTTTCACAACGCTGGGACCCCAGAAATTAGCTCTCAAAGTTCTAGGGTATTTTATCGGGAACGCGTAGAAATGTACAGCGCGATTCGCGGGAGAAAAGCGAATTCTCTGAAAGGAACGCGGTACGAAATGGATCGTTGCATCGTTATTAGAGGAATATTCGATCTCTGTAGGGAAACCGTGAAAATGTTCGTGGAACCATAATGGTTCGCTAAATGTATCGGTTTCGCGTGCAACGGTTTCGGATAAAATCAGTGCCGTACGCAGTCACGCGAATGACTCGCGTTACGTGAATCGGCCTGTACGCTCGATCGTAGCCCGGAGATATATGTATAGAGGGCTACATGGGGAAATGGGAAATGGGAAAAGTCCACGTGCGCCGGGGAAACTGGGTTATCGGGGGATTTCGACAGGAATTTCTGACGCCGTTTCTCCGCGCTTGTTCGATAATCTTTGATCCACTTTACATTTATACTATCCGTGGATCCTTCCGCGAGCGAGGACGATAAATCTGGATCGGCCGGTATCGCGAAATCCGGCAAAGTTGGATCGATTAGGAGAAAGGATCGAAACTCTCGCCTTACCAACGCTCTGCGAAACTGATCGATGACCGTAGGTCTCCGATCCTATTGTATAAAATATATTTGACCAGAGGGGAATTAACGAAACTCGAAATAATTAAAAATCGATGATAATAACTCGCGAAAAGCTGAAAGTTAGAACGTTTGGACTAAACAGAGATCGTATATAGTCTCATTAGTCGGCTACTAATCAACTCTGGTAGTTTGTTGGCAATTATTTCCGAAAACCGGAGTTTCAGAGAGAAGCAGCGATTTCAGAAACGCGGAATTAAAAAGCTTCGTTAGGGCCGTCGAGGGCTGGAAAACCTTTTGGCCCCGAAAGCTTGAAATCAAACAGCATTAACCGCTGTAACGTAAGGTCAAAGCGTTCTTACCTCGAAAGCTCAAATACCGATGGCCTTGGGATGCGAAATTTAATTAGTCAGTCCAAAAACCTAAGAAGCTGCGACTACGAAAGCTTAAGGCGACGATGTCGGAATCTCGAGGGCCAAAGAAGAGGCCCTGACTTTAGAAACTCAAAGTTGAACGCTCTAGCGACGAAAGCGCAAGATGAAGTAGTTGCAATCTCGGGAGCTCCGACTTCGAGCTCGAAATTCGAGATAACGAAGCTTGATATCAAAGATTGCAGACCTAGAATCTCTCGTGCGAGCAAGACTTAGGCTGAGAGAACGAGCTCCGAAGCTCTAACGAGGCAATTATAAAATATCCTACGATCAAGTCTCGTCCATTATAGTATCCCAGGTCTATTGTTACGTGTCTCAATATTTCTAACGTCTTTGATATTCACCTGACAATCATTATGGGCAACTTGTTGGCTATTTGCTCGTCAGACTTGCGATCTACGACCTACATCGCCTTGAATCTCCACTGTAGGCGCAACAGATCACACTACTGCTGCCTCATTATCTTATAGGCTTAATGACACAGCTATCATTCGTCGATCGTGTTCGTAACGTTGGTAGTTCTTTCTAACTTTTTACGTGGGGAAATCCTCATGGACACCCGCCGGCGGGTAGTGCCGGACTCCTACCGGCTAAAACCCCACGGTGACCATACTCAGGTGACTGAAAGGGGACTCTGTGATGGCTCACTAGAGTCCCCCGCCACGCCATGCCTTCTCAGGCCCCTCTCGGTGGGAGGCATTCCTCTCACCGCATTCCCACTGAACCGCAGGCACCTGGTCACCAGCGCTCGCGGCCCCGTACTTGCCCCTGCATGCCTCTGCTGGCCTCTGCTGACCACTGTTTACCACTGCTGATATTTCTGACAACGTATAACGTTTATTACTTCCTACTGCTTGCCCCTACTCATCTCTGCTTGCCTTTGCAGGTCTCTGCTTGCCCCTGCATGCCTCTGCAGTCCTCTACTGACCACTGCTTACCACTGCTGATATTTCTGACAACGTATAACGTTTATTACTTCCTACTGCTTGCCCCTGCTGGTCTCTGCTGGCCTCTGCTTGCTTCTGCTTGCCTCTGCTTGCCTCTGCATGCCTCTGCTGACCACTGCTGACCACTCCCAATACTTCTGACAACATATACCGTGTACTACTTGCTACTGCCTGCCCCTGTTGGTCTCTGCATGCTATTGCTGGCCTCCGCTGACCTCTGCCAGTATCTCCCGAAGTTTGCTGCCCTTTGCTGACCTCTGCTGACCACTGCTGACCACTGCTGACCAGTGCTGACAAGTTCTACCACGATATATATGTATTAAAGCTTTGTATAATGTAACTCTATACCAATAAATGATATTATTTCAAAGAATTCTATGTGTTCTCATCATTTTTTACCTTTCTTTTCCTCTCCAAGTCATTACCTTAGTTATAAGATACGTGCCACCTCTTCCCATATCATGTCCTCCTAATAACAAAGTCTAAAATGAACCTAAAACTGCCACCGCCATACCTACTCAGCTCTGTTACCTGCTGGCAAAATTAAAAACTTCTCAAATTTTTTCTCTTAAAAATTTTTGCCCGAAAAATTTCGCCGATTTCCCTATTTTCCAGTTGTTTCAGGGCTTCCCAGCTGTTTCGGGGCTTTCCAGCTGTTTCAGGACTTTCCAATTGTTTCAGGACTTTCCAGCTGTTACAAAATTCCCAGGAGTTTCAGGACTTTGTCGTTGTTTCAGGACTTTACAGTTGTTTCAGGACTTTCCAATTGTTCCAGGACTTTCCAGCTGTTTCAGGACTTTCCAGTTGTTTCAGGACTTTCCAGCTGGCCCCAAAATTCCAAGGAGTTTCAGGACTTTTTCGTTGTTTCAGGACTTTCCAATTGTTTCAGGACTTTCCAATTGTTTCAGGACTTCCAAATGGGTTCCAAAATTCCAAGGAGTTTCAGAATTTCCCAATTTAAAAGTTAATTTTTGATTTTGGCAGCAAGTACGAGAGCTGGAGACTTTGGGAATCCAATTCTAACCGGAAGAACGGTCTCTTAAAACTAAGGCAATGATTTGGAGAGATTTTACAAAGTTTTAATACATATAATACATCATGTCAGAAGTTGTCAACAAAGGCCAACAGTGGTCAGCAAGGGTCAGCAGCGGTCAGCAGTGGTCAGCAGGGGCCAGCAGAGTCCAGCAAAGGCATGCAGAGGCAATCAGAGACCAGCAGGAGCAAGCAGTAACACGTAGTAATAGTTATACGTTGTCAGAAGCATCAAGGGTGGTCAGCAGTGGTCAGCAGAGGCCAGCAGAGGCCAGCAGAGGCCAGCAGAGGCCAGCAAAGGCCACCAGTGGCAAGTAGTAGCAAGCAGAGACCAGCAGGGGCAAGCAGTAGCAATTTGTAATTGTTATACGTTGTCAGAAGTATCAGGAGTGGTCAGCAGCGGTGAGCAGAGGCTAGCGGTGGCAGGCAGAAGTCAGTAGTAATCGTTATACGTTGTCAGAAATATAAGCGGTGGTCAGCAGAGGCCAGCAGAAGCTGAGAGAAGCTGGGAGAGGCTGGCAGTAGTCAGGAATAATCGTTGTACGTTGTCGAAAGTATCAGGAGTGGTCAGTAGAAGCCAGCAGAGGCTTGCAGAGGCATACAGAGGCACGCAGAGACCAACAGGAGCTCGCAGAATCCGGCAGAGACCAGTAGAGGCAAAGAGAAGCAAACAGGGGCAGGCAGTAATCAGGAATAGCCAGTTACTGTCGCTGTATGGTGTCAGACGTTGTCAGGAATTCTCTACTTCTGTCAGCAGTGGTCAGCAGGGGCTAGCAGATACCAGGAAAGACCTGAATGAAAATTTGTTTCGTTATAGTACTTTGCTTATGTGCGCCTACACAGGTCGGAAAGTAAAAGTGTCTGGGCAATCGAGATTCGAAATCGTATAGGGTTGACGTGAGATCGGATTTCAGTTGGTCAAGAGCAATAAAGCAAATGTTAGCATCTCTCTGTCGACTCCCACGAGACGGTCCGAAATTACTTCGGGCAGCTTCGGAGAATCGAGAAAGGGGGCATGTGTCAGTTTGCCTTTGTCGACTCTCCGAAAGTCTACGAGCTTACGTACGCGTGATCTGGCATAGTGTGAGAAAGTGGAATGAGGTGTCTCTGGTGAACCCGGGACTCCGTCTGGCATCTCTGCGTTAGCGGCCTCTTTAACATCGCGCGGTTCCTACGACGACGTCAGGTGCCCGAAGTAGGGACGAAATTGCTCGAAATCAATACAGATTTGTCTTGGAAAGTGATCGATCCTTAGGACCTACCGTGATCAATTTTCTAGGGGAGTAATCTATTCGGGTCGCTTTTTTCCCCCGACGTGCCAGAGGGCTGAGAACGAACGAGAGATGGCTCGAAGTTTCTTAGGTAATTGTTCACTTTTTGCAGAGAACGCATACGTTTCGCCATTGTTATATTAAAGCCGTACATCGTTTTACAGTTATTAAAATAATCGATGTTCTCGTAGAACGGACGTAGAATATAAAGGAAACTCGACACGATTACGGCTGGTTAGCCTCAATTACACGAATTTCTCAAACAAATTTAATAAACGCTGTACAATAACACAATTAAATCCAATTAACCGTTTAATAATAACTTTTTACCGCTACGGACCTGCCCGAGTGTGTTTAAATTCTCCCTCGAGATTATTATGTAATTTTCCGGTTATTTAAATTTGAGCAGCCCCGGAGGCACGAGAAACTGACCCGCGAGCTCGTAAGGATGCTAATCATTTCTGTCGCTCGTGTTCTCACTTTCTTTACAGTTAAAATGTCGAGTAAAGGCGATGGAACGTAGCCCGGGGAAAATTACGAGCGAGCATGATTAATAATCGGAACGTACGTAGAGATTCGAACGAGAACGGGAAAGCGTGGCCCTTAACCCGGTCTCATACGTTCCTAAAATCCCTGCGACAATACATCAGGGGCCCCAAAGCTTAGATTCCTCCGCGACTCTGCTCGTTGTACGCGTTTAATACGCCTGCTCAGCCGTGTAATCACCCCACGATTCCAAGCGTTGATCGACGATCAATTTATCGTAGCCAATCCGTCGAGATCAAAGCGTTAAAAATTGAACGTTCCATGTAAAAAGGAACAAGTTGACCTCCATAACTTCTCCAAGTATTCTCGTACTCTTTGATCAAGATATTTAAGTGGACAGAGTACGCGAGACACGGTGTATATCTCGCGGAAGAGAGAAACGAACAAACGAAGCACTCGAGGGCGAGAGAAGCTTCTCCCCTGTTATTAATTCGACCCGTCGAGCGACCCGGTTGCCCGGAATTGTTATTTTACTGCCGGCATAAAGATTAGGCGAAATTAGCTCGAATGATTTACCACCGCCGGGCAGATCTTTTCCGCCGTTTCGCGGAAGATAGAGGGCAGATTAGATAGAGGATACGGGCGAAGAACGCGTATCGGCCCGGCCAGCAATGAACCAACCAAATCTGCGGTCGTTAAGGCGACTCCGGAAGCTTAATTACAGCCGTTCGGTGACGTTCGAGGGATATTCTTTGGGAATGGATGTCCCCGGGACTCGTCTCGAAATAATTATTATCAACCCCTTCGACCCCGAAACACCTACAATGATACAACGATTCTTTACTTTATGGGACGAATACCCTCGGTGCACATTTAACCCTTTGCACTCTGAAGGAACGCCCAGTAAAGAATTTCGTTGCACTCTCTAAGAGAATATTATTATTCATTTAGTAACGGGAATAAACCCTTTAATATAAAAGATGTAAGGAACTACGAATGTGGATAGTCAAACATTATCGCTCATAAAATTTTAACAAAATTAATTTACAATACATTGCAAGGATAATTTTAGACTTTCTAATGATTGTTCAATTAAATCAGTTTTAGTGTGTTCAAAATTTCCATGACTTAATTACACAATTCTGAGATCCAAACGATATTTTTTTTAAGTGATTGTATATAGGACAAAATACGTAAGCGGAGAATGTAAAGAGTTGGCAGTGGATCGAAGAGAAGTCTCCGGGTGCAAAGGTTAAAGAATGAAGATCGATGGAAAGTTAACTGGGTTCGCGAGTGGGTTGGAGGAATCGCGTATCTATTGCGTTGTGCTCGATCCAGCGTTACAGGTTCGCGAAGGGGAGGGGGTTAATAAATCAGAGACGATCGTCGTTTCCGGTTTCAACGACCGTTTGACAGGAACAGTCGGGGTTCACGCGATATTGGACACGGAATAGTCACGGTGGATGGAAAGCGAGCGAAGGTCGGTGCCGCGTCGGACGCGAAATAGTAACGAGCTTTGCACCATTACCGTGCAAACTAGTTGCGGTCCGAGCGATATTGGATGCAAAATAGTCGCGATGGGAATAGCGTCGTACGCAAAGTGGTTGCGGTTTAAACGGCCCTTCTAGGAAGTAGTTACAGCCCTGTAATAGTGGACACGGTGTAAGCGGTCTTCCGGACGAGAGTAATCGGAGTAATCGCGGTTTGATCCAAATATACTACGACACGAGTAGGCGATTATAACGATTCTAGATTGAGCCATATTGTGCTCAACGCGACTATAAACGTTATAACGTCCCTTTTGAATCACTGTGTACGACAGACACATGGGGCGCGTCTGACTATTATCGCTGTTTCCACTTGCTCCGTATTCTATCTCACGCGCGCCCATTGCAAGTCAATTTTCTCGAATTTCACATAGAATCAGCCTCTTTAATTATCTCTGACGCTTGAAACAAGCCATGCTTTGCAAATTGTTTTTTTGTTTTGTTTGCACGCAATTTCCAACAACAGCCAGTTCGCGCAGCCCCCAAAAAATACATTAAATTGTATCCATCGTGTTACCACGTTTTATTTGCGCCCGGTTTTTTTTTTCTTTTTTTTGTAAAATTCATACGATTTTTAACTCGCACGTGTAATCGCAATATCCATGATTTCATCGCCGATAAACAAGTGAGAACATCGGTCCGTCGTTTCCACGCGTTGAAAATTTGCGGTCACCGGCGGGCGTCGCGTCCAGCTTTACTTTTTTTTAATTTTCCATTTTTTAAAACGCTGCAGCTTTTATTTCTCGGTTTGTTAGAGAAATATATGTACCGCGTTTGTCGACAGACTGTTTGGTTTTTATCGTGCGCCGCGCTCACGCTGCAGCTTTCAACGCGAAAACTCGTCGCTTTTATTGCCTTCTGGTCCAGGCTGCGATGCGCAATCTTCCTCGAATGAAAATTTATGTTTCTAATCGTTTTCGTTGCTCTACCAAACGTCTCACTTTGTAATAGTAATATCGAGAAATGCGTTCATTTTACGTACGGGTCTGAGAAGACCCAGACACCGCGGGGCAATCTCGAGCAACTCTGAATAACATTTAATCCCGCTTTTCCAGAACTCTGTTTCCGCGCGTTACGGACGCACTTGCAATTCACCCGGCTGGCTCGTTCGTTTTCCAACCTCAATTCCCCCGAAAACCTACCGTAATTTCGCTGACGAGAACGTGATTCTGTTCCGCGCGACTCTCATTAAACGGCACTCACCGAACTTCGTAGGCCTCGCGTCGAAAGTTAAACGAGCGAAACAACCGGGGACGATCCGTTTGCACGTTCCTGTGTGCACATGTTGCGCGACAGATGCACGTACGTGGCGTCTCCTCGTCCTTCGGGCTCATTTTAAGTCGATTTCGGGAAATCGTAGCATTCAACGCCGTGCTACGCCCCCGCAACCCTTTCCTGTCGTGCTGAATTGGAGTTTGAAACGCGGCGGAACTCTGACGCGAACCGCCACTTTGGCCCGGTCCATCGTTTCGAGCACTTCGCCGAAATTTTAGGACGCTTTATCCCGCTTCGCCGCCATTAAACGAAACGCTTGTTCCACCCCCCAGAAATTAATACGCGGAAAAGTTGCCCCTTTGAGTCGACAATTTCTTAATTGGTGGTCGATCGGTTTTACAAACAGTAACGAATGGTACGTCTGGAAGCTGGCTTTTGTATCGACGTGTCTCTACGGATCCCGTGCGTGCGTTCGTGCGTTTTTTCCCCTCCGTTGGAGACGCTCCAATTGGCTGCTCTAGAATCCCACGAATTGGGACACGGAGTAATTAACATCGCTCGTCATCGAAACAATCTCGACCAGCCGGCGTTCGAGATTGTCGGAGTACTCGAATGGGGCTCCTTGCATAATCGAGACACATCGAATATCGCGAGACTGTCTAGATAAACGCGGCGATCTTGTCCTCGAGGACGCAAATCCGAACCGGGGAATTGCTCGTGACATTTTATCGCTGTTCGGGAATAATTTATGAGCCCCCGCGCAGGACGTTTCTGAGGTCGCTCGCGGACGAGGATGCGGACAACAATTTCAACCGACGACGGAGACGGGATGCATCGATTCGGGGAGATATGCACGCGATACCAGAAACGCGATCCCACGGCAACGGTACCAACAATTACGTTACAACGTGACTGCTTGCAGTAAATAATAATTAGATCACCGATCTTTATGCAAACTCATGCTTTTATTAATAGAATTAACCCCTCGACGTACGATTTAAGTTCAAATCATTTTTCAAACGTGTATACTAGTTAATTTTGTTTAAATTTGTTCGTACTAGGAATGGCCACGAAACAAAATACGAAAAATGTTGATTGTAATACACAGGGTGGCCAAGAAGAAAGAAGATTCTGGAGGCCAAAATAAGACGAAAATCAAGAATACCAATTTGTTGATTGAGGCTTTGTTAAATAGTTATTAACGTTTAAAGTTCCATACCGACTGGAAAATTTTTCGGCGAAAAAAAAAATGGTAAATCATTCTAGAAAAATTATTTTTAGTTCCGTGGGTTAATCCTAATCATTTTATGTGAATACACATACCCCCGAATTCCTACGCGTTTTTGAGATAAAAATTCCTTACCGAAAATGTAATGTCTGACCATACATTGATATGTTTCCCCGTAATTTTTCGGCAAAAAAAAATTCCAAATCGTTCTGAAAAATTTATTTTCGGTCGCAGGGGTCAATTACAATCATTTTATATGAATAGACATACCATTGAAATCCTACGCACTTTTGAGAAAAAAATTCAAGAAGCTGAAATTGTTCGGTGGAAAAAAAAATCTGAAATCGTTCTAAAAAAATTATTTCTGATTGCAGGGGTCCATTATAATCATTTTTGGTGAATAGACATATCCCCGAAATCCTGCGCACTTTCGAGAAAAAAATTCCTTACCGAAACTATAATGTCTGGCCAGAACTTAGATAGTTTAAAAAATCATAACTCCTGAACGGATTGGACGATTTTAATGTTTCAAAATGCAAACAACGCGTATTTTAGTCAAGAATATGTAGAAATTGTAAGAATATTGGAAAAGTTGTTCCTTAAGGCAAGGGGTTAACGAAATGAGAGCTCTGTAGAGAATTATCTCAACATCTAAATATAATAATTCGTATCTTTCTTCAGGTATTTCCTATATTTTTACATATTAAATGCATTCTGTGGTTTTTGAGAATTAAAATAACCATCGTTGATATTCTCTAAACATAGGAATCACGCGAGCTATTATCGTTTCTATTCAACTTTACAAATTAAATCCCATTCGTCTCGAAGCCCTGAAATTTTAATAAATAACGATACTATCCATTATCGAGGTCCATAATGCGTTATTAAATTGCCGAAAGTCTATTTCCCAACCGGTGATTATGTTCTTTTCTTGCTCGAAACGGATCGTTCGCGGCAATTTGCTCGCGATTAAAATTTTTTCGCTCGTGCGCCGTGCCGTGGACAAAAAGTGGCGTGAGATCGAAAAAAGCTCGAATGTCGGATAAGCGAATCGAATTACCGTGGGTTCGGCGATAAATTTTCGACTGTTTACGGCTCAATTAGTCGGCTCCTCGGTCCCGGGTGCTTAGGTGGGTATGTTTATACGTATATATATATTTCATAATGGGAGTCTTCAGTCTCGACGCCAGCTCGTAAGTCGCGATCGTAAACGGAACGAATCAAAGCCGTGTTATTATCGCCGGTCGCATTACCATCTGCGATAAACTCGACGCCGAACGAGCTGCAACGCGAAACCTTTCCTTAAGCACGGCGTTCATTTTTTACCGCGCTTAAATTAGCATACCGAGACTGCGTCCAATTCCATTACGTTAATGCCTCGTAACGTTATTTTCGCACATTTTTAAATGCCACGCGATACCTTGTTTCCGATACGATCTTCCAAGTAATACGTGGAAACGCCAGAACCCGTGAAGATCGACACGATTCCGGAATAAAATCTACCACCGTAAATACCACGTTTTTAATAACTCGCGAGAGAACTCGCGTACTTGGTACGATTCCACTCTGTCGTATTATTCATGTCGACTCTAATCGAACGTTGTACAAATGGGCTAACTAACTGTACCTCCGAATACAGTTATACGTTTTGCTATTTTAATTAAAGTTCCGTTAGCGGAAACGGGGTCGCCCGTATAAAAGATATTCGCGAGTCTCGTTTCTCCCGCGGCTAAATAAACGCGGAGGTTTTAGCTTTTAAAAGTGCCATACGCGCGTTTGATTTTCACGTTGGCCCCCGCGATGGCCTCGTGCCTCGTTCGAGCACCGCCCCTCGGACGTGGCGTCCTAATGTACCTTCCATTAGGTCCGTTTCGCCATCAAGCAGTTCAATGACGCCCATTTTGGTCGATACGCCGCGCGGGAACGCGTTTCTGTCTGATAATGGTCGCGGAGGTCGCTGAAACATCCATGAAAAGCCGGGGCTCCGTGCTTTTAAGTAGTAAAGTTTGGTAATTGTCGGCCGCCGACGCGGGACGCGGCTGTTATCGAGCCCTCGTTCCAGATACGAAACGGTCCGCGTCGCTTTTCGAACGAATCGGCATCCCGTTCGACCGAGAAAGGCCCGTACGCGTACCGCGTAAATTCGAACGCAAACAGAAAACAAAAATAACCGTTCGCGTCGTCCTCGAGTTAGAAACACAATTGTCCCGGAGTTTCTGTTATTCCGAGAAGGAATACGAAGCTAGGGAAAATTACTCGATTCTCTATTCTACTTTCCCGTATTATTCTTCCTAATATTTCCTCTTAATCCGGAATCGTTCTTTCCTCCTTCCTGTCGTAAGTGCGGTACCGTTTGTGACAGTCTTCTTGCTGTAAGGTATCGCGTTCGCCAGATCCCTGGGCCAGGTCCTTCGAGGACGGTATATTCATTCATTATGCAATGCAACGTCGGAACGGTTGCTTCCCTCGACACATCCGAGCCTACTTGGAACAATCAATCCCACGACACCCGATAACACCGTGACTTCGAGTCACTAGCCATCGCCGAGGGAGGGTGCATAGTTTATGTCATAGTCCTATTCAGTATCTCAGCCAGCCGGGAAACCGTAACGGAGTCTATCCGCCGTCGGAACGCCGCCAACAAATTGACGGAGCGTCGATGCGAGGGAAAACATCATGCAAACGATATTAGAGTTTTAATAAGGGAACCAACGGGAGAGAGTTCGAGAGTCTCTTATTAATTGCTCGTTAATTCGGAGCGTCTTCGCCTCGGAATTGAGACGTACTAATTGTCGAATAGCGGGGGCCATTCTACCTGGAAATGATCGTCCCCGGGGCGAATCCTGTTGCCGTGGAATCAGCGGTCGCGGGAAAATTCATCGTTCCTGTTTCGTTCGCGGAAGAATGCAATCCCGCCAGGCGACATTCATTTGCACTTTCCAGATTACTTTCCTCGATAATTAACTCTCAATCCGTCCGTCGAGCATCGTTCCCGCGTTTCCACGGAAACCGAGGAGTCCGGACGACTCGAGGAGGGAACTTCGCCGACGGATTAATCGACCGTCCTTTATCGAGCGAAATAAAAAAGCGCCAAGCTCCGGGCGATTCGATGTTACAAAGACTAGTAGGACCTAGTAATAATTTTTGCACTAACTGTAACTTAAAATAGTTCCTCTCCATCGAAACGAATTTTACGAAATTCGACCGACGGAACTGTCTCGTTTCGATTTAACGGAATAAAATCACTCGATAAACGGGAGAAAAATATTTATATACGAGAAAGACTCTTCGTGTGTCTGATTAAATTTGCACGAGCGAAATAAGACGAATGATCGGTCGCGGGAGGAGCGAAAGTAGGCCGGGACGTGCTCGAGAAAATTTCCGCCCGGATGCTTGCACTTTTAATGCGGTCTTGTTTCCGTCCCGAACAATTACAGCGTAATTGAATCACCGAGAGGAAGTAACTAGATGGCGAAGCCGCAAACTTGCCCGGTGAAATAGTTCCGTCGATTAGTCGTCGACGGTACTGGACGTAAGATAATCATCGGACATAATTCATTCGTTGATTATTAATCGTTAATAAGTTAATTACCAAATAGAAATCATTTTTCGTTAACCCTTAAGTCGATCATTGGGGACTCTGCAAGTTTAAATTAATAATTATTTAATTGTTTGACAAATCTTTGTAATCCTCCGTTAGTTCATTATTTTTCAAATGCTTTAAAGGAAAGTTATTAAGTAAAATGATTCGGCTAATATAGTAAGAGAGAATGATTAGATTTTTCTGAGCACTACTATATTTAAATATCATAATAGTCTCAATATTCTATATTTCAGAGTAATAAATCGTACATAACGACGAACACGTATCGTACGATTCGAGTAAAAATTTATTACGCATTTGTAGCCATAGAACGAAATACGCTAGCGTAGAAATAAACGATGCAATTACGGTGCCTTTCCATACGTACCGATAAAATAATCAACGAATTTTCTAGCGCAAAAAGGAAGGAAATGAATTTGAAAAAATGCTGTGCCTAGACCCGGCACAGCAATTTGCGTCGAAATATTGTCGCGTATAAAATATTATTGTGCCTCGTCTAGAACGTATTATTCGAAATTTTAATATACGCGTTTCGTTTATTTTTAATACGCGAGCTTGAAGTGGCCGCCTAAATTGGAATTTGCATCGAGGCAAGCCAACTCTAACCCCTTGGCTCCGGCTAGCAAAGTTTGGATGGGAAATCTGTTGGACACTATGTATATTTGTAACTCGTATAAATCATTACCGAATCGTGTGTTCGGAGGTACGGGCACGTACGATGAACACGCGAAATGCCAACGAAATTTTGTTGCGCCGTACGTTTCCCTGCGTAGCGTACGAATTAATCGGTTTCCTTTCGTAAAAAAATTTCCGCGACGATCGAGAGGAGGAACACGCGAACGCAAGTAAACGAATAGAAAACGCAAAGTCATCGTTATTTCAGAGTTAATGGTTATCGATCGCGGACAGTCTCCCGTTGTTCGATTCGTGGCGAATAATAACGCCCGGATATATTCGTTCGCGGATCGAGATTGGACGGTCGACGCTTTAAAAACCGTGGCGAAACTTCCGATCGCAACTTCTTAATCAGATTTAGAGTTCCGCGGATATGAAAGGTGGCACGGCCGAGAATATAACTAGTTCCTTGGAACGAGGAAGGTTTCTTCGTTATATTCGGTCAATGTTTGAGGACGTTACGCTTCATTTAATATTCAAAATCTGGTCGTTCGTTCCGCCCACGGCCCCAAGGAATTGCCAGCTGCTTTTATTAGTCTTGTCTATCTCGAATTTATTCTTCCCGTACCTGTCCCGTTCTGTTTCCGTGTATCGAGGATCCCACTGTGTGCGGTGGTTTTAGATTTCAACGCTTTGTCGCGGAATTCAATTTTTATTCGGCTCGAGCGTTCGCTGTATCGATGTTTCAAACATTTAGAAAATTATATTGTATTTCTTTTTAACACGTTCACTGCCAGATCAAAACCGTATAATATTCTGCGCAAGTAAAATTTTGATTTTGAACCATTGCAAGCTACATAACATACAATTTGTTTCAGTACTTATTTTCGTAACCTTAAAATTTACAAACTCGACGTCTTAACTTGAGAATTAATTTTTCTAGTATCATAATGGTAAATCCTGTCACCCATATATGAAAGTGTTAAGAAACATAAAGGACACCCGAGGAACCGAATCCGTGCAAGGAGAGTGAGCAAAATATTTCAAAGATCTCGATTTGTTTCGTAATTCGACGAAGTGTGCACGATCTATCAATCTTGCGTGGATATCACGGTTCGATCCCCGATTTCCGGGGCTGGTCTATCCCGAGGAATCTCTATCTTGCCACTCTCTGTCTGCAAACATCGTCACAGACGTCGATGGAATTCCTCAAAGGTTGTTCCACCGCGATGAAATCGACAGCATCTCCGACACCTGGAACCTTGGCCGTTTCCTGTACTCTCCTACTTTCGATCCCTGGGCGTCCTGGCTTCCCTTCCCTTTCGCCGCAGTCCCATTATTGTGATTGAATGCGTTCAGGATCAAATATCCAGAGGCAGCGGGTGTGCAACACGTTGCACCCGATCGACCCGAAGGCATGCGGTCGCGTTGTTGCGGCGAATGCCACGCTGTTAATCGCTCGTCGACGACCCGCGACGCCGCTCGATTGCGTCGCGAGCGGATCTTCGCCAACGCTGTCGACCCCCCGAACAATTAGATCCTTCGTTGATTAATCTCGATCGCCCCGCACAAAGGGAGAATAATACAACCACTCAGACACCACATTCTACCACCAAAGACCTCTAAATTTACACCCTTATATTAAGTCATGTTTATTAAGTTATCGTTAATCGTTGCTCTGATTCTTCCTTCAAATAAAAGCCTGTTTATATAAGATTAGACTCCCAAGGACCTCGCTCAAAATTTACAACCCCCATGGATTGTTCAATTTATAAAATTCATAATAACCTTTGCTTTATTTCTTTCCTCGTTTCAAATAAGATTAGACTCCCAAGAACTTCGCTCAAAATGTACAACCCCCATGGATTTGCTTCTGATCGTACAATTTATAAAATTCATCATTAATAATCGTTGCTCTGTTTTCCTTTCTCGTTTCCAATAACAGCCCCTACCCAAATACCAAAAATGCCACGTTTTAAAATTCCAAGGGCTTCCTGATTCTCCCTCGGAGACGTCTCCTTCGATATCCCCGAATCAATTATACAGAGGGGGTGGGTGGCCAGCGAGGGGGTTGGCCGCGAAACGATTAATCGGTTTGCTCGTGTTTTTCTTTTCGAGAGGCGGATGAAATATCGAGCCTGATCGGTCGAAAGCGGAGGGTGGCGTTGGGAAAAGGGGTGAGAACAGGTGCTCTTTCGCAACCCTTTCGGTGTTGGCTCTCCGGGTCCCGTGGATGGCGCGCTATTAATTAGGACGCGAGCCACTATCCGTTCTCAAACAGAACGTATCCCGGTCCCGTTACATCCACGATCTTCGACGCTCATCCCTTAGCGTACGGCGGGTTCGATCACCCCTTTTGGCTCCACGGTTTTCCCGCGTTGTTCCCCGGCCGTATGCCAGACAGAAGGCCGAAACCGGGGATAGTGCATCAGCAATGCTAAGTAAACTGCGGCCCGGGGACGAGGATCGAGGGGTCGATGCGTGGGTGGGCGAACGTCTGTGTGTGCCGTAGGATACCCGGTCGGGGGAAGTGTTTTTTCAAGAGACAAGATGTCTGCGGGAAATATGATTTATCGACGTTGCAGGGCTTGGGAGACTCGCTGAATTATCATGCTGATGCGCCTCGACGTTATTGAGCCACCGATGGGATTCATCGCGGATTCTTGTATTACAATATTTCGTTCGCACTTTCACCTCCTACGACTTGCAGTAATATACGCAGCTCGACAGTGCGAGAATATTAACCCCTCGCCATGCAATGACGAGTTCGACTTCTTATAATTTCTTGATGTAAAGTTTCATATTCATGACTCGTCATCAAGTCTTACAGGGTGTTCGGGCCACCCTGGGAAATATTTTAACGAGAGATTCTAGAGGACACTAATTTGTTAATTGAGGCTTCGTTAAAAAGTTATTAACGTTTAAAGTTACGCCCGTACTGAATTTTTTTCTCGAAAACGCGTGGGATTTCGAAGGTATATCTCTTCACCAAAAATGATTGTAATTAACCCCTGTAATTGAAAATAATTTTTTTAGGACGACTCGAAAACTTTCAATTTTGTCGAAGAATTTCACACCTACTCGAATTTTTTTCTCAAAAGTGGATAGGATTTCGGGACTATGTCTAATGACCGAAAATGATCGTAATTAACACCTCTAGCTGAAAATAATTTTTTTAAAACGGTTTGAAATATTTTTTTTTCGCCGAAAAATTTAAGGGGAATAGGTGTACGTATGGTCAGACATTATATGTATTTCCAGTAATGAATTTTTTTCTCAAAAGTGGGTAGGATTTCGAGGGTATGTCTATGGACCAAAACTGATTGTAATTGACCCATGCAACTAGAAATAATTTTTTCAGAATGATTTGAATTTTTTAATATCAAAGCCTCAATCAACAAATTGATATTCTTGATTTTCGTCTTATGTGGGCCTCTGGGATCTCCCATTAAAATTTTTCGTATTCTTTTTCATAGCCATTGCTAATACGAACAAATTTAAACAAAATTAACTAGTATACGCGTTTGAAAAATTATTTGAAATTAAATCGTACGTCAAGAAGTTTATATTCGATAGCTTCGTTTACACGTGTTATCTGGAGAATCTTTGTCAAATATAATTAGAAATTTAGTCGACGGTATTTACTACAGATGTAATTTTTCGATTCGACGTGGCTCTGGCCGTGTCTTCGTCCCCTGAAACTCGATTGCCAAGAACGGGAATCGTTTTTTCAACCTCTTACGACTCATCCAGCGTTAAATTGCGCGACATTCCTCCCGTGGGGAATCGTTCTTTGTATCCCGCGAGTTCGGCACCCCCTTCGGCGACGTTATCCTTAACGAATCAGACCCGTGGAAAAGTTCTATTTACAAGGCCGTGGCACGAAAACGCGCTCGTCCGTGTTCCGCGTCGTATCTCCGCGAATGTTTTCAACGGAACGACGCGATCTACGGAAACGCGCCCGCCCTAAAAGGGCTTCCCCCCATCCCCCTCCGGGTGGCAGTTGTCATCGCGGGAGCGTCGCCTTATCGGCGACTGTCGGCGCCATCGCGACGCTGTCGTCGCGGATTTCCCTGCCCGGGCGTCGCGCCGTCGTGAAATCGAGCGAAAGGGAAGTCCTCCCGGTCGACGTCGTCACCTTGACGCAATCTACGACGAGGGTTGCAAGGTGAAATCGAGCGAAAAGAGAGAAATATATTAAAATGGGCCCCTGGAGAAGAGAACCGGAGTTTAACGGTTCCCGCGACACCCGCGGGAGGAACCGAGCCAAGAAAGGGGGTGGAGTCTCCAAGAATCGGGCGGAGGTTATCGAGGAAAAGGGAAAAATCAACGAGGGTTTTCATCTTTCGATTCCTTGTACTCCTGCCTCCCGATTTCATCGTCGAAGGTAACGAGGAACGTCGTCGGGGGTTGTTGAAAACGAAGTCAATTGAAATTGCGTTCGCGACCGCCCCCTCCCCATGGGGGATCTCTGTTTCTCCATTTTCGAATTTCTTCACCCCGAAACCGGGAATCGAGTCTCGTTCGTGCACCAAACTTAGATTCGTTTTAGAAGGGGAGAATAGTTACGATGACATCGACGATTTTTCATACCGATGTATCGTACGCGTCCGGGAAACAATTTTCGGGCATTTTGTTGGGCGGAGGAGGTGTCTTTTTTGTTTTTTATTGTTTCGTGTAAACGTCATTCAAGCAATATTGGATCGGATAATAATTCCTTTTGTTTCGCCGTTCGCGCCGTTTCACGCTGGTAATAAAAATATTAACGGGTTTTATTACATCTATCGCGCAAATGCAGCGAGCAAACACAAACACCGGGACCGGGCAGTGAAACGTTCCGCCCCCGTATCGTGCCAGGAAAATGTAAACCGATCTCTGGTATCGCAAATTGTTTGATAAAGCGCGAAACGTTTCGAAAATCAGGCCGGAAGTGCGAGGAGAAGTCCCGATTGGAAATTTATTTTTTTTATCGGAAAGGGCTGTAGCGTACCCCGGATGGACCGCGGAAATTCCTCGAATTTATATTGGATTTCAGTACACTTTTGTTTGCTTGTCCGTTTATTCCCTCGAAATATTATGTTTTTTAACCCCACGCGTCAACCGATATTAATTTCGTTTTAATCCACGCGTTTCGTAACTCCCGCACAACGGATACGTTTTAATTGCCTTTCGAGCATACGGTTTCGCCCGGCCGTTTTTATTCTCGTTTTAATTAATTGCACCGATCGCCTCAAGATCCCGTGCGAACGACGACGGATGCATCCTGTAATTTCACGGTAACAAAACTCGTCTTTCAATATTTAATTTCATAATTGGTAAATCTTGTATTTGCCCGGCGCAGCAGCCAAGCCGCGAGATGTTGATAGCGCGTCCGATGAAGTTTCTCAATTAAATTGAAGAGATAGCCCCACCGACCGGGGAAACGTTTCTCGTTTTAATTGAACGACCCTACTCCGCGAATTGTATCGAAAAATATTTACCGAGCTAATACCGGGATCTAATTATTTTTTAATAGACCACCGCCGTTAAGAGCTCCGAGGTTTAATTCCGTCCGAAAGATTTCGGTTCTTCTTCGACTCCCGTACGTTTCCACGGGTCTCGAGCGTTTACTTCGGATCTCGTGAAAAGCTCGAGAAACGTGGACGTTAAACTTTCAAGCTCCCCCCCCCCCACCCGTCGTTCCTTTGCTCCGACGTTAGGGTAATTTGTCAGACGCAGGAATTGAAATGAAAGGGCAAAGGGAAATATTTTTCGTTTACATATAAAATGCCCTTTACCTACAAATACACGGGAGTTGCTTGATCCTAGAGCTACAGTTTTTGATTCGACTTTGCCCATTAGCTGTTCCGCATGTTCCCTGCTCGCGTTGAACGAAACGATCCTATTTTCTGCGATTTCTTCTCGAATTGAATACAATTCTACGATTCTGATACGATTATTTTCGAGACACGCGTTCGAGAAGCGTGTTTGAGACCTTTGATAGACACAGTGTTCACACTAGAAGTACCAAACCAATCAAAATGACCCATTCGTAATTTCTAATAAAACCTGTACAAAATTTAATCGACTGAATTTTTAGAAATTTACCGTAATTTCCTATAAGAGAATGCATTATACATTTCTTCACGTACCTATCGTTTCAATTTCCTTGGTACAAATGAACACACTATAACTGTCTGTAGTTCTAGTGTTAAATTCACATCTTTATTACTAGACTGCGGATCTTTATGCAAATTCATATTTTTATTAATAGAATTAATGAAATGGGAGCTTCGTATATGATTGTCTCAACCCTTAAATATAATAATTCGTATCTTACTTTAAGTATTTCTTATATTTTTGCATATTAAGTGCATTCTGTAGTTTCTTGAGAATTAAAATTCCCCATAAATACATAAACATCCGCAGTCTATTTATTACTATTGCAAGAGATTTGTATCGAAGGTGTTGAAGGTGTTTTGTTCGTGAATGAATAACTAGGAACAGGCAAATAACAGGGCGAAGAAAACGAGTGATTGTGAAGACCAGACGTGATGAAAAGATCATATGCTCAGTGTGTTTTAAATTCGTTTGTATATTTGTTCCAAATAAAATTCTCTTTAAATCCTATTTTTTGTCCGATTTCTCGCGGTATAAACAGATTAGGCAATCTTGTGAGCGTTTAATTTGACGGAAGGTGCGAGTGGAGCGGACTCGATAAAACTAGTTCGGCCAGGACCAACGCGTAAAATAATTGGCGCGTAAAATAATTGTGCATCTGCCAGCCGCGACACGGTAGCGAGCAAAGTGCAAATTGGCCCCCGGGCCAAAACGAGTTTGACGTGGCTGCCTCAAACAGCCCCCGTGTCCCGGGCGCACGCAAAATGGAATTTCCCTTAACGTCGCAAGCTAGACGCGAGAGTGGAGATACGCATCGTCTCGAAAATTGTTGATATCGTCAGGCTCTCCAGGTGTCCGTTAAAGTGGTCCCGTAGTTGGCGATTAACGAACAGAGACGCGGTGCAACGCCGGACGCCCGGACGTTTTTTTCACTCCAACTTTCTTCGAAGCGAGTGCAAATGAAGTTTCGAACAAACTCGACGTGGATAAAAAAAAAAAGCCACGGGGATCTCGAGGCCTCGGTACAAGCAACCGGTAACAGCGTCAGCTTGCTCCTCAGACACGCGGGCCAAAGAGCAAACTACCCGGTATCCCAAGTTCCCTCGAGGTATGCATATTACTTCCGGAATTTAGTTAATCCTTTAAAGCCCAACGTCACGGAACATCGGTCATCCCCGCCGGAAAATGGATCGCGAGCAACGACGACGGCGAATAAATGGCAAACGGACAACATGGTTTTGGGCGTGGATTAAAATTCACCTGTACAACATTCATTAAGGAATTAAGGATACTCGTGAGAATCTCGTTGGAGGCGTGAAAATTGAAAAAGACTCATCAATAAGGCTTTCTAGCACAACTATTTTATTGAGAAACATAATAAAACTGAGCTGACACTTCTATTGTATTAGGATTGTTTTCTTTGCGTAACAGTTAGATGAACGATTAAATCCTCGTTACAACTATATTAGTGGCGTACTAGAGCAATGAGACAGCCATTCATATCCATTATCAGACGTACAAATACGTAGAAATACGGTAATAAAAATGTAGTAGATGCTTGTAAGCATACAAAAGCACAACTGTTTTATTGAGAAACATAATAAAACTGAAACATGAAATGCTGGCACTTTTATTATATTAGGAGCACACGAATGCACTTCTATTCTTTGCATAACAGTTAAAAGAACGAATAAACGCCCGTTATTACTGAATTATTGGCGTTCTATAACAATAACACAGCACTTGTATCCATTACAGACACACAAAGACATACAAATGTGGCAGTAATAACTTGCAAGCATACGAAAACACAACTATTTTATTGAGAACGATAATAATATGATTGATGTAAAATTCAATAATAATTTTTCAACCATGAGAATATATTATTTTTCCAGTACATAAAATAAAAAATAATTAAATCTAGAAAAGTTAGAAAACTTGTTCGAATAGTGTTACTGGTTGTATCCGCGCGCTTATCGAGCCCCCCTGCAATTTTTAATTTTTTATCGCGTCGTTAACGACTGATTTTACCACGCTAACGAACCCTTCCACCTTCGCCGATAAAGGACGGATCGCAGATTTGGTAAAACCGGAATTTTATTTCCCTTATCGTGTCTCCCCCGCGCGTTCTCCCGTCAGGCATCTCGTTTCTCATTAATTCAGAGAGGAGAGAAACGATCGTATCTCGTCCCGTTAACGCGGCAATATATCTCTGATATATCGTCGAATGGTTCCATCGCACGCAAACAATTTCCCGCGTCGCGACAAAATTAAAGTGGAGAAACGAAAGCGACGCGAGCACGTGGACCGAAACGATGCCAAGAAAATCGTACGATCCCCGCGTGGATCGATACGAGCAAAGTACAGCGATTCGACCGTTTGCAATAGCAAACCATTAAAATTATATCACAGAGTAATTTCCATTGGATCAAAAAAAAAAAAAAACGCAATTACTGACGTCTCGACAGTCTCACTTTTATCGAAAACGTGTGAAACAATGGGAGAATCGAATTACAGTGGAATTTTTCCCGAGTTAGGCCGTGGAGAATTTCCGATGGAGTTTCCTTATCCATATCGCGAAGCCTTTCCGCGCGTCTGCGGTTTCCCGATCGAAGCATTGTGCTCGCGTTGTATCGCGCGTTTTTCCCCCCCCCCTCGTTCCTCCCCCCGCGCCGCGTCGAACACTCTCAATTCGAGCTGATTGAATCGGCCGATCGACTCCGCGCCAGACGAACCATATTCATCGCGATCCGCGTGATTTTCACCGCGCCACCGCGCCATTATTCCCTTTCATTATCATCGCCGCGCGTTACGGTCACGCGGGAACCGCCGCGGAATCGAAAGGATTCACCTCGAACACCCTGCAACTGAAATGTAATATCCAGACGATTAGAAAAACTGGAAAAATTCGCTGGAAATAGTATACGTTTGCGAGAAGTTGGCTAGAGGATCGATGATTGGATGTCCACGTATCGTCGCTATTGGCTGAAACGACGAAATTGAAAGGGTGACAACTTCTCGCGAATGCACAGTAGATCGTAAACACGATAGACAGTTTTACGGTTGCTTTTTGTTGGATCTGGGTGATCAGATTAAAAGATTCAGTGCAAATGCAACGAGAAATGCATCACTGGAAATATGTACATGTACTATGCGTTCGTGAGAAGTTGAATAGCGAAAGGAATGCGGGTCTGATTGGTGATTAGATGTCCACGTATCGTCGCTATTGGCTGAAACGACGAAAGTGAAAGGGTGACGTCACAGTTGTCAACTTCTCGCGAATGCACAGTAGATCGTAAACATGATAGACGACAGTTTTACGGTTGCTTTTTGTTGGATCTAGGTGATCAGATTAAAAGATTCAACGAGAAACGAATCTCACTACAATTACACAAATTGCAAATAGACAATGACACACAGGAAATAGTAACTGAAACGTGGCTAATAACACAATCTATTTTAACACTTTCATCCCAACCGCGAATATTTTAAGCAATCGATAGCAGTTTTTATGATCTTCACTGATCCAAAGACGTCTTGCGTATCGTGAACGCCTCGTTGAGAAATCCATCGGCGCCGCTGTCCGAAAGTCGAGTAGATTTTCGAGAAACGCCGGTGCAACGGGAAGTTGGACGGCTGCCAGCCGAAAGAAAATCTCGAGCCCGAGGGTTTAATTGGCTTAATTTCCTCGTAGCTCGAGAAAAGCTTAGAGAAGCGAAACACGTTTTCTGCCTACTTCTTTCTCGCGAAACAAAAATGTTGCTCCGTTTCTAGGACAATTGCTCCTCCCTTCGGTTTCCTTTTATCTTGCATCTTCGTTCCCTAGCATCCCTCAAGAATTTGGACGATAAAAGAAACGAGCAACGTCATGATACATCGCAAACAGAAATATCCCAGTTTTTGAAAGAAGCTGGACGTAAAATTTTAATCGACCTCTTAACGAACTCTTTGTCTCGTCAGCTGGGAACAGTCGCGAGGTTCGCCTTTCAGTCGTGAGATCTTTGTCAGCGTTTGGATCCATCGCTTTAGAACCGCCGCGAATAATTGAAACGTGGACCGCGGCCAATTATCGTCGCTGAACATCAAAGCGCGCCTCGCGTACCGTCTGTAAACCGAGTAATTTTCATCGTCTTGAGGCCCGGGGCGTTGTTATTTAATTAATTATCGGGAAGACGCGTTCCGCCGCGCGGACCGAGAAATGAAATTTTCCGGAAAAAGTCGACGCGCTTCGAAACGGCCCGCCGTTTCTCCGCCGCCCCGTAAAAGCGAAACGGTCAATATTGACCAGGGACATTTGTCGTGTTCCACTTGGCGACGCAAAGAATCAAAGGAAATGGATTCCGCAGAGGAAAGCTCGGTCGTTACGCTCGAAACGTCCAGCGAATCAAAGAGGAATATAACGGACCGTGGAAACGAACCCCGGGTCCTGGAGAAATGATATCCAACGGTTTATCGAACGCGTATCGGAGCAACTAATTGCTGTTGTTTGGTCGGTTTTTCTCGATAACCAATCGAACCGTTGGATACCTTCTGGGCGTTCTTTGTCGCTGCGTTTGCGGACGTAATAGTCGACGGTCGTCCCTTTGCGCGCGGATGCATCGTTTAATGGAACACGCTGTCCGTAGCACGAACCCCTCCCGAAATACAAAAACTGAAACGCGAACGCGACCGCAGACGCGAAACCGGTGATTAAATCGTCTGGCCCATCGCGAAGGAAGCGGAAACGGATCGACGCATCCACCCTTTCGCGAGCGAAAATTGGAAAAAAAAAAATACTGTACACGAAAGGTACTGTTGTTGGCCACCTGCACAACGATTGGTGTTGAAAGAAACGTTCATTTTGTCACAGTGTTTCGAGATTTTTCCTTCAAACTTCCACCATTTTATAATAAATAATTATCTTTTAAAATCGGAGCTACTGTCTTATAGTTTAAGAAAATTGCAGTGAAAAATTACACGTCTGCTAGTTTCTAACAAATGTTTAGAGACCTCTTACGATAATAATTAATATTTTTATACAAAATTTTTCCAAAAAGTATTTCATGAAATGTTCAAAAAATTCTGGAAAATTGCCTTTATTTCACCACAGTGGTTTCCCTTAAAAACGACAGAGCATCAAGAAACATATTAACTCTGAGATTAATTTATACAGAGAATGATAAAACGGTTAACATCGTGTTAAATATCAACAGCTTGTCGCAATATAGACTTTATTTTTGAATTTACTAAATAAAGGGTCAGTCGTCGTGCTATGTAGCGCCAGCGAACGTAAGACGAAGGGAATTGGAGCGTGTAACGGTGAAACGAGAAGGAAATATCGAAGGGGATGGTTGAGACAAGGGTGTCGAGATAACCGAAGGACGAAACGTATCCAGGGGAAGGAAAGGACACGGTCCGTCGACACGGGGCGCGAGCATCGCGACGTAAACACGCAGCGTTTTCAACGGAATGTCAATATTCGACAGTTCAATTAATTCCCGATGTATCATCCCCGCGGGGTGCAGATGGAGGGCATTGTGTCCCCCGGGCAACGGTGCATTCCGACCGTGGCGAAAACCGCCAGCGGAATACACGGCTACGTGGCCGTGTCCGGAGGGTTGGCTCTCGCTCGATATTGTCTCCTCGTAAGTGCCACGGGAAAATGCGCTTGACACTTATGAGGCTACATTTCTCGAAGCTGCTTCCTCCTCTGCCGGTTTTCGCCGCTTTTTCTCCGCGTCGTGTCCCCGGGACACCGTTCTTGCCTGCAAAAGACGCATGTCCGGAATGCACCCGGCTCGCGGGGCGAAACCGACGACGCATCCACTGTTTCCCCGTCGATAACAACGGGAATTCTTTCTTTTCACGCGTTTCTTAGACGCTGCTCGTCCCGATCCGCATTCCGGGCCCCGAGCGCGACCGATTTTCATTTTATTCGAGCCGGCAAATGGTCCTGAGCGATAGAAAAATGCACGGAAAACGATTTCGAAATATATACGCTTCTCGCTCTGGCCAACAGAGGGCTACGCTATCAACTCTCTCGCAAATACTCGACTACTTATTCCTATGTACACACTCGACTCGATCATTCAATGTCCCTGCGTCTGAGGCTTTTTAACACATTGACTGCCACGTCACCCACATATGGGTGACACGACTTTTCACCAAGGAGTCAAAACAATTAATTCTCAAGATCAGATGTCAAAGAAAATAAAGCTAGGCAGATCCCCTGAATTTTAACGAGTCTATAAAAATAAATTCCAAGACAAATTCTTGGTATGCTAGTTTGCAATTTTCTAAAAGCAAAATTGAATTTTCCTTTTACTTTTAGGGGTTTCGTTTGGCAGTCAACGTGTTAATGGTCTCACTTGGCGCACGATATAAAAATGTCTGTTTCAAGGACGATAAAATTGACAAGTCACAATCGTTTATTTATAGAACGGACGAGCCAGCAGCGAGAGCAGCGAGGACGGCGCAGGAAGCAGCGCGAGCACCTCGCGAGGAGCCGGAAGCGGCTTCGGGCTCGGGGGTGGCTGCACCGGAGGATGGCGCAGCGTCTTCGGGGCAGTCTCAGGACGAGAATTGAGGCTCTACGAGTGCGCGCCCTGGAGTCCAGAAGCCTGGGCTTCCCCCAGCATCACGTGTCCTCTGATAGCCACCAGGTAAGGAAGTAAATCAACATCGATGAGACTTTGTCGCGATTTTTCATCGAAATTCAAATTGAAATAGCTCGTAAACTTCGTAAATTATGTCCATCATCGACGAAAATGTAAAATATGGATGTTCAATGGCAATTATTGGAACAAGGATAGTCTCGAAATTTAGAAGTAAAAATTAGATATTATGATATTGTAGGATCGCGATTGGAAGATGGAATTTCTGAGCCGGTTAAACTAATATAAGAAGAAGAATATACACATTTTAAAAAAAATATAATAATGACGGTAACGACAACGATTACAAACCTCCAGAGTTATTCCTTCTCTCTGTTTCCCACAATATGTATTTAAATAAGAAGGGAAAGATATGTTAAAGATAGCGAAGGAGGAATGATCTGGCAGCTTTTCCAGAGATGTGAGCGAGTTTCGAATGTCTGGGGAGATACAGCGATGAACAGAATAGGGGAAGAGACTGTGAGTTCGAAGGTACGAAGGGACAAGTTGCGTGGGAATGAAACCACATGGTAAAGGGGTAGACAATAGACAGCGTTTTGAAAACGGTACAGAGACCCATCTTTGTTCCTCCATATAGAAAACATTTGATCACGTTTGAGGGTACAGTAAGAATAACAAACACTATCGAATACAGGAGGCTCGAATCATTTTAAATATTTTCTTAATTTTATTGTACGAGGGCGACGAACGACGAAAGTTCGGAATTGGGGTTAGCTTTTTCGCTGAATGGCGGTCCGCGGACGAAAAATGCTTTTGACTGGCACGAGATTCGAGCACGGCCTGTATCTCGCGGAAATCAAGCGTGCTATTCACCGCGCTATCGTTGCCACGGGTTTGACCATGTTCCTTCTCGGTATTTCTACCGTGAAACTTCGTTTGCTTCCATCGAACGCTCTCCGCGTCGAAATATTGTCGCAGCGACGCGTCAGAGACCAATTTTCGTTCGATTGTTTCCACAAGTTATCGCGGAGCCTGCAGATGGGGGAGGAAGAAGTTTTCAATCTGGAACTATTCGGATCGCATTCCGGAACGCGATCTAATATCCGCGAGGCGCCAAGAATAACAAAATCTGTACCTCTGCCTGAGTATACAATTCTTCTTGACACTAGTACTACCGACAATTATAGTGTATTTATTTGTACCAATGAAATTAAAACGATAGATACGCGAAGAAATGTATAATGCAATGGAAATAATTGTTTACTCATTCTTTTGTAAAAAATTGTGGTAAATTTTCAGAAATTCAGTCGAAATTTTATTGAAAATTATGAATGGGTCATTTTGACTGCTTTGGTAGTTCTAATGTTAATAATGAAGATCTTATATTATTTATTCGTGAAAATGCTATATCTGGAGCTCCGATTATTAAAGGAATTAGTGAATTACCAGATCCACCATAACTGTGAACAAAATTGCAAAGAACAGGTCAGTGAGAGCACGTGTATTTATATCAAAGTACCCGAATCAATGCATCGATTGCATCTGCATTTGTTAAGATAATCGTTCGACGTGAAATCGAGTTCGAAAACGGTGGGATGTTTGACGGGGGGTGGTCAGGGTCCTTGGAGCTTCGTAATTCTAAGCTCGAATCCGGCGGGTCTCGTTTGGCGCGCACCCGTCGCGTCGATAATTAGAATCGATAGGTCGCGAAACGAATCGACGTCGCGTTTTAGCGGTCCGCGCACGTAACGGGCTCTGGCCCCGACCCCGGCGATACGAATACTCGAGCGCACGTATAATAGTCTTAATTAAAATAGTGGTCTAACGAACACCGCTAACTGCGGTAATCCGACGTGCCTCATTGGTAATCCCCCGACCGTGCCACTGAACACGAATGCGTTACGTTGCTTAACATGGCTCCGGCACGATCGACTGCCTCGGGCCGCCTGCCTCGCTGCAACCCCCGAAACTGCGACATCAACCGGACGTACGTGCCACGATCTGACACCTTCTCGCCCCGAATATCACGCCAATCATCGACGCCCGCCGGAACCCACTCCAAACACCACCTCCGCGGTACCACACTGACCATGACTGAACCAATAACCACCAATTTTCTAGAAATCGTGCGCCAAGAAGATAGGAATTAAGAGTATCATAAGAAATTTTGTACCTCGACGTACGGTTTAATGTGTACTTTTTCAAGCGTGTACTATTTAATTTTGTCTAACTTTGAACGCTGAGTCAGTAAGGCTTTCTAGCAGGCCCTGCCTTAGACGACTAGGATATTGGGAGTGTATACATATACATATAGTCACAGTTCGTACAAGGAATGACCACGAAAAGGAGTAGCTGTGTTTTACGAATACCTCGTGAACGTAACAATGTGTTGATTTTAATATATAAGACTTAATGACCAGCGAGTCTCGTTTGATTCAGTATTTAATTTAGTTTAATTTGTTCGCGAACGAGAAACCACACCCGCTTAGCGAACATTTTAAGCAACGTGTTTTAAAAGGAGGAACGAAACGGCGAGCGTCGAGTCCGCAGAATATTCGAGCATCCGGAGGAACCGAGGTCGAAGTTTATCGCGTCGAGCGTTCGCCAAAAATTCCCCAGGCCGTAATGTTGCCGTCCGCAGGAGGGACGAGTCCATTTGTTCGGTCCCAGGAGCGTGTAACCAGAGTCTAAGTTCGAGCTTAGAAGGCGCGCGAACGATATAAGATAGAAACAGAGGGAAAGAGATGCGAAAATGACCGCATTCCCTGGAATTGGATTTCGTTGGGGGAAGGAGAGGGTGCTCGCGATCCGGAAAGTTAATGCAGCCTGGGCCAAGGGAGCTTCCAGACAGCTCGGGACTGTGGTTAATTCTACGGTGGCCTGGCTGAGCGCGAAACAAGGACGAAGGGGAGGATCCGACACGGGACGGTGATCCTTTTCGAAGTCCGACGCGAAAGGTTTTCTGAAAGGGTCCCCGAAATCGAACGTGCCCGTCGATTTCGCTGAATACCGACCCGACTTTGGCCACATACCGTGGAAAACGTATTTTATCGTATCAGATATGTAGGATGCATAAAAGGCGCGTTTAAATAGGTTAGCGTGGATATCTTGCATATGGATGTTCGGAGAATCTTTCAATGCGCTCGCCACTTTCATAGTCGTACTATTTATTTCTACTTTTAAGATAATTAACACATTCTGTCCGTAATATCTTGGAGACGTTTTTTCAGTGGTAGCAAGATTCGACGATCATCGCTTTCGAATAACCAAAACTCGATCGAAAGTGCATTGAAAAGTAAGTGTATAAATGGCAGATAAATGCAGTCGTAGGAATCGAATGTTTGCATTTTTATTTGTTCGTTTAGCCGAATGGAATAATAACGAGGCCGACGCAATCACCGAACGGCGAGAAAAGTGATTCTTGGTGGCGGTCGATTAATATTCGCGATGGCCGCGCGTAGCCAATTCGTTCGCGGCTCGAGCGTTAAATAAGTAAAAATGTAAACAACAAACTAGACCGTTGAAAAATTAAAGGCCGACAACCGGGTCCCGGTCTCTCGCGTACCGGACAAATCACCGGGAAATAAAAACGGCACGCGCAAACAGTGGACCGCGCGCTCGGCGATCGTGACGCGCGATAGTTGCGTCTATTATCGCCCCGAGTAATATTTAAAACTCCCCTCGATTGATATTTACATTAACTCGGAAACGGGAGCCGATTTAACGAGACTTTTTTCCCAACGATTCGCGGCGCTGTAATAAAAATGAACGCGCCGACGAAAACGCCCTCGTAAACTCGATTAAACTATAAACGCGTCGTTCGCGGGGAACTTTTTTGCTTTGATTTGCATATCTGCGCCCGCGAAACCGATTTCGTGTAACTTTACGGAGCTCACTACACGTTTTTTAATTTACGTCATTTCGTACGCGAAATTTGTATACTGTAGGGTTAATTCAGAAAGACCTTATGTTTTTTGGCTAGCTAATCTGTTAAATTGTAGTATAATTCGTCTGATTGAACGTGGATATATTCTACTGATACGACCAAAGCGTTCGACCGACACCACGTTGATCTCTTCTACTTGACTCTTATTTTATTCATAATTATATTTTGCAGAGATAGTGAATCTAGTATATATAGTGTAATTCTGTCAAGAATAATCTGATCGAACATTGATATACAGGGTGTTCGGCCACCCCTGGGAAAAATTTTAAAAGTTATTAACGTTTAAAGTTCCGCTCGTACTGAATTTTTTTCTCGAAAATGCGCAAGATTTCGGGGGTATGTGTAACGACCAAAAATGATTGTAATTGACCCTCGCAACCGAAAATAATTTTTTTAGAACGATTTGAAATCTTTTTTTCGCTGAAAAATTTAAGGGGAATGGGTGTACGTCTGGTCAGACATATTTTCAGTAATGAATTTTTTTCTCGAAAATGCGTAGGAAATCGAGGGTGCGTCTATTCAACAAAAATGATTGAAATTGACCCCCGCAACCGAAAATAATTTTTCCAGAACGATTTGAAATTTTTTAATTTAATTGTTAATAACTTTTTAACGAAGCCTCCATCAACAAATTGGTATTCTTGATTTTCGTCTTATTTTGGGCTCTAGAATCCCTCATTAAAATTTTTCCCAGGGGTGGTCGAATACCCTGTATACAGACTCGGTTAAGGCGTCTGTCTGACCATACGTTGATCTCTTCTACTTATCTGCTCCTGTTTTATTCGTAATTATATTACACAGAGATATTTGGCTAGTGTATCTGTTACATTGCAGCGTAATTTCGTCAAGAATCGTCTGGTAGAGTTGATATTGTAGGATATTATTACATAATAAACGTGTGAATCGTATGTATCTGTGCCTGAATGAATTTCTTAAATATGTTACACGAACTGTGATCGATTGCATCCTGGATGGATGAATAGAGTGAGAGCGACAAGAGTGACCTGTGCTATGGTATGAATGATATGTGATTGACACGATACACAATTTTGTAATATTCTTCTATGTCTCGATGATTTTAGAATTCATCGTAGGTCGCAAATATCAAAAAGAATCAATAAAGATCAGCATAGGGGAAAAGAAACGTGGCGTTGTCGTTTCTCACGGATCGTCTTTGCGTCGTGTTTACACCTCGTGCGTTAGCACCCGCGTCGCTTAAATTGCCGTCGTCGCCAATGGGGTGATTAATCGCGCTGATCGTAATTAACGATTTAGCACGGTGCTCACGGAAACTTCGGAATCACGTTCGCGAACGACCCTCGACAGTAATCGTTGCTAAAGTAATCACCGAAATTACCCCCGAAGCTCCGGCAACTTGTTCGGTTATTAATTACCATGAGAAATAACCGCGCGACCGCTTAAATAACGATTTCCTTTATCGCCCGGCTTCCGACTTGACAAATTTCCGCGCCCGCCATTCTGTCTGCGAAAAACCATTCTTCCATTTCCAGTCGTTGAAACGATTTTCGAAGAGTCCGCATCGATTGCTCGTTAATACGTTAATTTTTCATGAAACCCAATTCGTTCTCACGAAATTTGCACGAAGATTATATGCTTGCTTTCAACACAAGAAAAGAAATTCTAATATTACCACACGTATAACTTCTGAAAATTAGAATAAAATATATTAATTATAAAAGTATTTATCACGTATGTTGAAGGAATTCTGTATCATTAAAATCACCCGTCGTATAGGAACCTGTTAAGATTTCCAGAACTGTTCTAGGCGGAAGTTTCTCGAAATTTCACGTTACAATTAGAGCCCGTGACGGTTACCGAGTTCCGACGTTATGATTTTGAATGGAATAGATTCCGGTATCCGGATTGCATCGATGAAACAGCATGGAATAAATTGGTAGAACTCGAAAGGTATCGAGAGAGAGAGCGTCGCGATCGGAGGTATCGTCGCCGGTGACAGCGTCATAAATCACCGGGCATCGATCGACAGCGACCGGAACCGTTCGAAGTCGAAGCAGCCCCGGTCGAGTTGTCGCGCCGGGGACGTCGCACCGTAACGCTTTAAACCGTCGTCCTGTTCGACGGAACAATTAATCGAGGGGTTGATTGTAATTAACCGAGCGGCTCGAGGCTTATAAAAGTTAAGGACCGTGACCTTCGAGCAAACCACCGACAGGGCTGGCTGAACGGTGTAACGATCTCGAGCCCCCTAAACGCGGGAACGAGGCTGCGTTGGAAGCGGTCCAAGGATCGGAACGAGGGGAACGATTCCCTTGTTAATTAATAGCGAGTGATTAATCGCCGGGGAACGGGGCTACCCTCGTCAAACAAACCCTGAGATACGCGATCGTACGCGATCTGGGGGCTACGGCAAAAAGAGAAAACCCCCTGTTCCTATTGTCTTTGACTCCGGCAAGATGTCGAATCGTAAGATTTATGATTCTCTAGGTTTCTTAGAATCGATGATAAATTGCGACTAGTACTAGTTTTCTGACGAATCTTGTACGCATACGTTCTTATCAGGAGTCGTACATCTCAGGACAGACAATGGTCTTTTCTATCGCGCGGGAATAATGAGTCCCGGTAAAAACGAAAGAAAAAGCAAGTATCCGGGTTACCCAGATACCGGAAACGTCGATCGAATCCGGTGTTCGAAAATTGCTCGTCGAGCAGAAAGCTCGCGGAATCGAATCCATCCGGGATACCGAGGATATACCTTTTCTTCCAACCCTTATTAATCCGCGTCGATCGGGGGAAAAAAGCGGGACGCGGAGGGGTGGATTTCTCGATCGAGGCAGGATTTCTGGCTCGCCACGCAAAACACGCGGCCGAACCGCGCGCACGCTTCATCCCCGAATATATAGCCCCCGTTGGCACATCCTCCCCTCGTTCCACTCCCTCCCACGCGGAAACTTGCCGCCTCCTTCTCAAACGGGGTTAAACGCTCGTGATTTATGTAAGAAGCTCGTCGTGCCCCGGGATCCATTCGGAAAGAGAGACAGAGCGGGCACGGGGAACGAGGAAAAGGCCGAGTGACGGTACGTCAGCCGAAGATATGGGAATTTCGCGGCATTAGAGAGTGCCTGGTGGAGGTGACGTCTTCCTAAGACGATCCTCTCACAATTTTACCGCCCTCCTGAGCGGATCTGCCGCGCGGTGAAGAATCGTTCGCTACGGAAATATTGTTGCGGCCCCGTCTGCGAGCGGACAACCCCATCGGAATCTCCTTTTCAAACGCGACAATGCCAGAAAATGCAACGCGTATATAAAGGCACTCGAAAATGGCGCGCGATGTACAGATCGATGTAGCGTGGATATATAGATTTTTTAACATTTTTATAGCAGCCTTGACTCGATTCTAACCAGAGTAGAAATGACTTAAGGGTTGAATGTTTGCTTTTTCCTAACCAGAGACGTCCAATTCTTAATTTCGCGACTGATAGTACATAAATATACTATAAAACGGCGCGCAATGTACAGATCGATGTAGGGTGGATATATAGATTTTTTAACATTTTTATAGCAGTGTTGGCTTGATTATAACCATAGAAGAAACGACTTAAGGGTTGAATGTTTGCTTTTTCCTAACTAGAAACGTCCAATTCTTAATTTCGCGACTAATAGTACATAAATATACTACAAAATGGCGTGCAATGTACCTATAGATCGATATACCGATTGTTACCATTTCTATACCATTGTTGAAACGATTTAAGAGTTGAATGTTTGTTTCTTCCCAACCAGAGTAATCCAATTATTAATCTCACGACTGATAGTACATAAATATACTACAAAATGGCGTGCAATGTACCTATAGATCGACATACCGATTGTTACCATTTCTATACCAGTGTTGAAACGATTTAAGAGTTGAATGTTTGTTTCTTCCCAACCAGAGTCGTCCAATTCTTAATCTCGCGACTGGCAGCGCATAAATATACTTGAAAATTGTTAAAATTTGTACGAGAATGTTAACTTGATTAAAAGCAGAGAGGAACAGAATTTAAAAACTGAAAGTTTTCTTCCTGACCAGAGACGTACGATTCTTAATCCCGGCCCCGTTCGTTATTCGTTTCGCGAAACCGGGGCGCACCTGCGGAAAAAGACCGAAATACATATTCAACGAGGAGGCATAACAAACAACCGCTTAAACGCCCACTCGCCCCGGCGATCCTGCAACAGGGTCGCTTATCCCGGGAACTTTATTCCCCGTGGAAACGACTTCCATATCAGCGGAGAAAACGACGCACCGTTTGCCGCCAACGAGCTTATTTGCGTTGGCCACTTTTTGCCAAACGGACCGGTAACCGTGAACTCGGAGGAGCATTTAAATTTTCCGACTATTCGGTTCCCGTTAATGACACGGGAGTTTGATATGTGTGTGTGCAAGGATTCTGGGTCCACTTGTGGGATCAAATATCGAGTCCAGCTGGCTGGACGAGCCAAACACGGATACATTTTACTTGTTTAATTAACGGTGACTAGTTATACTTCGACCATGGGGCTCTTTGCGTACTCGACGGACCGTGGAGACTCGTACTCTGCGTACTTCTTGTCTGATCGTGCGTGGATACGTTCTACTGATCCGATCAAAGCGCCCGTCCGACCGGGCGCTGATCTCTTCTACTTGTTCTATTGTAATTATATCGCGTGGAGATATTCGGCTAATGAATCTGATAGGTCCGGTGTAATTCTATCGAGAATCGTCCGATCGAACGTTGACAGATTCTACCGTACTGGTCAAAGCGTTCGTCCGACACCACGTTGATCTCCTCTACTTGCTCTATCCTACTCGTAATTGTATTCTGTAGAGATGATATTTGGCTAACGAATCTGGTAGAGGTAGTGTAATTCTATTGAGGATTGACTGATCGAGCGTGGATATATTCTACTGATCCTGTCACAGCGATTGTCCGACCCCACGTTGATCCCTTCTGCTTGATCCTCTATTCTACTGGTACTTGTATTGTATAGAGAAATTTGACTAACGAGTCTATTACATTGCAGTGTAATTTTGCCAGAAATCGCCTGATAGGACGTTGATGTAATCTACTGAACCGGTCAAAGTGTCTGTCTGACCGTACGTTGATCTCTTCTACTTTCCTTCTATTTTATTCTTAATTATATTATGTAAAAATATTTGGCTAGCGAATTTGTTAGATTGTAGTGCAATTTTGCCAGAAATCGCCTGATAGGACGTTGATGTAATCTACTGAACTGGTCAAAGTGTCTGACCAGACGTTGATCTCTTCTACTTGCCTCATACTATTTTATACGTAATTTTGTAATTATATTTATAATATTTAACTAGTGAATGTGTTAGGTTGTAGTGTAATTTTGTCAAGAATAGTCGCGATATAGAGACACATATTATTTACCAGAAATATTCTAACAACCACTATTACTTTCCAATTCGACATAAATCCCGTTCTCGAGATAATTTTCACAGCTGAAGCCTATTTCCTCAATGATATCGGTGGTCCAGCGAACCCGTCCGACCCTTCCCAGCGTTTCTTGGCGCAATGATAGAGTTTCGCGGGAACGTTTAATCAAAATCGTCGGAAGCAGCTCGTCAGGCGACCCATATTTAAAATCGGATCCCGGTATCGCCGGTATCGAGCCGGGCAGCCCAGGCTGGTCCCCCGCGCCATCGCGATAGACATTTATTTTACGGGGCTTTTCGGATTTGACGGATTAGACCGGAGCTTCTCGTAGCCGGTGCGCCGCGAGGATATTAATGCGCGTCGAGAGTGAACCGTGGCGGAGCTGGAACAAGGGGGCAGAGGGACGATTCCGGATAGAGTTCGGAGAGAAAAAAAAGCTTGGTACGACGGGGGTAAGGTGGGGGGAGAGCCGAAAGTAAAAATTGCGGATAGATAAGGGTGCTAAGGGCGCCATTCGTCTACCTCGCGGCTGACAGCCACGATAAAGTTTCTTTCGCGGCGAACTGCGCCGAAGTGGCTTAACGCTGCTCCTCGAGGACGATCCAGTAACCCCGCGTCAAGAAGACGGATACCGCGAAAAACCTCGACCTGGCTTCCGGCCGCCTAGGGGTGGATTTACGGTCGCGAAGTGCGTAGGATTTCCCGTTAAGGGCGACTTAATTGCGCGCCCGCTCTTACCCGATCGACGAGCCCTTCGACGTTTGGAAGAAGGGACCCGGGAAGATCCTGAAAAATTGGGGGTAGTTCGCCGGGAAGGTCTACGGGTTTAGTTTCCCTCTGACGTTTCCGCGAAGCTTTCAATTCGATTGGAGCCCCCCCCGAGGCGACTGCTTCCTCAGTTTCCCCGTCGATGTTCAGGTAACTTTTAGGACATAATCAGAGCGAGTGTCGGCTCAACGGCGAGCCTACAACCCCCGAAGATCGCGAACGCCAGGTCTGTCCTTTGGCGTTTCGCTACTTCCTCGAAATAGCTCGCCCTATCGCTGTTGGAACTCCCCTCTCGGGTCATTCTTACTGCCAGAGTTTGGTACAACTATCCAGGGGACGTGATCCTTGGGATACAGTCGCAGGAAGTGTCGTTCAGTAGCCAAACTGAGCCCAAAATCTTCTGCGCTCGAATGGAGTACGCGAGTTATCCTTTATCCCCCAAAGAAAATTAAATGGAGAACGATCGATTTTAGGCCGGAATATTCTTTACGAGACGCGTCGCGTATCCACAGGTTGGTAATATCGTTGTCGGGTTTTTGGACAATTTTTTTCTCCCGTCATTCACCTTTATTTATTATCAACCGGTCGGTGCAGGGAACGGCCATCAATTCGGATTAACGCCGGGCTCAGCAGGAGGTTTCGTACCACTGTCACTTTTCTCGTTACCATTTGGCGTTACCGTTGTTGTTTCGTTCCCGGCGAATATAGATTTACGAAACGGCAAATTGCGTAACGGTTTCGCGGAATTTTACGACCGTTCCGCGCCCTGCAACTGCGCGACGATACGTTCATTAATCGAACTATTAACAGAACCAACCGAAACTCGCTCGAATCGACCATCTTCCTGTTGAATGCGAACCAAAACGGTTGGACCCGCGAATGTTTATGGGAAATTTTAATTCTCGAAAATATAAAATAGGAATTATTATATGCAGGGGTTCTACAAACCTCCCATTACGTTAATTCTATTAACGATAATCTGAGTTTGCAAGCAGTCTACCGATTAGTCGTATCAAAGGTCCATCGTGGACGAAGTTTCGGAAATCAGGGCGCGATTGATCGTTATCCAACGGCCAGGGAGGCCAGGCGAGAAACAAGAGACACCCACGCGGCGGAATTGCGTTCGACAGAGGGTTCTCTCCCTCTCCTTTTTCATTCAATAAAGGGAAGTAACCGTCGAAGTGTGCCACGGACGAAAAGAGGTTCGTTCCATTTGCGGATTTTCCATTCTGTCCGTTCCTGAGCCCGTGCTTTCACCCTTTCCACGCGCGTGTCCGCGTCTCCGACGTTCCCTCTTCCGCCCTCTTTCCCTCCCGGAAGGGACTCGATGGCCTTTCCCGCGCGGGGAAGAAACCAAGAGGGAGATCGAGCCAACGAAAAGAAACGCACGGGCTCGAGACTCGCGAGAAAATATTTCTTTACGATTTATCAAATTTTCTCAACTATCCTTGGGCCCCTTGAATCTTTTCTTTCCAGTTTCGAGGGCCAACAGCTCCCTGGGCGTTCGTTCGTCGAGTCGAGGACGAATCCGTCGACGCGTCTTCCTTAAATTTTCCACGAGCTCCTGGCACTCGAGTCTCTTCGACCGTTTCCATGAAAAATTAGTTTCCCTTCGGTCGATCGAAAGGACACGTTCCCATTAAACTTGCACGATCCAGCTCGACGTGCGCTCCGTCGACAGGGCAAGTCACTGTACTAATTGTTCCGAGGGCAAAGTTTCTTCGTTCGCGTACAGCCCCATTACGGAATCTGATTCTTTCCAGCAAACGCGCGTTGAAATACCAATATTTAATAATCGAGTCGCGATGCTTCGAGCCGATCGTAAATCTTTCATCGCTGTGACGTTTTTTAATGATAAATAATATTTAAGTTCCGCGTTCCAAGCGCTACGTCTCTCGCTTCCCATTAAAGCTCCATTTCTATCCGCGTTGTACTTAACGTCCCGCCAATTTCACACTTTTTCCGCGATATTTAAACTCTGTTTAAATTCTACGTTTCGTTGTTTCCGCCCCGTTTCATATCTACCCCTCCGCGCGGATTCTACTTCGTAGCGTTTCACCGCGCAATTTTCGCGCAGTATTCGCGTTTTATTTAAATTCCGCTCCCACCTGTTCCCCGATGCAATTTCTATCCGCCTATATATTCCGAGGGAATCCTCTCTCGCGCGTCCATTCGAATCCTATTTTCCACTTAATTTCTATCCGAACTCCGCCTTATTTATATTCTACTCGGGTTTCGTTTCTATCAGTTCCACTGCCGGGTGCAGCTACTTAACGAGATTATATCTACGCTCCCTTAAACCGTTTAAATTGTTTTCCAATCGAGCGATTAAACCGCCCGTGTAGCACCGAGTTCATGGAAAACGACGAAGGATTTCAATCTTACCGGTCCTCGATCGATCAACGATCTTACAGCCCGCGCGATCATCGTTACGCGTAATTCATTCGTCCCACTTTTTACCCCGTAATCGATACTCGGAACGAACGCCACGGCGTATTGCTAACGATTCCTCGATACGCCGTAATTCTCTGCCCTGATGTAATATTGCTTATAAATGGATTCGTTCTCTGTTGCTCGTAAAATCGTCTCGAAGCCATTTATCTCAAGGATGTTGTTCAATCTCGAACTCTTATTTAAAACGATCTATAGCCTCGTCGGACCTTTGTGCTCGTTCCTCGTTTCAAAATTCTCACTCGCGAACAAAGTATGAAAATGATTGGCGATAGGGAAACACGTGGGACGAAAGCTAAAGGGTTTCGAGGAAGGCATTACTCGGTAACGAGCGCTAAGTACGCAATGTATTCGCTCTAATAGCGTGCATGCAGTTTAATTCCGGATACCCAGGTGCTTTCAGAAAGTGGCCCGCTCGTCCCCGGCGATATTTAATGGAAAACTCCGTACCCGGTCGTAATTTTCGAAAGGCGGAGTAAATTGCGCGAAATCTCCGGGCCGAGACGGGCCCCGAAGATCGTAGATTTAATAAACGTCGAGCCCGTGGATCGGAGATTCCACAACGCGAGGAACAATCGCGAAGTAAAACGAAGCAAAGGTTTAACGTCTCGAGTTAAACGTCGTCGGTTCAATTCTCAACCCCCCTTTTGCAGTGACCGTGCTGAAGACGCGAAGGGTTCCAAAGGCTAGAAATCACACACGCGTTGACGTCTTGGGAGTCTTTATTGTAACTCCTGACACACGTCTTAGACAATACATCTTATCGACTATCGATATTGTAAGGATTGTCGAGGATGGTCGGATTCAAACACGTGGACAATAAACGTAACTATATAAACTATACTATTTAACATAAAGAACATAAAAGAAAGACATAAAACGACTAGCGTTCGATGCAGAGTGACGTTCCTGTAGTCAAAGTCGAACCTTCCTTATTCCTATCTTCATAATGATCTAAACAAAACGCACGAACGTATTTCAGCTTAAACCTAAACACCTCACTCGATACCTACTCTAGCTTAGACTAAACACGATCGACGCCAACGGTCCCACGGTCCAAACACATACACTTCTTACAATATACTTATAGAGACGCTCGTTTATTTGTCAGGGGCGACAGACACGGGGTGGTGGGAGTCAACCTAAGCATAAACGCGGATCAGTTTTACGCGAGAAGTTCACTCGTTTCGAAAGGGAGTCGACGGGACTCGAACGAGATTGGATTTTCATCGCGAACAGAGGGCCCCCGGTTAATTCGCCCGTTTCTTTGTCTCGATTTTAGTTCCGCCCGGCGCGATGTTATGAAATGGAGTTATGGTAATCTGAAATCTCGCGGCGCGGGACGAGAAAAGAGCCGCGGAAGGCAGGAAGGGAACTCCGGCTCGTTTCCGGCTCGTTAATCTTCATACGAAAGCTACGGTGAAACAATAGGTCCTCTGTTAAGTGTTGCATTGAACGCCACGCGAACAATAATTCTTCCGGAAGATTACAGTTCAAACGAGGCAATGTTTAACTACGCCCACGCGCCGTTTTAACCTGGTGCTTCGAGTATCCTCGAAATGTCTTTTCATCGCCTCGGAGTATCCCGACCCGTTTTCTATTTCGTTTCGCCCGGGCTTCTTTTCTCTCGCGGCTTTCGCTTTTTCCCCGCGCTTTCATTACCTTTGCGATCACCTGTCTATTCTTCCCGTCGCGTTTGGCAGCCTGCCACCCCCGGCCACTTCGCTGCTGATACTCGATTATTGTTGTCGAGCGCGCGGTCCTCGATTCGAACAGTTAAGGCAGTCAGGTTTTCGAATTTGCGATAAAGAGTTAAGAAAATACATGCTTGCAATAGTATCGAGATTAAAAGAGATTATTCATACACTATAATTCGTTATAAATAAAAAGAAAGGTTGTTTTTAAAACTAGCTTGAGTCCATTGCTTCGTACATTGAGATATTTAAGGGTTTAAAATGTAAAAAAAACTTGTCAACGACGTGTCGCGTTGTATACAGATTTTCTCGTAAACTAGATTCCTGCAAAGACTGCGAACAAATACTTTTTTAATATCCGAACTACCATTATTTTTGATGTAACAAACAAGCGATGCTCAAATACGTAGTGTAATGAAAAATGAAGGTAAAGCTTGCATTAAATAAGTAGGAACTTTTGTAAAAATATTGGATATATCCAACATTTATACTGACGTTATTATATTATTGTATTTTGTTACCAAATGTAGTGTCTAATAAATGTCATTTGAAATGGAAATGGTCCTCGACCGATCATCGAAGTACAGCAACATTGAGTGGCGTGCAGACCAGGATGGGTGACCGCTGGAGAAAAAAACCACTTATATCTATACTGTTCATAATCATTATACCCCTCTATGAGTATTGTAATTGGGCAGTCGATATTAAAAAACAAAAAAAATCTTAGTAAATAAACAACATTTGATACAGAAATAAATGGAAAGAATTCATCAAGGAACAAGAGTAGGAGTAACTGGTATAGTTTTAGAATCGAATTTCCATTTGAAACTACCAAATAGATATAGAAATAAATGGAAAGAATTAATCAAGGAACAAGAATAGGAGTAACTTGTATAATTTTAGAATCGAATTTCCATTTGAAACTGCCAAATAGATATAGAAATAAATGGAAAGAATTAATCAAGGAACAAGAATACGAGTAACTTGTACATAGTTTTAGAATCGAATTTCCATTTGAAACTGCCAAATAGATATAGAAATAAATGGAAAGAATTAATCAAGGAACAAGAGTAAGAGTAACTTGTATAGTTTTAGAATCGAATTTCCATTTGAAACTGCCAAATTGATCACTCGGACGCTACGCGTGTGCGGAAGTTGAATTGTTTATAGGGATTGTACCTAGATGAAACGCTCTATGGGCGTTCTCCGCACAGAGTGGATCGTGAGGAGCACCGAGAGGAGTTTTAAAGTGAATTAAACGGCCGGTATTCGGTCAACGTTCGTCCGAAACCGATCCGTCTCTCGATAAGATCGCTAGAATTCCCTCCCCCGGAAGTTGATGGAAACGAACCTTTTTCTTGCGCCCGATCGTAGTTTAAAGAAGTCAGGGCCGTTCAGCGGTCGGCAGGGGGAGAGGGGGGCAACGCCGCGAAAAAATTTATTGTTTAAAATGTGCTCGAAGGCCGGGTCCTCTTCTGTTCGTTTCGAGGTGGCCGAGGGTTCGGAAACGCCGGCGCAAAAGGAAGAGGGAAACCGCCGCGCCCGGCTGCATTCGCCAAAGAAGCTGGTCAGAGAAAAAGAGATATATTCCCCGGGAACGGTAATTTATCGAATCGCCGTTTCGCCCCGGGGAGATTCGAGATTCGCCTGACCGATCGAATCGCGCCTCCTCTTACCGCCACCGAACGGCTGCTCCAGATATTTCAAACGATCGAACGTTTTCTTGTACGCCGGATCCGTCGAGTTCGCGCGATCTTTGCGTCCTATTCGTTTCATTTATACGGACACCACACTCCATATAAAAAGTTACACGGCGAATCCTCCATGTTACATACGAAAATCGTCTTACAACTCCAGGAACCTCAGACTTTGAATATAGTTAGCTAGAAACGAAGGACAAAGTAAATTATTTTAACCTATGCATGACAGTCCTTTAGTCCTTGTAGACAATTACAATTTTACGTTTGGTAAATTGTTTTAACGTACATGTGTGACAGTCCTCGTTCGATTAGGGTGTACCAAATGCTAAAGGTGCAACGAGTAAACGCAACAACGATACCAACGTTTTTCAGCAGAGTTTTCGTTCCCGCGGAATTTAAGAGTAATAAATTAAGATAAAACGGGGGTTGGAAAAAAATTCGATGGGTGGAGGACGGGAATGGGGGAAGAGGAGAGAGGTCAGTGGTGATTGGAAGAGGGAAGAGAGTGAGAATGGAGGTAGCGGAGCGGAAAGAGCACGAATGCAAGTGAGTTACAGGTTAGATGCGAGCACGGAGCGTGAAAGATGGGGTTTCGATAATCGAACGGTGAACCGGATCAATTAAAGCCCCCGGGGTGGGCATTAATTATTGAAGGTGTCGTCGACAGTTTCCTATCGCACGTGCGATCGAAGCGCAATATTCGGGACGAGTTCAGGATTTTCGCCCCGAGGAGACTCGTCTTTCTCCGCTTCTCGAGACGGTTCTCGTTTAAGCGATCGTGTCCGGATAGACTTTCGTTCTCGCGACGAAACGATTCTAAACAGAGATCTTAATTGACCGCGAAATAGACGGTTACCCAAAACTGTCTGTTCAAATTGGTCTAGAATTAATTCGGGACTTTTAATCACTAGCACAGTATTATAATATTAAAAGTACGCGGTACGCGGAATTACGCGATGCATCGATCGTACGATAGGAAACGAATATTTGTGTTCTTTTTCCTCTCCACACCCCCCAGCCAACGCGCGACAGTCAGAATGGCAGCTTTGAAATTTTCCCCGCGCGGATAAAATCAGTTTGAAAATGTATAATTAAGTACCGGATAATGCATTAAAATTATAAGGTACGCATTCGTCCATGCGAATCCACGTAATAGAATTATCCAACGAAATTGCTACAAGAGTTAAATTGCAGTTCCAGTTACAAAGTGACGCCGGGCGATCGTTAAGCTCGCTGGCGGATATTAATAACGCATATTGCATATTTGGATGTAATTTACAGGGAATTTTCCGACTAATAATCGACCCTGATTAACTTTGGCGAGTTTTACAATGCGCGGCCGCGCAACCCGCCGCGGCAAGAACCGTCGAAAAGTTGTTTCATGTTTTATGCGACGAGCAATTTTGTTTCACGCTTATTACCGTCAAACAACTTGTTAGGCGCGGGCATCAGCGATGCACGGCGCACCTAATTACCACGGTAACAACGTTCTTCGAATTTACAGATTGCGTTTTTAACTCCTTGCGGAGGGGGAAGATTGCACTTTCGAAATTTCGTTCTTCAGACCCTACGGAATATTACATGGTCTCGTTTGCCAACAGTTTTTACTAATATGCTACAAATTGTTTACCCACAAGTTGCTTTACTTATCGTAAAAGCGATTTTCTCGTTAATTTAGAAGGGCTGAACGGATCTGTGCCTGTAATCCTTGGGGGGCAGCATAAAGTTTTGTGTTTAATTTCTTACAAATTATATCGCCCTTGTGTAACATGTAAGGAACTACAGATGTGGATTTACATAGTCAAACATTATCGCTTAGTGAATGTAACAAAATAAATTAGGATAATTTTAGACTTTCTAATGATTGTTCAATTAAATCTGTTTTAGTGTGTACAAAATTTGCATTGCTAATCATTCTATTTACAGAATTCTGAGATCCAAACGTTGCGTGGTAACTTTCTGAGTAAAATAGAAAGTGATTTCTTAAATATCCAATACATACAAAGGAAACAATTGAATAATTGTTGAACACGAAATATGACCTTTGATTAGCTTACTTACAAACATGATACCTGCAATTCTTCTTCTAGTATGCAGTGTTTGGAGATTAGTATTAATAAGTAAGTTATAATTATGAGACTCAAGAGGCATGGGACTCCCACTATGTCTAGCAACAATACGAAGAAATTTGTGTTGAACTCTCTGAATGTCGTTTATGTATGTTTTATTTGTGTATAAAGTTTGAATGTAATTTCATGCTCTGCTATTTTATCGATCTTTGCCTCGAATGTATCAAGACTCGATCCTCTTGGAAGAATTTCACGGAATTCTTTATGGTCGATTTAATTCCCCAACTCGTATCTTCAAACGAAATTAAGTAATATGCGTATTGGAAAAGGTAGAGCTATGGGACGTGTGATTCGAATAAAACGACTCTAATTACTGGTAGAATGTACTTATTATTAAATGATACGTAAAAGGTATATCTAAGAGACTACTTCATCCGCGAAATAAAGGCGAGAGTGAAGCGCAGTTCGCCCTAGCGATGAGCTCTTATCTTTCTATAATAAACACCATGAGTTCGTAGAACCCATGGCCAAAACTCCAGACATGTACAATCGTCACTGGAGATGATTTTTGTAACAATGTGAGACGATTAGGAAATCCAACAATACGTTTGAAAAATAACAATTAAATCGTACGTCAAGGGGTTGATGAATCAACGCAAAAAAAAGTAAAAAATAAAATAAATAAAAGTAACCGTGGAGGAGTGAGAGGTAAGATGGCGGGAGGTCGGTTGGAGCGAGTCGCCCGCGTGGGAGGGAATTTTTCACGGACAAATTGGATTCCCCGTGAACCGATTATCGAGCCATTATTCGACCACCGAGCCAAGTAACGTCTCGACGGCGTGACGTTTTCAGAAAGTTTGCCCGTGCACTCGAGTCCACTTTCGACCGGCCAAAAGGAAAAAGAAACCAGTAAAAAAGGAAAAAAACGAAAAAGAACGGGGGTTGGGAAAGGGGTGAACGGGAGGAAAGCGGGGTAGCACCGAAAAGCTATTTCCGGTCGAAAGGGTCCGTGTATCGGGGCCCGGGGAACCTACGAAATGGCCGACTTAAGGAAGTTTTACTGCGAGACAAACCGGAAGTGATTCGGCAACGACCGAAACACTTCTTTCTCGGTCGGCGGCGGGGGCGCGAGGGGGGGGGGGGCCAAGGAAAAGAAACTTTGCTCCCTTTGGCTTCCGCTTCGTTCCTTTTCGCCGGGATTACGGCCCTCGGACGAACATCCATTCTCGTTTAACGCCTTTATTTACCGACGGCTGCTTTCCCTCGCGCTCTCCAACACCCCCTCCCCACCCGCCGTCTCTCCCGGTTGTATATTTCTCTTTCGCCCTCGTGGCTTTTCGCCGCGCCGGGCCATTTTTCCGTTTGCTCGTTTTTCGCTCGGTCCGTCTTCTTCGACGCTCGATTATCGACACACGGACGGGACCGTGCGCGTTAAAGAATCCTCCCTCGGAGAATCTCCCTCGAACCGTTTCTCTTTCCACGTACCCGGTAGTTTACAGATTATCGAACTTTATCCAGATCGTTCGTCCGAACTGCATCCCCGAGTTCCCGGATGCTGGATGCTGCGAACCGCCTCGGGGCGAGACTGTCCAAAAATGAGATTACGAACAGACTAAGACGCGACAAAGACTTCTTTGATATCGCTCCCGGGGACAGGATGTGCGTCGCGTTATGCTCATTCGCCGGCGAGATCAAACACCCTCCTAACCCTTTGAGAAACGCGTTTGTACGTTACGCCCTCGCGTTTCCATCGGTGCGTTCACGAAAGACGTTTACGAGGTGTAATCAAAAATTCCTGGAGGGAGTTTTAGCGTCGTTCGCCTCTTGGCGATCCACGCTTAGCCTGAGATTTTATAAAAATAGCGATATAACGATTCCTCTGGTCTTACGAACGAGACGAATACATATTTTCACTGATTTATTAACCCTGGAACTACCGAAATGCTCACAATGTCCCATTCGTAATTTCGAATAAAAATTTTCACATTGTAGTTTTCTATAAGAGAATGAATAAAGAGTATCTATCGTTTTAATTTCATTGGTAATGGGGTTTCGAGATCCCAGAGAAATGGGCCGAAAATATACATTGGGTGAAAGATCTATTCGTATACCTCGTCTGTGACAATACTCTAGAATCTTTGATGGATCGATGAGAATCAAAACTGACCTAGCGATGAAGCTCTATGTTTATGATGACCTATGCAAGGCGGATCGCAGCCAATTTGCTAATATTATTTAGTTTTTAATTAATAACCGCATTACCCAGCTAAGAGCGATACGATTATCAATTAAATGGTAAATAATATTACCCAGGTCCCACCACGTGGAGGTTGCTGCGAATGGAGACCCGCCCTAACCGATTCCCAACCACCCTCCATTAATAAAGATCTTCTGTGACCAACGATCGTTGGTCGAAGAAGCAATAAACGAAAGTGCAACCAACGAAAGAGTTCTTTGAGCAAGAATTTGCCTCTAAATTCTCATCAACAAAACAGAGAAATAGACCAAAATAGCTAAAGGGAATTGAACAGAGTATATTAGCAAAATGTTACAAGAATTTAAGCTGAAACGTAAAAATAAAAATCTTATATTAATCAGTGTCATCGAAACAAATATGGTATATGCATCGACATAATGTTATACATATCAAAACCAACATTCGTAATTGTAATGAAAGAACACCAAACAATCAAACGAAATGGAAGAATCGCATAAATTCGAAAAACAATGTAAAAGTAGAAACAGAGAAAAGGAATATTCATAATACCCAAATAAAATCAGATAGATAAATACAGTTGAATTCACATCAAACAAACAAATAAAAATAATAAAATATAAATAAGTGGAGTGGACTTACTACTTGTTGTCAGTACATAGGGTAGTTACCACTGGGCCAGCTGTAAAATAAGAAAATATTCATATTATAGCAGCATCAGTTAGTCGAGGAAGGCAAAATCAGTTCAGTGAAGCGAAATTGGTATCAAACGATAGAATAGGAGAGGGGAGAGAATTTTTAAACAGTTCTTACCATTGGTCATCACCGTCCGGCACTGGTCAGTAGTGGTCAGTAGTGGTAGGAGCACTAGTCAGAACTGGTCAGTAGTGGTCAGTTCTGGTCAGTTCTGGTCAGTTCTGGTCACCAGTGGTCAGCCCGACGACCCATTAAAACCACCACAAAGTCGAAGATTAAAGATTAAAATCTTCTTAGAAGGATCCCCTTAAAATTGAATGCACGATCTTTTTAACATTTTGTCCCACTTTGAAGGAGTGTATTTCAAGACTAGGAAATAAAAGAATAAAGTCAATCGGGCATCCCAACTTGAAAATTCGGAGGTAATTTTAGCGTTCTTTTCTCATGGATGGCGATCAGTTGAGAAACTATCCACTGAATTAGTGATGATGAACAGACAGCTGTAGTGTGTTCGTAAATATATGTGAGTTGACTATGAAAGTTTCCATTTTTTATCCTGATGTTCCAGGGTTTGAAAAGCTACCTTATTCCTCGGTGTATACGGAGCTCCTTAAACGGAATTGATTGCGCGATTTAGCCAAATTCGAGGTTGAAATCATTCGTTAGAACGGATAAAAAGATCCAGCGGATAGCTTCTAAGTATCTCCCGATCGTTCCCAGTAGCCGCCACAGTGAATTTACACGGGTGAAAAATCTGTTTTCGTTTCGAGCCGGTGTCTCGGATAGAGATCCGAGTACGCGACGATCGCCAGCCACAATCGGCTGGATCATTACTATTCTCGTTGCATCCGTCGCGACGCGCGAACCTTAATGCATTCGCCGCTCCCGTAATTCTCTCACGAAGCCCCGCGTGCCATCGCCGCCGCCCCCCTTGTCGCGGAAACTTTCCCGTTTCGAGGCATCGACTATCAGAAGTGGAAAACGCTTCCAGGGGCCGGGGAAAAGCCGTCGAACGCGATCCGGGGGGAACGCTCGAGTTCGGGATTGCACCCGGAGGAGCTCATACGTTATTCCTCGCGCACGCGGACGTCCCATGCAACGGGTGTCCCCGAATAATCCGTCCCGCGGAGCCGAAAAATTTTATCGTTTCCCGGTCCGCTGGAGGGGCGATTTAATTTTTTATATTTCTGGAAATTCCGTTTCGTCTCTACCGGATGATTTATTCGAAAGGTTTCGGAAGGTGACCGTAGCTGTCCGTGGCCGATCGAACGGACCATCAATTACCCCGGTGCCGGTCCGGAGAGTCTCTTTCTGAAAATTTCACGCGACATCGTTCCGTTGATCCCGCGGACCGTGAAGGGGTGGGACCGGGCGCGGCATTTTCCCCCCGAGTCTGGCATTATGCCGGGGCGTCCGCGTGTTTTTCTCCTTTTCGCCGAGGCGGCGCGGGGGCGTCGTCGGGCTGGCATTTTTTCAGTGTCCCTCGGAAAAAATCTATAAATCTCGCGCGTGAGCCGGCGCGTACGTCAGGACCATTCGTCAGCGGGCAGATTGCAGCCGGGGGGGGAGGCTGGATTTCGAGCCGCCGTCCAATGGGGGTGGTCGAAAAAGGCTGGACGGCCACCCTCTGTCCTCCGTCAGCCCGGGACGGCTTCGTCCCCGCGCGCAATAAAACCGCGAGCGATTTTTACGATCGAGGCCGGATCGCATGACGAGGTAATTTACCTTCCAAGAGAATTCTCGGCACGCTGACGCGGTGGTTACGTGTCGAGCCGCGCCACTTCAACCCCCATCGACGCGAAACCCGCGGCTTTCCACCCCTCGCGCCGGCACTCCTGCGGACGTTTTGCCCGCGGCTTTTAGCGCCGCCAGACGATGGCCTCTTCGGGCCCGTTCCTCCCTTTGTTCACAGGTCGATTGCTATTGCAGGAGCTTCCGCTTCGTCTTCTTCTGCGACATCGATTTTAACAGTGAAACGATCGAGGAAAGCGTGCACGTGTGGAAAGAAAGTAATATTAACACTAGAACTACCGACAATTATAGTGTGTTCATTTGTACCAAAGAAATTGAAACGATAGTGTCGGATGGCACGCATGAATCATAGTATTTTTCCCCTTGAGTCACATCGCTGAGTAAGGCCGTACAAAGTCAGTGTAATCATCCGGCTCCCCTTCCCCTCTTGTACAAACCGACAAATAGGGACAAAACCCCGAAAAAGGGCCTTCTTGTACTCAGTCGAATCTGTAAGCCCTGTCGACACTAAACAAGTCTACGCCACTAACTCGTATTCTTCCTTGGACTCCAACAATAGATACGCGAAGAAATATATAATGCAATGGAAATAAGTGTTTATATATTCTCCTATAGAAAATTGCGATAAATTTTCAAAAATTCAGTCGAGTTAATTTTTTGCAAGTTTTATTAGAAATTACGAATGGGTCATTTTGACGGGTTTGGTAGTTCTAGCGTTAATAAAGATATCGATGGAAGTTTCGTTAGGTTAATTGGTGTATTCTTGATTATTAACCATCCTGTTACTAAAATTACACAGTCGACGGGCCACGATTTCAGAAAACAAAAAGAATATGTGAGGAGAGTTATAGCTTTACATACCTCGTCGAGGGTCGTTAGCGGCTCGCGATAAACTTGGCTGTTTAGATGCTCTCGGAGAAACTAATCAACTTTATCTTCATCGCCTGTCATCGAAGAGTGTTTCGGTAATTACTCTTTGCTTAACCGGTGACGTTCAACGCGTTATACTGCCGAACAAATGTATCTCCTTTAATATTTCAACTTCTGAATTAATTGCTTTTGTCCCATGGCTAAAAAATCCTGTCATATATCGAGAATGTGACAGTCCAAGTGTTAGAAAATATTAGAATTCACAATACAAACAGTCTAGATGATCTCGCAAAACACATAGGTGCATTTTACGAGGGCGTAAACCTAACTTGGAACATCGTTGCGATTTATCAGTCCAGCAACGTCTTCGCGGAGGATCGTATAAAATCCATTTCTCGTTCCCGGTTACTAAATGCTATAACAAAGTCTTTATCGCGGTCAAACGAAGATACGTATACGTTGCACGACCGAGGAAACTGCGTTTTATAAACTCTTCGACATTGCCTCAATTTTGTTCAAATGTCTATCAATTATTTGAAAAGTTCGAACAGCGTGAACTAGTGGGACTGTTCAATAGAGATTTACTATGGAAACTGCGTTCTATAAACCCTTCGATATTGCCTCAATTTTGTTCAAATGTCTATCAATTATTTGAAAAGTTCGAACAGCGTGAACTAGTGGGACTGTTCAATAGAGATTTACTATGGAAACTACGTTCTATAAACCCTTCGATATTGCCTCAATTTTGTTTAAATTTCTATCAATTATTTGAAAAGTTCGAACAGCGTGAACTAGTGGGACTGTTCAATAGAGATTTACTATGGAAACTGCGTTCTATAAACCCTTCGATATTGCCTCAATTTTGTTCAAATGTCTATCAATTATTTAAAAAGTTCAAACAGCGTGAACTATCTGATTTACTATCTCGAGCGTCCGTTTAAAAAATTCGTAGATCGAATCTAATTAGTTTAATTTGATGCAATTGATTTTGACTGACGCGAGGGTGTTGTTTGGAATGTTTTCAGATTGGTCTCGTCGCCGACAAGACCAAACGAGGCGGCGAGTAGCAGTAGCGGCGCGACGCAGCACGCCGCGACGTTCGCGGTGCGGGTGGGCACGATCGACGGCGTCGTGACGCATCATTTGCGCGCCGAGACGAGAAGGGACCTGGCAGCCTGGGCCAGGGCGATCGTTCAGGGTTGTCACGCGGCCGCCCACTCGTTGCGCGAATACACCGTTCGTAAGTAATCAATTTTTAAACGAGTCGAACTCTCTGACAATCAATTTTTAAACGAGCTTTTTTTTTATTTTATATTTATATTTATATTTATATTTATATTTATATTTATTTTTATATTTATTTTTGTTGTATTTTTAAACGAACTCTCTGGAGCAAACGAAAAGAACTTTCATTACGTCCCAAAGTAATCCAAGTAGCACTTTTTTAACCCGTTGCCCCACGATTTAAAGTCCAACAAATTGAGCCTAGAATTTAAACAAAACTGCCCAGCCTTCGAGCCATTCCACAGTGATACGTGGTGTCTACAATTGATCCGAATACCTGACCACAACTCTCACACGTGATAATCAGTTTAGGCCCGAATACCTGACCACGAGTCTCGCACGTGGTTGTAGAGCAAAGGGTTAACGGAACCTCGACGTTCCCCTAGATTCTTGCAAATCGATCGTAACGTGAAAACAGAGTGAACATTTAGTCGAGAAAAGATGGAGGCGCGCCGAGCGTGATTGCGAGTGTTGGATCTCGTTTCTTTGTCGTTCCGTTGGTCGAAAGAGAAATATGGCGAATAAAGAGCGGAATTAATTGTGCTCCGAAATTCCAGACATCGATCAAACTGTCCCCGTCCCTCCTGCCCCCCATGGGAAACAAACAAATATTTTCCTATTTCGTTTTCGAGCGTAATCGTTCGTTCCACGGGTCGAGCGTCCCGTGTACGCGTTCGAACGTGAAATAAAGAGCGGGAGAAAAACAACGGGGATCGCGCGCGCATACATCTTCCCGGCGGGAAGGGAACCAGCACAACCGGGATATATCCCGATCCTCCTCGTTGTCCTCGACGGGCGAGAAGCGCGTCGGCCGTTCGCTTCGATGAATTTTAATTTCTTTCCAGCGTGGACGAACGGCAATAATAAATCGAGATTAATGCCCGACCCAGGCCGGTTCGCGCGAGCTTTTTTCGATCCCCACTCGTCAAATCCATCGATCACGAACACCCTGGTTCTCCACGGCCGGAGAAGGACCTCGAATGGACTAGAAAAATCGAAAAGAATATCGCGAACCATCCAACGGCGTCTAAAATTTCCAGCGTGTTCGGTTCACGGGCAATTGGGTCGAAATAATCGAAAATTCTATAGTTGATCCCGGGAATATCAGAGAAGATGTCAGAGGACACGTAGAAGAGTGCTACTTGGGTAAAATATTTAAAGTCTCTCGGTACGGGTAGAAACGATGTTCCGGAATTTAATTTAACAAGAGAGATAAAATGCAACGGAATAGGTATAATGGTTACGCAAGTCTCCCGGAATATAGAAACTCGTTGAAAGAAAATGACGGAAGCGGTGTAACGTTCGAAACTACGTTGCAGGGTACATAAGGAATAACGAGACGTTTGCTTTCTAACGAGTATAAAAAATTAATGTGGAAACTGACTCGAAGCAGAGTGTATGAAAGACAAAGGTATACATAGGTGTCTTTCGCGATTTCCAGGGTGCACGTGGCAAGGAAAAGCTTGCCAGTTGGTTGTGAACCACGAGGACGGTTTCGCGTTGTACGCTGCCGGGACCAGGGGCGTGGGTGGAAACGGGCTCAGTCCTGGCTCACCCCCGGCGCCCTTATGGAGACGATCCTTCGACAAACTGAAAATGTCCGCCGACGACGGGGCGCGTCTGCTGTGGCTCGATTTCGGCGGGGAGGATGGCGAGATTGTGAGTAATCCACGAAATTCTTTCGATAATTAGCGAAGCAAAATAAAACAGAAAGACCATTAACACTAGATTGACCAAGGAAGTCATTTTGACTGCTTTTTAATTTCAATTAGAAAAACAATTATGTATATAATGACACAATTTTTGTACAACATATAAATGCGTTTATTAATAATTGTAGTTACCTCCAACCTCCTTCATTTCCAGTATACATATGTGTTGTACCTATATTGCCCAAAAGCAGTCATTTTAACTGCTTGGAAAATTTTAAATAATCAAATGACTTTTATTATTGAATCGACTAAATCTCTTATATGACCAGTTCGGCTCTGTATTGAAATAACAGTTTTCATTTTTTTTTCAAGTTACATGATAAATTGTCGATTTGGGCGTATACTTGATAATTTGCAGTTTCTCGATAAGCTAAAGTAGTACTTGTTATTCGAATCTTTATGCAGTGATACTTGTTCCAACAAGTTGTTTATTTTATTTCTTTTGCGCCCTAAATTCATAATATTAAAAATTAATTTTAAACAAATTTCTTTACACATTAGTTATTCTTTCACAATGCGGTCATTTTGACTGCTTTTCGGCAATATAAGTATATACTAAGTTTCAGTCTTTCTGGTGTTAAAGAAGAAACTTGACAGCTTCTTTTCCATAAATTTTGAACAATAAACAGAAATTCATCCGATCGATGAAAACCGAATTTTCTCTCGAGAGTATCGAACACCGTTAAAAGATCCGTTAGTGCGAAAATTCGACCATGGTAGGCGACTGCATGAAATTAGCCCGAGAAAAATAGCCCGCTGGAACAGACGTGGCTGATAATGCCGCGACAAACGAAATCTCGATCGAAAGGACGGGCATTGTGGGAAGAAAGCGGTGGTACCTTTCTTGCCGGGCAAAGTATTGAGAATTTTAATTGACTCGGCGCAGACCATCGAGATGATTGTTATCGCCGACGGGGGCGCGCAGCTACCGCGAAGAAGGGAGGAGGCTGTGCGCCAAGTAATCCCATTGTGCTCGTCACTTTCAAAGAGCCCTCGACGCGAACGATGCCGGAAATACGTACTTTACATCTTCTCCGAACACTGTCGTCCGGTACCGTTCAATGGCCATTCATAACCGCGCGCCGTAGGGCGGGGAAAGAAGCCATCGGAGGAGAGAATCCACCGCGACAGACGTCTCGATGGAAAAATTATTCCGCTCTCGAGCAGCCTGAAACGAACCTGCAAATGGAGAATCCTCGAAATCGTTCCCCCCTCCGCCCCCTCTTCGGAATTTTTATTAAGCTCGACGATGACCTGGCAAGTTCGACCCCGACTGTTCGATATCCCAAGAATATGTTCGCGATAAGCAAAAAACAAGAGACTTTATTGCTCTCTCTATGCGACTCGTTCCCCTCTTTATAGGATCTCAATAGTTCGAACACTAATTTTTAATGAAAATTCGTATCCATTTGGTGCAATTCCCTCCCTTGCAAAGGTCAGTACTACCTGAGGAGGACACTTGTTTATAGCACCCCCTAAGAACAGCATTTTCGATTTGTAAAACTACATTAATTAAATACATACTGTAGCAAATAAATATTCAACATTTTTGCCAGGTCGTAAATGGAGGAACCGACGAAACGCAGGGTTTGTAATTCTTAATTTGAATCTCCGTAGGAAACTTGAAGTCCTCCGCTTCTTGTCGAGCATTCGAATCTCGAGTTTGTTTCAGCTTAGAAGCGATGGTAACTTGTTTGGTGGATTCGTTGATCCCCGGTTGGTACGGCTAAACTTGACGATCCGCGTACCGTTTCAGGAGCTGGACCTCGAGAGCTGCCCGAAGCCGATCGTGTTCGTCCTGCACAACTTCCTCTCGGCGAAGATCCACCGGCTCGGATTGAGCGCATAGGGGTACGAGGGGGCCCCGACAGAGGCCCCCGACCTGCCGCCCCACACCACCAGGTCCGTCACCAGCGTCTTCCTTCACTGAACTCGATCCGACCGAAAGAGAGGAGGGAAGAGAGAGGGTGCCAGGCAGGAGAGAGCAACGAAGACCACACACAGAGACTCGACGGTCCGGGAAGACGCGTTGGAGGTTTCCGCCGGAAGGGACGTTCGCATGTTCGAGACGATGCTGATAGAGAGAGAGAGAGAGAGAGAGAGAGATAGACTCTTTTAACGCGAGAGAAAATAGAAGAAAGTATACATGGGCGACTCGAAGCCATCCACCTTGGTCGCGATTTATCGAGGAAAGCACATCCGTAGGCTAGCGTCCAGCGGGAGATTGGGTCGGGCTGGAGGGAATCGTAACTAATCAACGCGCCTAAGTAACCAATTAAAACTATCTACCTAACGCTAAGTAAGAATAACACGACCGGTTGGGGTGGGAGGGGGGTGAGAGAGGACTGAGAGGAGAGTCCAGCTGGTCGAGGAGGAACGTTCTCGATCGAGAACGCCGACTAGAGGAAGCTAATCAATTACTGTCCAACCGCGCGCTGCCCGTTGGCTATTTCGGGCTCCGAAACTTCTTCCCTTGTCCATCGAGTCCTCTTACGCGAACCGTGGCGCGGCCAAGTTCGTAAAGAGAGGGGGACGTCGCGCCAGGGGATGTTCTTCGACGTCCGAAAAGAGACTCGTACGGAAGTTTCCCGTCGATTTGCGGCGGGATCGCGAAAACTTTCCACGAGATAACGCGTCTCGCGATTTACGCCGGGCTCTCCCGTAGATCGAAACGTCGCGAATCATTTCCGATCCGATCGCTATCGACACCGCGAGTTTCAAGAGTTTCCGACGAATCGAGGGTCTCACGGAGCCACACGGATCTCGGGACAGTTAAAAACGGAGCCGAGGAAAGTCGAGGAGGACGAGATAACGATCGCGTGGGATCTCGTCGAGGTATCGAGGAGGCTCGATCGGGGGATCGTACGATCCCCTCCGAGCGTAGACCAACGGGCGGACGTTAATAGTTGTTTTGTACGATTCGTATTCTTAACGCGAGTAAATGTAAGATGCCAAGAAACGTCGATGTGTATAATGGTAGCTGCGGGTCTGCTGCTCGATGTTCTTCTTCTCTTAGGGCTAATTCGCGGCGGGCCGATCACCGTGATTCCATTGTTTCTTTGCTTCCACGGATAAGCTTTGGAGGCCGAGCTTTGGCCAGAAAAGTTCCTACGACGTGCAAAATCGCAGGCTGCGTAATATCCAATGATGTACCCCTTCTCCCAGACAGATTCTCGCAAATCGAGACCCGATTGACCTCGCCAGCCCTCTGACAAGAGTTCCTCGACCACCCAGCATGGCCAAGGCAGCTCGATTTGTAAATAAAACGCTACCACCTATCCGTAATCTTCCTTCTCGCAAGTAGAAGATACCGAGTGACCAGCGCTCTTTTTATAAAATCAAAATTTAACACGCGATAGATCGAAACTTGATCCTGAAATATCAACTAAAAAAGTAGCGTTGAATATGAAATTATTTGGAATTATAGCTTCGTTTTCGTTTGAAATTATAGACTTTTAACGCTGTTTATAAGAGGGTATTATTGTATCGTGGGTTAGATTTTGAGGCCGAGAGAGCGCTGGTAGCGTCTGTATCCTTTCCTCGTTAGTCCGTCGATCGCAGGCTGTCGTCCGGAAACCGAATCCCAGGTCGCGGATCATCCCGGGAGCGGTTGCAAGCCGCAAAAGTGTCGCTGGTCGTAATCGTGAACGGAGAGGATCGTCGCGATCCAATCTCGCCGCGAGTTAGCCAACGTGGGCGGAAGAGATCGGGCCGGACCGACGATTTATTCGCATTACGAGGCTACTCCCGAAGCCACGAACAACTTATCGAACCGACGAGCGTCCGCGCGACATCGGGATTTCCTTTCATCCGTATAAATCCGAAAGAACGCACGGGAGAACGAATCGCGATCGCCGGCGCGACGAATGTGTTCGACGAGCAACTTACTCGGCCACAGATTTACGGACGTTCCATACTTACGGTCACCAAACTCGTAAATGTCATTTGTTGGCAATTTCGATTCATTGAACGAGCCTATATTAACCCCTTGACTCACGATTCAATGTAATTTTTCAAATGTATACTGTTTAATTTTGTTTAAATTCGTTCGTACAAGGAAAAGAATAGATTTGTTTTACGAAAAAAATATGTTGATTTCAATTTGTAAAATTTGATTGATGGTGGCTTGACAATTATGGATCTTGACATCAAGAACTTGTGACGAGTCAGACAATGGGTTAAAAAAAACAATTTGATCCGTAGATCTAGCGTCAACGTTTCTGTAGGAAAAATACAGTGTCCAAGATTTCTTAATTTATATCGACAGACGCCTCCGTTAGCCCAGTGTGCGGTAAAATGGCGGAACCGAACAAAGAGGCGTCGAATTAATTCGTGGACCCGTAGCGTTTCGTACAGAGACATTATTTAAAATTGCTCCGCGTTGTTCGGCGAGCTGCGAACGGGTTTCGTTCGACCGTGATACGGGGTCTTCCCCAAGAATTGTTGAGTGTTACCAGAGCGGCCGTACAATAATAAGATTTCGACATTAAGTAGAACATATCAACGAAGCCACGTACCATTGGATCGCGTCCATCCGTCGTCTCCGGGTCGTTCCTTTCGCGACAAGGAGGCCGTCTCGGTCGCCTCGTTATTTCTGTACATAGATCTTCACCCTCGGAGGACTCCAGGGGCGATCGTTCGCTGGGTTTCACGGCGACCCGAGCGGTCTTCTTGCGTCCTTCGTTCCCGGTCGAGGCGGTTTCAGGATCGTCGAGCGTGCTCCGCTAGGTTCTCGCGAGTTCGTTTGCGTCGGATTCGCGGGCCCATCGATCGTCCGCCATCGTTAACGCTTGGACGATGGAACACGCTTTAGACGGATAAGACGTTACCAGCACGGGAACGTGTACTTTTCCCTTCGTACGCTGATAATTCGTCGGATCAGAGGCATCTCGCGAGAGAAATCAACGTTGCTGATTAGTATCGAGTGTCGTATCGTCCGTCGTCCAAGCGTTGACCCCTTGCAACCAGCTCGTGATTACGTTACGGGGGCCAACCGTGGCGAACGTCGCCGTATTATTGCTTGGTATTCGATGGTCGTTTAGAGAATTGAACTCGCGAAGATGTTTGGGCACGGTTGTCTTCTAGTACAATTCACTCGAGTCGTGGATGAAACGACGTGGATCGCGTTGAACTTGTAACCGGTTAGCAACCAGTTCGACCGAGAATGAATTAACCGCGACGCGTTCAACTGGCCGATTGGATTAACTTAATAAATTCAACTCGAAGCGGGGGCGACTCTTTCGACGCGTGCAGGCTCGGAGTTTCCCGTTCACGCCTTCCACTTCCGGCAATATTCGCTTGTCCCAATCACTCGGTTAACTCTTTGATTATAATTCTCTTGGTGAGTAATTTTATTTGATACGTCTAAATTTAAAACATACCTTGATTTAAACTAACGACCTCGGAGGCGTCGAATCGGTCGCTACCCGCTTAACTGAAAACAACGGCTCTTCTTTTCCCCAGCACGCTTCGCCCAAAGTCCTGAAAGTGTCCCCGTGTATATTGTAAAAATCTCATCCTCGTTGAAAAAATAAACGAATGGATCGTCGTTGCGCCAGCGAAATTATAAATGGCCGAACGGAGTAACGATTCAAGTCGTACGATCGGGGGGGAAATTAACGCGTTGATCGAAAATTACGCCGACAACGGAGGGCTGAGCGAACGCGAAATAGAAACGTGTTCCGCCCGGATCCAGCCCGAAAGCCAGAGCAGCATTTTCGGCGCTGAAATCGCAAAGTAGAAAAACCTGTAAATGAGCGAGCGCGTCGGTACGAATTAATTTAACTCTTCTGCGCGATTTAATCGGCAGAACGAGAGAGAGAGGAGAGAGAAAGAGAGGAGAGAGGCCGGGAACGCGACGCGAAAGGAACACACGCCCCCCGCGAGCGAGCGTTACGCACGCATTCACACGCACACACGCCTAGAGGAACGAAGAGCAACGTCGTTAAGCGCGGGACAAGTTCGGAACATCGACGATTCGGTTGGAAGGATTTGCGCGTAAACTGTGTATTTTTCTAATGATTTAGGACGTTCGGCCGGTCGCGGCACCACGAACGCGCCCGTTTTTCTTTTGCCCCGGTTCACGGGACACACGCAGTCCTCTTACGTTTTCATTTTCTCTAGGTTTAAGAGACGTTAACGTGTATATCTATGAGTTACCAAATAAATGAGAGCGGTTAGAAAAGTTACAACCCCGATCACTCGTCCTCCCCCACCCTTATACGTCCAAATGTGTCTCGATGTTTATTAGTTTATCTCTAACTACTTCAAACGTCGTCCAACCACCAGAGAGGGAAGAAGAGTCCTCCAGGTAAGCATTTCACGATTAATATTCGTACAACCGGAGAGGAGGTGATTCTACATGAAAAAACAAATTGAAAATAAAGAGTAAAATTATTTCTTTTGGGGTGTCGTTGTCCAGAAAATCCACTGTAAATATTCACCGAGCACGCGCGTATTTAACTATGGCTTAGATAAATAGATGTTGACATGATTTCCTGAGCACGTATCATCATTTTATTTGTTCTTAGTATGTTATTATCTTCAATTTTGTCTAATTATGGTCCCCATATTTAACACCCCTTGATTTGTATCTATGGGGTCATGTTAAAACAAACGAGTATAAGAAGAATATTTTATGCACTCCTCGATTACAAGCGAGAATCATTTGGCATTTGAAGAATTAAAGATACAGAATAAATTAGAATCCATTAGTTTATACGAACCTAATTTAGAAAATTGTATATGTAGCATAATGTGCAATTTTTAACAATTTTTTTTAATTTAAATCTACTTTAAATCCATAAACAGAAGTAACACAGTACAAATCGATTTTCTCGATAACGAAACCTCAAATGAACAAATTTTATTCTTTATCTTCGATTTGTTTTTTCATCCAGAATCACCCTTTTACCGCTTGTACTGATACACCCTGTATTTTGATTAAATGCCTGGAAAATCGTTGGTGATTTCAACGTCCGACTGTTTTTCAGTGTAACTAATATTTAAATTTCTCTGGCGCGTCTACCAAAATAAATAAAATAACGAGACCACGCTCACGAGCGTTTTTATTATGTCGATGGACGAACGTTTGCTGTATTTCCGGCCGAAAATCGGACCTAATCTCGGGGAATTTCCGATCGAGTAACGTGCGAGAGACTAATGCGAGGTACTCGCAACGGGGTGTCCAAGGCAAATAAACCGTCCATCGAATATTCATCGGCGGCATCGAGTACGGGGCTCGCGGAAAGTTCGACGGGTTCGCGTGTTGACCAGGCAATCGATAAATTCGCAATCGCTCAACTGAGAAATACGTCTACGAATTCAAAAGAATCGTCGTCGACGGGGGCGGAGGTCTCGGGGCAGAAAAGTTCCGAGACTTTGTCATTTTTATCGCCAGACCCGATATCCACGTCTGGTGATTGGCTCGCGAAACTTTTCTGATCTGTCTTCCGTCCGCCTGCGAGCGTTCCAAGATCCTCTCTACCCTCGAGCAACCCTCGCGATCGCGAGCTCGATGCACCCCCCCGGAATCACGCGTCCGCTTCCTGACACCCGTTGTATACTTCGCGGAAGAAATACACCGTAATATTCCAAGCACACCCCCGGAGGTTTCTTAAACGATATCCTTGCTGGATACGAACGGGGGTTAATCCTTCTCGACGACTCTTTGATTCACTGTCTCGTTTAATTTTATCATTTTTTGTGAAAATTAACAGAACGGCAGAGTTGCTTGGGAGCCGTAAATACTTGACGAGGCAATAGAGGACCACGTGTATTTAATTGTTGCACAATAATCCGGATAAGAGTTAAAAGCTTCCAAGGTCCTCGAGCGTCCCTGGGATATTCTCGTAAAAATTAAATTTCTACTTGTACTTCTTCTTTACCTTCTCTTCGATCGCTTCTAACTCCACTTTCCTCGATGTTGGTCTTCGAAGAAAGCAAAGGGGAAGTGTTCAAAGGGAACTCTTCTCTTCTCGCCGAGAAGGCAGTTGGGAAATGAAGTTAAACGGGGGAAAGAACGGCAATCTCGACGACCGCGGAACTTCTTTCGTTCGGAACGAGAGATTCCGTAAATTAACTCTCGACTGTAACGAACCGTCGCGATGAAATCGTTGTTTTCCAGGGAAATATTCTAACGTTCCCATAAACAAATTTAAGCAACTTGCCGATCTTTTGGACATCGCCAGTGGCGTGTTCCGGAACTCTGCAGTTTGGATGGAAATTGTTTCTTCGCGGGGAGGGGGAAAATTGAAAGGATTCAAATTCGACAGGTATTTGTTTCGACGAGAGAAATCAGAGGCGGTTGTAATTTCTATTCTAGTCGGCGGATGTGCATCGAGTCCGGGTTGACCGAAGAAACCGGGTCACGGGAGGCATTGTTCCTTCGGGAACCCCATTCTCTGTCATTAAACTGGTTCGCCCGTGTTCGTTATTTTGTCCTGTTCCCCGGCTATTTTTAACGAGCTCCCGTCTCCGCGGTCTATTTGGAATATTTTGCGAGCGAATTAGCGTCCCGGCGCGGTCCGGAATTTGAAACAATCCGGAATTCGCGATGAATCAGAATCGGAGGATAGTTTAGAATACTAATGGGTTAATGGAAATCAAGGCAATTTCGGATTGCGGGTAACGCGGGACACGGGTCGACTCGAATTTTCGATCTCCCTACGCCCGCTTACCCCCTACTAAAACCGAAATAAATTATGGCTCTAACGTATCTACTTGTTGAATAGGCGCTCGAACGTGGGTCCAACGAAATTGTTATAATTTTCTGTCATTTCTCATATAACTGTTCTACTCGTACACAGAGGACTTTTGCTTGAAGCTAAAGTTCTTTCGGATATTTTTACAATAAGAATACACAGCCAATTTCAGTTTATTCCCCCCGAAGACACGTCCTGATTTCCAGAGAGGAACGTCGTCGAAATGACCTGGCGTTAATTGAAAATCGAGCTGAGCTGGAACGAATCGGGCGATAAGTTGTAGAACTTTACGCGATTCCGGATATTTACAACGCGGCGGCCGCGATAACGTAACCCCCTCGTTTCGTACTTGCTCGTTCTATTTACCGCGATCCCCGTGGGCCCAATCTCTCCTGGAAACGCTTTATAGATTATAAACGCGAACCAACGGCCCCGTATAATTCACGTTTGTTATCCCGCATCGTGGAAACCTCGTAATGATACGTTGATTCTATAGAATTTCGCTGAAACCACCCCCCTCTTCGCCTCCCCCAGCAATTATAGCCGGGGTTTTAACAACGGACCAGAAATAATAAATTGTTCGAGTGCTTGGAAAGAAGCTCTGTCTGCTCGGTCCGTTGACCGTAACTCGACGCTAGGATTTTGGGTAATTAAAAACCCGAATCCGGGTTCCGCTACGTGTAATTTTATAATCCCCCCCCCTCCTCCCCACCCAGGTTAAACCTTCTACCGTTCCCATCAATTTCACCGTGTTTCCGGTTAAAAGTCTGGACAGAATAATGGGTGTAATATCCCCCGGCGTCGTAATAGCCCGCAGAAATAGCGCTTCCAGCGAAACTGGATACCTTGCGGAAGCCCTGTCTTTCAGTTTTCGTTAAAGCACAATTACGGAAACTGTTAACGAGGGAAATCTGCTGCGTGTATTACGGATCAAATTCTACGGGGCTCGTTCGTGACCGCTAAAAATTACTCCCAAACCATGAGTTACGCTTTGACTTTGTAAAAATATATGGGGGCCCTAGGTCATCTAATTTCGATGCTTAAATGAATTCAAGATTCAAGAAATCAAGAAATTTATTCAACAGTGTCTAATTTTTAATTTTTAAAGTACAAAATCTACGCAGTTACTCCCACTCACTAAAAAGAAAACTTGTTGCTTTTGAAAGTGGTATAAACAACAAAAACAAATTTCTTTTCGTTTCTAGCGAATCCACTATTATAGCGTACGAATACGAGTGACTGTACGTATTGCAACGCGTTTTTAATAATCCTAATTTAAATTTAGATAGAAGAGTGTACGCGACTCCTTTGAAGCCTGGACAACCTGACAATTGGCTCTGGTTTCAACCACGAAGTAGCCTATTCGATAACGAATGCAGTTTTACGCGAAGCTTTGCGCAAAGGGCGATCGAACGACGTTTTCCGGGGCGATTTCAAGGCTTAGTTTGATTGGCAGACGGTTACGACGGCGACGCCAGGCGTACGCGATAATTCCGAGCTTTCTGTCGACCAGTTGCACACGAAGCCGGGCAAGAAACGTTCTATCGGGATGCAAATTCGAGCTCGGCGCTATCGCGACCAGGCTGCGGGTAATTTTGATTTCGCGAAATTCCGCTTTATCGAAGCTGATCTATCGCCGTCGTCCAGACTCTCTCGAACGCCGTCGCATGAACTCCCATAACTCACCGGCGGTGTAATGGGCTAAGAATGTAAATGCGAATCTCCCTCCATCGAGATATATTCTCCCCGAACGAACGAGCTTCCATGATAACGCTTATTTTTCGAAATAAAAACGATCGCTCTCTTGATCAGCGTTTCCGACGAGCGTACTCGTCACGATCGAGAAGATCGCGACTTACGGGCGTTCGTCGATCGACTGCGCTCTCGCAGAGTCCACAACAGGTTCGAAAATCGCGAACGCTAATGGCACGGGAACGCAACATGCAACGTTTCATGCGGGGATGCAATAAATATAGTTGCAGCCGGGTAAAGAGTAAACCGGCTTGAATTTTCTTTTAAGTGCTCTATCGTAGGTTAAACGCGCCGCAAAATATTGTTCCGTACGTTAAGCGCGTTTAAATTACGGTGGAGGGCAGGGAAATACCACTGGATAGTCGTTACGGGGCGCGTTGATTTATTTGCCCGAATTTGTTTCGTTAAAAAGACGCGAATCGGGCTCGCGCGGTGGTTCGGTAAACGATCGTCATCGATCTGGAAAATCCACCCGCGAAGTTAATCGTCGCGACGTTCGTGTCATCGGGGGAGGGGTGGTGGAGAATCGGATCCACATATTTTTCGTTGCGCGAGGGGGGGAGGAAATGATACAGGGTCGGTCGATTGAAATGCAAATCGGAACCGGCTCGCTGGTTATTCCGTTGTACACGGTGACCCGACGCACCGTTTCAAATTCGATCGTTCCTCTCTCCCATGGGTGTCAGCCTGCTGCCGCAAACAACCGAACTCTGAACCGGCGTAAAATAAAAAAATCTCGCTATCGAACCGCCAACGTGGACGTGTCCCGGTCGCTCTATCGGAACTCACCGTTTGCGGTCGCCGGCCCCCAGCTTCTGGTTCGCCTATGCTGGTACCCTGATTCGCGCCGAAATTCTTCCGAGAATTTACGACGCTTTGCCGCAAACAGCCTTTGCGGCCAACTGACCCCCCCACGCACCGTTTCGAATCAGAGAGATCCGCGCGCGGTGTTTGCGCCTGGAATTCTGCTGGTCCGCGGCCCACCCCCCGTTCGATGCTTCGAATCCTTCGCTCTAAGAAATTCCGTACGCCATTTTTCACATTTCACGCCTCAGCTTCGCGGGCGGTTCCCCATATTTATTTACTCGTTTCGACCAGTCCGGCTGTACAGAGTTCGTAGTCGATGTTAAATACATAGGATAAACAATCAGAGTGGGTTCTGTTTGGCAATATTGGTGAATGTTGTAGATTCTACTCGTATACAGTTGTTGATAGATTCGGTAAATAGATCGGTTCTATCCGAAATTAAATTAACGTTTGTATTTTGAATGCACTTGTGGGGTGTGGAACTCGGGAGAATTTCGTAGGAGGACAGAAAAGAAAGGAGGGAGCCTACTAGTGGACTCATCAGTAAGGCTTTCTAGCAGGTCCTGCCTTAGACGACTGGGATATTGGGAAGTCTATTCTATTCTATTCTATTCTATAGTTTTTGGGTGCGATACTAGCTCTATCGGCTTTGTAATAACACCATTTATCATCTACTTTTTAAATCCTCTATTTTCCTACTTCCACCTGTCTCCTGTTCCTTACTCCAGTTATTCCCCTCCTTTCTACTCTTTTAACTCCTTCTCCTCCCCCTCATCTTATACGAAACGATTAAGGAAAGTTATAAGTTACGGTGTGTTTCTTGTATTTGGTTCTGGTTATATGTTTATTCGTGTTTTTGTTCACGATACGAAACGATTACGGAAAGTTATAAGTAGACTGCGGATCTTTATGCAAATTCACATTTTTATTAATAGAATTAATGAAACGGAAGCTTCGCAGAGGGCTGTCTCAACCCCTAAATATAATAATTCGTATCTTACTTTAAGTATTTCTCATATTTTTGCATATTAAATGCGTTCTATAATTTATTGAGGATTAAAATTTCCCATAAATGCATGAACATCCGCAGTCTAGTTATAAGTTATGTTATATGTTAAGTTACGTTGTGTTTCTTGTATTTGGTTCTGTTATATGTTTATTCGTGCATATCTAATATAAGATTAGATTCTTACATTTCTAATCCTACAATTGGGAAGTCGTTCGAGGAATGTATATATAGCAACCGAGGGGTCGGTCGAGCGCTTGTGAGAGCGCGACCCCTCTGGTGGCGAGTAAGGGAGGTGACGCCACACACTCAACCTAAGACTGGAGGATTTCTGAATCTACAGGAGGAAACAATAAAATTGAGAAGCAATGGGCAATGACTCTCAGTAAGAGGTTATCAGAGAAAATGATTGAGGGTAAAGGACCATGAGATTTGGGACTCGAGGTACCGATCTCTATAGTATCAGTATGACACAATCCAGTGTGACATCGAGATCTGAGCCTACCAATTATATTATTAAAAATCTTGGAACTTCTAAGGGGTTTGTTTATTCCAAATTTCAACTGACCAAACCTTCCACGTCCCTTGTAACTTCCCGATGGAAGATTAACGAGTTTCTACCCTGCCACGTCACTTTCTTGAATAGTCGGTTGTATAAATTATTGGAAGAAGTTCTATTAGCTGTTCGATGCGTGTGATTTATGCATTTCAGCCCAGTGTTCGAACAGTTCTCGAACGAACGATTTTCTAACAGATTGATCGGTTAGGTAGGCTTGTTCCTTGGACCCAAATAAAATTAAAATTATAATTATTCGCTTGTTTTAGGAACATTTGAAAGCTCGAGAAACTATGACACGACGTCTCCAGACAATAAAATTCGATAGAAAGGTGTTGATGAAAGCCTCTAATCGAATTTCCCGAGTGTTTTCGTGCGCTGGTCCGTTCTTACCTGGCGGTTCCAAGGATTTTTAATCCAAGGACCAAGGATCCCAGGCGCGATCGCGACGGAAACAAGCTCGACGTAAACGGGTATTTATTCGTAAGCGTTTTGCTCGCGAAACGACCGATATACTCGTTTTTCTAGAGCTCCGCGGAGATTTTCCTTATCGTGCCGCGGCAGACATCCGCCTCCGGAAAACTGGGATACAGTTATCAACGATATCTCGCGGGAACCAAGGAGGGAATTTAACCGGCCGAGATTTCATACGCGTTATAGCGCCGTGACAAACGGGTTGTTTAAAGACCACGGCCATTTGTACGAGCCTGGCTCGGATAGTTTCGTCGGAGACCTTCGAAATGTCACCCATTTCTCGCGCCGCTCCGACTCCGCGAGATCCTTTAATACATCGATGTCTATCTCGACTTTACGATCGCTTTATCTTTACGATCCAAGTTCCCGGTTTCGACGTCCAGGATCTTTACCACCTTTCGACTAATTTTTGCACAAGGAAACTCTTGCTTGGTGTGGATCTTGCTAATTTAAAAGTGATCGTTATTTATTTACAAGGAGCAACGGCAGGACCAGATATCTCGCGTCTGTCGGTGAATTCTGTCGCAATCGATTCTCGAGTTGCGTCGTGCCCGACGAATTCTTCCAATTTTCCGGGCGTCTCCTTATCCAGCTCCAGCTTACCCAATCTTCGGAGACGAGGTTCTCAGTGACGTCAGGAGGACACGAAACAAGGGAAATTTCGTATATTGACGCATACCTCGCGCTCGAGAGGCTCGTGTTCGACGCGCGACTGACACCCAGGAATTCTTATTCCCCGTTTCCGGGTGGCGAGCATTCCTACGGTGGCGACGAGCGTCCCGGAAACGAGTGCCAATGGCGCACCGTTTCCTTTCGCGGAGCGTCAAGCTGGACGGCCTCACGGCTCTCAGACATCCTCGGGATATATGGGAAACGGGAAAAGACGGGCAACGGGAAAATAAAATCCGGGAAAGGAGCTAGAAGGGATGTGATTGGTGACGCGAACAGGGAAGACAAGAGGCTGTCTCGGGGATGCGAAAAATGCGAGTTCGGTCGATAAAACGGACGCTCCACGCGAATTATTCGACACTCGAACGCTTCTTCTGTTTCTTTTCCATGTCGATATATGCTTATCGTTGATTGATCACAGTAGATCACGGTAAATCCAAACTCCTGCTACTCCTACACTATTTTTACTGTTACTACGACTACTGAAGCTATTTCCAATATTGCTACTACTATTATCCTATCCTAGTAAACTATTATACATATTCCTAGAAATAAAACTTAACACTGAATATTATAATCTATTATTACCAGAATGTTCAACCCCATAAGGACACAGATTTTTGTACTCGAAACAGCCCCAAATATTTGTACATGTAATATATACAATAGAAATGGAAAGAGTAGCCTATATTCGTAAGGTAACACTACTAATACAAGTTAATATTAGAGAAAATGAGCTATCTTTGGAGTTACGCACCATGGTAAGACAAAATCTTTCGTCGAAATTACGAAATTTCAAATCGTTCTAAAAAAATTATTATTGGTTACGGGGGTCGATTACGATCATTTTTGGTCATTAGACATACCCTCGAAATCCTAACCACTTTTGAGAAAAAAATTCATTACTGAAAATGTAATGTCTGACCATACGTACAGCTATTCCCCTTAAATTTTTCGCCGAAAAACAAAAATTTCAAATCGTTCTAAAAAAATTATTTTCAGTTAAAGAGGTCAATTACAATCATTTTTGGTGAATACACTTACCCTCGAAATCCTAACCACTACCGAGAAAAAAATTCAGGAATGTGCCTACATTTTTCGCCAAAAACAAAAATTTCAAATCGTTCTAAAAAAATTGTTTTTAGTTAGAGGGGTCAATTACAATCATTTTTCGTGAATACACATATCCCTGAAATCCTACGCATTTTCAAGAAAAAAATTCGAGTAGGTACTGAAATTATTCGGCGAAATTGAAAAGTTTCAAATCATTGTAAAAAAATTATTTTTAGCTCCGGGGGTCAATTACAGTCATTTTTCGTGAATACACTTACCCCCGAAATCCTAACCACTTTCGAGAAAAAAATTCAAGAATGTGCCTAAATTTTTCGCCGAAAAACAAAAATTTCAAATCGTTCTAAAAAAATTATTTTTAGTTACAGGGGTCAATTACAATCAGTTTTGGTGAATACACATAACCCCGAAATCTTACGCACTTCCAAGAAAAAAATTCGAGTTTGTGCTGAAATTATTCGGCGAAATTGAAAAGTTTCAAATCATTGTAAAAAAATTATTTTTAGCTCCGGGGGTCAATTACAGTCATTTTTTATGAATACACATACCTCCGAAATCCTATGGACTTTCGAGAAAAAAATTCTTTACCGAAAATTGTACGTAAGGTCTACTCGTATACATCGTCTGTGGTGATACTTAAGCATCCCGAACTGCTGCAAGATTCACAAGTTGTCATAGCTGAAGAGTCCGTCTAGCAAAACAAGGGAGAAACAAAGTACAGAAAATTGATGAACATCTGGGTAATGATCGATCGGTTAACGGCGACATTGCAAGTACGTTCCAGCTTCAGGATAGATAATTTGGCACTTTGCCGTAACTATCTTCTCGAAGACCTAGTTTCACGTAACCGTGAATCCCGGAACGAGGAATCCCGCAGATGCGGCGGCAAATAGAGTCTACAAGGACACTCTTTTAAAATGCCACGCGTGCTTCGTTAAATATGCGTCCTCCGCCCCCGTCGGTCGGTCGAATAATTAACCGAATTCCTGTTCGCTAGAACAAGATCAAAGCGACTGAAATAAACCCCGCCGGGCGGAAGCGAGTCGTCAGTGTTGCGTAAAGGTAGCCCGTGCCCTTCCGAACGATGTTAATTAAAAGCTAATTAAAGCCGTATCCGCGAAATCGGCAGCGTCGACGGCGTTAATAACTCGCGGCCGGGCCGTGGAATCGTCCGATACGACGTCGAAACGCGTTATTAACTCGTACGCGACATAATTTCGCAAGGTGCAACGGCGCGTGCGGCTGCAACGTGCACTCGAGCCACGTGTGCACGTGCAGCCAGCCGCGAGTAAGTCACTCGGGGCGAGACGAACTTCGCCCCTTTGACGCCATCAGTTGCCCGCAAGGGAGAACGTCTTGGCGTCGTTCGGCGTCCCGACTGGGATTCTGCGAGTCAAAGTACGCCGTGGCTGCCTTCCGCGGTAACCATTGGAACGCGTGTTACGCGATCCCTGCGAACCAGATTAAATTAACGGGAACTCAGACGAAACAGGAAGTCCCCAGAAAGAACCCCCCAGTTTCGGGAAAATTAGTTTTTATTCGGATCGTTTCTGTTCGAAAATCGCCTGGCAAGCTTTAACTTCGGCCACAAACATTTTTGATTGGATAAACGTCCGCCGACCGGGGACTTTTATTTCGCTATATATGGCGCGCGAAAGCTACCCCCGTGTTTGGGATCCTTTGGTAACGACTTGCAAAAGGACAGTCTCGTTTCGTATCGTTTCGCGTTTAAATTAACCGTGCACCTTTAACGGATGTTCGACCATCCTTTAAACCCCCGTTGGCGGCTAACGATCAAGAACGTTTTTATTCCATTGAAACATTTTATACCGTACGAATATTTAGGCGAGCCCTGTACGCGGAATTCGAAGAAATCAATGGGAATAAAAATGTACCGGTAACCAGGTTGCAGGTTTCGTCCGAATCAAACTGCCTCGGACGAAACAAATATTTGAACAGGTCTGCTAACACCTAGAGCAATCGAGGTGATCGAGTTACTGTTCTCGACGCAGCCACGTAAGAGCATAAACGGTATGTACGTTTGATAACATCGAAACGACCGAAGCCGGAGCGTTCCCGCAGCCCTTTAAATTCTGTTTCAGAGATACGAAAAGAAATATTTATTCCTTTCTGTAAACGGGAAACGTTCGTGGCGCAACGTATTCGCAAATATCCATAAACCCGCGCATTAAACGGATATTTTTCCCGGGTTCGCGGAAATAAATACCGTGGCAGCCTACTTACCAAAAATGCTGCAACGTAGGAGGATGATCGAGGGGGGGAGAGGATCCGCCGGCGTAATAATTCATCGCACGCGAAGAATCGTTCTCAAAAACGCTTATACTTTATTCCAGAACTTCTCGACGCGCTTACAGCTACCTACACGCATACGGCTTCCGGTATCTGCAAACTACGTTAACGTCGGCATACATACTCGTATGTACAGTCCTCGAGACGCTGCTCTCGAGAGTTTCTAGGGCGAAACGTTTTCAATGGACGCTTGCATCGTTTCTAACCGAACGAGTTCCGTGTATCTACAAAGCGGTCTACCTCAACCGATTCACTGTTGCAACTGTTGCGTTATGATTATCGCGATAGAATGATAGAGTAATGGATCGATTAGGCCTATCGTTTATTCCTACTGTCGACGACGCCTTACGACAATATAATACACTTGCAGATGCACGACGAAACGACCAAACTATTTATTTTCTGGCGCATCTACGGCCGCTGGAAACTCGACGCTCGGTCGTTTCGTCGCGGTCATAGCGACAGATTTCCTTCTAGAAATTGGCACTAAGAATTCAAAGACACATGAAAGAATACTGTTGGTAAATATCGTTTAACCCCCGGGCTTCGAACCATTCTCGTCGGGGGCAATCCTCGAAACGCTTCTCGAGGGGACTCTCGTCCCGCTCTCCAACTATCGAGCTCGTTCTCTACGACTTTCTTCTCTCGCCGTTAAAATCTCCTCCGAGGACGTCGGCAAATATTATATTTATACACTAAAAGGAGTAAGAGGAAATAAAGAAGCATTTGGCTCGAAGGTTCTTCGAAACCCCCGTCGGAGACTAGGGTGGAGCACGGAACTGTACCGTCGCGTGCCACCCCAACGCTATACACACGTAATTCTAGATATACGTGTACGTAAGGTAAACGTATTTCGGGCCCGGGTTCTCACGATTGGGACCGTTCGGGGCTCAGCGGGGACGAGCAGCGAATTATGGCAATTGATTCCGTCTGGGGGTCCGACGAAGAATATTCACGGAGATTTTGCGCCGGAGTCTCTGAAAGTTATTAAAATATTCACGGCAGAATCTCCATAATATATAAATATACGCGAAACTAAATTTCCAATTACAATACGTTATATGAAACGCGTATCCTTATTAGTTTGGAAAGCAGCAGGGACGCGGCTTGTATTAAGAACACCTGCTCGCGAGGATTTTCTAATTAATGTTATTCCATCGCGAAGGAAAAACACGAGACCCGTTCGAGACAATTAAAAAAGGGGATGGTCGTCCATATGGCGCCCCTGTTACGGGGCGTTGTCCCCGTGCGGCGTTATTAGGGGTGATTTCATTATTCCGTAAGGACGCTGCTCGCGCCAGGAGCCCCCCGAACGGCGCCGACGTGTACACGGTTGGTACGCCCCTGGTTTCTCGAGGCTCGTAGGTATTTAACGGCTAACATGCTTACTAATTCGAAAATGTACGTCGACGCGCGTGTACTTATCTACATGGAAGACGAACGTGGCTCGGCGAGGGTGGCGGTTCAACGTCTCAAACGAGCGATAAGCGCGCCGTTGTAGCGACTTCCGCGTCCAACTCGCTTAACGGCCCGGTGTGCAATTAATTAAAAGACAAAGTTCAGTGTCCTGGGGAACTTTCGATCCTGCTCGTTTCCCCTGATTTTTTTTCCACGGACGATTCGCGGACACCGTTCGCGGAATTTTAATTAATCTTACGATTCGAGAATCGCGGCGCCGGACTCGGAACGGCGTCGTTCGGACAATCAACCCAACACGGAAATAAATAACGCGTTCAAACGTTAATATTGCAGGGTTTCAGCTCCATGAACTGATAGGGCACGTGCAACGTTGCGTTGTTGTGCTCCACCAGGAGGTGACCGCGTCTGGGGGACGCGCCCACGACCAGAACCGTCTCACCTTTCAGCAGTACCACCTCTCCTTCGCCCTCCTCTGAAACAACAACCGTAGTCGCGGGAATTGGAAATGAGGAAACGTAAAATCCGTTTAATATGCGGTCGCGGGGAATCGTGAAAATTTTTCCTGCTATCCGGCACCGTTGCAATTTATTCCGTGCAAACGGTGATTATAATTCGCTCGAACAACGGGGCGCAATTCAAACCCCCGATCGCGTGAATTTTATCGCAGATTTTCGATTTGAATAACGAAATAGTAAATACCCGAACGTCGTGCATTAATCCTGTAAAATTTCATCGACCGAAACCAAGTTGATTACATAAAATCGGATAAAAGAAAAAACGGATTATCGCGCGTTACGAAAATATTTCGAGCGGAGACGGGAAATACCGATTGCGTTACCTGGGAAAGGCATCTTCATGATCCTCGTCTGCGGATAGCCCAGCTTGGTGTTTCCTGTCACGGTGTAGGACCTGCTGGGCGGTACAGGCGGCGGTCGTTCCTGAAACAAAGTTCCAAAGACTTCCTCTTCCATTTGACGGCGAACAAAGTTGAAGTTGAATTTATAAAGGAATCTGAAAGAAACGAGATTGGAGGAAATTCTCGGATATGCGAGTCTTACCAAATCCAGCCCGTAGAGGGTGCACGTCTGCTGGATCATCTTCTGATCCGCACACTTCTCCGAGGGATCCGGCGGTGGCGTACCGGCGATCGGCTGCGGCCTCGGTCGTGTTCCGCTTCCGGTTCCCGTCGCGGCCGTCACGTTCCTCTGAACGGTGCCCGTGTTGGTCGAGGTCGGCTGCTGGTGCTTCTTCTGGCCCATCCCGGAAGTCACGCCTATCGTTGTCTTCCTCAGCGGCCATCTTCTTCGTACTCTCCAACCTCTCCACGTAGCCTGATGACACACGTGCAATCCCATTGTTTCGTAACATCGATGCAACATTTCCCTTTGCTCTACTAAATCCGATTCTATCGCCTTGCACCGTAAAATGGTCGCTTATTCTTTTGCTATTCATATGTACGTTGTATTAAAATGTTTCGTGGGCAACTTTGTCAAGTTTGCTCCAAAGAAAATAACCTTTCCAAGCATTGTGGATATTATAGTCGAATTAGAAACTGAAAAATGGCGTCACCTGTATGACGGTGGCAGCCCTCCTGCGCGTTTCGGATCGGAGGTTCTCCAGCTGCTGCCTGATGCCCTCGCTGAGGAAGATGTGCCTCTTGCCGAGCGCCCAGCTGGTGCTCGCGCCGAATTTGCTCTTTAATTGTTGGGCATTTTGAAGAATGAGCTTCGTATCCTCCACGGCTTGCTCCTCGGCGCGACGCAGCTGCTTGAACGGCGCGATCAGTCTGTACCTCGCGTTGAACGCCTTGAACCGCATCCGATGCGGATATCCTGCGACACCACAGAGTCTCTAATAAACAATCCCCCTTTCGAGAACTCGTAAACACGATCGAACAATAATTCCATCGATAACTTGTAAATAAAGATCGATACAAAAATTTTTACTACGATCCTGTGCTCTATCTGCGAATCGACTAAGTTTGTGAAAAGTATTCGCGCAGGGATAGTAAGTTTCTTGGAGGATCCGCCGGGACGCAAACTAGGAAGTAATATTCTTCGAGAGATTGACACGGATTCTCGGCTAAACGTCGTACGATAACCAAAGATCCCGTGAATAGTTTCGAGACGTACCTCCGGCCATTAGATTTACTGTCTCCAGAACTTGAAGGGATCGTATCTGACGCATAGTCACGCCTCTGTCTAGGTGCAGCGGGGTTTCTGTGCCGTTGCTTCTAATGCACCTGACAAAGTGGGGTCTGGCATGGACGAGAGTTCTCAGGAGATTATCCAGCCTCGTGTGAAAGTCCTGAGTCAACGTGGAGATCGGTTCGTCCCCGTTCAAACTGTAATCACAGGCAAACATCATCGATCGTCGTCCGCCGGAGTCGCGCGCGCGTCACGGCCGCTCGAAACCGGAAGTTCTTACAGGTCCGTGTGAGACGTCGGAGATATTCTGAAGCTGACGCCCCTGGGCACGGTGTCGCTCGCGTACAGCGCCTTCAGCTCGCTCCCGAACAAATGCGTCGCGAAACCGAAGCTGCACGTGTGCTTGTAGAACACCGCCACCAAATCGTCTGGCACCACGTCCTTGTTCGTATCTTTGAACGAAACGATTTTTTATCTAGATGGACTCCGGTATATCGTTGAGAATATGCTGCCTTAGACACAGGGACATTCGATGGGCAGTCGAGGATCGTATATATAGGAATAGGAGATCGATCGAGTACTCGTGAGAGCGTAATCCTCTGAAAAAAGATTATTTTTAACTATCGTAGACGCACCGAGAAAGTCCGAGGCGTCGTAAGTGACTCTGCCGGCGAAGTGCTGGATCCCGAAAGACCTGCAGTCGACGGTCCTTGGCTCGAAGAGTCGCGGGTTCTGTTTGTGCTGGACCTTGACTTTAGCCACGTAGCTCTCGGCGGTGCCGCGTATCGAGCACTCGACGTCCAGCATGCTCAGCAGCCCAGTCCGCTGCGGACGAAACGAACGATTACGGTTAGCAACGAGGACCACGGGGGGGACGGGAATGGCCGACCGTACGACTCACCAGGGAGGAAATGAGATCGATGCACGGCACGTTGTCTACGTAATCGACCTCCACGTCGCACCGTATACCCTCGTCGCGACAGCTCTCGATCGAGCTTTTGAATATGTGGGTGTTGTAGAAATGTTGCATCGTCTCCGCGCATAGATTGATGCACAGGTGCTCCAGCTGGCTGGGTTTCGGGTCCTCGAACCCGAACATGTCCAGGATGCCGATGAAACCGTCCGTCGCGTGTCTCACGGCATTGTTCAGCGCGGTCATGCTTCTGGAACCGGTGCCGCCTGGACGCGACACACAACCGAGATTTGTAGACCAAAAGACCGATTACGGGGGGGCGGGAGGGTCGAGAATAATCCCGATTTCCCGTCCGGGAACGTGGGAGGAATTCTGGAATCTTCGCGCACACTCGTTTGTTTACGCGCGGAATTTATTATAAATCTAGATTCTCGCGTAGAAGAGGATAAGGTAAATTTCAGTCCTCCGGATCAAAACAGCCCGAAACGAGGGGACGTGGATCGTCAGGTAATCGCTATTAACTCCAGCGACCGAGATTGTCCAGAATGAACGGAATCGGGAATCCGAGTCTGAGCTGGGTAATCCCGAGGAGGTCCCTAATCTTCGAGTAAACAACTATAGCGGAGCCACGCGATCCTCGTATACTTGCCTGCAGAGCTCCCGATAGTCGAGGCATGCTGACTGGTCACCTCTGCCTGATTGTGAACGGACTCGTTCGAGTCGGACGATAGCGTGCCGAGGGTGGAGCCTAATCTCTTCAAGCTGTTCGCTCTCCTGACGATCGTGGCCACGGTGCGGCAGTAGAGCGCTTTCGCCAGCGAGTCCCTGGTCATGTTAGACTGTATAAACAAACACCCTTCAACGTGGTTGCGGTCCGACAGGCGTGTCAGTGGGTCAGATTGCGCGTAACGAGTGACACAGTACCATATTCGCGTCGCAGACGGACTTGACCAGCTGCCCGCGGGCGTTGTGGGTCCTCGAGGTGAGGCCCCTGAGCAGGGCCGGCGGAGGAACGCCTAGGAGGGCTGCCACCGAGGCCAACTCGTTCTCCCCGATCACGCCGACCTCCACGCCAGGCCGATCCGTGAAACCCACGTTGCCCAGGATCAGCACCGCCGCGAGGACCCTGACCACGTCCAAGAAAGGTATACCCAGCACGCCTGCGAAAAAGTTCTCGATGGATTGTACAGGGTGTATAGAAACCGTCTTGACCGCGAGGAGAGAATTTCACGCCTCTGGATCGATGCATCTGTATGGAATCGTTTTCGAGACTAGGGAAGGTGAATGCGTAGGTACGTACCCAGACAAGCCTTCCACGCCTGAAACCTGATGGCGTCCTCGGCTTCGTCCTGCCTGGTGTCACCCTGCTGGAGGTACCTTAGATTCTTCAGATTGTAACCCTCCAAATTAAGTTTCACTGTCGAGCAAAACACGATCGAATCAAGTTCAGCCGCGCGCCGCGCGATCGTCGATCGTTATAGTCGAATTTCTCTACCTCGTTCCTCGTGCGACAAGCCGGCTAACATTTGGTAAAATATGTGGTAGTTCTTCTCGTCGGGCAGGGGCCTGATGACCCGCGTCTGGTCCAAGAAGTAACAATGTATCTTGGTTCTGTACAAAGCCCCGTCCGTCACCTGGACCTCGATAAAGTGACCCTGAACAGGCAGAGGTCGGTTAAGTTCCTCGTCGAGACGGAAGCTCGTAGAAAATACAAATGTATCTGTTACGTACTATCCTAGAACTCTCCGAATTGGTGGCGGTCTTGGCCGATCCGAGGGACCTGAGGACCGTGAAGGCCGCCGCCAAATGTTTGAAGGCGTCGGTCTCTGGACCACCTCCGGCGACATCGAACAACTGCCTGAGTAACAGCATAGAGGCGTACGTCTTCCCCGAGCCGCTCGTCCCTGAAGCAAACAGATAACGTTTCCTTCGATTTCCCCGGACAGAGAGCCAATGATAGTTTACCGGAAAGAATTATGGCTTGAGGGTAGCCGGTCTCCGATTGCTGTCGCACAGCCTCCTGGACAACCTTGTTCAACTGCGGCGCCAACGGTACGGCCCTGGTGCTCGTTAGGGTCAGCGGGTTCCCGACGTCCGTGTAAGGGTTGATGCAGACCAGAATCGGGCCCACGTTCGTCTGAAATTATAATAAACGGGGGGAAAGATTGAATTAAAAAAGGCAGGAATTGATATTGAAAAAATTGGTTGATCGGTATGGGATTAGCATGGCCGTAGATCGCGTGCTCCGAGGTGCTCGAGCTAAGTAATACCGGAGTATCAAGATGGCGACTCTTCCCTATTAATGCACGAGCCACGGTCCGTCAGGAATCAATTTTCTAGGAAGGAGTATCCTGTGAGCAGCGTTCGCCACGGACGACGAATCGATCCTCGGCCTCGTACGCGTTGAAATCGCCGGGGCAATTCCCGGACAAACGTTCCCGAAGAAGCATCGCCCGGCTGATGTTTCACTTCGCGCCATCCGCAGACCGCAGCTTCCTCCAATAACGTCCCAGGAGAGGGATAAAAGGAAGCCTCGAGCCGTGGAGCGACGGAGACTTAGAAATCAGGACAGTCGGGGCGACCAAGAAACGGAAACTGGAGGGGAGAGGACAGGGAGAGGCGAAGGAGAAGACGAAGGAGGCAAAGAGCAGAGGGTGGTGCAACAGGCTACGAGCGGCGAGGCTTTGGCGGGCCTTGGTTCCTATTAGAAGCCCACCTAGAGAAAGCAACGCGCCGGAGGACGAACAAAAAGGTGAACAACGCCCGAAAGGTAAGTGGGGAGAGAGAGAACCGGTCCCATGTCAGGGCCCGTGGCTAGCGATGGGCCCTCGATCCTCTCCGGTCCGTGCGTTTCGAGCAACTCGCGCCACCGGTCCTTTGGATTTGTTTACCGAGGGCATACCCGATTGCGCGGAATCGCATTCGATGTTGTTTGCGCTGGTCTTTAAACTGGTCGAGCTAATTTCAACGATTACGATTTAATTGCGAGGCTCGATAGCTGAGGTCCCCGATCGTGTAAAGTGCGTTTCAGATAAGGGGAATTAACTGAATCTCAAAATAAAATGCGTTGCACCTATATCGAATGGCGAATGGTTGCATATATTGCTTATCGGTAAACTTGGGAATACGGAGTCGTGACTATGATTAAAATGAGATCGATGTAATTGGTGAGCAGCGAGTAAAAGTTGAAATCTTCTTTGATCGGAGTAGACGCGCGTCGAGGCCGTCGCTACCGATAGTGCACCTAACGCGTCAGAAAAGGAGAACCGAGGCGGAAAAGAGACGGGGCCCGGAGAAGGTCGAAGGAAAAAGAAATACAAGGAGACAGAGCGGTGGAGGCGAGGGAGTGGAAACAGGAATGGTAAACTTGACAGAAGAAAAACACGGATGGAGACAGGGACGAACGAGAAATCGATCTACGCAGCTGCGCGTATCCGTGTCCGAAGATCGGGCAGGATCGACGTTACGTGGCCGGAAGGGAGGAACGGAGTCGATCGATTGGCGGGAAAAAAATGAACGATTTCGATAACGCGATCTTATCTGATCCGTGGTCTGTTTCCTTTCGAGGCTCCGCGTCGTTCAATGGCGTCCGTTGGTCCGTCATTAAAAACGGGACACTCGGGTCGCGCGGAAAATACCGCGCTGAAACTCCGTAACGGGTTCCCCCCGTCGAAACTAATTGCTCCAGCTGATTCAAGGACGGAAACGAGACCCTTTTTGCGTCCATCAGGATTGTTCGCGTAGCCCGATCCAATCAAGCCAGCGCGATATCTGTCCGCGGTCACACGGAGACTATCGACTTTTTCACCCGAGGCGTTCCCTTTCTTCTCGTCTCGGTTTCCCCTCGTTTAAACTACCTATTGAGAAACTCCTGATTTCTCCGTCAGCTTCGGAGCGGAGTGTCTCCTGGCTAAAAGGGGGAGAATTTTCGCTGGCTCTTCGCGTTCCTCGTTCGGCGGGGCCTCGTTAAATCCGACAACCGAGCGTACTTACCTTGAAAGACGAACACCAGTAATCGACGCGGAACGAGGGAAAAAGAAACTTCAATCGCTCTTAATCGGCTTCGATAGCGTCCGACGCGTCTCCTTTCACCCGGGATTTCGTGTACGATTCAAGGACAAAAGTTTTAACGATTCTTAATTGTCGCTTTGATACCGTCCGGGGGGGCACGTCCTCCGCCCCGAGATCGCGATTCAGATTCGAAAGGTCCCGGAATCGATCGGAAACCAGAGCCTAACGAACGGCTACCGGAGAACCGGAAAAGAGGCACGCGTTAAGGTATGCCGGAAAGGAATTAAAACGCAGAACACGATAATGGAATGCGAGCGTGCCACCTGCGGGCGACGCCACGCGAACCGAAGAGACAGGGTGAATTCTTAATGGCTCGGTTCAAGAAAATACTCCCGATGCAATAGCAATAGACCGAAACGTACGAGGAAGTCCTAGAATTACCAAAATGTAAAAGAAAACTATGATAATGAATAAAAAATTTGCAAATACATTTGTGTTCGTTGTATAAACCACAGTCGAGACAATGACGGATTTCACGTTTTTCCAGTACTCCTCCGCAACTTTCACTATCCCACAATTTTATGTGTACCGGATTATGTTTTCCACGCATGCTTCGTTGCAGTGAAAGCAAACCGTGTTTGTAATATTTTTCTTTCCACGCATCGTTTGTGTACAAAAGGAACTCCGACCCATAAGTAAATACTATGTTCAGGATGATGAGATAAGAAACGGCCATTACGGACGTTCAACTACGCATTCTGGTTGTCGAGCACGCGAAGAGGCCCTCGACTTTTAAACTTGTTCGATAGGCTCGAAGTTTCGAGCTGGAAAGTTCCCTGATTATCTTTCGCCCTGTACTTTGCTCCTCTCGGCCGCTCGTATATACCGCGGCTAATTATGTCGTCTATCGCGAGTCCAATCGAGAACTGTTCGCCCACCGCGAACGCAATTACAAAGCCTCCTATTAGGATCCCTATTGACACGTTCAGAGGGGAGGGAAAAATTGCGTCCCCCGATTACCCATTGTCGAATCCAACGAGGCAAAAAGCGTCGACGAGTCGCGTCTTAATTTATCGTTCGGAGGTGTCTCCCGTTAAATACCGCGTCGGACGTATCTCGCGCGGGAATCTCGAATCGTCCGGGCTCGTGGCAAATCGGGCATTCATCTCAATTAGAAGCACCGCGAAACTTATCGTGTCCGCGCGAGGCGTCGAGCTACACGCTCCGCGTCACTATCGAGGCCCCGAGTGATTGATGCGCCCGACGATTTAACGCGGAGACGATCGAGGGAACGCGGACGGGCTCGATCCCAGCGAAATTTCACGGGGACACGGAACTCGCGATCGTCCTCCATCCCCGCTTGAAAGCATTTCCTGGTCGCCTCGATCTGCCTCCCCCTCTCGAGACGCGTCGAGCTTTCGCGGTTCCCCCAAGTTTCTCCGAAAAATTATCCAGTCTCCGAGACGTCTGCGGATTAACGGCGCCTCGACAGCTTCGATATTATTTATTAGGTCTACAAACGTATTCTCTGCACCGAATCGCCTGTAATGCTTATGCTTTACGCTTGACGAAAGATCTGTAAATTCTGGAGGATCGATAGAAGAATCTTCATGGAAATTCGTGTTGTTTAAAATGAATACTGATTAAATGTTGAGTAGATGGTACTCACGTGGTACTGTTTGGCGCAAAATCGAGCTTGCAGACACTTGAGGACCGCGTCCTCCGTGAGGGGGCCTGGTAGATGAATGAGGTCGTCCAAGGCCGTGGAGCTGGCGGGCCCGGAAGTGGCCGTGGTGCCTTTCGGGAGACATCGATGCTGGCCCTGGTTGCTTTTCGCGTTCTTCACGTCGGCGATGATGCTGGAGATCGGCGGCGATCGCAAACAGCCCAGAGCCGTCACGCACGACACTATCCCGTCGTCGGGGATTCCATTATGGCGCTTCGGGGAATCCAAATCTGCGCAGAAAACCCGTCCCCGTGTACTTCCAAGCACCGCAAAATATTCCCCGGGTAATTTTCCGGGGTTCGAAAAAAATAGACGATTAAAGGATAACGGCGGTCTCGAGCGAATTGAAAGGGAACCGCGGTGAAACTACACGCGCGAGCAATTCGCCCGGTCGAAACGCTGACCGCGGCTCGATTAACTGGAAGGAATTAGAGATCAGACAGAGCGTATCGAGGGAACGAGCCGCTTTGGCTGCTCGCAAATAATTTTATTCCCCTGCCGCCCACGGAATAGCACGGGGCGATCCGACCTAGAGCGAGCTACGAATCGTTCGCTGAATATTTTCCCCCCTTTCTATCGAAATTCATATAAATGTAAATGCTTCCGTTGCATAGATAAATGGAAAAAACTAGATAATCTAGTTTTGGGCAAGCATACGTTTACGTAGATGAAAAAAAAAAACGTAATCGTTTCGATTTTTGACGGTCCTCGACCCTCTGTGACACCGGTAAATGTCTCGAGGTTTTTGCAATTTTCAAACGTTCGTAGATCTATCTATGAAAATACGCTGGTGCAACTGCAACATTACGAAAACGCTTCTTTTTCAGTTTTTTATATCGTTCCTGGACTAGACTAAATAAAAGCAATGATAAATACTCGAGTAAAAATGGTAAATAAATCATAAAACGTTTGGGAACATGAAAGGGAGTAGGGGAAATAGCCGCTGCGTAAACAGCCGTGTTTACCGTTCCGATGATTTTGCGGAGAAATCGCTCGCCCGGTCCCGGTTATTTAAAATATCATTCACGGTCGAAAGCCCTGCCGCCGCCCTTCCGCGCGGTCACCGTTTCCTGAAACGCGCGGGCGTATCGCGAATTAACGCCGCAATGACGATATTACGCGTCGTTTAAATATTAACAACCTCGACCGTGCCAGACGGATGTTCGCCGTGCACGTGGATCTACGGGGATGGTACGGTTTAATTCGCGGTAATCGCGCTCCAACGCGTCGCCGATTAAAAACTCTTCGACGACGGTGTTCCCCGTTAATTCGCGAATATCGGATAATAACGGTCGAAGAGATCAGAAGCGGACATTGTTTTCAATTTGGAGTTCGCTAGGCTGTTATAGCCTTCGAATATTATCGACAATAATTGCCAATAAGATTAGGGCCCGATATAGACGAGCACCATTATACGTCTGTGTTGTGTATATAAAATGCCAGAAAGGGTTGAACAGACCCGAGAATAGCTTCAAGAGGCTACCATGCCAAAGGGTGGTTGGGATCGAAAGTCGTTTGCATGGGAAAAGGGCCCAGCGTAAAGCCACGTTCACGCTGTTGGTGTTTCCATAAATCGAGGCGTCGTTGGCGAACGCGGGAGCGTGGCTTACCGCTGTCGTGGACCGTCTCTCGGCCACCCCCCGTGTCTCCGATGTCTCACCCCTGCAACGCAGGGTGTATGTGTTGCAGCATACTGACCAGATATTAAATTATTAGCTGCGGTCGAGTTGTGGCCGAGCGTGTTCGCGCCGGCGTGATTCACGTGCGGATGAACGATCGCGGACGCCGTCAACGTGTGCCCCGAAGGATGACCGAGGCCGTGGGGCAACGTGTTGGCGAGCGGCAGCGTGGTCCTGGGCGGCACGGCGGGCGCGGGGGAGGACGGCACGCCACCCTTTTCCGGGCTCTTCGACAGGGGCGCCGACGAGCCGCCGTTCTGCCCTGAATTGTTCGGCGGCTGGCTGACGTGCAGCCGGTTCCTTAGGGTCACCAGCTCCGTGCTCAGGCTCCTCAGACGCTGCTGTAAGTGCACGGCTTCGTTCGAGGACGAGGCATCTGGAAAAGGCAAACGGATGCGTGAGCTGGGTACCTGGACAACCAAACTTCCAACTGCCCGGATAGAAAACCGATTCCCTACATTTAACCAAAATAGTCGCTAGGTTCTTCGAAAACCGGGGTACCCGGACACCCAAACTTCGAACTGGTTGGATAGAAAACAATGATGGCCCTAATTTTTGGGGATTTTAGCAAGAACGTTGCAATGCAGATTTATTTTAAGACCAGCACCCCCGCATCCCTTTCATGAGAAAATCTTTTTAACCCTTGAGACTCTGTAATGTTGCTATAATTTATTTCTGCTTTCAATTTTCGTTGAGCGTTTAATCTCTTAAAAATTGACAATGCCTTCGAGTTATTTTACTACATAATTCCTCAAACGAAGGACTGTACGTGCCCGATGAGGTATCGTCGGGTAAAAGGGTTGTAAAAGCTATTGTAATCGAATATACCCTTCGCTCGAAGTGGCATTAAAAGGGCGACCGGTAGATAAAAGAAAAGATACAGCAGGTAGTCTCTACCCGGTCTCTGCCTCGTTCTCGCAGCTTCCTACTCGCCTTGAGTTGCCGTTACGTTTCGTGCTATTGTCATACTGTGTGAGGTTTCATATTGAAAATACTCGGTTGAACTGCTATAATCTCTTTAAGAGCCCTGGCTGGGGCCAGAGTCAGCGCCATTTAAACAGCACTCCTTGAAAGGGAGAACTTTACTACACCACTGTTGCAAAAAATACCTGAACCCTTCTCAAGCTTCAACGTTAGATATCTTCCAACCGAAACATCAATGTCAAACCCGTATATCGATTTCTTTGGAACGCAAGCTCGTTTGACCAGAGGATGTTAATAAGGGTATACAAGCGATTGTAGCGTAGGGAAGTGTTTGACAAAGCTGACAGAGAAAAAAGTGAGTCCGTTAGGAGAGATATTTCATCGAAAAATCGTCCTGGCTTTGGCGGAGCGATGTTTGGTCACGCAACACGGGCCAATTCGCGGGCAAACGAACTCCCTGTGTGCGCGAGTCCGCGACGATAAAAGGGTTATCGCGCGTTTCGCGAGCCAGGGCAAACAGCGCATCGGAAATTCGGCGGGGCCTCGTTTTCTAAATGAATTATTTCTACGGCGCAGAAGGGGACACCGTCCAGTGCAAATTGTCGGCCTGGCGCGGACGACGACTGAATTTTCCAACGTGTCCACATTATAGGCAATTTAGCCGGCCGCTAAGGGCGCAACGAACGAGGCGTTTCGTTAATAGCGGCCGCACGGAAAATTACTCCGCGGAAGGCTTTCCACGGACGACGGGGAAACGCCATGAATATTTCACCGTAGAATTGCCGCACCACGCACCACGATCCTCAAAAACGACGCTTTGCCGCCGTTAATGACGCTCGACCGTTTACTTATTTACCCCTTTCGCTATTAACGAGTCCATCGAAAAATATCGCACCTCCTTCTAGATATTTCATCAAGTTTCGTATACTTTCGGCGCTCTTTTAACAATTCTTTTAAGCGCTCGATCTTTTGTCTCTGTTTCGACCGATAGACGCATCGTCGAAGATTGGAAGGAAACAATTTCCTCCAAGGGAAAATCTTCCAATCGGCCATCTCGTCGGTTATTAGGATCCTCGAGTTTCTTTCGAGGAATTCGCTCTGTTTTACGATCGATGATAGGCCGAAAGCTTTGGATCGGGGGCGTCTTCGAGCCGGGCAGCGTGCCGTCCGTCAGTCGCCGCGTCGTAAATTCGCTGTACAGAAAATCCACGGTTCGACTGCTCGTGGATCGACGTAAACGCTGAAACGCGCTTGTTCGACAACTGCCACACCAGTTCAACTGGTTTCACGGAATATGGGACACGAGCGAACGGCCGGTTCCGTGGTTCACGGTACGCAGATACGCGGTCGGTTTGTCACAGCGAACGGACGTGTTCCTTTTTTAAATGTTCTGATTAGAAACCAGTATATCCCGTCCTGCGGAGAAACAGCCACGACCGATAGCGCTAATCTAACCGGATTGTCGATCCCGTAGATGGAAAATTCTGATAGGTCGACGTGCCACCGTCCCGAGGAACCGCGAGACAATACTCCGATTGATACCCGACCGCCGATTCGTATCGGTCCGGGCGACGCTGACGTCGCTGGAAAATTAAATTCCAACGGTCGACGATAAGGATCGACTCCGGCTGGACCACCGATCGAAAGATCAGACCACAAAATAATAAATCAAAATGGTTCGCGAAAAATCTCTAACCACCGTGACACGCCTGAGCGCTACTGAACGGGTACGATATAGAATATGAAATTATCGCTCCATTTTGGTTGCTCACGTAAGAGTCGAGATCTAATTCTTTAATAAACCCAGCGACAAAAGGGGAAATACATAAATCTGAAAGTCTGAAGACGTTGCACAACAGGTGTCCTCGACTGTAGACGGTGTCAGCGTCCTTCGCAAGTTCTACGTCGATCTTGCGAAAAAAAAAAAAGTAAAACACCTGTCGATTTAACGTCGCCAAGTTAGACCTCGAAGGGGCACATCTGTCACTCGGCTGACGGCCGATCGTTGGCGACGCTAGCGACGGTTCGAAGCGATCCGCGTCGTCGGGGAATCCCCGAGCTCGTTTTCGCGCGATCCAAGGTTCCTCTCGGCTATTGTAGCCAAGATTAACGGTACCCGGCGAACGACAGTGCCAACAGAGCGCCGCGCATGTTAGGAATACCGGAGGACAGACGGTCAGAAAGAAGAGCAATCTCCGCGGGACGAAAGAACCCACCGACTTTATTCCCCCTCGAAACCGAGCAACGACTTGCTCCATTTTTTCGCCGGGGAAAGTCGGACGCGGGAGCCCAAACAGCCTGGAAAGAACAAGTATTCGTTCTTCTTGTTTCTTCGCCGCGAGAGCGGAAGCATTACGCCGGGGAAAACTTCTCCGCGTGGAACAAAGGAGCGCGTCTCTGAACGCGGGGCTAAGAAAATGCGGGAGCGCGCGCGTTCCTGGAAAATAATCACCCCCCTTTTCCACCACGGTTGACCGAGAAGCCTGGATTCGCGAGCAACCGCGCGAAAATCACCGCCAACGTACACACCGACCCTTTTTCTTTCCTCTCGATCTCCCCCTCATTCACCAGCCGCGCGATCGGCCATTTTCATTCATCCTCGCCCGGTTCCCGTTCTCCGCAGGGCCGTGCCGTCGCCTGGATGCAACGGGTGCTAATTATTTTTGGGTAAATTAAAACGCTAATACGGTTTGCATTCGTTGCTCGGACGATGAATATTTTCTCTCGAATATAAACCGTGAAAAATTTTTGCAAGGCGCTGTATTTTACCTGCGTTGCCCTTGTGAGCGAATAAAATATATAATGATTCTTGGCGGAAGCGAGAAATTATTCGACAAGCAAGTTCCTTAGGTAGGTCTTTGAGTCTCCGAATGCGACCGCGACGAAACGGTTACGACACTGGTTACCAAACTCCCGGCTCGTTAGCGTGGCCAGAATTTGACGGGCAAACCTTGACTTTGACCAGAGAAGTGACGCGCGACAGGTTCCACTGCTGTAGTCAACACCGTATCGGTAGCTCAGCGACTATGGTCGCTCGTCCAAGTTGGACTTTCGAGGATCGTTTCGCTTCTTGGGAAACACCGGAAGGCTCTGTCACCTGCTTTCCTAGCATACAAATTTCCTGGGAGATTCAGTCGACTACAGATATCTTTTGTATTATACAAAAAATTACTTTTCAGGGAACATCCCATCCCCCGAATGGCCTCCATTTACGATTACAAGACGAAGCTGGGTCAGCTCCAGGCTGGCCTGTGGCTGGTATTTTTGTTTGCATCCGTTCCGCGCGTATTGTCGGGCAAACATTATTATCGAATGCCGAAACGATCCCACGTTTGAGAATCGAGAACGCGCCGAGTCGCCCCGAGACAACACGGTCGTGTAAATAATGCAGTACGCGTACGCCGATCCGCGTGCCGCTGTTAAATAACTTATTTCCAAGTCCCAGAACCTGTTATGTAACTAATCTCGTATCCGGAAGTTGGTCGCGCGGTAACGAAACCAGTCGTATGGGCATTACGAGAGTGAGACGTTCGGTCGAAGGGAAAAACGCTCGATAAAAGGGAAAAGAACTGTGGGAGACGGTGGGAGAAAGTGTCTGTCAAACGGAGGACGCACAGAGTCGCGCCAAAACCCTTCGGACCCAATCTTACGAGATGCAAGCTACGATTATTTATTTACTTATTTATTTATTCGATCAACAGGAAGCCCCATTAGCGTAGAACATGATAATCAAAAATTGTATAGTTTTTGAACGATTCAATAGTCCCCAAGCTAGTAGAATAAGAGTTCGCGATCAGACAAGGACGATCGAGTAATGCACGTGAGAATCTATTCAAATTTTCGACGTATTAATTTTGCTCTCCGAGTCTCCATGCGTGACACAATTAAGATCCATAATACGAAACTTTTTACGAGTGTTTCGCATAAATGCGATCCGCGAAGTTGTTGGAGCGGTCCTCGCTTTTAAATAGCCGAATAGGCGTTCGTTAAGAAGTTCGCGGTTGATTCTTGCCCCGTGGAAGAGAAACGAGACTAAAGCGAGGACAGTTTCGTGGAGGAGGGAAACAGGAAGGAGACGCCCGGCCAAAGAAGGACGGGAGTCGGTGGGGGCGAAGTTCGACGCGAAAGAGAAGAGAGGAAGGAGGGCGTGGAACGAGGGTCGTATATCACAATGAGGTAAAAGTTTAGTGGCCCGTTTTGCAGGGGCAAATGCATCCCGATTCACGAAACCCTGCAGCGAGAGAACACTTTCGATCGCGCGATCGAAACCCGCTGGAGCCTGAAACCGATACGAACGGGTCTTTATTCGGCCAAGGATGCATTGTTTAATTTTCGCGGTTCGAGTGGCGCGAACGCTCGCGATAAAAATTTCTACGCCCGTGCTGGATACTTTGCAAACATTACACGGCCGTACAGTTAATTGGAGTGGATGTATCGGTGCCTCGGTAACGTCGAAAATATTTTATAAAATCGCGAATGGCGCGCGTCTGCGTTTACCCGATGCGCTCGGGTCGGTCGACGAGTCGAGCTTTCATGAAAAATTAGTCGAATTCCGGGACCGGCTCTCGAAAAAGGCAATCAATTCGCGAAGCGTCATCGGCCGAAAAAAAAGGTTCGAAATTGTCGAAACCATAGTAGCCTACGCTTGGACGCGCTGCAACGTACTTTATTCTACGGAGCGAGCATTTTCTGTTACGTCTACGCGAGACTAATATCTCTTCCGACTTGCACAGTCAACGGCTGGAATCGATATGACTACAGACGATAAACTACTCTCGCTCGGGAATTTACAATACGCTCGATTCTCTTTCTACACGGCGGGTACGTTCCAAAGAACACCGTGTAACCGATTTGTCACACTCAGCCTTCCGAGAAAACATACGACGACACTCGATGCAACATCGAGAGACCGGACGACGCAACATATCGGTGGGGGGACAAAAAATATTCTTTTTTCCCGGGTTTCGGTAACTGCCGTTTAAATTCCTCGTGTACGAAGTATCAATGTTGTTTCTAACGAAATGCTTCTTCGTGTATTCCACGTATTCCACGTCCTGGACGATTGCTTTTATTTTTCCAAACGATTATAAAAGTCCAAACGTCTCCGTATCCGGCCTCGAGTAAAAATATCATCGACTTATTTACTTTTCCAATCGAAACAAAAATATTTTCCGTATTACAGAAACACGGCGAACGCGCGGGAAAAACATTGGCCAGGTGGCTGGCGCTGTTTATTCGATATTAAATTGTCTGAAGGATCGGGGCTCGCGGTTCCGGTGGAAAGAAACCGACCCCGTCCTCCCCCTCGAATCGAAACCGCGCAAAAAAGTAAAGCGAACGTATTTGGAAAACAAACACGCTCCGAGGGACGCGCACTTCCTGCTGCGTTGCAATTGAAAATGTAATATGGTAATTTAAATAAATGAGTTGCGAGAAAGGGTGGAACGAACGATGAAAACGAGGCTCGTAGCCGGGGCGACGATGATTAATTATTCCCGGCACTTTCGATGGACTGTCGCGAGACCGCGATCGGGAGTAGCGCGAGATAACCATGGGATAAATCGTGTGGAGAGCCATGGGAGAATCGAGCCAAGGACCATGGAGAGACAAACGAAAAGGAGGCGAAGGCTCGGGGCAGGTATACGCTGCTCGGCGAGCAGGTCCTACTGCGGCGGAATTAAAGCGAACAGGTACCTTCGGGGCTGAACGCTCCTTCCGAGAAAACAGGTTCTTTTTCGTCTTCTTCTTCTTCTCACGGGATCGCGCGTCCACACCCCATTCGCATTAACTCCCGAGGAGAGAAAGGGGCCCGAATGCTTACCGAAGCTTGTGATTTTTAAGGGGGGCAGGCCTTCGATGAGGTCCTTCGGCCCCGACGGGACTGTTACGAGATAGCGGAGACGCGAGCGGAATTGCTTAACGTCCTCCGGCTTCCTTTTTTACACGATAGTCGACAAATTGCAGCCCTGCATAATTACCGAGGAAACATTCCAACCGACCAGATTCCCTCCTCACTATACCTCTTGCTCGTTACTCACATAAACCAAACATATTCTCGGTTATCGTGGAAACCGATTAAAATTTTATACTTTTGACAGTGGAATCTTCCCGGTAACAAAATAAACAAAACTTCGAAAGATCAGCTGTTTCTTAGCTGATACGATTATTTTACAAGGTGTTTGCTTTTCATAGTCGAGGAATCGTGTCAGAACGTGAAGGGGTGGCGACCGGAGGGTGGATCTATACGCTCGTACGCGAGAAGGGAGAACTGTCGCTTTTATTCGCGACAAGGGAGACATAATGTACCTGTTCGAGGATCTTCTCGTTATCGTGGCGTATTTAAATTCTCGTTGCGTCCGCCGCGGGGAATCGATCCTCCTCGCGGCGGCTTTTCTCCGCTCGGAGACGCTTCGCATGCACGCGGACCGAAGGATTCTACGGGAGGAACGATCGGCGACACTCGCGGGAGAAATAAGTGGAACGAGGCTCCGAGCGTACCGCGAGAGACTAAAAAGTAGCATGGAAAAGCAACGAACAAGTCCAACCGTCGAGTATTCGTTAGGAATCGTCGACGAGATAGAATTTATTGCATTTTTCCACGTGTCTATTATTTGAATTAACTTGAATTTAATATCAACCGTGCTTCGTTTCTGGTATCGACTCGAAATCGTGTCTTCGCGTCAAGTAGATTAAATTTTGATTCGTCAGACAGGGTTTTCGAGAGAACGACAATAATCCTGTCATACTGATTAACGGTTTTTTAATACACCAACGTCGTGCAATCTTCTCGACACCAGCAACCAACATTGGCAATAATTTCTTGTAAATCGCTCGCAATATTCGCAGACTTTTTTTCGGGGGTCTGCAATTAATTCACGTTTAACGAGGCGATCAATTCTTTCGGTTATAGTTTCTAATTATACCCTCTGGCAGCAAATTCGCGTGAAAATTTCCTTTAAACGTGTGATTCGATATTATTCCAATTTTCCAGACGGCCGTGACTTGCGTGTAACATTATTTCGAAATTGAAGAAATGCCATTTCAAAATGATTCATTAGCGCTAATTGTTATTAACGTAAATAATAACATTGCAAATATTACGAGCCATACAATGCGCCTGTAATCGCATCCAAGCCTCAGAAAGCCGAGGATCGGCAGGAAAATATTCATTATTATCGAGGTAAATAATAATATTTGAGGGAAGCATTCGATTGCCAATTCGACGTTATTCCGCCTCGCGTAATTGGATCTATACGGTGAAAAAGGGGTCAGAGAATCCAGGACGCAGAATAATAAAAAGAGTAGAGTAATGATTATATAATGGATATTTTCTATAGGAAGTCCTAAACACGTGTGTCGATTAATTTTGCATTTGCGTGTCCGTTCTAGCTGTAGAAGTTTGGAAAAAAGGCAGCCGACCGTTAAATTTTATTATTCGATAATAATAATCGGTAGAATACTGCTCGTTAAGATTCTTTGTGTAGATTTATTCAGCGTGAAACGACGTTTACGGTGAAAATAGCGGGAGACTCGAAACGGAAAATATGTAAAGCGTGCGCCGAAAGAGCGAAACGAGTGGTCCAAAGTGGCGAGAGAAAGAAGCAACGAAGCAAGGACTATCTTAAGCACGCCTGTTCGGCACGAGTAGCCAGATAAGGAGGAAGACGAATCGATCGGACAAGATATTCCGCATTCCTTCGTACGCCTCGCGATTACCCGATCGCGACGAAAGCCACCGGTGATTATTTTACCCACGTATGATTTAACGCCCCGAATAACGCACGTATTCCATTTTCCTGGACGTAAACGCGTGCTCTAGTTACTCACCGGTCGGTTCGACCCTTAAAAATAGGGGGAACAACCCTTTCTGGCGAGGCGTTTGTTGGATATTCGCGCGAGTTTTTGCTATTGCAGAGATGGAAGGCCAGGACGCGCAAGGACTCGAGACGAGGCAGAAGACACGGCCACAAATTTTCGCGGACACGCTGGAAACCTAACCGAACACAGCTTTGTCCGTGCATTATCTCACGCGAAACGATGACGTCGGGCCAAGGGGAATGCGTGTACCTTCCGAGAAGTCGAAGAAAGTCGACGATCCGCGTCGATGGCTACCTTTTTCACGACCTTTCGAGTGAAACCGAAACTCGTGCGTCTCTCCTCCACAAAGGGGCCTCGGGGAAAGAGACGAAACACCTATGTGTCTACGGGTATGTGTGTGTGTGTGTGCAAGAGAGAGAGAGAGAGCATGGCTCGACCTCGGGGTCTAATCAGATGCGGGTTAATCCCGGCTGTTTCTCTGCCCTAAAGGGTCGTCCACACGTGGGAAGAGAAGCTGCGCGCTCTTCGTAGGCTTTCGTGCGACCGAAGATTCGACTAGGCTGAGAAGAATGTTAATTGAAGTGTTTCAAGATCTCGGATGGGATCTGGACAGAGTCGGGGACGTTAACGCGCCACGAGGGACTCGACTTCCAGTTTCAAAACGTCAGAACAGGATTGCGTCGCGTGATTTGCCAGGAAAAATTTGAAGAAACATTCTATAACGTTCAAAGACAGTACTACCTCGTATATTACAGAGTATCTAGCCCCTGCTCCACACCAGGTGCCATGATCCAGAATTATCAGCCTTATCAGCTTACCATGACACCGAGGAAGGGTATTTGCAAGCAAGGACGTCTTCGATTGGGTCATTTTCTTTGTGACTGAATCTAGAGATCAATAAAGTAGAGAATGCACAAGCCTTGAACGGATTTTTGCTAAAATGGCCTGACTTGCTTGAAGAATAACGCGTAATGGAGCGAACGTATCAGCCGTATTAGCGCGGACGAATCCGACGCCGTTTAATTACGCCTTAATTTGAAAGCGCGGCGATCTGCTCTCGAAATTTATAACAGTAACGCCTGTAACGAAGTGGCAATAAGCGTAACGACCTTGTGCGAGCCGCGTTATCGAACCAGGAAGCCTCGAGTAACGGCGATCAACCGCGAGACAGCGCGCTCCAAGAGTCGCGTTCGTCGAACAGTCCCGGGGACTTACGAAGCAACGTTTTCTTCCCGCTAATTAGTTTCTGTGTTTCACGAATCCTTCTCTGCCGACGATGCGTCAAGGTCAACGAGTTCAATCCGACGAGGCAACGAAAACTGCTCGACGACCGGTCGCCCCGCTGCGAGGACGATCTCTCGCCTCCGGAGTCGAGACGTTTCGCGAAACAACGATTTCCCCGCCAAAGTCGTTCCCCCGACGCGGCTATAATTTCGCGACAGTGTCCCTCGCGTGGTCGATAAAAATCTCCGCGCGAAATTGCTAAATTCCGAACGGGGGGGAAAAAAATACGGTTTTCGGTATGAGCGCCACTTAAGGCGACCTGCGCGGAGAAAAATACACGGACGCAATGGTATCGCGACACACGTGTGTGCGGGCACGCGAGCTATCAGCGATGGCCACTCGGTTTCGAACAATTCGATCGCCCCGCGGCTCGAACCGGAGCACGACTAAAGCAAAGTCTTCTACGCGAAAATCGACGTGAAATATGTGAGATTGACACAGAAATCGATGCGCAAGATTGTAAAATGAGAGTAACAGGACCGATATAACTTGAAACCGATGCGTCTGCGGCGGTTGTAACATCGTTTCGGCCCTTGTAACAGTTTCTAGGACTTTATCGATGCGTGAGACTGTGAAGTAACAGCAATAGGACCGTTATAACTTAAAACTGATGCGTATGCGACGGTTGTAACCGTTTCGACCGATGTCGTAACTGTTTAAATCGAAAGTATCGAAGGCGTGGATGGTGTTGTGAGGCGACTCGAGGCGTCTCGAAGCCATCGCTATCCGGTATGCGCAATACACGCGTCCGTATTTACCTGGTCGTCGGTGTGTACACGTATCGCGGCCGCACGTGGTGCACACCAGCCAGCACGAACCGGACAGTTGCAGTGGATGCACACTCGCTTAGGCCGTTGCCCCGCATAAATCCGAGCGAGAGGATTGCGAGATGCTGCTGGGAGTCCCCCTCCCCTCTGCGAACATCGACTCTGTACGCCGAGTTTATTCCGCGAACTTTCGAAGATGGGTCAAGGGAGTCCGCTGGGAGAGCCAACATCGAGAAACGTTTCCTTGCAAAAGGATGTCGCGAAGTTGGACCGCTCTCGTCCCTGGGAATAAACAAATTGAGGGACCGTCCGTTTGCCAAAGGTTGTGATTCTTGATGCGGTCAGGCCTTCAAAGCGGTCCTTTGGGTTGGCGAAACTGTTACAAGATTGCGGGGAGACACGAGGTGAACTGGTTAACGTCGAGCTTGCACGATTGGGGGTTCTTCTTACGAGACGCTCGTACGACGAAATGTAAATATGGTTCTGCATGCTGGACCGAGCGACTGCGAACGTTTTTGGGAGATTTCAAGGTCACCTGTATCTTTTTCGCCCGAAATCACGCATCAACGACCTCGTTGGTAATCCGGTCGATGGTGAATCGTCCGACGATCTTGAACGTTTTCTCAGAATCGGCAACGTCATGCGAGCTAATATGCCTCTGATATAACGAGAATCTCTCGCGACCGACACACTTGCGCGTGCTATTGTACGCTCGATGGTACACCATTAGAATCTATCGGCTGTATCTGCGATCCACGCGTAACCTACGATAATAAGTTTCCTCTTACTCTACATATTACAGACGTTGTTAACAGTTCTACAGAGTCACTCGTTTATATCGACTGTAATAACAGGCGTACAGTTGCTTCCTAGTTTCCTACAATGTCTAATAAGACGTTTGGAGAATTTGTTTCACGGCAGCGTGGTGTGTTTATAAGGTAATCCGGAACATCTATTACACGACGAGGTGCTCAACTTTATAGATTATTTATAGTCGCGTCGCGTTCGTAACAAAACTTGCAACGTTCGACTTTTACGGGCCGTGTCATTTTTCCTGTCTCGCCATTAATTTTGGAAAGGAAAAAAACGTCCTCCGTTCGAAGGATAAAACCCAACCACGCTCGAGAGTTATTCCCCCCATAGAGAATCGTGGCTTAAGGTTACGAGAACGCGGGCGGTCGACCGGTTGCTGAAAACGATCGTTAACGATCTCAAGGACACCGGCGGACCCTAAAATGAGTCTCACGCCAGCGAAGGAGCCCTTCGTTTCGAAACACATTTTACCTGTTCAACGACGACCGTCGTCGTCGATATAATACTTGGAAAAACTCGACGCGTCGCTCGTAATCGATTCAATTATTTCCGTATCCCCCGACAGTTCCTTTAAAACGGTCTCGGCGATCGTTTAATGACCATGGGAAAAAAACGAATTTACGGGAACGTTGACGACGCGACAAAAAGTATTAATTACTGGCGGCGGAATAAATAAATCCGCGAATAACGCCGCGCGTTGTAACGACACTTTGAAAGATTTTTCACGCGCTGGGAGAACAATTATGCGTGCCAGCCAGCAAGAAATGTAATTACTAAGCTCGAGGTCCCATAACCGTTTCCTGTCCCACTCCTTTTCGCAATCGTATCCGTGCATTCGTTCCTTTTGTCACCGTAATTGCGACAATCGAGAATATCTTCCCCACGACGACGTCAGTACACTGCGAATCCCCCTCTCTTTGCGAACTATAGATTTTGACTGTCTTTCGAACGTTAAATAGATGCAATTGAGTTAACGAGAAATGTATTACTAAAATTAACACGATCGCTACCACCATTTTATTGGAAAATTTACCATCACAGATCACATCATATATGTAGTAATGTATGCAATATGGTGCATGCTTTTAATTATGTATGACTAAGATTATATTAAATAGGTTAATTGAATATTTTGAGAGGAGTGCTTAGCATGATGTAACAATTGTCGACGGTTTGTATATCATACGCGACGTTGAGCTGTCACGAACGTTAATAAAGTCTGCTCGAATGTTGGACAAACTCCCTGTACGGTAGAAGGGTTACAAACACATCTCACGAACCTTTGAAAGTCAAAGGACAGTGGTCCTTTGGTCTGTGCTCTACGACAAAATGGCAGAACACTCCTATATTATTTGCATTTCACAGTATTAATGGGACACAAGGAGAAAATTGTTTGCCCGGAATAAAAAGCACCGTGTACACGCCGAGGACCAGCAAATTTTTTAATTCTGCGAAAATAGGATGCAGCCAAACGATGGAGCATGTACAAATAACAACGCTAAAAATAAATTCGTCCGTGTAACGAAATTGTCTATCGGGTCGATAAATATAGCAAAATTCCTGTCCCCGTATTTTTTTATATTTCGAACCGGTAATTTACCAAGCCGCTGCAAAGCTTCGACATTATTTACACGAAAATAATTTTTCAAAATTTTACCAGCACGCTGCTAGAAAATGAACGTACAACCAACGATCCGTTTTCATTTGCCTGAATTTCGTATCATTCATTAGTTCTCCATAGCCGTTCGTTTGTATTTTAGCATTAATAAATCTAATACTGCTCTTTCCTCTGTATCCAATTTCTCTCCATAATACCCAGTGACTCCTTCCCCTACTGCTTGAATTTTTTTCACCATCGCTGAAAGTAATAATGCCAGCCATCTGGTCCATCGAGTGTAAATCTCTTTTCATGCGTAAACAGCACTTTCTTCCGTCGTTTTCTTCGTCTAATATGCGAAACCGATTCGATCTTCGATGCGCTTCTCCGCTAATAGTGCATGCCAGTGGTTCTTAGCCTGTGTTTCTTCTGAAGACTTTGACAGTATGATACTGAACTAAAATGAATCTTTGAGTGTCCTGAGCTTGACAGAAAAATTTCGTAACGCTTGGAAACACTGCAGAATTATTTTTATTTCTACGTTCTTTTAAAGTCTAACATTGATATTGAAATTAAAAATTTGCTAGAATTTAAACCAAGCCAGAATATTCAACCTTCATTTAACTAATATTTAAGAAAATTATTCCGATGAAAATTGCATAGCAAGGGACTATGAGCTTCATTGGACTGCCAAAAGGGGTTCGTGGGAACGAAGAGTTAACCGTAGATACTCCGTGTGTAATTTGGCATGATGTCAAAGTAGAATTAAACGCAAGTTTTAATGCTGCGCACACACAGTGATCGCATCCAGCGAGCGATCCTGTTTTTCTGTTCTATTCAGGTCCTGGTATTTTTAAACAAGTCCGAAACATCGCTTCGAATTTTCCTTATCGATTTAGGTATTTTAGTAAACGTTAAATATACCGTTTACAGATTTAGAAGCATTTAATTTCGCGTCCAGTTAGCTGTGCATTTTCTCGATTCGATACAGGATGAATTTAGAGTGCAGAGCCTGCAGAAATATCGTTCTATGTTAACAAGGGATGGCCAACATCCGGGCTAGTTAGAAATCTGATAGTTTCGAGGGATGTTCCGTGATTGTATCGCGAGGTATACGATGATTAGATGATCAGTTACGATGAATTCGATCGTTCTGGAGCGTGCACGTGCACGAACGTAACGGCGAGGCTCGATTGGGCAATCGTTGCGTTACTTAATAACGGGAACAGAGAAGGCACGGTTTCCACGGCGTTTTCGCGAAGGTTTCGCCTTGTATCCGAACGGGGTAAACAAAACGGGACGAGGAACGAGACCGAATCGTGGGCGTGAGAAACAAGTGGGCCGATTCGAGCGCGACGAGTTGCAAGATTCGGGGAACAGGGTGGAAGAGAATGAATCGCGCGCGGGCAGTTGCGCAAGAAACCACGCTGAAAAGAGAGTCCCCCGTCCCGTACCCGTGATTCAGAGAGTTTCGCTTTCCTGCTTCCCACATTTATCCCCCTTTCTTTCGTCCGTTTACGTGTAAAGAACGGCGCAAGAAACGACCAACGAAACGATGATGCAGTGCTTAATGCTTCGGTTCACGGTTTATGAGATGAAACAATATGCCTCCGGGGGGGATTAATGCGCAAAGTAAGAATTACGATTTCTATCGCGACGGAGAAAAGGGAATAAGCCGCGATGAGATAATAAATTTCGTTAACTGCGCGGGGCCCCGGCGAAACGCGAGCTCGGACGCGAACGAAAAAAAAAAAAATAAAATGAAACAACCAACGGCGGAAAGTTGGGAAATAAAGTGTGTACGGCGCGGAAAACGCTCGAAATTTTAATCTCTGTCGCGTCAAGGAGATTACAGCGACGCGTACGTGACGTGAATCGCGGCGGCCATACAAATTCTAGGAAAATAGAGACCGGAGGAGGATGCGTGCGTGCAAAGGACCTCTTACGTTCGAACGACGATTTCCGGGAGCGGTGGTGCCTTTCGCTTTGCAATCCGCAATCCAATAAACGGACGGATAAGGAGCAACAGGAGAGCGATCTCGAGAATTTCGAAAAGTTGCACCGCCAGGCGACGCTGGACGAGCGTAATTTAGGTTCGAAACGGCGCACGTGGAGGAAACGAAGGATCGAGGAAGCTCCGGAACGCGTCGATCGAAACCAGATACAACCGAGATTCCACCAAATTTTTTTCAAACGATTCTCCGCTGCAAAAAGAGACGCTAACTCGTTTCGAAACAAGCACCGGGGTTGGGAGAGGACGGACGACTCGAGGGTCGAATAAATGCGAAACGCGTCGAGAGGAAAAGCTCGGCGATTTTCCCGGCGGAGCCTTTAACCTGCCCGGCCGGTGGCAAGAATGCAGCAGAGCAATCAGCCAAGAGAAACCGCGAAGACTGTTTTAACTGTAAAACGCAGGTAAGTTCTACGACGACTCGCGCCGCGGCTGTTCGTTTTCAGGTGGCAGGGCCGTACGGAGCTCGCGGCGGCGCCCTTTCCCATCTCTCGTCGTTAAAGTCGGGGCTATTCCAAAATACCTTAGCTCCCACCCCCGTAAACGCATAGCCACTTTTGTAACTTGATTACGGTTCGGTCGCTGAATCGAGTCCCGCGCGACGAATAAAGGCGGACGAGCTTTGACGACCGCGTAAAAAGAAACGAGACGACCAGGAATTAAATGCAAAGGAGAGGCGCCGAGTGCCTCGACGGCTATTAAAAATTCGCGGCCTTTCCCCGGGGACGACGCTCCGGATCGCGATCGTTTCTCTTTCGAACGTAGAAAAAGGCAAAAGTGGGGGAAACGTAAACAGAGCATGGGTTCCCTTGCACGGGACGAAACAAGTTTTGTTTCGTGTTTGGTAGATTATCAGATGTGCAATTATAGCTTTTGTTTCTGTTACTAAGATTGTATGAGGTCTGAAAAAAATGGATCGAAGTCCAATTGCATTCGGCCGAGAGAACTGTATATTTACGAGAATAACAAGACCATCGTTTCAAGAAAAATTTCTCTGCGCGGCGAGTCGTTATTAAAAATCCGCACCCCTGGATCGAGCAAGCCTTTTCTCCGGGCGAGGAAACGATTATCTCGGGAGAGCCCCGCGTCGGTGGAAGCTTCGCGATGCTCGGAGCGGAGCGCAGAAGTTCGAAGCGTGTCCCTCCCCTCCGTTCGAGCGCGTTTAAATCGTGCGGCGTCCATGAAATCGACGCGGTCGCCAAAAAGGAGGATCGCGAGCACGGCCAGTGGCGTACCTTGGAGTTTCTTCTCGGTCTCCCAGAACTTCTGCAGCTCCGTGAAGTACTTGTCCAGTATGAAGACCTTGGAGAGGCCCAGGGTGGCCATCTCAGGCGCTCGGGGCTCGTTATCGGCCAGAATTTTTCCACGACTGCGTTCGTTCGCGCGTAGCCCAGCGCGAACACCACCTCTGCCCGCACTCGCGTCGCACAAACCACCGTCGAACGATCGTTAGGAACCGCTCCTGGCCGATTCACAGATCGCCCGGACGACTCGCGGGCTGCCAGGTCATCGTGTCCTCGGCACACTCGTCACCGCACTCGCACATCTTTTCGCCCCGATTCGGCTGCTCGTCGTCGCCGACCTGTCACACGAGCCGATTAACCGATATTCACATAGCACTGCGTCGAGACGGTTCACCCGGGCCACGGGTGACGAATCGACGCCAAGATCCGGGAGTAAATCCTGCCCTCGATCGACAGGACGAGCGTAGCCGCGAACCGAGAAACCGCGGGCTTTCTTCGAGCTGTGAAAACGCTTCTTCCAACCGAGGGGAAAGTTTTTCTCGAGAAATTTCGAGCCGAACAACCGTCGAAAAACCGTCGTCGCTCGTTCCGCCGGAGTCCTAGGGGCGCTCTGGCGATCCGTTCCCGCGGGATAGGGGTCCCTTTTGTAGTCTGGATAGCACCTGTCGAGCGTTTCGTAACGTTAGAACTTTCGGCGAAGAGTCACACGGGCCGCGTTTGCGGGAGCACGAAGAGTGGCGACTCGCCGAGCTGAACTGGGCGTCATTGTTGGCTGGAACCCACCTCCGTGGCCGGGGCCCTATCTCTTCTAAGGCGGATTCGAGATAACTCCGGGAGCCTCGGCTGGCCGCTGGCTGGCGAGTTAGGTGGAAGGCACCACGGGCGTACCGGGGTCCGGGATGTCTGGCCGAGCAACAGGTCGTCCAAGTGGGGGCACCGGTCCCCCGACTGGACCGTTGCTCGTGGATGCTGCGTGGAAAAATGGCTGGGGCCCTAGACTCACCTTAGGCGTCTCTGGCTCGGACCCCCTCGGCTCGCCGCGTATCATCGCGCGGCCAACTATTCCGCTCGAGCGTGCTTTCCTTCGATACACCGCCGTCCACGCCGATACTTCTGCCCCGTTCGATGAACTGTTGTTTGTTTACAAATACGACCGAGTACCCCGCGTCACCGTCGTTCGACATACGGTATCGCAAGGCCCACTTTGCCGGCCAATTAGGGGCTCGTAAGCCATCAAAAAAACTCGCTACGCGGTTTAATCTCTTCATACGAATGCGTTGCATAAAGCTGCCTCTAAGCTTTCTCGTCAGAAGTCGAAATGGAAATGGAATATTCAGTATGTTTTCAAAAACACTGTGAATATTAATGCGTTTATTCCAGTGGAGTCTTCTTCGCGCTACCCTGTTTATACCGTGTAACGAACCCATTTCGTGTAGCATTTTCGAGTAAAATATTTACCAACAGCCTTTAACATACGCGAGGCTGCATCTGTCACGAGTGTCGTCTTCAGCGTTTCGTCGCAACATTTGATAAATCTAGAAATCGTACGACGTAGAATTCTCCCATATTTTTCTAATAATCAAACTATCGATACAAGGACCTAATGTTTCTCAATTAACAGGTGTTACGATCGTTGAGCGTACAAGAAAGTATAAAAGGATGTTTTTCTATTCCGAGTAAAGGGAATTTGTTCGGTCGTTGAAACGCTTTACGATAAACGCGTCCCGCGAGTATACGAGCGAAGAATGGATACAAATTTGTATACATCTATGTGACCTGTTTCGTCGACCGGTCGGAGAAGACGGATTTTGAATTTTCACCGTTCCGTCCGAAAGAACAGAATATTCGATAGCGGAAACAACATCTGGCGCGACCGATATATAGCCGACCTTTCTCTTGGAAATTCATCATTCAAACATTCACGATCCGATTTAAATTGCGCAAACCATTCGAACATTTGTTTCGTTATCGGGACCCAGCGAGTCCATCGACGCCACGTGCTCTTCGTGAATTTCAACGAGGATTTAAACCGTTTAAAATTTGAAAAAACCGAGGAACGTTCCGTTTCTCGCGCTTTATACGCCTATTTGTACCGGTCGCGACTAACCGGCCGTAGAACGTACCATTCGTTTCAGCCAATTAACCAATATACACGCTGAAAACGTTACCGATCGCTCGTTTACCGTCCAATTCGTAACAAAAAAAAAAAAAAAAACAGAGACCTGCCTTAACGGAGAACATTCTTTCTCCCCGCGAGGGATAATTAATAATTCGAGCGTTAATCGCGAACGGTTTTGGAGCGCGTGGATTTTAAGAAACGTCCGTCGTGCTTCCGTTAATTGCTCGCTCGCGTTTCGCGGGCACGTAGTCGTCGCGTTTTCGGCTAGAACTCGTTGATGCGTAGAGATAATTGCTACCTAAGTCAAGCGCCGGCTTATTGCTAATTGCTTGTTACCCGTATCTACCGGGCGGCCCTTTCCTCGTGATTTATGCTCCTCCGAAACGGTAAACGCGGTTAAAGTTAATGGACGAAAGGCATTACGAGCAGGGCTTTGAAAGCGTTTCTTAAAAACCTTTCATGCAGGACGAAAATATCCTACTTTACGAATGTTTCGTAACGGCCACTCAACGTTTCGGCCGAGACAATGGTTACACGTAATAGATGTCCCGTCAAAGGGTCATATTTTAGCCCCGAAGAACGTCGTTTACAAATTGAACCGTTCGAATCGTTTGGAAATCGCTTCTGCGAACGGTTCTATGGAACACGGGGGATGAAAGGAATATCGTGTATTTGATGCAGCCGAGCTACCTCAGCAGTAGGCACGAAGCTTAAAATGTCAGCCGCCCTTCCCCAGCACTTAAACGTTCTCTGCAACGAGCAGGAAATGTTAAAGCGACAACTACCTGTAAATACGCCACTTTAACTTCGCGTATCTTGGAACTTCGAGTCTGGCAAGTCTGCGCGAAATCGCGCGGTGTTCGCTGCTAAATGAGTGACTGAACCTCCAGCTACCTACGTTCCAAGCCGCTTTCGAGATATCGGATACTTTGCAAAATGATAAAGTCCTTTGACTGAGCCCCGGTTGTCTCGAGCAACGCGTCGGATAATAACGCGATGTCTGTTTCATTTACTCTTACAAGACCATGCTCTTTCCTTGGTCGACGCGTCTTCGATTTAAACAGTTTTTAAGGGCCGAATCTACGTGGAAAAGTAAGTCGACAATTTCAACAGTATTTTCTATACTCGTTCCCGGAACTCTTGAAACGCGGTGCAGAGAATCGATGCTTGCATCGCTCGCGACGCCATAATTGCATCGAGCGTTACAAAGATCCTCCGTGGCGTCTCCGATCGATGCAAGGTCGCAAAAAGCGTATCGAAACAGCAACTCCCCCCTCCCTCCCTCCCCCCGATCGACAAAGTAGCTACAAACAGGCGAGGAATGGTTTCTCGAGGCTCGCGATGCTAACCGGGTTCGCGGAGCGCCGGATGCGACCCGAAACAGGATCGAAGGTGCTCTCGTTTCGTCGACGGGCCGACTCGATCGAAGGCGAAACGACGATCGTGGATCGAGAGGGACGAACAAGACCACGACGAGACGGGAGAAGGAGGAAGAAACGTCCGTATCTCGAGAGGATCCCGAGCGGACGTCCCGAAGCGTGTTCCGCCTTATAATTTTGATCTACAGCGGCGAGAAGAATCCAACATGGCTGTGGGGCCGCGGCTTACCCTGTGTCGTAAACAATACGGCGTCATCGTCGCCCGCTCGCAAGCGATCTTTCTCCTTTTCCATTAATCGACCAGCGTTCCGTCTCGCTCGGTCCCGAAGCTAGCGATGTGCTCGAAACGCCTCGCGTCGCTTCGATCCTCATTTTTCGGCCCGAGGAATCTTTTGAATAATCTCTGGTACGATCGAATAGATTTTGGATATAGAAATACCGGACTTGGGACGGCCTTTTAGCTTCTCGAAGATTTTGAATCTCAGCACTCAGAGGAGAAAAGATAAAATAGAAATGTAAGATAAAAGTTTTGATATTGGAAATCGTTTCTATAAGTTTCTATTCTTGAAAATCCTTCGAACAGCGACTTTCGACGCGATACGTTTCCGAATCGACTAGATTCCCGAGAATCGAAGGACGTTCGAGTTGCTCGAGAAGCTTGCAAAGGCGAGAAGCCAGCCATCGCTGCCTCTAGCTGTTGCTGGTCCCCTTCCCCACCAGGGTCCCTATCCTCCGGAGCAACCACACAGCGTCCCACTCCGTGGGCCTCCTACGACCCTCCACGAGAGTAGGATCGCAGGCCCCGCAAGGAAGCCGCTAAGAAGAAGAGGAGAGGTAGTAGGTCTCACCAGGGGCCGACGACCACTACCGGACCCAACTCTACCCCCCACTACCTGTGCGGCCTCACGGAGCACGATTATGCGGAGATTAAACTCGGCTCGTTGCTACACCATGGAGAGATTCGGCACGGAGTTTCGTGTCGAGGGTGCGAGAAGCCCTGGAACTGCTCGGGGTTACATCGAAAAGGTTGCAACTTTGTTTCGAGAACTGGTACTCAGTCTTGCGGGCAGCGACGTTGCGATTATCTTTTTTAACGGGCGTTTGCATAGCAATGGGGATCGAAATATGGCGACAGAGTTCGTAAATTATTTTTCACCAAGTAAAAATCTCATCCTTATACTTTATTTCTTTCGTTAAGAAATTCTATCAACATCAACATTTTCCGATCTGGCAATTAACAGTGTCATTAATATTCAGTCGCATACGTTCTATTCTGGATTTTTGTTAATTTCTCTAATTAGATACGGGAAGATCTGTCACAGTCGCTTTAAAGGTACCTATTTATTTATACGCTACTTTTCCTTGCTTTTCCTACACATAAATGTTAATGAAAATTCTTTTAGTCTTACGTTCTATTAAAAATAATTCCTCTCCGTCGTTCTACATAAACTTCAGCTATCAGTAATCAGTAACCAATATATTGATATTCTATAATGTGACGCTCGCTCGTGTAATTATAATATTAACTATTTTATTAAATAGAAACTTTTAATCGTCTCGAGTCTCTAAATATACACTGTAATTCTGCAGCAAATTCCACCCGTTAACCTCGACATTTGTAAATTTATTATGTCTAGAATTCTGTGGATAATATTTAATAAATCTTCCAGCGCTGGTAATTTTCTAGTATCTTGGAAAATATGTTTAACCTCCTCTATATTTAAACACGACGATAAATCTCTCGCCTCACAGACCTATCATCAGTAATCCAAAATGTAATACCTAAAGTGTTCGAGGACGTAATTTCTAAAAGTATCGTCCTCTCGTCTAACAAAGGTTTTCTACTTAAATCGATAAGAAGTAATTAATTGTTTATTGCGTGAACAGGTAGCTGCCCTCGAACAGTGTGATGCGTCAAAAGTGGCACACCAACGAAACCGAGAATGGTTTCGAAATAAATCGATGCGTAACGTAATTGGTTATGGACATGACAATTATTAACTAGTCGCGTTAAAACGATGACTTTCGATGATCATTGACGGTACGATAGACCGAACGCGTCAAACTCGGATTGATTTCCAAAACGCTGGGCAAGATACGCGATCGTTCAAATAAGTAGGTTCTCGTTCGAGGATCGGCTGCAAGGAGGTTATCCGAGGAACCGCACGGTTGATTAACGAGCGCATGCTCGAAAAGTGTGAGAGCCTGAATTTCGAGGACGCGTCGGCCCTCCCAGCGTGGCCAGCCGAAGCACCTGTCGAGCGTGAGATTTTAAGAGCGTGTCTCTTGCTCCGAACCGGCCACTAACAATCTTTCACGAAAGCAATCCGTGTCCACGAGCCTCGAGTGTACCAATCGCGTCGATAACTTGCGAGCGATTCACCGAAATCCTCCTAAATAATGCTTAAACCGAAGCGAAAGTCTCCCATCGGATTCCGATAATCCCAGCGAAGGGGAAGCAAAATATTTCCACGCGGGATGAAGACTTTGCCTAAGTAGGGGCCGTCAAAAATCCTCGCTGGAAGACCGTGTAATCGTTCCGAGACGCGTAAAACCGCGCGGGTAAACGAAAACGCGGCCCTCCGCTCGAGGAAACGTCGGGCTACCCTTCGCTGTTGATTTTAGGCCCCGGAGCCTTCTCTCCTCGATCCAAGAGGAGAAAGGCGAAGCCAACGAGGAGGAAGAGGATCCGCTCTTTGCGGTGAAATTCAAATCTCCACCGAGAGATCTCCCGTGCACGGTCCGCGTCTAAACCGGTTTCGCTCCGATCGGACCGACTCCGCGTCGACCGAGAGGGGATCGAGGCCTCACGGGGGCCCCGTTCACACCCCATTCGTGCTAACTCCGTGCCGATAAAGCAGGCAACGACCGAGGGACCGACGGGCCCCGTGTACACGCAGCACGATCTGGCGAGAGAGTCTGTAAATCCTCAGCCACGGTCCCCGGGGTACGTTACCGATCCTCGAAAACGGGCCCACTCCTGCTCCGTGGATGCTTTACCGATCTCTGGGAACGTAGCTCGACGCGGGTAACCCTACACGGTTCTCCGGAAACCGAGGGTTCGTTTCGAGCTGTTCCTCCGAGTCCCCGAGCGACGACAGTTATCGACATATAAACTTCTCGTATGGCTCGTCAAATTTTGTTTACCAAGTTCCTAAGTAGATTAAATTCCCAAGTTATTAAAGTCGCAGGCATTATTAGCTTGGCTACGGGGGATCCACGCTTCTACCTTCAAACGTTTCAATTTGTAATCAACGCGATCGCTCGTCGAGTAGACGTTCTACCGTTACACGCGTATTTTTAAGCTCATTTTAGATATTTTTTTAGCGAAACAGATATTGAGCTATACTTGTGCACTGAACTAAAAGTGGAAATTTTCTAACGTCTAAAAAATCCACGTCGTCGATAAACCGACCAAGAACATGACACCGATTTTGAGCCTCGATAGAGATCGCGAGTCGACTCGTGTAAACCTGTCGCAACCACACCGAACCGTTTCATCCGTCCGGAGGAACTTAATCCTATCACATCCAAACTCCAGGTTTTATCTACCCGAAGGAATTCAAGCAATTAAGAACTTGACTCTCGGGACGGTCTATATTTACACCGGGCCCAATAAATCTCCGTGAAATCGTCAAGATGCCCCGCGATATAAAACACCGACTCGTAAACGTTCACGGACCGATAATCGCGGGCGACAAGGGGCCCAACGAACGAATCGTTTTCGAATCGGTCTCGAGCTTTTCGTCTTGCCTCTTCGCCCCTCTTTTTAAACAGGACTCACGGCCGCCTATAAGCGCGATAATAAAATACAGACATCGAGCGCGAACCATGCGGCACGATTTAACCTTCGATTAAGGGAGTCAAGCTAGTCGTGACTTACAGTAATGAGTCGAGCGCACGTACACACACTCGACTCGCATAAATCGAACTTATAGGGACGAGATGATTCCGACCGATGCGAGCCTCGATATAGAAAGAAGCGTCGGGGCGAGATTCTGGGCCAACAATTTATTAAGTAACTTGTTAAAACACTTTGCAAATCGGTTCGAGGGCTTAAACTTTCTGGGATTAACGATTGCAAAACAACTTAGCATCTAGGCGCTTCAAAGACCGTTTTGAAATCACTTGTACGCTCGTTATTTATAAATGCAAGATAGAGTCTCATTGGGTAACTTCGTAAGTAGAATTTCATGTAAAATATGTCAAACCTTCTTTTTGTATCAACCTGTTCACCTTTCAAAGTAGCAGTCGTTGATTTATTAATTTCTGTTTGATTTCTAAATACGTCGCAAGACCAGAAATATTAAACCACGAGCAACCTAGCTGCCATTGATTAACCGAATGTATAATGCAGTTAGGAGCGTGCAATAAACAGTAGCGCCCGATGATATTGTAAAACATCGATACCGGTGGTTTTATTTATTTTTGCACGGTCGTAAGTACGAGTTATCGTAAATCGAGGCGGTCGTAAATCACCAACTACCTGTGTGTCTCATTGACACATAGTCATTCGCTTCTTATTAATAACCCTTGCGTTACAAGTTCTTTCGGCTCGTTGAAGTATTTTCTCAACAAGATTGCAAATCGGTAGACCCGATAATACGGATGAATTAGTTACATTTAGTAAAAATGCCGTAACAAAAAGCGGTCGTTTCTCGAACAATATTTTATCGTTTTGTTAAAACAACGTAAGGGTCAATGTCCGCCGCGATCGACGAAAATTGACGCGCGAAGCAACAGCCGCTCGCGTAATCAACGACTATCGTGTCGCGTAATCGCGTTCGTAAAGGGCTTCAATTTCCATCGAGTCGAACAAGAATTTCTTGATTGTCGGCCTCGTTAGCGAGCGGATATACATAGAGATAATTAAGGTGACAAAGTCGCGGTGAGTCCGAGCACGTTAATTAGTCACGCCTCCGATTAGACGTTCCAGCAACGACGAAGATCGTTCGTCGTTGCACGACCACGGAATAGGCGCGAAACGATTACGTTCCACCTCCTGGAAAAATTTTACACACGGGTGGACTCACGGAATTTCCGTCGTGCAATTAATTTGCCAGGACGGAAGCAACGATTGCTCGATCGTTAAAAATCTGAAATCGCGATCGAGCATTAAAATTGTCGGGGGAAGAGAGTGGAAATAACGAAATCGAAAGAGGACTATGGGGGCAGATTTCGGATAAAGGGATTCGAGAGGCTGCGAGGTATCCTGGCAGCGAGTATTTTAATTAGCCCAGGCTTTTGAGATTGTCGATACGCGGAGCATCGAGTGGTCGGGCGTCGGGCAATCAGGGGGGGCGCAGAAAACTGGATTAGCAAGCATTCGGGCACTGTCTCTCTCGTTTTTGTCGCGAGGCTTATCAGCCGATAAGTCGGGGAACAGGGACGTCCCATTTACGCCGACTCGGAACCTTTTCGAGGCCGCTTCTATTATCAGGGGGGGACAAACGTTGCCCTCCGCGCGAACGATGACACGGCCACTTTGCGTCAGCCAGCGTGAAATAAAGTTTGATCGTCTGCCGCAATTCCGTCACGGATTCCGGATTTCGGATTCCGAATTCCGGATTCCATTCGTTTCGCGCGTTCCGCGATTACGAGCGAGCAGAATTTTTAAACCGAGGTGGATCGCGTGCTATCAACGTTAAATAAAAAGCAATCAAAATTAATACGTAGAGTTCCTCGCGTTTTTTAGTCGGTGCCCCGAGGCTTTGTCCGAACGGCTCCGAATTCGGTGACTTCCCTCGTTCTTGGGGGTATCGATATCCGGTGGAAGGTATTCTTTCGAAAACAAACCGGTCAAAGCGACCGGGAGTCCGGCGATTCCGGCGAGATCCCGGTGACGCGGCTACGAAGCGGGTACGAATTTTTTCCGTCGGTTTCGTTGGCAGGCCACGCGGGGCGGCGAATCAGAAGTCGGCCAGAGGGGCCCGAGAGGGAGACAAAAACGCATCGGGTCCGGTGTCAGCGGGTGACGGATGGGCCCGTAAGCCCGTCCAAGGTCTATCTGGGCCCCACGAAACCACGTCTCGTCCGCGGTAAACTCGCAGATCGCGATCGCGAGCGTGCTCCTCGAACGAACGAATCCCGAGCGGAACGAGGCCGATCGAACTGGACGGAAACCAACGGGAGCCCGATACAAATTACCCGCCGGTATTCCACCGCGTTTCTTCGCCTACCTTCTTGCCCTATTCCGTTCTAGCCGACCCGATCGAGTAGACAACGTTCAGTCCGAGACTACCGTCCGCCCGTTTTTCCCCGTTAAATCGACATAGTTCGTCGTACCCGTCTCCCATTATATACCGGGCAAAGATCCCGCGTATCAATGTCGCGAGGCAAATTGATCTATCCGAGACGTTCCGAGGAGGACGCGCGGAACGTGGCACTTTATAACTCAGGCTCGCGGACGGCTGAAATAACACGTGTCAACCGGCTCGTGAGCGATACTTTCTGAAGAAAGTATCCGCTGCGCGTAACAGGATGCGAGCACCAGCGGCTTTCCGAGCTAACCGCAGCGTTATTTCAGGATCGCGACGCCGAGGAGTTTCGGTTTTTGCTCCGTACCCCGAGGATTCTGGAGGCGCGGGGAGCACCAGGAGGGAGCCACGACGAGCCCGAGCGGAGCCAACGATGGAAAAGATCAGACGCTGAGGACATCTTCTGGGTGATGAATTCCTTCATCTCGCGTCCGCTCGAATTCCAGCCTCTTTTCCTCCCCCTCCAGGCCGGAGTTAAGACCTTGTTTCCAGCGTCTCCCCGTACGTCGAATTTAACGAAACGTCACTCGAGACTCGAGACTCGAGCCTCGTTACGCGCAACCCAAAACCCAGGACACGATGTTTCGAGTAGACATTCGTCGTGGATGAAAGAAACGCGATCGTGTTCGCCAAGACCGTGGAAGAATAGCTAACAGAGTGTGCGGTATTTATTCATGGACGCGACAAAGTATCATTATTACAAGCACGACCTCCGAACGGCCAAAGAAAATATCCAAAGTCTAATTAGGAATTGGCCAATGGCTAATTATCCGTTGATAGCAGACTCTGCTCCCAGAATCTTTTCTCGGCGTTTTCCTGATACAGACATTATGCCGATCCAGCCTCGCGTTTCTCCTCCTCCCTTCGACGAGACTTTCTTCTCTTTTCCCCGGGCCTTTCTTCTTCCACCGGTGGACGTTTAATTGGATGGATCGAAGAGACATCGACCCACGAAACGGTGGACCGCTGTCGCGTAACAATGGTGGCCCACCCAACTTTTTGCGCTCGCGGCCACGGTGCGACGCACTCCCGGTGTGGCCTGCGCCGTAAACGCGTGCAAAACGAGCCACCGGCCTGACGAGCGAAACCCTCGCGTCCGCCGGATCCACGGAAAAATGATCGACCGATCTTGCGTGAAAATATACAACGGACCGCTCGAGATAAACGTCTCGAAGGCGCTTTCAACTGGTCCTCTTAGTGTAGCCTCGACAGGCAAACACAGCAACAAGTCGGATCGAATAAAGCCCAATTCACACTTGCTGACTAGCGCAATCTACTCGATAGTCGAAATCATCGTTACACCTGCCTGCGCCCTAGCAACGTTTCGTTATTACCGAGAGTTTTAAACAAAAAGTTGATTGATTTCTATGCAATTTTGTTTGTTCCCATTCTCTGTTGCAATTTTTTACTCGGCCTAAACAAACTCGTGTGCCAAACATTCCGCCCCAATTATCGAAATTGGAAGGGAAAGCAAACATTTTCTCCCTTCGTGCGCGCGCGTATGCAATTTTCTAAACGTATCCACGACTCCGCCGCCGCAAAAACTTGACGATCAACGCGCTAAAAAGTGTTTATTAACGGATCGGCGAGAGAAGCGTATCCTTCGGCTGACGGATAGTATGAATCCAACTTAAGTGCCCGAGAATAAAAAGGTGGATCCCAGCGTGATATCGGGATCGGTGGAAATCGAGGCGATTTTTTCCACCGGCGTGAATCTCGTGCTACCTCGTACGAGGCTGCACGCGCCGGGAGGCTGATTATTTTACGGACACCTCGCGAGATCCAATCTTCGGTATCGCGATCGAGACAAGGCGACGGAGAAGACGCACCGTATCTCTTTTCGCCGGGAACGCGTGGCGGCGACGATCCTCCCTGGACCCCCTCGCTTCGCCCTGGTCGACCAGACCGACCGGGTTTACAGCTTTTCAATATCTAATCGAGCGAACAAATTATGCCGGCCCGTGTATCGCGGCGCACCGGTGACGCGGAATGATGGATCGTTCACGCCGGCACCCCTATCCCCCCCACACCCCTCGATCTTCCAAAGGAAAACCCAAGGGCTCCTTACTTTTCGCAGAACGTTTCACCGTTTCTGTTTTCAATCCGTTTACAATTGTTCTAAATGAAACTCGGTGCAGTTTTCTAGCCTCTACAAAAAAGTATTGAGATACTTATGCCATGAACTTGATGGTTCGAGAGATACACCAGTTTGGAGTTTACCGAACAATTTTAGTGTAACTTACGGATGGTGCTGGTAACAAGTGATCAAACAGCCTCCCATTGCAGATTCCATCCATTCTAGAGGCCAAAATAAGACGAAAATCAAGAATACTAATTTCTTAATTGAGGCTTCGTTAAAACGTTATTAACGTTCAAAGTTCCGCCCGTACCGAATTTTTTTCTCGAAAACGCGCAGGAATTCAGGGGTATGTTTATTGACCAAAAATGATTGTAATTGACCCCCGCAACCGAAAATAATTTTTCCAGAACGATTTGAAATTTTTTAATTTTGTCGAAGAATTTCACACCTCGAATTTTTTTGTAGAAAGTGGGTAGGATCTCGGGGGTATGTCCATTCACGAAAAATGCTTGTAATTGATCCCTGCGACTAAATATAATTTTGTTAGTATGATTTGAAATTTTTCAATTTCGTCTAAAAATTTCAGCACCTACTCGAATTTTTTTCTCGAAAATGGGTAGGATTTCAGGGGTATGTCTGTTCACCAGAAATGATTGTAATTGACTCCCGCAACCGAAAACAATTTTTAATTTAACTTTTTAATAACTTTTTAACGAGGCCTCAGTCGAGAAATTGATATTCTTGATTTTCATGTTATTTTGGCCTCTAGAATCTCCCATTAAAATTTTTACCAGAGGTGACCGAGCACTCTATATATTTCGTGACTTTATGTCTTCGTTGCCTAGTAGAACCCGTGCTCCAGCGAATCAGGGAAGCAGCAGAGTTAAACTGTTATAAATTCATCTAAACGACATCGAGTAGTTGCTTATTAGACACTTATTTGCCTATAAAATTTTGTCAAAATACAAAGACACCTATGTTGAAACTGATATACCGAATAACAGGGTTGCATTGCAGTAACATCGTATTAATACGTAAACTTGAAAGTATGTTCCAGGGATCCCTATAAAAGGGAACAAAGTCGCTCGAAGCGAGGAGGAGTGACTAAAACGCCGCGAAAATTACGAGACAGCGGACACGAGGGACCCCGGAGATCCGCTTCGATATCTTTGATAGCCAAGTTCGCGGAGAGAGCGCGATCCGGCGCGGCGGCTATCACGACACGGAGAGTGCTTTGATATTTACCGCGTCCGAGGGTGTATCGCGGATTACGAAAATTGCCGGGAACGATAATCGAAGGGGGGCACCGAAGATCCACGCGGCTCCGCTATTAATATTACGGCCCGTTTCGACGAACGTGCCTTAGGATGCCACGAAACGATCCAGGCTTATCTGCGACTCCCTCTCTACTTACGGCCCTCGCGAAGACTCACAGCCGCATCCTTAAGATTCAACGAGTACACGGCTTATCTCGGTCAGAGGAGAAGCTATGGCGGCTATAGGAGAAAATGAGATTCGTATAGCCACGGTTCGAGACGCGTCTATGCATAGTGGATGGGCGGCAGGACCTCGACGGTCTCAATGATTCTCCGAGATGCATGATAGGAGATTAACCCGTTGCACGAATCCTGTTACACTTCGCGATCGTTCCGCTTTGTTTTTAATCCCGATATCGCGGCCGGATACCGGCTGATTTATACGGGCAAAGGCCACGGGCCACGGCCTTTTCTGGCACGGCGCCAAATTCCCACGTTTTTTTGTTCCAACCTCGCGATACAAACTAATTTCGCCTTAATCTGCGTTCGATTAAACCTGCGATTTTCACGCCTTGACAAACTAACGGCGGAATATTTCGAATGCGCGCAATGCGAAACGGGAAGGGAAAAAAAACGAATCCCCAACGGCAGGCAGTTAACGCTGCTCCGCGAAGACATTACCCGAGGGAGAAACTGCGTGGCGACGACGATTTCGCGAGACTTCTAGGGCGACAATTAGCTGCGAAATCGTTCTCTCGCGAGCGGGCGATAACAATGGCGGGGCAGTTTTATTCGCGGGAAGCGTTTCCGGGACGCGATCGAGCCGTTCGTAGCCGGTGGCAACCGGGTGGAAAATAGAGCGTCGAGAAAACTGACGAAGCCCCTGGAACGCGTTCTGAGGGGGATGGTTGCGGGCTTATCGAGGGAACGAAGAGCGGGATCGCGTGCTCCGGTAGGCTCCGGTTTTCGACGGCTTCTGGCCTTGGCGATCGCAATTTTCAAATCAATTAAGAGTAACGTCGAACGAGCGTGGCGACCGTAGTAACGAGGTGCCAGGGATTCGATAGTGGCAGATCGTAGCGCGAGAAAAGGCGATCCCAGAACGGGGCGAAGCCCTTACGTGGTCAGCCACGGTGGCCGGGACCGTGTACCATCGCAATAGTGATTTATATCTGTTCGACGGCTGCGCTCGCGATGTCGGTAATGCACTCGGAAGCTCGCGATCGGGCCGTTCCGCGCCCCCTTGCAACGCCGTCCACCTCTCTTGTCCCCCGCTCTAATTATAATTTATCGAACTCCTTATCTGGTACGATCCGACCTGGGAATCGTAATAAGCGACGGTAATGACTAATGACTCGCGGACCGCGAATAGAGCGTGATTTATTTCTCGAGTTCGCGCTACCGGTCGCGTTTCATTGTAAACCCGATCGTAACGGCAGAAATGGAACACCCATAGTCCGACCCGTGGAACCGGTGTAATATCCATCCAACGGTAATTAATTATCGCCGAGGTCGTGGCTGTCGATAAAAACTGCGCGCTCTTTGAATCCGCACCGGACTGTTTAATATGTCACGATCCTAGTGGACACCGCGCGCCGACCGGATACCACCACGCACAGTGGGCATAAAAATCGCGGGAAAAACATCCTAACTTTGACATATCTTAACGCTTTTTTTAGGATTATTAATAAATAATAAGTAATAGTGTTAATATAACTAGAAGTACTTGTTTCGATAGTGTTTCCGCTCCTTCTGTAACAGGTTCTTAGCAATTGTATCTAAAGAACTTTAATTGCATAGCTATTCGAACTATCGATATCGATAATCGATACATATTTTGTTACTTAATTAGTAACCCATCCAGCTAGTAATTTTTCTATCAATAACTAATTAACGTTACAAAACAAGTCCTTTAGCAACATTTGAATGGAATAAAAGTCGTGCAGAATATATGAAGTAGAAAAGGGAAATATAAAATATCCACCTGTACGATGCCACAATTATCGACATAACGTCGATAACTCAATTGTTCAATTTGTATTAATGTCGCCGTTATCGACGTATTAAAAATTGAGATTCGATGTATTCCCCGTTCTCAATTCTACGAAACTAATGGAATTAATTGCAATCAAAATTATACAATGAGGAGACGTCACACACAACGTTTAGAACAATCGAAGCTAATCGGGCACATACACTTGACACGAACTATTTATATTCGAGCAGCGTATAAGGTATGTCAGGCACCGCAGCTGGACATCATCAAACGCACATCACGCAGAGAGTACAGTTCGACGCCACCAATCGCACACCTGGGAGAACACGAGTAGGCATCTCCAGACACACATCCAAAGGAGAACGCATACTCAAACATTATCGACAGACATAGTCAACGCAACACCGTCCACGGAGACAAGCTACACGACACGCTTGCAAACTTATTACATCATGGTGCACCCAAGTGCCCTCAAAACGCTCGTCCGACCCGATCTCGAACGAGCCTACAAACTTTCTAAATATCGGTAACGATCCTGACGTATTGTTAATAAATAAAAAATTTGTCTCTGCGAAAGCGTCGAACGAGAGACGCCCCGGGGTCGAAACAGCGTTTCGACGACGATTTGAATGCGAAACCCCCGGGAAAGTTTGGATGCCCGCGCGAACTTTTATCGCACGCGGAGGAAAATTCGACGAGAGTCGGAGGCACGCGTCTAGAAGCAGCGAGTCGACAAAAAAAAACCAGGCATCGTTTCGCGTAAGAAGGAACGGAAGGCGAAGCAGAGGTAAGCAAGGGAAGTTTGCTTGGTCGCGGGGCGAGCGAGAAAATCATTAGGAAGGCGAGTGGAAAGAAAGGGCTCGATGCAAGCTTCTTACAGCCGACACCGAGTCCTGTATCGCCTTACCCTTCGTCTCCTCTTTCCATTTAATTAAATTCCCGGGACGACGGTGGCTCTCGCTCCTTCCCCCCTTTTTTACCTTTACTCTACACCCCCCACAGCCCCCTCACGGTCCCGTTTCTTTTGTTCCCATCTTTACAACGCAGCCGGAGATCTAGGCGCGAACCGCGCGAGAGTCGACTCACGCACACGCACGCGACCACCGAGCCGCGGCAGCGTTGCTAATTGACGGATGAATTAATTAACGGGAATGATCGATCGTACACCAGCCCGCCCGCCTACCGACTGGGATTTATTTTCCATACGAACAACACGGACGGCTACCAGCGCGCTCTGATCCTGACAGAACTCGATCGCTCGAATTAGAAAATATAACTCGTCGATTGGGACCGCGACCATTCTCGACGTATCGAGATTAGATTCGATTCTGACGCGCGACGAGCGGTTACAAAAACGAGACACCGTGGTAACCTAATGTCGTAAAAAATAATAAAATATGTCTATCGAGGGATTTTTCGAGAAAAAATTCCGAGCAACATCGTAACCACGTACAGTTAGATCGGTTCGAGGCGGAGGGAAATTGAAGATCGCGGGAACGATGGAAGCGGGCGATATATCGAGTCCTATCTGCCTTCGGGGAACTTCCTGCTTCGCAGCCCTCTGCGTTTAAGGGTCGTTCGAGGGCGGACGAGGCGATGGTTCTCCAATCAATCGTACGATCGCGTGAGACACGTACCGAGTGGGAGTTTGGCACCGCATTAATTACCGGTCGCCAACAATGGCATACAATAATTAACAATTACGCAGTTTGATAATTATATACCTCCTGGCTGAGTTATCGGCCGTCCCGCGTGCAGACTCTGTGTTTCGTCTACACGGACACGGACACGGTCACGCGGTTCTACACGCTCGAATCGCACCACCTGCAGGCCCGGCCTCGGCCGCATAGAAGGCAATAAATATATGCACGGGATCCGGCGGGCCAACGATCTAATTATGCCCGGGACAATGGCGGCGTATCGGCCGCTCGACCGAAAACCTGATAAAGCGGATAAAACCTCGCGTCGCTGGCTGCTGATGGCGGTGCAGGTTCGACGAATTTTAAAGCGTCTCGCGGCCCGGAACTGGCCACGCGATGATTTATCTCCACGACCGCTCGTAGGAGTCTCTTCGGTTCGCGCGCGTTGAATCTGTCTTGATTTATAACGAAGCCGCGGCTCGCATCGATGCCTCATAATGCCTTGTAATTACCGGACGGTCGCTTAAAAATTACGCTGTCCGAGATAAGGTCCTGCACGGGCGACGAAAGTTTCGTCCTACGGCACCGGTGATTAACGACTCGGCCACGACCAGCGTAATTCTTCTCGCGGGACCCGCGAATCGCCTGCGCGACAAACCCCGGCGAAACGACCGAGAAATTCGCGGTTAATTTATTCACGATACGACCACTGGTTTCACAAAAATCACCGGTCTTTTCGCGAAATCTAGAGGGAAAATGTAACTTACTTCGCCAATTCATTTACTCCTGCTGTATCTATTGTGATCGTAATTCTTTATTTGGACTGTCAAACTGCATCAGATCCGAGGAAATTCTGACAAATCTCGCGCCAAGTGGTCCTGAATAGATTTGCCCTGATTTGCCAATGTTTGATGCGGCTTGACAGCCCCGTATCGAGCACCCACGCTTTAAAGCGGAGCGCAAAGTAACGAAACAAACAGTGGTATAAACAGGGATGGTTTTGAGAGGCCAATTAGCTCGACGCTTGCTATAATCTCCACCCTTCTCTCCCATATCAACCGTGAAAGTAGCGTTGCGTTTTTGTCGCGTCGTCGAGAGCACGGAGACGGTTTTTACACCGGAGAGTGTCGATATTAATTCAATTATCTGCTAACGAACTGGATCTTCATTTCCGTCGGCGCGCGACGCCTCGAAATTTGCTGATTTAACGTCGTCTATGACGTTCGCGTTCCACGTTTTTGCACGCGCCGGCGACCAACGACGCCCGCAAAACCGACGGCGTGTGGCCCCTAATGCAAATTTATGATAACCACGATAGAAAGTGTCTCCCTCTCTCCCTGGTATATTTACTACACCGTCGTGAATAGGAAGCAGACGCTCCGTCGCGTAAATAGGCTCGCCCGGTGTAATACGTTCGCGCATACTCCCCGGCGGTGTACGAGACGTTACACGAAAGAATTTACAGCTGGACGAAAGCCAGCGTGGCGAAGGAAAAGCAAGCAAAAAACAGAAAGCGCCAAGAGGAAAATCGATCCGGCGTCGAAAGTGCACGCAACCTCCGCCTAAGTGGATCTCTTCCTTTCGGGATACGATTTCGATTCTACAGAGAAGTTGAAACAAACATAGCGCTGAATTCAACACAGCATCACTTAACATTTCGAGCAGTCTCGAAAGCTGAGATTCGAGCAAGTGGTTGCAGCGGAGGCGAAAGAATTTGGCCGTTCAAGGCCGCGATACCCCACCCCCGACGAGGATTTGTGCCCGTTCCCAGCGAGCTCGAGTGTCGTCCTCGATGGCTCCGTTTCGTGGAGCATAAGAAAGAAACTGGAACCGTTAAGTCGGCAGACACGGTGGAATATTACGCAACGATGCATACCTGAATTAAGCATGCAATCGTCAGCGAAATCTATACCCGCGGCGGGTCCTTCCTTTCGCGCTGCATGTTTTATTTATCGAATGCATCGGTGGTCGATGCAATGTGCCGCGCGCCGCGTCACGACGAAGATTGAGAAAGGTGGTACGTACACGACGTGATTTATGGGTGCAACACCTGACGGCATTTTGTTCGCTTTTGCATCGACGTTGTTACGTTGGCAGCCAGTTCCGCCCTTTTTTGCCCCCACTCGCGGCCCATTAGTAATGCCTCGGTCATTACCGAGCCTCAGTCGATTTCCCGTGGCTAATAAATCCCGATGAAATTTCCATCCATCCCTCCCCTGCGTTTTCCCCACTCCGGAGACCTTGCATCTTCGTAAAGGGCGCGGCGGAATTCGTGCTCCGATCGAAAAATGCAATTTTTCGTTGAAAAGTAAAGGAAGAATTTGACAGAAAGCCTCCACGATTTTTATCTTCGACCACTTACGATTTCGTAGCACAATTCGTGTCTGCAGACGGAAAATTGCTTTCTTTCGTCCGATTTTGAAGGAATTAAGCGGACGTTTCGAACCAGGAACAAGAGAAAAATCTCTGCTCCAGTATTTTTAACGAATATGCTAAAAAAAAAGTGCATTCACCATTACTCTTCGGGACTAGAAAAGCGCAACCGATCCAAACGAGTTTCGTTCGAAAGTCGACAGTCTCGAATCGAGATTGAACCACGGGGCGAGAAACGGAGAAAAATTACGCGAAATACCAATCCGCTTCGCAATTTAAATCGCGTAATTACTGTTTCCGCAGACGCCGCTTTTGATCCCGTCCCACCGACACCGTTATCAAACTCCACGTAAAGAACCAAAAGCACGGAGAGAGTCGGCATCAAATATTTAACGCGACCGGAATCCTCTGCTCTCGATCAATATTATTCTTAGCCACCTATTCTCCGCCGTGAGTATTTCCTCGCGATATTTTAGCTTCTTGCCGTGCTTGGAAAAGGATAATCCCGGGCGGTGAAATTTTTCGAAAATACAGACTGTTTGCTTTGAGCAATAATAACCGGTAGCCGACGCTTTTCCGCGATTACACGCCGGATAGTTAAAGGCCGCGTCGGGCAAATGAAATATTCCAAGAACCGCCGAACCTACTTCGATTAAAGATCGCGAGTCTCGATTATAAATTCTAATCGAAATTTAATGCGCGACGGAAAGAAACTTCGATTACGATTCCATCGTATTTATCTTTTGCACGAACGGAACAGCGAGCCGAACAACAAAAAAAAAAATGTAACGATTCCGCGGTGGAAATCCTACAATGGAACCGCGCCCGATCCGCCCCCGATATCGCGCAGTTAAAATAATTCACGATTCGGCTCAAATAATCCCTATTCCGCGTGGTCACAGGCGAGACACACTTCGTCGAGCGGGATAAACGCTTTGTATCGACGCGTTTCAATTTAACATCGGATTAAACTCGAGAGTTGTTTTTCATACGTTCGCTCGACGATCTCTCCATTGTTCGCCGGAGCCGGAACCAACTATTGCATCCGGTAATTTCTGTCGCCGCTACTTTCAATTATTAAACTGGAACGTATCAAGCCTGTGTTATCCATATTTTACAAAATAAATAATCGATATGTACGGTCCGACGTCGCTTTACAAATCCGAAACGCGGCTGCGACACGACGGGACAAACGACGAATAAAATAAATTTAACGTTTGCACAAGGATCACCGTTTTTTAAACGAATTGTATCGTATCGATCCCGTCGAGAAGACGGCTTTTTCGCGCGTTGCGGTCGCTCGACGCTCGAAACGCTCAATGGACCCGGAAATTGATTTTATTCGTCTCGGTTCCGCGGCGAGCGCGCGCACGAACCGTCAAACAGTCTCGCGTTCGTCGTTCGATCAACAAAATATCAATTTTCATAATAAATGTGTCCATAAATTTGTCCCGAATAAATAACGAAATAAACGTACACGATGCTTAGCCGTAATTTAGAGAGACCGCGCGAAATGATTTATCGCTCGGCGAGTAAGTAAATTCGAAGCGGCCTGTTGAGCAACGAAAACGAATCGCGTTTCTCTCGTCGGTCTTGCTTGACCAATTTGCCGACGATATCTCACGTCCATCCTGCGCACTCTATCTACTCATCGTACTTTATGAAATTACGTATAATACTTTTCGCATTCTCCGCGCGTCGGAATTTACCTTTCTTTGCACGACGAAAGTACTCCTCTTTTTCTAAATTTGAATCTTTGATCATCAAATCCTGATTAGCTTCCTATGTAAATAGGAAATATATAGTAAAGATGAAAGGAGAGGATCTTCAGTATCAACTGTCTTGGAACAGTCTAATAATTCGTATTAAAAATAGTCAAAATTTACATGCGTGCAGTTCCGAAACTACTCATGTTTTCTGCATAATTAAGCCATCGTTGGAAGCGGTAAACCTTCCCCTTTAAAATGGTTTTTGGTTTTTGTCGATCGGACTTTCCGTTTTCGAGATATCGTAAATTATATAAAAGGTAATTTTTTTAATTTGGACTATCTCTGTCTCCGTCTGGCGCGTCGCGTCGGGCCTCTCTCTCGCGCGTAAGTCGAGACAGTCACGTGACGCGGAAGCGTAGTATTTCCGAGTATTTACTACGCACTGTTTACTATTTTCGCGCGCGCGAGTTCATTCACCTCGCGTCAATGAACGTAAACAGACGCTTCGGACCCTCGTATCTCCGAAACTAGCCACCGCATCGACTTGAAACTAAAATCGCTATATCTCCGTAACTAATAAAGCTATCGACTTGTACAAACGCTCATTTTAAAGGGCATTTCATCCTCTATCCAATTAATATATCAATCATTATTATTTATGCTGTCTTCTATGTTTATTTTGAGATCTAACTTCAACGTAAGTAGAAATAATGATCAATGGGCCCAATCCGACCAATCTTGAAATTATCTTGAATGAAAAGCGCTAAAGGAAGAAACGTTGTCCTTTATTTTCGACTTATCTTTGAATGTGGAGTCACTCGCAATATAAGTAGCGCGTGAAAGAAATATTTGTTGCAATTACTATACCGTAGAAATTAGTGGCGAACCCTCGCGAAACGCTCGAAGCAGCTCGGATATCAATCTCGAGACCTATCCCACCTTTATCCGGCAACGAAGAATTCCCTAACGCTCGAGAGCGAAACCCTATTTCTCTTTCACTGATCACGAGGCACCAAAGCGTACGCTCCTTTCAATTACAAGACAAATGACTCTTTTGTGCTTTCACCTATATTCCAGTGTGCCGGTTAGAAGGATGCGTTCAGGCGCCTCTAACAAACGGACACCTCGCGATCGTAATAAATCAACGTGCAACCTAATTAACCGACGGCCCGGCCCATAGTGGAGGGTTCATTACCGCCGAGTACACTAATTACGTGAATCCACGACTGACGCGAGCTGAACCTAAGTATACCCGACCGTTTCACAGGCCGCGATTTCGCATTATATCGTCTTTGACTGCTGATCGTTCCATCAAATCCTTCCAATTAGGCCGCTCGTACCACGCCACCAGATTACTAGATATGGGGGTGGATGAATACCACAAGAGCCTATTCTTGTGCCCGATTGTCTTTTGAAAAGGGTTGCCTTTGCCCCAAACGTTTCACGTTCTAACGCGAATTACTATTTTTATTCGACCGTCGATGTATCGATCGTATTGATAGAAAAACATGGATTCGCGAAAGGATTAATTCGGGGCGCGGAGCTCGCGATCGAAGTTGAATAATTAAAACGACAACGTCGAGGCCGTAGAAGTTTGAGGGAGTCGAATCAGTTTCGCGACACGAAACGCGACAGATATTTCAATGTCGGGTCAGAGACGCGCGTGGAATATTCAATGCGCTTCGCGCTGTAAAATTGCACCCGCTTTATCAAAGTTTTTTGCAGAAAGCCGCGGCGCTAGGTTCCATTTACACGCTGTCTGCCGTTCGTTTATCGCGAGTGCCAATGCATGAACGCAATTTCGTCCGCGTAACTCGCTGATGCCGAGCGACGCGATACGGAGACAACGAATGGAAGAAGTTATATGAAGAAAGTTAAGCGAACGAGAACCGAGGGCGTTATCTCGCCCCCGGAACGGGTGCATTCGATTCCGGGGACGAGCAATAAACAAACACGACTGGCAAACAGGAGACCGGTGCACGCGAAACGATTCGCCGAGCGAAACATCGAAAACCCCGGGCATCGATTAATATGATAAAACCGGGGCCCCCGTCCCCGATATACGCCAACGTTAATTGTTCGGTCCGAGAGAGCGGGATGTGATTACGTTGATTATAAAACACGGTGTAATTTCGTCCCCGTAATTACGCGGTCTTTATATTCTGATCTGGGACCAACAAAGCGTCACGACGGAATTTACTCGTAATTGCGTATTCTGTGCCCGGTAATCGACCGTTTTCATTTTCTTTCCAATCGAACGACAAATTAGTAGAAACCTATAATACGATCGAATTGTACGAACGCATGGATCCCGTATTTATTATCGACTTTGCAGTCTCGACGGTGTTTTGCGCGCGATCAAAATTGCGATCGTTCCCACCGCAATTTATAATGGGAGTGTCTGACATACAATTTCGTATATTTTTAGCTCCGTTCGCCGACGGAAATTTTTTTATGGCATTATTGGAAAAGGAAGATCAGGGGTGGAACAATTTTGTTTCAACTTCGTGAAAGACCTCGAAGTAGCGGAATTTGAACGATCGGTTCGAAAATGGCGGTGCTTGAGAGAGCATCGCCCCGGAAAAATCGCTCGGGTCTATGAAAAGAAAGTTTCGAGTGTGAGGTAAGGAATCTTTGACGCGGAGGAAAGCATTTAATTAACGTCGCTGCAAAGAGAAGAACTGCTCGATCTTATAAAGAAATACGGCACGAGAGGAATCGCAATAGGCAGCATCGCTTTTCGCGAGGCTCGAATTCTACGCGGGAGATAAGCGAACCGTGATATATCCGGATGATTTGATAGTTAAGAAACTTTTTAGTCGGGAACTTAAAACTTCCACGGGCAGGCCGGAGTACAAGCAGTTACTCCGTACAGTTAAAGAGACCTTCTGTTTTTGACTGACTGGCTGAAAAGAAAAGTTTATCTGATCGTGATTAAAGAAGAGAAAAGTTATCTCCGTAATCCACGCACCGGACGGATATCTCGCGAAGCGCCAGAACAAAATTGGAGTGGCTGTAATAAGATTAGAAATTAAACTCGATCCACGGTCTTGTCCCGTCAGAATTCCCTAGATTTTTACGAAAATATCACCGTTGGTGTTAAATATCGATAATTAGAATTCACTTTCTATAATAAAATAAAAAACATCGATTCGATTGATTATTACTACGTGTTACACGTTTCGCTTCGGTTCCTTCTCCAAAATAACATTAAATTCGCGTTTCAAAGCACCGCAGCGAACCGCGTGACGGATTTGTCACACTCAGGCTGGACATAATGTAAAACAATTTCACATCGCACGTTGTCGCGCGATGCAATAAGTCAATTGTTTCGCACCGTTTACACAAAATGCTGTGCTGTGCTGCGCTGCGTCACCCCATAGACGAGGTATGGCATAAACATTGCATGCAATGCTTTTTTCCATCGCACACATACGCTTTCCAAATTCTAAGGTTTCACCTATTCGTTTAAAAAAAACCACTGGTTTCGTTTTCCACGAATTGATTCCTGTTAATATTCTTCGTATAGTCCTAAGAGAAGATGTTCGACTACCTTACGACACGTTTTATACATTTTGACATAAAGTATGAAACGTGCGCGTCGTAAACCATTCGCATTCCGATGATCTTAGTTTAATGCGATCGTTTACGTTGGAAACTCGCGAGGAACGAGGCCTGTGCGTTTTAATGATAGAAAACCCGAAGTTGAACTTTGCGGTACACGCTGTGTATTCGTTCTGCGCGTCAGAGAAGATTACCGCAGATGCTGGCTGCTACGTCCAACTACACAGTTCCCCGATACGTTAACTCTCTTCGCGATGATGACATAAGCGCGGAGCACTAGTCTGTCTTAAACTGCTGCGTCAAAATAGACGATGCAATAGCTCGAGGTGTCGAGTTCCATAACTTGTTACGCCCGGAGACAGGAAACGAATGAATCGTTTCGCGAGCGAATGCATCGCGGAACGCTGACGAATCCGATTACGAATCGTCGCGATGGCTAGAATTAAGCTCCGAACACCGAAACGGTTTATTCCGATGATGGATCAATTTTAATGCCGGCGATCATTACAATCCCTCTCAACTTTTCACTTCGCTTAATGTATCTACCCGTTCCGTTTCATATTTCATATTTCAGATTCGTTCCAAGCGAAACTTTATCCAATCTTTTATAATATATAATACCTACATTTTTACCGCCAGATCAAAAAGAAAACGAGTTGAAATAAGATTATCAAATTCCTACAAATTCGAAAATAGATTTCAAGCAAATCGAGGAAGAACGAATTTCGTTAACGAAAGGGAGCCCCGTCCCGAAGTCGACATGCACAACGGTCGCTAGGGGCAAATGTACTTTTACATTCATAATTTAGGCGGGCTTGAATGGCCTCGATTAATGCCCGGCATTAAATCAATTGCGCTAACGCGCGCCGCTGCATAAATACGGGAGGCTCGTTAAAAACAAAAATTAATGCCCTCCGGTAGCGTGGCGCTCGGTCGCGAAATTCGCGCGTTTCGGCCTGATCGTTAAGTACGCACCGTAACGAAATTATCGGTGCCCGGTCGAAATCGGAATTAACATCAAACGTGGGCCGATAGTATCGATCCGGGCGTTGCAAAAATTGCCAAACAGTTTGCGGCTGGGAACAATCGAACGTTGCGAGACCGAACGCGCACGATCTTCTCGTTCTCCCCTAAAAGTAACGTATTTCAAAATATCTCGCCCTTTAAAAACTACGTTGCAGTTGTTAACTTATTTTCTGCTATTGTAGAAGCAATTAAATCTAATGACAATCGATTAATAGGCTACCGGTTGTTATGCTACTCGGGAGCAGGGCGCGATAAGAACAGATAATGCATAAATCTCAGCAGCGAGTGCGTTTGATTGGATTCACGAACGGAAACGCGTAAATTTGGAAAAGGGGGTAACCAATTACGCGAACGATTCGTTCCATTGCGCGAAAAAGCCTCTGCAACAAAATAATCGAGCTAGGTAACGAGAAACGTCAATTTAACCGCTCGTGTCCGATCGGTCAATTGAACCGTTCCTATTCCGAGCGCGCGGAACAGCTTGAAAACGGTCTACACGCTGCTCGCGTAAATTGTCACCCTCGGTGCGTGTTCCTTTTCCATGCGAATCTGTTAGCGAGAACATGAAAAAATGCTCGCGACAATTACATCGCGATAGAGACCCGTCCATTTACTCTGCGAGTTCCGGAGGGGGAGGAAAAAAAATGTCATTTTTAACGCGTCGCCGATCTCCGCGTTTTCTCTACCGATTTTTACAAACAAAATTCCAGGATACCGTTCGATGACATTTTATACAAAAATAAGTGTACGATAAACGACTCACCGGACAGCTTGGACCTCTGCAAGAGCCATGTCTGCAGCGCCAGACGCTCCCTATGGCGACAGAAGAACTCTGGTCTGATACCGTGCCTCTTGAGGAACTCGTCGCACTTTCTGAACGCGGCCAGAGCCTTGGCGGCCTCGACCTCGTCGATGTCCGCGAGAACGTTCGGGCAGGAGCTGCGTCTCGAGGACGAGGAGCGTTCCTCGTACGTCTCGTCTGGCAGAAGCATACCCATCCCCGCGGGATAGGGTCTCCCCGAGGTCTCCACGATCCCCTCGTCTTCCTTTCGACAGCTGTCGTCGGAGTTCTCGCCGGTCTCGCAACTTCCAGCTCGCGGCACTCGTCCAAAGCACATATTAATCCCGGGCCCTTTGGCTCAGAAAAGCGTCCCTAATCGGCCGGGAAACGAGTCTCGAGCCGCTCCGCGAGCAAACTCTCACCCTTCTCCGCTTTTCTTCCTACGCTATAGCCGCGCGGACGAACAGTTAATATTCCGCGTCGCGGGCGACAGGCCGCTTCGCGAGTTTCGCCCCCCTCGACACAAGGGACTCCGCGGTCTTAATGAGACTTCATCGCGATTAATAGGAACCCGTCGAGGAGCCAGTCGCTCGAACCGCCCGGCTCTTACGCCACGCTAGACATCTCCGCTTCGGGATCGTTTCTCCGCGCGATCTTTGCCTCGCGCCACCTTCCACGCTCCCGACGACCGTTAATTGAATCGAATCCCTACCGATCGGTGTCTCGCCCGCGAGACCATCTTCGACAGCGGCTCCAAAGACGAGGCTTCGAGGACCGATTCCAGGTTACGTGGCTCGAATCCGAAAGCTCCGTTCGTCCTTGCGATTTCGCTTGATCCAGCCGCGGCCTTCGATCCCCGGCGATCCCGCCGCAAAACCACCGGTTTTCCTTGGTTTTCACCCGATTCGATGCTCCATGAGTCGATTTCGACCGTGAATCGATGGCGGCTGCGACCAGGACCGACTTTCCAACGGCGGTCCCTCGGCGTCGGGACGTCGTTTACGCTTCCACGCCATCCTCTCTTCGGGACGCGACCACCGCCTCTCCCTGAACCCTGAAACAAAATTCTCGTTACTCAACGTAGGATGCAGAATCGCGGGAGAACGAGACGAGTACCAATCGAGAAAGAGAGAAGAATTCTATAGCGAAGCACACGTTAAAAGTTGCATCGATAAAGGCAGATAATTATTATTCTCCTCGTAAAAGACTCGGGAGAATGCACTTAACAAAGACCGTGTACAGCCGTTAAATTCATGCCGACTCAATGAGGGATGAAATGCGGGGTGGATGTAATTTTTCTATGTCATAAAAAGGAAACTTCTTTTACGGCGGAACGGTAAAGAAACACGGTTATGGTTAATAATAGGAAGCCTTGGAATTCTCCGCGCGGAAATTGATACATTTTCCCGTTTACGAGACATCGAATAAAACAACAACACTCCGAGAGTTATGGGGGATATTCATGGATTATGGTAGACAGCGGCACGATTTAATAGCGCATTTCCATTTTAGAGGGCTGGCCAACAATAAACGTATTAACGGTTCTGTTACCACCACTACGATTAACAATACATATTTTCGCTCAACAGCTGTATTTTATCTCACACTGTATCCGCCCCGGAGCCATAACACCTTTATCTTCATTCGCGGAGCACGCTTAAGTGCTCCTCTAATTTTTGAGCGTGCACTCCGAAAGGCATCTGCACGACTTTCAGGCAACGAGCCAAAGGACTCGTTCCATGATTTCCGAGAAATGACTAGCGCGACGGACGGTATCGGCAGAATATAAGACGAGTCTAGAACATTAATTAACCAAAACACGCCGTCGATTTGGTCGCGAAAGAGTCGCGACAAGTGGCCGGTAGCGCTGACGATCATTCGACACGCGAACACGTCGGGGTTCCAATTAATCCTCCTTAATCGTCGATAAACATTGTCGTCGACAAGATCCTCTTCGATATTTTAAGCATCGCACACATCGCGACCAGACACATTCTCACTTTGACTAAAAATATTAAAATATTCGATCGTAGAACCGCGTAAGGCAAAAATAGTCCCTCAACCGAATCAATCTTTTATCTCGTGTGCCTATTTCTATATTTTGATTGACATTTAACCTTTGCTAGATCATATTAGGTGCCTTCACCCTGAATCTACCCCCTTTCTTCGAGGCTTCTGAGGCTCGAGATGCAACGGACGTCGCATGTAAACCTGAACAACGTCGAGGAATCGCGTCTAACGAAGGCAATGACGCAGACGTCGTCTCGTTATCGCGACGATGCATTCGTAGAAAACTCGGAACGAGCATCGTAACGCGTTCGCGATCGCTGTGAACGACGCTTAATGGGATGCATAAAGAGCGACGAAGCAGAGGGAAGAACGGTGACTCGACACGTGCCACCCACAGTGAATTACAGTATTCGCGATCAAGGATCCGCCGGCGACACGATCACCGGGGCCCCGGTAGTTGTATACACGAACCAAGATCGGAATTCTCGATCGGCCGGCTATCGTCGACACCGGGAAACCGTCCGTCCTGCCGAATCGATGCTTTCCTTTGCCTATCTTTCGCGAAATCTTCCCGACCAGTCGACCGAATCGTCGTGTTCCGCCGAGCAAACTGGGTGGCAATAGTCGAGCGACTCGGATAGCCGAGCTTTCAAGCCTCGTTCCGACGAGATAGGAGCCGTTTCTCGGTTAAAAAGAATCCCCCCCCTCGACCTAACTACGTTTTACGTAAACAGAGCTCATAAAGCAACGAGAAATTTATGCACGGCGTGAAAAGCTCGCGGTTATCGCCCGGGAGTCGGCGCTGTTATCTCTTGGGGGAAAAATGTTGCGGTTAGGTGGATTGCAAGCTTTTAAGGAGTGGATGAAACGAGCTCCAATTTGACGAGGTATTCCGGTCTACAAGGCCAATTTTTAAGCCCTTTTCGAGAGCTTTTCGCTGGAGAAAAAACCGTTGGATAAGAAACCGTTCTCAGACACGAGACCTTTAACTTTCGACGAGAGATCGTTTGTACGATGCGGGATTAAAACACGCATCGAGAGGTATCTCCGACTCTTGATAATTATGGCACACGACTAATCGTCCATCATATCCGTTCTCATCGTTATACGAGTCCGTCCCTTCGCTTTCGAAACGCAGCACTCGAGGCGACAGCGCGGGAACCTCGCGGTCGTTTGATAAATTTACGTCCGATGAGCTTAAAGCGCATTAGCGCGCAATATATTTAGCCTTCTTACCTTCCCGGACCCACTTGCTCACCGCCCAACGTCTGTTCGTTCGACCGCGATCTCTATCTTCGCTTCGTTACGACGCGCGACAGAAATTTCTGACCTACGGTCGATTCGAAATTCCGGATCTTTATCCTCCGACCCTGTTTCCAATGACGTCGATACACAGGTGAAATTCCCAGTGAATAGAACTTGTCAGACGTCGATGATCCTCGACTCGTACGACGACTTTCGATATTCTGATTCCCGACCGAACGAACGTGAATCGACCATGTCCAAATGCAGTTAAAGTGCATTTGGATAGACTAGTCTCTCTCGATATGAATCCGAGCTGCTTTTAATTCCATTCGATTCGAAATGCTCGATAGCTATCGCCCCGCTCTACAGTTTGAATCGAACACCGCCAATCTGAATGTAAAAATGATGGTCTCCGGGCTGAAAAGCGCGTTCGGCTCGATGCCAGAACGCGAGCCTTTTAAATCCAAATTATTTGTGGCCCCGATCGATTCGAAAATGTTCGCTTTAAACGAGTGTTCACTCGAAACCGACATACTTTATTTATTTAATGATCGACGATGGACGCCGGTCCCTACGTAACGATCGCGATTCCTCGCATCGATCATCGGCTACGTTTCGCCGTGACTACCTCGGATGGAAGGAAAGGGATGATTCAGAGGTTAATGTCGTCTCAAGGACGCTCGGGACGATCCTTCGATCCTCGTAAATCGATACTCCCGCGGCAGTAAAGAGCGAGGCAACGAGAGACACGCCAGCCATGCGAAAGTTCGTTTAACCGTTCCCTCGGACCGATGAGAAAGATTTACCTTAGAACGTAGGCCGCTCGCGATAATTTTATTTCGTCGGCCGTGTAAGCCGTTCGGCATATCCCTCGCGTGCGTGTAAGCCGCGTGTGTATCGCAACGGGCGAGCATATAATATGCAACGCGGGCACGTGCATCCTCCTCGTCCGAGCTACGCGCCAAGCACACCCTCTTATATGCGAATCGCAAGAGATACCGAGCCCAGGACGATCGCAAGGCTGAGGGAAGAAGAAGAAACTGGCGTGGAAAAACGAAAACAGTCGTTGCAAGGACGAATTTGGAAAAACTGAACGCTCCAAACCCCTTTGACAAACATTTTAATCGCCTGATATAGTACAGCTCTTTTTTAGTAATATTTTACTCTTTTTTTTTCATTACTAAGTTATTTTGCTACATTGCCTATGGTTGTGTTCATTAAAAATCAAAAACGAATTTTTCAGAAAAATCAACGATGGGTAGGTGAATTTTTGCTGAAATTTTTCGGCAAAATTGAAAAATTTCAAATTGTCCTAAAAAAATTATTTTTGGTGAAAGGAGTCAATTACAATCATTTTTGGTGAATACACATACCCTCAAAATCTTACGCACTTTCGAGAAAAAAATTCAGTACCGAAAATATGAAAGCTTAACTCCTGAACCTTGAAACCTTGCCCTATGAATCGTAGGGCGTTAAATTTAGCAGTGTGTGAAATATGACAAAGAACAATCGAACCTTCAACGACGTGCTCATCAAAGGCAAGGTGTAAAAATGCGAAAGGTGGAAACGTAGAAATAAAAAGCTCGGGGAAAAAACGGAGACAATGGGCCAGAGCTTGCCAAGGATGACTGGATAAAACGAAAAGTAGAAATCCTGATGGAGGGGGGGAACGTAGAACTTAACAGCGTGTATTTAAGAACGTACGCGTTACTCGGCTTTTAGCCGACGCGCTCGTTCAAGAATAACGCATACGTTCTGCGTACGGGCGAGGGCGAGTCTGTGATTAGGGGCCCGGTTGGGCCCTCGGGGCCTTATAACCGCCCACTACAACAGGGAGAAGAGAAGAACGGAGGGAACCAACGGCTTTCAGACTTCCTCGCGAGACCGCGTGGGAACGTATCGGCTCGTCTATCATCTTAACCTCCCTCGAACTCCGCGCTGCGTATTTCTCTGGGTTAGAGGAATGCGGCGCCACCCTCCCCCCTCTTACCCGCGAGCACACGGAATGATTATAAAGTACTTATCGCGCTGGGATCGTGTTACGGAGGCCGTTCGATCGGATTCACCCCGTCGCCTTGTCGTCGACGCGGTTTTATCCGCAGTCATCGAATGAAATTGTAATTTTAACCCTCTGAACGCCCTTTGACCCACAGGCTAAAATAGATTTCCTGCCAAGGGCGAACGCTGAATTCCAAACTGCGGATTATCGCGCCAGTTATAGGGGAGAGATTCTTGTTGGGTCAAAATTCCGGGTTTCCACTAGGATTGTTATTATTATTTTATTAACACCACAATGATTCAGAGGTTTGGGAATGTCTAGTCTATTTCCTCGTGTTTGTACCTTTAATAATGAGCGACTAAAGAACTTACTAATTGATCTCTCATTGAACTTTCATCTGTATCGAGTTGCGAGATTAAAACGAGTTAATAAATACGTTGGACGCGTGTACGGGATTTTCGAATAACGCGTAACACTACTTTTCGACCGTCCATAGAGGAATAGATTCGATACGAGGTATGTATAGCCCCCGACATCGGATACAGTGCGCGAAATCCATCAATCAATTTTCCATGCACCGGCGCGGCTCGTAAATTATACAGTACCGCCGATGCGCCTTAATCAGTTCAATAATACGTCGATCCGACGGGAATCAATTTCCGTGTTCTATTTTTTTTCTCGCCGCGATTGTTCCACAAACGTTCCGACGGGCGCGGTTTACGGGGAAGCCTCGTAACAGCGAGCAATAGCGACGCTTCGTTCGCGTTAATTCGCGCGCGTGTAAAAACTTCCACTTTATGAACCCGTGAGCAGCCAAAGCTGGCGCCGACCCCCCTGCGATTCCGTACAACGAAACCGAGGAAAGAAAACTCCGGAAATAGAGCGTTATCTTGCACCAGCTGGCGTTTGCCACGTGCTTATCCATACTGTTTCCAAGCCTCTATTAAACGATATCTCCCTTTCAAGGACAGGATTCAAGCATACGGAGCTACAACGAATCCTACATTTTCTACTTTCTTCCTCTGGGATAGATTTTAATTCGATTCCAGCGGTATTATGTTCCCAATTTACTCGTAATCCTTGGTCACCGCTACGTAAAATACATGCAATGAGATCCCATATAATAACCTGGACGGTTGGGGGAGTTAGCCTCGAGAAGCGAACCTCGACAAATTTGCAAACGATATCCTCGCCGGACACCAATCTTTCCCGAGGATCCTCGATCGTTCCAAACCACCGAGAGATCCTCGGGATCCACGCGTTCATCGCTCGGAGGCAAGTTCCGTTTCGAACACCCGCAACGTGAGAGCAACCTGCGGACCGCGGAACAAAATGCGGCCGCGTACGTGTATAATCAAACAGGACGAGAGGCGAAAAAAAGAGAAGAAAAATGCCGAGGGTAAAAGATCTGGCGTGCGTGAGGCGGCCGGTGAAGTGGCGGGCCCTGTGTTGTACACACTGCGCGTCGATGATGACGTGCTGATGTTACGGTGCTATTACTTAGCATCCCCTTTGCTGAAACGACGCCAGGCCTCGGGACCGTAGGTCACGGAAAGGTTTTCGAGAAGGCCTCGCCGGAAACCGAGGAAACGATCCGTGCAACCTGCAACCAACGATCGTGAGAACGGTTTTTTTCTGCGCGTGACTTACGATCGGTGGTTTCCTTCGATTTCGTCCCTTTTTCAATCGTTCTACCAAGCCCCTTGGGATAATATGTTTTAAACGTAAAACAGCGACAGATCTAACGACACTGAAGATAATCATTCTTTAATGTTTATTTGATGTTCAAGTATACACGCGTTTAGTTAGAACGTTGCACCATCAGCCTGTTATCTAGTTAAAGGAGATTCCCATTTGATTCGTCGCCGTGTTTCCAGCGAACGAATCCTCCGGAGGCGGGTCGATTCGCGCAGCCAATAGCCCGTGGGATTAAAATCTTGGGGACGAGGACGATTCGTATTCCGGTCGCGACGCGCGAAAATCGCGGGGACGAGGCCACCCGTTAGATTCGTCGCGCGTCTCCGTGCTCGCGGTCGCGGGACCAGGCGTTCCGCCCGGAACCAGGATTCAGCGGGTGGCAAAAAAGCTTAATTAAAATTCCAGTCTCGCTAAGTCTGCCAGCGTCGAGGAAAGCGTCTAGGAACGAGAACGGAGGAGAGGAGGAGGATGGCCGTCTCGAGAAAACGCAGAAATAAATAAGCCGCCGCGCACTCGGAATATTTCAAAGGCCACCCTCCCCGCTCTTTCCCGACACGCTCGCGGCCAAGCTTTATTCGGCGAGAACGCGCGACGACGACGACGTAACGCGGATTCGAGAGGGCTTTTCCCAACCCCCTAGAACGCGTTGGTTTCCCCTGACCCTCTTTCATTAACTGCCCGCGACTCGAACGCGTCGTAAAATATACCGCGTCTCCAAAGACTGCAAGACCGGTACACGGATGACGCGGAGTGATACGGCGCAACATAGTATTTTATGTAAACCAGGCGTTGTCGAACTCATTTTACCCGGAGGGCCAATTTGCACTTTGCTGCCGTGTCGCGAGTCGCGGACGTAAAATTATTTTACGGCGCTCAAACACGCACTGAACGAAATTTCTGTGAGAACGCCACGATTTATTGCTCAGGAAGTTCGTTTGTTCTATAAATATTGGGTCCGTGCAAAAGTTTTGATTATACCTATTTATTGAAAATAATGCATCGTTCTGACTGCTATTTTATCCCTTTGCTATAAAACGTATTTCATTATTTTTAATAATAATTTTTGAATAATGTCCGTACTACGGCTATTAAATGTTTCTATTTGTAGGAGCAACATACTGTTCACTTTTATCGCGCCACGCAAACACACCGATTATTAGTAATGTCCATTATGATGCGTTTCGAACCGATTGAATCCAACACGGTTAACGAGCAACATCTGGAAAGCAAGTGCACCGAAGGCGCGAATCTATCACGAACGAATGAAATATGTATACAAATCGCATCATTTATCCGAGCGGAAGCCCGTAATCACGATCATCGGTGCTGCGTAATCTAGTATAACGAATACAATTTTAATATTAAGACTCAGTTCTTGAATACAAACAAGGCAAGGTATTGCGTTATTAATGATCGTGCTTCGATACTTTTATGCGGGGACCGACAAGAAGAATCGAATTATGGAAAAGGATGCATGGTTCCGTTTGGAAAACGAGCTCAAAGAGAAATTGCGTATTGGACTCGCATTTCTCGGCTTCTTTCGTTGATTCTTCGCTACGTCGTGATTTATAGCGACCACTAGGAATACGCGGAGGGGCAAGAGGACGCGTTTGGAAAACAACAGGCGTCGGAACATGACTATGCACGATCACTGTCGATTCCCGTGGCCACCCAAGCGCGAGACAAGCTTCTAGGAGGAATTCCATAGCATCAAAGGCCCGTAAGACGACGCATCGATTGAGATTTCTTTTCGTCCCGAATGAACGGTCGTCGTCCGCAACAGGTGTCACCCACGGCCAGCGGACCGTTAAAAAATAGAAAAACCGCTGACTGGACAGGAGACCCTCCCCCTCCCAGCGAACGGCTGAAAAATCCCTCGGACCGATCGAGCAGAAAATATTTTAAGCCTCCCCCCCCCGTTCGACCGGTAGCCGCGCGAAATTTATCGGCCCTTCGAAATGGAACTGATGGATAGAGAAGAAGATGGCGGACGTTGAAACGTATCGGGAGAAGATGCGGACCAAACGTTCGCGTGGGTCGCGTTTTGCATAGATAAGGGACGAAACGCTGCGCTTGCAAGCATCTGGAGGATTTAAAATACGCTCGTAAATCACGACGGGGGAGACGCTCGCCCACCGCGCACGAAATATCCGACAAAACCACGCACAACGGTTGACCCGGAAAACCGGAACTCTAATTTTTATGCAAAATTTTGTTTCCCCGTTGCGTGGCACCCGGGTCCTGAAAAGCTTGCTTTTCGTTTGTATACTTATCAAATTTGGAACTTCGTTAGCCCCGGCGAATCATCGCGGGGAAAACGAATTCGATCGCGCGATATGTCGCGATAAATCTGAAATCGTGACTCTTTTTAAATCGTACATCAGGAACTCTGTACCATGGTTATATTCACAGGTGCAAATTGGTTGAAATAAATATAAATAAAACCGTGATAGAAATAGCATTAACGTAGCCCGTTAAGTGCCTCAGGGTGTTACGCTATGTAATGACCTGTCTTGAGAAAAGCATGTCAACTCGTACCGGCTGCAAGATTTATGCCATTCCGCCTGGACACAAGGTCATCCTGATTATCTTCCCTCAGGATACGCGTATCTGGTCGGAGCTCTAGTTCTCCGCACAATTGATTATGGGTGTCTGGTGCATGGTGGCCTGACTGACCTGCTAAACACCGGGTTGCAGAGGGGCTCTAAACTATTGCATTCGCTTCGCTTTCGGCGATTATTCCGCTTTAGAACGGCGGAATAAAACTTCACGAATGCTTTAAACGACTATGTCAATCCCACTAGGTGCCAAGAATGCTAATTTATAATGTTGGTCACCAAGTTAAGGGTGTAATTGATCGTTGCACGAGCTTTATTTTCAGGGTCTGAAAATCGGAGGGAAAAAAGTTAGCGACACGTTGTAAGCAGACAGATTTCATCGAACGGGGAGAAAAAAAATGGCCTTTGCTCCGAATATCCAGGGAGCCGAGAGGACGGGAACCGTCGGCCACGAAGCGCGAATAATTATTATCGGACGGTCGGTAAATTTCGTAGCCAGCCGACTACCCGCCGCGAAAACCTGAACGCCAATATGCGGCCCGGCAAATTTTTCGATATATCTCTGGCTGGCGTGCTCTCTGGGTTCTCTGTAACCGTGACCTTCCGACCCGCGTTCACTCGGTACACGATGTACCATATAATTAGAGGGTCAGACCAGTGGTGGAGGTCCCTCCTTCCAAACTCTCGACGCTCCCACATCGTCGCTGAAAAACATCACCGAGGCCTCGGCCTTCGGCAGAGGTAACGAACGCTCAGAGAGATCGCCCGGCCGGATCTTTTATCGTTAATTTATCCATCGAAGATTTCACTTAATTCTTTAATGAGCGAGATACCGCGGACTACGAGGCGTGCGCGTGCAACGGCTCGGCGGGAGAAAAAAGAACGCGCTCCCTCCGAAATAATCGTTCGCTTCGATTCATCAAGGGCCAATCTCGCAATAATAAATTGCGATCGAGGCCCCGCGGACTTTTTCCTGATATTACGCGCCAAAATTAAGGGACCGTTGACTTCGAGTCGAAAAATCGTCGATCTTTAACCCGCCGTAACCTTTGCTCGTTTTTAAGACTCTTTCAAACCCGACTGTGAAATTCTCGAATATCTTATTAAACATTCAAGTATCGGGTATCGTGCGGTGAACTTTCTACTCTCAGCTTCGGAGGTGGACAGACGCGGACGGTTCATCGAGACGGGTTAATTAAAGCGACGGTACTTAAAAGTTCTCTTCTTCCTGGAGCTTTTATCTGTTCGAAAATCGTAGCTATCTTATTCTTTACGAAGACTATCGCGTTCCATCGCCGGATAGAATTTACGTGGAACTCTCTCGGATTCTTAAATTTCTCGAATCCCTTAGCAACGTTCGTGATGCAACGTTAATCCTAAAAGAAGGTACTAAAACGGGTAGTGCCTTTTCCAATGACAAAGACACGGTTCAGAGGTGGCAATCGAATTCGAAATTTAATCAGAGCCTCGTTGCAGCTTCTCTGCGTCGCGTCTCTTGTCGGTTACACGATCTCGACTAGCTCTGCCCGCTGATACGACACTTTTCCACGCTTCGCGACCCCGGGACCGCGTAAAAATCCGGGGACCGATATCGCGGAGGGACACGCGCGATCACGCCGAGGACGTCGTGTGGCGCGACTCTGGACTAATTAAATCTCGATGTTTCACGGTGTCAGGCAGCCGCACCGAACGATCACGATCTGTCGGCCGATAAGCCGCGGCCAGAAGGGATTAAGGAAACGCGCTCGACTCGGTGTCCCCTTCGAGGAAGAAGGTTCGATAACTCGAAAGCCCGTCTTCCTGCGGGACGAAGCATACCACGCTGTCCCCCTGGCTTCTGACCAACGAGGAATAGCGATGGGCTCAAGATGTTTCGAACCTTAAGCTGCGTGGGACGTAACAAATGCTACGACGCGGATAGCGCGAAACGAATTCGAGCTATTTCTGACTCGATGCCGCAAAATACTCGAAATGCGCTCCTTTGATAGTCGTTAAGATGGACGGAGAATTACAACCAACGTGCAATTGCTTACCCTCGCGAGGAGTGGTCGAATTTAAGCCTGCGGACGTCGTGGAATCTTCCAACTATTATGAGTATTCGTTGGATGACTTCTCGAGTACGTTGTCACATAATTTGTCGCAAAGAGTCAATAAAACGGTTCACGTATTTGTGGCACGAACAGAATATCGCCAATCGTGGTACCAGCCCGTATCGTTCGCCTAATCCCCACCTCTGACGCTTCTCGAGGGTCTTTGTTGACGAGCTCTGACTTTTAAGACGCGACCGTCCGCGGCTAATAGTAAACGACGACTGAGACAGTTCGCGCAGTAATCTACCGCGCAACGAACCGATTATCGCGATGTCAGCGGGAAATTTTAAACCTGTTTCGTAAGTGTCGCGAGCACGACCTACTCGTCCGTTAGAAAATGAAACGTTAAAACGTATGTTCTCGTGCAGACCTGAACCGAGTTTGAAACGCTGATAAGGGTTAACGAGGCGAAGAAACGGAGAAAAATAATTGGATCTCGGTATTATGCAGTGTATGGAATGTTGTCGGTGACTGTAAGAGCATCGACGGTTCGTTGGAGGCGTTCGTCGTTGAATTGTTGGAAAGAATGGAGGAGAAGGAACCGTAGCGGGCATCGCTAGCGAAGCAGAAAGGGTTCGCTACCGCGGCAACGCGCGCGGCCTTAAAACGACGATGCCACGATAACGATACGTATGGGGCTCCGGCTAGCTAAACGTCTAGGTAGGTTCGAGAGCCAGGATACGTGTACGCGCGCATCCTGGTACACGGGACGATAGCCAGGATCGACACGGGGAAAGGGAGGAAGGAGAGAGAGACAGCCACGGTGCCTATTTACCAGCCCCATATTTACACGCGTACACGGGCCCCGGTACGTACGCTCAGGGCCCTCTCTTTACCGGCTAATCTCTCATCTTAGATCGCGTCCGGCCGGCGCACGAACCTTTAGACTCGCTCGCAATTATCGCAGCGCCGATATTCGGCTTCAAAGAGTATCGGGGTAAAGGACGGCTGGGAGAATGCGAGGAGCTCGTACTGCGGAATGGGAAACCGAGTGAGCCGGAGTCCCTTCAGGCTGTGCAGAGATTTAGCGAACATTCGCAGGTTGCCGGATGATGGGAACGGGAGGAACGATACCGTACGATCCCCGCGAGACACGCGAAAACACAATGGTAAAAATACCTGAGACTCGCCACGAACGGGATACGGTTATTTTAATATCGCGATAAGGAATATATATTATCTAACTATCAGGAGGTCTGAAAGCGCTGGCCGCTAGTGTATAAAATTGCCCGAAATAACAACGATTCGAACGAAAGTGCTCCCCCGCGAGCGTTTCGCAATTTTTCCCCCCGCAACGTGTCCCGAGGGAATAAGCAAATACTTCTCGCGATGTTGGGAAGAAATAAAGGACCGGAGAGCCGAGAACAAGTTAGGCGGGAAAGGGGCGAGCAGAGAATTATCGGTGTAATTTGTACTGCATCCTTCGAGAGGCCAGCCCGTAAAGTAACTTCGACCGTTTGGAACGTGACGTATCGCGGCGGGAAGTTTCGAGGAGCGGGGAACCGTTGATAAACTTGTGTTTGGATGATCGTCGAACAACTGGAAAACGGGTGGCAAGAAGGACCGTCGTGCCCGTGAAGAAGCCAAGCGGCGCTTAAAGAGGAGAACGTGCAGGCGACGATCAACCAGACCCCCGCCACTTATTTATCTCTAACGAGCATTGTTTGTCCAGCAGGGACTACGTGAAATTATATAAAGTCATAAAAATGAACCATGATCGAAAAATCGGCCAATTTCTGGCACCCTCCTTCGTACTTCCGGTCGGAGGAATAATGGCGAACGATATCCATGGATGCAAAATGCGATCCGCTTTCGGAGAAAATGGGACGCGTAGACCGACCGGCAGAAGGCCGAGCACGAGGGAATTATAATTATCGGAAAATTATTGCCTCGATATCCATCTGATTACGTCTAATTATCCTCGAATAGCGTCCCCGTTCGCCGATAGCGGGTTAACGAGTCACGCGTAAATTTCAATTCTGACCATCCTCCCTCGCTGTACAGTTTCCCCTTCCTCGTCGCCTCGTTTGCGATCCCCGACTTCTCTGGAAGTCACCGGTTTTAAAAGCGACAACCCCTGCAGCGTATCGTGATGCATGCACGGCCGTGCACACACGTGCGTGCACGTGCACCGCGTACTCGCTAATCTACCATCTTAGATCCTTAACTGCATTTGCATTTAAGACACGACGATGTAACGCCGACAATTACGAGACACCAGAATTACCTCGCCGCGATTGTAGTAATTATCGCCGAGCGTTCTTCCGCCCGGTCGCGAAAGGGGGGGCGAGACGTCAGTGATTTGTCCATTTTCGGCAACCGGACATTTGCATCCCCGATCGCTTCGCGTTCGTCGGCCCTACGTCGAGTTTCATCCAATTTTCGAACGCGTATAAATCTCGACGTGCCGTTTGTTCCGTCGCGATGACAGATACGTTCCCGGGGAAGATGGTTGAATCGTCGTAAACGCGTCGCACGGCGGGACATAAACCGCCACTATTTGACGACAGCCGTGTCCAAATAGTTCCTGAAATTCTCCTTTCCCAAGTTTTCGGCAACAGTTTCCCCCCAACGACCGTCTCTTGCTCCGTACACCGATCCTTCGTTAGCACAGACACTGGGAAAACGCGAAACCTTCGCCATTTGATAGCCTTTGATTGCATTCGCTAAAATTACGCGTAATCAAGCCGTAATTAGTTTTTACACGCTCCGAAGATTTACAATTATGATCGCGCCGCCATTGGACGGTAATTACCGTGCGATTGTGTGCCCGTGGATTGCATTTTGCCCAACTCTGCCTTTGACCAGCCACACTTGGACTTCAAAACAGTTCCATATTCCCATCGATAAGTATATCGTCATCGGTCGTTGCCTGGATCGTCATGGCTCCCGATAAACCCACCGTTCGGGATGTAAATCGTCCTTCCGGGCCGTAATTCATAATTCAATACTGCCCGATCGCGTTAATTTGCGATAGAGATAGTGTGTACTTGTCGTCGCTTAACTAAGTCGATGAGCTTCGGACGATTAACGAGATGACCCAATATCGAAACGTTCTAGAATACATTTTAATCGATGGACATCGAAGGTCCAAATGCAGGACTTGGAATTGTAATTATAGAGAACCTATATTTCGGACTATATCGATGATTTTGCGTAGAAAAAAATAAACCAAAGACGTGAGATAAATTTTTGTCGCCCCGGAGGAAGGATTTAGCAACTAGGGGGTATTGAAATTTCCAAGCACCTGCTACGAGCGCGATCGGTAATTAATTATTAGCGTCCTGTAAGATATCTACTTGGATGCAGCTACTAATCGCGACAGGTATCATTGTCGATAAGGACACCCTGTAGCGTCACGCAACATGAACACCGGTGCCGGTCTATGGGGCACGAAAGGACAAGGTTAACATAGAAAGGGGTGGCCGTGGCTATTGTATTGTAATACTGTTTAAACTCGGCCAGGTAATAGGGCATGCTTACAAGTATTTAGAATGTAACGGGTGTCCTGATCGCGGCCGATGCACGCCGGAGTTCCACGCATTCTCTTACAAGCGTAATCTGCCGTGAATCTCTCGTCGTTCCTCCTACGAGAGCATGGCTATACCGAATAAAGAAGCGACCGGTAACAAAGTAGAGAACCAACGGGGACTGGATAGTAGCTGCGTGATCGTATCCTATTATACATATTGTTGTACGACCACGGATATACCGGGTGAAATCCTCGAAAGCCGAGCCAATCAAAGTGTGCCCAATAAACGACCGTTTGCAGGCAGTAAAATTTATCTTTGTTCTGCCTTCTTATTCGTTTAACGATCTGTTCCTCCGTAATCAAAATCTTCATCGAACCAAAGTTGGATACGATATTTGAAATTTTCATCTTGGCTTTAAACCTTGTAAATCATTCAATGCTTCGAAGTTTAGAACAACTTGTGATCTGTGCTAGCATCAAATCGTCTAATTGCTTCAATTTACTCGACCCTTGTAATTATACGTATATTTACTTCCTCGAACCGTGGCTCGTTCAGCGAGAATCTTCGACTATCGACTAAACCCAGCCGTCTTCCAAACTTCTATGCTTAATAACCACGAAGATATGACAGTTTCCGTCAAAATTAATCCCGTGACCCCGATTACGTATTCTCTGGGCGAAACTATCGGCGAGAATCCGGCTGAACGTCGACATATTCGTCGACGGATCCCCGAGAGACGAGCAAGTAATTTCTTTTATGCATGTAACGGGTGTCCCGCGGATGAGAAACAGCCTGTCGCGCCTTTGTATCTCGAAACGAACCGAAAAGCCTTTATGGTTTTTCACGCGGTGAATTCCTTCGGCGGCCATAAAGATAAAGCGGCGAGCGGTGTTATTAAGATGATCTCGAGATTCGTTATGAATCCCCGCGGTCAGGGACCGCCGCAATACCATTTTCTCGTTCCGCCGTTACGTCGTCTCTTGACCTTTCAGTTTCCGAGGTGAAAATTAATTTTTGAACTCCTATACTAAAATAATTACCAAACAGCTGTTTCATACCGATTCTGAAAGTATCGTACTTTTTGGAATGGTCCTCGTGTTTCAAATTGTCGATATCTCCGTTTCTCTAAGCGTCGTCTAAAACTTTGACTTTTAAAGTTATTTTGATATCGTCGATTCGTTAATGCGATTTGTTAGAGACGCTGGGAAATTTCGAAACGACCCAATAGTTGGCGCGTGTCGGGTCATATACCTGCACAAATTACGCGCCGCTTCGAGGAATCTTGAATCAATATTACGGTACCGGCAAAGACAATAGCCCGAAGGCACGATAGCGGTGATTAACAGGAACATCATGAATTACAAATCGCGATGATTCATCACGAACGAACGAAAATACAGAGGAACCGACGTTGTTACGCACGGTCCACCGATAAGTTATGTACGCGCGGAGACCCATTCCCATCGGAAAGAAATCGATGAAGTTTTACAACCTTTAAATCTCTGTCGGGGCAGGATCGAAGCGTTTCGAACCGTGTCCAGTAAAATCGCGTTGAATGCGTTAACACGTGTCTCGACGAAACATCGTTAAATCCTGACTTTCCGTAGCCCTCCAGCCAATTTGTTTTGACCACGCGCACGGCAAAAGCAGGTTTCTCTCTGATAGACGACGCCTACTAAACAGTCCCAGTTATCAGCTGGTATACTACAGGTTTTCTACTATAAATCAACCCTTTTACGGATCAAATTCACCTCACAGGTGATTCAGAATTAAAGTACTCAAATTGATACATTTTGAAACTTCATATGCACTTAAATATCGGTCACGATTATCGTTTAGAAATACAGTTATTGAGCTTAAACCAAACGATTCATCCTCAGCCTCGAAAAGGCTCTTTCGAAACACGCGAATACATTTCTGTGATCTCGTAAAAGACGCTTAACTCCTTTCCAATTAAATCGATACGTTTTCACGGTGAATCAAGAATCCCGGTTCACCGTGTACCCAGCTAATTAGAATCCGTTCCGACTGATCTTTAATTCATGACTTATATTCAACGCGCGCGCGCGCGCGCTAGCTTACATGAAGGATATCGGTTCCCTAGAAGCAACCAGCGTGTCCTTGCACGGTGGATAGAATCGAATTATTCAGCACGATTAGGAACACTTTCGGGCAGTTTTTTAAACGAACGTCCCATCGATCGTCGATGGGATAGGTTTTCTCTTAAGGCGGAAGCGGTCGGAATGATGTACAATGTCAACCGTCATTTGAATTTCTAATCCGTCACAATTAACCGCGGCGATGGCCTCTGACAACGCCGAGGAAAACCAACGGAATCCCATTCGCGGGTCGATTTACGATCGGTCTTTCTTTCTTTCGTGTTGCGACAAGTCCCTCGGCGCGTAGTGATGGCCGTCCGATCCTCCCCGTTGCTAGTTTTCAAGCGACTTGCTCGCGTACAGACTTCGCTCTCCTCCGATTGAAAACTATTGAAAAGCTTTCAACTTGGAACTTTCCCGCGCGTTGTTTATCGTCGCCGGTGCGTCCCTTTGGATCGACACGGTTACAAATCTTTGTGGCTTTCCGACTCGTCGACAACGCGTAGTCGATAAATCCAATTTCGAAAGTACAGACGATTCTTTCTATTGGAACAGAATTATTTATTTTAACAAGTTTTGTTTTTATCGCGAAATTTCAGAGGTGTCAGTGTCGAGCAACGTCCGATCGGAAGACGATTCGACGCGTCTTGAGGCCATCGCTGGCCGCATGGGGTGGGAAACCAGCCTTTAAGAGGATCGAACCTGACGCCGAGGTGAAACTTAAGATATTTTCTCGAGGAAACGAGCCTGGCTTTTTGCGAACATTACCTGCCCTCTTCGTGGGATTAAACGAATCGTATGGTTTTCACGCGCGACTCGTTCGATCTTGTTATCGTCCTCGAGTTCCGTTTCGCGTCGATAGAACGACGTCGTCGAAGAATTTTAATCGCTACCTAGACCGTACGCACACTGGAAACAACTTCTCCGCGTTAATCAGCTACAGCGAGCTCTATTTATTTTCAAACGTACTTTGGCAAAGTAAGGGCCGGCTCGAGCTCATCTTTTTTAATCAACCCCCGTAAAATAGCTGGCACAATTAAACGAGAGTCAATACAGCGGGCATTTGCTACGGTACAAATTATTCTACAGCGTTAGATCGGTGAAAGCTTTGATTCTAATCGCGGATTGTACAAAATCATCGCTCGAAACGTAGCCCCAGGCTCGGTTAGAAGAATCGCTCTGTATTTGCTCGTTAGATTTGAACGCTCGGCTCGCAACATAAACTCGTCTTCGCGGAACAAGAATCGTTTAACTTAATTTGGCGAGGAAACGATCCCCAGGTGCTCCTCGAACGACCGAACCTATTCATTCACCGTTATTTGCTCCAATTCTTGGTCGCATTAAATGGACAGGAGCATCTTGTCGCGTCCGAGCGAAATTTATCATTTCTCGGCGAAGTCGCGGCGAGTTTCGCTCCGCGTCGAATGGACGTTGCGCCGTCACGATGAAGCAAGAATCATTACCTAAGGTTAACCCGTGGAACCCATTATCGTCGCCGATGTCTCTTCCGCCATGGGAACCGGCCGCTAACGGGCACGCGTTTTCTTCCGGTCGACGGTGTCAAAAACACGAGAACCAAACGCGACAGAAAGTCTCGCTAACGAACGCGTGTTTCTCCGATAAACGTCGGGAAATAAGGGTGTTCGCGAATGAGCAGCGCGAATCGCCGCGACACGGACGTTTGTTGCCAGCGGAGCTGACACCAGAATGGTCCAAGCCGCGCGCGGTCTTTTTGCAGCGCGTCGTTTCCGCGCGTCGTCTCTCTCCTCGAAAGGATTAAGGACGCGTCGACCGAATCTGCGTTTCGTCGGGAATCATCATTGCCTGTGAGAACATCGTACCGAGAAAATTCGACTGTGATAACTTATATCGAAGCGCTTTGTAGAATTTCGAAAAGTATCAGAACCGATTTAAACTGTACGTCGTCTTTCGAGACCTTGTATCGTTTATCGTGGAATCGGATCGGGAGGCAACGGAGGACTACATAAATATCGTTGAAACGACGCGGAATAGTCGCCAATCTCTAACGGGCGGGTAGGAAAAAATGGTAACTCACGTGAACCACGGTATCGGAAAGCGGCGCGGCTGTTACGCAAGTTTTTGCAACGTTCCGGCGAGTATCGGCTCGTTTTTGCGGCAATCGACGAATTACACGATTCTATTAAAGATTAAGTACCCAGCTGCGAGTACAGCTCGCCGGGTCGTCTCTCTTTCTCCCGTTTCTCGAGCGCATCGGCCCGTTTCCCTCGACGGCCGTCGTGACCGTTCTCCGGTAACCATACGGGTTTCACGGTCATGAGGTCTTATCTTTCTTAAACTCTCCTTTCTCCGGCGCTTCTATGGGCCCGTAATGGGCCGGTAGGTATCTAGTTTCGTACTACTTCGAGACGTTTACCTCGAACGAGAACTTAAACGTCGCGCATGGAGCGTGATAATATGCAAAGATAGTTCGGTAAACTGCGGACGCGTCGCGGCGACTCCCGATGGATCTTTTCATTGATGAAACCACCGCTGATCGATAGATATCGCGGACTCTACTTCTTTTTCTCAACGATGTTCGATTGATTTAGATTTCGTGGAACAGGTCGATCATCGAATCGCTATCGATACAAACGAGTTCAACCGCGGGGTTACAAAAAGGGGTGTCGCGGATCGTCGAGTACCCTTTCCGATCTAACCCACCGAGCAATACCAATATCCCATCTATGGTACATTTCTAAAAACTTGTCTTGGTCTCTTAGATGGTCATCAAATGGGTATATAATTGCCATGCCCGACGGTCATCATCGACGATATTTGTGTTTTTCCCTCCGATTAAGCCGTGTACGTTCGCGTGTAGTGATTTATTGGCGTCGTAGAACCTAGCAGCACCGCGTGCATTTATTTGTTTTTTATCAGCGACGAACGTATATTTCATTACTCGATAAACATTTGTCAAGCTTAAAGGTATAAAAGTCTTGTATCTCGTTGCTGAGAGACTCGATGGAATCGAACGCGCCTCCCTTCGTTTTCCTTTTTCCATTTACATTTCCCGGTAGCCCAACGTCACGTTCGACCTCGCAGCCACCCCCGCGTGTGTTTCCTAATTTCTTACGCAACGTCATTGCGCGAAATTTTAGTTCTCGTCGGGGGCAATCGGCGAGAAAAAAAAAAACAGAGACGGGAAACAACGACGGCGGAAAAATGCAGCGGCACGGAAGGGATTCAAATGAACTGGAAATCAAGAAGGCGGCGAAGAATAGCGGAGGCGCGACCTCGAATATTCCTCGACGTTCGTAGGGGCGGGGGAACGAGAACGTCGATTTCTAGACGCCGTCGTCTCTCATCGTTCCGTCGACGTCCGCGTGGCGGAAGTTCGCCAACGATGGAAAATCGAGCAAGGGGGAGCAATAATTAATCGAAGGTCCTCTCTTTCTCGACTACCTCTGCGCGCACGTCGCTCTCGAAGATGGTGCTCGACGCCGGCTAATTGATCGCGAACCTTCGCTTTGACTGATCGCTTAATCGCGGAAAAAAGAGGTCGACGACGAAAAGTAGCTCCATCTAAAAGTCTCGAACGAGACCGAGAGCATGGGAATCAGTTGTTAGCGTCAACGCGCGTCGCGAATTCTAGGTTCGATCACGGAGCGATCTTGTCTCTGAGAAACCGGCGCGCCGTCGAACCAACGAGTGGATTACGCTCGAGAGACCGTGCTCGCGTAATTATACCGGCTTTTCAACGCCGAGGGCAACGCCGACGATGATTATTCATAAGCGTAATTTCCGTTATCGTTCGTCTATTAATTGAATTGGATGGCGAACCTTCCGCTTGCACGCGCCTTCTATTTACAGTTCGCCTAAGTGCTGGATGTGTTTCAATGTGTCAGTAGACAACAATAATATACAAGATGATTATATAAACACTACTAGTACTAAACGAAGACCACTCTTAGAAGAAAAGATTGTAAATATTCTTTATCTGCCATCGTCCATGTTGAGGGGGTGAAATCAGCACTCAAAATAGGGTCAGTAAAACGTATTTACTCGAATATCTGGTAAATCATTAGAAATATAAGGAGCACGCGAATAATAAATTTTATTGGAAGGTGCTTAATTGTTCGAATACGTTTCCAATGGCGTACGGTCTTACCATCGTTTCACAGTATGCGAATAAATTACTCTGCATGGGAACCGAAATGATAGCGAGCGTTCGCAAGCGCCTCGCAGAGAAGGAAACAATCGAAAATGCTAAACTTGTCGAATCCGTAGAGCGAGCGGCAGAATTAATTTGCTTAGGGAACTGGGTGAACCGGAACGAGGGAAATTTCGAAGGTTCGATCGACGCGCTAAATGCAAGCGCAAGGAGCTACCCGGTAGAATAGCAATGGGATTTCGAGCTTCGAGTTACTAGATTCGAACACCGCGAAACGTTGATTCCTGCGCATGAAATTGTGCGTGCATCGAAAGCCAATTATATCGATACATGACTGCTCGAACGGTACCGGATACGATAAACGCCAATTTCGTTCAATTTTCTTACACATCGAACACTGTTCCTATCGATTGAGTTATCCAGCAAAGTTAAAATTATAATCACCTGTAGTCGGACCTCTATGGAACCTAAAAAATAATGAATGGAAGCATATTCGTACATAGAATAACAGTTTTACAGAACTATTTTCGAGCGTTCAGTGCAGTGATTTGAATAACGATCGTAGTAGTTCGTCCAGCAACGCTCGATAACAAAGCACGTCGAGGGTGGTGCATAAAAAGAAACAATTCTAAAAATACAAGCCCTAAAATACACACTCGAGTCGAAGGATATTTGCGCTGGAGCGACGTACTCCTACACGCGTTATTCGATAAGAGGAAAACGAATCCATGAACGGACGCGTACCAGTCGAGCAACGCAGTCTCCGAGCTCAAAGTCAACAATAATATGACGTTGATTGTGATATGCAAATGCAGGATCGATCGAAAGACGGAGAAAAGTAGCCGCTTAATGAATATTTACTCCGACCCGGGGACACTCGGAGCACAGATCTATATCGGCGCTACCTGCGCGTCGATTACACGTATAATTTTCGAATTAAAGCGCCGATCAAATCGTTAAACAGTTGTCTCATGCAAATCGAAGGCGTTCCGGGTAATCGCCGTCCTGTTTGCGCCTCTTTTGCGCGAGAAACCGCTTTTAGCGAGACTGTTGCATAAAATATGCGAAACGAATACGTTAAAAAATATCAGGTGCCTTGGAATTAGTTTCGAACGTTCGTCACGCTGTGAATTCTTACCTTGTACGACTTATCCAAAACTATATCCGCTCCTGTATTCCTTTGGTCGTACACTTATTCCAAAATTGGCACACAATCACACATCGCGGTGCACGTCTGTTCCTGGCATCGAAATCACTGACCCCGTCCCGAAAATTCGTAACGGGGGACACGCAACGCGTTTGGTTTTTCGCGCGCGACCAAGACGCGTGGACAATCGCGTTCACCAGGAAGCCGAGTCAATCGACGTTCCCCATTGTTCGGCGAAACAAAGCGTGGAGCGTCGCGCGTCTTCTCCGACGACCGTTCCACCAGGTTTTTTTCCGTTCCGGACCGTTAATCCATCACGGTTCACGGCGTCCGCAAGCGGGAGCGCGAAGAAAACCACGCGTGACAAATCGAAGATAGTGCCAACCGCGAAAGAAGTTGCATTAATTTAACACATGCTCCGCGGCCTGATTGCACGTTGACAAATGCGGTGCGCCGACCGGGTGAAAAAGCACTCGCGACGAACCGGAAGGAACCTCCCACGACGAGACCACGTGCCGACACGGTTAGAAATTTCGCCCTCGATGGAAACGGAGCACGTCATCTTCGAACCGGTGAACGTCCGACGATCGTTTCCGGGCAACGTTCGCGCGATCGTTGAAAAACAAACGAACCGGACGCTAATTAACGAAGATAGAGGCGCGTTAACGAGTCGCTGGAGACTCCACGTGCTTCCTGGTCCCCCGACACTTTCGCCGTCAGGTGCGCGTCGCGGTGTCAAGGTGACCACGTGCAAACGAGACGTCAGCACGCGTTGAAATCGATCGAGGAGCAGTCGCCTCGGATTACTCGGGGAACTTCGCTCCGATTCTTGGCTCTCTCCTCGTCTATTCGGGTTCTTGAGGTTTCAATTACACGGAAAGTTATATCACAATCTGCCTCGAGAACAACACTACTTCGACACAGTCTCGTCGCTCGATGGACACCGGTCTTTCCTCCGTGGATTACGGAGAAAGATTCTACTTAAACATGCGGTTTCGATTGCGTCGTTAAAAAGACACACTATTCTCTTTTTCTATCTGTCTCTCTGTCTCTCTCTCTCTATCTCTCCCTCTTTCTGTCTGTCTAGGCTCGAAGTTTCACTTGACACGACCCGGTGAACCTCGGCTCCCTGTCGATCAGGGTGAAATTTCTCGAGCGGGCGAGTCACGCCTAAGTTCCGGAAGGAACGTGCACGTACCGCGTTACTTCATCGAGCTGGAAGAATAGCAAAGGAGGCGGAGTGGACGCGCGGTGTTCGCCAGCGAGTGGCGGGCGTCGGTGGTGGTGGCGGCGACGGTGGTGAAGAAGAAGAAGGAACACAAGAGGAGGTGTGCTTCGCGCGATCTAGCCGAGAGTGGTACCAGCGGCCACTGAAGAAGAAGTGGCGTGTGCGGATCGCGCGGCCGGAGCGAAACAGAGACGGCCGCCGCGAGAACGGTAAGGGACAGAGCAGAGAGGCCCAAAGAGAAGCAGAAGGAGTAGGAGGTACGTGGAAGGAAGATAAGAGAGGGAGGAAAGAGGGAACTCGCGGCCGGGAAGGAGCAAGATCCTCGGGAGAGAGAGGCGTCCTTCTCGGAGAGAAGGGCGGACGAGGAACGGTCCGTCAAACGGCTACAACCGCTCCGAAACCGCTGGCCCACCTGAAAATCCACCTTCCCTCTTCTACGTTTACCTTTTGTCCTCGCTATCCGTACCACTGCACCACTAATGGGGACACTTGACCCGTCGCAACGGGATTCGATTCGAAACGGGAAACCAAAACACCAAAAACTACACTTTGCAACGGGGAACCAGGTGGATGGAAAATGACTCTCCAGGACGAAGACTTAAATACTCGAAAGGACGATGTACCAGAGGGTAAAGGAAACGTCGTTTATAAGAAGTTATACGGAACGTAAAAAAGAAAGACACGACACGGTAATTTGCCAAACATTTCAAGCGGAAACTTGCAAAATTCTCAATGATACCGGGGGGGGCTACGGTTACGAGCCGCATTCTCGTATAATTGCCAAGTACGAAAGCATCCGAGACATCCGCGAGAGAACGAAATGCAGAGAGTTGACTGCAGAAATCACGTATAACGAACGAGATGTTCCAAGATTTCCCACTTTTCGACGTCTGAGAAGAAGCAGTTGGCAAGCGGCGCGCTCTCGCTTAATTTGCAGACGTGCTCGTCGACGACGACGAGTTTCCCTCGGTTTTCTGTCGCGAGGAAGCTGCATACGTGCGCCGTTTCAACTGTCTACGACGCTCTCGGTGCGTTTACCAACCAGCGAATATCTGCTACACGAAAATATTCCTCGACTACGCGAATTTTGGTAACGTTTTGGACCTCCCATTCGTTAATTAGACGTATTATTTGTCGTAGCCGTTGCTTCGTACTAAGAAACTAGCTGTTTAATTTTCCTATCGACTTTCTATCCAACCACAGTCATCCGCACCTGACCCTCCGATCCTATCTCCCTTAAATTCATAACGGCCGGCAAGAATTACATTCACTGCGCGAATAGTAAATAAACCGATAACCGTACGGACCGTATCCTCGCGATTTTCATCCAATTATACCGATTTACGACGAACCGATCAACATTCCCGCCTTTGACGATATCCCTTCTTCACCGGAGATAGCGAAATCCCACGTCCGTCCGAGCGTTCCTTCCTCCGTTTCGCCGTTCTCCGCGAGTATCTACATCTCAGCACAGTTTCCAGCAGGTTCTCTTCGCCGGGCAACGCAGGCGATCGTTCTTTTCACGTCGTGTAAAAGCAGAGGGACGTAACAGCGTCTGGGTACAGCGCAGGAAGACAGAACCCACGACAGGATATCACGTGTCTCTCTGTTCCGCGTCCTTTAAGTCCATAGATCCGCGGCTGTCCACGACGCGCTTTTCACGGTTCTCTGATGCATTGCTACCGTTTCGAGTAGGGTCTCCGCATCCTCCGGAGCTACGACTGCCCCTCAGCGAAGGCCTTGTATTATGGTAAACGAGACATCGGAGGTAGGCTGCCAGTCAGGAGTACTCCTTCCACTTTCCTCCGATTCTCTCCTTCCCCCTTTTGCCGTTGTTCCCGTCTCTCTGGTGTCCTCCATTCTTACTCTCCGATCCTCTCTCTCCCACTGTCGCGTGCTTTCGAATCACTCGACAGGGTACTCCGATCCAAACCATCGCTTTACAGATGATCTTTCTCAATTAATGCGAAAAAATATAGGGCTCTTCTGCCTCGACCGATCGTAACAAACCTTCGAGTCACTGTTTTCAATATTTTACGAGGTGTCATGTGTTTCAAAGCGTGGAATTTTCTCGAGTCTCGTCGCGCATTCCGAACGACTCGAGCCGTCTCGAGGCTGTCGCTACTCTCAAACCTTATGCCTCAATTTCCCGTCTCCGTCGTTCGTTTAATCTCGTCCCCTCGGTCCGTGTCACCCTTTTGCTCTGGCGACTCGCTCTCCTTTTCCGTCCAGCATGTTGCTCGGCCCCCGTACGCGTATCTCCTCTCCTTTCTCCCCGGTCGTGTTCTTCTTCTTGGCCGATGCTCATAGAGGGGCGGCGGATCGTTGCATCCGTTCGCTTCTGTCGCGCGACGATGCATCACGAGCCCTCTAATGAAAGCCTTTTCTCCGACTTCCAATTAACCCCCACGCGACACCGACCGTCGGAAGAAAGCTCGAGGATGACGCGTGCACCTATACACACCGTGTACACCGAACAACACCATCGACTCCTGCGGCGCGAAGCTGCATAATTGTGTGTCGTGAACAGTCCCCCGCAGGTTTCTGTCCTCCGTTCCATCCGATCGCCGTCCAGGTATCGATAAAAAGATAGAACAACGTACAAGGAAACTGACAAAATTTGCACTCGGAGACTTTTCTTTGATCTACTACTAACAAGCAAACATACCTTTTTTTACATTCCAAATTCTTTGCTGGATGTCCCTTCGTAGGGGACAGAAGACTGCAAAGGGTTAGCAATTTGTACAGAGTAATTTTCTTGCTTGCACTTTTGTATACGTAAAAGGAACTTGATTTCTTCGGCGAGGACACGAATCTAATATCTCAGATTATCCAACGAATGAAAGTTTTCTTCTATCGCGATAGATGAAAAGTGCCGGGCCCCGTGGCTACGCTACTGGGCCTCGACACTTTGACAAGATTGGTAAAATTACGCGTGCAAGGTACGGATCGAGGACGGAATGAAACACGTTTCTTCGCCGCGCAGACAGCATTATTACCAACGTCGGGCAAACTCGAGAGCCACGGTTGGAAAACGTGCGTGTACTAAAAATGGAAAGCCGAGAATCGTGTCACGAGCGACGTCCAATATCCCTCTCCCTCCTCCCCCCCGGGACGCTAATCCGACGATGAATACGCTCGGTCACGGGTTAAGGGGAGCGTTTTCGCGATTGACAAGTAAAACGAGTTTCGCGCGATCGTTCGGCACGATCGATCATCGCGCGTCGGATCCGCGGAAAAATTCGAGCGACGCGCGTATGCTCGACTAACCTCGCGGCATCCCCGCGTGCCCCGCGATAGCGTTAAGACTTCGAGTAACGAGTAATAAATAGCGTTAACGATGCGAATCGCGGGTCCGGATCGCGCTCGGCGCCCGGCGAGATTATTAATTGTCTTCATTCGTCAAACGATGTTTTTAACCTCGCGATCCGATAAATCCGCGCGCGATCCCGACCGCGGGACCGTCGAAACCAAGCCGAGCGTTACAATATTGTCGCTCGCGCCCCGGATAAAGCGCGAAAAGATCGACGAAACCGTTTTTCGCTACGGCGGGATACCGTTCCTGAAGGGTGATCGATAATTCTGATTGCGGTGATTCGGGAATCGATCAAACTGTCCAGAGACAGTAACCGGCCAGCGGAGAGGGGGCGGCTGCAAGCGTGGCTGTAAGTTAGATATTGATAACGACGCGGATACGCCAAGATACATTGAACAAAGTACCAATGGAGTAAATAAACCTCGAAATCCGATACAAATATCGAAGTCTAAATAAAAGAATTCACCCTGAGCGAGACTGAGAGAGAATAACACGCATAGGGTGTAGCTGATCTGTGAGCTCCTTAAACGCGAGAACGACGATAAAAAGTTTCACCGGATCCTGCGTCTATTAGATCCGACTTAGGCGTTAATGCGATAAAATCCGCGGGTAGAAGTCGACCTCCGTACTGGGTTGCGTTTGAAACGATAAAAAGTTTCTCGCCCGTCCGAGAAGTATCAAGACGCGATGAAAACGGCAAACACGGGGAGCGGTTGTTCCCGGTCGGTGAATCTCCATCCGTGACTGGGACGTTGGAGCGCATCAAAGGAATTGCCGGCATACAAATGTTTCTATTGTATCGCAAGGCCGCGCTTAAAGCTGCGAAGGAATCGCGAGGATCGCGTTGAACTTGTTCAGAGAAGGATCTCGGTTGCGCGCGAAACGGCCGCCTCAAAGGAATCGAGATGGGGCCGGTGGTGGTTTCGTTGCGGCTCGCTCGCCGCACGGATTTGCAACAGTGTGCGACGCGCGTATAAATACAGGGGCGCCGCGGTGAGCGCTAATTAACGCCGGGGGAAAAAAATGATTGTCCCTTCGTTCGTCGATATCTCTCCACTTGCCAAGAGTAATTACGTTCCGAGAGGCTTGTATGAATAAAAGAGAACGGCTAACAGCGTGCCGGGAGACCGTTTAACTTTGTGTGTTTGGGACCGCCTACCAACGCCCTGCTGCACAGGGATTGTGCCTCGCCACTTTCTAATTTGCCATCAAGTACCGCCACCCGACAACCGACATTGTCGCCTCGCCTTTATACCAACCAGAATCCTCTATTTTACAACCTGAAACTCGAACGGCATTTTTGTCCGAGACCTCGCGATCGCCGTAGCTACGATACGAATAGAATAATACGAAACGTACGAATGCTGACCTCTGTATCGCTTCATACCCCAGGAATGGTTTATCGGGAAATCGAGAAAACTGGTACAGTAGTGTTCGGATTATCCGGCACCCGGTTATCCGAATAACTATAATAGAAGGTGCCTTAATTTTTCGGTGAAATTAAAAAATTTCGAATCGTTCTGAAATAATTATTTTTAGTCCCGGGGGTCGATTACAATTATTTTTGGTGAATAGACATACCCTCGAAATCCTACGCACTTTCGAGAAAAAAATTCGAGTAGGTCCTTAATTTTTCGGCGAAAAAAAATTTCAAATAATTCTGAAAAAATTATTTTCGGTTGCAGGGATCAATTACAATCATTTTTGGTGAATACACATACCCTCGAAATCCTACCCACTTTCGAGAAAAAAATTCCTTACCGAAAATCTAATGTCTGATCATAAATGTGTCCCTGAAATTACACGCGTATGTTTAAAAAATCATAACTCCTGAACGAATTGGAGGATTTTAATGTTTCAAAATGCAACCCACGCGTATTTTAGTCAAGAATATGTAGAAGTGCTAAGAATATTCGAAAAGTTGTTACTTGACCCCGTGAAATGAGAAAAACGACTTCGGAGAGATCGGTAAGAAAGTTATTTCACTAATACCTTGGGCTATCTGATTTTTCGAAGCCGAGATTTCGAAATCCAACCACGAAGAAAGAAACCTAACTCCAGAAACCATCTATTCCACGTCTCCTTAGTGGCTCGAAGAACCGGAATTATCACGATCCTATCCGTGAAAGACACGGACGCGCTCGCAGCCCTCGCGTGTTCGAACACCCGTTATATAAATCTGGTCGCCTTAAACGCTCCTCGAGGCGAAACTTTTACGAGACACGCATTCGTTATCCATTAGGGTAAGTATAGCACGTGTGGTCATCCCGGCGCGTATGTACACGAGACCGGCGATATTCATGCGCGCGAGCTATTCAGCTCGTGTGTAGCCGAGCGTAATTGAATTATCATTGGGACTCCATGAAAGACAGCTAAACCCGTCCATAATGAGCGAAATACGCGTCACGGTGTCGCTGGGACGATTTCAAAATAACCCCTCCAGGTGTATTTAGGCGACAATTGGACAGCCAATAAAAGCGACTCGGATAATTCACGAGTTATTGTCGTTAAAGGACGGAACGCCGTTACCCGAAATTAATTCACGATTAATTCTAATACGTCCGCGGTACACGGCCGAATTGAATTACGCCCCTCGCGACCGATTGTTCAAATGTAATTCGAGTTTTGACGATGTTCGAAAACTCGCTGGTGGATCGTTCGTTATCGGATCTCAGCTTCGAAATCGTTCCAAACTTTTAAGACTACGAACATTTGTACAAGCTAAAAGATTAGAAAAGTACTTACCGGTAGTCGAACGGTAGTCCTTCTTTGGCATCCTAGCAAGCTGAACCCATGACTATTCGATGGCGGAGAATTACGGTGTTTCCATTTGAATGTTGTTTTGACTCTGTTCAATGCTTGTTCATGTTGTTTTGACTCTGCAACGTAATGGCGGGTCCAAGTCTCGTCTGCAAATCGAAAGATTTTTTTAAAACAATGGATAAATATCTGTTTCATAAATTGGTAAGTCTCGTGTGAGACCTCAAAAAAATCAATTTTCTTTTTTTTATTTCATTTTTTGAAAGTATGTATATTTAAGAATGTACTGTTAAATTTTGAGAGATAAATATCAAGAATTGTGGATTGTAGAACATTTTTTGCATAGCCCTCGCGCTAATTACCGGAGTTATTGCTTCAGGTGATTACCTTGTACAGCACAAACATTACTGTTTCGAAAGGTTTCGAAAGGTTTCGAAAGGTTTCGAAAGGGTCAAGAGACATCTGCTGTTTTTTAAAGTCGAAATTCTAGCGTTTGTACCATCTGGGTGCCAACATTCTGGAAGGAATTCTATATACAGGGTGTCCACGCTAAAGCGTGACAATCGCCCGTAATCAAATTGTTATAACGAGTTTATCATATTTTTTTTTATTAAAAAGTTACGAAAGAAACAACGATATTTTGCAATTTCTACTTTAAGCTTTCACCATTCTGTCAATTTACAACATAAATTAATTATTTTATTTTAACCGTGAAAAATCTTTTTGATTTTTTTAGATTTAGTCAACCTTGAGAGCTGCAACCACCTACGCCAATGTTTAAACACATGTTTACTGCGGACGTGACAACAACATTAAAAGTTAATAAAAATTAATAAAAGAATTATTTCGTATTCCCAAAGGATAGCTAAGTAAACTGCGAAAATGAATCATAACGTCGGAAGTAAGATTTCCTTAAAAAAAAATTAAGAAAAATGGTTCAATTTTCTATCATTCACATAAGACCCCCCTTAAAGCTTCTAGCCCGAACATGGAAATACGGGGAGATTTTTTTAAATTTCTCAGCGCTATTTTAAAAACACCCAGTAGTTCCTTTATCCAGAAAGTTTGCTTGTCGGCGATCCTGCAAGGTGATCGGTCAGTCGGAGGGGCCTGGAGTTTCGCATATACCCGATACCCCCTTCCGTAAGTGTTTCTTTCGCGAGTTTCGGGGATCGCCGCGTAGCCGTAGAATGGAAATGACCCGCGGTGTAAGGTTACACAGGGGAAAAAAATGGCGGTGGTCCAGCTGCTCTCGCCGGTCCAGATTGTAATCTTTGTCCGGGGACGAGAAAAAGTAAGAATGTCGTAATCTCGATTCAAACATCTGTGAGAGGAACCTCTTCCACCGTCAGGGGGTCAGAACGCACGGCCGAGAATTTTGTTCCCCGAGAATCGTTCCGCGACCGCTCGTCTTGCCCGCGAAAATAATTTCTTTTCCACGCAAATTTCATCGTTACGTGTACATTCGTTGTTTTCGTTCGTTGCCCCCGCGATAATTTCCACGAGGCCCGTATCAAACTTTATGCCGATCGTTTCAGAAAATTAACTTCAATACGGACGGGCGGAACCGCCATCGAAATTAATCAAACTCAATATTAACTAAATTTATTAAAGGATATTATTAATTAGCATTGCCGGGCGCAATTGAATCTTCGTTAATAAAATACCCGAGGCTCGACGTGACTCGTTTGAAAGAGTGTTTTGTTATACATGGCAAAAGCACATCGAAAACATTGTTGATGCATTGTGGAGGAATCGATATATTACGGCTTAAATCGCAAACATCTCGAATGGCTCGCATATTAACATTTTTACTTGACCGTGCATAGGTAACAAGACTGTGAAACAAAAAATAAATCCTCAAAATTTTTCAGTTTTCAATTGTCTAAGAGCAAAATGTTAACCCTTAAAAGTTTGACGAATTTGGTGGCTAACGTGTTAATAATAACATACATGATATAATAAAGACGCGTACTATGGCAATAACAGCAATAATGACTTCCATGTTATTAAAAGAAATTTGAGTCCTTACCTTTTGTTAAATTCTTACGTTGAGACCATTCCATGCCAAATCCAGACACTTTTTTAATTGAAAACTGTTAATTTTGATCAAACGTAGATGAAACTTGATGCATTTGATATGTTATACATATATCGCCATCTCTGTTGCGTGCACGGAAACAGAAAAGTGTGCAACGGCGTCGATGCATTAGGTAACGCCTCGATAGGTTTCCCTTAGCGTCTTCGTAAGTTAATTACGCGTATTGACATGCGAAGTAGATATCGCATATTAGTAGGTTCCTTCAGGTTTCTTCCTGTAACATAAATAGTACTGTTGGCTCTGACGTGATTTCATGTTCGTGCGAATGCTATACACAAAATTAATACACGATGCTGCAAATATTTGGAACACTGTTTGTGTCGATGAAACGTTAGAATTACTCACGAAAGCTTGTGTATAAAAGTGTTTACTTCATGTTGAAAATAAACAATCAGTGAAAAGAATCGTGTAAACTAGTAATAAATAACATAACTGAACATGTCAACTTTGGAAGATAAGATTTTGGGGGAAAAGTTACATTATTATTGTAGCAGTTCCGAGGATGAAGGAAACGATTCCGTAGATTCCGATAAAGAATCGGACGATGAAAAATATGAGGAAGGAATTACAGAATCCATAGAACCATCGTTCTCAGAGTGGGGTGGAACTTCTAGTAATACAGGACCAAAGGGTGTTATAAAAGTAAGAGTATTTAAATGTTTTTTTTATATAAGTTTGTAGCTTCGTATCTATTTCAACGTATGTCATGCATGTTTTGAGGATTGGCAACGATATAAACAATTGGAAGCAGAGAAGAAAGACACGCATGAAAAAGAAAGACTTCAATTGATAAAAAAACTAAGTCTAACGTGTCGTAGTTCTTTAGACGAAGAAAAGGAACGCTTACAAAATGATCCTGATCTGGCTGAATTACTAGCAGATGAATTTCTTTTGGAGTATCAGAGACAGAGGATGAAGGAGATGCTTTCAAGGGCAGAAAAACTTCGTTTTGGTAGAGTCTTCAATTTAGAAACTGCAGATAACTTTCTGGAGGCAATCGACAACGAAGACAAATCTGTAACAATCGTTGTTCATATTTATGAAAATAATGTCCCTGGCTGTGAAGCTATGAATGGATGTTTAATATCCATTGCCGAAGATTATCCCTTTGTGAAATTTTGTAATATTTTAGGTTAGGTTCTCAAGTATTATGTTGTCTGTATATTGTATTAATTTTTATAACATATATTATTATTTATTGTAATTTATATTGCAGGTTCAGTGGCTGGACTTAGTAAACAATTTAAAAAAGAAGGAGTACCAGCTTTGTTAATTTATAAAGCTGGTCAAGTAATAGGAAATTTTGTGCATGTAACAGATTATTTAGGGGCAGACTTTTACGCGTCCGATGTTGAAACATTTTTAATTGAACATGGTATGCTTACAGACAAAAATTGTGTACCTGCCATTATTTCACAAAACGACAATACATTATCGGACAGTGAATAAATAGAACATATAAGTCTTTTTTATAATTTTCAATATTCTCTTTTCAGTACATATTGAATAAGTTTATTTTAAAAAAATCAATAGTAGCGGAAGTATACGATATCTACATGCATTTAATTATCATTCATCTTGCTTCTTCTATCTTACAGTATAAGCTTTTTCTTATAAAAAAAAACTAATTTGTACATTTCATCAACGACTATGTCAACATAATAAATATTTATATTCATTTCGATACAAAATATAAGTTTATGTATAAATATTTTTAAAATATATTTATTTATTTCTTAAACTTATAATAAATTTATAGATTTTCTAATATCTGTTTTTTTGTTTTAATAGCTTTGCAAAAATGTAAATACGTCTTTAAGACTTCGTCATATTCTGAATTTTTTAAGCTTTCATACTGTTTGTTTAAATTTTCTTTTTCCTTGAATTCATTCGTTGTTATAAACAATTTTTCGTCTATGGTTGCATTTAATATTCTATAAGCATCGATTGTTACCGGTGTTTCTTTATACATTCTCATGATACACTTAAACTTTGTAATTTTTGCTTGCACTTCTGCAACTTGAGCTTGCAATAATACGAATTCTGCTCTTTCTAAATAAATCTGATTAACATCTTTATATTTGAGTTTATTCCATTTATCGATCAGTGTTCTATATTTCATAATATCGGTTTCATACTGTGCACATATCTCTTCGATCTTATCTTTCCATTGCAACATTTCTACATCATGGATTTCAAATAAAGTTTTATGTACATTACATTCGGTCGACCTTATTGCTTCCTTTACATTCCCTCCTAAATATTCATATCTGAAACACAATAGAGTTATTGTGCATTTATACATTAATGAATTTAATAAATACCAAATATGTTAAACCTTAATATAAAGCTGTGTATCCTTTCCCGTAACAGTGTTTCCACGTAACATTTGACATCTATAACCTCTTCGCAACTAAGAGTATATTTTGGTAAATCAGTAATTCCCAAAATGATCGACTCTTGTAAATTTTTTAATATAGATGGCATGTACATATACTTATTTAACTCATGAATCAAAAGTAACCCTTTTAATTTACTAACAACATTTTCACACAATGTTCCCTTTATGTTCAAGGATGCCTCTTTAATACATTCTAGAATTATTTTGCTTTTTACATGTTCACCTATACTTTCCTCGCACTGTGTTAAACATTTTGCAATTTTTTGTAAATGATTGGACCCTTGGTTATGGCTTAAAGTATTCCTACTAGAATTCCATGTAAAACTACACTGCTGTTCGGATAAATTTTGCAATGAATCTATCTTGCCCATTAATCGACTACAATTTACACGCGAAATCCGTGAAATACTATGTATATCTGAAAATAAATGACACTACATTATAAATGTAAATTTTATTCGTCGCGTCACATAACACATTAAATTAATAGCACTTTTGAATCAACAAATTAGCAATTACAAACCTGATATCTGACTTATATCACTACAGTTATCCATATCGTTTGTTTATAATAATATTCGTTATCTTCGCAATTACGAACTCATCAGACTTTTTACACAAGCTTTCAAATTCAAACGGTTAATAAACACGTCAAGATACGGAATGAGAAATGCGTGCAAATTCCCTACATTGAAACTTCATGGATATTAATTTGTTTAATTGTATAATCTGCTATCATACAACAAAATAGTAAATATATATTTCTCTGGCACGTTTATCGTAATAGAAAATACTTCGATACAATTTCTATCTTCTTCCAAACAGGCGTCATAGTTTGGAAGCTAGTGATTTTCGAAGTAACAACACAGTAAAACATAACAACCAAAATTAAATTTGGGATCAAGGAAAACGGAGGGAAAAAGGAATTCTATTATTCATCCCTGAGACCTTGATTTAAATACGAAGATATTTAAATATATGTTACATTTTTAGAGAAATTAATGCAATTAAAGAATTTGCAAGAACTACGTAGGTACTTACTGTTCGTAGCTCTCTAGTAGTAAGTCCAGAAAATTTCCTCCAATCATCAGGTACAAAAGTATGCATGCTACAGTGCGATCCAGTGTCTCGGACAACAGACCGGTGCCCAGAGAAAACTGCCCCACCACTTACATACACTATGCACAGTCGCGTATACGTGAACTTCGACACTTTGGAGAGAGAATTAGAGAAAGAATTCCCAAAGCTGCGAAGCACTGGAGCTCACGTATCCGTACACGTGCTTATGCATTAGTGTGCATAAGTGGTGGGGCAACTTCTTTTGGACACCGATCTGCCATCTGGTAGCACTGCACTGGTACGATCATAACAGTTCATAGCGGTAGCCGGTAGCATTTGTAGCGTCGTTATTCGAGATTATCAATTACCGTGTTTAACCTGAAGAATGGCGGCCTGTATTAATGGTGTGTTCAGTAAAAATTTACAAAATGAAATACTTCAAAGTAAAGTACTTATTGTGGGTGCTGGTGGTATAGGATGCGAGATATTAAAGAATCTCGTTATGACAGGATTCACCGATATCGAAATCGTAAGTATGATCATAAATCGATGTGCTCTAATATTATTTTAACCTATGTACTTTTCCCTCCTTTATTGAAATTCATCGGTGTTTGGAATTGAGGACCTGTATTCGTATTATCGTGATTTGTTGCTACGTGTTCTTATCATTTTATAACTGACAACACAAAGACGCAAACGAGAATTATTTTGATTCTATTAATTGTGTTTTAATCGTACAAATTGTAAATAAACATATGTTGTTTTCAGATTGATTTGGATACGATAGACGTTAGCAATTTAAATAGACAATTTTTATTTCAAAAGAAACACGTGGGAAAATCGAAATCTGATGTTGCAAGAGAAACAGCATTGACATTTAATCCTGATGCAAAAATAGTCCATTATCATGACAGTATTACATCGTAAGTATATTAATCTCTTTAAAGTAATATTATTTTCTTCGACTGATTACAAATCTTTATATCTACAGTCCTGATTATGGTGTATCATTTTTTAATAAATTCACATTAGTTATGAATGCACTTGATAATCGAGCAGCTAGAAATCATGTGAATCGAATGTGTTTAGCAGCAGATGTACCCTTAATAGAATCTGGCACTGCTGGTTATGAAGGGCAAGTAGAACTTATAAAGAAAGGAATGAGTCAATGTTATGAATGCACTCCAAAAGCTGCACAAAAAACATATCCTGGTTGTACAATTCGTAATACACCCAGCGAGCCTATTCACTGTATAGTATGGGCAAAACATTTATTCAAGTAGGTTTCCGAATTGATATTCTTCTAACAAAAACTCATTAAACAATATAAAGGAAAACTTGTAAATTTTATATAGTCAATTATTTGGCGAAGAAGATCCTGATCAAGATGTTTCTCCAGATACTGCTGATCCAGAAGCAGCAGGTAATAGTAACATGCATAAAAGACGTTAAATTGTTATTGCATAAATTATGATTTATAGATGCAGCAGGGGAAGGTGCTCTGAATTCAGAATCAAATGAAAAGGGAAATGTTAATAGAGTTTCGACTAAAGCATGGGCACAAGCATGTAGCTATGATCCAGAAAAGTTATTTACAAAATTATTTCACGATGATATAAAATATTTGCTTAGTATGGATAATTTATGGAAGAAAAGAAGGCCACCTACTCCTTTGAGTTGGAAAGGACTACCAGATGGAGGTTTGTAAAGTAGTTGAATATTACATTTAAACTTAGTTAAAAATGGATTGATTTTGATTCTAACATCTTATGATGTAGTGCCAGGATGTAGTAAAGAAGTAAATGAGCCTGGCTTAAAAGATCAACAACGTTGGAGTATTTCTAAATGCGGCTCAGTCTTCGCCGAATCGATAAAAAATTTAAGCAAAACTTTGAAAGATTCTCAAGAAAAGTCACCAAATAATCATCTTGTTTGGGATAAGGACGATCAAAGTTCAATGGACTTTGTTGCAGCGTGTGCTAATATAAGAGCTTACATTTTCGGTATCCCTCAAAAAACAAGATTCGATATAAAATGTAAGCGATAAGTTGCTATTTATAACGTTCTAAAATTTAAAATATTATTAACATTAAATTTTAACATACTGTTTCTTATAGCAATGGCAGGCAATATAATTCCAGCAATTGCGACTACGAACGCAATAGTTGCTGGTATAGTTGTTCTCCATGCATTTCGTATTCTTGTGAATAATCTAAAAGCATGTAAATCCGTGTACTTACGTTCAAAGATGAATCATCGCAATCAGTTACTGGTACCAGAGAAAAACGTCAATCCACCGAATCCGAAGTGTTATGTTTGCGCGCCCATGCCTGAAGCCGTACTAGCCGTTGATACATCTAAAATGACAATCAAAGAATTAGATGACGTAGTATTGAAAAACAGGTTAAATATGATTGCACCAGATGTTATGATAGACGGGACAGGAACAGTTGTGATTAGCAGCGAAGAAGGAGAAACAGAACAAAATAATGATAAGCTTTTAGAAGAATTAGGGATCAAAGATGGTACCATTCTTAAGGTCGACGATTTTCAACAAAATTATTCGCTAACTGTAACCGTGGTCTATAGAGAGCGACCAAATTTAAAAAGTGAAAGTCCCGACTTCCTTATCTTAGCTGATGAGAAAGATCTTAAACCTAAAGAAGATAACGATTTGATAAAACCATCTACTTCGAATGGTCAGGTGAGTAAAATACATTTTAGATATATTATATGAGAATCTTGTCGTTATAGCAAACGTTTTTTAATGCTTTACACCAACAATTTGACTTAGGTGGAGTATCAAACCGATGACAATGTAGTCATTGTTGATACTGACGTCGTTTTATCAGACGTGCCGAAAAAACGTAAAATCGAAATTTCTGGTGGTATCGTATCCCCCAAAAAAAGAAAAATGGAAGTTAGTGATACAGATGATAATGATATCTCTATCATTGAAAATGATGTAAATAATGATGATACCCTGGATGATAAAAAATCAAAATCTAAACGTAAAATTTCAGATGATGATGACTGCTTAATTGTGTATGACGATAATATGCAATCGACTGCAGTTCTGCAGTGACTGAAATAAATAAACTGAAATACCTTACTCAAACGTTAAAATAAAACAGGAAGGAAAGAAAAATCAGTATATTATTTTTATTTAAAAGTGTATGTTTATATAAAATGTATATATACAAACCAATTCCAGAATAGTTGAGTTGTGAACTTTTTTCTAATCATAAACTTTCATACATATTTTATTAATATTATGATTCGGTAATAAAAGAGAGATGTGATTGTTAATAGATGAATTGAAGGTACATACGATGACATGCTATACGAATGAATGTGTATGTATAATAGTGGTCTAATCTCATTATCGGAATTGTTTTTGAAAGGATTTTAATTTTACAAGTATTTATGAAAGTACATAGTATTACGTTTGTAGTATGTCATTTCATAGAGTGTACCTATACATTTTTATATAAAAAGAAATAAATACTTTTTTTTGTATCGCAAACTATCATTTCCTCCTCTTAGAATAATATACAGCATTTAAATGCTTTTACTTGCACAAAATATATATGGTTTAATGCTGTAATTATACATTTCAAAGTCTATTTTATACCTTTGGTACAATTTTAGTATTATGTCTTGCGTCAAATTCGCAAGATATTTACACGTTGTTTTGAAATTAGTGTATCCCCCGCGTGTTTGCTCCAATTTCGGTAAATATACCGTGTTCTTATTCAATCCAAGCTTTGAAAAAATATAATTAATTTGTCCGTACGTATAATCGTCCAATTTTAAAATATAGTTATATCGTATATCACACACGGCACAATGCGTGTAATATCGATCCCAATGAACATCGTCTTCCTCGGAATTTTCCAAAAGCCACATCGAAAACTCTTTAAAAGTTGGTATTACCTTTAATCTTCGAAAAGAAATATCTATATTAAAACATGCTAACTTTATCTACTAGATACTATCTAAAAGTATCTATTATACCTTTTATCAGCGGTAAATACTTTTTGTTGAAAATTACCAGTCGTAGTATTCGAACGAAAAAGTTCGGGTCTTGTAAGGTGAAATATTTTTTTAGTGTAAATCCAGGCTTGTGCAGTATGCTTGGAATTATCCTCCACGCGATCTCTAAAATATAAAAAATATTTTAATTAATAAACGTATGATTAATAATAGTATATTTAAAATAAAGAAAAACACCTGTACGACGATACAAGTCTTTGGAAAGGATGCCGCACGACTAAAAGTTTAAATGTGTTCACGTCATTCGCACTACGTCGTAATTCCGCCAAAAATTTTGGCGCCAAAACGTCAACTTCTCTGCAAACAATTTAGAAATAAAAATACGAATCATCTGTAAGTAACAAAGTGTTATATGATTACCTATAATAATTTTGTACAGTTCGACGATTTCTCATGTCTGAAAATAATTTAGTAAAACTCGTTGAAGCTACTTTACGAATCCAGCAGTACAATGATTTGTGTTTGGAATTATATAAAAAATGTCTTCTTATCAAAGGAGTTTTCAAATTATATTTTACGCATGTGTTTGAAATTTGTTGAAGTAATGTTGCACTTTCCTGTTAAAAAATATCATCGATATTACGTACAGGTTTGAACAAATCGGGCGTTTTTAGCTGCTTACCTGCAAGCTAATCGATTGACCATTCATTTCGTCGTGCTCTAAAAGTTTTAATTCTAAATTGATCGATTTCTCTGTTCGAGATGCTACGGGACATTTTTGTTTTGTCTGATTAACTTCTATTAAAAAAACCGAATTTGGCAGATACGTTAAATAAAAACTTTTTCGTATCATTAACAAAACAGAACAAACTACAACGGATAAAATGACACATAAGATGCATTTCATAAATTGCATTCTGAATGTCATAATTAAAACTGAAGTATATATTCAGACAGTCGAGCGGTAAGATTAAAACATCCGTCCGTGAATTGTCTGCGGGGGTGGAGTGAAAGATAATATTTATCTACCAGTTTCATTATTTTTCACTTTCCCATAAAAACGAAGAAACAAACAAGTGACCTAATATTATGTTAATTAGATAGGTGGTGAGAAAAAACACAAAAACATATTTATTTTGCACTTTACTATGAAATAGCGCCAAAAACATACTATATAAATCAATAATTTCGATACATATATATGATGTTAGGCTGCTTCTGTAACTAAGCAATAGTGATTTAATTATATATAATTTATAGGTGATGTATATTGACGATCGTGACAAAAATATTCTCTTTTGAAATGGACAATTCTTACAAACTTTTGTTATAAAATTTTAATAGTAGTAACTGGAAGAATTATTAATGTTAAGCAATTTATTGTACAATACGTTATGATGAAGTGCTGCAAAATTAATTTCTTGATCTACCACAATGATTTATGTTGAGACATTACATTTGTCTTATCAAATTTGATTATAGAAATTCGAATATAAATACAAAAACATGATTTCATTAATAATTACACTGATTCACAATTGAATGCTATATATGTAAACATATGTGTCAGATATTAATATATGTAAGAATTACAAAAATATATAAATAATACTTATATTGCAATAGAAAAACTTAACAAGTAAATAAACCATACTAAACTGATAGTATAATTTATTTTTCTTTGTTATTAAATGCAAATAACACAGAATTCGATCAATTGTGAATCATTGTTCAATTCTATAATTTCATTTATCTCCCATATATTCATTATTCACTGTTTTATATTCTTACATAAAAAAAGTTGATTGACCTAAATTCATTCATGATTATTACGCGTACGAAGCACTTAGATGCTTCTCAATATATCAATTTTTACTAAAACTAGTATTTCATTTACGTTAAAAATTACACATTCTTCAGATGTATATGTATACGTTTTAAAGTTCAAAACTATTTTTGTTTTCATCACTAATAAAATCAATAAGTGATTAAATAGATCCTCCGATTAAACAGTTCAAATTATTTTTGTTTTCATCACTAACAAAATCATTAAGTAATTAAATAGATCCTTTGATTAAACAGTTCCAATTATTTTTGTTTTCATCACTAACAAAATCATTAAGTGATTAAATAGATCTTGTTGCATGATCATAAGTGTCGCGATACCTTGAAAACCCTTACAATATGTGCATGATTAGAGAAATGAAAGGAATAAATGGGTGAAGACAATATTACAAAATTTCTTATCTACGATCCCTGTATCTGTGATGATCCCGAGAAGATCGATGATCACTATGCCGACTATGGCGACTTGCCGTTCTCCATAAAAATTCGTCTACACTCCTTTCATAGCTACGTTTTTCGAGCGCGGAAGCAGCTGCACTATAATCAGGCGGCAATGGTAACCCATCGTAATACCTGGGTGGTGGCGGCGGTGGAGGTAGAGAGTCATAGGGATGAGGTGCAGCATAAGGAGGTAATGGAGGTAATCGGTGTTGCATAGTACGCATGTAATCTGCAACGTATGCTTCAGCTGCCGCAGCTATACCTAATCCAGGACTGCCATATCCCCTACAAAATCCATAATTACTAAAAATAACGCGTTACGGCTACGATAAAAATACATTTTTAAGCGTATACTGCACTGTACTTTGAATAAGGAGAGTCGCCGCGATTAAACCATGTAGCATATCGATGATGATCCCTTGATCCCCTATGATCGTTACCAGCTAAGTGAGATCCCCTAGCTAAAGAAGCTAAACGTGATCGTGAGGTTAAGAAGAGCCTACGTCCTCTGCCACCTCTCGATCGTAAAAACCTAGAACTGTTATTAACAGGTCTATTGTCCCGATACGAACGAGATGATGACTTTGTGACATGCTTTGCTGCTTCCTTAGATTTTCTCAAAATTGGAGTCATTTCAATACCTGGAATATTCGTGGGAAATTATAGAACATGGTACTTTTTTTTGTTCACGTGAAAACTGTGTAATAGCTATGTATAATTTACCTTCATCCTCTGGAAACAGCCTGCATAATTCTTCTGCAACTCTAGGCTCAATTTCCTGCCCATCTCGTCCAATTTTGACTTGCTTACCGTCATTCCACGGATTGTATAAGTGTAATGTCGATGTAAATGGTAATTCCTTCCTACATATCCAATCTACTTTAAACACACCACCTAAAGCTTTAGCTGATAATCCAGGAGGTAAAACCTAAAATTTGCATACATTCTTTTTGCAATAATACGTTAAAAACTTTGTTTCTGTTAAATATTTATACAAACCCAGGAAATGGGTGCTCCATCTCGTCGAGACTCTGTGCAAAGTCGTGCAAATCCAGCAAATTTTCCAGACTCTTTTACAGAAAAAACAAGCAGAACATTTCTTGATTCCCTATAAGCTTGATTTAAGTTGACTTCATTTTGGGGTAATGTACTCCATACACCCTTAGCCTTTGATAGCGTGACATTCTCAGCATTATTTGATTTGATGATGAAAAATCTGATAAAAAGAACTTTAAGACATGTTCTTGGCATTTACACTAATATGCTTATATAAACATTCACAAATAGTGTTTTGAAAATACTAGTTCACGACTAGCAAAACATAATTTGTACTAATTACATGTAAAAGATAAAAAATATACACATGAAGGACCAAAATACTTGTATTTCAAAAAGCAGCCAACCTTGCATCCCTAAATAAGTAATTTAATTTTGTAGCATAATCATAGCTCTTGGCAATTCCTTTGCTCTCCTTGGATCTTGCACGTTTTGTTTCAGGACTAGATGACTTAGAATCTCTCGACCTAGCACGTTTTCCCTTATTCTTCCGATTACGCTTGTTATCTCCACGTGAGGATTTTGTTGAAACAGAGCTTATACTGGGTTGACTAGAATCAGAATTTGAACTGCTGGAAGAAACTTCACTACGTGTATCGTATGTTTCATCAGCAGCAATTTTTAATTCATCTACTATGTCATTCTCTCCACAGCTTAAATTTAAGTTGTCCCCATCTGTATTATTGTCCATAATTTCACTTTTTATTTGATGTTCACTTTCACTAATGCTCAAAAGTATTCTTGTTATTTATCCCGTCATCCAGGCTTTGTATCTCTGGATTTTTCAAGCTTTCTTGTGGAAAGCCAATGCAGTTCTGGCGCCTTTAAACCTTTTCTGAAACGCAAATATAAAAAAGGACTTACTAGATAGATATCCAGTATGCAGTGATACTTGTCCGAGAACAATATCATATATGAACAGATCTCGTACATCTTACGACAATTACACGGTAGAAAATAATGCAGTAACATTTTTAGTATATAAGAAGAAAAGTTCAGAAGATTGCACATGAAATCCGATTTAATATCACTGTGGCAAAAGATTAATAAGTCCATTTGCCAGAAACTTTGACGTTAAAATTGTCCTTATGTAGTTTAATCAAAACATTTATAAGTCTCATAGAAGATTCCAATATACATCTACAATTTCCACAAGACTTAGAGTACTTCTTGCTTCAGGTAGATACAAATTATACCTAACAGCGCTAAAGTTTTTGTTTCAGTAGAAACAATATTTAGCAAATGAAAACAACTTCTTTTTTCTCTTTTTGCAATTCACGAGTGTATATATGTCCATGTAAAAGTTAAAAATAAATAATACGATTTAAACCATGGAGGTTCCCCTTTTTTTTTTTTTATAATTTAACAGAGTGTAGTACACAATTCTTGTTGATCTATGTAACACGAGTATCTCTTTCAAACTTTGTACATAAAAGTTTATGGTAAAGTTTATTACAAGCAGACGGTTCGATCTTGCTAAAGTGTGCTTTTTTTAGCCTGTTAATGTAGAAAGGTGAGGAGTCTTTGATGTTTTTTCAGTATGTCAGACAATACAACACATCGAACTCGTTTGACGTCTCTATACAGTCTCTTACAACGCGAAGGCTATGCCTAGGAAAGTCCGTTGTGAATAGTAATTTTAATAGCAACATTGGCACCACAAAACATACTCGAAACCATCGTTTCTGTCATTCATTTTATCAAAAAAGTTCATGGTTTGCAAACGTAAGTCCTTGATGTTAGAAGCCCTTTTAGGCAGCTCGTACACACTTACGTGCACACTCGTTCTTCACTAACACACTTCGCACCTCACGCAAGAATGCTCAATGATTATCATATGGGTTCAACAACTATTTCTACTATTTCTCCACACAAAATACACAGGAGGCTCGCACAGGAAATCCTGTTTTTTTTCATGAAAACACAGTAAACGATTATCTCCTCACGGAAGCGTAAACCACAGCGTCCATTATGTGACGTGTCCAACGATCGATAGAAACGATCATAACTGAAAACCCCAGAGTGAAGCTTCGAGTAAAAGCCTTTGGCCAACTCTAACCAAATTCATTATCGTTATTTATTTTTTATTCTATGCATGCGCACTTCTATGGATACATGTGTTAAAAAAGTTTAATTTCTCAAAGGCATGAAATAATAGAAGTTTGAATCCAGATAACAAATTTTTTATATATAGTAAACTTGGAACAAATTTGTCAAATGTCGCACAATTTGTCCCTACTGTGCAATTGAACTATCATTTATGTAGTATAATTACTTTAACAATACAATCATCAAATATAAAGTAATAAACACGCAATGTATACGAAATAGATTGAAAGAATTTTTTCATTTATAATTTCTTCAAATTAAAGTCCCTAGTGCCATGCAAGGGTCGCCATCTTTAAAAAGGATGACGACCATCTTGGACCATTTTTCACGGGTTGTTGACACGGGCAGATCACAGCCGGTTGTGAAAGTGTTTCGCGATGTAAAATCGTATCGTAATTAAGTCGGAAATAAGTAGTGGTTGTTTAGAAATCAGAATTATAAACGATACCGGTTCACGCGTTTAAGATTATCGTGCGTCGATTATTATACATGAAAGTGTAAAAAAATTCGCGGTAACGAGCGTCTGTCACGAATATAAGCGATCTTGACAGAGACGAATGTATAGTTTTATTGTATTTATTCGGAATTTGTTAAAGAAATTATTTTTTTTTATGTGTTTTTCCGTATGAAAAAAACCGACTTATCGAAGTGAAGAAGATACAAAAACATTGGAAATACAACTTATAAAGAAAAATGGTTTCGTGCACATGGTGACACCACTGGTTAGTTTATGCTTTCTATAAACAATTTGACATATTTCGTTTAACAATAATTACATTTGAATATGTGTGCTGTTTCTATCGTGAATTGAAAATCGATCGTAAAATTGCACGTCGAACAAAGGATTCTCTAATGATTAGTATTATTGCAAAATTATTGCAAAGCCCAAATTCACTGGCGTGCACCTTATAATGGCGAAATACATCGTACGTTTACTTGGGCTTTTATAAACATTTTCAATTTTTGATAATGTATTTATTATAATCGCTTATAGTATCTGAAGTTACGATTTTATTTTCGAACATGTACGATATTTATTAAAAACTTAGATGTACATTTATCCCTCGAATGACGTTAGCCACTTCGTTTATCTACTGTTTCTTATCTTCGAATCTAAAACAAACGTGTGTCGTAACTATTATAAAAAAAATTCTTAGAAGTACAGAGTTCCATAGTCCATCTAACGAAAAAAGTCTTAGACATTTTCATCCAATGATATGAAACATGAAATCTAGTATTATATACTATAAGTTTACAATAAAAAAATAAAAATTATTCCTTTGATCAGTGTATTTGGAAATTTACAATCTATTTGCATTTAAATTCCCTAAGTATAATTGAGAAATATTGTAAACTTGAAAATTCATAAAACTGATATGATTATAAACATAGAAAATATCGTTGTTTATCTAATTAATGAAATTATTGTCTTATGAACATGTCATAAAGTTGATACATGGTGTCACATGTAAAGGATTGATGGACAATCTATCAATTGTTATTAGAATTTAAAATACAGCATGTTTATAAAAGGTTCACATGGGTATTCTATAATAAACATACATTATCTCATAATCAATATAACGATTTATTTATTTTAAATTAATTTTATTTCAATCATAAAAGTGTATTATCTTATTTTTATACCCAGTTAAAAATATTTTCAGTATAATATGAATTCTAAATAAAAATTTAAATAATACTGATCATTAACTTATATATTTTTTATTTAATATTAAAAAGTATAAATGCTGCTTCTATAAAACTATTTTTAATTTGCGTAATTATAATTCATTTATCAAATGATTTGCAGCTAAAATTGTTTACATTTAAATGTAACAAAATAAAGATACAGTTTTTGAATGATACATTTAAAGTGCTATAAAAAATGGTGTAAATGAGAGAAAGTTTGCTACATTAGCTTCATTATTTATTTTAAGCTATATTTAACTTTAACCTACTATTACAAAGGCTTATACATTATGTACAGGTCATATAATATAAGATTATAACATGTGCATGCTTCCACTTTTCATACTTCAACTACAGAGAAAGGATTCAAGTATTGATTGCAGGAGCATGGTGTGCTATGGCAATGGGAGGAGGGTGAAGCCCAGACAAGACCCCACCTCTGTATACTATGCCTTCCATTTAAGTCTAACTTAAATCATTTCAGACAATCAGAGATAGATATACCTAATGTAATCTTATTATAAAATGCCTCACTAATGTTACCAAAGAACATAGTTAGTATTTCAAAGATGTATTTTGAGTGTTGACAGTAATAACCTACATAAATGTTCAATGACTATAAACATTAAGTTTATAAATTTTACATACAAAATAATTCTAATATTTGTAACTAGTAACAAATTATACTGTTGGATTATTTTATGTAGAATCAATAACATTATTATTATACCTTATTACCATGTTTTCTTTTCAGATCATTTAAAAAATGATTAATAAAAAAAATACATGAATGACAATGGGCTGAAATATACCAGATTTTAAAACTCTCATAACTTTTATATACAAAAATTCAGGTACTAATATTATTCAGTATATATCTTTTTTTTTTCTTTCTATAAATTATTGTTGAATTACAGAAGTAGTAAAATAAGTTAAACTATATATTTTATAAACAGCTATAATATATGAAATAATTGATTTTTTATGTTGATTGTATTAGGTATAATTAATATAATAGTTTATATTACTTTTCTGTAAAGGAAAATAAGTCATGGCAACGGTGGAAGAAAAGAAACGAGTTGGTGGCTCAAAAGTTTCAGCCATTGCAAACATCTTTCAATCAAAACCACAACTGGACAATTTAAACCATAGAACAAATAATATTCTATCAGATGGTTTCAAGGAACCAGCTGTGCCTTTAAAAGAGTCTCCTACACAAGTCACAGTTGTTAGAACTGAAAGCCATGTGGCCCGTTTCAATAATGCACGAGCACTTTTTGAGAAACTTGGAGAAGAGAATAAACCAAATAAACCGTGAGTGCATATGCACAAAATGAAAAACAAATACGAATAAAGCATAAATTGTGTTGTGAAATTATTTAAAAATTTCTGTTTAGGGTGGATCGAATTGCGAAACCCAGCAATTTACATGGATTAAGATCACGTTCTAGCTCAGCAAATTCTGGATCAGGTTGTACATCCCCAGCTAGATCACCTCGTCCTAGATCACCATCACCTCCAGGAACCAGAGATCATTTAAGTAATTGGAGTGCAAGTGTACCAGCCTTGAATGCTGAAAGACATTTTGAAAATGGTCACAATCATGGTTTAGATAATGTGCCAGATAAACATAAATCACGAGCAGGTTTTGGGAAATTTGATAAAAATTATGGCAAAGAAAATCGGTTAGATGATCGCCCAGAGAAACCAGAAAAACCAGAAAGGAGGTTGAATTCAAAAGAGTTAATTGAAAAGCAAAAGAATTGGACTAGTCATTTCTCTAAAACTAGACCAAGCAGATACAATTCAGATCCAAATAGATCTGTGGTTCAGAGTTCTTTAAATCAAAGTGCAAATAAAGTAAACATTGAAACTACTCCTGTAGGACATGCACAAAATTCAGCAAGCATTGATAATGAAATAAAAAGGCCGACAGATATTTCTAGTAATCCAGCAACAAGATCTGCAAGTTTTTGTTCTATTAGATCATCTGCTATATCTCCACCTCCACCTCCACCGCCAACAAGAAATTCTTCTACTTCGAATGCAAAAAAAGAAAGACCAGCTAGCATCGCGGCTGTATCGCCTTTAGATCTTCCTAGTAGTCCAGAGTATGCTACTATAAATAAATATTTTGATACTTCACCAAGTATACCAGAGTATGCAGTTGTACAAAAAAATACAAATGTACAAAATAAACATTTCCAAAGAAACCAAGAACAACGAGAAGTTCCAAAAAATGCTGTTACTCCTGCTCCAGAAAGGGCACAAGATGTGTCTGTACCAGAATATGCAGTTGTACAAAAGAATAATGCAGGTAAAGCGCATTCGCGAAATGTGGACATATCAAAAACCACATCTGTTCAACATACAAAAGGTTTCAACAACACAGAAAGTGGTTTGGCTTCCAAAAATGCCCTTGCGAGCTCAAGTATTGATATTTATTCACAAACAAAATCACATATTTCCTCCCACGAAAGAAATTCTGATATATCTAGTCCGACACGGAGTATGTCGATCGAGAATATTCCTAGTATTGCTTATGAAAATAAGGCGAAGAAAGATAATGACCTGCTTGACACGCCTGAATATTTAAATTATCCTTCGAATGCTATACGTTCGCCGCCAAAAACTTCTGAATGGAGAAACGAGTGGTTGGCCAAAAATGATGAAATTCTGAAAAAAGCAGCAAACTTAAAGAATTCTAAAGAGGTTTTAGATGTAGAAATCAAAAACGAAATCGTTAGACCTGATCCAAGACCAGACTGGGCCAGACCAAGTGTAAATACTGTAAGGAAAAAAGACAGTGTGATGGATGAAAGGAAAATAGACCCGCCAAGATCTCCGGATCCGGAATTAAGACCACCTTCAGGAGGTACGGATAGTGCTTCTTCTAGTATGAGCTCCCCTAGCTCCCCTTCTAAGGATAGTAAAGAAGAGAAGGCAGATAAGGAAATGTCTGAAAAATTTCAATCGGGTATAGTATTTGCAAACCATTCTCAGTAACATTGTTTAAATTGACATCTATATAAACGTATGTAACAACTATAATACATCTTATACACATTTGATTATTTAAGTTATTACGAAATTAGAAACATATATATACAAAAGACACAAATTTATTTTAAGCTTGCTATTTAATAATTGAAGTTTGTTTTTTATTTTAATTATTGGAAAATAATTCCGTAATAATATATTTAAATTTTGCTATTTTACTGTGGCAGTATGCCAAAATACTAAAAAGTAAAAACACAGGAGGAAACTCTTCTCCTTCCCCTTTTCCTCCTCTTCTTGATCTTAGTTCCTCCTACCGGTTTCAACAGTATTATTTATAGAAATCTCTGTGTATTCTGTTCTGCCTCTGTCTGGTTGTACTTTACAGCATTTCTTGAGAAAAGTATTTTACAAATTTCAATTATCTTTTTGTCAGTGTTTAGAAAAAAAAAAAGAACATTTATTAAAAATGAATTACTATCGCCAAAGTATTTATTTCGTGGAAACTGAATCTATAGAAAATGGACACAAATGATAATATAAATCAATCTGGTTTACTAAAAATAATTTTATATGAAGTAAATGAAGTTTAAGTGCAATCTAATATTTTTTAATGTGTTTTTTAAACATTAGATTTAAAAAAATATATTTTACAATATTAGTGCTTAATAATTGATGTTTTTATTGGAAAGTCATTTTGTTCAAATTTCGTAATGATATGGCATAACAAATTTTTGTGCAAAATATGTGTTGTATCAAGCACATGTTTATTAAAGGTTACATATATTGCTAGTGTTGTAAAATATTTCAAAACATTTACGTTTATAGTGCCATTGTGAGAAAAGATAGAATTTTATCTCTTATTGTGCACTTTTCATTGTTTAAATTGGTTATTACTCTGTACACAAAATATACAAGTATCATGTGTCTACGACTACTTTGCATTGATTGTCGAGGTATTTTATAGTGTCCTTTTTTGAAACTTGATTCATTTATATTTTATTGCGTGTATATTTTAAATTATTATATAATTTGATATCCTAATATTTTACTTTAAGGTCGTAACAGCTATGACTTGGAACCTGAAGAGCAAGATAAGCCTGCAACATACACAGAATTTATTCCTGAGAAGGATATTTCAGAAAAAAATTCAAGATTTAGTGAATCTGACACTACTACAGTTATCCGACGTTCTCATGTACGTGTTGATCTTCAAGCTGCTGGTCTGGGACACCGGCCATCATCTGTTGTCAGTTCAGATCAAGAATTTCCACCATTAGAACACAAAGATATACCTATACCTTCGCCGTATGCAAGAAAAATGCAACAAAATCAAGAAGTTTCTGCACAAAATAACGAAGGTAAACCTCAAATGAAAGCTAACATAGAAGAAAATGTGTTGATAAAAACTGATTCAACAAAAAGTTGCCATAATAAAATATCTCAAGATAGTAATCATGATCATACAAAAACGAATTCAGTGATCACGGAAGTAAATCAAAATGTAGTCTTAGATAATAATAAGTCAAAATCAAATATTACCAATGAAAGGCATACATTTACTGAAAGTGTATGTCAGAAAACTGTATCTAACGCCAAAAACGATCAAATAAAAATTTCTGTGCGAGAAAAGCTAGCAAAAAATAAAGAAGAAGTATCTGGGAAACGTTCAAGTTTTGCTGAAATTGACAATAGAGTAGATCAAACGGACAAAGCCATCTTAAATGCAAGTCAGTGTTCAGCGATTTTAAATACTCAAAGTAGTGAGAATTTATTAGAGAAACCTATTAATAATGAATCGGAATTAGATGAAGCAGTACTCTCGGCAAATACATCTGAATTTATGTCAAGAACCGGTAGCCAAAAGGATTATATAACACTAGCAGGAAATACAATACCGTCACCTAATTCTCAAACAATAAACAATATTTTAAATAGGGGTATAGAAGATTTAGATCAACCTCAAACAACTTGGGAGCAGGAGAAACAAAAAGCTGATCAATTAGCGAAATTACGGTTACAGGAAAGCACTTCTACAAATGCTGTTCAAAAGATTAATGTACCTCAAAGCGTGTCACCTACAACTCAACAACATATAGAAACGAAGCAAGTGAATGAACATGTTATATCTGAAAGTAGTCTTTATGAAGATAGTGATTCCAGTGACACTAAGACTGTTACAAATTTGGAATATGCACCAGCAATGGATGTACAAGATGTTAGTGAACACACAGTCTCTAAGACTGCAGTGGAAACTCCTAAAACTAATGTTAATCAAACAGTTCCTATAACGCCAGATACTATGACAGCCGACGAAGCGGAAAACCTACTGAGTTCCCGGTAAGTTTATTAATTAAAACGTTTATATGTTGCAAAATATAAATTGTATACAATAATCGATACAATTTGTGTTAATATAAACAAAAGCCATATAATATAATGCACTACGATTTTTAAATAGATTTTTTTCATACGCATCTATATTTTATAATTATGATAATTCCAGTTATGTAGCAAATTATTTTATGGCAATTGCAAACAGCTTAATAACTTTTATTTCCTTAGTTTAAATTCTAATATTTTCTTCTATTCGTGTTTATTTGAATGTGACCTCAAACAAACTTGTAATCTACTGGGACGAAATGCAGTATCCTAGAGAAAAAAATAAGGTGAGTCATTGTACGGTTACATGTCTACTTCATTGATCATGATATTAAATTACGAAAGAACAACATGAATTATATGAATAATCAATTAGACAAGGATCAGCTTTGTTATCGGATGAGGAAGCACAGGAAATAGCAAGACTATTATCTCCTACTACAAATACTGAACCTGTAAACGAAGAAAATGCTATTGATAAAAATAAAGAAATGGACAAAGAGAGGGAGAGGGAAGATCAAGATAATACACCAGATTGGCTGTCTGATGTCCTGTCTGCTCCTGATACCAGTCTTATTAATAGCACCACTAATGATTATAGGTGAATCAGTTTGGTTTTTTACGTTTTTTACGTTGTATAAAAATATTTTGCAGCTTGTGCTATGTATTTAGTTCGATTAATTTCATTAATTGCACATGCGTGACCTGACTTAGCACAGAAGTGTGATACGATTTTTTATTTAAAAATATAAATTAAATTTTTGCGATTTTTAGTTTGTCCCATAGATCACGTAGCGATTTAACAATTGATTCGTTAACGGAGAGTCGTGTGGGTTCTGTAACGGGCAGTGAAAGTGGTCTGCTAGGATCTGTTAGTAGTTTGAACTATACTCACGAAACTAACGACGACACTGAAACTGAACATCAAGATGAATATATTCCACCAACGCCTGGCAAAGTTGTAAGATCGCAAGTCGATAAAATCTGTTCTAATTAAATTTACTCGAAAGATATGTTTGGCACGGTAATATTCGTTCAGGTGCTCGTGGAGAATGGTGTACATTATTTTGAAGACGGTCATTTTTGGATGGAAGTTGCTGGGATACCAGAATCGGACGAGGAGAAAGAGGATTATCCGACAAATTTACCTGTTAAAAAAATGACTAAAGTTTCATTTGACACGGGACCAATGAAAGTTTATTCGACGCATTCAGTGAACGAGTATGATCGTCGAAATGAAGACGTGGATCCTGTTGCCGCAAGCGCAGAATATGAGCTTGAAAGACGAGTGGAAAAGATGGAGGTAGTTATTTAACATTATCACTGTACAAACGAACATGATGTATACTTCGATATACATATACACGCGATTAATAAAAAAAAAAACATTATTAGGTTTTCCCAGTGGAACTTATGAAAGGACCAGAAGGTCTCGGTTTAAGTATAATTGGAATGGGAGTTGGTGCGGATGCAGGACTTGAAAAATTGGGCATATTTGTAAAAACTATCACAGAGAAAGGCGCGGCTGCACGGGAAGGCAGAATACAAGTAAACGATCAAATCGTTGAAGTGGATGGAAAATCTTTGGTTGGCGTTACACAAGCTTATGCAGCCAGTGTTCTTCGTAATACTTCAGGTCTTGTGCGTTTTGTGATTGGCAGAGAACGCGACGCAAACTCGGAAGTAGCCATGCTAATTCAACAGAGTCTTCAAGCAGATAAAGAAAGGGAACAAGCTAACTCTGCAAGGTATGGCCGAATAAGTCTATGTTACGTTTTTTTAAAACCATTTCCCGATGATGGTTTATCCTTGCTCGCTAATGTCTATGACGATAATTTGCGGCCACTTCAATGAAGGCTCGAGGCCTCTTGGAGTACTGAGGGAAATGACTCCTTTTATAATCTTGTAGTATATTGAAAATTATAGTAAATATTCTACCATAAACGTGTTGTTTGTTATTCGTATAGAAAACTTAACTTTTCGGATGCTTCGCCTGATAGTCAACGAGGTGGTGAGGATGTGTCTGTTGGAAGTATGAGTGCAATACCAGGCTCTCCAGCTATGTCATCATGTTCTGAAGGGGAACCGCCTCAGAGTCCCATAGAAAATTACTTGTCTGCTTCTGGACGGAGTAGATCTCCTATCATCAGTCAATCTATGCCACCATCTGTGACTACACAAAGTGACGTTGACAGTTTAAGACTGCTTTTACAAGAGGTATCGTACTCCTGTCAATAAGAAAAATGTGTAATATAAGAAATGTGTGTAGTATAACTAGTCTATTACATGCATAGTAATGAAATGTTTCAGTTAAAAGATTTTCGTATTCGTAATTTCTTTTTTTATTTTTGTATGAATAGTTAATGAGAAACGTGTACTGGGGTCTCATTACTCATCATCCAGTAGTCTTTCCTATTTTGTTTCTTTTCTGTTTAGATAGTATAATATGACAAAAAATATGTTAAAAAATAGTGGTTTTATATTAGAGTATATTTTTCATTACTTTATTATTGCACGAACATCTAGTACCATATTCATTCTTACTGGTTCTTATGAAATGTTACTGTGTAAAATGTAAATCTAAGGTATTGTATATATGTATATATACATATGTTACTTAAATTATATTGCTATTTTATGTACACATGAGCACACTTTCATAGGTTTATAGGCGTGAATATATTTTTGGTTTTGCTTATGCACTGTGTTCGTTGTTCGCTGCTTGCAGAGTCAGTATAAACTAGCATTAGCAGATGGAGAGGTGGAAAAGCTCAAAGCTAAGGTAATCACACGAGATTTTTCACGATGCAACTTTATATTACTATTTCTACTTAAAGAAATCATTTTCCAATGTATAAAATAATCGATTTTCATTTGTGACATTTTTCTGTGTATCACATGCTTCTATTTATGAAATTTTTGCACAGCTTAATTAATGTATACTCTCATTATTTTATTGTCCTTTTATCATTGCACGCACTGTATGTCCAAGTATTTTCCAAGCGTTTATGTATATGCTTTATTAAATTAAATTGTGCCGTTCTATGGACAGTCAAGTTCATTGTAAATGTTTTACTTGTAGCTTGTAGACTTGGAAAACAGTGGGGCGGGTAGTGAGGAATATGCAGCGAAATTGCGCGAATCTGGTTTACGACTCCATGAATCTGAAAGAGCCTTAGGCACCGCTAGACAGGATTTGGCAATGGCACGAGAAATGCTTTCTCAAGCAACAGCACAGAATGCTGCTTTACAACAAAAATATGCACGAGCAAGGAGAGCTGCACGCGAATTACGCGCGGATATTGCGGCCCGTGATGAATTCTACCAACAGTCGTTACAAGAGAAAGACACTGAATATAATGCTCTTGTTAAAAGTTTAAAAGATAGGGTACGTTGCTGCGAATGATTAAAAAAGCTTGATGAATAATATATATAATATATATATAATAAAAGACGAATTACGAATAATTTCAGGTAATCAAGCTAGAAGCGGAATTAACCGATACACAAAGAAAGTTTGGATTACCAGTGAGATTGCCTTACGATGGTACAACGACTAGAATAGTCACGCCACAATTATCGCGTCGTCAATTACCTCCTCCTCCTTCATCAACTAGCTGTCAGCTTTCAGACACAGAAACATCGGATCTCAGTAGCCCCGACGATGGTGATAAAACTGCAACAGTGGAGAGAAAATTACCGCTTCCACTACCGGTCAAGGAAGAATTAGACCGAGCAGTACCTGCTCATCGACTTCTCGACAATTCTGCTGGGAAAAGTAAAGCTGAACTTGCTAGCAGAGGAGGACTCGCAAATCGACAACTTCCTAAACGATCTGGTGGCCTTAGTAATAGCAGTTCTGTAAGTATGCTTTGTTTAGAATAAATTCAGAAAGGATGAATATCTTCTGAATTAAATTATTCTTTAGGACTATGGTTTGGACGAATCAGGTGACAATACCGATGAGGATTCATCTTCGAAGCTTCTTTCTCAAGATACAAGTAGCAGGTCTCCGAATGATTTGACATCGAAACAATCAAATTTGAGTTCCTATTCCAGTAGTTCTTCGATTAGTTCATTGAAAAGTAAACATATGGAACCTACGCATCCGACGGCAATCCGTCAACACAGCACTATTAGTTCGCAAGTCAGAGCTATGACAGAACAAAGTTGGCCACAATCCCAAAAAAGTACTTTCTTCTTCTACAAAGAATCTATGTAAAACTTTCAAATATGACATTGTTACTAATTATCCTTAGATTTAACCGGACCACCGGCATCATTAGCAGAACAATTGAAGCAAGTTCTAGCGGAAAGAGAAAGACGGCTTGGTGGAAATGATATGTCATCATCGAGGGAGAGTTCTGGAGACTTTAGTGATTTAAATAATCCGCATAATAATGATCCAGCTTTGGTTACCCATCATTTAGTGGAAGAAATACGGCAAGCTGTAAACGAGGCCAATCAAAGAGGTAACTGACAATTTATATTAATAGGTCAATATTAAAACTAATGAGATTCTTTGTGATGCGTTATCTATTTTTACAGTAAAAAAAGTCACTATTCCTTCGACAAATATCATTGGTAACAGCGCTACACCCTGGCACCATCCAGGTAGTTCACCTTCCAGTCTATCTTCTGGTGGATCTGTGAGTCCACCTGCTGTTGATCCTAGTCCATCGAAAACAGGTAATGCAAGTGTTCAAGATACGATCGTGATAGTATATAATTTTTAACCCCCATTTTTAATCGTTTACACGTTTTATTTATCATAATTTTACCCCTCCTATGTATAAACAACGTTACAAATCTAGATACGAGCGAAGTTTGGTTGCCTCCTCATCCAGGCGACTTTGGTTTAGGTGACAAGAAGTCTCACTTTTGGCAGAATGCACCAGTCACAGATTGGTCCAAGGAACAAGTAAGTTTATTCTTATCATTTAAAATTTTATACAATTACGAAACTGAAGAACATCTTTCAAAAACGTTGTGTACGTTTTGTAATTCAAAAAATGGTGTTAGGTGTGTCAGTGGTTATCAGGAATTGGTTTGGAGCGTTATGCGCCACGCTTTTTGGAAACTGGAATTAATGGTGGAAATCTTTTGCGACTCGAGTCGCGAGACCTCAAAGCTTTTGGCATTTACGGCGAAGAAAAGTCACATTTGAAGCGAAAGTTAAAAGAGCTTAGAGCACAGGCAGACCGGGAGCGTAAAGAGAGAAAAGAAATCGAACGAATGCGACGAAAAGCAGAAAAGGCTGCAAGGAAAAAATAATTTTTGCATAGAATTATGTATTTGTGTACTTCATAAAATGCAATAATATTGCACAAAGAGTCGATGACATATGGAAGTCTCATATACGATATTCCAGCGATATCCGTAATGTATTTTTCAATTCTTCCGTCTGTATTTAATTCACTAGTGCGTATAAGCAGTCACAAGTTAAGTAAATGTTCTCGTTCGGATTTCTTATTATCCGAAATCTTAAACTTTAATTATTTATACTGAGTTATAAAATTTTGATCTTTACATTTTTGCATTTATTTATAATCGTTGTATTCATGTTGCTTCATTGTTTTTGTAGTATTTGTATTAATTATTAATATTTATGAAGCGACAATGAATACAGTTCGAGGAAAAGGCATGTATAATTCTAAAAGCATGCCTACTATGCCAGACGTATGCAAGTGATATGTATTGTATAATATTCAAGCCATTTAGGTAAATTGTAATAAAACTTTGATTATATAGTTCTTTTTTTATAATTGTAAGTATATACTTTGTAATGGCATCAGTTTCATGTTACTAGAATACATTGTTTCTGTATTTATTTTTACTATCGATTTAATCGTGTAATAACAATTTGTCATAACGGATAATACAAATGCTAGTAAAATAGGATTCTAGCGCAAACTATTACTGGAAGAAAATGACTGTCCTTTAGTATGTACATCATTGAACTATCAACGAATTTGTAATTATCAATACGGTGTGTGTTATAAATTCCATTGTAGATTGATCGAACTATAAAATAATTCTATTCATCTGTATTTATTCCATCTAAATTTGCTCAGACTATATTTCATAACACCAGCAAGTTATCGCATTTTTCTATTTATATCGAACGAAGTATTAATTAAATCATATTGTACCACCGTTTTTTATATATTAAAATTTTTCTTTTAATCGTACGAAATTTGTATTATGCGTATCAAATAATAGAAATCCGCACAACGTCGATTTTATTGTGACGATAATTTTTAAGTTATGTGATGAATTTCTTCAGCGTTTTGTATACTTTAGACATTCCATGCGATTTTATAGTTTTATCTTTATTCTTACACGAGTAGAACAAATACTACAGAAGCTTTTTTGCTTCGAGCGATGTCCCTATACATGCGTGAATATTCTATGAATACATTGTGTATTAAATAATGTATATGAATACAAGATTAGTAACCAAACGAGAACGCGTACTAAATGTTTATTCAAGTAATTACGGGACCCACTTGGGTATAATGTAGACGACAAACGTACCTCATCGTACGTATACGTATTTATAAACATGTTAAAGATTTTGTACAATGTTAGGTACTCTGTTTTCTCTTTATATCGTTCTTTTCACGAAGAACATGTTTCTTTTTCATAAAACAACTAAACGAGCAAAGTATTTGACATTGATACATATTGTACATATTACATAATGAATGATCACTAATATTGTAATCTACAAAAAATGAGTATGACGTAAGGCGTGTAAGAGGCATAACTATAGTGTCATAATATCTTTATAGAAAATAGTTTCTCATTTCCTAACTTAAGCGTTTATCAAAGGTCCTCCATTTTTTAACAGTACTACGTATCACAATACCTTTAAAACAATTAATACTTGTTATTTCCGTTGTTATGTACAACGAAATGTGGGAACTAAATTCGAAAAAAAAAAAAAAAAACAAGTCATTAACAAATTCTTGCGTCTCAGGGTAAATCTAAATATGTTTCGAAATACGTATGGTCAATGGATGAAAAAATTGTCAAGGATCAGAACGTCCTGCAATTCGTTTTTAAATAGTATGGCAATTTTGTAGGAGCAGACGTTTGATAAAAACTGACTGATTTACAATAAGTTTTTGTAGTTGATTTTCAACGAATGGCTTAGGTATGTGACTTAATGAAACAACACTTGTCCAAAAGTAATAATCTAGCCCAAGAACCAAAACCTATACATCTCTATGGAACTACATAGTATCTGAATGTTTTTCATACGTTTTTCAATCATTTTAAATTATTGCACATAAGAAAGGAAATTATGGTTCCATGGATTAAGACGGAATGTCGCAGTTGCGTGAACGGCAGCTTTTTAATAATGTCTATGAAAAGTATTGTCAACAAATACTCTTAAACGTTTTAATTAAAAGTAATTTATACAATACATTCGTAGTTTATTTTTTACCTAATTATTTAAATAGTGAGAAAAACTGTAATGTATATTGTATATGTATCTAAACCATAAGATCATAAATACAATAGTAGAACCACAGACGAGGTATACGAGTAGACCTTTCACCCAATGTATTTTTTCGGCCCATTTTTATGGGACTCTAAAGCCCTATTACCATTTTCGTGTCACTTACAACGTTACCAATAATTTTAATCCCTTCCTTAGTGAACTGACATGTATTTACGCACACACTGCAGCTGTCTGGCTATCAATACTAATTCAGTGAATAGTTCCTCGACTGACCGCCATCCATGAGAGGAGGTCGCTAAAATCATCTCCGAATTTTCAGGTCGGTATGGCAGTCAGATTGGGCCGCGAAAGTCTATAAGGTGAAAGCACAGACGAGGTATACCTCGTCTGTGGTGAAAGGTCTACTCGTATATCTTGTCTGTGGTAGAACCTTATGTATTGTATATTTTACCCCTAACTATTACAGAATGCTATACAAAACATTTTACTGTTGCATGTTACCAACGTACATCTCAAACTGTTTAATCGATATTCTCTGTTACCTTATAATCACAGTTGTGTAAAGTAAAGAACGACGATCATTTAGAGCAGGATAATTTGTTTCGTTATTCGTATAAAAAATGCCAGCAATAATTATCAAAGATTATATTTGGCGACAAACGTCGGAATTCGTGTTATTAACCGTACCTCTAAGAGGCCATCCAAAGAAGGTAGATTTATGCGTTATCGATAATTACGTGAAGGTAACAATATTTCTTAATTTTTATTTCTGGCAAATTATACTATTTAAATGAAAAATATAAGTGACGTACTTTATAATAACAGGTTAGTTTTCCACCGTTTATATTGGAATTGTTTCTCTGGGCTAGCATTGTTGAAGAAGAAAGTAAATGCACGGTTACCGATACAGAAGTAATATTTTCTTTGCAAAAAGTTGATGTTGGCCAAATATGGCCAACTCTCGATATACAAAATATCGATAAAGAGACTCGACAGATATATCGAAATCGAGCTTTGGAACGTTTACACTCGAACGCTGAAGAACACGCAAGAATTAAGAAGGGTAGTTACAGTTTTGTGTTACAAGACTGTAGATTCATATTAATTTCATCGAAAATCATAATCTCTTTTAGAAAAATGTCGCTGTTTACAAAAAGAAGCAGTGAACGAACAAATCAGTATTAATACAGCAACGCTGAATAAGATAGATGCAATACGAAATGCTCATCGAAAGGAAGCCATGCAAGAATTTGAGGATTGGAGATCGAAAGCTGAATTACCGTTTCTTCCTGATGCCGAAGGAAAGACGCAGGAAAACAGAAAAGCTTACAAGTAACCGAACTACGAAATATTACAAGTTTTTAGCACTTTTTAAGTCGAATAATTATCCTTTGAATGTATTTTTTCTTACAAGGCCACCGTTAAAATGGTTCAAAGACAACGATAATACGTTAAAATCTCGACCAATGACGAACGTCGAAATATTCGATAATAGTACACTCGACAGAGAACTTCGATCTATTGAATTGAAAAAGTTTGAATGTCTCGAACCGGATGTAACAGATTTATCGAGTGGTACAAATGAAAATGAAAATACGGTAGACGATAAACAAATCCAGAACGATAAAAATCCAGAGATTAACGAAGAAACTAAAATGTCGGAGAAAGAAGAAAGTTTCTTCGATGGCAAGGATGATTCTAGTTCCGAAGATTCCGAATCGGAGCGAGAATTTAAATTACGTGGTTCTGTTCGGGAAATGGACGAGAAAACAAAACTTAGATTAGAATCCGTAAAAGCTGCAATAAATAATAAACGTGTGAGAATGGACAGTATATTCGAAGATCCTTCAAAGTCAGTTCCGCTACCGAGAAAGAGCAGTACCATTAACGTCACGTTTTCAGACCGGAAGTTCCCTACTCCGGCTAGAGAAAGCTCTCATCTGGAAGAACAAGAGGTATATTTTCTTCTGTTCTTATACCGACGATTCGAATTGTTATAAACACAGAGCAGTACTGTTCATATTAATATAATTCCAGTGGCTGAAGAAGCAGGCAGAAGCAAGACGGAAAGTTGGTTTCGATATGGAAGATCTACTACCGGAAGAACGCGATCCGCAGTGGTTGAAAGATAAAGGAGAGTATGTTTAACGTTTTGAGAAGATATCGTTCGAATGCTCGAATTTCAAACCGACGAATCATTTATGTTTTCGTTTCAGTGAATTTTTCAAAGACGGAAACTACTTGGGAGCTATAAACGCTTACACGTACGGAATAAAAATCAGTGATAAGATGGCATCGCTTTATGTGAACCGATCAGCAGCACAATACGCGTTGGAAAACTATCGTAGATGTGCCGAGGACTGCTCCAAAGTAAACAATTCGAACGATAATTTAATTTATAAATTTCCTATATTTATTTGAGTAATGTAACAAATTTATCAAATTCTTTAATGAAGATTGATAGAATGTGTATTAAGAGAAAAGATAATGTAACCGTTTTTTTAATCGTTTAAGGTAACGTGTTACGCGTACTCGAATGAAATGTTTTCAGGTACATTTTCCTTTGCAGGCGCTGGAACTAATGGTGCCGAAATGCGAAGGCAATCGAGAGTCAAGGGCCAGGTGTCACGCTCGACTGGGCGCAGCACTCTGTAAATTATCTTCGCCTCAGCATGGGATTCCTGAACTAGAAGCCGCTCTGAAATTGATGCCGGACGATAAAAGCATAAAACGCGACGTGTTAGCTGCGAAACAACACTTCAACATAAAAGATTGAAAGGTAAACAGCATGAAAAAAAATTGTCGATTAATCGAAAAACTTGTGTGAGATGGAATTGCGTTCATTCTTATTGTCAGTTAGATAAACGATATAATAAAACACCACTTAATAGAGATATATTTAAGGAAGATTGAATATCAAAAGAACATACAATATTTTACACTACATTATTAAAATATCACAGTCACAAATCCTGAAGGTGATTAAATCGAGGAACTTGTCTTACATTTAAGCTTATAATTTGTATTAATCTTACCATTAACTATACTGTTATTCAGTTATGCAATTATAAACATCATTTTGGTACCCTTTAACTTTAACTAAATACTAAGAAACTACTTTACAATATTCTTATAACAATGGATGTAAATCCTCGTTTGGAAAAGGTCCTCTTCAGGTCCGTTTTCCATCGCGTTAAGATAAACTTTCGGCGAGGAGCGATCAGTCGAATTTTATAAGTTTCTTATCAACGCAACCGCACTTCGTATGCTCCAAAACGTGTAGCACTTCGTGATGTCTGTCCCGTTGTCGATCGATCATGTGCTTCACCATAAAGACAAGGCTTACATTTCTAGTTTCGACGGGCGCACAAATCTGTTTGGAATCCGGGCAACATCCAGCTCCCTCGCAGCGCGTCAAAACGGTAGAAGCGGGATAGAAGACCTCGTCGGGGCTAGGACCAACGGTTAAAAGTTCTGCCACCGGCACGGCCCTCGGTTGTGGCGAGGAACACCGGAATTCGTGCACCAGTTGCACATGATTTAGAAACCCGCTATCCCTGCGTAACAAAAACAATCGTTTCAACGTATCTGTCAAAGTAAACGCGAATCAACATTTTGCAAAAGAAATTTAACGCCAATGTAACTCACCTGTGATGCCGTCCAATCACGGCAAGAGCAAAGTGAATGGAAAACAATAGCAAAACGAAGCTTCTCATTTTTGGGCTGTTTTTCATCGGTCGGCGTGTTTCGCTCGCGAATGGAACGCAGAACCGGGGGACCTACTTCTGTCGGCTGTTCTGTTCACTCTGATAGATCGACGGGGACCGTCCGGGGCTGAGGACTGCGACTCTTTTCTGCGATCTGAATTCTTTCTTCCTCTCTCTATATATATATATGTAACTTTCATCCTCGGCCCGGTGCCCTCTGCGCCCCCTCCATCTCTGATTTCACTTCGTCCCTCTTCTTCCGATCAGCCGCTGTCCGTATCGTTTCGTCTCGCTCGACGACGGTTCGCACTGTCTCCCTCTTGTTTCTCGGTAAGCTCGAGGGTGGGGTCGAAGCAAAGCGTTCCGAGAACATCGCGAAGATAACTACATATAATTACAACTAGTGGGTCCTGCCTCCCGTTCAAGCTGGGATTGTGTTACGTTGCGTGACTAGCCATCCTTTCCTCATCGATTGTCCCCTTTCTTTCTCTCATTTTCTCCTTTCGTCGTGTGCCTTCCTCTTCTTTCTTTCTTTTTTTTGTACTTTGACCGCGCCAAATTTCAACCTGTCATCAGTCAAATAATCGTCCTCGGTTTTACTTTTTTTTTGTGCATCGGCGCATCGCGCTTGTATTTCCTCGTTTCCAGACAATTCTCCGACGATTGTGTCACTGACCCCTCTTCTACCGAAAAGTAATATGCACACGAAATCACGTAAAATAATTAAAGGATCATCTGATTGAATATCCGCAGCCTGATTTGCATAATGTACAGAACTCTGTTATCTATACTATGACTAAGTCCTCAGATATCAACAAACTTTACAATGGTTGCTTATATCAGCAAGGTGCTGACGATCGCGTTAGAAGCAGTATTCTGCAACGGCCTCGAAAAAGAACGTACTCGTGAGTATTTGATCATACACGTCTTTATTACATGTATAACATCATTTTTCTTTACAAAAGTCCAAATTTTCAAAACTACGATCCACTTGACGACGTTTAAGTCATGTACCCCTGTAGCCTAGCTCTAATTGTTTTGAGCATAGTATTGTCTCGCAATTATTCATTGTCAAATATTAACGCGTTGAATTTTTATAGATAAAGAAGAGAAGAGCGGAAAAGAACGCGAAGCAAACTAAATACTGGACGGTATGACGTAAAGTGCCCCATATATCTTGCAGTCTGCAGCAATACATGATGCGACAGGTTGTAATGAGTCATCGCAGTGCGGCCGTCTGCCAAGTGTCTGGTTGCGACAAGGTTCATTCATAACGCTCTCCTTTTATATTTTCTTTGGTTTTCGCAAAAAGGCTATTAGTTATACGCGATAGTTTCGTGTTTCGTGCGTCACGAGGCCGGAACACGTCCGCTCGGCAAATTTCTTGCGCGAAAGGTGAGAGTGGTCATCGGTTGCTCAAATCGGGGCCCGGGTTACACGAATATCCGTTAACAGTTTTGTTCGTGGAACTGACTCAACGGTATGCGAAGTAACGAATAATCTATGGAACCGTGTGCAGAATTTCGAGCGTAGGTATTCGACACCGATCAGTGACCTTGAAATTGTCCTCGCCTTAGACGTTAACGTTACTGGTAATGACTGAAGTTTCGAGAATTATTTGGTAACACCAACTATCTAATAAGACTATAAGACAAGATTGAATGAGTGGCGGATTGCCAAACTGACATACAAACTGTTACTCACTTGAAGAACTGGTCAGCCAATGATTCACGTGAATCGGTAATCGAACATAAATTATTTCCGTTTTGCGTACATTTGTAGAATATAAAAGATGTCAGGCATTTCTAACGGTCAAGTTTTCGATAGGAACTTTATTGCGTCTATGATTTCATAACATTTTACACTTTCTATTCCGAGGCTTTTTCTCGGTATCGAATGTATTATTCTGTTATCGATGTTAGTGCGGACGCAGGTTTATTTTACAGTCAATGTACTATTCCACATATGCATAACTTGAACTGTATAACATATATGATGTTTGCACGATAAACATATTTCATTTTATAATTGATATTTATAGTTTTATTTAACAATGTTTGAATGCATCAAGTAGGGGTGTTGAGATATGAACGTAGGTAGCCCTGGTAGTCTGCGGTAGGTACTTCAGTATCACACGATGAATTGAAGAGCTTATTTTCAAACCCTTCAAGGTCCAAGGAAAAAAGAGTATGTCTAGCATGTAACTAATTAAAAAATCTTCTACACAGATGCAACGCACTTTTGGTATGTCAAAGAGATCATAGAAATTCTAAAATCTAAGACTTTTGCACAATATTATATCTGCTAAATAATTATATTAAAAATCACAAATATCTGTTTAGTATTGCAGGATGAGAAGACAGAATATGTGATACCCAAGGTTACTTTAAATTTCTAGTGAATTCATTAAACTGGACTTTCGATGAATCACCGTGTAGTATGAGTCAATTTTGATCGAACCAGGAATCCAAAAGGAAACGATAGGTGGGTCCAGATGTGAACGTTTATAAAGGTTTCTCAATAAAACGAAATCTCCGTTTTTGCGATTGGTATGATTTAATTCGCAAGACATTATCGATACCTCGTCGGGTTGCAAACAATACTGACCGATAAGGAAAAGTTAAATTTATATTTTAACTTTTGTGTACAAGCGTGATAGCTGTTCGTACAACAGCTGTTCGACCTATCAATAGAGGAGAAGTCGAAGTTCGACTTTGATATAAACGCGTTTCTTGTCTTATCGGAAGTGTAGCCGATCGCGCCGACAAATCACGGTGAATCGAATGGCGGACTGTGAGAGTACAACGTGCAAATCTTCGGAATTAAATACCGTTCGCGTGACAGAGATTTCCTTGTAGTTTGTTAAATCGAACAGACGAACCTGTTATTATCTCGAAAGTATCCAGAACCGCGGAGATCGATGCGATTCCACCGTATTTTGGGGAACAGCGAAGGATACGATCTTTGAGGTACAACGAGAAAACTATGACAATCCCCAAACTATCTGGATACTACATACGGTTCTAGTACAATTGCATAAGTAAATAATACCACGGTACCGAGGAACATCGAATTCTCAATGTGCATGAATCTCGATCGATATATGTGCAGTTCACGCGTGGAGCATGTGTGTAAACTCTTCCACGTATAAATACTCTTCTGGCAGCAGGAAAGTTTCAGTCGGTCGCCTCTCAACACGACTTCGTGTCAATGGTCCGTATAATTTGTCTAAATAAGACGCGATCGAGGCGTGTTTATCGGAAAACGCATGACGGGGCTGGAAAAACTTGATGCACGTGACTTCGAGTGTATTTAATTCTCGTTTAAGACGGGCCGTAGATCCGAGGAACGGTGTTTGATCGGTCGGAATCAACCTAACAGAGACGAGGTATGAGAAATAGATCATTGAGGACCTCTCTGTTAAGATTGATGATACTCGTTCCGTTGACTCTGGACAACATGGTCCTAGCGACAGCGGCGAACGGCGACGTTCATCATCATCGAGTAACGAGGAGGATTCATTTACCCCGCGCCGTGGATACGTCGAAAAAGTTCATCTGCAGGGAACCACAGTCTCGGGCGTACAACCTGAGGGACTTGATGCAGAACGTGCATAAAAATTCTGGGGAAAGTGCCATTCAGCCAGTTTATATTGTTCTGAAACGTTGCGACGGGCACTCGGGTTGTTGCATGAGCCCGGATATGAGCTGTTCGCTGGTAGAATCCTCAATTTATTACGAGGAGATGGAGATCGAGATCTGGAGCCTCGAGACAAACGGCACGAGGAGACAGTGGATAAGGATAGAGCAGCACGGCAGGTGTGCGTGCGAAGTGACCACGATCAATGATCGATATCAGCTGGAATATCAACGACCTAACGTAACGCTTATTTAATGGTGGGAAATCCGAACACTGAACGTTTCAAATATTTCGTGATGTTTTAGCGAGTGTAAAATAGAAACGAACGACATTATCAACTCGTTGTGCTCGTCTTTGCTGTGCGACAGTTTAGTGTACTGGCTCGGTTGAACATGAATGTAACGTGCAAACAAGATTGGCTCATAGCCCAACGATGTGATTGCTGATTTTTCATTGCCAAAATGTCGGAAAACCATTGGTGAACACCTGTTTTACTAAGAAGTAATATAGACGTTATCGTGTCCGACGAAACAATTAAAGCGTTAATGTCACAGAGAGGATTATAATTCATAAAGGAATTAGTAACATCCAACGAAACATTTATATTCAAAAGGAAAAGAAATTTATGAATGTTACTGCATAATGAAAATTATAATGTAAATAACTCATTTAACTAGTCATATTTATCACTTTTCCGTTTAATTACTGATAATGTTGCGTTAAACAAAACGAAGGGGAACAAATTGTATTACTGTGCTAGAAATAACTGCCAAACTCTTTAGTAAAGAGTTATTTGTCGTTATGGTATTATTTTAATGATATTACAATAACATGAAAACTATGATATTAAGAAATTTCATTTTTGTCATGATGAAAAATGTATAAATTACTAGATATTCATGAGTTCGTTATAATTTCAGTATTCATGTACCTACGTTTACCGATAATTTGAAGCGAAATTATCTCGAAATAATATGAGTTATTTGAATATTGAAAAAGTATTAATTAGTAACAATACTTTAAGTTGATTGTAGCTGGTAATCTTAGATCAGATGAGAGACTGAAGTATGTGTAATATATATTTCCATACGCGTTTTCCGATACGTATTTTAGTACCTCGTATTTATTCTATTAATAAATTTCGTGATGGATATTAAATTGTACTTAAGTAGATATTTGTAAATCATAGGTATTTATTTTATAATATTTATTAATATTTATCACTGACAAGTGGAAGTCAATAAGTATATTATGTTCATAATATGTAATTGTACGACTGATGCAGAAATCAATATAGGTCGATATATTTATTTAAATCTGCAAAATACTAAGAAATAAAATCGCATTTTGAAAATGATGATAATTGCTCATTCTGACAAAAACTGTCAATGTGACGTTCGCTGTACACGGTATGAAACCATATTAAAATATGGGGTACACATACTTTGTGTGAATGTTTTATATAAAGATATCCAATGATTAATGAAATTCAAATTACATAAAAATTACTTATACAAGTCAATAAATAGGGCAACTTAAATAGTATGTACTTTTGACTGAATCTAGCAACTTCGAAGACGAATAGGTATGACAGAAGGAATGTCACTTTTGATTAAAAAATAGATGTAAAAGGAAATGCTATTAAGCTTTAAATGCTCTAAGCTTTAAATGTAGAAAGATACGTGTACGTATGTTGTCATTACAAGAACGATGTTATGGTCTCACCTAAACATATAGGAATAACAAATGTCGTATCGAAAAATCTATCTGTAAAACATAATTACCGTTTAACGCTAAATAAAAATATTTTTATTTTAAATGTTGATATATTAACAACCAATGTTCGTTACATCGTTCATGCAGAAAATGACAATAATGCTTGCGCATTTCTCATGTGACCTCTTATAGAAAATCGTCTTCTAGTCTTAAAATCGCGCGTATGGAAATTTAGAGCGCATTCGGCGTCTAGTTCCACGCCCCCTTCCTGTTTCATTGTTTGATCCCCTCCCTCCATGTCCTCCGCGCACTACAGCTTGACCTTTGAAGAAAATATACAAATGTATATTTTTTTTTAATTAAAAAGACACGTTCCTACTCTACACCGACAATGCTGCAAATACAGCATTACTACAATTTATCGTTTACTTACCCCTGCCAGACTGACTTTCCCAAACAATAGGCGTCGGCCGTGTACCGCGCGTTGCCCTAAACGGCGATCGCGACGATCGTCGTGCCGTAGCACTTCTAGTACCATTTGCTGCTGTTGCAGCCGCAGCAGCAGCAGCCGCAGCTGCCATTGCCCTTTGACGCGTATTACTGGAAGGAGACGCTTCCGCTTCGCGACTCTCTTCTTCTACTTCATCCTCTACTATGTCACTTCCTGGTTCTTCGGTTCCTTCACCGGTGTCAACCGCATCATCGTCTCCGGAAATCAGAGGACCGGCTTCTTCTGTACGCTTTTCACTCTCTGAGCTAGTTCCTTCGCGCGTAAGTGAGCAATTAATTATATATTTGATATGAGACGTGTTTAATCGATAATATGAAGAAATTATATTTATATACCAAGTATCACAGACTGTGATTATTTACACTTCAATCTATTAACGCACGCAAATTAATATACAGTTTATGATCGCTACCTTCAGTCGGTGTCGTACTGATAGATTCTGTGATTATTTCAGTTTGACTATGTTGTTGATCATCGACACCGACTACACAAATACTAGGTATTGCAGGTTCTTCGCTAGTATCGTCAACAGTGGTACCTGTTACAGACACTGGTGTCACTGAAACTGGTGTTTCCTGTTCTTCGGATGGTCCGCTGCTTGTCTAGAAATAAATCACGCTATTAGATCACGCATTATAATATTATTGTGTTGTTTAAAAATATTTAATTCTATTCTTACCGAAGGTGGTAAATCGGCTGCTGGTGAAACTTGCAAAGGCGTAGTAGGCACGCTACGACCAGTACCACCATCTTCTGACTGAGCAAGATCCATTCTCGTATCATCCATACTTTCTTGTACCACTTGTGCAGCTCCAGAACTGGATGATCCAAATATCGTTCGAGTTGTTGATCCAGAAGGAGTTGATAAAGAAGGGGTTGACGATGCTGTCGTCGGTGCAGATGAATCTCCAAAGGTGAAACGTCCTTGAGGGACCTGAGGTGAACTCACAGCTTCCCCGAACCCATCCCCTCGACGTGGAACAAACAAAGTCGGCGTGCTTGGTACTATACTATCGTCACCTCCATCCTCGTATCCTTGCTGTGGCTAAAAGTTAAAGATATTTAATATTAACTTTATTAATAGAAATTAATTTTCTTTTTGCTTTTATCCATGAAACGAACCAGAAGAAGGTGTTGTTGTTGTTGTTGCCTAGGCATGGGTGCAATACCCCGCGACGAACGAGTCGCAAACGATGTGGGCGGTTCTCCCGTTGGTCCAGCGCTACTAATCGCTTCAGACTGTTGCTGCTGTTGATTCGTGGGTACCGTTGCTTGTGCTTGTCTAGGTACTTCAACACTCGTCGAATCTTCTCCCATTATAATCTCAACTTCGTTGTTATCTCGTTCTACTTCTACCTCGACCTCATAAGGCATTTCCTCTTCTTCTTCCATTTCTTCGTACGGATCATTATCGAATTCTTCTTCTTCCTGCGTTTGATGGTTGCCACCTCCTTCACCTTCGTCACAATCCACTACAACTACACACCCTTCTTCTACCTCTTCATCTTGATCCCGTTGACTCGACGTTGGTACCTGCGAATTAGATTCGTCCATCATACTTCAAATATGTAATTATCACTTAATATATTTCGTATCTTTGTAATTTAAATGTACCTGATATTCTACTTCCGAAGCACTAGCACTCGCAGTGGATGCTATTTCTTGTCTGGTCCGTTTAGTTTTAGGGCTAAGGACTTGTTCTTGCCTGCTATGATCTGCGCTCTCTACGATTCCTGATCCTGATGCCGTGGAATCGAGAGTCCTGGGACGTTTGTGCCCCGTCGAAGCTTGCGACGTGCTCACCGACTGGGTTGAACTACTGGCTACAGTTTGCTGTTGATCGCTCGCTACAGCCTGTTGTTGCTGCTGTTGTTCGACTCTTGGACTGACCAAGGCAACAGTTTGTTGTTGTTGTTGTTGCTGCTGCTGTTGTTGGCATTGCTGTTGCTGTACATTCAGCGTTTCCGCAATTTCTGGATCTTCTCTTTGCGTCGACTCTGCTGATTCGCTCAACTGTGGTTGCACAACAAGTTGGCGTAAAGTACTAGGCGCTGTCTGCGACGAGCTGCTAGTACTAGCTGGTTGAAAATCTGGAAGACTACTAGTTGGAGAACTTGTTTCGGTGGTGTGTACTACTTGTTGCTGTGATTGTTGTTGTTGATGGGGTGCAACCATTACCGGTGCACTGGCAGTCGTAGGTAGAACTGCAGCTGTTCTAGATTGCACTACTACGCTCATGGGACGAATACTTGCTAACGGGGTTTCAGCACGAGCGGACATTGGTTTAATATTTGCTGTTGGTGGTTCCGTGGTAGCGCTAACTCCGCTAACGCCAGCTAATTGTCGCTGTAACTGATTAACTCTTTGCGAAAGACTATCTTTCTCTGCTTGAATTTCTGATTTCTCATGTTCCAGGCGGGAAATTCTACCTTCCATTTGAGATTTAAGAGCTACCAGTCTGGCATCGTGTTCGGCCGCGTCCGATTCAGTATCACCGGCTTCGACTTTTGCTTTTAGATCAAGCAATTCTTTTTCGCAAATCTTCTTTGATTCCGTCAATTGCATGATTTTGGTTCTTGCGCCTTTCAACACTTGTTTCGCGCGTTCTTCCTTCTCTACGCTTGTCTTGTTCATAGTGTCGATTTCTTTCTTCAACAAATCAGCTTCGTTTTGTACAACTACCATTTGTCGAGACAACTCGTCAACTTTTGATGTTAAGTCAATGTTTACTTGACGCAACTCTGCTCGGCCTTCTTCTCGCAATTGATCCTCGCGTTCCTGGGACACGTAAGCAGAATCCTCGCTGCCTGAAGTTCCAGCCGCTATTCGAGACTCTTCGGATCGATTTTTCTCTTCCTCCACTGTTTTCGCAAGTTCCTCAAACTGAGTCTTGTATTTCTTTGCTATTTTTCTTATTTGAATCTCCTTATTCTTAATGTCATTCAAGACTACTTCTTTATCGCCAAGCTCTTTCCTCAGTGTGGCTAGATCTTTAGCTTTGGAAGTAGAATCAGCAAGTGCTTCGTTCAAATCCAAACTTAATTTACGCGCTTCCTCGGAGACTTTCTGAACTTGTTCCCCTTGTGCTTGCAATTGTTTCTGGAGTTGTATCAGTTGCTCTTCCAATTTAGTTTTCTCCGTTTTCAATTGATTGAATTCTTCCGCGCGTTTAGCGTGCGTCTCACGTTCGGAAGTGAGCAGTTTGCTAAGATTTTCGCGTTCGGTTTGCAATCTACGCCAATCTTCCGGACTTGTCTTGTTAGCTCTCTCCACCAATGCGTTAGCTCTTTGCCTCCATCTAGTTGCCTCCGCCTTAAGACTTGTATTTTCCTGCAACAAAGCCTCTATTTTCACTTGCATGTCTCGCGTCGTGTCTCGAAGTGGCACAACTTCTTCCGAAAGCGCAGCAACTTTCGCAGTAAGCTCTGAAACCTTTGCACTTAGACTGTCTCTTTCTTCTCTCAGAATTCTGTTAGAATCAGCAATCGCGTTTAATGTTTCAACTTTTCGTAGTAGCTCCGCGTGCTTAGACGTGGTCACTACATCGATTTCTGACTTTTCTCTTTCTGAATTTAGAACAGCCTCGCTTTCCTTTACTCTCTTCTCTAGGACCTATATTAACGAAGACACATTGTAGGTAATCCAACAAAGAAAAATTTTCATGTATACAAATTTCTATAAATAAACGTAATACTAACCTCCATTTGGGACTTTAATCGAAGGTTCTCTGCCCTCAAAACGTCAAATTTCGTTACAGCCAAATCTTTCTCGCGTCTCAGATACTTCATCACTCTTAGCAATTGTTCTGCAGATTTAGAATCATCTTCAAGGCCACTAAAACTACGATTCATCGCTTCTAAACTAGTGTCGGGACTTTCCTGGCTGCTCATTTTCGTTTGTTGACTGTGCATAATTGCAGTTTTCTCGCTTAATTCCTGAATTTGCGTATGTAAAATAGCATTTTGTGCATCCAAATCATTTACTCTTTGTTGTATCCCCTCCATTTCGTCAAGCAATTTCTTTTCCCTTTCGTTGCAAGCTGACTTCGCAAGTTCTAAAGTTTCTACAGCAGAATTTCTTTCCTGAGTCAATGTTGTCATCTTTTTGTCTACCGTTTGTGCTTCTTCTTTTAACTTCGCTAACGTCTGAAGATCTGCTGAATGCAATACCATTTCTCTAGCATATTTCTCTTCTGCTTCTTTTGCCGTTACCGAAGCAGTATACAAATCGCCTTTAATGATCTCTAATTCTCCTTTAACTTCGTCTAATTCTTCAAGTTTCCTCTCTGCGTCGGCTAATTTTTCTCTTAATACAGAGTCGGTTTCTTGTCTACCGCTGGAAACTTTTGCTAATTCTTCTACCAAATCCTGTACTCTCTTTTGCAAAGACATTATTTCTACCCGTGCTTCTTTTAACGCGGTTTCTAAATCCTCTTTACACTTGTTATGTTGCGTAGTTAATTCTCTTAATTGTGCTTCTGCGCTTTCGGCTATATCGCAATACTGTTGGCCCTGTTGCCGCGCGGCTTTCAGTTGTTCTGACAAAGATTTCGCTTCTGCTTGTGTCGTCGCAAGTTGCAATTCAAGTTCTTTTAGTCTCTTTACGAGATTTTCATCGCCACTGATAGGTTTTGATATTGAATGATTAACGGCTTGTCTAAGTTTAATATTGAGTTCCTCTATGCGCTGTGTATTTTGGGAATCAGATTGACGGGTTTGTTCCAACTCTACACGAATTTGTTCAGTTATATTACGTTCCTCGGTAAGTCGTTCCTGTGTTGTTGCGAGTTGCCTTTCCAAATGGGACGTTAATTCTCTAAATCGGTCTTGTTCTTCCTGCAATCGCCGTCTCAAAGCTGCACATTCCCTCGTAGCATCATCCAAACGTTGCTCGGCACGTAGTTGACCTTCGGCTTGAACACGTTCTAAACTAGCTTTAATAAATTCAACGTCCGCTTGCAACAAAGCTTGCGTTTGACGTTCTCTCTCGTACACTTCGCGTTCTTTTAAAAGGCGTTCTTCAGAGCCGCGTAAAAATTGTGTTTCCTGCCGTAAGTTTTCCAATTGCACTTCAGCTCGAGACGAATGCATCTTAGCAGCCAAAGTTTCATCCTTCAGAATCATTAAACTTTGTTCGTGCTTGCCGATTGTAACATTATAATTAAAACATTTCTCCTCGAGAACTTTTATCTGAGACTTGTAAGAACTAACGTTTGCTTGTAAAAGATTAAATCTATCATTAGCTGAATCTAATTGTGCTTTCAATCTACAACACCGGGCTGAACTTGCTTCTGCTTCTTTTCTAAGTCTTTCAACTTCTTCTCCTAACATTCGTTCATGCGCTGCTTTTTCCTTTCTATAAATATCATATTCATCTGTAACTTGTTTTAATTTACTTTCGCATTCTATTAATTGTTTTTTCAATTCCTTTTCTTTATTCGCGTCATCCTGAGTAATTTTAGATGACTCATCTTTAACAACTTTTTCCCCATCCATCTCTTTCGTATCTTCTTCCGATATGATGGAGGCGTCCTTCTTTTCTGACATATTTGTCTGTTTCAAACATTGTTGATACATATTTTTATACATATCTCGCTGTCTTAAAAGGCCCTCTAACATTTTTCCTTGTCTGTCTTGCGCAGCTTGCATATCTTCTAACTGTTCTAAATACCTATCTAATTTTTCCTTCATTTCACCAGAATTTATTTCATCGGTTGCTTTCTCAATTTCTTCCTGCCTCGACGATAATGTACGGACTATCGATAATAATTTTTGATTATTTTCTTGTAATTCTTCGATGTCTTTAAAAGTCACAAGCTTTTTACTGATAATTTCAGACGAAGCAAGATTATCCACATCCATTGAATTTGAAAATTCATTTGAATGAATAGTTGCACCACTTCTACTTTCTTGAACTTCCTTCAAAAGGAAGCACACCTAAAACAAAATGATATATATATATATTATGTATATATATGTAATTTTGTTATTAAGGCATATACAATATGCATAACGGTATATAATCACAAGCTGCTTACTTGTCTTGCTAAATCTGACAGTTCTGTCTTCAATCTTTGATTTTCTTTAGTATGATGTTTAGCAATACGATTTGCTTCATCCGCTACTTCTTGCAACTTATGGTTTTCTGCTAAAAGTTCATCTAATCTTGATGTAAGAGTTGCAATATTAGTCATAGCAGTTTCATAATCTTCACGTTGTTGTTGTAAAATAGGTGCTTTATCTTCTAATTCACGTAAAATGACTTCCATGTGAGACTTCAGTCGTTCGTTTTCCTCACGTTCGGAAGTTAATTCGTTTGTTGCATCAACTAATTGTGTGTAAATCTGTGTAAGACTCAAGCCTTTCCTAAGCACGCGACTAGTTATTGCTGCTGTTGGTGCAAGTTGTTCAACAGCTTGATCTAATCTCTCTGTAAAAAATTGTATAATTATTAAACAAACAAAATATATATTTCTCCAAAAGAACTATTTACCTTGTTTAATGCTTTTAAGTAATTCATTCGCGTGATTTAATTCTTTCGAAAGTTCGTCTATTTTCCGTTCCTTTTCTTCTAAATTTTCTTTGTGCTGTAATTGAAGTTGATTATGCGTAGTCTCTAGTTTTCCGTATTGTTCTGTGGCATGCTCTAATAATTCCTGAAGTTCTTTAACCGCTGTACTAAATTCTTCAGCTTTTGCATTTGCTTCATCTGCCATTCCTTTATAAAGATCGGCCAATCTAGTTTGAGCTGTAATTTCTTCTCTATAGGAAGCATGTATAGAAATTTCGTGAGAACGCTGCCCTTCTAATTTTTGAGCAAATTCGTCACAGCGTTTTTGAATTAATGCATATGATTCTCGTAGTTGCGACATTGCCTCATTAGCAATACGTAATTCTTCGTCGCGTTGTGCCAAACGAGTTTCGGTTAAAAATGATCGCGCAGAAGCTTCTGATCTTGCTGTTTGTAATTCTGATGTTCTTTTTACTAATTCCTCTTCAAGGCCTGACATTTGTTGCAGAAGAAGTGTCCTTTCTTGCTCTAGACGTTTCTCCCTGAAAAAATTTAATGTAATACATCTCTTGAAAAAAATTATATTATATACTTATTTAAGATTCATACTTGAAATCAAGAGTCATATCGCGACTTCGAATTTCCTCTGTTTCTGCTAGAACTTGACATTTTGTAGTAACAGCTTTTTGTAGTTGACTACCTAGAGAAGATAATTCCGTATGCATTCTTTCAATTTCTGTGTCTCGTCGTTCAACCTGTAATTGCAACGCATCTCTTTCATCGACTATTGTATCTCTGTACCTGCGTAAATCTACATTTTCCTTCTCCAATCTATAATATTAAATATTAAATTAGTTATTGTAATGCTATGACATGTATATTTTAGACAATACCTTTTAACATTCTCTTGTAGTTTATGTATTTCGCTCTTAGCTTCATCTAAATTAGTTTGTAATTCAGCATTGAATTTCTCTGCCACGTCTAATTTTTCCTTATACTCTTGAAAGTTTGATTTTTCTTCAACCAAGTCTTTTTGTAATTTATCCAAAGTTTGATCTAAAGTTCAGTTAAAAAATTGTCAACAAAATTTTGGTTATAGAAAACATTTTATTGTAATACAATATAAATACGCTTAGGTAATAAAAAAGCTGTTGAACAATAAATTTTTCTTTTTTTTTTTTTTAATATTCTAATTTTAATATCGTTTACTGAAATGCCACATTTTCGTGTTGATTTATCATTTGATGAAATAAAGTACAAATATCTGTACGTGAAGAAAAACATCGTATTTATCTTTAATAAACCAGTTCGTTCAAATTATTTAACGGACATGGCATATCCTTACGGAAGGAGGTTAACTCCTTGTAAATAGACCGGGCAATCGTTATTATAGCAAAAAGTACAAAATTCAACTTAAACTTACCAAAGCTTTTCCTATTAGTTTCAAAAACTGCTTTAGCCGTAATATACTGTTCAAATTTATCTTTAAAGTACGTGTTTAATTTCTTAACGAATTCTTCCGGAATTTGTGTTAATTCTTCGTCGCTTAAAACTTCTCGCAACGCATTGTGTTCGTTTTCGTCTGTTTGGTCCATCTTTCCTTTTAGATGTAATTTATAAAATCGAGCAAATCTCTCTTTAGTATTAAACTAGTACTTCGTGAATAATTGTGCTCGATCGAAGGCACATTTGATAACACATTTAATACCTATCGCTTTTCACTTCGTATATCACTACAGACTTTATCGAACTGACGCGGCTCACTGGAAACTACAGACTACAGCGTTCTGATCAGTTGTACTTAGCGCTAGTGTGCCATTTTGCAATTAACTTTATATATAAATAATTCAATTATCAGTACATCTGTTATTATTGCAATATTCATTATATTCATTATATTCATAACATTTATTATGTGCAATACTTTCATTTTAATTGAATTTCTCTATTTTCCCAAGAAGATGTATATATTCCATAAATTCCCGCTTTTATTGTAAAAACAATGGTAACGAAAGAAAATGCATTTATAGCATACGTATACATTACTGTTTTTATACAATCCTGTCTTAATAAAATAATTGCAGTTTAAAATATATATACGTTTTTATAGTAGCGATCAATTTACGAATAGAAGATAAAAAAAAGTACAGAGCGATATACATATATATTTATGATTGTTTCTAACACGTGGAAGAGAAAACATTGTACATAAATAATATTCGGATGTCCACAGAAAAAAGACTGTACTTTGCTCAGATATTTTGATAAAGATTCGTTACTATGTTTAATATATATTTGTCGAGATCAAATTTCTTTTTAAAATCAAAGATTGTCAGAGGTTATACAAACGATCATGTTTGTTATATCAAACAACGAAAACATTGTTTATACGAACTGAAAGCGCACAGTTATAGCAATTACGCAAGTATCAATACCAGGGTTTTATGTCCTTTACTATATAACAAATATGGATATAATAAAAATGATCCTTTAAGTAGGCATGTTAAAAGATGTCTTTCAAATTTATTGAATGTTAACAAAACATTCTGTACGGACAGTTTAGTCAAAAACGCCAATGTATTTGGAGATCTTTCATATGAAAAATATGAAAAAGTTGAAATGGACGATGATGAAATAAAAGAAGAGAGATTTATGGAAAATGATGCAAGAATTCCAAGGTGGCAAAAATTAAGTCTTGGTCAATATTGCGATCTTATTATATCTCATATAGGAAAAAAAGATTTGAATCAAGCATTAAGCGTATTAGATTTAGTAAAAGCAAATCGTGACAAGCCTAATATATATATGTATCTTCTTTTAATACGTGCATTTGCTTTACAAGGAAATATCAAAGTATGTTTTAAACTCTATAATAAACTGAAGGATTATAATTTAACTCCTACTCCAGCAATATATAACAGTTTAATCAATGTTTGCGCTGTATCAAAAGATAAAAAGACAGCATTGATGTATTTGCATCGCTTGAGAGAATATTTCCACGAGCATAATTACAGTTTAAATGAAACACACTATATTACTTTAATAAAAGCTTATAGTTGGCATCAAGAAATGAAAACTGCTTTTGAACTAGCAGATGAGGCACAGGATAAACATCTATTCACAAAAGATACATATGCTTGTTTATTTCACTCAGCGATCAGTAATAAAGAAAGTGGATTAATATATGCTTTAATTTTGTGGCATAAGATGAAAGAACATAAAATAAGACCAAATTTAACGCATTATAATCTACTTTTAAGAGCAATCAGAGATACAAAATTTGGAGATCTAAAAGTAAATGATATCTTGCAAAGAAATTTAGCAGGTACACAAATTCAGCTTATTGAAACTGGAAAACCAGACTTATTACAATCCCCACCTGTATTAAGCACCATGTGTTTTCAAATGATTAAGGAGCAGACACAAAATAAATCTATAGATGTTGTGTCAAAGAATAATGATTCAAAGGCTGTTGTGACCACTGAAGCTATATTGTCCCAAAGTTTAAATGACATATTAGAAATGAATAAATTACTTTTATTTGGAGGAGTAGAAAAATTATTCACACAAATGGAAAGTGATAATGTCATACCTGATGAAAAAACATTAACAATCATGTTGGAATTACTTCCACCTTCCACGCATATAGAAAATATTTATCTCAAACATATTGAGAGTAAAAAACTGAAAACAGATATTACTTTGTATAACATGCTCATTAAAAGGAGAAATAATAGGAAACAGTATAAAGCAGCAAAAGTAAGTATACAATATTAACGAATAATCCATAATGCAGTTTACATACATTTTGAATGTTATAATATTAAATTTTATTTTAATATAGGATGTTATTAATGAAATACAAAGACATCATCTTATACCAAATATTATAACATTTGGGGTATTAGCTCTTGGATGTACAAGTCTTAGGCAAGGAGCAGAACTTTTAGAACAAATGAATATGATTGGTTTTACACCTAATTCTATAGTGTTGGATATACTAATGCAGCGAGCATGTCGCAGCAAAAATTTTAAATATGTACAATTTTTGATGAATTATATATCAGAGTATCATATGAAACCATCTAAGTATATGTTAGATACCTTAGAAAAGTTTGAGAAATTGGTATTAGAATATATAAAAACCGAGGTATATAAATTATTTTCAGTCAGTTTGAAATATGTATGTTATAAAATTACAGTTTAATATTCATTTGCATTTCAGAATAGATACAATCGTAAAGAAATAAGATACGCAAAGAAGAATTATAATGAATTTAAAATATACTATAACGAATGGAAACAAAGAGTACAAAAAATGTAGTGTTAAAGCATCGAAATAGTGTCTATGAATGTACTTATCAACAGTGAGTATTGTAAATAAACAAGAAATAATTTTTAGATTATGTTTTTTAAAATTAAAACTCTAGTTAATATTAATTGTAATTGTGTAGAATTCTAACTTTCAAAATTGCTTGTTTTATTTATTACTAGTTTTTAGTATCTGGATTTGCCCAGATATTTATAAATTTTTATTACTAAAAGGTTTCTTAAATCGTAAATGAATTCGAACGCGACACCTCAGTTCCATCTACTATATTAATGTCTCTATTCCGAGACAACTCGAATGATTGTCTATATTAGATGTAAATGTCGCTTAAACGCGTAGCGACTGATGTAAACTATGATCACAAAATCAGAAAATATTGATACTTATTAATTACGTAGATATTTACCAAGTCGAGGTCTATAGTATGTAGCTAATACAGTAAGTCTGGAGCTATTCCTATTACTATTAACTGTTTAAAAGTAAACAGTCGCAGATTGTTGATAACAGACAGACGTTGCACTTTCTATATGTAGAGACTTAAATGGTTTTATTATTATGAAAAAGAGTCTTATACAAAATTTACTGTATCATATATTAAATTTGTTATTATGAAATTTTTAATTGCATTGTAGGTGGCAAATTACAAAATCAGTGTTATCATGAGTGAGCATTATTTATTTCTAACTAAACTTAAAATTAACGGAGATAAGGAGGTCGTGTTTCTTGTGCCCAAGGCCTGCTCCTTGTTCCCGCATTGATCGCTCGAGAAGGACAAGTTCCGCGGATACTAAGTTTATTATAACCTGTAGGTCCTGTTGGCTGCGCTCCACATGTTTCTAATGCTACAAAGTCATCAACATGAAGAGATGGGGGTCGCGAAGTGTTTGGTGGTCTGGATCTAAATGGATCTGCGCCTCTACCTACACCTCCTACTACTGGACCACCTCTTAAAGAATTGGTAAATTGCGTTCTACCTCGCATAGGCGTAACTGCAAAATGATAGGAAGAAGAACAATAAAAGAAACATTATTCAAAGATGTCTCTTTACATGTATAAAACTTTTGTATGATATTATTACTAGTTTCTGATTTGTTTTATCATATAATAAATATGTACATCTGTATAACTCACCAAATGGTTGTTTTACTTTAGAAACAGGAGACGTTGATTGCTTTTGAATGTCTCTAGTTTCTTGATCATCTGTTTGAGTTTTTGATTGCAGTGGTTGAGTGGCATCATCAGGAGGTGCCTTAGAACACAAACTTTGAGCTTCTATTAATAGATTAAAATCAGTAGGAAGTAATTCAGCTGCAAGAGCTAACAAATCCACTGTATTTTCATTTGGTGCTTGACTAGGCGACATAAATGCAACTTTCTTTGATCGTTTGAGAATGAAATCGGGAGTTCCTAAACATCGCTGAGAAAATTGATTCAATAGAGCTTCTGGAGTTGGTAATAACGGTTCTAACATTTCTGGAATTGGTTCCTTTTCTTCTTTATCTTCGGCAGACTTAAAAATTTCCACTAATTCTTGTGCACTTTTTATCTTTTCTAAGGGATGATCATTTTTATCCCATGATATCAAAGATGCTAGTTGCTGTACACGTAGATACAAGGATCTTCCCTGTGATTCAGACGCAATTAAATTTTCTAAAAACATTATAGTTAAATTGACAACTGCTTGAGCTTCAGGATCTTCTAACACAGAAATATGCTCTAATAACGATCGTAATGCATCAGGATTATTTTCCAAACAACTTTTTACATGATATAAGCCATAATTATGACTACTAAGAGACAAAAGTATACGAAGGGTACTTTGTAGTATTTCAGGTTCAAATTTTGTGCTAGTCGCTAATATGTCGATGAGCGCAGCCAGAATAGATAGAAGCGGTTCTTTACTTGGTACCGAATGCGTGAGCCTTTTCTCAAAAGGTTCGTTTGTATCTTCTTGCATAAGACTCAGCGTACAATCACACAATGTCTCAAAAATATCAAGAAGTTCATACTGTATTCGAATGTTATTTGTATTTTTAAGTACTGTACACATCATCTCGATAACAGGCGGATACTTCTGATCTGATTTCACTTGTGCTCTAGATGCGGGGCTAGTTAAAGTTAACAAAGTGGCTTTCATAGGTGCATGTCTTGCAAGCTCACTAAGTAATGCAAGAATTAAAACATTATTTTCTAGGGAAGTCGCAGCTATTATACCATCTAATAAACACCTGCCCACTAGTAAAGCTGTAGGTGCCGCTAAATCACTTAATTGCTTACATACTTTTGAAAGAAGAACTAGTAAATCTTTGTTCCAACTAGCACAAAGCAAACGTAATGTTTCAATTAAATTATTAGCCTGAGCCTGTAAGTGAGCGGACCATAATTTTCTGAAGCCCAGAATACGAGCAGCATCTTCGGTTATCGTTTCTTTCAAAGTTAAAACAGGTGGTAATAATCTTGTTAGAAGTTTCAAACCAGGTATAAAATTACATGGACTAAGGGAAACCATCTTTAAAACTTCGCCTAACATTTGTGTCCATAATGATTTTGCTACATTTCCAGATCCATCTGAATCCACAGCTTGTGTGAAAACTAGAAGTGTTCCTACTATTTCTTCGGATAATGTTTGAACAATTCGAACAGGAGGAATAGCTTCAACCAACGAATAAACACCAAGTAGCGGTACTACAGCCGTTAAATCTTTAAAGTCTGTCGCCATACATTTTACAAGACGTTCTAGCAATGCTCTTGTTAATCTTACACATGGAAGAAGCAATGCAACTAATGCTAAACCCCTTCGACCTGTTAAAGCTGCACGATGCAAAAATGGTTGTTCGTAAAATTCTGAAATACTCGCCATAACTGCAATAAGAGCTGTTAAACCATCGGCGGCAAATAACTGAGTCAATGCATTCCTATATTTTAATTCGATATAAGGCTCCATTGGATCCACGTCATTGTTTGAAGGGAAAACAAGATAATATAAAATTCTACATGCAGTAATTAATTGTCCTGGAAGAAAGGCTGCTTTGTCTGCACTTTTTCTAATACACGCAACGAGTTGAGATACATCTCCATAATTCCAATGAGTAGCTTGTGCGGCCGTAGTCATATACGATGTAACGTCTTTTAGAACAGCCTGAGCTCGTGATTTTTCTAAAATAATTGTAGCACGATTTTGAAATACCTCTATTCGATCGGAATAACGAATGATTGTCGATATAATTTCTGCTGAAAATTCGCAAAGATTTGCATCAGAAAGATAGGGGATTAAAATATCGATAAATTCCCCTGTTGGAAGTACTGTTATTATGGCTTGTAAACCTTCGGGAAATATTAGAAAAGAATGAAGCTTTTTCAAAGCCAACCAATCGGAAGGTTGATATTTTAAACGTAATAAACACTGTACAACTTGAAGCCGCCAAGCTAAAACTGATCCTATTCCAGGTAATTCACACTTTAAAGCTTTCAAAATTAATTTGGTAACACCCGGATCTTTCAACAAATATAGTAAACCTTCTTTTGTATCGGAAATACGCAAAAGAAAACGTCGGGAAGCTTTAATTAAATTCAAGTCTGACTTTGGAGAAGTAAGTGCCACAAGAATGTGATACAAAAGTTTATGATGGTCGAAGTATGCTATTAGATGACATCGAGGATTTCGATTTTGCTCCCGTTCAAATTCCATTTGGGCTCCAGCTGGTAATTGACGTTTCGGTTGAGCCATTAATGTAGGCGCGTATACATACGTATTCATCAATTCGGTCATAGCGAATTCGTTGAGGTCTGTCATTTCGTCAAGAAATTCATAAGTATGTACTTTTCGTAACAACGAGCTCAAGGCGTATTTTAATCTTGCTAACTTAGCCGTGTCTAACATCATTAAAGCATTTTTATATAAATTACTTTTTGACTTAAGAAACTCCTGGACAATCACAGGACTTATCAATGCAGCGTCTAATGTACGAAGAGCAGAGAGTTTTACAGGAAGCGCTACGTTTTCACGCATGCACAATGCCAATAATTTATAAGGGGCGTCTACTTTTAATAATATATCTGGACCTTGTGAAAGTTTACATAAAGCTTCTGCTAATCGTACACCAACTTTCACGTGGCGAACTTTATAAGCTGGTTGAGGTTGAGCGCGAGCAAGATCCATGTCTAAGCCCGCATTCACGATATTGGTCAAGTCATTAAAATCGGTGCTATTTAAATAAAAAGGGCTAAGTATCGCGCATAAAGATTCACAATTATGAACGAATGTTTCTTTCTCTTGACCTGATGCATTATTAAAATGTAAAACTGACTTTGATAAAGATTGCAATATTTCATGTATCTTATCCAACATTTCATTGTTAATAGTGTATTCTTCGACAATATTCACTGATTTTTCTAGCTCCAATAAATCGGGTGGCGTTAACGAATAAATGTCATCTAATTGCACATTTTCACATTCATATTCTGTAGTGGATGGTATATCATCTGCCATTATGTCTTCATCAGATAATATAGGTTCAAATGGTTCTCCTGTTTCTGGTTCACCACCATCCTGTTCACCTTCTTCTTCTTCAGCCGATATTGATTCAGGACTTAAAGATACTAAAGATTCAGAGGGCGGCGAAGAAGGGCGTTTCACTGGTTTTAGTGTACCATTTGTACCATCTTCTTCCCAATGTACTACATCTGTCTTTCCAGTATCTGATATTGAATTTCTGGTTGATTCTACTGTTTGTATCGGTTGTATAGGAGGTGGTGGTGTTGCTGCTATACATGTTTCCTATAAATGTAAAAATCGTTACTTCTAAAGTAAGTCATAAATTTACAATAATTTTTATATTACTTATACCCACACTTGAATTTGTCTGGCCTTGATTTTCATAATACCACTCGGACTGCTGTTCTGAAATTTGAGTAGTATTTTCCACAACTTCCTCCAATCCACTAGTACAAACTGCGGAACCAGCAGCTGAACTAATAACTTCTTGCGGATTATTCAAAGATTTTGTCAATGTTCCATACACAGCCAAAGTGATAGTAGTATACCATCCTCTTAATACTAATCCATCTGTGGGAATTTGTTTTCTCTCGCATTCTAACTGAATATGAATATTTTGTTTATATTCCAATTCCCCAAGAGATTCAAAGGTAGAAGCTCCAGGTTTACTTAAATCGTTTACAAAAAATTCAATTTCAAATTGAGATGGATTTGTTGCTCTAAAATTAGAATACATCATAAAGTAACATTAACTGTAGTTTCTCCAATTTAGAACATAAAACAATTTCAAGGAAATCATTAGTTACCCTAAACGAACACCTCCAGGAAAATCTGCCTGTACTCTAGCTCCTAATGGTATAATTCTAACTTCGCTAATATAAACCGGTTTTGGAAACTGGACTAAATCTAAATTGAGTTCCTGAAAAGGATGAAAGGCATTTGTTAAAATTGTCACACGTGTCGTCGTATCATACATAAAGGTAAACAAAGTAACCTTACCTCTGAAATATCATGTGAAAATGTGTCAAAAAATAGTAATTCTATATTATCCATGTCTTGCTTGTTTCAATATAGCAGAACACATTGGAGTATCATTTTCCTTAAAACAATAAATTATATTCACATTATTTATTTTCACACATAAAACATTGGTGTGCTGTTAAACTTTAATATCAAATTAATATTGGTGGACAACTATTCTTGGTGGGAATCTACAAAAATCGAAATGTACATTGGTAAATTGAGCTTGAATGTTAAAAATTTTTTTCAAACAGTTCGGCGCTATAAATTTTAATTAAACATTACTTTTTATTCTTCTTCGTGTTTGTGATCTTGATGTAAGTTGATTCAACCTAAGCAACGCCATCTGGTTCGATATGTCACGTACTTTCGATTCTATTCGTTCTACTCAGTGTGGCCCAGTGTGGTCAGATTTGGCATAATTGAGTGTATCGACGACGACACTAGTAACGACGAATCTCCTTAGCGTTTAACGGAGTGGTGGGGAAAGCCGACATATTTTATTTATTTATTTCCAATGTATTGTATTATTTCAAATAATAATTCTTTAATTTTATAACAAAGAATGTTTATTATTAGTTTTTTCGTAGACCAAACAGTCTTAACTTTTATTTACGGCTCACATTCGCCTTCTTTCTCGATTTCACAAGTTGCGCGAACTGCCGAGCTCACGTAATATGAGTCGTGCGGTAGGATATGTGCGGCTTTCCCTACCGCTCCATTAAACGCTAAGGAAGTTCGTCGTTACTAGTGTCGCCGTCGATGAACTGAATTATGCCAAATCTGGCCACACTGGTTCTACTTCGTTATAAGAGAAATTGTAATGACTAATACCTGTGCAATTTTTCCTGGAAGGAAATTTTTTTTTTCGTTATAAATTATTTTGCTCGTGACAGAATCTGAATTTCGCGTATTTTATACAACTACCCGATTTGTATGTGTTCTTTTTATATGTATTTTATAAGTAGTACTTATTGAATAGCTGTGATAACGACGTAACTCATCTGCGTCACTGGCTGCGTTCTTGATTATTTGTAGATTTGTTTTGAATTGTGATATGGCTGCAATGAAACAAAAGTTTTATTAGATCAGTAAGTGTAAGGAGATATTTTGTCATAATTCACATTGTACGATATTAAAGCACTGTAAACATCTTGAATATTGTTATTAAAAATCGAAAACACGAGTGTTGTTTGTCGCGATAGAATCTTATGATGTTTTTGTAACAATATGTACGGTTGAATTTCGTTTTTGAAACAGGTGAAAACTTTTGTCAAGACTATTTTTAGATTTTGCATCGTGCACGCATATGTTCTAAACTCTTAAGGAATAAATGGATTACTCTTAAAACGTTTAATATTATTATTTGTTTCTTTATTAAACTGTCATATTAAATTTTAATTGTTAAAAATCGTTAAAATTTTTAATTTCACGTGTATGATTTATTTCTATCGGACTGTTACTTTTAAACTTTGAGGCATTAAGTGTGCCTATTTGTATATAATTAGGTGATAACAAAAAAGCATGTTTAAAGCAATCATATGTGATATGCGTCTACTTTTAGGAATGGTAGCTGCTGGAGCCACAGTTTTAATGGCAGCCAGCAAAAAAGGTTCTTTGAACAGAACAGAAAATAATTCCACACGATATGAGAATCAAAATGTTTGTTCTCATTATAATGAAATACATCATAGTCTTCAAAGTATAGAATGTCCAGTTAAAAAGACTATACCATCTTGCGCTGTGACTAGTAAGTGAACCACGCTTGAATTTTAAAAATTCGAAAACTAAATTTCTATTATTACTATTTATATATGCAAAAACAATTGCTAAATAATATACAGATTTTTAGTGTATATGTGATGTACTTCAATTTGATACAAATATTTCTCAATGTTTTTATAACAGAGAGTAAGAGTCGTAACTCCATGCTGGATAAAAACAGTCGTTTAATTTCAAGGTCAGAAAATAAAGAAAGTAGTAAGAATCTTACATTGTATAAGACAACAACAATTCGTGAAACTAAAGCTTCCAGATTAAGGGCTGCTTCAATTACATCGCTTAATGGTAAATTATAATTGGTTGCAATTTAATATTATATTTTATTATTAGTCTTTGCACTTTATTATTTTATTTATGTAGGAGGAACATTAGTATCAAGAAAATTAGGTATGTCAGATACATCTGCCCCTTTAGGTCTTCAATCCACTACTAGTCCATTAGTTAAGATTGTAAGTATTTATTTTAAATGTGTGATTATAGAATGTATATGAAAAACAATAACGAGTTATAACGTATACAGGAAAATTCAATATCAGGTAACAGTAGTACTATAAATCCTATAAGAGAAAGAGATAAAGGTTATAAACGAAAATCATATTTAAATCGATCGCTTAATATGGAAGCAACAACAGGTGATCGTTTAAATCAGTGTAAGTAATTTAATATAATAACTATTTGATTTCACTTGGTAAGAAGTCAAAATTTGGTATATATTTTTAGCTGAATGTAATGATAGACGATCCAGAAGACAATCAAACAAGCAAAGCTACATATCTGACACGATATCTACTTCCAATTCTAATAATCAACGTCAAGTAACAACAACTAATTTAAGTAAAAAACCACTTGAGTCAAAAACAGTTTATCAGAAAGTTAGTACTCAATATGTTACAAATCATCCAAAAACCTCTACATCGCCTTCTGTTAATCCTCTTGCAAGCACTAAATATTCAAATATACAACGAACTAGGTAATTTTATTTATTCACTTTTTGCAGAACGTTTATTTGTATCTATTTGCGATTAATATTCTAATTACTATTTCAATTATCTTATGATTTGCTCTTCATTCTCTTATTATTTTGTTCAAGTACAAAAGTAATACAAAATTTTATTTTGTGGCAGTGGTGGATATAGCGATTCAGAAGTTTCACGAAGAGTTGATGCATTAACAGCATTAACAAAGTCTGCAATAGAACGCGTGGAAAGACTCGCGTCGCAGGCAAATTTGTCTACAAGTTATGGACCACAATTGGAAAATCATTCGTCCAACGCGTCTGAAGGAAATTCCGTTAGTAATACAGAAACTAACGCAAATAATGCACATGCGTTACAATCATCGCCAAGAAAATGTTCTATTTTAAAGAAATCAAACGATGAACATACTCAAGATGGATCTTTAAGCCATCAACATAAGCCAGTTTCTATCCTTAAGCATAAGATGTCTGATAACGAAGCAGGTCAAAATTTGTCTAATTCCACTCATACAGTTTTGCCAGTAACCTTTTCGCCATCTGTAGTGGAACCAACACATAAAAGACATGGTATTTTAAAAAAGCGTAGTAGCTTAGATGAGAGTGAGATACTTCGACGTCGTAGCTGCTCGCCAGACATCTCTTTTGCTGATAATGCTTATTCTGAATTCAGGCCAATATTAAAAAATCAAAGACGATCATCTCTGGACGAAATTATTAAGAGGGATCAAAGTCCAGATCCCCAGCCTACTTCCATATTAAAACGAAAATCGTCTAGAGAAGATGATAGAGAAGATCGACAGGTTGGTTCTTTAGAACCACAGGGTATACTTAAAAGAAAATCTACAAATAGCCTACGAACAAGTAGTGTTAATCATCATGTGATCATTACAATGGATGCAACAAGTGTGAGTGGTCCTGAAATACTTGATAGCTCTAAGGTGAGGCCAATACTAAAGAAAAAGCACAGTCGAGAGGAATCGTTTGGTAGCGATCCACCGTCTTTGGAACCACGACCAATATTGAAAAAAAAGTCAAGCACTGAATCAGACGAACACGACGACAAACCGAAAAAAACGATTTTAAAATGTACTCGTAAAAATTCACAGGACGAATGTAATTACGAGACAGAATCAACCTCGCCGAAAAAACTGTCGATGCTTAGAAACCGTTCTTTACAAGGTAGAGCAAGTGGAACGTTGGAAAATGATCCTGTGCGACCTATATTGAAGCAACCCGGTAGTAGAGACAACGAATCGCGAGTTCGTTTGAACTTACATGATGAAGTATGTACCGAACCGGGAGATTTATTTTTGCGAAAAAGAGCACAATCTGTAGGGCATGTCCGGCCTTTTAATATTCCTAACGAATTTGCTGGTGCACTGAATAAACGAAGATCTCTTGAATTCACATCTATGAGCGATGTGTTAAAAGAAAAGTCGCAAACAAGACTAATGACCAACAGCAACTATTTAAAGACAGACCTTTCTTTGAGTGACGAAAGTGCCAATACTTGTGCTACTTTTTCTAACACACTGAACAGGTATGTAATGCAACTTTTATATATATAATATTTAAATAATTTACAATGGCAACGTGTGCTACAAATCACTGATAATTATATACTTTGTAAATGTTATATTTTTTTAATAAAATTTATTTTAAATTAAGAATTTGATTGCAGTATTTTAAGTTATATGAATTATAATATTTATTGAAATAGTTTACTTGAATTTATTCTTACTATCAATGTGTAATATCCTACAACAGATATTTGTTTATACATTTAGTTGGTATAGTAATATGTAACTTTGGTAAGATTTTGAATCCGTGCCAAGTATATTTATAGACCACCTAGCAATTCTGAAAGCTACCAGAAAACAGAATCGGAGCATGCACACAACCTGTACATCTGTCTAAAAGTTAATTCAGATATGAAACAGTACTTCGGTATTTTTTGGCACAGTTTTTCTTTTATAAAACAGCAATCTTGTGTGTTGTTAAGCCGAAGATACGTTTAGTTTCTACAGTCATTCTTCTCAGTGTGTATATCATCTGTTTGAGAAATTTTAAGATACATACCTAAACTAATTTGTCATGTCAACTCGTATAATATTTGGAAAACAAAAGCTACTAGCATAAGAAATTCATAAGTCGTTATTATTCGTCAGTGCATATATTTAGATTAGGAGTTACAACGTTTTGCATCGGGAAAAGTAACGATAGCAATACGTCGTTATTTTGAAGTCGGAGTTTGATGTTATAGTAACATTTCATTAGGTCAGTGTTCTATTTAATTGTAGCAAAATAAAAGATAAACCTGGGGACGAAGAAAAACAGACTGCAACAGTATTCGAAACCGAAGTGAAAGATAAAATAAATTTACATGGGTTTCCTGTAAATAATAGAACCGATAAAAGTACTACACTTTCTGCCGAAATGACCGACTACAAGGAATACGCGGGTGACGAGTCTTTGGAAAAAAAGCATGATGTTACGGACGCTCGGGAAAGTAATAGTGTTCATCGTAGTAATAGTGTTTCCAAAATGGCATTGCATTTCAAAACATTACAAGATAAAGCCAATCATAAAGATAAGGATAATGTGTCTCAAAGGACACCAACCAAGGGTTCGCGCGGCATACAACGTTATAGAGAACGGAAACTTCAAGGAAATGATAGATTTAACACACAACCAGTAACTTTCCAAGAAGTGCAGGAGGCAGTTCTACAAAATCAGCGTAACGCTACAACAATTAAACGATCAAATTTAACAGAAGGTAATTTAACTGCGACCGACGATGAGTACGATCCTTCTAAATTAAGCTTGGCAGAACGTGTGCGTTTATTTAATAAAAAAATTGATACTGAAAAGAGTTCAGTGTCAGATAATATGTCACTGGAAAGACATTCACGGAGACGACCAGCTACTCGCTATAAAACACAACCAGTTACATCCGAAGAAGTCGAAGTAGCATCTCGAATATCTCCATTAAATGCGGCACAATATTCGTTGGATAGTTGTGAGTACTATACATTCACTGAAGCCTGTTAAAGTTGTTGGGATGATAATAATAATAGATTATTGATATTTTAGCTGCTTTTCAAGAACTTCATGAACAAATTAATTCTTCTCAAAATGATGTAATAAAAAGCATTTTAAAACCTGTATCATCTCATACGCATAGTGTGCCTCGGACGAAAAGTCCCGAACTCGAAGGTTTGAAATTGATAAAATCTGTACTTAAAAAGGAGTCGGAAGAGTTAGAACAACAAACGTTCGAAAATTCCGATTTACCATGCTCTGTATTAAAATCCAACTTAAAACTCGAAGACACAAAGGTAGGTTGAACACGAACGGTAAACAGTAATTATAGTAAAAGCAAGAACATTAATGTTCATGTAGGATTTCGTTTACAGGTAGAAAGTACAATGGAAAGCAATCTTTCTACACAGTACAACTTGGATTGTGTCTGTAGTGTGGAGAAGGATAATTGTATAAAAGGTAGGCAATATGAAGCTAAACAAACACATACTGTGCCTTTTTGCAAAAATAGTATTCAGACTGAATTAAATAGAATAAGAATCAAATCTGCATTAGATGGCATAAACAATGCTCAAACTGAAGTCGTTCCATCTGAAAAGGATGAAGAAACACTTCGAATATCAGATGACGAGACGTCTTCTGGAAATCATGAAGTATGTAATGTAAAAAATGAAGATGTACTTCCTCATCATTCTATTTTTTCAAAGCAAACCAGGCAAGGAATTTCGTCTTAATATATATGCATATATTACTTTAAAATAATCTCCCATCTTGTACTGAATTTGAATATAAAAACTTCTTAATTTAAAAATATATATTCTTTCTACGGCTACAGGACACTATCAAGTGTAAATTTTGAATGACGTCAGATTGTTTACTTACTATTACGAGCACTGATAAGATTATGTTATGTTAAAGAGTGCGTGGAAATGTGTACCTATATTGTAATTAAGTACTTACAGATATGCTTCATTGTTGAAGAGCGCCAGCCATCACGCGATTAGCAACAAAACACACGAAAGCGAATCGTGTAATGTAACAATACAGAAACAACATGGTATAGCACTACCGGGATTATATCGTAGCGCAACACAAGCAATACCGACCATGGATACTAACGACGGTCCTAGTATGAGTATCGCAGATCGGTTGGCTGCACTTCAACGTAGTGGTAGCACAAACTGGAAGCGACGCATAGCGTCCGAATCATCCAATACATCGGTGAATATTTTATCTAGTTGGTTTTATCAATAGCCTTGTTAAAAAACCTCTAATAATGCAATTAATTGTCATTATTTATAAAACAATTGATAGGATGGATTGTGTACTAGTTCGACCAATAAGGAAGAACTCAGTATCAAACATGGAGTACTTGCCGATTGTCTTGGAAAATTAGGGTCCGCCACAGAAGGATGGAAGAAAAGAATAGCTGCGTCGGATGCAACGAAGTTTACCGTAGCTGGAAAAATGAAAGTAGAACAACCGAAAGATTTAGAGTCGGGACCGTCTTCGCCGCTAATTGAAGTTACAGGAAATATCGCGGATAGGCGAAAGAAAACTCCTCGCCCGGAACGATTTAGAGCAAAGAAGGGTAATCGCGTTTAAAATAAAGTCGATGTACTTGTAAATTGAGCACGAGTAAGATATTGAAAACGTAAAATGCATTTTAGGATATATGAAGGACGTTGTGTCTATGCCAACCAGCCCGAGTATAGATTCGTACACTAAATCGCGAGGAAGCTTTTCTGAGCCTACAAGTGACGACAGTGGTGGTTAGTAGATGGTTTTACAAATTGTACATTGTATTCTTAATGTTTCCTTGAATTATGACTGCAGAAAAGTTTATGCATTTTACAGCGGAAGAATACAAAACAGGGAAGAATGTATCGCCTACTGTGTCAATTCCAAAAATAGACAATGAAACATTCACTTCCTTCTTTACTGGAATTTCATTAGAGAAATGCGAGGCTGAATCTGTCGATTTAAACGAAAGTGATTTTGACGTAATTACATCGCAATCCGAATTGTAAGTTCTTTTTTTTTGTTCAATGAACAATATCACTAAATAGTGGTTTGAACGATAATTTTATAGATTCGTATATTTACAGATTAGTTCAAAAACGTAATATTCGGATTCAACGGCGACGTGCCGTTTCTAGAAATCCCCTTAAAGTGCTTGCAGCTCGCACTGATTTGAAGTCAGAGTATACTGAAATACGAACTGGCGTCGCGGAAAAAGTAATGAAACAATTGAATGTTGAAAAACGTAAGTTCTATTACCTTATGTAATATTATTTTATTTGATTGTATCGATATAAATATTGTTACAGTGGCAAAAAATTCATCTTTGGCTATGGAAGCTTTAGCTGGCCTGGCTTCCACCGAAGACTTTAGTAATATAACACTGAGGAATGTTGCCGAAACGAACGTTTCAATAAATAAGCTACAGCCATACAAAGACTTAATGCTGATTTTAATTAAAGGTAGACGTCACGTACAAGTAAGATTAGTTGAACCAGTTGCAGAAAGCATAAATACCGGCGATAATTTTATTTTAGTAACAAAATCAGAGGTAACTAAGAAATGCTGTTGTATGAAATTCTTATTAAAGTGTCGGGGTGAAGTTATTCTTTTTATTTAAGGTTTACAATTACGTTGGAAAATATTGTAACGTTATCGAGAAGGTTCGAGGTGCAGAAATTGCAATGAGTATCCAGCAAAATAAAGATCTTGGCACGCAAGCATCTCAAGTCATCACGATTAACGAAAATAAAGTTACGTGTTCGAAAAGTCAATTGCAAAAGTTTTGGAATTATCTTGGCGTCGAGAATGAAAACATGGATGGTATACCGATATTTTTTATCATATACACAACGTAAAAATAATATGATAAAGGTTAATTTTCTTTCGTTAATTATAGTTATTGATGGTGGACATCCTGACGAAGACGAACTCTATGAAACAGCTATGATAGATACGAACATGATGTATGAAATTAAAGGTGAAGAACTTGTCCCTCTTGAAAAGTATTGGGGTGCTATACCGAAAATTGAAATGCTTGATCCAAACAAGGTCTGTTATAACAAAATAGTAATTTCGTATTGTACATATTCTTCTTGAATTGTAATCAATTGTATTCGTCAAGGTGCTAGTGTTCGATTTTGGTAGCGAAATGTACATATGGAGTGGAAAGGGAGCTTCTACCGACAAAAAGAAACTTGCAACGCATCTTGCTACAGAAATGTGGAAAGAAGGATATGATTATTCCGAATGCGCTGTATGTCCAATTACTTCGGCATCTATGATTGGTAGACGCGTAATATCTCAAACGGACTTAAAATCCGCAAAAGTCAGACCTAACTGGTGCTTACTTGCTAAGTTGACACAACACGTAGAAACGTTACTTTTTAGAGAAAAGTTCCTTGACTGGCCAAATGTTTCTGGAATTATACGAGTTCGAGGTAACAAAAGCAAAGAACAAGTCGACGGAACCATAACAATAGAAACGTGCAATATTGATACTTTATTAGAAGAAAATCCCACACCCGTTGATTTAGTCCTCGAAGGAAGTCATTTGGGTAGAGGTACTGGTTGGTATGACACCGAGGTAATTATATTACTAAATGAGCCCATAACTTGGTAGTTTAAATAGATATAATCTTGCAACAAACTTATTTTACAGTTAATGAAACAGTACGTCGTCACAACAACGAACGTGAAAGTATGGCACATTGATGAATTCTCGCATACTCTTTTGAATGATTCGTCTGTCGGGCAATTTTATTCTGGTGATAGTTATATTATATATTGGATGTATTCCGTTACAATTACTGGTAAATATGTTCCATCTTGAGCTTTACAGTGCTTTTTTTACAGCAGTACATTGATTTGTTTTCTATATAGGTCGTGAGCTTAGTGGTATGCCTTCAAAGCATTCTGCAAAGGGCCGTGATCGTTCGGTTTATTTTATTTGGCAAGGCCAGAACGCGTCATTGAACGAACAGGGTGCTGCAGCTTTACTAACTGTCGAATTAGATAATGATCAAGCACCTCAGGTAATTATTATTTAAATCCAATCAAAAGTTGTTGAATACATATCGCGTATTCATACATGTCTTTTTTTTTTATAGCTCCGTGTAGTTCAAGGACACGAACCAGCTGCATTTCTCAATTTATTTTCTGGTGGAATGATCGTACACTGTGGTAAGAAAACGAATACACAACGTGACAAACGATGGCGATTGTACATATGTCGAGGTACTTTAGAGTCAGAGGTGTCTTTAATAGAGATCCCTTGTAGTACTCGTCAATTAAGAAGCAGAGGTTCTCTTATATTGCTAGACACTAAACACGACAAAATTTATGTGTGGCATGGATCTAATGTGTTACCTCATATTAAAAAGGTATTCATCATAAGTTTTGTATTAGAACGATTAAAACAATAACAGAGAACTTAAAATAATTTCACTCGTATCCAGATCGTTTAATGGCACCAATTTAAGCACGTATATTTTAAAAACAATTTCGTTGTTTTTCATCACTTACCTTCGTCATGTTTTTTATTTGTACCCCTAAAATATTAGAATGATTTTAAAATTTCAATATAAAATTTGATACAACCTGCAAACATGATAAATAATTGTATTTGCATGTTTAATGGAAATATGTTACCAGAATGCTTGCAACGCAGCAAAGAAGTTACAAGAAAATCGGCCCCCGGAACCTGGTTTGTCATCTGAAGGCAATATAGAAATTCTTGAGATTAACGAGGGAACCGAACCAGAAGAGTTTTTTAATGGTAACTGAAAGTTAAAGATATAATATTGGTCCATATAAAGTTAGAATACTTAATAACATGTTTCGTTACATAGCATTAGGAGGAATGAATAAAAAGCTGTACGTATCACTAGAAAAAGACCAATTACAGGAACATACTCCAAGACTGTTTCATTTATCAAGCATTTCTAAAGAATTTAAACCTGTAGAAATGTTGTGCCCCCATCGTGCTTCTTTGCCAACTCCGTTCCCTTTTCTACAGGAAGATTTATATCAAGTTAGTCAACCAGGTAATTCATAATTTTCAAGACATTGTAACGCACATAAACTAACATATTATTATTCTAGCTTTATTTTTATTGGATAACAAACACGAACTGTGGATATGGCAAGGCTGGTGGCCTGATACCGGAGCGGAGGATCAGTCTGGTAGTAGAGCAGTCAGATGGCAAGCTGAAAGGAGAGCAGCCATGACCATGGCTATGCAATATTGGCAAAACATTCATCCAGAAACTATGAAATTTCCAATTTATTTAGTCTGGGCTGGTCTCGAACCGTTGCGATTCATAAATTTATTTCCTACATGGAGATATCGGGATGATATTGCAGAATTAAATATAGAGGTATTTGTATAATTACCTACCTTGTTCGAATAAAAATTATTTGAATTAATTTAAACACGTTACTTGCAATTAGGATGGCCGAAATCCTGGAGAGGTATTGACTGTAGAGAACGAATTGATCCGATTAACTAAAAGCACGTACCCTCCAGCTCAATTATTACAGCGACCTTTACCAGAAGGAGTTGATCCTACACATTTGGAATTGTATCTATCACAGCAACATTTTGAAGTTAGTTTTGTTCGTTATACTTTAAATTATTAAGAAAGAACAAATTTATTATTAACTTACGAAATATATATATTTAATACAATTGATCTGACAGGATTTATTAGGAATGAGTAAAGAAGAATTTCAAGAGCTCCCAGTTTGGAAACAAGTGAATTTAAAAAAAGAAATTGGACTTTTTTGATGAAACGCCCCTACTGCCAATTCTGCAAGCAATAGCTGCCCCTGTAAAGCGTTTAATAAAGTTTTTGTTAATTGTTTTATGATGTTTATAACTTCAAACTTTTTAACTTCTTGATAATATGAATTTGCGTTTAAAATACGCCTAAAGTTGCCTATCAATCGAAGAAGAATTAATATTATAATGCAGTTGAAGATGTTTACTACTATCTCAAATATAATATATACTATACATATATGCGCGCGCGCGCACACACACACATACACATACACATAGATAGGTAATTATATATTTTTAATACACATTAAACATAAATTGGCTTGTGAATATTTCCTTTATATTTGTATGGGCTTTATATTCATTGATAATACAATATGTTTTAGAATGGCTTATTCTTACATGTGTAACATTTGTACAAGAGCGACTGTATTCTTTACAACATACTCTGTGTTTTTGAACAGTATTCAATGAAATTTCTCAATGTTGCCTCGAGTGTTATTTCATAGCCCTTCATGATCCTTAAATACCGCATAGATATTTCTTATACACTGTCCTAATGTACATATGCATTTTTTAAAAATAATTTTATCTTACACTTTCTTTGTATTTATAGTCCACGTGATATCGCAGTGAAGTACATCGTCTGCATTGTATAATAATTATTTTCAACATAAAATATATCCAATGTAAATGCATCGGTAAAAACAAAATTCTATACATACGTAACATGGTTATGCATATATCGATATATGCAATATCGTACATAATCGATATAATTTAACTCTTTTTAACGAAATTACAAACGTACAATTTTTAACAAATCAAACTACACTCAAAAGTAATTTAGCATGTTTCAACATTTGTAACAACGAAGTATACTTATACTTTCCTCTTCCGAGCGTAAATTACAAATATTTTCCTCTATCCTTTTACAAATCGACCAAGGCACAGCAGTAGATACTCGAGTATAAAAGAATCATACATCAACTTCAAATGTACAAGTTGAGATCGTATTCTGTTCAAAATTGATCAACTGATGTACATGCAAAGAACACAAATCTACCACAATGCTTACGATGATCGTTTCTTTAGTTTATACTAACAATAATAACATACCGCAGAAAGTATATGTGTGCATATCTAGTATATGTAAATGGTCTAATATTAAAATAGTCGATCTGATTGAATGATTCAATAATTTTACGTCTTATCTTAAAAATAATCGTGCATTGATGCAAAATAACACACCAGAGCCACGACTTCTTTTCTCACTTTAATGTCTCCAAAATTAATTATCCTGTTACTATTCCTCGTACCCAATTTTACAATATTAGTTGTAGTCTTGGAATATGTTGCTAGTATTTCCATTGAAATCGTTGGGTATCTGTAGCACAGAATTGTATTTTTATTAAGTCTCTTTTTACAAACGTTTTTGTACAAACTTTTTTTTTTTATAAGTCAAAAACATTGAAATCCATTTTAAAAATACTTTGATCAAATTATTATTTTGTCACGTTGACAGTTCTATATAATTTTGTACTGTTAAATAATTAATACAGATTGTACAGTACAAGAAACACACGTATGAAGAATAATATCGAGCTATGTTTATTTTGTGCTGTTACAAATATGAGAACCAACTGCAAAACAATTGTTTTAGTAAGAAATAATATATTGTACAATTTCATATACAAATTATATATAACAAATGACAACTATGTATTTACATTTTGCTATATTACTATACACGTTATAAAATTTTTACCACTGTATGTGTAGTACACCATCAAAATAATTATCCAATTCGTTCTTATTATCCTCATGAACTTTTCTTTCTATATATAAAGTACAAGTATTATAACTGAAACGAAATTTACAGAGAAAACATATTATTACCATTTTAACGCTCACTGGACTTTTCCATCTATATAAGCCTTTATGGCAGTTTGACATTCTGCGGAACACCAATGTTGGATCAGCAAATACGTCTCCGATTCCAATGCCGCGTCCAATTTTGTTCGTAAACTCTGACGCAGCAAAGCTTTTGTAGCTTCCATAGACTGCAAATAAATTAATAGTTAAAGAATCGGCAGTAGTTTTTAACGTATATGTAAATGGAAAAAAAAATTCCGGATGTATACTATGAATATTAAACAGTTTCGCATATGCGCAACGGATGAGAGCGTAAAACTGGGCTATTCTATTGTTGCTTGTGACATAAATTTAACGCTATTTACTATCGCAAAAAAGTACAGCCATACTGTTAAAATGTTCATCTTGATTTATCTTCTCCTATCTATAATAACCACATGTTTCAGTTCTTATGCAATTATCAGTAGCAAATCAAATAACGTTACTTTCAAATATATGGACGGTGTAAGTATATTTAAATGTTACACATAGGAAAAACATAAATAAGAGAGAAATATGAAATGTCGTACATAGAGATAATGTGTAATATATGATGTTAATGCAGACTAATGGAGAAAGTGATTTACACGAATGCGAAATTAACGAAGCATGTAATGTAATTCACAATCGATTTTGGGTATCTAGTTTAACCGAAAGACTGTGTCGTTGTCCTAATGGAAAAGAATGTCCATGGCAATTGAAGAAACAGCTTGGAAATTTATCCCTTCCGCTTAATAATAAATCATATATAGAGGTATGCCTAAATACAAAGTGTACTCTAAAATTTTTAAAGTAAAACTGCTTTTTCTAGTTTTGTACTCCAAGAACAGAGATAGATTTATGTACGTATAAACATGAAGCCGTTAAAGTATACGGTAGAAGCGATAGGAATAATTCTTATTTAATACCATATAACGTAACGTCAAGCTGTATCTGTCCACAATCACATTATTGGAGACTCCAAAAATACATATACGAAGAAAACGATTTGATTATACAAACATTCAAGTGTATCAAGGTACACCCTCAATATTAATGATTCATAAAAGTATTTTAATTCTAATAAACTTTACTATTTTTATTTTTTAATATAGAAAAGAACGTGCAATACCCATGACTTTTGCGGGCATATACGGTCTGATTTATACTCAACATATCACAGATGCATTTGTCCAGAAAATCATTTGTGCATTTATAAAAATAGAAGTACGGAGAATGTTCAAGAATTGCTCTATTCTGGTCCTGCTTACAAAGCTTACTGTCTTCCATTTAAGATATTATAGTATGGAACATATACCTGTGAAGATTGTTCGCTCATAGCTTTTAAAGTTGGTAATAATTCAACTTGAAATCTATCAGGCCACAGAACTCGTGTAACGAGACCAGCTCTTAATGCCTCACTAGCTGTTAAAGTTCTCCCACCCAATAGTAACTCACTTGCCTAGAACGTAAAATATTTGGTGCTTATATCATTAAGTAATAATAATAATCTATTACTCTTATTATGATCGGTTCTGTATAAAAACATATAATAAAATTGAAGAACTTTACGCGTATTTATTACACTTACAATTGCAGTTCCTAATATGTGTGATAAAGTGAAAATAGAAGCACCTTCGGCAATTTGCCCAAGTTTTCCATAAGGGGTGCTAAATGTTGCTTTATCACTAGCTATTACAAGATCAAATAAAGGTAACATTGTTACTCCAAGACCAACTGCAGCGCCTTGAACTCCAGCAACGATAGGTTTATTGAACGATGCCAGGCTTTGAATAAAGTCTCTAAATTGACAAAAGAAAATAGCTTTTTAATGAATTAAATATATGCAATAATTATATACTTTTTATAATAATAGTCACATACTTAACAGCGTCTGCAATTTCTTCGGCCCGAACTCGTCGTTCGTCTTTATTTGTGTGCAACAACATTGATAGTTCAAGACCTTCGCAAAAACTACTACCAGTTGATGTTAATAGAACAACTTTACAATCGTCGTCTTTCTTCAGAATCGATAATGTTTCACGGAATTCTTGCATCATCTAGAAACATGAAATATGTGCTACTGTATAAACGAAGACTCATATGTCTATAATAAAAACAGCAACTATTAAATGATTTACTCCAAAACTTTGTTACCTGTAACGTGAGAGCGTTTCTTATTTTCGTCGAAGATGACGGAGTGAGTATTAATTGTACAAGTCTGCCGTGTCGTCGTACGCTTATTTCTTTGTTACTGAATTGCCTTCGCGTTTCCGTTTTTATTTTATTATTATCCAATTCTAATACTTTGGAGATATTCGTATTTGCTGGAAAACAATCTCTTATTCAACACTCCATATTGCTTTTGTAAACACAATTAATCTTATAATTTATCGCAAGTATATTTTCTCACGAATATTTTCAATACAATAAAAGCTATTTACAAGATATACAGAATATTCCTGATATCGTTAAATAATTATTTTTACCTTTATTTTTACGATTTGCCGTTGTATTTCCAGACCGATTTCCACCACTAACTACTGAAAGAGCATTTGCAGCTTCAGCAAGGCAGGCTGAAAGTTCATCTTCTCCTTTAGAAGATTCTTCATTATTATCTGGTTCGTACGCTTTAGCAAATGTAACTTTACTCTTTGCAGTTTTTTTGGTTTTTGATGTCACCTTACCAGTAGTTGTACCATTTGACCGTGTAATAACTTTACCTGAATTACTACCGGTTTCGTCTATTACAGTAGTATCTACTTGCTTGGAATTTTTATCAGCCTTCTTTGAATCTGATTTCTTATTGAGACGAACCGCTTTATCATCAACGACATTACCAACCACATCAATTTCCGTATTAACTTTTTGTATAACTTTCTTTTTATTTTTTTTTATATGAGTCCCTTCATCTTGCGAAGGTCTCCTCTTCATAGATCTCAATGAATGAGAACCTCCCTCTTCGGTTTTAATAACATCAGCTTTCTCTAGACTGTCAACGCTAACTCTGGGACTTCCGGATGCACTGGAAAATGAGCTGGACGAGTGTCTCCTGATTATAATAGATGCATCCGCTGCATTCCTTATTTTCGCAGGTAAAATAAATTCTGGTTCAGGTGTTACATTTGACTTCGCCGGCGTAATTTGTTCCCCAATTTTCTTATCCATTTGAATGTCACTTAAATGTATGGCAGTTCTTTTAGACCTTGGAGAAACTTTTGACACGCCTACTGTTGCAGTACGCAATCTTAGAACCGCGTTTCGTACTAACTTTTTTCTAAAATTGAGTTCGCGTTGAACTTTCTGTATGTCCATAACTTTTGCTTGGGACTTGGTGATAGGGATCAATCGTTTCTTATCTGGTTGTTCCACATCATATAATAAATTTACAACGCCTTCGTCTTGAAGCAGTCTGTCTATTTCATTTATGATTTTCTTCTTTGGTTTCGGATCACCGGAATTACTTTCCGCCGATCGTTTCGATTTCGAAGACATTTTCGATCCAGATTTTTTCGACGATGTATTCAATTTTGCTTTCAAGGCTACATCTTTCTTATTCGAAGATAAATTTTGTTTTAATATCTTTTTCACTACGATGTTCTTTTTAGGGATCGATTGTGCTCCTTTTTTACTAAGACTCTGTTTCGACCGTTTTAAAGATGTATTCTCAGGTTTTTCATCCAATGTTATGTCTGTTTCATCCGTGGGCTGTTTGTCTGTTTCTTCTTTTTTTATTGTAGCATCAGCCTCGCTAATTGTAGTACTAGCAGGCGAAGTATTCTCTTTAAACACATGATTCTCAATGGTTTGGCTAGTGTCGGACATAGTTTGCACCCCATCTGTTGGATTCTGTTTCTTATTTAATGGAACTTTACTTTTGTACACTTTCTGACGTTTTACGATACTCTGCAGTTGTTCGTGTTCCCTAGCTTTTTCTGTAAGCTTTCGTTTTCTACCTGATCTTGATTCATCCAATCGTACATCTTTTGTATTTAATTCTGTATTCTTTTCTGGAGTGTGCTGCTCAATAACCACGGAGAACGGTTCATAGTTGGAAGGTCTTGTATCTTTTACAGTCGACTCTGTAGAATCGTCTATTAAGTCGATATTAACAATTTTCTTTTCTACTTCGGACGCAGATGTTGTCTCTACGTCTTTAGAAGCTTTACCTGGTGCAGGTTTAAATGTTTTCTTCTTCCTTACAACATTTTTTTTAACCGATGAAACAGGTAACTCCAGAAGTTGTTTTAACGCCAATTCTCGTTCAATTAAAGGATCGAGTTTTGGCGGTGTACTATGTTCGTCAATGCTTAGCGGATCCTTACTTTCCTCCGTTAAAGTCGGTGGTTTTAAATTTGACCAATCAGGATCAACATCACCTTCTAATATTGCTAATAATTCTTTATTGTCAGAGCTACTTTCTTTATTCGTTTCTGTATTTACATTGTCAGTTGATTTTTTATCAGACTGAGCGAAAGATTGAGTTGTAGGCTGAGGCAATGGTATAAGTGCTGGTAAAGAAGTTATTGGGCCACCCGCTAATTTATTCGATAATCTTTGAGTTAGTTTTTTAACAAAAAATATATCAGGTCCAGGCGGCGCTTCTACAATTTTTTGTTTCTCACGAAGTCGTTCCTTTAATGCTTCTTTCACTTCATCTGGCGATGCTATTTGGCCAGTCAAATTACGACCACGAATGACAATAGGCGGCAGTTTTGCCTGCGGCGATATTTGACTTAATATGTTTGCCTGCGATGACGTTTGATTTAATACGTTTGCCTGTGACGATGTTTGATTTAATACGTTTCCTTCGTGCGCTGTACTGTTAACTAATTTCTCAAAATTGTGCGATACTAACAAATTTATTTGGTCTTTAGTCAATGTCGTGATAGAAATTTCTTGCTTTTCTGTACTTTGATTATTATCTGTCTGTTCTTTTGATATTTGCATTTCTTTATTTACATTGGCAACTTCTTCAGTATTTGTTATAACCTCTTCTTTTACATCTAACACATCTTCTTTAATCAATACTGGTGTGTCTTCTTCTACCATTTCAGTTGTCTTTATATCATCTAATAAGCATTTTAATTCAATTTCCACTGTGTCTTGTACTTTGGATACAGACTGACTTTCATCCTCTGCATTTTCATCACCCCAATCATCAAAAATATCTTGGAGTACGCTTCTTTTATTAACTGTTGCGCTCACTTTATTCACTTCATTTACAGATACATTTCCTTCTCTCTGAACGTTTATATGCTTAGAAGAGGGGATAATTTTACTATGAACAAGCTGTTTTTTCATGTTATTCTTATCTGAACTATCACAAGTTTCAGTCTTTACCTGTTTTATATTATTTTCCTCGTTAACATTATATTTCGTTTGCATTTTGTCTTCATTGACTGTTATGTTATCAGTAACTTCTGTAGTGGTTGAAGTTACAGAATCTATTTTAGAAGTGGCGTGTTTGAAGATTTCATTGTTGTTTCGTCGAGTACACATTTTAGAAACATCTGAATCAACAACTTCTGTTGAAATTACTTCTATTATAGTTCCATCGCTTCCTTGGCTGTAATCTATCAAGTTATATTTTTCATTTTCAATTTCAGTTTTTTCAGTTGCCTTCCCTTTCATTGGAAACTCATTTTCATTGGAATTTACCACAATATCCTTTTCATGTACAGTCACAATAATATTTTGTTCTGTGGTTTCATTTGAATCATTAATAGGTACAGTTTCTACTGTTACTACCATAACTTCTGAATCACCATCAACCAATTTATTTAAATCTGTGTCTGTATCTGCAACGTGCAAGGATTGATCCTTACTGTCAAAAGTCTGGCTAAGCGATTGAATTAACGCTTGACACTGAGCATTAGTATCATTGGATGTGTCTGTGTCTTTTACTGTACAAATATCTTTTTCAAAAGATTGCTCATCTTTACCACTATCTGTGCTCAGCATTGCAACATTATTTGAAAGCTTTGTACATCCTTCATTCGAAGATACCTCTTCTAGGCATATTATGTCATCTTTAATTTCAATTAATTCTACTGTATTGTTTGCATCTTTTACCACATCATTCTTTATACCTTGATCAGCATCAGTTTGGGTACGATTAATAGTAGTCATTTGTGTATCATTATTAAATGTCTCTTTCGTGTCATTATTAATTGTGTCTTGTGTATTGTTATTAACTCTCTCTTCTGCATTGCTACTAATTGTTTCCTGTGTATTATTGTTAATGACCTCTTCTATGTCATTGTTACTTGCTTCTTGCATATTATTATCAACTGTCTCTTGAACCAACCCACTAATTAAATCAACAGTAACCTTCTCTACTTTTGGATTCTCAACTTCAATTTTCTCGGTTGAATTATTTGTATCACATTCATTTACTGACAAAACAGTTTTAACTGCATTGTCTGTACAATCATTTCTACTACTTCCCTGAGAGTCAGAAATGTTTACCACATTTGTTACATGGTCATTATTTGGTTCTATCTCTGACAAAGAGGATAAATCTACTGTTAATGTTGGTTGTATTTGAATAGAAACAATCTGTGCTTCATCTACTTGTTCCATTGTAAAGCATCAAATTCATTACAATTATTTAAGAATCCATAAACTGTCCTGTTAATGAAAAATAATGATTATTGTCACTAATGTTAACAAGATTATAAACGATGGTTACCTAATAATAAATAATTATTAAAGTGTATTTGCTAGTCATCAAAAATTCAACAAGAGATAAAATAAACAATTTTTTATATGTACCATAACCTAACAAAGATTCATAAATTACATAAAATGAGATTCTTACTTTTCTTGTTTCTTTACAAAGTAAAATTAAATCACAGATTTCACGTAAAAAAAATAGTTTTAATACGTTACAGAGATGAAGCTTTAATGCAAAATTATAACAGTATGCTTCAACGAATTAATGTTTCGACGACTTAAAAAACCACGATAAATGATACGTAGTACAATAATTTGAAAGCAATTACTTTTATCTGCTTATCCAAATATATTTTTGTTTGGAACTTGTCGATCCGAATCATTTATTTTATGTTTTTCCACCATTTAATAATAATTTTGTTAAATACACAAAATGATTTCAATGGTAGAATGTGAAACTTACCAACCAGGACTGCTGTGTCCATACTGTGTAGATTTAAGTGATAATCACATATTATTCAAGCTTTAGAAAAATTCTTTTATTACAGAAAATCTCCATTAATCAAATACTTTTGGTAAATCATACAAATTAATGTAATTCACACGGTAAAACAATTATTTCCTTAAATCACAACACAATGTTTACAAGACTGAAATCAGACGTATGCACTACTGTCATCAATGTAACAAGCATACTTGTATATACTTTTCTTCAGAGTTTCAGTAAATAAGTATGTAAATATATCATGTAAAATATGAAATTTCCATATAAATTTAAATCGCGTCATACATTCTATGCTATGAAAGGAAAATCCAACTATTGACAACTACGATCAGTAAGTGTAATTAATTAAGCAGCATTGTCATTGGTCTTTTTATGTGGATAACATTACCACTAAAATTTGATAACTAATCACATAAAACGAAGAAAGAAACGTTTTACAAATATTACTTTCTCGTTTAGATTATCGTTTTAATAAATAATTGTACTATAGTTGATAAAATTATATTTAAATACAATCGAAGATATTATATTCATTTCCATTCAATGAGGAATACAGTACGGCCAAATGCATTTTCCTTTTCTTCTGCTTCGCCAAGTTGCTAATGTTGCATAGTTAAAATGTTAGATGGTGCTATTCTGTAGCAGCATGCAGGGACTGTGGTCTTCCCTCTCACTCTAGTTGCGAGAGTGGGGAAAACGGTCATGTTGCACTCGGCGTGACTTCCGATTCCGATCCAGTTCCTGTTCCGGGCCGCATTCTTCCGGCTAGCATTCGTTTTAAAGTTTCGTTCCGACTTAATACTGACATGTATTATTATAATTGGAATAATTTTCATTGCCTTTTAGAAATCGAAGAGTACGCTACTCTTCCAGTTTTTTTCACGCATTTGTCTCTCGCACGCCGTATTCAATTTTCTAACGAGCAATATCAATATAACACTGCACAAACACTTCGTGATATGCCTTGCAAGAAGATCGTTGGTAAATACACACGTTTTCCCGAAAACGGCCTTTATGTCAATTTGACCTATGGGTACTGCGCGGATATCCTTGACGATCTCATTTTAACGTTGGAGTTAGGCGAGAGATACAAAGCCGTTTTGTCACAAACTAACCCATGGGAAACGTATCTGTCCAATATCAGAAGAGCTTTTGACATTCCTAAAAAAAACATGCCTGACGACTTTCATAAATACGACATTTACAATCGGTCTTCTTATGAAAACATTAATAATTTAAGGTGGAAATAAGTGCAAATATTATTTTCTAATGGGGTTTCTTAACGATTCTTCCACATTTATTTTCGAATTGTTCTTTCTTCTTATTTAAAATTTAGTTTCTCTCTAATTTGACTGTGTGACAATGTTAAAATGTTTTTTTATTTTCTTTTATCTCTTTTGTTTCTGTTTTTTAATAAACTATTTCTAGCCCTGGCAGGGAGGTAATTGTAGAATTAAGTTTGGGTTAGGTATGGAGAAAGTGATTTACACGAATGAGAAATTAACAAAGCATGTAATGTAATTCACAATCGATTGTGGGTATCTAGTTTAACCGAAAGACTGTGTCGTTGTTCTAATGGAAAAGAATGTCCATGGCAATTGACGAAACATAAATCATATATGTATATAGAGGTATGCAAAAATACAAAGTGTGTTCTAAAACTTGTAAAGTAAAACTTTGCTTTTTCCAGTTTTGTATTCCAAGAACAGAGATGAATTTGTGTACTTACAAACATGGAGCTGTTAAAGTGTACAGTAAAAGCAATAAGAATAATTCTTATTAAATACCATGTAACCTAACGTCAAGTTGTACCTGTCCACAATCACATTATTGGAGACTCATTCAAGTGTATCAAGGTATACCTCTAATATTAATAATCATACAAGTATTTTAATTCTAATTTCATATATATATTCTAATGGATTTTACTATTTTTATTTTTTAATATAGAAAAGAATGTGCAATACCCATAACACAGATGCACTTGTCCAGAAAATCATTTGTGCATTTATAAAAATAGAAGTATGGAGAATGTCCAAGAATTGCTTTATTCTGGTCCTGCTTACAAAGCTTACTGTCTTCCATTTAAGAAATTATAGTATGGAACATATACCTGTAAAGATGGTTCACTCATAGCTTTTAAAGTGGATAATAATTCAACTTGAAATCGATCAGGCCAAGGAACTCGTGCAACGAAACCAGCCCTTAATACCTCACTAACTGTTAAAGTTCTGCTACCCAATACTAATTCACTTGCCTAGAATGCATAACATTTGGTGCTTATATCATTAAGTAATAATAATAATAATCTATTACTCCTATTGCGATATTATTTAGTATTATTAGATTTATGTTTTACTAAATAATTGTACTACATTTGATAAAATTATATTTTTATACGACCGAAGATATATTTATTTTATTCATGAGGAATACCAGATGCCGACAATGAAGACCAAGGAAATTCCAAGAGGTAGGAAAAATGAAATACATTCACTATTATAGGAATTATGGTCGTTTAAAAATTGGACCATTCTAATGGGGTTTTTCTTACTTTACGGGGTTAAGAAACTATTTCTCCAACATCCTTAGAATTTCTAACTATTCTTCACAAAAATACGCATTGTTTGCATTTTGGTACATTAAAATCCTCCGATCCGTTCAGGAGCTACGATGTTTTAAATGTAGGCACGAAATTTCGGGGAAACATTTCTGGCCATACATTATATTTTCGGAAAGGAATTTTTTTCTCAAAAGTGTGTAGGATTTCCAGGGTATGTGTAATCACCAAAAATAATTGTAATTGACCTCAGCAACTAAAAATAATTTTTTTAGAATGATTTGAAATTTTTTAATTTCTTCGAAAACTATCAGCACCTACACGAATTTTTTTCTCGAAAGTGCGTAGGATTTCGGGAGTACGTCTATTCACCAAAATTGATTGTAATTAACCTTCGCAACCAAAAATAATTTTTTCGAAATGATTTGAAATTTTTTCATTTCCCCGAAAAATTTCTGCACCTATCTCCCGTCGATTTTTCTTTAAAAGTTTGAATACATTTTATTTGTATCCCGTCTGTGGTAGTATTGATAAAAGAAATGTTAGTAATCCGCATAGTGTGAATTAGCCTTAAGGAGACGAGTGTTCTGTGTTTATTAATTTTACCGATTTCGGTGGATCAGTCGAATATAGTTCCTAAAGTGACCGTTTTTAAGAGAAGAGGACGTACCAAAACCACCCAAAACCATATTTTATGAAGTCGGTATTTCAGTTCGCGTAACGCCGCTCCCGTAAAGTAAAACGCCTAGTCTGTATTTGATTTGTGGTTATATGCCGATTATAAGTTGCTTCTTTTTTACTTATAACTTTTTTTTATATTTTGTACGATTGAATATACGATTGCAGGTTTTAAAGTACAAAAGTTAATTATGTTTTTTACGATACACGTACTACGTTATGATAACACAACTGTTTTATGGTGCAATATAATGTGTAACTTGAAAATAAAGTGATTGAAAGTAAAAGGTGTTTTTTAACATTAATACTGTACATTACTGTTTTTTTTTCTGTGCTATTCTGAAACTATTTCATTATTACTCAAGGCTAAAATATATTCATAGTCAAATATAAATTTTAGTTAGGTTAGATTCGTAGTAAACAAATTATTTATCAGTTGTTGGTTTTATTGTACCATGTGATAATTTCGATAAGAACAGATACGTTATAATCATTTCACTCGGTCTTCTCAATTTTTCCGTTACGGTAAATAGTTTCATTGTAACATTTATTAGTTGCACAACCATTCGAGAGTTTTCAAAATCTGGATAGTGCTTATATTTAACATTAAAAAATGCCTGCGAAAATCGTTATTGTTGGTTCGTGTATGATTGATTTTACTTGGTGAGTGAAAATAGTATATACACTAAGTAGGAGAAATGTTTGTTTTAAAATTTGTGAAAAAATGTATCTAATCAGTTTACTTTTATCTAATAATAATTGTTAGGCAATACATGTTTTGCTTTTAGTTGTTAGGTAAGATATTTACCTTGAATATTTTATGAGACAAAGGTAAAATACTATTTTATGTTTAATTCTTTCTCTCTCCTAATAATTTGCTAATTAACAATAGTTAGCAAATGAAAGAAACAATAGACTAACATAAAATTATTTAATATCATTTCTTATATAAAATACCAGAAAAATATGCATGTAGTATAAGGAGAACATAAAATACAAGTTACACATATTCAAATGGAAACAGTTTCTTTCGCCGTGATTAAGATATATTTATGTTTTAGCTTTTCTCCTCGTTTACCAAAACCTGGTGAGACCATAATTGGTAGTAAATATGAAATAAAGTATGGTGGCAAAGGTGCAAACCAATGTATGGTCGCTGCCAAGCTTGGTGCCTCTACAGCAATGGTTGCTTCAGTACGGTTTTCTAGTATTATTTATTCTCTTATATAACTTACACGCATAATCATTTTCATTTTTTTTTTTAAATTGTCTGCTAGACCATTTTAATAGTTTTTTAATACAGTTAGGTTCTGATATTTACGCGCAAGAGTATTTAAAAATATTTAAGAAGGAAAACATAGACATTTCTCACATTCAAATACAAGAAGACCAACACAGTGGAATAGCACACATTACGGTCGCTGATAATGGTAGGTAATGACATTTATTCAGAAACTATGAACACTATTTCGTAATTTGTTCAGTTTCAAAGAATACTATCTGGATCTTATTACCTTGACAACTTAACGTTGTTAGTTTTGTCAAGTTACGCATAAAATAGAGTTTAAAAAAATCCTCTGCACGATATCCATTTTTAGGCGAGAATAACATAGTAGTCGTGTTAGGATCAAACGCGTCGTTGTGTCCCGAACACGTGGATACCGCAGCAGAGGTTGTTAAAGGTGCTGACGTTTTATTGTGTCAATTCGAGACGCCTCTAGAAAGTACTCTGCACGCTTTAAATCTACACAAAGGCCACGGTTAGTTGCGTCTGGTAACGTCTAGTTCTTTCATTCGATAACGATAAAGCTGTGTATATGAAATGTAATGCGATAGGTCTGTCGATCGTGAATGGGGCGCCTGCCATTGAGAATGTTGACTCCGAAATACTGTCCCTGTGCGATATATTCTGCGTCAACCAGAACGAGGTATGCCGATTCCCGAACAGTATCATTGCGTCTCGCCGTCAAACGAACTTTCTGTAAACGCCAAAATGTTTGACTACCACGTATTAATCATTTTACACTTTTTACGCCGCTTACGTGTTTATGAGCGGCCAGTCAATCGTTGCATCCACGGGTGTTTGGCAAACATGCTCGTTAAATATCATTTTGAGATTCCCGCGGATGGCGCGCGCCAAGCATACAAATTTTAGCGCCGAATCGGTTAAATGGATGTGTTTAACGCACGTTTACAGGCCGAAGTTATGACCGGGGTGCAGTGTCAGGAATTGTCAAACGTGCAAGAGGCCGTGGAGAAGCTCTTGGACATGGGTTGCAATACGGTGATCTTAACTCTGGGAGAATTGGGAGCGGCGTTCGCGTCTCAGGAAAATAGAACTCTCACGTTTGTTCCTACCAAACATGTTGAGGCCGTGGATACAACAGTACGTTCACGTTGTTCTATCCGTAAAAGAATTTCAGACGAATTTTTATGAACTTTCGTTGTTTCGTAATTGTAAAACAATTGTCGAGGAATGTATCTTTTGGGTAAATAGTTGAACGAATTGTTCCTCAAGTTATGTTCCAAAAAAATAATTAGTTATTTATAAAAATTCGTAACTAAGGTTCGAAGCATGCGACGGGGTGATCCACCGCTGCTCATTTCCTCTTGCACTTAACGCATTCGAGACCGATGACTCATATGAGCGGAATATCTTACTCTTTCAGCCGATGACGCAGTACGTGGCTCAGAAATGAACTAGAAAAATGTTGTCGATCTGTCTCGAACCAAATAATCTCACACGTTTGCTAAATTAAATACTCAAATATGTTTGTTCGTTCCGTCTTATCCCGAAGCTTTTCCATGCAAGGAGTCTTACTTCAGCGATACACGATTAATCACTATTTTTACCTCTAAGTTTACTAGTTTCTTTTTCAAGTTGCTTGCGAGGAGCATTTAAATTAATTACTAACAAATTTATGACTCGAGAAACGATAGGTCATCGATTGCTAATAGTGGATTGCATATGCACAGGGAGCTGGGGACGCATTTTTGGGCGCTCTCGCGTACTTTAAAGTGTATCATCCAGGTCTTCCAATGGCGGAATGCATCCGAAGAGGCTGCGTGGTTGCTACGGAATCCGTTTTGAAACTCGGCACACACTCGAGCTTTCCGACCAGGAGCAGCCTATCGCCCGACTTGTTTCTCGACGAAAGCTAATAAAAATTGTTGTCGCGAACGACGCACGATTGCGTCCTTCGCTCGTGTAGTTGTTATTACGTGGTAACGTTCGCGCGTCTTTATTTGTTACGCTTCGTTACCCGGTTTCTTCTTTATAAATCTGTCACATTCGCTTCTCAAATTTTTAATAAACACGTTTTAGGAAAGCTTGAACTTGTAATTTATTTCATTTCCAAATGTTCCGTTTGAATGGAAATGGTTATCCCGTCTGCTATCATCCCGAAAAGATCGAAGGGTCCGGCGTGATTTTGTTTAGAAACGACCCGGGATCGTTCCTATCTCGTTTAACAGAAATTCGTTTCCCACGAACGATAGCCGACATTTGAAATTCGCATCTTCATCAAAAGCGACTATTTTCACACGTGACGCACAAAAATAAAGAAAAAGGAGAATCGTTTCGAAAGCGATTCCGCAAATAACCGTAAATTGTATTCAGACGTGGTGTTTTTGGTTACGATTGATCAAAAGTTCGTTTTTTGTTGAGAATTTCGAATAAATCCCAGTGACGTCCGAATCGTTATCTTCCTTGAAAACAGAGAATAAACGCCATCAAAATTCATGGCCGCTTTCTGTAAAGGTTTTTTAACTATCGTCTTGTATATGTATTTCGTGCAACTTAACGAATTTGTACTGGAACGAAAATATTCCGATGCAAATTAGCAGATTTAATCAGTATTTTATGCGTTTGATTGCGTTGATTTAAGCGTCATCACTGATCCGGCATCAGTGTGGTCTTCGGTCTCGGATCCCGAACGAAGATGGAAAAGTATGATAGCGATTATATTTTTCGCAAGCAACGAGTCTAAAAAGCGGAGGCATTGCCTTTTAAAACGAGCAAAGGTACGCCTCTGTACGATTTTTTTTGCACGAACCTCGAAGATCGACAATCCTTTAATTTTGATACCTAGCATGGTACGATAACAATTTCTTATTTCCGATGATTTTTATTATTTACTACGTTTCGTTGTTTTTTGTTTTTACTAAACATCACTGTATTACAATCATGTTTACCACTGCACGGGTAGATGACTATTAATAATGTTTGTTTCCTTGAAACACGTGGAATTAATTCCAAGTGTTTACTTGAAACACGTGGAATCAATTTCAAAGGACAATCCAAACGCGTGGAATTAATTTCAAAGGACAATCGAAACGCGTGGAATTAAACGATATAATTCCACGTGTTTCGTTCGACACTTCTGTTTTCGATTACCTGTATTTAAAAATAGCATCGTCTTATAAACCGTAGACGCGAGTACAGACATTTCCACCGATCAACAAGAAATGTCACCATGCAAATGAGGAGGCCGCTAATCACGACGATTTGAATAACATCGTGCGATTTAAATATCGTATCATAAAACAATTTGGTCAGAACTTTCTATCGCGTACGAAGATAGAAAAGAAGGGACGACGAAGTTTACCTGATTCTCGGAACGTGTATTTTTAAACGGCATCTTTCCTCGTACGGGACGACGAATATCAGGGATAACGAAGTTGTTGCGTAGCGTGCGAGGATTCGGGTCTCTTACCTTAACGTTGGTCAGGAGCGAAACCTTATTAAAAGTCCGGCGTTCTTTCCCGCCTTGAATTTCCCTGGTTGGTCGACCTTCGAGTACCGGGAGTACTCGGAGTTCTTGACTCATCGACGCGTGCTCGGGACGAGAACAAAACGAAGGACGGTCGCGCGTAAGATTGATGAGAGTAGCGCGCCATTGAAGAAACCCCCCGCGAAAGTACAGTTGGACCAAGAATAACGGGGTCGAGAAAAATGCTCCTCTTTACGCGAGGCGCGTCGGGGTACGCGCGAATAACGCCAGGATTCGATTCGTCGTTTATCCGCGGGACACGCGACGCGGCTGGAATCTCTCTGTGTGTGTTGTTGAAACGCGTTGTGCGTAAATGTCAGCGGGGAAAGGAGCTTGTTCGCGTGTATCCATCACGGCAGGCCGTCCCCCCGCGACACGGTGTCACGATCGGTTGCGAGGTGTTGTTCGCGTGTCTTTCTCCCTTCTTCCATATTCCACGAACTCTCTGGCGCGCGAGACTCCGGACACTTTTTCTTCCTCCGCGGTTACTAGTCGACGACGCTCGCCGTGACGTCTTTGCGCGGTTAATCGGCATTAAATTACAACATTTAAGGGAACGTGTGCGTCTCTTCACAGGAAGAAACGGGGCCCGGTGACGTCAGGCGGCACGAGAGGACGCTCGTTCGAGCGAAGGAAGCATCCTCGATGGGAATCCGGGGCCCTGGACGAGGGGGGATCAGCCACGCGCGGACACCCGTTCAAGTGGGGCAGCCACCCACGTTGCAGTCGCGGCAAAGGATAAAAAATCGTTTGGGCACCCACCGGGACATTCAGTTTTCAGTAAACCATTCAACCGTAACAAGCAACTCGCGAGCATCCACTCGACGAGGCAACAGTTGACGAGACATCGGCAGTCTAGGATACCTCCGTCGATCCTTGACGGCGAGACCCGTTTCTCCATCGTCGAAGAAATTAACCAATTTGCCAACATCCGACCGGCCCGAGTGGTTTGGTCGTTGTCGGTGGTATCGTCTCGCAATAAAATCACTGGGCCACGTTCGGGCGTAGTTAGCCGGAAGGAGACGTCTAAGAAAGACATCTCGACGAAATCTTCTCGTCAAAGCAACGAATCGTGACTGTTCGTTGCCGTAATTGCCGAGTCCGTTTGGCGTCGTCGGGGATAGCCTCAGTGTTTCGATTTCAATTGTATACGTAGGCGAGAACCAATTGAGCCATTCAGGGTCTTAAGGTATTTTAAGATCGCAAGAAGAAGGACCCCGGGTCTATTCACGTCGAAGTGGAAAGAGGAGACCCGCCAGTGTCGAACGGAGCTCCGAGCAATTATTGTCCCTTTGTATCGGGCAACTTTGTTAAACAAGAGGCCGAACGAGAGGGAAGGGAAGAACAAAGAAAAGAGGAGGCGAATGCTGGAGAAGCTTCAGGTGCTCCGTGAAATTACGATGTCGCTGTGTATCGTGGCGGTGATCCTCTTCTCGGGGCTGTTGACTGAACCCGCGGATGCCAGGAGGCTGTCGAGGACCCACCAGCTTCACCATCGTCGCTGGAACGAGTACGATCTGGAGGAATCGGTGCCTCGAGTACTGTCCCTGCGTCATTCGGCCGAGTCGAATCGTTACTGGGAATCGCTGGACCAGCCGCGGCAGACCGACGAGACGCTCGCCAACATCGAGGATCTTGCCAGGGTTTCGAGACCGCGGCGACACCATCTGAAGAACAGGATCGACAGGAACGTTATCAAAGATTCCACGACTGCGACGAAGCAACGTGAAAACGACAAGAAGGCCAACGGCATGAGGATGGACATGTTGCGGGAACCGGTGGATGAAAATGCCAAGCTGGAGCTGGAGGAGAAGCTGGCGCAGAATGCCTCGATTTGCAACTACACCGTCGAGCCGATCACCGATGAAAATGGCGTCGCGATACTGAAACACTTGAACCACATAAGGTGTAATCACGTTAACAGCTGGTGTCACGCGGACTGGCATTCTTGCATCCAAACGTACAGAATGGTCAAGCTCGAATGCGACGATTGCGGGTCCGACAACATGATCAAGATCTACACCGGATGTGTCTGCGGGCTGTACGTGGATCCAGAATTGGGGCACGTGGATCCACAGAATTTAAACCAGTAACGGACGAATTGACGCGTTTGCGCGAAACGTTCTAAACAGATATCAACGATTTCTGGTAATTGTTTAGAACGTTGAGCCCACATTAACCCTGTTGTTCCCCGAAATCAAATTTAAATTTATATACCTCGTGACGTTATACTTGTCATCGTTCGAAGGAATCGCGTTCCTAATCTAAAGAAAACACGCGGCTCGGGGAAATAGCAGGATTATGTCGCAGTCGGAAAAAGTCAGTGGAAGGTTGGTTTTAATACGCGTGGAAACGTGATTTTAGGAGTACAGGGTAATTTTTATTCTTCGTGCGTAACTTATAACCGCTGTGTTCGATTTTTCACCGACTTCTTATACGTAAAACATAACTTGGTCCGTGATTCGAAACTTCTCGTCGAATGGTGGCACTAAACGATCCTTGTGATAAATCTGACGGATCGAAACATTTAGTTTTCATTCGTAACTGTTTCTATGGAATTTTTATCGAGCTTTAATTATATTAGCGGTATTATGGCCATCGTCGAGGGGTTAAGAGTCCAATTTTGAACTCTTTCGTAGATCAGAGTCGAGGAAACGACTGGACGGTCTCGGGTGTGGTTCAAAATCGCGTTCTCGATTCCCGAGCGGCAATTTTCAGTTTCAATAAACTCGTAATTACGACGAAGTTTGAGCGAGAATGCAACTTACGCAGGTACTAAGATTGTTCGCATCATCGATCGTGTAACGCGGTCGAGGATCAATTACAATGTTAATTCTATGATTACACGAGGGAACTTGTTTGACGTACACTCGGGGACGTCCAGACACGGGAAATTTCAATTTGCTCAATTCAATGCTCAATATTATATATTATACTATTAGATCGAAATGCTTATATAATAGAATGCCTCCGTTCTGTTGTCAAAACAATGTGATAGATGCAATATTTATTCTTATACGTTTACCTTATTTATTTATTTATTTGTTTGTTTATTTATTTATTTATTTATTTATTCGTTGGGAATCGCTTCTAACGAATTAGTAATTTAGATATCTACGATGTGATCGATGTAGTTTTGTACGAACGTAGCTATTGTATATGTAATTTTATCTATATTTCATATAGAATATTCCTTTCTTGTACAAAACATTCCACGATTGTACTAAAAAATAACGCTAAGATAATGTATTGTATTGTATGGTACAATGTCTATGTATTAAGATTATATGATGATTAATATAAACATAAAACATTTACGAGAAGCCTTCTTTTTCAACATATCCCAACGTTTACGATGTTCGATCGACGCTAAGCAATGCTTGAGAACGGTTCTAGCAAATAAACCGAAGTCTCTGTATTGTCACTTCGCGTCTGCGAGACGTTTAAGCATCGTGTAATAGCGCAAGTAGAAACGTTTCAATAATTTACTTAAAAGCCTAGGAAATCTGTCTTTCGAGACAGTTGTTTTGGCACATTAATTGTACCAATGACTAAGAATCGATAACGTCCTATTTCACGCTGTAATTCTACTTTCGAAGAGTAGAATAAAAAAAACAAAAGTAAGATTCCTCTTGGAGGAAACTTTGAAAACTCGCTATCGAGCGTCCGAGCATTACCATAAGCGTGTTAGGACTCTGCCATTAAATCAGCGCGTTGGCAGTTCGCTTTCGACATAGGAAAAACCTGGAAACTGAATCGTAACCCATTTAGACAAAAGAGAATAAGGAAACCAATAAATGGGAATCCAAGACTTCTCGGACAAAGAGATTTCATAAACCTGCGAACGATTATTCGAGCCCGGCGCCAAGATTCTATCTCCAAATTAGGGGCCAGCGCTTCGCTTTTAATCTATAAAAAAAAAAAACCCCCGCGGTTCGTTGTAATCCATTTATGCCAAACCGAGCTGACTCTTTCTTCAAAGAGAATCGCTCGTGCGATTCATCGATCGCTCGAACGCGACAACGAACGGATCTAAAACTTGATCGCCAGACCGCGCGGCGCTACTCTATCTTCGATCTATAAATAATCTAGCTTCATCGTACGATTCACTTCTATCGAACGAATCGAAGCAATCATACTTTTTTCGAACACTACAGTCAATCGAAAATATTCGATTTTTCTTTTAATTACAACATTAACGAGCTCTGTGACGTTAAGTTTGGGATCTGGAACCCGACATAATGGCCACGTTCCGTAAACCTAGGGTTAAGCGAAACGTTTGAAACTTTCTCAAACGGAAGTAAAAATTGTCACCTGTTCTCGATAAAAAATCGAAGAAAATAGAAAGAGTAACGTGTCTTTCGATTCATTTTGTCGCAATGTTGCATCGAGTGGCGTAAACGATGTTTCATTTGCGGAGAGTGCAGCAACATTATCGTGAGTATACAGTTTTCCAGGAGGAAGAAAATCGAGTGGATCGGACGAAAGGAGATCTCTTTTCCGTTTAATTCCAAACGAGATTCCAGAGAATTGTAGGCGGTTCGGGGCTCGTACGTGTGACGCAGGCAGCTCAGGTGTCGTTGCACGCTGAATCACCTGCGATTCCGCGTATACGCGTGTTGGACACGGGAATCCCCGGTACAGCACGCGTATCAATGCCGCGATGCGCAACGCGAGTCATCATTTCCTCGGTGTTAAGATTTACACATCATTTTATGGAGATTCGAAGCCTTAAGAACATTCATTCTCCGCTCGAATTTCATATATTAACGCTTCTAAGAATTATTAGTCAATGGGCAGATTCTTTTCATTCATCGAGATCGATTCGATATGAGTTATCGAGTTCACGAAACGCCATAATGAATCATTTCCTCGTTTGATGGGGGAATTTTACGATTCAAGAGGTCTTTCCTACAGAAACTTTTAAAACGATTAAAATTAATTTAAAGGTAGCTTTGAAGATTTATTTTTACGAGAGCTATCCACGTATGCAATAGGTTTCCTTAATTGGAAGCTGAACTCGTCCCTCTTCCTAACGATTAGTCTACAGTTTGCTTCCGTTTCGAAGGCTGTAACTTGGTCATCGTTGTAAGAAAACGTGCGAACGAAATTTTTAGTGTCACGTTAAGGCTGTTCGCAATGAAACTTGTAGAAAGGTTCGCGTTCGAGAACGTTAACCCTTATTGACCCGTTCGACCAAGTTAACTGATCGTTCCCTTCGAACGTGAACGTATCAATGTATCGACGCGTCCTACGACACTTCTTCCAGATACATACTGGCAAAATCGTCTCGTTGATGTGTATTTTCGTTATCCAATTCATGACAGTCATTTTGAACAATCGTAATAATAATGCAGGGCTACATGTTTCGATGTTATTCGCTCCTAAGTCTTGCAAACATTCAAAGGAATTATGTGGTTCTACTTTACAGTGTTCAAATAAAGAGCCATAGAATTAAATGGTCGAAAGGGCTAATCTTTCCACGACGAATATATTCGACACTTTGTATTCGAGTTTGTTTAGGGGCACGTGACCAAAACTGTCGAAAAAATATTTGATATCGGTATATTACGTATCGCAACGCAGACAATTTGTATCGTTGTTAACAATAAAGCCGAATATAAACCATAGAACCAGCGAGGTACGTGCAAGTAGGTTCGTTCCGCAGAGAAATTTCCATCGATTTTATTTTTTCCCCGGTCGTTGCGTAGCGAAGAATATTTTCAATTAACGGCATACAGGGGCGAAGGTATCGATACGGGGGATAGTTTTTCTGGTATCGGATTTCGCAAGAATAATGACCGGTAAAGGGTTCATAACGAGCGAAAATGCAAACGGTAGTAATCCGCGTTTTTTGCTAGACGGTATACTGAAATTTTATATTTTTCGCCGGAGCAAATAAGAGCGCGAAATTTTCATCCCCGCCACCCACAACCGTTATATCCCCGTTAAGTTACACGCTTCAATTAAAACTTCTGAAATGCTGTTTATTATAACAAAGAAAACGCATCGACTGGGTCGCAAAGCTTAAAAACGTAAAAATTGTATTCCTCTTTAATTATCCGGCTTCTCTTTCAATGGACCGTCGGCGTGTTATGACGTTCACAGAAATTTTTCGATGCACCCCCTTGGTTGAGAACGCGAGGAAAGCTCCGTATTATTTAAATTTGAACAAAACGAGCGACCACCAGTCACTGTTAATTTCTTTTTGAATCATCAACAAAATTGTTTCTTCGATTGTCTTAGTTATCCTCCTCGGCAGTGATCTTTGGTGGACTTTCAACGCCGTTAGGTTCGTTCAATCCAATCTTTTCCAAGCTATACTTCGAATACACATCGATGACGTCCTCAGACGGGGGGAACTGGTATGGCAGTCGACGCGTTAATTAGCGACAACGTCACAGTTGTGCAGTCGCATATTCGCGGTAAATGATTGCGCGTAAACGACGGGCTAATGACTCTAACGATAAGGACTCCTTAAGATAAGATACCCGGTGGCTTTCGACGTCAGAGCCACGCATTTCCCTTACTCTTGGTTTCACGATAAAGGCACGACTATTCAGCGAAAGTGTCGTTCGGAATTCGCCGACGACTGTTTTCGCGATAAACTGATATCGTTGTCCGAATCGAACCTGGGGGCCATTAAACGGTACCGGTCCCTGGTATCGTCTTAAAGCAAAATCGATCGGAATTCGTTGGTTTCGCGTCGGGCCACGCGACGAAAATTGCCGGTTACCGGTAGTTTAACGTGCCCATATTTATGAACGAGGGGCTTGTTTGCTTTTTATTACGGGGAACGTGATGTCCCGCGAGCGCTCGGTGCCCCCTTTTGTTCTTGCAGATTTTTTTCCCGCGATCCTCGCGAACCCCCTCGCTCGTCGTATTTCAATCTCCGCGGCGGATGAATGCGCGGGAGCTTCATAAACATCGAATCGCGGTTTCGATATTAAATTTATCGCTGGTACAGCTTACAATGCCGCGTGTCACCCGGTTCTCGATGGCTACGAGACAAACACAGCGGCGGGTCGCGGAGTACGCTTAATTCTTTATGTTTTTATCAGGTAGTTATAGTTCGGTATGCGGCTCTCTGCACCGCGGTGCACGCGTTTTTCTTGTTTCTCCCGTTTTCGAGCGTCGCTTTGTGTCGATCTTTTGCGGCGAGCCGATCGCGCGATCGAGAGACCGAGGGACTCGAAAGCGAATCGCGGTGACGTCAAACGTGAAACGTCGAAGAAAAAGTGCCGGACACTTTTTTCTAAAACGATTGCGAAACGCGCGCCCGCTGACGTCAAAGAGAAAACACGCTGTCGATGCATCTCGGTATCTGATTAGCGAACAAAACGTATCGAATGACGTCAAAGCCTTCAGGTATTCTCCCTTTTTTCTTCTCTTTTTCCTTCTTTTTTTTTTTCGAACGACACTAACTCGTCGTATTTTGAAAACGAGAGTAGCGCGTGGGTGGGTCGAGAGTAGTGCGTGGGCGGTGCATGGAACACCGGGAACCGTCCAGAATACTAAATGAAAGTTGCCCGAGTAGCGATGATTCGTGTTCAAAACGATAGAAACGCGAGCCTCTCGCCCATTCTTCCGCTCGTTCGTAACATTCCGGAAAATAATTCGAAACTATGTTACAGCAGCTTACGGTCTCCCCGATAATCGCGATTTATTGTTATCTAAGTTGGCTTTCATTAGCGTTCGTGGGATCGTATTGGATCGACTCGAAAGCTATCTAGTCGGTCATTCGCGGATCCGACACGATCGCATCGTCCGACAGACCCATTTCATTTTGGTCGATATCTTGATAAGAGGGACTATGGTCCTATACGTTGGGAATACCTTTCATCGTGGCATCGTTAGCGTTATCCTAAAATACTAGAGAGCTCCGCTCAATGAAAACTAAACAGATTCCAACAAAGTTGTAATAAAAGTACAGAAACGACGTTACGAGTAGAACGGAGAAATATATGTGGCAAGAGAAGGCTAGATCTCGAGCGGAGCAAGAAGAAACAAAAGGATACTATCCTTCGTCGGAGAAGGAACGTTCTTCAAATTAAGATAGTGATGACGCTGAATGTATTTTTGGTGGCCATTTGTTCTCTGAGTCTATAGAACGGCGGGTTAGGTATTTAAAATGTCAAGGTTGGGCTTATTGTCCGTGTTCCGGGCAAGAGGCGGAGGACGAAGAACAAAAATCGCGTGTTCTTTAATTCTTCGTTGAAACACGGGACAAGAGGAAACGGGGGGGGCGGGTGGGGGAGCCGAAATACACCGATTTCAAGTCAGAAACAAATCCCGATCGCGAAAGATCTCTTTCTTTCCCCTTTTGTCGAAGAAAAGCAAGACGACGGCGGCGTCTAATTAATTGGAACTTTCAGGAGGAAGAGGCGGAGGATAAAATTTGTCGTCTGGAGTATCGGAAATTTTGACGCCGGGCGAACGTGCTGCATTTGACGTATCCCGAGACAGCATCCGACAATTTTCTTGCGTGGAAATGCGCCGCGGTATAACGCGAGATATTGCGCTACACGTGGCTGCCCCGGCGTACAATTTACGGCAACCGAGGCCGGGGGTTAAAGGGAAGCAGACCTGAAATGAGGTTTCAAGATTCACGCTGCTTAACTGGATACCTCGGCGGGACTAATTCGTTCTGTCGCGTCTCGCGATCGAACTTCGACGCTTATTAGGGTACGAATTGCGTCATTTTTACTTAGAGGGGATGTTCGAACGTAGGACGATTATCGTAGATTATAAGCTTTCGATGTTAATAGATCGCCAAATGACCCGGGACGATTCCCCCATTGTGTTACGCAGGATCGTGGCGCTTAGAAAGCGTGCGGATTTACTTAGACCCGTTTCGCCGTTGTTAAACTGGGCTTAATGCACCGCGATTTCTCAACGAGCCGCCGTCTGTAAAGTTGCGGGAAGGTCTCGCGTTCGGTAAAGTTGAAAAGGTTCGCTATGGGTCAGTAGGACCTTGTCGGTATGGATCGGTCCCGGGAAAGGAATCGATCGTGGTTCCGTGTGGTTCGCGGCGGCGATCACGGTCGTCGGGAAGGGTGGTTCGGTTCGATGCAGCCGAGTGACGAAGTCCAACAATCCCGGAGCCCTTTTTTTCCCTCAGACAACGCGATATAGGTAAAAGCAAAGGGTGAGAAGGGGGTATCGGTGGGGGAGGCGAGCGAGCGTCGGTCGTGACCCAGCCGAAGCTCAGTAGGACGTAATCGTCCCTGAAGGGGATTTCGCATTTATCGTACACATTCGCCTCCGACCCCTTCTTCTCCAGCGATGGTCTCTCGCACGGTTCGACGTACGAGCTACGAAACCGTACATAGCTCGGACGTTCTGTGTAGAGGGGCGCTCGCGCGAGCAAATACCGTATATAGGTGCAGGGTCCGCGACGTCGACGTACTCGTGGAAGAAAGCCAGTGCGGGTATCGGCGGGATGGGCGGTAGGTACGTATTTCGAAGACTATCAATCATTGGTAACCTGTAAAGGATCTAATTATCCTGGAGCTGACTGGGCTCCGTTCGCTGCACCCACCGCTCGTCTTGTCCACCCCCGGTTTGGTACCGGCCTGCCCTCCCTCCCCCCACTGATCCTCCGGCCTGTTCTACCTACCCGCGACCACCACCTCCACCGGAGGCCACCCTTTTTCGCTCTAGCAACCACCCTTTTTCAGGATAGAAGAAGAGCGAGAGAGCGCGACGCCGGTGGCCACGCAAGGGGTGGGACGAAGACAGGGGGGGGGGGGGGTGGCCGCGCGGACCCCGGGGGGGAACGAGCAAGAGGAAGAGGAAGAAGGAGGAAGGGTTGTTCGGAGACAGAGGGAAGCGGAGAGAGACAGGACGAAGAGAGCGAACGAGGTGAACGCGTTGGGTAGGGTGGAGAGAAAAAAAAAAAAGAACCGAGGTGGGAGGAGAGAGAGAAAATTCGGTGTGTGTACGTGTTTGAGTGTGTAAGAGCGCAAAGAGTGGCTCCCACCTCTGGAAGAGAGGTTGGCGTCGGTGTGGTGCCGGCTTTTTTTCGTACACGCCAGCATGTCTACCCGCGTGGCCCGACCGGCCGGTGTGTGGGTGCGTGCGTGTGGCCAGGTGTATAATAGTGAGTGCGGGTAGTTGGTTAGGTGGCCCGGTCGATATATCAGGGCTCCGCTGCAGCTGTCTGTCAGGCTCGCGAACTCAGCGCTAGACGACTCGGGCTCGGGGTCTAGAGAAAAAACCGCTCGTCGTCTGTCCTCTTCTCTTTCGCTCTGGCCCTCCCCCGCCCCCCCCCTCCCAACCGCCTGCCAGCCACCCCCGACCCCCTTCGCGGCTCCGTTCGGCCCGACGTTTCGCGACCCTCTCTCTCCCACTGCCCCCCAGCACGATCTCCTCCTCTCGCTCTCGCCTACCCTGTCTTCCTCCCGCGACCCTCTTTTCCCTCTTTCACCCTGCTTCTGGGTAATTTTTCATCGTTGCAGCGGACGACAGAAGCGCCGCGACGGCGGAGGCGGAGGCGGCGCTTCCCCACACAGTCGCAACGCGCACGCACACGTACACCGTCCACGACCTGCACGTACAGGGGTTGGCGCGCTCGCGATCGCGCCGCCCTTACCCCTCGCACCCTCCAAGTAGAACCACCGACTCGCATGTGCAACACGCGCACACACGAGCCCCTCGTAGCGGACCACACGAGCCCCGACGTGCACCGATACACCCACACCAGCGACCCACCGGTGCACACGGTCGTTGGATATCGTCGGGGGATCAGGAAATTTTTGGCTCGCCAAGAAATATACGGTGCCGGTTCGCGGGGGTTCCGTCAGACCGGGGGACCAGCGGAGGGGGGAGGGGGGGTTGTCGGTCTCGAGAAGCTCTTCTGCTTCGGATCGTAACGTTTCCAGGGGGGGGGCGGCGGGGGGTGGAAGATTGTTTCGATACGCTTGAACGGGACACGACGAGGATTACGATGCTCTTGTCATGGACCTTTGCCGTCTTTTTTCGGTTTTAATAAAGATACGAGAGGGATCCCGTCGAAAGGGTCCATGAATTTGATGCGATTCTTCTTCCACCGGTGTTCCGGTTGCAACGATGCATGCCGAGGCTGCCCGAGATCCTCGCACTTCCCGATCCCACTTTATCGCTTCTTATCGCAACGTCGCGAACCGATTCCTTGGTGGTTGTACACAGCGATGGGATTCGAAGCTTAGAACTTTTGGAAGTCGTGATAGGTTCGAGGGTGTTGAGAGTCGTTGCACGATAGAATCGACTCGAGTATAGAAAAGGGTCTTGTTCTACGTGCAACATTGTTTGGTATAAACACCATATTAACGTCAGTAATTCCGAGGGTTGTGATTTTCTCATCTTTCGATTAAAATATTTACGAGTTTTGTAGCTCCGAGTATGGAATCTGAAACAGTTAAACAGAGACACGTATAAATGTATTCGTTTGTTTGATCCTTGTGCGAATGTAAAAAGCAAGGCAAGACCGTGGATCGTTCAGCATTGATCTTGAACCTCGGGCAGATTTTCTTCCTTTTCTCGAGCGAAAGTCCACACTTTACTTCCGAGATCTTATAAAGCGGTTTTCCGAAGCGAGCAACAAATGGTCGAGTTTTAAATCGCTTTGATCGCCGGCACGCCGGAGTCCTTTGTTATTTTACGTCCGCCGGTGAAAATCGTTGACGAAGTAAATGACGGCTGTTGGCTCACGTGCAGTTAACCGTAATTATCGTTTATCTTCTCCTATGGGGTTCGCGTTGCAACTTCCAACTCGTCAAGGAATATTAATCCACCCCACCGTCCCTCCATCTCGCGACGAAGATTTTTAAACTTCCGCGTTTATTTGCGCCGTGTAACCCGGTTATTGATATTAGTTTAATGGAAACGAACTTCGCGTTTAACTTTCGGATTGTTCTCCGCCCTTTCTTTCCCTCCCTCTCTGCAACGGGGGCTTCATGGTCGAGAAACTCGAGAACAGGCCAGCAACTCGAGATACTTTCTAATTCACTTACACCAAATATTTTTAAACAACTCGCGTCAAGAGCGAGACGGCGTTCGAAGGAGCGCTTCAAACTTTTTCAAATTCATCTTGGCCGTGGAAAGGAATTTCGTATTTAAATGGCAGGAAAGTTGATATCCTTGTTCGAGCCGCGAAACACAGGACCGGATGCCGGATGACGCAAACAGAACAAGATAGATTGCCCGTGTTTGCTTGATACCACTTTTTATTTCCCTTCCGTTCTATCTGGTTACGTACACCCTTATTCGCGCCTTACGATCCAACTATACCCGCTGGAAGGAATATACCGACGTACTCGAAGAGCGCTCAAGTGGTATGGAAAACGATATCCTTATGGCAGAAAACGGCGAACGCGTTTTTCGCCAGACAGGACTGCGCGCCGGCCACAAACCGGAAGTTCAAAATAGGCGACAGCTTTCGCGTGTACGTTTTCACACGTAAACGTAATATACAGGGTGTTCGGCCACCCCTGGGACAAATTTTAATGGACGATTCTAGAGGCCAAAATAAGACGAAAATTTGTTGACTGGGGCTTCTTTAAAAAATTATTAAAAAATTAAATTAAAAAATTTCAAATCGTTCTGAAAAAATTATTTTCAGTTACAGGGATCAATTACAACCATTTTGGGTCAATAGACATACCCCCGAAATCCTGCCCACTTTCGAGAAAAAAATTCGAGTAGGTGTGAAATTTTTCGGCGAAATTGAAAAGTTCCCAATCGTTCTGGAAAAATTATTTTCGGTTGCAGGGGTCAATTACAACCATTTTTGGTCAATAGACTAACCCTCGAATTCCTGCCCACTTTCGAGAAAAAAATTCGAGTAGGTGGATAAATTTTTCGACAAAATTAAAAAATTTCAAATCGTTCTGGAAAAATTATTTTCGGTTGTGCGAGTCAATTACAACCATTTTTGGTCAATAGACATACCCCCGAAAACCTACGTATTTCCGAGAAAAAAATTCTTTACCGAAAATATATTGCGTGGCCGGAAATGTTTCTATAACTTTTTAATTAAGCCTCAATCAAGAAATAGTATCCTTAATTTTCGCCTTATTTTGGTCTCTAGAATCTCCCATTAAAATTTTTCCCCGGGGGTGGCCGAACACCCTGTATACAGTCGAGAGTGTTACATCAAATTTCATGCACGACTCCCTCCTCAAAACCTGCATAAAATGGAAATTCTATCGTCGTTGAGTATGACCCTCCGTTCGTCTGTCACGTCCGCTGTTCAAGGACCAAGTAAAAATTACTGGACTCTGTCTATATTCCCTATAATTCATCCCCATAAAATGTGAACAAGTTAGATAACGGATAGGCAGTAAGGGTGGACTTGATAAAGATAGAGAAAAGTAAAAATAAGAATAGTTGCCAAGAATTTTTTGGTATGTTCGTTTAAAACGCGATTTCTCTCCAACCATGTCTTTGTTAAGTTCGCCGTTGCGACCCTCGACGCCTCGTACGTTTTTTATCGGGTTCGGCATCAAATTGGCCCACCGTGGTTGTATCGAATCGCGATACCGAATGCCCAGTCCCTCGAACAGATTACATCGAGGCTGGCAGCAAGAACAATCGGACGCCTCGGCGAGTTAACGGTCGAGGTGGCTCGGGGGATAATGTTAACGCGTTAAAGGACAGCGCCGCGACGCGCGATCCCGTCCCCGTCAGCCGTCCAAGTTTCGCCCGGAATTGAATCGCGAATCCATCAAAGTCGCGTTGTTCGCGAGGGGCGTCCGTTTTCTCTGGGAGTTTCGACGAGCTGACACCGTTTCGCCGTCATAAACATCGCGAAAGTGAAGACGCCGCGAAAGTTCGGGGCGTTTACCGTCGTCAATGGGGTGTACTGGTACGCGCACGAACACGCACGCACACATGGACGCGCATACACGTTGCGCCACCCTAACCACGTGGACCAATACTCTGTCACGCGCGGCCGCGCACACAGCGAGACAGCCTACGCGAAAAAAAACTGTCCAAGGTGTACACACGCTCGCAACCGGATAGGTGCAGTTGCACGCGTGTACGTGCGCGCGCGTGCCTTCGCTGGGCCGCACAACCACCCTCGAAAAAATCCGTTCAATCGCACGCGCGCATACACGCGCACGTAGCCGCGTATAGGCGTACACGCACACGAGCGCGCGTACTTTCCGCGTGGAAGAGGAGGAGGAGGAGGAGGAGGAGGACGACGACGACGACGACGACGCGGAACCACGGACGCGCGAGAGAAATCGCGTACGAGCGCACCAACACGCCGACGAACGCTCACGAAGATTCAGAAACGCGGCTACACAAAGACAGACAGGGTACGTAGGTAACCCTGCAAGCCTGATCCCCCTCCCACCGGTGGTGGTCCTCCCCCCGGCTGCCACCCCCGTAGCCCCATCCTCTCATGGTTGCGAACCTCTCTAGGGGAAAAAGTAGGAAAAGAGTGGGGAGGATCGATTTTTACTGGGGCAACCGCCCTCCTCCTCATGCACCCTCCTGCATCAACTACCCCTCCTCTCACATCCTGTACTTTCCTGAGCTAGCCATGCCATGCCCTGTCCCGGTCGTAATGCACCGTCTCCGCCCCGGCTAACACCCCCTTCGCCACCCACATCTATCCCACACCATCGCCATCGCCGACCACCCTCCGCCCGCTCGCCGCCTACCCTGACTTCTCTTCCTCCTCCTCCTCCTCCTCCTCCTCCTTCTCCTCGCGTTCGCCCTCCGCGCGATTTTACCTCTTTTTATTCTGCGAAAATATTCAAAAGAGTTTCGGATGATGGTGCATGACGATCTTTCACCGCGACGCGAGCCGGAAGGCAACCGTCGCGATGCCACCCCCTCGCCTACCCTCTCCCCCTTCGACGAATCATGGGGGTCGTTCGGAAACGATTTAGCCCCCCTTAAGTGGCATCGACGAGAACCGCCACTCGGATTCTCGTTCCCGTTCTCCTTCTCCCCGTTCTTTGTCCGCGGAGGTACGCGCGATTCCTTGGCCTATCCGATCGTCGAGTCGGCTTTTCTCGCGACGCCGGCCGTCCTTTTCCTTTTTCTTTACGGGCTTTTAATTTCGTCGCGCGGAACGGTTTAATCTCGAGTTAACGAGGCCGATGGTTAATTCGTCGCGCGAGGGGTCGAACGGATTTTTAACGACGATCGTTGTCGAGTTGTCGGGACCCGTTAAAAAGGATAAGTGGATTTCCTCGCGGATAGGGTTGATCGTAAACGCGCGTGTCGCCGGAGCAGGCTTTTATTTTTGGGACCGATTTTCGCTCGTTCCCCCGGAAAATCCCCCTGTTCATCGGTCTCGCGTTATCTTAACGCGAATTTAGACTTTCCACCACCTTCGTTTCGCGTCCCGGACCATTCATCCGCGCTGAATTTATGGCGAGCGTGAAAGATGAAAGCCGGATGGTTTGCGCCATTCAGTGATTGAATTCGTTTCGGGAGCTTTTAAAATCTTGTCCGTGGATGGTCACTTTTTCTCTCGATACGTTTAGATTTGTCACGATTCGAAAGTAGAACTCGTCCATTGTTCACTTTGGAGGAAATGCAAATAAAAACAATGTTCCCATTTTTCACTGTGGATCAATTATGCATATACAAGGTGTAAAGTCTAAATTTTCTTTTGTTATTTAGTCAACCTTGAATTAGAATATTTATACGAAAATTGACCGTATATCAAAGCCCATCGAAACCTTTCTAATCTCGTTCTACTTGTAAATTTTTTCAGATTTTATTAACCGTAATTGCAACCTGAATTTGATTTTCTATCCTAGGCTTTTTAAGTTTTTTCGAGCGCCAGATCGGCGATCAACGACGTTGCAAAGAATACTAAGAGACAATTATCCTGGGCTTCCTCCGGCAGGGAAGCGATCAGAAAGTTTGCATCGCGCAGCAAGCCTCGAAAATCTTCCACATCTGGCCCGCGATAATTGGTATGCTGCAGGGAACCGATAAACGACTTAAACTACTTGCCAACTATTACGTTCAGGGACGATAAGGCGAGACGGGGCTCGGTGGAGTTTGAATCGCGGTGTCGCGGAAAACTAACAACAAATTCCACCTTTTACGAATTCTTTCGTTGACATCGATGATCTGCATCGCGACAAATTGTTCGTCATTTCGATGATCGTTACGACTTTCATCGAGGAATATAAAAAATAAATAAATATCGTTAATATATCCTGGAGGCATCGAGGAAAAGAAATATCGTTTCTACCCTCGACGCTGATCGATGACTGACGGTATAAATACGAGGTAGTTTCCGTCCGAACGGATAATATAAATCGACCTTTATGCGGGGGAATGGCTTTAAATCGGGCACAGGAAGGGAGGAAACAGATACGATGTTCTCGGTTTGCTCGCGAGCAGCGGATCTCGCGAGAGGAGGTCACCGGCCGATGTAGCCGAAGACAGGCAACCCCGATTGTTGAGGTTACGGATCGGTGTCAAGTAGGCACCCTATGCCATGTGCGGCGGCCCATTCAGTCGTTCGTTCATTCAGAAATATCCTGCCTCCTCTCTCTCTCCTCGCCATTCAACAAGTAGATCATCGAGCCTATGCAGCACCCTCTACCGTCGGACCTACGCAACTTCCAAAGGTTACGAGCCGCCACGGGGGGGTTGTTATGCAATAAATCCGAGCTCCCACGGGCCTCCTTCGAGGGACGCGTCCTTCGGGGTGCGTCGCTATTCACCAGGACGAAGTCGACGACCCCTTGCCCGACGCAGGAATTTTGAGGATTCAATTACTCGCGGAAATGGGGGATTCCTCGTAGGGGAGGGTGAGACGCACCGACGTGTTTCCAGGATTGGCTTCTTCGACGAGTCGCGGGCTCGAATCCACGGCGTATCGCGTTTTCCAATAACAGCGATCGGAACTTTCGAACGAAACAACTCGACACCTAGAAAAGACAATATAAATATCGATTTTTTACAATCAATTCTACTTAGAGGGTTGTAAATGAAATTGATAAATTTTGTAATACTTGCAAACGATAACTTCGTTTCGGTTGAATATATATTTTTTCGAGCGTATATACGGGGTGATATATTTAGGGGATGATTCCACGTGTAAAAATAAGTATAAAGGAAAGAGCGATATTTTTTCGTTCGAGGCCCAGTTTTCAAGAGATTCGACGTTGCGAGTTTATGGAGTATGCGTGCGATAGAGTACGACTTGGGTATCAGCGTAAGTAGAAAAAGTGATTAATGGTCAGACGCGCCAGTCAAATCGTATTCGATAGCACGCGTATCCGGCAATCTTTCGAGTTCGATTATTTCGGAAGCGATGGCTCCAGTGAAAAAATGTTGTTCCACATTTTCGACTTACTTTTACACGCAGAATCACCACCCACGCATACACCAAATTACTGTCGTAGCTTGTACGTATCAGGCGAGCGAAACGACAGGACGAGTTCGAGAAAGCGGGGATTCTTCGAGGAGGTGCTTCGTGCTCAAACAATTAATGCAAGGTTTAAGTTCCCACGTAGTTTCTTTGAGTCCCGGGATTTATTTCGAGACCTTGGAGAAGTCTGGAACAGTGCTCGGGCTAAACGTTTATAAACCCTAGTCAAAATTCTCGGTCCAAGTTTTCTCCCAAGTTAAAGAGCGTCGAACGAGTCCAAAGGATGGCGGATCGAAATATTTTAAATATATCCGCCAGCTTACTCCCCTATTTCCGTTTCCCCCACTTTCAGGCCGAGAACGATTTCGACCCGCGTGGAACCTGTTCAACCTACTCCGGAGAGACTCGATAGCACATATATTACGGAAATTACGTCGAGTCAAAAGAATTGCTTCTGGGAGGGAGGTTGAAGGTGTTCGAGGGGACTATTTTATGGTCAGCGTAACTTTGTCCCGAGATTTAAATATCGCGTATCTATTTTTTAAAACGAAGCCACGCTCCTCTTTTTTCAAATCGATATCACTCGTCGCGCTACGCACAAAGATATTAAAGTAGGAGTCGTTTCCCTAGGACCCTGTACAGACATTAAAAAATAGATCGGATCTAATAATAAAAAAATCTACGTTGACTCGGGTGCATCTATTACGGTACTTGAATAACAGTGAAACTGAAAGGCTGCGCGACGCTGTTCCGCGCACAACCCCTCGGAATAAACTTCGCAAATGAGAATGCCCAGGGTGAAATTGCATTTGGGGAGGGTGTAGATTGGCCGGGTATCCCAAGGAATCGCGTTAACCGTCGAGCCGAGCGTGGACTTAATCGAGAACGCGTAGCGAAACGCGGGGGGGGGGGGTGAAAAAGGGGGCGGAGGTGGACGGGGGGATCTGTGGATTGTCCGCCGAAAGGGTTATTCCAGGCATCGAATAACATTTTTTCCCCCGAGCCGGCGACGCTGAACCGCGTTCGCGTCCTCCGTGGACGGCATAGGACGGAGGGAGGGGGAGTTGGTCGCGGCGATCGGTATTTTTAGAATTCAGCATTAATTAAATAGCTTAGCAGAGAAGAATGAAGCCAGTGAGCCGCGACTGGCAACCATCCGGGCGATGTACGAACGAGCGGGCGATTTCGCGCTAATCACTAATCAGAGCGGCTCATCGGGAAAGAGCCGGCCAGCCAATGGTGCTCGCCCCCAACCACCGATCATCCCTGTCCACCGCCCGTTCCCTCCTCTCTCTCTCTTTTAGCACTGATGTCAGCCATGGCCAACAACAACAACACGGTCGGCATGATTATAATAAGTGATCGCTTGGATACTCGATGTGTGCCAAACTGGAAAGCTTTCTGCCAGGTGGAATAATGGGCTGCCGCACAGCCGACCGACGTCATTGTCACTCATCACGGTCTGATCACTGTCACTGTCTACTCTCGACAAAGCCCTTTTGTCCGGCAGCCGATGTAACCGGCTCTCTCCTGAACCTAACCGGAACCCTACATTCCCCAATAACGAGGCGATGGACGCTGCCTTTTTTTCTGTCTTTCCTACTCGTTACACTTTTTTTATTTTAATAGAACGCAGGCGTACCGTAACGCCCGAGGATTATGGTAATTCCTGCGCCCCGCGGATGCGACTCGATACACACCTCGCCCACGACGCGTTTCTTTTGCCATCACCGCCGCCATCGCCGCCGCCTCCTCCCTTCTACCCATCCACCCTCTCCTTCGATACCACGCTGAAAATCATCTTGGCCTTTTTTCCCCCGTTCTCCGGTTACGGGATCGTCGTTAACAGCCGAGAAACGCCGGATGCTCTTTCGCGTTCTACCGATCTCCCCGTTCCTTCTTCTATTATTCTACGCCGCGGACCGCTGGATCATTTTTCTCCCATCCCGTTCTACTTTTATTTCTTTCGATTCCAATTACTTTCGACTCTCTGCAAAAAGAGTCTTGAAAATTATAATTAAATAATTACCGGGTAAATATAGTTCCATTTCTTTGCTTTCACCTTCTATTCCAACGTAAGTCTTGTTCCTACGAGGCAGGCTCTGTGCACCAGAGCGCACCGACGTTCGAGCGGTTGCATCGGGTACAGGCGCTCCTCGCGGAACGAGTTTCGAGGATCGAAATCGATCATTTTGCGCATCAAAGTGCGTTGCATTTAAAAATAGTAATTTAATACAAAATTCGGTTTCTATTCGACTCAGCCTGCAATGCACTTAATTAATTTCTGAAACCTAACCCTACGTTTCGTGTAACACGAGGAATGCCTGTATTTCTGTCCTCCGTTTGAAAATTTCTCCCTCGACGTCCCCGACGATCCTTCCCAGAAAGGATAAGAACGCGAGTCCGGATAAACGAGGAAGCAAAACAAGAGCTCGTTCCGCGATAATTGTCGCGCACCTCGGGCACTCGAAGGCGAAACTCGAATCCGCGGGTAAAGCGCAACCGCTCCGGGGCGACCTTTAATCAAGAAGTATAGCGCCCCGCGTAAATCATTTCATCCCCTCCGTGGGGTGGTTTTGGGGTGGAGGGTGAAATCTTGAAGCAGTTGCGGAAGTTGCGGGCCGGCACGCGGCGCCGGAAGAAAAGCAAACCGTGAAGCGTGGGTGCGAACGATGGATACACAAGTGGGCAAAAGGGTGGGCGAGCAGGAGGCAAGAACGGCCACTGGAGCAGGACGGAACGGGGTTGGTGGGGCTGGGCGGCGTAAAGGGTGAGCAAGGTTGAGGAAGGGTGAGAAAGGACGGGCGAGGGGGAAAGGAACAATCGTGGCACTTTGCAAATGCATAGGGAGAACTCGGCGGCAGACGCGAAGAAACGCAACGGCGAGCAACGGGACCGCAAGAGAGGGAAGAAGTCTAGGCCACTAGTGGTGAAAGCACCCTCGCCCCGTCCCTCTTACTCCTCTATTTCTCATCCTCCAGCATCCTCTCCCTTCTCCTGCTCCTCCTCCTACGGCTCGTTCCTCCTTCAACTTCCTCCCCTCCCCCTCCCTGGTCGCTCTCTGATTCATTCAGCACAGTTGCCTCTGTACGAGGCTCCTTTGCGGAGGTGGAAGCAAAACAACTCGAGTGGCCCTGAACTCCATAATGGCAGCGGTCCATTTTTTTCTCTCTCTCCTATCGCACACTTTTCCGCGCATTGTTCGGCCGCGAAGGGAGAGCGAGCGGGACGGCGAGACGCATGCCGCCGGGCTGGAAAAGGGAAAAAGAGATCCTTGCCCGCCCTGGAGGTGGGAGGGGGGAGGAGGAAAAGAGAGAGCCCTCTCCTCCCCTCCCGGCCCTTTCCGCGAGTCGTCGTGGTCGTCGTCGTCGTCGTCGTCGTCGTCTGTTCACCTTCGTTCATCCTGCTGACCAACTTCGCCCGAGTTCTCCCGTCTTCCCCTCGTACCCCGCTGTCCGGGATCTTTCTCTGACCCTCTTAACCCTTTTCAACCCTTCCGCTCGGCTTCGTCGACGATTCTTTTGAAGGGCTTATGAATAACTTCTACCGCCGCGTTAAATGGAAAAACGACCGGCATTGTTTACGGAGAAAGGGGTAATGCCTTTCGTCCCGTGAGCCGCTCGTCGTTGATCGTCCGCTTTTATTCATGACACCAGCCTTCTCGAACCACCGCGAAGAAACGGATGGGAAACACCGGGTTCGTGAAACCCTATCAGAATCCTTCCTCGCATCCCCTCGATGTTTACCTTTTTCGGAAAAAATTGCCAAACCGACGTTTCTTTTTACGGAAACCGTACACGCGTTGCTCTGGAAACGTTGGTTCCTCTGTTGTTTTTACGACCTCGTATAACATATTTCAATCAGCATGAAGCACTTACCAGCAAACGATGGACCAATTGCGAAAATATGTGAAAAAACATTCGCGATGAAAACTTTATTTTATCTAATAAACGACGCTGCTTCTGCTTGTATCCTAACGGTTGAATGGTATTCGTTACGGCCGAAAAATGGCGTACAAGATACATATTCGACCGTTATAAAATAATTATGTATCCGTAACGACGTGATAACTATCAGAAATGAATTCAACGTGTCCGATTCAACGGTTACCATCGTGTGGAGGAAGATGGCCGAAAAGTTAGGAGAATACGGAGAAACAGGGGACGTTCTAATTTACGTACCGCGCCGCGCCCATCTGTTATCTATAAGTTTAAACTAGTTGCGTCGACTTGCCGAAAAGTCGCGCATTTTTCTATCGATCCGCGCCGCGACGCGTCCCACCGAGGAGCGTCGAGCTTTCGTCGAAGCGACTAGATTCGCGTGACGTCGAAATCGAGTAATTAAGGGACCGCGTACCTCGAAAAACGAGCCATTTTGTGGTTCAATCGAAACGGAATTGAACTAAACAAACAAATATCAATTTTGCCGGCTGCTGTTTGTATTTTCGGCATTTTTTTCCACCGCTGTACATTGTTTGAAAAGTATATTTGGTCTCGACCGAGTTACATACATGTTTTGGCAACAATGACGAAACAAGTTACACGGCCCAATACTGTACACGATTCTGCTAAAATATTTGGACGATGGAGGGAAAACTTTCGGTTGCGCACGGGGGACTGTGTCACGAATCGGCGATACAATTAGTATCCAAAACTGAAAACACGCAATTTGGAATACAGAAGACCTTGGTGGCTAATCAACCCTCGTATAATTCTTTAGGGGGTCGTTCGAAAGATCGAACCCTCCGCTTTTCGCGGCGGTTTTCGTCGCGCGAGAGTGGGAAGATTAAAGACACGGCGGTCCTCGATTGTCGCGAGACGGTAGGAATTTCTAGGAATGGGAAAATGTATTCCCGTGCACGCGCGTTCCAGTTTACCCTTCGAGCGAAAAAACCACTGTCCTCGGGCCCGTGTCCGTTCGGGCTGACCATTCACCTCTCGAGAACGATTTGCATACGCGACATATCTCCGGCGAACCCGGGTGGTTCCACGGAGAAGGGTTAAACTTTGCACAGTTAGTCACCGTCCACGCCAACCGTTCGGGAGGTTGATGACATCTTTCCTCTCCTCCTTCGTTCGCTCACCTACCCGTTTTCTGCCCCGTCCTCGCTGTTCGACGCGGAGCGTTAAGCCGCGTTTACATATATCGAATCGACGCCAAACTTTACGTTCGACTCTTTCCGATCCCAGAGTCGGCTCGCTATTTCAACAATTTCCAGAGCTATTCGTTATTAAAAAATCCAAGAGTCGATGATAATTGGGTATTTTATCGTACACGGATTCGTTCGTAGCGTGTAAACGCGGCTTTAAGAGCGGTCCACGAGCATCGCAGCCTCCTTTAAATTTCCGTTCCGTGCTTGGCAAGTTCGAGGAGAAGATTATTACGCGTCCCGGTCGGTGGAAGAAGTTCGCCGGCGTCGCTGCCTTTTCCGGCTAATTGCGCCGTGTTTCCACAATTAGGCCGAATTTCCATGGTGGTCGTGCTTTATTTTCGAACGGGATACCAGCGCGGCGAAACTGGGGAGTAGCGGTGTGGCCAGAGGGGGAGGTATCTGTTTAAATTTAACTCGTCGCGGGTCGGGGTTTTCTGGTATCCGCGCGACGGCCGCGGTAATTGTTGACGGAAAGTTCGACCCTCGCGATTATTTGACTTGAGAGATGAAACGTCGACCCGCGACGAGTTCGACCGTGTCGAATCGCGAACGAAGCCGCGCGCGACGGTTGTCTTTTTCCCGACACCGCGACTCCTAGACCGTCTCTCGAGTCTATTTTTCGACGGAAACGCCGCTGCACAGCCTTTCGTCGCTTCTACGTCGGATCGGAAGCAAACAGACGTTCGGTCCCTTTCGAGCCATCGGCAAATGCAAGACCGATTCCCGTCATATTTTATTTTCAACGTTCCGTAATAACTATTTAACGACTATTTTTCTCGTACACGTTGAATACAGCATCCTGTTCTACAGTTGTTTATGGATCGTTTATCCTTTCGCAAGCAATCGTGGCCTAAAAAATTGAATGACCCGTCGATCGATAAAATGCATATTCGTGTCATAATGCCGTACGAATCTCGTAAACGTTTCGCTTCTTCCTGGTCGACGAACAGATCCTTCTTGCAGCGACAAGGAATGGACATTTTACGATATCGTTATTCGAAAACGACGGTCACGCGTAATTGTCAAAGCACCGTGATCGAGCCTGGAAAAGTGTTTGCGTTCTAAAAAAGATTGTGATTTGCGTCTGGCGGGACACGCTAGAAACAATTCATTACGATGTTTACTGTCAGCCGTAAGAACAAGTAAATGAATGCCTTAACCCTCTCACATTGGTATAATGGGAAACGAAAAAGTGGACCAATCCTAAAGGATACAATAAAAGACAGCTGGAATGAAGAATGGAATTCTACGGTCATACCTCGTATCAAATCGATCAAATCTAACTTCTTCCAAAAATCCATTCCCTGGTCCCTATCCAGATTGGATCGAGTGAAAATTTCTCGAATCATAATAGACCATGCTAAACTGACCCACCAATACCTCCTCAACAAAGAAGACCCCCCAACATGCGAACTGTGCAACGATCACCTAACAGCAGATCACGTCATCAGCCACTGCAGGAAATACGCCGCAAATAGACTCCGATTCAACATTAAACCATCCCTAAAGGACAACCTGAGGGATGACAAATCTATCCAAAACTTGCCGAAGTACCTCAAAGAGTCCAAACTGTATAACAAGCTGTAAACTTTTCCTGAGTCGCTAATAAATAGAAAAATAATGCCTTAACAAAAAACGACCGTAAATCGTCGAGGAAAGAGTCCTCTTACGCCAGGATAACGCTGGGCCTTGCGATAATTAATGACGAACCGAGATGTTTTCTTTCCTTTTTTTATTCCAGTTTATTTTCATTGTCCTGTCCCGAAATGCTTCGATTCGTCCCTCGTTTAGGTATCGTTTGCCCGGAGCTTTTGTCCCTTTTAGGTTTCCGTTTACGCGCCTCCGTTCCGCCCAACGCTTCTTCGCTCGAGAAGTTTTCAAATAAAGGGGAAAGATCAAGGATCACGGTCTGCGGTAATTTTTCGAAAGTTCCCGACGCGACGCCCCGTTTTTCCGCCGCCGAATCTGAAATGCAAAGCGACATTCCGCGCGGGTAAATGAGTCGACGGTCGCGCGGTTACGAGAACGAGTCGCTTAAAATCAACTTGAACGCCATTTTAAAACAGCTCTCTCGTTCGTTCGTCGACAACATAATTTCACCGTTTCGTTTTCGCCCGAAACTTTACCCCTTCGATTTTTTCCACATCCAAACGAATCAATGTAACCCGTTCGCCGGGAGTTTTTTCATTCCGTGCAAATCTTCCCGGAACACGATACGAATAGCAAGGGCGAACGTCGCATTGTTTATACACGATTCGAATGCAAGGGCGAAAGATGTCTGAGTCGTTCTTTGAAAAATCCATGAGCAGAGTAAATTTGTCCGTTGTAATATTTTACGACGGACGGTCGGTCTGAAGTCGAAGATAAGCGGAAGTAAAACAGCGCCGGGCGAACTGCTCGTTTTACAATCTTCCGGTATGTTCTTCCTTAAACGGCCTCGGCTCTTTTCTCTCCGCCGGGCACGAGTTTTTCAATGTAAAACACCACACTTCTTAAATAAAGCCATTTAACGTTGCAATGAATTCACCGGCGACATTTTCAGCCGGCCTGAATTGCTATTCATGAATTATTTCCACGACTTTCCGAAAGACGAAGAAAGGGGCCGAATTTGGCAAAAAATTTTTCACAAAGTCCGGGTCTTCTCGACCTCGCCGAAACGCCGCCATTTTATACAGCTCATAATGATGCACTTTCTTTAACAACGTGTATTTAAAGCGAAAATTAACAAACTGGAAATGAATAGAATCGTTAGTAAGCTCGGAGGGCCAACCTCGGGAGGCACCAAATTACCAAACGTTCTCTTCCATTGGCGAACCTGCGAAAACCATCGCGAGAAGAGAAGTCTTCACTGCTCCCAGAAATGGGTAAAAACGGCGAAAAATATTTTTTTAAATCTCAAAGGAAGATCACCGATCGACTGGTGTATATAGGCGTAAGAAAACGCTAAGAGAAGATGGATAGGAGTTCCGCGAACCGGACCAGGACCGATAATTGAAAAGTTAACACGACCGCGACTCGGTGGAACACGCAGAGGCGCGTAACCTCGCGTCGGCGCGACGCTCAAAGTCGCGAGAATTATTCACAGCTGCGGATGGTGCAACGTCGCTATAAATTACCGATGTACCTCGAATAGACTTCTCGTGTTCGGAAAGTTTCGGTCCCGGGCACCTATCCCCTCGTCTGCCCTTCGTCGTTCGCCGAGACCCTCTCTCGGTTGTCCGTGTCAGGGACGATTGACCGGGAGCCGTGATGGGGAGCAGCGTGTTCGAAGGGACCGATAACATAGAAAACGTCGTACCCGTAGCGTACGTTCACCGGGAAGCAACAATGTCGCCCGATTGTTCGCTCTTCGTTTCTCCCTTCTTCTCGTCCCGCGACCCTTTTTTTTTTTTGCGTCGTTTCTCGTTCCTCGCGCCGGTCGTGCACGGAGGAAACGCGATTCGCGTCCGACAAAATCGAGATAATCGTTCGCGATGACACGCATCGACGGCCACCGATGATCGGGAACCGTTTCCGCGTTTCCTGCGCGTCTCTATTCACCGCTCGATCGAGCTCGTTTCGCCCAGCTGCGGTGCGTTTACGACGCATTGTCGCTTTCAACGGCGTCTAGCGACGTCTTCGAGAACAATCCTACGTCCAGAGAAGTCGAGTCGACGGAATTTTCGCGGATGGATCGGGCGTCGACTCCGCGCGATTCGAGATCCCATCGATCTGCATCCGTTGACGCTTGCATTGGCAGAATTCCGTTCGCGGTGCAGGGAATCTGGCGGCGATCTCCGAGTTATGGACCGGTCCCAACGGCAAGGGCGCCTGAGAACGATTCCCCGTTCGGAACGTAAATTAAGTAGACGGTTCCTCCGCGCGCAATCGGCCGATATCGTTGCTCGGCAAAAGGCGCCGCCGCGATAAGGGACCTAGGATCCGTCGCTGCTTCCAATTTCGAGCAATATCGTAAATTTAGCGCGGGGGAGGTGGGAGGGGGCATCGTTCGATGGAATTAGTCGATCGCCGATGATTCCCGGCCGACCCATTATCGAGCATTATGTCCCTAGTCCCGTGGCTGCTCGGTTGCATTTATTACGTTTTCGGGTACCGGGTCTCGTTGCTTCGACGTTTCTCTGGTTTAGATATCGTCTAAACGCTTATCGTAGCCGAGGTCGCATATTTTTTAAGACAGCCTAACCTTGACGTCTGCACAGGACCAGTGCGTGCCGCGATCACTCGTACAAAGTAATTGCACCGTGATTGCACGGTAATTATCGATGTAATTACCGTGTATTCAAAATTGTAAATCATTAAACCGTATAATTGCCGCGTAATCGCGATGCAATTACTTTGTATAAGTAATCGTGGCAAATGCAATCAGATTACATTTTGCCCAACCCTGCGAGCGTATTCCTCCTACTTTCGTCGATAAGTGTACACACGCACACGGGGCGAACGGAACAACTCGTGCACCTTGAACGTCTCGCGCGGTTTTGACGATAGGAGAAACGTTTCGAGAAAACATCTTTCGAGGTTCGTATAGATTTAAGCGCGATCGACTCGGGAAACTACGGAGTCCTTAGCAATTTTCATCGGAATTTCGTCAATAATTCAATTATGGGAAAGCCGGTGGACGGGGGATGCCGCAGATTCCAGATTTAAATGTCGCGAAACGTGTCTGGTATCCGAGAGTCGAGCGAGGTAAGCGACAAAGACATAAGGAAACGCGAACAACCTGTATTGGAGTTCCCGGGAGCAAAGTTGTAAGGAATTCTCCGCGAATTTGTTAAGAAGTTCCGTGAGTCAGCGTCGTTGCGGGCGTAAACAACGGTAACGCAAGAATTTAAGCGACATACCTGGAGCGAGGAGGAGGAATCAAAGGAATCGTGAACTGTTTCCAACAAATTAACTCATCTCGTCGCGGACGGGCCAAAGCTTCGGGAATGCAATTTATCGCACGTTCCGCTTTCAAAGAAACGATAACTCCGCGGTTCATTAAAGTGGAAAATGACGTTGGCGCGCCCACGCGTTTACCCTAAAACAGCAAACCCTCGTGTCCGCTTTTATTTTCCACGTTTGCGGTCATAGGTACGATACTCGTTGCCGCGATCTATTTATTATCACTCCGGTTCTTACGAATCGGTTGGACGACGAGGGAGAACCGGTAACGCGAGGTTGGGGCGATACATCGTGTCCTGAAATCGGAAAGAGCGTGTAACCTGTGGAAAAACCCTCGCGGCCTCCGACCGCCGTGTCGCGCGCTCCTTTTAATTACTTTTCCTACCGCGTCACTCGAATCACGCCGCGCGCCCCTTCTAGCGCGATCTAATTATTTTAATTAAAACGCTCAGCATCGCGGGGAACGGCGCGCGGTTCCGTGGGACGCGCGAAACGATAATTCAAAGTCCGTCCGCGCGAATAGACGCTCGGAAAAGTCGACGGCGAGGGCTCGATCGGGGCCGAGAATTCGAGATATCGAGCCGCGGTTCGACGGATCTGTTGCTCGCGTTACGCGTCTGCCGGGGGAACTATCCTAAACAGGCAATCCGTTTGACCCTCGTGCAGCGAATGCAGGGTCAGAATGACCAGGGTAAAGTCGTTCACGTTTTAGCGATCTTCGATAGCCATGAACTTGGTTACAGGGGTGTTAATAATTCGGTCAAATATAGCTTAGGGGTGGCAGTAATAGATCTTGAAACATTGTCAGACCATTGAGTTTAGAAGCAAGAGTGGAGGGAAACTGAAAATATTGAATAATAACAGGAGGAGGAGCAGTGAAATAAAATGGAGTATCGTTAAAACCGGAGGTTCGAACGATGCTAAAATTGGGTCTTGCACCCTGTACCCCGGGCATCTCCGAACCATGGGTAGCGAAATTCGCTATTTCGCTTTATTCGAGCGAACTAGTCTATCCGTGGCCACGGTGTCCGGCGAGAGGAGTCGGCGTTGCGAGAGGAAGAGGCCGGGAAGATGGGAGCAGGAGAGACGGAGGTAAAAAGGGATCGAGAAAGAGGGTAGAATAAAGATGGAAAAAGACGCGGGCAGGGAGCGGCGCCGCGCGTCGCTCGGTGCTTCTGCTTGCTGGCTAGCTGGCTGTCGCTACTATCGTTGCTGGCGCAAGCAACGGTGGTAGCTGTGCCGCTGGTGCTGCTGCAGGAGTAGCTACGCGCTCTCCTCTGAGCGCGCGTGGTAAACAAAAACTCCACGGCGACGTTGTCGGATCTTCCCGCTCGGGGTTCAGGGCCTTCCTCCCATTGGCCACCGCCGGATTTTTGTCCCTCTCTCCTTCTTTCTCCCTCGGTCCTCGCCGCTTCCTCCTGCTACCCTATACCCACCGCCACCCCCTCGGCCTCCTCTCCCGCCCCCTGGTCCACCTGCTACCACACTCGAAACGGCCCCACGGCTGCTGGTGTAATCGCGTCTCGCGCGCGCGAGCGAACCAACGAGCGAGCGAGCGAGCGAGCAAGCGAGCAAGTCACCGTGGACGAGCAGGGATGGCGCGAGAACCCGAGGGGGGCAGTGGAGGGATAGCCACCGGCGGGGCGGCGGAGGGGGCGCAGGAATTCCCTCTCCCCTACTTTCCACCCGGGTTCGCGGCGCATCGTCTCCGACACGCGCGCACACGCGTCGAGGATTCGATGTGTGGACGCGTGCACACGTGCGTGTTCGATGCGACGCGTTGGCCGTGTAGCCGGTGCACGGGTGTTGGTGGGTGTTGATGCACACCCTACGCACACGTTTCGCGGGAAATCTTGCATCGTCTCCCTGACACGCGTCTGTGGCGTTCCGCGCACACACGCGTGCACTCGGGGACACGTACGCAGAGGCGAGCATATGGGCGAGTGGTCGGCCGAGTTCGGCGGGTATTACCGTGGTATCGGTCCACACGCACACCACACCCTCCGTACGCGCTAATCTCGCGGCGTGTACGTGCACGCGTGCACACACGCTCACGGTCCCGTGCACGCGGCTCGCTCTCGCTGGACGATGGATCGAACCAAGTTGCGTGGAATTTTTTTGGCGCCGACGATGTCAGGATGTTCGGGCATCAATTAACGAAATCGACGATTCGTAGTTTCCTCGAGGCTTGTTCGGAATAGGCGCGAGACCGAGACTACCGACGGTAATTGGCGGACGAAAAACATGTAAAATAAGATTCGCGAAAGAAGAGAAAAGGGAGAGGAGTGAATGAATATTCAGGGAACGGGCAGATCTTCGGCCTATATTTCTCCAACACGTGCGTCCGCGAGCGAGGCGACTTCGCGCGGGAAGAGGCTGAGAGCCGTGTGCGCGCGCGCACCACACCCTGTGTACACACGTCGCAGGAAATCTTGCGTCGTTTGCATGTACACAGAGCCGCACACCGCGCCGACCAGAGTCGTTCCGTCGGTTCCATCGCGTCGCCTTTCTTCCCTTCTCCCTTTCTCACCCTGACTCCTCTCGTCCTCGCTCGTCCTCCTTTCCCTCCCCTCGAGCGCTTGCACGTCCGCTCTCTCGCTAACCTACCGTGCACTTTTGTATGTTTAAATTGGGTTGCGTTCTACGCTCGCGCTTCGAGCGTTAACCGAATCCTTAATTACTATTCTGATTGCGTTCCGCCGGCGCCCAGATATCTCCGGCCGCTCTTAATATCTAAAAGCGACCCGAGAATTTTCGGCTCGTTTCTGCACGGTGTCGCGCTCACAGTTTCGCTTGACCGCTTCTTTCACCCGACGGCTTCGCGACCCACCAAAATACTTATTTACCTTGCTTGGAAACGAGAACAACGCTAATACGTACTCTTTTGGTAAATTGGGTTTGTTGATCGTTGAACAATTTTGCTAGGCCTTTGAGACGTCGTAAACTTGGAAAATTATACGGATTGTTTCTCGGTGTTAGAAATTTTTACGTGAAAAAGGTTTGTCTTAGGACAGAGGGGAGAAATCGTTCGAGTTGCAAAGGTCGGTCAACGTAAACGTCATAATCCAGAGCGAGATTAACGACTGGCCGTTACGAGGCGCGTCGATTACCATGATTACGATTTCGGGCCGAGCGGGGAACCTGTTACCGAGCCGGTAAATCAAAACGGCCGGCGTTATGTCATCGATCGCGTGCGAATTTAAGGATCGACCGGACCACCGGTTACGTCGGGTGAAATCGAGAAACGCGGTTGTGACACCGGCGATACGAAAATTACACATCCTGGCACAACTTTTAGTTGTCCGCCGGCCAAGTTCCGCGTATGCGTTTCAAGTAATTACACAGGTGCGGGGAACCGGCAGTCCATGGAAACATTAAAGTGGATGGTCGAGGCGTTGACCAGACCCAAGTGGAATATTCTCTTCCGACCAGACAAGCTGTTGCTAACTTCGCGAGCTTCGCGGAAAACGGATTTTCCAACTTCCGTACAAAAATTACAATATTTCAGCGTTAGGAATCGTTCGAAATAAAATTCCACTTGTCATTTTAATCTGAAAGAGGTGTCTATGAAACGGGTGAAAATCAGTCGAATCCCATCGAACGTTTACGGGACGAAGATGGGGAGGAAATTAAGAACGATATTTAATGCTTCCTGTTTTCCGACCGTCCAAAGTTTAAGACGACACAGGTGACGTTAAAGTCGCCGGTACGGAGGCATTTCTCGAAACTGATTAAAAGCAGCCCCCTATAAAGCAAGCCCTCGAAGCGCGGTGGAAAGATGGAGACGCAGAAAACGGGGAGAAATATTTGATCAATCAGACGTTAACGAGAAGTCGTTTACTCGATAAACGTTCAAACGATACCGCGTCGTTGGCGGGCGAAGCCGTGAAGACGCGGGTTACACGGCGACGAGACGTCGACGTCGATGTCGGGGGCGTCGGTAGACCGACGAAAATCGTGCGTACTCGCGGGATGCTAATCGCAGGAACGTGTAGCGGACGATTACCGGAGCGGGGAACGAAAGTTCACTTAAGTCGATATAACTTCCAGCTTCCCGGCACTTTCATGAAACTATTTAGCCACTTCCATCGACGGCCAAGAAAGTGATTGGATAACTTCGTCGCTAAACGAGGAACACAATTAAAGTTACAATTAAGATACTAATCGAACCGGTCTCTCCCGCGTCACTCGCTCAACGGGATTTCGAGGAACGATCCGTCCCCGTAGGTTGTCTTTCGAAGAAAATAAGTTCAACCGGTATTCGCGACGCAATAAGCGTGGAAGAGGGACGATCTTGAACCATAAACTGCAAAAATCTGCAACGTTCGAGTTTCCAAATGCAATTCAATTTGAAAGCTTATTGGTTTTAATATGCGAGACTTCATAGCTTCGTTATCGTGGCGTCTTAGGGATTAAGATTCGGTTCAAATCCTCGCGTTTCAATCGCGTAAACGACTATCTACCTAATGGGCACTGAATAGAAAATTCGAAAGAATTGACTCGGATGGCGGAGATGGCGGCGCCCAAGTCCGACTTGGCGTTGACCGAAACACCCCGATGTCGTGACTGCTCGGCCAAACATAAACGTGATACGCGATCGACGCTCGAGCCACCGAAACCCATCATTATGCAAAGCTACAACGACTGGCAATTAGTTGTCTGGCGAGTCCTAGGTAATCGAGCGTCGCGTCCCTCGGTTAACGCGCGTTCTTTATCCCGTTTCGCGAACGCTGATCGTTTGCGAAATTTACCGGACTCGTTCAACGCGTTCTTGGCGTGCAACTTTCGTCGAGTTACCAACACTCTGAACACTCACCGCGGCAGGAATTGAAAAACTGAGACTCGTCATCAGCGCCAGAGTTAACGTCTGATCGAGCTCGTTACATTTCCCTACATACAACTTAACTTACAATTAGAATCTGTCTTTCTTCCGTGGCTCCTATTCAGACTCGTTTTCCTCAACACCTCACCGTAAGTATTAATCTTTTTGTACATACTAAAGTTTCGTTTTTAAAAATGAGCAAAGGTACACCTCTGTACTGCAAACAATTACCTGTGCCAACAAGTACCTCTAGTTAACGCGTGCAAAAAGAGCGTGTGTTTCGTAAAATAAATAAGCGTTTGTTAATGCGCGTTCTGGAAGGGTCGTCGGACCATTTGGCGAGTTAGGGGGTAGAATTCAAACGCCAGAAGGTAGAAGAAACGTCGATGGCGTCCCCGTCGATATTTCGCGGGAAGAGAGATTACGATCGAGCGGCGGAGCTCGAGGCGACAAGCGAGTCGCATCCGAAGGGACTTGTGGAAATCCTCGTGTTCGAGGAGTCGCATCGATAGCGCCGGTTCCCGGACCGGCGGGAAGGAAGTTGGCGTGGCGGAAAAGAGGAAGGAAACGTCTCTTGACGTCTGTCGAGGTGACGATCGCAATTACCGATAACTGATCCCCTTAAGTCGTCCAGGATAATTTCTGGCCCCGGATCCCGAGCCGATTTTCCTTCCGTTTTCCGCGCGTCGCGTCGCGACGTTCCACACGCTCGCCTATCCGCGAACGAAACGGGTCCAGAAGTAGGCAAACGCGACGCGGACTAACGATCAGTCGCCACGGACGAGTCTGCGTCGCGTTCCATGTTTTACACACGATCGAGGACCGCAAACTTTCGTTGCAAACTATCTCGAAGACGATTCGAACGGTAAACGTTACGATATTATGCAAATTATGTAAAACGGTGCTTGGCAACAATTACGATTTTCCAGATTATTTTCCGTACAAACGTTGAAGAGTTCCCTCTTCGCCAGGAACACAATGGTAGTTTCATCGTATCGTGAATCGAGCGCAAACACGGGCCGAGGCACAAAGGATACAATTGTTCGACGTTCCGTCTGCATTATTAATCGCGTTTTCGTTTTTACATTGGGAGCGTGCCGCGGCCCGCGGTCAACTTCCCTTTGAGACTTGTTTGCGAATCTTCTGTTCGCGGTAAGCGGCTTGCGCGAAAATTTCGTCGATTGGCAGAGTGCGTGGGAGAAAATGAGCTAGATGAATCGAGCGAGCGCGCGCGCGCGCCAACAATTTTCCCGCTGGAAAGTTTCGCGTGGCACGGTAACACAGAATCGCGTAAAACACTGCGGAAATTTAGGCTCGTGGGCCAAACATTAAAGCCAAGCGTCTCTATGGTCTTCCGCTTAATTACTCCTTCAATTTATTTTGAATAAAAACGGAAAGTCATTTCCAATATTGATAATTAGACTGCGGATCTTCATGCAAATTCATATTTTTGTTAATAAAATTATTGAAATTGGAACTTTGTAGAGGTTTGTAATACTTACTTTAAGTATTTCTTATATTCATGCGTGTTAAGTGCATTCCGTAGTTTTTTGAGAATTAAAATTTCCCATAAATGCATAATCATCCGCAGTCTATTGATAATAAACGCACAGTATCGAGAGTTTGCATCGAGTTTTGGCGGAAGCGATCGACGCCGCGACGCTGATGCAATCGACGCACCGTTTCGACGATTACGATTACCCGGAGAGCCTAAGAGCAACATTTTCTTTTTTATTCCCTGGCTCGCGGTGCTTGGCAGCGGCTGGCAGATATTTTTAGATTTCCAACGTGAGTCAACGGCAACGATTCGACGCGTAACGCGTCCCGTTCTCCTTTACGCGGTATATCTGTACAAATACCGGCGACCTTGCACCTTGATTTACTTTCGTCGGTTTTTTATCGAATTACGCCACCGACGGCTGTCGTCTCTGTCGCGAAGGTAACGATAGCCGAGCGCGGTGCAAAGACCGAAGGCGTCCCGCGATTCCCTGGAATCTTAATGAAATCGAAACACGGAGAGAGAAACGCAACCGCGAATAAATAAGTTACTCGCGCGATTACAAACGGAGCAACCAGGGAAGAAAGGATCGTCCGTTTAATTTGCAACTTTTTGCTCGTTTTGAGGGAGAATCTCGCGGCACGGCGTGGAGCACGGAGACCGGAGCACAAGGACGGGTAAACATTTCACTTCCGATCATAGAGAGAAGCAGGGAATCGAGAAACTAATTACGCAGATTATCGACAGGATTTTCCTCCGTTCGTCGGTTCTTATCGGATGAAAAATGTTTCGATCCGTGCGGAGGCATAGAGAAGAGCGCGGAGAAATTAAGCTTTGGAAAGTTCATCGTATCGACAGTTAAATATTACAGAAATTCGAGACATCGATTATTAATTAACGAGGACAAGGGAGCGTTTCGGTGCTTCGAGCTGGTAAATCGCTACGGCATCCCGTACCGAGGATTTTAATTGTTTTCTGCAGCGAGAATCGCGCTCGTAACGATAGAAAGTACGTTCGGTTTGAGGCGACTTCGATGGCGGAGTGCCCTCGAGGAGTCCGCCTTGATTTAAATGCGTACGGGGACTTTGGTGGCGCTGCGCCGTGCACTTGTATGCGTGCTACTAGAATAGCAATGGTGAGTTATTTTCAGGTGACACTTTGGAGAGGATTCGTGCGAGTAATGTCACTCATAGGCGTTCACGCCGCGAAACCTAAGCGCTTACAGCCTTTTCGAGCCTTTAAAAACCACTCGCCACCCGACTGAATCGATCTCGCATTCCGATTTTCGATTCGAATTATTAATCGAGCGTTAACAAGTGTTAAAAAAAAAATATTTTCTATTCCTTTTAAATACACCGCGAAAATGTACGATAACGTCCGTTCGAATTGCAGAATTTTTCGTAGATTACGGGTGTTCTGCGTGGACAATGAATAAATTTAAAAAATCGTAAATTTGCATACGAAGCAGCTGTTTGCCTGTCGCGGCGAGCGTTCGTAATAACGCCTGTCGATGAAACCGTTTAACCGACTAATCCGGTTTATTTCGTGGGGAAAGTTTGCCGCTGGAATAGGAGTAGAAGATTGGTCGACGAAGGGGGGGAAAAAAGATTCTAAATAACCGAGTTTGTCGTAAAATTTTCGCGCACGCGTCCGCCGCGCCGGGCAAGATAAAGCCTTTCATTCTTTCGCGTCGCTCGTCGAAGCCGCGCGACGATAACAATTTTCGCATTATCATCGACGTCGTCGTCGCTTTCGCGGAAGTTGAGGCTCGTTACCGCGCGTCCGCGAAAGTTCCCGCGACGGAAATACGCGAGCGCGAATATCGGGTCCCTTTATCGCCGCGGATCCTTCGAGCGGCCGCGAGAGTTCGCGAAACTTTGGTAGGGAGGAACTGGTCGTCGCGGCAAATAATAAACATCGATTAAAGTAAAAGCGTGCTCGTACGGGAACGATCCCCGGTAATTAGTCCGGCCGCGGAGCGGCGAACAAGAGAAAGCATTTCTAGAAAATCCACGAGCCCGGCTCGAATCGCGTGTTGTAAAGGGAACGCACCGGCCGAATACATAAATGCAAATAACACGTGATGCCGGCCGGAGCGTACAAGTATCGCGGGAACCTGTTGCGCGTCATTCATTTTGGTACTGATCCACTCAACGTTTGTTTCAAAATCAATCCGCCGCTGGCCAGCTGATGAACCTGACCAATATTTGTAACCGGGACCGCTCGGACACCCCGGCCTCTCTCCCGACTTCGAATTCTCACCTCGTCCACGCTTCACGACCAACACTCCTCGCTATTTACTTACGTACCATATTTTTATTTCGAAACTGGGCCTATCGTCTCGGGGAAGCTTAACTCTTTGCTGTACAATGACGCGCTTGACTCGTCGCAAGTTTCACAATCGGGACACTACACTCGTCATCGGGTCTTATATAATATATTAAAATCAACACATATTTTTCTTCGTAACCATTCCTTGTACGAACAGATCTAAATAAAATTGAATAATATTCCATATTATATTGAATATATTGCGTCCGACTCGTCGCAAGTTTCACAACCGGGGGGCTACACTCGTCATCGAGTCTTATATAATATATTAAAATCGACAGATATTTTTCTTCGTAACCATTCCTTGTACGAGCAAATCTAAATAAAATTGAATAATAATCGGAATTAAATCGCACGTCAAGGGGTTAAATAAACTTCAGAACTGTTTCTAGAGTGTTTAATTCCCGTGTCTCTTTGTATGCAGACTTAATAATATTCGGAGCAATTTTAAATTACTCGGATACAGTTGATTTTCGAGCATGCAAACAAGTTTTATGGAGACTTAGGCATTACTCGTTTCGTGGCTGTTAACGTAAGGTTTATTGTATTTGTGTTGTGCGTAACGAGTAGGATTACGCATATACGGTAGCGCGGTTGGGCGTGCAAATGTTGCTAATGTCTAACGAGTATGTGTGCTTTTGATTAACTCTCACTTAACTCGTGTCTTTCGTTCGAGTTTAGGGCTTTCGATTGGTGAATTCCCAAGCGAGACGCTAAAAAATTACCAACAATTTTCCAAGTTTAATTTGCTCGTTTCGCATTGGATCGAGTTTGCGGGCACATTGCATCGACGTAGGCTCATCGGAGGAGTCGTCGCAGGGCAGGAAAATTACTCTCGAAATAAATTGCCCGTGATCATTCCCGCAAACGTGTTTCTAATCGTTTCGAGGTATATTTAGCGCGCGGAGGGTCTAATTCGGCCCCGGTTCAGCGAAGAATGACTAATTCGATGGTTCGTAGACGCACGCGAACGCTGTCGGACATTTCGTAGCGACGATCGGCGAGGGGAATTTGACCCCTTGAACTGGATAGTGGTCGCGTAGCAGAAAAACCACGCCGAGTATCGGAAGCTTTGGCAGTGGCTCACGGTCAAGTAGATCGGAAAAAAGTTGCGCCCGGTGGCGCGTTGCCAGAATCACTTTTGCACCGTTAAATTAATTTCAAGTTAACCCCTCCCCCACCCCCTGGTCCGTTTCTTTGTCCTCCGCGAAGCAGCCAGAATCCCTTCCAACTGTGCAGGGATTCGTCTCGAGAGAAACGGGGAAAGCCCTCGAACCAGAACAAGAAAATCCATCGAAACGCGATCGCCCTTGCGTTACTTTCCACGCAGTTCCTTCCAGAGCCAGTATTTTAACGGTCTACGGATCGATCTCGAATTTTTGAGTTTACAGAGCACACGGAAAGCACTTGCAATTAGTTCCGTCAAGCTATTGTTGATCGGGCATTCGAAAGGGATCGGCCGAACATTTAAAATGCCAATGATACGGTTTGCTGACTGTTTTACGAGTTTGGTTCCGACCACGCAATCTGTGATCCAAACTTTTTCATAAACAACGCGTCCAACGAGCCTGTTAAATACTCGAAGCTTTTCGAAACAAATTCTTAAATATTACTTTTGGAGCTATTAAACGAGGATCCCCCTTAAACGCTCCACTTGGCGTATTTGTAACTCCGAACGTGTCAAGTACTTATCTTGAGTATAGTAAGAGGCAGACACCGTGTCGTAATTTGATCGAAGGCGAGGAAGTTGTTCATGGATGGAAAGCATTTGAAAAACCGTCCGTCTCCCTCGACGATCCTTCGACGACTGAAACTGTACGAAGGACTGGCGTATCGTTTCGAGTCGACGATATTCTTTTCCGGGGGCTCGCGGAAGCCCATCGTCTGGATCGTAAATCATCCCGCCGGCGAATAGTTTAATTAGTAGCGTCCTTAAACCGGAAGGTGTCGGGATAGAGGTTAGGGGCAGAGAGAGTGGGGGGATAAACGGAAGGAAGAATCGCTTAATTCGCGCGGGCGCGCGCTCGGCTCTCCGCTCGGATATGTAAATTTAATAACGCCAATTTGGTGTGGGTGCAGCGTCGTGCAGGACGGTTTACATGTGCTGGCTGTGCATTATGCATGCGTATTGTGTGCACCTGTTGCCCCAAATCAAGGTTCGCCTCTTGCGGAAACCTAATGCCGCATAATTGTGCTTTGAACGCAAACAACGCGGGGCGACAAAAAGAACGACGCGACTCCACGTTATCTTGCTCATGCGATATTAATGAGAGCTCATTTTCATAAATGCCTCTGGCCGGCATTAAAATTTATATTACTCGGTGCCGCGGCGATCGCGCTTGCACGCCCAACCAAAGACCGATTCTCGTTGCCTCCGAGATTCCTTTTCGCGACCGGAAGTCGAACGATAAGACCATTTAACGGGTGGGCATTCCAGAGTCAACGCGGAGAAATTGCATCTTTTGGAGTTTTATGCGAGAGAAATTATGGAGACTCGATACCACGTCGAAAATGGCGTCGATCGAGAGGAATCGCGCCTCGAGCACCGTGAAATTGAAATGTCGCGCGAATAACAAATATGGCGACCAGGAGGATCGAAAGTAACATCCGGCGTCGATGGAAAAAGCCGTAGAAACCGGGGTTCGGGCGCGGTATAACGTTAATATTGTGAGTACGAACCAATATGAAAACTAATACCGCGGCGAGATTACGGTCGTAGCCCCGGATACGCAGGGAAATATAATGGTACTCAGGTGTGGACGCGATGAACGCCGTTGGAGAGAGGGAGGCGAAAGAGAGAGGGAATGGGAGAGATTATAAGTGTAGGTTGCGCAAAAAGCAAGCAAGCAAGCAAGCAAGCAAGCAGGAGGAAGGGCGTCGGCCGGCCTCGCGAAGCGCCACTCGGTCAAGCTCACTGCCATCGTCTAGATTCTAGATAGCCAACGGGCGCACACAACCGGACCCGGCTCGTGTACGTGTTAACCGTGTACCGGCTCTAGGACTGCCGGTCAGCCTTGCCTCGGCTTTCTTTCGTCCGAGGGACGCGGACGAGCATCTTCCCTCCGCGTGCACACGTCGCCACGGTATGCAGAAACTCGACGTCCGTGCAACACGCTCCGCACCGAACCGATGCCCCGTGGAAACGATCGCCCGGTGCCAGCTCGCTGCCCGGTATCGCGTAGCGGGGAACTGTTTTCTTGTTCCTCGATATTAATCATAGCCGCGCGACCAGAAACCCTTCCCTCCCTGGTTATTGATGAAGGAATCCTGCCGGTTCTGCGTTTTTGCCACCGCTCCTCCGGCCAGTTTATTTTTAACCGTACCAACGGTCTCTGTTTGTCTGTATAATTCGCATTTATTTCAGAATCACAGGTGCTCGGCAAGCGGGACGACGTTCCTCGCCATTGGCGGAGCCATCGCTGACAAATTTTCCGCGACGTTACCCGTGCCCGAATAACACATTCGTCGTCGATGGATCGTCGTTTCGATGGAGTTTCGGGGCAAATGGCCCACCGGGCAAAGAGATAGTTGTTAACCAGCTCGCTCGGAAGACGAGAAAGCGGCGATCGCGAGAGCTTCCGTCGAGATAGGTTGTAAACGTGCCACTGGACCACGCCTGTGCTCCGCGCGCGTTCGCATCATTAATGTTCGCCGCTCACGGCCGTGTCGGCGGGCACCGTTCCCTCTTAAGCGCCTGTAATTCCGTCGGCGGATCCGTGGATCGTATCGGGGCCCGATAATTACATCGTCCCATGATACGCGTTTATTTTAAAGGGACCCGGGTAGAGCGCCGCGGCGCGAACGTCGCGGGAAAAATGCCGGGGCCGATTCGTTACGCGGTCAGGGAGCCGCGTCTCGCACGACGCCGCGCGGAAACTTTAATTCGAGGCGGCGCGCTTATAAATACGCGGGTCGAAGGCTGTTATTACGATAAATCAAGTTTCTCAGCGCGCCGCCGTACGGCGTTCCAGCGAGAGCCGCATGATAATTGATATCGCCGAAGCGGCGCGACGTCCCGACGAAACGCGTACGCGTATTCTCGCCGGCGATTTTCGCGCCTCTCGATCAACGATGGATCTCGCCACGGCCGCCGCCGCCGCGGCGCACGCAATTTTTTCCCCCAGATCCGACGCGGTGCATCCAGCTGCGGGAAAAGTGTGCTACGGATCGAATGAAATTCCGCGCGATCTGGGCGAGGCACCAACTCCGGCTCGCGTACGCATGCAGGCCGCGAAACTCATTGCACCGTGACAAACAGCCGGTCCGGGGCATCGATATCGGCTAAGTAGCCAAGTTGCTAGGCATCATTGCTCGATGAAAGCCGGCGATCCGACCGGACGGACCCGTTGCAAACCGTTTTCGATCCCAGAACACGATAACGAAGGAAACCAAGTACGCTTGGTTCTGGACCAAAGCTTCGACCTTACATGCTGTACGACGTTTATTTAATATCAACGACGAAAGAACCATACACCTATTTGTCTACGCTCGTAACGAAATAGACTCGAGTTTCGAATAGCGGTTGTTCGATTTTCGAGAGTGTTTCGTAAAGTCGGAGATGAACCGACGGTGAACGTCGGTATCGTCGTCCGGTAGTCGTGCGGAGCACATCGCCGGGAGCGATATTCGCACACGGAAGCGCTCGGCTTCTGCACCGGTGCCCGGTTCTAGGATACGGCTCGGTATTCAGATTTTCTCGGTTGCATCGCCTCGAAACGACCGTTTCTCTATTTGTTCCCGCTGTGTTCTCCGCGGCGGCAACATCCGTTTCGCGGGCCACCGGGTTTGCGCAACGACACCGCGACTCCCCGATTCCGAGTTCTACGCTACGCCGGACGAGCACCGATCCGCCAGCAAGCTTTTCGTAGGGAAGTTTCTTGCCCGTGGCGGTCGCTGGTCTTTACCTTAGGAGGTGCGGCCCTCTTCTTCTTGCGCGATGCGTAATGACCCGACAATGTCTCGGGTTTCTTCGCCGTCTTTCCAGCCTCGTCGATCCGCGATAAGAACCGATGCCCGTCCATCGCTGGTGATTTGTAAGTTTGCTCTCGGCCCGAGAAGGCTTACAAATTATCGGCCGGTACGATGAGTATCGTTACGTTCCCGTGAAAGTGGCTCCTTTCGCGATGCTTCTTTTTTCCATCTCGCATAGTCTCCTGGGCAAGAAACCGATTCTACGCGCTGTTTAGAAATTTCGTGATTTCCAGGCATCTTTCACCGTTAATCGACGCCTCCTTACGGTCCGTTCGAAACCGACGAGACGTTTCCCGTCGCGAACGGGGCCCGATTCTACGATCGATCGTACGGCCGAGCTCGGGATACCTCGAGATCGTCGGCAAGGACGCTCGGCGACCCGGGCGTGAAACACGAAGACTGAAATTATGGCAAGTTCATTAACCATCGTCGAGCGGGCGATACTTACGCACGCGATCGGCTCGAGCTTACCGCAAGAAACCGATCTGTCCCCCCGGTGGACGGGGAAGAAAAAGTCGCCCGGAGAGACAGAACTGGCGTAGAAGAAGAATAAGACGAAGCACGCGAAAGGGGAACACGCGAAAGAAGAGGAAGCGGAGGGAAACAAGAGGAACAAGAAACCGGCCGGAATAAGAAAACGACCAAGTGCACCGAGGTAAAGAGGCAGAAGAAGTAGAAGATAGGAAAGGATACGGTCTACCTTGCCGGTAGGGGGTGGGGTGGGGAGTATAAACACACACGCTCGTACACGGTCGTCCTTCCACGCGCACACGGATCGCGCTATAATCCACCGACTGATTACTCGGTCGTGTCGTACCCGCCCATTCTCCGGGCTGAATTTTTCCTGCTCCCTTTCCACGTGCGCTCCCACCCTCTTCTTCTCCCTCCCCCACGGCGACTCACCATCGCGGCTTCGGGATCGGCGATCTTTTTTCCTCGCCGACTGCCGGTGTAACCGTTGTAATTAGTAGCTATCCCCGTTTAAACGTCCGTGGCCGTGTGTACATATAGCCGACGAGTACGGTCTCTCGTTGCGCCGTCGTAGCGAAAGGGGGTGGCTGTCAGGGGCAAAGAGGGTGGTGCAGGAAGAACGGACCGAGATAGAGAGCGAGAGAGAGAGACGAGAGACGAGAGAAGGGTGGTGGCGATGGCGGGCCGGTGGTGGTGGCGAGCAAACCACACGCCGCCGTAGCTGCTGCATAACTACGCGCTTATTGCACTATTTTCACCGTGAGCCGATACACGTGTGCTGCCCTGCCTGCCTGCCTGCCTGGCCCCTCTCCCCCTTCCGCTCCTCGGGCATATCCAGGCTGCCGGCGCATTTGCCTGCTCCGCAGGATCAAATAGGAGGGCACGGAAGATCGACAGGCCGGATAGGAGAGGGATGCTGGGAGGGGATGAAAACGAGCCGAGAAACTGCCGGCTGACGGGGGGAGGTAAGGGGGGCTAAACGTTCATCCTGTGGAAGGATCAACAGGCGTCGCGGACGTGTCTTCGATTTGGAAAATGCAGAGAGAAAGGGAGAGCAGGGTGGGAGGGGGGGGGGGCGGCAGGACTTTCTGGAGAAGGGGTGGAACAGGCTTTCCGGAAAGGCGCGCGGGTCGAAGCCGGAGCGCGCAACGCCGACGGGATGCCGATTCCTTTTTTTCCCACCGTTTTCTTCTTTTCCGTTTCTTTTTTTTTTTTAACGACCCGCTCCCGTCCTAACGGAATATTCTCGTTTGGAACAGGGACAGTTTAATTATGCGAGCTCCTCCTCGCGATCGCGGACGCGCGTCACGACGGTTCGACCGTCGCGAAACCGATCGCCGCGAGGACACCGGTGACCGGCGGCGGCGGTGAATTATGACGGCGCGTAATAAGTCGCGGATCCGCGGGGATATTTATCGACGACGAGGAATCCTCGATACGGTGGAAAGCGTACGAGACACGCGCGTGAAAGCGCGCGCACCGCTCGCGAGCGCGTCGGGCTATTGGGCGTGGAAGTGATTCATCGAGAACTGGCGTGCACGAGCCCCGCGTATTATCTAGATAATGATGAGTTACGTTGCTCGAAATCTTCGCGTAGGTCAGGCCTGCGGATAACGGCTTACTCTCGCGGCGAGCCGGAGCCGCGAACAGCATCGCGGCGCCCGATCGCAGAAGTTCATTAAACTCGGTAGGCGTGTCGGGCTCGAAAGGCTACGGTTAAGTATGACAATGCGCTAGATTCGGCTCGACGCGATCGATCCTGTCCAGATCGACCGTTCCCCAACGACGCGTGCGGCCCATTCCGCCTAGGATCGATCATTTTTTCACCGTGGGGTCAGCCATTTTGGTACCTCGATCGAACGGTTTCGCTAACACCGAGACGACTCGTACGATTCGAGACTCGGTGTTTATATTTGGGTAAAATGGTATTGATATTAAAATGGACTACCAGGGCCTACTCTCTTTGATGCATTTAATCTATTCCAGTCGATTCTGGGCTAGGTTTTCCTAATTAGAATACGTTTAGACTAGATAGAGATAACGGTAAATTCTGTCGAGTACATTTTTGTCGAGGTTTGCCGTTTGTCTGGGTCTGACTTCGCTATCGCGGGTCTTGTATTTGTAAGAGGACCTTTACCGTCACCATTTTTCTATTCGCGAACGCACGAATAGTTGAAACATGACGGCAAAGGCCGCGGTGCTCCCCGATACGGACAGAGTACACCGCAAGAAGCCATACAGTCGGATGCAATAAGAAGCGTCATGAACTATGTTTTCTTTTCCAACGAAGGTATTGTAATTTCAAGCGACGTTAAATGTCCCTTCAAACGTTAGTAGGAGAAGCTTGTCGCTGTGGCGATTTACCGAATTCTACAATGGGTCGTTCCACGTAGAAACTTAGGTGCTCGTTCGACAGACCTTCCTCGTAATGCAAAAACAGGTGCGACTCGCTGGACCTCGGCTTTCGTTTCAAAGACTTTGAAATTAACGCGGAATGGCATTTTTCGCAAGTTCGCGTGTCAAAAATGCACGGGACGGTGTCGGCGGTTATTCGAAACGGCCTGCAGCCCGAGCCAGCTTGCAAAGACCCTTACACGATCAAGTAACAATACCGCAAAAATTGTTCGATCGAGCAGCTGTTAACATCCAACGAATCGATGTTAAATTCCACTCGATAGCAGAACGTAACGAGCAGTCGCAACTTTCACCAAAGAAACACCAACTTGTATTCCGATCGTATCCTATCCTGCGCAAATACTTACGCATTCGCATATAATCTGTAGATCTTGTTAATGGTTTTTCCCCCCCGTAAATATTCGGCCCCGAAGAAGAGGAGCATCGAGGTTCCGTTGTGTTTCAAAATCGGGATACAAAGGGCCGCGTTTCGAAAAGAGGGGGCAAAAGAATTTTACGTTTTTACGGGGAATAAAGGCACGAAGGTCGCGCGTCGGCCGGAGAGGCATCGAGAGGCGCGATTAATTCCGCGGCTGGTCGCTGGTAATTTCACCGAGTATTCCGCGGGACGGGGGATCCACCGTGGATTTATTACGGCGGCTCGAGGGGCGGTTAATATCCGTGGCTCGATTAAAAATCATTTTTCTAAGATCGGGCCGGCCAGCCGCCGGACGATGTCCAATTTACTTCCAAGCTACTTGCCACGCTCATAATTCAAGGATAATTGCTTAATAACAGATCGGCCGACGTGAAATGTTCGCTTTACGATCCGATGGGAAGCGTCTCGTACCGATCGTAGAAACCCCTTTCTTTCCGGCGCGGCCACGCGGGCTCGACCCTAATTTTCTCGGTTTCCTTCGCGAACGTGCGCATCGACGTCGTGTATTAACCTCCGGATGGACCAGCGGGGACGGCGGGGGAAAAAGGAATCGAGTCGGGACTCGAAGCGAAGAAATAAAAAGCCGGTGAGACGGGAGGAGAAAACTTCCATCTCGGCGGGTAGCAGAAGCTCGATCGCCGGAGCCGATCGCGACGGTTAATAATTTCCAGTGGTAATACTCGCCGATATAGCTGCTCGTCATCGGATAACGCTATCTCAATTCCGAGGCGGAGCGTACGGCAGCGGCCGATTCAATAGAAAAAAACACGGCCGCGTGTGCGTACGCGAGTGAACACGCGCGCACGCGTGTCGAAGAACCTCTCGAATCGCGCGAGCACACGAGTGTTCGCGTTCGCGTTCGTGTTCGTGTTCGTGTTCGTGTTCGTGTTCGTGTTCGTGTTCGTGTTCGTGTTCGTGTTCGTGTTCGCGTTCGCGTCACGAACGCGCGTATATGCATCAGGATGACCGATCGTCGGCTTCTTCTTTCTTTTCCAGCGGTCTCTTAACCGGCTTACCACCCTACCGCCGCACAGGCACACCCGGCAAGTAGCCCGAGCCATTACTAGAGAGAATCCTAGGCCGCGGTCCACGCGCATCGACCGTGGATGATCGAACGCTCGGGGATCCGAGTAACAGTCAGGGACGAACGAACGCGAGGCGAGGCGAGGCGAGGCGGGGCCGACCGCGCGAATGCAAGTGAGTTTGACGCGTGCACGGGTTGCGTCGTCGACAACGACGATGGCCGAGAGTTCGTCGAACTGGAATAGAATTCCATTCGGACTGGTTCTAGGGGTGGATTCTGACGCGCTGCTCGTCGCTTAAAATAAGACAGCGCGGCACCGGCTGAATTTAGAGCCGCGACGATTACCGTAGGTTCAGATCCGCCAATTTTTCTCACGCCGCGGGCTCCGACCGACTCCTCCGCGCCCGTCGCGACCAGCGATCACGTTCGATCGTTATCGATCACGATCGAGCGAAAATTTTTATCGACGATCCTCGCGATCGTTTACAGCGACTCGTCGTACGAAACTTTTGCCAGGCACTGTACCGTCTCCGAACGTTGGCGCGTTTAAATTATAAAACTGTTATTTTACCGCATAAAATCGAGCCACTAAAGGCGAGATTTTTTGTCTTTTAGAGCAGTTCGACGTTACGGGATAAAATAACAGTTTTACCGTCTGCAAAACGCGCGAGTTTCAGGAGAAAAGTAACTTTTTTTTCGCAAAAGAACGAATCCCAGGACCCCGTAATTGCTTCTAGCTTTTAATTAACTCGTAAACAATGTAATTTTTGTTTCCATCTCCTGGATCGTCGTTAATGCACTCGTCTGGACAAATTTTCTACGCACAAGTTGCGCGTGGAATCTGGGACACGCTGTAGCTCGTTCCCGAGCGTACAAAAAATTGATACCGAGGGAAAAACAGAACTGATCGATTCTTCGAGTATTTCGTTACACAAATTTGTAGAAACTGTCACGGTGAAAAGCATTTTTAAGAGAGAATCGTTGTCCTAATCCCGAGGGAGCGTGAACCGTCTAAAATGTTGCGCAAGCTCGGTCGGGCCGAGCGCAGGAACGCTTATAAGCGTATAATTAAGCGAGCGCGCGAACGAGAGAGAAGGCAGAGGCTAACGAAGTCCGTGGTACGAGGATACACCGAACGCGACACGATACGAAAAGTCGCCGCGCCGCGGAGGGCTCGAAGGAGACCGAGACAAGACGAAGAGAGCGAGAGCAAAGTGGCTCGGAGAGCGGCGGAGAAAGGAGAGTGACGTTTCGAGAGATAAAACCGGAGGAGAGAAGGGTGGCAAGAGATATTCTTGGCAGCGACTGCGATGCAACAACTGTCCCCATCCGTCATCTACGAGGCAGCGCGAGAGGCCCACGATCGCTCGTTCGGCGCGTCCCTCTTCGTGGTTTCGAAACGACCGGGAGAGGGGACGCGGGGCACTCGTAATCATCAAGATCTCGACTAACGACGCTACCGGCCGACTCATTACGACGTTGTCGTCGGGCGAATTTCCGAGGCTGCGCGAGAAAATGCCCTTCCAGCCCCGATCAAAGCCCCCGAAGAACGATCGAGGAGACCCTAGCTCCGCTGTCCGGCCTTTGAATCTTACGAAAGCCGCTGCTCGTTTCGCTCCAAGAACGACTTACCGCGGGACGTTTTCGGACGCGATCCTCGCTTCGAAATAGAATTGCTTTTAACTCGACGGAGGTAGCGTAACGAATTAGCGCGACCGACCGGGATCACAAACCCGACGTCCCTCGGTCCCGTTGACGTAGAATTAAATACAACGTCTCCTTATCCCTTATTGGGCTCGGGGAATCGCCCGACTATCGGCCCTCCTTCCCTTCCTACCGACTAACGTAAATAAGGGACCGGTTAATGCAACATTGCCAGACTTTGATTTCGCTATTGTTAAGTCGGAGCTTGATACTCGCTCGTGTCGAAGAAAACGATCCACGAGCACAGATTTCTCCATTTTTCATTTATACAGGCTGTTCCCAATAGGATAGAGCTTTCAACCCCACCCGCGTTAAACGACACGATTTCGTGCTGATAGCTCTAATAAATATGTAGGATAATTGTGCTGAATATTTGTGTCACGCTGTAGTTTGGTTCGGAGATTTGTGTTGAATGTTTGTGTCACGCTGTAGTTTGGAGTAATGTTAACTTATGTGCAAAAGGGTTGAGAGTGTTTTGTTAAAAAAGAAGGGGTTACCAGGGAGAGTAACGAGTGATTGGAAAAGACAGACGTGATTTGAATTTGCGTGGACAATTAATGAGATTTTGATTTGTGTAAAAAGATTGTGTGTTTGTTGTATTTCAAATTCGTTCATTTAGTTATATTATTTGTACATTTGTTCCAAATACAATTCTTTTTTGTTAAATCCTACAAATATGCCCGCTGTGATTAAACAGAAAATTATGTAGCATAGTTGGCGATAGAAAATCTAGCGAAGACAGCGCGTAATGTGAAAGTTTAACTTACAATTAATAATTGCGTCGAAAAGTACATAATTATTAATTTCTTTCTTCCGGAAGAAAGAGGGTAAATTGGAAAGTCAATTAACTATTCTTTATTAGTTTATTAAATAACTTCGTGTTGAAGAGGCGCCATCGTTTCTCGCCACGTGGTGTTCGGCGAAACAAATTAACCTATCTGCATTCATAAGAGATAATTGATCGTTAGCACTGGCAGTTATGTGTAATGAGACCGTAGACAATGCCTCAATCAACGTTACCTTTTCAGTTTCAGTCGGGATGCTCGTATTAATCAGAAAATGGATTGTTTGAACATTTTTAACCAACTTATCGCTAACCGTACAACAAAGTGACTTCGCGGGCCGATGCCTCGACAGCGCCGGCCAGTAGAATTGGGTGATCAACGATCAGACAACGAGTCGATGAACCAAACAAAAATTTTCGCTGTGTACGATACTTTTTCGTGGATCGATATAAATATTTTTCGACGTGCACGTAAACTCCCGACACGTTTTCCTCGTTTGGACGATTCTTGCGTGGCTGCCTCGACTCGGCATAGAAGAGGGCCAGATTCCCGCCACCGTCTCGTTAAAACGTTACGAGCAGTCCCGAACTCGAACCGTTTTATCGAAGAGCTACTGTACTAACGAAGGAGTAAAATTCAACTACCGCGACCGTGAAGTTGCATTACAGTACAGCGCTTAACACCAGATTTACGGACATTGTTGCTTAAAAATGCTATTTTTCTATTAATTAGGATAGACATTCGAATCTCGCGTAAATAGAATTCAGTGTTTACGAGTACTATGGGTGCAAGTACCTACGTGGTCGAGTCGACGCGATCTTTAGATCTAGCCTTGATAAAGATTTATATCGCAATTTGTAAGTGTGTATCGGTTCGAGCGCGAAATAGGGGGGGTCGAATTTTTGAAACGTGGATCCGCCGAACGGTAATTGTCGGACGCGTGCAAGTATCGCGAATTGAATGGCACGGCGGCGAGTAAACTGTTATAACTTGGGGGCTTTCCGGTGGCAGTCGGGTAATTCATGCCGGTGTGGCCGATAGGCGGACGTTTCGAGACAAATCCGCGGGATACGGGAGCGCGAACGCGTGTACACGATCGAGCTTGCGTTTAGAATATTAATGAGCTTTCGTATCGGTGCGAGCGGGACGATGGTATCGAGGCACCGGTTGAAAGTAATTGGCGGCCGTTTTCCTCTCGCAGCAGTCGGGCGCCACGAAAACCAACGCGCGTAATAACGATTTCGTGTAATATCGGCATCAAGACGAGGCCCGTTAACGTCTTCGAACAGCGTGGTTTTTTCAGAGATACCAGCCACTTACGCTTAGCAGAGCAGAAATTGTGTTTCAGTTATCACTATGATTTATCGCCTTTGGATTTTTTCGCTAACGAGCGTCAGCCACGTAATTAACTTTGTACAGGCGGGTATACCGGCGCACGGAACTATTGGCAGCTTCTTCTTCTTCTTCTTCTTCTTCTTTTTCTTCGTCTTGGTCGTCGTATTCTTCGTCTTCGTTGCGTACTAAGTTGCCCGGCGCTCGTGTTTCTGCATCGCGTTACCGCGTTGAAATTCGCCGTTGCGAGGTGTACAACCAGCCAAGTTCACGCGAACGAAATTGACGCTTGTAAAAAGCACCCTCGACGCTCGCCAGGAAATGATATCGCGTTGCTTCTTTTTTTACCTTTTTCGGCGACGCATCAAACGCCGAACACGCCACCGAATGGAAAATTAACGCTACCGCCAGATATTTCTCAGAATATAATGCACGGTGGAACGGTATCGGGTCGGTTGTTCCGACTATTACAACCGGGGGTTAATTTCCAAAGACGATCTATCTTTTCGATCGACTATAATTTTGTAGTTGCGTGAAATTCTAAAAATCGTTGAGAATAAATTACATTCCGTGATTTCTTCCGCATTAAAGAAACAATTTAATGAAATTCGTGGCACACTTGCATCACATTAATAACCGTGCGCGATAAATGTTTTAATTACGAGGTAAATATACGATACATGGCCATTAGTAATATCTGGCGAAGCAAGGACTTACGGAGTTTCCAAAAACTATTTTCGAACAAAATTGTTTTTATAAGGAATATTAGAGATAACGAGGTATATTATACACGGTAGTATCCAAGTATTGGGTCTTTTGCCTTATCTTCCGCCACGGTATCGTTTGGTTCTAATTAGAAGGTGGATAAAAAATTCAGGAACGTTCGAGGAACGACCGGGAAAAGTTGTACGATCGATGCAGGGGATAAAGTTCGACGAAAGGTGTATACACGGTGCACGGTATATTTCACGAAGAATCGCAGATCAGTCAATATTTTAATTACCGGTATATTCGATGGCGGGTGTGCGTGGGAGGGGAGGGCGGGGCGAGGTCGAAAGGGCGTTCCGGCGTCGAAGGTCCAAAATCGAGGATTAAAATTCATTTAGCATTAACAACGACTCCCGTCGAGTGCACTCCGTGTAAAGGCTGCTCCCTGAATCTATATTGAGCACCGGTTCCACCTCTCGGTTACCATAGCTAGCCGGAGAGCTAACGGCTTCTCGATTTTTGTGGGATTTTATCAGGGAGCGGGCAGCGGAGCTACGCCCGCCGATGCGTATATGCACGAGCTTGCGCGCAAAGAGAAGCAACACGAGGAAAAATAATAATAAAAAGGGAAAAAGAGGATATGAAAGCGATAGAGGTAGACAGAGAGCGTCGGAACGGGAGTAGAGAAGGGAGAGACGGTGGAAAAAATGGAGGAGCAACGCGAAAACAAGAATCCGTGCGGCTATTGCGGCTTCCGTTACGCCGGAGAGATGCTGCTGCTGCCGGTGTTGCTGCCGGTGCGTTCGATCTCCGCAGCCAGAACGAAACCCAGAGCGCCGCTGCGAACCGGTTTCGAACTCCGGATCGCGTAAACTGAGTGACAGCCTTTTCGAAACAGGCCTTCTTCATCCTTCCCGCCCTTGGACGTTGCTCGACCGCGAAACGGTCCACGCCCGTTAGGATAAATCTCTCTCCGCGGACCGCTCCGGCTCTTATCCGCGCCATTTTTTCCACGGGCGAAACGATATCGGCACCGGTCCAGGATAAGATCCTTACACGCGATCGCTAGATCTCTCCGACCGGTCGACGGAGTCGCAGTTTCCGCGGCCGCGGGCTAACCCTGTCCACGATCGCGATTAGAAAGTCCGATCGCGTTATCCGAGCCGAAACATCCTGTCGCGAGTAATTGCTGGAACTCGATTTAATTAGGAAAGAGATCGTCTCTCCGACACCGCGCCCGTTCCTCGAAATTATCCACGGAGCTAGACGTCGTAAAATACCCAACGATCCTTGCGGATCGGTCCTGCGTACCAGCCGCGTACTACCGTTTCGATTTTTCTTATCTGTGTCCGAGCCGATCCGATCGACGCCGCGTGTCAATCGCCGCGAACCCGGACCGATCGACCGGGATTAATCCAAAGGAGAGATCGATTATCCGGCATGGAATCGGCCAACCTATACTTATCGCCGGATAATTCGAGGGGAAAACTTTAATTCCGTGCGATTAGCCGGTTTCGTTCTGCTTTCTTTCGCCGTCGGTAGAACGGAGATATGTGTGCTTTTTCTACGGAAACAAAAAACGGTACTGCATCGAAGGCAACGATCGTTCAAAGGGGCATTCTAGTCCGGCACTTCTGAAAAAATCTACCCGTTCCGTTTCTCATTCTCTCGGAACTGGGCGGTGTTTTAAATTTCCGGTGGGTTTTGGTATAAAATCAGTAGTCTCGCGCGCGTGGATGTATGCTCGAGATGTAATTATAAACGACAGAAGACCGAGTCCGGGGGCTTATCTTTCGGTTATAAATCCTTGTTTTGCTCTCGCGTCGGGACTAGAATCCCTCGATCGACGCGCGTCCGTGTTCCGGATCGGATTCGTTCGACGGACCGGTGAAAAATGTGAAAGTGCGAATACGTTGGTAAGAGATAAGTGGTATAACGCGGTGGCAAATACATGGTTCGTGGTACCGGTGGATGATGATGATGATAATGATAATAATAATAGGAGATTCGTAATTAACCAAGTTACGCAAGTTCCGCGAAGTGGCGGAGGTGCGCGCGACGCGGTCGCAACGCGAGCGGAGCGGCCGATCATTAAAGAAAATGTCGGGTAATCGAGTCTGCCCCCCTCGTATCGACGCGTCGCTCCACGTTTCCACGCGAAATAATTCCCGAGAATCGCCGGGGAGCCCCCGATCCGGCCAAGTACCAGCGCCAGCGGCCGCGTTAAGAGTCGTATCGACGACACGCGGAGCTTTCTACGTAATTACTGCTATCGATTTCGGCGTGTTACCGGCGGGAAAATGCATAAACGCGGTTACGCTTCTCCTATCCCCGGGATCCTTTTTTCTCGCCTTTTTATCGCAGCGCGCCCCGGAGCACTGCACCAAGCTGCGGCATTCGCCACGCGCGAAAATTGGAGCAACAACGCGTTTAAGACGCTGTGTTCTACGCCGCGGCCAAATATCGCGGTCGCGTCGCGACGCCACTCGGCGTTACCATAAATCAACCAACGGCGAATTTTCACTCGCGACTCTGCCAAATTGGCGAATCCTGGAACGTAAACACGAACGGCGTTGCGCGGAATTTAATCGCTCCAGAAATTCTAATTACAAAATTATTTCTTTTATAATATTTTAATATTCACATTGTATACGTTTGTCAAAGAGCTTCTATATCATTGATTATATAAAGAAAAGAACGGCACTCCTGTACGGAGTCGAGGGGTTGAACCGCGCAAAACGGAAAGCAATGTTCGAATTTGAATTTCTGCCGCGCTGTAACCATAGCGAAGCTGCGCAGGAGCGCGCGCGTTACGCGTCAAACGCAACGGGAGACCCGGACGAAGAAAAGATCGCAACAACCGTGGAATGTGATTCGTGGATTTCCCGATGATTAATACGTTTGGATCGATTGTAAGCTACTCGCTAAAATTTATTTCCCGTAACGTTTCCACTTGAGAGATGATTTTTTTTTTAATCCACCGGCGAATAGTTCGTGCAAGAATATTAAATGTACACGATGGGGCAATCAAAGCGTTAAACAAGAGTTTATCCAGGAGAGATGCCAGCGAGTTAACGAGCAACATGGATGACGCTCCTCGCTAATCGTAAGCAACGCTCCAGATAATGATGCTGCGCATCGGTCTGCGCCGTTGCGCGGTTGCCAGCGCTTCCGCTGCGTCGCTGTTGCGGCGCCGCGCCGTTACACGCGTCCGGATCAACTGCATCTAGAGCCGAATGCGTGTATGCACCTAGACGGGCCGAACTGACACACCCATAATCACGGCAATTATGCACGCAAAGCCACGACAGGCTACCTCTCTTGCTCGCTCTTCTTCTGTCCACTCACCTGTCCCCCCCCACCCATCACCCCCCAACGTTCAAACGCTTCACTGTTGCCTTCCTCCGACGACCGGTGATCGTTTACCCCGATGCGATTTAATTATCGTGTCTTTGGATTTCTTTCGCGTCGCGGTTGAATAAATGGAAAGATTAGGGTGGAGTAATGGCAGGTGAACCGGGGAAAAGGAAATTCCACACTCGCGTACAGCTTCTTCGTGCTGTCTGCCACGGTGAAATAGAGAAAACCTGATCGGAACCCGGGTGGCAGAGACGGCTGAATGGCTGGATGGCTGGATGGCTCGCTTTCGACCGATCGACTCTCGTTCGAGAGTTTCGAAACATTTTGGAGTTTGAAAGACGCTGGGAATGGACGGAAGCGGGATACCGGTTGTAAGTTTCGCGCGCAGATGCTCGGACGATGATCGCACGCGATTGCGATATGGCGAGTAGATTGAGAACTAGGAACTACAATGGGAGAGAAGTCGGGTAATTCGCGCGGTCATCATTTTAATCGGCATTACGCCCAGCGAGCTTACGAACGCGCGGGAAAATAGACACAATGTCGGAATACGTAAACGCGGGCGCAGCCAGCGGCGCTGGCCAACACTGTTCAATCTGATTGCGAAGTTAATGAGTGGTATTATGCAACCAGTACTGGAACGGAGCAAAAAATCCATGAATATTGCAGGATGCAATTGTAAAAGAATATTAACGGTATATTATTACGTGTTAATTATCACAACACGTCAATCGTCTGGTCCGTCATAATTTACACTTCGAACCGTGCCCATTTCTAACGAACGCCAGCCACCGGTGGGCGTGCGTATGTTACCGAACGCGTCCTGGAACGGTCGTCGACGTTTATTCGCAAACCTGCGAGATATTAATTGCGTTTGTTAAACATATTAACGGCCATTAATTATCAACACGGCTCGAGTGTGCCAACGACGGATGGGGGGTGGGGGAAACGAAGAAAAAGGGCGGAAAAATCACGGATGCAATGGGAGCACGTTGGACCGACCGCGGCAGAATTTTCTGCTGCATTAAATATTACATCGCGTCAGCGCGCGGTCATAATTTTCCTTCGTTTCGTCGTAGGGCGTATCTTCCATCCGACGCAACGCATAACGAATCTCCTATGCCGGGGCTCGGCCGCGATTTCGCGGCTGCGAGAGACCTCGGCCTGCCCCGGCTCCTTTTTTTCCCCCCCTTCTTCTTCTCTTTTCAACGGCCGTTTCTTTTCATTACCACACGCTCTAAATTCGGTTTGAAGCGGCAGGCAAAACAGTTCCCCGGGTGGCTCGTTCGCGAAGTCAAAAAACTCGCGAAAGAGCCGAGCGAAGCTGCCCGAGACGAACCGAGGCGGGGTTAAGCCACACGTGGCCAGACGGGACACAGACACGCGATGCCGAACAGGCCAACCTAACCCGCGGTTAGGCTCGCTCTTAACACCGCCCGGTACTTTCAATTTTAGGCGTCTCGTTCGCCGAGTGACCCAAAGAGACCCCCCAATCTTCTTCCTCCACACGGACAACAATTTTTAAAATTCGAGTCTCGTACAAATTTTTCGCTATAAAGTTAACCCCTTCTCTCAAAATGGGGGTTAGTAACAAGGGCGCTTTCCTTACATCGTTTCCTTGTAAAAGTTAAGCAAATTATGTACTATGTTCTAACTTGTATTTGTTTCGGAGCAAATCATATCTCGGGCACGTTGAAATTAGAAAGACGAGCTTAAATTATTCATAGCTTTCTACGTTAAAAATTTGTGCTCGCGTCCATGTTGGATCGCAAGGCGCCTCGCTAATTGGTCGCGCCCTCCACTTTGAAAAACACTGCCGTAGACCTTACATGTAATTAGATTAACAGTATTTATCGCGGCGAGGAATATTTTTTCTGCACCACGAACCTCTTCCAGAAATTCGTTACGGAAATTAACGCATAATAATATTCGTATTCTCCAAATGTACTTACGCTGATTCCGACGTCTTGACCGAGATCCAAGATGGAGGATGGAAGTTGCAACGCTCCGATAGGCCAACGCGTTGACCGATTATTCGTTCTTGTAATTAGGGTCGTAGTATTCCGCTTGTAAAAATTAGCCACAGGTTGTCCAGGTATCTGAGAACACGTTGTATTCTACAATTACCAAAATTGCTCCGAGATAAGTTATCGGATAACTTACCGATTGTTATCGATATCAGCTGCTTTATCGAGAGGTGTACGTTAGATTTGGAACATCTGTTCGGAAGAACGTGGAGGATCGGGGAAAGGTAAAGATCGTCGATCGCGTGTCCGCGCGACGAGGCGTCTTTAATTGACACTTGCGCTTTCTCGAGCCCCTTGGCCCAAAAGGAACACCGGGTCGCCGGTGTCCCGACTTAAAACGAAATAATTGTACCGCGTGGGCGAATGATTTAATTAGTTTGATTCATTGGCCCGCGTTCGCGCTCGCGAAAAACATCCCTGTCCGAGGACGGATTTAATTTACTGGCCATGTCTCCGCGATCGTTTCCGCGATAATATCGCACAACATTGTTGCCTCGCTAATCATCGTAATTAATGCCCGAGACTTCGTCCAGGATATTACGACGTATCGTCGCTTCTAGCGGTAATTATAACAATGTACGACGAACCTATTTATTTCTACCGATTACCAGTCTATCGTTGCAGCTTTTCCAAGCGGAGATGGCTAAAACCGACGCTTGAAAATCGAATTTTAAACAGCATTTTTGATGATCGCAGACCGAGCCAATATGGCCGATTCTACACAATTGCCTGTGCACGATGGTCGACGACTCCTTATTTTCTTCGAGGAAAGATTAACAGGTCGATCGTGTGTCAATTTCTTGGGTAATCAATTGCACGGATTATTGAAAACAGTTCCGGTAGATGTTGCACGTCGCGTGTGATTTATGAATGACGTCCCATTTCAGCCGAGTCGCCGGACAGGTCTTGAACGAACGATTTTCTAACGGATGGATAGGTCCTGCAGGACCTATTGTGGCCGTCCCGCTCGTTCCACAGATTTATGCTCGAGGCTATTTAAAAACATTTGTTTCTTAACAGTGTCTGTGAAATCTGTATCTACGTAAAATGGTAGTGGATATCTGTTCCGACAGAGCTTCTAATTTGCACTTGAAGGAGTCTGAAAAGGAAACTCTGAATCCCTGATGCTCTATAAATTTCGATAAACTTCTGACAAGGTGTCGAACAGTCGAGGGAGGCCTCCAGGTCTGGGTCGGAAAAAACCCGGGCGTGATAGTGGGAGGGTTGAGGTAAAGTATCATTTGGTTAGCGTAGAATTTGTCTTAAAAGGAGATGATGAGGGGGAGGAGAAGAAGTTAAAAGAGTAGAAAGGAGGGGAATAACTGTAGTATTTAAAAATTAAAAATAGAAGATAAATGGTGTTACTACGAAGCCGATAGTGCCAGTATCGCACCGAAAAAAAGTAGAAATAGAAAATAGAAAATAGAATTTGTCTTTTAAGGCCGAATAGAAGAAAGATGGTAAACAGTCAGCGGGTTCTCGCTAATAGCCAAACAGAAGCGGCTGGGGCGCAGCTTCTGAAACTCTCGAGGATCCGGGTGCTCTGTCCGGGAAAGGGTCGCGGATTTCTCGGCGTCTGTTTTCCCGGTCGGTCCTCGAGAGCGTCCCGGTGCCCCGTGGGCTGGCACGACGCCGCACAAAGGAAGTGTCAGCGTCGTCGGGTAACAACGCCGGCCGGACGTCGATGGGCCGCCTAATTTCGCGCGACGTGCAACGCGTTCCTACCCACGTTCCCGTTGCTATCGATGATTAATACGACGTCGCGACAGACCGTTCGCCCGTGGCCGGGGCACGGTTTGACGAGCGCGGAACAAGTTTTCGGCGAGCGGTATCGTTGTTCCGGCAGATAAGATAGAACCCGAAAGCGCGTGGCACGTTGATGTCGAAGAATTCGCCTGGAGAGGAGAGAAAAAGGAGAGAAAAAAGAAAAAGGAAAAAGGAAAAGAGAAAATAGAAAACAGCAAGCACCGAAGGCAAATTCGGCCAATGCACATTTCGCGCGAAATAACTTGCTCGCCGACTCCGATCCGTCCCACTCCGCCAGCAACCCTCACCACCGCTGGCACAACCCTGACGTCTCCCCTAACCCCTCCACGAGCACCAAGCACGGCCGCCGCCACCACCATCGTCTACTCTACCCCACTTTCGTGCCTCCTCCAATGTATTCCTGGCGTTTCGCACTGCAAGGTCAACAAACTTCTCCCCGATAAAAAATAAATGAAACGCAGGACTGTTTGAAATTGTAACAGTGGCAACCTGGAAGGAGGGGAACGTTGCTCCCGATACTTTAAAGAGGCACGATTCCTTCCGTCGTCTTTTCCTACGGCCTCTCGACAGCTTGTCATTTTTCCCCATCTTTCTTCCCTTTTTCCCCGTCATCGGTTAAGGCGATTGTCCGGAGTCACGGACTTATCGGCGAGGCAAGACGTACACCGCCAACGATATTACTTCCCGACGGCGTGCGCGCGCGTCTTGAAAAATGGCACGAGACTTCTAATAAAGGGAGCTCTAACCGCCGGTCCCCCGTTGATCGAGACAGAGACGGCGAGAGAGAGAGAGAGAGAGAGAGAGAGCCGCGACGGAAACAAACGCAACGTGTTTACACGAACGAAACCGCCCGCGATCGAACGAATATCTTTTTCGCCGATACGGCGGCAACCTCGAATCGGTTAGTGGAACGCGTGGATCATGCACGGATAACAAACGGGACGGCGAACTTTCCTCGTTAACGGTCGCGATCGGAAATGCGACGGAAATGTTTACGATCCGGCCGGTCTACGAGCCATTGCCCCTTCTTTTATCTGCTAATAAGCGCGACTGCTTAATTACCACTAATCGAATACGTCGATTAGTCAGAGAGAGAGAGAGAGAGAGAGAGAGAAATCTGTTCCAGCGAGTCGCTGCGACGCACAGCCAGCGCCAAGGAAACCGGCAGTTTTGGTCGTAAATAGCGCCGGGAGGTAAAAGTCGGCTCACGGCTCATTAATGGGAAATACTGTGCTTCCGAGAAATACGAGAACCGTCGCGGAGAGCTCGCGAAACGAGAACGATGACAGAACACCGATGATTCCGCGGGTCTTTTTCGCGTAGAGGCGGTACCGGTCCGTGTTCCCCACGATTTATCGCTAATTTATGCGGGACCATTCTTTAATTGCGCGCGGATGCCTTCCGAGGGCAACGAATTCGACGCAAAAACCGAGAAAAACGCCATACATATTGTATACACTGGTCATAGCGATGTACGGTACAAATTTGGAATGCTAACGTTATTTCTCGAACCTTAAAGGCAAGCTTGTTCGAACCTCCACCATGAAACTGAACAATTCAAAAGAAATGCTGTAGCTACTAAAATAAAGGGTATTTCGTTATTCGCGGTACAACTCACGGGGAGGGTGGGAGGGGTGATTCCTCGCGAAAAACAAGTCGCGGAGAAAGAGTGAAATTTGTTCGTACGAAGCTTCGTTTTCGAGCGTAGAACAGCGTTCAAGTCGGACAATGGTACAAGTAGAAACAGTCGGACACGAACGGACGCGGTCGCCAAAATTTCTACGAATGGAATGCCGTCTTGGTTAAAATAAGGCGCGTGGCGGTAGGGTGCACCGAAAACTATTGTTTTTCAAGTATTGACTTTATCGTCACGGACATAATTTCTCCGTGCAATATGTGGAATTCGTATTAAAACCGATGACCCTGCGCTGGGTACGCGCGGCAACGAATCCGCTCGATATAAGAACGCAGCTGCGTCCGCAGGAAAAGCGTTATTAATCGGAGAGGCAAAAATTCGTCGTTTCCGCGATATCGTGCTCCGAAAAGAGAGCATTTAGTCGATCGGGAGGAATAATCGAGCGTAATCGCGTAATCTCGCGATTACGCGTTATTTTATTCGTTTCCCCCACCGCCCCTTCCCCTATATACGAGCCAGGAGCCGATTCTCGTCAACGACACCGAAGAAGGGAACGTTGGATCGGTTTCGCGCGCGAGCGCCGGATGTCGTAAAATTACGGAGGCCGGTGGCGTTAAAATCGAGAGATTCCCAACTCCGGGCGGCTACTCTGTTGGAAATTATACATCGTCACGCGAACCGCTAGCCACGGACTAAGACGCTAACGCGGCAGTTTCTAGAGCGGATTTAACGGGGCATGTAGGACCCCGGGAGAACAAAAAGTGAATGGTAATACACGACGAAGGATGTTATAATGGAACCCGGCGACCAACACGCCCGCCTCGTGGTCCACTTTTTGCAACGTCGTATGAGTTCTCGATCCGTTTCGACTTCTCTCATGCTCCCACTCTGGTACAAGTTCATCGCGAACGTTTACAAACGCGCCCGACGAAACGTACTCTTCCGATCGGGGTTCTGGCGAAGAAAATTAATTACAATTTTGACGCGTTACCGATAACGTATCGTACAACTGTTTTACCGCGGACGTAAGAAGTTGGTGAAACGTGTTAGCAAAATGGTCCCGAGTCGGGCAGCTTCTCGAGACCGCGAAGGGTTGAAAAAGAACGAGCGGCGTTTCTTGGGGGGGAAATTCGAAGGTTGGTTTTCGACGTAGCGGATCGGTTCGAAAAAGGGGGGGAAAGAGGCGAGGGACGCGGGTAAGTCGATCGAAGGTAAAAATCAGCGTATCCCGGTGATTAGCCGGCGCTAGGCGTTAACGTTGCTCGGAGCAGGTTTGGCGGGGCCGCGACGAACGAGAGAGGGTGATCGAGCGTGCGAGCGCGCGAGTATAGCCGCGCGGACAAGCGAGCGAGCGGAACGGTCGTGGAACGGAGAAAGAGTAAGCGGTCCCGGCAAACAAGAAGCGAGCCGCAATGCATTCGCTCTACTCGCTAGATATAAATACGCGACAGAGGGCAAGGAACCAACCACGCCTGCACCGACAGCTACTGCCTAACGACACGGACACGCACACGCGGTCGCTCATTGTGATAAAGCAGAAGAAGGAGCAGAGAGAAAGAGAGAAACGAAGCGGAGTATGGTAGGAGGACGAGGGAAGAGGGAAAGAAGACGAAGAGTCCGGGGGCGGGAGGAGGGAGGGAGGAGGAGGAAAGGGCGGGAGGGAACCAGGAGGAGGAGGAGGAGGAGGAGGAGGGGGAGAAGTTGACAGAGAGGGAGCGAAAGAGAGGTGTAGGCTGCTCCGAGGCTGCTGCGTTCGTTCATGCGCCCGTCCGCGCGCTGGAAGTTGGGACGAATGTGGCCGGTCGAGTCTTTAGAAGACGCAGCCAAATATTGCATCCTCGGATAAATATAGGCAGCCACGGCTGCACAGGCCGGCGCTCGCTAACGCGCACTTTTCTCCGTTGCTCGTCTTTGGGACGGCGCGCACCAGCCATCTAGCCACCGACGGCATTCCTCCTGCGGGCTCTCTGTCGCTTTCTTTCTGTCCATCTTTCCATCTCTCTCTCTCTCTCTCTCTCTCCCTCTCGCTCTCTTCCTCTCTTTCCATGTGCGAGAGCGATCGTTAAATTCGTTTCGTGGCCGAGAACTTCGGCCAGCACGTTGCCCCGGTGCTTTCCATTCTTATTCTTACTCCTTTTCTTCTTGCGCTAGGTTTCTCGCGCGCTCTTTCGTTCTTTCTTACCGAAATATCTGTACGTAATGGGGAATCGGTCTCCGGACGAGCAAGAGCTCGCGAATAAGTCGGATCGACTGAAAACGATCGGGAGGTCCGCGGCAGCACCGCGACGACTCTGCAAGATGCGTTCGGATCGCGCTGTTATCGTGCTAGCGATAACTCGCAATCGGGTCGGTACAACGGTGCATTGTCGAGCGAGCGAACGTCACGATACGCTGATTTCTCTCGATATTATGGTTCACAGCTGCGCGAACGGGAAAACATCGACGAAAAAGGTCGCGTGGAATTTTCCTCGAAAGAAAGCGAAACGGTCGCAAAGGTGGACACCGTCGTAGAACGTTGGTTCCTTTGTGACGGAGTAGCACGCGGTCGAATCGGAGCTGCGCTTTGTTTTCGCAGCAGGCGTAACCTTCGGAGCGAGAGGCGGCGGGCCGCGAGACGATCGGAGCGAGCGTGTCGCGGCTGGTGCACGTGGCCACGGGCATAGTCAGTGAAAATCATCGTGCGCGGACATTGGGTGGCGGGAAACGTGCGTGACACGGGTGCACGGAGGGAGGCCCTAATCAACCTAGCGCGTGAACCTAACCTAACGCAGCGTCGGGGGAAGGCGGCGCGGCGTGTCGTCGTCCCGCGGCGACGGCGACGGCGTCGCCGGCGGAGGCGGTGGAGGCGGTGGAGGCGGCGGGGACAGCCGGCGAGAGAGAAGAGACGGTTATCGCGGAAGTTCGGCAATTATAGGTGCCGAGTCGCTTTTTTTTTCAACGACTGATATTGATTTGGGAGAGGCAGTTCGTATTCGTGGCACGAGCATACCTTGTGACTCGCAGAGGCGGCCGGCAGCGCGATGCATCACGGCGCAGCGCGCATCGAGGGGTACATCGGCCGGGGAGTGAGAGACCGGGAAGGGGCGGGAGGGACAAGGGGTAGGAAAGGCGACCGGAGGAACCCCCACCCGTTTTGTTCCTCTCCGCCGAAACTTCCCCCACCAAACGACCGGCTGGCCCCCACTTCGACACGGTATCAAATCCCTTCCACGGCCGCCCAACGGACATAACTTCCTCGCCCGACTCCTCTCGGTCCTCTCCCTTCGTCAACCTCCGCGCTCCTTCTCCCACTCTGTCTCCCGCACGCGGTGTATCCTCTCCACCGTGTCTCGTTCTCCTCCGACGCGGTCACCGCCGCCACCACCACCACCGCCGTCGCCACCACCCTTGCCGCTGTCCGCCAGGGGCGGAATATTTCGCCGCCCGCGGATCCTCTTCTCGATTTCTCGGCCGATCCACCAAAAAATCGTCCATCGCCCACCAAAACGAAACGGACGACGTTCCACGATCGCGTTTCTCCGTGGCCGACTGCACGGACGATTCTACTCGGAACGTTAGCAGCAACAGCGTGCAGTGCGGACGCACGAAACGTGGCAATTTTCGAAAATTGCTCGAGACGGTCACCCTTGGAAGGATGCGGCGCAGAGTGCCCGCGGGACCAGAGTCGAACGTGTCCCGTAATTGACTCGCGAACAAAGTATAAATCCGGTACCGTCCAATTAAAGACGAGATCGAGAGCTCGTTGACCGGCAATCGTCTGCATGCAAGCCATCCGTTCAAAATTTTGCCCGTCACGCCACCCCAATTTGGCTCGTACCAACAACAACGTTCCGGAGTGAGAGCGAGAGAGAGAGCGGAGAACGAAGGGCTCTCCCGCCTCGATCGTAGGACGTACGAGAGAACGAATCTGTAGGAGCGCGAGTGCCCGGAGGTGCCCCCGGAGTCGCGTGAAGCCGGCCCTGACGCCATCACCGCTCGCTCGACGCCGCGCCGCGCCGGCACCTTCTCCGCTCGTCCTCTCCCGACGACGGTGTCTACCATCCCAAACCCGACCCGAACCAGTCCAGAAATCCCCACTCCGCGGCCGCGCACCGCGGCGACGGAAGTGTGGCAACGCTGCAGCTCGCCAGTGTCTCGGTCTTGGCGAGTTACTCGGGGGGGCTCAGGCCGAGTCTACCGAGTTTGTGTCTACCGGCGCGGGTAACCCGAAAGCGAGTGTGCCGAGGATTAAAGTCGCGGGCCTCTTGCCGGCACGCGAGACCGTCTCGCTGCTCGAAGCCCGTGAAAACGGACTGAACGTAAATATTCGACAAAGGGAGGACCGATGCTAACGCGGAGAGGAGTTTTCCAAAGTTTTTTTCACGGTCGCGCGAACCAACGATCTCAGGAGGGATCACGACGCGTAAACGAGAAGAATTCGACGCGAAAACAACAAAAAAACACCCACACGCACACACACGCGCGCGCGCGAAAAAAAGGAAAACGAGCCGACGACGGGACACGTTTCGCGCGTTTGTCGTTCATCGTCCGTGATCACGCGAACGTGCACCGTATCGAATCTACGTACGTTCTATACATACTTAACTACTCTGCGTATACACGCGTATATATATACATATATATATACGTATATCTACATATTAAAATAATACACGGTGATCCACGCGCGACCAAAAACAGTGTAAATGGCGCTCTCCGCACAGAACCAGTCGACGTCGTACGTGAACTTGTATTACTCGATCGTCCAGCGTGCGGCGACACGCTACTTTAAGGAATATTACAACTCCGGTGAGTACCCCGTCGTCTCGTCATCCATGGGATACGTCCGTCGTCCGTTCCCTTTCATACTCGATAACGCATTACTTGGAATCCGAAATCACGCACGCACCCGCTTGGCCACCTGTGCGTCGTCCACGTTTTGCCAAAACGACGACGTCGTCGCAAGCGCGCGCCGTGTGTACGCGCGGTTTCGAATTTTCCCGCCCTCCCTCCTACCCTGCTCCGATTCTCTCTTACACGATACACTCTCGCTCTCTCCCTCCTGATTCACCGCCTCCTCCACAATGTATACACACGCGTCCACACTCACGCACTCATCTCACCTACACGCACACCATACGTAGAGTACATACGTGCAACGGGCAGACAGTCGAGCCGGCACCCACTAGCAGAAGTGCTCTTCCGACACCGATTAAAACACGCCGCTGGCTAGACACGTGCCAGCTTCTAACTTGTGTGCGCTCCACGCACGCTACCGCGAACCAAGCCGAACGTCACACCGGTCGTGAAAACAGTGGCTCGATGAGCTCGTGATTCTCTCGCGGCCGATTCTCGAAAAGTTGCGCTGGACAAGGTCAAGCGGAGGTTCGAATTCCACCTAAAACAATGGTCGTCCGGTGCGGTTGCGAACGGTAGAACGGGCATGCCGGTTAACGCGACGAAACGCGCAAACGACAACAGTTTGCGTTCATACGGTGCAAGAGGAACCGGGGGATTGGGAAGGGGGAGGGGGGCGGCTGTTCCGGGGGTCCGTGAATCGAAGATAAAGAAACGAAAGACACGGGGGGACCCGCGAAGAATCTCGGTATCCGTCGACCGTTGCGATTTGCAAAACGCGCGAGAGGAAAAAGCGAGAGAGGAGGGGGAGATAGACAGCGAGCGAAAGAAGCACGGAGTGGGAGGTAGATAGAGACGGAAGGAAAGAGAGAAACAGAGAGCGAACGAATGAGAGAGAAAGAGAGAGAGAGAGAGAGAGAGAGGCATGCTGATCCGCAAAATACGGTCTCGTTACTATCGTCGGTGTTGGGTCATCTAATCGGCTCTGAAATTATCGTCTCGTCGGTGCAGAGTGACGAAACACGCTCTCTCCGGGAGCAATAAGTTTTTCGTGGCCAACTCCGTCCGGTGTATCGCGCTACGATTTCTCTGGAACCCGTCGCCGACGTCGTCGTGATCGTGGTGATCGTCGGTCGCGCGAGTCCTTCGGATGCTGATCGGTTCGATCGCGTTAACGCGTCGCCTCGCGTCGCGTCGCAACCAGCCAGCCAGCCAGCCGCGTGCGTGCACAGACGCTCGCGCGTCCGCCGGCGTCGATCGTGTGTCTGCACGGGGCCTGGTCAAGGTGAACATTCGCTGACGGAGGAAAACTTGCGACGATCGTGCCGCTCGTGACCGAGAGAACGGCCCTCGCGTGAGATCGCGGCGACGCGGCCACCAGCGGGCCAGTAGCACCGATGATCGGCGATCGAGGATACGGGATCGCGCGTCCCGATGCCGGCCGCCTGCGTTGCCGATCCGACGATGCTCGATCGTGAGAGAATACGCTCCGTATTGGCTACCGTACACACGCGGACCGCAAGATCAGTGACCAGTTGCGAACGGACCGACGCTTTCGTACCGTGATTCGAGACTTTTTGCCGGCCGATAGTGTTATCCGAGACTCTCCGACAAATGGACCGCGCTCCTACGTTTTTCCACCGATCGCGAGAACTTGCTACGCTCGATCGTACGGATCACGGGACCCGTTGAAACGTCCGCTGGAATTTCGGCCGATTCGATGCTCGCTTTGTTCGTTGCACACGGAGGCGCGCGACTGCAACGCGGGTGTTTCGCGGTCTCGTAACGTTGTTTTCGCGCGTGATAGTTTGGCAACGCGACTTCGCTACCGGCGACGGGACATCGACGTCCGGGAGGCCTCGAGGAACGATCCACGCACCTGATACACACGAATCTCTCCCAGAGACGGAATATAGACCGCCGCGGCCATCCAGTGATTCTCTTGTTTTCATTCTATGAAGCGTCGAATTGTAATCTAGTTTGAAACAAAAAAAAAAAAAAAGAGAGAGGGAGGGATGGCTATCGACCGGCAAGAGCGAACGTTATCTCTGCTGTAGGTTTATCGCGATATTCCTCTTCGGCGTCGTCATCGAAACAGGATCATTTTCGCTGGTTGACATGACGAGGATATCGGCTGGTGATCCCGGGATCGTTATTGGACGGTATAAAGTCAATCGCGCCGAATAAAACGATTGGTTTTCGTTTAGCCCCGCTGAACCGGCTTTCCAACTTGGACCACCAGAACTACACATGATCGGTCTGTGGAACTTTGCTTATTTCAGAGGTACTTGTCACGCTAAACTTTTCGATCGATATCTACGACTGATCGTTCCTCCTTTTTCTCTCCGATCGCGCTCGATCTCCTCCTTCTATTCCTCTTTTTACTTTAAATAATTCTGAACGCCCCGCAGTCGTCGATTACACTGTTGGACCGAACTATAAAACACCCTTGGAACTACCGGGTTACAAGACCATTTATTTTCAAGCAATATTCTACAATTTTACGAACGGTTTGACTTATAATTTTGTCCACCAATGTATAAGGATAGCAGTCTGAGCATAATCGGACTTGCCCTACTGATCCGGGACGCTTGACTAAGCTTTCCTTAATATTAACAAAGAAATAAATTGCGTTTGACGATATCTATGACCTGCATAGGATAATATAATATTATTAATTTCGTACGCGGCCACTGTTTCCAAGCATTTTGGCGCAGATAACATAAATGCCTCGGTTTAAAACGCGTTATCGTCAGCGAAGAGTGATTGTCTGCAACGCTTAGCGGCAAAGTTGACAACAACTTCTGCAATCTTTTTCAGCTTCGATCCTATTTTCACCCAAAACGGTACGTTTTCTTTATCCTTGCGCCTTTGCTAATGTCTAAAATTCTTATCTACAAATTTCGTACAACGAACGAAAGATAAGCAACTTTCTATTCGTTGCTCGTAGAATAAAAATCAAGGCTCGAGTTACGGAGCGAAACGACTGCTCGACCCGTAACTTTTCCTCGCAGTTTTTCAAAATGCTCCCACAACTTTGGATGGAAACGTAAAGAAAAATACGAGCTTGCTCTCAAGACCGACACTGTCTGTTTTGATTGCCTTCGGAATATTCGCGAGCCATAAAAGCGTATTGATATTATTCGCATAAAAGTTGGCCCCGGTGCTCGATTATCTGTACAGTGCGAATGGAAGTCCAATTACTGGAAAATGTTGTTTTTTAATCGAAGGATATTAGTTACATTCGTTTGAACCGATCGGATGCAAAACAAATGTTTCGTCGTTTGTGTGTTATCACGAACGTTTAAACAATTTCCAAAAAAAAAAACTTGTTTGCGAAAACAAGGGGATTGCGGCTTGAAATAAATTAATTATAAAATATCCTCCCTCGGTCCCTGTACGAAAACAATCAGAACCGATACGTTGATCTGATCTTCGTAATTCGGGACCAGATCGTCGACTGTTCGAACGAAGAATACGTGTTTCCTGTTGACCGGTACAACAGTCGCGAATTCCACTAGAATTGGTCCGTTTTATGAACAAGCTGCTCCCGGCGGAATACTCGGTTTTTTATTGAATAACTCGCGACGATGAGGCGCGCGCGCGTTCGCTTATATTTGGAGAATAAACGTCGGCGGGTTTATCGTGTGACTTCTGACGATAAGAGCGCGAACGTTGCTCCGTATCAACGGGAACGTAAGAATCAACGCGGGAGAACAGGCCTGGGTGTTTGCGCGCGGAAAATCTGCGATCGGTCGATTCGCCGTTTCGCGCAAGAAAACGCGTCCTCGACCGCGGGAATCGGGATTCTGTTGTTCGGGCGTCGTGAATCAGCCGAGCACGGCTCCCTAGACTATGCAAGTCGAACGGAATAAATCGTTGATTTATCCGCGCTCGTACGGTGCCAAGACTCTATCCGCTTCCACGATCTTGCTTAACCTCGCCGGATTGAAAGTCGAAGCGGAACGCCCCGACCGTTTCTGCTCTTGTATTTTCGATTCTCGTAACGATTTCGACACGTCGACGTTGCGGACGACACGCGGAGGATTCCCCTTTCTGGTCAAGGAACGGAAAGTCGCGAGACTCAGGGATCGTACGCGTCACGATTTTTTAATTTAGAACAGTTATCGGGGATCGTTAGGAGTTTCTTTCCGCCATGAGCCAAGGACTCGTCGAAGGAAAAGGGATCGATGGGGAACAGGGCGAATCGAAAAGCGACGGACGACGAGGGAGGTATTAAAAAACAAAGCGTCTACAGGGTCGGAATAATAAAAGATTGGACAAAGCCGAAAAAAAAAAAGAATAAAATAAAACTCGCGCGACGGTTTCGGGCTTCGTGAATGCGTACTACACGGGCTAGCAGCGTTAACAGCGGCGCCCGTCTCGTTTCTGTCTATTTTTCTGAAAACAAACATTCGATCTGACGAGCTCTATAACACCGATGGAATACTAGAGAAGGACCACTCGTTTCTCGAGCACCCTTCGCGCCGCCATCGCGGAAAGTTATGTTTTTGTTGCGCTCGATTCGTGTTTTTTCGTCTCTTTGCCTTCCGCGCCGTCGCTACGCCGGTCCCTTCGGCGCTCGATACGAAAATGGGCCGCAGGTATTCCCTCTGACACTCGATAAATAGCGGGGAATGTTTGCTCTTGCAAATGAATGTTTTCCGCGAGCCCCGCGAGTGATTTTAACTCCTGAGTGCGCGTCCTGCCAATACGCTTTTTCCCCCAGCCCGCTCTTTCCAACCCCTCGAAACGAGCCGACGAAGAACAACCAACGTCCTCGAACTAATCCGCAAAATCCACTGTCGCGACCGCCGAGGACCCCCCAACACCTCAGACGTAGCTTTTTATTAACCGCCATTAGTCTTAAACCCAAATTCTTCCACCCCCAATACTGACACACGCTTTCCACTCCAAATTAACCCCCTTGCAACTCATATTCACCTTCTTATAGATCAAGTTTTTCTACAAAGTTTCCTTAACCACTCATTTTTTTAGCTCCTCTCGATGTTAATTAAAACGAAACTTGTCAATTTTCTATGACGTATCACTATTTGTTACGCTATAATTTGAAAAACTGTCGAGGGTACCCATAGACAGGGGAGATGTTAAATGTCAGCCCTTTTGAAATTCTTGCGCAGGGAAAAAGTTTGACGTTTCGACGATATCAAACATTTTCGGTTTCGCGACTTGGAATCATCGCCCGATTTGTTGCACTACTCGGTTAACGCCACGCGGTCTTTTCTCGAGCTTTCGTGAAAGCTTCGAACAATGGACGCATTCTGGCGCCGCTTTATCGCTAAACTTAGCCCCGACGTGCGATCGTTCCGACATTAAAAGGGACTTATGAATGATTCCTTGTAAATCATCGTTTCGCCCCGGGCGTTGCGATTCGCAACGCGCGTCCGTGTTTCTTACATGGAAACTACCCGAAGTAATAACGTCTGATTTCGTAGAAGCGTTGCAGAATTCTGCAACAGCCAACGATATTCGATGCTAATTTTTTCATCTCACTTTATACGCGTTAAAAGCGATGATTTTCGTCCAGTTGACGATTTTATTCCGTATACGTAATTTTGCAATGTTTCGAACACTACTGATTCGGATAATTCCTTGGTTAGTTAAAATTGAATCTAAGTCAATAGCAAAAACGTCAAATGCATCGCGAGTTCGTTGAGAGTTGACCTATCTCGCAAGTTCTCTGAAAAAACTTAGCTCCGGCCCGTGCAACCGGAGGAGACAAGGAGTTATCGACGAACCAGCTTTTCTATTTCCTCCAAGAACGCGAAAGCTCGATATACATACACACTCGGTTCGACGACCTCGGAAGAGTACGACTCCGGGCAAAATTCGGTCTCGACGAGCCAACGATGCCGCTCTTTTTTCTCCCGTTGTGGCACCCTCATTAATTAGGCTATCCTAAGACGTTCAGCTCTGCAAAATTCGAGGGCTCTGGTAGTGCCTTAACCCCTTGCTTTACGATTTAATTTGCGATTTTACGTTCCGTGGGTTAGGTTTCTCACGCATCGGATTTCTAACCAGAACGTTTCGGAAATTAACTAAAACTAAATCAAAAACTCTTGCATCTTACCATTTATGTCTGCTTTCCCTCTCTTGGGTCCGTTATTCTCTGTATCGAGGGATTTATCTCGTAAATAAATGAACTAAACGCACAGCCAACGTAAGGCAAAGGGTAAAACTTTTTCGGTCCATCCCCGTCGATCAAGACCTCCGTCGTTCTATCGTTCGTCTGAAACAAAAGGTTGATAAACATATAAGGGAGGGGAGAGAGAAAAAAAAGGTGATAATTTGTCGCGAATCTGATATTTCCTCCGCGTTACGTGTCTTCGCTTCGCAGGTGTTGCGAAGCGATTAAGGCGGCTCTCGAGTCCTCTTTCCAACAAAAGGAGAAAAAAATATCTCGCGCCTTGCCAGCCGGCGAGGGAGGAGGCGTTATCGGCTAAACGGCCATTTCTATTTCTTCTCACGACGCGAAAGTTCAATATGCCCAGTCGCGTGCAGCCGCGGGTATTGTTATCCGCGTACGATTAAATCAGCCGCGTTCCCGGAGAATCTTAAGCGCGGCTGCAGAACAGACTCGCCGTGGCCGCGCAAGGACGCGACGAAATAACCGATCCTTCGACGATTCCGAATGGGAATGAGACGCGTCGCGTCCGGTGTACCAACGAGGGAACCACACGCACTATTCCCAACTCGATCTCAATGAAACTCCCTAAGTAGGTAGACAACCGAATAATATTAGACCTCCGCTCGACTCGTTTGCGAAAACACCCGATCGTTCGCGACCAGACGCCTAAGCTACGCGACGTCGCGGCGCTTTTGCCAGACAGGAATGCTGCGAAAGGTACCGGCCACAAACTCTCCGTATCTCGTGCATCGTTGCTTCTATAACAGACACGCATGGAACCAAACTTGTTGAAAATTACATTTACAAACTTTATTCTTTCGTACTAATTTTTAATAGGACCGATGGTACAGGAGGTTTTTAACCCGAGTTCAACGCGAATCATTTAAAACATTTTACAAGAGATTACGAATAAAGTGTACGAATTAGCTTGATACTGCAAATAAACTATGTCTGGATAACGAATACTGTGGCTTCGAGGGGAGTTAATACGATTTAAAGAAAACCTTGTTGATCATTTGCACCGTTGTTTGCATCGAAATCCAAAGGTGTGAAAAGACACCTTTTGATCGAAGTAGGTGTTTATGAAATCACGGTAGAAACAGTGTCGATATTTCCAAATTCGCTGTCGAATCCACGAGCGTTTGGCGCGATCCTCGCCCAAGTAGAAACAGATCCACGCGTCGGACATAATGTTTCCGAATCCGCGATTCTCGCGTAAGTAGAAACAGACCCACGGCGTCGGACTTTAATGTTTCCGAATCCCGGTCGCGCTCGCGCGATGCTCACGTAAGTGGAAGCAGATACACGCGACAGACAGGCCAGGTTGCCTTGTTGGCGATTCAGAAGCGCATTCCCGGTGCAATAACTCATTCCTATTGCAAACGCCGCGAAGAGCGCGAGCATTACCGGGAGAGAGGCTAATTGAATGGACAAACCTGATGCTTTCACTCGCCGACGACGCGCCAATGAACTTTTTCCTAGTTCTGCCCGTCGAACGGTTGCGCCTTTTTGTTTACTTTTTTCCCTTTGTTTCGCGGGACCGATCGCTGCTCGCGAGCAAGAAAGGACCTCGCGTGGAAACGACGATCCTCGGGTACGCGTTTTTTCCCCGACTACGAAACGTCGCGATCGCGACGATGAAAAAAAGAGATCCATTTTGTACAACTTCCGGACCAGAAGTTTCGAGGAAGTTCTAAAAATCCGACGAATAATCGTGTCGACGGTCGAAGAGACGGGCGTCTAATATCGGCGAGATCGGGTTTTCTCTCGGTCGCAGCAGCATCCAATGTTTTCTTTTATTGCACGCATATCGAGACAGCGCCTTCACTTTGAGTGGCCACAAAGTCGCTTTCACTCGGTCAATTAAGCGCCACGGGACTTTCGAGCAAAGACATTCTAGTTCGCGATTTTGCAAACGCCCGAACGAGCCCGGAGAGTCCGTCGTAAACTCTATCCAACCCGCGAGCTTCCCGCGCTTCCATGCGTCTTGGACTTAATTGGATCTTCGTTAAGACGCGCGAGCCGGCGCGCCAATTATCGAAAAACTAGCCAGATTCGAGCTTTGAGTTCAACGAGATCGAAGGAAACACATAAAATACCATTTATCAGCGATGGTAACGTAGATTAATTTATTCTAAAAACACGTATCGTCTTGGCATTACTTTTCTACCTAACGGCACCGATAATCGTTAAAAAGATTAATTTATCCACCGTCACGGTGGAATATAGTTTTAGAACACTTGCGCGCGGTCCCGATTCTTTAACCCTGGATCCCCCGTTGCCGTTGATAAAATTTCATCGTTTCCCCGATGGGAAAGAAACGGAGGGAAAAACACGAGACGCGAGGGAGAACAGATTCTCGGGAAGCCCCGAAAGAAGTAAACGCGTCGGAGAGATGGGGGGATTTTCGAATTCGATTTCCCGCCAGGACACGCGAAGCTGGAACCGCTCTCGAGTCCCGTCGCGACGTAAGAAGCGTCCCGTTTGACACAGAGCCCGCCTCGACGATATCGTTGAACTCGAACGACGAAGAGGTGGGGGGGGGTTGGAAAAAAAGGAAGAAACGAGAGCGTCCCAAAGCTTTACAAAGAGCTTGGAACGAGCGGCGGGGGGATGGGGGGGTATGGGGGGCAAAGAAAGGAGGAAGAAGTGGAATAAGAAGCCAGGGCGCAAGCATCTTCGAATTCGATTTTATGCTCTGCGGAGAAGTTTCGCGGCACTCGAGTGTATATATTGGCGCACTCGGTAGGAGAAGAAGCGGCGTGTGCCCACTCGACGATATCATTGATTTTTCGGAAATGACTGCGCGATTACGTAGCAGAAGGCGTCTTTACGATTTGTTTTGGCGGCGAGGAGCGCGTAAAGAGAAACGAGAAGGAAGAAAGCGGCAACCGACGAACGCCGCTATGGAGAGGGGACCGTCGAGGGGAAGAGCCACGGAACACAGGAGGGGAACGTCGAACCACCAAAGAGAGAAAGAGCGAGAGAACGAGAGAGAGAGAAGGAAATGGCTCGTGGTTACGCATGCGCGCTTTTTTCGTCGGACAGCATTTTTAAAGATTTTTCCTCCCGTAGCAGCTTGCAGATTTAAGTCGCCGGGTCGATCCCGTCGATTCTCGAATGCCCCGAACCGCCTGCACTTCGTTACAACACGCGCGCCCGCCCATTCCCGACGACCAGCGCGAGAATATTTTTTCCCTGCCCCCCACCGTGCCTTTAATTCGCTCCTTGAAATTCGTTCCGACCAGCGTGCGCCCACTTTCGAAAAGCACCAGAGATAACGTATTTGGAAAAAAAGGTGCTAGGATTCCGATGTGCTCTGCTATCGATTCGAAAGGCTCGTTCCCCGACGAACCGAAAGCCGTTTCCACGCTTCCACCGCGAATACAGGGTGTTCCCTAACGTAACAGCCGAAACTTTACCAACGTTCCGTCGATTCTTCCATTCCGGGGGGAATAAATAAGGGAATTACCGATATACTTTTCAGCGTAAATGGGCAAAAGTTCAAGATCTATGCGATGCATGGATTTAAATCACCCAGGTACATATAATTTACTTAGAGCAAACGACGATCAACTTGACGCGTTCTATTGTAAGGTGATCGACGTTTAACTATATTGTGTATTCGTTTGTACCGTCGAATACAGCTTGTAAATTATATCCGATGCATCGTCGAATACCGAACACGCTATTTTGTATTCGGTATATGATCAGCGAAGAATACTTGCATTCAGCTTCAACGACGAATAAAAGCTACATCGTAGCGTCGAATCGTGCGCTCTTCAAATTGGTCGTAAACAAATGAACGTACGCCTTTCGAAAACTTAAACGCGTTAACGATTTGAAGAATCGATTTATCAGAGGGAACAAATTTATAAAAAGTTGGCAAATATTCTATCCGCTCTACTTTGTATCTAGATTCTGATTAGGTTTTTTTTTCGTTTCTGCCTGGGACAAGTGTGCCAGTTTTCCCTCGTTGACAGCAAGTTACATTTTTCGTTCGGTCAGGTTGGACGCTTTCTAATCCGCGCGCGAAATTCCTTTCCCGAAGTCCTCTTTGTCTCTCGATGGCAATTATCGCGCGGCGTTTAGCATTCAATGAACTTGACAGGCGTAACATAATTGTTCGATGCGAAAAGGGCATCGTGCACGTTCGATCGGCCGCAGGTGCACTCCGTCAAGATCGATGTAATTATATCCAAGAATAATTCATAAGTCGATTGTTCCTAGCGGTACACGAAAGCCAGATGAAAGTGATAAGTAGCTCCGTTCCGTCGATAGTCGGACGAATTAGTAGCACCGTCTACTTTTCACGAACCACCCACTACTACAGTTATCGATAACATCGTTAAGATGTCTGAAAACGTTTAACCAATAATTCCATCGATTCACCTCGATTCTCAACGTTGGCATTAATTTGTCCAACCTCGCTAAATACAAACGACACGACAGAAAGATCGATTCGGAATCGAGCATCTGGACGGTCCCGTCGAAACAAACGGAATCGATCAGCCGATCGTACAAATTTTCTGACACGTTTGCTCGATAGGAGTGTCTCTATTCCGCGGGGACTCGTAGAAAAGTTTATCGAAGATCGTGGAAACGGATGGAACTTGCCACGGGCCAGTTGTCGCGCGATGAATCGGTTTAAGCACGATTTCCAAGGAACGTAGGAGCATCCATTTAGGAGCTCGAACGCGAGAATAAAATAAAATTCGCATCGAGCACGGGAATTTTCGAGACTCGTTTGGGTCTGGGGCGAGACTGCGAGAAAACGGCCCTCGTGGATGCGCGATTACGCGCTGAACGGAGGCTAGATGGAAGGAAAAACTTTATTGTCGCTCGCCGACTCGGTGGAACGACGATAAATCAGCAAAGGGGTATCGTGCGTCAACGTAAACTTCTTTCAAACGGCACGATAGCTCCGGCTCTTATCGTTCGCGGCCAATGTTTTCCATGCGAGGCTCGACGAGTTTCTAGAAAACTGCCGCGATCGAAACGAAGCCAACGCCACGGAATGCTCGATGGCTACCGGTTGATTCTACTGTTTGAACTTGATCACCGAGGCAGCAACTTTTGTCGCAAGTTTTATGCAATTCGTCGCGAGCAGTTGGTCAAGGCTCGCCTCGTTTGACTGTCCAATTCATCTCGTTAACCGCGCTCGTACCAACGTCTATTCGCCCAAAGATTGCGGCTAACTGCGACACGACCTTTGCGTTCCCGCGAAAAATAACACGCTCCGGACGGATCGCGAAATCGATCGAGTATTTGTCCTTTTCCTTTCCTTCCGCGATGTCTGCTCCCGTTCGCGGCTATTTCGACTTACGGCTTTTGCGCTCCGAGTCAACACTTTTCACCCTGGGCCTGGCACTCTCCGAACGCGGGCGCAATTTACAAAATCAATGAAACGCGAGAAAATATTAATGCCGGGACGGACGTTGCTGCGTTCGCGGTCGAAATCTCGTTAAAGAATCATCCGGTTTGCGCTCGTCCCGGAGAACCACGCGCACGGCGATCCACGTGCCACGATTTCGCGATAAAATGATCGAAATAATGGCCCGACATAGACAAATAAAATCGCTTTATTTCGTCTCGTCGGGCGGATCGAACCCTTGCAAACAGCCTGTTGACTTCCATCGTGCAAACAGGCCGCGATCGTCGTCTGAAAATTTAATTAACCGTGAAATCACTGGTACACCAACCGCACAGACCCATGAATCTATATTAGAAATAATTAGAGAAATAATTAAACGGTACTGTTTCGAAATCGAACTACCAAGAAGATGGACGAACTTGGGGGAAAAGAGTCGAGAAGTCAATGGAGGAAAAATAATTTCGATTTGAAGCGCCGGATACCGAGATCCTGCTTCGAATACTCGATCTTGGAGTCGCGTACGAATATTTCCCCGGCACGCAGGACTAGTTTTTGGTCGAAGCTCGCCACAGCGAAACGGTTAATACGGCAATGTTTCAAAATGTCTGGCGTCCGCAATGCATCGCATCTGTTACGTTGCCAGACAGAATTGGACCAAGTGTTTCTCGAAAGTTGAGCAGAGCGAGTGTCAGAAATAAAAAAAAAGTGTTGGGTGTTTCGTACAGTAGGCAGACATGCCTAACGTGTACCAGTCGCCTAAATCGTGTCTGTACGATTCTCTCGCGTGCACAGCCGTCACGAAACGATCGAACAGTGACGGGAGCGCGGGCAACAAATTTATTTTTTCAAGTATACTCGAACACTTGAATAAGACAACACGATCTGGAGGAAATAAAAACGAATTACGGTCGATTGATGTCTAGACCGTTAGAAATCGGTGAATTGCGGAGGTCAATTTCTATAAACTCGAATTGTGGAAGCCAAGTGGCTGGTACACGCGACATCGAGTCAAGGGGGTATTCTGGTCTAGAAGTTTAAAAAAATTCATTTTTTCTTCGAGTACGCGGTCTTTGAAAACGTGTCTGCAGCGCAGTACAGTTTCGACGAAATTTTCGAGCATTTTTCTATGGAAAAAATGGTCTTCGAGAAATGAATACGAGCGTCGAACGGTAGGAGTAATCCGCGAGAGATAAGTCCGAGGAGCGAACATGGCAGAATGACGGTTGAGGTTGTTCAGGTTTCGTAGCGCCAAACGTGAGACCTACGGTCGAGCATTATCGCGAAGAAAGATAAACCCTGATCTTAACGCGGCTGGAAAATAGTAGAAACCAACGAAAGCGTGTACACGGTGTTATCTCGAGCTTGTGCGCGAGGTTAGAGACGCTCCTAAGCAGAGAGTCGTACGTAGACTGTTTGCACGAGTAGTAAAGATCAACGAGAAAGCGAGGGTTAATAAAAGCGAGTCGTTGAAACTTATCGGAATACGTAAGCGTCGTTGGTCCGATCGGGTGCAGAAGAACGCGAAGAAAACAGTGGCTCTTTACGAGACGAAATCGTCGACACGGCCTTCCACTAACGCGGACTAATGGCGTTAGGCAGGCTTTTCGCGGCGATAAAATCGGACGGCCGCGTTGTTTTGTCTACGCGCGCTCCCGTGCTCGGATTCAAGCACATGGAACGTTTTTTTTTTTTTTTACGCGTCGAACTCGAACGACCGTAGTCGATCGTTTCGCGTTCCCTCTTCCAAGAACGATCGTTCCCTTCGCGCCGCCTCTGAACGGCGACCAAAAAAAAAAGAAGGAGAAAAAAAAAAGTGGAACGCATTTCGCCGTGAATAACGACGTAGCGGACTTTCACTCGCCGTGATAATGCTTCTCGGGTCTCTGGGTCCAGACGAGGTATCGATACATCCGCTTTATCTCCCGGGCGTTTCCAAAACTTACGACGGACATCGTTCGAGCGTAACGCGCCGATTTTTCGGGACATTTATTGGGCCCGCAAATTAATCCCCGAGCCTTTCACGGCGATCTTAACGCGCATCTGTAAACAGTCTTCGAAATATTCGACTCGATTTTAAGCTGGATATTATTATATTCGGCCGGAGGAAAAAAAAAAACGTGGAAATTCCTTTCCGTTTCGTCGCGTTTTCGCCAAATTCGCGACGCGCCGTTCGGCGTTCCGTTTTCCCGCGGCTGGGTCAGCGTATTTATGGCGAACGACCGGTTGATATTTATTTATACGGGCGATCTAGAAGGAAAGTCTTCTAATTTATCGGCGAGGCGGACGAAGCCGGGCCATATTTTTATCGCGGACGTTTAATTTCGTAGAAATTCCTTTGCTGGCAAACCGGTTGCACGCCAAAACGTCACTCAGCGAAAGGAGGGGGGGAGATCGGTCGGGGCGGAGTATGCGTGGGGGATTCCCCGACGGACGTACTCGTCTCCTTTTGATTGTCCCTCGCAAAAAACGCGATTCCGTACAACAGGTACTGTTCCGTGGCGTGCGTCCTGCGCTTCGTTGTCGTCGTTCTTTCGAACGGAGCCCTCGGACCGTGCCGACTCAGACGACAGGAATGTGTCGTAACGAGTGGCCTCCAAAGCAACTCCAGAAAATATGTATCAAAACAATGTTAAAGGAAACGTTCTCCGGCATCCGACGGGAATCCTGTTTCTCGGTCCCGTCGCACCTACGTGAAAAATAACGTTCTTTCTCCCTCGACGTTTCGCAATTAAATTTACGAGACGGATACTTATTTTTACGCCGCGCGGAACGGACGCAGACGACCCTGCCCGACGCTCCTCGTCGCTCCAATTCTCCTTTACCGTCGACAGATATTGCAAAATTAAACACCCACTTTTACGAAAAACTTGGAAATTATCTCGAAATGGCATTACGAGGTGCGTGCCCTTTTCCCATCCAACTGTAAATACTAAAAAATCTGGTGACTAATACCCGTTTGGCAGTAATGACGAATACATCTTGCGAAGCTCGATCGCTTTCGAAACTCTCTTTCGCGGTGAAATATGCATCGAATATTTATTTATCGTATAAATGAGACTTGGAAGGCCTCGAACGGGATTGTGTAGATTCGAAGCGTTCGAAATCTGTTTGCGATTCGTTTCGTGCGTAGAAAAAAAAAAAAGGTAAGAGGCCAAATGAGTTTGTATTTTCCTTGGGGGCAATTATTTTCGCGCCGCTTGATGTATCGCAGAGGAGGCGCGCGCTGGAGAGAAAGCACGGATAGATACTCTCGGAATACTGAACCTCGGATACCGGATATTGTAAACCGACCTTCACCGCGAAATCTGTATATCAACCTTCGCCGCGGCCGGCAAGCCTTCGTTTAAAATTGCACGGTCGCGCGCTCGCTGCCAATGTCATTTAAATACTAAGACTATCGACTGGCTGCCAGCCGGCGAACTCACTCGGTTATCAGTAAATTGGAAAAAATAGAACCCGTTTCCGTTAGCTGACCGTGCACGCATGAACGATGACCGATCAAACGTTTGCACGGCGAACTTCTCGCGCTTGTCGCCATCGACAACGAGACCGAATCCACGAATATTTCTCTCCCACGAGCTGATAAGTTGAAACATTCAACGGAAATATAAACATTCGTACAACTATCGTTTTGTTCCAGTAATCATGGTGGAAGTTTTCATCGGAGCTATTACAGCGAAATCGTGTTGTACAGGGATTGACTGTACGCGATGTACCCGACCAATATTCAAAGTGGATTTTCTCGAAAACAAAGCTCCGTACGAAAACATTTTATTTTACATTTTCGATTCATTCCATCGCGTAGAATAACCATATTGTCGATTGCGCCACCAGTTACCGAACACCCTGTATATTTGCTTTATATTTTACTCTCAAATTTAAAACAGATACACGGTTCTCGGTACGCGTTACACGAATACCATATACAAGTAATTATCTAAGCTACTTGTCCATAAAAACATGTGCTTCGTATCTATAGATGGTCTTTCGTTTGGTTATATTAAAAAACGGTTCATCCTGTGATCTGAAAACGCAACGCACGATCCACGATTCGCAAACTGTTTTCGCGGGTGCACCTTGCGTTACGCGTTTCAAAATCACGGGATTAAGATCTGGAGGGATAAGAGTATGGCTGTCGGCGATATTCCGACGGAATTCGAGCGTCGGGAATTACCGCGCCCCGAAATCGTTCTGCATGTTTATCCTTTTAGCGTATTTCCCTCCACAAAGTTGATACAAGGATACGTCGCTTTTCCTGGTGCGGTTTTTCTTCGTCTCTTTTCCAAGATCCTCCGCTATACCTTGTTAAAAAAATCGTCGAAAGTGTCGGGGACGTATCGATTTAATTCGAGGAGTCGTTTGAATGTCGTCGACGCGATAAAAGAAAAGAGGAGAGAGAGAGAAAAAAAAAGAAAGAAACGAATCGTTCTCCACCCGCGAATTCCAGTTTCCGGCTCGCGTCTCTTTAATGCAAATCGTACGACTTGTTTATTGATTATACGAGACGCATGTACGAACATACGACTACGATCGCGCGGACTCGTTAACGTAATTAATGATACGAGAGTGAGGCCGTTTCAGCAACAGCCGGCGGAATAAATAAGCGATAATATTATGTAGATGCGGCCGATCAATCCTGACGTCGCGCGATAAGGGAGGCGAAAAGAATCGTGGAAAAAATGAATCGGTATCGGATGTTGCGTATACCGCGAATCGTGTCCCGTTCAAGATGGAAACACGGATCAACGAACGCGTTTGTAGAAATTATTTTTCGAACGACAAAGTCCGAACCAAGTAGCCATTCGAGTCTGGCTGAAGCTCGCGTCCTTTACGCTGAGCGAAAAAATTTATTTCGATCGAGCTCGGTGAAATTGCGGAACACGCCCGTTAATTTAACGTTTTAAAGAATTTATTAAATGGCCGGTCGAGACTGCAAAGTTGATCGGCGTTGATCTTCGAAGTACACAAATTGGATAGTACGGTTCGCGATCGCGAACGCGCATCAGTTGCCAGACAGGCGTATCAAAAGACACATATAACAATCGAGCGTGGTAAACAGCAAAGTCATTCCTTTCATTTACGCGCGAGGGAAAAGCAACGTTTCAAGAGGAAGGTGCTCGGTACGATTCAGATTAATCGCGTAGCCCGCGAAACTGCAGACAAGCCTGCATTAATGATCGTCGCGTGTTCCGTCTCGCTCGTGAATCGACGAAACGCTTAAACGGGCTCCATACATTCGTCCGCGTCAGAAGATATCTTCGGCTCGAATTTATTTTGTTAAACGCCAACTGAATCTAACGCGACTGACATTAATCCTCGTCGCTAAGTTTGCACCCGCGTCAATTTATTTCGATCCTCCGCGGTCTTTATCGCGCTCCATCGCGCAAAAGTCTCCACTCTCGAGAAACGTATCGATACGATCACCGAGTTACGCGATCGAGACAATTGTCGGATACACAATCCGTCGTTGATTTGCCCGAACTTCGAACACTTTGCAACATTTTCGCGACACGAGGGAAACATGCTTCTAATATTTACGGTGACCCGATTCCGCGAAACGATTGCAGCGCGGCGATCTTGCCGCTCTAAACTCTCGCGGCGAGTAACAAGACGCGCGCAAGTTTCGATAGTAATTACACCACCGACGAACACAAACTATCGGGCCAAGGAGCTCGTCCGCGCTCGTAAGAGAACTGATTTTACTTTGCCACGGTTCGATGTCGTCGGACGATTACTGGCTTCGGGGAAATTCCTCGTAGTACGCGATTGGCTATTATTTTTCCGAGGGGAAGGGGACGGGCTCGGTTTCTACCTGAACGAGAGACACGCGATAAAGTTCCCTTAATTAGGGTACTGGCTCATCGAGATTCCCTACCAGATGGATGACGCTTTATTACATGTTTTGATATTAATTGCGTTACTACATACTAAATTGTTTCTCTATCTACGAGCGTGAAGTAGTAAATAAAGTTGTATCGCGCTTCGTGCGATATTTTGCGCCCCCAACGACGACTGTCGACGATGGATCGGGTCTACCTCGATCCTGGTGGATCCTCGACAGGCCGTGAAATTTCCTTGAAAGGTTGTTGTAGAGGGTCAGTAGGCGGTTAGGCCGAAGATCGTCGCGACGGGCAACGCTTCGCGGTCGAACGTCCCGACCGTCGTCATCGTATCTTTTTCCGACCCGGAGTTCAATGACACTTGTCACCGCGGCTGCTGAAACGTATCGTCCGCGAACGAGCAACAAAAGCGACTGTACCCACCACCGAGATACGTATCTTCCCTTCGGCATAAAGGGGGGAAAGGAGGCGAAAAAAGTGGATGTAAACGAGGCGCCGCGTACGCAAGAAAAGCGTTCTCGATATTAATAAACGGAGGAACGAAGATAATCCGTCGATGCGTCATCCCCCCCGACGCAAAAACAAAACCAGCCTGAAAGAGGCGAACGAGTTACGCGTACGCGGGTAGCGTTAACCGGCCGTCGGGATAAACGAAAGTATGGAATAAAGAGCGAGGTAATTAATCCGATAAAACGGAATACTTTGTGTTGCGTTGCATAATGCGAATTCCATAATCATGAGACGCGCTCGCGCGAACCGTTGTTTTCCTCGTAACGCGACTATACGTGATTAGCTGTGATTACGATGAACGCGTGTCGCCAGCTATGCCATAACGAGGCTCCGTTCTACGGCTCGTTGCCTCCCGGTTGCCTTCGATTTCGGTCCGCTGCGATCAACTTTGCCTCGCCTATTTTTTTCCTCCGCGTTCTATATGGAAAAATTGCCGCGCCAAAGAGGAAACGTTAACACTCGAACTGGCCAAGATACGTTCGAACCCGGATCTCTTTGCTTACCTTCCTTTTTTCTTCGACTAGGTCTACTATTACAGTCGACTGTTACGGATTGACCTAATGAGATTGTCGTCGACTCGAAATTCGAAACGATGCAGGTTCCGCGCTCCAAATTAACTCCTTTGCAAATCAAATTCACCCTTTTGCGAATCAAATTAACCTTCCGAGTAACTCGAAAGCGAAGCAATACGCTATTTTGTCATTTTGTTGTTTTATAGCAGTGGCTTAAGAAAACAAATTTGCACGATCCCTTTTACGAAGATTCTATGGACGAGGACTGGTCGAACCGTTCCTCGTTTACCAGACGACATCGATCGAATTACAGAAACTCGACGGATTCCTTCCTTTTCCCCGAGTAGGGGAAAATGTAATCTAATTACATTTACCACGATACGATTACACGTAATCGCTCGGTAATTACCGTCCAATTACGGTACAATTATTTTGTCCGTAGAGGTTTACTCTGTCCCATCTGTTTACGTATACACGCGTGTTTCCACTTCGCTTTAGTTATTTTTCTACACGAAACGAGTTCTACCCGTATACCGAACGAATAAATAATTATAATTGTAAATCCGTAAAGCGTGTAAAAACTATGTAATTATCGTGTAATTATCGTGCAATGCGTGTAATTTTATCACGTAAAATATAATCAGATAACATTCTGCCCAACTCTGCACCCTACCGGAGAAAAGGAATCGATTAACCCTCGCTCACCTGACTGCGAGCACCTGCAAACTGTTTACTTCTGGTTTTCTGGTCTTCTCTCCGTTCGATCTGTAACAAAAAGCAAAATAATCGAAATTTATTTCAGAATCGTATTTCATTTAATTCGGTATCAAAATAAAGAAGTTCTCGAGCACCAAGAAGATTTCGATATTGGTACGAAATAGCATCCCTGATCGATAACTCGATGGGCGCTCGACTTCCGTTCGCCGTTCTTAAGCAACTCCCCCGATTCGAAGGTATTTAAAAATGTTCGCCACCCACGATCGGGAGAAACGCGGGGCACCGAAAAATAAGCAAGAGAGAAGGTGAGGTTTTCGCGCGAACAGAAGGGCAGAGAGATTCGACATCGCTGATACACGGGGAACACTTCATAAATCATTCGCGTGGACGTGTATCCCCGCGTGCATCCGACCTGTATAACAGCCGTTGAACTTGCGAAGCTCGAACCGGACGTATCTGACCATGCGTGACCAGGAACGTGGTCGATTCAGCGTGGTAGAAAGTGTACACGCGGCGAACCGATCCGATACAATGTTTTACTTGCTCGAAAGTCTCTCGGTCGGAGAGGGAACGCGATTAGCTCTGTCGTCGATCGAAGCGATTCGAGGGTTCGTCTCGAGCGACGACCATCGTCGCGACGATGCCCGACCAAGCGGTCGGAGAACCTTCGTTTTCACCTGTTTCCCGCATTATAAATCGATCGCGTCAGACCGAAGTTTTACGAGCGTATTAAATCGAATTGCCACACAATCGTTACTTATAATGTTAGCGGGTGTCGATGATACAGCCACGTTTCCGTTACTGATCCGATGTACCGGGTTATTACTGACCGGAAAATTAATCGAACCACGCGTTCGTCTCGCGTACGCTTCGTGTATTCCCAATTAATTTCATCTGCTTCCAAGAGCGAAGGACTCGGTGACTTTGACTGTTCAGTCGACTGTACAGAGTACCGGAAGAATATTTTGAAAATCATTATTTTCAGAACCTTTTCTCGGCAAAGTCCCCCGCAGAATTCCTCTCCAAGGGTTAATAACGATTGAGTCCGTCCGAATCGAGCAATCCCAAAACGATCTCCCGTTACTAAACAAAGCAGGCGGACGCTTGTTACTTTTCACGGGCACGCATCGATAAAGGTTCGTTCGACTTGTCTGATTCCAGATACTGGCGCGCCCTACGTATTATACAAGGACAACATGGAGAGACCCCAGGGGCAATGGGGCCCGGGGCCGGGATCTCTCCAGGACGGGGGACTGTATCCGCAGCAACAGCAACAACAGCAACAGCAAGGCTCCTCCTCGTCCGGCAGTCCACAGCAGGCCTGTGGTCCCCCTGTCGAGGGAGAAAGCGGTCCCCCGCCTTCGTTGGCCTCTCCCGTGCCCTCGCCGTACCCCTCGGCACCGCCTGAGCCTCAAGCCTTAACCCCACCCGACGACGATATACAATCGAATCAAGCCACCTCTCAGCAACAGCAGCAGCAACAACAACAACAACAACAACAGCAGCAGCAACAACAGACGCAACAGCAAGTCCAACAGCAGCAGCAGCAACAACAGCAACAGGTTCAGCAGCAGCAGCAGCAACAGACGCAACAGCAGGATCACTCGCCTCAGCAACAACTGACGCCGCACGAGGTGGACCGTAGCGATTGCTTTCCCGGCGCCGGGGAGCTGCAGCAATACCCGCAACACTACTTCAAAGAGGCCAGGCCGCATCCGTCGCCGTCCGTGCCGCCACACATGCTCACGCCGGGCGGTTTCTCCGCGTTACACTACCTAAAGCAACCAGGCGTTATGCTGACGTCCCTCGGCCAAGGGGACGGCGGGCCCAGTTTGGACGCTCACCAATACGCGAGCCCCGGGGCACCGAACATGGCGACCGGGTTGCCGGACATCGTACAGCAGAGCGGCAAGTCCGGCAAGGGCGCGAACAGCGATCTACGTTTGTTCAAGTGTCTGACCTGCGGCAAAGATTTTAAACAGAAGTCGACGTTGCTTCAGCACGAGCGGATCCATACAGACAGTCGGCCGTACGGGTGCCCAGAATGCGGGAAGCGGTTCAGGCAACAATCGCACCTAACGCAGCACCTGCGCATACACGCGAACGAGAAGCCGTACGCTTGCGTGTACTGCGAGCGTACGTTCCGGCAGCGTGCGATCCTCAACCAGCATCTGCGCATCCACTCGGGTGAGAAGCCATACCAATGTCCGGAGTGCGGAAAACACTTCCGTCAGAAGGCGATCCTGAATCAGCACGTCCGCACACACCAAGGCGAGCATTTCTCTCTGCCTCCCAGACTCCCAGAGGGCGTCCACCACAACCACACTGACCCATTCACCGGTTCTTACTGTTACTATCACCAACCGCCGTCACCATCGTCGTCGTCTGTCTATTCTCTACCGTCATCTATTCTATACATATTCATATATATATATACATATATATTCATATATATGCGTTTAATACTTTCGCTCATCGTCACCCCCATATCATCGTCACCTCTATTCATTCACCATTTTCCGATCGTTGAACGAGATTTCGTACTAACAGTCGTCGGGGTCCGTTTCGTTTCTGGGTACTTTTGATCCATCTCGTTTTCTCCGCTTAAATCCCTTGTCGGTTCCCCGGCGGAGAACGGAACACGTTCTCGTCGCGAGGCGATTCACGGGACGAAAATCGATCGATTCGTCGAACGTTGATCGAACCATCGGCCTCGTTGCCGCCAAGGCCAACCATAAGAACGAGAACGGTTGAGCTGGACGCGAGCGTGCTGGTGAGCTGTGAGATAGAGGAGCCTCCCTCCTACCTCCGGTGTCCTCTCTCAGCTTCTGATCCTGGTCTACTTATTATGCCCCCTCGCTCTAATATCCGTTTCTTCGTTGCATCGTTCAAATTCACCACAATATTAATACATTCTCTGGCGCAGTGGTGACAAACTCGTACGAAAACTTGGCATCCTTTGATAGAAATTATCAAGTAACGATACTTTTGATCTAAATGTTAAATGTTGGCTCGTTGCTCGCACTCTGCGCAAACTTTTATCAACTTTTGAACAACGTCGATTCAACCTTCCGGCCATGGACCGTTTTCTAGGGTTCTGCGAGCGACGCGTGTTTGACATCACTGCTCTGCAACTCTGCGATAACTCGATGGCCCAGACGGATTTCGGATCCTCGTCAATATCCAAGATATTAGTTTGTTGACCAGAAATATCAAAATTATGAAAATATTTTCGGGTTCTCGCACGCCTCTTCTCTGTTCCGCGTCTACTTTAACACTACCCAACTCCCAGTAATACTTCCATTATGGGGGTTTTCTAGTCTAGATAGCAATGTTTTGTAGCACTATGCATGTTTTTGGCCCACCATTTAAGTAGCCGTTTTGCTTACCCGATACCATTTTGCTCGGTACAAAAGTGACTTTTGAAGCTTCTAGACTAGAATGCCTCCTCGAACGCGTCCTTTCGCGAAGACGTAGAAGGTGGATCTCGGACTCGCTCGTCTAAAACTGGTCGGTGACCGCGATTAGTTCGACGCTGCTTTATTAACTTTCTGCCTGCACCGCGTCTCGACGGCCGTGTTCGAACGAAACAGGTATTTTCTGGTTCCGAGGGTACGTTTGTCGCGGCATTTTGACACGTAGTGCGCATACCCGGTGTTCGTTGGCCTCTTTTTCTGGTCCGTGGTACCGTAGTCCGGGCGACTAACAAAGATATTCCTCCAACGATCGTTGGTCGGGTCAGCCGAGGATGAACTTGGTTCCGTGTTTGTTGCAGACGTAAGTCCGCATCTGATCTTCAAGAACGGGATGACGCCGACACTCTGGCCGCAGGACGTACCGTTCCCTCCGGAGGAGGGCAAGGAGGAAGTGGCGTCGACGTTCGGTGACACGGACACGCAGTCGGGGGCGTTCAGTCCGGCGCCGGACGCGAATTCCATCCAGTATCCCGCGTACTTCAAAGACCCGAAAGGCGGTAATCACGCGGTGTTCGGTGCCGGTGGTACGGGCAGTTTCGGTGCCCTCCAATACATAAAGCAACAAGGCGGTGGCAAGGGTTGTTTACCGGACGTGATACAACACGGTCGCTCGGCGGGGATGCCGCTTTACGTGCGTTGCCCGATCTGTCAGAAGGAGTTCAAGCAAAAGTCCACGTTGCTGCAGCACGGTTGCATACACATCGAGTCGCGGCCGTACCCGTGCCCGGAGTGCGGCAAAAGGTTCAGGCAACAGTCCCACCTGACCCAGCACCTACGCATCCACACGAACGAAAAGCCGTACGGTTGCGTCTACTGCGGTCGTAACTTTCGTCAGCGCACGATCCTGAACCAACATCTGCGCATCCACACCGGCGAGAAGCCGTACAAGTGCCAACAGTGCGGCAAGGATTTCCGTCAGAAGGCGATACTGGACCAGCACACGCGCACCCACCAGGGCGACCGGCCGTTCTGCTGCCCGATGCCCAACTGCAGGCGGCGTTTCGCCACCGAGCCCGAGGTCAAGAAGCACATCGACAACCACATGAACCCGCACGCGGCCAAGGTGCGCAGGAACTCGAGCAGCGACACCAAACCGCCGGGCACACCGGCCGGTCTGGGCCCGGTGCCCGTCCCCAGGGGACTCACGCCCACGGTGGTCAAGCCGGAGCTCTATTTCCCGCAATGTTACGCGCCCGCGTTCAACCATCAGCCGCCGGTCTCGACCGCCCAGTTCCCCGGACAGGCGAACGGCGTGTCCGTCGCCGGCGAATTCAAACCACCGACCGGTCTGCCGCCACAGTGACTAACCGTCCATCCTGCCGCCTACTAGCAAGCAGGAATACCGCTGAGGTTTCAGCGATGCTTCGGTCACGCGTTACAGACCGACGCCGCCGCGACGGCGTCGAGCGTTGCGTCCCACCGATGCAACCAGCAGCCGATCCAGCAACACTACCCGTGACATTTATCGTACATTTACTAGGGTCTTTCTTTTCGTTTCGCGGTTCGTTTACTTTCCTCGTTCCATTGCTTCGCAGAGCCTCGGAACGCGTCGCCAGCCAGCACGGAGCTCGACGACCACCGCAAACGGACGAGCCTCTCGCGGCTTTTCTTCTTATTCGTCGAAGCGGATCTCGACGGTGTGCAATAATAAATCGTGGAAGAGCAACATCGCGATCGCGCGAATCGTCGCGGTCTCGTCGCTGGTCCCGTCGTTGTTCCCGTCCGCCACGACGGAATACACGCGCGCGCGGTCTCTCCAAGCAAACCGAATCCGAACCGTTCTGATTGGATATATCTAGCGTGAAACGCGACCGCGCGAACCACCGACGAGAGCCGTCGTCGTCCTCGTCGTCGTTTTGATCGTCGAGCTCGCGCGCTGGCACCGAGAAAGGTGTGTAATCAACCAACGAAGAATCTCGTCTATTCTCCCATACGTATTTTTTATATTAACGAATTAACGACGTGTACCTTCTCGCGGGTTTTTTTCGTGGATGAAGCGAATAGCTCGAGAGAGTTCGGTGGTTCCGGGCAGGCAGGCCGTCCGAGGTGTTCGTCGCACCGATCACGCTCATTCGGAACGTGTTCCGTCGCGAACACGGGTCGAGGATGTTCGATTTCGACCAGACTCGAAGCAAAACAAACGAACAAAACAAACAAAAAAATGAAACAAACGATTGTGATACGATATTTAACTTGCCTATGTTTAAAGAGACGAAAAAAAAAAAAAAAGAAAAGGAGAATGGGGAAAAAGATGTGATGAGGAGGAAGATACGTTGCCTCGAGACGGGAGGCGAACACACGACCACGAGAAGAATGCCTGTAAATATGTAAAGCCGTTCGCCCCGGACGAACGAACAAAACAAACAAACAAAAAAACTGAAATGGCGCGAAAAGGAGCAGGAGAGATATGCGTGCGTGGTGCGTGAATGCGTCCGTGTGAAAGAGAGAAACGAATGCGCGTTTCGGTGAGGAGGACGAGGGGGAGGAGGGGGAGGGGGGTAGAAGGAGGGAAACTGGAGGATACGCGGGTCGGGTAAGGATCGCCGAAGGATACAAGAAGGAAGAAAAAAAATGTTGCAGAAGAGCTGGAAGAGGAGGACGACGAAGAGGACGGTAGGATCGGTGAGTGTAAATGGGGGAGGGGGGGTGGGGGTGAAGAAGAGAGATTAGGTAGGATTTACGAGGACGACGCGGTATCCCCCGAGTGTGCTGAGCCATAGCTTTCGATACGACAAGTTGACGATGACGATAGTTGCGCGAGGGGAGGTATGACTCTTGTATACTATAGTAATATTTGAATGTATATTTATACGATAGGTTATATTATTCTATTAACTATAATGATGATATTTTGAATCGGTTTTAAAATCAGATTGGTGCTGATATAACACTAGGTAAGCGAAACGAAAAGAGGAGGGAACGTGGAAGAAGGCTGAGACACCGTAGAGTAGCGTAAAGTAGGGTAGTCGATAGAGTAGCTCGAAAGAACAAAATTAAAAACGAGTAAAATCGGGACGAGGAGGTAGGGTGGGGGGGGGGCGGGGAAGGGAGGGGGGTGGGGGAATAAAAAAAAAAAAAAAGACTTTCGACGGACCCTCGGAAAGTCCGCTCATTCGGAACTTAATAATAACAAATAATAATTGAACGCTATCGTTACACCGACCCGGTGAAAAAAAGAGAATGAAAGATTATTTCGTGGCAATACTTAAACGAGACGAGAGAAAGGAGGGGGAAGGATACGAGGAAATTTCAACGTACTAGAGAATAGTCTTTTAAATTTCTATATTAAGACGTGTGATCTCTCTAATTATTGTATATTATATATATATATTATAATGATCTATATCTATAGATGACGAGATGCATAAGTATATATATATGTATAATTACGATTATACGTATATTAGGCGTTCTACAGTTAGTCTTTTATCATAATTAGACACAGAGATGATCTGAAGATGAATAATTGTGCGGCCATATTCTCTGTGGCCTGTTCGTAGTGCCTCGGAATTGCTGCTCGCGGCAGTGATTTGACCGTATTTTAGGATGGTATATTAATAATTATATTGAGAACTGCAATTATCGATACTCTGATACAGTACTAAAAGAACAAGAGCACGAAGGAGTATTCGGGAGAAATGGGAAAAAGAGAAGCAAAGTCGACGAAATAAGTAATCGCGTTGATCGGCTCATTATTTAATTATCAGAGACTCTACTTATAACCGCGTTTAAAAAAAAAAACAAAAAAGAAAGTTTTAAGGAAACGATAAGACGTGCAGGAGCGCCGGGAACCGCGAGAGAAGAAACGACAACGATACGATCGTTTGCCGATATACTCGTTATCGACGTTATTTTTTATCATATTATTTTCTTTGTTACGCTTTTTCTTCGTTCTTTCTCGTTCGTTGCGAGCACGCGAGAAGTCGAAATTGAACAGGGCTCGTCGGATAATTCGAAAAGAAGGAAAAAAAAAAATGATATCCTGACACCGGAGAAAACGTGTTCCAATTTACCATTGTTTACGAGTATTATTATCTCGATGTTTTTACGATCGCTCGTGATTTATCACGATCTACTTATCGTTAGACCCGCTCGTCCCTCTCTTCTTGTACGTTTTCAGCGGGACAATTTCGTGGTCGAGTTACCGTGGTTACCACGAGACGATACGCGTAAATCGCCGATGATATCCGCATGCCTTTTCACGACGTTGCTTAATTTTTCTATCGAATTTAACGATTAAACGCAGCCATTGAAATACGAAATGAACTTTCCCCATCGAAACGCACGCCTCGAGCGCGAAAACAATAACCCAATCTTTTTAATGCCGCGTCAAGTTGACAAAAAACGCGATACGTTACTCTCCAATGAGAATAATAATTGATTCGTTATGTGTCGGTCGATGGTCGAATATCGTCGCGTTCTATTGAAAGACAATCATACGTTGAAACCGCGCATTTACGATCCACGACCGCACGAATGTCTTGAATTTTCAGAAATTTATCGCTAAATACCAGTTTCTCTTGCAGCACTTTCGTGGGTACTTTTAAGTTGATTAGAAATCGATGAGAAACTTAGTCGAATCGCAGTCTGCATACAATACCAATGCACAAAGAATTTTCTCTCGCCTTTCTTTACGAGCATTCTATAACAGTTTATTTTGTATTTTCGCGTTATGGTTTGCAATTTACTATCCAGCTATTATCTGCCACAAGGGGGACGAGACAAAGACGTAAAATAATTTCGAACCGAGAATAACTATGCAAACAAAGTCCTCTGAAGGAACCGATGTAATTTCACAGAGATTTAGTTGCCAAATCACAGAGCTGTTTGATATTTCAGAAGGGTTGGAATATTCGTTCGCGATCGCGTCATGCAAGGGATGAGAAGGGGTAAAGAGAAAGACGGCAAATTGTTGTAAACATAGTGTAGATACGAACGGAATTTTGTTTATTGTTCTAACTCGTCGTACCCGATGCAACGATGTATCTTATTATTAATTATTATTATCGCTATTAATTATTAATTATTATTAAGTTTCATCGCGAGAGAGAGAGAAAGATTTTGCATACGGTGCAGTGGTTAGTTTCGTTCTTTCTTTTTTTATAGAGTTTTTCACGTTTCTACTCTAATATCGTACTTTCTTTTTTTTTTGTAACTCGTCGACTGCACGAAACCGTACTCTTTTACACTTTTTATGTCCGACATTGTTGATCGTTCCTCTCGTTGATTTGTTTTCTCCTTCTCTTTTAACGAAGTAATCGACTACTAGTGCTTATGCTTATTTTACTCTAATCTCGCAGTCACAAAATCGGCCGTGGTAATACGTACGTCCATACACACTGTGCACAGGTTTTTTTTTTGAAACGTGATCATAATTCCAAGGATGAATACTATTGTATACGTCTGTATAATTTTTCTAGCATCTTTCCCAGATGTAACTCCTTCAGAAATCACTAAATTTTAAATGACAAGCTTTATCGCATCGCTTGAGCCTGAAAGTTGCATCGCACCCGAGGGATCAAGCTTCTATTTAGAACGGTGGTGCCCATACATATCTAACAAGTGGTTACATACAGGTAGTTTGATAAAAATCAATGTTCTTTTTCCTCGATATGTAGACAGGAATCTCGTTTAAAATCAAACTAAACACCAACGATGTGTGAATTGAAGAAACAAACGCTCCAAGCTTTTCCATTCGTACTACTAACAGTCGATTCCTCGAAAATTTTACTCGATTTTCATCGACACCGCCGCGTTTTTGTTAGTTTTACATGTTAAGTTCATCGTTGGATTTATGCCCACAGAGTTTTCGTAAAAAGAGCCTGTGCACATAGATAGATTTATGGGCACGTCGACGACATAACGAAGAAGGTAAAAGCAATGTCGGATCGGTTTTTAACTGTTTAATCTTTTTATATATATATATGCATATATATAATATATATATAAATATTTTATACATTTTGCAAAGTAGTTTGCAAAAGAAAGAAGAAAACTAAACGATAGCCAGCTGATCTGGCCCGACGACAGGGACGCGTTATATTTTTTACTTTTTAAGTTCCGTGTATACGTACTCCGGTCGCAGAACTCGTTGCGAACTGCTGCGAAACTGGTTTCGGGTGGTTGGACGACGTCAGAGCCTTGTGTGGTGCCATTTCGATCGACGGAACGCTCTCGGCGAGCGTTTTCAGCGTGGTTAAACGGTGGCGATACGTGGTAAGGTGCTGTGATATTGATTCGATCGGCGATTAAGTGGACGAGGAATAAGAAGACGAGAAAAAAAAAAAGGAAAAAAGGAGAATAATCACGAAACACGTGTCGCGAGACGATCCGGCCGATTCGCGGGATAGTTATCGTTGTAATACCGCCTCGACGTATACGATGTTATCATACGTTTATTTATAAGCGACTTTTCTATTGTAATGTGTACAGTGTACAGCGCACGACGTAACGATCGTGTTCGGCGGATCGTCTCGTCCCGCGTCGGTTCTAGCAATCGCTCGCGGCTAATCGCGTAACCGAGCCCCGTTCGAAAAATCGACCGTGTTCCCGCGTATCCGGTCGTCGAGATCGAGGGGAAATATCGACGTCGATCGAATAACTATTTCGCGACAGTCGGCGTCGTCCGGCCACCCACGCGCCAGCATGTTACTGACTATTCACGCCTACCGATGCATTTATTATTATTTCTCTTCCTTTATTTATCACTTGTTGCGAAGTTTTATCGAGAAACGAGGAGATTTTTTTTTTTTAATGTTACGAGAGAGAGAGAGAGAGTAAGTGAGAGAGAGTGAGAGAGAGAGCGAGAGAGAGAGAGAATTCATCGCGCGCGGGTCGCAACGTTTTTCGGCGACGGAACGCCACACCACGTACGTCTGTATACGTAAATGGAAAGATGAAAACAAAGCGATCTGTGTTTCTCGAATTTTGTTTTATTCTATTATTAATATTATTATTATTATTATTATTAATATTATTATTATTATTATTATTTCTTTTGTAATTTTGTAATTTTGTAACGTTTATCTCTTTCGTTTTTCTTTGAGTTTACTCGGTTGTGTGCTTTCAGACGCAGAGAGTCCCGCGCGGGCCGCGTCACCCATGTCGTCCACCGAATGCTCAACATAGATTAGGTTTAAGCTTTATATATTACCTAACGATTATGTAAATTATTGTTTTTTTTTTCTCTCCCTTATAAGACTCAGGGCTGCGGCCCCCACATGGGCCAAGCCTCGCGGCAGGATGACGCGACCCGAAACACCTCTCTGTATTTCTTTTTTTACTCATGATTACTCTCTAGTTACGGATCATTCTGTTCGTGTTCGATTTTTTTTTTTTTTTTAATTTTTAAAACGAGAGACCGACCCTTCCCGACAACCACCGTTATTTTATTCTTCTTTTCTGTAATTTATCGTCGAAACCGGAAGACGCGTGTTCTGCCCAGGGTTCTTTCGTCGCGCGACCCTTCCGCCCCTCCCTTCGACGCGAGAGATCTCGTCTTCAAAATTTAGCTTTAAAAGTTTCTACGCGGACGCTGACGCAGGTGCAATACGTTACAGATGCGCAAACGTATACTTAGGTTCGTGCCGCGGTGCGTTGAAAATCACGCGAGTCCCCTCGGAGAGGAATGTGTACCGTCCGATTCTCCGAGTTACGAACGAATGAAATTTCTTTGCGCCGGATGATCGTTTTTCTTGTTTCTTTTAGCGTATTTCGCCCCGTTCGGTTCCTCGAGACCCGCGAAATCAGATTCGTGTGTACTTAGCGTTTCAACGCACGCGTAGCTCGCGTCTTATTTATATATAGATTTTTATATGTATACATAAAGCCCGCACGATCGCGAATGAGATATCCGAGATCGCCCGGTGATGCATACGACAACTTTATTTTACGATTATGCTATACACGAGAGCAGCGAACCACTGAGCCAAGACTGACCTCTTTGTGTTTCTCTTTTTTCCTTCAATTCGCGCGAGCTTTGTTTTTTTATATTTTTTTTTTTAGCGACAAAATTCGTTTATCGCCGACTTCCTTTTGCGTTCTCTTGTCTCTCTTTGATCACGACGAGGATACCAGACGCTCGATCAGTTTCCGATGTATACGCGCACCGTGACGAAAAGCGAAACAGAAAAAATATATAAGAAAGCATTTAAGACAAAAACTGATAAAAAAAAAAAAAACAGAAAAAAAAAAGGGAAAAAAGCGAAGTTTTTCGTAAGATCGCAATAAATTTTGAATAAAATCTATTTTCTTATGTACTCTTTTCATTGCGCTTCTTTCTCATTTCGCATCGCTTTTACGTTATCGTTCTCGACGTTAATTTTTAAGTTCGTTTCACGCCTTCGCCGGCGACCGCAGCATGCCCGCTTCAGAAAATCGAAGATAAAAGAGGAATGGATGAATGAATCGTCGATTCGCAGCACGAAGAAAACTATCGATTCCCGTTCGTTTAATTTTTTCGCCGATCTCTTTGTTTTTTCTTGCGTTCCTTTGCCCCTCTCCACCCCCCGTTCCGGTCGAGTCTAGGTCCAGTTCTCGTTGCTGTTCGATTAGAAGCAAAGTTACGGCGGAACCAGGTTCCTAATAGTAATTTAGGGAGCGGGAAGAGCGAAAGAATTCGTCTTATAATTTTGTGACTGACGAGTGACTCGGTAGCGCGGGCCCGATTCGGCTCCAACTCGGTCGAGCTCTCCCAAAGATACCATCAGAATTCCTGCTCCGTTTCGATTCACCTCCCCCCCACCTCCGTCCTCCGTTTGCCCCTCTTTCTGTCCACGTTCAATCCCATTCCCCGCCGCGGCTCTCTAATCCACGACCACGACCCGATGATGTATCGTGGCGCGTAGATCGTAATTAAATGAACGCGCGACAAGCGTTCGCGAGCGCGAACCAGGCCCGTGCGCACACCCCGAGCGTGTTCTGTTTTTCATTTTCACTCTTTTTTTTTTTTTATACAATAAAATTGCAAATAAAACCAGAGGCGCATGTCGTCGAGAGAGAAATCCTCTTTATTATTTTCCGACGTTTTACTAGACCCCGGTTTTCCACACGAGCTTCTGTCGCGAAGAAAAGAGACGCATGTGTCCATCGAATGGCGGAAAAATCGGATCGTTTAAAGTCTCGATCGTCTTCAGAATCTCGATGATCGATAAGGTTTTAGTTATTCGATTTTTTTGTCCCCATTGTTACGGTTCTTACGGCATCGGTGTTATACAGGATATTTAGCCACTCCTGGGAAAAATTTTAATGGGAGATTCTAGAGACCAAAATAAGACGAAAATCAAGAATATCAAGTTCTTGATTAAAGCTTCCTTAAAAAGTTATTAACAAAATTAAATTAAAAAATTTAAAATCAGGCTGGAAAAAATATTTTCGGTTGAGGGGGTCAATTGCAATCATTATTGGTGAATAGACATACCCCCGAAATCCTACGCACTTTCGAGAAAAAAATTCGAGTAAGTGCCTAAATTTTTCGACGAAAAAAAAAATTTCAAATCGTTCTGAAAAAATTATTTTCGGTTGCAGGGGTCAATTGCAATCATTTGTGGTGAATAGACATACCCCCGAAATCCTACACACTTTCGAGAAAAAAATTCAAATAGGTCTTGAAATTTTTCGACGAAAAAAAAATTTGAAATCGTTCTGAAAAAATTATTTTCGGTTGCAAGAGTCAATTACAATAATTTTTGGTCAATAGAGATACCCCCGAAATCCAACGCATTTTCGAGAAAAAAATTCGAGTAGGTCTTCAAATTTTTCGACGAAAAAAAATTTCAAATCGTTCTGAAAAAATTATTTTCGGTTGCGGGGATCAATTACGATCATTTTTGGTGAATAGACATACACCCGAAATCCTGCGCACTTTCGAGAAAAAAATTCTTTACCGAAACTATAATGTCTGACCAAAACTTGTTCTACTGAAAGTTTAAGTATCTTTAAAACTCTTGAACAGAGGATTTTAAAAATCCAGAAAAATGGACAGAAAGAATACATTGGATGTAAAGTCTACTCGCAGATTGACGTTCTACGGGCGTAACTTTAAACGTTAATAACTTGTTAACGAAGCCTCAATCGACAAATTAGTATTCGTAATTTTCGTCTTATTTTAGCCACAAGAATCTCCCATTAAGATTTTTCCCAGGGTTAGCCGAACACCCTGTATATTGACCATAATCGTCTATTTGTCGGTACGCGTAGTCAAGACGCCAAACTCCATCGCGCGAAATCGAACGTTCGAATCTCTGTTGGCCGTGCTAACGTAGAAGGCATTTCCTTTCGTCGGTACCAACCCGAAGCCAGGGGTTCTCAGGGGATCTTATTTTTGAGCGGAAAGTTTTCGCGGGGAGCCTATCGGCGATCGTAATCGAGGGAATATGCCGGCGTACGATAACCATCTCCCATCGCGAGGCGAAAATGATGGTACTGGAATTAAACCTCCGTCGAAAGTAGCAATTACAGGGACTTTTTGCAGATGGTACGGACCGAACGTGATCCCCTAGCGGATAATTCCCCGTGAAAAAATTAATCGGAAGCGTAGAACGAAACATTTTGTTTCTCGAGACGATACGTGCTCGGGAAGACCGAGATCGACGCGGGACACGCGACCGTTTAACTGTAAATGCGCTCGCTTCGGGGGTGCGTTTTATTATACCTATAATACGAATGTTGTGTTACCGAAACGCTACTGTGTTTCGTAAAAAGAAAAAAACGAATCGACGACGAGAAACTAGATGTTTCGTAAATTCCACGCGAAACTCGTCGAAAGGAGAGAGTCGAGCAGCGAAGTTTAATCGACGATTGTCCGACCGAACGGGGCAAACTTGGACGGCGTCGCCGACGGATTCGGCTCGCGATACACCGCGCTTCGATCGATCGAAAAGCAAGAGCGATTCGCGAACACGAAGTGGCATAACGAGTTTGAGAAACTCTGTCGTCTGCGAGGAGCTATGCGACTGCACTTGACTTTCCAACTTCGCGACCGCCGCGCGGCTACGAGACCGAGTCCCGTCTGCGCGAAGTCTGGCCCGCGACTCTGTTATGGAGGAAAGGAGCGAAAATCGAAACGGGCCGAGGACTCGAGAGTGCGTGCGAACCAGAACGAGTCGAAAACTTCCCCGGAGGTCGAATTACCCGACGGCGTGCAGACGTTCGGAAATAAACATTTTCAAACCGCGATACGACCCTAAACGACCAACGCCCGTTACGAAGAAATTACACAAGATCCATCGTTTTAGAAAATGATCTGAATGAGAAAGATTCGAAATTCGACAATTATCGAGACTGTACGCGTCATGGTGTTTCGCATATTTCTTGTAGGGAAAATTATCGTTGAGGATAAATTACGCTTAGACAAATGATTTAATTCGAATTTTTGATGGCCCTAAAGCGTGGAGGAAAAGTCGCCCAGCGCTGGAATTAAAAAATACAATTCCAACCGTGACAGGGATCATGCGCGTTACGATTTTTTTACGAGAAAACTGAATAGATCGATCGCTGGATTTGAACTATAAAAAAATACGATACGACGAATGAGAAAAAATTCCATTAGGTTTCGCTAAAAAGTTGGTGCATTTTATGCTCGGAAAGTTAAGAGTAGTTTTAGAGGCTAAGAATGCCCAATGTAACCTGCAAGCTTAGATAACACAACCGTGCGATTACTTTAATAACGTAAAACGATCCACGAGGCACAAATATCTCCTATGCCTTAGAGATAATACTGGATGCGTGTGAAAGTTTTAATTTTGGTACACATAAAAAAAAAAAATCGCGTTGTTTTATATCAAAATTATCGGAAACATGAATGAAACATTTTTTATTCGAAAAGTCTCGAAGCTGAAGCTGTGTTCCAAGATGGCGACGATTTCTCATTTCTGACCCTACAGGACGTTCAGTACGTTCGACGGTGCGACTCGATGTTTGCCAAATTTCGAAGCTTCCCTGCTTATTTTGATCGTTTGGACTCGATCGACCGTTCGGAAGCATAACACTCGAATAAGAAAAGCAATTGTGAACCGGACGAAAGATGAAGTTGATCGCGATCGTGTTAATCGGGCCGGAGAACCAACAACCGAATTATGACATTGGCTCTTATCGGGGCATAGATAGGTTATTCGCGACTGGTCGAGTCTGTTGGCCCTGGCTTTTCGGTGCCCCCATTATAATTCTAGCCAACGAGAGAGAGAGAAAAAGACGTTTTCAAGAGCGAAGTCTGAAGGCGATAAGATTCGATGAGGATCGACGTCGGTCGCTCGCGACATAGATGGTCGACCTCTGACACCGGGGCGATGGTAAAATCGCAGTGATAAGAGGCGGGTTTTTGGTGGCGGGTTGCAACTCGGCCAGCGCGGTGCGTTAATGTTGTTATTGCCAAAAATGACGGGGAACGAGTTTACGCGGCTCACCGATCGCCGTACCATCTTAACCAGTCGCACACCGAATCCGGTTAGACCGGTTCGGCGAGACGTTAGATTTTCGCGTGATCGCACTTTCGGTTTCTGAATATTGTGTCCTTGAATGGAGTCCAGCTCGGGGCCCGGTGTGGCCAGAAAGGTGATGCAAGAATGAGTGCACCAAAATTTACGGGTGAAAAAACGAAAGAGAGAGAGAAGGAGACAGGGTAGAATGAAAAAAAAAAAAAATATGCGTATCGCTCGGTAATTACCGAGCGTTTACTGGTGTTTCGTTCGGATTTCATTGCTGTCCGTTCCCGTCCACGATTACATCGCCGGCAACTCCGTTTCGCCGATTCCAATTTCGATATTCCGATCGAGCAGAAATGATCGATGTTATCGCGTTAATCGACGACGTCCATAGATCGCCGCGGAGTCCGTTCGATGTTTCAATCGTCGAAATATTTTCGGAGAATGAACGTCTTGAATTTCGATCGTGCATCGACGCGAGTTTTTCAAGTAGCAACAGGCCCGCCTAATCGATGTATGATTTATTCGCGTCATAAGAGAAGAACCGGTTCCAAGGCTCAACTGCTTAGCTCTAGAGAAGAAGTCTATTTATCGCGATAGATCGCGGAATAGGAACATCTACCGAGCGATTCTTTGAGCGAGTGCCAGTAGCTGAACCGCGACGTGGAAGAATTACCCTAGAAGAAACAGTCGTAGGACAATTACGATGAGTGGGCCGATATCTAGGGTCAGTCGTGCCAGTTCAAGTACACTCTTTCAACATTGTACGAAAAATCTCCGTGAACTAACATCGATCGCGACAGAAAGAACCTCGCAACGTTGGGATAACTGTTTAAAATTCGATTCGTAGACAAACCGTTTTCAAAATTCATAATTTGATAGCTTTTTTCTTGAATGTTGCGAGCTTGCAAGTTGTACGTAGACTTTGGCGACCGAGCTATGGAAAAGGGAGCGTATGAAGCTCGATTGGACCGATCTGGTGCGTTTTATGGACGCGGAGAGGTTAACGAGAAGCAGAGGTTCATCCAGAGTCCTCGAAAAGACGCGAAGCTGGTCGAGACTCGGTCGCTGCACGCTCCGGCGCGAAACGTAAGCCGAAGGACAAGAACGGACGGAGGCATTGGAACGGCGCGAAGAATGATGGATCATCATGCATGCCCGAAAACCCGTTGGGACTCCACGGAGATGAAGAATGTTGGCCGGGGAAGAGAAGAATCCAGCCAACGAGAAGTAACTCTCGCAACGATATCGGCAATCGCCTGCGCTCGAAAAGCGGATTGATTGGGCAAACGAAGGACGCTCGGACGTTTTTCTCGACGCGGTTGTCACCCGGTCGGACTCTTGATCGATGGTGCGCGTCTCCCGTCGAAATTGCAAGGTTTTTTCTACGCGACGGACAACATTGTACCCCGTCGGGGTACAATTTCGCGATTATCGACGGCCAGAAACCCACGGTCCGCAACAAACTCGTGAATTACACGCGAACGACCAAGTGGCCGTGTCTTTTCGCGGAGCAAATCTCGAGCAAAAAGCCACCTCGTCGCCTCCTATCGAGCGACGGTCAACAGAGTTCGGATAAAGGCTAGGAAACTTTTCTGAAATTTCACAGAGGCTCATTATCGAACGAGAACTCGCCATCTTGAACGGGTGTTAATATTTTATTGGACAGAGAATACAGGAACGTTTCGGTGAAACGCGGTAGAAGCTCTTTCGTTCTTCCTCTCGAAGCTACCCTTTTATCAAATTGCGAGCCCTATCCGATATTTTCATGATTCCAGAGTAGAATCCCGTATCAACTGGTCTCTATAAAATTTCGAAAGTTTCGCGTTGGTTCGTTTTATTCGGTGAAACGGAGGCCTTGGTTGACTAGGTTAAGAGGCGTCGCGGGAATCCGATGCGAGTGGCGCGATAACGAGATGCATCGGGAAAGGCTTGCATCCGACAGCGCGAACTTGGTGAACCCGAGTCGTCACGGCGGCCCAAAAACGCGACGCAGAACGAGAAAAAGGAAGATTCTGCCAGGCTACCCGATAAATACGCTATACGCGAGAGTCGGTATACGGGCTCGAGAGCAGGACGGGACGAAACGAAAGACGGGAAAAGAAGGGGAGACGCGATCGTGGCCGGTGGAACGGAGACGAACGTTCCGAGCAAAGAGAGGTTCTTCCGAGAAAGAGTAACGAGAGGAGAAGTGCGTGATAAATATACAGATCGCCCCAGGTGCAACGGAGAAGACGATTAACCGGGAAGAAGATGAGCGCGGAAGAACCGAAAGGTAGGAAAAGAGACGGCGGAGCCTACTTTCGAACCGCGATGAAAGAGAAAAAACGGGCGTGCAAAACAGTGGAGAGATTGGAAAAAATTACACGATAAAGATACGAGAGAAGCCGATAATAAGAAAGGGACGGGATCGGCCCGGAGAAAGACCTGGGCCGAGGGAGAGGAAGGGGGGCCCGAAGGGGACCGACGGTGGGACCGAGAGGCCTCTCGTGCGACCGAGCGGGAGAGAGAGACCCTGTTGGATCTCCCCGACTCATAACTCGGCAGGTGGTGGGGGAACGCCCTTGACTCGGACTCTCGGTTGGCGGGGGAGGAGTAGGACCACGATGCGGCCTTGAGTCGGCCCGTCTCGTTCTTCGACAGCGTTTCTCAATCTCGCCGTCTCGTCGGAGGTCTGGCTGCCGGGCCTCCGTGACGTTTGCGGTCGAACAAACTTGTAATCGACGCGCGAGAAAGAAAGAAAGAGAGAGAAGGAGAAAGGGGGATGTACACCGGTCGGTAGGGCGGCTGGTAGGGTCAGGTGGTCGACATTGTTTTCGTGACATTCCTATGCTATTCGTGTTTTCGCGGTCACGACTCTCTCGTTTGCTCTCTCTGTCCCCCCTGTCGCCAGCGGGAAGTCCACGGATCGATCATGCACCGAAGATCTCTCTGTTTTCCTACGACTCCGTGAGTCATCGGGGCCCATGGCTGGCCCCCGACGAAGACGTTCCACCTATACCATTCTCCCAGTCTTTCGAGACTTTGCTCGTTCGATTTCCACGGCCACGACAAACTTACGTAGATAGCGATAGTATAAGAATTAGAGGGGGGTTAATTAACAGCGTATAAAAGAAATAGGAAAAAGACGTTGGTCGAAAGCTAAATCATCCCTGGCTCGTCGGTCCGCGTCGGTCCGCGGCGGTCACGGCGGGCCTCTCGAAACGAGTCGACGGGCTAAAGAAGGGTTCAAGGTTCGTGAACTTGGCACGACGATCGTCGCGACGGCTCTTACGAGCGGCTCAGGAGTAACGAGAAGCCTCGCGGTGTACGGTACTGGTTCTCTCGTGTCGTGGTCACGTGAGCGAAATTCCTTTTCGACGCGGGAACGGAGCCGTGGAGGCAGCATCCTCTTCGAAAAAAACATTCCGATGCGCTGATTGCATCTACCGGTGCATCGGAGGCGGCGGAAGTGCTAATCGGGTTATTCGAGTCTCCTTGGGCACGGCGACCCGAACGAAAGCAACCGGGGGAGCTTGCTCGGACGCTACGACGAAAATAATCCATATTGTTGGCGGGACGCGCGAGCGTAAACAGATATCCCGTGGAGGAAAACAATCCCGAAGAATGTCGGAGAGGATGCGGTCCCGGAGACCGTGGCAAAAATTGATCGATCGTGTAATTGGAACGACGTCGTAGTTAGGGAACGGTGGACCCGGTTCTTTTCGGCGCGGTAGCATTAAATTACAAGCGGACGACTGCGGGTCGATCGGGAGCGCGCGGAGAAATGATTTTTCGCGTTTCGCTTTCGCAACCGGACGGGCCAACCTCGATCCCTGTCATTTCGCTTGATTATCGGTGGAAACGCGCGGGATACTCGTTGCCAGACAGATACGATCGTGCATCGCCGCGCGAAACGTGTTTGCTCCTTGCGAGGACCGAGGAGCGATCGAAGCGTGCGCCCAGCCAGTTATTATCGCCGATGGATGCTGGCCTGCATTCGTTTCCCTTCTCGATGCGCCGCGTTATCGTCTCGCGGATACGAGCGTCCATCCGCGGGAGCGGATTATGCACCGTGATCGAGAGCAATCGTTCGTCGTTCGGATCTAGGGGATAGAACCACCGTGTTCGCGACTAATTACAAGAATCGAGCGAGTAACGGTCGGCTGGAGGAACCGGAGTCGTTTCGAATAACAGTCCACCGGTCCGTGCGTCGCGTTTCGACACGGACCGTGCGAAAAAATCGGCAAGCAAAAAGGACGAATATATCTCGGTCCTCGGAAGGCGAAATTAAGGAAGTTGAGAACAAAACGCGCCTCGTCTGCCAGAAGCGTCTGCAAGGCTAAAGGAGCGGGAGAGTGGATCGTGAGAGAAGGAGAGGAGAGAGGAGAACGCGAAAGGAGACGGAGATTCGTGGAGGAGAGAAGAGGAGACCGGCAGACGCGGAAGGATGAAAGGAGAGATCGAACAGGGCGGGAGGAGGAGGTGGAACGTAGGTAGAAAAAGGACGAGGGGAGATCGAGAAAGAGGAGAGGCGCGGGTCGAGAGGATCCAGAGTTGGCGGGAGTGGGAGAAGTTGGTCCATGACGGCGTACGTATACGACGCACCGAACACCCTTTATACTTTATTTTGCCTCCACGCGAAATACCGGCTGACAGTTACTCCCTTGAACGAAATAAAAGGTGGCCATCCTTCTCTCACGGAAGAGAGGAGCAACTCGGAGGAACTTCCACTTGGCCTACTACTCCACTCCACGGAGAGCTGCTCGCCACGGACGAGCTACCGGGGCTTTTCTTTTTACGCGAGCCACTTCCTGCTCGAACTTTGTTTTTCTTTCTTATCCCTCGCCCCCGTCGGCTGGTTCTTCCTTTCTTTCCCTTTCTTGTTGTTGCTCGACCGGGCCCGGCCACGGGATTATGCAACGCATAACGGAGAAATCTAAACAAGCAAACGACCACGAAATCCACCCAGATCGCCAACCTACGGGCGAACCTATGGCCAACCTATTCGCGCGTACACTCCCCCGCTCTGCGCCGCCGCGCTCGATTCTCGGTGGATTTGCGTTTCGAAAGTGCCGCGCGCTAAACCGACGCTACAACGAAGTTAGCCTTAATTCGATCTTCGGACCGGCGGAGAAGTTTGTTCGGAAACGCGATCGTTCCAATTGCATAAATTAACGCGGCACGAAATTCAAACGGGTTAAGCTGGACCATTACGAATATACGGTTCCGCTTATACGCGTTTACGCCACAAGCTTTCTAAGCGTCGCTCGATTAGAAAGCAGCATCCGTCGGCTCCGGACCCCGATTCGAAACTTATCCGATTTCGATCCTCTCCAAGCTTCGCGTTATTAAATATTTTCCAACGCGGCCCCGCGACACGCCGAATCGTTTGCCCGTTTAACATTTGCGATTCGTTTTCCGAGCGCGATTAACCTGTTGCTGCGGATTGTTCGTCGCGCCGCGGAACGGCTGATATAAACCTCGATAGGTTTAATCCGACGACGCGCAAAACCAGCGAATATTATGCGAAGGTTATTTGCGCCGGGTTTCCCCGTCTACCAAAGGAAACTTGCAACAACTTCCAGCGCAAAAACTGTCTCTCTGTTTACGCCCCGCTTCTACGCGTTTTATTGTCAACCGCTCCGTTACTAATTCCGACCATTGCAATTAAATTGTTCGCGAAAACCCTGTTGAACGACCACAGTGACGCGAACACCCATCGCGATCAAAACGTTAATTAACCTTTTTTCCTTGTACTTGGTTCCAAAACGGTGTTCGTAAACGTTCGTTCTCGCGGACCGTTGATAAAATAAATTTCGAAGCAGAAAGGTGGAAAGATTGAAAGATCCAGAGTGCACAGAAGCGTTTGGATATTCGACGAGGGAATAATTCGTACAAAGAGTCCCGGCCCTGATCGAAAACTGTCGACGATGAGCAAATTGTACGCGCGTCACGCCGGAGACAATCTCTGCGGACTAGGTTGTCCTTGGACGATTATTAGCCAAACTGATACGGCGTTCGAGTCAATCAGGCCCCGCGCGATCGATACGCTTTGTTTTCGCTGGGCTGCGACGTCGTGTCCCTCCCAGTCTGTCAAACTGTCTGTGTACCAGCCGTTTTTTGCCTTGCACACCGGCTACCTGCCAATGAAACGCCTGCCGACCTTCGAATCGGAGTCTGACCGTTTTTCTGCTCAGCACGCGCGGTTACTTCTCGAGCAGGGACCTTAAACTACGCTCGAAACGCACATGTCTAAATGGAACCGAACAGAAACCAAACTAACGGACGAAATGTGTTTTTTTCTTTTTTCTTTTTTTTATAGAAAGCGTCAGAATTTTGGGCGGGAACGACACCTCTTTCGGATCCTTTGTCCGTCCGGATTGGACGAAATTTTTTGTTCTTTACTTTCCAAAAACATCGCCTCGTTTAAGAATCAATAAATTTTTTATTTACACTTTAAGTAAGATACGAATTATTATATTTGGGGGCTCGAGACGACCCTCAACAAAGCTCCCATTTCGTTGATTCTATTAGTAAAAATATGAATTTGCATAATGATCCGCAGTCTACCAATAACGTTTGGCAGGAATCGTGTCTCTTTCGTTCATGGAATTAATTCGGGTCTGAAAGGATTAGATAAGAGGAAGCAACAGGTGAGCACTGTTTATACTGAAATAGGCGACTCTGTCTATGAATTTCTGTGTGCTTGGCGCCTGTTAATTCCAAGTTTGCAAGACTATAACGCACCCGATCGAATTTGCCACGATTAACGTTGCGTTTACGCAATTACGGCTGCATTAATTTCTTCCCTGTCGGTGCCAGACTATTTATTTTCGCAAAAGGCATACGGATATCTTAAACCTCGTCGATTAAAATCGAAATACTTCTACGTGCGTTCCGTTGTCGCGCGTTCTTAATCGCAGTCATCGCGAAATTGATTTAATTGGACGAGTTACGGAGTACGATAATTGCGTGAAAGCGTAGTTATTAAAAAACCATGAAATGCTCGCAAAGGGTGGACACGCGGACGCGTATTGTAAATTAATAGGACTTAAATGTAGCCCGTTTTATAACGATGCGTTTTTTATAAGGATTTTATATGAGAGGGAAAAGAGCGAAGCGAATACAACTACAACGTTTACTCTTTTAATCTGCGTTGATTCTTCGTTGAGAGTTTTCTCGTATAAAACGGGCTCGTGACGCTATGAAGCGAATTGTTAATTCTCTTAGCGGTTAATTGTTTTCTCGTCCGTAGGCTAGACAAATTCGCAAATTTTTTAAACAACCTTTAACCTTCGGCTGATAGGGCAGAGCCCAAAGCATCTCGTTACATCTCACTATTACTGTCGCAATTTTCTCTCACGTGATTACCAACAAACTCACAACACTCCTGAGAACTGGTAACGAACGATTATGCATCCCACTTTCGTTCCGTCGTCGAGCCTCGAATCAAATTCGAATACTACTGGCAACTTTATCGCGCGTTAATTTCCCAATTACGAATGATATCGAACCGATCCCGTCCTAACAGACGAGGGTTAAAAGCCGTTCAGATTTGTCCCGCGCGTGGTAAGATGCGTTTCGAAAGATGATTTTGTTGATCGTATAGTGATAGGAGGAACAATGTGATTGGTACGAATCGTAAAAGCGTCGATAAATCGTTGGTCGATTAATAGTACTTGCGCGCCACGGTCTTACGACAAAAATTCGATCGTGGGTGACGATTACGAGGGGGCGGTGGAATTAGAGAAAAATTGTATAAAAAGAAAATACGAAACAAAACCAGGTCCAATTTTTATAAGGCGAAAACGATGTCAATGTTACGACGAATACGCGAGGTATAAAACAAAAGACACTAAATCAAATATACGTATTACTGTAAGGGTTCGCCGTAGTGGAGCACGATTGAAATACGCGAAATGTGTAAAGTGAAACCAGAGGATCGCGTTCCGATACCAATTCTTTTTCGTTCGGGTTTCGTTGCCACGGCAATTACTACCGTTGTACATAGGATAATATGTACGATATATCGCACAGGTGCTCCGAACTTTGCAAGCATCTTCCACGCTCTACCGAAGAATACGTAATTCAGTGTGACTTATAGAGAGAAAGAGAGAGAGAGAGAGAGAGAGAAAGAGAGAACATGAATATGAATATGAATATGAATATGAATAATAATATTAATAATATTAATAATAATAATAATAATAATAATAATATCTACGATTTTAATGACTGTTTTAAACTCGTTCCGACGTATCGATAAGACAATTTAAGCGGGCAAGCGGCAGTCCCCGGATAAGAGAGAAGATTTTTCAGCAAAACGGAAACAGTATTCGCGTTCAACACGCTTCCATTTTTTAATTAGAATAACCGTTGCTTGGGCTAACCGCTGCGTAACTAATTACGAAGCCTGATTTCAAAGATTCTCAGAATATTTTTGATACGTTGAATTATATCGACATTGAATTATACACGAATAGACTGAGCAACAGGGATTGGTCGGGCGCCACCGGCGCGATTCGAATACTCATTTCGCGTAATCATTTTAATTCGACACCGTCTTTTCGACGACGAACGATAATCAGACTGCCCCTGAGAACAGTATTTGGCGGATTGTATCGAGCGATTAAAACGAGTTTCCTAAAATTTACAGCTGCACCACGCGATCGAGAGATTCGGAACACTGTTCGTTTCCAAGTCGTGTAAACATTTTGAATTTAAACATTTGAACGATCGATAATCGCAACAATGATCTTACGAAACAAACTGTCAACGATTATTGAAACATCTTTTCTGGCTTTGATTTCTAGACTACAGCTATAAACGATGGGACACGATTTTTTAATCGCCAATGATCTGAAAATTGCTAAACTTACGAACGTTTATCATCGACGTTCCAGGAGAATCTGTTTCCGTATTAGCCTTTAAATCGAGTCTCGAACGGGGATTGCTCGACTTTTCCACGCGCCACAATGTTCATCATCTTTTTCCCGATAATTAAGACGGTTTCCCTCGTGAGATTGCACGCGTTAAGACACGTGTCATTTAATCAAAATGTTATTGTAATACTAGTACCGTAAGAGAAAAGAAAAAAAAAAAGAAAAATGAGCGGGCGAGCGCGCACGCGCGTTTTAAATACACATCGACTGATTATCGTTAAGGATGGATCGCTGGAACGAAGATTAGCGACGATTTTATTGTCGAATCTAGAGATATACTCTACTTATTATTAGATAAGCTTCTTTCCAAACGTACATGCATAGCTAATTTTCGTTTGGCCGTCCATTCCGAAACTTAACGCAAGGTTTTTCCACTTCCTTTTCGTTGTTTCTTGAGCTTTACGATTATCAGGATCCCGAGTCCGTGGGTCACGACCGAATCTTCACGGTTTCGATACGATAAATCGAGTTTAGGGTGCACGAAGAAAAATATTTCTATAAATATATGCGTTGTACGGCAATAAAGTATCGGGATACATCGATTGAAAAACAGAAAACAATGGAGAACTCACGAAGCTTTCAATACACATTTCGATATTAGGAAAAAAGAAAACGAACAAAAATGATACATTTCCGGAAATTATCTCGAGGATAGGAGTTGAAAAGAATAGTTATCAATGATGAAACTTCTCTCGTCGCTTGTTATTTATCATCTTATATAAATGCCCTCTGAAAGACCAGAAATATCTTTGAAAATCCCTTGCTTCGTATACTTTATGACCTCGAAAAAAAAAGACGATACTGATATCCAACAATTGCAATCGTAAATACAAAACGACGAAGGGAATTCTTGTCGCTCTTTCGATAACTATTTTGTGCAACGCCTATGTTAGAGACGTTCTGTACGCGAGAAACGAGAACGATACGTTATGGAGACCAAGCTATAAAAATGAAATAGCTAAGAAAATTAAATATTTGCTAAATTCGTGTAAACCGGTACGATTGTCAGGCGTCGATGGTGATCACGATACTATGTTGCGTGGTCTCTCTTGGTATACGTAAAAAAAAATAAAAAAAAGACACTTTAAAGGAAAAAATGGGAATCACTAGTGTGTATATACAGGACCACAGGTTCGTTAATTTTACAATACAAAAATGAAAAATAACCCAACGTACGTTTGTTACTTCGGGTTAAAATAGTGAATATAGTTGAATGCGCGCGTCTTGTTGCGCGCCTGACGGACCGTGACCGGTCGTCGTCGCTCGCGGGTCCGTACGCCACGTTTTGGGCGCACAAGCAGGAAGTGTATAGTGTTTAAACTCGCAGAAAGAGCCAACAAACTCTCCCTCAGCCCTTGTTACGAGCCAGCAGTTGAACAATGATATCTGATTTTTATCGCCAGAGAGCAGTAATAGCACAAGTGAAACCGTTTCTAAGTACATTTGTTATACACGCATATTGTTATCATTGCCACGTAAAAGCAATTATTAACTCCATAGCCTGGGCCATTGTTAGTTGAACGAGAGAGCTAGAGACTGTTTCTTGAAGTTGGGTTGCACCGGCACGCTTCTCGCCTTTTCGTTCGTAACGATCTAACTATCATCGATGTTTTCTCGCGATCCGCGATGATAAAGCTTGCTTACGCGCCGCGTACTTTTTCTTCTTTACGTTTCGAGCACGTGATTTTATTGTTCGACGCTTCAAAAGGCATATTTAAGTGACGCGAAACAGTCGAGGTAACCTTCAAACTGAAGCAAGGGCATCGAGTATACGAACATTTTTTTTTTCTTTCTCTGCAGATTTATCCGTCGAACAACACTGTCGATAAATAAGGAAAATTTATTCCACATTGAAAGATCAGATTGAAGGTTAATCGTATATTTTAGAAATCTATTGTACCGACAGATGCAACGATGCATCGATATTATGTTCCGTCGCGTAAAGTTCGTTGATAGGGGGAATTTCGTTGTCGTCGTTTTCTTTAATAAATTATTATTCGTGCAACCCTGCATCAAGGAAGATCGAGAAAGAGATTATCGTAATAACTGCCGATTACTCGGTAACAATGGTAACGCCCATACATACGAAGTCTGTAATCGAAATGCTTTATATTTTTACACCGAACAAAGCAGTATATAACGTACAATAAACAATAAAACATGTCCTTCCATACGCAACCTCAAGATGACAAATGTTAAATTTTTATTTTTACAACAACCCACTATCACTTCCGATATCTGAGCTATATTCGAGCATATTCATAGTTGAGACTATTTAAGTAGGATATTTAAACAAAGTCGGCTAGATTCATTTTAATCGACTCACGAGATTTACGATTTCTACTCGACGATCGTCTATTGTAATATACGCAATTGTAAACAATACGACAGTCTACGCTAGCGGTACATTGTAATTGTATGACGCGTCGGCGTTTCGTGCCCGTTTATGTGAAGCTATCGTGCGCAAGATTTCGGTAACATTTTGCACCCTTTCGTTTCACGAGCCGTAAGAAAAAGAAATGAAAATGTATCGCGTGAACGAGAATCAAATGGAAATCAGATCGCTAATCGTTTGGCGCGATTCGGTTTAAGTAAAACGGCCAAAATGGCGGAAGAAAAACCAAACCTAAATAAAGTGACTCAACATGGTCTGTCCAGATGCTAATATTACTGTGCTCCATCTGTCGTACGATACTTTCTTTGTACCATTAACCTCAAGTACGCTCTCCGATAATTCGCGCAATTTCCAATAAAAATCAAAAGCAAAAAACCAATCGGTACCAAAAAATGAGTCTCAAATACTGATACATTAACTTCGTAAGGAAAGATGTACATATGTATTAAAAATAGCTATATATATATACATACACACACACACTCGCCACACACACCCCACACACACACACACATATGCGCAACATACGTACCAAGTATACAGATATATGTAATACGAGAAGGTTTTCAATGTGCTGTTTGTTTAAACAATCCGACAAACAATATTTTTCTTTTCACTTACCCTTGGTACTCGTAACAGCTCGAAGGAAGGCGAATTTGAAATCTCGTGACACCGATGGTCGATTCTACAAATGTTTCTTCATTTTTCTTCTCTTCGAAACACTTTACCTGTAAACAATACTTTCACAATCTGTAAATGCAACTTTTTAAACGTATTTTATCAATATCATTTAACTTGTGAATGCAACGTGACTGATTTTAAACGATTCAACTACTTTCTGACCGTTACACGACTTCGAATGCGCATACGACATTGCGCATTTGCCAACTGTTTCTTCGAAAATAAAAATTATCGTAAGGTATCGTTACGAAACTAACCGTACATCTGCAGGAAGGCGAATTTGAAATCTTGTGAAATTGATGGTCGATTCTGCAAATGCTTCTTCATTTTTCTTCTCTTCAAAACACTTTACCTGTAAACAATACTTTCACAATCTGTAAATGCACTTTTTAAACGTGTTTTATGGATATCGTTTAATTTATTAATGAGATGCAACCAATTTGAAACGATTGAACTAATTTCCGACCGTTACACGATTTCGAACGCGCATCCAATGCTACGCATTTGCCAACTGTCTCTCCGAAAAAAAAAAGTTTACTGTAAACTAGCGTTGCAGGGAATTAACTGTAAATTTGAATTCCAAATGCGAACAGCACATGTGACAACCTTCAATGTAATACCATCGACAGCCAATTAGAAAAGCGCAAATTATATTTCAAGATTTTTTTGTTTGAAAATGAGAACGCTCATTTAATTGGCAATCGGTGTCGATTACTCGATTCGATGATCTTTTAAGAAGATCGATACAAAGTGGGTTAATAAAAATTTCGTTTATAATATCAATATATTTGAAAATATATTCCCCGTAAAGGATTCGAATGATGTTCAAAGAATGCCGATTTTCTTAAATCACAAACGTACGTAATACCTCAGAGCAGTTACGATAACAATACGTAAAATAACGAAAGACTTTGTGATTCGCGATGTATCGTAGATTATTACCGAGATACTGGTAATTTCGTACGACAAATAATGAAATATATACGAACGCGAGTATTTATGTACTTGGACGAAAATTTTAGAATCACGGCAGCCACAAAAATTCGTTTGCCCTGTATACCTTCATCGTTAAGAATATCCCGGGAGATATTAATATCTAATTTTCGCGTTACGGTTCTATTCAATAATTATCGTTACCGTTGACGTTCGATTTCTGCATTCTTCGTAGGTTAAAGGATTTTCTATTATGATTTTTAGACTAAACTTTCTAAAATTAATTAAGGACACCATCGATAAATATAAACGAAATCAAATGATTTATGTTTTTCAAACACCTCGAGTACGTCGTAAAGAAAAAACCGTACTGAATTGTACGTGAAAGTATACGTATCCGACAAAGGAACTTTAACTTTTCGATATCGCGTGAATACGAAGGAATTTTCTTCGAGGGTGCAAATGTTTCTCGTCGTTTTCGAACTCAAGATATGTTCAGTCCATTAAAAGAACGAAGAAACGGCGCGAAATTTTAAATTAACACGTCAAAATTCCGATTTTTCTCAACACTGAAAGCATCGAGAATAGGGGTAATACATTGAAAATTGGTCGAGGAAGGTTCCTCGTGAAAATAAACACGTATCAAATAAACGTTTTTAAGATTTCACGTTTTATCGCAATTTTCATCCAAGTCATTCAATGCGAAGACAGTCTTTTTCGTCTTGAAGTTAACATTACTTATTTTACACGCATCGAATGTTAGGACTGTGTTCGTATTATGATAGTTGTTAGCGGATGAACGTTTCTCGGTTGCTAGAAACGGAAAATAATCATAAAGATCGAATTTTTCGCGAAGAGAGAGTACACAGTACACGCTTACTGGGAAACATGTATATGTATTTCAAGACGTCTTTATGCAAAATTGATGAATGTTTTACGTGTACTAAAATGTTCCCTTTTAATCCTATTAAGACTTACAAAATATAAGTATTATACTTTACTTGTATATATACATATGTGATAAAAAATATATATATATACACCTGGTTTTTCATGTCATATTTATATTGTGTCCTTGCAATTTCTTAATAAGAATTTATTAAAGGACGTAAAGATATTAAAAATAATACGCGTATTGTTTATTATAAAACGAACGCATTACATTTTTTTTCCATTATTAAAACTATTATCAATTAAACCATGCAACACTTTTTTAAGAATTACCAATTTATATTACCTTGTACACCAACACTGCAATGCATCGTTATAACACGTACGTGTAATACTTTGGCATTAACGCCATTGCGTTACTCTGCAAAGTTTCTTTCACTTGTGTACAATTAATACATGTAACCTCTTTTATGTTACGCGTAACTTTGAAAGCCTTTTCTACCCTCCTTTCAATTAATAATTATAACAAATGTTTATAAACAATATTTTTTTAAATTATATATATTCTTGTGTACAAATTTTACTTAGATTTACAAGTTAAAAGCAAATATACATATATTAATAGGAAAGTACATTTTAAGCCAAAAATCGATACAATTTATACTATGTATATCTCCTGTAAATTATCACTTAAAATTATATTGTTAAATCATTGAGATCATAAAAATATAATTTAATTTTTATGTTTCCTGAAACTGAGTTTCCGTGGATAAAAAATAATTTCATTGAACGAAGGCACTGCATATTATTTTGTGGAAAGGATTTAGTAATGCACTTTAGCTGCAACGCGCTTCGACTGAAGAATTACTGCCTGTGCGTGGCACCGTAGCTCGGTATAACGATAAATGCGATAAAGAGTCAAATTCTCCGTCGTTACTCGACATTGACTACTTCGAACTATTAGCTGTATCTTGTCAGATCAAACAAAGTCCTTGCTTCGATCATGACCGTGTATACGCAGACTTTGCAAATGATAATAGTCGATACGTAGCGTTCGCAGCTAAAGGGATAATTCGGAAGCAGTACTGATACTGGGTAAAGTACTATCGCTCCAGTCAGGATGGGGATAATTCCTTGGCGGGCTTGGTACATTAACGGGCATTCTACTTTGAATCCGAATATCCTGGAACATATTCTGAAATTGTTCCGATATAGTAGAACCTAATAGATTGTGAGGTAAATTACTTTTTAAAATATTAGAAGCGTCTCCGATTACAGCCGATTTTTTCTCACAACTTTGTTTCTTTTGTAATCCCGAAGACTTTCGATTTTTCGACGAATCCTTCATACGTGGTTCTTTCTCGTGATCTTTCTCAGAAGGCGAATTCAAACGTTCTGGCAAAGATATTTTACCGATACTCTTTGAATTATGTACATTATCGTTCTTTTTGTTATTGTACGTTGTTATATCTTCCTTCCCTTTATGAACTAGAAGCAAAATATTATGCAACCAAATTCGTCAAAATGCTTATAATACGTACATACATATCGGACATAGTTACCTGATTGGCTAATTTCTGCACAACCAAGATCTTTGTAAGAAGGTAAAACCGTAAGCGAAGATTCTCCACCAGGTAAACTAATAAACTCTAAGTTAACGGAATCTTTCGCTTGAGATTCCATAATATGTTTTGATCGTTTCTTTTCCAAATTCCCAACATAGTTTTCCGGAACAGCCGATACTTTTTCCGGCTCGTATAAAAATTTCTGTACGTCTCTATTTTTCGGAGGAATGTGATCCACGGTAGATAAGGAAACATCCGATGTATCATGCCAAGAAATGGGTATATTTGATTCGCGGGAAGAAGTAGAAGTTGGAGATGAACACGCAAGACCACCGTGAACCAATGAGATTTGTGGATTGGTATTTTCTTCGTGAACATAAATATTTAAATTACTTAACTGATCTGCGATTTGATGCTGCAACTCCCTAGGATACAAGACAGCTATTCATTATAAAATCTTCTTAGAATAAACTTGAACTTACACAATTATAAATCAACTAACTTGATTGCATTACGGAGTTCACTTAATAACGAATCCTTGTACGAACACAAAACAGTAAGTTTGTCTTTTTCAAGGGTTAAATATTGCACCTCTAAGTGCCTTTGCCTTGCAAGCTCCGCTTGTTCCGCAAACTTTGTTCTTAAATCCGTTACGACTTTTTGAGAAAATTCATTGCCCTTGATCTCTTCTTTTAATTCGGTTATTATCTTATCTCTAGCTTGAGCCGTTTTCATTGCTTCTTGTAATTCTTGTTTTAATGTTTTTAGAGTTGTTTCTAAATCTAACTGCCTTTCTCGAGCTTCATTTAACATTAAAACTTGTTTATAAACTTGTCTAATTTGAAATAAAACATATTTAAGTACATTGCATGGTAACGCTAATATATGCTTAATTTTTATTGGAAATCCATACCGCTGTAAACAATCTCGTTCTTCGCGCAATGTTTCACACATTGTATTCATTTTTCGACTTGTTTCTTCCAACTGCATCGTAGTTCTTTCTAATTTTGTACGAAGCGTCATAGCCTCTATATCCTGTCATAGATAATACTGCTTAGTACCTATCTTTGGTATCAATTTTTTTCCTACAATTCCCAATAAAAACATACCACAAAAGATGTTTTTCCAGATTCTGTTGGTATTCTGAGCAATGCTTGTTCCATATCGGTAAGAATTTTACTAGCTTTATCATCCTTGACAGAGTGTTCCAATTCCTTCATTAAAAAGCCTAATGTACGAACTGGATTGAATGCACCAAATCTATCATCGCTACAATCAAATATTCCACCGCATTGTACACCTCTGTCAAGAACTAGAATAGACTCTACAGAACTTGGAAGCGACGCTGTCGATGGATTAGTAGTACGTGGTGTGCCTTTTATCTGTTCTTCCCCTCTCTTTTGAGAAACCGATTGTTTGACAGGAATTTCATCCAAATGTTTATGCTAGATATAATCAAGAAAAAAAATATTTCTGGTCTCTCCTCCTTCCTCCTTAGAAACTTTACCTACTCAAAGTAAAGAATATACAAGGTCAACCAACCTCGTGTCTTTGATGATTCAAGGAATGTTTCTTCGTTTCTTTAGTTTCATTTGCATGTTTTGTTGACTTTGAAGCTAGTATTCGCCCTGCAGATTGTTGTAAACTTTGCTTCACAGTTGTTCGATTTTGTTCTCTTAAAACTCGACACCAGCTTTGCTGAGAGTCACCGTTGCTACCAGGTCTTCTTTTTTCCTCTACTCCTTTATGACTGGTAGGACTGCTGCTAACCATTGTTGACGTACGTTTACGACCATTCGTTTTCACGGTAACTTCTACCAGAGTATTACAATTATCAAATAAAACAATGTCTTCCAAAGGTGCTTCGGAAGAAGGCTGTAAATTTATTACACAAATAATATTTACACGACGGTAAATTCACGAACAATACGAAATTTTCCAAAATGCACGTTACCAAATGTTTGCTTTCCACGGTATTTTTATCAGACCTTGTGACGAGAGTTTTACCTGCAACATTTGCTTTGCTACTCATTATGCTAAAATAATAAAATAACTATTTGATTGTTGCATAAATACTTCAGTACATCAACCTAACCTAACTTAACCTAACCTGATACTTTGTTCAATTCACATTCATTGCAAGAAAACTTACTCTAACGTGAGTGGTGTTTACCAGCATATTTATCCTACCACTTACAATATATATATACCGTTTTACATGTTAAATAATTTGAAATAATCATTTTATCGAAGTATTTTACGGAAAAATACAGATTGGTAAATTAAACGGACAAATATATCTACAATGCATTCCATTAAATTTTATAAAAATCTACTGTAATACTCAAATAGTGTTTCGTAATACTCCACGTGTAAAATTAACGCTAGATTTGAAATTTCAATTTTATTCTCTTCTGCTTGTTGTGTATAAATGTGACTAAAGTTGTATAGACGTGTGCTTAGAAGAATTCGAAGACTTTCTATACCAATGCGACAATTCAAACAAATGTATGTTTGTTGCCTTGGTAAATTGTTTTCTCTTTCTTTCTCCAAATTTTTCAGAAAGAAACTACATGTAAACATGTAGAAAGTTAAATGAAACTATTTCAATATTTACTTCTGCCCATGAAAATATCATAGATCGTTGTTATTTTATGTTTTTTTTTTAATATACTTTTCTTTAATATCTTTATATATTTTATCTTTTTAACCCTTTCACTGCAAAACTGTAATTATTATGCACGCATAAATAATAAACTCCTATAATAGTACAAAAATTTCTATAACTTCTACCGAGTGTATATTTATTGTTATCTATTCGAGATACGGCGCGGCTTTCTATGTATTCCAACACACCGCAATCACTTTGTTTATAAACTTTTATTTCCCGCCGGAGGAAATGTATACAATAAAATTTGTTAATATGTTTCGTTATATTTTTATAAAATTAAGAAGTTTACATTTAGTAATATTATTCCAGTAACGATAATAATATACCAATAAACGTTACAAAAGAACAATGCCGAAAACATTTATTTATTACTTTTATTTTATAGAAAGCATGATTTAACCTATTTCAAATATACTATAAAATAATGAAACCAACAAAGTAATAATGAAGTGACAATACTGAAACAGAATTTGATTTACAAGAAGAAATTAATATTTTAAAAGTAGCAAATGAAAGTAACAAAACAGAACTAACAACGAAGTAAGTAATTTATATTGTTACTGTTTGTATTACTAATGAATTAATTCATTAGGTTTAATGTTTTATTCTCATGTAATATTGAATTATTATAATCTTTATTATCATTATACAGATTATATTCGATCATTGTATGCTAAAATGATAATATTACGGCACAATATAAATGGAACTTATAAATCGTTGCAGAATTTATTGTTAATAGATAAATTTGGACACAATGCAATATATACATACTGTACTTCGATCATTGCAAAGAAGTTAAAGAAAATGTGTGCAATTTCAGTAAGACCTTGTATTAAGAAGCCAGAGGTACATATACATTTATATAACTTACTTTAATATTCCTTTGTTTTAATATCAATAATAATACAATTTTGTAAACTACTTGAGATTCCAGAAACAACATTAGGATTACATGTTGGGCCTACCTTGATAAGTTGGGCATTAATAGATTGCAACTTGAAAGTGTTACATTGGGACTGGAAACAGTACAATTTGAATTGTAGAGATAAGATGTATAACTTGATCTCAGTGGTAAATACTATAAAATTTGATATTTAAGAGTACAATGTAATATTTTGTTTAATTATTATTTCTTTTTGTAGGTGACATCTGTGGTTGCAAAAATACCCAATTCTAGTGTTTATGTAATAGAAGATTTTCAGTTTATGAAGACAAAACATCAAAAAATATTAAGTATTCAAGAACAGTTATCCACTTCTATCATGGCTTGTCTAACATTAAGAGATGGTATATATACATATTATTATTAATATTACCATTAAAAACATTGACTTTGTTTATTAGAACATTAATTTCATAAAATTAAGTTTTCTAGGAAAATACAATACAAAGAACATATACGTATTTAGACCCCAAACAACAGGACGAATTTTTAAATTAATGATTGGCGGTGAAAGCATATGTTCAAAATATATTGTGAATATAACAGCAACAGACAGTGTTATTAAGTTTAATAACACGAAATCAATAAATATAAATATAGACAGTGATACGAAAGAAATGTATATACAGATGAACAATGCTGATCAAGAACAAATGAGGTTGTCTTTGTTGAAGGCCATGTCATTTATAATTCTAGTTATATATCGAAATAATTTAAATATACCATCCTAGAAAAAATTACAATAAGTGTTCATAATTTCGTAAAGGCAATACCAAAGCCAAAGAAAACGATTCTATTAGAAATTCTGTGAGCGTGTGAAAATGCTAGAATTGTCCAGTGTTTTGTAATCAGATAATGTAAATATCGAGTGAAAGAGAAATAAATAATTCTGTTTAATGAGAAATTGTTTAGAAAACAATAACTTTATAGAACCTACTTGGAAATGCTTCAATTTTTACGTTTCCCAGTCGCAGTTACACGATCCGAAAAGCAAGAGCAGAGGCTGGAAGAATAGAAGAGAAAAACAGAAGAGGGTGTTTCGTACAGAGTAATACATTAGGTGTGTACAGATCCATTCATTTATTATATATTAATTTTCATTATACTATCTATTCATAGTACACTGCACGTCTAATGTTTCTCGCTTCTCGAATACGAACTCGCGTCGGGTAAATAAACAAATAAGTAACGTTTTTTTCACAATGGTAACAGGAAATATCGTACTCGTCGAAATACTTGTACCATCGTGATCAATTTGAGTAAGTATACGAGAGCAAGATGTCCAAGTAGTGACTGTTTCGAGAACATAGTCAACGAATTTGTACGACCAAACTAAAAAGTACAGATTTGACAATATTTGTGTGCCGAAATTTATAATGTCAAATTAGGTATGCTCGTCGAAAAGAGTAACACCGCTACTTAATCCGGCAGTGATGCTGTGTAAGAAGCATGTAGCTACGTATCATTGTCTAATCGAGCATGGATAAGCACACCACGTAGTTCTCCACTGTATGTATCTGATATTCGCTTGTCGGTACAATCACATTGAATTCCGTCGACCAACACCTCCACATGGCAAACATTTCAGATGAAAAAAGGATCGACGTTCATCGGTAGAATATAGAAAATTAACGGATTAATGTTCTCGGTACTCGGTTGAATTTAATTGCGTGTGCCTACACTCGTGTGTGTTTTACACATGTCTATCGGTTTAACCGATTACTTTCTAAGGAATATGCATAACAATAAATAAATACGAAGGAATTAGTGAAACCGATCAACCCTACATCGTCTTATATATCTGTACTATGAAAGAACAATTCATATATTGCAACAATTTAATTTCAATTTTCATATTAATCTAGAGAAAAAGAGTTTTACATGCCAATTGCCTAGTTAAAGATTCAGTTAGCAAACGATTCTCCAATCGTGTATAATGTATAATTATCTCTATGAATCGAACAACAGAAGTATATCAACTAGTGCACCTTTTCACTTTCATTGCCAATGGACTACAGATCACTAAACTGTCGCCGGCATGACAGTTATGCGCTATACAATAAACTATGTGATTGCACGCGTCATTTTCTATAATGTTACTCGCAATCGCATCGCTGCCAGGTTAACGCAATTTATAATTATTAAAGTAATACCCGATCAGACCAGCTGGAAACGAGTCTCGACATATATATGTATAACGATATATCTAATATATAATTCTGTGTATATATAATATATCTATATATATATACGTATGTGCACGTTTGTTTTACGCTACAACACACTGTGAAACGGAAAAAACGTTAAGTACGTTATAATAATTACTATCTTCTTTTTTTTTTTTTCTTTTTCTTTTGTGTTTCTTTCTTTATAGTTTACAAACACTTTTGTAACTCGAGAGAGGACATTCTTACGCAAGCGTATACGTGTATAAAATCTATCCAGCTTAAAACGTACATCTCTCGTGGACCTCGCGCCGGAGCGATATTACCAGCTCGCTCGGACGTGCAATACGATGCGGCTTTTGAGCATCAACAAATATAACAGGGACAGAAGTGCGACAATCTCGATAATATTGTAGCGATCACGAAAATATATGGCTGTCTTGCTCGATGGGCACGCAAAATAGTCGATACGATTACAACATTAAACGATTTTATATTTAAGCATAGAACAATCTCCTAAAATAACATCTGCGGCAGAACCCCTGGAAGGTGTACATTTTACGCAACAAAATTTTCAAGAAAATCAATTTAAAAGATGCGTGAGTTGAATCATTCGACAAAAAAATACGTTATTCCGCTTACTTACGATCCAAAAATAATTGACACCTTATTTTGGTGACTGTATGCTGCGTATCGAGACGCTCCGTATACTAGCAAATTTCGATCTTCTCAATGTCTCGCCGTTGTAATTGTCCAGTTACTCTGCTCAACTTGCAATTCCTCTCGCGTAACGCACAGAACACTCAAAGTAATCTATTCGCGAAAGAACGGATTACGATCATAGGCAGGAAACGTATAAACCGTTAGCATCTTGGTAAATACTCAAAGCCGCCCGGAATGATTTTGCGATTCGGCCTAACATCTCGATAATGGACACGTTCTTGCGATTATCTTGTACCCCGTTTCGTATTTCACGGATGAAAACCCGACGGTAGTAGTACGCCTTCGAGGACTTTTCACGCGCCACGATGACATTCCCAACGTGTCCACGTTTTCGATCGTTCAATACCCTGATAGTATTACAATAATACGACTTATTTTATTTAGCGCGCCGTCGAATCATAATATCGCGTTTCTTTACTCGTAGACAGCCTCTCTGCAAATGTACAGATGCAATTCCATTAACAAGATAGTCGACGAACTCTGGACGTCGATTTTACGCACACATTCCTTTACAAAGCCACGCGTCGTCGCGGTGTTTAAACCCTCGGCAAAGGACGAACAATTTTTTCGTGCGTTAAATATATAAGCTAATGTATCTGAACCAGCTTCCTTCGTGGTCTGTCGATTTCGTTAGCAAGCCCAAGACCTTTCGTGTCTCGCGGTCTAAGAGGGCGTCGAACTCTACCGTTTCAGGCTCGCGGTACGCAAAACGAAAAACAGCGCTCGTATCGCAATTAACATTCGAAGATTTACACACACACACACGTATATCTGTTAAACATTCATTAGACGAATAGAACGATTTTCGGCTCGATACGCTTTTTCGAATCGAAGGACCTAACAAGACGACAACGTACGAACACAGGAATACTTTTTTTTCGCTCGTTCTGGTTTCAATAGAAAATATCGTTAATTCCCCTGGCCTGAATGCGACACGCAAACCCTTCCGGTCTCCCCTGATCACCGACGAACCCCTTCCGGAGAACGTTGCGTTACAACATCGCTGTCAGATTAAGCAAGAACGCAATCGAATCAGTGCCAAACCGCATCGACGACGTGCTTGTTAACTGAAAGGTATACGCAGTTTCAGTTACACAGATACGAGTACAATAATCAAGAAGCAAAACGATAAATAGGCGTGACGGTTGTATCGTGTGGGACTTTCATGCGACAACATCGGACGATTGTCTATACGCAATCGAGTTAGTGGCTCGTATTGCTTCGCTTAAAGCGTCGGAAGTTTCGAGAGATTCTCACCCTCGGGACATTTGTCTATCACGGGGCGCGTTTAGGATCTGTTCATGTAGCTTTAGGCTATATACTTGATACAAAATCCTTGTACGACGTAAAACAAAGTGTGCAGGATGGGTAGAAAAAGATTATGGTCGCTCAAAACCACTTACTTCATGGCGAGTCTCGTCGGATATAGCGGATGGAAGACATATAACGAGCTTGTTAATTAGTCAAGGGACTAATTCTGTAGAGTTTTCGCGACAGGTAGCGCAGTAAGAGTTTGAGTACACGAAGGGCGACAAACACATTTAGCGGTCTTCGCGTACCACTCGAATCTACCTCGGAAATTTCATTATATCTCTTCTACCCACTATACGCGATTTATACCAATGCTGTACGCGGGTGGAGCTTTTAATAAAGCAAGAACGAAGACAGGGTCGATGAAACGGTACAAGTTCTGGAACTGATATCGAACAAAGTTGGTTCGTAAAATTTTCGTTCGTTCAAAATCGCCTAAAGACGAGACACAGCGGTGGGGTAGTCGAAGAGCGCATCGGAGGCCAGATTTTATTCACGAACAACGGATACAAATTTTCGATCGATCGGTAAATTAACTTCTACGCGCGTTTAATATTTCAAACAAATATTCAAAGGAACAAAGCCGAGTCTAACATTTTTATTCGTTGTTCGAGAATAAAAATTGGCCAACTCCGTCGAAGGGTGGCCTCGAGCGACCAATATCTTAACGCCCTCGCTGCGATGACGAAATTTACTTATTCACTGTCGCCTAAATGCAAAGACAGTCGAGACGGTAGAGATTTTACGTACATATTATTTACGTACGTTCGCCTAGCACGGCGCTAGATCTGTTTAGATACACGATTAAAAAACAACGAGACAGAAGGGAGAGAAAAGCGCGAGGAAAATAGTCGCAAGCTCCGTTGCTTTTTTTTTTCTTTTTTTTTTGTCTATGGTATTGGTCCGATGGTGAGAGACTGTTACGCTATAACAGCACAGTTTGATCGTGGAACGGACGTAGATATTAACGATACAAGTGGAAAACGGAAATTGCGTACGAGGAACACGATGGGTTTCGGCGTTGCACCTTGAACGCGTTAATCAAAAAGCGTCGATTTTCGAAATCTTACTCGAGTATAAACGATATATTGTAACTGCATCGATAGGACCCTGACAATTCGTTTACGCCTCGTTCGAATTAATCTTCCTTGAAGCATCGACCGCGGTGGATCGGAAACGTTCGCGAACACTTTCAGCGTGACGACGCGGAATATCGATCAACGGAAATGATAGTCGACGCTTGCAGAAGCATGTGATTAGCCGCGCAACCCATCACCCAGCTTGGTACACGTTTACTTGGCCAGAAATATTCATTGCGTCGTTCTGGACTAGATTGGCGAGAAACGGATCGCGATCGCGTGGATTTAAAGTGACCTGGCGTGTCTTCGAATTTACACGATCGCCGTCTCTGTTCGGAAGCTAATGAAGAAAGGAACCCCCCTGGCACAGTGAACCGTGTGTCGTACGATTACGATCACGATTACGTGAGATTCATTCGCAACGCTCGTAACGGGTTAGTTATTTTATCGATGATTACTTTCAATGACGATAACGTGAAACATACTGCCGTTCGGACGAAAATTCTCTGACAACGGCTCATGCAAATCAAGTAATAAATTACTGGCTCGGTCGTCACATACACTCACACACACACGAAGGGCAACACGCAACACATGTAGGAGGAACCACACGCTTGGTTAAAGATACATACAGTATAACTTGAATTGGGTCAACTCTACTTAAGCGTTTACATTTAATTTATCGAATCTTGGCTCCGCACAGATAAGTACTCCGTCTAAATATACTTTTCAATTCGGTGTGCGAGAATAATCCTCCGCAATATATATATATATACATATATATATATACTGCGTATTTTCTCTACTCTTAATTGCCTGATTCTTCCATTAGAGATTAACGATCAAGTCACTCGAGTCGCCGATCGGAACTTCTAGTCGTCCTTAACGATGCAATCAACGGTCAATAAAGTTCGGTCAATCGTATCTCTGGAATCGTTCAATTCCACGATAATTTAGGTTCTTGTTTTTCTCTTTCGATTTTCTGGAAGCTGTCGTAACAAGAAACATCTTTTTTTTTTTCGTACATAGACCTACGCGAAAGGAATGAAATACTCTGCCAAAAATAATATCACAGCCTGGAGATGCGGCGGAAGACTAAGAACCACGGCTGAGGGCGTCGCTAAATCCAAGGACAATCAAACAAGAGAAAAAAAAGAACATGGCACGATCGCCAGAATTCGAATCGGGAAGTTCCGGCAAATGTTAAATGTAATACTCGTTCGTTACTACATTGCCTCAAGCGTGTAAATGCAACACAGGTGTTTAAAAGCGTACGATGCACGTATATTTCTCGATAAAAAACAAACTCACGCGTTTACGCAACTTTTGTTGATAAATACCATGAATTATTAGCGCTCCTTGTATCGGTCGAGAACGAGAAATATTTCGTCGACTTCAGGGGCATTGTTACGAAACACCAGAAAAAATATAAACATTTTCCGCTCCTTGACACGAAGCTGATTTTTTTTATGAAAAGACACGATAATTAAGAAGATTTTTCATCTTGTCGAATAAACTATAGCGACGAGTCCAAGAAATTTACCGGAGAAGAAACGTACCGTTAACTGTTACAATACTATAATTCGAACGCTCCCGAAGCTGAGAAAATATTTCTCGTTCGTATCGCTAGTAAAACCCTGTTGCTATTTTCCTCCGTTTCCATATAATAGTATATACGCAGATATATACTAGTCTCCTTATCCTTCCACCGTGATTGTGATATTATTTAGAAAGCTTATCGCTTATAATTGAGTTTCAGTCGCACAGTAAATACATAGTTTCGTAGTAAGAAAAATTACATCTGACCGGTCGGTGTAATTCGTCGCGAAAGAAACACGACGACCATACGCGGCCACGAAGAGTGACTAGCATACGCACTTGTTCGCACAACGTTCAAATTAGTTTGAAACCGTTTTTCTTCTTCTTTTTTTTTTTTTTTTTATCACGATGCTAGACGTATATCATACATGTATAACGTGTATCATACACATGTAACAAAAATAGGTTCATAGGTTCTTTTGGTCGATTCTGTTACCAGGATTCACCGATAAGACACACATAAACGCGTTGGAGACCGGAGTGCTCACTCATTTCATTCGCAGTGTCGCGTACAAGTTCACAACATCAATAAGTATAAAGATCTCGGATAGATAAAAATATGAGGGAATTAGAAAAATGTTGCTTTTGTCTGTTCCTGTCCTTAAACATCCGCGATAATCATCGTTAATTTGCAAACGCATCGGCACCGTATCCTGCGAAAGATATGACTGCGCGCTCGAGTCTGTATCAAGAAGAGACTGTTTATTTCTTGTTCTTTTTTTTTTCTTTTTTTTTTATCTGGCGATGGTACCACAATTTTGACGATGATTCGTTTATGAAGCAACATAGCAAAACGATGAATAACACATTGTGGTGACAGAGTACAACTCTTTGAACGAATTAATCAAAAAATTTCGCTATTCTTTGATCAAAAAATATAGCAATGTGCGTAACAGCAAGCGTTTCTATTTGAAATTGTAACAAACGACGATAGACGATAACAAATATAAATAATACAGAAATATAATGATTCAACACAATCTGTTGTGCGTGTCTATAAACAATTAAATAAACGGATGTCGTATTATACGCTACATAAATACATGTATACGTATCGTAATACTTTCTCGTTAACGCAAAGAGCAAATCGTAAAATTAGGAACATGGGAATTAGGAAAATTGTCCTGTTAAATGTATAATAGAGGAGGTGATTTCTCCGCAGGCGTTATTATATAAGAATTAGACGGAACGTGTAACATTTGAAACAATATATATCCTCTTGCTTTTTTTCCTGAAATCTAACTTAAATGCCACGTTCTCGTAAAAATAGTTACTGTATTCTCCGTTAAAAATTGTATCGTAGATACTAGTAATTGCTCTAACTTGCCTGTCGTGCTCTCTGCCCTTTTAATTCAATTCTCCTAACATAGCGTTGTGGCTACGATCGTAAGAAGCACACCGAATATCCGGATCTCAAAATATGCATTTCCGTTCTAATCTTCTCGTACAGCTAAGCTTGTATTTCCACGATAAGTTAACGATAAAAATTTTTCTACTATACCACGAAGAAAAATAATGCAAGATACACCGTCGGGTACCTTCGTTTTTATCTCGATCGAGAAGATCATCCAAGCATTAAAAATAATTTAATTCATTGATACTTGATGTCATCGTTAAAGCGGAATACAGTTCTCCAAGTGTCGAATGTAAGAACAAAGAACGGCGTAAAACGTAGATCGTTTGAGAACTGCGCGAGTCTGTCGATACGTTGCATCATCCCGAGTATTTCTTTTTTTCCGGAGAATCTTATTTGATAACTCAGACTTCTATTTTGTAAACGATCGAGCACACGACAAGATAAGGTAATACTTCTTGATCTGATGCAGTCTTAGAGAGTTCCATCAGTGCCCGTCATGCGGAATACGAACAGTCGAGAAAAACCTATACAAGTTTCTTTTTGTCCTTCAGTGTGTGTCATAGGTACAAACTTGGTAACTATTAACGACGATCCTTACTGGTACACGCCTAAATGAACAGTCATTACGAAAGTCGACTTGAGATGATAACTTGAAACACGCGGATGAGATTCATGTAAGTGACTGGTACAAGTTTTTTGTGCTCATCTTACATTACTGTACGAAAGTCGTATCCTTTGGTACAGCAGTGCAACGTATCACTACCTCTGGACAGTTCATCGGATATCGGTAACGTTAGCTTTGCTGCCAAAGATTTTAACTAGCTGATCCTCGTAATCGTCGATATTACGCTTCATGAGCTCCATACATGGCCCGAGTAATCGTTCGAAAGCTTCAACGTCCAAAACTGAAAAAGTCGTTTTTAAATGCCACGAGGGCGTTTCGCTAATTCTACTATACACACACAGCTAATATCTTCTACTGATTTCTTATTCAATGCAAACGAGTAAAACATCGGAAAATGGATTCAATTTTGTTCTACAAGCAGACTGTAACAGATAACTGCGCAATTCCGTAAACTAACGATGTTCTTTAAACGGCACCTTTCTTCAGATATCTTATGTATTTTGATTACGAACACGTTTTCTTGATAATGAAATTTTTGTTCTTTTGTTCGTCGACCGACAAATACGTTCAACAGCAACTTCTAACCGCGTATAGAGATATATCAAAAGAGTACTCACAGGCTAGCTTTACGTCACCTACAGCGTAGGCCGAAGCAGCGCGAGGTTTGTGTGTCACGAGCGCCAACTCGCCCAAGTACCCACCAGCGGGGACTCTATTAATCTGTAACAGCAAATAGAATACCAAATGACATCTATACAATCGACAATGTAATTAGCGCGCTAGGCTCCTAACAATCATGGCAGTACCAGTACCCGCCTCGCCGTTCCGAGCTATGTAGGTCAATGATCGTCGTAATTATGTTAGACGATGGAAAATGAAAATATTGCTTGCCAACGTACCTCTATCTCGCGACCGTGGTCTCCGAGTATAGTAATCCTAACGACGCCATCCTCGACAAAATACATTCCATCCGCTGTGTCGCCTTGCCTGATTATCTGCTCACCGTCCGAATACTGTTTTGGTACTAGGGCGTCCGCCAGGTTCATGCTTTCGTAAGACTGTAGGGAAATAACATTGTTACACATCATGTCTGTAGGTATCACCGGGCCCATTAATTCTTGCGGTTCAAAGAGAAAGTCACCAACCACGATGCAAATAGCGAACAAAACGCCTGCCAGAAGCTGCGACTTTCTCTACAAACCGCGACAATTAACGGATACCTGCACCCCGAATAATACTGTATCACTGTACCGTGAACAATCGAGGAATCATAAATCGTTAGCCGATGAAATAGCAGGAACCGGTATATTAAAATCAATTTGATCGGGTCGTCGATGAATTACACACAGAGTACACAAAGCTCTAGGTAAGCGACTATAATCAAATACTGTGCTTCGAAGCGTGGACCAATTCGACCCCACCTTACCAATTGTCTCTAACTCGTAGAACACGATTGAGCTTTTAAAGTGTTTGATGTCCCCGTGAACGATAAAGTCATTCGACTAACACAATACTCTGGTTATTCCGTTGTACTTGCCTTGAGAGATTTGAGCATCGGGACCTTGTTGATAAGATCCTCGTACATCTTGCGCTTCTTGTAGGCGGATTTCAGAAGAATACGTCGGAAAGTTTGCCTGTCCATGGCCCACAATGTGCCGTTTGTCACGGCCTTGATAGTAGCCGCTCTGGGCATATTGTATAGAAGCGCGAGCTCTCCGAAAGAACCACGGTTATCGTAGGTGTGTACCATGGATTCGACGCCCGTCTGCGGATCCTTGACGTACACCTCGAACTTTCCCCTGAAAAGAGCAACGGGACGAAGACAGGTGGATCAATTTTCCATGGTCGATTTTCATTCTCTGTTCGACGAGAGAGAGAGAGGAAAAATCCAATTACCTTTCGATGGCGTAAAAGTTGTCACCGTCGTCATTTTGCCGGATAATGAATTCTCCCGGCTGTACAGTTTTCTCAAACATCGCGTCCAGCACGTCCGCCATTTGTTCCTGGAAAAAGAATTCGCGCGATGCGCGTGTACGCGCGCTGTGAATATCTTACAGCTGGTGTCTTAATCTTTTCCAGCATTTAAGGACGCCAACGACGATCGTTACGGTTGCGACGAAACTTCAGATAACAAAATAAAACCTTAAACACGCTCTTGCGTAAATTGAAACGTCCGTAACGTTAATCAACATCGAAAAAATCTGTTCGGTATTGCAGGGAACGCGTGGAAATCGAGTCAAGGATAAACTGCGCCGTAAGGAGACTTCTGCGAGTTTGAAGACCGAAATTTGTTATAATTTAGGAATGTTGGAATGCTAGAAATATTGTGATGCAATTACGTATGCAATTATTAATGGAATCGAATTATGCTCGAGTTAATGCGAAAATTGTAGATATCGTGTTAAAAATAATGCCAGAGGCGTGGTAACGATCATTGGACGTTTATATTTGTATCTAGTCAGCTTGGTTCCCTTGGATAGTCTCCCTCTGAATCTAAATCCCAATTGAGCAGATTACACGTATTCATTGGCATTTCCACGAGTTGGCGCGAACTCTCGTCGATCTGTATTCCCGTTTCAATTACGAGCAGAGCAGAGTACGTACTATGTTTAACTTACCTCATCTAGGGCTCGAAACAGAAAAATATTCTTGACGCTCTCGCTAAGCCTCTGCCGTTGCTCGTCGCTTTTTGGATGTACCATCTGAAAACGACGAATAGTAACAGTAATTCAACAATGAATTCGAACAAAGGCTTCTTATTCAAATAACAAATCACATAATCTACGCCTATGCATATTACAATCTGCACCTTTTAAATAAATAACACAGTTAAAGAATAGAAAAAAATAACACGAATAGCACGTACGAGAAATGACCCACATAACAAATAATGCAAGTAACGAACAACGCAAGTAACGCGAATAATGAATAATCAACAATATAAATATTCATCCGAATGAAGCCTGTTTCAAAATATTACCGGGAGGAATTACGATCATCGCACAGCACGCGTCGATATTATAAATTAATTGCAGCGTAATCGATCGAAAACGTTAAGCCTGAACACATCTCTGTTATATAAAAAGAAAGGGTTTCCCATTAAGTACACGTGAATAGATTATACAGCATGGTAAGTTTAAAAACATAAAAAAGAAAAATCGAACTCTTTTACTATCTTACGTTCGGTTTATCGGTAATACCCGTGCACCAATATTACGGGAAAATAAATCGTTGGAATTCCAAGTTACGAGGGGCGAGAGATTCAAAAATTAACGCCGCCGTCGGAGACCTGTGATCGATTTTGTAGGAAATCGGGTGTCGGACTCTGCCTACAGATGTTTCGAATCGCGATCTGCTTTTTTTAGAAACCCAAGGCAGGGATAAACAAATCTGAGGCCGGATTTCGTTTCGCGTTCTATGACCTTTCCATTCGATGCTGGCCGAGATTAAAGACGATGGTCAATAGTATTTCGTTTCCACCGCGATCTTTGACCACGCTGACTATCTTACACGGCTTCGAATTTCCCACCTTTATCTCTGTTTGCTCGTCTTCTCGAACACCTGCTACCGTTACGGACGACAACGTTTCTCATTGACCTACAACGTGCGTTATTGCGTTCTCATTCTCGGAACGAACGTCTCAATTGATTCATCTGCATCCTGATCGCGCAATAATATTCAACGCTATTCCGAACTCCCGTAATTAACATTTTCAGCGCGCTAAATTGCCCGGTGACCATTTACCTCTTAAAAGCAATAATCGAGTTTTTATTCGTTTATCAAACATACACGTAACAAGTAATGAAACGGTGGTGGTAGTTGTGCGTGCATGTGCCCACAAAGCTAATGGGCAAAGGGCGCCGTACCTATATCATTATTGCCTCGAGCGTCAAAATTACATAGGCATGACCCTGCTTCTACATAAAGTAACAAACTTAAAGCACCGAGCATTTAATGGAAGATTTATGAACGTTGATTGTACATATTTGTAACGAAATCTATCGTGCTGACAATTACACTAAAATGTGATTTCCCTTTCGATCGATCGAGTATGGAATCTGAAACCCGTAAAATTTATTTTAGTACTTGACAGCATCGATAAAATCGTATACGTAAAAAATCGAAAATTATACCGAAGGTGAATTTCCAAGGTGTATCGTTCGCTTATTTACGTCGATAAATTATATACGTCGTCAAACGGCACAGGGTGGTCTGTCGGAAATAGAAAACGTAATTATCGTTTTCGAGATTGAAATTAGACGATTCCATAGAGCAAATGAAAGGTAGAACTTTAAGAGGCGTTTTCTACAGGGCAATCAAGATTATCGATGTTTCTGCAAAGCGAACCATATGTCTCTTTCTCCATGGGATTAAGGGTGCGTATACTCCGTAATTTAATGTAATTTACTTAATGCAAGGCTATCGTATCCGTGACATTGAACGCTTTGAATAAAATATGGCCCGTCGAAGAAGCGATCGTCGAGTATTGTTTTCCCCCCGCGTCGTCTCTAATATCCTCGACGACAATAAATTTAATCAGATGGTCGGTTTCTGACAGACCACCACGTATATTGTCGTTGCTCTTCCGATCAGTTTTAACGGCTCAAGTTCCCGATAATCGAGATCAACGCTGCTTTTGAAATGCTTTCGAGCAGTACGGTCCCGATCCGACAAGCCTACCCGTGTCTCTTCTCTCTCTTTCTCTCTAATTCACGAACACACTCACGTGCATGTACGTATATTATACATATGTAAGTCACGTCGGTACCAGGTTATCGAACACGCGCTCTGACGTCACAAAGGTACATCGCTCGCATCGTCGAGCAAAGTAAATCATCCCGTTTCGTCACCCGCGCAGCCTGAATACGGCGGTGTTTCGATAGGGAAGGATAAAAATGTTATTTTTCTATATTTTACGTATGCACACGTCAACCTGTTCGATGTATATTCGGCAGACGAAACTTCGACCTTCCGAATCGACGTCTTTTCAGAACCGCGTACAGTTTCCCCTGTTGCGATCGACTTATGTTATTATTCGAAGAAATCATAAAGCATCCACATTTAGCTCTTCTACATACGCTACGTATATGCACGTGTGCGATGTATCCGTCCGTGAGACACATTAACCCTGTTCTTTTCATGGTCGAATATACCGAAATAAAAGGATCTTTTCGATCCTTCCGCGACTCGACTCAAAAGTACAATGTATATCGATGTTTTTTAACGAATCCTCGATGTTCTCGATCTCCGAGATTCCGATCCTGGCTCCTCTGTCATCGATTAAATTGTATCAATCGATTATCAATTCAATACACGCAGCTTTCGTTCGAAGATATCGACAACACGGTTCCTCGCGTAAAGCAACTAAGAGCAAGATACGTACGACAACAAAAGAAATGTCATTAAAAAAAAAAAAGAAACTATGATTGTTGATGTAAAAGAAATATTTAATGAAAAACGAACACACTGACATACCTTGGCTAGATCATCTTCCTTATCTTCCTCAGGATTATACGTCTCCGTAAAAATACTCTTCCTCCTAGTCGCGAACCTTCCGACCGGTGGTTCTGTAACGAGTGAAATAACCTTGAATGTTTAATTTCAAATACGCACGATAACAATATGCTTTCTTCTTTATTAAATAAACTCCGAAATTCTATAAAGGAACGATTTATGAACCTAGGTGGGTAAACAGATTAATATGGTAAATAAAGCGAATTGGAAATATTCAAATTTCCACGAGCAATTCGTAAAATGATTTATAAATTGAGTAGAAAGAATTGTACCGATATCCATTGATACGCGTGTATGCAAATTTTTTCACGAAACCGCGAAGACTGCTGACACCGGTCAAGTTTCACAATGACAAACGAAAGAGTCGAATTTCCAAATCGAAGCGGTACCGTTAACGGCGCGCTAAAAACTAGGCGGCAGGTTGTTCGTATCGCTCGGTCGCGAGACGAATACTCGACGCGTTGGGAGGTCGCATCCCGAATGAAAATTCACTCGCTCACCTTCATCGACAGACTCGTCCGGCGTAGAGGAGCAGGTCTGCGCATTGGGCTGAATCAACTGAGTCTGACGGCTATCCCGAAGTTGCGTGAAAAAATCAACGGCATACTCGACAATATCCACCGGTTGCTGTAACAAATAGCTGATCGTGAACTCCAAAAGAATGTCCCGCAGCTCGTCTGGCACCGTGATTTTGCCAGCGTTGCGTTGACAACTCATTTTTCTCCCACCGAAACGATGTTCGAGCACACGTTACAATGGCATACACCGGTAACTAACGAGATGGCCAACGAGTCGTAAACTGGGTCTTTAATTGCCGCACGAGCTAGTTTAATGCACGGCTCTCTGTGTGTCACTTGTCAAACGACGAACAATTTCTATCGCGTATGTACTTCTGCCCTCGCGAGGCCAGGAGAACGCAAGCCCCACACGCGTTCCGCTCACTTTCGCGATGGGCTAACACTTTCGGCACAACTCGAACGTTATCCGATCTCACTGAATCGCGTTGCCCCTTTCGTCACCAATTTTCAACGATTTTTTTTCTCTCCGACACTACATGAAGCTGCACGAACAATACGACAGGCCGAATCGAGGGATGCGACTCAGTCGCAAAGATGGCGACTGTTTCACGGCACGGATCTTGACATTTAACAGAGGGATCGCGCTGGACATTTAATTGATAAACTTGTAGGCAAATTGAACATCATCGAAGGGCCCCAATTATACAGATTATACGCCAATATCGAACTCTGTGCAGCTCCTGCAAAATACTACTCTTTGAAGATATCGCGAGAATACAAAAAACTGCCCGACCAATGAAACTATTGCTCTTCGATGTAACGGTTTCTGTATCGATCTTCTTATTGGTTGGCGAAGATTCCAATCGCAACACTACTATCAATGCCCATTGTGTATAAGATTAATTAAATTATTTAGTACGATTTCTATGTCTTTGAAAATAACTGACAATAAATTTTATTTCATATTTAAATAAGAAATATCGATTTACGATCAAATTTCGTACAACCTAAAGTTCTGATTCTTAAGTCTATTTGCAATGCACTCGAGTTTGCCCCCTATGGGCAGTCGTGCGAAATAATTTTTACTAATTTGCGCCTTGTGACCAATTCTAGGTTTAAATTGAAATATTTACATCTATGACGTTAGTATATTCCAACACGTGCAACTTGTAAGTCAGCAGTTGAAGTAATGTTAGAAAATATAAAATAATTTGCAATTTATAGACATAACGAGTACTCTAAACTATTAATTATTATTTTGTGGTATCCGTTCATCCAGAATATAAAACGATAAAGTGTCTATTTATTTTGGTGTAAACAAAGATTCAAAATAAATATTTGTCAAAAATGGCGGGAAAGGAGCAGTTCGATGAATACCTAGGTGGATCTCAAAAGTTACCGAAAGAAGTACACATTAAAAAGCTTGTCTCTTCGCGAGCCAGTGAAATTGCTGCAATGACGTATTCTATTGGTACGTTGATCGATACTTGATTTTATTTTAATCAGTATTACGCTACATTTATATTTTTCACTTTCAAATGTCGAAAACTTAAGGCCTCGCGTGGCTTATAAAAAATAAAATTCTATGCGTATAACACTAAACAATAAAATGATTTAGTTTCAATATTTTTATATGTACAGAAAATCCTCAACAAACGAAACTTGTATTTCAAAAGCTTCCGGTGTACATGCGTAGACGCGTAATGTCCCATAACGTGAAGCGTTTACCGCGCAGACTGCGGGAAGCCCATTTGAATCAAATGACTAAATCCGGTTTACCGCCTAAAATTAAAAGACCGTCGCGTAGGTATCGTAGACGACCACGTAATTTACTTTCGGAATACAATCGAAGGCAACGAAACAAAGTTTGGCTGGAGACACACATTTGGCACGCAAAACGTTTTCATATGGTCGAAAAATGGGGCTACAGAATCGCGAGTCACGCGAACGACAAATGTTTTAAAGCCAATTACCGTGCCGTTGCGAATCACTGTTTGATACAGGATATTTCTTACTATACGTCCGTCGAAATAAATGGTCCAGAATCAATTCTGATAGAAACTTTAAAAGATCACTGCAATCCATTCGAGTTAACGTTCGCCGCAAAGATTTTTATTAGCGGTACTCGAGAAGGAACCCTAATGTTTTTTAAAAAGAACGGCTATCCTCGATTTCCGATCGGTCATATTCACTTCCTGTGGAGGCCAAATCATTCTGATTTAAGGACGATCTGGATTTGGGTACATCCATCTTTTCTCGACGACTTCGTCGCAGAAATTACATCGAGTTTCAAGTTCGAATCCGACGATGTAATTTCCACTGCTACGAGTAATCAAACCATAAAATCCGACTCGTACGTCAACGAGAAAAATTGTAAAATGTGTATTCGTAAGAACGCTTTGAATCGATTTCGATTTTACGGACCATTAACGATAAACGTCTTAACGAACGCTTTGCGATTGCCGAATTTTGATGAAAAATTTTGTTCAAAAACGAACGATACTAATGTAACAGGGTTTGAAGAAAATCAAATGGATTGTGAGGAAGAGATTCAAGGCTCTAATAAGTCCTGGCATATAGAATATTATAATAATCAAGAGAATATTGAATCTTTGAAACTTCAAAAACAGCTGTGGCAAATATTAAAGACATTACAGTCTCCTAGTCAATTACCACCAAATATTGTTCTTGGATTTACAGTCTTAGATCCAAGGTTTCATTTACCTGAAAAAAGGGTAAAGCCACTGAGAAATGTACAGACAGTTAAAGTAATGCCAGTGCCACCCTCGAAAGCAAATTCTAGTCCAATTTGGGAACAAGAGATAAGACAGAAAATTACCAAAGCATGCGTAACAACAAGTGCAATTAACAAGCTTAGGAGTGAGTGTTTAGTTCCTGGTATAAATAATGACAAATATTTTAACGAAGAGATTATAACAAAGATTCCCATACTCCTAATCCAAACACCTGGGACTGGTAACACAGGTACTTGTAGAGTGATTCTGAATTTATATCGGATATAAGAAATTTAAAACTAATGTTAATGTTATTTTAATAGGTTTAAGTTCTGCCATAGATCTAATTCTTCCAGCAGGTTGGGCAATGCCATTTTGGCTTGCTTGTATATTTCGTTGTGTAAGAGTTGGTGCACTTAGAGAATCAAAATCTATTGCATTTGAATATGGACACATGAAGTCACCAGAGATCAATGATCCAGACACACCTGCTTATACAAGAGAAGCATTAGTTACTAAACAAGAATTAAAAGAAAAATATTTTCACTATCCACCAAATAGACGTGTAAATTTTATAAAACTTGGAATTTCTAGTCCCTTTTTTTGCGAATGGAAGATTTTAATGAAAGAATGGACAGATGTAGAGGACTTTTTTGTATTAAGGAATCGTACATTATTGCAAACATTGCAAGAAAATTTATCAGTCGACAAAGTTCACAAAAGCAAATACAATAAATCAGAGAGCCATATCCCAGATCTTAACCTAGAGAATTTATTTGAAAATAAAAACTGTTTAGTTCGTGTTAAATTATCTGTTTTACAAAAGGGACGTCCTAGAAGATTTGCAATAATATGTATGCCAAAATCTGAAGATGTAGAAAAATTTAGAAATAATAGAAATTGGTCAGGACCCGTAGAAAAAATAAATCGTGACTTGAATGAAATTGTAAGAAAAGCTTCGAGAAAAACGCATGTAGCTCTTTTAAAACGTTTGAAAAAACAAAGAATACGTCATAGAAATTCATTAACTAATAAAATAGATCAAATTTTGACCGAAAGCTTACAAATTTCGGATTACCAAAACAAGTCGAAGGAATTACTAGAAACAAGTCGTGAGGTTATACGCAAACAATCTCAAAAGATGTCACAGTTATATCTTCCTGATTGTGTCAAAGTAAAACATTCCTGTGACCGAAAGGTTATGGGATACATAACAGAAGGTGATTTTTCTTTTGCGAAAGCGAAAGGTACAGGTTTAGGATACGTAACCTTAAATTCACTACTTGAATTGGTTAACAACACGTATACCTTTGTCCTTGTCAGAAATACTCAAACAAGACAGTATAGAATTGCTAAATTAGAAGTGATAAAGTAAATAAATTATTACTTCGCAAACCATCACTGACCGTTAAACATTCGCCATTGCAATGACTAAGAACTTCTGTTAAAAAATGTTTATGCTTACATTGCTGTGACTACAATCTATTACGTCTATTTTGTCGTAATTAAAGTGTATGTTATATAATAACAAAAACAAAAAATTGCAAGTATAAGTGTAGTTATTTAAAAAAATAAAACGATATCTGATAAACTTCCATAATTTTTTTCGATTATATCCGATTAATATTTTAAGTAACGACACTATGAAACACGCCCGTGTACTACGCATATTAAGTTAGCAGCACTACTCATCACTAGAACTACTTATCCTTCCCTTTAAATAAAATTATTATAAAATACGAACAAATGGCACGCGTGGCTGTCGTAAGTACATTATAAAATATATAGTCGAGTGAATTTGTTATTCAAGTCACTTGTACGTATTTCTTATTACACGAAACATTTAGGTAACTGGAGGAAATAAAGGTATTGGATTTGCTATTGTGAAAGGTCTTTGCAAGCAATTTGATGGAGTTGTATATTTAACGGCTCGTAATGTAACGCTGGGATTAGATGCTGTTAAACAATTAGAGGAACAAGGTTTATCACCAAAGTTCCATCAACTCGATGTTACAGATGAAAATAGTATTAAATCCTTCCGTGATTACTTGCAAAAAACACACGGAGGACTAGATGTGCTAGTCAATAATGCTGCTATTGCATTCAAGGTGATTACAGACTAATTTATTTTTCCACTTTCTCGAAAAAATATAGTAAATATTCACTTTTGCGTATACAGAATGCTGCTACAGAACCATTTTCACTGCAAGCTGAAGAGACAATAAGAGTGAATTATTTTGGCCTAAGGAAAGTGTGTAGTATACTTTATCCACTATTAAAACCGCATGCACGTGTAGTTCACCTTTCCAGTTCTGCTGGTCGTTTATCATTGATTCCCGGTGAATCGTTGAGAAAAAGATTGTCTTCGAAACTTACAGAAGAAGAATTGGATAACATCATGCATGAATTTGTCGAGTATGTTGAACTATCCAAATTTTTTAATTGGTATAACAAACATTCGTTAAATCTTAAAACAAGTACTCTTTCAGAGCTGCAAAGACAAACACACACTTGGAGAAAGGTTGGGCAAATTCTGCTTATGTTGCAAGCAAAGTAGGAGTTTCTGCTTTAGCTAGAGTTCATCAAGGTATGTTCAACTTGGACTCGCGAGAAGATATAGCAGTAAATTCTGTGCACCCTGGCTATGTTGACACTGATATGACCAGTCATAAGGGACCTTTGACACCTGATCAAGGTGCAGAGGCTCCTATTTTCTGTGCATTATTGCCAGAAAATACAGACATCAAAGGCAAATATATCTGGCACGACAAGTCGTTGGTAGAATGGACAAAAGATACATAAATGTGCTAATTACAACACATTGTATGAAATATGCACAATAAAAATTATGTTTTTTATCACTTTACATACTTATACATACAAAAATTTATTTTTTATATATTCACTGTGTATTAGTATTGATTTGCATAATAAAACTGAAATCAATGTCATTTTTAAACCTAAGAACGATATTGATTATCTTGCTTGGACTGCTGCCTCCTTGCGCGCAGCATCTTGCAATAGTTGAGTATCCACTTCATCTCCTGGCAACTGTACATAGCGTACTACAGATCCTCGAATGAAACAATTTTTCACAGACAACTAAAACATAATATACATTTATATTCCATAATGAATTCCTAGAAAGTTTTAAAAACTGTTAACATTACAAACCATATGAGGATATTTATCTGGATCAGCTACGCTTATGTCTGTCAACTTTATGTTCAGGTACTGATCGACAGAGTGTAGAGTACCACAAATGCTAAAAATAAAATAATCTTGTTAGAAAATTTCATCAAGTATAGTTCTAATGCGTATTTACTATTAACTCGCCTGAGGTCATTTTTCAATTCAACGACAACATCCTTTCCGATCAAGGATTTAAAGAACGAATAGAATAACTGCAAATAAATGCTAAAATAAAATTACTTCGGTCTGGTAAGAACGAAGGTTAACCGGTCAACGGAAAACTGTGAACTTACCATTCTTGATAAATTAAAAGTATTTAGTTTCCTCTAACCTTTTTGATTGTATTATTTAAATAACATAGTGCAAATAGAAATATTATTTATATTTAAGATTACGTTCGCTTTGATTATTGGTAGAAAATTGTTATGTTGACAATTTATTTGAAAGTGTCACTGCACACGTTTTCGAGTTTACGTTTCAATGGGCATTAAGTTCGATATCTGTCTCAAACGGTCCGTCCATGACTTTGATTCCAGAAAGAGTTTACTTGTATTTGTAATCGAACGCTATCTGTTTATTGATCAAATTACAGATAAAAGATAAGAATTAATCTAATATAATAGTACTCTGTTAAATATTTCACTCGCATTGAATATTTATTTTACTTGTATTACACTTGTGATTGGAGGGTCTTCCATCGGTACGTAGAACGCCACCAATCGTTCTTTATACGTAGTCTTGAAGAATATCATCAAGGTTGGCTTTTCAATAAAATTTTGACTAAATGTGTTTTAGCATTCGTTAGATTTCGTAGTTATTTGTGCAATTTAAATAGAAGTTCGTTCAATTAGTTGTAAAATGATTAAAATGTGTTGCCTGTACAAGATCACCGTTTTACGGTTGGTAACAGAAGGGCGTTGACATTTAATCAAAAAGGCGAAACGGGAAGATGCGTCTGTGACATTAATTCGCTGGTAGCAACTCGATCGGATTCGTTGTTACGGTTGATCTCTTATGAACTAATTGAGAAACATGTCAATTAATTTAACGAAAAACAAAGACGCTTTGGTGGCTGCCTGGCACAGCGTAGTCGACGATAAATCGTCTACTAACTGGTAGGCTTTTATCTCTTCCTTCACTGTTACAATTGTCTCGTCCTGGTTATACACTATCGTCACACTTTCGAATACAATCGTTCAATTAAACCTACAAATAAATCTCATTTCTATAATTAAAAACTACTTCTTTTACTCTTATCAATCGATATTAATAGCATAAGGTACACAATTATCACTTATTGTCATAAAATATGTATTCTGTAACATTCGTTGCACCGATTAGTAACTGAACAGATTTAACAAACAAAGAATAAATGTTGCTTTTAAAGTAATAAAATTATTACATTCTTGAATTTTTTTCTATATTAATGCTGTGCCAAATTTTATAAACAATATTGTTGCATATTAATTTCTCACGAATACATATAATTGATTGTTCCTTATTATTAAAACAAATTTCATATGCAGGGCTCTGTTTGGATATGAAGGACAGACTAACAATTTAAAGGTTGTTGGATCAGGGACTGGTGGTTTAGAAGAGTTGATCGATCGATTAAACAGTAGTTATATCATGTATGCCTTTTGTCGAGTAATAGATACTAAAACAAGCTTGCCAAAATGTCTGTTAATAAATTGGGTAAGAATTTAAAAGCAAGAAGCTCAACATTATCGTATCGAGCATTTATATTAAAACGAATTATTTATGTATTTTGAAACCTATGTTTTAGCAAGGGGAAGGTGCACCGATAGTTAGAAAGGGCACTTGTGCAAATCATATTAGAGATGTAGAAAAATTACTGAAAGGTGCTCATATAACAGTTACTGCTCGCTCTGAGGATGACGTCGAGGTAGATTTTATTATGGAGAAGCTTGCCAGAGCAACAGCTTCTGCGTATAAATTTAATGAGCCGCGCGGCGAAAACGAAGGTAATACAGGTCCGGTTGGTACCACATATCGCAGGTACGTATCGTTCGATTATCGATAGTAGCGATAAATTTCTAAATCTAAGGAGTTTGTACATTGCAGAGTAATTCCGGAGCAAGAAATAAATGCAACTGAACGTGATCAATTTTGGCAAAAGGAAGAAATGGAGGAGAAAAAAAGACTAGAACAAGAACGTATTAAATGCGCGCAGGAACGTCAACGGCTCGAAGAAGAAATTAGAGCTCGAGAGGAAAAAGAAGCACTGCTTAGAGAACAACAAGTAAACAGATAAAATTGCAAATTTTAATCCAATATTTAACACTACGTATTTTATTAATGGAACTTTGATATATTTATAGGTCACTGCCAAAGAAAATTCAATAGCTCGACAAAAAATGGCAGAACAACGTGCCGAAGAGGCGAACAATTTTCTTAATCAAATGGCGGCAAGACAACATTACAGTAACGATGTTTACGATAGCCATAAGTCGCGAAGCGAAGAATTGCGACGGCAAAGAAGTAAAGAAACGCAACAGTTAATTGCTCAAAGAACGATAAATGCACGAGCAGTTTTTGAACAAAACTCCGCCGCCGGTCAAATGACGTCGTCACAGCAACAATATGCTGTGAAAAGTAGTCAGGTGGAAACAGCTAAGAAGCCGCTCGAGGAGAGCGAGCAGAAGGAAATACCTGAGACTAAAATAGAGGAGGAAGAGAAAATTGAAGCGAATACAACGCATAACTTGGATGCAGTGACAAACTCTGTTTCGATTGCACCCGTGGCTCAAAATCAACACGTAGAATCGAAAGCGACCGAGCCACTAGAAGAACCCGAAGAACCGCCAGTGACAAAAGAAGTAGTTACTGAAAATGAATTGTACAGCCAAATGGATGGTCAGTACTTGTACTTTGACCCAAACAACGAAGGAATGAAAGCCAGGGCGTTGTACGATTATCAAGCAGCCGACGACACAGAAATTACATTCGATCCTGGAGATATTATTACGCACATAGACGCCATCGACGAAGGATGGTGGCAAGGTCTTGGACCTGACGGAACGTATGGACTTTTCCCCGCTAATTATGTTGAAGTTATCGAGTATAACACGACATGATAAGAAACGTACTTGTAAAAATAGAATACTTTTGTTTCTGATTGAAAGAAAACCGTGCTTGTTTGTTTGCATACAGAAAGTGATATTCAGTATTTTCATTGTTATGGTGACATCGTATTTTCTTTTTAATACAAAACGTACAATTTTATGTATTTAGATACAACGTATTCTGAAGAATAGTACGTATTCATAATGGAAGAACGAATTACCGTTTTACAGATGAGTGCACACACATTAAGAAATTTAAATATTTCTACTAATTAATCACGCAGAAAATAAATATTGTTAATATTTTAGCGGACAAGATTTTAAACTTTAATAGTCTCACAATGCCAATACATACACAAATGGCGAAGTACGTCTTCCCATGTTTAACGTCACGAACGAAAAATAAATTAGCAGTAAACGAATATATCTTTTTATAACTTTCTCTGACGAAAATCGATGCGATCATAGGAATAGCGTACGTAATAACTTAGCAAAATACCCTTTAAATGCATTTACAAAATGTAATAACTACTTATTTAGGAATATGTTTAATTCTTTAAACAATAAATACTTAAATTTGTTATAGTATCGGATGGTGTTTTAGTCGGCAACGTCCATTAATTTAATGAAATTTTTATTACAGAAAATGATTTCAATTTCATTTTATAAACATTTTTACTTTATTTTACATATGAATGTCGGAATCCGTGGATTAAGAGTCAATGTTAAATTTCATTTTATTGAACTTATTTTACTATGCAATAAAGAAATTTTTACAGGTAAGTGATCTTACTAGAATAAAATAAAATCACAATATCGATGTTACACAAATAAAATAAGTAAAATCATCTACGATAATTTTGATTTTGACTTCCACCTCCGCTACCTCCTGCGTGACTTAAAAATGCTAAGTGCCCTTTTGGACATTTGTTAGCATAGTGACCTTTAGTTCCACATTTGTAACAAGTGACTTCTTCGAGTGGCTTTTGCGGTCCTCGAGGAGGCGGTCCGTTATGCATGTTCATATGATGCGCTGAATGAGAATTACCTTCTATTTCTTGTCTAACTTGTGCTTCGCGCACGTCGGGTGGCATTTTATTGCAGTAAATGGCTTTATGACCACCTTCTCCGCAAAAATGACACGTAATCATCACCTTCTTCCCTTCTTTAGGTTGCATATCTTGTACTGCTGGTAATTCAAATCTTGGGCTAGAAATAAAAGGAAAGATTACGGAAAACGTTGAATTTAAACGAGACGTATTTAAAAACATTTTACAACAAACTTACTGCATAAATTTACAATTTGGACCTTCGGGACAAAATCCAGCCAAGTATGCCATACATAGAACACGACGAACGTGTCGATGTCTGCATAATGGTCCATGCCTACAAAATCCTCTATCATACCAAGGACAATCTCTGACCTTAGTTTCTGGATCAATGTGCAAGAATGGACATTCCTTATTGTGACAGGCATCTAGTAATGGATAACCGATGTTAATATACCTGTGCCATGAAAACTTAGTAATACCAGAGAAAGAGAAATATTAACAGGTACTTGTTTATTTATACACATTATCTTGAACACACACAAAAGAATAAAAGAATATATTTACAAATATGTTTCTGAACAGAAAAATATTCATATACACAGTTTTGTATATTAACACACTTACTAAATCTAGAGTAAAAATAACATTCTGGCATTTTTGTCATGTCATATTCGTGTAAAAATTCACATTGATCCCCTTTTTTACAAAGGCCTCTTAGCCAATGTTTACATACAATTGTACGATCCCCTCGTACATGTCTAAATGGACAGGAGGCTCCTTTAACGCAAGTACCTCTTGGATAAAATTGGCATACAGCAGCAGTGGATTCTAGAAAACATATTAGATTGGAAGTCTAATATATCTAATGACAAGTAAACAATGTAAACGTAAATTAAACAATTAACATTCTGCTAAGAACCGTCAATGTAATTAAATATCTTTTATTCAAGAAATATACAGCAACAATGTTTATTATTTTACACTTTAATCAACACATTTTGATATGTTTATGTTGTTAACTTGTTCTATGTTTTCTATGGTATAACCTAATCAAGTGTGTATCGGTATACAGCGAAAAAACAATTACGTACTATCCATTCCGGTAAAAGGTAACGGAAGAGCTCCATATTGTTCGTCAAGAGCGATTTCAATATCAAATCGCATATGATCTACGTTTGCCACTATGCACTCCATTATTGCTTTAAGTTTAAATCTTTCAGCAATCACATACAAGTATGCTCGTCTCTATCGAGTACACATCACTAGTAATTTCATTTTTATCGAAAGCGTCCCACAGTGAACTGCACTTTCAGATACAGACGTACATTAACGATATTTTCACTACTTTTCTATTCAAAAGTATCTCTGATTTACAATATTTGTTGATTGAAGGATATTCTGTAAATTTCGATTTCCAGCGCATGCGAACATCGTTTTGCACATGTGTTGATAATACCACGGTGATTATACCACAAACGAGGTATAGAGTAGAGCCAACATCTTATGAAAGTTAGTATCGCCACGAACGAGGCGCACAGTAGACGCTGCGAACGACGGTTTTTGTGAACCCCCCTACCATTTTATGTTACGGCCATCGTTATTGGTTAAGGCACAGACAAGGTATAGAACAGACGTTGCATGCAATACGTTTTTCTGTTACACAGATTGGAGGCTCGCAAGTCCCAGAATAGGTAATAATTATTCACTCGTTATTAATAATCCATACAACACACGACATTTCAAGGATGTCCGATTTATGCCTGAACGTCTCGACATAATATAAACGACATAATATGTCTTCGAAACAACTGGAACAAGATGAAGGCAAGGACCAAGGACAAGGTATTCGTCGGCGGTCCAGTGTATGTAGAGTAAAAGGTCCAACCAAACCATCAACTTTGGTAAGACTTCATTACTTATTTATTTTTCAAAAATGCAAATCTTTCTACATATTTGTTATTATTCGATGTCTGTAATTTGAGAAAAGTAATACTGCAATCTACAGTATTTCTAATTTAGAAAGAATGTTTCGAGAGCACGTCTGTGCTATTACTGGCCCCCCTTAAAATGAGTTTTAATGTAATGTTAGATGATTTTGCTCATAACTTCGTAAGGTTTATTCGATATTTTAAGTAAAACAGTTTAAGTTGACAGTAACTGGGTCCATAACCCTAAAGATTTCAAATCGTTCTGAAAAAATTATTTTTGGTTGCGGGGGTAAATTACGATCATTTTTGGTGGATAGACATACCCCCGAAATCCTACGCACTTTCTAGACAAAAATTCGAGTAGGTGCAGAAATTTTCGGCGAAATTAGAAAATTTAAATTAATCGATCGATGCCCAATTCTGGACCGTACAGCTTCCATTCCGTTAAAAAATAATAAAATTTCTGTAATTTACTTTCTGTCTCACTTCCTCTCGTGTTCATACTCGTTAGATCTACTCGTATACCTCGTCGGTAGTGAATGCTTTTTTTTATACCGACCGAGCATATCATGCGCCGACTGCAAAGTTATCCATGAATGGTACAAGGTGGATACACAGACCAGGTACACTCGTATACTTCGTTTGCGGTGGTAGATAATTTTCCTCGACTTGCTTGGTAACTTTGACGGATTTAAATAGTAGAAAACTCCATTAACAAGGAATCATTTTAAAAAATATTTACAGTATCAAATCTATATGAATTAAGCTAATTGTAGATTAATTTCAAATTGAATCTAAATAAATTTAAATAACGCAATATAACATTAATATTAATTTATATTTTTCAGTGTTAACCGAGTAAGAGTTTAGCAATCTGGTAGAGCAAGAAATCTAGTAAAACGGTAATTGTGTATTTCCGAGAAAATAAATACACAATAGAAACAAGTTAAAGTCGAAACATAATGCGGTACGTTCTAAATAAAAATACACTTGTACTTCGTATCTGTTTAGAACATTCCATTGTTTTGTATGGACAAAAGGGGGATGAAAAGGGGCAAATTGGTGCGCGATAAATCGTGCAGTTGCACGTGGATCGATCTACTTTAATTAAGAGCATCTAAATTTTCATACAGGCCAGTCTCTGCTGTCTCGTTCGGCTCAGCTCGGTAGATCGTGGAAAGGAAGGATACTTAGGAAATCAGCGTTACGAAGTAAAGTTAGCAGAGCGCGAAGGGGGGTCCTACGACACAGGATGTTCTCCTACCTTCCGTGTCTTTCGCGCTCCGAGCCCTCCTACCGTAATATCGTCTATTCGTGGAAAGATACCGACCGCTCTGTCGGAACAATGGTACAGAAGAACTCGTAAATACGTGCGAACCACGAGAAATTCATAGTACCCTCGACGGAACTAAAGACTTTAGAAAAAAATACTCGCGGACTCCCACTTATTCGAGAGATTTGCTTTGGAACGTTTAATTTTCACGAGAGTAATTTTAATAACACGTTACGAGGCGTCGGTTGGCAATAATTAGCGGCTTAGTTATCGGCACAATATGTCATTAAGCCTCCAACCGTCGACTCTTTATTTCTCCGGCTTGTATTTGCGCCGTGTAACGGTACCGTCCAAATTAGGCGACCGTTGTGCGGTACACGCTAATAAACGCGCTTTTTGTTAATCGGCCGCTTCTCCGTCTTCAAACCGTGACTTTGCGCGGACACGGTTTGCTGGTGCCCATTACCGGAAACAGTAAATCGTTTCCTCCTAAATTACGGAGGCGAGAAACCACGGGCACCTCGGATACCGCGGAATAGATTACCTTCGGAAGGATCATCTACGGGCGCGAGCTTCGCCGCTTATGGCGACTCGGATCGCATCGGAACGGTATATCACGGTCGAATCGTACACGGCTAGGAAAACACGCTCGACGATTAGCGCCCCACCCCCGATACTTCCTATTACAATTGTAGATTCAGCAGCGCGCCGGGAACGTGTTGTTGCCGAGATCGGTCGCGATAATTACCAGCCGTGCGTTCCGCGATTGGAAAAAATGACGGCGTGTCGCGTTCCGTTGCCTGGCTGGTATATGGATTCCGAGAAAACGGTCGGCCAGGTATGAAATTCGACGTAGGAAAATAAGAAAATCGTAGCCCATTACGGGGAGAAGGTCCCTGTCAGGAAAGTGCATGCCGTGACAAAGCCGCGTTCGAGGCACGAGCTATCGCGAGTCGCTTCGGTACCCTCGAGCGAGTACGCGAGCGGCTCGAGAGACAGAAGAAGGAGAGCACGGCAAGGAAAAAAAAAGCCAGAATGAAGGTGGAACGGGGACGAAGGAGCACGCAGAGACGTGGAAAGGAACAATGACTCGCGGTGGTGCTCCAGCGTTTATAGGGCCGTATCGGCCGACAGCGGGGTGGGTTGTGCTCGTAATTAGTCATAGTGCGATGCGCTAACAGCGGCACTCTGCAAGAGTGAGCCTCGCTCGTTCGTTCCTTCGTGCGCTACCCCTGCCACCGGCTATGGCCTAACCTCGGAAGCCTGGCTAAATTTTCTACCGGGTGATACGAAATCGTAGACCCGGTACCGATCAGTTTGGCTCGATGAACGAACTGGAAACGTACATAGAGGGAAATCCGAATATCGGACAAACAATGTACGCGAATACCTCAAGCTTTCTAAGATAACTATAAACATTCTATGCTGTCCCGCGACTCGAAGACTTTCAAGAGCTTCCCGAGACTTCGAATCTGGCCATCTGTACTTGCTCCAAACGTATGGAAAGCAAGATCACGCTCGCGGTAGAGATTTTAAAGCGGCTCGTCGTAAAAGCTTACGTTGTGTTTCTAATCGACGGCAGACGGTATCCAGATAACGCTCGTCCGAGGCTGTCGGTCGTTTTTCGTCTCGCGCCGGATCGTTGTCGGCGCGTCGATGGAACAGAGAACGAACACCGATTACCATCGATATTTCCCGTTCGTTTGAAAATATTTGCGCGTATAATTTCCAACGACGAGGTGCAGGAAGTCACGAGGAGCGATTTTATTTTTTTTTTTTTTTTTTTTTTTTCCCCTCGCGTGCTTTCCATCCAGCGAGGAAAAGGTCAGCGCACCGTCGTTTGTTCGCCGGTAGAACACACATCGCGCGTGATGTGTGCCCGACGTAAGTGGAGCCCATGGTCGATGGGTACGACAGGCACGCTGGAGGTGCATAAACATACATAGAAGTGGAAACTTGCCGGGATTGGCAAGAGAGCTGCCGACCGAGTTCGCCGGAGACACGGCTGGCCGCCTGTGGCTTCGCTCTGCCGCTTTTCGTCTCTCCTTTTCTCCGAGTTAGAGACCGTCGGAGTCCCGTCCCTCTTTCCCTCGCGATTACCACCTTCCCTCCGTCAGATTCTCCCGTGAACGAACCACCACGCTCTGCAACCCCTCGTGCTTAACGCGCCGAGGAGGCCGAGGAGGTGGTTGGTGTCTTACACGACGCAGGTGCGCGTATACGGGGTGCTCGAAAAGTCTCGGGAAACGTAACCCACGACGCGACTCTTCTTTTCTCTTTTAACACGTTGACTGCGTATTTTTACTATTGGTCGCGTCGACGGTCACCGGTGGCCCCCACGGCGCTGTAACCAAGTCGTGTGCCGGCCACCGGTGACCCCCACGGCAGTCAACCACGTACGGGAGTATCTCTGCACTGTAAAATTTTTCGCCAGCATTTCGTCGTTTCCGTCCACGGTGCGTCGTAGTTCCGAACGAATCGTCGTTCGCGTGGACTCGATTATGAAATTTCCAGCGATCCGTTAGTCAGGACAGGCATAAATCAAGTCGCGGTTCGCGGCAGATGCGACTGCCGTGGTCCGTTACGCGTGCAGCCGCGAGTTCTTTGATCGCCGCGGAGTTGTTCCGCGACGAGCATCTGTCGCCGTGAAGTAAATTTTAGCTTGTCATTCGAGTTGTCCCGCGACACCGGATACGCCGGAAAAATTAAATCCAACGACGCTCGGTACAAATTATTTAAAATCGGTAGAACCATGGGAGAGTCGAGTGGAGAGGACGGTGTAGCAAGGAACGTTCCCAATGAAAATTATCGATGTTAAATGCATGAAAATACACAGCTAGACGACGTGAAAAATCGGCTCGGTATTAACGAATTTTCTGTTTCAGATTGGTCTACGCAGAGTCCCTACCTCAACTTCAAAATGGTAATTTTTTTCGAGCTCTCGTTAACGTCGAAGAAAGGATGGTGGATCGGTGGGATCTATTTTAGCAGGTACAACGTATTTCTTTTAGATTATTTATTCCATGAAAATTGCATCCAGATCTTGACGAGAAAAAGTTCACCGGGAGCCGAGCAGACTGCAACGAACTTGTCAGGTACTACCAGAACAGTTTGTATCATCAATCGAAAGCATCGAGCGAGAGCCGGTTTACTGACAAGATTAAGATATGCCTGGGCCCCAGGCGTCGTAATTTGTACCGTGGAACCTCGTAGACGCTTCAGCTATGACGCTAAATCGTAGATACGCATCTAGTAAATACAAGATAGTTCACATGTGGTTCTACGTGACCCTGGATGACCTTGAGTCGTATCGTTGATGTTAAAAAATGTCCTCGATGCTTCCGCTCGAGGACGCTTTTCTATTTTTAAAAATAAATGCATCGTCCCGGTAACCTGTCATTGATGGTTCACCCTAATACGATCATCTTGCGGTTCACAGATTTACGCAACTTCGCAGGGACGTTTAAGCTACGACGGTGGAACGGTACGACCGAATTGGCTCGACGAGACCCACGGAAGGACAGCGTGTCAAATAAAGCGATTTCTTTTCTGCCCCTCTGTCTCACTTCGCAGCTGCGGGCTTCACCTGCGAAACGGTCCGTTGCCTGCGAGCCATCGGCACTACAGGTCTCTTACCTGTTGAAGCGAACCAAACACTGTGCGTCGTTCAACACCTGTTACACAGAATACGGATGAGTCAGGTTTTCCGCCGACTACGAGTATTAACATCAAATGAACGTAACGCGATTCCCACCGACGTCGACGATCAGCGGCCTCGCGAACGCACCGGGCACTCGATCAGCTTTTTCGTTTCGTACGTGTTATTATTTCGAATCCCTTTTCGACGATTTCACGGTGCATTCCCTTGGGTTTCAAGGAGAATATCGTTGTCGGTTTTCTGAATTTGTATCCTCCGCGATTCGATATCACGGCGTTGTCGTTTATTCGCGGATTATAAACGTATCGATTTTGGGTCGCCGGGAGGTACAGTTTATTTGTCAAGGGATTTCAGGTGCGCGATCGTCGGGTCAGGGCCGAAAGCCAACGCGATAGCCGACTTCCGTCAGCCCGTACGGTCGACAAAGAAGAATTTTTAATGCGGCGGAAATGTTGTTCCCAGAGGGGTAAACCGTAAGCCCGGCCCGTCACGTACGTATCGCATCCATAAAGGGGAATATTCGTTGAAAAAGCATAAATAGGTATTATCCACGGTTTCGTTCGTTTCGATGTAACGCCGCCTACGGCGATCGCGACGACAGGAGGCGTCGTTTAGAATTCAGAACGTATCGCTTTAAGGTCATAAAGGAATTACGGCCACCGGTGAATCCGAGGAGCGTGCGCAGGATTCACTGTGAGAACCGATATTATTTACAGATACCGTGCACGAACGTCCACTCTTAAATTAAACTGTGGGACGTCGTTCTTGTCTACGCGTTACGGTTAATCGGACGACCAAAACCAGAGGACGGGCTTTGAGGATCCTAATCTAGGTGCAGTTAAAAGTTGCAGTTAAAAAACCAACCGGCTCCACCGTTCCACCGACTTCTCTCGTGGCCCCGGTACGAACGCTTGGCCGTTTTCGGGACCGTGGCCACGAAATATCAGATGAAAGATAGTCGTTAGATAAGTGGTCAGAGCTCCGGGAAACCAGTTTTTCGTACGTAACGATTATAGGCCGACGGATGAGATGACGTGAACTCGCGAAGATAACTCACACCTCAACCTCCTTTTTCCCCCTTTTTTATCTTGGTCCCGCGGTCGACACGAACGTCCACCGTGTACGAGATTCCGTGTACTCGAGCCGCGCCGACTGAAAAACCGAGTTCTATCGTTTAATCGTGTCCCACGATACTTGCCCGACACCGAGGCGAATTTCGGAGCACGTCCACCGGTTATTTTCAAAATAACTGGGCTAACTTTAGGGGCACGGTATCGAAATTACGATCGTTAAGCCATTTTTTACGAGTGCCTCCGTTCGAATATCGTTTGAGCGTCCTCTACGATATGGTAAGAAAAAAGCGCGTTCCTATTTATAACACCCAAGGTGATCTTGATTTCGCCGTGAAAAACAACTGGTTACGAAATTCTTTTTAGCGACATCCATTGTACGCGTCGTATCGTTCAACTTTATTTTGTCGGACGGTTGTAAAGGGGTGAAGAATCGCGCGTCGCGTCAGAGGCAACACCCTGTAGCACGTACGACACGCGATAGAAGAGGTTCTTTTTTTTTTTTCTTTTTTTTTTTTAAATCGAATTCGTTTCGCAACAGGCAGGAGACGCGTCTCGTGTTGCATCTTCGAGCATTAAAGCCGCATTACCCGACTCCCGTGAGTACAAGCGACGAGGTCTCAGGAGCTCACGGAGCTTTCTTCGGGCTCGCGATACCGAGATACTCCACGGTGGCGCGATGAAAACCAGTTTCTCGTGAAAAGCGACTACAGAGTAGCCTCTCTCGTCCGAGGATACGGGAGTATGGGGCAGAAGGAGACTCGTCCAGACATAATATCGCGTCTCGAATTCCCCCGGTTTTATTTATAACGTCACCGCGCAGTTCTTCGTCGCCTTCGAGGGCATATGGTCGGGATCGATCGACGGAGGACCGGTGGCGGAACCATTCGGGTAACACCTGTCCGAAATGCGAGGCGTAGCCAGCTTTTCCGTCGTCTCGAGCCTCGCGGTGCTCCTTACTTTGGCGTACTGCCAGCCTTTCGACGCTTCTCTTCGTCCGGCTGACTGAACGAGGACCAACCTATCGCTCGGTGCCGTTTTGGTGCAGCTCCAAAATGACGCGGATTAATGTATCCCGTGCTCGCCACGGAACCCGCTCGAGTTTCGTGTTTCCGCGAAGACGACGCGCGAACCACGTCCTTGGGTCATTGTCGGACCAGCGACGTCTTCGCGCGTGCATAAAAGAGATCGGTGTCGAAACCAACGCAACCGTAATGTTATCGATCAGAGTGCAAGGAGATATAAAGCAAAGCGGAAACGTTTAAAAGCTGAGGCCTCGAACAGCCGATCGCCAAGCGTACGCTCGACCGCGGAGGATTCGCCGCCGATTTCGCAGACGTTTTCGATGTAACCGAAGTCGTCTCCAACGCGTCTGAAAGTCGAGCGCGGAGGCATTCCTACGCGAATAAGCGACGTCGCGCGATTTTCCCAAGATCCGAGGTCAGGTTTAGGTTTAAGACTTGCGGTTTAGAACGGTACGACTAAGGAATTCGAATCCCAACCATCTGCTCTAGCAGCAAACTCTAGTACTTGGATGCCCCCCCCCCCTCCTCGTTTCTTATATACTTTCGTCCTCTCTCTGTCCCTCTTGTTTTTGTCTATCTCCGTTCCTCCGGTATCTTCCCGTCTCTAAGGCCAGCGTTACGGTGCTGAATGTCCGGTTAATGCACCTGCGTACACCGTGGCTCGCGAGCGGAACACCGTGAAGCGAACAGAACAGAGAGGAGGAACGAAGAATAGAACGCGGAGGACAATCATGGTGCTACAGGCTGCTACCGATGACGAGAGGAGAAACGGCTCGGGGACGCGAAACGAAGAGGACACGAGATACCACGTGGACCGGCTTGTTCGGGGACCAAAATAGAGGGAAATCCTCGTTCCCGCGCACGGAGATCGATAAAAATAAATTAAACGCTATGACCAAACTCGCCCTCCGAGAAATGCCAGAGATCGAAGAAACCTAATTAGCTGGAAGCACTGATCAGGTAAAGGTGCCCAATACTTGGATGCTTATGACACGGACGAGACGCTATACAATTTTGTAATTACGTGACAAACCATGTTTATATTATTGTTTTAGAGAAATAAGAGGACCCTCGACTTCAATAACAACCTGTGAAAAGTTGGACCCAATTTTATTGTCCCATTACATGGACCACGTAATAAAGCCTAGGAAATTTGAATGTTTTTTGGAGAATCGAAGGTGAACTTTATTTGATAGAACTCATAATACGTATTATAATTTAAGACGGTAAGGTGGAGGATCACTTTAATGGATAATAATCAACGTTATGTGCACTCGGGTTAGAGTATTGGATCTTTCACCTTACCGTTCCGTTCGTTTCATAACTTTCCGACTTTATGCCGCCGATCATCGGATTTTTCTGCCAGTTCGGTGGCTTTCGATCGACCAGTCTAACGCGATAGGAAAGATTCCCCGGCTTGATCCTCGATGGCGTATCTCTCCCGTTTCTTCCTCGCTGCCTCCTCTTTCCACTTCTGCCTCGCGGCTCCACCATGCACCAATTCATAAAATCCCTGGAGCGAGCCTAAGCGCTCCACTAACTCCGTCGACGAGTCGCTGACCTCGGGATTCAGCCGTGCGCATCAGCTGCATTTCTCCATGCGCATAGACCAGTTGCGCTGCGATGGTCATGGTAATCTCGAAGGAACAAGGAACGCCGATGCGCCTCCGCGAAACAAGGAAATACCGCTGAATGAAAAAGAGAGACGGTGGAAATTACCAACTGCGTCGACGACCGTTTCCTGATTCACGTCCGCGGGCCAAATGCGCGAAAGACAATTGGAAAAGCGGTTCGCGATCGGCTGCTCCATTTTTCTAACGTTTCTTGCTTCTCCGGTCTTGGCAATTCCCGAATTACCCCGCTTTTGCTTAAATATTTCTATTTAATGCTTAACTTGCGTTCTTTGATGCACGATTCGCTATTCGGAAGCAGTACGTTGTTTAGGGGTTATTTTTCACGGCGATAAATAACGATAACGACCGGTCGAAGGATAGGTTTCGTTGAACGGCGTCGGTTATTTGTTAATACCCAGTCAGGCTGCATTTATCATTCCAGTGTGAAATGATCTTGCGTCAAGGTCGGTAATTACCAGAGATAATCGAGGAAAGCCCTTGTTCGGCGAATCGTCTTTAATTAACAGCCACGTGTCTAAGAATGTTTCTAAAAAATTCTCGTTTCAATAGAGATCGACCACGATAGAAATATTACTCTGAAAACTGACTGGTACTTGATTTTCAGGTGAACGTCCCCCCTTAACAACGATGTTTTTCGAGCGTAATACGTAATAACATGGCGTACGAAGAGCGACAGCAACGGAACGCGCGCGTTCCGGGACAAATGAGCCAAATGGTCTGTACAGAAGGACACATCAAGAGGGGGGGAAAAATGAAGAATTGCCTGTCGCAATCCGGCGTCCCTCGTGGTCTTTGGTTCGCAGAGGTTCTTGGCTCTTGGAAGCCACCGTGTAAATTCTATCAAAGTCTATGTTACTCTATGCCGTGGTACGATCATGCCCCACTCCGGCACGACTACACGTGAAAAGTCACGCTCTGTTGGATTCAGGTATAGTTAGTCCGTAATGTACTGGGTGGCTCGTCGTCTTTCAACCGAATCGTTTTCGACCAACGAGGATTATTTTTATAAATTAGTTTATCAGCGACGCCCGGAGCAACGGAACGATGAAATCTCTTCGGTATGGGACACGGTGAGGCATCTGAGGTCTCTTGCAGAGAGCTCGGCTATCGGCTCAATCACGCGATCGACATTTTATTAGGAACATAAACGCGCGGGGTGAACGTTATTAAATAAACCGTGGAAATGCATTCTCACGAGTTACGTGGAGCTCGGTGGAGCGGTAACGTTCTATGGTTCGGTGCATGTGAAATCGTCGGTACCGCGTAAATTGTCCGCGTTATTAATACCTTGCTCCGAAACGGCAGAAATCCTGTTGCAATTAAGGATAAGAGGCGCTTGGCCTTTTGGTTCACCGTGCGCCGATTCGCTGGATACAGTTGCTGCTTCGCGTCGCGACGCTTTGGTGTACCTCGAGCTTTTCACCTGTACGATGATTCAGAATTTCAACATTCTCCGTATCGTCGAGGAAGGGGACGACACCATGTTGACTCTAAGTATTATTACAAATAAGGATGTTTTTTGATGGATCTATTCTATTTCAGCAACTCGACCAGGGATTAGACCCATATTCGCAGGATACAGTCGCTTCCCCGTGTTCCGGTCGCAACCCTCGTCTCTCGAACGAAACCCTCCCCCTCGCAGGTAGCGTGGATTTGCGGCAAGCAACGCAACGAAAGGAAAGGAAGGTCGTAGCGGCGATATGTGCGCGTCGAAAATCCGGCGTCTGGGCTCGGTGCCACGTGCCCGAACATCAACGCCGCCACAGTGGTACTGATTAAGAAATTTAGCGACGTATCAATGTATCTATTAAACTAAAGAAGATATCAAGGTCAAATACGGATTAAAACGTTTCAAGAGGCCCAACAAGTGTTTTTCAAATAATATTTACGAGGTCTGTAACTTGAAGTTTGTAATCTGAAACCCGTCGCATCGATGGTTCCTTAAATCCAGCGTTGAAACCGATTATTTCATTAATTTTTCAGGTCCAGAAATGGCGATATGCATCATGGATATATCGATACGAGATAGTTGATTTTTTTGCCAGATGTCACTGAATTTCTCTGACGGGGATCACTGTGGCGCCGCCGCCGTTCGATCATCCGGAGCCGGTTCACCGGAAAACCGTGGGGCCCTTATTTCTCGATCACTCTGTATGCGTATACTCGTATCCCCTGTACACGCGTCCGTGGCCACGGCTTTCGCTACGGTGTTAGCCTATTCGCCCATTCCGAGCTGAGTCACACACCACCGACACACCACTACGATCTCTCCTTCTCTCTCCCACCCTGTCTCCCTCGCCCCTCCGTTCGGTCTGACTTCCCCCTACCACCGGTGGCTCCCTTCGAAACGGTCCCCCTCCACCGCGTCCCTCACCTGTGGCTCGTTCCTGCGGCCGCAGGGGCCGCAGGCTGACTCCCCAGGTCGACTGACTGAGCCGACTGTCTCTACGGCTGGCTGGCTCGGCGTAGCCAACCAGCCGGTCGACTCAGCCAGCCACCTTCCTTCTTCTGCGTGTGTATCGCAGGTCGGGCCGGAGTTTACCTGGCGTTACCTGCCAGCCTGCAGCCTCAGTTCACTCACGTCACTTGGAGCAACCGGTTCGCGGAGTCCTCCCGGCCGCGATCCTTAGACTTTAAAAGCCTTCCCTTCTCGAGTCTACATCCTTTTTTTTTCGATTATTTTTTGCTTCTTTTGTACGCGCGTAACCGCCGCGCTCTTCTTCCTTTACCTTGGCTCCGTCGGGCCCCCCTTCGCCTCGCCCGCTTCTGCCCGACTCTTCATTCTTCGTACTCACGTGACGTTTTCATCGGACACGAAACGACATTATCGCCTCGTGGTGACTCTCTGCTTGGCTCGATCACGGATCACGGAACACGGCCACCGACGACTAGGAAAAAATAAATGGTGCCCCCGGTCTAGTTCGGAACGTCGCAAGAAGCAAGAAACGGCGAGCGAAGAAATGTGGACGCTGAAACCGGGCAACAGTGCAATGTTGATGGGAACTCACGGAGCGGAAGGTATTGCCGGTCAGTGAGAGAAGGGGAGCCATCGGAGAAGAGGTCGTTACCAATGGCGATCGGTACTCGACGAGCGTCGTCCTCGATCGAGGCAGCGGGAAATAATCTTTCCCCCGACTATCACGGAACATTGGTAATATCTCTACACACCATTTGTAAAGTCGTTGACGACTGTTCGGTTAGGGTCGCGTACAATGGCGAAACCGCGTCGCGATATTCGATGAAAAATGTCAGTTGAATCACCGACGCCGCGAGTCGATCGGAAACCTTTCAAAGTCCGGGGTCACGCGGAGAGTTTCTGTGTTTCTCGTAGCAAAGTCGATGCAAACGGGCCGTTTCGAAACCAGGTGGATCGCTGTTGGCTGCCGCGTACCTTTTTCAATCGAGCCTCCGCCGACCGGGAACGATCGGTTTCTCGTTCCCGCGGTCGCCGACTCTAAATGTCGCGAGGTTTTTGTCGACGGTAACGATCACGGACCAAGTCTATTTCGTTCGGGTCTCGCGAGGCGGCACGCTCACGACGGTGGTTTCTCTTTCTTGTGTACCTACGATTTTCATCGGGTCACTGTCCTCGGTACGGTCACCGTTACTCCCCGGCTCCGACCTCGCCACGAAAAACATCGCCGCGCCGAGAGATTGCGTCACGGGGGAGGGGGAGGGGAATCGAAACGATCGCGGGAAACAATTTTTCGGGTTTCGAAAGATCAACTAATTCGCATTCGTGGCCGACGCTAGGCGCGATAAAGTAAATCGATAGCAACCTGGTATTAGCATATTGTCGCGCCTGTTAGCTTTCACGCGAGGCCGTATCCCGGAATGCAGAGAGCACCGATCTATCGATTTATCACCTCGTAAGAATTCACCCGCGTAACTCGACCGGCTACGATTCCTAACAGCAGATCTATGTCACGATTTAATATGGTTTCGAAAGTCTCGCGGCTTGTTTGCTATTTTATTGTTTTCAGCCTGTCTTCTCCGTCTCCGTTTCTCGTTCGCTCGGCCGAGCCTCCCTTTTCTTCGACTGTCTCGTTTTCGCGACCTGGATTTATCGTTGCCGTGAAATCCTTTCGTCACGCCGCGCAGTGCTCCAAACCACGATTTACACGCGAAAAAAACTATATATTCCGCCATAAAAGTGGATCTTTGCGAACCGATGGTTCTTGGTGCGAAACTATAATAGAGTTGAAAAGTGTGCAAAAGTCGTATATTTTCTTCCGCCGTCGGGACGGTCACGTTGTTTTCCTTCCTTTTTCTTCTTTTTTTCAGCCACCGTGGCGCATCGCGATCGATAGCGCTCGATAAGATTACCGAAAGGAAACCGAGCGTTTTTCTCTTTTTCTTTCGTGCACCACCTAACCGCCAACGGCGTCGGCGTTCCTCAAAGACTCGCGTACAGGAGACGTTGAATTAATCCGGGCCCGGAACCGTGCCGGTATCGTCGTGTTTTGTAAGCGTTACGCAATCGAGAGAAACGGAAAATAACTACGAGCAAGGTACGGCTGCAGTTTTCGACGAAGGTCGGTAAAGGAACGGGCAGAAGTACAATGCGACAAACAACGCGCGTGACGGAGCGGCGAGAAAAAATGCACGCTAACGCTTCGGTTGCATATTCCGCGTTATTACGAGCCTCGGTGACGCGGTTTTTCTTCGTCGATCGCGTGCCATCGGTTCGATCCGAGCGTATCTATCGAGAAACGTGCTGGAACGCGCGGCAAATCGCGACTCGCGACCGCCGAGAGAAGCGCGCGGCTCCCGACGAGACAAGAATTTCCGATCGACGTTTGACCCATTTAAAACCATCGTTCGAGAACCAACCATCACCTCTATTCACTCTCATATTCCTGTCTTTTTAGGTTTTTCGAATATTTGTCCCGTTCGCGGTTCGAACGCGTAAGAGATTCGTTCCTCGACGTCTCGCATCCACTCCGGAAACAGGAATTCTGGGCCAAACGATGGGTCACGAGTTTCACGAGCGGTACGAACGTTCTGAAAAATTTTCCACCGGCTAAACATCGACGGAAAGCCTCGATCCTCCTGGGAACGGGTCGAAAGATAGGGGTACGAAGTGAAACCGGCAGTTTTCTATACGACTCCGCTGTATAACCAGTTTCGAACACGTATTTATTACAGCTTTTCCTTATTTGCTTTCAGTCACGGGAGCTAATCTTCATTATATACGATGTCGAGTCCGAGAAACGTTGGTTTTCTGTCGCGCGAGCTTGTACGCGCTACCGACACGATGTAATGGACGCAACGACCGAAAGTAATGCTAAAACAGTTAGTGGATCTCGAGTTTCATCCATGAAAAAAATCTTCGTACTATTAAAGATAAATTACAGTAGAGTTCCGATATCGTCATATTTTCTCAATAATCTACTAAACTCACTTTTAAGTAAAGCAATCACCAAGCAGTTCTAATACTTATATTTTAAATTATATCGAAGTTCTACTGTACTCGGCGCGACGCGCGAAAGGTGTTATTTTAAAAGGCGTGACGCAAACGTGGCGTCTTAAATACGTTCGTATTTGCCCCGGCTGTCCAGGAAATCGCTCGAAGACGAAAAAATGTCGCACAGTCTGCGCGTAAATCGGCGATAATGCAACGCCCTGACACAGTTCGCGCGTCTCCCGAAGTCAATAAAGATAATCGCCGTCGGTTTCCCGCGTCTTTCGAGCAGAAAACTGTTTTTTCGAACTCGACCGTCCGTAATTGCTCGTTTCTGGTTTAGTCGCGAACGAACGAAGAAGACATTGTCGAAAGACTATTATTTCCATGCCGCCTGTCTCGATGTTCGAATAAGTCGTGAGAACCGGAATGATAGCACGACCGGAAGAACGGCTTGAGAACCAAGGAGACTCGCAGATAGTCGTTGAAGAATCGCAGGTATATACGGCGCACTGAGAAGATTCGAATCGTGAGAACCAGACGAGAAAACACGCCTGCCGGGTTCCCTTGCATACCAAACCTCGCCATCTTTATAATGAATTACTTCGACGCCATTCGCTGATTGAATTAACGCTGGTAAATTGCGACGACGCGGCCGCGGAGGAGAAATTTGCGAGAACGAGATCGAAAGCAGCGAACGACCGGGATAATCTAGCAATAACTTTTTCACCGGCGGACTCCACGAACCCTTGAACCATTCGTAATCTGGATCGTTTGGCGCGGTGACGGCGCGTTCTTGGTAACCGTGAGAAATCGATGCGATTCGTCGCGAAGGAAGAAAAGAAAAAAAATGGAGAACAAAATGGAAACGTCCGTGGGGTATCCAGGAGGGAAAACGCGAGTCCCGGTCGAATCCGGCGAACCGACGCGAACGATTCACCGAGGATGAGAGCGAGCGAATCAAAAATCTCTAGTTACGGGGTAGGGGCAAAGGTGGGAGGGGGAGTCGAGCGGTGGGAAATCGGTGGAATCGAAGGACGAGCGTGGAGAACGCTTCGGGGAAGAAATCGTGGCACTCCGTGGATCCAGCAGACACGGCTTCCGGGAAGGGATCGTCGTTCCGTGACGGAACGGCAAGAAAAGGGAAAGAAACCGTCGACATACCCGAGTCATGAATTATCCTCGAAGAATTCCCTTCTTTTCGTCGCGTTCTTGCATACTCTTCGCCGCGGTATTCGCGAACCGCCGGCCATTTTTCCTGCCACGGTGATTTATAGTTCGACACACTTCGCGAATCTAAAGAGTCGCGCGTTATCTGCGAATATTGCGTAATCGCGAACGGTCGCTCGCTGTAAAGATGGTGCTCGTTTCCGGCGAAACGGCGAATAACGGCGCCCCGAAACACGCTGTCCGAGGGATCGTTGGGTTTGGATTCTGTAAATGGCACTGGAAGAATTCACGGGGGATTCGAGAAACGGGCCCGTGGAGCTCCCGTGTCATACACAGCGTCCGGCCATGCAACGCGATAAGCCATCCCTGATTACCATCGGGTTCCATGCGGCCGGTCGGCTGGAAACACGATCGTCGGCCGTTACCGATTCATAAACATCGAACGTTTCGCTGAAAGGTCGAAGGTGGTCCGCTCCCGACGATCGGGGCACGGTTTTATCGGGTCGTTCGGTAAGTTCGTAGCGGTTCTCGCAGCGCTCGATACCGGTATTGTGTCGACAAAGCCATATCGAAACGAGACGAGAATTTAAATATCGATCGACAACCGATGAGACTTACCGATCGACCCAAATGGATTCCGGAAACGAGGCGCCTAGGTGTTTACGTAATCCGAGCGATCGCCGTAAACGCCGAGGAATCGGGCTATGGCCCGGAGATAAGAGATCGTTAATGTCTTGCTCGGACCGTGGCGCGTTCCCGGGCGCGGGCAAGAACCGCTGAATGAGTTTTGTATCGCGAATCGGCGTCGACGGGAGGCCGTTCCGTGGCAAAACGCTTAATGGCCGGGCAAAAACCGGCAGAACATTTTTTAGCGATAACGTTTATGTTCATGGTTGGTTTCTCGCGAGCCGCGGCGGCAACTGGTGCACGTGGCGAGTCCACCGGCCTGGCAACAAGCGGCGACCTTCTCCTGCGCGCGGATGAACACGCCGCGGCCGAGCCGCGTTTCTCGAGCGAAATATCCGTCCAGGAAGAAGAGGAGTAGGAGGAGGAGTAACGCATACGTTGAACCGGAAACGCAGACCCGCGCGGTGGCAAAAGAAGACAGCGACGGTGGAAAAAAAAGGCCCCGCGATCAAGGGCTTCACGGATCGATTCGCGACGCGGCTCGGACGCAACGCGACGCAGCACCTGTCGCGCGGCGACCAGGTAAGTGCATTCTTCCCTTCGTTGTCACCGGTCACGAGCAACGGTGGAACGTTCGAGGAATTCATTTAAATCCTGTTTCGCGCATCATCCCATTAACGGGCACGTTAATAGAGCGTTAACGTGAGACGGAGCTCGGTAAAGGTGGGAACGAACGCGCGCAGATGGCTGACGGGACAATTTTCTTCCTCGGAGGACGAGGACTGCAATTTCTGTCAAACGGTTCAATTCAGAGAAAATTGTCGCGTCGCGGAATGGGTTTCCGAGCGAAGCGACGTTGGAGTCGTTGAAAAAAACAAATAGAGAATAACGTTACAAATCGCGTGGCGCGGAAACGACGCAGCGCTTAGGTACGGGGACAGAGTTTAACAATGCGATCCGTGTAAATATTGTATGAAAATTGTCATAAGAGAACGACGTTCAAAGGCCTGGTGAATCAAAGTCTGTCTATAGACGAACAGGATACGACCGAGTTGTCCAATAAACGACGAATCATGATACTAACGTTTGATTACCTGTTGCATCACACCTGTTGCTGTTCGAGCCTCGAACCACGTGACGGCAGTGGCCGTGAAAAGATGTTCTCGATAGTCTCGGCGTTTGTATCGATCGCTCGGGCAAGCATAAACGACCGGAAGTGTCGGTGTCAATGTATCGCGCTAGTATGGTAAAGGTAACAAACAATCTGTTATAACCGGAGCCGCACTCTAATTTACATACAAGTACACGCGAAACCATAGGGGTGACGAGTAGAACGAAAATTGTTTTCATATCGTGCGACGAGGGGCCAATGCTTTCCGTTAACAAACAAGCGGGCAAATAAATTCACCGTCGACGTTTGCCCGACCCTCGACGAGGCAGTTTACCGTAAAATACGAACGATATCTCCCCCACGAACGACCGACGTTTTAACCTGCAGGTAAGTCGACTCTGCAACGCGACCAACAATGGGCAGAAAAATACTAATAAACTTCGTTAATTCTGAACTGGTATCGTACGCTCGCGATAATTAGTATTCCGGGTACGCGTCTCCTGTTTCGACGAAGCTCCAGGAAAAAAAAAATATGGTAGATGAAAAAGTCGAACGGTATAACAAGTTCCACGGTCTGCGGCAATCTCAGTTTTCTCATAAACGTTTACGAAGAAAGCGAGGTCATGGGAAGACAGTCTCCGTCGTACAATTAAAGTTTTTTTTTTCTTACGATCGACGAAACAGAAGATACGACTCGTCCCGATTGCGTCACGCAACCTGTACCGTGTTACGTAAAGGAAGGAAAATAACGAAATGCTGAAGAAAAATTCACGACTTCTAGCGACGGATCTTTGACCCCTGGAAACGAATATTCTCGATCCTCGGTGTCGATAAAGCACCTCGGCGTTTGATCGTGCTCGCGTCCTCCCAGGAATCTCTCGATCTCATTGTTCGTGGCCAGCAGGGCAGAAAGCGACGCTTCCGGTTTCAAGTTGGCTTGCGCACGACGGACGGACAGGCCTGGTTGCATCCTGACCGTCCAAGTAAACACCTGCACCATATTTCATGGGGAGAAAGAAAAAAAAAGGATCAAGGTCGTAAATAAACGCTTCGTTCGGTTATCCGTTACGTCCTTTGCTTCGTTCCATTGTAACGCTCCACGATCCGCACCGTCTTTACAGGCACTCGTCATTATGCAACGAAGAACCGTAATTGGAGACACGGATAAATCAAGGGAACGAGCGAAAATTACGCCGTACGACGGTTCACGCGGCCGGCACGTAAGTACGGAAACACAGCCGCTACGTTCTTGCAATTTTCGTACCCGATAAAACGGAATCGTACAACGTCAATTATTTTTACAGGCGGCTACTCGCGACCGGCATTATCTTCGACGATGGAAAATTGTCATGGCACCGGAAGCGAATAACTAGCCGCGGAACCGGAAGTCGCCGTGGGACCGCTGGGAAACTTGAAAATATCTCGTACAGCCTTCGCCGTTCCCTGGGAACCGCCGCTTGACACGCACGCGGACGATCGTGCGTTTTCTGTTGCGTGTTCGCCGCTGACGGGGCTCGCTATACGTTGCAACACCGATTCGAATACGATCCGATGTTAGAAAACTTTTGAAAGTCTCGATCCTGTTGGAAATCTTGTAAATCTTGATCGTTTTGCAAGTCGTCGAGTTAACGAATGTTTAACACCTTAAGTACGTAATATATATTTTCACTATTTTTGTCCACGAATTCGTCGAGACGATCTAGATTTTCGTCCAAGTTCTGTAAACGCGAGGCCCAATTCGATAGTCTTGTACGCGTTGGCCGAACCGCGAAGGAGTTGGTGGCTCGTTCGAGGTGCTATAAGTTTTAGAAAACGTATAAATATCGTAACGATTTCTTTGGAGAGTCGAATGATACACGGGCGTTCGTAAATACGCGACGAAAACTTGGCACCCGTGCATCGCTCGTAAAAATAAACGGAAAAGTGTTGGTAAATATGGATCCGGAAACTAATTGTAACATAAAATAAACATGTTTCGATTCGTCGTAAAAACGTACCCCGTCCTCTGTTTCTCGACAGGAATAATACGATAATGAATGAGATACACGACGACGCACGATAAGTGTACAATAATACGGACTGATTATAGGCACAGTTACGATCTTCTGAGGTCTTCGACGGTGGAAAATTGCCTCAAATAAAATTTAGAAGCGGTCAAACAGCGAGACGCTATCGTCATAGCGTAAACGTGGAGGTTTGACCTGATTCGGAGCGACCACTTAAACAATTTCTACGGTTTGGAGACTCATGATCGCTAACACTTTTCTGTTTGTTTTCAACGACGCTGTAAGTTCGTTGTTTGCACACCAATTCGTGAACTTCGTGTCTCTTTCCGCGACATTACCATAATAAATAATTACCGTGGCGGTATTGCGTCAATAATCATATTGTAAGGTATTGACGGTGTCGGTGCCTGTGTGAAAGCGCGCGATATCGTACATTAACGATTCAAGTTGGCTATTCATCGACTGTACACGCCTATCCGCTTCCGAGTACGTGTGCAACCCACACGCCGGTCCACTCATCTTACACCGACACGTAGTCGCTTTTATGATTCACGAAAGTTATCTTTATGGTCAGGTGAGTAACGCGTCGATGGCTTAACAATGGGGAAAGGTGGACGGCAGATGAATCCTTCGCCCTTTACGCGGGAGATCGTTCCTTTCGAACGCGCGCGCGGCAACATTTTGTCACGTACGTAGCTAACAAGTCATTTGCGTGGCCTTTCACCGACGTGGCCATAGCGATCGACCGCAAAGCAACAACGCGGCACTCGAATGAATCCTCGATTAGGAAATCACGACCGCCGGCGTATGAAAATAACGATCGTCCTGTACGCGAAGGCCCCGTCGAAAGCAGGAATTTCCAAGACCGTGTACACGTTATGTGTTTTCTAAATGCGAAGAAATCGCCTGGCTTGATTCACATCCAGAAGCCGTGGGCGATCGCCGGACGTCATTAGAAAATTTGAAACTTCCTCGACGTGCCGTCCTTGACGAGCGAACGATATTTCTGCGTCCAGGATGGGCGGGGAGGGACCAATTGTCCGGTCTTCCGTCAGTGTCAATGCCGGGACAGCTCCTAATTATTCGTTCGAAACGGAGTGCCGTCGACGCGATTCCAGATACGTCGTATGCTCGAAAATGTAAAAATAAGCGCTAGACGGTATCGTCGAGCAAGTGTTTTAGAACGCGCGCCTGACCACGAGAAAGTCGTAATTTCGGTCGCATTAACTGCCATTTAACTTTTGATTCATTTATGTCTCTGCGTCCCCAGGGATCGTAAATTTTACTATTACTTAAGCACGGTAATAGATACACCGAAATCAACGGTTCCTCCTGTCTTTGAAAGTTATTATAGGCAAGCAGGAACTATAAAAAACGTATATGCTTCAATAAAAGTCACGATAAGTGGTGTTAGAAACGGATAATCGATACAACGAAAAACAAAATACTTTTACACCCTTGGTATAATAGATCTAGTTGTTAATCAGCTGCGCCTCGCCGAATAGGGTAAATATTTACGTAGGGGAGAAATCAAAGCGTTCACGGTAAATATATCAGCGATTTCCGAGTGGACGGGGTACATATTACGAATGTTTGATGAGCTACCGCGTCTGATTGAAATATGGCCGCGATCACTTGATCCCGAGGCTCGGGCAAGGAAGTTCGGTCGGTGGAAAAAGACTGTGGGGGGGGGTGCAGATTCGCTAAAAGTAGCCGAAAGTAAGAAAATGTACAATTGTTATGCAATTTTCACGGGCTCTCAAGATCTGGATAGTCACGTTTAGGCGCCAGTATCAGCGATTAGATTAATCCTAACCGTATCGATATGTTTCCGCGCGATCACGATCGATCCAATATTTCAAACGATAAACAACAACTTCAGATAATACTGTCGTGACGGCGTACGCAATTAGAATTTCGATTTTAGCATCGAACGGGTCTGTGAAACGGATTTCCAGAAGCTATTATATATTTTTTTTTGTTACTAATGATTGGCTGCACGAGAATGAAAACTACGATGACGCGTCATGTTCTGGACAGGATAATATGCTCGTTCGTAATTACGTTCTTTAGTACGTTCAGCATGGACGAGCAGATGATCTCTGTCCTAGGCAAAAGGCCTGCGATACTTAATAACGCAATAATTAATTTTTTACGAAAATTAATCGCGATCGCGTTGGCATGTTCCGATATACCCAAACGCGTCGTTGTCATTATTATTAGAAACGTAAATATCAACCGGAATCATCGTTATTTATAGATGTTGCACGTTATTCGTAACAAGAACTACAAATTTGAATCGCATCCGCGATTATACGCGTCGTGCATCAAGGTCGCTCGAAACGATCCAACATTAAGGTATTAGACGCTTTGATCTGCTAAACAAATACCAGATTTTTAGCAATTTCTCTCCAACCGATAAAAATACTCTTTTGTGCAGGGTGTTCGAAACAAGACTTGTTAACCATCGATTCAGCGGAGAAAGAACCGAACGATAGCGTCCTCGCGAGCTCTGGATCGTTCGAAAAATTATGGGAGTTTCATGGAAAGTCGGTGGCGCACAGTGGGCGCCGATAGGCGTCTTTCGTCGTCACGCTGTTGCATGTCGACGGTAAAATGCATCTGGACGACATCCAAATTCAAAAATAAGTCGAAATTCGGCGGATTTGCCGATCATCCTCGACCACTTCGCTCCCTCGTCGTCTCGATCGCGTCCGCGACACCGGCTCCCGGCCGATTTACTCCGCACAACTCGTTACAAAACATTGTTACGTACGAAAAATTGGAAAATAAGTCTCTAGTTTGTGCCATAGTTACACACTTTCCAACCAAGATACTTTTCCTTTTTTTCAGATCATCAGAGCTGCTGGAATCGTGTCAGCCGTGAGGACACTTTTTTTTTAAGAGACTTTCTTGGATGATCCATAGCTCGTACAATTTTCGTTATCTGTACTCGAAAAAAATCCTGTGTACGCTGAAATCGTCGGTAAATATACGAAAGCAATCTACGGTTCTCTATATAAAAAATAACAAGAGTCTAAAAATTGCATTTCTAGAACCGAATACCCCCCGAATACAAAAGTTGGAGCTCGAGAGTCTAACGTTCGCGCGAATTCCGCGAATCATCACTATTTCTGTGTCGTCCGGTTGGCAAGCAACGAGACCATGTTGTCCTACGCTCGTTCTCGTCCCTCGTTCCCTCCCCCCCCCGAAATAAAGAATACATCACCCAGAGAGAAACAACGATATAACGAGGTTTCTATAAAAATTGAGGCGACGAGTCATCGGCGGCGATTCGCGAAATTCGATTCGGCGATACGGGAAACGCTTTTCGAAACCAGTCCGCGCGTTGACGCAACCGTCTAACGGGTCCGCGATGACGACACGATCGCGTTCGTTCCCCGCGGTCCGTATTTTTAAATCCCGTCTTGATCCCGCGCCGAACCGCGCGAATCTTCCGCGATCGCCGTCTATAAATCACTCGGTCTCTCACCGCCGCGGACGGGTCTCGAGAGATGTTCTCGGTGAGAGTTCCCGTGTGGGTGAGAGAGTGAGATACATACAGAGGGAGAGAGAGAGAGAGAGAGAGAGAAGGAAAAGTGGGAGTGAAAAGAGATGGAGGGGTCAAGGGAAAGAGAGGGGGACGAGGAGCGAGAGAAGGATAGACAGCGTTTTGAGACCCCTCGGTGACCAGTTTAGTTCTGCTTGGCATTCGAACCGCACGAAGATCATGTGACAGAAGGCACAAGGATCCTCGCACCTCGATCCAGGATCTCAGACGCGAAACGGAAGGGCCGGAATACAGCGATCGTGCGAAGGTCGAAGATCGAAGATCGAAAGGCCGCTGCCGGGACGATCCGTGCCGCCTTCGTGAATATTTCTGACGTTCGGAACACTGGGATTCCCTTTCGTGCCCGTTGTCGATCGATCGAGAACCGATCGCGGTTTCGCCGAGCCCAGAAGAAAGTAGGAAGTGCATAACCGTCGGATGGTATACCGTAAATGGTAGTCCAGGATATCGGCGAACGCGCAACGCGCTCCTTTTCCGTCTTCCGCGAGACACATCGTTCGAGGATGATCGCCTCGAAAGGCGCACGGCTACGCTCTCGACGCGTCGCGTAACACGCGCGCTCCGTTTAAATCAACAAATGATCGCTGCGTGAAAACCGGCCGCATACATTAACGAGGAAAGTGGTGTGCGGCGTTCTCTGTGCGTCGAACGCGGTGCCGCGCTACTCGTCGCTTTTAAATGACACTCGCGAAACCGACCACTGCAGAGAAGAGGGTCGTTGACAGCGTCGGGTAACGATAAACATCGAGCGCGGTGTCGCTGATCCGTGGAGATCTTCGAAAAAGAAACGATCGTTGATCGAGGAAGGGCGCTCGAGTTGTTCGCCAGTACGCGCACCTGTCGCTGTTTTCACGTTCGTGCGCGACCCCGGCGAAAGAAAGGTCGTCGAAAGGGTCGCGGGGGACAGATATGAGGTCGAGCCGTCGGTCCACGATCTAAGAATATCGCGAGCAGATCGTTGAACCGGGGCTTCCTTTCTTTCCACGTGTCGGCGGACCGAAAGAAATAAATCAGAAACTTTCTCTGTAACCGTCGGCTACGGCAGTGCTTTGTAAACTATGTCGGGAGACACCACGTCCGACGAGGAGGGATCCCAGGAGGACTCGCCGCGATACGACATCGACGATCTGGAGATTATCAAAACCATAGGTGAGCATCGTAAACACCTCCTGGAATATACTTTGTACTCGAAATTCACTTTGCGGTCGACTCGAAAGTGAAATAATATGCCACTTTGTTGTTTTCCAAATATTATCTTTAAATAATAGCTTTACATCCTTTTTAGAATAACTTTCTCTGCGAATGAATTACTTTATATCGTGGAAACGGGATCTGCAAAAGGGTTAATTTGGTGAGCGAAACCTGTAACGTCACCGGTCTCGATTAGATTCTGTCGATGTTGCCGGGCTTTCTACTTGCCTCGAGCCTGATTTGAAACGGTGTTTAGGGATATGCTTCGCTTTAGGGAGAAAGTCTCGCGGTTCCGTCGAACTTACAGCAGAAAAATTTGTTCGAACAACGGGAGAATATATCTTCGAATGGAAAATGTTAGAGAAGAACTAAAGCAAACTACCCTCGATGCGAGGAAGTGGGCCACTGGAGAGTGAGAGGCCACCGAGTGTATATTTAACTGCTCGTTAAGTCAGAGTTACACGAGAGACTCGATCAGTAAACTGCAGGTGTTCCGTTAGTGGTTTTTCAAACATTCCGACGTCTCTTGCGAAATAATTATTTATATGACTAACACCATCGATGGGATCTCGGATTGTCGTGCCGCGACGCGCTTTATCATCGTCGATAAAAATAATACGAAGAAAGCGTAGATCATCGATCGTCTCGTGCCACGTAATTGGAGCATTCTAATTTGAACGATAAATAAACTTCCAGCAACCTTAATCCTCTATCGTTTACTTCGAGGGTCGTTCCTCCGTAATACGTTTATTTTTCAAATAAAATAAATGTCAAGGGCACGCTTAATTGTAAAAAGAGAATAAAAATCGATCGTTGGAGGTTCCGGACCAAAATGCGCCCTTAAATCGCGCTTAGGTTAAATTCGAGCATAAAGCAGCACGCGCGCCTCGAGCGAAGATCGATCAGGACAGATGCGGCAGGCCGCTTCTTTGAGACGTAAAACAAGTTTTGGCCGAACACCAAAATCCTCTCGAGTGTCCATACGGAGAAAAAAAAGCAACATGTCGGGGGTGAGCGTCTGGCGTACGAAATTCGAGCAAACCATCCGCCACCCGGAGATGAATGAACGGTATAGAAATATCGATCTACCATAGAAAAGTACTTCGGATATTTTTAACTATCGATGATGCAAAAAAAAAAATAATATCTCGAGACGACCACGCGAATAAAAGAAGGGTTACGCGCGTGTTGTTTATCGCTTAGGCGACCATTAATTATCGACGCTTTCTCCCCTGGTCGCATAATCCGCAAGCGTTGTTCGGTCTGTTTGATACACTTTTCCCACGAATGCAGGTGACTAAAAGTCGGTCTGCCTAACGTACCACGACCAATTAACGGTGCCCCTGCGTTTCGCGCCGAAATTAACCGGCAAATTGCCACGTACGACGCGTTTTATCGCGATCCCGAGAGTCGTTTCGCGTACACAACTGCCATTACGAGATTGGCAAATTTTGGCAACCAGCGAATAAAGAGCAAAAACGTGTTTCTCCGTGCCTCGGGACAATCGCGGCGACTGCCAAAAACAGATGCGAACAGCTGTCGATGATAAAAACGACAAGCGGCTTCCGGCAACCGATACTTTTAAACGTCCCGCGGGGTCGATGGAAAACTTACGTAATTATTGCGTTTACATCGAATAACGAAACGCTCCGAAAAATGTCCTGCAAGGTGTTCCTCTCATTTCTATTATTAAGAAAAGAAAGAACGATATGATTTTTTTTTTTAGAATGCCCGATGTTACGTTAAAGATTGTCCATTACGTGAGACTCGTTTGCAGGCACCGGTACCTTCGGGAGAGTGGTCCTCTGCAGGCACCAAGGGACTCCAATGGCCCTGAAGATCCTCTCGATGGTGGACGTGATCAGATTGAAGCAAGTGGAACACGTACGGAACGAGATCACCGTCCTGAAGGAAGTTAAACATCCCTTTCTCGTGAACATGTAAGCAGAATTCGCTTTCTACTCGAATCTGCGCTTCGAATCGCCGATAACTCGCGCAGCACGCTACGTACGATGAAAAAGAATGTTGGCTCCGAGGAACGTATCAAAACTATATGCGCGTCAGTAATTAAGAAAGCTGCACGTTTGTCGGTCGAACGAAAGAAATTGTGGAAAAGAAAGCGTAACTGGGAACGACGAGAGTGATACCTGTTGGCCTTTCGTGGACGATTTATGTCGCTCCTGAAAAAAGATTACTTTTGGTTGCTTTGTGCTAAATTATTTTGTGCAACACCTTCTCCTTTTCCCTTTGTTTACACGCGAGTGTTGTAATTTTAAACCGTCTTTCGCTTTCCAGGCTCTGGAGCGGCAGGGACGAGGCAAGAGTGTACATGCTGTTGGAGTTCGTGGCCGGTGGCGAGCTTTTTTCTTACCTGAGGGCAGCTGGCAGATTTTCCGGGCCCACCAGCTGCTTTTACGCGGCTGAGATCGTTTGTGCCTTGGAATACCTTCACAGCAAGCACATAGTTTACAGGGACCTGAAACCCGAGAATCTCCTGCTGGACAGCCAGGGCCATCTGAAAATCACGGACTTTGGCTTTTCCAAGAAACTCACGGACAGGTAGCGCGACGATGCGTCCAAAAATGGCTTCGATCAAACTCGTCGATCGTCGCGTCGATCATTTATGGCCCAAACGTTGATCTCGTAGAAAATTTCTGGCAGTTAATAACAGTTCGTCAACGTATTGTTAGCTCGCAGAGAAACATAACATCCTATTGTCATTTATGGCACGATATCTAGCCCGAAGTAAACACGCAAATATTTTATCAACTCCTCACCTTGACATTCATGATCAGATCTGTATACACTGTATACCGCGCAGATAAGTGCGTTTGTTCTTTGAATCATGCTACCTTTTCGACGGTATCTCGTCCAAATGCACCTTCTGGTGTTATCTACGCATCGACAGCCGCGACACGCCTATTTAATTATGCGGAGAAAGCCTCGATAACAGCGCGCGATAAGCGTCTCCACCCGCGTCGAACGCCATTGCGACAAGCGTAGCTCGAGGGTAATATGTATATCGTGAACAATCGGTGTGTTTGCAGAACGTGGACTTTGTGCGGTACGCCCGAGTATTTGGCGCCGGAAATAATTCAGAGCAAAGGGCACAACAAGGCGGTGGATTGGTGGGCGCTCGGTGTTCTGATCTACGAAATGCTGGCGGGATTCCCGCCGTTCTTCGACGACAACCCTTTCGGCATCTACGAGAAGATATTGAGCGGCAGGATAGAGTGGCCGAAACACATGGACCCGATCGCCAAGGATCTGATCAAGAAACTTCTGGTCGCCGATAGAACGAAAAGGCTGGGGAACATGAGACAGGGAGCCGACGACGTAAAGAGGCATCGTTGGTTCAAGCTGGTCGAGTGGTCATTGGTAATTGATAAATTTTTTATTGTTCAATTTATGTAGCAATTGCTTATGTTTACTATGATCGCGAACAGGTACCTCAGAGAGCCTTGACCCCTCCGATAAGACCAAGAGTGAAGGCACCAGGGGATCCTAGCTGTTTCGACGATTATCCGGAAACCGACTGGCGTTCGCAGCCACCTCTGCCACCGGAACAGCTGGCTCTGTTTCAAGATTTTTGAAAGCGACATTGTAATTTCTCGGACGGCGAAGCAACAAGGCCGGGCAAATGATTTTTACAAAAGATCTCGAACCGACGTTAAGATACACCGATTCGTTCAAATTGCGTTAACGTGATCCACAAAAAAACTACGATTAAACGCGAGCCTTCTGTTTCATGTTGTACATAGTCTCGTTCTTTTATATCTCGTGCTGCATTATTTATTTGTACGTACTATGTAGGGTATATGTATCTGTCATCGTTGTTCTTTCTTTTTTCTCGTTTAAATCGTTGCTTCGACGAGACATTGTAAATAAAGAAAAATTGTGCAAATCGTTGGGCAGAACAGGGTTCCGGTCGAAGCGATACTGGGATATGCGATAGAATTGTTCGGAGACACTTAATATTGCGTACTCGTATCGATGTATGTTCCTTTTAATAGATAAGCGGCAGAGAGTGTCGACAGAAATATAATATAATTTTTTAAGATGACACATGTAAAGTAATCGTAACAACGTGTATGTGATACAGATCGAACAATAATAATTGAATTGTGCACTTTTCTTTTTTAAATCTCAAACGATAACGAGCGTTGTGATCCGTCGTCGAACGAATACGCGCGCGGTTGAAAATCGATCTTCCTCCACGCGGTTGATCGCGATAAGATCAATTTTCAAACGGCCAGTGAATAATTTATGCGAAAAGTTGACACGCGACGCCGTCATAAAACGCAGCATTCTGCGTAGAAGAAATCAGTATGCTCGCTAAAGCTAATTTCGAACGATCGTTCGGGAACATCGACAGACTTCTTAAGAGTAATCCGGAGGATCAACAATGTCGAAAAGATTCGTCGATCAGCACCAGCAATTTCTCTATTTCAACGACTCCTTTAACGTTCCGAAACAGTCGGTGGACAGAGTTAACGTTGTCAACGTGAAACCCACCGATCCAACAAGTATCTCGAAGAACGCCAAAGCTGTTCCGACGCCTCGAGAAGTTTTAAACGATTTTTTGGGGAGCACTTCCGTGCACGGTTTGCAATACTTCGGAAACATGGGCATAAAGGTCGGAGTTTGCGGGAAAATTTTGTGGACCTGCACCATGATCACCGGATTCATCTGTACGATACCACTTTTGCATATTTAACGTTCCGTGATCGACGGGTAAATGAAGAAGCCAGTTGTTTTGTTTCAGGTCTGGGTCTAATGGTGTTACAATTCTTACGACGTTACAACGATGATCCGACCGAAACTCACATAAAATCGTTTTACAATCCGATATTCGAAGCGCCGTTCCCGGCAGTCACGATCTGCCCGTTTTCGCCGATTCCTTTGCAGAGGCGTTTGGAAATTTTGGACGGGGTCATTCTGCCCAATAACGTAACCAGAGAGCTGGCGATGAGCTTTCTAAAGTTAGTGACGTCTGATAAACATTGTTACGAGAACGAAGCGTGGTACGCACGATTAATGGAATCAAATTCGACGCAGATACGGTCCATTCTTAACGATGCCCTACCCTATAAATACGTACGAAGGCATGGACAAGTTAAAGGAGTTCTTGGAGGCGAACGAGTGGAGCGTGTTGGATTTTTTGAAAATCTTAAAGCCCTGCGAGGATATCGTGGAATCGTGCTGGTGGAGCAGCGAACGCATCGATTGCAAAGAATCCCTCGTGGTGTCGTACAGTTCCTACGGACTCTGCTGCTCGTTTAATTATCTCCTCGAAAAATACGTGGGACGCGAAAAGCAAGTGGATTATTCATTCGCGCGCTGCTCAGAATAATTGCAAGGCGACACGTTCGAAAGAATTTATCGTTAACCTTCGAACGCCGGAAGAGGGTCCATTTCCACACGAACCTAGATTTCGTTATCATAGTTTATTTATGCAAGATCATTTATATTCATTATTATCGTTGTTTTTATCCGCTTTACGGGGGTTAATGGATTGTTATCCCGAAACTGGATACCTTGATTATTTTGAGCAGTTTAATTTTGTAATCGTTGTAATTATTTTAAACACGTTCAGAGGACAGCCCGCGCCGAAACCACTCGTCGCTGCCGATTTCGGTCGAAGGAGTGGCCTGAAACTCTTCATAAAGCAGCAGGTTCTGGTCGACGCAGACGACGGTGAAAACAAATTTGATAAAATGATCACAAACAGCGATGGCGCGATGGTAGGATAAATTTATAGTATATTTGTATGTTTCTCCATTACTTCTTAAAACGTTTGTGTCGATCATCGCGTACATTTGGTCCGATAGAGGTTTTGCAAATGAAATCAACCTTGTTTCCTGAACAGGTGATCGTTCATCACAGCATGGATTTCCCAGGGCTCAACAGCAACGCATACATTATACAGAAGAGCATCGATATGGAGGTGATACGTTTAATCGAATTATCCAACAAATCTGTTACATTATATTTAGTCGTCGATTATTGATATTCAAAATAATCGTCCAAGTTTATACACGCAGATCGGTCGACGTCGTGAAACTAAGTATCGATACGCATTGTGTAAATGTATCCCACAGATCGGTATAGCGCCGGAACTGACCGAGAACCCGGAAGGGCTGTATCATCGTAACAAGAAAAACGAAATCGTTCCCGTGTGCATTTCGGATAGCAAAAACAGCCTGGAATACTTTCCCTCCTATCGATATTTGAATTGCTACGCGAACTGCAGGATCAAAATGATGATCCAGATCTGCGGATGCCTGCCATACATTTTCAGCAACATAGCCACGCACTATCGCATCAACGTAAATAGATCTATCGCCGAATCCATTTCTCCGAGCGACGATTTCGCGTTCACGACACTGGAATCGATAGCATTGCGGGTTAGACGGCTTGATTTGCGTGCAGAAGAACTCGGAAAAGTTAAGTATCGTCAAAGACGTTAAAACGGCGAACGTAAGCTGCAAGTGCGGCACACCGTGCAAGGAGCTGTTTTACAGAGGCTTTCCAAACTCGATGACTCTGATGCAAACCAACGCCTCGTCCAACTAGTGAGTCGATGCATCGAATTTCGATATTCTATCCGCGATAGTCGGAACGGAATTAACTCGGTGGGCATCGAATATTTTGGTTCCTCGAGGCCACATTCCCGGCTGCGAATTTCATCGCGAACTACCTGCTCTCCGTTGCGTCACTGGTCCTCCATTTTAAGGGGCCATTCTACCTTGTAGACACGAAAAATACATGTTTCTTTCTGATTTTTTTTGCGGACTATTAAACAGCGATTAATTCCAGGTTTTGTAGATACATTTATTATATATTTAGCTATATTTACGAATTTTTGCAACGCATAATATCCATTGATTACGCTGTTTTTGTTGATCAACGAACAACAGTTTTTACGAACGGCGCCCGATTGCGTATGCGATATCTTGCGAACAAGTTATCCGAAATCCAAAAACCAACGATATTCTTAATATAGATGAGTGTGGTTATAGCATGAACTAGGATCTTTTCAGAAAAACAAAAAATAACAAAATGGTAGCTATTTTACAAAAAAATACTGAATATTTTCATATATTCGGCTGCTTTTTTGTTAATAAAAGCAATTATCCTAGTTCATGCTATAGAGAAACCAGTTCTAAAGATACTGTATAAATTTCATGATGATATCTTGAATAGTTTTTTTGTTATCACATACGCAGGCTATAACTCCGTTAGTTTTCCGAAATTCAACTTAATATTTGGTAGACATATTTTCGAGACTACATGCTAAAAGAAAATGCAAAAAAAAAATTAAATTTTTTTAATCCCACAAAGTAGAAAGGCCCCTTAATGGAGGTTTACAATCGACGATTTTGTGTTACTGCTCGAAAGTCGAAAACATTAATAAATCTGGTGCAAACTAAAATTATGATACACGGTTTTACAGCAGACACTTATCGACCAACGACGCCGTTTTAAGAGTTTTCATGAAGTCGCAAGTCTTTCAGATCACGGAGACAGTTCCAGCAGCGGACGCAGTATATCTCCTGGGTAACGATCATTTATTTGTTAAGATCTCTATCCTCGTGAAATGTTTCTTCCGCTTTACGTACATTCCCATGGATATGTTTCAGCGTCGATCGGCGGAATTTTCAGCCTGTTCCTTGGCTGCAGTTTCCTAAGCGTCGCGGAGATCTTTTACTTCGGCGGTTTGCTGTGCCGTTCGATTTTCCTGCGCCGGGGCACTGAATCTCCTTCGAAAAGGAAGCGGATTGCCTTCGATAGTCATGTAAACACTCGACCGTATTATTATTGATCGTTAATAAGCGCACATAAAACCCCGTGTATCGCTATTACGGACAAATTGAACGTTTCGCCTTTCTCTTTCTTCGTGTTTTTTTTTAAACGCGTTCTTTTACATCGCACGGGTCAGCGATTCTTTCGAAGCCGATAATTCGATCTACGCGACTCGTTACACAAGTTCGGCCGATCTATTGTGTAACACCTTTGGCATACACGGGAACAGCAAGAATCTGGAGCAATTAGATCTATTTCGAGCGATTACTGGAACACCGCGGGGGCGTTTATATCCACGATGGTAAAAATATTTACCACCGTCGGTTTCCTCTTTGAAGTTACTCCGCGGAAGAGTCGTCCCCGCGACGGGGAAACGTTTCGATCGATCGAAAACTTCCGATTTCTAGAGACAGACCGGCGTAAATTGACATTCGGTTATTCAAATGATTTGACAACAAATTTTAGAAAACCTGTTCGTTTCACAATGAAAATTCCAAGCGGCGTGCACGCCCCGTGCGACACGAAACGCGTCGAACGAGGTCTGCGGATAAAAGGATAGAAAATCGAGCGTTTATCGCACACACGTATCCGAATAACAGGAAACAGTCGCGATACGTCGAAAGCGGTCGATGAACGTATTCTCCGCGGTATTCTATTTATAAGTAAAAAGGTTTTTCGAGATGTACGAAATCGAATAAATTGGTAATCCGATCGTGGATAAATATCAGCGGGTGGTTACGCAACGATCGGTAGGATCCGTCGATCTTGATTTTATGGTTTAACGAAGCGATATATATTCGGATGGAAAGACGATGCCCATAACGTCTATTTTCGGGAGTGCTATCGAAAATACCGATTTAGTTCTCTGTACGTCGACTGTACGGCTGTACACCGTTGAAAAGAGCTGGAAGCACCGGCTATTTTCGACCAAACCCGCCCACGTGTTTCTTACGCATCGTCCATGTACTCGAAATGTTTTCTATCCGCGGGCGAAGTCGGTGTCTCCGTTTCTTTTTAACCGCAGGCTTTAAATTACACCGGGACGAACGCATTTTCTCTATGTTTACGCACACGCGCGAAACGTTCGCTCGATGCAGGCGTAGCGCAACATTCACGAAATGTTTCTGCTTCTCTTTGATCGTCGTGCGTTCGCTCGTTCAATGTTTCGCCCCCATTTTCCGATAGAATCGCATTCTCTTTACCGATTCCGTTCGAAACGAAGCTGTTCCTTCCGATTACCGTGGCCGCGGAATATAGAAAATTGCACGGGAGGAGCGCGAACGAGTTCGAAGATCATCGGGAACGTGGAAACTCGAACGAAGCGCGCTCGTTTCGTTCATTTTCGATCTTTTCGATGGAAACGCGTGGAAAGTGACGCGGAGAACGTTAAATCCATGAAAGAAAGTACCGATACGTGGTATGGCCCCGAGTGATCGTAGATCGATCAAAGATAACAGGCTGATGGCGTGTTGCTTTCCTGCCCCTCGCTTCACTCCTGAAATCAACAACAGTGACTGTGTTTTACGACGATATCGTATCACAGAAATTGCTTTTGTCGCGGAGATTTCAACGATCGCGACGATAAGACGCAACCGTTAAAACTGGCTGCACATCGAAGCACAGATGACAGGCATAATGACACAGCGAACCACAGAATTTTGTGTAAACAATGCGAACGGTTGACTTGTTGCAATGTGCAATTATTTCGCATTTACCCTTTGCGAATTGTCAGTACGTGTAAACTAGACAAGGAAATGGGTTAACGGTGTCCTGCGTTGTCTAGCTTCATCTGCACTCCAATGTCCAGCTAACTCAAGGGTTGACGATCGTCCACGAGCGAAACAGTATCGAATCGTAAACTCACCATGCCCCCGGGGGGGGAGGAGGAGGAATGTATTCTGAAGTTAAAACAGTCCCGCATACAATAACCAAAGGCAAATCAGCAGAAGTATGAGTATGAAGTACGTGATAAGGATGTTCTTCGTTTCGTGGGCCGGCTGTGGCATTTTTCAGTGTTCACTGGGTGATTCACGACACTAGGGAGAATAAAAAGCATTCTCGAGACTCGAAAAACATCTCAAAGCAATATTCTTTCCATTTGCGGACGCTACTTACGGAGTAATATCGGTCGCCGTCGATACGATCTTTGTCTCGAAGCTACGAATTCGTTAACGAAGCCCGGCAATCGGGGGTTTTTTTTTAAACGATCACACGACGGATTCGGATCGAACCGGAGGAGGAACAACTACCACGCCACTTTGCGCTCGATCTTCGACTGGATCACTCAACGTAGGATCCGCAATGATCCCGAAATTCCTCCAGGAACCGTGATTAAATCCCCCACCAGTTCAGCGGCGGACATCGCGTTGCACCTTCCTTTGTAACTTCTGCTCCAGGATTGGTAGCTCGGGTCCCACCACTGGTGGGAAACCAACGAGTTCTGACACCTCGGGTTATATTAAGCGCCGCGAATATATCGGATACGGCTTCGATGGAAAAAGCTCCGTGTCGATCCGCGATCGTCGTCCGTGCAAGGGTGGCTCGCGGATTCAAGGTCCTCCGAATGCCACCTCTTGGTAACAGCCTCGAAACTTTCAAATATCGAATGCTTCTACTCTTTAGATGATAATTAAATTGTTATTCGAGCGATCCAAAACGCCACGAGAGCACTCGTCGTAAATAGAAAATTCGATCGATCCGTCGAACGTCTAAAAGTCCTTCGATTTGATCGATGCCCGGCTATTCTGGTCGACAAAACTCGGTCGGCGAAGTTTAACGTTTGATTAGGCTATAGTGTTGCTCTTAAGTTAGGCTCTAATGTTATTCATCATTTCTAAGCCTTCGTCTAATTTTAACGTGTAACATGGACAATGTAACCGGACAACTTGACGTTGCGTAACGTTTCGCGATGGCACCGTGACTTTAACGCCTGCAGTTAGGACTCGCCAGTTCCTCGATACCATTGACCCTTTGCACTCCTCTGGCGCCGCTACGGCACACAACAATTCAATTCAAGTTTTATTTGTGGCAAGTTTATGGTCGTCGGTAGCTCGTGTTAAAAAGAATTCTCGGAATTCGAAGGGTTAAATAGTAAACTATAATATCGCGAGCAACGCATCACCGTGTTATTTATTTACAAAGGAATAGCAATTTTGCTTAAAATCACACACGCGAACGTTATATAAAATATTTCTTTATTCGATTCGTAGCCTAATTACAAAGACGACACTCGACCGGTAACTTACAGTACGCGTTACAGCTAGATTATAATGTTTTGTACATGTTGCTAGTATAGGTACGTAGATATGGCGTGTAATAAGACTGACAAAGTATGACTCGAGGGGTCATCCAGCGGAAATTAAAAATAAGATCCGCGCAGAGACCTTTCGACCTCTGTCTATTCTGGGAGTTTTGGCACAAAGATTTTAAAAATAAAAGAAGCAGCGACAGAAGGAAAAGACTTTATCCACGGAGCGCGGTATCTGCTAGACTAGCGACTGCTTCGAAGTTTCTTGCGATTAACGTTTATTACTTTATTCTACGCTTTTCTTAATGACTCGACCCGTTGATTAACTAGCTATAAGTACAATGGAGAGGTAAAGGGGAATTACGTGGATGCTTAACTCTATTTAATGTACACGACGATTCTAGCGATTCTGTGTTTTTTTATCACGCCAATGAAAATCCGAGTACGTCCTCCAGCGAATAGCCGAACAGCCTCAAGTCGAGTTTGTACAAGTTTGCTAATTTTCGAAGCTGTTTGTACGTAAGAGTGGAATAATACTTTTCCAGTTTGCTCGCGGTTGGCTCGCTGTTCGGCGGCTTGGCTGGAAAGCTGTAAAAAAGAACAGTAAAGTACGTATGTACATTCGTGGATTCGAACACCGACAAAGACTTTCGCGTACTCACGCGACCGAGTCAACGCCCATCCGCTCCAAAACCTCCGTGGCATCCTCGACCAAACTTTCGTATTTGCTGACGAGATTGTAGTTAACTAAACACGGTTGACACAACTGGTATATTGGTTTCCAGTGCTCGTTCTGTGTTCTGTTGAACGTGTCGTCCGTGATGAACTCGACGAATTCCCTGAACGTAACGTCATCGCCATTTTTCAACGACTCTTCCGTCGCGTTGCGTCTATATCTCTGTTAACAAATATATCAAAATTACTGTGCTACGTTTTTCCCGTGAAATAGGACAATAAGTTTCGTCAGAACTGCGATAAGGTTCCAGGAATAACAAATTGAGATTACTTGATATGATCGATAGTTTCGAAGATACTCGAGTGGGTAGATTTAAACGTATTCCGTGTATTAACATTGCGTTAGAGTAGGAGATAGGCGTTCCATCCTCTGGTAAAAGCAACTATAATTATAAAATTAAGAGTAAGATTCGAAGAGTACCTTGATGATCTTCTTCCCAAAGCGAGCCTGAAAGTACATCGAGCTCTTCTTGTGTTTCGCCTCCAACTTATTCCTGTACGCCGACAACAGCCTTTCCAAAGGATGTCTGACGACGATCAGTTTGTCGTAAGTCGCCAGCATTCGTTCGATCTCGGGCAAGGAATAGTTGCTCAGCCTTTGAAACGTGCCTGGGGAGTGAGCTTGGTCGGCTGGTATGTCCAACGGATCGCTACTTGGCCACTTTCCAGTGGCTACCATCAGAACACGTTTCCAGTTCGTGCAAGCAACCTGCTCGACGGAACCAACGATTCAAAGAAACATACTGAAAATCTATTCACGCTATCGTGCGTCCAAGTTCAAATGTTGCTAAAGGCTTTGTGCTATCTGCTGCAAACGGTACAGGCAGTCTATGATTCGACATAGTTGAGAAAAACTGTAGATCCTCCTTCGCGTATATTCAAAAAAACAGAAGAAAATTTAAAGATGGATCAATAGAGAATTATCTTGCTTTAGAATTGCGTTCTCTAGAAATTGACTTGGATCAGGTGTAAAGTATCCAACATTTGAACTGTCGACGCAACAAGTCTGATATTTCTTGGCAGCATACCTTGGGAACGTAACAGTAGAGTAGCTCGTGCTGTTCGTCCACGAGGATGTTTCTAAAGGATTCCGGGTCCGAGATTTCGTTCTGTGATTCGTCACCGAGAATTTCTTCGCAATTGTACTGCAATCTCTCCTGACGTTCCACCAAGGCCGATCTTGCCAGAGCATTCGGTCCTGTCCACGAATACAGAAAACTCTCCGTCTCGAAATATCGTCTCGTCTCACCGCTCGTCAAGGTACGCTCTCCTGCTACACTCGCGTTCGCGATAGAACTTGAAATGTTCAGGATAAATAGAACTGTCCCCCAAACACGGCATCCTGTCATCGTCCTTCCCGTCCACACTGGACATTGAGTTACTTTCTTGGTCCAATGCGATTATTTACGGAACGTTCCTGCGGAGATCAAACAGAACGATCGCTTAGGTAAATTTCGAGTCGGCGACGAAACGAACGACGTTTCGCGAGTCGATTTCGTTTGGTTGAGAAACACGAGCTACCAAGAGAGGTTTCCAATTAGACGTTATTAGTGTCAATTCGTCCAACTGTCGAAGAATTTCAGTTGCATCAATTCGCGGTTGGATAAAAAATTCTCGGATCAATTAGTCGTTTTCAAATCATCCGGGTCTATAAGTATAGATTCCGTCCTGTTTACTGCGCTTTACAGATCCAATTTACCGGATTACTACCTCGTTTAATAATCGTCAGTCGATCCTAGTCCCTATCGCGACTGTAATTTGGCTCCAGTTTGTTTAAAACACAAATGAAAATGTAATTAAAGTTAAATAAATTATATGTTTGACGTATCTTTAGATTAATAAATTAAATTACATTTTAAGACGAATACAGAAATATCGTGATTATTAGAACATCGATGAGCGTTTTATGTCGTCCAACGGAAGCGAGGAGGTGCAACAATCAGGTCGAGCGACTCCGTTTCGTGCTCTGTTCCAATTGAAGTCCTTTAAAGCCGGTTCTGAATGGCCAGTATACGGTACGTTTGACATCTAGATATGTAGAGCAAGCTTTTCCTTTAATAAGCGCTTAGCAGACGATGTCCGATTCGGTCGGTTTATGGTAAATAAGATCCGAGAAATCATCGAGTCGCGTTTATCGAATGATAAACAGTTGTTTTTGACATTTTATTTCGACCACGATCTTTGTAAAATATCATAAAACACAGTATATGTATTACTACGGTCATTGTTACTCTATTTGGAACGAATGAAAACATGAAAGTCGTATGTTACAATAATTTGAAACGCATCGTTGCTTTGCAATCGTTGAAAATTCTGTGTTCCATTTCGTAATTACATACGTTTGCAACGCCTCGGCAGGAATCGAATTTAACGCTGACTCTTGACACTTGTTGCTCGCTGGTTGATTATCTTTATCAAAAATTCGATTCGAAACAACGATATTCCATTCAGGCAGTCGCATGATCGATCGTGGAACGTACTCGTAAGCCGACCTTGCGCGAACACTAATGAATGGACAACGCGCGTCTCGTTAACGCATTCTATTGCAACTTCTTCGAAGAAAAGTTGACCGAGTCGAGCGCCCGTCCGACACAAATAACCTTTGTTCACCGGTATCAGTGCCTAATCACCTTGTCGCAGATAGTACAACGAGCGGACGAAAGCTGTGGCATTCGTATGATCGAATAAATTTCTCGTTTCGTTGCATAATGCCATTGAAATTTCGTGCTCGTTGCACAACTTGTTCCTCGCCTTGAATATCGACGATGGAACCCGTCCGTGAACGAGCGCGAACCACGGAGACCGGTGTCGTGGTAAAAAAAAAAGAAGCAGGAAAGGCTCACCTGTTACGAACGAAAACGTCGAATCGTAGACTGTCAAAATGTACGTGGCATGGTTGCTCGACTATGATCTCCAAATACGCGTTATTTAATGGCACGACACTCGCCGAAAAGCTTGTAAGGATCCTGTGAGCGTGCGGCTCGGTGGGAGAATGGCCCGGATAAATGGTCCCCCCCTGGAGGATCGACCTCCTTCGAGCGAAGTGCCCTCGACCGAAAAAAAACGTCGATTCCGTTTGATTCGTCGATCACATCGGGCGAGCAGAAAGGGTCTACCTCGGTGAAAAAATACACTGGAAACGTCGGTGGCACGGTGGCGGACGCGCGTAGTAAACGAGTCGAACGGAGGAACCCGATGGCCAGCCGGCTATTGCCTTGTCTCGGAGACCTTCTGACATAAGAATGGAACGTGGTGCCAGTTTTTAGAAGTGAAAGAAGCTGCGCGCGCCTCCGACATTTCATCTTCGTTTCTTCGCCAACAACATCGTCGATCTTCCTTCCTCGACCGTTCCCGCTTTCAAGTTATTCGCCGGTTTATCAAATACATTCAAAGGTTGGCAGCTGTGAAATCATCCGACAGGTACAACCGAACGTTCTCTATTATTTCTTCTTTCGCAAATATTCGTAACGTTAGATCTACGTGCATAGATCGCGCCGTGTTTCCATCGAAACGCGGTTTTCTTTCAATCGGAATGTGCATCGGGTTCGTTGCATAAATCGTAAAACGTAAATTGTTGGCAAATAATATTTACGAGTTCTGTAACTTTTTCAAATTGACGGATTATCGCTACGTTTCTGGAAATCCTGCAGGTAAGCGCGAACGTTAACATCGAATCGATCCAATTTGTCGTATCTGGTTGTATTTTGAGTTTAATCATTTTCAAAGTAGCATGATATGCGCAACTTTGTCATAGTGTTTTGTGCAATATTGAATGCAGCGCATAAAGCGTCACGAGACGTAATGGATTAGAAAAACGTGAGCAATATTCAAATGTAAATTTATTTAAATATGTTGCCTCGCACGGTGGAACCGATTTTTCCAATTACTTCGTAACTACAAACACGTGTCATGTTATAACAATGGAGGAATCATATTTAATGTACACGTTTTGCCCTCTAAATTCACCTTTCCTTTACTCTGCTCATAGCCGGCTCCAAGTCTTGATCACGCTTCGAAACAGTATTTATCTGGAATATTATTGCCAATGTCCTCGAATTAAAAAAAAAAAAAGAAGTAGCAACGAGTAAAACCCTGCGCGTCCAATTAGCGAGGAAGAGTAGACAATCTCGTCTCATGCTTTCTGCATAAAGGCCGTTGTTCGAAACACCTGTTTTGCGGCTTGTATGGTATCTAGAGAAAGTGCCTTCGATCGTCATTCGCGCCGTTCCCGTGGATAGCTTTAGTCTTGTTTTGGCCTTCGTCGGCTGTTCATCCTTCGAAAACGAACGACGACGACGAGTCCATCGGTGGAAATCGAGCAACCTGGAAAATTAAGAGGGAACGAAGATAAACGGGCTCCGTATACGTATCTCCTATCGAGATATACCTAATGCAAGCTTGAACGACTAAGCTTTCGTATTTGTAAGAGATACGAAAGCTTTTCCAAATACTTAGGTAACACCACACTTTCACGCATTCGACATATGGCGTTGTCAGATAAAAATCCGACGATAATACGTTGTTTAATCATTCCCTTTCGAAGGGGTTTCAAATGTTTCTAACGACAAAATGTAAATGTTAATCTCGATAGTATTTTGTAGTTTACTCGTAAGATACGAGAAGGGGAGAACGACGTGCACAGTGAGAAAATTATCCAACGATTCATTATCATACTAAGTTTCCTTGTTTGTGACATAATCGTGCGCACAGTTGACCATGTACTGTCTAAACAGATAACCATACTTATGAGATAACAGTGTGCAATCATCATTGAATTGCGGTTTGTGTTCAAGGAAAACGATGTTGTTACAAATTGCGTTTTGGCTACTGATCGGTTTGCTCTTGTCGTGGCTACTTGTAAATTATGTCAGCAAAGTCGTTGGCGCCTTGTGGGAAGTTTTCATGCCGATAATCGATACCAAACCGATCAATCTGCGGTCGAAGTTCGGCGAATGGGCAGGTGAGTTAGAACAAACGTATGTCCCTCTTGGATTTATCTCCATTAAAAATGTCGTTGGAATTTTAGTCGTGACGGGATCCACCGACGGTATCGGTAAAGCTTACGCGAAAGAGCTAGCCGCCAGGAACTTGAATCTGGTGCTGATCAGCCGAACCTTGGAAAAGTTAGAGAAAACCAGAGAAGAGATTTTGCAAGATAATCCGGGGATCGAGGTAAAGATCATCGTGGCGGACTTTAGTAAAGGAAAAGAGATCTTCGAGAAGTTAGCGGAACAACTGAAAGACATACCGATCGGAATCTTAGGTGATTAAAAAATTATTAAGCATATACTTTTTAAAGAATGTCTCATAAATTTCGAAGTTACGTTCATATTTTATGAAGTGTCTCGTATGAACGAACAAACTGATTATTTATCGATGCACGGACATATTCTAGTGAACAATGTCGGAGTACAATATACCTACCCCATGTACCTCGGAGAAGTCCCGGAGAACGAACTGTGGGACATTATCAACATAAACATCGGGGCAACCACGTTAATGACGCGATTAGTAATCGGGCAAATGCAGAAACGTGGAAAAGGTGCGATCGTGAACATTTCGTCCGGTTCGGAGCTACAACCATTACCATTGATGACCGTATACGCTGCGACGAAAGTTTACATTAACAGCTTCTCCGAAGCCATTAGGGCCGAGTACTCGAGATTCGGAGTAACAGTACAACACTTGACGCCATTCTTCGTGAACACGAAGATGAACGCGTTTAGCGACAGGCTACAGGTGAAGTCGATAGAACGATACACGATGAATTTGTATCGTAACTTGTTATTATCGTTACAGGTGTCCACTATTTTTGTACCGAATGCAACTACCTACGCCAAAAACGCGATCGCCACGCTTGGAAAAGTGGACACCAGTACGGGCTATTGGATCCATGGAATACAAAAGATTCTCACGATAATTCTGCCGACGCAAATCAGGACGAAAGTTGGACTATTTATAAATCAGAGTTTCAGGCAGGATTACTTTAAGCAAAAGAGAACAAGCTAGATTTATTTAGATTTCTATCCGTTATCGACGGATCAATATTGTATCCAGTTGTTAATTTAATGAAGTTAATAAAATTTGTATAATTCATAATTATTAACACTCCACATGGAACTAAATAAGGGAACAAAGATCGGTATTTTCAATAATAGTGCACCAAATGCACCGATGGGTCTGGTAAAAAAAATCATCTGTATAAAACTTTTCTCTATAATATTTTTCTATCGTCGCTTCCAACGAAATTACAATCTAGCTCAATTACTAAAATTACCCTGAATGTACACACACGCGTGAACTCTCACGAAACATTTTCTCTTTTATAAAGTAGAACACATTTCGCGGTACTTACGTATTTCAACTTTCACGATGTCTGCGCAGAAGATCCATGAAAACGGTTCGTACTGAGCACCCTTGCGTACGCATTCGCAGGTCACGTGACCCGAGTGGTCAAATTCTCGAACGGGCGTTCATTCTTCACCCATGCATCGCAAGAGGAAGACGTTCGAATTTTTTATACACTTCACACCACGGGCAAGATGAGTCAGTAGTCCAACGAGCGGTTTGCACACGCAAGTGTGCCTACACAACAAGCCACCCATGGAGTAAGTAATATTTATTACCTCAAAAACTACTGTAATATGGTCTAACGTTTAAGTGGTTACACGGTATCGGGTCTGCCATTTTGTGAACCATCTTGCCATGACTAACGCTAACGTTATAATGACGCTCTAACCGGACGATAGATTCCTTAATGCCATATGTTATAATTCTACAATTATATATCCCTCTCAAAAATTCACTAACAGAGTAATCAAATTTGATGGTGCGGTTGAAAAATTTTACCAAACCATACAGTTTAGTGTTGCGTCATAAGAACGTAATTCGTCGGTGTTCTCATATTTTGCAACATTATTACAATTACGAAGCATTTTAAAGTTACATAATACATAACTGATAGATGACTTATGTATTTTGTTCACTCATAAATTTTTAAGCGACCCATTTGGTTTACAATCTCTAGCTTGTGAATTCATATAAATAATAAATTTTTCTTTTGTTTCCTTGATTTCTATCCAGTATTTAAATCACGAAATTAAAAGTTTGTGTTATTAAGAAACATGTACTTGTTTACTTTGCTTAAGAATGTAATTTTGTTGTATCGCAAGTATTTATTAACATTATATTTAATATTTTCAGGGCCAATATGGCGCTCACTCCGAGCTACGTCGTACAGACGACACAAATTTCCTTTCATCATTTTTTAATACCTCTTGGTCGATCCTACACCGACGATGCCATCGAGTCAGGGCCAAGAGATGTGGTCATGGAAGTTCGAGCCAGTCTCCCCTAAGGGGGCATCGTCATCCGATGTAGAAGACGATTGGCTCTTATTTGATGATAAATCTGTAGAGCCTACTAAAAATGTTGTTAAACCAATATACGATGATCATCCCACCCGTGCACAAGTTGCTACAAAACTTTTAGAAGAACTAAATGAATGGATTAAAGAAGGTAAGTTCTTGTACAGCGATTTTATTAATAGTAACTGAAAATAAAAAGAGTCTATGTCTTGATGAGCGTTTGGTGATGGATATAGAATTTGATAACTTGGTGTTTCTATCATTAATATGTTTTATATATCATTATTATCATGCATTAAATCTAATTCTTATGTAAATCTATCTTGTAGTGCAATCTGCTGTATTTCAAGTTCGACATTGATGCAAAAGTTGCTCAATATGGAAAACAATTATAAATTGTACCTCAATTTTTGTATAATTGTTAAACACCAAGCTATAATGTACGCATATCCATCTACAAGCAGAGAAAGAATAAATGGATACCTCTGTGACAATAATTGTTTAACAAATTAATAGAATTGGTACACTTCTGAAATTATCGTGAACAGTCGTTTAATACCGTGATTTCGATATACAGAGGTTTCCAGAAATATATGTAAATATATATCCTTTATATCTTAACTTTCAAGCTATGGATGATTAAAAATGAGCAAGTCACTAATAACATTCTTTGTCGATGCATAGGAATCATAAGAAAGTATTCTTTTTTTATGAAACAACGTTTAGAAACTAGTGCACGACGGTGCTCTGGCATATTTCCTTTGTTAAGGCAAGGTGGACCCGATGCATAGTCTCCTGACCATAATCCACTAGATTTTTACAGGATCAGCTTGTGCAAAATTCGATATTAAAGCACATGGTGGACGCTATACATTTTCTTTAGTTATCCGTAACTTAAAAAGCAAGATATACTCTTCAAGTGTTTAAACGTATTTCTGAAACACTGTATATATTATGAAATATCAGTCTGTGCGTAAGAGTAGGTGAATATTTACAGCACGCTCCTCGATATGCATGCATCTATTAAATCAGCGTCCCGAGGTTTTCAAAACTCCATGTCTGAAAAGGATAGAAACTAACGGTAACGTTTTATCCGACTACATTCTCAATATTCCTATCGCTTTCATTCTTCTCGCTTCCTCCAGTATGTGGCTCATTTTTCTTTCTTTTTTTTCTGGAAAAGAGAGTGGGACAAACTGGTTGGTTAACCTCTATATAAACGGCTTTGGTTGAAGGCCGATAGGGGAGTGACGTGTACTTAATAGCTGTCGGAGTAGGGGCGACAGAGGGGAAAGTCCAAAGATAAGCAGGAGTGGTCTCGCAGTATTGCAAACTGATCGTACGATTCCGTCGATTAGTCTTCGTCACAAGTCGACTTTCTGACGATACTTAATCATTTGTCGGGTGTAATGCACTTTGTTATTGTTTTAAATCTGTAAATATTTCCGTCGGGTTCGTTTTGCCGTGCCAGCGAGGGAATTACGTCTCTTCGAGTGATAAAATCTGTCTCATTCTTGACTTACGTACTAGTCGACGACCGTGCCAGTGATCTTAATACCAGAAAATCGAATAATCCAATTGCTATATGGTGAATTGTATATTGTACCGTATCGTTATTTTCAACGGACTATAAACATCGTTTAAACAAGTTTTATCGGTTTCGTTCGGAAGAGAATTTTTGTCGTAACATACGTTAGTACATTCGCACGTGTTCTTAGAATCTATTCCGACAGATAGCGGAACTTAAAAACTCGAACGTTCGCTGAGACAAAATCTGAAATTGTTTTGTACGACGGATACTATCCGTATATGGTGATCTTCAATTGATCGCGTTGGATGACGATCGATAAAAAGTGATTGGTGAAGTGCGTAATATCCATGAGCATCTAATTTAAATTAACCCGCGAGATAAAATTCTAATATAGACCAGTAGTACTTAAACGATACTGGCATCTTTAAAAGTGATCCAAGAAAAAGACGCCTCTCGATGCCCGAGCGTGCTAATGTTGTATGATAGCATGCAGTTCGCATATCGTTACACGTGGAACCGAGAAATCATTGTTAATTCCCAAAAACTGGTAAAAAGACGTTGAATTGGGACTACTCGTGTCCCTGTAGGTGGACTTGGTTACTTCGCATCGAAAAAAATATACATCGTACCGTGCATCAAGAACAATTTTTCAATCTATATTCTTCCCTTCTCCTTTTTCTTTTTTTAATAAGGGTTCACGCGAAAACACTCGCACGTGATAATGGCTGCTACATGCTTTAGTGGTACGTTTCCTTTCGCTAACTCAATCTCCTCTCTCTTTCCAGCATTCGCCTCGATAGAAAAATATCTTTATTACGCATATCAAAGCAGTGTTGCCACATTGTTTGCATTATCGTGCAGCAGAATTGGATCGAATCATCTCTAAAAGAAATTGTTATCGAATTATTTTGTCAAATTTCGCGCGAATAATAGTTCTCGTGCAGTACGTAATGCAGAATGGTTTATACGTACAATGACGTATTTATCATCTTTGATTCCATTTATAACGCGCATCTAATTTAAAAAAGAACACTTGTAATAAGCAATTCGATTTGTCGAATCGCTTGTTATTTGGAACAATTTTCTACAGAGTAATCAAAGAGTATGCTGAAAGGATCGGTTACTGAAATGTGTATAGAGATCACAGCCATAGTTTGTACAGCTGCAAAAACAAGAAATTGAATCTACCGGTTAAAAATATTTGTTTAATGCATTAACAATTACTTGTTAGTTTTTACAATTAGTCTTGTTTAATGATAACATTGTACTTATATAAATTCTTATTGTTAAAAAAAAAAAAAAAAAAATGCCTTATCTAACCTCGTGCCCTCTGCATTTAAATGAAGATAACTGCACATTTCATATAAAGTCTGATCAAAGTTTCGTAAAGAAATAGGTTAGAAGTACATTACCAAATTTGAAATTTTATTCGTAGTAATATATACGTATCAGTGTACGAAGCTTTATTTTCAGCGACGAAAATAAATATTAATATATAACGAAAGAAATAAAAAAACTTACAAGATTCTGGCTTTTGATAACTTCCTGTACATTTTTACTGAAAAGTTTCCTTGTTTACAATTCAGTGAATAAATTTACAGGTTTAAGTTGTAAACTAAAATTATGTATCTTTTTTTATTCACTCGCCAGATAAAAAATTAGCTTTTATTCTGGAATAAATCCTTATGTCTCTAAGATCAAATTATGTTGCAAATAACATATCATACCAGTATTGATTGCAGTAAATGTATTGGTAGCCAAAGAAATTGCAAATCAAGAACTTGTTTTTCTAGTTAAACTAGTAATGTCCATGAAATTATATATACATCAATGTACCACTCCTACTTATTGTTCATGCAAGACAAGTAAAAGTACTGTTAACTGTTAAGTTTACATTAACAAAATGTACAAAACAATTTTAATATTGTTTTTATTTTAGTATTTATATTATGATATTTTAAATTATAAATTTTAACGAATTAAACTATATTTTCTTCAATAAAAAAAGGAAATAAATAATATTCTAAAAGAACCATCAAAAAGTATGTTTGTTAATATATATAAATATATTTTATTATCAGAATCAGATATGATAATATCATTGTTTTTTGTTTGTTTGATATAAAATTCGTATGCAGTTGATTATCAAATGAAGCAGAATACAAAGCATTAATTTTGTCTATTATTTAGTTTTAAAACTGAATAAGGTGATCTCTATCTATAGTAAATATTATTTTATTTTATTACAGAGCCTTTTTCAGACTGGTTAGAGGAAAAAATTGAGCTGCCCATTTTTGAGGAATTGCCAGTGTCTGAAAGTGGACAACTTAAATCAACGTCATACAATGAAGTTACTAAAATTCCCCAGCAAGATCACACACAAACTCTGTTGCAAGAGTTTGAAACAGTTCTCGAAGATGTGGAAGCTTGCCATCAAATAGTCCCTACATCGAGTTCTACGCTTACACCCCCCCAATCGCCTCCACCACATAAACCATTAAGCGTGGATACCCAACTACTTGTTACTTTACAACCTATACAACCATTGTATTCTAATCATCAATCCACATATGATGTGGTAGTTTTTGAGGAAAAATCGTATATTAATGAAGTACCTGTACAGTGGAACACAAAAAATATATCATTGGATCCATTAAATGCGGATGTTGCACATGACTTAGCTGTAGTGGATGAATATGTACGTTTACATACTGAAGATATTCCACCATCTAGTCCGTGTACAAGCTCTGGCGGTAGTTACACTTCATCGGAAGATTCTGTGGACGATCCAGATTGGATATTGAAATCCGGTAGGAAATCTACCAGAAATCGTCAGAAACCTTACTCCCGCCCGTCTGTAGAAGATAAAAAAGTCCGTAAAAAGGAACAAAACAAAAATGCAGCAACGCGTTATAGGCAAAAGAAAAAACAAGAAATAAAAGAGATATTGGGCGAAGAACGTGAACTTGCGGATCATAATGAAAAATTAAAGAATCAAGCGAAAGATTTGCAACGAGAAATTGGATATTTAAAGGGCTTGATGAGAGACTTATTTAGAGCCAAGGGTCTGATCAAATAATCCGTGTATCGAATACAGTTATGTTTAATCATGTTTAATAAATTTATTAGCCATATTTTTTGACACTAACTATTTTACAATGGTACTAATAACGTATTGTATTACATAGACTTAGATTATTGATTGTTATTCCTTATTTTTTAACTAGCCAAGTATTTGAACGTAAATCTAAAATCTATCACAGCTTCTTAGTAGGACTACAGAACCATCATCGTGTAATCCATAAAATATGCACCATTTACCAATTTATCGACGATTTGTTAAGATTAGCAAGAAAGATACATTAAATGACGAGAGAATTTATTAAGTATACAGTCCCATGAAACTCGATCGAGTGGAAACTTGCTGTTACTGAGAATTCTGCGGGTGATTTAATGCATTTTAATAATGCGAATCTTTCCATTCCAAACAATTCTAACCCAATCAAGTTATGAATTTTCTTACAAAACATATTGTATCAGAAAAATAATAAATGGGTTATTATGTAATAAACATTGACATTACTGTCAGAAATATTCCTCCTGTATTTTATTTCCTAAAAATATTAACCAAAATGCGTCTCGTAGGAATAACTCGAAGAATGTGAAAGCGTACGTTTCAAACGAACCAATAATTCTATCATTAATATGGATATTAACTGAAATGAATAAATGCAACATTAAAATGATGAAGATCGAATTTTATAAAGTTGTTAGATACAAACGTTTCGTTAACTTTTTACTATTAGCTATTTAATTTATAACAATTATTTTAACTTTATAATAGGATAAAAATAAGTTCCTGAAATATTCTTTGCCAAAAAAAAGTTAAGTAAAGCTATTTCATGTACGCTGAAAATATTTTTTAAGTAATAGAGACAAACCAAATTCTTATAATTTATCGTTTAACCATTTTCATTTATCCACACTGCATGTGTATCCAGTACATTAAGCCGAAGTGAGAAAACAGTATTTATTACGAAAATAAAATGAAGTTTACAAATATATTCTAAATAAACATAATGTCAGGTAAAACTTATAAAGCCTACCAAAGTTATAAAAAATTACATTATTAAAGGATTTTCATAGAAATCATAAAAATAATGTAAAATTTATATGCACAACAGTTTTACAGAAATTCTAATTACCTCGTGCTCGTGTTTAAAAAAATTTCTAAACAAGTAATACCAATTTCATTACACGCATACTAATTGCATAAGTTGGATAAAACATAATAGGAAGCTATCGTATTTGCAACATATTACAACGAGTTACCGAACGAATATGGACGTAATCGTAATGTGAGGAAATCATGACAAAACAGGATACCTGTAACGTTAATTACATATAGATCATTCTATTATTAATTCGATAACGTACAACTAGTTAATAACAAATGACTCGCTATGTTAATCTTCTATTACAGCTTTTAATCCGTTACATTTTTATTTTATACGATATACGAATTAAAGACTCCTGTGCGTAATTGCATCAAAACAGATACCAATATTTATATGTAACATTGTATGCATAGTCTAAGGACAAGTTGCGTGTATATACTATATGCATATGTGTGTATATACATAAATATGCGAACATCAGTACCTCTATTTACACCCAATTATAATCAATAATACTAGATCGACGAATACCCACGCAAAGACTTGCATGTTTTACACGATTTATTTAATTTTTTTATTCACCAATTTACTATAAAGGAACGATCGTGTACCTTGATTAGAAACTGTTTATTCACGTATGCGTACACATATGTATGTATGTACAAAACAACGAAAGAACGTTTTCATAACAACGCTAAATGGTGTAAATTTATGAACATATATGCCTTTTTGTCCTCAGGAATAATGAAATACTCTATGAAGCAAAACGTATAACTTATTTGAAGTTGAGTGGTCTGCAATATATTTTGTAATTACCTAATTTTACTCATTATGCTTTATAACATACTGCTCTTTCACTATCAGTGGCCTACATTCTATTATGAAGCCGAAAAATTGAATTTCTTAACCCTTTGAGAATGCATATCGGGATGGTTTCCAACAACATAGCTTTACCGATTTTGTACACACGTCGAGAATTTATTGACTCGATCGTCGTAATAAATCAACAAGAATAATACTTGCGTGTAACAGTTCATTGAATTAAAATTAAATTTATACATTGGAATAAAGTTGCTTTTAGATACACGTCGTTTTCCTATCTACTCCAAAACCGTCTCGTTCCAATTAACGCCCATCCTCTAAAACGTCCGCCCGCAGGATTAAATCAAGAAATCGTATTTTTAATAAGTATATTATTAATATTAAATATATTAAATATGTATTAATAATAGAATTTACAGATATCCTAAGTTTGAAATTTTTCACAAATATGGTAGAGTTCACGTACCACTTAATTATTCATATTATATCTATGATAATGTACATGTAATATACATGTAATTAATTCTGCAATCTAAACAGAGGAGCACTCATAAATAATATGTTACGAAAAAGATATGCAATGCGATCGAGAGTTAATAATCTGCCAATAAAACTGTACCTTAGCTATGCTGTATTCAAAACAGACGTGCATATAGATATACATTGCTCGCTTATTAATTTATACTTATACGTGTCTACTCACAGAATTTTTATTTTAGACGTACAACAAACAAATATTAAAAATACACGAATATAATGTTGAGTATTGTTAAAGTCTGATACAAATTTGTAGAAAGCAAATCACGTATTTATAAAAAAAAAAATCTTGAAGTAAACTATTATTTGGTACATAATTTACAAAAAAAAAAGAAATCAATATACTTCTGGATATGGCAGTACATCCAATGTAAATATAAATTTTCTGGAATGTTATAAACAAGATTCATGAGTATTTATGATTTAGTGTATTAAACTCGTTTAAATGTAAGTGTTATTAATGGTATCGGTAAAAAAAACACATTGCTATCTTTCAAAATCTATCTTATAACTGTTAAAGTGCAATTAAATATTAAGTAGCTTTCGGTAAATGTTGTAAGTTTCTTAATTAAAAATAACCACACTATATATATATATATATATATAAATACGTGGAGATATTTCATTTGCTCAAAGATTTGCAAGTAATACGTTAACAGTCAAAATAACTTCCGATTACAAATAACATTCTTAAATAATACAAACTAGAATGCTACTCCTTTATCACGAGGATTTTACGGAATCTTATGTGAGTCATAGATGTTACATTTCTCGCATTCCCTCTATTACAGCGATACGATGCTCCAGATTCAATGTATATCTATATAAGTCACCAATTGCGTTCATATATTGAATAATGTAATTTAACTGCTTATCATACTGAAGAGAAATTACAGGAATATTGAGAAACCTTTTAAAGTGCCTATGTTGTAGTATCACCTTCCTCTTGTTCAAGTCTGGATGAACCACATACACGACATTTACAGCAAACAATACAAGGTGCAGCCAATAAAAGTAATGGTGATGCAACAAGTAAAAGTAACCCAAATCCAGCAAAAATTCCAATGACCTGTGTTCTGTGCCAAATAACCGATGCACGCGAGTGACCCAATTTATTTTTACATGGTCCTTTGTCATAATGTCGCAATAAGAAGTCGTCCTATAATATTTGAAGAATCGTAAAATAAAAAATTTTTAATAAATAAACGGATTAATATTGTTACCATACTGAATGAACATACTTACATCTAAAGAAGCTAAACAGTACCAACAAAACACATGTTTACATCTTTTGCACATCATTTGAGCACATCCTTCATCCTTTTCAATAGGTACAGAGCACATAGGACAGCATTTGATATGATCGCCATCAAATGGTATACCTAATGAGAGGTCGGAACAAGGGCCACTGTGCCAAGACTCTCGGCATATAGAACAGAAATCTGTAGAGCAATTAGGACAATGAACAGGTCCAATAGCAGTTCCACTTGATCCAGTAGCATTTATCGAACATATTGTTTCACAACCTGCACGCGGACACCAAGCACGTGCTTTGTCCATAGACACATCTATAGATTATACATAAAATTATTATATCTGGCCATCAGAACGTATACGTCAATAAGTTAAAACATGTATCGAGCTTTACACACCTCTATTCAATCGAAATTTATGATGCTTTTCCATAAGTTCAGAACTAACGAGACTTGTTATTTCTTTTATGGAAAGTATTGCTCCATGTTCACATTGCGCATCGGGACAACTAATTTCGTATGCACCTTCTTCGATCTCAAACTCAACATATGCTTTCATACACTACAACATTAAAATAGATATAATATTCATCCCTATAAGTGCCTAGAAGATATACCAAAAACAAGATTACACATACATCTTTACAATAGGAACAACCACAGCCTTCTATTTTAAATGTTTTGGAAAGAGAGGTATCGATAAGACACAGTTTACAAAGTATCCGTCCAAGTGTTTGCTGAGAACCAGCAGGGACAAAATTCCCTGCAGCTAAACTATAGCGTGAACTGGACGCCAATGATAACAAACTGGAACATCGAGAACAAACTCGACTGCGATTTATGGGTCTGCCTTCCAACGCAGAAGTACTTAATCCCACTGCAGTTTCACATTTTCTTAATACTCCCGGGCCTACACTCAGCCAGCTACTACCACGGGCTTCCAAACTTGCGCTACTTTCAGGTCTAAGCAAGGGTGTATCTATTCCCTTCCCTAATGCGGTCCTTTCTGTCAAAGAAAGATTTACAACGCTTGCTTCTTTGCGCAACAAAGGCAATCTGACCCCATTAAGTTTATTGGACTTGTCAACTTTCTTTTGATTGGTAGCAATTTTAGTAGATGGATTTACAGATGTCACAGAGCTGGTGGCAGTACCCATATCCATTAGTGGAGCTCGTCGTACGACGAGCGAATGTAGGCTGGGCATCCCCTATTTATCAATGTAGATTTCACTACCAATTGCGGACAAGAACTGTGCTTAATGACTTTTTCTAGACAGTTTGCAGCAGCACTTGCCATAAGGCAAAATATGTATATAAATCATTAAAATTAAAAATGTTACACCCATAAAATGATTTGATAGTGCATATTTCAACCTGCTCATACTGGCATAACTTCACAATGCTTGTCACATTTCATTTTCTTCTTTATAATTCTCATGGTTCTTCTTCATGTAGTTTCAAGGTAATTAGAAAGAAGATCGATTCTTACTAAATAGAAACGATACTATACGTTCGCAGAACAGTTGCATTTTAATACAAATCTGCTGACGTTCAAAATTCTTTACTTAATCTCAGAAATAGTATGATTCGCGACAGTTAACCAACGAAATAAAATAATAGCAAAGTAACAATACACAAACTCTGCTAGCGAAACGTCCGGAAAGTATTACTATGCTCAAACAATATTTATGTTGTGCTTGTCAGTTCAAAATATATTGCAAAGGTAAGAAAATTGCTACGCAATATTTCACAGATATCCATTATTCGAGAGAACACGCATCGACGACACTTTAAACATTGTTCTATTTGCATATTCTTTGATATTATAATTTTTTAATAATTTCACGAACTATTCATGTTCTGTGTCACAAAGTACAGCAAACAGTATACACAAATTACCGACTAACTACTTCCGCCCCCACTTGCTTACACTTTTTCTTAGAATATCGAAAAAAAAGATTATCACTGCGTCTGTACTGTGATATCTTTACAGAAATTGCAATTGGTTTTGTGTTTGACATAATATTATATCCTTCCGACTCGCTTTACGCATACGAAAAATGCAGCGGGCAGTGACAAAATATTATGACAAACCTAAAATAATAATTCTTTTAAACTAGTATTCATACGCTAGTAAATTTTTGATATAGCGTTTCTGGTTGAATTTCTCATCCCAGTAAAAACAACCATAAGTAGTACCCCAATTTGTTAAAATATTTACTGGTTATTTTTTACTGATATAATTTAAATTATTGCTACGAGCGAATGTAACGAATTTGAAGACGATATAATAGGTTTTTAATCTGTTCATAGTACTTGATTTGTTTTTGTTGATAATTTAATATTGCATATCGTGCTTCGCAAATTCACCAATGTAATTTTAATAATTATATTTATGCAAGTGTTCAAACAGATAAATGGAATTTAAACGATGTTTCTACCGAATAAAATCCGAGAATAATTTAAAGTATCTCACCAATCCATGTTTCATGTTCGCTTTGCACATTGTGATTTGTATATTAATTACGACGAAATTAAAATATAAACTCCATATGCATATACATACATATGCATTATTAACAATTCAAAAAACTTGATATTCTTGTTGGTATACGATAGAAAATTATGTACAAAAGAGCGGGAAATTTAACTTAAAATCGTGTTAATAATATCCTTTAGTTTCGTCTGTTTTACATATTCTATTGAAAAAAAAAACATAACGAAAAAGATGCGCTTTTTAATATGAAATTAGTAAAGCGTTTACATCGTCTACCATCTTTATGTTATCATTATCTTTTGGATGTTGTGTAACATTTAAACATAAAAATTATTTACGAATTTCACGAAAATTTGTTAATTCAGCGAGGTATCAGAATAAGATAAATAGTGTTTACAGTTCCCAAAATGGTATACACTTTTATAAGAATTTGATTATCTTAATACTAACCAAAGTAACTAATATGTTCCACGTTTACCACGAAATAATCGGTTGATCTTCTACGAAGGTCTTTTTATTCGATTAAAACTTCAAAAATTATTATAGGAATTGTTTTTTCATGACAAACTTCCATAAAAAATGAACAATCACTTTATTATACATTCTTATCACACAAAACTGATTGAAACTTAGAAACAAAGTATTAGATAATTATGCTATAGATCATATACATTCTGATTGCAAATGTTAAAGGTCAGAATATATAGACATTAATATTTACAGATACTGATTCATGGCCTTTCTTTATATAATGGAAATCTAATATTCCAAGATTTATTACAATTGTATAAAAATTGAGCAAATTATGTATCAGCAAGACTTGTTTACAAAGTAACAATGAAAGTAAATCAAATTTAATGAAATGATTAAGACAAGCGTTATTTAATATGTAACGCAAGGAAGCCACGTTTATGAACACCTCCAGTGAATAATAATATCGATATCAGACTTTTAAGCAATTGCATGTTCGTCTTTAATTGGTAGCAGTCTTTCAGATGTGAATATTAAAATAATTGATAATAAATTTTTTTGTTGACTAGAATATCTTCTGTGCTCTTGTACAGGCATGGAGATTTGCTACAACGTTATTGACATTAGTTTCGTATGTATGCGTTTCAGAAAACCGTTTTAGAATTATTTTATGCTTCCGGGTGACATAAATAATACTTCATGAAACATGATACAAAAATTTTATAAAATTCTTATATTGCAATTTTTAAGCAAAGACAGAATGATAGACTATACATTGTCAGAATTAATTGTATTTTTTGATTTTATAAATTAAGAGGCGTATAAAAAAGAAAAAAAAAAAATTATGTAAACTACAATCATATCATAGTTACCATCAATTATATGATCAATAATTACTTACAATTAAAGGAATACTACTATACAACAGATTCATTTGTATGTGTAGTCTATACAACACACTTCTTGATTACAAACATTCCTGTAATTTTTTTGTCAAATTTATCTTACATGCAATAGATGCGATAAATAAAATGATAATTTAGAAGACTGTAGGGAAAATTTGTTGCTATATGAGACACGATTTGTTACATTATAACTGTGCGTTAAAAGTAAGATTAAAACAATAACTTAGTATTGGTCGTATATTTTATAAAGAAATATTGCCAGGTGTGCTATACTGTCCTTTTCGGGAATGTGTGTCAACTGCTCGAACTGCGAAGTAATAATTATTGCCTTCGGAAAACTGTGAAAAAAAAAATATTATCGATATTAAAAGTATCGATATAATTCATGGTAATCGCTAAATAATTATTCAAATTACTTGCGTAAGAGTGCACGCCATAGGCAGTGGTAAAGCTCGAACGTCTCCTACTTTTTTCCACAATGATGTATTGGGAGGAATACCAGCAACTTCTTGGTACGCATATAATTGGTAACTAGCAATATCTGCATGTTTATCAGACAAATTCATATTCCAGGATAATACTATGCCTGTAATAACAGTGAACGTTTTATTTTTATACCACTTATTAAGCTCTTTAATATATGTAAATTCCGTAACACACCATTCGAAGTCTTCGAAATTTTCAATGATGGAGCTGGCGGTGGAAGTTTCCAAACAGGATTTACAGTATACTTTCGTGTATCTGGTAAAGGAGCAGGATGCTGAAAGAAACAAATATAAGAACAATAAAAACATTTATACGTATTTAAACGAAAAAAATAAAACAATTCAAAACGCACAGTACCTTATTTAACTGTACCGTTGAAGCAGCTGATGTAGTCAAAACTCTAACTGTTCCATTTGCAACTGTTGATATTCCTATAAATAGAATTTAATTGGATCTCCGTTGTTTATATTGATCATTATAACATTTACATATTATATTATATTATTTATTTCAGCAAAATAAAATTACCAGTTTTGTATGTTAATGTTGAAAACGATGCTCTGTTACAAGAAGTCACTGGCCGCATCTACGGTAATTAATTTTGGATGTTAGACTACAAAATAATTGCGTATACTAGAATTCTTCAAATTCATTTTAACCCCTTCTCGTACTTTAACGGGTCTAACTCGCGATGAAGATTTTGACAGCAAATCACGATCGTGATTTTGAGTTTTAGTTCTTATCAGTACGTCAACAAGAGTTGGTCACGATTCTTATAATCTGTCACAAAGCAGTTTAGTATCAGTCTGGTCTGTTTACTGCGCGTTGACGTCTACACATTTGGGCCCGGATTTCAAGTAAATGCCACGGGAAGGGGTTAACGAAAGTATGCCAATAGATCATTTACATTACCGGATTGGAATTCGGTGCTATTAATAACTGTCTTGTTGGACCTACACCACTTTGCATCACATACGCTAATCGAGGAGCGTTCATATTATTCTAAACAAAGAATTGTATACAGTGTTTATATAAACATTTACTATGCCGATTACGAATCTTCAAATATTACTATATCACATACCACTAAGGCAGTAGGTGTCGGTTGGCTAGCAGGTTGTACTACTCTTATACTAGGAGGTTGAGATGTTATAGCTACATTTCCAGGAATAGTTTGTATCACCCTTTGGAAGCAAGGTTGTGTTTTTTGTGCTAAATTTATTTGTTGATCGGTTATCGTAGTTGTAACAACTGGTATACTGGCAGCAACTATAAGTTATAAAGTTTTTCATAATACAGCTTTTCATTCGGTGTCTGCAAAATAAATAACATCTTAAACGAAAATTTACATACCTTTACTTTTCTCTTCCTCGTCTGTAAGATCGATTAGATCGTTTGCTCTTGCTTTTGCAACATTTACGGTAGTACTTTGACGATTTATTTGATTCGGAAATTTCCCATTTAAGACTACAGTTTGCGTTGGTTGTTGTGGCTGTGGCTGCAATAATTACCGATACATTTGTTTATCAAATCAATCCATACATAACAAATTTTAAGTACTTACATTAGATATTATCTGCTGAACATTAGACTGATTAGGTAATGTTAAAGTATGTTGTGTGTCTACAGGTTTAGCTACGACCAAAGCTGCAGGAGTTATAGTTGACATAATGTTTAGTGGTTGAGTATGATTTTGTGAGATCACAGCAGTTTGTCCGCCTACTGATTCGGTTCGTCTGGGAGATCTTACTTTAATTCCTCTCCTCGGACTAGTCGCATTATTTGTTTCATTAGATGTATTTGGTGTATTATTACTATTTGAAACATGTATGGATTTCATATTTGAATTCTGTTGTAATTGTCGTAGATTCTGCATTCCGTGATCCTATGCGAAGATAATAGGATATAAGTAATATTAAGCTTTAGAAAATTTTGTCAAAATATTTTAATTAAATCGTTAACATGTACCGTTATGAAATTAACTTGTAATCCAACAGATCTGTTGATTTTTATTGGCGGTATAGGTTTGTCGTTATTTGCACGTCGATCCGCGGCATTACGACTTAAAACCATTTCAAAATCTTTAATCTGTTTTGTTAATTGCTGACATTTCGCACGCGTTACTTCTTGGTTTCTTTCCGATATACGAGCTTGTTCTCTTAATTTACCAATTTCACCACGCATTGTGATCGTTTCAACAATCTTCTGTATTAAGAGTTCTTCTAATTCCTTTAAGAATGTATTAAAATTAAAACATATAATTTTTATTATCGATACTATCAAATAATTCGGAAAAATTCATATATTTTCAACATACTTCCTGTTTCAATTTTGGCAGTTTCTCTTTCAGATCTCTTCTGAAGAACTTGTGAACGTAGTCAAGTTTTTTAATGTTATCAGAATTATTTTCGTTTGTTACTACTTCATTGGATGTAGTTTCACAATTTACTTTAACTTTTTTAACGCTACCGTTCATAGTAACGCTATCAATTTCGGTAAAGTTGCGCTTTAAAGAAGGTGGAGATAAAGGGCGCGCATCTTGGTTTATTTTATGATTTACAATTACAAACTTATCGGAGCCATCGCTCGATTCTAAATCGCTGTCATGACTAAGAAATTTCTTCCTTATTATTTCTTCTGCATTCTTAGCTGTTCTTCTCTTCTGTCTTCCACTGTCTTTAACTATAACAGAACATTGTAATAAAAGCCAAATAACTTACAAATTCAGCAAATAATCTAAGAATAAATTGTATAATTTCAACCATAAAAGGATAATTGGTTAAAGATTAAATATAAGCAAGTACACCTCAAAAATATAATGAAATATGTCACCTCTAATACTGAACTTCTGAGATTATTTCAATATTATTGTAAAAATTATATATATAATTAAAATCAAATGAAAATCTTAGATGTGAAATATTTTACAAAAATATTATATACATTTATTTATTTCTCATTGATCTAGTCATATGCCTTAGTTATTCCAATTATTTGGTATAACTCAAATTTCTTTAATTTCCCCTTTCATGGTATATTATGATAACTATTTCGCATATTGTGATTGCTATTGGAAACGTGACTTTTTATAGTATTTTTGTTATAATTGAATATATTTTTGGTATCAACTTTTGATTTCATCATAGAATTTAATTGTGCGTGTTAATCAACTTCTCAGAAGTATGATTTGCATTTAGATTGAAGGAGTGTGAACAAAAAAAATGAATGCTAATCAAATGTTTAAAAATGATAGATTTCTTTTTATAAAAATATATTAATTACTTCATTTTTCATATGAAGATCTATTAATAATAAGGTGTAATAGAGAAGTATAATTAATTTAGAGTGAAATATATATGTAAAAAAGATTGGAGGAGTACATAAAACTCAGTTGAAATAATGAAATGTTTTATCGTAATTTACAATATTTATATTATTTCCTCGGTTAAGTAATGATAACAGAGGATTAATAGTAAATATTTTGAAAAATAAATAAAAACACCTATCATTTTCTATGTTATGAAAACTAGGTACGTATATAATATAAGGCAATAGATTTACATTTACTTCTATGACATAAAATATGTCCTACCTTGCTTATCTTCTTCGGCAGCAGCTTCTTGCGCTGCGGCAATCATTTTTTTTGTTCGCCTTTTCCTTCTTTTAACAGTTACTGGAACGTCAACAACTTTTTTGTCACTATCACCACTATTGTCCTTTACATCAATAACAAGACCTAATGAAACATCCTGTGATTTGACACTAGGTAAATCATTTTCATCCAATCCAGATGCAGTGTTTTTAGTTAGGTTTGCCATATCATTTGCAAAATTTATCGCTGAACTATCTTTCTCTGTAGATTCTACATTTTCCTCAACAGTATCTTTCTTATGCTCCTGAAGATTAATTTTTGAATTAATTAACCGATCTTCAGAAACAAGTAGTACTTGAAGTAATTTAGAAGAATTTGTACTATTATCACTATCATTTAATTGGTCTTTATCACATTTTACACCATTAGTAATTGGTTCAAGTAGTATATTATTTTGTAATATTTCAATTTCTTTATCACCTTCTATACTGCTTAAATTATTTAATGCAGTAACATTTGCTTTAAGATCGTTATTTTCATTTTCCCCTTTTGACGTTATGCCTTGCACAGGAGCATCTTTTTTCTCATCTCCTAACAGTTTTTCTATTTCAAGATTCGTTACTTCTTCATTTACTGTTGATTCAGTATCTGTAATAATCTTTTCTTTTAAATTATTAAAAACAATTTTACAATTGGTTTCAGTCAATTCTATCCTCTGATCTGTTTCTATAGATTGTTGACTCTCATTAACTTCTTGCTCTCCTAATTTATGAATATGTTTAACTTGTTCGCTCTCATTCACATCTGAATCAGTTGTAGCTTTTATTGTTTCATTTCCTTGTTTGTTATTTTTATTGACCTTTTTGGTACATTCTACAACTTCATCATTGTCAGATTTACATTTTGTATTTTCAGTCAATAATTTTTCCAATATTTTAAGATTGTTAGATTTATCGCTATCAGAATTAGTATTATTAGTGCTAGTTTTATCTTCTTTAATTGTTTCCACATCATTATCATGGGAGTTTATCATAGAATTTACAATTTCTTCCTTATAAGACTCATTAATACTATTAGTTTCGATAGTAGTAATATCTTCACATTTAGTATCATTGGATGGTGTTCTTGTTTCTGAACTCTCCTTTGCAACTATTAATTTAGGCTGTAATTCCAAGGGATCATTGACAGAAGTGGTACCAGTAACACTTACTTTGTTTAGGTCATCCACTTTTGTGTCTTCCAGATCTTTATTAGGTAATTCATTTAAATTAGCATTACTGTTGTCACTACTAATTGGAGATTCACTATCTAACACGTTGCACTTTCCATTTTTCTTGTCAGTACTGTTTTTATGTTTAACACTGGTGTCAGGTTCACTTCTTGAAGATATGTCTGTATTTGAAAAAGACACAAGATTTTGGTCAAATTCACTTGTAGGATTAGGTTTCATCATAGCAGCAGATTTAAAAGATTTCTTTTGTTTTCTACTGCCATATATTTTATAATGTGAATTATAATATCCTCTTCCTCGTTCAAAAGGAAGAAATGCATTGTGAAATCTTTTATTGTAATCATATGAACGACCTCTATTATGTCCTCTACGTGCAGAATAACAATGCCTGGTATAAGAAATATAATTGACACTAGAGTGAGGGGTACTTGCAAACCTCCGTTGAAAATCATAACTTGACCACATATAACGAGGCATGTTATTCATTATTGGCCTCATCAATCCATTTTTATTTCTTTTGTTATCCTTTTCATGATCAGTTACTACTTTGTCATCCATGGAAATATTACCTGCACAACGTTCCTCTTCACGTATTTCCCTCGCAGTTGCACCGTGTTGTATTAAATTTATTTCTGGAACAGGAGAAGCTTGTGCATCTTGATTTTTCCCAGACATCACAGCTACAATACAAATAAAATAAATTAATGTTGTCTGCAATATGATAATAAACTTTATATTACAATTTTGTATAAGTGCTTATATATTTTAAAAGAAAAATCAACTTTAGTGTTTTATATAAGATACAAAACTTACCAACTGTTTCATCTTTCAATTTATTTTCTTTATGTAAAATTGTTGTCAACACAACCTCTTGTTCAGCTTCATCGTCGTCATCAGACAGTCTCAAACGCATACTGTCATCTGATAAAGCTTCCTCTTCATCGCCATCATCACCTGCTCCATATAACAGTTCGTCTTCTTTTTCTTTTGATAATTCATCAATATGATGTGTACCGATACAAGACAACGAACGTATAGAATCAGAAGTATGTACTGTATCGCTTCTTAAAGCCTCCATTATAGAAAAGATGAGATACACAAGGCAATGTCACAGGCCATCCATTTATCTTCAAAATTTAATATTCTTTGATCTGTAAATGATTATTCTTTTGAAGCATCATTTTGTAAAGTGAAATAATGATTTTACGTATATTAAAATATTTGATTATACATATAATAAGCATATGTAACAAATATCTTTACTCATTTAATCTTTGAATTAATTAAAAGTAGATTAAATACATATAAAACGTATAGATTAAACATTTACATCGTAAATGTAAATGAGAAAACTCAATAAATTGAATATGAAATATTATATGCTGCAAAACTACATTTTACATTTTGTTATAAAAAATGAAATATAGAAGGATTTTTTACTTTTAATAAATAGCGTCTTCCAGAATTCAACTATTATTACTGTTCACTTATATTTTTTTGCATTTATTTATGGTTATAAGTTTACAAATGTAATATAACATTATATATTGAGATATTCTATAAAATAGGAATTTTAAAACCAAATGTTAATGCTAAAGAACGTAAAATTACAATCAGTCTAATCCTGTATTACAGTATTTTTTATTTCTATTAAACCATAACATTAAATAATTTATTTAATTTGTACTATTTTAATAAATAACAAGACACTATGCATAAAAAAACTGATCGTGCAATCAGGCTTGTATGAATTCAAATAATCACAGAAAAGATATCCATACTTATTAAGGATACTTTCATTGCAAAAATAACACTAGGTATTAGAAATTCACATTTTCTCCAAATCAATGTTTTCTACAGGATGTCAGGCTATATTAAATGTATAATTCGTGCGCGAAATTATTAAACAGCATTAACAGCGACACTTATCACAATGTATCAGATACAAAAATCAATTTTTTTAAATATAAGTAAGGAAAATGTAATACGGGCCCCTCGATGACGCGCCAACATGTGTCGTTCCTGGCCCATAAGTACTCAACTAATAAAAATGGCGGATTGAAGCTATATTGCTAACGACTGCTATTGTATTTCACATAACACGTGTATCATTCATACTGTCAAACAAGTGTATGTTATTACTTTGCAAAAACTATATAGAAAAAATCTTAATTTTCTGTCCATAATACATTAAGCAAATTTTTAATCCAGTAACAAACAATCTATACGTTCAGGTCACCGACGAAGCTCCAAGGGTTTAATAAAGTCAGAAATATTGTATTAATATTAATACAAGTAAAGGTACACAACACAAATAGTTATAATAGATAACCACATTAAAATAATGTTAAATAAATTAATTTGAACTACAAAAGTTTATGTTCAGAAAGGCGGGATTCCCGATAAACTTGTCTATTGAACGAGTACTGCTGAACATACATAGGCCCCGACATGCGTCCACACGAAAGTCAACGAATGTACACGAAGTCGTCCAATATGGCGTCGTAATTTGCCCCCCGTGAAACTAATTCCTAATAAAATAATATAAATAAAATCTAAGGAATAGAACTTTCATGTCAAAAATATTTAAATAGCCTATATATGTAAAGTTTCACGTGAAAATCTTACCCTTAAATTCTAACGAAGTGTGCATTTACCATTAAAAAACAAGGTCATGCTTACAACTTCCCCCACTCTCTTCATATCTTTAAGTTACTTAATGCTACTTAATGCTTCGCGCTATTAATATTAGTTTCAATTTTTTATTAATTTTGTTGGCTTGAATTTTTATTATTGATACAATTGTATCATAGAATTATATTTACAAACTATAAAAAAGTTTGATTAACCTTAAATAAAATTAATATTAATTTTGAAATTTATTTCGAATATATTTCCTTTTTTGTGTTGTTTGTAGAATTGATACTAATTGATTAACTAATTAAATATTAACATTTTATTTTTCAGAGAAGTGTATATAAAATTAAAATAAGTGTACGTAAATACTATTTTGTAATTTGCAAGTACTCTTATATTGAACGTTTGATAAGTAGCCCCACCCCTTCCCTTCCCCTTCCACGCTCACTGACGAGGTCAACATACGTCACTCTGGTAATACAACGCTATGCTCACCGAGTGGGAGTAAGAAACATGATAATTTTATAACTCATCAAAATGATCGATTTTAAAGATCTATTTCGAATTTCAGAGATTGTTCATAATTCCCACGCATCGAAAAATATTCGTTCCCGTATATCATTGTAGTTTAAATTAAGCAACATAGTTTAAATATTTTATCTATTTTGGAAAAGAATTTATGATTTATACGTTAACATCATTATCTGTGATAATTTTTCAGTAGATAAAATAAGGTTATAATCGAAATAAAGCATAAAAGACATTAAAACTTCTTTTTGAATTTGTGTTTTTTTTTATTACATTACACGAAATACATGAAACAAAAAAATGCCTAATTACGCAATAATAATGTAGTGACTTATATTGTAAAAATTTTGTATTACAGTAACCAAATGTTCTTTTATTAGTGCTTTACTCATGCGCGTCACGTTCTACGCATGTGTAGAAGAGTACAGCATGTATCACTAAAAAATAATTACTCAAAGAAAACATAGAAACAAAAAATCATAGAAGATATTATGCCAATTAACAAGTACAACAATAATCTACAAAAAATATTAATAATTAGCAACTGACCGAATTAACAATCGAGTTACATAAATTATATGATCCATTTAAAATTGCATTTTATAATTTGAACTTTTTTGTATTTTATAATTCTTTTTATTAAGATAATAAAGTTTGAAACTAATACTCAAAATAAATCAGGACGTAAATGGTAGATCTCAAGGTCAGTCCCTCTATAATGCGTCGTTAAATAAGTACTAGATCTCTCCGGTAGGTTTCTTAAAGGTTAAAGGATTTTGCGAGTCCATTAAGAAAAATACTATTCTGCATTTTTAACAAAAATTTCAATTCATATTTTTTCATATACGAAATATTTAATTAAACTCATGGGATATTAATTTCATATGTTGTAAATAATACATGCAAATAGAACTATTTTTGTATAAATTGTATTAAAATTTGATTGCATGTTAAATATTTTTGTAAGAAGTGCTTCTAAAATATTAAAATTTGTATAATACTTATTTAGTATATGTTAAATGTTATATAATTGTTATGTATACAATTTTTATTAGAATCGTTAAATTTGTTTTCTTATATTTCTATTTTATATTAAATTGCATTATATACCGCAATTCAAATGTTATACATCTGCGTAGAAACATGTAAGAATGCCAGCTTTCATTTTGTATGAAAGGACAACAAAATGGCGTTCATATGCTATATAAAATGGCAGCTTTTCGTATATAGTATGACATCTGCAATGGCCTCGATCGTTACATTTGGGACTTCAGACCCAAATTTTTATACATCGTGAAAATTATATCAAGTAAATTATCAAATTACTTTTACTATTCCTTCGAAATGGAATGTTTCAAAATTATCATCTTTGGTTCACTACATTCATTAAGAGATCAAATTGTCAAATTTATTTTTAAAATGTTTATCACAAAACCTTTTGACGTCAAATTTCCCCATGATTTTGGGTAAATATGTGTAACAATTTGGATCTTATAACGATTTAGAACAGAAAAACAGAGTGACCCACTGCTGAACTGTGACATGTAAGTATGTACACAACTGATGAACTTACGTTATGTTATAATGCAGATGGTCTTCAATCAGTGATGCACATGTTCTTTGTCTTACAAAAATACGTTATATTTACGATAAATGCCAGAAACGAAGATACACTGTGATACCCGACATCGAGTATCTGCAACACCGCAACCTAAACAAGCGAAGAGCAACGTTGCCACTTTTATTCGTAACCGTTTGCATACGCGATCCATTTGGAAAAGGTTAAAACTTGAATTGAATAGCTCATATTTTTCGATTTGTTATAATTTGAAACGCGTATGAAATTATAAACCTACTTGCTATAAATTTTATATGAAAAAATGTGTGTAAGAATTATCGACCTACATACATAGTGTGGTTTGCACTTCAGAAAATTTTAACAACGCATGCGCTATGACGCAAAATACTTTCAGAACTTATGATATTAGCTGAAATATGCAAAATACTTTTACTTAGAAACCAAAATACACTTTTCTGTTAAGAGTATATGTAAGTATGTAAAATCGATAACAATTAAGTGTTAACGATATATTTTTTAAACATGTAAATATATTTTTTACTCCTTAAAACCTAGTCTATTTCTAACTATTTATTTCTATGATTTATTAGAAGCATGGTGATTTAAATTAAAAATGTTATGTTATTGAAATATATTATCAGAGTAACAGTCTGTAATATTCATGATAATTAATATTTTCCTAAAATTGTTCATAATTGAATGTAGTCCCAATTTAGGAAGTATCAGTTACTATTGAAATTGGAATAGTCTTTAAAAATTTTTTACAGTTGGATTTTAAAATTAACTCGTTAAAGGGATTATATCATATTATTTCAGTAATTAAAAGTACAAAGACATAGAATGATATGGGAGTACCATGTTAAGTTGTAAAGTTTATCAGTTCTGTGTTTTAATAGCTGCACAATGTTAAATATTTTTTCATACTATGTCTAATTTCTTATCATTCAATAGATTAAATATGCTATCTATAGTTTACATTCAAAAATAATGATTAAATATAGTTGATACATCATTGTGAATAGATTTTACTATTATGTTATAATGTATTATATGCTTTGGGAGCTTATGGAGGTAATGCTTCAGCTGCAAGTAGATATTATGCTTGTCTTTAATTCGTCAATTACAATTATGTATGCAGCAATGAGGAGGGCATTTCCAACAGTACATATAAAGTAATGAACTAAAATGAAAATTGTACTGTTGTACTATAATTTTCCACCCACCCTGTATATACATATGTCCATAAAAAGTTTGGTGTATGTGTACATATGTATATGTACACGGATATGTACTTACAAATCCATGTTTTCTGTAATTAAACAAATGTATCTATTTAAATGTATCTATCTATAAAAATAAATTTTAGTAAAAGGTATAAAATGAGGGTATTATAAACAATGTGACGCAATAACGATTAGTTTTATAATATAATATGTATTATAATTATATGTTTACGAATATATTTATGTAGTATGTTTATGTAACTTTCTAAAATCAATTATTATGTATTACTAAAAACATACTTAACGATATAGATGAGTTATCATCGTGTTATAAGGGTTAGTTTTATTTATCACGATCGTGACGCCGCTCTGAGCTGCGGGAATCGGAGTTCGATTCCTCGTTTGGATAAGTTATATTTTCCCCACATCTAGAGCAATAAAATACAATAACTGGAGGAGGCATTGTGACGTATTCTCAATATGTATGTAATACTTCTTTGAAATAATAGTAGTGTATTAATTGTGTTTTTTTAGTGACAGTAATTACGACGACAATGTTTTTCAATACGAGTGTATTCTGTCAAGAAAGATAAGTTCTTGTAGAGGGCGACACTTCCGATACGTTATTTCACTCTGAATTTTTGTATTATTAATAAACCAAGAAGCATTGATAAAATATCACAAAATCATGTAAACTTATAGTAACCTATTAGTAAAATGATTCCATTCTTTTAGTAAAAGTAATACTATATCGTTCATATAAATCAAGAATGAAATTGCTCGTAGAATTTAGAATTAAATTTTAACATTTAAAATACATTATTTCTAAACATTATTAAATTAACACCCGTTTCTGTATCCTTTAATACATACTGATATTTATTGTCATACGTTCATAACTACCGATTTTTCGATTTTGTGAATCAGCCTTACAAAAATCATCGTATCAGCAAACAGTACTAGAATAAACAAAAACGTGATAGTACTTTAATTTTAGGTAAGAAACTTTTTACAAAAATTATTTCTTAAATGTATCTAGTTAGTTGATTGAAATTGTCAATTATACCAATCAATATGATCCGATAAATTTAGCATCGCAGTATTTAAGAAGATAAGGAAAAATGCTGGAATTTTTCTCGTTAATTTAATTGCAATGTGCTATGAACTATTGATATGTATTTACTTTGTAATAATTTCGATGTACAACTTGTACTCATAGAAAGACGATATAATGCTTCGCTAGAATACATCTAAATACACTCTGCGAGAATGGTGGAAGCGAGTACGATTCTGGAAATATGCGAAGAAGAAAATATTTGATATTCTAAAAGAGTTAAACAGTCTATAAGATTCTTGTAAACAAGTAACGAACGATAAGATTTGGTAGAAAATATATCGGTTCCATAGATATCTAATACACCCGCATGCGTATTAATTACTTCTTTTCGCAAACTCGATCGAAATACATTATCCGACGGGAGAGCACTCTTTGGGCTCCAGAGGAAAGAAAAGTTGTTGTAATGGCTGCCGTGTCATGAAATGAAGGTACCGAGCCAGTTTTGTGGTTCCACGATGGAGGATAACTCCAGTTCTACATCTCAAAATCACAATGGACAATTATCTAGTGGTGCAAATGTTTCACTGACAAACAATAAACATCAGGGCAATGACAATGGTAGCAATGACGATGCCAAGGATCAAAGTCCACAATACTCTATGCCTGGCATTTTACACTTTATTCAACATGAATGGACTCGCTTTGAACTTGAACGATCGCAATGGGAACTTGACAGAGCAGAATTTCAGGTATAACTTCAGTATCTTTCATACATTTTTGAAATTTATCTACGTGTTTCTCCTTAATGTACTTCTTTCTTATTGTCACTTCAACTGTCATGTGACAGGACATTATAAAAACACAACTAATTTGAATGTATATAAAATATTGTAATACAGATTATGTGCCTGTTTAAATTTTAATTAAATAAGTACTGTAAGTTAAATTGAAATGTATTTTACAGGAACATCTCTTTTCTTTATTATGATATTGTGTCTGTTTAAATTTTTTGAGGTAAATGTCACATCATTGCATCCAAAATTATGTTTCAATCGATTTACTGATGATATTTATACACAATACAGTTACAAATTTTATGCACCTCACAGTTAACTTACATATTAATTAAAGTTAATGTAATTATTCAGACATTGTATGCAACTATAAATTATTGCTGAACGAAGCTTTGTTTTATTGCATATGAACAAATTAATACAGTTGTGGATGATATTAATTGTTGATATGTATACCTCATATTCCCATAAAAATTATCTTGCGAAATGAGTTAAAAAATCAGACATAAATTGTACCACACCTATTTCTTTATATAGGAGTTTTTTTTACCTTATACTCTGAACTATAATATTTATTCTTAATACAAATATGAAATTTACATATGTAAAAAATATACTTATTTTTTTTTTTAATACAAATCAATGAAATATAATATTTAATAATACTTATCTACAGGCTAGGATAGCTTTTTTACAAGGTGAAAGAAAAGGTCAAGAAAAATTAAAAAATGATTTAGTAAGAAGAATAAAAATGTTAGAATATGCACTCAAACAAGAACGGTAAGATCTTTTTTCAGGTACAGTCATAAATGAAATGTTACTCTTACCTCTAGTAATATGTATATATTAAGTATTAATGCACTCACGATAATTGTCATTTTTACAGGGCAAGGTACCACAAACTGAAGTATGGCACCGATTTGGTAATTCAAGGAGATGTCCAGCCTCCTGTTTATGATGAAGGTAGTAGTACTTGTGCTAACTCTGAAGTCGGGGGAGGTGGCGACGGAGAAGCTCCTTTTACTTCAGTTAGTAACATCAGTTGGAGACAAGGTCGTCAAATTTTGAGACAGTAAGTAATGTTTGATATTCACAAATATTTATTTCTATCTTATACTATGTTTAATGTGTATTGTTATTCTCACAGCTTATCTATAATTCTTCTTTTAGATATTTACAAGAAATTGGTTATACCGATACAATAATAGATGTACGATCAAACAGAGTAAGATCTTTACTTGGTTTAAATAACAATACAGATTCAGAAGATATGAATACTCCTGCATTAAATGGTAATGAACCATCAAATAAAAAACCAAAGGAATTCTTTCCCTTCAAAGTTCCAAAAAAAAAGGTAGAGGTAAATAAATTTGTTCGTGTTTAATTATTTTATATGTTTAACAGATTCTGCTTGAAAAGTTCAATAGGCAGATTAACTTGGTTCAATATTGAATATAAATAAAATTTCATAATAGTGTAATCAGTTATTAATATAGTTTCATATGTTCATGCTAGCAGCAACCGCCTTCTATAGCAGAAGCAATGATACTAGATACAGAAGCAGCTGTTATGGCGAATTTTGAGTTTCTTACTCATACAGGTATGGATTTGGAAGAAGAAGAAGGAGATGTAGAAGATGATACCTTTGATGAAAACATGGATCCTAAACCAAATAAAGTAATGGATAATAAATCTTTGTATTCTATTATATAGTATTATATACTATTCCATATTTTTTCAGTAGAATAATAGCTACATCTTTTGATATACTTTTTTAAATTGTATTTTTAGACATCAATGCTTTTAACAGAGGATGTTGATGCAGAAGCAGAAGAAGTATTAAATGAATTAAATCTTCTCACAGAAATTGAGGAATCACCGGCAGGTTCTGTTCATTTGGATATATATTCAACTGATTGTAGTTAGTATTGATTGTTTCTATTATTTTAGTAAAAAGACTTATTATGTACACATTTGAATAGTATTAAAAAAAGAATAATGTTCAATTTACAGATGCATTACATTTACGACCAGATCCAAGGTGTCCCAATAAAGAAGGTGATTCCACATTGGAATTGGGCGAATTAGAATTATTGTGTGTTAACAATGAAGCAGAAACCTCGTATGATGTGAGTTATTTTAATTATTGTATTATATTATATTGGTTATTGTCATTGTTGAGATGTATAAATGTACGTGTGTGACAAGTGATTTTAACCCGCTGCTCCGAAGAATCGATTATTGTGAACTATTAGCGCTTATACTTCGTCAATCAATTAGTACCCTGTGTATTGTAAACGTTTATGGGTATTTGACGAAATGCTGTTGCTCGGTGTACAAAACAGTTGTCTGTATGCAATACTGACTGCTGTTAAAAGTTCACTGCTCTCAATGCACACTTTCCGTCGCAGTCTTCCGCAATTTACGGATTAAAATCTAACTTTGTGCAACGCATCGGGGCTTCTTTTTATCTTTTTTAATATAAACAATAAGAATAAATACATATTGATGTAGATGGTTGCCACCACAAAGGAAACCTTCAGAAAAACATGGAATGTAAAATATACGTTACGATCTCATTTTGACGCCGTTCGAGCTCTCGTCTTCCATCCCACAGAAGCAGTCCTTATAACTGCAAGTGATGATCACACACTGAAATTGTGGAATCTTCATAAAACTCTACCAGCAAAGAAGTAGGTCGTTTAAACTTAAACGAACCGTTAACTTGTCTTTCCATTAACGCTAACAAGAATCTATATAATTGTATTTTTTTATTTCAGATCATCTTCATTAGATGTAGAACCATTATATACATTTAGATCACATACTAGTCCTGTCCTATGTTTAGCTATGTGTAGCACAGGAAATCAATGCTATAGCGGTGGTTTAGATGGTATGATTCATTGTTGGACACTTCCATCAGCTAATATAGATCCTTATGACTCCTATGAACCAAGTGTCCTTAGCCAAACATTAAAAGGACACACGAATGCAGTTTGGGGGTTAAGCATGTATCAACCTCGAGCACAATTATTATCGATTAGCGCTGATGGAACTGTCAAATTATGGAGTCCACAAAGCAAATCTCCACTACTCCATACATACATTTCTGAGCAAGGTGTGATATTTCTATTACCATAAAAAAAATTATTTCTTTGGGAAAAATAAAAAATCATATTTTACAAAATTACGTATACATATCGTTTTCTTTTAATTTCTTTGCAGATGGCATACCAACTTCAGTAGACTTTATAAGAGATGACCCGCATAAGTTAGTTGTAGCTTATGAAGGAGCTTGCGTGGTGTTTGATACAGAAACTGGCGAGAGTGTAGCACGTCTTGAAGCCAATGAAACAAAGGGAGTAAACCGTGTTGTGGCACATCCAACATTACCATTAGTTGTTGCGGCACACGAAGATCGACACATTCGATTTTATGATCATCGATCAGCCACTCTTGCTCATGCCATGGTTGCTCATTTGGATGCAGTTACTAGTCTTGCTGTAGATCCCCATGGTTTATATCTACTTTCAGGAAGTAAGTGACGGTGAAATATACAAGAAAACAAAGACGAACGAATATTAATGCATCACAAATCCTTAAATTAATAACGTTTAACTTTCAGGTCACGATTGCAGTATAAGATTATGGAATATGGATAATAAAACTTGTGTTCAGGAGATAACGGCACATCGTAAAAAGTTCGACGAAAGTATTTTAGATGTAGCATTTCATCCATCGCGACCTTTTATAGCAAGTGCAGGAGCTGATGCTCTTGCCAAAGTATATGTGTGAGATGTAAATTAAGGTACACATTTCTACTATCGACATGCATCAGACGGAACAGATTTTGTACTCATTCTTTCTAGATAGTTTTACCTGTACGTGTTACACTTCCAATTTTGTTGTAACTTATATTGCTCTACCTTTAAAGTACCATTTTTGAAAAAATTAAATCCGGCGTACACGCGCGCACACGTGTGTATGTATATATTCATGTTATGAAACTGAAATTTGCACATAACCCTTGTCCGCGACAATTGATCAAAACAATAATTTCGAATACCAATGCTGCTTATCAATGAGATCTTTATTAAGTAGCTACATTAATTGGGATAGCGGAAGGGGTGTGTCTTGTAGAATAATAGTTGATATAGTTCTAATAATTAGACAAAGAAATACCCCTTACCCAGAATCCAGGAAGCACACTGCCGCAGTAGCATAATATTTATCCCTATGTTAACTATTTATTACCAATATTACAGTTACTGTTGCACAGCTACTGGAGATTAATACGTACTATGCAAGGATAAATTTGTCCTAATAAAATACATCAATTAGTCTCCCATTATATAATTTTTATGCTACCTTATATATTTATCAAGGTTAGCATATAGTAACAACAGGATCAGAAGCAACAATAATAATAATTATAACCATAAGTTAATTATACTGTAAGAGACATAATATTAATAACAGTAAATTATAACTGTGTGTTTCTCTGTAATATATTGTATTTAAAAATAGATGAACTGTGTAACGTACTATAATTAACATGTTTTTATTAAAATTTTATTCCATTTCTATTACTTTTTTCCTTAAATAAATATGAACAGCCGAAACTACAATTTTGAAGAGAAATGGATAAAAAAAAAACTTGAAATTTGCAATATTTACGAATTAATAAAGCTAGGAAATAAACATGCAATTTCATATATTCTACAAATAATAATTGTTACATTTCTTAAGTTACATGTGTTATGTAATGAGATTAAGTAATGAAAAAAGCAATCCGTTATTTATATTGTAAACTTGAGTATATAAAAGAATGTGCAATATAATTAGAAAAAGATGTAAACAATATTAAAAATTTTACATTTCGTTATTTCGTTTATATCCGTTTTATAATTTCTATTAAACATAAATGTTTTTGTTCGAACATCTACACTATTTGTTTGTGTAACGCCCTTTGATTATCCAATCAGAACGAGGCAAATACTATCGTTCAACTTCAGGTTAAAGAACATCTATAAATTATTATCACGTTGATCAGCTGAAGCAGATATTTGTAGTGTAACCGTGACAAAAGTTATTTGTCGTGATCAAGCTTATAAAATTGTTAAATATGATTATTAGAAAAAATATACATTAAAGAAAAATACATGTTTTTCAATTATTTTAAATACAATTACATTTAGAAAGTTATTAAAATCTGTTAATCAGATTACAGTTCACGTCCGATGATTGATAGTAGTATTTCTTTACATTTTGATAATGTACGTAACATTACTTTGTATAGAGTATCAGTAATAATTTTTATCAACAAGATATCAATGAGATACGCGCTGAATTCTCTTATACGTTTGAATAGGTTATGTGACTATATTCCTTGAGTTCTATCTAAATTTCTGTCCCGTAAATATCAAAGAGTGATATGTTTACTACGCTCCGTAAGCGCCGATACTATTTCGCAGATTAAGAATGGAACGAAATGGCGCGAGGGAAATGGAAGAACGAATGTGTATAAGAGATACTGGTAAAACATTGAAAAAGTACGGCAGTACAGCCAAACATATTACACGACCTGAAAATTTAATAAGACATACAGTATCAGCAATTGATACACTTCAAGGAATTGCACTAAAATACGGAGTTACAGTACGAATTTATTATTCCGTTTTACATGTTCTTTAATAGATTAAAAACAATAGTAACAGATACAATAAACTCTTATAAGTTTCTTTTATTTTTAATTTTTATAGACTGAACAAATAAGGAGGGTCAATAGATTATGGGCTTCTGATAGTTTATTCTTAAGGGAATATTTACTTATTCCTGCTAACCCAGAAAGTCCTTTGTCGTTACCTATCGACAATACAAATGAAACTGAACATAATGCAATTCAAACTGTAAATATTTTTTCAACTAAATCGATGTTAAATCGTTAATTCGTAATATATAAATTTAAAATATATTTTTAGGTTTCTAGTCCATCTTCAGTCACATCATCTATAGATGATGATAGTTCAGTTAATGACTTTTTAGCTAAAATGGATTCTTCTATAGCTAGTGCAAAAAGGGAAGTGAAACGTACTCAGGGGAATAGTGAGTAAGTTATTTACCAGTAATTAATATATATTAAATGTAAATGATCGTATGACCTTATAAAATCTATTATACGTTCAGTAACCAATTGTTCTTTATGAATTATATTTTAGATTTTGCACAGATGGTAATGATATCTATGTACAACAACGTAGAGTGTCTACTAAATTACGTAATTCGTTTCCTATGACGTCAAATACACATACATTTTCATCCACCTCCGAACCATTAAGACCGTCATCTTCTAGTGATATGCATAACTTTCCAACTGCTGTAGTTATGACTCAGGGTAGAAAAGTGAAGACATCGTTACAAAAACTTCAACAACAACAAGATGAAATATTCCAGTTGTAGCAACTAAATATTATTGGACTGTAATATGTTCAAAATTTACAGTGTCATTAAAGAGCTTGAAGAAAAAAAAATATATTGGATACCGAATAATATATTTGAAATAATAGAAGATTATTTCATATCTAAAATTGATTGATCCGGTATTAATGTAAGTTATACACATTCTTTTTTATAAGATTTCTTGTGGTATTTTAATTATTTTTTTATTGAAAATCATTGTAAAAAATAATACCAACCAATTATATTCTTGTAGTCTCAGAACTAACAACAATGGATCAACTAGCTCTCATATTGTCCAAGCATATTTTTGAAATATTTCCAGTAATATTTCTTTATGGACCATATGTGCCTTTAATCCAGATCGATTGTGCAATAATTCTATTATTGTCCTTTAAACCTTTTTTGTTAATTATGAGATGGTTTTGCATGATTTGTGAAAATTAAATTTGTTTAAATGCTACTTTTGTGGACAACAGCACATACCACTATGTCTGAAAATTTTATAATAAAGATAGATTTTGATTCATTAAAATATATTGTATAACTACAACTATATTAAATATCTGCATGTAAAATTATTCATGGACATTATAATTCATTTCATTAATTATAATTTAATATTAATACTCTATAGTAAAATTCTATATTCTCTCGTCTTCCTAGTAGAATGCTTTCAATATTATTTGTTTTGTTCCTAAAAAATGAAATGCTAATTTAGACAAATTCATACAGCTTGGATGACAAACCATTTGTTCCTTAGTAATAGAAAAAAGACACATTAAAATTCGTCCGTTTAATTCTTTAAAGCATTCAAAATATTTATACACGTTTTTGATGAAAAATAATAATCCGTATGTGATCAAATTTGAATCTTACATACTATTACAATTGTTTAAAAATATATTCATTAATATTAGAACTCAATTGGCAATGACAATTTTATAATTTATTATCAAGAAGCGTTGTCAACAAAATTTAACAAATCGTAATAGTAAAATATTTATGAAAATATCTTTTGTAAATTTAAACAACCATTTTTTCTTTCTGGGGCTACCAAAATATTTTTAAACAATCATATAAATTCGTTTCGTAAAGATTGTAATTTAAGTTTCCGAAATATATAAATAATGAATTTATATAATTATCAATAATTAAAATTACTTGTAATTTTTTTGGGGGGTTGATACGATATTACTGTTAATATGGTTAATTAATAAAGATTTTATGTAACAAAAGATAGTACCTGTTAATGTTGTCTGTACTTAATATGTTTTCATTGTTATATCATTAATGTTACTTACAGGTATTATGCGTTATCTGTTTTATTATTGTTATATTCCTTATATTATATTAGGCATAATGTACTTATGCACTGTGCAACAGTAGTTATAGCTTGCTACAATAAACAATTGAAAGAATAAGTTCAGTTAATGAACAATGAATTTATTTTTAAACATTATAAAATAAATAAAAAACAAATAAATTCTAATGTATATATTAGACACATGCAATACGGTCTAACTTATTTTTTCACTTTGTTATGAATTCATAACAATTGATTAAAATTATTTTTAATGCTGTGCATTAACAATTAATTGTAAATACATTAAGTAGGAAACTTTATGTGTACATTATATAGATTACGAATTTTGCTGTAATATAAAACAGCAATTATTCTACATATAAAATGTACAGTCAATTTTTATATTCATTTGCATTATATATATATATACATATATATATAACGTCAACAAATATTTAAGCTATGTATACATGTAAAATATATATTATCTGTTAATAAAGTAATATATATTAAAACAAACAATAAAAAATATTTAAATTTTAAATAAATTAGATAAAAATTGCTAATATTGCTATGTTAGATATAATTGCTATGATTCACTATGCTTGCTCACTGCGATCATAATTATATTTATTTAAAACCATTATGTATATAATTTACTTATTTAAAAGTACTGCTGCGCAATAACTATAAATAAATGCTTAAATATGTAATATTCAGAATAATGTAAATACAAACTTAATGCTGTATATATACAATAAATTTATTTGCAAGAAAATTAATTATGTTCTATTGAAGAAATTTTTGTTTAAGACAATAGTTAGAATGCCTTATGTTACTTAATTGCATCATTTAGTAAAAAAAATACTTGTATAGTTAGTATGTAATAAAAGTACTTTATTCATTTGCAAATAAAATGTCTACTTTACTATTAGTTATCCTAATAGCTGGTGTTATACATTCACCACAATCACATTTCATCTCATGTACAAAATTAAACGAACCTATGCGATTATTACAATTTGGACAATATAGTCTACCCTTTGTCCAAGATTCCTGTAACAAATATATGTTATATCTCATAGATACACGTTTCGCAAGAATTTTTATGTATATTATTTTCACCGAAACCATATTTATATTTTACATAGTATTGTATATTATGCATATAATAATTATGCAGAACCTTTTTAATTGGATATAAAAAAATTCAATTCGTAATCATACAATACTATAAATATTCATAGAAACTTTACTTTGTTTATTATGCATTTAATCCATTCAGGCATATTTTCTGTCGACAGGTACGAAGAAGATTCTGAATCGTTTGTTGCACATCCTACATCCATCACATTCATTTTTATTTCGTTATGAGAAGTTAATAATTGCATTGATTCCTTATTAGAAAGATCTTTTCTACAATGTTTACACTTCACTTCCATTACCTAGGATGTTTCATAAAATGATTGTACAAAATATCTTAATGAAACGTTTCTTTCGTTCGTTTAGTAACGAATGATAACCTAAATAAAGTGTCAAACGTTGTAAACATGAGAAAATAAACAGAATTTAAACTTACTAAATATAACAAAATAAATACACTCTACATAAGTATGAGAACGCATTAAAAATTAGTCAAAATATAAAGATATCATCTAATGAAATTTAACGTACAATACATTTCTTCTTATGTCGGCCATATTTAATAATTCTATGAACATTTGCCACACATTTCATTTAGAATAAATTGAAATATTTTGATCAATTCACGTGAAAAAATATATCAGCAAATTTATTTTATATGCTTATTTATTACACAGATGTAAAAGGAAATGTGTAATTCATTTAATAAACGACAACTTTGTATATTTTAGGTATACATTATTACATTACATTAATTTTTGTTTGATTATTGCATACTAAACAATTAAGGGAAGATTATTTTGACAAAGCATTACGAGCATTTTTTAATGTAACTCGCTTTTCTGTATTTTACATATTGTATACATCATTGGAATTGGCTAGTTACAAAGATATTGAGCTTATTGATGAACTGATATAAAAAAAAAAAGGGCTCCATTTATAATATAGCATAAATAATAAAATATGTCTATAAAAGCTAGAGTCATCAATTGGCCACAATTATTTGTTCTTTTAATAATATAAAATTACTTAGTCTTCTCCTGCTGGAATGGCATCTTCCAATCTTTTAATAAACTTAACACGTAATTCATTCACATTATCATTTTTAAGTTGATCTTGTACAAACCAACAAGCAATCTCCATTTGTACCATTTCACAGGCACCTCTTAATATTCCAATTAATATATTACAATACTTTAGGTTTAAACAATGGTCTGGTAATTCTACAAATTCTGTTAATGGATTTGATTCAAAGCATAGAGAAAATTCATCACCGGCAGCGCTCCAATTTGCGATCACTGGTGTTATACCTAAAAATATCTTGAAGCCAGTTTGTATTTTTTCTGCCGTATCTCTAAAGTCATAACAACGACCAGATCCAGTGCGTGCTAGAAAATCTTCTATTAGGCGAATTCCCATGTTGTAACCCATTCTTTCTAATTGCTTATTCACATCCTCTACATTTTCATAATCCTTTAATAGTTGGGCCACCAGTGCACCATATGTCAACGTAAACAATTCAGAGTTCTGAAAATAAAAATATACTGACACTAATTTTTATACATAACCTTACTTACAATTCGATTTAAATTTTTTCATTGTTACTTTATTTAATTATGTAATAGAACATAGTAACGTATGATTGAACTATTTTGCATACTTTGGTAATGTGTATTAATGATGTACTTACAACTTTTTTCCAATCGAGTTTCGTGCCCGTTCGTGACATGTTTACATACGGTATATGGTTCATCTACTGTTCGTGTTGACAACAGTACAAACTAGTTTACTAGCCTAATACATATTTGTATTACTTTAATCGACCTACAGATTTTCTAATCGATTACTTTGCCTATAATTATCGGATTTAATTACAAATAAATATTTTCGTATTTACTTTAATAAATATGTTTTAACGATTCGTATTATATTAATGTATTAAAAACTATTTTTAGATATGTAATGATTGTTTAAAATGGAAGTAATACAAATGGTAAAAAAATTTCAAATTCAGAATTTGCAAATGTCGAACATAAATAATTATTATAACAATACAAATTTATGTAAATATTGTTTATTATAAAATGTATCAAGTTCATCATTTTCACAATATTTGTTTGTAGACAATTAGCATCTTTGTAAAAGACAGCTAATTCGTTTACTTTGATTGTATAAAATAATGTATAAATTTTTTACTTAATATTTTGTTCATAGTATAGTTTATATATAAAATTTACATATTTATATGCAATTTGTGTTAAAACTGTAAACTTAACATAGGACGGAGTCCTTAAACTGATCTTTGGGCAGTTATATAAAATATACACATTGGTTTTGTTGTCAAAGTCATTATTTAGAAATCTCCCATAGCTGCTATAATGTTATACAGTGCTGTCCTTGCATCACTTTTTTCAAATACACTTAGAACTTCCATTGCTCTTTGTGAATGCCCTTTTTGTAGTTGTTTTGCTAATTCAACACCAGGTCCCTTCATAACAATCTTGTGAATCTGAATATTAAATAGTTAGAAATGAAGACTTTACAGTACAAATGTATTATATAAATATTAATATTTAATATATTTACCTTGGCATAATCTACATTGTTTACAGATTGCAAACCTTTATCGATTTCTGTCATAATTGATAGGTCATGTTCAATGTGAAACATAATTGGCGCAGAACACAGATTGAATGTTACAGTTTGATCTTTTACTATAAATGGACCCAAGTCTAAACAGGCTTGCCAAGCTAATGCTAAATGTTTCCCAAAGTTGTAACCTTGTTCCTGTATTTCGTTGCTATGTCCAGCTAATTTCAATGTACCTTTGCAGGACTTTCCAAGTAATGCACCAGCGCTCAGTACATTTCTAAGAGTCCACTCTTTCACTGCATAATCTGTACGATTTTCAGGTGGTACGGAAGGTAAAGGATTATTTTGGCTATCTCTACGCCCTACAAATTCTGCTTCTGCCAAATCTCGAACAGCGCTCGACATTAATTCTACAATCTAAATAAGATTACTGTAGAATATAAAATTGCTTAGCCGCTAACGATACGCACATATTGCGTATACATACATCTTGATTACGAAGGTTTGCTAATTCTGCACAAGAATTAGCTAATAAGTAATCTCCGCTGAGTAATGCAATTTTGTTACCAATATTCATGTCGTTTAATTCAGAAGTTTCTAAATGAACATCAGGTTCTATATTTATTAGTCCTTTATGTACAAGATGACTGGTGCGTATCATTTCCGTAACCTCAGCCAATGCCCGCTGACTAAATAACAATTCATTCGGTAACTGTTTTCATTTGTACATATCTCATTATAAGTTCTAGTTTTAATATAAATTATACCTATGGAGTACGCCGGCAGCTTTATCTTCCTCCATATCATCTACATTTAAATGACCAGCAGCTTTCGAGATTAACAATACAATGAGACCCCATGCTTGCATGTTATTACGTCCATTGAAAATGACGCTTCTACGATAAATAAAAATAGAAGAAATTAATACATACAAATGAGAATAATTGTAAGCATATGGATAAAACACTCACTTGGCTGTTTTCAATAAAGGATGATTAGATCCTACTAATTTCCTTAAATGCAATGCTACATTTGCTATTTCATCGCTTAAAAGCCATCGCAAGCTTAGAAATGATGTTGGGTACCCAACAATCTTTTCTGCTTCTGAAACAGCCCTGTTCCAATCTGGTTTTTGATTTCCTGCAAGTTTTGCCTCAACTTTGTTGAATTCGTGTAAACGAAACTTATTCTCCGTAAAAGTATGTACATTTCTTTGTACTCCACAATATACATTGTGGTCACTGGATAAAATTGACTTGACCACGTTTCCGTTTCTCAGGAAAGTAAAGACAATTTTGTTCGTAGACATTTTTCTACCGTACACACCCGTGGAATTCGTTTTCTCTCAACATTAACATTGGTCACGCATTCAACAGGTATAACGCACATGATTGACGTCTTAAAACTTTCACTTTTGACCTTATTTTTTAAAGATATCATGCGACCCAACTTTGATAAAAAAAAAATTACAAATTTACATTATAAAGTAACGGTAAAATGAATATTGTATTTACGGATATCTTTCGTATGCAAGGTTTAATTGTTTTCGTTAATTAAAAGAAAAAGAGAGCATTTTTCATTGAGTAAAAATGAATGCATCGGCAACGTAAGGACTACGAAGACGTTGCGATCTTATCTACACTGTATATACGCATGCTTGTAAAATTTAAGCTGCAGTGCTGTACATATGCAATTCCACAGCCGACTCCAGTATTAGCCATGCTGAACGAGAAATAGCAAAGCCGCGAGAGTCTGATTTTGCACTTGATAAAAAGAGTATGCAGTATGTAAATTTCTCTGTCTATCTAGTGCAAAATCGGACTCTAGCAATTTTACTGCCTCTTGCTCAGCATGATTCGTGCTAAAGTTGGCTCGGTTATACTGTGCTATTAGTTAAGAGTTGAATGTAAATTTGGTAACAACACTGGAGATCGACTGTACTGTAAACTAACTTTGTATTAAACTATTAAATATGTTCTAGTAATATAAGAATAATATAATACAGAGTAGATACACAGATTGCCGTGCAATAGGTGTTCAAAATAAAGACATTAGCGCCATTTGCGGGCTGATTCATACACAACGTCTGACCTCACATTTTGGCGAGCGTTTTCAGGGCATAAACACTATATAGTGCATACGTTTGCTATAGCATTGACGTGTGGGTTGCAATGGGGTGTTAAAAGTACCCGTAACATGTTCTATTAACCTGATTTGTGAATAATATATTTGTATCTTCGTTTGTGAATAAATATTTCTTAAATAATGTTGAGTATTATTTTGTGCCGCCGGCTGCAACGATTTGGATCGAACGAAAGGAAACTTTGGATTAAATCATTTACAACATGTTCACTTAAACCACGAAGACAAATAATTTATTCGGAAGGAAGTTTCTTTTATGTTCCTACGAGCAATCCTATGCTTTTAACGAGTGGAATTAGGGTAATAATTCTAACATATATATTATCGTAGTCCATAGAATATTTCGAATATTAATTGAAGATTTCTAATTACTTCGTTAGGTGTTTGAATTATCAAAATACCAATTATAACAAAGAATTAATAATGGGAGGCATATAATAGTCGTACAATTAATATGTTGACAGTTATAACGTATAATATTAATAAATATGTGTTTAATTGACACAGATTTTACAATCAATGTTCCTACAAGTTAGACAATTGTTTATTTCAAGATATCCATTTATTGTTTCTACAGATATAACATTATACGTAATGGGTAGAACTGCAAGAAAACGTCATCAAAAGAAGAAGCTAAATATTAAAGAAATAGCAAAACGAGAAGAAAGTTTGATGCGTCTAAAGTTTTGGTTATTATCAAATAACTGTTTATCAGTTTCTGATCTATTACCGTTTGATTTTCCTATTACTGGTAGAGGATTGAAAATATCGAAAAATATTAAAGCCAATGATGTATTGATCAAAATACCATATGAGATATTAATAACAACAGCAACAGTATCTCAAAGCAATATTAATAAAATTTTTTTAGAAAGCGAATATTATAGTCCTCACTGTATATTATCAGTATTTCTCATATATGAATCCCATTTAGGAAACACCTCAAAATGGTATGATTACATTAGTTGTCTCCCACAAGTTCTAACAAATCCAGATTTTTGTACACAAGAAGAAAAGAGGCTGTTGCCAGCATTTATTGTGGATTGTATGTCTAAATTTCACAATATTCAAAATGACTTTTGGATATTAATTAAGTCTATAACTAATATAAATAATAACTGTCCACATTGCAATAAAGATTTAAGAACGATAATAACATTTGAAAGATACAAATGGGCATATTATATTGTTAATACAAGAGCTGTCTATATAGATACAGATCAGATAAAAACAAATCATGATGTAAATATTAATATAAAACATTCCAATAACCTAGCTCTAGCCCCATTTTTAGATTTGTTTAATCATGATGTTCATGCTACCACCAAAGTCTCTATGATTACAAATAAAGATGGTAACAAATTTTATGAAATCACCACATTAAAATCATATAATAAGGAGTCACAAGTTTTCATCAACTATGGTGCACATAATAATCTTCAGTTATACATTCATTACGGTTTTTTTATACCCAACAATCCATTGGATGAGGTTTATTTTGACATTTTTTATGTACAAGCGTGTATTAGCATTCCAAAATTTAAATTAGATTTTATTATTTTCAATAACTTACAACATAATATGGCATTTACAAGAGGGAATTTGAATTATAATGCAGTTCAAACATTATTCATAGTAACTACAAAATTACGTAAAGAACATTGGAGCGCAAAATTGTATGGGGATTCTCTTACTTCCGAGGATATGCTTAATATTTATACTGTAGCAAAAAAAATTTTAAATTTAAAAAAAAATGAAGTAATAAATAGTTTAAAAACTATGCAAAGCTTTAAGCACAGTACTCGATCTTTTTCAATCGCAATAGATCTCATAAAGGAATACATTACATTATTAACTGAAGTTGACAATTACTTTTGCATACATTGTTAATTACAGTAATATAATTTTTAGAAATGTACATTATTGATACGTTATTAGGAAAATTGAATGTGACTATGCAAGAAATATGTGTACTGTAATTTAGTAATATACCTTCAGAAATTTGTATTGTCTTAATAAAAAAATTTATTTTCTAACTAAACTTCATTTATTTTTCCATTATATAAAATAGCGTAAATAATTCCCATATTAATATATATATAAGAAATTAATAGAAAAAATATATTCTATTGTAAATAATATTTCTTTTTGTTTATATAATAGAAGTAACATTTTTTATTAAGAATCGTTATAGAAAGAGTAGTTTCTTTTGAAATATTTAATGATAATTTCGTTAAATTTTTATGTGAAAAAATTATATAAGTATCGATTTAAAATTTCTAAATGTTTTTGTAGTGTTGCAGCGGAAGTGTAATTGATCGTGTACAGAAAAAAAAGAGTGTACTGCAATCAAAATCTATTATTCCTCCACTCAAGTTTCCGTTAACACTTTCTGGATTAATCGGAGGGAAATCAAGCCAACAGAAAAGAGATTGTTTTCATCCTGGCGCTTCCAATCTAAGTCAAGAAGGTATCGATTTCCAAGGCAAGGAACCCGTTACCTCTAGAAGTATGATTACAGCGATGCTAAGATATATTTGGCCAAAAGTAAGTGTCTCAAAGTATTTAATTTTTTCTATGATAATACGTATTTATAGTATATTTATTTTTAGGATGATCCAGAAATAAGGAAAAGAGTTCAAATGGCTGTTGGCTTACTCGTTGGTGCAAAAGTTTTAAATGTCTGTGTTCCTTTTATTTTCAAGTATGCAGTAGATAATCTCAATGCTCAAAGTATAGCACTTAACGGTACTGATATTTTAAATCTCGGAACTGCACCTGAAACAGTTGGAACGGTAGCAACATCATTACTTATAGGATGTGTGTACAATAGATTGCTTTACAAACATTATTTTATACGTAAGAACAACTAATAATAAATTTACATTAATAATACAGATGGTATAGCGCGTGCAGGAGCAGCTGGTTTTAGCGAACTACGAAATGCAGTATTTGCACAAGTTGCACAGCATTCTATTCGAAGAATAGCTAATAATGTTTTTCTACATTTACATTCATTAGATATGGCTTTTCATTTGTCTAGACAAACTGGAGCATTATCAAAGGCAAGATGAGCTTATTTTATTTTCGTAAGATTTTACTTACTTTTGCTATTTATAACTTATAATATATTTGTGTATATAACATTTATATAGGTAATTGACAGAGGAAGTCGGGGTATAAATTTTGTATTAAATGCTATGGTATTTAATATTGTACCTACTATCTTCGAGTTAGCACTGGTCAGTACGATATTACATGTAAAGTACGGTCCAGAATATGCGGGCGTTGCGTTGGGTTGCGTTGGAATTTATGCCATATTTACATTAGCTGTTACACAATGGCGAACGAAATTCAGAATGTTTATGAATCAAGCAGAGAACGAAGCAAGCAATAAAGCAATAGATTCACTTATCAATTATGAAACAGTAAAGGTATATTGGAAACCTACCTAGTATTGTGATTAGAATAACTATGTATGTACTAAATTCTATCACTACTTTTATCAGATAATGAATTAAGAATTGTATTTTTTATGTTAGTATTTTAATAATGAAAAATTTGAAGCGCAAAGATACGATGAATCGTTGAAAAAATACGAAGCTGCATCGCTTAAAACAAGTACAAGTTTAGCAATGTTAAACTTTGGGCAAAATGCTATATTTAGTGCTGCTCTGAGTTTAATAATGGTATTAGCATCGAAGAATATTTTAAATGGTAAAATAATATATATTGCTTAATAATGAACGTGATTTAAAGAATAGATTTTTCATAATAATATTGGATGAAATGAATTTAGGTACTATGACAGTCGGAGATTTAGTAATGGTCAACGCACTTCTGTTTCAATTATCAGTTCCTTTAGGATTCTTGGGTTCGGTATATCGTGAAGTAAGACAAGCTCTTATTGACATGCAAACTATGTTTACTTTGATGACAATGGACACAGCTATTAAGGTGTTTATTTTCTATTTCATAGTTATTAAGGATATGTTATTGTACGAATGATTAACCTATTTTATAATATAATATAATAGTCTAAAGAGAACGCGATGCAGTTTCATATAAGTTCGGCGAATTCAAACATCGAGTTCAACAATGTTAATTTTCAATATTGCGAAGGCAAGCCTATTTTTAAAGATATCACTTTTACCATTCCAAGTGGCAAAAAAATTGCTATTGTTGGAGGATCCGGCAGCGGGTAAGATTATTAAGTAACGTGTATAATTTGGATTAAAAGTAACTTAATACTAAATGATATAAATTTTCAGTAAAACAACAATAGTAAGATTATTATACCGATTCTTTGAACCACAATCTGGATGTGTTTTAATCAATGGGCACGATATACAAGATATAGAGTTAAATACTTTAAGACAATCAATAGCGATAGTGCCTCAGGTAATTGAATTGGAAGAAAAAAAAAATATGTAAAATATGTTTCTAATAACAATTAAAAAAATATATTTCTAGGACACCGTTCTCTTTCATGAAAGTATCTTTTATAACATTCATTATGGAAATTTGTCGAAATCGAAAGAAGACGTTTACGAGGCTGCTAAAATGGCAAACTTACACGATTCCATTCTCAGATGGCCAAAAGGATATAATACACCTGTTGGAGAACGTGGCTTGAAATTAAGCGGAGGTGAAAAACAACGGGTAGCAATTGCTAGAGCGATTTTAAAAAATAGTCCAATATTAATATTTGACGAAGCCACATCGTCTCTAGATTCTATTACAGAACACGTAAGTATATACTGTATTTTAAATGCTATTAATATGTATTTAATAATAATATTGTTCTAAATAACATGTGTGTAGAATATTCTTGAAGCATTACGCCGAGCAACTTCCGGGCGAACATCCATAGTTATAGCACATCGTTTATCTACTGTTATGGATTCTGATGAAATTTTAGTATTAAATAATGGTGTTTTAATAGAAAGAGGAACACATGATTGCTTAGTCGCAATGCCAGACTCATTTTACAATAAATTATGGAAAACACAAAACATCGGTATGCATAAATCTAATCAAGGGAAAAATAATAGTAATAGAACACCAGGAGTTTGAGTCAAAAGATTGTATAAAATAAAGGTAATAATGTCTGTATAATATTATATCTAGAGACACATTATTAAGAAATACTGTATATATTCCAAATATGTATACTCGAAACTCATTTGTCAGAAAAAACAATCCTGATTCTGGTATCATGTAATAATTGTTATTATGTAATCTAATAACACAAAACATGTTTGAACATAATTACTTTAAAATTAGTACTTTAACTGAACAGTTACAATTATTATTCAAAATACAGTGTATATTATTTGTTCTATTATTACGTATTATGAACATAATGTGCAACAGTAAATGAGTCATTAGAAATATATGTATTTAGGATCGTTTCCTATTTATATTACAGAGATTGTACAACAATGATGCATGTGCTGTGCGCATGTTTATTTATATGCGAATAAATTTAATAATGTCAATGTTTATAAAAAGATGATAATTTTTACTAATTTATTGTTCATATATATAAACATATTTTTGATTTATTTATAAATACAATAATTAGAATATTTCATATTTGTAAATGTAGAAAGAAATTCAGAATGAAACAATAGATAGTTCTATTCTATGTTTTTAATATGTATACTACAACGAACGAAAGGTTCTTCCAATAATTTAAAAAATAAAACAGTAACTGAACAATGTTATTCTTTATTATTATATACACATATCTTAAATATCTTTTACTGAGATTTGAAAATTAAATCGCTATAGTGCAAATATTTTGAATTACACGTTATAATTTGTATTTTCCACTATTTCCGCGTATATGTCTTTTAAAAAATAATAATTTGTTGAATACTTTCGTTAGATTAGAAGTCGTATTTGAAATATCTATAATTTGAAAAACCATTGATTAGTGAAATGTTGTGTAGGATATCACCTTGGTAACCGCTTAAAAACAACTATGGATGTTGATTGGTCTTCAATAAGCTTTTGACAATCCTACAATAATTTATTCTTCTAAAGATATATTATATAGACTTGAGATGGTACTTGTGATGCAGTATCTACAAATATAAAATGCAAACTGAAGTACCTACATTACCTGTAGTACACTTAAATGCCCACACAAATCTCAATAGGTAATAAGTGCAGTATCAAACACTTTACACATATTTTAACATATCTATTTCCAAAGTTTTTGTTTTAAAATATAAATTTTCTTTTTATATATTTAATTGTATTAATAATATTGTATATTAAATATCTTGTACAATACATTAAGCCCTTTTTGTTTATATGATTTCATATTTTTATAGATATTAACATTTCTCTCGACAAAGGATAAATACGTATTACTATGAACTTATTAAAATAATACATAATTTACAGGAAACAAAATTCTAACTTGAGAAACTCAACAGTGCAAACAAAAACTAATACACCACATAAAAATATAGCATGTCTTTCATCCAACAAAAAGAGCTTGCGTCCTTTACTTGGTTTGTATTGAAATTAAATCGCAATTAATGTTATTGTTTCTTTACTTTTAAACTACTTTGATCTATTTATTTTTAAACTACGTTTAGGACAACCTTACCAAAGTAGTGTACAACAAAAACCTCTATTAGAACATTCAAAGCTTAACAGAAATAGCATTAAACAAAGAGTTTTGTCAGCAAAAATGTTACATATTAAAGAATTACAAAATCAGTTGGCTGATGCGCATTATCAATTAAATGTAACTATTTTAATCAGTATCTGTCACAAATAACATATATTAAATTGTAGGGAACATTGAATGTAATTATATCTTTCTCTGCAGGAGTTAGGTAATGAAAACAGGCTATTGAAATCATTACAAAAACGACAGGATTCTGCACTGAAACGTTACGAAGGAACAAACGCAGAGTTGCCACGGATCATTAACTCCCACCATGAGGAATTGAGAGTACTTCAAATTAAATATAAAAAGCTGAAAGTTTTGCATAAAGAAACATGCACTTTACTAAAAGAAAAAGAGAATGAACTTCAGCAATTACAGGTGAGTATTAAATATACATAACACTTTTAGTTATAAATAAATAAAAGAATCTATGTTTCTATACTATTTTGACAGTCTCAAAGTAAACATTTATTACAACTCAGTAAAGATCGCAATTTGGGGGAAAGAGAAAAATTACAATTACAAGTTTCTGATTTAAATTACAGAATGCAACAACAACAAGATACTATACAGGTGATTTAAAAAACTCAACATTGTTTTACTATTCCCCGAATAATGGTTGTATTTTTTAAAAATTATATTAGGTGCTACACAGAAAATTGGCTCTTGAAAGTAAAAGCTTAAAGCAGCAATTATATGCAGAAATTTCTAAGCGAAAGGAAACACAAAAACGTTTAAACGAAACGATAGAAAAATTAAAAAGTTTAGAAAATTTACTGGACAACAGAGAACGACGATTATATTATAATGGACAATTATTACACCCTAATAAAAATAGACATTTTGGTACACAGTCTCTTACAAATTTAAGAGATATTAGGTATGCAAAACTGAACTATTAAACAAACGTTTTCTCTACATAATACTTTTTATAATGTACGTTGCAGCTCATCAAATCCATTGAAGTTATCAAATCAGAGTAGAAGATGGCAAAAAGATGCACAAGAAAGTAGTTTGGTAAAAATTAATTTTATTAAATATATTTCTATAAATTTTAATTTTTAATCGACACAAATTTTGTTGATATTAATTTAATCATTTTTAGCCTATACTTCATACGCCTGAACTAAATGATAAAAGCATAAGAACGGACGAAAGGACAAATTTAAATCAAACATCAGATTCTGTGAAAACAGAAACAATGGCTAATTTGGAACAGATAAGAAAATATCGTCTTCAAAAATTATCACATAGAAAAGTCTCATCAAACGATTTTGAAGAGAAACCTAAAGAAGTAGGTTTTAAACTAGATGAAGATTCAAAATTTATTGAGCGTTCGAACAGTTCAGAAATATTAGAAAGGCAAAATGAGAATGATGAAAATCAGTATGAAATAAGTGCAGACAGTTTTAGAAAAATATATGAAAATCGAAAATATCATAATTTTCACGAATTATTAAAGAACAAAGTTCTTTATTCGTCCGAAGGTGGTGATAGTGAAGATGAAACTTTTCAAAACGATGACGCGAATGCAACTAATAATTCCAGAAAATTATGCACAAGGTTTGAAAATTACAGGATTTATTCGTTTTAAAATTCATAGATAGTTTCTTAAGTATAGTATGTTTTATTGTATTTTAGATTACTCAGCAATACTGATGATACGTCGGATTCAAAAGAATTAACATTTTCTAATTGTACATACCGAGATAAGTTGAAAGTTTTACAGCATGAGAGAAAGGATTCGTACGAAAGTGATTCGGAAGTCGAAACTGAAATAAGAAAAGAATCGATTAAACATTATATGCCAGGAAACCACCAAAATGATGCTGTTAAACTAATTTCATCTATGTGCGATGATCAAATTCGTTATAACTCTAATGAAGAAGTGGAAGAGTTGACGACTTCTCGCTTCTTAAACGAATCACAGAAGATTTATCAAAACTTAATTAGAGAACCACAAGCACCAACTAAAAGTGTTACGGATGAAAATTTGTGTACTTTACAATATGATGTAGATCATACTCATAAAGAACAAATAGACGCTAGTCATTCAATAGATAATATAAATAAATCTTCAGAAGATTTACACAAATATATGTTTGAACAATCTGTAGATAATGTACAAGAAGATAATGATACAAGTATAAAGGAAAACGAACTTCAAGATAAGTTGTTTTTACAAACGTTTACCACAAGAGAGTATGATCAACTCGATGCATCGTTTATATCTTCTAACAAAATAGAACTAACGGATATCGATCCAGAATCATTGTTGCATACGCATGAAATTTTTAACGGTTTGCAGAACAAACCATCTACAAAGAATTCGTTGAGCACGTCGAGCGATTTGGACAAAGGACAAATAACAAGTGTAATGCACAACAATGAAGCAGAAACAAGTCATAGTACAATTATAGGCAATTACAATGTAGAGACAAAAAATAAATTAAATAAGCAAGAAGTAAATACAGAATTAAAAAGTGTTGATGTTTTATTAAACAATGTACAATCTTTTGAGACTGATTCAACTCATGATATAGTTAGCAACGATGATGTCAATACTACAAACGAAATCAGTGTCGGATCAAGAACAATTAATTACGATAAAGAGAAATTATTGGCAACAATGCGGGCTATCGATGATAACGAGAACATTGAATTTTTAAATCAAGATTACGAAAAACACAATGTAACAAGTAGGAAACAAATAACAGAAAATTTGTACCGTGGCTTGCCAACTCACACAAAGAAAAAACAAGATATTATTAAAGACATATTCGACGCTGATGGGTTTAAAAACGAACCTGCGACTAGCTGTAATAAATTGCACTAATATAAAAATTAGCAAAAAATTAACAAACTCTTTGTAAAGTCATAAAGAAGAGATAAACTCGTCGAATGTAGTATATATTATATTCTTTTTATAGTACAACTATTAGTGTCATATTTGAGAGATTACAAACTTACAACATAATGTAATAAAATATTTAAGAATCAACAACTAAAGAATTTGTACATTTTTTACCTTAATCATAATCTAAGTCCTTATAAAATATATACTGCAGCAATTTTAATAAATCGTTAGTTTTTGCATTAATGTTGAATCAATATATGCAAACAGTTCATTTTCTAATATCAAAATATTTTTACTCGTATTTTAAAATGTTTTTTTATCACATGCAAATAAATGGGCATAGTTGCTAGTTTCCTTCTGAAAAATAAAATTTTTTGATTAACTATAATGATTCTTAGAAAACTACTTTTTTATAATAAAAAAGGAAGCTGTTCAAGTCAAGCGTTTAGGTTTAATAAAAACGTCCAGCACAAAGTGGAAAGTTGATTAGTTTCAAATTACGCGCTTAATCCGTACAGATTTATTACTAAATCAATGTTGGGCCAGTGATGCCAGAAAAGCACCGTCGGGTTTGGGCACAACTATTAGGAAAGCTATAAGAAAAGTCTAGTAGAGTAGCGTATGATCTTAATCCTCGATTAATAAAGATACAGATGAAGCAGAATGTAATATTTATGGGGGGTATTGAATCCCCTGCGCTCTCGCAAAACGTTAAGTCTTTCGATAAATTCCACCAATCGGATGCCTAGCGCTATATATGTGCATCGTGATTTCACAATGGATTCAATGCCCTTGTGTGTACAATTACCTGCAATAATTTCTGCCATCTGAGGGAAAAAAACACCATCAACAACTTGTACTTTTAATTAACTATTGATGTTCTTGCGACGACGAAATGGATTGCATATTGCCACTTTCAATAACGCCATCAAGGGATTTAACCGCACAACTGCAAGCTTATTGAGAAGGGACAACCAGTGCCAGCTGGTGACTTCCCCCTAGGACGGCGAGAATTATTGTGATCGATTGTACACTTAATCTCTGTATTAAAGATTGGCAATACTGTTCTCAAGATTTACAAGAAAGAAGGACAAACTAGGAAGCAACAAGAAGGAACCTGTTGTGCACAGAAGGCAGTGGAATGAAGACACGCCGCGAATACGAATGCCATAATGAACACCAAAACAAACTATGAATATACTTCTAATACATATAATGGAGGTACATGTTTATCCACTTTAAGTAACAAAAATTTCTAACTTCCAAACATGCTAGTATTCATAAAAAATATACAATTTTTAAAGATGTTAGTAAAGACGAATTGAAAAACCGTCTGCTGGACGTCCTTATGGCGTCTGCTAGAATGACGCTTGGAAAATAAGAAATTTAACATCGTCTAAAGGAAAAATAAATAATTCTTATTTTCGTAGCAATATTCGTATGTTTGTTGCGTATTGAAAGTGTAAATAATTTCTTTATTATATCTGTAAATCCGAAAATTGTAATGTTTCGTCGGCTGACTGTCATATGTCATGATGTAAAGGAGCACATATTTATTATTGTTGCAATCGCATTACTCCTGACGCAACAAATAAAATAAAGATGTATCATTTGTATTTGTCAATAAAAAGTTGAAAATTGGTGGCGAAACCTTATATAATTTGTATATAATAATAATAATAACAGCATGTATACTAAATGTTTACTGTAGTATTATAGTAGAATATTTACCATTTATCAGATACATACTAAACGTGTATATAGATATACATAGCAAATCAATCATTTATCGTTAATGTTTTACTCTGTAGCTATAAAAACATCAATATGAATATTAGTACAAGCTCTATTATTTGTAATCTATAGAACGAATAAATAAGTATTTTTACTTATATAGATCAAACATCGATTACAGTTAACTTTTAATCGTTGATTTCATTTTATTTTCTGATGCAAATTTCTTTTCAGGTATTACGAGAAACGATAGTCCGGCTGCTTTATTAGACATGCTTGCAGAAGTTGCATCCCAAACATTACATTCAGAAAAAAAACGTAGTAAATCGCTGTTGACTTCACAATGCAAGCCAAAAACAGAATGCATAAGAAGAAAGACTCAAGAATCATCTTTTAACGTTTCGCAACTTTTATCTATGCCTGCGTCACAATTAGTTAAACAGTTTTCTATTTTTACAAGCGACGAATTAAAAAGGCAATACTCTTATACATGTGCTCTTATTATTGGATGTGGACAAAAGTACACTAGTTTTGCAAGTGAAGGAAGAGCCAGAATGTCTATCAAAGCACATTTAGCGGAACATTTGGAATATTTAAAAACAAATAAGGATGCCTGTGAGTAACCATAGATATATTTATATAAGTAATAGAAACAAATTACTGCTTATTAATAATAATGCAAAAAATATGTATGTTTGATATTGTTTTGTAGATAAGACCTTTACTGCAAAGTCTGTGAATTATAAAAATCATAAAACAAGTTCACAGAACAAAAAAACTAGACTACAACAATCAAGAAAACCACAGGAGACATTGAATAAAGAAAATAAGAATGTTATAGTAGAAAAATCAACAAATTATCTGCGAAATATTCTATTAAATGATTCTAGTTTTAAGGAATTAGACAAGAATAAAAGCTTCGAAAGAATAGAAAAGTCTAAAAAATTACATAATTCTGAACAAAAAGATATAGATAGAACAGAGTTTAAAGTACTTGGGGATCATAGTTATTTTGAACGTTTGAAAGATGAGATTCCTAATGGCAAGGAAACATCATCTTTTAGTAGTATTCTTGAAAACACAACAACAGATGAGAATGTAAGCATGAATATAAAACAAATACAAAAATTTATAAATATTGAAAATAATTTTCTTTTACGCAGATTGTTCTTATGGTTGTTGGCACTGATACTGTTCATATGAAAGAGTATTCTCACATTAATCAAAAATTATCAGAAAAAATCAATCAAGAGTCGGAGACCATTTATTTGCCAGGTACATATACGAAATACTTTTAGCATTTATTTTTTGTATTTATATTGCATTTTGGCTTATTTTTAGAGATTACATGGTCAGGTGAAATTTGCAATAAAAATGGAGAAATTATAGCCACTAAACCTAAAGGGAAAGCAAAATTTATAGGCACCAGTAAAGAGGAAAGAGAAATGGCGCTAGCGTTTATGGATCGTATTAAGAAAAAAGGAAATCCAACAGGAAGTAATCTCCAATGTCGAATTTGTAATCCGCCACGAAGTTTTACAGCGCCTACAACATTAGTGTCTCACTATCGTAGTCATGCTGGAATAAAACCATACGAATGTCGTATATGCAGAGCAGTTTTCACAAGAAGGCATAGTTTGAAATATCATATGCTAATTCATCAAAATCAGACACGATTTACGTGTGCTGATTGTGGGAAAAAGTTTAGACATCCATCGCATTTTAGAGAACATCGACGTAGGCATACAGGAGAAGCACCGTTTGGATGCGACGACTGTGGACAAAGGTATGCGGAATATATATTATAAGTGTATAAGATATAATGCATAAATATCGTTATATTAATAAAATTACTGTTACTTTAATTAGGTTTAAGACAAGAAACACCTACAAACGTCATTTGAAGACAAGACATGGAAAAGTTTTAACGACTACCGGAGAGTTGTTGTATCTATCCGAGGAAGATTTTCAGAAAGTTCGAACTCACAAAAAGAAAAAGAACGATATAAGTAAAGAATATGTAATAGATGAGAGCATAATTGCAGCAAAAGCAATTATGAATTATCAAAATAATAATAATAATAATCAACAGGATACTGCGACTGAGGAATATGTTCTTAACGAAGGTACTGCTGATAATGATAAAAATTGGAAGTCCAATGATACGCTACAGATTATTAAGAATTGTTTTGAAACTTATGAGGTTTATCCGGAATCTCATTTAAATAAGACTGAACACATAGAGACTGAAATACATATAGATAAAAAAGTTTGTAATAGAAATGGAAGTAGTTTATCGGACGAATATACGGATAAAGTGTACAAAAATTCGTCACAATTGCAAAATATTTCTTATAATAAATTAGAAGTAATTCAGGGTGAGAAAGATCAAATCGTATGTCATGATAATATTGGCCAATCTGAATTAATTTATCATAACGTAAATGAGCCATCATCGTACATTAAAATAAAATATAATAATTTGGTTAACGATGAAAGCCAAAACAATATAAAATTCCAAGATAATTTTAAACTTCCAGAAAATGAATTGAAAAATCATATACAAATAATGGAGCATACTCAAGAAGATTTTTCAAAGTGCATATTAAATAACCCTGTACGTGAACAAGTTACATATGTACATAACATAGAAAAAATAGAAGCAAAATTTCTCACCCAAGAAAATGAAAAAGAAGACAATAATTTCATTCTTAATGATAAATCTTATCAAGAAAACCATGAGATCGCTGTGACAAAAGGTTTCATAAATACTTTGCACACTAATAAGATTTTATCATCAACTACAGATATATTAAATCAAAACAAAGAATGCCTGTTACAAGAAGGTAATTATCAAGCAGTTGTAACAGATTTAATAAAAAATGATGTGAGCGCACCATTGAACAATGTTCTTGGAAAGAATCAAAAACTTTTGCATCAAAGTAAACAGCATTTATATATTCACAATCAACCCTTGACTAGTATAATAGTACAAAATAAATGCATCAATATAGTTCCGCATCAATTCAAAACTTGTCATGATCAGCAAAATAAATCAAAAATGCAACTGAATGGCGGTCAAAAATTTACACTTCTAAATAAGCGTGTGCAAGCAGTTAATATAAAGCAAAATGGAAATGATAATACAATTCTATTATTGACTAATGATACTTTACAGAATAGTGTTCTTAGGATTGATCCAAATAGCACTACTGATAATGAAATTAAGAAACAGATATTTGAAAAAAGTAAGTAAAATTTAAACAAAGTAATTTTATTTTATTTTTCAATAAACTATACGTATTTTACATTGAAAGCACTTTTATAGAAACACAGTTAACAAACAACGTGCTAATAGTGTGTAAAATACGAAAACAATGATTTGTGTTTTTTTATGTGTAAATATTGCAAAGAGAAATGTAAATTTAATATTTTTTACTATCAACAAAATTTTGAATATAGATAGAAAACTGTATAATAACAAACGAATTGAATAAAATATTTTTTCATATTTTTAATCGTGAGAAATGCACAGTATTATCATAGCTTTGATATACAGTAGAATTTAAAAAAAGAAAACGGTCTCAAAGTGCATTTATTTTGTTTGTGAAATAAAATTATTCTTGAAATTGTTAAGTAAACGTCTTATTACTTTAAGAAAGGAATGATATATTACGAAATCTTCACATATTAGGCATTCCAAATGTTAAACTTAAAAGAACACTCTTGTTGAACTTGCTATAATAATCATGCATGTACATATTAACAATTTAAGATGAAATAATTACGAATTGAATTTACTTAAACATATTAATGCAGAACACAATTACTTAATAGTTGTAACATTCTTGTGCCAAATGTAGATGGTGTAAATTTATAATTTGCCTAACAAGAAAAAAATATTTAATGTTAATAAGTTGTTTTGCAAATTTTTATATAAATTTCTATTTGTAACATGCGTGTTTATACATACAGAGTATAAATTATATATTGCTAAATGTACTGCATTTTATACAGAGTTAGATAACCAAGTTCAACATATTATGTTCTTATGTTATTATTTTGAAACACTTAAACCATATATAGTTATTGTATCTATAATGAAGGTAAAATTAATAAGCATGGATTATGATATACTATTTTTTGCAATATAGCTCAAAACTGTCTTCCATAAAAATCGATAAATTTATTTAACATTACACTATCAATGTTTCTTTTGAAAATATAAGTACGAATATAATAATTAGCTATAATATAACAATAGTGATGAATATAAATAACTCGTACATATTATATTAATTGCTGATCTTGTACAAGACATAATGTAGAATTCTAAATATATTTAAAAATACTAATTAAATAATACTTTTCAATATTTTGTTATAATACGCTAAAGTTAATCGGAACAATTTATTTAAATGCAAAGTCTGAAAATTTTTCATTGATAATCACTTATAGTCACCTCACGAAAATTATGTAATGACATATTTTAAATGCAATGTCTAATTAAGAATAGAATCAAATAGTGCCTCTTTTTCAAATTTAAACAAAGTCTAAGGTGTTGTATGTGATATGATACTTTCAATATGGTTTCAAAAAGGTAATTTTAATAATAACGAAAAAACAGTGCATTGTAAGTTTAAAATTTTTATAAGTACATTAATGTATGTATTTATACCATTATACAAAGTAATTATAAATTAAATATTGTGTTTTTCTAAATACAGAACTGTAATTTCCTTATTTCAGTAAAAGGTGTATTGTTCTTGTACATAAAAGATATATTTCATTTTCATCTGAAAATTAATAAAATACTGTCATTTAAATGATTTAAAAAAAAATAAGAAAATTAACTTCATTTTTTATTAAAGCAAATTATCAAAATTATATCTTTGCGATAATCAGTTGCTTAATATAGAATGTTATAAACTTGAATTAACATCAACATTCCTAAACAGTACTTTAAAATTCCTAATATTTTAAAAATTGCATATAATATAACCCACTTACAGTTCGTATAGTACATGAAAATAATCTTACTAAATTATAAAGCATAATTAAAACACTTCGGTTAAAAAAAAACATAGATATCTACAATACTGTTACATCATAATTACTTTACAATTATTTAGTGACAGATTTTTCGAGATTAAACTCTCATATATCATAGAAATATTGTTATAAATCATTTAAATAAATAGTGAATAGTAATTAGAATTAAAAAATCATAGCAATATTAAAATTACGTTATCGCATGTAGCAGCTAAAAACGAATGAAAACTGCATAAAATTAATTCCATCATTCTTTAACATACATTTAAAATTCTATATTGATTAACATGAATTTTAAACATGTACGAAGAATTTTAATACTCATAATTTGTATGAAGAAAATGTAAACATTTGTTGAGTTCTTGTATTCATGTAACGATAAAGGTAAATTTTTCACCTGCTGTATAAAGCATAAGAATAAGAATTCGAAAATTATTTTCATGACGATTTGTTCATTGTAAACTATATGTGCCTTAAGTGCATTATGAAACTGGTTGCTAATGATACAATACATATAGTAATTATATAAAAAATATTCATACATATACTTTGTACTAAATTTTTTATTATTATTTGTAATAAATATTACATAATTGTAACGATATTAATGTGAGAAATAATTTTAGTTACATAATGTATTTTTATACCCATTTTGTACTTAAAACAATAAAATACTTGAAAACTGTTTCATAACATAAATATGAATGTAATGTATTCTTACCTACAAATATTTTTCGATTCCCAGTTTTTTACATCTGTAGAAACTTGACAACAACAATAAAGGAAAAAAAGTAAAACAAGTGTACCATACCACATATCTGTAATAGAAAAGATATAAGAATTTCTATTAGGTAATTCTGAATTTTTACAAAGTATAAATACTATAAATAAGTTCTTTCATTTTTATCTGTAATAGTTTTTAAACAAGCTAATACCATGTAATATTCTGTATACATAAGTATGTCCAATTTCTTCGCCAGCAAAGAAGTAAAAATTGGATATCACCGACATTGCCAAGAGTGGACTTGCTAATACACAATTGAATCTTCTAGCATTTGCCGGTGACATATATTTTCTTTGTACGTTGGAATAATATTTACTTTTTCCAGCTGATTTAACTAAACTTTCTATATTTAATCCTATAAAATTAAAGAGCGCCCAAAAAAAAATGTTTCGTTGCATTCCGTGCCAAGCGAAAACAAATGTAAAGCACAAGAAAGAGGCAAATACCCTATTGAAATTTGACTTTAATAACGGCGTATAAATATATCTGAAAAATATTAATATGCTCCTTTTTCTTTCAACATTTTTTAATGCTCTAAAAATAATTAAAACTTTTATTCCATATTGGTGCACAGCCATTTTCATATACGTTACCTTATAAGAAATTTATATAAACCCTTATCAAAATACTTCCACATATCAGAGTACAAATGAATTCTTGCTACACACTTAGGTTGTGAAGGTGCTTTCACATGATCTATTGCGCATAAAGTATGATTTAACCCGTATATCACAACATATTTAATTAAAAAAAATTGTCCGATACAATATCCTAATCCATACAATGCCCATGGATTTAAAAATTCAACAATCTAATACAAGACAAAAAAAAGTGATTTTAACTAGGTCTATAAATTTGGGTTCGCTTAAATTACATTTAAAAAGTGTAGCTTTACCTTGGAATGATACTGTATTGCATTAAAATACAGAAAATGTAAAGAAAAGTTGGCAAAGATTATCCAAAAAATATACCTAATTAAATTTAATGTAAAATGTTTCAATTCTTTTAATTTCCAGACCTGAAATGGCCCTTTCATCTGTGAAAATTTATATATTATTTACTTTTAATAAACCAATAAAAATATATTTGCAATATATAGATAAATTATACATACAGAATTGATAAATTCGTGGTATAAAATCAATGGACCTAAACATAATGTAGGCAAGTATAAGCAATATGCTAATCCCCACAAAAAATTCCTCGATAAATGTGAATTGTCATCAGAATTATTTTCTGAACATATCTGAATATTATCTATACTGTAGCTAATGCTTCTTAGTAAAATCCAACACATTATAACGATTAAAATGTAATGTTCTTCGTCATTGAATTTTAAAATACTTTGAAATGTACCATCAGGAATTTTAAGAAAATGTATAAAAAATAAAAATAATATGTTTATCGACCATATTATAGACTTGTTGCGCTTATATGTTAAAATATACAATATGCTCAGTTGCATCAATACACATAATACACCTATCGATCCAATATAAAAATACAAAAATGAAATAGATGTAAAAATATACCAGTAACATAATAACTGTAAGAATATAACACTATTAGTTAGTAAATGTGAGACAAACGATATAATACCAAATAATATTTAAGTATCACACCGTAGTACTTGGTACAGTTTTAATAATCTGACTAACTAAGTGATGGCAAAATATCCATGGTACTAATTTAATTATCAATGGTATCCATATCTTCCACTCTTGATCGGAAACATCCCGTTTCCTTCCGATCCATATCCAGCCTGGTGCGAAATCATTGTACAAGTCATGATAATCATTAAAGTCTAAAAATCATGTATGACTTTTAACAATGAAATAATTGATATTACATAAAAAAAAATAAGTAATCTGAATTCTTACAAGTACCAACTAAAAACACTTTATACGCAGAATAAAGTACAGCGCCGGTCCAACAACAAAAGTAAAAGATACTTTCGTATTTATTCAAATTAGTAACGCTATTTGTTACCGTTGACATATTTAATTACAATTGATACATTCACACTGAAAAGTACTCTATTGAATATCGAGTCAAAATTTTTTAGAACTTTATGGAAAGTTTAAAATAATCGATTTAAAAGGTTTTGCTTCGTTTCGTAGATTCACAGTATACAGTATGTCGGTTTTCTCCACCACTAATTCGTCGTTACTAGCGTGGCCGCCGATGCACTCAATTATGCCAAATCTGGCCACACTGCTGTAAAGACCAGTGAACAACTTTACTATTCTAAAGGGTAATAAAATCGAATGAAAATAAGTGGTAAGAATAATGTACTGCATATTGTGACTTAGTTCAACTTTATCACATTTATCCTATATAATATAAAATTATTTTTATCTTATATGCTAGATTTATTCGAAACTTTATTTCGTAATTTTGTTATTTATTTACTCACAATAAACGAGACGAGTCTTACAATTCAAACAAAAGAGGTAATAAGGAACATTATATTTCTATCGTCAGATGTATGTATTTAACCTAAAAAATTCATTTCTTATATATAATCAATGTCAGAATAAATAATTAAATAACATCTTCTAAATATATTTTTATTTTTAGAAGATAAAATGCATGAAGTACAATAGGTTCATTAAATTAATGAGAAATAATTACATGCCGTTTAATTGTACAAAAATTTTTGTCTTATATGTTAATGTAAAGAACGATAGGACAATGATCGCTGCCATATACCTTGTCTCTAATAACATTATCACAAACTTGATCTTTCATACGTTGCGATAACAAAAAATAGTCCAATCTCCTGTAGAAAAAAATTTATTATAATATGAAAATTCATACAATAGAGTAAACACATTTTTATGTACTCACCATCCTATGTTTTTATTACGTGCATTAGCGAAATATGACCAAAAGGTATAAGCACCTGTCCTTTCAGGATACAAAACTCTAAATGAATCTATAAATCCTGCAGTTAAGAAATCTGTCATACCTTCTCGTTCTTCTTTAGTAAATCCAGCATTTTTTGTATTTGTCTTAGGATTTGTAAGATCTATATATAGAGGAAAATAAGAATATGCAAAATATCCCATAAATATTCATGAAATGCCACTTACTATAAAATACATATTAAACAATACTTTTAGATAATGTTACCTATCTCTTGATGAGCCACATTCATGTCACCACAAATAATAACAGGCTTCTTTTCATCCAATTCTTCTATATATGTTTTAAAAGTCTCATTCCATTTTAATCTTTTTGGTAATGTTACTAATTTTTGGCCAGCATTGGGAACATCTATAACATTGTTGTACGTCAAGAAGTGCAATAAACATTGATACAAAAGAACTGCAATCATAAAATTCCTTAATATTAAATAATAACTTACAAACATTAACCAAATAGAACTTAGGATATTCTGCCACAATTAACCTGCCTTCTATATCAAACTCAGGATCATTTAGACCATACTTTACATTAATTGGTTTCTCTTTTGAATATAATGCAATACCACAGTAGCCAGATTTTTTACCTATTTATGTCACACAAATAATTTTTATTTTTATGAATTTAATTTTAGTAGTAATAACTATTTGAAATTCTTACTATCAAGAAAGTAACGATGGTATCCGCTTAATTTAATTTCTTCTGGTAACTTATCTTTATCGCATTTGGTTTCTTGTAGCGCAACTATATCTGCATCTTCTTTTATAATATAATCAATTCCACTTTTCTACATAAATACAATAATAACACATTATGAAGTTCTGTGTAGAAACCTGATTGTAAAATAATATAGTCCACCCACGGAGACAAATCACCAGCATAAACAAAAAATGTATGTCCTATTATATACACGAGAAGCAACAGTCACAGCTCTTGACTGCCACCAGTAGTCAAACACTTGTCGATTGTTTATTGCTAGTAACTCATTTCGGTGGACAGATTATAATAACCATACTTTAATGACTGCTCTTATGCCAGAAACATTCCAACTAGAAACTTTTAAATTATATTTATTTCCTTTCGCATTTAATTTTTCGCATTCAAAGTCAATTTCATCCCAGTTTGTACTTGTTTTATTCATTGGTTGCTTTGGCTCTGTTTTAGCACGTTTTGGTGCAGGCTCTTCAGATTCATTTCCTGCACGTTTAGATTTTTTACCAGACATTTCTTGTGATTTTGACACATCATTTTGTTTTTCATTTTTGGTCTCTGTAGTTTTATTTGCCTAGTTTTTAATCAAATCAAAATAGTTATGTTTGATACAGTACTTTGATATTTGCACATTTTGCATTGATTAAAATATGATGGTATGTGTTTTAATAAGAATATTAAAGTTATTATTTTGTAAAACTACGTATCTTAATATTGCATTATTATATCGTTAAATAATGAAAGCATTTATAAGAATAAATTACATAAATGGATCTAACCTTTGTAATTCGACGTCGTTTTGGCGGCATACCGGTAGTCTTTCTGCACGAGAACGGACGCTAACAAATACTATGTTAATTAACACAAAATTAATAATGTGAAAAGAATTTCTTTTAAAATTTGTCCATTACATAGTAAACAAATCTACACAAAACAGTTATATCGGATATTTATTACAAACATTAATAGATGTATTCTAGCAAAGAACAATTCGTTAACGCTACGATCTTCAATGGAGTTTGAAAACTGCGGGTAACTGCAAGATTTGGTATAAAAAAAAAAAAACTACTAAATCAAATTTTTTAGTTAACAGTATTTAAATTTCATTTTATTCGAAATCAAAACAAATAAATGACTAGATTTACTGTTAGCAGGTTAATATTTGTAGTAAACAGTAAGTTTAATGATTTATAGATAGAACGAGTCATCTTGTGCCATTTATACATATAAAAAATACTGTTTCGAAATGGAAACTTCCGTAATCCTAGAGTATAGCTGATGGCTGATGCTTGCGCGATTACCACTAGTGACGTAGATGGCGTAGTTGAGCTGAGAAATTATCTCACTGTGCTGCCATGTTATTTAGTTTCCTACTATAGAAGACTTCGGTCCTACACAGGGTATCGAAGTATACAAACGGGAATATACATATACAATCGTTATTTCCACACTTGCAAGTACGGTGTTGCCACCTTAAAATGATCTAAAGTTGTGATGTCGTTCAACACGAGTAATAGACTACTAGTAGTAAAGGTCATTGTGAGTGTACTCGGGCCAACGAGATGATTCGGTAAACGAAAAACAAACGTCCCTAAATGTGACTCGTAAGTGTTCTTTGGCAGCCAATGACTGCAGTGCAGCATCGACCACATCGAGCTCTTTGTTTTTCTTCGCTTATTCGTCTCGTTGACCCGAAAATACATTCAGTAAGTATATACTATACTAAAGTCCCTAGTGAACGTATACACTATACATTCGCTGCAGTTAGTTCACACTTCACACTGTAACTTCAACAAGCATTTGTATGCCTTTCCTTATAAATTGTGGTGCAAATATTAATAAATCTACACACGTATATAACTTTTTAAATTAAAATATAAACAAGACAAATACAGCAATATCAATTTAGATATGTTTAGTAATAAAAAAAGCGATTTGCCACCGAGACCCCATATTCTTGACCCTGAACATATGTTGGAGGATCTAAATAATGCTGCTGTAGATGATACAGCATTCAAAATAATAAACAAAGGTTTCAACATCTTCTGTATTATTATTAAATATATTGTAACAAACGTTAAGACAATATTATATATGTTTTAAATAGTCATAACCTTACGAAAAACCTTTTTGTATTTTGTTTCTATGTTCAATTTTATGCGAATACAAATTTACTTCCAGACGAAATTTCTATTGAAAATTCGATAAATGTGCATACTTCTGATACATTCCAAAAAGTAAAAACGTATCTAAGTATAAAACAACAATTGAAACATTTGGAAACTACCCTTAAAAAAAAAGAACAACAGTTGAGGACAGATAATGAGGTAATAAATAAACTAGCAGATGATATTAGGAAACAAGCACATGCTGCGTTAATAACATAAATTATTTTTTAAAATTGTATGTAAGATATGTAAACATTATTTATTGTAAAAAGAAATTCAATATAATGAGTACATATTTAATTTAATTTAACATTATCTTGCTCGTTAATGTTAAACGATGTAAACTAGCTGCCTGTGTACAATATTTTTGACAATAGTTGCATTTAGTAATTTTAGTACATGTACGTAAATTAATTTTGTACTAAATTATTCCTAACGTTATAACACATGTATAATTAACATTTATACAAAAATAAATGTTACAATAGTTATTATTTCACATCGTGTATATGTGTATTCTGTGTATATCCAATACCTATAATTTTATATATTATACGAGTGTATAATCATTATGACCTTGATAGAATCTTTGTTATATTAATAAAGACCATCATAATTTATAGGCGATGTGTATATTAAAAGGCACTACATTGCAACAAGAAATATGATTAATCAAACACTTGCATTTATGACATACAGTCAATCACAAAAATATTCGGAAATGACAAATTAAATGAACAAAATGAAAATAAGAATTTTTATTTAAGTTAATGTATTCTTTAATATGTCAAAGTGTAGAGCATAATTTTCAAAATTACACTGGTATTCGAATATTTTTGCGATAGACTACGTATTATTATTGTTGTTAAAATATATATGTAAAAATTTTTAAATAATGCGTCTTGTTCTTTCATTACTTTAGAGAAATGCATATGGATTAGTAACAAATACTGTTATACAAATATGTATTTAAAATCTACTTTAGTAATGTTACAATTTCTTTTTTTTTTTTTTAATTTGTAACTATAAACGTTTTCATTTTGTATATTTGGAATGATAAAAAGTCTCAAGATATAGAAAAATATATATTTTGTGTGTTCTTTGGTTACTCAAATATAGTAGTTCATTAATCACATTCTATTAGAATATTGGAACTCCAAAAGTACTTCTTGTATGATATAAATTTTGTTGTGCTTGAAATTAAAAAAATATTAGAAATGATTTTTAATAATAATAGTTGTTAATAGGTCTGTTTCTTAGAAAATGCCTTTAAAAAATACTGTTGTGCATTGTTTAAACGATTAAGATTGTTAATTGAGTATACCTAATGTAACATCATACCTAACTAGTGGGTCGTTAAGATAAGCACACCATGTAAAGCCAGATGGATATCCTGAAAAAATCATGCAAATATTTTTAATTAGTAATTTAAATTAAATAATGTAGAGGATTATATGATTGTTATGGTTTACAAGTTTCATAAAAGGAAATTCCCGATTGTGTTACTATAGCTGTGATTATGAAATACAGATTTTCCAAATGTACACATACATTAGTTTAATGTAAAAAGCAATGTACCTATTTTACATGCAATGTGTTCGATTCACATGTGTGATAAAGATTAAAGTTGCATAGTACTTACATGGTACTATTTACTGAATGATTTTCATGTGCTGACAAAATGTGGTCGAGATAAAGTATCAATGTTTATCGCCTTTTGTCCAGCTGCATGCAAGCAACATCCCTGAATTAGTCAGTGGTTAGTGACAAATACCTATGTTTTAAAAAATATATACATATACATATAAGGTGCACTCTGTAATTAAGATTGAGCAATATGTATCGCGCGTAATAGTCATTACTTTAATGATGAGACTTCTTACAAAAATACAATATACCTTCACCAAACAGAATATATATTATATGGGTACTTATCTTTATTTATAACATTTTTAACAATAATATAAAAGTGCTTTACATTCGTTTTTTTTTTTTTTAATTTCTATATATATAAAAGTAGAATAGCTCTGTTCATTTACAGATATTAAGTATTTTCGAACGGAATATAAAAGTATACAATATATTAATTATATTCTTATATAATGTATTAATATATTCAATTAGGACGGAATTAAGAGATATGTAAATTCAATGTTGTAATCCTTTTACAACATTCTTAATGGTCAATTATTCGCAATGATTACAAAATACTTAAAAATTGTTTAATACCGAGTTCTCGCTTGTAATAATATAAACTGCTTTAAATTAGGATAATATAGCAATTATTCTTTTCCCAAAATAAACAGTAAGACTCGATTCTACAAAATAAGAACATTTCCGAATCATATGTAAACTTTCCAATATTAATATTGGAATATATATTATTACACGTACATATATAATATTCATCAACTCTGCCATACGTTTAAAAACATGTATTAAAAAATACATTTTATAAGTTTTAACATGATTCCATTTGTAGACAATAATAATAATAACGGAATGATTAATCATTTTTCTCTCTAATACCAATAACATGTATAATCTACCCTCTCTATCATTTCTTATGTTGAACATAATGTGTCACCGTGCCTTGGAAAATGGAGAATGTTAACTTATATTAGTTAATACCAAAGTACAATGGACGAACTTGAAATATTTGTCATACATAAAGTATAAGAATTTCAGTCAAATATTACAAATGAATATCAAAATATTTTCTCACGATTCCACATTATTTGAATGAGAATATTTGTAAAATTATAAAAAGTTTTATTTAATCAAATTGATTTGTAAGAAAAACGCCTTACACATGCACAATAAAAAAAAAAAAAACAGATACCAGGAACATATAAGTAATCAATCGATCAAAGTGTTTTGAATTGTAATCAGATAATTATTACATTATCAGTTATTTCCCACTAAAATTTGGCATTAAAAAGAACGTACGAAATATTAACTTGCCTCTAGGCTTGTATTTGAGATGGTCCTCAATGAATTGACAAGGACAACGGGCGGAGACACAGTGTCGTGGTGGAACCGACAGACCCGCGATGTCTCTATTACGTTCTTGCGAGTCTATAACCAGATCAAGTCTGCGGCGCACAAAGTGATGTGCCCATCGAGATGCATACCTCAGCAACAGCAACTCCGCCCGTTCCTGTCAACACACACCATCATCATTCACTACCTAGAGCGAAAGTAACGAAAAAAATGTGAAATCCATGTCTTGTGCGCAAATTGTAAGGCGTAAGGTACAGAAATCTATTATGCCCGAATACTTCATACTACGCTACATAAATATATAACTAATTGCTTTTCTCAGTTTTAAGTACTTAAAGAATGAAGTACTTAATACTAAGAAAATATATATATGTTAAATTTTCGAATACTATATACAGTATACCATATGTAGTAATATGAAATACTAAAGACAAAACTTGCAAAATATACATGCATGTAATTTATACAATCTTTGTACAAATTTTAAATTGTGTACTAAATGTTCAGTACTGCATTAGTTAACAGTGTAATGTAATAAAAATACAGTATAATGTAAAACGTTAAAGAACTTAAAATATATGTATCTATGTTCAATATTAATAATCCAATTTGCTAAAAAGTAGTATATAACAATACTAAAACTGAGTATATTGTACAGTTAAGTACAAAATGATTAATAACGAAAAGCAGCTTTAATATCTCATATGGCTTATCTCTACTCAAATAAATTTTGATTATTCACCCATTTTTAATAAAACTACTTATGGTATCTATAAATATAGAGTTACGAAATCGTCCGAGTTGTTCGATAGATCTTTTTAGTTTTAACATCATATATTTCTTTATGTAATTGAGATTATTAAAATTTTTATTCTAAAAATGACATTAAAATATCATTAACAGATCAAAGTGTAAGATTTTCCAAATTTTTTTAAATTTATAAGAACAAAATTGGTTTTAACTTTTATATGCATATCAAACAATTTCATTTTATATGCCCCTATCTTTAAGAAAGCTACTCCAGCTGGGACAGAAATCTCTGCCCCGAATATGTGGTTTATTTCGAAGCCATTCCTCTATATATTGACATGGACATAAAGCTGTTGATAAGTGGCGAGGTGAAGAAGGATTTCCACCTTCTTCATCAACTGTCCAGTCCAAACGTCGACGTAAATAATCCTTTGCCCAACGTTGTACGTAACGGCAGAATACTTGTTCACTTTTACCCTGATAGGTTTTAATTCATTTTATAAGAAAAAAAAAAATGATATTATAAAAATTTTTGTGAGACAGAACGCAATTCATTTTTATAAAACATACAGAGCAGGAAAAATTCTATTTCAATTACTACAAGATGTCTAAGTTACTGTAAATTTAATATATTCATAAAATCAACCAAAATAGTATAATTACCTGGCGTAAAAAATGCTTACCTGTTTTCGGGAGATTCTGGTGGTTGTGTTGCCTTGTATCACAATATCGCTATCATCGATATCCATTCGCTGTTGCAATTCCCTTTTTCGACGCATTTCAGAATTTCCATCTTCGCCAATTATTCTACCTTCACGTTCTTCTCGTTCTATTACTTCTTGTAACTTTTTCTGTTATAAAATAAATCAAATTTCATATATTATATAAATTTCATTGTACAAATTTTGTTTGTAACGATGCGTAGTTTTTTGGACAATGATGATAAATAGTAAAAGCTAATACAAAACATGTCAGGCCTTAATTATTTAAATTAAACACATATCACAAAAATACCTAATAACACTTACGATGCAATCTGTAGTATCAAAGTATATGAAGCAGAGATTGACTTTATGACACGAAATCTTCCCTCTATCATCCAATCCAAGCAATATTTTATGTCGAAGTAAGTGCTTGTTCACTTGAGCCATACATTTCTCAAGATTATGGTTTAACTTTATCTTGACAAACATGCAAAAGAATATTGCTGCAGCATTGAGGACTAACCACATGACACCGAGGCCAAACAAAGTAAGACCAGTCACTCCAGAAAATAACAAGCCAAGCAGTACAATAAACGCAGTAAATATCCAAAGGACAAGAATTCTTTTATAGCATACATTGTACATATTAAAACGTACATCGTTCACAAGCAATTCCATTATGTGTACATAGTCTTCTACTGTAAGCTGCAATAGATATACAACAACAAGTTTTATATAATTGTATATAAGACAATTTGTATAAGACAATTTGTATAAGACAATTTGTATAAGACAATTTGTATAAGAAAATATTTAATAGATTTAAAAGTAAATTACAGTACAGACTGTTTAAACATAAAACATCAAGAAGTCAAATGTCCTGAAACAATTACCGTTAAGCCTTGAGCCATCAACTCCTCTGGTACTAATTCTGGTCTAAATTTAGCTGGAGTAATCCATGGCCATCTGGTATTAACTGGTAAAAGAGTAACTATAGTGTCTCCATTGGCAAAACCTTGTCTGATATTTCCAATAGGTGTGCTTATAATATTATTTGTACCACTTCTACCATTGGACACATCTCTGAGATCAATAGTTTTTAAAGAAGCACTTTTAGGATCTGAGACTCTTACTTCGGACGGCAAATTAAAATCTGGACTTTCAGACGCCATAGAACGATTTAAACCTGACCTATCTAAATTAATCTGGACGGATTCAGTTGATATCACAGCACCTTTATATTCATTGTTTTTTATTTGTTGAGTATCTAATTTGTCAACAGTTTTTCCAATCTTTTCTACATTTACTGTAACTGACTCTGGTTTTATTACAGCCGGTGCATTTGTCTTAGTTTTCTCTTCCATGTTACCATTATCTTTAATGGACGTCTCATCTTCAAATTGGACCCAATTTTTTGTTCTTGAAGATATGCTAGGTGAATTAATTTCTCGTACATTGTCAGTTGTATCTTGAGAACTCATTTTCACTGAAGAATTAATAAAAAAAAGAAAAACAAGTGAATTAAATATGCGAGGAAGAATTCAATAAGAGACAATGTAAAAGATAAATTATTTGACTCTTAGTTACTGCTGAATTTATACATAATAAGTGTAATATTTCTTTAATTCAGACACTAATAAATCATGCATTTCTTTTTCAAATATATTTTTATCTAAATAATTCGTATAAAATGCAGTAACGTAATTTTATGCGTTTGGAAAATAGTTCGAATACGCTGGTGGGTGTTTTCAAATAATTGTTTAGAAAAAAAACCAGTATTCTGAATTCGTAATTTAGAATATAAAGATACGCCGAAGTATACAACTTTCTAGAACGTCAAAACGACTGACCATTAAATTAAGTCATCTTTCGAGCTACGGACACGGTGTTATGAATTTATTATAAATCGTTTAGTCTTAAAAGTTAATATGTGCATTAGAAGCGCGAAATATGCGCGAAGATCACTTATTCCCAATATTTCTATATAGTTATTATTATCGAAGGAGAACAGACAAAATCACGCACAATATTATAAATGTCATATTCGCTACGATAACCACGTAGAGAATGCACGACTGATATTTCGTTACCTGTTGTGATATGACCTATCTTATATCCGTGAAGTGAAAAGGTGCGTAATGCACGAAATCAAGGTGTGCAGCATTGGGATAGGAATACGAAGGGTGGGGCGAGGGGCATTATACGAGATCGTACAACGAGTTGGTATATTTACCTGTATAATCACTTATCACGAATGCGTTACTTTGATCTCTTTTTGTACACGTACTGTTATTTACATAATGTGGTTTCCTTTAAATACGCGACGATACTTAAGTAAATGATCACGATATACTGATAAACGTAAAAGTATAAACATATTATTTTTGACAAAATTACATACATTTTTGGTAAATCAAGCACGTTTTAATATACCAATCTTATGTGATATACCGTGTACGTACATTTGTACATATATCGTACATATTAAATAGGTAAACTTGTTACTACTAAACGCATATACAGTATTTATACATGATCATTAATTTGTTCCATATGAAGGAAATACAGCGCGCTAAATGCATTTACTTCTTCCCGCGAGATTCTAGTTGCTGAGAACACGATATACTATAGATTACTATAGATAGTATTCCTTGAGTTTCATAATAAGTTAACAATTCAAATTAAAAGTTCAAATATCGCAAAGCAATTCAGAGTATTTTCATTTCATAGTAATTTACGCAACTCGTTTGAATATGATCGCAACGTTCTTATGTATTTAGACTAGAGAATAAGTAATAGTTGGTTCAATTTTAGGATTGATAACCTATTGACAAAAATAAATGGGCAATAAAATAGTCTAATTTATTGTTGAACGAATTAAATTATATATATATACTTTTATAGATAATTATATAGTTTAAGCGGTCAAATTGATTCTAACCAATTGCGACAGACTCTGAACGTTTCGAAAAAAAATTACCATCGTCAAGTGCACTGGTAATAAATTATCCATTTTTTCTGAGGTTTGATGGCTACGTAACATACATAAATACGCAGACTGATTATACCACTAATTGTACAACAAAACGACTTTAACCTTCTGAAATATCTAATTTATGCACGATACGTCACATGAATTGCTTTGAAATCACAGTCCTCTGACAATAGTTTATGATACGTCATATTTACAATCGTTTATTAATCGTGGAATTAAACTATTATTTATTAATATATCTCATTACATTTTCAGAATTAATCCCGATGCCTATACAGTACGAGTAATGGATTGCATAAGTTGCTATGAAATAACAATGCTAAGAACTTTTTTGTAGGTAAAATATACCTATAATACGTAATAATTGAAAAATTGAATTGTTTTGTAAGTCAACAATACATATGTATGTTGGAGGGAGCATATTCTTGAGCATTTTAATAAATTTGTAATACTCTGATTTTGTTTCACATTACCGACTAAAGAAGATAAATTATTTTTTATATTATATTGCAGTTTAGGGTTTTTAATTTTTAACAGAGAATTTTTATCTTTAGTTGTGTACATAGTACATACTTTTAAACATAGGCGTCAGGTAAAGCGACATTAGTAATTTTATTTTTTAGGGGAAAGCGACTACCTTGGTACAGATTTCATATTCGTACGCGCGAAATAGCTAGTGCGTTTCCATATGTGTATATAGTGAATAAAAAATATGTCATAACACTATCGTAAATTCCGAGTGACATACATATTATACATGGAAAATTTTATAGCAACGTGTATAATTATTAATAATTGTATATTATATGTAAAGTTTATTAGTGTGAAAATATAATTTAAAATTCACAGCACGCAATGTATTGTCGAAAAATAATTACGAATGTACACAATTACGCGCAATTCTACACAAAATCTAATGTTATCACGAATGTTTGCCAATTGAAATCAAAAAGAAATCCATTTATAATGTATGTGTCACAAATTTATAAAATAAAAAGACATTATAATCACATGTTCCATGAACATAAGAATTCATCTAAAACGAAACTTTTTATTGTTTCGGGTAGTTTTTTGTTTAATTTATACGACGCTAAGGAAGAAAAAGACGATGTTTCAGAATTAGAAATGACAATTAAACGATCAATATTATTAATTCAGGTTCAGTATAAAAACGTCATAGTAATATAATTCAATTTTCAGTACAGCTAATAATAATGTAAATAAAACATGCGGTATCGAATTGAGAACAAATGTTTTATTTTGATATAATTTCAGCAGTATTTCTTTTCCCTTTGTAGAAGGGAGAATTTAAAAAAGCAGAACGAATGTTGCATGTTGCTTTGCGCCAAGCGCAAATTTTACAACATTATGATGGTATAACTTATATTTACGATGTAATGGCAAATCTTGCATACGATATGGAAGACTATAAAAAAGCAAAGAAACTGTTTGTGTCAGTTTTAGAAAGATTAATATCTAAGGGAGTTTCAAAAGATGATTTAGCAGTCATTCATATTAGTCTTAAAATTGCAAATATGTATCACATAGTAGGAGACATAGAGTAAGCAGTTACCTTACAAATTTTGATTATTATTTAATGTATTCTTTTTTCTGTTTTTTATAATGTACAATATTTGATGATATAATGTTGTATACTTTGTTTTATTTATGTAGAAAAGCGGAAACTGGTTACAAATTTTGCTTAGAAAATTTACAAAATCACATGGCTAAAGAGAGTGAGAATCCAGACGTTTTACAGTTACTAGGTTTAAATTTAGAATGGTATGCAGCTATGCTATTTTCACAATCGCAATATGCTGATGCTATGAAACATTTAACTCAATCTTACAATATATCCATACAAATAAATGGCGAGGAACATGAACAGACTGTTGTTCTGCTGAACGATTTGGGAACTGTTAATTGTATGTTGAAAGACTATGATCAAGCAATTAAATATTTATCTAAAGCTATAGAAATAGGTAATATCAGTTCAGAAATCGAAAATCTGATAACTATACAAATTGATTTAAAAATAAATTATCTTTGTAGGAAAAAAGTTACCGGATATGTCTGACATAGGTTCTGTTCATATTAATTTGGGAAATGTATTTATTATGAAAGGATTATACGATGAAGCGAAAAAAAATTGTAATCAAGGAAAGCATTTATCAAAGATGAAAAAGCACAGTGAAGCTGTACAAGAAGCCGAAGAATGTCTAGAAAGGATAAAAAAATTGATATCTTAGTATAGTCATAGATGTGAATAGATTATTTATATTTTGAGGTAATTTCTTTTAAATTATATTATAGCTTAAAATATATATTGTGAAATAATTTATTCATGCTATACATGATTGTAATATAGTCGATATATGGATATTATGGTATCTAAAATATATTAAATGAAATGTTTGTATCCTTCTGTCCTTATGCCAGACTTAAACATACAGTATTAGCTAATCCAATACTAACAAAGTCTCTAATAGTTCAGTGAAATTAAACATATGCTTTTTATCATAGTATAGAATAAACTATGCATTTTATTAAATAAAAAACATACAATTTTCTTTTAATTTACAGCAATTACATACATTCAATAATTAATATACAAAGTTAAGCAATTGTAATATCGAAAATATCATTTCATAGTATGAGTACATTTGCAAAGAATGTTTTAATTTCTTTAATAGTTTTACTCTGAATGCCAAAACGGAAGCAACTATTTCTCTAGTATCACCTTAAATGCACGAGTCTCGACAATATTTTGGCAACAGTCAATAACTTCCGAACTTCATTTTCTGTATTTGATTTTGTATATTAATATTTGTAATGAACGTATGTAATAACACTTTTCACTGGTATTAATTTTATACACTAATATCATTTATAGAGGAACACAAAATTTTGTATAAATACAAATTATAATTTTAGTTTTTGTTATATCAGTCAAGATAAATTCTTATTAAATGATTATAATATACAGTATTGGTAAAAAAAAGAAGTATGATACAATTCTAATGATGTTCTGCTATAAGCACCATCATATATACACCTACAAGAAGCGCAATGATTTCTTTCACAGATTGCCCAAATTTAGTATCAGTTAAAAGTTCTGGTATTACAGAAACTGTTGCTATATAGATAAATCCACCAGCTGTGAATGGAAGAATCCACATAGTTGCAAAATCACCTATAAGTTCAAATTAAGATTCAAATTAGATGTTATATTCGTATGTAAAATATGTCTTTGATAATGGTATTATAATACATTCTCACCCATGCCTTCCACAATTAATGATACACAGGTTCCTAACAGAGCACCTAATGCAGTAATGAGTTGAAATACCATAGCCTATAATAGAAATCATGTTAGAAAATTCTTTGGAGAACAAAAATTTAATTTATTATTTGTCTCTCTTGTATTTCACCTTTCTTTTACTATAGCCACTTTGTATTAAAATAGCGAAGTCTCCTATTTCGTGGGGTATTTCGTGTAATAGAATTGTGAAAGTAGTGATATAGCCAATATTGTTGCCAGCCAAATAACTGGCTCCAATAGCAAGACCATCTGTAAAGTTATGTAAAAAGTCTGCGACCAGGTTTAAAAAACCAGAAATATGAATTTCGTTTGGAAGGTCTACAGATTTATCAGAACTTTTTTGCGATTTCTTATTTTTATTTTCCTTAGACACATTTTCTGGAACGCTATGCACATGCAAGTGACTATGATCAGTTTTTATGATTCGTACTGCTTTCTCAACAATTAAAAACACAATTATACCTATAAGTACACATAAACCTACAGTCATATTATCTGTATGATTAGATTCTTCATGTTTAGATTCTTCGTGATGGCTGGAAGAGTCATGCGAATGAGGAACTAAAGCATGAGGGATTAAATGCAAAAATGCATCTCCCAATAAGCCACCAGATGCAAAGCTCAACAATATCTTTAGTAGCGGCTCGCGTTCCTTTGTGTTGTCCAAAGGAACAAAGAATAAAATAAGAAACGGGGCTGCCGATATAAGTAAAGTTGATGTAGCAGCTTTAAGAAACACTTCCTTGCGTGTCTCATCAGATGGAATCGATTTCTGTTGATGATTGTGATCATCGTGCTCGTGTATGTGTTGATGTTGAAGGTACTTGTCATATTGTTCTTTTCGATATGCTTCATTAACTTCCTTGGAGTATTTAAAACTTGGCGACTCGTCGTGTTCGTGTGCTTGACAAAGAGCCGGAAAGTTCAAAAATATAAGCAAGAAAAACACGCCAAGTAAAATTTTTGAAATCCATTTGTTCATGCGATTACGTTTGTTATCCTTTGTCATCGTGATCATTATTACAATATCGTAAAGGCTGATTAAAATATAACTAGCTCACGTATTGTTATCGGTATAGTTTTAACATCCGTGAATAGAAATTAAAAATCTTAATATCAGTTACGATATTAAATGAAGTACAAAATATCACACATCACATACAACGTGTAACACGTTACGTGTTATCAAATTTGGGTTGACTCGATTTTTAAAATTGTTTATGTTGGCTATCATGAATTACTGACATTGGCTATTCTGAATGTTCATACTTTTAAATTTGAAATATTAGTGCAACACCGATTGCAATAATAATTCTTACCTAAAAATTCTACAGAGTAATTGGTTTTAGAACAAAATTCGCCATCAGTTTGAACATCTAATATTAATCTGTATTGAGAAATTAAATGTTGTATTGTTTTATGAAAAGTTTCTTCCGTTTACGAAAGTAGTTCGTACAAGAAATTCGTTATATGTTGTTGCACCGAATGAGGGAAATTGTGATTGGTCGACATGCGTAGATAATTTTTACGTACTGTCAAAGAGCGGGCTTTGACGAGGTTAGTTGTAGAAAACAAAATTTTCATCACGTAAATGTCTTCCACCTAAGAAATTTGTACTTTCTTATTAATATGTCACACAATATTTTAAAATCTATGGGGCATGGATTTTGTGATGCCATTTTTTCCAGTTCGCCCATTAATTTTGACAAGGAAAATACAAATTCTCTTAATAAACCGTAAGTTTACATCTGCTTTCGTATACGTGTAAATGTTTGTTCGTACCTTTTATTTTGTTAATTTTCTGTTGTTTGTATTTTTTAGAGAAAATACATGCTCTGGTTTATTTGAGACGCCTCAAAAAGAGACTGAAAATAAAAATGAAAACAAATGTTTAAAACGCGAGAATCGTAAAATACTGCTTCATACTGAAATAGTTGATAATTCGAAATTGACAAATGCACCTTTTAATGCAAATCTCAATCGTTCGAAATCCATAAATGCATTTCAGAGGAAACAGATTTTATTTCCTGAAAACGCAATACCTAATGAAAAACAGAAAACTTCTACAAAAGTAGTATCTACTACATCATTGTATGATAAAACATCGACTATAAATTTTTGTACTCCTAAACAATATAAATTACGCTCTGCTGTAAGCAATACAAAAATGAATGTTTTACCTTTAAACAAAACACCCATAAAACAATATTTTAATGACAATGTTTTGTCTAATGCTACACCCGATTGCTTTAGCATTGTACAAGTAGAAACACCATGCAGTAAAACAAATGAAATCTGTATTGAGGATCAAACAGTGTGCGACGGCGAAAGTAGTAATTTAATTGTGGGAATACGTATTAGGCCTTTGAATACAAAGCAAGTTTTTATATTACTAAATTTTTGAAAGTTTTATATATTCTAATATTTGTTTGTTTTCTATTATTTTAGAGAATTAAACGACTCGAAGATTACATCGGTTGTGCAAATAAATGGTCAGAATATTATTGTCAACTGTGACTCTATGCAACATACATTTATGTATGATCATTGTTTTATATCGCACGCGGATGTAACTAAACCTGATCATGCTAATCAAGAAACTGTATTTAAGACCATGGTTTTACCATTAGTACAAAATGCTTTTGAGGGCTATAATGTTTGTTTGTTTGCTTATGGGCAAACAGGTTCTGGTAAAAGTTACAGTATGATGGGTCAAGAATCATTACAGATGAATTCAACACAGATTGATGAAGCAACTGGTATTATTCCAAGATTTTGCCAAGAATTGTTCACAAGAATATCTACAAATACGAATACCAAGACTACAGTAGAAATTAGTTACTTTGAAATCTATAATGAAAAAATACATGATCTCTTAACAACCGTTAATAATGGAATAAAGAGAGCTCCTCTTAAAGTGAGGGAACATCCTACTTATGGTCCATATATTGTTGATCTGAGTCAACATTGTGTGCAAAATTACAAAGACTTACAAGTATGCCCATAGTTATATCTGATAAGAAAATCCTTTAGTTGCCGGAATAATTGTTTAATTATTAATCATATAATACATTTATTTTAGACTTGGCTCAAAGTAGGTAATTCGCAACGAGCTACTGCAGCAACTGGAATGAATGAAAAAAGTTCAAGATCTCATAGTATATTTAGCATTATATTAACTCACGCACAACTAAATAACCAGGTAGATGAAGAACAAATGGATGCTAGTCGTCGTAGTAAAATTAATTTAGTAGACTTAGCAGGCAGTGAGAGATTGAGTCAGACATGTGCCAGTGGTGATAGATTAAAGGTTTGTTTTAATGTGTTCAGATGAATTATATTCTATAATAATTTTTTTCTATATAATATACTTAATTATGTTCAACAGGAGGGTGTATCCATTAATAAATCATTGCTCACGTTAGGAAAGGTAATCGCATCTCTTGCCGAAAATATGAGTAATCGTAAACGAGGGTTCGTTCCATATCGAGAATCGGTTCTTACATGGCTCTTGAAGGTAAGTAACATCAAAACAAATAAAAACTATATAGTGCAGCTATATTAATGTTAGCGTAATGCAAAAATACTCTTTATTAAAATAACTCCGTGTATTGTTGTTTCATCAACGAAGTATACTTTTTTAACAATCTACAGATATCATATATCTGTTAATATTATACTGTGATTTACTTAAAAACTACATTAGGTACCATTTATTTTAGAAGCCATTTCTTCCAATATAGTTCTGTGTATAAATGCAGTCTTATAGATTATTCAATTCCCCATTGAATATTTACTTAATTCTAATTTTTCACTATACTTGAAAAATTTATATCACAATGTAAAGTCGTTTGTAGAATAAAAATCCATCATGTATATTTTATGCTTGTAATATAAATGCAGATATTAAATGTTTCAAATTTCGATTCTTTTAGACTGTTTTCAATTATTTTGACAGTGTTACTTTTTGCATTGTTCGCATGTACTTAATACTGTTTTATACACTGCACAGTGTATTGGAAGAAAGTAAGCACATTAATATTAGATACATAATTTTATTCTACATATGCCATTGAATTATTGAAAAGTACTACTTCAATTTAGCATAATCAAGTTGCACATATTAGAGTATGAATTATACCCTGCCACTATGGTTTTAAATAAATACTTTAAGCTTACGCAACATGAATTATTTTCATGTTGGAAAGATTGCGAAGTACGAAAATGATTTATTTTTATATCGTTACGATTAATTTAATTATAAATTTCCGACAATTGTAAGTTGTTCTAAATAGCATTTAGAATTTTTGCACTATGACATATTAAATATGTCTTAGATATTTAGTGTCATTTTTATATAAAGTTTTGGTGAACATTTCTCGAAGTCACGTTGATATAATTTTAATTACATCGTTTCCCCTCGATCTTTCTCGATTCATTGGAGGCTTCTAAAGTTTCGTTTTTGTCTTTCATCGCTTTTTCGCCCTTAGAATTTGCAGAATCTTGTTCCTCTTCTTCTTCTTCTTCTTCGTGAATTTCTTCGCAAGAATTTTGCCGCGATTTGCCTCTTATATAAGCTGCTAGACTTCTTCTCTTGCTTTCTCGGCACAAGTGACAGTTGTCCTTTGACAGTAAGTTTTGTTCGTGATGTAATATTCGTTGACAATGATTCTGCGTTGATCTTCCTGAAAACCAATCGTACTCTAGTAAATTTTTTTTTTTGTAAAGAAAATATATCTAACTGGTCACGTAATTAATACGGTTTATATATAGAATTTGATAAGAGATAAAAAAAAAAATTGTACAGATAAAAGTTGAACGGTATCTATTTTTCTGCAATATCACTTTTTTTTATAAATGCAACCGTGCACTCGAAACGTGCAAACGCACTATTCCCTTTAAGTAAAATTAGATATGTTTCTTTACTCGCGTCGCCGCTCGTTCAAAATATTCCGTATAAAAAAGTATTGAAGTACAAGGCTTAAGAAAGTCAATATTTCGTAAGACGAGGCGTACGTGTCGTGGAAAATATTCTAGGTATTAATTATAAACAAGTTTCTAATTATGGTAAAACATGCGGGATATCGTACGGAAATATTGCGATTTCGTAACGTTGTAAAATAAATTTGCGATTTCGTTACAAAAGAAATTTGATTTGATATTTATCGTTCCGTATTATTTTGACCAATGTATTTATAAAATTGTAACAATACGAAGACATACTGTTACTGGCGTGCTAGAGTGGTCACTGTGTCTAATTTTATGTGCATAGATTTCTCCCCCCTTGAAACAATACTTCAATTTCTTCGGAGGTAACGTGTTTCGCTCCACGTACTTAGACTATCTGGCAATCCCCCCACTCATGCTCTCAATTCGTCGCTCCCTAAATTACAGCTGCCTCTTACTGAATGGGGCAACGTGATACGTTGCACGTACATACTCTTCTGCCCATTTTAACCCATGCAATCGTGTTCTCTATCTAGCCGTACAAAGTGTGAAATATATTTTATTATCAGATCGCGATATGTTAAAAAAGAAACGATCGTCGTAGAAGGTGATGAGTATTCAAAGATAAAGACCAAGGTCTCGCAGATCAAAGTCTCGATCGACAAGAACAATGAAATACTTTTGCAAAATAGAAACAATTGAAAACGTCAGCATTGTATACCTTATATCCCGTTTTAATCAGCATGTACAACTTAAACAGCTTTCTAGTATCGTGTTGAATCTATGTCAATTCTATTTAGCTATTTCATAGTCGCATACGGTTCGATCGTATCGCAACAATCGCCACACGTCTTTTAGAAACTGGTCAATTATAATATAACAAATACGCGCGCTTGTATAAGAAACACGTGAATCATCCAGTTGTAATTCAAGTTTTGAAACAAGAAATACTGCTCTTCGTTAAATATTAACCATTCTTTTTACGAGCAGTTTCAAATTTTTAACTTCGTCGAAAACGTGGTATTTTTAGTCTTGCTCGTACTCGTCGGTATTATACGAGTCGCGAAAAGTATTTTTAGATTCGCGTATTCTTTTAGCTACTCGTATGCAAATATAATGCAAATAACGTTATAACATATCTATAATAATAGCTGTTCTACTATGAACATTGCTTACGATCGTTCGTATATTGTGTTACGGTCTTGGCGACCACAATTGCGATCGTAAACATGTTTTTAACATCTAGAATCAAACGTGTTTTTAGGTTGTATTTATGTATTTATGTAATCCGTAATATTCTTCGGAATGTGTTTTTTACAATATTATTTTCTAACGCGTAATTTTACTAGGACAATCGACGCGTTACTAGGGAAATATTAACCCCTTGATAACAGGTTTTCTCCGTATCTTTAGGAAATACGGATCTATACAACTGTTTGCGTAGCGTTATCTTTCGGAAATGCGTATTTTACTAATTAAAAAATATCATTTTTATACTCGATTTCGTGGCTTTCGGATGTCTGCCGCATCTATGTTCAGCGACTTGTTGACTGAGAATGCAAACTGCAATATTTGTGAAACGTCAGCAAATTGCTGAACATAAACTCAAGTAGAAACTCAGACCGCGAAAGCAAATCTCATGTCATTTTTATGTCTATATTTTTTATACGCGTAGTTGTAATTTTTTCGTCGGCTTTAATCGTGACATTAAACAGCGAATATTTGAAACTGGTTTCGTAGAAATATTATTTTTACAATGTTATAATTGTTAACAACAATGAAATTTCACATCCACGCGTTTCGTTTGCCTTTATAAATACGTTGGTATTTTTGAACCGTGATAATGGCAATTTGAAAACGTAATGTATGATAAATAATGGAACGAACTGCCTTCGTTCAACCAGTTCCCCACCGATAACGCAAAGGGAGGGGTCAACTACGTAGCGTGGAAATGCCAGAGAGTTGTTTGTCGTATACGATCCGCGAATGCATCAATGGGAAATATGGATATTAGCCTCTTATCGATCGATTCCCAAGATCGATCCATTCTTTTCCTCTCGACGAATATTGCATATTATGCACATTTTAGATTTCTATTTAAGTGTACCACCAATCAGGAAAAACAAGTTCACCTTATAGGTAAACGTGTTTTGTTCGACCTTTCACGACAATATTCTCGTCTCAGCGTAAACCGTAATATTCGTTCGGATGTGTTCTCGGTAATAAAGGAAAAGAAACAACAAAAGTGACCGTATGGATTGGTAAATTTGAACGCGTTCACGAAGAACGATGTTAATTTTCCGGGGACGTTCAAACATTGTGACGAACGAAGACTGACACGTGCTTTTACGCCAAGTTTAGCGTTATTAAGTACATTCACAAGGAAAAATAACACGATCAGTCGTTAAATCGTGACGACTATTTATCGTAAAAACAGAAAATCAACCGTTCGGCCGAATTCGTCTTTCGTGAATTACACAAATCGAAAATATCTTTGACGCTTCCTTCGTGGCGCTTAAACAAGTAATAGTTATTTGTTTACTATCGACTCGAACATACCATTGTGGAAGTAGTCTTTGTTCCAAGGCTGCTCATAGTCCCGGTACTGTTGACTTCTGAATAAACCGTATGTCAGAACCTCTGGGACGTAAACCAGATCCATCTTCGGTCGATGTTTGTTTCTATTTACAGTCGTCTCTTATCATGAAAATCTATTCACATCTTCGCACGTGGTTGCGATTCCAATCGTATTCCCTCGTCGGACGGCCAGTGTTTCTCTCGAAGTGCTCTTCGATCTGTCCTCGATGGTACCGAATATCTTTTCGTACTAACTTTCTTCTTTTTTTTCGTAAACAAGTGTACCGAACGATCGCAAAGTTATTTCGCCGTTCTAAAGCCGAAGCGAAAACGTTTTCGGTCCGCAACGTAGAAGATCGTTCGTTGCCGTTTTCTTCTTTCCCCGGTCGCGGTTTACTCGCTGGCGAACGATCGAACGGTATCCACGTTTGCGTTATGCAACGTCGCAGAAAAAGCGATTGCCAAAAGTCAAGATCGCGTTATGCTCGAATTGCTGCGATGTTTTGCTTTAAACTAAAGGAGTATGGACGCTGAGCGCGTAATGTTTATCCGCCGGTATTTCCCTCTCCATCGGTCCTCGACTCTCCGCTCCTCTCCGTCGCAACCGCTCGCCCTTCGGTACCGCTTCGCGCCCGCCCCTCTCCATTTTCTCCAATCACCTTTGCGATTTCGCATGTACATACGTATGCCCGTTTTCTTTGCTTTACAGAAAAAGCTATTTAAGATTAACAATTTTTATGCACAAAATTAACCCAAATCGCAAATAAATAATACCATCCGCAAGAAATTATTATATGGTCAACGGAACGTATACAAAAACGAACGTGTCTAGGATCCCCCGAGAGTGTTAACGCTTTGACGGCCGATGTCACGTATACGTGGCTTCGCGAGCTAGCAAACGTTGGCCACTGTCACGTGTGCGTGATCTAACGTATCAGTCACCGTTTCATCGTACATTCGTCTTATTACGTTTGTTGAGGTTACATTTATAATTCCTCGTGATAATATTTCTAGCATGTTCATGTATCTCACTTTGGTCTACAATATCAGTGCGGCCATTAAAGCGTTAACATTGGTCGAAACGGTGGGAAAAGGAAGTAGAACTGAAATATAAAATTTTAAATCCAGGGATTTATTAGTTTCTGAGATATTAACAAAGAACTTTACTACTATAGATAGAACTCTCCCTACACGTATGCGTGGGAATAAAAAGAAGAAAGAGACTAGCTTCGTAGTGGCTTCTACGCAAACTGAACAGCTTTCTTTTGTTCAATAAATTGTCACATAACGATGCATACACATAGAGAAAATCCACTGTACAGTAACGAAAGTTTAAGGTCCATTCACTTTCACCGCTGCTTCCAAATTTCGTACCGATCAGCCATCGCTATCGTTTGGAAGTACAGCCGTTGATTTTCAGTAATCTCAGTATATTCTGATTAATTTTTCTCATTAAAATCAAGCTTATCTCTGAAATAGATGACTCTTACTTCAATCGTAAGTAACGCGTAACTTTTATCCTCGACGAACAATTATTTATCATTTTGAATATTGTTTTTATGTACGTGTGTGTATGCATTATTGTTGCAACTATTGTTAGCAGCTATTATCAGCAAATCTTTGAAAAATGCACCGATAGAAATTATTTGTTTACTTGCCAGTGATCCATCATACGTTGTTAATGTCTATCTTGAAGATCGCGTTAATAACGCAAAAATGTTCTGTTCCGATAATTCTTATCTTATGGTGCGAGTGCTTTTATAGTAAGAGAAAATTCAGTGATAATTGTTTAGCATTGACTTACGTATGCGTCATCGAGTCGAACAAGGCTATATTTTACGCGCAGTGTGCACTATCGATGCAAAATGAAATACTAGTTTTACTTATTGCCGGCGATGTGCAGTAGAAATCGAAACGTTCATGAAATAATAAATGTAGTTTAATGGACGCGAACAGTACATACATCATTGAAATTCTATCTTCGAATAACTGGCATTCCTGCAAAAAGCAAATATGAATAAATACAGTTTTATTACTGATAACATCGCAAGCTCTAACGTAAGATAAGCGTAAATGGAATCATTCGAAGAATTTTTTCCTACGTTTGAATATTACAAATACGCGTCCTATGTGGAAAATAAAGAATCATTTATAATATCTTGATTCAGATGTGCTATCCGTACGTTTCCTTTCGGATTTAATAAGTCCATAATTTTTTGTACTTGAAAACCACCACCGATTGCAATTTGTACGTTCGAATTGTTATCGTATCTGATACAAAGAGTGATTTCCAAAGGAATTTCCAAAAATGTTAGATAAGTACTTGCACGCTCGAAATGTTTGATCAATGAGCTCTGATTTTTTAGATAAGTGAAAATTTCCATTACAATATAGTAATTCAATAATTCTGCTCGACGGAATAATTCTGTTATTTAATAATACCATCTAGAAAATGTGCATTTAAAGAAACATCGGAATGATAACGTACAAACACGATCGTAAAAATGGAAAATAATTTTTTTCCAGAGTTGAACGTGGACTTAACAACGCAGTTAACACACCTTTGTATACATATACGAACGATGAATTTCGCGTTCTCTTTACAGTCTTATCATTTTATTAATTATATCAGGATAATGTTAAGAAAGAAACGTCAAGGTGTAATTGGTAAATGCTACTTAAAACAGATTAGAGTACAATCGTTCTTTCTCAAAGCTTGTTCTTTTGTTGTACAATGCCCACGATAATAATTATTTATGCCTAAGAGAATCAAGATTAAATTAGATAAAATATCTTGAACCATAATGCTCGCAATATGGGACTCGAGGCCGAGTTATTTTATTAAATTGTTTTTACAATTGATAAATGAATCAATATTGTCATTGTTAAATTCTGTTTAAATTTATTAGGAAAGTCTCGGTGGAAATTCCAGAACAGCGATGCTTGGGACCGTATCATCAGCTAATATACACGTGGAAGAGACACTTTCAACCCTTCGATACGCTTGTCAAGTCCGGGCTATTGTTAATCGTATTCGAATTAACGAAGACCCGCACGAAAAGTTAATTCGGTATGTAAGATACACTCCTGGGAAAAATTTTAATGGGAGATTCTGGAGGCCAAAATAAGACAAAAATCAAGAATAACAATTTGTTAATGGAGGCTTCGTTAAAAAGTTATTAACGTTTAAAGTTCCGTCCGTACTGAATTTTTTTCTCGAAAATGTGCAAGATTTCGGGGGTATGTCTGTTCACCAAAAATGATTGTAATTGACCCCCGCAACCGAAAATAATTTTTCGAAAACGATTTGAAATTTTTTTTTTCCGTCGAAAAATTTCACACCTTCTCGAATTTTTTTCTAGAAAATGGGTGGGATTTCGGGGGTATGTCTATTCACCAAAAATGATTGTAATCGACCCCCGCAACCGAAAATAATTTTTCCAGAACGATTTGAAATTTTTGAATTTAATTGTTAATAACTTTTTAACGAAGCCACCATCAACATATTGGTATTCTTGATTTTCGTCTTATTTTGGCCTCAAGAATCTCCCATTAAAATTTTTCCCAGGGGTGGCCGAACACCCTGTATATATAAACAACATTTTGTTTCTAAAATAAACCTGAAACCACTAACTCATTTAAATTTGTAACAAATATTTACTTTATAAATAGCTGTTTGTTATGTACATTCAATGGCCTTCTTTATTAGTTCCAATACGTATAAAAAATTTCAAAGAGTTTTCAAATACATGGACCTTGAAAGCTCGAAACAGTAAAACAAAGGAGTATCTCTGCTGTAGATATGTTTAATTATACTGACAAGTCTAACCTAAGGATTTTTAATAAATGTAATTATGGTTTCTTTAATAGCGAGTTGAAAACAGAAGTTTTACGATTACGTGGTGTCCGTGAGGGATATGAAAGACAACTTGGCGGCATTCCACGACGTCTCCTCGATTCTATTGAGCCGATTACCGAAAATAACGATGAAATCAAACAAAAACAACGAGAAATCGATAAACTGAAAAATCAACTGAAAAAAACCGAGGAACAGCTTACAGTTACCCAGACGTAAGGAAATTTCGATAGGATATTCTTAATTCGTCGTATAATATTTACAGTATAAGTTAGCGTATTTTTCATATTTTTTTCTAACAAAGCACAAGTACGCGCATTTCATATTTTTTTTACCGATGATAAACTTTTAATCTCTTATAGATACTTAAATCGTCTAATAAATTGTTACGTTTTACAGTTCGTAATTGAAGTTGTATTAGCATCGACAACAAATACGCTGTTAAAAATAATTAGGCCGTTATGTTTTTAGACCATTTATCATAATGCATAATCTTCCAATTATTTCGAACGTCGTGGATTCCATTGTAGAAATAGTTGTTTTGGAAGGAAATTAGGGTTGAACCAGCGCTACTCTAAAGTCGGATTGTAGGAATCGACGTGTAAACTCGTCGATTGATCGCCGGTAAAAGTTCGAGTTTTAGTTCCATGTAATTGCAGGACTTGGCAAAATAAATTATGGGAAACCGAGAAGAGGAAAAATTCCGAATTAAAATACTTACGTCGCTGTGGAATCGCTATTGAGATTGATATTCACGGGAACGACAAACAACCTTGTCTTATAAATCTCGCGGCCGATCCTATATTGTCTGGTACACTTTTGTATCTAATCCCTCCGGGATTGGTTCGTATCGGCAAACATTCCGGGCAGGAAAGTTCTTCCAAAAGTTTGGATATCATGTTGGATGGACCGCTGGTTAGACCTTTACACTGGTTAGTTATGGGTCGTTTGGAGTCTGGTGGTATAGAACAAATGAATTGATTGAATTTGGTTACTTTATTCGCTCATGCTCGTTTCCGCCATCTTCTTGTGCATTTTCCACAATTTTCTCGCTCGCTACTTCATGATTTCTGGTACAGGAGCATATGTTATTTTATCCATTATTTCATTTCCTCCGTTGTGTGTGTTGCCGGCAATGCATGTTATTTGTCACTTTTCACAATATAATTAACCGTTACCATCTGCACAGGCATTGCATTTAATATACCATGGGTTTGAAAAGGTTGCATGATGATTTTCAGTATAGTATAACTCTTTACTTGTTTCCCAACGAGTTCTGGTATGGTGGAATATTTTCAAATTTGATCACTACATCCCGACATTTTCAGGATAACACGCACGTGGTTGACATTATTTTCTATTATAAGTAACACTATGTTACTTTAACAGCTTTCCTGATTATATTTACTTTAATTATGTTTTATGTATTTAACAGTACCATTGAAAATAATAATGGAAAACTTGTACTATCGTCGGAGGTGGATGGGGACACGTATGTCAATGGACAGGTATAATATGCTTTATATACGTTATTATATATCAATTACTTTATGTAAAATATTTATTTTGTTACAGATTATAACTGGTAAAGTTATTCTCAAGCATGGCGATCGTCTCGTGATCGGTGGAAATCATTACTTTAAAGTCTTGAATCCGCACAACGAACGCAACAATGTACAAATTTCTGCGCAAGCTGTGGATTACGAATTTGCTCACCAAGAAATTCTTAAAGTACAAGAGGAAAAGTAGGAGAAATTTAGACGTGTTTTTTAAACTAAATATACACGATAAAAAAATTTTCAACATTTTTTTTTATGTTTTGTTTATTACAGGCTGAGAGCTGAGTTGGAGGAGAGTAAGCAGAAGGCAATAAGAGAATTAGAAAGCGCGAAACAAGAAGTTGAAATGCAATTAGGGTCTCAAAAGTTAACGTACGAACGTAAAATTGAAATTCTTGGCTCTACGGTTGAAGAGCAAAAATTTGCATTAGAAAAGATTCATCAGAAAAAGAAAGAATTGGAATTGGAAAAAGAATTGCTTGTAAGCGAAGTTGAAGTAAATAATAGATTAAAGCAGATACAATTACAGCAAAAGAAAGTTACCGTTGCGCCGTATAAATCAAATTTTTTACAAGAATTGGAAAATATTTTAACTGAAAAAACAGCCGACGCTGAATTCGCGCTTAAAATGAAAGCCAGCACAGAAGCAATAAGCGAAGGAGGTATCAGTCTGCATGAAATGCAATTATTGGTGAAAGAAGCTACTGAACGGTGCAGAGAAGTTGGTATTAATTATGTATGTATCTACTAAATAGGTAATATTTTAAGATCATAACATGCCAAATCGCAACATGCATTTCTGCAAAAATCTGAAATGTTATTCCAAAACGTGGGTGATCTGGCATGCAATGATTCTTTAGAATGTATATATATTTTATGCGATCGTATAATTAAATGTTGTACCATAGGAATTTGATCAGCAGCAAATAATTGTAAATAAAAGTCTGAAACCAGTGATTCGTATACGTAATAAAGATTCTATGAAAGAAACATTTTGGGAACCAATGCGATTTTTAGATTGGGTTCATCATTTGCGAGATTATGATATCGAAGATTCGATAAAAGAACTGTGTACAACGTCAGATGAAACTTGGGAAGCCTATGAAAATACGGAAACATTTGAAGATTCCTTAAACAGCAGTCGTATTTCGATAAATATAACTCCGGTGAAGAAACATTTAAACGAGAGTTTGCAACAGCTTACTTTCGAAACATCTTTTCTAGGAAACACATTTGTTAATCAAACATTTGACAATTCCAAAGAACAAGAAACGATAAACACTTGTCTTACACAAATGGAGCTTACTGCGAAAACTTTGCGCAGATTGTGTGCAAGAAATGACAGAATTGAAACGGTTACGGAATCTCTTAATGAAATGCAAAATATCATTGACAGATTGCGCGAAACTTTAGAAGTAAGAAACTTAAGCGAGTACACAAACGAAAGTGCAAATTGTGTACAAAATTGTGATGATAGTACTGTGATTGAAAAGTCTGATAACAAAAATTTAACACTCATAGAAGATTGTAGTAAAATCTTCGCCTCGCCGATAAAGTCTACTTTACGTAACAATACTAGAGGTTTTGACAAAATCAGCCAAAAGAGTGTCAGATTTACCGGTAAATTGAAGAAAGAAGTGACTTAATAATGGTAAGAACATTTAAATCAATCAGAATATTACAGGGAAATTCGTTTAACAAATATAATTTCAGAAAAAATTATATTATACAAATAAAGAATGTACATTTTTTTTGTAGTAATTTGAAAGTCATATAATTTAGACGTTAAATTATAATAAGGAAATACATTTAGTTATTCTACTTTATCTCTTGTCACACATATATTTATATAATATTTGTTTATGTACATTTACCTGTAGAGTTTATTTCTATCTACTTACATAAAATTCGATTCAGTCTTTCGAAATACGTAATTAGATTATATTAATATTGCGTACTACATTAAACAATTTTTAATTTTGACTTAACGTTTCTTACATTACAAACTACAGAAACTAGTTAACGTGATTAACTACTTTATTTTATTTTAATACAGTTATTTCAAATACACTTTGTATATTTAATGACGATTAATAATACATGAAAGTTACAATTAAAAGTCTGTGTATGTAAATGTGTCTTAAATATATTTTGTATTTTCTTTAGGTCGTAATTATACATTTATTAAGTTCATCTCTATACAACTAATCAAAGTAATCCTCAATGTCAATATCAGGATTCAATAAGTCTTCCCCATAAATGCTTAAATCTAACTGATTAAGTATTAAATTTTCACACATTTCTTCCAAGTCAGTATCTCCAATCAATACTGCTCCTTGCAGTTTATCATTTTCTAGCACAAGCTTTATATATTCCTTTCCTTTGGTCATTCGTAATAAAATTTGGTACTTATTATTTAATTTTTGTCCGTTATATAAACCAAGCAAAACTACTTTGTAACCGAAGAATTTAGTTACGTGAGTGAACAATTCAAAACAAAAATCTTGTAAAAATTCCTCATTTTTAAATTTAGAAATCATCGCTTTCGCGGCATAACGTCCCATTTGGTGTGCTTGCGTCCACAACCTCATCTGAAACCATTGTTTTGCTAATTCCCATCCTGCGCTGCATACATCTCCAGCAGCATATATGTCTTGTTCCGATGTTTCTAGTTTCCAATCTACTAATAATCCACCATCTTCTCCTTTCTTAAGATCATCTAAACCCATTATGTTTGAATTTGGTATTACACCTGTTGCCGATACAATAAAATCACAACCAATAATCTTTCCATTTGTCAATTCGACATATACAGGCCATTCCTCCATAGGATCAAATTCTTTCTGTTCCAATGTGCTAAGAATTTTTGCAACTTCGCTGTCATACTCTACTTGAACTTTTGTTGATTTAAAGAAAGTACCCTTTATATTAAAATTATTGTGCCAGTCTGGACCTAAAGCTGGTCCATCTTCTACAACTGATGTGCCAGACACAGTATACCTCATTCTTTTAGTTGGAGCATTTATATTAACATTTTCAGATACATTGGTTTTATGTATTTTATCCATAAAAAATTCTGCAGCGCCGGGATCAACAAATGTTGCAGAAATGTGTTTGTCTTTAATTACCCATATTATTTCAACACCGTCGACTTCGTTTACAATTTCAGTAGCAATACCTCCATTTCCAACTACTATGATCCTCCTTGAATTTTGTATTTTTTGGGAAAACTGAATAACCGATTCAGTATCTCGAATTCCTAAAATAAACTTGTTACGTTCTGTTATAAGCTTTGGTCTGGCACCATTACAAAGGCATAGTATTTTATAATTTACAATTCTTCCATTTTTTGTTAATATTTGTTTATTTGAAACATTTACTTCGATTACAAAATCTTGTATAATTTTTAACGATTTATTTGTCTTTGACAAACTTGCTGTGTCTTTCTCTTCTACATTAAACTGCATTAATGTTTTACCAAGTGGTACTATATTTGTAACTGCTTTTATCAAAGGACTTGCTGTAATCAGAACTGTATCTACCTGTGGAGCAAGAAAACTTATACCTTCAACACAAGATACCCCAGCAATACCACCTCCTATTACTGCAAATGTACAATTTATTTCTTCTTCGTCCATCTTTATATTATTTTTTAATTAATATAAGTTTCTAAATTGGTTTTTAATTTAAGCACTTTTCCACTCTGAATAATCATAATATTTAAATGGAATATCAAATGTAAGTAAACCATATTCTCTCGCTTTCAATATAGCAACAAGCAATTTCTTATGAGACATTTGACAAAGACCAGTTTTTCTGTGAACAAAAAAGGGGATAAATAAAATATACGTAAATATTTTAATTTTTCTCAGTATTCAGAAATATTGAACTTACTTATAACTTAAGATTTCTCCGTTATAATCGGATATAAATTGTTTTAATAAATTTACATTAACAAAATCAACCACTAGGTATTCATCCCTGCATATTGGACATGGATTACCAGCAGAGATTACAGATTTTCTCTATAAAATTTATAATATTAGAAGTTAAAAAATTTTTACTAGTTTCAATTACTTTTAAAAAAAATACGTACAATACAAGTTTTTCGTGTTTTTTGTGGTGGAATACCACCTTTATGATTTCGTCTATACAATTTCCAAACAGGATCATTTCCATAAGTTTGTTTATAAGCTGAAATAATTTGTTACGTGTAATAATTATTTAACATAAATATTTAGACACTAGAATATGTTTGCCTAGTGTTCAAACAATCTCGTTACTCGTTGTATATTTAATAGTTATTGAAAAAATTTATTCTATGTAGGCATTCACCATCACTTTGCATGTATCTTATACTAGTCTCCACAGGAATAATTTTACTCCTATCCTTATGAGGTGGTACTTCCTTCACAGGTGCAGGTATTTCTTTATTTTCTTCATCAAATTGTGCAAACGAAAGACGTATAAATCTTACAGGTATAACCTAAAAATATTGATATCTAAAAAGTTACAAGCGTTTCAATATATTCATACTGTTAATTCTTACTCTTGCAGTTAAATTCGTTCGTAAAATTGATCCAGCCAATTGGAATCCATTCAATACGAATGACATTATTTTTTCTTTAACACAATTCTTAGATAATTTGTATTACGAACGCAATAGTACTCGTACGATGTAGTAGAGAAATCATATATACACGCACGTATGCATACATTAACGTGATCAAATTCAAATAAAATATGATTCAACTCTTGCTTCAACATTTACATTATAGTTAATTAATATTACAACCTTTTTTTATTACAAATTTTTCTATCTTCTTTCAATCTAATTTGTTTAATAGTGCTTACGTTTCATAATACTTAGAAATATTTACTTTGTTACTATCGCATATTGATATGGACAAATATTTTCTTGTTATACTATTTCTAAACTTTTATCATAAATATATCAAGTATTTTGTATTCTCACAAAAAGTTTACATTACATTCGATATATCATGTTTTATTATAAAAGCTTTTTTTCATAAAAGTTGCTGATTTGATTAAGAAAATTGTAGGTTGCGTCGGAAGTTACTAAAATATTTTAGTTACTTTATTATTTTTAGACGTAGTTTTTGCTTTGATAATTAATTATAATTAAATTAAATATTTTTAACATTTTAGTATTATTATTCAAAATTACAGTAATGATAATAATCGGCACATAAAATAAACAGACATTTGATTCTGTTGAAGGAAATATGACGTTTCCGGTTTGGGCGTAACAGCAGCTTCTACGTAGTTAGGTGAGGATAATTTTACTCGAGTTAAAAGTAAATTTCGGAATTGTTCAACAAGATATCACAAGAAAATCATCATTAAGGTAATAAAAGTAAAATTTAAACAATGTTTGATTACAGATGGCAGATCGACGGGAAGATATTTGCGGATTTTGGGCGATCTTGTAGCATTCACCGAATCCGTAGTCTATTTGCGTCGAAGCATAGGGCCACGTCGCTTTTGTCTATAAGAAATGTTAAATTTCTTATGCATCGCTGTGAACATTTATTTTCCATAAAAGGATTTAATTATTAATCAAATGTGAGTGGCTTTTCTGTCGTTCAAAAAAGCCGAAGCCTATATTTTTTCGATACCGTTTAATTTTCAAATTATTAATCAAAAGGTGGTACGGTTTTATTATTCAGCACGTTACGTACCACAAAACTTTAAGTATATTTCGTAATAGATATAATAAAAATGGAAGAAATTGAAAAATAAGTATTTGAGGCCTAAAAAAGCAAGGTGAAACGATGAATGTACATATTAGTGATAAATTCATGAACATATTGTCGGGATTATCGGGTTTTCGTAATAGAAATTGCATGCATGATATGCGTTATATTTCCAAAATCGAACGAGTGGCAATAGAATATTATTGAAGAGCGTTACTAAAAGTGTTAGTGATTGTATACACATATGAAATTCATAAATTCGGAAAAAATCCTAATGCAGCACAAATGAACGATCATGGTGTGCTATAAATAGAAGTTGTTCGGTGATGATGTCAAGTGATAGGGTGGGGTCGCGACAATTATTGGTCGACTTTAGGGGGGTGCGAAACGTGATTGGTCGGTTGTGTAACCATTCTGGGTGGGATATGCGCGGAAGTATTGCGCAGGAAGAGATCTGCCAGTTGACCATCGAGTGAGCACCGTTGCCTGGAGGAGCATACATTTCGTACTGATAGTTTTACTATTTGTAGCTTTCTGTTGCTTAATTTCAGTATTTGAAGTTCTTTGTCATTAGGGAATGAAAAATAACGAAAGCATAATTCAAATCGAAAAGATTCGGTATAAAAATCATTTCGATTGGCGTTTCTGATTTGTGAGGTAGATTCCGTATTGTAAAATGAGAGGACAATGAGGATAAGAAAACGTTTCAAGAATTTAGTATTCACGAATGATTTTCGGGGAAAGTACATTTAGGCTTAGGTAAATAATATCTGGCAATGTAATTTATTCATAGATACGAAATCTCTTACCTATGTCTCTTACGTTCGTGAGAATATTCAACAATATGGCGTTGTAACGTACTACGCTTGTCCTTCAAGAACTACGTTGAGATTTTCCCGCAAAAAACCCGAATATCTTTGTGTTTTATTACAGATTTACGTCATGATCCTATGTTTGTACTTCGATATGCGCTAAATCGTCAAGAATAACATCAAAATGGTAAGTCGAATTTATTAAAATCAATTACTTTCCCCCTTACTTCGCAAATTTTTTGAGAGAGGGCGCCATATACATAGAATTGCGACAGACGTAATGGAAGGGGAAAGCGGTAGGATCAATAACCTTCACTTGTGTGACCTCGTATCCTAATTCTGGCATCGCCAACATCTAATCGTCGTGCACTACGCGCATTTAGATAATACAACGATGGTTTATCTAAATTTCATTTAATATGAATTCATAATACTCATTTTAACTATCAAAATGGGGAAGGTAAATGATCCTTACGCTTTTTTATTAAGTTTGCATTTCTATGTAATATTCTCATTGTTCTTTTGTGATTAAAATTTTTGTTTTTATTTATTGATATGATTCACGTAACACTTTTATGTAATACATGATTTATATTGAAAGTTATAACAGTATGTTAATTTACAATTTATATGTAACATTACGCTTTTTTTCTTTTTTAGTACAGGTTAAATTTCTAGTGATACATTAATGATATTTTGTACAAAACTATAAACAAATTTTATAAATCGTGTGCATTGATTCAATTAAATTTGAATTTAAAAGTTTGCTTACTAATTTAGAAAGTTATCAAAAAATTAGAAATGAAGTTATTAGTTGGTAGCAGTTTACTTAAAATATTTAATATTATTTATTCAAAACAATTAATTAAGATTTGTTATTAGCTCTATTCTACATAGTGTTTTGAAACTTTAAGGTATGTGATGTTGTCCATATACTTTTTCAGCCGCGCATAGATCCATTATCATTATTGAAGTGTCTTAGCGTTTTGTTGGGGCCAACTGGAGGCATTAAGAGTAAAGAAGAAGTTCATCGGTTAGCTAATTTAATGACAAAGTTCTCGAAGAAACTTGTTTCAAAATGCATTTACATTCAGATATTAAAAACTACAAACACCGATTTGCTTAGTCAGTGAGTATATGTTTTTTTTGTATTATTAGGAGGTTATTGATAAGTCTGTTACCACTTACATCAAAATTAAAAATTTTTTATGTTGCATGTTGAGACACATGACATGCACATTTGTATAGTCATGTGAAAAATAAAATACATGCTAGATTAAGAAACTTGGAACTCAGAACCATTGGACGGTTTGACACGTAAACCGTACTCACTGATACGAGTCCTACAAACATTTGTTGAGAACTATAATATTATAAAACTTATTAATATCAAAATATTTTGTGTTATATAATGCTGAAGTAAATGTCACAATCTAGGATAGTTTAGAATTTGGACAAATTTTTGTTTTTCTTAGATTTATGGGTGCTGGAGGATGGAATCTTATTCACATGTGGCTCACTGATGGCATTCTTGCAAAAAATTGGGCTCTCATTCAGGAACTTCTTGAGCTTTTGCTGCTATGTCCAGTAGATATTGAAAGATTAAAAAGCAACAATTGTCCAAAATTAATAAAAGGTCTATCAAAAGAAGGCAGTCATCAAGGTGTTAGAGTGTTGGCTAGTCGATTAGTTGAGCAATGGCTAAAGATAGTGAAAGGAGAAGCTGCACCAAATTCTGTGCCAGCACAAATCATGACAATTCCGGTGCAAGGTACTGGAGTTCTAGGACATGCAAATTTGGTTTCTGAATCAGCGCAACAACAGCAACAGTTTTCCATTCATTGTGGTATTCAACAAGTCTCGGATGGTGTCGAAAATGCAACAGTTCATGTGCAAGATCTGCAATTTACTCCAAACTCTACAACAACCATTGCAGTACCCCATATTCAACAACAGCAGCAACAACCGCAAGAACAGCAGCAACAACAGCAATTGCAAGAAAGGACAACTGTACAATCTTTGCAACTGCAAGTTGTTAGTAAACCGCAGCAAGTGCAATTACAACAGCAATTATCATCACAGCAATCAAAAAAGCCAGCTTTTGTTGTGGTATCTACATCTTCACAATCCCCAGTTCCTGTGTATAAAATTACAATTCGTGAAGGTAAACAAATTCTTACAAAAGTGGAGACAGATGCTACAAATATTAATAGTGTTTTAAATACGAATAGTACAAATATAGAAATTAATGGAGATGTTGTGAACGATACACCTGCTGTGAAACATACTGTTGAGGAAGCAGAATCTAAGGAACTCAGTGATTGTGTAGTCAGTGGTCAAGGTTATAAAACAGATGTTGCACAATCTGAAAAATTAGACCAAGTTTCCAGTGAAGTGAAACAGACTGTAATAGATTCCACGGACAGTACTGATGTGGAAGTTGTTAAAAATAAAGAAAATAAAGACTCTAAAGACATTAAAGACAATGTTAGTAGTGAAAGTAGTAAATCTAGTAATAAAGAAAACCGGGACTCGTCTAAAAAAGATGAAAAAAAATCTAGTAGTTCAGATAAAAAAAGTCATCATAGTTCGTCTTCATCCTCCAAAAGTTCTTCTAAACATACCTCAAGTTCCAGTTCGCATCGTACTAGTTCCACTTCTTACAAATCTAGTAATCATCGCTCTAGTTCTAGTAGTAGTAGTTCAAAAAGCTCTAGTAACAAGGATAAGTCTTCCAAGGACAAGGAGAAACATCACTCGTCTAATTCATCTGGTAAACATAGTTCTAGTAAAACTAAATCCGACAAAGAAAGAGAAAAGGAGAAGCAAAAGAAAGATCAGGCAGAAAAGGATAAGGCGACTCTGGAAAAAGTACAAGGACAGGCATTGAGTTCAAAGTTAGGAAAAATACCTAAAAAGAAGTTGGAAGAAGAAAAATCAGGAGATGCAGCTGTAAGAAAGTCATCAACAGACTCGAGGGACAGCTCTAAGGAAAATAAGACTGATCCGAAGAAAGTTATCGCAATGCCAGAGAAAAAGAACATTTCTATTTCTATCGAGAGTAGGAAAAATTCTCAGGATTCTACAATGCGGCCAAAGACTGTGAAAACGTTTAATTCTAAATTCAGGTCAACTGGTTTGGAGGAAGAAGTAAAACCTCCACCACCTAGATCAGCAAAGAAACCAAATCCTATCATTGATAAAAAGGTCATACCCCAGAAATTACCTGTTTTGAAGAGGCCATCTCCACTCAGAGAAGCTATTCCATCAACAGACAAACGAGCTAAGTTGTCATTGGATTCCCCAACTACACCTCCAAGCGAAGAGAAGAAAGGAGGCATCAAATTGATACCACCAAAACCAAAACGTAAGTATCATCCAGTATCTAAAGTAATATGCTTAAAACTTTCTTTATATGTATCTATACGAATTTTTTTTCAATAAGTCAACTAAATTTATTAGGGAACAAGGTGTATATCATCTTAAATTTGTTTTTAACACTGATGTTCTAAGACTACATGTAAAGTTTTCAGAAAATTAGAAAATTTTTTTTAACAGGTTATTAATGATATATTTCGTAATTGAAAATCGTTCGTATCGTCAGAAATTTTATAAATTATTTTATAAATTATATTAGTATGAATTCTATCAATTACTAAATGTCTATATTCTTATATGAGTAGACTAATTAGATTTGTTGAATGTATGTTAAACTATAAAATATTCACGCTAAAGAAATTTGCGACACCATATTGCATTAATATAATCTGAAATTTTCTGTTTTTTTAAAGTATAAAAGAATAATGTATAGATAGTACTAATTATTATGTGTACATTAGATTTGTAACATAATAATATAGTACCTCTTTACGAAAGATACCAGCATTTTAAAAATTGAAAAGTTATCGATAAAAGAATGTTTATGTGACTTGTTTCGGCGCGTATAATTACATGTAAAATAATCAGTCTCTGAACATCAGTTTCTTTTATTATATATGCTACTACTAACTTCTTAATATTGAGTTTGCAGGTGGATGGCTCCAGGAGAAGCATGAGCAAACTATATATATTTTATATATTACGCAATTGTTGATTCGTAAATTAATAATAGTTTTTTATTTATCCAATTAATTAGCAATTTCTTTCAGGCCAGTATTGTTTTAATTTGTACCATATATTAGAACCCTATGCTACTTTTTTTTAAACGATTAGAGTCTTATAGAAGATAAAAGAAAACCTGTATCGATCGACCCACGTGGAAGTGGATCGAAACTGGATCTCGTGCTTGCCTCGATAATTAACGTCGTGTTTGAAGAATGAAGACATTAGGATCGTCTCTTTGAACATCGATTTATTTCCTATGTTAAGAAGATTAAGCAGGTAATCTTCGATAAAGTATTAATTACATCGTATGTACAAAATTTCCGAAAGCTAGTGTCGTGTGGTTAAACTCACAAAATCGGATATGACGATAAGCAATACGTCGAAAGTAATCGTGCAGTTTTTTCAAACAATTATTTGGTTAAAACAGAAACGGTGTGTTTTCTTATTGATAGAATATTCGGGGTGTGTGTTTTACCGTTCACTGATGAACGATACACCGATAGAAGTCACCATCGGATATTACTAATCTACCTAGGTAAGGAGACAAACCAAACTCTTGTCTGTCCATACTTCTTCCCTTGTACATGTACACCCTATTAAGCATTTAAATAAATTGATCAGAAATCTGGAAATATTTAACTCTTGGGTTTCTGCTATACATCTTGCTCACTGAATGCTTGATAAAGCAAACACTCACACCGTGGGCCCATCCAGATTTCCATCCTCTCGGTGACTAATCGCACAAATCGGAAGGTGCAAAACCAAGTCGGGGCTTTCAAAAGTGGTGTAATTTATCAAGATAAAATATATTCAATGTTCAGACAATCGGTAGAATTACGATGCAAGTAGAACAAGTTACGATATTAGTTTACAAATATAATTAGCGGTGATTTGGTTGCATGCATCTTAAATATTTTAGTTCGTTTCTGTAAAAGTCACAGCAACGTAGGTTTCTCAAATTTACTTATACAATCCATTTTGTTTCCTTGGTTTTACTTGGTATTAATATTCGAACAGTAACCGAAGTTTGGATGTAAAATGTTTAATAGAATTCACATCGTTTCGAGTGTCACCGCACAAGGGAAAAGAATCTTTACAATCAATACGCTATCTTCAATTCTACATTATTCTTTAGTTCACAGTGGATTTGCAGAATCATTCGAATACGTTCGTGCATTCATCAGAGAGAATAGAAATTTGTTTCGGGCACATAGTCCCGAGATATCCTTGTGAAAGCGAGAAAGAATGATAGAGAGAGCGAAAGAGCGAGCGAGCGAGAGAGAGAGAGGGAGAGAGAGAGAGAGAGAGAGAGAGAGAAAGAATGTTGAGAGAGGGAGCGAGAGAGAGAGAATAAATAGTATGTACGAGACGAGTAGATGAAAAAACAAGCGAAAAAAATGTGATACGACGTTCAGAGGAAGTTCATTTGAAAGACAGTACGGGAATCTCGTGGATGAAAAGCACTTCCGAGAATGCATAAAATTACGATGCTGCGTTTCGACACGTCGACTTCGAGCAAGCCACCCGTAGGATCAGCGGGCCTCTTCTTGCACGACACATAATCGTCTATTACCAATGACGACGTCAACACGGCGAAGAAGTCACCTTCCTTGCCAGTGGTCGCGGATTAACAATCGGGTGAAAAGAAATTGGAACGGGAGAAAGAAAAAAGAAAGAAAGCTGGGATAATGAAAATCAAATATTCGATATTGTGCCTTGTCTTTAGTATGAGCATAATATTAACTTATTTTTTTCGAATCCATATACATATATGGTGGGATTCGCGTGTATTTATTCTTTCGGAGAATGTAGCTTTTTATCGTATTAAAAGAAATGATTTGCAAACGGCCAATGAATACTGTCGAGAGCTCGCTTTAACGCGTATATTTTTTCCTTAAGAAGAAATTTTCGCTCAATTTACAGGAATATTCTTAGTTGCTCATAAACGTTTACTTCTCTGCCAAAAAAAAAAAGTATATGGCATGGTTCGAGACAATGAATGCGGTTGATTTCTCTCATCTTGTTCAAGTACCTATTTAGTTGAAAAAGAAACACGAAATTCAATGTCGTATAAATATTTTTGTGAAATTAAAGGACTCGGACAATTTAGTGTCTCGACGTATAGACTGAAATGGAAAATCCTGTATTTGAATTAGACGCGAAGAAGGATGAAACGGGAGTTACGACGGAGTTGCGCAACGGCGCACTTCTCCGTTATGTCTGCGGAGTACCGGGGCGGATGTTTTTGCAACGGTTTCGCGTAGGCAATCGCGTACGGGACCAGTCTCTGTTTCTCGTAGCAGTAGCATTACGCTCCGCGTAGTAATATATTAACCATTCCACATATTTAGATCCGCGCCACAGTGTGAACGTATTCTCGCTATGCGGGTACCTATCTTGCATTTGAATTCGAAACGAATTCGAACGAAAAATAAAACCCAATAGCTCGTTCTATATTAGAAACTATTATTTACGAATTATTTTTCGTTTACTTTTTTATTTGTACGTCGGAGATAAATCTCTGAGAGGAAAAAAAAAATATATATTTACGCGTTACCTTAGAATTTATGACAATCGAGACACTGTTTCAAATGAAAACGTAAACGTTCTTTCGTTTATATTAATTTCAATATTGCGCACTCGATTATATTACAAAAGAGAGAATAGAGTGGATTAATTGTAGTAAATTCGATGTGTACAAATATAGTTTCATCTTCGTATTATACATAGTTCTCTTATAAACGTTAACGTATTGTTATTTACGTATATAAATATCTACAAATTCTTCTGATCACATTACCATTAATTTTATATATTTCGTTTCATGCAAGAAAATGGATTTCTGACATTTTTTTAATATTTGAGAAAATCGTATATTCTTCATTATCTGTTGCTAGTTTCAAATTAACATAAAAATTAAAAATTAAAGAAAAGATAGAAATAGAATTATTGCTAACTGCGTAAAATTTCAGTAAAATTTGTGATTATATTAGACAATAGAATATTAAGTGTACAAATTACAATGAAGGTCTTGCAAAGATACAAAATAAGATGTGGAAAAGCAAATGTTTATTGTTACATAGTAGATGCACTATAAAAGTAAATTTGTGATTTGCAACATCTTTAGAGCGAAGTAAACTTAAAAATGACTCGAACATGAACCGAGAGTTTTATGGAAATAAAATTGGAGCCGTACAATAATTAAACCCGTATATTATTCCCCAGTTTACTGTTATCACTTTTATTGAATGCGTTCCATGAAATATTTATACAATGATCTCATTATCAGATAGATATATCATTTTTGCACATTCTTCCTACGTATAACAATACTTTTGTTATTGTTGCGTCAATCGTATTTATCTAAAACGTCGTCAATTATACATACCATACTTAAAGAAAGAAGTACATCAACCGAAACGAAATTATTTGATGTTTGAACGGAACTCGCTCGATTCCAAATTTTTATATTGTTTACAGCGATTAATCGTTGCATTGCTCTGTTTACGGTTGTGAATATCATAATAACAATTTTGTGAAAAAAGAAAAAGCAAAATGAGGAAAACTTTAAGAAATGTTCAATGATATTATCGACCACCGTGCAAATACACAAAAAAAAATCTTTGTTTCTATTCATCATCAAAATGTATTTGTGAAAAAACTACGATTTACATAATGATCGATGTATAAATGCATTAAATGTCGTATGATCTTTTAGAAACATGAATTGTGTATTTATATCAAGCCGGGGACAATATTAAAACATTAAATACCAATAGAATAAAAGTTTATAATTTTTTTTTAATTCAAAGTCACCACTTTTGCGTTCGATGTACGACATATGAAAAGAATTATGTTGTTAATGATACAAGCAACGAATTAAATATAAAACAAGTAGATTTACGACGTTATCTAAATTCATGTTTAGCTTGTTACATTTTTCGCGCTGTTAAGAAATTCAAACGACATAACGTCGCTGTACATGCATACGTACATATTATTTATATCTTTGTTTTACATTTAGCTTGATAATTAGAACAATACAACTATCTCGTCGACCAAAATTTAGCGATTAAATTTATCGATTCGCGCGTGTTGGATGTATTCTAATGATATTGTCTTTGTGAAACAATTTAACTTGATATTGAAGCGCAGTAACGCGCCAAAGTGCATTCGATGGTTTTTTTAAAAGTTTCACTTTATCAATTGATCGTAATGATGCTTCATTCTTCAAACAATTTTAAAGTAACGTTTTTTATGCTATTATAGAATTAATACTCTTTTAATTTCAGGTTTTTATAGATGTTCTTCATAATTTACTTTCCGTTAGCTTACTCATTGAAATGAAAGTGTTATTTCTTTTCAGCTTTATCAGGATGTAGTCCATACACTTTTGTCTCCGATTTTGACTATTTATAAATATGTTTTTTTCTTTCAGGATATTTTACAGGTACATATGCGAGCAGTTCGCGAGAATAAATACTTTTAAATACTCATGCAACTAACATTTATTTTGCAGGTCTATCTTATTATACGGATATTACGGATTAATGAGATTGCAAGTGCGGTATTTTTTCCTTTTCAAAAAGACAAAGAATGTCACGGATTTTCAACAACATTTGATATGTCCCATTTGTTAATTAATAATTTCACTGCTTGCATTTGTGGTTTTGATGAAACCGGACGCGCACAATTCTATATTTTAAATATTACAATGATACTGATAAAAATGTTATTAGAATAAGGAATAATGTTATTGTGTGTTTATATAAGTTTTTTTATTCAACTGTTACAATGACAAATAATAAAATTTCTCTTGCAGTCAGGAGTGGAGTCGCAGAAACGAAATAATTCATTTATTAGTAATAGTTATTGGTAGTGTTAGCATAAACGTGTTTCTCTTTTTCTTTATTTTAACTGTGATCATTTATTTATTTTTTACAGCAATGGTTCTACAAGAAAGCGATATGTTTATGGATGCTTTGACCGCATCAACGAAGAGTAAAGAACCGCGGAAGAGAAAACGTAGGACGTCCATCACGAAAGACGGTCCTACGGATGCTAAGAAACAAGAAACTGCCAATAATGATAATCGTGATGTTACACCTCCACCCACCTCACCACCAAGTGCCGATGAAAAATCACCTGTAGTTGTCAAACCTAACTTTAAGGTACGTGTAATTATAAAATTTTACCCGCTATGAGAATTCAAATTTTGATAAATGTATGATTTTCATGTTTGTATTTATCATGTACAGAACAACATTTGTAATCTTTAACTTCGTTAAGCAGTAATAGGAATGAATTTTTATTATGTTTAATTATTTTAATTACTCTGTAAAAAATAATTTAATTAATTTTGTTTGATTTGATGTTGCATTATACATGTTTTATAATAATAAAAATATATTGTTTAATTTGAAGAAAGATACTTTTCAAGAAATTTGTTAAACAATTTACATTGACTTATGAATTATGTAATAATTTATTTGTTAGCTGTAATACGCAATAAAATTGAATGTTCCATTCGTAAAAAAAAACATATTTGTTTCTCGGTTACAGTTTTATCAAGATACATTGGAGACGGACGAAGATAAGGAGCAGAAAGAGAAAGAGAATTCGGATGAAGAAATTAGAAGAGAAAAGGACGAAACCACGGATGACCAAAAAGAAAATAGGATATTCAAATCAGATATCGATGACGACGCTGGAAGTAACAGTAAGATATTTTGTTCTTATTGAGTTATAAATTGTATTATTTAACATTGTGTCTTGGTAGCTAATTTTTAATATTACCTATTAGCACCAACGCCCGATGACGATATGGAAGAAAAGACTTCCAATTCTCCTGAAGACTCATCCTCGGTATCTGATTCGACGAAGAAAGAAAATGTTAGTTCGTATCCAGAAATCCGTTACGTCGACGGGCTAAGAAGCGTTTTACTACTTCAGAAAAGAAAAGGGCCCAAAAAAGTACTGAAATGGAAGACAGATCTGGAATCGGTACGATACTTTGAGCTAGATGAGACAGAAAGGGTTAATGTGACAAAAACATTTACCGATATGAAACAAATGGAGAAGCAGAACGAGAGAGAAGCATTCCAAATGGCCAGAAAATTAAGTAAGTGGTCGAGAAATGATCCTTACATTTTTTTTTAATACCGAAACATAAGATAAAACTTAATTAATGATTTATACAATTTTGTAGGTAATGAAGACTTGATGGAAGAAAGGACAAGATGGAAACCCTTAATTCCGATCGATCTACCTCCAGCCTTAGTAGAATCTGGAAAAGATAGCAGAGAAAAAGATATACAGTACGCTCGAGAAAAGGGCATTTTACAAGCGCTATACTTCAACCGAAGCATGTAAGAAAGCACAAAGATATTTATATTATGCTCTCTTTACTAATTATATGAAATACATTTTAATATATGATCCAGTATATTCTATATTGGCAGTTGGTACTGGTCGAAGCTTCCATGTGTAATTTCGACCAGTACCATCAATTTCTATTTACTAAAAATTTATGTATGTTTCAATTACAGGATTCCAGACTCTGCAGCGGAGCCCGATGAAGAACGTCATCATGTATATAGTGATCCCAAAATCATTCCTTTGGATGACCTTACAGGAAATAAAGAAAGCGAGAAAGACTTTACTTCTATGGCGTGGCCAGAACCAAAACCTCAGTTGCAACCTCAAACACCAGTAGTGTCAAACTTCCATTACCCAACGTTTCCTCATAATCAACAGCCAGTAATGGCGCCTATGGGTCCTCAGGCTACATTGGGTCCAATACCTCAAATGTCTCAACAAGTAATAGGACCTTCTCACATGGGCCCATTGGGTCCAGACATGGTCGGACCAATACCTGCTGGAGGAGGAGGATGGAGAACGGGAGATGGAAAAGTTGTTGTACCCGACGCAATGGGAATGAATCCAATGGGAAATATGCCGAATGCATTCCCACCAGGAATGGAAGGGGGACCAATGGTTCCACCCGGAATGATGGGACCACCACCTATGTATAATCAACAAGAAGGTTATGGTATGATGGGTCCAGAAGATATGGGATTTAATAATATGAATCCGAATAATTTTCAAGGCCCGCCTGGTCCTATGTACGGACCTGGACCTAACTTTCAAGGCCCTAGAGGCGGTGGTCCAATGCATGGTAGAGGCAGAGGCGTTCCTGGACCTGGTTGGTACAGAGGTGGTGGGGGGCCACCTGGAAGAGGCGGCTGGAGGGGGGGCGGCGGTGGGTGGAGGGGAAGCGGGAAGCAACCGCCGGTATGCAGACAATTTTCTAAAAATGGCTATTGCCGAGTTGGTGATAAGTGTCAATATCTTCATCCTGGAGTAAACTGTCCACCATTTTGAAGGAAATTGTAAGAACCGAAAAATTCATCGGCACATTCGTTATAACGTGACATGAAAATTCATTCGTTCTGAATGAATTTATAAAAGTGGATGATCGTACGTAAACAATTATATCGGACTCAATCACGCGTCAGGCGCGATCATCAATGATAATGTGCAATTTTCTATTAACGATGCGAATAATCAGTCGCATAAAGTAACATCTATACAGTTATATTTTCACGGGACTTAAATGATATTGAGTAATTCTCGATTTCTTTGTATTGCATAATATAGAAATTGAATATTACGAAGAACAGCATGATAAGTTTATTTTTCATGAGTGATATTTGCAGAATTTCATGGTCGGAAACTGCATTAAGTTTAAAATGACAACGGAAAGAAATGAATAGGTTCATCGGCTGCTGGACGGCAAGAAGTTCCTAGGCGTCACTTTTTATTATGATTTCAAAAAGATATTGAAAGTCTGAAACTACTAAAAAAAAAAGAAATGTTTGTTTATTTATATATATTTCAGAATATACTGAAAAATTGGACTATGTCACGTAGATAAATTCTCGATTATCATGTCTTCCTTTGGCGTTCACGATTTACAGACGGTATCCACCATCGCAAATACGATTGGGGTAATTGTAACGGTAATTAAGTTAACAAGATCGTCGCAAATTTTAATCTTACTAACATGACAATTAGCAATTTCAAAATGTGTGACGCTAATGAGCAGGAAGTGCAAATTTCAATTTAATGAGTATTTGTCTTTCAAGATTGCCGGGTAGGGATGTCCAATCGCTTTCTACTAATAAATACATGTAATTAAAATGCTGTTGAAACGAATTAAGCATAATATACAACGGAACATTGTAACACCAAAAGTTCAAATAACGAGTTAAAATAACTTTTTATTAAATTAAGATGTCTCACATTTAGTCGTGTATGTAGATTTATTGTAAATATCATAATTGTATCATTTTGTATAAAATATCGCTAGCTCTAATAACAAGAGACTGTTTTAGGCTTAAATGGAATGTAATAATATAAAAAGAGCAACAATTTTTAGTAAAAACATGTATGTATGATTTTAAGTAATTAATGCAAAGTGATGACATTTATAGAGCACATTTTCATTAATAATTTTGAATCTGTGCTTCATAAATCAGATCATTAGTATATTATAATTGTATTAAATATTTTTTACGGATTAAAGGTAGTGGTTACTTTTTTGTATATGATTGATTGTTACGTTTGTATATAACATTGATTGTTGTATAAGAACTGCTTGAAGGAATACATGAGTGATAACTATTTTTTAAAATATGATGCATTACTATACCAATTCAAAGGCTCCTATTCATTTTATTACTTTTCTATATTATTTTTAAATATTCCTGTTCATCTTTCGATTTTTATATATGAATTGTGCTTTTTATGGTTTATAGTTACATTCTCTTACTAAAATTATAAATTTGCTACATTAAAAAAAGTTCAAGATTCTGTATTTCAACAATTATCTATCAATTTTATAAGTTTTATGAAATCAATGTATTATATAACGTTAATTAAAAAAGAACATATATATCAGTATTAAATATATATTTATTGTATGTGAACTAAATATATTATATTTTTTACTTTAATTTTAATATATATTAAACATAATTTCTTTTAATATCAGTCATTTGTCAACTGAAAGAGCAAGCATTTTACAAAACGTCATCAAAATTTAAATAATAATTATATAATCAACCATAAATTATGTAAAATAATTTATTTAAATTGTTGAGGGGGAGGACCAAAAATACTTCCACTTTGTTTACTTGCAGTTCTGGATGGGGCAAATCCAAGCATCTTTTGAATATTCTGTAAAAAATTAATATAGCTTTTAACTAATGTAATTAGGACTGTACTTTTGATATAAAAATGTATAAATGTATATATATATTTAAAGGCTAAAAGATAACTGTCAAAACATTTACTGCTATTAATTTGAAGTTGTATTTTATAGAATAAGTATATACCTGTCTGATACTCATAGTGCATAGTATATAGAGAAAGATAAACGAACATTCTGTATAATCATCGCCAGGAAGGTTTCTATGTGATAAACCTTGTATCCAACTTATTGGAACAAATGGTAACCTTGCTACTACTCTACCATCAAAAATGCTATTAAACATACTGAGCAGAGCAGTAAATGCAAATCCAATTGCAAACATTGATTTCATCTTCACAAGAGACAAATCTCTATTATTATTTTTTAATCGTTCTTCCTCTCGTTCAATTTTTTTCTTCTGTTGTTTATCCAGCGAATCACCATGTGCTTCCTTTCTTTTTTCCACTACAATCAGTTTTACTTAACAATGCAATGAACTTATTGAAACTTTTAACATAGTTATTATCACATAGAAACTTACACTTTTTACTTTGTTTTTCTACTTCGGCCTTCAGTTTTTTATATTTTTCTGTTCTATAAACCATTAACCATGTTAAACCTATAAATAATATTAAAATACATTAAGAAAACAATAACATGAAAGCTGAGATATAACCTCAAATTATGAACAAGAAATATTTAAGAATCTTATACCTTCTCCTAATAAAGCTGTACAGATACTAATAAATACAATTAAAATAGTATCTGCCCACATGTTAATAGAATTTTTTTAAAATATTGCTTAAATTATTTAGGCATGTAATCCGTGTATTGCTATGTTAAAAATTCTTTCACTGTTTTGATACGGAGTCTTGAATAACTGTGAATGGGTATGAAATCAATTACTATTATCTATCGTTTTAATGATAAGTATTTACATATTTACGTTATGAAAAATAATTGAAAAATGTTCATAATTTAAAATAAAATTCAAGAAACAGAACTCAGGCAAATAAAAGTCGTTCGGTTAAGGATATGTACGATTTCATTATAAAGTCTTTATTTCGCAATAAATATTCCTTGTTATTTAATAATTTTATTCGACGTTATTTCTCTTCTAAAACTATATCGATAAAGAATCTTATTGTTAATATATAACTGTAAAAAGGTACAATATATACATACGATATAATAGTGTTACAAACGAATTTTCATACAAAAACAATTCTCAAATACATTTTCAATAATGTATGGTTTTCAAGATTGAGAATTGCTTTAATAGTATTAACGTAAAATACTGATTCCCACCCAGGTGAGCTATGTATCGAAATAAATTTTGTATTTTTTTTACTGTTAACATTGCATATTAAATGCATCACATAATACTTTTGGTCACGTAAATGGTAAAAAGAAAGTACCTACATATGTTTAGGGAACACATGTTGGTAAATTTATGTAGATGCAAAATACATCTATAACATATTGTGCTACCATTAAGATCCAATGAAATATTTAAAATCTGTTGTAAATATCATTCACCGATTACGCTTCTAATGTTTATTATCAGTCGCTGCTAAAACTGTCTAATTTTTTTTCTAGGTGTTGAGTGTTTTCATTTTTCAAGCATTTTCTAATCTCAAAACCAAGAGCGGCGCCTAATGGTGGCGGAACGGCGTTACCGATCTGGCGATGTTTATCAAGTATGCTCCCATAAAAGCGGAACGAATCTGGAAAACCTTGCGATCTAGCACATTCTCGTACACTTACAACTCTGGTTTGTTCAGGATGTAAAACACGGCCCTGTAATACAAACGATCAAATGAAATCTTTAAATGCGAGTTCAAAAGATAATGATTTTAATTAAAGAAAAATTAATATTAACCTGTTTGCCCATAGGTTCTGGATTTGTAATGGTAGTACCAAAGAACCCATCCCATTCTAATCTACCGTACAAGCCTGCCCAGTGGTTATGACGATTTCCAGTGTGAGGTAAACACCATGGAATTAATGTACCATATTGTCTATCTATCGGATCACATGGTTTACGTTCGCAACAGCTACATACGCCACGGAATGCTCCAGTAGAACTTTTGCCAGCCTTCTTATCATGGTGAGTATATTCTCTGCGACATAAATAAATAAATCATTTACCTTACTTTGTAGAATAAGTATTTTTTTGTTATATTTAAAAAAAATTACAAATTAGTTATACTTACAATTTTTTCGAGTACGTTCCGTCGCTTAAACGTACCGCAATATTTGGCAAGTCACGCCAATCAGATCCGCTTGCGGTCGGAATATGTGCAATTCGAGTTTCGACCAGTGGTGCCATATCTTTGCAAACGTGATCTCTCAATATAGTATCGGGTTCCTTAGGTCTAACCTAGATACAAACAAACGTACATACTTAATACAAAAATTGTATACCAATATTAGTTTATTAAATGATAGGTAACTTTGATCATACTTTTCTTTGAAAGTGAGAAATTGCCTCGTCCCCGTAAGCCATTTCTTCTTTGTTCCAACCATTTCGGATATTAGGTAAATCGGACATTGCATCGCGAACACTGATAGTTCTATATGGTGCCGACTCTGTCCAATCACAATTTGATGAATACTAGAAAAAAGAAAGAAAGAAACCATTATTAAATTCATATAGATAAATTTAACGATTCGTATGCAAATTGTGATTATATCTTACTTTTTTATTATCCACAATAACGCTTAATTGACATGCCCGTTTGCTAAACACATGAGTCGGTTCTGGGTATTTTGGAAGCATCTCTCCTGGCGCAGCAGCAAATATTATTAATCTAAAAATACATAAATGGTAAATAAAAACACTAATGTTTATCGGTACAATTTAAGCTTTACGTACCTTCTTCTTGTTTGCGGAATGCCGTAATTTCCAGCTTGCAGAATACCAAATGTACATTGATAACCCATTCGTACAAGACATCTTAATGTTAATTTGAGTACCATACTTTTTTTAAAGGAAACAAAGTTTCTAACGTTTTCCATAATAAAGAATTTTGGTCTATAATAATCACAATAAGACAAACACGATACTACTAGAGAATTTTTAAATAAAGAATATTGTCGTGAATTAAAACGATTCATGCCACTGAAGCCTTGGCAAGGCGGTCCGCCACATAATAATTCTACTTCGCCTTTTTGAGGTAAACGTTGTCCATTATTATCGCAAAGTTCTCCCTATATAAATGTGAATAAAAACGTATATCAGATTCGCGTGTACTATATGTATAATTTTTTCAGAATTAATATTTTTAATTGTACGCACATTCATAACTTTTCGCAGAAGCACGTTACAATCCTCACAAAATACCGTTGTATCAGGATTATTAAGCCGATATGCGCATGCAGCTGGTTCATCTTTTTCAATCGCCCATCGATTGTTTATGATACCAGCTTGTCGCAATCCTTCAGATAATCCTGCGACACAAATTTAAAATTAGAAAATCAGAAACTTCTGAACAAATAGTGAAATTAAATATGAAAGGTTTTACTAACCGCCACAACCAGCAAAAACATCTAGCGTTTTCAACTTTTCTGAAACGACACAATGCTCTAACGGGGTTTCATTTATTTTCTTAGTATTAGGATTCTCTAATTGTTTATTTTTGCACTTTGCTTTCCCTTTTCCTTTTCCAGACTTTCCAATATTCATAGCGTGATTAGGCGGATCGGTAAATGTCTTTTCTGAAGCATTATACGCCTGAGAAAAGTAAAAGCGATTCGGACCACCAGCTGTCCATTCCTCCACAGATTGATCTAAATTCTCTGAATACACCAGGTAGCATTTACCTGCTACTTCAGAAAATTTCACATCACAGACTTCGTCGCTCCAATATACCATATTGAGGTCAACTTGTTGCATTAACGTGAGTCCTTTGTGCGTGTTTTCTGGCCGATACATTTTATTTATTTTAATCCATACATCGGACGAAGCAACTAATTTATTATTTGTCTTTGCGTATATTGCTTTAATATATCCAATATGAAACGGTTCAGGTGTATCGTAATTTGAACCTTTAACGTGGTCCGAAGACTTTCGGTAATACTCGGGATACATATCTTCGTCTACCTTCCCCTTCTTCGTTTTGGAAGCAGTGTGATATGTTGATGTATATTTAAATTTTATAATTCCTGGAGATAAAAATACAACAGATCCAACCTTAAATTCTTCATCTTTATATTTTACCATATTATAAGTTACTTCCTTGATACTTTTTTCTTCTTCTCTATCAAAGACCTTTGGCGTATAAAAGCATTGTAATGCAGTAAAGCGTACACAAGCAGGACAAAACCGATGACTAATTTCTTTTCTCTGACAGACAGGATCTGAAGGAGGATCCTCAAAACGAGCTGTTTCCGGCGTGTATCGTTTTTGATAAAAGAATGTTTTACCATCTTTATTCTGTAACTCGTCTTCTGGTAATAAATCTGCGTTACCTAATTCACTCCAATTTTGTGGGCTACTTTTATAAATAACAGTAGCCTTGGATTTAACCGAAGTAAATGGTACATTGTCACATTCATCAAGTAAGAACAATTCTAAAGGATCTGATGTTTCACCAAGTACAGTATCACTACCTCTCCTAAACCAATTTACATGGCACAACTTTGCACCATTTTTATCTTCCCACATATACATGACTTTCGCTATTTGCAATGGTACTGTGGGATCATTCGACTCAATAAATACATAATCATTTGTGTTTATTTCTTCGTCAATTACCATTACCGACTTGTAAAATGTCCTTCGACCGTCATCGATAATCGATTCTCCGACCCATGTAATTTCTTTCTCTACGTGCTTAAATTCTTTCAAAATCATCTTTTGAGTGATTTTTGTATTTTCTATTAATGTTTCATTAAATTCATCTTCCTGGTCCGAATCATCAGCTTCTTGTATAGCCATATTTGGACATCTTCTTCTCATGCAAGCCTGTTTACCTTTTCCGGATCCACCAAACTTAGTCATATCTTTGCAAGTAGAACAAACTCCACAATCAGGTTGTTGGCAGGTTTCGCATATTCCGCACCTGTGCCTCTTAGGTCCCGATATATCTTTCTCACGATTTGTAGCTAATTGGTCAGAGAAGAATGTTTCGAACATATTATTAACTAATTTTGTAGTTGTAGCTTTCGTCCACGCAATTTTCTTATTTATTTGATCTTTAGGGTGCGTTCTCAGGGCAAGTCTCTTGTTTAACGTTACGCCCGCAAGCGTGACTAATGCTCGCATACATGGACTTGTAATTAGCAAAGGATCTTCTGGTCTTGCCGACGAATCAAAAGAAATAACTTGATCACAGATAAACTGAGCATATCGTAATAAGGAATCTTCTGTGAATCTGGATAATCCTTTTGGTGGAACTATAGTCTGAAAGAAAATATACATATACATAAATAAAAATTAAAGTACTTTGCATCGTTTAAAACAGTTTCTTTTTTCATAGGGAAAGTTTACCTGTAACTTATTTAACAAATCTTCATAAGTAGGATTATGTTCGTCCAACAAGTATTCTATAATTATCTTGCTCATGTAAATCTTCTCTTTCACAGAATCCATAAATGGTGCATATGCTTCAGCAGGTTCCATTAATATATACTCTGCAAATGCTGTAGTGAATCCTATGAGCGCTAATTCACCGCCGTCAAAACCAGACACCCACCACTCATTTATTGGTCCCATATCTTTTGTAGGCACACCACCTTCTGGACAAGCATTTTCTTCGTAGATAGGTTTCATATAACCAGAAAAATAAAGTACTACATTTTTTTCAATTAGGCCAGTGTCAAAAGAACACAAATGTCCATTTTTATCATATACACTATAAAAAAGAAAAACATAAAGTGAACTTTAATGTCTTTAGGGTCTATAACTGTATATTTTATATACAACGAAGAATGACCTACCAAAAGTCTGTTAATTTATTTTGTGGTCTTTCGTCGCCTTCATGGACCATAGCTTCTTCACCTGTGAATAAAGATAACTTTGGGTCTGTTAACGCAATAAGTTCTTCTTCTGCCCCATTAGGATGACCGGGATATATCTTTATATCGTTACTTGCTAGTTTTTGACAACAGTATTCACACTTTTGGTGAATGTTAATAGGTTTCTGAAACAGTGCTTTTGGCTCTTCTATACTTGAATTATCGTTTTCTGTTTTAGTTTTCTTAAGGGTGTTGTTTTCAAACTTATCATTTGATTCTTGTTGTTCCTGATTTAGTTCAGTTTCAGACTTAATATTGTGCATTATGTTTTGCCCACTTTGTACCAACATAGGAGCCTTCGATTCTAATTCTTCAGCCATATCGCTTTTCCTTTTAATAGGTTTCTTCGATTGATCATTTTGTTTTAACGGTGTATTTTTATTAGCGTCCCTATTGACTTTGTGCAAATTTTGTGTAACTTCAACGTTAATATATTTTCCATTGCGAAGTTTTTTTCTATCATTATTTGATTCTTGAAGTATCTTAGCTTTGATCAATGACGAATGAGAAATAAATTTAATCTCTTTATCGTTTGAGTTACTCTTTGTATTTATTTCCACGTTATGTTCAAGTGTTTTACCTGTATTTTTATTCTCCTTCATGACATGCCCGTTTAAAGGTATTTGATATCTTTCTAAATCCTCAATCTGTGTATGCTTCTCTGTCTCGTAATTTTCAGTATTTGCTATGATAGCCGGCATCATATTTAACGAAGTCAATTATACTCACTGAATTCTCGTCAAAAATTTGTTCCTTACGGATTATGAATTTCTTACATCTAAATTGTAATTACGTTAATAGGAATGTAGTCGTAATGTTAGAGAAAATTACATATGAACACGTTCTCTCATCGTTTCACAGATATATGTAACGTATATATAAGTATTAACCATGGAAGCTAATAGTGTACCGCCAAAATCTTTCAAAGCTGGTTTACATAAAGACGCCGTCCTCAGGTCACACTAATGGCATGCTACGTTGTGTATAACATGTTTCTCTTATTAATTATTTAAATAATACACTTTATTAATTCAAGTTTTAATAAGTATAATGTAATCTACAAAATTAAATGTACCAATGATTTTTGTATAATTTTTTTATTCAGAATTAAGTAAGTGATTGATGTATCTGATTGGTTCTGTGTCCCGTTTTCCTTTCTCTTTCACAATATACGACTGAAACGCTAGGTGACGTTATTTAAGCTTTATGATAAGATATCAATGGACAAATAGATTATTATTTATCTAATTGATGTCATTTTATTTTAATACATATATATATTTGTTATTTAAGAATAACATGCAAAATATTGGTTACGCGTAGTAGAATTCATTCGCAGAACGTAACGATACCGCATTTAACAAATGGTAGTTTAATCCTTCGATCGATGTTCTATATTAATTCTTCAAATATCAAAGGAATTGTAAAAATATTGTCATTTAACAGTAATTTGTGTAATTTATATGTAGGTTAGATTTTTTGCCACTCTCATTTAGTTCTTGAATTTATCGCCTGCGTCGCTACAAAGTACCTTACTACTTATTCCACTAAAATTCAGGCATACTTATCTACGATAGTTATTCTCAGTTATTCTTCATCAATGACAAAAACGGTTGATACAATCGAGTTTAAGGGATACAATAAATATATATTAAATAATATAATTTTACAAGTATTAGTAATTATATGTTATTAATAACATTATTAATGGTATAATTAATACGTTTTGATTATTGTACATAAATATAACCTGTCAAGTTATATACATGGTCTTGTATGACTTTGTGGTACTCTGGGAATCATTTTCGGTGATTCAATATTTTTGAAAACTTTAATTTATCCTCGAATAGGTGGAAAATAATGTTTAAACGAAAAGGTTAAATTAAATCATCTTCAAGAACAGCGTATACATACAGGTATTTGTACGTAAAATAAATTTGTCGATGTACCTTTCATTCATAATTTCAGGCGTACATAATATATTAACCGTTTGAATGACAAGATGCGTGTCCGTACTTCGGTTTTCACGCGAATAATAACAGTAAACGCGATCGTGCTTCGTCCGTTTCAATGTAAAAATTTACTACAAACTCTGTCGAACTTGTTATCCTTATCTCATTATTCAATGTTGTTACTTAATATTCGAGGGTAGCTCCGAATTGTTCTCGTTAGACAATTGTACAATTGTACAGCTTAGTTTGTTTAAAATAAATCCCATCATCTGTGAGTTTATATAGTGTTTGCTCGACACATTGCATTCATACTTGCAATTACTTTTAGTATTCAAGCAGTTGGAAAAATAAATTTTAATAATGGTTTTAGATGAATAAAAAGAACAAGGTGCCCGTAACTATTGCAGAAATTTCTTATGTGTATCGGTCAACTTCTAAACAAATTCTTTCTAGTAAAAGACATTGTTCAATTGTTTTTTAAGCAACTAAATTTTAAGTGTTACATTCTTTATTAGTTCGTAACTTATCATATGTTACAGTTGTATGTTATTACTGCTAAGTACATAGAAATTGAGAAAATATGGAAAGTTCAAATATAACAGACGAACAAAAGAAATTTTTGGAAGAATGTGAAAACGAATTCAAAGACCGTTATACGGAAAGGGATAGTGCATTTATGAAAATTAAAAGTATGGAGCTGAAAGGGCCGCCAATCGTGGATCCTTGGTACAATAAACAACGGAGATGCGAATGGACACGGCCAAATCATGGTCATGGAAGGCGTAATAACGCTTGGGAGAGACGGTGCAACGATAAAGGCGATAGACACGATCGATATGATCGACATTCTGATAGACATTATTCACATCGTAATTATAAACCGTACTAATGTTTGTAATTATCTTTTTTTTATAAATACATTTATTTTTCATTGTACATAGACTGACATATAAGAAAAGATTGTAAAATAAAGTTCATACGGACAAGTTTTTTTAATCACATATGAATTCTGGTTAGAAAATTGAGTACCATTGATTAAAAAACATTGTGTATAATAAGTACACTGTGACTACTTTTGTGACAATGATATCCAATTATATAACGTTTAGTTATAATTTTTTAATATAGTTTATCCCACTGTTTATAGTTTCAAATCTGCAGTTGTAAGAAAATGAATATTTTTATTGTTTAACGAGTAATTCAATAATAACAATTGTTGGATAAATTTTGATAAAAATTTTTATGGTTAAAGTACGTATAAAATGATAAAACCTAACGTATTTGCACAAATAATAACGAGCGAGCAGTTGCACGATACTTATCTATACACGAGTAAAATCGGATTTTTATAATGGCAACAAGTATAAGCCACATTACAACATTAATAATATCCCTTTGCATACACGTATAGACTATATGCGTATAAAATATATTTGCCAAATAAGATAATCAGTTATTATTCTGTAGACCTGAAGCACGAGTCTGTTTTGCTTTGTTAGATACGATTAAGTTTGATAGAATGAAAATGAAACGTTTTACGAGTTGATAACAATTAGTGAGATGTGTATCCTATTTTCAAGAAAAATTGCTAGACAGTTAAAAACAACTTTGGCCAAAGTACGACTAATAGATGCATGCGAGTGAATTGAAAAGCATATACTTCGCGATTACAATCCATGTCAATCAAAGATCCATTTACATTTAATTGCCCGCCAATTTAATATGCGTTTCATATTGCCAGCACGATTTAATTTATGACGATCTGTCGCGGTTGAGTTTAGTAAACACTCATGGTGCACTTGTGTGACTGCTATAATCAGATGGCATGCGTGTGCGGGGATTTTTAAAGGAATTTATCACAAGTAAAATGCTGCATTATTGATAAATTTTACTCGCAGTATATCTGACACGTTCGACTGTACGTGGTTGAGTAATTGTGGCGAAAGAAATGTTTTTGTAGTGTAATTGTTTGTAGGAAAGAGTAAGTGATGTATAATCTCTTTGTTTCTATAACAATACAAGTTACTTTGTTTTAGATGATTAATTGAACTATTATCACAAAATTAGCATACGTTTGGAAAATATTTCATATTATAAATATCATTTACAAAGTTGTGCTATTAATAGAAAAAATCAAACTATTTGTTATTGATATATATTTTTTTTTTTATTTTAGGCAGATTCATAAACGTTAATGTGCATCTTTCTCTTATAAAAAAGAAGCGAAACAAACAAATACATATTTCTAATTAAAGTGATAAAAAGATACTCTGAACGTAGTTCACTTATTTGTTATGATATAAGAATTACTATAATACAGAGTAAGTTACATAATAAAATGCACATACAGATATTTAAAATCCATTCCTCAGTTCTTATTATGAGACTGCAGTTTACTTTTCCTTTTTAGATTTATAGCGTTGCTGCTAGAATAAACTAATATTAATACAACGTCAAAATATATAATTGCAATAAAAAATTTGTAATTATATAAAGAAAATATAGTTGTTTACTTTAGATAAATTTTCTATTATAATCTTTAATGGATTGGTATAGGAAATTTCATAACAAAAGGTAAGATGAAATAAAATATTTTTGTATCTATACTTTTCCTAAAAGTATTAAAATAGGAACATTCTGTTATTGTAGATCCATTGTTTTTACGGATGATGACTTAGAAACTGTTGCAGAGAGAAAAGAACGATGGAGAAGCATCTATGTGATCTACTTTACTATGTTTCTGATGTCTCTTGGGTTCAGTATTGTAGTCACTGGAATATACCCATATCTTGACAAGGTAAACGTAACAAGAGAATAATGAAGGAAGATTGTAATAAATAATAATGTATTAATATTGCAGTTGGATAATAAAGCAGGCAAAGAATTCATGGGATACGTAGTTGCAGCTAATCCTTTGGCACAAATGTTATTTTCACCTGTGATAGGATGGTGGGGAGACAAAAGAGGATCGATTAGAGTACCCCTTTTAGTAACATTAGCTCTCTTTGTATTCGCGTCAGGACTTTATAGCATTCTTGAAATTTTACCAGGCGATCAAAAAATGTTTATGTTTGCTGCTAGATTCTTAGTTGGAGTTAGTTCAGGTTAATATTTATATTAATTATAATTAATGTTACTATAATACCATAGAATGAAAATAGCGTACCAATCTTTGTGTTAATAATATATAAATATTTGATTTTCAGCAAATATTGCAGTGGCACGGTCTTACCTCTCTGCAGCTACAAAATTTGTAGAAAGAACGCATGCAGTTTCTATGGTATCTCTCGCACAGGTAATGCAGTTGAATATTTTCTTGTATATATCAACGAAATTGTTTAACAAAATGTTTTAAAATTTTTTAGGTACTAGGATTTGTGGTAGGTCCTGGATTACAAGCAGCAGTTACACCTCTTGGAGAGAATGGTTTTTATGTTATGAATTTGCCTGTTAATATGTATAGTATGACTGGTTGGATAAATGTTGTAATGGGAGTTCTAAATATTGTTTTATTTCTTCCATGGAATTTCAAGGAACGTAGGATTGCTTTACGCGACGCTATGCAAAATGAAGGAAAAGCGACAGGTAAAAATTTCCATGTTAAATAGTATCAGTGGTAATAAATAAATTAATGGTTTGATTAAACATTTTTCTATGAGCTGCAGAAGAAGAGACGTTGAAGTCTGTAAAACCTGATTATGTAGCATCTTGGACATTAATTTGTGCTTTTTTTGTCTTGACATTTAATTTCCTTCTTCTTGAAGCGTTAGTATAACAATTTCATTGATATATTTTTCCTCTCGTTTACTACATTAAACATTCTTTTATTTTTCTATAGACTTGGTACTCCTTTAACTATGGAGCAGTTTGCTTGGTCGAAAAAAGAAGCTTTGTATTATATGGGTCTGTTGATGAGTATTGGTGGTATTGTTTCTTCTATCGTATTTTGCATAATCAGTCCTTTATGTAAAAGGTTGGAACATTTTATACAAATATGCGGTTAAAATTGACCATTCTTTTTTATTTATTATTAAACATTATCAGGTTCAATGAACGTAAGGTGATGATGTGGGGTGGTTTTCTATTTATGCTAATTGGCAATATAATGTTCATCCCGTGGGGCCCTGATCCTCCACAAATTGCTTATGTAGACAGTAAGTACAGAAACATACTTATTTAATTTGTATATAATATTAAACTTGGTAGCTCATATATTGTTTGGAATTTAATCTGTGTGTAAAATGTTTGGTGAAATTGATCTTTTTATCTTTACACAAATTTATATTATATTTTATAGCGTCTAGTAACCGTACAAAAGATACCAATGCTACAGAAATGTTAGGATGTCCAAGTACTCAAGAATGGTGTTCATATACACCTCAACTCACGGTCACGCAATTTTTCATTGGTTTCGGGTTCATCACTATTGGTTATCCGTTAGGCATAACTTTGATACAAACTATCTTTTGTAAGGTATTAGGACCACGGCCACAAGGTGTATGGATGGGTTTTATGACAGGTGCTGGATGCGCATCTCGTGGCTTAGGTCCAGTATTTATTACTATGATTTATACACGTTTGGGAACATATTATACGTTTGGTACTACCGGCTCAATGTTAATATTATGTATGTTGTGGTTGCAAATCGTGAACAAGCGTTTAGTTCCTCTACAAGCAATTGCTTCAAAAGATGAAGTAAATCCCGATGTTGAAATTCCGTTGGTTCATCGTCTATCTAATAACGCTCAAGAGTTAAACGATGTACAAAAAATAGAACTACAGAATGTGATAAAGTCTAACGATAACCACATTTGAAGTGCAATTTTATTTTTTATGATTTTATATACGGATTTACACGTCTGCCACTAGAAATTAAGTACGAATGCAATGATATATTTTTTATCAATAATTACAGATTTTTAATATATGTTTGGCATGTATAAATATGTAAGCAAACTACTAAAAAATATGCGTACAAAGAATAGAAGAATACGATTAGGATGATGTAGCTTTCAAGTAAATGTAGGCAAAGTTTTATAGAAATTAATTCGTTCAATTTTACTGTTAATCGATTTTTACTTTGGTATCTTATAGAAGAAATGAGGATACAAATGCAAATGTTTAATGTAAAAAACGGCGCGTATCGATTAGATTACGAAAGAAAATATTTTAAACAAACAATAATGTGATATAATTATTGAGTACAAAAATTCGTTACGTATTCAATTACATAAAAAAATATTTACAATTAGAATCAATTATTTAAAATGTTGCTCATATCATTTGAATTTATAAAAATACTAGTGTCATAATAGCAAAGACTGATATTAGATAAATATAATAACGTTAAAGGTCGAAATAGAAGGTTCATTAAATTTAGCAATTTTAAATGTCTTCCATTCAACAATTTAACTTTTACTTAGGATGATCGAATGAGATTTTTACTCAAAGAACTTTTACTCAAAGATTTTACTTAAAATAGCCGATAAAATATTTTTTTCTCAAAATATGTACATAACTCGTAAAAAAGTTACGCCATTAAATATTATGCGTGACGTGGAACGCGAATGAAATAATATAACTATATACATTTTTGGAAAACTAAATTTTACGCAACTCCATTTTCTCAAATTAAACTAAAAACGTGTGTATTTTGATAATTAAAAATATTTTAACTATCGTAGACGATAACTGTTAAATTTTATAGTCTATTTAAAGAAGATTCATAAAACATGTTCAGTTTTATTGATATTCCTAAGTGAAAATAAAAATCACTTAATTGTTACCTATTTTATCTGTTTACACGGTGTTGATATAAATATTTAAAAAAAAAATAATAATAAAAAAAAAAGGTTTCTTGGCAAAAGTTACACAAAGAAACAATTACTTTAAACAAAAACATTTACAGTAATGTATGTTGTTATAGAATCATGAGATTGTAGAACGATTGTAAGTTACAAAAAACCATTAACATGGATTTTTTAAAATAAATGGAAGAAATGCTGATTTTTATATAAATTACACTTACAGTTACAATTAGTCTTTTTTCTTTGGCTTTTTGGGATTACGTGATCGAGATTTAGCTTTACAGAGGGGGCAAATAGGTGCATTTCTGTGAATTTGTTGATGGCATGATAAACATGACTTCATTGGAGGCGGTTGTTGCCTAAAAGCAAAGAAATAAGACATAAAAAAAGTAGTATGCCATTATGTATTTAGGTATTATTATCGTGTATTATTATTACTATTGTTTTTATTAATAAATTTTGTATCGTATCAAGTGTATGCAATTCATTTTGTGATTTTTGTATTATTATGAGATAAGATTAGTAGTATTTGCATGCTTTGTTATATAAGAATGTAATATAAAATTGAGTTATACCAGTGGTACCTGAATGTTGGAGCAGGTGGACCTGGTGCTGGGGGTAATGGTCTTGGCTCTGGTTTACTTGGACCTTGAAGGGGTTGAGGGGCAAGGAAAGGTGTAGAACTACCTGGATGACTAGGATGGTGTAAGGCAAGAGGAGGTAATAAGTCTTCACCCCGTACTTCCACCCTCCATTCTGCCTTTTGCATAGGACGATCAAAATAGCTGCGAACAAACCACCTACGCGATAAAAGTCATATTCAATAACATTTAAAGATGCAGCACATTTTTCACATTTTCTTGGAATTTGCGTAAATATCGTAATATTTATTTTTCAGAATAAACTAGAAACCAGTATGTAACGTACGATGCTTTTTATAGTGTAAAATATTTCAATATAGAGGGTGTATCAAATAGAGTAAAAAATCGTACAATTAAATGTAAGTAACGATATTTAGAATAAGTTTCTGTATGACATAGTAGGAAACAACTATACTTACTCTGGTGAAATGAGATCCGATTCTGTTTCATACAATTCTGGTAATCTTTCCAGTCCTAAGAATTCTCTGCGCATGCGATCAATGTCGTGCTTCAGAGGTTGATAGTCATTATTATGAATCAATTTTGCAGTCTCCCTTGCCTTGTTCCTGGCTTCCTCTGCTTGCTTAATAACAACTTCCATCTAGAATAGTTACATAAACGATTACATGCTCAATCTAGTTAAAAGATGACATTAGAATAGGAGCTAATAATACAGCATGAATATCTGCATGTATTTGCCGCAATTCTTCGACATGTGCCATTTTTTCTTGCATCAGGAGATCCATTTCCTGTTTGTATTCTATTAAGCATTTCTCTTCTTGCTCTGTCTGTTCCACCTCTTGTAAAATTCTTTGCTTCATTTTCTCCAGTTGAATAGTTTTCGACCTGGTAGAACACACAGATGCTTCGTTTTAATATAGAGAATTAATTAAAACTACATCGCGATGCGTACGACATAAATGGTATACAAGATCATCGATTTTTATAAATTGGTTTGAATCGACAAAGAGGTTTTGGGAAAATGAACTTGAGTATGTACTTAATGTCTTTCAGAGCCTCCAATTTCGCAAAAATAACCGTGGTTTCCGTGGTTGACATAATTAAACGCTTTTTAGCACTTTTGTTTAGACAAACCCTGTCAATCGGAAGACAACTTGTTTATGCAATAAATGCAGCGAATTCGGGAGCGGTATTCCTTTCGTCAAGGCATCACGGACGAAATATTTTCGAGAGAATCAATGCAGCACTAAGTGCCTTGTAGTTTCATTTAAAAGTAAACGAAATTGTCAGACTTTCAATTGTATTTTTGAAAAATTAACCAACACCGTTGACGTCAATACAATGAACATAATTCATGCCATGAGTCACAACGATAGCAAATTCTTCGTAGATCAGAAACAGCAGGATTCTCGGATGCACGCGAATGAATGCGCCGTTCAGCAATGCATTGGCGAACTAGTATAAAAAAGGCGGATTCGTTTGAAACGAAGTGCATCGGATAGAGTTTAGGAAGCGTTCTTTTACATTTTTTCATGAAATTTATTATTTGACAACCTTTTTGTTATAAATTTATTAAATATCATTTTATCATTTAGGACTATGGAATTTTTAAATTATACATAACACATTATCGGCTTATATGATAATCTTATTATAATAATCAAATGCAAATAATAAGGAAAATTATTATCTTGAATACCTTGTATTGAAAGCTATAATTAAGATTAATAATTATACCAAAGTACCACTTATCAGATATTAGGATAAGAAAACAATCCAGATTTTATCAAACACTTGGAATATTTATTTATTAATACCTAAGGTGACAAAAATACGTTCAAAATTTACGTTTGGGTAACATAGTTATTTTTATGAATATAAATTATTTATTGTCTACTTTCCTTAATGTTTTAAAAAATCATTTAAATTGTTATTGTGTTGCAAATTGATATTTCTTTTTCATTCTCTCAAAAAGAGAAAAAGAACGTATTGTTACAACGCGCACATAACACTTTTCCAGGAGAAATCATGATAATCGTGCAAATTTATTACATTTTTGTCTCCTGTCAAGTTAAATAATTTTTTAAATGACGAGTATTGTGATAAAGTATTTGTATCTGCAATAATAATTAACTTATGCTTAGCTCTCGTCACAGCTACAGTTAATCTTCTATGATCTCCCAAGATTTCAAAATCCTATATTTGAAAAAATATAAAACTTGAATTTATTGAGTTCAATTTTTATGTTTACATAAAATTAATAAGGTACCTCTTTCATGTCGCTAGTATTAGTTGAACTTTTTGCACAGGAGTAAATTATAATCTCTTTATCACGCCCTTGATATTGATCAACTGTGTTCACTTCAATATCTTCTTGAATAATTTCTTTCAATAGACTTACATGTGCTCTGTACGGTGCAATAATTCCAACATTTTGGGGATCCACACCTATCTATGCAATAAAATGCCATATACACGTTTAACGTTTAATACAAACGCAATTATGTATTAAATGTTATTAAATTGTACCACTAAGAAAGCCCGTAGTAACTCAACAATTATGGCAGCTTCCCAAACATTTGAATTTTTTTGATAGCTTTTTGGATACTTGTCGTTCAATTCAAGGCTTGTTTTTAAATCACTGGTGCAACCAGTGTTCAGTATAATTACAGAATCGTTTATGGTCTGCGACAATGCCTCCTGTACCCATCTCTTTTGTTTCATTAAATTCTATAAAATGATTATACTTTGTAGATGAATCATTAGTTATCACAGTAATAATTAAACTTACTTCACTGTGCCCTGCACTAAAAGTAGCGTTTTCTATCGTCGTGTTCCCTGCCGCTAGCGTATCGTTGTATGTCAACTTATTTGCCAAATACATAATTCTTTTATTCATTCTATACTGTTTTGTTAACATAACGGTGTTATTTTTACTGTCCAGGCGACAAAACAGGGATTCATTTGCACCAAGCTTTCTGAAATTGAAACACAGTGTAAAATTCATTATTTAGTAATTAAATAAAATTTTGAAGAGATGGGTGACACTGTATTTTGTTAATCCCAATAAAAAAATGGTTATTTTACTTCGCTGTTGTACTCTTAATGACAGGAGGCAATTGGTCAGGATCGCCTACAAGAATAAATTTACGTGCACTATATAATGGCCTTAGTACAGTTGGTTGTAGTGCTTGTGTACTCTCATCTACAATGCACACGTCGAATGTACGTTTATTAAGGAGTACATGATGAGCGCCATAACAAGTCACTCCAATGATATTCTAGAACAATTAAAATAATATTTTTTTATAACTTCTTAATGTATCGCAATAAATTTTTATATCTTAAAGTAATTCATACTTTGCTAAAGTACGCTGATTCTAAACTCTCGATAGAGTGACAATTTGCAATTGCATATCTTTCCGATTTTGGTTGCACCATTGGATGAACGGACGACGAGCCTAATCGTAAAAAGTCGATACCTTTGTCCAGCAGTTTCAGCAAAATATTATCCACAGAGCTATTTGTATATCCGGTAATTAAAACCGAGTATCCTGTTTCGTGTAACAGTTCTATTAAAGCCACCACCGTCTGTGTCTTCCCTGTACCCGGCATTCCTTTGATTAAAATGTAGTCGGTGGCAGTCATTACTTTTAGAATTGCTCTTTGTTGGTCTTCATTTAGTTTGTGTATTATCTTGGCACTTTTGCGTACAACAGACTGCGACAACCCTTTGACAAATGTTGCAGGTTTCCTAATGTAGGAATTAAGTTGATCAATGACAAAAAAAGAAAAATACTTTTTCCAAAGGTACATTACTATACGAACCGATCTATCACAATATCTCGTAGTTTTGCACAAATTTCATTGTCGCCCATTAAACCACCTACATTGGCAAGATTAGAGGAAAGCAAAGATGAAGATGAATACTTATCTATGTGTAACGACTCGTTAATATTATATTTAGTAATATCTCTAAAATCATATATTTAATTATAATACATTCCAAAGCTTGTTTGTTTGTATACATTTTGAAGTAAATACCTGTCTAGTGAAACAGTGACAGAATCTTCTTTTATATGTATTATAAATCCCGCTGATATGTTTACTCGCGTGTCTGTACTCACTACCACATACTCATTTTCTGTAAATTCCATATATGGAATATTAACACTCGAAAGCTGTTCGTTTACATTTGTACGAACGAACGTGTGCTGGTATTTAGAATTGTGTTCAATGACTTTGCCTATTACTTTTAAATTACAAATACAAATTTTCTTCTTTTCTCTAGAAAGGGAATAAATGTTGAAATATAAAAGGGATAAATTTGTGAAAATAATTGTTTTTTACCGTTTTTCCGGGCTTAGCGTCCACATATATCTTAATATATTATCAGATGTCTGCGCGATGTTCTCCATTTGCAACAATGAAACCCATTTTACGACGTAGTCGATATGTGTAGGTTTAAATTTGCCTAAAATTTCTTTACTGAGTTTGGTCAATGGATGAGATTCTGATAACTGTGTTTCAGTGTCTTTACTTAAATAGACGCAACATAATGTATTATATTGGCATGTAGAACAAGCTTTGTGATGATTAATTGGTTCTGGTAATTCTAACGCTTGCCAATCTGATTCAGAAGTAAAATTCGACGTTTTATCGACTGGCTTAGGTGCCAAATAATTGGCTAAAGTATTCCTTAATAATATCAAATCTCTCCTTTCAGGATGTTCACCTTTAATCTCTTTCATATCATTTTCTCTGAAATAAAAAACGTTCATATAATAATTTCGTTCAATTGTTTTTAATATGTTTATACAGATAAATGAATTACCTGAGATACAATAGCAGACCTGTATCTGTGTCTTGCCCCGTAAGAGCCATCATCATGATGTATAAAATAAGTTGACCTTTATGTTCTAGAGAGAATGAAGGCTTACCTGTTTTTATTTCCAGAGGTATAATTTTCCGCTTTGAGTTCACATTAACTTCTATTGTAACATCCACTTTACCTTTGACACCTAATTTAGGAAGCCAAATATTTTCTTCTATATCATGCACATGAGTGATTTTTCCCTTGAAATTGTCTTTTATATTACTTATTTCTTGTTGCTTTTTATCTGGAAGTATTATTATTATACGATTAATAAAGAGCAAAAGAAATACATTAAATATTTTTGTTTACCTTTCAAATAATGTTGTATGAATTCAAATATTTTTGGTACAAATGTTAACATCTGTTGTCTGCATTCATTGAATGGAATATCTGATGCATAAAGTGTATAAATCGTTTCCTTGGTTTGTAATATGCTATCCAGTAGCTTTGTAATGTCTGATATTTTATGAACATCTTGACACATTGCCTATAATATTAAGGTTGTATTTAAATATTATAAACAGTATTTGATGTTACACACAGATATTACCTTTTGTAGTAATTGATGAGCTAGATTTCCAATAACTAATGGTGTTTGATCTCCTTCATAGTAAGGAAGAGTTTCTAGCTTTTTAAATTTCTCAGCTAACACTGCTTTTCTATTACAAAATAAGGCACCAACTATCGTTGTTCCAGATATTAATAAATCTGAATGAACAATGAGAAAACCACTAGCATTATCTATGACCCAATACTGAGATTCTTTTCTTGCTTGTATTGTAACAATATCATGCTTCTTCACTTTTACATTTTTCCTAGATTTGAATTAAAAATATTACATAAAATTAATTATGTTAATATCTAATATAGCGAATTCTTGAGTTACACAGATCTATATGAAGAATGATGATGTGTAATGATAACAATTCTTACCAAAAATCTAAACACATAACAGTTGCATTCAATGCAGTATCTTCTTGTTCCACAATTAATAAAACACTTCTACATTCTCTTTTTACATCAATAATAGTACATCTTTGCAAAGAATTAAAATTTATTTGATTATCTGTACACCAATCTTCTTCAAAGCAATCAATAAAATCATCCATAATACATGGTTTTAATACATCTGATTCGGTATGATTCTTGTCAAATTCATTTAATTGTTCAATTTTTTCATTTTCTATAGAATCTGTCTTATTCTGTTTTATAAAAATATCCTCGTTAAAGTTATTACTGAGTAATAAAACATTGTTTTCCACTTTCTTCTCATTCTGTTTATGCAATGTACTTTTGCATCTATCCAAACCTACATTTTCTTTATATTCCCCCACAGTCAAATTTTTCTTGGGAGATGCATCTTTAACACATTTTCTGTCATCTCTAAACACATTATGAATCACGTTTGGTTTGTTTATAATTGCATGCGTTTGGTCCTGCAGTGTTTTTGAGTTGCATGCAACAGATGTATCATTATACTTAATAATTTTCGAACGAGTCTCCGATAATTCTACGTCTTCCATTGGCTTTCTTTTTTTGCATGTTCCGTCATTTGGCGAACCTCTTTCAACAATACCATTTACCGTATTATCCTTACTTTTTAATGGCCCATCGTTAGAATCCTTCGCAAAATATGCCGATATTTTCTTCTGAGATTGATTTATATCGCGAGCATTCTAAAATAAATAACGCAAATAATCAGTCTTTTAACAAATTATATGAGCGTTACAAAAACTATAAAACTAAATTATTGAATGAAAACAGTGTCAATGTCTCATTATAAAGTTTCTTCTTTATGTATATGCTTTACCTTTTTCAAGGAGAGATTGTTTTTCTTCATCTTAAAACCATTTGCATAAATACCGGCGAAATCGGAGCCGGAACCATATACGATACGGCAGTGTGGCCAGATTTGGCATAATTGAGTGCATCGACGGCGACACTACTAACGACGAACTTCCTTAGCATTTAACGAAGTAACGGAGTCGTAGGGAAAGCCGACATATCCTACCGCATGAACCATGTATCGTCCTTCCACGAGAAGAAGTCACAGCGTGTTTACATCCCCACTCCTGTTGCAGTCCGCCGACTACAGATACTGGTCGAAAACGGTAACAGCCAATCAGCGGGCTGCAGCAAGAGTGGGGATGTAAACACGCTATGCCTTCTTCTCGTGGAAGGACGGTACGTGAGCTCGGCAATCCGTGCAACTTCGGGAAATCGAAGAAGAAGGTCAGTGCGAGTCTTTCCTTCTTCATCTTGAACAGCTGAAGTCCGTCCCCGCGTCAGTTGCTACAGAACTTGCGCAAGTACCGCGTCACATCGAACCTCTAATAATCTGCGTTTTCCATAACAGTTATAGAGTAAACATTATGTATTATCAAAATTCTATGACAAAAGTTTCTAGAAATGATGTTTAATTCTTATTTACAAAAAACTTTAAACAACGAAAATACTCTTTTATTAAATTAATTATGTACACTATATAAATCTACAAAGTAATCATATACATTTCTAAAATGTTAATTATCACTATTTTCTGGTTGGCATCTACATATTATTGAAATACGTCTAGTTTTTGGTATATGTTGTCCTTCAAAGTATGATTCTTCATTCTTCAAAATTTCATGATTGTAGTTGTACCTGGCTACACCGCTGTAACAGTGATCGTTAGGTGAAAATGATATATTTTAGAAAGGGATAGCTATCTTACCTCATTATATACAAGGACCTCTGAGGCAATAGAAAATCATGTTTGTACGTTGTTTCGTTTCCAACCATCGTAAGTCTCATTATACTGTCACTTAATAAACTTAAACCAGCAATGATTTCACCACAGAACTGTAACAAAAAGACAAAAGAAAATTAAATGTTGAAAATGAAATTAACAAAGAAGTTATATACCCTAATACTGTCAACATGTGGTTTTATCCATCCTTCTGCTGCTAGGTCCAAAATATGTATTAGCGGAATTTGACTCATTTCTTTAGGAAATGCTTTTTCACGAATTTTGTTTATTATTTTCATATTATTTTCATTCCATTGTTTTCGCTCTGTTTCTCTATAAAAATGTATTGCCTACAATAATGAAATAAAACAAATTAGATCAAAGTTAGATTAAAATATCTAATCATTGTACTAACATCGTCCCAATGTGATTTTTCGTATCGAAGTGTCTTCATGTAAGGTTCAACCTCTTCTAACAGAGACTTTTCCTCTTCGATATCGACAAAATTTGGTACAATTTGCATTGTATCGCAGAGTTTTTCTTGCCAATTTTCCGCATTTGTGTTAATTTTAGTACACACAATAGCTGACCGCGAATAGTGTTTCAAATTAATACGATCAAAAGTTCCAATCACAAAATTTTTCAAGGAAAAAAACTTAGTTGTCATTGTAAAATGTTTCATCTGAGAAGGTTAGGTTTGAAGAGTTTAATTAAAACTTTGTTAAATCTAAAATTAATCGATATCAATATCAACAGGAAAATGTAATTGCTTTATTATCGTATATTCACATACAAATACATAACTTGTTTATAAAACATAATACTAATCGAAGAATAATCGAGATCTTGAGTTACGAGGGATTTTGCGTGGAGAATACGTTCCTGATTTGGTGATTATTCTTTTAAGTTCCAAAGGAAGGCGGTACAAATATTTCATATTTTTTACCGACATTCAGAGAAAAGCAGATGAAAACTATACTATGAAAACCATATTTGTAAGTTGTAAAATAATTGATCTTACATTTGACCATGCTTAAATCGCGTGGTTTGTGATTTTTTGTATGGCATCACTTTTAATTTTCACTAGTAGAGATTTTATCGATCATGGTTTTTCTTTCATAATAAAACTAGATTATTCGACGTCAAGGTTACATATCCAGATCACGGATGTTAATGTTATGGTACATGGGAGTGCTATGAACGTTTTAAATCATGATCTCGACAGGGATCAAAGACGCGTTGGCTTCAACAGCCTCGATTTGCACGGTTTTACAGTTCTTAGCCGGCGTGTAAGTAAAAATGTAAGGCCAAATCTGACCTGCCTTTTCTCAAGAAATTTGAAATGTTTGCAACGTGTCCTCTGTTTACATTAGACGTGTCATACAATAAACTTTTAAAACGCTATGGCACATAGTTAAATACACGAATCGGTTAAAATTTTAAATAGAAGTACTATCGATGATGTTAAAAATGTATCATGAAAAAATCTATAAAGCGAACAGTAATACAAATTTTTCAGCAATCTTGATCGTGTTTAGGCCGAATTCTTTATTCTATGTGTAACTAGAAAGTTTTAGGAATATGTTTTAGGCTGGTGTGCAGAAAGATTATTAAAAATGGCACGACAGGAAATAGTTCAGCTTTGGCATTTGTAACATGTTATACATCGTAAGTGTTGTATTTTGAATAATAAAAGTAATCATGGTACAGCGAAGCAAGTAAAGAGACGCGCGTAAAACTTGCAGAATTTATAATTAGAGTTATATTCATGTATAATATGTTATAGATGTGTTTTGTGGATGAGATATGGTACGCTTATCGAAGACCGATTTATATTGGTAGTGAATATTTTTGGAACAATACTTCAAGCATCATATGTTTGCGTGTTCATTTTATATAGCGTAAAAAGATTAAAAACTGTAAAACAAATGATTGCAGCAACTTTGTTCCTTGGAATTGTATACTTTTATAGCTTTTATGAGGATGATCAAGTAATAGCAGCAAAGTATGTTGGGTTTTTTAGCTGTACAGTAACAGTATTATTTTTTGCATCTCCTTTAATAATGATGGTAAGTTTGTCTAAATTTTCATGAAAATTACAGTAAATTGAAAATGGATAATTAAATACAATGTTTTTTAGGCACATGTAATAAGGGTCAAAAGTACTGAAAGTTTACCATTTCCCATTATAATGGCTTCTTTGATAGTTTCTTCTCAATGGTTTGCATATGGTTGCTTAATTAATGATCGTTTCATACAAATACCAAACTTTTTGGGCTGTGTTTTATCTGCATTTCAACTCTGTTTTTTTGCAATTTATCGAAATGACCAAGTCACGGAGGCTCATTTAATTTAATTACTCTCGAACTACTTGTACACGAATGTAACATGATACATTTCCTTAATGTATTTATATGTATAATTTAAGATAATATGTCTTGTATTCTCAAAAAAATATATTTTTTAACCGACTATTGAATTTTTTGAACGTAAGAAATGCAAGAATTGCGAATCGTAGCGTGTAGTACTAAACGCTAACTTACAAAGGTATAAAAATGGGATTTTGAAATCGAATTTATTCGCGCTAAAAACAGTTCCAGGTTTTGCTGCAACGTGGCGTACTAATCGGCTTTTAAGCGTTCATGAAAAAATTCCCCACTACGAGAATAAAAGTTTACGTGTTAGATCAATTTATGTAATGAAATATGGTACCAAGAATAACAAATAATATTTAATTTTGACGAAGTTAGCAGCACATTGTTCGTAATCATTATTTAACATATAAAAGACGTACTATTTTATTCACTCTCGTATTAAAAATAGTAGTATATCTGTTAATATATATTGATATAAATAAATTACTGACTGCTTCGTGTTTCATTTTACATTTTGTGACCCTGCTGCGAGTTTTTTTTCGCAAACAAAGGCGTAATTATACATTAATCAATCGAACGAGTAATTCGCTTGAATGCAGTATTAGTCTTATTTCTCATTCAAATATACGGGAAAAATTGCTATTTAATTAATAGTCAATAATTCATTGCTGTTTAAAAAATTGTTAAATTCTATCTGAATTCAGTTAAAGAATATAGAAGTTCGATTTCTTTTTTTATGAAAAGATTTTTTCTTCAACGGAAATCGAGTGGAATCTTCCAGGAATATTGGGAGAGCTCGAGGAGTTCCGGGGTGGGAAAGATTGGTAGCACTGACTGGCTGGGTGAAGAGAAAGAGGTGCGGTGTTGCGTGACTGGCTGCGAGACGACCGAGAGCGTGTGTGTTTGTTGTGTTGTACAAATTTTTATTCTCCTTTCTCGGGAAGAAAAGACCGCACGTTTGGAAAAGAAAATGTCGTCGTACATCCAGGTTGCTGAGGACGAGGGCGACGAGCCGATAGAATTGCCTACAGAGGACGATAACACGCTCTTATTGACCACCGTGACCGCCCAGTTTCCCGGAACGTGTGGCCTGAAATACCGCAATCCCGAATCACGGACGATGCGCGGTATCCGTCTCGTTGACGGGCGTCTTCATCCGCCAGAAAATGGATGGGGCAAGGCAATTTACTTTTGTGTCTTTCCAAAAGGTGTTTATTTCATGGAAAATCTCCGTATATGCCCATTTCTCCCCTCTTTTTTTTGTTGCCCCAGAAATACTAATGCTACGATGAGACCAACTGCCCGTGGTTTTTGTTATATCGATTGACGCAAATTTGGTCTAAGCTATTAAAGCTCGAGAAGCGTTCAATGTGCTTCCGTTCTGTTATTTTTTTTTTCTTTTTCTTTCAGAGATGTCCGTCTATTCGATATTCTATTCTTGCCATCGGGCCGCGATGGATACTTCTTTTTTTTTTTTCATTAGTAACTTTTTTTCAAAATTTTATTCCCATCGGTAGTTGGTCTGAACTAATTCTATGAGCATCTCGTGTATATAATTTGGAATCCAGTACATGTGTTTGTGTTTATTATACTTGCAGTCAAAACATGAGGCTTTACTTTTACCAGTGCATGATTTTTCTATCAAAAAATGAAGTTTTCATCCGCGCAAAATCGATGAAATTCTATTATAGGTAGAGCCAGACAAATAGTACAAATTTATTTGTTACAACAGCAATTGTTAAAAATCAATGAAATAATGACGATCGAAGTAATTGTTTATAATATTTTACATTTTCTTTATTTCAACATCAAATACAATAACTACTTTTTTTTTAATAAAATGAAAGTTAAATGTAAGTATTCTAAAGCATGAAACTACTATTTGTGAACAGTATTGTAGAATTGGAATATTTGCATTTAATTATTATATTTTTAATAAGATTTTCGAAGTGTTCGGATCTCTTTATACATCATTTTTGTGGTAAATGATATTATGATACTAACATAAGCACATGTTGATATTTATCCAAATGCATTAACATTTACAGACACAGATAGTAATTATGTTTGTGTAAAGATATTTTCAGTGCACAGCCACAATAATAACTGTGTGTGTTTAGCTATATAAATGTCTGTTAATAAGAAATGAAGCTTGTTTACATCTATCTAACTTATATACATTAGTTATAAATATGTATATAGGTATGAATTTGCTATAATATGTTATATACATGTATATGTACATTACACAAACATTTACAGACACATAAGTTTTTTTATTATATTTTTTTTAGTAATAATTATTTGTACTGGATTTCGATATTTCTCTATTTCTCTCTCTTTCTCTCTCTTTTTTTTTTTATACATTGCAGTCACATTTAGTTTCTATATAAATAAAGTATATATAGAGTTTTGTATAAGAGTCAAATTTTGGAGAAGATTCTAATAAATAAAAAAAAGTTGGTAGACATGAACACTTATATCTTTTCAGAGAACAAACGTAAATCTGATGACAATTTGGAAAATTCCACAGCTAAGACTAAAAGAATGGAAACAAAGTTGCGTTGCACAGACTTGATCGTACTTGGTTTACCGTGGAAAACGACTGAGCAGAACTTGCGCGAGTATTTCGAAACATTTGGCGAAGTACTTATGGCCCAGGTGAGTTCTTTAGTTCTGTTCAGGCACTAACTTTACTAAAAAAAAACATTTTTTTTTTATTTTAATCTACAATCAACACTGACATGTAAATATTAAGGGTTAAAATTTATTAATCTCAAATTACGAAGAATCATACAAAATTTCTACCTAGGCTATTGAGTTCTCAGATTTGTATAATGAATTATATAAATGATAATACTAGTTCACTTATAATTCATTGTGATAATTTTGAAACTATCGATATGTGCTATGTATTATAAATGTTGCTAAGTCTTATCAAATATTGCTGCAGGTAAAGAAAGATGCTAAGTCTGGGCATAGCAAAGGATTTGGTTTTATTAGATTCGGAAGTTATGAATCCCAATTAAGATGCCTTGCACAGCGGCATATGATAGATGGTAGATGGTGCGATGTCAAGGTTCCCAACAGTAAGGTAAGAGCACTGATTTGTTTGATAATAAACGTTCGTTGTTTCTTCAGATATCTTGGAGTAGTTCCCAAATGCTTAAATACTTAACAATCGTTTAAAATCGAAATACATATATACAATATTTGCATGGGAATCATAGACCTGTACATACATTTTCTATGCACCGATGAATTACACAATCCAAACAATTTTCATTGCACAATTATTGTACATTTAGAAAAAAAAAAAATAATGATTTGAAAGGTTTAACATCTTTCAAACGTTATAAATTGTGTATGAAAATATTTTGCTGCTTTAGTTAACTTTTCGTGGACATAATAAATCCAATAAAATGTTCAATAATGTACACCATGTAGAAACTTTTCATGTATTTAAAACCTTGAAAACAGAAATATTGGATTTGTTGCTGCCAATGCAAGCAGTGAATAGTAAATCAATGTTTGCACAATTTATTTACAGTACATGGTATAATCGAATTTTATTCTCGCAGAGAATATTTGCATACATATTAGGTAAATGTTTCAACCAGTCATGTACAGGTTTAAGATGCATATTGTAGGGCATTAATTTGAACCATAAACTATAGTGCGAATTACAAGGAAAAAAGAACAATTGAGAAATCTGACTATGGCACAAACGTGAATAATACTTTGCTTTAGAAATTCTTTTTCTATTCTGAATCATTGCACAAGACTATAAGACAATTGATTTCCGCTTATAATCTTTGAATATCATCTTTATATATCTCTTTAGAACGTATATGGTGGTATAAATAGATGAATGTGTAGTCGATTTAAATGGTAAATTTATAAAGGTCAAGTGATAAATGTGCGTGAATGTTTAAATGAGTGTTATACAATGCAATGGGAGATACTTTAAGAAAGTGTTTGCGTGATCTTGTAAATAACATGGTATGTATGTTTGTGTCATTAAGTAGTGTGGAATTTACAAGTATGCTATGAGAGTACCACTGTCAGTTTTAAATAGATTCGAATGACTTAAAATTACATACCCAATTTACATGAAACTTAGAAGACAATTTGCAAGAGGCAAAGGTGCTGTTTTATAAATTTGGGTCTTAGTTACTTGCGAACTTTCGTGGAATTTTATGTAATGTATAAATGTTAGTTTGCTATAGATGTCTAAATTAAGTATTGTCGCGCCTTTAACTCTGAAACGATTTAGGGAAATTAATTTTTTTTTTTCATTATCAAAAGTATGTAATAATGGTAATAATGGGAGTGAATTTCAAACGATAAATATTCGAGTACCGCTAAATGTGTATTTTTCTTTTGGAGATGATAAACATTGTAATGGGTATGGTTTGCGTGACAGTGTGTGTAATTGGAAACCTTCCTCCACATGCGATATGTAACGTTACAAATTGTCGAACTTTTTTTAAGTGAGTTCTGAATTTTGCGAACAGAGGATACATTTAAACAGTTACTAAACATCGGGAGACAATAGAGTAGAATCTTTCCGTGCAATTGTCTCATGATGATATTCAGCATTACACGAGTAATAAATTAGTATAATAAAGATTTGTAACGTAGCGCCAAGTACGAAACACTAGTGTAAAGTACATAGATGAATGGAAATTGATAACGCTTGATGCCTAAAGATGTGCCGTTTTCAATCTACAGATCTTAACACAGTATATTCACACGATCCATTAGTATGTTATGATAGTTTTTAAATGTATGATGGTATGGTATGTGGAATGACAAAATTAAGGAACCTAAAGTATGTCGGTAGTGCTACGATGAGTGAGAGTGCGTATATGTGTATCAAACAATTATATAGATAAAATTGTATGTGATTGTCGAGGGCTGGTGTATCTGGTTGCAGAATATTGATGGCTTAATGATGGCTCGTCAGTATGATACGAGTAAACACAATGAATGCTACCGCCCTATACCGGTTCGTACGCCGAGTAATCGACGAGTACCTGTGACGAAACCGTATATCAACTTAAATGCACCCGATGCTGCTAATGCGCCTAGGTACGATTCGGAGTACGATTATAAAACCACGCATTACCCGTCGTACCCGCCCAACTATCCGTACGACGATAACAATAAATACAAGTACGAGGGGCAAAACTACAATGCCTACGAGAAACCTAACTATCCTTCCTACGAGGATCCTGGGTACGATACACGGAATTACATGGTCCAGCATGCACCCGCCGCGCCGAATTCCACCAGTTATCCGTCCGATGCTGAATACACAAGATATCCCAACTACGAAGGACGTGCCGTGTACCCAGTCATGGAGAATCCTGACTATGCGGAAAAAGGCAGATATAATTACGGTTACGATAGAAACTATTACGAGGCGGACGGCCGTTACGCGTCTACGGACTGTAGATACCCGTTGGATGTTCGATATCCAGACACCAGGCATGGCGACAATAGAATTCCGACTGATAGTAGAGAGGCTGATTGTAGATACCCGGTGGACAATCGTGATATGGATAGAAGATACGCGGTCGATGGTAGGGATTCTGATGGTAGATACGCGGTCGACAATAGAGAAGTTGAAGCTAGGTACCCACCGGACGGTAAGGAAGTGGATACCAGGTTTGCGGATACAGCAAGATATCCGGCCAAAGAGAACTATTATGACCGTTATTACAAGCACCGTCCATCGAGGGATCATCACGTCTCGGACACGTCAAGATACTGATGAGTCTTGTTACTATCGTAAATACATAAGTCACGGTTCAACGGGAATAGACATTCGCTCGAGTTTCTTCTCCGACTCGTTCGAGACACTTTTAAGCGACCAGCAAGTTGACTATGCGTTTTTAATCATTTGTTCTTATATCTGTACCGCGTATATATGTCTTTGATCTATCTGCAGTACAAGTTGTCTTGGTTGGAAGCGCACTGGTTTTTAATCATCTATTTGAATGGTAATTGTCAATCGTACGGAACGTAGTAGTATCCTTTTGAACGATTCGAATGAGAGTGGAATGGAGTTTTTACTCATCGAATTGAGAATTTTGACAGTTGTTACAAATCATAGTAGTTACGTGGCACGAGTAGAGATGTAAAAATCATATTATTCCCCTTGATTCGTGATCTCTGTTACAAATAGTAAAGAAAAAAAAAAAAAAAAAATATTGTCTGACATTAGCAATAGCTTCGAATAACTGTCTACATTTTATCAACTATTGTGCTTATTCAGTTTAAGATAATGTAATATATAGCATGAGATTTTACATCGAATATAAAAAGAAAGGACATGTTGTACAGATTTGTGCATGGATTTAAAGAGGCCATAGTGCTTAAGTGATACATATATATCATATATTATATATATATGTATGCACATATAAATTTACGGAGATCAAATGTAAATTGACCAGCCGTCACCTTTTTTCTGAAATCGATAAATTAGACATGTGTATTAAAGAATTTTCTATAAAACTTGACGTTAGTGCAGATTAGCTGGTATCGATTCAGGCATGTGTATTTCTTCTCATTTCTTTTTCTGCCATTCTTTTTAAGCAAACGACTGAAATAGAAATTTTATCGATATATTTGAATACGACAGTTTTATAATCTGATAGCGTTTAATGATAGAGTCGTGTGTGTTCTTTTTGATAAACGGACATTGTTGTAAATAATCATAATAATGATAGTAATAATGTGCACTGTACGCAAGTTTTACTGGATAAAAAAAAAAAACAAAACAAAACAAAACAAAACAATGTGAAAATCTGTTGTACATGATTGATTGATTGTGCGTTTGTGCGTAGGAGGGAATGATTCATCAAGTACCCTGCAAGGTATTCGTGGGACGCTGTACAGAAGACCTAACTGCTGATGATCTGCGTGACTATTTCTCCAAATATGGCGAAGTGACGGACGTGTTCATCCCAAAACCTTTCCGTGCATTTTCATTTGTTACTTTCTTAGATCCCGAGGTAGCCCAGTCCCTGTGTGGGGAGGATCACATAATAAAAGGAGTATCGGTACACGTGTCAAACGCCGCGCCGAAGTCCGAGGGCAACAATAAGAATTTCAATAATCAAATGAACTTGAACATGCGTAGAGGCGCCCCAGGCCCTGCCGAGAATAACGTGCAGGGAACCTATCAGGGTAACAGATACATGGGCCACTCTGGTAATAATATGGGCCCAAACGGTTGGAACAATCCAGGGAATCGTGGCAACCTGGATATGCCTAATCTCCAAGCTCTGGGCATTACTGGACAAAATAACGGCGGCGGTGGCGGCGGCGGTATGTCTAATCCATTGGCGATGGGAGGTATAAATCTGTCCGCGTTACCTGTCAATCCTGCACTGGTTGCCGCTGCCCTGAACCAAGCATCTTGGGGTCTGATCGGTAACTTGCAGAATCAGGGAAACGATCAGGGCTATTCGAACCAGCCTGGCCCACCTGGTCAACCGCCTTCAGGCAACAATAGTATTGGTAACAGTGGAAACTCTGGCTTTCTCAGTTGGATGAATCAGGGTGGAGGTGATGGTAATACAGGCAATCCCGGAACAGGTGGACCAGGCCCGAATAATCCGAACGCGTCCCAAGGTGCTTGGCAGAATCATCCCGGACAGCGTGATCAGAAGTCAAATACCTTTCTCAAGTACGAGTAAGCTGCGTGGAGGAGCATCCGAGTGTAGTCGTGGAAAGCGGCGAATCCGTTCCTTTGATCACGACACGTTAACCAGCGGCAAAGGTCTAGGCAACTGTATGTAGGTACAAAGTAAACAATTTGTAAATTAGAACCAAAAACCTCCGTCGATGAGGAACGGGTTCTTCGACTCCCTGGATTCGATGAGCTGCGTTTAAATTCAATTTCTTACGGTCACGTGATTAACAGTGTACTCCGTCGAGTATCAACAGTAACAGACAGTACCTTCTTTTATCTTTGCACGTCACAATGTATTTCCGACCCTGATTCACTTTTCTTACCGACTTGAACAGAAACTAGCACAATTCCTTTCTCGGGAACGACAGACAGAAGTGCGTGTTAGAGGACGGATAGCTTCGATCATCTGAACGTGCATACTAATTGTATGATCTCATTTCAAGCGTGCGGTCTAGCCAACTCAGAGATAATTACTGTATTGGAATGATGTTGATGATAATGATAATGATGATGATGATAATGATGATGATGATGATGATGATGATGATGATGATGGTGGTGATGATGATTATGAATGTGTCGTTGGAGAAAAAGAACGAGATTTATTGTAACGACGTACGTATATATACTTATGTTTATTTAAAGTTTCGTGCCGTGTGTTAAATGTGTAATTGAGAATTAACCAAGGATTTAGCGCGTTCACATTTCTTAGAGTCTTTAGAACGTGAGAAGTTAAGAACTTTTGGATCGTTGTGTGTAAAGTCGCCAGATTAATCTTGATCTTCTTAATCGTGCACCGGTGATTAAAAGTTTTAAGTTCTAAGATTGCGTGCGGTCGAGGAACTTATCACGTGTGTCAATGCCACTTGTGCTATTCATTTTAATCCAGTTATCACCAGCAATTATAAACCTTTTCGATTATTATTATACTGTGATTCATCTCGAAGATAAAATATTTACGGCTACGAGGGTAAGAGAAAGAAATAGTCGATAAGAAAGGTTAGACAAATGATTAAACCTAAACGTTCGTTTTCGATTCGCTTGTTCGATCGATTGCATAATACATTTTTTTTATTAGTATACGAATCTAGAGTTTTGGTTTGTATAGAAAGAATATTATTGTAACTAGTTCCTGCTGAAATTAGACTCTTTGTTTCAACTGAAAAAAAAAAACAAAGCCTCTAAGGCGAAAAGAAATTGGAATTTTTGGATGTTTTCAGTTTTGTTTCAGTGTACATTTACCTTGTCGTACGTTAGATGAAATTGATTTTTACATATTAGTTTCTTTTTTATTTGTTGTCTTTTTAACTATCTTGTAATCGCTATTACAAGTCAAACAAATCTTGGTCGTTTCTTTATTATTTCTTTTTTTTTCTTTCTTTTTTTAAGAGACAGGAATGCAACTCGTTTGAAGTAAAGGTAATGTTTGTTTTGCGTGAAGGATATGGATGTATAGAGCGCATAAGTGTGAAGTCGTTGCAGTTGCATGCAGATTGATCGCAGCTACCCGAGATTTAAAATGCCATTAATTCTAGAGAAATTTCGCCTTAAAAACGTTTCTAGTGCGTGCACACGAACGATTCATGTGAGAACTGTGTTTTACATTGAGTATGATGGATGATGCGTCCAAAAGTTCATTGATTGGTTGCGTGTGAAAGGTGGCATTTCGAATCGACTTGATTTTCTCATTTCAGTCCATGTGTTTAAAGACTCTAATTGAGCAAAGTGTGTTACAAGTTTTTGGCATGCTTTTGCATAAAGGAATTTTCCAAACAAATTGACAAAGAAAAGAGTAACTTAACGTATTGAGAGTCAAGTATTTATTTTCCAAAGATCATAATGAATCATTTCATTCATGATGCACGATTATAGTCAATAACTCCTATATAGTTGAAGTTGAAGAAAGGAAGTGCAGAGTTATCACTCTAATTACAGCATTAACCATACGCTACACTGAAATTAATCTAGGTCGACTATTTCAGACTAATAATTATGAGTACACATTATAAAAGAATATAAATGAATTCTCAGAAAGGTACATCTGTGTTGTTGTGCTTTCTGTGCATTGCATTATTATAGAACTCTCATTAATATTTCCTACTTGACGTGCATACAATTTTACCAATTATTATCACTAGTGCGAGTGTTTAATCAGTGAAGTTATATTATGGTTATAAAGAAGACCGTTTACACCGTGTATCCTTAAAATATTTTACCAAACTGTGCGACTATGTATATGCTCCTTATATTGTAAACATAGAAAAGCATCATCTGAACAAGACTACAGCAAATGCCAATCATATTGATACAGGCAACTATGTTTTGGAAGTCAGTATATGTCATTTTGATCACTCAGAAGTCGTTTTTACAAATAATAGTACATGGAGCGCAGATTGGTGAAATATTTTAAGAACATCCAGCTCCTCATGCTTCTAAGAGTATAAAATTTCTTATACCAGAATAGGAAAATCATATTATAATCGATGTAGATTGGATTGTTTTACCTCATGTCTCTCTCTTCTCTCTCTCTCTCTCTCTCTCTCTCTCTCTGTGCGTGTGTGTGTGTGCGCGTATGGCGGTTGAATGTATTTGTTAATGGTCGTCTCAGAACTACAGGCGTGAAAGTTTAATCGAGAAGTGATTTTGCTGTTTAATGATAAGAACATATATGTATCTGATGCAAAAGAGAAAAAAGAAACTTACGTGTTGATATGATGAGTGAGTATAACAATTGTGAGGCGAGCGATAATTAATTGCGAAAATAATATTTTATGGATGGGACACAGTCGTTTATTGAATGCCTGATATATGCTATATACATAAATATATATATATATATGCGTATATATACATTATATATACACACATATATACATATATATATATATATCTTTATTGATCCAGAATGTTTATACATAATGTAAAGAGAACATTGATGGAAAGTGCGTCGAGTTTATTTATTGACGTCCTGCTGTAAATGATAACCGATATACAAAGACTGTAGTTTAAGACAACTTTTAACAGACATTAGAACCGTTTCTAGCTCATTATTATAGCTGGCTGATCTATTTCAAATCGTTTGCGACTATCGAATACATTCTAACTTTCTGTAGAGATTCAGCGGGTTCGTTTTGTACAATTGTTTATACCGAAATAAATTTTGATTGAAAGAGCTGTAAAATTTTCGTCAAATACTTTCTCTGAACAATACTTACGAGTTAGTTGAAAATAACTGTTGCTCAAAAGATGCCTTTGCGAAACGATTTGAAAATGATCCACGAAGTGTGTAAATATACGTAAGGAGCATTAATGTCGTTCGTGAACGTTATAAATTTTGTTGTAGGCAGTTCTATTGTAAATTATAATGAAGATTGTGTTTTAAATGAGATACCGAGTGATCACGATCGATAACATCAAGTTTTGTCATGTGAGAATGTTATTTTGATAGGTGGTAGAGATTGATTCTTATTACATAAGTTCATTACAGAATGATTAAAAACTGATACACTGGTAATAGTTTATTTACACTCTTTAAACTCCTTCATTGGACCGCTTGTTATTTACCTACTTCTAAGTTCGACCAATACCGTGTGTGGTATTAGAAAATTTTACAAATATGGCAGACTAATTTAATTCATTTATTCTCGTACGTTTCACCTGCTAAGTATAGGTTGCAAAATAATACATGATATCGGTCGAAACACGAAACAACATTTTATATATTCCTACTTTGTCTACTTATTTTCTTCTTTGCTAAATAGTCGTATAATGCATACGTCTTTCACCCGAAGTTAACGACACTCACGGTCAAACAACTTTCTTTTACTCGTTGGAGAGCTACTCGCATATCTCTCACACATAATCAAATCTATTTCTGAGCCAATACTTTCTATATTTGAATGCTAATATATGCTATTACTTGTTACTGGATGGTCCAAATAACTGGAATCGCTCAGATAATATTGATTTAGACGAAAATTGCAAGATTCAAAGAACTATATGTAATGCATTTAGTGACAAATTTGTTGTATCTCTTGCAGTTTTCAAAATATCAAAATCATTATCTTCCGAGTTTTTTTGTGAGAAAACCTGTAGACAATGCTGTATCAAATTTGACCATATATAAGGAGCAGAACTTTCAAACCAATTCAACCATTTTTTACTAAAAGTTCAGTCCAAGTTAGAAACATTAGGCAAATTATACCAAGCACCTAATTTAGAAAAATGGTTAATGGTTGAGTGTGTTTGGAAGTCATATAATTTATGTCTAATCGCATTATTACAGAAATATTGTGGTATGTTCTTTGAACTTTCGCGATCCATGTTTCTACGCATGTTATTCGAAGCTGCGTGTAAACAATGTTCAGTTGGAGTATTCTTTCATCTTAATCAAAGTCTGAATAACTATGCACCTTCAGACCCTAACGAAGTCAATTGCAGCGTTAATCACACTTTGGAAGAACATTCCAACTGAAAATTTTAAGTCCTGAAAGCCACAAGAGATAGAGAAACGTTAAATATCATATTGGTCCAGTTTGGTCCTAAAGACTCAACATGAATTGCGTGAACCGGCTATTACACGCATAATATTTTTAATCCTACATTTTACTACTTTGTGAAACGACAACGAGGGGAAGGGGGAATGAGTGAGTGGTTCTACGCACTGAATCACACCGAGTGGAAGCATTTGTGAGTTACACAATACAGATTACCGTCCATTCGATGAATGAAGGTGATGCTTATGATGATGATGATTATTATGATTATGATTATGATGATGATGATGATGATGATGGTGGTGGTGGCAGTGATAGTGATGATTATATGATGATGAGGATGTTGATGATGAATAATGGTGATGAGGTTGAGATTGAGGATGAATATGATGATGAGGATGATGACTGGAAGTAGACGAGAGGCATGGAAGCGTCCGCTGAACTTCGAAACAGGTGATTACGAACTGAAATTATTTCTTACATAATACGAGTTTTGCGTCATTGAAATTCAAACATTCTTACGCAAGGTCATTCAATATACGAAACTTTTCATTTTTTATGATCCTGCTATTACTTCATCATGTCCGACCATTGCCCAATTTTGTTGAATGGCTAGTGATTAATACTATCGCTAACACGCGATTGCCAAGTGAAAAATAGTGCTTTATTGGCTTTTTTTTTTATATCGATTACTTAACATATCGATATGTATTGCTTTGTATTACGTTGATCCTTCTTGTTAAATAAGTCGATCGTTGAATTCATAGTCGTCCATTGCTCGTTCATCTGTTTATTTTTTATATTCAATCGCTTCTCGTTGACTTATTTCCCCTCGAAGAGTTATTCAATCGCTTGTTTAAATAAAAAGGAATAAAGATTTCAATGCCGTATTTGCACTTTGTATTTGAATATTCAGCGCTTGGAATTGAACAGTTCTTCGAGCAAAGGTATCCTTAACGTCTCACGTTGCACGCATTTAATTGTAATCAGCAACTTGAGAAAGATGACAATGAAAATGCATTAAGATAGGCAATAAAATGTATTAAAAAGTTACCTGTAAAGTACAGACAGACAAACGCGCTGAAATTAAACCCATTTTCTTTCTACATTAAATATAATTAAATTTATAGATTAATATTCCGCCGGACGAATATTAATTATGTATGGTTCTGTTTAACAGCTCAGTTGAATGAACTGCACTTTATAAATTCAAGAAGACTGATGTTTTGCAACTTGTTGCAACTAATAACAAAGAAAATGAACAAGAAAAATATGGTTAAAAGCATAAAAGTGAAACAGCAAGTACCAGAATACATGGCAAAAACTGGATGCGAGTAAGTTTGTAAATAACAACAAAATAAATATTTATAACAGTCTGTAATGGCTGTCGTTTCTTCAGAAAGTTTAATTTTTCTGTGTTTTTGTTTCCAGACGATGCTCATCGCCACATCTAATTTTCGTACTGACGAGGCACAGAATTGTATTGATATTGTCTAAATACGGAAGCTCTACCGAATTATTTTTTGATACCTTGTTTCTATGTTTAAAATCATCAGTATTAAGCGGTGCAATGTTTACATGAAAAGCAGCAGCGATATTGGGACAGAATTGCGTTATTAAAAACAAGAAATTATTGAAACAGATTCCTCAATATATAATCATTTCGTTGGTTATTATACATATGTCATGTAACAATATGTTCAATACTATAACAATGTACGCGTGCTTTCACGTTTCGATATATATGTATATCAATAAGCGGGAACTTTCCGAAGGCGTATATTATACGTCTTTCGAAATTCAAAAGATTAATTTATAAATTACATTTTTATATGTTTTCTATATTAGCATACACCGTAAATGCATAAAATCTACTGTCTAGTTATTATATTATACTTTGCAAATTCCTCATTGAAGAAGACTCCCTATTAAATTAAAGATAGTTCGTTTAGCATTTGATAGATGCTAATATTAAATAATAAATACATATAATTTTCATACAGAAATTCGTTGAATTTCATACAAAAGACAATGAAGAAGATAGTAGACTGATTATATAAATTATAATTTAATGGTAAGTGTAGATAATATTTTTCACAGGAAGAGAAAAGAATAACGATTCGGTGATACTTAGCGTGTTTGGGTTTATTTTCGGATTAATAGTATGGTGCTTTGATTCATAATAAATCTCATTGTTAATAACGCCAGTACAACAGAATTTTATTAAGTTTTTAATGTTTACGTTTTACACTACATGTATTTGGTAATTTTTATTAAGTAAAAAGTTTACAAATCAATCTATAATATCGATTTTATTTACCATAAGTTTTCATACACTTTAATAAATGTAAGTAATCGGTAAGTAAGTTTATCAGTTCTCCCAAATTTTATCAGATTCAATGAAATAGATAAGCTGAACGTTTTTATCCAAATAGAAAAAATGAAATGAAATAGTATATTGAACTTACAAGTAACGCGTAAAAGAAAATCCACAAATTGAAAAAAATGCTAAAGAATAAATTAATGCGGTTCACAATGTTGTTATTCGATCACATTAAAGTTTAAATATACTGTTATTAGAAGTATATTAAGGTTTTCTTTCTTTCGAAAGTTAAATGTCCCAAATTATTCTATTGAAAGCGGCTTTGTACGAACTTCATGGTATTCATAAGGCAGTACAGTTTGTCGTAACGGAAACGTTCGACGCTAACTATAGAAATTAAACAAACATGAGATGATTAAGCATAAAAAAACTTGAGAGTTCAATGAAATCGAATGTAAGCTACTTTTTTTTAATGTTTAGTATGTTATTTTGAGTGAAAATACATTCTTTCAAGTTGTATCAGTATATCAATGTAATGACAGTATAATTATGCGATAAAGGAAGACTGTATGGAATGTACGGTAGATAATGACCTTCTACTTATTAAATTTTCGGAATCCTCAAGGTAGAGGCCTCTACAAGGTTATATTCTAATACACGAAATTTTCACTTTCATCTATAAAATCATGTCGACAGAAATACATAGAGCCATTAGAAGATGTTTTATTACGATTATTTTGTCGGTTAAAAGTTTTTTCGATGAAACGTTCGTGCATTACGATGGATTCAAGTTTGAATTGTTTAATAGCATTTTAATAAAATTTATCAATTAAGAAATTTTCAGATTAAATTCAGTTTCATTGTTACAAGATTATATAAAAAGAATTATGTTCTTGTACTTTGATCAGTTATCGATGGCGCACAAACATTTATGCACATAGGTGAGACTGACAAAGCTAATACATACATTGACGAGGTAGAGTAAATGAACAAACAACGGGTTTGGCTTATTGTGAAGTGTTAACGACTGCTCGTGACGTTGCTGACTTGGTATAGCTGATTCACGGAAGGCTCTCACCCCACCACTTGTTCACCTACGCAAACCTCGAAAGTGGCGGACGCAGAAGAGTCGAGACCGTTGTCCAGGACGGTGAAATTTTTGTTGATCTCGCTTATTTGGAAGAATGGCGCCAGCAATCAGTAAATTCGCGACAAAACGCGCGATAGCTGGTGCATGTGCTCTATCTGCGTTAATATGGATCCTAAAAAGAAGAGGCAGGAAACAGATCGTCAAGAACAAGTAAACTATGCGCACACATATACACGATTCTCGACTAATCGTTGAAATATTGGATACTCACTTGTTTGTTTCTTACAGAAACGTGTGGCCCGTCCATGACATTCAGTATGTTATTAAACAGGTAATAATGAAAAAAACTCTTTATAACTAAACGAGCTGTAGTGGTTAATTATAAAAATAATATATTTATTAGGAAAAGCCAAAGGGTCCAAAAGCTTATGTTAACAAAAGGTTTTTCAAGCAACTACGTCAGTTGCTTGGAATTGGCATACCTTCGATTGTATCAGCTGAATTTGGATTTGTTGTTCTGGTTGCGACATCACTGGTTGCAAGATCTCTCTGTGACCTTTGGATGATTAATATAAGCACTTTGATCGAATCGTATGTAATATTTCTTATCAGCATTGATAAAATTACATGAGTCATATCAAAATTTTGCAGGTTATGCTTTTTTTTTTTTTAGGTCAATCGTTAATATGGATACATCCTTATTTAAAAAGCGTCTGATTAAGTTTTTGGCTGTATTGCCTCTGGTAAGTGGATGTGTTTGGTGAATGATCAGGCTACAGTTGCTTTCATAGGCTGCTAATCAAATTTTTTCGTTCAGGCTGCCAAGCAGCTATATTTTCTTACCAATTGGAAGAAATTATTGATATGATCTTCCATGATTATATTTATTTAGATATCTGTTGTGAACAACGTACTGAAATATGGTATATACGAAATGAAGTTGAGGTTGCGTACAAATATCACGCGAGACTTACTGGATCAGTATCTTAAGTAAGTTAAACACAATGCTTCTGTATCGATTAAAACAAGTTATGACAATTAAGCAAGTCAATTGCATATGCACATGCTTACTATAAAACCATGACTTGCAAAGTATTACGCAAGAAACGATCGACAAAAAAATGTTATTACACTTTTGTATTGCACTTCCAGGATAATTTAAATGCAATTAACGTTTCTAATTATTGCAGGAGTTTTACGTACTACAAGATGAGCAATTTAGATAGCCGAATAGCAAATCCAGATCAGCTTCTGACTACCGACGTCGACAAATTTTGCGACAGCTGCACAGATCTCTACAGCAACGTCGCAAAACCGTTACTGGATATTTTTATCTATGTATACAGGCTCACAACAAATCTTGGCGGGCAGGTGTGTTAAGTATATGTTTATTATATATCCGTTCACATTGTTTAATGTATGTCATGTTTTACAGACACCAGTATTTATGCTCTCGTACCTCGTTTTCGCTGGTATTGTACTAACCCATCTCCGTAAGCCTATTGGTCCAATGACAGTAAAAGAACAACGACTTGAAGGCGAATATCGTCATATCAATTCACGGTTAATCACAAATTCCGAGGAAATCGCATTTTATCAAGGAAATAATAGAGAAAAATTAACTTTATTAGCTAGCTTCCATAAATTGGTAAATGGCCGATGATGTGCATTAACACGTTCGCTACCATTATTCGATATATTTGTAGTAATCTGATTCAATATAGTGCATGCTTTTAATCTTGTAGGAATTAAATATAGTGAATAATCCAACTGAATATTTTCAATGTGATATTCTACATAATGTGACAATAGTAGACAGTCCAGCCTTAATTTGTTTATGCGGATATAAAATAGGTAATAGGAAACTGTTACGAGAATCAGTGCGTCACAGACATAGGACGTGTGGTAGTAAACGTGTTAAGCAGTTTTTAAATACTTAACGCCTGTCAATATAATATAATAACAATGTTTTCCGTAGGTGACGCATCTACGCAAGTGTTTGGAGTTTAAAACTCTTATAGGAGTAATAGATAATTTCATTGGCAAATGTGAGCTTCAATATTCATCAGTGTGTAATTACTTATCGATCATGACAATAAATTTTTATTACAACCTTTCTATTTTAGATATGGCAACAATAGTTGGTTTCTATGCAGTAAGCATACCATTCTTTCAAAAAGATCATCATATATTGTCGGGAACTCCCGATCATCGATTTAAGAGTTATTATACTTACGGCCGAATGTTAGTAAAACTGGCTGAAGCTATAGGCAGATTAGTTTTAGCTGGCAGAGAAATGACACGGCTGGCAGGATTTACAGCGAGAGTCATGGAATTAAAAGTTGTTCTCGATGACTTGAACTCAGGAAAATATACAAGGACAATGATTTCCGACTTTAAAGACGAACCAATTGGAAGTCCAGGCGAAGGAAAAATCGTGACTAGGGATAACGTTATATGTTTCGATCGCGTGCCATTGATAACACCGAACGGAGATATCCTTATCAGAGAACTGTCGTTTCAAGTAAAATCTGGAATGAATGTATTGGTATGCGGGCCAAACGGTTGTGGAAAGAGTTCACTTTTCAGAATTCTTGGAGAGGTAAATTATTATATTTTTTAAACAATGATTACATCTTATTTATATGCAAATTCGTAACTGTATGAAACTCTTGAAACAGTTGTGGCCAGTTTGGAGCGGAACAGTTACGAAACCACCGCGTGGAAAATTATTTTACATTCCGCAACGTCCATATATGACTTTGGGAACTCTAAGAGATCAAGTAATTTATCCGCATACAAAGGAAGAAATGGTAAGACGCGGACAAATGACGGATGACGACCTGAAAAAGTTACTGGATTTAGTTCAGTTGAGCCACCTTCTGGAAAGAGAGAATGTTACGAATACCGAGGGACAAGGTTGGGATGTTGTAGCCGATTGGATGGATGTCTTATCAGGTGGCGAAAAGCAACGTATAGCGGTAATATTTTTTTTTTTTTTTCGTACTTATCCATAATAATAGTGTACGTGCTGCAATATATTTTATGATCTTAATTGTGATCAACATTTTTATATAGATGGCTCGATTGTTCTATCACAAACCACAGTTTGCGATTTTGGATGAATGTACGAGCGCCGTAAGCGTTGACGTCGAAGATTCTATGTATTCATACTGTAAGGAGGCAAATATTACTTTATTTACAGTTTCACATCGGCGATCGCTTTGGAAACATCACGAGGTATAGTGATATTAACTTTTTTTTTTTATTTATTTTATTAAATGTTTGAAATGTCTAATTTTTATTTTTCTCTCAGTATTATTTACAAATGGACGGAAGGGGAAGTTACGAATTCAAAGATATCGAGGCGGATACGGAAGAATTTGGATCGTGAATTTTTGTGTCCCTTGCGTTTGATGATACTTACCAAAATGCAAGGGACGCATATATTATATTCTAATAATTAAAATAATTCACTGTCAAATCCATATTTGACAACATATGCAGTGTACAGCACTATGTATGTATTATATGTATTCTGTTATTAGAATTGCACAAATTTACGAGTATTGTGTATATTAATATTTTAAATGTAGTGCATAATAACTGTATATTTTGATATCAATGTTTTTTTATAAAATACGATGAAAACGTGAAACCGTTACCAGGACACTGCGACATAGGCCTTAATATAATTGACATGTTTTTACAATTATACTTAAATGTTATAATGTATCAATACATGTTCTTCCAGTACTGTCAAGAAGGGAAGTAGAGGAATATCATTTTTTGGGGTGTTACATTAAGCTATTATTCAACTAAAGCAACGTATTTTTGATACTTAACAATTTTTCACCATTTCGTACAACCTGTACCAGTAGTGAATGTTAAATGTATCTGGTTCATTGCAAAATTTAGTGCAAAAGCGCGCGCGCGCGCGCACATATATATGCATCCACATATTCACATGCGACATACATGTATATGAAAGAAAATGTAGTTAAAATCATTTTCTACTTTAAGGATATACTTGTGATTTGTTATGTGTAGATCACATTAAATAGGCATCGCCAGAGCATATAGTATTTGATTGCTGGTCAATAAGAATGTGTAATAAAATTAACAATGATGAAAAACTAAAAGACTAAAATATATAAAAAAAAACGTTTATTCATATCCTAATATTACGTTATTTTTCAGGTCTTCGATTTATCCTTAAAGTATCCTTATAGTATTTATAAAGAAATAAATTGTTAAATTTAAAAAGATATCAATACTTTATAGTTACGTTGGTCGACTAAGGCTCGGTAAAATATACTTTTCAACCAGTAAATAGTAAACAATTTATTTTCAAGTCTGGCGTGCTATTTTAAAAATATTTAGAATATATTAATAGTATCATTATAAAAACATGAACATTGTTTTAAATTCTTTCAGATTGGAAGTATACCATTTTAGAGGCTTTATTTTACGTACATTTGCTTAGTGTCCGTTGTGCAAAATCGTATTCCAAATATTTCAACTTCAAACATCAACTAGCTTTACAAATAAACGCGCGCATTGTTCAAATACGAATGGCGTTCGGTCGTTTTCGATCCGCCATGTTCGTTGACCGTTGATCGGTTGGGAAGCTCGGCCGGGTCTGCGAACCTAGCAGAAGTCCGAGTCCGGGCTATCGCCTATTCAGTTGCTGGACGCAAGTCGCAGGGTCGAGTGCTCGAGGGTGGACGATTTACGGTGTTTGCGTGTGTGTGTGTGTGTGTGTGTGAAGTAGATAAGAATAAAGAAGGTTGCTGATAGGGGGAAAAAGGAATCGCATCGGCATACGTGTTCTACAGAGTGACGAGAAATAAAACCAGTGCTAGTGTAAAAAAACGATAGTAGTAAAAACTTTGTAAAAAATTTTGTGAAAACAATTCGTAAAAAAGATCCCTGAACGTGTCGAGGGTCTTGTAAAAGAGAATCGTGCAACACGCTCTCCAAATCGTATAACTCCACCTCTCTCTCTCTCTCTCCCTCCCCCCTTTCTCTACCTATCTCTTCACCGTGTCCGTTTCTCTTTTCCCGTCTCTCTCTTTCTTCTCTCTTTTCTCTCTCTTCTCTCTTCTCTGTCTTGTGTCTCCCCGTGTCGTTCCTCGTGGCGTGCGCGTTCCCGAAGACACCGTGGTCGGACCTTCTCCGATACTGCGCTCGTGCAACGCAGTGAGCGCGTGTCGGACAGCTAGGACGCCGGGAAGCGCAGGTGCGGGTGCGTGCGTGCATATAGTCATACGCTACGCAGAGACGTGAGCTGGAACAAAGTACGTGCGCGGAGTCGGCGGCACGGTTTCGAAGGTGTCGTTAGCAGTTGCCGTGGCAGAATGGACGGTACTACAGGTCCGCCGTCAGACGTGACGACGGCAATGGGAAGTGAAAACGATGAAGGATCGAAGGTGCGACGAGATATCGACGATTCAACCGCATCTTCTACCGCTGCCTCCAGCACGGCTACGTATTCTACGTCGCAACCGGAATATTGTGGTCAGGGCTCGATAAGGGCTGGCTCCGCTTCTCCGCTCCCTACGACCTCCTCGTCTTCGTCGTCATCGTTATCCTCCTCCTTCTCCTCGTCACCACCGCAGCCGGGGTGTGGCTGCGTCGCCGCTACTGTCCTCGAGCCCGACGAAATTACTATCAGCATCACGCCAACCACCGGTGGACAGTTTGATCTTACCGTCGATCGGACCGATACAGTTGAAAACCTTAAGAAAATCATCTCGAAGAGACTGAAGGTCGCCAAGGAACGCATTTGTTTACTACATCGTGAAAGGTTGGTATTGTGTTTGGATCTATGTATGTATTATAAGATCGCTCACTTTAGGGATAATATTAAACCGAGTGGTGCTTAATTAAAAGAAGTTGATTGATTGTTGGTTCTTGATAAAGGAAGGGGGTGAAGGTTCGAATCAAGTGTTTTCAAATCTTCGATAAATCGATGACGCGTTGTTCACGTTTCGTAGATTGATCGTTTGCGTTCAATTTTGTCTCGCGAATCAGTCGCAAGGTGTGTTAAACTTGATACTTTCTACAATTTTTGAGGGGGGAAAAAAAAAACAAAAGACCTGATAGGTGAACGTATGCATGATCGTTGCTGTGCACGGTTTAAAAGTTGAGAGGTGCAAGAGAAAGAACGAAAACAGCATCGATGCGACACAAGAAAAGGAGAGAGTGGGCATAATATTCGTAGGCGTCGTGGGGGCCGCCGCACGGACTGATCCTCCTCCTTCGTACGAGCATGCGAGAGAGACATAGTGGAGAGGAAGGTTGGCATACCATAGACTTGGGAGTAGGAGGTGGTGGAGGTGGTGTAGTAGGTAGAATATCTCGGGAATCGCGTACTCGTAAAGTGGAACAGTGACAGCCCTCTGCAGTGAGAGGTAGAAGAAGAAAGAGAAACAGTCGGACGGAAAAGACGACGACGACGGGGCCGGCTATTCCCGTACGCAACACATCGCTGGAATTTTCTCTCTCTTCATCCTCCCTTCTCATCGTCCCCCGCCCTCTGTTTCTTGATCTCGTGTATCTCGAACAGCGATGGGCATTTGATTCTCTCCGTTGCGAATTTCCGGATCATTCCGTTGTATAAAGATTACAATCACTTCAAATATTATTTCAATAAACGACAACGTTGAAAGGCTTAAAAGATATGTTTAAAGTGGTACGAACGGTCTTAAATCCATCACTGAGAATCAGCAGCGAACATCTAGTGGTCGCAGACAATATACAAATCCAAGAAACTGCCAGGGGATGTAAAGATTCAGGGAATTATGCGTAGACGATCAACAAATGTTTCAAGATCAGACAGATGATATATGGGATGTTTCGAACGATCTCAAACGTTACGTGAAATCAGTGTTGTTGAAAAATATTTGTAGTAATTGAATTTGCATTGTAATTTTTGAAGTTTTTAAGAAATCTCAAAAATTCTTCGATAACCTTTAAATTTATTACAATAAACATTTTTAAATATAACGAGGACAAAATTCTTCGGGTCTTTAGTAATTATTAAATAAATCGATTGACTTTTTAAATATCGTCGGATCGACTAGGTTAGAAGAGAAGCGAATTCTACCCATCGCTACTTGTTTCTTCGAGCCTACAGGGCCAGTTTCAGGCGCAGGTAGCACACTCCGGTTCCTTGCCACGTATTTAATACGTATGTGTTCGTTTCTCAGCTTGCGGTGGGAGCGACACGTGCATACGGGGAATCGTTCATCGTATGCGTCCTGTTTGTCTCTTTCTCTGTTTCGTTCCACGGCTCTTTTGGACGCATGCGTATCGTGTTAAATGCAAACCTATGGATCGACGGCTCCGATTCGGCCGTATTTGTATCATTTTCTTAGTAAAACTGTTGAAATTCGTCGACGCTAACGTATTTCGTTTAACCCGAAGCCCCTTTGCTTCGAATTTTACCACGAGACATTTACACAATGATTATTTTCATCGCTTTAATCGCTGATCGCACGAAATCCGATCCGTCGCTACCAGTCGAGTCATTTCTGCGCATCACTGCTTTAAGGCGTTCCGTATCACGTGCGTCTCTGGTGATGCACAGTATCTTTTCAAGAGAACTGTAAAACGCAATAAAATTACATGTCTCCGCGACGAAAAGTAGTAATCGATCGGAGCTAAAATTCGTTAGCGGAACTTGTGATTTTTTCGGATACAATCTTTCTAGAGTTACGTCTCCCGATGTTGTCCTCTTCGTAACTCGATTTAAGAAAGAAAAACCCAAGCCTTCGGTGTGGTGTAACTTTTACCTTAACTGTTTCGTGCTACTATTCAGCGTATGTCATCACGAGTCTCATACTTGTTAGTCATCTTCGTTGCACATATAAGGAGTGAACTTTTTTTTTTTTTTTATCTGTGTGCGTTTTTGTTACCGATGGTCATCTGTTGAGGACACGACGAATCTCTTGGCAGTTTGACAAATCCATCACGTAAAGGTAAAGATCGCCGATTATTAGTTGTGATCGATCAATGGTCAGGATTTGAATGATTTTCTTGTAGTAACAATGTAATATTGAATATTGAAAACTGATTGAAACAATATATAATTTATATTATATTTCGATAATTAAGATAACGCGTTGATAAAAATGAACTTTCTTTGAACGTCACTGTTGGAAAGTACCTTTTCAGGTACAACGGTACGATTCGAAGCAAACAAGCCGAGACGATAGTGGTTTGACCTCAGGAACGATAGCAAGGAGAGAATAATATTTATAGTACAGCAGACAAGAATGTTCCTGTCCTATCTTACGTTATGTATTTATATTTGCCTCGTTTTAGACGTTGCTTATTCTTAGACCGTTCGCGTGGCTGTGCTTTTCTCTCTTTCTCATTCTATCGGTTCCTGAACGCCTAAAATAATACCACTCGGCTTTTGATTTTTTAACATTCGAATGTCACGGTCTAGCCATTGTGAACGCCTCTTTTGTGATTTATCGCGCGCAAAATGGAATTGTTCGTTTATCCAAACGAAATGATTTGTTTTCGTAGACTCGTCTGAACGCGATAAGCTTCACGGAAACAAATGCTCCTGGGAAACTACGACTTTAATCTTCCAACTGTACGATCATCGTGTAACATCATACCATATTTAGTGTTTTTCCATTGGAAAGTATCAATTGTAAAAATAAATTTAATTCATTTTACACAGCCAAGGGGTTAAGTAACACCGTGAACTGTTGTTTTTACTGTGGACAGGCGTAAAGGTCAGCGACTCGATCGTACCAGGATCTTCACGAAAACCGTTAAGCCCGTTTGAGTCTATGTGAATGGCGTCGGGGGCCGCGAGTGAAAACTCGCAGATCCGCCACCCTCGCATTTTCATTTCCTATAGTGATCGATTGATAGACGTTTCTTATTTCGTCGTTTTCAATCGATCTATTCAACCGAAGCTATCGATTTCCACTGGGGGAAAAACCAAGGAGCGACCGATTTAAATCTAGTTTCATTTTCAGTTCTTTTTCCGTGGAATTTTTTGTCGTTTAAGGTCATTCGTTGAACTCATACGTGCATATACAGGATGTTCGGCCACTCGTGGGAAAAATTTTAATGGGAGACTCTAGAGGCCAAAATAAGACGAAAATCAAGAATATTAATTTGTTGATGCAGGCTTCGTTAAGAAGTCATTAACGTTTAAAGTTTCGCCCGTACGGAATTTTTTTCTAGAAAGTGAGTAGGATTTCGAGGGTAGGTCTATTCACCAAAAGTTATTGTAATTGACCCCCGCAACCGAAAATAATTTTTTCAGAATGATTTGAAGTTTTTTAATTTAATTTTCTAATAACTTTTTAATGAAGCCTCAGTCAAGAAATTGATATTCTTGATTTTCGTCTTATTTTGGCCTCTGGAATCTCGCATTAAAATTGACGGTATAATTGGTATAATTTATGCAATATTAGGTATTGGATTTTTGGGATTTATTGTATGAGCTCATCATATATTTACAGTTGCGTAACAGTAGCATGAGGCTACGATCATAGTGGATGCGTTTTCGTCCTAACTGGAGTCGTGACAAACGCGTCAGAGCAATCAATCCTGTAGATCCTTATGCATTTCCCCCGTCAAAACGTTTGATCCTACGTGCAATCTCTATACATGATAATTGCCTCACTCTCACTCGGTTTACGTAAACAAGTGTAAAGTTCTATTTTGTGAAATACGTCTGTATGTGCCAAACACAAGCGAACTATAGTGCGATAGTAAGATGTTTTCGTTGTTTATCGTTGATTGAAAAGGGCTTGTGCTGGTGCCACGTGTTGTCGCGTGGAGTGGGTTCGTATGAATTTATCAGGTCTAATTCGTATTTTAAACCTCGTTTCAACGTAAGCGAAATAAACATAGGAATTCAATGTTTGTGAGCATGATGTTTAAAAACGTCCAAATGGACGAAAATTGGTCAAAGAATAGGTTCGAATGATAATTATGTTTACAATAATATCGATATTTAAAACATTATTGATTAATTTTTATATATTTCTTCGCCTTGAACAGTATGTGTATAGTTTACGGCTAATGTCTACAAAAGTTATATTTGTATGTAACTCGCACGTAGTCGCAGAATAACAATAAAGAATCCAGAACAACAGCTGAATTATAAAATGCAAATAGAAGTGTTCCGCTGAATATAGATTCCGAAATAAATGAGAATGTGTAATAATGTATTTTTAAACACTAATACGAAGTCGAAAATTTAAAAGTGAAAAAGAAATCATGGAAAATTATCAAAGAGATTTAAATCCTGAATTATTTTTTCGTTGCTGCTTAATTAATAAGTAATACCAGAGTGTAAGAAAAAAATGTGTATATTATATTAATTTTTAATGCTACTTTCCTAAAAATAATGACGAAATGAAGCAAAGAATATTACTAAATTCTTACTTTGAATGGAAGTGAAATTTCTGGAGAGGAAGTTGCATAATTACTTCCGCAATATGCTAAGTCAATATCAATTTCTTATGTGCTATTTGTGGTTTCATGGAATGCCGACTGTCATGCTAGTAAGACTTATCATATTGCCTAATCTCTAGGATTGTGCCGCTGTTATCGTTGTTTTTTCTGTCTTTAGCGTGATCACGGTGACGAACGCCAATGTCATCAAGATTCCTTCGTGTTTCGACACTGCGTTACTATCTGCGCAACGGTCAACATCATAGCGTTTAAATACACTATTATAATAAATATTCATTCGTTTCAATATATCCATTTATTTAAAGTTCATTCGGCGTTAAAAAGTCTGAAACAGTAATGTTGCCGGACAAATTGATTGTTTCAACAAAAATCTTTGACGAACAATATTCGACCATGGATGAATTTTTTTCTCACGAGAAACTTTTTTAATAAACATGACTGTATCGTATTTTGTATGATAAGTGGCAACGCCTCAATTATCCCGGATTAGTTTACGTTTATCAGAAATACGCGATTAATACACCCTTTCTGTTTAACGTGTACAATAATCTCATTGACAGAACATTTTAATGAAACATTGGAATTTATGTTCTAGACAATTGCGAGAAGGAACGCTCGAAGAAAATCGTTTACAAGATGGCAGTTGTCTCACGTTATTACCGAGCGTGGAAACCGGCCTGTTGGTAAGTCGTATTTTTTTTACTTTTTACAAGAAAAAACCAACGCGGTCGTTTACTTTTCGCAATAATCCTCTCGTCGATGGAAATTTGATTACTTCTTGTCGTTGTTCGTGTAAATTGGGTTTGAAAAGATTCGTAAAAATAGCCAGAGGATAGTTTCTCTAATAGATATTGTTTTCAATGGTCGAAGCGTATCTGTCGATAATATCGTTCGATAACCGTCATCGAGTTAGCTCGTTCGCAGAAATGACGCACCGAACGCGTAAGGCGTGTTTCTTTTGTTGTATCCGTGATCACAACCCGGATTCTATGCGGTTCGTCTTGAAAACCGTTCTTCGCAGTAGAGGATGTGCGTGAAACAGGAATTCTCACAAGAGGCAGAAAACGTACGTGCAGAGTTGCGATCCGGACAAACGCCGTTAACTCTGCCCGTTCGTGTATCATCGGGTCACTTGGTTTCTCGGTCATCGTATCGTCGGTGCTTTATTTTCTGGTACTATTACGTCATATATTTTTCTTTGTCGATCCTGGCGACGATCGACTGCTGGACATCGTCGTCGATTCGATAAATGCCATCCATCGAGCATCACGGTCCACGATTTCATCGTTTCCTGTCCGATCGAACGGTACACCCAAACTGCTTGATTTTAGATGGACGTGTGTCGTGGCCGAAAGAAATATACTTTAAAGGATATCTGTGCGTGGTTATCCGATTTGAATCGATAAAAATGAAGCTCGTCCGAGCACCCGGTGCACGCGCATACAAAGGATACGGTCTTCTCTCTCTCATTGAAATAGAGTCTAACCTGTGCTCGAGGCACTGGCAACAGCGCATCACGGGTCCTTATCGCGACCGAGCTCGTTCGCATGGCTGTCAAGGGGACCGCCCGCTCGAGTCTCGGTCACCCGCAGTCAATTTTAAAGTGCGCTCGTGTGTAGGTATATGTAGCGAGCTCCGGCCACGATCAGCGCTAGTGGGTATATACGCGTCGTTCTTTCGTGGGTGGTTACGGAGAAACGGGGCGAGACCTACGCCAGTTTCGCACGACACAGTTGGCCAGCCTGATCGGTTCTCTCTGACTAAGAATGCTTCCCAATCGACACGCATCTCGAGTTCCTTCTTTGCTTCGGCTCCCCTTTTTTGCGACTGTTCCGCCCGTTTGGTCTCGAATACAAACGAGACCCAAAATCGTTTCACCCTTCGATGTGAAACAGAGAGATCGACGTGCCGATCGACCGATCTTGTTTCGTTTGTTAGTACTTTCCCTGGAATTCTATTTTCTCGACGTTTACGCTATGAAAATTATTACACTTGTAGATCGCGTCAAAGCCAGGTGGCTGAGTAAATCATTTTCTGGAATTATATAATAGCATGTCTTGTATGCACGAAGGCTTACATAAAACGATGTAAACTATGAATAGTCGTATAGTACAACATAGGAGTATAAGCTGTCTTAATTCGTCTTGAGAACAATCGATAAGATATATAACGAAATTTTCTGGATACAATGTATTAACTGTTATTCGATTACATGAATAAATTATAGTATTCTGCAGTACATTGACACTCTTTACTGGTAGCGACGAACGGTGTCGCATTTTTAAAGGGTTAAGAACGAAATCGATTATTGCGTAGAAGGAAAGTCACGGCGTAGTCGAGTCGATCCGCTTGACGGTATTGGACCATCAAATAGGTTCAAACTTTGATAGGCAGCGACGGACTCTAAAATGCCTCGGCAGGAAGTTTTATCGATCGTCTATGGAAATTCTGCAGCCGGCAGCAGCACCTCGCGCTTTCGCATTATCTCTAGGGTACGTGGGAAGCGTCCAAAAGCGGCATTAAATGATAATTCGGTGCCATGCGACGTCGCTTTGATATATCGTTTCTACGGTCGACTCTCGATTAATTGTTACAGGCGTTGCTAAGCGAGAACGGAGGCAGCTGATCGTTCGCTAAATAAAAAACGCGTCACGCTCTTAAATGGTTCGAATTGCGTCGCCTTGGAACAACGAAAACCATAACGCGATGACGTCACGTACGTTTCGACGAGACAGGGAGAAGTTGTGTCACGATTCTCAGGTGTACCTCGAACTCCCGGCGACAGTTTGCCCCTCGGCCAATGTTTTCGGTTGTTTGGAACGAAGCATGTTTCGTATATATCTTTAGATGACCTTCAAAGGGTGAATGCCACCGGAGTGACGACGTATGGGTGTATTCTCGCTAAAAATATTCTCGCATTTCTATATTGTTCTGCGATAGAAATTTATTATTCCGCATTGGTCGTGTATCATAATGATGTATCTTTCTACCATGAAACTGTTTATTTTTAATGTATTTTAAAGTGCTTAACTCGTTCGCACGTGTGAGATACCTCCCCACCTCGGAGTGACTCAGTCGTAAGAACGCTACTTGTCAGTATTAATGTAATTCGTCGTTTATGTCCTACTTAGCATCTTTACTAGCATTTCCAGCTGACACGTGGTGAGTGTGTGTGCGCGCGACTCCCTACCACCGGTGCTGCGTGAAGCTCTCTTTTCGCCAGTGTACTTTTTCCTTATCCTACGACACGAGTCAGTCGGCACCGGCTAGACGTGCACTAGCGACACGCGTAGGAAAAGAGAGCGGTGGAGGGGCGTCCCGGAGGGGCACGGACCCGGCATTTACGATTCATGGTGTAGTACATTTCTGGCTGATAGCAGGTTGCGCTTCGAGCGTGGCGCCATCGGCTTCCTCGACGGTCGTCACGGCACTCACGTCGCTCCGCAGCTTCGCCAGGGGTTCTCGAACTTCTTGCTAGCCCCGACGCTTTTTATATCGGTACTCATTCGAAGAGGACAAACGGTAGAAAAATTTCGTATCAATCGAATTTTCTATCACAACCCTGTCTCCCAACATTTTAATTCTTTTACGAGTAAATAATAGTTCCAACCGTTTGGTCCATCGAGATTAAATTTTTTTTTCTTGTTAAATATCGCTTTGTACATGTATATTTTCTTCCTTTGGATACATATGAAGTATGCAAATATGTAAAGTGTTGTCCAATCACTTTGTCTCGCACTGTACGCGATTCAAGGCAGTACAGCAGGTCCATTCGTCGAAGCTCAGATTCACCACAAAATGAGCGTGCGTGCAAATCGAATTACCGAATATATGATGACCGTCAGTGTAAAGGAAGTCCGTTAGGTGTACAGAGGGATGCCTAGCTGTGCTGTCGAGGGTCTGAGCCGCGGTTCCGCGAGGTTTCCTCTCTTCTGCAGGTCTTCTCGCGTTTCCATCTTTCGTCGTAGGCTCATCGATTCAACCTCATCTTGCCGGTGGATGAATAGGCGGACAGGGAGTGAAAGAACCGTTATTGGTATTCAGAGTTTCGACGGAGACTCGAACAGGGGAGGATTCTTTTGAGTTCTGCGACGATTTTTCGATAAGGAACATTAATCGCTTTAAAGAGATCGACACGGTATCGACGCGCCAGCCACAAAGAAGGATGATATATTACATTTTTAATCCCATCCTCGTTGAAACTCCACCACTATACAGCTTCCCATTTGGTGTGGTTAGGACACTTGGACGATGAACGTTTCTTTGAAACGACGTGAAAACTCGTCTCGCATTGATTCAGATTTAGTTGCTAAAACAAGAGCCATAAAATTGTCCGTGTCGATGGTTAATCCAGGCATTCCTCTCTATGGCTTCTTCGTCTCGTCTCATTGGAGCAACGCCTTTTAGCCGGTGAAAGTATTTAAACGCCGTTTAGCGGAAGACACTTTGCTGAATCGTGTCACGCGTTTCCGTTGGTAAAGTTACAGTTGCTACGATGATAGGGTCCACTATCCGCGTCGTACGATCTAACGCGATTGCTCGCAGATCCTATTTCAAAAGATAAAAGACGAAAGGAATGCGAACCGATAACGGGCAACCGCGGTAGCGACAAAAGCCTAATTATACCATGAGCCTTAACTGATATAAATATTTTCAGGCACAACGACCGGAGCAGAGCGTGATGCAAGCACTGGAGAGCCTAAATGATTCCCAGGTGAACGACTTCCTGTCGGGCAAAGCTCCTTTGAATCTCACCATGCGGCTAGGCGATCACATGATGCTGATACAACTGCAACTGTCCACGGTGACGCCGGCCTCGCCGACTGCTAATCAAACGACCAGTAACACGACCGGGTTGACCATCGGCGGGAACAGCTCGAATGGATCGAATCTACCCGCCAGTCACGTATCGACCTCCTTGCAGAGCAGACGATCCACGGTTTTGGCCGCCCGCTCGACCACCAGTGCTTCGACGAAACTGCAAAATGGCACCGCGACCGCGCGTACCTCGTCCCTAATACGCAGCCTGGTATCGGCGTTGCATGCCGCCGCCAGCTGCAGCACCAGCCTATCCACGGCGACGACAACGACCAGTCCTATTTGTTCGAGTCGCGCGACCACTGCCTCCTCCGTTTCCTCGACGTCCTACTCGCCTATTAGTCCGCCGCATACGTCCTTCTGCGCCAGCCAGTCTCAGACCCCGTGCACCGGCAGCAATCACTGCCCCCTATCGCCTAACAGCAACTCCACCGCGTGTCAGTCTTGCCTTCTGTATCACTATGCTTACGACCACCGTCATTACATCCACCATGCTTACAACCACCATCACCATCATCATCATTACAACCACCATCACCATCATCATCATCATCATTCGAGAAGCAAACCCACCACGTCCCCGAACACCTCGCAGTCACCACCTTCGCCGTCGCCGCCGAGGAAAAAACTGTGTACCGCTCACCATCACGGCCAACAACAGTCCGCGAACGCCGCGGACACGTGCAGGAGTAACGTAGCGGACGGGGACTCGAGCCTGCAGAGCCCTATCTCCAACATGGCGGAGCAGAACACGAAGGCCGCGACCCTCGACACCAGGGCGCTCGCCGAGGCGTCCCGTAATTTGACGCAGAAACTGAAGCAGCTTTCCTCTGAGGTACTCACCTCGCGGGTCGACCTCGCAGAGGTATACATTATTACCGATGCCAGTTCCCCCTGTGTACCACTATTTCGTATATATTTAGAGCAGTGTATTTATTAAGGCCTTAAGAGACGGTAAAAATCGAGGCGACTCGATAATTTTCTGCTTCGTTGAAATTTAAGCGAAAAATGAACAATGTTTTTATCCATGACGATTATAGCTTTCCTACCGTGAAACAATTCGCATATTCTCTTAGGTCCTTAAGCGTATGTTTTTTATAATTAATTCGTTCGGCGTAAGACGTGATATTTATTTTTGTGTGCATGGCACACGATGCGATTAATATTTTATCATTGTCGAGGTCTAATCGCATCGGTACAAATGCGGCATGATTATCGAGCAGAGTGCATGATTCTGTCGATACCTGTTGGCCTTTTAACTTTTCACTTTATTCCAATCAATATTCGAGAAGAGATTACAGTAAACGTTGGATATATGGATATAAAGCTCGACAGTTGAGAAGGACTTCTTTCTCCAAGCTGATTCTATAATTAAAATCCATTCGTTTACTCCATAAACGCCTGGTTTGGAGTCCCAATTTTCAAGCATATATCCATCTGTTACTATATACGTTTTTGTTATGTTACGCTATTAAAGAATTCGAGTAACTGACTGGCTGCAACGAGCATCGCACGTTTATTGTGTTAGCTAGATTATTAGTTTACGAATAAATCTATTCAACGGCGATGAATCCTAATAAGTGTAATGTGCCTCCTCTGAATACAGGAAAATGCAAGACGCAGGCAAGGTGCAATAATAGAGAGTATGCATCATCATGGAAAAGGCGTATACTCTGGTACGTTTAGTGGAACCCTAAATCCAGCTCTTCAAGATAGACACGGTCGTCCTAAACGAGATATAAGTACTATCATTCATATTCTGAATGATTTACTGTGTACCACACCGGCTGCAACGGCAGGTTACTATAGGCATCATCACAGGCATTCGAGTGGCCGTCAACAATCTTCAATGTCTCCGTCCTCCACTGGAACGACAACTACCGTGAACAGTGCCACGACGTCCATTGGTTGTCACGATTCTTCTGCGCCTGGATATTCTACTAGTACCAAATTTATATCATATTAACCGGATTACTCATCCCTGAAAAATTCTAATTTGTCATCGGTTTTTGAAGAATGTCGCTAAGTGGAAACTTATCTTGACTCGTTTATCGCAGATTGTTGCAAAATTTATTGCGTTTAGATGAAATAGGTATAATATAAGATATGGCGAGTTGATTGAACAATTTTGTGAACTCGAGCAAAAAATTTATCTAATTTGAAACCGAACATTTACAAAAATCTGCTCGGATCCTTTTGGAAAATAATTATAAAATTTTTAATTAATACCGTTACAGACAAGCATATTATCCATTCAGTTTTATTATTCGTATATATACTCGAACGCAAAAGTATTTGAACGCTAACATTTATAACATTCAACTAATGAAATATATATGTTAAACTGAAACATTTGATATAATTTAACGCATATAATAAGGGATGGGTTTGAAGGCTACATAAGTGAAATTAGAAAATAACTCGACATGTTTTAATAATTTTATTAATTTTTGGCGCAGAGGAATTATCGAAGGAAAACGAAGCGACTAAAGGAAAGATGAGACGTCTACGTCTTGTGATGGAACAGCGGCGTGCTAAGAGAAAAGCTAGACGACAGGCGAGGGCAGCACCGCGAACTACACAATGGGCAGCGGTGACACCCGATCCGACTGCGAACGCGACAGAATCACAAAACGAGCCGGAGCTTCAACCGTGCAGTCCGGAACCGGTTGTGGCTTGAACAAGTCGTTTGTCGATTGTTGGCACAGTAGTTTCCTCCTCTATCGTACATGCAATGAGTTTCGTAAACTATCGCACTGATTTATTCAAGCAACGGCGGACTCGGTTGCTTTCGCGTAGGTGTTTGTTCGCTGCAGACACTATTTCGTTCAATACGTACCAAGTACCCCCGAGAGTCAAGTTTCTGTTATCTTATTTATACTTTGTTATAGTCAACAAAACTTCTAGTTCGATACATTTGAATTATACAATTGAACGTATCGCGGGGTACTATATTACCATTGAATCGAGACTGTTTTTAAACCGGTAACGCTATAGTTATGCACGTAACACACGACACGCATAATCCTCAGTATTGACCGATAACGCGTACTTTCGAATGTTTTAAGTATACGTTTGAACCTTTGGATCGTGTACAGTCCCAATAACGACACCTTCGATCGAAAGTTAAAGAAATTTAGCAATATTAATAATGGAACACGTGCGATCCTAGGGCACGGTCATAGAAATTATATTAATAGAAAGAGAAGAGAAGTATCACGGCGAAACGTGCACGTCGTTCGAGAACTCATGCTATTTAATAGAAACTGTTACAATGTAAAAGTAATTAAACTGCATTAAAAGGAAAACAGTGTTTGGCTATACTCAGGACTTGATCGTAGGTGACAATAATTGCACTCGACGAATGAATCAGTGTGACGGCACGCGTACGTCTATTGTATCGATCGTGAATGAGCGATGAATTGACGAATAAAAGCAAGAATATTGGTAGATGACAAAATTGTACGGTAACAATGTTTTGTCGATAGATGTCTGACGCTAGAAAATGAAAAAAAAAAAAAGAAAAAGAAAAAGGATCGCCACTTTGATCAATTGATTATCAATCCTGTCGGTATCGGTGTATACTCAGATTTAGTAGACACGAGTAGAACTTTAAACTCACACACTTTACGAATCGCAGGGAAGACCGCTATAAAAAGCAATATTACAAAATGTTTACTCGCGATTAACAGAAACTTGCGATAACTGTAACGTTATTGCGAGAATAATGATTTACGAGTAAACGTATTTTGCATCTGTTGGCGGGAACTGATTGATTCATGGTTACGTTATTGAATGTACATACGAAAAGTGCGTTTTGTGATGTCACTTGCATACGTATAATTAAGTTTCTGTAAAAACAATAAACAAAGTGACATTGATACAACAGTGTATTACTTTGTTTGCGACGGTGACATTAATTCCTTGTGCTTTTGCGTATCGATACAGTTCGACGTATGAAAGTGATCAGTCAGTTCAATGTCAACAATCCCATATCAGTTTTTGGTATATGTAAAGATTAGAACAGACTGGATTTTTAACTTCGAATAATTGAGTTGTAAGCTTGGTTGCTCTATCCGTGGATCACCATGCATTGTTCTTCGGCAAAAAAGAACTCAAAGCACGTGGATAAATGGTCCTATAGTTAGAACTAGATAATCCTATCGCATGGCTCCAACGCCAAAATTCATTTAAGTTTACTAGGTACTAAATAATATAATATCATCTAATAATAGTATATTGCGTTAGGTTACTTAGGGAAAAAATATTATTACTATTATTATCATTACTACCGCTACAGTTTTGCAAACTGGCTCAATATTGTAACATATGATTATTGAATTTTATCGAGTACCAAAATAAATAAGATTGCTTGCTAAGCTAAGATGAAGTCCATGTTTTAGTCTTGTTTGAATGTCACATCGTCTGTTGAGTGTTTGTTATTGTTATCGCTGTTTATTGCCTGTAAAGAAGAAGAAAATCATCAACGCTGTTTTAGTTTTATTCTACTGAAACATATTTTAGTTGAGATCATCAAGTTTGGAATATATACTTTGTTTTAGTTCGTAAGGATATATGATTTAAGGAGCCTAGAGATATGAAGTTTTGATTGAAGTTATTAATATTTGAAATTGTTTATTTAAATTATGTCTTTAATTACGTAAAATTGTAGAAATGTATCGACGCTTAAAAATTATGCTATCATAGTTTATATTAACGAATTGTTGTAGTTACACACGCAACACAGGCTTCGCGACAATACAACTACTATTATAAAAAACGATCATTGTTCTTTCAACGAGTCGGATTATCACACACATTATGTTCATCTAGACGTAAAATTTACAATTTAATTTAAAAAAATACATTGATAAAATTAGACAATATAATCAACGAGAAGTGTGCAAAATTCACTTAAAAATCATAAAATATATACATATACATAGTATATATGTATATATATATATATATATATATATCGACATAAGGATACATTTTACTATTACCTATGTTCTGCGCTTGAACTGTTATTTTCATTGGATAATAATGACGTGCCAATTTTGCTATTTGCTCGTTTTTTTACAATTGTATCTGTGAAAAATTTGTACTGGAAACTTCGTTTCATCGTGGCACATGTTTATAATGAAGAATTGTTCTTAGCGGTAATCGATTATTTTCTTTATTATTCAATCACAAAATGACTGTTTATAAATTACTTGGTAAGTGTAATTTTTTGTATACCTATTTACTTTTGGCTAGAAGCAATATCATTCGATATCCTTTATTACGTACGTACTAAGTCTTATATACCGTTGCTACTGTCACATTGATATTACATACAAAACAATAGAAACCATCGCGTACTCTAAGATTTAAAATAATATACAGTATATATATATATATGTATATATATATATCGTGTAAAGATATTTACGATATGTACGGTATGTACGAAAACTTCGAAGTTTACTCATTTACACGGTTTTGCGATATTTAACGTGTGACTTTATCAAAATAGAGGTCCAAAATGTTAGTTTAAAATGCAGCGCAAATTCACCATTTCGTTATGGCAACGTCTCAGGGCACTTGATAAAGTGGCTTGTGAAATACATATAATACAAGAAAGTTCGTTCTTATAAGATACTCGTATTTTCAAATGGTAATAAAAAATGGACGGGATTTACAACAAGCGAAGTTCCCTTCGGAATGAAGGAAAATGCACGATTAATATGCATCGCGTACCCGTTCGAATACGCGAAACAACGTTCATTTTATAAAATCGAAGAAAAAAAAAAAAAAAATAAAACTCGACGTCTTGTATTTACTTAAATACGTCATTTGCTGTACGACTTGTTCACAGATTTTATCCATTATGGCACAACGTTAGTGCGGCATTAAGACCTAATTGAAGAAAAATAAAAAAAAAAGAAAAGTGTATACTCTGCTAGTTTGAATGCAATAACATAATTTTACAGGCCAATATCGTGTACTCTGCAATACCTTTTAAACTTTTAATCAATATTTTGTTTAAAAAAAAACACGAAGGTATATACGTCCACGCGTTTCATTTTTGATTGTCTAGTATAAATTAATTTTTTTCGTGATAACTTTGCGACACATATGACAAGTTTTCAATGGTGCCGCACAATGTTCACAAGCCCCATGTCCACATAAAAAGGCAACGTTACGACGACGTTCCATACAGATGCTACACATATTTGCTTCCTCTAAATCGGCTACTCTAGTTTCTAGGTAACGCAATCGCTCTAAATCTTTATCTTTATCCTTTTCCTTGTCCTCGTCTTCCTCTTTCTTCTTATCGTCCAGCGTGTCATCTTTTACCTTGTCTTCCGGTTTCGTCAGAGCTATCTCACCCGTCGCTGACTGGCCATCCACCCCTAATTAAGACAAACAAATAAATATTACGACCTAACAGATTGATTATTTTGCAAAATATCCGTTCCAACCAAGTGTCCTTATGTTTATGAACGGCGGTATACATGTATACATATTTATATTACCTTGATTCGCTGGTGTTTTTGCAGTTCCATTGCCACAATGCGTACAGTTGAAAATCGTGACGCTACTGCTAGGATTAAATCTATTCCCTTCCTTGCCAGCATTTGCTACTGTACCGGAACAACTGTGGCATTCGGTGGCGTCACCAGAACCGGGTATACCCTTCCTCGTTCCACGCACTGCTTCAGACTGTGACGTTGGATCTATCTCGTACATAGCGGGCTGCGAGGCGGGAGCATTTTCTATCCTGTAACAAGTGCAACGAGACGCGTGAATATATTTGCAGAGTTATAATTCTGACAATGAACTCACTCTAACTGGGTACTGTGGCTCTGGTACTGGTGAGAGCGCAAAAGATCACCGTACGAGTTAATCTGTGGATCCGCTTCAAGCAGATCGAGAGGCGTCTTGTTCTTGGAGTTCCTCACATGCTCCAGAAGAGTGTAACTTCTATCCACGCTCACCAAGAAACAAGCCAAAGCCAATTCTGTCTTTGTACCCTGTCTTGTTAAATTTTGCCATATCTGCAATCAACGGGCATCTTTTATTAACGACTACTACAAACAAATTGTGAGAACCCTGGTTTGGACGACGAAGATCAATGCAATCAGACAGATGAACTTACGGCATAAATAAGAGGCGAATCTCGACAGCTTTCAGGCGTAGGAACAACGTTCGTTTGATTCGAGCTTTTCACTATAGCAATATGTAGCACCGTGTCACCGTCCGCATCTGTACTAGTAATGTCTGCATTGTGATGCACCAACAACTCCACCAGAGCCCAATGACCCTGCGAGGTGGCTAGGTGCAACGGCGTTTGACGACGGTTATTTCGTAAATCCACCTTCGCGTGGCCACCAGTTGGAGAAAGAAGTATAGCCGCCACGTCTCTGTGATCGTTCAAGGCCGCAAGATGTAGCGCCGCAAAGCCGTCCTCTTTCTTCACGTCCACTAGATGCCTTGCTCGCGCTACTAATTTTTCCGTCGCGCTAAGGGCACACTTCTGTAATTAAGCCTCTCCAAACCAATCGACGAAAGAAGCAAGCATACATACTGAGCATTGCCCTTCAAGGCGGCATGATGCAACACGTTGAAACCTCGTTTGTTTCGCAAGGTGAAGTCGACCCTTTCGCACGAGCACAGAGCGTCGATTATGTCCAAGAAGTCTTTACCAATGGCGTCCTTTCCAATGGCATCGTGTAACGCAGTGTCTCCGTACGAGTCTTGCAAATTAACGTCGCATTGGTGACGTAACAGGACCTTCACACAGAGCACGTGTTTCTTGTTCACGGCGACATGCAGGGCGCTGCACTTGCCATTATTCATGGCATTGATCGGTGCACCGCGAGACAGAAGCAACTCCATTATATCTGGTTGATTGCTATGACGAAACACAAACATTGTTATCGTTCGAGTTATTGGTCAGACTCTGATAGATTTTTGCAACAAACCCGAATGCAGCGTAGTGAAGAGGAGTGTCTCCATCCTCGTCTACCGCTCGTAGGGATGCACCAGCATCTAGAAGAAGAATGCAAAGATCACGTTGTCCTTGATGCGCTGCGACTTGCAGACATGTTTTCTTGCCACTGCCAGGACCACCAGCCCTGGCGTCTACTCTTCCGGGGTATTTCTTGAGAAACTCTTGAACCGCAGATACGCCTGCTTCGCCCCTGGCTGCATCTCGTAATAGTTTCTCAACTTCTGTATCTACGCTATCGGCTGTATAACGAGTATGGCATAATGAATATATCGAGACAATATTTAATGCAATCAATAAGTTTGAAACATACCCGACCAGTCTCTGCTCCGATTTGATTCATCCTGTAGAGAAACAGTTTCGGTTCCAGGAGGAACAAGGTTGACACTCAATGGATTGAATGTCCACGTATAACCATCAAGAGCAACCCGCAGGTCTCCATCCGAATATATTTTGATTACTTTTCCAGTCTTTCCTAGAGCCTATAAATTATCTTGTTAGATACAAGGACGATAATCGTCATATCGAAAGACTTGAAAACACATTGTAATAATCACGTTTTTCATCACATCTATCCACTCTCCATGACCTCTTTGATATAGCTTAACCGCAGCTAAATCAGTTTTTACTCTGACTATGTCACCCAGAGAAAATGTGTCTTTGCTCGTAACATTTATAAGTGCACCGGGATGAAAAGTCCATCTGTTGTTGCATCCTTCGAATTGTACGCGAACATCTCCTTTGTCCGTGATACGATGAACTCTACCAACCTGAATGCAGTAACGAAAAGTAGATAATTGAATATGTTATATACAATTACAACAATCTTTGTGCAGTGTACCTTTCCTATATAGTCGGCCATACGTGGATTCCAACCACCATGGCCTTCTTGCATTTCTTTTAACGTTTCTACGTCAACCGATACTTTTATTTTGTGCCCAACAATAAATGTTGAGTGACGTGGACTAGACACAGTAGAAGAAATACCACCCCTAGTTGGTGTTACGTTATTTCCATTATCAGACACAGTCATTATTGGTTGACCAACAAGTGGAAGATGTTCTTTATAATATGAACCAGTTGTAGCTTCTTCTACATAACACAAATCTACGCAACCTTTATACCCAAGACGATAGACATTCGAGCTACCTTTAGACCATGTCACAGTTGCCACTGAACGACTACTTCCATTGTCCCAACCACGTATGTCCATAACTCTGCCAGTTTTTCCTAAAATATTAAATAAAGGTCCATTATACGTAACCGTGCCATGTTCGTTATCAGTCAAAAGTCGGACGTGCCTCGGTCATGTTAGCTACCGATATTTTATCAGTTTTCCAGACTTTTGCTGTGTGCCCTACACCCTACAACATCTGATTCCAAACTGACTGGCATATTTCTTACAAACATATCTTGGACCGTTTCCGATCGTATATAAATTAATACATATAAACGCTCGGACATGGTACGATTATGTATAAATGAATCTTTGCTCTGTACTTTGACAACTATTGTTACAATAATATAATACAAAAGCAAAATTCATAGTACCTCGACCTCCATCTTGATTTCCCCATTCCCAGTCTGGACCACGTATAACCTTTGCCCCGATAAATATTCCCTTTAAAGGTATTTTAGTACAGCCTTCTCTTGGAGACATTTGGATCCTATACAATGCATCATAAAAACCATTTATAAAGTAACATCCAGTTACATTATTATTAAATAATTATGATAATTTCTAAAGGACCAACCCTACAGAGTTAGCTGTTTGAAATCTTTGGAAAGTATGACTTAAGTCATGCACATCGGCCATGTAGCATTGAGTGCACAAATCATAATCAGAGCATTGTGCACACTTCCATCTAATACCAATTATCCCGTGTCTTTTACACCCATCACAGATAATGTTTGCGTGTTTAACGCCGGTAGCTGCATTGTCGAACACCAATAAATCGTATGCTCCTTGGTATCCGATTCTGTAATTACTTCTAGATCCATGATCCCACTGGACGATAACTGTTTTATCTGGTGTTCTATCCGAGGGATTTGGACTAGAGGCAGAACTTCCGAAAGATGGAGGTTTCCCAATTTCGACAACAGTACCTGCATGTCCTTCGCCACCATCTTGGTTATCCCACTTCCAATCTGGTCCACGAACTACTCTCAGACCCACTTCTAACATCTCTGAGTGCGCACTATTCCTTATGTGACTCTTTAATAAACAAATACAAAAAAAGAATAAATGATTTAAGTTGCTGAAGTTTGATCGAGTAATTTAAAAATTCAACGAAATATGCCAATGAAATATTCTACAATATTTCCAGAATTAATGATGATATCTACATGCATATAATAGAATGTGAATGTCTATAGATTTTGCATTTGGTCTTCTGAAAACAATAGCAAAATGAATTTCAACAAATATAGCATGAAAAATTATACCAGGTAAAAGACAATAGTTCATTATTTGGTATGTATCTATTTACAAAATTGCTAAACTGGTATGTTTAAAAGTTTCTTTACAATTTATTTAACAAGGAAGTTGAACTATGTATTATATTAATAATATCTGTACAATGAATAGTAAAATTTACTTTGTTTTCTGTTCAATATCCACAGTAGACTTAGCTGTAATTGATTCACAATTAATGACTCATTTTAGAAATGATCCTTCACACTATGCAGTATATTGTTTACTATAGATTTCCTGCATTATAATGTATATACAATATGTTTCAGCAATGTATAATCAACTGATTCTAGTAATTATGTACAATATTTTTCATATGTAAACAATCAGGTTTGGTGTAGCCAGAGAAATTAAAGTGGCCAGAAACGTTTGAACATAGTAATTCAGCAATTTTATAAATAAATAAATATAAAATAATAAACAGTATTTATTTGTTATATAATTTTCTTTTACCTGACATGACTTTATAACAAATATAAATTACAATTTGTTTTACTCTCGCTTTCGAATGACAAAATGAAAAATCTACTCTGCCAGAGATTTTTGCACGTTGCTATACGCGCATACTTACTCCTGCGGCTTTTTATGCAGCTCACAAAATATCCTTCTAAATCGATTACGGAACAGTTCGGGAAGACGAAAACGAGGATACTCGCAAAGTATATCCCCGACAGTTGAACATCATTACCAAGGATTACCAAGGTTCATCCCGATAGGATTCTGCGTCCATGTCAACGATCGTAACCTCGTAACAAGGCGCCTCTTTCGAGCGGTAGCTGAGCTAATGGAAAACTAGATAGGAAGGGTCCCTATTTCCACACGAAGTTTTGTAATACTCACTTGTTTACCAAAGCACATCCGACTTCTCCATCGGATCTCTCAGAGGACATATTCTCAGTAATTTATACACTGTGTACTCCAGTAATTATTCATCATGAGTGTGTACTACGTGCAAGTCTACGCCTGTCTTATCGGCAGCTATAGTTTAACGAAGAAAAAACACTCGTTACATGTTCAAATTTGATTTACACCATTACGTTTTCCACATTTTCACCATGCAACACATTCCACGAACACCTATTCCCGATGATTCAGACCTCATTTCTGTGTGTCGGGAGCCCAAGCCATATATACATGCTTGGGAATGAAATACGGGTGTCTCTACATAAGTGTTGAAATAATCGCTAAATGGTAGGAGAGTCAAGGAACTTCGGAAGATTATGCTCTACCATTTGTTTACATAGAATCTGATAGTATTAATTACGAGTTTTCTACTCTGTTTTTCAAGGTCACCTTGAGGTCATTTTTCATTTCTTAAATATCGAAACACTGTACATTATATTTGTGTTCTTTGGACGATGTGATAACAAAGTCAACATATTCGTTCAGGTAATCCGAAATAATCTAAGGTATGAATAAATCTAAGGTCATAAAATGATCGATTGTTAGCCTGAATTGTAATTTGATTATACAGTGATAAAAGAAACAGACAACTTCAGCATTTATATTTAATTAATCGATCGAATATTTGTAATTAGTTTCCCTTCTTTGAGAATCTATTTTCTTTTTTTCAATTTTATTCTATACTGCACTTATTTAGAGACACCCTATATATCAATCGCACGAGTGATTGGGAAGATATTATTTACATATTGAACGAGTCTCGTGTGTTCATATTAATCTACGATTTTTTGGGTCGTTTTTTTGTTATATTTCTATAATGCGCAATATGTACTTACGTACACGAAAAACATTTTTATCTAGCAATGTGTGTTCCGAGTTAAAGAGCCGACCAGAATACGTCTATGAAATATAAACGATATTTAAAGTAATAATGATTAATTGAAAGAAATATCATAATTAATTTTGATCGATAGACTTGCCTGGCGATACAAAAGTAAGATTTAAAATGTAAACATTCCAACACATCGAAGATTGTGGATAGTATCACCGCGCGACCACGAGCGACTAAAATATCGATTGATTATTCTGCCTCGAATAACGTTGCTTCGGAGCGGCCAGGCTCGCTATCAACCAACTTCTCGAGTTTGAACATCGATCGTAGTCGATCAGCGGGGGAACTGGTGTACGAACGAGTCGCAATTCGCCTTTGATATTCTGTTTGTGAAGCTGCGCGCGTTTTATCGTGTATAACGGACCTAACGGACTCGCCATCGGAATTGTTGAACTTATGTCGGTGATATACGCACTTTTACGAAGCGAACATCTCGTAACCGCTTGCGGGTGACAGTTCTGCGCCGGTATCGTTTCAGTTAACCTCGAGCGATCGTACGAATCGAGCGTGTAATTTTTTTCGCAGAGGGGATGGATCCTCTCGAGGGAGACGTAGAACGTCGTGGGCCGAGTCGCGGTCGGGGTCGTGGCCCATGGACGTTGAGCCAACAGGAGACTCATGCGTTAAGAAGACCTCATCCTGCTTCATCTGGAATTCAAACAACAGGTTGCTATTAATTCCTTTAAGGAGCTTTTCAGTTTCAGTTGTAATTAATATTGTCCATTCGTACTTGTTAATTATTTTATATCGTGCGTAGACTTTCTACTCTGCATTCCTGCGATACGTACTATTGTACTGGGTGATGATAAAAACTGAAATAGACCGTGTTTGTTTTCTAAGTTGACCGCTTAAGCTGCATATTGTTTTAGTTAGTAGTATCGCTTGTAGTTTGTTTTTGTTTATGTATGATTTTTTTTGCTATGTCACACCCTAACGCGAAACATATTTTTCATTGCGCCGTGTTTTAATAATCAGTAATATTTTATTCTTTGATCGTAGGTTTCACAGAATCGAGAGATACAGAACAAAGCAAATCGGATAAATCTTACGACGATATTGTACAGAATTCAACCTTATCTGTCCATGCGGCTGAATTCATTCCAAAATCGTGTCCTGCTAAGCCATCGGTTTGTATTTTTCATCGATGCGTGTGTTATTTTGTTCTCTGTTCGGATATTAAAATCCTTTTAATATATTTAACGTATAGCAACAGCCACAGCAGCAACAATTGTCTGTAAGATTTGCACAGAAACATTCGGTTCAAGGTAGATTACTTCAGGCACAAATAATGCAACAAGTACAAAATCCTACATGTAACTATGATACACCTCAGCATTATCAGCACATAGAACAAGTTCAACAATTTGATAACTTCTCGCGTCAGCAACAAATGGAGCAATCCACAAATGTTCATGATTATGGTCATTTTGATGGAGGGTCAGGAGATTATAAAGACAAACATCAGGTGCATATATATATTAACGAATATTGCAAAATAATTAAAAACTATGCTCGATTGCTAAACAGATATTGTTTGATTGCAGGAATCCAGTGGGGATGAAGATAATTATTTAATCGAATTTGCAACAACTACGCAAAATTTAATGAGCGTTATACACTCTTTGATATTAAATCCGGGGCGATTTACTTCTATTGTGCCGCCGCTTATAAATAATCTTAGGCCATATTTAGAATTTCCTAGTCACTTTCAAGAAATTATAAAGATAATAATTCAACAGGTATATATCCGTTTGTTCGTATGTCTTAACTGAAAAGAGAATTATATTCATGTTCCAAAACATTTCCAGTCCATAAACGAGGTTAATTTCCGGTACAGTGGTGCCCGGCTTTGCGCGTCTCTAGACATCAGTATGACATCCGCCGAACAAACGTCGTTTAGAGAAATTTTATATATTTTGTGAGTCACTGAATACAAGAACAATATACGTCAGCTTATTTTAGATTTTCAGCTTTATAAAGTTTAAGTTGGTGATAGGTGTAAAAATGAAACAGAGAGCCAAACTTCTAATTGGAAGCAGAAGAATGATTATACGGAGGATGAACAAAAACGACGTCACGGATTAATATTATTCTTAGCTGAGCTGGTTACTCAAATGGAACATACATCCGCTTTCGGTTTAGGAGACATATTGATTCAACTTATTATCATTACTTTAAAGAAGCCCGCTCCGAATTCCGTTAAATATATTTGCCAGGCCCTCAAGGTACATATTGCGCGAACAGACTATATAAAAATCGATTGATCGAACTATGCGTGTACAATTTAAATTCAATATACACGTGTACAGTTGGCAGGTCATACCTTGGAGAAAGACAAAGGAGGAAGTCACAAAAAAATGGAGATAATGATGCGAGCATTAACAGAACTAGTAACAGCGGGTAGAGTAGACTTGCACGTTGAAAGTATGGTAGATAGTGTTCACAAATTGAGAAATGAGAATTGGGGGCAGACCTCTACTGTAGATTCTTCTGACGAATCTATGGAGCACATAGATCCGAATCAAGCAGTAGACGTACCTATATTCTATGGACCAGACGGCAAAGTGTTAACCGCAGAAGAAAATAAATTTTTAGAGGATGTTGCGAACGGTCCAACAAGTATCGAGAACCATGTGTATGTGTATTGAATTACTTTCATGATAATTTAAGATACACATATAAAGTAATGTATTATAGTGTTTGTTTTTTATATAGAATATTAGAGCATGCTTACGAGGATGAAGTGAAATGGATATCGGAAGATGAAGATGACGATGACGTAGACGCAGCGTACGAGGAATTTTTAAAAGAAATTCCGAAGCAAACGCGAGAATAATCGAGACGTGACAACGATTGCCCATTATCGTCATCATTATTGCGTAAAATGCTCAAGATCAATAAAACCTCATAGTTGGAAGCTATGAGCATCCGCTAAATTTTCATTCTGAATTTCGATAATACGCACGGACTATAGACAACTAAATCAAATGCGTGACGGAACAATTCTCTGCATCCATATGTTTATAGACCGATATTCAGTAAACTCATCTCGAGTGCAAGACCTTTATTTTAACTTTTTATATAGAACGAAAAGGGTTACTGTTCGTAGAAATCCATTGAAAAATTCTCATGTATCTGAATTTTTCCTTTCAGTTTTGTTTTCTATGTACTAATTTTTTTTAGCCTACACTTTTTTACAATTAGAAACAAACAGTAAGGTTTGTTCCTAGAATGAAACAATATCTATTTGTCATACGATACAAAAATTATTGCTAAGTTATTTAAATTATTATAATAAATCATCAGAATGAATTAGGTAAATATTGTTGTTGGTGTTATTGTTATTTTTACGATACGTTATGCATGTCACACCAAGTCTAACGACATTTTTTTTGCAGGCGGTGTAATTTTAGTTGTAAATATATTACGAACTTTTCCATTTTATAAATTGCAGTTTTGTAAACGCAAAACGTGTCTGTTTTCTCGAAGCTCTATAACGACTTACCAGATTGTTGCGGCACGATTGTGTATGCGATGACTGTTTCGTCGATGATCGCGGCTTCCACGCGGTATCATTGCGTCGACAAATCCATTTTTGGCGCGAAAGGGTTCGCGGAACGATTGTCCGTCGAGGCGATTGCGAACTTGCAGCTACGATTATTCACGCCTAGCTGTACTCCGTTTATCCTATAGTGTTTTTGGAACTTTCGTGCGTCATAATGAATTCGTTGAAATCATATTCCAGCCAGAAATACTTTTCAAGTGCTGCTTAATATGCATGCAGTGATACATTTACATGTTTGTCTTGAACAAATCTTCATATATTTATAAACACTCCTTGCATATACAAATAAGCTAATTAGATTTTCGGTAAGGAATTTTTTTCTCGAAAATACGTACGATTTCGGGGATATGTGTAATGACCAAAAATGATTGTAATCGACCCCTGCAACCTAAAATAATTTTTTTGGAACGATGTGAAAAATTGTTTTTTCGCCGAAAAATTTCACCACCTACCCGAATTTTTTTCTCGAAAGTGGGTAGGATTTCGGGGGTATGTCTATTCATAAAAAATTATTGTAATTGACCCCCGCAACCGAAAATAATTTTTCCAGAACGATTTGAAATTTTTTAATTTAATTGTTAATAACTTTTTAACAAAGCCTCGGTCAAGAATTTTGGCTTCTAGAATCAACGATCAACAGATTTTGCTGGTTTTAAGTTGCATCAAAGTAGACTACTGTAATATTTTCATCACAGTATAGTCGTTACATCAAAATGTTGTTTATTCGTCTCCAGTATCGGTAGAAATACATTAACCTTGAGTCGTGTGTTATGAGATGAACTTGAAACCGTTCTTGTAGCAGTTTTTTCATGCTCGAGGATAAACAGTTTCCTGATATCATTCAAGTGAACAACATTTAGCGGCAAGCGTACGCGTAGGCGAGGCCCATCGAAGGATCGTCAGGGGCACGCGTAGGCAAAATCCGAAGTGGGACTGAAGGTTGAGGAAGGTGGGGTCCTCCTTGTGATCGAATCATGATCATCTCCGCATTCGTTGGAGACCCGTTAATTCGCTTTGTATCGTCGCGGAGCACAGATATTTTTCAGCAGAGGTAAACTGATCTTAAAAATTCTTTCACGCTCAATGGCCGACCGCTTCACCCAATTCATACTTCTTTCGTTCATTCTGTAAGTTGGAACTATCATTGCAGAGTAATCAGGAACATGGATCATTCGTGGACAGCAGTTCTTCTTTTCTTTTCTTTTCTCGCGATAGTCAATGGCGGACACTATCAGTCGAGGATAATATCGGGAAACGTTGGTAAGTCGCGTGAGTCTTTTAACATTTTGTATGTTTTTTTAAAATAGTTTCAATCATTTCTATATTGCATCACAATTTCCGTCTATTTCTAATTATATTTATATTCTATGAAACTCTTTCCAAATTCTTGTATTCCATGATTTGTTTAAAGAAAAAAATCTTTCTTGGGAAAGAGTCTTTTTGTTAAACAATTTTGTTAAATGTTTTCAGTTGCCCATAGTGGTTGCGATACGTACACTTGCGGAGTCAATGCAAGATGTACACTAAGCGAAGCGAGACCAGTTTGTTCTTGCATGAACCTGCATATGGGAGATCCTCTGTCGCGTTGCGTACGGGTCGAGTGTCTAAGTAAGTATCTGTAAGACGCTTTGAACGTATCGCGTGTGTAATCTGATATTTTCAATCGTGCGTGTTCAATATTTCAGTAAACGAAGACTGCAGCAGTAGCCAGGTTTGCACGAATAATAGATGCATAAATCCATGCGATGGTTTGTGCGGCGTGAATGCGATATGCGAGACCAAAAATCATATTCCAACGTGTTATTGCCCGCCTGGACAGACGGGAGATCCATTTACCTCGTGCCATATAGCTGATCCTCGTACGTAACGTTAAGCTGCATATATCGAAGATCCAAACACAGTGAGTCTTTGGCTGAAAATAGAACATTAAATTTCCTCTGAATTCCTTGTAGAGGCCGCATGCAAGCCAAATCCGTGCGGTTTGAACACTAAATGTGAAGTAGTAAACGAGGTAACAGTATGCAGCTGTTTACCAGGATACATAGGATCCCCGTCAATTGGTTGTCGTCACGAATGTGAAAGCGACAGCGAGTGCCCCGGTCATCTCGCTTGCTCAGCTTCCTTCAAGTGCGAGAGCCCGTGCAAATGCGGCACAAACGCGGAATGTAGGGTCGTTGATCATCAAGCAATATGTACCTGTCCAAAGGTAAGCGATAAACAGACAAATGCATAAAAAAACAAAGAGAAATTTATGCTAATGATTGGAATCTGTCACAGAATTGGTTGGGGAATGCGTTTGTGTCGTGTCGGCCAGAATGCACTGCTCATTCTGATTGCCCAGGGAACAAACCTGCCTGCCTCTACCAGAAATGCATGAACCCCTGCGACGGAGTATGCGGTGTGAACGCAGACTGCAACCTACGAGGAATCACTCCAGTTTGTAGTTGTCCGAAACACATGACCGGCAATCCTTTCTTCAGCTGTAGGCTTTTTGAAGCGCGTATGTATCGTTTAACCAACAAAGCGGTTGAACCGTGCTTGCATCATTGGCGGTCATTTATTTATTTGTTTATTAATGCCATCAGAAGACTTGTGCGAACCGAATCCGTGCGGAGTGAACGCGATTTGTACGCCGGGGCACGATAACACGGGGAAGGAGAGACCTGTGTGCACATGCCCCACTGGTTACATCGGTAATGCATTGGTGAATTGCCAGCGCGGAGAATGTTTCACGGACAGCGAGTGTCCCGATAGCAAGGCATGCATAGACTTCACTTGCCAGAATCCCTGTACTGGTAAAGAGTGCGGGCCAACTGCAACGTGTACTCCACGACGTCACATAGCGGTATGTACCTGTCCGGATGGTACACGAGGTGACGCGCTTTATAATTGCAATTTGATCGAAAACAGATCTGCCTACAACTATGGTCGGCAATATCGATATCATTATTAGTAGTCGGTAATCCGATCTCGCGAGATTAACGGAAAAATGTAACAGTGATAACTATCTTAATATTATCTGTATATAATCGAACATGGAACATACATATTTATCTGATCTTCGAGAACGCAGAATGTACACCAGTAATCACTGAATACCGAATAGATTTGGAAAGGGATGTACATGCAACTCATTTTAAATCTATTCAATAACGTTATTCAACGAATAAAAACCTGCCTTTTTACCTTTGCGCACGTGCAGCGCTCGAGTGACGATCATTTTCCCGCTGTCGTCGTTAATGTTTCTTGACCTTCTGACAAAATTAAGGTCTGCAGGTGTGCGTGGGCGTACATGCAAACGCCAAGCAAAACGAAGTCATTTTTAAATTTGTTTGCGTAAACATACAAAAGTAATGTGTAAAACGTAGATGCATTTACTTTTGTTTAAACTTTAATGATTTTTTATAGCCATTCAAAACTACAAAATGTAACAAAACTATAGACTAAATTAAGCTTTGTATCGTTTTTAATTTTCATGGAATTTATTTTTGCTTAAAACAATTTGGTTTCATAGAAATTCGCAATTTTTAGTGGATATTGCGAAACGGAAATTTCTCTTATCAGTTATATCACGGCGTCGACGTACGGCCGATGTATAATTATAATTAATGAAAATGAGGTTTGCTTACTTCGAAAAGGCAAATCAATAACTGCTAGTAGTATGTATATGTATAGTTTAACTTCTTTGTTGCTTCAACGTATCGATCCATCGTTAAAATCTTTATCAGTTGTATAAATTTGTTAATCTTTAACCTAAAATAGATTGAAGTATTTAATCAATAAAGAAGTTAAACTGAACCTGTACAGTAACGATTATTTACACAATTAATGTTTCAACAGGTTAAAATTGTTAAGCATTTGTATTGTTAGAATAGATAAAAGAGCTTTATGACTAAGTGGTAAAGCAAACTTTGCGCCATGCATTTTCTTTTAATTTGATCTTGATCATTTGTCACTCCTTGATCCAACACATACGCGTGCGCGCGCGCGCGCGTACGCATACAATCAAATACTTTGTTCAAATTATACGATTTCGGTTATGCCTCGCTGTATCTCGATATGTACTTATAAAAAACAAAGTTCAACCCATTTTTCTTGTATAGGTATATCAATGCATCGATCTATTCATTGCTGAAAACAAACAATTCATATTTCGATATTTTAATAACAAGTATCCTAGTGCAGCATTACAAAATATTTCGTTGAATTGATATCGAATATTCGAATATATCAATATCCAACCAAATGGGTACGTAGTTAAAAAAAGAGTGTATGTATACAATTTTATGGCTCTACTTGACAATGAACAACTGTAGAACCAGTTGTGTGAGATGTGCTGTAATATACATATATAACACATATATTATATGTACACGTATGCAATCGTTCCTTAGCAGCCCGACAGAGCTCGGCAGCAGCAGCGCAGTACGAAAACGAACATGAACGAGAGTGTTACGGAATACGGCTTCTTAAAGAGTTTCCTGCGCAGTTATCAAAAATAACTTTAAAACACGATTAACGTCTTCATAACGAAGTTGCCTCAGGCAGCGAAGACTTGCTTCACTGGGGGGTTAGCCCGCTGGGCTTTCTCAGCCCAAAAGCACGGAGAGATGTCGATACGAACGGTGGTTCATCGTTTTTTGCAAAATGGTCGGGCTCTGTTGCATTCCGTCCGGAATACCGAGTGTTTCTACTCTAATTACCACCCAAGGAACTACCACGACAAGATACACGTTGTGCAAGTAGGTGAGTTAATCGACTGAATTCATTCGTTACGAGTCGTCGCGATGTCAGAGGACCTTGGCACGAGCCTATCGTCGGAACAGAATTAAGATCTGCGATGTTTGTGACGTGTTATTAACGGTGCCATTTGACAACTCGCACGTTCTTGAAAACTTGATTTCGAAATTTTTTTTGACGTTCCTCTAACGTCGTGTCCTCCGACAGGTCAATAGACTACCCATCTGTCGCACGTCGTCTGTTTAAGTGGAATTTCTAGACACGGTGTTTTGTATTTTAATCGTATCAAAGTTTCCGCGGAACATCGAGTTGTTAAGACGCGCTCACAAGTTCGCTCTTATTTCTCATTTTATATATAATGTAACATTGAACACAGGCAAGTCCCAGGGCTTTCCGCCCCAGGGTAACAGTAATGTGTCCAACACAGGAAGACACCTTGGTTACTTGGGAGCTCAGGCTCGACGGATTTTCGTTGATAACATCTTGAAAAGAGTCACTAACAGCTTAGCAGCCGATTTAAGAAGACGTGCTGCAAAAAGATTGGTTTTTGGCGATTCCGCGCCTTTCTTTGCATTGGTTGGTGTATCTTTGGCATCTGGTACTGGAATATTAACGAAAGATGACGAGTTAGAGGGTGTTTGCTGGGAAATTAGGGTAAAGTTCTGCGAATCTTTTACTTGGTTATAGAAAGAGCTAGATTTTTTTTACCTTAAATGTTGCCTTGAAACTGTTTTTACCATTTATAGGAAGCTGTATCAAAATTGCAATGGAATACTCCGCAAAATGATACGAATTACGAGACTATTAAAGACAATGCAAATGTTCTGAGTCTGGAGGATTTAGTGATTGGTCCTGCTATCGCAAAAGGTTGCTCGGCCATTGTCTATGCAACAAGATTTAACAATTCTGCGCTTGATAAAGGCAATGGTCAGATAAACAGTGATGATAAGGCCACAGATGTGACTGCATTTCCATTGGCATTAAAAATGATGTTTAATTATAATGCCGAATCAAATGCACTATCCATTCTGAGAGCCATGCACCGTGAAACTGTACCTGCTAGAAAACATTTTAATAACGAAGAATTGGCTGATTGGGAAACAAAAATGGCAGAAAGGAAAGCAAAGTTGCCACCACATCCAAATATTGTTGCAATGTATTATGCTTTTGCCGATAAAGTACCAGCTTTGCCCGATTCATTGAAAATGTACCCTGATGCTTTACCTGCACGTATTAATCCACAGGGATATGGACGAAATATGAGTTTGTTTTTATTAATGAAAAGGTTACTATCATGTTAAAAAATATATGTTTTGCACATATGTCACATAATATAACTATTGTTCTTTTTATTCCAGGTATGACATTACGTTGCAACAATACCTGTCCGATCGTAATCCAAGTACCCGGGAATCGATACTACTACTTGCTCAGTTGCTCGAAGGTGTTGCTCATATGAATGCCCATGGTATTGCACATCGGTAAATCAATATCTTTTGTTCGAGCGGAACATATAGCATGGCATTACATGCCGGATCATATTAAGTATCCTATACACATAATGTTATGCCGTTATTAATCTTTCTTTTTTTTTTTTCCATTGAACAAATCAGAGATCTGAAGAGTGACAATATTCTGCTGGACTTGTCCGAAGAAACCGATAACTGTCCGTCACTAGTAATTACTGATTTCGGATGTTGCTTGGCCGACAAAAGCCATGGATTGTATCTGCCTTACAATAGTCACGATACTGACAGAGGAGGTAATATCGTGCTAATGGCACCGGAAGTCATCACGGCGGAACCCGGTCCTTTCACCAGCATCAATTACACCAAAGCCGACCTTTGGACTGTAGGCACCATAGCATACGAAATATTTGGTATGAAAAATCCGTTTCTCGATGTCGATAAGGAAAATATATCTCTTAAGAACTTCAACTACAAGGAGAGTGACCTCCCGTCTTTTCCAAACGACGTGCCAACAATTGTTTCTGCGTTAATAAAAAACATATTGTCTCGAAATTTGTACAAGGTACGGAATACAGGTTACACGTGATATTTCTGAATACTATGGAGCGTTTGTAATTTCAGAGACTCGATACCGAAACAGCAGCAACCGTAATACAGTTGCACTTATGGGCACCGAGCGCTTGGTTCAGAAGCGAAGGACAATTGCCGTCGAGTAATGAGGTATTTTAAATAAACTATGTTTAAATTTAATTTGTACTGAAGTACAATAAAAAGTCATTTGCGTAATTACGTATTTACAATATTTTTGCGCCGTTTACAGGTGATGCAATGGCTTTTGTGCTTAACTACAAAAGTACTTTGTGAAGGACGCAATTCGCCGCTATCGTTCCCGAAAGTGCTCTACGACGAGAATTTCGAAGGTGTCAAAATGAATTTTTATCACAGATGTATTTCAACGAGATCCTGCGGACGACGTACTATGCCGGAATATCAATTAATAGCGAGTTTCCTCGGTAGAGTCACGCTTAGCAACATTAGAAGTGCTTTAAAGTGGATACAGAATAATGTATAATTTTATAGTAAACGTTTATAAAGCTCTCGTAAATGAAAGGAACCCGTTCGATCAACATAAAGAAAGTATTTGTTTTTTGCATATCGAGGAACGAGCTGTTCTGTGGTTGTTATTCAACATAAAACGAAGATTGTTAAAATATTTTTGTATACCCCATTTTATCGTGTTATCATTAACGTTCTTGAGTTACTTTCTAGGCAATTTATTTTTGATACTTTAAGAAACACAAAAGAGTCGTATTTTTAACCATATTTATCGCCGCAAAATTATGGTTGAACATTCGATTGCAGTCGTGAGTAAAATACAAAACTAAATGCGGCATTTAATTGGAATTGTGCCTTGCTATGGCTCCTTTTGTGATTCACGTTTATTTTAATTCATCAATGCTTCAAAGTATTGTGGAAATATTTATTTTGGCGATGTTGGCCTATTTATTTTATTTATTTATAAAGTACACATGATAAACTTATTATTTTATTTGCACAGGGAGCGATCTTGCGCGTTCAATAAAGACAGCTTGCTCTGTGCTGTCAGACAATGTTCGATATTTCACCGTGCGATATAAAATCTATCGATACACGGTCGATCATTAAGTAACTTTAATTTGATTGTTTATTTTCTTGAAACTACAGATCAATCATGCGATAGATGGAAATGTTATCGCCAACTGGAGTAAAATTCGAGTCACTGTATAAACGTTGTTCGATAATAAAGCTTGTAAATAATGTTCATGCAATTGTATTGTTACATGGTTTGTCTGGGTTTTCCGAACATTTGCATTTTCCGCTTCATTTCATCGAAATCGAGGTTCTTAGATGCCGCTATGTCTTTTAGGTATTCCAAGTACTCCTCGTACGACAAGGCTCTTTTTCGAAATTTGAAAAATGCGAGTCCTGTGTCGGTTGTTGTAAGTGTAACCATGTCGAGTATGCGTGCAGATATTAGCCACTTGTCGCTTTGTGATAACGGTAGCAGTTGCAACTTTTCGTTGGAAGAGATTGGATCCATTTTACAATATGCTGTTGCAATCGTAAACATGAAAATTTTACTAAGAATTTGTCATTAGAAATACTCGTTACTTCTCATGTTCGTTGGTACTAAAATGTTGTTCTTTCTAGTTTACCCTGGAATATCTCTTCAAATGGAATAATCTCCGCTTCCGTCCTTTGAGGAATTAAATTCAGCATGATATTTTAAATGAAAATGCACCGATTGTCTGCCTATGAAATTATTGGGACGATAAACGTTTCAAGTGTCACAGAATTGGCATATTTGAGTATAATTTTGAATAATTTTAAAAATTTTATAACTTCATCATGAAGTTTGACGAATCTCGATGCTCAAATGATAGCCGTTTGACTTCGTGCACCCGAAATTGCGATGACATAGCTTTAATTAATGCGATCAAGAGTACAAAGCCTTACTTTCATCAAGTTTTGAGTCAGAATTTCTTTAAATGCTTCTGCAATGAGACGTGTGCTACGACAAAGAGGCTCGACATGCGTGGAAATGCCGTATACCAGAAGATCAAGTCAGCAAACGCGTAAAATTAGTTTTACTTTTTAAATTTGTCGAATTCTATATTCTCTTTAAACAATTATAGAAGGCTTCTTCAGGACGTGGATATACCTGCCTTGTTAATATTTCTTAAAAAGCATCAAGACATTGCTCATGTTAATTTAGCGAACAACAATATTTCAAATAGCGGATTTATCAATTTGCTCGATCACCTGCTTGTAAGATGAAATACTTCTAAAAAGTAAAGAATTGTTTAACAGAATCTATATTCGAAATCTGTTTATATTAGCACTACAAGTATATACTCGAATTGGACGTTAGCAATAATGATATCATGGAAATAGGGATTAAATATTTGTTAGCAATAGGAGAAAATATCCAGCTTAAGAGCCTGAATTTAAAAGCGAATAAATTTGGCGTCGAGGTTATTAATATTTGCCATTGTATGTATTGCAAAAGTATCAATTGTCTTAATCAAGCTATTTTTGCAGGCATCAAAAAATATAGCACTCTTTTTATTAAAAAATAAATACGTAACGTATTTAAATGTTGCAGAAGTGGGTCAAACTGCTTCCAGTTTAATATATTTCATAATGGTCTTGAGTTCAGAGCAAACCACTTCTAATACAACGCTAAAGAGTTTGGACATCAGTCGACCGAATCCAGGATTTATGTATTACTTTGATTCTGTTCATTTTTCCAGCGTTATTGGCCACATGCTTAAAGTAACTTTACATCCGTTACATATTTTTTTTATTTTCGCGTTAATGAAAAGTTACTTTTCCTAGAATAATACTACACTGACAGCATTGTATTTGCAAAAATACAACTTCAATTGTCACGACATTGAAACTTTAATGTCCAATGCAATATACAACAATACATTGCACTTGTTGGACCTTGGCTGTAATAATGTAGGAGATCATGGAATTATCTACCTTGCTAACTGGTTAACAAAAAGACCAGCTTTGAAAATCCTCATCTTGTGTAGGAACATTATAACTGATCATGGTGCAAGGTATAACGATCTTTAAAATAATAAATAACGTGAAACGTATTAAATGTACATCAAACGGATAATAAATAAATGGCGATTACTTTCAGGGAATTTAGTTTTGCTCTTCCATTCTCGAAACTGTTATCACTTGACATTTCTTATAATAAAATCACAGATAATGGTATGGTTGACATTTTGAACACGTTAAAAAAGAGCCCTCTTCTACGACAGCTGAGAATATTTGGGAATTGTCTTGGTCATCCAACTGCAAAAGTATTTGTACGGGAATACAATATAAATAAAGTCTACATTTTCTGATCGTTTGTAGATTATTAAGCGAATGCTGTTGTCTCAAGTTCTGAATCAAGAGAATGTAGACATCAGACCATACAGAGTTGACCACAGGTGGTATTTGGCAAGATACGAAGGTGACTGTTGCAGGAAAGAATTTTATAATGTTCCTTATGGTCTCTCCATGAAATTGTCATCCGTACCTGTAACAAAACCTCGTCCTAAGAGATCATATTATAAACAGATGTCTGTAAAAACTAGCGAACTTAAAGTACAACATGTATGTAATCGTGACAATTTTGTTTTATTACAAATTCGCTAAGAAATGTTTTGTTTCAGTCGACCATTACTATCATTTCAAATATATTGAAAGGAGACCATGCAAGGGACTGTAAATGTTGCTATTGTTTCAAATGCGAGGGTAATGCTAGACTCGTGTCCTTCAACAAACATTATTTGTTCATTCTGTTTCGACTTGGTTGATATTGAATTTTTCAGCACCGCATTATGACGAGCTGTGCAGAGATGCTGGCCACCCAGAAACTTGCACATGTTGCAAATGCAAAGAAAACGAAAGCAGTGATTGGTCCATAGATACGTCTATCGAAGACAGAGTTGTATCTCCGCGCGACCCAATGAAGAACATCATGTATATTTTGAGGCAAGTGAATTCTGATACTCGTGAAGACATTGTGCGCTGGATTAATATCAACGAGGATATATTGGAGGAAGATTTGAAGATTATTGCTATTGGTACGAACCTATGGGATATCATGCTATTATTTTCAGTCATGGATCGCAAAAGACTTATATTATTTTTCATTTTGAAATTGAAGATCAAGACGAGATCGAGGAATGCTCGTCTAAGGATTTGTGCAATTGCTCGTGGGCGCAACTAAGCATATCCAGTTTACAAAAATATTTACTGGAGGATTCTTCTAAGGATATACTAATTATACCTAGAAACAATTCTATGTTAATAAAGAATGCATGCGACGATGTTGACGACACAACTTCTTCGCTGGAATAATATATTGCGAGGATATGATTTCGCGGATGGGGTGAAAATAAGAAGCAAATGTAAAATATGTCTCAAAGATATCGTTTCATTGATGACTATGTATAGTCAGATTCTAAAATACAAAAATAAAAAACGCAATGAATTTATATTGTCATTTACAACAATCGTCTATTTCGTCGCTGTTTGATGTTCTTGCTGTTTAGCCTCTTCTTTGTTGTTTGTCGTACTGCGTCGACCGTCGATCAACGAAGCTTTGCCTTGTTGTTTGGTCTCCACTGTCTTCTCCGGTGCCTGTTTAGTTGCCTTGGTGTCGCGTGGTGTCTTGTTAGATTGCGCTAAACCGTTCGTGTCATAGGCGACCGGATCGTTCATGGCGTTCTCGTGGTTTCTCAAAGACATTTGTCCATGTTGTATCATCGTATTGGCTGTATTGTAGTTTTCAGGAGAAACGTTAATCATGAGCCCTCTTGACCCGTACGACATGTCAGCAAAACCTCTGCCGGGGTATGGATTGTACGGGGTCTCTGGATTTCCGTTAACTACTATCTGTTGGAACGATGACGGATTCTGACGATGATGATGGTGACGTGGAGTCATCCCGGCGACAGAGGCACTGGTTTCTACTTGAAGTGGTTGAGTCTATGAACAGTGATATACGACATTAAAGATAACAATATCTAGATTAAAAAGATCAAACATTTTTTACTTACGCGTGGCATATTAAAATTGTATGGCATCATCATTGGAGACTTTGCGAGCGACGACGAGTAAGACATAACAGGTACCATTTGCATAGCCATAGGTTCTACGCTGGGCTCGTTTAACACGGCTACGTTCTTTTGACAGGTGCATGGATTCAAAATATTATGTAAAGGGTTGTCGCTGGAAGATACTGATGGAACTTGAACAATGGAGGCTAGCTGATTTTGATCGAACTGAGGAACTACGACCACAGGGTTTGATGGAATTGTAATTATATGATCATGACATGCAGGAGCGATTGGCAGCATAGCCAAAGTTTCCTGAGGCTCTGGCAAACTTTGTGGAAGTTTTTCAATGCGTAGAGGTCGTTTTGTAGTAGTTTTTATGTCTACCATGGATGTTGAGGTTGGTTTAGGTTTTGGTTTTGGTTTTGGAATAGACTGATCCGATTGAATGATGTTCACAGATGGAATAGATTGAGCACAGGGCTGGGCAGCAGGTTGTACAATTTGCAGGGTGTTAATGGATGGAACTAATGGTTGAGGCATAACGATACCCGTCTGAGGTACTACATGGACATATGGTTGAAGCATGCCCAGAGTTTGGATTTGTTGAGAAACGGGTTCAGCTTGAATAGCTAATGTCTGAACTGCAGCTTGGTTCCCTTGGCAAGAAACTTGCGTTGGCTGAGTCGATCCTGGATTTATCTGGACGCAGAAGGTACCGGCGGACTTCTTGGCCCTATCCTTGTCCTCGCCGTTTTCTTCAATTTTTAGATCAGTTTTCGTGGACTCCTGCTTGACATCTTCCACCAGTGACTTCTTCTCGGTGATCTTGGGCACTGGACCAGCCTGAGACAAAGCAACAGCCACCACCAGGATCGCGAAACACGCACTCAGACGCATCGTAAACCGTGTAGACTTCGTGACTTCCGAAATCGAATTGATGATCCATCGATTGAATTTCGTTTTTATAGGGATTTCTGAGCACGTAAATTATTTTACATACCACCGAGAAATTTCGTAACTCTATGCGTGAATATCGTGAAATGTGGTCTCGCTGATTTTGCTGATTGCGAGTTTCACAACAGCTACATCGTTTCAACGATATTTCTGGTATTTGTATAACTGCAGTCGATATTCAATACTGTGTCTCTTTTAAAATAAGAATGATCAAATAAATCATGATTATCCTAGAAATTTAAAAAAAATATATTATTACAAATTAAAGAATAACTTAAAATTCTTTGAATTTAGAATAAGAGAATTTCAGAACACAATTGATGTTACATAAAGGAAAGAAAGAGTAAAAAGCTTAGTGTGCAATATAAGTATTATTGTATTAATATTTATATTAACATACAAATGTCTTAATTATAACAATGTTTATCATATATATTATATGTTTATAAATGAAATTTTGTAAATGTTCGTTAGTAATTGTTAACAATGAAGAATACTTAATATAAATAAAGGAATTACACTTACTGTATACAAAATAATGTCCAACATCTACTAGAATAATAATTCATTGCTTATTTATATTATTTATATATATTTTAAATTGGATTACAAATTAATTTCATTATTTTTCCTGCACTATTAATTCAATTAATAAGAATTTACCATACATACAGACGTGTGGTATGTCATTAATGAATGAAGTAAATAGTAACAATAAATTAGTATTCATGGCTAAATTCAGAAAATTGTCGACGTTTCGCAAACGTTATAGTTTGCATCTTTAGAGTTAAAAAGCTCTGATATGCAGGAATGCATGATATGCAAAGTATAACGTTTGCGAAACGTTGACAATTTGTCGAACTTAGACGCGGCATTCACTCGGAAGCCAAGTAATACTAACGTTAACTCCGGCCATTAAAGCTTCAAATTTAAAAGCAACAATAAAGTAAGGAACATTATCATCAGGTTGTACATATAAATTTTATTGATTTATTCGATTTTAAGTTTAATCGCGATGACTTATTTTTCAACGTTTGTTTGCTGAATAATTTGCAGTGCTGCATTCTTCACTTGTATTGATTCGATGTATAATTGCAAAATATTGAGTCGATGAGCGTATACGCAATTATTACGTTTTACTTTGCTTATTCAACAAATGTGTCGAACTCTGTTCCAATTTCGTTTTACAGGATTTCGTTATTTCTTTGCATACTTAAATATAAGGGAGACAAAGAATTTTTATGAGTTATTTTTGTTGAATTTTTCAGATGATTTCAAGTCAACACCAAAGAACAACAAATATTTTTTTATTTAATAAAATAATATATATTGAAATATATTATTAATAGAACTCAGTAGCAACTAGCAGAGTGGCGCAGTGGAAGCGTGCTGGGCCCATAACCCAGAGGTCCGTGGATCGAAACCACGCTCTGCTAAATTGAATAGAATTTCTATGTAATTCAATTTTTTTGCTTTTTTTTCTTGTATTCTTTGTTGAAGATGAGTATTAACTTTTATATAAATCGAAATAATCGTCCACGTTGTTTCAGTAACGATTAAATACATTATACATCGATAGGTTAAGTTCTTACAACTTTTCAGTAAAAAGTAATAATATATCTATGTTTATTATTGTACCCAGCTTGTAAATGATAAGAAATTAAAATCGAGTAAAGAGAAAGAATTATAAACATAGGTGTACATTAGATGCAAAGACGTACAGCCACATTGATCTTAATAAACTAATCATAGAAAGTATGTATTACAAACTGGTTGTAGAAATAGAAATTTTGTTTGGAAGTATAGTATGCAATACAGAAACACTATAAATAAAATTATTTAATGTAATAATGTCATTGAATGCGACGAAAAAAAAATTCGCCCAACGTGGGGCTCGAACCCACGACCCTGAGATTAAGAGTCTCATGCTCTACCGACTGAGCTAGCCGGGCAATGTGGTAGTGTTTCTATTTTTTATAAAATATGAGTAATTATTAACTTTAAAATGGTACATCAAATAAACTAAATAATATAGAAATCTTTATTGGTAAATCAATGAGTATCAAAGTTCAAATTTATTTGTGTATGTCATATATTTATGTAGGATACAATCCAAGCTTAAGTAATTTAACTTTATTTCTATATTAATTAATTAGCCTCGCTGATCTACATTCTTTTTATACGTATAGCTGCTCCCGATAGTTACTTCGTCTAATTGCACATTAAATTAAATGATAGTCTTTATAATGACAGAAGACATTTATTTTTAAAGCTTCTTTGGTGGGCGCCTTCGAATAAATTAAAATCTATTTCTTTTTAACAGGTACTACAATTTCTACAAAAATAAATAAACTTTTTAAACGTATTATATGGCACGTATCGATAATAAATAACGCGATAAATTACGAATGAATAATTTACAATTGCGTTTTGAAAGAAGTTCTAGTTACTCGCTGGTCCCTTGCGATTAGCAGCTATATCTAGAAATTTTTCGTTAAAATTGTCAAGGTACGTTACTCGACTCCATTACGCTTGTTTAACACGTTGACTTCCACGCTTAGGGATGTCTTTGACAGTTGCTTAAATTTTAGTATAAAAAATATAAATGTTAGGTGGTTTAAGGGTGAATGTACCTTTCATTTTATAATGTTCTTAACGAGACTAACGTTATTTAAAAGTTTGTAAGTATGTATTAGGGTTTGTGCGTTTCAAGTACCGTGCTTTCACGAGAAGAAGGCACAGCGTGTTTACATCCCCATTCCTGTTGCAGTTCGCTGACTCACAGGTATTGGCCGAATATGGTGACGAAGATCGGTGACAGCCAATCAGCGGACTGCAGCAAGAGTGGGGATGTAAACACGCTGTGTCCTCTTCTCGTGGAAGGACGATACTTGAAAGAAAAATTGTAAGATTTAAGCATCGGTCATCAGTGGCCACCATGGTAGTTAGTTAACGTGTTAAATAAGTATCTTAATTATATAAAAAATTAATAACACGTATAAATCGCTGTTAGTTAATTGAATGTATTCTTCTTTCACGAGAAGAAGGCACAACGTATTTACATCCCTACTACTGTTACAGTCTGCTGACTCACAGACATTGGTCGAAAAACGATGACGAAGATCGGTGACAGCCAATCAGCGGACTGCAGTAAAAGTGGGGACGTAAACACGCTGTGCCTTCTTCTCGTGGAAGCACGGTACGTATTTTGCATCATTTGCATCATACGAAAAAATGGGCAATATGCCCTTACCATCACATTTAACTCTTAAAAACCACCGTACACTCTCTATTCGCAAATGATGCAAATGGAATTAATGAACACATATTATTGTACTATAGTTAAGTATCGAGCTTCAATCGTGCGATTAATTTCTTTAATAGATCGCAATAATCAACTGTAGTAACGCGAACACTGACGGGAAGACATGTCGGCGAATATGGGATGCTGCCGAACATTGAGACGGGCAATCGAACGTGCCATCGGTTTTGTTTTGCAACAGAAGATTCCTCATCAATTTTTTGCCCTCGCAAGAATTCTCGATTCTTACGAATCTGATTTTGCGACCCTCAAGAAATTGTTCCAATTCGACTCTGCACCTCCATTTTAGAGGATTTCCAGAAAACTCAACGATATATACGTTAGGCATGTCGTTCAAGTCACTGGTAAATATACATTTAAGATCGTTACCTTCTAGATTCAAATAGGTGAGACTATTCAAGTTTCGAAAAGCACCGGGGGCAATATAGTTGATCGAATTGCCGCGTAGATCCAGTTTTTCGAGACTTTCTAAAGCGAGCCAGGACGATCCGATCATCTCTAAAGGATTATCTTGAATCGTTAGATTCTTGAGTTTGTTTAAACCATCGAACGTGCCGTGTTCCATGGTGATCAAGCCAGAATTTCTAATGACGAGTTCACGCAAATTCGTATACTTGGACAGGCATCCTGCCGGCAAGCGTGGCAGATGTCCTTCGTTAAACTCGATCGCGGTAACCTCTGGCGGTAACGATTGCAGTAGCAATAAATTTCCGCCGGTGCACTGGTATCGAATTCCTGCTGTATCGTCGCGAACAGTACAGGTCCCTTCGATGGTTTCGTTGAAAGTCGGTACGCTAGGGGTCGTTGCAGGGGGAATGGTGGTTGTTGTGGGAAATTTTGTGGCGTAACAGTCTTCCTTCAGCAACAACGTATGTTTGTCGTAATGAATTCTGTGGGTGTCCAGAAAGTCGGCCAGTTTCGTCCCGCACAGGCAGCTCCAAGGATTGTTGGCGACGTGCAGTGTCGACAAATATCGTAAACGATTAGCCATGTACTCGATGCCGATACAGTTCATGGAATTTTCAGATACGTCGAGGCTCGTGAGGTACGGTATGTCATCGAACGCGTCGTTCGTTATTAAGTATATATTATTATGGGATAGATCCAGATGCCTCAGGTTGGACAGACCCTGTACCGTCTCCCCGTTGACAATATTCAGCTGATTATTTTTAAGAGACAAATACTCGAGATTGTATAGCTTGTAAAAGGCACGAGGCTCGATCGTCTCGATACCGCAATCTCGAAGCTCGAGCTTCGATAGGTAGCCGTTGAAGCGCGCGAAAGTGCCCTGAGGAATCTTCTTAATGTTCGACAAGATAACGCGGATCGTGTGCGCAGTAGGAGGTATTAGATTAAATTCTTCTATCGAGGTAATACCTCGACAGGTGTAGATCGGTCTTGATTGTTCCGTGGTCTTCTCGCGGTAGCAACTACCCGCGTAGGTGGGTGGTTGCGACGTTACAACTGGAGGTTCTGTCGGTGGGGCCGAAGGGACTGGTCTGGCGATCGTGATATTTGATTGCTTAATGCAGTCTGCGAACGATGCCCAGTGCACTCTGCCCGTAGTAACCGAAGGATCCACGTTCTGTGTACGGAATAAATAAAAGTAATGATTTTTCAAAATTAAAATTAAGAAGCAACTATTTAAAAACATAGTGTCGCACCTGTGGTCGCCATCTGTTGGTATCGTTTGGAATATCATTCTCGTTCTCGTAGCATCGACCTGCATTGATCTCGAATCCAATGTTCTTTTGCGTTAGAAAAGTTTGAAGATTTCTGCGACACGCGCAGATCCACGGATTACCAATCGCGTCCAATCTTTCCAATTTTTTTAATTCGGTCAACTCCTCGACGGCGATGCATCGTAGTCGATTGTTTCTAATATCGAGAAATCGTAAACTGCTGCCTAAATGCCATAACGCCGTTCGTTCGATCTGTTCGATACTGTTATTTCGTAATATCAATTGTTGAAGATTAACGAGATCTCGAAACCAGTCTGCACCCACGACCGGAAATCGATTACCGAACAACGAAAGGCGCTGCAGCCTGTGCAAACCCGCGAAAGCACCGCTCTCGATCCTATTTATCTGACAGTTATTCAGTTCTAAACTTTGCAAGCTATTTCCGAAACGGAAGAATCCATATCTCGGGAGAGTGTCGATCGTCATGCCGGAAATCTCGATCCTGATGGTCTTGTCCGGAAGTCTGTCCAAGGATGTGAACACATTCGTATGGAATTCGTTGCCATGAATCCTTGCGTGTTCCTAAACCATTATACCATCCATTGTCATCCAGGTACGTTGAGAAGTATTTATCGATAGTTCGATTTGAACGAATTTTATTTCCGAACAACGAATACAATTTTTAGGTTCGTCTCGAAGAACCAAGGTCGCGAGGAGGGCAAACTTCTAAGTAATTACCATGATTTTTGACATCACATGGTAGAAATTTATGTGTAAATTTTTTTAATCTTTGTAGAAAATTTTACCGTCAGTGACCCTTACCTCGTGAACCATCGCCATTGTCACGAGTGGAAATAGAATGACAAACAGACGATCTTGGAAATGAGATAAAGATAACGAACAACTATAAAAAAACTATGGACTTTAGAGTATATCCTAAAGCAGTGATTCTCAACCTTTTGCGGATCATGTTCAAATTGAACACCTCAAAGATTTGGATGCTCCCTTGTCGAATGTAAATATGGCGAAGTATAAGCATTTCTTAATATAAATGGATGTTGCCTCCTAAATAATAAAAATTGCCCACCTGTGGGATGACAGGTCGCGTAATTACATAATTTAACGAGAGCCCGCAGACTCGTCGCATTAATCTTTAAAATAATATCGCTATTCGTTTTACTTTTGGTATTATATCAATTCCAGTATAGAGTCCTTTTGCTTGGGGGTGCAGTTTACAAATGAATAAAATTTGTATTCGTTGTTCGAACAAAAAATTTGCCCAATTTAACAATAATTACCCAGTTACAATTGTTGGTCGATTGTATTGTGAATCCAACTTGCGTCATACACTGATATTTCCTGCACAGGTAGATCTCCTTCGGGCATTCCAGTTCCGGGACGAGAGAACGATCCCGAATGTACCTGTCCAATAAGTAAACTGTGATTTAGAGTTAAGGTAAGAACTTACACGTTTCACCTATTCTGAACATAGACTTTTACTATTTGATAGACAAGTATTATAATGGCTATATCCATATTTATACCGATGTATCGAAGACTGATTTCGGGGATATCAACAGGCACCTTTGTAACGTGCATTAAAAAAATTCTATACGTTCGTTCAGCTTGAGTAAAGTTAATTCTTTATACAGAGTGTTCGGCCACACCTGGGAAAAATTTTAATGGGCGATTCTAGAAGCCAAAATAAGATGAAAATCAAAAATACCAGTTTGTTGATAGAGGCTTCCTTAAAAAGTTATTAACAATTAAATTCAAAAATGTCAAATCGTTTTCGAAAAATTACTTTCGGTTGCGGGGGTCAATTACAATCATTTTTGGTGAATAGACATACCCCCGAAATCCCACCCATTTTCTAGAAAAAAATTTGAGAAGGTGTGAAATTTTTCGACAAAATTAAAAAATTTCAAATCATTCTAAAAAAATTCTATTTAGTTACAGGGGGCAATTACAAGCAGTTTTTATAATTAGACATATCCTCGAATTCCTACCCACTTTCGAAAAAAAAATTCATGAAGCTGTGACATTTTTCGACAAAATTAAAAAACTTCAAATCATTCTAAAAAAATTATATTTAGTTACAGGGGTGAATTACAAGTATTTTTGATTATTAGACATACTCTCTAAATCCTATCCACTTTCGAGAAAAAAATTCATGAACGACATTTTTCGACAAAATTAAAAAATTTCAAATCATTCTAAAAAAATTATATTTAGTTACAGGGGTGAATTACAAGTATTTTTGATTATTAGACATACTCTCGAAATCCTATCCACTTTCTAGAAAAAAATTCGAGAAGGTGTGAAATTTTTCGACGGGAAAAAAAATGTCAAATCGTTTTCGAAAAATTATTTTCGGTTGCGGAGGTCAATTACAATCATTTTTGGTGAATAGACATACCCCCGAATTCCTATCCACTTTCTAGAAAAAAATTCGAGAAGGTGTGAAATTTTTCGACGGAAAAAAAAATGTCAAATCGTTTTCGAAAAATTATTTTCGGTTGCGGAGGTCAATTACAATCATTTTTGGTGAATAGACATACCCCCGAAATCCTACCCACTTTCTAGAAAAAAATTCAGTACAGGCGGAACTTTAGACGCTAATAACCTTTTAACGAAGCCTTCATCAACAAATTGGAATTCTTGATTTTCGTCTTATTTTGGCCTCTAGAATCTCCTATTTAAATTTTTCCCAGTGGTGACTGAACACCCTGTATAATTGCTTTTGGAAGTTCCGCGATCTAAGGTGAAAATACAAAAACGAAAAGAATACCTGTCCAATCTTTCTCGACAGTTGCAGAGCCAAGGATTGCCGTCGATCCGCATGACCCTGAGCTCTCGCAGATGCGAGAGTTCCTCGATCGGTAAGCAATCCAGATCATTATCGCGCAGACTCAGCGTTTCAAGTCTGGGCAACGCGCGAAAAACGTCGTGCTCGATGTGCATTAAACCGCACCTAAAAATACACATAATTCAGCTTTACTTACTTCATACGAGCGATATGTGACTTTAACACGACCTCGAACACAAGAAATTAGTTACGAGCGCAGTAAAATGATCGTGTACGTATGTTCGAAATGCTACTTTAAGTTCTAGAAACTATTTGCAAACAAAAGAAATCGCACGTTATACGAGAAACAATATCATTGCCAAATTTCCTCCTTCGATGCGAAAATAGTATATTCTTTGTTTTAACAAATTGTAACCAAGTCTTTTCGAAACGTATTTTTAAAACTCGAAGCTACGAATGCGGAAAGATCGGTGGTTCAAGAGTGCTAGAAAATGTATTTTTTTGTCAATCACGTGGGACACCCTGTGAAAGAACCGATTATCAGTTTTACGCAAGCCGTTGATTTTCTTTGAAATGATCGAGGGTGCTGGCGTTCCGCATCGAAGGAAATACTGCGCTTCCGCGTCTCTAATGTAAATCACGGCCCACGATGCTTTTCTTGGAAACCTTTGAGATCGCGGCCGGCCTTACGTCATGTTTTTAAATTAATCTGTTGACAACTAGGTCGTCGACATCAACAGGTACGTTTTACGTAACCGGGTCCTTTCTGTTTCTAGCGATAAGCTCAAAACTTGTACGCAACAGTGTCGCGGCTCACCTATCCAAGATCAGCTTTCTCAAGTTAGGTAAATGGCGGAACCATGGGTTCCTGGCCACGTAGATCTTGGTCCCGTGGAATATCAGCCACTCCAGTCGAGTTAGGCCAGCGAATGCATCTGGATCGGTGAAGTTCACATGGCAGTTGTAGAAGGACAGTCTCCTCAGGTTCTTGAATCGCTGGAACGCGCTGTCTGGTATAATATGGAACCTCGACACCGTGAACTCTATCCACTCTGCCTCGCTGGATATCTCATCGAGGTCGTTCAGGTCACCGTGTGTACAAGCGTAGGCGATCGACCGTTCATCATCCACAAACGGCGCTACGCTGCATTTGCCGTGTACCCGGCCAATTAGGGCGACCAACGCCCAGAGTAGAATCAGATGCATCGCCATTTTTCTTAATAGTAGGCTTGTCGCGTTAACTGGAGGCGTGTGTCGAGCGAAGCTTTAACTCTCCTCTCTGCGAACAACATCGAGTGTGAAACTCAACAGTTTATGCATAATTAGGATCTTGTTTTACAACGCTAAAGACCAAACTTCGAGGCGTGGTACGTATTTTCTTCAAAACAAAAGATGTAAACAATGCTTATGCGAGGCCAGTGACCCCCCATTCGCGATTTACGGCTCTCGATAGTCAGTTTATAACAGTGGAGCGTTCGAACAAGGTCGTTTTAGTAAGCTGAACTCTCAGTTTTGTATCACTGTTGACTTTAAGTTCTCTGCAGGACGTGAAAAATTATAAATCGTCTTGCAAGCATACTAACACCGTCTTTAGAATCTTCTTGTTCTAATTGTACCATTTGCATAGTGTGATATTTGAATGTATACATATATCGTTCCGTTAATAACCATTTAGTCTCGAGAACAGCCTTGGCCACCTTGCTCGCCTGATTTAAATCCACTTGACCGTTTTCTCTAGGGAGTTTCCAAACAGTAAAGTATATTCGCATCATTTTGTTTTGGTAAATGACTTAGGGAATGATTAACAGGTTACTGATCGTTGGAGGAGATCTCCCATTTATCTTTTAATTTTTCAATCGTCATTGATCTGAAGCTACGTGCAGTTCATTAAGTGCCTTTTCAACCGTTAGTAAATGCAATTAGCAATACTGCATAAAAAAATCCAGATAAAAGTGTCGTGAAACAATGAATTTTGCTTTGGGTAGTACGTACATCGGATTGTTTAGGGAAAAGTAATTTTGGCATTCGTAATAGCAACGTAGAAAATAATGTTAGTGATATTATCGAATCTAGTATATTTTGCCAATACAGTGAATGGATATATTAAACTTATTTCTTTTAAACATTATCATTCTTTTGAAAAAGTATGGAATAATTTGAAGTAATCTGTGGGCTTTTTGAAGTTTTAAATTTAAGAATGTTACTACATGTTGCTTGCCAAAAATACGCGGTGGTTAACGCATAATTTAAGCATTATTCAAGTGATGAAAATATCAGGAAACCTGTATGAAGCGTTTGAATACTTGTATCAAAAATATGCAAGAAAAATGTATTATCTTCTAAAGTATCGAGTTTTCGATGGGTCGATTTATTTTAAAAATCAGGCATCACAGCCTGACCCAATCACTAGAATATTAGTATAAATATTTTCTGTAAATCAAATTGTTCGATCGATTACACGATTACTTTAAATTGTCTTCTGTCCTACAGTATCTATGAAAGTTTCCCCAATTTACAGTCTACTTTACTAAAGTTGTTGTATCATATTCCTAGGCACAATGAATCAGCTCATTCATCGTTCAGTTATGTTCAAAATGTACCAGCGCGTGTTACAGTTCTGCGCATTAAAATCATGTGTTTACCTCGCAGACCGGAAATGCAACTTGCCACCGCTCACCATGGCCACATTTAAACGAAACAGCCGTGTATAGTCACGGTGATTTTTTTTCCCCTTCGGAGCACTTGTCACCGATGTCTTGCTCTCGATTGCTAAACGAGCGGTTGGGAAAAAACAACGTTGAACTCTCGACTGATCGCACGATGTCCTAAATTGTTCACAGGTCACCTGGCTCCCTCCTCCTCACCATCTTCGCAAGAATGCACTGGAAGTTTCCAAACTGCTCGGAAATAGACGAACTACAAGGACCAAGGCACCAGCCGATAGTTAAGATTTTGAAATAGAACCAAGGATAACGCCGTGAAACGTCGATCTCGAAAGTTTACGATCGGATCGGCGGGAATTCAAAGGGAATTAACGTTTCGCGCCTGGTACCATGCGAGTCGGGACGAAATCGATCGATAATTAGAACGTCGAAGCACTAATTGCATCTAACTGTTTCTCTGATCGAAGCAGCGATGCACCAGGAAGCCGAGATTCTCGGTAAGCTTGCACCGCCGTGTGTCTCGCATCGATGGATCGAAACGAAACGGCTCGACTGAGCTGGCGATTCGCGCGCTTCCTCGTTATATAAACTTCTAAGGCCAAGGTCGCCCTTGGCCCACGCGCCGATGCACAGCGGGACAGAGCGCGCTCCTAGTGCAACGAAAGTAAATGACTGATGTCACTGATGGCCGAACATTATTTGGTACTAAAGAGATTTTCAGTGCATCTAGCATCGATAAGTTTCGATAAAACTCTATTCTTTTACTACCGCGTCGATGCTCGAATATTCCATACCTGGCGTTACGTAACGACGCTCGAACGACATTGTGACTAAACTATTCCACTAGTAAATTCAAATGCTACCAATCTAGTCATCTCGTAGAACCGAGATACATCTTGAAGCATTGAAGCGCGAGACCAGCGCCATCCCGACTGATGCACGCTAAGAGCAAGAGACCAATTTGGTATTGTCACGGACGAGGTATACCAGTAGACCTTACATCCAATGTATCTTTTTGGTCCATTTTTCTGGGGTTCTAAAACCCCATTTTACTGTTTAGATACGAACAAAAGAGGAAGCGAGAGACAGAAAATGAAATTACAGAAAGCGCATTGAACTCTGCCGAGCAAAACGTTCAACGAAATTGAAACAGCAAGCGAAACAGAATTATTTTTTATTGTTAATTTACCGCCATGACGGTTTTAAATACGATAAAGATGAAAATAATTACGTTTTCTACAGAGATTGATTATCGAATATTCTCCGATGCTATTCAGTGAAATTGATCGCTTATTTTCGTCACGCACCGAACGCGTTCTGTTCTACTGTTTGATAGTAGGTACATACGCCGATTGCCCGACAACCACAGCCTATCTTTAGCATACACCGCTCTAGTTTGACAGAAAACTTGCGCGTGGCATATATAATATGCGTTGATACGACTTGCCAGCCTCTGACTAGTCACTGGTCCACACCTGCAACTGGCAGCTGCTGTGTTCAAGAAAATGCGTTTGCATCTCTTGGGGTTACCAAGGTCTAGGGCAGCGTGACACTAGCTGGAAATAATATAAGAAGCGGTCTATGCTTCGTGTAGATTTTACGAAGAGAAAATCTCTTGTCTTAGCAACGTGCTTGGCATTTGTTACAGAGTAATACCTAACACAGATCTAACTTAAACCGAAGAGACGAAGTAGAAACATAATTAAGAAATACGGTCACAACGCGAGAAGAAGCGTTAAAAGGAAATATTATTGAAATATGGGGATCGATGGATGTAAAGGTGCATGATTACGATAATTAAGACGAAATTAGAAAAGCGTGACACCAGGCGACAAACCACCAGAGGCGACTCTGCTTCGCGTTACGGTGCAATGAAGACAGGGAACGATAGGACATTTTCTCGCGCTGTATAGTAGGTCGTCACGGAAGCGTAGCGACGTCTATGCGTGCTGCATACTAAGAATAGTGGGAACATGCTTAGACCTTGGGAATTCAAGGTCCGCTGGAGCATAAGCGAATCTCCTCGTTTATGCCCGAAATGAAATTATGACGAAACGCTCCACAAAGCACTGACAAACGTATTCCAGCAACAAATATGTCGTGGCTGAATTTAAAGATCCAAGTCTACACTTTGGCATACAAAAGAAATATATAACTAAATAATTTGTACGATAAAGACAAAACGTAATGAGGTGAACACATGATCGATGAAGTAAATACTCGAGCGTTTATGGAAATAAATATTTATCATTCTTGTCTAAAGATAGATGGAAAGAAATTGATCAAAGAAGCGTGACAATGTTTTATGTGTACGAATAAACTTAAATATCGATATAGGAAGGAGTATATACTTACGATAAACATCAAGTAGATTTGTTATATGCACGATATATGGATGAACCGGAGACACTTGAAAAAATCCCTCTATTCTTCGCTGAGAAGTGTACAAAATTCAGAACAAAAGCACAGATTGTATAAGTAGCCGTTATATAAGAAGCGTATTGCATCGAAAAAAGATTGTAAACGGAACAAAATTGTAATTCTATCCAGTGTTGCATTATTCTTGTAATAGATATCTTAAATGGCTGGTTTCGACACCGTTATGGTTTAATGCTTGGTCCAATTTTATAAGATAAATTGGTCGATGCGTTATTAGTTGCGTATCTTATCTAGCCCGATGCTAAATACCATATGTCGAGTAATATAGTTTGGTGGACTACATTTTACTTTCCTCAACTCTAAACTGTTAGAGTGGGTTTGAACCGGATGCAATTTGTTCAAGGATGGTTATTTCACATTTTAGGAAATTATTGCTCCAGAACTTTGAACAAAGTGTAAACATGTTTTATCACTAACGAACAAAAACTTACTAATAAATCAGCATTAGTGCATGCACGATGACATTCGATTAGGTGAAGCTTACTCTTTCGCCGAGGGTCGGGCTGACCCACCCTATCAATTATGTACCAAACATTTCTCCCTATCAGTCGCGTGTCAGCCCTGCTATTCAGTTTGAGTTTACTTGACCCAAAATAGGTTAAGGCTAGGCCTAAGTCTACAATATATTACATTAACCAGGCGGGCACGGCTTTCTTTTCAGCTTTTTTTTTTCTAAACATATTGAAATTTGAGTATATTTTAGTTTCTGCTAATATTACAATTTAAATAACAAACTGTAGCAAAAATTGACGCATGACGGATACAGTCAACAAACACAGCCTGGTTAAGATCTAGGTTACAGTAAAATTATTGGCTGGATATCGATTCCACTTAATCTAAAATGGCCTAAGGCTATGTCTAACGATAAGTTGATAGTGCCTTGGGATTTGAATTTTGGTTTTGCTCGACGTTACATCCGATCAAATTCTCTTCGGCTTCCTTGTGTTGTCTTATATTTTCGACGAGTGTCAAGTGTACTCTGATAAAATTCCAGGATCAGTCGTATTTGTTTTACATACGAAAGATGATATTACAGACGACGCGACATTGCTCGCGATTGTAAATGTTTTTTTTCTTTCTGTTTAAATTACAGCTCCGCGTGTACACGGATTGTCGTGTTAGGCTGGCATTAACGCTTCGTGGCGGTTAGTTTTCTCCGCTACGCCGTCTATCCATCCATCCATTTTGCCCATCCAACTCGAAGACGGATGCGTCGTCATTGCTCGACAGTCTCGCGCGGACTGTCGTTCGCAGCACATGCAGTTCCGCATTCGTTCGCCACCGTCCCGAGTCGCGCGTTCCATCCATCGATAATTGTGGTGAAAAAAAAAGTGGCCGTCGTTTTTACCATGTCCGATTACACGCCGATAGCATTCCAGGGCTTGTTCGGAGCATTCTGTAAGTACCATGTAATTTTCCTCGTCATCGTCACTCCTGCACACCGCTCCAACACTAACTGTTCACATAATTATGTACCAGCTATTCCGCGAATTGGTGATCTCCCATTGCCGCATCGAAGTTACGTTCTAGATATCATGACACGCTACCGAGGTGTCTATACCGTTAATTTCAGCAACCAGTATTCTAGACATCTCTAAAAAATTCTACGTTTCTAGGGCGACCCTTCCTGGTTAACTTAACGCGTTACGCTCTTCGGAAGAAGTTTCGATTCTAACAAGAAGAATCCCCTGCCTCCTGAACGAAGAACACCAATAGACGTTCGGTGATTCTGACAGGTGTCTGTACCGTTAATTCTAACGTTTAGGATTTTAGACGTTTCTAAGGCAATCCGTGCCAACTAATTTAAGGTATTATATTTCTCAGTTTTTATTTTGAAAAGAACCATCCCACACCAGTAATTGTTACTGTTGTTGCAGAGGTGTTTATACCGTTAATCCTAACGTTTAGTCTTCTGGAGATCTCTACAATATTCTATGTTTCTAGGGTGATTATGTTGGCTAAACGTGTTACCGTTTTCGGAAGTAATTTCGGTATTAAACAAAAGGAACCCTCCTCCTCCGATGAAGAGCCGTAACAGACATTCAGTGACTGCGACAGGCTATGGAGGTGTCTGTACCGTTAATTCTAACGTCCAGTCTTCCTGATATTTGCACAACATTCCACGTTCCTTGAATGATCCTTGTTAGTTAACTGAACATGTTACTGTTTTCAGAAGATATTTTGAGTTTAAGAAAAAGGCACTCGATCCGAAAAAAACTACTTGATTTGCACTTGCAAACTTTGACTTACATTTGCAATGTAAACATCAGTGATATTCACGCGTTACAAGAAACACTCTTTTACGTATTTTTATTAACATTCTGTTCCTTCTTCATTGGAGCAAACAACGTTCTTTAAGAGATTGTTGTATTCAACGCAGTCTCGAGCGTCCCGTTAATAAAATTCGGTTCGTGCACTCTTTAGGAAGATAATGTACAACGAGCACTTTTGCCAGGTGTATTTTTCATATTATGCTTCGTCCTGTATGCTTGTACCGCTATCCACGAACAGTCGGATTTTATCAGTCTTTTAACGTGAAAACCTTGTTGACGTTTGATGTTTTCGTTCCATGTGCGGACAGAATTCCAATCGAAGGCAGCCCGGGGGGAAAAGGCAACGGAAAAATGGATTCTCACGATGGCAACGCGAGGTCCACCCGTCGTGATCCGTGGCTAGATCTACGTGGGACGCCACGAGCCATAATCATGCCAGGTGGGTAGAGTCGGACAGGTATTTGGAGCGCGACAGGAGCTCCGCGTGCGCTCTGTCGCATATGCGTTGAACGCTGGACGTTATGCGACGTAGTCGGTCGGCTTCCACTACGCGGGGATTCGCGTGTTACCTAATATACGCTCGGCAAATGAAATTAACGGCGATTAGGTCAGAAGGTCACCCACTTCGCGTTAGAGCAAGGTCAGACCGCGAGCGAATCGAAAGGCTGATCGTGTGTCTCGCCTACCTGCTCTCGAATGCCACGAAAATCAACGCCTCGTGAATTTTTACTAAAAAGACTTCCACAGGACGACGCGAATTTTTGCCCGTTTATTAAATGGAACTAGAACAGTCACGGTGCTGGAGAATTATAGAAGGAACCGTATCCTCGTCGAAAACAACCATTGTCTTCATACTGGAACATAATATGGCTGCTTTCATAAACTAAAAAAGCATGCGTCGAAAACCAATTTTAGAAGACGAAAGATGTGTGATACCGATGTTATGCTGGCGTACGTTGAAAATAATCCCTTGCTTGGGTGTTAAGTAACGTAATGAAAAGAATGTAGAATGAAATTGTTTCGTCCAGTGTTTTATTTTCGAGATAATGAAGTTGAAAATTTTTGTGATACGCGTGCGACTGACAAGGGAAGATCACGATTTTTAAACAAGAATTGGCTAAAAATTAAAGTAAATAACTTTGCAAACATGGTACTGTAATAACATAATCGACCACAGGAATAAAAATATAAAAGTGAAAAAATCTCTCAGAGGTCCGTTATAGAATAGTGAACTTGACCTGCGACTATCTTGTAAAATCCTTTCTGCTTTACTATAATGCAACATGTGTATTGCAAAAGCCTTAATTTTCTGGTTAAATCATTAATGGCGAAGCATTACCTCATAAACATTACTTGTTTCATCAAAGTCTACATTTTTTATAAAAATAGCCAACCATAAACACCTAATATTTTAGAATTTGTTTATACTCATCAGCCCCAATAGTTTCAGTTCATTTTTGTTTAAAAATCGCTCGTCCAGGCCGTGGTCTTCCCTTGTAAGTGCCATCAACATAGCGCGTCTGTCCATTATTCGCCATTTCTACTTACGCCGATGCCTAAGTCACTTTATTGCACGCGTATTCATTTTCAAACTCAATCTTCTCGAAAACAAAGTCTCGTGTGAATAACAAATATGACAATTGAAAGTTCAATCGGTCTCAGAAAACTTTATAACTATTATCTGAACCGGAAGGTTTCTCTTTACTTATTGAACGTCTCTCATATTGGGTATCGGTTTATTTAAATAAAATACTTAGATTTTATTTTTTGAATAACAGTAACACTTTATTTTATACGCTTTGAAAGAGACACCCTTTCACTAAAGAACTAGTACGTTGTTGACAAATATCGCATCTTCGTATAAACAGGAAACCGAATTTTACAACGGAATATACGCAGCAAGATACAGCATCTCTCTCCATCAGAACAGGAGACCAGTAAACGAGATTAATTTTCGTACTTGATTGTTAGCAGAAAACCTAACAACGTTCGTAGGACTCAAGCCTGATCATTTAAATCTGAAACACTGTGTACGATAGAAACAGTTTGAAACAGTTTATTTTCGGGAGCGTTTCAGTTACTGGATGCAATCGCTCCCTTAGAGCTCAGCTCCCTTTCCACGGTCGCGTCACTGTTTGTAAGCAACGCGCGGCAACGCAACGAAAGAGTGAGTGATGCCGAGCGAAGGAAAGAACCAAGGAGGGAGAAGGTAGCCACGGCATGAGAGGTCACTCACGGAATAACACGGAATGGAATGGCATGGACGTAGCCAGTTCGCATTGAACTGCCGAATCGCGCGGATCGGCTTGGATCGTTTCGGGACCGCGACTTACAGTTCTCGTTATAGTTCTCTAGTCTGTTCCTTCGCCCGTAGATCGTGACAATCCCTGTCGCAAGACGCTCGCGGTTAATCACCGGCCAGCCGCGACGAACGGAGCTCAAAATTGGATATCTATGTGCAGGTGCGATCGCTGATCACGTTAACGACCGTTTAGTGTAATTCTGACAGAGACACGCAGGACCCCTGGCAAAGGATGTACCTTCCCACGCTCGGCCGTCCGTGGAACCAAACTCCCAGCGGATCGAGGCGATTCCAACTGTGGTCGTTAGACGTCTACCCTGGCTGGGAACGGACCGGTATTCGCACGAGCAGCCGCGAAGTCTCAAGAGCGCTCCAGAATACACTTGTTCGCGGCTGTTTCGCGGGCGTTCAGGCGAAGGCGATAATAAAGGTTACCACGCGGCCCATTGAATCGCGAAATGTGCCTCGCGGCTCTCGCGCGTGTGGGCTGCCCGACTGGCTCCAATGCCGCTGCTGGGTGTCCCTAGCGCTGGTGTCAGCGGTCCCGTCGGAGCTGTTGCTCCCGTTGACGAAGTGTAGGCCGCGAAATAAGACCTATCGCCGCCACACCCTGCGGCGAGAAATGAAAAAACGGCGATGAGACAATTTGCACGTCGGGGCACGTCGGAAGTGTCTCTTTAGTTTTTAGGTCAAAGGGTATACAGCGCGTTGCATGACAATAGCACCAATCCCATTTTCAAATATTTCATTGAAAATTTAAGCTTTCAGAGCGTCCAGATAATTTAATACAATATATATCTTTTTTTGAGCTGTACTTATGTATTTGGTTTGCGACAAATTTTTGGAAAGAAAAAGGAGTAATTTTTTAATATAATGTATAGTTAACAAGGTATTAAAAAGAATGTTTCTGTAGTTATAACAATGATGCATAAGTAACTATTGCTGAATATTTAGCTTTTGAACGAAATTATACAATATATAAATTGAAAAGTAAATTTTAATAAATACAGTTGTCAAGCGCTCTTATAGTAGCTCAGTGCAAGACGTTTGAAAGATAGTTCATATCAGGAGTGTATCGCTAAAAAAAACTAGTGCCGGAACACTTCACGATTAATAAGTTTCGGACTAATAATGTCATATGATACAGCGAGGGAGTCAGAGCACTACTCGGTCATAGAACCCCACTTCTCGATACATTAACTCATGATGACACAACATTTTGTCCACTATTCAACCTAATACAGAGCGTCGTCAAGCCCACTTTTGGATGGATGGCTTTGTCAATAAGCAAAATTGTTGAATTTAGGGAGATCCTTAATAGTCGAGCGATCCTTGTACCCAAAAAAGAGTTATCAGCCCTTACTTTTATCAAAATGAAGAATGTGTGACTGTGAATGTTTTGTTTTGTAGTTATTAAAGAATGTTAACAGATCGCTTTCCACTTAAGGAACTTACTTCTTAAAATGTAAAAATGTATGTTAGCTTCTCTTTCATCTGTTGCAGTAACCTGTTAATTTCTTTTAAATCTATGAAGTCTCTGTAATCATCCGTTAACGATCGATGCAACGCTGTCCAACCGCCGCTATTCGATTACATGATCGCGTTCAGGTGTAAGCGTCCACCCAGTCGGATCTGTCAATTTGCCAATTATGTAAGATCGGGTAGTATACCAACGGCGCGCGTCTCGGGCGACGATCCATTCCGCAAGAATTCCAATTCCTCCGGGCAGGAATCGCACGCGACTTAGCGCTAGCAGCGAGCAACCGGTCATGTATGTACTTTATATACGAGACCCAGTGAATCTTGTAACGTTATGTATCATACAGAGCCGCCGTGTATGCGCGCGCGTTTATTAATTTTTCTGCCTGCGCGCGGTTCGTTTACCCGCTTGATTATGAATTACCGTTGCATCCGACGCTTTCGCGGCTACACGCGGCGGTGCACAAACTTGTTATTCCTGCGTCGAGGAAGGGGGAAGCTGACGCGTGTACTAATATATTTAGGATCTGTAAATAGTCTTAAAAATTGTATCTCTACTTTTACTGGTTCCGTTGTACGCGTCATCGCTGTAGGGTTTTCCAATAAAAGCGACGAAGCTTTGAATCGAAGTGAAATCGAAACTACGAAAAGATAATCGGGTGCTCGTTGTTTTATTTTTAAGTACATTCGGTACATTTAAATAACCATCGCGCTTGAGTTTGGTAGAGTGAATACGATAAAACCAATTTTCAGTGACTCTAGCGCGTAAATCAGGCTACATTTCACCAATAACGCGAGATCATCATTTGTGGTCTGTTGAAATATACAATAGACTTAACATTGCCTACAAGGGAAAGTCTAATAGCGTCGAAACGCAAGATTTTGGTGGTCAAGTCTCGAAATAATCTTATCATTGACCTTTGATCTCGATAAAGCGATAGTTCCAGTAGAAACGTGACATGTGCCACTATCTTGTTCATTTCGAGAAACGTAGGGGCTAATAACTCTACAAGCCAAAACAGCACATCAAACAGTAATGTTTTATGGATACAAGGGTTGCTCAATTATTGACTAAGAGTCTCCCCAAATTCGACAATTTTGCTTATTCACAAAGCCATCCACTAGAATCAGTCTCTTTACAGTCCAATCAACAAACTCACGAGGCATACGATGGATAGTAGGCTTCGATTCTTGAGTTAATTGGATCTTTCAGAGTGGAAGACCTAAGTCTTTCCGCAGAATTCGCCGTACAGAAGTCCGAGGAATGCCTAATTCTTAAGAATGCCGTGAAATCGATAGATTTGGATTCTTAGCAGCACCTTCCCTCGCAGTGGATTTTTCTACTGTGATCAGAGCGCTAGAATATAATTACATAACAAATATGTTGGAAATAATCTGATGCAAGGTGTGCGTAATTTCAGTGGGCGAAGAATTATTAAAATTAGTGAGAAAATATATTAAAGTCCACGGATGTAACTTCGGAGCAGTGTTATGACGCATGTGACCGTGTATCGATGAGTATTTTTCGTACGCGTGTATGTGCGACCATGCGTTCACTTGACTGGGGATTCGGACGACCCGGACCGGAAGTCACACCTGCGAATTTGAAGCCCTTGTACCTCGGTAACGAAGCCTTAGATTGCAGAATGAATTGATCCTGAAAAAAGCTTCTACATATTAGGTAACACTCTGTAAAAGCCACCAGGCTATAGATAATTCTCTCTATATACTTCATATACATATCACCGTCAATATGAAAGTCTCTGTAAATGAGTAAAGTTATTAACGATTGCGTACCTTCGCCAAACTCGTCCGTCAAAGTTCAATTTTCAAAGGCAAAACAAGCTTATTATCTAATTCATAAATTACCATTCATAACACTATAATATTCTTGGAATCTACTCTCTGTTGACAATTAATATTTTTCTAGCTTCGTCAAGTTGGATCTGCTTTAAAGAGCGTAGAGTAGATTGGAAGAAAAATTGTTACGATTTTTCAATTTCACCTGTTCCCTCGCGTCGCTAAGCCGACACGGTTGGATTGGACCAAGGGTTAACGTGACAGAGCTTGCTCTCAGAAATGGCTCGAGTGTTTGCAGACAAAGTGGCCATAATTCCTCCGGGAACACCCTGTATAAGGATAGGCTGCAGGTCGCATGTATATGGGAGTTTAGTATGTGCGCCGCGAGTATTTCGCGTCGAGCAAGCGGCCACGGGTGCAGGGTAGTACTTACGTACGTATGTATAGAACGTAGTTACGTACCGGGCATGCATCTTTATTATTGGCCGAGAACCCGTACGTGCGGCGCGGTTCGATGAACCTTTACAGCTACGTATACGGGACGCGTACTCTTCTGATTGAAGCTCCGCGGTTGTACATTCGCGGCTGAAAATCCTCCGGGTCTCACCGGTTCTTCTGGGAACCGGTGCCCGACGCGGCGCAACTTTGCTCCTTCACGAGTCATTCATAATCAAGAAAAAGTATATTGCTTTCGATGGAACGCGTTTGCACGACACAAATGAGCTTCGTCGCTCAAAGTCTCTTTCGCCTTAAGTATTCGTGATTCATACAGGGTGTTTGGCCACCCCTGGGAAACATTTTAACGCGAGACTCTGGAGGCCCAAATAACACGAAAATCAAGAATATCAATTTGTTGATCGAGGCTTCGTTACTAAAAAATTAAATTAAAAAATTTCAAATCACTCTGGAAAAATTATTTTCGATTGCAGGGGTCAATTACAATCATTTTTGGTGAATAGACGTACCCCCGAAATCCTACCCAGTTTTGAGAAAAAAATTCGAATAGGTACTGAAATTTTTAGACGAAATTAAAAAATGTCAAATGATAATAAAAAAATTATATTTAGTTACAGGGGTGAATTACAATCATTTTTGGTCATTACACATACCCTCGAAATCCTATGCACTTTCGAGAAAAAAATTCGAGTAGGTGCAGAAATTTTAAAAAATTTCAAATCGTTCTAAAAAAATTATTTTCTTAGAGATTAATAAACCTCATCAAGGCATGTTTCAAACTGATTCGATCTAACATTTAGCAAGGAAAATCTAAAAGACAAGAGCATTCAAAGTGCATTCAGATCTATCACTGAATGAATGAATATTTATAAATCTTATTGTTTACCTCATACCCGTAACTACGGCCATCAGTGTTACGTGATCTAGAGTGATGAATACAATTTTAACATAAAGAGCTATTGAATACAAACATGAAGTACCTTGCAAAGTATACTGTTTACAATGATCATGCTTTATCATTTGAACACTTGGAACAATGAGCAGAATAAATTTATCTAAATAGAAATGCTAACAAAACTATTGTATCGCCAAAGATGGCGTCGTGTGGGGGATTCAACTTTTTTCACTATGAATTTTTTATTTGTCAATGTAATTTCATATTTTCCCAGACGTATAAAACTAAAATATCGTTTTATTCTTCCTTGTAGGTCGGTCAGAGGCACGATCAATTGTACCCCAACCAGTTAACGCAAGTGACTTTCGTCTATTGGCCCATAAGAAAATCTACGAGTCCTCGTTAGCGGAAACTCTAAAACAGTTCGAGTTTCATTTCATAACGATGGATGTGCTTCGAAGTGATCGGTTGCAACGTCTGATACGTTCTTGCAATAATCGCTGATGATAAACACGGGCCCTGTACCGCTATAGTATGTGAAACGAGGATCGTCCTCGAGGCTTTTATCTCCAGCCTCTAAATTTAGCGCCTTTGAATTGCAAGCACGTTCGCTGCACAGGTACTTGGGTAGTTTATGTCACTGATCGAGACAATAAAAATGGGAGACCCATGTAGATTGATGTTTCCCATTTATGTACTTCTGAGAGCGTACTCCAACAGTTGGGAAGTAAATGGTCCGATGCTTCATCGGAGACAGCCAACTTGTCCGGAGTCTGTTTCACGCGTATAAACTCAACAAAGCACTCGCCACGGGAACAGTATTGCTTCCGAGTGTGGACAAACTAAGCTGTTCCTGATATCGGTTTACGTTTACGAGGTGTGGCTATTAAATAACGGGACCGACGCTGTGAAACATTTTATTTTGATCTCATACATATTCACTTATCATCACCTTCAATATACGAATCCTCCATTGTTCGAAACAGTGCTAGTCTTCTTCCGTCAGCTCCTTCAAGACGCGTGTCGCTTCTTCTTTCACAGCTTCAACGGACTCAAATCTTGCTCCTTCTAATGCAGATTTTACTTTACGAAACAGATACTCGTACGATCCTGAAACGAAGCGCCAATCCATGCACTGGAAGAGCCCAAATTCAGAGCCAAAGAAGCTTGAACGAGCAAATCAAAATTCAAAGCAAGGATGATTGTTTTTTTCGATATTCATGGGATTGTGTACCCTCACTGGGTCCTTGAAGGTCAAATTATTAATCGACATTACTATCTTCGCGTTCTTGATGAACTCCGTGGAAGAATAAGAAAAAAACGACCCGAATTGTGGAAGAAGTCCATTCTCCACCAATACAATGCGCCGGCTCATCAAGAGGTTTCTAGTCAAGTACAGCATACCAGTGTTGGACCATCCGCCTTATCTGGTTCCAAAGGTAAAATCTGCATTAAAAGGAACAAGATGAGCACGCTTCCTAAAGGAGCTGACGGAAGAAGACTTCCAGCACCGTTTCGAACAATGGAAGATTCGCATGGAGCGTTGTAGGGATATAGTAGGGGTGTACATTGAAGGCGATAATAAGTAAAATGTTCTACAGCGCCAGTCCCGTTATTTAATAGCCACACCTCGTATCTACAGAATCGTCCACGGATACCCCGACAAACAGCGTAATATCCGTCCCTGCGAATAGTATCTTGTCATGTATCTATAGATATTCCTCGACTTATCGCGTACGATTCGGTTCTTATCGTGCCACCTCGAGTTCCATTTAGTCTCTTTGTGTGCACCTGAGAGGTGCAACGGCAGTGAAAAACTGTGGCGCCCGTCGAACGACGATACTCAGGGTCAATAACGCGCGGTGTTGACAAGATGCACGGGGTCTAATAGTGATTTTATTGAACTGTGCGATTCGGTTGGAAGATCAAAAGCTTCGTGAGAGGTTCCACGGGTTTTGTGATTCATCGCTAAACTTCGCTGCTAAGATGATCCGACAATTACTGGACGCGCTAGGAGGGAACTCGGTACGCCCACGTCGTTTGAAGATTCAGGGGCAGAGGATGATTCGGCCCTCTGTCCTTGCCTAGATATTTCTAGACGATTCGCCTATTCGCGTAATTCCGGTAGACGTCGGTGCACCACCACCTTGCGTCGGTTTCGCTTTTCACGTGACGTCCTTCGTTTCTATATTTATTTAGCGCATGTTTCGTTTCTAGCTACCTAGCGTACACCCGCCGTTAATACCTATCCGCGGCGCGAACAGATCGAATTCGTGCTCGTAAGAGAAGATATCCCCTCAAGGATGTCACACTTGCGGTTTCGCCGCTACACCTGCTCTATTAATCCGGCGACGTTCGCTGGCATTCGCGCGGTCGTTTCACGAACGCCGTTCGTACTCGAAAATCTGCCGGTTCTCTTATTATGGCGGGCACGTTCCGCGGCAACGATGTACCGTTAAATTTCTGTTCCGTAACGTCGATTACATTGCACGGAAATTCGTTTGTGTTTCAGGCTCGAAGCGGAATGTCCGTCGGTTCGGGAGGACGGGCACCGTTTAAACGGGCGACAGCCACCACTGTGCCGATCACGGATAAGTCCACGAAAACACGGTAAGCGCTTCAACATGTCATTGGCAGTACGAAAAGATCGGTACACTCGGTTCGGACGACTCTATCGAAAGGTGCAGGTTCACTAAACGACACGTGTCGTTCCAGAAACATTGCAACCACGTTACGTTTAAAGGGCTATACTAATCTAGACATCGATTTGTACGTGTTGTTTGGAATTAAACACAAACCATGACACCTCTGCATGTTTCTAACCTATATTTAAGAAACACAATTTCTTTGGTGTAAAAATATTTAAAATCGTTGAAGATGCGGTTGTTGTTTCAGTGGTGCTCGTTTTACTGAACATGCTTTATTTTCACAAAATGTGATTTATTTAATCAATGGCATAATTTCAATTAATTTCTATTATCATACAATTGATTTAGAAAATGTATTAGAAACATTTCGAACAAATGTTATTTTTTGCCTCTAAAATTCATTCTTCTAAGCTACCAATAATAGTTTCCATTTGTTGCGTAGAAAATGACTAATAAGTTTCGTGTTGCATGTCCGAGAGAAAGCCAAGTAGATGAGATAAAAGGCGTAAGAATCCGCTTTCGTTTTTTACGCTCCGATGTCTATGAAAGCCGTCGAATTCTATGTTTCATGCTAGTCGTTGCAAAATATTTTGTATATTTTGTTCAACGACCGTTCTCTGTACCGACGAAGTTGTGGGTAACTAGTCGAGGCTCTGCCTTATCGACGTACGTCGATTTCGATCGAGGACGGAAAACGTTAGGATAGATGTCGCCGCTGCGACAGATTTGGAACAATGTATTTTCCGTGGCTACCGGTTAACGCAACAAATGCACGAACTCGAGGAGAATCGAAGGCAGTGCTCGTTACCGCAATCGTAATGGACTTGCTTCAACAGGCCTTGCCTTGTCTGTCACGCATCGAGAAACCGGTCCGTACCATTATTTTTTCAGAAATTCCGTTATTTACCTGTCGCAGCCATTGGCGTCGCTTTCTCTGTGTCCAATGGCCGACAGTTATTCGACTGCATCGATGATTAGACTTTCTTTCGATCCAAGCAATCAACGTATATTTGAAATCGATTCTTTTTGGAACGCTACGACTATAATTAACTGTTAGAAAGGTAGCAGAATCAGCCATAGCTGATATAAGTTTATATTTGTACGTTTTTGGGATCAAAGTTATTTATTCGTTGAATAGAGAATTGTACAAAACTTTCTAAATTGATGTGCCCTATTCACAGATGATTATTTAATATCTACATAACAAATATCGGCTGGGATTAATTAATAATCATTCTCAATATCTATTAAATTTGTAAAACGGTTAGAATATCGGGGATATAGCTCAGTGGTAGAGCATTCGACTGCAGATCGAGAGGTCCCCGGTTCAAACCCGGGTGTCCCCTTATATTTTTTTTTTTTATATATTATATTTTCCTTATCTTATCGTTGTCTTCTGTTTAACACATTGAGATACTGAAAACATGAAACCAAAATTGAAGGCAATTAACACGTTCGCTACCACTGTTCGGTCAGAACATCCACCGTAGACCACGCTATATTTCGACAAATCTTATTCAATGTAATTCATGCTTTCAATTATGTATAAATAAAATATACTGAACAGGTTGACCGAACATTTTAAATATAGTACTCCACATAATGCGAGAGTGATCGAAAGTTTGTACTTAATTTGTTTATACAGATGTAAAATAGACAACTGTCGCTGTCGAGCATATGTGACGTTGGTCTGCCGTGTAAATTAATGCGTCACAAATGTGTGACGCGTGATAGCGAACATGTTAATTTTGATGAATCAATGCGAATTCACCAGTCTGCGAAAACATGTACAATTCTAACAGTTTGTGTTTATTTCACGAGTCCTGGCATGGAGGAGCTTGCTTGCAATTTACGTAAAATGTTATGGAAGCATTATATGTGTATTGGAACGGGCATGAAATGAAATCGATCCGATTCACCAGATCGTCGTTCCTAGTAAACGGATCGAACGACAGAGGGCATTGACCAGCGGTCAGCGATCGAACTGACCTCATCAACTCGTCGCTTCTCGATGCATTTCGTAATTGCTCGATACGTTAAATCCATTGAGACTGCTATTCTCTTTCTCCCAAACGAACTTGGCATAGTTAAGGACAATCACCAACGATCGACATGCATTGTTAGCCGTTTAATAGTCGAATGACACGAAATTGATTTTCTTCGATGTACGTTCGATGACGTAAGTGAAATTTCTACAGCATCGTCGTTCTTGTAGGGCCACCATTAGGAAAATGGATTCCTCCATCGCTCGTAGAATAGGTTATTCAATTTTATATGTAAATATATTCATTTGAAAGTTTTGCTCGTGAGATATGTCATACAATTAAGGATTGTATAATTTTAAATCGATCGGTTAGCACTAACCACTTAAGAAATTTTGTCACGATCGGAAAAGTAATACATAACGCATATACGATGCATCACACATACGCATGTACACAATCGCGAGTATTTTCATCCATACAAAGTGAACGGCTGGCGTTGAAATATTCGATAATTAAATGCTATACGTACCTGTTATTTTGCGGTATTCTTAATTAATGTAACGTTATTTAGAATGTTACAGGTATTGAGTTTCGTCGGAAATACGGACGACCGTGTTTCTGAAAAGCAAGGTCTGTTTATATTTGAAGATAAGGACGCGGGTCTATAAATAAAGAGGATATTGGTGGACGCGGATGCAGACGACAGATTCAGATTAAAAGAAGGCTTTCTGCACGCGAGCGTTGAAAGACAATGTTAAAATTTGTAACTCTGCGAAAAGTTTTCAAAATTCAAAATTGAACATTGAACATTGTAGACGAAAATTTTTAAAATTATCGTTCATACACAAACTTGATGTGATATACAAGAGAACAATATCTGTATTGAAATTTTAACAGTTTACAACCGTCTTCGAAACGGAACCGATATAATAAGAGGCCGTGGATATTGACTAGAACCGTTTTTTTTTCATAATGGTTATAGCGTCGTTCCTGTTCTTTGTAACTGTTTTCAGAACAGAACCGATATCATAACAGTTTTCAATCCCTGGATGCCCGGCAGAAAGCCAGCTCTCGTTGGGCAGGTGGGAGTGTTAGCGCGCCTACGGGTTGCACAATCTTTTATTAGTCATTTGCATATTCGTCGGAGAAACACCATTGAATCGCGTTGCAATCTTTTTACAGCGTTTAACGGCGTTGTATATACTCTTTTTATCTGCTCGTTTGCCACTCATGAAAATTCACGATATTCTAATATCCCTGTGACATGCATAACCACAGAACGTTTACTGTTGACTATAGGTTTTTGTGACGTAACTGAAGTCGCTACTTCGAAGACTATGAATGGAATTAACGAGTTGCGTTGAAAGGAATAGACGCGACCTTGAAATCTTTGAAACGTTCCATTTACTATGAAGACACACGCATCGCCGACACATTGCACGAAACTATTATGGATTAATGTTATTGAATATTCTAATATATTACTGTCTACTAATTACCGTTGCACCATATATGCAATATATTGCTACTACAATATTTTGTAGGTGCGTGTTGACTATACCACAAACTATATTGGGTGTTACTATATTGGGTGACTATATTTTAATATTCTAAGCAACTTTCTCTGTACTTATGTACAGTGACTATCACTTAAAATCGTACACATAGCGGTGCAGGCGATATTTTTGTCAATAAAACATGAAAATTGTTTTAAATTATTGAAACTCGTATACAGGGTGTTCGGCCACACCTGGGAAAAATTTTAATGAACGATTCTAGAGGCCAAATTAAGAATACCAATTTGTTGGAGGCTTCGTTAAAAAGTTATTAACAATTAAATTCAAAAATTTCAAATCGTTCTGGAAAAATTATTTTCTGTTGCGGGGGTCAATTACAATCATTTTTGGTGAATAGACATACTCCCAAAATCCTACCCACTTTCTAGAAAAAAATTCGAGAAGGTGTGAAAATGTTCGACGGGAAAAAAAATTTCAAATCGTTTTAGAAAAATTATTTTCGATTGCGGGGGTCAATTACAATCATTTTTGGTGAATAGACATACCCCCGAAATCCCACCCATTTTCTAGAAAAAAATTCGAGAAGGTGTGAAATTTTTCGACGGAAAAAAAAAATTTCAAATCGGTTTGGAAAAATTATTTTCGGTTGCGGGGGTCAATTACAATCATTTTTAGTGAATAGACATACCCCTGAAATCCCACCCATTTTCTAGAAAAAAATTCGAGAATGTGTGAAATTTTTCGATAGAAAAAAAAAATTTCAAATCGGTTTGGAAAAATTACTTTCGACTGCGGGGGTTAATTACAACCATTTTTTGTGAATAGACATACTCCCGAAATCCAGCGCATTTTCGAGAAAAAAATTCAATACGGGCTGAACTTTAAACTTTAATAACTTTTTAACAATGCCTCCATCAACAAATTGGTATTCTTGATTTTCGACTTATTTTGGCCGCTAGAATTCCCCATTAAAATTTTTCCCAGGGGTGACCGAGCACCCTGTATAATATGTACAACAAAAATAAGTAATTCGCAATTCTCTGTACAAACTCGGGGGCATTCACAAATCTATCTTTGACCCTCTTGGGGTGCCTGGATTCTAGTTAAAGAACCACTGCTGTAAACCATCGATGCAATGAATGAAATTTAAATTTTTCTCGGCTGTTTTAATTAAACTCGAACAATAATCGTTTCCACGTTTTGTATATTGAATGCTGTTCCAAGTTGTATAAAAGTCGTACGATACTTATTGAAACGTGACCTCATAAGGTTTGTGAACCTGCTTAATTCGATTTCTCGCGAGATTTCTATTTCACCAAGGAGACCTAAGAGAGATCGTACTTATTGTGAATTTCAGATCCAAGCCGGAATCAAGGTCGGCGTCCGGAACAGGAAAAAAAAGAGACGCGTTCGCGTCGCTTTTCAGCCCGAAAAGGCCAGCGAGCAGAAAAGTCGAACGTTCTAGTGGCGGACACGAGGCGAAGCTAAAAGAGCGGTTAATGTGAGTACCGAACGATCGAGTTACGTATGTCTAGAACAGTAACGCGAACGAACGTCACGTTTTACCAGCGGCTCCGACACGTGTGCACGGCCCTCTTTTATAAAAAAAAAAAAGACCAAAAAAGGAAAACGCACGATGCGTGTGCATCCGTCGCTAGTTCGCACGCGGGTTCGTCGACCCTTCGTGCACGCCCCTTTCATCACGATTTCTCGATGCCTCACTGTGCGTAAATGTTATTGAGAAGTACGCCATCTTAGCAACGAAAAAAATAACAAAAATTTCGTTGAAATAGAATGATAGCTTAAAATCTTAAAAATAATAGTCGAGTCAAAAGACGCTTTTGAATGGATCTAGTAAATCGATCTCTCAGTCGAGAATAGATCCTTCAATCGTCTAGCCTTTAACGATAAATATATCCTAAATATTTCCAAAAAATCGTTGACCATTGTACAGGATTATTTATTTCCTATTAAGCGTCGTTATTAAAGACACTCATTCTGATACAAAGATTATTTTCTGATGTAGGCAATATTATGATCAATAATCACAGATTAGTATCACTTGATCACCGCAAAAAAATTTCAGCAAATTTCAAATTTTTTTCTCGAAAGTACGTAGGATTTCGTGGGTATGTATAGTGACCAAAAATGATTGTAATCGATCCTTGTAACCAACAATAATTTTTTTAGAACGATTCAAAATGAAATCATTTCAGCACCTATTCGATTTTTTTCCTCGAAAGTGGATAAGATTTCGGGGGTATGTCTATTCACCAAAAATGATTGTAATTAACCCCCACAACCGAAAATAATTTTTCCAGAACGATTAGAAATTTTTTAATTTAATTGTTAATAACTTTTTAACGAAGCCTCCATCAACAGATTGGTATTCTTGATTTTCGTCTTATTTTGGCCTCTAGAATCCCTCATTAAAATTTTTCCCAGAAGTGGCCGAACAACCTGTATAACTTATCGCTCAGATAACCGGAATTATGCCTCTTCGCCTTATCGCCGACTACCGCGATATAATGTATCGATACAAGTGTCTGAATCTTCTTTCAAGAACGACACGACACTTTCAGTCAATTACTCGCGAACATACTTAATCGCCGCTATAATTTCAATTAATAAGACGCTCGTTGCACTTTCCAGGGGCCTGGAATCGGCGCGTTCGAAAAAGAATAAAAAAAAATGGAAATCCGCGTCCTGCACGCGCGTATTAAAGTCTCCGTTCGTGCAAAGTGCACCACGCACTTTCTCCTGCTATCGATATACAGGTCGATTCTCGCGCGCGACACCTTTGCTCTGATAAAGCGCGGTGAATTCCGGTAGCCCGTGTCGCGCCGTCGCAGTTCAAACCAGTTTCTTTTTCGCGCGAGCAGCGGTTTCCTTCTCTCCCTTTCGTCGTTCCATCGCTCGAGAGAGCACCCGCCAACTCCCGACAGACTCGAGTGGAACCGAGAGTGGCTCTTCGAAAATCACCTCGTGGAGTCCGGAGAGAACGCGCTCGGCGCAAATCGACGGATTAAACTCCGACAATTGGTCGGCGGGCAACTGGAAGCGAGCCGATGACTTCATCCAGCGATACGTCGACTCGTTAATCAAACTAACACCGCAAGGAAAAAGTACACTGACAACGAGCGTACGGGTCCCTGGACGAATTGCTGGAATAATATAGACTCGGACCGGAAAGAAAAGATCCAAGAGGAAACGTCCTTAGTCGCAGTAATATCATACTTGAAGTCAAGAAAGCGTACTTCAAGTACCTAATCTCGATGATACGAGTTTTGAGAGGGTTAGCAAGTATAGTGGGTCTAAACTTCTTTTTCTATGCCATTGAACCTTCCTTCAGCTTCGATATTCTTCATCAGTGATTAATCTATTTTTTATTTTAGGGATCTTTTGTCAGACTTTCTCATTGGATCAGACGATCAAGTTCATTTGACGAAATACGATGTTCATGAATGAAATATTGCATCACTTCGCTTATTGGTCCCCACCTTTGTACTGCTCTTTAAACATATCGTATAACGAGGCTAAAGATTGCAATCTAGATGTCAATTCTGATGTAGCACGTTGTTGACGATGAGCGTTATTGCATCTATCTTTAAACTTAATGTTCGCCGTTAGCGTTGCTTGGTTTCTTTTCCAGAGACTGGCCAACCTCTCGAATAAGACTATAGACTTGGCCAAATTAATGCGATTGCGTAAACAGAGTTACGTCTTTCATAATACTTTAATATCTTGAACGTTTGGCCTCAATTAAACATTCTTCGCAGGTGGTTCTCTATCTTGTTAAACTCACAGCACAGTTTGAGAGAAGATTCTTTAAAAAGAAAAAACTTGGCCCAGTTGTAGATCCTGAAAAATTATAAAAAGATTCGGGAATCCCATACCCACAACTAAAAATATTGAAGTGTTAATGATTGCTCAACATGCGTCAACGAATGAAGAAATCTCTTGAAGCGAGTAAATTTTGTCGATCAATGAGCTTAAGCCTCTATCGTCTTCTTTTACTACAATACAGGGTGTTCGGCCACCCATGGAAAAAATTTAAATGAGCCAATTTCTTGACTGAGGCTTCATTAAAAAGTTATTACGGATTAAATTCAAAAATTTCAAATTGTTCTAGAAAAATTATTTTCGGTCGCAGGGGTCAATTACAATCATTTTTGGTAAATAGACATGCCCCCGAATTCCTACCCACTTTCTAGAAAACAATTCGAGAAGGTGTGAAATTTTTCGACGGAAAACAAAAATTTCAAATCATTCTGGAAAAATTAGTGTCGGTTGCGGGGGTCAATTACAATAATTTTTGGTAAATAAACATACCCCCGAAATCCTGCGCATTTTCGAGGAAAAAATTCAATACGGGCTGAACTTTAAACTTTAATAACTTTTTAAAAAAGCCTCCATCAAGAAATTGATATTCTTGATTTTCGTCTTATTTTGGCCTCTAGAATCCACCATTAAAATTTTTCCCCGGGATTATTAACAAAATATTGATACACGAACGTAAAATTGCACCCAATGATCGTGTTACTTTTGGCCACGTCTGTAGACGAACTATATGGTATATTTTCTTCTCTTTGATGCGAGAAGCGTCACGTGGCTGATATTTGCGATCCGCATGCCCCTGGTTGGCCACAAGTTGACGTCGTCTGCTCTTCTTGTTACTTAATTAGAGTTTAAAGCCGCGACTAGTTTGCGCGAGAAAATAAAAGAGGAGGCAGAGGTCGGGCACATTGGTTCTTACGGGGTTCCAAGTGCCGACCGCTCGACAGACCGACGACCCACTCTGACAATGAGAGCGGCACTCGGTCGGCGTTGAGCGACCTACATACCCAGTGAATCAAAAGTCAATGAGCAACTCGATGCACGCCGGTAACTTCTTTGTATTTACGGCAAACTACCGTAAAACGGTTCCGTCGAGCGGGTGCAGTAGCAATGGCTTCGAGAGGCAACGCGAACCGTTTTAAAATTACCCTTCAACGCGTGGACTGTATTGTCTCGACATTTTCCATTTCTCCAGAAGCGAGAAATCCGATTGTATTTCTCGAAAATTCTCAAGACATTAAGAAAAATATTACGCAATTTATATCTTTGGGATAACGTTGAGGATATTTATAAAAAATTGTATTGGATTGTATTGGATAATTGGATTGTATTTCTCGAAAATTCTCAAGACATTAAGAAAAATATTACACAATTTATATCTTTGGGATAACGTTGAGGATATTTATAAAAAATTGTATTGGATTGTATTGGATAATTGGATTGTATTTCTCGAAAATTCTCAAGACATTAAGAAAAATATTACACAATTTTTATCTTTGAGATAACGTCGAGGATATTTATAAAAAACGCAAGAAAATGTTCAGTAAATGTTCATTTCAATATTACGGTATATTTCTATCTTACAATTGGTTTTATTTTGTACATTTGATGGAAATGAAGATGTCCTTAATTACAAAGTGACTAAGGCAGTATCAGGAATTTTCTGAACTTTGCGCTAAAAGTGAAAGCGTGGTGACTAACTTACTTTAAACGCAGCGACTATCTGCTGTTATCTGTACGATAACAACAGAATGGCCATCCAATATAATAGTTCTCAGAACTGAAAAGTTCTTCCTTGATCAAGGATTAAGGATTATCGGTTCTCTCGTGATTTTGAAACATTCTTCTTGACTAATTCCAGCTTTGAACAGTGAGATACGACAGACTAGTGGTAATCGTACGCAACGATATCACGCGCAACCTAATTTTTCCTGAGAAAGTAGCATCATTCGATGAAAGCTGAAAGGACCACGTTTACTCTGGAATGGTATTTCTTTCTCTCAACGGGAGGAGACAAATTCTTTCTTACGAAGCTGATTCAGCGCTTAATTTCGTCAGAGAATTTAGGCACTTTATTGTGAATTAAATCACGTTAAGACCTTAACAGATCAGCTATAGAAACACACGATGAGAAACAGTCTCGTTTTTGCTTTGGACGCTCTGAAGCGGGTCTCTAAGCTTAAAGGCCTTTGAATAAGGGCAAAGTCAATTGAGAGTTCGTCTCGAGAAGAGAAAATGGGGGATTGAAGAACGAGGCAAAATGACGTCAGTGCTGGCAAAGGAATCGGCATTGGGGTAACTACACTTGCTTCGTTAACCCTCTTTTATTCATTCGTCGCGGCAGTTTGTCTAGAATTTCAAAAAACACAAACTACAGTGGACGAAATTTCTATAAGAACTGGCTTGAATAAAAATGACAAGAATTTTTATAATAATATTGAAGAAATTATTAATTAATAGTATAGAATTTAAGAAAATTATGGTCAGCATTTTAACGTTCCTGTTTTCAAAGCGTTGTTCGAAACTATTTTTTTCACACATATTAATAGAATAAATAAACTTTGCACAGTTCATCATGGTGTTCTTATAGAAATTTTGTTCACTTCCATGCCATGAGACATGATTCCAGTCCGTCATCATTATTTCCTCTGATGTTTGCTCAAATGGCTACGACAATAATTGTTTGCACAGTAACGAATACGTATTGCGCGACATAATAACTATCCCTCACTCCGGTCTTCTCTTTGATCCCAGTCTGTGAGTCGATAATCGAGGCAGCACGGTTCTTTGCTCCAATACGGTTCCCAACCATCTGACGTCTTCCCTTGTTTTTCAGGTATGTTACGGAGAAAAGCCTGGACCCAAGTTTTTGGAATCCCGGTGCTCCCTTCTTTGGCGAGAGTTCCCGACGCGAGCCGCTGCGGCTCGTTCGCGGAAATCGTTATCTGTAGAAGGAGAAACGTTCTTACGTGCCGCGATCACGTCATAGACCATACAAGCGACCGCCCATACACACCGTACACCTGGCGATAACGATATCTTTCTTCTCTCCGTCGAAGGAGATAAGGACACGTCGTCGGCGGCGTTTACGCCATAACTCCTGCGGTGAAATTGTCTGTCCGGCGATTAGGATTTATAGGCCCCGGATAGATCGGTCCGAATGTTCGATGTCACGATGATGCGGGGAAAGTGTACGTTGTTCCGGCGTCAGCCTTGATCCCGTTTACTCGACCGTTTCACACTTCTCTATTTTGATAACCGCTTCGAAATTGAATGGATCGATTCAGTCTTTTTTTCGTTCTGTCCCGCGATTCGTCGAATAGGGTCGATCTCGGGATCGCTAGATGGCACGATTCATGGGTGGACGTGGAAAATCAGAGACTTGGAATGGTCGAGATTAAGCGAACGTTTAAAATTAATCCCGCCAACAGCGTGCTTTGGAACGCAGTCCCTGTGACGTGTGGCCACGCTCAGACTGTTGCACAGGACGCTGTATGGAATATTAATCGAGGCATGAATAACGCTGATCGGACGTAAATACTTAAGTGCATCGATCAGTCTACGTGTCTACATCACGGCAGACATTCTCCATTGATATTACACAAGCGTACGCCTCTGTACGTTGCGAAAATACTAACCCTTCAGGGACGCAATTATACACTGCTCAAAACAATTAGGGAATCGTATAATCGAATGATTAGGTTGCCCAATAATGGAGTCCTCCGCCTCCAATACTGGTAATGATATGCTAACCAGATATTCGATACAAATGAATCGCGAGTAGGACCGCTGCAGTTGGTAATAATTATTCCTTGGGTTGGACTCGTTATTCGCTAGATAATACGCAGGGTAAAATATTTAACCTTAAACAGAATAAGTAAAAATCTCGACGAACACAGCAGTCATAAAATCTTGAAGACATACTATTCCTTGAAAATTAAACATAAACGATGTAGTTTCAGATCCATTATATTGACATAAAAATCCATATAATTTCATCAGTTTTAATGCCATGAAACACGCACACTTTAATCCACAATCGAATTAAATAAATGGGAAAATAGCTTGATCATAAAAAATACAAACTATTATTTACAATTTATTGACCAGTGTAATCGAGGTTTTACTGTATTTGAAAAATTCGGTTCTTCGTAACAGTTATTTTTTATATCTCTTTTTAAAGTTTTCGATCCCTGCTTTGTACCTGTTTGGACTTGAAAAATTGTAACATTTTGAAAGAATTCATCGTATTGTGACCGCTGGTTCCGAACTTGTCATCCGCAGACAAAGAAACCGCTTTGTATCCCAGCGTCTTGGCTCGACTCCGTAGCATTGGCGACTTTCACAACACCCTGTACAATGATCCCATTATGTGAGATCCACCGATCGTGTGTATTCTCGAAACTTTTTTCACGAGCGGGGGATTCGGGCCGATGCCAACAAGATATTTCGACGAGTCGCGACTCACCGTCCAACCGACCCGACGTCCGTCTATATATTTAGACCACGGTTCTTATTTTTTTTATATACGTTGTTTTCATCACCGCCTCGTGACCGAAGATGTTCTCGATGACGAGGACGACGCCGGGTTCGACGTCGCGAGCGTCATATTTCCGCCAAACGCGACAGAAAAATCGCAAACGCTGTTGCATACCGGTTCCACGGACGATCGACGTGACACGTGCACAGCGTCGATATCTTTGCGAAGATAGGCCAGTTACGGTCGAACGAGCCTGACTTTACGAGTTTGTTAACTTTATGACACACGTTTCGTGCCGATCAGGTGTATTCGCGCTTTGTCCGCGTTATTTCCTCGCCTCGTGGAACCAAGCTGTGTCACGTTACAATTCTCGGAATCGAATATCGGTCCCGATCGTTTATGGAAACGGCGCAAACAAACATAGCACTCGGGTAGGATTATTTTCTGTTTCGTTCACCCGGATTCTTTCGGTCCAGTTCTCCTCGGTATCGTATAATTTTTCTTCCGCCGCCAGCAGCTCGACGTCTAATTTCAGCTCACAACCTAACGTATACTGTGGCGGGCCCATACCAGACCTAGCTTATCTTACCGCGAGTCTAGACCCAGCCATATCTGATCCAAGTCCGAATCCATCTTATCGCGAGTCTAATATAGCTATGACCTTGACCTAGGTAGGCCTAACTCAAACCTGGTCTAGCAGCAATACGACTCTAACGCCGGTCTGATTCAAATCCGAGCAACACGAGTGTATATTTAAATCAAAGTCGAGTTATCAACGATGCTAGAAACACTGACCGCCCATCAAGATGTCCTCCGAGATACTGTCGCGTCTACAATCAGATCGTGTACACGTTTCTTGTAAACATAGACTTATCTTATCGAATTTCTTTTAGATCGTCATACGCGTAAAAAGTACAGGCAGAAAAGTTATCAAGACAAGTTAAGTCCTCAAAGGTTTAATCCATATCCATTCGAATCGTTGACTGGTCTGCATCCTTTTCGACATGGATTTTGCAAAGGTTTTTGAATTTTTTAAAGCTAATACTCTGCCATTTCTGCTGTAATGTCTTAAAATAATTCGTTTTTATGTTTTTAATTTTTAGTTCTCAAGTTTTGCGTTAGATGGTTCCGACGATGTTCAATTAAATTTCCATTTTGGGATGGCTATTTCGTTGCAGGAATTTTCTCTTGCATTGACCAATTGTTTGCAAAACGAAAAGCATGTTTTGAATCATTATCTTGTTGAAATGTCCAATAGTATGACATTTTTTCCAAGGCATACGGTGACGTTTGCTCCTCTAAAATATTTGCATATTTATGCTTATCCATAATTTCCTTACACTACCTCTACCATGTTTTACAGAGGAAAATTAGTAACGGACATCGAATCTTTTCTATTTTTCACGATAGATCCATCGAATTCCACTCGATCGATCAATTAAAACTTACTTTCGTCGTTAACAACTATTTTTGCCCAATCAGATGCGGTCCAATGTAAATGACCTCGAGCAAATCGGAGTCGGCCTTCCTGATCTTTTTAGATACTAATGGTTTCTTAACGCCATGTCGTCCATGAAGATTAAATGATGCTAAACGACGACAAACGGTTCGTACACTCGCGTCCAACTTATCATGTTGTACCATTTCCGCATGAATATTAAAGTAGCTTCGAAATATCTCAACCTCGAGAAACTTTGAATATCGATTCCCCATTCGTTAAGACATCAATGATTTTTTCGTTTCAAATTTTTGGTAAACTTTTACCTCGTACCAAAATACATTTAAGAAAGGATGCAATATGATACTTTGACGAAAATCATGTTTCAGACTGTAATTTATATTTGTAAATGAGTCGTCCAAATAGTTTTATCCAGTTGTATACTTCACGAAGTAAGCAATTCGTAAGAGCGTAAGAACAACAAATATCAATAAAAGCGTTCTCGCCCGAATACATTTGTCTGGTACTGTATACAATCATTCACAATGAAAATCATACAGGTTGTGTCATAGGAAGTGCTACCTCGGTACAATAACAAGACAAAGAATTTGAACGAATAGAAATTATTATTCTATAGACTAATACTTAAAATTAAATATTATTTTGGAAATGGTAAATTAAATAATTACTAAACATTCATTGTACGCACTTAGCTATTAACATATTAATAATAGTTACATTTTTCCAAACTTTTTCCAGATTGAATGTTAATGAAATTGCGTGACCAAATCAATAAAAATGCATTATGTAAGTATATAAGGCATTGGATACTTATTTATCGAATAAATAAAACCTTCAGACTTGACCGATTATGGAAATTTTCAAGAATTGTTACACTTTCAAAACGATCAAAATTTTTAAGACTTCTGAGATTTCGAATGATATTCGAAGTAATTTAATTTTTCCGCTATTTTATAGTTTCGAAGCGTTTCAAATCCCACTACCGATTGTAAAACTTTCAAGACGATTAAGACTCCCAAGACAATCAAGACTTTCAAGAGGATCAAAACCAGATCAAGTCGGATTAGAATTAATTCGATTTTTTCCGCCATTTTGTAGACTCGAAGTGTTTCGAATCTCATCATTGGCTGGTTGATTTTCCCTGCGAGTGACTGTATGTGTAATCGGTTTTGTGTAGAACCACAGGTCAAGGATTGTCCCTAAATACCATCAGCCTCAGGTAGACACATCCTGGAGAAGTTTGGGCCACCGGGTACATACCATATGTCGACCGTATGAGAAAACTGGTCGACGGTGAGACGTCTGCAGATTCCGTGGCCTCCTTAAGCAGCTTCTGCTTCCCTTCCCTCGCCCCGATACTCACCTAACCATCCTCGACGAAGTATGTACTCGTTCCCAGAGAGTTGGCGCAGGCTGTCTTAAGCCCCACCAACTCTCGGCAATTATCTCTCTCTTCTCTTCCCGTCTTTTTCTCGGCTTCTTCGCTGAAAAATTGACCAAGAAGTCGAATGATCGTGCCGCAACACTGGCTCGATCGGTTACACTACCCTTACCGAATCTGCGTACGTGAATTTCGCTCAATTTCTGCCGGCCTGATACACCTTGCTTAATTGTTCCAGGAATTGCGGCGGCTCGAAGCCGCGCGGCGCTCTTTCGTGACCAACCTCGTTAATTCTCGAGGGGAACGTTTAATAGGAGGAATCTTCATATTCGTTAACGGCGGAGTTGATATCACGAGAAATCTGACAGAATGTTGCGTAAGAGAAATTTCACTTCCTCGACGAGATGAAAACTAGCATCGCCTCGCTGGTCGGCCTGCAGTGTATCTCATCGAACTTACAACCTCGTCCTTCCCAGTGAACCGATAACCATTCAGAACGGGCAGAAAGAATGCGGGGAAACTCGATTTTGTCAGCGCGCTGGCATATTTTAGATCGTTATCGGGCAACGAGTAGTCCTGAAACGTTTCGGTATCATCGTTATCATAAATTTAAAGCGTGCCCGAGACGCCTAGACGCGTTCTCAACTTCGAAGCCTTTCGTCCAGCAAAGCTGTGGCGTCGTAGCCTAGTGGGGAGATATAGTTATGGAGGGGACACGGCTCTCGAGTCTCGTATTCAGTCCCCGATGCATCGTCGAGGGGAATGCATTGACGCGGCGTGTTTTTCAAGACAAGCCTCTCGGACAGTTTTTTTTTCTCAAGAAACAACAGCCGACCTTTCGAGCATCGGGTACTGAATTGTGCGATCGAAAACGAAACTGTATGTCGCGTAAATGTTTCGTTGACTCGTTGATAACGGCTCGGCGGCTACCATCGATGTGTGCTTGAACGACACTTGAACGCTTCGTTTCTCCAGCAATACGTTCGAACGGTTTCGATCGTCTTCGTGTGACCCGTTGGAATTGGTGTTCAAGGATGCGAGCGAGTCTCTCGTGCATACATCGAGAACACCACACGCAGAGACGTTGGCCGCGCAGTCGGAGATCGACTGGTCGATGCAACAAGTGGTCGTCGGAGGCTGAAAACGAAGCGAATCCGTGTGTTCACGGCACGTCCGCGAATCGCTGCGAACGTTGTTTCGGTTAGAAGTGAATACTTGTGAAACGAAAGTGGCTCGAGGTCGTGGCGTCTTGTACGAATCTTCGAATTCCCTTACCAAACTCGTGTCACGCGCTACGAATACAAAAATTCTGTACCAGCGTTCTTCTCTCAAATCCATAATCGGATGCCGATCGGACGTACTATTGTGAATGTGATGCGCTGGTGTTCGTTACAGAGAATTCTGTAGAATCGCACCCAAGATTTTCGTTCGTAAACTACGAACAAGTAATTCCATTCCATTTCTCAAGAAATATACGACATCGATCGTTCCGATATTTGTCGAATTAGCCTCATCAAGAGGGTGGGTTCGGAAATGAGATTGTTATCGATCGGGATCGCGTTACGCGCGTACCCCGATAAATTGCAAGGACCGAATTCGATCATAATGAAAACCCCAATGACATTTGACTCTATTCGAATCTACGCTTCGAGAATCATGAAATGATGTTACTCGTGCAAGTGTAGGCATCGAGCAACGTTGATTGCAGGACAATAACGACGGATGCACGCGTTCTAAAGAATAATGAATTTTCTATTTCGATTGAGTGCCTAGTCAAGCGGTGACGATCGACCATGATGAAGTTCAAATCGCTGTTTCGCAGAGGACAACAAAACCAACAGCAGTCGCAGCAACAGCCGACGCAGCCGCAGCAGCAACAACAGCAGCAACAAATTCCGCTGCGTCAGGCGCCCAGCGCCTCCTCGCTCGAGGCGAAAAACGAAAATCCTCCGGTGGGGAACTGGGGCTCCCTCGGTAAGGAAGGAGGCAAAGGCAACGCGAAGGGAAACTACAATACCAAGGGACCCGCGAAGGGTTCCAGGATGCAGGAGCTCGAGCGTGAAATCGAAGTGTTACGCAAGGAACGTGCTCGGCTCGAGTCCAATCTGCGTGAGACGTCCTGCGACGCTCAGAATCTTCACGAGTTACGCGCCGAGCTCGCCTCTCTCAAGGTAACGTTCCGATACTGCTATACAGGGTGTCCGATCAGTGACAAATCTAGCCAAACCCAGAACGGAAGAGCTAACAAAAAATTCGAGAATCAGAGAATCAAACTGAATTTTCCAATTTCTTGTTAAGCTCTTGTTTCTGTAATATCTAGTAGCCGTCAATCGTTTAAACAATTACAAACGACTGACAGAGACACTAATTGTAAGACAAGATCTGCTAGGTAAGTTCTACCTATGGGTCTGATTAGTAGACCCGGGATAAAACACAGTAATGCTTCTTGTACAAAAAAAAGAACATTGATATTACCAAATCATAAACTGATTATGGGAGTATAAACATTTCGTTTGAATTCTACCGCGTATTTTGAAGCCCGTGTAATTAAATTGTTCAAGGCAGAAAGAAATAAGGGAGTGATTCTCGAATGTCCACTTGTGTCGTTTGCTTTCGTTCCGTTCGCTCCCCCTACTGATCTTTTCTCCATTTTTTCCTTCTCCTCGTGTGTTGCAGATCCACTCCTCTGTCCTCAATCCTCTTTCTCTGTCATCGCATAACATCATCGACCTTTACAAGGAAAACAAACACGGAGAACAGTGACTTCGAGGGGCGGTTTGTTCGCATTGAAGATGGTTGCAGTAGCACGGGTTGCGATCTACCGATATCACTGTTCAAGGTGAACATGGGTGATCCATTTTGTTCATTTTGTCTCGGTCACCAGTATGTATAGCGAAAAGCGGACGTTGCGTAATTGATGGCAATAATCTTCTTGTTTCGGGTCGTAGTACCCCGAAGGCAATTAAATATCTTTGTTAACCCTTGACTGATATTCTACGTTTCGATTTTCATTTTATTATGTTAAAGACATAAGATACAACATTGTAATTAACAAAAAACACATTGTTGTGTAGTGTTACCTATAAACAAGACCAAGAAAACTGATCAGTTTTGGCGGGATAGGCGACAAAAATATGAACGTTAGGGGTTAATTAAAGGTATTAAGAATTCCGAGGGTTTGTTCTAGGTGTAATAAAATTTCAGGAAATAATAAACACTATTTTTAAATCGACGTAAGAATAAAAATAAATTCGATCTTTTGAAAAAGAAATCTAAATTTTAGGTGATGCTTGTTTTGTTCCGTATAATACGTTAGAGGTTGGTCCCGCGTATTTAAGGGATAGACAGAGGGCGCAAAGCGTGGGGATGTTTACGAAGGAAGAAAGCTTGTGAAGCGAAGCGACTGCGAACGCTATGAAAAAACGTTGTTTTTCTCCGTCCACGGTAAACGACAAGGGGTACCTTGCTTTATAAATTGTTTACGTCTGCACGATGAGTCGTAATTCACGTTTACGAGGCTCGCTTCTCGAAAGTTATAATAACATTCACCATAACGTTCGCGGACCTAACCTCGAACAATGACACTTATTCCCCGCGTTCTTAGCGAAGATCGAAGAAAAAAAGTTTGTCACCTTGAATCGCGAACTTAGATTTCTCGGTATTGTCACAGTATATCGTGCGGCTAGGCATATTGTGTTTCCCCGTACTATTTCGTCTGAGTAATTAGAGTCCGATCAGCCTCCATGTTCTCGTTTACATAAGCGTCTGGCACAATGTTTTGCATATAAATAAAACACCAAGTCAAGAAGTGCAAACGTTCACGATTATGCCTATGTACGATAATACCTTAAAAATGCAACAAGCGTATGTTTGAGAATCACTCTTGCCAGGTTTTTCTTTTGCAAATGGACTTTTCTTGAAACAATTGTGTGTTTGGAAGATTGAGATTAATAGAAATTCTGTGCTCATTTTTTGTAACTATAGGAGCAGCATAGCTTGGAGTTAGACCGTCTCACTGAGGAGAACGAAGCTCTTCGTGCTAGACTTAGGGACGTAGCACATTCTCCATTGTCAGATTCAGAGAAGCAGCAGCTACTTCTGGATGCATCAAGATTACACAATTCTGCACCAGCATCAATAGCAATCCCTCAAGATGAAGGTTCTACGCCTGTCTCTACTGTACCCCAGGACAGTGCTCAGTGCATCACCCCAGATTGGGACAAACATTCTTCCAGTTCTGTATCAGAAGTTTCTGTTGCATGTCTGCAGGATAGAATTTTGCAAATGGAAGAAACGCATTATTCAACAAACGAAGAGCTACAGGCAACAATACAAGAATTAAGCGATCTACAAGTACGGTCATTAATATTTACTGAAAATTGTAATTATTAAATAATGATTTAAAACATTGATCGTTTCTGTTTATAGGCACAGCTTACAGAACTACAGGCTGACAATGAAAGGTTAACAGAAGAGAAAGATGTACTTCTGGAGTCACTGTGTAGGCAAACTGAGAAGCTTGAAGATTCACGTTCCAAGGTCGATACGTTACAAGGTTTGCTGTTAAGAGAGGAACAACCACAGGAATCTTCTAAAGGATACAACACAGAGAGAGAGCAAAAATTAGTAGATCTTTTAAAAGTACGTATTTCTAGCATTACGAGAAAAACGTCGATCCAACTGCAACCAATTTATTTACTGCATTGATTAATTACAGAGTGCGCAAGAGGAACGAGAATCTTTGCTACAGAAACAGGAGGAATTAACGTCCGAGCTGAAAGGTTTGCGAGCGGCAGCCGAGGTCAGCGCTGCAGAAACTGAACGGTTGACGAAATGTGTACACCTGCTTGAATCGACGGTGGACGCGACGAACATTGAACGAAAACAGCTAGATATGGAATTGGCAGAGGCCAGGCAAGAGGGTGCAAATCGAAGCATAGAAATTAGCAGGCTAGCCACGTTACTGGAAAATGCACGGGCCAAAATCGAAGAGCTGGAACAGTCGCGTCAGGTGGAAAGCAAAAGCGAAGCGGATGAATTGTTGGATGCAGCCAGGAGAGAGAAAGACACGCTAGAAACGCAAGCGGCAGCTCTGCAGGAGCAGTTGGCGCGCTCGCATTGCGATCATGATCGTCTTAGGGATCAATACTCGCAGCTTCAAGAAGAATATAAAGTATGTATAGTAAGACTTTATTTAATGTTGTTTCATTATCAATAATTATGTAGTTATTACATAGATGTAATCGTATCCGTGTGTTATGTAAAAGGCGCTTCTTTAAGCACTATGATTCCTGTGATCCGCGGACCCCGAGAGTCCATGGAAAAAAACAACAAAGTGGCGATTGTCTTTTCTTTTTTTTTTTTAATCTATTTGTCGAGGCACGTGTCAATTTGCAACGGTGTTCTAAGCCGCGTAATTATATATCTAATTATCTCCTAACGAGCATTGTCAAGTTAAAATTTTAAAAGGTATCTTTACATAGTTGAAGTCGTAATAGTGTTACATTTGGTAATGTCTACTATCAGAATATTTGTTTACGTAAGATTAAAATGGTTCCACTTCGTTTACTGAATTTTAAGAACTTGCTTTTTGTGGTAATCGTGGTCTGTACTATTCTATGCAAATCCGTCGCGTTGATAAGAGGAAAGGGTGTTAATTTATTATTTTTTTCAGGTAGCACGCAATAATGCAAAATCGGCTATCGACGATTTGGAGTACAGATTAAATCAGTTGAAAGACGAACGATTATCGGTGAGCACAGAGCTTCAACTCGTACGGGACTCCTTGACGGAATTGCAGACGCAGTGTCAGAGGCATTTGGAAGACAAGAGGGAACTGAAAGCTGCGTTAAACGAAGCGCAACGAAGAGAACGCGACGCTCAGGCGCGCCAGTATGAGTTGGAACGCGCTTTGGCAGAGGAACAAAAACTGAGACAAGAGGAGGTCGCTGAATGGGAACAATTTCAAACAGACTTACTAATGACCGTGCGAGTCGCGAATGACTTTAAAACGGAAGCCCAGAGCGAGCTGGAGCGCGTCGTTATGGAAAACAAGACGCAGCGCGATAAGCTCAGAGCGCTAGAAGCGCAGCTTGATAAGCTCAATAAGGGTAAGTAAAATACATCGTTAAGATTTCGTGTTTTGTATAAATTTTGCCGTTAACGCACAAGAAAGACAATCGTTAGAATATTAATCTGTATCTGTAGACACGTGCTACCAGGGAAGCGTTTCAGTATATTAGTAAAGCGATTCCAGTTTATAATTAGATACTTTTTTTAACAAATCACAGAGGACCAGGAGCATTATTAATACAATACATGTTATCTGTTTTTTCAATTTCATTCGGATGTCAGGCAGCACTCCAGTCCCCCAATGTAAGACATTCGGTAACACGATTGGATTTAGTCGCAAACCTGCGAGCAATATATTGAAACGCGGCCGTACTATCATAAAGAGGCGGCACGAATCCAAGAAAGGCGCATCACGGACTAATATGGTGAAAACAATGACCGAACCGGATCCGTTTAAAACAGAGAATGTAAAGTGTCTACCCTTGAATGATGACGGTGATTCAATCATATCGGAAGAGCTAAATTTAACGCTTCCGCGTGAAGACACGGAATCAGGTGATGATAATAATGAGTTGTGTTCCAAGGAACCTATTAAATTAGATGAGAAGCTGATTTCTGGCGAAGAAGTCGAGTTTTGCCCTACTTTTGGTTCGGACGCGTTAGATTTAGACAAGGCAATCGATGTGTCCACGTTGAACGTTGACATGTTTGAATTAAATGATGTTGCTTCTGCAAATCCACGCATACTGCAAAAGCAATTATCGATAGAATCGGATCATATAGACGAGAAATCATTAAATAAAGAGATCTGTAATCATAAAATCATAGATTCAAATGAAATGCTTGAGTTAACGGAAAATTATCGAAAATTGTACATCCCAAATGTTTCCGCTTCCGAGGAAAGTCTAGTTGCAAAATTGTCTTTGTTAAAAGACATAAAAGGTATTCAAAGCATTGGAGAGGATTCAGTTGGTATAAATATCTCAAACAGTCGATTTTACGTTCCTAAAAATTATTTATTCCCCGGCGTAGAAAATTCGATGAATGATCTAAAGTTTGAAGTGGATCCGGGAATGAGAAAAGTGTTGCAAGAATGTGCCCAAGCGAATAGTAATGCAGAATGTTCACCAAGTATCACGCAAGAATCTCAGAATGAACCAAAATCGGAAGGGGATAAAGAGAACTTGTCCAACGAATTAAATGTAACTTCAAAATTAGGGAATGAGCATAACAACGATTATTTTCTCACAAAAAAACGTAGATTATTTTTGAAGAAGAATGAATCCAGATCGGGTAGTGAAATCGTCAACTCCCTTTTAGACAATACCATTCATAACCGAAATGTTTACAGTTCCACTTTAAGAAATAAAAGCTTTTCTACTTCTTTGGATAATATTAACTTTAATATAACCACTCATTCTATCGATATTCACGATAAATCAAAAAGCAAAGAGCCATTGACCGATGATTGTGATAATAATGAAGGAAGTGCCATAGAATATAGAGATAAAAATGACCCTGTATTTTCAAGACCACAGAGCGTTCCAACCGAGTCTTGTTTATACAAACAATCGGAAGATTTAAATGTAAAAAAGACAAACACAGAAAATACTAGAAAAGAAATGAACGAAAGGAGTGCAGCTACATACACGGAGAAACATAGTACGTATCCAATTCTATCTTCTTTGGAAAATTTGCCTGAATCTACAATCGATACTTCATTGGCGTCGATGGCTTCACGATTTACGTCAAAAGAGCCTGTAAATTCGAGCTCGAAGAAAAGTATTCGATCATCGGACTCATTAAACTCGTTTGTTTTAACGCAAAGAACGTCTAATGGACCTTCGAAATTCGATAACAAATTGCAGGGGTCAAACAGGAATTTGACCCTTTGCGAAGCGAATCGTCTGAAGCGTATGAAATTCTTGAACATGAATTTATCTCAGTCTGAAATAAATACAGATGAACTGCCCGCGATAAATGGTTCCGTTGTCACAGACCAAAAGAGGCCGCCGAAGAATGAAATTAGAATCGTGAACTCAGATTCTAAGATCGATCAGAACGTTAGCGACTCCATGTTCGTATGCAAGGATAAAGCACTGATAGGGAGGACATCGTCTTTAAGAGAGAAATTTGAAACGATCGTAGAAGACGTGGAACTAAGACCAGGCCGACAAATAGGTACAATACGCGACCGTAAGTCGCCAGTAGTGTGGAAACGTGATTGCTTGTATTGCAGAGTTCAACCCCCCATTGTCTGTCCTGGTTTCTTACTCTAGCGAAAACACACAGAAAAACTCGTACACCCTTCTCGTTGCCTAGTCTCAACCATTCTTCTAGGCCCTACTTTTTTACCTCTCACGTTGTTTCAATTAATCAGTACTGGCTTACACCACGTTTTATAGTGTTGTTTTTCATCCTGAAATTTGTTTTATGTTTTGTCCCTTGTTGAACTGTACATTCGTACAAAAGTAAATGTAAATAGAAACGGGCGACTCTACGTTAAGAATTGAGAACGCGTAATTAACTATAAGTTTTTCTAGAGATTTCTTTTTATTGTTATATTTGTGCTTTCTGTTATATGTACACATAGTGCTTATTGCTTTTTTTTTTCTTTTTTGTTTGTTTTACGTGGGATAAAACACAGACGGTGTGAATTAACTTTTGTTGATTTTTGCAGCGAATCAGAAGGTGATACAGCAACCGCCGCAAAGGCCTGCGAGCACTCCGACTGATACTCAGCAGTGTGTGTTAACCAGTGTACAACAAGAAATTGCCGCACGCCGTAAAGCTAATATTTCTCGTCAAGATTCGAGACTCTCCGTAAAATGTCTGATAGAGAGCATAGAAAATGCCACTAAACAAGCAAAAGCGGGTGCATATAAATTCTACCTTGTACCTATGTGTCTCGCGATCTCCCGACGGCGATTAAATATTTTATTATCTTGTGAACAGGACCCGGAAGTCGTAGCAGTTCCACGTCCTCCCTTAATTCCATTGGAACGAACGACATAATGACATTAAAGGCTCCGCTCAGGGATCAACAGCAGATCAATAACTTGATCTGCACGGCGAATTCGACAAATAACAATAAAACTCAAGCTGCGATAGCCAGAAAGCCGTTGTCAGGTAACTTTTATTTCAACTAAAAAGCTTGCTGCGCCTAAAGCTATCGCCAATCAATACCCTTGTTATATAAATACGGATGGGTTTATCATTGGACTAACTCACGCACTGCTTATCTACTGTTTTACAATCGTATTTAATGCAAACGTTACTTGCGAACTTCTCTGACGCACGCACGCACGCACGCCTGTACGCTTGACAAATTCAATACAGTGAATCGAAAACATTACACTTAGCCACGTTCTTCCAATGATTAACGCAGAAACAAAGTCAACACCTGTGGTGTTGAGCCCAGGTGAGCTGCTGGACTCGGCCGCTCTGAATGCCAAGGCGATCGACTTTGTACGTCGCAACAGCGTGACAGACTTGTCAGAACGCAAAGATCCTCTTTGCGGTCTGATCAAGAACGGGGGCTCGAAACGAAACGCTTTGCTCAAATGGTGTCAGAACAAAACGTTAGGCTACCGGAATATCGACATAACGAATTTCAGTAGCTCCTGGAATGACGGTTTGGCGCTTTGCGCCATCCTTCATTCCTACCTACCACACAAGGTACCCTACGACACGTTAACGCCGGTGGAGAAGCGAAGAAATTTTTCTATTGCTTTCTCCGCCGCTGAGAGCGTTGGAATACCTACCACACTGGTAAGTTTAGTCTTTACGGGAATCTGTTTTTTTGAAGAAAATGTTAAACAGATAATTCGTTTCATTCGCAGAACATAGGTGAAATGTGTCAATTAGAACGACCTGATTGGCAACAAGTCATGACATACGTGACCAGTATTTACAAACATTTTGAAACGTAATTTTGGTTCAGTGTCCTCGTATCATCGAGGGAGGCTCTCCCCACTGAATGCCCTTAAAACTTTTCGCGAGAGTGAATAAGAACAAGATCATCTAGTCAACCAAATTCTATAAGACAAAATTTCGCAAGGACTATTTCGTGGATTTCCAAGGATCGCTGGATCAGCTTTGCCTGCACCTAACCGCTTGTACATGATCGCGAGTGTTTCGAAGTACCCAGAATTCGATGGAAGACTAAACACCAAATGGAATTGCTTTTCACTATGAGACTGAATGTTTATATACACATGCATATATAGGAAGAACGCGGGGATAAAGAACTGCAGGCAAGTGGCTAATAGATACCGCTGCCTTCTCTATTAACACGGAAAAAAGTAAACGCGAATATATATATGTATACGTGAATTACGAAGTCCTTTGTGTGTGAATATGTATGCTTCAGTGCCTCCTTGGCAAAGCCAACGTATTATTACTGTACAAGAGAGATTTTTTACATCGTGGTCTTGCATCTTTGTAACAAATCAAGTGTCGAATATTTCCGTTCCTCGTACTGAGTATTTTTGTACTTGTATTATTTTTCGAGAAACTTTTGTAAAGTTTACGAATAATGTACAGAACGAAGCGCCTTAATTTAAAATACCTAATTTATTGTATTAGTCATGATTAGTACACTACGAAGCCGAGCAGCAAATTATATTAGAGAACGTCGTTTAAGTTCTGCATTTTGAGATAGTGAGGAACGAACGAATAAGGATTAAGTTCTCTGTGATATAGCGAAATAGCCCCAAAACAGAGATGAAAACGTTGTCGTTATTGCTCTTATTATTATTACGATTATTATTAGAATTATTACTACTATTATTATCATCCTCATCGTCATTGTTGTACCATTGTAGACAATACGCTGTCTGACATAAAACAATAAACTTGCCTAATACTATTTAAAATTCTCTGTTCTAAAAGGCATCCTTGCATGTTAGAAGATGGGATTTCAATTTATACTATAATATAATATTTCCATTTTAGTAAGAAATAATTTTAATAGTCTTAAAAGTATTTACAGTTCGCATGTAATATTTACAATTATCAGTTTTGCAGTAAAAATTAATTCTCAATATTTTTATAACTGTGCTCTTGTACAGTGTTAGTCCTATTTAGAATTATCTAGTTCATTTATTCCTTTATCACTACGATTCACTAACATCCATCTTATCCTGATCTTTTTCTCCAGAATAATATTCGTTAGCAGGTTCGACTATTTTATCAGTATCTTGTACGTTTTGTCTAGAGTCGGGATCCGGTTCTGGTCGTCTCTCTTCTTCGGGTGGCAAAGCGTCGCATGGGACGTCTTGCATTTGAACGCTCGGAGAATGTTGTATCATTTTCAAATTATCATATACATGTCTCGTAATGGCTTCTAAATATTGTTTGCTATTCGCATTATCCTGTCTGGTTACAACATCAGGATGTAACGTAAAATCTGATGCAAAGTACTCTAAATATTCGGTGTACGGCAGTTCGTTGCTGATTTGTTCGTCAACAAGTAGAGACGTTTCGTAAGTCCAGCAACGTGCAACGTTACGTAATGTGTATCCACCACCTCCTACAGTGAGCAGTGGTACATTTAAGTCTCTTACAAACTTCACACACTCGCCGTGTCCTTTTGTACTTAAACTAAAGCAACCGAGACGATCGTTTGCAAGCGAATCAGCTCCGCATTGTAAAACTATAGCTGTCGGCTGAAAAAATTCCATTACGTGCGATATAACAGGTTTGAATACCTGAACATAAGATCCATCGTCAATACCCTCTTTTAATGGTACATTAACCGAATAATATCTTCCACTTTCTGCTCCTATTTCATACATGTCTCCTGTACCAGGAAAAAAGTAATTCCCATATTTATGGAAAGATACGGTCATTACTCTATCAGTCAAGTAAAATGCTTCTTGAACTCCATCTCCATGATGAACATCTATATCTATGTAAAGAACTCTGGCATGGTATTTTAGCAGTTCTAAAATCGCAATGACAATATCGTTGATATAACAGAAACCAGAAGCCTCAAATTTCTTTGCATGATGTAGTCCTCCACTCCAATTGATGGCAATGTCACAGCAATTATTGTTCAGCTTCGTAGCTCCTTCCAAGGAAGCTCCAGTATACATAGAGCAAAAGTCAAAAAGACCTTCGAAAACAGGACAATCGTCCCCTACGTTAAAGTGACTGAGGTACTTTGTATATCCCTGTAGATTCTGCGGTGTCACTCTTTGTAGAAATTCTACATATTCGTCCGAATGGAAACGACACATGTCATGAGTGCTAGCTCTGTAAGGACGATAAATTTGCATCTTCTTGTGCAAATTGTAATTAAGCACCAGACTATGAATCACAGCAAGTCTGTGTGGCTTCATTGGGTGCCCAGGTCCATAATGAAAGTTCCCAACGTCGGGGTTGTAAAAGTATGATACTTTTTTATTGTAACTCATTTTGAGGTTAGAATATATGTTTCAAGGTGTAGAAATGTAAACATATAATATAAAAAAATGCCTTTTTTCGTCGATACATCTACAGAGCCATCGTATAGAACAAAGCATTTAGAAATCGGATTTTCTTTCTTGATTTTGTTATAAAATTAATTTCTGTTTTCTAGGCGTCAGAGTTTAACCAACATCACTCATGTGCTTCTTTTAAGTGAACGGTTCGATATCATGAAATATAACGAATTAATTTTACGTTCAATTCCCATTGAACGACACGTCGTAAACAAATAACAAAGTAATATTTCAAAATAATCGCAACAGTACAATTAGCATTCTTCGAACTTTTGCTTTGACAGTTTTTTACCGCCATCTGGAGAGATGCTTTTGACATTCTCAATGTTTAAAGAAATTTCAAAACCACTTGCTCTACAATCAATTTGTGTTTTTTTCAGAATTACATCGAATGAAAACTTTCTTAGAGTAAATATTGCAAAACTCGTTAACGGTTCTTCAAGTTGATAATGTTTTAAGAACACATTTATTTCAAACTTTGCCCAATTCTAGTTCTATTTTATTTTTTGAGATTTTTTTGTAACATTTGAAATTATATTGTATTTCTGTTCTTTATACAAAATAGTGTTTCAAACAATTTAAACTCATGTTATTCAAGTTGTTAAATTAAATTCTTTTAAGTCAGAGTTTTAGATAACGATTTTTCTGCCTTATAAAAATCGATACTACTGCGTCGAAAAATCAAATTGGAAAAGAACATTAGTCAAATATAATTGTTGTTAAGCAGACAGTGTTTTCGTAAGACGTATGCAATGATGTATTTGGTACAAGAGACATTTAATACACAGAACAATTTACATTTTATTCATGATGTTTTTAAATGGAAGCTGCGCCAAATTAATCGGATACGCCGCGGCCATTCTTGTTTGGACGCTGGCGGTTAGCAACGACGCTCTTCCAACGTACATCAAGGGATGAAGAGAATTTCTCGGATTTTTCGTTACTTACAGTACTTTAATTAGTGTCAAAGGAATCAAAGATTGCGACTGGTTTGTGTATCGAAGAAGAAACAAAATATTAAGAAGCATGCGACCGGATTCGCGTAGCGTTTCGTTTACGTTTCACCGGGACGTTCTGAGTGTCAAAAATTCACCGGAGATATCGAAAGATTCGAAAAATTTAAGACAACGCCTTCAGGATCGTTTTGAAAAAGAGAAGTCCAATGATTCGAGCAAAGAGAAAACGTTAAAGGACAAACAAACAGGCGATCGAAGCTGGAATAATATATCGCTTGGAAATATGTCAGCAGATTCTAGACGTGCTCTGCGGAGCGGAGCCGAGAAATTGTCCAAAACGATATCTTCCGTCCGCACAACATTTGGAACCATCTCGCAGGTCAGACGGAAAAACTTTCTAAATAACAAAATGTCAGATGACGATACGAAATTTTCGATTTTGTGTTAATATTCTTTTTTTTATCTGTGACTTAGAAATTCAGAAGTTCAACACGCAGGCGGCAGAGACTGGAAGAGCAGCAATCGCCAAATAGTATGTGCAAGATGCAAACTCCTCAAACACGCTCGCGTCAGCTTCTGGGACGTACGCCGACAAAGCTTTACAGTCCTTTCGGCATCGAATCACCCAGGCATGCATGGGATAAAGAGAATAAAGAAACTCCGTTACATGCGCCTACAGGAATTAACACACGTTATATTCAGTGCAGGCAATTCCGTTTTACAAGGAAAGGATTCTCCATGTTGAGATAAAAGCTTCCTATTTCTTTTTTAAGATATACAGAATGATCTCTTTACTTCCTAGCAACGCATTCGAGATTGCGTGCCTTGTGCAACTTATAATTGTCTTATTTATTCGAATTCTTATTAAGGTAGCGATTCGCACTGATATGATTATATCATAACGTATTATCTACAATATCAAGCAGTTTTGCATGTACATGTAATGTATAATGTATTTATACAATTTTATACGTATTTATATCAGTAATTATTATTGATGCAATATCAAATAAAGAAGCAGGACAAGGAAGTTAGTCGACAAAACTTTACAGGCATTTGATTTAAAAATATGTCTATTAATAGCAATTCTTTTCAAAGTTGATTTTAATCATAGACTTAAGGTCAGAATTATTTTTATATTAATCATTTTTTCTATTGTGTCATACAGGAATATCAAAAAACAAAAGAAAAGATATCAAAACTGAAATTAATACTGGTATTTTTCAGGTTTTTATTGATCTTGGAGTACAGGGTTGCATTGAATTTGTTCATTCTCTACTTTCGTGGTAATTTAATATAATTTGATATAGTTATGACAAGTAAGTCTGTTCTTCCATTAGACGTTACAAGAATGCTAAGGAAATTTCTAAAACATCTTTGTGCTTGGATTTTTACAAAATTTTATAACTTTAGTATACAATTAGAAATCATATGTGTAATTTTTATTCATAAGTTCAAAAACTCTTATCAATATCTTTATCACGGGATTTGTAGGATTACTTTTCCCCTTTAAATTACACATTGTCTTCTTTAAGATATGATTGTTGATATTTTTAACAATATTTTAATAATTAGAGTCAATAAAAAATGTATAAATATATAAATTACAATAAAAATAATACTTTCTACCAAACTGATCTAAATGTATACTGGATGTTTCAAAAATATATATAAATATCTAAAGAACCAAATTAACACACTAAAAGGAGTGAAAAAACGTCATAACGAAAATGTTAGAAATAATATCACCAATTGTACGATTATGTTATATGTAGATCTAATCTGGTTATGTATAGTCTTCTGACCCAAACCTATTTGATTTTCGCTTGCAGGGCCATTTGTAATCTATGTTATAAAACAAGCAAATAATATCAAAAATTTACGAGAAAGGATATAAGATGGATTTTGAGACTATTTTAAGGAACCCCTGATATTTTTCAGTGAGTGTGAAGTTCAATGTTGACATTGTTTGAATTATCTTGAAAATATGGAAATTGTTTCAGGAAAGCATTTCCAAGCAATTACTCTAATAATTGAATATTTTATTCTACTGAAAGTTACCGAATATTATTGATATTTCACTATTTCAATCGAGGACCTAAGATATTCCTAATCGAACCTAACCATCACGAACAACTTCAGTTAATTATAAGCTCCTCACATATAACCCAGCTGTACATACATTCGTGTATTAAATTTGTTGTTTATTTCTTTGTGTAAAATGTACGCGTGTTATCGGTTGCAAAAAGGTCGAAAGCGATCGAGTGCTTTTGTTATCCGTCATTCATCTATTAACATTACGAAACATCAGGTAGCAGTAACTTTTCGATTCACTACATAATCAGAAAGTCCAGAAGTACAATGAAATTTTTGCATTATTATTTTTGTGCATTGTCATATTCACGAATATCAAGAAACTAATTAATCGCTTACCATCCAGAAACGTAAAAACACATTGGTCTTGTAAAAGTTATTGCGCACGTGCACAGCGCCAGCGCAGCCGCGCAGAACATCATACTGATAAAATGCGCCTACGCGTCCAAAAAGCATCGTCTCGAACGTGACACGATTAACACGCGAAAATGAAAAATCGTCCGCCACGACGAAAGATGTTTTAATTATTTGTGGCATGTTTCACTTCACCGACGCACAATATGAACATTCACCAACAAAAAGAAGTTACGCAGAGCAACGTGAATCCCCAAGTAGGGTAAGTTTCTCGTTTAAGAACAATTCCTATTTATCTTTTTTTTTTTTTTTTTGAATGTATTCTCAAAAGAAATAGCGCATGGATTCCGCGACAACTTGCTTTGATTTGTTAGGCACGGAATGTAAATGTAGGTTAGAAATCGTGGTCATTGTAGCTGATTAACTCGTAACTGTTTCTATTTACATATTTTATAATAAACGTAACTGTGCCTCTATAATTTCATTCGAGTGATATCTGTTTGCTTTTATTATGTTCCGTATACTAAATCATGCTTTGAACATGAGAAAACTTTTCCGCAAATTGTCCCGTGGTTGCAATGCGCAATAGCGCAATGCAGTGTTCAACATCTGTAGAATTTGGGGGAAATTGAATTGCTAAAAAGCGATTGAAAGTAAAATAATACTTATTGGCTTGTCTGTTTTCTGTTTGAATCAGTGTTAGGCACACATTATGGGATTAATGTTTAACGAATAACGGACAATTATATATTCGTTATTTTTATTCGAACAATGTTCAACGGTGATTCCAAATAATATTATTATCATATTTAATACGTAAACAGGAAAATCGTAGTTTGCAGGAATTTCAGTGATTGATAGAGTAACCTCGTTCTGCGAAACAAAATAGGGCGTAAGAAAAGACAAACGTACACGAACCAAACAGGAATCAAAAGAGTTTTTGTTTTCTGTTTCACGAAAATTAATCACGACAAATTTCGCAAAGTTTTTTGGTGATTTCATATGCGAATAACACCGCGTGAAATACATATTGCCGTGACAAGTTTACGATATTCGCAGTTCCCAGTTGAGAGTTATTACCAAGGTACGGCTTAATTATCACAATCGATTTGCAAAAATTTCACAAATGCAGAAGGAAAATGTATATGTACACATAAAAGATGATTCTTGGAATCGAGACCAAGCGTAATACTGTTAAAGCCGAAAGATAATGTCCGTTGAGAAAGTAAGTCGAAAACGTAGAATGAAGTTTTTTCACGCTAGCCTTTATTTCCATAAAAATCGATTTTGAAAATATGTGGGGCGCGCGCTTCATTAAGTCTCTCGACTGCACGGATCTCTGCAAGTCTCTACCATGTGTATATGCAAAGTACACGTACTAGTTACAAGGTCGCATCGTTTTAGTAGTGCAACTCAAGTCTTTCGTTTTGTCATACGAAGATAATAATAGGGTAAGAACGGTAATTGCGTGATCTATTTAAGAATCGTCGGTCAGTGGAATAAAGAAGAATAATAGGGGAGAAATTGGCATAGACCCCACAATCGTGTAAACATGCACCAGAAATTTAGGCGGGATGTCCCGCCCCATGCGCAAGCCCGTTATATATTTCCGCGGTAAGAGTGGCTGTAGTGGGGGTAGCGTACCGCGAGAGGGTGCCGCGCGAGGCAGGTCAGGGCTGGGGCTCAGTACGTTTGCGTACGTCGTTCTGTTCGTTTCACGTCGTTCGGTTCCTCCGCGGTTCTTCGCTCGCTGTTACTTCGTTCCCTTGTGTGTTGGATCTCCCTCTCTGGGAGCCGCGTACAAACGTAGCAAGAGACCACATCGTCTCAGTGATAACGGAACGCGTGCTTCTCGCGATGGTGCAACGGGCTTATATAATTGTTGGCATACACTGAGAGTTGCATACGCGCGTGACACCAGCAAGTGCGTGCTGCTCTTTTCGCCGATCTTTTCCCACTGTACGGCATTTCTTTGACTGTCTCCCTCCTGCTCCGGTACGTATGTCTTGCTTTCTCCCTCGTTCTTGCTGGCTCAACCCTTCCCCTCCGTCACAGTCTCTCTTTCGCGCGTCCCCGTGCCCTCTTTTCCTCTCACTCCCTCAGTATTCTGACAGCTTGGTCGATTCACGAATCCGCCGGGCCATTCGCTTTTCCCCGGGCCTCTTCAAAATAAGGCCACAGGGTTACCCTCGTTTCCGACTTCGAAAAGTGATTTTTTTTTTTTCATCGAGTGATAAGTGCTCGTTCGAAACTACGCATTGAAGGGATTTATTTACGGGGTTGCTTTTGATAACGAAAAGAATGTAGCACGTTTTCGCGTCGCTAGTAAAACTCGCACGGTTCGTAAACAATAAACAAACGATCGCTCGAATACGTGGAAGTCCTCGTCAACGAAGCGTGCTCCCCCCTTTTTTTCGAGACTCGATGAACCTGCAGTTGAAGTTCATGGAAAAACATCAATATATTGAAAAGTAGAATCATTCGGGTCTTTTTGGGTTTCTCTTTATGTATATGTTCGAGGTAGATTTTATCAATTTACTATGAATATGTTATGCACCGTCTACTACATTTCTGTGTAAAAAGGTTATGATGAAGGCATTTGGTGTACATATATTTGCATGAACATTCAGTGCATCAAGAAATGAATCAGTACAAGTTTAATGACAGTATTAGAATAGATTCTAGTATATATTTCATACATGGCCTTTTTATTTATAGTTATTCATTCATGAAATGTAATTTTTGAGTAGTTTAGCTCTGTTCTGTGACTTCTCTAAGCGAAGCATTACATCCTTTCGCTAAAATTGGATTCTGATTGGTTTGATTTAGTTTGTTTTACTTATGGCTACTTGCTGGTTCTGTTTTGTCCTTACTTGCCTTTGTTTGTTTGTTTCTGACACACAGGTCTGGCATCATATACATATATGTATATATGCAGATTTATTTTCTATTTATTTTAAATTGCTTAAGAAAACGAGAGCATTCAAAAGTATAGATCAAGCAACGATTATGGCATCATACGGGGAAGACGTAGTAATGATTTTGTTTATATTTTTTGTATTTGCTGACCCCATCTATGGTTTCGCTGGGATATATCAGTTGGAGTACGCAGCAGTCACAGCCACAGAACTCTCAACCATTAGAAACCGATCGACAGCAGAATCAAATTGCAATCCAAAAAGTGGAACAAAATTCTGCAGAACTTTCCAAAATGACGGATCAACGAGAACAGCAATCTCAGCAACAGCAGCAACAACCACAACATCAGCAACAGCATATTAAATGCGAAGAACCGAGGACAAATCTGATCATCAATTATCTTCCACAGAGTATGACAGAGAAGGATTTGTATAGTCTGTTTGTAACCATTGGACCTGTGGAATCTTGTCGTGTCATGAAAGATTATAAAGTTAGTTTCATTTATGGAAACCAGAATCCTGTTATTCGTCTTAAATTTTGTTTTTTGTCAATCGTATGCATGCAAATAACTTGTATTATCTTTTTCCTATACAGACCGGATATAGTTACGGTTTTGGATTTGTTAATTATGCAAAAGCTGAAGATGCAGCCACAGCTATAAACACTTTAAATGGACTACAGGTCCAGAACAAAAGGCTAAAAGTATCTTTTGCACGACCATCGGGAGAAGAGATCAAAGAAACTAATCTTTATGTTACAAATTTGCCAAGGTAATTTACATAGGACTATAATGCCGAAGTAAATTATTGAAAATACTAATGGGCAAATTGTCGATAGTAACCTAAACATTGTCTTTATTTCAGAAATATAACTGAGAGTCAAATTGACGACATATTTAGCAAATATGGAAATATCGTACAGAAAAATATTTTAAAAGACAAACTTACTGGATTACCTCGGGGTGTGGCATTTGTCAGGTATGACATCACTTTCTAATAGTTCCACTTAGCATCGTAGAGCAAACTGTTGCGCTAATGAAAAGTATAGTTCTTACTTCTTGGCGAAATGCCATTGTTGTCATAATTGGTAACATAATATGACAGGCCTGGCAGTAACGTACGATGACAGAAGATCCTACAGAAAATGATTAGTTTTGTTTAATTGTTGCCATTGGATAATTATACTTCTTGTACGTACAACCTAATAACATGCTTTTGGGAAATTCGAACACGTTTGAAACTATCAAAACAGCTGTTCCTAGCAGCAGAAATTGCCTTGTCATTATGCAACGCGTATCCGCTGCGGATAATATCGTACGGGTATTTATTTTCTGAGATCTTTGCTGCCAAATTATTTTTGCCTGGCTCTGCCGCGTTTGACTTGCATAATTTCGATTTTACCCCACTTCACGACCAACGACCTACTTAGCTACTTAAAACACGAATTGTGTGTAGCACTAGTTGTAGTTGTAGGAAATAGTACGAAAAGTGTGTCAACCAACTGGAAATAGAATCGAAACTGGTTTGACAATTTCTCTTAATTTTGGCAGATTTTATGGATCCGTAACGAGCTCTCTTCTATCACGCTCTAGATCGTTCTTGATAAATCGTGTATTGGACCTAGATTTGGCAAAGGATCGCGTTAATCTTTGCCAACGAATTGTTTTCTGGATTTCAAGTTTTCGTAACAATCCGTGTTTTTCATAGATTCGATAAGCGAGAGGAAGCACAAGAAGCAATTGCACGGCTACATGGTACGATACCAGAAGGTGGATCGGAGCCACTTAGTGTAAAAATCGCGGAGGAACACGGAAAACAGAAGGCGGCGTACTACGCGGGCTGGCAAGCTGGGTACAACCAGAGTCGAGGTAAGTAGTTTTAATTGCCATTGATAGACTACTAGTCTTGCCCGTATCTCTTTTCTCTTCAGCCTGGCAGTAAAAATTGTCACTTCAAAGCACAGTAAAACTGTTAAATGGATTTACTTTGGCAAACAAGTCAAGTTTTACTGCTTGAAAGGATCAAATTAATATCTGTGTTTTTATTTATTGTTTAGCATAAATAGCTCTCAAAATGTATGTAGATTAAGTTTAAAATATGATGAGAGGATTTTTAATTGAAAAGCGATTGAAGTTCAACCGTAACTAAATGTTTCGTAGTACCAAAAGGTATAAAAATTTGTACGAAGTACATTTTTACTGACAGGTGAGACTTGCATTTTGGCTTTCTTCTGAATCTTTCTTACTAAAGTCGCAGTAAACCATTGCGTTTCATTATTGCCATTGTTGGAATCGTACGTAGAAGCACCAATACTTGAAAGAGACATTTTTCCAATAACGCATCCTCTTCTATTCTCTCTCCACCTCTCCTACGGCTCATCATTCTGAATCGTGTCGTGTTAGTTTTCTTCATTCCTTTCTTTTCTTCGATGATCCGCGTGCAATTGAAACAGGTAGTGGTCATTTGGATGAATTCTGTAACGTAGTTGCAAGGTGTAAAAAAAAAAATTTTATATTTTTTGCACGCGTTGTTAAAGATACGGACGATCTTTCAGCTTGAATTCCGTCACACCGTTATATTCTGAATTTAACGGTGTGAAAGAAGTTGAGCATTGGAAGACCCTTTGCATCGTTGACAGCACGTCGAAAGTTTGAAAATATGTCTAATATTTGAATTGTTTGCCAGATATGGCTGCATCTAAATCAAAGTACAGCGAAGATTGAAAAAGCTGTGTGCGTTCTAATGCGCGCAACGTTATGCAGCACTTTTCTGCGAATATTGTGGAGACACGTTTCTTTTCGCGCCTATTTTGTTTCTCTGTGTTCTCTCTGTTTTGTTACAAGTTTTTGAAGTTGTGCGCATGAGATTATTTCACACGTGAGAGGGAAGACTCTGGCAGTGATTGATCTGAACAAGATTTCCTTGCAGACGGACACGAAAGAAAGCAAACATAGTGCTGCTGTGATAGAAATGTTTTTGTGTGTGATGATTTTTTTGGTGGACGAACAAGAGACTAAAAGAAAGAATGGTCGTATCCTGTGCTAGTCAGTGGCAGCTTGTGGTTTAAAAGAAATGAGAGAAACACTTGCTGAGTTGTATTCTGCACACAAGGCTGGTTTAGAAGTTTGTTTTTGGACGATGCCTGGGTCAACGAAGTTGCAACTCTGTTGTTCTAGTTGCTACCGCTGCTGCTGCTGTTACCATGTTCATTTTGCCTAATCGTTTCTCAAATTTGTTAAAGCTACGCTGTGGAGTATCATTCTAGTTCTATTTTTTGTCAGGAATTATGTATAACTTACATCTTTAAGCTGTTTGTACTTTTTTCTTTTTTTGGTAAGACATATCTCGTACTATATATATATGTATATACACACATATACATATATATGTTTTGTTACGTATCATTTGAGACTTTGGAAATACATTTTCTGTTCAAGAAAAAATTTGTTACTGCCCCTTTCATCATCCTCCAACAAATATGCGTGCGAATTACTTTTTTTTTTTTTTTTTCTCTCCTGATTAAAAACATTTAGAGGTAAAGGTTTTCTTATTTTTCTTATCTAATTCTAAACATGTTGCGACTGATTAACGCCTGTAGTTTTTATGTTGAAAGGAAAACATTTTCTGTCTGTGTGTTCTCAGTAGGATTTTCTGTAACACAATGTTTTGCGAATTGTTTATATACTGCTCAAAGTAATCAACAGTAACCGCGTAGAAAGCATCGATTATCGTCAAATCGCCGGAAGTGGAGTTGTACTGGGCATGGTCGGTGCACTATTAGCAAATTGTTGTTTCGAAGCTTACTTATAATTCTAGGACTCTGATCAATATCAGTAAGGAATCTGATACTTGAAAAACTTTTCTACGCCATGTATGTTAGATAAAAAAAAGGATATTGAACTGTGATCCTCCTAGTAGTTTGAGCAGTACATAAAATTCGTAGCTCGCCTGAAACACATTGTTGTATGCCTGCGAATAATTACTCTTTAGCGAGCGTCGTTGCTAATTCATGGTTAGATCTGGACATGTTGCATTTGCAAAAACGTGTGGCTTTAACAGAAAATTTGTTCAATGCATGGCTATGTCCAGTATCAAGCGATTATCATGCATAGTATGGGACAAATGTATTTGGAACTCTTCTTTATGGTTTGTCAGTTCAGTCGTTAGCGATGTAGATAAATATTGTCCATGTATTTTAATATAAGTACTAAGAGAAATTGAGATAAGACACTGAGAAAAACCAGACTCTATAAGAGAACAACAATCAGAACACTTAGGACACACAACAAATCTAAAACTTCATTAGAGAAATAGAATAAGCGATCGTAGTTATTTCCAATGTAAAATCTTAATCTAAAACACAGAGAACGTTGAACACCGTAAAAAAAAAAAATTGTAAAGTCTACGTCGGTCACTTGAAGTTTACCAAATTTTGTTAATTATCGTGTCACGTTTGTTGGCAATTCCTTCGTTAAGTATTGTCCAATGCGACAGTAAAAAAAAACTGTTCGATTGCATTTGTCCACTACTGTACACGTACTTACTCTAAGTGTTTAGAATAATTCTTTAACATGCCGTTTTCATTTCTATGCTCGCCAATCCACGAAGGAGAACGTCTGTATTCGACCAGGAATAAATACCAGCGTTATGCGCATTACCTTTACTAAACGAAGAACACGTTCTTGTTCGGTTGTCGTTCGTTGTTACCCCTTGCAGTTATGACCGCAAAATTCTCCCCACTAGTGTGACGATGATACTGGCATGATTAGAAGTGAAACGCCTAAGAGCGACTCTTGGCGATAACGAGGCGAGTGTTTCCTTTCGAACGAGTTTTTCGGGGATCTCGGACGAACGTTCGTTTTTTCTATTGGCTTTTGTATCGATACAGCCTCCGGCGGTGATACGGAGGACGTCCGTTGATACGCGATAAATACGCGTACAGTTCCTGAGGCTTTAACTTAACTTTTAACACGCTGGTCCGATACACGATCGCCGAATTACTCGGTTGTCTCGAGGATGCATATTGATCCGTAATACGAAAATAACGACACAATTTGCTCAACGATTGTAAACGAATCGACTCGCGGCGACTACCTTTGTAACCATTCGAGAGCAATCTCCGTTTTTCTGGTACGCGTTGCGATTAGACGCTCGTTTCGAAGTCTCTCCCTCGAAGCAGAGAGGCATCTTTCAACGGAGTTTTACAACGTTTAGGAGATTCATCGAACTAAGCCCATAGGGGGTTGGCGGTTTAACGCGTTGACCCGCAAACGGCGGACAACCACCTATTTTGGATAGGCCATTGTTTTGGCCGTAGGTGGTCCAGATTATCCAAAAGCTCAATTTCAGTGTCGAACAAAGTCGAAGCCCTTGGGTCAGCATGTTTGATATTGCGTGGCCGATCGACGCGCGTTAAGAAAAGTTGCACGTTTCATTTGTCGTAGGAAGATTAGCATTTTGAACCTAGCACGTTTCGATTTTGGCTACGAGAGAACACCGCGTTAAGTATTTTTAAGGAAAACGTTTCTTTCAAATGGCATAAGTATGTTTATTAATTTAGATATAACTGGAATAAACCATAAATTAATCAACGATATCGGTATAGAATTGAATATGTTCTTTTGGGATAAGTCCCTTTCTCGATATTCCTAATAAACCTTTGTTTATGAAAGTTCAGTATTTACAATTCCATTGAAACAATTTAAACGGAATTTTTAATTTAACAGATAAATAGAATTTCTAGTTTTAATAAAATTTGTAAGACAGAAATATTAAAATTGTTATGTTTGTAAACCATATTATTGTACAATGGTGTCCCACGATGCTGTACACCAGGTGATTCCGTATAAAAAGTCAACGTTTAAAATATATACATACAGTAATAAATGAATCGCGCGGTGGAGCATTTGCATTCCAAATTCGATAAAAAAAATATTCCACGACTGAAGTATTATACCCATCTAGCTCTAGTTTTTCACGTTCTCGCGCAGTTCCATCGAGAATCAAAATATTCAATAAGATATAACTCGAAAAAGTCAAGTGATACCGTAGTCTAATTCAGTAGAACTATCTAGCTTGCGTAATTCCAACATTTATCATTTAATTAAAAAAAAAAAAGTAGCATTCCGGTTTCTCGCGCTGGACCACGATATTAACTCTTTGCACTCGAATATTACCAGCAACTCGAAGCAATTTTAGTGAAAAGATCATATTTAAAGAAAAGTCATCGTTGTATGTTATTATTTTTTAAATTAATCATGGATACAAATGTTATATATAAAAAAACAAAAAATTATCATTTTTTTTTATTATTATTTGTCTTTGCCCTTATGTTATGAACTGAAAATTATTTGCATTGTCTTCATAGCCCTCGAGTTTTAAGCCCTCGAATGCAAAGGGTTAATCGAGTCTCTTCATCGACAAAGTTCCCAAAGGTATCGAACAACTTTAAACGCGAATAACAAAGAATATCGAGTTTCTAATCTTACAAATCCACTCTTCAGGCAAACACGAAGTATGCTATTTTTCTTAACGCGCTTCGTAACGATCGTTGCGCGTGTTCGAACTGATTCCTAGAGACGCGACGCGTCAAGGATGCCGCGTCTTTTAGATAGATCGATTAAGGTGTTCCCCGGATTTACAGAGATTTTAAATAACTAGAACCCCTGTACACGTTCTGGACGAGCTCTTCCGCAAACGTTGCACAATTTTTACGACTATCCGCGCTGGTCGATAGCCCGTTCGCCGTGTCCGTCGAACGATAACAGCCGGACATTGTAGATAGCGAAAGTATTTACAGACGTTTCACGATACACGTCCTCTCGACGCGTTCTCCTCGCGACGTCTTTCACGATTTTTCTCAACGATGTTTGTCGTCTTAACACTTTGACGGCCGCTGTCACGTATACGTGACTTCGAGAGCCAGCAGACTTTGGCCACTGTCACGCGCGCGTGATCTACCGTATCGGTTACCATTTCATCGTACATTCAACTTGTTACGTTTGTTGAGATTGCATTTATAATTCCTTATAATAATATTCCTAGCACTTTGGTGTACAATATCAGCCAATATCGGCCGTTAAAGTGTTAACAACCTTTCGCCGGACAGTCCGGTGCAGGGAAAAATCGCGATCGACCATCGAGGACGATGGTGATTGTTCCGTATGTTAACGATCTTCGCTGTTACTAACTTTCGTCCTTTTATTCCTAATAAATATACGTATCGATCGAAGCGTTCCCGGAGTAGGGTGGATCCTGATTAGATAGAGAAACGTATCTCCTACGTCCCTGACAATCGTTCCTTTTTTTAATCGACTTTTCGCGGTTATTGCGCGCACCTACCTTATCGTGGTTGAAACGATTACGACGATTCGACGTGTCCATTTCGACGTTGTTAAGTAAATCCTGGTAGGAGGTACGATGCATCCACCTCGCTCGTGTATTAATGTATGCGTTCAGGTGCTCGATACGATTACGAACGGGGATGCACGACCCCCTCGCAGCCGTTCGAAGCGTGTAGCACACCACCTACTTGGCCAGAGTTCGAATCCTTCCTAACGCTGAATAAAAACTGAAAGATCGAACGATTCATTCTCGAGAGTTCGATCTTTATTATACACACTTTTTGAAAGCAAGAACGATATTGAAAATATTGCCATAGAGATGTCAGCGAGTCGAGGAACGTCGGGGTCGTGCGTTCCCGGATTTTACGTAAAAGTTTGAACCTTAGAAAACCGAATCTCCATTAGGAATTTAATATTGCAAATGCGCTGGTATTTGAGCCGTTACCGCTCGACGATCGAGCTGTGCACACGTACGCAACTTATCGTCAAAGAATCCCATTCGATTAAAAAAAAAATTAATAAACGGAGGTGCACGTGAAATAAAATCGCTGCGGTAGAATAAGGAATGATGAAAACGGTGGCTGGATATTATATTAACGTTCGAGAATTTAATTAGCGTTTAAGTTAGAAGAATTACGATTAAGATTTTCAAGCATTCCTTCAGAATATATTGTATTCGTGCTACGAGGCGACTCGCGTCGTTCTTTCTATAAAAATAAAACTCGAGTAGTTCATTGTTATGGAGAAAAGAGAAAAGAAAATAAGCGAAACTGTTGTCTCTTTGTTACGAATGAAATTCGTTTTCAGTTTCGTTACCGCGCGAAAGAACAACGCGAGCTTTTTTAGCATCAAAGCTGAGACACGCACTGTAAATAAGCCGAAAGTTTCTAATTTTAACGTTAAGTAGTAAATTGTAAGGTTTAACGGATCGAAGTTTGTGCGAAATGGTTAATCCCGAAGTCCAGTAGTGCTAACGATGGCTGTGATACGGATAAGGAAATAACTAAACGAGAGAATGAATAAAAAAAAAAAATGAAAACAAAAAAAAATATCATGCGAATAAGACGGGAGAGTCCGCGACAAGGATGAAACGAAGATAATTTGCGACGCTTCTCTCTTCCTCGCTCTCTCACACTCTCACAGATAGGGTAGAAAATTCGCCTAATTTTTATACGACGTTTCTCTGTATATTTAGTGATACAAATTATGTCGAATCCGATGGACACAAAAAAAAAAAAGGAAAAAAAGAAAATACTCGGGAAGAAGAATGTCGTGCAGTGTTTTTCATCATTGTTTCACGAAAATGTTTCACGAGAGCGATGAAATTTGAGAGACGGAGAACGATATCCTCTTGATGGTGAGGAGAGAGTGACACTAGGTCTCGGTTGAAAATGCCTGTGACATTCCCAATAATACATTCATCGTATTTTTCTCTTCTTCGTAAAATGAAAATCGATAAAATAAATATCTGAATAGAAAAATGATTCTACGATCAACGTCTTATTGTAAATCGATCTCAAGTTGACGAGAACTAGACCCGGTTACGTAATTCGCGTTTGTCGTTGATACGCGGAGTGAACCGGAAGTCGTGGTATCGACAACCGGGAAGGGATTGATTCCTCTTACGAAGTTTTATTTTATTTTTTTAGAGAAAAATGACGAGCAAACGATCTATGGTTTTTTTTAAGGTCTCTAAATTTCTAAATTATCCAAATTTCTGCATCGATCGGATGTCCATACATCTCTAGATACATCCGTCGAGTTGAATTTCAATTAAGTTGTTTTACAACTTTACGAATATTTTGCACTTTCAATTATCCCCGCACGGATCATCCAGCTTTGTTGTTCCACGATTTCCCAATCACCCCTGTATAGTTATAAAACACACGCACACACGTACACGTACCACACACAGAACACCGTTACATCGATATTAGAGAAATACGACTATGTACACGATATATGATAGTACTAACCGGCAACGCATAATTTGTTGTACGAATATTTGTATTTAACTGTGTTGAACACTTTATCGCGAGGCAATCGCATCGAATGACTTGACGCATCTTGTTAACTTTTGTGCTGATGATTTTTCACGCGACTCTGTCCCGATAATACTTGTGTGTTCCGACGTGTTTTGGCCGTTGTACTCGACGCCCGCGAAGCTTTTAAACCTTTGCACTGAAAGGTTCCTGTCTCTTCAGCGGAGTCTTAGCTTTTTCTCACTTCATTGACTTGAATACGGAATGTTCGGATAGGTTTAAAGATAGGACGGTAAAGTAACAAAGATAATGTCCCGGTAATCAGGTGCATTAATAATTCTTTAAGTGTGCTGGTCGAATCTTTATATTATTATTAGCTTATTTTGTCATCTGCATGGTGAAAATAGTGATCCCTGTGCAAAGGGTTAAAGGTTTTCCTCTGGTCACCAAACGAGCAGCACCGTGGTGCCACGATTAGCCAAGAAATGCATCAGCTTCCTCGATCACCGGGCATAGAAGAGGGGCGCTAGATCACCGCCGGCCGCAGAAAATCGTCAGGACAAAACGCAGTTCGAGAAAGAAAGAGAGTAACCGGCGTGTCTCGACACTCGTTCTTTCAAAACTCCTACATAAGTATCTTATACCTTTCTTATCCTTGTTGCTACTGGTCACACGAGTCCGCGTGATTCTGTAGTCTGTCGTTAAATTTGATTAAAACATTAGAAACTGAAAGCCAGCTGTCCAGTTTATTCAAACCATCATCCTCTCCGACTTTTATCTCTGTCAAGCTATCCACATACATATCTTTTTTCTCGCTAAGCGTGCAGCCGAGGGGAACCCTTTCCACTGACTTTGAGGAACTTTTTCAGGTGGCGGCGGCGGCGGCGGCGGCGGCGTGAGCGGCGGAGGACGCGGCAGAGGCATCGGTGGTCCACCAGGAATGGGCATGGGCATTAGCGGAGGCGGTGGCCCCGGGATGATAGGCAGAACCGGTGGATTCGGGCCACGTGGCGGACCACACGGTGGCTTTCTAGGCGGTAGCGGCGGTCCAGGTGCCATGAGAATGGAGAAGATCCACCCGCACCGTTTCAACCCCATAGGCATGGGAGGCGGTTACGTCCAGTCGCATTTCTGGTGACCTAGCGTCGACCATTTGGTGACCAAGACAGCATCGGCTACGTACCTTTCTTCGTTTCACCGAAGACAAACCAACGGCGACTGTCGTTCGTAACTGATGAACGTTCCCTCAAGCGATCGTGAAGTCATATTCGGCGTTATCCAGACCAGACGACCGATCAGGCGGACGCCGAGCTGGGATCGGAGAGTTTTCTCTGTACACAGGGTCCACGACATCGAGCGGCCGATGTCGTCAGAGACGATCGCTCGATGTTCAATTCACGAACGATGGGGACAGACTGATTTATGGAAGTGTAAATTATTCTGCACGCTCTACGATGCATAGTATTTAATGATGTTTCTACGTGCCTGTACCAAAGCTCGCAACAACTAGTATTGCGCGTCCAGTGATGGGCACTCAATTCCTTCTCCGGCTGTTATCGCTTCGAATGTTGTTTAAACCGGGGCCAAAGAGCCTCGTAGGAAGTTCGGAAAGGCGCTTCGAAAGTTTTGAAACATTGAGTTTCTTAGGAACACTAGGCAAGTCTATGTTACATTTATCTTCATTAGTCAGTAAAAGGTTCTAGCGATTCTATCATTTTAATTGCAACCTTTCCTACTATTCGTGAGACTTTTATGAATCAAACAGGATGGTTGGGTTACTCGATAACCGGGGCAAGGAATCTTAACCGTTTGTGTGCCAGGGATTATTTAAAGAAACCGCGTCGACTTTTGTTTCTTACTGATAATAACATTAACGATATTGGAAGCTCAAATTTAATTTGTGCAAAATGTTACGAAGGTCTTTGCGCGTCATTTGGTAACACGAACGTTAGAGAAATGTAGGATTTTTCAATTTTTTATTTTATTTTTTAATTTCCTGACGAGCATGCCAATTGCTCTTTTGTAACTTAATACTCTAGAACAATGTTGGAAGACGGTATGGAGGTGAAGAAAGGTTGTATCGAATTGATATTTTTAATAACAAAATTTAGAATATATTTAAACTATTTACAAGATGAACTGGTCTTGGATCAAAAAGATGACAAATGATTTATTGCTTGTTGGAACACATGTTCGGGAACTTATATTTATTGGGGGCGCAAATTTTAGTATTATTTAAAATAATCCTAACGATGACGATCGCGCGTCAGTCGAGTCTATTCTGTACGGGCTGGTACTCAAATGGTTAAGATTTGAAAATCTAGAAACATTGGCGTTCTTTAAAAGCCACTGACGCGATAGAAATACAAAATAGTATAGAAATACCAAGTCTGTATTATAAATATCATTACTGTAAGTTACTACATGTTTTCTCTGTGGTTCAGTCACTTGTTAATGTAAGTTCTATCTACGCTTGAAGGACTCGAGCGTTTCAAGACTTTTAAAAATACTTTTCAACGCGAGTCAGTTCAGTCCGTGATCTCAAAATTTTTACAGCCAATTCCCAATGACGTTCGAAGAGATCGAACCGCGTGTCTTGAAGCCCATCACTACCATCTCCACGTCGCTTTTTATCGTTAACAAGTTCAACTCCCTCGTCTAGCTTTAATATCTCCGTTCCATTCTGCGTTAAATTAGTGGCGCGTTCAATCGCGCCAAATTGATAATGCTCGTCGAGTAATCTTAAGGTACAAAACTCTTGGTCTCCGAGCCGCCCTTTAGGTCGAACATAGTCAGGCCTCGGTGGCGAAGTTACAACGCGCTAAATTAGGTCCCGTCGTACCGCATCCACAAGATCGTTGTATGGATTCTCTTTGAAATTCTATTTTTCTGACTGTTGATCCGGGCACACACGATGCGAGTCGAACGTTTCTGTCCTGCGTAACGTTAACCCCTTAAAGTGCAGAGCGCAACATACAGTGCGATTGTAAAATTATAAGCCAGTTTTAAATACACCGTATGTTGCGCTTCTAACGTATAGAATGAAAATAATTCGGTGTTTACAATTATATAAACGTAATAATAAGCGTTTCAATACATGCAACAAACTTGTTCAGCATCAAAGTAACACAGGTAAGGGGTTAAAGAAGACTACTCTGCATTGTAAAATATACTGCTGGCCAAAAGTTGGAGACCAGGTTATAATAGGTTTATATTTCATGGTACTTTTATTATGGGGTACGGGTAAAATACTTATTAAAAAAAACTATTATCTCAAACAGTTTCTAAATTTATTATCAGGCCTGATCAAGATTTTCTTGAAATTGAACCTATTAGAACATATTGGAAGCATCCGAAGCGAATTTTCTTTTCCTTGTATGTGCTGATTAGTATTTATTAGGTATGTTCGAATACTTGAATCTTATGTCGCGGATGGGTAATTTTAGCTGCGAGTTTTATAGAGCATTATTTACTGAAAACCCTGATAACATTAACTGCTGAACGTTGGCATCGTGCAACTTCCTGTTAACAACTTGATCCATCATTTTCAACAATAACGAGCGTATCAGGATATGCGAAATGTTCCTATGTCGTCATCAATTTCGCGCAGTGTAACTTACTGTAATAATAGGTGATTAAGAATACGTCTGACCAAAGTACCTGGTACAACGTTAAGTTGCCATTGTATGACGTATCGAATGATCACCATCGACGTAAACAGCGGTTTAATATTTTTGTTAACGGGTCGAATGGTCTGACGCTTTTGGCCTGCAGTGCGTGGGCGTGTGTGTGTGTCACGTACACGGAGTAGTTTAATTCTAAATATGAATATCCGTGGAACGGTTTTCCTGGTTTTTGATCAGCTTCTTCACGATCGCTCGAGCAGCGCGACCGGCTCCTGATTGTGGAACGAAACAAAAGACGTCGAAGCCTCGAAGTTCGTGTTCTGTGAGAGTTGAGCGTTTTAATTGGGAGAGAGAGAGAGAGAGAGAGGGGGCACGTTGAGAGCAAGAGCCGAAAGTTCTACGTGTTGTTGTACATTTCCTTTTTAATGGTTCTAACTTGAAACTTTATCGAATGTTTAACGTTAAGCGTGAGATTGAGAGAATGAGAGAGAGAATTTTATTGGAGTCAGCGTACGAGGATACTGTGTTTCCAGCGTTTCGAACGGCAACGGGCATCGATGGTCGCGAAAATTATTAAGTTAAAAATTAAAATAGAATAGACATAGTGGGTCTCGAACGATATTGATTACACAGAGTATTCCCCGCAACTGGGGGAAAACTGTCACCAAAACGATCGTATGTTAGTAAAAATGTCGTGAGAAAATGAAACATCGTCGAAAGGTATAGAATCTGAACATAATTTTATTGAACTCTATTATTTTGGTGAAGCTTAATTTCTCTCAAAAAGAAGTAAGTTCAAAGGTTTTAAATGCATCGAAACATAAAAGAGCATAAAACTATGTCCAGATTGTGCATCGTTTGATACCGTTAAATTTCTCCTCGTGACATTTCGATCTATCTCGGATCGTTTTAAAGATATAGCTTCTCTTTTCGATCGTCATCGGTGTACTTAAAAAAAAATTGAAACGTTACCAAGCGCCATCGTTGTCCGCGTGGCCGTTATTTGTATATAAATCTCAATGGAAATACGCAATCATCGCGGCACGTCGTAGAAAAATGAGACTGACTTTTTATAGGGGACAAATTTTATGCGAACACACGCTGCCCCGTGTATAATCGGGAGTTGTATTTATCGTACTTTTTAAAACTAAAAAGAAAGGATATCGAAATTGCCTTATTATTATTATTATTAATATTAATAATTATATATACATATATTACACCGTGAGGCTGCGAAGCTAAACAATTTCATTTTATTAAATTAATTGATTCGTAATCGCGTTCACCGCGGGCGTAGCAAAATGATGTATCGTTCCGCTTTAAATCCCTCGACGACGGAAAACTCTTGAGATCGCGCGCGTCCAGCGATCCCCGATTCTATTGTGCGATTCTATTCTATTGACGAAGCATCGTTCGAATTTTCTTAATCGGTATGAATGATTGCGAAGGTGTGTTCGTGTTTTACCATCATTCGCGATAATACGTTCGAGCCGAACGAATCCCTGCGCTGTATTGATTCATTTTCTTTTTTTTTTTCACTAATCTCCTTTGTTAACATCATTCTTCGTATGGTCACACCCGATAAGTCTAGTTATATAAGATCTAATTATTTAAGACGAAATAAATATCTGCAAACGGAGCATACTTTGTTTGATACGCGTTTGATTTATCGATAGGTATATGCGATCTACCGAGTTGTCGCGCGGCGAGAATATTGTATAAGAAAGACAGTATTTTATGAGATTATTTATTGTAGCCGCGGCGAGAAACGGCTCGCCCCCTGTTCTTTGTTTGTACAAAACGGTGTCGCGAGCCTTGACGGTACAGCGTGCAGGTCCATCGATGCGATCCACCGGATACAGTGTTGCCCTTCAAAAGGCAGCTTGCATCGAATAGTAAGCAAAGTGCCCGATGACGAGCCGCAACGTAGCCGGTGGATGAACGTTTCTGTCGCTTCGTTTCATGTCCGAACAGTTGCGAGACTCCGTCCATGATCCGTGGTCCGTACGATCACTGTCCAATTGTCAGACCACTCACGTCCCAAACTCGTATTCCTTGACCACGGCACCAACTCACACTCGAAACTTTTACCGTCGAAGACTAGACAATAGGATAGGATACGACACAGACCCCGCGAAGAACGATTTTCATTTGAGAATTCTTCGGCTTTGTACAGAAACTTTATAACGGCGCGATTTCTCCACCCACAGGATGCTGCGGTCTAGAGATTAGCCAGCGACTCGCGAAGAGGAAACAGGAAGGGGCGGATAGCTGCTGCACGAACCGAGATATCACCTTGGTAGATTTAGGTTTAAGGATGACGACCGCTGATAGGGAAAACCTAAGAACGCTTCCTTCTTCAAGAATGTCGGGCTAAAGTCTTCGAAAGGTAAACCAAGAATACCTTCCTTCGATCCTCCGATCATCAGACTCGGATATAGCATCCTCCAAGGCTTCCCTAGAGGCCTATAAAATATTCATAGAACATCCTAAAATCTAATTTTGGGGTATTCCTGTCGCTAAAACTGGAACAATAATCTGTGCAATTCGGTTGCACTGGAAATATTCTTTGCAATTTACTTTTGGATATGGGATATTTGTGGACATTCTGACACCAAAAGCGGATCAAATTTATTACTGTGTAAAAGGTATGATGAAATCATTTAAGATGCCCTGGAGTAGTTCAGATTCATAAAACATATTTTTTGAAGGTCAATAAAAGGCAAACCTAATCATTTTTTGAAATTTCTATGATCCTTCTAAATTATGCTCGAAGCAATAAGTTTTCTGACTCTACTTCAGCGTAAAATAAATACTGATATTGTCTGCTACTGTACAGAATGTCGATCGAAGTGACCTAGAGTAACCCGAGCTTGTAAAACATGCTTTGACGCGTGAAACGTTTAAGGGTCAGTCAGAGAGAGTCGGTGGTCTCTCTTGACACGGTTACAGAGAACTTTTCTGGTTCGTTAGCTACGATCGCCCTCATCCCTTGACCTGCTCGAGTGTTTTTCAGCCCCTCTTTCTTGTCTCATTCTCCCCAGCCTCGTGGAAAGCTGCCATCGAAATTCCCCTTAGAAATGCAGCGCGGTTGGCGTCGAGCGTAACACGAACATCTGCTGCACGCATGGTAACAAGGATGCCTTTCGATTTCATAAAATGTTTTATATCCGTTGCAGCGTCCTTTGAAAGAAAACTGTGGAAGGTTCGAACGAACGCTATAGATTTACATTTATAATCATTTCATTTTTTACTAATAAATAGTGTCAGCCTGTGATCTTTAGCATAATTATTTAATAAGAAAATTTGGAAAATTTGAAACTCATTCTATTTTATATTATTTCATAGTGGAATATATGCAACAGTTTACTCAAATAATAATAATTAATAAGATGAATCGGTGGTTCTGAAACACTTCATTCCCGTAATTGTAATTTTCATTTAACGAGCAATTGACAAATAATTATCGTCTTTTACTCGTTACGAATTTTACTTTCTACGATAAATTAAGGAGAGTATATAAAAAATTGATTATTTGACTCGAAAGTAATATAAAATTTTTAATTTTCAATATTTGCACGATTCTATTTAGCCCAACCATAGTCACATCCATACTGAATCAGATTTTTTTCGTTTTTTAATTTCAGATGGACGGAACAACCGGGATCGTGGACACGGTGCAGACATTTTGTTTAAAGCCTTCACTAGATTCATTGTAATTCATAGTTTTCAATATTTTTGTATAAAAAGTATTGTGGATGCTCTTGAAATATAGAGCTACATGTATTCAAATTAAATGAAAAAAATGACCCCTCTTTAACAATAGTTTTAAACAAATTGCGGTTTAGACAGGAATATCAAAATGTCCTCTTAAAGATTTTAATAACTACGAAGAATGTTTTTGCAGAATAATAAATAAATAGGAATACCGTCCATTAGAACGAGAATCGAAATCTACACAAAGAATCCTTTTACTAGTGAACAGTAAACAACAGTATAGTGTAAACTTCGGAATCGTCGACTCCTCTGTTTGCAGGGCGTAACGTTTGATCGCTCGATCGTATTCCACGCGAGATCTTTAAAATGTATTCGGCCGTCTCGCGCGCAGAGGACCACCTGGTATTTTTTTGTCAAGCCCCGATAAGAGTCTTTCAGCTGCCTCGAAGTTACGAATAAATGAATGACAATGGAAGAAACACTGCGACACATTTTTTTTTAAGAACGATCGAAGTAAGAATACAACACGAACCGCTGCATGGTTCCATGCATGGTGATTTTTGTACAATATTGCAGGTAAACCCGAAGATCTAATAAGAAGAACCACAATAACAACTTGAACATGTTCTCTTTTTTCAGATCCGCTACCACAGATAACAGGAAACCTACTCTCTTTGTAGTTTTAAAGAATTCATCATGGATAATGTAACAGGACCGATATATGTATAACAAAATCATTTCACAATTGATATGGAACATAGTATCGTGACCGTAACCGGTATAAGCTGGAACCTTCTTCGTTCATAACTATTGTAACATCGTTACAAAAGATTAATATGACTTGCTAAAGAATTAATTTGGAGTGATCTATCAAAAATGTGGCCGTTTGAAATTTTTATCTACTACTCTATAAAGGGTGTTCGGCCACCCCTGGGAAAAATTTTAATGGGAGATTCTAAAGGCCAAAATAAGACGAAAATCAAGAATACCTATTTGTTGATGTAGGCTTCCTTAAAAAGTTATTAACAATTAAATTCAAAAATTTCAAATCGTTCTGGAAAAATTATTTTCGGTTCCGGGGGTCAATTATAATCATTCTTGGTGAATAGACATACCCCCGAAATCCTGCGCATTTTCGAGAAAAAAATTTCTTACTGAAATTAGGTGCCTAAATTTTTCGACGAAAAAAAAAATTTCAAATCGTTCTGAAAAAATTATTTTCAATTACGAGGGTCAATTATAATCATTCTTGGTGAATAGACATACCCCCGAAATCCTGCGCATTTTCGAGAAAAAAATTTCTTACTGAAATTAGGTGCCTAAATTTTTCGACGAAAAAAAAAATTTCAAATCGTTCTGGAAAAATTATTTTCAATTACGAGGGTCAATTATAATCATTTTTGGTGAATAGACATACCCCCGAAATCCTGCGCATTTTCGAGAAAAAAATTCAGTACGGGCGGAACTTTAAACATTAATAACTTTTTAACAGAGCCTCCATCAACAAATTCGTATTCTTGATTTTGGTCTTATTTTGGCCTCTAGAATCCTCCATTAAAATTTTTCCCAGGGGTTGTTGAACACCCTGTATGTATTTAAAATGGATAAGAAATATAATTTGAATTGAAAGTCGGAAACGCTTTGGAGATCCTTTGCTAGAGCGGAACTGGAATCACTTTGAGTTAATGTTATTGTTGCGATCCGCGATGACTCACGCGGGCCACGCCGCGGTTGATTTTTCTCGAGTGGATCAACGAACCAGCGTCGATGCATTGCGCTATACGCTCCCGGGGCCACGTTTTCAGCGTTCTGGACGCGACCCGACCGTGGCCAATAGATTCTAAATTTTACTTACGAATGCTGATGTACGTTCAGCGAATTACAATCTAGACCAACCGCGGCATTGTTATCGCATCCGCGGTTACGCGCAATCTACATGCCAGCAGAATGATCCAAAAAGAACAACGCTCGGAGGCAAATTGAGTCGCGCACGGAGCCTTGACCTGTCTGGAAAGTTAATTCGTATTCGCGCTATAATTACAACACCGCGACAGCTGCTGGTATCCGGAATCGTTTTGAACCATAATTGAACGCATTCGTTGCTGTTGTATCGCTAAACGTGCCAGTAAAATTCTGATAGCCGGTTGAACGTTACGATCGTCGCTTTCCTACGCTCGTGCCTCGAGATTAGAAGATGCGAACCCAACCGTAGATCAAACAGTCCTGATGTAATTAGATTTTACAAAACATACGAAAATCAAGTATTGAAATATCTATGAATATCGTCCGGAATTTTAGAAGATATTAAGTCTTCTTAATATCAAATGTGTGGTAAAATAATAGCTGAAGTGTAAATCTTCTGTATTAGTTTTTGTGTAGAAAAGAAGAAATCATTTAGTGTTATAAAATATTATTAATACCATTTCTACTGCGGTTTTATTTGAGTTGAGAAAATATTTTTATGAAGTCAAAAAGTCAATTGAGGAGAAATGATTAAATTTAGAAAATAATTCTCTTGTTATAATCATCCTAACACCGAAACTGGACTTAAAGCTGCAAAGTATTATCGAAGTGTTTCGAAGTAACACAAAATATACTTGTTGAACATCCAAAAAAAGGTACACCTAATATTCCTTTTTCAAATTCTTCCGCTCCCTATACAAAAACTGTAACTTCAGCCTTGATGGCTTTGTTTCTCTGTACAATGTTTGCAGAAATTGTTCGCGACTGTGGAAGATCATCGATGGTGGCTCAACCTCTAACATCGTCGTGGCAAGAAATTTTTCGAGGATTGGAAAATACTGTTAAACGGATCCTGAAAATATCGTCTGTCGTGAGAAACTTGTCCCGCGATCGAGACATAGAAAAATGGTGTAGTCTGATCGAGATAAACGACAGTTGGTCCAAGAAGATACTATATCGCGAACAGATATCCGTTTCTCGTGAAACACCCGATAGATCGGTTTACCGAGCCACGCGTGGCCCACAAAAAGATACTTGTTTCCGCCCAGCGCGATATTCATGGAATTGCAGGAAAATCAAGCGCCTCTGTGCAACGATAACTGGCACGATTTCTTCTTTTGGTCCGTTCTAACGTGCATTCTAAACGAAAACGTTAATTTGGTATTGGAATATCGTGGCTGTGCCAACAAAATAATTATTTGGAATTGATTTCAATTTTTTTTTTTTTTGGAGCACTGCACTTTTTAATTGTTTCATTTTGTACGAGAGTCGAGGACACTTGAAACGTGAGAAAGTCAACCGGAGGAGGTGTGCAACCACCCTATATACACGACATCCCGAGGGCGACTGAACACTGAACTTGATTTGCGGAACAGCCGGAGAAGGGAGGATTCTGGGAGAAAGAGAGAAACACGTGGTGCGCTCCTCCGTGAAGAGGGGACCCACGACACTCGTATAGGATGTATTGCCTCTTCTCTGTATGCGGTATATCGCTGCTGGCAAATGAAATTACCAAATACAGATCAGAAATCTTTGTTAGGTTGTACGGAAACACAGTAGCGGAAATATATGTACTTACATTCTCAAACTTTCCGAGGTTTTTGTGGTCTTCGATACCGCGTACAATTGGTAAACACTGAAAATCGTTCCTTATTTAGTTTTGTTAAAAAATAATAATACATAGATATAGTATTTCTACAAATAGTGTAACAGTATATTATCCATAGTAGTACATGTCTTTACGCTTTGTAAAAACTTATAATTTCTGCAATATTGAGACTAACAACGTGACATTTTAAAATCATATTCATCGCGTCTTTATGATACCATTTTAGTAGCGAGGAATAGCTACCGAAGGTTATTAAAATATTCAGTAATATAGGGAAAAATTTCAATGGGAGATTCTAGAGGCCGAAATAAGACGAAAATCAAGAATATCAATTCCTTGACCGAGGCTTCGTTAAAAAGTTATTAACAATTAAATTAAAAAATTTCAAATCGTTCTGGAAAAATTATTTTCGGTTGCGGGGGTCAATTACAATCATTTTTGGTGAATAGACATACCCTCGAAATCCTACCCATTTTCGAGAAAAAAATTCGAGAAGGTGTGTAATTTTTCGACAAAATTAAAAAATTTCAAATCGTTCTGGAAAAATTATTGTCGGTTCCGGAGGTCAATTATAATCATTTTTTATGAATAGACATACCCTCGAAATCCTACCCATTTTCGAGAAAAAAATTCGAGAAGTTATGTAATTTTTCGACAAAATTAAAAACTTTCAAATCGTTGTGGAAAAATTATTGTCGGCTGCGGGGGTCAATTATAATCATTTTTGGTGAATAGACATATCCACGAAATCCTGCGCATTTTCGAGAAAAAAATTCAATACGGGCTGGAACTTTAAACGTTAATAATTTTTTAACGAAGCCTCCATCAACAAATTGGTATTCTTGATTTTCGCCTTATTTTGGCCTCTAGAATCCCCCATTACAATTTTTCCTAGAGATAGCCGAACACCCTGTATATTTGAGTACAATTATGGCAAATATGACAAGTTTGTACGTAATTATATCAACGTTACTAAAAAAATAATTGATAAATAACTGTTTCTCTTAAACGGAAATCGAAAATTATATTAGTTACCCTCGCATTGCATTCATATGCTGAAGAGGAGCAAGTCCTGGTGAATACTAATTTTGATTATTTACGAATCGAAAAAATCCGAATTACCATTAATTTGAATACAATTTCGTGTCCAGTGAAAAATCGGAAACGTTTATCGGCCATCTCGAGGTCCTGCCCGAAAGGAAAGCGTCGCGCAATCGCATGGAAAAAAGAGGCAAGATAAATTCAACGGAGGGAGGAGAGGACGCAGGGGACTGAGAAAGGGTCAGAGGGCACTGTCCTCAGCCAAGGGGGCACACGGCCGGGCCACAGAAAAATTTGCATTTCCTGTTCACGATGAATAATGTCGGGCGTAGGAACCGCAGAGCCGCGCCGTCGTTCGAATTAACTCACCGATCCCCAAAATTTCCGCTGTTAATAATCGACAGAGACCCGATGCATCGCCACGTTCGTGATTTCCGAATGAAAAACCGGACCCGACCGTATCTTATTCGGGGATACCTTCCTCGAGAGCGTTCGTTCCACGGTCGCCTTTGATCTTCACCTTAAAGGGGGGGGGGCTTCAAATCTAATTTTCTCGTTTTAACCTTGTAAAATCCGTTCTTTCAGCGAAACGAGGACAAGAGAGCGTACTTTCATCCGATGGCAGGGGTGTTCCTGGCGGATAGGTTCGGTGGGGTTGCGTGAACGGAAGAAAGAGGAGGAAGAAAACGAAGAGGCAGACAGAATGTTTATGGGGAACAGCTGTTTCTGCCCTGGGGTTGTTGACCATGCACACCTACTTACGGTAGGGGTCTTTTATGGAGGCTCTTACCGGGGCCCCCAGGTACGCGCAACACGTATCCGTCAACCTAGGGAGAGTTTCTTTCGTTTATCTTTTGGTCAATGTCCTGTGTGCACAGGGTTTTCCAATAAAAGCAATATAAAATATATATTAAAAGCTAACGTGCTGCTAATTATTTCATTTTTATGTACGTTTGATGACATTGTCTATCAAATACAATATTATTAAAATATACGATCACGATTGCGCTTGATGGGTTGAGTACCGTGAAACCCTACTTTCGATGACTCTTAGACACGAATCAGGCTATATTTCACCAATAACGCGAATAGTGTTTGTTTCAGTGTGTTGAAACAAACAAGAGATTTAACACGACCCCACAAAAAAAAGTCTAATGCGTTGTGGCCAGTTGACCAGTTAATTTCTAGAAATAAACTAATCATTGAACTTCGTCTCAATAAAACGATAGTTTCAGCAGAGGCATGGCATGTGACACCATTTTCCAAATCCACGAAATCCACGCCAAAGTAAAGATGAATTTACACTTATATTTACTTTGATCATCACGGATTTTTTTATTCCAACGTTGTGAAAAATGGCGGAGCATGTCTGAAGCCAATTGCACACGAAGTGTTTTACCTGGTTGTCATTTTTACACCGTCCTCTTTCCAACGTTTCCTTAAATGGTCCAAACAAATGGTAATCACAGGGTGATAAGTCAGGGCTATAAGGGCAATGTTCAACAGTCATCTAGTGAATTTGAGTTATTTTTTCTTGCGTTACAGCGGCAGCGTGAGACCTCGCATTGTGATGCAAAAGCAACAGGCTGCGGATAGGAACATCGTGTCTTTTGGATCGACAGGCTGCCTTGACCTTGTTCAATAGTTGCAGTAATTGTTCTTTGAAGGGATTAATATTTTTAAACGAAACGAATGTTCATGTGGAAATGAAGAGGCAGTGTATAAAAATTAAAAAATTACTATTTACTAAGGTTTCGAGAGTTTCGAATCCTAAAAATAACAAACAGTTTCGAGGTTCCGGGCGTTTCATCCCTCGAAAATAGATTAACGCTAGGTTGGGGTGAGACTAGCGGGACGTTTTAGAAGGGAAGAATCGAGAAAAGTTGAATGGCGTAACCGCCGGCTGCCTACAGAAGCTGCGCACACTTGTTTCCGAACAAAAAACCAGGTCGAAGCATCTGGAGTTTCGAAGGGGCCTTGGGTCCCGTTGTAAAAACTGTTTATACGGCTGGTATGCGTGGGAGCGAGATTTCGCGTCCGTCTACATCGCGTCTTCGCGGAGATAACGATTATCTTAGCCAACCTTTCGTCGGCTAACAAAAAAAAAAAATAAATAAATATATAAAAGAAACTTACAAAAATTCAAAGTTTATTCGTATAAATAGAATGATTTACAGACACCAACTCTGTGCATGAACAGTGAGGGGGCAATAGTAAAAATGAAGCGTGCAGAAATGAATTTAGATTTCTCCTAATATTCTATAGTAACAGTTTTCGTTTTCAGATACTCGTTCAGAGCATCCTGGCCAAGATCTTTGCCGAAGCCCGACATCTTGAATCCGCCAAAAGGCGCCGCAACGTCCGTCTTGTTGTACGTGTTAATGAACACGGTCCCCGCCTCGATCTTCTCGGCGAATCTCAGGGCTCTGCTGATATCCTTCGTCAGAACACCGGAAGCCAGCCCGTACTCTGTATCGTTAGCCCTGGCGATCATCTCGTCCATGTTCTTGGAACTGAACTTGGAGATCACCATTATAGGACCGAAAGACTCCTCTTTCGCTATGTACATGTCGTCCTTGACGTCGGTGAAGACCGTCGGCTCGAAGTACCAACCAGGACGATCCAACCTTTTGCCACCGTGGACCAATCTCGCTCCCTCCTGGACACCGCGACTCACAAATTCCAAGAGCTTGTTCAGATGCGCCTTGTGATTCTGCGGACCGTGCGATGTGCTTCTGTCCAACGGGTTACCCACGTTTATCTTCTTCGTCTCCTCGACGATCCTCCTCACGAAGTCATCGTGTATAGATTCCTCGACGAACAGTCGACCTGTTCGAACGACACAAAGTCAGCTTTCACTTATTATGTCCGATAGAACCGGTTTTGGGCAAATTTTAGGTACTATAACTCTAGAGATCAGGGACACTTTAAAAATTCTAATTTGAAACTATTTTCCAAGTTCAATTATTTATCCTATAATGTTATATACTTATAAACGACGCTTCAACACAGAATGAAAGATGAAAACGTACCAGCAGCTATGCAGTTCTCTCCCTTGTTGAAGAACACGCTGCCCATTCCAACCCTGACTGCGTGCTGAATGTCAGCATCCTCGAAGATAACCAAGGGACTCTTGCCTCCCAGCTCCAGCGAGACCTTCTTCAAGTTGCTATCAGCGCAGGATCTCATTACCGACTGGCCGATCAACGTGGACCCGGTGAAGCCGAGCTTTCTGATCAGAGGATGCTCGCAGATCGCGTTTCCCGTAACCGACCCGTTGCCCGGTACAATGTTCACCACACCGCGTGGGAAACCAGCTTTGACGGTGAGTTCTGCGAACTTCAAGGCGGTCAAGGGCGACGCCTGGGCAGGCTTCATCACCACCGTGTTCCCCGCAGCCAGGCAAGCCGCCATTTTCCAAGAAAGCATCATCAGAGGATAGTTCCAGGGTGTGACCAGACCACAGACGCCAAGCGGTTCCTTACGCGTGAACGTCAGATTGCGATTGGGCCTAGCGTGCGATATCGGTATCGTCGAGCCTTGGATCTTGTCACACCAGCCAGCGAAATATCTCCAAGTCTCGATGGACATTCCCACGTGGGTCTTCAGGGCCAGGGTATATACCGCGCCAGAGTCCAAACTCTCGATCGTGGCCAACTCCTCCTTGTGCTCCTCCATCAGGTCCGCCAGCCTGTGTGCACATTAGCAATTTATTGTTTGAATAAAAATTAAACATTGCCTCTGGAACCGCAACATTTAACAATTAAAAGGTATGGTTTATGGAACCATTTTGCAACCACAATTTGTAAGTACAGAAATGTATTAAATTGATATTACTCCGTTACTCCGACCATTTTGTTAACAAATTTCTGTTTTTCCAGGTAAATGATTATCGAGCCGATACTTACTTGAAGAGAAGAGCACCGCGCTCCCTGGCACTGATCTTGCTCCACTCCCCATCGTCGAAGGCTTTCTTAGCAGCCTTCACAGCTCTGTCCACGTCCTCGACGGTGCCACTCTCCACGGAGCAGATCACGCTTTCGTCGTGAGGGTTGATCGTGTCCAGGGGTTTTCCATGCCCGTTGACGAACTCCCCGTCAATAAACAATTGCTTGGGGAATTTCAGGTTCGTGTTGTTCGCCTGCAGTTCCACGGCGTCGTATTTGACGTCCTTGGCGGCGGAGACGCCCCGTGCAGCGAGAACTACCGTCGTAGCGAACTGTATGAAAACGGGGGCCATGAAAACGTCTATGTTCTGCAACGTCACTCCCAAGTTGTCCTTAACTTCTTCGACCAGCCTCACGACGTCCATGCTTCCGGCTCCTGCAAGAAAAATTCGTTTTTAAAAATGATCGATCGACTCGAACACGCGGAGCTATCCGTTTACGCACCACACGCGAAGAAGTCGGTGTCGTCTTCGATGTCCACGTTGAGGATGCTGTTCCAGATGTGCATCAAAACGTCCTTGGCCTTCAGCTCCTCTTCCGTGAATTCTATCACGACGTTCTCGTCCTCCTTGCCAAACTTGCTGGCGGGGATCGTTCTGGTACCAATTTTTATCCTTTCCACGTTCACGTATTTCCCGTCGCTGGCGTTGATCAGCAATCCGCCGTCGTGGATGATGCCTGTTCGGCCCTCCACGTTCACCTCTGTATCGTGTGATGGTAGTTCATCGCTGTTCCACAGAGTGGAACCGAACAGACGAACCTCCTCGCCGTTGATCGTGGTCCAAGCTCCCGGTGTGCTGTCCAGACCACGGATGAAGTTGTGAATCTGTTTGGCAGGCTTGGACCAATCCAGTTTTTGTAGATCCTTCTTGTTTAACATCGGATCGTAGGTGGCTCCTTCCTCTGTTTGGGGGATTTTAGGCGCGGTTCCCTTTGCCACGAGGTCCACAGCTTCTCCCATGGCTTTGATCCCCTCGGGGTACAGGAAATTATTGTACACGGTGTCCAGGGTGTCGTTGGGCTCCACTTTGCAGGATCTTTGGAGCAAGACAGGCCCGGTGTCAAGGCCATCGTCCGCCCAGAACACTGAAAATCCAGCGGTATCGTCTCCTTCGATCAAGGTCCTAAATATTACCACAATAACGTCAAGATACTGTCATGATAGTGGGCTTAGTTGCGACTAATGCTGTTATCGGTCTTATCGCGGGGTGTCATTACTTTAAGAACACAATACGATCACCTTAATTATTTTCATTAGTAACGAACCAATTACAATTATTTTACTCTAAATATTTTTGTTCCAGAGAGCCTACAGATTCATCATTTTATATTTCTTATATTTTGTGTATTTAAAGAAAGGGTCAGGTAAGAATAATACAATTTTTAATCGACTAATGGATATAGTTCCATGGCAGTATCAGTTGCATATAAAATTTCTTAAACTCTCAACTTTATTACTCGCTTCATACTGTAAATGAATCTTCCAGGAAATTCAACCCAGGAACGTGAAAATAGAGGATCCAGCCTTCGAAATGGAGTTATAATAATTCAAAGATTAACAACGTTTCGGCCAAGTATCCTCATATTTAAATTGTTTAGATTCCCCAACTTTTCTACGATGTTTTACGTGATATTGTTTTGAATCGTTCAAAGTTTTTCAGACGTTGTCGCCATGTAATCGAGAGCCTCAAGACCCATCAGAATCAATCTGGACTCGTCGAGGTCATTTAAGACTCATTAAGACTCGTCAAGACTCATCAGGATTTTCAGAGCATATCAAGAGCTTTAAGACTTTTTGAAAGCTTCCGGCGCCGAGTAATATTTCGAAGCATCGAAATCTTGAATGACTCTAATCTCTCCGCGGCGGAAATCCGTACGCCAATCACCGCTCGCGAGTAAAACTGGTTCCTCGATCGCGTGACGCTTACCGTTTCAACTGATTGATTAACATTCCCCCGTATCTCTTCTACTACATTCGCTGATACCGCGCTATAGATAATCGCGATACGTCCGCCGAACTCTCTCTTTCGGGCAGCATTCTACCCGTCGCCTATCGTGTAAAGCCGCGTCCCCACTGGGTCGGCATTTGCCGTTCGGCACGGCCGATCGGCAAAAGCCGAGAATTGCGTCTACACTGCGTCCGCATCTGTCATCTAGCACGGCCGATCGGCACCCTAAGTACTTCTCGGCAAAGCCAAACACTGCATCGTCTTGGATAGCATGGCTTGAAAAGCCGAACGGCATGCCGACGAGTCGATCGGCACGATGTCGGTAACCATCAAAAGAGATCGTGCCAAGACACGAGAGCACGAAAGTTTCATGTCAATTTCGTTCCAAAACCATCATCGAGATACAAAGATACAGGAACTTTAAACGTTAATAACTTTTTAACAAAGCCTCCATCAACAAATTGGTATTCTTTCGCGATCGAACGGAAAATTTCACAGCGCGACGATTGCTACCTCCAGTTCTGAAAGGCCCAGGCAGCGCCATAAAGCCTCGTCTTGTAACCAAATATGGTCATAGGCGAAAGATTTTTTCCTCGTACCCATATTTTTGCATAGTCGATAGCCTTTCGTTCCATTCAACGACGGAATTTTCCGCAACCCCCCACTAACTGTTCATCCCCTGCACTAGTCGACGAAGTTAGTGTTCCGTTTGATTAGCTCAGGTTTTTACGCTTTTTTATGTTGCCAGATTTGGAACCGTTACTTCGTCGCGAAAGTCCTCGAATATTCCGCATCTGGCAAATTTTGTTGTAAAATAATTTAGTGCTTTGTCGAAACGAAAGCGCTAGGCCCGAGTTGACCAGCGAAGGGCTATATTGTTCCGCGGGTGGTACGGTCTTCAAGGCCAAACGTCGCACAATGTGACAAGTATATGGGAGTTCGGGACAAAATTAATAACTCCTAAACTATTCAATTTTCGACTTAAGGCCTCTATACTTTTTTTAAGAGGATACAAAGATGCATCGATTTATGACCAAAAAAATACAATTTTACAAAAAAAATTAAGGTGATCTTAACAAGTAATAAGTAACAATAACAGTAACAAGTTTCTTAACGGCAATGAAAAGATTAATTGTTTTTATTGCCCACCTATGACATCGTGGCAAAGGTGGAGCGATTTATAAATTATAAATACATACAGTTTGTATAGCAATTATTCTATGTGGTTTCGACAATAGTGGTACTCGTCGGAAAACAAAAATCAAGAATATCAATTTCTTGACTGAGGCTTCGTTAAAAAGTTATTAAAAAATTCTACGATACGGTCTTTTCTACGATACGTTTGCTTTAACGGTTGTACGAATTAGCTTTTCTACGATTTAATTCAACGGTTTTACGGATTGGTCGATGTTTCCGGAGCCCGTTTCTTCCTCCGATACGCGATTTTGGGGGTGTCAACCGAATTTGGTATTAACTTTTAGCTCGACCGATTGGTCATCGACTAAGGGAAGGAGGACCCATTTTCACACCCCGTTTGGGAGGAAAACTCTTTCCTCATACCTGAACGTGGTGGAGGAAGACTTCCAGGTCACCCCCAGAACGAGGGTGCCCGAGGTTTTCTCCCCAAGTCGAAGGCTACGTTAATTTATCGAAGAAAAAACGGGACTCCGGATTAGGACGCGACGAGTGGCCGCGCGTGTTTAACAGCTGTTTTATGGCTATATTGTTCCACGAGTTGGCTCGTGGTCACTGTACATTTTTTGTGTACTGAAATGGCTTTGCCGCGGTGCATAGCAGTGGCACGGCCGTGCCGCCTTGTGCCGCCTTTTGCCGAACGCTGTGCCGATCGGCAGTGCCGATCGGCAAATGCCGAGCCGTGCCGACCCAGTGGGGACGCAGCTTAACGCGTACTTAATTATCTTAACTATAATGTAACTGACCAGCTTATGGAGCTCGCTCCGCGGTGCCTGGGCAGCAAAGACGGATGATAACATATGCTCTTGTGCCGTGGATGATTGATCACCTCCATGGGAATGAACTGACTGCAGAACGGTAGAACGTTCACGTCCACCTCGATGCTTTTGTACAGCTCCAACACTTCCGGCAGTGTTACTCCTTTGCTCCTCCATGATTTGATTTTGAACACCGGCGTGTCGTCCGTCTTCGCTGTCACAGCTGCGTCAAAACACGAATCGATGCTTCGGTTAACTAAAGATCGGTGACCAAATAACGTTTCGGCGAATCCCACCAATTACCTAACGGATCCTCTCGGTTTCCTTTATCGGGGATCGTGAAAACACCGGTGATATCGTGGCCATTGTATCTGAGCAGTTTATAGACCTCGGCCGCGAACGGGCTCTGACCGATTATGGCCACCTTGAGTCGCGCCATCGCCGTCTGGATTTGAAGGAAATGTCACCTGACTTCACGGAAGATTCACGACGATGCTGCCTAACCAGTTTAGCCGACCCAGCGCCAAATACACCAAGCATGCAATGTCTGTTGTTAGTAAACAGTGTGCGTTCTGTACGTACCCGGTTGCAACTTTAGCGTGGTTGTTGGGCAGCTTTCACTGTGCTTTTAAGCGAGCTGCAAAGAGAAGACATTGTAAGGAGGAGAAGAGTCGCGAGAAGCTCGTGCAGGGTAGGCGTGTCTGCTATAGTGAAATTCAAACGTATTATTTCTACGATCTACGGTCTTTTATTAGCTGGCTAGGCACATTTTGCGTCGTCACCTCTACCGTATGCTATCTCCAACTGTCATCGACTCGCTACCGCATATATGCTATTATTATGCCCGCGTTGTTCCCGTTCCGCAGGATCGTAAACACCGTCGATCGATAATTACGCTTAGCTATTTACACTCGGTGTACGTATAGAGAAAAATCTTACGGAGTTCACGACGTACGTGCGCCAAGGGAGAAAGTTTTTCAGAAATAGCATTTGCAGTCTATCCGACGTTCACTTTCCCGATCGACTTTTGCGATGCATTCACTCGGATCGCGAGTTCGCTAGACGGTTTATTCGGACGCCACGGCGTGCTCGCGGCTGATCGACTGAATCGTGCTAAAACGCGATACGTTTATATAAGCCGGCTGTATCAGGCACGAGGGTCAAGAACTTTGCTGAAGTTACGCGTCGGATCTTGGAACGCCTCTTCCTTATCTATGGTCCCGTCGATTTTTTTATTGAATGGCACGCGCGTTCCACTGTGTGCTTACCCCGCGTAATTCGCGGAAATTTCGTCGAGCAGCAATAATATGACGGGACATTATTGCACGATATGCACACCGCGATAAGGATATCGATAATTTTGAATGTCAAATTAAATACTTCGTTTTAGGCTTTGAAGTAAATAGGCTGACGCCAGTGAGCAGTGATATCGCGTACAGCTAAACAAAATAACGGAAAATAAAAAACAACGCACGCTTTGAACAATAAAAATATAAATTTAAAGTGAAGTTGATGATATTTTTAGATGTTGTAAAACATTAGAGGCGGAGCCATAAACGTATTCGAACGCTTGTAGATTAAATGAGTAAACGATGTTTTGTAAAGAAATTAGACGTTGGTAGATTGTCAAACTTAAGTTCTGAAAGTAACGTTGTAACTATTATGAAATAACGAGATATACAAAATTTTAATTGAAGTCCATAACATTTGTAGAAGTTGTAAAACATTGGAAACGGGATCAGAAAAGTATTCAAAAACAAAATTGAAAGGATTTACTATGAATAATATGTAGAGAAATAGATAGTTTATATATGTTTATTGTTTTAATATCGTTTATAATTGTAAAATACAAAGGAAAATAGAAATTAATACTACATTGTGCTATTGAAGTATAAGAAAGTATAATAATGTCTTTTTTTTTGTACAACAAAATTTGCTTTTTATCAAACTATTTATATTTGAAGTACAGGTAGTCCTCCTACAACACGGTTTCGCTTTAACACGATAAGAAAATTGCGAAAACCTTTGTACAACACTATACTTCTACAGCACTGGATAGCATGATTTTTGCTTAACATATTTAAAAGCTAAATTACCTTAAAATAATGAACTATAGTGGCTTTACATGAAAATATATAAACAAATTATAATTTATTAAATTAAGGTCGCGTTAAATTAAAATAATATTTTTTTGTTTTGTGTTATACATACATTTATATTTTTCATAAAAATTAAGTCGCTTATGTAGAATTAAAAAAAAATATTTATAACTCCCCTTTTTGTACTGGCTTTGGGCCTCACATAACATTTTTTAGGAACTTATCTACCGTGTTATAGGAGGGTCACCTGTACACATTAACTTAATTAATAGTTTCATTATATCCGGAGTCAGTTTTATGCAACAATGTACAGCAGGAAGGAAATAAAGATAAATTCAAAACGGTGATAAAGAAAATATAATTGCTATATATGAATAAATTAACATTGTTGTGCATATCTCGTTCGATATGGATATATCTTCAAACTTTAGTCTCATTTAGTTTTATTTTATATAATTTCAGTTACTAAGTTGGAAGCTAGTAATGAATGTTGAAAAGTATGTTTTAGGTAGCAATATTCTGTAATGTTCTATACTGCATGTGATCTGTAGTGATTATATATATTATATGTATATTTCTATAGATGATAATTTAGATTTTTTTATAGGCAAGTAGTATATTATAGTTTTTATATTAAATTAGAAATTGCTAACACGTTACAAAACAATTATACCATTGGCAACCTTACTTCTTAACAATGCAATTGAAATGTAACATCTGAGAGCACTTAGGTTTTCTATAGTTGATAACAAAGGTTTCCTAAACATTGATAGTCTAGTTGGCCAGCTGGAGCATGTACATATTTAACATCCGCCGTAATAGAAATTGATAACACGTTCCAACAACAGATTGCAAGACAATTATGCTGTTGGCAACTTTGCCCCTTAACAATAAAAAGAAGTGTTCAAACGATAAGAGAACTATGATGGATAATTTCAAAGAAACACGCGCAACGGATGTATATGATTTTCGGAGTCACTGTTTTCTTTCAACTAATTATCGCGCAATATGTAAGATATAACCAGTACGAACGAGTTCGAATGAAAGATTCCCCCCTATCGATCGGTCGTAGGTCACTGATAAGCTGTTTACCCGACCAGTTCGAAACCGGTTAAAGTCGGTTTTAGGTCGTGAACACGAAGATCTTTGGCCGAGTTAAATAAAGAAAAAATGTTATGCAAGAGTGTATCGCTGAACATTAGCAACGCAGTTTTAGAGAGATAAATGTAGGGTAAACTATTTTAAAAATAATGTACAGTCTTTATTACATTACCGATTTACATACAAGGAGAATATGGAATACAAAGGACGATTTAATTACATACTACCACATATATACCTACATAGAATTATTCTGTTAAAATATACATACATCGTATACATACATTTGATTATTTTGATAAAGTAGAATTGCAAATATATGAACAGCGACTCGATCGTTCAATATCTAGGTACTTTGAATTCTGACGCGCCGTCCAACACGGTCGAGGGTTTCCTCTTGTTCATAATATTTTGTATCTTTTGCCATTCCCTGTCCAACTCTGCTTTCTCATTCTTCTCCTTGTTGTATTTCCTCGTTCTTCTTCCGTCAGCCATCTTTACTCCATACTGGAATGCTGCTTTCGGCAGAGCCTCCTTATTGTTCATATACTCGCTATATTCCTCAGGGGTGTCGAAGTCCCACCTACCGATAGGACCCTTTTTATTGCCGAGGTCCATTTTGGTATAATCTACCTCGTCGTCCGAATCGTCTATGGCATCTTGCATCTCGTCCAAACCCGGATAACATTCTGCGTAGCCTTCTGGCTCCGCGGCCAGTTTGTTAAGAAGCGCTCCTTTCTTAGGTGCATTGGTGTCTATGGTGGGTACGACGCTTGGTAACTGTGGAGCATTCGCTTTATCATCCGTGTCCAGGCTACTCTCGGGTTTGTCGAAGTAAGAGCCTTTCTTTTTCTCTCTAGACTGAATCAAGTCCTTCTTGCCAATCGTAGGAACGTAGTCCCCGATATCACCATAAATGCTCTCGTCCTGAGGCCTCGGCGCTATGTCCATGTCATTCATATCGTCGGGCCTCGATCGTCCATCTTTATTTTTCTTTCCTTTCTTCCCGTGACGATTACCCTGCCGTAGATACGACAATATCTGTGCCAATTTGTTTATGACAATATCGTTCGTCGTCAGAGTAGGCGTGTTGTCTATCGTGGGCACGTCAGCTTTGCTCCTAATCAAAGTAGTCGGTATGTCTACGTCCGCATTTTCGTCGTCCAATTCTATTACGTAAGCCATGCGGCCAGGTGTGAATAACTCGTTTCTCTCGATAGTCTTGGACTTCATGATCATAACAGTTTTGTACACGTTCCGTCCCATCTTGGTTTTGAATTGCATCTCGTCGTCTTTCTTTTCAGTTTCCTTTTTGTCTTTCACCTTGTCTTTTGGCTTCACTAACTTCTCCATTTCCTGCTCCTGCTCGTGCTCCTTTGCCTCGATTTCGCTGCGTACCTATAGGAATGAACTTATTTGTTTAGACTGTATTAGTGTTCTTAAAATGAAAAAAAAGACAATCAGGATTGCTAATTATTTATTATTTTTTTTCAGATCCATACCTTCTGAAGAAGAGCATAATCTAATCCTTTGACCAAGTGAGTATGTTCCATGTCACCACCCAAGAATTTTGACTGTTGAATCATTTGTCTCCTGCGTTCGGCTGCATCCATTCCTGATTTCAAATCTGGCGCAACGGCTCTGTAAGCACTGGCACTGTTCATTGGATCTTCTGCTTGGTAATCTTGATTTGTGCCGTCTCTACGTTCCCTAGCTCTGTCTCTGTACTTCTCCGCCAACTCTGCCATTTTATCTTCTTCCTGTTTCTTTAGTTTAGCGTAGAAGCTTTTCTTCTTCCTTCGCAGCTCTGCTCGACTACCCCCGCTAACATTAGATGTTTGTGCAGTCTTTGCACTAGCATCTCGAGCAGTGCCAGGTATGGATGCTGGTGTAGCCGATGGAACCGAGGCTCTCGGTGTCATTAAGAGTTTCCGAAAGTCATCGTTCGTTAAACGAACGGACATTCCCATGTCCTCCTCCGTTGTCTCTGGCATTTTTGTTTTTGTAGTTTGTTCCTTTTAAAGATTGAGGTTAGTTTGTTAAAATAAATGAAACTCCTGGTGGAATAAACACCAAGAGTTGTTACGAAACGCCAGATTAATGTATATAAACTACATGCGGTTAATATTGTAAAATGCACAATATTTGCATAAGAAAAATTGATATGTCACTTTCTTATTTCATATCGATATTGCTAAAGAAAAGAAATCCATCAATACTGTCAACAAAACATTATGGGGATTTTCCCCTAGGGTTTTTCGTGATGGCGCTATCACTGCGTCATTCACTATTTAAATTTTAAAATATTTGTCAACTCTTTCTGGTTCGAGACCAGCTTTTTTCTAATTTTTAAAGAATAAGAACTTTACCTTAATTACGCGTAAATACACTTAAAAAAAGTATCACATAAATACTAATAAAATTAAATAAAACAAATTTCGTTCTCGTGTGCGAATACTTGCGTAAAGTTTTATTAAGAGAACAATCAATTTTCACATAATAGTACAGTACAGTGAAATGAACAAGATTAGACAGGTATTATCAATTATTTTCAATTCTGACAACGTGATATTCAGCATCTATGCAGTTCACATACTTCATTGTCGGTTTTCCTAATTGAGGGTTGGCAATGAAATGTGCAAATCGAGTAATGCCATTACAAGCAGCCCCGTATTGTCCCTCCTTGTTTATTGCAATCACTGCACCGGTAAAGGTTGGATAATGTTCAGCAATTCTGCGAATCGCTGTTGTTGCGGCTGCAGTTGGAGTAGCGCCGCGACGCATCTCTTCCACAGCCAAGAAACTTAAAGAATAGTTACGGTTTAAAACTCTGTAGATCTGTTTTATTGACTAAATGAGTTTGTTCTTTACCTAGGTAAAAAGCGCATCATAATGTCACCTTCGCCGGTACCGGCGGCTGCGCCGACCTGTTGATCGGCGTATGCGCCTGCACCCGCGATCGGGGAATCACCGATGCGGCCAGGAATTTTATTTCTTGCGCCATTTGTTGACGTACCAGCTGCTATATGACCGTTAGAATCTATAGCAACGACACCAATCGTGTCGTGGTTTTCCTCGTTCACGAACGACTCGTGCTCCTCGATATCGTTTTCCATTGTACCTATCGAACGATACGGGCCACAAGTCGTTCTCGGATCTGGTGCAACGTTCTGGTACAAGCATAATAACAAATGTGGGTCTGATGGAAAACGGTCAATTCTGTTAAAAATGTTTTACCTTCCAAAAGTTGGGCTGACAGTTATTGCTTCTCCAATCCATCCACATTTTCTTGGATTCCTCTGTTTGTAGAGACTCCTCCTTAAATCCCATCTCCACAGCAAACTTTGCAGCCAACTCTCCACCTAGCAAGGAATGTTCTGTGTTTTGGAGAACCTTGCGAGCAACAGAAATAGCATTCCTGACATTTCTTAAGAGACCTACACCGCCTACATCCATCGTGACTCTGTTACCAACAAAGTTTATTTAATTTACGGACTTTTATTTTAAAATTAGTAGATCTGCGAATAAATGATTGCCGTACCCGTCCATGATTAAGGCATCCAATGTAGTTTCTCCAGCCTCATCCGGGCTACCTCCATATCCCACAGTTTTTCTGCATCTTTGCTGTTCGCAAAGGCTGCAACTTTCTTCTATTGCATCCAAAGCACTCCTCTTCTCATTGTATAGAACATCCCATGCTGAAAATAAATTCAAGTCCTTCATTTTAGTACAGTATTATTTTTTATAAGTTATATTTCTATAAAGTACCACCTTTTTGTGTTGCATCATGATAATCCCAGGTAATGACTACTAGAGGAATGCTGTTATTGGAAAGCATTCCTTTGCAAGTTACTAAATAGATACTTGCAAATAAATAGATCGCTAGTATAGACTTCATGTTTAGAGCTTTGTTTCAATACTACTGATCGATATTGAGGATTCATAAAGTAGGTGATCTTTGTTCGCATACAAGGTGGGGATATATCTTTAGTCTATGGGTAATACTGTTTTCATACTGCATTTCTTATTAACACAGATATCCGATAATCTATAGACGACAATGAACTGCCAGTCAGTCTCTGTAATTATGTCATTGGTTATGATAATAACTGCATCATTTTCTTCATAATTTCATTATTAAGACATTTTCATTAGGTAACAAATATAATATATAATTAATCAAAGATGCTGATACAAATAAATATTTCGATGAAATCAAATTTGATTTCAACGTTAATATTATCTTATCTAGCTCATGGAAAAGTTCAACGCGATAATGACTCCAGTAAATAGTGAGTCACAATCAAAATCGTACACCACATATGATAATATGTTTCATTCGGAAAAGAAAGTTTAGGAATGATTTGGAAAAAAAATAAGGCGGACATATTGTAAACATATCTGTATTTATTGTGCAATAATGACAAAAGAAATGAGTATTGCTTAACATAACAAAAATAAAATTACTATAATACAGGCAGAAAAGATCTCAGCTAAAATCGCACAGATTAAGAATATTGTTGTATATTTAAATTAAATTAAAAATTAGTACTTTGTAGGGTAACCGCGGCTGCATTCTCAATTACGTTTAGATCGAGTGATTTGGGGAAGTATATTGATAACTTTCGGGCAGTTATACACATCATTCTGCTTTGCATGTATGAAGTGTTTAAACGCTCCAATTTCAATATTCAATATAGCAACGAAATAAGAGTGGGGGAATTAGATTCATGTTGAGTTTGATAACCTTTCCTCTAAGACCGGTGCGGAAATCTAAGTCATGTTTGTCAATTATATCATTGAATGCTCATAGGGTATTCAACACGCGTACTATCAGACCGAGAGCACATAAACACCTACGCAATTCAATGCATTAAGTGTTACAATTTATCAACCAATGAGGTTACCGAATTATTTTGACCGCTGACGATTGCTTAGCTTCTTGAAATTCTGCCTCGTTTTGACACAACTTTGTCATTATTTCGTACAGCATTTAAACAAAGATCGTACATAACAATTTGGATGGCGGTTCTTAATTTCCGACTAACCATGAAAGAGTTCTTTGACACAAGCAATTTGCAATCGATGTAGAAGAGCTTCGCCCGTCTTTGTCGCTAAATAAATAAGACATTACATTTCTGTAAGCTCTAGGAAATATTTTGGAAGTCGCGTTAAATAAATTGTATCGATAGTTTTCTCGTTGTGAGAGAATCGTACGATCGGAACTCGTACTTCGTCGCGATCATAACCTGTACGCATTTGTTTCTTAAAAATGCCATTCAAAAAGGACTTGCAGCTTCTGTTGAAGCCTTATTATTTGATAAACATTATGCTCAGCGTATCGTACATCATCTCGAAACGTGTACCATTTGTTTGTCATTATGTGTTTGCGCAATCCGAGTGTGAACTTGATGGGGTAAGTCTTAAACAGAGTTCCGTTGCTTATGCAACGATACGATGATTATTTTCTGTATTTTAGAGGGAGACGGAGATCCTATTTTTTCTTATGATAGTTATAATGATAAGGTCACGGAAAACTGGAAGCGTCACTATGATAAACTACTTGTCATCCAGTTTCGTTTATACCAAAGTTGCTAATCTGATTCTATGGTTTTACGCGGACGTTCGTATGGGCATATTGTTTGCCATTGTGTTCATTTGTACGTGTTTATAGCTCGACAATCTTTTATACGATACACAAAGTTTGACTTGTAATTTTCTAATTACAGTGTGCGGTTTGGTGTTCCCTGAACCAACGTATCAAGGCCCAGAGAATGTAATTTACTTGCGCGGTGCGGATGATTTGCAGACGGAACTGCAACGCAACACAAGAGTCGTTTGGCTAGTTGCATTCTATACGGCATGGAACCCAGCTTGCGTTAATTTCGCACCGATATTTTTTGAGCTTTCCGCAGAGTTAGTTGCATTTGTTTCACGCGTCATATACAATCATATGTTCTCCAAAGATAATACTATGTACAAAATTTTCAGATACGCTTTAGAAAATTTAAAATTTGGGAAAATAGACATTGGAAGATATCCGGATGCTGGTGTGAAGTATCATATTAGCGATGCCAGCACTAGCAAGCAGCTTCCTAGCTTAATTCTATTTAAGGATGGTAAAGAGGTGGAAAGGCGTCCTTACGCAGACCATAAAGGCAAACTGGTTAAATTTCTTTTTTCACTGGTACGTACAAAGCAGTTTTTTTTATGTTTAGGTTGTTTTACGTACATTACAAGGCACCTGTTATTTTGCAGGACAATATAAAAGCGGCATTTGATCTTAACAATATTTATAAAGATTGTAAAAAGTCTCTTCTCAAAAAGAAAGAGAGAAAAACAGTGAAAGCAGAATAACATAATATATGTTTTCGAGCATTTGTTAAAATGTTACCAATTCCATAGCATTATCAACAACTTCGATCGAAGGATGACTTCTACTATGTAGAACAGACATTTAGCGTACGTACAGTCAGTGTCTCGCGCAAATTTTTATTTATAGCGAAATACTAATCTTTGTAAATATTTCATTGTACCTTTTATCATTACACGCGTCTCATGCACCACTGTGTTCTATTAGTAAGATCTGATCTTAGCATTAGGATGAAACAATGATTTATTGAAAGGTAGATATTGTTGCGAACAATATTGATGTTGAATGACATGCGAGTGCCACACGTTGAGTATCGTTTACACGCATAAAAGGTTTTGCATTATATATGTTTATTCAAAGCAAAATGTAGCTTCTAGTTACATTACCTATACTTCGTATTCAACGTTGCAGTTTTAATTAAATAAACGATCGTTGAAGTATACGCTTTTGTAAGGTTTTCATGTGCACGGCGCGTATAAAATTAAATTTTCGTATATTACAAATCCAAGATATACAATGTACAAATACATAGTTGTAAATGCAAAATTTCGACAGATGATTTATTATACAGGCGGCCAAATGATCGTGACTTGTCCATGAGCCGATTCTGGCAGCCATTTTTGATAGGCTGACAGAAGAACTGAAATTCGTAATAATGTTTTTAAAATTGTTCTAGCGAAATATCCACACATAAAAATCAAACTTACAACTTTCATCTGCCCTCCAAGTTTCTAATAACTTTTCTTTCGACATGATCGCACGAGACATTAAGAGCCGAGTCATTTCTTGTGTTCGTGGTATTAATCTGAAAACATATTATTTGAATCGAGTTCCTCTTCTTATTTAAGATAAATGTTTAAGAATCTTACTTGGCCCATGACTTGTTAATACTTTGTGGAGTGGATAAGAGCGAAGGCACGAATCGTTTTAATTTTGGACAAACTTTGCCTTCTAGAAAGAAACATGCAAACCACTTCACTCCTTCCACGGTGAGAGGATGTTCCATGTTGATTGTTGGTAGCTTCCATCCACCTCTTCCTACCGTTCCTGTTATGGAACACATAACTTTTCCCGTCTCTTCGTCATACCTATATAAACATGTACGATATAAGTAATTCTTGAAAATAACGAAAATTTATAACTGTATAGCAAACCTCGGTGGTGGATCGGTCAAAGGTTCTCCGAGCTGACACAACGACGGAGTAAATTTAGGTAGCCATTCTGGTTCTATGACTGTGACGCCACGCATGTACATTTTATTCGTCTCGTATACTTCTTGATAAACCACCCATTCGGGACACGACTTCCGGAGAACGCACGACGAATGCATGAATACTGGATCTTCCATATCCAAGGTTCTAAACAAGTACGTTTGATTTGATATACAGACGATATTATGATCGGTAGTGTACAAGTTTTTAACCCTACTTGTAAGCGTATTTCCATTTATTCTTGTCTTGATCTTCGCCAATTTCGTCTGGCATTACTTTCTTTGCAATCTGATCCGCCATTCCAGCGAGAACTATTTGTCTCAGCAGTTTGGCTTCGGTATCGTTTGGTGGTTCCATTCTAAATTATATAGAGGATGTTCGTTAACTAGTGGTACAAGCGAAAGGGGGGTGATTCTACATGAAAAAATAAGTCTAAAATATAGAATAACAATTCTTCAGGTTAGGCTTTATTTTCGAGAAAATCGACTTTGGATTTTCGTGGGGTATGCGTGCACTTAACCTTGTCTCGATGGGTATTATTGCAGTTTAAGTTTAAGTTTAAATTAATAAACAATTTCGTGACACTGGTAGTGTTTATCAACATCAACTTCAAAGTCAATTTTCTCGAAGGCAAAGCCTCACATGAACAATTTTTATTCTATATTTTAGACTTATTTTTTTATGTAGAATCACCCCCGTTTCGCTTGTTTGGACGTACAAGTATGGAATACGTACTGTGGATCTATAGTGAGATTTAAATCTTGTACGTTTAGATTAATTTCATTCGTCAGCTGTTGTCGCAGTTTCCTAATTTCTACGATAGCTTTATGCCGTAAACCATGATTTTCGCAGAACGAGAGAAGCTTCCCCTTAGTCCCTGCATATTCTGCGGCTCCCACAGCTCTCATCAAGACCATTGGATCACCTTTACGAACAGTGTACATGTACATACACACTTTTAGCTTCACCACTTTAAATATCTCTATCGCTGTTGATGATGACGAAGAAACGTTAGGGGAAGAAAATATTTTGTTGAAGAGGATACATCATATTAAGGACATTTCTTCGTCATTGTTAACAACAATGGTGATATTCAACGGAGCATTTAATCGATCTACCGAGAAGTAAACTGTTGCAAGTTCCGGCCCAGTGCCGTCTCATTTGTGACCATTTGCTTTTGAAAGCTCCATCCGACTCGTATGCTTCCACCAGCACTTCCTGAACGGAAAGTGCTGCAACCATGCAGATAGTGTATTGCAAGAGATTATGCTGATGAGAAAGAGCCAACATCTTTCCGAAACGAGGAGCAACCGGAAACGCAGCAATACTGTGACCAAGTGGCGTGATTTTGGCACTGTATGAACCTGCAAGGTGACGAATTGTACACCGTATTTTTTAAAACATATAACCTAACCTAACCACGAGGATGCTAGGAACATTACTATAAGAAATTATAAACGTAGAGATAAACATAACAAGTTGAACAGATGCTGACAAGGCGATAAAGCGTTAATAATTCAAAATTTGTTTAGTTTCCTTAGTAAGACTAATCCAGAGAATCTGAAATTTATATTAAACATCAACAACGACCGGTTGTACCTTCTTTGCCGGGCGGGGGCTGATGCAAAGCACCAAGAATTAACAGTCGTTTTTCCGCCATTTGCAATTGTACAATGTCCGGTGGCGTTGGGAATGGGAAATTCACAACTTTATCAATGTTCATTACTTTCATTTGCAGGACCAAATCGTCCACGGGTTTCCTCTGTATCTCCGACTGACTGAACTGTTCAAATTGGTCATTGAATACTGCCGACGAGTACAATCTAGAAGTAACATTCGTTAATTTATCCTCCACGTATGTGAGATTCTATGCATCGATAAATACCTGTAGGTGTGGCCAGGACCAGTTCTGCCAGCTCTGCCTGCACGCTGATTAGCGGATGCTTTGCTAGTGTAACAGACTTTGTACGTACTGACGCCTGTTACTTTATCGTACATTCTTGTTTTACATCGTCCGCTGTCTATCACGTACTTTATATTGGGTATTGTTAGAGAAGTTTCGGCTACATTTGTAGCTACGACGCATAACCGACAATCCTCTGGCGGTGATTCGAACACCTGAAAACGGGCGTATTTCAATTACTCGTTCCATCGCGCGTGTTCACTCATAATTTCTTCCTTACCCTCGCTTGTTTGTAACTTGGCAATAGGGAATACAGCGGTAAAACAAACAATGATTGTGCATTCGCGCAATCCTTTAAGTCAATCACATCATCGTCCTCATCTTCGTCTTCGTCTAATTGTAGTTCTTCGTCGTCATCCGCTTCAACCAAATCCTCGTGCGTGTCGTCGGCAGGAATCACAGAGTAGCTAAGCGTTTAAGGTATTTTATAAAGATTTTTTTATGTAATTTGTGCAGATACTTCTACATACTCGTCTAGATTAATGTTTGGCAATTGAATTTCTTTCTTCTTTCGCAGTTTGTTGCAACGTATTGCGTTCTCGGAACGAAAATCATCCTCGGAGTCATCGTTATCACTCTTATCGGTAGTTTCTTCTTTTTTTTTCTCCTCGACGTCCGCGTTTACTTGTGATTTCTGTGGCTTCTTACGAGTCTCTTTTTTGCTCTTCATGGGAAACGCTTTGCGTAATTTTCGTACCACAAAATTCACTTCCCTTTGCCCTGAATTTTCATTAATAACAAGCTTTTGAACATACAAAAAAAAAAAAGAAATTACGATTGGCTATACCTGTTAGAAATATTAAGATACCACCATCCGGGAGGCGAGTGTGAATCTTTACTGCTTTTCGCAAGGCATCAGCAACATAGTTGGTGTTTGTTTTCCGATTGAAATGTATCGTAACCGGAAACTGCCTCGATTTCACTGTTAGTACCGGCGGTTTCACTTTAAACAATTTTTTGTTCTCTACAAATTCTTCCACCCTCAAGGTAGCCGACATAATTACAAGTTTCAGAGGATTGTTCTTCTTGTTACGCAGTGGTACTATCCGCGATAACAAACCGATTAAAATATCCGTGTATACGCTTCGTTCGTGGGCCTCGTCCAGAATTATTATCGAGTATTTAGTGAGCAAAAAGTCCTGAAAATTGTTAAAGATTAGGTTCAAATCTTAGGTTTTCATTCGATTCGCATAAGCAACTACGTACACTCTGTATCTCTTTCAACAGAACACCGTCGGTCATGAATTTGATTTTTGTCTCGGACGTTACGTTCCCCTCAAAACGAATCAAATAGGAAACCTCTTTTTCCGTGAGATTCATCTCCTCGGCTACGCGTTTGCTCATCGACATAGCAGCCACTCTCCTAGGTTCCGTTACGCCAATTAATTTCTCTCGAGCATAGCCAGCTTCGTACAGAAATTGTGGCACCTGGGTAGTCTTACCACTTCCCGTTTCACCAGTGATTATCACGACAGGATTCTCATTGATCGCCTCTACGATAACTTGTTCCTCCGCTACAACAGGTAACTTTAACCTAGCTGCTTGTATCTCTGGCTTCCTCTGCAGAGCTACAAAGACAGCAGGTTTTTTATTTGCCGCCTCTTGCAACTTTGAAGAGTCCTTGTTCAGAGTAGCAACAGGCGGCTTTTCTTTCTCTTGAACATTATTCTCTGTTACGATATTATTATTCGAAGACTCTTCTTCTTTCTCGCAAGAATGTTCCTTCGTGTTTTCTTCAACGTTTTCAGTCTGACGATGACTTTCATTCTCTGAAGCATTCTCTTCCTGCTCAGATTCATCATCCTTGACGTTCAATTCAGACTCGCTGTGACTTGATTCCTAAAATATCTTTATATCATACCTTGAACGTATGTACTGTAGGAAGCTGGTAACTTGTCGAAGTTTTTCATTTGCTCTATCTGTCCCCATCATTGATCAACCGTCTCTACATCTTATAGAGAACGAACATCTTCTAGACCACAACTTACCAGCTCTCTATAGTACTACAAAGCACACATGTATTCAGAGTGTCCGTTTATAAATGCCCAAGTAAAGAAAAATTACATCGTTTCACTTAAAAAGGCAGGTTTGTCTTTTATATCGCTTCTATGCTTCTACTTATGACAAAATTATTGACTGTCTTGCATCTTTTTTTCTATCATAAAAGGGCAAGTTATTTGAATGCCTTATTTTAAACACCCTGCTCTAAATTTTACTATTACCATCAACTCACTTCAAATCCAACAATGTTTGGATCAGAGCAAACATCATTCTTTCTGCTATCTGCTAAAATGGCTAGTCTCTTTTTCCTTCCTTTAATAGCATTTATAACTACTTCTGTGCCATCATTTTCATTGTCATTGACAATTTTGTCATTGTATTCCTTCGTAGGTAATTCTGCTTCTCTAAAATGACGTTTCAACCCTTTGGTTTGCACAGCTGTTAAAGATACGTACTGTTTCAACTCATGTTGAGGTGCTTGTACTTTTGCCAATTCTTCCAAAAGTGTAGCCCTCTGTATACAAGTAAAATTTGTATGAAATTGTCCGCAAAAAAGGAAAATTCAGCATATTCTGTAACTTACATGCAACTTCTTTTGTTTCTTTTCCACAACTTTTTCCAACTCCTTTCTACGTTTTTTCGATAACAATCGAGTTACAGTTACTTTCTGAACTTTGCTCTTTGTTTTCCTCTTTTTGCTAGGAAGAACCAAGGGGTTACAGTTGTCATAATCATCTGCATGATGTTTGATGTCCAAAGCGATCTGTGCATTTGAATTTATTTATTAATTGGACGATCAATTTTGAATAAAACTATTAAATATGTTCGCGATAACGTTTTACGTATTTTTATAGAAATACCTTTTTAGTTCCAGAGTTGTCAATTTCAACTTCCACAACATTTCTCGATTTCAAATTGTATCTTTTCTTCCCCATTTTATTTTGTTTCGAAAATGAGGTTTGAAACCAACGTGTCCACTCTGATTTTCTTTTTTATATAATTTGAATGTTTAAAATAATTAATAACTTTCATATTTTGACACATGCGTTGTTTTATTTACATAGGTTATATTTATTTCATCAAACACGTGCTCGTAAGATATATTTATGTATCATATTATCACAGACAAGGTATATCATATACCTCGTCTGTGCTAATGGCTGCGAATTTAGAATTGTTTCTTGATATAATAAACGAATTTAGATTTATAGTTAGGCAGGTGTTTGGTTAACGATTATGTTAGGCAGGTTATTTTTATTTGAAGACAAATTCTTTTGAAAAATCTTTTAACTCTCTCTGTTGGTTATGCATCTTTCATTGGTTGCACTTTCGATTGTTTCTTCTTCGACCAACGATCGTGGGTCGGAGAAGATCTTTATTAATGGAGGGTGGTTGGGAATCGGTTAGGGCGGGTCTCCATTCGCAGCAACCTCCACGTGGTGAGACCTGGGTAATATTAATTACCGTTTAATTAATAATCGTATCACTCTTAGCTGGGTAATGCAATTATTAATTAAAATCTAAATAATATTAGCAAATTGGCTGCGATCCGCTTTGCATAGGTCATCATAAATATAGAGCTTCTTTATTAGGTTAGTTTTGATTCTCATTGATTCATCAAAGATTCTAGTCAGAGACCAGGTATGCGAGTAGATTTTTCCATCAATGCATTTTTTCGACCCATTTTCATGGGGTCTCGAAACCCCATTACCATTTTCGTGTCATTCGCAACGTTACCAACAGATTCACAAATGAATTTTAATCCCTTCCATAGTCAATTCACATGTATTTACGCAAACACTACACCTGTTTGCCTATTAATACTAATTCTGTGAATAGTTTCTCAACTAACTAACGCCATTCGTGAGAAGAGTACGCTAAAATCACCTCCGAATTTTCAGGTCGGTATGGCAGTCAGATTGGGTCACGAAAGTCGATAAGGTGAAAAGTCTACTCGTATCACAGATTACAATTATTACAAGAAGGCTTTAATCTTCGTAATGGTTTTAATGGGTCGATGATCAACAATGACTAGCTTATGGTCACTGGTGGTCAACAGTGAGGTGGACATCAAGGTCAGCGGTCCAGTGAAGATCCAGAAATGGTCAAGAGGTGGGACCAATCGAAATAGTTTCTTTGTAGACAAGACAGTCTTATCTGTTAACTTTAACATTGGCTCTGACTGGTCTCCCCACCCTTTCATCACCTTGGACATATAAGCAGGGCCACTGCGAAGAGTTCTTCAGTCGCGTCGCGAATTCGGGAGTGTACAAGTCACCTGAAGTGGACCGGGGACCACTGCTGACCTCTGCTGGCCGCTGCTGACCACCACTGGCCAGCGCTGACCATGGCTGACCAGGGCTGACCACTACTGACCACTACTGACCAGTCCTGGCTCGCGCTCCTGCCACTACTGACCACTACTGACCACTGCTGACCACTGCTGACCACTACTGACCAGTGCCGGACGGTGATGACAACGGTAAGAACTGTTTAAAAATTCTCTCCCCTCTTCTATTCTATCGTTTGATACCAATTTCGCTTCAATGAACTGATTTTGCCTTGCTTGTCTAACTGCTGTTGCTATAATATGAATATTTTCTTACTTTACAGATGGCCCAGTGGTAACTATGCTACGTACTGACAACAAGTAGTGAGTCCACTCCATTTATTTATATTTTATTATTTTTATTTGTTTGATTGATGTGAATTCAACTTTATTTATCTATCTGATTTTATTTGGTTATTATGAATGTTCCTTTTCTCTGTTTCGACTTTTACATTGTTTTTCGCGTTTATGTGATTGCTTTGATATGCATAGTATTGCATGATATAATAATGTAAAATTGTTTTCAATCATATACTACAATTGTTTCTATACAATTTCATGGATTTTTGTTTGTTACGTTGTTGCTCGAATTCTCGTAATATTCTGCGGAGGTACTTTGTTCGATTCTTCCATTTTGTTTGATTCTTTGGTGTTGATTCAATTTGGTGTCTCGATCCAAGTTTCTTTCATTATTACGAATGGTCGTTTTGAGTTGTATAACATCGTGTCGATGCGTATACCATATTTGTTTCGATGATACTGATCAGTAGAAGAATGTTCGTTTTGATGTGTATAACATGGTGTCGATGGATATACCATATTTGTTTCGATGACACTGATTAATATAAGATTTTGCTAATATACTCTGTTCAATTCCCTTTAGTTAGGTGATAGATCATTTTAAAGTGTTTATTAAATTTCCTACCATATCTCACTAATATACATATGAGTTTTGATTTCAGTTTAAATTTGGGTTAATCGCAAGGACATCGAGGGAGAACGCCGCAACCGTCGAGGGACTTTTAATTCTAAGTTGGTTAGTCTTAAGCTTCGTCGCGAATCTTAAAATTAACGTCGACGATTTCTTTATTATACGTGTCTCCGCGTCCTACCAAGCAATTATTCAATAAGTAGCTTCTCCCTCGCTCGTTCCCTCGTTCCTAGCTTCGGTCACCGCTGTTTCATCGATTGAAACATGTGATCGGCCGTGTATCTGGTCCGAAAGATCTAATCGCCTTCCCTTGGTAGCTCGATCCAGGGAAAATGGTACTCTGCTGGAAGGTGTGGAGTTTCCGTATCCTGCGGAAACGCATACCTTCCAGCGGAAGTCGACACTGAAACAGAGGTACTCTCTCTTTGTCAGACAACTTGAGTCGGGTCCTTCGGGCTCCCGGCGGGTTGCGTTGGAGCAATGGAGACCTTAGATTCGGAGTCGCAGCCGTCCGTTATCCTGTAGAGATCTAGTTAGCAAGGGCAGTAGGTTCGATCCTCGGATCCGCTGCACGGTTCAGCGTCGCGTCGCGTCGCTTCGCGTGCCCCTCAAATTAACTTCGTCCCTCTTTTTAACCAAATAATTGCTTGGTACAACTAAACCAGAACATCCAAGGAACTTTGTTTCCTTCTATCGTCCGAATTTTAGTTTCAACTTGACCAGACTTGAGCTTCGACGTTAATTTTAAGTCTCTATTGTATGCGTCTCCGAATATTGCCAAGTAATTATTTAACAAGTAGCTTCTCTCGACTCGTTCTCTGGTTCCTAGCTTCGATCACCGCTGTTTCATCGATCGAAACATGTGATTGGCCGTCCAGTTTGTCCGAAAGATCTAGTCGCCTACCCATGATAGTTCGATTGCTAGAAATAGGAATCAATCTACCAAGGGCAGTGTTGATTCGATCCAAAGATCTGCCGTACGGTTCAGCTTCGCGTCGCGTCGCGTATCCCACAATATAGCTTCACCCCTTATCAAACGAAATAATTACTTGGTACAACTAAACTAGAAGATCGAAGGAACCATTGCTTCCTTCTATCTCTCTAGTTTAGTAATCCAGCTAAGCTTAGCTAAAAGGGAGATCGATGGAACTTTGATTCCATCTATCTCCCTTCGGGTCTCCATTCGCAGCAACCTCCTCGTGGTGAGACCTGGTAATCGGTGTCACCCACGATAGAAAAGTTATTCTTCATGGGTGACACCGAGCTAATGGCTGCGAATTTAGAATTGTTTCTTGATATAATAAACGAATTTAGATTTATAGTTAGGCAGGTGTTTGGTTAACCATTATGTTAGGCAGGTTATTTTTATTCGAAGACAAATTCTTTTGAAAATTCTTTTAACTCTCTCTGTTGGTTATGCATCTTTCATTGGTTGCACTTTCGATTGTTTCTTCTTCGACCAACGATTGTGGGTCAGAGAAGATCTTTATTAATGGAGGGTGGTTGGGAATCGGTTAGGGCGGGTCTCCATTCGCAGCAACCTCCACGTGGTGAGACCTGGGTAATATTATTTAACGTTTAATTAATAATCGTATCACTCTTAGCTGGGTAATGCAATTATTAATTAAAAACTGAATAATATTAGCAAATTGGCTGCGATCCGCTTTGCATAGGTCATCATAAGTATAGAGCTTCTTCGTTAGGTTAGTTTTGATTCTCATTGATTCATCAAAGATTCTAGAGTATTGTCAGAGACGAGGTATGCGAGTAGATCTTTCAATCAATGTATTTTCTTAGCCTATTTTTATGGGGTCTCGAAACTCCATTATCATTTTCGTGTCATTCGCAACGTTACCAACAGATTCACAATTCACAAATGAATTTTAATCCCTTCCATAGTCAATTCACATGTATTTACACAAACACTACACCTGTTTGCCTATTAATACTAATTCTGTGAATAGTTTCTCAACTAACTAACGCCATTCGTGAGAAGAGTACGCTAAAATCACCTCCGAATTTTCAGGTCGGTATGGCAGTCAGATTGGGTCACGAAAGTCGATAAGGTGAAAAGTCTACTCGTATACCTCGTCTGTGGTAAACGCAAACAGTTGTTTTATCTACACATGTTACGTTTGTTCACTCGGTAATTATCATTCAGCGCGATCAGATCAACATTTTAGATAAATATCATAACTAGACTTCGGATCTTTATGCAAATTCACATTTTTATTAATAGAATTAATGAAACGGAAGCTTCGCAGAGGGCTGTCTCAACCCCTAAATATAATAATTCGTATCTTACTTTAAGTATTTCTTATATTTTTGCATATTAAATGCATTCTGTAGTCTTTTGAGGATTATAATTTCCCATAAATGCATAAAAATCCGCAGTCTAATCATAACCATAGAAATTTTCGTCTTGCTCGACTGCCATTAAATTTTCGAAATAATTTTATCTGGAATGGGAAATCCAACCGCTCGATCGATAAGTTATCCATCGATTTCAGTTTGTTTAAAGACTTCGATACTTCTCCGCGTGGATTCATTCGTATAATACGATAAAAATTACGAAATTCTTAAAAAAATATTCGTTCGCTATTCTTTTCGATTTTGTTAATATTCGTGATATATGGCAATTATTTGTCAGGTCTTCCGTGTGGTATATTATATTATATTGGTAAAACTAGGTTCATTTTTACGTGGTTTTCGTTGTCCGCCATATTTGCTCGATTATAACGAAAAACGTTTGCATCCAGATGAAACGTTATACGTGTCATACTTTTCGGATGAAAGTCTCAGTTTTTACGCGATTGCCCGTTATATCATCAGCGGATGCGCGGAACAAAGAGTATGAAAATCTCGCTGACACACAGATGTATGTTGGTAACTGGTGTCCCTGGGGGCGTTAAATAATTCACCGCAGCTGGGACTGAGGGTTAGGTAAGAGGCGAAGGTTGTGGGAGGGCGAAGGAGGCAAAGGCCGATTAAATATTCACATGTACTTCAACGCGGATGGAGCTAAGCGGCGACGAGTTCAGAAACGTAACCAAGAAAAGATGAATCCGCGAAGTCAAGTCCAAATGCCCGACACTGTTTCCCTCTGAAAATCCTCGTACCGTTTAAGAAACGGTCAAGAAATATTCAGTCCTACCAATCACTTCTCGACTTTTTATTTTACGATAATTACTCATATCTAAGGATGGGATCAATATTCAATACTTACGAATCCAAGTACTCATAATCAGATGCAATGTTTCAGTGCATACAAATAGATATTAAACCTTGGAAATTCGAAACTTTTATAAGCAGTACTCGGATCTTAAAAATCAAAATTCTATAACAGGTTTTCATTAAGAGGAGGATGTAACAGAATAAAGCAAAAATTCTTGTTTTAATAAATTCTATAATCTTGTTCGATTTGAATCAAGCTTTTTAGTTTTAATATTGTTAATTTTATTGTTATTGTCATATATTCGTTTGTCCTTTGGCTAAAATATTTATAATTATAGAGGCATATTGTGATGTTCTATATTAAAACGCGTTGAACATAAATGTGACTTGTTTAAATATACATGCATATACTATACAAATCTTGAAATTTGAAGTTTGAAACATAAGTGTGTTAACACAATGTGATAGTTGTACCTTATATTTAGACAATACTATACGATCTGCAAAATATTTTACGTAAATGCCACATTTAATAACGAAAATATCAAACGACGTAAAAGGAAAACAGGGAAAGTGACTAGGAATATGAGAAAATTTCAATTCCATTCAATTAAGATTCGAGTATATTAAAAAATACTGCAATTTGCCAAAGTTATAGAGGGTTCGAAGCTACCTCGTAGAGGTATAGTTGCAATATACTTGATCCCATCTCCGCTGATATCCGGTCAAGCGATCTCACGGGGCACAACTTGAACGACCAATCACGCTCAAGGGCATAAAAATGTGTCACTGGGGTACTGTAATATCGTCGATAGCGATTTCCACCTAAGTTGGTCATCCTCAGCGTTTTTTCCTCCGCGTTGCTCGAGGTTCGAGTCTCCAGGCGGATATAAATTCACCGGCAACAGTCCTTAGACCATTATGCATCGTCACTTTCGTTCATGACCCTCTGTTAACGTCTCAGTCAAGTCCCAGCCAGTGGTAGTTACACCGTTATTTACCTCCGCGTCCCATTCACCGAGACACCCCATGAAAGAAAACCGATCTCGAAGAAAGAATCGGTCAACGAGGCGTGCTCCTCTCCTAATCATCATTCTAATTATCTCGGTAACTCAATCCAGTGTTTGCGTCGCGCGTTGGCTTCCTTGCCTCGATTCCCTCATCGAATTTCGCGATTCTCTTGTCCCGGTCCTCACCCTGCCTGGCGAATTTTCTACCCCCACGAGCCGCTTAGTCTCCGTCTTCGTCGATCGTCGCCCACCTCCACCCTCGTCGACCGCGCTTCTTCCCTTTTCCGCCGTTCTCCGTTCCCTTCTATCGTTGGTCCCGCGGCGCGTTCCCTCTTCTTCCCTCGAAGTCGAAGTCTAACTGCGGAATTGCTGAAAACCGTCCATCTAAGTTTAACAATTAACGGCCGACTAGGGAAAAATAAATTAATCGCGAACTACCGTCGCGTGTCAGGAACACGCAGCCTAAGTTCGAGCCCCGGATAAACCAGAGTTGCTCTTAAAGTATGGCGCGTCGTTGGGCGTACGACGTCGGAGATTTCTGAAGTGTCCCATCTAACAAAGTATGTTATACCGTTTCCAGAATTTTTTAGTCACCGATGAGTAGGAATACTTTTTGCTAGTGACAGACTATAAAGACATTTTTTGAAAATATCTCGAGATCTAATAATTTTTTCGCCATGGTACCCTAATCATTTTGTACGTAGAATGAACAGAAGAATCGATCTGTATAAAAAAATATATGCATTTCTGTTTAAAGAAATGATGCAATTGTTAATTGCACATGCACCGCTGCATCTAAAAAAAATTTAAAGGCCTACGGATGTGGTGCTCTTCGAACCATTTATCTTTCTCCTTTGGCATTTTTTTGGGAATGTAATAATAACGGAGTTATAACTTGAAACAATTGCGTGGACCACCCTGTATAGGAACTGAGGGGTTGGTCGAGCGCTTGTGAGAGCGCTATCCCTCTGGTGGCGCCACAAGTCTGTTTCAACCCCCGTATGACGGAGATCTCTGAACTCCCATCTAACATAATATGTCACCGTTTTCAGAATTTTTTATAATAATCGGCGTTGCTTTTTGGTTTAATCTGTTCAAACCGTGCAAGAGCAAAGTTAGAAATTATCACGACGAGCATGAGAAACCCGAATCTCGTAAAGCACAAACAACCGTGACTAGCGACGTTCCGCAGGGTTTGGAACGTTTTTATCCGAAATAAGACAGACCGTCGTGAGGCAGAAGGAACGGTGACTTCGCGACAGTCACCCTCGCGAATCTTTTCTTCCCTCCGGTTCGTCCTTTTGTCCCGGTCGTCAGGGCTGACAGAAAGTGCAAGCAGCGGGGACGAGGTATTTGTCATACGTCGATAGGCGTCAGGATTGACACACTCTCTGCGAGCGTGAAACGGAAGTGGCGTTTTGGGGGGCGGCGTCGATTGAAGGGTTCGAAGGGAAAGACGGATAAATATTTGAGGAATTTTGTCGTTGTAGAAGACGCCTGCGTTCCGAGACCTATCGCTTGTTTACCAGCCTTGTAAGCAAGGATTTCAGTCAATCCCCGTATGCAGAGTGCATGAGGGAGAGCAAGAATGAAGATGGGGCGCGGGTAGATGATGTAATTGTCGTGAGAAAACACGAACTTCTTGCGAAAGGTACCAGAGGATGATCTTTCTCATTTGATTTTCTATTTCTAGGAGAAAAGGGTTGGACAGGTTCTATTTATAATATTCAACTAATTAAATACATACACAATTCAGCAGTGTGTTCTACGAGTAAAAATAGGACTAAAGTGTTATGTAACAAAAAATTCATAGATCCATTGTTAAGAAATTATGACAAAAATATGAAATGTGATGTTTAAAGGCAGCAACTGCTAGTAGAATTATGTGGATCACTTAAACATCTCTTTATCGGAGTTTAGTTTCTATTATCTATCTTGGGGTGCTGAAGTATTCTTTCTTCGATGATAATTTTTTATTGAACTATTGTTCAGGTTTATGTTCAGTAAATTGCAAAGGAACTCACTCAGATTTTACTTTGGTATACATTCTTTTTCTTATTTCAATGCCCTGAGTCTCAACTGAGTTTCACGGTTTATATTTTTGCTATAATTTCTTAACAAAGCATTTATTTATATTTTTTTTGTTATATAACATTTTAGTCTCAGTTGTATTGTATTTACTGTATATTTGGTCGTTCCATAAATTGACGAGGATAAAATTTGTAATTTAATAGATGATAAACAAAATTTGTCAGTTCAGGGGACTTCGAAAATTGCAAACATATTAATATCAACAATTTCTAGAAATTTGGAACAAACACAATATATTATTAGATTATTTAATACAAAATTTACAATGGAAAAGTTGGATGACGTAAGTTACATCGAGTCTAGTATTCCAAATGACGTAAACTCTGGATTTTAATAAATGTCTAAAATTTAGATCGCGACAAATTGTAAACACAAGTAAATACCGACAAAACTGATTTTCTATTTGCATATCCGCCATCGTAGACGTCTCGATAAGACATTTGAGGGCCTAGTCACGTTCTCCGTTTTAGGGCTGTGTTCCCATCGTCGCGTGGTAGTCGGTTAGCCGCAGACGTTAGCAGTCGGTGCTCCAAGTCGCATCGATTACATGCTTGTCAAGACAGGGTACGAAAAGAAACCCGATCGCCGAGCGACACACGCAGCTTTCCGGGCAGTTTCGGGTGGCAAGGTCTTACACCGGTGACAGTTTATCAAATTGCAGGGCTGGCCCGTGTGCCCCTAAAGGGATGTAAGGGTCGTAAGGTGGAACGAGGCTGGGGGTAGCTTATTAGAGCCACGACAGCAGCCCGGGCTCCACCTTGAAACCTCCAACCAACCGCCATCCCGCCGTGAGTCTTACCACCTTGCCTCCTTCCATCCACCCCGTCGCCTTCCTATCTTCTGCTTGGCGACCCTCTTTCACACACGCCACCACCCCCCGCCTCTTCTCCTATATAGTTCAAGCACCGTAGAAACGTGGCTCAACATAAAGGGACGCCTGGGACCGTCGTACTTGCCGCTCGTCTTTAATCTACGAGGTCACCAAGCAACGACGACGACTACTACCCTCCAAGCAAATGAGTACGGGCACCGAGAAGACGTCGGTACATTCGAAAGATTTCGAGCGTTAGGCCAGATTTAATATTCAGCGTGGCCCAATGGGCGGATCGTCTCTGCGTACTGCAAACCTCGCGTCATTTCGAAAGACGTATGCAATCTTCAGGCGTGTTCCACTTGCTGCTAACAACCTTATTCGGGAAAGAATTGGAATAAATTAGAGATTTTATCGTTAACCCTTTCACAGTCGAGTCTACGAGCTGATCTAAACACTCTACCTTTTAATGGGTTATTGATTCTTTGATTGTTATATATCTTTGATTTAATTGTTTGTTTACATCAGTTCTTGTGAGTCATCCAGGCTCAGTTCTAGTTCCACTCTTGTTTTAAGGACCAATCTCATATAATAGTTTGAGGAATAAAGTTAAAGCTACCTTGCATAACTTTTATCCTCTTACTGGATAGATAGGACCTACTTTGTTGAAAAATAACCCAGACCTAACACTTTATCTATAAATTCGTCAATATTCTTTTTAATGGGACGTCAAGACCAATGACTGACAATGTGACTTTTAATCTTTCGTTCTCAATTCCCCGGACCACGGAATACGGTTGTCACATTGAGTCATCCAGGCTCAGTTCTAGCTCCATCCTTGTTTTAAGGACCAATCTCATACAATAGTTTGAGCTATCTTGCATAACTTTTATCCTCCTACAGGATCGATAGGAGCTACTCCGTTGAAAGATAAACAACGAAATTTCGTGAAAAGCATTATAGAAAAGAGATCTTTAACGCTTTGCACTCCTATGTCGAGTATTTAACTGTTAAAACACTTATTTTAACAGTTAAATTTCAAATAAAACATTTAAAAGCATTGGGAGCCGCTGGTAACAAAATTGGAATATAATTCGGTGTGCAAAGGGTTAAACTTGTAATTATATACGATAGCAAGAAGAACATAACGACGATCGGTTGAAAAGACGGTGTGCAGTCTGTACGGTTCGATCTGAACGTCAGCTCGTCAATTCCGATCGGAAATAGATATCGACGCGTGGTCCCGGGGGATTTGTACTTCTTTACGCAACACTGAGACCGCGTGTAGCAGCCTGATTCAAAAAGACGGGCCGTGCCAGCCCCGTCGCTTCTCTCCAGGGGGTAGTTTTAAAATTCATCCCCCATACGAGGACTAAAGGGCCGCACGCTACACGGTGCTCATATCAATCTGTAGGATCAATAGAAAGTGTTGGTGGGTCTGGCTGGTGGATTCGGTGCAGGATCACCGTCGATTTCCAGCGAATTACACGATAGTAAATTCTCGGGTACACGACGACACCCCCAAAAACAATTATCATAAGTCAGATTTCAGCTGTTCGAATTCTCTTTCGAACCAACAGTTATAGCTAGAACGAACAGCGCACGGAAAGAACACCGAATTTTGTTAAACATCGAGCAAACTTTTTCCAGACAGAATCCCTTTTATTCGTCTATCCATATCTCTGTTAACGGTTCCATCGACTCTGTTTGACAGATCGCTCTTCGTTCAGATTAGTTCATTTTTTTTTTTTGTCCATGCCGGCGCATAAACCGTTTACACTGTTTCTCGACCGTGTGTCTTCCGCGAAGGGAATCCTTGATAATCCAGATTTATTTATCTCTCCATAATGTCCAGGGCCACTGCATCGAGCATCGCGATTTCTGTGTTTTCCATAAATCAAGTCTCCCGATGGCTACGGAAAAATTGATCGTCACTGGGTTAAGTTTCGATGCACGTCGGGCTACGCGCAAATCGCATCGATCCGATATTCTTAATCCATTAATGAACTTCCCGGACTCGTTTCACGCTGGCTGACTAGGCTTTTCGGCCGGTATCCATTACACCTATCGTACACACCCCTAATTGCGGAATAACGAACGTTCAGACCGAAACTCCGAGTCCTTTATCGTCCCTTTCGATCGCAGGAACCATGTTGTTTTATTCAGTTGCGTGAAAAATGTTTTAAACTCTTAGATTAATTAAATCATCTCTTAATTCCACAATTCTGATTTACTACAGAAACGGTAACGAAATTTAAGAATCGCAATATATCGAGTCATAAGTGAAAGGTCGAGGTTCAAGAAAGAAAGCCGCTTTACAGCCTAAGCTAGAACGTGGATTTTAAAGAAAGAAAGATAAGTGCTAGTTCGCGTTACGGACGGCTATAAGGGGCCCCCGAAGAAGTGTTCGAACGTCCTGGCTGAGATCGTTCTTTGCATACCGTTTTATTAACATCCTCGAAACGAGTCTAACTCCGGACACTGTCTTCCCATTTCTATGCAAATCGTCGAGCCATAATTCCCAGCACACGGTATCTGGGCAAAAAAGATTACATCATCGGTAGTTAGTTCCGCGCCGAAGGATAGATCCGAGGAAGCCACCATGGCGGGCACCATCCAGAATCGTCCCTTTGTGTCGTCCGCAGTCAGTATGTGAAGCATAGGTTTCAACAAACGGGGGGGTGAAACCGTGCCCGGAACAATTTCATTATCAGCGATGGTTTCTAGCGCGAACCGTGCTCGGTTTTCGTACGCGTATATCGATCCTTACAGCTGGTCCGAGCTGTACTCGATGAAGCGAGAGGGCAGCTGCGCCGCAGGACCTTGAAGTCCAGCGGACCCCCAGCCTCTTGGGAAATGATACCACTTTGCTAGGAGCGAATGGAAATGACCCTGGGATCGCCTACGGCTAGCCTCTCTCTTGGGTCGTTCTTGGTCAGAGACGATGACGATTGCGAGGGACAGGGCAACGAAACTACCCTGATTAAGGAGCGGTTGTGTTTCGGTGATCCCTTCGTCAGTTACTTTCCGCATGCGGTGTCTCGACTCTTTGTAATTGCTGACCGAAGTGTGCTTTAATCCCGGCCAGGCTACTCCTCGAGAGCCCTTTGTATTCGACAAATTGATACTGGCGCAGTTCCTGCGATACCGGAAACCAAGAATGTGAACAGGTGGACTGGTCTAAAAATTGGTTGAACCATTTAATCCTTTGCACTACGCTATGGCCCACATACATACGTGTAATACGTACCATAATTCAATTCAGGTTTCATTTTTAGTAACAAAATGTACGAATTTTTGTTGAAAAAGGAATATTCTTTTACTATTAGAAGTTACACCACAAAATTGCATCGATATTACTAGTTGTTCATATTACTAAACATTCAAGTTTCATTTATAGTAATATCAGTTGAATTTACAAAATGCACGAATTTATTTTTGTCGAAAAAGAAATATTCTTTTATTTTTAGAAGTTGCACCACAAAATTGCATCGACTAGTTGTTCATATTACTAAAAATTCTCGTAGCGCAAAGGGTTAATAAGTTTCTAAAGGTACGATTCGAGGAAGACACAGAAACCAAGAATGTGACGTGGAAGTTGGACACTTTTTGGGTAAATAAGGTGGACGTGTCGAATTTATTTTTGCCCGACGGCCAATTTGTGCTTTGTTACTACATCACGGATCGCAACTATACAATTATTCTACCAGAACAATTGCTTTTCTCTTCGATGTTATTCATGAATCCATATCTACCAAAATCAGACAGTAGGAATTGTTTATTGAAACTAATTTTCCCTTTAAAGTAGAATACATTCAAAATAAGTTTTCTCGAAAATGGAGTCTCGTATCAAAAATTTTTTCGTACATTTTCCATCTTTTTTTGCGTGTATAATTGTATACCACACATTTTGGACACTTCGTATAATAGAAAAGTGATATAGAACATTGGTTGTCTTTTGGATTGATGTAAATATTGTTGAGAATGAATGTTAAGGGAGCGTTGAAGTTTCTAAAAATTTCTAGACGTTCTCGTGCGACGATTTGCGAGATCAGAAGCCCAGGAAATACACCCCTGATTCGCGAAGTGTCATATTTAGGACACTCGAGACTTTCACGTAACCAGGGTAATCGGAGGTTGCTCAGAGACGGTGAGAAAGTTAGGTGGCATTAGCCAGAGGTAGGAGGTACATCCCTCGTGTGACGAGTCGTTTCTTGACACTAACGGACCCTCGTCTCTGCTACTTGTGTCCAAGACGACATTACCGTCGTCTAGAAGACGTTTTCATCGTGGATCATCCGGGACACTCGTTTTCACTCCGAGAAACTCGTGTTCGTAATCACCGAAGGTGCTTTCCGTAATATTCACTGACAAGACACGCTTCCATTAACCCCAATCATTAATTTATTACAAATGCTTCTCCTTATTTAATTTCCCTGTTATCACACTCTTTGGTAAATACAGGAATCACAATATCCATTAACAAGACATAGTCATTAACCCTAATCACTAATTTTTTACAAAAACTTCTTATTTAATTTCCCTGTTATCACATTCTTTAGTAAATAGAGGAATCACAATATCCATTAACAAGACACACTTCCATTGACCCTAATCATTAATTTTTTATTTGATTTTCTTATTTGTCACCCACTTTAGTAAATACAGGAATCACAATATCCATTAACAAGACACACTTCCATTAACCCTAATCATTAATTTTTTATTTGACTTTCTTATTTGTCACACTCTTTAGTGTCACACAGTGATATTACAATATTTTATAGCTATCTTTGCACATTAAGTACCCTTTTAGACTAATATACAATTCTCAGATTAATCCAATTATTACAATTTTTAATCAGGAAAAGGATGGTTTCGTTAAATAATCAGGCTTAAAAATGGGATCAGTAACTGTCAGGAAAGAAGTTTGTTAGAGCATGTATCTCACAGTTTCGATCATTTATAGATTGTTATGTAACTTAAAATCAAATTAGTATGAACTAATTCCATATTTAAAAACAAAGAGGGAAATGAACTAATTGCTTCCGATTGTCTCGATAATTTGTTAAACTATGACGACGATCATCTGGAACTAGCTGGAATGCGTATTTCGGCGAACAAGTAATTTCTATCCGAATCTTGCGCCTCATTTATCACGAAATCGGCGTTGGAACCGAGCAAACTTTAATTCGCGCTGGTAACAGGATATCGAACGCTTCGCGCGGCATGGATTAACGCGATCGAGGAACTCGAACGGGGTAAATTGTGTCTCCGCGGATCCCGTCGGCAAAACGTCCATTTAATTATCCTAAGTAACGTTTTTCGTAGACGCGTCCTCCAAGATTGCGCTGGTCATAATATTTAATCACTACTCGTTCCTTCTTCGCCCCCGCCTGCAAGAAGTTTCCTCGTCGATGGCTGGAAACGAATCGTCCTTATCGCCGGGAAAGTGTTTCCGGCGTCTCGACGCTCCCCCGAGGGAACGTCGACATTTTTTTCCCGCGAACGATCTCGATCGCTGGATCTCGGTTTCCGCGGTTGGCCGCGATCGAGTTTGCGGATTCTGTCGATCGAACGTTGCCGACAGCCAGGCATCGAGCTCGACAATAGATTCTCGGTACTTCGCCGGCCTCGAACCCTTCCGATCTTAAAGATTACGAAACAAACAAGAGCGCGAAGCCGGCAAATGGGGTGACGATGCAGGGGTGGAAACAGTCCTATCCCCTTCGACTTCGCCCCCACCGATGGTTCTGCAAGAGACAACGATTTTCTGTAATAAGCTGGCTACGAAATTGATTACTTCTGTAAAATTTCTGTGAGTAGAAAAGATCCACGGTTTCGTCGATTTTCCTATCGATTTCGTTGTTTGGGGAATATTTCGTTTTGTCATTTATTAACCCTTTAACGTTCAATTTGCATGCTATCAATGAACAATGTTATCTTGTACCAAGAGGTATTTATTGCATTCCTAAGGGGGGTATTTTTACTTGGGAATGTCAATTTTAGGCGATTTTTAAAATAAAGTAGGACTTTTAAATGTTTCTCATGTATTTAGTCATTTTTCAAGATAACACAGTATAACTTTTAATATTATTGAAGTTATTGCATGTTTCCTACAATTTATCGTTTCGAATGACTGAATATCATTTTTTAATTTTTTAATTCAGTCTCAAAACTTTTAAGACTTCTAAAATGATACATATTTAAAAGATATCCAAAATGGTAAAAAGTTCCTTCGACTTTGATCTTGAATTGTAACACAAAAAGATTCGAAGTTCCACCACAACTTTCTTTCTAAATCTCTCTTTCGAAAATTAAATATTGTATTCGAAGGTTACTAAAAACATTTGTGTCATAGTAAATATTCTATCCATTTAATTTATTATCTGTAAATACAATATATTTATTTCAATAAACTAAAGAGAAAGATAGCATTATTAAACCCACCCCCGTATTTGTGAAACATAAATCACAGTCGTTCCTTTCTTACCGCCGCGTATAAACATAATTACCGTGCAATTATCGAAATTTTCTCTCTTCCAGTGTAATCGGTGTGCAATTTTTTTGTCGCGTCTTCAGACAGCGGTTCACGAAAGAAGAGTCGTCCTAAACCACCTCCCCCTTACCAACCCCGCGAAGAACCATCCGAATCCTAACTCCGTTACAACTTCAACCCCACTCTTTTGTAACTTACCGTGACCTCATCCCCCGCGGCCCTACCATCGTGGACTGGGGCGAAGAAGGAACGCGGTGGGGTGGCGTTTCATTTTTTGACACCCGGTGTATTTGATTCCACCCTTGTAATAAACCCCAGGGGTTGCCAGCCGTGGGTCCCTTGTCTCCCTACATGTCATATCGACACCTCACCCCCACGAGGGGTAGGTGACTGCTAGGTAATTTGCTTTCTTATTTTCTCCGCGACGAGGCGTCCTTCTTTCCTTCTCTCTTCTTCCCGCAATCCCCGACCAACAGTCTCGGTTGCAACCCCTATCGAAAAATGAGCCACCCCCCCCGCGCCACCCCCCCACGGCATTTTCCTTTGCCAATTTTCCTCCGGGATACACAGACTTCCGTGGAAACGCATCGGGACGAAAACTCGCGTTGGGAAACGTTGGCTAACAGGTGGGAGTCTGGGTTAACGATTTCGGTTGGCAACCTTGTTTCTTTTATTTCTATGGCTAACGATAGGGTTATCTTTCATAATTGTTTATTTATTAGGCGCCTAGCGGACGGGGTCCTTTCTCTGATTCGTGATTAAATAATGAAAGCGAGTTGTAGAAAACATTATGTATCTCTGAACAGTTCTTAATTTTATTTTTAGACACATACGCGTATGGTGCGTTTAAGTTTTTTAAGCCCTCGTGTGGTTCGAAAATCAAGGCACCCTTTTATTAATTTTCTTTCGAAAAATTCTCTATTTCCATCAATGGTTTTACATGTGTCTACTAATTTTTAGTTTCTTCGTGTGTTGTATATATTTGTGTTCGTCTTGCGAGTTTTATTTTCTTTGCGAATTTTATTTCCTCTCTTAGTGTTCATAGGATAAATTGTACGATTGTTGCTTTCCCTATAGTATGAATTATTTTCTAAAAGAAGATGACGTTCGTTTAGGGATTTCTTTAAGGATAACCCGTCGAACGCTTTCTGAATATTTGAACATTAAATTATTTCTATAATTGCAGGATGAATTGTAGAAAAATTGTATGTTTGTTGGTCTTCCTAAAGCGTGAATTATTTTCTAAAAGAGGATGACGTTCGTTTATCAAATTATTTCTATAATTGCAACCCTAGAATAACTCGAGTACCGTCGTCGTCGTTCGCAGGGTTGCTTTACGAGAAACATCGATGATTAGACGATGCAGTATCTCGCAGAAACGCGATGTCCGCTGGTAGCCGTCGAGAAGCCCCGATTACGCGTCTGGCTGCTAATCTGATTTCAGCCGCCTCCAGACCGACAACTCCTTAGCTCTACTCCTTTGGTTTCTCTCGACAATCTTGTTACGTAGGATCGACGCGGACTTGGAAACGCGGAACCTCGTGCCGATGATACTTACACAAGATCCCCTGGCTAGCCGACTAACACCGTAGACACGGGAGCTTCTTTGCAAGTGTTCGGGACACTTTGGTCGTTTTTCGAATCGGCGAAAGAAACCGAAAGAGAAAGAATTTCTGATCGCTGGTCATTTGCTTCCGATTGCATTTATTCATTTTCAACGTGTTCCTCGAACTGGTAACTGGATATACGGAAAGATTAGAACTATTGGAAATTCGAGATTGCGCTATAATAGTTCGTGGCTGCGGAAGAAGAACTGGTAGGAAGGTTTTCGTGGTTAAAAGATTATATTGCAGTGATATAGAGGACTCAAGTATGATGTTTATATTTAAAGAGAGATAGAAAGGATTCTATTTATTGAGAATTCGCGTCCTAATTTCTTGGAATATTAGATAACTCAGTATACAAGTAGGAAAGTGAGATAAAGTAACAGTAGCACTGATATTCTGTCTAACAGAGTCAAGTTTGTAAAGAGTTCGGTCTTGAGAAGGTGGATACCTTTTAGTTACTAATAGATCTGCCCAATCATAAGGCCTGACTAGCCTCCTAATAATGAAGACTCATTCTAGACACTGAACACATGAAAATCCCTGATTGCATAATTCTAATGAAAATAAAGTAGCAGTAGTACAGGTATTCTTTTGTCTAACAGACTGTTCTCAAGCTTCTAAGAGAATTCGTTCTTGAAAAGGTGAATACTAGATAAATCTGCCCAACCATAAGGCCTGACTAGCCCCCTAATGATCAACATAGACTCATTCTAGACACTGAATACATGAAAATCCCCGATCGTCAGATTCCAATGAAAAGATTCGAATAATCTCTGTTTGGAAAGAGTTGCAAGGCAGCACGGCCAAGCTTCTCATGGTTAATAAATTCGATCTTAGCGATCTGTTGTAAAAAAAAGCTGGAGTCGCCGGAAGGTTCACCGAGACTGTCGTCGTCCGCAAGCATCGTGTCGGCGGTGCAACCCTTTGGTAAGCGGCGCGAAGCCAGTCACGGTGTCCCGGTGTGCCATCCCCGTTGTCAGGGGGGTGAGCGACGTTGGGGGTCGGAGGTAGGGGACAAAACTCACCCTAAGAAGCCTTTAAGAACGTCAAGGCGTCGGCAACGCTGGTGGGGTATAAAAGTAGCCGCATGCGCAAACTCGTGAAAAACTGCGACCCGCCTCCGGCGCCGCCTCTACCATCTCCAGCCCCTTTCCAACCCCCTCGACGGTCCTCTCACCTACAGACAGACCCCCCTCTACCCCCCCGTGAGCCCCCCTTCCAAGACGCGGTCGTCTTGGAGGACGAGCTGCGGCCTTTTTCGTGAATTGGCCCCGGCTAACACGTGCTAACCGTGTGTGATTACCTCTGGTCCTGGAACGCGACCCCCTTGCTCGCCCAACCCCCCCTCTCCCGCGACGGTTCCGCGGACAGACGTTTCGCGCCCGCGAAAATCAAAGTGTCGTCGGTTCGTGGACACGGGAAATCACGGACCATCGGGGTGCGCGACGTTTCGAGACGACACGGATTTTTCGCGCGACGGATTCTCCACGTCGTTGGACCTGGACCCAAAGGCCCCCCCAGGTGGAAGCAACGGGGGATAATCGACGAACGGAGGGTTCGTTTCAGGCGTGAGTCGTTGATCGTGATCCTTGGATCTTCGTGTCAATTTTCTATACGTTCTTCAGTTTTTTTTTTCTCTCGTTTTCGCGTTTATTTGTTCCGGTGGAAACGGGTCGACTTTTCGCGCTTCCTGGGGGGAGAGGGGCGCCGATTTTATTCACGGTTTTTGGCGTCCGGATGGGCGGAGAACGCGAGCACCAATTATTTCTTGCCGGGCAGCGCGGGAAACAACGACCGGCGTTGATCTAATTGGTCGCCAGTAGGTAATTGTTCGGTCCCGATAATTGGGCCAATTAATCCGTACGGAAAAGTGCGTCGATAATCGTCCAGCATTCACCGCCGCGATACCGATTATGTGGACCGTGTCGGATGCGGGTTATGGAATATCGTTACCGTCGAAAGGGCGTTCGACAGACCGGGGGTGGAATATAAAAATTAAAAAAAAAAAAGGAGTGTAAAAAAAAATATGGCACGGAGAAAATAGTCGGGGATCGCGAGACACGCGACGCGAGCACGGCGATCGCGTAATCGAATATATTTTTCTTTTAATTGAAAAATATCGCCGCCGAGTTTCGGGCACGGTAATTTTATGGCGACAGGATTTAATTACACGAAATCACGTCGAACCGGACGATATAATTAAATACCTGTTTTCCCCGTGAAAAACTGTCGCGCGTGGAACACGAGGACTGCTTTCTATCGGATATTTCGAAATCATTCGGCGCGTGTACCTTGAATATTCGATATCGTTTTTCGCGGGGAAAATAGTCTCCTTAAATTTCTTACTTTCCTCTGTTTTCGTACACAAGTACAGTGTTTCGGTATATTTTTTTTTTTCGAAACGATGCCGGAATCGCAACAAATTCGATCGTCCCTCGAATATCTGGATTTGACACGCGTGACATCGAAAATTTGAATAAAACGCTCTCGTGAATAATTTCACGCGAAACAAATAACGATTACAGAATTATTGCATTCCTTTTACTCGTGCCGTGTACAGAGTGGATGTGTCACAGTGTGTCGTGATCGGTATGGGGTGGAGGGGGCGAAAAAATGGAGGAACACAAAAAAAGGCGATGTATCGCCGGAGGGTCCGATGTATGACGAAATGCATCTCGGGAACTCGACATTTAGGGACGCGGAGGCGTTGCATTGTTACTCATAGGGGTGCAGGATTATATGGGGTGGCTTCTCCCGTTCAGGGATCCTCGTAACTTGGTACAGATCCGTCATGATCGATAGTCTTCTGTCGTCCGTCGAAAGAGAAACGCGATGCCGGGCCGCGGCCCGCACTTAATTTTGAAAGCCGAGATTGCCTTTCGGCTCGAATCGAGGATCGATCGTCGCGCGTTTTATCGGGGACCTTATCAAATTATTTTTGGTTTCAACTTCGCCACCGTTGGCTCTTCGGTAGGTCGAAAATTCTTAAATCGAGGCTAGAACGGTTCGCCAACTTTTCAATTTTCCAGTTACAACGCTTCCCAACTTTTTAATTCCTCGTGTTTCGAGGTTTCTTCGTTCTTTAATTTTTCTGTTGTGCGTTTCCCGAATTTTTCACTTTCCTTGTTTTCTAATTTTTTAGTTCCACGATATTGTAGTCTCACAGTGTTTTAATTCCCAATTTTCCAGTTGTGGATTTCCTCAATTTTTCTGTTCTTCTTGGTTTTGCAATGTTCTTATTTAAGAAAAAGATTATGGTCGTTTTGTAATTTTTCAGATTTACTAAGAAATAGTTGAAATATTAATGAGACATTTGCTAGTAGAATAAAGGTAACATAGTCATACTTAATAATAGTAACTTTCAATAGTAATTCGACAAATATCTTGTTAATAAAAAATAGAATAGAAGTATATAAATAGTTCCATTTCCCGTGTAATTTTAAAAGAAAGCAACTTTGGGACGTGAAAAATGAAATTATGTACAAACTTACGGGGATTTATCGGAATAATTATTGTCAAAAGACCATTAAGAAATTTTTTACTCTTTGATTACTTCATAAAGTAATAAATATCCACGTGTATAACGGTGCTTGGTATCAAAAGAATACAAAATTATGTAGAAAAGAAAATACATGATATTTTCGATGTTTCAGCCTTAATTTACATACTCTCCTAGAAAATCATAAATCAATTGTACGAATAAAGTGTTATAAAGGTGAACAAAGTGATATTAACAAGTACAAAAGTGTGGCAGGATAAATGATAAAATAATAACACTTTAATTATTCTTCTATATGAAAAATACACATCAATTCTCTCTTTGAATGTAGCATACTCTTTTACTATAGATGTCATTTTGTATATACTTTTCTCTTGTATCTTGTTTCCTGTTACCATACAGAGAATCTCATTCATTTACACTCTCACAAAAAGTATATACATATCATATTTGTCGTCGTGATTGCACTTAGTATGAAATAATAGATAGAAGAATGCAATATGCTGTCTTCTAGCATATGCAAACTGGTCAATTATTAATATTTTTTTAAGTTGTATAGTTTTTGGCTAAAAAATGATCAACTTTTACAGTATAGCACTTGACACTGTTTCTACTAAAAAACACCTCTTCAAATATGAACTTGAAATTATTTTCTAAATTGAATCATTTTTCTTCGATGGAGTTTTTGACTTTGTGAAAATATTTCCATAGTTATTTGCATCAAAAGACACCTTTCAATCGAAATAGGAACGCACAAAGTCGCAGTAAAAGTAGCGTTAATATGAACCAAGTAACCCACGTGGATATACAATTACTGTTAATCTATTTCAATTAACAGCCTGATGTAACACCCTCGACGGTCGCGTTAACTTCTAAATTTTCTGGACGTCGGCGTTGTTGGCAACCCCGAAGAGCCGTTTAATCCTGGGCGACGCGTCGCAATAACGATAATTGTGACCACTTGAAGGAACTCCACCCTCGCAATCTGGAAAGATTCGTTTCTGGATGTGTTCGGCAGTCGGTTCTGTACGTATGACGGGGCATTAAGACAAAGTATTCCCCTCTTTCTCCGGCAGTGGCGATCTCCGTTCACCCTCTCGCCGTCTCACTCGCTCCTGTGCACCCTCGAAGAGCCCCCGAGCATCGCGCAACCCCCGTATTTCTCGGTGCTAAACGCAACTACACGAGGGACCTTTCTGCCGTCTTTGTTTTCCCTTTCTTCCCAGTGTCGTTTTGCAGTCTCGCGCGGGGAGGTCGTTGAACGACGGAAGCAGGAAGGACTCGACGAGAACAGCCCCCAGAAACAAAAAAAAAAAAGGAGAAAAAGGAGAAAAAAAATAGAAAGGAAGACGAACCGACGACGGGCGTCGAAAGGAGGCAAAGGTCAAGCTCGTTATCGGTGTACCGAGGCGACCGCAACGTGGAAACGATCCGGGGGTTCGATAATTACAGAGACAGAGGATTCCTTTTTCGTCGTGGAAATTGTGGTGGATCGTTTCGACTCGAACAGCTACCGCGACGGGACCGATACCTACGAAGATCGACGAATGTGAGCCTCCGGGCAGGGGAATGTGTCGAATCGCGCGTAAGGGCGAACTGTCGGCGAAGTGACGTAACTCTTACGGGCTTGGACGCAGGAAACGTTCGCTGGAAGAATGAGTACCACGGTTACGAAGACTCTCGTTTCGCGCGGGCATCGATCGTTATTGCCCGAGGCCCGTCTGCCGATCCAGTCCGATCAGTGCTCGAGATTCATAAATCTCGACGAGCACGAGGCGTCCGAATGACAGCGAGAACCGTGGTTCGGTGTAACTTCCGTTGAACGATCTCGAGGGCTCAGACGTCGACGTTGAAGTCGAACGCGTCGCGGGGATCGTCGAATTATCGGCGCTCGGGGAAAGAAATTCCAGGCTGAAAGACATTCCGTGATTCTTCTGATCGTGTGGCGTAGAGGGGGAGCGAGAGAGAGCGAGAAAAAGAGAGAAAAAGAGAGAGGGACGGGTGTTGTCATCGGGTAGTCGCGATCAGCAGGAGTAGCATCAGGATCGCGGAAGAGGGTGCAGCAGGAGAGAGAGATTTTTCCCCACCGCTTGGAAAAACCGACCCCCACCAGGCGGCCGGCACGGCCAGGCGGCGGTGGCGGCGGCGTGGATGTGCGGCACGGAGGGGGGTAGGTTACCCAGGGTGGTCTCGGTGGTGGCTGGGGGCGGCAGCCTCAAAAATACACCGCAACCACACCGCGCGGCTCCACCGCAGAAGCCGCCATCTTCCACCGCCGAACCGAAACGAGACCGCGCGAGTTAAACACCCTATCCTACTTCCCCGTGGAAGTTGCCGCTGCCGCCCGCCGAAGCAGCAGCCGCGAAGAAGCATCCGCCACCGTCTGGCCCGGGACTGGACGACTGTCAGTGAATGGAACCCGCAGAAAATTAGTGCATTCGTTGTCGTCGCGCGCGTCTTCGCCGTACACACGTACCCCGACATCCGAGCTACATCCGGTCGCTGGGGACCAGCTGTCGTCGAGCCGCGCCGGCAGCGTCGACGTTGATTCCGGGCACGACACGCGTCCGGTGGTCGAAACTGTCATCGGGTGAATCCGTCCGCTCGGAGGAGTTAATCGAAGATGATTTAGTGGTGTTCGATTCGACCGGGATCCTCGGGGATAACGATGTACGTAGTTTGTGCTGTCGCTGGAGGCCGCGACGTGGATTCCCGGCGCGGGGTTAACACCTGTTAGAGGGGTCTGGAAGTGTCGGTGTGATGTTAACCGAGAGCTAGTTTGATCAACGAGGGGACGTATGTGAGTTTAGAATACGGCGCGTTCCGCGGGAATCGTTGATATCCGCTCCGCGTAAACCTCGAGATCCGTGACTGGTGGTCGCTGACTTCCGTCGAACGCTGAAGGAGTGGGGCGACCGATCAAAGAAACGAAGAAACGAGGGGCGACGTCGATTCCAATAAAACGAATTTTCCCCGCGACTTGGCAATCGAGACGAAGAATTTGCAAACGGATGCTCTTATCTCGGTTCCGTCGTGGGATAATGAAATAAGGATCAAAGGATCCTGTCCCCCGCGCGGGACCGACCCGACGACGATCCAAACACAATTTGTGTCCCCGATCATTTTCATCGATCCATTATAACGGACCTGATCCACTTCCGTGTCAGATCAAGCCACACCGCGGTAGAATAGGGAGCCCCCGTTTCAAAAGCATTCATTAACAAAGTGTCGCGTGGGAACTAATTTCGAGCGCGGCGCTCGTTTGACAGTGTTCGCTCGAGTTTGGTGCGTGCAATGCAGTTACTCTCTAAGGATAAATGATTTTATTGGTTCGATCAGAGTATACCAATGGTTCGTTCTGTTTGAGAATCATCGATCGCGAGAATCCAGAGCCGGTGACGCTCGTTTGACAGTGTTCGCTCGAGTTTAGTGCAAGCAACAGTCGTCCAACAAGGATGAAAGAGCTCGTTCATAAAGACTCAATGTACATCGTGGGATAGGAAATCTATCCTGTTTGAAAAGCCGTGACGCTCGTTTGATAGCGTTCGCACGAGTTTGGTGCGATCGACACTGGAATAAAAAATTCCAACGATTGAATCCAAGCACACCATGTGACAGGAAGTCTATTCTTCTTGAGAATCGATTCCGAAATCCGAATACGTCGTATGAGAACTACGCCGGAGGTTGAACACTGGGCCTGAGTTCACTCGGGTTTGGTGCAACGTTTGGAGAAGATTGAGTCGAATCCTTCGCAGCTAACCGGCGAAGAGGATATTCCACAGATAGAGTCCAATGATCCCGATCTCATGACGAACCCTTTACAAGATGCACGCCCCGAGGAGCGGCCTCCAGGCTTAGACTATCCAGACCCGAGGCTGGTTCGGAACGGCCATCAGGTCCACCAAGGGAACACTGTGCATCAGATCGGTGGCGCGAGGATCAGAAGGACCAGGGCCTCGTCCCTGAGGAGAAGAATGCACTTGGCCAACGAGGTCCCTCCACAAGGATCGGCTGGCGGGAACAATCTGTCGGACTATGCTCTAACCGCGGATTTGCTCGCCGAGAGGACTTTGGATGGACTGTTCGCCGAGCATCCTGGGGAACTGATCAGAACAGGTGAGACATTCTTTCTAAAGTTCCCTGTGGAACCCATTTCCAAAAAGCATATTGGTTAAATTTTACGTATTTTTTAATTCAACGTTTTGGCCTATCAGTTCTTCAGGATCACTCATAAAATTTGGTAGAATTTTTTTTTTAACTAGAATTTATACAAAACTTTGGCTAAGAAGAATCACCAAAGCGTGTTTTAATAACAACATGGACGATAATACGTTATAATAATGATACGCCTCTTTTACTGCAGAGACAAGTACTATACTTGACCCTCTTTTTACGTGGCGAAAGAGCACCGTGTAAAAAAAGTCGCGTAAACTCGCAGAACTATATAAAACTTGTTTTAAAGGTAAACTATACAAAAAATAATTTTAAAATCATGCAAAGACAGGGTCAGGTGTGCTTACATTGTTCTATTCTGTTCGAACAATGTATAGTACATATGCTAATTTCGAATCCTCACAGAGGCTCGTTGTTTTAGTAACTGTCGAGTTTTTTTTAGACACTATTTGTATCTCCAGTTAATCGTTTCTTTTACTTCGAGAAATATCTTTAATTTTGTTATTTACGTAAGTGGAGAAACAGGAGCGTAGTCTATTCGGTGTGCCTTTAGGGATTAGTATAAACCCATAAACCGCGCGCAACACATTTCTCCTACGACTATAATTTACGCGCCCGCGATAACGAATCGACGTTTACTTTTCGATTTAACCTGGGCAATCCAATACGTGTTCGTTGACAATTTGGCGACGATCGTTGTCAACAGGCTCCCCGCACGTGGTCTGCACGGTGCTTCCTGCACACTGGCGGTCGAACAAGACGCTTCCGGTCGCGTTCAAGGTAGTGGCCTTGGGCGAGGTCGGTGACGGGACCCTGGTGACGGTTCGTGCTGGTAACGACGAGAATTGCTGCGCGGAATTGCGGAATTCCACCGCGGTGATGAAGAACCAGGTCGCGAAATTCAACGACCTCAGGTTCGTCGGCAGGAGCGGCAGAGGTAAGACATTGTTACGCTTTCGTTTCGATGCCCGACAATTTCACACACTCTGGTACCTTTCTAAACTCTGGGCATCGATCTTACAATCGAGTTTAACATTATTTGGAACATCTGGTGCCGATTTCTGTTTCGGTGCCAACTTGCTTCGATCTTGAAATTAATCCTGACAAGCTAGAGGGGAGGATAATTCAGGAATTCTCTCATACATGTTCAATATACTATAAGGTATAAAAAAAAGCGTGTAAAGTCAGTACAGAGAACAAGAAAAGACTCATCGAATAAATTACGTTTCTATTCTTCTATTTTGCCTCGTATCGTGTATTAGTTTTGTGACGTCGATTGCAAAAGCTATGATTTCTCTGCGGTATCTTGAGTGTTTTATAACTGTTTGTTTGACAGTGAATAAAAACAGATTTTGAATCGGGTAGACGAGAAATATTGTAAAGAATCATTTTAATTTTTCTGGGGTTACAATGTTAATTCGTCGATGTTCTCCACAAAATCAGTTCGAGGTAGAAAAAATTGAACTGAATAATCGGGAAAAATTCGATCAGCTTTCTGCGGGACTTTGTAGTAAAAAAATTCGTAATGCATTGCATGCCAAGCCAATTTTATATAACATCTTAACATCAAAATTGCGTGTATTTTAGATCACTTACGCCATTTTGCCTTGTAACTACAAATGCAGCCTAATTGTTCGTTTTATTCACACTCTGAATGCCATATAGTTTTAGCTAATAACACATGTAGTCCGAACACGAACACGAACACGAACGACGTGGCATTTAGTCTGTTAAAGCTGCGTAAAAATGATACCATTGGACGCTATCAGCCATCTTAGAATTTCGTTAAAGTTTCATTTATTTTTATAACATCCAGTGCTTCTTTCGCTATCAGACTAAGTCGTAGGTAACTAGATAATTAGGAAAGGTTCTCGATAGATCGATTAAAACAATGGATGAAAATTATTTTTCGAAGCTTTGCTGTATGAAAAAAAAAACAAGTACAAAGGCTGATTTTAATTTTATTTCAGAAATGAATATGTAGTATTTAAATAATTGCATTCGAGCAGATTTAAAGGTGCATGAAAACGAAGAATAATACTAATTACCTTTTTTATTAGCTTTGCTTAATTACTGGCTGTTCTTGCAATACACCAAAACCGTCTTAGTTTTAGAATATTGCAAAATATGTGAGACCAATGTCAACACTAATGACTTTTAAGGAGCCATTGTAAAAAATTTGATGAAAACCTCTTCTCAATATTTTTTACACAAGCTACTACTAAAACAAAATTGTTCAGACTTCCGGGGCGTTTAAGTTTGAAAAATTTGTTTAAGCAACGCCATCTTTGCTTTATCAATGGCTTTCTAATGTAAAAGAATGTCTAGAGGGTGCATCCTATAGAATAACCCCAGAAACATTGCAAACGCACTCCTAGGTATTTAACAGACTCTGCCTGTGGTGTTACTATGTTATTCAGTTTAACGTGAATGTTACATGGATAATTTTTAAATAGTATCGCTTCCAAAAAACAAAAATAAAAAAAAAGAATTGATTTTCTGACTTTTCTGGTCCCCTGAAAGCGCGTGGAAACCCGTTGCCCGGAAAGAGCCGCTATTTTCGTAACGTCGAATCAGACAATTAGGGGAAGGCTCTCTGCAGAGGCGATTGAAAAAGTTCGATCAGCCTCGATCCAAGAAAGCTCTCACCCACGGCTTGGTCTTAAATCATTCAGCGGTCGGTACTTTAAGTCGGCCCACCGACTGATGGCCTCGTTTTTCCTAGAAACGAGAGGCGAGCGTTTCGACATCTGGCCCCTCGTTTCGTGCTCATTTTTAATTCAACCTGCAAATACCGTCGCGACTCGATATCTCGGCCGGCAGTCTGTCGAGATTTTTTCTTTTTTTTAATTCCCGCCTCCGCGTTTCAATAATTCAGCGTTCCTGAGGAACCGAAAGGGAGCTTTGGGCGGTAGAGGGGGGTGGGTGGGGGGGGGGGGATGGAAAAATCGAGGGGCCCTAGGTCGCTGAATAATGCGCGCCGATGATCGCCGCCATTACGGACGCTTAATCCAAACGTCCTAGGACACCGGGACTCCGCTCGCTACGGAGCTTTTCTTTTCTCCTCTCATCCCGAGTTGTCCCTTCTTTTCTCCACGGTTTTCTTTTTTACTTCCCTCCACCTTGGCCAAGAGGGTGTCGAGGATCGGAGAGATACGAGTAACGAGGCGCCCTTTAATTCCTTTAATTCGACCGAGTTGCAACGGGCGCGGTGTCCCTTCTCTTCCGTTGGAAAGACGAGCGACTTTCAACAGAGCAGTCACGAACGTAGTCGGTTAACGAGGGGTGGCTGGCCGACTTGTTTATGGCAAATTGGAAAAGGAAATTGCGGGGTCTGCGATATCGACGCTCTGCCTTCGACAGTCCCGCGCCACTCGAGACGGGGGCGACTCCTAAACGGTCGGTGGTTTAAATACCAGCTTCTTTCTCTTTTTTTCTTTTTATAGATCACCCTAGGCGCGTGAATTTTCAAATATTTTCCCTGCCCCTTTACCGCGTCGGCTACTTTGCTCGATGAAGCCTTTTTTGTAGTCGCGGGGACAGCAAAACGGCGACACTGTTGGAAGAAGGGTGTAATTCGAGGCTGGCCAGTCCGGAAAATATGGGTCACTTTTGGAATTTTTTAATAGACAAACCATTTGAGATATCGGTCTGAGATTTTGCACCGTTATTTTTAAGCATCTTTGCAAGTTACGTGAATTTTTTCGTACGAGAATCGGTAATAGTCTCGGAAATATAGGCGAAAATACTGGTGCAATAAAATATTACAGATTGGCTTTAGTGGACGATTCTCGGAGACTTACAATCCCAAATAACGATTCAGAATTAGGTGATTTAATTTACGAAGTGGTGCTATATCTTGTAATACAAAATTTCTCAAAGTAAGAAAACGGGTTAGAAAAATTTTAGTTATATTCTGTGCTAAAAAAAACCTGAACTTCCAGGAGAAAGAAATTGTTAAACTATATAAGTGTGATTTGTGGCTCAGAGTAGAAACAATTGGAAAACTTTTAAATTAACGAAATGAGAATGCTTTGAATTTGGTATAACAATTTTTTTGATAGCCTAATCTTCACTGGTACCCTGTAGGTAGGGTCATTTATGATCCACGTTATTATATATCACTAATGATTTGGTACTAAACAGAGTGCTTGGAAAAAGAAAATAAATTAAAAAAATAATTATTTTTCATCACGATTTGTTACGGTATGAATTTTACAAATATGTTTATTATAAATTTTACGAGTGTTCACAAGCTTACGAGACCTACACAAAATTAGAAGAGTATCGTACATTTCAAAACCTTAATTTATTAAGTAAAAATTACAATAGAACATATAGTATATTTTCAAGCATGATTATTACAAGGTTACACAATTAAATGATGTCATGTGCTATAGTTAACCGTCGGACGGCGGAAGGTTCGACAATAGGATGCAAGAGTTGCGCCATTTTTGATCGATAGTAATTCTATAGTTACAAGAATATAAACAATTTTCATAAAAACACATTTACATTATTCAATCCAAGAAACTTAGAATATACAATAAAATTAAATAGTACACATTATAAAACAAAATGGAATAAAAATAAAAAAAGAGAGAGACACGAGGTTAAATACTACACTTGTAGTTTTATGGTTCTCGCGATATGTGTTCCTCGTTTATAAAAATTGAAAGAAACGTTTTATATAAATCTTAGAGGGAATTAAATTTCCCAGAAAAATGAAACAAACATTTTCTTCATTTTCGAACCACATTAATAATGTTTGCTATAAATGCTGTAGTTAATACATTTACGAAAATATTGTTATTATCTTCAATTAAAGTTGCATTAAAATAATGTACCGGAAATATTGTGGCGTGTTATGTGTCTCTGTTTAATTTTTGTCGCGGTACGAACGCATACTCTTTCACTGTGCATGGTCACAAAAATTGTTCGACGGGTCGTACATCGTGCAACCATGATCTATGGTCTTCTGCCATTGTTCAGAAAGCAATTGCATTCCTCCGTAACGCCATGCTGATTTTATGAATGCAAAATACTTCGGGCATTTGCGTTTGATGCCGTCACCAGTATTAAATTGTCTCTTGTTCAAAAAATACGCCATCGCCGGTTAAAGGTGATAATTGACGAAACAAAATTCAGATTATTATACTCGATGAATTATAATTTTCTAAAGCAATGATCATTCATCTATCGCTTGCAGGAACGAATTTCCCTATTGGAGTGATTCAAAAGAGAAATCGAATTTTTTTCTATTATTAATAAAGACTTCAGTATAGACAGTGTTTTATTAGAACCACGGTACGAATTAAAATGAAACAGTTACTTTTCAAGATTAAAATCACGTTTTTGCATTTAGACTTTGAATGGATTAAAAATGAATCAAAGTTAACAAGTTAAAAATTGCTACTGTAAATATTAACAAATATTATGGTAGAATTTATTTTTATTTTTCTTCATTATTAAAGCTTTTTGATGGTGCACATCTTAGAAATTAATCTAGGAAATACTGTTAAATAAAATGAGTTTATTTAGGATAAACAGATCGATGACCAGGCAAGGAATCTATTTTCGAAATATATCTTCCGCACGTTGAGTTACACTCAGTGTAAACTATTTTCGCGAATGCACTTGCATCTCTTAAAGGGTTGAATATCGATAAAGCAGTAGGGCGTAGGTGGAATTGCTACCTCCTTTGGGAGTCTGCGAACGAAGAGATTCGAACTGGGAATTTCGGGCAGATTGAAATAGGTAACGGTCAGGTTCGGACTAGACTGAATTAGAATTGGGTTAGAGTGAGTTAGGTCTCGAGAATGGATCGAGAATTTTTTTGTAGAAAATTGATCGTGTTTGTTTTCTTAACTACGATATTTCTGGCACATTTATTTGATATAAAAACGAATAAATTAAAAAGTATCAATAGTCATTGTACTGAGCTCTAACCATCTTCCAAAAAATATTCCTCTTTTGGAAATTAATTTGGAAGAAAGGAAAGCAAGTTTAGCAAGTTTTAGCTTTTTCTTTTACACAATTTTTAAAAATAAAGATGTTGAAGTTTCCTTGAAAATGGTTATTTTAGAAAACTATAATTTCGGATTGAACACGTGAAAAAGGAAATTAAAATAATGACTACGAAAGCCTAAAGTTTCATCTTTCATGGAGGAATGATGTTTCACATTTTCCTCTGAAAGTGTAATTTGCAACAATTTTTTTGACAGCTCGAACAAATGTTATACACATTGCGGATATAACATATTTTTTTCCGAATGGAATTCCACGAACTTGATTTGTAGCTGTAAAATCGAGTAAAATTTCCTAAAAGTGCCCCTTTGATCAACTGCGCGCTGCACAAATAAAAATATCTATTTTATTTTTTAGGATACAGACAAACATTAGTAAAAGGCAATGTCTGGATTTACAATTGTTTCCTTGGAATTAGGAAATTCTATTTTAGAAGACTTTGATTGTTCCGACCCCTTCAAATCTAATTCATTTAAAAACGCAAGTTCAGAGAAGGATTAATTTTATTAATTTTAATAATTTTTATATTTCTCAGATATTTATGTGAAGACTCTTACATTATCCTAGTAACACTATTACATCTCTGTATAATGTTTCAAGAAATTCTCCGGAAATTAGGTTTGATACATATCGCGTTGGCAGAGTAAATTAGGATTGTCGTACTGTTCAATCTAAATTGAGTTAGGTCTGATTTAAAGATAAATTTTACATAACGTAAATGTCTCAATTATCGACACATTTTTTAACAATCCTCACTTTTAACCTAAAATTTGGGGTATTATTTTTTGTTTAAGGTACAAATGATACTTTGTATTTTATTCGTTTAAACAAATTTATAGCTCATTTTATATTTTTACATTCTTAAAAAATATTGGACCGTTTTTCTAACATATATATACCAAAATTGAAATGAAATTGTTTATAACTTTTCGAGATCACAATTATTGGAATTATTGTGTCAATTTTACGTATGAACATTTTACTTCGTTGCACACGTTACGATTTTATTGGGTTGTCGTGTTTTGAAGAATGATTACAATGTTATTCGTATCAATAATTTTAAACTATACAGTTTGCTAATAAAAAACCAATGATTTCACCAATACGATAATAATATCAATGGTAATAAAATAAATTTAATATGTCAATGACTGGGTACACATTCCTTGCACTGAATTGAGTGCACGATTAATGTGTCAGGTTTGATCACGTTTGAGTTAGGTTTGGGCTAATTATAACTTAATATAGGCTGAGTTTGGTCTGGGTTAGCATCTTTTTAATTCAGAAATACATTTAATCAGAATAGTTGGTTTGACCCGTCATGTTTGACTATGTCTAGCATAAGTTTGAGCCAGCTATTCCTCATTCAAACCGAGTTACATCTAATGTAAGTATCTATTAGACCCATACTGACTTCCGTTTTTATACTCGATCCATTTATCAGTTGGATTTAGCATTAGGTCGTACCTCTTCATAAAATCGCACCTGGCGAAGAAAGTTGTCGAATCAAACAAACAAAAACCGAAAATTTCATCATCTTTGGGCCATATTACACCTAATTTATAGTTCCGTAAGATCCATCCTAGCTTTCACGAACATTTAATCCAGACGTCCGCCAGGTTTGGCCACGTTTGCGTCAGGTTTGAGCTCTTCCTAAGCCGCGATCGGACCGTCTCGAAAATTCACGATTCGACTGCTTCGAGGAAGGACCTCTTATCGGTTCTTCCATCTCGGGCAGTCGATCTTCTCAAGCATGAATACTCGAATCGTTGAGGAACAATGGAGACCCGTGAACGGTTTTCACAATTTTTTCGCGAAACTCGTCGGATGAGGAGGATATCGCGAATATATAGAGAATCGCAGAATAGGACGTCGAGCGAGGGGGTGGGCGAAAGAGGGGGAGGGGGGGGGGAGGGGGTGGTTGGGAGTAGAGTGGTTGGCTGTAAGCGGCTTTGGTTTCCATGGCAGTAAGCCCTCATTACTGTATTACGGGCAGCCCCTAACTACCAGCCGTACGCAACGATTTGCCTCTAGAATCTCTATGGGGGTGACGGATCATGCAAGATTGTTTTCCGCGTGTCCGGGAAACGCCGATACTCCAATCCGTTGGAAATATTTTATTGTGACGCTGTTCGCAACGTGGCTGTACAGGGTGCGGCCCGGGGACCACCAAACGAAGAAATTCGTTCGGGGAACGTAAGTGGAAATCGCGGGGGCCATTACCGTCCCGTGGTCACTTTAAACGATATTTTAACATCGCTCGTGTTAGGCGGAAAGTAATTTTTAGGGCGAGCATAATCGATGCTGACATCCTTTTCATTATTGTCCCGATGCATGATTTTTTCGACGCTCCTGAACTCGATTCTCAAGGGGGCCAAACAATGGCGCATTCGACACGTCCCCTGTCATGTGGGTCACGTGGGTGACTCACGATATTTACCGCAAGCATATTCATCGACTCGATGTTGGAACAGAGGGGAAAGAAAACTGTCTAGAATTTGGTACAATTTTTGTCATTCTAATATTTTAACCCTTCGATTATTTTAAATTGTTTATCCTGCTGGAATCGATACAGTATGCAAGAATTGGATGTCCTGGAATACTTCGAGGATTATATTGACAATTTTAGACATTGTGGCCCAATAGTGTTTTACGGATTTGGTAAACCATTTGCAAAGAAATTTTTATGTTTAAAAATTAATACAAATTCATCAAAATAAAACACTGTGGGACTTCGTATTGCTCGTTTACGAAGAATATCGTTTTAATTTTACTTTCTATTCTTTTTTTACTTACAACGACACAATAATTAGTTAAAATACGGTAATTAATGTTTTTAACTTAAATTTGTTGTATAATATTATAATTTCCATGCCCCCATTTATGAGAAGCATTCTCTTTGTACAAACATTATAAATAAAATCATACAATAACATTCTTGCTATTTTAGAGTAGAAAAATTCCAATAATATGGTAATGAAATATTATTTATTATCGTTCAAATACATATTGAACGCTTATAAATTATTCGTGTCAACCGATTGATTCGATTTAATTATACAAAAAATGTAGTAAATTGATACAACGAATATTGCTACATCGAAGAATAAAAATGTCTTTATTTTGAATTTTCCGAGTATTTTTACAATCAGATAAACGCGCAGTAAAAACGATGTGGAATCCTCAATTCTTTGCAAAAATCACTCGTTCACATTGTTTCATTATTTCAAATAGAAAATAATTATGGAAGTTTTGGATCAGTCGTCGGATTTCTATCGAAGATCTGAAATTCTGTACGATCGTTAAATCGTCATTTTAATCGTTGTAAATAGCAACAGTAAATAATAGAACAATGAGCCAAGTATTTGACGAATTCGATACACGCGTCTTTATGCAATACGCTGGTCGGGACAATTAGAGAATCACCTACTCGAATGACTTTGTCATTTAGCAAGGTAATCAATAGTTTAAAAGCTTCAACGTGTCATTTTGCGTCAGACATTTAGCAGAAATATTATTACACTGAATACACATAGCCTTTGTCCCTGATATTTGGCTCGTTCGATAGTTCAAACAAGCATTGAATTTAATTAATCGGTAGAACCTTATCGTTGGTGTATCCTCCGGTAACATATTTACTTTTCACAAGAGTTTTCGGCAGAATTCATAAACGAGTACATAAAGAACATAATTAACGTAGAAAGAACTGTACAGTTTAGAATACATCTGTGAAAGTGAAAGAAACGAACGAAATAAAAATAATGTGCAAAGAGCGTTATTAAATATATAAAATTAATGGGTTCGATCTTAAAACTCTATTTCAATAGTATCACTATAAATGAAGAATATACATTTTATTTCTTTCGGAAATATTACCGAATATTTGTTCTTTTTTTTCACAGACCAATGAAACAATTTTATTTTCCATGTATTGGAATACAATATAAATATCGAGCAGACATAAAACCAAATTATTTACATAAAAACGAAAGGGGGCACAGTGGCGGGGTCGAAACGTTTAATCAAGTTTGATGCTTGTTTGGCTCATTCGATTTTTAATGTGACGTGCAATGGAACTGTCACTCAGAAGGTTTAGAATATCGTCTGTTTGAAAGCAAAATTTTATAATTTATTAATTTTATTATTTTTTTGTTAAAGAGAAGTCAATACGATACGTTTCGTGGATTTGAATAGGGGGTTTCTAAATAATTATGCAATTCTGGAAAATAACATTTGTCTGTATTATATTCTGATTTCGAGATAATTGAATTAAAATAGCCGAATACGTTTTTTCTGGTGTGTTTGTTCATTATTCAAAGTTAATTGTCTCGAAAATAAAATCATGCATGGAAGAATTTTATTCTACATTTTCGACTTATTTTTCCATGTAGACATAACTAGTATCGTGAATAATCGTTTTGTTATATTTAATTGAGAGTGGAATAATATTAGAATAAAAACTATGCAAAAATTAGTCAGAATGATAACATGGTCAATGTTTATACGGTCTAGCAATTTTTAACGGTAGAAATATTTTCCATAAGTTATTGGACACTCGATGAATGTAGAGACGAATGAATGCTGTGTAATGATGCAAATTATAAAATGAAATTAACACTTATTTATTCATTACATTATAAAGGAAATAACCCATGATGTATCTGTGGATTTTACCAAAATGTTATGTAATGCAAACAATTAAAAATCTTCGTTTTCGAGTGTATAGTTCGGGCCACGATATAGCGAGGTCTTAAAGTCGAGTAGGTGTCAAAGTTTACACGTTTCCCGAAACAATTAAATTGACAGAAATACGAGCAGCTAAGGGCCTTAGACCATAGTCAGGGCCCTACGAAAAATGTTTTATCTAGTGTCGCCATTTTTAGAGGTATCGTAATAGGTAAAGGTCTTACTCAAGTCTTTAATATCTTAATTAATGAAAATGAAAAAAGATAGTGCAATTACGGACATAGAAAGACATCCAGAAATGCACCCTCAAGCAAGATCTCATGTACGGCCCTAAGTGACGCAGCATGAGTCGGTCCCAACCCTCAAGAGTTTAGTTTACAACCCCACTATATCGTAGCCCGGACTATATCAGTTTGAATTCTATCGACAATTCATTTTCAGTATTTTTAATATCATTTTAATCTTCCTGTAACATATAACGCGTTCATCTTCAGAATTTGTTTTCTCGTGCAATTTCACTTATCGCATATTTATATTGATTTTGTACGAGCGTTATAAGGTTTCCAATAAAGCGGTAACTTAAAGCGAGTAAATGTTAGCAAAGAAAATTACATTTCAATAAATTTGAGCAACGAAATAAGGAAAAGAAAATCGATTTTCGAAGGTTCTAGATATTCCCCGAGACGCGGGGCCGCAAATTGGAAATTCTTGCGCGAAGGAAACGTGCTCGAAGCGGCGGTTTCGAGAACGATCGTTCCGTTTCACCGCAATTCCGCGCTTTAAAAGTATTTTCGAGCCGGTTGGCTGGAAAACGCGCAGCGCACGCGATCCACCGCTGCCGATCACCGATAACACCGCCAATCGTTATCGTCTACGGAGCCGGGCAAACAGATTTGCTAAATAAATCGAAAATTTATGATGTTTGCCGGCGAGTCACGTCGTGTATCGCGCATAATACCACGGAGACGAGTCGCCGCTCCGCGCTTTATATACGGATTCCGTGTACATTTTTCCCCCGTTTTTTCGCCTCCGTTATTTTGCACGCGGCCCGCGTGCACTGACCATTTTGGGGCAAATATTTGTTCCGTGCTCGCTCGCGGGCTTCGCCATGCCAATTTAATATCGCGAATGCGAATGAGGAATGATTTTAGTCGGGGCGAGCGTTGTTCGAAAAATTGAAATGAGCCGCCGGGCCCGCGATCCTCTACCGTGTCCTCTCGCTCTCTCCCGACGCCCTAAATCATTGGAAAGAAGAATTCATCCAAAATTACTGTTCGTCGATCTTCTAATTTACTTCGTGTCTTTCCTTTGTTAGATTTGCAAACGGCGATGGAAAACATTTTTTAGGCATTTTTAATCTCGATGGAAACTTGTGAGAATCTTTAGCCTTGTGAACGATATGTGACAATCATTAGAATCCTTCAATCCGTCCAGAAGTTATGATTTTTTCTAGATTTGCATGAAATTTTGGGGAAACATTTCTGGCCACACAGTATATTTTTTGTAAAGAATTTTTTTCTCGAAAGTACGTCTGATTTCGGGAGTATGTCTATTCACCAAAAATGATTGTAATTGACTCCTCCAACCGAAAATAATTTTTTCAGAACGATTTGAAATTTTTTAATTTTGGCGAATAATTTATCCACCTTCCTCAATTCTTTTCTCGAAAGTGCGTAGGATTTCGGGGGTATGTACGTTCACTAAAAATAGTTGCATTTGACCCCAGAATCTAGAAATAATTTTTTCAGAACGATTTGAAATTTTTTAATTTCGCTGAAAAATTGATCCACCTTCCTGAATTTTTTTCTCGAAAGTGCGTAGGATTTCGGGGGTATGTGCATTCACCAAAAATAGTTGCATTTGACCCCAGAATCTAGAAATAATTTTTTCAGAACGATTTGAAATTTTTTAATTTCGCTGAAAAATTGATCCACCTTCCTGAATTTTTTTCTCGAAAGTGCGTAGGATTTCGGGGGTATGTGTATTCACCAAAAGTAGTTGTATTTTACCCCAGAACCTAGAAATAATTTTTTCAGAACAATTTGAAATTTTTTATTTTCGCTGAAAAATTGATCCACCTTCCTGAATTTTTTTCTCGAAAGTGCGTAGGATTTCGGGGGTATGTGTATTCACCAAAAGTAGTTGTATTTGACCCCAGAACCTAGAAATAATTTTTTTAGAACGATTCGACATTTTTTTTTTCGCTGAAAAATTTCAGCATGCCGATTTTTCTTAAAAATTTGTTTTTGATTTTTAGTAATTTTGTTTGACGACCTATAGAAAAGTTGTATAATGCTTTTTTGTAGGTACCTATGAGCTCTACTTCCCTAAAAAATTTCATTGAAATATATTCACTATTGTAGGTGTTATGGCTGTTTAAAAATTGGACCATTTTTATGGGGTTTTTTCTCACTTTACAGGGTTAAGGGGCAAGGTTTCGAATATTTTTGGAATTTCTACATATACTCCACTAAAATACGCGTCGTTTGCCGGTTGAAACATTAAAATCCTTCAATCCGTTCAGAAGTTATGATGGTTTAAAGATACGCATGAAATTTCAGTGAAACATGTCAACGATATGGCCAGACATGAAATTTTCAGTAATGAATTTTTTTCTCGAAACTGCGTAGGATTTCGAGGGTATGTCTATTGGCCAAAAATAATTGTAATTAACCCCCGCAACCGAAAATAATTTTTTTGCAACGAATTGAAAGTTTTCAATTTCGCCGTAAATTTTCACCACCTACTCGAATTTTTTTCTCGAAAGCGGGTAGGATTTCAGAGGTATGTCTATTGACCAAAAATGATTGTAATTGACCCCCACAATCGAAAATAATTTTTCCAGAATGATTTTGAAATTTTTTAATTTAAATTTTTAATAACCTTTTAACGAAGCCTCGATCAAAAAATTTATATTCTTGATTTTCGTTTCATTTTGGCTTCTAGAATCTCCCATTAAAATTTTCCCAGGGTTGGCTGAACACCGTGTTCATAGAGAAAGGTTATAGATATTCCGGACCTCATAGAACACTAATAAAATTGTTTAAACCGGTTCGTGAAAATCTTGCAAAATTTCCGTATCAGAGAAAATTTTATCCTACAGATTCTGTAGAACATCGTAGGATAAATCTTGTACACCGATTGTCCCATCCCAACCCCTGAAGAAGATTCATAAAGATTGTAGATCAGAGAAATATTCCTGGGAGTCCCCGAGTCTACGAAGAATCCAATCCCACGCAAGATGGCGCGTCGAGGGTTGTTCCGACCGATCTTCGACGTGCAAATCTCTATCTTGGTAGACTTTTATTGGATGCTGTGCCTCGAGGTGGCCCCAGGACCGGTGTTCTCAGTCTGAGGAAAGCGTGTGCCCGGTCGTTCGCGGAGGAACCCGCGCGGAAAAATCGCGACGACCGGGCGCGTAGTCGCGAAACAAAAGGGCGGCCTTGCGAGTCGTGGGGGGTTGGAGGGTTGGGGGGATATTATCATAGCGGCGCAGAGGCGTATATCACTCGGGCGACCCCTTTTGTGCCCGACAGGGATTAGCGTCAAGCTCCGACTGCTAGGAGTCACGAGGCAGCGGCGAGACGCGCGGAGCTTGTGCGCTCGTATGTAGGTTCGGCTGCGCTGGAAACCGGTGGCCAGCGACGGGCGTAAAAACGACGGACATAAATACCGGAGTTACCTGTGTTTTATGACGTGCCCAGTCCCCGAGGTATAGGTAGCAAGAGAGCGCGGGAGGATCCGAGGCAAAGCTCGAACTATCGACAGCCAGATCCTGACCGATGTCCTCGCGCAATGGATTCGCGTCTCACCCCTTTCCTACCACCCCACCCACACGGTACAGGTGGAACACGGGCCGGTTTCAGGTCGTGATTCACGCGATTTTCTTCTCCTCTTTCCGCCGCCGCTTCCTCATCGTCGATCCCTTGATCTTTGAGCTTGTTTACCGGCCGACGGGGGATGGAGCTCAGGGGATGACGGTGCATCCTGCACGCGGCGTTTAGAGGTTTTCGGAACGATCCAGACCATCTGCAGGGGTAGAGTTCGATTAAGCGGCGAGCTGGGCTCACACCACCTTTTTCGTGGATCTCGCGTTCAGTTGCGGGGGAAATTACACGAGTGCGATCAAGATGTTTCGTCTGGACGTTGTTAAAAATCATTCACGTTCCTGTGTCGAACTTCTTCGAAGATTTATCTAGCTTCAAATTCGAGCGGTTTTCAAAAGTTTAAACATCTTTTTTAAGCAACTAAAGACACCATGAACTTGAAGATTAAAAGCTCCTTTTGGTAATGATTCCCTCGAGAGTTTATTTATGACTTTTTTTTTGTCAAAAGTTACTGCTGTAGTTTTATCGATGAAAATAAAAATACTTCGTGCGAAGACAAAAAAAATACGAAAATCAACCAACATAATTATTTAGTCTTTATCTCGAAAATACTTTGGCTTAAAAGTAGTAGCAAGTTTGAAACAAAAATTGCACCCCGTCTATGTGGTTTTATCCTACTCTCCCCTAACATAATTTTCCTACACAGTCCAGGTCCGAGTATCGAAACCTGAACCGTTTAACGCGTCAAATTAAACACTTTCGAGGGGCGCTTCTTTCTCTCCTCCCTGTGATCTTCGAAGACTCGCCAGCGAGTGGACTTAGAAGAGCGCGGAAAATGATTTAATAAGTCGTAAAGGCACGTCGACGTTGAAGAGGGTCGTCGCTCTTTTTCATGGACCTCTAAAACGCACCCCACACGCCGGCTGCGGGGAACAGCTGTTGCGATCCACGTCGGCGCCCAAAATTTCGCTTCGATCGCGCGTGACTTACGCGAAACTGCACCCTCCGCTTTAATTAATTGGCGCGCGCGAAGACTGCACCCCCGTGGCGAATCAATTTCCTCGAGTTTCTCTGGCAAGAAACCATCCCTTACGGATCCAGGCTGCCAGGCCCGAAATTACGTGGATTTTTCACCGCGATCAACAATTTTATTACACTTCGTGCGCATCTTTCGAGGCTTGGACAGTTTTGTTTCTCTTATTCGAAGTCGAAAATATGGTAGGTGAGCTATAGAAAACATGGTAATTGTATTATTTACAAAATGTTAGCAATATGAAAAGAAATATTATTAAAATAGTAGGTGAGCTATAGAAAACATGGTAATTGTATTTTTTTACAAAATGTTAGCAATATAAAAAGAAATATTATTTGGAAAAGGTCCAAATGTTTTAGGAGACTTTTTAGACTTAATTTGCCTTTTTTTCTTGGATCAAAGTGTAAAGATTTCAAGGTTATAAACTTCTTTTCAAGCGGAGGTCTTTCCAAGATATCTAAGCTGACCATAGTTATGTAAAGGAGAAATAGTTGCAGCTTTCGAATCTCATTTTTTTTTTAACATTCGACATTTCACAGAGCCAACGAGGCAAATGGGAATAGTTCGCGTTGCGTGCGATAGATTATCACAAAATTACACGAGCGTAAACTCATGCATCTGTAGATCAGTCCGTACGCAATCATTTTTTAAAATACGCTGGCGTTATTCAGCACAGGTGTTTCTCAAATTTCTTTTTTTAATATAGCGCAGAATTGTTTTCGAAAAGAATGTATATACGTTTTACAAATGACTATTTAATTTACGGAGTTCCATGCTTACTAATTTGAACTTTTCATATGTTGTTTATTACCGACTAAAAATGTATAAATATTCAAGTAATGCGCAAATATAAATTGGTTGGGAATTATTGAACACGCGTGGCTCTTCTTTAACCTCGATATTATTTAATAATTTCACTTTTTTTATACAACAGTATTAACAAATCTTTGCAAACGGAAAGTCTAACAAAATTGATTATCTCAATAAAATTACGTGATTCTAGCTATTTCAAATTTATTGTAACTGATGTCAAGGTTAATACAAATGACATTTTGTACGGTAAATGGAGATCATGATGTCATATATCATTATACTTGTTTCACTTAAAAGATCACCAATGACTTCAAAATGTTTGAAAAAACACAAAGTCGATAAAAAATTTTTTCCATGATCATCGTAAAGCTTTCTTTGAGATATTTTAAATTAGACAAAAGTAGTTTTGAATCTACTCGCTGCCCCAGAATAATCTAAAGTAATCACGTTCCGTGGTGCACACTGTGCAATTAAAGATGGTGGCAGTCTCGTTCGATTAATAAATTACGAGCAGAAACAACGTATAGAAATTTATACGCAATATTTATTTCATTGATCAGTTAGTCAGATAAGCTTGTATTCGTTCAACGTGAAATATATTTTCATTTTATAAATCAAATTGTAATCGTAACTGTACAAATCTCGGATTGGAAGGATCATTTGTATCAAAAATAAATAAACTGTGTTGTCCCTATGAGGGGGGGGGAAAAAATATATTAAGAACAAAAGAATCGGAGCCAAATTCCATTAATTGATTAAAGCTAACGTGTAGCGATTTATTTGCGAAGTTCATTCGACACAAACCGAATGTTATTTTATTCATTTTTACGTATCAATGCATTTAAAAAATGCAAGTTTATTCTGTTTTTTAGTGTTGTTTTTAAAATTCTGTGTTAAGGTATTTATGTCCTTTTTAAATACTTTACCTCCTGGCTAGGGAGTAAATTTTAGATTTTCTTTAGGCAATTCTCACTATTGTTTAAATAATTATGAATAATTTAGCGACTCCTTTCTTAGAAATTTCTGTTATTGTCAGTTTGTATGTTTCAAGTTTCTAATTATGTTAATTACAGTTTCATTTATGTTTGACTGTTAATCCTGGTATTCTGTGTAATGTTGCAATGACTTACTATAGCATAATGCAGTATTATAGTAGGAATTTCGTTCATATAATAGAACATTCATAAAATAGAAGATTCACATAATGGAGGTTTTGCTGTACTCAATCAACAAATTCATGAAACAAAACGTTTTGATTTTCGAAAATAACTTCTTTTTGATACTTTAAAATGGCGACATAGGTGATATTCCCCCTGTACGTAAATGATATTCTTCTTTCCTAATTTCCAAATTGAACCTTTTTAATGAAATACCTGTCGCTGATTGGAACTTCGAAATAGATTGTTAGTGAGAATTTGTAACATAGATTGAAAAGGAAAACTTGGGACGATTGTAACACAATTAGTAAATAATGCAATTCCTCTCGTGATTACGAACTGTCTTCGATATTCTTTTCTAAGACATTTCTTCGAACATCTATCGTCAAAATCTTTTCTTTTCTAAGATATTTCATCAAACATCTATCGTCAACATCTTTTCTTTTCTAAGACATTTCTTCAAACATATATCGTCAACATCTCGTGATTCAACCAATCTCAACGAAATTCTCGACACATCCATTAGTGTGTTACTATTGACCCCAGTTTTCCCTATATTAGTGCCCCTTTCTGTCTCTGTGTTTAGTCACAGTTTGGACCTGTAAGACATTTCTTCGAACGTCTATCCTCAACATCTCATGATTCAACCAATCATAACGATATTTTCGACACATCTATTGGTGTGTTACTATGGACCCTAATTTTCCCTATATTAGTGCCCTTTCTGTCTCTGTGCTTAGTCTCAGTTTTGACCTGTAAGACATTTCTTCGAACGTCTTTCCTCAACATCTCATGATTCAACCAATCTTAACGATATTTTCGACACATCTATTGGTGTGTTACTATGGACCCCAGTTTTCTCTATATTAGTGCCCCTTCTGTTTTTGTGTTTAGTTACAGTTTGGACCTGTAAGACATTTCTTCGAACGTCTATGATCAACATCTCATGATTCAACCAATCTTAACGATATTTTCGATACATTTATTGGTGTGTTGCTATGGGCCCCAATTTTCCCTATATCAGTGCCCCTTCTGTTTTTGTGTTTAGTTACAGTTTGGACCTGTAAGACATTTCTTCGAACGTCTATGATCAACATCTCATGATTCAACCAATCTTAACGATATTTTCGACACATTTATTGGTGTGTTGCTATGGGCCCCAATTTTCCCTATATCAGTGCCCCTTAAGACATTTCTTCGAACGTTTATCTTTAACATCTCGTGATTCAACCAATCTCAACGAAATTCGCGACACATCTATTGACCCCAGTTTTCCCTATATCAGTGCCCCTTCCGTCTCCGTGTTTAATCACAGTTCTCGCCGTGATGGCAGCCGGTGTAGAACGTTCGTCGCGCAGTTGAGAAGGAATCGACATCGTCATAGGAAACGCGCAGGAGATACGTCGTTGAAATCCACGGACCCGCGCTGATATTCGTCGACCACCTCGACGACGTTTTTTCCCAATTAAAAATTAAAAAGTCCCGGCCCTCTCTCAAGTAAAGGGCCGGCCAGGAGACGAGCACCGACCCGTCGGGGTCGAGCAGCGGAGGCCAGAGAGGGAGCAGTTCTACGGCGGATGACTGCACCGAGATTTTCTACCGATTAAACATTATTTTTTGTGCTGGTTCCCCTCCACCCTGGTCGTTCCGCGTACACCAGCTCTGTTTCTTTTTACATATGCTAATTCCACGCTCTTCGCGTTTCTCTCGGCCCTTTTCGACGCGGGCCGTGCTCGTTCGCGAACGCTCCGATGAATCCACGGCTTCGACGCGTCGGACGCGTCGTGCCTGAAAGATTTCTCGATCGCTATCGGGCGCTTTGATCGGCCGTGAACGGGGATCCGAGCTTCCGTGCTTCGATCGTCGACATGTCCCGTTGTGTTCGCGATCGCTTCGTCTCGGGGAAACCGTTCTGGCGTGGATGACGTCGCGAGGACTCCGGCTAATTTAGGAAGAAACGTGACTTCGTCGGAAACTGCCAACAACCGGAACCCCATTTCATCGATCAGGAAGAAAGGTGAACGTTCCAATTATGAAAACATTCTGGGCGAATAGAAACAAATTTTTAAGCGAAACATAGTCGACGATATACGATATTTTCTTTATTTGTTGTTCTCTGTGGACCTAGACGATGATGTCTTCGAAGATCCTCTTGATTCTCGCGTTTCCTTCGTTGCTTCGATACTTTGTTTTTTGTTACAGAGTGAAAGATAATTTAGATTATTATTAAGTGAATATTATATTGTAAAACTTCTTTAACATTTTTTTAAAATAATCACAAGTCGCAATGAACATCATCTTATGGTCCCATAAAATGAAAGAAGAGTCTTAATTGGAATGGTCTTGGCTACAACAGATAATAAAAAAGTCGATAATTTATAAACTGACAACACTTTAAAGTTTAATTATTATTTTTGTGGATCGAAAAAATATGAAAGAAACAGGGAGTTTAGGAATGGAAAAAAAATGAATTCTCAAGTTGAGACGTTAAAGAAATGTCTAATGTGAAAGTTTTAGCCATGTATAAAATTAAAAATGTTAGGACAGAAACAACGTAGAAAATTGAGAACTGTGAAAGTATTTAAAAGTAGTTATTTTGGGGAATAAAAATTAAAAGGCGAAAGTTTCGTCGTTGCAGCGATGATTTGTTCCTGGTAGCAGCGAATTGCAGTCGATAGGTGCGTACACGTCGTTCCATTCCGTCGTGATTCGGCCAGTCAAAACGTCAGAATCTTAAAACACGACAAACACTCTGAAATAACGATCCAAGCCACCCTAGCGCTCGCTTCGCCAGCAAACAGGGGAGTTTTTAACACTGTATGATCCCTGGGCAAACTTAGGGTGTACGCGAGCGCTCTCGTGTCTTCTCGCGGTGTGCAAATCCTTGTCGTGCAAATGGACGCGGACTATCGCGAGCCCATAAACGCCCGAGCGTTATATCTTTCCTTTTTTTTTCTGCGCGAGGAAAAAACGTTTTCGCGGAGTCGTTTAAACGAACGAGGGAAACTGAAACGAGAAAGCCTCGATTAAATCGTCGTACGATTATACTGTAATAATCCACCTAGTCGGAACTAGATTGCCATAAGAATGCTAACTATGGAATCGAAACCATTCGGGGTTGGAACGCGTTGGTTCGAAAGTTTATGTTTTAACGCGTTTAATCTTCCAAACATACTGCAGTCAGGTTAGGAAAATTGTTCATTATTTTATTACAAAGAAAAAAAAAATTTACCTCCCCAAAAATACCCGCTAAGACTTACGTAAATTAATTTTGAATGTAAAGTGTTTAGTCAAATAAAAGGGTCTCATAAATTCGTATAATTTTCCTAAAATTGATGTGAGACTTTTTGAAAAAATAATTGTGCATTGATTAGAACTAATTGGAGAAGGGTGAAAGTTCTTGGGTAGGAATGGAAATTTGCTATAAATTCCAGCTGTAACTTATTTCTAAACGAAGATACGAAAAATTCGTACTTAAACTTGTCTTTTTTAAATTGGACGTTTTATTCAGCATAAATCTAATCTAAACTAATTGGCGGTGACCACCTTGAAGTATTCTCGTTTATGATATATTTTTTTTCACTGTGAAAATATTTGTAAAATTTCTCAGATATCTCATTTTGGTACGATTCTTAATATCGCAATGTGAATATGAGATTTCAAACAGAAAATGGCCCAACTAGCATACTCTAGACAAATGAAAACTTTAAATATCGAATCGTGATTACAGATTATCGAAGACCGCATTCTCCAACAGGGTAAAAATTCTTACATTTAAAAGGGGAGTAAATAATTCATTTCGCCTGAAATTAATTTTTTTTTTAAACGGTACAATGAAGTGTGTTTCGTTATAATTGCGGTTTGGGGAGCCCCATACAGTCGAAGGCGCGTACCCAGATTGAGAAATTACGGCAGAATTCGTACGAGACTCTCCGTTAACGGGGACGAATAAATTTCGGGCGCAGATTGATGCCTCGAAAGCCGCCGTTTAGCACGCAACGAATTACGATTTCGGGAAGCGTAGGCAGGTGGAGGGCAGCAGACCTCAAGGGGGAGGATCGTTCTTCCAGCGAGTTACACATAATGCCTCATAAACACCCTCAAAACGCTTGCTATCACCCTCGATTCGCGCCCGCGCCGCCATCACGGGATCTGACACCGCACCGGCAATAAACTTTGGCCTCGTTAGTTCCCCGCATCCCGTTTTCAAAATCCCCATTTTATTTCAACGTTCTTTCCCGGTATACTTTTCCAATAATTTCTTCCAATACCAAAAGTTCGTGAAAATATATTTAACGCTTAATACATAAACGCGTTGGGCAAACTACACTCTTAATCCTGTTAAAAATAAGTTCTTTGTTTCTAGTAAATGATTTTTGTTCACGTAATTCATATTACGTGAAATTAATCATTTTAATATAGAATACTATTGTTTTAATATTAGAAAACAGAGTATTGGCAATGTATATCTTTCATCTGTTAAAGCAATTGCTTCTTTTAAGCAATGGAGTAAAACATTTCGAAATAATGGTTTTTATCCTACTGAGAGTAAAAGTGTTTCTATGCTGCTGAGAATGAATATTTTAATTTTAATAAATTACTGTTTTTGTAGTTTAGGACAATGAACATTAAATAAGCATGTCTAATAGAGTTAATATCATAGCTTGTTTATTAATTTTATAATGTAGCTAAGTGCATTAGCTTTCGATTCGTGGGATAAATTTATTTTATTAAGGGAAACGTAAATTCGAATATTAAAAAATTAAAGAACCCCTTCGTGTACCATTGTCTCCTGTACGTTAGACACAGAGGGATTATTAGGTATACGTGTGTATTTATTTTTATTTGAACATAATTGTTCCCCCAAATAGAGAAGGATTGTAAAACATTTTTAATGTTCGGTCCAGAATGTCGGACTAATCATTTTGTTGAAGCTGTTGGAAGGATCGAAGCATCAATCTTTGCTTTTGAAGCGACGCGCCCGGAACAGCGCAGTTTCCTCGACGACAATAAAGTCGGGGGTTGAATATTTCGTTCGACGACGGCGGTAAGCCGGTTAAATGTCGTGGTTCACCGTAAAAACCCAGTCGTTTGCCGTCCGCGCCGCGCCACCATAAAATAAAACTACGCAACCGCGTGCATATACGCACGCCAACCCCATTATAAGCCGTATAACTTCACGGTCGTGGCGCGAAAACGCGCTTAAGTGCCCAGCCTGCACTTCCCTCTGTTGCCTCCATAAAAGATTCCTCGCTTCGATGTGTCTGAAACCAGATTCGATTTGGCGGGCTCGAGTCCCGAGGTCGCGAAACGCTAAACGTCAAATTGAAATTTAATTGCGAGCATGTATCGATTTTTTTACTTCTACGAACCTCGATCCATTTGGTAGTATTCATTATTTCTGGTGCTGGTCTACAGAAAATTATTATTTATTATTTATTATTATTTTTCTCAAATTGATAAGGAAAATTTAGTTTTGCAGAATCGTTGTGGTTATTGGTATCATCTTTGCTGTTTCATAGAAAATTGTCGTTCTAGTATTTCTTACTCTCTTTTTTTTAATTATGATTATTGACGTAGCATTTTTTTGTGTATTAACAAAAATTAAACAGAAAATTAATCACTTCTCTTTTATAATTCCATTGTAGTTCTACAGAATATTGTTATTTGAAGTTTCAAAACCCAATGTATTATTTGATTCATTTTCAATTCTAAGGTTTTATATTTTTCTGTGTATTTATCACAATTGAGAGAAAAGATCACTGAATTAGTAAATTCTTTCTTCCTTTATCTTGATCTAATTATAGGAAATTATTATTTGATACTTCCAAGCACAAGAAATGCGTTCATGTGGTTTTACAAAAGTTATTATTTAATTTTTTAATGTCCAATATATTATTTGAGGCTTCTTAAATTTTATGGATTTATTACCCTTCTATATAAGGGAATAAAAAAATTAATTTTTCATTCTTCTGAGGATATATCTGTTTTCCAGTTTATTCCTAAGTTTCTTCTTTGTATCGCGTTACTATAAAAAATTATTGTTTCTAAGCCCAACGTATTGCTTTTGTCAATTTCAAGAACTTATTGTCTTTTTGTATGTCTACCAAACGTGGGCGTCGTGGGCAGATAATTGGATACGTTTTTAGAATGTTTGTTATTTCAATTTAATGAAGTGTTCGTGTTTCATCCGTCGTTTGACTTTGATATTTGTTATATCTCCACAAATTATTTTCCTCCCCGTTTATAGACGCGTCTGTTGTTTTTACCGTGAAGAATAAAAATGTTTTCATGTAATGTTTTCTTTATTATCAAGCTTCTTTAATATCCTTTCTTTGTATCGAAAATGAGGTTAATACAGCATTATTGTTTAACTTATATAACTTAATTTTACAATATACTCTTTTCAAAATTTTGTTAGCATTTCCGTGAAACGTCAATGGAAGAATTTATTTCCGAAGAACGATCGCTGTTCGCAGAAAATTCAATTGTTCAAAATTAGTTCACGCACGTCTAATTTGTTAATGAAAATTATTCTTGAAAATCCAACGGCTGCGTTGTTCCGACGTCTCATTAAAAAGAGCTGAATGAAAATCTTCCTTTGAAGGGCGGATTTATTTCACGGAAATCTCGTCAGGTCGAGTTTGGCTTGTTAACAGATTCCCATTCCGAGAAGCAGAAAAATTTCACAGAGTGCTAACATAATTCCTGAACGTACCCTTTTCGAATTTGCAGCCGACGTGGCACACAAAGGATCCGTCGAAAAATGAAACGGCGAGAAATCATTGTTGATCAGTGGCTTCTACGAAAACGGGTTCAAATCAATGCTTGAAAACAAAAACAATACAAACTCCTTGTGTAATCGGTCAATTAAAGAAAAATTAATTATATTTTGTCCAACAATTGTTTTCGCTTGTAACCTTACTATCCTCACTTCTGAATTCTTATTTCCACATTTAATTGGTTGGAATAAATCTAATATTATTTTATTCGAACAAAATTAATTTTAATTAGAAAAAATGGAAAGCTGCATAATATTCATTTATTTTTGCATTTTAGTCTGATAAATGAACGTAGTTGAAAATTGTGGGCAATCACTTTTAAAATGGAGTGATTTACAGTGGTTTAATAATGCTTTATTATCAAATGTGATTTTCTTAATATTAATAAGCAAGTTTGCTAACTGTTCGAGTATTGGGGCACGTCCTGGTTACTAAGTAAAAAAATAAACTATCCGTCTGGCTATCGAAACTCGACGCGATGAAAGGCAAAACGACGAAATCGCGCGTGACAAGCGACCGCGTATATTTCTGCAGGGGTGGCCCCGCGTTTAGCGTCCCCGACATTAACATATTCCGGCCGATTCAGGCCAAACATCGACGCGGCGGCGCCACTCGTTCAACCCCCTTACTTCCGGCACATTTGTGTTTTGTTTCCAGCGAACGCACCCCACCCCCCTCCAGCGTGTCGTCGTTTCGCCTCGCGCGAACAGTTGGCCGCGTTTCTCGCGAAAAAGGAGAAAGGGAAAAGACATTCGGCGGAAAGCGACTGTTGCAGGGGTGGCCAACAATCGGGGGGTTGTTCACCACGCGAAAGGCCTCCGAGGACTTTCAGTTTCTCTATCGATTTATCGCTCGCCCAGGAATTCTATTTATCGGGGTGCAAATAATCTAGGTGGTTGTTAAACGTTAGTTACAATCATTTTGATAAAATATACTTGTTCGTTCGAACGCAACACTGATTCTTGCTAGACGAAAGAAGGGGGATGTTTGGAAAATATTTACTTAATACTCGTTTGTGAATTTTGAGGATGGATGCTTAGGTGCAATTCGTTAAGTATTAGAATTTGTAAGATATTTTAGATATTTTCTCTTTAATATCTTGATACAATGGTTTGTACGGAAAGCTGACTCGAACGTAACTAACTAAATTATTATTAACAAATGATTAATTAATAAAATGAACAACCTCTAAATGCATACTTCACGCGAAACACACATAGATAGTCGGCAATGCCTTTAATCGAAACTCGAAATGTAACTGCACTCGTTAATTACAAACCTAAAGGTTGCTTACAAATTATACACTGAAATATCTGTTTGTAATGTATTCTAAGATGTGATGAATTTCTACGATGTAATTATAAAGACGTACACTATTTTATTTTGTTTAAAGTTCGTACGTGTAATGCTTACAAAGAAGAATCGATTTGTTTTATTTAAGACAGATTTATCTTTTTTTATAGCAAGATGTTAACGAACTACTGATAGAACATTATTAATAAAGTCCTTTCTGGAAGTTAAAACTTCCTACAAAATAAAAAAGGAAATTAACGTATAGAGATGGGCTTCAGCAATATCTAAAATTGTAGATGTCGGATAAAAAATATAAACATTAGCAAAAATGTCTCTGATATAAGAAAATTTCTATTTTTAATTCCTCTATCAGATAGAGTCTCGGTTGAAAATGTTCCCTTTTGTTTTACAGTCAACATTTTAACTTTAATCTTTGGTCTTGAAACAGTTGATCGCGAATGATAGAGTCTGAAAATCTAGAATTTAATATTAGAATTATAAGATGACCATTATTTCATTTTGTTTAAAGTTCGTACGTGTAATGCTTACAAAGAAGAATCGATTTGTTTTATTTAAGACAGATTTATCTTTTTTTATAGCAAGATGTTAACGAACTACTGATAGAACATTATTAATAAAGTCCTTTCTGGAAGTTAAAACTTCCTACAAAATAAAAAAGGAAATTAACGTATAGAGATGGGCTTCAGCAATATCTAAAATTGTAGATGTCGGATAAAAAATATAAACATTAGCAAAAATGTCTCTGATATAAGAAAATTTCTATTTTTAATTACTCTATCAGATAGAGTCTCGGTTGAAAATGTTCCCTTTTGTTTTACAGTCGTCATTTAAACTTTCATTTTTGGTCTTGAAACAGTTGATAGCGAATGATAGAGTCTGAAAATCTGGAAGACTCGATTTCTTCTTAATTATGGCGTTCGATGTTACAAACTGTTAGAAAATGAGCAGCCATCCCTAGTACTGTGTTTTACCACCCGGTGATAATTTCAGTTTGGAGCCAGCGTTGTAACTGTTCGTTTCGTTTCAGGAAAGAGCTTCACCTTGACGATCATGCTCCAGACGTCGCCGCCTCAGGTAGCCACCCTGTCCAAGGCGATCAAGGTCACCGTGGACGGACCCAGGGAGCCCAGATCCAAGACAAGTGAGTGTCGCGGGATTTTACCCACAGTTGGTAATTCCGTGCGGAAGAAATTCCAGCGAAGGTCGCTTAAAACGTTCGTGGATTACTTTTGGTATCACTCCGTTCGTAGACAGAATTGTATTTATTTTTTAACGAAAAAGATCAAAAAATTCGAAAAATTCGTGTCCCATATTCTGACCGTTTATTGCACATTGTTTCACACGAATTGTAAAAACTATTAATTTCTTTTAATTATGAATAATGTTAAGCTTCTTCTTACATCTGGTCGAGAGATCAAATTCATTTTTAAAGGATACTAGTGAATTGTTTCTTCCAACTAAAATGTCTGAGGGTGAAGAAAATATAGGGGATGGTGATATATAGGGGTGAGACGATATATCTAAGGAAAAATATAAATAGAATGGAACATGTTACAATGTTTCTTTTTGAAGTTAAGTAATGAAACTGAAAAACATAAATAAACAAATTCTTTTTCCATAATTATATTTTCTTGTTTAATCATATACAGGCGATAATGGGACGCCTGTTAGCCAAGATGCAACACAAATTTTCTATATTAAAAATTACACTGTAATTACACTGTAATGAAAAGTAAAACAGTTTCGTTTCTTCCTTTTAAGTCCACGTTTTCCTGATTGTACAGAACTGTTTCTCCGTTTCTTCTCTTCTTTCCTTTCATTCTCTTTTTTTGATTAAAATCTCCTCTCTTTGTTCTCTTTTTATGTGTTTGTACCGTATCTACAGTAAAGAACAAAGTAAGTAATATCAATTCGTCGAGCAAGATGAGAATCCATCTTGATATTATCTTGCTACGTACTTCACATATGATTATACTTTTGCAACGCAATGTTAATCATTTTTTACTGAAATTAATTAACAAAGTTAAAACATTCTTAGAATAGTATTTGTATTTTATAATTTAACGCATTACGTATAATTTGAAATTCAAAATAATAAAAATTTCTCTTTACTTTGGGATGAATTAAATGCAAATATAATTTTACTAAACCATATTAGGTACTGTCACCCTAATGTAATTTTATTCTATCATATTTTATGATTCTTTCTTTCCTAATTAGGAAGCACTTAAAAGGCGATCATACTTTTAGTGTTAAGTAAATATTTTAAATATTAGGTATTACATAAATAAAATTTTCATTTTGGAATAATAATTTTACATTGAATTCTATCTTTATTACAATGTCTTGGAAGAATAAATTCCTAGAAATGGTTGATTTGCAAGGTGACTATGATTTGGAAGGAGGTCAATTCATAGTGAGAAAAGGAGGGTTGATTTTGATAAAATCTGTAACGAGTCCTTGTTTCGTTTCAGGACGACGACCAATTTATACTTCTAGTGTCAAGTAAATATTTTAAATATTTAGGTATTACACAAATAAAATTTTTATTTTGCAATGTCATTATTACAATGTCTTGGAAGAATAAATTCCTAGAAATGGTTGATTTGCAAGGTGAATATGATTTGGAAGGAGGTCAATTCATAGTGAGAAAAGGATGGTTGATTTTGATGAAATCTGTAAGGAGTCCTTGTTTCGTTTCAGAATGGTGACCAATTTATACTTAAAAATAAAATTTTTATTTCGTAATATCTTTATTACAATGTCTTAGAAGAATAAACTAATAGAAATGGTTGATTTGCAAGGTGAATATGATTTAGAAGGAGGTAAATTCATAGTGAGAAAAGGAGGGTTGATTTTGATAAAATTTGTAACGAGTCCTTGTTTCGTTTCAGGACGACGACCAATTTATACTTTTAGTATCAAGTGAATATTTTAAATATTTAGGTATTACACAAATAACATTATTATTTCACAATGTCTTAGTAGAATAAATTTCTAGAAAAGCTTGATTTGCAAGATGAATATGATTTAGAAGGAGGTCAATTCATAGTACGCAAAGGAGGGTTGATTTTGGTAAAATCTGTAACAAGTCCTTATTTCATTTCAGGACGGTGACCAATTTATACTTTAAGTGTCAAGTAAATATTTTAAATAATGAGGTATTACACAAATAAAATTTTTATTTCGCAATGTCTCTATTACAATCTTGGAAGAATAAACTCCTAGAAATGGTTGATTTTCAAGGTGAATATGATTTGGAAGGAGGTCAATTCATAGTGAAAAAAGGAGAACACGATCTGTAGATTGGGTTGATTTTGATGAAATCTGTAAGGAGTCCTTGTTTCGTTCCAGGACACCAGGCCTTTCATCCCTTTCACTTTGGACCCAGGCCGTTCCCTTTCGGACACCCGCAGGACCCGTTGGGATTCAAGCTGTCCGGTAAGTGTCCAAGTGTCCCTCGATCGAACACGAACACGCGTGTTCCCTCGGTTTCTGGTCCGGGTCCTACCTGCTCCCTCGTGGCGCACCTTCGGCTTCCAGCTACGTCTCCTCGCGCCGACGGATAACTAAGTTTGCAACCCTGCGTCGCGTCCCCTACCCGGCAGCCACGAAGGCAAGCCAGCCGTTCGTCGCGGCGGCGGGCGTCGCGGCTACGAAGGGTGTCAAAATTGAGCGTCGGCAGGCACCGTACTCAAAATTGAGTTTTGCCGCCGGGCGTCTAAGTGGAGAAGACTCTGATTAAGCTCCGACCGGCTCTGCCTTTTCGTTCGTCGACGCTTCCGCTCCTGCTCGCTCCACGGGGAAACTTTGAACCCCGGGACCGTCGTTTGACGAGCAACTTCTTGCGCCCTCGAACTCGTTCCCGACATTCCCGATCGTCCCCCGACTGCTCGACACGAATTTCTCCCGACGTTACGCTTTTTACAAAATGCACTAAACTAAAGGTTGATTCGTCTGTTGCGATAACGCCGATTAATGGGCATCGCAACGAAGCGATTTCGTTTCAGGAATCAAATGATCGAAATATTACGGGTATTGAAACTCGTTGACAAATTTTTATATTTAAAGTTAATAGAGTCGATGTCGTTCGTTCTCAACTTCTCACATTTCTTATAATAATTTAAATTTCAATGAATATTTGTTCTAGTAATGTGCCATCAAACTTTATAATTAGATTTCTAGTGTCATCCTGCCATATTAATCGGAAAGTATTGTTTGACGCTTGGAGAGGGTCAGGGATGGCCCAACACCCTGTACATTCTTTCGTTAGAAAATGATTGCGTTAACTTGGATAACATGTCATTACAAAATGGTCGTATAAGAGGAACTCCAACTACCCAACACGAGGAAATCCAGTTCACCGATAGATTCAAGAGACACCCCTGTTACTTTACGATATCTCATTAGCTCCCGACAATACACAGCAATCATATACCAGGTGATCCCTTTCAACATGGAAAAAGAATCCCCAGAAAATTCCGTGGGGTTCAAGAGTTTTCACCTTTGGCCGCCCGCGATCCTCCGCGGAGCTAGCCTTACGGACCCAGTTTCCGACCATTTTAAACAAATTTCGATCTCATGCACGAGACTGCAACTTTCTCCGACGTTCCGTGGTGACGTGGACTCTCGATCAACGCAAGTTTCGCCCGACTGGTCGTCCAGGAAGTCATAGTTTTCGGAGGTTGTCAGACTTGATCCGAAACGATCAGAGTTTTATTTCGATCGAACGACGATCGTAACCGAATGACGTCGCAGGCGAATTTCCAAAGGGTTTTCTCGCGGTGTAGCATGGACGGGGGCTGGTTCGGCGGCACGGATTCCAATTCAAATTCGTTCGAAGCTCGAAATTTTGATGGGACTAGCCTCGAGCAGCGAGGGTCGGGTACTGATACTGGTGCACCGACAGTGTATTGTTTCGGCATGATAAGCGGCTTAACGGAGCTTCTCTCCCTGCTGCCCCCCCCCCTCCGGGGGGGGGGGTAGTGTGGAGTAGCAGTCCTGCCGTCGATTTCTCGTCCCTCCCTTCCCTCGTCCCTCACCCCATCGTACCATCCCCATCCCCCGTGGTCTACTCAATCAAGGACCAACGGCTGCCGCGCCCGGTTTCTCGTCCGACTTCTCTCTTCTTTCCTTCAGATTTCCATCGTAATTTCAGCTAACGAGGACGGACGCAACAATTTCCAAGCCGCCTGCATAAAATTGTTCCACGGTAATCGCGAACGGAACCGTCGCAGCCCCGTGTCGTAACGCGGCTGTGCAAGTCGGGGTAAATCGAATTACGGAGGAACGCGAGTTCGTCGCGATGGAAGCCAACGTGCAGGAGATTTTGCGGAGAAACGGGCGCAGCTGGACGAATAGAAAGACGTTTAACACGGAATTTCAAGGGGGATTCGGTCACGATAGTCTTTCCGCTCCTCCAAACAGTTTTTGACGCTACGAATTTATTCGAAACTAACGCGGGGCTCTTTAAATAAGACAAAACATTTTAAATTATCATTTTTTATCGTGATAATTGCGGGTTTTTGGAACGAACAAGAGAAAAGTCCAATGTCGATCATTGTTACTGAACCTCATTGTATTTTTTTATTTTATTATCTATTTTATTTTATTATCTATTTTATTTTATTATTGATTATTAATGCCCATCGTTTCTTTCGCTTTTACAAAATTAATTAATGTTAATATCCTGCACAACAGATTTATTTATTTGTATATTGTGCATTTTATCCATACAGATTTGTTTTATAATAGTTTAGCTTGAAAAATTCACTACATTTTTATTTTCTTCGATTAAAATGTGTCTGGGAATCTAGGTGTTATTGCAATCTTTGATTAATTTTTTATAAATTGTTCTAACAGTATTTTTGAAGATTATTCGAAGCTTGCTCGTAGGACTGACCTTGTTTACTATGATTTAGATTTGTCTGGTTCGATAACTTGATTGAAAATATTATTTGATATTATTTTTTAGTAATTGGTATAAAAATGCAACGTTTGCTTATTCGATTATCAAAGTATTTCAGTGGAATTACGGAAACACATTAAAAAATTTCTGCTTCAAACTTTATATCCTATTATTTTGCTTTATATTATTTCAGCCACTGAGCATAATTTCACTTGTCTTTCTGGCGATTGTGCTACCAAAATTACCTCAGGCGTGGTAGTCGACTGGTTAATGAAAACACGGTCCAGCAGATTTGATACAATTTAACATCGTAATATGAGAGAGTTTATGACTTTATTACGGAAATTTATATTCTATGGATGCCTTTTTGGGTTACCCACAGAATTATTATAGATGTATTTTCTATCGGAAATTTTTTAAATCATCGTTCATTCATGAAATTCTATATTCTTCGAAGACTGTATTGATTCGTGTAAATTTTAGGTATTAACAAAAGTGGCCATTTTATGTACAATTTAATACTTCCAGTTACACGTCTGTATGTCCGTGTAATTGCACATGCGACTTTGAATTCCTCGTGACTTCAGCGAACTTCTCGTTTGGAAACTCGCTATCATTCGTCGTCATGAACAGTGACTTGATCCACTTCGTGTTCCGTCGCAAAGTCGCTTGATCTATGCTGTATTATACTTCAAAGTTGATTGTCAGTCGTATAGAATCATCCGATATGGAATATGCTACAAACACTTGTCATGAGTTCACGCCTATTGACAAGTTTCTGTCCCATTATTGTCAACACCTTTAAAGACACACAAGAAACAACCTTCTAATTACTGTATGAGAAGTATAAGTTCGACATGATTCGAAATGCTTCTTAAAAAGCACCCATGAAGGTTCAGAATTCATTTTGTACATTCACAGTTGAGAATCTTCTGATTTTTTTTTAACATACACACAAAGGTCCAGAATTAGAACTTCATTTGTATATTTTTTTTTATAGTTGTTTCTCTCAATTCTCCCATTCACCCATGAAACTTGAGAATTTTTACTTGTACTTTCTTTCGACTATCATGAAGGTTGATAACTTCTACTGTAATTTACACTGTAAGCTTTCCTTTGACAATTTTTCCTTGGTATTTTCCAGCTTGCCCAAAGGCTAAGCGTTTATTCCTGTATATTTTTGAACTCTCATAAAGATAGAAAACTTCCCCTTACATTTTCCTATTTTATTTTAATTTCTGTTTAGTATATATACACCACGAAGAACTCAAATTCTTTTTCCACCCTTGTGAAGATTGTCCTCTGTTTCAACTATCCCAACCAATCTAAAATTGAAAATCATTCCTCATAATTCTCACCCTTTATGAAGATTGACCATTTTCCTCCTTCAATTTATGAACCCTTGCAAAGACAATTTTCTTCTCCATATTTTTCAACCGCCAAACTGGTAACGATACAAATACTTAATTACTACAAAATATAGACAAAGGTATTCTCTCATCCTTTATTTCAACCCCCACATTAAACATCCACCAAATTAAAAAAAAACATTTCAATTGTTTACAATATCGTAAAGACGCGAGAATAGTCCCTTTAGAACTTTGGACCGAATTTCATGCGTTCACCGATCCAAAAACAACCCCCTCTCTCCATCGAGGAAATTAGATCGGTACGGAAGTTCCGTTCGGGTTCGTCTTTCGCGTTTTCTGCAACCCCCCTCGCGTTTGCAACTTTCTCGCGCTCGGTTCGCCAAGTACAACCCACCTCGACGATGGACCAAAAAACGAGCTGCTCGCGCGTTACTATCGCGACCAGGTCCGCGATTCCCGTTTAAAGTAGACAGCGTGCACGCGTGAAACTGGGTCGTGCACGTTGTCGCAGTCGCGACCGACATCACCCGCGCGATCGATCGGTTTATTCCCAAGCGATGTCCGCCACTTTTTCAACCCTTTCGCTGGTAGTTCAACGTCCCTCTCACAGGTTGCGCCTCCGTCCAGTTCGCCGTTGGGGTCAGTCGGCCAGCTTTTGAACTTTCGCCATCCCCTGAGCGGCGGTTGTATCGCTGCCCAGATAAAGATGTGTTCCGAGCGCTGGTTTATTAGATATCCGCGCCGGTGGGGGGGTTGATAAGAGGGATGGGGAACCGTCGAGAGACGGCTGGCTACCCGACCAGGGGTTGTTAAGGTGCCCATTGAGGTGTAACTAGGGGGATGTTATTAAATTTCGTTCGGGCCTACCTCGAGGGGACGGTTGAATATCATGGCCTCGACGCGAAAGTCCAAGTACGGGAGCCAAGGGTGTCTTCTTTCGCGGCCATTCTGGTCACATTGTTCTGGTTCCTCCGGCATGTACAGAACGTGATTGGCCATCGAACTCGCCAAGTCAGTTTTATTTTATTTTGTCTCGGGACAGAAGCAGCCAGGAGGGTCGCTGGACATTTCATTGGACTCGTGTATCCGAAGGGATGGAATTCTTACTGCTATTTTCAGGGCTCGATGATTGTTCGAACCTGCCTGTATTGATAATTAACCTTTCGTGTACGATCACGACATTCTATTACTCAAATTATGTTATGAATACTGTTAATGGGATATAAAAGGTGTATAGCAAAATCAGTCTGTATCCTTTATAGAGTCAGATAGTGGATCTATGTGATAGTTGATAAAACGTTGATAATAGGATTAAATCGGATTTTTTCAATATAGGTGTATGCATATGATATAAATTTCGAAATCCAAAGGTTGGGTTTTCTAAATATATTTTTATATTTATGGAATATAAATATTTTTTATCATCATATGCCTTAATTAAGTTTATGTTATAGCCATCTTGTCACTCATCCCTATGATGATCATATAAAGAAATTTTGAAACATACAACGAGGAAAAATGTTTCCAAGGATTTTCCAAAATTTTGGATTTTAATTATTTTCCAACAGAATGAATTTCTCGATTCGATCAGTTTTCGAAGGGGCTGGACGACACCGCGGCCATTTTACGCGGAACTTCTTAATCTCGCCGATATCGATTCCATCCCCTGCGCGTTCTAATCGATGTAATCGTCGATAGGTCGCGTTGTCTCGGGTTTCCACGATTGAATTTCCCTACGCGAGCGCCGTGGAAAGTTTAAAGGGGAAAGTAGACGCGGGCGACGTCTCGCGAAGAAAATTAATGCATCCGGTGACTGGCAACACGCGAAAGATCCTCACTGAGATTGTCCAAGAACGAAAACACCCTGATCACGTGCCTCCCGAGAGGCCGTCTTTGTCAGTCTGGGCTAAGGGGATGAAAAATCGCGAGAGCCGGGATTCGAGTTAACAAGAACGGCTCGCGCAGCTCGATTCCTACCACCCTCTTCCCACCCTCCAATGTCAATTAACCGACTACCCGGGGGTTGAGGGAGTACCGGAAAAATCGCAACCCCTGTTTCAATAAGGTGGCCTTTACCTCATTTGGGGGAGATTGTTAGGAGCGTTTAGTTTAAAACTCTCGCTTCGCTCTTGGATCGCTTTCCAGCAAATTCGCTGTTTTTTTTTCAAGCTCCCCTTTTTCTTCATTTTAATGATCAATCTGCGTTCGTCTTTTCTACGGATTATTTAGTGCAAAATTTTTTATGTAAGATTTGACGGAACACTGCTAAAATTAGTTGGAAACCCTCGTCGAGAAAACGTGTTTGGATCAAAGAGCTCAAGGGGTTGGTTTTCACACAAAACCTCTACCATAGGTCTCACAAGGGTTGTTTTCAACTACACACAAGATAAAATAGAATTTTTTGGAAAATTTCGGGAATTGCGTTTAAATTGCTAATTTCGTTAGGTAATTAAGGTTTCCTCAAAGCAAAGGCAATTGCTTGAGTTTGATTCAAAGTACTTAGAAGATCCAGTAAAATTCTCAAAAACCCGTGAGATTGTATTTAATTTGAAGGGGACAATTTTGAATGAAGAATTTTAAGGGTTGACTTTTATCGAAGATCGCTTTTCTGGTTATTTTTAAGGATTCTTTTTGAATATATATGAAAGACCAAGTAAGGTTTTAAAAAATCTGTCCAAGTGTATTTACATCGAAAATTTGTTCAGCTCTTGAGTTTTCTCTGAGGGTAGTTTTCGTGTTCACACAGAAATTTATATAAATTGGTTGCTAATTCATATGTCACGCGAAACTCGAGTCAAAGAAAGGTCTTTCGATTGAAGATATCGAAGGGTTGGTTTTCTGGGTAGGCGGCTCCGGTTTCCCTTAAAGGGTCTTTTCACGTACACGGAAAACCAAGTAACCCTTCACGAGTGCGGTGCTGGATCCTTAAAGGTTCCCTTTTTAAGGGTTGTCCTTGTCCACCCCTGCGTCAAATCTCGGCGGATCCTTTAAATTTGCGTCACATTTCACCCTCCTGCGTGTCTTGCAAGGGTGTCCCAGGGTGTCCCCGGGTGTCCCGTCTTTTAATCAGCCCCGGTGACCAGGACCTTTCGCCGGAGACGACGGTAACTAATGATACCCTGCGCCGTTCTTCTTCATCCCTCGCTCGTGTCGTCTTCTCTCCTATCGGTTACACAAAAACCCATAAAGATGCCGGGCGGGGGTGGATAAATTCGGTGAATTTACACGCGGTGGCATTGATTCCTAATTCCTCCTCGTTGTCGACTTTCATGGCGTGTATTACGAATAGAAACTGTTAATAAATTTTGTTCTTATCCCTTATATTAAAATATCGATAATTTCCCCGACAGAAGATAAAAATTGCAAAGCGGACGAGAAGAATCTTCGCGATTTCTCGCGGAGAATATTTCAAGACATGACTCGTCAATTTTTAATTCCGCGTATCCAATCGTGTCCCGGCAAGGAGGGGGAGGGTGTAAAAAAAAGAAAGGCGAGCACACGGAGACGTGACCCGGGGAGAATAGCGAGCATACAATGAGCGTTTCGAAAAGTTCGTCGTTTTTATCCGCGTTCGTAACTTCAAAGAGGATGCAAGCGTAAATAAGAGAAGGAAGGCAGGGAGGGGGGGGGGCGGTGGGGTCGGCAGCGGGAAGGGGATGGAAACGCGGTGGCGCGAGAGGGAGCAAGAGAGACAGCAATTTTCTCGTCCTTTCTCGAAATATCTCCTCGTAGAGCTTAGATCGGTGCCAGGGACCTTTCCAGGGTGGCATTTTAGGGGTTGCTGCGACGCGATAATGAGAACGGGCGCAAAGGGTGGGTGTGCAAAGACATCCGACCGACGGTAGTGAGAGGCTAGAACGCGGGAAAAGGGGGGTGGTGGGAGGCACCAGGACGTGGGACGGGGGTTAGAGAAGAAGCTGAAAAGAGGGGAGGGTGTGCAGGCTCCACAAGGGTTAACGCCTTAGGAGTAAGAAGGGCGTTTTAACTCCTGTTTTGCATAGATTTGAATAGATAAGGAGGACAGGAAAATACGCGAATTAATTTATTATGTATCTCCGCGCCGCCAGACCGGAGGGGTTTTAAGCGAGCAACCCCGAACGACCGGCTTTACTCTTTACTTTCGGGGGTGCCCGTCAGACTTTAGCCCAATGTCTTTAAACGCCCCTTAAGTTGCCCCTCTCGCGCCCGTCACAGCCGTAACTCGCTTCTGTTTCTTGACGGCGTGGAATTTCCGTCTGTCCCGATGAAACGACAATAGATTCTTAAGGCATGGCCGTTGTTTATTCTTCTGCATCCCCCAATTTTTTTCACGCTTTTCACTCCACGGAGGGCGAAACACGCACGGTTCGTTCGTTCTCTGTGAAAACTCCGCTTCCCGACGTCGCAAAAACGCACCGTCTAAGTGGAAATTTACAAATTCTGCGTACATCTTTAAATTTAACTGTTAATTTTCTTATTTGTATTATAAAATTCAGGCTAGAATGATCTTACGGTCTCTAATCGTTAATTGTATACCACTTAGGGATTTTATACGTGATTGCAAATGCTGCTATAACGCAATGACTGACCCATTATTGACTACTACTACTTCCAGGAAATCTATCTTCATCCAAATTTCTTTTTAATTTTTCTTTCATCAAATTCAGGCTAAAATGATCTTACGGTCTCTAATTGTTAATTATATAGCACTTAGCGATTTTATACGTGATTGCAAATGCTGGTATAACGCAATGTCCTACCCATCATTCACTAATACTGCTTCCAGGAAATCTATCTTCATCCAAATTTCTTTTCAATTTTTCTTTCATCAAATTCAGGGTAAAATGGTCTTACGGTCTCTAATCGTTAATTGTATACCACTTAGGGATTTTATACGTGATTGCAAATGCTGCTATAACGCAATGTCTGACCCATTATTGACTACTACTACTTATAGGAAACCTATCTTCATCCAAATTTCTTTTTAATTTTTCTTTCATCAATTTTCGTTAATCTACTATCACGTTCATTTGTTAGATATATTATAATATTGATTTATAATTAATATTACTTATAAAATATTACGTATAAAATTGATCTTAACTCGTAGCTTTCGCCCTTCCCGAATCTCGTTTGCAACATCAAGGATAGAATAATTATTTATTAGTAAATTTTAATCGTTCAATGACCGTGCAAGTAGTTTCGAATAATATTCTAACGTCATCTGCTAATTTTCAGAATTTATTTATTAGACACGTTAATAATTAATATAACCGTTATAAAATTGACAGGAGTGTGATTTTCCATTTTCCAATCCATAACTTTTAATTATTTATTTTTTAAACGATTAGAAATTCTACTTCAACACAATGTCTGATCCATTATCGACTAATACTACTTACTTCACTTGTAATCCCTCGTTCGACCAAATTCTCAGCTCTTGCTTCACGAATAAGATCATGCAACGATAAATTAATTATGTTTTATTAAATTTTAATAATTCAGTGACCGTGGAGGTACCTTCTAACGATATCGTAACTTGTTCCGCGACCCGAACACGACTCATTCTGCCTATAGTTTCTTTTCAACTTCACTTCTTCCTCGAAGTTGGTTTGTTCTCAATGTTTTTCGCCAAGTTTCTTTATTAGATGCATCGAGGATCGAGAAGTGACGTTAACCCGGGGCCGAACGGGACGAGTCTAAAATACCGAAGCACATTTTGAACATGCTGCTCGATAATACATCATCCCTTAAAGCTTCGGTGCCCCAACGGAAGGCACACATAAAGGCAACTAACCCTAGGGCCGTAACGTTTAAGCTTAACATTTCTCACCCCTTAAAGGGTAGCGGCTCCTTGAACCCTTTCGGTTCTCTACGGGGCCTTCCGTCTCTTTCCCTTCGACTCTTTCAGAGATCTCGCCTGGTTCTCCCCTCATTAGTCTTCATTTGTTTTCGGAATTATCGCCCGACGCCCTCTCCCGTTCCGGCACGCGAGCGCCACTGTAAGAGGGTGCCAGGCATTTTGGAGGTTTATTAAATTGAAAGTATGTTACGAACAGTTTCAAATAGATTCGCGCCCACTGTCAAATACCTTCCCATCGAATTTCAAAGCTCCACGATTTATCAAAGATCACAAAACACGGAACTACCCCCGACACGGTCCACGAAACAGGAACGAAGGAACAGGCCAATAAAATCAAAATTAGTTTCATTTTCCATAGCACGTAGTTTCGCTAGGCATTGAATATATTAATATCTGGCCATCGATGCAAGTATTCGTTATTATCAAGCATATGTATAGGCTAGAAACAACATTTTGATCAATTCATATCGTTCAATCGTACAGATTTATGCAACAAAAAATTATATCGATGATTATTTGGGACGTTTAAAAATTGTTTTCGTAATCGTAGTTGGATGCTTAGCGAGTTTTCATTAATTTCTTACGATCCAGTCGAGAAGATTATCAAATTGTTTTCACTTTGAAATTTTAAGCAGCTATGCAACGATTCATCCTGGAAAAAAATAAATTCTTGTATTTTTTTCAATAAAGATTGAAAGTAAATACAGAACTTTCAAGTAATTAATTCTTAATTCTACTGATTCTTTGCTGTATCAATGGTTTGGTTAATAACAACTTATTCAAAGCTGTCAACGTTGTTCAACATGAGACAAGTGAAATACTTGAGAGACTGGTTCTAAATGGTACATCAAATTTAAAAGTTACTCGCTTGTTTACATGTCAAATTTTCTTTATACCCTGGTTTTATCAATCTTTTAAACGTTTTTTTAAATAGTGATATCATATAACCAAAACCTCTGACGTTCATCAAAATACAAATAAGAATAATTCTGCGAGCTTTTTGCTGGCCTCATACTAGCACAAATGTGTCTATCGAAATTGCATCGAAGTGCAAAAATAATAATAAATAATACAATAAGGTACATTCCACAGATAATATTTATAATACACTGTCCTGGTGTCTCAAGCTGATCAGTTTTTGGTACATTTGTTCAACTTTTACTATAGAAAAATGCAAACAACAATTTAAATACAGTTTTCTAAAGGAAACTTATTCTCTCGTTTACATTTACTTAGGTTATTATTTTACTGTAGTAATGCTAATACGTACAAATGTATCTGAAATCAAAGTACTCCTGGAAACCATTCCAGGAAGTTCGAAACAAAATTAGTCGATAGAATGTCGCGATTAGTTTCAGAAGAAAAGAATATTTAAGACTGTTGGATACCATTTTTGGTAAAATAATTGGCAATAAAAATACTGTATATGTCCATTTGTATTACATTTAGTAAGAATTCGATTACCAATGGACGAAAGTGTATCTAATCACAATATCGAGCGGTGGTAACGTATATTAATTCTTTCGTTTCACTGGAAGATTTTTTCGCTGCCGAAGCATGGGCGTAAAACGGAGAATTTGCCCAGAAAACAGTCCGAGCGGACTCCTAGCTCACGGCGCATCAGGTACACGGAAACCCTTGGCCTCCTTAAGCTCGCTGGCAGCACAGCTTTCGCGCGCCTCTTATCGTTTTCTTAATCCCCTCATAAAGTAGCTGCAGCTACACGGTCTCGTTCTCCCACTCGTCCACCTTGTCTCTCTCTCTCTCTCTCTCTCTTTCTCCATGCGAGCTTCCAGCTGGGCTGCTCGGCGTTCCGCGCTGGTGTGGTAGAACGCGAGATAGTGGTGTCCTCTCTGGCAAGCGCGGCTTAAAGAGAGCTTAAAAATCACCCCTTCGGCCCCTACCGAGCTTTTTACATCCCCGCCGCCGTGTGTACCGCGACTGGTGGGGCCACAGGCTCGACCAATCGTCGCCGTTCCAGCCACGAGCCGCCACGCCCACGTTCCAGTGACCAGACAACCCTCCCCACCCGGCGCGCCTAGCCTCCCCTACTCGCCGCTACGTGATCCCCTACCCTCGACGCCCGGTGGCTTCGAAGCTTTCACGGAATTTTTAAACTGCCCCGCACAGATGACGGTATAATCTGCTATTGATCAAGGTGTTTCGAAAAACCGATACCGGTACCGATGACTACGGGCTTCACTTTTACTCCTCCTTCGAGCCCGCCGTCTGCTCGCGACCGACGCGGAACGAACCGCGGGCTCGTAGCTTCGCGGTTTTCCAACTTCTCGCGTCTGAACGTCTCTTCCCTTGCCTTCGTTCTCTTTTGCACGACGGTGTTTTTTTTTTTTTTTTTATGCACGTTGCTTCGAATGTTTTCCGTTCCTACGTACGGTTCCTCGGGATTTCGGGCCGTCCGTAGGAAAGGAACGAGAGCCGGGCGACCGTGACCAGTGTAATCGCCCTCGAACAGATTAATTCTTCCGATGTCGTGGATTTAATTGCATACCTGCACACGCGAGAGCCCGCCTCACGGCCGGGCGGCGGTATTGGCCGCCCATTGAAAAAAAAAAGGTGATCGATCGTTCCTCTATTCTCTGTTGGATAAATTTAACTGTCCATCCACGTCAAACGCTCGCTACGTCAAAGGGAAAACGTTTCTGTAGCTCTGCCCGTCACCCGGCGATCGCTTATCCGTCTGACGTTATATAACGTTTCCAGATCACCTCGGGTAACACGTTTCTTTTCTAACGAGCGCGCCGTGGGTTATTTATTGCGACCCCTTTTGCGCGCCCGTTTCACCCGACGCGATTGATTTTCCCTCCAAAGGCGTCCGGGGTCTGGTCCCTGGACGAGTTGCTGGAATAATAGAAAATCGGACCGGAAGGAAAGGAACGAAGAAAATATGTCCTTACGCGCAATACTACCCGGAGCCAACGAGGTGTCATTTACGGGGGGAGGCGGATTGAAAAGTTTCCGGGAATCACCGCCAGGTGATACTTTGTTGCTGTTTTAACGTCATTTCACCGACGGCTCTTTCCCAGAAATCTATCAGAGTCCCGTTTCCACGGATTGTTAACGGATAAAAAGTGAAATTCGATCGGTTGTAACATTTTTATTCGGAGGAAAAACTTGCAAAGGAACTCAAATAAACAGTACATTTCCTGGAAATAACCCATTGTATCCAGAGAGCTCTTTTTTTATACGAATAATAAACAACATGAAGGCAATTTTCGGTGTCGCATTTGCAAATTAAAGTGTTCTTTCCCCCCATAAGAATATATTAGAAGATTTATTTAATATTAGGGTCGAAAGATTATCAGCAACGATATCCAACCCCTAACAAATAGTTTGAGATCGTTACAGAGCCAGTCTTCGCGAACTGGCTCGCTAAATTCCCGGAGGTAAAGTTCAGAGAGTAATGCGGACGAGTATTTTCTGGGGGCCTCGTAGAAACCTACGGGCTCACGCTAGGCACTCTGGGTAATTAATTTTTCCACGCAGCGGCTGTTGGGTCAAAGAGGGTTTCGCGATCGGACCTGATCCATCGTTTCCAACGGGCCCAACTACTTGACAGACATAATTTCAGATCTCTTCGATTGCACAGGCTTGCAACACCTGGGTCTGGAGCAAGGAGCAGGTCAGGGGTGGGGCGGCTTACCCCGAGGGTCTCTGCCACCGCATTGTCTTCCACCGCCACCCGGTCACCACTCGCACACACATCCCCCGACAGCTGGTGCGTCGGCCTTCAATCCTTTCCATCACACCATCGAGCAGAGATCGCCTAGACTACCTGGACCTAACACTGGTAAGGGATCCACCTAGTCCCCCTAACGCGTTGATCTAATAAGGGAGAATGCAAGTGAATTCAACTTTACATTGGGTCAGTCCATAAATTCCTAGTTTTCATTTTATATGAAACTCGCCACATTTGTCCATGCAAACAGAGTGTGACACATTACTCATGATCAGGATTTTTCAGGCACTTATAATAGTCTGATGAAATGTTGAGGCACTTCCAATAATCTGATGAATATTTCAATCCAAAGTTAATCAGCTTCTGATCAGCCATAGATTTAGATGTAAAGAATGCTAAAGAAAATTGTTTTATTATAAAAAGTTAAGTCACAAATTTTTCTTGCCATTTTTTATGTCTAAATTGGTAGCTGAACAGACACTAATTAACGTTTGTCTGAAACATTTTGTTATCAGACTAAGTGGTAACAGTTATGTGCCACACCCTGTATTATACATCACTCGATGGCTTCTGTTATCTTTTTCTGGATCATCATGAAATTTTTCACAATATTGGATTCTTAATCAAAGATTTAAAACAACACGAAAAGTTTTCCCGCATTTTCGTTTGGACCTCTGTCAAACTTGTAAAAATGGAATGAAAGTTTCTAAGGAGAGAAGGGGTAATTCAATATCGATTAAAAGAATTTTTTTTAAAAGAAATATATTTGTCTATATTCGTTGAAAATAGGTATAACATTTACAATTGATCTTCGATGTCTCTCGTTCTTTACGATTTACCAACCCTTCGATAAGAGGGGTGGTTTCTCCCCTAAGGTGCAAAAGTAGTACTAAAAGAAAATTGTGCGAAGTCAACGTGTTTTATCTGCTACCATTGATACATGAATTGAAAACCCATAGTCACATCGAACATATGAAATAAAAACACTAGATTTTTTAGCAGTAAATTAGAAAAATATAGAAGAATGTGTAAATATAGACAGTAAGAGAATAGATAAATGATTATTTAAAAATTGAAGAGCATTTGAAGAGCTACCAAATTTAGTTTGTAAAAAAAAAATTTGTTTTCCTTCTACATCGAACTAAAAATAATTTGTACATTACAAATTACAAATAAGGAAGTAATAAGAAGAGAGTTTATTTTTAAGGGCTCGATTTAAAGTGCAGGGTAGAGATTTTCATTTCGAGATGGATGTCAGAGTCGAGTAGTAATGTTGAGGGATTGGCAGCTGATTGTGTTCAATCGTTAATGAGAGAAAACGAATTGGTCTTCTTAAAGAGTCGTCCAGGAACGATTTGGGTCCAATCAGTGTCTCGGTGAGGGAAGTGACGCCGACGTCGTCACCTGGCAATCCTGGACCAGGGTTGCTCACGACGGCCGCGGTGGCGGCGCCAACACCCCCGGCAGAGTCGACGACGACAACGACGACGACGACGACGCCCAGCCCGTCTGGACATCACTCACATTTCCAAGGTATCGTTGAAAATATTTTCTTACTTGCAATTTTATTTTAGTAAAGCCTCATTAGATTTAACAATCTGTAGATTTCTGATAATCGATTCAAATAATCTCTTCTTACTTTGAGACAAATTAAATGTAAAAATATTTAACTTTTGCTAGGCCATATTAGCTACCTTGACCCTGCATTATTTCCTGCACGCTTCTCAGCCTGAACTTAAATCTCTAAAAGTTTCTGACCAATCGTTCGCCATTCTAACGACAGGTCTTCACCTTCTGGGAGCCACCGGGTCCATATTCGGGTCGATATTCGCCCCGCTGTTGCCGCAGTCGTCCTGGCTGTACAATCCGCTCTATCACACGCAGCAGTACATCCTGGAGCCGGAGTGGCACGCTCTGGCGCTGAGGATGGCCCAGCAGCGGCTGCAGAGGCCCGACCAGGCCCGGCTGGAGGAACTGAGGAAGCTCCGTAGCAGCAGCAACAGCCCGGAAACGGTTCTGAAGGAGGAGAAGCAACGGGACGATGATCAGGACGTTCTGCGGAGGTCTGGCCTGGACAGCCCCGACGGGAGCATAGAGGTGGACGACAGGATCGAGTACGATCAGAAAAGGGACCGCGTGAGAAGCGACGAGTCTCTGCCGGAGCAAGACTCGCCGAGGATCTCGCCGGTGAGGAGCGACGCGGAGGACGCGACGTACCAGGACGCCTCCGTCCACCTCAGGCCGAGCATGGAGAACTCCAACGACCAGGAAGCGACCAGCGACGAGCAGATCCCCCGTCGCGGCGATATCGCGGTGAAGATCCGCCTGGAAGGCACCGTGGACCTCAGCACGAAGAAGGGACAGGACAAGGAGAACGTGGGTCAGGATCTGACCACCAGGAAGAAGGACGACGACACCGACGTCGAGAGGGACGGGGCCAGGCCCAAACGAGAGAGAAGCCCGAAACCCAGGCACGTCTGGAGACCGTACTAAAGGTCCACGATCGAGTTCTCGTAGGGCTTCTGGTGCGCAGAGGTCCTCGAGCGTCTTGCAAAGTCGCCGGGGTCGTTGTTTTAGGGATGATAATACGTAATACCGTGTCAGGGTTCGGCCGTGAGAAGCTTAGCGCCTGGTGCACCGACCAGGAACTATCAAGGACTCGAGGACTAACCAGGGTTTACGTTCGTATAGTATGTAAATATAAGCGGCGTCCAACTATTACCTAGGTTACCATTACGTGTTAAGCACTACCCATTGTCATTTCGAGCGAGACTAATCGATTCGCGACGACCCTCGTCACACCGGGGCTGTCTGTTTACGAGGAACCACGTCTACTGTACAGAGTTCCGTCAGTCGGAAGTAGACTAAGGTCGAACCTGTGCGCGACGACGGTCGTTCGTAGCCTCTTCCTCGAGAGCGGAGCACAGCTCCAGCCGTTGTAAATATATCACAGTTCCAAGGATTCCGCGTCCAGGCTGCGTCACGTTCCTGTACACTGCTCCTTCTTTTTTACGAGGAACGTGAATATCGGCCGCGACAGAGAGCAGATCGACGAGCGTGACCAGGCTCGCGACCCGAAATCTTTCACTGTTTAAGTACGTCATCAAATAAAGTAATATCATCCGTTCCATGAACGATCATACCTTCTTACGCAGCGTTCTTCTCGACGTATCCCGGATACCTGGACCCGGTCTCCAACCAGTAAGTACCACTCTATCGATCGATTATCAAACGTTCGCCGGTATCGATAGTTATTTTCTCGTATTTATTAGACAGTCGTAAACGGCGATTACAGGGCTGTTCGGTGAAATATTTATTGCGTCTCGCGATGGAAAATCGTTGGAGGGAAGTCGCGGGAGCGCGTGCGAACTAACCCAACCTAATCCGGGCAGACGAGATGCAGCAGATTCAATAATTCGCCGCGATTGCAATCGAGCGGGATGCACCGCACGCAAAAATGGGCAGGCCCGATATCCGGTCGGTGAAAAGGTCCGCGTGATTGATGGGACACACAAAGCATACACCAACCCTCTCGTTCTCTCTCTCTCTCTTTCCCTCCCTCTTTCTCTGTCGCTCCATCCGCCTGTTCTCCTATCACAGTGTCACCCGTCACGTCCCTGAAATCGAGATAAAAAGACCGCAAAACAATTTTCTACATTATTTTGCGATGCGCGGCCGATCAAATGAGCAATAATGCCCGGCGTACCGCCTCTCCATGAATCTTTCAAGCGATGCATTCACCCGTGGTACGTACACACGGGTGCGTTCACAGATGAAAATGTGTTCCGTCGACGGTGCTAATTACGCCTGGCAAATATTCCGGCCGTGAATCTTTCAAAACAGAAGCAAAAATTCATTCGATCGCCGGGGGGAATAGTAAATAGTTGATAGTTTTGGTCGGTGGGCATGCAACTTTTAGGGAATCGAGCTTCATCGGTGGGTGAGGGTGACTTGAAAAATATCCGATTTGGTCAGATCATTTTCAACGATTTCGGAAAGTAGATATCGGCTCGATAGTTATTGGAAAGGATAATCTTTGAAAATTAATGCAATTGGCGAGGAAAGTAGTAGATAGTCGATAGTTTATTTTCTTAAAAGTAAAATATTGTAACATCGGTTTCTATTTGATCCAGCCAGACTCGGCCATTTTCAACTACGTGAAAAATAGATTCCAGTTAAAAAATTATTTAGGAGAATGGGGTGAGTATTTGGGGATCCCTTTGTATTGTTGATAAAAAAAGTTACAGTGGAACTGGATTAATTTTCAAGAAAATAGTACTTTTTTTTAGACAACAGGTGTCAACTGATCTGAACAGAGGTGTCATCGATGGATGGATAAGTATACACCAAAGGGGGTAGAATTTAAGGGGTTTGTACCACCCTGGCGGGGAAAAATATCCAAATTTAATAGGGAAACTTCAACTGCATTTTGAATACTGTTAACCAGATTTTGATGGAATTTAATATTAATATATTTAAGTACACTGTTTATTGTATGATTTATGATTTTTTTTTCTTACAATGAAAACAGTTTTCTGAGAAATCCCTGCAATTATAATTCTCAAAATATTTTGAATGCTTTATTTATAAGAAAACAATTGGTACAATATTGTAAAACATTGCAAAACATTGAAAAAAATATTTTTTGTTTCAACGTCGCCAGCGTGGTTAACCTCTTAAGGGATGTACCACGATGCAGCCTACAGACTACAAAGACAGCATCCCCCAAGGAAAAGGAATAGTAACTATAACAGTATTTTCAAATTAATAGCTCACAAACGATTCAGAAATAGTCAAACAAAAGGAATAAGAAATAAAAAACGAAATAGAACCTGTTTATCGTTGATGTATCATCTTACGTGGACCGAATTAAAGAGATCGCCGACAAATCCAGAAGCGTGTAGCGTACGGGATGGTTTGCAGGACACCCCCTATGATTTTCACCCTCCCCTCTCGTTTGGCTTGAAAGAGGAAAAAATAACGGACTAACAGGCTCTGCGAGCATCACCGGTCCGCGATCCCTTTTTTTCTGGGGAAACCCGTACACGTTCATGCTGGTCGGGTTATCGCAACAAACTACCCCAATGACGACACGATTAAAATTTCACGGGGGTTGCGTGGTCCGGGCGTGTTCTCTCTCGGAACAAACCGTCTCTGTATGATCCCTCTCTCCACCGTGACTGCCCCCGTCCATCCAGCCACCCCAGACCACCTTTCGACCCCCTCATCCCCGTCGGGTGATTGGTACGCGACCGCAGCCACCCCCGCCTTTTTAATACACCCGCACCTGCATACTCTACACCCGCAACCGGTGAGCTGCTACCGTATATATGCGAGAGGGTGCATCCAAACCCTCCGCGGATCCCCTCCAACCACCCCCTCGACCATCCCCCCCTTCCCCCCGCGCAGTAAACTATCCTCTTCCCACTGTTTCGTTCGTCGGGTCTCTCATTCCCACCCTGTGTCTCTCTCCGTTTGTCCCGGTCGCCGCTCTCTTTCCGCGTCAACGTCAACGGTGCACGTCGAGTGATTCATCGATCGAACTTGTATTCGTGTCCCCGGCTCGTTCATCCCCCAAAATAGCGACAAAGACTGGACCTCTCCTCTGGCGGTGTGTGCAGGTCGTATGAAGCCATGCCCGAAACCGCCGCCACGGCGTCCGGCACAGAAGCCAGAGAGACGGAAAATGCATTTCCAGGGGATGATTGGGAGGACGGGGAGGGAACGTTCTTTCAATCGCGGTGGCGGCCTGTGGCTCGATCTCTTTTTCACCGATCTCGATGGAATCGCTCGCCGACCGTTGGCCAGCGGTTTCGGACCTCCTCCTCGACACAAGGATTCGTTTTACGCGGATCTGCCGTCCTATTTGCGCAAGACGCGGATCACGGTTAATCGCAAGATGCTCGAGTCTTCCGCGATCTTGGTTCCGCCGGGATGATAACGGTTCCACCACCCCCCGGAGGACGGTGTTACGACTTTTGGCAAGCATTGCTTCTGGCTTCTTGAAATCACACTGATCGGTTAGTTCCTGATGATAATCAGGACGTTTGAGATCCAAGACTCGAAGGGTTTCTAGTCAGATGGAAAATTCCTTGTAATGAAATTCAGGAATACTGTATTTATTGGTAATTTTTTCGGTTTTTAAATTCATTACAATTTTCAAGATTCTATTTATTAGAGGTCGATAGTCGGTGTTATTTTCTTATTGTCGAGGCAAGGCCTAGTAGACCCTGTCTTAGACATCAGAACATTCAATAAAGGAATATGTATACACAGGGTGTTTGGCCACCCCTGGGAAAAATTTTGATGTGTGATTCTAGAGGCCAATATAAGATGAAAATCAAGAATTTTTTAATGCAACGCATATTTTGGAAGTTACAGAGGTGCACAAGTTGTGTGGACCACCCTCTATATAGGAATAGATGGTCCGTCGAGTGCTTGTGAGAGAGCAGTCCCTCTGTTGGCGCGTGCGAGAGGTACAGTCTTTCATATCAAACTCAATATAATTCTAAGATTACTCTAGTCTCCAAACTAAAATAACTAGTATACCTGTAATTCAAGTAATAGATACAACTTTTTGAAATTTTCAATCTAATAACCTCACAGAATTGAACATAAGTTTAATATGATAAAGAGAGCCAAGAGATAAACAAATGGAAATCGATACTCCAGTCGATGACTTTGTTATTCATAATCTAATAGAAAGACTTTTTTATTCTTGTAAAATTATTTTGCGTAACGATAGTGTGTACGTGCTATCAAAAATCGATGCTCAAATTTGTCGGTTCGCCCCCGATCGGGCAGGTGCGTTAAAAATCGACGGGCCGGCAGACGAAGTGGAAAGGCAGATAAGAAACGATAGGGAAGCGAGGGTGAAAAACACAGGGCGATTCGAGGGGGGTTGAAGCGAGAGGCAGCGCAACCCCTTTCCCGGGCCGCGGAAAGAAGGCGGTCGTAGGCGTTGAAGCGCGGAGGAAAATAACTCTGGCGTGAATAAATGATAGGAGCCGAAAAAAGTTGGCCAACATCTCCTGCTAGCGAGTTCCGGGGCAGCGAGCTCGTAGGAGAAGCTTCGAGGTATCCTTTAATACTTTTTGTCCTTGTGACGCCTCCTCCGCCACCCCCCTGCCATCGCCTCTGCGTCGGTGCCCTCCGCGTTGCTGTCAGATGGCCGTCGGGGCCGAGGGTGCCGCGTTCTTTTTATTTTTTCTGTCTTTTTATTCGCCCAGCCGCTAGCAGCCGAGCACTTTAGATAATAAGGCCAGGACGCTCGGCAACGGACGAAAGGGTAAATTGGGTATTCGTCCGAGGAATTATCTCTCTAATTTCTTTAACGTACCAGTCTCTCGCCTTCCTCTTATGTAACGTGTATAGAATTTTCATCATCGCGGATCGGGGCTTGCTCGAACCCCATCAGCGGACTTGATGCTCTCTCCTGAGGATGAAAGGGTTCATCTACCTGATGGAAAAGATCAGAAGACGGTCGGAGCAGTGTTAAATAATTTGCGGCCCACGCCCCACCCCCTCCTCCTCCCCCTTCTTCTTCTCCCACCACTTTGATCAGCTTCACCTGTCTCGCAAATATTTCAACCCCCTCTGGGATCTTGATCCGGACGGGAACAGCCGAATTTTAAGCTCCAAACGAAAACAGTGGATACCGATCGACGAGGTTGTAAGTTTCCGAAGTGTCGATCGTTTATGGTGGGAAGGACATGTCAGTTTTCGATTTTCTCGAGTTTCTGGAAGATAGTGGCGTACGAGTTCCTAATGATACGTATAGTATATTTGCTTCTTCTAAGTTAATAATAATGGTTTAACGCTAGAACTATCGACAGTTATAGTGTATTTATTTGTACCAAAGAAATTAGAACGATAGATACGCGAAGAAATGTATAATCTCTCTTATAGAAAATTCGAGTAAATTTAAAAAAATTCAGTCGAGCAAATTTTTTACAAGTTTTATTAGAAATTAGTATTGGGTTAGGTCTGGGTTAGACACGTTTTATTAGAAATTATTAATAAGTTAGGTCTGGGTTAAACAAGTTTTATTAGAAATTATTAATGGGTTAGGTCTGGATTTGTCAAGTTTTATTAGAAATTATTAATGGGTTAGGTCTGGGTTAGACAAGATTTATTGTAAATTATTAATGGGTTAGGTCTGGGTTAGACAAGATTTATTGTAAATTATTAATGGGTTAGGTCTGGATTAGACAAGTTTTATTAGAAATTATTAACGGGTTAGGTCTGGGTTAGACAAATTTTATTAGAAATTACTAGTGGGTCATTTTGACTGCTTTAGTAGTTCTAGTATTAATGCAATTTTTCTTATTGCAGTCTTCAATATTCATATTGTCATTCAAGTTCCTGTTTTAGGTGCTCCAATTATTGAAATATTAGAATTTCTAAGTACTACAATTTACTACTTATTGACATACACCACACATAAAAATAAAAGTGATATGTCATTATTATATACAGATACACTCTAGTAACAAATTACTGCGATAAAATGGGTTCTCAAATAACTTCCTAATAATATTACGAACTGTAAACCGACTTCTGCTCACTGTTTCTCCAATTTTCTAACAAGATTTTCTTTCCCTATACAAAGTTATACATTCAGGCGAAGGGTGATTTTACGTGAAAAATAATTCAAAAATATAGAGTAAAATTTTTAAATGCAACGCCTTCTTTTCTGGAAAATTGGTTTTGAAAATTTATTGGTTACCGTGAGGCTGGTCACTCAGCGTAAGTAGAAAGAACGAGCACTAGTCGGACGCGCCGGACAAACCGTATTCAATCTACGCCACAAAAATATTCAAATTCAATTACCCCGAAAACGAAGCCTAGCACGAAATAATTTCATTCCACACTTTCGATTCATTTTTTCACGTAGAATCATTCCTCTCTCTCTTGTACCATGAGTACTTCCGCCCACAATTCCAGATTTATTATCAAACTTTTCCAATCAACGCCTGGTAGTCCGATTGTGAACTCGTATTTTCCAAATGATATTACAGAAATTATTATTATTCATTTATTAACGGGACTAAATCCTTTGGTACAAAATATATAATATATAAGGAACTACAAATGTGAATTTTTCGTAGTTAAACACTATCGCTCATAAAATTTTAACAAAATAAATCAATTTACAATACGTTGCAAGGATAATTTTAGACTTTCTAATGATCGTTCAATTCAATTTTTAGCGCGTACAAAATCATTCTATTTACACAATTCTGAGATCCAAACGTCGTAACTTTCAGAATAAAACACCAAGTGATTTCTTAAATATTTAAGAATTAAATCTTAATACTTAAGTATTTAATTACAAATACTAATCGAATAGAACGAATACGACACCGTCTGCAAAGTGAAAGAGTCGAGTTACGAAGGCGGGAAATCTGAATTGCGGAAAAACATTTCTCTTGGCTGATTGCATTATGCAGCGAGGAGCGTAGCAACGTCGTAACGTTTTTCGCGAGATCTTGGAAGGATTAATCGAGCATCCTTTCGAGGAAGTATCACGGAACCTCGGGCTCGATGCTAATAATAATAAACGATCGCCGATATAAGGGCAGGGGTCGATGTAATTCGTACAAATGATAGTTCGCCGCCATCGGTCCGGGAGGGTAGCAAAGGCTCGTATACATCGTAATGGCCCTAAAATTAGATCCCACCCTTGGCGCGGGTCCGAGTTCGACAAATTCGGTTAGGTCGATGAAAAATGAATCGCTGTTACCGTCGGCCTGGTCGGTTTGCATCTTCGATTTTTATCGGTGGACGCTGTAGTGTTAATTTATCGACGTATAATTTATCGGCGTGGGATGGAAGGAGGGCGAGGGGGTTGGTCTCCGGTTCGGTGTTTTTGGGAAGAAAAGGATCGAAGCACCGAGTCGTGTTACCATCGGATAAAATCGATGGTCGTCGTTGAAAAGTTCGCGTACGTTAAAGTCCTGCGCGTTCGGATTGTTTTCGATTTAGCGCGGACCGGGTTTTCGTTTTTACACCGAACGATGTAGCGTCGTGTTTAGTCTCTGCTACTTGCACGCTGCAACACCAGAATCAATTTTTTTCACTTCCCGGCGTTTATAAACTATCAGATATTTCGCGTTTCGTACGTCTCTTCCGATATGGATGCAACGCCGTTCCGTACTGGCTGACAATTATTTGTTCGTACTACTTGAAACCGTGCTCCTCCTTGTTTATACAGCGCTTATGCTAATTTTTACAGCGAAATAAACTTAGTCGTTTTCATTAAACGCTCGTCAACGTTCGCTTCTTTTATATTCGAACCATTCTTGTGTATCTTCGTCACGCTTTCGTTCGACCAGGTCTGATTATATTTGATCTATACTACTTTTCTTCTGTGATAGAAACAGTAGAATTTATTTCTCTTGTTAAACGTTTAGAATTATTCATTTTCTTGGTAGCTGTTCTCGGTAGTAGTTTTGTAATGATTTATATTCCTTTGGTTTTAATAAATTTATAGTTTCTAATTCATTGTCGTGAGCATTGTGGAAATATGGAATATCTGTCTCATTATATTCATAAATCAGATGATAAAAACAATAGCCAAAATGGTGTGGCTAATTTTGTTAACAAAATATTTATCAACAAATGCAAAATATATCTGTATTTTTAAATAATAAAAAATAATTTTTAAATAATGCATAATCTCAAAACAATAAATACAGTTACATACTCCTCTTAAAGTTTCCTTTCTATAGTTTTGATTTGATTTTTAGATGCAATTTTTCAAAACTGTTACGCAGTCACTATCTTATTTTATTTTTTTCTCCTACATTGTGATACTTCCCTTCATTCTGTTCGACAGTTTTTAGTCTTTATTATTTTTCAATGATACTATTTACGAAGTAACAAATTCGGAATGAAAAATTTTGTCAAAGGTTCGAAATATTATTGGTCGATCTCGCCATATTTGTTCCGACGTCGATGTAAGAAATTTCTTCGGGATTAACGTCTACGCAGGAATAACTATAAGAGAGAAGGTTTGTTTCACGCATAGCCCGGAGCGTTCGTTATATTATGTTTGCCGCTGGTGTTTACAACTGCTCCTAGCCCGGATGACAATCTCGAACGAAGGGTGGCTCGACGATAAGACAGACATGCACGCGTATTTGTTTCCAAGCCGACTGCTCGAAATGTTTAACGGAGCGAAGTATCGGATGACGTTGAAATTTCGTTGGAAAAGTTGCCCGTTTTCAACTAATTTTCCACCTTTCGTTAATATCCAAGAAATAGTTATCAAGGAACAGCACACACAATTCGATATTTTGTACAACGAAGAAAAATGGAAATTCAATTATAATTCAAGAATAATTAGAGAAACTAGTCGATCAGGAAAAAAAAGGATTAGAAACAAATTGTATCCTTTATTAATGTCTTGGTGCACATTTCGTATACGAATCTTAATTTTCATTCATTGTTTCAGCCATAGTCCTTCAAAATAAAGATATTAAAAATTAGAAATGCAAAATTATTTGTTTTCTTGCATGAAAAGTTGTAATATCTAAGTGAATTCGAAATTGAAAATATAAGAAATTTATGTTGGAAATGATTTACTGTAAAATAGATGATTGACTCAATTTTTTAACAGATATAGTAAAGTTAGAGAACATTTGATTAAAAATTAATTTTTCAGATTATTCTGCGGGGTCAATGTTTCTCGAGAAAAATTGTATAATTATTAATTGTTTTCAAGTAATTCTTTGAGAGTGAAGGTGAATAGTTCGAAACAATTTACCTAGAATTTTTAACAAGTACTTTTCGAAATAATCGCAAACAAAATGTTTTAACGAGTTTCGATTAATATTCCAAGTATAAAGTCCGAGGTATTTTAAGGGGATAGCCTGAGTTTAGAATTTTATAAAGGAAAACTTATTCGAGATACCAAATTCAGATTTTGCACAATTCTTATGCGTACCTTGCCAAAGTTGCACAAATTTTTTTTATATAAAAATACAGATTACTTTCAGAAATATAGTTTGCACAATCATTGCAAGAAAGGGGTGGTTAACATGACTTTGTCAACTCCAATCAAAGTTGACCAAATATGAAAAATAAACAAATAAATTAGCACAGGGGGTTAATATCAATCTAGACCATCTCCTCGAAAACTTATTCGAGCTACCAAATTCACACTTTGCACAATTCTTATGCGTACCTTGCCAAAGTTGCACAAATTTTTTTTATATAAAAATACAGATTAGTTTCAGAAATATAGTTTGCACAATCATTGCAAGAAAGGGGTAGTTAACATGACTTTGTCAACTCCAATCAAAGTTGACCAAATATGAGAAATAAAATAAAATTAGTTCAGGGGGTTAACGTTACGCTAATCTGGACCGTCCCCTCGAGCGAAGATATTTGAAATAATTAAATAAAAATTGAATTACGTTAGTTTTATTAGCGACAATTGCGCGTAGAGAGTCGCGACCAATTGAATGGGACCGAATAAGTACGTTTGTTCGAAAATAAATGGCAGGACAGGGGGAAGGGTTAATGTCACGAACGTCTCCCCGATGTTTCCCGAGCACCTTTCGAATCGTCAGAAGCATCTTTCGCTGGAGGCGAACGAATCGAGCCCCGACGAAAGAAGGGAGGAAAACGGTCCGGGCGACAGCGGTGAACTTTGCCAAAGACAATATAAAAGTTGGGAGGGTTTCGCAGGATTGGAAGTCGTAAATATCATCTGCTAAATAAAGCTTCATCCTCGAGTAGGATTCAAGCGGCGGTGAAAACCCCTTTGCACCGACGCCGGGAGGGGAGGGGGCGAATCGGAGACAAAGGCTCGTAACGCTGGCTGACATTAAGGTATTGAAAGAAAGGGAGAAGGGCGGCTGTAAACGGTGTCTCTGTTCACCCTTGCGAACGATCAGCGTTTCGAGGCGTCCCGGCGCGGACGAAATCTGCGCTGACGTCTTAACTATCACGCGATGCAACAAAATCTGCTTTCTGCTCCATGGTCGAACGCTCCGCGTCGGTTCGATTAACTCAAATTTATTGTTATCGTTGGAAAATGTTTTATTTATTATGAAATAAATAGGATGAAAGAATAGAAGAAAGGTATAACGAGGTAATACAAATTTAAAATTAATTGTAGATGTAAACAATGATATTTGAGGGACTTAAAAGTAATTGTTAAAGGAGAGGAGGAGAAATGACGTATTCTTTATTCACCATTTGCACAATCGAAATACAAAATACTATCACTTGTGATGGAACGAATTTTATTGTAAAAATATGTCTACTGCAAATTTTACACTTGTCAAGTATACTTTTATGTACAGGATACTGACTTGGATTCCTGAACTCTGATATAATAGTAAACAGGGAAGTTCTCTAATTCGTTTTGAACATTTGAATTTTATTCCCTTAAATTACATGAATTTTTTCCAAATTTTTTGCAGATCCAAAACGCATGGAAAGCCCTAGAGCAACTTCGGTGGTCTGAAAAATGGTGTTCGGGGGTTAACTCAACAGGTACTCAACTGCGTTCGCCAACTTACCTTGTACACTTCGGAAATTTCGTTCGCCAGAGAATGACGGAGTCCCTCGACAGAAAAAGTAATACCTACGATCGCAATCTCCAAAGTAGAGATCTTGGAACGACTTTCGAACGAAGGACGAACTTCGGGAGCGTATTCGAATCGACGGAGATTGAAAAAATATTTTTCAGTCATCCTTTTTCCGGCGCATCACCGATTTTTCATTAACTTCTCGAGACCGCCGTTAAAGAAACTCGATTCTTCGACGGAGGGTGGGAGGGGGTAGGAGGGGGTAGAATGGACGATCGAGATTCGACTGGACGAAGGGGGAAGAAGAGGTCGGAGAGGACACAAAGCTACTTTAAATAAAGGAGCGCTCCATCCATTGAACCTATTGTCAACCTCTGACGTTGACTGAGCGAACGGCAGGTCCGCCGAATCCATCATCTCCATAGAAAACCTTAATTATTTTCTGATGAAAGAAACCCCCTCGGCTCGAATCGCTCTTTTGCTTCCGTCTCCTCTTCTTCTTTTCGATCCACGAACAGTCTGCGAGACTGATAGCGTAACTCGAACAACCTGGACGGACGTCTCGAATCGTGAAATTCGAAAAAATTTTATCGCGCAGTGCATGGCCCGAAGACCCTTGAAATCTGATCTTACATCAGTGGATTCAAAAGTGTTAACACTAAAGACCAACACTCATCTTGAATATTTGTTTTGTCATTATTTTCCGATATGAATTTTGCAAAAGACAGTTCACGAAATAGAATGTCTCATAAATCTAGCTCAGTATGTCTATTATCAACAAAGTATGAATTAAACGTAAAGCATTTGGCCTTGAATATGCAAAAGATCTCGCTAGTAAATAGTTGCAAAATTTAGTTTTTATTAATTTTACATTCTATTAAAAATTGACCGCCACATTAGAAAGTCGATAAATAAGATTCGTCGATTTTTGGTTCGCCCACTCAGGTTCGAATGGATCATTAAATAACTACCACAATTTGTATTATTTTATATTAATTAAAGTGGTATTCCCGAGAACGAAGAGAAAAGTGATTTTCAAGCAAAAATTATCCAAAGGAAGCTAATTTTTTCGCCCGGATTTGTAGGGGACCCTCTTAACGAAAATTTCTCGGGCGGGAAACAATGTTTTCGGGGGAAAGTTTAAGGTCCTGCCGTGCCAGAAGTGTTTTTCGTCGCGCAGGCCGGTCCGTAGGTGGCACGACAAAGCGGAGATGAAAGAGCGCTCAGTCCCTTTCCGGTGGCATTCAAATGTAGCCTTTCTAACCATGCAACCCCATACCTCCCGCATCCTTTCTCCCCGGAGGACGCGCGCCACCCCGGGTCCACCCCGTTCGAAACGGGCGCGGGCGACCAAAGACAGCCGTACCAGAAGCCCATCCAGCCCGCCAAACAAATGACGCTTGAAACAAACGAAAGACGGCGACGGCGTTTGTCTTTTGTCCGTGCTGGCATGCACGGAATTCGACCACCCTCCGATACGCTCGGGGCTGGATCGCTGCTGGGATATAGCGTTGGCTTGCGGGGGCGTGGAAGGGGGGGCCCGAATAAAAAAATATCGTCGCCGGATTTTTGTCTCGGTTAGCCAAACGATTCTGCTTAATGGCTCGCGCAAACCTTTCGAGAAGGGACGCTCGGCTACGGGCCACCTTCCACCGGAACAACACTTTTCTACGGGATCGCGCATGGTCGCTCGTGACATCCTCAGGGGCGAGGGGGTGGTTCGAAAAATGACAGTGGAATTCTTTTTTAAATGTCAAAGGCAGGCAGTGTTTCTTAGAATTAACCCATTTAAAATTTTGTTACCAGCGGCTTCCGATGCTTTTAAGAGTTTTATTTGAAATTTACCTGTTAAAATAAGTGTTTTATTTACACTGTTGTTGTATTTTGTCATTTTCAAGTGTCAATCTCTTTGGTTTGGGCTTGAAAAAATGTCGAGTGGGACTTGACGAAGGAGCTCCTGAGATAAAATTTGATGTCGAGTCACACTCGACATGGGAGTGCAAAGAGCAAGCTATCGGATGATTTGACTCAACTTACCCCCTGAGTAAAATATGTCTCTCGTACCAAACACATCGAACATAATTAAAAAATTAGAATCGAAGCACCTGACCCTAGGAGATCAATTGCAAGAAGCCAGTTGGAATCCTCGGGGCCCGTTCACTTGTATATCCATTCCTCACAGGTTAGTTACGACAAGTCAAGGGAGTAGTTCATCAGTCGTGGTCTACACGCGTATTCCCTTTGGATCGATAGCCAAAAGCCAACAGAATTCCTCTGAACCAGTTCACACATCCACTGCTCCTAAATCAATTGCCTAAATCTAACACAATCCACGAGGACTATTCGCGCCGATCCAGTTCTCCGATTTCGTTCTCCAAAGCCCAAGACACGGTTAATGTTACCTGCGTCACAGATCTCTTGCAAGCAAATCGAAGACTAGAAATCTACAAATTCTTCTGAAATCAACTACGAGAAGCTAGTAGGAGTTCATAGGACTAGTTCTCCCGTGTATCCACTCCTCGCAGGTTAGTTACGAGGTGCCAAGTTCATCAGGCGTTGTCTAAACACGCATTCCCTTTGGATCAATTGCCAAAACCCAAGAGCCAACAGAATTTCTCAGATCTAGATCACATACCCACTCCTCTTAAATCAATCGTCTAAGTCCAACGCTATCCATGAGGACTGTTGCGTTGATTCATTACTCTGACTTCATAAACCAAATTTTAGTAAATCGAAGGTTTGAAATTTAATCAAATTCGCCTAGCTCCCTTGACTCCAATATCAGAATCTTGCAAAATTCCTCAAGACTCCTGGCGACATTTTCTTTGCATAAGTTGCTAGAAGCTAGATACCTAATCCTCCAATTCTCATTTCTCTGTTTTTACATTCTAAAACCTAGAACACAATTCACGAACCAATTGCCAGAGAATCGAAGAGCAAAATTTAATAAAATTCGCCAGATGGAGTCTCCTATCTCTGTTGTCTTTAACTCTAATGTCAGGAGTATGTAGAATTCCTCAGTACTTGTTCACATGTGCTTGATCTTCTTCACATATACTTCACAGACAGCTTGCAACGTGTCAAAAGAGTTTATTTGTGGCCTAGACAACCATTTCCTTTGCATAAATTGGAAGGAGTCAACAGAATTCTTCAGAACCAGTCCACATACCCATCCCTCTAATTGTCTTAATCCAACACAGTTCTCAAGGACTATTCCATTGATTTCTAAAATTTAGTAGACTAAGAATTAGCAAATTTCAGGGCGTGGAGGTCCCTATCTCTATTTCCCCCAAGTTTGATATCAGAAACTGGCAGAATTCCTCAGGAGCAGTCCACATACCCACCCCTCTAATTGTCTTAATCCAACACATTTCTCAATGACTATTCCATTGATTTCTAAAATTTAGTAGACCAAGAATTAACAAATTTCAGGGCGTGGAGGTCCCTATCTCTATTTCCCCCAAGTTTGATATCAGAAACTGGGAGAATTCCTCAGGAGCAGTTCGTTCGTCGATTTCTCTTGAATCGAAGTCGAAAGGTGATCAGAATTCATCAGGACCGAGGCGTAGATCGATGCCGCGGCTTCTCCACGGCCGTTTAAACGGAACGAAAACAAAGAAGATCGTTTAACGATATTGTCAGAGTAAAGCCCCTCGAGGGCTAGCCACGGTTCCTCCGAGGCGAGCTTGAGGGGAACCAGTGCCGGATGTTGGGTGCCGGCCCGTTCGGCTGGCTGGTATTATTCCAAACCATTTGTCACTCGGGCGACCCGACAACCCCTTTCGTTTCTCCGACTCCCTCGCGCCGCCCCCCCTTTCTTGTGAGTTTTTATAGCCGCGAATCGTCGCAATATGCCGACAAGGGGCTTACGTTACTCAGCCGACGGGAGGACTCGAGGACAGATTAAGAGGGTGCAAGGATTCTTTTTTTTCTCCCTTCGGTCCGTCGTCTTCCTTCAGCCAGTCGAACGGATTAAGCTCGCCTAATCCAGATCTCGCGATTCGTCCGGGAAAGGAGCAACCCTTGTCCCTGCGTGCCCTCTTGAAGGGTACCGCGGAAAGAACGATAATTAATTCTCGAAGGTGGGGGCGGGGATATCTCGACGGAAACGGAACCAGCGCTACCGAACGGGGCGCTAAGTCCGTTTTAGACGATCCTGGATTTTTGTCGAGATTCTCATCCGCGGCCACGCTCCGGAACGAGGGCAAAAAGAATGGGGGAGCATCTGTTGGTTCGGACGTTGAACGAATCGTCCTTGTTTCGGAAGTTAGCTCGTTGAGTGGTGTTGTAGCTTGTTAGTGATCGACTGACAATGTTTATTGTTTCCACTTGTACCGTAATATCCATAAAACGATCGTAAATTGCTAAGGGTTGTATCGCTTTTTCTCAATATTCGGTTCTTTAAGTTTTCTACTTATATTAAAAGGAAGTTTGGTTTTGTTTAATTTTATTTTACCGTCGCGATATTTGACTCGGATTATGAGCAAAATCGGGGTCCATAATAATGGTTATCTTTCGTGGTTTATAGACTTTTTTCAGACATTTTTTTTATGTTCCTTTTTTTTATTAATGTTCCTTCATTTAATTTTATTTAAAGGTTGCTATAACATTAATTTTAATTAAGAAGCCATTTGTGCCGAAACCTTTGAGTTCGAATATTAAATACTTTTAAAGAGTTCCGTTTGGTTTGATCGAGCAATTCCTTGCGCATCTACCTTGCGCATGTGCAATGGCGGCCAGTGTTCCGCGAGCTCCAAGCAAATACACCCGATCGTCGGTGTACATTTTAGTTTTTTTTAACAAATAAAGGCGTTAAATGAACAGAATACGAGTCTTCTCCCTAAACTGTAAGTTTGACATTTCACGGTTATAAAGTTGCTTAAATCTTACGGAAGCTATACGTCAAGATTCCTTAATCGTGTTCGCGAAGTATTCCCCGCCTCGCAAAAACCGGAAGATCGCGTCCCGTGAAAAACAGACGGAAAATTCTCGCGCGATATTTTCCACGGGGCTGAAAAAGAATCCCCGCTGGTCGCAGTGACGACTTACGAAGCGGCCAGCGATCCGTGCGCGAAATCGCGGATCTAATCTGCTAAAAGTCTGCTTAATTATGAGCGGTAGAAACGCGCCAAGGGGTGGGTGGAGGGGGAGGGGGCGACAACTGGGGAGGTCGAGTGCGCCTCTGTTTTCGGACTTTTCCATTAGCCGAATGAATCGTTAGTCTTTTGTTGACTTTTATTGGGGGACGTCGGCTGGCACGGTCGTGTTAGTGCGCTTCGGGTTATCCGGACCATCCGCTTGATTCGCGCCCTCTAATCGCGATTAACGCGACTCCGGGTTTCTTTATTCCTGAGGCTCGATCGTCCGCTGTGAATCGTCCCAGGTTTTGCACTACAAATTAACTCGTTTGCAGACCATATTCACCTTTTTGTAAATTAAATTCTCTCTTTCACAGATCAAATTCACCTTGTGGATGGTTAGAAAATTAAGTAAAAAAATTCGACGGAAAAAAAATTTTAAATCGTGTTGGAAAAATTATTTTCGGTTGCGGGGGTCGATTACAATCATTTTTGGTCGATAGACATACCCTCGAAATCCTACGCACTCTCGAGAAAAAAATTCGAGTAGGTGCTGAAATTTGTCGACAAAAAAAACAAATTTCAAATCGTTCTAAAAAAATTATTTTATTCTAGGGGGGTTAATTACAATCATTTTTTGTTAATACACATATATAGGAATTCCTACGCACTTTCGAGAAAAAAATTCTTTACCGAGATCACAATGTCTGACCCTTAGATTACGATTCCCCTGAATTTTCAAAAAATTCAAATCATTCTGGAAAAATTATTTACGGTTGCAGGGGACGATTACAATCATTTTTGGCCAATAGACATACCCTCGAAATCTTACGCAGCTTCGAGAAAAAAATTCATTACTGAAAATTTCATGTCTGACCATATCATTGACATGTTTCACTGAAATTTCATGCGTATGTTTAAAACATCATAACTTCTGAACGGATTGGAGGATTTTAATGTTTCAACCGGCAAACGACGCGTATTTTAGTGGAGAATATGTAGAAATTCCAAAAATATTCGAAAAGTTGGCCCTTGACCCTGTAAAGTGAGAAAAACCCCATAAAAATGGTCCAATATTCAAACAGCCATAACTCCTACAATAGTGAATATATTTCAATGAAATTGTTTAGGGAAGTAGAGCTCATAGGTGCCTACAAAAAAGTATTAAATAACTTTTCTATAGGGCGTCAAACAAAATTACTAAAAATCAAAAACGAATGTTTAAGAAAAATCGCATGCTGAAATTTTTCAGCGAAAAAAAAAAATGTCGAATCGTTCTAAAAAAATTATTTCTAGGTTCTGGGGTCAAATACAACTACTTTTGGTGAATACACATACCATCGAAATCCTACTCACTTTCGAGAAAAAAATTCGAGCATGTGGACATATTTGATCAATAATTTTGTTAATAACTTTTTAACGAAGCTTCAATCAATAAATTGGTATTCTCTAAAAACTCTCATTAAAATTTTTCCCAGGGGTGGTCGAACACCCTGTATATGCGAAACGTCGATGCAAGAACTTGCATAGTTTCTTTATAAAAAAAATACCAAAGGGGAACTTAAAAGCGCGGTTTACTGTAGATCTTGATAAATTTTTCGATAGAACACTTTTGAAAAGGAGACTTTTTAACGCGTTTGGTACGTAATTTCACCGCAGCTGTGCGTTGCGTAGATCCTCGCCGGCGAAAGTGGCAGCGTAGCGATTTACTTCGTCGAAACGATTCCCGTGGTAGCGGGATCGAAGAAAGCCTCGCGAGGCGAGCGGCGTGGGTGGTGGTCGATAATTCAAAGGGGGAGGGGGGGGGGGGAGGGAAAATTCCGGGAAACGCGGGGGGAAAAAAAAGTCGTCCGCCGGAAGCTTGACGCGAGTCAAGGCATCGGCCTGCTCCGGCGGTCCGGCTCCGTCCGATCGACTGGAGGGTTAATTTTCTGGTCAGTTGGTCGCTTCTGGCTCTCCAGGGTTATAGCGGCGATCTCGAGGCCCGTAACAACCCCTACTTTACCCCCTACATAAATATCCGGAATTAGCCATTTCTCCTGACCTCTCTCTCTCTTTCTGCCTCTCCTCCGGCCCTCACCCCTTGCCGTCGATCTCGCTGTCTTCCTCCCGCCCCCGTCTACGGTCTCTCTGTCTGGTCGACTGGCCGGCAGTCGGTTGTCGGGCGGAGTCTACGATCACTTGACCGATTAAGGACCGAAGCGGAGGGCTTCTGGTTCGAGTAGTCGCTCCGTTACGCGGGGGCCTCGTGAGTGGATTGACGTAATTGAGGAGAAAACACGACGCGAGCTGTCATGTCACGGAATATTCGAGGAGCGCTTACGCCCTTCGCGCGTTTTCGTTCCCGATTAATCAGCCACGGGCCTCGGGACCGCGAAGTTCCTCGTCGATCTTTAACCAGTTCCGATCCTCGGGGCACGGGATGTCCTCTGATCATCATCGTACAGTGGGTCGAAACCGCGAGTCTAGCTGGAGAAAAAATTCTGCTTGTTAGAAACCACCTATGTGCATCAAAAAGTCCTGCATCAACTTTACTATACTTTTTCTTTGACACGTTCGCGGATGTAGATGCTACAGCATTCATTTTCATTGCAATGCAAAATTACATGAATGCTACAACCTTCAAATTTGCAAGCCACATTATCGTGTATTCGATTCTATATAATTTTCATTTTTTGAAAGTATTATGCAGTTTTATGTAATAAAATCACCTGTCGATTTTTGCAGCTCATTAAGATAGGTACTGTCCAAGAACGTATTAATGAAACTGTAATCTCTGATTATACGTTTTTAGAATTTGATATATATTTTGAAGGGTTATATTGATAAAAAAATGTAGGAGGTATACAGGGTGATTTATGAAAATTGTACACCTCTATAATTTCCAGAACGTATACTTTGGAAGTTATAGAGGTGCACAAGTTGCATAGATCACCTTCTATTGAACATAGTGTTTACTAGAACAATAATTAAACCCTGGATATAATGTTGGATGTGACAAATATCCACCCTTGTCATCAATAATAGCTTGAATTCTTCCGAGCATACTTTACCATGTTATTTGCATTGTTCCAAGCTCATCAATTACCTTCTGCTCGTATGTACGAATATGGTATATGTAGACTATCGTTCAAAAATTTGGAAGCAACTACGCATTGTAAAATCACAAATGTTACTATTAATGAAACAACTTTCAAATGAAACAATTTAGAATACTATTCCATTCAAAAAATCACTATGAAAATATTATTACTTGCTACCATGTATCATACCAATTACGCAGACTGCAGAAGGATTAAATACGACGTAGAAAGCGTTCTTGTTCCCACCCTGTACCTGTAAAAAAGATTTCAATGCTTAAAAAATGGACGATCGTGAAGAGGAAGACTCAATTATAATGAAACAATTTAGAATACTATTTCATTAAAAAAATCACTATGAAAATATTATTACTTGTTACACATATCAACTACACAGTCTGCAGCAAAAGTATTCCTGTTTCTGTAAAAAAAGATTTCAATGTTTAAAAAATGGACGATCGCGAGGGGGAGGGTGCGCAATTACTCCGTAACACCGGCGGGAAGCGCGATTCGGTCGATCTTGGAATCTGTGGACGACTTCGCGGGGATTACCGGGCGAACAACCGAGAAGAAAAATGATTAAGGAAACGCGAGCAATGGAGAGCGCTGTCAACTTCCGGCTTGATCCCCTCCCCCTCCCCCCAGGCGCCCTGTACCCGGCGTCACGGAATGAGAGGGATTTTCCCGCGAATCAAGGGCCGGGAGTGACTGCAGGGCTGGTCGCTTCATCTCGTTTTTACTCACTCTGGATTAAACGAAAGCCAAAGCTCCTTAAACTGCGGTCTCGGCTAAGCTGGATACATGCGAGGGTCCCGTGGATCCGGCCTCCGCGAGCTTGGCTCTTTTATCTGGATCGCGTGATCCTCTTTACTCCTCATGAACTCCTCCCGCGTGACAACAACTCGATGCGACTGAAAGCCCGGGGGACATTTATGTTTCGTTTACTTCGCGGAACCGTGACGTCTCGTCCGAATTATATCCAACCGGCTTTCTGTTCAATTCTGTTCGTCCCTTTGTTCGTCCGCCTCTCCCATTCTCCGCGTTCGAAGCAACCTACGCGACCCCTATTATTGGACTGCGTGTATTGCTCGAAATTAATCATTTTTCACTGATACATGCGATGTTATCCAAGGTGCACGTCGCTCTGGAACTCGACGGTTTCCATATCTTTATTTCTCGATTTTTAAACTAAACAGTTTCAATGATACAAAGTACCTTCCACGATATGTTAGGGTCAGCTAATAATGCTATGATATTGGCAGTGATCCCTCGATAACGTTCTCATGGCAGATCCAAACTAGCGAACATTAACCGGGGATCATTGTTCCATTGTTCAAAGTTGGAACACTGTAAACTAAGCAAGTTTTACACAAAAACATGAATATTTTCTTTATCTTTTTTAATAAACAAGAAATTAAATTTTAATCCACATTGATAATGTGCACAGCAAAGGTTGTAACTAATACATATATAAAAATGATATTTTTTTCATATAATCATTACCTTTATCACGACATATTTGCCTCCGTGTATTCTGTTATCGTATTAACCATTTAATTCGAACAAAACGTTTACTTTCTTTTGTCAAGGAGGTAAAAGTTTTGTAAACCGCCGGTGCAGGCGGTTGGCTGCTTCACTTTCCAAGGAATTTATCAAACTGTCGAGCCGCGAGCATTCATCTCCGCCCACGCGTTTCTGTTTATTATTTTATTCCACGGGAACGGCGGACAATCGATACGGTCCGATATCGAGGAAATCTATGTAGCGGGGGGAGGGGACAGGCGAAACGGTGGCCAGGCAGTGGACATCGGGGCAGTTAGTTCCGAGAGGGTGGCGAGCAACAGAAAGGAGAGGAACCGTGACATTTTTCTCCTAATATGAATTCCGTCGGTACCGCGCTCATGAATCACTCCGATATCTCTGTCTCTTAGCGCTTGGCTATGAATACAATATCGAATGGTAAGGAGAGAATGGGCAACGCCGGATGGGATAAAGTCGGAATTGCCGATAAAAACGCCCCGGCGAAACAGCCATCGGTGCTTTTCTTCATTTCCCCTTTTTCCAGCCTCGTTCGCCGCGTGTCCAGCATGGATGGGACTACATGCTTGTCGAACTTCTCTCCGCTCCAGTGTTCGAATAATTCAACTGTTCGGTAAACATAATTATTCTACAATCCTCTTCGAATATACCTGCATCGATAAAAGACTACAAATTCTACAAAAAATTTTATTTCAATATTATTAACATATGAATATTCATCATTGCTACAACTGGGAGAAACTGTATTTCCAAAACGGTTAAGATAGATGAAAATTTGGATATAAATCTGGAAAATTGCACCCCTTTTTTGAATGGAATTTTAGAATTTTTACAGGACTAGTCGATGCAGTTTTTTAATATCCATGAAAGAGTATCAAAATAACATCAACACTTTTTTATTTCAATATTACTTGACATTTGAACATATGAATATTCATCATTGTTACAACTTGGAAAAACTGTATTTTAAAAACAGTTAAGATAGATGAAAATCTGGATATAATTTCATGCGTTGGTACATCTGGAAAATTGCACCCCTTTTTTGAATGGAATTTTACAATTTTTACAGTACTAGTCGATGCAGTTTTTTTAAAAAGATTTTTTATTGTATAAAGTTTGTTCACGTACGGTTTCCAGTGGGAAGTAATTTGTATAAATATTTTTCGAAATTTGGGCTTGCAAACATTGGAAAATCCTTGTGAATATTTTAGATTTTTTTCGAGGATCCTATCCTTTTTTAATATCTCACGAACCGCGTTCAAAAATACTATAAATTGAAACGAATATGCATCAAATAAAAAAAACTATTTCATATCAATAACTACAAGATACTCTGTAAATTCTCTAAATTTGTTAGTCAAAAGTATAGTATTTGAATATTTCTTTTGACTTCTAAAACCTAAAAGATCGTACAGTAATTATTTACAGTTGAATTATTTTGGTGCCTTTTACGATGTGTAAAGAATCCTCCATTTTTCCAAATGGTTTACGAAATGAAATCTTGCACGTCTTCCAATTTCTCTCTGCCAATAAAGTATTTTGTGCGCGTCGAGGGCTGAGCTAATTCGAACTTTTCATATTTCAGAGCGTCGAGTTGTCGCGTTTTTCGTCGTCCAGGGGCCAAACGACAAACAGGGACGGGTTACGCCGGACCCGTGTGGGAAAATCCAAGTCGAGGCGACGGATCCTGGAACCCTCCCAACAAGACGAAAAGTTCTTCTTCTCCTGAGGCACACGGGATCGAGATCGGGATCGGGATCAGTTACGGAAAGGTCGAAGAAGGACTGATCCTGTATTTGAATACGAGACTCTCGGAGGACTACATGCATTTTAACTACCGGCCAGATGCCGTGGCTCTCACGCTGCCCCGTCGCCCAGGCATCGTCAAGTTTCTAAACTATCGTTACTTGGACCAAGGGCGGAGGGATCGTGAATTCTGAAGACACTCGTCAGTTTCCATTCACCCTTCCTCTCTCCTTCCTGTCTATATCGTCGGAAGAACCTTGATCGTACCACTTATTTCCAGAAAAATACATACTTGGTACAGGAAGATAACTACTAGGGGATAGGAAGACCTAAATATCGACCTAATCCTTCAAGCATCGTCAGTTTGTTTAGATTGAACAGGTTTCAAATTTCTTTCTATGATACTACAAGAATAATCGATCATAACGTCACTTATATTAATGAGAGCATTTTTTATGATCTCGAAGATTATTTTATTTACTTTTTACTATCTTAGAAGAATAAGGTGGGTTCGATTTCTAAACTATCATTATTTAGTGAAGAGTTGAAGGAACATGAATTTTAATCGCCCAGATTCATGATGGACCATCGATAAGGAGAAAATTAGAAGGCCATAGGCTAAGAATTTTACGAAGATCTGTCATGAATTCTTAATTATTCTCTGCATCGTTAGAGGAAGTCACTTTTTGAAGATAATTTTGAGGATGAAGATGATCTAATACCCAAATGATCATTATCTGCTTCAGAATCGAAAGATCATAATCATCTATCGTAACATACTCTTTTTAATTTTGTACAAGTTAGTTTCAAATGATCAGATTCGAAAATAATGACACCATAATGGTAGAACCATCTGAAACTAGTTTTGAAAGCAATGATTTTATCTCGAAAGTTCGAAAAGTCTCGACTCTAGAAATAAGCTTGGTGTCTGGTAATAAAGAACGATGCAAAAGTTTTCATTGTTCGAACATAGGTGATCCCTTTAATATGAAACCTACTGTCATCAATAATGCTACAAAATTGGGAAGCATATCATTGAATTATCAAATGAATTAAAAAACGAAAAAATATTTGTAGACATGGAAAACTGACGTGGAAGTGAACGTTGTCAGATTGCATCTCCTGCAACTTGGAGAAATGTTCAAATCGTGAAAGAGAAATGTTACAAAATAGGAAGTACTATATATCATTGAATTACCTAATGTTTTTATATTCCACGCTGTGATTAAAAACGAAAAAAAATATTCGTAGACACGGATAACTGACGTGGAAGTGAACGTTGCCAGACGTCGTGTTCTGCAACTTGTAGGACCGTTCAAACCGTCAAACAACCCGCATAACGAGATTAATATGGCGTCAGGATCAATCAGAACGTGGCATGATCGACTCCGACGGACCCGGGGTGACGAGATGCCGATGAAAGAGCTCAACGAAGTAGCTTGCCAGGCATCTTATCTAGGAGCTAGTGTGAACACGGAGGTTGGAGGAAATACACACGCACCGTAGTGCACACGCCGAGGTAGACGGAGGGTTGAGGGTTGAGGGTGGCTCGAAGGAGAAGTAGTACGCGAAAGAGAGGGAAAGGGAGACGTGGAGAGAGAGAGAGAGAGAAAGAGGGAGAGTGAGAGGGAGTGAGAAAGAGAGAAGAAGACGGAGAGGAGTCAGGATGGAATGTGGGGGAGGGGATTGGTGTTGTAGCCGAGTGGGTACCACCAGAGGTGGGTCTGGTTGGCCGCGGCGTCGGCGGCGGCGGCGTCGGCTGTCTTGGACAAAATCAATACTGTGGCCACCCATCCCTCGCCACCCCTTTGCCTCATCCCTAACCCCCCTCCCAAATCCACCCACCAGCCCACCTAAGGTTGTGGAGTAAGTCGGAGGTGGAGGCAGAACTGGCGGACGGCAGGGTGGTGTGGGCTGGCTGCAGATGCCGCGTAATTACCACCCTCAAGACACGTGTGGCGCTCGCGCATCTCCCACCCCGCCAACCTCCCCGGTCCAAGGCACACGGATCGGTGTTGGCGATGCTGAGGCTGCTGATGGTGGTGAATACTAGTGTCGGCTACCCGGATACCTCTTTATTAAAAGTATAACTCCCGATATCCTGGCCATCAGCATTGATCGCGGCTTCTTACTTTTTCTTCCGAACGGTTTCTACCTTCGCCGCCCTCCCTCCCCCCCACCCACCCCTTTCACGGCTAGTCTCGACCGGTTCTTTTACGATTGCTCGCGGATACTGTCTTTATGCGTGTCTGGTCCGGGTCGTTTTTGCTCGTTAGAAGCTCCTGTCTGCTGGCAAGAATTAAACACTAGACGGCAGTTTTAATCGACCTCCTCGACCCGGTTACCTGCGTCGTTTCAGCCTGTCTGCGGAAGGTTTGAACGCGAAAGGATTGACGGTCTCTTGGGACCGTTGTAACCTTTTATCCTTCCGTTCTATGCTTATCCGTTTGACGTTGTTTGAGGAAGTTTGATGGCCCCAATTTACATTGCTACGTGCTATTTTGCACGGAGTCTGTTTCTAAATCCAACGAGACACTGGCTAGAGACCTCTCTGCCGTCCAGAAGTTATTATTTTCGATAATCGATCGAGTTGGGTTGTTCGAAACTACCACGTTACTTATCGTTTAAAATTCAATTTTTAATATCACAGATTTTCCACAGTTTCTTTGTTTGTTTTCTTTATTATCTCCTTACACAGTATCTTTGAAAGCTTGTTTTGCTTTCCAGTAACTCAAAGTTTATTCCATATCGGGCGTTTCGAGATTATCCTCGACAAAGTTCGAAATCAACAGCCAGCCTTCCGGAGTCACACTTTTGCCTGAGTTACGAAGTCGGTCGAAATTGTGTTATTTCCGGTCAACGTCGTTTCTCGAGCGCTCCTTACTGACTACCATTGATTTCCAATTATCGGGGAACGATACGTCCGTCGTGCCACTTGCCGCTGAATTTGAGCATCTCGGTGGCGTAGGGTGAGAACCCGATGGTTTTCTTTCGAAGAAGCATTTGAAAATCGCGAGCAGTAGCGTTTCCCGTTCCCCGGCGCGCCCTAATAAATTAGCATTCTCGTTCTAACAAGGTCCAGACTTCATCCCTCAGGGGCCTACGCCGAGGACTATCTACAACATACCACCCTTGCCGGACATAGCGGGCATAGCTCTTGCCAGACCCCTTCCACGATTCCGCAGCACGCCAGGGCGGAAACTACCCTTATTAATATTATAAGACAAACCAGCGTTTGGGGGGTTGGTGGGGAACTTATCCGTATGTAAATAACCGAAATGTTTGTACGACGATATGGTTCCCTCCGCGTTTCCATGAAACGGTGAACGAAATCTGAATCCTAATCTTCAGTCTGGAACCGAAAATATTCATGGATATACGAATTCCTCGAAGAGGTTGCTTCTCGACACTCACGATTAGAATCACTCCTCGTACGTAAAAGTATCCCTTGCTTTAGTTTTTTTTTTTTTTGGAACACGGGACAGTAATTTTGATCGACGACGGGAATCTTGTAACCAGGGCCGTGATAAAAATTTATTAGCACCCTGGACGCTTTCGCCGGACAACGTCGATAGTGTTCCTGTTCGACATAATGTTTCATACGACGGGGTTGAAGAAAGGCTTGTTCCTCGGACGGCGGAACGTACGTTCAGCCCCTAAATCAAGCAAACAACCCCCTCCCTTCGAGAACACGCGAGCACGGGCAGTTACGCAGCCGGTTGGTCATTTGCGGTCCCGACAATGTTCAGGATTGCGATGTTGCGATTCCCATGGTCTTTCTGTCTCTTAACTTTTCGTATCCGCTGGTTAAACATCGCGTAATTATTAAAAACTCAATTTGTATTTCTTCGTACTCGGTGATCAGAGTTTCTCGAACTTCTTGCAGAACGTTTCGATAAACGCTTTGACAAATCTTTAAATTATAATTTTTCTAGTATTTTTCAAAAAATAAGGGTGAAAGAGTTAATAAAAATAGCATTAGAATGGTTCTGTGTGGAAATATTGGATTTAAGATTTATTATTATTAATTCTCTCTTGGGGAAAAAAATAATTATACTTTATTATATACAATAATTGGTTTGTGGAGTAATTTCTTATTATCTTTGCATTTTTTTTTAAATAGATCGATTTCTTTCTTCATTCTGCGTGTAAAATTTATTCGTGTAATGTGTTTGAAAAATGAATGCTTGAAATATTTAATAAAGTAAATGCTTCGTATGCTACTATGCACCGTTAGAGTATCTTGAATGGAGCTTCTTAATAAGAAATTTTAAAACTGAATTTATATAAAATATGTTACTGTGAAACAAAAGTATAATTACAATTATGAATTTCATCGTTACTTAGGTTTGTCCAATGACAATAAGACATTTATGGTTTCCATATAAAATTAGGAAGGAAGTGAAATATTCAATACTTAAAAATCGTTACTAGTAAAGGAGAAAATTTCCATATTACGTTCCAGTATAAGGAGGACGATATATCGTTGAGAAGATGCCGGAGGTGACGTCGAATCTTCGAAGGAGAAGGTCAGAACGTTTCGTAAACTAGGGAAAATTATATCGAGGACGTACGCGTAGCTTGTATCCCTTAAAACGAAACCAGCGCACGTATTCGACTAATCATACCGCCATTTCCTTTAATATCCGCAGATGGCCGCCCTACCGAACCGTCCTGCGGCACTCTTGCGAGTCTTAGGGACTTCCGGTGAGATTATACCGTCGACGAGAGCCTCGCATCCGGCGTCTAAATGTTTCAGCTACCATATTTCGGGGGGGGGGAAGAAAAGCCTGCGTCGATGAAAATCCTGGTGAAAATAATTAACGCACGCGTTGCCGCCTCTGATCCACTCGTGAACAATATTTTGATTAATTTGATCGATTTGTAAACTGCAGAAAGTGTCGAAAGTAATTAAAGGTAACTCGTGGTCATCAGTAACGTTGTACACGATGTTAAGAATCAAGTATAATTAATGACAACACTTGGGCGTTATCAACAAAGTGTTCGTTGTTGTTAACGCATTACTGTCCGACGCCATTGTCGTCTGACTCTCGTTTGTGGCTGACGACATGTCCTGAAATCCTGTTTTAAATTGTTGTACAATTTTATATGAATGCTCACGACAAACGAAGGCATCCCTTTTTTTTTATTTTAATGGAGCAGCTTACATACAAATGTGTTCGTTCTTTAATTAAGATAATATATCAAGTTACTCTTTTGCAGATGAGTGCAGTTTGTTAAAAGCGTTCTAAAAAGTTTTAATTTTAATAAACATTGATGCAAGGGGAGTTTATCAAATGTATTATGATTTACATGTGGTCTGGAAAGTACATAATGTAATTATTAATTCAAATGTTTAGCAAAAAGTCTAAAGCTATTTAGATTTTTTTATTGCTTCGAGGATTCACGATCAGTTCATCTAGATCACGAAAAATTAAGTATTCAAAGAATTTCTCTAATCATCTAATCGTGAACCAACAGTACAAATTTAAAAAAAAATATTTGTGATAAATTATAAAAATAATTTGTCGTGATTTTCATTACCAAATGAAAGATCAATTTAAAAATTAATTTAATTTAAAATTTTTTGTATAATAGAATTTTATGTAATAGTATTACAGTCGATTAAATTAAATCAACAAATATATTCATGTAGGTGGTAATACAAATATCTTTCATTGTAAAAAATATTTATTACTACTTTTAGTAATTCTATATTGATGAAACAACTTTGATCGTTGAGTCAAAAATATTCAATGGACGAAATTTGAACTTCATTCATCATCAGTAGAGAACTTTAGAGGTTCAGTTAATTTGATAAAATTCTAGAAAATTTAGAATCGACTAAAAAATATATTGTAGCGTTTGTGAACATCTTCCCGAGAATTTCGACTATAGTTAATTTGCGTAAGAAGTTTAACAATAAAAATAAATTAAGCGTTAAAGTTAAACAGCAGAAGAGACACTCTGTCGTTCGTTTTTGACGTTCGATTTTCGCACCTGCATCGCGAAATTCTTCCCGAATCCTCGATTCGAAAGCGGACCACTTCGTCACGAACGTTTCTTCCGCCATTTCGGAGCAATAGGCTTTTTATTCGCTTAACACGATCCACGCACTAGCGTCCGGCATAAGCTAGGTATCGATAGTCCGAGCCAGCTCTAATGACGTGCGTGTGCTGCGAGAGATTTGGCCAATAGAGGGTAGATCGAAAGGGTGCACGATGCCCGCGGTAGATTTAAATGAAAATTTCCACAAGGAAGCTCGCTTCCCTTCCAAAATAACTTTGCATTCGATACGCTCGGGTTCGATACGGGATGTCTGCCCAGAAACAATACTCTGCCATTCTACATAATACGAAAATAAATAAAAAAAATAAAAATCATTATTTTGTCAAGGTTAGTAATAAAACTTGTGTTGCTCTAAGGACCACATAACATGGTGACAATAATTTTTATTTACAGATGCAAGCGTAGAAAAGATTTGAGTTTTTTAAAATCTTAATTCTGTTGAGTTGTGGCTTTAGTGATATCAAACTCGAATAACTATGGTTGTTTCAGCCAAAATTTGAACAATTCTGGAGAAAGGAAATCGTGGAAAAATATCTTTTTTCGAGCATAATTTTGAATTACTTTTAGAAGTAATTAATATTGTTTACTAGAAAATGTATTCGAGTCTCGTTCTTTCGATGGAATAGTAACTACATTTTATGCATTATGATACAATTAAAGTTAAATGAAATATTCAGTTTCTGGTAGCAATATTCGATTCAATAAACAATTTCGAGTACAAAATTAAAAGTTTTCGTGTAGAATAAACACATCGTTACAATCAAAGTGCAACATATAAGTTGACGTCAGGGTGCAGAATTTTATAAAAATTGATCAAGTTTAGCATCGATCAGTAATTGCATCGATGTAGAGATTGCGTGGGATTTAGGATTAAAAACAGAAAGTCAGCGGCTAAAGTACTCGTATCATTCCCACGCAACTGTTCATTTAAAGCGGGCAAGGAACATATGTTCGAGCAAATTGTTTACAAGTTCAATTAATTCCGCGTGGGAATTTTTATCTACTGAATTTCAAAGCGTCGCGGGAACCCAGTTCGATCGACGAGCGGTCGACCACCACGGCGAAACTTTTAATCGAGATGTACACGAATATATCTCGCTTGTTTTTGCTCGCACGGGACTTTTTATTACGCCTCGTCTTTGAGTTTGAAACTGATTGCAAACAAAACTGTTAACCGATATTTAGAAATCGAGAAGCCCAATCATCGTCGATCGCAAAAAGGTCGTCCATCAAGGCTAAGAGATTAGAACGAGGATTAGGGTCGAGGGTGATTTCGCGGAAGGAACGAGAGGCGTCTAGTTTCTAACGTAACCTTATTAAGTCCAAAATTTAGAGGATCGAGGTTTGAAAGTCTACAGATATTCATCAATAGACTACGGATGTTTATGCATTTATGGGGAATTTTAATTCTCAAGAAACTACAGAATGCACTTAATATGCAAAAATATAAGAAATACTTAAAGTAAGATACGAATTATTATATTTAAGGGTTGAGACAATCATCTACAATTCTATTAATAAAAATATGAATTTGCATAAAGATTGTTTGTTTGGACTACTATAAAGAGTATAAAGAGATCGTTCATTTTATAAACTATATAACTTTTGGATATGGAATATTCAATAGCAATCTTTTTGAAAATATTTTATTTGGTCAATTTCTTCTAAAGAGAACTTATTCTGAGACCGAAATCATTTAGAAAAATTAAGTATAGGTATGAAGATTACTGTGGCATTTTCAGAAACTATTTGAGAGAATAAATACAGCAGCAAAACACCAAAAGCTTAGAAAAAAGCTTAACTAAACCATAGATTTACACATACACACACGCGCAATAAGGAATAGTGAAAGATTAATTTTTAAAGTATCAATACTTACACTGAGTGAATTAATTTCTAACAAATATAATGTCTTTCAAAACGGAAATTTTACTTCACGCAGAAGTGGTAGTTCTTTAGAAACAGCGTGCCAAAAAGTTTGATTACAGATTAGAGTCTCTGCGCGGAGTACCGGATAAGTGAAACAATTTCACTTCGGGTAATTGAAAAAGTCCCAAAATGGTCTCCGTTGCTAATTTTATTAACATTGTACGAAGTACTGTGGAACCTCGTTTATGGAAATCTCTATTAACCGAGGTCGAACGTAGTTTCAGTTATCCGAGCACATATAATTTTTCCCAGAATAACTAATCCTTAGTAACATATGTACATCAATTTTTGTTTGTCTCGTCCATTTGTTGGTCAGTTCTGGTTATGTTCTGGCTAGAAACTCGTAATATTCTGGTAATAGTGTGAAACAATCGTTTATTTCGGGTCTTGGTCTGGATTAATGGGTTAAACGAGCAATTTTCTTTAAGAGAGAAAGATTGTAAATCAGTTTTATTCGATTCTGGCTGATCTCCTTACCAAACATCGAAGCTTCTATTATTCGAATTAATAAGGAAAGGTGGTGGACCTCTATTAACCGAACGCCTCCACTGTACGGGAATATTGACTTAAAAGATGAAAAGTTTCGGGAAAAAGCTGATCAAGACGAGAATCTCCGAGACATTCCAGGGTCACGTCCTTCCAGTCGTCGCTTTCGGGGCACAGTTTCCGATATCCACGCGGCCGTGCGCCATCGACGTGTCGTTTTATAGCGCCGAGCCCGCCAATAAACCTTCTTCCCGGGTGTTGCTCTTTTTTATCCTCGAAAGCTGTCTCCCTTTCGAACAACCTTCGACCGTCTCCGTCGCTCCACGGTCTAACATCGATCCCGGGCACGCGTTTCCAATCTAACGAGCGCATTTACACGTCTAAACGGCCCCATCAAACTGAAACAAATCTTCCTTGGAATCCTGACTCGGTAATCCTCGACGCTGGCTCGACCAGAGAGGAGCTAACACACAGAGGCGGAAGCTGGCTGCCGCGCTAGCACGAGTGTGGGTGTCTCGGGGCCTAGGAGAATCCGTAAAAGGGGTGGTCTGGGGCGAGGGTGGGTTGCGTGTATAGTTTCTCTCGGGGGTTGAAAATGTGACGACGACCCAGCCGGCCGAGATATTAAACTATAAATCCTTATCCCGCTGCGCGGACCGCCAGGACCCAGACCACCCTCGACCAGGATGCTATCCTGTGTGGCACAGAAGTCGCGTGTTATGCCGGATTCAGGCGTTCCTCGTCGACTCGCCGCGAACGCTCGTTTCGACTCCCCCTTTACACGGGCTTGCGGGCGTTTCGTTGCCTAGCGAGCTTTTCTTGCGCCGTGGTCTAACTATCGCGTCTTCGGACTAGTTACCCCGTCGGTGATCAGGCATTTTCAATCAGTATCGTTCGCTTTTGGGGGATTCAAGGATTTGGTATACTCTGCAGCGACAAACACGTACAAACATGCTGCAAAAGTGCAGTAAAAACTGTATTATAATTACTAGAAAGAAATGTTTACATGTGGACCATTTGTTCCAGAACTGTCTGGTTATAAAATTAATTACTTGTGAAACTGATGTAATATTAGCTTGTTAATTTTTCATTGAAGAGTACTAGAATTTATCGGACATCCTGTATAAATAGTTTGGCCAATTATATCAGCACAGTTCGTGATTAAGAATTGTTCAAATACGAAAATGTCTATGACTCGAAATCAAGGTTCGTCACATATTTATAGGAACTTGTTTCACTACTTTGAGGGGAGTATCATATGTTACAAAACAACCTATATAAACGAAAATCTTGCCCACGGCTAACGAGCATGAAAATGATTTTATGGAGTCATTAAATACAATATGGGAGCCAAGTTCATGTTCTAAAATTCATGGTCTCTATCTAATATCTATAGATTTTTCGTTTAATTTTATCTATCTACATGAAGTTGTTTGCTTCTTAAATAAGTTCCATGGCTCGATTAAAAAAAGGATAGCGGTATTTAGATGGGAAATGTATTTTAGGGGTGCAATGACGTCGGTTGTTGGAACGTTCCCATGGTTTCCTGACAAGTTAAACGGGAGGTGGTGGAAGGACAGAGGTTCTGCGTTGACAGGTAATAAGTTCGCGCGTCTTAGGTCGTCCAGGGTATCGCATAGGTAACGTGGTCCGTCTCTTTGTGGAACAAAGTCGTCCAGGTTGAACCTTCTCCACCGTGTCGTTTCATAGCCAAGGTGTATCGTTACTTCGTGGCGCTTTGAGCCGGTGGCAAGGGGTTGGGGAAGGTCGACAGGGGCGGCGGAGATGCAAAGGGGGTTGCTCTTAGTCGCGTTAATGCCTTGAGAGGGGAGCGTTAATTAATAATTGCTGGAGGGTGCCACCGGTCCTCAAGAGAGAAACGGAGAGAGGCGGTCTGAAAGACGAGGATCATACGTGCAGGAGACCGCCGGCGGTGGCTGAAGATCAGCGATCTTCGATTTATATCGAGGAATCAAAGAGGCTGGAACCGTTAAAAATTTATTCAGAAAATAAAAATTATAGACTCGGAACGATCATCGTAGAACTGGAGGAGTTTCAAATAAACGGATCCCAAGTCTGTTTCTCCGTATTCTCGTGCATTCTGGCTGGTGAACGTAAAGTCTGTAAACCTCTGTCTGCGCGATAGTAGCGACAAATTCTATTCCCACACCTGCTACACCGCGCGCGGCACAGGTTTAAAAAGGCAGCAGACCAAACATCCCCTCAAATTTCACAAACTCTCTAACCGCCCTCCGTCCCGTCGAAACGAAACGAAAGCATCCGAACGAGCGTCCGAAATATCGGTTTATCGATCGTTTTATCGTCATCCAGGACCGGTTAGAGCGTATCAATAAAAGGGCATGCGGACGGGATAGGAAGCAACACCTACACACGTGTTATCGAGTCGTACGTCGAGCGAAAGGGTTTCGGCCTCCAACCCTTCGGTAAGTCCAGGCACCTAGAACGTGTCGTGGCGGCTGAGGGACCCAGGATTCGAAAGAGGAGGAAGACAGGTTAGTAGAAAGGACGGGGTTAGCTGTCAGAGAGATAAATCGGTCCCGGCTTAATTAAATCTTCTTCCGTGCTACCCAGACCAGGCCGCTGCCTGCCGCCGGACACCATCCTCGGAGGGTCGAATTGTTTCGAGGATATCAACCCTGATTTAGGACCGCGCGTATTCCCCAAGTACATCGCGAGTACTACCTGACCAGCACTCGTGATCCTTGCGGCCACCCTGGGAAAAATATCCCCGGTTGCTTCTGCGTTCAACTTTGTTCCGCGAGCTTTCAACGAAATTGGTGCACTTTCTTTTCTGGTCTGTAAATATTCCTGGGATCAGAAATCGACAGAGAAAGGAGTTGACCGCGAAATAGTTTAAGCACTTTTTTCAAGGATCGTTAGAAAGAATCGTTGTTGTCGCTAACGAATCGATTCGGCGATGAAACGGCGATCGTTGATGGAATCATTCACGGGATATAAAGCTGTCTAGACGTAGGCTCGTGGCAGCGATAGTCCTCCTCCAATCTCGAATTCCGAGATACCTATTTTCCGTCGTGTCAAACTAACCTACAGGAAATCCCGATGTTCGGGTACGTACACAGTCACCCCGTGCATTGCAAACCGTTGAGGGAAGCTAATTCGCCCGTAGAGATCTCAATAATGCGTTTTCACGATAATACATCTCATCCTGCCGCATTTCCATTCGCCAATTCAACGCTATTCTCGACACAAGCCTCTGATTTCGGCGGGGACTTCATCGTATTGCTACAACCGTTCAATAGTCTCCCATTCTTATTCGGTTCTGGTCGCTCCTCCGGGTCAATGTGTCATTGATAAACTTCTAACATTAGGTTAACTTTGTATCTTCGACTTCTATGAAGTTTGTTAGTTAGATGAACACATATGGGCATTTATTAGACTCTCTAAATTTGGGAGTTAATTTCAGAATAGCTTTGGTATAGTTTTGCACGATGAGTATTTTATTGCTGGATTGAGTCTATAGATGGTAGCTCATTGGTTAAATTCTGCATGTACTATTTCACCCCATTGATTGAGAAGCTTATACACATCAGAAGGCTCAATGTGTTTGGTCCTGAATTACTAAAGAATCAACAAAGTGTTTTCTTGTTGAATAGGGAATATAGGTTGTTAAAAAATTAATTTTTAAAATGCTGTCCAGAAGACCCACTAAAATTGTTTAGTTAGGTTGTTCCTAGAAAGGGTGTTAACATAACTAATTAACTTCGAAACCCCATTTTCAAGATATTAGGTAATAGATACCACAGATTTAGGACCTAATAATTTACATCTTCGATCCATTGTCATTTCGTTCTGCTATAAGTTTCTTCGATTTGCACTATGACCCCCAACACCTTCCATCGAAAGACTAACCAAGTTTGTACCTATATAACTGCTATATAAACTCCAAGTAGATCTGATCCTTGAGTAGTCACCATCGACTGTAAAATGTCTTAACTAAGAACTAACTAAGTCCTCATCTATTAAGTGCCCTTGGCCAACAGCTAAGACACGTACCAATAATGGAACCTAATACTAACATCTTCAAACTACCACTGCACCCAGATCATTCATCCCTAAATTTCTATAGTTTGTACATTGTCTCCTACATTTTCCACCCAACAGACTAACGAAGATAACAGAAAACTTTATCCATGTATAAGTAAGACACCTGTCGACCTCGTGTGAATCTTTTTTATTAATACTAGAACTACAAAATCAGTTAAAATGACCCATTCCATAATTTCTGAAAATTTACATTATATTATACATTTCTTCAAGTATCTATCATTTTAATCTCTTTTGTAGAAATAAATATAACTGTAACGTTAGGTAGTTGTAACGTTAACTAACCTAGGTATTCCTAGGTATTCCTAGTAATTTTAGAATCTCATTTCCCAAAGCCTCGCGCGAAAGACACCTAACAGGACCTATCGATCAACGCGTCTCCACTGTCACCACTTTCCTGCCAACGTTTCATCGGTTGACAGTGTGCCCCGAGAACCTAACCCAGCCCCCAACGATCCTAAAAAGCAGGTAGACACCTGTCGAACCCCTAGGAACCAGCGAGCGCAAGACATCCGGCGCGTCGGGGGCCTAATTCCGCGGGAGACGTCTCAATAACGCCTCGATCCCATTCCCGCAGCCTTAGGCCTCGCAGCCAAGTCGACGTCCCTCGACTCCAACTATATCCTCGCTATCTCGGCAATCGCGAGTTACAGCAGGGTTAAGGGAGTGCAGGGGTGGTGTGGAGGGTCGAGGGTGGTCGGAGTAGAGCAAGGTGGCTAGATAGACGCGGAACAGGCAACGAAGCGAGCCGAGCGAGGAGCGGAGTGCTAGCGCGAAAGACAAGGAAACCGATGCGAGAGAAGGCGTAGGGTGGCGGAGGCGGGAGCGAGTCGAGGGTGGCTGTACGTCGATAGAGCGGCGCGCCACGGAGGCCAAGATACGACACCGCCGCCACCGCCGGCAGATCCGTAAAGGGGAGGGAGTTTTCTCCGTCTGTCCCTTCGTCGTACTCTCTCTCGCTCTGTTTCTACTCGCCGGCTAACGGGGCGAGGGTTTCCGGGGGCGAGCGGCGGGCAAGGCGGTCCACCCGGGGGGGTGAGGAACCGCTCCTCGTTCCTTTCGAAACTCCCGCGAGAAGCGGGACAGAGACGGCCGGGGGACCCCGTGGTCTCCTTTCCGCCCGCTCGGTTGCTTCTTTTTTGTACCTCGGCAGATGTTACACACCGGGAAGGGGGGTCGGGGGAGGGGGGTGTGTACGTAGCGGAGCACGGTAGCCGGGATCCTGGCAGACGGAATTTTTAATCGGTGTCTAGGTTCTCCGCTTCGTCTTCCTCCCGAAGACGATGCCTCCGACGGCATCGGGTTCTCTTGGAGACTTTTGTTTCTTGGATTCGTCGATTGGTCTTTCGCGAGAACATGCAAACTACTATTTTGTTCTTGAAGTCGTCGATAATCGCTGGTAACGGGATGGTGTTCTTACTTCTGTAAGAATGTTGACTCTGAAGTTTTGGAAGCGTCGTGTCACTGAGGAAACATCCTCGCAGCCATTGTACGTTAGGGTTAAGTGGGTGTTCCCAAGGCTCGTTCTTTGTATCACTCGGCCAACAAAGAGAAGTCTAGTTATTTTTCGAGTTTAGTAAACCTAGTAGTGACGAAGCCAGGAAGTAGTGCATGTCCCTGATCTTCGAAGGAAGAAGGATACAGAATGACAATTCAGTTCAACTTCTATAGGAGTTTGGTGAAACTTTTGAACCCATATCTTTATGGTTTTGATGCCCATGATAGGACTAGGACTAGTTGTTTTCAATAGTTTTTATGGTAGATGAGGATTAAACGTGCCACGATAAGCGACTGTTTATAATCTGATAACTATAAATGGTAATTGATTCTGTTGTAGCTATCAATATATTTCTAAATCCCCCAATTTGTAGTCCGTTTGGTTGTTTCTGATAAATAAATTACAAGGTACTTAACACGTTGCCAGCCAATCGGGAAAATATCCCTCTTTGTGCCATAACGCGTTTTACTCATACAAACATCTGCATACGTTTATGTACATTTATATTTCAACAAATAATAAAGCATTAATGGCAAACATTTCGACGACCATTGAGCATCTGTCCCCGCAATGCTACATATCGATGATCTTGCCTTCTTCTTGTAAATAAAATGCACCACCAGCCTAATCGTTCTCGGTTCCTGATACCATTCTTTTCCTTCCGTTTCGATTCGTAAATAAAAAGTTCCTTTGTTCGCGTAAACAGCGTCGGAGGTTGCGAGCCGAAGGCGCGCATATAATCGTGAAATCGAAGTCCAGAAAATTTCTTCCCGTCGAAACATTCTGAAAAGGGTTGAAGAATCCCGACACGCGTGCTCTCGATATTCTGTCACGCGTGCCAACAGCGCGGGACCGACATTTTTCCCGCGGTCTCACATTCAGGTGCATACCTCGCGCGCGAACAGGTGCACGCAGAATTACGCGCCCGGCCGCATATGTATACGCATATATATGTATATATGTGGCGTATGTCGCAGATGGAGTCGGGTAAGCTGGTGAGTATCGGTATTCGGTTAATTATGGTCCCCCATCGAGGCTGCATGAATTCTTGACGCGGGGGGTGTTGCAACACTCCGTGCCATGCGCGCCTGTCATATCCCCAGCAACATTGCTACCAACGTCACGCGCCCATAGGTACGACAGGATCGTATCGTGACGCGATCAGCTTAATTTGGGATGACGCCCTCCCCCTCCCCCCCCCATATGTGTAAGGATCGCTCGCGTGGACTGGCCGACACCAGGAATCGTTGATCCGTGGATCGTTGATTCTCATCGATCCCTGTATCGATTTCCAATCGATTTTTACGATTTATATACGATAACTGCCTTGGCGCGATTGTTAAGAAAATATAAAATATCGTGTCTCCTGAAAATTAATTAAAACAAGAGTTTTCGTATCGTTGGACTCTTTAAATTCATTTTTGCCACGTCTGTTTTCTACATACTTTTATCTTAAAAAATTGTTTGAATTAGAAAGTACCAATTTTATGAGCTTGACACCTTTTAAAATAAGCATCTGCGATTATAATCGTGGAAAATTGCTCAGACTGTCATAAATCAATTATTAATGTTAATCAGAGTTTCTCAATGTTTTCTTTCGCTAGGTATAGTATAATTAGAATATTAATCGAAAGAAGGGATAAGAATTATTTCAAGTCATTCGATTAGATCTATTAATCATCACCAATCACCATGTCTTGTTCACCTAGATTTGATTATATTGTATCCCCTGTACAACAAAAATTATAACAGAATTTTTAATGAAATATGAAATTTCTCATGCGTCTTTTACACAGTTTAAAAAGTTCATTTTGGTACCCAATGGTGGATTCTCGATTTCGAGCGTTCCTTTCGCGAGGTCCTAGTGGATAAGACTCGACAAGAGTGCTCTTTGTTCGCGACAGCCACGGAGATGAATATTTGCTCGAGGAGCTAAAGGAGAACTTAATAATTTTATCGAGCACGGACGGTCTGACTCGCGATGCCGTGGTAGGACACGAGATCACCGTCCACGGAGGCGGTTTTCGTGAAAAATATCGCTCGTTTTACAGCCGGTAGGAGCGAGTCTGCGCTAACAGTGGTTGGGGGTTGTATTTAATTAAACCTCCAGGGGCTGCCTGATCGAGCATCAATACTCAGTGGTTCTCCGACTTATCGAGTCGCAGTCGGACGTTGATTATACGATCAGTTTGTACGTCATTTGTTCCTTCGATATCTTTCCATATTTTCGATCGTGTCCCAAGAAACCTCATCTCGAAACTTAAGGATATTCGTTATCATCCATTTGCTCCATCCCAAAAATTCCAGCTTTCAAATTACAAGATTGATTCCAGGAATTATTCTGGAAATTATTTTAATCTCAGACAGAGTAAAAACAACCCTTAAAATTACGAATAACATATGTATTTAGTTAAATTCCTAAAAAATCAATGGAGTTAACAAATTTCGTCAATGAGTTAGACTCAAACTATATCACTTTTTAAAAATCAATTTTTAAAATTTCAACATACTTCAATATATGTTTATTAGTTTCCTCTGTTGTTTAAATTGATAAATCTTCAACCAGTAAACGCTTGTTTAGTGAAAATAATTTTTTCACATCCCAGTTGAATTATTAAAGTGAACGATAAAAGTGTATTGTGGTATTAGAATACTTACTAATACGGTAAAAACATATACGTTGCATTAACGAGGAAAACCCAAAGAGTTTAAACACTGTATTACTATTTTTACCTTACACAATTTTTAAATTGTTCTGTAAAAAAAAGGAAATTAAAATTCATATTTCCATATTTCAAATTGCTTATCAATAATTATTTTATCTCTGTACGATTTCTAATAATCGAGACATTCTACTATATATTTCTGTGCTTGCAAAGTAGTTTAGAAGATTTTAAATCACGTTTTGACTAACGGCGAAGTCCAGACTCAACGTTCCCATTGAATTCCCTGAACGGAACCAGTTCCCATTCAATACTTTGGTCATCTTTCCAGGGATCCGAGACGAGGAAACTCGTTCGTTGTTCATTTAGTCGAGCTCTCGGATTCCATTTTAGGATAACGCTCGAATATTTCTACCAGGGATCAACGTTCCGTTCTGCCAGGCGGCTCCGACGCTTTGAGATTAAAGGCTGGGCTGCAGCGAGCGACCACCGAAACGCGGAAAGACTGCGGATGCAGCTGCAGCGAGAAAATTAATCGTGCCGCACTTCTGCGGCCACGAATTACGACCGATGCGTATCCATTTCCCGTGCACGTTGATGCACGAAGATTTGTTCGCCCAATCCCCAAGTATCAGCCAAACGACGTACGCTACGAACCAACCCCCAAGCAAATCTTTCCTTCTTTAATCCTCGTGTAGCAAATTTTCAATCGAACATCCTTCAATTACTTACGAAACATTCCTTAAACAGTAATCGAGGGGAAAAATTTAAACATTCTAACCCCCAAACATGAATTAAAAATATCAACTTTATTATTGATTACGTTCTATATTATATTATTTGCAGAAAACAAACAAACAAGAAAAATGATTTTTGTTAGAAAATACTACGATCTCTCAATAATCGAAGTGAAATATTCTAACCTCCAAACATGAATTAAGAGTATCATCTTTATTATTGATTATGTTTTGTATTATTTATTATTATTGTTATTTGTATTATTTTATATTATTTCTACTAGTCAGTCGGTTGAAAAATGGAATTAATGTCCTTTTATTTAAACAAAATACAAACAAACAAGAAAAATGATTTTAGTTAAAAAATACCAAGATGTCTCAATAATTAGAGAAAAATTCTTCTAAACAGGAATTAAGTAATAGAATAATTTTTATCCAGATCGATATCGATATTCAGGTTATGCAACATCTTGAAAGAGAAGTGAAAACTGGCTGAAGCTTGTTCGCGAGGAGTTCGATCAGATCTGTTCGGATTACCATCCGGAATGAGAACCAGGACCGGGAATCCCTGTCGGTGGGATGTACAGAGGTTTGGCGAAGCCTTATTAGCGATTTAGGGTGATTCGCCCCCTTGTAGTATTGACTCGAGGCTGGCTGCTGCCGCTGCCGGGAATTAAAAATCGCTAAATTTGGTTACACAGCCGTTGCGTTTCGTTTCATCTCGCGCCCCCCCTGACTGTTTCGCCACGGGACGGGCCAATCGCTCCGTCGAATTTGATCGAATTAAAAGTTGCGCCCCCCCCGGGAAGAATGGGCGTCGAGCGATCAAGTGGTTGAACGCGAGACTTCCGCTGGAATTCGAGTCTTCGGGGAAACTTTCGCCGCGTTAAATGAGTCCCTTTACGGTACGAAGTGGCGCGAGATTTATTTCCACGGGATAGCATTCCATGAAGAATGTTTACGATGGACCGTTCGACGATTGGGACATTAATAGACCTGATAATTTTATTTTAAAAAATTCATTCCGATGTTTCTTACGCAGTGTAACATCGAGAGTGTTTAGTCCAAGTTTGAAGCGATTCTTGCATGGTTAATGTTAAAGTTTATTGTTGAATTGGAACTTGCTAAGTTGGAAGGTTAAATGATTCTAGTTTTAAAAGTAGTTGAAGCATTCCACGTGAGTTAATAATGAAAGTATTTGGACGAAAGAAATTTAAAGTTGTTTCTGTACGATGGACGACGTTTGGGATCGTCTGTTCGTATTGATTGCTTATTGTACTACAATTTCAGTATAATTTCAAAGAGAAGTTTATAACCAATTCTTGACAGTTCTCATGTTGCTATTATTAATTCAGTCTGCGTATATTTTGATAAAGATCTTCACGATAGTATGTAAGGGTTTGTCAAACCTGAAGCTCAAACGATTTTATTTTTAAAGGTGATTGCAACACTTTGATACCTTTTTAGTTGATCCTATAATAAGATTGTTTGCGTGGAGAAAGTTTGTTACCTATTGTATCGATATGATTTCAGTATATACGATCAAGAAGTTCGTATCTGCCTTACATTTTCGAGCATTTCCGCTAAAATTCGTAAGTTCGACGCGTCGTGGCCCCTCCAGGTAGCGCGTTTCCTTCGTCGCGTGTCAATTATCGATCCGCGAACGGAAAAAATCAGAGCCGGTGTCGATTCGACGGCAGTTTGAGATTTTTTTGTCGGTGAACCCTCGCGGTTGAGTCTCGGGGCAAGTTTCTAGTTAGCCGAATCGACGCGCGTCCCATAGGGGGATGAAACGATATTATTTGGCTCTCGCGTGCCGCCCCGCAGACACGTTTCCCGCTTCGACTACGTTAATTCCATGCATTTAAATTGTCATTAGCCGCCTTGCAGAACAAAGTGTCGCGCTTATGCACCGTGACGCCGTCCTCCCTGTTGTCTTCGTCCTCCCTACGATATTTCTCGGACGTATCGGGAACTTTTACGGTATCTCTGCTTTTAACGAGCTCCTCGGAACAAACAGTTCGATTAGATTCTCGTTAAAAAGTATCAAAACTCATGGCTCGTAATGCTATTCTTTCAATTTCCTTCTTCCTTCGATCCTCGTTTCAATATTTCTTAATTAGAATTCACAAGTAGATTTTAGAAAAAGTTTCACTGTTTAAATTATTCGAATTTATAAAAGTGATCGTGAAATGACGACGGTATAACATTTTCTAAAATTGATATTTACTTTTGTTATACATCAGGGTTGTTCTTAAAGGAGCTTGAAAATAAAATATTTTTGGAAAATATAGATTTGTCAAGAGTGTTTAGTCGAAGGGAGTTTGAAGCGATTTTGGCATGTTTAATGTTGTTTGATATTGTTAATTCTTTAATAAAGCTTCATAGCTTGAACGTTGGAAATTATTGGAAGGTTAAATGAGAATTGCAAATTTTCCAATATTAATTAAAAAAATTCATTTTGATATTTCTTATGTAGTGACAAGAGTGTCTGGTCGAAGGAAGTTCAAAGTGATTTTTGAACGTTGTGGTGTCAAAGTTTACGATCAACTATTCGTTTAACGTTGGAAATCATTGAATTGATGTCTGTATGACTCCACTTTCGACGACTTTGTCGGAAGCTCGAAGACACCAGGAGAATTCAGACATCGCTTCTACGCATCCCCCGGCGGAACGGTTTTGTTCACCTTCCAGCGACTGTCCCTCTTACCCCCTTCCCGGGTCTCATCGTTACGCGATACCCGGGTGCACTGATCAGCGTGTTCGGAAGGCGGCGAAAAAGAAAACGCGAAACCCATGAAGAATGGCGACACTCAATCACGCCAAAGACAACCGCCTGGGCGCCGAGCGTCCGAAACAATACGAAACAAACGGCCCCCGGGGGCGGATATTAGTTTTTCGATTCCTCGAGCCCCAATCGACGACTCCGCCGTCGCCGTTCTCGCCCACCTCTCCGCGTCGGTACCGCACCCTCGATGTTATTTTTCTCAGTCATATTCCCAGCTGCGCATTTATCACTTTTAAACGAGCCTCTGCCCTCTTCTTTGAACGAACCCTCCCCCCCCTCCACGGTTTGTCTCTCTGCCTTCTACGGGTGCCTCTTTCCTTTTGCCATGACGCGAACAAAAAAAAAAAAGAAACGAATGGAGACTAGAGAGACAGACTCTCCGAGCGGCACCTCCGAGGGCCATAACTCTGCCACACGAAGTTCACCCCATCGTGATGGCGGTGGTCGCTGTCTCCGCGTTCTCTGTTTCAGTTTCCATATTCTTTACCGCCCTGGAAGAAGGGTTCGCCGATGGCCAGCCGGCTTTTGTGCGATCGACTCGCGCCCGCTGTCTTTCGTATTGTACCGTCGAAGAATGTTTATGATAGCTCCTGGGGCTGATTTGTTTATTTTCAATGGCGCCGCGCGCCGCTACAAACTCCGTTCGGTCGGGGGCAGAATCGGAAGGATGGGGATAGCTGACTCTGACTTACGGGGGAAGATTGGCGAACGACGTACACTGATTTTTATGCAACTTTACGCTGTTAAATTGTCGGTGCTACTTCTTATTAACACGCTATATTTTTAGTGATTTTATTCAAAGTAGTGCGTTACTTTCAATTAACTATAGAATATGTTTAATAGGTTCGAGTAGTTTGTGCTTTGGGTCTAATTTTCAAACAGCCATAACTTCCACAATAGTGAATATATTTCAATGAAACTTTTTTCTGAAGTGGAGCTCATGGGTACTTACAAAAAAGTATTTGACAACTTTTCGAACAATATTGCTAAAAATGAAAAACGAATTTTTAAGAAGAATCGACGGGGACCTAAATACGACGAAAAACATAAATTTCAAATCGTTCTGGAAAAATTATTTTCAGTTGCAGGGGTCAATTATAATAATTTTTGGTCAATAGACATAACCCCGAAATCCTACGCACTATCCACAAAAAAATTCGAGTAGGTGGACAAAGTCGGCAAAATTAAAAAATTCCAAATCGTTTTGGAAAAATTATTTTTGATTGCAGAGGTCCATTACAATCATTTCTCGTGAATAGACATACCCATGAAATCCTACGCACTTTCGAGAAAAAAATTCGAGTAGGTGGACAAAGTCGGCAAAATTAAAAAATTTCAAATCGTTCTAGAAAAATTATTTTTGATTGCAGGGGTCAATTACAATCAGTTTTCGTGAATAGACATACCTTTGAAATCCTACGCATTTTCGAGAAAAAAATTCTTTAGTAAGAATATAATGTCTGACCAGAGATAGAATGATTCCCTTGAATTTTCATGCGTACGTTTAAAAAGCCATAACTCCTGAACGGATTTGAAGATTTTAATACTTCAAAATGCAAACTTGCACGCATCTGTTTGCAGATCGTCGTTCCACAGGCGTAACTTTAAACGTTAATAACTATTTAACGAAGTCTAAATCAACAAATTGGTATTCTTGATTTTCCTTCCGTTAAAATTTTTCCCAGGGATGGTCGAACATCCTGTATACTTCTGTATATGAAAATTTTGAAATTTTCCCACGCATGGCGAGGAAAAATGCTCAGCCAACGCGCATGGGATCAACAAATCTTCGACTGGCGAACCTCAGACAGATCTTGATATATATATCGAAAACAGCGGCATGTATCCAACCTGCTGACAGAAGCTGCGGAGGATTCCGGGTAGAAGGCAGGGCCGTACGCTTGAGGGGCGCATAACTCATTCCCCGAGGCCAGCGTCAGTGATGTACGGCGGTTGCGGGACAGCCTGGAGGACGAGGTTTATCGGGAGGAGACGGTGGCAAGGGTGAATCAGCCCTTAATAAGCCAAAGTGCACGCGACTCGGGAGCAAACGAGAAGTCTTTTGGCCCTCGATAAAAGAGACGAAGCCAAGGGTGCTGATCCGTGATCATCGCCAGTGGAGGAAGCAGCAACAAAACTGTCAACCTGTTCTATTGAAAATCCTTTGTTTAATTCACCTGGGAACACTGCACCATTCTTAAAAGATTAAAAAAGGAAGGCACATGGATTAGAAGAGCAACGATTTTTGTTAGGAAGTTTGAACCTTCGCTGAAGTTGATTTTCAATAGATTAAAATACTAATTAGACTTTAGTATAGTCATGATCACTAGACATGATTACTAAACCCAAGGGTTGCTTCTCAAAATGTGGATGAACAGTTTGGTTCAGTGCAACATAATAATTCGCAGTGTAGTAGCTCAGATTCAACATAGTCAATTAGGATGACAACTAAGATACAATGTAGACAATCCATAGAATTATCATCAATCTTGAACATAATCGTTGATGTTCAATACCAGCTAGGATAACAGATATTATTGTAGACAACGATCAGGATGAGCATTGATCACGAATGTAGACATCCATTAAGATGATTGACCACAGTCAACACAGGTGTCAGTATAATTAACGTTCTACGCAGGTCACTCTAACACCAATTAGGATTCAAACGGGCAATAGTTGGTACAATGATCAAGGTTCAACCCAAGACTATCGGGATGTTGATCGATGCGACGTTCAAGTTTAAACAGTTCGTCGATGTTCGACATCGGGATAACTGGGTTGGAGTACTAATATGGTAGCAGTAAACACTCAACGCTGCTTCAGTTTCGATGGACGACGAAGCTACTTTTCTGATGAAGCGTTACGCTTAATCCCAGATTAAAAGGACTAGGATGCGCAGTAAAGTTTAATGCTAACACAGAGGATCCTGGACCCAGTCTTGAAATCAAGGGATCACAGTGTTTGTCGGGGACGGTCACTTATTAATGCGGGCGCAGGGCCAAAGTAATTCCCTAGGCAGGGCGCGGCTTAGAGAGGACTTAGCCGATATTTGAATCCTAGCTAATACCTATCACATACTTAGGACCGGTCTACGTAGGAAAGCGACGAGGATTCGTTCCTACAGCGTGATCCACGATTTGTCAATAATTTAAATTCAATCGCGCACCGTTCAACGAACGATGTTTCATGGGAGGCTGTTCATCGGAGATCGAACCATCGCTTACGTTCAAACCTTCTATCGAAAGTCAAACACCGAAAATTGCTATGAACTCCTTTTACAATGAATTCTGGAAAGAAAAATTATCTTACTCAAAGAACATCCACTTATTAATAAATACTGTTTTCGGTGGACATCTGTGTCAGTATCTTTTCATTTAAAACGATGTCTACTAAAATTGTTTCGAGGCAATGAACTGTCAGTTGTTATTTACAACTACAGTGGCTACTTTGAGTTGACAATATTTTTGAAAATTAATATTGGAAATAGACAAACGTAGACAGATCAACATTTATTTTATATGTGTTTGGTGAGTTCAGTGTGTTGCTTTCAATCTATGGAAGATGCTTCTCTAAACTCAAACGTGGTAATTGTTACCTGAAATGTAAGCTCCACTCTGGAGGGGTCTTCTGTCGTTGATAATTATATTCTGAAGAATTTGATGAAGGAAAACCCTACAGATTTTGATAGACGAGATTGCTGATGTCAATGGAACTAATAAAGAAATAGTTTTCTATAAAATAACATAGGTTCACATAGGTTCAAATAGGGGCTGAAGAAGGCCACGAAACAATGGGTCTAATTTTCATTTTGTTTCATTTAGAAATTATTAAGTGACAAGTAACCCTTCTAGAATGTAGTCAAATACAGCCAACAAAAAGGATTCATCCTTTCGAGAGCCCGAGGCTTAAGAATCCGAAAAAGTGGGTGCTTATGTACGAACAACGGGGGTGTGATTAAAACGATTCTCAGGGGACGTCTCACCCCCCCCTTGGCTAACATAATCACCGATAATAGTCCGCTTCTAAAAACGGGAAAAAGTTTCCTTCCGATCCCCCTCCCCGGGTCTCGCCTTCCAAGACGACGGAGGGCTTTCCCAGCTGAGAAGTTGGTTTACCACCCCCGGGGGTGGTTAGCGGGTCTAGTTAAGGGGCGTCTTAATTACCCACCGTAATGAACACCTTGTCGTAAAAACTTGCGCCGGTTTAATTATTTCAGAGCAGCCGCCTCTCACGGTCGATCTCCTTGCTCGGTTACCCTCGGTTTCGGGGGTTGTTGCTTTCACACCCCCTCTGGAACTAAACGGAACTGACAATACCAGTCGAAGATTTCCCGTTCGATTAACGATCCCCCCCCCCCCCCACCTCCCCCCGACACGGCCTCTTCCGCGTGACAGCCGAGATATGTTGCTGTTCGAAGAGACTTCCGCATAATTGCATTTATTGAAAATATGAACAACAGTTTTTTATATGGATTGTAAAGGGTAAGGGTAGAATAAAACAAAAGTTATTTGAATGTTCAGTTCAGAATTTTAGTAGGAATAGTAGTAAAAATTATACAGTGACAATTCGTATGGTGGATAATAAAAATTGCGTAGCACGAGATAAAGTGAGAGTATTGATACTGAAATTACCATTTCTAAGAATTTTCCAAATATTCGGAGATATATGTATAAAGTTAGAAGATCATTCTGTACTATATCTCAATTTCTAATGGGAAATTATTATTTTTCAAAATTGCTTTATACGAACAATTACGTTTCCCTACTTGCTTGAACAATAAAGATTCTATCACACCTACAAGGAAAATTTAAATCGTCCAACAATAGTCACAGTATCTATGAATATTAAAAAATATACTTTATAAGATAACAGCGTATAATAATAAAAATAATATTACTGTACCAAAATTGGAAATAATAAAAGAAACTAGTAACGAAGAGAAGAAATGATTAACCTTTCGATCGAAAAGTGACGTCCATTAACGAAACCGCAATTGATAAATGATAATAGAAAGGGGTCGAAAGATTAATATTTCTAAATTCCTGGTGCAACGACGGAGAATAAAGTCGCGAATGTCTATCGTCTATTCGTCCAGAGACAATGATTCCGTCGAATAGAATGCAATTCAGATTTTCCACGATGGGGGTGTAAAACGGAAAAATCGATGGCCCGATCGACCCCGTAACATTTCCCAGCGCGAGCACCGCGGTAAGGTCATCGAGGTGCAGGCGAGGAGAACGCAATAAAGGCGCGTACCCATCTACGACGGCGTCGAATCCAATTACACCCCCGCCCCCCCCCCTATCCCTCCTCTCCGCCGCCCTCGGTGCCCCGGGATGGCAATACTTTTTAAGGGTGCGTCTGCAACGAGAGAACACGGAAAAGGCCGTACAACGGGGAGCATTGCGGCACGGTTTGTCGTCTCTCGCTTCTATAAATTCGCGGGAATTAAACGAAAGAATGCGGTCTGCCTCGACGTACGACCTGCCCGTCCCTGCAACCCTTAACTCTGCGCCCCTCTGACTCCCGCGCTGTCTCTCTCCCTTTCTCGGTCCTCTCAATCTCGATCTCTCGTTTACGCCCTCGCTCCCACCGGCGGCTTTTTTCTCTCGCTTCGAGCCAGGGGCTCATTTTTGGGGGCTCGTTGGATTTTTAATTAAGGCCGCGGCGGTGACTCCCACGCCAAGAATGCACGGTATCGCGCGAGGTATTTCGCCGAAAAACCACCCACCCTCCGCCGCCGGTAGCCTCGGCCAGCGTTATTTAATAACCGCCGTTCGATCGTGTCCGACAGCCCATGGTCATCTCGTTATAATTTATAATTACTGATAAGAATTTAACACTCGATATCCCATTGCTATTTTTAAATACCCTTGCCCGTGCTCGTGCTCCCAACGCTCGTGATAAACGTGCAAAGATATTGTTACATCGTTGAACCTTGCAGGTTACGATCGTACGTTTGTAAAAAGTTTATGAAAATTTTGTAATTTGTATATCATGTTGTTTGTTTGCTACTACCCTATTGTACAACTTATCTTTCGGTAAAAAATATGGTGGGGTATGGAGTATGGTGACATTGGTTTAATAATGGTTTGTTCCTTAACACTGGAACTAACTAGAATTGTGGTGTATTTATTTGTACCGAAGAAATTGAAACGATAGATATTTGAATAAATGTTTATTCAATGTTAAATAAATGTTAATTAAATGTCTGACGCGTCGTACATCTTTGTCGCGCGTGAGTCGAATTTACTACGCACTGTTTACTATTCTCACGCGCGCGGGATCAATGACCTCACGAACAAAACAACGAAACGTAAACAAACCCTATCTTGAAACTAAAATCGCTATATCTCCGGAACTAATGAAGCTATCTGCTCGTTCGAACGCTCATTTTAAAGGGCATTTCATCCCCTATCCGATGCCCATATCAACTATTATAATTTACGTTGTCTTTTATTTTTATTTTAACATTTACTTTGACTCTACATACCGAAAGAAGTTTTAGTAATTCCTATACGATAAAACTGGACCATAAATTGTCTATTTATGCTTGCGTAATTACTAGCACTTTTTCTTAAATAGTTGTTTTCTCCAGAACTAACGTATCTTAGGAATAAACATCGTACTGGAATAAATAAAATTAGTCGAGTTCATTCTTTCATGGTTTATCGTCTCGAGATCGGAGGATAATTCTCGAGGAATCGCTCGTCTCTTTCCCCAGAAGGATCGCGAACAGATACGTCGGGAGTAGAACCGGATAGAAGCATATTCGCAGCCCCTCGCGTTTAATATTTAAAAGCGCATCTGAAATATGTCGATTCCGGCGCATAAACACGGGGTTGTTCAAGGACTGGGTTGCCTCTTAGAGCCGCGGGTGTGTCCTGGATGATTTATTCGCTACGTTACTTCCTGACCCGCGAGGTTTACCGTAGTCGGAATTTGAATTCTTGTTGGGCGCGTCTTCCTCCGAGGGTAGTTTGCGCGGAGGGTTATTTAACGTCGCGCGCATGTTGCGGGCGTTCATCTCAATGATAGAAACTAGACGCAAGTCTATGTAAACTCCAGAAAATTTTGCATCCTTGAATAAAAATAAAAAATAAGAAAATAAGCTTTTAACACTTTAAGCTCAGATAAATAACAGAGCTACTGGTTATTTTGTAACCTGTCACAGGGTGGAACTTTGTTCAAAATGTTAATATTTCGTATTATTCTCCAAGTACTGAACCTAGAATTTTAATTGCAGTTTTTATGTTATATTATTTTTTTCGTCGATATAAAGTTCAATTATCTGAAAAATTTGTTTTCTTCAATTTAAAAATGTCTGCTTGTATGTCAAAGAAAGGGATAAATTCAAGATAACAATTTTTTTATCAAAATAGAAATTTATAAATTATCAGTTACTTTTACACGAGAATCCTCCCTTAAGTAGATTAACATGATTAAATTTCACTTATTTATACTTAAAACGAAGGATAGTATAAATCAGGATCCCTAAATTGTAACAAAATTTTCAATATGAAGCATATTATATTTTAATGTAATAATAATAGGAATATTATTTTAAATATTCTCTTAAGAAAAATGTCGATTATACGAATATTTCTTGGTCAAATTTTCTTAATTAATTCAAACCATTTAAAGTGTGTTAAACAAATTAAAGAAGAAATTATTATAATTATTATAAAGAATATTTATAATTTTTAACCAGATAAACGAGATGTATGGTATAGAAACTTTTAACGATAAAGAATAGAAATATTCTTTCTTACCAAAAGTAAATATTGATAGAATAAACGTAAACAGTCGATTCGACGAACTAGAATGTGATTATTAAATATTATCGTAATGAACATAGTGACGAGTCATTTAATTTATAAATTGACAAGGCCAGTAATAATATTTCACGTTGGATTGAATATAGGGAAAGGAAAGAGAAGTGATAAACTTCTTGTGGCTAATAAAATTATGATACATGAAACGAAGCTCTACTATTATTGTAAAATTCTGCAAATATAGCTGCTCACCGAATGTGGTATTCTTATAATTTATGGATTATATAAAGTACAGAATTTAAAATCAAAATTAAAATTAATTTAGCCTCGCTGGTAACGTGGAATTGCATGCATTTTCCACGCAGGTGGCCAGTATGATATTTATTAAATACGATGATATTCTACTATGTATAATTAATTTTAAATTTTGTTTTATAGATCAAACCACTTCGCCTTAATCTTAATTGCGGTGATATTGAATTTTGTTATATTTTTATCAGATTGGCGATCGAAGATATAAGAAATTTCTATATTAAATAGACCCGTTCATCTGCCTAACATTGCTAAGTATTTTACGGTTTTTAATTCATTATAACTCTCAAATTTCAATATATTTACTCTGAGTTTCTTTGCAATAAATAAGTGTATATTTTATTTAGTGTCCTGAAGACATAAGATCAGGTTAAAACGTTGGTAGCCTTATCCTAAACAATCTCCCACGATTTCATAAAAAAGTTTGATTCCTGATACGAAACCGAAGGATCTGATTTAGTTTAAAGTAACAGGCTTCTGTTAAATTTCAAAATGCAACGATCAGTCGTCACGTTGAATTTATTACTTAAATAACTTTTCGCCGTATTCATCCCCTTCGTTCAAATCGTGTCTCATTCAGAAACATTTCTTCCGGTGAGAATAGTTGGAACGAAACACGTGCGCCGGGCCAACATAGATGCACCAAAAAATCGTAAACTATTCATGCTGAAAGTTTCCCGGAAACACAAACTCACCCCCCCGAAGCTGCCAATCTATCAGAATCTCTTCGCGAACGTAATTAATCTCTCCTCTCATCAGGCTCGCTTCGAATCGATCCAGAAATACTGACAACGAAGCTGCGCCGGCCCGCTAATAAAGACAGAACAAGAACTGGCGAAGTTTTCATTGCCGCACACACCGAGTTTCATCTAATTAGAAACTCGCCCCCGTTGCGACGGGGCGCGGGGAGGGGCGAGCGTGACGGTAACGACTCGGGCTGTCAGAAATTCCACGCAAAGGAGCAGACACGCGGCTTCTTCGAGAATTATGCGCGAACGCTCGGCCCCACGGCGCTGTAAATTCACCCGCTAATGTACACACATGAGACTGAGGGTGGCACTGCAACCCTAGCGGTCCTCCCGCCCCTCCACGGTGACGCCGCCATCGACCCTCTTAAACGTGAATTTGATATTCGTAAATCTGCCGGCCGGTTTCCATAAATCAAAACCACCCTCCGTGGCTCTCTATGGCCTGCAGAAAAGCTCCGCCATGCGCGAGGGACCCGCGAGAGGGTGTGGGGAGGGGGGTGGCGCGGAGCGACTCGACAACATCCGCTCGACATCTTCTTTCTTAAAAATTGATTTCTCGCTGCCGCTTTGATCCTTCTCGGGACACGCGGATGCCACTCTCGAGACTGGAATGTTTCTCACCCCCCGTTGCGGGGGTTGTTGGTATTGTTTCGCAGCCTCGAGTTTATTGTGCCCCGATGGCGAGCGATCGATCTTCGGTTCCGGTGTCTATCGTTGCAGGAGGACGAGTTTCGGAATTAATGACGGGACGGACGTTTTGCCTTACGTCGTACGGAGAGGGACGGTTTCCTGTTCGAGCGGAGGTTAGAAATATCGTATCGCGGAGACTCGAGTTTTTCCGTGGAAAAGAAAGGAAAATGTAGATTTATTAGCTATTCATTTCATTACGATGGCAGAGGTTTCGTTCTCAAGCTCGAAACGCAGCTGGATTTCTTATTACACAATGCAATCATTTACGTAGGAAATAATTCTCAACAACTTTATAACACAGAACTATTTTTATTATGTTTTTTATTAGAGAAGAAAAACAGAAGGTTAATTCGATATTAATATATGAAATATTATGTAGATATGTTACTAATGTACATGAAACAAAATCTAGTCAATAATTCCTCATTATAGAATGAGTAAAAATTCCACCAAGAAAGAAAATCTTCAAATTCTACTCCCAGAGGAAAACAGAAAACGAGACGCGTGATTTAATTAGCCATCGACCCCTGGAAAGCGAAACCAGGTAGAATTTACTTTCTAGTTTCGCGAGCAAGGACAGCGAGCATATTTAGATAAAGCTGCTTGCAGCGACCATTAAACAGCGATCGATAATTCCAGCTAAGGAATTAGATTCCACTCTTTTCCACCCCTGGTGAAAATTCAACTTTTCTAATCGAACAACAGACACAAAGTTCCCGTAAAGGGGTGGGAGTCACGAAGAAAGTCAAAGTCCGTGAAAACCATAATCAGCGTTCGCGGTGTGGATATTTGGACACGGAGGGTGGCGAAGTGCGCTGTCAGACATCCGTTACCCCCGTACGAACCCTGGCGAAGATAATTCACGGCTCTCCTCAGATGTTCACTTCAATCTTTCGGCGAATATTTGAAGAGGCCGGATCAAAGCGCGTCTGGTCAATTTCATCAACATTTGAATACGGAATTCACCATCTCTCTCTCACTCTCTCTCGTTTCCGTTTCTTCCGCTGTCTCTCGTTCCGCTCGCCAGGGCCAACGAAACAACCCCAGCCCTTTGGATCTCTTTGCACGGGCTGCGAAAAGAGCCGAGAAGCGCCGGCGAGCGAAACGAGCAAAGCGAGAGAGAGCGAGAGGAGAAAGGGAAGAGGGAAGAAAGGGGACCGAGAACTTTTGAAAAGTGTTGGGTAAAATGAGAAGCGTTAGACGGATGCGCCGATAACGCGGAACACGAACATTCCGAAAGACATCCCCCGTCTGACGCGATGCTCTTTTCCAAGGCTTCCGCGGACTTTCAAACGGAGGATTCTTCGAACGAATTCTATTTTACGGATCGAGGGCCTTTGGCGCATCTGCAGGCGAGGGGCACGGCGGGGAGGAGGACGTCTTCCTTTGCCCGGAGATACGATTAATCGGTCGATCCGACGGATGATTAATTAGGGGTTGGTCTACGCCACCGTGTAGAACATTAACCTTTTCCAGAAATTAACTATCAGATACCGTAGATAGGTCACCTTTTTATTCTTTCTTGAACATTTTCAAGTTTTCTGAACTTCGATTCTGGTATTGTCCTCGAATACTTAGTAATAGATGTGTGTAAACAAAGTATAAACATAGAATATTTCGTAACTAAAAGATGGTTTGTAGAGATACGAATATTGTTCCATTGTTCGAGATAGGCCAAGTCGAAACCTATAAATTCCTCGGGAGAAACTGAATCGAAGTGTCTTTTACCATTTTACGATCGGAAGCCTCGTTCTCGAGATTTAAACGCTTAAAGTTTACCGATGCGATTCGTGGCGCGCGCCATTTGTATTCCAGTCAGCTGACAGCGCGTCTGCGCAGTCGTTCTTCGCGCATGGGAACTTTAATTGTTTATATCTCGATAAGGAAATCTCTGATCGCAAAATGGTACAGGATTTTTCGTTTTCTTTTCGCACGAAGAATTTATTTAGAAAGGTCGATTGACAGTTACATTAACAATCAAATTTTTCGTATCTTTTGTGAGAAAACGATCTTTAAATATATTTTAAGATTTTGATGCACGTTTTCAGAGACCACAGACTGAACTTACTACTACTAACTCGAGCACACTTTCTTACGAAACAGATAGCAAATACTCCAAGCAAACATATCTTTTTTTACATTCTTTGCTCACATATTTTGTCCTATATAATCACTTTGAAACAAGAATGTCGTGTTTCATCAGAGTGACAATTCTAAACCTAAGCAGCGTAGCTAGACCTAACGTTTAATAGTTGTAAAAATTAAAGCAGATTAACCCTAAACAGACGTATTACCGTCGTTAAAATAGTGGAAGCACGGAAATACAAGGGGGGGTGAGATTCATGGTAGTCGCGGACATAAATTCAGACGCGTCTCGAAATACCGTCGGGATGCGGCTTGAAGGAGGGTAGCCGGGCGCGGCGCGATCAAAGCGTAATTTTAATTAGGCAGATTATACGGAAAGATAAAAATTATTAAAATTATTGCCTTAATGAAAGGGAACCTTCGCCTGGTTTACGGAGGGACGCGTAATTAAACGTCGGGAGTAGCTTCCACCCTGGCGAGGGTTGTTTCGAAGCTGGGCGAACAGACGAACTAATATTGCGCGCCACCGATTTAAAGAATAGTCAATTTCTATCTATGCCTTTCTGTCTCCATTTATTTACCAGCAGAATCTACTCATTACTGCCAGAATTATTGAAACAATCATTATATGCACTTTGGAATTTTAAATTGAAAAGAATAGTATAATAAGTACAGAGTTTGATCTTTCGTGCTCACAAATCTAATTGTACGACCCGTTGAAACCTCGTGTATCTTTGAACTTACGTGCTCGTTATCTAGATTTTCAAAGTTCACCATCGATTCTTGTTTTAAAGCAACAGAGCAGTTAACGAACAATTTATTTGCAATATTTATTTGCCACAATTTCTCACGTCGGAACGAGTACGGTTGCTTTTATTAAAATTGACCTTTCGCTTTGTGTACCATCGAGTTTAACATTACCATTAATTATCTAACATTATCAGTGTTTATCAATGTCCTATATTAGAGTTATAGAGTGTTAACAAATATCGACGAACACGGTATTACGATCGATGAAACGTTGCTATAAATAATACGAATAAAGTGGAATAACAGCTTCCTCCGATTTAAATGTTTCCAAAAATTAATCAATAAATTGGGGCGATCGTTGCACAATATTTGCTTTCTCGCATCTACTATAGAAATTTAATGAAATATACAAATATAATATACATCGAAATAAAATTTGTAAACAATACTTCGTACCTCTTGTTTACCAGACCTCGTATCTCTAATTTAGTACCGTTGCTCCTCACTGTTTCCGCCAACAATAAAAGCTTATAATAATTGAACAAATTAACAGTATCAAGAACTCCAGATCTGAATTTAAAGAACATTCCCAAATTAATATAACTCGAACAATTGTTTGACAAACGACGTAACTAAAAATTGTCATAATTATCAAGTAATGATACAACTAAAAATTCTACCCTCTGGTAAGTAAAGGCGATGGTATCACCCTTCGTGTGCATCATTATATTACCCGCGAAGTATCGCTGTTACGAACAATTTCATTAACCGAACCACGCACGGTCGCGACGCGCGAAAATTAATAAATGTTCGCCAGCGTCTCGACGCGAACTTCGGCCCAGATTCCAACCCCTTCGACTGTCCAACGGGATTTCATTACGCGCCCGGCGTAATTAGTCGTCGAACGACTTCGCTGTTGAAGTTATAATCGTAAAGGTGGCGGAGGGGGCGGGGGTTTCGAGTCGAAGGGTGAAAGTCAGGTGACGTCTTCGTCGACTTCTTCGCCCCCGAGACGATCTTCTCGCGGGCAGGCCGAGGGGAGCCAATGGAAGGTCGATGAGAGGGCCGCCCCCTGCTGATGGCAGATCAGCCCGCAAACCGCAAGGTGCCACCACACCCCCAAAAACCACTCCTGGCACCCCCACGGCCAATGATCGGGCCTAGCCACCCCCAGAACCGCAAACCAACCGCAAGACGATGCGCAGAGCCGCCTCGTTCTCGCACGCATCGCGCATTCCGACCGCAAAACAAAATGGTGCCCCCGGAAGGGTGTTAAGATTTTACAGGTAGACCACCTCGAGAAACTTCATCGACGTGGTCGATTTGGGGCTGCTAGTTTCACCTGGTCGAATTAGCCGGAACGTAGTTTTCGCGGAAGATTCTTGTCTCGCTGGTTAAGGGGGCGAGGGGGAGGGTTCAGGACGCTACGAATGGTTAATTAGGGCACCCTGAGTGGGTAATTAGGGTAGTAGGTAGCCAAAGTGGAAGAAAGGTGACTGTTTCCGTGTAATTTGGTGGATACAGCGATGTAAAGTGCCGGAATAATTTTTCTCCTGTGAAATAATCTATTTGCTGAGTGCCCCAGATGACCAGGATATTGGGCACTGCCAAAGCACTGGATAATAGTACTATAGAAATTTTGTAGGGTGATCGTTAAAGTGTATTTCGGTGGATAGAGTGATCGAGATAGTGGAAAGAATTTTCTGTTTGCTAAAGGAGGTTCAAGTTGTTCTGGATTTTTCTCATTGAATTTTTTGTGTTGTGGCTGAAGTTAAACACATTTTAAAGGAATATTTTTAGTTTGTAATTTCGTGGACATGGACAAGAATTTGGAAAGTCTTCTTGCACTAGTAATAAAAATTTTGTGCATTCTGCCGATCAAGGGTAATGGCTGTTAGGATTGCCACTGAATAAACTTAATAGAATAATTTTTAAAATGATTGCAATTGACCCCCGCAACAAAAAATAATTTTTTTCTGGGAAGTGCGTAGGATTTTGGGGGTGCTTCTATTCACCAAAAATGATTGTAATTGACCCCTGCGATCGAAAATAATTTTTCCAGAATGATTTCGAACTTTTCAATTTCGCCGAAAAACTTCTGCACCTACCCCATGTCGATTTTTCTTAAGAATTCGTTTTTAATTTGTAGTAAATTTGTTTGACGCTGTACGGAAATGTTGTCTAATACTTTTTGGTAGGTATCCATGAGCTCTACTTCCAGATTAAATTTCGTTGAGATCTATTGACTATTGTAGGAATTATGGTCGTTTGAAGACTGAACCAGTTTTATGCGGGTTTTGTAACTTTACGGGGACAAGGAACAATTTTTCCAATATTCTTAGAATTTCTCCATATTCTCCATTAAAATACGCGTAATTTGCATTTTGAAACATTGAAATCCTCCAATCCCTTCAGAAGTTATGATGTTTTAAAGATACGCATGAAATTTCAGTGAAACATGTCAATGGATGGTCAGGCATGAAATTTTTGGTAATGAATTTTTTTCTCGAGACTGAGTAGGATTTCGGTGGTATGTCTATTGACCAAAAATGATTGTAATTGACCCCCACAACCAAAAAGAATTTTTTCAAAACAATTTGAAATTTTTTAATTTTGTCGACAATTTATCCAACTACTTGAATTTTTTTCTGGAAAGTACGTAGGAATTCGGAGGTATGTCTATTAACCAAAAATAATTGTAATTGACCCCCACAACCAAAAAGAATTTTTCCAGAACGATTTGAAATTTTTTAATTGAGCACTTTATATATGTATAAGGCTACCTAGATCTATACTACAACAGACATGGTATATAAATACACAAAACTTCTTAAAACAGCCAGCTTTAATTGAACTGGTAACCTACAATAGTCACCTAGAGAACTTCCGGCGAAGGACTACATTCATAAACCTGCAATGCATCCAAGCACACAACAGAAGGCTAGATCTATACTATAACAGACACCAGTACACACAAAACTTCTTAAAACATTTCTAACCGAGCTGGTAACCTACAATAGTCACCTGCAAGAAGAGAACTTTCGGCGAAGGACTATATTCATAAATCTGCAATGCATCCAAGCACACAGCAGAAGGCTACCTAGACCCTACAACAGACACAGTATAGTCGTACACAAAACTTCCTAAAACATCTCTAACCTAGCCGGTAACCTAAAATAGTCATTAAAAGAAGAAAAGTAGTCGAATAAAATGTTCCCCTCGCACGAGGAATCGAGGATCCAAGAGATAGTCGCGCAGAAGATATTCAGGAAGCTTTCGTCGAACGCATCAGCGGCGCATAACGAGCAGTAAAAGTGGTCAAACAGAATGCCAGCCCCTAATCAGAAGTATCGGTCCGTCGAGAGGGGAGGTTGGTGCGCTGAGGGACGAGGTACAGGGTGGCGGACGTCCGTGGACCGTACGGGGGGGTGGTCGTCGTCGACTCTCGGTCCGAGTAGAATTTTTCTGGGTGAGTTCTCATGAGTCTTGGCACCCGGAGAGGTGGGCGAGCCGGCGGGTAGCAGTACGGGGTGGGTTCTGAGGTGCCCCAGCGTGGCCGTTGCGGCAGCGGCTGGGGGATCCCGCGCACCCGCGGTGAGAGAACAGGCGAAAGGGGTGGCGGGTGACGATGTCGCGGGGATGGGGGATAGAAAGGAGACGTGGGAGGAGGTATTTTGAAAGAGGATCGGTAGTCGCGGTGGAGGTGGAGACGGAGGAGAAGCGGCTTCGAGGAGGAAAGGCTGGCAAGGGGTAGAGACAGAGTGAGCAAAAGTGAGGCGGAGGCGTTGGGTGTGGGAGTGGGTTGCCTAGCTACCGGCGAGACCCGGCCAAGATACTCCGAGATCTCTCTCTGTACTGTTTTAGGTCCGCTCCGCATATTTCGCCATCGGGTTTGACCATGTTCTTCGGGAACTTCGCCTCGGCCGTCCAGAAGAGCCGTCTGCCAGAATCCAGGGATAAAGCGGCTAAACCTTCAGCACCATTTTCAACGTCCCGTTTGTCAGTGGGGCAAAAGAGTCTCGCCTGGCGCCACGGACACGATCAAATATTGCTATAATACTATTTGACACCATTTCTTCTTCTTGTTTACCCTAGACAATTCTGTACTATATATTGTCTATATATTATCTAAAAATAGTGTCAATAGTATTCTGTAATACGAACTGGTATAGAATTGTCCAGGGCAAACCAGAAGAAGAATCACATATCTTATTACAAAAAAAAATGATGGCAATAGTATTATAGTAATATTTGATTGTCTCTGTGGTGTCTGGCGAGACTCTTTTGCCCCACTGACAAACGGGATGTTGAAAATGGTGTTGGCAGAACCTGTGTTCGATCGAACGCGATGAATCCACTTGTCAATTTGATAAAAGTCGAAACTGTTTTTTGACTTTCGTCTTATTTCCATGAATATTAATTAGTTGGTACATTTAATCTCAGGAATCGGTCTACAAGGAGATGATAATATAGAATAAAGTTTGTTCTTACGATGCTTTGTTTCCAACATATTTCAATCTGTAAAATCTGTAGGCGACTCGTGCGATTGCATACGACTTGCCTGGCGCGTCTGACCATAATCGCTGTTTCTACTTGCGCTGATATTCAACTCGTACTCTATCGCACGTGTATCCCTTGAATTCTCAAAGTCGATACTCCCCAAAATAGAACCTCCTATTAAAAACTTCTTTGCACATTTTCGATTTTTTTTCCACGTGAAATCATCTCCTTTTTGAGGTGTATTATTATTATTACGGCACACCTTATCTTTGACTTAATTAAGTTAGTCTTGGAAGTAATGGTCTTCTGGTTTACTGCAACAAATTCTTGAATTTTCAAAATCGATTATTTCTTAAAGAAAGACTCCACTTTATCAAGTAAAAAAAAAAATAATATTATTTATTACTAAAAGAATTTTCTTACGCGAATATTCGATACCCCCTACTAAAAATTTATTTTATAGGGGATTTTCAATGACTGAAAAATTCAAAAGAATTTGCACATTTGTAGCCCCAATATCAATAAACTTATTTTATTCAAAAATAAATTTACAGTAGGAAAAAATAAAAGACAAAGTGGATGTAAAAAAAGTTTGAACTTGCAGCCATTAAACTTGCATGCCAAAAATCATACGCGACTAAAAGATGCACCCTTGCTGAACGTAACGAACCTTGAAGGGTGAATTTTTTAGTCTTGCACGACCCTTGATACGCAGTTACGATGCCTTTTACTCATTTTCTTTTTCAATTTTTACGATAACTCTACATTTATTTCGCTCTCAAAGAGGGTTGAAACTGAAGCTAATACCAGCTCTTTTTAGGAGTAAAAAATTGATAAAATTTGAATTTAGAATCGAAACATCTATGCACGATTAAATAATAAACAGATGAAATAATTTTGAGGTATTCGAATCTTTTCTTCGCGAGGTTTCGACAAACCTTTTTACGACGGGAAGATAGGGGGGTTGGTATCGAAGATGACGAGGCAAATTAATTTCTCTCCGCCCGTCAGATACGAACTCTTTACGCCGAAGGAAATCTTCTTTCCGTATTTGCATAGGCAATGGGAAATAAAAAATTGAACATCAATCCAGGGTTTGGGGAGAAGAAATCACGACAGGGAGGAAGAAAATAATTGGGAGCACTTTTGAAGCCGAGCGAGGGAAACTCTCGAGTGTCTGCCCTTCGTGAAATCTCGTGTACCTTACCTGTTCGTTTCGGATGCAAATTTCCTGCAAAAAGCTGTTCTTACGTTTTCTAATAAGGACCACCCTTCCCTCGGTATTACCTTTCCATCTTGTAAACGAATCCATAAACATCTAGACATTGTACCAAATAAAACAATTGCAACAAACTTCTTTCCGATGCATTTTAACTTTGATACACACGATAATCAAATTTGTGAATACGTTAACAACGGATTAATTATTTCCCCGTTTCAGAACTGAGTTGGACATTATTCCATCGTATCTACGAATTTTGTCTACGAAGTTAACGTCTTAAAGATCATTTTGCGATGTAAAAAACAGCCGCTAGAAGACGATACTTTCGTCGTTCTTTTTCAAAACGCGATACCAGTGTCGCCCTCGAGCGAGTAAGGCGGTAAAGTCATTTAAGAAGACTCACCCTCTTTCTTCTCGCAGCCCCTAAGAAAGCGGCCTCCACCCCCGTGGTAAGGCAGCTCGCGAAGGAGTCGGTAAAGATCAGCCCTGAGCGAGCCAAGATGCGAATAAAAAAAAGCTAATTTTTTCAAAAAGAGCAGCTAATAAAAATTCGAACTGATTATCGGAGCGTCGTTGCAACTATGGATGAACTATTAGGAAAACAAATCCACGGAAACGGGAATTTTTAAAACGCAGTTTTTATTTGAATCGTAATCGAGTGATGGATGGTTTAGAGACACGATGGGAAACGGAAGGCGATGCAAACAATGGTGACTGTTGGAGTAAACGAAAGAAGGCCTGGGAATATTTACCATTCGAACGTCAGGAAAATCGAGAAAGAGGGTAGAAAGAATTCTGAAGAACGAGTCGGTAAGAAAGGAAAAGAATAAGACGTCTTTCTTAAAGAAGTGGCGCCTCCTTTTAAGAACGCGCTAGTACTTACCGTCGCCACTAAGAAGGATGGCGCCTTCTACGAAGAAAGCTACCCTTTTTTGTCCTTAGGATCAGGGATACCAGACGGAGCACCGGGCAGAGGTGCCAGAAAAGCACCGACGGTGCCCTACTCACACATGCCAGATCACGCGTACATGACCTCGTGGAGTTACGGAAAGTCGACAAAGACAAACTGACGCATGCCCTCTTTCTCGATTCTCCGAAGATGCCCGAAGTAATTTCGGACCGCCCCGTGGGAGTCGAGAGAGGAAGGTTCACATTTGCCTTCTCGATCTTGGACAACTGAAATTCGACCTCACGTCAATGGCATACGATTCCAAGTCTCGACTGCCCAGGTCTTTTTTACTTTTCGACCTATGTACGTAGACGAACATAAGCAAGGTACTATAATGAAAAAAATTTTGTGAAATTTTTCTTACCGAAATACACGTTTTAAGACCCCCTGATCATATTTGAATTATTGAAAAAAAATAAATTCTTTTTTATTATTCCTATGTATGAGCGTACATATGTATATCATTTCAGATATCACTTCTGATACATCTGGCAACGTATAACCATTACTGCTGGCTATTGCCAGTCTCTCACAGCCTCTGCTGACCACCGATTATATTTCTAACAACGCACAACGATTACTACTGATTTCTGCCAGCCACCGCTGGCCTCTGTTGACCGATGCTGACCTTTCTTGGTATTTCTGACAACGTACAACGATTACGACTGGCTACTGCTTGCCCCTGCTGGTCTCTGCTTGCTACTACTTGTCACTGGTGGTCTCCGCTGGACTCTGCTGGCCTCTGCTGCCCACTGCTGACCACCCCTGATGCTTCTGACAACGTATAACGATTACTACGTGTTACTGCTTGCTTCTGCTGGTCTCTGATTGCCACTGCATGCCTTTGCTGACCATTGCTGGCCCTTGTTGACCACTGTTGGCCTTTGTTGGCAACTTCTGACATGATGTATATGTATTAAAACTTTGTATAATGTAAATCTATGGCAATAAATGAAATAATTTCAAAGAATTCTATGTGTTTTCATCATTTTTACCTTTCTTTTCCTCTCCAAATCATTGCCTTAGTTTTAAGAGACCGTTTTCCGGTTAGAATTGGATTCCCAAAGTGTCCAGCTCTCGTACCTGTTGGTAAAATCGAGAAAAAAGTCCTGAAACAACTGGGGAGTCCTGAAACAGCTGGGAAGTCCTGAAACAACTGGAAAGCCCTGAAACAACTGGGAAGTCCTGAAACTCCTTGAAATTTTGAAACCCCTCTGGAAGTTCCGAACCAGCTGGAAAGTCCTGAAACAGTTGGAAAGTCCTGAAACAGTTGAAAAGTCCTGAAACAGTTGAAAAGTCCTGAAACAGCTGGAAAGTCCTGAAACCTCTTGGAATTTTGGAACCCCTTTGGGAGTCCCGGGCCAGCTGGAAAGCCCTGGAACAGCTGGAAAGCCCTGAAACAGCTGGAAAGTCCTGAAACAGCTGGAAAGTCCTGAAACAACTGGAAAATTGGGAAATCGGCGAAATTTTCGAGCAAAAATTTTTTGACGAAAAAAATGAATTCTCGATTTTGCCAGCAGGTACGAGAGTGACGGTTACAGAAAAAAAATTTAAAAGTTAATTTTTGATTTTGTCAGCAAGTACGAGAGCTGAGTAGGTATGGCGGTGGCGGTTTTAAGTTCATTTTAGACTTTGTTATTAGGAGGACATGATATGGGAAGAGGTGGCACGTATCTTATAACTATGGGAATGTTTTGGAAAGGTAAAGAAAGGTAAAAATGACGAGAACACATAGAATTCTTTGAAATTATAATATTTATTGCCATAGATTTACATTAGACAAGGTTTTAATACATATACATCATATCAGAAGTTGTCAACTATGGTCAGCGTTGGTCAGCAGTGGTCAGCAGGGGCCAGCAGGGGTCAGCAGAGGCAAGCAGAGACCAGCAGGGGCAGGCAATAGCAAGTTGTAATCGTTATACGTTGTCAGAAGTAACAGGAGTGGTCAGCAGCGGTCAGCAGAGGCCAACGGTGGCTGGCAGAAGTCAGTAGTAATCGTTATACGTTGTCAGAAATATAGGCGGTGGTCAGGAGAGGCCAACAGAGGCTGGGAGAGGCTGGCAGTAACCAGTAGTAATCATTACACGTTCTCAGAAGTATCAAAAGTGATCATCAGTGGTCAGCAGAGGCCAGCAGAGACAAGCAGTAGCAAGTAGTAGTCTTTTTACGACGTTAGAAGTATTAGGAGTGGTAAGCAATGGTCAGCAGAGGTCAGCAGAAGCAAGTAGAGACCAGCAGAGACCAGCACACGCAAGCAGAGATCAGCAGAGGCCAGCAGAGGCCAGTAGAGGCTAGCAGCAGTCAGTAATAATCGTTATACGTTGTCAGAAGTATGAGGAGTGGTCATCAATGATCAGCAGAGGCCTGTAGGAAAATTCACTATGAAATTACATTCAATAAACAATATGATCTTCCTCAAAAATTCAAAATCCTAATAGGTACTCCTTCAGGACAAAGGAAATTTTGGGACTTTGCAATGTTTCGAGTTTAAGCTTCGCGAAATTGAAAGTCAGGTTACTCCAATTTTCACATAAAGAATCACCCTCTTACACGACGACAGCTGAGACACTCCGTGCAGCCCACAGAAATCAACAAGTGATATCGCGTGGCATTTATTATCGACTCACCCCGGAGTATTTGACAGTCACTATTGTCTCTGAACGGGTTTACGCCCGTTGAACGAGATCCTGGCGAATTAAAATCCAACGGTCCTGACTTTCCGCGAATGCAGACTTTCCCCTCAGATTTTTTCTCCCTGGTTAACCTTCTTTTTCAGCCACCCTCGCGGGTGTGTTCCGACGGTGGGGGTGTGGAAGCCCGACAGTACGAAGAACAAAGGATGGGCTCACGGTCGGTTAATTTAATCTAAGCAAACATCATATAGATGGTACGCGAACGTGTTCCGCAGGGTAGCAGGAAGACCGAAGAGGGTGGAACTCGTTGGAAGACAGAGGGTGGCGTCGGGCGGACGGGGAGGGGAGCTCCGGTCTCGCAGACCGTGGATCTAGATACATACGTAAGTACAAGAGTATTCAAGACGGCGCTGAGGAACGATGTTTAGCATGTAGATGAAGATCTTGGTAATCAAGGGTTGCAGCCCCCCGGGCACACTTCGTCAAGTCTTACTTATTTCTGCCCCGTCGTCATGCGAGCCGCGATTCGTCAGCGTGGGCCCTCCTTTCCAACCCTTTGAGATACGTGACGGGTCGCGAAGCATATTTTTAATTCATTGGACGATCGCGGGGGAAAGTTTTGGTTCGAGTGTGCCCACTTTGTTTAGAAATACAGCGTCGAAAAAATGAATTTTAAAGCTTGAGGTCTGGATCAGATACAGCTCCGTTGGACACTGGGGGACTTTCAAGAAATTACGAAGGCTTATATTAGCACTGAAGCTATGGAACTGGTCAAAACGACTCATTCGTAATTAGTAGAATCTTTCAATTGTTATACGAGGTTTCATATTTGAGAAAAGTGATTTTGAATTTTGATAGAATATGTAGGTATGTAATAGTCTCTAGTACCATGATCCAAGAAGTCGAATAAGAAAACGATGCAATTAACAAAAATCATAGTAGTCAGGGTCAGTTTTGGGAGCAAGCTCTTTTTCGACGTTTCGATCCCAATACTTTGAAATTATTTTTAAGAAACTTTCAAACGATGAAACCTAGGCTACAATCATATTTGGACCACCAGATACTTTATAGTAATTAATGAAAATAAAAATAGTGTGGATTTTGGAAGCTAATCTGTCATAAGATAAATCACTGACGTAGGATATTAACTCGTCCCAAATACCCTATATAAAAACCATAAACGTAAAGCTAATAAATAGACCGCAGATGTTTATGCATTTATGCAAAATTTTAATTCTCAGAAAACTACAGTATACACTTGATCTGCAAAAATGTAAGACATGCTTAAGATACGAATTATTATATTTAGGGGTTGAAACGACCCTCTACAAAGCTCTTGTATCATTAATTCTGTTAATAAATACATAAATTTGCATGAAGATCCGCTGTCTACTAACAAGTGAAAGTAAAAGGAAGACGACGAAACGAGCTCTATCTAAAGGATTAACCTGGAACACCCTGTAGAGTCGTCGCGGTCGCAAATATTTCGCTTTCCCAAGTGTCCCCAAAAACGGCCTCGCATGAACGTCGAATACGAGACCGCCGGAAGAAGAGACTCGCGGCCGGAAAGATAAAACAGAAACTGGGATCGAACGGGCAGAGAGGATGAAAAAAGAATTGAAAGCGAGCCATTATCGAGTTACTGTTACTTGGCCGTGCGATTTATTCGGCAAGCGGTGGTCGGTAACGAAGCCGGAGCCCTTCCCGCCGAATATCTCGAACCAGAGCCGTGTCTCGTTCGAAATGATCGGGTCTCGTTGTCCCGAAAATTCACCCCGTAATCGACGGACAAAAAGTAATTTCCCATCGAGGCCGGGACAAAGGGTGATTTTGCATGGGGGGTTGTGCCGGCGATAGCCACGGGGGTGGCAGTGACCGGTGCGTGTAATGACCAAGTAACCCCCCCGCGCCCCCTCGACCCCCCCGAGCGACTCGCCAACCCGAACGAACGTTTACGGTGAACGCCACGTGCGTACAAGTGGCGGGAGAGAGAGAGAGAGAGAGCGAGAAAAAGAGAGAGTTTCTACGCGTACGTGCGTTGCGTTCGATCGCCGTGGTATGTGGGGCTCTGGGGCATTTTTCGCTCGCGAATATCCACCCCCCCTGGTCAGACTCACGGGGCGAAATTCGGCGAAAGGGTTCGAGTCACGGATTTTCGACCAGGACCGTTTTTCCACGGGCAGGGAACGTCAGAAAGCGAAATAAAATTAGCCATTTTGGGGAGAATTTATTGTTATGATTCGTAAGTTGAATGTTTCTGTTTAAAATAGTGTAAAAATTCAATCGAAAACCTTGCACTGGAACGTAAAATAATTAAATTCAGTTTCGTGTCAGGAGGATTAATTACAAGAAACATTTATGTCCTTGCATATTCAATTAACATTCTATATAACCCCCCTAATATGTATGTGTGTGTATAATAACTTCTTTGGTTGCTTTATAAATCATAAATAAAACAAGGCACGAATAGTTAGATACACTTATTCCCAGATAAAGTATCCCTGAACAAACTATAATTCAAATTTAATCACATGGTTATGGCAAACAACCTATATTGCAACGAAAGAAAATCTTCAGATTTGTATTCTAATTTTCGCACTTTACAGACATTCAAAAAGACTATTTCAGTATACTATAAAAATTTAATAATTCCATCAAAGAAGCGATTTTTTTGTTAAATGAAAATTTGATTAAACTTCGGCGAGTGAAATTCAATATCGAATAAAGATATTTCTTCTCGGCCAACCTAATGTACACTCTCCACCTACTATCCGAGTTATTTGCCTTCGGTTGAACGTTTCGAAATTTCTCAAGCACGTTCGAAGAGTCCCATCGCCATACTTCATCTCGAGGATACTCGACAAAAGCTCAGACGATTAATAATCGAGCAGGTTCCCCGACAACGTTGTAAAACAATGAAATCGCGGGAAGGGCCCTCGGAATTTATCCGCGAAAATATCTGGAATCGTTGTTCTTCCGCGACACCCTTTTGTCCCGGAAGAACGCGATCTCCATACGCGTCGCGCAGAACAGGAAACGACCCTTCTTTGCCCGACGACAATAAACCTTGACCACGGTCGCAATCCGTAGTTCTCATTGTCCCTATCGGCGGATTTACGAGGCCGCCGCGTCTCGAAGAAAATGGAAGTATCGAGAAAAATCGGGATCGCCGCCCGATGACAACGGCTGAATTTACCGGCAATTGGTAATGCGGCTCGACTGCAGGACAATAAATCGGTATGGCCAACTGGTCGAGCCAACGAGCCGTGTCCCTCGTGCAACGAGTCCGACCACCCTCTCTCGCTCCCGCGTTTCCCACCGAGCGAGAGACACCGCAGAGTGGGAAGAAGAATGGACCGTGCGAAAGAGAGAAAAGGCCGGGACGAGAAGAGAGGGATGAAAAGCCGGAGGGTGAACGCGAACGCGGGGGCCGGCGGTGCCGGAGACTATCCCTCGACGTTCACCGCACGCTATTCTTCATACTCCATTATCCGTGCTCCGCTCCACTCTGCTCCATTATGCCGGCACCGCGTATAAACGACGAGCACCGCCGTTCCTAGCCGCCGCGACGAGCTACCCTGATGTCCATCAGGCGGCTACCTTCGCGAAACACCGATAAACACCGCTCTCTGCGGCCAGTTTGAGCGCGACACGCGGTGAAAACGCGATACTTTTTACTGCCCGGTTGCTGGACGGAAACACTTTCAGAGGGGAGGACGTACGATAGAAACCTGGCCTTCCCAGCCTTTAAACTGGCTGAAATTACACTACATTGAGAGGCGATTGCAAGAAGAATGAATTAGGGGAATAGTTGAAAGTGGATAGCGTAGTTAGGGTCTGGAGATTCGATGGAATGGAGTTCTGAGTCTTGAAGAGGATGAAATAATGCAATACAGAGGTGTTTTGTGTAGTAGAATAGTAGGTCAGAAGAGCTAAGAATGGATTCTGAAAATGAAGGTAATAGAGCAATGTTAGACTTAAATGGGGTTCGAAGAATACAGTGGAATTATAGGCGTTGAAAAAGTTGAGGCAATGCTCTTTTGGAATGTATAAAACCTGCTAAGGTACTCTGGTTGAAAGAAAAATGGATTTAGAGTATAGTTGAAAGCAGATAAAGAAGTTGAAGAATACTGAGAAAGAATGTTGATACTGAAATTAGAGCTAATAGAGCCATGTTAGACTTGAATGGGATTTGAAAGTATATAGTAGAATTGTAGGCGTTGAAAAAGTTGAGGCAATACTCTTTCGGAGTGTATAGAGCCTATTGAGGTACTCTGGTTGAAAGAAGAATGGATTTAGAGCATAGTTTGAAGTGGATAAGGAAGCTGAAGGATACTGAGAGAGAATGTTGATACTGAAATTAGAGCTAATAGAGCCATGTTAGACTTGAATGGGATTCGAAAGAATACAGTGGAATTATAGGCGTTGAAAAAGTTGAGGCAATGCTCTGTCGGAGTGTATAGAGCCTATTGAGGTACTCTGGTTGAAAGAAAAATGGATTTAGAGTATAGTTGAAAGCAGATAAAGAAGTTGAAGAATACTGAGAAAGAATGTTGATACTGAAATTAGAGCTAATAGAGCCATGTTAGACTTGAATGGGATTTGAAAGTATATAGTAGAATTGTAGGCGTTGAAAAAGTTGAGGCAATACTCTTTCGGAGTGTATAGAGTCTATTGAGGTACTCTGGTTGAAAGAAGAATGGATTTAGAGCATAGTTTGAGGTGGATAAGGAAGCTGAAGGATACTGAGAGAGAATGTTGATACTGAAATTAGAGCTAATAGAGCCATGTTAGACTTGAATGGGATTCGAAAGAATACAGTGGAATTATAGGCGTTGAAAAAGTTGAGGCAATGCTCTGTCGGAGTGTATAGAGCCTATTGAGGTACTCTAGTTGAAAGAAGAATGGATTTAGAGCAAGGAAGGAGGTTGATGCTGAAATTAGTTTTATTAATAGAGTCTTAACTGAAATTGTTAAGAGATGGAGCACAGCAATAAGAGGTACTTTAAAAAATATTTTAGAAATAAAAAGTTTTGTCTCTTACCACTTGGACATCGAGAGATCTATCGGACCACCATGAGTTCTTTTGTTTCTTGTCGTGAAAGTGATCGTTGTAGGGTGTTTCTGATCCGGCAGCGATTCGATGGGCGTGTGCCGGAAAATTTAATCACGACGATCGCTAATATCAAGCAACCGACCCCGAAACACGAAATTCGAAACGTGTATTCGTTAGCAGCGCGTGCACGGGGCGCGGTTCCGAGCAGAAGCAACCGGGAGGAGTCTTCTCTCGGGGTCTACGTTTAATTAAATCTTTTGCGAATTTACATACACGCGCGGCTCCGGTTCCCGTGGATCCTTTGGAACCGTCCAGGGCTTTGGGGGAAGCTTTGTAGAGATTCGTCTCGTTACCTGTGTAACCCTTTACCTAACAGAAACGTCATTAAGAAGACCGATCTTATGTACTTTTTTGCGGCCAACAGACCGAAGTTTCGTCGGCGCTTGTTTCCGAACGGGGGTGAAACTTTCCGCTGCTAAGAAGCGTAAAGCGATTAACCCTTTGATTGCCCGGTTTTCACAGAGTGAAAGGAAGAGAAAGAGAGTTCTTTAAAATGGGGTGTTTTGGAAATTCCCTTTCGCGGTTTTTGATTTCCTCCCATTACACATTTTAAATGATCGAGATAAACTTAGAGAAATTTAAAAATGGAGCCTGAAACGTATCAAGGCTAAACAAATTAAGAGTTCAGAAATCGTCAACATGAAGCTCTAAATTCAGAACAGAGTATTTCTAGTTTTTTGCAATGTTACACGTTATCATAAAATATATTTTGAAATATTTTTAAAGATTGTTAAGTATAAGGAAAACTATTGTTTCACCCAATTATTTACTGATTTTATTTCATTACTGGAATGAGAATATTCTTGATGATGAGTAAAATATTTGTAGTTAATTTATTTTTACGAAAGTGATACAGTTTTTATTAGAGAATAACTACTATCAAATCTTTAGTGATACTAGGAATATTTCTTTCTTTTTTAATTTGAAATAAATACACGTGGGAAGCCGGTATTATATGAGATGATGTAAGATGTTTCTATGCAACAATCAGGTTGTCTTAATTGCTGTTTCCTTGTCAGACTTGTTCGAATAAACGAAGTCAAGGTGCGTATAATTTCGCGATGTATATGCTAAGATTGAGATTCATATTCCTAACGTTATCATGCAAATCTCAAGAAATATATTAACGCAGAAGTGTTAAGACGTTATACTTGAATCTCTATCGTAACTCTTATGTCAAATATTTAAGGCTTTTGTACAGAATGAGGATGTAACTGACAAAACAAATATATATATTTCTTCTCAAAATTACACTATCTTTGCTGATCAAATGCTACGTAATTGTTATTCAAAATACGGTGGTATCGTTTAATTGGAAGCTTCATTTAAGCTATTATAATTGTAGCAATACCACGAAATTATCTGAATTTGAATTGAACACTATTAATCTTCTAGAACTCAAATTATGTTTACTTTCTGAAAAAATTGTATTAAATTAAATAAATTTTCATGAATACAAACCTCTAACAGTCCCCCACTCTGGTGTAAGGAGTTGTAAAATAGTTATTGCAAAACTAACACAGTTGATAGTAGAGATAATCAAATTTTGAAAAGATCTAGGTAATGGATGTGTGATTTCAGTGTTACTGGGTGTTACAGAGGGTTAATAATCGTAATAATTTTAATGGAAGATTCTAGAGGCAAAAATAAGACGAAAATCAAGAATATCAATTTCTTGACTGAGGCTTCGTTAAAAATTTATTAACAATTAAATTAAAAAATTTCAAATCGTTTTGGAAAAAATTATTTTTGGTTGCAGGAGTCAATTACAATTATTTTTAGTCGACAGACATAGCCTCGAAATCCTACGCACTTTCGAGAAAAAAATTCTTTTGCGAAAATATACTGTGTGGCCGAAAATGTTTCGATAACTTTTTAACGAAGCCTCAATCAACAAATTAGTATCCTTAATTTTCGTCTTATTTTAGCCTCTAGAATCCCTCTAATCTAAAGGATTTTAACAGGGGTTGAAAAGGGTTTACATATCGATCTTCTCGCCACTGTTCAATTTAATGATCAAATAAAAAATAAAAAGAATTGAAAACAATCAAAATCAAATATAAAAAGAACTATTTTTCCTGCAATAAAATTCTCAGAGTCTCTTAGATAACAAGGAACTTGTATAATAATAATGAAACAAATAAATAGTATTCCAATAAATTCTAATAAACCTTATATATATATTTCTATGAAATCTAAAGGATTTTCACAGGGGTTGAAGAGGGTTTGTATATCGATCTTCTCATCAATGTTCAATTTAATGAACAAGTAAAAGAAAAAAAAGAAAATTGGAAACAATCAAAATCAAATATAAAAAGAACTATTTTTCCTGCAATAAAATTCTCAGAGTTTCTTAGATAACCATGAATTCGTATAATAATAATGAAACAAATAAATAGTATTCCAATAAATTCTAATAAACCTTATATATATATTTCTATGAAATCTAAAGGATTTTCACAGGGGTTGAAGAGGGTTTGTATATCGATCTTTTCGTCAGTGTTCAATTTAGTGATCGAATACAAAAAAAGAATAAAATTGGAAACAATCAAAATCAAATATAAAAAGAACTATTTTTCCTGCAATAAAATTCTCAGAATCTTTGAGATAACCAGGAACTTCTATAATAAAACAAATAAATAGAATTCCAATAAATTCTAATAAACCTTATATATAAATTTCAAAGAAATCTAAAGGATTTTCACAAGGGTTGAAGAGGGTTTGTATATCGATCCTTCCACCAGTGTTCAATTTAATAATCGAATAAAAAGAAAATTGAAAACGATCAAAATCAAATATAAAAGGAACCATTTTTGCTGCAATAAAATTCTCAGAATCTCTTAGATAACCAGGAACTTCTATAATAAAACAAATAAATAGTATTCCAATAAATTCTAATAAACCTTATATATAAATTTCAAAGAAATCTAAAGGATTTTCACAAGGGTTGAAGAGGGTTTGTATATCGATCCTTCCACCAGTGTTCAATTTAATAATCGAATAAAAAGAAAATTGAAAACGATCAAAATCAAATATAAAAGGAACCATTTTTGCTGCAATAAAATTCTCAGAATCTCTTAGATAACCAGGAACTTCTATAATAAAACAAATAAATAGTATTCCAATAAATTCTAATAAACCTTATATATAAATTTCAATGAAATCTAAAAGATTTTCACAAGGGTTGAAGAGGTTTTATATATCGATCTTCTCATCAATGTTCAATTTAATAATCGAATAAAAAGAATTGAAAACTCTCGAAATTCACTGTAAGAAGACGAAGGGAATGGGGTAGCGTTGGGAGAACAGTAATGGACACGTCGACGATCATATTTTGAAATACAGTTTTTATTTCGACTCGGTCAAAAACTACGATAACAATAGGTCGGTAGATATGTATATCGGAAATCATTCTTGGGGGGGAGTTTGGGGGGAGGGAATGTTCGTCGTCGGCGCGGCGATGGAGAAAAAAAGAAACGAACAAAATCGTCGCCGACGCGATCGTACGCGTTTTCGGTTTCGTTTCGCGGAGGGGGGGTTAATTTCGATGTGAAAGCGTTCCGGCGCTGCCGCGACGACGGAACACTTCTTCGTTGAATCGCGAACAAGCTTTTCAGCGGGTATTTTCGATTCCATTTTCCGTCTCTTATATCGTCGCGACACGATTCCCGCCGATTGGCGAAGCATCGCGCGTTCCGACGTGAACCGCGACGCGATATTGCACGAGCCCGCAGTCGAATCGATCGCGTTATACTATGAAAACATAATCGAAAGGTAGAAGGCGCGGCGGGCGTTCATTGGACGGTCGGCCAAACTTTGGATGCTGCCCAGAAAATATAGGCTGCCTCGTAATTAAGTTTCTCACCGAATATGTGTTGGGGGGTTTTTTTTTTTTATTCGCGAGAGAAACAACTTCAAACGCGAACGGTGTTCTCGTACCGGAAGTTCGCTCTCGAGGAAAGCTACCGAGCGTTTATTTTATGTACCTTTAATCGTAGAAATCGTAGAAACAAACGATAAACTACGATACTCGACGTTGGAATCGGTAGATCAGAGTTCATGTTGTTGGATGTGTTAGAGAAGACCGGAGAATCTTGCGCATTTCGAAACTAAAATTTATTAATCCTTCGTTGTTGGTAGAAAATTCCTTTTGAAAATTTTTAAGTTGGAAAATAAATTGAAGAGACTCGATTTCGTTAATAAATTAGACTGAAATAGAATTTATAAAGAGTTAGAGGACGAAAAATGGGTATTATTCCAAACACGATGATTTATGGTTTTTTGCCATCGTGTGAGAAGTAATTGCATTTCTCTGTCACACAAAATTTAATTACAACAGATCAGAGTAAAGTTTAAAGCTTTGAAAGTAAACTAAATAAGTGCCTGTTATATTTTCGTAAAAATAACTAGGAAACATAGTGACCAAAATGCGCAATATTTTCCAGAATATCCTAATAATTATCAGTACAGTAAGTGCAACTCTACTTACTTCTTTCGTCTCCATTTTGGGGCATTCCTAGCCTTTCGAAGTCAACGTTTTGCACGATCTCGATTATTCCCGTTGTTTTCCGTGAACAATTAGCATTCGTGGTAATTCTCACTTTCGAGTGACGATTCATATCACTAAAAATTGCCCCTAACAGTTTAATTTTCACGTATCCTGAACTATCTCCTCGAGTTAAAAATCTACCCTCCTTTCAAGGGAATTGGCCACCCTGAATTTATCACTCGAATAAAGAATAACTAACGTTTATTATAACAGAAAATTAATCCAATACGATCGTAACAGTCTAAGCAGAGTTTAAATTTATTAAATGTTTCGTCCTGATGCTTCGTTTTAATTCGTAAAAAGCGTTGTTTTGGTAACTTGAAATATCGAACAACTTTCCTTTCTTCAAGTGATATATAATTTAAATTTCTCATCGATAATTACAATTGTTCGATCTTTGGACGATCATTTTATATTAAAGAAGACCTGAAAAAGGGGATGTTTAATAAAGTTACTATGCTTGCGCTGTTCTGATCGTTTTGGATCAATTTTGTCACTCGAAAGCTAGAATTACTGTTCTGTTGGCAGTGTTCGTGATCAATGCGAATTTTAAAAAGCGTTCGAATCCCCGAAACCCATACAAATCGAACGAAATCGCCGAGAACAAGAATCTCTACCGATTCCATCGACGATCAACAATCAAAATCACGATAGCTCGTTGAATTTCCGGTGCACAAATCGACCGAAACGTCGCATAATTCGACCCAGCGGGACAGAAATATAAAACCAAGTATTCGTGTACAACAAGATCAAATCGTCCAGAATTATTATAAATGTCTGGGGAAATATTTGTCGGACAAAAACTAAGCGAATACGAACCATTCTTCGAACGAAGCTGCATCTTCGAAGCTTCGAGTTATCATATTAAAAAAAAATAAAAGAATTAATACATCCTGAGCTTTAAATGGGTCCTAATCATTTGTTTATTATGTTATGAGAATCTGTAAATTTTCTTTCCCTCGAACAAGTTTATGTGCTTATTTCTGCTGCAAAGTGTGAAAACAAGACTGTGAAGAGAAATCAAAATTCATTAATAAGTAAATACACTATCGTTATTTATTTAGAGTAAATGAAATTAGCAATAGAAATTCTATATTTATATTATTTATAGAATTACTCTTCCTAACCTACTTTGCATAAGTAGTTAATTGATCTTTATTGTTTTGAAGAATTTGTCAAAATATCGTTCATCATTTAATTATGAATGATTCATTTCGAAATTAATAATGGTGGTAAGTAGATTTACGAATTGGTAGAATTTTTATTGCTAATTTTACTTGCTGCAACTGATGGAATAATTTCTTAAATTCAAGTGAAAAATTGTATGAATTGCAAGTAAATCGAGTAGTCAAGATTCGAATGAAGCTAAAAGACATAAAATTAGGAATGTTGCCTCCCACGCTCGCCACCAGAGGGGTCGCGCTCTCACAAGCGCTCGACTTAATTCTTCTATTAATAAAAATATGAGTAGTTATAATTAAAATTGAAAAGAAAGGTAACAACTGGAAGCATAAAAAAATCAGCTTCGTCCAAAAGTCACGTATTCTCTCAGTTTGAACCGAACAAATGATTCGATAGAAATACGATTACGCCAATATGACTAGACTGCGGATCTCTATGCAAATTCATATTTTTATTAATGAAATGGTAGCTTTGTAGAGTTTTCTCAGCCCCTAAATATAATAAATATTTAAAGTAAGATACAAATTATTATATTTAGGGGTTGAGAAAGCTCTACAAATCTACCATTTCATCAATTCTATTGATAAAAATATAAATTTGCATGAAGATCCACAGTAATTACAAACAGAATTTTAAGAAAAGATAACAACCGGAAGAATAGAAAGATCAGCTTCGTCCAAAAGACAGTTCGTATTCCCTCGGTTTCGAGCCGAGCAAATAATTCGACAGAAACGAATAATAATCGAATATGATGTCGACCCTGTGACACGGTAATATTTAATTAGATATTTTTGTCGCACTAAGCCGTACCTTGCGTCGCCCCGAAGTTTGGCCAGCCATCTTCGAAACGTCCCAGGCCCGATTCGTCGCGCTTCGCGTAGTCCGTCGACAGTGATGAACGACTCGATGAAACGACAATGCTCTATCTATGTACAGTGTTATATACATCATCATCGTCACCATCACCGTGGGCCACGCGTACCCACACACTCCGGCATTGCACACAGGACCCGTACTCACGCTTAACTAGAAATCAGCCCGCTCTAATGATTCGTCGAGACACAACCAGCGGAGAACGATCCGGCCGTGATCGAACCGAGAACGCTCGCGACGTTAAAATCGCCGTTCGAACCGCGCACCCGGACCCGCGTGTGTCTCTGTCAATCTTTTCTCCTTCGTTTTTAATGCCCACTAGTAGCTAGTTTCGCTCGGTGGCCGAGCCAACACGTCGCACCAATCACAGTTTGCCGATCGACGGCGTCCCACGATCCTCTTTGTTCAAGGAACCCACGGTTAACACCTTACATGAGAGGCTGGTTCGATGTACCAGACTCTTGGTATCAGTATGGTCTCCAGACGTTGTTGTCCGGTCTGACCTCCTCCTGTCTGACGCTACAGCTGTCCGCGACCGCTCTCTGCTCCGGGCTCTCCGAGTTCTGGAACTGATTGCTGTACAGCTGGGAGTAGAGGATGCTGGGCAGCACCCCGGGCGACGGGAAGTAGTTGCCGTAGTTCTGCCCGAAGGCCTGTTCCTCGTGCACGGGGCTCTCGGTGGTGCTCGAGTCCGTCGACAGGGACCTGGGCGACACGTAGTCCTGGTACCTCTGGCTCGGCGTGCCGGACATCAGGCTGCTCAGTGGGTCCAACGGGTCCGTCGGGCTCGTCGTCGTCGAGTCAGGCACCACTGTTGTCGCAACAAACAAACCAGCTTTTGTCTTTAGCACTCTACTCGTCGGGGAATCTGGGGGACGTTGCACCAGAGATCGGGACAATCGGATTACTTTCATCGATTGCAAGCTACAATTTTGATAAATATCATAGGAAGCTACTTCCTCCTAGCTCTTTCACTGGATTTAATGACATTGATTGCACGAATTTTTAACGAAACCCGTCATACTGACAGTTGTTGCTTTAACACTTCGACTGCCAGACCAAACCCCTCAAGTTAAAAAGAAAATTAAATTTTGTTGTTAGACAATTGGAAACTAGCATACCAAGAATTTGTCATGGAATTTATTTTCACAGACTCGTTAGAATTCAAGGGCCCCACCTAGCTTTATTTTCTTTTATATTTAATCTTGGGAATTAATTTTTTTAACTCCTTGATGAAAAGTCGTGTCAATCATATGTGGGCAGTCAATGTGTTAAGAGGGTCTTTCAGTGATCCACGGCGACAGAATCAACCTTCTTTTGGCGTCGTTTTAAAGTTTGGAACATTGACAATATGTCTGTGAAGTCAAGTTGTAAAAATAACGAAGTTACAGTCATTTCTAGGAAAGCTACTTCCTTACTGATTTCTATCATTTTTATCACAAGATTTATTGATTGCACGAATTTTTATCGAAACGCGTTTACAGTCACGTTAAGAGGGCCTTCTAGTGATCCACGTCGAAAGAATCAACCTTTTTTTGACGTCTTTTTGAAGTTTGAAAATATGAAAATATCGTTGAAAATATGTCTGCAAAGACAAGTTGTAAAAATAACGAAGTTACACTCATTTCTAGGAAAGCTACTTCCTGACCAATTTCTATCATTTTTAACATTAAATTTATTGATTGCACGAATTTTAACGAAAGTAATCTGTCGAAGCAACGTTTCGAAGATCTGTGAAATATTTACGTGAAAATAGACAATTTTCTCATTAAAAATGTTACAATTAAACTATAAAACTCTAGATCTGTTTGTGCAATATAGAAAATTTTACAATTGTAGCAGAATGCAATTTTAAAACTTTCATTATTGCAACGTATTAAGATGTGTAATTAAAACAGTTTTTTATGAATGACCTTGACTATGACTTTGAGATGACCTTCGATTGAAAAATTGTCGCCAGCTACATAAAAACCATCAGATATTCGTATGTATTGTGACTAATGTGAATTTGAACAAGTGCACACATTTTATATGTATATCTCCACACATTTTGCATATATGTGCATCTCCTCAGTTCTTGTCTACGTTTCGCATAAGTTTACGTATTTGCATGCATAATACTTGTATAAACATCCGCAGTTCGGTAGTAGTATTAATATTGCAGGATTTTGATTAATACATTGACCGCCACGCGAATTTCATTTACAATTGATACATGAATTTTAATTCGTGCAGGGTGGAAAGGTCATTCGTGAACGAGTGACGTTTAAATTTTCAATTTCAGAATTTCGGAGCTTATAAGTATCGAAATATTGATTTCAAGTAATATTTCACGATCCAAGAGAAGAAATTACGAATTATTTACGAATTAGAATTAAATAATGCAATTTTTTTTTAAATATATCGATCACGTGATGACTATTTTTTCAAACGTGTATTCAATACTAAATAATACAGTTTTAAAAATAATTATACCGTAATACTTCCAGTATTTATTTATTTATTATATTTTTTAGGGGAGTGTTATTAATTACTCTAGATTTCTCTAAATTTTCTCGAAGACCAAAGAAATTTGAATTGCATAATCAGGGAACTTTATGAGATGCCACTGAGAAACATATTAAATAATATAAAAACGAAGGTTCATCAACCAACTTCACGAATTAGTTACTGAATATTGAAAACAACTTTCATTATAATTAATTTCTAAATAAATCTTGAAAATAATGATTCGTTGTTTCTGTAAATGTTAAAAAACTCTTTTTTATGACTTTACCCTCTGCAAATAGGTAATGTTGCAAAAAGAAAACACAATAGTTCTAACCATGACATTAAACCAGCCAGAAATGAACTGAACTCATAATTTTAACCAACAGTGTAAATATTATACATATATATAACATATTGTATATTAATCGTATTGAAAGTAATAAAAATTTAAACGATTGTTGTCCCAAAGTTATTGGTGCATTGTCAGTTTAATCGCCATAACTGGGAACAGTAGAGCTTTTCCTTTTAAATGGCGTTCGATTTATGTCGATACGATATTCCGTTGCGGAGATATCGCCGTGCAAAGGGAAGGATAATTTTTAATATTTCGGTATGTCCGTCTCCGTCGCGCAGCTCGTACCTCTCTCTCTTACTGTCGCGCCTTGTCACTGACCTAGCCCAAGCTCGTCACGTGCGCGCTGGTCAGTAACAGGCGCCGAGTCACGTATTTTTTGTTTACTAACAGTAGTAGTGTAGCGTACGCATTTCCTGGAGATTATCTGGGTCACGGTTCCAGGGATCTCAGTCCACGTCCCATTGATCATTTCGAGCCCGGACTTCGAAGCCCCGTATCTCCGGAACCGATCGAGATATCGACTTGAAACAAATTGCGTTGGAAAGGGTACGCTTTCCACTATGTACGCAACACGTTTCTATAAAAAATTCCATCCCCCATTTGGGGCATACTTTTTTGCAAAACTTGTATAAAACGTCCTCGCTTGCACCGTTTATTTTGAAAGCCATACGAGACCACGTATCAAAAAACAGTTGTACAGGGTGTTTGATCATCTCTGGTAAAAATTTAATGGGAGATTTTAGAGGCCAAAATAACACGAAAATCAAGAATATTGATTTGTTGATCAAGGCTTCGTTAAAAGTTAGTAAAGAATTTTTCTCTCGAAAGTGCGAAAGATTTCGGGGGTATGTGTATTGATAAAAAATGATTGCAATTGACTCCTGCAATCGATAATAATTTTTCCGGAACGATTTGAAATTTTTTAATTTTCTCGACTTTGTCCACCTACTCGAATTTTTTTCTCGGAAGTGCGTAGGATTTTGGGGGTATGTGTATTGACCAAAAATGATTGTAATTTACCCCTGCAATCGAAAATAATTTTTTCAGAACGATTTCAAACTTTTCAATTTCGACGAAAAATTTACTACCTACACCCTGTCGGTTTCTCTTAAAAAGTCGTTTTTGATTTCTAGTAAATTTGTTTGACGCTGTACGGAAATGTTGTCTAATACTTTTTTGTAGGTATCCACGAGCCCTACTTCCAGACTAAATTTCAATGAGATCCATTGACTATTGTAGAAATTATGGCCGTTTGAAAACTGGACCAGTTTTATGGGGGTTTTCTAACTTTACGGGGACAAGGAATAATTTTACCAATATTCTTAGAATTTCTCTATATTCTCCATTAAAATACGCGTTGTTTGCCGGTTGAAACATTAAAATCCTCCAATCTGTTCAGAAGTTATGATGCTTTAAACATACTCATGAAATTTCAGTGAAACATATCAATGGTATGGTCAGACATGAAATTTTTGGTAATGAATTTTTTTCTCGAGACTGAGTAGGATTTCGGTGGTATGTTGATTGACCAAAAATGATTCTAATGGACCTCTGCAATCAAAAATAATTTTTCCAGAACGATTTGAAATTTTTTAATTTTGCCGACTTTGTCTACCTACTCGAATTTTTTTCTCGGAAGTGCGTAGGAATTCGGGGGTGTGTCTATTCAACAAAAATGATTGTAATTGATCCCTGCAATTGAAAATAATTTTTCCAGAATGATTTCAAATTTTTCAATTTAATTTTTTAATAACTTTTTAAGGAAGCCTCAATCAACAAATTGATATTCTTGATTTTCGTCTTATTTTTCCCTCTAGAATCTCCCATTAAAATTTTTCCCAAGGGTGGCCGAACACCTTGTATAATGCAAACTTTTTATTCATATACTTTTTATAATTCAAATTTTAAAATATTCGCTTGTTCCACGCAATTGAAAGTTATTAACTGGAATTGCACGATCATTTATTTTGAAAGTGGTGTAAGTTTATTCCCTGCGATTCGTAGTTTCTTATAAACCGTGACATTAAAACTTGCAATGTGTTTCAAAATCGTTTAAAATGAAAGAACCCTGACGCTCGTAAAATGGTAAACAACGTTTTAAATAGAAATGTAAAACAATCATCTTGCCACTGAATTATCGAACGCTCGTAAGTTTCGCGGCACGATTTGGACAAATGTCGAGACGGCCTGTAAAAATGGGGAGCTGACGCGGCAGTGTCAGCGCGTTAGAACCGATCGTTCGGGCACCGTTGGCGGTTAACGGGTTCGTCGGAATGACCAATTACAGGAGAGAACGATGAAGTGATGAGACTTACGGGAAGACACCGCTGAGAACGCGTCCTGCTGTGCCGTGGATCCCGCGCCGGTGCCGGAAGTGACGGTGGAGCCCGCTGTCGAATCCGGCGCCGTCGGTGTGTTCATGGACGCCGTACCCGCGAAAGACGCCAACGACGATGACGGCGGCGGCGGTGGCGGCGGTGGCGGCGGCGGGGGTGGGAACGACGCCTGTGCAGCGCACGACGACAAAGGACCGGGAAGATAACCAGCGTAACCGGCCGTGCTTCCGTATCCCCATGAATTGCTCGCAGTCAAACCGAACTGCGACATGTCTGAAGAGATCTCACGCTCGCACATCACGATATCGCAATTCTTAACACTTTAAGAAATTATTCACGATTTGGTAGTGTTAATTATAAGCGACTTGTAAAATTAACAATTATCGTATAATGGTAGAGCAACGATGTTAAACTGTTTCTCGTATAGTCATTCTCCAAGCAGTATAATTTTTAGGTAACGATCTTTTTAGGCGATCTTTAAAGCAAACAGTTATTGTATAATAGTAGAGCAAGGATGTTATACTGTTTCTCGTATAGTCATTCTCCAAGCAGTATAATTTTTAGGTAACGATCTTTTTAGGCGATCTTTAAAGCAAACAGTTATTGTATGATCGTAAAGCAAGGATGTTAAACTGTGTCTTATACAGGATATTACACATTTTTCTGTACATGCTTTAGCAGTATGTTCTACAAGTAAAACTGAGACTAAAATGTCATACAACAGAAAATCCATAAATGCTTTGTTAAGAAATTATAACACAAATATGTACTGTGAAACTCGGTTGAGATTCTGGACATTAAAATGAGAAAAATTTATAATAAAAGAAAATCAATCTTTTGCAAGTATTTGATATCGTGAGTTTCTTTGCAATTTACTTGAATATAAACTTGAACAATAGTTATCATCGAAGAAAGAATATTTCAGCACCCAAGATAAACGATAGAAACTGAATTCTGATAAAGAAATGTTCAAGTTATTCACATAATTCTACGTCAAAAATATTTTTTCGTGCCTCAACAGTTGCTCCAATTAAACAAAATTTTAGTAAATTTGCTTGTTTAGTAAATGAAAGAACAAACAAAGCATTTATGAATATTTTATTATATCACACTTTATTCTTATTTTTGCTCGAAGAACACACAGCTGAAGTGTGTACGGAAAAATGCGTAACACCCTGTATTTTAGATTTGAAAGAGATTTTACAATTTCTAAACCTGTGCACACAGAAAAGTATTCTAGATTAGAGCAACCCTTCCTAAGAAAAATTAGATTCTTCCCAGAACGGTGAGAAGAGGAACGTCCTTTGCGCGGGGTGTTGAAAAATGGACGTACAAGGACGATTGTTGCGGTGGCGAACGAGCACGACGATTCTCGTCGATCTAAATCACTTTGTACATCGATGGACCGTTTCTTTCGCGCGCGGCCCCCGTCGACGGATTTATTTTTGCGGCGTATAGGCAGCGTATCCCCCGATAGATTTTCCAACGAGTTGCGGGACTGAAGGCAGAAAGGTCGGACACGGTTCGCGAGGCGGGGTGCAGCCGGACAGAAAACGGAGGGCGGCCGCGCTCGAGATCAAAGGGTTGGTCATCCCCGCGTGGCTCTGGCCAACTCAAATAACCAAGCTCCGGCTCTCGACCAGAGCCACCGGTCCGCCGTGTCGAGGAGAGCCTAACCCTAAATACTGCAACACGGCATGCTTTCGCGTCGTTCAATTTTCACCCTGGCTTCCCGACCGATCGTCGAAGGAGCTTTCGCCGTTTTCAAATTTTCAGATTAATTTCAGGTGTCTCTTCGGAGTGTGTTCGCACGAAAGAGAAAGATGGGATTAATTGATTGGAAAGGACGGTTTCGGGGACTGCTTCTTGACAAATCGAGACGTCTCGAAGGGAATTAAATTGGGTGTCTATAGATCGCCTGACGCAACTAGGTCGAATTACAGCTTTAAAGGGAGACAGGGAAAAATTATATAAATTGAGTTTCGTTTGATGTCGAATTAAGTCAAACTCTTAATAATTTTAATGAAATTTGATAGGGTAGTAGATCCATATAATAGACTCGAGATTTACTTCTCGAGAAAATCGAGTTTGAACGCTCACAATCTTTCAACTGCTATAACTTCGTAAGCAACCTTTATGAGGTCGTTTTAAAGATTTTTTTGGGGGAAAAATGAAAATGGTATTTTCTGAAATATGAGACAAATTCAACGAATTTCTAAATTCAACATAGATTTCAATAACAGTACAAAAATAATGACGACAATTTTTAACGGTAATGAATGTTTTAATTTTTGCTAATATAGCAGGCGTTGTTCTTAATGTGTACGCCTAATTCAAGCTGGAATAACCTCAAGAAAAAAAATCACAAACTATTTTTTAGGGAAGCTACTGCAAAGAAGAGGGTTCAATCTTAAAATTCAATGTGATTTCAGCAACAAAAAAGATTTCCAAAAATTTCCAAATATTCTATGTAGATTTAGTATAATCTCTTCTTCTTCAGCAGTGGTTTCTTTCACTACCACGATTAACATTTGCACTAGCATAATTCCATTTCACGTTGTTTAAAGTAATCTAAAATTAGAATGATCTCGTAGAAAACGACGTGTTAAAAATACCCATCGATGGGAATAAATCTGACCAGTGGACGAACGATGCTGACCAATATCGCAAAATTTATAGCAAGATGTCCGAGACTCGACCGGTTACACGGCCAGAGAGATACGAACGCGAATTATCGATGTTCGATGTGGTGAAAAACGTTAATAAAGGAAATACTCTGCATGCTTGATACTTTATCGAGGAATTTCCCGCGTTATCGCGTTCAGATCAGAAGGCGACTCATTAAAACGGCTCTCGTGTATGTTCCGCGCGTAGGTTTCTTTCGCGAGAAGATAATAAATTCCACGTGGGAGAATTTATAAGCGAACCGCGGCGCACGATGATTCCCGAAAGTTGCGAGGATTCATTAACCAATCAACAACTTCCATGCACGATACCAACTTCAACGGCAACATATTTCGATTACTTTTCAGGGCCCCCAAAATTCCAAGCGTCGAATCGACTTGCTGTAGAAATTAGAGAATTTAGCCGCGATGTAAGATCGAAAAAGTTAGAAAATGTTTCTCTATACGTTCGGAAAGCTTAACTATTTTATAAGAAATTATAAAATATTTTCAAGTAACTTACTTAAATTATTCGATTTTTAATCATCGTTTAATGACATGTAAACATGTTACATTTTCGTTTAAAATGTTTTTTAATAGCTCATCATATCTATATGTATATAGTATAAAATAAATCGTAAAATAAACGGAATTTCAAAAAAATACGAAATAAAGATGCTATAATTCCAAAACTACAGATGTATAATTCAATCACAGAGTTAGAATATATAGCTCATTTTTTAACAGAAATATTAACGAAATATTGGAAGCCCAATTTCAAACTGAAATTAAATATTTTAATCACCAAATAATTAATTAAATAATTTATTTGATTGAGTAAACTCAACCAAAAGGTTATGTGAAAATATTCTACTAATCACGTCACGTGCGTAAAAAATGTTTTACAAACGAGTGTCTTTATTTGCGTTGAAAAATGCGTCGATAATAATGAAGATTGCAATTTTAATATATTTAATACTAACAAACAGTGCAAAAATTTAGTTTTTTCTTCTACTTGGGAGGTTAGATAATTCCAATAGAAGTTATATGGTTGGTAAAATGTGAAATGTGGTTTAAAGTCACGAGTTCGGTAGAATCAGGGCGAAAACTCCGAGTCGAGATCTTAAAAAAGCACCAAATTTTTCTCGAAGGGTCGTGGCTGCAAGAGCGTGGTGTTGCACGCGAAAATCTACGAATCCGGTTGCAAACGTACAGAGAATCAGGGGGTTACCACCCCGAAACGACGAGCCACCCCCCAACAAGCTCGCCGCCGCTTCCGTGGCAACCCCTTTAATATAATATTTAATCTAGCTTTGAACAGGCTTGCGGTTTCCGCCTCTGGAGTCGAGAAGCTGGCTCGCAAGCCTATCCGAAAGCTCTGCCTGTATCCAACAGAGGCCGGCAATGTCTGCGCTTGGAAATATTCCCGAGCTTCCAGGAAAGCGCTTCTTACTGTATCAGGAATGAATTTAATTTTGAAAACGGCCGGGGCTATCGCTTTGCGGACTTCTGGAAACGAGAATCTTGGATAATTTCACGCTTCCTGGAGAGTCGAGCCCCAAAACAAACGCGAATTGTAAAAAATATCTCGAGAAACATGATAAACGAATCCAGAATAGCTATAATCTTGGATAATTTTTTTTTTAACTGGGAAACCTGCTCGTTTGGATTAATTTTTCTTTAAATACGTAACGATTTATAACTAACTGTTCAGTGGTTAGTAACTTCATCAAGTGCTTTGTTTTAAATACAGAAACACACAGTTAAGGCAATTGAAAATAATCTTTTTACGTTTGTTTTTGCATCATCTAATTTCTATGCTCGATCAGTTAAAATTAATGGGACCAATATACTCCTGTTTGATCAAATTATTTTAATTGGAAAGTACCGAGACAATCGAGCGAAAATCGACCTAACCATCAGGCATAATAGAATTAAACAGATTCGTAATAATCATTTATTATTAAATTAACCCCTCGACGCTCACGTTTTGTCGGCCTATTCCGCCAAGAACGATCAGTTTTCTGTATTGCATTTATTCAGAGGCCACATAACAATGTGGTTCCTGTTAATTGCGTTGTTGTATCTCTTAAACGGTCTATCGCTACTCGAGTCTGACTCAGGCGTGAGCGTTAAGGGATCAGAGGTTAATCAGGTATTAAAAGTCGTCAAATATAATATTTTTCAAGAGTCTTCTGTTCGCGCCAAAATTTTGCAACTGGTTTCTCACGAAAAATTACTGTTACGTTGAAAATGACTATTTTAAGCGACGTCTGTCTGGAAGTTTAGAGGATCGGGAAAGTCTGACGGATTAAAAATTAACACGGTTGACGAATCATCGAAAATACTTACTTTGGCAGTTGCCTGGCATCGCGTGCCTAAATGACGACAACGGATCCCTCGGCTGCAGCGGATTCGGCAACGGCTGAAGGGGATTCGGCAAGGGTTGCAACGGGTCCACCAGCGGCGAAGCGAAAAACGGTCCACCCCTCTGGGAGGCAAACGCGAACGCATGAAACTGCTGCTGCTGCCCTAAAAGAGACAACACTGCGATCAACCGTGCGCCTGTCCACTGGACTTCCGGTACCTAGCATCAATCGCCCTCGTGACACTTTGCAACGCTCAGAAATTGATGGGTTCGTAACAAAATCAACCCTTGTCACGAATTTCGAAAGCCCGGTTAACTGCAGCGCCCAACGACGCTACCATGCAATATCTATGCTCATAATGTCTGCCTAACTTAGACGATACTACAATTTCGAAGCTTTATTTCACATTTTTTCAAACGCAATTTCGATAGGGCAAAGAATCTGAAAAATCATAATCCTGAAATTGTTCAGATAGGAATGTCATTAAATTTATTCCTCTGGAAATATAAATTGTGATGCAAGATTTATTTTTTTTATGAATATTTTAGTAAACGAGTATTTGTGGGCCATTTTTGAAAATTTTTTAGCAAGAAACTATAAAATCTTTTCGACTATTACACATGTTCACTTATACGTAATCCAGAGATCCTAACAGCGACTAAATGTCGATCGTGGACAAAACAATTAATATTCTTGCTGTCTGGTTAAAGTTTCGACCAGATGAAAATTGGCTAACATCTAAAATCCCATTCGAGACCCCATCGTCTCATCGATCACTGATCCTGGTCTTCGATATCTGTTATTGATGCATCGCATCCAATCTCGCGAGAAGTCCCTGAACGCGGAGTTTCTCTGAACTTGGAATTACTCGTGTGAACTTCCCATTACTGCTAACTGTTCCTCAGCCCTCGATCCCTCCCCCGGTTGTCCGAAGATCTCAATTTAATCTCGCGCGGGATACCTTTGCCGACTTTGGCTACCTCGTCGATCACCAGACGCATCTTCGGTGCTCGGCGTCCCGAAATTCTACGAGGACCATCGTCGTCAAAGACGGCCCGAAAATGTCCCCGTCGTTCCCTGCGGGCGACTGGGTTTTATTTTCTCCGGGGCGTCGACGAGGCCATGCAGGCTCGAACGGGTGAAACTAAACGACTGGCTGGACATGGAAGAGGGAGCACAGAAGAGACACGCAGTGGCACCGATTCATTTTATTTTCCGGGTACGGTGTCGCCAACCCAATTAAAGACGTCCCAACAGGCGACGGTCCTATCTGACGAGGCTGCCTGCCACCCCAACTGTTGGTCAGGTTAGGCCAGGTCCTCTGTACCCGCTCCTCCCCCTCCCTTCTGTACGTAAGCGGCCGAAGCAACCCTCCTACCCTCTTCCCGAACCGTCGAAATCTACGAACCAACACTGCCACGGAAGGCACTGGAGACCAAAGCCAGGAGGGACCGAGAGCCAGAGAGACGGAGAGAGGAGCCAGGCTAACAGCCAGACCCCCGCCGTCCTGATAATCCAATCGAAGCCCTAATTCTAACTCGGCAACCCGAAATTCCCGCCGGTTTGCTGAATAGGGTACGGCTGCTGCTCGATCCTGGGGACACAATGGGGGCGCGACGCCGGAATACAGACCGGGACCCGGGGCTAACGAGATCTCGTTTAAACGACCGGCGATTCCGTACGCTTTGCGCCGATCCTGAAGAAATTTGCCAACGACTTCCTTACGTCCAGCTCCCGGTTCGGTCTTGTTGGCCATCGGTTTCATTTGATAGATTATTGGTGGGGTTTCAGCCCGCGAACTCGTCGTGTCAACCTTGGATGTCTCCGTGAACGGAGAATGATATGAGTGTTTGTCGAGGTTGGTCAGAGATTGACAGGCAGTTGGAGATGGATTTGTAACGAATCTTTTGGACTGTATGACTGCATTGGTCTTTCGATTGACACCTGTCAGGGCTTGATAGGATTTCAGAATGTTGGATGAGTCTTTGGTAGGTTTATGAAAGGTTTCTGAATAATTGAACACTATGGAACATTGATAGTGGAATTGGTCTTTCGATCGAGAGGGTTTGAGAATGTTGGATGAGTGCTTTTGTGGTTAGTATGTACGATCACCCAGATTTTAGAACCATAAAATTGTACTAAAATCTGAGAAGTGAGCATTTAATGCAAAATGAGAGTTGGAAATGTGACAATGACTTGAGTATAAATTTGTTGGAGTTTGGAAAGATTTCAAAAATTCTTCCTCCTCATTAAACTAAAACGAAACATTATAGGGGTTTACATAAGGGGTTAATCCTCGTTACAGACTCTCCAGGTTCCGTTAAAATCTATAAAGACCTCAGATAAAAAAGGTTCAAAAAATTCTTCACCGTTGTCAGACTGAAACCAAACATTACAAGATATGGGATCCAATCATCGACGACCTATTGTCGTAAAGGGTTAATCTATTCTACCTGGCAGACGATCGCGCCTAACCGCCGACTTCTAAAGCGACCACACCGACAGATTTTTCGGTGGCGACGGGGGGGGGGTTAAGTTACTCGGACCTCCTCGTGGGTCGTTACCTCCCTTATCGATTTCATTGGACAACCCCTTTACGCGTGCAGGGTGACTGCCAGGGAATTTCTCGAGAGTTACCAGCTGCCAGCGACAGCTCCTCATTTCGTTCCGTCCCCACGGAATCGACCCTCCCCGACACGCTGAATGCCCATACCATTTTCGACCTTTTCTCCCGACAAAGCGGACGTGGTTCTGTTGCCCATCGAAGGTGTTCGACTCCGGAACCCGGGGTTTCGAACTTCCGCCCGGAGCCAGATATCCGCGAGAACCTCTCTCGATCAATTTCCTTAGCCTTGCATCCTTTCTGCGGCCACCTTCGGCTGCGGGACGAGGGTAGAATGTGTAATGAATTGCTTGTTTAATTAATTACGACCCTCGAGCGACGCCGGGAGCACGGACTGGGAGTCCTTTCGTTCCGCCATCGGAGATCGTTTCCTAGGCCCATTTGGAAGCCAGTACGCATCTCATAGGACTGATTTATCTCTCGACGAAGAAGGGTAGAGCAGAGTTTCGTTCATCCGATAGAGGACAACAGCTGCACAAAGAGCCCTATCAATTATATTCTTTCTCCACTTTTCCCTAGGTTTCTTTAGGTTGTTCGATCAAATTTTTACGAAGAGGTCGCAGGAAGTGTTTCGCCGTCCATCTTAATTAAAGTTCGTGGTCGCTGCAGGGTCGTAGAGCTACTATATTTATCTATAGGCTACGTAGACTACACGGGTTAACATAATTAACGAGAAATTCATAAAATAATTACATTTTCACAGATTTCAGGTGCTTGGTGTACGTCAGAATCTTTATAGTTCGTGAAGAATTGGACACGCGTTGTGCTTGACAAATCAAGGTTTTCCAGAAGGGAAACATTTTTTATATGTTTATGTTTCTTATATAAGAATTTTGAAATCTTAGAAAAGTATATTTGTTATTCACTTTACATTGTATTCTACGAAAGTTGCTCTGAAAACTTGATTATTTGGGCTATTACTGGATACAGAACGTTCCAAAATATATTTTTATATAATTTACCTAATGAATTTCTAAACAAGGCAAAATTTGTAAAGACGTAATAAAAACAACCACACATAATGATACATTATTTTTCATCATCAATCATTAGATTCACGAAACCCCTTAAAACTAAATACAGAATCTAAGGCTGCATTTCGAGCACTGGTGTTGCAAAATTAGTATCGATAAACAATATCATCGACAATAACAAATATTCAAATCTATCAGAAAACTGCTCGATGCATAAGAATCCAAGCATACCTTTTTCCACCACTCTTTGTCTAATATTGAAATTGAAAAGTGAACGTAATAAAAATTTGAAACTGAAAATATATCAGTGCCTATGTTTTATTCCATAAATTAATATTATGTCACCAATGTTAGATAATTTTCTATAATGAAATATATTCGTCTTGATTAATTTTCAATTGCATCCATCTTGTAAAGTTATATTCCGGCTAGATTCCGTGAAACGAGTAAGAAATTGGGCGGCTCCGATAGACAAGAATTTTAAATGGCAGGGGAGGTTAATTGTGTGTTGGGATAGCGTGATGGTTTTAGAGGATGTAAGCGTAGTAAAATTAGGGCTCAAAGACGAGGAAGCAGCAAGTTTAAAGGAGCGCCGATCGACCACCCGTGACTCGTTGCCCTTTTATCTCGCGCCGCTTCCCTTCGACTTGTCGCCGGTTCCTTTTATTTCGGGGAAATTGTTTGCTTTCGTAGAACATGTAACGCGCCGCCTATTTTAAAACACCGCGACATCCTAGCTCGTGGACTGTCAACCCGTTCAGATCATTCGGATCGAAGGTAAAGGGAAATGTTGCGTCTCATGGTTCCGTTACAACCGATATCATTGTGACATTTGACCCCTGAAGAATCCAGCATCAACTATGCATAATTACTTTTGAAAAGATCTCATCTAGATCTATTTTCTTTAACGTTACGTTCTGAAAATTAATTTCTGTGAGCACCTGTTATTAAATTGATAAATCACATTTCCCATAAACTAATTCTCCATTCAACGAGATTAATTTATATATTAAATGCTTCAAAACACATCAATTTATTCAAAAATGGAAACGAAGCGTAAGATACTATGAATAATAAAATATTCTTACAAATTTTACCTTTGGTTGCAAAGAACTCACTGTGTCGCTTTTCGAGAAGATCGAGAAGCTCCGATTTGTAAGATCCTTCGATAGGATTTGGCGAACGGTAATTTGGATATTGGTTGTATCACCATTTTTAAATTCACGCTATGGAGGATCTTTTATGATGAAAATTTCGTGGGTGGTCCAAACAGACCAGCGGATGCGGTCGCAATCTGCCAACATCCCTGTGTATAGGTTAGCAGAACGTATTGGATATTTTTGGCACGTAAAAATTATGGTGGAGAAATCGCCAGATTTCTGGCGTTGTTTCATCCATTATACAATTTTAAATATTGGCGCCGTTTCGAAGAGTGACACTATAAATTGCTGCCAAAAAGTACTCCGAGAGCACAGGTTTTTTCTACCCAATAATATTGATAGACTCATCATTTTCCAATTAGTTTCTCTTTTAATGATTATTCTGATCTCGATGATAATAAGGATAAACTTGATTTTGGACCCAAAAATTTGCTGGAAATGAGACGATATTAGCACTATCAGCTTTGTAATAACACCATTTATCATCCTTTTAAATCCTTTATTTTCTACTTCTACCTGTCTCCTGTTCCTTACTCCAGTTATTCCCCACCTTTCTACTCTTTTAACTCAAGCTTATCCTCGTCTTTGATGCGTTATATTTGAGTAAGATAGGATTCTCAACGCTGGTTAATTTCGCAGAATAATCTCCTTTGGAGGTAGAATAAAATACATAAATAAAATGAAGCAGACTACCCTTTGAACATTTAATATGATTCAAAGTGTACGTAACAATTTCAAACGTCATTGATTTTACTTTCTTTCCTTCAAAGTCATTTGAAGGTCATGGTATATGATTGTGGAGTTTGTCATGACAGAAGCTACAGTAACACGAAGAAAAAGACAAAGGCGACCTCGATTTTTTCGGAATAAAAAAAGTTTTTAGTCAATTTTTATATTACAATTTCCAGCTGGCCATCGTTTATTTACTAACTGTTTCTAAAGTATAGAAATCTTTGGTTCAATAAGAGTAGTTGAGTTGAGGAACGACATTTACATTTAAAAGCTTTAAACAGGGATACACACGCTGAGAAATAATGTCATTAATTATTTGAGGTAGATTGCAAAATTGGGGAAGCTGTTTGCCCATATCTGGGGACTTTTCTCTCCAAGATCTTGAATGTACAGTCGAATCGAGTAACGCGGCGGGGTGAAACTCGGTACGCAGACGTCGATGGTCGCAAACCGAGCAAATAACTGGGAACCTCGGTAATTGTATGTCCCAGCGGCGGTATAGCCGCGGAGAAACCGTCGGCCAGCTCGAGATGCAACCGGGAAACTTCGTAGGCGTCGCCCTCGCAGCACAATATCTCCGCGGCTGAACGCCGCAGCCCTTTATCAATGTTATGGCGGCCGGCAGCGGTTATAAATAATGGCAATTGCGCGAAACTTAGCCGGCTAGGTGTAACGGCCGACCGGCGGGAACCACACGCTCCGGGCCATTTCAAACTTGCGGCTTTGAATGCCTCCTGGGGCGCGGCGTTCGCCAAGGAGTTACGCGCTCGCACCACCGACGGGACTGTTGCTATACATAGTACTTATGACATTCGAACAATTCGATAATTAATTGGCAGAGGGTTCGAGGACATCGATGTTCTCTCTTCGTTCCAAATTTTAAGGGGACAAATCACTTCTTTTTTTATTTCATTTGTTGAAAGTATATACAGGGTATTCAGTCATCCCTGGGGAAAATTTATAAAATAAGACGAAAATTAAGAATATCAATTTCTTGACAGAGGCTTCGTTAACGAGTCAATAGACATACCCTCAAAATCCTATTCAGTTTCGAGAGAAAAATTCAAGTAGGTGCCTTTTTTCGGCGAAATTGAAAAGTCTCAAATCATTTTGAAAAAATTATTGTCGGTTGCAGGAGTCAATTCCAATCAGTTTTGGTCAATAGACATACCCTCGAAATCCTACTCATTTTCCAGAAAAAAATTCGAGAATGTGTGAAATTTTTCGACGGGGAAAAAAAATTGCAAATCATTCTGAAAAAATTATTTCCGGTTGCAGGAGTCAATTCCAATCATTTTTGGTGAATACGCGAACCTCCGAAAACCTACCCATTTTCGAGAAAAAAAATCAGGTAGGTGCTAAAATTTTTCGGCGAAAAAAAATTTTTTAAATCATTTTGAAAAAATTATTGTCGGTTGCAGGAGTCAATTGCAATCATTTTTGGTGGATAGACATACCCCCGAAATCTTACTCACTTTCCAGAAAAAAATTCGAGAATGTGTGAAATTTTTCGACGGGGGGAAAAAATTGCAAATCATTCTGAAAAAATTATTTCCGGTTGCGGGGGTCGATTACAATCATTTTTGGTGAATAGACATACCCCCGAAATCCTACGCATTTTCGAGAAAAAAATTCGAGTATTTGCCCAAATTTTACGGCGAAATTGAAAAGTTTCAAATCGTTCTAGAAAAATTATTTTCTACTGCAGGGGTCAATTATAATCAGTTTTTGTCGATAGACGTACCTTGGAAATCCTAACCATTTTCGAGAAAAAAATTCCTTTATGAATATATATAATTGTGTAGCCAGGAATTTACTCCAAATTTTCATGAGAAGCTTTAAAACGTCACAACTTCTGAACGAATTGAAGGATTATAATGTTTAGAAAGGCACAAACCCCTATTTTAGTGAGGAATATGTACAAATTCTAACAATATTGGAAAAGTTGTTCCTTGACCCCGGTAAAGTTAGAAAAATTCCATAAAAATGTTCCAATTTTCAAACAGTGATAACTCCTGTAATAGTGAATATATTTCAATGAAACTTTTTTCTGCAGTAGGGCTGATGGGTACGTAGAAAAAAGTATTAGACGATTTTTCTGTAGGACGTGAAACCCCTAGTTTAGCCCCCTAATTTCGACGGTTCTGCCAATCTCGCGTACTTACGGTCTAAGCAAAGTATAATATAAATAATAGATAATAACAATAATGCTTACAGTGATACTCACTGGTCTTGGATCGCGGTTCCCGCGGCCCGTCCACGGTCACTTTGATGGCCTTGGTGTACGTGGCGACTTGGGGCGGCGTCGTGGACACGGTGATCGTCAGCGTGAAGCTCTTCCCTGAAATAACGGGAACGGAACGTTACTCCCGTCGCTCGTTTTTCTTCCGCGTGGATCGTCGTCGATTCGCGGGCATTGAAACGGCGCCGGAAGTTCGCAAACGTGGTTAGCAGGCTGAAACTCGGTGGTAACCGAATTAACCGTCGGTAATGTATCGAGGGCGTCGTCGACGGTGACGGTGGCCAGCCGACGCGACCGAGCCCGGTGAACGGGTGCGTGAAGTTATATTAAAAACCCTGTTAAACGCGCGTCACCCCGTAAACCAACCTCCCCCTTTCGCATTATACAACACTGGACAAAACTACAAGACGTTTGGTATATTCCTATATCTTCTATATTAAAAAAAAAAACTGTTTTACATTTTACACACCTCCTACAGGGTTGTTATTCGCAACCAATGTTTATTTCGTAAGTAGTGAGCATTAGAATAAAACGAGGGTGGGATAGACTTTATGTCGACTTCCAAATTGATTTTATTATAATGTTAAAATGGAATTTCCAAAAAATATTTGTCATTTATCAAATACTCATTCTTGAAGTATTGCAAATTGTGGAAGTACAAAGAACCGCTTTATTGTCACCTAGTTATCTGTATATTTGTCGTTTGTATTGTTATATATGAATACAGAGAAATGTATACGCAAACATAAGGTCAGAAATGAAGGAAATGTTTTGCATATTTCTCAAGAATTTTTTTTTAATAATGTAACAGAAGTTCAATGTGGCTAAATAAGTTTCTTATTTTTTCTAACACTTACTACTTATGAGAAAAATGTAATAATAGCGTGAACACCTTATTCTATACCCCTATCAAAAATAAATATACTAAATTCGAAATTCGAAAGACGTACAAGAAAAATTTTTAAAAAACAGAGTCGACTTTTGTAAAAAATTAAGAAACAGTAAAGTGATTGATTTATAAATATATTCTAAATAATATTATCCCTATTTAAATGTATACAATGTTTCTAGAACACAAGATATGAATTATTTGATGCACACTGACATAAAAAATTTTGTCAGCATTCGTTGAATTTTTTGAGAACCTTGAATGGTATTAATAGTTTAAAAACTTCAAGTGATAATCGAGGGTTCACTGTAAAATTGTCAATTCTTTTCTAAAAATATTTGACCAAATGTAAAAGCTGTGTATTGACAATTAATTGTCGCGAGTGAGCATATAATGGAAGAGGGGATACCAGATATCTAGTTCCACCATCAGTCAGTATCATGTTTATTTCAACAATATCATAATTACACATAATTGCTCACGATTTTGAGATATTATCCATCTGTGACATGTAACATCACGAGTTTGAAATTCTACGTTTGTGAATATGCTATGGACAATACGTCGACGATAAAAATATTTGCTGAGATAAATTCTACTCGCCTGCAAATGTTAGTAATCTAATACTATTGAAAATATGCACTTGCACGATACACGTTACGAAGTTAGTAATAATAGAAAAAGGAAAAGTTAATTCGTAACGAAAGGTTGGAAATTATTAGATTTGCTCACTATATCACCATTTATTCAACTTATTCAGTTTGTTTGGAATTTACTCGAAATTACTACGGAAAAACTAATCGAACAGTGGTCAAATTTGGCCAAAAAATTCAGTCCAAATTCCAGGTTTCAAAGTGACTGCAATATTTTAAATTTATGTACTTTCCAAGCAGTATATATTCCAAGTAATTATGCGTCAAAGTTTTGTCCAAGACAATTTTTTTTTCGAGGGTCGTTATTGAGTAGAACAGGACCGATGGGGTGTCTTCGAAGTCAAGGAGGGGTTGTTTCGATGAAACGCTCGTTAAACTACGGACAATGTTGCGTAAAAAAAAGCGTCGCCACGCAGAACACGGTGGTTGCACACGCAGAGGTTCACCGCAATTCCACGTGCACCCTCTTTCACTCTTTTTCTCGCCTCCATCGTTCCTCACCCCGGGTGGATCGCTGATCGAATAGCTCTCTCTTTTTCGCCCTTCCCGGCGTAGCGGAAAACGCTAAAAATGGACTGTTATCGTGTTCGACACGTTCCGATGATTTGTATCGTCGAGCAAAATTGATTGCCTCTTTGGAAAGCTATTGGTTTTCAGAAGAAAATCGATAGAAAAGAGGCATAACACTTTTGGAAACAATTCAACAATATACACCATTGTCCATAATTTAGGCCACGAGGGAAATAAATTGCGTTAGAAGATATACAGATCGATTTAACGATTTGGTGATAATGTATAGTCCTGCACGATAATATTAAAAATAACACTTTCTTTTACAGATTAAATAAATCGTACGTCATTGGGAAGGTTCCCTTTGCCAATTTTTATGACACTACTTTACAAATAATTTATCAAATGTTTCTATCGAAGTTCTCCATACATAAAGAACCACGTCAGATTAATAAGTACGAATTTAAGTATCGAAATAATGATTGAGTTAGGAGAAAGAAAGATTTAAATAAGCCAATTTAATACATCCCATTGTTTCGAAGTGAAATTAATTCTGTGTAATGATATTGATTGCCACTTAGGGGGGAGGGTGTGTTCTCCAAGTTTGTGCTTAAATTTAAATTGAAAATATAGTGACTAATTCTAATAATATGGAACTTTATTAGTGTGACTTTAAAATCGATTCTGCAGTTAATTCTGTGTGATGATATTAATTGCCACTTAGGGGGTAGGGGATTTTCTCCAAGTTTGTGCTTAAATTTAAATTGTAAATATAGTGAATAATTCTAATAATATGGAACTTTATTCTTGTGACTTTACAGTCGATTTTGCAGAAACGAAATATTTAATTCTGTGTGATGATATTAATTGCGACAGGGGGAGGGTGTTTGCTGAAAGTTTGTGGTTAAATTTAAATTGAAAATATAGTGAATCATGGGTTTCCCGACAGCCTAAGTTCCTGCCCTTCGACGTCCACGGGACTGACGCGAAAGGAAGACAGAAAGAAAGAGAGAAACTATCGGAGGGGAATAATGGCGAGTGTCGAGCGTGGCCACACGGTGGTTCACCACGCGAGCTTCTCGTTTTCCAGCAGGGGATCCCGTCAGTTTGTTGCAAGTCACGGCATCCTCCTCCACGACCTGGCAAACCTTTTCACCTATTGCGGGGGTTCGTGGTTGCACAGTTAGGTAGGTACACGTAGGTATCACCCTCGGTGCCAGTCGCCATGGAACCATTAAAAGTCGTCTGACTATTTCGCTCCCGCCTAACCCCACCCTAACGAAACCTTCCTTCGATTTTCTCCAAGAACCAGTTTAGGAAGACATTCTGTTCCTTGGTGTTCGACGCCACTCTTATTTTTGCAAGCTCGAGCATTGGTATTTTGTAAATTTCGAGGTGGACAGCCATCGAATCAGGAAATAGTTTGGATTCACTAAATATTTCAGGGACAACAGAAGTCTGCTTTTACAATGTTAATCACTAAAAGTTTGTTGGAACGATTCTGTCAGATAAATGAGCGTCAAGAATGTATTATTTTCTTAAATATGTGGACTCTTTGATTTTAAAAGAAATATACAAATTGAAATGTTGAATTTATAATATTTTAGTCATTTAACAAACTGAAACAAAGAACTACTATAAAAAGTCCAATTATATTTTCCAAGACACTGATACATATCAAAGAAAAAAATTGTTTACTCAAAAAAGAGAAAAACAATAAGAAAGTTTAAAAAGCAATAAGAGCTTGAAACAAACGACGATGATTGTAAATATTCTGTTGTATGAGTTTAATGTACATTAAAAAAACCAAAAGAATGTCTTAGATAATTTTGCAACGAAGAAACGATGTTGCATTAACGTTTATTCATCGAAAGCAGTGTTTATGAATGACCTTCGCAGCATTAAAGCGAGATTTCAATTAATTTCAGCCGACTACGCGTGTCAAAATATTGAAGAAAATTAATTGGACCACGAATTTAAAACCTCTGTGTACGGTACAGGCACAGAGAAAGCTTCGACAAAGGAACAGAATGGACAGAATTAATTTCTCTAATTAATCGTAGATAATATGCTTGTTTTAAAATTACACAAATGTAATCGGAATGCGTTTTAAAATAACATATTATTACAAGGTACGAGAGCATAACGTTTCGAGTAAATAATACCCTCTCAACCATCGTTTATCCAACACAAGTACTTACACACTCTGTTTTCTCGACATAAAATTTTGTAATACTACAGCATATATGAAAACAACATACTTAGAAAAATAATACGAAAAAAAGGGAGGTATTCTTAGCTAGAATTATCAATAGGTTCTAAATAGTTTTTATGAATTCCCTTAGCCACAATTATTCCAATAGTTTTTAATTATTTTGGGATCAATTCTATAAGTTTTTTATTTTTCGATGAAAATGATTTTGTAGCCAGAAAATTGTAGCCAAAAACTATGAAGTCATAGATTTACAACATCTTCTATAGCACTGCAAGAGTTTAATCGTTATTCTAATAGTTTGCTGAGTTTGCTTGGGACATTTGTGCCATTTACAAAGGTTCTAGCTAATAGAAACAAAAAAAATTGTAGCCAAAAATTATAAAGTCCCAGATTGACATCTTCTATAGTACTGCATGAGTTTAATCGTTATTCTAATAATTTGCTGAGTTTGCTCGGGACATTTGTGCCATTTACAAAGGTTCTATCGCTGGTCGACTGTCTCAGCCTGAGGATCGTTTGGAAGCTCTGCTTTGTAACGACTTACAAATGACAATTAACTCGCGAATTAGCAGAGGGGATGCACCATCAGCATCAGACCAACATAGAGAGAAGATTTATCAGCGCATTACTGAAAAATCGCAGAAATCTCGATACCTTAGCAAAACCCCATCCGTTTTTATTCTTAGCATCGACGAATGGTTTTTCCCGGTACGCAGCTATAAAATTAAATCGCTGGTAGACTTTTAGAGGCCGCGGCGTCACGATCGAAAGAAAATGATGATCGTCGGGGGGGGGGCGAAAAGTGTATGAAGAACATTAAGGGGACAAATTGAATTGGCACCGGGTGCGATTGGAAAAGAGAGACAGCGGTGGAAGTGCATTGAGATCGATTTCCTGATAATGCTCGTTAGCATACGATTCTCTGGGAAAATGTGGACCGGCACGTGTATGCACACAGGCCTACCGTGTGGGCGGGTAGGCTGTCGGGGCCGCTGTCGAGCCAATTAATTAATTTCAATTTTCCCCAAACGAATCGCAAATGCGCTATTGTACTCTGATAACGAATTGATTATGGTCAGGATGAACTGCCGCCAGCGACAAGGACCACCTTTCCTGGTCCTCGGGAATCAACGCCGCCTGTTTCACCCCTTCGAACGCACACCCACTCTCCCACCGCCAACGTTCGAGCGACTTTTGTCAAACATAGTTGGACAGAAATCATTGTGCGAGCCACCAACACCGTGAAATCGCGTTCTCTGTTGGTAGAAAAATTAGTTTCCTAGTAGGGTAACTACCCCGGTAAAATAAAATATAATCCCCTAGAAATTAATTGGAACAATTGTTTGTATTGTATGATTAATTTAATTTCTTTCCTGGGACATTTACTTTTTGCACTCGATCGGTTACAACGAGTAGAATGTTATAAGATTGTTAAGGAAACCGTATGTGCGTTCTAATAATGTGAATATATATATACTAGTACATATCTTTAAATAGGACAACGAAGTCTATTAGAACCCAGAGTTTCTTTAAAAAATGAAATTCGCGAACACCTCGATCCTTTTCCACGTAATATAAACATTTAGTAAAGCATTTCGCCATTGATTTAACTGCTGTTTTGAAGGGTCGTTTTGGAAAAGGGTTTCCGCGAATTTTGCTCGAGTATCGAGTGGAATTCGTAGGAAAAAAAAAGGGTTAAGAAGCACTGGGTCCGGACCACTTAAAAGTGTTCTCGGTTCGAGGAAAACCAAGCACGTTAGTCGAGAGCTTTGTAATATCGATGATAAGCTATGGCCCCGTTCCTGCACGTTCGGCTGTAATGCCAGCTCCATCACCGCGAAGTCTACCCCGAAGGTACTGGATCGTTTCCACCCCTTCAACCCTAAGCCCTATAACGAGATAGATCATTTGAGCGCTTACAGTTTCAGCCAGGAGTAGACGGGTATCCTTCAACTTTGCTCTCGCGAATATACCTATCTCATCTGGCGACGGGATCGCGCGCAGCCTGGCGAAACAATTTCCGTTCGCCACGCGAGAAGTCTTCCTTTTTTTCCCACCGTTTTCAACGAAATCGACCTTGCTATAAATAATTTTACAATCCCGGATGCCCCCGTAAACGTGCATTTTTATAGCGTGCGAACGAATAGGATTTCGAATCTCGATGATCCATGTTCGGGTGGTTCGAACAAATAAAGCCTAGCTCAGTTTCACCTATTTCCATCTTCCATTTTGTATTCTTCTGTTAATTATTTTCGATGTAACTTCGTGGCTTTTCATTTTGGTTTAATTTCTCTTTTACTTTTTATTCTCGTGCAGAACTTTGTTTCGACGGGGGCTTAAAAATGTCTCGAATCGGGTGTAAGTAGTATAACAAATTTCAAAGGCAATTATTTCGGATAAAAATAGTTAGTTTGTGACTTGGCAGAATCGTCGCTGAAGGACGACTGAGTTCTGTAACCTGCAAATGACCTTGACCTCAACAATTTAAGTGAACAATTAAATTATTGTTACCTATGTTAGTCAATCACGTTTTAAATTTTAAACGAATCTGTTTTAAACCTAAGATTTTCATGTTTTAGTTATAGTTTGATGTTTTAACTTGGGAAGAGTATATTCATGTTACATCGTTTCATATATTTGAGTTTCGATAATGTGCTCGTTTTACATTGTTTCTTGCCTAATAATAATAGACTTGAGACTTTCATTTCACGTTTATTCACACAGCACACTGTCATAGTTTGATGGTTTAACTTGGGAAGACTGTATATTCATAACACATCGTTCCATACGTTTGAGTTTCGATAACCTGTCCATCATGCACTGCCTACCATCGACAAACGGTTTCTTGCTCAATAATAATGTTCTTTAGAGTCCAAGAACGATTCCAGCTCCGCCTCTAAACCGAGTGGAATCGAGTCCTCCTGTCACATGCACACACAGGAATCGCGTTTGACAAACGAGAGGATCATTAAGGATTCGCTAGAGTTCGGCGCGCATCGGTTCCCAGGGAATATTCAAGGAGTCGAGTCCTAGGAATCCTGATGAGAGACACTTCTCTTACATTCTTCATCCTAGCTTATGTTAATTCCGCGCTCGACGAAAACAATTGAGAGCTAATCCCAGACAAATGACTGACGCCCTGTGAACCCCCTCCGCCCTACAAGGGAAAATTCACCATCCCGTCGGGATAGAAAATTCAGGCATTCCGTGATTTTCGAACGCCCTGTTTCCCTCGCGCGACCCTAACCTCGCATGCATGCTTCCACCGTCTAGCATTCAGCGGCGAATTAATCGGGAATAAAATGTCGACGATCCATACTTGCGAATCGTAGGTGTAAACATTACGAGAAAGATGGAACTCGTTAAATGAGACGAAAAGATTCGATAAACACGCGTAACGGATTACAGAATACTGAAAACTATGACTGTGGCACTTAAAGATAAATAACGTTGAAATGGCTGTAAAATGGCTACGGGTTTACGAAACGACGCAATATTACGACAGTGACTGGGAATGTTATAAACGAGACCATTATGAAGATTTTTAGGAAGATGCAGAAATCAATTTTACTAGATCTGCTCGTATTACGATGGGACGTAATATTACGTCAATAACTACAAACATGTTAAAACATTTATTTAATAACAATGATTCTAAGGAAAATGCTGCTGGAACGAGTCAATATTTATAGAAGAACTAATTCACTACGTATTCAATTCAGTATTATAAAGCTAATTATAGTTAACTTGAAATACTATTAGGTGTTGAGATCACAAAGATATTATGATATCGATGTCAGTGAAATGTGAAAAAATTTACTAATTTATTAGTTATCATTTATCTTTCGCAAAAATATATGGTTTTATGACTAGACGTAATATTACGTCAGTTGTTACGAACATGTTGAACCAAAATCCTGGGTAAAAAAGGCCAAGAAAAATGCTGCTGGAGACAAGTACATGAAAAAATTCTTCACTGCGGGTATAATACTATAAACCCTAGTTGTCCAATTTTAATGAACTTGAAATAATTTTATTAGGAGGTACTAGACATTAGGAACACAAAAAGATATTGATAGAGACCTCAGTGAAATATGAAGAGATATATACCCCCGATTATAATCTACCTCTCAGAAAAATGCGAATCTAGGATAATCATCTGTCACGTCTCATGACGTAATATTACGTCAGTTGTTACGAAAATGTTATGCATATACCTGGGTAACAAAGTTCCTAGAAATGCCGCTAGAGACAAGTACATGAAAAAATTAATTAGAGAAAAAATTCTTCACCACGGATTTAATATTATAAACCCTACTTGCCCAATTTTAATTAGAATAATTTCATTAGCAGGTGCTAGACATTAGGATCACAAAAACATTGACACAGACCTCACTGACATTTGAAAATCCCTCAGAAAAACACGTAGTGTCGCGTCTAAGGTAATCATCCCCCACGACGTAATATTACGTCAGCGGCTAGAGACGCGTTAATCGAGTTCCGGCGGTGACTGGAGAACTGGGTCGCGACCAGCTAATCGGCAGTCGCGAGTTCGGAAGAGAAGGCTAGAGAAAATAGCGGCCCTAATAACGTTAATTAAAAGCTAACTGAAACCTCAATTAATATCGGCCGCCCCTGTATCCAGGGGCGCGGCACGAAGAAGGCGTCCTTTTCCACGGCGCGTCTGTTCCCGGAATCGAGACACCGAAGAAGGAAAGTAAAGAGGAGGTTGCTCGGTGGTGGTGCGGACAAATAAAACCCATTACCCACTCCAAGACGTCTTCGTTGTCTCCTCGAGTCCTCTCGCACACCAATCAACGTCGCCAACCAACCCCTGCGAAACGTCCAATTTCAACCCCCCACGGCCCCAAGAACCGTACACTTTTCCTCGAGGAACGGAGGAAAAACGAGGGTGTCTCAAGACGTCCGCGACCTACCCTTACTACGAGGCCGAATTCTTTGACGGGGACTTCCATTCCACCCCAGCGCGGGGTTTTCTTCCGCGTCGCGGTCTGTCAACCGGGGATCAACAACGTCGCAATTTCATGAATGAACCGGGGAAGAAACGAGAGGAAACGCGGGATCACTTCGGAAGTTTCTTTGGGAACGCATGACTGTTTAACGAAGTTTCTGCAACTGCTGTTCCGGTCGTTTGAGAACGTTAATTTACCGGAAGCAGCGTTCCAAAGATTACGGCCCTTTCTTCAAACAGGACTGGTGAACCGAATATTGAGTTAGACTCTAGTTTCGCGCGGGACGATACTCGAAGGACCCTGCAGTCGAGTCCTGGTGTCTCTTAATCCTTTTAACTCATAAACCGTGGAATATTCTCGATCGCGAACGGTCCGAGCACGACTCGTCTTTGACATTTTCTACCGTGTGGTACACTCACCTCTACCGCTTCTCCCGACGAACCTCAGATCGTTAAACTTGGCCACCTGATTCTTCATAAGGGCGGTCGAGTTTCTCAGCTCAGCACAGCAGTTCTCGTCGTTACCAGCACGAACAGTCACCAAAGTGCCATCGCCGACTTCGCCGAGGGCCACGACCCTGAAAGCCACCGGAAGCGTCTTGTTGGACCGCCAGTGGGCTGGCAGAACACTGCACACCAAATGGGGTGACCCTGTAACACGTTCAAACCCGTTCAAAACTCGCGTTGCCGTTTTAAAGTTGCTGAAACTCGAGCCTACTTCTCAGCACGATGCTTTGGATAGATTTAGAAAATTTTCTTTGACTTCTTAACATAGGATTGTGATGTGACTTTAAAAATGATCTAATTTACTAGAGTCGTTGAAACAGACCTACAAATTTTCTGACGAGATTCTCACCTCGCTCTATATCTAGTTTCTAACATGGCAAACTGCTCTAACCGTCTGATCAGCATTATCACCCATTATCCGTATTGTCATGCGTTCTAATTACTTCTTAGCAACGTAGGTGCGATTACTATGACCGAGTACGAATGGCAAGTGCAGAGCAATCAGAGAAAATCAACTCTAACGTCTGTTCTTTTATCTTTGATTTCAAGAACTTTATCCATGAAAAAATTCGATATTTACTATTGTGGCTCAGTAGTAGAATACCTGTGTTCTTAAATCCTCTGGTCAACCAGACATATTTTTCCTTTTTATTTATCTATATGATTATATTCATCTATATGAAAATAGTGAATGAACTTTCATTTGGAGTACGTTTTAAATTTCATTGCGGTATAAAAATCACAAAAATAATTCATGTCACTTTTTATAAGAATGGTAATTGTTTGAAATAAGCGAATTATAGCAGAACAAAAGTACAGAACTTTTTGTAAAAACAAGGAATACAAATTCGAGAAACATCTTACACCTCGAATAAATGCAGTCTTATTGCACCTGCACTTATTCTTTAGTAGGTGCTTTCATTAGAAAGCAAATTTGGTTTACATTTAAAAACTTTCATTTTCCTTGCAATCTTGCTGCATGTCTCAAAACACTGTCATAAATATTTGTGCAGGTAATTGAATAAATTTTGTCTAACTAGAGAGATCTGAACCCCGATTTACACTAACACTACGGTTTACTACATCTAAGCCACAATATTAATTACCAATTCCTTCATTCAACAGTGTTTTTAATGGCACTAAAAGGCTTTAAACCTGAATACCATGGAAAATATTGAGTGTCTGACTCTATAATTTTCGTAAAAAGGGTGTCGAAATCTATCAGTGTTCAAAGTTTGTCAAATTGGTGACCCGAAGGTATTGCTATTTCCTTGCTCTGAGGCTCTTTTAAAAAAGATGTGAAATTGGAAGGAAGAGATGTCAATTAATTATGACTTGGCCCAATAGTTATGGCCGTCTGTTCGGTGCAAATAATTCAGTTTTCGGCGAAACGGACCGCGAATCTAGGCGATGGTAAGCGTCGAAGTCGCACCTGTTCGGACCAGTTCTCCAGGATGCTCGCTGACGAAGTCCCCCAGGGTCCTCTCCGCCAGGATGTCGTTGGTCATTTTCGTGTAGGCGTCGGTCAAGGGAGAGACGCCCGACTCCGGCGAGGCGGCAGTGCCAGGAGCCGAGGCTCCTGTCAACTGCATCCTACCGCTGGATCCACCGCTCTCGGTGGCAGAGTTGGCCGTTCCACAGCTGGACTCGTTACCGGACCCCCTCACCGTGCCAGCGCCGCTTCCGGATACTGTGCTTCCGCCACCGCCGCCGTTGCAACGGCCGAATATATCCATAGGCAGTCAGAACGCCGGATGATACATCCTTCCATTCGGTTCACGGGCTGAGCTTGGACCTCCGGAGTATCGTTAGCGGAATCGACGGTGTCCTGGGTCAGACGTCTCGGTCCAGCATGGTAGCAACCGACGCTGGACGAGGGTGTCGGTTGCGCGACTGCTACCCAACTGGTCCGGCGTGCCTAAGGCCTGTCGAGCTGTCGTGCTACGGGGCAACTTTGGCGACGGTTCTTCGAGAACATCGGGTACCTTCTCGCTGGAAGTCTCCCTTTCGTCATCTGACGGGCTCGGGCGTTCCTTTCCGGATCGACGGGGGAGTAGGAAGTTTGCCACGATCGCGTAACCGTTTCTATTCTAGGCGGCCGCCTCGGGGAAGGGAACCGTACGAACCACGAACAGCGGGGGCGTCCTGAATCTACCTGCAAGCAAGAAAATTCAGGCGTGGTCAGTAGGTCTCCGTAGATGGTCGAACGCGGGAGGAAAAATTGATTCGCAGGGTCGTAGGAAAGGGTCGGTCCCAGGAGCCTCTACCGGAGGCGGCAACCCCAAGTCTCGTCGCTGATGCGACCAACCCTTTCGGCCCCTAATCCATTTAACGAAGGCTTCCAGGAGCCTTTATCTCGCGACCGGAGCCCTTTAACCGTGTCTGTCGAGGCACGGAGCAACGCGACAGCCCCGGAATGCAGGGTGATCGCGGTACGAGGGCTGCCGGAGACGGTGGACGAGGAGAAACGGGGCGGAAAGGGTGGAGGCGGAATGGGTTGACACGGACAGGAACGGCTCGCACACTTTTCACGCGGCCGGCTAGTGACGTCACCGTTCATTCAGTAATTTTTGCGCACGTCACCGGGGCTGACACACCGGATCCAGGTGGTTCCAGGAGGGGTTGGACCGGCCGCGGTGGTGGGGACGGAAAAAATAGGGGAAAAAGAACTCCCGCCGGCAGGCAACCCCCACACGCCACACGGGGATACCCAGCCCCTACGCACGTACAACCGCGTGTCAAACTGCACGTGGTACGTTGCCACGTTGCTCTGTCAATGCTGGAGAGGCCTCGGTATCGAAGGCCTCGCGGACACGCACGAGAATGCAGCGTCGCTCGTCAACGGAGGAGAAATTCGAATCGTTCGGGCACTCGATCGCTAACTATCCACACGTGATTTCGACGCGACGCGCTTGATTAGAGGGACAGTAATGAGCAATCCCGGTTGATTATCGCGGAACAGGCGTCCCGTACTCGACGGACGTTTATCGCGGATCTGTTCGATCGCTGTCATCGAGCACCGCGGTCGACTCATCCACCGAGCGAGGAGGGTTGGTGCGTCGCTCGACGATCGCGAAAGAACGTACCCAGCCAGGCAGCGACGGCTAAGATTCCCGCTTAACTTCGCATTCAAATCTCTTACCGGGCGGACGCCGTGTGTCGCACTTCCGGTGGGAATAGTCTAACGCGGCACGAGCTATCGCTACCGATATCAGTGAACTCTTCACGATCCGTTACGCGACCGTAGGACGAACCGGTCTCCGCGTAGACGGGGACTCCTCCTGGCCAGATTTCGTGATAATCGTTGGGAATAGCTTTCGACGATCGTTCCGTTCGCGAGAGTTCAACGTTTTCATCCAGTACCAGCGCGCAAAGAATCCCATTGAAGACACAATCACTGGTCAACCATGTTCACCATCGCGACCGACGGATTATACAAATGGCACTTGCATCACTGGGAACAGAACCACCACGAGATCGGTCGACGGGAGATCCACTGAGATCCACGGGACGTTGGAACTTTTCCGAAGATCCGTCATCGTCTGTCGTCCGGTTCGGGGGATCGTCTACGCGTAAACTACCGAACGAGTCCCGCCACGCGCGACGTCTCCTCCGAAGGAACAGGGCCGTGCGGAATCCTCTGGAAACACGGAGGAATCACTTTGGACACGGCAGTCCCGTGCCAGCCGTGTTTTGCTAGTCGCAGGCGTATCGTCGGGACACCCGTTGGGGGCCACTAACTATAATTTCGGCGGTTCGTGTGAGGCAACAGCCGTTGACGCACTGGTCCATGCCAACACACGCAGCATCCCTTTCCCCTTTCCCGTTCCCTCTTGGCTCCCCTCGGGCACCCCACTCCTTCGCTGTCGTGGCGTCTCTGTTCAGCGCCGGGTGTCCTCCTCTCTGTTACGCCGGCTCGCCTCTCTTTCCTCCCTCTTTCTCTCTCGGCGCCGTTGCTCTTTATCGCTTTATCTCCCACCGGACCCCCCCTGTTTCCACCTCCCCCGTTCCTCCCTCTCGCCCTGCCGCCCACACGCTTCTCTCTTTCCCCCCAGGTCGACCCTTTTGCGGTGTGGCTCGCGTGCGTCTGACGGACCGCCGCGCCGGTGGGAGGGCACCGCTTCGATCGATCTATCGAGCGCGATTCACCGGGAACCGGGGAGGACGGACTTTTTTCGCCTTCGACTTGGCGCTGTTGCCCGCGCGCCGCTCCGAAATTCGCGGGTCTACGAGTCGTAACGAGTGGTCGTTGCGTTTAATTAGCCGCCTACCCGGCCGAAAGTTAACGAGGAGACGGCACACACACGCGCACGCACACGCACACACATGCACAGGCCCCGTCATTATTGTTCGCGAGCACCGATTGTTTACACGCGTCGAGCGATCGCCAGCTGGTCTGGACGTTCCCCGACGATCGAGCGGCATTAACGAGATCGTCGACGCTTTAAGGGGCTCGTTCGACCTATCGGATCGACACGCTTCTTTTCCGTGGGAGATCGATCCCATCTCGCGCGATAGACGCGTAATCGTGGCGCGGCAAGAAGCAGAGTGATCGATAGTTCGATCTTCCGAGCAGAAGTCCGCGCATCATCGTGCGTGTTTGCCCGCCGGCAAGTCTGCGACCGGTCGGCTATCGTCAGGATATATTCGCACAGGAAATGGGTAGTTCCATTGTTTGCACGTTCGTACAAACAGTGCTGCTGCGAGGATGCGCCGGACTGGGTTCTCTCTGTTTGATTTTCGAAAGTGAAGCTCCATTGTAGCGTATAGCGGCGCGGTGTACAGCGCGGCGAGTGTGTCTGCAGGTTTCGATCGACGAAAGAATCGAGAGGACACTTGGAAGGAAGCATGGCGAGAAGATGCTCGAGGCTCGAAACGAGTTCCTACTTATGGGGATCATCATCGAGCAAACGCGGTTATGGGTTTCGAACGATGAACGATTTCGGTTTTCTGGCGGTACATTTTGGAGCAGAGTTGGATAAAGTTGGACACCTGAGCGTTTTAAATTTTTGGAAAGGATTTGAAAGTTGTACACGATGTAGTAGCTTACGAAGACGCTAGAAAGTAGCACCGATGAGGGAAAATCATTTATTTTGAGCGAGTTTATCTGTACTCATGGGAACACGAGCAAGATGAACGTGGTATAGATTTAAAAAAACAGATTTTTTTTGGTGATAAGTGATAAGTACTTGAGAAACAATTTAAAAGTTGTTACTTTCTTATGCATTTTCGTAATTTACGAAGACACTGAGAAGAAACTAACGATGGAGGGTGTCTGATCAAAGTGAGTTTATGCCCACTGAAGTTGATCCACGTTTCTAAAAAATTGATCTGATCGATCTGATAGTTGTTTGATATCTTTTAAATTTCCTGGAGACAAACAAAGTCGGAACAGACAGAATGGAACGAACTTTTAAAGGCGATTCTACTTTCGAAAATGAATTTTTGGGGGTATTTTAGATCCGTGAGAACCGAGTGGAAGCCATTTCGAAGGCTTGTTCGTATTTTCATAACCTACGAAGGCACATGGAAGGAAGCACCGATGGTGGAAGGTACATAATTCGGAGTGTGTTCAGCCATACTAGACGGCTTATGAGAAATTGATTTGGTAAACGTGGTATTAGTTGGAACACCGCTTGACATCTTTCGAGTTTCTGGGGATAAGTTTGAAAATCCATCGATGCAAATAGATTGCCTCTGCAGACATCACGATTGAACTAATTGTTGATGCTTCTACTTCGGAATTGAAGACAAAGTTTTAACCTTTGTAGGGTTCTTTAAACATACATAATTCTAATTCGTATAAAACTTTTACACTCAAAAAGTTGCAAAATGTATCATACTAAATGGGGTCCAAAATAAATTGCTAAGGTATTCTTATATTGGAAATTACGCTGAACGTGATTGTTAAATAATATTCTATTGGCAAACATAGCCATTGTATCGGTCAGATTTAGATGTCGATCGAGTTTTGTAACGTAGAAGTCAGACTTTTATTCCAATAAGAAATCAAAGTAATAGAAAATTGATTTCGATACTGTATGTTTCCAACCAACAAATTTTGTTTTTCCTACTAAGTTACGAACATTATTAACGTTAAACTCAAATACTCTACAGACACCTTCTGGACACTGAACATTCACAATTTCTAAATCCAGCTAGATTCCGCAACCCCCAGCCAACTAATTCATGCTTTGCAATTTATTTACTCATGATAAAATGTAATTGTGAAGATTGTGCTACCCTATAGTTATCACTTTGGTGACAAGACTTTTTCCAAAGATTAATTCTGAAACGTTAATGGACAAAAATTCGTAAAGGATTTTAGCGTGGTTACGAAAATAAGTACTAATTTTAATGGCGAAGATTGGTAGTCTGCCGCGTGTATACGATCGAAGACATTTTTTTAAAGTCCGCGGAACGATCGAAAACCTCGAAACCTCGAACGAACGGTTGGCGGGGAAAGCTCGCGGCCGCGTTGGACCGACGAAAACGCGACGAAAACGAGGGAAACAGAGGCGATGGCGCCGCGGTGCCCCTCCAATCTGTCGTTTATTTGAATAACAGCAACGAGGTCCGCGGAATGAATCGCGCGAGCTGCAGAAGCGCCGGTATTCAGCGGCGAGCGATTCGCCGACGAGACGGTGACAAACAGCGATACGCTGGAAACGTGGAAACTGGACGGCCGTCGTCGTATTGACAAACGACCTAACGCCCGTGTGGACCGTTGCGTTCGACGAGATTCGAATTATCTCTGCCGGCGCTTGTCAATGCAAATGCCATACCTACATTCAATTACCGCTCGTCACGCTCCGATCAGCGCGCGAATCGGGGGACCGCGGAATATTCCCGCTCGATTTCTTTCCGCCTCCTCTTTCCCTCGCCGCCATTTCTGCCGACGATAACTCGTACTGTCGTTCTCGGGGGGGGAATAACTAGCACGCGGGCAACAAAGACTCGCCACCGACGCTCCCGCCGATTGTTCCCCAAAAACCGGGACACGCGATCTTTTACTTTTTTTTCTATTTCATTCGGTCATACTTGGAGCGACCCCTTTGATGAGTGAAAATGAAGATGAACGCAACGTGGAACGAGAAAAAAGGGCTTACTGTGAATATTTAGGGGAGACGATCGCAGAACTTGGTTAATGAATAAATTATTGACGTTATGCAATGCCCGATAGATGGTCAGATGGAGTAACATTAATAATTTTGGATAAATATTAATCTCTTTCATGATTTCGAATGCTAAAAGGATAACTGGAGTTCGTTCAGAATTTTTGTCTAATCGGTCCTACCTCGGAGTACGTAGTCTCCATTAGGTTAGAAAAATAATTATTATAATCGGAGACGATTTCGACAGAGCAACTACCAATTCAAAATAATTATATTAGTAATAGTTTCATCAATGATTACATTTTTGTTTTATTATACAGAATATCCTAGTACTCATAGTGCAACTGGAAAAGTAAATCGGAAATATATAATAAATTTTGTTTACACGAGATTGCGTTTTCGAAGAAATCGATTTGAATATTCCATGGGGCATGCATGCAATAGAATATTACTTGATTATCTTAAAAAGGGGACATCGTATGAAAAAATTGAACTACATATTTCCAACTCATTTTGTTTGTACGTTTATCCCTTTCGAAACGTTATTTAAATTTCTTAATGTAGCGTGAAAAATACAAATATTTATTATTTTAATAAAGTACTTGTTATATTGGGAACTTTAAAAATATTAGAGTTTATTCGTTCCAAGTAGTTCGCCGTAAGTTCGAAGCTGTGGTCACCGGTGACCACCGTGGCAGCATTAATAGTTTCACATCTGACGAATCTAGCGCTCGATGTAAAATTTTGTTCGAATAACAGATAACCAACAAGATCCGCGTATAGTAATTTGATACAACGTATACGACGAATCGATACTAGTAAACAGAATTTTTTAAATTTATAAACGTATATAGATTACTAAATATTGTAAAAAATAAACAAATTTCTTACATTAAAAAGAAAATCAAAATGAATATAAAATGATTGCTCTTTATCTAGGAGTCTAATTTTTCTAATGAAAAAGCTATTATACTTGTGTACGGAAGATTAGTAATTTTCATTCTATTTTATTCATTTAAGGGTTGAATTAATATTTGTTCTTTTTAAAATAATTTAGTGTGTAATTTTAATGGAGAGCTTTCGAGAAAGAAATTTGAAGTGTTCGATAAAACGTTCGTGACAACTGATCAACGTTTACGGTGATCTTTCAGTCTATAAGGATCCCTAGATCAACGCAAAACACCGTGCGACGAGGGGATGAATGACAGTAATTAATGGTCTCGCTGTCGATAAATGATCGTTGTGGAGGAGCGTTCGTGTCTGCTCTTCATTATCGAGTAGCACTTTTTGACGAGCATCATGGTTTCAGTAAACTACCCTTTACTCTCGATTTTCATTATTTCAGATACCAACAAACAGAAATATATTTCGGAATCCACGGCCAATGAAAGTTTCAAACTCTCGATCCAATTACACTGTCAATACATTCCCCGTTATTAAATAAACGAATAAAAAATTATTCTCTTCGTCATCGATCGGTTCAAGTATTTTTTTATTATAGTATCATCCAAAGTTGGACAAATTTCATTCACAAATAACACAAATTTTAGATCGATTCATGTACGTTTCATTCACAAATCTGTTTGTAAATTAGAGTTTATTAACAAACTTTTCAAACCAATATTCAGATAAACAAAGTCGTGGCAGAGAACTAGTTTACTAGTGAATTTAAATAAAATTTGCCCAATTTTGTAATGCATTAAATTTTAAATATCTTCGGTAAAAAATAGTTCTAAAAAAAGGAGTTGGAATAATGAAAAAATTCAAATCGAAGTGGATAATAAAAGGTACCTACAAAACTATGTTAAGTATTAATGGTAGCATATGGCACAAAACAAATTATAATTACGATATAAGTTTAGAAGATTAGAATACCTACATTTCGAAGATGTCAATATCATTAATTAACTTGATAGAACCATAATTTTATACGATTTCTCTATTATATATTTGTTTCTTATTTCCCCCATTGAAAAATACTTTTTATTTTATTATTCGAATCCCGTTTTCTACTGTTTCAATATCGGTAAACAATTTGGTTTCTCGTAATTATTTTGTACCAAGCATTCACTAAAATGAAATGATTTGAAAGGATTTCCAAATTCGAACACTTTATTTTTAATTTTACCGCCGGTTAATCAATCGTAAGATCGATCCCGGTACTTGGATCGTCGAGATCAACATGTGGCGCCTGAGCAAATCCATTTTATATTTCCGTTTGTGCTCATTCTATGCTGCGATTATTTTTATATATCAGGACCCGTGGAAAGTACAATTGTTTATTTTTCTTTTTGTTAATATCACGTCAAAAAGTTTAATATTTATTGAAAATTGGTATTTTTGATTATCAAATATTAAATATTAACATTTATTTTTGCTTTGATACAATATGATGCTCGTTATTAAAAGTAATCAAGTTTTATGTTTATGAAGATGAAAATTCTTTTTTCCTTGCTTTATAAATGCAAAGTCCTTTAGAGAATAGTGGAACCGATTTGAAAGAAATAAAGAAAAATTTTAATTAAAATATTTTGCACATGCCAATCGAAAAGGTCCTCAATTAATTCGAAATTACTGTAGTAATTATACGATAGATAATTTTAATTTATGGTGGAAGATTTTTCTATGCTCCCCAAACAAATTATTCTAATTACCAAGGTCCCAATAATTTTATTAGGCAAAACATATTTCCATTTGATGTATAAAATTATTTTTTGTTTACTGCATAATTTTATTACAACGTAATATTTTCATAAATGTTGAATAACTACATAGAAAATACTCAGTCGTATCTAGAAAAAATATCCACAAATTATGTCACCAATTGAAGGTTGAGAAGCATCTAATTTGTTTTAAATTAAACCAGACAAACTTTAAAAGTTCCTGGTAACTATTTAAACAATTATTTAATGCGAGGGAGACGAAATTTCACTAACTAAAATGACATAGATCGAAAGAATATATTGCTTTATTAGATTCTGTAAAAAAGAAAAGAAAATCTTTCCGCCAAGTCTGATATTGTACCGTGTCTAAAGGATCGTGGGTGTTGATAAAAATGTTATTATTAATTTTAGTTGTAGCGCGTGCCAAGATCGTGATTTTTCGCTGTATATCGAATCGTTCGAGCGGCGTGCGCGATAAAGCGTCTGATGGAAACGTAATCCGGAGCACGTGTCATCGAAGGAAGGCGAACGCGATCACGCAACGCGGCGCGATTCATCGAAAAACCGCGCAAATCGATACCCGCGAAAACGTTCGTTTAAAGAACGAGCGGAAAGCGAGCGGCGGGATCGCGTCAGAGGCGGAAAAAACGCGCGGTTTCGTGAACGTCGCCGCGTCCGACCACGAACGGTCCCATTCCCCTTAATTCCTCGATTCCAAACGGGGGAAGATTATGAATTACTTCGTCCTCGAATATTCTCCTTTCAAAATTCACTTCGTCGCAACCTAAACATGTTTGCAATATAGTCTTCGTTATTTACGATTTCGAGATTTTAAATCAAATATTTAGAATGTCAGAATTCTAGTCATTTCGTGCTTCCAACTCGAAGATTTTCAACCCCCAATTTTACTTTCTTGTGTCACACATAAGATTGGTTATTTATTAGGTTTGAATACGAAATTAGGTTCGAGTCAATCAAGTTGAAATTATGAGTGAGATCTGAAAGCAAATGTTAGAATCGTTCGAATTTGCAATATGGAAAGACTGACATAAATGTTCGAACGATGTGTGTTTGGTAGTATTGTGTACAAATGATTTCTATAAAAGGATTCATAAATCTAAAATAGGTAGAAGTTTTGTAATCGAAAGGAGAACCAAAATTCAAGATTTAATAAGCATGGAACGTTTAATGACACAAATAAATCCAAAATGGTGAATATTATAGACCAGTTGTTAACGCAGTAATTGCACAATACGAAAATAGAAAAGTACTTGCAAAGGAAGTTTAAGAAAGATATTACCAAAAAATTATGAAACTTTGTATTTCTCGTTCGTGCCACAATTTATAATACTTTTAGGGGGTGAAATGAACCCTTATATAAAATGTAGAATTATCTTTTTCATCGAATATCTCGAGAATATTGAAGAAAAGTTTTAACAAAGGTTGCATGCTTTCAGTCACCCCTTAAAGATCTTTTCTGATTTTTAAATTAGCAGTTCCTATTATTGGAATAGTTTCATAATACCTAACTACATGATCATCTGTATGAACACCAGATTGTAATATAAAATTCGTTAAAATGAATGGATCATGTAAACAGACGTAAACTGCTTAAAGTGGTATCTTGCCAGACTGTTTTTCTTTGATAATGTTTTATTAAAACAATATGGAATCACAGGATGTTGAAAACGTTTCCCAACTTTCCTATTGAGGAATAAAAATGATCAGTTTCTTTAATATATCGACTGTCAGGCCAAATCCATGAGATTTTCTGTGAACTCCATATTCTGTTCCTAAACAGTTAGGAGCTTAATCTGATGTTTGTGGTAGTACTTATTTTTATAACCTAAAATTTGTACGTTCTATCCAAATTTAGTTTTTTTAACATTTTGCCTTGGAAATTAATATTTCGATCTAATTGGTGCAAAATCCTATCACTCACTTATGGGTGACGTAGCATTCAACGTGTTGAGGATAGATTTCATCCCCTAAAAGTAAATCATGGCACAAAGGAAAAGTAGGCATGTGTTAGAGATGGCCTACTGTAAATGTACACAAAGATTTCTCATTTTTATAAATCTCAAACTTCTCAAACTTGATATTAATGATTGGAAGGTGCGAGAGATGATAAATACCATCAGGGACAGTCGCTAGAGCACTATAGTTCAATCTAAAGCGACGAAAGTGTGCATCACATAATAAACAATCCATCTAAATCAATCCCAAAAAGAGTTTCTAAATTTCAGAGACGTTTCCTAAGAAGTTCTGACACAGATGATTCCCGTCTTGATCTGTTCGTTGTTTCTACATAGCCAATAAACAAACAACTCTTCTGCCCAGACCAAGTACAAACACCCCCCCTGTTTCATCCCATAAATTCTATTCCATTGGACTAAAAACTTCGAATCACGACGAAAGACACTTATTCGAAAACAAGTTCAACAAACTGTCGCAAGTGCGAAGATCGACCAGGGACCGATCACCGTGACACCAAGTTCAACGACCATCTCCTCCGACACGCTCGAACCGAAAATAATCAACTTTCATCTTTATCCCCGTTCGATTTCTCCATGTTTCAACAACACCAGAACAACAACAACAGCAGCACGTGTCGCGGGGGGGCCGGCCGCGAGCGCGGACGTTTAACGACCGATCGGAAAAAGGAAAAAGTTACCGTACCATGCGTGGATAGCGGCGGGGCGCGCGCGTGTTTCGAAACCGGCTCGTCGGTACGCTCGATTGGACAACAATACACGAAGAACGGTACCGGGGCACGAGCAGAGACAGCGACAACAGCACAGCACGACCAGCAACCGTGCCGCGTGAACACTACGCCGCCACCCTCCCCACCCACCCCTCCCACAAATCCTCCCGCGCGCCGCAAACCCCCCCACAGCCATCGTTACGTACGGGGACGCTCGTCTCTCTTTCGCGGAGGGTAGTTTCGCTCCAACGACCGCGACCGCCCCGCTGGAACTGGAACTCTCTCCCCTCCGGTGGTCCTCGGACGCCCCCCTCCCGCGGCGAGCCGCCCCTACCACGTGCCGCGGCCGCCCCTACGACGTCGGCGACGGGGGTCGTGAGCGGCGCGAGTAGGGGCGGCTCGTCGACGGAACATGTGTAACACGCAGCCTTGATTACGCGCGGGCTTGTAAAAATTATTATTATGGCCGTGAGCGCGCGCCGCCGCGGGCCAACCTCGCGAATTTTTACCCTTTAACCAGAGGCCGCGCTCTTTTTTCGGACGCCCGCGCCGCGACGTCACGCTCGCGGGGCCGACCCGCGCTTCGAACGTGACCTTTGCAACCCCCAATGATTGTTTCGACCGGATCGAACTGCTCTAACGATCCCTGCTCCGACTATTGCGATCGAGAAGATATTTCTTTTTCGCCTGTTGACGAGACATTTCTTTTTCTCGACTTCTCGAATACGAGTTTCGAATTATGACTAGACTGTGGATCTTTATGCAAATTATTTTTATCAACCCCTTGACGTACAACGACGAGCCTGACTTGTTACAAGTTCTTGATGACATGTTTCGCAATCATGAGGCTACTTACTCGTCTTCGAGTGTTATCTGTTCTTTCTTGTGGCCATTTCTTGTACAAACAAATTTAAACAAAATTAAGTGATACACGTTTGAAAAATTATTCGAAATCAAATTGTATTTCAAGGGGTTAAATGGAAGGGTTAAATGGAATTTTCACTTGGGATTCGTCCGTTCTGGTTGAGTCTGTAAATTAACGCGTTGACTACTATGCTAGTTTTGACTGTCTAAGGACATCCTCCATGTTAGGATAGATACACGAAGAAATGTATAATGCAATAGATATAAGTGTTTCTTTTGAATCAGTTGAATGGGAGCTTTGTAGAGGGCTGTCTCAACCCCCAAATATAATAATTCGTATCTTACTTTAATACTAAATATACCAACACCAATACTGTATTTATTTGTACCAAAGAAATTAAAACGATAGATACACGAAGACATGTAAATGCAATGAAAATAAGTGTTTATTCTCTTATAGAAAATTATCATAAATTTTCAAAAATTTATTGCAGTAAATTTTTTACAAGTTTGATTGAAAATTACGAATTTTAACTGCTTTTGTAGTTCCAGTGTTAAGTATATCTTATATTTCTGCACGTTAAGTGGATTCTGTAGTTTTTCGAGAATTAAAATTTCCCATAAATGCATAAACATCCACAGTCTATTACAGTATAGATCTGGGAAGCCCTCTGTTGTATGATTCCTTGGATGCATTGTAGGTTTATGAATATGGCCCTTTTCTTCTTGATGAGTATTGTAGGTTTTGAGCTCAATTAAAGCTGGCTGTTTTAAGAAGTTTTGTGTATGGTTACTAGACTGTGGATCTTTACTCAAATTCATATTTTTAGTAATAGAATCAATGAAATGGGAGCTTTATACAAGTTTCAACCCCTAAATATAATAATTTGTATCTTACTTTAAGTATTCTTTGTTTTTAAATTTTTATTTTGATGAGTGGATTCTCGAGTATTTGTCTAGCAAATATGCTTGCACCAAGCAATAGCATTTACTATTCTCAGTTTTATACCACCAAGTATCTTGTTTTGACCAACTATCCCTACAATTTATTTGTTCATAAAAGAACGCGTATTTCGTTATATTGTTGAGAACTTAAGGATGATACCATTCGATTTGAGATTCATTGTGCACTGTGAATGGGTTTGTGAGAAATTTGAATCGTCCAAGTTCGTCGACAGGCCATTTTTATTTCTCGCAGAGGCAGAAATTATTGGTTCGATGCTCTTTTTTTTCGAAAGAACCGATAAACGGAAATCGGTGCCGATCAACCGAATACCGCGCATCACGGAGACACGCAGAACAGTAACCGCGATAATTCCTGCGCACTCGACGAAAAGAAAAACATACCAGAATGCCGTTCCGTGCCAGTAGCTCGATGCGGCTGGCATTTGTCTGCTTCAGCAGCTCATCAGTCGATCCATTATCCGGGATAAATAAATAACGCGTGGGCCGGACGATCGATCGAACAACTGAAATATTTTAAGAATGCCCCTTTGAGTTCGCGACCCTTTACAAACGCCTCGATTATCCGCCATGACAAACATTACTACCGATCGAAACGTTCGTTTGCCAATTATACAGTGACAAGAACGATTCGTAAGAATTATCGAACTGTTCTCCTAATTGAAATGCAGAAAATAAAATGGATAAAAACATTTGATTATTCCTCTAATTCTCAGAGAAGAAACAATATAACAAAATTAAAATTGATGTTACTGTTAAGAAATGTGATGAATATTTCGACGACAGAAATATGTATATTTTGGTAAGTTTTCTAAAATGTTATACTTGAAGATATTGAAGAATATTCAGGCAAATTTGTCAACGATTTTACAATTTCCCTCAGACTTAAACGAAACGTAATAATTATTGTAAGACTTTTCAACTTCTATGTATTTTCTCGTTATCTCTGCAAACTTTCGTTACAGAGTATTTAACAATAATAAATTTGTACGAATCGAGAAGTGTGAATAACTTTCGCAAATTTCTACCTACGAACTAAAAAGCTCGACGCTTATAGCACGAGTGAAATCGAACCGAACAACTCGAGACAGCTTTTCGGATTGATTGACGTTTATAGACCAACGTTAGACACACGGGGATGATTGGAGTACGATTATGAGAAACTATAATGCGAATACCATTGTTAAACTTAATCGAGCAAATAAATAGAAATTAATTTTTTAGGAGAATATTGTTTGTTTGGCTTGTGCAAAGGTTGAAAGTTGCTGACTGACTACATTAGCTGTACTGTGCAGAATTTGAAAGATGATTAGAGTTCCACGTGTTCCACTCCCACCTTTAACGTTCTCCATATTCTTTTCACAGGTTATAAATTTTCACACGAATTGTTATCTTTAGCTAAGTTAATCACATCTACATCTTACGAGAAGGGAAAATCATCTGCCAGTTCCACCCACTCAACCCCCTCTCAGGAAATCCTAATTTTCTTTCAATTGCTTTCTTTATCACGTGGAATGAAATTGTACACGCGATCGACTCAGATAATAATCGTTATCGAGGGATCACTGTACATACCTAGATACGTCGTCTGATAAGGGTTCTGAAGAAAAGAAACATCGAACTAGTTGAGAATCCAAAGATGATTTTGGTGAAATATTTATGAAGAGTCGACAACATACGATGTCTCCACAATACACGACAATGTCTCTATCAACCCCCAGATGCTTCACCCAAATTTTCGAGGCATTTCTCATACAAAGTGGACGCTCGAAGATTTTTCATAGTCCCGTAGGAGGATGAAAGGGGTTTCTCAGGGTACATCCCCAATGATCGTTCTACGGGGCCAGTTTGCGACCGAGGAGTACAAGCGGCTTCCTAGGTTTCTGGTCGTAGTGGGACTAACCGCAGAATCGGAGGCAAGATGGCAAAAGTAAGTCGAGAGTCGAGGGGCGGCGCTGTGGCCTGGCCAGCCCACCCGCGCATCCTCGTTCTTCTCTCTTCGACTCGAGCTAAGATCACCGAAGAACCTGCGCCCGAGAAAACACGGGAGTCCATTCTTTTACCTACGATTGGCTGTTCCACCCACCTTCGCCTGGAAATCTTTTTTTACCGCGGAACATTCGCCCCTTTGCGTCCTGAACTGCTCACTGACAGGTGTTTGATACTCCAACTTGATTTCTTTTTTTTTTATTACATATTTCTGTTTTCAGGGTGGTTCGTAAACACATGTTCACCATGTCCATGTCCACGTCCTATATTACTATGTTACACTAATGGTCGCAAGTCACCATTGACGCGACAACAGTACTTGGTCGCTGAGCTAGCGACTGTTAACCCCTTGACGTACGATTTAATGTAATTTTTGAAACGTATACTATTTGGTTTAAATTTGTTCGTACAAGGAATGGTCACGAAAAAGAATAGATTTGATGTACGACTACCTTGTGAATGTAAAAATGTGTTGATTTTAATATATAAGACCAGTGTGTAGCCTCATGGTTGTGAAACTTGGTATCAAGAATTGTAACATGTCAGACTCGTCATTGTACAGCAAGGGGTTAAGAATTAATATTATATCGGACACGAATTCATTAACAATACCAATACACTTTCTGAGTATATAAAACAGAATTGTGTACTGAACATTTTGGAGGCTGTCGAATGCAAATTAGATCTTCGTAACTAGCATAATGGCGTCGTTGGAGAGCTCAATTGTCAATCAATGTATTTTGTTTCTGTTACAACGAATAAGAGTGGTGGGAATAAAAATACTTGGAATCCAGGAAGGGTGAAAAGAAGTGGAGAAACGAGGTTTTTACGTTACGGAAGAGAGTCTTGGGGGCGTCGAGCGACAAAGGGTCGTTGGCTTTCGGACGGTAAACGTTGAGGAAATCCAAAAATCCTCCGGAACAACCCGTAAAAGGCCAGAATAAACATTTCCTGAACGGTTAGTAGCGATGTGTGGCGGGAGGGAGGGCGCACAGGGCGAGGATGAGAGGGTGCTGCGGTTTCGAAGGGCGGAGGTTGGTTCCAGACGCCAGGGTGGCGCGAGAGAAACGAACGTGGCTGAGGCGACCACGTGTCGGAGGAAGACGGATCCTCGACACAACTAAAAGTAGGAACTGAAGCTAGCGAGAATGGCGGCTGCTTCAAAGAAGAAAGTGAATCGTTAAAGACGGCTCTGCGTTTTTAAAACACGGAACTATAGGGTTGCACGAAGCTCGAGTCTTTCGAGCATCATAACTCGGTCTCAAAGAATCTTTAATGTTAAAATTGTATAAAGTGCGACGAAATTAGTGGTATAACGTTCGTTAAAAAATAAATAAACAATTTGGTACGAAACCATTTCGTTCGAAGCCTTGTTTTCGAGAAAATCGAATTTGAAGATTCGTTTGGATCGCGTAAGCTAGATTGAAACCTGCTTGCAAACATTGATTACAATTTCTTAACAAATTAACAGATTTAATTCACATTATTTTCTTAGTGGCCAAGATATTTGGATATTAAGTATCACTTCGATTAGAACTTTTAAAGAAACTTTGAAAAATAACTACGATTTTCGTGACTTAATCCTCTTACAACACGGTATTCATTACATGGTTTCCATATAACACTATTTAATAAATTTGGTCTTCATATATCACAAATTATATTTGTTCATATGGTTTTTGTCGAAATAGACAGAAAATTTTGTCATGTATTTTCTAATTTTTATTAAAATGTTAAATTTCGATTTATTTTAATTCTAATTGACGGAACGCATTAACCGTGTTATAGCAGGGTTAACTGTAATTTGATCCTTAATTGAGTAATTTTCTAAGAGATAGAACAGAGCGAAAATAATGCCAAATATTTCAAAAATAGAAAGTTTCTTGTTGAATAAATGATAAATATATTTTTGAATGGCACTGAATTAATTTCTATGCCTACTATAAAGTAAATTGTAATAGTATGACTCTAAAAAGATACCAAAGTACTTTTCCAATGTTAAATATTGAATTCATTAAATTCACAAATAACTTAAAGTTTTGTTTAGAAAAATATTACCCCTTCATCATGCTCGATAGACAATAATTTTATTTACAAAATCAAAAAGGTATGGACGTCTTTTATTCTCACTTATCACACCCCTAACAAGTGAAATGAAGTAATAAAACTAGACTGTATATTAATTTAAAATATATTAAATTACTGTCAATGTGGATGTAAAGTATTATAAATAGTTTACAAATTTCACATAAAATTTTACATAAAATTCTATTAATACTATTACTGTTAATTGATATTGTTTATTATTATTTCAATCATATAGATACACTAACTGCTCTTCTATATATTTTTATATTTTACGGACATATTTCTGTAGAACACCGAAACAATGTGTTCGAAACAATGAAAAGGATGGATTATATAATATTAATTTCTAATTTCTTCCAATATTAAATAAAATTTATGCTTGCTAAAATTTACTGAACCAATAGATTTGCGAATAATTAAGATTCCAAAATCGTTGGACATTCGCGACGTTTGATATAGAATAACAGTAAAATCATACAGGCCACGTTGGTCGAAGCTAGTTCCAAAATGAAGTTTGAAATACTTTTTCAGGGGATTCGAATTTTTCATCACAGGTGGCCGAAATAAAACTATTTATATTTCAGCGCTCTTTCGAGCCGGACTCGTAGAAAACTACCCTGTTCAAAGTACGGCTCAGAGATGGCGACACGTAGATACTTTTATCACCCTTCGTCACCGGGGGGGTGCGCAACCCCTTTTTCGATGCGCACCATTACGACAGCATGGTCGTATCGTCGCGATAAACGCTGAATATTTTAAACGATAGTGATTTTTACGTCATCTTCGCAAAGAAAAAAACAAAAAAACTTTTTTTTTCTGTGAAACAATAGTTCGATCTTTTAAAAATAATATAGAAACGATCTCATTGAAAAAATTATAATAATAACAGAAATATGACATATGAATGTTTATAGAAAAAGTATTAATGTGTCTAAAAACAGTTTTTAATACGTCTTCTTTTATTACTAACGTCGACAATGGTCCACGAATAAGAGTTGGATTTATTGAAAATTGTTTTAGCATTCAAAAGATTTAATGATAATTATGGTAAGTCTATTGTTTCACTATATATTCCCTATCGTCGAACATAACTCGTTTTCCTTGAAATATATAAATTCTACAATTTCAATAATTCAAAGAATTTCATAACTCCGTACGATGAAGAATGAATATATCGAATTCTTTGAAATATAAATTTAAATATACATAAATATTAAATATACACAGACGTATATTTAAATAAAAACATACTTTTGAAAATTGTAATATTCCTCGAGTTCGGTTTTTCGAACGCTGTTATACACGATACTGATTAGATAAACGCCATCGCGTTTAGTCGAGTCTAATGCGCATACACATAAAATATTTGTTTTCCAGTCTTATTATACGTTCCGTACGTAATGAAATATTGATTCGAATCGGACGTACAGTATCGTTATCAAAAATTCATAAATATACCCCCGAGTTTATCGGTGCTAATGTGACGTAACCCCTCGACAAATATATATCGACAAGCATGGTTCTCTGCCAATTTTTAATCGCCGATCGTTCGACGAAATTTCGTCCGGTTAATTAACGAAACGTTAATTTGAAGCGTATTTCCCTTATATCGAATGGACTTAACTTCACGGGAACGCTGTCATTCATTACGCGATTTAATTGCAATTTATTTGTCAGCACCGGTTCGCCAATTTTTCAACGTCATCCTGTCCAGGAATTTTTAATAAAGTTTCGTCGAAACGGAAATTCGCGAGAAAGGGCCCCGCGTAGCTACTGATATTAAAATGAAATGCTAATTAATTTTTCTAATACGCGTCCCCGGGGCAGTCGCGAAGTTTCGGTTGCTATTATTGCGCGAAATGAGGCTAGAACGAAATACGTGTTCGCAAACATCGCCCTGAATTCAATACTCGCAGTGACACACTGCGGGGAGGATTCGTATATCGATCCTTGTCGATTTAAAATATCCCGATTAACATTTCAAATCTACTGAAAAAATCATCGACTTCTTTGGTTTCGTTGGAAATCAGGTCGGACTACGTTTATAAAATAAACATATTATGAGAAATAAGAGATCCAACATTATCGACAGTTACGATCGACCATCACCAATGAGTCGATAATTTAAACTATTTTTTGTTTTTGTCTCTGCGAGTGCAGTCAGTTTCTCTTATGATTCATCCCGTAATGTGACCTCTCAGATATTTAAACTTCAAATTTGTTTCAAATTTATTTCAAAGTAAATGAAAATTATACAAAGAAGTTATCGAGAATATGAAATTTATAATAAATTGTGATTATCTACGCAATAAATCTCAATTACAAGTGGGCAGTTATTACAGATTTTTAATTTGATTTACGTGCTCATCATAGATTGGTTCTAATTACTTTTGAAAACATTTTTATGTTTTTTTTTAGATTTATTTAATGGAATTAGACTACTTGTAATACAGTTTGAACAAATTCTTATTGTGCTTGGTATATTTAGAATACTCTCTATTGTTAGGTTGGTGAAAACAATCTAATTATTTGAATATTGAAGGATCGAGTTTCAATTGTTGGAAAATATAGTTCTTCCCCTAAATAGTGTAAAATAAATGGTTATTTTAAATTATTTAAAATCGTCCATTATGTCTACGTCGTATATTGTAAAAACCAATAATTTCTGTTTCTTTTCTTGGTCCAAAAACAAAATTGTCAGAATTATGCATGTTTAGTAACAGTATGAGAGTCTTTTGCATTCTATCTTATACATTGATCCATTTGTTAAATATTATGGTAACTATTCACAATAACTTAAATAATAATAAAGATAATTGCATTAAAATGGTACTATGTTACCTCGAAAAATGATTAAACACTCGAGACACATTTTAAAATCCTTGCTCTATAATTAAATAATGATACTTTCATTTTAAAAGTCGCCTAAAATCCTCGTCCCCGAATGAAAGAACTCCCTGAAGTGACAATAAAATTTGCAACTTACTTTAAGCAAGCCAGCATTGGCCATTCCTTGACGTTTGACAAAAATGGGAATTACGCCAAGACTGAAAACACGGGTTCCAACACCAATTTACTAGCAATAGAGATCCACCGTTTCCAAAGCACATAAATGAAAATGTTGCTGAATGAATAAAGAATAATAATCGTAATGGGACCATCGATGCACTTTGTATGTTAAATTGGAACCAGGTAACGAAATTATCGAAGATGGAATTTGAAACTTATTTCGTAGATGGAAGAAGGCAGTAGACTGCAAAGATCTATACATCGACGATTGAAAATGAATGTATCATTAGACTGTGGATGCTTGTACATTTATGGGAAATTTTAATTCTGGAAGAAACTACAGAATGCACTTATGCAAAAATATAACACTTGAAGTGAGATATGATTTACTATATTTAGGGGTTGAGACAACCCTCTACGAAGCTCCCATATCATTAATTTCTCAATAAACATACGAACTTGCATAAAGATCCGCGATCTACTGACGAGGTGGCCTAACATCTGAAAATCAGATCCCAAGATCGTATTTTGTGAAACATTCCGCCGCTGCAAGAAGCGCTGTCGAATTTTCGGTGTCGCTCGATCAGCGCGTCGTCGCGCGAACGCCACGGGGCTATAATCACCCCCCGAAAAATCCGTGAGCCTGGCAAAGGGGACGGCAAACATCCCGCAAAACCTTAACCACCCGAATGGTACTGTTTTAATGTAATTCCAGGGCCGGTTTGTCGTTCGGCTCATGCACGCATGTAACAGCGCGAGCGACAAACCCGTCGACCAGCAACCGCGCGTAAAGAGAGACGGAGAGAGATGAGAGAGAGGTGATTCCAGGGGGTGAATAGTTGTGCGGTGGGGGCGGTGTACACAGGTAAAGGGAGAAGAAGAATAACAGAGACGGAGGGTCGAACGAGGAAAGACAACCAGGTGGAAAGAGACGCTGGAAACGTTGGTAAGAGAGAGGATAGGGGGGGTTAAACGAAGGGGGGTCGAATGCGGGGGTGAGAGAGGGAGAGAGAGAGAGAGAGAGGGAGTAGTGTTTTGTTCGCGCGCGATGGACGCGTCGCCATAGCGACCGGCGGTTGTTTATTATTGCGTCCAGCGGTCGTGTGGGGTGGTATGGAAGAGAGCGCGGGGTAGTTTACGCGACGAGGGGTCGCGCGGGGCGTGCAAAGGGTTAGGCAGCCGTTGGCGGGGTCGGGGGCGGGAGGGGGGGGGTGGGGAACGAAGGGCGGAAGGACGCGAGAGGAAAGGGGTGGAACGCTGGTGTGCAACGAGGGAGTGGCGGCCGACCACACGAGGCCGAAAAACACACTCTCCGCCAAACCTATCCCTCCCCCTCCCCCCCCCCCCGCCTCTCCACCCCCGTACACCACCACCACCCACCCGGTGGTAATGAGAGTTCGATAAAGCGCCGTTACCAGTGTGTGACGTCAAGCGAGTTCTCTCTTTCACTCTCCTCGAACGCGCCCCGTCCCTTTTTTATTCTACGTCCGTCTTGCTCGATCGCTACTTTTTTCTATTTTTTTTTTTCCGTGTTGGTTCGATTTTTTGCTTCCACGTAACGTAGCGTGTGCGCGCGTCTCTCTCTTTCTCTGTTTTTTTTGCTTGCTCGTTGCCTTTTTTCGGTCGCCGTTAGCAGCGGCGAAGTCGCGGCCGTGTGACAAAAAACGAAGCCTCGAAAATTTCGCCGGCCGTGGCGCGGCGCGCGATCGCGAACGCGAACGCGGCGACCGGCCGGCACATTTTTTCCCCCCCGACGGCGATAAAAACGTCGCGGTGGCCTGATGGGTATCATATTTTTTTTCTACGGGCCCGGGGGGGCCGCAATTTGCATCGACCGGTAGTGTTGACGCGGACGGAGCACTCCTCGCTCGCCGTGATCGCGTACGACGCTCTAATTGCTTTCTGATCTACCGTACGGGGGGCGCGGATTCGCCCTCGTTTACCACCCCCTCCCTTGTCGTTCCTGGACCAAGAACGCCGAGTCACCGATTTTCGAAACTGCCGCTTATAAGAATTGGGGCGTTTGGACAAAACATTGTTGATGTATGAATTATTATAGCAACAGGGAAAGAAGTATTCATCTTCCTGGGGTGATTTGGAAGGTAAAACTTTCTGCTTTTATATTCCAAAGTCGAACTTTGGAGATTCTAATTTCCTTGACAAAAATTGAGGGGTTAGACCACTGTAAACATCTGAAACAAAGCGTTTTTTTTTTTTAGATGGATGGAAAAAGTAAGTGGGTACTAATATTCAAGAATGTTATTAACCATGTCGTTAAGTGTTAAAAAAAACAATCGTCATGCAGTGTAACTGACGCAAATTTGTATCTGGAAGAAAACAAAAAATTTTTTCTTAATCCACACGAGCGTAGCTCATCCGCAGTAAATCCGGTATTTATTTCTGTGGGGCGTCTTTGGAACAGTATGGAAACCACGGAATTAAATTTAACCACAAAGAATTCCTCGAGCAACTGACAGTGGCCAGCGGTGGAAGGGGGAAAATCGAACTGTAATTAATCCCAAAGTTCAGCAGCGCACCTGTTCGAATACCTGTAACCCCGCGTCCTGACCCTGGAAACGTCAGGCCCCCTTCTTCGGAACAGACGTTTAAGACGCACGCTAATTAAGAACGGCATCTCATTGCGCAGCTGCCACCCATTGCTCCCGCCGCGCCGTCAGGAATTATTAAACGGTCACGGAGAAAGCGACATAAGGTCGACGAGTAACCAGAAATTCGGAGAAACAACCTCCGAAGACCCCGATCGTCTGAGGTGTCTGAGATTCGTGCAACAACGATCATTCGATTGCTATCACCAAAACCCAAATTTCATGACACGGAAAAAAATATAGCGTGGTTTGGGAGCAACTGTGTTATTTCTTTGGATAATTGTCGATTTGTTGAAGAGAAAAGGAGGGTTAAAAATGCGTCTGGCGCTAAAGGCGCGGTAACGATTTTTCTCTTGGAGGAGGGTCCACAGAAACACAGACACGGAAGACGGGTCAGCAGCGGAAGTCCGGAAGCCTATCAGCGCCTCGGAATCTGTACCGTCAGCTCTACGATTCGCCTACGTGCAGAGGCTCGAGATTAAGAGAGAAGAACGGCGGAAAACTGATAGAATTGTCCGATAGTTTGTTCGAAGACAGAGAATTGCGTGTTATTTTACACCCCAGAATCGGCAGAAGAAGATAATATAAATTCTTAACTTTACGGACTTCGAAAATTCCCATTTTTTTGGCATCGATTGTAGTAGAAATCAAAGAATATCAATTTTATTTTCTGCACGAATAAGTTCCATGAATTAGTTCTGAACCAAATTTTACAATTAATGTAGCATTCTTTAAAAATACAAATTTTGAAACGATTATACCGTAAAACTTAATTTCTCTAAGGACACGTAATATTACAATTGTAATAAATATTAATGTCTTGTACTTCAAATAAAACATTTTACAATAAAGAATAACAAAATTACGAAAGTGAATTTTTAAAAATTGTAAACCTACAATACGTCGCCAATTTTAATTTTCGAGCGTTCAACATTTATTTCGAATATCGACGACGTTGTTCGACGCAGGAAAAGCGTTTCGTAACGTTGTATTGACCGAAGGAATATAAATAATTTGAAATGAACCTCAAAGCTTCCGGTGGCCAGTTGGTCGTAGGATGCTGGGAGCTTTTAATTCTAAATCGACGAAACGCTTTTCCCGAAGCTTCGCCGGAGCGGACCGTGACGATCGTTCACGTGACAGGTCGCAGAACAGAACGTTCGCTTCCTGGCCGCGTTTCACCGGCGGTGCATCCGCTCACCTGCCCTCCGTCCCGCGATAATTTACTCTTTTTTCGGTCGCCGATTCGGCTGGCCGGCGCTAATTTACATTTACGAGCGAGATCGGCTAATTGCCGGTTAACCGGTCGGCCGAGCGCGGCGATACGAAATACCTGGCCCAGCAGTTTGTTGACTTCCGATACAACTGTCGTTTACCGTGAGAACCATCGTTACACGTCCGCCTACTTCGATCGCGCCCTCTTTCTTCAACCCGTTCTACGAGATACAGTGATCCCTCGCTCGATGACCGAACCTTAGCACCGGCTTGAAGACACTCGGAGCCATCCCCACCGTTCCTTACGTTTCGACTCGTTGCTCTTTAATTTTATTCATTTTAAACATTTCTTAGAAGGTTATTAGTGTTGTACATTTTAACTAATCCGAAAGAGACAGTATTTTGCTTCTGACGTTCCAAATCCAAAAGTTATTTAATTTATCGGAAATAGCGCCATGACACTGGTAAATAATGCTCTTACTAGAACTCCATTTTAATTTTTGATTTATTCCAGAATTTGTATTTACACATCTTCCCCTACAATCGGTCGAGCGCTTGTGAGAGCGCGAGCCCTCTAGTGGCGAGCATGGGAGGCGACGCCACAAGTCTATTTCTTGAGTGTTTGTGAATCTAACTATGCAAACTTGCGATCCTAATATTAATATTGTTTTCGACAGAAACGAAAGGAGAAGTTGGATTCCCCTGATTGGAAAAATAGATAGTTTCGTTTAAAAAAACAAAAGGTAATCTTGTAATCTCTGTAGCCTCTTCATCTAGAACAAAGTTACGTGTTTGTTATATTTTCCCCACCATTATGTTTATAGTAACTATCATTTGAAGTTTTCGAAGCAAATTTACTGTTTCAATTAGAGTAGGACACCCTCGCGAACCTAAGTCCAAGCTGCTTTATAAAGAAAAGATTAATACTGTAAACACACTAATTCCTCGATTGTTCAACCTAATAGGGTTTGGTCGCATAATCGAAGGAATTAGGCAGGTAGTTTACCATCAAAGACCAGCAGGTAGACGATGAATATGTCATACATCTTTCTTAAACGATGATAATATCCCTATACAAATGTATATAATGTATGGTAATGACGTTCCTAGGATATAATACATTTAGACAAAGATATTCGTAAAAATTTGCTGAATCTTTAGAAGGGAACCAATTATTTTCGATCGCAGGACTCGATTAAAATAATTTTTGACCATCACACATACCCCCGAAATCCTACGCATTTTCAAGAAAAAAATTCGAGAAGCCTAAATTTTTCGACAAAAAAAAAAATTTCAAATCGTTCCGGAAAAATTATTTTCGGTTGTGGGGGTCAATTACAATCATTTCTGGTGAATAGACATACCCCCAAAATCTTACGCATTTTCAAGAAAAAAATTCGAGAAGCCTAAATTTTTCCACGAAAAAGAAAAAATTTCAAATCGTTCTGGAAAAATTATTTTCGGTTGTGGGGGTCAATTACAATCATTTCTGGTGAATAGACATACCCCCGAAAACCTGCACATTTTCGAGAAAAAAAATTAATAACTTTTTAACGAAGCCTCCATCAACAAATTGGTATTCTTGATTTTAGTCCTATTTTGAGCTCTAGAATCTCCCATTACAATTTTCCCCTGGGGTGGTCGAACACCCTGTATAATTATGGTACCTTTTGGTCACTGAATAATAACAGAAGAAAGCATCGAATCGTACATTTCATAGCCAATGACCCAATAAATGATCTGAGTATCGAAAATTCCTCAGATCGCAAAGGATTGAGGACAATTTTGCCGAGGCGGAGATACGAGAAGACAAATAACCACGCGATATGGAGCCCGTAAAGACCACCAAAACGTACACCGTGATACAGGCGCCAACGAACGAACTCGTCGCCGCAATGTGTTATCGTCGGTAAACGAGTTGCCCTGTCACTCGCTTATTCATCTCTAATTCCGTCGGCAGCCTCGCGCTTTAGCAAGATGAAACTTTAATTTCGGTCGGACCGGGGCGCGAAACAAACGAAAAAAAAAGAAGAGAAAGAAAATAATTATTCGGCAGCGAATGATCCCCCGTCGCTTACGGTGCATATTTACGATCCTATACCCGGGCGTGTTGTCGATTAATCGAACGAACCGCGTCATTTTTATTTATGCTCCGTTATAAACTCTCGGGGGCCGGCGTTAAAACGCGACGCTCGAAATAATTGGCGGACCATCCCGCTTGAATTACTTAACACTTTGCCTACCTGGCCTAGTTAGGCACGAGTACGCACCGACGAGAGCCTGCAACGCGATAGTGAGCGCCATTGTTTGTCAAATTCTGTTGCTTTTTGATGAAACTTCAATTATAGACTCTCTTTATTCAATATTCACAGGTAATTCGATAATACACCGATAAAAAACAATTCAAATTGCGGTTGAAGATCACAGGGGAACGGTAGAACGGATTCACAAGTGTTATTAACGATAATTTTGTTGATACAATTGGATTGCATAAGTTTGTAGGACACTGTTGAGTATGTAAGGGTATCTAATAATCTCAAATATAAATTCAAAATTCAATGAAAAGATTGTTGAAAATATTTCGTAAGGATTCCTCAGAAACTATTGAATTTTTCAAAGTAGAATGTTTGTAATATAATAATAATTCTGCCCAGGAAATTAAATTTCTCGTAATCTTTTCACTCCCCAATTTTTATTCAAATTTTCGGATAATATCGAGTAAGTATTTCTAATAATCTAACCTATAAATTGGTAACTCAATTATACACGCATTTATTTCTTCTCCGGTTTAACTTGATTTTTTTTTAACATTCGAATATATTCTTTAACATTGAAAGAGAGTTTTGGGAAATGATTTCACAGAAAAAATTGAATTTTCTAAACCAGGATGTTTGTAGCAAATTAGTTTAGTAAACCTAGTATTGCAAACACTTGAAAAGAAAAATATTTGTGACCTGGTGGCTAGGGTTAAATTAGTCGCAGGGGCCACAAAATGGTGGACTAATCGTCGGAACAAAAATCGCGATAATTGTTTCTTTATTACCTCGAATGCCAAATCGTTAAGAAACGTTGGAACAAACGGCAACGAACGATGGAAATATTGCACTGATTCTATGGGGAGGGGCGTGCAACCCCGCCCAATCATAGTCGACCGTGACAAAAGTTGAGTTTGATATTAAAATTTCCCTTTCGTCGATTGCGATTTTCCGTACAGAAGAAAACGACCGGGCAACAAATGTAATTAAGGGCTCTTTCTGTCGATGAAATTATGGCAGACTATCATTGATGGTCGCGACGGGATGATGAACGCGGATTGGCATTTTCCAGCGTCGAACAGCATACGCACGGTCTCATGCACGCGTACACACTGTGCTTGGTTTGTACGTTAAAGCGAGGTCCAACGCGGTACCTGTCACGGTCCTCTGGCATCACCCCTCTTTCACCCACCCCCCCAACCCCACCCCCGTGGCCGCCGTTCCATCGTGGACTCGCCGAGCGAACCACTCGGTTCGGTTTTTAGTTAATGCTCGCACCCATCACGTAGCCAACCACGTCGATGGACTTTAACCCATTATGGTTGCGTCCGCATCGCGAGATACACTATTCGGATATTTAAAGGACGGCGTGGATCCTCCAACGGTGGAAAAGTTAATTGGACGTGAGTCGAAATTCAGCCAACACGGTTCGTTGCAATTTTTTCTACGCTCGTGAATCGTGTCTTCTTCTAAACACGATTACGTTATTCATATTTCCAATTAACCCCGCTGTTTCCACGCTCATACTCCCTCCACGTGTTTGATTCGGATTCAGAACACAACCGTAACGAAGTTATGTAATGAAAATGTGGAAACGTACCGTCAGTAAATGTATAAAATAAATATTAAGAAACACGATACCTACGAGAATTTTAATTTGGTTTAGGGTCGTTCAGACCCGAAGAGAACGGCGGGGTTAATGATTTATGATACATGATGAATATTTTTAGAAATTTAAATATATTCACAAAGCACGAATTTTCTTCTCTAAATTAATTCAGCTTCAAAAACTCTTGATTATCGTAAGATGCTGATAACTTCTTGTGAGAACTTATAGATTTACGAGGGTTGAAAATTCCTACTTAAAATTTAGCGAATTTAAGCGAATTATGAATTTTCCCTTATTGACAATTTTTAGGTCCTGTTATAGTTTTAGATTCGTGTCAGGATTTTTATTTAACTTGTTTGAGTTGTAAATTTATCATAAAGATTGAAAATACCTTCCAGCTTTGCATTCAGAAATACACATGAATTATAAATATTTTCTTCAATGAGAGATGTAGAATTTCCGAAAATTTATAATTAGGTTTAATTTTTTACTTTAGGTCGGTAATTTCATTTAGTTTTGTCTGAAAAATTTTCAATAAGATATTATACGTACCCCATGAATTTTACACGATTTCTATATTTGTTTACACCCCTATTTTGACTTCTGTCACCAAATATTTCGTTCATATTATTTCAAGCAACGAATTAAGGAACTGATTAGCGCCAACAATAAGAGTAACTGAATTACGATATTTCTATGATTTGAAATTTCAGAGTGTAAATTTACAATTTGAGAATTATATTTTGGACTTGGATAAGGGTTAACAATTTTACTTTCCCTGGAATAGGAAATTTTGACAACCTTACGATATTCGGAGGAAGTTTATTTCGAGTTCTAAATTTTCAAACAGCTTTTGCAACACGACGTCCAGTCGATCGTTCAGCCATTACTGATAAGCGTCGCCAATACTTCAACTCCGAAACCATTTATAACCATCCGCTACAAAAGAGAGCTAAACGAATTTCTACAAGAAAACAATAGCAAGCAAAAGACACGACGTTCGATCAAGCAACGTCAAACTGGCTATAACAAAAATTAGACAAATTTTTGATTCGTAAATTAAATAAATTCAAGGGTTAAATTCTAGGGTTATTCAAATCAGAACACTCGATAATATTTTTGGTGTGATAAAACGAATGAAAAATATCAAAAGTCGTTTTAACGTCATCTTGTAAAAGCAATCGTGTTGAAAAATCATTGCTAAATATAATAAACAGTGTAACGCAAGCACTAAACAAACATAATTTCTGCTCATTGTGCGTGAAAATACTTTTGGGTATACACATGCGTAAACAAATAATTATCGCGATAAAAGAATCAAAATATCAATAAGAAAATTGAAAGCAAATTAGAAATCGTGGAAAGGAAGGTTGAAAAATACACTTTAACATATTCCCTCTTCCGCAAGGAATTATTTTGGATTATTGCACATAAACTATCAGCTCTATCCAATAAACAATCGCGAATCCTAATCTCTGTCGATGACTTTGGATCTACTTCCAAAGACCCGTCACGATCTTCCGAGTCCGTCGAAGAAATTCCAAGCGTTCGTCGTCCATTACCCGTAACCATCTCCGATGTTTCCTCCTGCATTCGTAATCAGCCTCCACGTTAAAAAAAAAAACCAGGTAACAACGCAAACAAAACAGAAAACCAACCCTCGCGAAAACAAAGCGAAAAAGAGCCGGGGTAAAAACAAAATAAAAATTTTAAAAAAGCGCATCAAACAGTATACACGACGTCGAACAAACAACGTCAGACAGGCTACGACGAAAATCGTGTCCCGGTGGCGTGGGTGGCGGCCGCGGGGACCGCGGTGGCGCCGAGGGTTTGCGGGTGGAAGGGTGGCGGATGGGTGGGGGAGGGCGGTGGATCGTCGGATCGCGGGATCCCGGTCGATCTAGCGGCGCTGGTCTCCTCTGGAGAGGGCGGAAGTAGCCGTGAAAAATTTTCCCGTCGACGTGTGGTGGCCCGTGTACGAGGCCAACGCCGCTCATTTCGCGGTGTTCGGGGTGTCGGGGGTGGTTCACCAGAGAGTGTACCGCGGGTTGGGTCACGCGGGGATGAGTTGCGTCCACGGTGTGCAGGCCGTGAGCGTAGCGGGAGTTTCGAAGCTAGAGCGAAAGAGAGAAAGAGAGAAAGGGAGGAGAGATAGAGAGAGAAAGAGATGGTTGGTCGGCAGCGCGGAGTCGCGCTGGGGTAGCTCGGGGGGTAGCCGGACGTGGGGTAGACGGTAGTGGTGGCAGTGGGTGGCCGAAGGTGAGGGTATTTGTTGGCGCGAGTGGCTAGCCAGTCGGATTACCACCGGGAGGGTGTTTCGAGGGGGGTTGGTTGGATGGGCGCGGGGTGTGCGCGCGGCTCGCCGAGGGGAAGGGGGAGGGGGCTGCTATGGGTCCGCAATACACACAGTGGCACTCGACGAAAAATGTAGCCAGAGAGCGACCGCCGCTGGAAAATTTACACGCATCACGAGGGCGAGGCTGAATGGCGAGGGTTAAAAGAGCATCGCTAATGGCCACCGCGTCGGTTATTTTGTGGATTTTTATAATACGACCCCGGCGAGCCCGTGTCCCTTCCTCCCTTTTATCTGTCCCGCGGACGCACGGCGCTGGACACAGTCGATTCCATCAGTTTTTCAATCCGGCTGATTTTCCTTCGCGCACCAACCCCGCCCGCCCCGCTCCCCCGACATGCTGCTCCACCGCATTTGCGTGGATGAAATTGAGCGATAATGAAGGGCTCGATTCGATTTTCCTTGCCAACCGACGCGTGGTCGTGTTCGTGTTCGTGTTCGTGTTCGTGCTCGTGCTCGTCGAACCCGCGACACTTGTTTTTTTCTTCAATCGGTTTGTCTCGTGTCGATCGCGAATTTTTATTAGGCCCCGAACGAGGAGAAATTATTATTCCTTTCGCGAACGGTCGCGTGACGAGTGGAAATTAATATTTCCCGTCTCTGTGACACTTCACGACGTTTAATTGCCGCGCGAAGAACGAAAGGCGCGGGCGTTTATCGAAGTGGGCTGATAAACTTCGCTGCAGCCCGAGAGTGCGGACCGATGGGAATTCGGGTACGCGACGCTTTTTAAGGATTCCCTGTGTCGCCTGTGTTTCGCTATTTACGCGAGATGAAACATTCCAGGCGAAGGGAAATGACGCGCTCGCCTCACCCTCGCGCGCCCCTCCCGGAAGTGCCGGTAATAACCATTAACTGTATTTCTCTTTCTCGGTCGAATTATTATTGCTTCCTTAGCAACAAGTGTCTGTCCTGTCGTTTCGTTGTCAGTCCGCTGGAGTGTACTTTTTTTAGAAGTATGAAAAATTTCGTGCTAAACGGATGCGGAAGAAGGATGATATATAACGCATTTCCGGCGTCAAATGTTAGGTCAAACGGTGTCAAACCGGTATAAACTCTTGCTAATATAATTGCACTGTGTAATTATAATGAGTCTATATAATAAACTGCAATGTAGTCAAATTAGTTGCAAAACAGCATCAAACAAAAGATTTTCTTAAAGAAAAGTAGGCAGTTTAAGTTTCTCTCAATGAGAATTGTTTGCATAAATCTGTTCTTCATTTTCGTTTCTTAATTATGTTGTTTGATATAACAAGGTTCATTATTGAAAAAGATTATTATACATTTTTAATTATCTAACTATCTAAGTTAGACAAATGCGCCATTACACAAGTAGAAAAGAAAATAGGACATCATAAATCTCTTTCAAACTTCGTCGTGCAATCTTATTCGCTGATAACGAAGACAAATTCGTTATTGCAAAAGTAGGAAACGAAATTTAACTTTACAACGCAACTACGTACAACTGCATTCCCTTAAACATCGTTGATCACGTTCAAAGTAACTTTTCAGACAAATGTCACGCAACCTTCTTCTCTGTTAATCCAGCAAAATTCGTTATTGCGAAAGTAGAAAAGAAAATTTGCGATTAGTAACAACTGTTGCAATGACAGCATTTTGAAGTTGAAATATTGATTTGTTTCTTGTTTTCAATTTTAGCAGGCTAAAAAAAAAAAAATAGAAAGAATAATAATTTTGACGTTTTACACACATTTCTAAGACTATATCCTTTAAGAAAATGCAAAAAAAAATTTTTTTTGACAATGTACAGTAGAAGGCCCCCTTAAAACGACTTCCGTATCGTGAAAGAAGGAATGGAACATGTTTAAACAAGTTAAGCAACTAAGACAACTTCGATACCGCAAAAGTAGGAATGGGGGTTTGACATAACGATGCAGTCACTGGCAATTGCGTGGCGTTAAATATCGTTAAACACCGTCGAAGAGGTATTTCGTTAGAGATTTATGCGGGTGATTGGGGCGCTTCGAATAGAATAAATTCGCGGACGCGTTTGGAACAGTATTTCCGGTGTATTCGAGCCGCGACTAAATACTCGATATTCGAAACATCGATAAAACTATGGCGGTCGAATATTCTTCGGTCACTTTGAAGGTGCTCCGTGGAGTCGACGGGGTCAGAGATCCAGCGTGATCAAAGTCCGTCCGGGCGGTCGGGATCCATTTAACGCGACATCCAAGCACCGACGAATTCTCACTTCCTGGCATTTAGCAGGTGAAACAACGGAGAACACGTATGCTCGTCCCCTCGGAGATGGCTGGCGCACACCCCCGTAGAGCGTAACGCTAACCCAGTGAAATAGATAGTCTCTCCAGGCTGATATCGCGGACGGACACGGGCGAAGAGAAGAGACAGAGTCAGTCGGTGGAGGGTGGGTGTGTGCGCGCGTAGGTGGGAAGAGAGCAAGAGTACAGGCTGGCAGAATCCATCCATATATCGCGGGGCCAACAAACCGACCGAATCTCGACAGGACGAATGGGTAGGCCGCGTTTTCACCGTTGCCACTCCGCGCCGTTTCCACGCGCGGCTGTGTGGGAGCCGGGCTTCTGTGTTTACGTGCGTGTGGATGGGTATAGTTACCCGTAACGCGCCACACCGATCCACCACACCGGGCTACGACCAACGAAAGCTTCATCCAGGGTGGAACAGAGACAGACGCGGCCAGATATAAAGAGATAAAGAGGAACGAGAGGGTTGAGAGCAGGCGAAAGAGAAAGGGGATGAAGAGGGTTGGAGAGGGAGAAGAGGTTACTGGCAGTGCAGCTCGGCACTCCGCAAATTTTCAACCGCCACCCACTCGACCGCCCAACCCCGTCCCCTGACCAACCCCCCCACCGCCACCCACGGTTCGCCAACCCCCAACCCTTCCTCTATTCGAGCTCGTTTTTGCCGCGTCCACCGCCAGATCAATGGGGTTGCTAACACGGGTAGGTATATGTGTCCGTCCCCACCGCCCCTGGTCAGACCAGTACACCCCCTCCCCCCTCCTCCCTCCCACGGCCGCGTACCCCGCACGCTCGAACCCTCGACCAACCCTCTGGGTACCAACTACCCTCGCGATGCCTCTCTCCGCGACTCTGTACAGGGTGATTATAAAGTTTCCAACGGACCGATGCTAAATGAATTGTCGAGCGGGTCGCGTGTTTCCGCGGAAGGCGCGAGCTGACAAGGGGTGGTTTTCTTCGCTCGTCGGGAGTTCCGGGGGATGCTCGCGAGACCCCGGTGCCGCGATAACACCGGCTGCGGGCCTCGAACTCGCCCGAGTTAATTCCACGAGTTTTACGATGTTTTGCCGCGATTCAACCCCCCTGTCGCTCGGCGATCTGATTTATCGTTGTCGAAAGAACCACCCTAGCCGGAGGCCAACTTCCGAGGTGGCGTTTGCGGTTTTCGGCGAATACTAGGCATTCGGGCCGACGTTTTTTTCCCCGCTGATTTGCATTCGATTTCTTGGCAGGAGCGTCCAGCTGCCAAACTGAATTTGGTCAACTTTGAACTATCCTCCAGAAGTCGTAAGATTTAAAAATGATTTGTGCAAGCTACGAAAAATATTGTGGACGTATTGTCTACGTAAATGAAATCTTGACTTCATAATTGGACAATTTTTTCAATCGAGACGTGTAATTTATAAGGTATCTAGAATAAATTTGCCATCCCTGGAACGTTTCTCTGTTTCGACATAATTCGAAGACATACTTTTCATTCAAACGAATGAACTATAATATTCTTCCTTTTGTTTTTTAATGAGAGATTAAATGAATTTAATAGAGTCGTCCAAGAGAAAGCATTACTGTAACTTAGCATTAAGAAATAAGCATTTTAAGAAAATAAACATTCCTACAGTATCTAAGGCAATATTGAAGTTTAGATGATAATTAAGTAACAATGATAAATATAAAAATTTAACTGCAAACTTAAGTTAGAATTAACATAAATAGTACGTTTAAATATTGAAGCTATGTTTGCACTCAAATATAGTTTCTCTACATTAAATTGATATACATTTCAATTGATTTTAATTGTAAAAAGACTCGTTGTCGCATTAGGTGTCGCTTTTAATACTTTTTCAATTTTCTAACGGCCACCAAAAGTTTAACAAATTTTTTACGCAACTGGAACCATCGTGAATTTAAAGAATCCTCAGAAGTTGAAACATAAGTCTTTTCGCGTAGTGTATCTGTACCAAAGCATCTTCTCCGCGAAATCCTGTTAAAATTTCAAATTCGTTAGAAACTTCGTCGCGGAACTTAATGGTTTTCCAAACCTTCCTTCGAAACTTGCTACTATTTCGAGCGGTTCCAATTTGTACGCACAAATCGGCGATCGGAAACCGCTCGAAGAACGTCCGGTCGATCGAACGTAGTACACGGCTAGGCTTGTCGGTTGTTTAACCGAAAAGGAGGGCGAAAAACGTAATTACAAAACGCGCGGCGATAAAATTGCAGAGGGCGAGGGACGTTGGCGCGATGACTTTTTTATCAGCCTTCGGCCGCAGGGGCGGGCGACTTGCAGAAACTGTACGGGACAACCGTGGCTAAAGGGGATCGGATCGATAATTCTGTTTCGGTTACAGACAATTACGACTGATTCGACCGCTAATCAACGGCACGACGGCCCCGCTGTCTGGCCAACGATCCGACAAATATCCTCAAAGTGATCCGACGACACGGCCGTCCTGGCAATCTCCCCGGCACGGCTCCCGCTCGCGTAAATATCGACGCGCCTAGCACAGCCCGATAAACAAATGCAGCCACGGAATAAAATAATTCCGTGCACGTTGATTATTATACGACCCGCCGACCCCGCCATCACGGATCCACCAGACCGTTATCGTTCCTCCGGCGACGGAGATTAATCCTTTGCGATTCCACGTCGAACTGGACTCGACGTCCTATTTCGTTCCGGACGATATATGCTTTTCAGCTTAAAATTTCAGGTTGCAAATTTTATTTGTAATCGCCGTTCTAATGGAAAGAATTTCTAAACATATTTTAACGTTGCAAATAAAAATTGGGGGAATCACGTTACAAAATGGATTCGAAAGTATTTAGGTTATGTTGATACTGTTCTGGGGCAGGTCTATGCACGAGTAAAATATCTTAATTTGTATTGTTTATGAGAATATTCTGGAAAATCGTCCAGTACATTTCACTCTATTTTGAACAGAAGTTGGGATTCTTGGAAACTTGGTAGGGTGTCTATTTTCTCTTTGTGAAGGTTGCCTGTTACTAGTGGTTCGATATTAACGATTAACCTACCACGACCGGAAAATGATGGTTTTTAAAATTTCGGTTAAAATTTGCAAGATAAAATGCTATTTTAGTGCCCCTTGACCAATTTTTCTATAGTATATTCAATTTTCAATATTCAACGCGCGGTCAACGACCTTACGAAGACCGTTCAGGGTTCATTGACCCCACGACGTAAACAAACGCTTCGAACCCTTATATCTCCGGAACTTAAAGCTTCAAATAACCTACATTTATGAATATTCATTTCTCATTCGATGACATATACTAACAAAGTTTGAAATTAAAACCTGGAGCCATCCTGTACAGTAATCGTTACGTTACGTTAGTCAGTACAAGTAGAATCAATTCATATTCTCTACTTATTTTATTTCTGACAATTTTGATCGACAAAGAGTCGAGAAGCGTTTCGTTTAAAAAATTCCAAAACTGTCCAGGTATTCTCCATATTTAGGGCGCGTTGTCCCTCAAAATCTCGAGAAACTTAAACACCACCTGTTGAGGGTGTTCAGTTGTCCCGCCGTGGGGGCGAAAAAGTCATCGGCCGGTGGCTCTTGCCCCCCTCCTCTCCCCGTCACCGCTGCCCCCGTGCCCTCGTCGGATGGAAACATTTTTCAAACAAGATCCGCGGCAGAATTTCGAGCGAAAGTTCCCAGCGATTTGGCCAGCGGCCAGCCACTTGGAGGGAGGAGCGGTCGTCGCGGTCGCGGGAAAAATGCTCGACCTATTCTCCCCTCTTTCCGAACAGATTAGTCCGACCGGCCGTCATCGAGATCGCCGTTTCAATCGTCGTTCCGATTCACCGGCTCGTAAAACAATGCGCCGCTGATTACTCGGTATAACTTCCGAGGCGGGAGGGGGTGGGAGGCGCCGAGGGCGCGCGAGAGAAAGGCCGATGCAGTTGCAACGCGGTGCATTCGTGCTCGCGATTCATACGCAATGGAATTACCGGTTTACGCGGCCGTTGCTGTTGTGCGCGAATGCCGATAGCCAGGTACGAGCCGTGACTGCCAATTAGGACCTTTGGACACTCCCCCCCTCCCTCCCCCTCCCCCCGCCTCCCTCTTCGTCTCCGTTGATATCCTTGCGCCGATATCAATGGATCCTTGCAAATGAAATTTCCTGCGCCCGGAACTCTGCCCAACGATCGATGTTTCTGCGTGTTGTTTTCACCACACTCCTTGTTTCGCTGTCGCTGATCCCTCGATCGTTTAACAACTTCTATAAATTATATTTCTGTTGATTCTTTACGATGAAACATCTTATCAGGTCGTCCCATGAGTTCATGCCGTTCGCCTTTCTCCAGCACCAATTTACTAAAAAACAAACAAAATCAGCCAGATCAGGGGATCTACGAAATTTTAAACATCCCGACATCAACAATTCATAGAAATTTGAAACAAATAGAGTTGCGCCAAAGTTCGATTCACAATGACTTACGGAACAAAATTTTCTTTTCACAGGGTGTTCGGCCATCCCTGGGAAAAATGTAAATGAAAGATTCTAGAGGCCAAAATAAGACGAAAATCAAGACTACCAATTTGTTGATGGAGGCTTTGTTAAATAGTTATTAACAATTAAATGCAAAAATTTCAAATCGTTTTGGAAAAATTATTTACGGTTGCGGGGGTCAATTGCAATCATTTTCGGTGAATAGACATACCCCCGAAATCTTACCCATTTTCTAGAAAAAAATTCGAGAAGGTGTGAAATTTTTCGATGAAAAAAAAGATTTCAAATCGTTCGGAAAAAATTAGTCTCGGTTGCAGGTGTCAATTGCAATCATTTTTGGTGAACAGACACACCCCTGAAATCCTACGCACTTTCGAGAAAAAAATTCTTTACCGAAAATATAATACGTGGTTGGAAATGTTTCTGTAATTTCATTTTCTGTTTCACTTCCTCTTATGTTCGTTTCTGTAACCTGTTGGTAACGTTGCGAGTGACACGGAAATGGTAATAGGGGTTTGGAGCCCCAGAAAAATGGGTCGAAAAAATACATTGGATGTAAGGTCTGTGATTCTATGAAACAATTTTCAAACTCGATTTTCTCGCAAACAAAACTTCGAACAGAAAAATATTATTACTTTTCATCGACTTGTACGTAGAATCACCCTCCCTACATTTTCCACTCTCGAGCATAGAAACTGTATAAACGATGCGTGTTATATTTTCGTCCAGTACTGTAGCGATTCGATCGGGAATCAGGAAGACCGAGAACGACGGCTACTTCAAAGTCGCGGCCATTCTTGCGGAACCGAAGGCACTCGAAATCCCGAAACATCTGTCAGGTATCACTCCCCCCAGGGCTGCTGTGTCCGCGTTAAATCAGGTGAACGTTTCGCACAAAGAGCGGCGCAGACCTCCTCTCGAAAACGCAGTCCGAGTGCAGCATCGCGGAAGTCTGCTTTCTTCTCGCTCGATCTTTTTTTTTCTTTCGTGTCTCTTTACCATGTGTCGTGTCCAAAATAAAAAATTGTTTTTCCCGCGAAGAACTGGGCCCCAGAACGCGTCGTTTGGGTCTGAAGATCGAGGGTCCACTGGTTTTTAATTTATTCGTTAACAATGCTTCTGATATATAACTTTTTTTATAACAAATAATTTTAAATTGTAAGTTTGTCTGCTTTAATGTACTTAGTTGGAAAATTCCATCACTATTTTTCAAACAGACAATTTCAATCACTCTTAACTTTTCATTAAAAATTTTCTATTTTACTAAATAGAAAGTTAGAATCCTAACCACCATTTTCAAATGATAACGTTTCTAATAACAAATTTGTGGTTTTAAGTAATGCTAAATAGTCTTGCAAATATCGTGGTAGAAAAAATTATAGAATAAATAATATTGTTATGGACGAGAATGATTTTACTTTGAAGCTTTCTATACCTGTCCCCAAAAAGTTTTCGATACTGTCGATCATGCGACTGTTATCAATAAACTCCGAACCATGGGAACTCGAGGCAACGCACTCTCGCAGATTTCCAGCTATCTATTCTGCAGATCATTTTTAGTAAAGTTCGATAATAATCCCTCCAATACTGTTATCACTCTATGGTGCGCCGCAAGAGTTGCGTCAGGGACCACTTTTATTTGTTTTATTAATAAATAACACTGCTACAGTATTTAAATACAACAAATTTCCACGCAGACGACACAGGAATCTTTCAATTTCTCATAGAGTAAAGATTCGAGCAGATATAATAAATTTAATTGTTGGACTTTCCAAAGCATCGAAAACTATGTTTGTTAAATTATAAAATTAGTCATGCTAAAATACAAATGCAATCAACTTGTAAATATAATTTTTTAGATTATACAAAAAAGACTAAACGTCATTGCTTTGAAGATCATTCGAAATCGTGTCGCCCAAAAAATTACTTCACACAATTTAATAACAATATACATTTTGTCAACATCGCCATCTTTACGGTGATTGAAATTCTGCAAGATATTAAGCATTGAATACCCGTTAATTAATTATTTTATCGTTTCTCTAATAATTCTATTTTTTAAAATACAAAAAGGAGATGGATCCCGTAACGTTAAATGAACAAGAATTAGATTAACTTCGAAGCGTGCCACGTTCTCATCCCTTATAAATAAATAAAATCAAATGAATCGTCCATTCGATCCTCGAAACATTAAAAATCTTCTCAGCGGCGTATCTGGTCCTACCCTTCGGTTGCAACGATACATCTTCCAGGGAACGCGTGTCTCTTTCCCACCCCCTGCAACACATACACGTGGCCTTGGTTCACCCTCGTAACGACAGATGGCTCAGGGTGGTCAACCATCGAGTTCTTCCCTCGAAAGCGTGCTCCGTAGCCCCGAGGTCGTGTGCCGAGCTCGTCTTAAACTTCCACCGAACTATTTCCAAAGCCTCAAAGAGGCGGAATTGGTATCCCCGGCTGCCGTGTAAACGCATCCCTTGGAGGGGCCTGGGTCCCGTGAACGTATGGACAAACAGATTACCGTGCTGTTAGGCGACGCACCTGATCTGTAATTTCTCTGATCCGATTTCCTCGCGAGCATTATCGTCCCGCGAGAGACGAACGGGGGGTTGTTTGTCGAGACGATCGCTTTCGCCTCGACGCGCGTTTTTGTCCTGCCTCCGGACGGGTGTATTAACCCTCCCGGAGGGTTGCCAGAAGGCAACGCGGAGGTTAGAGAATACTTTGATAAACAGTCGACAACAAGGGTTGAGTTAGAATCGGGGAAATTCAGACGGTTCACGATTGGTAATTTTATTAACCCTTCGCTTTTACAGTCTTTCTTTTCACCCCTGAAAATACTACCCTCCTGAAGTGCCCTACGGTTTAGTATGTTCTGATTTTATTTACGAAAAGGCAATTGCAAATGACAAGACCAACCAACCTAAAAGTGAAAAATATTCTCGTTGCAAGAACTATTTTAGAAATTTCAATAAACTCGAAGCATGGTGAGAGGATTAGAAAGAACAGTTATTTTAATTATTATGGAAGTGACTGCTGAAATTGTTAATAAATATTCAGAATTTAGAATTCATTTAACACTAATAGTTTTATCAATTTTAACATAGTAATCATTTTTAAAAGAAATATTCGAAATTACCATAATATATCTCAATTAGTAAAGATATTTTCAATGATTTCAAATTCACTGCCAATAAAGAGAACAACATTTATAGTTGTCTCATGTTTCATTTCATATAACGTGTGTGACTATTAACTTATTGGAAACATTCAACTATTTTTTAAATAGCCTCATTATTTAGAACGATACGCGATGAGAAGCAACGTTTCGATTTATATTTACTCCACGAGCACTTGTTCCAATTATTTTGTATGCAATGAAACCTGTTCCTGTGTTGTGCGCTCATTTTTATTAATAAATTGTTAAAAATTCAAACAACTCGTACAGAAAAGGAACGTTCGCACTTTATATCTTTCGCGTTTCGCTTCTAATTGAAACGATCTAATTGAGTTGCATCGATGTTCCAATAGATATTTCATTCCTGAGTTTACTATTATTTCGCTCCTATATCGGCTAGCAAAGGCTACTCTGTTTGCGTACCTGAATTTATATAACCGTTTCAATGAATCGCTGTCTGCGAATTTCAGCGCAAACTCTATACGGTAATTTCTGTTTTCAAGCGAAACGACGATTTCAATTTTGTCACTTTGGAAAGCAGGAATTATTGCGTTTCGTATAGTCGCGCGTTATAAATTGAAGTCCATTATGATACGCAAAAAAATAATTTCTCCGACGTTAAGAGCAGATTATTGCTTCTCGTCCAGCAATTTATTTATTACGTATCAGTTTTCGCTTCTCTAAGAGCAAAAAATATATTCTGAAGTTTAATTTTATCACTATAGTTGTCAAATTTAAAAAATAAAAAATCTATATCGTAGTTGCAAAAATATTGCATATTCGGGAGATTATTTCCAAATTACGAAAACACATATTTCCATAAAAATTTTTCGACGAAGACACAATCATCTACATACATATGTGTAGTTCATAAAAATTGTTTTCAATTTTTTTTTAAATAAATATAACAATCTAGATTCGAGGTTTTGAAACAAACGTTGAACAATATTATAAGAATATTACATAAATTTATATCGTTTGAATAATAATGTAAGATTTCTATGAAATTTAAATTTTTATCTGAAACATATAAGTAAAAGACTATTTACCACTTAAAAAAAATATCAATGGCCTTGAAATTTCGAAGCCAAAATAATTAATTTAAAAATGATTTCACCATCTAAATTGTAAAACGTCATAATTCATATCGCAAGGTAGCAACCCCACTGAAAACCATTCATCGTAGCCACGAATTCGTTTCAAGGTCTCTATTACACCTCCCCAGGACTGTCTCAGAGGTTCCAACGAACTCGAGCCCGCAGAGGGGAAGAAACAGTTTCGAGAAGAGGCCAAAAATTTTCAAACGAATGTCTAGCATCCTAGGAAGCCTAACTGGGCGACACGCGCATCTGCTCCGCTCTTTCTCTCCCCTCACCGCCCTGGATCATTCATCCCCCGATGGACGATTCATCCCCGGGCACGACCTATACGATTAACACGTCAAAAAGCACAAAGACCGCGTCGAGGTATGTCATGGGAATAATATTTTTGCTCTTTCCTTTTTTTTTTTTCCTTCCGACTAGGCACCCGTGGGGTTGGTCGACATCGACCCCTCTGGTTATGTTTGCACACACAAACGTTTATCTGCGGGGCACCATGAAGTACCGGTGCACCCCGTGTCATGGAAACCGTACGCGTTTTTTCGGGACCGCGAGGCGAACGTTCCGTAAATGTTTGCAGCTCCTTTCTTCCCCCCCGTGAGTCCATCTTCTTTCATTCCGCGATCGAGGACAAGATCCTCTAATCCTTTTAACTGTATTTGTCATCCTATCTCGATCGTTTCTTTTTTCTCCTTTCGAAGAGCATTACGTCGGAGAATGCACGCGTTTGCAGAGCGATTAGGATTTTACGCCGAGGCTGGCGTTCGTGAAAGGAACCGTCGAGTTCGAGTTCACCATTTTTAAAGGGTGGAGGTCGATGCTCGAGGAGTTGGGATTTGGGAAAGGGTGGCGGAGCAGAAAGAACCTGAGGCTGTTTGTTTACTCGTTCAACCATTCTCTTGCACCCAAATGAAATACAAATGCGTGGAAATATTATTTAGTTCCATTTTTTCGAATGATAATTAAAATACAGGAGTCTTTGCAAGGTTTATTTATAATATTCTTGAGAGTATTATTTTTGATTGTTTCCAGTAATAGGAGATAATCTACAATGGAGCTTTTATAAATATAAATTAATCATAACGTTTATTTTGTATGGAATATAATTGTAAATTGAAGTTTTGAATTTTCATCAATATTCGTATATTTTATATATTTTGTGACGAATTTTTTAACAAATTTCTATCTTCCAATGTCAGTATATGTATTTTCGTTTACTTTTTAGCTTTTCTATCAAATTAATGCTTGTTATAGCTACAACAAATTTTGTATTAATTTAGAAATATATACACTACTTGCATAACAAGCAAATACTAAATGTATTTGGCTTTCTTCGGTAACAGTATTAAATCCCTTTAAAGCGCCAGGTTATCTTGCACGCTTCTTTTATATTTCAACAATCAATTTTAATAAAGAAGGCCCGGAATGTTTAAGATCGATTCCCGACTTTTGCACAAATAATATGCGCATTTTGCAATTTCTCGCTCGACATTTTTCATGATGAAGCTTTCAGAATCGTCGCAGCGTCAGATTACCGTTTCACTCTGTGTCTGCTTCAGAGAAACGAAAATGTGTCACCGAGTGTACAGGGAGGAAAAAAAAAAGGGGATGATTCTCGTTAGAGAGGATCATGATGAACTGATGTTCGTCAAAGCCACTCCGAGTAATCGATATTAGTCGGGGGGGCTGGTGTTAAATTATAAATCAAGCGAGTCTTCAGACTCGAAGCTTCCGCGAAGGCTGCGAAACCCCATGAAATATGCAACGGTCTTAGAGGGTAGTTTCGATCCGCGTGGGGAGACGGGCGTTAAAATGGAATTAACACTCACGTCCGTCCAAAAGTCCCAGGCTGGGAATCCGACCAAAACTATATTCGCGACGATCGTGCCGCCCTTTCGGGTTCGACGGGGTTGAAACTTCATCCCCTATCCTTACTTCTTCGACGCGATCGTCTTGGTCGTAAAGACGCTCTCTAAAACGGTGATGCGAATCAAATGAGTGGAAAGAATCTCGTCGAGTCTGAAATAAAATATAGGAGAACTCGATGCAACGATAATCAAATTATATTTTTAAACAATTAATTCGTTGAAAGAGTGATTTAGTGACGTTTGATGTTATTCTAAGACAACTAATCTTTCTCTGTTAGTACAAATAAATATGATTATTCTGTTCTATTGTCGAAGTATTTCTGTTAATTTCAACAGCTGTTAAAAATTGAATATCAATTATCTAAATTAACTATGACTTCAAATGCAGCATCTATTGTTAAAAAATAATTATCACGATCACCTGAGTAATATGTATCGTGATATATTCATGAATAATAAAAATAAATGTGAAGAGGTTTCTAAAATTTCGAATGTAAATAGAAAACTTCGAAACCACTATATTTCAGCTTCGAAAGTTCATCCTATTTTTTTACACAAAACTATTCGACACATTAATTTTCAATTTTGTACATACGTTTACTCGTGTTTCGATAATTCTAGAAGCAAAGGTACACTAAAAATTTGAAAACGACTTTTTCCAAAAATCTCTTGATTTTAATCCTTAATTACGGAAAATGGATTCCATTGTGAAATTTTTCGTGCACGTTCGCTGGTTGTCGATTCGAGGCGACGATATCTCGCGTGTTTCGTTCGGTTATTTTTTTTTTCTATCGGAATTCATAACCGCTAATTCGCATCTAATTAGCGTCTCGGTCGGCGCGTCGTTCCGCGTGGCATTTTACGATTCTAATGATGGCCAGCTTGTTTGATTGAAGCGCAGCTACTCTAATAAAATAAATCATGCGCGGCGGGGAGGCGCGGCCGCCGCTGCGAACAATGCTGTTGGTTCAAATTAATCCCATTGTGCCTGGATTTGGTCGGTGCGCCAATTAAACGGATTATTATCGTCGCTGCCGTCATTACTTTTTGCGAAAAGCAACCCGCTCGGGGATCGTTCGATCGGGAATTTTTAACTCACCCCCCACCCCTCGCCGCGATTCATCCTTTTTTAGTGTCTTTCGAGCTGTGATTGCCCCCGCGGAGCTCGTTTCACCGGATGAATGTAATTAATTAATATTCGCGCCGATATTCGATTAATTTTATCGTTCGTGTTTCGTGATCCTTTCTTTCGTTCCTTTCGCTTCCGGCCTGTTAGAGAGATATGGCGACAAATTTGTCGAGCGAGTTATTCACCAAATAAACGAAGTATTATAATTACCGTCATCGAACATCGCTTTGTCTATCCAACGATTAGATTATGAACTTTTCTATGGGGCAGATACATTGCCGTAATCTAAATTCAAGCTTTCATTCTCTGATGCATTCTAATGCACTTTGTGCAACTTTATTTAACGTTTTCTGGACAGCTGTCTTAGGCGATTTTTTGTGGCATTATTGCACATCTTTCAGTTAACTTTAACACTAGAACTACAGACAATTATAGTATGTTTATTTGTACCAAGGAAATTGAAACGATAGGTGCGTGAAGAAATGTATAATGCAATGGAAATAAGTGTTTAGAAAAGAATAAGAAAATTACGGTAAATTTCTAAAAATTCAGTCGAGTAAATTTTTTACAGGTTTTATTAGATATTACAAATGGGTCATTTTGACTGGTTTGGTAGTACTAGTGTTGAACTAGTGACGTCAATTATTATTATATATAATTACAAATATATAATTACTTTCATTTATTACGCGATTTTATTAGATTACAGAATTCTTCAAATATTGTGAGAATATCAGTACACGAGTAAATATTCTATAAACTTGACTTATCTCTCCCTTTGTATTCCATTGTTGGAACATATGCAAATCCTTATTTATCATCAATAATAATATCTAACCGATACACGCACTGATTTCTCTAGCATTCACAAAATAACATTCACTCGTTTCCACCGGGTTCTGCTTAAAAAAATTTCTACTATTTTTGCTGGATAAAAAATTCACGAGTACTTTTTCACGCGAAATATGTATTTTCTGTATTTTCTGTGTAAATAGGGAGCCGAGTAATGAGAAAATTTCTACGAACGGAGATCCACGAGTCGGTTTTCCAATAATATTTTCGATTCTTCCAAACGGTACGGTCCAGTTTCCCCCATTCTGAAAATTCTTTATTCCTCCGCGACTCAAGGGCGGCCCTCGAACGGAAACCTCGTCGGGTCAATCCACAGGAAGCCGTGTGTTTTTGAGATCTCTTGTACCAACGTCCGTGCTCGTCGTATGATCGATGCCCCACGGCCATTATTACTCGCAGCCCCTTACGTAGTATTGTTACGGACCCCATACAGGGTGGCCGCGGGGGCAGCAGGCGGAAGAAGAACGACGCGTGTGGAAAATCGACGCTACGTGACAAATCGTAATTGAACAATTTCAGTTTGACGCGCGCGGCGATTGGACAGCGTCTGATCTTTTGGATCACGACGATCGACGTTTCCAAGGCTCGTCGCTGTCGTCTTTTAATAAAGGGTCCTCCGGAATTGTCCGTAACGCGAGAATCCAACGGGTGTGTTAATTTAGGGGTCGCTGAGCCCTTCCAAACGACGTAAGAATTTTAATTAGCTTGGAAATAGATTTCACGTACTTTTCGGAAGCCATAAAACTTCTCGTTTAAACAGCCGGAAAAATCAATTCTTTTTATACTGTGGAGTATCAAAAACATATTGGAAATTCTCTTCGAACACAGAAACATCTCAAAAACAAGCAACGATACTACTATTTTTAAGTAATTAAAGTTCAAGAATGGAATGGATTAAAAATACGAAATACTTTTACTTTTTAAATCGGGTACCTGTTTTCTTACTAAAATTCGACTGTCTTTTTGAAAATTTCACATTCACGATGTTTATTGAATTTTGTTTGCAAGTGTTGTTTCTGTTTAATTTGGAGACAAGATTCATTGGTATCTCCAACATTAAGGAAATTTCTACGAGCGTACACTGAATGTAAATGTATACTTTTGTGACAAGAAATTGGCAACTAACACTTTCCCTTCCGCTTCGAAATTAGGGTAGTACCATTTAAAAAACTACAGGTGATCTTGAAAGTTCTGAAAACCCTTCAGTAATAAAAAAATCATTGCAATCCATTTGTGGCTTCGTCCGTATCATCTACAAAAATAACGAAGATATTCCAAGTGGTGAAAGTTATCGAGTCTCCTGTCTATTCAAATTCTGTTGACTATCACGTATATTATTATAACAGATATTTTACTTTAACAACCATTTCGTATCGTTCAATCCATCGTGTTCGAAATAAAGTTAAAGGTATTTCACTACGCCAGAGATTAAATGTCTTCAAATCAAATAGTCATTTCTATGCACGATTAATGGATGATGTAAAACAAGTGACAATTATCGACGAGTCAGAATGAAAAGTAAATAAATTTTTGGGCAACAGGGTTAACGAATATCGATCGTCCCATTAAACGTATGTACTCGAGTTCCGGGGCTGTTAGGGTAGATGCAATCCGAGCGACGCCAAAAATCCCCTCGCGTCCTTAAATCACGAACCAACGACGTAAACCGACGCCGAACCGCTGTTCGCGCCTCTGGCGAACATTAGAAGCCATCCCATAACGAAATGATCGTCGAAGACAATGTAATTCGGGACGGCTCATCAAGGATGAAACAAACTCGGATTCCCCTGTACTATTACCTCATTAATGGCCCTTCCTTCTATCACTTCCGACGATATGGTAACCCTTCGTGGACCCCTCAAGTCCTGCTGCTAAGTCCTAAGGAAGGTCACCGAGCAATTTCCGGTGGCCATCTTGGGCTAAGAGCCCGGTGGTGTATTTCCTGAACGCGTTGGTCGAATTCGTAGCACATGATCGCACCCACCGGACCACTGGAGACTTCTGGAAACGAGAGGGCGACCGAAGGGGTGTGGACGTCACGAAATTAGACGCGGATCGTTCGTCGTTGCGATTGCCAAATGTTGTTAGAACTTTTGTTACGCGTTACAAATCGAAATCGAATGAATTAATCATTGTTCGAAGCTTCGTGTCTGAGTTACGGACGAGTGATCCCTTTTGGTGTATGTAAAATATTGGGTGTAGACATTCGAAGCATTTTAAAGATACAAATAATTAAAGTGGATAATTGTAAGTTAGCTCTGTATAACCACATTGATTATTCACAGGTTGTTTTGTAAAATTTAATATTAATTCGGTTCATAAATTTTTCTGTGTTTTTGTTCTGGGAAAAATTTTAATGGGAGATTATAGAGGCCAAAATAAGTCGAAAATCAAGAATACTAATTTGTTCATGGAGGCTTCCTTAAAAAGTTATTAACGTTTAAAGTTTACGTGATAAAAATTTTTTTTCTCGAAAATCTGCAGGATTTCGGGGGTATGTCTATTCACCAAAAATTATTGTAATTGACCCCCATAACCGAAAATAATTTTTCCAGAATGATTCGAAAAAATTTTTTTTTGCCTAACTTCAGCACCTACCTCTGTCGATTTTTCTTAAAAATTCGTTTTTCATTTTTAATACTTTTGATTGACACGCTATAGAAAAGTTGTCTAATACTTTTTTATAGGTATCCATTACCTCTACTTCAGAAAAAAGTTTCATTGAAAGATATCCACCATTGTAGGAGTTATGGCTGTTTGAAAATTGAACCATTTTGATGGGGGTTTTTTCATTTTACGGGGTTAAGGAGCAAGTTTTCGAATATTTTTTGAATTTCTACATACTCTTGACTAAAATACGCAACGTTTGCATTTTTAAACATTAAAATCCTCCAATCCGTTCAGGAGTTATGACATTTCAAACACTCGCATGAAATTTCAAGGAAGTATTTCTGGCCTCGCATTAGATTTTCAGTAAGGAATTTTTTTCTCAATCATGCGTAGGATTTCGAGAATACGTGTAATGACCAAAAATGATCGTAATCGTCCCCTACAACTGAAAATAATTTTTCCTACCATCATTCTGCAAAAACGGAATGGTTTTCCTCTGTCAATTACTCGATCATTCTGTAAGTAACACGATATTTCGGTGGTGTGTCTATTTTAAAGAAAGGAGTAATTTTTATGCTTCTATTTTAATTTAAAATCTATTTACCATTATTTTGTACAACTTCCTCCCAACATAACTTCAAATTTTCAATACCTCGTTTATAAAATTCCCTCGGTTTTGAGGCGAAGAATATATTCAGTTTCGTTTGAGCATCATTCTCCGAACGAAACAGTTTCTCATGAATATGGTTTCGTAGACTACAAAAAGGTGATAGTCGCACGGCGCTAGGTCAGGAGAATATAAATTTTATTCATGAATAACGAATAATGTTTTTACGTTCATTTGTAAACGAAATTTCTCGCCCCCTCGCTCGTTCAAGTGCTATTTAAAAAAACACGTTATTGGATTCTAATTCACAAATTTTAATTTACAGACCAAAAGACAATTTTAATTACCTAAAATTGCATCCAAGCGACTGGACGTCGCTTCTGTAAAAGTAAATTCTTGTGCAAAGGGTTGAGCGTCGACGTACGGAGCCATCGTGTTCCCGATCGCCCACCACCACCCCCGGCAAACTATCAGAGATTTCGGGGAGAAGCGAAGCCGACTTCGAAGGAGGAACCGCGTGGACCGAACGTCGCGTCGGATCGAAGCTGTACATATGGGTGTGAAACGGGGTAGTAGGTACAAGCCCCATCCCCCCAGCCTCTGTCGTTGTACACTGGCGGGTTTTAGATTTAGTGTAGGTGTACGCGCGTGCACCGTTCGGACGCGGGGGTGCAACGAGCGACGCGAACGAACTAGCGTTCGAGAGGGGTGCGTCCCGAACACGTGACGCCTGATTCATACACAGACTGCTACGGAATCAATTTGTAATCTTGACTCGAATTAAGGACGACAGTGGGGTGATCGGCGAGGACGGGAGGGGTGCACGGCTAGCTGGGAAAAGGGCGGAGGGGTTGGGGGGGGGGAGGGAAAGGGGGGTGGGGGTGTTGGTCGGATACGTTTATTGGGAAGCGAGCCTGGCATTTGGTCCGAGAATGCGGCACGGCTACACTGGAATCTGAACTGCCTGCCGCTGAGAGCATTATAGTCTGGTTGTAGGTTATTAGGTGCGTTGGCTAATAGGCATCGATATCGGGTATTAATGGCAGGTAACCAGACGGCGATAATGGGTATCAAAGGGCGGTGTTTTAGCGCGACACGGGGAATAGTAATAGCGGCTTTTACCTTGTTATTTAATCAATCAACGTAACGCTTCCTGCACGCGTTCTTTCTCCCTCGTAATGGGAGGCGCGAACGGAAGGTTTTTCAAATTTCTCAGCTCGTCTGGCGAACTGATCTGGAAATTTATCCTGCTGTGTTGGCGGAAAGGTTTTATCGAAAGAAAATATTTGAATTACTATTTGCAACGTTAATTGAATATTGTTCAATTATTTTTATTTTTATTTGATTTTATTCATTTGCTATATACTTGTTCCGACCACCTCGATATTCGTGAAAGATTCGTAAATTAATTAAAATCGAGTGACGAGTTTGAATACTTTTTAATATTTTATGATAGTTTGGAGCATTGAAGCATTACAAAAAATTATAAAATTTACTGTTATAATATCTTGACTGTTAAGGATGATATAAAAATGAAGTTAGACTGCCTTTTTGTCAAAAAATGAACCTTTTCAACTATTCAGTGTTCGAGTAAATCTCGGCATTCTATTGAGTAATTTATTAATGGTTATATTTTGAATATCTTTCCAAGCATTCTGTGAAACATTCCAGATATCTTTTTTAGATTTTGGACAGTGTTGTCTAACCTTCCTATCGAGGTGATTCCAAGGCAATAGGGTTTAGATCCGACACTCGCACATTATTGTAAAAATTTGAATTATAATATTAGTACAACCCTCTATTATAAATTTCAAGATTTCATCTTAAACGGTTATGTAAACATTTACATAATAACATAACAAATTATGTAAAACTATTAAAGGTATCAATTTGTCAATCTTATTATAAATTCATTGTAGTTACATACGAAAACTACAGATTCAACGATTCATTGTACAAATTGCAGAATGATGGTTTGCACAAACTTCTAAATTGCGAAATTCTATTTAATTTAATACAACTATTAATGTTTTACAGAATAGAGATGTTTGTATTGATAAAACAGTTTTAAATTCAGTTAATGTCAGACACGATGATTAGATAAATCTATTTCATACGTAAACAAATCGCCTCAGAAGAAATACCTAAGAAATCCCCCACAATTTTACAGTCCCATGAAATTGATTGGTTCTTGGGTTCTTGGGATACGTGCTTTTCTAACATAAAACAGATCGAGGAGAACTTTAAAGCTTTCCCCCCAGAGATTTCAAGGTAGTCAATGATTTTTTAAGAACTATAACGCGATATGTAACAGCAAATTGAAATGACACACAACCAAATGTAATATCTCATTTTTCAGATAATTATATTTGAAAATTTGTTAGTCGTGCAATCGAATACGATTTGGTCGACGTGTCTGACTATTACTTGTTATTTCTACTTGCACTCTAAAGAGATACCTCTGTGACATACAATAATAGTGTGAAATAACAAATTTTATTATCTTTTGGGGATTCGAAAGCTAAAGTTTTGCAACAATGTTGGTTAGGAAGCTGATAAAATTAATTAAAAATTAAACCCATCAATTTGACGGATTTCAGATTCCATAATTATAGTTGTACAACTTAGAAATATTATCTATTAGCAATTTACGTTGAATTTGATTCGTCTAATAGTATGAAAAACCACATTTTCTTGTAATCATAATGAGTTAACAGGATATTCTGTCTCGAGTATGAGCGTTAAGGGGTTGAAGCATACCTGCCATTTTTTTTGTCAGTTTTTTTTATCGAATTTCTTTCCAGAGCACTTATCTTGCGTTTTTAACAAACAAAGTGAAAATTGAAACATAGAATGTGAAAGAGAACAATTTTTGTCACCTCTTGATCGGTGGAATTAAATAGAGACCGTTCCTAAGAGGATATTTCTGACTCGCGTATGAGCGTTAAGGGGTTGAAGCATTGTACGCGACTTATCGACGCAAAACTCCCAGACAACGTGGAGAACAAACATTACAAGACACCTTATAAAGAAAACTTAGGAAAAAGGAATTTTTCGAACCGATTCTTGTATTTGACCGCTTGACGAGCCTGCAAAGTTGCGTAGAAATGAAGGGTTGGGGATGTTCCTTGTCAGTCCCGTCGCTAGGGTGTTCCCCGCGGACGCTCGATATTACAAGCAAATAATGCGAGGCGAAAAAGTCGGGAAAGAATCGCGAAGGGGTGCGAGGTAGGGAGGATGGGCGAAGCAAGGGTACACCGGTTCCCTTTATCGGCCGACAAACTTGACGGTGCGCGTTTCTCCGGCGAGAGAGATTCGCGAAAGAGACGAGGCGGCGAAACAAAAGGGGCGTAGTAGGCGTAGGAGGGCGCGGGGTGGGGGCAGAAAACGATCGGGGCAACGAGAACGGAAACAAAAGCGACGCGGGGCGATACGCAGTATGGCGACGCTTCCGGCTCGCTCACCGCACACAATGCACAACTCCCGTGTTAACTTCTGTGCTCTTGCTCTTCCACCTCGTCCCCAACCACCCTCGCCCCGTCACCCCTTTTCCAGTGCATCGTTCTCCACCCACCGACGTCGAAACACATGACGAGCCTTTCGTTCTCTCTTGCTCCGTATCCAAAACCTACGCAACGACGCGTCTCGCGATTAATAAGGGCTGATTCTCGTGCAATAGCTCCAAGAGTCACCGATATTTGCGAATTTTTCTGAGAGAACTATTCTCAATTTTCGGCGAACTTCTTTCGTGAAAATAGGGAAACAAGGAGACACTTTTTCATCGTTTTACGAAGTAGCTATGGAAACTATTTAAAAAATAAAACTAAATGAAATCGATGAATCTCAGTAGGATGACGAAAGTAAGTACTGTAAAAATTTTGACGATATCTCAAAACACGAACAATTTCCTTGAATTTATCAAACCTGTTTTTGAAAAATTTACAAATTAATAGCCCTCGGAAGAAAAATTTCTTGTTTTCCATAGATAATTAAGAATATTCAGTCCTCAGAGAAATATACAACGAATAAAATGAGTTACGTTCGAAACTGATCAGTCAATTACTTGTTTACTTATGTTGGACACCGATTTAAGGAATATGGATTCGAGAGAAATGTGTTTAAAGTTTCTAATAAAGTTTCAAAATAGTCTACCGCTGCCCTTTCACGTTTTGATACAGCCTAGAAACTGATAACTCCGTTATTTTGGTAAATTCAATCTTGACATTTTGAGCGCTTATTTTTGATGCACGAGAAAAAGGGGAAATCGATTTGGTCGAACCTGTTACACGAAATTCTCCCTTAAATTCGAGCCTCTGATAACTCAGGGCCGACGATACGTTTAATTGCGCCCTCGGTCGTTTGCCGTTGGAGCAACAAGTTTCGGCTGGCAAGCCTTCCCAGTGGTCCACTTTCGAGCGAGAGTTTCTAGCGAGCAAAATAAAAATTTCCTACTCCCGACGAACGGGGCTGAATTTTACCCAGAGATCGAAAATAACTATTATTTTAGAAATTGTGTATGAAAGACATCATAAAAAAATTATTAGTTATTTGACTCGAGAATAATACTCGTAACATCTAAGCAAATTTTTCAAAAATAACGTGACTAGAATATATCGATTTCTAAGCTCTTTTTTAAAAAAGTTCTTCACAAATATAATAAAAGTTTGTATTGAATATAAAATTAATGGAGTAACGAGGATTAATGAGAAAAAAAAGTAATTCATTTTTGACAAACTTTTCGTGTAGCTTGAATTTATAATAAATAATTTATATTTGTTATAAGAATTGTTTAACACATCTAACGATACACCAATTTATTTAAATAATGTCGTAAAGAATACAATAAAAATATTATTTTGTTTATTACTTTTCTCATAATTCATTTCGTTTTCGGTGTTTTTGTTACGTCAAAGCTGAGTATTTCATTTCATGTACGAATTCCATATATAATCAAGTGATATTCGATAGTTTCTACACACGATTGAATTTTGTACCACATAGAATTTTAATTCCCTCCAAAATGAGACAATGATTTTAAAAAGACTTTACATTTAAAAGTATTATATAAAAACATGGACGTTAAATATTCTTATCTTGGCAGACAATATTTAGAAAATGGAGGAGATTTGAATGCCACAGCTGCAAAGAAGAAGCTCGTAGTTTAAAGCTTTTATCCAAATTTTCACGTCGATAGAAGTAAGATTCGAGAAACGTGAACTGGAGCTTTTCATTACGCGGTGAAAATAAACTGGTTCACAAGGGAAAAAGAGGGAAATAATAACATAACTAATGCAATTGCGCAATAAAAGTATCTCCGTATTACACTATTAAGCGGCTTTTTGCTTCCGCCAACTGCGTTATTCCTCGCCGCGGCTAGAAAAGTGAGATAATAACTCAAAAAAAGTTCGCCCCGACAACGGAACGGAATGGAATCAAAACACACGGTGTGCCCAAGCTTTCAGTCGTGGTAAAAAAGGACAAATCCTACCGACCACCGTTGAAAGTAACATTTGAACTCAACTCCACTCGCGACAGTTGTAATCTAACCTTTTACTCAAAGCTCCCTCGGCTCTTTGTGTAATTTCATCCAACGCGTGTTTTCTAACGAGACGTTCTCTACGTGATACATCCATCGGTGCTCAAACGATTCTCAAATAACGTTCAAACTACTTTTCCAATTTCTCTGTATTTACATTCGAACATTTCTACGCCTCGAATATTCAAATAACATAATTCGAATACTTTATACACTAACCAAATGTCTGGATATTCGAATATTTGGATACTACGATATGAACCACAAATCAAATTCTCCACAGTGGATGTTGTTTTTCTTTCTTTCAAAATGTTATATAAAGGAAGCGTTATCATTTTGTTTTTTAATTATTCTTAAATATACCTGTTCTTTTTTTTTAGTTCCTCATATTCGATGTTTCTTTTCAAACTGTACTTTCATTTTTCGATTGTGCACAGTAACTACGTTTCTAGGTAAATATGCAGATGCAGGATGTTATGAAGAAAGCGTATTTTGTTTTTCATTTATTTTTAAATGAAAAAGTATACTAATTTTTTTTTGTTAATAGCTTAAAAGCTCGTGAAATATAATATATAGAAATTTTCTTATCTCGCTAATAAATATATTCGTGTAATAATATTCAAATTTATTCATAGTTTCAAATTATCTGGGCTTACTAATGATGAAATAGAGATTTTTTTTTCCACCTAAAATTAATTAACCCTTTACTTTTTGATTATTTTTAGTTCCCCTGTTTTCTTGAATGTTAGAAAAGGCTCTATTTTCGAACGTTTGGATCAAACAGCGTTCCTGTCGAGGTGGCCGCGCGTCTTTTCCTGCATTTTTCATGTTCGTCTAACCGTGGCGTCGCTAACGCCGTGCATACGAGTCGTTGTCTTTGTTTGGACCAGGCACTAGGCTTTATTAAAAATGGCTCTTTGCTGGGCACTGGCGAGGAAACAGATGCCCAACGCGTGGAAACGTTTTAAGAAATTAGTCCTCTACCCGGCTCGTTAGACGAAATGTCCTCTTACACTCGTCTTCTCTCGCTGGAGCTGCTGTCAATTAATTGCAGTTCCTCGTGCACTCTATGCAAATCACGAATCAAACGTTAACTAACAATTACTGCACTATCTTACATTTACAAATTTTTAATTGAAACAATAACCTCTATATTATTTCTTAAGCTCTCATCATTATTAACTTTGCTCTAATTTAATTACGATCTCTGTGTATCTCTTTAGTGTTTATTTATATATTATTACTCGAAGAAAGTTATTAAATTAACACTGGCTGTAAAGAATTTATTTTAAGACTTCGTGATGAAGAAAAATATTTTAAGTATATTAAATTCCTTTGCAAAAGAGTAAAGCAGGCATTCTTTTGATCACAACATTATAAATTGTTAGAGAATTCTATGCAAATTATTATTTGGATCAGAATATTTAAAATTTTTTAAATCATGGTTTGTATTGCTTACTTACATACAGAATGTCTTTTTAGAAAATTGTGAATAATTTTACTCGGAAGTACACTTCAAGACGAATACAAAAATATTCTTATTTACAATTATTTGAACTAAAAAGGATCGAATTAAAAATAGTTTATCCAATCGACGTAGTTTTCCCAATATACTTTTTGTAAGAATCATTGGTCCCTTTCATTACAATTATTTGACTGGAATATTCAAAATTTAATACACGAAAAGTCCCACACGTGAAGTTACATCAGATCAGTATAAAATGATCAGAATTGTCTACGCGTAACAAAGAACTAATGGATTCGTTTGGTTCCACGTCCATTCGATTTACGACAAAGTTCGATGTATCGAATGCTTCGACCTTTTCGCAGAAAAACTTCACCCCCCGGTCGAGGGACATTTTCAAAACAATTTTTTTAACCGTGCACTATGTCCACGAGATCCACGAGAAAGGGAATCGTCGAAGGGAAAGGCCGGTGTAAGATTTCTCGCTTTTCAATCGTCGCAGATGCTCAGACGAGAAAAAAATAACGCAATGACGAGAAGGTGGTGAAAAAACTAGGGTTAATCTCGTGTTAATCTACTGGTAGGTGGCGGGACCAGCCCTCCGAGGACACTCTGAACGCGTGAAAGCGTCAAAATTCGGAGAGTTGGTGGGAGAGGGACCTTTCTACGTACTTTTACCTAGAAATTAGCCTGAGCATCTTTCGGCAACCCGCCGCACCGAACCTGACTATCGGTAGTAAAAGTTTTGAAACTGGGCCTTTATGGATCGTGGCCTCTATTTCGCCAACGGGGCTACCGGCGGGGATGTTCTTTCCCCATACAAAGCAATTTTCGACATCGATTTAGGGCACAGCGGGTGTAAAGTTGAACGAGCTGGTATTATAAAAATTCACAGAAATATTCTGTTATCTTCCACCCCCCTACAACTCGAATGATTCTTTTCCTTGTGAAAAGAATTACGTACTAAAATATTAGTAAATAATAATAGCTACTGAATTTCTAAAATTTTACGTAGCTATTTATTTTGTCGCAACTGAAACAAAGCAGAATTCTACGTTGATTAGATCTTAAATCTTATATTGAACTCTTTGTTGAACATCTTGTAGCCTCTATTTTGTATCTTATATTTTGTAAAAAATATAAAGATTTGTGTTTACAAAAACTGATAGATTTGTCAAGAGAAATTGAGGTCATCTAGATCTAATTTTTTATAAATATGTTTCTAACTGATTCCTGACTAACTTTCCTAGAAAAATTTGTATTCTATGTTTCTTTTGTGCATAGCACATTACAATATATAAAGTTTAATTTGTCTCAAAATTATATATAAATACTTAGACTTCGTGGAACTTTTGTTAAAAATCATTTCGACAATTGAGGCATTCGAAACACCAGTTTTAAAGATCTTCCTTTAAAAATCATATAAAAATGTACCGAGTCAGCGAACTTCTAGTCTCGTATTTTACAACTGGCAAATTCATAAAGAGTTATACGTAATACTAAAATGTACGTTCCTACGTTAACGTCTTAGGGATTTATGGATGGTACACTTGGAATATTTTATTCTTTTCCATCGATCGAAACAACGCGCGTCCGGAAACACATGGTAACGCGCGCGGAGAAATCGCACGATCCGGAAATTTAATCTTGCCTCGTTAAACCCTTCCTCTTTTGCCGGCGCGCCGGGTCGAAAAAGGGGTGGCAAAGTGTGCGAGTGCAATTTCGTTGTAAATCTCGCAGGAAAGCCCCGTGAACGACACGCTGACCCAGAAAGTCAAAGGGTTGGGATTCCGTCAAGATCGATTCGAATTTCGTGCACGGCCAGCGTCGACCTTTACGACCTGTCCTTTCGAGTCTCCGGCGAAAAGGACTGAATCGACGCGCCTCTTTTGCGCGAAAATCGGTGAAATGAGCCTAGACACACCAATAAATCTCTCGACGAGCTCCGTCTCTCTTCCTCTCCCTCGATGTTCCGGCTGTGGCCCTCCAGGCAGACCCCCACGAGGATGCCGCACAAATTTCTGTCTAAATATTGGGACCCCCCGAGCGTCCATCCTAATAATTCGATAAATTACTTGGCCCATTAATGCAACACATTCTTAACAGCATTTTCTAAAAAAAAATTTCTAAAAACCTATTACTCAGAATCTTACATTAATCTTTTTGCATTTGGTTAGAGTTACGGTTTGAATTTCAATATTTTATAATTTTAAGAAATAGGGTTAGTACGATGAAGGTAAAATTACTTTCTATAATTTGTTGAGAAATGGATAATAGTTCTAGCAATAGGAGCTTAATCGATTCGGTGTAGGAAGCAAATTCTGACAAAATTGCTGGTGATTTTTTGGAATTATGTTTCAATTAATTTTCATCGAAACGTCGAGGATTTAAAAATATTTGAGAAGAAAAATTCACGCGAAGGTAATAAATTACTCCCTGTTTCCTAGAATTCTTTTTGGAAACTCGTAAAATAATTTAGAAACTTATCGCATTTCTTCTACATTTTTTTTGTTTTGTCCCCTGGTCACTATTTTTCGATTGACTGGTATTTTCAGGGCAATAGAAATTCATGTTTCGAATGAAATACAATAATCAAAAAATAATTTTTTTAAATATAAAAGCTTGTGATATAGAGACATAATTAATTTTATGCAGAAATTCAATACTGATCGAATTTAGTGTACCTGGAACAATCGTAGTGATAACGTAGGGGTGGATTTTATAGCTTTGGTATAAGTTATAAGCAATCAGTAAATAATTTGTAATTTTTTCGAATTATTCTCATTTTCTAGCGTTTTCGTGGAACGAGTTTCCCTGAATGAACGGTAGCGTGAACGTTTGTAAGAATTTCTGTAATCGAAGTTGCAGAATTAGGACCCCCCTTGGAGAAATCTCATGAATGCCTGTCTAAATATTGTGAAGAAGGACAATATACACCGAGCAAATCCGAGGAACTTACTAGATTTGTGTTAAATCGACCATTAACCGCACAATAGAGGCAACAATAATAATAGGTCCTTATACCTCATTGTCTATGTCCTTATGACGTAAGAACACGATGACGTAAGAAAAAGTAACGAAGGTTGTATTTTACTATTCTGACAACATGAATGAATTTATAGACTCAAATTAGAGTTAATTCATTTCACGATCACCTGTACCTTAAATACTACGTTCAATATGCAGAACGTTTGAATATTTGGGGGGACAAATTTTTCCAAGGGTAATTAATTTTTAAACAATTCGTATAATTATATTTATCTATTAATTCAAACTAATTTTTGACGAATTGTTTTGCAAAAAATACGATTGTTCGAACTGTGTTTTAATAAATTTTGCAACTTATGTTTCTTAACACTCGTGCATAATATTTTTTACCCTCCAATATTTGTGTGTACTTCCTTTCTACCTTTTATTACCCGTATCGAAAAATGAAATTATGTTAAAAATTAAATTTCTGCGTAAGTGAGAGGCCGCAAAAAATTCGGAACAGCAGAACCAATATACACGAACTCATTTCGGGTTGAAACCCAGGTATCCGGAACTGCTAACGACGTATGAAACAAAGCAATAATTGTATTATCGAATGGGAATAAGATTGCACCGCTTTTGCCTGGTTAAATCGATTTTTCAACGTTCACGAGCATTTCAAAATTACTCCAGTGAAAAGATGATCGTAAAAAAAGACTAATGTCTTTATTATCGTTCCGTGCAAAAGGTGCGTGAAAACCCCAGCTACCTGCAACGGGAACTTCTTAACGTCACCTTTAAGGAAGCCAATTAATAGTTCGAAATTAAATATAAACGTTATTATTAAGTTAATATATGAATCGAACGTGATCAAAGATACAATTTTAGCTGGACGGATTTGAAAAATAAATCGTAAATTGAATTTTTAATTCTATATGGACATACTAATTGGGTGGGTGGATCACACAATTCTGAACAGGTACATTATTACGGTCAATATTCCTGCAATGGACACAGAGATATATACTATATTTTTAATCAAAACTCTATGAAATGATATTTAAAAAGTGTAAAATTATTGTAAAAATGAATAGTTCAAAAAAAAGTTAATTTTTCTGCATAATATTTAACTTATTGTTTCTTGTGAATTTTCTATTAATGACTGAATTATACATCTCGAAAATTAATATGATTTTGTACTTTAAATTCTCATAATATTATTTTTTATATTACTGTTCAACATTTTAATGCCAAAATTAGGGTACGAAAGGCTTGATGTAGGCAAAATAAAAATAAGAAAATGAATTTTGTACAATTGCATCATCTTGAAAGTATAGAGTACTATAGACTGTCACTATAGTAATTATACTTGAGCAGTGTTAGCGAACGATTCCGGCAGATTCTGACGCGTGGTTTGCGACAGTTTCTCGATGCTTGTGTCAGCCAGAATACATTATCTAGTTTTAACCTAAATTGCTTTTCGAAGTTTTATTGTTATTATGTTCTCCACCTATTGCGCGAGAACAATCGATATCCACTTTTATAACACAGGGAGAAACGATTAACAATGAAGAACCATGCTAATGATGATAATAAAGAGCAACTACCTATACTCGGGCATTTAAGTAATTTAGAATTCATCTAAAAATAATTATAATAATTGCGTTTTTATATTTTTTGAGTTACACTTTTCAGTTCTTGGTAGACAGAGTTGTCCAAATTTTCATTCATGGCACGTTTACGAGTGCTATGTAACGATCGGTATTTACTTATAAAATACCAAATTAAAAATTTAAAACAAGAAGAATTATATTTGTGAATTATATTTAAAAGTTATTTCCCTCGTTAAACAGTTTTTTAATATCGTTCTATTTAAATATGATAGACGAGTGTATTCTAAATTTCATTTTACGCTATATACTCGAAATTTTACATTTATTATATGTTGTAAGACATTTACAATGTTACTTTGTAGAGGAATAAATTTTTTTTGAAAAAAATCAATGAAGAACGCGGTAAATCTAATCACCGTGATAAAATGGACTCTAATTACCAAATAGACTTTAGGTCTGAAAAACATAGTGCATCTTAGAAAAATATTCTTGAAGAATTTCGAAGTATACATAACGGTTTCGAAGATGCTGTGGATGGGCGTCGCGTCGGTTCCCCGCGTACTCAGGGGTCGTCGGGGCGACCATCAGTCGAACGTCCTCCGACGCGGAGTACCGTGGAGGTCAAGAAACGCGTGCACCGTCCGACGGAGGAGCGTGGCTGCGGGGGTAGGGATGGGGTGAACACGTGCGCGTGAAATTCACGTCGTCACGTAAGCGTGGCGCGGCAAGAACGAGACGGGACGGAGAATAGAGGGAGACGGCGAGGAACGCAACCGAAACGGGTCTACCAGCAGAACGGAGAGGGACGACCAACGAACTGGTAAACCAGAGGGAGAGAGTGAGAAGGAGTGAGAAGGAGAGAGAGAGGGAGAGAGAGAGAGTGGTAGAGTGGGATGTTTGACGAGAGAGGGAAGACGGGACCGGTAAGAAAGAGCGGAGGCGCAAGCCACCCTCGGGCAAGAGAGGCAGCAGGCTGGCAGCCCCTTTCGCAAGGCACCCCCTAAGCCTGGTTAGGGGCGAAGGCGGCGAGCCGCGGAGGCCACAACACGACCGCCGTCCTCATTGGTCGACGCGCTGGTCTGGGTGGGGCTCCGGAAAAATTGGAGGGGAGAAAAATCCCCTCTAAATAGCTGCGGCTGCGGCCGCGAAAAACTAGAATCCGCTCAGCCGGCATCGAGTGCGCGTCGGTTCGGTATACAAATTTTCGGTAAAAAGGTTTTTTTTTGTTTTGGATTCGAAGTGCGAGCAGCAGGACTCTCACCCCGAGGAACTCGGAAACCGTTGTCGTCGAAACGTGTGCAGGTCGATTTTTTTTTTGTTTACGTTCGGTGGTTCGCTTCGGGACGCTACCGAGGCGCGACGCACAGTGCAGTTGAGGAAGACAGTGATCCGGGACCACGGAACCGTGTGCGCAGAGGATAAAGCGATCTTGGTGTTACTGAGGATTAACCATTTCACGCGGACTGTTGCTTCATCGGTGGACCACGGACACGATAGCGAAGAAACCATGCATCTGCCGGCAGGACCGATGGGAATGGACAGCTTCAACGCGATACACGAGACGTTGCAGGCCTGTCACGGCGACCTCGTGAAGACCGGAAGTCCCGCCATCCTGTGCAGCGCGTTGCCGTCACATTGGCGGTCGAACAAGTCGCTACCGGTCGCGTTCAAGGTGGTAGCGCTCGACGACGTCACCGACGGTACCCTGGTCACCATACGCGCCGGGAACGACGAGAACTGTTGCGGCGAGCTGAGGAATTGCACGGCAGTCATGAAGAACCAGGTCGCCAAGTTCAACGACCTCAGATTCGTCGGTCGTAGCGGGAGAGGTCAGTGTCTGACACGTTGATGGAACTACCTTTAAAACGATCGCGATACCGATCGGAGGAACTAATCCAGAAACGTTTTGTTTCATTTACAGGAAAGTCGTTCTCGCTGACCATTCAGATCAGCACGGTACCATTCCAAGTCGCCACCTACACGAAGGCCATCAAGGTCACGGTGGACGGACCGAGGGAACCTAGGTCCAAGTCGAGTAAGTCCCTATCGAGATCACTCCGGTTCCTCAAACATCCTCATCCGAACGGGGGGTCAGAGTGGGCGGTGAACAAAAGCGTCGCGGAGTCCGCAAACGGTCGTCTCGCAGGCGTTTAATAATCCGGTGGACCTCAAACCGCGAGCCGCGGCGGTCGCAACCTCCGAGTCGTTTACACGTGCACAAGGGTGGCACTGTGGGAGCTTGCGATCGCGCGCGCGCGCGCTTGCGAGCGTACACCTACAAACACACGAGTAGAGACGCGTGAACCCGCGGCGTGAATCGGCGAAAGCTATTGGCATCGTTTCAAGCCATCGCGACGATCGGCGTCCTTTTTAACGTCCTCGCTTATTTTCTCGGGGATGGTACGCGATTGGTTCGCGGAACGTTAAACGTCCGTGTGTTTATTGGAGGGCGCTCGGTCGGGCAAAAGAGCCGAACGAAGCCGCGGGAGGTAAGGCAGGAGCGAACCGTGCATACGCCGGCCATCAACGTCGTCTGCAAAGGAGCCGCGTTTACGCGTTTGTTTATCGCGCCGCATATGGCGGTAGCATGTGGCACGGCAACGAAAATCGTACGGAACGAGCGTAACGCGCGGCATTGGTGTAAACAGGGATCGTTAGCTCGCCTACGGAGAGCGTCGTTAATCCGCGTTTTATGGGATCCCGGCCGGGCCGGCAGTCGTCTTTTTATCTCCGCCATCCGCTACTCTTTGTCAGTTCGTTAGGCGTGTTCGTGACTGTCTGGATCCATCGTTCCTACCGACGGTTTAATTCGTTTTTATTGACCGGTTCCCGAGGGCCGCGACTCCGAATCGGAACGCTGAACGTATCGACGGGGGGGAACGAGGGGGGTGGGCGGGGGGGTAGGGGAAAAGTTCGCCAAGGTTCCCGCGAAAACCTTGAGATCGCGAGATTTATTTATGGAGCCGCTCGATTTCGGTTTTCGCGGCTATTTCCGGCACCAAGACCTTCCAATCCCCGCTAAACGAACGATCCTTGCCTCTTTGCAGACTATCAGTACGGGCCTGGTTTCCCTGGACTGGGATTACTCAACCCCTGGATGGATGTCGCGTATCTGGGACACGCGTGGCACTTGTCCCACCCGGCTTTCAAAGGTAAGACACCTTCTACGTTTTAACCAAGTAGAACGATATATCGATAACGAACCAATGATCCACGATCATAGATCTACGCTGTCGGTCACAAGTATTCAAATTCTTTTTCGATATTTGAACTATCCATAATTAAAACTTGCGGACTGATGTCTGTTTCGATATAGAAATCGTCTCTAAAATTTTAGCGCTTGTGAAGAATTTTTTATTTATTACGCGAGCCAACATTCGAGATTCGCGTGCAAACCTTCGTCGCTATAGAACGAATTGTAGTGTTCTAGCAACTCTCCCTGTTATCGTTTATATTAACAAAGAAGGGTTGGGATCCATGAAATTGAAAAAAGTATGAAACTTTGTGTACAAGTATGTATAGTTTCAACAAGATTGCGAAAATATTTATTCAGACAAATTTTAAATTAAGTAGTATCCGTTTGTCTAAAAACAAAATGTTAACCTCGTGGAAAGTTTTACAAATTTGGTCAACGTGCTAAACATTGCTCTTAAGACTTGAACAACTGTTTAAAATTAGTTTTAGCGTTAAACTGTTAGGTGAATTAAAAGCTATTTAATTGGGAGAACTAATGTTGCTTATATCGAAGATTTCGAAGAATCTCATTTAAATTCATCAACAGTAATGGCGACTATCTACATAGTTGTGAATTCCTGATAATTGCAGAAAATCTAGAAAATGATTGTGTTGTTGTCTAACTAGTAGAGTCTTGGTATGCAAGAACTTTGGCGAATATCGATAATTGCAAAAGGTCATGTATTAATATTCTCTCGAAGTAGGAATATCTTGAACGAATCGATCCCCTCAATCTGACAATTTACCTTAAACTGGGGTCAACGCAAAGAAACTCGAAACCGAAGTATTAATACAAGCTCAAAGAAGGTAATTAAATAGTTCTTTTAAAAAAAGAATGGGTCTGTCGTTCGTAACTAAAAATCGAAACGGAGATTCTCATCTCGAGTCAGAACTATTAATATGTCAATGGAATATTTATTCTCACAATTTTATCTTCTTTCTGCACATTCGAATCAATAGTCATTATAGACGTTGACATTAAAACGTATTAAAATTGATTAATAAACGTACCCTGCAGGTCATAAGTATTAGAAGACATTGCCTAAACGTTGACAATATTTTGACCATTGTAACTTGGTGAAAAAAGTCACACAATAGTTTTTCTAAAATCGTTTTAAAGGTTGAACCTTCTACTTTCACATTCCTCTCTCGAATTTTCTTGAAGATTCTTTTACGCGATGATTTGCGTTTATATTTTATTTATTTATTTTACATATAGTTTATAAGGAAGCATGACAATGTGATATAAGCCTCATAAAAACGAAAAAAGCACAAATATTTTTCACATTATGAACATTTTATTAATGCTGTTTTATTGGGATCATTGTATTAAAAAATGACGATGATAATTTATCAATGAATGTATTTTAAATGCGTCAGAGTCTATTAGTAATATTGCAGTTTCTAAGTTTTTAATAAAATTCTTAACTTGGCTGTACAATAGTAAACAATGACTGTTCTCCCCCTTCTATAATGTTAGAAATTTGTTATTCTCACAATATTATTATATTCTCCACAAAAGCAGCGACACGATCTTTTGTCAGCTTGCCAAACTTTGAAGCAATAACAAATAAATTTTTATATCGAGCCATTAACGTTTGTATATTTTCGTTTCTAAAGAGAACAAATTTTCCGTTTGTTTCCTGTGTATGCAAGGAAACTTGCGGTAGAAATGTTCCAACTACAGTTCACGCGTATTCTTCCGTATAGTTGTGTGCTACTTTATTAACCCCTAAATGTAAAAATAGATGTGCTTTTAGAAACAACATGTTAAAAATTTCACGTTAAAAAATTACAGCATCGTAAATAACAACGAAACACATTGTTACGCGCCTTAGAAACAAATCTAAACCGGTAAACTGTGGCGTTAAGGGGTTGAAATCGTCAAGGTAAACTTCAACTGCTCTTTCTTCCCTCTTTTCATTAAAATAAATTATATCACACCAATGAAGAGATAATATTACATAATATACGACAATGCTCGAGAACGTGGATCAATTTTTTTACTCAAAATTTGCCAATAAAAATTTGCAGTTTTTCCACATCAGAAGTTCATACTGAAGGTTTGCACGTTTAGAATAAACGCACGAGGCTATAGAATGCAAGTTAGGATTTGTTTATGCAACCGCAACTGGCACAATGACGTTGTCAGAGACCTTGGACATCAATCGTCTCACGATCGACAGTGTACGCGTACCCAATGGTTCGTTATCGTTTTGTTTCGCGCGGCTCTCGAGATCTTTGCTCCGGTTCGTCGGTCCCGAGGCCGAGATAATCAGAAACGGCGAGCCAAAAAGTGCTCCTAATCGGTACCCATCGGCCCCCTCGGTCCACGTCCCCGCTAGCAATCAATCAAAAGTCCAACAATGCACGCTCGGTAACAGGAATATCATGCCGGGCCCCCGTCAGTCGAAGTTCCAGCAATAGAAAAAAAGGCTCGAAAGAGGACACGCGTTCACGAGAGAGTCCGCGTTATCGATTTCGCCGGAGTCCGCGACGCCTGGCGATGATTCATACCCCGTGGCTGGACCGAGGGGTAAGCTCCCTTTTCCCACAACGGACCCCTTCGACCCCCAGATATATCCTAGCCACCCCGTCAACTACGCAACAACAATACGACTTGGCTCCCTTCGGCCACGAGCTCTCCACCCATCCTCCACCTCTCCGTGAACGTCGTCTCTGGAACCACCGGCGTCTCTAATCAACGCGTTCTCTCTCTCTCTGTTCAGGAACGAACCCGATGCCACCGACGGATCTGTTCTCGCCGACGTTCCCGCCGATGGTTCTTCCCACGTACCCGTTCGCGAACGTGAAATACCCGACAGAGTACACCACTCTGCCGCCGGAAGCCACCACCACCGCCACGACGCCGGCGGCCATACCGAACAGCCCGTCCAGGACGCCACCGAGAAGTCCCAGCGACTCCGGCAGCGAGTCCGCCGCGGAGGAAGTTCGCAGCGCGTTCGTCCCTATCAGATTGAACACGCTTCCGCCCGCGTCGTCGGTGATCGCCGCCACCGCGTCGACGCCCGAGAAAACCACCCCCAAGAAGACCACGGAGAGCCCGAGGAACAAGCTGAAGGCGCCCACGACCATGATCTCGCCGCAGCCGACGAAAAAATTCTGGAGGCCTTACTAGGGTACGAGAAACGAGCTGGAGACTCGGTGAAACATGGAGAAAACAGAACTCTCCCCGCTGGAAGGCTAGTGATTATTTAGACGTCGTCGTCGGTGGCATACGTCTTTTTTCGACCGTTTGATCGTTTGCTCGCGACCAGGCAGTACCTTTCGTTTCCTCGTTGTTTATTTTCGTCGTTCGAGGCGACGCTTTCGGTTTTACGAAGGCGAAGGAGGGATGGATACACATATTTCGGCAACCACGTTACGGCGATCGTACCGTGGACTCTTGACGACGATCGGGGGCTGCTCGTCGATCGGAGGCTGGTCACTTTCGATCGCTGGATCGCGTGTACGATTCGCGAGATACGATCATTGTACATAGGACGGTTTTTTTGTATATACGTGTAGATAGTTCGTGGACAATAATGTAGAGAGACAGAGATATTATATGTATATTCGTGCGTGTAGGAGCGAGTGTGTCGCGCGGTTGGGTGTGTGCTTGAGCGAGAGAGACCAAAAGACAGAGATATTGATATTATTTATAAGCCAGAGATCTAATTTAATGTAAACAGATGGTATTATAGAGAGACGCAGCGAGAGGAATAAAATCTACGTCGATGCGAAAATTTAAATCCTGACCGATTCGTTATTTCATCCAGCGTTGGGCAAATTTTAAGCTTTCTATCGGGGGCTATCCGTGAATGCCGATTTACGAAATTCGGTAATTTATTTATCCACGAAAGTTGAACGGAAGTCAATTTGCGAATTACTTTAAAATTTGCTCAACTCTAGTTTCAACCTGACATTTTTTAATCCTTGAAAAATTTGAAGTACCTTCCTACCAGAAATATTTTACAACAGTTATTTCGAACGATATAGTTTTTTTTTCTAAAAAAATAACGGTGAAATTATTTTCGAAAAGCAGTGTTGTTTGCTGTAAACTTCCATCAAATTCAATAGTGATTCATTCATTTACGGACATTAATTCCACATATTTCTTTCTTAAAGTTCAACAAAAATTACTAATGAATAATATTTACGTGTTCTGTGAAAGGTTTAAGGCGCAGGTACAATTTTTCCACGCAAAACCGTTCGACACGCGATCGTCTTTTTCATTACCTTCTTCGATCGATGGTTGAACGTCGGTGTTTTTTCAAAAATAATTCCAGTCTACTGTTACAAATGAATAATTCCAGGTAATTCTACAGGCCGAGCGCTTTCAGCACAGTATCTACCTGGATACCTGCGCCAATTAAAACGTAAATCATCCTTGACCTTTTCAAAAGGGGCCTCAGCCATCAGTTTTCCGCCATTTCCTTTTGTTACACAGACGACGCGTAAAACGAAGGGTGTTCGAAACGCTCGAACGAACAAACTCCTATCCCAACCAACACAATACTTTAACCAGACTAAAATATTACCGAAAGCAGTTATGAAAACTACAGTTTGTACTTTTAGCACCGATCCCCCAAACCTTTCTATTTCTTTGTAATTAATTTTGAAGCTTTCTTTAATTATTTTGTCGTGGGAGGTGAATTTGATTCTTCGTGAAAATTTACAAAGTGAAAGTGAAATTTCTTTGAGAAGACGTATAAACGGAGTTGAAGTAAACACTAGTGATCGTCTGTCGAATGGAAACTTCGAACTATTTTACGAAGAAAACATGGAAAAGTGGCAAACACTGGATTGGACAGGTGGAAGGAGCCCAGGGAAAATCTGAAATCGACTATTAGGGTGAGTGGATTACATTTAAAACGACCTAATAACATAAACCATTTAAAAGCTTTCGAACATTCTAATATTACTAATCTGCTTTGTGAAATCCCGACTATATTTAGAAAATTCTATTGATCGTTTTCATAGAGTTTTATTACTTCATTTACACCTCGATGTAAATACATATATCAAGAAATTAAAATAAAAAAAGGTACAAAAGTGCAGCTCCTAATATTCGTGAAACAATGATTAAGTTTCAGATAACTTTCTTGGCGTACATGAAATTGTGATTATTTACAGAGATATCTAATTTATAGTAGTCGACAAATATATATTAGAAAAGCAGAAAAATTATAATTGATGTAAAATGGAAGATAAAAATTAAATTCACGAATTTTTCGCTATAGTTTGCAATTCCCATAACTTCACTGGCTATTACGCGTTATATTGTTTGTATCTTTAACACGATACTTGACACGCGTAACTAGATCCAAAATTATCGAAACAAACTTCCGTTCTGCACTTGTATATTATATTTAGTACGAAACGTTATAAACAATTTACATTTCGATTCAGCTTGCCATGTTTGTATTTATACTGGCCGGGACCAAAAGTTTGTAGTAAAAGGCGTGCATAAAATGATTATTGGCCGATCTAAAAACGTTTCGTACGATAAACCGGAACTTCTCCGTCCATGCTTCTCCAACTAATGGAAAATATTAGCAGCAACACTTTAGCGAAAGTATCTTTTCCAAAGGTAGAATTTTTTTGGTAAATAAAGGCGGTTCTATACAAAATAAAAATATGTCGGTTCCGGGGATTTCTAAAATTTTAAACACATATGGAATTCACACTGCGAATCTACATGAAAAAATAAGTCAAAAGAAATAAAGTGAAATTTTTTTTCACGAAGCTTAATTAACGATGTTAATGATTCATAGAATACGCGAAAAATTTACTGTGTTACAGACTAATTTTCGTTACGTTTGAGTTTATACAACAATTATCAGGCTTATTAGTAGGTAAACAACTTGAAAATATCAACGTCCTAAGGAACAGCGTTGAATAATATCTTAATGAAAAATCGAACAATTTTTCTAGCAATGAATTTAGCCAATAAAATGAATAGTTTATTTTATTCTTCATAAAATCTCGTGACACGTTTTAAATATTATTTTGAAGTTGTACAGGATGATTAGGATGACCTAATAATATTTTTTAGCGAATTTTTCCAAGTTGTTTCCACGAATTAACGAACCAATTTGATTCCGTCGTGTAAACTACACTGTTTGTCGTGATTTCGGTCGCGGGATCGGCGCGTGGAAAGAAACGAGAGCACTTTGAGCGTGCCCCTGTAAACGACAGATTCAGATCTGTCTTGCAGCGCGTTAGAGCGAAGGAATACCGTGAAAGAGATTGAAACGCCGCGCCGTGCCGCTCCGTGCCGCTGCAAGGGGAATCCATATTTTTTTTTTCCTGTCGCGATTTAAATCTGAATGGCCGTTCCGCCGCGGTCGTTCGAGGTTCGTGCGTGCGCGCGTATGGGTTCCCATACGGCGAACACAAGGGTAGAGAATGGTTTATATCGAGGGGAGTGCGTGAGATCTGTATTAGTACCGATAGGCCAGCGGAACGACAGTGTTTCTCATCCACTTTTCAAGCTGATTCCATCGGGACCTACGCTTTATCCACTTCCGTGATCCTTTCATTTTCCCATTTATTCCTAGTTCACTGTTAACGCGTCGACTACGCGTACCGGTCACTAACAACGGGCTGGAAAATCGCGATGGAAGATATTTCGTACTCGTAAAATTATAAATAACATTGAAAATGCTGAAAATAACAGGTATACCATTGAATTACCTAATAAAAATGAGTAAAGTGTACTAATATATTGGAAAATTTCGATTATTATACGTTTTAGGTAGGAAGTTAATTGGGTAAAGATTCCATCCAGCTTAAAATTTCACTGAGATGGCTACTCGTTAAGTATGTTGTGTAATACTAGAATTTTCAGTAAGAAAGAGTAATCGGTAATAAGTAGAAATTATATTAAACAACGTATTTCACCATCCCCTTGGCAACTTCATGATTCCACTCTTCCACAAGTTTCCATTTGTTTTTTATAAAAAATTTGGGCTTCCAGAAAATTAATGTTCTCATCTGAAATTACAGGAATTGTTTGCTAACTTTTCTGGCCCAAGAAAATAGTTATAAAATTAGGTGTATTCACTGAAAACTTGTATTCCACTCATTTTTCTAATGGTCTGTTATATACAACACTTCCACAAGTGTGTAATGAAGACGTTAGACAATCAGAATAACAGAGAAAATTAATTAAATCAGATGGTACAAATGAATTGGTACTTATCCTGGAATTTCCAAAATTATCTCACTGGAAAATAATTTAAAGAATGCCAAATTAAATTCTTTTTATATTGACCAAGAATTATTCAAAAACGAGATTCAAAATATTAGTAAACAAACGGAAAAATGTGGGATAAATGATTATTGAAACAAAATTGTGGATAGATAGATAGAATTAGTAATAATCTTTCCACTCTCACTGCAGCTATATTCCATAATGTTACTAATCAAAATATTACTCTCACCTACATTATCAAACCTGTAAATAGTTATTACTTCCTTTAATTCTGTATAAACGGAATATATTAGAAAACTCCATGGTGTATTTAACACGATATTAATTTTAAACGTACGAAATATTTGTAAATACAATATAATTAGGAAAACTGTAACGTAAAGTATCGTACAAATCTGCAATAAATATAATTTTCAAATGTTTCGAAATCAAGGAAACAGACAAATGACTTTTCGATAATTTGCGAAACGAGGATGTTCGGGGGCAACAGCGATAGAAAACAGAAAGATACAATTCGTCGGGTAAAAGAGTTTTTTTTTTTATCCCGGTGATCATTCAACCAGAAAAAGGTGCTGCCATGAAATTTGGGCGGCCGGTGATTTCCGGGACGAAAGCGCGACGAGGAATGCTTCAAATTCGACGTTTCCAACGGATATCGTGTTACGATAGGCGAAGCCTCCATTGCCGCCACTATGTCACTGTGAAACATAACCTAGGACAAGGTGGATTCTATTCTCTGTTGCTCTTTTTTTTTTATGTTTCGTTTTCGGTTTTCGTTTTCGCGCGATCGTTCCGGACGCGTTTGTCAAAACCCACGCGTTGGAAGTCGAGGACAGTTAATCTCGGTGACATCGTATAACTCAATTCTCGTCTGCGGGGCGAATATAATTCTTGACGCGTGTCCCGAAGAAAACCATCCGGAATTCCCGGTGAAAAGCGAGCGACGATGTTATCGGCTCTGATAACAAACGCCGCGGGAGAACGGGATGAATATTAAAAGGCGGACGGGGCTTCCGGCGAACAGAGGAATCGCGTTTTTACGAGATCGACGGGAGCCGGGTGAACGAGGTTCATCAGAATCGTTTCGATTCTATCGAAATGTTACGACAGGGAACTTCTTCCGTCTATTCGAAAGTCCACAGAGAAACCCGTTTGACTATTTTTCCTTCGCGGTATGTCAACTTCGGTCGATTTCATCAAAATTCTCGACGTACTGAAAAGGTGTACGAATGAAAATTAATTCTCTATAATAGACACGATTAACCCCTCAAGCTCCATTTACGTCATATTTACTATTTTTTATCATCATTTCTAAATATTCGTTAATTGAACTTTTTTCTTGCTAAATCCTAAAACTATAATACTTGACTCTGTAACCATCGTAACTTGAAAAGAACAATGATACACTGAGGCAAAGAAATTGATTAGTTCGATTGATGGGAAGATGCTGTATCCTATATAACATGCTAAGAGTATCTACGAAAAATTTCTATCTTTTGAACAAAGAACATTTTGGAACACAATAAAAAACAATAGTCGGTCGAACTAATAGCACGTCAAGCAGAAAAATTGTTCCAATAAAATTAACTTTCGAGGTTAATTTGCAAAGTCTCGACCGTGTTTTCCACGACTCGTAAAAAAAAACAAAGGTCGGTCCACTGTTCGGTGTTTTTTTCTGGCTGCGATTTCCGCGCTCAGATTTGCCCGCGCGAAGTATTGACACTCAATTAAGAGCCGGGCGTGTATGCAGAGGGACGAATCGGCGCACCTGAACGAATAAATAAACAAGGAGCAAGTCGGTTTTTTTCAATAGGATTAGCCGTCGTGGAAAATGAGAACCGCCCGTTGACACCCCGGCCCAGCCGTGGGGGCTGTTCGTTGACGAGTAGACAACGGAGCCAAGCAACCATGAAGGGTCGCCGCACGAACCGAGCCAAACCGATCGGAGCCAATCCGTGCGCGCGAGGCCGGCCGGGCGCTAACTAATGTTTGCCCAAAGAATCGCGACGAATAATTGAGTCAGCAGAGGAAGAGAGGAAAAAATCAGCGCCCGAATCACCGGCGGAATAATCGACTTTCGTCGGACAGGCTTCCTCGCCTCGCGATTTTTCAGCCTCTGCGATGGACGATGTTTGACGAACCCCTCCGAGAGTCGTTCTCCTCGTCCGGCGAAATGTACGAACGAATACGGGACTCGATAAAAGATCGCTCAGAATTTTACGCTCGTTTCTGGGGAATTAGCTCCAAGAACGACGACAACCTGAACTTCCAAACTTTCCAAACGTGGTCGTTGAACTATCTCCTGACATTTTTTTCTTAACAGTGGACTTAACATCGACAGTCAGGTTATTACATGGTCCACAATTTTGATTTCTCCAATATACTCGAGGAGATGAAGAGTCTTGTTGGTCTACCAATGTTGGAATTTGAAAAACTATTTTAATATTTCCTCAATTTTTAAACTCGCGAATATTTGCATTCAAATGCAACGAAAAAGAGCCATTTAAAAATTTGACCTTTCTACTTTTCGATACGATACCTTAAACTATTTTATTGAAACAGTTGTTCGAAGGCTAAAATTTACCCTTGAAGAAGCATACGCTAAACTGTAAAATTTCTTGATATGTAGCTAGACTTGTATCATCTATGGTTTCCTTGCAGCTAATATAACTATTATAAGGGTCTCGTCGCATTAACGTCTGAATTCGAAAGTTAATTTGCGTGGTTCCACGGTCCCGTCATCCAAACGTGAACGACGTCGAAGAAAGCGGACGTACGAAACGCAAAGGTGGTTGAAAACTCGGGGGCAAAGTATTCGAACGATCTCGGATGCGTCGACACGCCGGAGGATCCTCCTCCGCCTCCTCCCGATGGCAGGATCGTGAGGACAGAGCTCGAGGGTCCTAGAGTTAGGCAATCAGCGTTGATGAGGGGGCACTCGCGGGGTGAAGGGCTCGGACAATTAGTAACCACCCTACTCCCCGTTTGCCCCGTGTCTTCCCACGCCTTCGGGCTGCGATTCAACCGGTGAACCTGCCCAACAACGCGGCGACCGCAGCCGCCACGCATGCGAAAGAGGCTGCTCGATGAGAGAGAGAGGTCCACGGTTTACGTCCGTTGGCCGCGTTGCGTGGATTACGCCGCTGTAAAGGGCTCTCTTCGTTGTTGGACAATGTCAGCACGATCGGAACGTTGCCCCCCGGGCTAAGAAGGGAATTTCGACGTACCTAACCCAGGTGTCTACTTTATTTTCGAACAGAAAAATTATTTCGTAAAATTAACAACCCTTCTATCACCATTGCGACAACTGTTCTTCACGGACCCTACGTTTGACGCAATTTAGTTTGATGTAACTCAGATATCTATTTTCTTTTGGAACAGAAAAATTGTTCCACGCGGTTTACAAAATTAACCCTCTATCGCCATTCCAAAAACTACCCTTTACAGATCCCACGTTTGATGTAACCCAGACATGACTCAGATGTCTATTTTCTTTTAGAACAGAAAAATTATTCCATACATTTCTCAAAATTAACAAGCCATTTATCATCGTTACAAGAACTGTCCTTCATTGACCCTACGTTTGCCACAATTTCATTTGATGGGAAACAATTGCACTTCTATTTCAATCCTTTACAGTCGTCTATCGTAAATCTAGTAAACAACTTGAATGTCCTTTCTAAGACATAGACATTAAAAACTTAGTCTTTTGCAGTGATACAAAAAAACTGACTTTCGAATAGAAAATATAAATCAATTATTTTGTAGATTCAGAATTATTAATCTATAGAATGTAATAAAAAGACTGACTTTTGAAGAGGAATGATATGTTTTGTGTTTTTACAACATTATTGAGAACACCCTAGATGCATAGTCCTTTGTAATGACTGTCACCTTTTCCGAACAGCGGTGCACTTTTTGAGCGGAAGGTGATTCAACGACGATATCAAACGAGAATGTGCGAAGTATTTGGCATCCAACGAACCATCATGGTTCATATTGCAATGGAATGCAATTGCTTTCAGAACGACGACAGAAACCGTGCGTCATGAGTGTGAAACTTTTAACGCTGGAAGAGCGCAGGACAATTCACAGATTCCCCATTAAACTACAAAAGTTATTCACTTGTTTTTGTAAATGGCAATAATCCATCAGTATATATAAAACTACAAATACTAAGAGGTTACAAGTTTATACATTGAGAAATGCAATGAAATGCTGTTAAATGATGTTGAATATCATTGAATATGAATAATTCCGTTATTTTTGTAAATTTTACCCGAAAATTTTTGTACCTTATGTTTGAAGTGCTTCTAATTTGCAGGATAAAGGAAAAATCGATTTTTTAAACTTATTACCGTAATATCCCCTCTTAAATCGTCGGCCATATAGAATAATGACCAAACGAGAGTATTCACGAGTCTGAGGCCCCGAAGTAATTAGCGTCTCTGCAACAAAGTAGCCGCAATCAAACGGAACGATGATCCTAATTACACCGTCGCGACGCGGAGTCTCGGACACAAGCGTCCCTCGTTACGATCGAGAAAAGTGTATCGACTGCGGAATCAATCCGAAACATCCGGAACGCTCATTAAAAGCCGCCAGTAAACCTATCAAATAGCCTAACGACGCTGTCGAAGAGAGCGTATAATACCCTTCAAGGGAAGCGTTTAATCGTTTATCGTTTGTTCGAAAAGCTTCAAAACTACTCTGTGCCCCCCTCTACAAGGACGAGAACCGTGCCACTAATTGCCTCCATCTTCTCTTTCCACGAAACGTGTCGACGATTACACGACGGTCCAACGAGAGGATGGGTCTCCTCCAAGGAGACCGCGGGAATAATAAGCCAGCTTCTGGAGTGTTTCGTCCTCGTTCCCCGTCAGAAAACCCCGAGGAGGGAAGCGCCAAAGATCTCCAGGCGCGGCGTCTTTCAAAACGAAGATGAAGAAGAAGAAGAAGGCGGGCACGCGCCAGCGCGAGACATTACGGGACGCCTAACGAGCTGTTTTGCATCGCAATACTTCGACCTCGTTATCGGCTATCGATCCGTCACGAACACAAACCGGCTGCCACCTGGATTAACTCATTTGCATCAAGAAGCAGAATACGTCGAGTTACCCATATCATCGAATACCGAATACGGTGCAACTCCACTTATACGAACCGAGCGGTAAATAAGCACAATTCACGTAACCGGGGAGGTTCGCGTAATCGGAGGCCACCGATTAACCCCGTTACTTTTAATCGTTACGATTTGTTCTACTTTGTACCACGTATCGTGATTTTGAACGTGTATTTTACGTACACACCGCTGTCCATATGTCACTGGACACTTGACAAACGTAAATTACAAATGAAACTAACTGATTTGAAGGAGATAAATTACTTTGTAAGATTTCCTTCATTCCGTTCTACAGCTTTGAGTCTATTGTTTATTGATCTTCTAACTTTTCCGTAAATTCTTGAGGTATTTTCGTTCATTGATTTTCTAATCTTTCCTTAAATTCTCGAGGCATTTCCGTTCACTCTGCAAATAATGCTTAATTCTTCTTTGTTGGAAATGTGATGTTTCCTAGTTTGCAACTCTAATTCATGCTTTTATCACTCTAGGACAATTGCACAATCACTCCCTCACAACTGATACATTTGAAATGTCTAATACTCAACTTTTTTGCACTCTGCCTTAAATTGTGTTTAAATGTTATCATTTATCCATGTTTCCTTCCATCACATGTAAACTCCCTACTACTATTCATACTAAAACAAATACTACTGTAGACACAATAATATAGTACTATTTGCAAAAGTATTACATCCGATGACCAACTGTATATTAATTTGGGGTTGATTTAAGTTCAGGGTAATATCGAAAAGATACTATTGCATCAAGCGTGTCGCGGACTAGTAATATGAAATTTATATTTTCTTTACTTAATAATTTACACGTCGGCTGTCCAGGGACCAATTAAAACGTAAGTCCGGGGTAAAGCTGTACTTGACGGTCACGGCGTGGATCCTCGTATCCGGAGGACGAGGCCTCCAATCAGTCGACACCCCCGGATACCCCTATTCTCCCTACAGTCCCGGTCAGTTCACGGTGAAAAACGGGGAACTGCATCCGCCGAAGGCAGACGCCAGCACCGCGACAAATCAGCTTCATCGAGCTCAGCCGCGGTAACAAGCGTCTAGGCAGGAGCGTCGCTCGACAGGCGGCCAGTCAGTCGGGCGCGACTGCATTAACGGGGCCAGTGTCAGAAGATCAAACAAGATAATTAATCTCGTTAGTCCCGAATCAACCTGCGCTCTCTATTATCGGATTACCATACCGGTTGCCCGGCAATTTGTCAACGCGCCGCGCGACCGTTCCTCTGCGATTTCCTCGACCTTGCGAGCTGCGTTTTCGCCGGATTAACGGATCGCCGCAATGACGGTTCAACCCTCCGGTTCCCGTTCACGGAATTTCACCAGACGTGAAAACAGACCGAGCACTATCCACGAACGGTTTAGAAAACGATTCCGAACGTTCCGCCCGAAGAAATGCCCCCACCCCCCCTTCGACAGGCGTCGTAAACGGCAATAAACCGCAAAAATTTTCTACTCGACGTTTATAAAACCGCACTCAGGCTCGCTCCGTCCCCGTCGTCGCGTTTTCGTTTCGGTTGTGCACGAGGGTCAGGACGCGAGGCCTCGTAGGTCTCCTCGCGGTCATTTACGAGGACAATTTGATCATCGACTTTACGATAGGGTTCCTAGTCGTCGTTCGGAATACATAAACGAGACAAACAGTATTCGTCGGTGCCGACCGGGCTGCCGATTGCTTGAGGTAAAAGTTGCGGTCTTCGCTCGGCGAAAGCCCGAATAAACTTTTACGATTTCGTTTTATAACGAGCATGCCTTTTCGCCTGTTCCCTTTCCTTTTTGCCTGTCGGACCTACCTCTTCTCCGAGCCTCCCAAGCCGGACCAGACAATTCACGAATTTCTCGAGAAGAATTCTAATTTAATTAGAATCGCTTTGTGCCTCTCGGTATATTCAATTTGCTCTCCAACTTTTTTACACCCCTTCCCCGTGTTCGCCTTCTTTGCCTACGATGTTTCTCGCTTTTGTTTGCATTGCAGGGGGGGAGATGGCTGCGACCGCGCACCCCCATCGCCAAGTCCTACCTGGTACTCGTGACTTAGAAAGCTTGGTAATTTCCTCGGTTAAGGGGGATACGGGCTAATATTGGACGTTGCTAGGAATATGGTCACCATTGTTACGATGCCTCGAATATTGCAATAAAAACGTTTTTTGTATCTATTTTTGTGCAACAGGGGATGATTGCCATGTTGTTTTCTTCTTGAGCTTTCATTCCAAATACATTCGACTGGATTGTCTTTACGAAAAGCGATTACATCATTTTTATCAGTCTCTGTTACCCTCTCCAACTGTTCCACGAGCTTTTTGATACCATTTTCGTGAAAATTTTGTGGTTTCTACAAGGAATATTTCAGTGAGAACATGTATACTATATTTGCATTCTGCAGAAGTTCGATGAAATCAAAGTCGAACGGTTAGGGTTCTTCCATTCAGGCATAAATTGAGGGTCAGACTAAGGAGGCTGTAGTCCCGGGCCACGTACATTAAGGGACCTCATTTTAAAATACTAAAATTAAATTTTATAAACGCTTAACGAGAAAATTACTCTCGATTTGCTAATGTTTTTAATTGTATGTAGTGAACGATTAAAAAATTCAATTTTTTATTTAATATTATTACAGACAAGATATTTTTTAAAGTGATTAAATTTTAAAAAATTTATTATAAAAATCGTTTGATAAAAATAGACTGAAAAATAGGCAGAGAAAAAAAATAATTCTTTATCAAAAAGGACTATAGTCATTCGTCTTCCGTAAACATATGTGAGGTATTATAGACACAGAACACATTTTATATTGTTCGAGATAAAATTGCTAATCGAATTACGTGCGTTTTTGATCATGATAGAACGAAAAAAGTCAGAAAATAATTTTGCAAATCGATTTTAGCTACATAATTATAATAATACGTTTAGGAGATATAACTTGCTGCTTTTATAGATTCTTTGTTCTGTAGAAAAGCATATTGTATTCCTGACTTACAGCTCGTAACTTTTTTCCCCTCGAACCATTGTATACGGTAAAAGGATTGTTGATCAAACGTGGACAGGAACGATACAACGTGGTAATGTTTCTTGTATTGTGTACAATCGTTTCTTCTGCCACGCCTCATTCTTCGAAATTTTCACGACCATTTTTATTGGTGACATAAAATGGATTCTTGTCCTTGTTCATCCGACCTTCTATTCTTGGAAGAGACGTATTGTGACCGGCGAAAATACTGTTCATTAAACTTTGTTTTTCGGTCGCGTCGGACCGAACGAAATTTTTTTCAATTGTGAATGTTGGTAGTTTCTTAGTGATTCATTATAATTTCCAAATTGCCATTGTAGATTGTAAAGATACACGTCAATGATTCGAAAAACAAATTATTTTAAATGTAAATTGGATTTAATATTACAATTTTTAGAGGCTCGCAAATATTATATATGTAAACTTTTCGTTTAGTATCATTATCATTCACAATTACTCTCTCAATATTTATAAGGCAATTTTTGTAAGAAAAATATTTTTATAAGTCAAAAATAGTCACTGTCGAGCTTTGTTAAAGTAGGGTGCTGACTACCACTGATAGACCAAACCGATAGAGCATGAACTTTATGATGTTCTGTAATTTTTAATTATTTTGTTCCTATGCACTAACAACAGATAAATTAGACACGTTTTTGTTTATCTTTCAGGGTTTGATTACTACTTCTACGAGAATCGATTCTTTCAAATATTAAACTACCCTACTTTGGCTATAATGTGTCTCAGTCAGCTTTCCATGCTGCATACAAAGTTTTCTATTGTTTTCTTCAATGGAATTCCAAATTTGTTAATAATTTGGCCATTTCAAGGTACGATTTATTTTCAATATGCATACTTCAATATTAATTCACGTTCACATTTACTGGTTCCTGATTTTTTCGTGCTCGTGATTAAAATAATTATGAAAGATTATACTCTACGAAATCTATATGAACCACACGATGCCTCGAAAAACGATGAATGATTACACTCGATGCTTTCTCAATCCTGAATAAATTTTCGAGACTCTCCTATTTTAAAAACTTGAGGGTGCAGATTGGCAGACTTCGAGTACCTTCGTGAGCCACTGTTCAGAACTTGATCCCCTCGCTACTGTTGCCTATCTACCTTGTTCGAATACACCCTGTAGAAAGTCCTCCGTTCCTCAGAACGGTGCACCGGGAACGGGAGAAAAAAAAAATCGTTAATCGAGCCAGCACTATGGCGAAGGGAAACTCGACGAATCAATGGATCGAAGCCGTAGATAAGTTTGATCCAGTTGGGTCGGTAAAGGCTCGATTCTTTCAGAACCCAGCCGGCTGCCATCCACCGGGCAAAATGGAACTCATCAGGCCGAGAGGAAGTGGACACGTCGGAACAATTTCCTTACACCGTCTCTGCTGCCACCACCCGGGGCCCCACCCCCCGTCTCTCCGCCGCTCGTCCTTTCCGTTACTACCCTATCCTCCCGGCCGCTACTGAAATTTTGACCCCTCAGCGATTGACCAATTTGCCAAATCGATTCACGTCGAAATGAACCTACGTAATATCTCTAGGACCGACTCTCCCTCGCGCTCCTTCGCATAACCTGGCCACCCTACCGCGGACGCTCTCGGGCCAGGCACCGCACGGGGGGTTGCTCGAAACACCCACACGCTCGAAACATTCTATTCGGTCGGTTCGATTAGTCCTAACTGTCGCCGAGACACGCAAAGACATCGATAAGACCCAGTCATTTCGCGTCTTCGGACCCTCGCAACAAAAGTTTACGAAAGATAAACGCTCGAGTTTCTCGATACGAGAATTATTGACACGTGTTTCGTCGAGAAATTGTTTCCTAACGAATGATACGATTTTTGGGAACGAATGTTTAAAGTTCAACGCAATTATCGAGATACATCGAGTGCAAAAGCAGAAAAGGAAGAATTATGAAGGAGTGTAAGAGGCTAGATGTTGCTCAAAATATGATTGAATATGTCTAGTTTAAAAATTATTCTTTTGTCTAAACAACAATATTGAGTAGTATAATTATAACAGTTATCTAGAAACAAGTTCAATAGAGAAATCATTATTGACAGTCCAGGCCAAAGAAACGTGAACGTTAAGGGGTGGTAGCACGCTGGTGTTCGCAATAGCCAGCAGCGTATTCATAAAGGGGTAAGTACGCGTTGAAAAAAAAAGCCAAAAAGCCAAGTGCATTTCCTTAACGCGGGGGTGCACTTCGACTTTTAACGAAATCAATCGATCTATCGATGCTCAAAGCAGAGCACGAAGGAATCGCAAGCAAAAGAAAACCGACAACGCTAATCGACGCGCCGCGCAAAGGGAGACTTTCGTCTAGACGTACAAAAGCCGCCGACATTTTTAATGTCACACGAAGCAAGAGGGTACTTAGTACCTACCCACCCTCTAGATATTACCCTTTGGAATAGCAGCAAAAATTATGGACAGCCGATAGGCGAGCAGCCGCTTGCAGGGGTGCGTCTCATCCATTTAGGTCCATCACACATGACTGGATGGGGTGAGACTTACCCCGCAGAGGTTCTCACGTAGATTATGACCTCCTCACCCTCCGACCCCGCTAGTCGAGAAAGCACGTCCGGATGCGAGTGAGAATTTTCCTCTTCCGTCGCGTCTTGTAAATAAAACAACCCCCCAAGAGCTGACCCGCTGATCCCGCTGGATATTCCACGGCTCGAGAACTCAGGAATAATTAGAGTTACGGTAGAGAACGTCGATTATCGATAATAATCGAGACGGAAAAAGTGTTTCTGTTAAACGAGTATCCTGACAACTGATCCACGCAAATGAAATTAGGGAAACGTCGAAGAGGATTCCTTTGTGTTTTAATACATATCGCCCTAACACCTCGAAATAAGGGTTAGAGGTCTCAAAGTGGAAAAAAAGTTTCCCCAAATAACAGAGTTGGGCGAAATGAAATCTAATTAACTTTGTCACGTTAAAATTGCATGTCATTACACGATAATTACGTTGCTTTTACACGCTTTGAGGATTTACAATTATAACTAATAGCGTGCGATTACCTGTAATCAGATTACGTTTTACCCAGCTCGGTCCTAATTTGATGGAAGCGGGTTAAAAATATCCTTAATTATTTAAGAGACTCGAATGTACCGCAAAATCTAGGGTTTGTAACACTTTATCACCCAACAAACACTTTCAGAACATTTTAAGGCGGACTAGGTGGATCATTTCGGTTAGGTTCATTTTTGCTAGAGTGAAAATCTGTTTTCCCGGGTAACGGAAATTTATTTACAATGCGGTGAGGCCCGATTTGAACTATTTCTTAAATGGGAAGCGTGCCTCCTCAAAATCGTGCACGGTTCGACTGATTCGAAAGATCGTTTCAAAAGTCCACCGGGGACAGGGGGTGGTCTTTCTCTTCAAGGGCAGATTTATCGATTATTCCCGGTCCAGTGGTCCCCTTTTCGTTGAACTCGCCTTAACCCTCGACGTGTGTGTACAGCACGCGAAATTTACGACGGCAAACATCCGTAATATCCCTTCTATTGGCCAAGAAAAAGATTCCACGATGTTTTACAATTTACAACCCCCTATAACTCCTTACGAATCGGAACATTAGCATTTCTCTGTCGGTAAAAAGTTTTTTTAACAATTAAAGAAACTGCGAATTTTAAGTACTTTAAGTACTAATTTTTTTTAGCAGAAGAATATTAATTCTGCTTATTTTGATCGATTGAACGCAGAAACGAGACGTCGTAGAAGACATAGAAAATTAAATCAATGAAAAGAAACGAATGCATTAATTCATATTTCAATTTTCTTCAACCGACTGTCTACTGGGCTTTATCGCACCGATTAAAATGATTTTATTTTAAGTAAAAAGATATACATTATGCTTATTTTAACCAATTAAACGTAGATACGTACATTTAGAATGTAAAAAACAATTGTTTCAATTCATGTTTAGAGAACAAAATCAGAGACCGACTACTGAAAATGTAGTAATCCTGTTTAAATTTAACAATGATTTTATATTTCTTCCAGGTCGAGACACAGTTTTAAAAGAAAATTTCCAAGAATATTTTTGTTCGTCGTTTCTCCATTTGTCTTTCGTATCGCGATTCTTATTCTTCCGTTGGAACGAGACGAGAAACGCAGGGATAGGATTCGGTTGATAATTATCCGCAGCAGTTGATGTGTTAACTGCGGTGAAACGCGTCGCGCGCGGACGAAAAATATGAAAGAGAAGAAATCTTTTTCCATTAACATCATTTACTGTGCGCGAGGCATGCGGCCAGCCGCGTGTGTAAAACACGAGCGCGCGCACGAGTTTGTGCGAGAGTGCACGCGAACACAGTCTCGCTGCACTCTCACCCTTCGTACAGCCGTATTACGGTCGTCGGGGGTAAACCACCCTGGCCTCTAGGAGCCGAGAGCGGGAGCCCGCAGGGGTACGCCACGACAACCCCCGTAGCAACCCCTCAAAATCAACCGAACTCTACTCCCCGCGTGCTACTTTCGGTCACCCCTCTCCCTCCTCCTCCCTTTCCGAAACTCCTGATCCATTCTGTAGACGTTAATACCGCGAGAGGTATCCGTCCGTGCCCCATTCTCGCTCGGGAACCTACTCCAACGGCGCTCGTGCTACCCTTCTTCGAGCCATTGCTGGGCTAATACGAACCTTTCAGATACGGAGAACCGATCAATGCCGATCTTAGTTCACCGGATCTTCTATTCTCGCGCGAATTCACGCGTTTTCTAAACCCTCGTGAGGTCCTACTAATTCGTACCGAAAATCTTTCATCGATGGATATCATCGTGCCAGTTATATTTCTAATTAATAAGAAGTATTCTTGCTTGAAATAACCTTTATATCGTTTTATTCTGCTGATAAAATAAACTTGTAAATTCAGGATCTTCCTTTTTCGAATTTTGGCAGTTTTTAAGGGTCGAATGTGGTCCTATTAAGTGATTCAGAAACTCTTTTATCGATGGATATTATTGTGTTACGTTTGTTATTATACATTTTTAGTTAATAAGAAGTATCCTTGCTTGAAATAATTTTTAGTGAAGTATGCGAAAGGAACTTGCAAATTTGATCGATAGAGAGAGACAGGATCTTCCATTATCGAGTGGATTTTAACACTTTTTAGGAATCGACGTGGTCCTATGTATTAAAATCTTTTATCTCGCAATTTCTAATTAATCGAAACTATTCTCGCTTGAATCAAGTGTTGTACCATTTTGTATGTGCAATGAACTAAGTAAAACATTTAATCTTTGTGGGATTCTTCATTTTTAAGGGAATTTTGACGTCTTCTAAAGGCTGATATCTTCTGATGATATCCTACTAATCGTTACAGAAGTTCTCGCGATGAATTTCTAATTAATAAGAACTATTCTCGCGTCAAACAGCTTTTGTATTATTTGTTTCCGTTTATGTGTCCAGATGGAATGAAACAAACTTTTAAATTCTTTGATCGACGGTGCAGAAGCAGAATTTTACAATAACATAGCTTGGATGCTTTTGCAAGCTTCGCAAGGCGATACACAGTGAATTAAAATATAACTTGTACGTAAATATTAGGTTGTTGCAAATGGAATAAACTCTACTTTTCTATCTAAATAACCTCGACTTCAACACAAGCGTAATAATGTCCCAAGCTTTGCTATATTCAACTCTAAATAGAAACAACTAAATTATACGAGTTCTCTCCGGTGTCATAATCGATAGAAAAGATATTTAACTGCATATACCGTGTGACATTAACAAAATTATGCACATCTATTTCAAATGAAACAAATACAACAGCGTCCGTAAAGTTGAGAAGATGGAAAATCTGAATTGTGAAAGAAATGCCGCTTTGTTTGGAGGAACCTAACAAATGGCCGCCATATCGAATGAACCTTAAGTCCGGACGAACTTTTTCCGGGGTACTTAATAAATAGACGCTATCGACGTGCGCGGAGTGGATGCAACAAAGAATCCGCTTTGCAGCTTGTTATCCATAATTAGGGTAGGAGGAGAGTAAATAGCGGGGGAGAAGCAGGGTCCGGAATAATAAAAGAAATCGTCGGTGGGGGGTCCCGGATTCGGCGACACGGGAGCGGGAGAATCGGCGGGATGACCGTGGCCGGAGGTTTTCGAGAATGGCGCAGTGGCTCGTAGCTGGAGCACCACATATGGGCACCCAGGAGTATTAGATAATGGTGTTAGCTCTCCCCCGTATATCCAACCGCCCTGGCCTCTGGCGCAGCCCTTAGCACAAAGAACCCCGTCTACACAGAGGGTAGAATGCACGCCGCATGCATTATTGCTGGCCCCGTTTGCCGGGTGCCCTTTATAGGGCCCCCTGATTGTGTTTCAAACTTTAGTCTTAACTCGCCGGTGCATCCCGAATGCAAAGGGCGCTCTGTCACCGCCACTGTATTTGCAATCCCTTTTGGGACGCCCGACCTGTCGCTGGATTACACTCTTCTTACAGGAGAGACCGACGGGGATATTGGAACACCTATATTGCCTCTTTCGAATTTTATCGCGCGCCCTGTGTCCCCTTTCGCCTCCGCCTTGTCGAATAAATTTTGATAGAAATTTGGAGGCTAGCTGGGTTAAAGGATCCTCTCACGGCCGATAACCACCGCGCGGGATCAAAGAAATTGAAAATTTCTTCTTTACGTATTAAACATGTTCGGAACACTCGAGAATATACGCTGCAAAAGGCATTCGAACGTTCGAAATTTTAAATACAAAGATTGATTCGTCGCGTTTACGATCGGTTTCTCCCATCGAAATTATTGTTTGGTAAAATTTTGCGATATAATTCACGATGGCATCCTTTTTGAAATTGTAGTCGTGGTATTTGGATTTTTTTTTATTTCTCGTATAGAAATTTTCTTTTCTCTACTGGTTGGCTCTTTTGGCCAGTACGATATTTGTTCGCAATTGCTTTTCGATTTTTGATTTTCTAATAGTATAATGTACTGTAAATACGATTCTGCTTAATGAAAAGGCTGTTTGTAATGATCCGTAACACTTGTCAATCATTAAATTTTATGTGGGGAATTTGTGCATGTATATTTCAACTAATCCGTGCCTTTTGACACCTTTGTATTTATACTCAAATAACTGTGAAAATAATTTTAAGAAAAGGACGTAGAAAAAACACCACTAAATTAATTTAAAATTGTAGAATAGATCAAGAAGTCAATTGAGGAAGAACGATTAAATTTAGAAAATATTTCTATGAACTCCCGCTGCCTAAAAATTCTCTGTAAAATCACTCGCGAAAAAAATGTTCCAAAGTCCGTAGAACCGTTTGAATTTGTGAAATTTTATGTAGAAAGAAGTATCTTTAGATTCTAATCCCGTGTGTTAAAATCAAAAGTTATTTCTCTTCTAATAGCTGGCGACATTATTATATCTCTTGCACATCTAAATTCTCAAAATTAATCAAACGTGTCAATCCAACTACGTGCGTCAATATCAAAGAACAATGTAAACGAACGAACAAAATTATTTGGTTAAAATTTCAATCGTTTCAAAAAAAGACTATATTCTAAAAAGAAACTTAAAATAGTATTACGCCCTGATGAATTTCGCGAGCGACCGTGAGCCTAATCTGCAGCATATCTTTTATCGAAATGTTCGCGCGGGCGCGTTCTTTTGTAAAAACATTTCTCGCATTTTTATGCAAAAATCGAGAGGAATTTCTCGCCGTTCGTTGGGCGCGATTGCCGTCATTTCGTTAACAATACGGAAAACGCTAATCCCCTTTACCGGAACCGCGTTCCCGCTAACGAGCGACGCAGTCAACGGCCTGTTTATAATTTTCACTTCCTCGGCGACCGGTGATCGTTGGTGCCGTAATTGCCGTGCCGATACGAACATCGAAAAAAAACCTCGTCTTCTATTTTCACCGTGCCGATCCGCGGCTCCCAATTAACCCCCTCCGTGTGGCCAGCAATAAATCGTATTATCTACGCTCGAAAATCTGGAATATCTTTGTTTTCGCCGTGCGTTGTTCCCTGGCTGCCGAACCGCCGGTACCTACGCCGTAAAACGATCGAAACGGCCAAATTAATTCCATTACAACGACCGAGCTAAAGGCATTGTCTCCTCGCGGAGCAGGGCGTGTAAAATTTCCACGAGCATCCGGGAAGCTTCTAATTGATCGGGAACAATGGGAACCCTGACCGCAAGAGTAACGCAGGTGACAACCTTCTCGAAGCAGCTATTTTCTCCACCTATCTCGAGGCTCGTGGGCCTTAAAAAATTACCTCTCTGCAATCGCAAGGTGTCTTCTTAAACTCTCAAAAAGGTTCTTTAAGAAGAATTCATAAATATCGGGTGATACATTATGTCTGACTGTGAAATTGATGTACAGAGTGTTCAGTCACCCTTGGGAAATATTATTTTCATATTTCCTGCATACTCTTTGCCCATTTTAGGCTCGTCTCTTGCGTATTTGGACCTGTTTTAGCTGCATAAGGATCCGCGGTCGATGTTTCTCGAAAACGTTCGAAAAACCGAATTCGTCGAGTAACGAGGTCTCCACGTGGCCGGATTAGCCACGCGTCGAACGCCAATAGCCAAGGGTAAATTGCAAGATGGAGTCGAAGGCCGTGGAACTTTCACGAGGAGGTCGCGCGCCTGTGATTCCCATGTTTCTGGACTTGGTCTTCGTGTAAATTATCCGTCTGGTTTGGTCCGGCCTCGGCGGTCGCGGCATCGGGCCACGCGCCATATAATTTCCCAAGGAGGGAAAATAAAGAGGTGCGCGCCCGCCCTGTAAAAGTTTACGGGAGCTTTCTAACGCGGCGGACAAGCCCCGGGCGTACGACTCGTCATAAATTTGCCCTGCAGTCACCGGCGTGCCTCTCGGTTAAACGAGGATCGACGGATCCGGATCCACGAGGACGCGAGAAGGACGGGAACACGGAGGCTCGAACCGTCAGTCGTAAAGTTTTCCCGAAAATTTCACGAGGCTTGCAGCACTCGACTCTGTTTTCTCCTTTATGATCTTTCCATGGGAGAGCTCTCTCTTCTGCGGACCCGTACAGTGAGCAGGTTTATAACACGTACAACTATCTCTGTCGTCGCGCGTGCATTCGTGTCCCTTCTCTCTCGCTCTTCGTCTCGTGCGAAACGATAGAGTCGAGCTCACGGATGCCAGACCAGGCATAAATATTCGCGTCAATACGCGCGACAATGTCGTGAAAGGGAGACCCAGTGACCTAAAGCCCTGGCTTTCCAACCGGACGATGCTTCTCCTCCTTCCGTCATCCTTTTTGCATCTTTCTCCAGGTTTTTCGGACTGCCGGGATCGTAAAGGCCGTACGAACGGGAGCGAGTCGATTGCGCCTTACACCGAGTCAGGACACCCCGCTACACCGGGCCGAGGGTAGTTTACGAGGGTTCCGGCTGGGATAAAAATGCGATTTCAAGGCTCCTCTCGCGTGTGCCGAATTATCGGGACCTTGTAAGACATCTGTAGGGGGATCATTAAGCGACGCGGGCTCGCTTTATGCGGTTTTATACAAGGTGCGGTTCGGATCCCCCACAAAAACGCCGACTAGATTCAAATTTTTTTTTTTATCGTGGAATTTTAGAGGAAGAAGACAACGACGTCATCGAATGACAGAGACACGGACACATATTAATTCTATATGCTATTTACTCTAAAACTAGGAAATTACGAAGTTTCACAGAAAACTATAAACTCTCAGACACTTTCAAAATAGAATAACCAGGTGTCATATATTTATTTTATCCAAAGCAAAAATCAAACAAGACTTTCGAGAGAAATTTGTCGCTGAAGTTGAACAATCACGATCGACCAAACTTGGGTGACTGATTAGATTCTCGACCGATTGCTAATCAGAATCCTTGACTAATCAACCAATAACGAATACTATTGATCAAACGTACCGAAGTTCGACGTAGTTGAATCGAACTTATCGGTCAAACTAATTAGAGTTATGATCAATTAACTTTAACAAACGAGACTTGACTAGATCGTTGACTACATGATTTCGAGCAATCAGAAGTATAAACATGCTTCTCAAACTACTATAATTTTACTAATTCAAATAAACCCTACTATAGATACGCTTTCAAAGACGCATATACTTTAAGAAAATGAAAAAATTGATTTGTTCGAGCCTATGGACCAGAATAGCTCCTTAGTAATAATAGTAGAGATTCGAGTCTATAGGCTTGACGCTTACCCCCGCACCCTACTATACTCTTCGATCGTGCTGAAGAGAAACGGATTCCATGAACGGTCAGATATCCACGCGTCCCATGGGATCCCGCACTTTGCGCATCGGCGTTCGCTGAATGTCCCGGAAGAGAAGCTCCCCCGTTCAGTATCGCTCGCACCAGGATGCTGGGCATTATACGCTGCGACGCCATTGTCGTCCGGGACACCGTGTAAGGTTACGAACGATTGTCGTTCGGGATCCCGACGACGCGTCTTCAATGAAGATCGAAGTTGTCTCAATTACCCAATTCTACCTGCTTTTACCTGTCGATCCACCCACTACACGTGGGAGAATCCTCCTGCGACCAGTGACAAGCTGGTGCACCAAATCTGTCGCGGAATTAGGAATCTTCGGTCACCCCCGCATTCGAGTGACAATTTTTACGTCGTATTCTAGTAACGGAACAATTCACAGCGCTCTTTGTATGGTTTTGGAGCAAGTAACTCGTAATTCAAACGCATCTTCCTTTGAACTACTTCTAATTCCATGTACTTGTTCAGAAATGTTTCTAATAATGTATCGTTAAGAACGAGTGATATTGTCTCCATTACTTATGGTCACTACTATCAGTTATATACTTTTTCACTTGTCGACGCATCAAATAATCGAGGTTCCATTGTGTTCAACTAAATGATAAATCTCAATACTTTGTGCTTCCTCGAGACAGAACTTTTGTTAAGATTTTATGTACTTTTGTATACTAAGTACATTTGTTACATACTGTACAGCTGTGATACTGTGCCATGCTTACGCAATGTTTTTAAATATGAATTAATATAACTTTCCAGCGAAACAAGCATTTCAAACATCCGAACAGCAGTATAAATTTACAAAATTGAACGTGGAAGTTACCATGGTTTCCATTATATTTAATTAAAATAACGTAATATAAATTTTTCTATCGTATTAAATATTGTACAAAAATTGTACAAATACCCTAGTGTGTTAATAACTAGGCGATGGGTTGTAAATATTGCAGAAATACAGCCTCAAAGTTTTGGTAATCATCGGACTGGACTATTGTCCTACAAAATATATGATGTAGTAATCGAAGCAAGAAGGTCTATATTGTCGTTCGCTGAAAAGGTTTCTCACGACGTCGCCCTAAGCGAGGACGCTGCAAGCTTGGGTCCAACTAACGGTCGAGTGATTGTCCACGGTATAATTGAGTTTTAAGCGTAATAAATACTAGCATAACCAGCGTCACGACCAAGGTCAAGCACGTTGTTCCGTCCTTCGGGTCGCGTGGAAAGGTAACGACTTTCACGATAGATCATCGGAGGACTCTCGTGCCTCCCCCCTCCACCGTTCCCATCCCCGTTCCTGGCAAGATGAAAGTTACTTTCGATCTTCCATTCAAAAGAATCCCCAAGCTTCAGGGAATTTTCCAACCCGGCACAACTTTCTAGTCACAAAAATATTCTGATATCGTTCCTTGCTCTACAGAGGGTGTAGAATTCTTTCTAGAATAAACCAATTTTCCAATCAGACTTTAAGTACTAAACTACTTATGGCAAAAAATCATTTTGGGAGATATGTTAGTTTTAATATTGCAAGTAGAAAATATTAGATGTCATGCATATTAACCACCCTAAAATCAAGTATTACTATTCGATATTAAAATTAAAATATATTGTAAACTAATGACTTTTCGTCGCCAAGTAGTTTAATGAGGACAGTTGCATCGATTAGTAATATTTATAGGATTATGAATTGGACTTGAATTGGGAAGTCATTCTTTTACAAATAAAGTAGGATTAATGGAAACAAGCGTTTGATTAATCGAATCAATGCCACGCAGATGTGATGCAGTCATCAAATCAAAGGGTTACCCAACGCCTCATTAGATTATTATGATAAATACAGACATCTACATGTCATTGTTTTTATAAAAATGCTTTTCTCTTGTTTCTTTGATTAAAAATTGTAGTCTTTATGTATCTCAGAAGATAAAGAGTGTATCGAAATGACCAAACGATTACGTTGTGCCTTGGTCAAGGATGGAGATTGATTAAAATTAATTTCGTCGCGATTTCGTGGATCCCATAGACCCCGTCGGAGTTGAATCGGCTGGTCGCGGGAACGGCCTACTTCAGAAAAATCACCCCCGTGGAGTGCAGCCCGTTTCGCTCGGTGGCAGACGCGTTTTTTCCCAGCCCCGTCGCGGCATGAATGAGTCCCGAGGCCGACTGCGGAAACCGCTGCGAATGAATGGAGAATGCGAGGCGAAGGCGTTTTCACGAGGATCCACGGCTCTCGGCTGGATGTTTGGTGACTCGACATAAATCACCGGGAAATCTGCTTTATACTCGCGGGGGCCAAACACCGGCACCAGGGTCCGCCTCTCCGCGCATCCGCCTCATCGACAATGCCATGGACGTGTAACTGCTGGCCAGATCGCATAATAAACACGTTTTCCCGCGCCGGGACGGGCCGAGCCGCGACGAGAGACGTAACGTCCTGGAAAAACGCAAACTCCCCGGTAAATAAAGCCGTATTCTGGAGGCCGGGCTGCTCGACAAAACGCGAGATAAATGGACGCCGGACCCCGTGCTCCGCGCGCACACCCTCGACCACCCTCTTGTTTCGCTTACTCGCGGCGCTGGACGCCACTCCTGGATAAAAGAGAGGGACTGAAATCACCGTGTTCCGTCTGTCTCCTCTCGCCAAACGAGCCTTCTCTCTCCGGAGCAGCCGAAGCTTGGAATTTTATTCGACGCGCGCGATGATGCGAGGCCGTAATGGGGAACGGAGACGACGCGAAACGTTGGAGAGGAAAAAAAACACCGTTGTTGCACAGACACGGGTGTCTTTGGCCGCTTCGACTCTGCAGAGCTCGAAACATTTTCGTAATACTCTTTACGAGATACTTCCCCCGATGAACTGGCGCGTTTGATTCAACCCCTACGATCAAGGCGCCTGCGGGAGTATGGGTGTGGACGCCTGTTCTGGCTTGGAAGTAATTTGGGCACAACCTGTCTTTGTACTTTCGATGTATTATTTAACTACTGGTACAACGACTGACTAACGAGTGACGAGGAATTGAGCTCGATACAATTATAATCCCGCTCGTATTCGTGCGCTATAATGGTGAGTCACTGTAAATGAAAACCAACTTGTTCCCTGGTGTAAGTTCAGTTTTTCATATATTGAGATACCAAGATTCCCTTTTTACTTTTGTTTTGGTTTTCTTGCTGTTGGATATTTACAAAATTCTTGATCAGAGTGTTGGAATATTGTGAAAGCTTCGCATGGTACATTTTGTCAAGTCTTTGGCCTTTGGACTTTCTCGGTAACATAGCCTACGCTATGATCTATGAAGATTATGTAATTGCCGACTTAGCATATCCCCAGAGTTTAATTTCATGAGTCCAAACAATGTTAATATGATTTTGTCCAGTGGCTAGTGTATTTTTCTTAACTTTATCTGCTGTTGCTGTCTGTTTTTCTGAAGATGATGTTTCTAGGTTAATATATGGTCTATGTTTAAATATTTCTTTTCATAGTGAAATCGACATGCACTAAGTGTTCTTGGAAGTGTTTGGTTGCAACTACAGTGTCTTCATTTGTTGACATTATAGCTGTGTCGTTACCAAAGGTTGCTATAATCGTGTTAGGGGTGGTTGGTATGTCAGAGTTTACTACAAGGTTAAAAGATAGAAAGTCATAGTACAATGTAACGTCAACGAAATCGTTTACAGGCCAAGATGTCAGGCCACGTCGTCGATCACGAAGTAAACAATCCTCTTTGGGGCGTTTCGAACTTTATTCCTGCAATTTTCTTTATCCAAGCGGAGAAAAGGGCTTCGACTGTCCCAGTTTGCAGAATCACACTGTATGGCTGGGTGTATATCAACAGAGTAACGCGTTTCGAATGCTTTGCCGGCTCGTTCTGCACGTGCACCTCGTCGATTTCCATTCGCGCGTTAATCTTTGCCCGTGGAAAAGTGGCGCTGGTGAAAACGCAAGGGGGCGTGTCGCGTTTGATTACACAGAAGTCGACAGCTTTCATGGGAAAGGAAGCGGAACCGAATCTCGAACGAGGCACGGAGCTTTGTTCGCTGCCGTCGGACGCAAAAATACATATACAGGGTGGTTTAGAAGCAGGTGGCCAATCTTTCAAAACTGTATTCTATTCACCCTGGGGCTGGAAAAATTATCAACATTCTTTGTGTGCGCCAGAGTTTGGTCAGAACGTTTAAATACAAAAACTGATTGCAGCATTTGCAAGCTTTACTTTTATTAACTATTCTCGATCATGGTTTTGGTTCTCTTTATTAAATGATAACGTAATTCTAAAAAATATGAAATAGAAATCAATTTTCTGGTTTCGTTTAAACATAATTTACATGATGGGCATGATTAGTAATTTCCATATATTTTAATGTTAAGACCAAACTTTGTCAATCGTTCAATGACTCAGTCCCATTGAAAAAAAACGTCGGTAATTTTTAAATCTTACAAAAGAACATTTGCTTCCTTAAAAGAAAACAATTTTACGTTATGAATTTTTGCCACATTTACAAAAGAGACAGAGATGTTTTAGATGTCCGTGTTGAAGAAAACACCCTGTATGTAGTTGGTCGAGCGGCAGAGAATACTGTGTATGAAGAAAAATGAGACCGACCGAGTCTAAAACCCCGAACAAATTACTGAAAGATCCTGCTGAATGCGGTCGGTCCACCGGAGGCTGACCTGCTGACCATTGTTGGCTAAATTGTTGCGTAAGAGAAGCTCATTTTGGGCGGAATATTGAAACTCCAAGTCGGGCTTTCGAACATCGAAAAGTACGTGTAAACATTTAAATATTTAAAATGTATGCAAGTTCGAGGACACCCGGAAGTATGTCTACGACCCCCTTGAATTCCGCGGGCCCCGAGTTAAGAACCACTGGTCCATTCAATTTGATTCACATTTACCACGAGCCAACCAACGATGACACAAGCGCCGTTTACTCGTCTAAAAATATGAAAACCAGAATAGCACAGGCTGCGGCTCCGGTGCGGTATCCCGGTGGTGGACGAAGTTTAACACGAAAATAACTCGTTGCAAAGAAGTGTTACTTCTTCGGCTAACGGAAATCCCTGTTCTATCTATGTTTACCACGGAACAACGAAAAAGAAAGGGGAAACCGGAGTGTTCTAACGAAACGGGAACTTAGCGACTTGAAACTTTCCTTGATTTACAAGCCAAAACAACATGTCCCATGGAAAATAATTGTAGATTCTCTAAGGGGAACACAACGTCGAACCAATCGTTCAGAATTCCATGGTGACACGAGTTTTGGAATACCTTTGAAATTTAAGTTCTCTGTGATTCGTATAATAGGGTAACTGACATGTTGTGTCTCCCTTAAATTAATTAAAACGATCGTTTTGATTGACGTCTTTTTACTCTTCAGATGGAGTTGGAAATGTCAAAATCGTGATTCTTTCAAGAATAACATTGGTTAACACGTTCGTAGATGTGAATGCTACAGCATTCATCTTCATTCTGATGCAAAATGACATAAATGTTATAACATTCAAATTTATAAGCTATCATGCATTCAATTCTATATAGCTTTTATTTTTTGAAATTATTATGCACTTTAATGCAATGACTGAAGAATAAATCACCTGCCCATGTTTGCAACTCATTAAAATTTGTACTGTCCGCAAATGTGTTAACAAATAATTCTCCTCTATTATTCGTTGTGTTTAGACAACATTAGTAGTCCACGAAAAAAAAATTTTAACAGAATATTTCCAAGATCCTGAGCTAGAAAAAAAAAGTAAAAAGTGAGAAAAGTGGATTTTTCCAAAACGTCAGACTGGAATAGGCCCTCGAGCGTTGAAAAGCCAAGAGCATCGGCGGTCGACTCGACGACCGGAAGGATTTCTGTGTGTATCGGAAGCTGGACCGGGAGGAAACCTCAGTGTCTGCGCGAGGAAACCTCGTGCTTGCCAAACGGTGGGTCGACACTTAAAAATACAAATTCGACGAACAAAGGGAGAAGCGTTATCGGCACCGTGGGGTATCGGTTCCTGGCAGCCGACATCCCCAAAGCGGCGGGAAGAAAAGGGGGACGCGGAGACGAAGCACGAGACGCTTTCGTGAAACGTCGGCTCATTATGGGTGCCAACCCCCCGCAGCTCGACCTCGAAACTCGCAGGGGGTCGTTCTGGAATTTGTCTCGTCGGGTAGTCTCGGTCGCTTCCCTCGGAAAAAAAATTACGGCCACGACCCGAGGACGGTGATTTTAACTGATACTGCCGCTGTCACGGGAAATTCGTCACGTAACCGACGAATTAGTTTATTGGTCCATCCGAGGTCCGTCTTCGACCATACTGACCCTAACTTTGGATTTCCGAAACGCGAGATTTCTACGAGAGCGTCACTGTTCTGAATAGACGAAGTCAAATTTTTTGATAATATAACGAAATGAAAGACAGGAGGAAAAGTAACAAATATTCAACGTATAGAAGTGTGCTTAAATTACTTCAAAAACTAGTATTTACTTCTACCATTAGGAATCCTTGCTAAATCCTATACAGATCCTTTTGGAAGATGTCAAGTTTCATAACATTCTATTCACTATTTATATTATGAAATAGAAATTTGGTAAAGTAGGTAGAATGTAACTAGAATACCTAAGATACTGGCTGATGAATCGAAACGAAATTCATTAGTAATCTCGTCTGGGATATAAAGTTTGTATATTGATAAACAAATGAACGGAAGTCGATCCCTTTTCGTCTGTAGGTTCAGAATTTCGAATTCACCCTAGCAGTCAACATTAAATGGGATTAGAAGTTTCTATGAAGCAGCAAACGACAGATCAGGTTGAAAAGGAACGTCGGTCGGATTGGAGGCAGAATTCGGTCGAAAGGACCTAATCGTTACCAAATTCTGGACCATCAGTCATCCGCAATAGAGACATTCCTCGAGGCGACTGGAAGGTTGGGTTTTGCGGGTGTTTATGGAGCCAACACTACGCCCCGTCTGCTCCCTCTTTACCCATCCTCCGAAACCTCAATTGTATTCTCTTAGGATTTTGGTCCTGGCTGACCGTACGCCTTTGACGGAGCCGCAGCAGATGTTACCATTTTCGAAAACGACTCCGACGTCGAACTATCGCGACCAATGTTCAAAAATGTAGCTGTTTAACGCGTCAACAGCCACACGAAAATTGTTAAATTTTCTGTCAGAATCGAAACTTTCATTTTGGACAATCGTAAACTATACACATAGCTCAAAATGCTTACTAAACCTTACTAAAATCTATGAATCCTATTGAAAAGAATTTGACTAACAAAATATTGTGCTTTCTAAATTTCTAAATTATGCTCAAGATTTCATAATCCATTCACTCATGAAAACAACTTTTTAACTAAATTGAAGTTTCAAACAATTTTTTAAATGTCTCGAAGCAAATATTCATCGATATAACTTTCACTGCATGATGTTGTACGACTGAATAATATAAATTATTTTATTCGTGAATGAAATTTACCCAACACTATCGTATATCTTGAGTAAACAAAAATTAGGAAATATTTACTCGACGTCCGTAAATCTAGTAGGTATCGATGACACGCTAATAGGGATAAGTGCAACACTATGCAAGAGAGGGTTAAATCAAACCTCAGAATAAATTAGGATGACGACTGTAATCGTCTTAGTCTATAATATCTATTATCCATCAGGAATCACCTGTCTGAGCAAGCGTAATAAGCTCGAGAAGATTATAACGAGGCACGAAGCCCTGTCTGGGCCAGCAGACCCCCATCACAGGGGCCCAGTCCATATATTTACTCGTTGAGGCCGCGCGCCTCCTTTATCTCGCACGGAGCTTCCTCCACGGTCATCGTCGCAAATTTCCACCATTTATCCGAACCGTTTCGGGACAACGAGCGAACAGAGGAGGGCGCAGAAGTCGCGCGACCGTGCACGAGAGAGTTTCCCCAATTTTCGGGGCTAACAGTGCCGATTCGTTCCAACTGTAATTCGTTTATGGCAGCGCGTCCGGCAGTCCCGAGTCCGTCACGCTTCCTTGCCGCGTTACAGAACTCGCTGGCGTGCTAAGGAGACCTAAAGACTCTGTTTTGTGCGTCAGGAACCCCCGCAGGAAGGGGCAGACTCCGTCCGTCGGGTCCGCGTCCACGTTCCGTCGATCATCGTCGCCCAGCTTTCTTCTTTACGGCGTATCGACGGACCCGGTTTCCCTCTTAAAGCGTTCAAACGTGATTTTTTTCGAGACACTGGATCCCCCGGTTTGATCAGGTTCCCGCGCGGACTTCGAACGACGAACGTCGATTACGTTTGACGTTGTTTGCCCTTGGAGGTGTTTCACGAAGTTGGAACACAGTTAGAAGTTCAGAGCGAAAACGTAATGAGACGAGCTCAAAGGGTGCCCCGGTGTAGTTCCAGGCGTTTACGTTACTCGAATTTAGCATCCGTGGCTCTTAAAAGCAGTCACCTTGAACGGGGGGGAAAAAAAGAACTGGAATTCAGATTTACGACACGATCCTTGGTCCTGCAGAAAGAAGCGATCCCTGACTGGAAACCGAAATTGTGCGCTGATTTTTCAGTCTATGGTCGTTTATGGTTCTTCGCGTAGTCTGTCTGAAGGAACTTAGTACGAATAACGAAGCTATTATTGAGTTACGGTTGCAGAACAATTCTGTTTCTACAAAGAAAATTCTTAGAAGAATGATAAAAAATACATCTACCACTTGGCTATTTTTTCTACCTTGAAGCTGCATTATTTCCGTTTAATTCGTGAAAAGTTGTCCGAGAGCCAGGACCATTGTCCCAAAATCGTATTTTCCAACTCTTCTAAATTTACGATTATTATAAAAGGTTCACAGTTGTGGATTTTCTCTTAAAGACATGCATTTATTTAAAACTTTTCACAAAAGCAAAAGTCCCTACGAGGGAACGATTTAAACAAGATTGCTCTACAACTGAATTTATTAAAATAATTTCACACGTATAGAACTTACAAAACGCAGCAATTTTGTATTATAAATATCTCGAAAATTAAATTTGTCGAATTCTAATATATCAGACGTCACGAAGAACTTACATCAAGTCAGACTCTTTGTTGTACAAGGCGTTAAACAATATAATAATAATTGATAATTGCAGAATTCCAATTGATTGTTGGTAAATACGAATCCTGGTGAGATTGGTGATCTCGAATGTTGATCGTTAACGCAGTGGAAGAACACGATCTTATCAGTGTCTGAACCGTGAAGAGCTAAAAAGTCAATCGACCTACGAAATCATCGCGGAGAGGTCGATACAGGCGAGCGAGGGAAGTTTCGATCGGAGGATCGAAAGGGGGATAAAGTCTACGGTGCCCCGGTCGCGTATAACCACGGATTGCCGGGGTTCTTTATGGGCAATCTATGGTGATGGAGATGATAGGCAACCAGATATACGTAAACCTGATTCTGGAGGATCTTCCGCGACCCTACTGGAAGCGAGTACGCGGCTGGAAGCGGCGGGAGAACCGCCTCGATTCCCCAATAGTTTAACTTACGGCCGGATTTACTGGCGGAGATAGGAGAACCCCCGCGTATTGGCTGATAGACCCGCGACACCTACGCTCTCACGGATCCTCAGCGGTCCTCAAACTTACCCCAGACTTTCCACGATCCTGCCAGCGGAAAAAGAATTTTTCCTTCCCCGATAACTGTGAACCGACGATCGATTTTTCTCGCCAAAGAATCTCGAGAATTCTAAGTCTGAAAAACGCAAGTGTACTCTACGTAACTCTGAGTCATTGTGAAATTTTTAGGCAAATATAACTCGGATGATTTGCACTGCACTGAATCGACCAGCAAACAAAATAGGACCCACAAAACAGATATTACTGTAGTACTATTAATATATGTGGAAGTGAAGTCAGTTTTTAATATAATGATCTCTGTTTTAATATAACTATTGAGTAAATGATTGAGCGCTGCAATTAATAACGTAGTTTAGCGGTGATACTTTTAGGTTACTGAAAAGAATTGTTATTCCAAATTTAATGCTTATCAAATATTAATATTATGTCTGTCGAACAAGAGTGAACCATTTTTAGAAGATTGTTATTGAAATGTCACACGTTTTTTGAAACGAAACTACATATTTTTGTTCTTGCGATACTGTAACTGGTGTTAGGACAAATATAATGATGTGAAACTCACTTTGACTATTTGTGGACCTTATTGTATACATAATCGTGTTTGTCTCGGTGTTGCTACACCACAACAATAAATATATGCAATTCTATTTATAAAAAGCATCGACAACCTGGAAATACCGAAGGGAGAAATAATTGACAACAAATTTATAATACCATTGTTTTTAGCCTCAAAACAACCAGTCGTCTCATCCTTTTGAATCATAGAAGGAACAAATAGTGAAAGACTCTTTTTAGCCCAAGTATATATGATTCTAAAGATAGCGTCATATTTGAGATTAAGTGTTAACAAATTGGACCTAATAGTATGGCTACATCAACGATCATGCGTTACATCTTCTAACTATTCATTTTAATTAGAAAACTACACATAGGTGTATTTTGGATCGACAGCATTTCTATTCTTCCTATCACACACAATATTGAAAAGGACTAAAACCAAGTATCTCATCGGTAACTGTAAAGAAAATCCAGTATAAGATTTTCCAAAGGACAAAGTCTAGAATCCTCTAGCAGTCCATCAAAAACTAGGGAGACGTTGGAAAAATTGGCCGGTAGGAAACTGAACGACTAGTGTCACGGAACTGCGTGGACACCTCGCGACAGAATGTAACGCGATTTACCAAGAAGAAATATGAACCGTCCTCCGGGCCGGACGCCCCGTCTCTCCAGGCATTAATTAAATTACAGCCAGGCTCTGTCCAGCGTAGGAGGATCGGTGGCTCTAACTCCCTGGCAGTACGGTTTTCCGTGGGGGCGAGAGAGCGTAGCCAGGGGACACTGGAAACCGTATCTCGAGCGTGTCCAGGATACCGTCGGATGCAACGAACAGGAAGCACTTGGGTCGCGCAGGAAGCACCCCTGCTTCAGCGACAGCGGCGAAAGAGAATAGAGAGACGGGGATATAGTGTAGGGAGGCGCGGGAAGAGGACCGTATAACGGGAAGAGAAAAAAGGAGGAAAGGAGCATCGCGCGGGAAAGAGGAACGGGGAAAGAGCAAAAAGAGCGAAGGGATGGAGCTTGGTCTCATCTTGCCTCCACAAAGCGGCGCCGCATCAGATAGCATTTGTTTTAAATATATGGATCGAAGGGTGTGGGCGCAGCCGGGGGGACGCCGCGGGAAGAGAAAGGGAGAACGGCTGGGGGGATACAATACCCCATATCCTGCGCGAAAACCGGCCCACACTTTTATCAAGCGAGAAGGAAGGAGATAGCCAAAGGGGGAGGGAGAACAACCCGTTATACGACACAACTCGTTTCCTCCGTATTCCCTAGTTTCAGGAGCCAATACTCCCTACCACCCCTGGATACGCTGAACGAGTCTGCTCTCCATCCCGGCCTCCTCTAACCTCCCTGCGGCCAGATATCGGCTTCCCAATAAGCTAACCGACTGCTCCGCGCCGGGTACCAGCGGTATCCGTGTCCTGGTTTCCTTCCAGGATCGCCTCGAACATTCTACGATCCTTCCTCCTACGACGGACACTCTTTCGGTGCGAACTTATCGCGAGAAAATTATGGCCTCGTTCTTCGAACCGCGAAACCTTGGCCATTGTTGGCGCTGATTATGGAAAGACCACGAGTATTCGGTCCACGCAATGTTTTGAAAATCTAAGACTCTATGCGGGACTCTAGTTAACCCATCAGGCTCGACGCGACTTTTAATCTCAAACGATAGGGTACAGCCTTCTGCCTAATGCTAACTTATTCTTATGCCATGGCTTGGCTGTAGCGTAATAGCAACGCCTGTCCTCACACGCATTGTTATTATAGGCTGAGTTGATCACAGCTATAATTTCATCATGACAGAACAGAATAGAATCATATCGGACGATATTGGCGTAGCCAATGCAAGTAAGCTCAGAGAAGATATCCGAATGCTGACTTGATTTTCAAATTCTAGTCTTCTATGTCTTCCTAGACTATAGGCGTATTATAATTTTCGAAATGTTATTGTTAGATTAACATATCAATTAACAGTCTGAACGTTTACAGCTTCTGATTCCAGCGTTCCATGGGTTTGAAAGTGCCATAGAACCGAACCCAAACCACATCGAACGTCACGAATTAAGAGACAACCTTGTCCAGAAGGGTCTACACAGTGATTTGTAGACCATTTTTCTTTCACCGTGAGGTAGAGATGAATCTTGGAGCTATCCATGAAGCTGTAAACGTCTGAGGGACTCGCGGCTACTTATTGGTCACAATGGACCCAACAAAGGATTCCGTTTCGCACCGAGATCCGGCCATCCGCAGCGCTCGCTCGGGGGTCTTCCGGCGACCCCATGAACGCGTCGTGAAATTATGAGACTTTGTCGAGAATAGTCGATGCGTCGAAGAATCTTGAGTACGCGGAGTATAATCGATCGCGACGACACAAATGAAGGATCCTGCCCGCGGGAATCCTTCAGATTGTCGACGGATTTCTCACAATTTGACAAATTGCTTCGGAGCCCCACTCAAAGCAGCAAAAAAGTCAGCTTGAGGTCGGTCAGAGAATTCAATACTTCGAGGGAATAGGTCCTAGTCAAGTTCGGAAGCACTCTTTTTTTGAGTTCTATCGAAAATGTTCGTATCTGTTGTGTTCAATGGAATTCTAATCAGAAATTTGCGAATCATTAATTTACACTCTAAGAATTTGTTTAGTTAGATGCAACTATCAATTTTAAGTACTCTTTTCCACAAGAAAGTTGATGACTACTTACAATTTTAATTTTATGAATTTCTTCTATTATTTCAGTTTGTGTTATCATAAAGACACGTTGAAGGGCTAAAATTCCCACTTGCAGTATGTTATATCTTCGTGAACATAAATTTATTATAGTGAATGAAGTAGTTAAAAAACAAATAAATGAACTAAAAAATTTAATCAGAATACAATTTTGACGACAGGTACAAGAGTACCTATATAATGAAAAGCATTTGGTTCAATTTAAAAAATTAAATGTAATATCATCACAGAACTTTCCAGGGCAATACAAGGTCATATATCTAAAATTCAATTCACCCTTGATACCATGTGTTATATTAAACAAATTTTTAGTTTGTATTAGTAGATGAATCAAGTGTCGCGAGTCGAAGGAACAGGAACAACGACGAATGAATTGAAAACAGTACAAATAGTATCTTTTCTCATTAGCGTTCGGAAAAGTAGGTAGAAATTGGCGATTAATTCCGAGTCTACGACCTTCTGTCCCCGACATTCAATTTTTCCACCTTCGATTCCGAGTTCCGGAGCGCGACTCCGTCATCTGCAAGAAATTCGTTGTCGAGTTCCAGCTTAATTCTCCCATGGGTGGAAAAAATTCCCCGTCGCCGATTCTCCGCGCCCGGAGCATTCCTTCGTCGCTGATCGGTGCCCGGGCGCGAACAAAGCGCGACGATCGCGCGCGGAACGGACAAAGAGAGGCGTCGCATAGGAGCCCCCGGTTGAGCGAGAAGCGAAGTGAGAAAACGAGAAAGAGAGGCACTTGTAGGGGTCAGAGGTCGCTCGAATTTCACACGTGGATTAACTCTCCGTCGAGTGGAGTGTACTCCGCCTCCTCGTCCAACGTCCTCTCGTTCCTTCCTCCCGCGTGCTCGTTTCCACCCCCGTGGGCGCGCGCGAGGCCTCGCTACACGAATTCCGAGATCCACCCCATGCAGCCGCTAATGAACGTCCACGCGGCCTGCGACATAACCTCCGCAACACCCCCGAGCCCATCGATACGGTGTACACGTACACGGGAGTGCATGACAACGAGAGCACCTGGACGTTGAAGTCCAGGACGTCAGAGTGCGAGGAGGGGGGCGCGATATTCGTGCCGGTGATCGTATTAAATCTCCTTCGATCTGAGCTTTTCGCCACCCACCCTCTTCCTCCACGCGTCCCTCTCTCTTCCCGGTAACTGCGTCCATCGGGCTCGTAATTCAAGCTCGGCTTCAAATAAAACCGTCAGTCAAGTATTACCGCTACTAGCCCCTACCACCTAACCCTGCTCTCGTAGGAAGCTTCGAAGAAGGTCGTTCGATAGGGTTGAAACGGTAGAAAACAACGATCTAGGACAGGGGTCTGCAAACTTTTTCTGATGAGGGTCGAACAACACGAATTTTAGGCTCGTAGGCTCGAGAGGAACGTTGAAAAAATTGCTTGATCATATATCGATTACTTGCTGCATGTGTAATGCACACACAATTTTTAGTGTTTTCGAGAAATTGAAATTCAAAGATACATTAACACTTTCAAATTGCATAAATACATTTTAGAGAGCTTCTAGAAGCAAAAATAAGACGAAAATCAAGGATACTAATTTGTTGATTGAGATTTCGTTAAAGAGTTATAGAAACATTTCCGCCCACACAATATATCTTCGGCAAAGAATTTTTTTCTCGAAAGTACGTAGGATTTCGAGGGTATGTGTATTCACCAAAAATGATTGTAATTGACCCCCGCAGCCAAAAATAATTTTTCCAAAACGATTTGAAATTTTTTTTTTCCGTCGAAAAATTTCAGCAGCTACCCCCTGTCGATTTTTCGTAAAAATTCGTTTTTCATTTTTAATACTTTGTTTGAAACTTTTTTGTAGATATCCCTGAGCTCTACTTCCAGACTAAATTTCAATGAGATTCATTCACTATTGTAGGAGTTATGGACGTTTGAAAATTGGGCCATTTTCATGGGGTTTTTCTAACTTTACGGGGTCAAGGAACAACTTTCCGAATATTCTTGAAATTCCTACATATTCTCCACTAAATTACGCGTTGTTTGTCTGTTGAAACATTAAAATCCTCCAATCCGTTCAGAAGTTATGATGTTTTAAAGATATGTGTGAAATTTCAGTGAAACATATCAATGGTATGGTCAGACATGTAATTTTCGGTAATGAATTTTTTTCTCGAAACTGCGTAGGATTTCAGGGGTATGTCTGTTCACCAAATATGCTTGTAATTGACCCCCGCGGCCGAAAATAATTTTTCCATGAATGATTTGAAATTTTTTAATAACTTTTTAACGAAGCCTCAATCAACAAATTGATATTCTCTCTGTATAAATTATCGTTTAAAAATTGACACTTTTTTGATGAGGCACACACTGTCGTAGAAAAGTACGTTTCGTAAGATTACGTAACCTAAAATTTCAATGTCGTCGACCGTTTAACACATGGTAACTGATGTCAAGTTAAATACTATGATATATAAACAGTATGACCTCGTGCACAGAAACGAAGTTAAATTTTGGGAGTAACCTTTAAAATAATAAAAATTTCAAAGCCACCTCGGTGATACCGACCCAATAGAAGTTACGGTCCCACAATATATATTCCCAACAAACCTAACCGATCTTTCTTCAGCAAAGGGTTGAACGCATAAATCAAGAAACGAAAGCAGGGCTGGTCGCGACTCTCGTCGAGCGGAACTCAATGTTCTTGCTACTTTCCTCGGCCCGTGGATTCCACCACTTTTACGAGGGCCCACATTTTGTACCCTTTTGCTCCTCTATTACGACATTGTGCGCGGCATTGTACCGGGGAGGCAATCGTGTCGTTGTAACGTCACAACGAAGACATAATCGTCGGGCACGGTGGTACCTAAATGCAAATAGAATGCGAATCGACCGTTTGCACAGTTTAAGAGACATTCGACAGCGGTAGAGTGCCGCTTAAAGAAGAAGCGCTCCCGATTCTAGGAAGGGTTTCTATAGAGAGGGTTGTCGTTACCTTTAAAGGCAATCCAACGGGAAACACCGCACGGTAGTCCAGTTTCTGGCCAGCCCGAACTACGAATATCGGTCGCCTCGTAAAATCCAAGTCTACGAACTATATAAAAGTTTGCGTCAGGACCGTGACAATCGAATTTCTTTAGCGAGTTCTCGACAACGAAACAAACATCCATTCGATGCTCGGTATTAACTCTAGAAGGACGCTTTCATATACAGTATGTTCCAGTAATCGTTTTACTGGGACATTTCATAAGGTTGCCACCATTTTCTAAACATACTTGACACTCGTGTGTATAACTTTGGTAAATGTGATAACAAAGTATAAGCTAATTCTAAGCAATAAAAAATTCAACAAGAATTCTTCTTGACATTCGTATTAGTAAAATAAAAGGATCGAGAAAACGACAGATACAATATAACTATCAAGAAAACCAAATATGCACGGTTTTTCTAGTAAAAGAATATTTTAAGTCTTCTGTCTTCTTTAGTTATAGCCAGACGAGGGCAAAATTTTATTCGAATGACAGATCACGAATATAAACATCGTGTTGTGATTTGCAACGTTTATTTTATTGAATCCATTAACATTTTAACTCGGTTATAAAAGATCAATTTTAACAGTTATTCTCAATATGTTTTATTAATATGACATATTGTTATAAATAACGGTAATATTGTAGGATATGTAAGCGATAGTTCATCTATTGACAGACATCAACCACTATTGATATTTTAAACGAAAACTAAGTTAGAATTATGTGTGATGTGAACGTAATAAATAATTTAGCTTGTTAATTTCACTCTGGTCAACATTTGAATATAAAATAACAATACCATGATTTTTTGGAATAACTGCATTTACTGTTTACGTTCAGTTTGAAGGTATCAATGACTACGAGTTATGTTTAGAAAACATAATTTGCATTGAAATAAAAAATTCATAATACCGTTTAAAAAAGTCAAGATGATCTCAGTTGTTTGTCGAATAAAAAGATTTATCGAAATTCTAATATTGCAATTTATTCAAGTTGTCTGAAAAATCGTGGCGACCATTACGATAAACACCCTGTAGCTTTTGTATACGAAATTGGTTCTGCCCGTTTAATAAATAAATAAATAGAAGAAAGAAATTGGAGTTAAAAATTTGAACTGTTTCGTTCCGGCGCTGGTCTTTTCCGCCAACGCTTTCGAGAACTCGTAGCGGCGAATGGTCAACCGAGGTACGGTCCTGAAGGGCGAAAATCAGAGGCAAGGGTCCTCGGAATCGTGGAGGCGTGCGACTCGGGCTAATAATAGACCAATAAAGAGTTATTTCGTTAATTGGAGGGCGCTGGCCCCGGGGGCAACTCTTGCCTACTCTTCGTCGCAAACGGTACACAACCCCAGAATACCATTCGTGTCCTTGTAAATTATCCAGTTTCGCGGCCCAGAACCAGTTAGAGTCGCTCGTGGGGGTCCTCCGTGCAAAAGGAGCACGCATAACGGGTTCGCGAAAATTTACGATTCCGTTGGCCGTTCGGGAACCTGTGGCGCGCAACTCGTTCGAGGGCCATTCTTTCGCCCTCTCCTCCTACCCTTCCGCAGAAGCGTGCGCGCCGTTTCAGGAAAAATTCTCGCTGAAATAACGAAACGGTCCTCGCCCTCTGCTCGACAAAACGCGAACGTTTCTCAGGATCGAGGATACCGTCGGGGCAGCGGGTTCGTGATAATTGACGATCTCCGCGACCCGGGGAGCCAAAAAATTCAGAACGCCAATGTCAAAAATTTCCCGTACGATTTACGATCGCGGCACGAAACGGTGTTTTCCAACCGGCGAAAAAACAACGGTTTTTCTACGTAACCGGACGTCGTCACGCTGCAGCCCGTTTTCGTTCGCCTTTTCTTGTTTTCGTTAGCCCTTTCCGACGCCGGGGGCATTTTTACCGTTTCTTTCGGCGAGAATCCTCGCGTTCGGAAGCAAGGGGTGGCACGTTTTACGATAAACGTAGCGGTGCTTTATGAATTTATGCCAAGCGGTTGGCCGTTCCCCAACCCCTTCGCCGCGTTCTTGACTTTTAAGGGTTATATGGCCCTTGCAGAGTTATCGGCGGGCTTCGCGCGCGGTTTTTACTGCCTAACCCGACGGTTCCTTCGTTTCTTTTCGTTTTTTTTCCTCCCCCGTACCGGGGTCTTGAATTAACTTTACTGCTCGACGAAAGGATTAGCGGTGAAAAAGTCAACTCGAAATTTTGATGTTTTATGATTTTTCCAGAGAAAGGGTCGAGAAAAACCAGCCCGAGGTACCGTTTTTTCTCGCTTCTACGTGCTGCATGTGGGTCACTACACGCTACCCGTTACACCGGACTCAAAGATTTTTACCGTTTTTTCGTCCTTCGTCCAGGTACCGGCTGGTTCATCCTATCGGTTTAGGGTTATGGACGATCGATCTGCCCCTTGCAAATCACTCGAGACGGAGGGACAGTAGCTTTTCGTCGGTGCGCTTTTTTCCGCACGATGTTTTGACGAAAAGACAGCTTTGTACAATCTGGACGGAACTGTACGTATTTTGTGAAAATACGTCCCTCGAGCGCGGGATAAAATCTGGAGAAACGCGGTGTCGGAAATTTTAAAAAGCGTTTTTAAAAAAAATCGACTTTCCGTTTTTCTTGTAAATGAAAACGTTTGGCGTTTCGAGAACAAGCTACCAAAATTTTAAGATTTCGTAAAAATATCAGAGCTAGGAGATATTTTATAAAATTTTTCTTAAAATCACGTTTTCAAGAACCAAACCTAACGTTTTAATTTATTTTTAAAATTTTTAAATTATTTTATTTATTGATATAAAATTCATTCGTTTAAGGAAAAAAGTATTTTCTTTTCAAACGCTATAAATGTTTTAATTTTAATTCTGCAATTTTCCAAAAGTATAAATATTAACAATAATTTTTTAAAAATTCATAGATATGTGGTGCTTTTAGAGATATGATACAAAAATTTCTCCTGAATGATTTTGGGTCCGAAATTTTAAGAGATTTCTCATTTTGAGAGGTTTCATTAAGCTTCGTATTCGAATCAGATTCTTTCTTAGAACGACTTTGGTTATAACAGGTACTGAAACAGCGTTGGACAAATTTTATTCACGATCAACGAATAAAAACTATAGACTCGTTCTAAAACTAACTTCCATGTACGTTTTATTTATAAAGTCATTTGTAAATTAGAATCTATAGACAGATTTTTGAAATCGATATCCAGGCAAGCAAAGCCGCGGGCGACAGCTAGTTTTAGAATGAACGTAAAATTTTGTAACAATTCTGCACTGTAACGAAATGAAATATTGATAATTAAAAAAGCGATAACAGATTGAAATTTAATTATCGCCTCGATGGTAATACTTTTATTTTTCGTAATTACGCTTTTAAACGACTGTACCAGGTGGCCATGCTCTAAAAAATTCATCGAATCTAGTTTTTTAAATGAACCACACTTTATCGAATAATTCTCCACAAATTATTTACCTCGCCTAGATTTTCTATTTAAGAATCTGACGCTGACCCACTGAAGGATCTGCCAAACGGTTTCTAACGCTAAAATAGTTCAACGATTACCCGAAATAATGACCGAAACGTACCAAAGAACACGAAAGACCGTCAAAAGACGAGAGGTAACGGGAAAGTTCTCTTTACGTTGCTTCAGGTACGAAAAAAAGGTCAAGACGTCGAGGAAGTTTTCTGCAACGGCTATGACCCAGTTTCGGTTAACAGTGCCGGCCATTATGGGCGATTTTTATGCTTTTACAAGGTCGACGGTGTCTGTTGCGATGAACAGCAACCGCGAGGACGGAAAACGGGATCCCGCTTTTTGGGATCCCGTTTCGAGCATTTCTGGATCAAGGGCCCACCTAACGGCGGTATATTTTTAATAACGGTGTCGTATATTTGAATAGAACTTGTCCTTTTTTTTTCCTTTTTCTACATCCGGAAACGGTCGCGTTTTACGCGTTTATGCCCCTTGGGGATCGGTCGCGCTAATTTCTAACCAAAACAGGGCAGTTTTTTGGCCTCGTAGAATCTGGAACATTTTTTCACGACCAGCCGTAAAGAAATAAACCGAGAGCGCTGCGTTTTTTGATTTACTGTCGACCGAAATCGTTCTTTCGAAACTCGTCGCGATGCACTACCGTTAAATTTTAGGGAACGCCATGGAATTTGCGTCGGTTCACGATTACCGGCTGTTTCTCGCCGGAATATATTGCTTTTATTTATGGAAATTAGAATAGAGCGAACCGTCGGATAAAGAACTCACGACGGAGTCACAGTGATGCTAATCACAGAGTAATCTCTTCTAATACACGGTTTAGAATGCGCGACGTGATGCGGTGCGCCAGCTGCGCTGATCATGTGCCTTTTCAACCCCCCGTTTCGTTCCGTCGAACGCTGCCGCGTATTGGAAATCCCCGTTCCAGTTTCATTTTTATTTTATTTTAAAGAGTTATATAATTACCAGCGAATTTTCGCTCGCTTCGTTTCCCTAATTATTCTCTTCGTGCATATTTTGTAATATTTTTGTTCAAAGATTTGCTGCTTTTATACGACGATGCGGCTGAGAAAACCGATTGTACACATCGTTTATTCAATCCATGTTTCACTACTATATTTTCAACAAATAATCATACCTTGCTTTAATTCTACACTCGTTCGTGTAATGTTGTATAATATTTCTAAAGTATTTATTTTAAAAATTGCATAGTTTCCAGGGGGATATATTATCAGTAATGAGTTTTTACTTGAGAAAGTTGCTTTCAATTTTTTAAACGAAGTGTTAAAGTAAATCTAGTGTTAACTGAGTTAATAAATATCTACAATCCTATTGGTCCAACGAAAACAAAAAGAACTTCTTATTATACATATCTTGGCATGATCAGTTTGTTGGAATTATCGAAGAAAAATATCCAAAATTGTTTGAGTTTATTACCCGCAACTCTGTCTATCGTAAAGTGAATTTACAAGTTATGGACCGACCCGGATACTCCCGAAGACTCGGTATCGTAAAAACGTCCGTTACAGCGCGATTATTTTTATTATTAACAACTGGATAGACAAATGATCGATGCACGGTCACGTGGAACGAAACGAGCTCGAAAATCCCGGCCGAAGCGAGGCAGAAACCATCGAGATCGAAGCAACCCGCGATATCATCCCCGTAAAAAAAGGAAATACACCACAATGAACGTTTTAAAGTAAACCGTGCGGACGCACGCAGCCCTCTCCCTCTGTTTCCCTCTCTCTCTCTCTCTCTGCCCCTCTGATCGGCGCTCTCCAGCCGAAGCTAGACCACCACCATATCCAAATTCAAACATGCCAACCCCCGAGGCCCGCGTCCCGACGCTCGGCGTTCTTATACACACGTATACAGGATGCTATCGCGCACACGTGGACGCGGGCTGGTCAGCGTTCGAGCTGACACTGCGTGCGTGAAAGGGCTCGTGGATGCACAAAGAGTGTGGCCAGCCGGCGCGCCGGTGTGTTGGTGACTTAATTCGGTGTGAATATATGCAAGCCTCTCGGATCCCGATCCCTGCCACCATCGACGAGCACGTTCAGGGCACACACTGCCGGAGCGATCGGTAGCGATGGGATCGAGACGCTTCGAATCCACCCGGCGGCGGCGACCGGACATTTTTTAATCGGCTTCGAGAGCTCGGCGCATTACCAACGTTTTCGATTTCGAATTCGAATTTGCCCTTTGCGAACCGTTCCTTCCTCGCGATAAACGTTTAACCCTTTGACTCTCGGTCGCCGCTAGATTTTATCCGGTAACTCGAGCAACGACCGAGAGGGGACCATCATTGTTTATGTCAGATTCCGTTAATCGTCAGTGACATACACGAGCACGTCGTCAATTTAACAGCTTCTTTTTTTTGTTTATTTTGTCGAAGTGTCAACCCCTAATGGAGATTATTTTTATTCTCTTAAGAAGGAATATGCGCTATTGCAAACATTTGCTGTAGGTTTCTTGTTTTCTCTTGCCATTGATATACATCGAAACAATGATATTTTATATTAAACATTTATATTGCCTTCTCGAGGGAATATTGTAGTCTACAACCTTTCAGAAATTCAATTTTCTTCGTGTCATTTTGACAAACTTTTGTTCCCAAAATTCTGACAGCTATAACTTTGTTAGTTTTGATAAACCTGCTTTACATTTAAAAAGATACAATTTAAAATGTTATTGCAAGTATATTTAAGGTCTGGTTATTACTATTTTGATAATAGCAACTGATCGATATTCAGTTTGTTTGTGTATTGCAAACAATTTCCTACTTTAAAGTAAATTTATTGATTTAGTTCATCCAGAGTTTCTTGAACTAAATATAAAACCATTTATGCGTATCCAGAAAATAATTGTTTTCGGGTATACTGTTCAGCGATTGATTTTCTGACACGCAGTAATTGTCTTTTATTATATTTCTTGATCAGTGATTTCAATCAATCGTGTTTGTAATTTTTATGTAGTGGCTTTTCAATCATTTGTTTCGATTGTGTTCAATTTACCGCAATACGTAACAACCAACGCGGAAAGAATCTAATTTCAAATGGACACAAGGATGTGCAACAATTAAAAACATTATTTGTAACGTGTTTATAAAATAAGGAAATAGGATGTTTTAGCTGATTCTTTTGATTTTCAATTCATTTCTACTGGCCAGAAAATTTTATTTAACCTCAATCGACCGATTAGTAGGACGATTAACCTATACGATATTTATACAACATAAAGTAACAGACAAGGGCTATTGATTATTGCAAATATAAAAGCTCAAAATTGACCAAAAGTGGACATACAAAATATTCCTACACATTTACGTTAATGAAATAAACATCGATCGTTCCCGATATAATAGTGGCTCACGAAAATTTTGAAAATAATGTCATAACTACTATAAGTTACAAGTATGAAGGTTATATAAAGAATATATTAAACAAATCCGATAATATTTGTAGAAGTTACGTTGTTGCAACGATGTACTGGAACAGGGTCACAAAAGTATTCGAATGCATAAATTATACGCGCCTTATTTTACATTAATATTTATATTATCGCATGTTCTGTACTAGATGTCTAATCATTTTAAATTCGACAGAATTCCATATTTCGAAAACCTTTAAAACTGTTTAATTTCCTACCCAATTTCTACCCACAAATGTCCAATGGGGTTAATGTTCGGATTTTATGATGGTGTATATAATATATATGGGTGTATATAATAACCATTCTTGTACAATTCCGGTCGTACTCTTGAGGTCATTATCTTGTTGGAAATAAACATTTTCAAAGAACCCCAATTTTGTAGCACTTTCTTTTAAATTGCTTTTTTAGGTACTTATATTTACCTAGACTACCGTCTATAAAAACAAGGTTGCCGAATTAGGTTTTCACAGGCATAACAAGATCCATCCGACCCAAATATATTAAATTTGCTTTCATCTTTGTCCCAGGAAGCATTACACTTTGTTTATGTTATTGTTTCGTGAAATCTTGCGACTCAATTCATAATGAATATCTTTTTCAAAAAGTCATGTAGTCGAGGAAGAATGATTAAACTTGTTAGATCTGTGTGACCAAATACGACTGATAGAAAATCCAGCAAATGGAATGTTTTACAAATTGAACAGAAATAATAATAATAATAGGGAAAAATCTACAAAAATTTAATAACATATGTTAAATATAGGGAACTATCTTCCCAAAGAAAAAAAGATACCAAGAACAAAAATAATTTGTATGAATTGTAAGATTAATCATTGCAAGATGTAATTCGCAAAATATCACAAGTAATTTTAATAATTTTGTAGTGCAAGTTTGTATATATCTAAGCTACTGTCAGAAGACCGAGACTGTTTATTTATATTTATCTTTACCGTGACTCATATATCCCACGTAAAAAATCTGCTCTGACATATGTATGTGTTCTAATTTATAAAATCGACGTACAACTTTCAAATTCAATGACTACCCATTCCCCGCTTAGCGTAATCGATTTTTGTAAGAAAATATATTAAAATCCAAACAGAAAAATATCGTGTCGAAATGATTAGGTGGAACACCCTGCATATATTTCTAATTATCTCCACCACAATAAACCTTCATTATAAAAAAACAGTAAATCATTATCGAGTAGAAGTATCATCGTAAGTTCTATCATTCTTAATATACTTTTGTCGCAATAAAAGTTCGTTTAAAAAAAATATCACCATCGAAATATTTCTCACTGTTGCCGTAGAACCCAAGATGTGCAACCTGTCGAAAACTTTCGAAAAAATATTAACGGTGAACGAGGTTCGACCGAACGTAGCGCCTAAAATATAGGCTCGGTCGAGGGTTAACCGCTCGGTCGACCCTCACGAACCCCCGGAATATTTCCAAAAATTTCCGAGCAACTTCGCCCCGTTCGGATCGACTCCGCAACGCTCGAATTACTTTGAGCGCGTAGAACTTGCCAAATTACTTGAACTCGCGACACAGAGAATCGAACGGCCATCACTACCGGAGCCGGTCGGCTAATTTCAATACCTCCGCTTTCCAGCAAGCCCCTCGCGCCCCCCCGTTCACGTGTACGTACCACCACGACGGTGTTGCTGGTCTGCGTAACGCGGGGTCGCGCACCGACACGGGGGCGGATGGTCGCCGTTGCGTGTTGAAGGGGGGCGGATTGTTTCGGTCCACGCGCGTGTGCGCGCGTACAACAGCGCGGATGTATTTGATGCTGGAATATTCCCGTCACCCGTTCTGTGAGAGGGTGGCGCGCGGAACAGGGGGAGCAGGGGGAGAGCAGGGGGTGGTGTCGGGCGGTGTGGGTGGCAGCAGAGAAAAAAAAAGGAGCTCCTGCACAACAGGAAGCACGGTGTAGCGCAGATAAACGGGGTTTTCAAGTGACGACGAGAGATCACATCCTCCAATTAATGCGTGTCGACTTAACGCTCCACCACTTTTCGCCTATCCGACAGCGGGATGAGAGTTTTTTCTCAGTCGCGAGAATGTTTCGTTAATTAGTTCGATCGATTCCTGGCGTACGATTTTTTAAGATTATCGGCGGCTAGGAGAATTCCGTGACTCTTTTCCCGAATCGAGCAATTCTAAATTTGAAATCGAATTGGCCGAGTAATTTCTAAAGTGGATTTTACGATTTTGTTTTCCCTTTTTTCCGGTGGAAGGTAGGGGAGATTGAGGCTGGTTGAATTCTTGATTTCTCGTTATTTGTGTCGTTTTGAAACACTATCGATCTTGTTGAAGTTATTTATGTTAGAATGAAAAAAGTTTCATTTAAATGTATGTTAATTGAAAAACAATAACCGCAGGTTTATTGCACGGCAATGTGATAGGAAACGTTGTACTTAATTGTACTATATCGCACAAACGTTTATTATAGGGAAAAGTAACTTTTGCTATGTCGTTCGATTGTTTCTGGCTCAATGATATACTGTAGGAAAGCCAAAAATTAGCTAAATAAACAAATATATGGGTATACTACTGTAAATAGTAAATGGGTATTTTAAAGTTTGTCTATTAAACTATTAATTGTCGTAATTGAAGATCAAAATGATCGCTTATGGCTGATTCACTGATTCTCTCTCTACTAAATTAATTAATAACTCGTAGCTTCTTTTACAGTATAATTAAATCATACCACAGAAAATCAAATACAGCATCGATTTCGAAAGAAACTATTGAATATAGTAATTAATTAATTAATAGTTCAAGAGTTACAATACTTTAAGGTTCACTAAATGATTATTTAAACAAACGCTTAAACAGCCTTTAGTTCCATTTTTTTCTTCGTGTTACAAGACTTTTGGTTAAAAAAAGAATGACAAAAATTCCCCTTGAAACGGTAAAGGATTGGAACTTAAAATAGTTGATACAATGTTTAACAAAGTTTTTTATATTTATGATAAATGGGTACTGATCCTCACTGAAAATTCCCCTATTATTTCCCCTTTTTTTTTGGGCCAACCAAATATTTGGCACACGAAATTGCGGAGTTCTTGTTTCCTAGAATAGAGGAGTTCATTGGGTGAAGCTTTGTCACCGATACTCTGCTAATTGGCTCGATTTTGGAAAATATCGCTCGAGAAGCATTCGGGAAGATAAAGCAATAAATACAGGAATTTAATGGAGTATCGATTGCAACAAATGCGAGATGAACCGCGACGCGTCAATTATGCACTGCATATTAAACGTAAATACTGATCATAATAAATGCGAGACGAACGAAAGTATTGCGAGGGTTTCTAGTGTGTTGCAATCGAGTAAATTGCGTTATTATTGTTAAACGTTCGGAACGGTCCCTTAACACTTTGGATTATGTATTCATGAGAAATTTCATTCGTTCATCGAGTTTTCCTTCATGCTGGACGGTATTGAACTGTTTTACCGTACTTAGTATGCGATGCAATACTTTTATTTCAACAAGTTTGGAAATTAAAAATGTCGCGAAAGAAAAACAATATTCTTTAGATTCGTTATTTCATGAAAGTAATTTCTCAGATTTTCCACTGTTAGTTCAAACAAGTTTTTAATAATATTGTAGTTACTCTTCATATTTAAAAATTACAGGAAGTGTCTTCATAATACATTATCAACAAATTGTCGTTTAGAAATTTTTCTTTTCATTGGAAAATATCTATAAGATGACTCGTTAAAATTTATGATATATATACATATACATACATATATATATATATAATATAATATAATATAGAATGTTAATAAACATACTAACACTTAAAGCATTGTGTAATGTTTCTAAACACTCATTTAGTGAAATTATTAAATGTCTCGTAAATTTTAAGACATTTTCCAACGTCTGCAAACAATAAAATAAAAAATTTTATAAAAAAAATAGCACAAAATTCAATAATATATTAAAATTATTAATTAACAAACCGAACATAAACTAACTTTTTATCGAAGCGTTGTAAAAGGAATTTCATTCCCTCCAAAAATTTTTCATTAATATTATTTTGCGATTTTAATTAATAATTTACGAATTTCATGCTGTCCTTTGTACCACTGACAACATCCACAAATTCTAACGTTTTCATCAATGATTTGGAACGAATAAGGAAAGCTATTCTTTGTTTACGATTGGTTTTACATCGAGACTTGCATAATTACTAATTTTGAAGTCGAAGTTACTGTATAAACCGGTTCAACGCACTCGGGGGGAAATGCTTCGAAGTCCCGTTTCCTCGGAGAATAATTTTCCGACGGCTGACAAACAGGAGTCGCTAATTAGCAGGACATTCGTTTTACAGGAGGGCTCTGTAAAAACAGAAGATCGACTGCAATCAAGTCCGATGCACCGTTCCCCGAGACTGGGATCCATTTCCTCTCGACGCAAGCGGGATTTACAGCGCCTTGCAGCCTGTAATTTCGGACTCGACGCTTGGAAAGACGGGAATGCGACGACGTGGAAACAGGGTCAAAGGGGGTGAGTGGCTCCACCGTGGGGTGAAACTCTGCGCTAGCACCCTTCGACCTCGCGAGCCTTCGACAGTGAACTCTTTCTCTCTCTCACTTTCCCTCTCTCTCTCTCTATCACGCGTGCTCTAACCCTTTCTCTCTCTCTACAAGAGCGGCTAATTTTGATTCGCGATTGCCTCCACACCCCGCTACACCCAGTCATTGGCTAGCTAGCCTGCCACTTCCATACCAATGCAGCAACCCTAATTTTCCCAGCGCGTCCCGCCCGACCGGCAAGGAAAAAATTGCTAATACTTCACGGGCAAATTGGAACGGTCGAGCTTCTCCGGCCATACGGCTCCGGAAGGATGCGACTTGAGGCTGACAGAGATTCACTGGAACGCTGAAAACTGGAATTACCAGGTCCAAACAGAAGTTTCCCAAGATTTTCTGCTAAATTCCTTGGTCCCCGTCGCTTCCAAAAATTCTTCTATTTCTTTCACGGTGGGACTCTCGTCTAACAGGTGTACTAGACTTGCTTTTTGAGCAGCCACAGTTAATTTGGACTGAACTTCTTTCAGAATGTTAATAGACATCTTTGAATTGCAGAAAATTAGTTTTTCATGTTGATTTTGTCTTGTTATCGCGTTCATCCGATTGCACAAAACTGTTTTCTTAAAGTCAGATAGTTCACGCTGATATACTGATCCTGTTTTTAAATTAAACGACTAGAAAATTATAAAGTTTATAGCGTTTGAAAGGAAGTTAGATAAATTAACTTTATATAACTAAATCTGAATTGAGTCAAGGATATGTAAATAGTATAGTTGCTGACTATCTGCGAGCGATTGGTCCAATTTTAGAAAATAGAAAAGTTACGCCTTCATTTACGAAGATATTTAAATTTCATTACTTGAGAAAACAATGAAAATCGGAAAATCAACATTGCAAAAATTAATTAACCATAACTGTGGTAGTACCAATAACATTAGAAACCCAGTTTACTGAAACAAATTTGACGCTTTCTGTAATTCCTCGATTGTTTCGTATCGCTTCTCTAACGTTATTACCAAAATTCTCGCCGTTATTATTCGAAATCGCAGCGTTCTTATAGAAATTTCGTCCGCTGTACGGCCGACGCGGTAGCCAAAGTGTTAAACAAGATTACGCAAAGTCCATTCCGTTCGAATCAACCGAAGGAAACAAAAGAATCCGAAAAACTTGTTCGTTCCGACCTGATAATTCCATTACTTTCCTCCTGCGTTGGATTAAAGGAAACCCTGAAAAGGAGAATAAAATCCTTTTCCTGCCGGGGCCGCTGTTCGAACAATCACGCACAATCACGGCCGGCATTATAAAACTGCCCCCGGGAGAATTCTCGATGGGAGGGGCGGCAGGGGGGGAGTCAATCGAGAGGGTTGGAGCCGGATATGGAGAGTCTCTGTTGGAGATTTTGCCATCTCGAAGGGGTCCAAAATGTCCCTACGTGAGCTCGGCGTTACGGTAGCCTCGTATGGCTATCGCGCGAGACCCGTCGGTGTGCAATGGCTTTCCGAGGGTGAGGGGGGGTCAAGGGGGGTCAAACTGGACGGCACGTATCTTTACGGGTCATAAAGGTTGGCCCTCGTTACGTAGGAAGCTGTACCGCACCCGTGGCCACCAAGGCACCGCACCGCGGACCCTCCTTGTCGCCCTCAACCCTCTCCCTCTAACCCTTGCTACCTCTACCAAACCCGTCTCTGCCCTTCTCGGCCATACTTTGGTGTTCCAGGTGCCACTGATACTGCCCGCAGTCGAACTGCCATAGTTTTAAACCGATCCGCCAATATCACGAAACAACGCAACGAGAATAGGGGTTGGTGGATCTTACAAAAATTGTTGCATCGTTGGGTGGCGCGAATTTCATGTAAATTGAATATTCCTGTCGATGGAACCGTTTTGATAATCAATCTGTACGTTATACTTAATGGTTTGAGCTTTGCAATGTTCACAATAATTTTGTACACACACACATATAGCGGCGAGAAATAGACAAAAATTGCTAAATCATATACACATTCGACACGTTTAAATTTTATTAAAATGTTGGAAAATAATTTAAAAAAATCCGTGTTATGAAACCACCTAATACTTGTATCTGTTACTGAATAATTCAAACGTTTATTTATTCCTGTTCATTCGCATTTTTAAGAATATTTTACCGTAAAAATTACATGTGAAGATACATATTTATTATTCTATATACTTATTTTATGAATAAATTCAGTTTTCATAGTCGTGTGTCATTTTGAAGCAATTTTTAATCATTGTCAACTTTAATTTAGCCTATAAAAAAATGAGACTTCATGATAAGTCTTTATTATATTTAACATTGCAATATTTTGCATACGAAGTTTTAGGGGAAACATTCAGAGTAAATTGTCACGTAATTTCTATTAACAAATGTCTTAAACAAATGTTAATAAGTAAAATAACATACTCAATTATTTTTATGAAACTATGAAACGTCAAATGCGTATATGATTTTCCAATTTTTGTCTACTTTTTGTCGCGCTGTGCATTGTCAGAAAACTGACAAATACCTTGAGTTGAGTCTGAATTGAGTGGAGCTTATATCACGCTATGATATCAATTTAAATTTTGGTCCATTTAAAACGAAATGGTTTGTCCTCGAAAACATTATGCAAGAAAAACGATGAAACTGTTGGGATTCTCGTCACGAGGTGAGCAAAGCAGGCCCCAGGGCCACAGATTAATGAAGATGTCTCGTCACGGGTGTCCTCAATGGGGCATGGGGCCCCATTGGTCCCGTGGCAAACCACGCACGTAAGCGATGTCACGGATGTCATTATGCTCCCTGCAGAACTGATCCCCCGTGGAATCGAAAGAGAAACTCCGGTCTTTCATCGAGTTGACTTTAAATAGGCCGGATACATAATTGGGCCTCAGCCATTGAGGACATTCCCGCGGTACCCCCCATAATGCCCATCGAGTGCTCGCACGGTGAAAAGGGCGAGGACAAAGACGCGTGACTGGTGCAATCTCTTTGAATGTTGATAGATTCGGGGAAGAATATTATAACAACGAATAAACTATATCGTTGTCGATAATCATATCATAAAATTTTTATACGAAGAATGATGGAAAGAATCGATTTTGATAAGAAGGAATGCATAGTCCAATTTGAAAACAAGCACAAATATGTACATATTGCACTTGCACCGTGGCACCAAACACAGAATTTACGTTATCAGAAGATGATCTAACTTTCTCCTATATGAATTTTTTATTAAACAAAATTTTGTATCTACTCTTTTGCAAACAATTTGTGGAAAGTGTGCCAAGGATGGATACACAAAATATTCAAAATTATATAATGTTAAATCCCATTATTGATCAAATCCAATGTTACGTCTATTATTTAATTATTATTCTGACAAACTCTTCTTTCAATATGTTTCTTATTTTTTTATTAATGTAGCAATTGAAGGTTCAAACACGTATGTAAAAATTTATATCAACGATTGCATTTTGATCGAATAAAAGGTGTAGCAAAGGAAGGATACTCGATCAATTTCGCGCGGTCTTATTGGGAACCGGATGACAGTTTAGGGTAGCCTCCCCAAACAACCGATGTGCTAGGCGACCAGTATTAAGAACTGCAAGTTAATTTGTCTGGAAGTGGTGCTGATGGAACCGCGAAGACCTTCACCGTGGCTTAAACGGTATCATCGGGGTCAGCTAAAGAGGCGACTGGGTTGAATATTTCCCCGTTTCTGTTCTCCACGGTGACAGGGTGCTTAGTCCCCTGTCAAGGTACACGGTCCCCTGTGCCAGCCAATAAGGTTGGATCATCGCGGTGGCAGTGGTAGTCCCATATCGCGGAGAAGAGCTAAGGTTTGCCGTGTGAGTTGCGGTTATGTGTCAACTCGTACTTCCCTGCAGAGACGATAGAGGTTTAGAAATGCCTCGCAGCGACCAATGTGGATACATGGGGCTTGCAACCCAATGTCGTATTGGTAGGTTGTATCACAATTGGCGTACACGCTGATTGGATGTCCCCGGATACCGATTTCTGATGCACGTGTACGATGGTTTAGGCAAAGACGATCGAACACAGAAAAACAAGGTAGCTCAATCGTATTATAATATTTGGTCGTCCCACTCGTGGTGTTTGTCCTCAAAAAATTCGCAATTTAGTAGACGTGAAACGAAATTTATTTGTTTAAGGTTTGTTCGAAATTAATTTACTAAAGCTAAAGAACTCAAATATTATGTAATATTATTGTGATACTGAAATCCGTATTCAAAGTAGAGGCAGTAAAACTTTGTACGAACTTATGGAACGACTTGATATTATATGTTGAGTTTGATCGATGTAATAATATGAATTTATATTATAATTAAAAGAAAAACAACATTTTAATGAAACTGTCAACATAGATATTTGAAACAAATGGGAACTCTCAGAGCAATCACCATTACTAGAAAGATAGTCTGATTTGTGTGTCAATCATCGAAAATTTGGTTTACGAAAAAATGTCATCGTGCACAAAAATAAAACAACGAGCACCGTATTATCCGTCGTAGTTTTTATTTTATTTCGATTCGGAGTTCCATCGCTCTTATTGGAAAGCTCTATATGCGCCCCGAAACTCGATCCAAAAACTGGATTGCCGTCCAATGGATCCGCCACCGAAAAAGCAGTAGCTCCGATGAAACGAAAACCCGACCCATGGAGTGCCAAAATATTGAGAGGCTCTGCTCCAGCTCCTTCACGGACACGCACCGTGGAAGACGCAGAAAGGGGCCTGGATAAATGCGCCTGGCTAACCTCATTTTTCATGCGCCCCATAAAAATCGTCGTCCGTGTATCTCCGGGTGTGAATGGGGCCCCCCGAAACCTTTCAGCGGTCCCCGGAGGATCCCCGAATGCCGACCATTGGCGGGCGCGGAAGCGTGACATTATATTTATGTTGTCACTCTGCGTGTCAATGGCGCGGCTACCGGGAGCTCGTGAGAGTGAGACGTGAAAGGAGAGTGGGGACGAAAAAAAAGGGCAAAGACGGAGGGGGCCTGACGGGGGGCCTGACTGGGCCTTGTCCGCAAACACTGCCGTTGCCGCGTCCCCCGATCATGCTACTCATGCCGCGGGCCAGGACAATGGACGGATCCTTTCGTTACCTGTTTACGAAAGCCAGTCATCGTAAAACCATCGAATCGAATCGCGAAGAAAGCGTCCCGACGCACTTTCCGAGATTCCTCTCTTTTTTTATTCCTTTTTTTCTTTCATTGCTGACGGTTTTTTTAGCCGGAACACCCGTGAAAGATCGTTTGCCTTGTAATCTCGCGATGATTCGAAGCACGCTTTTAACGCCCCTTTCGACAGCTCCCTTTCTTCGGGCGAAGTATATAAATTGTTTTCGATCTATACTGCCCATCGTATTGGAACAATTTGGTCAAAACGTTCTCAATGTTTGGAATATTATAAGTTTGTGAAAGAAAGTTCTTGGAGTGGTTTCGAAAGCTAAATCCTCTACTTTCGTACCCCTAAAATGAATACATTTTAAGATCCTTTTACATCACAAAAGGCCTGACAAGATAAAAATGATTTTACTCTAAAAGTATTTAAGATTCATACGGTTCCAAAAAGTTTAAAAGTTTTAACAAGGAATTTATTGTCTCGATGTTTGAGCTCGTTTTGGACATTTCTATTCACTTCTTCATTGCCTTGGAAAACAAATTTGTTTTCAATGTAGGAAGAAACTTTTTTCCTAGAGTTCAATTTTTCTTTCCACTAGTAAAATATACCTTTAACAAAACAGACTTGTCTCCCTATTAGTACGGATATTGAAAGTTCCTCTGCACTTTAACTTAATTTCAATTTAATTGTTAAATTTGTAAAATCAGTTTGTCCGTGGATTTATCGTCGAAACTGTTAGTTCGAGTCGAGATTCTGGCAGACGCAGAGATCGCTGGGGGGCCCTTCCGGCTAGACGCGCGTGCCCCTTGTTGTCGCAACTGTCGCGAACAGTTGGCCCTCCAGTGTTCTCGAAAATGTCTGCGAATCGTCAGCGAGGGTCGTCGGCGTCGACAGCATCCGGTTCTACGATTCGTCGCCGGTCGTTCAGTCAAACCGCTAGCTCGCACGGCTCTGGTCTCTTTTAAAGCTTTGACAGGTTTAACGACACCGACGGCTCGTGTCGCTCGGAAACAAGTATCAATTAATCGCTGGTCCACGAAAAAATGACCGAAAACCCAAAGACATTTCGAGGTCGAACCGTTTCACTGTGCAGTGAAACTTTCAATCCCAAGGAAATGGTCACCTAAGAATTGGGGTAGATTTTACTAGTCCTAAACTAGTTCAACACTCAACGTATATGTATAATCTCAACTAGAAACGTACGAAAATTTTTTAGAACGCGAACGATTTGCAGAAATTATTTTGCACCCTTAACTCGATTCCTTTCTTTTCGTAATATGAAAAAGCAAGCCTTTGTTTCCTCGAAATTACAAAATCGTCTCGAAAGTTTGTTTTGCTTCTATGTGACACCAAAGGTTTCTATGGTTTTATATAGTGTCTTATACACTACTGGTCATGATTGCAACAGTTGCTTTTTACGTAACCGATCTCATACTCTTGCCCAACATGCAAACAGGGTTTCTCTTACAGAAGCTAATAATTCATTGTTTATGTGAATAACACAAAATTTCTTTCTACGACCAATTCTGTAAAAGGAAAGCACGATAGTTCTAACCACGAGTCAAAAACGAACAGAAGCTATAATTTTGACCAGCAGTGCAGTATTGTCGCGGAGTGTACCCCTTAGGAGAGGTAACGGATCGTGTTTTCTAATCGCCAAGAGTAACCGTAACAGCTGGAATCCTGGAGCGATTTCGAGAACGGAGAGCAAGGAAGAGGGATGGAAGGGTCGACGAAGTTCTAGCAAGACTTGGTGCAAGGCCATGGAAGGTCGTGCAACAATCGATGACTGTCGTTCGTAGGCAGGCATAAGTCGTACGTGCTCGTGAACGTTATACGGGCGGGCAACGCGTGCCAGTTTCCATCAGGAGTGACGGTAACAGCTGTTGCACGTCCATTTCGAAAGCTTTCTCCGTGGAAACTCTCCGGGCGGGAAATTGGCGGCGCTGATCGTCGCGTAAACACAACCTAAAAGCAGTAGATCACTCGATTCCTCTTCGCGCGTTTCTAAACACGGGCTCGCTGATACGCGGCGGCGGATCTATATATACGAGCCTTCCGCCAGGCTGAAATAGAACTGTCGATCGATTAGAACTTTTTCCAGCGCATACGTGACACCCATAAAAAGCGTATCTCTTCGTGCCAAGGGAATTGAATTCATCCGAGCTTACTTCGTTTCAGTCAAAAGCCATTTGCATGTCTAGCTAGGGCGCGGAAAAATTGCTGGAGCCACTTCGTTCAAACAACATGCCGGCCGCCTAACGATAGCAAGACGATCGCGTTTCAGTTCGATTTTAACATATTTCACGACCGGTTTTTATTTTTCCACAATCGGACCATGGCCTCGGTTCTCTGCTCGCTTAACATCGGCTTTCCACTCTGTTTGGAAAGTTTCGCGTATCGGATTTAACGCGTACGCAGCCATCATTCGGTTGGAAAAGTCTATCACGGACCACGCGACGTTTGTACCGACTATATTTAGTCTGTGTTCTAACCTTTGTGCAAATAAAATGTATTAGGTCGGTCCATACATTCGTGCGGTTTTCATATTGAACGTAACTCATAACATTTGTCCGTCGTCTGTATGGATAGCTTTTGTTTTCTTCTTTTGGCTTATTGTGAAGTTTTTAATAATAACAGAAGCTGCAAATAGGTAGTTCTTACAATTCCAACAGGGTTATTTTGTGATAAGTGAAGAGTTATATAAAATTCTGCTTTGTAGTAATTCACGATAACCAACTGGTGAATTAGTCGAAAATATACATTATTCCAACATTTAAAAATGACGGGATATATTCAGAAACTTGTAATAGAAATCAGCGAATAACTGAAAAATCGCCCGAATATATGGACCAACCCAATATTAAATAGATTAATTATATAATGTGACACTAGCCTATGGATCGTATTCATTTCTTTGACTCGACCTTATTAGCTTCCTTTGCTATATTTATTCATTTTAAGTCACTACTGTACATTGTATAACGCTCGTATAAAATCGAAATAAATATGCAAAAAGTAAAATTGTATAAAGAAAATTCAAAGATACGCCTATTTAAAATCAAAGCTCTCGCAGAAAAGATTACAGAAAGGCTGGAAAAAAATTAACGAAACGATACCAAGCAATTTAATTCGACAAACTCGATGGATTATTTACGAAACAATGAGATCGGGGTTCCCGATGGAGCCCGATACGTTCGAAAGGTTAAAATATCGGTAGTGTTAGGGAAAAATTCAGGGATCGTCGATGCACGCCGCAAAACATCGATAGGCGAACAGAGGGGGAGGGGGTTAGACCGAATTTTCGGTCGGGAAAGCGAGAAAGGTAGGCGGAGCAACAGTTCGCGCGACTCATTCATGAAAAATTCGTCGAGTTACTCGCGAGTTACATTCCAGCTCGACGAACGCCCAACTTTTTTCCCCCGGCGTTGCATAAAACAAAAAAGCAAAAAAAAAAAAGGAACAAAACGAAACAAAACAAACAAACAAGCACGAACGAACGCGGGAATTGATTTCAAGTATTCCCTTCTCCGATCTCGCGAGAGTGTCGTTTCATATTCGTCGAAGAGTACCGTAGGGGGGGTCGAGATTGCGGGAGAAACGCGACAGGGGTGGGCCGGTAAATTTTCATTAAAATACAAGGGAAAACATTTCTACTCCGTTAGACGGTGAATTTGCATGAATTAGAATTTCAAGTGTCGCGCGCGTACCATGGGCGGCGATCGTGGCGCGGCGCTTTGGAAGAAAAAGGAAATCGACGTGTCCGTTGGCGTGCAGCAGAGGGGGGGGGGCAGGGGGCACACGGGAAGAAAAAAAAAGAAGCAACCGTAGGAAGGGTGGGGTTGGAAGCGCGGATATTATTTTTCAAACGGTGTGATATACGACCGTGCGACGATTTACGGAGTTACAGCGGCGACGATTGCTTCGTTTTTACGGTTGGCGAGAGGCGGACGGGGGGTGGGGGAAGGGGCAGAGTGGCGGGAAAAAGACAACTCGCTCTTTTCCATGTTTTTTTTCGCCTGTTTGCTCTTTTTTTTACCCCTCGACTGTCTTTTTTTTTTTACACTGCGCGCGAGTTTCCGCTCGTCCTGAAAAAGCAACGTGTTATTTCTTCGCAGACTCCTTTTTTTTTCTCTCCTTGGGAACCGCGCGCGCTCGCGCTTCTTCCGAGGCTCGAAACTGTGCGGAGGCGGGTGCACGCAAAAAAAAAAAGAAAAAGGAAAAGACGAACGAAGGAGGAAACACTAGAAGCTGGATGGGAAACGCGGCGGCCGCAGGACAATGGGGGCTCGGTGCACCGACGACGCTTTTAATTTTTATGGGATTCTTCGGGTTAAAAAGGCGCTGAACGAACGCGCCGACGATTTTTCCTTGCGCTTTCCTTCGTTCCGGTCAGGCCGCCTCTGCGGCTATTTTATTGGGATCGTAAAGTCCCTGTGGAAAAGGAAAATTTTTTTTTCCCGTTCCTTCCCGTCGACAAGGAACCCGCCACGGACCGGGGAACAAACCCCTCAATTTCGAGTACTGCGGCGACACGCGCGCGACACGACGGAAAAACTCGCGGAAAAAGTCGTGGAAAAACTCGCGGCTGAAAGGAACCGCGGCAAAAAGTACGTAATGAACGGTGATGCCGTGATTTCTTGTCAGCCGACCCTGCTGGTCGAGTAATTATCTACGCTTTGTGGCGAAACCGCCGCGACGTTTGTATTCGTTAGTATCTTTTTGACGCATCGTAGCGATGTTAAAAAGCAGCTTCTTGAGCGTGGAAAGCGTAAACGTCAAACTAGGGACTACGTTGACAATGTCGAATGATCTTTCGAGCTAAAAAATTTCAGGGGTTACGCTGTTTCTCCTTGCAAAACGAATTGAACGAAATTTATTATCGATCCTCTGTTCCACGAATTGTATTTTATCTTTCATGGAAGAAATTATTTTCCCTTACGAAATAATAATAATAAACGAAATACGAGGTCCATTTTAAGCACGAACTATAAACTGGAACAGTATTGACTTTCGAAACTTAAAATTTTATATAAATCAGTTGTTAAAAAGATATATGTAATCATAGAAAAATATAAGCAATTAAAACTTGATACAGAACTTACATACATTATGCGATACAAGAAAATTTGCAAACAGAAATACTTTAAGACAATTCCAATGACTCATCAAATAGTATATGAAAAGTAAAAATGTCTACATAACAATCTGATACTTCGAACGTAGCTTACAAATTACTATGTTACCAAAGTGCAACAAAATTCTAGTACTTCGTGCAGAAATATTCTGATCAAGAATGTGATGGATCAATTAAAAAAATCTAAAAAAAGTTTTAAAAGTTGTCCAAATTGAAAGGAAAAAGATACGAGTTGCTTCGTGGGAATTTGAAAGGCAGTTGAAAATTTGATGAATTCGAGAATTAATCAGCGGGCAGGAGTACGGGAATCTGAGGGTAAAATTAAAAATATTTCCCAGACCGCGAAAAATCCCTCTTTTGACGGGAGTTTTGCGGGTCCTTCGGAGGATCGGAACGGTCGAATGATAGCCATTGCGTCGATACCGAAACGATGGGGAAACAGCGGAAACACAGACGGGCTGACCGATCGGCGTACTCTCCGGCATTTCGCTCTGGTTGCGAATCAGTTGCTCTCTGGTTACGCGAGCCGAAAAAAAATCGACTATTCATGCGCAACGCCGATAAAATCTGAAAGCTGCTAAAAGCGCACGCGATCGTATCGCCAATAATGTCGTTTCCGCGGCGGTAAATACACAGGCAGAGCCGTATTTAAGCCAGCTTCGCCAAAATTTAACAATCCCAGCGCCAAAGGGACTCTGAACATCGTGAATAGCAAAACCGTACTACACGCTGTGGGGCTTCGATTATCCGTGGTTGTAATGGAGATGAAACAGCCACGGATAAAAAAAGAAAGATGAAAACATTTAAAAATAGTTCATTCAATAATTCGTTCAACGTTCGTAATCTCAATTTATTACTATCTACTTGAAACATAGATGATCAGCTATTGCAACCCAAAACAAGCTATAATTTAATAGTTAGTCAACGAAGATGGGTCAACTTTTGCTCGCATTCTTCATGAAGATGGTTTATAATCAATTTTTGGGAAAATTTTGCGAATATGGCTGATGTCAAAAAATAAGTCTGTTTCTAAGTTGTAAGCTGTTGTAATGGAGGTGAAACAGGCACGGATAACTAAATAAAAAAATTAGTCTTTTTTTGAACCTACATAATTAGAAAAAATGAACAAACACAAACGCATGTACAATATAATAATAAAGAAGATTTTCATAATTAAAGAAATTAAAACGGTAGATATTTGAAGAAATGTATAATACAATTGAAATAAATGATTATTTATTCTCTTATAAAAAATGATGGTAAATTTGAAGAAATTCGGTCGAGTAAATTTGTACCAACTTTTATTAGAATTCACGATTGGGTCATTTTGACCAGTTCGATAGTTCTAGTGTTAAATAACTTCCAAAGACTGATTTGAATTCGCTTGAAAAATCAACGAGTAAATTGATGAATATCTCACTATTCTGTCACGTGCTAATTACACAGATCTGTTAATTTTATTTCTGATACGTATTAAAAATCGTAACAAAGTGACAGTACAAATGGATAAAAATAGACACAAACCAATTCACAATGGTCTTTATTTAATTTACCAATAATAAACAATGTCAAAAAACAGCAAACATTGACATTAATTTAATTAAAACACGTAGGTACACATCGTGTAACATTGAAACTGAAACGAAGCTCCCGGTGTAGGAGAATAACAAATAGAATTTCATACTAAATACAAATTCACTCGAACCAAACCACAGACTAGTATGCCAAAACGCTAATTTTAAAAAGATCAAATTTCATTTCATTGTTGACCTCGAAACAAGACTCTTCTACAATTGGAAGAATGTTTACAATGTTTTCTTTATTTTTCTTGATTAATTATTAGCTAAAAATGAAGGTATGGAAGCCTATCAACAGCTCTCGGAACAATCCATCAAACTCGACCCTATTAGTTACGTGGATATACTAAATTTTGAATTTTGCACTCAAAACAGGAAAAAAATAAAACTACTTTACAGAGTTACTCGTTTATGTGTGCTCAAAACGATTGAGCTCTGACCAAAAGTTCAGAAAGTAAGATGCACTTACTACAAATGAGAAGTTATCATTGCAAATATCAAAACAAATTGTTTCGACCAACCATTTTGATCGTTTCAGTGTGTACAGTCCAACTTTGCTTTCTAAATGCAACGGGGCACCCCTTGCACCGTAAAAATCTGATAAATTTTTCACAATTCCCCACGATTCAAAATTACCATTTCTCGTATCACGAACGCTACCCCTTTTGTCATGTTAAACTCTAAACAATTTCCATCGATCCCCTCCCAAGTCCACTTTACCTTTCATAATTCGCAAGCCCCCGAGTACCGCGCAGCAATCACTGCCCCTCTTCCAGGGAAACAAACACAGGAAGAGGGGGTACGCGCGTCGGAAGAAGTCTGAAAAGAGTACTCGAATAAAGAAAGAAAAAAAAAAACGAAACACCAAGAGGGTAAGTCCGCGTAATTACCCTCGATTCCGAGGCCGTTGCGAAATTCGGTGGTTCCGGGCCGGGTTCCGCGCTCACCGAGAGGGAAAAAGATATCCGAAGATAGGATCTGAAAGCTGCTGAAAGCGCGCGATCGTATCGGCCGGTAATGCGATCCCCTAGCGACATAATGGCGCAAAACCTGGCCCCCATTGTTGGCCCCGGGGCTCAGAGCGGCGCATTCCTTCGACAGGATGTGCTCTCGATTTTCTCGGATATCGTATAATGTAGCTTACGCCACCGGGTGGAGAAAGAGGGTGGAGAAGGGGGGAGGGAGTGAGACCAAGACGCGTAGATCCGGCGATTTAGCGTAGAGAGAAAGAAAAAGTCTACTAGTTGGGGTAGGTGTGTCCTACGGAGGATCTGTTATTGATGTGGAAGAGGTGTCTCAAACCGGACGTTGCTACTTTTTTTTTAAATCTCTGGATATTTTTTTAAATCTTTGTGGGGTGGTCTTGGAGAAATGCATTAGGTGACACTGCAACAGGGAAAACGTACTCGCGTCTTTACTAAATTTTCATAAAAGTAAGACAACGTGATTGGACGAAATACGAAATACGAAATACGAAACAAGTAACTAGTGGGGGAGGGGGAGTGAGACCAAGACGCATAGATCCGGCGATTTAGCGTAGAGAGAAAGAAAAAGTCTGCTAGTTGGGGTAGGTGTGTCCTACGGAGGATCTGTTATTGATGTGTAAGAGGTGTCTCAAAACGGACGTTGCTACTTTTTTCTTAAAATCTCTGGATATTTTTTAAAATCTTTATGGGGTGGTCTTGGAGAAATGCGATAGGTGACACTGCAACAGGGAAAACGTACTCGCGTCTTTACTAAATTTTCATAAAAGTAAGACAACGTGATTGGACGAAATACGAAATACGAAACAGTAACTAGTGGTTGTTGCAATACAACGTAGTAACCAATATTTACATTTAACTTGTTTTCCCCTAAATTGTATTTACTATTTGAGGTTGTCAAACATTATGAACATAATTATCGTCGGTACTATTAGTAAATTTGTTGGGTCTCATCGTGTAAGTTGCTGGATTTCGAAATGCCTCGGTTATTTACGAATCGAGAATATGCGGATATTCATTAGCGATTTCATTGTATCGTTTCATAAGTTACTAGATTGTTTCGTATTTTGAATCTCTGTTATAACTTTTGAATAAAGGATCTATGTTCATATAACATTTAGTTTTATTTAAACCCAAGAGATATAATGTTTGTCGGTCAAAACCTGGCAAACTCTGTATAAATAGAATTTTTATATAATATTGCAACGTATCCACAGTAGCTTAAACCACATAAAACTTTGGTATATGGACCAGTACTGGTTCGAACCTTTTCGATGAATAGTAACAGTTGGAATAGATGTGGCGTTTAGGGGGCTTGTAATTGTTACTTTCGGAAGGGGTGTATCAAACACAATAGTGTTGCCATGTCTATTTTTTAATCCTATAAAAATTTCTAAACGTACTCACTGATAAAAATTGAAAAAAGAAAATGTATTCTGTTCAAAAATTTTGTCAAAATAAATTAACGAAGCCCACATACCAGTGTGAATAATTAAATACCTTAATCGGAGTTAAACGAATCAACATCTAAAGTGATCGACAGTAAAAATATCCCTGAGTAAACAAAACTTGAATAATATTTAAAGGAAATAATCTAATTAAATTACAGTTGTATTCAAAACCGAGGTACGTAAATAATTTTGTAGTAGTTCCGTGTAATCGGGAAAACAGTCCGCCATTTGCAAGAGTTTAGCTCCCCGGTTGAACATAAAAGTTGCATATAAAAATGGAAAATTTGCGAATAAACTGAACTTATTGACATCGTTTTAAATATTTCAAGTGAATCTGCTGATCCTGTGTGGTCGAGGGCAGAAAATATTTATCGTTCGCTTGATGGATTTATTTTAAATTATTTAACCTATACCGGGGACACTGCGATAAACTGAATTTGAATTTATTGAAAATAGGATATTACGTTCACATACGAACTCATGGAACAGATTACAATAGAAAATTAGATAATTAGAATTGAGTTAACCACTAACAGTCTTGGAAATTACTTGACTAATTGTAAGGTGTCACAATAAATAATAATTTAAAAATAGACAATATTCCCATTCATAAAGGATAACAACACAATCAGACACATAATATTCTTAGCCTTAGATAATATCGCACATGATGTCAACGATTCTAAACCTACAACTACTAAATAGAAATATTACAAGCTTGTGGGAATTTACTAACGTATTTTAACCCCATAAAACCTCACGCAAAAAAGCGTTAAGAACTGAGGAATAAATTGATATATTGAAACTCGGAAAACTAAAAAAAGCGATGATAATTTCAAACAGAGGAGGAACCACGTATAAATTAAATAAACAAAGTACTAAACGCATCGAAAACCACGCGCGCTTTTCCCCTCTAATTTCCCCTGTGTTTCCCCGCACTGCGATTAATTCAAAATGCAATCCGGATGAAAGCGGTGACGGCATCGGTGGTTGCACCTTGAACTGCAGTGTATAATTCGTGGTCTCGATCGATGGTGCATCGTTTAAAGTTAAGGCAGACGAGGTACGCAAGCAAACGTTACATTACAAGACGAGGTAGCTAAGCAAACATTACTTTCAATGTATTTTTTCGGCCCATTTCTCTAAAGCTCTAGAACCCCATTACCATTTCGGTGTCACTCGCAACATTACCAACAGGCAACAGAATACGACACTAGCGCATACTACGGTAGGAAATGAAATTACAGGAATTCAAAGGAAACAGAGTTATATTTTGGCATATTATTAGTCGAAATTCTATAGGGTGTTCGGCCACCCTTGAGAACAATTTTAATGGGAAATTTTGCAAGACAAAATAAGACGAAAATCAAGAATGCCAATTTGTTGATTGAGACTTCGTTAAAAAGTTAATAACGTTCAAAGTTCCGTCTGTAGAACGGCAATCTGCTACTTGCGCGTGATAGTGGTGCTCACAACTTACTTTTGACGACTAAATTGTCAGTGGCATCTGTTAAATAACGTAAGAATTCCTATAATTTAATTTCCTACCGTAGTAAGCGCTATGAACGATTTCTATAGCCTGTTGGTAATGTTGTGAGAGACACTGAAATGGTAATGGGGCCACAAACGAAATATACGAGTAGACCTTTCACCTAATGTATTTTTTCGGCCCGTTTCTCTGGGGTCCCAGAACCCCATTACCATTTTCGTGTCACTCGCAACGTTATCAACAGATTTAGACATAAACACAAGAGAAAGTGAGCCAAAAAATAAAATGACATATATTTTATTATTTTTTAACGGAATGAAAGCTGTATGGTCCAGAATTGAGCATCGATCGATTAATTTCATTGGAATAACCAATCGATTGAGATTATTTAAAGATTTCAAAATTATTAAAATACGTAAGGATCTCATTGATAAATACATCGCAAATCCTCTATTTTTCATTTTAAATTGTAATATATTATTTATTTAAAAACTAACTCGGCAAAAACATATTTGCGACTCGAAATCAGTGTTATTAGACCACATACCAGGACGAAGAAGGTATGTGGAACTATAAGAAGAACGCAGCCATTAGCTCATATTATTTGCTATGTAACTAATAATTATATTAATTACATAGTAAATAATAATCCCCAGGTCTCACCTCGTGGAGGTTGCTGCGACTGGAGACCCACCCTAGCCTCGCCCTAACCACCCTTCCTTTGGCGAGGAATTCGAATACCTATCTAAGGGAGAAGCTATCGAAAAGTTAGAAACGAGCTAGAAAAGGAGAGTTCTTAAAAGAACTGCCCAATCAACAGACGAAGAACCTAACAAAATGTCAATACATGTGAGATGATACACATGTTTTCTAAAAACGAAATTGAAATGTGCAACTGCACGCACGAACTCTGACCGATGAAGAGATCAAAAATCTAACAAAATGTTGATACATGTGAAATAATCCATCACATGTTTTCTAGAAACGAAATTGGAATGTGCAACTGCACGTATGAATCTTGATTACTAAATTATCAATATATACTTTATTATTAATTGTTCCTTCTTAAATAAATACTTGCATTATGACAATGCCTAACAAGACAGTTGTACAAAACGAAGAAAGGATCCTGAAGATCCAACCAGAAATGTGCAACTGCACGTATGGACCTTGCATATTAGAATACTAACATGTATCTTAATATTAATCATTCCCACTTAAATTTACGCACACGTTTCGGTAATATTTAATAAACGGCAGGAGAACGCTTTTTTATCTTATAAACTATATACATTTGTACTTATATTCGAACGCAATCTGTAGAAACATGAAGAAATACGAGGAAATATTTTCTTCTTGGTGTCTTCATCGATCCCACGATGTTTTCCTAAAACATACACTAATATACAATAAATTATAACCGACATGAAACAAAGAAATACGACAAGATATTTTCTTCTTGGTGTCTTCGTCACTCCCACGATGTTTTCCTGAAACAAAAACTCATATCCAATAAAATATATAACTCATATAAAACAAATAAATATGAAAAAATATTTCTTCTTGGTGTCTTGATTAATCCCACGATGTTTCCCTGAAACATAAATCAGACAATAAATAAAATTGTACAAAGAAACTAACTATATCAAGCTACTTCAAACTACAATAGAGTGGCACATATGGGGATGAAGTTAGACGTTTTAAATATCGCAACACTACGGGGCAACAACGCGATAAATCAACAATCGCAACGCTAATTTATAATAGAAAAAATTCCAAACGCGACTTGCAAGAATAAAAGCAACCCGCGAATGGTAATTATTCGCAACACTACCCTGAAAAGCAAACGCGAAAAATAATAATTCGCAACTCTAATTCGCAATCGCGTTTACTAAAAATTCGCAACGCTATTTTTAAAGCAAACGCCCGGTTCCTAGGTTTGCATAAAGACAATCGCGAATCGTATTTATTCGCAGCACTGATATATCAACGCGATAAATATTTGTTCGCAACTCTACGAGCAAACGCGAACATTGTATATTATTCGCAACTCTAACTTTAATCAGGGGCTATTGGTACATGTACATAGACATGTACTGGCCACAAAATAAACTAACTACTACTAGTACTACAATTGGGGTAGAATTTGGGCATTGAAAATATCGCAACGCTAAATAAAAAATCGCACGATTAATCAAGATCGCAACGCTAATTTATAACGTGAAAAATACAAACGCGGTTGACATCCATTATTATATATATAAAAGAGTAAAAAAGCAACGCGAATCGTGATTGTTCGCAACACTACCCTGAAAAGAAAACGCGAAAAATAGTATTTCGCAACTCTACAAGCAATCGCGTTTGTCGATAATTCGCAACGCTATTTTTAAGCAAACATTCGGTACCTAAGTTTGTAAAAAACCAATCGCGAATCGTGACAAGGCGCAACGCTACCCTGAAAAGGAAACGCGAAAAACAGTGATTCGCAACTCTACAAGCAAACGCGATTATTGGATATTCGCAACTCTATGTACATCATAACCGCGAGTTATGGGGAGGGATGGCTGGCATGTATGGTGCAATCATGTACCATCAGGTACATGCATACGTGAGCGAGTCAAAAAAATAAACTAACTACAACTACAGACGAGTTAAGTGACAAAGTAGTAACAGGAATGACTTTCCATTCTCATCCGAGGATGAAGATGAAAAGCCATTTGTTGCAGCCCACTCTTGAGACAGTTTGTCAGGGCCTCTTCGGCTCATCGAGAGCCTTTTCTTTCTTCGGCGGTCCTGCCGATGCCTGAAACTTACGAAAGACCGGGCTCGAGATTTCGTGCAATACGTAGTCTTCCAACAATATACGAATTGTTGAAAGAGCAACGTGGTCATCTCGAGGGGGACGAGCGTTTCGAAAGGGACCTAATCACGACCGCGAGCGCGAGAGAGCGACTTTAAGAGTCGCGCGATTCGAGGAGTCGATAATAAAGCCGAAACAAACAGCACAAGTGCACCGTTTGAATCAGCAAGATTTCTACTCTCGAAATCGTAACTACAGGAACAGAACTGCCACGCGAAAACGCGCCTACCCGAATTACTAATGTGGACAGTCCTGCCCTGACCCTACCTACTTAGGTTTAAACACACACACCAGAGAATAAGTTACCTACCTACCTAACCCTATATTTAAAAAATTGAAAAACTCAATCTCTCAAACAAACACTCCACGGTTCTCATTCTGAATGTCCGGGCGCGACCTAAACTAGAGAGGACTCCCCGGGGTTCCTCCGACACCCGGACACAACCTCATTCATACTCTAAATGTACGTACCACTTCTGGAATCGACTGACAAAGCTAGTGCCCATTGCGTACTTTTATTATTTATGTAAAACATTTTAATATATCTGATATTGTCTTTATTAAAATATACTCTATAATATACTCTATATAAGATTGAAAAGCTAATTCATTATGCATTTTGCAATATTATTGACTAATATGCAATACGAACAATTGCCAAGTAAATAATAACTATAAGTTTAATATTATTATTGTGACTAGTATGAATCTAATGTCAAAAAATTCTGTATCTGAATTGTAATAAACTTTTGAAACGATGCACTTCCACATCCTAACCACAAACACACATATGTGGACAGTACATCGTGCACGAGACACTAGCATTGTCAGTCGCACGGATAAATTATTATTATAAATGTTACAAACTAAGTCATCGTGCCCCGTTGCCTTCGCTCGTGCAAATAACACTTGGGCATGTGCATGAACTTAGGCAACGAACACGGAAAAGTATCCTGAAAATCCTGACTAGAAAAACTGGTTATTAATAATTAACTAAACGGTATCTATTCTCAGTTAAAATGACTCGACTCGTTATATGTAATATATCAACAACAGAGTACGTTAATATTGAAAGATATTATTATTCAAGAAAAATTTGTGACTGAAATCTAATTGTTCAAAATGTAAGACTTTAATAAAGATGTCATGATAAAATAATTGACTTTGCAAATTGAAATAAATTTGTTAAATTATTATTCAAAATATTCAATTAACCTTGATCGATTCTGTCGTCAAAGTAAATTTAAAAAAAAATAAAATTAACATGCATATTCCTTTGAGTTCAAAATCGACCAGTCGCGAAACGCCTTCTTGCACATAAAATACATCAAATGATGTATTAATTAATAAAACGAATATTTAATAAATTATATTAATGATGTAAGATATTTTACTCAATCGTACAATTAATATAATGTTTTCACATTATATTAATTCATATTCTACTCAATTATCTAATTCATATAAAGATAATAAACATATTGTGTAATATTTATTGATAACATTAAAAAACGCGAGTGCAAGAAGACCCTAGCCTGCACTAAAAATATATAATTCATGGGTATTTTTCATACCCGCGGTCACTTAACTCGTAAAAAATACCAAGTATACAACTGGTCACCCGTGTTGATTCGGATCTTTCATCCTACAACATGGTTGGGGACCAGAGGAACATAAATAGCATGCGACTCACGAGTGATGAACTTGTTCCTCTGGGATGACTGCATAATTATGCTGCTGCTGTCCAGTGAAAGTCATCAGTGCCCAGTGGAAGTCATCAGAGCCCCCTGCATGGTCCTGCTATAAAGAATAAGAAAGCAATTATAATCTATTGTTAAAATTACAGAGATTTTTAATTAACAAATTTCGAAGTATAAATTTATATACTTACGTTGTTCGCTCGTGGTCCACCGCCCGATACCCCCTAGGTACTGCTGCTGGTTCCCAGGATCATGTTCAGAAACTGTAAGAAAACTGTAAGAAAACAATTAGAATCTATTGTTAAAACTGTAGAGATTTTTAATTAAAAATTTCAAAGTATAAATTTATACTTACATTGTTTGCTCGTGGAGCATCGCCAAATAATCCTCTTCGGTGATGCACTGACTCTAATTCCGATAACGAAGAGTTTAAATTTCAAATTGAAAAAATAATTGATTTGATTATAAAATAATAAATTAGATTACCGCGACCGAAGGTTGAAATCGGCGAACAAATGATTCTATTATCGCGATTCAGAAAACAGAAAGAGCCACGATGCTCTGGAAATAATTTAATACTGCGTAAGAAACACTGCTTCTACTCTCGCGTTTGTCTAACACCGTGAACGATAACGTGCTTGGGGTCACTTTGCCCCGAAAAACAAACTCGTTGCTACGCACAATCACTGAGTCTACCGGCCGCATTGCGCTCGGCCAACAAATTTCCTGGAAAGAAAAGAGCCGAAAGAAAAGGGACAGGAGACAAGAAATACAACAAGCACATCTGTGCTTTGCCTATCGACTTTTGTTTTTCTTCTTACTAGAGTTCGACAACGAAAACACTGCTTTACTTACAATTAGTACTGCTGTATATTCTGTGTATTCTCAATCAATGAGAATTTCAACGACAAAATATTATCTACGGAAGTAATTATTCAATTTATAAATATTATATCACCAAATTTCATAATTAGAGTTGTAAGCATGATTAAGTATACTTTATCGAACGTTAGAATATCCCGTAATTTTTATAAATATTCCGAAATTTGCAAGAATTAAAGTTCGCTAATTATTTATGCTCGAATAGCATATTTCAATTTCGCAGTTACTACGTTTTCTGAAACTTGTATCGAAATATGTATGCAAATTGCAATTACAACAATTCATAAAGAAATATAAACGATCAATTAAATAAATAAAAGTCGGAAATAGTTAATCGCGATCAGAATACAGTCTAATATAAACTATTCCAATGTATCGTTAATATCTACCGACGCCATTTCTGTATACTTCGATATGTATCGAAGTAGATAAAAAGTTTGTTAATGATTTTAATATTTTATCTTAACAATGACCGATTATAAAATTAAAATCATGCTTACAACGAACGTAATAAAACTACAATAATAATGTATAAATATTAATATGAATGTTAATTTTTGTTACAATTGTTTAAATGTTACCAATATTCCCTCCACAATTTGTCGACTCGTCTGCCATCTGTTATGGTGTCCTTTACGCGCCAATAAAATTTCCAATGGCGTCGAATTTCAATCAGAGACTGCAACAGAAATAAGATACAAATTAAATCATAATTAAACAATGATTGATTACAATGAGGAAATAACAAAAGGTTAGGAATACGTACTTCGTTGGTCGCAAAACGCCGACATGTCTTGACAGGTTCCAACAAGTCTTATTATTTCTTAATTTCGAGTTCCAATAAGAGACTGTAACAGAAACGAAATAACGATGCATTAAAGTACGCAAACGATTATTACAATTAAGTAATGATTAAATCGAAACCGTATTGCAAGAGATCGTAAGTAGTAATACGCGAGTAGTAATAGTGGAAGGATAAACAGGTTAGAAATACGCACCTCGATCGCGAAACGCCGATACGTCTTGACACGTCTTGCTATGTTTATTTTCAAAGTAAGAATGATGGCCGTCCGCTGTGCTCGGCAATGCTCGCGAATTAGAGGGCGGGGTGGGGGCAGCTCCGATGTCTCACGAAGCTTGCATTACGAATCCGAGCGCTGCCTCAGGTAGAAGCCGCGGATAGACTGATTTTAGCAAATTATTCACAACTTTAACTAGTCAAGGAATCGCGAATAATTCATACTTTTCAACTGGAATGCATTTACACGCTCTAGCTGCTGCCTATCACACTAATTCAGTGAGTTTCTCAACTGACCGTCATCCATGAGAAGATGCCGCTAAAATCAGCTCCGAATTTTTAGGTCGGTATGGCAGTCAGATTCGGCCACGAAAGTCCATAGGGTGTGAGGTCTGCTCGTATACCTCGTCTCTGGTGAAAGCCCTTTCACCTTATGGACTTTCGCGGCCGAATCTGACTGCCATACCGACCTGAAAATTCGGAGGTGATTTTAGCGGCCTCTTCTCATGGATGGCGGTCAGTTGAGAAACTAGGCACTGAATTGGTATTAATGGACAGCCAGCTGAATGTGTGCGTAAATACATGTGAGTTGACTATGGGAGGGATTGAAAAAGTATAGCTTCGAGGATTCGAGAAAGGCGGCGAATGTGAGTCTATCCTTCTTGCTCTCAACACAGCTGAAATTCGAACTCGCATAATCTCGAGTGCCCAGACATTTTTTACTTTCCGACCTATGTAGGCATATATGTATATGTTCCTACGCTTGGGTACAAAAAATACTCGCGATCACTATATTCGCCAAAAATACTAAGTATATAACTGGTCACCCGTGTTGATTCGGATATTTCATCCTACAACATGGTTGGGGACCAGAGGAAACAAAATAGCATGCGACTCACCAACTGTAGAATTCAAGCACCCGGGCGACGATGTCGCCTAGTAGGAGTCATCAGCGAAGTCATCAACGACGTTAGAATCGAAGTCAGCATCAAGGTCAGCAGCGAGATCATCGTCGAGTTTCTCTGGATCCACAAGTACGATGATGAGATGCCAGGATCCTTTAGAAGGAAAGAGTAAATGTTTTTACGAAAGGTTTCTATCGTATTTGAAAACTTGATGGCAAATTTAGATCAAACAATTTTTTTTAAGCGTACTCGGAACAAAATACAAAGGATACTTACATTTTTCGCACGTGAGCATCGCCAAATACTCTTTTTCGTATAGATACAGGTTTCCTGTCAAAACGTGTTCACAAACTCTCAAAGCATTATGGCGTCGCGTCTGTAGCGTGACCGTAGTTTGCCCGCAGTTGAGAGTCTCATGTGGTTGAATTGTAATTACGAGCTGCCACAGAAATAAAACACAAATTTGTTAACAGACACTTATTAATATTGGATAAATGCATCGATGGATAATGACGAAAAGAAGAGAACCGGTTAAAAATGAAAAATACGTTTGACCATAGTTGAGCGTCCCGTATTTGAATTGTAATTACGGGCTCTTACAGAAATAAAACACAAATTTGTTAATATGCACTTATTAATATTGTATAATTGCATCGATGGAGAATGACGAGGAGAATAGAAATGGTCAAAAATAAAAAATACGTACCTAATTAGACGCGAAGCTGTCAACGCACTTCTCACACCACTTTCCAGACGAAGAATGACGAACAGGATCGGACACGATCACGCGCGAGGAGTGGGGAGTGGGGTGGGGAGTGGGGTGAGGGAGTCACGTAGTCCGTCTCGACTCTTGATGTGTATCTTCGAAATAAAGGTTAAACCTTATATCTCGAAGAACTGAAAATAAATAAAATTAAGACATGATGTAAATAAAATTAATATAAAAAGATATGAAACAAACAATTAATTAATGATTTATAATCTTTATACTCCTGTGACGTCACAATGAGCAGCATCCGACTTTCGATTATTCGATAGATTCAATAGTGTCTCTTAAAGATGAAATATCGATATACATAGGGAACACATTTTATCGAAATATGTACTAATTAATATGTAAATATATTCATTTTTAATTGAAATTTTAATAAATTCTTGTCATATAAATTGAGTGAACGCAACAACAATAAACAAATAATATGTTTAAAATATTCAAATATATTAATTTTTCACGATGTTTTTCTTTTGCGTCATAGGACTCCCACTGAATACTGTTTCTGTCTGTTACTCGTCTGTACCTATTTCTAGTGTATTCTATAATATTCTTTAAAAATAATTTTATTCTTACCATTGTTAGCATTCCTAAGCCAAGGATAATGATGCGATACGTTTCTTATCTTTTAAAAGCTCGGTCAGGTTGTGTTTACATTCTCGGACGCCGGCCTCTCGACTTCACCTTGGAGATGGACTCATGAATTCCTGCTGCGTGACACTAACACTGTTGTTTTATGCATCTATACTATGCATTGTCTGTGCCCTTAATCCATGTGTTACGAAAAAATATCGCGTTCGGCGTCTACTTCACACTTCGTTTATGCTTGTAAAAGACTTCTTACCAAAACAGTGTCAAGTTCAATGTTCTCATCACCGCGTCAAAGAAGGTTGGTAATCTAGTGAGAATTAAAATAAATATCTTTAGAAAATTTAGTAGAAACAAAAGAAACTTTTATATGAAAAACTGATTGAAACTTAGATTGAAAGTTAATACTTACATATTATATGGTTAGAATTAATATATTTGAATTGATCTAGTTACATATGCAACCAATAACAGATCGATATTAGATGAGCCAATGACAGCTTCTCATTGTGACGTCACAGGAGTATAAAGATTATAAATCATTAATTAATTGTTTGTTTCATATCTTTTTATATTAATTTTATTTACATCATGTCTTAATTTTATTTATTTTCAGTTCTTCGAGATATAAGGTTTAACCTTTATTTCGAAGATACACATCAAGAGTCGAGACGGACTACGTGACTCCCTCACCCCACTCCCCACCCCCCTCCCCCCTCCTCGCGCGAGATCGTGTCCGATCCTGTTCGTCATTCTTCGTCTGGAAAGTGGTGTGAGAAGTGCGTTGACAGCTTCGCGTCTAATTAGGTACGTATTTTTTATTTTTGACCATTTCTATTCTCCTCGTCATTCTCCATCGATGCAATTATACAATATTAATAAGTGCATATTAACAAATTTGTGTTTTATTTCTGTAAGAGCCCGTAATTACAATTCAAACACGGGACACTCAACTACGGTCAAACGTATTTTTCATTTTTAACCGGTTCTCTCCTTTTCGTCATTATCCATCGATGCATTTATCCAATATTAATAAGTGTCTGTTAACAAATTCGTGTTTTATTTCTGCTACAGCTCGTAATTACAATTCAACCACATGAGACTCTCAACTGCGAGCAAACTACGGTCACGCTACAGACGCGACGCCATAATGCTTTGAGAGTTTGTGAACACGTTTTGACAGGAAACCTGTATCTATACGAAAAAGAGTATTTGGCGATGTTCACGTGCGAAAAATGTAAGTATCCTTTGTATTTTGTTCCGAGTACGCTTAAAAAAAATTGTTTGATCTTTTGCCATCAAGTTTTCAAATACGGTAGAAACCTTTCGTAAAAACATTTACTCTTTCCTTCTAAAGGATCCTGACATCTCATCATCGTACTTGTGGATCCAGAGAAACTCGACGATGATCTCGCTGCTGACCTTGATGCTGACTTCGATTCTAACGTCGTTGATGACTTCGCTGATGACTCCTACTAGGCAACATCGTCGTCCGGGTGCTTGAATTCTACAGTTGGTGAGTCGCATGCTATTTTGTTTCCTCTGGTCCCCAACCATGTTGTAGGATGAAATATCCGAATCAACACGGGTGACCAGTTGTATACTTAGTATTTTTGACGAGTTAAGTGACCGCGGGTATGAAAAATACCCATGAATTATATATTTTTAGTGCAGGCTAGGGTCTTCTTGCACTCGCGTTTTTTAATGTTATCAATAAATATTACACAATATGTTTATTATCTTTATATGAATTAGATAATTGAGTAGAATATGAATTAATATAATGTGAAAACATTATATTAATCGTACGATTGAGTAAAATATTTTACATCATTAATATAATTTATTAAATATTCGTTTTATTAATTAATACATCATTTGATGTATTTTATGTGCAAGAAGGCGTTTCGCGACTGGTCGATTTTCAACTCAAAGGAACATGCATGTTAATTTTATTTTTTTTTTAATTTACTTTGACGACAGAATCGACCAAGGTTAATTGAATATTTTGAATAATAATTTAACAAATTTATTTGAATTTGCAAACTAAATTATTTTATCATCAAATCTTTATTAAAGTCTTACATTTTGAACAATTAAATATCAATCACAAATTTTTCTTGAATAATAATATCTTTCCATATTAACGTACTCTGTTGTTGATATATTACATATAACAAGTCGAGTCATTTTAACTGAGAATAGATACCGTTTAGTTAATTATTAATAACCAGTTGTTTTAGTCAGGATTTTCAGGATACTTTTCCGTGTTCGTTGCCTAAGTTCATGCACATGCCCAAGTGTTATTTGCACGAGCGAAGGCAACGGGGCACGATGACTTAGTTTGTAACATTTATAATAATAATTTATCCGTGCGACTGACAATGCTAGTGTCTCGTGCACGATGTACTGTCCACATATGTGTGTTTGTGGTTAGGATGTGGAAGTGCATCGTTTCAAAAGTTTATTACAATTCAGATACAGAATTTTTTGACATTAGATTCATACTAGTCACAATAATAATATTAAACTTATAGTTATTATTTACTTGGCAATTGTTCGTATTGCATATTAGTCAATAATATTGCAAAATGCATAATGAATTAGCTTTTCAATCTTATATAGAGTATATTATAGAGTATATTTTAATAAAGACAATATCAGATATATTAAAATGTTTTACATAAATAATAAAAGTACGCAATGGGCACTAGCTTTGTCAGTCGATTCCAGAAGTGGTACGTACATTTAGAGTATGAATGAGGTTGTGTCCGGGTGTCGGAGGAACCCCGGGGAGTCCTCTCTAGTTTAGGTCGCGCCCGGACATTGTGAATGAGAACCGTGGAGTGTTTGTTTGAGAGACTGAGTTTTGCATTTTTTTAAATATAGGGGTAGGTAGGTAGGTAACTTTCTCTCTCGTGTGTGTGTGCTTAATCTAAGTAGGCAGGGTCAGGGCAGGACTGTCCACATTAGTAATTCGGGTAGGCGCGTTTTCGCGTGGCAGTTCTGTTCCTGTAGTTACGATTTCGAGAGTAGAAATCTTGCTGATTCAAACGGTGTACTTGTGCTGTTTGTTTCGGCTTTATTTTCGACTCCTCGAATCGCGCGACTCTTAAAGTCGCTCTCTCGCGCTCGCGGTCGTGATTAGGTCCCTTTCGAAACGCTCGTCCCCCTCGAGATGACCACGTTGCTCTTTCAACAATTCGTATATTGTTGGAAGACTACGTATTGCACGAAATCTCGAGCCCGGTCTTTCGTAAGTTTCAGGCATCGGCAGGACCGCCGAAGAAAGAAAAGGCTCTCGATGAGCCGAAGAGGCCCTGACAAACTGTCTCAAGAGTGGGCTGCAACAAATGGCTTTTCATCTTCATCCTCGGATGAGAATGGAAAGTCATTCCTGTTACTACTTTGTCACTTAACTCGTCTGTAGTTGTAGTTAGTTTATTTTTTTGACTCGCTCACGTATGCATGTACCTGATGGTACATGATTGCACCATACATGCCAGCCATCCCTCCCCATAACTCGCGGTTATGATGTACATAGAGTTGCGAATATCCAATAATCGCGTTTGCTTGTAGAGTTGCGAATCACTGTTTTTCGCGTTTCCATTTCAGGGTAGCGTTGCGCCTTGACACGATACGCGATTAGTTTTTTGCAAACTTAGGTACTGAATGTTTGCTTAAAAATAGCGTTGCGAATTATTGATAAACGCGATTGCTCGTAGAGTTGCGAAATACTATTTTTCGCGTTTTCTTTTCAGGGTAGTGTTGCGAACAATCACGTTTCGCGTTGCTTTTTTACTCTTTTATATATATAATAATGGATGTCAACCGCGTTTGTAATTTTCATGTTATATGTTAACGTTGCGATCTTGATTAATCGTGCGATTTTTAATTTAGCGTTGCGATATTTTCAATGCCCAAATTCTACCTCAATTGTAGTACTAGAAGTAGTTAGTTTATTTTGTGGCCAGTACATGTCTATGTACATGTACCAATAGCCCCTGATTAAAGTTAGAGTTGCGAATAATGTACAATGTTCGCGTTTGCTCGTAGAGTTGCGAACATATATTTATCGTGTTGATATATCAGTGTTGCGAATAAATACGATTCGCGATTGTCTTTATGCAAACCTAGGAACCGGGCGTTTGCTTTAAAAATAGCGTTGCGAATTTTTAATAAACGCGATTGCTGTTAGAGTAGCGAATTACTATTTTTCGCGTTTGCTTTTCAGGGTAGTGTTGCGAATAATTACCATTCGCAGGTTGCTTTTATTCTTACAAGTCTCGTTTGGAATTTTTTCTATTATAAATTAGCGTTGCGATTGTTGATTTATCGCGTTGTTGCCCCGTAGTTTTGCGATACTTAAAACGTCTAACTTCATCCCCATATGTGCCACTCTATTGTAGTTTGAAGTAGCTTGATGTAGTTAGTTTCTTTGTACAATTTTATTTATTGTCTGATTTATGTTTCAGGGAAACATCGTGGGATTAATCAAGACACCAAGAAGAAATATTTTTTCATATTTATTTGTTTTATATCAGTTATATATTTTATTGGATATGAGTTTTTGTTTCAGGAAAACATCGTGGGAGTGACGAAGACACCAAGAAGAAAATATCTTGTCGTATTTCTTTGTTTCATGTCGGTTATAATTTATTGTATATTTGTGTATGTTTTAGAAAAACATCGTGGGATCGATGAAGACACCAAGAAGAAAATATTTCCTCATATTTCTTCATGTTTCTACAGTTTGCGTTAGAATATAAGTACAAATGTATATAAATTATAAGATAAAAAAGCGTTCTCCTGCTGTTTATTAAATATTACCGAAGCGTAAATTTAAGTGGGAATGATTAATATTAAGATACATATTAGTATTCTAATATGCAAGGTCCATACGTGCAGTTGCACATTCCAATTTCGTTTCTAGAAAACATGTGCTGGATTGTCTCACATGTATCAACATTTCGTTAGGTTTTCGATCTCTTTATCAGAGTTCGTATGTGCAGTTACACATTCCAATTTCGTTTTTAGAAAACATGTGTATCATCTCACATGTATTGACATTTTGTTAGGTTCTTCATCTATTGATTGGGCAGTTCTTTTAAGAACTCTCCTTTTCTAGCTCGTTTCTAACTTTTCGATAGCTTCTCCCTTAGATAGGTATTCGAATTTCTCGCCAAAGGAAGGGTGGTTGGGGCGAGGCTAGGGTGGGTCTCCAGTCGCAGCAACCTCCACGAGGTGAGACCTGGGGATTATTATTTACTATGTAATTAATATAATTATTAATTACATAGCAAATAATATGAGCTAATGGCTGCGTTCTTCTTATAGTTCCACATATCTTCTTCGTCTTGGTGTGCGGTCTAATAACACTGATTTCGAGTCCCAAATACGTTTTTGCCGAGTTAGTTTTTAAATAAATAATATATTACAATTTAAAATAAAAAATAGAGGATTTGCGGTGTATTTATCAATGAGATCCTTACGTATTTTAATAATTTTGAAATCTTTAAATAATCTCAATCGATTGGTTATTCCAATGAAATTAATCGATCGATGCTCAATTCTGGACCATACAGCTTTCATTCCGTTAAAAAATAATAAAATATATGTCATTTTATTTTCTTGGCTCACTTTCTCTTGTGTTTATGGCTAAGTCTGTTGATAACGTTGCGAGTGACACGAAAATGGTAATGGGGTCCCGGGACCCCAGAAACTCGGGCCGAAAAATTACATTAGGTGAAAGGTGTATTCATATACCTCGTCTGCGGTGAAAGGTCTACTTGTGTACGTCGTCTGTGGCGTAAGGGCTACGTGTACAGTTAGTCTATGGCGCGGGTAGGGAACTATTATACCAACAGTCGCGTATACAGTGCACTTTTCACAGAAAATGCATCACATGCATTTCCAACCGTTGTTAAATTTTCCAACGAGTACATAATCGAGTTACATTTGCGGCTGCTGATTGCTATAAAAAAGGTCGATAAACGTGGGAATTTCTGTCAATTTGTATTTCTTAAAGTCGAATTGGAATTATCGATTCAGTACACGATCGAAATTCCTCGATAGATCTCTAAATCTGAATTTAAATTGCATTTTTATGCAGGAGATACAATATTTATGTGAATTAATATCGTCTCGCGTGAAGTTATTTTTAAAATAGATTCGTAATACATAATTACTGTACAACTACCTAGGTAATCATTGCTTTAAATCAGTCGTAATTATTTTAACCGAGACATGACTGAAGTGAAAGCCCTTTGGACGTAGAAAAGAGAATTTTTATGTATTTGAAGCCCAGGCAATATTGATCATTCGTATTTTGTGCGTTTCATGTCGAATCCAGACCGGGGGTACGCTTAATACTCGGCTCGAATATTCTTAATTTACGCTTGGCAATCCTGTTGAAACGACCGTGCAAAGTTCGTGCTTTAAAGCTAGTTCGTCCAAATAGGATGAAGAGCAAGAGAGTGGGACAGAAAGGGTATGTCTCATATCAGTATTGTTATCCTTTTGATGTCCTTCTCAAAGCCGGACCACGACGGGCTTACATTCCCCGTTCCACTAAGCGCAGAGAGGCAGAAGCGATAAATTTCGACGGTCCAGTCTTGTCGTTTAGCGTACATCGTTGCTATACTTCGGTCAAACGTGTTTCAATTTGCATAAAAGCACTCCATCTTAGATGCAAAACTGTAGCTCGCGGCAAAGCACTACGGTAGTCCAGGTGAAAAATCAACCTTAGCGTGCAGTAATTAGAAATAGAAATTTGTATTGCATGTATGAATATATTTAAAAGTCAATTTAGCTTCTTCGATTTTGCACAAACGAATTTAGAGAAGAATATGTAAATAAAAAGGCTGAAGACTGTCAGTTTCTGCCTTGTGTCTTTATAATTATGCAGAATTTCACAGAAAATACGATGATTAATTATCAACGAAAAAAATAAGACCGAAAATACAACGCTTTCTAATTGGCTCAACAAAATATAAAAATGTATCGTTTGTGTATATTACAATTGAGAAAATGTATACGATATGTTTTGATGTGTATAGTATGACATGAAGTATGATATCTCGGCGAGTTTTGTATAATCATGTAGGCTAAACAATTGCTATTTTCAAAGGTATCACTTATCAAATCAGAAATGTGTTTTTCTTAAAGATACAAAACGAAATACTTCTCTGCATTTTCACGGTGGTAAAAATATATGTGGTCTCTGGATCACACTTACATTTCATCCTGTAAGAGAATAATGATTTCGAAGAACGGAATCCTTTTTCGTTTTAACTCCCTGAAATATGTTACGAGCATATTTTCAGACCGGATATCGAATGGAGCGACGGAATGTCGAATATAATGTACCAAGGACCGAGAATCGAGAGTCCATCCCTGTGTCCTCGGAATCTAGAATACAGTAGACAGTAGAAAGAGAGGCAGTCGTGCAGGGGGTTTATTAAGCTTATTAACGGACCATACAAGGGTGGACGTATCTACGTCGGTGGTCGTGGAAAGTATGGCTAGCCAGAAGGGGCGCGAGGGTGGAAGATAATGGTACGTGTGCCGTGTTCTGCCCTCTATTCGTTTAATATAGTGGATTTCGAGATTTCGGCTTGTTGTATCTATAATTATCACTTCCCTTTACGTTATTTCCTTCCTACCTACCTGTTCTCTCGTTGCCTTCCCAAAGTACCGCATTCTACACGATGTAATGTTCAAATTGAATCGTGGATCGTAATTAAATTGAACACGAAAATGAACGTGACTGTAACGTCTGCAAAAAATGGTCATTCTGATTCGAAGTGCAAGGGATTATAATTTTATTTCATGTCTTTGATCAGAGAAGAGAAGGTTGTAATTAAAATAAAATTTTGCTGGTTGAATGACTAAATTAACAATCGTTCGGCCGATTTACACTATTAGATATTATTCTACTTTATAGGCTTCGGTGATACACATAGATTTAAGATCATTTTGAACAAAATTTACAACGATTGAAATACTTAATGGGCATATAAAAGGTAAATTAGATTGTCGTAATGTTTGTTTACGAAGTGATGAACTCTTTTATTGAATAGGGTGATTTTTCTTGCGATATTATGCTGGAAAGTATGATCTGCTAGGCAGATTATCAGAAAACACGAGGCAGAATTTTCTTAAAATATTGTTTTCTAATACTGAAAACAATATCTCAAAAAACCGTGCAAATTAAGGACCCTCCATAAAAAAAGTGATACAAGATATGGATGGTGACTTTCGTAAAGTAGAATCTTTCACGAAATATGCATATTACTTGACAAACAATAATATTAGGTAATTTCTAAATTTGCAAATCTGAGTCCAAATTCATAATCAGCTAGCAAAGCAACAAAAATCATCGAGTACAAAGAGTTAGCTTGATCGCGAGGGGTTGAACAGAAAAGATGAAGAAAAATGTTAGAAATTATCCGTGAAATTAGGAACGCTAGGAAATGTCATGCAATCATTTGTTTTCCAACCCTGCCACCCTCTTCGGTAGGTCCTGGGTGTTCCTCGATCGAGCACACCCCTTCCCGTTATCGCGTGGCCACCCCGACGAGTATTATTAGCTGCACGCTTTGCAAACGAATTAACGAGAGCGGAATTGCATCGACGGAAACGAAAACTGCATAAATTGTTCCACGTGGTCACGAAGACCCGCCACTTTTGCTTGCTTCATTTAATGGAAATGTGTCCCGGTACCAAGACACTATTATTATTGGGTTGGAATTGTTCTAAACGTCGCTGAAATCACACGAAGATGAACCATTCGATGTAACGTACACTTTCTTTTCTTCTTAAGGCATTCTTACTCTTAACCATATTAATAATTTTGTCGAAGACTCGATGGTGACGCCCTTACCCGGTAGAAATAAAAATATAGTGTTAAAAAGAGACAAAAATGGAAATAAAACACCGAAATAGAGAAAACAAAAATTACAAATGACGTTGTTGGGTCTTACGTGCTTCGATTAGAGGATTTAAATTATAAATCATATTTGGCAAACAGTTGGCAACACATAGGAAATACTAAAAGCAAGGAAACCTAATATTCCGATAGAATCATATATAAAACAATATATAAGAAAAGAGACCAACAAAAACAAACCTACTGTCTAAATATCCATGTAGTTTCTGATTAGTTAAGTGAGATATTTTCTTGACGTTGTAGAGTTACGGAACTACAATTATTATAGTCTTTGTCATATCGAGTAAACGTAAACGTAAACTGTTTAAATTAGTAGTTAAATTCTATCGATGGAGATAAAGCATTTTAATGGAAACAGGGAGCTTGCAGAACCGACGTTAATAATACAGTGAAATGGTGACAGCGTGCGTGGACGTAAGAATGAGGGGTGAAAGGGTCGGTGGACGTAAGGGCCACGGATTTAGGCTTCATCGGACGCAGGAGGAGAGGTCGTCTAATCGTGTCCCTAGTCCTGATTTAGGACGGGATTTTAATTACGAAGGGTCAGTAAGTGTGGCTGTCCACTTGCCGTAAGTATACCTCCCTTATTTATAGTTCATTAGCTCGGCTTTCGCGCAAAAGGCAGATTAACTTACGCCTGGTTATACGGTCGTTCCCTGAGACTGAGAGCTTTCTGCAAATACTTGGAAAGATCCGACGGAAGAATTTGAAACATTTATCTGAAATGCACGCTAATTTTTATGAAAATTGATTCAAGGTCGAAGAAATTATAATCTGTTCAAAATTCAGTCCCAATTTAAATAACTCTAAAATATAACTAACTAAAATAAAGCTACATTGATAGTCTCGGAGTGCAAAATGTCTACAAACTTATTAGCTGAGGGAATTTTTTATTTGAAATATTTCAGTTAGAAGTATTTTAAAGTAATTTGTTATGTAATTATTTTAAAAAATTCGCTCCAATTTACATACATGTGTTCTTCTATTAAAAGCTTAGCATTTGGAAGCATAGCTATTCCGTACATGAATAAAAGATACAAAATTATTGTTTTTTTATCCGAAGTAATGCTTTAACTTTAGATGGAATAATATATGAACATTAAAGATCAACCCCAATTTATGTATTTTGCTCATAGTGGTTCTACGATTGAAAAATCGATGATCCCTTATCCGTAATATTGGAAGATATAGATTTACTAAGTAATGTTACTACAAGTTTTAGAATCGAAATTACAATTATCTCTTATCTAAATTAGTACATAAAAATAAATAATAAACATTAAAAATATATAAGCCCCATCAATGTGTAACAATATTCTATCGATAGTAACTTGAAAAGGAGTTTCATAAAAACTGGCGTCGCATCGAAGCTTACTCGATTATCGAGGACCGTGCACTCGGTATCAGGATGAATTTCTTTCCAAGGGGACATATTTTTTCTCAGAAACGACCTGCCGATAATCTGTGTCTTACGAAGCCTTTCCGGTGGCGCTGGAAGTGACTCGTTTCCAGGCGGTATCGTTGTTCCGATAAAAAGCATAAGAAAAAATATATTTCCATTTTTCCCGTCGCCTTCGATGGTTAATCTGCGTTATCTCGCTCACCCTGTGGCGTCCACTGGTCACAATCTCGTCGTCCTTCAGGAATATCGCACGATCCCCGTTTTACTAAAAGAAAATTACATACGGAAACTCGAGTAGCCTGAGAAACGAACGCCTAATCTCATGGAATGAGTATACTTGCCGGGAGAAGCCAATAATGTCTCGAGTCGGAGGTAGACGATACTTCCTGAATTTTATCTGGATTGAAACTGCAAATAACAAAAGAACATTTTTCACAAAGTACGAGTGCAAAAGATATTAGGGCCCCCAGAATTCAGTTTTTCTTATGTGTGTTATTATTTCGACAAGAAATCATGCGTTAAAGTGGAATCAGTGATAGAATGAAATCCACTGATAACCACTCCTATTTTAGTAAACCTAAAACGGGTTTCGTGAATCTGATATCATGGTTGTTAAGTAGAACGAAAGAACCGATCGAGTAGCGATTTATTTACCACGTTTATTGTTTGAAATATGTATCAAAGATAACCCAGACCATCAAATTTTCGACCGTTTGTCGAATCTTTTCGTGTTTTCATTCATGGCGAAGGATTAAGGCAGGCACACATATTCACGTGACCGTGAATTAATGTCATTGGTCCATTGCATCTCTGGCTGGAAATAAAAACACAAAAAGATTCGACAAACGGTTCAAAAATTGATGGTCTCAATTTCTTTGTGGCAAAGGTTCATGGCAGTTCACGTGATTGTGAATTAATTTCACTGGTCCACCGTATCTTTGGGAACATGAAAAGATTCGATAAACGACTAAATTAAGAAAAGAGAGAACACTTATAAAATTGCACGCGACGCCTATGAAATTCGTATACTTGTATGAAATTACTAATATTTATGTACACTTTCACGCAGGAATATCACAAACTCATTTCTACTTATCCTTCTGGCTATCCCCCTATTCGAATATCTCTCTTCTTTCAGTATTCGAACATTCCTCGTTTCTTCAAAATTCAGTTTCACTGACTCAGTTTTTCTTAAACATGACCTTCTATGTCATGAAATTGATCGTATTATAACTATTACCAAGCATAATGGAATAGAAACAGTGGTGAAACGAGATACGACTATTCAAGCGACACATTCGTACGTCTTTCTATAAAACATAAATAGATGCATGCAATTCCGTTAAATGGAGGTTGAATTCAGGATAATATTTAGACAATACTGTTGCGTTTGATCGAGTGTCGCGGACCGTGGATGAAAGTAAATCGGGATCGTATCGTCGTAAATACACGCGACGCTCGTGATAGATCTCCCCGGGCGTCTTTCGCCCAAGTAATTGTGGTTTCACGACACGCCACGCGGTCCCGATTTTTGCGGTAGATCGGTGTGAAACGGCGAAACCGTACGGCGAATGTGTCCGGGTCGGCGTGCACCGCTTAACGCCGATCAGATAAGAAAACGGCCGGTCGAAATCTGCCACGGGTCAAAGCACCTTGCACTTCCGAGGGGTTAATTACATTCTTGCAGAGTCCGCACGAACGAGTGAAACCGCATTTGCTTCCTCGATTGCACTTTAGCAGACCACAGTGCAATAAACGGTAGCGTTGCGGCGAACACGCCACCGGAGACCTCTAAAGCGCCTTACAATCTTTTCGCGTGCGTACGTTCTGGGAAAATTCTTATAGTCTTTGCCGGGATGAAAAGGCCGCTGATATATCGACGTACTGTTACCCAAGACCGTCCAACGACTTCCTGGCCGATTCCACAGGGTGAACGAACACTCCGCCAACAAAGGTGGCTCGATTTTGACCCGTATTCTGCCTTCACAATAACATCAGACGTACGTAGATTGTTTGTATTGGGCTCAGCCGAAAAGTAACTGGGGATTTCTGCCCAAATAGTTGGCAATACATCTCTTGCAACGTAACTAACTCCACGTTATGGTTCGAGTTTGTTTTAGAAAAAAACGTACACGTTTTCTCTTTAAATTATTTATTTGGAGGTGATTTTAAGGTGGAAAATATTACATATGCCTTAAAATTACGACCTATGAGTAATATTGGAGCTTCTAATTTCTGGGCATCATATTAAATCCTGAAAATTGCAAAGTATTTTTCAAGAAATTCCAATTTTCTTAATCTGACGGAAAGCAATGATTTTGTTTATATAATTAATACTTTTGTTGTAATTGCTGTAATTTGAGACGAAGGTAAAAGCAAGTATCTTCAGAAAATTTAAACCAAAGAATTTACCAAGGAATGATTGTCTCAAACCAGAGATCTACTTTTTGGAGTACTCTGACTTTCAGTTTTGGAGTACACTTTAAAATCGAACGTCCCATTTCGAGACAAGGATATCGAGTATGTTTAAAGCAGATAACTAAGAGCCAGAGGAATCCACGACAGATTGGTACCCTTATTAAATAAATAATTTTCATAATTGATATACCAAACACCTTATGGATTCTTCGTAAAAAGTTATCACAAATGGTTATTATGCAATCAATCGTCGTCTCTGACCCCATACTCAAATTGTTCTCTCTGCCGATGCAATTATTACAAATGTGTCTAAACGATAAGTGTTCCAGCATATATACAAGTCCATAAAGCTATGTTCGGATTGCATCTTGTAATGGCTATGCTCGGTACTGCTCAGTTCCTCACTTGATGGAGGCGCGACTGGTGGGGTGGAGAGGGGGATCGCTGAACAAAGTTCAAAAGAGAGGAAAAGAGGCCGCCAGGGAGGGAAGAAGGAGGTCGAAGGTGGCGGTGGCACGAAGGAGCAAAATCGTGGAGGTGGGGCGAACGATCCACGATGTGGGAGAGCCCCACCCCCCCACCTGCTCCCCCAATCATAAGCTCCGCCTCTAGAAACCCGCGTGACGTCACACGGACACTTGTTACGCCTTGCTGGAACACTGAAACGCCGTGCTACTTGGTCCTCACCACTGTGGAGGAATCATCCCTTCGAACACCCTGAATTACCTGTAACGTATACTTTAAACCCCTTCGATCGCGAACCTGTCGAAACAATGTCATTTATTTCAGTTTTCTGCTCGACCCTCTGAGTAGCGACAGTCTGCTAATTACGCGGAGGTCCGTATTGGGTCAACATTGATCCGTACGCGTCTCCTTTTTTCTTGTCATTTATTGTTCTTTGACCAACTCTAAAGATTGCTTATTCAAGAAATATCACCAAATTTATGTTAGCGTCGATTCCTTTTTCAAGGGGTGACACGTGTCAGGGTGAATGCATTTGGGGCTTTGACCTGTTTCTCAAGAGTATCGTAGGTGTCGATATCAGAACCATAAGTCTGTCATCAGACTTGGGCTATTCTTTGACCAACTCTAAAGACTGCTTATTCAAAAAATATCAACAAATATATGTTAGCATCGATTCATTTTTCAAGGGGTGACACGTGTCAAGGTGAATGCATTTGGAGCCTTGACCTGTTCTCAAGAGTATCGTAGGTGTCGATATTGGAACCATAAGTCTGCCATCAGACTTGGACCCGACGTAGTTGATACTCGAGTCGCGACGAATTCTAGAGTCGCGGATGTTTTGTTTATGGATCATCAAAGGTACCGTGTGCGTGGCCGATGACCCGAAGTCATGGTGCTGCATGGCACGTGGAAAACGCTAAGGGTTTCTTAGAAGGATCTGGCCACGTAATGGGGAAGACCTTGCCTTTTGGTAAGAGGACTGTGATGAACCCCATGGCTCATACCCCGGAACTTTTGTGAAACGCGAATCGCTTAGAGATTTTGCTAACATACATAATAAAATATGAGTAAATTAAACGATTTTTAAATCTATTTTACACACGTACCGTTGACCATTGTCACCTTTGTTATTTTTGGAGCACATAAAACATTTTTCATGATTCGGAGTTGTCGAAACATCTTCCTCTTTAAGTATTTTTCAGCAGTTACAATTTCTTTGTATGATTCCGTAGTTTTTTATTGCATTAAAGATGGGACAGTCAACACCTCATTCTCTGTTCCCACAATTTTTTTCATAGTCTGTTGTAGCACGATTTTTTTATTTACCAAATGACAAATTCATCGTATGGGGTCATGTCGAGGAAATTGGAAGTAATTTGACAAACGATCGGTTAAAAAACGGAAACTGATCAAGGAGGAAAATAGAAAGGAAATTGTAGAAGAAAGAAAGCCATATCCGAGTCGAAAACCGTGGTCGAATTCACATGTAAATACGAATTTGTTACATTAATTATATATTCCTATGATTTGCAAACATTTTTTTTTGTCTACTAGTAACCATTTTGAAAGCGACACGATTACGATATCGCGGGTGCCGAAAGATTGGCCCGCCTTGGGAAATAACGCGATAACGCGGGGAATTTAGGCGATACTACTTCCTCCTTATCGGTGTAACAACTAACCGAAAGATTATGCAGAGAAACGACTAATTGCCGTGAAATAATTCCCGGTATTCGTCGGTGACCGAGCATTTATTATAAATGAAAACAAAAATTATCGGTTGGCTCTGGTTTTAATTAAACGCGAATAAATTTGCAGATAGGGACCGTTGCTTGTCATACGCTACGATGACACACAGGAATTTCCGCAATGCGATATAATAACGTCCCGTGTTACGTTTACGTACCTTTCACATAGTTCGAACGGCCTTCGATGCATTCTATCCTTTGGAAACTTGCTTAAAATTATTCCACAAGTATTACTGTACACACGTCGATAGAAAAAAATTAATTCTGATACACATATTTCGAAGTGAAAAAGCAATACATATTTTATTTAAACATATTAAGAGATAATTCGAAGAAAAACTTTCGAATGAAATTAATTATTCACTTATTTACTTTAGTGTCGCAAAATTAAACTGACACGTGTATTAACGGAGCTATTTACAAATTTATGACTACTAATTAAATTTTTTAAATTTAACGTTTTTAAGTATCGTAAGATAGATTGAATTAAATTTCCTCATTTTTCTTTTACTTTTATTTAAAAATTATATTTAGTCGACAGGATCGAGGTCTGGTGACTGGAGAGTTTCCAACAAATTTGGGAGTAACTATGAACTATGTGTAACGCATGTTTTCTGGTCATCTTGTTGGGAATAATAAACCTTGCTAGAGAAATATTATCGAACGTTAATATAAACGGACACAAATAAACGAGTATTACTTAAATTGCGCATAATCACATGTATGCATGGGCTACAATGCTTACTGATCAATGACTCAGAAATCCTTGGAAGTTACCGTGGTAAATAATACATCTTCGTTAATTATTCAAGCAATGAATTTTAATCATGCATCTTTACTTTCTAGTATACTTTAACATCTTTGCAAACGGTAAAGTATTGCAGTATAATCTGCTGTTACATATTTAATTAGACAATCGGTAGCACCGGAATTGTGCATGGAAATGAAGAAACTATTTCCATCGGACGTATTATATTTATATATTACTCCCTAAGATAAAAAAGTTTATATTTTATTATTCCAAAGTGTATGAAAAAATTGTGTAAATGTCTCATTTTTTCGAAAACGATTGAAATTGACGGTGTAATTATTAACTTTGAAAGTAATAATCTATGTTTCGATGTAACGATCGAACGCGACACTTTCGATCTACTGCAATGAAAAGAATTCCCATTTCATATTCAGCGCTTATCGAGCATACATGGTTCGTCAGTTAAGTAATTAAAAGGTTGTATCGTTGTGGTTAGGACATCGGGTTGGCATCGAAGGAATTAATCAGAAGCGATCACGAAAAATCACGAATCACCGTAGAAAAATGATCGCGATTGGGAACGAAAGCGATGGGATCGGTGGTGATTCGCAATTTTAGCTATATCTAAGGTTAGGAAGATGGTTCCCGTTCGAAATGGAAAATTAACTCCGAATGTGTCGCTCGTTAATGAACGAGCCGTAGGAATATCGAATCGCGAAGGACGCTGGTCGCGAAACGAGTCCGCGATCGGAGGGCGGGCGATCCGACGCCAGTGGGGATACGGGAGCGTCGGGACGCGGCGGGAGGACGCCGTCGACGGTGGGGAGCCTCGGAATTGCGAGCTTAGGCCGTCCCGGGCCGCTTACGCGGAACACGCGGCCGAAGTCGCGCCGCCGGCATTACGTCGCGCACCGTCGACCGCGACTGACGTTCGCGTGGTCGTTCCTCGATTCACGATCGACTTCCACTCGACCACCGGATGCGAGTATTCGCGCCTCGAGAGGTATCTCGACAACAGCCTTCGATAGCTCGCGGAACAGAGTGAAAGCGAGTGCACGGTCGAGCCTCCGGGGATCGAGGACTTCCGACGTCCAACAACCTGTAGGATCTCGCGCCACCCGCTAAAAACGTGTTACGTCGATTAAGTGGCTCGTAGAGTAATTCGGTCACCGATCGCGCGTCATCCGGACCAGTGACACCTCGCGGACTAAGAACGCGTCAGGAGTGGGGGAGGTTGCAGCGAGTTTCGGAATTTAAAACCCGGTCGCTGGTTGCATCGATGTCGACAGCAGGGGACATGACGTTGGCGGGAAACCAGTAGAATGATCCACGCTCGCCATGGAATCGGGAGAAACATCCGGGACGCGGTGAATACCGAGAATGTCGCGGAAGATACGATGAACGCGTCGGCGTGCAGCCGGATCGTTTTTCGAGCCGTCGAGAAGAAGCGGATAATTAGCTGGTGGACCATAAGGACCTGGTAGCGGAGGTGTTCGCGGGCTTCGGCGAGTGTGTTGGCGTCGAGGAGGCAAGTGTTATCACGACGTTCTGCCTTGAAGGTGCGTGCTTTGGCGACGAGGGGCGGCTATTGGCCGATGGGATGCATCTACCGGTGGGTTCCGTGGGCTGCGGGGAGAATTACGCCACCGTTGGATCCCACGAAGGCGCCGGCCCTTGCGGCCCCTCACTGGCGCCGCTTCAGGGGGTGAGCACCAGGTACCAGCAGGCCGACGACGCCGACGCCGGGGGTGGTGGTGGCGAGATGAGCGAGGGTGCCGCCGTCGGCGAGCTCTGGTGGACCGAGAGGCTCGTCGGCGAGGCACAAGCCGAACATCCTGGCGAATTGGTTCGAACAGGTTTGTACGATCCACGATATTATCTACAGACTTACCATCGCTTTGTATTCCTATCTATTTTAATTTACATATGTCTATTCGTAGTTTGTGGTTCATCGTCTAGTGCTAAAATTGTCATCTAAACATTAATCGACTACTTTCCATTTATCTACGAATATTATCTATAGAGCAATCTGCTATAACTACTTTTTATATAAAAATAGTGGCTAAAATTGTCATCTATCTGAATTTGAATACAACTATTTCCCGTCTAATCAATCGATTGCCAACGATTTATTATCAATTTGTTTCTGATCTACAACTACTATACACTTACCATCTACGACTGTTAAACGCCTATGATTTTATCGTCCAAGGCTATTTATTGTTTATGAATAGTTTCTCTATGACTATTTGCTGTATATGGTTTCATTGTCTCCGACTAATTATTGTGTGTTCGCCGTACATGGATTTAATGTCTGCTATTAGTTATTACCAATGATTTATTCTCTTCTGTTTATTTTTTATACGTGTCTGTTCTACAACTATTTGTCGCTTACGAATTAACTGTTTGTGGTTATTTGACGTTTATGGTAGTTTGTTTATGTCATCTAAACACTCATTGTATATAGTTTGGAAAATTATAATATTGAGAGTTCGTTACGAAGGACTCTATTTGCATTTAGTAACCAATATTAAATATACATATGCGTTTGCGACAAATATTTAGAATCCAGTAAATTGCATTAGGTTTAGCGGATTGTTGCCAGGTTTTATCAACCTATAAATAATTCATTACTAATAAATATTTACATGTCGGTGTTGACACAGTTTAATGAAAATATAAGTAACTGTTTAAAATCTTATAGAAACTAGAGGCAGGTCCAGAAGATTTATTTGGGAAGAGGGAAATTTTTAAAAATATATCTGTGGTCCTTCTTTTAAAAATTTATTTATAATTCATTAATTAATATTTTAATTATTTATTTGTTTACTCACACGCATACTCACAAATATAGAATGTAGTATCAAATGCATGATAGATATGTTTTGTTAAGATTTTATAACTTTAGGAGGAAGGGTCCACCCTAATAGAAACGTTAACAAATAAAAACTGCATGTAAAATATGTATTAGCAATAAGTGAAATTATTTGCCTAAGCGTTTTGTCGTTTTATTTCGGCAATATTTACCAATCGACTAACAAACGTAAACTGATGAATATTTATTGAAATATTTTGAATTCTCGGCAATTACTTTTAACGTTTCAAATTTCTAATAAAACATTACTTTCAATTTTGAAAGATTACATTGTATGCTTCCCATGTCAATATAATTCTATTCTTAAATAACTATAACTTAGATTCTGTATACTATTGCGGTTCTCCAAAACTACGAACATAGTTTTTCAAACTAAACTATAGTTTAAACTATATGGAATCATATAGAATATGTTTTTATCCTATATAGTAGAATTGTTTACATTCCTCGATCGTACATTGTAAAACATAGTTTCGTATTATTCAATCATATCAAAATCAAGTTAAATGTTGAATGAAGCCACTAAGATACTAAACGTATAATACATTGTTATTCATTCTCCAAACTAGAAGTCTCATTATTCTGAACAATGTGTTTTCCATATGTTCTTCTATTACTGAATTTGTATCACTACGCGTTAAATACAGTAACAAAAAGACGATAAACGATTGAAACGAAACTCTGAAGTGCAAATGATTTCAAAGTTCAAAGTTTACTGTGATATTTCGCGTTTCGTTTACGAGTCGTTATGGATACTGAAGTAGCCGGAATATTTATGGTTTCTGTCCTCAGGATCGCCGTATTTTCTCTGTAGCGAACTGCCGACTCACTGGCGGTCCAACAAGACGCTTCCGGTGGCGTTCAAAGTTGTCGCCCTGGGCGAGGTCGGCGATGGGACTGTGGTGACAGTGCGAGCGGGTAACGACGAAAACTGTTGCGCCGAACTGAGGAATTCCACTGCCTTGATGAAGAACCAAGTCGCCAAGTTCAACGACCTCAGGTTCGTCGGAAGAAGCGGCAGGGGTGAGTCTCTGAAACGTCGACTATATCCTCCGAACATTCCTTTTCTGCTCACTGTGTCACACTCTACACCTCTAGCCTACTACCTCTTCTATTATAACCCTAGAAAGATTATTACTAGGTCTGACTCTAGAAAGACCAAGGGTCAAGCTATTACGCGGGAGACCGAGTTGGGACTTGTCGAGATCACCTGCATTTCCGGTCGAAAAGCGACATCCAAAGAAACGTATTTCAAGAGTACATCGATAATTTTAAATATCAGAAATATGAACGAAATGTTTACATTAATTTTATTAGATTCTTTATCAAACATTCGTAACTATATACGAACATTTGTTTAAGTAGGATAAGAAAAGTAACTTATTTAGCCTTCGTGTAGTGGATACAGAACTATTTTGACCCAGCTGTAGTCGAGAATTAACTCGATACAAATATATTTTGTCTCTTTGTACAATTTTTGACTGATTTATGGACTTCTTCGAGCATTCATCAAAGTCAAATGGTTCTACGACAAACTTAAAACTTGATGAGCGATTCCTTTTTGAAACTCGTGCAATGTGAACATTTTATTATGTATCAAAATGACTCGTGTTCATCCTAAACTATCCACCTTTCGATGGTTAAAACAATTTTTAAGTGATAGGTTTGAGATCCTCCTTAGTCTTTCTAGGATCTTTATGTTTTAATCCATAGCATGAAATACTGTACAATGCATAAACAATCTTTAGTTCTGAAAAACCCTATCCGAGTTAATAGATACGAGTTGAAACAAAAGTTAAATTGCCAAAAGGTTGTGGGGGTTATAAAACGATCAATCAGGAATGTTTAGTTTGAGGATTGCGCGATCCTCAGAACTAGTTTACTTTGTAAGTGATGCAAAAAGCAGCCAGTAAATTGTCTGCACGGGAGAGGCATGTGCCGTGATTTCGAACCCTCTAAAAGCACGGTTATTGTAATCATCGTCGTCATCAACTGGCCTCGACCTCCCCCCGTGGACCACCTCGCTTTTCAACCCTCCGCGGCCGCGAGTTCTCTCGCTCCCGCCGCCCCCAGAGTCATTACTCGATGTCCGCCGGTAGCCCCGACCTAGCATCCGAAACAACTGGCCGTTAATCAGAAATCATCGTCCGTCGGCTAGGGAGAGAGGCTAAGTTCCCAAAATCAAGCAGATCCGGTTCACGCTCGCGAGTCATTTAATCCTTTCGATTAAAAAAGGGTCGTTTTCCTTTTACGTTCTGAACACGACGAAAGAACCGAATCGCGAAACTCGCCAGGGCTTCGAATGCAACCCAAATTGTTCGAAAACAATTTTCAGTTCTAACCTACTCTGTATAAGACCTGTCTAACCTACTCAATATAAAAATACGAATTCACTTTTGCTAGGACACGTAGTTGCTAATATTCGAATAAAAAACTGGAGGAGGAAGATGCACCTAAGTAGGATTTGGTGGTATTCTTGATCCCCGTTGAGATTGTTTGGATGTTTCAGAATCTCTTAATATTGTTTATCTCGTTCTGTGGATCTCGTACAAAACCACGAGCGTATCTCGTCACTTCGAAATGGAATCACCGAGCCAACCGCGGTGGTAACTTCGCTTATTCACGATTACCAACGTTTTTAAACAATCCGTTTCCCTGCGGATTAAGTCCGTCGGCTTTCAGGGACACGCGTCGATCGACGACGATTGCGCGCGGGGTCCCGGCAGGTAGTTTCGTCCGGTTCTGCAAATGCATTTTGCATCCCGTGCACCCGGAGGATGCATTTATGAATTAACGAGCCGGACTACGCGCGCAAGCGTTCGATAACGTCATCTATGTTTCATTTGATTTCATCATGAAGTGCAGGGTCAGCGAGTTTCATCCTTCTGACGCCGGACACGCTAACCCCGGGGAATCAATTAGCGAAAGAGACACGTCCCTCGTCAAAATCCTTCGATCCCTTTGTTCAGTTTTTTGGGAGTATTTTTTTATTCGTTCTATCTCTCCTCGATAATCCGTAATACTCAATTTCGACGATTGACCAAACCGCCCCTCTCCATAGTGCGCTCTCGTACTGGCCGCGAACGACCAGGCTACCCTCCTATCATCGAGGTTTTGTTTCCGCGACTTATTAATTTGATTGAATCTCGCCACGACGCAACGATCCCCGATATATCGCCAATATCAAGAACTTGGCCAGAGGACATTCGCTGGACACGTTTCCCCAAAACCCTGCACTCTCCTTGGTATTTTTCATTCGGGTGTAACTGTTTTAAAAATTTAGAATCCTTCGATAGAGGAAAACATCAATGGCGATGAAACTGCGTTTGTCGAAGCTTTGTGCTTTGAGTTACTAATTGTTTATAACAAGTTTATTTCTCGTCGATGCGTTTGTCGAACTAATAACAAACAAAGTAAAATTTTACTTGCGAAAATCTAAGATTTCTACCATAGTATATAAAAGTAACTTTCAATGTTGTTTCCTAAAAGCTTCCTAAGACCTCTTGCATTCTGATAATAAACCAGTGGTAAAAGCAACACGTTTTGTTGTAACAACAGACGGTTGTATTTTCCGTTCTGAATTTGATGTCCCATTGAAAGCTACGCAACTTTTGTTTGCAACATTTTGTCATATATCAAATACATTGTTGTTTTCATCGCGTTGCGAGATTCACTCTGTATCGTAGAACAAAATATTATATTTATTTTAAAGATTTTGCTACGAACGTTCTATCGCTGTTAATGGAAAAGCTGGACGATTTGCGGGAGGAAAAGTAGAGTTTAGGCGTCGGGCGAATGCAACAATGTAGTAATCCGAAAGAATGTTGATGAATCAAAGTCGGCGGAAGGGTATGGTCGCAATTATCACCTTCCTTGGAAGGTGCACGGCGTTCCGGGGCGCTCGTAAACGGAAAGAAAAGAGAGAAGGTGGATAGTAGCGCCGGATCAAAGAGGGACTCGCCAGGCTGAACGGGCGTTCCATCATCGTCGGTTCCGAGGTAGCCCGTGCCTATAATTAGTAATATACCGCAGTCTATATCGACACGGCTGAAATTACCACCGATAGTAATTATTTGACAATTGCAGAGACATCCTGTTGCGAGACTCGGGACCTTCCGTCCCCGTTCCGCCGTGTCCCCTCGTTTTCCATCCCAGCTTCTGGCTCCCACTTGGTGGACCAGCTAGCCCTACGATGAGCGAGAGACCTCGTGTCTCCCCTCCTCTCGCTCCCTGGTGCCACGAGTATTAACGGACGGTTTCGAGTGGTTTCGGACGGTTGTGTGGGCGGTTTGGGATGGCGCTCAATCTCATCCTCGGCGTTGGAAACGCACCGACACACCGAAACCAGGCCGTGAGTCGCGTTGCTGGATGAACCCGTTGATGCTCCACGTTATATAGGTGCCACATACGCGTGGCCCGGTTTTGTCTGTCGGTCTGTCCGTTCGTCGTTCGCGAATGCACAGCCTGGGTGTCCTGTCTCTGCAGATGACCGTTCCCATCATCGAGTATTAACCGCAGGACCGGGGAGGGGGGAGAATCGTCCGTGCGGCATTATTAGCCCCAAATGCGATGGACTCGGCCGGTAGAGGGAACGGAGGACTGGGGTGTCGCGCGCGGCCCCTTCTTCCGCTCGCTCGCGATACGACTTCGACGAGCTTTCGACCCCTTTCTCGCACTTTTAGTTTCAGAACTGCTCGTTCGTCTCTCCCAACGACGATCCGCGTTCCTGTCTGTCAGCCCGAAACAAACGTTTCCGGTTATCGAGTCGCTGTCCACGAAGTTCGCGATCTAGGTCTACCTTGGGGTAGGACGTTGGGGATGTTTGCAAAAACGAACAGTTACGTTGATCGTTGATGCATCAATGGCTGTTACCAGATGATCGATAGTTAATTTTTCTTAATTTCATCAAAAATCATAGTTTACAACTCCATTGATTTTTTTAAATTAAATGGTAAATGATGAAATTAAGTAAGCTGAATTCGTGTTTGAATTGTGTCAAATTAGACTTTAGTATCGTTGAACTTCTTTAAATTATGTCTTATCGAATATATTCTAGTTTGATTTGTTATTTTAAGACGAATGCAATACAATGCAGTGATCTCTTTACTTTCATTGAGGACAGAACAAAATTGGTTGCTACTGGAGAAGTTAGAGATAGACACATACGTAGTAAAATATAGAAATATTGTATATAAAGTACTGTCATCTAGATAATCCATCCCTAAAAAATTTCAAACCTTCAAGTGGATTCTAAAAGTGTTTGAGAAACCAATCGCGTTGGTGTTCGTCCAGTGATTCGCACCAATTATATCAATCACTCCATTTAGAGCCTGTGTAATGATTTGAGCCTATTTAAGTGAATCCGCCAAAGTCCAATGGCATTTCCATATTTAGAAGTATAAATCGATGGCATAAAAATATGCGTGAAACGAAGAGATCTCCCATTAGCATAGAAATTGTAAAAACAACCCTTAAATCCTTATCCCAGCAATTCTCAGAGTGTCTCATAATGTCTGCTTGACGAAATTATTTTTCTATTAGACGCGCCGAAAGAACGATTTAGTAAAAAGTCTTGGTTTCGATCTCGTAGGGCGGGAATCTTGGGGGAATCGACATTGTGAATCGTATCTGGGAAAAGCATCGGTTCCAATACCGTCCCATCAGTTGCAAACGTTTGCCGCGTGTCATCCGGGCCGCGATGCCCCGAAAGGACAGACGCGGCTCTCCGTGATCGATGCCGCTAATCGATTTTAAAACGAAAGCCAGAAAGAGCAACCGCGACACGCTGCGATTTTTGGTATTCCGAAACGAGCCACTTTGCGCTCGGCCGGAACGATGACGATAACAAGGATACAATGACGGGCGCGAGAGCGACAGCCACCGCGGGCTCAGGGGGTTGCGATGGGGGCGGCGGAGGAAGAGGGTGGAGCGGTTGCAAGCGGGGGAGAGGGGCATGCTATAACTAGGATATAACGCCGTGCCTCTCTGCAGTCAGTTGCAGTTCCCGGGGGCGGCGGGGTTGGGGGTGTTTGATGCCGGTTATCATGTTGACAGACACAGCGAGGTGGACCAGGCCGCGCCAAGGGGAGACAATTACAAATCGTTGACGTTTACGCCAACACAAACGACTACATGTCCGCGACACGTTAGATATCCCCTCTTTAGCGCGAACGATCTTCTTCCCATTTTATCGCGGTTCAAGACTTCGAATCCTCCGGCACGGAACCGGAACAATGCCTGTACCAGGCGTCCCACGTAACAGGGAAAAGCTACGTCTCTGAAACGATCAGTGATACAAAAAAATTTCGTTAGGCAAAAATTATTTTATTCAGCTTTAGGCATCGATGCGCTTAAAAAATGTTACTGCATCCTTCCTTTTTAACGGGACTCTACAAATTTAATTGCAGTTTTTTAATCTCTATAGAAAGTATTTAGGTATTCAGCCTTTAAATTGAAAAATTATACCACTTTAATGTTTATTAAACCACTCAGGCTACAACAAACGTTCAAACAGTGTTCCATTGTAGTCTAAACATTTTTACATTCTCTTCTTTGCGTCTCGTTTTATAATGTTCGATGTTTTTAAACGGATATGACCTTTCATCTTCTAAAATTGGTTGCGACGCATCCTTTTCATAATTTATAAAAGTATGAAGGCAATTGTTATCTTCGACGAGGATACTACTTCTTCGTACGATTTTGTAACACCACAACCGTTCTGGTTACACTTAATGAATGAAATAAACATTTCTGCCCTTCCATAACTCGCAAATGCATAAAATTACATTCAGTTTGAGCATCGTTTGATCCTTCATAAAAGTCGTCAACGCGTTTGAATATTTTTAAGAATCCTAAGCCTCGCCACTTTTCCAAAGTTCGGGTGTTGTCTATTTGCAAGCGTGTATTTCCAATACCATCAACACCTCCTTCCTAAAAAGCCAATCTATTTTTAAGTGGCCGAACCGTGCCGACACAAAGTAACTCCGAAAGGACCTAAGGTGTATAACACAGTTGACTTTGCCGGCCGAAAAAAGACAACGGGGGCTCCTTCGTTCGAGCGGCGAATTACCGAATGCATATTAGCGCGCGAAGAGCCCGTTTAAGAGAGCGTAGTCAATCTCCGCGACGGACATTTATGGAGAGGGAATTAATATACCGGACCTTCAACCTCGAGACCTTCGTCGGTGATATATGTACAACGGTGCCCCACCCCCTAGCGTTCGTTTCGCTTCCCCTTAAAGTCTGGACAGTCGAAGAAACTCGCGGTCGCTCGAGACATCTAATGGCTGCTGATGTAATTGCTGGAATCGTAAACTATTTGGATCGAGATTCGGTAGACTCCCTTCTGACCACAGTCTTCGAATCTATCGTTTGATTTTTCACTGTTGGCCCCAGCGATAAACCAGCGTTTCTTATTAATTAACTATCATCCCTTAGGCTAGACGCGCCAAGAGTTTTTGCGTATTATTCTTCTGTCAGAGAATTTGTAGAACTTCTGCTGATAAATAAGGGAAATATTTGACTGTACTTCATCCAATGGTATCGAAGGAACCGGTAGGTTAGAGTTTAATAAACTATGACCACCTATTTTGACAATCATTTAACACAAGCTCGTTTTAAAACTTGAAGTTTTCGCGAAGAATCGTTTCTCGAACATTTTCTCACGTCAAACAGTAGAACGAACAACTGAAAGTAGTTTTTTTTTAAACTTCGTTAAATTCAAACAACTCTACGGCTCTTAATTATTTCTTTTTGCAATTCATTTTACAGTGTGGTTGTAGAGAAAGGTTTCCTATTTGTAGCGACCACCTCAAAGTCAATTTACGATCTTTTGTTGGCGTTTTATCGCAGTTTGAATGAGAAGTGTGCCGTCAGCGATTGAAAAATTCGAGGTACCCAGTGTTTGCAATCTGAGAAACGTTTTACTACGCAAGTGTCAGATCTATCAATCTTGTTTGCTGCTTCTAGGATGGATATTGCTTATTTCGAATATTTATTATAGTATAGTTAAACGCACAACAGCTTTAAAATCCTATTGATATTATGAAACTGTGTTTATTATAGAATAATATACCTCCCTGTTTTTCTTTAAAATCGCAAAATAAATAACAGAAAATATAGTGATTGAAGAAGATTAAAGTGAAGTCTAACGTTTAGATCAGTTCGATCATGTCACACTCATATGTTTGCAACCCTTTTCGACAACTCTCCCATCGTTTCTAGGCAAAATGATAAGGATATCTTTTGTCCCTTGAATGACACTGTAAATAGTCCTGCAAGAATGTTTCATTTCCATACGAGGCCAAAAATGACCATTTTCTATCATCTTCCTTTGCTGCCAACATGTATTTATGGAACAAATGAACCGATGTTAAATGTTTTTTTTTTCCAGGAAAGAGCTTCAGTATCACCATAACGGTGTCAACGACGCCACCCCAGGTAGCAACCTACACCAGAGCAATCAAGGTGACGGTGGATGGACCAAGGGAACCACGTTCCAAAACGAGTGAGTAGAACATTTTGCACTTTGCGTAACCCCGCGGATCTATCCGCGAGATCTATCCGCGGCCACCGGCTGCTGCTAGCGTGGATTCCCTGAAAATGTACCGATAATTCAACGAAAGTCCCTATACGCGGTAATGGGGAGTCATTACCGAGCAGATGGTGCGCGATGATGCAGTGGTCGACGTGCGTACCGCGCGTATGCGTGTTTCGGGTTAGCTATTCACCCGGCCGTGCTACATAGACAATGCTTTTACCCGGGCACACTAACGCGCGAAAAGTAATCCACTTACCGTAATATACCTATGAAAACCTCCAAAAATATCCGTTAATTATTGATGCTTGGGCATGCTTAATAACCGGTCTCGCATGTTGCGTATTGGCGACATGGGGCTTGATATACAAATAACCGGGGACCATTGTCGTTTAATTCGACGATGTTCGCCATTTTATCGGGCGCATGCGAAACTTTCCATCGTTTTTAGAGATTTCTTTATAAACCGTACAATCATTTTTAATCAAAGCATCTCCCACCGTTCTTTTTTTTCGTGTCGACGTATTTTTGAAGATTCAAAAGAATTTGAAATTTTCCACAAATGCAGTTCAACGAGCCTATCATCGAAACAATTTATTGTTCTGGCAATGAAACGATTTTTACGGTGGAAAGAATTCCTGAAGTTGTTCATTATATGGAACTGTCGTAACATTTTGACCTGAATTTAACCATTCACATCATCGCGACCATGAAAGTTTTGCTCTGGCTACTCGAAATCATTCAAATAAAAATGGTCCAATATGTGACGCTTCTTCTATAGAGGCATTATTTAAAAACCAAACCTAAAGGAACAAAAATATTTTTTGTATATTCCTTTTATAACAAGTAAAATTTCTGATGTTTGAAGTACTCTTTTTCGCTTGGAATTTTCCACCCTTGAATTTCGATTCATCGTTGTGTGCGTCATTATAATGCTCTGCAGGAAAGCGAGTAACGTTAATATACTTGTGTATTTGATGTTCTGAATTGCAGTGGAACTTCGATAATTGCAGGAAAACTAGGCTGAAAATTTATGCAGTTATCGAAGTAATCAATCCAATGAGGGAACCACACTTACACAGCGTATCTGCTCTATCTATGGTCACTACTATCTGTTACTACCTGTGGTTACTAGTATCTGCACTGTCTATGGCTACTACTATCTATTATTAGGTTCTATCTATGGTTACTACTTGTACCGTCCGAAACCGCAATTTTTTTACAAATTTCACCGAGTTCATAAATCTCGCTACATTCGAAAGTTATTTTGTTTTTATTTCGTGTCTGGTTGTATTCTCTCGATCGAGCATAACTGTGCCTTTAATGTAAGCATCAGTTCTGTTTTATAAAGCGATTGGTGGTGCGTACGGGGGAGGAAAAATGGCCGTTTCATGATTTGTGATCACTGTCGAAAAAAACAAACAACAGGAACATAAAATATTTGAGAATTTTTTAATTATTAGGATAAATTGTTTCATATTGATTCCTTAACTTGTGAAAATACACCACCACCAATTTTACCATCGCTAAAGCAACGTTCCTTTGTTTACCAATTTCTTGATCATTTGGCCAACTCTTTTAACACGAGTAAAAAAGATCTGTTTTTCCGTTTTCTCGAAGCAACGGGTATCAAATTAATTGCGTGGAAAAATTCTATCATCTCTTTGGCGATAATAAGTAAATAGCGTATAATTACTTCCGTGTTTTGCGAAATTTTAATTCGACGATTAAATACGCGCATTGCGGCCGCTGAAAAATTGACGAATATTATATAGTTTTCTCTGTTAGCTAGGGATTGCTCGCCGGGAGCAAAACGGACGATAAAAAAAAACGTTAGTAAAATCAATCACGGTAGACCATTTCGAAAAAAAAAAAATCTGCGAGGCCAACGGGTACGCGTCGCCCTACGCCTATCAATACTTTATACAACAAATGCGAAACGTCCGCAAAAAGCTGCCGTATTCGCGGTCGACTCCGCAGCGGCTATTAATCTGATATCGAAATAACAGACATTTTTTTTTTTTGTTCGTACGGACGAAGCCAGAAATAGGTGGCAAAACTCGCTTAAGCTGGAACAACTGTTACGAATCTCCGGACTCGTACGCGGAATCATCTGGCTGTTTTAAACGAGTCTCGTCGACAAATATTCCGTGAAATAAATTTACATTTTGTGGAACCATTATATAAAACCGAGGACGAATAATCAAAAAACGCTGAAGTTTAATCGTTCTGGCTTGCGCGGATTCAACTGAATTATTTTCATTATTGGTCGATACCTGTTCCCGCGTAGTTATCCTCACCGTTTCTGAATCACCTTTTCGAATAAATATTTCATGGCTAAACAACCTGTTACCGGCTCACTTTCATTTTTTAACGCGTTGCATTTATGCTAATACCAAGGTCCTGCCGAGGTTTCTATACGATTTCTTGCCAATTGTACAGAATGATAAAGCTTCGGCGTGGACTAGTTTTGAGCGAAGCAGAATCAAACAAGCCGAATTATTTTAAAAAGGAAGACGACAATGATCGAGACTAGCATAATTTTGACAATATGACAGCTCGTAAAGATGAATTTGTATTCTACTGGTTATTTTTCAACATGAAATCAACAATTGAGTCCCTCAATCTACTGAATCCTTTCAATATTGAAACAGTATTTTTAACGATCAAGAGCCCCTAACAACGATTGAAGTAGACTGAAAGGGTGCCTAAGCCAGATGAATTACAGTTGATGAAAATACTCTTCTATTCCACTGTTTATTCTTCGACATGAAACCAACAATTGAATCACTGAATCAACTGTACCCTACCAATATTCAACGATTAAGATTGCCTAACAAAGATGGAGGTAGAGTGAAAGATAGCCTGAACTACATGAATTACAGTTGATGGAGACGAAATTCTATTCCACTGTTTATTATTGAACGTGAAACCAACAATTGAGCCCCTAAATCAACTGAATCCTTCTAATACTTAACAACTAAGAACCCCTAACATCGTTGAAAGTAGACTGAAAGAGGATTTAAGTAAAATGAGTCACAGTTGATGAAGATGAAACTCTAGTTAGCTGTTCATTCTTTAATGAGAAACTTATCGTTGAGCAGCTGAATCGTCTAAAACGTTCTGATGTCGAAACACCGTCTTCCACGATCAGGGTTCCCTAACAATGATGGCGGTAGCCTGGAAGTGGACCAAAGCCAGACGAGTCACAGTTCGTGAAGACGGTCCCAGTCTGGAAACGTCGGGCCGATCTAATTCCGTCCGTAGAATGAAAAGGACGTGTCGCGTGGAGGCCGGCGCTCCTGTCGGATAGGACACGCATCACGACATATTGCATATACGGGTTTTGGCAGCGGTGGCGTGTCTCCTCGGCTTGGCACGCACCAGGGACAATCTATGTAACGACCAGCAAGCGTACGGGCGCCGTCGGGCAAAACAACCGGCGCTTTCATTGTGCTCGCAACGATGCGAAGCGCACCGCTCCGCAGACACCTGCCGGCTATCATTATTGCGTGGATAATCGTGAGCTTTTTGTTATCGAAAATCACCAACCCCCTCCCTCTCTCTTCGCGTCTCGTCCATCGGCTGGTTCTCTTTCCCTCGCTTCGACTGGCCGTTTCGGGGCGAGCCGGTAATCGTGCAATTTCTGTAATTCGCCGGCCGTCAGCGCGTGTAAATACTGCAAACGCGGCTACCGTGGCCAGGAACGACACGTAACAGGATTAACGGACTTCCCAAGGCTGTAATAGACTGACCGGAACCGTTCGAAAGCATTAGGAGCTTTTCGGACAGACGGGTCGCGAGCTACGAACCGGCGACCGATCGAAAGATGACTTTTTTTAAATTAAAACGTGGATGAGGAACTAACGCGAGAAGCGACTGAATCGATGCAACTGAAAATCGAAGCAGCAGCAATTTGCATCCGAAAAAGGAAATTGTGCGCGAAAGGAGTCCTCGTTACTCGTGTAATGGGTTAAAAGAAATTAATTTTTCGTTCTTCTCGTGAGTCAAATGTAAGTTAAAGTCGAATTCGCACAAATGACAGAGTTTCATTTTTCAAATTGACATCTAGAATTTTAAACTCAATCCATTGTATTAGTTATGTGTTTCTTTAGGTACTGAACCTAAAATTTTGGGTTTAGTTTTTATTTATTTTTTATTAAAACCAGTAGAAGGGGTGTTCTGTTATCGTTGCTACTTTGTACGAAACAAAAATTGTTTTTTGTAATTTGACCATATGATAGCTTTTTCCCAAAAGATTCGTAAATATCAGTTACTTTTGAAGCTGCTATATGAGAATCCCCCTCGAATTGTCGGTCAGTGCTGAAAGCATTCGAAGCAACGCGGAAAAACGAGTCAAACGAACGGAGAAAGGGATCACGAAACAAAGTGGCCGCCTACCGTCGCCCAAAATCATCGGAACATTCCCGCCAGTACAATATCGATGGCCGCTGTCAGTCAAAAGTTGAAATTGAATTTGCTTGACCATTAATTGGTCCGCGTTTGGAATGTCGATTAAAGGGAACAGCGTACCCGAAATGATTTCTCATCCTCGTAGGAAAAAAATCCGGAATCTATTGTCAGAGTGTAAGGGTCATACGAGGATTGAAATTGTCCCGCTGGAAAATCAGTCTTAATTCGTGACTGGAACTGAATGGATGCAGGATGTTGGAAAAACGATCGTTCTCCAAGATCGTGGATTTCGAAGTGAGTTGCAAGCAAAACAGGATCACGATTGATATCATGCATACCAAAGGATATATTGAGAAAATGTGACATAATAATCGGAAATAAACTCCTACAATCACCCAACGATAAGACTGTTAGACTGTCGTTAAACCATTTGGACACGTGATTAAACGTGATACGAATTTTAATTCTGATCTCTCGTTGAAACAAATAATGTTAAATTGTTCCATCTTCCAAGAAATATTTTTATTATAACGAATTACAATTATTATTTAGATTCGTTTAAGAGCAAGTTGAAATTTCTTAACAAATCAGCTGAGGACCCTGTACATTTTTTTAAATAATTAAGGAACCGAATGAAATTATTCTTTAGTGGACATCACGAACATTAGAGATAATAATCAACATTATATCCAAATGTTGGGTATTTTATCTTAGAGATATTAGAGAGAAAGATTGATCACCTTCGAGACACGAAAGACTCCATTCCAGGGGGCAACGTTTCAAACAGGACGGATTTAAAGTCGTCTTTTTAGGAGAATGCAGACTTGTTGGACATCGATGGAAATGTGCAAGAGAGGAGAGAGGAGAAAAGATTTGAGCGAAATTCTCGAAACGTCAAGGAGGACGTAAGACGAGCGGAGGGGAGAGGTCCGTTATTAGAGAGGAGGAAAAAGCCACGCTATTTCCGTCCTCCGGGGCCGCCACACTTTGATTAGATAAGCCCACCACTCGTGCTGCGGAGATTGGAATTATTGCTCTCTCTCTGCTTCACCATGCTCCACGAATCCAAAGGGGCAATCGGCGAAGGTGTTATATCACAATGGTTCTTGTTTATTGTAATTAACCAACTTTCCGCTCTTGGATTCGGATACCAGGTACATTTTCGGCCGCGTCGAGTCCCCTGCACTTGGCCAGACGATCGTCAAGGATTTCGAGCCAGGATGACTAAAGTCGAGACGCGATTACTGTTCACCGCGATAATTCAGTCGAGCTTCGACGATCTTTCTTCAGGAAGAAATCGTGACCAGAATTTTTCGTAGAAGCGATTAAACCTACATGCGATGAATGATAGAAACGTGTTATAGTTGCTCGAGGAATCAAGATGAATTATTCAATAATTTCAATGCTCCAAAATGTGTTAACAGACGATACCTTGTTAAAAAGTGACGAGAGATCTAGAATTCAGTTTCCAAATTCATGATAAAATTGCTAAATTGTAATTGAACCTAGAAACAGATAGTACTATTCGAAGAGATAGTGTTTTCTTAATATTCTCTTGATATAATGTGGCTCGTTAGTTTAGATAATAGGTACAACTATTGCAATTTTATCATTTGCTTCATGTTACGAATTTACATTGTACAAACACTTAATTTCGGCAATCTTTTAGCGATTTAGGGTAACGCTATGTCCAAAACAGGTGCTTTAATTCCACTTCCTGAATAAATAACCAGATATCTAAGGACGCGCAACGAACATTTAACTTACAAAGTAATCAGTGACGTGATAAATATAGTTAAGCCGAGAAACCGATAACACTGTTCCAAGAAGCATAGTGTGACCTTATATGTATTTCCTACCAAACGAAGTACTCTTTGTTTCTACTCTATCAGACGTGATTCCCATAGAATCCATAAAATTTCCCAAATTATTTGACGGTATCTTAGCGAATCTAGTATGGCGCCTTTCAAAGTTATTTGCCCCTTCTTTCGAGCTTCCAAACACTCGCAAGATAGAATTTACGTTGATATTCGGGACTATATGCATAATTCTTGATCATGGTAGTTCGTCGAATGAGACACAGATACACACAAACGTCAAAAAATAAGTGTCAAGGTTTTCTTCGGTAAAACAACAGACTTTATCCATTTGTTTCTCGGCGTAAAAAGCGGCATGAACTTATCAGGTGACCCGATAATTAGACACCGAAATCCTGTTGAGACTCAGCCAGAAGGCACGATTTGACTTTTTTTTTTATGTTCTTCGCCGTACGAAAGGATCTCCTCGCAGACACGGGGATCCAAGATGAATTATCGGTACCTCTCTGCGTCCCATTCTGCTTTGCTCCTCTTGAATGGAAACGCCGATCGAGGTATCCAAAAAGAGCGTCGGCCGGTACGTTTGGTGCATTACAAGCGTCCGGTACGTGAGAAGTCGTGGGATCCGGTCGTGGAGCCGAAGGCAGAGCTCCCTTGTTTCTCCTGGCTTGGCTGATCGTTGTAGTCGGTAGCGAGGGATAATCTTGTAGGCATCGGTTGGTGCACCGGAGCTGACCATCTGGGCTCGCCGACAATTTCGTGCAGTTTGCGGTCGAACTTTATTTGTCGTTCGCCCTCGTGGCCGAAGTCTCTCCTTCCCCACGCCGTCGATTTTCTTCCTTTATCGCGCGCCCTCTTCTTCCTTCGTCCCCTTCGTCTCGGTTACTCCCCGCCGGAGGAATAACAATTTACGCCTCGGCTCCCATTCTTGGCTTCCTCTCGACCGACTGGACCCGTTCAGAGATGAAAGCAGAACGACGCGCTACTTCTCCCGATCGCGACTGGATCCGCGAGCTTCGTCGTCCTTTTCAAACACCACGACAGAGTCGCCAAACGTTGACGGCGTGACATTAAATTATGAAAAATGTGAGGTTCGGAAGCATTTTTCCAATTAGTTTTCACTAGAAAGCCAGTGACTTGGGAGTTTGCTTCGTATCCAAACTCGACTTCTCTCCACATATTCAAATCATCGTTGCAGAAGCTGACGAAACCTTTAGCTTCGTCAAGCGGTATTCATCAACCCTTACCAATACATATTGCATTCGATTGCTTTACTGCTTACTTGTGAGGTTACGGCTAATCAAACATAAACAGATTGCATTTAAAGTAGGGTGAACTATGCCTATAACTGATCATATATATTGATTAAATTTAATAGATTTTAATTTACGAACGTCTACAAACAAATCTAGAATTTGACCAACAATGTTCCCATATTTCTCAGCGAGGGTTTATTATCTGAGTAAGAAGCATCAATTTTGTACATATTGGAGATTTTTAAGAAGAGATAAATAATTTCGTGCCTCAACCCGAAGGCAAAATTGTCAGAGATCAGTGGGAGTAGAGAAACAGTTTTTCCACGGATTTGTTCCGCGCAGGGACGCGAACGATGGAGCCTCGAAGAGGCCCAAAGGGTTTGCGAGAATGGCCGTTAAAGGGGCTTGATCCGTGCGGTATTTCGCGGACAAAATGCCGATGTTACGTAGTCGAGTCATCTTCCCGCTAAATATCCTGTCCAATGATTATGCAAGCAATCGAGCCTATGCACGTGGCGCATAATGTGCAACGCCGTATAACGACACGCGCGGGCTACATGCATATTGCGATCCGACACAATAGCGAGTCGCCGTGTCCGCTGTACTATGTAGGCGCTGCGATACTTGGCTCGGTGTTCTATCAATTCACGGGGGCTGGAATGTGCGAGGAATGCTATTGAAGTCGATCGGTACACGGACCAGGTCGAGTTTCTTAATTATCCCACTCTATCGGGCTAATTGCACAAACATCTGCCCCTTGACCCCTTCCACCGAACGCTTGGACGCCGTTGCTTTCGTTCGCCATTGCAAAAGTCTTGAGAGGATACCTTTAAGAAAAGGTGTCCAGCCCGAGAACAGACATTCCCATAAGATTCGAGCTTCTTGACGAGTGTCTTTGGCAAGTAGAGCACTTTGAGTTGGGATCCATTGTTTGCGTTAGGGAGAAATTGTTTGTACGTTGGTGTCGGGGCGTTTTGGAGTCGAGTTTGACAGGGCACAATGATTAAAAATTCCTTCTATATATTTTCCTTGTTACCCATGCTTTCTCTCTATTGAGCATATTTTAGTATTCTGTGCTTTATTTTTTTTTATTCGCTCGCTTCTGTAGTTCGTCTTAATCTATTTGCAACGAAAATTAAGTGCAAAGGTTTGCAACCAATTAATTATTCAATCTGTGCAGCACAATCTTGCTGCCTAGTACTTAACACTTAACACTTATTTGTACCATAGGAATTTAAACGATAGATACGGGTCATTTCTAGAGTTCAAAACATATGAAGAGAGAACCAGAAAAGTGGTGGAAAGTAAGATGAAAGATACTATTTAACTACTTGAAATAAATGTGCTTGTCTCGCAAACTATCCCTAAAGATGAACTGGAACACCTGACGAGTTTTCGGTTGTATTGTGACGCGATTCAAAAAACAACTGTTCCAGGACAGACACACATCCCTGGACTGGCGCGAGTTCCTGCATTGCCACGAGTCCCTGGTCTGGCACGAGGAACCTTCCCCGACGCACCGAGCCCGTTCACCCCCTACCTACGAGAACCGGACCCGTACAGGAGGAATAAGCATCACGTCGGCAACAACGTCACCGCGAATTCGGTTAGTGGTGCCTGTAGCAACCCCAACAACACCGACCCGACCGCATCGCCCGCTTCCAGTACACACCTCGGGGCTACCGGCGGCTCCTCGGCTCATCAGGATTGCTACAAGCACAGCCCTCAACACGGCGGTGAGTCTTGCTACTTCTACCATCGCTTCCGGATCTGTGGATGGTTCATTCACTGACCTGGCTGGCTCGATTCCCGCGGATTAGGCTACTCGGAAATTTACCGGAACCTCGAACGCAGATTCGTTCAATTTTAACGCGCCGGTGACTCGTATCTGGAATCGTAAATACGACTCGAACGCCCAGAGAGACGATAAAATATTCATAGCGATCGATCTCTGCTATCTGTTCTACGTATCATTGTGACGCAGCTACAATTATGCATAACCCACGAGGTCATCCTGCGCTAATTCGATCACCTTTTCTCGTCGAGGTTAGCGGTTTTGATGGAATTTAAATCTATCGTAAGCCGCCATTTTGCTGGTGCAGAATTTGCTTAAAAAATACATCGTCCCACAAGTGGGTCGGTCGACGCGTTAATCCCTGTAGGTCAGACTGTTGGACGGTAGTTAATCATTAATTGGTGGTACCACAGGTTTTAAAATTTTACACTTTTCATGATTCTCGTATGGCAGTTTGACTTCAACTATTCGTTAGTATCGCATTTTTAGGTGCCTCGAATATTTTTTGTTCAACATCCGGTATGTATTGTATTTCTTCTTGCTTATTTTTAAACTTCGTTCTTCGCATTTCTATGGAAGTTTGATCTATTTAACATTTCTTAACATTTAAAATTTAGCTTGAAAATATTTTCTAAATTTAATCATTTGTCCTGGATTAACTTTTTGACTTTATAAAAATATTTCTTTTAACAATTACGTCTACAGCCATTTGCATCCAAATGCAGAGCTATCGAAAGGCACTTTTAGATCGAAATAAGTGTGCGTAAAACCGCGTTAGGAATGGTGTTAAATTGCTATAAATTGGGGTGTTTTTACTCAACTATAGAAGCACACATGAGCAATTTACGCTTGACCCTCTTTTTGCATGGTATCTTTTTACACGAAATTAAATTACGTTTTATATAGTTTGTATCCGTCGCTTTCGCCGTGTAGAAAAAGGTCAGGTGTAAGTGGAAGTAGTCGAACGAAAAATCAAAACTGGTTTGGAACGCGAAGGGTTAGTCTATCATTATTCGATTCAACAGCAGGGAACTAGAAATCGAATCCTATTCGAGACTACAAGTTGTTCGTGCCGATTTCTCGGATATGATTGCACCTTGCAGCGAAACGGATCGATTAAAACAATCCATAAACGTTTGATCACCATTGCTAATTAATCGCACCGTCGGATTTCGCGGCTGGAATCGACGCTACCGTTCGACCAAGTAACAGCCGAGAGAAGCCGCTGTCTTCCGATCTGTTTGCTTGTTTCGTTCGATAGTGGATATTCTTGGGGGCATCATCATCTTCCGACGAGCATCCTCGTGGCTCGTGGAGCGACTCAAAACTACGCGCCAACCCCACCCACCCCCTCTACGGGCGGAGGGGAAGCGATGGCGCGGAATCGAGAGGAAGGAGAGGTTCGCCGTTTCGCGAGGTAATAGTTTCATACCTCGTTCCGGCTCTGCACCCTCTAATTCAACGTAATAACGACATTCAACCTGCCGTTTCCATCTCTTCTCTTGCCTGATCCCCGCCACGGAGCGCCGTTGAATCTCCCTAGCACGAGGCAACAGTGTCCTCTCCTCTCCTGGCGTTACGTTCTCGTTGGTTAACAGGATTCCCGCGGAATTCGACCGTTTCCGGCGACCGGTCCGTCACTTTTCCTCGTTTCGAGACATTCGCGATAACTGGAATCCTGAGAAAAAGAAATTATAGATAGACAAATATTAGGTCGTTCCATAAGTTTTCTTCTTGAGCTCTTCCAAGAATTTAACTGACTCGAGAACTAAGAATGACACTCATCGTAAAGCTCCCCCTAAACCACGTTATAGTAGACAAAAAACATTTCGAATCACTAATATTAGAACAAATTAAGCTGATCAAGTTACGTGATTCATTCTGTGACGTTTCATATGCAACAACCTATTGTATACTTCAATGTATCCAAAACCACGTTTGAAATTGAAGGAATCGGAGCGTACGGGAATCCAAAGATAGTTAACCCCTCGCGAGAGCAACGGAGCATTTTTTCGCGACTCGAAATGGAGTATATTTTTCGAAACGAAGGCGCCTTGGTCGATTGGACCAGACTGGGCAGGCCAATTCGCGTAACAGCTGCTCGGTAGCAATTCCCAGCGATATTTGGAGGTCGAGATATCTGGTGCCGATAATTCAAGACGCAAAAAGGCGGGAAAGGTCGGCGGCCACTTCATTTCTGCGCGGCTCGTCTCGCATCAGCGGTCTCGACCTGATCAAAGTTAAGTAGACGCGCCCCTGGCTGGCAAGACCTCTTTGAAGCTACGTTGCGGTTTCTCTTTGCCCTAATCTCCGCCGCCTCCGACCTCTGCCACCCTCTTCGTCGATCAGCCCCGTGTGCTGCCTTCGGGGCGAACTTTGCTGCGCCCGTGTCACCTTCCCAGATCGGCCACCATTGTAATTACCTCATTTATCCAAGGCAGAGTTTCGCCTGCCTTCTTTGAGTAGCCAAAGACGGAAGTCTGCGTCTTTTCTTTGACACGGCGAGTTCGGCGTAGGTGGAAACTTTCAACGACAGTGGGATCGCGAACGATCGGAAGGCGGAGCCTGAAGTTTTTTTCACGCGGAAAGTACGTTAAGTTAGCGGTTATTCCTGTCGTCACAGCTGTTCGTCAAATCTGATAGGAAAGAATGCACTACTAGTTGCCCATACGATTGTTATTAATTGATACAAATAATTTATTAAAAGAGGTAACGTCCATGTGTAAATATTCCGTTTCGTAAACTTTTTTATTTAACACGTTGACTGCCACGGTGATCACTAGTGACACTTTAAACTTACATCGTGTTGTAAAATTGTTTATAATTGAACAATCATAATATTTGCAGCAAATAACGCTACTGTCATTCTATTTTTTGCACTATGTGTTGCTTCGATATTGAAAGTTCTATTGCTCTGATCGAAAAACCCTATAGAAACCAGTCTTCGCGTTCAACGGCGGAATACGCGATCGATCGAAGTATCCGATTCTTCCTTCCGCTGAAAATCCAACGAACGGATGTATCTTTCGATATAAACGACCCAGATTCCGCGTAATATCCTTCGCGTACCGCTCTATCCAGCATCGCGTTTCTCCAGGCTGATGCTCGCAGAAACCCATCTGCAAATCGTTTCTACCTGTTCCTCGAGATTCCCCTCGCTTAAATTCGTTCCCTCTCGTTCTCCGCGCGTAATGCAAACATTTTCACACCTATCACATGAATGGGAAATAGTCGAGCGCGAAATAGTTCGTTTACTAGTCGCCCCATTCATCTCTTCTCTTTTCTGCATCCTCCCCGCGATGGTCCCGTCTTTCTTCTTCGCGCCTAATGAGCAGATCCGAGGCCGGGCACACGTACGAACGAGCATAGAGTGCGAAATGAGCGAGCCGAGTGTTGGTGGATGCAATTTTCTTCCTCCCTCCTCCGCCTCTGGCCCTCCTCCTTCAAGTAGCTCTGCTCTTTTCGAGTTGCCCACCGATTCAGGCCCTCTCCCGAGGCGTCGTGGCAGCCTACAACGCCGCTCACGTACAGCTCACGTGCACGTCTGCGTAATACCAGGGATCGATCGGTCGATCGATCGCCTCTCGATCGATCCAGAGCTGGATCCATGTTGTTTTTGCCCTTCACTGCCGCACCGACTCCTCCTTTTGTCTCGGGCTCGGTTCGCTTGCGATGCCAGACGTTGTTGAATCGAACCTATCTCTCCTTCTTCATCGTCATCTTCCCGGCAATCTTCTTCCTCGCCGTTTCGTCTCTCTGTCTCTCGACTCCTGGTCTCCGATTGCTCTCTGGATCTCACCTACACGACGATCGCGAATCGGTCGTGCGTTTACCGTATGAATTGAACCGTCTAAGCAACGTTCAACAATCTCCAGCTCTCTACCCAAAGGGTTTCTCAAGAAGGACGCGCCATTTTTGAATTTGTATTATCAATTTATGGCCGTCACGATTGTTCCTGTTTGCCCCTATTAGTCTTTTTAAAAGAGATGCTGTTTGTAGGTCGAACAAAACTGTAAATCTGTTTTCCTTTTTAATGCCAAGCCATTATGAATGGGATTCGTCGGGTCTGGATGATCCAAAAAGTCAAAAATGTAAATTGAAATTTAAAGAAAAAGATGGAGAACATATTATATTGGAGTTAAGTTAAGCTGTTTAGCGCAAGTCTAGTAGCTTCTGTCCGTGGAAAGATGGAGGACTCGCGACCCGAAGGAGCACGCACTTACGCGCGTCGTAAACGCAGCGGAGAGGACACTGTGTCCGATGGAAGGGCAGCAACGACCTCGGCCAGAAGGTCTCCGAGCGAAGAAAAAAGGGAAGCGAGCATTACTCCTGTCTCTTATAATATAACCGTGTCCGTTTCTCGTCTTCTTCCCCGGAGTCTCATCTCGAGTCGTGATCGGGGTAATGAGGCTCCGGCAGTGGCAGCGGGCCCGAGTACCCGATGAGTTGATGCGAGGGAAGAAGAAAGATGGCGATTCTTCTTCGCCGTACCGTCGGTCCAAGCGAAATGGAGAGACGTCGCGGGATAGAGGGGACAGGGGAGACAAAGATGCTGACGTGGTAGGGGTAAGGACGCTGATTATGGGGTGTCAAACAATCACACTGATTGTATATTCTCCGCTGAGTCCTTCTGTCTGCCTCAACGTCTACTTGCGTACACCGAAACCGGCGGATTTGTCTTGTTTCCTCGCTGCTTTCGACGCTGGACGATGGAGTCGGTTTCGAAACGACTGCGCGGAACGTCGGATTTGCGATCTACCTGGCTGAACAATGTTGCAAAGACATCGTAAATGAGGCTGTGATGCACCACCAGCAGTTGGAACTTTTAGATTATCGAAGATTGACAGAGGAATTTGGGCATCAATTTTTTTCTGAAAACCCTAGATCTACTAGTATCAATCAATCTGGACGGAGGAGTTTCGAAAGGATTACGAGGAACAATGTTGCAAGGATCTCAAGAACAGACTGTGCTGAAACATCAACAAATGGGACTCTCATACCAGTCACGATCGCAGATTGGTCTCCAGAAATCCTAAGATAGGAATTACCATCGACAGAGAAATTTGGGAATCAGTAATCTTTCGAAGATCTCAAATTTATTAGCTTCATTTCAAACGTACCAAGAAACTTCTTCACTATGTAACTTCTTTAATTTTCTCGCGATTGTGGCCAGGCGACCCCCGAAGAAGGTAGTAATAATTTTTAGCGAGATGATCAGGGAAGAAAGGGACAAGGACACGTCTCTTTACCTATTTACCGAGAGTAATTGGCCAGCAGGCTGAAAAAATACAATGAGACTGAGCCAGAAGTCGAAGAGAGGGGTTGATACTGTGATTCCCACGTGCCTCCGCGGATAGCAGAGAATGCGGCTACCTTTCTGGCTGTTTCTCGGCCTTTTTCTCCGCCTACTGATTGTCCCGCAACGTTTCTTGCCTCCGCCGTGGATTTTGCCCGTCGCTGCGCGGAACTTAATGGAAGGCTAGTGCGTGCTTGTACGGAATTGTTACTCCCCGCCCTTGGAACGGTTGGGAATTTTAGTTAAACGATACCGCTGAAAGATAAATCTTCGTCATTTGTTATCAAACCGCGACGCAGTTTTTCAGGGGTTGCGCGTCTAGAATTAGTAGTTCCATAAATTCGTCGATCAATTCCTCCAAGGGAATTATAAGCAAAAATGTTGGCTTTAACAAACAATATGAGTATTAACTAAAGTGTCACAGTAGTAGTTGTTTAAACGTACAATGTATGGTAAAATAAGGTTGAATTGGGTGGTAAATCTGTTCATCGGATTTAGGAGAGTGAACCCTTTTAATCGGGAAGAATTAAATTAGCAGCCAGAGAGTTTTTGTGACACGATAATTGCTTTACGTGGCGATGGATAAATTGTGAAATTTCGTGTTTAACTATCTATAAAGATAATACGTCATATATGTTTCTTAACTCATCGAGGCCTATCGTTTGAAGTATGACTTATTAACTCTAGATTTTTACTTTTAATTAGGATATATATCCACATCTTTACAGTAATAAAATTGAACGAAAATCGCTAACAAATAATATTTATAGATTCTAGAAATTTAAGTACGGGGTTTGAAATAAGTATAAAATAAAAATTGACTTTGTGGATGGTTCACATCGGCGATCGTAGCATAAAAGCAATGTCGTCATTATAAACAGCCGTTCCAACCATTATATCCTTTTTGATTCTCAACCACGGTGTTTAATGCTATTTCCTTCATTACTGAAAGCAAATTGTTACGTTACGCAAAGCGCAGAACCGGTAATTTTCATACGTCCATACAATGAAACGTAGAAACGTTTATTCTTGTTTCCAATACGCGGAGAACTCGATCCCAATCGAAGAAGCTGTCGAAACGTTCGATAGTCTTGTGTTTCTAATTTAAGTGGTGTCGCGTACGGTGTTTGGTTAAATTTCTCCATTTTGAAGGTCTGAAAACAACGAGGTGAGAATCGCGGTTAGGGTTAGGCGCCTTTCTTAAAGGGTGAGGAGGCAATTAGGAAAGTGTCACATACACTCCTTTCGCGAGCCTCCCTCACAACATGGCTACCCCCTATCATACTCTATCAGGAGGTTATTAACGTACGCGGCTTAAACTTATTATGGGAATGCTAAAGGATCTCTGACACATTAAGAGAATGTGTAATTAACACCCTTCTTGGCGTCCTCGCCTTTCTAAACGCGCCAAAAATTACTTGGTTTTCTCTCGTGGGAACGCGTCGAGCGTTACGAAATCTTTGAATCTGTTATTTTTTTTTTCTCTCTTCTTCGCGGAGAAAGTATTTTTATATCGTTCGCATAAATTTCTGCCCGTAACGTAAACTTCGCGACATTCTTTATCCGGATTCGTGCCTCTTGGAAAGGACTTGGTCGCAAACGAGTCTTCGATGCTCGCTGAAATGACGAACGCGACCGCAGAACTTAATTAAACTCGTAAATCCGTCGGCACCATCGTTCTAGACAGCCACGACTGTTGTTGCGTCTTGGTGCTTATTTCCCTCGTCGTAGCCCTCCAATCAGAGTCACGCGCTTAGTTTGGAGAATACAGGTTTAAACGTATCAGGTCGTTCCATGGGTAATTTTCTGGAATTCAAGTGGACGCGTGGAAGACAACGATCGGAAGAGAATATCAAATGCCTCCGGGAAAACAAAAACTCATGGAATATCAACTATATTCACTGCAAACTTACGCATGAACGCTTAATTTAAAAAAGAGATCCACCAATCTGTAGTCTGTGTGACGAATAAATATAAACAGATTATAATCAACAGACTCTCATCTCATCTTCAACAGACAATCTGAAATAAACCAAAACGAAATTCACGGTGGCCACGAAGTTATTATCAAAGACGAACATCTTCAACAGGAGTTAAAGGATCAGTTTTGAGCAGCTCATCAAAAGGTTCAGTCAATTACAAAAAGATATGATTTAATATTCATCTTGAATCATATCTTTTCTGAGAAGTGAGGATCTTCCTACATAAAACATGTTTATGTCTATTATTTTCGACTCCACATTTTTGTCCAAGTCACGTTTGAATTTCATAAGACACGATTCTGATCATTCCAATTTAATTTGTCGTATGTATTTTAATTGACTGGTCCTCGATTCGAAGAATTTGGTCAACGAAGATTGCTCCTCGAGTTTGCAAGGAGCTGCTTAGTCTTGCAGCCACCTTCAAATTCAAAAGGCGTCCGTTTGACACATTTCTGGTGAGTTTTAGGAGTGGGGCGAAGCTGACCAGGACTAAGAAGTTCCCTAGGTGCCCGAGGCAAGATGGAAGCCTCGACGGCGACGTCCGGCGTTCCTCGAGCAAAGCTTTGCTAGGAAATCTTTGCCTTTCGCAAAGTGGAATTTCAGAAATCCTCCGGGCTGCGGTGCTCGGTGAACTTTATCGCCCGTCGGTTTATCGCGTATCCTGGTGTTACAACATCCTTCGTGTCCGTCCAATCAGGCGCGTACTTGGCGGACGGCTTAAGGAAACCCGCGGTGGCCCCTTAACCCACACCGCGATAATAACCAGGCCGAGCGGAGCGTTCCGTTTCCACGTGCACCTCCTTTCGAATGCTCAGGATCTGCTGAACGACCCTTCCGCAGATAGCCGGAAGCATGTCCTTCCCTTTCCTGGTGGCTACGACACCAACAGCCGACCGTAAATCTCCGGCAGGCGATAAACTTCCAGAATTAACTGCTACCAGAAAAATTGCGGTCGAACAACCTTGTTTTCTGGTGGATAACTGAAACTAGGTTTCCTCCGCTTTGGAGATAGGAGGTTGGGACTTGGAAGGGCTGAAAACTATTCTCAAAGCTACAAATTGTCTGAGCATTAGTGATCTCAACTCTTAAGGAGAATAGTAAACCTCCAAGTGCAAAATGATTTCTTTCTGGTGGAATATAGGACTTTGTTTATCAATGCATAGTTGTAACTAGGTTTTCCTTTTGTTTTAATGATAAAAATTTATAGTACTAAGTCGTCAAGTATAGTATAAAATGGTACCAAGATATTTGTACTGTTGTAGCCCGTTTTTTGGAAAACAAATGAACCCCTTTGCTTTAGCAGTAGGAACATGAGAATTTAAATATGTTGAACTACGAACTTAAAATTTCTTCAATTTTATTAACCATCGTATTAATTTGGTTATTTGTAAATGGGATATCAACAAGTAGATACTTACGTCTCTGGGGGAAAATAGGATCACGGAAGAAAGTGGCAAATTTATTTTCCTCGTTTCACTGCCGGAGGGTGTACGATGAATGGAGATCGAGCATCTAGGATGAGACAGACGAGTTTTTGGCACAAGTGCTACTCTCCGGAGGGTGGATTGAATCGAACTTTTCGCTCGAACGCATCCATGCTTTTCCCACGATGTTAGCTGCTGCAAATTCCAGGTCATTCGAGATGAATTATCCTGCAGGATGCTTTCGATAGAAAAATTCGTTCGTTGGGGCAATAAGAATTATATAGACATTATATAGATTTAAAATTTTTAAAGATTACAAAGAATATTTTGTGGAGGGACATTTCATAAAGGACATTGTTTCGATGAACTGTAATAGAGTTTCTAATGTAGAAATATTTTCCAATAGTCTTGTGCATCAGTATAGTAATTTACCAAATTTTTATTTCTTATAGTTTTTTACCAAGTTTTTTACCAGAATTTACCAAAGAGTTTTGGGTGAATTAATTCTCTAAATATGTGCAATTTTTTGCGTAATGAAGTGGCTACGAGGATTATCCAATCAGGTGGTTTAGAAGTGCATGCTGATTGCATCTCGATTTTCTTTTCGGATGAAAAAATCGTTCCAAATAAAAGAGCATTAACAACGAAGTGCAAGGCTGTTTTTCCGTTTCTTCAGTCGACTAGTCAGTCGATTATTATTACAAAAACCAGGGGACTTTTTGCCCGGGAATTTTCGAAAGTTTTTGCTTCGATGTTTCGGTAGGATGACGATCTCGGAGTCAGGATCCTCTGGATCGTGAACCGCTTTCTCGCTTCGCTCGTCTGGCTCAATTCTTTCAACGTTTCGAGTCGGCAGATCGACCTCGATCGATTTGCTCTCTCGAGATTGTCCCTCGATCATCTCAAATCGATTCGAACGAGTATCCTGATTGCCCAGACGCCTCGATTTTCGGCGCTGGCCGACGTGCGAGCCCCGGCCGTTCCGGCGCTGGAATTTTTGCGAATCGCCGCGAGGTTACTCATCGAATTTGTTTATGCAGTGCGGTTAAATAATCCAACAAAAACGACCGGGCTACCGTATCATTATTTAAAAGAAACAAACCGACCTTTCAGGGAATTATTTTAGTAAGAACTATATCGAAAAACCCGTCGGTATATTCGTAGTCGATTTTAAGGCCTCTTCGAGCAGCTTTTAGTTACTCAAAATTAAGTAATTCGGAAATTCCCATTAATTACTCGTCAAAATTATACAGTCAGGTCTAAACATTAGGGGATGATTTTACCATGCTAAAATTAAAAATAACAAAATTACGTTTATGCCACCTCATGCTCCAATCTATAAAAAAAATATTGCAAGCGAGAATATTGTATTATGATGAATTTCTATAGTCCAGAAATTAATGTAAATAAATAAACGAGTGTTTCTCGTTTCGAGGGACAAAATATCTGCAGGGGAATTAACATATGGAAAAATTGGTTGCAAAAGAGTGACCGATGCTGGCACGCGGCATGAAACAGCGTATGCAGTTGACTTGATTGACAAGTATGGTCGTCGGTGGTTAAAAGGGGAAGAATTTCTGGCGAAAGGTCAGTTAGCAGGTGGTTTCACGAAACTCGAGAGCTTCTAATAACGAGTTCCTCGTCTCATTCTCGATTCGTCGCGCGTTTCTTCCCGTTATTTCTCTAAACCGTAAATGACGCTGGCTTTTGCAAGAGGATTTAAAGGTCCCGCCATGTTCCTTATAATCGCCGTTGTTCGCAGAAGTACGGCGAATTACCATACTGTTTCCTAACCCGCCGCGACTGCCGCTCGTTCGGTTTATAAATCACAACCGCGCAGTCACGACGATACGTTTCTGATGGACGAAAACGAAAATGAAAATTTGGATCCGCATCGTACGATTTTTAATTTTACCCTTTGGCATATGCCTGTTTCTTTATTGATTTTCGATATCACATAACTAATTCCCTGAATTTCAACACGTAAATGCTTGAGATCCCAGAATCGACCATGCATCGAAATCTCTCGTCATTAGGAAAAAATGTCGAACAGACTGCAAGAAGAGATAGAAAATCTTGAATATTACGCTTGAAAAGTATCGAGAGATACCAGAGAATTAAAAAATATTTATGATCAAGTGAATCAATTTTATAATGTGGTACTATAATTAATATTTCTTACAGTCTATTTGAAATCTCTCGAAAAATAACTAAATGAGTTTACTTGATAGTGGTGTGGATTCAATATTGATATTCTTTTCCTTTCGTTTTAACATGAATATAGAATGATCAATGGCAGGAAAGTAAGTATTGTATTATCGAATAACGGAGGATCTTCCGCGGTACTTTCATTCACAAAACCACGGAATCATTCCGACGAAAGGATGCACGTTCCCTGTTCTCTTCCGATACTCTTCATTTGCGTTCGCGCGAAGAAACAAAGAGCGAAGGGAATGAGGATCGTTTGGAATGAAAGGAGGACAAAGAGGCCGCTGGAATGGTGAACGGAAGTACCGACGAGGCGGACGAATTAGGATCGAAAGGAAGCCCATGCTCCCGACTTCTTTTTTTTATACACGAAATCCCCGTACTCGTAACATCCAGCAGGTACATTGGCTGAATTGTGTCGAGAGAAAGGGAGAGGACAAGGGAAAAATAGAGAAGAGGCTAAGCAAGCCAGGAATAAGGCGTCGTGAGAAGGAGGGGGAGGGAGAAAGAGGGACGATCGAGAGGAGAAGGCAGTTACGTGATCCACGCTCGAAAGGGCACGAATCCTCGTCTTGATCTCTCGAGATATCCTCTCTCATTTTGCCTGCGGATGATTTTGGTCGTCTATCGCCCTCTTCGTCGTTTTTCGTCTTCTTTATTAGATGTCGAACAATACGAGCCAAATTGAATTACGCCGGTGGGCGTGAACTATAACGAATTTTTTACGCAATCGATGCTTGTATCGCAGCGGCTTACGAGCCACCAGGATGGTTCTTGTAGTTCCTCGATCGTTTTTCGCTCGTCAAGCCCATTATCATAAAACTGTTTTGATTTTTCATTAAAATGTTATTCAATACTGTTTTTAGCACGTTAATATTTTCTATAATACAAAGGAAATAGTAATTGAATACTATCTGCAGAATTATATAAGTATAACAAAATTTCCCAACCAAATCCACATCATTTTTTATTACTTTATGTCTGACATTGAAGTATCATGATGAAATATCACTTTGTTTCTAATCAATAATCCTGGAAGTTTTGCATGCACTATAATTGTTAATGTTGATGTTTTCAGAATATTAGACAATTTATAAGATGCCCTAAGAGTCAATGGAGAGTAATTAATAAGAGATGCAAATTTTACCCCCAAGTTACAAATATACCGTATTGTTAACATAATCGAGTGATATTTGTACAACATTAGTGTATTACATTTTAAAGATTCGTCTGCACTTATTTACTATCACGAGTCGATGAAATAAAATCCTAAAAATGATGCATTCTTTATTGAAACAGTAAAATCGCGCGACAAATTGCTGTCAGAGTATTAAACGACAGTTTAGCGATTGAATTCGAGTTGGGTTTGAAGAAGCCGACGTGCTCTCTGTGGTCCATCATCGAGAATCCCAGTGGTCGACTTGACACCGTGTAAACGGGTTCGCTGAACTGTCGAGTGGAGAATTGACCGTGGGTGCCAGGCGACTCGAAACGAAACCGGAAAATGGTTCCGTACGTGCAAGATCAACGAATGAAAAAGCGTGTTCCGGGCGACGATTCGATCTGAAAAAGCGAGCCGCGATCGACGGACGATCCGTTTGAGTTCGCCGCTAAACTGTAACAGAATCCAGAGGATCGAGACTAAGGAAGCCCCGTACGAGGAACCAATAGAGCGACAAGAACGCACGGCCTTTCTTTCGCCTGCGGCTTTGTCTTTTTTTCAATCGAAACATAATTGATCGCCAATCAACGGTACGATCCGAGCGTGATCAATTGATTACCGACCGATGTCGTTTTCTCTGAACTCGTGGATCTCTCGCTGACTGCAATCTTTATGATCTATTCTTCGAAAAATAGCAAAGACAAAGTGGCCTTTCCGACTTTATCAACGTTTCGCGAGTCATCGATGCGTTCTTCCATCAATTTTTCATTTAATTTCTAAATTTAATATTCATACGGAGTGTCCAAAAAGGTTGGGGCTAAACTTATACTTCGTGTTACTCAAATACATAAAAAAAAGTACGTATAAACTTATATTCGAAAATGCTTTATTGAAAAGGTATAAGTTTTTAACGAATAAAGATTTTTAAAAAATCCTTGTACTGAAAAGTAAAATAATAAGATTTATATTTGGATCAAAATGGACCCAGAGTCTACCATGATCTATCTTTCACTGATTCGTTTTTTCTTTCTTGTCAATTTGTCTATTCGTGCGCTGTACGTGTATGTGTTTAAAGGACTCTTGCAGTTTATAATAAGAAATAAAATAATAACGGAGGGTGCGTTCAGAGAATTCAGAGACATTTGTGCAATTATTTGTGGAGATTCGGGGCTTGAATGGACTCTAAAGCGACGTTTTGAAATCTGGCTACACGCGATCTGCCTTTGAGACTGAGAAGTATTTGGGAGCCTTGAAAGAATAACTGCCAGTCCCTTTGATTTTTTAATTCACCGTTTCCGCTGTTTATTCACACCGAACAGTCCTCGATCGTTTATGCACGGTGAATCCTAACGCGGGCCAGCTACTTCAATAGTCGATTTAAGATACCAAAACAATGAAAACAGCTCGAGTAAACGTGTGCTGTATTCGAACTGGTTCCCAAGTTACAGGAAATTCTTGAAATTACAATAGAGGACCTAAATACAAATCTGTAATCGTCATAGAGTTCCCCAATCTTTAAAATATTCTGACTATTACAATGTTTCGTATACATTATCAAAGTATTCAAACACGGGGAATGAATTTTGAATTTTCAAATGTATTTAAGAAGCCCCAAAAATTAAAATCCAGCATAAAATAGTTCGTCCAAGACCTGCTTAGCTATCAGAGTCGTGAAAATTTCAGAATTTAAATTTTTATTGGAAATTAGCTTTGATCCAGTGCTTCAAATGAATTTCACGTTTCTTTGAAAAGTTTCAAACAATGGAGCAACTATAATTTAATCGTTGAATATCGAGTTTCTTGACTTGTCTTCATGTTTAATAAGCTAAAAGAGCAATAAAGAAAATTCGTTTTTTTATGATATTGGTTCACACCATCGTACTAATCATAGACATATAATTCAGTCAGTTTTGAGTATTTTCAATTGAAAAAGAATTGTGAACGTTCATGAAACATTAATAAATATGTATGGAAAATGTCGGTATTGAGAAACTTATACTTTTTTTTATAAAAAAAAATGATACTCTAGACTAGAATACTCGTCTCTATGTAGAGAATAGAGGATCCCAGATAACAGCTGACAAACAAAGAAGTAATTGTGGGTCGCGTGTCGAGCGATAGCGATCGCGCACAATCGCTGGGCATCATCATCGCACGGGGCCCCGTGAGTTTCCGGGCATGCCAGTGGGGCCCTCCATTCATGCTCTTCATTCACCCTCGAAATTGCGCGCGAACGACGCCAGCGTGAGATGAACGAGGACTGCGAAAGACGTCCTGAAAGACGTCGGACAAAGGGAAAAACAGGAGAACCGTGAGAAGAAAAAGGTGGGGGAACCGCGTCGAAGGTATTGACGTCCATTGTCCGTTTCGATGCAAATTGCGGCGATGCGTGCGTGCGAAACACGCCGAGGTACCGCGCTAAACAGATTTCCGTCTTTTAGAAGACCAACCGAATGAATGGACGCGCGAGACGTGAATGGAAAACGGCGATGTCGCGTAAACGCAGAGCAGGATGGAGCATGATCGCCTGTAACGGTCGTTGAGATCGTCGACGTTTAAGGAATTGACGAACCATAAATTGTCTCCGGTAAAATTGACGAAACTGCCGCGATCGATCGAGTTACAAAACGGCGTGATTATGGTCTTTCAAAGTGTCCGGTGCTTTCTCACGTTTGGGACTTTGAAAAGTACGAATCGTCGAAGAACGTACACTCTCGTCCATAAGTCACCGGAACGCTTAGAGTAACCCGCGAAATTGTCTATACGGTAGTATAGTTTCTAGTATTCTACCACGTTCTACCACTGAAGTATCCAATTTGTTGGTGTTATCCTTCTGATCTGTGATATAGCAATGGAAAGTTGCCTTTGTTTTGAATGTATCATAAATATACAATTTTGTCCTTACGAGCCAGCAGAACTCAAGATACTCCAAGTTGTGAACCACTATTTGAAGGATCTGCTTCCCTACCGAAGAAACATGCGATTAAACTGGTCTATCAAACATTGACCTTCGTGACACGGAGTCCCAAAGAAAAATGAGTAACCTGACGAAGAAAGCAGTCTAATTTTATTCAGTTGCGATCGGGAGTACGCGCAAGCTGGGTAGCTTCTTCACGGATCCCAAAGACATCGGAGAGAAACATTATCCTCGGCACAGGATACTTGGTACAAGAAGAAATCGCCGATGGTAAGTGATATGCGAGGCAACAAGAGTTTCCTGGGCCGCTCGTATGCGTAAGACTTCTCTCTCTCCTCGGAACGTTATGCAGGTTTACGGGTGTAGACGGGCCGATATGTGTCATACACGGGCGTACGCGTGTGTCGACATTCGTGTCGACCGGGAATATCGAGACGACGCAATATCGACTTACGTTACACGACCAAACGAGCATCTATCTCGGTGGGAAACGAAGCCCCACGGCTTCGTCTGTTCGACGTTGTTCTTAACGTTCGATCTCTTTCGGACGGCGACACCCCTTTCCACGATGCTCGTTCAAGAAAGGATTCGCGATTCTGCCGGGCCATGTTGCCTTCCACTTGGAAGTCTCTATACCCAAGTATCCTGGAGCACCAGATTACCTGGAACACCGACAGAATTCCAAAACTTTTGGTAGACTCCACCAGAATGGATAAGGTCCAAGAGAAAACGTCTTTGCTTGCAATAGTACTTGGAGTCAAGATTGGAACGCTTAAGCACCCTTCCTCGGTGATATGGAAAGCGTCGAGAGTTCGACGGTTCGAACATTCCAAGACAGCCGTTCCCGCGACTTTTTGGGGGGATTAGAAAACGGAGGAATCTCGAGCGATGGCCAAGACACGAAGATAAGGTCGATCGAATCACCAGCTAGCGGTAGCACGAAGCTGGGTGTGGGGCAGAGTTAGGTGGGAGAGAAACCGAGAAACGACGAAATGACGGCGGTCGATGGACGGTTCGTTAAGTAGATGGCTGGTCGGGGGACTAAGCACCAAAACCACCTCACTGTGGTTTCACACCCGCAAAGCAACACAGAGAGAGGAAGACAGAGACACGAAGAGAAGGAAGTAGTAAACAACTCGGAGTTCCTTTGGTCAGGACTCGTGCGTTCCTTCGGTCAGGATCGACGCGGCGAGGTTACACCTCTGCGATTCTTGAAAGAGTTTCCTGAGAGTCGGTTGAACAGTGACCAGCGCCGTGACGACACCGAGGCGATCAATGAATGCTGAGTCAACGATGGGAAAGCTGAGAGAATGAATCGTTGATCTACTATCCACTTCACTCTTGTTCCGCGTCATACCGGGCAATTTACCGGTGACCTTTCTATAATTATCATCGTGATGCTTAACACTCGTTCCCAGCGTCGAGAATGATAAACTTATCTCATGCAAGGTTTCTTTTCGTCTGTTTCATTACAATTTTCAACAATTCCAAAACAGTTATCACCTTTCAACGATGAAAAAAACTTGGTAATAAAAGTTGTGGTGGAAACAAATGATGATCTTGGTGAAAAACTTATCAATTCTGGACGCTTTTCTTCGATGAAGTCCATATTCATTTTCCATATTAAAATCATAACGAAATTGCGTACGCTTTTCTTCTAAAACAAGAACCATAACCTATCAGAATATACAGTGTACGTTCCATTTAAAATGATGTTTGGAATAAACGCAATTACTTTTAAGCCAACCGAATAGACAGGACCAGCGTCCAAGTTGTTCGTGAGGAGGAACATTCAGCCGATGAAAGGAGTCAAAGAGGAGACGATCCTCGGCCAAGGGTTTCCTGCCGATTCTTCTCCGTAGAATCGATCTCCCTTCCTCCTATAGTTCATAGAACCGGGTTCTTCCTCGTCTTTCCTGAAGAGGCTCGAAACGGACTATTATCCAACAGATGGTCGCCCGAGCGCCGACCCGCAGTGGCGTGCCTTTGTTTTGTTACCGTTGTTCCGGTAATTGCGGCAAATACACGGCCATTTTCGGTAATCACCCGCACGCCCCCATCCCCGAGGCGGTCCCCTTTGAGAATTCCGAAACGACCTCGACCTTCCTCGGCCCCGGTAGGCGCAACGACAGTTTTGCCAGGGGACCCACCACCAGCGACCTCGACCTCATCTCGAAGATCGACTGTCTTCGCCTTGGGCAAACGGATCGTTGACAGGGAAGCTTGATTCCAAATTACGAGTTGCCTCTAAGAAGTAATCAGACCGATTTCTATTCTCTGGCTATACTGTATGCTTGCTGCTGAAACGTATAGCCCTACTCTGTCTCCGGTATAAGTTTCAGTTCGATTGAAATAACAGGTGCGATTCGATAGCAGGGTTATGCAACTAAATTTTTTATCAAAGTTAAGGGGGACTTCTGATAAAATAGATGAACAAATAAGCATTCTTTTTTTAAAGAGACAATATAAAATCAATAAGTGAGATATATTTTATGTACTTACAAGAAACACAGACTGTCCGATTCCGATTTTAATATGCTTTTGTAGAAAGACCCTTTTCGATGCATGTAAAATATTAAACGTAAATTCTCGATCATTTTTAAGGTATGACTAATTAAGGATACACAAGAAGGTGTGTGATACAAACTTCGTGCTACAAGATTGCGGTGGTATATTTTATTGTCTTAAAAAATATGATTAAAATCAGGTGCAGTCGATGTAATTCTCTTGCGGATGGACGTGTGTATTGTCCATCCAAGTCCCGCGCTGGCATCTGAAATAATTCGATACGAAAGACACTAAACTGCTCGAAATGCAGATCTAAAGGCCTGCCTATAGGTTTACGAGGGAATTAGCAACCGTTAATTACAAAACCGCCGTCTGTTTCTTGCGCGTTGCAGCCCCTCGTAAGCGTCGGAATTACGAAGCGTGCAGCCGAGTCAATGGCGAAACCCGAGATTTATCGGCTATTAAAATCGACGGTTTTCTAATCAATTCTCTCTGCGACTTCCCCGCCTTGACCCGGCTGCAGCGAACCTGTTGGTTTCCATTAACTCCGTGAAATATAGGTTTCTCGCTTCGAACGGATAAAAAGGAGCTCGCGAGCAGATAATCGACGCGAAACGCTTTTATCCTGGTGGACTTTCGCGATTCTGCGCGATTTTCTCCAAACCAGGGAAAGTCCCAGAACGTAAAAATATTTCGTTTTATTTCATTCCTTCGAAGAAATATTTTTCTTGATCAGGTCGACTAGAGTCCATTCGAGAAAAGCATTCAGACAACCCTTTTTGTTTAGTTTTGTTTATTTAACGGCGAATAATTCCTAAAGAATTTTCTGATGTTCGAAACAGTAAAAATATGTTGCCTAGTATATGCAGAGCACTGTGTACAAAGGGTTAACTCACGGAAGATAGCAGCGATTAATCTCATTAATCAATACAATTGATTTTCGTGGGAATATTAAAGGAAAAAATACAAATTTTCATCGTTCGTTCAAATCTGTCGCTACGTCTTTCGTGGGTTTCGAGCGAGCGAGTAAAGTTAAGGCGAGAAAATTTGTTTTCTGCCAAATCTTTGGCGGAGACGAGTCGTAAAGTTTGAAAATTGCAAGGCTTCTCTGAGACTGGCGGTGTTCTTGGAACCGATTGGACGATGAACGCGCGTTTTGTCATCGAGCGTCCGCCGAGAATCACCAATGCCTGGACTTTCCATCAGCTCCTCTCGTTAAAGGAATCTAGACATCACGTATGCGGCTCTGTGATCATGAGACGGACGGTTCCTTGAACTTTGCAGTCAAGTTCGCGTCGAATCATCGATACGTTACGTTATCGCGAATCCATAATATCTCTTTGTTATCATCTCGAATGGGAAACGAAGCATTATATGATCATTCGTCGTCGATAAATGATAAAACAGTTCTGACGTTAAGAATTTATTGAACCAGTATATGAAGACAGTTCCTACTCTAGTAGACTTATTGAGAACCTGAAAGATGTTGGGTGCTTCACGTTAATGGATTGATTGGTTCGTCTCAACTTTCTTAATTACACTCCAATAGATATATCGAACGGTATAAATTGCATCAGGACGATAAGTGAATGGAATAAAATAATTTAAGAATTAAAAAAAAAAACCTAGGGGAATAGACGTTGTTTTATAATGACACGAAGGCCGTCGGGGACGGGAAGCAAACTCTAGTGTTACAGATGCCGAATGAAAGCTGAAACGGCTCATCGAGGGGAATAAAGAAAAAGACACGAGGTATTGTGTGTCGGTGCGCGGACTTTTTCGTGAAACATTATTCCCGATCTCGCAGAGCCGTGAATATGCATTTCATAATCGGTTCTGATTCGTTGTCGATGAACGATCGAGAGCCAGCAAACGCGGCGGCAAAAAAGTTTCGCCGAATCATCGATGACTCAATGCGTGAGTGGCAACGTTTTCCTCTCTGTTTCCGTAACTTTTACCGAGCCGCTTGTCTCGCTGTTCCCGCCGAGGTATTTGGACATTCATTGGGCGTACGACGGAAGTCGCGACGGGCCGCGATAAATATTTCACGAGATGTTAATTAATATCGGGTAATTGCCGCGAGTCGAGTTGTCGAAAGCATTGGCGCGATCCTGTCGACGATAATCCGTCAGATTTCTTTTTGTTCGGTCCTTTGAAAAATTGGTGGAAAGGAGTTTCGAAACAAGGTAAAGAATTCTTTGCATTATAATGTATCCACTTGTTATCTGTACAAAAAAAATTTTGATTTTAAACCATTGTGAACTAAATACGTAACCTAAAATTTATGTCCCTCGAAGTCTCAACTCGAGAATTAATTTGTCTAGTTCCATAATGGAAAATCCTGTTACCCATATATGGATGATATGGCTGTCGAAGTGTCAAGGTGTTAAAATAAAAATCTCATCCGAGGAGTTGCAGAAACCAGAAGTTGCTATTTTGTTAATTCACCGCGTTGTGCAAAAGGTTACGTGGGACAGTTAATTAACGAAAAATGGTACGTTTTGTTGCAGATACGGGCGCAGGCACCACAGAATGGGCCTATTCGTCAGCGGCGCCATCTTACCCAGCGCCTCCGGTGAGCAGCGGTGGTTCCTTTTCGCCGATACCTGGCGGCGCGTTTTCCTATCCAGGAGAATCCCTCTCTCACCACCCGACCACGGAACCCGTGCCGTTACCCGCTGGTGAGCATTCGAAAAGTTCGCGAGAGCATGCCGCGTCAAGCTGAAAAGGGAAAAAACCGACGCGTAACGTCCCGATACTGTTGTGACGCAGGAGGCATTCGAGGAACGCGTTCTCTTCTTCCTCTGTGTGACGTAACCGAGAGTTGCAAGAGCGGTATGACGTGCCACGGAGCAAACAGCTCGGAACAGTCGTCAATCCGCTCTATCTCTCGATTACAACCATCTATGAACTCAATGAAATTTCCGTATTTTCATTACAATTTTTCCTATTTTTTGATGGCTGAAATAGTCCTTTTCTATTCACTAAGAAGATCTTTATAGTCTGCAAAACTATAATTGCAGTAATTAAATTACATAATGGGGTGTGTCTTGGAGGGAGGAAATATTAGTTTTCCATTTTTCACGAATTCTTGCAGTTTTGTGTTCCCAGGTAAAAGGTAACTTTGTTATTTCCTGGCATACAGTATATTTTAAGTCAGATTCTCGTAGAAATTTCGCTGAGTGTATTATTAGACGTTTGCCAAGTTCCCAGTGCCTCCTGGTCTCCATCGGTTCGCAGTTCTGCGATTCTTTAAATCGATTTCGTGTCTTGGATTAGCAATGTACACGTAACATTTGCTTTCCATAACCTTCCTGAATCTCCATCAGCCACCAGCTTCAACCACCTCGCTTCGACCCAGCTTCGAACCGCCTGACCATGCCATAGGACAAAGCCTATTTCGATCTTACAGTGCTTTCGTCGGAGAACCAGCAGGACACTTACACGCCAAACTGCGTCTCCATGTATCCAGGCCACGGGACGTCATCTACGTCTCTGCCTCTAGTGCCCAGCAAGTCCAGCGACCCGGACATCTTCACGGGAGGCGGAACAGGAAGTGGCAGTCCTGGCTATCACTATGGTTCTTGGACACCGACACCAGCCACGCCGGTTCCGGTCGCCTCGCACAACTACAATCCTAATTACCAGGGCTACTACAACAACCCTAGCCAGAACTACATCAGCCCGGCGCCTATGGTTCTCTATCCGCAACTCTACAGCACGGTGAACCAAAATCAGATCCATCTTCACCTTCACGGCGACCTGACCGACGAACAGGTCACCATAGCAGGTAGCAACCTCACCATCAGCAGCAACAGACTGGAGATCGGGGTCCTGGGCGAGGAGAGCGAACAACGGAACGACGTCTGGAGGCCCTATTGAGGAGATCCTGACTACGGGGATGCTGAGTTCGTAAACGTTCGAAATTGTACCCGGTGTTATAAATGTGATATCGACGAAAAATTCGTCGCTCAAAGCGGCCAGGACGTTCGAAAGAACGTCTAAATAGGAGAACTCGAGTTTTTGGGACTCTGTGGTGTTCGTGGGTTGCAGGTTGTATGGTTTTCATGGTCGCGGAAGGATTCTCTGAGAGAAGCAAACGCATCGAGATCACAGGTGGAATGAAATTGTTTTTGTGGGAGATTTGATGTCTCAAGGTCTTTTTCGAATGTTCGATGCTTCGAAGCCCAGGCGCGAGTGATCAGTGTTTTGTGGAATAATACTGATGACAGTGAGGTAACTGGCGAGAGAGTCTGAGATGTTGGAAAGGATCTCGCTGGACTGCTTGATCGCGATTGAGAGGATCGATAGGGATGGAGTAGCGAACGATTCGGTGTTGTAAACCGAGCCAGCGGGTAGACAGTCCATGTAACGTTGTAAATACACAGATATTTTCCAAGAAATAAAATCTTGCCTGAACAGGTTCCTGAATCCCCACCGTTCACCAGATTTATCAGGTTCAATAGAGCGCCCAGCCGACTATAGTCACATTCCCACTTGGGCGTGTCACTCGTTCAACGCGCTGACTGCCACAACCGAATCCATCAAGTTTCCTACGACATTTTGTTTCAGACAGTTTAAATTTACTTAATCTTAGCGTTTATCGTAGTGTTAACCGTTGCAACTTCGTCGAAATTCATGAACATCTCGCGTTGGAAATTAATTTTTTTAATTAATTCTGGGCCCTTACATTAAATCACCTATAACATTTATTCAAACTAAACTTTCTTGCTTATCAAGAAATGTCAACTGTAGAACTATGCAAGCGTCATAACTTGAACAAACACTAATGAGTCCAACAAGTCATCGAAGCAAAGAAATTGATTAGTTCGAGTTTCGCGAAAAAAATTTCTATTTTTTGAACAAAGAACATTTTAGAACACCGAAAAAATTTGTCGACCATGGTACATATAATTTTCCTTTTTAAGAGTCAAGACGTCAAAGTCGAGGACTAATTGCAATTAGCATTATCCGAAGACACAGAAGTAAAAATGGCCTCTGCGATTGGATGTAGCTACGGTAGGACTTTGTTTGTGTGAACAAACAGCTCGATCGAAGGAAGAATCAAGAAAGATGAACGACCAAAGGACCCCCTTCATTAGCGCGGAAATACGATGAATAGATCCTTTCCGGTAGTTTCAAGTAGAAAAATTTTTATCCGGCTGGCAGCGTGGTAGCAAACCACAGAGGCGCGGTGGTCTGTCTGTGTCTGTCTCTGTTTCTCGGCACAGGGGGCACGGATAATCCTTTTCACGAGCGCAGCGAGCTCTATTTAATATTTAAAGCACGCTGGAAATGACGAACGGACGGATAGTTGCGGTCTACACCGGCCAGGCTCACAGTGTCCTACCTCCCTTTATTAGCAATCCACCCTGCTTTGTTGTCCCTGTTTTACTTTGCCGAACTCTTCCGGACCGTCGTTTTTGCTCCCAGAATCTCTCGTGAGGTAAAATTAAATCTTAAAAATTATGCTAAAATTTTTCCCCCTTTCTGCCATTTTCACGCCACAAAAGTTACGAATTCTTTAATCCCTAATGTTCGTGACGTGTACGAAACGTTCAATATGGCAGCTCGTTCGATCCAGAGTCGGGTAAACTTTATTAACTTTTATTTATTATTTGGTGTATGCAAAAGTTTATATTTTATTCGAGATATCTTTATTAACATGTTATAAACTATATAATACTTTTTAGTTCTTATTTTTCGAGTCAATGAAATTTCGAAATCGTGAAAATAGAAACAAATGAAAGCCTGATCGTACTAAGTTTATTAACTATTGGTGCGATTAAACTTCACGTTTCGACTCTATTAACGTTTTACGAATCATCAATGTAACGTAGGAAAATTATTTTACAAGTTTATTTTATTTTGATTATTTAGAAAAAACTAATAAAATGTCAACGGTTGTGTCTACTATCAGAGTTTATTTGGCCCATATTCAATACGTAAATACGCATATTCAATATTCAAACTGTGGTTAATACAATCATAAAAAAAAAATGTTAAATGGCTCGGTAATATTTTAGTAAAATCTGTGACACGCAATATGAGTCATATTTTTACTTTTATTCTTAGTTTACGTTTCTTCGATGTTTTCCGTAGTCCTTCGACTGGATTTAATTTATTTCATTGGTGTCTCGAGAGCTAGAAACTTGAAACATTGTGTAATTATTTGAAAGAGTACGCGGAAAATGGGTTTTATTTATTTCGAAGTCCTCGAACGAGGTTAAAGAGCTGCCTCCAACGAATTTGGAGTTTAGAAAGACTGCATTGAGCAACGATTGCAACGATCAGTAGAAAGTTACTTAAATCTCGAGTTCCAAGCGAAATTACTGCCTGAATGAGGAATTAATAGATAATCCGTTGATCGTCGAGCTACGTGTATAGAACGAAGAAGCAATCTTCGTGATTAGAATCAACGTTCTAATGAGGAGGTTGAAGCAACTGCGCTGTCCATTTCCCGGTTTTAAACTTTTACCAAACTGGTAATGGCCGCGTTCTTCCTTTCTGCAAATCGATAAAAAAAAATAAACGACAAAAATACATTTACTCCTTGAAACTTCCGGTTCGTAGAAAGTATTGTCACAAAAATCCGGTAAAAGGAAATGTGAGATTACACGACTAATTTCTGTGTCACTGTATCTGCTTAGAATCTACTACATAATTCTGAAGATGGATTTCTTTAGTACCTTTCTCGGAATTAGAATCTGCCATTTCATTATTCCATGACAGTACCGAATTAAAATTCATCTTCCTCGTACAGGTAGAAGCTTCGTGGAGTTTCAAATGCCACAAACACACACTTGGGTTTTTTTTAAACAGTGCAAAATACATTATTCTCTCTTATTTATATTCTGCGATAATAATGAATCAAATTCATTTTCACGTGATAACACAGAATTACAAAATACTACACATTACGTACACATTAAGTTTTCTGAACAGTGCAGAATACAAAATGCAGAATTACGGATTCGAGAATCAAAATTATTCATTATATTTTATAAAATAGATTCATTCAAAATTGATAATTTCGTAAAGTTCAAAAAAGTCACAGATACGCGTTTAGATGTTTCTCTTCCAACATTCAGAATATTCTAAACGTGATATAACTTTTTTAGAATCAGTATTCATTATCCATTGCCTTTCAACGCAATACGTAAATGAAGTTGTCTTCCTCGCGTGAAAAGATTGAAAAAGTCCTGGACAAAGGATTCTATAAAACAGAGGAACATTCGCTGCAGAAGGTACCTGCCCTTTTTTAAAATAAATACAGTCCTTCCCGCGTCGATTTGTCTGCTCTTCGCGGACGGAACGCTTTCCGGTGACTTCTTACGCTTCCTCTTCGGTGATGTTTACTGCCACGGCGAATGGAACGTCACGACAGGAATAAAAGCATGGGATAGGCCTAGAGGCGGCCGTCGCTCGTAAGCTTTCCTCTTTACGAGGATGACTCGACCGCAGACGAAGAGCCTCTCCCGCCCTTTTCTGCGCCCGTTAAAATGAACTAAAACGCGTTTCGTCTCGCAGGAAATCGTCGACACCTTCGATACCACACGACATCCATCGCGGTTCGTGTCAAAGACTGGCCGAAACTCAGCTAATGAACTTAGACCCGTTCTCCAGAATCCGGAGCCTTAAAATGTCAGGTTCGAAAAGTCGACTTTTCAGTGTTTACAATGATCAATTTCAAACACAGTTAAAATTCTTCTGCTGGTTTGATCCATTCCTATGAATTTCAGAATTTTCCAAAAAGGAACAAATATGTACTTGCATAATATTTCTTTGAAGATTTGAAATCGCTGAGTTGTAAATACGAAAAAGAAACGGAATATAATTTTTACTTTATGTTAAACTTTCGTAAAAGAAGTTCGATCATTTTTAATTTAACGCTAGTTTTTTACGTCTAAGAATGTCCTTAATATTTGTTAATATCAAATTAAATTTCTCTTTTTATGGCATTATTGATAACAGTAACGTAATTACAAAGTTTTAATCTAATATCATACGTTTAAAGTGTCGGTCACCGGTGACCACCGTGGCAGTCAATGTGTCAAAGAGTGGAGGGAAAAAAAAGTCTGGCTACTGAAGCGAAATTGGATATAGCGTACCTTGTAATATAATTAAAAGTTTTACACGGCTGCATCAAATTTCTCAAACTCCAACACCCGTATATTCGATCGTACAATTTTATTAACTCGCAGTAATTGATTATTCAACGTTCGTACATTCCTTGTCCATGCAGTTTCAATTGTTCGTTAATCGCCGTTTCATTCTCACTCGGCCGTCGAGTGCAACAATTTAAAATACTGCCGCGACAGTGCGTTATAAATGTACGTTTTACTCGTTCATACTGTGTGTCTTGTACACTTAGGCGAAACGTTCGGCATTAAAATCTTGAAATTTATTCTCCCCGACGGAAGAAAACAAAGAAACGGAACGGGGTCTACGTAGGCACGTTTTATTATCAATTATCAACACCTCCGCGTTTTCATTAAACGATCTGACATTCAACAATACTTACAACACCGATGGAATTCAGGACAGAATGGAGACACTCGCGTGGCAATAGTCGATTTATACAACAGTCGGTAATTATATCTTTCTTCCTCACTAACTTACAAACGATATACAAAATATATGTATAATATATTATATCGAAGCAATAAATAAACTGAAAAGTCGTCGGCTAGTCGCTAAAGACCAGAATATGAAAATTAACGATAAAAATATCTAGCTTCTCTCGCTGATCGTCGCTACGGACCAGCAGCAAGAGTATTATTTACAATAAAATATAACATTGTTATTTTCTTTCGCGTGTTGCAGTTCTACAGTTCTGCGGTTCTCTTTTTTTTTTTTTTTTGGCAAAATCGGAAGGACTCCTCGAAATCCCTCCATTCGCACGAAGAATATAATAACTTTTTGCTCTAAACGTTTCTCTAACTTCCAGATTCAACAGCATTCGTTAATTCTTAACTTAGTAAGTACTCCCGTTCTCCATTTTCCTTAATAGACTAATTCCTGGATGTCCGTTTGGATTGGTTTTTAGGTAAAGGAGGGAAATACAGCTGACGATTGAAAAGAAATTTGTGTGCAGGACGATTCTAAAATATCTGTTTTGATCAAACTTTAGTTTTCGATGCCTGATAAAACTTGAAATTATTAGTAAAAGGGAGATGAACTGCTTAAAAACGTAAATTATTGGCACAGAAGCGACCTTTGACGATACAAACATATCATCGTATTTTGTGATGTATTCAAATATGGGGTTAAATTTGAGTTAGGTTCGATTTTTTAAAATAATCTACACCCACTTCCAATAAAAAAAAAATTTAATCAATTTCTGGAATAACTTTTCTCGTATAATTTTTAGAAACGGTACCTTCTTTCATTCTGGCTTGAGAGCTATAAAATTTAGCGATCTTCGTGAATTTTTTTCCATCGACTACTACGTCCTACAAATAATAAATAAATAGTAAAATTAGTGGAATAATTATTTCCTGCGACGAAGGTACACTTTCTTAAGAATCGCCCTGCACACCATTTCGGAATTAGGGTTTACTCCAAGGGTCTGTCCCTCCCTTAAAATGGGGTAAAATCATCCAAGAATCGTTGTTGGGTTTTCGTTTGGGAAAGAGTTGTACGCTGTTTCTTGAAAGTTCGAGGGATGGTGCCAGCTCGCGACGTCGATCGGGCTCGTCGCGACGCCGCGCGTATTCGCCCGACGCTGGAAGCAAGGCTCCGGATACATTCGACTCCGCGACTGGACCGCAAACTACAGTTAAGCGCAAAGAGCATAAAATGAGAATCGAGAGATGTGCGTGCAGAGTGGATCGTAAATAAAATCCTTGTCTCTCCGTGTCGACGCGTCTGGGCGCGCGGTGAACTAGAGACAAGCTGAAAACGGGACATCGTTTCTTTCGCTAGGATGAGCTATTGTCGGTCGTGTGCACTGCACTTCCGGCCGCTTTCGGCGAACCTGGGATCCTCGAACTCCTGTCTGAAACTCTGGCTCGACGTTCAACTTCGTTAGCAGCGATGGCGTCCGAATGGTCCTCGATCATCCACCTTAGATCCATTCATTCTTTGGGACTCGATTAGAGATACAGTTCTTAACACTTTCACGGCCACTGTCTCGCGTGTGTGGTGTCACGTTTGTAAAGGTTTTTTATTTCGTATACTCCTTATGGTGTCCCAATATTTGTAACTCCTTGTAATAATATTTCTAGCATCTTCGTGTGCTTCATTTTGCTGCTCGTACGAATGCAGTTGAAAGTTTGTCGATTTAGATTCAAAGAATTTAATCAGAAATTTCAACTTCCATAAATTCAGAAATAGTTTGTAACGAAAGTGTCCGAGACTGAAGAAATAAACAATTGAATAAAATTGATATTCATCTGTTTGCTTGTAGAGCTAATATTTGAATATCTATAAAATGTTAAACTTGAAAATATCGCTTCGAAAAACAGTTAGGGAGCCTCCACCAGATTGACTGTCAACAGATAGCAGTCTTCGTGCGAAACGTGCGGCCATTGAAGTGTTAACGCAGATCTCTTGCTGTTCGTAATATATTTAGCGTACGAAAGTATACTTCGATTATTCGAGAGCGAAGATGTAGAAGATTTATAAATATTCGACGATGTTCATGGGGTTGAATAGACGTTGCTGCTCGAGTCGAAGTTGTCGATGATTAACAGAAACGTTCACTCGGTGTCCTATTGACATTTTTGAGTTCGCTGGTAGGCACCGAAATGGTTTCAGAACGATTTGTGGAAATACATCTGTTCCCAGATGTATTGAAGTTGCCCCTAATTGCTCGTTAACCCGTATAACACGGCAATTCGGTGGAAAAGGGCCGATAAACGCTGCTTGAGGACGTGGTCCACCGCGTGCCTCGTGAGGACTCGCACACCGCTCACGAAAACCGGAAGTAACGGGGTCAGTTGGTTATCCTGTAAACAGTTTTTCGTTTTTACATCGTCAACGCAATCATTCACGAAGCTTGTTTCTCATGAATTGCGCCGTTCTTTTTGAAACTAGTATAAGTTCATTTGTTCATACATTATTATTTAAAGGTATATGTATTTGAATAAATTAAAAACAAAACTTGCCAACGATCATGCCACGTTGAAAACACCGGTTCTCGTCCGATCACCGAAGTTAAGCAACGTTGGGCGCAGTTAGTACTATTACGAGAGGAGATGTTAGCACGCTACCCACAAGCTAAACCCTGATGCCCTCTACTTTTTAGGTTTTTAGCTTCATTCGAGATCGACTTACTCAATAATAACCAAGAATCTAACAAATGGAGGGGATTACGTGGGGCCTCTTGAGTTGTTTAGATTGTAGGTAGTGTGCCATCATTTCGTCTCCCAATAGTACTTGAATGGGTGACCATTTTGGAACACTGCGTATTGTTGGCAATTAAACATTTAATAAAAATAAATGAAAAGAATTCATAAGAAACAAGATTCTTTTCATTATAGTGTACGAATATGAGCAGGAGTAACTGTAGGTAAACATACCATTATTCGTGAATATCGGTTTTTATGAGAATTATGAAAGTATTTTCAACTCACCGGCAAAGCCAAAGTCCAATCCAAAACGGTGCTAAGAGTTTCGGCCCAGGCCTTCCTGTGCGCCTCGCTGTCCTTGTGGATGTTGCTCTTCCTCTGGAACGCGGTTTCCCGCGTCGGGAGGTCCTGGTTGTCGACGCTCGACTCCTCTTCGCCGTCCCTGAGAAACGGATTGGTCCTGAAGCCTCTCTTGCTGTGCTCGTAATCGCGCAACAGTTCGTCGATATTATCCAAAAACTTTGGCGATCCTTTTTCCTCTTTCTTGTCGATCTTCAGGGACAGGCGAGGAGAAGCCTCGAGGTCGTTGGACGAGCTGGACACGGTCGATCCCCGTGTCCTCCTCAGCTCCATCACCGATCTGCACCTCAACGCTGCCGCGTCGAAGCGTTCAAATTTCTCGTCGTCCGTTTCGCCGGCATCTACGAATTTAAAAGAGTCTCTGCGAGCCAGCAAGCAGGCGTCGCTTTTCCTTCTCTCTGGTCTCGGTTTCCGATACCCGGAGAACTCGTCGAACGTCAAACTAGCAGCGGTCGCCTTTGCTTCGAGCGCGTTCGTCGCGAAAGAGTACGCGGACTCGGTTCTTCTCAGCGGGCTTAGCTTGTAGTACAAGTCGTCGCGATTGTTGATCAACCGCGGCGGGGCTGGAGTCGTCGAACTGTACTTCCCGTCGATGTATCCCTCGCTGGAGGTGCCGCCGGACCGATCGGGATACACGATCTTCTCCGTGACCGAGCCCAACCTGGACACTGGCCTGGAGTCGTCGGTCTCCGGTTCGGACTCGGGACCAGAATCAGTGGAGTACTCCACCGCTAGGTCAGACAGTCTGAAGGGCCTAGCGTCTTCGTCAGACTCTGGGCCGAGTTCTTCCAGCCCACTCTCGTCGTCCAGGTTGATATTGTAGTCCTCGATATCCTCTGGCTCCTCCTGGCCCGTCAGATCCTCCGAATTGACTATCGGTGGCTGCGCCAGAATCGCTCTGTCGTTGATGGGTTCCTTTCTCGTGATCTCCGGAAAGTCATCGGGCTGAGCTACCAACAAAAATATCTTCCTCTCCGAGAAATTGTCGACTTTGGTGTGTCTTCCATCCTCGTCCAGGACCACCTCCACGTAGCTCTCGCAAAGTTCGTCGAACGTGTTGCGCAACTGTCTCAGGTACCTGGACAGCTTTCTCAGGCTCGGTGTCTTGAAGCACTTGTCGTCGGGGCTCGAGGTCAGCATCGACTTCACCGTCTCCAGGGTCACCTCGGTGTCGTCCATTTCGCGCAGACACAGCTCGAACAGAGTGACTATCTTGACGGTCCAGGCTGCTCCGGCCTGGCGATAGAGGTTCGCCGGTTGTCGGAGGTTCGCCACCTTCTGGACCAAGAATTTCAAACCAGGGCGGCAGTCGAACTTCAAGGCGGCTGCGTATGAGAGGTCCAGCGCAGAGAAGAAAATGTCCACGTGATGGCTGGTCAGGCACGAAAGACAACCTTGCACGAAGGGCTTTGGCGACGCCGATGACAGTGAGTGCGGAATGACGTGCGACAGGCTAAAAATTTGGACGAAATTACGATGACGTTGACACGACGTATTGAGTCAGAACTGCAGTTAACCGTGCAGATTTGAGCAAAAGTAAACCTTGCAGTAGTGTATTTGCAAAGATGTGTAATCTTGTTGGAGAAGAGTACGTACCTGGGAAAAGAGGAATCAGCGCCCTGCAAGAGCACACTGGCGATGCAATGGAGGAGCATCTGATGAACCAAAAGACCGACCACCAGTGCTCTGAGCTGAACTCTGACAATATAGAGGTCGGGGTTGAGGGTGGAGGCCACCGAAGGTGGATATAAGAGGAACACGTACGATCTGTCGTCGGACGTTCTTGATGTGTCTTCGGTGCGTTGTTCCTCGAGGAGGAACACCTGAAGAGACGAGCATAAGAACGTCAGCCCTTCGGCGATCGAGGGCGATATTGCATCGCATGATTCTTCGTAGATCCTCGAAGGACGCTTGGTATTCGCGCATTAGGCGGTTCAGGTAGTTCTAGGAATCTTCGAGGAACTACGGAAGCTATCGTGCGTGACGTTTGGAGCCTGTTGCAATGATATCGTGATGTCGTGACTAAGGATGACGGTCCGTTCGTGATTAATCGTAAAAAGTAATCGACGGTGGTTCTAGCTCGACCTAACGTGATTTCGTTAATTCGATCGGTCGGTTAAATACGTGTGCATTCTACGAAAGCTGCAGCTTCTAGAATAGGTGTCGTATATCTCATCACGTACATATTATGTGACAGTGAAATTCTAGCCATGGACTCAAGCCATGGATTTTAATGGTGATACGCAAGACCGTGCCAAGTTAAGTTTAAATGATATCTCGGCCAACGACGGGGTCCTTCTATGCTCCGATCAATTTTTTCCAGACGCGTTAACACGTTCACTGCCACGCCAGTCGACGTTTGCTCGAATTCGAGCGAGAAACACGGAAATGTATTCTGCCATTGTAATAAATCTAGCAACGCGTTGCGAGTTCGAAGCGTCGGCCATCGGTGACCACCGTGACAGTGAACGTGTTGATCATTCGAATGATTTTATTTGCCAATAAGTCTACGGTACTTTGTAGATTGAATGCATGAAAGAATTTGAAGGATTCCATGGACGAGGATGAATTCTATGACAAAGGACCTCGTCGAGGAGGTTCTGCAGCCTGACCTGTGCCTTCTACCAGCGAGTGCAAACATCTAAACGAGGTGATCGGTTTACCAATCGTTTCGTCTCAGCGTCGACAGGCTTACTTCGATTCCTCCCCGTCCTTCTCATTCGCTCCCGTTGCGAAGGCCGTTAAAAAGGTATGAGGGTGCAATACAAGAACCAATCAGCAGATAATAAAAGCATCTGTATTTGACACAGTGTGCATCGAGCAGTACAAAAATACACATTTAACGTGACACGGGAGTCTCGACAATGCGCACTCTTGCACAAACGTTTTATCGTTTCGTTAATATCTTTTTCCCCCTTCGAACACTCTGACAGTCGTCTAATTGTAACGCTGCGCAGCGGCATAGAATTCGAGTAATCGCCTCGAACGCAACGGATATTTACACGTGCAGTGGTGTCCGGATATATGACAACGAATTTGTCCGCTTATATGATCACTATCGTTTCTGGCGATGGCGGATCGAGCCAAGCCTCAACATTATTTGCACTTCTAGCCAAAATTGTAAGTTCATATCATTTTTGGCTGGTTTATTGCCATGGATAAAATATAAAAAATAGTTTTGTAATATTCGTATAGGCAATGAACTATTTTAAAAAAAATTCTGTTTGCATATTGAGCAAGAGTGTATGTTTTTGTAACACTTCATTTAAGCAATCAATTCTAGTCCCTGTTGTGACTCTAAAATTGAATTAAAATATTGGCTATATTTTTTTAAAATACAAATTAAACGACATTAAGCAGTCTTAAATTTATGCAAATGTAATATTTTTAGCTTCATATATCTGGACACCACTGTACTTATTTCGGGGGGAAAAAACTTGGATTCTACGCCGCTGTATGCCATCAGCCATGTAGATGCAAGCTCGAACACACGCAAAGCGCACAATTCATTTAGGCACGGCGTAGCAGAAGGAAAAATAATTATATAGAGAATCTGAGAAATCGTCTACGATCACAATTTGCGAGAGCGAGGATTCCTTTCCAGAGAAACGGTCTCCGAAGGCAGAAAGCGGTTGCAGTCGATTTTTCGTCGCGATGAACGTGGATCGATTAGCAGGCCTGTCGACGACGATCGCGTCGCGAGAGTCATTGATCTCTCGGTAGAGAATTTCGTATAATTTTCCAAATTCCGTTGGTCGGTACAAGAAGAATCGATGCGGTACATTCGTTCGTCTGTTTGCTTTGCCCTATCGTTTTCATTAAATTTTTTGTTTTGTTTTGTATTTTTTTTTTTTTTTTTTTTTCTTAAAATCCATGACGTGAGTTACCGTGGGCGGCTAGAGCCAATGGGGGCCCGTGTTCGACGTAGTGTTAGTGTAATCGGGGGGTGTCGTGTGCTGCCTACAACCGACGGAGTAGGAGGTAGTGTGCTGGTCGAGCAGTGTCGTCTCAATGGTCATCGAATCCTGGAAAGGTGTCGTCGGCAGTGACGCCGCATTCTGCCTCTTGATGGCAGACAATACCTCGCGCAGCTGGCTCACCTGAGAGCAAGTCAGGTCAGGAGGGCACCACGTGTGTCTCTCTCGCAAGCAATTACCGATTTATAGGGCTTTCCAACAAGAGCGATAGAATTTTCAATCGCCATGGCCGCCATATTTCCTATTCGCTTGTTCCAGTCGCGTGACAATTCTATTCGCTAGTGATTTCAATGCCATCGTGGAGAGTTACACGGTTGCTCATCGCGTTGAAATCATTAAGATTTATTATCAAAATTTTTATTCGATTCGAGTAACGTTATTACGTTTAGTGGAAAAATTCGAAGTTACTGGTTCGATTGTTGATCAACGTAGTGCAAAACAGAAAATATTGCTACCGTAAGGGAAAGTATTACTGAAAATGCAAATTTATCGATTCTAGGACGTTCTCAAGAATTAGGCTCAGACTTCTGTCTGGCGAATTCTTTAGAAAGATTTAGATCTTTGTCCTTGCAAGATCCAATTAACTCAGGAATCAAAGCCTGCTGATCATCGTATGCAACTTCAATTTGCTGATTGGACTTTGATTCTGATTTTTCAAAAACGTGAAGTTTACTTATTACTAAGCAAAATTGTCGAATTTTGTTGAAACTATCTCTTTATTCAAATCAAAATTCAATCATAAAATTATTTCGAGAAATTCAGCTGTCAACTGGCCATCAGGATCTCATGACGAGACGCCATTAGATTTTTTCTTTTGGGGCCACAAAATTATTTATTCAAACAAGCTATAAACTATTGGCGATTTCAAAGCAAACATAATTCGTGTTATTGGCGAGATAGAGTCCCATTTGTGTGCCAGAGTCATTGAAAATTGGGTTTACTCGCTCCACTAAACGCAATCGTGGTGGCCGTTTAAATTGCATTTCATGTATATCGAAATAAAGCAACGAGCACCAGATTATCTTTCGTAGATTTTATCTCAATTCAAAGTTCCATAGCTGTTATTGGAAAACCCTATAGTTATTTCTCTACAGGGTCAGTCGATAATAATTATTATCTAAAATGTTTTGCGATCTATTAGTTTTATTAAAAAACGTTTCAAAGGATTTTGCAGTATTTGGAGAACCTCACGAGATTGATGGAATTCGTTTTTTAGTACTGTCTACCATATCAAACTAGAATTTTCTACGAGCTCAACATTTAGTTTCTGAACAATTGGATGTTACTTAATTTAGAGTTTGTCTTAGTACTTATTTTTGTGACTTCATCGAAATTCGTGGATCCTATGCAGATTCATTTTCATGAATGAAAAATACGAATTCAACCATCTACAATAAGATGAACTTAAACCTTGAACCTCAAAATTAAACAAAGTAGTAGAAGTATTTCTTCTAGCATTTTCTGTAAACCAACCACTTTGTCTTTTTATTGGCTGCAATGCAGCATTGTCCTTCAAAAAACTCTGATCACCATACTGTCTCATTAAACAGCAAATTTAAAGAAAGACATTCAATTCATCTTACGAGTGTCTCCAAATACAACAAAATCTATCGAAATATTTTTATTAAAACTAATAGATACCGAAACATTTTAGACAATAGTTCGTATTGACTCACCCTATATGCGCACAACGCTCTCTCACACATTCACATTGACACCTGAGCAAAGTTACTTGAACGTTACAAATTCTAAAAAAAAAAGAAACAAAAATACGTGAACTCGCTTGCGTACGATCGATCGACCCCGCCGAAACGACGGAATTTTGACAAAGAGCATCGAACGGATCACTGAAATTACAATCGAGAACAAATGGTCGAATGGTCAATTGATTTTGTACAAAAGCGACAAGGGACAATGTTCAGTCTTCTAGGGAACTTCGTACCTCAGAATGTGCGATTCGAGGAACGTCTCTCGAAAAATGAAATCGAAGTTCGTAACTTCGATGGTTGCTGGCAACAGGGATCGCGAAAAGCTTCTGGACGATGTATTTCTAAGGATACTTCGACGCGCGTTCGAGTGGAAAAGCAATAGCCTTAAGGATACAAGCCGCCGACATGTTTTACAATTGCTATACTCTGAGCCCTTAACTCTTTGCCAACCGCACACTTTTCGTAAACTGCATGCAATAACGTGGCTAACTTAAACTTGTACAAGACGCTTAACTGTGCTAAGTAAGACCAGTATCTCTTTAAAGAAAGGAGATATTAAAGGTGCCAAAGAAGGAAAAAATATATTTGCAAAGAGAACATTTACATAGTAATTTTAAAGCAGCAAGAAGAAGTTATTTTAGGCTATCGAAAAGTTATTTTCTTCATTATAGATATGCTTATCGTATATTTACACAACTATCGTAGATGGGTGTGTTTCAAATGTCACTTCACACTATATGTATATTCCAAAATTTATGTTGCTATCTATTATACGTATATGCAAGGCTGTTCTTGATGGGGGCGTAAAAGGTGCACTTTATTGTCCACGGTCTCCCTAACCAAGGTACCCTGATTATTATCATAAGGGTTAACATGCTGATGTCCAAAAATAGTACAGTATCGTCTACAGTCTCCTGATTCTCAACATCCTTTATCAGCCGGTATCAAAATTACGAACTTCGGGATCTATTTCCGAAAGGTGGTTTCGTCTGGTTACCAGGCTAAATATGATTCCAAATTTAATTCCTCTCGAGTTGTTCGCGTGTACTTACGTACGATCAGAAATCGCCTGCACACTCTTGAGTTCCAAATACCCTAAAACCCTGAACACCATGTTTTCGATGCAAGATAGGGAACATCGATTACAAGGATCAGTCTTTAGTTTGTGCTGTCCGCTGATCACCGAATAGTCAGGATAGTCGAATGGATACACTCAGCCGAGAGCTCGTGGCGAATGTGAAGGCACAAAGAAGCACAACGAACGTCAAACAGCCAGAAGTGAAATATTTCCTTCCAGATAGTGATGTTCAAACATAAGAGGCAACATTGGGGCAACCTACCTGGGCGGCGAGCTGCCGTAGCCGTTCCGACTCCTCGAGTGTTGCATCCCGTCGCGCGGCAACCTTGACCTGAGCAACGTCACCGTAAAAGGATTCTGATCTCGGTGAGAAAGCCATGGTCAGCTGGTGCAATTCTTGCAGAGAATTTGAACAAGCGCGGTAACAGGCGACGCCGCAGACCTCCCATTGTTCTGGGGTGAGAAGCGGACCGCTGCTCACGAGAACGTGCCTGTGCAAAACGAGATTTCGCCTCTTCAAATGTCAGTCTTCAAACTCTCATTACTGTTACAGCCCTTAAGAACCACCGACGATCGATACATGCAAAATTATAGCGTTATGCGTCATTCGACAGTTGGGGTACAGTACTATTACAAAAAACGACGTTTTCTATGGCAAGCTTTTTCATCAATATCTAGAACTTCTTCTTCATCCACCCCTGCTCCTTCAAATCTCGCAACGATCGGTCCCTGGAACCTTTCTGAACTTTATCCACGTTTCATTTGTAAAGTCTCTAAATTAAAATCCATCGATGATCTTTTAAAAGAGTATCAAGGTACGTAACTTCAATTTGGACGATTGTTGTCCTTTCTCCCAAAGTTCAGACCCCTAGGAGGGTCCGTTTTCTCTGTAAGCAAGCGCGAGAGGAACGAATCCAAGTCCGGGTCGGCGAGAGAAGCGGATTGCTACCAAGAGTGGGTGACTCTAGAATTTCAGATCAGGATCCCGTTCGTCATTCACTGCCAGGCTAGCTATCTGCCCGCGAACCTGTCCCGTTTTTAAACTTCGCGCACGCCTGTACATCGATACCTCGCGACCGACCCCGGTCAGGATTGAATTACACAGCTCGACGTACGCCGTGCATTAATACGGAGAAAACGCGCGAGTGGATACAGCCGTGCCAGAGATAGAGAAAGACGAACGCCCTGGACGGGGTCTGTAACGTGTGCGTGCCACACTCACGTGTCCTTGTGTGAGTGTGTTGTTGGCACGACGCTCCGGGGGTGTCGAGTGTCGGTGGCTACCTTATCCCACCGGACAGCCTGTCAAGCTTCGTTATCATCTTACACGCACGCTACGCCCGTAACGACGATATATCTAACCTCCGTCGATGTACATTCCATCGAACCTCCGCGTTATGATTCACCCTTTCTCTCTTCTGATCGTTCTACTCTATCTCGACACGCTAGCGCCGTCCCTTTCCGATTGGCACACAGTGCTCCGGTAGGTGCTGGCCTGGGACGAGACTTTCTTTTTGCGTTTATTCGCTACCAAATGCTATACAGGGCGGGTGGAGAATCCTACAATCTCTTCATTCGTGGTTTCTTTTTCGAGAAAATCGATTTTGAAGTTTACTCAGGGAATGCAATACGATTTATTTATCGTGCATTCTATTGAAGATTGCCCCCGTTCGTGCTAGTATTTACAAACAATGACAGGGTACCATAGAAAATACTCAGATAGTTCGATGTCTGACACAAGTCATTGTCAAGTTGTGGCAAGGTATTGATAGAAATATTTTCGAAAGGCATAAAAGTGTGATGCACTTCTGTTCTCCATAACCCAATACATAATTCCATGGAAAATAAAAGCTTACCTGATACAGGCGCAACCCAAACGAGCTATGCTCTCTGTGGGCTGAACGACGCATTCCGCCATCACCAGTAAAAGTTGCTTCAACATCAGCGTCGTGGCTGACAAATAGGCATCGTTTCGAACAACATCGGGACCTAGAAGCCATGAAATGAGGCCCAGTTACTTGCACCTATAAGTCCCTATCCTACTTTATCCTAAAGGCCAGACAATTCACGGACAAGCGACGTAACAGAAGCCTGGAGATTCAAACAAATAGCGACATTTGTTCATAGAAACATCTGTTAGTGAACAATATCGAACGGAACTAGTTTCCAGTCGTTGCTTGTATGTCGCTTGTTCGCAGACTGTCTGCCAGTCTGGACGGATCTTAAAGAAGGCGAGCATGGTTCAATCACCTTGCAAATGAATCAAGTAATCGACAACCAAATCCGTCGTGAGGCCGCAGCACTGCTTGAAGTTCGGTGCAAAGTTGTCCCAGCCCCTGAAGATCTTGGACGTTTTCCTCAGCCAATTCTGAACCATCGGAAGTAGCAAATGATTGACGCAGTAAAGACCGAACGCTGGTCCAGGGACGTTCAGGGTGTCTCGTAGAAGGTGGAACAAAGTTTCCAGAGTATGAGGCTGATAACGTTTCGGGCATATCATCGTGGCGCTAGCCAGACCGTCGATCAGGATGTACCAGACCCTCAGGATGCCACTGGGCTTGTCCATGCTTTGCAAAGTGGTGACCGTGTGAACGTTGTCCATCAAGACGTCGTGCGGCCGTTCGGGCATGGTCTCTTGAATCGACTCGGCGTGCTTGTCGAATCTGATCAGCTCAGAGTTCGGTATGCTGGGGTCGACGTATTGGGGTATGGTCGAGACCTGGATCCTCTGGGCAGAATGGAAGATGGGACAGGCCGGCATCCCGTACATGGAGGCCAGAATGTCGCTGCAGCTCAGAAGGTACTTGAGGCTCTCGACGCACAGTCTCATGCGCCTCGATTCTGCTATATCGATCTGGTTCTGCTCGTCCTGGTGTCCATCCGCGTCCCCGATGCCGCGCACGTGCCTCAGCAGGCACAGGATGCAATCTAACGCCGCATTGGCGAAGACCAACGTATTGTCCGTTGATAGGAAGACCCTGAAAACCTCCAGCAGTGGCGCCGATTCGACGGAATCTGAATTACCGACGGAGGCTACGCGCAGAGCACCGAACAGAGGTCGCCATCCAGAACGAATCTCTGTTCGGTTGGTCTCGACGAACTCGCAGATACAGCTGACGATCTGGCAGGGATAAATTTATCGTGTTTTCGGATGAACTCAGAATTGAAATTTTTTTTCTTATTTCTTTTAAACAATTTTCTATTTTGTGGATCGTGAAGTAACAAGCCAAAAAAATTGAAGAAATCGTCTATTAATTTTGAAGACAAGTTCCAAATCTGTTCGCTACTAGGTTGACGAAGCAAAACGACCTACTTGGTCCTGCACATCGCTGTCGCAGAGTTCTAGGCACAAGAGGTTCTCAAAAGGCTTGAAAAGAGCTTCGTTGAAATGGAAGTGCGGCAGCTCGACTTGTTCGTTCAGTAATGCCGCCATCGAGTCGTGAATGCATTGAACCGCCTTCTTGGAGATGCTGCGATCTTTGTGGCAGGCTGCTTCCATGAAGTGTGGGCCCCAAATGCTCCAAACCTGGGATAACAGTTTTCGGATTACCTTCCCTTCGAGTCTCTTTCCAAAGTCTCATCGAAATCGTCGCACAGTGTGTCCAACAAACGAAAAAAGACAAAAAAACTGTAATCTATGTACAATGGCTGCCATCTACTTAAGACTGTTTGTTGGCCCAACAAGAACACTTTCTTATATTGTGTCATGGCCATATATCCACCATTGTTGACTTGGTTGTCATGATTTAATGTGTTCAAGCAAACATTATGAACTTATCCAAGCGATCTTTATTGCTCAAATATAGTACTATAATTAAGTAAAAATATATAATCGAGTTTGCTTAGATAATGAGCAAATATAGCTTGAAGTTTTAAATATTTGAACACCTCTAGTAATTAAATAATACATCAAGGAATTAATGTCTTTGATGCCAAAAGTTAATTTAAAATAATTTCGAATTCTCCTATGCGCGACACACTGTGCGTCGATACTACTAAAATTCTCACCCTCATTATATGAATCAGTGGCCTGCCACTCTTCACGCACTTCAACATAACTTCCCCTAACCGCGCTAGGAGCAACACGTTCATCTCGTTCTCTCTGGGCTTGCTCTTCCTCCACCAGAAGCGTTTGTTGTCCTTGGAACCGTCCGTGGTTTTGAACAACTGAGCTTTGCTGGCCTTGCAAAGAGCCGTCAGGAACAAGCACAAAGCTCGAAGGTTCAGCTTCAGCGCGGCGTTCTCGAACAGCCTGTCGACTTGTTGCGAGAGAACGCAAACGATCTTCGCCGCATAGTCCGCGGGCAAAATGCCGTTGAACTGACTGTCCGCGTTCGATTCTTGGATGATCTCTGGAATGGCGTCCGAGCTGGGGTTCTGCGTGTAAGGGCTCGAGAGGAAGCTGTAAACGTCGACGCTGTAACGTCGATTCGATCAATCAAACGAGCTGTTCGAATACCGAACAAGAATTTCGTAGACGACGCCTCACCAGGTCTCCTCTTCGTCGACGATGTTGAAATTGAGCCTAAGTTTGTCCTGGCTTCCCTTGGGATCTCCGTTCGGGACATCCTTCTTCTCTTTCTTCTGCTGTGTTTTCGGCAGCGACGGGGTCTGGTTTCTCCCGAAGAAATCGTGTTCCAGCTTGCTCACGTACAGACAGCACCTTTTCAGAAAATTGAAAGGGACGAATAAAATCCTCGGTACGGATTCTCGTACGTTTGGGTAAGCACGAACGAGTTCTCACGTGAAAACGTGCGGCCAGCAATCGCTGCCGTGGCTACCCAGCTCCAAACCCTTGCCCAGCAGCACGTCCATACTCAACGCGTGCGAAGTGTGAATATTGGTAGCCCTGTTTTGCAATTTCAGACGCAGAACGTCCTTCGTCCGGGTGATTTTCGATATAGACTGTTCCGTGCAAGCGGCTTTGGCCAGGAGAGCGAAGATAGAACCGCACCGATTCTGTAGCCCTGAATAACCAAGTACAAACAATTACGTATCACTGTGTATCTTGCAAGGAGAGTGACCTTTTTTTTTAACATTGTCGATAAGTCGAATGATTTTATTAACCAAGTATGTTGCTTAAAATTGCAGCCTTGTGAAGACCCTCCAGAGACAAAATGACGATGTCCCTGATGCTCCTTCTGCCGCCATCCCTGTTCAGGATGCCTTTGTTATTCTCTTCCTTCGGTGGATTCAGTCCTGTCGTCAAAACGGTCATCATGCTTCCCCAGCAACAGGTCAGTACCCTCCTGGAGAGTTTCGCGCCAGCTTCAGCTTCCGGTGTCGGTTCGCTGCGGGACAGTTGCGCCTTCTCGAGCCTTATGTAATCGGACAAGAGTTGTCCGCCTCTCTGGCTACCAGGAATCCCATCAACATCTTACAAAAGACAAAGGTAAAAATCAATATAAGAAACTTCTAAGTCTTTGTCAGATTCTTAAGACATTCATTCACCGGTAAGGACGTTTATCAAAGCACTGTTCTCCGTGTAACGAGGATTGTAGCCACACTTTTCCAACAGGTTGCAGGCTAACACTTGCTGATACAGTTCGGACAGCCAAGTCGCGGACAAATAAACAAGGACTCCGGATCCGTGCACCTCCTCCACAAATTGTTCCTGAAACGAGGATTCGTTGAAATCGACGAGAATCATAGTACCAGGTTGTCCTGTAAACCCTTGTAAGAGTTTGCACAGATCTATTTTCTCCTAACGATAATACCTCGCTAATGGGAACTTGGCGGCTGTCTTCGTGATAGTAACTGATCCTAATCAATTTCAAGTTGAGAAGCAACGCTGCGTAAGTGGCCAAGTAGATTCCATCCGCGTTCATGATCGTGATCAGAGCGCAAGAGTCTGTGCTGGTATCAGTTTGCTCTTGGAGTTTCTGCTGGGCCGTGAAGACGCCTGAACACATTACATTCCAAAATCATTTCACAGCCGCTTAGTAATATGTGATATAATTGCTACTCTGGTACCTTGGCAATACTCCGAGGCAAAGTTTTGCAACGCCTCGTCTACCTCTATGTTGCTTCTGAGGCTCAACACCATGGGGATCAGATCGCTCTTAAGAGTCCTGACGAACTTTCTGGCATTGTGTCTTTCCACGTCCACGTTGCAATCGTCGGCTACTTGACGGCCAACGTGAAGACACTTTGGAAGCTTCTCTAATCGTAGCCTCTCCCTCTCGTTCTCAATGGCGTAGTCGTTGTCCTCCAAGCTGTTCTCCTCTTGGTTCTCGTCGGACTCGTTCTGAGGGCCCTCTGTATCCGTCGAGTCGCCATCTTCCGATGGTCCGTGGCCCGAAGAGTCAGAGTCGGAACCTATGCCCTTCTTCATCAGCTCCAATTGCTCTCTGAAATCGAGAAAAGTGAATACAAAGAGTCCCATGTACAGTGATCCCTCGTTAATAGTTACTATTCTGGGAATTTGTAACTGTTATCTGTCTTGCTTTTTAGAAATTCTATGATTTTCGTATAGTAGCTCAGTTAAAAAATAGTATAATTATATATGTAATTTTCGTTAAACTTCGTTCGAATAATTGCTTACAGCTGCCACCCTTTCAAACAAGCGAATGTTTAGACCTAGAGGAATTCTAACAGCTTGTACTCTCCTCCAAAGACTCCTCAACTTGGTGTCTAATTTAAAGTTTACCTATAAGTTTTTGGAAGCCGTGCCATGCTCTGATAGGTCAGAGGTCCCCGATAGTCGCAGGATTCCAGGTCGTCGTAGAGACTATTGATCGTGCACGTGTAAGTATGATTAATGGCCTTCCCTTCGCAAAGTTCCTGAAGCGCCGACAACATAGCAACCACGCACGACACGCTAGCGTGCAATATACTCAAACCACCAGTCGTCGATTCCTCGATCGAGTCCATTGCACTGTTAGAAAAAATAAAAAACAAAGTCAAAATGGTGTTCGCTCCTAGGATTCGGAACATTCTCGGGTAAAAACTATTTCTTACAGCCTCATTAGGGCCATGTCGCTTTGAATATGGCTGCATCTGTCTTCTTCCACCAACAACGGGCCAGCAAAGTCTACTATTCGACTAGGACTACGTAGAAGCTCCTTCAGAGCCTTCAGGGATTCTAAGCGCTGCTGGGGAGGCGGATAGAGCAACATCCTGTGGAACACGGACTCCAGAACTGGCCGGAGAGGGCCTACACAGCCTACCAATCGCACCAATTCCGTCCCGATGCTGTAAACAATAGCAATCAAATCAACAGATGCATCAGAGTTGGACACATTTTTATCTGGATAAAACTTTTAGATAAAGAATTCGAGTAACGTAAATTGGGTCACGTGAATCGCCAATTTATATCCTTCTGACGAGTACAGAACAAAGATGCCAAAATACAAATTCTGTATCTTTATAAGGAACGTAAGAAAAAGTTTAAAAAATTCATAAATTCAGACATTCTTGCTGCGTATTACGAATAATGATTATCTGAAAAAGTATCTACATGAAGCAACTTATTAGAGTTTATTCGAACAATGTCAACTTGGCACGTTGGTCGAGTACGCGCTGATATGACTCGTTCACTGATAAACATTTTAATTTTAAACACAGCGTGTAGTCGTAACAAACCATTCGTTGTTTCTAGTTAACGTATTTGTGGTTATTCTCGAAACTATTAAAATATCATAAACGATGAAAATTTCACAGTAATTTTTTTTTAGGAAGATTGACGTGCCTGTAGACGGTCTTTGCCTGATGGCTGTCGAAGCTCAAAGACGTGGCCAGGTATCCAGAGCCTCTCCCAACCTCGTTCTCCTTTCCCTCCCTGGAGATGAAGGTTTTGTCCACTCTGGGGGTGCCCAGAAAAGCGATCAACGCGGGGCAGAATTTCTGCCAGAGGAAGGTGGTGAAGTGTGCATTCGTGTGAATCTTCTGCGGTAGGGACGAGATCAGCGTGTGCAGACACTCCAATAGGAACACCACTGTGTTACCGTTTCTGCCATTGCTGGAACAGGGTTTCCTAAAGTCAAACATTCAAAGGTATTCCAGCGCACAGTGGTTCAAAAACTAGCTTCGCGTGTCTCAAATCCGATTTTCCAACTTTAATATTTCGAGAAAACTGTTTTCTCCAATGATTCGACAACTAAGAATGAAACAATTTTTTTAAATTACTTATTACATACAGTCAGGGACGAAAAGATAGATATCCTATTAATTTCTACCATCCCCATTTGAATACGAATATGCTTTTTTACAAATTCTAACCGAATATTTTTATGCTGTTCTGTTAACACAGATTTCCTTTTCAACTTTTGTAGGTTTAGGTATTTACACCATACTAGGACTCTCTGTACGTTCTTTATATTTCTTGCAACATCGACATTCTCAGCAATTTGTCTAGATGTCATTCTTGAAATTAATGCCAGCCTTAAAATTATACATTAAAGAAAGAATACGAATAAGATTTTAATTTTGACCACCCAAGATCACTGTGCGGCGGAATGGATTTTGTTCCCCTTACTTTTGAGCCTCGTCCAGTTTACTGCAGATGTATTGGAGTATCGGTAGAGCCTCATTGAAACAGGAGACCCCCCTTTCCCAAACATTTTTATTCTTCTTGGCGTTCTCGTCCATTTCTTGGCATTCCTCGTCTGCGTTCAAACAAACATCGTTCCAATTTAATTGCTATTTTGCGTGGAAGCCCGATGACAAGTTGTCCCGAAGGAAGAGCGACGATCACGGAATTTGCAAACCGCATTCCAACCGTCACGCGAACAAGAAGCCTATCGATCAAACTTTTGTCGGGCTCCGCGATCGAGCCACCGATTAGACATCCGCACACGATTCGTGCCAGCGAAACGTCACTTTGTCGAATTCGAATTAAAAATATCTGATCATCCCGTAAGCTCGTGCCGTTCGACATAATCAGATTGGTGATAAAATTTGTAACTTAATCGAGAAAACTCCAAAGTCGATTTCAGGGAATTTACGAAATTTTTAACATGCCAACATCAACGATTTCTCAGATTGATAAGAATACAATTTGTAACTTAACAAAATTTGTCGATTTCAGGGAATTTCCGTAACATCAACAATTTCTCAGATCGACGAGGACAAGATTTTGATTAGATACATCTATCCAGAAACCACGAACGTTAACTACTACCACGAGAGCCTCGAATCTTGAAATGATTGTTTCAATTACCTAAGAAGAGACAGAAGGATCGCAGCGTTTGACTGGTCGCAGCCTGGGCAGCGGTTCTCACCGCTTGATTCCCATTTTCGAAAGCTTCGCAGCAGGTAGTGAGGATGGCGATTATCAAGCGGCCGTTCATCGTCCAATACGAGGAACAGGCGACTTGTAACAGAACCTGAGAAGAATTATTGTAACGTTAGTGTCGTCTTTGGCGACAATTACGAGTTTCGACTCACTTTCAGCATATCCGTCTGCGTATCGTCCGACTGTGACAACATCGAACCCATCGCGTGCAACATTTGCGCGGGCAGCCAGAGGGAATCGTCTTCTGGCTCGTAGGGCGATTGAAATCTGTCGTCCCTCAACATCCTCTGAATACAAAACGTTATGTTAGGATTGGTTAAGGGATGTTCGGGAAAATTGAGGCTGGGATATCTCGGTAATCATGGTACAACTGACAGGTGTATTCTATCTAGAAAAATAGGTCTATAAAGAAGAATAGTATTTTTTCGCTTTCGAGAATATTAATTATGAAAATTCGAACGAAGAGTATGATTTCAGAGCAAGTATACAGGGATAGAGAAAAATGTCGTGGGGTAAAATCAAATGATTTAAAATGGAGCATGTTTTTATATTAATTTTATGCATTTGTTTGCATTATTTCAATTAAAAAATTTAACTACATTGTACGTATTTAAATGGCAGTAATTTTTAAATTAGTAGTTTCGAAGCATGAGTTCTTCAACAATTTCCTGTAGAGACGAAAATCTTCACATATATTTCAATACTAGTTTTATAAAAATACTTCTCGTACCGTGCACGATATAAATTATTATCATTTCTATGGACAAGTTGCGACTACGATGTACCTATTTTCTTCAAGGTTCAAGCGTGGAAGATCAATGATTTCCTACACTATTTTTCACGTAGCAAGAACTTCCCTCAATGTCACTTCCAAATGTCACGAGATCTTAAATTTGCATGAATATTCTCTCCGTCATCGCGATAAAAGAAAATTGTACAACGATATTCAAGGCAAAAGACACGATTGATAGAGAAGAATTTCGAGTGTCACAGCTGTTCGTCGATATCTGTCGCGTTATCGCCAAGTTCCTTTAGACGGGCGGATGTGTCCTGTACGCGTACGCGATACGAACGGGGAATAGGATTAAAAGAACGTGTTCCATTACGAACGTGTAATCCGGAGAGGCCGAACGCGACGAATTTGCTTCTCTTCGTTTCCAGTGCTAGCTGAAATGTGTGTAGACATTTTGCCCGCAGCTCGTGGGGTGGATCGCGTAGCAACCCTTGCTGCTTGTCCAGGAAGTCTGGAAAGTACCGAATTTTTCATCTGAGAACACCGAATTAATTCGAAGATTACACGCGCGACCGAACGCAAACGGGGGAATAAACCGGTGTGAATTTCACTTTGTATCGTAGTAAATTATTAAACGAGTTGTGGCCGCCAAGTTGGAATCGATGGAAAACGTGACAATACTTATTGGCAACGACACCGCGAATAATATTCGGTTTCGAATTATTTTACGCGATCGACTCACCATACGCTTCCTGTGCTGATTTTCGTAGATTTTGTAACTTCGCATTGCTCGATTCCCGGACGATCTGCAGCAGGAGATCCTCCATGTCACGGTGGACTAACACGGGACTGATCGATAGCGGGAGTGCCAATGCACGCTTTGCTATACGTGCGCATTCAGGGCCGTAGAAACAGCCTTCTGTCGGCGAAAATTCATTTCCGGCCTCGAGAATAAAACGCTCCTCGAAATCTCGTCTGCGTAGTCTGCAAGGGTACATACAGAGCGGGCAAATTTATAATAAATTAATAAACTAACTTTTACCCTTGACTTCGTTTGCTTGAACGTCAGTCTAACGAATCTGTTAATGAATTTTAAATTACGGGTAAATTACAATTTTTATTCGTTACTCTCAAATAAAATTTTCCCAACTCTGGATCCATATCGTACACAGAAAAGGAAACCTTTCGTCGTGTAAATTTCAGTTTGTGGTCCACGCACAATTCAACTATGTCTACTTATTCTCTGAGGCTCGTGTGTGTATTCCTTATTGTGGTAATGAAAGCTCAATTTACAGTAATAAAAAGGAGATGTTTCTGTTTAGAATTTTAAAAAACTCGATTCTTTTTTTATATCTTCTTCTGAAAATATTTCGATGTGCACGGCAATTGTGTCATGCGCCAATCGGTGGAAGTTCTCGACTCGGGATCCCTATCTTTGTTAGCAGTCCTGAGTCGAGGCGGGATGCTGGGAAAAACGGGAACCTCTTTTCGGAAACGCGGAACCTCTTCCTGTACGATTCGATTTAAGTACCTTGTTTCATTTTCTTTGACGAAATAACTGCTTGACAAGACTAAACAAGGAGATCGAAGGAACTTAAATTCCTTCTACATTTTTAATTTGATCGTTTCTATTCTAAGTATAAAATGTACAGTTTTACTGTTCTCCTTCTTACCTAAGCATATTTGTTTTATTTACTCTTTAATCGTGTACTTACTTACGTATACTTACATGTTTTTACTCGTGCATAATGCACATTGTCCTCTTACTTTGTTCAGGTAGGGATTTTTGCTAATTTTGGGCCCAAAGTTTCACGTAAATTAATGTGTTTCATACTGAACGAATATTCAATAATGTGCATACTTGTTTTATTGTTTTTATTCAGATATCAAGGTTACAATTCACAATCTCCGTGTGATATTTTTAATGAAAAGAAACGAAGAACGACTTTTGGATGAGCGATAGACATTTTAAAATGACGCGGAAAGTGGCGCGCAAAGCAGTCTGCGCGGCGCATTATGGAAGCTACAGTTGTTTTCCCAAAATGGCGACGGAAAGTGACAGGAAGCGTAGAGTAGGAACCAAAGCTCATCGTGGAAGCATCGATTTGTATCAATTGGCAGTGAATTTAATTGGTAAGAGTTTCTCCGCATTCAAAGACGACAGAATTTATGATTTTTTCACCAACATACCATAAAATTCTCTCATTTTTTTGCGTCAGGTTGGAGTTTCGGATTTTTTCATCGGTGGCATGTCTCCACGCTCTTCGAAAATGATCGGCATTTCTCGCATCTGTCTGAAATCGAGAGGGAAATGTCTTTTCGTACGGAAATGGTACGAGTACCCATCACATTTGGGCTTTAAATACAGTATACTTTCCCCATATCATTTATTTAAAAAATGCATACGTTCAACAAAACAGAATTCGACGTCTTCATTTTACTTTGAATTTTTTAATATAAATCGATTTATAAAGTTATTTATCCAATTGCTCATTCCGAGGAATCAATTTCAAAATATTTAACTTAAAATTTCACATGATTCGTATTCGTGAAGTTTAGGTTAGTTTTTGAAGAAGTCTAACAATTCAAAGGGGAAAAGTAAACTGTATTTGCCCCGAAGGTTTGATGCATCGATGGAATTCTCGTAAGGACAGCACGTATGACTTCTTTTGTTTTTACTTCAGGGAATGTATTACTCGTACTATAAGATAATCGCAGAGTCAAAAACATTCATGGAGGGTTTAAACAAAATCAGCAACGATAACATTTCAGAGTATGGAAATATTATTGATGCTACCCAAAAGTACAGGTTACTGCCAGAGGTATTTTATTCCAGCTCGTGGGTTTTTATCAGGTAGCTTACAAGAGTCTGGAAGAATAACAATTAATTATTTACAGTTGGTAGCTGGGTGGCTTTACCATTATGCTAAAAGTCTAGGAATCATATCAATAGACCAGTGTTGGCAAGTGAGACTTATTTCTATTAAATTTGCACACATTAAGGCATTTAACCCTTCAACATATCAAATTTAAAGTTTACTAATCGGCGTAGCTGCTAGACTTCTGAAAACAGGGTAGAGTGAGCATGTAGAGCATTTACTTTTTAAGAAAAGGGGTCTTGAATTCAAATACCCATCAGATTTCTACTAATGGTATAAAAAAACATCTTTTAAAATTTTAATTTGAAATTATTTTCAAAGTTTAATCATTTTTCTTCGATAACATATTAAAAATAACTTTTTGAATATATTCTTTGCAAGTATTCTATAGAATGTTACCAAAAAAATCTATGATGGCACAACTGTTAGTTACTCTTGTAAGGCTATAAAATTTCATTAACGAATATTATAATAAAACAGCAGCTAATCGTAAATTATACTTTAGAACAATGTAGAAACTGATATATATGACTTGTGCAAGTTATACATACAAATGCATTGTGTGAGGGGTTAATTGCTGAAGGTTTGAGATTTAAAGAATTGACACCTTTAGGTATAGAAACCTAATATAAAATGATGGAAAGTAATTCCAGTCGAAGTATGTGTTGAGACTGAAAGACTATGTGGTCGAATATTTGAAATTTGAAAATCTGGATGTTCAAAAACTTACGAAACTTTGTGTACAATTAGAATAGATCGTCCATAACACAAACCTATTTTCCTCCCTGTCATAATTTACTTTTAGGAGGTGAAATAATTTCTTAACATTTTGATTGTCATGGTGGTCACTGGTGAGTATTTTAAACGCGTTGTAAAATGATAAGTAACGCTACTGTAATTAGGGATGTTGTAAAATAACAGATACACCATTGAATAATCGTATATTATTATAATTTTAAATAAATATCGAGGATAAAAAATTGGCGTAGCAGACAATGTGTTAATGAAAATGTAGAATTATCTTTCATGTCGAATATCTCGAGAACAGTAAGAGATATTGAGAAAAAGTTTACAATGAGGTTGTATGTTTCTTTAATGGTTACAAGATCGGATAAAAAAATTTTTAATAAGAGTAACATTGACTTCCTACCTCTGATCTCGCTGGAATTTCTCTCGATCGTCCTACAGTATAATTATCTGAGTCTTAGAGTCTGTTTATTAATGGGTTGAGTAATTACTATTGATTGACGCTTGAATATATGTACATACAACGCTATCTTAGAACGTTTACCATTAATAAATTCTAAAATTTGTAAGTAAATATTATGAATTGATAAGTACTTAAGTAGTGTAAAATAAAATGTTACATCAGTTCCATGCCGACAACAACTTTAGGAATTAAATGAAAAATTAATGAGAAAACGACCAAAATTGGCAACAAAACGAAATAAGGGAGTCTTAAAATAATAAGTGTTCCCCCCTTAAAAATATTGTATACCTTATAACATATCAATAGAGAGATCTGCTATAAAAACGATGGAAACTTTTGCATAATAATTTTAACGAAATTTACTCAACCTGTTGATCGACTCTCTGTGATTGAAAGAAATAATCTAGATGGCCTCTCCTGTAGGATAACTAGAGAGAAATTTTTTTCAGATAGAAAGAGGAGATGGTATGCCACCGGTGATAAGTTGCGAAGGCCTAGGTGTTCCTATTTATTTTTATTTAGAGATCGTGTGGTTATCTACTATATTCACGGTAGCCATACTGTTTTACTACTCCGTGTACCTGAGTAACAGTGTAAGCAGCGGTATCGTCACGGTGCTACTGTTCTTTTACAATCACAATGAGTGCACGCGTGTCCAGTGGACACCGCCGTTGCGCGAGACTTTTGCATACCCTTTCATACTGTGCCAGATGTACATACTGACTATAATTCTTCGAGAGGGTACGCAACAAAACTTGAACAAAGTATCGAAGGAATTGTGCCTGGTACGTGGAGGCGTTCGATCAATTGGAAAAATTTTTCCAATGCAATAACGCTAGGCTGTATCTTTTTTCAGACGATGGGTATATCGACGGCGATCAGTTTGCGTTGTTGGCAATTTTCCCATTTTATTTTTGCCACGCAAATCATCGCGTTACTAATACTCAAATGGATGAGAATAATCTCGAACGATCTCTTTAAATGCATTTGCGGAATTCACGTTTGGCCCATGATAATATTAATCGTCGTGATGGACGATACGTCTTTACTTTCCTCTTTGTACTTCTGCCTTCTGTTAACCAGTACGGTTTCAAGCCTTTTGCACAAACAATCGTCGCGTATGGGTGCAAAACTGCAAACGAGTCTCGAAATTGTTTTCGTGATCGTATGCACAAAATTATTAAAGTCTTGCAAGTTCATGTCCGAACACGACGAGCATGTCTTCAACATACTGAAAGCAAAATTGACCGATTACAAGGACTTTCACACTATGCTGTACACGTGTTCGGCCGAGTTCGATTTCTTGCAATACAGAAGCTACGAGGCGATCATAAAGACTTTGCTTTTGTCGTCCGCGATACTCGCCGGCATGTTGGCGCTTTATTTTTGGTACAGAAATTACATAGTTAAAGGCTACCCTAAGTGCATAGAAGCAGATCTAGCCTACAATGGCCTACAGACTGGTGCTTTCATTATTATGGCGGTTTTCATTATGAGGCTAAAACTGTTCATGAATCCCCATCTCTGTATAATAGCTGGCACAGTTTGCTCGAACAGGTACTTAGAGAAACTTGGCTTGAAGAATAACATGAAGAAGACAGCTGTTATACTTTTACTGATATCCGCCATGTCCTATCACGGTTTAGAGAATCTCAGGGAAGAACGTAGTATCATAGGTAATGATACCGTTCTCGCAAAGCTTTAACACTTTGACTGTCACGTACATCACGAACTTTTCGCTTTGAAACTAAAAAAATGAATTCTTGAGTCGAGACGTTAACCTTTTGCAGTCCAAGAATTTTTATTAACACGAACAACTAGTGATATCAATGCAATTTTGTGGTGCAACTTTTAAAAATCAAGTGATAATATAATATAAAGAAAATAAATGCTAAGGAAAATTTTAGATTATCTAGTTTACAATTGTGTTGGCAGTCAACGTGTTAAAACGTCCGGAATACACGTACTGTCGTCGTCCTTAAGCCTACTTGCGTTGTGCTATAGGCGAGTACAGCAATATCGAACAGGAGGAGCTGTTCTATTGGATAAAGAACAACACTCCTGAACACGCGGTGTTCGCCGGAAAGATGTCTTTGATGGCGAATTTAATGCTCTCCGCAGGAAGACCCGTTGTTAACAATCCTTACTACGAGAGCAGAGAAATGAGGTACACTGATCGTTTCAGTGATCCCGGTATCTCCATTTTCATCGTTTCGATATGTATGGTCGGTTGCCCTATGTTTCAGAGATCGAACGATGAAAGTGTACGAGATCTTCAGTAGAAAAGATGTCGCGTCCGTGTACTTCACTCTGAAGAACATGAGCGTCGATTACGTTGTGCTGGAAGAGCCGCTATGTTTTGGCTTCGCGAACGTGTAATTGAACAGTTTTAGTAGTAGACACGATTGAATAAGAAGCTTCACGACTCGTGCTTGCACTAAAGGATTCTTCTATTTTAGACCGATCGGGTGTCAGATGGTCGATCTGTGGGACGTTGTGGACAATGGGACCGCGAAGGCCGCAGGGAAACCACCCCTCTGCCCAGTACTTTTTCAAGGGAACGCCTACCCTTTTAAAAGAGCTTTCGTGAACAATCGATACGTCGTTCTGCAGCTCAACTATTCTTATCACGTTGAAATGAAACCAAAGATCCCCGCGAATAACGTTTATTCGCGCGCATTGTGAAATATTCTTAACGTATGATGTATGTTTCTCTATATTTCAGAGACTTGTAATATACAATATATTATTTTGGTCACGCATGTATTCCCAAAATAATTTTGTGTAAAATTATAGGTTTTGTAAGTAAAAAGTTGAAGCAACGTTTATTTTTAAGGAATATTTATTAGTTTATTTTATTATAATGTACAACGGTTTTCGAATAAACTATGATATAATAAGACAAAATATATATTTCGAAGATGTGACACGAAATAATAGTCACAAAATCTTAGAAATTAATTTTTAAGAAAAATTGACAGGGGGTTTGGCGCAGAAATTTTTCGGCGAAATTAAAAGATTTCAAATCATTCTAAGAAAATTAATTTTGGTTGTAGGGGTCAATTACAATCATTTTTGGTCGATAGACATACCCTTGAAATCCTAACCATTTTCGAGAAAAAAATTCCTTACCGAAAATATAATTTCAGGCCAGAAATGTCACTCCAAAATTTCATGTGTATCTTTAAAACGTCATAACTTCTGAACGGATTGAAGGATTTTAATGTTTCGAAAGGCAAATGATGCGTATTTTTGTAGAGAATATATTGAAATCGTAAAAATATTCGAAAAGTTGATCCTTGGCCCCGCGAAATAAGAAAAACCCCATAAAAATGGTCAAATTTTCAAACAGCCATAACTCTTACAATAATAAATATATTTCAATGAAACTTTTTTCTGAAATAGAGCTCATGATTTTTTGTGAATACACATACCCTTGAAATCCTACGCACTTTTGAGAAAAAAATTCTTTCCCGAAAATATGAGTGGCTAGATACTATTAAGCATTTTTTTATAATCTTAAAGAGCACCAAGAAATTCATCAAAGTAGTACTAGTTCAAGAATGATAGTTGACTGAAACTGTGATGAAGTCTAGTTTAATAATTTTATATTTCCAATGAAATTAGTCGATTGATGTGCAATTCTGGTCTGTATAGCTCTCATTCCGTTAAAAAGCAACAAAATTTCTGTAATTTCATTTTCTGTCTCACTTCCCCTTGTGTTCAGTTTCTGTAACCTGTTGGTAATGTTGTGAGTGACACGGAAATGGTAATGGGGCTCTAGAGTCCCAGAAAAATAAAAAAATACATTGGATGTAAGGTCTACTCATATACCTCGTCTGTGGTAAAAGTATCTTGATTTTAGAATCATATGACCGTACAATGCGTAAATAATCTTTGATCAAAACTTTTGTTGATATAGCATTAAAAGCAAAATCACAGACAAGGTATATGAGTATACCTTTCAACCAATGTATTTTTCCGGCCCATTTTTATGGGGCTTTAGAGCCCCATTACCATTTTCGTGTCACTCGCAACCTTACCATCGAGTTTAGAAATGAACGCTAGAGGAAGTGGGACAGAAAATTAAATTACAGAAATTTTATTATTTTTTAACAGGATTTTTAAGGTCTAAAATCAAGTATCAGTCGATTAATTTAAATGTTTCAATTTCGCCGAAAAATTTCACCACCTACCCCCTACAATTACAATACAAACAACAAACAACTATCTTTGTAACAGTATTTCCGTCTATGAACTAACTGTGGCGGCCAAGGCACCACATACGCCTTAGCCGTTCGAAGCCGCTACAATGTATGGTTGCACACGAGACGATGGTTGCACACGAGACGATGGTTGCACACGAGACGACCAGAGCCGCGTGAGCCGAAAAGCCGTTGTCGTCGTCTCTGACCGTCTTTTGTTTTTGAAGGCCTCTTGGTACGGTGGCGATGATCGTACCAGAGAGTCGAGCGTAACCCGCACCACGAGTCACGTCGTTGTACGACAGCAACAATAAAATTGTGCGGAACGGAACAGAGCGGAGACATTATCTTCCCGATCCCACATTGGTGACCCCGACGTGATCTCGCCGCGCAAGTAAAGTTTTTTTTAAGAAAATTTGGACATTTTTTGTATACGGACAATATTAGTTAGTGTAGAGAAATAAGTGTATAGTGTTAAGGACATAAGAAAAGGACACGGTCTGACAAATAGTAAGCGCGGTGTGTGTGTGCGGTGAAACTATTTTTTTTTTGTGACCAAGACTGGTAAAATGACTGACCCTAACGTTAACGCAGGGACATCCGTGGGTGTGCCGTTGGCAGTTGATCGCGTCGCTGTACGGATACCCGAGTTTTGTCCGGGAGACCCGGAGATGTGGTTTTCAATGGTAGAGAGAAGTTTTGAGGTATCCAATGTAACGTCGGAGACCACGAAATTCGGGTACATTCTCGGCGCGTTAGGTGCGCGACACGCCGCGGAAGTAAGAGACATTATCATGAATCCCCCGGCCGCGGATCCGTACACGACGCTAAAAAATGAGTTCATTCGCCGGCTTAGTGCGTCGCAGGAACAGAAAACGCGGCGGTTATTGGAACACGAGGAAATCGGGGACAGAAAACCGTCCCAATTTCTTCGTCACCTGCGCGGATTGGCCGGTACGGCTTTTTCGGACGGTGTATTGCGGACGCTTTGGATGGGCCGGCTACCTGCTAATATGCAGGTGATTTTATCCACGCAGCGGGACACCCCGCTGGATAAGGTAGCAGAGTTGGCAGACGCTGTCGCGGATACGATGACACCGCGGGTACACGTCACGGAGGCCGCGACTACGGGCGTATCTGCATCCTGCCAAATACCCCCGCCGGGCCCGAGCATCGAGGCCATGTTAAACATTAAGATGTCGCAATTGGCTCTTTCCTTGAGGCAGGAAATTTCTGCCATCCGTGAATCCTTGGTGGACCAGGGGCAATCTTCCCGTCGCAGGTGGACCCACCGAAATCATCCAAACTCGCGCTACCGCAGACGATCTCTATCGCGATCGCGAGAGCGGCCCGCGGGAGGACAAATGGACCATCAAGGGAAATGCTGGTACCATTGGCGGTTCGGTCCGGCCGCGCAGAGGTGCGTTGCACCGTGCAATTGGAACGCCACGGATCAGGGAAACGACCTGGGGAGTCGTTGATGGCGGCCAGCGACACAAATCCAGCATCACGCCGCCTCTTCATCTTAGACAACAGCTCGAAGACGGAATTTTTAGTGGATACCGGGGCCGATTTGTGCGTTTTTCCGCGCCGCCTGCTAGGCGGATTGCGAGAAAGATCGGAGTACCAGCTGGCGGCGGCGAATGGGAGTGTAATTAACACCTACGGGACAGTGTCGTTAAACCTGCACCTCGGCCTACGACGGGATTTCGTGTGGCGATTCGTGGTTGCGGATGTTACAAAACCCATAATCGGGGTAGACTTTCTCGATCACTTCGATCTTATGGTGGACATCCGCAATCGTCGCCTCGTCGATCGGACCACGTCGTTAACGGTCCGCGGAACACGAGCCGAGGATGAAACGCCGTCGGTGAAGACAGTAGCAGGGACTACCGTTTACCACCAGCTCCTGATGCAGATGCCGGAACTTACACGGCCTAGCGGCACCCCGATGAGGACTACGCACCAAACGGTGCATTACATCGAGACAACCCCTGGACCACCCGTTTCCAGCAAGCCGCGGCGGCTTGCACCGGACCGGCTCAGGGCTGCCCAGAAGGAGTTCGACGCGATGGTGAAGATGGGCATCGCTTGTCCTTCGAAGAGCGCGTGGTCAGCACCCCTTCATATGGTTCCGAAGAAGGGCGAAGAAGCTTGGAGGCCTTGCGGTGACTATAGAGCGTTAAACGCACGGACAATTCCCGACCGATACCCCGTGCGTCACATTGAGGATTTTGCGCAACAACTGAGTGGCAAAAAGGTATTTTCCACAATAGATCTCGTCCGAGCTTATAATCAGATTCCGGTTGCGTCGGAAGACGTCGGAAAAACGGCCATTACAACGCCGTTTGGGCTTTTTGAATTCCCGTACATGTCGTTCGGGTTACGAAATGCCGCGCAAACATTTCAGCGCTTTATCGACGAAATTTTACGCGGTTTCGATTTTTGTTACGCGTATATAGACGACATTTTGGTCGCCTCAGAATCCCAAGCCGATCACCTGCGCCATTTAGAATTATTATTTAAACGATTAAAAGATTATGGCATTGTTGTTAATCCGAATAAATGCACGTTCGGACAGGAAGAAGTTAAATTTCTAGGCTATCGGGTAAATGAAAGCGGCACTCAACCTTTGCCCGGCAAGGTACAAGCCATAAAGTCATTTCCCCTTCCGAAAAACGCGAAGGATTTGAGGCAGTACTTGGGAATGCTTAATTTTTACCGCCGTTTTATCCCAGATGCCGCTCGCTTTCAAGCACCCTTGAACGACCTTTTAGCCGGCAATTTAAAGGGCAAGACCCCGATAGCCTGGACTTCGGAAGCGCGTCAGGCTTTCGAAAATACCAAAAATAGTTTAGCAAACGCAACCCTGCTTTCTCATCCTGCGGTCAACGCTCCATTTTCGGTTACCTGCGATGCTTCTGATTACACCGTAGGAGCTGTTTTACATCAGTGCGTCGGCAACGAACGACAACCATTAGCATTCTTTTCTAAGAAATTAGGATCTGCCGAAAAGAAGTATTCAGCTTACGACCGGGAACTACTTTCTATCTATTTAGCAATAAAACATTTCAAACATATGCTCGAAGGCAGACATTTCACGATTTTTACAGACCATAAACCCATAACTTTCGCTTTCAAACAGAAATTAGATAAATGCTCTCCTCGACAATTCCGATACCTAGATTACATTGCGCAATTCTCTACAGATATTCAACATATTTCCGGTAAAGACAACGTCGTTGCCGATGCACTGTCCAGAGTGGAAACGGTTAACCACTCGATTAATTTCGAAGAATTGGCAAAATCGCAAGCCCAGGATGAGGAGTTGCAGCGGTTGTTGAATAGCGAATCTAGCCTGCAATTACGCAAAGTCTCGTTGCCTGGCACGTCTTCCGAAATTTTTTGCGATATTTCGACTAAGAATGTAAGACCTTATGTCACCCCTCCTTTCCGACGCGCAGTTTTTAATATGTTACATGTATTATCACATCCAGGTATTAACGCGACGATCAAGCTCATAACGCAACGTTATGTTTGGCCGTCGATTAAAAGAGATGTTCGCACGTGGACACGTTGCTGTATACCGTGCCAAAGATCAAAAATTTCCCGTCATGTGACTGCACCATTGGCTACATTTGTTAAACCTTCTGCGCGATTCGAACACATTCATTTAGACATAGTAATTTTACCGGTGTCCGAAGGTTTCAGGTATTGTCTGACCTGTGTAGACAGATATACGCGGTGGCCGGAAGCCTTCCCCATGGTCGATCAGGAGGCCCAAACCGTAGCTCGAACCTTTTATGACGGTTGGGTAGCGCGGTTTGGTGCTCCCGTACGGATTACCACCGATCAGGGTAGGCAGTTCGAATCCAAATTATTTTTTGCGCTGAACAATTTAATTGGATCCACACGCCTTCGCACAACGGCGTATCACCCAGCGGCCAATGGGATGGTAGAGCGTTTTCACCGACAGATCAAGTCGGCTATAAGGTGCCACGGATCCGACAAGTGGACAGAAATACTTCCGACGGTTCTACTCGGTATTCGTTCCGCCTGGAAAGAAGACCTCGGCGCTACCTCAGCGGAATTAGTTTATGGCGAGCCATTAAGATTACCGGGAGAGTTCTTGTCTTCGCATTCAGCGGAAGGCACAGAAAATGCTTCCGATTTTACTAATAGACTACGCAACCATTTTTCTAAATTGAGTCCCTCTAATGCATCACGCCATTCCGTTAATCGTACATTCGTTTTCAAAGATCTTAGCAGTTCAACACATGTTTTCATCCGAACAGATTCAGCCAAAACTATTTTACAACCCGCTTATGAAGGTCCATACGCCGTAGTGCGCCGAGGCGAAAAAACATTTACAATAAACATTAGAGGTAAGGAAATAAATATATCAATTGAAAGGCTAAAGCCTGCTTATATGCTAGCAGAAAACAGACCGGATCCCGTGAGCATAGAAAATCAGCCGGTCACACAAACAAACGTACCTGACAATGCGCCGGTTATACAGCAACGTGTCACGCGTTCAGGTAGACGCGTACGTTTTCCCGAGCGATTTCAAATTACGCGGTAGTACTTAAGGCTTGCGCATTATTATAATAAGTATCATATACCATTTATTTTTTTCCATCACTTTTATGTACTTTCATGTATTTTTAGGTATTACGTATTATATATTAAACTCCATGTAAATTCCTTTTTTTTTTCAACTCTGTTCAAATACTGTAATGTAAATCTTAGTTAGGATAACGTATTTTATATAATAGAGTAAATGGTAGTGGTAATGTAGTCGGTCAATTTTTCGTAATTGTGCCAATTACTGGCAGGGGGGTAGTGTGGCGGCCAAGGCACCACATACGCCTTAGCCGTTCGAAGCCGCTACAATGTATGGTTGCACACGAGACGATGGTTGCACACGAGACGATGGTTGCACACGAGACGACCAGAGCCGCGTGAGCCGAAAAGCCGTTGTCGTCGTCTCTGACCGTCTTTTGTTTTTGAAGGCCTCTTGGTACGGTGGCGATGATCGTACCAGAGAGTCGAGCGTAACCCGCACCACGAGTCACGTCGTTGTACGACAGCAACAATAAAATTGTGCGGAACGGAACAGAGCGGAGACATTATCTTCCCGATCCCACATAACAATAACAGAAAGAAAAAGAAAGTAGGAAAGCACAGGCGTGCTTACATGTATTTCTCGTGTTCCCTTCCCGCCGTTTCTTTCAGAAATTTTGTTGACCGAGCGCAATGCGGTCAGTAAATTCAGTGCTTGTGTCGTTTAGAGTTTCGTGTTTTTCGAAGCACAGTTGCTTCTGATAAATTATCGTTCGGATTTTAGGGACACGCGAAAGTAGAGTCAGTATTTATTGCGCACATAGAAACTTCCTCCAGAGCATTGGGGCTCTTTTTCCTTTACGAATCGCGACTGTAGAGTCATTTGTTCGCCGATGTTGATTTTCGGTCGCGTATATTATTTAAAAATTCAATTTTTGACAATTAAATTTATTCGCTATCGGTATTAGAGTCAGTGCACCACCGAAGAGGAGTTTTGAGCGATTCTCCACGAGAGAACTATGTAAGTATCGCTCAGTTTTGAATATGTTGAGATTCTTATATGAAATTAAAACTCTCGATAATTTTAGCAAGAAATTATAATTGTTTTCTTATCCTTTAGTTTTTCAGTCTCATCTTCGAATCCATGACTACTACAGGACCAGGCAGACGACTTGGCCAGTGACATCCCGGATGTGTTTCAAAGGTAGTCTCCAACATAGTCAACGATCGGTGAGTCGAATATGATTTTGATTCCTCTGGTCCCCAATCATGTCGTAGGACGAAAGGTCCGAATCGACACGGGTGACTGGTTGTATACGTGCTTTCTTTGGCAAGTGTAGTGACCGCGGGCATTTTTATACCCGTGAGTAGTAACACATGTTTTATCTTAGGATCTTTTGCTTGCAATTAGAATCTTCTTGCACACCGCGATTTTTAAGATGAAAATTTCATAGTATAATCAATTATTTTTATACATATACATTAGTTATATACATATAACTTTCTCTCGTTTCCTCTTTCTGAGATTATGTTTCGTCTGAGAGGATCAAAGATTTTTGCTTCGATCATCTTTTATATTCATTTTGTAATAAGCGTTGAATATAGTTTTCGATCGTCCTTTTTATTCTTCAATAATCACATTCACTTTCACAATTGATTTTACGACTTTGGGTATCGAAGATATCCAAAAATCTATCATTAGATCAATGTGCAAGAAGATATTTCGCGACGGATACATTCCAGAGTCAAAGCAACATACATTGTGCACTTAAACATTTTGAAAATATGCTTTGACGACGGAATCGCCCGAGGGTTAAATATTTTGATCAATTTACTTGCATATTTTACCTTAAATTTTCAAAGCAATTTATTATAAAATCTTGAGTAGTATACCTAATGACTAGTATACATTTCTCATTAAAATACATTTTTTAAATATCAATTTCAAATGTAAAAATGAAACGGGAAAATCTAGTCCGTTATTATGTTATTAATCAAATTCTAACCATTTTTCATAGTCAGGATTTTCAGATTATTTTTCCGTGTTCATTGCCTAATCTCACCCGACTGCCCAGGTGCTACTTGCGTGAGTGAAGGCAATGGGCACGATGATTTAGTTCATAATCATACACCTATGCGACTGACATTGCTAACTGTATCGTGCACGACGTAATATTCACATGTGTGTGTTTGTGGTTAGGATGTGGAATTACGTCGTTTGAAATATTCATTATAATTTACAAAGATAATTTTATTTCACCTCATAGATATTTTTTACATATTTCATAAAATGCATACTTGATGACAAATAGCTCCTTGATTTTCGAGAGTAAACTGAAGGAAGTCGATTACGACAATAACATTCATAGAATAGTACATTTTACCAAAGATAAAATAACGTGATATACATAATAAAAATACGCAATGGTCACTAGCCTTTGTCAGTCGATTTCAGGGTCTGGTACGTATCTTAGAGTGTGTATGTTTGCAATGTTCGGGTGTCGGAGGAACCCCGGGGATTCCTCCCTAGTTTAGGTCGCGCCCGGACATTAAGAATGAGAACCGTGGAGTGTTTGTTTGCGAGAAAGAGTTTTGCAATTTTTTAAATATAGGGTCAGGTAGGTAGGTAACTTCCCTTCTGGTGTGTGTGTGTGTGTTAAATCTAAGTAGGTAGGGTTAGGGCAGGACTGTCCACATTAGTCATTCGGGTAGGCGCGTTTTCGCGTGGCAGTCCTGTACCTGTAGTTACGATTTCGAGAGTTGAAATCTTGCTGATTCAAACGGTGCACTTGTGCTGTTTGTTTCGGCTTTGTTTTCGACTCCTCGAAGTCGCTCTTCGCGCTCGCGATCGTGGCTAGGCCCCTTTCGAAACGCTCGTCCCCTCGAGATTGACCACGCATGCTCTTCCAACAATTCGTACATTGTTGGAAGACCACGTATTGCACGAAATCTCGAGCCAAGTCTTACGTAAGTTTCAGGCATCGGTAGGACCGCCGAAGAAAGAAAAGACTCGATGGAGTCGAAGAGGCCCTGACAAACTGTCGCAAGAGTGGGCTGCAACAAATGGCTCTTCATCTTCATCTTTCAGATGAGGATGGAGAGTCATTCTCTGTTACTACTTTTGTCACTGCACTTGCCTGTAGTTGTAGTATTTGTAGTTCTCTAGATGGTACTTGCACTCGTACCACAACGACCAGTGTTGGGCAAATCGCAGATTGCATTAGAGTCGCGAATCATGAATGATCGCGTTGCAATTATTTTAACTTCTCGGTGGTCAATTTTAAAGTTGCAAACAAGAACCGATGACGGTTTTTTATTAGCGTTGCGAAACATAAATGATACTCGCGTTGTTTGTTCAGAGAATTCTGCAAGTTCGATTTTACAGTTCCATTTAGAGTTGCGAACAATGAGAACTTTTCGCGATTTCTTTCAGAGTAGAGTCGCGAATAAGAATCGATAACGGTTTGTTATTAGCGTTGTAAAATAAAAATTTGTTTCAGGAAATCTTCGTCGAAGGATCAACAGGCAAGAATATATTTTCTATGTATTTTGTTAGATGAATGAATAGGTAGGATATGGACAAATTTAGATTTATAGTTAGGCAGGAGTTTGGCAGTCAACATTAACCATTAAACTAGGCAGGCTATATTTTGGTCTACTTCTGCGTTTTTTTAATGAGCATTAACAGGCAGATTCTTATTCAGAAAATTCTTTCGATGGTTGCTCTCTTCGTTGGATTGTACTTTCGTTTGTTGGTCACAGAAGTTTAATAATGGAGGGTGGATGGGGTTCGGTTAGGGCGGGTCTCCATTCGCAGCAACCTCCACGTGGTGAGACCTGGGAAATATTATTTAGCGTTTGATTAATAATCGTATCACTCTTAGCTGGGTAATACAATTATTAATTAAAAACTAAATGATATGAACAAATTGGCTGCGATCCGCCTTGCATAGGTTGTCATAAATATAAAGTTTCTTCACTAGGTTAGCTTTGATTCTCATTGATTCGTCAAAGATTCTAGAGTATTGTCACAGACGAGGTATATGGGCAGATCTTTCCCCCAATGTATTTTTTCGGCCCATTTTTATGGGGCTCCAAACCCCTATTACCATTTCCGTGTCACTCGCAACGTTACCAACAGATTTAGAAATGAATTTCAATCCCTTCTATAGTCAACCACAGATTTCTAGTTACATATGGGAATACAATTCCCTAGGGAGTCTTCTTTACCGACAACTGTCTTCGCCTTTCACCTACTGATGGTCACTAAATCGCGTTAGGACAAACGAATGTTCAATTTGAAAAAGACATCAGATGCTGAATTGTAAATTTCGATTAATTAAATAGCATGGACACATTAATTTCGCAGGCATCGCGTTTTGTATGTATTCTGTTACCACAGATTTCCTGTTACATAGGGGAATTTTCTTTATCGACAACCATCTTCGCCTTTCACCTACTGATGGTTCGTAAATTGCGTTAGAACAAATTAACCGTTCAGTTTGAAAAAGGTATCTAAGGCTGAATTGTAACCTTCGATCGACTAGATGGCATTGACACATTAATTTCGTAGAATACTGTAAAATGTACTTGTCGGTGACGAAGACCATTAAGAGTCGAATAAAGTCATCTAACAGTTTGTCGAATCGACTCCCCAGTTCGTTCACGTTTCGGGGACACTGCTTCCGCTTCTCAAATATGCAGTTATTCATTCATCTCGAGTCTAACCATTATAACTAGCATCACGTATTGCCACTAAAACGCTTGAGAGCTACCTTATCGGGAATTTCTGGGCGTTCGTATCGTAGTTCCCCCCGATCGTTCAACTCTTCGAATTGTATTGAGCAAGGTTAAAACCCCGAAGAGCGGCACTTCAAAGGGCAATGTTCACGCGTGCATAACTTATTGATGAGCTTCCACCTTTCATTGAAAGTTCACGGGCTCTTTTTGACGAGAAACAATCAGTATTCGGCGAGGTTCATCGAAAATATCCGTCCTGTCCACCCGAATCGCCTCTGTAACTCTAAAATGAACATCAAATCGAGTCTTCTTTCAGTACAAATCAGGCTATCTTCTTTCGTGGCAGAGCTATTTATTAAAGTACTCGATGATAAAGTACTATATTTATCAAATTTTAAGTTCAGTAAAGTCTTAAATTTGCATTGAAAGTTTTAATGCTTTGTCAAAGTCAACTTTATATCGTATAAACGCGTCACACACTTAACAAAGTCGTGGTTCGATCAGGCCACTTTTGTTAATGCCGTGAAAGACTGTTCTAGTCTGAAGAATTCCATTTATCATATTCATAATTAACCTATATTTCAAGAATCATAATCCCAATCCTTATCTTCGATGAACGATCGACGTTAGCATCGCTTCTCTTGTAGGTCATTCTAACTTTCTATATTAATATCCCCCTCGCACACTTTACTTTTTCTAATAATTTGCCAAACTCATCTTCGCAAGAGCACATCGTGTATCCAACATTATCATGGCTTTTACCTTGATAAGATCGTTAATGAATGATATAAACTATGAAAAACTATTTTTGATAGTAAATAGAGACAATATAGACTAGTGTCTCGAAAGTAGAGCCTCGTGTAAACAAATTTTATTCTACACTTTTTATAAAACAAATTAAATTAAATTAATTTTTTATAAAAAAAAACAATATTCTCCATATTGTTCGATTACATTTCGCCATCCTTCAGGCACCTTCATAACAGATTCTAAAATATTGTTATCTTTTTCAGTAAAAAACAGTTCCAAGAACAATTTGATATCCTCTTCAACCTTTCGAGTAGATATAAATATACTTCACTTCAAACCTACGCGGCATTGACATTACGAACACTACAAAAAAAAAACTAATACTAAAATTATTGAATATTTGTATCTGTTACATTATAATTTGAAAAAATATGAAGACAGGAAAAACTAGCATAGCAGTCAACGCGTTAATTTATAGACTCAACCAGAACGCATGAAACCCAAGTGAAAACGTCCTTCCATTCAACCCTTTGACATACAATTTAATTCCAAATAATTATTCAAACGTATACTATTTAATTTTGTTTAAATTTGTTCGTACATGGAATGGCCACGAAAAAAGATAGATTTGTTTTACGAGTAACTCGTGAATGTAAAAATGTGTTGATTTTGATACGTAAGACTCGATGATAAGTAGCCTTATGATTGTGAAGCTTGACATCAAGAACTTGCAACGAGGTCAGGCTCGTTATCGTATGGCAAGGGGTTAATTGTACTCGAAATGGTTATGGTGTCTGGTGTAAACTAGCCTGGGGGTAGATCACCCCTGCTCGAGATCTTCGGATCTCGGTGCAACGCCAAAGAAATTCTTCTGATCTCGGATCTCTATACTCTCGTGAAAAAATAATTATCGTTTCCATCCTCGTCGCGAGTCACCCCGACGTCCGCTCGAGGCCCGAAGGGTGGCCGAAGAAGAAGAGGAATTCTCCCTCGGACGTCGATCGCGGTGTCCCCCTCCGAGGGGCACGTCGCCGCGAGAGGATCGCGGAGGACTCGTAGTCCAGCGTGACCGTCTGATTTTTCTTGCGCGTCCTGAAGTCTCTCCCGGGTCGGTAATTGGCCGTCATCCGGAACCATCGAACCCGCGCTCGCGTTCCCCCCTCGCGTCGCCCTTTCCTCGACTCGCGGCGACGCGACACGACTTAGGCAAACGGCAGCAGAGTCGAACCGCGCTCCCATAAATCAATTAATTTTAGCCAGTTCGATATGCCGCGGGTTGGGAGGGAAGGAGGAGGGGTGAGGTGGACGGGTTTAATTTAAATTCTTTCGGAAGCCTTTGGAATCGAGTGAGCCCGCGGGTCCCGGATAGAGGAGAAGGCCAAAACCGCGTCTCCGACGACGCTGAGCGAGTTTTGACGAAGAGGAGATGGCGTAGGGGGGTGAAGGGGGTGGCGGGGAGGGCTGATTGGTGACTTACGGGCAGAGGAGAGACAGAGAGTGAGCGAGGTGGAGTAGCGCGGACGCCACGTTAAGTATTTCTGATCGAATTCCAAATGGCTGGTTCGTCGTCCGGTCGGACGGTCGGTAAGAATTCAAACCGTGACGAGCAAATGGACAAGAGCGCGCGTCGTTCGATCGTGAAACGGGGGAGGGCGAGCGAAGGGGGCTAGGGAGGTCCGTGGCTGCGTGAAACCGAGAAAGAAAGGGACAGGCAAAATAAGCAGCGGTGAAAATCGCGACGCAAAAAGGCGACCGCGTGGCCTGCCCCGCAACCCGTACGAGGCTAATCAGTTCGCGGGTCGATCGATGAACTCTCTCTCTCGATGCCTCCGTTTCTCTCCTGCCCCCTCGGCCTTGTTGTTTTCTCTCTTTTCTGGAGGTCCGTGTGTCGTCGCCGTGGACGCAACCCACCGTGAAACGGCTAATAGTCCTTACGTAATTCCGTTCTCTCCCTTCGGTTCGATCGAAGACCCATCGGAATCGGGACTATTTATAGACGACGCGACTCGTGGAACGCGTTGATTTTTTTTGTTGTTGTTTCTTTTTTTTTAGTATTTTTATTATTACCGCGACGTCTTCGCGACGCAAAATAGAAGGCTCGGCGCGCACGTCGTATCGGAGTAATTGCATAATTGGGTAGACGCGAGTCACGTCTGGGGTTGCTAACTCGCAGACGCTTAAAAAACGGACGCTTCTTTTTAACAAGCGTATTGTTTTATTTGCGAACGTAAGTTAAGTATGAAACATGTTTGCATACGAATAGTTGCTTGTTAGTGCTCCTCATTGACTGTTTTTTTCAAGCAGTTAACTTTGTTAGTTACCTCAAATCTAGGTAATAGCGATCGAACGTTTGCGTAATTTAGACGATCATCGTAGAATTTTAGAAATTTGTTTCAGTAAGATGTTGGAAATTCGTTGACCCTGAGTCATGGTACACTGGCGTGCCTAATTATTAGACTGCGGATCTTTATGCAGATACGTATTTTTATCAATAGAATTAAAGAAATCGAAACTTTGTCTCAACCCTTAAGTATTCATAATTCGTATCTTGCTTTAAGTATTCCTTATATTTTTGCATATCAAGTGCACTCTGTGGTTTCTTGTAAAAATTAAAATTTCCCATAAATGCATAAACAACCACGGTCTACTAATCATGAAATAATTGTTGCGAAATTGTTTGGAAATCGTGGTATCAGTTTAAAATGACGCTCGATAGTCTCGATGCATATTGAAACAGATACGTGGCTTCGGAGTCGCGCGGGATTAAAAGGGACGAACGAAGATCGTTTTAAAATAAAAAGTAAGGAACCTCCTCCGTTGAATTATAAATCTATCCACGGGAATGTAATGAACTCCCAGCTGTGTTCAGAAATCGGAGCAAGAAATGATTCGTTGCTACATCATCGATTCAAGAAATGCAGATATCTCTTTTGTCCCGGTGCAACAATAGGGGATGATTTCCAAACAAAGCGCAGTAAAAACATCTTCGTTTCTTCCAGCAAGAAACAAGGACCCTGTCCGCGATACAGAGCATCGAATACAAGCTCCCAGCTCGAAATCGGAATATTAATGATGGCTGTAGGTCTCCGGTACTCTCCGGGCGACTGGGCGCAGGGTGACGAGGGATACCCAGTTGCAGCGGCGTCTGTTCCTCCATTTGGAAGATCAATTTTGCATAGGTCGAAAAGGGGTAGGGAATTACTTTTCATGAGAACGTAACGGGGATCGTATGTCAAAGAAAACTACGGTATTTTTCACTGTCGACAATAATGCACGACGGAGGAAGATGTTACGCAGCGAGTCGCGTGTAATACAGCACTGTTACCGTTTCGTTAATTATAGCACTTTATATTACACGGTATGAATGACACTAAACTATTTCCATATGTATTTTATAATGATAAATCTTTATAATCGATTGTTATGATATTTTTTTGAGAACATTCAAAACACTTATTGCAATTCCAAGTTTCTTTCGAAATCCGAATCCAAGTAGGTACTAGTAATTCCCACGATACAGTTGATTGTTAGTTTTTTCTTATCATAACCTTTCTTCGCAAAAATTGGTACTTGCACACATTCTTCCCTTAAAATACTAAAAACCATTCTTAAGTCTTTACAACCCAAAATATCCAATAAACTTTCTTCATCCGCTGCTGCAATAATCTTTATTGCAGTCTATTCCCAGTCTATTTATAATTAATCACAGCATTTCCTTCGGTGTCCACCGGCAAATACGGGAAAAAGTGAGATATGGTATCTTTTCGAAACGCGGAATGGTCGAGCGGCGAACGCGCGTCCGACTTCGTGCTCGAAAGGAGGAGCGAACGGAGAAACGCCATTTTGTGTCTCATCGGCTTGTAACGACCGCTACAAAGCGCATCGCGTGCAAGCTAATGAGAGTAATCACTTAATAAAGGCGGCCCGGCATCGCGTGACCCTCTGCACGCGCATAACTGAGAATCAATATTTGATTTCGAGGTTTCTCCGGGCGCGCATCTTCGTTTCGCGTTCTTCCTTTTCCACCCTTGTCAGGTAAATAAGATGGAACTGGTATTTTTTTTTTCTTCTCTTTCTCTCAGCGGATAGACGCCACTTTACGAGAATAACATGCATTTTACTGCTCACCGGGAAATTGAGCGTCTCCTCTCTTCGGTTCAAGCGTGTTCCACGCGATGGTTGGTCCGCGGGGATCGGCCAGGCTTCGTTGGTGTTTCCTTGGAACACGGACCGATGGTGTCCATCGTCAGCCAATTTGTCAGATTCGGTGAGTTTATGGGCCGACATTTTTAGCTTAACACGCGCGCTACCCATCGGCCGTTTTCGAACTCGTCCGCCACGGACCACGTTTTATTCGTTTAAACAAGCAATAATAGCGACAGGACCGATACGATACGGCAGTGGCTCTCAAACTTGTTTAGTATTACGTATTATGCACGGAGCCCAAACGTTTTACTTGGTCGCATTTTTCTTTCATCGTTCATTAAAATTATAGGGATACTACTTATAAATTCGATGGAACAAATGGCATCGTTTTTTCTTGGCACAAAGTTCTTTTGTATTTGGTTTCATCGAAAACAGTCTCGTGTCTGATTTTGCAAAGGATTGCAACGTTTGGTTTTTGCAAACTAGAATAGCTTTTTTTTAATAATTATACATACTCTTGCTTAATGTTGCACCAAAATTAACGAACAGTTTTGATACTATGCTTTTAACACAGAATCAGAAATCGTGTCGATATGCTTAAAAAATTATGAGGTTTTTACGTTCGTAAGACCGAGATATCCTCATTTTTGTAGTAGGTGTTTTGTTTCAACGCTTTCCGCGTTGCCCTCGCAGGGCTGTGCGGAACAAAGTTTGAGAACCACTGCGATAGGGTATCGATGATACTCGAGCAATTCGATACGAAAGTACTTGACCCCTTGCCTCGCGATTTAATTTCTGACTGCATCTGCCATAATCGAGCGTTAAATTTCTCACGAGTCGATCCAATCTTCTACTCCTGATCGGCTAGAGTCACAAGCGTATACAATTCTAGTCGAAAAATAATAATAGTGGAGAAACAGTGCTCGAATAGTAGGAGCAAATTACCTGTTAACGATTCATATTTATGGATGAACCGTAATTTTAATCATGGCTAAAATACGTGAAAAACTTTAGAGAAAATCATGTAACGTATTCGTTAATATTTAAAATCTAAGATATCCTGATAGTTTCAGTTGGTTCAAATTTTCAGATAGCGTCTGTTTTTTATTATTACTGAAAGTTTATTTCCTATGATATTATATAATTCTATTTCTTCTCGACTTTCCAGTTTATTTATTATTCCTTTTAAGCAAACTAGTATTTCAAATACACCTAATAAACGCAAGAAAGGATGTTGAGGATGGTACTGAATGTGGTATTCTAAAGCGAAACAGTATCTGGTGTACTCTTTTAAGCTAAAACAATTCTCAAGTTGAAGTGTTAAAGGAAATAAATTTTAACGTTATGAGAATAAGTACCAAGACTTCTAAGTTATAACAGTTTACAAACGTCTGAAATGAAAGTTTCGGTCTCGTAAAAAATTATATGGTTTTGGTCTGGCAGGGAACGTGTTAAATGGTAACTTGGAAGTCTCGCGCGTCACGATATTATTACCGTCATTAATTAATAGAGCCAAGGATCCCCGAGTCGCCAGAGCGGCCAATAGTATTCCGAGAAACTCTGTCCGCGAGGCAGGGGCGGTTTTTTCGAGCACGATTCCGTGTCTCGTGGCCAAATCGTATAAGAGTCGGGTTTTTGTTATTCCGTGGCGGCGAGATCTGGTAACGATCGGTTCCCACATGGCGGAATTAGCATCGTGCCGTCATCAGTCACTCGTTTTGACACGCCGAAAATAAATAGTCCGGCCGATCCGACAGAGGACAGAGACCGCGGGGACAGGTCGAAGGATAGACGGAGACACGGGACGATAAAAAAGGGGTTAGGACTCTTCGATGACTTCGATTCGTGGATCGACGCTGTGCGTCGTCGAGCACGCTCAAACGTCCCGTGAAAAGCCCGATCGAGCCGTCGATTCGCGGCGCGAATTTTCCACACATGATCGCGCCTCTCCATCCATCAAATTTTTCGACGAGGAACCCGCTGATTTTTAGCGGGTATAATCGAGTCCAGATATCCATTTGTCATTCGACGCGGGTCGGGTGTTTCGTTGGTTCTTGGGTGGAAATCGACCCTTTTCCACGACTCTCTCGCTCGTCGCCAAGAATTCTCCCTTCCGGGCGAAAGTTACTGGTTCTTTCCGCCTCTTCGGGAAATTGATGACCGTTGATCGTCGTTTTTCCCCCAAGAAAACAAGCTTTTTAATGGTCGAGGCGACAGGGAACACCTTTCCAATTTTTATGGGATCGTCGACATGTTTTTGGAGGCTAATATTTGCACGTTTGTGTGCATTTCGTCTTGCTCAACTTTCCTTTAATGTTGATAATCGTGTATGAATTATACACTGTTAGGAACAATTCGGTAAGCAACTGATCGAAGGAAATGTAATCGTAATTGTCAAGTCACTCGATCTGTGTTAATGACGACTAACTGCTAGTCTTAAACAAGCTATCCTTTTATTAATATTTTGACTCATACTTTTTGTTACTTCAGATTTTAATTATATTTGGAATACCAGTTTGTTTAAGATGAATAAAAATAGTAGGGAATGTCTCAGGTTTCTAATTGGTGCATAGATTGTTTTATTAAATATCAGAATATGTAGCAATAGGTTCTGTTCAACGTTTCTAACCTCTCGCAAGAACTTCTTGAAACCAGTAAAATTCTCGAATACAATTAAAAAAAAAAATAAGTATAAGTTTCTGAAATACGGGTCAGTTAGCTGAAAAACGATTCCCATTAGAGGCTTTAAAATTTGCGACATGGGAAGAGGGTAAACGAGAGGGTAAAACTAGTACGGGGTATGAAAGGGTGAAAAGAGAAGGTCCAGGTGAAAATCGAATTTTTATCCAGCCGGTCCGTACAAAATTCTAATTTGACGTTAGAAACTGACGAGTAAAAGGGTGAAAAAAGCCGGGGGTTCGTTTCACCCCTTGGGAAAGGATTTTTACGTATTATGCGCGCGTGGTTGCCGGGCTCGCTGCGAATGCAAAAGGGTGAAACGGCTCGGCGTGGTAGAGGGGTGAAATCGTAGAAAATGATAAACAGGGTGAATCTTATTCAAATAGAAAGACAAGATCCTGGATTTTTCGAGGAACCCCCCCTGGATCCTCCAGTCGCTCCGCGACTACCTGAGCCATGGGAAAAAGGTACAGGACTTTCAACTTTTCGAGCGTTCCTCTTTTTTTTTTTATTAAGCATACACAGATTAAATCCAGCATCCACGGAGGGTTTGAAATAATGGAAAATTTTCGGTAAAAGGCTTCTAACCCGCGTCTCGAAATTGATAAACAATTTCTCGTATCGCGGGAACATTGAATCAGAGTCATCGATAACTATAGAATTTTGTAAAAATTGATTTAAAAAGGGAAAGACACGATATAGGTACAAACTTGCTTTATAAAAATTATTTACGTTAATCGAAACGGTCGAGAAAGTTTGATTTATTGATCTCATCTTAAAATCTTAAAGTTACTTTTCTCTAGCGTTTACGTTGAATATTTGTCTTCTATCTGGATCGTATTGTATCTTTGAAAAATATCTAGCCCAAGTTTTTACGTTTTCCCAGGTTCTATGTTCATTTAAATGTGAATAACGAAGATCTATATCTTGACGTTCGTATTCGACATCTAAAATAGCCAACATTGATTGTCCCAATATTCTGGAGTTTTTCGAACTTATTTTCCACGTAGGATATTTATGAAATTTCCCTCGTTTCGTTTAATACCACACACCACGGCTATCGACGGAAAGAATTATGAAGTCCGTAGTTTGATAAAGCAACGAGTTATTCGTGGTAAAAATGTTAACGATATAGGGAACTCAGAGGTAAATGAATGCAAATGAACTATATATACAAATGTAGATAGAGTATTGCAGAAGTTATCTTTGAAGTTGTCCTGATATACATCGGGAACTGTCAAGCGTATTTGCTCGTTAATAGCCACCTTTCCTTTTCTAATATATCGAAGAGAACCTAAATCAAAAGATCCGAGACGTTATTACCATATTACTACCAGGGTCCAATATGTACAAGGAAAAAAACATTATCGTCCAATCAAGGAAGGTAGACTCAATTCTGTTAAAACGTAATTAAGAAAATCTTTGCCAATATACCAGTTCGTAATTTAATAATAGTAATTACAACCTTTGGTAGAAAGGGCGCATGCTGTTCAGTACACATTGCACATCGTATATTTTGCGATCAATTTTATTACATTTATTCGACAATTTCAAAGCGTTTTTAATCGAGACTTTAGTTTACTTATCAACGATGTACAATGTGTTATTATTGCACAAAAATTGCATGTCTTACAATAGAAGCAGAGTAGGGCAAACTTTATTCACGAATTAATAACTGAAAAATACTCGAATCATTTTGTTATTATTTTGCGTATTCTATTTATATTTCTGTTTTTGTTATGTAACAGACTATGATAGATAATATATAGATATGTCAAAAAGTTTCTTCCTTGCATCAATTTGTTTAGTAGCTAGAAGCATTTGTATCATAATAAGCATGTTCTATATATGATGAGATTTTGTAAGATTCCATATGAGGTGACTTTACTATCGCAGTCCCTGAAGTTTTAGACCTTGTTTTCGACGCAAAATATGATTTATGTTGCGTCGACACCGTCGAAGAACCACTCAATAAAATTGTTCCGCAGTGAGTCGCGAAACGCGATTGTCCGAGTCGCAGAAAGACAAGGACCAGGGTTTAGACAAAGGGTTAGGGTTAGGAGCGCGGGTCCGTGTTTCGTTCTGGTGGAACGCGATCGCCGCGAACGAAACCGACACCGGCCGGGTCCAGGATATTCTGCCGCAGGATCAGGATCTTCGCGCGCAGACAGTATCAGGATCTAGCGTCAAACTCGATCAAAAGCCACTGGTGGGATTCGAGGGTCCAGAACCGGCTCGTCGAACGAGGTAAAAAGAACCGAAGGTGGTATCGGGCACAGACGTAAAGAAAGGTGGGGAGGGGAGGGAAGTCCGAAAATTCGAAATCCCTTGAGAAAACACAGCTGGCGAGCAGGTAACGCGGGTTCCGTCAATTTGGAAGAATCGAGCAACGGGGGAACGGGGATCCTTACGTGGCAGGGACGAACAGTGGGGGAGAAAGGTGGCCGTGAGATGACATCTTGCGCAATTTTTTTTTTTTTTTTCTTTTTCTTCGTCGTGTCAACCGCGTCTTCCCCAAAACTGGTCCTCATTCAGACGCGAAAGAGAGAGATTGAAAGGGTTCACCGAAGGGGTATTCGATTTCCTCCTCCTCGATCTCCTCTCCCTCTCCCCTGCCAAAGGCATTCTGCTGGAAGCTACCTGCCCTACTGTTTTCGCTTCTCGGGTTACTAAAGACGCGGAAATCCAGAAATCGCGAAGCTCGCCCAGCCCGGGGGGACCTTTATTTTCTTTTTCTCTTGCTCGTGGAACGATTCAATGGCCCTGCACGATCTCGACTCTCTCTCCCTTGCTCCCACTCTCCACCCCTTTATCGTCCCGGGCAAAGGTCCTTCTTCTTCGACCCCCTTCCTCCTTGCGCGTTTTCTCCTTTCTTCCAGAACACAACTATCCGGGGTTCTTAACCCCTTTTTTCCCGTCAGCTGCCGCGCAACAGCTGTGTACGTCGAGGCTGGCTCGAGGCCTCTGCGCGCGGCTTTGTGCACGGCGCCTCATGAATCTGCGCGCGCATACGCGTGAACTGTTACGTCGTTCGGTCGAGTTTCGATATTATCCACAGCGACCCTTATCGCGGCTCGAATCGACCAACGATTTCCACCGTCGAACGGGGTGGCGCGCGATCTCCATTGTCACGCTTTATGGGATTTTCGAGTTTGTTTCTCTTGTAGTTTTCGAGACGGAAGCAGCTTCCGGGAGGGAATCGAGATTCCTGGCATTGTTCGAGCAACGTTTTCAGATTGATATTTAGACAGAGGGTGTCTGGTAGCGATGGGTATTGCTGGAACTTCGAATTGCTTCCCATTGCTTCGAATCTTGTGTATCGCAATATGATTCGATTTTTAAAAATTCTTGAAAGTCTTCAAAATTTGGTAAATCTTGGAAGTTATGAAAATCATAAAAATGCCTCGAATGTATCGATTGTATTGAAAGTTTCGTTAAGTTTTGACAGATTAATCAGTGTTTAATATCTCATATGCATTTTTATCAGTTCACACTAATATACAATATTTAAAAATATCTGGGAAACTTGGTTTCGTAAATAATTCTTTTTCAATATCTATTTTTGTAGCTTTTAATACATACAACTAATGAAGGTTAACAAAAGGAAATGAGAGAAAGTAAAATAGAGATAATATAGAAAAATAATAATTTTTACTCCAGATATCCGAGCTAATTAAAACTTTCAAGAGTCCTGAGTTTCCAATCATACTCGATTTGATTTTAACTCTTCGCCATACACTTATATAAATTCCAAACGATTCAAAGTGCTTCAAATCTTTCGAGACACTATTCAGTTCATAAATTTGTTAAACAACTTCACACGTTCTATGTTTTGTCTTACATACACGTTGACTCCATGTAGATTCGCTGTCCAGATAAAGTTTTAGATACCTTATCGAACCGACTAATGGCGGTAACAAGAAGTTCAATAGATTCCAATTTGAAAAAGTTGATATTCAATTTTAACGTTCGGACTAATTGTAGAGTATTACTATCGCTTTTTTTTTATTTCTGAAGAGTTTTTAGAGTAATTAAACAAGTACCAGACTCGATGTGATTGATGAGTATGAATAAGTCTCAAATTGGGGTGTGAAGTCAATTTTCTGGGAAAGTGAACTTGGGATAAAGAAGCTTTTGTATCGAATTATTTGTTTATGTTTTAACGAAGAACGACCTCATTTTCCACGAATTATATCGCAGGCTGACATTACTCGGTCGATCGTTGGGATACATCGCGCGAGTCCCACGCGAACTTCTCACGCATCGGCCATTATCAGGCAAATATTTAGGAGATACGCTTCTCGTCACCGGAGAGTCGCTCGCGCGTTGTTGTTTGGATAATTGAATTCGGACAGCTTCGAGTGGCCGAGAGGGACGGTTCCCGGTGTTGGAGAGTCTGAAAAATCTCGAGTCAGAGGCCCCGAAGGCGCGATCCCCCGTTCGAAACGTGACTCGCGTGAAATTCTTCAGATCTTACGAGGCCTCGGAGAAAAGAAGAGACGGAGAAAAAAAAGAAATCCTGTTTCGGGGATCGTGGATCGGCTTAGCGTCGTCTATGGATCTAATCGTGTATGAAACGAAAGGATCCGGCCTCTGAAAGGAAAGGAGTCACTGTAAAAATAGCTCGAGATAATGGAAACCGTTGGACGGATACACGTGTCCCGTGGAAAAAAGAGGAAAATAAAAGTCTTGAACGTACCGTGTCGATGAATTTTTCGTAAATCTCTCGTAATGAAAAAATGAAAACTTAAGAAAGATTATTAAATCCATCGATTTCGGGGTTAAAGATGATAAGATATCGAGCAACTGCATGGACAATGATCGTTTGATTAGAATAGATACAGGTTGAATGACATAGCAATATTCTTTGCTAAGGGTTGAGTTTTTTTAGAAAGTTTCTTACGTTGATCGCGATGTCCTTAGGGTTAGTCTTTATAACACGAGTTCTGAAAGAAGAAATTAACGCGAGTTCTGTATTGTAATCCTTGAGACTTTTGTGTTTGTTAATCCCACGAATGAGAGAAAACGTTTCAAAAACCTGTTACCTCGAGAAAAGAGAATGTTTTAATTTACATAATTATTATGGGGGTCAGGGGGGAGTTTGGAAAAGAACGGGATTATAGCATAATCTGTGAAACGAAATTAATTGTGTTATATTCTTAAAGATTTATTTTGAAATTCTACTCCTAATTCCACTTCGAACAAATTGAAACTTGCACTTTGCAAGGCTGTCATTTTATTAAATTTGTTTGAAGCATAAACGATATCCACACTTGTACACTTACATTCCAAATCTCATTTAGCTATTCTAAACGATAAAAAATAAATAAGGAAAAGTTGGGAAAATTGATGGTTGATGGTACGGACAAATTTAAATAAAATTAATACACTTGAAAAATGACTCGTGATAAATAGTACGTCAAGGGGTTAAAGAAGAACGAGTGTCGCGGTGGTTGGAGGTGAAAAGTCGCGCGAATATTAGGGTGGATGCATTACGCTTGTTTCGGTGATCCACCCCTGGATTCTTTTCGCCTTTCCCCATTGATTTCAGCGCGAGTCGACACTGTCCTTGCAGCTACGCACGAAGGTTTGACGAGGATTCGCTCCATCCTTGAGATCGTCTCACGGTCTCAAAATTTATCGCCTTGCAGGCGTGTATACGTACGAAAGTCATTCGAGCCAGCCACGAGTTCGAGAGTTCGTTGCACCCTGTCTCTCCCTTTAAATTCCACGCCGTGGCACCGGCCCTCGTCCTCTTTCACGAACACCCCCGCGCTAACTTCTCACTTCGCGCGGTCTAGTGGCTCTTCCGATTCGAAAAATCATCCCACCCGTGAGTTTCTCTTCCCGGGCCACTCGAAACCTTGTTTCACTGGCGTAGAGCATGCTCGAGAGCATTAAAATTGTTTTACAGATAGATTGCAACCCACTCGGTCGACTCGTTAAACAAAATAATCGTGACACTAAGTCTCGTCCTGAACCTTTGAATAAATAAGGTCTCTTTTCATCGATATAAATATTGTTGGATATCCATTGATTTCAGATAGAATCTTTTTTGGTATATCTACAAAGAAAATTAGAAAGAATTTTTTGGTACAACTTCACGACTGTTAAATTTTAAAAATGTTGAACTCAATTCAATAATATTGGATACCTTTTCGTTTGAAACAATAAATAATCTATTAAAAGTCTTTGTATGTAAGTTCTATCAATCCTTATCTATAACCAAAAGTGCTCGTTTTATTTACAACGAAAACAGATAATTTTTTAACTTGTTACACGAGAATCCCTTAGCAACAGTTTTCAGTTTCTCGATCAGATTACTAGGCACATCAAACAATATTTGAAGATTTCTGTTATAATAAAATAGTAAACTTAGCCAATCTTGACCAAGTACTCGGATGTGAAATACGTATCGAGACGATAGATTAGGAAAATTGATAAATTAATAGAAGCGATCGAGGATACGCGGTGTTATAGAGTAAAATGTTTGGAAATGAATCGGAGTGTTTATAAATATCCGTCGCCGAGGACACGTAATTTCGGCTTCGCTCGTGCTGGGACTGTTATCGTCCACCAGAAACACCCATCCCCGTCGTCTTCGTCATTTTTGGAGGCGTTCAGAAACGAAAAGTCGATGAGATAGGGACTTGAGAAACAGCAGGCGCCGGGCATCCCCTTTTCCTCTGGTGGCTCTGCGTCGATTCCTAAGAAAGTAACGCGCACATGGCCCGCTTTTGCCGCCACTTATCGGTCGCCTTTATAATTTTAGATTTCGGAATACAACGATTCGTGTTCCACGGAGTATGACGTCGATGTCTGGCGAAAAAGCGGACGCGATCGTGCGACGAACATATTTAGTTTTGCCATCGCGAGCATCCCATATTTGTCGATACTTACGACCACGTAAAACGTTTGTTAAAAACGGTTTGGACAGCTTCTTCGAATTTGAAAATTACGATATACGATGAAGACGATCATGATTCAAAAATCCTTGGTGGCCCGTAATTCGTAAAACTGTTATAACTTTCAATTTTTTTTCTTGTTAGTCTTAGTTTCAATTTTTCTCGACTCTTCGTAAATGTTGTAATGGAATAAAATAATTTTAGTACGATATTACGGTATGTGACCCGAACTTCGTGTCTCGAAAGTGCAACGTTAATTTATTACGCAGTAAAATCTAATTTTGAGTTTTATCTAACAATAAAACCACACGGCTAGCGGGTTTATAACCTAGAAGAAACAATGTTTGGCACGTGGCATAAATTTTGTAACGTCCAAGTTGCGTAAAGTGAACCGCAAGTGGCTCGAATTGAACCAGTTTAATTTAGATATTATCTTTGCTCTTGCTTTTGACATTGTTTAATGAATACTAGTATATCGGAGAAAGCAAAAAATATAAAAAGACAGGTTTTCGTAGTATGTAATTTTCAATCATGTATGATTACATGGCTTAAATTATACCTGTGGTTCGAATCAGACAAACAATTTCTCTCAATGCGAAGTTAATGACTTACTTCTTATAGTTTGAAATAAATTGGTGTTAAATATATCCTCTTGAGTGGCCAATACAAAGTCAGGCGTCTAAAACAAACCAATTCGTCTACTTTTGGCAGCTGAAAAAATGTATCAAACTAATTGTACTTATTCATGGTACTCTGAAAAATTTTCTTAAGATCATATTTTTCGAGATTTTAAGACCATAAATATTTTCTAACTATAGTTTTGTTACCGCGACACAATAGCGAAGGCCACGAATAATTCAATAATGTATAACATCTTAAAATGACCAGAATGACACTACTTCTCGTAGGCTTCTATTATTAAATGGAGTAATTTATGGACTCTTTACGTTTTGTTATGCTTGGACCTAACACCTTCCGACTGTCTCTTTAAATTTCCCCACAACTGGCAAATTCAAAACATACAATGCAATAAATTGGTCCCCTATTATACGTTCTATCAACTATTCCTCGTGAAATAACGTTTAAATTTTCATAGATGCCGCACTCTTGAATATTTGTTTGATATATTTCATTGCCTAAAACAAAGTGGTTTGTCCAAACACGTGGAAAAATCAGAAAATGTACTATAATTGAGGAAAACAGCAGGGTGAATTATTTCTAGTGTCGAGGTATTTAAAAAGTCCCCGATTAATAAATCTTCGCTCGATTCCCTATGAACATACGCGACCGTGGGGTGACTTCTTCTCATTCCTTTTCACCCCAATGTTCTTCCACCCTCCCTAAAATTGGAAATTGAGGGCGTGACAGGTTGTGGGAAACAGGCTAATTTCGTGGGTTGGCGAGCAACCGGCGCGCATCCATCGAGCAGCTCAAGGGTTGCGAGTACCAATTTCCGGCCTAGGGGTGGCGAGTAATATTTTTGGAGTTCTGTTTTGGTAATTTGCGTCTGTACTTCCGCGGTCGTTGCAAAAGAAAAAAAGAAGGAGAAACGAGATATAAGAAACGTCAGCCTGCATGGGGCACGAAAGAGGGTTCCGACGAAATCGGGGAAACTCCGGGGGGCCCAGCGATCCAACGATCGATTAATCATTCCCGGTTCTATTTACCTTCGTACCTGATCTCGCTCGTTTCGGTTTTTTTCTCCATCCTCTCTGTGTCCAAGCCGTCCTTTTTGAGATTCCTTCGTTTCTCGAATTCTACGATCGCGCGCGTGTTTTTTTTTTCTTCTTTTTTTTAACACGCGTCCTTCGACTCTCGCCCTCGCGAGATTTTTCCATCGCGAAGGGGTTTCTCTCCTCGAAATCCATCGATCAGAGGCGCATGAAAGAGTTCCACGGCAGCGTGAAAATTCTAATGATCGAACGGCATGAGAAAGTTTTTAATCGTTTTCTGGATTCTCGCCAATTTAAGCGACGACTCGGGAAACCGTTGCTAATGCAACTTCCAACGGATGAACGAATCCGGAAATAAAAAAGGAACGCGACAAACTTGGGGGCAACGTTGTCAGTGAATATTAAAAATCTCTCTTGATCTCTTGTACATCTGTTTTTAACACGGAATCACATGATTTAGGAATTTTATTTAATTAATAGAATTATCATGATTCACAGTTCTATAACATACTTTCTGAACAAGACTTACAAGCCTCTAGATGTTATATATTTAAACAATGTAGCAATTTCAAAAAAGTAAAACTTCTTTTAACTGCAAAACATATTCTAACTTCCGATTTTCCTTCGACTGTATTTTCGTTGGACGAATTACCGGAATAACACCATAATTCTATAATTAAAACTATACTCGATTCAATGTAAAAAACGTTGGATCACCTTTTGAATGGGACTCGGTTCCACAATGTCGACGACATTTAAAAAACCAACACGCTTTCAGAACGACACGCCAGAAGGCCGTAGATCATCGTATATTAAATTCTGTTTCGGCGTAGTTATCACTTAATAAATTAAGGTTCCGAGACGCGAAATTTTTTTTTGGAACACTATGTAATATTAATTACCGTGTCCGTCGATCGTTAAGCATCATAAATTTCACGGTGGATCAAGGCGCCGATGATAATAATTAGTTGTGAAGTATTCGAAGCTCTCCGAGTGGACTAGACCGGTGCTGGTGAATAACCTATGAATTATGTTTATTTTCTTTTTCTGTCGTATCGATTTCGAGCGCGGTCGATCACTTTGCACGCGTAACCAGACAAATTGAGGCACTCGGAGTACTTTTTTTTTGTTTTCCTTCTTCCGACGCCCTTTCCCACGTAGTTCTCCGGGTTTTTGGGGGAGTCGAATGTTTTTTACCACGTGGCGTCGCGACCCATTCGGGTACCTGATTCGTGTTAATTCCATCTGCCTCGACGTGTCTCCCTTCCCGTGGAAACGCATCCCCGCGAGGAACGGCAGTTTTTGTCGCGCCGGAAGTCCTGATCCAACTCCAGCTCGAGCCTTCAAGAACGATCCGCTCGTAACCCTTCAAGGATTTTTTTGTTTTTTACCCAAATACGCGCCATATTGTCGTGGGAACGCGACGGAAAAACCTGGGCTTCTGGTCGAGATTAGTGTATTATATTTAAATATCGTGCTGCTGGAAACACACGCTCATTTCGAGAAATCCACTAAGGGAGCTTCTACTTTGCTGTCCTTAGAAATAGGTAAAAGGTATAAAAACCTTTACCTAATTTATTTCAATTTTGAATAAAATATACGTAAACATTATTTGCTGTTTATCAATAGATAAAAGAATGTCGTCAGATTATATTGTGCGCTCTATTAGCGTGATGGCGGTTCGATTGTAACGTAGAAATGTTTTCCAACAGTTGAAGTGGGATAATTGATCGAAATAAAAGATACAATGAAAAAGAAAGACTATAAGCAAAGTTTATTCACAAATTCGTGTGTAAATTAGAATCTGTTTACAAATTTTTTAAACCAATATTCAGGCAAGTAAAACCGTGGGCAAAAGCTGATTTACAAACGAACCTTTTTATTATTTTATTATTTTTATTTGTTTTCGCCTGGTTAACTGGCAGAAATTGTATTATACAGAAAGATAACGACCATAAGTACTCGTCTAAATTGTATAAAGTGTTCTTATTATTGCAACAAGAAACGAATGGGGTCCTGAGGAATATGACGTAGCCAGCAGTCGCCGGATTCGTATCCACTTGAGCTTATGTGGGAAAAGCTTGATCGGTATATCCGGTTGCGTTGTTCAACATCAAAAGAGCAGCTTTGGCAACTATTAAAAGAAACATGGAACAATATAAAATTAGAAACAGTTGGAAAACATACCTTTAGGATACTCGGAATATACGTGATCTGTATAAATAAGCGAAGCTTTAGGAAGAAAAATTTTTTCTCTTTACAAAGAATTAGTACATTTGAAATGTGTTGGTTATTAGTTTGTTGAGAGATAAAATTTATTCAGTTACTTTATTTTGTTTAATTCTTCTGAAAATTTAGAATTTTTGAACGTATATACGAAATTTGTGTTAAACTTTTTTTAAAAAGAATTGAAATATTTTTATTGTCTTCCATTTTAATTTAATCTTTTCTTTTTTACAAATTTAAAAAATAAAATGCTCGGAAATGGGCAGTTTTTGAGCTCTAAATGCATTTTAACGCACATCAATCCAATGAAACGCGTCACTTTAGTTTGTCTTTATTATTATTTAAACTATCAATTTGCAGACTATAATATTACACACAATATTACAACTCAATGAATTTAATTTACTGACGTTTGACTTTCTATAACTCGAAAACTGTCCATAGGAAGACTTTTTGCCCAATGACCTTTTTTATCTACATGTCAAGGACTAGAATATTTTATTCTGTTTTCCTATATTCTATCCGAGGTTTTTTCCCTGATTTTTAATTAGTATTTAACATATCAATGTCGACTTTTAACATTAAAATTATTCTATAGAAAATAAAAGATGTTTTCCACAAATGAAACTAAAAATTAGAGTGTATATTCTCCTATTAACAACAATGATAGAAAACATGAGCTATTAACTTTTAAGTATTACTATTTCTAATTCTTTGAATGTTGTTTTTACATTCGCAGCCTTCTTGCAAGCAACGCTTCAATTTTGACCGCCTCGGTGTACTTATCATTCAGAACCGGAAACCGCCAATAGTCAAAACGAAAGCCGTGTTCGCTCTCACGTTCCAGCTGACAGAATTAGGCAATAGAGACTCAGATTCGAATCGGATCGAAAGCGGATTCTAATCGCCGTGAAATCGATCAGTAGGAACGATAAGGCGTCCCGGACCATGCTTCGCGCTCACAAAAAGACTGATATTCACTCCTCGATAAGATAATGAGAAGCAAAAAACTGACCCATAAAGCAAAACGGGGAAAAAATCACAGAAACGTCGATATTTCGCGTTGTTCCACAGTAATCGATCGGTAATCTCTTCGACAAGAGTCAATTACTCGGTCCGATTTTTCAATTAAAAACATATTTACCGAGTGATCGTTTTCGGAACAGTAGAACTATTTCAAAGATTTCTCAATGATTCGTTAATTCGCGCGAACGGTAATCTTTGCAAACAATATTCGATCGATCGTCTCGATTCGCCAATAAAACAGACATTTTTATGGCTCGATATTCAGGAATATTTTTTTTCGAGCTTCTAAACAGATATTCGACGATTCGTAGACAGTGATCTACAGGGTGGGAGGTTCGACTCGATTTCGAGATTGTCGTTTTCTCGATTTTACGAAAAATCGAGCGCGGTTTCGGGAGTTGAGGAACGATCGATCGACGTCCAAAACGGTAATCTAGTTGGCTACACACGTGTATATAAATCCTCGCCGGTGGAGACCTTGAAGAGTGCCGCAGCTGCATCCTTGCGCCGCCCTGTAGAGAAGGTAAAGGACAAACGTATAATATGATCTAACAGATCGCAGCGGCGGCGCGGCGTCGTGCGAATCGCGAAATCTCGATCCATAGATCCTCACGTTCGTTCCTACCCCTCTAGCCGGGGCGATCTTGAAATTTTATCGCTCCGACTGTGCTTCCATTGTTCCGTGCCGTACCAGCAAGCTTATTATTTAATCTTCCTTTTCGTGGGAATAATTGCCGCTTGGAAATTGTTCTACGCTCGTCGCGGACTGTTTCTTTGTCCGCTCGTAGTTTCGAGCGAGACAGTACGAGGATCGCGCCAGCAGAGGGGAAAAAGCCTCTCGATCGTTTCGATTCGACCATTTTCTAACTAAACGTCGTACAATTCGGTTAGTCGAGAAAATTACCACTTACCATTTTTAGCCCTTTGTTTCTTATAAAATATCTTGGTGCAGTTTATGCAGAATTATATCTATTCCAACGGGGAATGTGTAATTTTATTATTTGTGTAACAAATTTCTCCTATTCACTTAATTAGAATTTCTGAAAACTTGTCGAAAAGTAGTTTTAGAGGAACTTTTTGAAGGTGTTTGGAAAGAGAATCACTAAAGAATTTTTACAATTTACAACGACGTTACTTCGTTTAATCTTTTAATGTGGGGGGATTCGATCTATTAGCGCTGATATTGTTAATCCCAATGATCGTTCATGGAATTTAACTGCAGCGTGGACGACGATCGTCGGCTCGTCGAAGGTTGACCACCACTGCGAGCATTCAGCGATTCAGGGTCTGTTGGGCCCTTCTACGATAATTACACGGTGCGAGCTGCGAGTCGGCCCAGGAATATATGTTCGATCGGCCGGTTTTTGAATTATTTGAAAAGAGACAGACCCTGGTATAATCGCGATATTATGGTATCGCGATTCCTCCTCCTCGAGCCTTCGATCCCTTTTCTCCCTTCTTTTTCTACTTTTTCTACCCTCTGCCTCCCGCTCTTTATTCCCCCTTCGTTTTGCTTCCTTTGCATCCTCGCCTCTTTGAGCGGTACCAACGCTTTTGAAAATTGCGAGAGAGATCTCGGAGAGACGACAGTTAATTTTCGGATCCATGAATCAAATCCCAAAAGAAATTACCGAAATGAAACACGAGCCGATTGGTATCTCGAACGGTCCCAGAGCAAGCGGGGACAAATTTTCATAAACAATTTTTTTTAGTTGCCAAATAGTTTCAAAAACCTTCTGTTTAAACGGGTAATCTTAACGAATATTCATCGTTGCACAAAATACATTAAAGTATGGTTATGTAAAATGAGCAATCGCGTGCTTATAAAATTTGGCGGGAAAGGTATCTAATCGCCAAATTATCGGAAATCAAAACTTGTTAATAAATACATTTGTCGTGACTTATCGTTTACAATTCATATAATTGCTACATATAGTTATTTTTAGGTTACTTAACAAACCTTGAAATATATATTTTGACAAATTTTATAGTTCATGTTGTATGTTTGGGTACTTTGGAAAATTGTAAGATTACTGAAAAGGCTTTTAAACATATATTTCTCTCTTAACTCAGAAAAGTGTAAGTACAAAGTACTTCTTGTGCAATTTAAATATTTCTAGCTAGAAACAATCACATTTCGTTCACAAAAAAAGGACTTAAATTCTAGGTCGACATGTTCATTTAACCCTGTTCCTTCCAAGACATGATTTTGGATCACAGAGTATTTAAATTTAAATATTAATTACATTTTATTACTGTACACAATACATTTATCATTAAATTATGAAATACATAAATCATTATTAAAATATAAAGATAATTATATAAGAGTCTCTCAAAGTCGTAAACAATGCTCGTTTGGATAACACTTACTGTGATATTTATCAAAAATTTCGTGCTACAAGTAAAAAAATGACAAATTTAGGTTGAATAAATTTTACGGAATCGATTTGGAAGGGCGAACTGTATCTTGGACGATCGAACGAAAAGATGTAGCGAATAGTGGCCGATCTTGTAAGAATCTTGTTCATTTGTATTCCTCGATTAGATTAGATAGCGATTTATTTGTCGTATCGTCGAAAAACAATATTTTTCCATGCATTATCTTTCCGCTAGTTTTCACCGCCGAACGATTCCCTCGAATTAATTATCGTGTATTTCGATCGTCGAGGCATGTAAGTTCGCGCACGGTGGCGAATACTTTATCTCCGGCCGATCGTCGTTTGACGAAATAATTTTTTCGTTCGCCGCGATCCCCGGCCCGCGATTCGCTAATCTCCGATCTCGATCACCGGTACGAACGAAATGCATTTTCGACGCGGGATCGATCTTTAAGCCCTCCCTCTCGCGTCATTACACGGCCCAGAAAAACAATGGTCCCCCATTGATATGCTTCGATTCGACCGGCAACGATCGCCGGACTACATCCGCCCCTGGTTGCAGATGTTATAATTTCAAAATAGCATAATCTCCGGACAACGAAGGAAGATCGACTGCAGATAGGGGGGAATGCTGGAAAAAGAATACCAAGAGTTCTCAGGGGTACGGAACCAGGTATTGCGTTTCTCCTAATGACAAGAATCGAAGGAATCGATCGAAAGAAGATTGGGTACAGGAACGAAATACAGAAATGTAAACGAAGGCCGTTGGTAATGATCGCGCGTATAATTACGGGAAACGTAAATTTTTCAAGAAAAAGATACTGAGAATAAGCAAAAGAGAAATTTGTATTTAAAAGGAGTGGCAAATGTGCGTTTAAATAAATTCTAGGTAAATCACAATCGTACGTAACAATTTAAAGTTTTTTTAATGGCTTCTGCGACTCATTCGGATGCACTGTAATTAAATTCAAGATGCTACAAAATGAGAAGTAGAAATCACATATTTCAATACCATCGTTTTCAAAGAAGAACGAAACCATCCAATTAAACGAAGTTTGCAACAAAAAGGAAGGGATTTTATCGCATTAATCAAAAACACGTGACAATAAAATTAATTTAATAAAAATTATATTTTTGAATTTCAACCATTGCCGGCCCGATCGATACCATCAATAATCGTTCATAAATGAAGTTAAGTGTCTTGCAAATACGATGGAAAGGGAAATAAGATGGACTACACCGAGACCTGCACTTTGAAGAGAGCTTATATTAAAGCTGAAAGTATCATTAAGTATTTTCTTCTCTACTATATTTGCTATTGCCTTTAATATCTACCAAGTTGTATATATGGATATTTTTTACTTTATGGGGCAATCAAAGTGCAAAAAAATAGAATTCCTTATACGAAGAAGGGACGTGTCAAGGCCAAAACAAGTACCATTCGATATTTTCTTATTTACTGCGTTTGTTTTTGCTCTTGATACAAAGCAAATCACATATTTCGATTAATGAGTTTATTTCCGTTTATAAACAATTCATTTTTTTCAACTCAATTCGAAGCAATTATTAATTTGATATTTGAACCGCTTTCAATGTAGAGATAGTATGAGATTCATTTGTATAAAGAAATAATAATTTGTTTTTGGTCCTTTACAAAGAAAAAGCTACTTGCTGGGTTACAACTACCAACGACTGACATCTGATAGATTTCTTTTGACAATTTTTGAACAACATGTAAATTTCGAAATATATTCAGTTTTTTAAAAATGTAATTGAACTATACGGAAATTTTAATAGAATCAAAAATGACCCCACACGGTATAAGCAAGTATATTACATATAAATTTTACACAAGAAACAAGAATAATTAAGAAAAATTACTCCGATAAAAGTCACAAAACATTCGAAGGAGTCGTTAAAACGTTTAAGCTATACAAGCTCGTATGGATTTATAAAATTCGTAATTTCATGAGACGAAACGTCTAAAAAATAATAGTGGCGAAGGTGATCTACGCGAGGATCATAAAAAATTGAGAGGGTACTGCATGGATACAGTTTAAAGTACGAGGAAGAGGGTGAGGCTGTTCGACGTCAAAGGCGAGCGTCGTGAAAGAACCAAAAAGGCGCACCTATGAATTCTGGAGACAAAGGAGGAATGTAATCAAGAAATCAGAGGAAGACAGAGACGGGTGGGAAGAGAATGACGAGGGATGGAGAAGGGACGAGAAGGAGACGACGAGGAGGGAAGGAAAGGACAAGCTCGGCATTGGCAAAAGGCATAGGTACTGGTCGGTCGAGATCGCAACAAATGACTGTGTTTAAACTTGAACGTGACAAAATTTAAAAATCCCGCCCGAGGCTCCGCGATCCTGGTGGGGGCAGTGAGGCCCAAGCGAAAAAGACTGGTGGGGAGATAAAGGCCTCTCGCTCTTTCTTCCCTTTCCATTGCTCTGCTTTTACGTCGCTTCGCATTTCTCCTCTATCCTTTTGTTCTTGCCCGGACGCACGCGTTTGCGCCGCGATTCGAATTTCTTTTCTCCTTCTCGCTCGCGCGTTGCACGAGCTGCACACGGTAATTGGCGTAACGACCGCGGGGTTGCAATCGGGGCGCGAGACGATTTCGAACGCCGGGCGCTCGGGCTTGAAATTTTAATCATTCCGAGGGGTTCCTCGATCCACCGATCTGGTCGATCTTTTCGGGAAAACGGGGAGAATTTTCGCGCGGATGTTCACAGTCGAGCATCGTGGAATAGAACACGAAACGTATTTCATATTTTTGCATTTGTCTGAAGGTAAAGGGAAATCGTTTGAATTTCAGACAAAATAGAACCGTTCAAACGTACAGATCTTCAGTTGTAATTTAACCTCTTGACTTACGATTTAATTCCAAATAATTGTTTAAACATATACTATTTAGAATAGATTTTTTTTTATTGAAGTTTAGTTGATACATTTACATTCTCATTCTTCTAGCATTTTTCAATCGCGTTTCACAGTGGGAATACAATGTGTTTGGTGCAAGCTTGCTTTTTTTTCAGTTTGCTGTAGAAAGGATCCTGACACGAAAACTGTGTAATCATAATTTTGAAAGAAAATCGTAATAACAGTTAATATAGATTTGGAAGGACCAACGTCTGGTCAAGAAAGATCGAACGTAACAGTTGATTAATCGAATAGTTCTCAACTTCGCGACGCGTAATGCATCCCCGTACCTGGAACGCCCGACATCTCACAATTAGAATTATAATGCGAGACATTTGAGCGATGGGAAACGATTTTGTAGGAATTATCGAGGGCGTCCCATTCGAGAAATCAGGAATTCGTGTTCTCCTTGGTCGGGTGGACGTGGATCGTTACCTGCAGAAAAATCCCTAAACGCGCTTTCGAAGTCCAGCTCTGGAAGAAATGCCACGGCCTGGGCAATTAATCATATTTCGAAAATCATTCCAGCCGCTGAGATCTGGCCGGGCAGATAGAGCCAGAGAGCTCCTCGAAACTCCAGAGTCATAGGGAGCCACTATACTATACGCGCAGGGTGTTTGACCGAGCAAAGCTCTTTCTCTCCACGGAATCTCTCTCCTTCGTCTGTATTTTTTTATGCTCTCTTCGGTCTTTTTTCTTTAATACATTCTGAGTCTCGTTCGAGACTCGGGGGAGAAGAAAAGAAAATTAAGAGTTCACCCTTCAAGCCGGTTGTATGTCAGTCGATCGAGTTTCCGAGTTTTCAGGGAATCCCTTCGAACCTGACGTTTTCCTTTCTTTTTCGTCAACTTTTACTATTTTACGATCAATTCTTCCAAGGAAATTACAAGCAATAGTGTTGGCGATTTGTTGATCGAGGCTTCGTTAAAAAATTATTAATAAAATTTGTCCACATACACGAATTTTTTTCTCGAAAGTACGTAGGATTTCGGGGGTGTGTCTATTCACCAAAAATGATTGCAATTGACCCCTGCAACCGAAAATAATTTTTCCAGAATGATTAAAAATTTTTTAATTTAATATTTTAATAACTTTAAGGAAGCCTCAATTAAGAAATTGGTATTCTTGATTTTCGTCTTATTTTGGCCTCCAATTGGATGTTCCATTTAGTAAATCGAATTGAAATGTTATCTAGATGTTTTTGTAAGTTATTAGAAGCTTTTACAACTTCTTTAAAGGACCCGGATTGATTAAGACAAGATTTTTATTTATTCGGACGCATAATTGAAATTTTTATTAACCACCAAACAGAGACGGGCAGCTTCGAATTCTTTTACAACTGAAATACGTGTAAAATACTGAACACTTGCATTCAATACATAGATCAATCGACGAATATCCTGGCATTTTGCATTTAATCATACTGTGGAATGTTAAACACCTGTAATTTGTATTCAACGACTCGTCGAATACCGACTATAATAGCATTTCATAATCTATGACCGGTGAAGAAAGAAGAACTTGTATTCAATCTCGATTGGAGTTTCAAAACAATCGATTTCTTCTTTTTTTTTTGAGAATTTTACTCTCAGTTAACATTTCTCCAGGGGTCGTATTGATTTTTGTTTAATACAAAAGGAACGATATATGCAGGTTTCAGTAATACTTGCTCTCAACAGTTGCATGATTTAGCATCAATTAAAGGCGGAACATTCTGAAAGGGTGCTGTCATTATGTTGCAATGATGAACGCTGTTGTTAATCTTGCGAGACTTCATGCGCCACGTAACTCAAGTAATTATAAATCTATTCGCGCGGTTTGAATTTTGAACACCAACCATTAGACTGCTCGTTTCTATTTTATAACTTTATAGTATACTTTAGACTACAGAATTGCTCCTTAACTCTACAGATAACTTATAATGTTGAATACATAATAGAACCAGACTTAATTTTTTACTTTAAGATCATTCAACTATTGGAGAAATTCAATTCTCGAATGCTTAAATTGCAAAAGAAAAAATACAATTAAATTGCAGTTAATTTTTGAAGGAAATATTATAGAAGACAATGCAAAGAAATAGTTACAGAATGAATCACTTCTTTGGGTAGAAAACATATTTTCTTCGTTCCCCGGGAAATGGTAGAAAAATGGAAACGCGAAGCGTTAATTAATCATTCGTTCGATTCGTTCGCGGATGAAGATCATCATCGGATCGGTAAAGAGAAGAAGGGGAAGCAGAGTTGTTGTGGTAATGCAGGCATTCGGTTTGGCAGGGGGGTAAAAAGAAGAAACGAACGAAGAAAAGAGTAAAAGAAGGGAACAGTGGGGGAGAGACTGGAGCAAAAGGCCGAACGAGCGAACGAGAGGGAGAAAAGACCAGCACTGACTGCGCTTATAATATAATATTCATATTTCGAACGAAAGATCTTATCTCTTAAATGAATCGAACGCGCTCCGATTCGAGATATCTCGAACTGAGAGCTCCCCGACGCATTGTAATGGCCACGAGGCCGAACAGTTCCTCTGTATGCGTTGAAACTAATACATCACGGCCCAGAAACTCTTTTTCCCCCCTCTCGATCCCTCCTATTCGCTCCCCTTTTTCCCCCTGTGCGTAATCGTTGCTCTTATTTCTCGTTCCACCTTCCGTTTCTTCCACCTTCGCCGACCAATACACAGAAATTATTATTTTTCTCGTACGATCGAAACCCCCAATCTTAACGTTTCATTTACGTTTCATTTCTCGAAAATGTTAAAGGAAATTTCTTTAAGAAGCAGAAACAGATATAACAATTTTCACGGATGGTGAATTAATTGATTAGATAGAAAACAAATTTTAAGAACCCCTTCTGTCCCTGCATTGTCAAATGGAACAGTGTAAATGCTCATAAGTGGGTATTAATTACAGAATTCGAGGACATCGAGAATATTTATAAACGAATTGAAAACGAGGGGTTGAGAAGACGTTAAGAAAAGTAACTCTGTATGGAACTCGTAAATCTCGAAGACATTACAGAAGTAAATACTACAACAAATATTAGATCAAACAGTAATCGTGTAAAAGAAACAAAATGTTTACCTGGTGTAAATGTTACGAATTAGGGTTGACAGTGACGTTGTCGCCAATTTCACGCGACTGTCCGCGTGCATTTTCGAATTGAGACGTCGCGAACACCTGTCTGGGGGAAGAAGCGGTCGACGAATCGCTGGAAATCGTCGAAAAATTCTCGGAGTAGGGCAATGACGGATTCCGTTGCGCTTAGGAGGGAACGGAACGGCGTTTATCGGGGATCGTTCAATAAAGCAGAGCAATAGGGACGTTTATGTATTGGAAGAGTCGCGAGAAGCCGCGCAAGAAACGCGCAGGTGAGGCGGGGCGGGGGAGGGTGTAAAGTGACTAGAGAGAGGATCGTGGGACGTGGACGAGATAATAATAATAGATGATCGTGTATTACAAGCTATAAACGTCAGCCGGCTGCGTCCCGTCTTTTATTTTCCGCGAACGGTCGCGTGTGCGCACGTAAAAGCGCGCAAGAAGAGGGACCCCGCGCTCGCGGTTCAAGACTTTACTTCCAGAGTAATCACTTTACCGCAAGCTCTTAAACGACATTCTGATCGTGCGTGTGTATTCCTTCTTATTGTTGCAAGAACCGAGCCGGTTGTAATTTCACCGATGCTACCGAAGAGAATGAAGCGTACCGACGGTAGGCGTAACGCGGCGTTATTAGAATTTAGATTGAAAATTAAGGATTCCGTATACTTTTACTCCTTATTCGACCGTGATGCACAACGTGGGATCGTTTTCACCCTGCGGGAAATTACTTTTCCACGTTTCTATCGCGAGCGATACTTTGATTACGCCCTGGCCACGTATCTTCTGCCTCGTCATCGGCGATCCTCGCGAGCGGTCATCGCGATCGCGTTACCACGCCGAGGTCGTAGATCCTGTTTACGGTAATTAGAAAACGCACGATTTCTGCTCAAAATAATTATTATCGAGTCCATTAACGGTAATGAAAACTAAAGAATATACGATAATTCACGGTTTTACGAGACAATTTTTACGTTCGATTCGAGTTAACGGAACCATCCTCATCACTGTTTATCGTTATGCAGTGTGAACGACTCGTTGACTTTTAAGGTCGATGCATGGTAGCCAATTAAAGTAATTTACCCAGGCCAGTGTTTCCCAACCTTTTTTGCATCATGTCTCGTCTTAACTCCTTGAACATTTTTATTGCATTAAAAAGAAGCGTCTACAAGCAATAATTTTAGGTTGTAAAGCTCCCTTTCACCATTCGTATGCCTCCTTTTTGTACGTTACTTTGCTTCATTTGGTGAATAATATCGCTAAATAAAATTGGAAAAATGTAGACGAACAGTGGTCATTTTTGAACTGTATCGATTACAAAAATAATTTTCTAATTATCCACCACCTAGAGGTTGTAGGTCAGGATTTTGAAATGGCTTCGCTTCGTCTAGAGAATATTTTACAAATTCGACGATTTTTAGACCGTTAAAATTTACATTAAATTAAAGTTTAAGTTGTCTTCAATTACTACAAACATATCAAATCACTGAGGCAATTTTTGGTATTTTTTTTTTAAACTCAATTTAAAGCTGATAATAATTCAACGTAAAAAATTTGAATTGAAAAACACGAACGTTGAATGTATTTAAAGAAATGTAGTATCACCTTGTACGATAAATTGAAAAGTTCAGTAAAACCAATGGATAGTGTCAGAATCCACGTTCCTTGATTCGTATTTTAAGATATAAGAATTTGTAAAACGCAGACTTTAGTTTTGCCCATCGACGAACACACCGGGTCTGGAAATCCACGAAACGCGCCGTGGTGATCTCACTTTTCATTCGAAATATCGTTTTACCCGCGGCCGGGCTGCGACCTAATCCCGATTCCAGTCTATGTTACATTAACATACATATAAGGGACGCGCGCGGAGATTAAATCAACGTGCGTGTACTCATATTGGCCGCGTGTGTGAACAACCGTGCACGACGCGGCGGGGGAGGAAACGGGTGGGAGACGGGCCCAGAAAAAGGGTCGGTGGGCCCCAGCCTATCTCTCTTTCTCTGCCTCCGCGCTCCCGCCTCGCCCTCCTCGCTCGGGTAGTCGTTCATTTTTTACTTTCAAAAATCATGACGATGCTCATTTTTCTGACTCGTGAAGAATTCTTCAAACTGACGTGTAACCGAACGGGGCCTGGGTTTTTCGGTGGGCGGCAAGGAGAGGCAGAGGGTAGGGGGAAGGGGGGCAGGGGGAGCTCAAAGGCTCGAAATCCTGCACCTATGAGCCGCGATTTCATCGGGAATGCTTTCTGTATCCTCGAGTATTCTTCGTTCCTCGAAAACGGTCGACTCTCTTTCGCTGCATTTTGTTATTCCACAAAACAATCCAAAATCCCGATTCCCGCTGCGTCACGAAAACAACATCAACTCTACGAGTTTTTATTGCACGACAAATTCAATTTTTTATTAATCAAATTAATCCTTTTGCTTTGATCCTATTACACAGTGCATGCTTCTTCTACTATGGACAAAAGGTTTTTCAAAAATAAAGTTACTAGTTACTAGTTGGTCTTTCGAATGATAAACATTTGCTACATGTAATTAATAACGCTCCTGCAACTGTTATTTTGCAATTTTCATACCACTTGTACATTCGTACGTAGTTATAAATTCCATGTGTAGTAAATTGACAATTGCTATTATATTAATAATTCGTGTATATTTTTTGAATATTTTAACAATGAATTTACGTTCGATTTTAAAAACTTAATTTACAAAAGGTAAAAAGGTCCTATTATTACAATTATCTTAATGAATTTATTTAACTTGTTTAATTTATTTTCTCAGTGAATTTATGTGTTTAACGACTTTCTAAACAAAAACCGAAATGTAAGTACAAGAATTGCGTTATGTCGAAGTAGGGTGGAAGGGCGAGGTTCATAGTACAAGGTGGTTTTACAACCTAACCCAAAATTATGCAGCAGAGGTTTAACCGAACATCGAATAGCGTTCGAGGATGAGTTTTCCCTAGGTAAAACGATTCCACGGTCGGGACAGAATCGTGGACACCTGGCTCTTCAATGAATAGATTCTTCTTTTTTTTCTTTGCGAGTTTATATTCCGTACTTCTTGAGGTGATTGGCAACTATCTGGTTGTCATAGGATTACGAGATAATTCAATCGATCTTCTCCAATAATTAGAAATTACAGTTATTAAACTCAGATAAAAAAAAACAGAATTCCTTTAATTTTAGATTTACCAAACACGTAAATTGTAGACTTTGAGTTGAATTTTATCGATGCAATGATACCAATGCGCATCCCAATTAAAGGCGAAACGAAAATATGCCCGGTGAATGCCCGTAAATCTATCGTTGCGCGAACGTCAAAGAAAACATCTCCCGTGCATCGTTAAAGTTGCTCCTCGTTTCGTTTGCTGAACTTCGATCAGCTTTCGAAGTTCGTCTGGTTCGCTCGGAGTCGTAAATTTCGATAATTTCGGGGCGAAATATAATTCACCGGGAAAGGAATTATCGACTCACGGTCCCCCGAATGGCGAAAAAAGGTCCCCTCGATTTTTTCGTTACACGGAGAATAAACCGAGCTGCCCGGGTTTTCTTTTTGTTGGCCGCGTTGCCCGCCTCGAGGAGTCCTCTTTCATTGCCCGGTCCTCGGGGCATTATCGTGATTATGATTATTTAAATTTGCTCCTTTTGCCGTGGAGTCGAGAGCGGCGTTTGAGCGGCAGGGCCCATTGTTCGATTATTTGAATATCGAACGTACGCGGACGGACGGGAATCGATTCGTGGGGCCTAATGGGGATTACACGGCCAATCAGCCTTTGCTCAGGCCCAGCTCTCGCTCCCTCCTCGTCCGAACGATACTTTTTTCTCCCTCTTGCCATCCGTTACCGTCCATCTGCCTCTCTTTCTAAAACATTGCTCGGCGTTTACCGGGATTAACTCGCTCGCGTCTGTAACGACTCGATAAAAACTGTTCGTTCGATGCCACAGAGTTGCAGCAGAAATCCGGGAATACGTCCAACGAGCGCTTCATTCAGAAACGATGGACATTTTTACGGTCATTGACAACTTACTGTAACGACTGAAAGAACGACGATAATAACAACTTTCCCATAAGTGATTCATTCAGACTTAATAAGCTTCTGATGCATGTAAACATCCATATTTTTATAGAAAACAGATAACTTTTTACATAATTTAAGAAACTGCAAGATAATATACGATGAAAGCTTTTCATATGATAGAAAAACAAAAGAAAGAATTTTTGCTAGAATGAAATCCGGCTGTTTCAATATTTACGCGGTAAAAAGTATTAAAATTAAGGATATTATTAGCTTATTACATTTTTTTGAAGAAGAATTGGATTTATTTTTATTTTGTTGGCGAAATAATGTTTTATCAATCAGAACTGAAAATTTAATTTCTTTTTCTGCCTGCCAGATAAAAAAATCTCTTGTATGTCTCATTATATCTTCATATATACTACAATATATTATAAATAGAATATTACATGTACTTAATGATTTTTAATGAGCAAATTCAAAATCATTTTTTCCGAGTTTTATTATTTCTTATCCCAACTTTATAAATAAAGACAAGTTTCAAATTTAAATATTTTAAAACAGGGTTTTAGTAACAGCTACATAATCATTGTTTTTGGTGCTATAGTAAATGTCTATTATAACAGCAAAAACAACAAGAAATTAGAATAACATCATCGACGATAACGATAATTCTGACAAGTATTTTATTCAGAATTCATGAGTTTTATTGTCAACTACTATACGACAATAATGATAAAGTTTTTTACTGAGAATTTATAAATATCATTATTATGTTATTACTTTTGAACTGTAACAAAGGCAACAGTAATAAGTGTTTCACTGAGACTCGTCAAGTATTATTACTGCAGTTGCAACAAATATACCAGTACCATGAATTACACAACATTGACGACACTAATAAAGAAACGTTTTTATCGCGGAACAATATAGGAAAATGTACGTGCCAGAAAATAGACGCATGGATACGTAAAAGGAGCCGTACAGTCATAACGCTGCTACTAAATCTAACCTTAATTTATGATAATTCATACATAGAGAGGAAATGAATTAAGTTACGTCTTTGATGAAAAATTCTCGCGATATTTTGCACCGCAGGTCACCGCTACCTTTGTTTTGTCACTTTGTTCGGTCGTCTTGTAACATTTTATTTCGAATAAACAATCCTGTTGCTTAATTAACTGATCAGTGGAAATTTACGTTCTTCTTCCTGTCTCGGAGTTTATAGCATGGTATAAATGACTCTGATGCGGCCGTATATTGAGGAATTGTTTATCTTCCTTTGACTCAGATCTTCAATGGGTAGAGTCGTCTGTAGAAATTGTTTAAAACTCAGAATATGAGATACAAATAATTTGTCATTTTCATTCCCTATTTATTTACTTAACTAGAATAAAATTAATTTAATTTTTTTGTATTTCTAAAAACACTTCAACGCATATCCTGTCAAATTCTATGTAAGATTTCCATGTAAAATAGAAAATACAGTCACAACTGCAGGGTTCTGGTTTGATGGCTGATGAAACGAGCCATCTTTCGAAATATGTGTTTTGAAAACGAGTAATGCTTATTATTAATGCCAGTCTTTCTCCAAGACCTCCAAGGAGACGATAAGAAAACATTTTTATTTCGACATTCTTAATAAAAAAATTTATAAAAAAAAAAAGAGAAGGATTCGAAATTTGACAAAAAATTAGAGTAATTTTACTAGTAATTATTCAAGATTAAGATTATTAAAATAGATTATTTGACAGGATAAAATAACAAAATATTCACATTTCCAAGTGTAGTTCCCATTTATTTTCACGACCAATGGTAAACTGAGTGCTTTTACCACAACGTAATCTGACTACTTCAATCAAGATGGTAGTAATTGGCAGTGTATAACCAGTTGTCGTGATTATGTAGTTCGACTTTCAAAAATTCAGTCTCCGAAAAATACTCCATATATACTACATATACAGTTCTTGCAAACTTCGTTAAAATCTACATTCAATTTGAAACAAACGAAAGGAGAATTTAACTTAAAAGAAATCTAGTATAGAATTTCGAACGTATCAAGAAAATCGTATCTCCAAAATTGATTGCCATTAATTTTTCGTCCCTGTTTTAAACTGTGCCACGAGCTTAACAGGATTAAGAACCACTGCATTGACTGTTAGAGTACAAACAAAATGGAGTATATAATTGTTGAAAGGCTTCGAAAATATTGAACGCTTACCAAGAAGTATGACTGGTCTTGCGGAATGAAAGAAGCACGTACATATCTGCGCGTATTTAGTAAATATAAGAGGACTGATTCTTCAATCGAACGACGAACCGGGTACCGATTTATCGGCCGGATTACCGCGAATCAACTCCGATTTCATCTCGCCCGTCAAACTTGATGACACGCGGGAAAGTGAAACCGACTGTCTGTGTATTACTTTTCAGTCGGTTGACGTCATTGGTCTCGTTCCCATCGTCTTCGAGGCCCCGATAATTCTGAAACGGAGTCGCGGATAGATTCGTCGACAATTTCCAGTAAATAAACTACGTAAACTCTAATTTTATACCGTTGCTCTATAACAAATTTAATATTTCTTGGAACATTCAATTTTTCGATGCTAGATTTACCGAATTTATCAATGTGACGAATTGCAGACTTTGTACTTGAAGATACAGAAATCGTGAACATTATTTTTTAACAATTTATGGTGCATTTAATTCATGTAATGATGTGAGATTCGATTAAAATTTGGCTATAAGTACAAGACATTATATTAAAAGCCTATTAGTAATAAAAATACTTATGTATAAGGTGTTTGGACCTTTTCTGACAAGACGTAATCAAACGAAAGAAACTATCAGAGCGAAATACATACTTCGAAACTGTATGACTAAGTCATATTAAATAAATAGGATTGTTTTGTCGTTGTTATAAATCCAAATTATTATTTGATAAGCTCCGAATCCAACTTGGCAATGTAAAGTAATAAAATTTGAAACTCTCGTTGTCCAGTTGCCGTCAGACTATCAGCCACGATACTTGATCGCAATAATTCGTCATTTCGTAATAAATAGTTACCGAAATAAGTAACGTCAGTTGCGTTACGGCTCGTTCTGCTTTCCACTTGCCCAGATTCCAATAGGGAAGAGGAATTGTTTTTAGTAACGCGATTAATACGGATCCGTGGGTCGTCCTTGGGTTTCGAGAGCGGCACCGGGATTCATTCATTCGCGAGTATGAGAAATCACCCTCTCCATTCTGCCCTGTTCGAAAAGAGGCTCTCTCGATGAAGCCACCTGACTATGATGGATCGCTTGTGTGTCTCTCCGCTGCTTGTTCGCCTAGACGCGATAGTAACCGGTCCGTCGTTTTGCCGTAAAAACCGAGGCAAATGTTTCGTGAGAAAGGAAGAACCAGCGGGAATAAAAAGAACGAATTCAATACGCGGTTCGCGGAGAAAAAAATTTGACGAAATCTTCTGATGTATGGGGCCATCCTTCAACTTACACGTGTTCCCTCGTGACGTCTAAATGAAGTGAAAATTAGAATCGATGGAACGTTTCGAGTGCTTTCTTTTTTTTCTCTTGAGAATCATTGTTGCAAACTTTGCAGCACGAAATAGTTGCGTTTGAAAAAATACATGTTTTCTTCAAGCATTCTGATAGTCGATTTCATTCTCTTAATGGCACACGCGTACTATATAAATGTATTTCGAGGAAGAAGTCTCTTTTTGGTAACGAGGAAAAATCAGAGAAATGATAGTGAATATTAGTAGCAGAAAACAAAACTTTAGAGTCACAGTAAATTTTACGTATATTGATTTAACAGTCAACGTTATTAATTTCGATCGAACGTTCGACATTGCTCAGTGTATCGCAAATAAAAATTAGAGACTGAGATTGCAAATCGGGGGATCAGCTATTATTAAGGGTGTTTTGCGGGTGAATCGTGAAAATTGATTTCAGTCGCGCTTGGCCAGACACGCGTGAGATTAGAAACGGCGACTGAAAGAACGATCTGCCGTATAAACGGACGAACGAATGGAGAATTTCGAGAACGCAGAGGTACGCGCATCAGGCAAGATAAATCGTTGGTCCGAAAGGAGCTGTCAAATGAGTCGCGGTACGCTTCGACGAATAAATTTCCAAGGGCCGTTGAATACTTCGTTACCGCGTTTAAACAATGTCCAGCCGGATAATAAATAACCGGGAACAATGCGGCCCGAGAAGTAGCTCGCAATTACGAGTCAATCAATGCATATTCATATTCGAACGAGCGTTCCTGGAATACAAAAACTCTTCTCTTTCGCCGTCTTCTTCTTCTTCGTGTTCGTTCTCTCCTCCCTTTCTGTGCCACGGTGTCTCGAGTCTGCCCACGCAGAAGACGGGGAAAGAAGAGGAAGAAGAAGATGGGAGAAGAAGGGGCAGCAGATGCAGGGTTCGGGGTGGATCGAGAATGGGAAGGGCGAAGGGATCGGGAATCGACGAGCGATTCGAGAAACGCAGCGGAAAGATTCCATAACGTCGTACAAAGAGAGCAAACCATCCGGAGAAATTAATAAGCAACCGCGGCTGCTAGCGCTCTAAAGAAGAAGAGTGCGCAGAGGGACCGAGAACGGGCCCTGTGTGGGAAGAGAGAAAAACGGGCGAACGATTCTCTGCACTTCGATGCACTTTCGTCCATTTTCTCTTCGTTTTATCCCCCCTTTCTCGACGATCATTCAACTACGCTCTTAACGAGGAATTACCATTTTGGGACATCCAGTTTTAAAATGAACAATTATTCTCATGTGTTTAGTCATTTTTCAAGATAACACAACCTAAAAAATGGATCGATTAAAGAAAATATTGTACTACAAATCACATTGACACGGGATAATAAGATAATATAGCACTATAGAGACATAGTATCATTAAACAATTACTATATCCTCATGTGTTTAGTTAAGTTTTCAAGATAACACAGTAGAATTTCCATATACTGATCTTTACTATATTACAGAGTAAGATATTTAAAAAATGGCTCGATGAATCTTTTTCAAATTTTTCACACATAATATGTAGATGTTCCTTTATCGTACGAATCAAAATTATGCTAGTATTTGTGATAGTTTTTTATTTGTCATCCGAAGAAGTGAATTCTATAACTTTTTGCTTTATACAGCCACCATTTTGTTGAAAAATTTTTTCTGTACTTTATTTTGCTTCAAGATTGTTCATTTAGAATTACAATGAATATTTTATACCAAAGATTGCTCTAAAAACGATGGCTACTAATAGAAATAACCACTTGAGGTCTTTGAGCCAAAAATGACCCAGGCGTGCAAAATTCTTGTTTTCATTTCTATGGTCTATCTAAAGGATGATAAAAATAAATTATTACATCTTTTTTAATAGTTTTCAATACAAAAGATCATTGTTATTAAGAAAACAAATTGCAGAATTTTTGTATTCCTTGAGAAAGGAACTCTTCATTTGTCCCTCGAAATTCGATACCAATAACTACCCATACTACGAAATTCTTTCGTTACAAAAGGAAATTATCCCTTTAACAGAGAAGTTAATATTCATCCAGCGGATCAGTGGTTCTTTCATTTATCTAATCGATACCGATATCCTCGAATCGATAAAGGAGAAAAACAACGTCGAAGAAACGAATGAAACCACGTCAAGGAGGAATGACAACGATAAAAAAGTCGAGTAACCATGCATTCGAAATTTAAACGATCGTGATGAGCCACAAACAACAGGGATGAGTGGGGAGGGACGAGATCGAAGTCTAAAGGGGTACCAAGATGGAAGCGGGAGATCCATCGGCTGACGAGGTCTCCGGGGTCCAAGGCATCCTTTAAAATTGGAATAATAATGTTCTTTCATCTCTCTGGACTCGAAATGATGACTCGACGCCTTTCAATATTGTGGGAACAAAAATCAGTTAGGAAGACGTCGGCTGGTTTCTACTCGTTCCTTTTCTTTGTCTTCGTCTTCTTCGTCTACTTCTGATCGTCGACCAAGGGACAGATTAAGTACGCGGAGAAAATGGGATAACTTTGTACGATCCAAAGTGGATCACAGTCCTCATATCTTCAATTCCTGGCTTTGTCAACGCAGATATTTCCAAGGAACTAAAAAATCGTTGCTGGATAAAATCCAACGTTAAAACGATCCTTTTTCAGACGACGATGAAGACCAAGAGATCTCTTCAAAAAGAAAGACTACCCTCTTAAACAAGAGCAAACTCATGATAAGCAAAGGAACGAAATACAAGTAGAAAAATACTCTTTGAAAAAAAAAGCAATTATATATTTTTTTAAACACAACTGGAGGAAACAAACGGCAACCACGACGCGAAGCACGAACGATGGCGCGTTTTCATCAAACATTTTCGCGAGCATGATGATTCGCGAATGTTTGCGCCTGCTCCGACAAAAGACATTAACGACGCTATTGAGAGGAAGATGAAATTAAAAAGAAGCGTAAACGAACGGTTCGACAAAGGGAAGAGACGATTTGTAATTAATGCGTGTGTGTTAGGAGTAGAGGAAACAGGGGATGAGAGGTGGAGAAGGAGAGTGGAGAAAAAAATGACGTAAGTCATCCTACGAAGCATTAGATTGAGCTTGATTACAAGTAATTATTCTTACTGCACAGTTTCGTACGTCCTTATAACGTCTGGTAACGAGGCCGGCGATCTTTGATCATTGCCTCGATCGAGATACACATCGCTGGCACGCACGACGCGTCGAACTCAGAGATTGATCATACTTGTCCTTCGATATTGCGCACCTTTTAGAAAAGACGATCGAGTGCTCGACTAGAAATCGAACGACATATATCGCTCTATATCTCTTGGGTCATCGATTCATTGGAAATGTACAGTGACGAGGACGTAGTACGCAACAACTTGCCAACGAGGCTGTGGAAATAACGAATTTTAGGATTATTTATTATGGGGTAAAACCCCCATAAGTGTACAGTATACAAAATTATTCTTCGATTTAGATTCACAACGGAGCTTATAAATAGAAAGAAAAAGAAGTTGTAGATCAGGAAATTTTTGTTGAATGGTTGTTAATATGCATTGAACATAACTATAATCATAAATAGTCATATAGCAATCCACCTTATAAGATGTAAACCTTCGAAATCTATGTTGCACCTGTTCCATGGTATTTATGCCCCACTCGTTCGAGGGACCAAATCACCGATGCAGGCTCCAAATGAGACCTACTAAGGTGCAATATAAGGCCCTCAACGAATTAACATTCTTAAAATTCTTGAAAGTAGAATTTAATAACGGTATTATTATTACCCTGTATGTTATAGTATAAGGATAGAGCAAGTTGGAGTTGTAATTAACACACAGATAAGGGACTATAGAGACAGACTGATATATCAGAATTCAAATATAACGATAATATAGCAAGATTATTATAGCAAATTGATAGTATCTGGAGAAAAGATTAATTGGAAGAAACCGGATTTGCCAATTATAACATCAGGAAGATACGATAATACGGGTCTTTAGTTGCAAACGAATATAGCAGAATTTATTTATTATAGTAGCGACGAATTATAGAATTAGAAATATGTGGCAAATTAAATTTATAGCGATGCATTGATTCGGGAGAACTCAATTATGATCGCAGAGATACGATATTAATGAGTCGTAATAGGAAGAAGATATATCGATGCAAAGTTATGGATGTAGACTGATATTGTACAAGTCGTTTATGATGGCAGAGGTGTATGAATGGGATCGTGGTAAAAAAAACCTGTAGCAACGTAAAGGCGTAGCAGTAGCACGACAGATCGAAATTGAATTATGATAATACAATTACCACAGTTGAGCTTAACAGTTTGTGGAATATGTTTATTAATGGAAGTTGGAGAAATAGAGCGATGTAACAGTATTTAATTATGATGATAGAGAAGCAACTAATAGCAAGAAATTATAGTAGGAGTATCACATATTGACGTACAGTTGTAGTAACGGACATACGCGTAGGGCATGCAGAAACAGGCCGCTCGACAATTAAAGCAATCAAGAGTTACAGCATCGTAGGAATATAACTTTAACGAGTTGCAGGAATAGAGAATTACAGCGGAACAGTGTCATAGGAAGAAGATATTGCCGTACGAATCATATTAACGACCGACTGCGTAACGACTGTTACGCTTGGATAATTCAGGGAATTAAATCGAGAAACAAGCACATTACAGTTTAAATACCTTTGGATCGCTAATTGCTAATCATAGTTCGAAAATCGTGGTCGAAATCAATGAATTAGAATGCCCTTTGTCCCAGGCTATGATGAGCAATAGAGGGATATCGTATACTCTATTATAATAATAGAGGCACATAGTGAAGTGTCAGAGTAAATGAAAATATTCTAGTGCAAAGTTACGATTGTTCTGGCTATAAAGGAATGCAAGAGCCAAAAGTTGCAGTAACATCGAACGTAAAAAAAGAGAGTGGAGGGTTAGAGCATTCAACGTGTTACAAGAATAGAGTATTATAGCAGAGTAATGTTACAGGACTATACATAGCTGTAATAAGTTATAGCAGCGAAGAAAAGAATAGAGCCATCGCCGGGGTATACATAGTAACATTCCACAATAGTAAAATAAAATAGTTGGAACTTGTAAGACTGAAGAAATACAAAAGTCAGAAATTATAGCAAGAAAGAAGCAGAGCCTCGAAGAATCGGAGGTCCGAAGTGTTACATATATGGTAAAAAGAAGCATAGATTTGCGGAAACAGAAGATTAGAACGGAGGAGCGTGTCAGGATGAAGAAGGTATCGAAATAAAAATAATCGAACGAAGAAACGAGCATCTCCGACAAGTCGAGCCCACCGACAGATTGTTAATTACCATTCGCGAGTCTCCTAAAATCATAGTCGAAATCGAAGAGTCGTACAGTCTCGATCCCTTATTCTCGATACTCCTCCCTCGGTTCGCACGCATGTCCCGGGGGGACACCCGATGAATAACGAACGTCTTTTCCACGCCTCCGAAATGTTGGTGATTAGCCGTGAAATATCGGTTTTCGTATACGAAGAAATTACACGCGGCGGGGCCGAGGCGAGGCGAGGAAAAATGGAGCAGAGCGGTGGTTCGATGCACGGGAATATAAAAGCTCGCGGTCGGCTGGCACCGCGACGCCATAAATAATGGCGGGGCGCTAATCCACGCTCATTAATTTGTCCGCTCGGTCGGGTGTTCGTTTTTCGCGGGCCGGGGTGCGCGCGCATCGTCAGAAAATGCCCGCGTTCGGGGTAAGTCCGCGGCGCGAGGAGCCGATGGGAGTGGCCGAAAAACGCCGCGGCGAGAAAGCGATTTGAGAGCCGAGCCAGGAACAATTAAACGTCGCCAGGGAGAGGAGGCAACGAGACGGGAGTGGACGAAGAAGAGGCAGAAGAGGGAATAAACGCGCCCGCGAACAACCAGAAGAAACGAAACGAACGAAAGGCGGGGGGTGGAGGTAGTAGGAGTGCGGCCGGAGTCGAAAGTCCGGGAGGGAGAGGAAAAAAAGGATGAAAATCGCGGTTGTAAAATCCACGCGGGTTGCACCAAACGCAATTAACCGCTAAACCCGAATCCCCATAGGGGCCCGGGATACGGTGCGTAGAGGTGGAGAGTGCTGGACGAAGGGAACAACAGTGGACGCGGGCGAACAGCGGGGCCCAAGAAGAAGGAAGACGAAAGAGAGCATCGTCGGCGTTAGGCAGAGGGGGGGAGAGAGCGAAGGAAAGAGAGAGAGTTCTGGCCCTCTCGACGACTACTTTCGGTCCGGCCAGCCCTGCCAGCCCTTAGGGCTCCAGACGGAACGCTTTTAAAATTTATTGACAATCATAAATTTCGAAAATAAAACCTTATATTCCCGGAGCGCGCGTGCTCCCCTCCACTCGTACACGCGCACAGTTTTGCACGTACGCGGCCCGATCCGCGCGTATGGACGCGCGTACGTGCACGTGTGCCGGGGTTTGTGACTCTCGTGGAGGCCCTGCATACTCACGGACCCGCAGACGCGAACGGGCCCCGAACTTCGTTTCTCCTCTTTCTTCGTCGCTGCTCTGGCCCGTACACCACCGAGTAGCAGTCTGGGATCGTTTTCTCTTCAGTTGCTCCTTTTCTCGGGGTGCTCGAAACAAAAGAATTCGTTACGAATTTGCCTCCCACCAGGCTCCCCCGTCTCCTGGCTCCGTCTCTCTTTTCTCTTGGAACTCTGGTTCCGCGCTCGTATCGCCTCGCTCCCCGACGGAGACCCCAGAGTTGCCAATTTTTCGCCCGAGATGATCCCGGCTTCGCTCTCGTTCCCCTCTCGTTTTCTTGCCGGAGGTGTTGTTATTAGTATTGTTCTAACCCGAAGAAACGTTCGATCTGTTTCGGAGGTGTTCCGTTGAAAGGGAAAGAAGACGGCTTCGAAGGATGAGTTGGGAATCCGATGTTAATAAGCGGCTCCCTTCTTCTGACAGCTATTGTAATGACTTCTTATTCCGTCCTTTGGCCATCCAGCCCCGGTTATCTTCGTTCCTGGTATGCGTCGAACGAGAACGATCCACGTTTGAAATTCTCACGATTTCTCGTGCCAGGGGATCCATCTTATCGATCGGATCTCGGGAGGGAAATAGAGACTGGCTCTTGTCCCATTGGCGACTCCGATTCGGTGACGCGCGTATCTATATAGGAATTCGAAACAATAATCATAACTTCTAAACTAATCGATTTTCAATACTTTTTTATGTATATATATATAATACTTTCTTATCTCGAGAATTATATTAATTCGATTAGCATAAAGCTACTTATTAGCAATAATTTTTAGTTTCTTCATTTTGAGTAAATTTTGGAATGATCAATGACGGACGTGAGTTTTACTATTTTTTTTTTAAACTTAATTCAAAATCGATAATAATTTAACGTGAAAACTGGGGCGAATCGTTAGTATTGTAAAAAATTATTTGACAGTTTAAAAATACTAAAAATTTCTGGTATCGTTTCTGACAACAAATTCATAAATTCAATAAAAGTGATGAATAATATTATTCTTTATTAGGATTTTAGCTTTTTTTACTTGCATTGCTGGATACACTTTGCGAGGTTCGGGATCCTTTGAAACCTGCTGACTACTCTAAGACTTCAGAATGTTCCTTTCAGAATCAGCTTACGAGATCAACAGACACTGTCATTAGGTATTAGACGGATGGTTCGACGCCTTTTTACTGCGGTGAGATGCATTCTGTGAAAAACAGTCGTGTCTTTCTACTTCGCACATTTTTCTCAACGCGGTGGACGTTTCATTCGCTATTTCTCTAGTTGTCACTCTGTGAACCCAACCTACACCTGAGTCTCTGTGGACAATGAACGCCGAGTTCGCGTAGGTGGATAATTTCTTCAGGTGTCTAGGTGTCCCGGTATCCAGTGATCTTCCACGTTTCGCCATTCGTCTTTGACATCAATCTCTGTGTTCTTCATTCAATCCCTAGAATAGAATTCGCATCGAAGTTCATTGAACGTAACGAGCGTTTCTAAAATTCCCAGAAGAGTTACGAAAATGTATACTCCGGAAGAATTTTGTTATTTTCTCTTGCTTGGTGGACCAACGATTTAGAACCATTTTAATAATTTAACTTCGATAATATTATGTCTGATTACTGTATGAACATCTAATCATCAGTCTAGTAACCTTCGACTCGTCGATACAGTTTCAGGAATCGGTAGGGACGATTCAGCGAACAATATGAAGGGAGAAAGTAGCGAACTAGGACCCATCTTGTACTTTGAAAAAATATCTCTCAAAAAGACCTTCGACTGTCTATTGGAGAATATTGTCCCACCAAAGATCATCCTAAGACAGGATTCACCCTGAAGAGTGCACAGAGTCGAAACTGCACCGACCGATGGCACGCAAGTCGCGAGCGGCTATTTTGCACGGTAGTTCGGTAATCCTTCATCCTGTTCGTATCCCTCGTCTCGGATCCCATCGTATTTGAATACGTCCAACAAAGCTGTCGATCGATTCCTGAGGAAGCCGTCTTTCTAACGAACGCCGTTTCAAACCCCCTTTTCTTTGGCGCCGGCTATCTGCGCGTGCATCTTGCACGCGTGTAAAAAATTTTATTGGCAGTTTCAAGGCGCACGACGTCCAGCCGGCGGAACGCGCAAGAAACAAGGACGAGCGACTCCTAAATCGTCGCGCGTTCGAAGCATGAAGGGCCCATTGGATGATCCACCCGCGCCTGTCAGCCGCGTCATTCACCGGGAGAGTATCGCGTGTCGTGTTTCATTCGATCGTCTCGAATTGTTATTTGCGGTATCGTTGCCCGATGGATTTTTAAACACGTCGAATTCCAGGCCTGGCTCGCTTATAAACACGCCAACGGAGTCGTTCCCTTTCCGATCGAGACGGGGGGAGGGGGGTAGAGACAGTCTGGTGCGAGGAAGAGAGGCGACGACTGGTAGAGGAGACCCAGCCGTGGATTGACGAGGCTTATTATGTCGGTAAGCAAATTACGATCGAAATGAGTCGACCAGGCCAAGTGGAGTGACTAATTGATTAAGTCTGTACGCGATACTTAGATCTCGATGGGAACTGGTTCTCGTTATTTCGTAACGATCGCCCGGGTCTGGCGACGAAATTTCTGTCTGCGAGCCACGGCTGACGTCCCGTCAGATTTCGAGAGACGTGGGAGGATAACTCCTTTTCCAAGCTAGAATCTTGCCCACGTGATTCGTTAGCCTAGAATCCCGTTTCGATCTTTTCCTGAATCTGAGTTACATCTCTTCTAGGAAATCTGTCACGTAATCTGACTGATCGATAAGTCTTCCCGTTGGACGGTTTCGTTCTACTGTCTTCACAAATCAGATTCCTTCGTGTCGCCTCTTGTTGGAGATTTTCATTTCGTTCTTTTTGTAGCTTCAACTTCGGTTTTTGCTTCGACTTCTATCTAATTAGCGATCCTTTCATTTTTGCTTGAAGGCGATAGTGAGGTCCACCGAATAATAAATATACTTTAGGAATTTGTTCACCTTGGCTCATTAGTTTATATATGTGTAAGTGTCGTCCATAAGACTTAATAAAATGAATCAAGGTTTAACTCTATCCACTTTTCACTATCCACTTTCGAAAAAAAAATTCGAGTATGTAGACAAATTTTGTTAATAACTTTTTAACGAAGCCTCAATCAACAAAGTGGTATTCCCGATTTTCGTCTTATTTTGGCCTCTAGAATCGCTCATTAAAATTTTGTCCAGGGATGGCCGAGCACCATGTACGTAGATCCGCAGATACTGGACAGTAACTGCCACAAAAGACTAGTATTACAGTGTTTCCCTTGAAAGCTGATCCAACAGCCAGAACATCCTCGAGAAATCGCGAACGATCTTACATCGAGTCGTGTCCGTCAAGGACACTAACGAACTTTCTAACTAACTCGCGCAGAGAGCAAGTTGTTCGTTTTTGTCAGGGGTCCCGGCGGAAAATCCTCAACCTGATCGTTTCCAATTCCAGTTGGCGTTCGTGACCATATTCGTGGCTCGCGTCGGGAATTGCGTTAAATCTCGAAAGGCGATCGAAGAAACCGCGTCGATGGGAGGGAGGGTCACCAGTATGAAGGAGGGGGGTCACGGGAGTAAGAGGGGTGGGGGCGAATTCATCATCAGTCCAAGTCAGGAATTATAACGGAGCGATTCATCACGAGAGGCCACCGATCCGTCATGCCGATCCACGTGTGCAAGCCGTTTTTGAATATCCCGCGGACGTATATCTGTATATCTCAGTTAACCCACGTAATATCCAAGAGGATGGTTTTTCAGCGGCGACCTTGACGGGTCTGCCGCGGGTTTAAAAGTCCCCGGCGAACAATGCGCGGAATTTTTGCGCTGCCCTTCGCGCAAAATGCAAATCCCCGCGGGTTCTGTTATTTATATCTGCCCACCCTGCGTGATTAATAGACCGCCTCATTAATTATGACAGTCTATTATGTATGCATTGCCCCGCGATACAGCCGGCTCGACTTGTAAATTAAACGTAAGACGATCTCGCGAATGAAGCGATGGGAATCTCAGGAATCCTACGGCATCTTCATCTTCGACAATTTTCTGACCAACCTGTAATTAGACATCAAAATTCCAGATCCTGCAATGCAAAGGCAAAACCTCCATTCGAGAAATTGTTCTCGGTGGTTAAAAGGAAGCATAGAAATGAGGATGAATGCCTAAAGTCATTGTTCCGCGGTACAACTTGAAGAATGCTTCGGTGTGCTTCATTTTCAATCATTTTCTGACTAACCTGTGGTTAGATATCAAAATTCCAGATATAGAAATAAGGATGATTGTCTGAAGTCTATTAGGTATGCATTGTTCCGCGATATAGTCTGAAGAGCACTTTGATATCTTCATCTTTGACAATTTTCTGACAAACCTGTAATTAGATATCAAAATTCCAGATCCTAAATTGAGCAAGCAGTTATCTTCTAAAAACATTGCGAATTAGTGTTTTCATTTTCTATTCCAAAGTTCGGTAGTGCTTTTCGCGTTGACATTTGTCCCACATTTGGAGCATCAAACGCAAGTGCCACTATCTTAGATTATCGATGAGTTGTCGAAGCAGAAATGTACAAGTTCTATATTCTTTACTTCGTCATTATAATAATGTTTTAAATGGATTCGTGAGAGCATTACGACTCTATGTTGTGAATGATTCCATGTTGCACGAGGAATGCCTAACTGGCAATGCTGGTGGAAGGCTCGATGATTAAATGCAACTATGACTATCGAACTTGCTTTCACAGTTCTTATTCTGATCGTTTCCTAGTTGCTCTTACTGTTTCGTACTCTATTTCTCAACATAAATATAGCTCCTTACTTCACTGGGAGAAGTAAAGAGCGATTAAGCGAAGAAGAAGAGAGATTAAATTCCATCTACCTGTCTTTCAAGCTACAGGAATCCGGTTTTGGCCGAATCTTAATCGGAAGAATATTACTACACATTTGCAGAAAGTTTACTATCTAAGAGATAAAATAATTTTTCGTCCATTAAACAATCTATGTAATGGGTGTTAGATAAAAGGGTCGAAAGCTTCAGGGGCTAATTTTGAATTTTTTATTAGTCAAGTATTATTGTAGCATGATATAAGGAGAGTGGAGGAACAATTTTTTTAGTTTATAAAGGATAACAATATAAAAATTGTCTAAAAATTCACATTAAATTATAAGTAAATGTACCATTTATTGTGACAGTGGTGTTTACGTTAAAATTAACAAAATCAAAAATTTATATATTTAATGGGAACTTTAAACGAATTTAAATCGTAAAATATTTGCTTATTCGAAGCAATTGAAATTTAGTTAGGAAATGGAGTTGCATAATTATTTATTTCAAAAGTGACGCAAATCCAGGTATTTCAAACAAGTAAATATTTTAAAACGTAAATTATAAATTGTCTGTAAATGAAAGTTCGCATCATACATATATTTTTCCCAACTATGGACGTCACTTTCAAAATAAATGGTCCATCTACTTCAGTAATAGTATACATATCGGTTTGGGTATCATGAAGATATTTCAGTATAAGTTGAAACAATACCAAAATCAACATCGTTATGAAGTTACTGCTCACCGTTAATCCCGAGCCCTTTTTGTCCCCGGGAATGGTTTCAAAAGCAGCTCGAGTTTCACGTGTCTTTATTTCACGTACGGCCGCGAGCGAAATCCATTTCTTTTTAAAACACAAACAACAATTTCGCCTCGTCGCGAGGGGGCCGAAGTCTAACTGCATCGATAAGGTACCACGGGGGTCAAAGACAAACAAACAATTTCAATAAACGAAACGGCTGAACGGCGCACGCGCGCGCGCGTACATACGTAGCCACGGAGCTTGTCGACCGCGTGACGTCACTTCCGTTTCCTGGTACGCCAGCGGTCGCAGCGGCGAACACTGTCGCTCATTTTAATCGAGAAAACGGAGCGCGATTCGACGAACGGCCGACGATAAATATCGGGCTACTTCACGGCGCGTCACGGATCCGTTCGATCGTTGGGCGCGGTTTTATAATCACGGCGAAGCCGCGTCGAAATTAAAAGTGACTCGAATTTATGTTTACCGCCGACCGCCGCGCCGGGCCCGGCTAGTTTATAGTCGGTAATGGCGCTGCGGGCTACTAATTTGTCGCTGCTGATTCGCGCCGACCTGGAAAAATCATGACACGCGGTTTTATCTGTCGTACGTGTGATAGTTACGAGTTAATCGGCCCTTGTTAATTGACCGGTTGATCGGGGAACAGGTTCGGTTTGCCACTCGGTCTCAGTCGCCTCGAACGGGTTGACAAAGCGCAGGTATTCGAAACGATTTCGTGAGAACATTTTAAGAGCAGCTCAGAATCGAGGTTAGGCTAATAACTGCGCGTACAGTTACTCGATTTAATATTCGGACGTCATAGTACTTCGAAGTTTGGAGATACACGGCTCTGACATAAAATGAAAGGCGAGGAATCGATTCCAACATGGAGGAAATTGTAATAAAAACTATCACGATTAGAAAATTTCGAGGAAATTACAGGAAAGCACAATTTCAATTTCTAGCGTGTTTTCTATTATTAACTTGGAATTACAATCACTCCTCAATGCTGTCGTATTATTGAAACGTTGCTTCTAATTATGTCGAATCATTTCTTACAGAACATGTATTTTAACAAGTTGTCTAGTTTTTGGATTACAAAAATATTCGAGGAATATTTTACGTATACTTTCTTAAATAAATAAATCGACAGAAATGTAATTAAGAAGCATCGCGTGTTTTCTTTCCAAACTACATAAATAATCATATTCCGTAAATGTCAGTCATAATATTAATGTACTATTTACTACGATAAAAAAATCTTGTTATCTTTGAGAAATTGCAGATAGCACAGTGTATCATAATCTGTATCGCGATACTTTTCGTAACAACGGAACGCACATTCGGATATCGATGTTTCTCGAGTTCCGAGAAACCCAAGTTATCGAGGAAGTTTTCCATTCGCTAACGACGCACAGCCTATTTTCATAAACTCTCTTACGACGTTCCTTTTCTCTCCCTTTTTTCTCTCTCTCTCTCTGTCATCCAGTCGCTCGATACGCGGAATCGATTGTGTATTTACGTGCCAGCGAAGGGAACTGTTTATATTCTCGGCTGGACACTGACCGAGGAATTGGATAGCGTTTTCGAATCGACCGCGGCCCATTCACAGAACGTACGTGCTTTTCTGTACGCGTTCTGTGATGTGGCTGCTCGAATGCCTTTTCAAAAGTTCCTAAATACACCTGACTGCGGTCTGCAAGTGTCACGTTCAACGATTAACTCTCAGTGCGGGTGTTGTTGAAACGCAACGTTGCTCCAATTTCTGCAAATTTAACTTCTCGGAAGAGAAACTGATCGACTCCATTTTCTGATCTCAATTTTAGTAAAACTCTTAAGAATCAACATTGAAATTTCTTCTATTTTGTAATATTGGGTTCATTTTCTGTAAATATTTCTATAATGTTGTGTATTTACAACAACAGATCGATAAGCCGCAACGCGATTCACTTTAAGTCTCATTTATGGTAACACGAATTAACGAAATAAACAAATGAAATTAAAATAATTAGCGTTCATAAGTTGAAATGGGAAGCAAGAACGTTTGCAGTTCAAATTAAAGAAAATGCAAAGGGTTGATATCCTCTCGAACGTTGAAGCAATTTCCCGAAACGTGGAATTCGAGGATCGAGCGATTTATTTATTCCTTCGTCGATATTCCCCCGGCGAATTCGTTCGGGGAATCGAAACGTCGGCTCTCCGGTCCGGTCGGTCACGATACGCGAGCAATCGATCCGCGCGGTCGATCGTATTTAAATAAATCCATTAAACGCGCACGCTGGCAACGTCAACGGCGATCATTCTGGTTTTTTTCGTTTCCAGGATCGGCCGGTGGCCGCCGGTATCACCGGGAGCAGCCCTCCTCCACCTTCTCTAATTGACCACGATCCGCGATCTTGCACCCCCCGTGGGCCGTGCACGCGCTCTCGCGCGGGGCGGGAGGGCGACGGAGGGGTGGCCGGTTAGGCAGGGCGGGCGCGATTTTTGAAATTTCAAATCCGGATTTGCGTTGCAGATGCAGAGGAAGGCCCCGGGGCAATGTCGCGGTCGCGGAGTATAATGTTTTCCTCTCAATTAAGCCTTAATTAAGTTAAAATTAACATCGTGGATTTCTCCCTACCCGGCGTCCCTTCCAGGGAGCACCCACCTCGAGTCCTCTCCAGCTTTGGGTGGCCTGAACCGCGTACAGCCGCCGCCAAAACGTTCGCCGATTATCGATAGCGGTCCGCGTCCGATGGGATATCCCGTCCGTTGCTCGGTATTAATCCGCGATTAAAACACGGAATAAAGGAGAACCCCGCGGTCGATCGGAGCCGAGCGTTAACCGTGCACCGAGTCGAAACGATTCCAAAACCGCGACGCCATCTAGTCCGTGTCCGAGGCTCGATCGAACGTAGGATTCGCGTGGTACCAGGGGGTCCGTAGCATCATTTTCCATTCACCTCGTTCGAGCATCCCCGGCGTGTCTTTACCATCGACGTTCGAGAAAACGCTTCATCATAAACGTCGGCGATCCGCCGGAGTCGGGATCGTCCATCTCGCTCGCGGTGCCCGTTCCGGACCGGGCAAGCAGACTTTTGTCCAAGGATGTACGAGCTGGTGGCTAGCACCACCGCGAAGGTGTCCACCACCACCACTGCATACGTGTGGTATGGGTTCTACTGGGAATCGAAAGCCTTCAGATAAACCAGCCTTCATTAGGGCGAGGATGATCAGACAACGCGATGGCCAGCGTCGCTGCTGCCGTTGGTGCTGCTGGTGCTGTTGCTGATGCGCCCAGGGCTGCCGGTGGTGCACGGCCGCTCACCACGACACATAGACGAGGATTGACCGTGGACACGTTAGCAACGGAGACGATCCCAGTGTCCCCGTGTGTGTCCTGGGCACTGTGTCTGCCTCCTGTGTTCGTACTCACCGTGGGTCCCTTGTCGACCGAGGATTATGCTAAAAGGACACACGGGGAGAGACTTCCACGTCTCGAATTAGGAAGACTCTTCGCGAGTTTTATCACTACCGGAATTGTGCCCCGGGACCCTTCCTTCGCCACGTCAACCGGCCTCTGCTACCGCGTAATCGATGAATAAGAATCGAGCCACGGTTTCGCTCTTTTACCCGACCTCTTTTTACAGCTCTTTTTGCTGCGCCGGGAAAAGGTCGGATTCCCTCCAAATTGAGAATTCATTTTGCGGGACCTCTTACTCCTCTGTTTCAAACGGTGTCGATGTTCAAAATTTGTTTCTTCGACGAGTCATTCATTTTAAATTGGGAATTCATTTTGCGATTGCCCTCTTTCGGAGTTTTAAAGAGAGTCAATATTTGAAATTTGTTTGTTCGGATTCGAACGAAATTGAGTATTCATTTTGGAAGCCCTCTCACTCCTCTGTTTCCACAATTTTAAAGGGAATCGCTATTCGAGATTTGTTTGTTCTATTGTGACTAATGATCTCTTAATTATTTTTGTTGGTAGAAATGTTATTAAATGTGAAATATTGTGTGTCTGTTTCTAAATTCTTATTCTACATTCTATACACGTTTGAAGATAGAGAGATAGAAGTATTTTTTAATCAAATGAAATGTTCTTTTATACGTTTTCTTAAAGTTCGAGCTTTTAAAAATATTGTCCATGTTATTGAAATTGGAAATATTAAGAAAGACATAAAACTGTTTGTCCCATAAAGAACACGTGGCTTCAGTATAATAACTGGCTTTTGACAAAGTATAAATTACCACTTTATAATTTTCAATTGCGTTTTATTGGAAACAAGAAAGATGTACATGGCGAAAAACTCGAATCGATTCGAATACGATTCCATGTTTAGAACTCTTGAAAATCTTGATAGATTTGGTAGTATTAAGAGCTTCGATGCATCAAACATAGAAAAGGGTCTGTACCATTGGTTGAAGTCAATAATACATCGTAGATTGGAGCAGAAAGAAAATGAAATAGAGTATAAATGTAAAAAATACTATGTAATATAGTAATATATTAAATTACAATGATTCTCCATCGAAATTTTTTCCACTCCCGAATCTATCGAGATCTCCAAGGTATTTCAAGCATCGAGAACACTCGAGTGTTTCAAGACACGGACGCCTGAAAAATTGATCAAGACTTTCAAGAGTTCCGTGCCTGCAGTCGAAACGATTCGAATCACGACGGTGTTAAAAACTTGGGACCATTTGAAACGTGAGATTCGAAGAGGCCCCGCACGCTCGGGGCGATTTCTCATGCGATTTCAATTCCTCCGTAAGTTTCTCCGCGCTAACGTAACGCTCCATCATCGAACCGCGACTATTCAATCAAAGTAGCGAAAGAACAGGCCTGAACAAGCGCGGTCGGTCACGTGTGGTTGCACGCAACGCGACGAGCAATGGTGCGTGCCAACCGGGGCCCTGGAAACGAACAGGGTTGGGACGGCAATTTTCCGGAACGTCTCAGTTCCAGGCTACGATAGATTTCCAGAACGATTAGAGGACGGCCTCCCCGTGTTCAATTTCCTCCTTTTATCGTGCTCGCGTACACCGGCGACGCTGCTCTCGCGTCGGACGCGTTCGATTTTTATTCGATCCGCGGCCCCGCGTAATTCTATTGTTTTCACGGACTATTAAGTGTCCGGTAATGGTCCACTTCCGGTTAAACGAGGATGCTCGTGAACCGCGGCAAGTTGGAACTCCTCGAATGCAGGAAAGGGCGCGGCCGCAGCCTAATTCCTCGAAAGATTAAGGAGAGGCCTGCTTCGACTTGTTCGACCTCCATTTCTGCCAGCGCGACCTCCTCCTCCACCTTTACCCTCCTCGCCCCCGAGGGGCCCACTATAACGCTCGTTATCCACGAACGAGTGGCTATTCCGCTTCCTTTCTCACGTCGTTTGTCCTCCCTGGCGATTCGACCCCGGCGAATATGATTTACGATCAATACCCGCGAGATCTAGCGTTGCTCACCGACGAAGCCCTCCCTTCGACGCGAAACAAGGGCTCCGTTCGATCGATCAGATCTCCGTACGAAAGTGTTTTCTTGTGATTTATTCTCTGCATGCGGCAACTCCTCGTTTAAGCCACGAATTTTTTATCCCGATACGAGTTTTCGAACCGTTCCCACCGCTTCCATCCACCCACTCGCGCGTGACCAAAGACTTTGCACGGAAAATCGATTCTCGTTGCGAAAGAAATCGAATATTATCATTTTCAGCGCTGTTCGACCTATTGTTTTTGCTCCCCAGGATCATTTATCACGAGATTTTACCTGCATTTATAAGCTCGGTCGTACCTTCGAATCGTAACTATTTTTTTACCGTGTAATGGAGGACGGTTGCTTGGAGATGAATATTATTGCATTATATTTTAGAATTTCTATTCGATGTTATACTATAAAATTACTAATTTAAAATTTCGAAATTACTACTAATAATAATTTGTTACTAGATAGCTTAAAATTACATGAAACACCTTTCGAAGTTTTCTTTAGTCAGAATTTAAGAATTATGGGAAGAACTACTGTTGGGTCCGTCACGAATATAAATTAAGCTCCGAATGACAACTGCGTTAGTCGTTCCTTGAATCTATTTAGTAAATTCAAACCATAATTTGTTAAAAAACTGATTAGAAATGGCGTACGTACATCGTTGAATTTTCTTTTATGGAAAAGATCGATACAGTTACGAAATGCGCCATTTTCAATGATTTTCCTGAATTCTCCCTGATCGATGGGCAAAACGAGTATAATCTTTCCAAATAGCCATTCTTTAAGTCTATTTAAAAATCTAAAACTAAAATTTGTAGGAAAACTTGAATTTTCTTTTACGAAAAACGTGGATGCAGTTACGAAATGCGCCATGTTCGATGTTTTTCCCGAATTCTTTCTAATCGACGGGAGGAACGAGTATAGTGTGTCTAATTATGAATGAAGAGGCTCTTCGATTTCGTGTTTGGTGGCTGGAAGTCCGTAGAATGCAACGACACACGTTAGCGCGTGTCAACGCCGAAGTCGTGAGTAGAATGTCCACGACTGATTAATTTCGAACGTTTAACCTACATGCGAGTAGTAAGCGAAGGTCCCTGTTAGCCAGCGCGTATCATATCTATTCACATAAACTTTGACGGTGACACATAGAATCGTTTCGATCGACACTCGACCGGAGTCTCAATTAGTGGCCTACAAATGAATTACGTATGTTTCAATTAATATCACAACGCCCGTAAGCCTTCTTCTCATTCTTGGAAAATTCTTGGCCATTAGCTCCGGAATTCCTCGAACTCGAAATTTGCAGAACTTCAGACACGATTTTCACTTTTTCAAGATTTTTGCGATAACAAGATACATTAACTTTATCGAAGGTTCTTTAAAGCTGTGTTCAAAATTCATTAATTAAAAAAGAAAAAGTATAGAACCAACAATAAAGTTTAACTAATAAGATTCTTCAATTGGGTATAAAAGAAACCAATTCCTTAATAATAAATTAAAATTGGCTGTAGAAGCATTTAAAACTGTTGTTAAAATTCTGGAAAAAGTTAGAAAAATAAAAATTTCGTTTCACTTCGGATAATTCGTCGGTAATATAATATAATAAAGATACCAAAGAAATTTGTTAATTTTATCTAGTGTATAGGAGAACGTTCGTAGAACAAAACTCGTTTCTTCCGCCATCTTCGATTCCACTCCTCTCCGAAGTCGACTCGAACTCCGAGACCTGTCAAAGCCATTATTGGAAAATTCTTTTAATTAGATTTTGCAACGAACAATATCTAGAAACTGCATCGCGGACTTTCATCGCTTCCCCGTGGCAGATCTCAGGTTGGACATCAATCTTCGTTACGAGATCGCAGGTCTCTTTAATTATACTCGAGGCAACAATTAACATTTCGTGGACAACGTTAAGAACTCCATCACAAGACGGCATCAATCTTTCTGTCACTAATGTATATCTCCATTTCTCTAGAAACCGATCCAAGCTATGGGGAAGCTTCGGTCTAGCATCGATCTTCGCCATACGCTCAGCCTATTTCAATCGGACTTGCTCTTTCGATTTGCATCTTTTCACAAAATTTTAAATCGCGTAAATTTTAATATACAATCGCGACAACGTGCAATCTTTCGATTCATACTCAACCAGAGTCGAAATTTTATTTAAATAACAGATAACCAATAAAACCAACGTACAGAAGTTCATTCGTTGTGGAATACTTCATTCCATGGGTAAATCTTTTATTTGTTATTTGTCAGTTTTATTTAAATAGGAATTTTTTTAGCATTTCATTCGAATTATTTATTGAAATAGGTAGAGTATTGTACTATAATTTCCTAAGACTTCTATCAATTTGATCTTTGATATCTATCCTGTAAAAATTGATTTTAAACCTTCATCTAACCCATACCTATTTTAGGCTTGGAGTCCCGTTCGATGTTCTAGTATCGATGTATTTATTTTAGGCCTCGTTATTATTATTGTGCGCATGTAAATCTGATTTAGAGGCGAACAAACATATACATATAAGATGGTTACATGCACCGTTGTAATGAAACGTAAAGTTGAAAGGTCAGAGTTAAAGATCAAGGTTAACACCTCGTTGAAAGCCTTCGGGGCTAACAGGCCCAATTAATCGCTTTATTTTCTCTATGTGTTTGTATAGACGGGCAACTCAAACTACATGGCAGATAATTATTGTCTAACACATTGTATATAAAATACATATTCGCGTTTCTCTCGTCGAATATACACTGTACTTAGTAACTGACATTTATGCAAGTTTGCAACTAAAGGGTCCATGTCAAATATTACTCTGCACATTCTGTTATGGAGAGAATTACTGCTTGATTACGTGGAACCAACAGAAACGTAATATAACTGATTATAACGATAATTGTCACTGTACGTGAAAGTAAAAGATAAATCCTTACTACCTGAAAGGGACTTCTGAAATGGCAGATTTAATTTAAGTTCGATACCAAATCTAACTCGATTTTGAAAAAAAAAATTTTGACCCCTGTAGGTAAGGACCACCCTACTCTAGGCACTAGGCCAAACCTATACAGAGTCTAATCCTATGAGGAGACTCATATAGTAAATTTCAGATCTCTGACCATCTCTAGTGGACGTGCAATCTCCCCAAACAGTGGTTGGACACGATACCGAAAGAGTCAGAGAGGCGAGGTTAGCTGCAGGCTAAAAGATTCGCCAGGTAGGAAGACCGGGGCAACAGCAGCGGGAGCATCAGAAGCAGCAAGCAAGCAGAAGTGCATCATCTTTGGTAGGAGAGCGTTGTCTCCGCGCATCGGAACGCGCGTATCGAGTGGTCTGCGTAAAAGTGCAGCTATAGTCTTGGACGGAGAAGCGGAGCGTCGAGGATAGAAGGAGCCGGGTACGCGAACGGTCCGAAAGAGTGGAGGAGAGAGCTAGAGAGAGGGAGAGAGCGTCCTCGGGAGGCCCTCGAGGTTGGTCGGAGGTGGCTCCGCCTCGTGTCCGCCTCTGGAACCCGATTGGATGGCAAATTCTCCCGCCTCGAGGCTCATTTGTTTATTAATGTTGTAATCACCCGCGTGATCCTCTTTTGTCCCGTTCCCTCCGTCTCTTCCACGGAGTTCTTGTCCCGCGGAATGCGACCAGTTTCGTCTCGCTTCTTGTAGCCTCTCTCCTCGTCCTTCGGCTCTCTCCCTCTATCGCGCGTTCTCCCGAACGCGAGCAAACACTCTCTCCCTCGGCCCTCGTTCTCTTTCTCTGCGTTATCGCTCCACGGGTCTCGCTCATTTTCTTCTTCTCTTCCCTCTCTCGAGCAACGTCTCTCCCTGGGCCCCGGAGCTTCGTTTCTTCTCGTCGTCGTCGTCGTTGTCGTTGTTCCCCCGCGCTTTTCTTCGTCCTTTTCTTCGGCCGCGGGTGGCTCCTTTTCCACCCGGGTTCGCGCCGTTCCCCTCTCGCTCTCTTCTTCCTCCCCCCTCCTCCTCCTCCTCCTCCTCCTCCTTCTCATCCTCCTCCTACTTCTCTTCTTCCGTTCATTTTCTTCGTTTTGCTCCCTGTCGATCGCGGTTCTGTTCGAATGCGCTCTTCGAATTTAAACGCGCCTCGGTGTCTTGTATCGCTTCGTAAATGAACGAATGCTTGCCGGCTTTATTGCGCGCGTAGGAATCCCCGTTAAAGCGAGCGTTTTCTGAGCTTTCATTAGCGCGCCTACCCGTCGTACGCCACGGATCGTTAACGATCGATCCCCCGACGATGACGTTCCTTTGACGGACTGTTTATTTGAGCTGTCTTCGACGCCGTGACGGCGACAGGAAGCGTCTCGACGACGGGATCGACGTTGAGGGACGTTTACTCAGCCAGGCCTGACGGCTCGAACCGTGATCCAAGATGCCCGGGGGCCCGTTCAGACAAGACGTGGAACAACAAGCTAAAAGGACCTAAATAGCCGTTCCACAACGAGGGAAACCGCGAGCGATCGATCAATTTTATTTTTGGATTATGTCGTCTCGTCGATCCGGCGAATTGGTACAGGTATTCCCTCCGCGACACCCTCAAACGAGACTCGATAGAGAAAAATTCGAATTATACGAGGCAGCAGAGACAAAACATCGAGTTACAGGTTACTGTAGCGAGTAAATCGAATTATAGAAGATTTCTATTTCGATTTGCAGAGGGAATGAACGAACAAAATCTTCGTCTCAAAGAGGTTTTCGAACAATCGAGGTTCGACTGTATCGTATTACGCGAATTCGTGTTGTTGGAAACGAAGGACCAGAAGAGAGAATAGAGATAGGTTCCAAAAACGAACAAAATTCCACTGTTTTTCCTTCTCTAATTGTCAAAATATATTTATTAAAAGTATCAATGTTATATAGTTGAGCTTGTTGAGCGTCTTCTTTCTGACATAATATCCGCAGCTTTTCTGTCATTTTCTTTATACATTTCGTAGACGAATGTATGGCCAAGCGCCATAATTGCATCGACTCTTTCAAAATTGCAAGTTTATAATATTATTTTTGGACTGTTACAATATTTGCAAGAAAGATTGTCTTAAAATTCCAACTACATTCCGTGTTGTACGAGAAATACCTGTAGATAGGTAAATCATTTGTTACAATGTTTGGGACAGCGTCTTCTAAGAACAAAAATCCATTCTGCTTGCAGTTCTTGGATGGATTTAATCAAAATAGCAATATATGCCACGTCTAAAGGCACACAATAACCTTAGAAAATGTGACAAATAACAACAGGGTAAAAGTAATAGGGTTAAATATTCGGATCGGTTACGCTAAATACAAAGTGTAGGTATACTGTGCAAAGGTCGTGAGTTGTCAAGTTCCTACAAACTTTTCAGGCCACCCACAACGCCTAATCCCTTCCAGAAATCCACATCTTTAAATTCTTAGCGATCACACTGGTTCTATGTTTCTTCTTTACGATTTATGAACGTGACCGATTTGATTAATCAATGATAACGATCGGTGTGACTGTAGGGCGATAGGTATAGCTTTTCTCGCACGAAAACAACTCTGCTGATAGATGCCAGTGAGAATTTTTTAATATCAAGAACAGGAAAAATGGAGATGCTATAGAAGAAGTCAAGAATACAAAATATAATAAGAATAATGCAAGTAAAATAACAGAATGGGAATAGGAACCATGAACATATCTTTATTCTAAATTACAGTAGTGTTTTAAAACGATAGAAATAACTTTTCGTTGCACTCAAGTTGTGATATATAAAAGTCGAGATTAGTGTACAGAACAACTTTGTATGAATATTTACTAGGAATCTTTGGATAAAAAATGAATAGAGTATTTGGAGGATACCTGTTACGGTCATTGAGAGTACGGAGGCTTGAACTATCGGCGATTTCGTATTCACGACGAATCGGTGGAGTGAGACTATTAAGGAAACATTGAATTTACATTGTAATTGGCGTACAAAGTGAACAACATCGAGAAAACACTAATGGCGTGTCTCTTAATGACAGTTTAAACGACTCCCGTGACGATCGGTTCGGAGCTCATCAATTAACCGATCGGCGAATAATCGACGACCATGAAATCGGATTTCACGTGAGGCCAAGCGTACGTGAAGGAATCCCGAAAAGGATCGAGATGATTGCGTTAAGTGTTTTCGTCCACGTGCACGCCATTACGATCTCGATAAAATTGGAGCGGTAAGATGAGCTCGTTAACGCGGCAATTTTCTGCAACAAACGTTCAACGTACGTCAAATTTTATACGCAACATTTGTATCGTTACCATTCGCAACATACATTTGTCAACGTTGTTTAAGGCGAAAAAGAAACTCGTTGGCTTTATACTTATGTTCTGGTATTCGAACTCGATGGTGAAATTATCTCAAATATTGTAGGCATATTTTACGTGCCTATAAATTGCTTATATATGTATTGTATAGAAGGCAGAAGTTGGTATGCTAATTGTCAACGTAATAAGAAACTACGAAAGTTGTTCGGTTTGTTACGATTGAAGTTACGTTTTAGAAACAAGATACAATATGTTTAAAAGAAATTTCAGGCCTGTGTAACATTTTTGACAATTGTGACGTACAGAATTGGAAGTGATGAAACAAAGATATCGAGTTAGTTAGATTAGCGTATCGGTATTGAAACTGTGAGGTGATCCTTGGCATTCAAATAGTAAAATATAAGATAAGGACAGGGTAGTTGACAAAAAACACGCTTAATTTCCTACGTAAATTAGATACGATTGATTTTAATGATCCAGACGAAAACTTCGCAAAATTATCGTAGGAGTGCACAGAGTGTAATCACTCGAGGTACAGGCCTTGCATTATGTATAATCGTTTAGATGAACTTCTAATGATTTACTCAATTTACAACAAAAATCCCAAGAAGACGAAATTCGTGAAATTTTCTAGGAAATCGACATTTTGTTTTTGGACTATGGAATACAACTTAATTTAAAATTCTTAACTTCACCAAAATTTATGAATCTTTTATTCAGATTTATGGTCCTTCGCATACCACCTTAACACAGCCGACAATTACAATTTTAGGCGATCTTGTTAATTGTCCGACAGACAATGATTGTACATTCAGCCAGACGTAGCATATGCAATTCTTATTAGTTTCAGTTGAACAAAATAATGTATATACAGTAGTCTCCCGGATATCCGGTCCTGTTTTAACCGGCGACCATTAAGTGGTTTCATCGCCAGTAAACATACACCCTGTATATTATATCAACCTTGCACGCGCATGTTTCTTTCATTAACGACTGACTAATGATAATATGTTAGTACATATTTTGCATACTAGTATACGATTTCGAATTAACCGTCCATTCGTTTATCTGATCAAAGGGCTAGTACCATAAAGATCAGTTAAGCGGGTGTCTACTGTACATAGCAATGGTAATTAATACGTAGTCTAAAACTTGGCCATCTGAACCAGAATACTCTCCTAAAAATCAATTTCTTTAGCTCTTTAGTAAACGATCTGGTAAGATCTGGGTTAACCCCTCAGTTCCCGATCGATCAAGGGTTAAAATCGTTCTCGATCCTCGTATCAAGTTCGTATAGGCTACTCGGTCAAAAAGGCTGCTCAGCGTCGCTACGCGGACCAACGCTGTACGTTCGAGGGTTAAATCTGGTCCTGGATACTCCTCGATCATCGCCGGGGATAACGCGCAGGGTTCCGATCCACCATCCACGAGAACGTGAAGAAAAGGTGGGTCCCGCAGGAAAGTTTCCGTCTTTCCGCGCGCGGACGTGTTCCAAATGTAGAATTCCTCGCGCGGAGGGCGTGGCGCGCCGGTACGCTTCGTTGTTATTCCGAAATGACGAATCATAATGTATAATGCCCGAGCCTTTTTCTTCGCGGCCGTGTTGGTGCACGTAGGTGCACCTGTCCGTGAAAGCACCTTTGGTAGTAAAGTGATATGCCTACCCCCTCCACCGCCGCCTCTTCCTCCGGGCCCTATCGTTCTATTTCTATCCTCGTTCGAGCGCCGGAGGGGCCCCTCGTTTCCTCTTTCTTCCGTACCCTCCCCTTCTTCTTCTTTTCTGCAGCTCGGTTGGGCCCCTGTAACGGGGTCCAGCCAGCTAGTACTTACACGGCTTATTCAAATGAACCCCGGGATTGCTCGATGTATCTCGGGACTAACTGGATTCTCAAAATTAAAAAAGGAGAGTAGGGGTGGGGAGGGCTATGGGGTCCCGTGGAACGGGCCGCCGAAACGAAGCGGTTCCGAGGAACGGTTTTGCTTCTTTTCTATCACCGGCAGCTACGCTTCGATCCTTTCTCGCTCTCGTACTCCTCCTCCCCCTCCTCCCTCCTCCACCTCCGCGTCTTCGTGGTTCTCTTGGTCTTATCGTCTCGTTTCTGTTAACGTTCGCCTCGTCATCGTGCCCTTCGTCGTTTAGCAATCGCTCTTTCTTCTCGCTCCACGGAGCTTTCAAGGAGTGGCGCTGCGACAAACCGAAGACCCGCGCGCCTTGTCCTCGGTATTGTTCGAACGAAGAGACACGGATGAGCGCGAACGATGGCCGGCGGACTCTGCCTCGTGTCCGGTGATCCAAGTCCCGATCGAACTTTCAGAGAAACTTCGATGGCGGTACTTGTCCCTTAATTGATCTCACGGATCAGACTCCGCTCGACTTCGCTAGACACAACCCGATTCGATTTCAATCGCTTCCACTCTACTCCTACAGTCTTCGTTACCCCGGTTTAGTCCTTATAGACTCAAACCAAATGAACAAAACTTCCATGTAATAGCGTTTAGAATCTATTGGATCGCGCAAGTACGCTTCCTCGAAGATACGAAGAATATTGAGAGTGATAGTGATTCTGAGTCTTGACCCTTTGCTATGGAGTAGCCTGAGGTTAGATCTAATGCTTGTAATCTTCGAATCATGGTCGTATAGATGAAAAGCCTCAAGTACACCAAAGCGTCAGAAGCAACATTAATTCTACTCTAATCTTTACTTTGCTCTAGAGACAAGCATTTCCATGTTCTTTTTCTGGCTCGAATTACTAAATGAAGGCTAGCTATTTAGTAAAAAATACTTGGCTAAACACAACCTGATTCGATTTCACTCGCTTCCACTCTACTCCTACAGTCTTCGTTGCCCCGGTTTAGTCCTTATAGACTCAAACCAAATGAAAAAAACTTCCGTGTAATAGCGTTTAGAATCTATTGGATCGTGCAAGTACGCTTCCTCGAAGATACGAAGAATATTGAGAGTGATAGTGATTCTGAGTCTTGACCCTTTGCTATGGAGTAGCCTGAGGTTAGATCTAATGCTTGTGATCTTCGAATCATGGTCGTATAGATGAAAAGCCTCAAGTACATCAAAGCGTCTGAAGCAACATTAATTCTACTCTAATCTTTACTTTGCTCTAGAGACAAGCATTTCCATGTTCTTTTTCTGGCTCGAATTACTAAATGAAGGCTAGTTATTTAGTAAAAAATACTTCGCTAAACACTCTAATCCTACGGTCTCTGTTGCCCCGGTTTAGTCCTTAAAATATTATAGATTCGAATCAAATGAAAAAAAACTTGCAATAGATGGGTTTAGGTAACATTCATTAAAGATTTAGATCGAAAGTTGAAATGTTTAAAAATACTTCTGCTCTCGTGTTTATACTTTTGTCAGCTTGAAGAATAATTAATAACGTTTGTATTCGTTCCTTGGTGTTGCGATGTTCTCCAAATCACATTAATCTTTTATACAATGTGTGCTGGCACGAAAAGCAATCTTCTCTTGTCAAGAGAAGCCGGGTTCGCGGCACCGAAACTGTCACTATTTCTGCATAACATTAGTTACGTACACATCTTCTTGATACACCTTTCTCTTCTTTGCATGTTTCTTCGCATACACTACTTTTTTCATTTAGGTGTACTTTATCATTATACTTGGAGAGGACCGCGAGAAGTTGGTCGAAACGTGTTCCCAAAGAAGCAACATCACCGTTAAATATGCTGTTGTTTATTCCAATAAATTTTTAAATATCGAGTTCTCTGATAGATTTGTTTCAATATTTTCTACCGATCAACGAACGCTGGTAGCGCGAAGTCTATCAATTGGCTGTCAGTAAGCAACGCGTTAACAAATCACAGACAAATCTCGAACGTTGTAACCGGTCGTCATTGTGACCGACGATTCCGATTCACCGATGAAAAATTGTGCAACCACGACCCGTGGTCGCCATTAAAGATGTATTTAGCGTGTTTCCCGGAACCCTGGAAAGGATCACGCGTGTAAATCTTGCGCCATCCGTCCTCCCCCTCGCAAACGGGGTTCCATTCATCCCCGATCGTTCCGTTGCGAATTCTGGGATCGCTGTCGACACTTTGCCCTCGACTACTTGGCGCGAAACCGGAGCAGAAAGGCACCGGGTCACCGTTTTGTCCGTTTCTGGCGGATTTACCGAAGATCGATCGGACAATGGTAAATCGCGTGACTCGTCGCGTCCGGTTCAGCTGTTCGTGGCCCGGGAAACATGTTTGGTCGGACGGTTGTCCGTGGTTTTCGGGAAAAACCGTGGCAGATTTATCGGTGTTTTCTTTTCGGCTGACGGTCCCTTTCTTCCTTCGTCCCGTACGAATTTAGAAAGCCATCAACCTTCTCCAGCCCCGGGAGAAAGAGAGACAGATGGGAAGCCACGATTCCGCGACGGTGAGGTAACGATCGAATGACTCGTGGATTCGCGAAACCGATCGCAATTTAAATTCGAAAGTCTCGCGTCCGCTCCCGGAACTCCTGCCTCGTAAATGACATTTCGTAGCGATCGTCGGGCTCGATATATACAGGGTGAGTCGACAACCATTGCCGTTTGACATCGAGTGTTCTTTATTTATTCGTGGAAAATTCATTCGATCCGATAATGGCTATCGACGTGAACCATTTCAGTCGTTTTCGGGTCTCGTATCGAGCTGATCTTCAATTTATTTTAATCGTGTATTGTTTTTTGTCAGTCGCAAATGAAGGGAGACGAATTTCTTCCGAACTGGTGAAACGATTAATTTTAGAATGAATTGTAGAGTCTTCTTTGGCGACAGGTTTTTTATCTCACCCTATATATTGCATAATTTAAGAGCTATCTAAATTCCTCGCCCTCTATACATGTCTAGGTGTTCACATAGAATAAAACTCGACTTAACAACGACTGGATCGAATAAATCGATCACTCGGTTCGTTGGAGATCTTCAAAATGGGAGGCTGGGTCGTTTAGATTCAATCTGTACCGATTTGATGCATCATCGGTCTTTCTAATTGCTACAAATTGGAGATCATAAAGACACAGGTTTGATTCGTTAGTCTAGATTGCCCTTGAATTGTCAATCTATGCATGCAACTGCGATAAAATGGTCTTTGGGTAAAATCATTCACATATTGGACACTGGAAAAGATATTTCTTCTTACTACACAGATTTGCATGGTTTTATGTAGCATTCTATAGTATTGTCGTGGATAATAGAACGTAGTTTCATATAGCTCTGAACCCCATAGAAATATTATTTACGATATTGCATGAAAGAAGTACAGATTTAACATATTGGACACTGAAGTAGATATTTCTTCTTAATAAACAGATCAGCATGATTTTATATAGCGTCTTATAATATTGGCACAGCTAACAGAATTCATATAGCTCTGAGCTTCCTAGAAATATTATCTGTGACACTGCGTTGAAGAACTAGGGAAGTAACATACTAGACACTGAAGAAGATATTTCTTCTTACTACACAGATTTGCATGCTCTTATATAGCATCCTATTGTCTGAATGAAGAACTAGAGAAGTAAACAATAACATACTATACACTGAAGATTTCTTCTTACAACGTAAATTTGCATGGTTTTATATAACGTCGTATAGTATTGTTTCTCAATCTGATGACTTGTAAAGCACCACTGAATGCAAATGCCACGTGACTCAAATAAGCGAATAACAAATATGGCTACTATGAGAATTGTAACTTCTATCAGCCATATTGGAGAACCCTCCAGCACAATTCCATAAATTAACAAATATGGCTGTTATGGGAATTTAAACTTCTATCAGCCATATTGGAGAACCTTCTCCAGTACAATTCCATAAATTGACAAATATGGCTGCTATGAGACTCGAAACTTCTATCAGCCATATTGGAGAACTCTGCAGTACTATTCCATGAGAGTTTCGAAAACGGTTTCGACATTTAAATTTACGAAAAATCCACTTGCACAGTGTACGTTCCAGCGGATCGTCGAAACATCTGGTTCGGTGCGATAAGGCTTGAGTCGTGGAGCGATTAATTTCCCAAAGATGACCACGCCGGTTCTTTATTCTGCTCCGTTGTGTATCCGGTCGCAGGCGTGCAGACGCAACAGTTTCTGTTGGTGGGGCATGTTTTACGAAGAAACGACTAAGCATAATATTGATATAGCCGGTGCGCGAGGCGACGTTGATATCGTCGTAGCGATACCACCGTGGTTGTCCAGCCGGACCATAGGGCTCCATTCGTCCTGGCCGCGCGCTTCTCGTCCGCGCGATCCCTGGAAACTCACCGGGGGCTTCCCGTCGCCCTTTGCCGCGCGTCTCGCATCGCCGGCGAGTCGGACCCCTTTTCTGTCGGGGCCCGAAGGCCCAGATAACGCGAGCATGTGGCGTGGGCGAGCAACCGTACGCTCCGATGCGGTTCGGATTTCTACAATTGCACGCTCACCTCCGCCGCGTTTCTGCTTCGTTATTTTTATTCTCGGTTTCTCTGTTCTTCCACTCCCTTTCGCCCGTAGTTTTCCTTTTGCACGCATTAGGCCGGCCGGGGTAGGCCTTCTGTCATCTTGGTGGGCGCGAAACGTCCAAATTCGATCACTCTGATTCTCGAGGCTCCGCTATTTCCTGACGATAGTACCTCTGTTCCAACGAAATTCATAAATACTGGTATACAGAGTGGCTGGGAAAATCGTGGTACTACCGACTAGGGAGGAAATCGAATTTAAAGTTTATTAGTTTTTTAGTAGTTTATTAAGCAAGAGCATCGCACAAGTAATTTGAAATTTTATTTTATTGGATTCGAAAATGAAATCAGAACAGTTCTAAAGAATTCTGATAATCTGAAATCGACTAAAATTTACCATCTAATTGTCGAAAGCATTGTTCATATTGCAGAACATAACGCGTGTCTCTTTTCCTTAGCCCACGCCAACCGCAGTTTGAGAAACGCTGCTTCAGGGTTAATCAGTTGATATTACGTTACGAAAGAATGATTTCTTAAACCCCGTCATGCTTTATCTGCTTTATCACTCGCGCATTATTTCCTTCCCAGCCTTTCTCCGCCTGACTTTCCACTGTAATAGAGACATCCTAATAACATATCATTACTATTTCACTAGGATCACCAGCCTGGAATCCCAAAGCGCCGGCAACATGACATGGTCAGATTTTCAAATAATGCTTGGATTATCGCTTCTTATATTCTCCTCTTCATTTACACCACCATCTACGGTGCATAATTATCCAATAACGTCGCGGGTCTACGAAAAGATTTAAAGGAGGATCGACTGCTCGGCGAGCTCCGTACTCGACGATCGGTTACTTATTTAGGATTCCTCGGGCCCCTAATTCTAAGGACATTTGCCCGCAGGCTACGCAATAATCTTGCCGCCGGGTATAATGAAATGGTCGTGCCGACAAAAGCACCTGGCCGCAACAATATCCTCGTTGTTAGCTTTTGCGGCCACACCAGCTGTGACCGGGCGGGTCACTCGACGGGTCAGTCTCTATGGACATCGACTGCTTCACCTGTTCGGAAGCTTGACTCTTCCTTCGTTCGCTGGGAAAGTCCGATACGTCGACAGGTAATCGCCCGCGACAGAATCCTTCCGCCACTCATCAATCCTGAGCGTGTCTCCCGAGCCACGGGGGGTCCTTAATTCGTATCGAATTAAAATTAAGTAACTCAGGCTTAAATAAAGACCTCGAAGCGTCTGCTTCGTCTTCTCTACAATCTCAAGCAATTGGTCTTTAGTTTACGAGTTTGTCTATACTTGCTAATTCTATTAACATGTATTTCAATGTATTCTTCCACGATCCTCCAGTTTCTCTACTGACCAAGAAAATTTATTCGCGTGCATTGTTTCGAGCAGAAGTTAGTTACCCCAAGTTATCAGTAATTTGAACCAGAAGTTGTACTACTAACAATGGTAAAATGTTTCCATCGCCAATAACGACTATGAATATTAGTAAACTATTGCAGTCATAAGTAACAATTTCCTTGTAATCAAAAAAAAATTTGCTTCAGATTTTACGATTATTGATCAGTGAGAAACTGTTTCATTAGTTTTCAGGACTGCTTAAAATGTTTTAGTGTTTTATTAGTTTTCAGGACTGTTTAAAATTCTGGTGGGAGGGGGGAATAATCTGAGGAGGCCAGACACTGCACGACGCAGCAGCCTGGATCCTAATTTCCCTGCAGATCGTTCCAACGGTCATTGCCTCGTCTAAAAAATCGTTCCCTCGGCGCAGAATCCTGACCTGTTAATAACCCAGACGGTTCATAAGTCAGCCGGGTGTCTACCTGCGGCGCGACACTTCACGCGGCCTGTTCTCGGGGCAGGTACAATGCAGCAGGCGGTTGCCCACACAGAACCCCGGCTTACACATCCGCCGAGCGATGTAAACTCGCTCGGTCAGTATAAAATCCTCCCGGTACTGTTCGCGATGGCGACAAGACCAGCGCTCGTATTTCAATTCCGTGGTGAGTCGAACTCGAGTCACCGTTCCTATCTGTTGCCGTTCGATAACGGAATTCTTTCGCCCGGTATCGTTCAATCTGCGACGTGACGCGGAGAGAGAGGACCGGGCCCCGGTTCCGGTGTCGCTGTTCCGGTATCGCGATCGATAACGACCGTGGTCCGCCGCGAAATTTCGCGAGTTTCTCGACCCGAAACCCGGTTATCGACCAACTCCGAGACAACGATCCCAATTTCGGCTTCTTTAAACCCTTTCGTCCTCGACAGAACATATACGTCCCATAACGATGGTTCACGATCGCCTGTAAAACAATACGTGTCTTGCAGATGCATTATTTTGCACAGTTTCAGTCCTTCTATTTGTTTATCACCACTTTTGATTGATAATCGTGATAATAAGTAACGTAGCAAAATGGTAGACAGCGTATGTGGTTGCAGAGTAACAATGATAGAAAGTTTGATTTTTACGCCCATAATTTCACGATTTTTTACTATAGCTTTTCACTTGTAGTATAAAGAAACCATTTTGTTCGAATAAGTTTTAAAATATTACGTTTTTATTTATTTTGTGGAACATAGAAGAGTCTGAGTTTTTGATGAGACTTTAGTGTCCCATTAGGTACTTTCATTTCTATTTTTAAAATATAGTCGAAGTTATATTGAGTATTATTTTATTTTATTCATGAAAGTTGAAAGTTGTGCAAAGAAAAAAGCAAAAATAATAATGTTTTGTATAGCCCTCTAGCGATGACTGCTAATACAACTTTGATAGAAAATCCTGAGTGTACTCAATGAATGAATAATACACAACGAAGTAAACAATATGATTATTCCAAAGATTAATTCAAGTGCACAAAAAGACGTGACTCTTCTCTTTCCCTCTCTGGCCCCCGAATAATCATATTCACTAAAAAAGCACCTCGTACACTCTTCGTTTACGATCCAAGAATGGTAACCGATAGAGCTACACGTTACGAACCGAACTTCGAACAATATTAATTATTCCCAACCGTAATTTATAATCCGAGCATGAATCGAGGAACAAAGAGCTGTCGTCCGCGCAGAATCGGAGCAAACGTTTCTACGAGCATTACAGAGGAACAATTACAAGCTGACCTAACCGTAACCTTAAAATAATATCAATCATTCCGCGGTGTAAGTGGAAATCCAAGGAAGAATCGTTGAACAAAGAGCTATCGTCCGAGTCGCAGCGAGTGTTCCCAATGAAGATTACAGAGAAACGATTACAAGCTGACGGTCGCCATCCCCATATGAACAAACAAATAAATCCAGCGCCACGAGGCCGTTCGATTTTTAAGGAACGCAAATACAGCGGGCAACAATGGAGCGGAAGAAAGTGGAGCATGTGATACGAACGGGCCACAATTCATCTTGCATAGCAATGCAAAGCAGATACCACTTAGCGTGCTCGTCCCACGGAAGCGGTTCATTGATCACCGAACACATACACGCGAGCACGGACACGTTACCCTTATTTTCACCGGTCGAGCTCCTATTTAAACTCGCTCGTTTCGCTGGCAAAAGTCACCCCGTTGACTTCGTGATCGGCACACGCGCCAATTGGCAGCTGCCATTTCGGTAATGAATCGGCAACCCGAGATGTCCTTTGCTGATTTATCGGCTGATTAGCATACGACGCCGACGGCCCGTGGGGTTCGACGCCAGAACACGCACCGACGCGTGTAAGCGTCGTTTTGAATTTCGGATTTTGACGCGGCGAAACGGAAGCGCGGCGCGGCCGGAAACCGCCGTGGAACCGAATCGAGATCGATCAACAGCGATTCTAGCGAATAAAAAATCATATTTTCATAAATATTATGAGCCATCCTTTGAGCGAACCGATACTTTAAGATAAACGAGTCAGTTTGGTTTATCTGATCGTTCGACCATCAGGCATTCTTCATGCAGAAAATGTGGAATTATTAATATGCAAGGTAGTTCAAGATTATACGCTTCAAACTATTTTTGAAAGATTGAATTGCATGGAATCAGTAATTTTTTCTTTATGAGAGATGTGCAGCTCATTCTTTTAGGTGAATCAAGACAGAATTTATTTTATAAAATGATGTACCAAAATAATAACTTAAAAATCCATCTTTAAACGCCATAAAAGGGATAACCATATGGCTTTCAACATGTCAGCCATCGAACTGCTCTTTTTTTTAAATCAGTCTGTAGTTATCCTTTTATAACTTGTTTGTAATGAAAAAATTTACGCATATAGCCAAAAGACAATTACAAAAAACGACGAAAGACTCATCTCAAATTGTCTTACGCAGCGTCGAGAAGCAGGACTCGATAAAGTAAATCGACAGAAAAAAAATTGCAAAGGCTGCTACATTAACGCGACATTCTCGATAAGATAGGTATTAAATTTTCAAAGTACCTTTTCCATCTCACGGTTTCGATATTCCGAAAATGTTAATAACGTGTCATTACGGTGGTCGATCGCGGTAACTGGCCAAAGTGGTGTTTAACACCCATTATGCGGACATCGACGACCGGGGAAATTTGAATCCCCAAAATGAATTAAATTACACCGTTAAAAGGACATTAATTCGGCCGCGAATCGTTTGATTAACGCCAAATTTCGCCAGGGGTGCGCGCGACGTCTCGAACACGTTCGATCGATTTATCTCGCGAGGCGCGAACACCGCAGCCGTGTTCCCGTTAAACAACAATTTATCAAACCACCGCGTTAATGTATTCGTAAAAACGGTCGCAGCTGCCGTTGTCCCGGCGTGTCGCGTACAATAAGATGGCCTGCCGTGCACGGTACACGTACAAGCGGAAGGGGAAGGGCCGGGGATGATTTTTCGCGCGCGTCCCGGCGAACGGAAAGGACGAGAAAGAAAAAGGAAAGCCGGAAAATAGAAGAAAAGACCGCGAGCGCGAACACGAGAACAACGAGATTAAAGGAAGAAGAGAAGCAGCGTACAGGAGGAGCGGGAGCGAAAGGGTTGGCGGGGGTTTTTCAATCGACAATCAATGAAGCGCGTCCGCGGGATTAAAGGTCCAATGGAGAGAGATAGATCTAGATTCACGGTACTGGCTGAGCCAATCGGATCTGGTTCAAGGAACCCCGGGGACCCGCGGCTGTATTTGCAATGCAAAGCAGGCGACCGTGCGTCGTAGCTACCGACGAACGAGAGCCCCGCACACGCCATACGTCCTCTTCTTTCGAAACCGTCCTCCTCTTTGTCGCGCCACGACACATGGCTACGTTCGATTATTTAGATATGCAGATGATCCCGCGGAAAGACCGACCGGGACACGGAATAACCAAGATCCACGGGCGGAACAGAGACAAACGACCGAGGGGAAATGGAAAATATCTCGGTCCCTCTCTCGCGCTCTTGCCACTCGATGCGATCAACGTGAATTGCGTGCGCACGGAAGGGCTACCCCCTGTTCGCCACCCGTGAATACTTGCAAGAAACGTACGCCAAGTGTGCGATTATGATGATACCATGCGAATTTGTAGAGTTGTCGGAATCAGGGCCCAGAGAGGTTACGTGAATAATTGTTTCCGACCGTTGTACGTTTCGTACCGGAAACTGTTCCGGCGGTTTTCTGTCAAAGTTGCATTTAAAGCGATTTTTTTATTATTATTTGTAAAGATCAGTGTCAATGGAAAGTTTTTACTACCTAGCTTTTCAATCAATTTTTCATTTATTACAATCTTGCACTTTCTATGCAAAGATATTGATAATAGTAGTGCTTATTTCAGGGCTTGAAAAGCTTTCGAAAATAATTGTTTGGATTTGACACCGAAAAAGATTCCAGCGGTTTTCTGTCACAGTTGCATTCAAAGCGAGTTTCTATTATTATTTGTAAAGAACAGTGTCACAATATTAGTGTCAATGGAAAGTTTTTACTACCTAGCTTTACCTAAATTTTAATTTGTCTCTTTTTTTAATCTGCTGCTTGTTTTTTTAATGGGTTCCAAATATTTTCGATGGGTTCGGAGACTTTTGTGACCACTCTGGGGCATGAAACTACTTATTTAAGAGGGATTTTTTAACTCTGGCACTTTCCTTTGATCCAACTTGTCATATCGCTCTAGGTAAGTGTTTCCTTAACACTGATATTAATATTATTCAATGCTTTCAAGCTATTTTTTATCTCTATAGCATTATCAACTTCTCCTGATCGTATAGAGCGGATTATATTACGCTTTACTGTGGCAGAGAATTCCAGTTTAATTTTTTGTGACACTATTTGCATACGTTTTTTAAATATTACTAACCAGTCCTATTAAACATTGATATTTATTGGTCAATGTCCTACGCGAGACGCCTGCCTCGAGTTCTTTTACCATTTGCTTTCCTACATTTTTAGCGATTGTTTTTATTGTACAAGAAAAGTATAGGCTCACAATTGTATACAATATTCACACTAGATTCACGAAACTCGTCAATTTTACGGGTGTTAGAGGGTAGAAGTGTAGTTAAAATTATACAGAACTCGTAAATATTATTCATTAACAATTTATATTAAATTTCATTAATATGATGATGCAAATATATGTATATTGTAATTAAAAGAAAAACTGCACTTTAATATAACCATCAACACGAAGGGTTCCAGTAAAAATATATGCAATGTTCGTAAATCTAGTGTTAATAAAAAGATAATGTTTCTATTACAGTTGTACTAATCTCACAAAATTCATCAAGTGCATTCCGCAGTAATTCAGGCACTAGTTGAATGTTTCAACATAAAGGCAAACATGAAATGCAAACAAACAATTTAAATTGACAAACATACTTGACCCCGTTCTGTGTAATGCATAGAAACGTCTAAATAAAATAACAAAAAATCCAAAGAAACGTTTCAGACTATAGATTATAGCATAAGTTGAACTAGAAATTTCCAAAATCGATAGTTCAACGTGTGAACAAATTTATAGATAGTTGTGAATGAATTAAAAATTTAGAGAGACGCAAGAGATTAGAGTTAAAACTGCCGATGGAGCTGAAATAGAAAATCTTTTGGTATTTCGAGCACAGAGCCGACGCGAGCTGCGCGTGCACGGAAGGGCTGTTTCCCCTCCACGTCGTTGTAACGAAGGGATCTCATTGTTGGCCAAGAATTTGCATGTCGACGCACTTTTCGACGCGTGTTCACGGAAGGGGTGGTGCCCGAGCACAAAGTTACCCCCACCAGGAGCGTCGATGCTCATTTTTCGGGGCATATGCGCGCGTACTCCGTCCACGATTGTCCTGGCGTCGTTTCATTGGCGGGTGTCATCGACACCGACCACTACCCCGGCTCCGTAGCGATTTTCTCGGTGATTTATCGTCCCTCGGCCTGAGGCTCGTTTACATATCCCGTGGTGCACTTTCTCTCTCGGTGACAAGCGTGTCCGCCGACGATTCGTTGTTTCGTGTCGCGTTCCAACTCCTTTCGCGTGGACAGTAGGTTTCCTAGACGCAGATAAGATTGTGAAAAATGATTCAGAAACTGGATAACTACTGAATTTAATCGTTACAAACCGGAACGTTCAATTCAAAATGTTGGATTAGGAGTTGCGAAACGGCCAGATACGGTGCGTCGTAAATTAAAACTTCGTGCCTGTACCGGATATCGCGGAGACCGCCATCTCAATTGTTCGATATATCTATCCAAAATTTTTGCAGTTTTCAAATAGAGATGCTTAAGGTACCAGATAATTGTTGAATTTAATCTTTATAAAACGGAGTATTTATTTCTCGAATAATAATTGTTATTTAAAATACACAAAATTCTTCGATTAGAGGCTAAGTCTATCCATCATCTATCTAGATGCATATCTTACAATGTTTGAAAAATTGGGTAACTGCTAAATTTCATTAACATAAACCTGTACACTTACGAAACGACGATCTCTCCCAACGTACGTCACACGACATATTTAAAACCAAATCCGAAATATTCAAATCAGATATTGTGTTCAGTTTAACGCGATCGGAGATCTCGCAGCAGCATTATAACTGATTGGTTGGTATACTTTCATTTATATCGACTTATCTATTGCGACGATCTCGATTTATCTCTGGTTTCCGGCGGGTCACCGTGTATATTATAATAAAATAAAAATATGAGAAAAATAGAGAAACGCAAGAATGTTTGTCTCCATCGCGATAGTCGGAGCGTAGTATAGGCACGTGCTTCTTGTTCCAATCGACAGGCATTGAAATCACTGCCAAACGGAGTACCCTTTCTTCTTGGAAAGAGGTTAACGAGCCACAGACGAGATTTCTTCAATTAAACGGCCCGAAGATGCACGCCACTATGTAGCGGAATCGTCGTAAGCATCGCAGTCGTTTCTCTTTGGGCAAGTTGACAATTAAAACGCGTTTATTGCCGCAATTTGCTAATCATCGGGTAAAATAAATGGCGGCGGTGCCCTGTAGACGAGATACCGCTATAATTACATAAGTGAGGAAGACTGGAAGACCGTGGCATTTCCTTTACTCCTTAATCCCCTTCTGCCTTTATCCTTCCTCGATTTTCTCCTCTTTTTTCGTCTCTTTTCGTTGGATTCGTCTTCGCCCGGCGTGTCGACTGTCTCGATTATCGATCGACCACCTTGACGACGGCTCGAGAATTAATTGGGACGACCTCGTTAGCGGCGGATATCGGGGACCATCGAAAAAGAAATCGAGGGTTTTCGTTTGCACCCGTAAAAAAATCCTGCTCTTTTATTTGGCCAGGTAGAAGACTCCCTCCTCTCCCCTCTCCTCCGCGCGAAAGAAACGCAGCTGCTCGAATTAATTTTATTGAACGAAGCAGAGTTTTTTACCGACTATTTTCTTTAATGCTTTTTTTTCACTATACCGGAACGTTCATTATTCGTACGAATCCTTTGAATATTTTCAATAACGAAACGTGCGAACGTTCATTATTCGTACGAATCCTTTGAATATTTTCAATAACGAAACGTGCACGTGGCAGAGATTTCTCTGTAATTTAACACAAATTTTCTAAATATTTCTAAGCTTGTACTATTTCTCGAAACAGTTAGCGACCTTCGAGAAATTCATTCAATGTTTGTTATTTTGATTCGACTAGACAATCTTGCGAATCAACGTTTTAAGAACCACCGCTTCGAAAACGATCGATTTTCTAATATATGCTCGGCGAAATTGGGCTTAACGAGCATTAAAAAATTGTGGGCTGGAACTCCGAAAGTTTCGTTCTGACTAGTTTCACGGCGTAATTATCATTCGTCGATTCGGCTTGGCGAATCGTATTCCCGGTTCGCGCGCGCGAGCAAAAACGTGCCGCGTTGAAACGAACGAAGAAAGGGAACGGAGACCGGAGAATAGAGTTGTAAGGCGAACGACGAGTAGCTGCCAGTTTTTCCGAACGTGTTTCCTCCGCGGACTCGTGCAGCGACGTGTAGATCGCTCGGATGCACACACGCACACACACGTACACGCAGAAACGCACGCGTCCGCGCGTGTGCATCCGCCAACTCTAGAGTCGCAAGATAGACGTTCGAGGCTCTAACGCGCGACAAAACGATGAAAGAATTTTCGTGGAAACCCACGTTTCTTAACGAGCATCGAAATTTTTAGAAATTTTGAAAATAAATGATCTTTGAAGATTAAGATTAGGGAATAACGCATTTAGCTAGACGCTACAGGTTTTGCACTCCAAATGAACCCTTTTTGCAGATCAAATTCTCTTCATAGGTGACTCAATAGCGAAATTATACATCATTTTGTTGTTTTTTGTGATTTTATTCATAATTATTTGTGTGAAAGGTGAACAATTCTTTTAGTATTAAATGCGTATTTTATGTTATTTTTTTTTGGTTTAAATATTATTACGTGCAGTCAAATTTTTATTTTCATTAGAATAGTTTGATTTGACTAAACACTTTGATCGTTTGCGAGCACTCTACTTAATTTTTGTCAGAGATTCTGGGACTAACACTGAGACCATATGAAGTTTCAACTGTCATATCCAATTATGATATGGTAACTAAGAAGTTATAGTTAAAACTACTAGAGCGTATCTTCGAACCCACATTGAATGTTTTTCATTTTACGAACATTTAAAAATCTCATGTTCGACTCTTCGAGGCTGACTCCCAACAATTTCCGAACGATCCCTGTCATTGAATCATTTAGCATACTAAATTTAATCTCCGTTGTCAAGTTTCCCCATAAACTATCCTCGCAGTTATTTTCGGATCTCAATTTGTGAAGATTCACTGAAATATGTTTGCAACGCTGCTGCGAAGCCTCTGCCAATTTCAGCTGGCATGTTCAGGTAGTCAGAGTTCCTAAATCATCTTTAAACCGAAGTCAACGTTCCCGTGCCGTGTCTCGACGGTATTTCGTAAAACTCCGCCATGTTTTTTTTCTCGTAACTCTTCCCTGTAGCCGTAGGCGCCTCGTGGGAATGAAACCAGAGGCGGAATAGAGTCGTAGAACTGCCAGTTTTTCCTGACAAGCTTCCAGCGGTCTATCCTCGCGTGGACACGGGGCTCTGCTACTCCCGTAGCCTCCCGTTCTCCCTTTCCTCGCGGGATCCTCTTCAGCGTATGCGTGGCAAAGGGAGAGACACGCGCGTACACGGCCGACTTGGAAGCGCGAACGCGAGGGGGACACGCGCTAACCTGAAACGCATCGCGCATACGAGATAGCCATTTTCATGAACACGTCTTTCCTTCTGGACTTGCGATAACTTGGACGAGTCAAGAAGGATCTCTTCGGACCGTTCCATCGATCCATTTTAACCCCTTTTATTCAGAAACGTCGACACGATTGTAAAACGAGTGATCTTCGTATTCAGAATTTTTTCATCTATTTCATTCTAGTCCTTGGATAAACTAAGGGAAGCATGAAAGATTCAGATTATATCCGTTGGGTCTACTTAACCTTTTTCATGTCATTCACATCAACGTAATATTAGAAGGTATAAATTTTTAGGAGATCCCAGGTGTCTTGACTGTTTGGATGAAGTCGATTCAAATACGTATTTAACCCCTTAAAGCTCAAATAAATTCGTGTTCTATGGATGTATATATTTTTAGGAGATCCTAGATGTCTTGACAGTTTGGATGAAGTCTACTCAAACATGTATTTAACCACTTAAAGCTCAGATGAATTCATACCTTATATATGTGTACCTTTTTTGGAGATCCTAGGTGTCTTGACAGTTCGGATGAAGTCTACTCAAATACGTATTTAACCCCTTAAAGCTCAGATAAATTCGTGCCCTATGGATGCTGTAGCAGGCTTGATGTATTTCTAATCATATAAGAGTATTTTATTTATTTTTATTTTAATTTGATTATGGAAAATGTAGTGTAAAGTATTGATACATAAATTCGGCGATGATATCGTATAGACAAAGTGAGTAAACAAGATAGTAGGAGGAAAGAAAATGAGCCTTAGACGCCAGAACAATTGAATGAACAATCGAGGAGTATATACGAATAGTGGAGTACTTGTGAGAGTGTCAGGTGTCACCACAGTATCATAGCGACAATATCAATAGAAGTACGACTACCAAACTTTACTCAAGAACAAATAAAAAATGCAATGATTATGAATATTAACATAATTAGAGCATACACAACGTATAGTATTAACCTCTTAATGTTTACGTTTTCTCAGCCTACCCCGCCCAAAGTGGCTAGTTTTCTTTGCAGGATACGGTTTCTAGGCTACTACAATGTTGAATTAATTCGCGATCTAGCCTTTGTCCGTGTAGAACAGCTAAGTCCGTAACAAGGTCTTGCGTGGCCCGATACACGAACAAGAACAAGCCCGTTAATTCTCGATTCCGGGAAAGAGAACAATAAATAACATTCGGGGTCTGTCGCAGGTCAACGCAGCGTGTCGGTTCAGTTCGCGAGCGATTGGCGTGCGTGGCAGGCACGCGACCGCGTGGCCAGCTTCATTCACCAGGATAAACGCGGTTAGGGTCGTTCGTGCGGAACTCAGTCCTTCCGATTTCCGTGATTATTTAAGAGGAACGGGGTCTGCGTGGGTCGCCGGAGGAGGCGATGCAGTCACGATCGCAATGACGCCACGGTGAGTGAAATCTTTTGAAATAGAGCACGATGGCGGACATGTTTCACCTTCGTTCCACCTTCGTTCCGCGTCCTATTGTTATCTCGTTCGTTGCTCCCCGGGACGCGGATTCTGGTGGTTTCTAACCGTGAACCGTGGCGAACTTTTAATGGATGAAAGTATGTCGCAGTATCTGCTCCAGCAGGTCAGAATTAGAGAAAATAACGAAGACTTATGGAGATATCGAGACCCTGAATGTTGTTGTGATTAGGAAACGTGGGAACATGGGTCGTGAAAGGTGTTTTTAAACGCAGTTTGGTGACTTTTCTCGATCTTTACTGTTTGAACCTTTTTTTCTTAAATAAAACATGCATTACAGATCTGAGATAGGTTTCGATTAGGATGGATATATCCTCGAGTTAACGAGTTATGCGGTGAGTTATAATATCACAGTTTATATCGGTTCAAGGACAGTGTTAGCAACCAGTCGCATGGATTCGTATCTCCTACCGATGTGTGAAAAACGCAGTCAGCAAGATACAAAGTCGAGGTGAGAAAGAGTAGAATAGTCGAAGGATTTTCTAAAGGATCGTCGAATCATTCAAAAATAAAAGAGTTCCAAAGACAAACAGCAGCTGACACTCAGTAACCTTCATCTTAGTTTTCACTTAGAGAGATCACGTTTCCTAAAAATCGAACGAAATAGCTCTCGTAACTCGTTAACGAGAGTTATAAATCACGATATTAATTACAAACGTCAATTTACTAGGGCAAATATTGGACTGCTGTTCTCGATCTCCGGATCAATAAAGTTTTCGTAACGACCTGATAATACTCTGGATCGAAATCGGCGGCTGTTATCGCTTCGATCGCGTGGAATCGCGTGGGTGGTTCGCGTTGCGTTCTCAAGTTATCGCGAACTTAATCGAACGCGAATTACACGGGTTACCGGACGATCTTTAAAAATCATTAACCAGAGATCTCGTTGGCTATTGGTGTCCTTGGTCTTTCTTTGATAACACGACCAGTATGGTGGTAGCAGTGTTTGTACACTTATTAGAAACTGATCCACTTTCCAATTCCTGGAAACTCGTGGTTTGTTTGTTCATCGCGTTACCGTTTGAACGTTTAGTCTATAACATGCTAGAACAGCAATTATTCGAATTAACAGCGAAGGTGTAAATCTCTAAATAACATTAAGATCTTATCTGTCTTTTACCGATTTTAATGAAACTTGGTAGGATTACACCAAACATTTTGAAGACATTAATGTGAATTTTTTTAAATAATCTTGTGTAGTTTTAAGACAAATTATATTTACTTTATTTTTTATGTCAATAGTTCTGAATTTTACGGAAAAAGATGCTGGAGCTTTTCAAGCCGCACAAGAAGTACTCCAGAGAAACGTAAGCCTGCATAATTTCATGTTTATTAAGATTCATTGCCACAATTCAGTAATTGGAAACCGTGGATTTAATTTCATATTATAGTTTACATCGTTTCACAGTGTTAATTCATTTTTATTTCGCATTCAAAATGCCCAGTAATTTATAAATGGTATATATAAAAAAAAAAGTTGTTTAGTAATATATTTCAAGATCATCGAAATTGGTGAATTATACTCAAAATATAGCGTAATTTTATCCTGTAAAAATTGGAATTTTTCATTTTTTAAGATTGAAATCGATGGAATAGTGATTTGAAAAATTAGTCACCTTCTTGTTGGCCAATACTAATACTAAGTAGATTACTAAATAGATTACTTACTAAATCACTATTCCTTCGATTTCAATCTTCAATAATGAAAAACTTCAATTAAATTTATAGGGTAAAATTACGCTGTATTTTGAGTATTTGATCAAATTAATTAACGTTGCTGAACGTGTGCCTTTGCACATAGTTAGCCCCACCATGCACAGGTAGTTGGACGCCAGTGTGCGATGATCGTTCTGCGTTCCATTGTCGCGAATGTGTTGAGCATAAAAGAGGCGTGTTAATTCGCATTGGCGCGTTGTCGGTTGTTCAGTCTCGAGCCCGTATCCTAATTCCCTCGAGCCGGTGATTCCTCCTCTTTTATCTCCATCTAAAAAATGCCGAAAATCTCCGCCGCGGATGGTTCCAGCAGGGATATAGTTATTAAGGAAGCGGTCGTGTAATCGTCGAATCAGACACGCGAATAACTGGAAGAACAGAGTCGTTTCGCCCGACCCAGTTAAACCATTCCATCCACTTGTAAGATATAAACAATCGATGGTTTGGACAAACTAATAAGTTGATGCAAATTATTGACTTGTCAAATATAGCTCGTGTCAAATTTTAATTGATTTCCGACACGTCAGAACGAACGAAAATCAATAAAAAGATATGATGAAGTTGAGTCGATGCTAGTAACAAAAACAATTTATTTTCTTCTAACTAAAACTACCTTCGTTTAACCAAGAAATTTGTTATTTTGTTTGAATCATCGTCTTTGGAAAGATGTTATTTGTGCTTAGATCAGATTCGGATGAATTATAACAATTATATTTTTATATTTTTTAGCGTGATGAAGAGTAGGATTCAATGTTTCCCTCCACCTTTTGCTGTAATTTTGTATTCATTTTAAAGAAACTGATATTCCAAATGCGCTCTGCTCCAGAGAATAGAATTATGTTAGAATAAAATTACCTCTGAAATCATTGGCATTACTAAATGTCAAAACTTGAGTCACCCGTGACACGGTTCCCGTTACCCGACTGACATTTGCCTCCGCAAAAGTAACATTTCCTCGAAACGAGACGAATCCAAGGGGTTCGTAATTAAAATGCTCGATGATGTAAAAAATGATCGCTCGAACGCATACTAAATTTGCATCGGATTCCATGGGTCGATGCTGCGTGTCCTCGTCCCGTCGACCGACGGCTGCTCGGCATTCGATTTCGATCGATTGCAATTTGTCTCGCGAAATCGCCGCGGCCTGTATTCGCCGAAAAAGGTCACGGTTTTTCGCAAACTTCCCCCTGCTCTCGGTGCCCGGCCAAGTCGATCGCTCGTCCCGCGGTTTCTCCGTCGATTTCCACAAAAGAAACGCGGCTGGGCACGCGCGGCTGATAGAGTATGATAGCTGCATTCCATCGGTTGCAACATGTGTGTCATACGAGACGTGCTTTGATTTTCTATCGTTTCGATCGGATTGCCGTGACTTATTTACGGCTCGCGGACTCCGCGCCCTCGTACCAGCCGTAAAACGGAATTAATGGCCCGCGTTTAAGCTGATTTCAGGAGCCCCGGAGACCGCTACTAGTGTTTCCCTCCAGCGAGGTTTCGTGTTACACCGGGCCACTTTTGATCGAAGATCTTCGCCTCGAATTAGGCGCAAACAAGGTGAAAAAGGTGTGCCTAGAAAGGGGTGCATTTTGGTCTCGACACGATGCTTTGCCATCTTTTTCACGACACTGTGCACATAAAAACCAGAGACAAGCAAAAGTAGTTGGAAGATTCGGTTCCATTTTGAATTTTATTCGGTTGGAAGAGATGTAAATACTCAAACCCAACAGTTCTGCTATCTTTGTTAACATTACAGATTTCTCTGTTTACACAATTTACTTTCTCCTTTTTAATTGTGCAAGTAATTTTGAGTATTCGTAAATCAAGGTAATATAAAACCATTTTTCTTTTTTTTTGAGGGAGCGTGCAAAAATGAAAGATTCACTGGTAATAGAAGTATTAAAGACAAGTTACGTGGTCCGCCCCGGTAGCATAATCTTTCGACTCGTTATTGTGATTAAACGTCCCCGTTAGGCATGCGTGAAGAATAAAGATATGCAAATTAATATACGCGGCGGGCAGCCAAGAGTGCTGTTATTGAAACGTAACCTTGTTATTTCTATCCGGTTCGGTCGAAAACCTTTTTCACCGTATCGAAACACGGGATTATCTATAAATAAGGAATTTACATCGGCGCTACGGTTAATCGTTCTTTTATTTACTTGAACTTTATGCCATTACGGCCGGGACAGAAACGAGCGGGACTTTCGCTCTAATCTGATAACGTTCGCGATCCTTGGCGCTCGGGGACGTCGAATTTGTCGCCTAAGCGCGGCGATCGCGCGAGCAAGATAAATCGTTGCGAAACGAGCCTGTTGTTAAATAGTTTAGCGTCGTTGTTGGCACAATAACGGATGGCCGCGCATTTCGCAATAATGACTCGCGTGGCCGTCGTAAATTTTGTTTGAAAAATAACCCGCGGATCGACTCTTTCGGTCAACTAATTCGATAAATATTTATGAGCGACTCGGAGCGTCTTCGGTTGCAGAAAACATCGCCTCGACGATCGGCTTGTTTCGTTGAACTAAATATCATGCTTTTAAAAGAGATGGCTCGAGCATATTTCATCGTCCAACAATTTCATACATTGATGCCCCAACGATGAAAAAATATTATTTTCACACGCATCTTAAGCTATTATAAAAAATAATATTTTGCATTATTAAGCTTGGAGTTTATTTAGGATCAGAATAAAAATACATAGAAAAATATAATTTTTACATTCCATGGAAATTGTCGAAACATTCGGAATGCGAACAAACTCTTTTCAGCTTCTTTTGCGTGATCTATTATTATTTAAGATTAATAGAAAAGAAATTTATTTTTAGAAAAGAAAAATTTTAATGAGAGACTCTAGAGGCCAAAATAAGACGAAAATCAAGAATACCAATTTTTCGATTAAAAAGTTATTAACAAAATTATCAATAAAATTTGTCCACCTACACGAATTTTTTTCTCGAAAGTGAGTAGAATTTCATGGGTATGTGTAATGACGAAAAATGATTGTAATTAGCCCCCCTAGTTAAAAATAATTTTTTTAGGTCGATTTGAAATTTTTTTTTCACCGAAAAATTTAGACACCTACCCTGGGTCCATTTTTCTCTAAAAATTCGTTTTTGATTTGTAGTAATTTTGTTTGACGCCCTATAGAAAACTTATGTAATACTTTTTTGTAGCTACCCTAAAGCTCTACTTCTGGAAAAAATTTCATTGAAATATATTCACTATGATAGGTGTTATGGCTGTTTGAAAATTGGACTTTTTTGAAAATTATTTCCATTGCATTACACGTTTCTTAGGGTATCTATCGTTTTAATTTCTCTGGTACTTTGATACTCGATTGTATCAACAGTTGTGTACGTTTTAATGTGCAACGGAATTAACGTTTAAGGATAGTTCCGCGTAATTTGTCTCAAAGTAGAACTAATTTTGCAGTGATAGGATTATCTTCGTCCAAACAAAGAAATGTTTTGCACGAAATAGTGCGCCGCTGCAAGAATCACTGAACCTAGAAATGCTTTCTTACGTCAGAGCCGGTACAATCTCGTGTTCGCCGATCGGAACTACCGCACTTAAACCAGCATAGTTGGATCATTAAAGGATTTGCGCAGCATGGAAACAGTGGTTTGCTTTCTTAACGAGAGGCCCGTAAGGGTGTTCGCGCGGCGAGAACACCAGATAACAGACAATATTTTCCAATAAGTCGTCCACGATAATGCGAACATTACCATTCCCGTTCAACTATGAACCGCGCACTTCTGCGCGTATAACGTGTTTTTATTGTCCCGTTCTTACCCGCGTTATTCAGACATTATGGTGGGACGATTGCGACACCGCGGCTTTCATGAACGGCAAAAAGAAATTTACGATCGTACGATTTAAACACCGATGCAAGAATCGCTTTGCATACGTCGCAATCGCTACGTGTCTATTTTTCCAAATGACGCACGCGAACGAATTTTCGCAAAATCGTGCGCACGGCTCCCTAAGGTCAACGTCTTAAATTAACTAATAATTACATACTTTTCTCTGAATAAATTTTACTTTTATATTTTGTTTATTTTATATTAGGGTCTTTTTATTTTAGACTGACAATTATACATTACAAATTACTTTATCACTTCGACCATGGTTCACACTTTTCTTCGAGCACATTCCTCACAGCGCGGTCCATATTTATATACATACATACATACATGGTAGATGCATTTGTCTCAAGACAATAGATGCCACTCGTCTGTTTATTTCGTACATATTAATGTACGTTGTAGATTTTCAGTTATTCTTAACATATTTCCAAAACTATTTTATCATGGTATAAAAATTTACATAAGAATCGAAATGTAAAGTCCACGATCATCGTATCTATGCAAGTTCGTTCACTCTTTTTCCAAGTCGTGCGTCTTCGGTTAATTTTTCAATCCCGAGGCGATTCGTCTCCCAGATAAAAAGACGCGCCAGAGTCGTCATCCTATTAATTCCATTAATTCGTTAGATAATAGGTCGTACGTTACGAGGAATCCTACGACAACGCTGTGGCGACCGTAACCCACACGAGCGCGTGAAATTGTGGCCCGTGCCGCGGGGGGAACTGCTTCGATAATCTTAAATATCACTAATTCACTAAATCACCCGTTTACCGGAGCTAATCTGATGCACGGCACGGCGTGGTCGCATCAATTTCATTAACCCCGGGCCCATTACGAAAAAAACGAGAGTCGTAAATTAAAAAGCAGTCCCGAGATGTGTCCACCGGTAGCCTCTCGACGCTTAAGCCACGTTCACGCGTGAAGGAATGGCGCCGCGTGACGCTTATTGCCTCTCGAGGAATCGTTATTTCCTATTTTGCGTACCGAAAATATCTCACGATTTTCTCTCGTTACAATCGATGTAAATTTATTGAAAAATTGGAAGGAATCGTTAATAGGAGAATTTTCACAATCTTCGATAATTTGAACGATAATAATTTAGTAGAAATTGAATCTAACACTAAAACTACCAAAGCAGTCAAACTGACCCATACGCAATTTCTAATAAAACTTGTTACTCGACTGAATTTTTGAAAATTTATCGTAATTTTCGATACAAATAAATACACTACAGTTGTCGGTAGTTTTATTAACAGCAATGCTTCTAGAGCCATTTTTCTTTTAATTCCACGAATGTGGGCACTGAAAATATCTCTGTTTTTTTTTTTTAAGAATGTTCATTTTTAAGGAGCAAATATTCTGATAAGTAAAGCTTCATTGTCACTATCATTGACATTTTTTAAAATAAACTTACTCGAATTTTATACTTACAGTTACGGAGCTCATTATTTGCTAGCAATTTATATTGAATTTGATTGATGCAACGATCCAAATCCATATCTTGATTGAAACAAAAACCGTATTTTAATGTAACTGTTAACACGGCGTGTTTTAATACAAATATGTGCAATCACTGCCCATAAATCCAGAGTTAACGCAGTGATGTAGCTTAAATGATCGGCATTTCTCTGAGATATTGCTGACGATCTCGTTAGCAAGACTGACGCAGCAAACATTGCCTTAATTGTGCAAGTAATTAGCAGGTGAATTCCACAATTCTGTGTATCCAGACGCAACCTATTCATGTATTCAATTTCCCTATCATATATGGTTCTGGTTTCCTCGCAAAGGAAACATGAAAAGGCTCTTCTTCGAATCTTATGAACTCCTTTAATCCGGAATGTTCATCAAGATACATCAACTGCTACAGAACCTAACGTTTCTTCTATCAAATCATTGGAAACATAGTCGAATTGACGAATACAAGTTTTAGATTTGTTCGAAAACTAACTAAAAACGAACGTTTTAAACTGATATCTGAAAAGCTAGCCTTAGAGTGAATCTAAAATAACTTTTCGAATATTTTTACGATTTCTATATATTCTTCATTTAAATACGCGTTGTTTGCCCTTTGAAACATTAAAATCCTCCAATCCGTTCAGGAGTTATGACATTTTAAAGATTCGCATTTCTGGCCTCACATTAGATTTTCGGTAAAGAATTTTTTTCTCGAAAGTACGTAGGATTTCGGGGATATGTGTATTTATCAAAAATGATTCTTATAGACCCCCGCAACCGAAAATAATTTTTCTAGAATGATTTGAAACCTTTTGAAATTTCAGGGGAATCGGAATGTCAGGGTCAGACATTGTACTTTCGGTAAAGAATTATTTTCTCGAAGGTGCGTAGGAATTCGTGGGTATGTGTAACGACAAAAAACGATGGTAATTAACCCCTCTAGTTAAAAATAATTTTTTTAGACCGATTTGAAATTTTTATTTTGTGTCGAAAAATTTCAGCACCTACTCGAATTTTTTTCTCGAAAATGCGTAGGATATCGGGGGTATGTCTATTCACTAAAAATGATTGTAATTGACCCCTGTAACTAAATATAATTTATTTAGTATCATTTGACATTTTTTAATTTCGTCTAAAAATTTCAGTACATACTCGAATTTTTTTCTCGAAAATGCGTAGGATATCGGGGGTATGTCTATTCACCAAAAATGATTGTAATTGACCCCCGCAACCGAAAATAATTTTTCCGTGAATGATTTGAAATTTTTTAATAACTTTTTAAAGAAGCATCAATCAACAAATCAATATTCTTGATTTTTGTTTTATTTTGGCCTCCAGAATCTCCCATTAAAATTTTTCCCAGGGATGATCGAACACCCTATATACACACTGAAAAATAATAAAATTTAAATTGAAAAAGAATTTCCATCAGTATATTAGTTGATACACAGAAAAAAAAATCCATTTTAGCGAACGATCGTGGTCACGCGATCGCCATAAATTCTTGCTCGAAATGTAAACCTATTCGGGGAGAAGTTTCGTGACGTATGTACTTGGGTAGATTCATCTGGTGTCACCAAGTGTGTAACGGGCTTAACGGACGGCCGTATTGGAGTTATACTTGCGCGTACACCGTGTGTAGTACCTGGCTGGGACGAGTGGTGGAGGGTTGGGACCTCACAGGCACGATTAACACGTGTCACGCGTCACACACATACGAGCGTTCATCTATCTTTTCACACTAGGACGGTTGCACGCGTACACACACGTTCGGGCACATAGGTACGAGCACGCAGCAGTCCATATATCTACCTAACCCGCCACCAGTCACCATGTAGGACAATAAAGGACAGAGGTGGTACGTAACATTTCCATACATTCCTGGGCAGCAACGGGCCGGCCATTTAAGAATTTCTCGCCGTACTGGAACCGAGGTGAGGTCCCGTGCATTTCAATTGGCCGACACGCGCCAATTCTCGCCACGAAAATTCACCGCGAGTAAAGAAAACGCGATAGCCTCGTCACGATTGCAACCGTTCGTCTCCCGCGTTCCACCCGTCGACAGACCGAGCTGTCCACTTTGCAGCAACGACGAAAATTAGAGTATTCCCGATCGGAACGATAATGTTCCAACTGTCCTCGAGCGAGTATTTAGCGTCGAAACAGGGGATTTTATCTTCGACCGCGGTTGCAACGTTGTCAACCTTGCGATAGGTGCAAGGGAAAGAAGTTATGGCCTTGTTACGGAGATAGTGTTAAGGATAATGACTCGAGATTTGTACGAAGGAGTGTAACTAATAGACCTGTTCGATCGCTTATGTAGGAAGAGATTACTCATTGCTGTCCCTGACTTGTTCGGACTTCAATAATCATCCTGTAGCTTGATACATTCCTACATGGATCGCAGGGGTATCTAGATCCTTGAGGATTTGGTAGCCTTTGATATCGGAGGCGTGCAATATCAGAAAATTATTACTCTTTCTGAGAAGTATAGAATTGAAATATAGTTCTCTCAGGCTTGGTTAAAATTTAATATGGAGCATGGAATTCAATGATCGTCTTGAAGTTTCTCCAGGTGCATAACTGAGATTTCTAGATTTCTAAGCATTTCAAGATACGTCTTCCTATCCAAGTCCTTTGAAATCACGTAAAACACTCGATGAAAGAAGAATGGTACACAAAATGGAAAACAATCAACATACGCAACATTACACAAGACTACTTAATGGTAGTAAACATCAGTCTCATTGCCAATAAAGAAAAACTATAATATCCAAATTAAGAAGTGGCCATACAAAGATAACTCACGACTACATCCTTGACAAAAGAGACCCACCAAACTGCAGCTCCTGTGGAAACACACCATTGACAACAAACCACATTCTATACGAACGCAGAGAATTCTATTTATGGTACAAAATTTAACGATGCAAATGTGAGAAGCAGCACCGCTAATCGATGCTAATGACTTAGATGTCCAGAAGAAGAAGAAGAAGAAGAAGATCATACGTCGTGAAGAATTTTTGGGCAAACTATCGAAGCTTCCAGAGTTCGAAGTATCTTTATCCCCAGGATCCTCGCGTATTAAACAGATTATTCCGAAAAGAAGACTGTCAACATGGTAGACTTGGTATCTAGGGCAATGGCTCGAGATCTGCATGAAACGCGAACAGTGCCAAAAACCTTCCGCCTCTGTTCGGAACAGTAGGGAATTCAATAATAATCACGCGCCTTGACGTCTTCTTGGCTAAGCCATCAGCGTCTCCAGACTCTCAAGTGTCTCTGCTCCGAGACTCTAATACCAGAGATCAGGAATAACACTTGGTTGGTGTTCCGTCGTCGGGGCTCGTTTAAAATTTTCGGTTTATGGAAATGAAAATGTGGCCGAGACTAATTACTTGAAATTTGCATGAAACACAGGGGGGGGGGGGCAGAGGGCTGGCGTGGACTTATGGCGGTTTTAATCCCCCCCCTGTCCGAGGAAGGAAGTATTCCAAAGAGGTTTTAATGCCAACCTCGCTCGCCGCGTTCCTTATTTCCAGAAGGCAGTAATTCCTCTCGTTCGTTGCACTTGCCCGATTAATCAGCATAATACTAATCGCGACAGCCGTGCCAGCTGCGTTAATTTTCAGCGTCTGCTGGAAATCAGCTTTGAATAAGTGGCCGCGAATGGAAAACAATCGTCTTGGAGGTAACGTAACGGTCGAAAACATCGACGACCGATTTCCAACGATTCCACGACCGCTAGACGAGCGGTATTTAACGAGGATCGATCTATATGCGAGCAGAGTAGACGGGCATGCTTCCATTCACGAAGAAATCATGCGCGGCTGCGGAAATGAGCTACCGTCGTCTATATTTAACCTGTCGACTGACGACAGGAAGGAGCCTCGACGTGCTCGTCACATCGCTACCGAACCGAACACATTTTAAGGCTCTCCCGCCTTTTTCTTCCTCAAACTTCTCTCCGCGTTCGTCGCTGCATTCTACCCGGTCACGACGACCCGGTGTTTTATTTTTGCTCTACGCGGGCTCCGATCGGTATTCCTATCGTCGGCCACGGACAACCGATTGTCGGCCTTTTATCGATATTCCAACGGTACGCGTTCGCGAAATTGCACAGGCGTCAATTTTCAGTCCTCTTTAACGGAATATTTTAGCCCAAGGTTCGTTTTTTTAAACTTTCTCGAGGAATCTTTTTCAAGATTCATTTATACATATTTTTAAATTAAAATTGACAGCACTGCTTACTCTCAAACATAGTCAAATATGGTAGTTTGTGAAAAAGGTCGTTTCACGGTGTCCATGATCGTGGCCATTCTGTTTGTTCGAAATGAAACAACGTGTAAAATTCTTAATTAGTACGAGTTTGGCTACAGTCGGTAGCAAAACAAAAGAAAACAGGCGATAATTAAACAAATGGTAACACTTTGAAGTTTGATATTGATATTTTCGGGGAATTTTTTCTAAGATTCTAGAGTAAGATACCACTTCAAAGTGATATTTGGAATTATGTCTTTCTCATAAATATGAATCAATGATGTTTATTAAAACTTTATATTTGGTCATTTTTCTGGATAATACAGTTAAATTTATATGCTATCACCTTCATTATTATTTATATGATCGCGCACAGGCCACTTCAGCGAAGAATTTAGCGGTCGTTGATCTGTTAATTGATTTAGTAGATTTCTGGCGTAAACGGCGACGTTTCTGGCTGGAAGTCGAACGAAGCAAAGTCTTTATTAGGCGATACAGGGAAATTTTCGAAAGCGCTCGCGTCCGTGGACGTTTCTTCCTCGTTTTGCGCGTGACTGAATGCGCGGGCCGACGTATATATACGTATTTCCTGGCGGTCACGCAGTCCCCGTGAAAACGTGTCGCGAGCGTGTGCCGTAATGGTACGGACGAGCTAGCAGTGGAACGAAACGGAGTGTGTCGAAAGCGCGTACGAAGTATCTCTAATCGTCCCATTGTATCGTTTCTCCTTTGTCCATTCTCGCGGGTGAAAGCTTCGTTAAAACCCGATCGCTAATGCCCGTTGTTTTTTCGAGCCTCTCATTCGGTGCTTCCATTTCTTTCGTTCCCTTTCAGCCATCAGCCAATTGGATCGCCAATTTTTCAGATACTTCTAAGAATTTTTTTTTCATTTTTCATAAAAGTTGATGAGGTTCTATATATTCTATAGAATCATCTACGTAAGAAAATATTTTCTCTGCAATTTGAAAGTATCTCCTTATATTTCCTAAAATGTACAATCAGATATTAACAATAGTTTTTTAATTAAAAATTTGTAAGTATGGGATACTTTTGAAGCTGTTACATGAGAATTCAACCTTAATGGTTTAATCGATTTTTTTGTATAAAACATCAGAATTGGAACGCTTATACAGATAGTATGATAGTATTAATCATATAGATAGATTGATAAACAAATCAAACCATTTATCTCCCAGAGATTAAATAAAAAAATAGTTTTTATCATTGAATTTTTTACTTTCATTTCTGTATTCTTTTACTCTAATAAAATTATTTTAATTAGAAATTACCAAGATGCCCTAATAACAGAGACCCTTTAAATTCAGACTGTGGTATAATTTAATTTGGATTAGATCGCATGAAAGTTCACTTATAAACTCAGTAAATAGAATGTTGTGCTATGCAAACACTTACGAAACACTATTAAAATATTAAGAGGAAATTGGGACATACACTTACTCAAAAAAATTTGTAACAAATGAAATTTGGTACAATATAGAGTATCGAGACTGTCGTACAGTTATGTTCCAGTTACTTTGTTGTAAGAACAAAGAAAATATAGCCAACGTTTTTTATGCTCCATATTGTCATGTCACATAATTTTTCATACGTATGTGTAATAATAAATAATCGTATCTGTTCATGAAGCATTTAAAAAAGAAATTCGATTCGGCATTACCGAGCGATTTATCTGAACGAGTGTCGGTACAAATTCTGCCATTATCGAAATCGACAATAAATGAAGTTTGGAGTATAGAGGTAGAACAGTCACACCTGGCGTGAAACGATAAGAATCGAAAGTCTTGCCAATTACGTAGTCGTAAAAAAGATCGTCGAATAAAACGACGATGCTACAAATTCGAAAGAAATATCTGCTATAAACGCGCTATAAAATTATGTGAAATACGCGCGCAAAAACTGTCATGGTGCAACCGGGAAAAAGGGAACTAATGTAGAGACGTAGAGACATAGAGACGGACAAATGGAAATTACATTTCAAGTTTTCTTTTCAAATTCCACCTGCATTTTAAACGTTCGATTCAAGTTAATAATATGTCTTCCCAAAACTTTGATTTTAGACAATTGTAAACTACGTGAGTTCAGATTTGTTCAAAAGAGATTGTTCAGAGATTTAATTCTATTCAAATTTATTTCCATAAACGTTTCAGCTTGAAAATTAATTGTTTTAGTTCCAAAGTGAAAAGTCTCATCACCCATGTATGGATGACGTAATTAACAGGTTCACTGCCAGATCAAAACCGTATAATTTTAAACCATTGTAAGCTACATAACATAAAATTTGTTTCAGTACTTATTATCGTAACCTTGTTAAAATTTACAAACTCTATTCAAATTTATTTCCCTCGACGTCTTAACTTGAGAATTAATTTTTCTAGTATCATAATGGTAAATCCTGTCACCCGTATATGAGTGACGTGGCAGTCAAAGTGTTAAAGTGTTGAAAAGGAAACATTTCTACCGGATGGTTGAAAGCGCCTCGAATTGTCCAAAAATGAAATTTTTGTAAAAAATTTAAAAAGTTTAATTTGGTGGTAAAGATGCTCGAAGCATAAAAAACGATTCAGTGTAAATGTATGGCAGGGATAATTGGCGATAATATAATCGGACCTGTTTTCCTTAATGGGAGATGAACAGGTCAATCTTATGTCAATTTCTTGAGTAATCAATTGCATGAGTTATTGGAAGAAGATCCATTACATGGTGTACGTCGCGTGTGGTTTATGCATGACGTTGCACCGCCCACATTTCAACCGAGAAGCCAGACAGTTCTTTAACAGCTGGATCATAAAGGACCTATATCCTGACCTGCTTACTCCTCGCGCGTAAACACGTTGGATTTTTCTTTTTCGAGTCACTTAAAAACATTTGTTTGCACAACGTGCCGCTTCTACATTGAAATCTTCGCCGTTGACTGCCAATATGGCCGATAAATACCTGCGATATTCGACGGGTTGAGATATTGTATCATCGCGGTGGCCGTAAGTTTACACTCGGTCCGAATGTGGCCATTTCGTGCACTTTCTATAAAGATAAACAGCCGCGTATTATCGGGGCACAGAAATGGTTGCAACTTGAAACAGGGTCAGATAAAGCACATCTTTATACGAATTATTTTCATTCTTCTTGCATCCTCGATCCTTCGAAATGGGTACACATGCTTGGAAACGTACATTTTACGTTCGTTAAACAACTTGATTTTTGTCCTAAATGGATGGGGCACTGTAAAATACTCGTTAAATGCTTAATGGTCCAAGAACACCGTTTCTTCAAATATATCACCATAATAACACTTGCATAATAACAAAAAATGTTACTCGATATCATAAGAGCTATCCAAATGTCTTCCAGAAATAAACTGGAGTTTCAGAATGTAGTTGTAAATTTTGTAAATTTTTAGTAATTCGCGAGCATAATTGGGCAAGTTTTGTTCACGAATACCGATTAAAAATTTCAAATTCGTGAACCAGCTACTGTTGACTTGATTTACGAATGAATCTGAAATTTTTAATCAAATTTGCCCAACTATGTTCGTGAGAAGAAATTCCAACATACAAAAAAAGTACAATTTATTTAAGTTACGTTCGCGATGGGGCACAGACCCTGTTGGAGCAACCGTGTTCAAGTTTCGTACGCGTTAAGTACTCCAAATGTGAATGATAAATCAGATTATTTTTTCTTTCCTCGTTGCCGGGGCGTAATTGGAAATTTCACCGAAAAGGAGCCACGTTTGTGACAGACAAAAAATTGCAAGGACCTGCGGAATTCTCGCGAAACGGAATTCCATCGGTGCCTCGGAAACCGGTACACCCGAGATTCTGCTCTTAATCCGAGGTCGATTAATAATCGTTCGAATCGTGAGAAACCAGGCCTCCGATCCTTTCCTTTATTAGCGGCTCGAAAACTGGCACTGGAAAAGGAAAGAGAGTCGAAGAATTCTCAGGGTAGATCCGAGCGATTTCTACGAAACGCGTATCTGATTCCTACGTACGATCGTAACTATTATCAAGGGAATCCTTTAGAACGAATTACCTTCTCATTAGCACCTGGGCTCGTTGTTTTCACGCAAATGCAATTTGCACGCATCACGACGCAATCACCTCTCACGTTACTCGCTCTGGTCTGCTCCGAACGATGTAAAGAATTCTTTCATCGTTCTTTGCTCGACCGTGTACATTTTACATACATTTTTCTCCGTTTATCTCAAATTTTAATTCAAATTTTGCCTGTCACAATTAAACTTATCCAGTACATAAACAATATATTACACCTTCTTGTGTATCAAGGTGTGAAACTTTAATTATTTTTTACTTAAAAATTGTTAAATGTATGCATCTAATATTTTGCATACACTACCATCTTGGAAAATGTGAACTAAGGTACAGATACAATTTCCCAAAGTTATTTTAAGTTACTAATTCACTATCTTTAGAACGCTCGTATGAAATTAAAATAAATCAGTAAAATAGTTCGAAGAAAAAAATTTCGGAGATAGATTTAAAATCGAAGAAAGACTCGTGGACAATATTACAGAAAGATTGGAATGGTATTAATGAAAAAAAAATACTAAAAAACAATTGTTGATAGAATCCTATCATCAATGAAATTAATTTAAAAAAAAATGAATTGAATTCTTTGCTAACATTTTGATAAACTTTGTAACCAACATGGGTTACATTTCCTTGATAATGAATCGACTAAATAAGTGTTAGTTTCATTTTATAACCTACTTTGCTTCACAATGTTTTGAATGTTTTTAATCAAATCAAAAGGAATCGCTCTACTATCAATCTGCAAAATTTTATTTAGAATAAAAGTCGAAGAATTTCCTTCCCTTGTGAGTAACAAAGGGTGTATCCGGCAAATGAACAAATAATGTCAAAAATGCATTGGTGGGATGATCGAACGATTATTGTCGCGGCGCGTTTCGCGGAGGAAGCGCGCGAAACGCGCGTGCGTTTCTTCGATTCGGACGTGTAAACGCGCGCAGGAAGTGCGTGCGCCTCGAATCGAATCGAATCGAGATACGAGCGCGTGTTGCGAATACGTGTGCGTTTCGTGGGACGAGGGGGGGTGCGGGGTTGGGCTCGCCGGAGCTCTGGTTTCGCCAGCCCGGGGCTACTCGGAGCGAGGAGAACGGTCAAGAACCTAATACACCTAATACCAGTATTAGGCTGGATCTCACAGTATCGTATAAACTTCGATATTGTCCTTACGATTGTCTTTCGCGTTCAACGTTGCTGCATTAGCTCGATTCGGAATAGTTTCGCGTTTGTCAGCGTGCAACGATGCCCGTTTTCAAGCAACGAAGTTAGAATCAACAATTCCTTTAAGGTATTTGCTCGAAAGTGTCAATTTTTGTGAATTTTTCTCTTTCACTTTTTGAATTTTTTTAAATTTCATTGTCAGAGCACTCGATCGAGTCTTAACTTTTTATATTCATAATAAATATCCACTTTTTGTTTCATAGAGTCAATCTGTATGTCAAGTGAGCAGCTCGAGCGTTGGATAATCGTTAGAAGTTAAAATGTCAATATATTGTAAAATTAGGTCGTCCCAGAAGTTTTTGCTGTTCGACATTCTCAAATTGACGAGGATAAAATTTGTAATCTAGTAGAAAGCAAACAAAATCAGTCAGCTGGGGGGCTTTCTGAAATTTTAAACATACCAAAATCGAATACTTTAAAACCGAATTTTATAAGAAACAAAATACAACAATCCCCAGGCTTATTAGTGGGTAAACAATTTAAGAATCTCAACTTTTAAAGGAACAGCGTTTAGCTACATTTTAATAAAAAATCCAACAAGTTTCCTAGCGACGATATAATGGCTTTGCTGAAGGAAAGCTTTTCTTACTGCTTTTCATAAAATCCTTCAAGTTTTGATAGAAGACTCGACGCAAACGTATGGGAGGACCTAATATAGTTCTCATAAAACCACATCTACGACGAATAAAATATGTTTCTAATGCGATAACCCGCGTTCAGATTAATTCGTAGAACAGTGGAGTTTATGGATACCCAATATCGCGGCGCGAACTCGAGCTTGACGCGACCATTCCGTGTAACAGAAGATCTGGGCTAATCAGCCGGGGCCTGGATGCCCCTAAATCATTCCTCTTCCGCGTTCGGGAACGCTGAAACGTCTTCCGCGACGTATCTGGCACGATAGATCGGCCGGGCTCGTAAAATAATTCAGCTGTCACGGCCAGGCGGATCGGCTGGTAAAACGATCGATTCCGTATTATCCAGCGTTTTATCCGTCGATTTATCTAACCGTAGCTCGGAGCACGGATGCAAAGTGGAGCACACCGTGGCTCGACAGCAATATCTCCACGGGTATTGCTGTGTCCCGGACAAACTGGATATCCAGTTTCCAGCATTTCTCGGTTCTCCACGCTTTCGAGGCCCTAATCCCCGTGTCTCGAGGAACGGCCTCAGCAGTAAAATCGCCGCGGTATGTATATAAGACACGGCCAGCCCGGCCTACGGTGAAGAAATAATTTCATCATTCCGGCTATGTATGCGAGCCTGCCAGGGCAACAGAACCAGAATCGCTCGGTTTGTTCTTTGGTCCGCGGGAATGCATCCTCGCGGATCGGCTTCTTCTCGGCCCCCCGGGCATTCTTTTCAACCCGTTCTTTCTTTCCCATCGCTCACCGAGGCACCCAACTTTGGAAACTGACCGACTCTTCGAGGGGTGCACAATTTACAAAATTTCACATTGAAAAGAACCTTCTCGGGTCGAAATTTTAACCCTCGAATGCCTCGTTGGTCTGCAAAGTTGTATACGTTTCTGTATTCATATCGAGGATAAAAGAGAGGTCAACCTTTTAATTTATATCTTTGACTGCCACGTCATACATATGTATATGGCTGATAGATTGTTTTATTATGTACGCTAATTTACAAAATTCTTCTTGAATCGAAATCTTAACCCCAGAATGGCTCTTTGGCCTCCAAAGAGCACTTGTCAATATTTCTATATTTATATCAGAGATAAAATAGCTATTAACCTTGTAATTTATATTTTTCCTTCAACACTTTGACTGTCACGTCATACATATATGGCTGATAAATTGTTTTATTATGTACACCAATTTACAAATATGACATTTACAAGATTCTTCTTGGGTCGAAATCTTAACCCCAGAATGGCTCTTTGGCCTCCAAAAAACTCTTGTCTATATTTCTATATTCATATCGAGGATAAGATAGCTTTTAATTGTCTAATTTAGTCCATACATGGGTGACAAGAGTTTTCACTATGCAACTAAAATAATTAATTCTTAAGTTGAAACATTAAATAAATTTGAATGGGATTCATGAACTTTAGCAAGGTTAAGTTATGCAGTTGAGAATTGTTTAAAATCAAAGTTTTGGTCTGACAGTCAATCTGTTAAGGGGATCTATAACCCCAAAAATGTAGTCTTTTTTTCTTAATGATTTATAAAAATAATTATATTCAATTTGTATTGAAAATATCTGGGTCACGAAGTTTGGCGATTTTCCGTATGTATCGATGTGTTAATAGACGGACTATTAGAGTTAATGGTTCCATCGCCAGACCAATTTCATATTTTTCTACTTAATTAATAACTTAGTTGCACCGTGGTAGAATACAAATGCATAAAATAGGCATTGACTATGCTACGGTGAAAGGGCAAAGTTTAGCAATGACTACTTCATCATTCAACCCTGAACTTTTCAAGAATTTGACTCTGGACTTTCAACTAACTAATCCCAGATTTTTACTTAGTACGATCTATTGACTTTCTCCATTATGTGGGGCACGTTACTTATTGTCAGAGTATTCAGTTCCTCCATTTAAAAAATTTAATTAACACGTAGTCAAAAGGATACGTTGATTTAAACAAAATTAATACAAATGTAGAGATGTACTGAATGGCGATAGCGAACGTGTTAATGAACTTTGCGTCAGAGTTGGGCAAAATATATTCTGATTACATTTGCCACGATACGACTGCATGTAATCATACGGCAATTATCGTCCAATTGCGGTGTAATCATAATTATAAATCTTCGAAACGTGTATGAACTAGCTAATTATCGAGTAATTACAGTGTCATTATATGTAATTTAATTGTGGCTTTAGGAATCAGTGTTTCCCAAAGTGCACGAAGTGACTCTAACAGAAAAGTAATTTTTAACATAATTTTAATATTTGTTTTGGCGTAATTTTCTTATCATCATTTTAAACCTATCCCTTATCTCTGTCAAAGAAATATTCTTTTTCATTTGCTATAAAAATCATTATCTTTCATTTGCGTTTTAATAAATGTGAAAATCTTCAACTCGGAACTCTTTTCTCTGATGTTGAAGCAGCACAGTTTCGTGTTTGTTGACTAATACACTGTTAAACATAAAAGAAGACGCTCTAATATTTAAAAAAACTTGATCAAGTATCCCATTATTGAGACAGTTACCTTAAATCCCTGATCTTTGCTTTGAACCAATTAAAGCTCCAAAACAAATGACCATTGGACTGATTTTAAAACAATAGTATAGAAATTTGGAATTCAATGCCTTAAAAAAAATTCATAGAAATTTGACTATTTTATAATACAGAAAATATAGTTGTGAGAATTTTTATAGAAACTGATTAAAAATCTTTTGCACGTGCAAGACATGGAACTCGTCCTAATAGACGTGCATAAAATTATTAAAATATACTAATTTGCTGACAGACAACCATTTAACTTCACTTCTACGCCTTCGAGTCTTTAAAGCTTTCTATAATAAATTATACTGGTCCACTGAAGCATTTTTCCTTTTTTTTTTTTGGTCGACTCGAAAAAAAGTTTGGAAGATTTTTCGTGAAAATAAAAATAAAAATAATAATAGAAATGGAGTCTACGCGAACGATTGTTGGCGCTCGTTTGGCAACTCGAAAAGGAATGTCAAGGATCGACAACCGGGCCTCGAGTATCCTATTGCTCTTGATACTAAAGCGGCCGTGGCGATCGCGGTGTACGATCGATCGGTCGCCGGTCGATATCTGCCAAGTATTCCAGTTCGTGGCCAGTCACGATAGCCTCGAAATTCGCGGTAGTCGTCGTAAATCTGCGGGATCTAAGCGCTCCCACCGGCACGATCGCATCGATCTAACAAGTTGCGCGAATAACGGGCCATTAAGCCCGATACCGAAACACGGACCGTGAGTACGATATTCTCGCGTACGAATCGCGACAATCGCTCGCTCGTGCATGGCTGGTAATTAACGACGACCGAACGTTTGCTCGTCAACGCGTTAATAACTCTCTGCGTGCGATTAACGACGCTGAACAGGAACGCGACTTGGTCCTCCGAGACGCAATCGTCGCCATTTTTCTTCCCGGTTGACGTATTAGACTGTCTCGAATTCTAGAGAATCTCGAAACTCTCCTTTATCGCAATACGAAGTCGATCCTCGACGTACAAGGTGGGACAGCTTATTTTACAAAGATAGAAAAATAAAGTAAATTAATAGTAATTTTGTTTACTATATTTTTTTTTAACGACGAAGAGTTTATTACAAGTGAACTAATATATGTATTGTGCAAAAGTGTAAAACTTGTGGTAAACATGCTAGTCTTCAATACTTTCAGTGTGATGCAAATGTCTTGTTAGCAACATATTTTAAATAACCAAATTGTTTACGTGGAAATAAAATTTAATAATCCAGGAACTTACAGATAACTGTACATTTTTTTACCGTAGGAGTAACTGTGAATATTGGTTGTTTAGGATCTGTGGTAATTGCAATAAATGTATAGATCCAAGTGTATAAAATTGCAATTCCACGAAACACTCTTGAAACAAATTTCAAATGCTATAATGAGCAACTGTTCCCATTGTGTGTATGTAATTACAGATTCTCTTTACATTTAAAGATTACTTGTATAATTTAATTGAAAGTGTTTTGATTTTTCGAAAAAATTTTGCTCTCAGCCACGAAACCATGAGATTTTTAAACATTGCGCGCGAGTGTTTCGAAGTGTTAATTTGTTGCTGCGTTAATTTTATCTGTGTTCGATTAAATTGAATTAAATCGCAATTGCTCTTCCTTTTTTTTTCTTCGACCGAGGGCATCGGATTCCATTTCCCATAAACGTCTTTGATGGATCAATCGCGGCACTTATGGTGACGTTCTGGTTTGCTGTTTTCCTTCAGCGAGTCGATTGAGTTGCAATCGGTTGCGATATCCTTGTTTCAATCACGACTGGCCTGCTGCAATTTTCTCGGGTGCTTCGAGCCTGCGCTAAATTTAGCTTTTTCCAGCTTGATGGGACGCTGAGTCAGTTCTCTCGAGTAACTAAACGTTCCAATTTTCCCATTTTCCAATTTGACGTATCTTCCGTTTCAAACGCGATCGTCGTGGAACATTCCCTTCGTTTTCTGGGTGCTGTGAAATCTACCGATTTAACGTTCCGCGATGAAATACTCCAAACGGTGAACAATCTTTTGAAACCAAACGATATTAAATTAAGTTTCTCGAGAATTTCTAAGATTCTTCCTAGCACCGATACAAACTCATTTTCTCAGTAATCATTTCGCTCTGATTGAGAACTCTTTTACTTTAGAAGTTCGAGTACTTGTTCGCATCAGCTATCTCGAGTACCCTATATTCACGATGAATTTTAATTTCTCAATTTTCTAGAATTAATTTACTAGGCTATTTTCTTTAAATATCACGTATACGAGTCTTTCGTTATTTTTTGAAACTACTACATACGTTTATTCATCTTCGAACATCCATTCCAACGAATAGACAATTTACTCGATCTCATGATGTTAATAATTCTTTGTTCTTGATCATTTTTAGGGGTACAATAATTTTGCTTATTTGGTAGCTTTCAATTTTAATTTAAAGCGTTTAGATCGTGTTACCAATCATCAATTTAACTTTAACCAAAGAATGTAAGAATGAGAAAAAGATTGATCTAACGGATGGAGAGTTTCTAACAGGACCGAGAAACGAAACAAAATTTCTCGGTTCTTACGAAACAAGGATCCAAGCAACCGTGGAACCAGCGAAGCGGTCTATCGATCGCGAATAATCGTTGGTCGACGAGAGAGTCTGTCGCAACCGATATCCTGGCGGAGGCGATAGGTCGATTATTTTTGGAGGGACATAATCCAGTTTCGTAGAACGACGGGGACAACGTGGACGATATTCCGCGATAGATCTAGATTTCACGTTCGAGCGGCCAGACGGCGCAAACCTGATCCGCAATAACGGCCGGCAGAGACGTAAATTCTGTTCTACGAGGTTTCTAGATTATCGAAATACCAGTACTAGGTGGAATCAGGTTCCGTGCTCCAGATTACCCGGCCGAACTGCGAAGCTATCGGTCGCCATGACCATTTCAGGATTATTAATCTTGGTCACCGTTGCCTCTGTTCGCGCGCCGCGAGATAAACTCGAGCACGCCCGGAAAAATAAATCCTACCGTGCTTCCACCAGCGCGCCCGGAGTTCCGTAAGCTACCAGGTCGACTCGCGTGCTCTCTGCTCGGATTCGATACGCCGGAAACCTCCATTATCCGAACGTTCCATTAACCCATTAAACAACAAATTATTCCTTCGCATTCAGCAGCGTGTTTTACAACCAAAACTAAGACTAAAATGTAATATAACAAAAATCGATAAATGCTTTGTTAAGAAGTTATAACAAAAATATGAAATTGTTATGTAAACACTATGTTTCCATTTCAAAGTGACGCCCGTCTTCGTTGCGACACTTCTGGCATCGACATGCTATTGAATTTATTGTTGACTTCAATTGGTTGCGATTTTCTCGAAATTCTTTACACGCGATACTGATTTTTGCTATTAATAAATCTCTTGTACGTATTTCTGTATTGTAAGGAATAAGGTTAGGTGACTTAGGGGACCAAGAAACTGCCCCCCCCTCGACCAATCCATTGTTGGGAATAGTGTCTATTAAGCCAATTTTTTGTACGATATAATATAAAGTATCTCTTGGAAATAATCAGGAATTTAATCGAAAAATTAAGGACCATCTTCACCTGGAATGCAGCAACGTTTAGATTTTTGCATATAGTTATTTCACATCCAAGAAGATAATATAAAGTATAAAAATACGATTTTTCTTTTACTTAGAATATGTATTCATGCCATTGCATCGATCAAATTCAACGTAAGTTGTTAAAAAATAATATTTACGCGGTCGGTAATTTCAAATATGGAACCAGACATCCGTCAAATTGACGGCTTCCGTAAATCTAGCGTTAATACTTTGGGGTTGGTCCCGCGAAACGCATCCGAGCGCAGAGGAAATTGCAGACATATCTCTTAATGGACGCGATTTTTCTCCACCGAGAATGCCGGTCCGTTGCACCGTGCAAGGGTGCGAACACAAGCGGAACCACGAGGCCACACAGCACCACCGATGCACGAGAACTCCGACATCCGACGAACCTCGGCCGTCGAAAATACGAGCCGTTCGCGGAATCGAGGCATGCTCTTCAGAATCCAAGAAAAAAGAACGAAATCCCGAAGAGAGCCGAGGCAAAGATTTCTCCGTGGTTCCATTTAACCGTGCTCGACAAGAACGAAAGATAGAGACCGAGAGGAAGAGGGAGAGAGAGAAAGAGAGACGGCTCGGACGCGAAAACGATATGGAAGAAGAAGAGATTTTCGTGGCTGGGGCCCTTTGTGCGCACGACCAGCCACGTTTTATGCACAAAAGACGTGGAAGGGAGGACCAAGGGAGCAGAGAAGCGGCGGTTCGTTATGCCCGCTTCGCGAGGACAATTAATTATCTCCTGATTCCTTCTAAGAAACCAGTCCAAGTACAGTCGAGCGGGCACACCGACGCGTCGACGTCGGACCGACACGGACACGCGCTCACCCACACGGCCGTAAAGCAGCGCGCTGTTTTATAGACACATATGATGGAACACTCTCAGGCCGATCGTGTTTCAAACCACAGAGAGACTTAACTGAGAAACGACACACGTTGCTGGCCGGAGAGACCGGACTCCGGACTCTCATCCCCACCCAGACTCTTTGCGGTCCTGGCCGATTTTCATTGTCTATCTTGAAACAAGAATTTCGTCGTTACGTCCATCCTGGACCCCGCTGGCCATTTTCTGTCCAATTGCTCTCGTTCGAACCATCCACTACGAACATATTCCATTTTTTCAGAAGCAAATGCAACGCTCGAAATCTCCATTTTTATTCGAAATTTGGAGGAGAATGTTTGGGAGAACTCTGTTATCGTTAAAATGTTTTCGATCTAATTAACGACTCCCCAATTACTCACAAAATAAATTCTTAATACTTTGACTACCATTATGGAACTAGAACAATTAATAGTCAAGTCTAGATGTTGAGAGAAATGAATTTTACAAAAATAAGTACTGAAACAAATTTTAGGTTATGTAATTTATATTGGTATAAAATTAAATTCATATATTGAGGACGTATTCTGCTGAAAATGCAACTCTCAAAATCTCTATTTTCATTCAGAATTTGAAGGAGCATGTTTGGGGGGCCTCAATCATCGTTAAAATATTTCTGATCTAATTGACAACCCTCCAATTACTCACAAAATAAAAAGCCAGATTACTGTCTTCTTAATACTTTGACTACCATTATGGAACTAGGACAATTAATATTCAAGTCTAGCAAAATAAATAACGTTACGATGGACGAAGAGATCCACAAACCCTTGCAGGCAAATATATTTAAATCCGCAGTTAATATGTATCCAAAAAGAAATAAGAAATCTCGACCCAAAAATTAATGTTCGAACCACGTGACTTGTGAAACGAGAGTTTAAAAATAGTCAAATTTTCCAAGGAACAATGAACGTAATTTTTACCGATGAATTGGAGTTTAATCGATTCGAGTCTCGCAGGAAGACTTATAGGCGTCGTATAAAAGATGCATATAACCGGAAATGTAGAGAAGTGACGATAAAAGTTGTCGGTGGGTCAGTGCTCGTGTGGGGTTCGATGAATACTAATTGCACCGGTCCCATTCATCGTAAACAAGGAGTCATAGACAGATTCGTATATTCGAACTTAGTAAAAAATGTGCTACCCACCTAATGAGTCCTCGATATTGATGCATAAGTGCACAAGTATAATATATTTCTGGGAACAATATAACGATAGATATTTATTACCGTTGAACATCGGCGCGTACAAATTATCAAGCTGCTTGGTTTTCTTTGAAGCTCATCGATAATCTGTTCTTTCGTATGCTCGAAATTACAATGGAAGCGATCAGGTTTGTTCGACAGTGAACAATTATCTCGTCAAATCGCTAGCTTATTATCGACTGGTAAAGCAACAGTAAATAACATCGTTTAGAAATTTAAACTCAGTCTTGGTCCGCGAGTCATTTTAAATTATGGAAGACCACGTTGAACCATCTCGTAGCGAAACTTTCAGAAAGTGACACGACGTAATTTATTTCTAGCATAATTGAGGACAGGGGTCTTCGGATAAAAAGTAGGATGTACATTTATTCCTTCCAAAGGAGCGTAATTATTGAACACTTTTTCGAGTTAGCTTGACCGTCCCAGTTAATCGATCGAATACATTTTTTGAGAACCTTTTGGAATGTTAAAAAGGCAGGAAATTTTATTCGAATAATTCGAAACAGTTGTTCGTAAATTATAATTTAATTGCAATTTTTGTTGGATTTTTTGTCGAACATCTAGGACGTTATACTTTGTTTATCTTTTATTCGATGTTAGATACGTTTGTCTGGATCAGAATTTTGACCATCTTTGCTGATTCTATGAGCAGAAATTACAATTCCCCGCTGTTTAGCGAAATTCTGCTATAAAAGCTTCTGAATATCGCTGGTGAACAGAATTTATAGGTTTGACTATACCATCAAAGGAGAGGAACGATAGAAGCAACAGGTTGCAAGGCCAAAGTGCTTGTTTCACGAACGAAATTATCGTTCTGCTGGAAGTTTACAACCTAGGTAATTTTATGTTGTGCAGTCTACGTAAATTTAGTCAAACTCTTTCAACGATCTTAATGTGGTTTTATTTTTCGCGAATTATCAAAATAAATCAGCGGTTAAGAACAATATATATCATCCTTCTCAGTGTCTCGGTGCAACGATACAAATTTCTTTATTTATCTTGAGTATCTTAAATTTATTAATTATTTACAAAGTTCATAGTTCTCTGTAAAAGTTCGATCAATATCTTTCCTAAAACTACAAAAGTTTTTAAATTTAATTCAAATAAAATTTACCTTTAGAATGTTCATGTTTGCTTCAGCTGATTAACTATGTCTAACTGTACTTTTTTCTCTCTTAAACGGGCCCGACACTTTGCCATTAATATTCTCTGATCGATTACTCGGTTGTCAGTTAAAACCGTGTTAATAGCCGACAGAGTTCTTTAAAGTGATTTAGACAATTCGAGGGAAAATTAATCTAATGCTATATATCATCAATTAATTTGATCCTTCGTCTAACTCTAACACCTGGATAGAGTATTCAGGACCAAACATTTTGTTCATTATCAATTCTGATAGCTAAATTAATTCAATAGAACCAAAGATACGAAGGCTTCCTCTCTGAATTCATTTCTGCAAAATGGAGTACGTCGAATCGACACCTAAACTGTTTCTGTTCTCAATTATTGCGCTGGTACGATTGGCCTACATCCGTTCCTAGGAGAACCTGGTAAAATTCCTTGGACAAAGTTCCAGTTCGCCAATTACTCCATCGCGTTTCCTAATCACGGTCTCCTCCGTGTATCGATCTAACATCTGACCGTAGAAATTCGCCAGTCGACCGGTTGTGAGCCATTAACCCGTCTAATCGCACCGAGCCCACGGATATAGACATCCATCATCATTAGAATGGATAATTATCGCGAGCAGTGAACTTTCCTGGCGCAAACTCCCTCCCCCGGTTTCATTAGCGACCAAAGGAAACTAACGGCTCGTGTTCCCACCGCTGCTCTCTGGATTTCCAAATAAATCCGACGTACGCTCACGTGGACACGTGTACGCGTACGTGCCCTGCGATCGGCCGACAGCAGCTCCCTTCGGAATCAAGGAGGAACCCGAATGGGCTCTCCTTCTTCCACCGCGATTTACCTTCCTCCTCACCGCCGTACGATCCAGGTTCTCCCGTTTCGATTTTCTTTATTATTCCGTGGAGCCCCGCGGTCCGTGTGACACGTTCACGGCATCCGGCCGCGTACGTGACGTCATACGAGCTATATTCCATCGGTGAACCGCGTTGCCCATATGGTCACCACGATCCTCCATTCCTGTCGCGACGAGGACCGAGACTTCTGTCGATTCGCGGAGCCATTGCACACCAACCCACCGAGCTTCTCTCCCGAAACTCCATTCTTCGACTTTCACGTTTAAAGGACCAGCAACTGACTACCCTTTAAATCCTCGAAATTCAAAATATTAGGTCTTTCGCGTGAAAGTTTCCTGAACAGTCCATTTCTCGACTGTCACGATTAAGAAACCCTCCCTATAACTGCAAAATATTAGGTTTTTTGGATTCAGTTTTCCTAAAAAGACCATGTTTTGACTCTCACAATTTAGGATCTTTTTCTCCCTATAAACTGACAACCCTTCGAGACCTCAAACTTTAAAATATTAGGTCCTTCAGTGGCACTGTTTAATGTAAACAAAACATAGATTCCAAATGTTCCTCGTCCTGATCACCCTATATGACAAAATAACCAAAGTTAACAATCTCAACAGCTATAGAATCACGATTAATCAAATATAAAAATGCATGTTTGTGGTGTATATATTTGTGTATTTGGAACCTAATATTTTAGTTACTTCGGACGTGTATTGTATGAAAGCACAATTCTGAACAAGAATTCATTTTAAACGTAATGCAATTTTGAAGTCCCAACTCTGACTAATAACAAAGCTACCTCCATTTAGAGATACAGATTTCTGGCTGACTAGTTTCTCTCATAAAACAATAAATCCAGCACTGTGATTGAACAACTAGTTTCGTTGAAGGATAATTATTGCAACTCAGTTTTTCTAAGCCAGTTCTTCCATGTCAGACATACTCTTGAAAGTTCCTGTAGGCCTAAGTAGTGACCTAAGTAGACCTAGAAGGTAATAGGAATTTTATAAACCGAACACAATCACATACTCATTGCCAGAAACCACTAATAACTCGAGTCGCAAAAACCTTGACCGCGAGGGCCTAGAGTCTCCAACCTAACCCAACTTAACGCAAGTCGACCCTCCTGAACTATAACTATCTCCAGGTATACCTCGATCCTTCTCTAAAATTCCTCCCATACTTTACCTTTAAAGAGCTCACCTTCGATCAACCGTTCAGCTAGGGATTAGATATGCCTTTTAAATCTCTATGTTTGTTTTAGATGATGAAGCTGACCTAAACCATCTTCAATTGCACCACTGTTCTCCAAGTCTCGATCTAACGCGTTGCTCTGACGATTCTTAATCTGACTTGAGCCAGATCATTTCCACATAGAAACTCTTTTGATTCTTCTTGACCAAGTAGTCGATTGTCCAAAATTATTGGAAGCACTCGAGTGTTGTGTCTTCAGTTTCTTAGTAGAAAACAGTTTTTCCTCGCGAGTTCCCAGAAGATATTCTTTCTTCCGAGACGCGGAGGCATAAAACACCTCTTAAATCCAAAGGCTCAAAATAAATAAGGGAATCGGCCAAACGTATTTACGAACGAGCGTAAAGTTTTTGTTTCGTTGCTCCGAAGATGGAATTTAGCGAACTCCGGCCAATAGTAGAATAGAAAAGGAGAAACGCGAAGTTCCGAGGACCCCCGGGGGCCCCCCGACGACGTCTTCCTCGGCCGTAACGAGGCGGCGGGAAGACGGCCAGAAGAAACCGGAAGGAATCTTTTTAGGTCGATTAGAGAGGAGCGAGAAACGAGGGGCCAACGGTGTCGGCGACAGGCTCCGCCGTTTTCTGGATCCGCCCTAACGGCGTTCCGATTATACAGATATTCAAATGAGCCCGTCCCCGTTGTCTCTGGCCGCAACAGTTACGTATCATCGAATTATTCTAATTTCCCGTAGCAAAACAGCTCGACGGAAGTCGCTCGAGTTCGCGAAAGCCTTCCTACTTTGTCGCGTCGTCGTCGTCGTCGTCGTCGACGTCTACCCCCGGGGGAAAAAGGAACCGGTTACGCCCACTTCTGGGGGTGTCACGGGGGTTGGCTGGCCTTGTTCACGGTTAGCTACTTGGTGCTTGGCCTACCACTCCACCGGGGGGTGGCGGTCGGTTTCCAGGTTCCTGGGGGGGCGGGCGAAGCACCCTCTGCGCGCAAAATCCGTTCCGACCTTGCTCATTTGTGGAATCACGTTGTCCGTCGCGATCGTTGGGGTTGGTTTTGCCGGGGGATGGTCATGCGCGTGGGACCATAATCGCGGGGCAAGCGTTGTGGGCGGAAGAATGGATGCCCCGGGCCTGCCTTTTCCATGGAATCGATAACCGGAGAAATTGTGAAAAATTTGGTTCAAACTCTGTTTTCACAATTTTCTCCTGAAGCAAAACTTTGTTTTCAGTGACTTTTCATTTAATTCTGATTCATTCGAAAATGGATGCCCAATATTTATGAAAACATAATAACTGAGAAATAAATGGATAAATAGTGAGTAAATTGAACCCTTCAAATTTTGAATATTGACAATAATAATAATTCTTATTTTCTTCGAGTGAAAATGTATAGGGTGCAGTAATATAAAGTATTGTACAATTGAGCAGAGCTGATTTTTTGTGTATTAATAAATAAAAACTGTAGAATAGAACTCGTTCTACTGGGGTTTCGTTTTCGTGAAAGTTTACACGTTTGCAGTTACATAATTAAAATATAGTTCGTTGAAGAAAAAATCACTGGACAAAGTCGAATAATCCTATCCCAAGAAATTATAAATAAGAAGAGAAATATCAAAGTTTAATAAAGGAATTGCTCGAAGGGATTGATATTCAAATAATAAATATTTTAACCAGTGGAAGGGCTCGAGACTTGTAGCAACTTCCGTGTACAATGTCTGTAATATCGATATTCAAAGTCTCGCTCACTTAGTATACACTATTAATTACACATTCGACGACTCGAAGAGTCAAAACACATTAGCGAGTGCACATGCATCCGTAATTAAACAGGCACAGCTTAGCATATAGCAACGTCGATTATAGTGTCAACAATTCTTTCATTGATGAAATAAAATTTTCTTGGACCTAGTAATTCGTATAAATTACGATAGACATCGAATATTATTCGAAGAAAGCTTTCAAATCACTTTCATATATTTTATATAAAAAAAGAAATTGTATTTTTATATTTTCACTGATAGTCAACGAATATGTGTGAACAATTTTAAAACAGAAGAGTGAATTGTTTCGAAGATATCCTTATCTTCCAGGACATCTTTTTACTGTTTCTTTTAGCACGTTAAAGACAAAAAAAAAAACACAGAAAATAGATCCTTTGAATTTAATGTATTGCCAGATGACTATTTTTTAATCCTGTTTGAATAACCATGTCCATACCGAATAACATCTATTTCTAAAGGACCTTTACTAAGATTACCATAACTCCTAAAATATTGAATATTTTTCTACGAAAAAAATTGTGGATATTCCTAAAACGTAGATCTAAATATACGCGTTGAATCTTAATACAAAAATATTTTACCGCTACCCCCCAAAAATTCCCAAAGAACCACTGAAAAATTGCTAATTCTCCTACAGTAGAATACTCCTTCGAAAGAAATAAGAAAATCGATCGAACGGGTCGTAGGAAGGTTTTTAATATCGAACGTTCGGTTTCGGAATGAAATTCTTTCCTCTAAACTCGCGTAAACGTTCCGCCATCGGTAATCCAATCAACCGATCGCACGTTTTTTCCACGAGACGGCGAAGCGTCTGTCGAGGAACGCTATTTCGGAACGGAATCGGCCGATCCTTTTTTCCACGAAGAGCTGGCAATACCGCCAAGGATCTTTCGAGCGTGTGTTTCACCTCGGCCGCGAGTTTCGCCGAGCAAGGAATTCATCAGCCAAAGGTTGGCAAACGTGCACCACCATAAAACCAAGTGATTTACGCCCGACACTTTATGGGCCCGAGCCAGACGGCTCGGCTTCGCGAATTTTTCGTCGATTTTCGGCCGATATTGCACGCGCGAACGAGACACCCCCGAGTTCGCCACGCTTCCCGCCGTCGATTGGTATTTTTTCGATCGCGATCGATCGAACGGCCGTCGAGATATCGAGGATCGAACCGGGAGAGCGGGGCGGCTTTTGGCGCGGACGGTACGCCTGTATCGTTTCGCTCCGGGCGAGACTTGAGAACTATGGAAAAATCTGTTTCATTACACACGTTCGTATCGTCTACGGCTGTATGGACGATGCATCCCGCTCTTTTACGTTTCGTTCGACTCCTTTCCTCCTCGCCATGGCGGTTCCGATTGATTGTGTTTCCGTCGAAAGTTTCTCATCCGATCGCCTCACCGGCGCAGCAAATTTTTCGGAACAAAGTTGTGCTCGATTTGGAAGTTTATTTCAATATTCAGAGTGTTTTATCGAAGAAAAACAAACCATAGGTTGCACCAGCGTTACCCAATTTTGAATATTTTAGGGAGTAAAAAAATTCACATTCTTTTTTGTGTCAGCAGTTGCATTTTTTGCATCGAAATCTTTATATTGAGATGACTGGAAAACACTGAGTTAGAACAATATTTCTGAAACTTCGTTTACCCCAGAATTGTAATTAAGGGGGTATTTTATTCCAGAACGCAATTTTTTTATTCGACCTTTGGGAATTTTTGGGGGGAAACGGTGAAATATTTTTGTCTAAATTTCAACTTATATATTTAGATCTACATTTTAAGAATATCCTCAATTTTTTCCATACAAAAATATCCAATATTTTAGAAATTATGGTAATCTTAGTAAAGGTTCTTCAAAAAAAAAATGCACAATTGTTCTGTTCATCGAAAATGAAAAAAGCATGTCATTCAATATGGACGTGGTTATAACTGGAAGTAGAATAATTGAATAGTATTAAAAAACATACATTTGGCAACACATCAAATCCAAAGTATCTATTTTCTGTTTTTTTTTATCTTTGACGTGTTAAAATAAAAAGACAATACTAGAAACAACAGAAGTATAGTGTAATTATTTGTGTAGCTTGAATTTTCGACTGATTTCATCGTTTTCATATGTATAATTTCATTTCAATTTTGTTTGCATAAATACAATACTTAAGCATTAATCGTTCGTTATTTGGCGAGAGACGATCGTCTTTGCTGAGGATACTGGAACTCAGCGAAAGTTAAAAAAGAAATAGATGTGTTCTCTCATAGAGTAAACACATATCTCTCAAAATTATTCCCTTTCCTGTTATTTAATTAGACAGCCACAATTTTTTTCATTTCCCTACACCGATTATGGGAACGAATTTGTCGCTCTATTATTTCAAACAATCGACCATCGCCATCCAGTTCCCCTCGAATATTTCTCATGACTGTGACATACTTCACGAAACGAGACAATTTCTCAGGCCCAATGTTTGTCCATTCGTTTCAGAACCGATATAACCAGAGAGATCGTCGAGAGTTTTGTCAAAAAAATCGCGTTAATCAATTCCTCGTGTCCGAGAGCACCCATGGCGAGAGACGATCGTCTTTGCTGAGGATACTGTGGAACTCACCCTCCGAGAAATATACTCTGGGGAGAAAAAAACAGAAGAGTATCTCTTATTATCATTTTTTCTACGGCTATATTTTATTCCATCATCGATACCGAAAACCGATTTTCGCACGGTGAGCCGCGAACCCGGTAGACGGATCGTAAATTTCACGACCCGTGGCTACTTATAGCGTGGCCAGGTTTTTTCGTCACTTTTTTCTTACCATTATCTCAGCTCGAACGCTGTGAAATGGCGGTTCCCCCGTTCGAGAAATCGCCCTCCCCGAATGAGCTTCAAATTGGCCGGCTTTTCGAGAGGTCAGTCGACGGATCGTCGTCGATCGAAACCTGTCAAAATATTTCCAAGCGTCCTGCGTCCATTGTGGCTCGATTTTCCGGGGGTTCGGCGACGACTGGGGGGGTCCTCGAACGGGGTTCCACGGACTGTCCCGGGGTCGAGCGGCGGGAAACGGTCAGGTATTAACGGCTCAATTTCACAGACGGACCCTCGCGTTTTTCTACAAGGAATTTTCCTAGTCAGGTGCCACTGTGCCTGCCTTTTCCATGGAATCGATAACCTGAGAAATTGACTGTGAAATATTGGGCTCTAAATACCAAATCTTACAGAATCTTCCACAATTCTCTGCTGGACCAAAATTTCCAGTGACTTTTCATTTAATTCTATTTCATTCTAAAATGTAGTCTGTCCAATATTTACGAAAACATAATAACTGAAAAATAAATAGATAAAAAATGAGTAAATTCGAACCCTCAAATTTTGGCGGGAGATTCTAGAGGTCAAAACAGGACGAAAATCAAGAATAGCAATTTCTTGATGGAGGCTTCGTTAAAAAGTTATTAACATTTAAAATTCCGCCCGTACTGAATTTTTTTCTCGAAAATGCGCAGGATTTCGTGGGTATGTCTATTCACCAAAAATGATTGTAATTGACCCCCACAACCGAAAATAATTTTTCCAAAACGATTTGAAATTTTTTTTCGTCGAAAAATTTAGGCACCTACCTGAATTTTTTTCTCGAAAGTGGGTAGAATTTCGGGGGTATGTCTATTCACCAAAAATGATTGTAATTCACCCCGGTAACTGAAAATAATTTTTCCAGAACGATTTGAAATTTTTTAATTTAATTTTTTAATAACTTACTAAGTTATTAACGAAGCTTCAGTCAAGAAATTCCAATTCCAATTTTTCCCATGGGTGGTCGAACACCCTGCATAAGGTATTGAATCGGTTAATTTATTTCATTTACTTCGAAGAACGTGTGTCTACGTCCACGCAACATGGCGCCCGGTGGCACGTGCCTTGTCGCAGTTCTGTTCGCACCTATTACTTCACGGAAATATTAGAATGAAGAATTTCGCGGAATGTGTTATATAGCGAAACGAGCATGTCCCTTCCGTGTACGTACAACATGATCGTTGGATACGTTCAACGGGCGTGTTCACGCGTTTTGATGAGATGCAGCTCGTGCACGCATCATCGGGACGTCAACGACCTTTTATTGGTCGGCTCCTTATCACTTTAATCCCTGGTAATTTCTTCGAGACACTAGCCGCCCGTTGTCGGCGACCAAGACGATCGATCTTCGCGATGCTATCGATTATCGATTGCGTCGACCTCGATTTCGACCGGCCGTTGCGCGCACGCGCGCGCCAAACGGCGGACAAATGGGCTCAGATTTATCGCAGAAATTCGTCTCCATAAATTGTCATCGTTCTCTTCTTTGCTTTTGTTCGAGAGTTTTTTGAGACGCAGAATGTTGGTCGAAACGCTCCCTCGATTTTCTTTTTTGCGACGATTCTCGAACGGTGACCACTTTTGGGGAAAAGCGGAGAGCCTGGGGAGAGTGGATCCGTCTACGGGACGAATGAATCGTTTTTGGGAATCTGAACAGTTTCCATGAAGTATGCGTTCGAAACTCGTACGAAGAATTTTCTTTATTTAACACATTTTAAGAAAATTTTACAATACGTTGCAAATTGAAGTTAAGTATAAACAGAACTTGGTAAAATACTGTCTAACATTATATGCCCACAACTACACATATGAAATATATCAACGTTCATTGTATATGTTACACTTGTAAATTATTATAGATATTAGAATTGCTAATTACCTTTATATATATGTCTATACATATGAACTTAATTTGTGATCACATTATTGCTTTCTATTTTCTAAATACCATATTCCTATATATGTATATATTGAAACTTATTAATATTATCCTGAAGAAAGCTTGTACCATAAATTTAAACGTTAAATTTAGAAAAATTAATTCCAAAATTGAGATGTTGAGGGAAAAAAATTTGGGCAAGTTTAGGGCAGGAGTCGTGAATTTTAGCAAGTTTACAAAAATAAATTTTAGATTATGCAGTTTACAATGCTTCAAAAATCAAAATATTAATCTTGCAGAATATCATACAATTATGATCTGGCAGTGAACGCGTTCAAATGTTTCCCCAAATTATTTACTGGTTTTAGAATTAATTAACCAGAAATATTCGAAAATTCTCAAGATTTGAGAAAGTAATTGTAGACTAGACTTTCTTCGAAACGTTGTTGTACGCCAAGCATGATCGAGTTCGTCTCGATTAGAGAATAGAGTAGGATTAATACCAAGCAATGGCTCATCGGTAACGTTTAACAATCGTAATCGACAAAGCAGACGCGCGCGAACGTGAATAGAAAGCGCAATAATTATCGGAAGAGTGGACAAAAGGCTCCCACTTAGCGAATTCCATCCTGGAATGGAAATAACGATTACGATGCGAAAACGCTGTCGTTGAATGTGAAAGTTCAAGCTAAACGGAATGTAACTAACTCCGCGCGCACAAGCTTTTAATGTTACGTTTACCTGTTGCAACAAAGGGCCCCGAGCTCGTTTGAACTTGTTAGCCGGCCATTTAGCACATTGTCGCTAGTAGATTTGGGATTGCATACAATGCGTATGCAAACCCGTGAAATATTGGCTGTTTCACGGTGAATATGTTACATCGTTCCACGAATCCTCCGCTTCTAGACCACTCGAGTCTTTAATTATTTTTCCATCGGTAAATAAATTATTTTTTCAGTTTGTTTCCAGTTGCCTTCGATTTAATTTCTTCTTTCGATACCTCAGACTCAGGCAAATTAGAAATATTTCTGATAATATGATAATATGCTCTCTTTTAATTTCATACAAACATTGAAATAGTTTCTGTATAAAAATAGCTTTTTTTTTTGAGCGTTTAAGGTCACATGCACCTTGTTGGTTATTAGTGACCACAGTTGGGTTGCCTAGTGGAATTGATCATATTTAGAGCAATTGGTATACTTTAATGTCTTTTAAGAAGTTTAAAACTGTTTTGCAGGAGTCTATTTCTCTTAGGATCGTCAGTGAATTTTGTAGCTTATGGTGAATCCTCTTCATATTGTATTTAGGGCAAATTGTCAAGATGTGTTCAATAGAAAATAGCTTTCTGTTACATACTTCGTGAAAATATATTGTTATTCAGTTTTCTTCATCCATTTTAGATAACTGCATCTTTTCGTTTTGAGTGTTAATGAAATTGTGTGAAAAAAAATAATAGAAACATATTATTTAACGACGTGAGATATTAAATACTTATTTAATAAGCTTTCGAGAGAAATTTATGGAAATTGTTAAGTATTATGAAACTTCTTAAATGATCAAGACTTTAAGAATTTTTAAGAAGCTACAAATCAGATTCGAATCATCACTATGATTAGTAATGGACGTTCAAATCCCAACTTCGAGACGATTCGAAGTTTTTCAGGACTATGAACATTCGAATGACTTATAATGTGATTGGAAATTTAAAAAACTTGAAAGTCTTGAAAATTAGTCTTATTTAATGTTTCCTATTTTCGAAAAAACAAACCCCACCCCTTACAGTATTTCAAAGGCTTAAGATTCCAAAACGTGTACATTTTTCATAGTCGTACAAACTTATGTCTTGGAAGGATTCGAATTCGAAGCGATTTGAAGTTTTCGTCGCGCGCGCAGATTCGAATCGACTCGAAGCGTTCGAAAATCCCCGTCGGTGCGAATCGACCTAAAAAATCCATCAGAGAATTCCGAACGCCTACGGAAGAGCTCGCGTCACGGATGCGCGCGTTGCATTCCTTATCGAGCCATTGTTTCCTGGACTTCCCAATTAAATGCCCTATACGCGATCGCGTCGTCGGCTACTTTTCTCCCCACCACTCCCTCCCCCACCCTGTTTGTTCATAGTTCCTCGATTCATCCTCTTCCCGTTTCTCCCTCTCTGTCTGAAACTCTCTCCGTCCTCCGCGGAGTCGTGAATGGGCGAGCACGCGATTCCAGGAATTTAAAAACGGGAAGGAATTTGTAGAGAAAGGCAGAGAAAGAAGGTGGCCACTGGGTGGGAGAAAGAGACAACGACCCGAGAGAGATACATATGTATACGTACACACATACGCATATGTATTGCACGATTGTGTGTAATGTAGGCAGAGAGACACGTGGTGGGTGTGAGCTACTGGTATTTTATTGTTCGCCGGTGTGATTTGTGGTGTTGTTGTGTTGTCGTGTAGACGACTTGCTACACAGGGTGTACCGGTTTTGTTTAGAAGGCCTCTGGCTGACGTACGAGATCGTTTCGTGGCGAGACTGTGGCGCTTTGAAATTGAAAACCTTGGGGACAAGCTCGAAATAGATCGGGAGATTTCCTTAATAGATAGAGAATTTTCCTTGACTCGTATTCCTGCCGGTTAATGAGCATGGAGTCATGCATGTCGCGATATTAATAATGTCAGAACGGTTCTCTTTGAAATATCGCCTCCATTGTTCTCTTTCTTGTTCGATGATAGTTACGCCAATGCAGACCTCGTGCCTTTGACGTTTCTTGACTAAAATTATCCGACTTATCGGACGAATAAAATGCACGACTTAATTCCATGTAATGTTTTGTTCGTATATGGTTTTCTTTTATATACTCGTACACATAGTACAGATGGGAAGAAATCAGATTTATTTTATCTAGGTAAAAAATGTGTGAATGTTGGTATATTAGACATTTTGGATAGTCACAGAAGTGTCGGTGGACGATTTATTACAATTTTTTAACTGCATACCATGTATGTTTTTTTAATATGTTCATACATGTAGTAATCACAGAAAAAGAACAGATTTATTTTGTCTAGTTAGAAAATATGTGGATTTTAATATATTTAACTTCTTGGCTGGTCATTAAAAAATTTCAAATCACACTAAAAAAATTATACGTAGTTACAGGGGTCAATTAGAAGCATTTTTGGTGAATAGACATACCTCGAAATCCTACGCGTTTTCGAGAAAAAAATTCAGGAAGGTGGACAAATTTTTCGACAAATTCAAAAATTTCAAATCGTTCTGGAAAAATTATTTTCAGTTGTGGGGGTCCATTACAATCATTTTCGGTCATTAGACATACACTTGAAATCCTTCCCGGTTTCGAGAAAAAAATTCGAGAAGGTATGCAATTTTTCGACAAAATTACATACTTTCAAATCATTCTGGAAAAATTATTTTCAGTTGCGGGGGTCGATTACAATCATTTTCAGTCATTAGACATACACTTGAAATCCTTCCCGGTTTGGAGAAAAAAATTCGAGAAGATATGCAATTTTTCGACAAAATTACATACTTTCAAATCGTTCTGGAAAAATTATTTTCAGTTGCGGGGGCTCATTACAATCATTTTCGGTCATTAGACATACACTTGAAATCCTTCCCGGTTTCGAGAAAAAAATTCGAGAAGATATGCAATTTTTCGACAAAATTAAAAATTTCAAATCGTTCTGGAAAAATTATTTTCGGTTGCAGGGGTCAATTACAATAATTTTTGGCAAATAGACCTACCCCCGAAATCCTACCCACTTTCTAGAAAAAAATTCAGGAAGGTGCCTCAATTTTTCGGCGAAAAAAATTTTTCAAATCGTTCTAAAAAAATTATTTCCGGTTGCAGGGATCGATTGCAATCATTTTTTGTCATTACACATACCCACGAAATTCTACGCATTTTTGAGAAAAAAAATTCCTAATCGAAAATGTCATTTATGGCCAGAAATTTCAGGCGAATCTTTAAAGCAAGAAAATTGCGAAGATTCTAAATCAAGATTGAAGGTTTACGATAGACGAGCGAGAAGATAAATGAAATTTCGATTTGGAAAAGTGATGGTTAACCTTGCGGATCGATTCGAGCGGGATAAGGGCGACCAGGGAAATCGTACGCTGGTCGGAGGAAACGTTCCTTGGGCGACTGCGTGGGCCATCGAGGTATCTCGAAGAAATGAGTGTAACCTCGTCGGTATGCAAGTATTATGTGTCTCGTAGAAACGGGATATCCCCGACCTGACTCGGCAAACAATCGATACCAGAGTAAGGAGTCGATACTCGAGCGTACGCCGAATGCCCGTGGATACACACGCACACCGTTTCGACACTCGCGTGCGTGTGTACGCGTTGAAAATTGTGTGCACCGTAGGTATGCGCGATCTTCTCATGACGAGCGTTAAATCGATTCCCACGGCGGGCAAATCGATCTTATCAACTTATTAAATTACTAGCCGAAGTGTGTGCACACGGCGCGCATCGATCTTTAGGTCAACGTGGGATTTTTAACGCCTCGATGTGCCTTCCCACGTATTGGTAACTCTACCGCAACAGGAAAGGTGAAACTTTTGTAAAAAATCGCACCTCCGGCTAAATAACGAACCGCAAATTGCGTCTGTACGTCTCTCGCGGAGTAAACGTCGCGATATTATTAATTATCCGTCGCGAAACGAGCGGATAAAGCCGAGCGGAGAAAGAAACTTTGAGGCGGACTGTAACGACGCTCCCTGCCGAATAAGACTATAAATTCGTCTGTGTAAATCACGTGGGAGGGTAACGACAAGAGCAAGAGGGGTATTTTTTTCGTGGCGCGCGGTACGATCGGCGTGCCCGTGGATGTTATTGGTGGCAGGTACACGTGTGTTTCCGAAGGGAAGCACGGACGTGGCCAAAGGGACAGGAAAGTACAAGTGTTTCAAGGAACGCGTAATTTATATTCGAGGCCCGTCGACGCCGCGGCGCGCTGGGTTTTATGTGCCTTTCGGGAAACAACGTTACGAGGCAATTAATTTTTCGAAAATCGCGATTAACCCGAACGATTCCTCTCTCTTCCCTTTCCCGCCTCGGTTCGACGCATTGTAATAAAACGCGCGCGGGTAGTTTCGCGCGCACGGCTTTTATCGTTCGTCCCGATGACGGTGCTTGAAATTTATCGTCATCGTTTTTAGCGAATTTGTTGTTCCGACGTTGGAAGCTGGAGGGTGGCGGACGCCAGTGTTGCCAGGTAATCGACTACATTTTTATGAATATCGTTATCGATTATTCTCATTTGGGGACTTCGATTTTAGGCAAGTTTTAAAATAATTCATTCTTACATCTATTATACACTGAGGACTTTTTCATTTTTGTCGTGGTACCTATTCTATTATTGGGTCAAAATAAGACAATATAATTTTCAATTTTGATTTTTCAATTTTTGTCATGATACTTATTCAGTCATTTTTCAAAGTAACACAATACAATTTTTATGTAATAAGATTGTATTCAACTTATTATCAACTACTTGTTATATTCCAAATTCAAGTCTATCTATTTCAGTCTTCAATTAAATGTTTTACAGTACAATAACAAATTTACAATAACCTTTGCAGTTGATACGACTTTAAACATTCAATTAAAAAAAAAAATTTTAATTTTCGATCATCTTCTGTTTTCCAAAATTTATTATCATCCTGCTGTTACTCCATCCCCTTTTAGACAAATAATCAATCTCGAGACACTAATATATTGCTATACTTTATTATACTTCGAGTTATTTATTTTATGTTGCATTTAACTTTGGTTTTCTACATCTCTCGTCCTTAATACGGCGCATACCTCCTTGCCACCTTGTTCTGGTCGCAAAAAACCTTCTTGGCTATAACCGTTCCTGTGATCTGGAATAAACATATATGGAAGCAACGGTTACTGAAAAGTCATTCGAGTATGGTCGAGGTACTCGGTAAACGAGGCAACATGAAAACTAAATTCGACGCTATATTTGTCTAGCCGTTCCCCAACCTAGAAAGAAGGGATAATTATTTTCTGGCGGTACAGCTTCCTCGTGCGAGCTAAACGGGCACGGAAAATGGAAGGCAAAGACGAGTAACTTCGAAACTAATTAGAACCTCCAGCCTCGCGCGATGAAGCGGAGTCACCGTTCCTCGTGGAAAAAGCGAACGAAATCGAAGATTTTTGCCCCGCAGTCACGGGCACCGTTAGAAGCCTTCGATCGCAGATTCAGATCGGATTTTTTGCAATCGTTAGGCGCAGCAATCTTCGCGTTCTGCCGGTTATTAATTTAGTTCCATAGGCTTGATCAGGAAATTCCATCTTTTCGTTTGAAAGCATCGATTTGAATATTAACGAGAAATTCCTGAATTCATCGTTCAAAGTTAAGGTAGTTAAGGTTACTTCTATTGTAGAATTTTAACTATTAATAACAAGTAATTCCAATTCGTTTCTTTCCTATCAAATGTTTAAAAGCTATTATTCAACAATTATAATGTTATTCAATTTTGAAATTTTGAAATTTCAATTATTAAAAACATTGGTCTTCTTCTGACGATGTAGAATATAACATCTCATTTTGAAGTGATACATCATATTTAAACATTTGATGAGATCGTGATACCGTGGCAAAAGCTCAAAACTTGAGTAAACAACGAAGGAATCGAAAGACACATATTACCGTATACCCATAAGATGTATCTTCAACCTAGAACACCATTACAGATTGCTTGATTGCTTCACCAAGCATCCTGTACATTCCCAACACGCCATAAGATTGTCTTACCGAAGCAAGAACTCCGTTCGAGACTTGAATTAATTATAAGGGAGGTTCAAGACTTCTGTACAGTAACGTGTCAGTCTAGGATCACCGAGCATCCTAGATGCACGTAACAGTACACCCTCCGGTCGACCTAATGCTTTCACAAGCATTGTACATTTCTGTCGTGTTTTGCAAAGTACTTGGAGCAAATAAATTTCAGTAGAAATAGTCTGGTCACTTTGTAGTATCAAAGACATATGTGAAATATTGAACACTATTGAGGTCTATCTTTGTCTTAGAAACAAATAAGAGTACATGTCCCCATGTCTCAGACCCTAATGCTGTAATGTCAAAGTAGAAATGTATTTGAAACACCTGTAATACATCATTCTTCTAGGATCATCCAACATTCTAGATCTGTACGTAAGAATATATCCTCAATTGTTTTGATTATTCACGAGTATCTGGACCAATATGATATACAGTTCTAGTGTTTAAAAACTTATTTTGAGACTCCAATAAATGAACAATGGACTCTTGTACCTAGATAATCTCTAGGATTTGTTGGTGGCTCCAAATAAGTTTCCAAGCACCAGAACTCTGTAACACGATTGGTCCAGACGCTCGTGAAAGAGTCACACCAACCGACGACATCTAGAATGTTGGAATATTCTAGGATCATTGTACTCTCCTAGGGTCTTGTGTAATTCTAGAAGCAAACAGGAGTGCATTGCAACAAGTTGCTCGATAATTTTGCAAGCGTTACAGAATCATAGCACCAACGACTCGTGGACAATACTATACACCCCTGAGGTCTGTCTTTGTCCTAGGAGCGAATAAAAGTACATACGTGCGCCCAGTTTGCCAGACTATTTCACAAGTATCCTGTACAGTCCCAACAAAACATAAAATGGCAGAACCATTCGAGAGCCCAGTACACCCCCATCGTCCTGGAATAATTGATCACCTTGATACCTAACGCTCCGACAGAATGCTCGTAATTCCTTTCGTCTCGGAACGTAATAAGCGTGCACCCTCCAAGTTTGCTTAATTATTTCGCAATCGTCGCGCGCATTCCCGCCACCGAGCTAGCCCGTTGTTACCAAAGCTGAAAGTCCTCCGAGATCGAACGTGATTCATGTACTCGTCGAATCTCGGCGATCGAGGGAGTTCACGGTTCGAAAACGTCGAGAGTGGCCAGCGGACACAACAAGAGAGGCTTCGAAGAAAACGAGATCGCAGATAATTGGTAGGAAAGCTATAGGTCGCCGTGGTACGCACATTTCTGCGTGCGATACATCGGTAACAGAGGCCTGGCGCACAGACACGCACGCACGACGAACGAGAACGATTCCACGAGCGGGAACGAGGCGGATGTGGCGCTGAAAGACAGCGGCTTGTTACTTAATTCCATGCGCTCGCTTAAATAGAACGACTTAGACTTAAGGTAGTCTGCAAAAATCGGAGACACGCCGTTGTGGAGAGGCAGCGACTCGTGCGTACACGACGGTGTAAGCCACGCACACGTGTACAAGACGGTCTGCACGTACGGGACACGCGGACAACGGCGTATTTGATCGTGCAATGTCGGGGGTGCCTACTGGTTTTGATATACGAGCACACCAATACACGATCGAACGGTGTTACACGCGTGAGTCATATTGAAAACCAGTCCTAGCGATTGCTCGAGAGCACACACGCGCCAGGCCTCTAAAGTGGCCGGAGACTTCTGAATATCTCGACCGTGGACGTGGAGGAAACTTTCTTTGCCAGATTTTTCGACGATCGAGCCACTCGATCTACGCGCAATCGCGTCTCGATGTACCTCGTAGGGACGTCGCGACCGCTGCAGACATTTTTAGGCGCCTCGGTGTGCTTGGACTCGATGAAGAGAATTGGATTCTCCTGAAATGTTCTCCTCAGGTTTTTTAGTCATTGTTCTGGTACGAATGTAAACCAGAGATGGGAGTCTTGCAACAGATTTGATAAATAATGGAGTTTGAATGTTTGGTGCGATTGGGTTTGATGAATCTCTCGATTTGTCAATTGTTATCCAAGTATCACAATCATTTTGGAACAGGAGTTTGAATTTTTAGGCACGTATGTGTGTTTAGGTTTGACAAAGACTGTAGTCGTTTCGTAAATTCTTTAAAGATTTCTACTTGTGGATACCAAGATATAGTTATCATCCAAAGATAGGATTATGGGATTTCATAGACCTAGATGTGTTTAGACAAGTTTGAACTGTACATTCCTTGCAGATTCTAATAATTCCAGATCCAGATAGAATTCAGAGACTCCCGATATCTTTGGATTTGTTAAGATATTAGGGAGTAATCTGTATATTCTAAGGATGTTGTAATAGTCCCTGTCAAGTTAAGTTCTGCAAAGCAAAGATTGGATACACAAGAAAGTATAAATGAAGTGTCCATATAAATTCTCTTTAAGTATCTTCTCGTAAACAATAAAACACTAAGATGAAGATAATTCGTTACCACGGGCTGTTCTTGAATCGCTCAATAGTATACTAGACAAGAAACAATCGTCCCTCGATCCAAGTAAATCGAATTCCGTATATTTATATTCCCGTCTTCGGAAACATTGCGTTTCCACGTCGAGCCTAAGAGAATTGCCAACTTCTCCTTTTTGTCGATGAAAGGGAATAATCTGGTAGTAAGAACGGGTCGGGGAATATTGTTTCAATGATCGTGATTATCGGTCGATAGGATCATGATTCGTCGAGGGATTTCTCCGTCTCGGTTTAAGGAGGCCGGATGATTGTTTTGACGGATAATAGAGAATAACGCGTGGGTAATGGGTTCTTTGAGGCGAGTGTATTGCTTCCCCGGATCGCACGAACGTAAACTATTTTCGCTAACGCGATGGCTCTCGGAGATGCGCCGCGATCCACGCCGGCCGTGGCAGAGAGCTAGATGCCATTGTAGCGGGAGGGAACCATGCCAGTTGGCGTGGAGCATATGAAACGAGACAATAATGACAATGTAACCGGCTGAGAATGGATTTATTCATTACCACTCGTGCACACTTCGAAAAGTAAGCTCCACCTACCTTTGAAACACTATCCATTATGCGAACTGTACTCCATGATGGAGTTTCAAAAAGCAGACTTTGCCCCATTAACTCCATCTGCTATATTTATCCTATCCATTCTACTCGAAAGTTAATTTCAATTATTTTATTCATTATTCGTTCCGTTTGAAAATAAATTCCCATATGTAACAGCTCCGGTGCTTAAAAAATATTTGTTACAATAACTCTGATTCATTCTACTTGCAAACATGCTCCAACAAGAAATTATGGCCCTATATACATACTTCAGAAACTGACTATTCTATTAATTATGCTCACCTCCGTACATTCTGATCACCGCATAACTTGTTTTCCCTGTGTAATTTATCTACTGACTCTGATGTATCTACTCTATGTATCTTATCAACTATACTGTTTATTCTATTTACTTTATCCGCTGCAACTGTCTGCTTTATTCTACATAATGTAACTACATAGTTTTACTCTGTTATTATATTTATCTTATCAGCTATGCCCGATCCACACCTTGTTTTTCTGCTTAAATTATAGTATAGTATTCTATTTTCTATAATCGATGCCTATAAAGTATCTGTTATATTAGCTACACACTTTGGGAAGTTGTTTACAATACCTAGTAAGTAATGTGGTATGCTATAGTTATCTTCTGCATTCATCATATCTATTGATATCAATTCTAGCAACTATACTGTATCTGCAATAACAGACTATTGTATTCATCTGCAAGTTTACTTCTGCCTTCATTATATTCATTTTTAGTATTTTCATTTGTAATATTTAATATTATGTGTGTTAGATTTATTTAATTCCAGCAACTATATGTGCTCTATCTGGCATGAAAGACTATTGTCTGCATCAAGTCTACTTGCTATAAACTACCATATATGCTCTATTAATAGCAGATCTCTATCTTGATCTGCAAGTATGCTCTAAACCGTGCCAAGATTTTAACTATAATCTTTACTTTGACTCTAGATCTACCAAGGGGGTCAGAATAACTTGCTTTGTCATTCCTTATTTTCAGTACACTTTATTTTCTGAAATTATGACTTTTATTGAAGTATGAAAATTCTCCTTTTCTCGTTCATTATGTAAAAAGTATACCTGCATGTGTATACCGAAATGGGTCAGAATTTGGGTAAATTTTTAATTAGAATTTCAGAAGTTTCCCATAAAATGTCGGTATAATTCAGATACTGTTTACATTTTAGAGCTTGCATGTTGTATAGAAGTTATCAAAATAAACTTGTGTGTTCTTGCAGTCTAAAAAACTATGTGCTCCACAATTTGAAGCAAATTTTCAGCTATAATACTCGTTCTTTGAAAAAACAAGCAGCTTCGAGCCCTCCGGTGGAAGTAGGTAGACGACTATCGTCGGTAGTTGCGACATCAAAGATACCACGGACTGATCCGTGGACTATATCGATTCGATCGACTCCGTGGATCGCGTAAATTGGCGCAACTATACGCGCGGGCCCCTAAATCCGTTCGCGCTCGATCCGTTCGCTCTATCCGCGCGCGGCGCGTATCGAAGAAAACCAGACACGCATTCCAGACGACATAGTCACGTGCAAAAGGAATATAGCGATCGCATTCCGGCGGCGCAAAAGTGGTCGGTTCAAAATGCAAACCCCCTTTAGGTTTTCCGTGAACGCAAAATCCCTGGAAGCGTGCGAGGGGGGACGGTGGGACCGGTTCGCTGGAAATCCATATATCGGAGACGCGTGTACGCGCGTATTACAGACAGAAACGAGCGGGCAGACCGCGCGAGAGAAGCGGTCAGGCAGCGTATCCACCCACGACGTGGCATACTGTAACGAGGCTACAGTCCATTAAGTGCGTGCGGCTATTATGGCTAATGCATTACGAAGCAATAAAAAACGGGAAGTATAGCGGCGGGCCGCGTGCGCACGCCCGGGAACCGGACCACATTCCATGTCGGACGAGTATGTACGCGCTGCTCAATGCATTGCCTTCAAGTACAACGCTCGTAGATACGCCGACGACACGCGTGCACACCGCGAATCTCCGTCCAGACGAGCTCGATCCTCGTACTCCTTATATCGTTCCTCTTTGCTTTCAGCGAAATTCCTTTGGGGGCGGTTTTTCCACTATAGAACTACGGATCCTGGCTATTACCGGACGTTTAGTATTCTTCCGCTTAGCGACGCGGACCGTAGGGGAGACCAGGGTCGATAGCAACACTTTGACTTTGGAATACGGTAAGAAGTATTACACCTGGAACAAAAGTTTTTGCATGGAAATGCTACCTAATTATCTGACAGTATTCGCTCACGGACTGTACAGGAGACCAGAGTTAATAGTAACACTTTGACTTTGATTTTGGCTCGATCTTTTTTATTGTTCTTGAATATTTTGCTTAATGATGAAAATGGGCTAAAATATACGTCTTTAAAAAATTTTCTTTACATTCGTTTCACTTCGATCTTTACGAACGAAATTATGTCAAATGATCGTTTTTAAAATTTCGTTTAGAATTTCTAATACACAATATTATTTTAGCGTCATTTAACTTCACGACTTTGCGTATAGTATACGTACAATGAATTTTACAATATTCACTTCTATCCTTAGTGTTTGTTTTCTGAGAAAAATATGTGGCCTGTCTTGCCTAAAACAACCGGTGATCTAATCGATCAAACGATTTATATTTTTTTGTAAAAAGCCTGACAAAATTTGGTATCAAATTCTGGTTAGCTTTCGATGTAAATAGGAAAGATGAAAGAAGAGAATCTTCAGTTTGCACTTAGAAGTCTTAGAACAGTCTAACAATGCGTATTAAAAATAGTTAAAATTTAGACGCGTGCAGTTTCGATACTACTAGGGTTTTATTAATAATTGAGCCACTGTTGGAAGCGGCAAAGCCTCCCCTTCAAAATGGCTTTTGGTTTTTGTCGATCGGACTTTTCGTTTTCGAGATATCGTAATTTATGTAAAGGGGTAATTTTTTAATTTCTTTCGTCTACGCACTGTTTACTATTCTCACGTGCGCGAGGTCAATGAACTCGCTAGCGCAACAACGAAACGTAAACAAACCCTATCTCCGAAACTAGCCACCATATCGACGTGAAACTAAAATCCTCATATCTCCGGAACTAATTAAGCTATCGCCTCGTACAAACGCTCATTTTAAAGGGCTTTTCATCCCCTATCCAATGACCATATCAACTCTTATCATTTATGTTGTCTTCTATGTTTATTTTAACATTTACTTCGACTCTGCACACCCAAAGAAATTTCAGTAATTCCTACTGAGCGTACGACTGGTGTACGATAAAACTGAACAATAAATTGTTTATTAATTGAAAATGAATTTAAATACAGCATGTTCGGTTAATTACTAGCCAGCACTTTTTCTTAAATAGTTTTTTTCTCTACACTTGGAACAAAATTCGGTTTCAAGGACCTTTTCTCTTTTATCCGATGAAAATTTATTTTGTCTTTCTGAGAAGAATTACTCCTCATTTTCATTTCTCCTGATATAATCACCAGAAATTTATTTCTGCCCCTTTGGAAGGGACATTCGAGCTGTTTGCTTGATTTACGTTGTCTCTTCAGAGGGGACAGTCAAGTGCCAAAGGGTTAACTATCTATGAAGACCTAATTCCGTCAGAATCACAAGTATCTTCAGCACAAACCGTTGAACAAACAAATCTCGAACATCGACTCCGTATAACTTTTCGACGAAGTCACACTGTCAAACACGATGGTGGGAATATAGTGATTTGGGGTTGTTTTAATGATATTCAAACAAACAATTTAACTATTATTAATGGAAGACTGAACTCTTCAAACAAACTGGATATTCAAACAAACAATTTAACTATTATTAATGGAAGGCTACTTTGAATATTAGAAATGTTTAAATAAATTATTTTAACACTTTCAATTGGAAAACCGGTTGCTACAGACCATGTTTATAGTCAATTATGTACAAATATAATTAATAGGCCAATTCAATATTTTGAATAAGATATTCCATATAATGTAACAGTGATTGACAGTTTATACTTTGTTTATTTATAACGATATAAGATATAATAACGAACGTATTAAAAATGTTAAAAATTGAAGACGAAGTTCTGACTCGAACATTCCAAACATGTTCGATCTTTACGGTGACTTATAGCTGCTCTACGTCTGGATTGAAATATTTAGGGATTTATACTTGATAATTTGAAGTTGAGGTAGAGCTGAAAATTTTGAAAAATGTCTTCGCCGCAACTTTCACCATCAATTTGGAATATGAATGTCTGCTAATGGATCTAAGCATTCCAGCGGGTCGAAGTCACGGTTTTTACGTCGGAAAGCGTCTCGTTAGCTTTGCCGAGGGGTTTCGAATATCAGGAAAGAAGGGGTTTGTACCGTTCCAGCGTCCGTGTGAGAAAACCATTAGCCAAAAAGGAACCTTTAAATAACGGGCTGCCGGTTCAGCCGTCGTCGCCGGAGGGGTGGATTGTCGAGAAAAAAATCGGTACTTTCGATTCCAGGTAGCCCAGGATCCGATGGAAATATCTTTCCACGTTATAGAATAGAGGGGCGGAGGGAACATTAACGGACACCTGGAGACGTCTCGAGGATTCGGTGGAAAAATTGAAATTTTCGTTATTATTTTTCGCAAACCCCAGTTCAACGAAAAGTCCTCTCGATATAATCATCACAACCCCTAAGGAAAATTTTTGAGCTTCTTAAATTTATTTCAATCGATCCTATTTAACGTAATTTCTTCGTGGAAGTATTTCACAGGCTTTTGTTTATAGTTTATACTATAGATAATGCACTTTTCAATTTTCTTCTTTTTTAAATGTATACAAAGAAGAAACTAGAAAGTTTCCATTAATTCTCTGGTTATTGTGCATACTTGCTATATTATACCTACTATGTTGTATGGTGGCTATAATAAAATTGTTGGTCGTAGCTATAGTTCTTCTATGTGTTCGTAAGTGTGTTTGTGACTATTGTTATGACTGATATTGTAATCAGATGTATGTCTATTGTTTTAGTGTTTTTAAAAGTACCTCTATGTCTGCTGTTAGGAGTTCGTATTTTTCTACCTTTGTTTTGTATGCCTGACTATGGCTATTTTTTTTGCAATTTTTTCCATATTGATATGTCTGGCCTGTTGCAATGTTTCTGCTTTATGTTAGTTTATATTCGTGGTATTCTATTACATTGTACGTGGTGTATATTCATAGTTATTATTATTATAATTTCTTTGAAAATTAAACCGATATTATGGATATCGTATTTTTTACGTTTGATCGATCATCTTTCGAGTTCTGGATTCGGCTCGGAAATCGAATTACACGAATGTTCGAGCATCGTGACACCTCTACGGTGCACGGTGACAGCTGAAGGATCCTCGAGGTTCGAAAGAAAATAGAGGGTCCGAGCGCGGTGGAAAGGGTGAGAAGAATTTAGACGCGGAAACGACGGGGTGACGGCCCGTGAAAAAGAGAAGAAAAAAGAAGGGAAAAGATGCTCCAACCCTTTCCTCTTTCCTGGCTGTCGCACGGAACCACGGAAACCACGTTGGAAATTCTATTCTAAAAATACCGTAGTCGTGCGGTTTCTCCGGTTTTTTCGGCCGTTCTTTCTACTCGGCCCGCTTTTTTGTCTTTCCACCCCTCGGGAGATGAGCACCGGCCATATGGTCCGCGAGGGAGAGATAAAAAATTCATATTTCCACCGTTGAAGGGCCGAGCCGCGATATTTTTATACTTTGAGCACCGCCGAGAGAACGTTCAACTTTTCTTCGCTCGACGAGTTTCGTGACTTTTTCGTGAAACCCCGCGCCGCGGCGGAAATTCTCGAGAAAGGCATTTTCAGCGAAAATCTCTAATAAAAATGACAATCTCTCGCCGCGAGCTTTTCGATTCTAAACCGGTGTAAAATGATTCCGATGCTTTCGTATCTACGTTCTATCCTGAAGCACACATTATATTTACAGAATTACTTTTAACAAAGTGATTGGTAATATGCTATTTATTATATAATCTGATCAATCAGGAACGCGATGAAAATATTTGTTAGTAACGTTTATCGAGAATTTTATAGAATTTACGATGTCATGGAGTCCTTTATCATACACTTTACTATACAACTGTATCATACATTTGCAATAGAATTTCATCACATATCTTCGTTGTACAGTCTTCATATAACTTTCTTATACATCATTTATATTTATACAAAATTTATCTTGCATAACTTCTGCATACATTTACGATACAACTTTATCATACATGCATTAAATAATGTATAATTAATTAATCCTAGAAATGATTTCTTTTTATAATTAAGAACGATAGAACGTTCACCTAATAGAAGGTAATCCTCAATGAAGTGCTATGATCCAAAACTTTGCAATATAGAAATTGCTCCACGAATTGTAGATCTTCGATGTTCAACGTCAGAGTCTATTTCGATAAACTATTCCTTTGGCACATTACACATATTTGCCTAAACCTTATATTTTATACATATATTTGTAACAACACAAAATGAAGGATAAATTCGATACTTCCATAGACAATTTTATAATTGCATTTCTCTTACATTTATCTTACATTTCTCAGCTTCTGTGGCTATAGATTCGAGGTACATAATGATTACGTATCCATCGAGTGCTCTGTGAGTTTCAGGATTATTCGCTCATTTTTATATGAGTATTGAACGAACTCTGTGATTGATGCAGTAAATTGGTGAGTGCATTCGGAAACGTTGGTTCGAGGAAACACGATATTTTATCGAGGCTAAACGGGTCTTTAAGGAAGCGACCAGGGACCGGTATCCTGACCCATTTCGAGAGGGTTACGCCAGCAACCCTTTCGCCAGCGGAACCTAACGGGCCGCGACTATTTTCCCACATTCTACTTTCCACAAAACATCGGCTACCTGATTTCTCGATGGGGTGAAAAGCGGTCACGATTTAAATGGGATCCCCTCGCATCGCAGGTGACGCAACAGGCTAGATAAACTGAAATTAATTTCCTGCCACGTTGATCGCATCTCCTCGAATCTGCGCTCTCCGCATTAGCATTCGACAACCGAGTGGTTGTAGCTTGTTTAATACCTTTGTTCGCGACTCATTAGAACTGTTAATCGATCACCTAACAGGGCCAGAATTCAGTCCCTTAATATAACGAATTATTTCGCATTTTTCCAATTAACACTCGATATTTATTTCAGTTATTCCAATATTGGACAATTTTGCCTATTCAAGTTTACTTGTGTCAGACAGTTTTATAATGAAAAGTCGCGGTCAAAGTTCCATTTCGATGCCTCCTCTATTACCAGTGAATCAAACATTTTGAACCACTCAAGAACGAACGTGTGATAGATCAGAAAATGAAAGTCTCCGTGGGCCCATTGTTTCCGATTTATCCTCGGTCCACGCGAGGCTTGGCGTTTACGGAGTAGAATAATCGTAACAAATGAGGATGTCGGATCGACGGTGAATCGAAAAGGAAGGAACGTTCACATGGCCGGCGCGAGTGCCGTGAATCAGGCCCATTTTCGTTCATCACTCTTTTCAGCCTTAATCATCCTTAATCCGTGCGATAAACTACCCGCATGATGTAAGTAGCTCGGAAATGTCAATCTAAAAGCTGGAAGGGAGCCGTGAATTGCCCGGGTTCCGTGGCCAGGAAGAAAAGCCAGAACTTGCCCGGGCTCTGGGAACCGTTGGAACGTTTTTTAATTCGGTCGTTCGCGCCTTTGTTTCACCGGTACCGGTTAATTCGGTACATTGTTACTGTGTTTACGATCGTGCAGAAAGAATCGAGCGCGTTATACACGAGCTGGCCGAAAAAAGGGGGAGGTCCTCTGGCGATCGGAGGGTGGCGAAACTCTCGACATTATTGGACAAGAGCCACCCCTCGTAACTTCCCTTTGAAAGCCCGAGTCTGCGCCGTGCCGCCCTTTTGTTTCGTTCGCAACTATGGAAAGTGGGGAAAAGCCTCTTACCGATGGAATAACAAACTAACGATTCGCGAGGGGACACCAGTCGTCTCGAATATTGTTCGAGATTCGAAAATCACCAGCAAATCTGACAAGCGGGATGAAACGTAATCCGGATGCATTTCTCGCGATAATTACGTGTTTTTATTTTTTAAATTTACAATTATAATTATCGTGCGTTATATACCAAATTTTGAGTAGAGTTTCCTTTGGAACAAATTTATTTCAGAATTTTAAAAATGCTCGAATTTCGACGTTGAGTAGTCTTGAACGTTATCATTGAATAATACGCCCGCGTAACATGGTATTGCTCACTAAATATAAATTGGTTAAGTAAAAGAGAATCAACGACTGAGAATGACTCGTCAAAGCAGCATTTCTCATTTCCCTTTTGGGGACCTGTACGTTCTTCCGGAGCTTTGAGTCTCAATTAGCGATCGGCCGAAAGGAGACCGGGGTAATTGTCGCCCGAGCGAAACGAATCGTAGATAAGCGGCGACGATGACAGCTCCACGTTTCTGGGCGTAAAAAGTAGGAGGGTCTTGGACGGGGTTGCTCGTGAAGCCCGCGTGACGTCATTGGCCGGCGCTGCGCCCTGGCGATTCTGCGCAGGGGTGGCAGTTGACTTGGCTGATCTGCGCCTTGGATCTTGCCAACCCCCTCGTTACGTGTCCGACGAGTTTCCGACACCGAGACTGGATGGAACTCGTCGTTGTTCAAGTAAACGTATTTACAAGTCGTTAACAATAAAGTTTAATCATGGATGTTAATAAAACAAACGGTCGTGTCTAAAGAAAACGACGTATCATAAATAACTTTTATCCTTTCACCCAAGTCGCTTAATACCCCTGAAACAAGACAGTAGGCACATGTTCGCGAAGAAGCACCAACCGCCATCTTAAAATCAGCGTCGTCAATTAAAATTGCATATTCATATATTGGTCCGATTTCAAAGGAGAAAAGAAAAGGAACAGACCAAGGAACAGCCAAATCGCAGACCCAAACCGAGGATCTTCCAACCTGAAAGAAAAAGGTAACGACTCCGCGACGTTCGCCTCCCCCTCGCAGGCTAAATCTCGCTCCTTGATGATTCCAGTTGCCAACAATGCACGAAGACAGAGACAAAGCATCCTCGTAAAGCAAAATCAACCATCGGTCTCGCGAGCCTGAATCGCAGACCCAATCAGAGGATCCTCTAACCTCAAAGAAAAAGGAAACGTCTCCGCGAGACGTTCGTCTTCCTCGATGATTCCCAGTTGCCAGCGATGCACCTAGATTCATTCCTAGCGGCCGAGAAGAGAGACAGTCCGTCCTTATCGAGGAGAATCGACCATCAGCCTCTGCGGACGAACTCGTAGACCCACCCACAGGGTCCCGCACCCCCACCACGGCGAGGGTGCACCCTCGCGATAAGAAGAAGAAGCACGTGGACGACGCATCGAAAGCAGCCGCGGGCGCAACACGCCGCTCGCCAGCCGGTGGACGAGTGCGCGACAGTAGACGAAGACCAGAAGAACTCTCCGACGGTTTGCGTGACGGTGGCAGGCGCAGCATCTTTCTCCGTCCCGTGCGCGCGGCTCTCTCCGTCTAGCTCTGTTTCGGTCGGCGGCGGCAGAAGACCGCTCCGAACCGTTCGGGTCGGACAGAGACGTCCAAGACAGAGCCGCGTGGGGGGACTCGGCCGGCTGGCGGTACGGAAGGGCGGTCGGGCGGCGGGGGGCGCGGGGGACGTGGTGGAACGACACGAAGGCGGGGAGAACGCGACGTGTCGTTCCGTCCGACGGGGTGGGGCATCGTTCCAGCGTCGATGGTGGGGGCCGCGAACCGTGGATCGGCTCCGCGTTGCGCGGAGGGGGCAACGCAGTGCCACCGCTCCCCTCCTCTCTGTCTCTCTCTCACCCTCCGGAGGGGTTCAGTCATCTCGCGCCAGCCGAGCCACGCACACTCGTGTCTCACATTCTAGCCTCGGTGAAAGACTCTCCTCGTTCCGGACGCTACTGTTCGCACACGCGCGTTATCTCGACCGCGCTCTCGCACCCCGTGTCGTCGGGGGTTGGGAACGACACCGATAATTTTCGTCGGAACGGCGGGTCGTTCCTTTCGCCGTGTGCTCGCCACGGTTCTTAGCCTATCTTCGTCCTGGTCGCCTGGCACCCAGAACGCACGGGAACCAGACCGCCCCCTCCGGACGGAAGCCACGAAACACCCCCACTTCTTGGCCGATACAAGCCTCCCCCACCAAGCGCCGGAGTCGAAGAGTTCCGTGGCGGAGTGGAAGACATACCGGGTACCGAGTTTCACGGGTGGAGAACCCGCGGATACATCGCGATCATCCCCCTAAAAACGGTGGATCGCTCTGCGTCGAAGGATACTGCGGCGGACGGTTTTTCCCCGGGAAAGTCTCGCGGTTCTCGCCGGTCGTCGCTGGTTTTTTGCGTCTTTGCGTGGCTCGTTGCGGCTCCCTGTGCACGCGTGCACGCCCCACCCCTACGGACCGCTGCCACCACCAGCGTTTGGAACACGCACACCCCCTCCCCGCCCCCATCGAGAAGTCGGCGAGCCAGTTCAGAGCGAGGACAGCGGCATCATCACGCGCCTCGACTGCTTGCTCCCCGTGGACGGATCGGCGGTGACCCGGGTACTTCCGGTTCGCACGGCTCTGAGGGTGGCGAAGGTCGGTTCGCGTCGCGTTTCGAAAAAAAGTGATGCGTCGTCGGGTCAGTTTGGATGACAGTGCGACGCCCGGGAAACAGGCACCAGTGGTTGGTTGTTCGTGGACGGTGTGATCAGGCGAGTGATTATTCGTGACGAGTGTGACACGTCCGTCGACGTTTCTTTTCGTGACCCGGTCCTCTGTTTCGTACACCGAACTGCTATATACCGTGCGATGCTGAAGTGACATCCACGAACCTGGACAGCACGTACTATCGCGGCAGCGAGTGATGAGACACGACGACAGCCGGTCGGTCGGGCTTTTCTTCGATTAGAAGAGTCGACCATCGTGCAACCACGAGGACACGGGCTTCACCGGAGCTCGTCGAGGACTATGCCAGTCGGAGTAGAAGCATCCACCGGAGGAAACTGGGATACTCGCTGAAGTCAAGGTAAAACGTCACCCGTGCTTCTCGAGCGTCCCGTGGACGTTGAATTCTGGGTTATCGGGCCCCGGCCGTATTCCCCGACGAGTTTCTCGAAACCTGCCAACGCGGAGAAAAACAACCGGCGTGCGTCTGGTCGGAATAGTCCCGGCCAAACGGCCAGAACGCTGTTAGGATTCGAGAAGCCCGTCAAAACTGACGGCTGACGGTTTATTTATAATTTATACGAGTCGTTGGACATCGCCACGCGCACTAGCCGCGACAAAGTATCCGAATTGTGTCGCAGAATTGATGGGATATTGCAGGGGAAGTTGTAAAGTCGTTTGGCAGCCGGTTCGGTCGCGAGAGCCCGGAGGTAGCTGGATTTAGCATCGACGTATTGTTCCGTTCAGGAGGGAAAATATATAAGTTTACCCGCGCGAATGGCAGTCTAGAAACGCACGCGAATTCCCGGCGAATACGCGTAATTGCACCGACGAGAGGATATATACGTGCATCGCGTTCTGTTAGAGCGGAAAATTAGCGTTGCTCGCTGGTACCCGCGCGAATGGAAATAAACGCTAGAGAAAAAGAAACGATCGCCTGATTTTTTCGTGACGATGTTATCTGCGAGATTTAAGCAATCCCCGCGGAAAGAAACGCGATATCGAGGTGCCGCCGGAGTGGCGAGGGTGAATTTTTATGGCGAACCGTGCCTCGACAATTCCTTCCTTCGTCGGGAGTCTGTAATCAGAATCGCGAGCCACGATAACCCTTCCTTTTACACACTTCTCGTTCTGCCACCCCGCGAATTCGATGCGAAGTTTTTAACGACACGGGGACCGGTTGCGAACCGCGGTCTGTAATTAGGATCGTTTCGTGATCGAACAGCGTAAAGAGTCTTTCGTCTATTCGGATGTCAATGTTTCGAGTGTCTTGACTTTATTTCTCGATGTAGTCTACTCTTACGTGAAAAGTTCATTTTGTTGGGACGCGTTGAAAGATTGAGTTTCTATATCTGTTATTTCAAATTGGATGCTGTAAACAGAGCTCGTCCCCTAAATTCTGTTTACCTGGAAGATGATAGTTTCGTGAAACTACCTACAAAATTGTAGAACATTTAATCGTGAGTCGAGCATCGGTAATGTTTATTCAACTAATCTGGTAGGAACGAGTGTCGTTATCGTGTACTTTGAATGCCAGAACCGACTCGAATATTCTTGCAAAACGAGCCATGGCGTATATACGATGCGCGATATAGACGTTCGTTTTGAAATTTTCCTCGAACAGTCCACCACCGTTGGGCAAGGATTGTCAGCGTGGAATATTCATGCTCCAAGTTAGGGATCGCCACTTAACAAAAGAAGCTCATCCTCTAAACGAGTGTCTATTCAAATTCGTGCTGCTTCAGCTGTCAATTAGGAGGTTCTCGTTTCTTCTTAACCTAACCCAGTTCTAGCATAGACCTAACAAACGCTTAATACAGGCCTAACTTATTCCAGACTTCATTGCTGTCGTGCATGCTCCTGACAGCGTGTGTCACTTAAAAATGAATAATTATCAAAGTGTCTTAGAGATAATTCAGACCCAATTAATATCAACTTTTAGCCGCGGACGGTGCACGTCAAAAGAAACGCTCGATACTTCGGAAATTACGTTAAATGTCATCGACCACGAAAGCCTAAGAAGACTAAATTTTACGATGTGTATTATTCCAAAAAATAGTAGATATTATCTTGGATAGCTTTCGTGATCATATCGATCCATGTAGACGTCTATCGCGTTGACTCGATCTTCGATCTCCGATCTCTTTCCTCTCGGAAACGGGGCGCCGATCGCGGCGAAATCTCGTTCGAAAAACGTTGGCGAAACCGAGGAAGAAACGGGGATCGAAGCGACGAAAGGAACCGTAAACAACCACCGGTGGTGAAAAAAGAGCGGCAAGGCCTCGGAGCGAATGGAAGAAATGAAGAAATGAAGAAATCAAGGGAAAAACGCAGAGAGCCGCGTACGGGCGTACTTGTTGATACACGGCGAATCTCGTGGAAAGAAGGAAAGGACGAAGGCGGAGAAAGGGAGAAAAAGAGATCGCGGGGGGTGGGGGGATGCGAGGAGGGAAGAAAACCTCGAAACAATTGGAGGCGCGGAGGCGGCCGCATTTCATGTTGCCTGGCATCGGCTCCCTTTAAAGAGTCTCTTGCTTTTTGTTAGCTCTTCGAAAATTATGATTGTTTGTCCGCGAGATTTACTGCTCCGGGGGGGCCTCCTCGGTGCGGTACAACGTAGTCGAGGTGCCCTCCAGGGGCACCGAAAGACTTTTGCCAAGAGGGAGGGGAGGGGAGCAGTTTACAGAGATTAGAGAATCAGGAACGTCACGATATATACGTATGCTCTCTGTCGCGCTACCGAATCGCGTCCCTTCTTCCCTTCCTGCTACTCCGGCGGGCTTCGTTCTTCTGATTCATTTTTTCATCGCACCGTTGTTTATTTATCGCGTCCCGTTCCGCTTAATCTGGCCGCGGAGATTAGCGCTGTTTGAATTAGCTGATTCGCGATGACGATTAAAAGTTTCCATCGGAGGAGCCGGGTGGATTAGAATGGAGACTTACATCTCCGCGACACGTCCGGTCATCGATGCGTATCGTAGATTTTTTTTAACGTTCGAGGATCTTCGAAGCCTTGTACAGCGTTAAAAGCTTACAACTTCTTGGAAAAATCTAACATTTTTTTTAAATCTTCAGCAATTTCTTAGACTCCATTTATGTGCAAATACAGTTCTTTATTCAAAGCCAAGATGTGTGAAAAAATGGTACAAGGTAGTTGTTTTACATTTGTTTTATAATTGCATATTATTGAAATTTTGTGCGGCTCTGACATGTTTGGAATATTAGAATTTCTTAAGACATTCAATTATTATTGGAGATTTAGTTTTGTGCAGAAATGGCGCTGTATATTTCCGTATTGTATGGAGTATAATTATATTTGAAAATCTAACATTTTTTTCAAATCTTCAGCAATTTTTTAGACTCCATTTATGTGCAAAAACAGCTCTTTATTCAAAGTCAAGATGTGTGAAAAAATGGCGCAATATTCTTGGTTTACATTTGTTTTATAATTGCATATTATTGAAGTTTAGAGATACAATTATTATTCGAGATTTAGATATGTTTCCATATTGTTTGAAGTATAATTATATTTGAAATACATAGCGATGTTTCAAGGCGTTCGAAAGCAGCCTTTGACAGCCTCGAAGGAATTTCGTTTGATCTCGCAAAACCCCTAAAATTTTGATCAATAATAAAAATGATACTACAGCACCGCCGACAAATTGCCTTCGATATAATTGCATTTTATTATAATACTGAAAATGCAAAATGAATCATAGAAGCTGAATCTCAAAAGACGAGTCAAATCCGATGAAAGTCAATGTGGGAATCTAGAAGATTTTCGTCGAGGAATTATCTTTGATTAGTATTCGAATATACAATAGAAACTTTTGTAATGGTCTTCCTGAATTTTTGAAATTTTCGAGACTCATGCAACGCGTACATTTAATATTCAAGATTACGAGAAAGGGGAGGACCGTATGAGAACCTCTGGCAACGTGTTTATTAATGTCGCGAGTCGGATATAAACCGATTTTACGTCAGTCTTTTTATTTTTATGCTCGTAAAAATTAAGGTAATGAACGCGCTCCCAAGAATCCCCGTAAAAGCATTTATTAAAACTGATGATTGGAATAAACTGTTGGTCCGCGCTCGTCGTTAAAAATCGCGAATTTTCTTCCCTTTGTTTTCGATGCGAATTCGAGGTTCGACGTGCTCTTGCTCGTAAACCGTCGACTTTTGAACTCGATACACACTCGGTATTCCGTTGATTTATTCGGTATCTTATTGTGCCTCCGAACTAAACCCGACCTGGCCATCCCAAAAAGTGGCTCTGCCCCCTTCACCCCTCCCTGCTCGAGCTGGCGATCGCTCTATAAATTTCACGAGTCTTTCGAACCCTATATTTTCTCGTTATCCTCGCGTTTTGCACGACACGTTTTATTAAAGTACGATAATTTTACGAGGCGCAGCCTCCATCCCCGTCTTGTTCCTTCTTCGTCTTTTTAACCGTGCCTGTTCCACCTAGCCGCCACCCAGGCAGGTTCTCTTTTCCTCCGTTTCACGGTTTTATTGCCGCGATTTTCGATTCGGAATCGCCCCGTGGATAAGGTTTCGCGTAGAAATGGATTCTTCTTGGCCTAACGCGTGTCGAACCGCCTTTCTCGCACACTTTCTTCGTGAATTAAAGGAGACTGCAACATCGTGGCAGCAAATCTGATCGATTCTGATAAAAAACAAAGCGTCTGGTAGCGATTAAACGTGACCGAGTCTCTTGTTCTTTATCAAGCGGCGTGACGTTTCTCCGCGAATCTACTTGCTCCGTGAATTCATTAATCAGTGAAGCTGAGAATCTGTGCCCCAACCGGACGCGAGAACGACCGTGTCGATCGATCGAGGAGTGTACAAAGGAACATTGAATTATCGGGGATCGATCGTCGAACGCGGAGGACCACGAACCGGGGATCGTCAGAGCCGACGAAGAAACGGGTCGTTCGTACACATCCGACTGTACCTTCCCCGAGAAGGCAGCTCCGGCAGTAAAAGGCCTAAAGTTTTTAATACTTTCAGTTGTTTTTATGGCGGCTGGCATTTGCTCTTTTTTATTGTTCGTCTCCTCTTTCCTTCTCCCTCACGGGCAACACGCACACGACCCTTCAACCGCGGTGAAGAGAGGAGCGAGAAAGATCGAGAGAGCGAAAGAGCGAAAGAGAGAGGAGAGACGAAAGAACGCCGCGGTACACACGGCGGAGAAGAGAGCGAGAAGCGAACCGAAGGAGAGAAAGACCTCAGTCAGCCGTCTCTGATGTACGACTCGGCGGTCCGCGTGAAAAAAATCCCATAAACCAGTAAAAAAGCACGGGGTCTCTGGGCCAGAAGGGATCGAGGGGAGACGAAGAACAGTCGGGACAGGAGAAGAAGAAGAAGAAGAAGAGATGGAGGGCCCAGTATCGCTAAAGGAATTCCTCTTATGACGAACCACGCGTGATTTTCTCTCATTCCCCCCACCCTCCCTCCCGCGTACCTACCGACAGTCCAAATGCGCGCCCCTTCACCTCCCTTTACGAACCATTCTCCTATTTCTTCTTCGTTCGTCCTCTTCGGGGTCTTCTTCTGCCCTCGGGCTGTTTCGACGCGGCCGTGAAACCGCCGCGATCTCGATGCACGAATTAAAAAGCGAAGACAGAAGAATTTCGAATGACTAATGACGGCCACATGTGCCCGCGTCGCGTCTATTCTTCTTCGCGGCCCTTGCCATCTCGTTCAACACGGGGATCCGCTGTTCGCTGGTCGTTCGAAGTCTCTATCGGTTCACCAGCGTGTTCCTTCCCTTCAGATATTGGCCCCCAACGTGGCTTCGATGAGCAACAATTTTACGTACTCGGGGCTTGGAAATAATTGCCTCAAATCGGTGTACAAAAGTGTTGGAGATAAAGCGCCATTTGTTTCCGCGCCACCTAGAGTTATTCCGACTTGTACTACTTTTTGTAACCATGTGTGTTTTGTTCGTAACGAAGCCTCGTGTTAGTTAAATGTGTAGTGCTGAGAGGAAGCCGAATTTTGCTCATTTGCATCCCCAAATTCCCACAAAAAGATCTTCCGTTGTGACTTAAAAGTCGAACTGTATTTACGTTGAAAGTGTAGTAGGACCTTTATAGTAATTGTATTAGTTATATATAGACTAACGTGTGATAACGTTTGAAACAATCACCGACATGCAATGCTGGTTCATCAACCCATTTGCATCTTCACTCTAAATGTAAAGCTTGCTGTATAAATCAGAGGTGCTCGACTGAAAGTCATTGGAAAATTATACATATTTCAAAAGAGACTCATTTTATATAATGTTGTAATTAGTCTACGGATCTTTATGCATTTATGGGAAATTTTGATTATCAAAAAACTATAGAATGCACGTAATATGCAAGAATATACAAAATAGAGCTCCCATTTCATTAATTCTATTGTTAATTCTCTAGTTATAAGAAAGCTATAGAAGATTTTAAATAGCCACAAAATTTTGCTTCTTGTTAATTTTCTAACAGATTGCAAATATGCTTGAAAAATTAAGAATTATTTAAGTTCTTGCATCAGCTCCTACATGAGTTCTGAATCTACATGTATAGCGTCAATATTTGTCGCCCATATTTTTTGGCGCCCAGATTAGATTTCGTTAGTCTTCGCGAGATATTCGTAAACCGATCTAAGTTAGGGTTATATCGCACGTGGAATTGTTATAGATTAATTTTTGTCGAAGCAAAGATTCCGTTATGCGATTCGAAGTAGGTGAAAATTGACTCAGGAAAAATATTAAGCTTGATCTATTATCCAAAATATCTTTTCCTTTTGTAATGAATTTTATATTCTGTCAAACGTTTGATCGTGTCTTTTGCACAGTTAGTCCCGTTAATAGATGCTTTTATGGTGGAACGCTGACAATGAGTAGTGATCCGTATCGGTCGAAAGTGAAACATGATTAAAAAATGATAGCAACGAGTGGGAAGCCACTTGTTTCGTAATTATAGACTTGATAGTCGCTTTATATTAATTTGCACGTTGTAACAAAGCGATTGCAAAGTGAACAGTGATACATTAAAGAAGGAAATATATTTGAGCAAGGAAAATGAAACCGAAGAATGTATAAAATAGATTGAAAACATAATAATAAGATCAAAGTATGGAAGAATTTTTTTTTTACTTTGAGAACATCTTAAGAAGATAGTCAACATCTGATCTGACAGTTGAGAACAGTAAATATTTATATTATATAGATTCAAAACCTGTGGAAAATCTAACAAATTTTTAGTCCGAAATTTGGGTTCTTTATAACAGTATTCATAACTGTTTCGAGAACCTAAACCAATATTATAACAGTTCTCAAGCCTTGGCTTCTTTATTAACCCTCAGACGGCGGACCCTGGGTCCACTTTCACCCCGAATATGGATTTTATTATATCGTATTTCAAGGTTTCCGATCGCATTTTACGTTATTGTATTTGTAAATTCTTTATTTATTGTCATCGTTAATTTTTAAAGCTCAGTATTATTAATATGGTTAGTCATTAAAAACTAGAACCTCTCGACTCTGAAACGAACAGTTTTTGTTGGTTAATATCAGTTTTTCATGTCTAGATCGTCGACATTTGATCAAGCTATATCGCGAAACAGAGAAAGTATTATTAATTCATTGATGTATTTGTTATTTTTAAATTCAACAGTATCAGGGTTTGTTCAAAGAAATATTATAGCGTCTATCACCAAGAAACCATCATAGCAAGTTAATTTTCGCGTCATTTTACTCTTCGTGAACTTTTTCGAAGAAGTGAAAATTAGTTGATGTGGATAGTCGCTTAGTAACAGAAAGTTGCTATTATTTATCTAAAAAATAGATAATTGATTGTCAGAAGAAATATACATTCGTACCTCGTTAGACTTTTCATCTGTTTTTTCGCTATAAAATTTCGCTTAATTTATTAATAATTAATTAATCAGTATTGCTAATACTAATAGAATAATAAATAATAAATTAGTTTCGGAGGCCGTTAATTCAGTTAAATGATCAGCTCCGTATTTCCTCGTGAAACAACAGCCTGTAGAGTTATCGCGTTTTTTAAAGAAACATTGCCAATATATCATATTTATCATAAATTATACAATTGTAAGCAATGTTTAATGATATATCTGCACAATAGAAGCAACATTTTTGTGCAAATTAATGGCTATTCCAAATTTCTGAACGGCAAACTGCAGATAATTTTAAACTCAATGGAACAGTTTCTTTTGTGTATTGTAAACCTTGGTGAAAAGAGTGAAAAAGTGTAATGAGTTGCTACTCGAAGATTAATAGTTTTGCAAAATAATTGTATTTAAGTGGTCTGCAACGAACGCGGCAACTGCTGTGGAAGCCTATATACCATGACGAATAATTTCAATTTCTTGACTAAACAATTAATCTTAGGCTAACTAGGCGTTATACATATTTTATTTCCTTTTTATCGTGATCTACAATCCCCAGGAAGAACGGGGTCGATACGACTACATCGAAATTCTAACTTTTAATCCGTTTGTTCGTAAAAATATTTGAACGTTGCCCGTTGGTAAGATTTCTCTATGTTTTTATGATTTCACACATCTTGCATTCGATCTGCTCTGATAAATCGCTTATCCCGATCGTACACTTTCTCCAAGGTCGTGAATCTTCGAATTCATCCTAAGTTTCGAAGGGATGATTTTGCTTAAAATAAAGAAATATTGATAAAATTATGTTATGTTGTTGAAGATCTTAATCACGAATATTTGTTTCGAAAAGCAGTTGTTTCCATGTTACAATATTTCAAATGATTTAAAGATACTCTTGGAGAAAATCAGTCTCAGTTGCAAACATATATTTATAATTCTCTGAATTATTCAAAAATTTGCGAGCAACAGAACAAAATTGCAAGATCAAAAATTAACACACACACGGTATAATTAATGAACTGGAATTAGGTTTGATAATTTTTTAATTTATAATTGTCATTTATTATTATAATTATAGTCTGTAGCTCAATTCTTTCAGAATTCTTTTTTATTGTTACAAAATAATACAGGCAAAGGGACGCAGAAAAACACAGAATTGGAACTATCACAAGCAAAGTAAAATTAAAACTAAACAAACAAGACACTAATTACACACACAATGATTTAAGGGAAGCAAATTACGAATGTCAGAGGGAGGGGAATTATAAAACTATAGAAGAAAAAGGCTTTCAGAATTAATATTGTCTATAACGTTTTAAAATATCTGGAAGTCTCATAATTATTTTAACATTTTTGAAGGGGTTAACTTGTCAATAAATATAGTAATAAAATTATGAAAATTGTCAAGTTTCGTGTCTAGAAATTACGAAAGATTTCGTTTTTTTTTCGTGGCGGTTCGATTGAACGATTGAACGGAAGCTTCAATTTGCGTCGATCGCGTGTCTACGATCGATAATAAAATTCTCATTGATTGTTGGCGTTCGAGCGGCGAATTTCTGGCGTCGATCGGTAACAGAAGTTTTTCCGCGTGTCTCGTTTTGTTCGCGTTGCTCTCGATAATAGTTGTAACGCGGATATGCAAATTCCCCGGGCGCGCCACGGAACAGTAGGAAAGAGAGGAACGAAGAAGAAGCGAAAAAAAATGTAGGAGGAGCAGAGAGAATACGGATTGTAGTTTTCTGCCGGACTGTAATGGAGTATCGCCGCTCTCTATGAATAGTTATGGCTTGTCTCGCATAAATTAGGCCGCAAGAATTAATAGCTAATTCAGCAGGTTTTCAATTATCGTCGAAGCGAGAATTCAGTAATACCGTGGCTTATAAATATGGAGGAGGAACGTTGTTTCTCCCACGGCGCGGACGCGAATTTTTCGAAAATAATGCTCGTCTAATTTTCTCGATGATAATCGAACGCTCGCGACCGAATAAAATTACACCCGATCCACCTGCTCTTCTTATTCTACGGTCTCTTTATATCGATCGTAATTAAAAAATACAACGTTCGAAGGACGGTTCTATCGTTCGAATAAATATTGAAACGTTTGGGAATAATTCGTCCGTTTCGTAATTGGAAACACCTACTTTTAGAACCGTGGAAATCTTAAACTTAGGCACACATAATTATTCGTGCGTTATTGTAATAAATTTCTAGATAAGAGTACATTGGTTTAACGTTTACGAATTGATCGTAGGAAAACACTGGAAGCATACAGAGATAAACGTATCTCCGTAATAATGCAGCGAATTGGGTTAATACGGAAGATGATGGTAGGGACAGTAGACGCTGTGTAATACGAATAACGTTAATAACAATTTCTGGAAAGTGCTGTTCTTGAGAAACCAGAATTCGAGGGTCGAAAAAGTTTACAGAAGTCGTTGATTGAACAAGCCACTCGAGAACAGGCAAAATTCTCGCCGTGAGTCCCGTCGAATGCTCTTGGAACCCCCGAACGATCGCTAGATACTTCGTATACTACGAAACTAAAAGATAAAAGTATCGTAGAACCTTCATTATTCAAACTAATATGCAGACGGAGCCGGTTAGATGAGAAAACTGGTTTGGACAATACAACGTTCGCTTTTTTTTTACGGTCACCCTGTGTTTGAGGTGAACTTTTCAGGTTAGTACGTGCTTATGCTTTATCTCGTACTGAATTAGTACGAATTATAGGAAAATTGTTAGAGGAAACAATATACAAATGTATACTCTGTTTCGGTAGGAAAATTCCTATATATAGGAATAAATACTTTTAGATTTCGTTAAAAAAATTACATTGACACGGGGAGAAAACTTGTATATAAATGTTTTGTGTTTCGATTTAAAATAAGTTAACGTTCGGTTAAAATACTCGACTGTAAATATATATTATTGGCGATAGAAGTTTCATGAGAAATTTTGACAGAAATTGTGTTTAGATGCTGGAGATATGTATATTCATTCGTTCTCGACGGTTTGGATAATGGAGGTTTGGCAGCATCGTCTATGGGATTCTGGCGAAAAGATCCACCACGGTGGGAATCCAACTATCGTTTGGATCGTCGAAAAGGAGAAAAAGGGAGGCCGAAGATCGAAAGCACCGTCCGTAATTTCAGATAGAGTCGGTGGCGGGTGTTATTAAACCCGATAGGCCAGCGAATGTTTCTCCCTCGCGGGTGTTCCCCGACTTCAATTTAAATCGGTGACTTTGCTCTTCTGCCTCACTGTCCTTCTCCTTCACACTTTCAACCCGATTCCTCTCCGTGGGACGTTGTATGCGTCGTGGGGTACGCGTATCTGTCCTTCGACGTAGGAACCCCTTCAGGATCCTCTTGGTCAGCGGACGAAATGGAAAAGAACGAAACGAGATCCGCGTCCCGAGAAAACTATGTTCCTTGGATTATTCAGTCGCGATAACTATCGGATTTAATTATCGACGCGAAAGGGCTGAGCTTTTCTCGTACGCGATGAAATGGAAAATTACCTTGCAATAAATACGCTGGTTCAATTTTAGTAGATCGAACGAGTTCCTCCTTCATCGATGCGTTCTGTCGGTTGCTTAACTTTAACGTTCGATAGAGATGGTATTTTATACAATATAGAAAGATTACAAATTTTTTAAAGGAAAAAATAAAATGAATGTTTAGCGTGTAATATCCAACAATATATCAAAGGTATTTTAACATCAAGTATGAAATTTAAATTAAATTATAAACTGCCTTATAATAGAAATTTTTAATTCAAAACAAAATTGAAAACAAAAAGGAAATGTTAATAAAGATTCGAACATTCTGTTTATTGATTGTATCTAGTAATATTGCTTTGTTTGTAAACGGGAGTAGATGTAATTTTGAGTACTTAAATGGGATTCTAGTAACTTTATTTTATCCCTAAATCGATCACACGACATTCTATTATTATAACTGAATCTTAAATTATAAGTAATTCCTTAAAATGACCTTACAATTAGGTAATAAATAAAAGAAAAGCAAATCTCGAATTCTGGTAAATTTTTTTTCTCCCTAGAATGCCACGTGACATTTCCATCGACGCAACGATTGAATTTCGCGCGGGAATAGTTTCGAATGGTGGTAGTCGACCGTCCCCAAGGTTTCCGGAACGAAAAATACGTTCGATAGGAGTAAGGTTGGAAAAAAGAAGGAGACGTTATCGCGGGAAATATTTAGAACATGGCGTCTTATCTCAGCATGGAACATTCCCAGACGAAATTGTGTATCAATAACGACAGCATTACGGCTAACGCGCGGGGCTACTTACGGGTTAATTAAGATCCCGCGTGATAAATCTCGACCGGTGCCAGTTACACGCGAATTAATGATTTCCATCGATCACGTGGCGCGCACCGATCAATAATCGCCGCGCGGGTAATCAGGCCCCATCGATTTAAATAATTCCTAATTCGCGGCGCGGGCCTGGCGTTGACGTCGATACCAATTGAACCGACGTTCGGTCGTCGGGTAGCCTTTCACGAGGCGCGATCCCGTAGAAAGTCTGAAACACACCGAGGGCGCCGCGACGTCAGACGTTTAATTATCAGAGGAAGAAGAGCGTATCGGGTCCCAGCCGTGGATCGTTTGTCACGATGGACCACTGACAAGTCAATGCCGCGTACCGGAGTCAAAGAAATCGTTCATCATTTCGCGCCAGTGTATCTCAAACGATTATCCGCGCGGTGCTCACTTTCGGTTGAACCTCGTTCCGCCAAAGAGTTCGTTTCCATGACGAATTCGGAAGTACCGTGTGCCATGATAATTGCGAGCTGGGTCGATGCACCGAGAAATCACGTGAACGTATATAGTTGTTACAACGAGAGAATCGGGTAACACGATCACGTGACTCGCGAACAGTTTTATAGTTCTAACGTGTACCCGTGCTCCGCGAGATCTATACTTACGCGTTGCTCGTGTATGATTTATAAATGAAAGCTGCTTTGATAGAGCATAAAAGAGAATATATTAATGACATTTTGCCTGTCAAACCGTCGTGGTCTAAATAAGAATAAAAATATAAATACGATGAAATAAAGATCGTAAGACAACAGGTCTCATCGAAATGTCGCTAGATGACAAATGATTAGAAACTACGCCGATAATTATACGCGTCTGTGCGTCAGAGTGCATCCAGTGTTGACCGTACCAAGATGACTGAAAGTCTCAGGTTATTTTCTTTTTTCGTCTCGCGACTCAACCCTCCTAATCCACCGTCCTTTAGGTCCATGGTACCAATAGGAAATTCAAGGTGGGTGGTCTAAAAAGGCTTAAGACTCCCATCAAGCACTTTCTGTATGCATTGATAGATATCGCAGAATCATCAAAAATTTATTATTTCTATTTTTATTTGTAATTTTCAAGGTTGTGATTCTTGAATCCTTTTCGTAATTGTTTTACCGTTTTAACCCTTTTGGAGTCGCTACTGATTTTACACGGGAATAGTTTTAGAACAAAGGAGAATAAATGCCATCTTTTATAGTATAGAGAGTAGAAACAAATAAAAAATTCCGCAAATTCAATCTTTGCTAATTAAATTCACTGTTTTATAAATTAAGGTTTTAAGGCCTGTGGTTCGAGATTCCTGAAACAGATGTTAATGGTCGTAAATGGTGTCCTGTTGTGGGTTAATCGAGAATACCGAAGCTGCAGTTACCGCTTAAGGTTCCTGGAACTCCGGCGCGTATCTCCGATATATTTTGCCGACGTCGATAGCGAACGAAACCGGAAATCGTTGTTGTGTCTTCGATACTTCCGATTTGGAAAATTAATTATCATATTCCTTTAGAGTTTGCGAGCTCCTAGAACTCGTGGAGATAAATCACTGATCGCAATTAACATCAGAGATCGATAACAATAGACATTGCTTCGGTTAGAATATTCTGGTTGTTCGAAACAGCTGTGTAGATCCCACGAGATCTACCTACAATCAAAAGGTTCAACCTTCGGTAAACTTGGAGCTGGGAAACTTATTACAAAACTAGTATCGTTAGAGAATACTTCAAATTCCGGTGGTAAATGTTAAACGTTCAAGTGTTATGAGATTTCCTAAAATTTCTGAAAATTGAATTTTCTGTCATCGATGACTCAATTGATAGAATTAGTAGTTAAGAATTCCTGCTTCTACGATACTGAACCAAATTGATTTTATTATACTAATATTATTGTTACCCGTAGTTCTAGAGTAGATCATAAGAAACCTTCTAATCTCTCATGTCGTTTGTGCTTCCGGTTCTGATAGTGACAGTAATTGCAATGGTCAGATTTCAGAAGACTATAAATTAGTAGAATCTCTATAGCTTTTCTTCGAACTGATATTAGAGTTTAATGATAGACAATTAACACTATTTGATATTATAGTTAAAAGATCCTGCTTCCACGAAACTGAACTCGATAGAGATCTATCAAGGAGCAAAAAGTTATACTCCAAATGATTTCATGCTACCATTGCTACTTGTCACTCCAAAGTATCCAGATCACCAAGTACAGTGATCTCTCATTATCGAGGGTGGTACTGTCGAATTGTCGATTGTCATCTCTGTTAGACTCGATCGCATTGCAGGCAAAAGTGAAAATTGCTTCTTTATTCTATAGATTCTAAATATAGTTTAACCTCTTGGCGTACAATAACGAGTCTAACACGTTACAAGTTTCACAATCATGAGACTGCGCACTCGCCATTGAGTCTTACATATTAAAATCAACATCTAGTCTAGTTATGAGGATGACTTCGTGAACAGTATCGAGGGGAAGAGCAACGAACGTTAGCGTTACTGTACCAAGTCTATGCACCAGAAAGCTTGTAAATAGTATCGGTGCTTCCGGCTCGCGGGTCAAGGAAACTCCAGGAAGCAAGTACGAAACAGGAAGTGGCTAGGCCCAGGAGAGGACAACACCGGGTGCCCGTGACGGCCGCGACCGGTTCTCCGGATCGCATTTTCATCGACGCAACGCCGCGCTCGTGTCGCCGCGAGTTCGACCGTTATTCAGGAATTAATTCATAATTAGAGCGGCCCACCTATGGGGAGCCTAACCCACATTCCAGCCGCCAGCTGTCCCCGCCAGCAGCCTCGCGTTTCCAGCTTTTCTTTTTTCCTCTCTCGTCTCTTTTTCCCTGCCGCCGCCGTCCTCCTCGTTCCTCTTCCTCTTTGTGCCCGGCCACGTCTCCCTCGTTCGCTCTCACCTACACGCGCGTTATTTTGCATCGGTTCGTCGCGATACCTGCGCGCCGACGCTCGGTTCGCGCCGTGTCGCTCTCCGGGAGAACTGGTCCCAAGTGGATCAGCTGATTGCTGTTTCGCGTTCGCTTCTCGGACCCGTGGCTTTTCTGCCCGCGCCAAGGGGGAGGTTGTCGCATTGTTCTTAAGCGGATTTTCTGGACGAGATCTCGCCCCGGATCTGTCGTCTCCACCTGACGACTCTTCTTCGGAATTTGCTCCTCTCGTAGTCGGTTTGCTCGTCGAACGGCCCATTAACAATCGTTTTCTGCTACTTTCCTACCGATGTTCCGACATCTTTTCGTACGCGTCGGTTGTTCTTAATCTTTTTTAGGGGGGCAGTCTCACGCGAGACCTCAAGACATATCAATTCTTCCTTTATTTCGTTTTTGGAAGTATACAAATTTTAATGGGAGATTCTAGAGGCCAAGATAAGCCCAAAATCAAGAATATTAATTTGTTAATTGAGGCTTTGTTAAAAAGTTATTAACAGAATTAAATTAAAAAATTTCAAACCATTCTGAAAAAATTATTTTTGGTTGCGGGGGTCAATTACAATCATATTTGGTGAACAGATATATTCCCGAAATTCTACGCACTTTCGAGAAAAAAATTCGAGTAGGTGCAGAAATTTTTCGAAAAAAAGAATTTCAAATCGTTTTGGAAAAATTATTGTTGGCTCCGGGGGTCAATTACAATAATTTGTGGTGAATATCCGTACCCCCGAAATCCTACGCATTTTCAAGAAAAAAATTCGAGTATGCGGACAAAGTCGACAAAATTAAAAAATTTCAAATCGTTCTGGAAAAATTATTTTCGGCTGCGGGGGTCAATTACGATAATTTTTGGTGAATACACCTACCCCCGAAATCCTACGCATTTTCGAGAAAAAAATTCGTGTATGTGAACAAAGTCGACAAAATTTAAAAATTTCAAATCGTTCTGGAAAAATTATTTTAGATTGCGGGGGTCGATTACGATAATTTTTGGTGAATAGACATACCTACGAAATCCTGCGCATTTTCGAGAAAAAAATTCAGTAAAGCGAAACTTTAAACGTTAATGACTTCTTAACGAAGCCTCCATAAACAAAGTAGTATTCTTGATTTTTGTCTTATTTTGGCCTCTAGAATCTCTCATAAATATTTAAGATTGTACTGTTAAATTTTGAGAGACAAATGTCAAGTATTGTAAATAAATAACCAGATAAAGAAAATATTCTGTTCGTGCGAATATTAATAAATTTTTATAGGAGAAACTCGTGAATTAAGTAGGATGCAGTAAAATAACAATACGGAGAATTGGCACGCAATGACACGCATGTTGCTTTGATTCTTCTAATTTTGGCACGCAAAAGATTCTTCGCCGGTCGTCACTGCTTTACCAGAAGATCCTTAATCTTTTCGTGCCCCTGGCACAGTTTCACGAAAATTAACATGGTACAGATCCTAATCATAAATAATTATATTAAGTATTTTCAAATCTATACAAAATAAAAAATCATCGAGTCCCTTGTCAAACGTTCGTGGTATATTGTTTTGCAATAATAAGAATCTATTTTTTAAATTTATTATTTGAACTATTTTTAACGATTCTTGTAAAATTTCCCAAAAAACAAATCAAATTTGTAGAGGCAAATTGTTGTATATGACACTTCCTTCTCCCAACATTTATGTATTTTCAAAAATATATGGTGCATGCGCTAATTTAGGTAAAATTCGGTTCGATGGATCTCATTAAAAAACAATGTATAAAGGTACTAATTTATAAACGACGAAAATCTTTTATATAAGAAATTGTATTCATCATTTTTTACTTAGTTTTACATGTAGAATCTTTTACTTAACAATAGTTCATTGGTGAGACATTCTGTATACATGTCTTTCTTTTCATTTATTGTCTTTTTATTGCTTTGTCTTTGAGGTTAGGATAATAACAGTATATTTTCCCTTATTTTATATTGAATAAAACTCAGATGCAATAAAGGCGTATTATTATTATTACTCGATTGGTAGAATGAAATTGATGACTCATATTCTACCAATTGGAAGTCGGAACACGCTTATATCTATGGAGTTTCATAATTCTTAATAATCTCTAAAAAGGTTATAACAGCGTTCCAGTTTTTTTTGGATCTCGCTCTTTCGTTTTGCTCGATACAGATTATTTAAAATAAATAAATTAAATTCTTTTCTTTGCTCATTCCGAGGACCTCTTTCCAATTTTGACAGTCCAACTATTTATCAAAATTGTATCATCTTCTCAGACTTTGAGTAATCGACAAGTTTTCGTTGCAAATCGTGTGGCGTATTCCTCCGAGGGGTGGACATTGAAAAATAATTGGATTCATCCCGTTTCTTCGCGCGCGCGAGCCACGTTTCGCAACGAGTTCACGTATCATCGAACGCGTGGGAGGTGGGAGGCGAGGAGGCGACTCGAGAGGATTAGAAAGTCGATTTCGCGAATCCAAATTCGAGGCGGTTACGATCGAACCGGGCAAGAATTTTATCCGCGGGTCTTTGCACCCGGAGGATTCCAGCGGCGTCATTTATGGAACGGACAAGACACGCCATTAGATTTATGATTATGCAGCACGAGGTTTATATTTATGAAAGGCACCAACACACGAGCCTGGCCAGATGTGACGTTAATCCGATTGCCGGTAGAAACTCCCGCGGGACCGGCCAGTTCGATTCGGATCGCCTGATTTACAAATTTATCGCCGCTGGATCGTCGGCGAGCAAGCGTTTCTCGTTAACGAATATCGCGATAGGAAAACTTCTGGAAAAAAAGAATCATTGTTCCTTCGTTCCTCCCGCCATTTTTATTTTGGCATGGGAATTAGATATGCAAAGCACTTTAAAGTTTCGACCATTACATAAGTCCTTTGATAAACTTGTTCCGTTTAAAATCTTTCAAATTTAATTTATATTTCATTGTCATTATTAGAGGATTTCTAGTAATATAATTGTGTATAGAACAAAGGTTATTGCAAATTAATATTTGCAAACTTTTATGTTGCATAGAAATTTGTCATAAAATCAACCACATTCGAGTTGTGGACTAATTACAAAAGCTTGATTGCAGATTGCTACAAATTGGAGAATTGTTTTATTTACCTGAAATTTTAAATTATTATTTTATGGATTTTGATGTGGCAGCTGAATAAAATATACTTCTTTTATATAACACATATCAAAAAATAAAACGTGACTCGATCAATTTTATTCAAATTTACGTGTCTTGGGAAAACGCAGCGGAAAATGAAAAATAAATTTGTTGTGTAAATTTTTAAAAGTAAAATTATATTCTGATCAAAAAAAAAATTACACAGAAACATGGCCAGGATAAATAGTATATATGGGGCATGTATATAAAATTCATATTGTCTACTTCTTGTACGCTTATCAATTATTTTTACACTTATTACTAAATTTGAAGTTCGTACAGATTCACGGTGGTGTCTTTGCACACACTTGACAGAGGATATAGATTTTATCTTCTTTCGAGCTAATATTCTCGGGCCATAACCGCGAAGGGTTAATTGCAAAAAAGGGTATTCGATGGTTTGGAAGTTTTATTGGAAATGTTGTAACTGTTGCGACCACCTCTCCTCGTATGAATAAATTTGAACGGGTGAACGAGCATTAAGAATATTAGCTGCCCTCCTCTGCATACCAATTTGAATAAGTCTCCTGAAATACAGCCACTTTTTCACGTAATATGAGAAATACGAGGAAACGGACACATCGACGCTGTTTATGGCTCGAAAATTTTAGTACGAACACTATAGGAAGCAGCGGCCCGGCTAGCGTGGAAGGCCAGAAATTCGTGAAGCTAATTAGGAATTAAAACACTGACACGTCGTCGCATGTAGCCGTGGCCGGATTTAAAAGTGCAGTTAAAGACCAATTTATAGGTCCTCTCTCGTTGCTCGTAGAAACGCGAGGAACTGAAATTCTGGGTGAAATTATTAACGATCCTCCTCCTTTCTGCACGCGGAATCGAATAAATATCTCACGGGGGATATTATTTGGAAATTAACTGTGGTTGCGCGTAGAAATTATGATCTCGGTATTTAAAATACACCAGCAACAATAATAACAACCGACGTTATCCTGGAAAAATATTTCTATGATATTTCTTAGCGCAAATGTTAACATTATTTTAATTGAAAATGTTCCTTCGCCATGTTGAATCGCCAGTCTCTCAAAAGTACACCGCTGTACAGAGAAAATATTTCGATCATACAATGTGCAAATTATACTTTGAATTACGGAAAAATAGTTTCATTTCGAATTGTGGTGCAAAAGCATAAAGAAAGATAGCACGTTTACAAATGATCAAGAAACAAAGTGGCAAAAATGTTAAAAATTTATTTTTTCCGAGATTTTCTGACACATTCTGCATTGTAATTGTATTATCAAAATAAACCAGACATTATCTTGTACTCTAATTGCACAGTGATTCGTATCTTGGACAATTAGGTTCCAGACTAAATAGAAATATTATTTCCATCGCTATCTAGGTAAGATGTTTTTATTCGTTTCCAGAGCTCTCGTACAGTTTTTCAAAATACGAATAATCATCGCGTTAACGCAATTTTCCCCTGCAATATAGATACTGTATTTCCCGGAAATGCGTTTGAACGAAATTGATCAAGATAGCCGCGTTTTGCTCAGCCCAGCGCGTCGGGAGTCCATAAAAACGAAAATTTAAAAATATAATATTGTTTTTTACCATTCGCGGTACGACTCGATTACGTTCGAAACCGAGATCGTTCGTAGATCAACGTTCCCCTGTACCGTGGAACAAGGACAGGCATAAAATGAGTAATAATGCGCGGCGTTCGATGGCCAGGATCGGTAAATCGTTTCGATCGGACGTTGTGCAACAATTAGGCGCGCCAATAAATGAAAAATAAAGGGGATATTAATAATATCGCGGTGTAGGCAGGCCCCGGGTTCGGTAAGTCGCGTTCGAGCGTTGGTCGTCGCGATAAAAGGTAGAAAAAGGACAGACGGTTTTATCGATCCATCGAGAATAGGCTCTCTCGGTCGGCGTGTATATCCAGTTTTCCTGAAACGGACTTTTTGGTCGGCCGGGCGGTCGTAAAACGCGAGATACGCGATACGGAACGGCTTGGAACGCGCTATCGTGCGTGTACCTGCGCCAGCGACGATAGCGCGGAGACACTGCAACGGAAGAATGCAACTCGCAAGTAGGTCAGCTGGATTCTCTTGTTGCACGCTCTCCGGCTTTTATCTCCGCGAAATCGGACGATTTCTTCGCGCGGAACGGCCCGCAGGAGTTTCGCGATCCTCGGGATTTCATACCTTTTCCTCCCCGCGGCGCTGCCTACAAATTGAAATCTTTGACAACTGTGAACGATTCGAGAAATCACCAAACACCTTACTTTATCCAGATCCTCGTTTCAGAGTCAGTACCATTTGTATCTTTATCGTTAACAGTCCAACACGACGTTTCGACTTGAAACTGGTAAACTGATTTTGTAATAGTGGTTATTGACCCCTCGGGTACCACGCGGCTTTTAACTCGTTGACAGATCAAAACTGTGCAGTATTTTACGAGATCACAATTTTGATTTTAGATGATCGTAAATTATGTAACTTAAAATTGATCGTACTTATTTTCGTAACTTCGTTAAAATTCATGAATTTTATTCAAATTTATTTCCTTCAACATTTCAACTTTAGGGTTAATTGTTTTTGTTTCGTAGTGAATAGTTCTGTCAGTCAAAGCGTTAATCTCAACTGATAGAGTATTGTAAAATTTTTTACGAGACCACTAGAAGGTAACATTGACTCAATGATCTTACACGTTAATCAGATCAATATTCATATTTCCAAAGGCTTCTACTTTCTCGAAAAATATTTTTGATTAAATGCTAAATTGTAATACGTCGCTAATTAATAGGTTCGACCATTTCTTATTTATTTATTTACGACTTCATTGCATATCTTTTGCAATCAAAATACATGTATAAGACAAACACTATGTAAAAGAAGTGGAGGGATGTTTCTAAACCTAAACTCAAAACATGTTTATATCTAGATTATTACTAATTCTATCAGAAAGTATAAAACTAAAAAGATTTTCTATAACAGGAATCGTAAACAAAATACAGAAATGTATAATAAATCTGTGTAATCTTCATTCCCAATAATAATTTTTTGATGTCAGATATCTCGGTTACTATAAATTCCACTAAAAATTTATATAGAACCTAAAAGATTCAAAATTCAATTTTTAATAATCCTTGTCACCTACATTTTTACTGTAAAGTTGATGGTAAGCGAGATATTGCACAGTTTATGTTGTATTAGGAATCTCTTCTCCGCGCTCAACCCTAAGTAATCGTGTCACGTGTGTCGATTATAAAAGGATCTCTCCGTTGCACTCGGTGGAACACGACGCTCGAAATAACAAAGTCTCGGCTTCCCGCGAAATTACAAACGCGGTCGAGAGTGCGTCGATCGAGAAACATGATTCATAGGGAAATTATACGGCGGAGAGGTCTAAAATCGAAACGAACGATAAAGATCGGTACGTTTTCGCTGACCGACGGCGACATTTCTGCATCAGCAGTACTCGTTTCCAAGAATAACGTAGTGGAAGGTTGTGGATCGATTGCCGTGCAAGCAATTAATTTCCGGTCCCGTCGAACTCTCCAATTTCTCGCGCACAGTTGCGGAATACCGACGACTTCATTCAAACGATCGAATAAGGAAGAAACAGGAGGAGTCGTTAACACGCAGACGAAACGATATAAACACGTGATATCCGTGACTTTGTTTGTCGACTTCCTAATTGGCGATCGAACAGATTTCAGCCATTTTCAAATCTGAACACTTGCGACCGTAAAATAAATCCCCAATTTCTAAAGAAATTTAACTGATTTGTATAGGATTAGGTGTAATTGTTTGGCAATGTTTCTGTCGATTATTATTCATAAAAAAATACGATTTTTCCCTAAAATTATTACAAGTGTTTATTAAGTATTTATACAAATATGTTTAGAGATCATTAAAGCAACAGTTTCGCTCATATTTTTCGGGTCAACCAAGAACGATCAGTTTTCTTTACTGGATTTGTTTCTAAAAATGCGGTTTCTGTTAATTACAATGTTGTATCCAACGTATAATTTGAAGGAAAACAAATATTATCATCCCTTAAACCATTAGAGTAAACAAATATCGTTTTTCAAAGCAGTCAGACTCGGGCATGAACGTTAAGGGGTTAAGTTTGAGTAACAGCTGGGCCAGTAAATACATTTTTACAGTAATTAAATTTTATGTATTGTATAACTTAATAATACATAAAGTGTCATTACTATCTACATTAATTTGCTAAGCTTAGAGTTACTCCAATTTGATATTGAATTGAGAAATAGCCTGTGAGATTGAATTTGAGTTTCAGAACAGTCTTCAAACTTGAGGTTAGGTATAGAAATAACCTTTAAATTTAACAAGTTTAGAAATAGTATTTAATGATAGTGTCAGCTTAAGACCGGTCGTCAAATTTGAAATTAAATATAGGCTTTAAAATTTGAGGTTACGTATACGAACAGCTGGCTTACTATAGATTCGAGACGCGAATGCGAAAGAGTGAAAACCGAGTGGTTTCGTCAGTCACAACAATGCGACATCACTTGCAAACTTTCTTTCAAACCGAGTAATTAATTTTATCCAACGTCTGTCCATTATATAAAAGACATACGTTAAACCACGTATGTACGTTAAAAAATGTAATTTTCTGTAAAAGTCCAGATAAATGAAGTCATTTTTCACCTGGACAGGTGGAAAACGTGTCTAATGATGAAATTATGTGAAGTAGAAAACGAAGAATTTTCACAGTTTACATTAGCGCTGGTATCGCCAAGCGCGTGGATTTTTCCTTTTTAAAAAAACTTTCTAAGTGGTGTTAATGAACACGGGTTATAAAACATTCTTGTTTATCTGCTCCGGACGCCCGTACCATCGGTCCGGAGTAGATCGATAAATCTCGCGCGAATAAGAATTTATAAACAAAACTGGATTGATTTTCTGTAGTTGAGTGTATATATTTTTAGAGAACAGGCTGGCGTTTCATGAAATTACGTGTACCGGTCTTCGAGAAAAATTCTCAAACGGTATCTCGTTTTTCGACCCCGAGGCAAAGTACCTTTCTATTAGATCTTAGATCAGAACATCGATGCTCGGAACAATGTTCAGCATCGCTGCAATTACCAAGTGAATGTCGAACCAGCGGATCAACCCCTTTAAGATCGTCAAAAGCAAGGGGGTAACGCTTTCGAGCAAGAATCTTGAAATCACGAGGGTGTCCTTGCCGAAGAAACCGAAACTCGAGCGTAAAAAAAAAAAGAAAAAAAAAATCGAAGTGGAAGGCGATTCCACGGCGCTTTCTTGCGTCGTCGTGGAGGAATCGGAGGGGCCCTATTCGTCTCCTTATTGAGACGATCCGATGAGGGCCGACGATTGGGCCGGGCCCCGGGGCGTTCGACTTAAAAATCGGAACAACTTTTTCCAACGGTGGGCCACGACAATTTACGACAAAACCCGATCAATCCGCGCTGCGTTCTGAAATTCAAATCGTTCGTCGGTTCTGGGGGAAAGGGCCGCCACTTTTTCCGCGCGGTCTCGCGCTCTCCTCGAAAAGCAGCGCGCGCGGCGAAGGAGGCGAGAGCGTGCTTGGTGCGCGCGCGAGCGAGCATCAGCTTCGCTAAATTTAAATTTACGATTTCTCCCCGGCCGCCGCGCCGCTTGTCTCCGCGAACGCTCGTCTTCATTTCGTTCGCGAGACTCGTCTGATCTTTTCCCGAAAACGCTGGAGGCTTCGGGGACCGGAAGTCGCGCGCCACCATTCCCCGAGACTCGTGCTTTCGCGGAGGATTTACTGGCTATTCGGTCTCGTCTTCCGTGGAATTCTTCTCCGCGGGGTGAACCACCTAACTCCACCACCTTAACGCGCTATGCCAGCCCAAATTATACTGATTAACAAATTATACCGGCTACCGGAAGCTCTTACGATTTTATACTTATACGTTATTTAGAAAAAACACTGTGACGATATTGGAGGATTTAACGAAGAGAATTTATTTGAGGAGACAAATTCATCACACACAAACTTTTTACATAAATTAATACTTGGCAACACAAATTACAATCACATCTTTCTCCCTCACTTCCATTTTAAATCATTTCCAACCCTTTTGCACATAAATTAACATTCATAAAACTATAACGCGGTACAAATATTCAATAGAAATATCCTACAATATTAATATCAGTGGAAAGAGTTTAGACTATCTAGTTTCTCAATTAATTTTTCAATTTATCGTTATGTTGCATTCTTTATGCAAAGATGATGATAATAATAGTGTTTTGTATACATACAGTGGCTCTCGAAATTGATCAAATATTTTCCTTTATTATGCTTGACGTACTCTGTCAGTCCAAATTACATTGGTTAACAAATTATGTTAGGTACCAGAAAAAGTTCCTGCGATTTTCTACTATTGTTCATAAAAAAATCAATGAATTAGACTACCTGGTTTCTCAATTGATTTTCCATTTTTCATTTATTTCGATGTTGCATTCTCCGTACAAAGATAAAAATGGGAAGGACATAAAAATGCGTATCTTTTTACTCAACGAATTTCAACTTGGAAATTAAAAACAGTCTCCATTGCAAAAATTGAATAAATAAAAGGACAAAAATAATTGGAATGATTTTAAAAATGAGACGAAACGCTAGAAGAGTCATTTTCAAAACATCCATTTGTTATCAGGGATGAAATGTTATTAAGTTAAAAAAACTGTCTATTTATAACTTGTGCTTTAAAAACCCTAGAGCTAATATTTTAATTTAACTTTTATTTTGCATAAGAGAAACTAGAACTGATTACATACTTAGATGCATATTCCAATTGCTATTTCTGTTTCAAGCGTATGTTTTCATCCCCACAAGACGTTGTTTCTGGCTAATTACTCTTCCAATCAGTGTTGTCGTTAGTATTATTTTGAAGCTTTCCACGTTGTCGTACGTACGTTCGTAGCCAAAACAGGCTTGCCAATGTGAAACGCTTTCCATTAGAATATGTACATTTAAAGTACATACCTCTTCCATACGCGTGCTGACAATTCTAAATACCCTGCAAATCGCAGGCATACCAGTTCAATGCATTAAATAGACTATAACTAAAGATGGGCAAACTCTATTCACGAATAACGAATAAAAGTATTTTATTCCTTTTGTAAACTAACGTTAATTCCAAGTAAAACTCCATTGTCAGTTTTATAATAAAATTTCTCTAATTTTCTCACTAAACTATCGATTTTTCCTTGAAACAAAATTTCATTACAATAAGAAGAGCTAAAATAAATAACATTCTTCATTAATAATTCTTCGGTAATTCTTATTTGACCTGTCCATATATGATAATTCGAATTTAAAATTAGTAGTTCACGAAAGATTCGAAAGCAATTTAGGGGTTGAATCTCAAATTATGGCGAACAGTTGGCCGTCGCGAATTCGAAGGGTAGATTCATAACTTGGACGATTCGTGAAATACTCGAGGAACGATTAACGAAAGAATTTAATCGTAAATGAGTCACCGAGCGATCGAGGTCGTTAAACGACGAATTAAAGAGGGTGGCAACCGGAGGCCGCTTTGTTTTCGCAGTTTCTGGTAGCCTTTCGCGAATTTTCAGAACGACCAGACGATTTGCATTCGTTCGCGATCCAACAAGAATGTAGTGGAACATCTCTTAATCGTCCGTGCAGCCGCTGGCCGCGTTGTCGCGTATACTTGATTTAATTTAATTTAAGTATACGCACGCTCGCGCCAACAAATGACTGGTATTTCGAGGGGACGAGCGACGACGGTGCTCACGTGCCTCGGGTTTAACGTGAAAATAGCAAGGAGACGAAGCGTTACGACGCAATTTATCATCGTTTCGATTTTTTCCTCGCGTTCGAACGTGGAAGCAATCGCGCCCCTCCAACGTTGCGTCAATCGCGTTCATCCCCGACTATCCCTGCAACGAGTCGAATTTATATTTATTATGCAACTTTTTCTCTGGTTAAAATACGCTGAAAAGTTATGGATCCTCGAGAAATCAACTGGATTGAAACGAACGTATAGAAGGGATCGGTTTTTGTTTAAATTGCACCCCCTGCAATTTGCTTACGTTCTTTTCACAGCAAGAAATCTGTGATCCAGTCAAGTACTTCGAACAGAAGAAATTAGATTAGGTTTAAAGAGTATTAGCTTTATAATTCTTAAAATTGGAGGCTAAGTTCAAATGCAACTCTCGAATTTCAAGTTAATTTTATGAACTGTCTTTACATTTCAAATTGCACTTAAAAGTAGTATCAATTTTAGGTTAGATTTGAATCCAGCCTTTAAAATTCAGGCTAATGACAAATAAAGCTTCTAAATTTGAAATTAGGTTTAAAAGTAACCCCCAAATTCAAGATTAGACTTAACAGGTTGGGTTTAAAAACAGTTTCAATATTCTACGTCGAAAGCAGCCTTTACCCAATTGTAGTTAATTTTGATTAAATGTTTTTTCCATATTTGAAATTGAATTTGAAGGTAGCCTTTGAAATTTATTTCTTTAAAATTCGAGATTCTTCTATACCCGAGGTTGGGTTAGGTTAAAAGCCAAGTACTTCGAATAGAAGAAATTAGATTAGGTTCAAAGAGTTTTAGCTTGATAATTCTTTAAATTGGAGGCTAGGTTCAAATGCAACTCTCGAATTTGAAGTTAATTTTATGAACTGTCTTTACATTTCAAATTGCACTTAAAAGTAGTATCAATTTTAGGTTAGATTTTAATCCAGCCTTTAAAATTCAGGCTAATGACAAATAAAGCTTCTAAATTTGAAATTAGGTTTAAAAGTAACCTTCAAATTCAAGATTGGACTTAGCAGTTTAGGTTTAAAAACAGTTTCAATATTCTATATCGAAAACAGCCTGTACAATTATAGTTAATTTTGATTAAATGTTTTTTCCCAAATTTGGAAATCTATACTCGAGGTTAGGTTAGGTTTAAAAGCAGATTTCAGCTGAATCAAGGCCTCGTTTTAGACAACCGCTTTGTTATAATCAGTGGTGCTTCCGTATTGAGATGCTTTTCAAAGATATTGCAATAATAATGCAACTTTTAATTATAAAGCTTCGAGTAGAAATAATTGGATATCGGTGAGAGCGGTAGAAATTCTCGATCGGTGACCGCGTCTTATTGTCCAGCAGCGACGAAGGTGGAAAACATTTCTCTCGGTCGCTAAAGCCGTTCTTAGTCGCTTATCAGCGACCGGTGGCGTTAATTGTTCGATACACAGCCACCCACGCACGGAAGTCGACTTCCTCGCCTAATCGCCGAGCGGAATTTACTTTCTTGATTCGGTATTTATGCGCGGCACATTTTTCAGCGGAATTCTCGCGGTAGCGCGATATAAATCCACCGGCGATAAACGCCGCCGTCGCTGCGAATCCGCGAGTGCGAATAAATTTGATCTATTTACGCCGATGGATCTACCAAACGGTCCATTCGAAATTGCCTATCGTAAACGCTGAATCCGCCAATTGTCGGACAGTTTCATCCGTTTTCTCAGCGTAAGAAACCTTCCTTTTTACGATTTATCTACGATTAAAATGAATGAATATGAACACTGATTTCCTATTTTTTTTCTTTTTTTATTACGCGAGTAAATTTAACCTCGATTCGTTAAGACTATGAGTTATTTTAGTTGATGGCAGATAATTTGAATTTATTATTTTCTGTGAAATAAAATGTCCTTTGCTCTGACGCTCGAAATTCTAAAGTATTATGTATTATGTTAGAATTTTAGTTGTAATATTAACAGTTAGTATAATTCTCGAATCTTTTCGAGCAGATTCGCGTTTCCTCTTATGGCTGAAATAAACTTCCTGAGGCGTGAAGTTTTACGGCCTGCATGCGATTGCATACGCGACCTTAGGCACCCGATGCATTCCCTCCAGCTTTTATCGCACGATCTAAATTAAGTCGTTCCTATTTTCCGCGTTGCAATAACTTTCCAGGACTGTGAAATATTCTCTCACACAGTGAATTACCAAGTATCTGATCGATGCAAAAAACCGGCTGGAAGAAAAACGCGACGTCGTGTTCTTGTGAACGTACTGTGGCAAAAAGGTGATTTGCGATTCACAGTGTCATCCGAATGGTGCCTTTGTTTTTTTCGTTAAATTGTTGTACGTCTTCGAGCATGGTAATATTGAAAAATCACGATCAATCGTTTACCAGAAACAGAATGCTCGTTGCACAATGTTTGGTACGTGAAATTGAACGATTGAAATTAAATTTCGATGTAAAAATGGTCGAGAGAATTATATCGAACTCTTCAGAAGCAACAAATATGCAAGATTAGTTGTAAAAATGGAATAAATCGCAACGTATTATATAAAATCTTTTTATATGATACAAAAATGGAACCATCAATGGTAAAGTTAATTACAATTATTTCAATTTTACAATTCAAACAATATCAAATAGTTTCTTGAAATGTTTTTAAATTTGGCGCCATTTTTTAGTACTAAACTGACTTGAAACTGACTAAGAACGAACGAATTGATAAATTATAGTTAATATATATTTGACGGCCTCGAACCGGTACGCTTAGGTATTTGAGTCCCTGAAATTACTGAATTTTGAATTATTATAGATGACGCACGTCGCCAATTATAAGAACAGGTGATTCATAAACCAGAGGATGTCGAAATGTAAAGAGACATGACGTAGCTTTGACGGACAAGGAATTAGTAATTCGTATGTGAAAGAATTTAAAGACATTTAGGTGGTGACAGATATCGTCGTACTAAATCTTCGATTGAAAGTAATTTTAAATTTTTATCGATCGTTTTTCGAAACCTCCGATGCAACTTAAATCGAACAACTATGGCCCTGAGCTCAAAATTTTGGTATTGAAATTTAGGATGAAACAGAGAATCAACTGTTGGTTGTACCTTTTGCTGGAGACTAGAAAGTATTTAAAACGTTATACTTATTTTTAAATTGCAAAGATTGTTTAAATTGTAATAATGAAATGAGAATGCTCTGGTAAAAAGTACAGTTTCGATCCTTGTTTTTTCTACACACCGTAGAGACTAGTACATTTATAAATACACAATATAATTGCTCAAAAATGTGTATACCTTTTTGGGGACTAGAAAGTACTCGAAACGTTATACTTATTTTTAAATTGTAAAGATCGTTTAAATTGTAATGATCAAATGAGAATGCTCTGGTAAAAAGAACAGACCACATAGAATAGAACACACCATAGAGAATAGTAAATGTATAAATGCACAAAATAATTGCCCAAAAAAGTGTATATCTTTTCTGGAGACTAGAGACTATTAGAAGCGTTATATTTGTTTTTAAATTGCAAAGTCGTCCGAATAATGATCGAACGAGAATGGCCTGGCGAAAAATCTGAACGAAGACAGCGAGTAGGTGTAGAACAGAGGAGCGATCATGGAGCAGCTCTTAATGGCGCGGCGTGCATGTAACTAGGCCGCGGTGTTCGGGTGTGGCCGTGTCGCGCATTGTTTCTGAAATTACGATATTGTAGTTATTAATATTTATATATCGGCGAGCGGAGGATCGTCGCCTCGCGGCTGGCAGCGTCTACTTTCTAAAGTGGTCGAATGCCACCGCGGCGCGCGACGACGACGCACCTTGACCCGATACCGAGTAAAATTGTCGCTTTCGCGGCGAAAACGCCTCTAGGAAGTGACAACCTGACGGATATCCATCCAACGAACAGCGCAAACTTCGTTATCAATGCTCCAAACGGTCCCCCAATAAACAGATCAATGGGATCCATGACGATAGTGACAGGATCTGCTTTCTTTCTTGACCCTAAAACTACCGACAATTATGGTGTGTATTTGTTTGTATCAACAAAATTAAAATGATAGAAATAAATGTTTATTCGTTCCCTTATAGAAAACTACGGTTAATTTTGAAACACCCAGTCGAGTAAATTTTAAAAAATTTTTATTAGAAACTACGAATGGATCACTTTGACCATTTTGGTAGATCTAGTTTAACAAAGTTTCGTATATATGAAAATTTAAGATCCAATTTCTCGGGGGTTGAGATCCCCACCAAATGAATCACGTAAGATTTAGAGTTACTTGAATATCGATTAAAATATCCGAATGTTCAGATCGTTGACTGTCCGTTGTCCCATATATGGGTCAATATGGTTCTAACTCAGGATAATCCGACGGAGTTTTTGAAACTAGAAACGCGCCTACGTCGTAAGGACGACTATTTAGTATTTAGAAAAGATAGTAAAATATTTATTGCTATGAAAACCTCGTCGGCTGAGCGTTTGAGTCGCGTTTACGATTCCGCGTACATACGGTCGAAACGTTGACGAAGGCAATCAACTATTATACCCAACTAGTATCATGTGCAGGAAATGAGTTTCTCCGCGAACCGTGTCAAAATGGTAGAATTAACTCGAAGCTGCCAATATTGTAGACAATTGGAGAGGTGGTAGGAACTTTGGTACTCACAATTCAGGTTAAAATGTTCTTTATTTTATATCAGGGTACAGACCGACAAATCAACGGAGATCTGAATAACACAAAACTGACTGACACTGACGATCTCTGATTCTGACTCTGACTCTGACTCTCTGGCGATCGGGGCCCGGGCTTATATACATATATCCCCAGACCCGATCGTCTTTTGGCTCTTTCGTACCGGGTGCAAAACTTCCCGGCGCGTGCCGTGGAACCTTCTCGATCGTTCGACGATGTTCCACGGACACGTGCAGCCGATCGATTTTTGCACCCGGTCCGAACTGGCGGCCCACGGCCTCCTTTGACGGTCTACAAAGTAACAAATCTAACGGTCTACAATATTAATTTATTCCGTGCTACCGTTTCCCGTTTTCCAAATTTTTCGCGAAACAGTATTACGACATAAGGAAAGTTAACAGATAAAGAAAACAGAAAGAGCTTTAAATGATCTACAATTGGGATTTGTCGAGGTTCCAGGCATTATTTTTTATTTATCTATGCTAGACTGTGTTGGGTATCAATTTGCAACATTCAAAACACGATACAGTGTACCCTAGTTAACGTTTAATGAAATTGTTGTTATCTGTGTTAGGCTCGATAGCATTGCAGACAAAAGTGAAACACATTGAGAAATAAAAAATAGTTCAGAAATCAAAGTAAGGTAGCTCAACTTAAAACTAACGAAGGTTGACTTGTTAATAACGTTACGTCTTTTAATACATTCACCATCCAATCGTCGATCTATTCTTTTCTATTGCATTTTTAACATCTGGTCCTTGTGTATCTCTTCTCATTTTTATATTTCGTTTTTCACGTTTTCAAGAAAGTATAGTTGGTTTTACGTATGAACATTTAACAACTAGGCTTGTGACGTTCACCTCGTCGAGAAAGCAGCGAACATTAGCGAGTGACTAAAGTGACATTAAATTGAATTTAAATCCATAAAAATTAGATCACAATTTAACAATTTTTCAATCTTTTTTGTGCACTAATTTTATCGTCTTCTATAGTTTGAGGCATCACCTAACGATATCGTAACCCACGTGAATCTTTGACAACTTTTGGCCGTTTTAATGCCGCGAAGAGTGACATTGCTTTCAGAGCTATCGACGACGCGGTTTCACGGTGGACAAGGTGACGACGTAGCAATACAATTTCATCGATAAGCATATCCGTCGATTGGCCCCTGGGACTCGTGTTCCACGGGTCTTCACAGCTGCTCGATATCTGAACGTCTAACCAAATCAGGTGGAGCGGCTTGGAATGCGCTGCTACGAGGCCGTTTGATTGACATTTCGGGGGCGCTCGTTTGTCACAGAAAAGCCGTAGTCCATTTGTTCCTCCGTTCCCCTCGCGCCGCCCCCCTTCGCGTTACCCGAGTCTTATTTCCCTCCGAGCGATATTTACCCTCTTTCACCACCGGGCCTTTTCCCTCGTTTTTTTAATTATTCTGGTCGGCTCGCTCCTTCTATAATTTCTTCTTTTTTCTCTTTTTATTCTTTTCGCCACGTGCATTAAGATAACGGGCCGAGCCCCACGCTGGGCTATCGGTCAAAGTCAGCCGAAGTCGTACGCGCGACACGTTCGAAAAGGATCGTTTCTGCTTCCCTTCTTTCGACCCTCTCAACCTTCGCTCGCTCGTTGTAGGCGTTGAAGTTTTCCACGATTACTCTTCAGGTGTTTTTAAGACTTCAACGCGGTATCACGCGAAAACCGTTGTCCGTCATCACTGATATCGTACGCTAAAGTGAGATACACGAAGACGCTAGGAATATTATTATAAGGAATTATAAATGTAGATCACGCGCACGTGACAGTGGCCGTCAAAGTGTTAAGTGTTAAATATAAAAATGTTATTTTTGTTCATTCGGATGATCGCGTTCTTACGCGAGGTGTAGATAATCTTCTCGTCGAAGCAGTGCTGGATATTGGTGGGGATGACTCGGGGTGCGATATCGAAGCTATTGGCAATGGGACGTGTGATTCGAATAAAACGACAATAGTTACTGGTAGAATGTACTTTTTATTAAATGATACGTAAAAGGTATATCTAAGAGGTCAGTTCTGCTCTCTAAGAGATCTGTTACAAAAAAGGCGAGAGTGAAGCGCAGTTCGCCCTAGCGACGAACTCTTATCTTTCTATAATAAACACCATGAGTTCGTAGAACCCATGGCCAAAACTCCAGACATATACAATCGTGACTGGAGATGATTTTTGTAACAACGTGAGACGGTTAGGAGATCCAACAGAAGCAAAGGGGTGGCGAACGTTAGCGAGGGAGCACATCGATCGTCCAAAAACAGCGAACGATCTCGCGATGGTTCGATGCCAGAAATGAAATTGGAGAGCCGGATATGCCAGCTGCTGGCCGGTGCAGCTCATTGACATTATCGTCGAGTTGCGAGGCGGCGATCGGCGGAACCGAGCGGGCGTCATCGGGCGCACGATCGGTACGTGACATTTCCCCCCTCCGCTATAAAAAAATGCTGCGTCCGGTGGCAATTGCAGCAGCGTTGTCGATTCGTTAATAAACATTCACGATGATCATCGGTGGGACCGTGGTAACGCCGAAAAAGGCGGAGAGGCACGGTAAAGACAATGGAACGCACGAAAAAGGCGCGAAATCCAGAATGTGTCGTGCGGGCTGGACGCGATTGCGAAGGTGGGACACGTTTCAACGCGTAACGTCTCTCAAATAAATTATCAACGGCTCTACGGCATTCGCCGCGGAATCGACGATTCCATATGACCGGTTGGCGGACGGATGAATATGCTGCGGACACGCGGAACATGCCAAGCGTGCGCGATGCCTCTTCATTCACCCGTTTCGTCGTTCCTGGAGGGAATGTCGATCTCTCCTGGAAGGAGTCTCCGAGTTTATTTTCGACCCGACGCCTGGACTCTGGACATAAACATATAAATCGGTCTGGCGTATGACACATTTCAATTATCCCGATGAATCAAGTTCAACGCGTACTATTCAAGGCATCGATGCCTCTCTTCGTTGGGTTAGACTGATAATGTTTATAACATTGTTCCTAACGCCTACGCGTGCCACTGGCCGGAGCCAGAGCGATCATCAAAATGGCGATCACCGTTGTTACATGTTCTCGTTCTGTTAATGAAAGTCTCGTTATCTAATTCCACGTGAAATTTAGATAAACACAAATAGCAATGGTTAACCAATACTACTTTGCGCCATTCGATATTAAAATGTACTTAAAAGCCGGAAAAGGACGTATCAAATAATCCACTAGTATCTCAGATCTAACCCTTTACACTCGTACGTCGGTGTACAGGCGACATTATATGTTTTACCTTATTACCATGTTTTCGTTTAGCTTCTGCTTAAATGTGTGTGTATATATAAAATAAAATAAATAAACAATAGATAAAAGATTTTTCCTCTTTCGTACTGGTTAATTGGAAAAATAAAAAATACATTTATAATATAAGATTGTGTTTTCGAGGGGAATATTGGAACTATATTTCACACATATATTGAAGCCTCACATTTTACGTAGTACAGCATTATTTTAGCCTTTAGTATTCCTGTATACCCTATATATTCCTTCCAAATTAGAAGTTAATTTAAATTATTTTTTAAATATTTTGAAAAATTAAAATTTATATACACATATTACATTCAAGAGGGGCTGAGATGCAGATTAAATTTGTGTATTATACTCGAACGTAGACATTTTTCTTGATAAAGATTTAGACCCATCTATGAAATGATTAGTAGTTGTAGAATCCCCATTGTGATTGTACACTCGCTTATATCTCGCCTAATATCTAAGTTCTCCTATAGCAGGTGTATTCACAAATTTAAACCAGTAGCCAAGTTTCTCTTCAGATTGTCTAATGTTTAGGTTTACATACTTATAAAGTGTGCAATAACGACGCGATAGCAGTTGTAAAATTCTGGTTGCAAAATTGATTTCTCGATTGTTCATCTTCTTAACAGAAGCATCCAGTTTCTTGATTAACGATCGACGATGGGAGATTCGAACGTAGATATCAGTCTGTTCTTCTATTGACAGATTAATATTTGTCCAGTCTCTTAGGAGTCGCCATTAACATAATCATATCTCCATGCAGTAATGGAGAATCTAAACAGATGACATCTTAATTGCCCATTATTATTAGCATCTAATCAAGTCTCCTCGTTTCTTATCGTACCCGGTCGAGGATAAATGCGTTTCTACATAAGATTTTCGTAGGAGAGGCCTCAATTATGTTGATTACATTATAATTGACTCACAGTGACACTAGTGCTGTTAATGTCGTTGATATCATCATCGAAGTTACCAAGCAGGGCTAGTATCTTAATTGCCGTGTTATTGATGATGATGTTACCGGCGATGGTGTTGAAGAAGCTAAGCCTACAGTGGCGATGGTGTTATCGATAGGACTATTACTGTAGACAGTACTAAAAATGGTGTCCAGATATACCGATCCGACGCCATTACCGCGATCGCGATACCCTCATTAACGCAATTAATAGTAGTCCTAACAGTACTCTACCAACTTTGAACCGACAGAATTAATCACAGCCGGGAATTCTAGATATCAATTCCGTCAGATCGGGTCGCGCGAAGAAAAACCAAACGCATTAACAATCAATTAAGCTTTCTCTATCGGCGCTAATGCCAGGGGAACCCCAACCGCCGGCGCTGTTATCTTCGCTAATACCGCGAATAATGTCTGTAATCGGAGCAACGCCATTCGTTCGATAACTTTTTTACCTACGCTAATGGTATCATTGGCAATAAAACTGTCGCGACCGGTAAACGCCACTCTCGGGCAGCAACACTACAACTATTATTAGCAGCGCGAGCAATAATTATACTAATGTCACGGCCAGTTTCCAGCGGCCACGACTACGACCGCCTGTACCTTTTTGCCAAACCAAGAAACGACGTTCGGTTAATCGATGACACGTTCGATTCTCTCGCTTTTATCGCGAATTCCGGCACCGAGGAGGCGCAACAAAGACGGTCGCCGTATCGATTCATCGAGAGAGGGTCCCCCCCCGGTGGTGGTGTTCCGCTTGTCAACCGGCGCGTGTTCGCGGCTCTCGATCGCTACAGGGAAGGGAAAGTTTGACCGAGTTCGCGCGCTCGATGACACCCGTAGTTCCGGTGATTATCGCGCGGAACACCGCTGAAACCTCGAACGAACCCTCTGTTAACGATTGCGTAATCTTCCGTGGCGACCAAGACGCTGGTATAGTCGGGCAAAAAGTCCTAATGGCGACTATTTATTACTTTTTTTTATGACCGTAACGTCGCTGGTGTCAGGAATTATTTCCGGATTGATGGATATAGAATGCATAAAACCTGCATAATAAATGCATTAAAGGAACCGCTTAAAGTTTAGAAATTATTCTCAGCTCTCGATACGTTTTACTGTTAACAGTTTGACTGTCACGTCTTCCATATATGTTCTTCATTTTCAATTAAATAAACAATTTATGGTCCAGTTCTTTGGAGGAACAGAAAAATTCGAGGAAGTTTAGTTGCTTTGAATTTCCCGAGATGGTCAAGAAATTAATTGTCAGGAATATATTCTCGTATGTTTCACTACTAAAATAATTACGACAACGTGAAAATAATCATTATCATTCATTCAACTGTATAACACAGATACGTGAAAGATATTAAAATGAATTTATTTGTTTACATTTTTCAATTTAATGAACAATTTATGATCGAGTTCTATCGCACACCAGTCGTATGGTCGATAGGAAGTGCTGAAACTACTTTGGGTATGTAGAGTCAAAGTAAATGTTAAAATAAACATAGAAGACAATATAAATACTAATAGTTGATATGATCATCGGATAGGGGATGAAATGCCCTTTAAAACGAGCGTTCGAACAAGTCGATAGCTTCATTAGTTCTGGAGATATAGCGATTTTAGTTTCAAGTCGATGTGGTGACTAGTTTCGGAGATAGGGTTTGTTTACGTTTCGTGAGGTCATTGACCTCGCGCGCGTGCAAATAGTAAACAGTGCGTAGACGAAAGAAATTAAAAAATTACCCCTTTACATAAATTACGATATCTCCAAAACGGAAAATCCGATCGACATAAACCAAAAACCATTTCAAAGAGGAAGCTTTGTCGCTTCCAACGGTGACTCATTCATACAAAAAGCATGATTAGTTTCGGAACTCCTCGCGTGTAAAGTTTACACAATTAGACAATTAAACAAATTCTCAGTGAGTTCAGAAAACTTTCTGTACTACGAAGTCTAATCCTTCCAAATTATTTTGATATCATTTCTAACTGTTTCTATCGCCTCATTTTTGGGAATCTAATCCACTGAACTCGTTTTTATGTTTACTGAGAGTTCAGAAATTACACAAAATTGCATTTCCTACTAGAAAACTCGAAAATTCTGTCAAGGATTACCTAATGTATGGGAGACATAATTTTTCCAAGCTTCAAATTCGAGTAAAAAAATTATAAAAAATTGCATTTTCTACTGGAAAGATCAAGAATTCTACTATCAAGTCTCACCTACTGTTTGAAAGCCTACATTCTTCGAAGTTTCAGCTTTTCGTAATCGAATAGAAAGTCTGTGAGTCCACAAATTACGTAAACTAGCATTTGCTACCAGAAAACTCAGGAATCCTATTATCAAGGATTAATTTTAATATCTGAAAGCTCACATCCTTTTAATTTTTAACTTCTCTCGTAGATCGTATTAAAAAATCGAGCAGCGTTGCATTTTCTGCCAAAATGCAATACAGAATCGAGTTTTCCAGAAATTCTAATCCGTCGCGGAGTCGTTTAGAATTCTTAACGGAGCCAAACCCTGCGGTGCCTAACCTAAGCGCGAATTCCAGATCCGCTCGAGACGGCTGGCGATTATTGCTTGCGAATTCTTCATATCACTGTCGATCGACTCATTGACATTTTCGTCGGGTTCCACTCGTTGGAATTCCGCGTCTGTGCCCACGTCGCGGCGTTTCTCGTACAATGAAAACGCGCACGTAGGTTACACCGACACTCGCGTGCATTTGTTCGCGCGCGGGTACGAGGCTCATCTAGTTCTAGATCCTACGCTTCTGGATCCTCGTTACCTGAATCCACTCTCGCTTTTATCTCCCTGCCGAGATTCCAACGCATCGCTCAAACTCCATCCATTTTCATCCGTTTCGATTCCGTGAAAAACTCGATCTTCAAACCTACAAAATTCGTTAACCGAACGTTAAAATTCTTCAATTTCAGTCATTGATTTATACAGGGTGTTCAACCACCTTTGGAAAAAATTTTAATGAAAGATTCTATAGGCCAAAATAAGACGAAAATCAAGAATACTAATTTGTTGATCGAGGCTTCGTTAAAAAGTTATTAATGTTTACAGCTTCGATCGTAGAACGGCGATTTCGGGGAAACAGGAAAGAATTTTTTTCTCGAAAGTACGTAGGATTACGGGGGTATGTGTATTAACCAAAAATGATTGTAATTGACCCCTGCAATAGAGAATAATTTTTTTAGGTCGATTTGAACAATTTTTTTTCGCTGAAACTTTCAGTATATTCGAATTTTTTTCTGGAAAATGAGCAGGATTTTGGGAGTATATCTATTCACGAAAAATGCTTGTAATTGATCCCCAGGGTACATGATTGTCCCAGATACATTAGATTATCGAGAAACTTCCTTCAAATATTTAACCAATATATATTTATATTTTTCCAAAAAATTAATTCAGCGTTGGGCACGAAAACTTTTCAACTTCAATTGAGAATTTACTTGGAGCATACGTTCTATGTTTTGAAGCTTGGATTCCTAGGTATACCGGTTATAGGTTATAAATAGATTCGAAGTTCTCGCGCTTAAAAGTTTCCCCGTAAATTTTTATTTTGAATACTTAAATCGATCGTTCGAGGAACGAGGATCCAGAGGGGTTTTACGATATTTCAAGACCATGAAAGTGTTTTAAACGTGGAAGAGGCTAGTCGAGTATTGAGATAAGACTTAACGAGATTATGGTAGATCGCGGAAGCTGTATCTTTACGCGTTGAAAGATAAGGTGCTTTTCGAGTCTAGTTGATTGTCTAACCGAGAACCTGCGGGGATATTTACCTTCGCCGGTCTGCTAGCGGTTCTTTTCGTCACTTTCTCCCAACGAGGCGTCGTTAAAGCGACTTTCCAAATAACGATAAATTTCAGCAATCACGGGTTAGGACGCGCGGTATCTGGCCCGGTCGATCATATTCGATGCGCAAAAAAACTCGTTCCGCAGTAATTTACGAGCGACACGGGGCCCCAAAGCGCAATTACGAATCGACGCGTTCTGGAAAGATTTCAATAAAACCGCGCTCAGAATTTACAATGCCGCTAACGAGTGGAAGGCCGCTCGGGATGTTTGCGAAGAAGCCTCGATCGATTTCGATTGCTCCTCCTCGACGATCTCCGTCTGCACGGATGATCGTTTCAACGCCATAAACCCCGGCCCTTCGTCTCCTCCCCGCCTATCCCTCTTCACTCGTCCTGTACACCCCGTAGCTTCGACACGCTTCGCAACGCTTTACTTCGCCGTTTCTCGACGAGTTCATCGCGCGAGAATAAAGAGGGACAAGATTTCCGTAAACTGATCCATTTGGGGCAGGTTAAAGTCAATCCTTGACACGTTCACTGCCCGACCAAGCCCCTCGAATTGTCCACGAAAACGATACTTTGTCTTCAGACAATCGGAACTTATTTTTACAGCCTTGTTAAAATTCAAGATTTGGATTCATTTTCTTTGACATCCAATTTTCAGTTTGTGAGATATTACAATTTTAAAAAATGTCGAAAGTGTTTTAGGTAGTAATTATCAAACGTTGCAAGATACAAAAATGTATCATCGATATTACAAAAATTAAGAAAATATTCATTAACGTTTTAGAAAATGGGGAGGAAAAAATGAATGAAAAATAAGCGTTATCTGTGTTCAGAAAGGGTATTAATAAAGCACATTTGTTATTAAAATATTGTTCAAATGTTTCAAGCACATTCATATCCTCTTTTATAAAACGTAAATATAAATATTTTATACTAAATAAGTAATTGCCCAAAACAAATGCCTGTAGTTCTCTTAAATAGAGTTTCTTATTCAACAAAAATAAAATATATTAATTCGAGGTTGAGTTCATCGGTAATATTAAAAAAGTACGTTTAACTGATTGCAAGTGTCGCAATCAGTTAAAGGTAGGTTGGTTTCGTTCCGAACAGAGGTTCTGGCTCCGCTAAGCTCGCGCCTCTTCCATTGTTCCGTCCAAAACCGTCGTGGACAAAAGTCGCCCGCAACACCGTTACGTGCAACCGCTCGAAACGTCAGAATTCCATTTCCAAAATCGTCCGCCGCGCGAGAGCTCGATCGCCGTGCGCGCGTCGGAAAGCAGATCACGATCATCGCCGAACGCGAACGCGGACGAGCAGGGAGAAACGTCGGTTGGAGTGGAGTGGGGGTCAGAGCAAGCGAGCACGAGTGGAGGGGAAGAGTCTGGCGCAGGAGGAAGGGGTGGCATTATCTCCGAACCGGCCAGTGCCATTATCCATCGTCCATTTGAATTTTCAGCTCTCGTAATAACGACTAATACGAGACAAATGAACCGCGGGTGAAAGAAAGAGGGCGGGAGGAGGGGAACCGGTGGTAGGGGAGCGGGTGGACGGGGGTGGGCCGAGGAAGGGGGAGGGGAAGAGGAGCGGAGAAGCCAAGTGATTAATGGAGTCTCCGCGGCGAGCGAGAGCCCCGTCGGATAAGATCTCCGATGGAATTCCCGTGGCTTTTATATTGGATTTCTTTTAAATTCGTTACTTTATCCGGCACTATGTTAATAGCGGGCCGATATGAGAGCTCGCGGTTAAGAGGAGTTCATTTATCATTTGCCCGAGTCTCCTCCGCCGGGGTGAACCGGTGGGATCCGTCGTCGATCGGTAACGAGGAATACGCGAGCCTCTCAGGAGTCTCGAAAAGTTTTTGGCGGGGCCTCGATCCGACCATTTCCTCGCGGACCCCCTCGGCGAATTTGTGTCTTTGAACCTCCGGAAACCGGTTCCGCGGTCCTTTCCTCGTGGTCGACCGGAGATTGGACCGGCCAAGACGATGGCCTGTCGGGAAAACAGGAAAATCTCGTCGAGATTACGGTTTCTGAGTTTTGTCGGATGATCGATTCTGGGACATTGGACGAGGAGACGTAGAGAAATTAGATTTTTGGGTTATTGTTCAGAAATTCAAATTGTAATATAAAAATTGAACCGTTAATATTTCTTCAAGAATCGTGTTTATAATTTATAATTAAATTATAAGTCTCAATATCGATTCTATTTCGTTTTATGCGTATTTTTATATTATAAAATGAAGAATCAATTCAAAATATCAATTTCTTGATTGAGGCTCCGTTAAAAAGTTATTAAAAATTTAAATTATTTCAAATCATTCTGAAAAAATTATTTTTGGTTGTGGGGGTCAATTATAAGCATTTTTAGTGAATAGACATACCCCAAAAATCCTACCCACTTTCTAGAAAAAAATTCGAGAAGGTGTCTAAATTTTTCGACGAAAAAAAATTTCAAATCATTTTGGAAAAAATATTTTTAGTTGCAGGGGTCAATTACAATAATTTTTGGTGAATACACATACCCTCGAATTTCTACCCACTTTTGAGAAAAAAATTCAGTAAAGGCGGAACTTTAAATGTCAATAACTTCTTAACGAAGCCTCGATCAAGAAAATGATATTCTTTTGATTTTCGTCTTATTTTGGCCTCTGGAACCCTCGACCACCCTAGGCCACCCTGTATAAATGTTACAAGATATTCTTTCCAAGTACCCGGATGGAAATATCTTCGATCTTCGGGAATCGTTTCTTGTTGACATTGACGCGATCGAAACCGAGCTTCAAAGGGTTCCCAGACACGGGGAAGTTTCCCGGGGATTGTAAAACGAAGCTTCAGAAGCTGAAACGGAGGTCGTTCGTCATCGGCTCGCGGCCAGCACGGCGGAGAAAAGCACGAGCGGATGACGCTGGAACACGTGTAGATGTCAAGGCGTTAATCCCCCGAGAGACGAAGAAGCATCTCTCGGTCCTCGGACATAGTTGTTCGATTGAAACAAGCACGAAACGATCCGTGGCCTGGCGATGGTCCTGAGAATCGAGCGAACGTGACGCTCGATCTAACGTAGTGTTTTTTACGAATAACCGGGGCTTATCTCTATCGAATCTGACCAGGATACTTCATTCTCGCGAACCAGTTTGCAGGAAACGAGCAACTTTCAAAAGAAGTCTGCAGTTTTAACTTCCTCGAGTAGGAATCATTTTGTTCGAAGTAAAGGTGCATTCAAATCGATATTGACCCATGACATCTGTTCGCCTTGTGACTTCGTATTCATTTTATTATGGACACATATTTGCAATTTTAGTGGTTGTTTCCATGTCGGGTTTAAAATAACTGCAATGTTAAAGAAGTGTTTCTCTATTCGAATATTGGGAAATTTTTAGTTATCGTAATTATTATTTTGATTAGATTATATTCATAGCATTAACATTCATTGCTTCATGCATTGAGCTTAATCCAATCAGAATATGACTTTGAATTTACGTAGTAAAAACACATAAAATGTCTCTGCTTACATACGTTTCTATAAAATTTTTTTTTTTTTTATTATTTAGCTTCGTGAATCTCTTGTGAGAGTTATATAGCTATAGATGAATATAACACTTTACAAGAGTGATTATAAGTGGTGTGAATAACTTAAATTTGTGAGTTACATTTTTTAAGAAAATTTGGGGTTGAAATTGTACTACCATTCTCCTCTACGTTTCACGTCTTTAAAAGAACATTTTTCCCAGAATCTTTCTTTCGCCTAATTTATCTGTAAAATATTCAAGTTGGACCAGGTAGAAGAAAAGGTCAATTCGATGGTCTGAAAACGTTGGAAGTCCCGAAATTTCACGGATTCGAGGCGCTGGGAACGCCGTTTCGCGGTTGAAAACTATTTCGATTTAAGAACATCGTATCGTCGAGCATTTTCTCTCGTTAGAGCATCGCGACCGTTCTAATTCAAATCCACCTAATGCTGGAACATATTCAATGAGCTCTGAAGAGGCCACAGGCCGTTCAGCCACGCATGCGGACAGACCCGGCGGTTTCCAAGCAGCGACAATGCGCGTACTCAAGAAGCGACCGCTCGACGCGATGTTAATGAGGCCCGATTAATCAACCGGCCAGGCGAATCTTAATGCGAACAGGCGAAATCCTTGGGGTCTTGTGCCCCCTGGCGAAAGCACTTCCGTCCGGATCCGGTGTGTCGACGACCATAAACAAATAACGAACCGTCAACGATATCGAACAATTTTTAGAAACAATTTATTCCAGCTGGTTTTATTTTTCACAAACGTTCGTCTTATCCCAGTTGTTCTCGTTCGAGCATTCACAAGCACTGCTATCGAATGGTTCGAGCAGAATGTTTAGACGAGACACGAGTCTTCCGTCGCTTGTCTCGATTCTAATAGATTCAAAAATGTATCATCGATATTACAAAAATTAAGAAAATATTCTTTCTCAATTTTTGTGTAATAATTTACATTAGTATTAATATTACAATTTTTTGGGGAAAAAATCCATAAATATGTTAATATTCGAGAAAGGACACAGTTTTAAAATTGATTAAAGAAAAAAAGGAACATAAATATTAGAAAAATTAAGAAAATATTCTTTCTTAACTTTTGTGTAATAATTTACATTACTATTAATATTACAATTTTGGAAAAATAAAATCCATAAATATGTTAAAATTCGAGGAAGGAAAAATAAAGAAATAAGGGACGAAACGGATAATGATTAAAGAAATAATGTATAGAATGTATCGATTGCCTCGTACAATAATTTCCATGCTTGATCAGCCGCGAGTTACTTCCGGTCGGGTGTTCCGGTGGTCGCTGAAACCGATCGCTGACAGCCGGTTGACGTCTTGTTCGATCAGTGAAATCCGCAGACGCGATTTCGCCGGTCGCGGAAAACTGGTTTGCAATTTTTCCTTTTTCGCGGCGTTTTGTTTCGTCGAGCGACTTTCCGCGTTCGATGGGAGCCGCTTAGGTGAAATGGGAGTATCGTTCCGCGAGCAGAAACTGTTCGAAGGAGACAGCCGAGCAAGTGTTCGCATCGTTCACAGTCACCTAAGTGTCTCCATCATCGCGGCGGAATTCAGTCTCTGTCGGCGGCCTCGAGGCGCCTCGAATTTGTCAGAGAAAGCTCCAAATAAATTTAGGCATCTTTACGCTGGGAACCGTTTCGCGGCGAGATTCTTCGGGCTATTGTGTCTCGTCAGAGGGCTGTTTCGAATTTTCGCAACTTCCCCGCCGACGAAGACTTGAAATCATTCGAAATCCTGAGCCTCCGCTGAAATAACACTTTTCGTTCGAAGCGAGACAGAGCTCACTGGACATGTGGTTCAAAGATCACTGTTATTAATTCATGGAATTAAGTATACAATAGTATGCAAAAATTATATTGTATCGTCGGAAGGCTTCGGACTCTTTGGGCCACTATTACCATTTCAGTTTAAAAATATAGAGCTTTAACCACTCCGGTTTGCAGAAGAATATTTGTCTTTGGTCCTTGAATTTGCTAAAAAGCATTATATCATTGCAAACTTTCGCTGTACTTGATAATAACGATGTGTGCATTTGTAGACAATTATAAAGAACCTTTGTCTACTTAAAAGTATGAAAATCTATTTAAATGATAATACTTTCCTTCCTAACTGTAGCTTACAATGCTCTAAAATAAAAATTTCAATTTTAATGAGAAATAAAAGGGGGGGAAGAATTTCTTTGGCGAAAAAATTATTTTTCTAGTTCGTGAACGCAATCGTTTGCCACACAGCGGGTTAAAGTGTAGAAAATTAAAAAAATTACGCCTGTGAAGACTAGCAAAAGAGCGCATCGAAGGCAAAGCGGCGACGTAAACGGGGATCTACGTTCCCCGGGCGAATCGACTATACCTCTTAATCCAGATTGAAAATATGTAAATAAATCCACTCGCGGCTCCGTAGGCCGGATGCCCGCTCCGTATTCCCCGTCGAAAAAGTATTTTAATAGAAACGATTCATCATTCCGCGGGGCCCTCGACGAGCTTCTTTTTCTTCCTCGAAAGAAGAAGAAGCTCCCTGCTTGGACCCTCGACCGTTCTCCCACAAACCGCGCCAGGATCCTCTCGTCCCGTCTCTCTCGATCCTTGGGTGAGTCCTTTGTCCCCTGTTCGCTTTCAATTTTTACCGGATTTCGCGGAATTTCGACCGAAAGGTTTTCGCTTTATCTTCCTGGGCCACCTCGACTCCCCGGCTCTCGATTCTTTTTGCTCGCTCGAATTATGCGGGGATACGCGGTGGATTTCGCGGAATTTCTACGGTTCGCATCGCCTGCTCGCATAATTTCTGCGCCGAGGCGTTCTCCGCGACGCGGATTTCCAGCGATCGTTGGTTATGGTTGATCCCCAATAGCGCACACGGCCGCCTATTGTCGGGGGAACGAGAGAAAGTACAGCGTGAACAGACTCCGCAACCATAAGTATCGTCGATAAACGACCGTGAATTACTTGCAAAAATAAAGAGAATAAGATAACATTAAATTACTAAAGTGTTTTCGAAATTTATTTCGGTTCCTCGTAACACTTACACCAACGCCATTTTATTCTTCTTTGCCCTGCTACGATTCGTTTTGAAAGACACAAACCAGAACATAAAACTAACAATTTGGATCATTGTACATACGTCCACTGTGCAACCAAAATGTTTAGACATCGAGATTATTTAGTTACGATTATCTTTGCAAAGTTTGCTTCAGACCTTAAAATTGTTCTCCTTCGTTTGAGGAGCAAACAATTTTCTGTTAATTTTCATGCAAATTGTTGAGATAACAGAGAACAATTTCTTTGGATTCCTATATCCTGGATTCGTGTTTAACAACTTGCAATTACTTCCAAGACTGATCGTTTATTATCCTATGAGTAACGGGAATGTGTGAAGCGTGGATTAAGCTGAATCAATCGCAGATTTTGTGAAAGTTTAGTCTATTGCGAAATATGTATTCTATCATCCTTCGAAAAATTGCTAATATCGAAGTAGTACATGTATGAGTCCTTACGATAGAAATAACTCTGTACTGTTCACGTTCCTCTGGTGTAGGTGGCAGAATGAAAGATCAGTCCTGGAAACAATCAGATCAGAATCAAATATCAGATTGTAAAAATGGGACGGAACTGAACGAACCGAGGTTCAGATCGATTTATACGCGGTTTTCTCGATAAATATTTGAGTATGTCAATGTACAGCCGAAGAAACGAAAGATGAATGGTTTAAGGAAGCGCGAATCGTACTGGGTCAGACGTTTCAGTCAGTCTTCGTGATGCCTTAAGACCATCCACTTAGAACTTCTACTCTTGAGAGTCGGAATCGAGCATAAGAACACTATCACACGAGTAAACGGAAGAGTTTCCATATTGGAAATTTCTTCATCAAATGTGGGTTATGGGGTACCTTGTAAAAGAATTTTCACTATCACCTAGCATATTATTTTTACCCAAGACACAATTTCCATTTTTCAACAATTATTTTAAAGCAGTCAAAAATATTATAGAGGCCATTTTTCAGTCATTGTACGTTCCATCACAAGCGAAAGGATTGAAAAGAAAACAATAGTTTCCTAGGAAATACGTAAACAAATATTGTTTTCTTGATCCTCGTGTGGAAGTTTGGTAGAAGTCTATTAAAAATTTATCTCCAAATTTAGTTGATTTTTTCCTAATTATGCCACCATTTTTTGTGAGGGTCTATTAAACCTCTGTGCAATTACTTAACATTTTTATTTTATTTCTTTACAGCCTCAATTAAAAAAAATTATTTATCAAATAACTTTGATCACGTTTCATTATTCTGTACTATTGAAAGAAGCTGTTCACTTATTTAAATACACCTTCTGAGACGTATTTTTTAAACCATGTATGCTAAAGACAGACTGTCCCTAATAAAAGAAATAAAGAATAATGATAGTAAACTTGATGCTAGTTGTGCTATAGGTAGAAGAATAAAAGACGAACCTTAGTAGATTAGGCTTTTCAGAGTCAGACATTGTATACTCTGCATCACAAGAAAAAATTACTCGATATTCTCCACATTCTACTTCCTCTGGTGGTGTCATACTTCTTTTAACACTCTACCAACTCGATAACGAATAACAGAATTTTCCAAAAAATATTAAGAAATCATCAAAACTTACAATTATTAATTCAGAGAATGTATTGAATTCAACGCAGGATTTTTCACCATGGGACCAAAAAATATAATTCTCAAGTGGAGATGTTAAAGGAAATATACCCATTTTATCGAGATTAGAAAACTAAATACTGTGACAAAAGTAGTTTAACTTTTGATTTTGTTTTCGTAGAAAATTGAATTGTTTTTGTCTGCCGGCGGACACGTTGAAGGAATGGTTAAATGTTTTAGGATCGAGTTCGTTGGGAATCGAGCCTTAGGCCTGCCTCTTTGTACTCGCGCGAGTATCGCGGTTCTTTTGTTTCCCCGTTTCGATCGCGATCGGGCCGATTCGCGGCTCTATCGACGAGAGAGGACTCCGTTTGGAGGCCACCGGTTTTTCAGCAAGTTCTTATGCGATTTCTTCTTTGAACGCGATTCTTCCACGGAGTTCGATGTCTCATTATGTCAGAGCTGCCGGGATTTCGGGGGAATTCCACACGCTCTTCTGTATCCGCTCGTTTTCTTCTGCGTTCTTCTTCGGCCGCTTCTTTCTGTGTTCCTCCTTGTCGTGGATGTTTTGTACCTCCTTTCAGTTTTGCCCGATCTCTTTTTTCTCGGCCCATTTCTGCCCAACTCGATAGCTACTCGAGAATATATAAATAATGCCAAAAACGAGCAAAAAAATATTCGATCCGGAGGCTCTCGAAGTACGCTTTTTCTTATTATTTCGTGCAAGCATTCGAGCTTCGACTTTCTTTTAATCAATTACATCGAGTGGGATCAATTCGATGCTCGAGTCACATTTCTTTGATGAAATTATTTACTAGACTTTTGGTCAGTTTTACTGGTTCATCTTGAAGCACTGTACGTTCAAATAAAATGATAAATTTAATACAATTTAGTTTAATAAAAGGAAATGATCTGTCATTATATTTCGTATTCTTATTGACTAAGTATTCAGTAATGCTGTTACTAATTAAATGTTATCGTTAGTAGCAGTGCTTGTTAATTATTTAATTGTTTTTAGAAATAATCAAAATGTTGTCCATCGCAATAGATACAAATATTAATTATTGCATTGTATGCTTTTGTCGGTACCAAACAACTTTCGTTTAAAATATTTTTTTCACACAAGTAGTTGACAAGAAAATTCAAGCGTTATAAATAAAATTATATTAAATACAATTTAAGTAGTTTCCTGCGTTGAAATATTTTACTGTTTCTACAAAGGTGAAATGTCCTCTTTTAAACATTTAATTAATTAATCAGACAAAAATACTATTTACTAGTTTGAATGAGAAAAATTTGAATTCTCCTCGACCTTTTTAGAAAAATCTAGACACTTTGAACAGAAATTATTGACGGTGAAATTTGAAAATGTAAATGTAATTGCAAGATTAAAAATTCGAGTCATATTCTTTCTATTTGCAATTTAAATAATCGTCTGTCGATCATTTCTATGAGGAGTTCTACGATTTCGACGCTGTTCGATTTGTCCCAGTGCGCGATGAGAGGAGGATGAACGAAAAATCGCGGGAACGGTTCCGGAGGCGGCTAACGGGACCGCGAGCCGTAATCCAGAAAACTCGGTTCGGATGATCCGGCTCGCGGACGTCCGAAAGGAGACCAGATTTTTCCATTATTCATTAACCCGGGACGACCGTCACATCCCGATTGGTTTCTTGTCGGTCGCGCTATTAGGAATCAATCAAGCCTTCTAGATATCGGTGCCTCCTCGTTGACAGCCGCTCTTCGAGACGTCCCGTAAGAACGCACGGGGGCTATCGATTCCTCGTCCTCGAGGACGTCTCGTTCCGTTTGCGCGATACGTTTCGTCCGCGCGATAGTTGCAAAAACCTTCGATCGCGCGGCGTCGATTCGAAACTCGGAACAGAGTTGTCCGCGAGGCGTCTTCTAGGCCAGTCCGCAAAGATTTAATTATTTTTTATTACAAACCAGACGAGCCCTTTAAATATTAGGCCCTGCCATCGGTTCCTCTCGTTCGATCTTCTCAGATTATGTTTGGAAATAAGTAGGAAAGAAACAGAATCGATCGTGTATCGTCTTCCATTTTTTTATTTTATACGAGGCTCTCCTAAATAACTTAATAACCGGAGATGAAAAATTCATTTTATATAACGATCTTCAGGCCTTTTGATGGGTAAATAATACGAAAATATCAGTATTTTACAGAACAGCGCGAAGCAACATTTTAAGAAGAAATGAAAAAAGTTTTACATATAGATAAATTAAATGATAGAATGAAACACAGTTTCTAGGTTCTACTATAAATTCGTGTCGTTCGATGTTCTCAAATTGATCATCGTCTTCCATTTTTTTATTTTATATTCTAAAAATCGAAGCTTTCTAATCGTATGTCGCAATTTGAAATGCATTTTTTTTAATTTTCACCACTTTAGAAAAAGGGGTTTCTTCTTTATCTTTACTTTGGCTAGAATTGTAGCTGTTCCGACTTAAATGAGAATAATTCGGTAGTACACTACTATACAGAATATCTGTATCCGCAAAACATAAATAACAATTAGCAAAAGAATTAGAATTTCATTGAGAAAAGGACACTGAGGTATACTGTTGATAATAGTCTTTAGCAGAGTCACATATTTAAATAATGAAGTCAGTACGAATATCTTCGATTTGAGGAAGATTTTTAAGCCACATAATTTCACATAAGCAGACAAATAATATCCAATCGACACAGGTTTGCAAATTAATTTTGAGACCAAGATGACACAAAAATAAATAATTCCTTCGAGTGACAGTTTAGTTTCGACTTTCTGTGGTAAGTTTCCACTCTTCTGTCTCCCATTTTAAGACAGAACTCGGATTCTCATAATATAGAATCGTAATTTCCGGAGTAAATAAATATAAATTGTGTTTCCTTTATAAATCCGTGTTAACTGGACGTTTGTTAATTTTTACGACTACTACATTTCCTCTCGTTTCGATCGCCGTGTGTATAATGGAATAATCATGAGATGTGTGCTTAAAAAATTTCCAAACCGAGCCTAAACGTGAATCTGTTCGGTTTACAAAATTAGATAAGAGGAAGGTGACAGACGCATCGAGCTGGTCTGTTTGCTGAAAGTAGCGATTGAGTAACAAAATCTCTGCTTTTCAAAGAAATACTAATGTTATTCTATGTTCACCAGTTTTAAATTTGTCAAGAAGAAAGCTTGTTTGAGATTTTCAAAATCATTCTGTGAGTATTTATATTTCAAATCTAATTTACAATTTTATTTTTAAACGTTTTTTAAACAAAATTATTTAATAGGAATTAAAGCTAAACTGTCGATGTGTAGAAATTTTTAGAAGACTTGGACTTTGAATAGCACAACAAATGCTTCCTTTTTAATTTCTAGTGACCAAAAAAATTAAATTTTCACCCTGGAGACACAACCATGATTTCGATAAATTTTAATAGTAAGTTCCAGATTTGAAATTTCAAAATATTCATCCCTCTGTTGACATCTGACATTTTTTAAAATAACCAAAATAAGGAATAGTAAATTTCTTTTTCTTAAACCGGGGGGGAAATAAGTAACCAAAAAAATTGTGTTTAATTTATAGCAAATAATTCATTGCTACCCTTAGGAAAAAATTTTGCTTGCAAACAATGGGGAAACAACGTGTCTTCCAACTAGTCGAAGTGGTTATTTCTGTAACCTCGGATTAATTTTCTTTAAGACGTCGCTTTGAAAATTAATTTATTTAGCTCCTTAGCGAAACAACCAGGTCACTCATACATGGACACAAGGTGTTAACGAATAGATTAAAAATGAAAATCATTGTGATTGGTCGAAGAGACAACCAGCTAGCAGGGTCGCGAGAAATTCCTCCGCGGAATAGGAAATTCCTTCTTAGGGGCATCTTTTACGAGTTCTGAATAGTTGCGAGTTCCGGCGGTCGACGGAAATTGAATGGGATCGTGGCTCGCGGGACGAGCTGAAATATGGTCGGTCTGACACCAGAGTGGCTCGCGAAGAAAACGATCGTGTTGCCAGTTGCCGAAGAAAGCGAGCATTCAGGCTCCGCATGTTTCTTCGGCCCGAGGAGACGTTTCGTCCATAAAAAGAGACCCCGCTGGAAGCGCCAATCGTTTCGCTTGGCAAGTGTAACGTTTACAGGCTGCCTCTAATTGGTGTTCGAGGCTGATGAACGCCAATGAAACATGGAAAAGATGGGAGCAACAGATACGTTCCCTCTATACAAGTCTACTGTTCCCTTCGATTCGACTCGCAAATTTTCGAAATCGAACACAATTATTCTGTACCTTCTTTGTTTACCTGGAAACACTCTGTTCCATCACAGAAACCTTCCATTTTGTCGATTCTTCAATGTACATTCACCTGTTAATATGCAAGTTCTTGAAAGAGTTAAAAACCTGAGAAGGCTTCGTCCTATGGTAATGCAGTGTTGAACACTTATTCACATGTAGATACTCTAATTGCAAGTTCTTAAAAGAATCGAAACTTATTCACTTGTGAATACATAGTTCGTTCTATTTTTAAACCGCTGAACCGAGGAATCGGGTAGCTTCTCAATCATAGTAGTCCAGCGTTGGCACTTCCATGTTGGGATTCGAGTGACAGCTAGTCTTGGTATTTCTTCTCGCAAGAACCGTTGAAAGACAGAGGAGATCATAGTCTAGAAATTGTGTTACTGTTCTCGGACCCGAGACTCCTCGATCAGTAAGAAATACATACATCCTGGAGCAGCTGACATTCCAATCAACTGCACACGGGACTCCTCTTCTCGTATTTATGTTACAGAATCAGCTTAAAAAATATTTTTCATCCTCAAGAAATATTTTAATCGGCTGGAATAAAGTAGCTTCAGATTTCACTTATCTTAATGTCACTTAGAAGATTTTAACCGAGTACTCCAATCAGCTAGACTTAAATCTTGGAATAATTCTGTGTGTAATAAAAGTATTTCTACAGAATTGCGTAAAATTACACAGCAAAGTAAGGAACAAAGAAAAAATACATATATAATAACAGTTGTAGAAAAAATAATGTTGATAGAAGTTTGGATGAAATAAAGAGTAATGGTGTTGTTTACTTGTTTCCTTTTCATTCTACGTTTTGATTTACGCTTTATTACGTAAGATACAGGACATTTTAATTACCAAAACGCACATTGTTACGTAGCCAAGGAACAAATCCAATAAAAGGAAGTGATGTAAGGGTCTGAGACGTTCCTGGTGGGAAGATCGTTGAGAATGGGTCGAAACAATACGAGAAGGGCCTAGCCTCCCTTAACAGAGCATCGAGTCGCGCGTGTAGCTGCGCATTAAAATCTTCGGAACGAAATATTACGCATCCCCGGATAGTCCGCCCCTTCTTTGCTCGTTACCAGCAATATGGCCCCCATCCTTTTAGTGGAAGCTACCCCGAATCGAGCGAGGCCAGCCAGTCCGTGCTACTATAAATCTCGAAAGTTTTAATGCCTCGCAGCCTGCAACGATCGTCCCTCACCTCCCTTCCTCCTCTCCGCGCTGGAATACAACCCCCTCTGTCCCTCGACGGCCCCGTTCGATCCACGAATCCATCCGTGACCCCGTCCACCCCTTCCGTCGTATTTGCATACGCGCATAATAGCGACGCGGAGAGAGCTACCCTTTTACTATTAATTTTATAAAATCATTCCGGCCCGCTTTCTCTGCGTCCCCGTTTCGTCTTCTTGCCTCTTTTCTCTGCGCCCCGTACCCCCGGGGACCCCAGCCCCGGCTTATTTAAATAACGGATTTTCGAAATCTCGTTTTCGCCGCGATCACGGAGGGGTCGCGACGGCTGCGCGGCCACGTGCGCCCATATTTTGATCCGGTACCCCATGCGATTCGAAATTTTCCATTCGACGAACGATCCGCTTCATTTTATTCCACCATTGTTCTGTTCATTTTCGATGGTATTCGCGAAAAGATTCTGGCAACGACTGGGTCTGGTGTTTTCCAAGGGGTGATTCTGCTCCCATATTTTTTGATTTTCATATTCTCGAAAAAAATAGTGGGATATCGTCTCTGTCAATATTAAACTCCGTTAGCGATGGATATGGTTTATTCGTAGTGGTTGCTGAAGGATGAGTTCTGTTTTCCAGTTTTATTAACATAGATATATATAATACTATGCTTTTTGGGCAATTAATTGTAATCAAGTCGTACGACAGTTAATTGTAACCACAGAAATAGTAGTTTAATTCTTTCGCTTCGAAATAAGGAATTTAAATTTCGAACTATATTGGTTTAAGTTGAAATTCCGCATCAGCTCTCATATAGGTTATGTAACCGTTATTTTGTAGGCTCTACACAGGTTTTGGAACGATTTCGAATCTGTATAATGTAAATATTTGCTGCTCCCAACGGTCAGATCAGATGTTAATTACCTTTTCAAAATATTCTTAAAGTGGAAAGAAAAAATTGTTCCAAATATTGATTTTCATATTATGGTAAAAACTATCTATTTTTTCCCGTGCTCCAAACTTGCTAATCTCAATAAAAACGTATATACGTTTATTAATTTGATCTTGTCAATGTTCTTTTACATATCTTCTTGTTCCACTTATCTTAGCCAAGTGTTAGGTCTAAAATTATGAAACAAATGACTTTCCATTTATTGTAATGCCCTTTTAATCAATTTTGGTCCCCTATATTTTAGACGATATTCTATTAACGCGTCTAAATGCGTAAAAGACACAAGAAACCATAAACTTTGAACGAAAAAAACATTCAAGATGAAAGATCGATATTGTTATTTTTCTTTAAGCTTAGTTCTCCATACTTTGAATTGCATAAACGAATCTTCATTTCAGCAGAACTTCAGTAAATTACGCAACAATTGTTCTTCGTATATAATTCTTGCTTAGCATACGAATATCTCGAAATGACCGAGGAAATCTGATCTAGCTGCCGAAACGACAAATATCTACACCTACATAGTGCCTAAAATCTAATATAAGAGCTGATACAAGAATTTTTTATCTGAGACCGATATAGTTTCCAGCAGAATTTTTATACGCCGGTTCGAAACAATTAACATTTCAAGCCGTAACGCAGACCAACTCCAAACCGAAAGTGAAACTCAATTAGTTCCGTAATCCGCGAAGGAAAGTTCCTGTTTCGAATTTCCCGCAGCTGGACTTTAACGAGAAATCGATTCGCTCGCGCGGCGTTTCGAGAGGGAGCGTCCTCTGTCAGCACGTCTCTACGCGGACAGGAGGACTCGATTAATTACTCGGCGCACGCTCGTTAATTAGCCTTGAAGGTTGCCAACGTGTATCTGCCCGCTGAAGTGAAATCAGCGGCCGCAACAACGCCTCGATTAAACATAACTGATCGTGAAAATGGCTGTGCCCCTTGTCTATCACGAAAGGGGTCGTCCTCCGACGTCGAACTTTATCAGACTCCCTTTTCGGGGCTCGAACGCTCGAGAAAAGGAGGTCATTTTTCCGCGCGAGTGGTCAACCGGCCATTTAAGACGTTTTAGCGCGTTTCGTGAAACGAACACGAAGAAGATGCGACGGAGAAGGGAGCGCTGGACCCCGGGTGGGTCTACTTAGAGCCGATAGAGGCGGCCTAACTACCGTAACCGTATCCAGGTCTAAATAGTTGGAGTTACGCTAAGTAGCCCTAACCAGATTAGTAAGTCGTTGCGTGCTTTATTTTTAACGGCGCGCCGCCGGCATTCGAGGCGTTTTACGTGGAACACTGTGGAGGCCAGAATGTCAAGAGGAACAGAGACAGAAGGGGGTTAACCAGACAAAAAGCAGACGATGGAGAGCAAAGGACGCAGGCAGGGAACCTACGAAGCGCAGCTTTTATCCTAATCCCCGTAAACGAGGCGCGGTCCTCCTCCAACCGTTGTTCTTCTTTTCTATCCCCCCTCCCACTCACTTCACTCTTCATTTGCATAAAGATCAGCCAGCAAGAATTCTGTTCATTGTGTATCATTTTTCCAACTAGTTTTCCACTTCGTACTAGATTTTCCACATTCGTATCATCAGACTCGTACGTTCTAACCTAATTTTTAAGCATCACAGATACCATTTTGGCACGCATGATCGCACTGCGTGACCGTGAAAATCACACGTCATGGTACTTTTCCTTATTTTGCTGATAGTTCCTCGTAGCTTTTCATTTAAGTTTTCTTTATTTTCCAGCTAATTTTTGTTCTCCTTTTCTCAATTTTCTTACTGCTTAAAGTCGCTCACCTCACTTTCATTCGTTTCTTTAACTTATTTACCTAGCAATCCCACAAAGCTTTCCATCTAAGTTTTCTCTATTTTCCACCTAATTTTTGTTTCCTTTCTTCAATTTTCCTACTACTTAAGATTGCTCACTTTACTTTCATTCATTTCTTTCCCCTATTTACCTCGCAATTCCGCAAAGCTTTCCATCTCAGTTTTCTTTATTTTCCACCTAATTTTTGCCACCTTTCTCCAATTTTCCTACTACTTAAGATCGTTCGCCTCATTTTCCCGACCACCCACGAAGCTTTCCATCCCCCTCTGGGCGTTCTCCTCCGCGCTTCCGCGGACAGCCTGCAAAATCGGTGGGCGGCGAATAAGAACACGCGTCCACCGTCTACACGGGTCCGATGCCCGGCGATCCTTTTCGACATCCGCGAAATCCAAATATTGGAGACAAACAACGTTCCGCGGCGGCAAATTTATTTGCACGCCGCTCGACCGTTAAACGTTCTCCACTTGTCGTACGCAACGGAGACGCGCCCATAGGAAAGCGAGAACAAGAGGAGGGAACACGAACGCGAACGCGACGGCGAGTACGATCTGCGGCAACGAAGGGGGTTAGGGGGCGGAGGAGGGGGGGGGGCGATGTCGTGGAGGGGAATTTTATTTCCGTTCACATTAATTTCAACGACGCAGAAGACGGTCGCCACAAGGCGCAGCTTGAAATTACGAATATTATGACTTCAACCAGTTCTCAGAATTCTATGTTTTTCATTCTTTAATCTCGGCCTCTCGTGTTTCACACCATATCTTATGAACACATACTGGCTCTTTCTAACCGTGGCTCTCACCTCCTCCTTCCAATCTGTCGGCCGTTTTGCTCCCGGGGGCCCCTCGCGATCACCTCCGTGCACACGCTGACGGCCGTGTCCGGCGCGACGCGCGAACGTTCAAGTCGACAGAGGCTCGAAGAAGCAGAGACGAAGACTTTCGCGGGGGAGACTGTTGCACTTGCCGGTGAGTCTGTGCTCGACCCTGCCCGGCAGAGAGAGATCGCCTCTGACGGTATTCAGACAGCTTTGAATACCGTTTGAACGCGCCGGAGTAATGGAGAGATGATTGATGTCAGCAGTTTAGCGATATGGTAGCTTCGAACTGCGACGTGGTGGTACAGTGACTTCAGAAACGGTGAGATAACAGTGCACTTTGAGCCGGGATGCGAGGAGCCTCGAACCTCGAGCCGCGGAAGGTTGATGACGACTCCCGGGATCCTGGGATCCGATCTATGGGGGATTCGGATCTGTCGGGATTCGTGACTGCGGGCGATAAGCTTCTAGGATTTCAAAGAATGGAATTTCGAAACTGACGAAGAAGGATGAGGGATCTCTTCGGTCTTAACGCTGCCTGTTCGTTACTTCGACGAGCAACATTCGGGGGGCTATCGATAGTCTTCGATGGGGGGAGAATTTATTAATTTTTATTTACTCGAAGAGAAGAGACACCTCCCGGGATCTTATTTGTAACTTTTGGCTATAGGCAATTTTAATATTCTAGAGTATACAGTTAGGAATTTGTAAATTGCTAGAGCAAGATCAGAATGTCTACGATTTTTATTTGTTTTCATCGAAGACAGACTGAGGGATTTCAGGATATCCAAGATCTAAAATCTGACATTTATTGTGAAATATTTAGATAGAGGATTTAGGACAAAATGTTCGGGATGCATCTATAATTTCAGTGTCTTTAGCCTCAAAAGAAGAATTTCACTTTTTGGCTATATGCAAAACTGTTAAAGCAGGATCAGAGAATATTCTGCATATGAAATTGATAGCTCATTGCTAGGTCAGTCAATAGTTTAAAGACTCGATAGAAATTTACGTGGCCTAAAACTGTCATTTATTTAAAAATAGAATAGTGGATCTGTAGATACTCAGACCTTTAAATAGGCGTTTGACATTCTAGTCATCTTTTGGTACATTATTATTAGTCTTCAGACCTGATGGATACTTACAATCTCTTGAATCTTAAGTATTTTAGAAAAGGATGAGAGATTTATAGGTATCAGGCCTAACCAAAAATCTCATCTCCCGTTAGAAGATTACTATAATAAGTATAGGCGATAATGTTTTTACGAGAAACGTCAAAGAATCATCCACGCATAAGATGGAGAGTTGACAGCTGGAACAAGTAGCAATCGAGGTTTTCAATAGTTCCGTAGCTGACAGAAATAGTCAATTTGTACGATTACTACATGCTTGTAAGAGAAGATGAGCAATATTTTCGATATTCCGTGTTTAGAAGAGATTTGCAGAATCTTCGTTTTCTATCGAACTTTCTGTCATTTCTGCCAGATGAGAATCTTATCTTTTCCAAAGATATTCCACACTGACAGCTACAGTGTTCAAAGTAATTAGAACACGTAATCCTGAAAAGTAGACCATACTATATTGATAATAACTACTTTGCAATTCGACTTAAGCAGTCACAAAATCCTGCATTGCTTCGAAAATATCCTTTGAACGATAATCCTCGAAATTCATACGACAATGTATCCCCGACGCTCGTAACAGTCACGTTCCAAACACAACGCAAACACGCGTGTAATTGAATTACCGAATAAAGATTCTATTCCAATTTTCTGTACGTCGACGGACAGAAGTTCCGCAGCGGCCAAATATTTTAAGCCGTCGCTGGCGAATTTGAATAATCCACCGGTATTCTGGCAGACACTTGAAAAGCCGTAAGAGGGCCCCTCCAGCCACCAGGCCTGGCAACATTACATTCAAGTGTTTGACGAACGTACGCGTTACGTACGTCGCCTGGCTTTTTTGTTTTCCTCCTTCTGGTATCGGCATCAGCGTCGAGCAATTTCGAGTGGCGAGCTTCGCAACGGCCTCTCGCGGGCCAACTGCTGTCTCTTCTGGTTCGAGTTGCCAGAATTCGGGCCCCGATCGTTTCTCGAAGTCTTAATGATCCTTTTGTCCAGGAACGTTGACCTCTGCTCGGGTATCTGGACGGGGACACCCTGTGCCCCGTTTCGACTCAATTTCCGTTTGCTCCGAATAGGTCTGCTCTACTAGATCCGTTGGTCATTTCCTCGTCGGTTGTAGACTCAACGAAATCGAAGAGAAATCGATTTCTCGAAAGAACGACCACCTTTCGACAGTTTCCTCATAGAGAAGCTAATTCATAGTAATATAATTTCATACGAATAAAATAATAATTTACAAAATTAATCTTTCGAATCACCTTCCAACGTGCAACTCATACACACTTACTTTTTATACACATACTTCCCAAGTTAAGGATAAAATAATTCTTGACACTGTAAAGTTATCAGAAAAACGAGGATCATGTAGGATGGTTGGCTAAAGCGAATCAAGTTGATTAATGTACCTGAACGTTAAGCGTTCCTAAGTCCCGTAAACCCGACAGCCTGCACGGTTCCCTGGAAACCGACCTCCGCGTAGGAAACTGTAACCGGTCGAGGGAAAATGTCTTAATTTCCATCCGTCCATCCCCAGCTCTTCCTTTCGCGGTGACCAGTCTGAATTCATCATCGCCGAGGCGCAACGAGGCGGATTGTTTGCAAGCTTTTTTCTAATCGCTCGGGCCCCGGCTCGAATTGAATCATTAGCGGAGTGTCGGGCTTTTTGCCCGTTTCGAATAATAGCCCGAAGAATTTCAAGGTTTCCCGCCGCGGGGAGTTTCCACGCACAGTTCCGTCTTTATTCTCGTCGAGTTCGAGACCGGCGCCCCAAGAATCTAGGCCAACCGGGCCGGGAATTTCTCTTTTTCTCGAATCCGCGCGGCAAAACGCGGAGAAAAAAACGCTTCTGCGGAAAGAACGAACCCCGGCGAGAGAACGGGACGAGGATAGATCGAAACGGCCGGATCCGGACCGACAATTCCTCCTGGACGATCTTCGATCCACGTCTTTGTTGGTACAACCGATCTAAACGATACTTTAACACGTCATAAAAAATATTCTAAAATTTGTTTGAGTACGTATTTTTGTAACCTTGTTAAAATTTACAAATTTTATCCAGATTTATTTCCATCGACATCTCGACTTGAGAATCAATTTGTCAAAGTGTTTAATTACTATCTAATCCCACTATTTAGACAACAATATTCTTCGTTGAAGGAAGTGTTCGATCTAGAGAATGTTCCTGGCAACAATTACAACAATTTAAAAAACACAGAATTGACTAAAAAGAATATAAAAACACTGAATGTTAAGCACTGACTTGCAGAGACTAACTGAAGAAATTCCCTAGTTCTTTTAGGGTTACTAGAGTGTTCAGGGTGGATGATCCAAGTTCTGTTCATAAAATGGACTATGTACGAAAGTAAGCTTCAAATATTTTTAGAAAATAATTATCTAGGCAAAATTATTAGTTGAACAACTACAGTTTAAAAGCAGATTAATCATTCAATGATAAAGTGATGAGTCTTTGAACCATCTGACTATTTAGCACTCCTATTTACTAATAGGAAAGCATTCAATTTTCATAATTGAATAACGAACATCATGTTCAAGATCGAATTATTCTATTTTAAAGTAAAGAAAAATTTTAATCGATATTGAGCTGTGAGATCTATAGATCTTGCCAAGATATTGGCGCGTTCCATCGTTTGGAAATTTATATGCGATTTATTCACAATTTTAGTAATTCCTGCCTCATGGCACGGTATTTAAAATAATGTAAAATCTAAACACACACGCACGTGCCGCCATCCGTGAAGAGGTTAAGTATCTATTGACATACATTGACAGTATTAAATGAGGTTATGTTTTAATAACACGAGGTTAGGTTGCGGTAGCAGCATTTTTAGCCGCATCTCGTCTCGTAAATTTAGGTACGTTTTAATAACAGGTTAGGTTTTAACAACAGTAATTTTATTAATTTTTCCATACACACAATTTATTTATTTCATTTTTCATATGCGAGTTATTCTTCATAATTGTCCAGGAGCATGTTTTTTAAATTTTTGGAGCTATTGATCTTCGATTTATTTTCGTTCTTCGCATATTTATTCTTCTTACATTTGCTTATTTCTTACTAATGTGAAAAATAATAAAAATAGAGTTTCCTATTTATCAGAAATAATAATAAGTATACAGTAAAATTGTATTTACAAATTTTATATATAAATATTGTCTATTTGCGTTTCTAATATTTTATTTTTCCTTTTTACTGATGATTACTATTGGTAACGGTAATAATAAAGAAAAGCAAAAGTGTATTAAGGATTGTAGAAAGATTTTTGGTGTCATACAGAATATATATCTTTAATTCTGTTAAATTGCAATTTTTTTTTATCGAAGCATTCAAATCTCAAAGGATATTTATTTGATTTACATGGAGATTTATTTGGTTACATATTATATAACAATATTACAAATAACACATTAACAGTACATTAACATTTCAGTTTCTTAAAAAGTACAAAATGAATGAAAGCGCAAGTAGTTACATTAGGCTTAACTAACAAAGTTTCAATACTGATTGGAGGATGTAAATCGAGTTTACAAAACTGCTTGTGAAAAATGTCTGATTATGTAAGAGAGAACATTGCCACGCAACACGATCAATGTCCGATTTAGCATTGTTACACGAACACCTGTAATCGTTAACTAATCCAACTCCCGAAAAGGAAGTAACAAGATTATAGTGACTAAATTACAACTTATACATATCATTGCAACATATCCTACACAACACATACACACACTACAAAACGGAAATACAGTAATCGTCATGGTCGGATTACATCACAGTATTCATTATAGTATCGACGTGTTACACAAATTAGTCGATCAGTAATAGCTCTAACACTCGGACGCCTGCGTAACGGTAATAATAAACAATAAAGTTAACAAGCTTAAGGTGGTATTTTAGTCTAAACCTCAATTTTTTACGTGTTCTTTGCAATTAAAAAGAAGAAACTATCTCACTTTTGTATCGGATTTCATTGCAAGTTTTTCATATAAAAATGTTTAAAATTGTTGAAAATACAGTTGTTTACAGTGGACTTGTAAATGACCCGTTCGTCTAAAACAAACCAAAACCATTCTAAAACCATTCTATTCTATATAAGCGTGACTATGGTTGTTACTAAAATTGTGCAAGAATATTTAAAAATAAAACTTTTGCAACTGGTGTTGACACATCAATTTTTTGCTCTATCTTTCAAACATCGAATTTTGAAAATTTTGGTACAGAAAAATATGGTTTCAAAGTAATAGCGTTTAGGTACTACGAAAGTGCAATTAATTTTTGAAATTGATGCACATTTCAACAAAATCTTTTTATAAGTAGTACCAACAGGATCGATAATATCCAAAAAAAACAATCAACAAATGAAATCACGAGAATTTTCGGTAACCGGTCACCAAACGTGTTAAAACAATCGCCACGTATGCTCGATGCATCGAAATAGATCGTTCGAGATCGCCCAACGCTGGTGGACATTTTGTTAGCCTGCATAGGGGTTGTTGAGCCACGAAAATCGTACGAACCCAAACCCGATACACGCATCGCGGCGATTCCTTAGCAGTTTCGAGTACGCAGAGACGTTTACGAACGAAGTGGGCCAAACGTATCTCAAGGAAGAACTTTGTTTCGCTGAAAGAAAAGATCCTCTTCTTCGCGGAGCGCGACAAAGACGCTCCGGTCCCATTGTTCAGGGTCGATCGCGCTGCACTCCGATTCGACGGTCTGGTGTATGTACGTTCATGTACAAACAGGGTGATAATGTATTCAAGGTCCGCCCCGTGGCCGATGGTGGGGGTGAAACGGGGCGGCCCGCTCGCTGTACGTACTGTAACAGATGTTAATTATCCCTTCTGTGTATAGTCGGCAAAAAAAGAGCCCGGTCCCGGCTCGGACATATCGTCCACTCGTATACATCCCCGTCGAGGAGGCCTCTTGTGTCCTCGCTTCGAAGGAGTCACGTGGCCCGCCTAGCGTGCACGCTCCAATCGCGTTCAACTTCCGCCGAGCCCACTAGGGAAATTCGCAGGGAGCTCCCGCTCGAGTCCTGTCGACTTGTCAACGCTGCCAGCGCGTGTGCACCGGCCCCCTAGACCACCCTAGTTTCCTTCTAATCGATGATCCCGAAACGCCAGCTTCGCCGTCGATGGATCCCCCGTTTCTTCGTCGTCCTTCGGAATCTTACAGTTTTATACCAGACCGGTCGTACAGACGGTCAATTACGAGCTTTCTGCGTCTTCCGCGACCTAAAGTGAGAGTTAAGTACTCCGTTACGCTTGTTTTCTTTGCTCCGAACGAAGATGAAGGATACAACACTGAACAAATTAACCAGTTGCGTATTTCGCGTTATGGGTAGAAAAATAGGTCCCAAAGTTACTTCGTGGTTCTCTCGACATCCGGCCGATAGAGCGCTATTATTTTAAAGGAATTCGAGCTGTCACTTCGCGGACCTAGAACGGAAGACATTCCCGGTGCACGGGCAACTGGATGGAATTTCGTGGCGACGTCGGGGTAAAATGATTTCTTGTCGCGCGAGTGAACCGGTGCGACGCCATATTCGTCGAGGACCCTTAACGGGCCAGTTTTAGTGCGGAAATAAATAACCGATAATGAACCGGACAAAAACGGAACTAACGATTTTGAGGCCGAATTAGGCAGCGTGTTTCGGATGCCGCGGACGGAGTCATCCAAATCGATTGAGGGAGAGCTGACTGGCCCGACGCGATGACTGGGGCAATCAGCAGGCAGAAATAAATGACTGGTGATGAGCCGTGGAAGGAAAGAAACGATGCTTTCAGGGCTAACTAGATTCTTACGGTATGCCTGATGCTGTTAATGTATCGACGAGCAAACTGGCGCAATCTTTGGGGCGTACGAGCTGGTAATATTCGCCTTCATTCTTTTACCCTTTGCGGGTCCTCTGTCGAGCTATACCCCAAGTCGTATTTCGTTCCAACTCGACATAGAATTTTATACATTTTTCTTTTTTTGCTCTCTATTTAACATCGCGTCGACATCGAGATCGTTAGCGACGAGTTTATGTTTTGGGACGTTATATTTTTGGGTGGACGTTAGTTTCTTTGACACCTTCACTGCCACGTCAACTATATGTGACAGAATTTATCATTGTTATTGCTAGGTTATTGCTCTATTTTCTCTTGTTAGTGGTATAAAATTCTGAAGATGAGATACTTCCTTTAACGAGGAATATTGTTGTTGTCTACGACTAAATAGTAATTTAACGCTTTGACAGAAGTTACCATTATGGAACTAGAAAAATTGATTCTCAAATTGAGATGTTGAGGGAAATAAATTAGGATAGAATAAGTACTGAAACAAATTTTAGGTTCTGTAGTTTACGATCGAAACAAATGGCAGCTTTTCGAGATTATTATTGAGAATTTATTGATTTGTCGTTCCTTTTTGATCGAATATAGGAGAAATATGTTCAAAGTTTATGTAAACATCAAGAAATCGAAAATTTGCAATGACTCGTACATTTATTACTAGATTTGCGTGAAACTTGGACCAAACGATGCAGGTTCTTTTTATATGCATACATTGTAACTAAACAGTAGCCAAAAATAGAAATGCATCCTTCTTCCTGCAAGATTTTCAATTGCTGTTTAATTTACACTAGTAGTTCAAGTAAAGACAACGTTTAGATAAAATATTCGGTATAATTATTGGACATTCACGATACAGAAACGATAAAGAGTGCAAGAATAACAACAAAGTGTCCCAAATTTTCATGACCAAACCTCGTCGGTATACTCTACAGGTCTAAATAAGAAAAAATGTACAAATACAGAACGTTTTAAGCTTTATAACAGAAATACGAAATGCAAAGGGAACGATGCACAATAGGAATAAACAACTAATGTTTACATTTAGTCTGTTTATGCAAATTGTGTTTAAATGGCCCAATTATTTACGAATCGAGAGTATGGATATACGCACCTCGTTTGTGGCTTTTGAATGCTGTTACGAGGGAATATCAACTGCATAGGGGTGGTTGGTCTCGCTGATCAAAAGTGCAGTGACCAAAAGTAAATTCGTGCAACGAATTCATACAACTTAACTATTCGTTCGGTCAAACGAAATGAAATACAAATGAAATTTCTGGAGCAACTATTTTCGATTGTTAATCTTATACTGTCAAAAACGATGGATATTTTAACATGGAGTTTTATGATAGTATAATGCTACTTTAGAAACTCACATAAACAGACCAATTGTAAATAGACTTATGTTTATCCAACATTTTCGTGTTATTTAGACCTTAATAAAACATTTGAAAAAATACCAACTAACTTCACATTACAAGCAATACTAAAATTGTTTCGCGTATATTAAATAAAATATAAATTGGCGCAGCGTAAAAACAGAAAGGGATAGACCGAAATATTAAAAATATCTCGGATCGCGAAGGGTGAACAGTCATTAAGATGTGCGTTACCGATACTGGAATGTTTACTACTTCTAGTTCCATCCTGTGCGTAGTTCGGGTGAGAAATAAAAGGAAACGCATTATTTCAATTTACTATAGTTGGAGATGAAGATAGACAGGGTTGAAATGCAGCCAAGAGTATCGTAGCGTGGGACGTAAACAGTTGGTATCCTTTATCGAAACTCTTGTTTTCCAAAGTAATTTCTCAGGTATATGTTCTCGTTCGGTCCGCGTTCCCCTGTGAATCCTTTTCACCGGCCGATGGCCGACTTCCTCCGGCGTCCCGAGGAGCGCCGCGACGCCTAGGAACGAAGGCGATTCGCTAACCGAGAAACGAATTGTCCCTCGTTTCGCCTTATCGCGGGACCGTCTACTCGGCTGACCGAGCAGCGCTCGTATATCAGAGTAGCTTTTGTTACTGCGACGTGCCTTTGTTTTCGCCTTGTTCTCGCGTCTCGTTCCAGCGGTGCAAACGTAGACGGTTCGTTCGGCAGCGTGACGGGACCGTCTGGGGGTTTCGCTGAACTTGCTGTAACCCACTTTTGCACTGACACAGAAATAGATAACCCGGGAATATTCTTTCCCCGTTCCGGTGCTCGCATCAGCTGTTCGAGGAACCGCGATTTTTACCGGACGACGCGAATCGAACGCGAATTGGCCGAAGCGGGACCAAAAATAGGGGTAGTTGGAGCCGTTGGGAGCTTTCGAGAGTCTCTGTTCTTCGCCTTGGATCATCGTTGAGATTAGAAAAAAGAATCGGGATGCTTCGATACGATTATTATCTTGCTATCGAAGAGCCAGAAAGTTGTAACAATCATTTAAGAATAAACGAAACTTGGCTCGACTTTCCAGTGCAGAGGGTCGCTCGTTCAAAGAGGAATTTACATTTCTTCATTATATTATATGACTTCACAATTTCGTGTTTAAAAAAGTTCCCCAAAAAATATTTGATATCCTCTTCGGTAGCGAAGGTTTTACCATTCACCACATATGGGTGACAAGGTTTTTCACTAAGGAGCTAAAAAAATTAATTCTCAAGATTAAATAATAAAGAAAATAAATCTAAATATGACTCTTGAATTTTAACGTGACTGTGAGAATAAGTTTTATGACAAATTATGGGTATGCTAGTTTCCAATTGTCTAAAAACAGAGTTTCGTTTTCGTGGACAATTTGAGGGGGTTGGTCTTCCAATTTAACGAATTCTTACCGTGTGACTTTGCAAGCGTATTTGCTAAAATGCAAAGAAAAAGAATCGATTTTCCCCTGAAAAAGGAAGACCCCTGAAGTCAAGGTCGGACAGTTTAGAGTCACGCGGAACATAATCACGTGGCAGAGAGTCACGCGCAAGTCAGAACATTCCATGATAAGTTTCAATTACCGATAGCAATAAACGTAGCGTGCGTTCGACCGACTGTAACATTAGCTGTTCCATTCTTGTTGCAGGATGCATTGAAGAGCAGGCCGTTTGTGGAAATACGAGATGTCCACCGCAACCAGCCCGTATGGCCCCAGTAAGACACTTCCTTTATTAACGCATCACCGAAACGACCCCACGCTATTTCCTAGAGGATCGAAGGTAGTCACCTTGCGTCGCGTCCATTTTGTCGATACGTAATTACCGTACTCGGACGATTTCTAGAACGTTCAATTAACGCGGCGGCTGGGCTGAATTCTAATTAATGTTAACATTTGATTTGCGGGGAAGCCAGCGGCCTTCGCGTTGCGCAACAGTCGATTCGAGGCAATGGTAAATCTGACTGGTCTTCCAAATTCGATCAAATGAACAAGCTTGATAGGGGTACGAGAGTACAACTATTCTACCTATTGGTCTAACTTCCTACGAGGGTCGTTCCATAAGTCCTCAGAAGATCCAAGACCTGGCGTTCGTAGCATCGAGAATGGTTTGCATTTAGTAAGCATCGTGACTCACTAGACAACTGTCAAAGTGTCAGTTATATCCACCACATGGTTGCATTTTTATTGTCGATCGAAGCAAGGAACTTCCTCTTGCTCGAGACAATGCACGGGTGGCACACCTGTGCAGTTTCGATGGCCAAAATCATGGAATTAAAGTTCGAATTATTACAACATCCACCGACTTTTTTTTATTTCCAAACTTGAAAGAATGACTCAAGTAGATGCCTATCTTGAGCACCTTACGAAATCTTGCCTTTTAGATGGCTTAAAAAAGTTGGAGAAACACTTGGAAAAGTCTATAGAGCTAAAAGGAGATTATGTTGAGAAATAAAAAAAAAAATCTAGCTAAAATAATTTGTTTTTCTATCTTTTTCTAAGAACTTATTGAACGACCCTCCTATTAGACCAGCTAAACGAGTCTCGAATGAGTTAACCTGACCCCGTAATAGCCCAGTAGTGATTAGGCTAGGTTTACTTGGATCGTTAACGTCTGTTCCTTCCGATCAGCGGAGATGCTTTCCGACTCGGTGTACTACGCGACTCCCCGGCGGGGAACCGCCGACCAGGACAGCGACTCCCAATACGAGACCCAGGCCCAGCTGCAGATCACGAGCATCCAAAAGCCGCGTAACAAGCGGAAGAACTTCAAGCCCATAAGCAGCCGTATGGTGGAGGTGTCGGATGAGTCTGAAAAGGAGGACGAGGAACTGGAGGCCATGGAAGAGAGCTCTAGCGAGATACTCGAGTACGAGAGGAAGACGATGCTGCTGCCCGCCGACGACAGGTTCAAGCAGAGGTTGAACAACAACGAGGTCAGCCCCATGGATCTGTCCGTTACCACCAGGCCGCCTTCGTCCGAGGCTGACGACGACAGCGGAGACTCCCTCAGGCACAAGTTCATCCTAGAGCAGCTGAGGTCGCAGAAACTCTACTCCACTGGTACCGAGGTACGTGCAGCGAGTCAATTTTAAACGAGTTACAAACGGAGAAAAACGTAAAACATATTCCGAAATCTTAGTAAAACCCCGGAGCAAGTGTTTCCTTCGTATCTCGAGAAATAAGGATTTGTACTGTGCGTCTGATTGGTCCCCCACTCTAGAGTTTAGCGAGTCCACGGTGCTGTGACCCCCAAACACATGTTTTATCTGTAGCATCAGTTTTTGCAGCAGACAGAGAAAGTTATTATATCGAACGACAGTAATAAATAACTTCCATCAGCCTCTATCGAGAAGTTTATGTAATTAAGACAGTATTAACACGGGTAAAGGAAGAAACATTATACCTTGGCAGCGAAGGCAGGTGCAATTATTGCAGAACAGTAGGAAATCATGTCGCCATGTTTCTTTGAAACCTGGATTACCCAGAGTTGCTGATTTCCAAACAGTAAAGTTTTGATAATCTTGAAAACTTGAAGCCATTTCAAAGCTAGGAATCTTCTTAAATGTTCTTCGATAGTCCTGCGCGGTTAAATTGTTCGTTGGTTCGCGGATTCACGCGGATCGTTGCGATGACTGTCCAGGCCAGGAGTCCAAACTCAGACTCGTCGGAGAAGAGCGACAGCGGTGTCCTGGATACAGAGTCCGGGCGTCTGGACGACACACCCTTCGAGGACGATCGGGCACAGGACGGTGACGGTGAGGTCGACTGCGAAGAAAGGAAACCCGTGGAGGGTATGAGGGAGTACATGGAGTCGACCATGGAAGAACTCTTGGCGATCTACGGGCTGGCGGAAGGAGAATTGGCCAAGTCGGTCAGTCGACAGCTACCGCCGACCTTCTTGAACCCTGCGACCGGTCAACATCATCACGGTGAGTCCCTCTTATATCGGTACTTGTTAATCTTTCCTCGAAAAGACTGATTAGACTAACTAAGCCTCTTTCGTCGTTCGAACTTTTTACTAATACACAATATCTAAGTAAATTATGCAATCTTGTACCAATCGAAGTCTCCAGTTTTCGAACTAAAGTGTTACGTGACTACAGGAAAATTATCATAAATATTCTTACGTGAATCATCATGTGAATTCATATTTTAATGTGAGTTTCATGTTACCTCTTCTTATTAGAATTCCGTCAACTTTTATGCAAATGACCGAGTCTTATACGTTAATTTAGCAAAAGAAACAACAAATACTATATGTCTAAGTATAATATTCACAGCTTTTGTAGGACGTGCTCTTCCTGTTGTTGCTTTAAAGAAAACATAATAAGAATAAAAGGTTGCTAATGGAGGTCTGATCAGTAACGGGTACACTTACCTTATAAGACCTGATCTACTTTAGTCTTCGCGATATAGCGAGGTAGTAAATATCTTCGGACATCTAAACATCGATTTCATATATCTTGAGCAAAATTATAAACCCACAGTTATTTTCAAGAATTTTTTCATATAATACAAAAATACTAAATTACAAACTTCGACACATTTTCGAGGTGTGTTTGTTCGCATATTCTTCCAATTAATTTACATAATATCACGTGGTAAATGCCATACTGAAATGGAGCAAGGTACCATTCTATCCTATAACGAAGAAAAAATGGGAATTCAGTTATTTTCAGGTGTTTTTTCATGTAACACAAAAATGCTAAATTACAAACTTCGACACATTTTTGAGGTGTTTGTTCCGTATATTCTTCCAATTAATTTACATAATATCACGTGGTAAATACCATACTGAAATGGAGCAAGGTACCATTCTATCCTATAACGAAGAAAAAATGGGAATTCAGTCGTACTGAAACTTACATCGAATTTTTCATCCAATCCGTCAAAGTATGAACGAAGTAAAAAAGATTGTCGAGAAATTGCACAACAATGTGGACATGTGAATTAATTTGGACACAAAAATATATTCTGTTGTTCGACCAAACGAAATATAACGTGTCACGGTGAACGGTTGGATGCGTATTCGAACGCTATAGCAGATTCTTGAATCCTGATCAGTTCTTAAAACGTTGATCTGGCTTCTGGCCTAGATCCATCGGGTCATAGTGTCGATTCTAAATAACCAAAACATGATCCAATTTCTGATCTAGATTCCCCGCTAATCGCCCGAACCGGGCAGAGAGTAATTAGAGCCGTCGGGACTAACAGTCGTTAATAGCCAACCAGATCGTCGGTTCGCGCGTAATAGTGCCCAGAACTTGGTCCTCGGTCCGAGCAGGGGCCAGGATCTGACGCGTGGGCGTTTCTCTCGAGACGGAAACGAAGAAACAATCCCCGATTTTTGGTGGATCCGGCGGAGGCGCTGGAGCAGCGAAGTCAGGTTCCTCGAACAGTTAATATTCGCGGCAGGACTCGGTTGATTCTTCGTTGAAGAGAAATTAGAGGCGCTCGGTATTCGACAAAATCGTTAGCGGAGCCAACAATGGGACGCGGGACGATTGGTTGGCATTGAATTCGGGGCTGGACTAGAGGCAATTGACAACTGTAACTGGCTGGCATTCGTAATTGCGCTTGGCGTAAAATCAACTTCGAGCCCCGTGCTGCTGACCTCAGGTTTTAGTGCCGCCTTATCGGCGGTTGGAAAATGACGGGAAATAAATGGGAAATTAACCGAATCGCCTCGCTCGATCAACTCGGTCATGGATTCATTGTTTCCGTTATCGCGACGATTGGTTTTCTGCAGCCGCGTCGATGGTCGTTCGTAAACATCCTTACGGTGGGGCTTGGAAACTGCTATAACGAGGGTTTAAGTTCTCGAAACCCAGTTACGAGGAACTTCCATTTCAGGCCATATCGGTTTAGATATTATTCTTTTTATTATCAAGCACCTGAGACCATAAGCGCAACGAAGTTCTTAAATTTGTAATTTACATTCTTCGAGGAAGGGGAAAATAATTTTACAATGCTCGTTGGCAATTGGCGAGAGTTGATTAATTGAACTCTTTGCGTGAGGTACATTGCCAAAATCGTTACCACATTTACATTTAGGATCTTTAACCATATATTGCATGTATTCAAGGAGATACCAAACGTGAGTTCTCAGACAAATTTCAAGTTACGTAATTTTCGATCTCCTGAAATCAAAGTTTTGGTCTCAGAAAATTTTACGGTTTTTTGCCTCGGCGGTGGACGCGTTAATTGATTTATACGACTGCGATGACCGCCGCGCGTGGTTTTTCGACCGCCAGGGTTAATACAATGGTGTATTTACGGTTCGAACGTTCGACGGTGGGGAAAAAAAGAGGACGCTCGTGGACCACCCTGGTAATTGGCATAACCGTTCGAAGCGATTCGAATCGATGGAGGCTCGAGAGGACGAGGACTCGCCGCCGCCGCTGTGGGAACGTAATTTTTAGATTAGACTGTACGCGTGCACCAGAACAGAATGTGGCACTTACATATTGCCAGTGCATCGCATATGCGCGCACGTGAATATGCGATGGCTCTCGCAAGATGGCCGACTTATAACTCATAAAGTCGGTCGGGACTGCGCGAACCGTTGACTGCCTCGCGATCGATGGATGCCTTCGAGATCAGCCAGCGTCATCGTTTCCCGTTGTCGAGTGTCTCGCGTGGGTTGACACTCTCACGAATTCCACACGGTGCGCGGCGGTGTGAGCGTGTATTGTACGCCTTACCTCGGGACGCGCGCGACTAACGAGTCAATTTCACTATTCGTCGTTCCCCTCTGGCCCCCCCAAGATACTCGCCGTCGAGTTTTTGAATTGCCTTCTGCCAGGCTTGATGGATTCATAGCCGAAGTTGTTGCCGGATTAACGTCCTCCTAGCGAATTAGGCTCGTCTTCCATCGAAGAGCTTGCCGGTTAGGCCATTTTCGGTGGTCACGATTTCTTCGTGAAATTGCCTCACCGAGCTTCGAGAGCTTCGTCTTTATAGTTTTTTAGTTTGTGTTATAATTGCTATTACTAGGTTATTACTCTATTCCGAAGGTGAGATACTTCCTTTAACGTGAAATATTCTTGTTGTCTAAACTATATAGTAATTAGATGATAGTTTAACACTTTGATAACACTATGGGGCTAGCAAAATTAATTTTCAAGTTGAGATGTAGTGGGAAATAAATTTGAATAGAATTTTTGTGAATTTTAATAAGGCTAGAAAAATAAATATTGAAATAAATTTTAAATTATGTAGTTTACAATTTTTTAGTCTTGTAGAGTATTGTATTGTATAATATTGACAGATGGGACTAACAAAATTAATTTGTCTGAAATTAAAGTTTTAGTCTTGCAGAGTATTGTAAAGTTAGTATAACATGATAAAATTGGTTTATTTTGGAATGTAGAAGCACTGTTTGGCGACGAAGATTATTTACTTCTTGATTTAATTACACGGTGTCCGATAAAGCGGATGCTGTTATTTATATCCTTCCTGCCGCGATTAAATTATCGAGAAAACTGTTGCATATTTACGTTACGATATTGCAGAACAGCTGGAAAAATATATACATATGCGTGTATAGAGTAATTGGAAATTACTCGTCCGCTGTGCGTAGTAACATAATTCCGACGATTCATCTTTCAGTTGTCAAACAGCCCATATAGGTTGCGAGAAATGGTGCAACAAGTCGTATATACCGAGTTTCTGTGCGACCTGCGTATACCCAGTGTCGTAAGATAAATCGTATGAAAAATCGTAAACACGACCCCTATTACAGTCTGTTGCAACGTGCATCTGGGTTATTTTATACAATTTTTTAGAATGTTTCGAACTCAGGCTCTAAAATATTGGTTCTTTAAAGAAGTATACGATAATAATATAAAAAATATTAAAAATTAGACATTTGGTAACACTTTAAGTTCAAAGACTCCATTTTCTGAATTTTCTTTTGGAACATCAGACGATAGGCATACATAATAATATGCTGAAAATTCCCTTGAAATCTGTTACCAATCGATCCACTAGAACTTGAGGTATCATAGTAACCATTTCGAGAAACATGGTTTCGCGAAAATCGCGTTTGGAGTTTTCCATTACTGTGCAAACATTCTTTCAAGGTTCTGGAATACCCCCTCAACTGTGACTGTTTTCTCCATATGGAAAAAATTCCCCATCCTTGTTTCACACCATATTTTATAATTTTAACAATATACAGAATATAAACAGGTGATAATAAACAAATTATGCTAGCAATAATTCCTATTTAAAGTGACAGTGACTGTCTTTGAGATTTGATAGTAAATCTCATTCTCGTTAGTTTGATCTATTTAATTTTCTCATTCCCCTCTGTGTTCTCTTCGACAACGTTGACCTATCGTCGCGATGCATTGCGTAAACTTCTTGGGCCGTTTGCGCGGTTTTCCATGCCGGAGGAACACAATGCATACTGCGAGCGTGGATTCCGAAGAAAAGCCGACGGAAAAGAGTGTCGGTTACCGGATTCAACCACGCGTCGTCGAATTCCCTGTATGTGACTCATCGTACCAAGCTCCCTCGCTCACTCAATATTCATGCATTATGTAAGTTAACCTTACGTCGATGTAAAAGGACCCTAGCGGGCTTTCGTGGCACCGGTCCATTGTTACTCGATTGAGTCTTTCGGCGTTGTACTACACTTTGTCAAACGGTCTTTGTCGCGTCCGGCCGGAGAGTAATCTCTTTCGGATTCGATTAAACTCATACTGGCAACGACTCGGCGCACGGTTGCCAGCCGCCATCCTGCCAATTACCAGAAAACTGACCGCGTGAAATTGAATGCGACACGCCTCGTAGCGCGCTCGATCCTCTTTCTTCCTTCGTTTTCGTCAGGAATCTGGAATCGCGCTGACACGCGTTCGTCCTTTTGTCGCGAGATGATCTTGGACTTGGCGGGTTGCCTTGGCACGGACATGGGAAAAACGAGGACATTTTTCGAATTTTATTAAAGAAAAGCATGGCTACTACAAGCCAATACTATCCCCCACGGTCGGCCATTTTTATGTAAATAAACTTCGATAAATACTATTTAATCATTTGTTTGGTTATGATATGCAGTGTTTATAATAGTACGCAACAAATTCTTCACATACTCCAGCGGGATTTTTTCGTGTTTATTACCATTTGATTTTGGAATTTTTCTAATAACCTCACAGATGAATTTTCTAATCGATCTTTTCTAATTCTCTTAACATCTCCAATTTTAAAAAATACACGAAGAAGTCAGTTTTGCTTCGAATCTTGGACGTTTTGTGTTTGTTTTCATTATCATTTTCTCAAAGTAGTTCACTCTAGCGATAAAAGTTTAGCTTTCATACATTATTTCAGTCACTTATGTTACATTCTATTGCTTCTTTACCCCTTCGTAATGTAATATGTTTGAAAAGTCTATTGTTCTGTAAGCGAATTTTGAAATAGCCGCGGTTATAATATAGATGGCGATATACACAAAATCCGTGGTATGTACATTAAATAGCGCGGACTCTCAATGAGAGCGGCAGTGCGTGCGACGACTTGGAAAAGTAAACAGACGAAGTTCGACAGTAAGCGTGTTTCCTTTTCCGACCTAGCCCATCGATTCTCTTCCTTCTGAGCGTAATCTCCCTACAGTTTATTTTTTTATATGCACCACAAAATTGTTTGTCACTTCACCTGCAAAACAGTTTAAATTCTAAGCTACAAAAAAGTGAAAAATGGAACGAATCGATTCTTCCAAAGTGTCAGGATTAAACTACACCCTTACGGAGGAATTTCGACTCGACGATCGAAGTACTGCTACGCGTTAGCGTTGCTTTTAACAGTGAGTGTTGGTTCGCGTGTCGAGGCATTCGAATACCGAGATTCTTTTGGCCTTTGCTACCATGATCCGGAGATCACAAGCGTTTAATCATCCCCCTGGTCGCCCTACACTAGGGGGTAAAGAGATCCTCTGAATATTGTTCGTATCGTCGAGGAATTCTACTTGAACGACCCAAACTTGACCCCAAACACTATTGCATCTTTTCGAACTCGGTGAGTTTCTGGAAAATACATATTTGATTCTATTTTTCATTTACAACCCCTGGAAATAAGTATTTAACTAAACGCAGTAATAATCTAGCTAAAATAAACACGTTTATACCTAAAATTCTACGATATAAACATGAAAGGTTTGACAGCTATAAATTGGCCAGGTATCAAACAAATACATGGAAAATATTTAAAATTTTGGTTTATTATAAAATACAGAGAAATAATAAAATGGTGCTTGAGAAAAAAAGCATTTGACATTAGAAATCTGCAAGCAGACTAATATTAACGACGAGTAGTAATCGTTAGGAGTTTCCAAACGACCCAATATTTGATTCGAATCTATAATGGTGCAGCATACCAACCAAAAACTAGGGGCACTGAATTTAACAGGCAAAAATTAATGTTAAGATCAGGGATTCGTTAGAAAGATCGATCTCTTCTAAGGAACAAAGAATGAAGAAAGCAGAGTCCTCAGAGTCGTTTGGAAATCGGTTTCGTTAGACGTCTCAGAGGCGACGACATTGACTTCTTTTTGTCTTCCGGTAGGCGAAAACGCGTGGAACACGCCAAAGAGGAAGCTGGTCGTAGCGGCACGTTCGCGTTTCCTTCTTCTCCCGGTTGGCTCACCCCCTCGTCTCCCGCTGTGCTAGTCGCCACCTACATACACACGCCGCGCGGGTACGTGGAACAAAAGGCCACCTCTGGTCCCGCGCTGTGTATCGTCGGGATTGATACAAAACAAAAATCGCGCGCAATTTATCATGTAAAAGCGGCGCAAACAGGAACCGCGTCGCCGGTGAATCGACGAGTCAGGATGGAGGCGGAGGATTGGAAAAAGGAAGACAACGGTCTCTTCTGTCTCTTCAGATGTCCGTCGTCTTCTGTGAACTTGCCACGACGGTTGACTGGACGGACAAATACACTGCGGATCGACTTCTTCCGCCAGGAATACATTAACGAGACTGGTTAACCTAAAAAAGACACGCGATCGTTTTTACGTAACGTGTTGATCGGATTCTTCTTCGGGGAACAAATGGAACTTGAGAGAAGAGACGAAGAAACGTCGTTGAAGGAAGAAACGGTGAATTTCTAACGAAGTTTCCGATGCATTCGGAAGTAATTTCGTATATAAAACGATCACAAATGATGGAAGTTAAAATTGCAACGAAAGAAAGAGAAGTTTATAATATTGATTTAAGTTTTGGGCTTAGAAAAATTCAACATCAAATATAATTCTTCTGCGGTATGAAGTATAAGCTGCGTGTGTAGTGCGTTCGGTGTAATAGTGTAATCTTGGTCACGTCGAGACATCGGTATTCCCATCCGGTTCGGGGCTAAGCACAAAAATTTGTGTTGGATTCCTTCAACAAGGATCTGGTATTTCTTATTATACAGGGGCCAAATTGTCGGTGCAGCAAAATAAAAGCATTATGCAGTATCTTCTGCGCTACTGACCGAACAAAATATTGAGAAACACGTGTCCAGAAATCTTAGAAAAGTGTACTAATGAGACCACGTTTAATAAAATCCATTTCTTCTTTAAAGGAAGATATATTTTATGTTTTCTGATTAAATCTGTCGAATAAATAGGTAAATAAAAAAATTTATTTCTTCCTTGAAAGAAGAAATATTCTGTAATTTCTGGATTAATTCGTGACTTCGATAAAAGAGCTTGCCAGTGCAACAAATCGAGTCACGTGTCTGAACTCGCGATTCCAAATCATGAAATTTATATCCAAGAAGAAACGAGGCGTTCGACTGAAGTATATTTTATTAAAGACAGGAAAGAAATACGAAGATGAAGTATTGCAGAATGTTTTACAACGTAACTTTTTCTTTAAAAGAAGAGTCGTTTTTCGAATGTTGTGATTTTGGTGAAACTCCTCGATGGACCCGCAGATCTCAAGCGATCGAATTGTGGGGGCAGATGGCGTCAAGAAGAAACGAGGCGAAGGAAGAAACAAAAAAAAGAAATCATTTATCCATCTTCGACGTGGCTCGTCTTCGGGTATTCTTCTCTGAACAGAAGAATACGGCCGTCTGTAGACAATCGATCCAGTGAGGTTCCTTAATCGGTCCATTTTACGGTCCCACCTCGCGAGGTAGCGAATATTTCGGAAGGGGGTGGGCGAAGAGGAACAGCAGTCGTTGAATCGAGCGAGGGAGTGAAAGGGGGCAGTAATCCGGTGCGAAGAAAAGCAGGAAAGCCGCGTGTGTGCTGTTGCTGGTACAGCCGGGACGGCGGGGCGAAGGACAGCAATGCCTCCGTGAACCCATTAATCATTCCAGCCGGATAAAAGGCAGCAAGGATGAAAAGAGAAGACGGACAGTCGGACGGACGGCAGGGCAGGCACGCAGCCCATGGAAGAAGAGAGAAAAATCCTTTCCTTTCTTTCCTTCTGTCGCTGTTTCGGCGCTCCTCCGTTCTATCCGCTCCTCACGGAGAACGAGAGGATCATTTTTTATTTTTCTTCTTTTCGAAATTCGTCGGAGGCTTCTATTGTCGGGGCCCGGACCGAGCTCACGAGAAGAGACTCTCAGACTCATCTCTTGGGCCCCGAGACGGTCTTTTCGACGGGGAGGAGATTCATTAACTGATAACGCGATTCTTTCTTCGAAGGTTCTCCTCTTGAAAATGATATCCGACCTCGACGATCGACCGAGAGGATATCGTGGACACCTGTTGGGTGAGCTTAGAATTTTGGAATCGAAAATGTCCGTTGGCTTCGAACAGTTCCTACACGAGATGAACGTGTCTCCAAACTTTTTGGTTCACTTTTATTTTTGAACGTTTTACCCCCTCGACGTACGATTTAATTTCAAATAATTTTTCAAACGTGTACTATTCAATTTTGTTTTGTAATATGTAATATAAGACTTGATGACCAGTGAGTAGCCTCATGATTGTAAAATATGTCATCAAGAACTTGTAACGAGGCAGACTCGTCATTGTATGGCAAGGGGTTAAGTACAGTATGAATTGTTGGAGAAGAAGCGAAGAAAGAATGAAGAAACCATGTTGATTCGCTAGAAACTATCCTTTCTATTCGTTAATTCTGAGAAAAATGTTCGAAGAAACGATCATGAAAAATTTTATATTTTTAACTGAAAGGACAGATGAAATACTTAACGTTCGATGTTTATCTCTTTCTTCAATATCAGAGAAAGAAGGAAAGAAGAGATCCATCCACTGGAGTGAAAAGAAGAGAATTATACAGTTACTAGTCCGTAGTAATGAAGAAAAAGAAGAAACAATATTCTAATCATTTGGCACGAAAAGTTGAGTACTCGAATATGGAAGAGAAGAAGAAATAATCATAAAATAGTTGCCAAGAATCTTCAAGATTCAGAGTTATGTGTTCATTTCCTCATTGAAAACCATGTAGACATGAAAACGTAAAATTGCATAGAAACTACGAAGACAAGAAGAAACGAAGTATACTTCATTTGCTGGAATGAGAAGGAGAAAAGTTGCTAAGGATTTCGAAAGAGACTAATCGTAAATCAGTCGCCAAGGGTTGTCTTCGTCTCCAGAACGTAAACTGGTGTCTATTTGTCCGTTATGAACCGTGTAGAGAAACGAAGAAAGAAGCAGAAGTTGTCGATAACTTGCAGGGAGTAGCCTTGGGACCTGGAAACGAGCCGGGTGGTTTCGAAACGACTGTTTCGAATCGGTTCGAATTTAATTTGAGATTTTGGTGGCCCTATCCGAGGGATCGTGGCGGTATTAAGCAGAGGGGGGGAATCGGGATCGTTCTGGTTGCGAGCTTTTATGTCTCCACGTGTAGCCCACTTGAGCACGTAGGTAGCACGACGAGTACCTACGACGTAGGTCTGCGAGATCGAAATCGGAGCTCCTTCGTCGGAACTGGGAGACAAAAGGGCCTCCGGTCCGGATGACAGGAGGTGTCGGAAACCTTTGGGATCGGCGACCTGTTGAATCCCGGGATCTCATAACCTTCAACGAATTCTGCGTTATTGTGAAAGAAGAAAAACGAGCACGCGGAGCGAAGGGACTGCTCCTCGAGAGGCCGAAATACGTTAACCCTTATCTGCGTTTCACAAAAAGGACGCCGGAATAATCAGGGGAGTGCCCCATGTGGTCCATTATTGCTCCCTCCAATCCACGCTTTAATTCATCTGGCTACCAAACGTCGACTAATTGCTACGCTAGTTGCTGCTCGACGTTTCGATGCTGTTATTGAAACAGTTCCGCGTAAACCTCCTTCCCGGAGGCGCTTCTTTGACATCGTTTGTTCGAAGAACTTCTTAAACGTTGTGTCTAATTAACCGTGGTTCTATTTGGTTCAAATAATTCGGTGTCAATATATCTATACCGCTATAATTTATTCTGCTCGTAAAAATTTGGTCCTAGAAAGTAATCGAACGAGGACAGAGGTATTCGTGTCGAACAGTTTTAAAACGATAAAACATATTCACCATTTGCAATCTTATTTTACATACATAGTAGATATTCTTCTTGAAAATATGTTTCTACATAGAAAAAGTTGTTGGTTCTTTAACCACTGATTCCAACAAAATTTCCTCTGTTGCATAGCTGGTCTGAATAAACAGATTGGTGGATTTGAGTTAGCACAAATTATTATGTTTGTAAAAACTGTTAAAAATCGTGAAAATTGCCCATTATGTACCTATTAATTATACTTCCTGTCCTCGTTTGTACAATTTGGACCAACAGACCCTAGAAACTATTCCAACATAACTGGAAAAATTGCTAAAAATAATTGAAATGCCAATGAATTGGCAATTCTTCGTGTTTAGATTTTGTTTACCGAAAAGAGGATAGGGCCCTACGTTGACCAGCTTGAACGCAACGCGTAAAAATCCCTAGGATCGAACGGGTGGGGGAACGTCCTTCTTGTAAATCTCGGGGAACTTTAGAGCTATCGCGCGGCCATTACAGCGGTTCTCTGTGACGAGAAGGGGTTAAACATTTCAGCTGCGGACGCAGCGACGATAAAACCGAACGCGTCGCCAAGGAATGTCTCTTCGCGAGGGGAACAATTATTCCCCCAAGGCATCGAGTCGAAGAAAATCGAGGAATTCACGAGGACGACGAGCCACCGCCGGCTGGAATCGTGGAACGTTTTATGAAAGCTTTTATGAAAGCCTTTACGAGCCGCGTCCCGAACTAGGGCCTGCTTCTGCTGAACACGTGACGGCCTTCCAACGCTCGTCTTCTTCTTCTCCGCGTACATATTTGCGTCCTCGTGTTTCCTTTATCGGTCCACGAAATTTACTACGCCCGCGGAGATTTCTGTGCTACCGGTCGTCCAACCCGATCTCTCGCCGGAATTATACATTTCCCAGCTACGAGCACCATCGTTCCGTCGGTTTCGTCTTCTGGTTCGCCTGGGGCCGTCGCTGATGTCCGTTTCCGGGTCAATTGGATCTCCGACTCTTTTTTCGTTCGTCAATTAAGTTCTGAGTCAGAGCGCGACGGCGAAGGGAGGGGGGTGTTAGGCTTATTGACGCAGTACAGTCCTTGCAGCGGAGTGGCTTTTCTTCGTTCGCGCCTCGCGTCGCGTGTGCGTTCCACAAAGAATGATCGATTCGAGGAATTTTGTCAACGTCAATTTTATACAATAAAAAAAGAAACATGAACAAATTTATATGAGGGTTCGAGTCTCTTTAGTATCGTTAAATGCTAATAAAGAAAATTGTACATTATTATCAAGATGAAAAAATTAGTTTCATTTTAAAAATCAAGGATTTTAAAAGTGACCGTAGATGAGAAAATTTTTGGTTTATTATCAAGTTGAATTGTGTTTCAGTCTTCTAAATAATATTTTATATTTATGATATACTTGTAAGTTAAATCGGTTTAAATGAAGTCAATTTAGGACAGTTTCGAAATATATCGAGAAGAAATATTGGTGTATTTTACTGGTTACAATTTCACTTCGTGGTGTTTACTTGCAATCTTGTACAACAAAAACTGGTTTGCAGGCGCTATGCATTGCAATTATAATTAGTCCTTCTTCATTACAATTCACCACCGAGAGAATATCGCAGCCACGTTTTATCTTATTCTCGCCGTCTGTATTTATGTTTTATTTTACGATCGAACGGGATGAGACTAATTTCCTTCGAATGCAATCTATTTGTTAGTGTTAATATAGCTTAATGTACTTTCTTTCTTTGTGGGAATTAAACCAAAATTTATGTGATCAAAAATTAGAAATTAATAACATACACACTGTAATATAGAGTACTGGACATCAAAAGAATTCACACTCAAGGAGATTAACTTCAAGCGTATACTTTAGTTATAATGTTTAAATTAAAGCTTGTCAATAAAATTAAATACATCTCTTAAAATAAAATAGAAAACTTAATTGTCCATGTAGTATATAAAAATATACTAGATACAATTTAAAATCAATATAACACCAAAGCCAAAAGAAAATAGAAAAATACAAATAGCTGAATTTTTGTATATATTGGTTCTTTGTATAGGGTGTGCTTGACATACCTAATTATGATTCTCAGTCTTCTTGTTGATTAAAGAGTTGGCTTTGTTACTTTTATGAGACTAGATTAACTAGCTACTCAAGATCACCTATCATACTTTCTAGTCACTCCCACACACCTTCTAGCTACTCTCACTAGTTTACGATTCTCCGAACATTTTATTTAAATATTGCCCAAATTTAAAACACGATTCTTTTTCTCAAATTCTCACAAAATGATAAGATTAGGTAACAATTGATATTGTCCCAAATATAACCAGAATATGTCTATGTGTTCATCAAGTTTGAGTAACCATAGAGTCCATAAATAAATTTATTCAGAATAAGATTGGAGTCAAAGTACGCGTTTCCTTATATTTAGTTTAGGAGTTCTTCGTTTTAGGGTCACCCAGCATCGAACGTTATTAACTCCAGAAACGGGGAATCGCAATTAAACGACCGACGCCATCACGATTCGTGGGAAAGACGCTTCTTGTCGAATTAGCGGCCAATTCGAGCCATTAACGTGACAATGATCGATACGCCAGTTCGGCGAGCGCGAAGCGAAGAAGCATCGCTCGAAACAGTCGCGATTAATTGCGTGGACCGCGTCAGCGCGATAAAAAGCCACCGAGGCGTTCGAACTTTGTTATTGCTTCGTTTTTGGTGAAATTAACGCGGTCGATGGGCGGCTTCACGACGAAAGATGGAAACGACAAGCCTGGTTTTTCTCTCCTCTTTCCGCGGGCTCTCCGGGGCCCGTCTTCCTCGTTTCTTATTTCTACTTTTTCCTCGGCTACTCCACGCGGCATTTTGTTTATTTTGCCCGTCAACCCGCTGACACTCGGACATTCGTTTAAATTTAGAATTCAATGGGATCCTTTTACCGGGCGTACTTTCGTGCCTTAACGGATTCCCTCGTCGGGTCTTGAAGATTATTTGTTTAATTCCGACCCCGCGTCGTTCCTTCCTGTTTCGCCCGCTCTCGCGGATGTCACTCGAAACGCGATGTAAATATTTTTATTGCCACGAGAGAATCGTGATTTTTCGGTTAACCGTGGTCTCCATTCTGTTTTCGCACCTCGTTCCTTCGTTGCTCGAAATCTTTATGGGATTCTCCTCGAAAAATATTTGGGCTCGATTCAACCCTTTTTCAAGTATTTTTTGCGATCATCCATAATTTCACATACGTACTAACAATCTTTATTTAGTAGTTCCATACGTATTTACTATGTTTATGTACATTTTAAATCAATTCATGTCGAAGATTTTTTATTCAGAATGTTATTATTTTTCTTTTTTATAAAATTCGTTTGGAGGCTCCGATTTAAACTTTCACCTAAAATTTTTGTTATATATACTTCCACTGCGTTTATATTCCGAAAGAAATTATTTTTCTGGAGATTCCTGATTCAGAATTTCATTATTATTTGAAGTCTTTATATATAGTGAGACAATCGATAATTAGTCGATACCGTAATCGCGAGCCACGAACCGTCAGTAGGGGGAACCCCCTCCACCGAGGTACGAATCCACGATCAACGCGAAATTCGGCAGTCGCGATCAGGAAGTCCAACGAGCGATACGAAAGTGAGCGAGAGAGTGTGATTTTAATTTATTATTATCTTATAATAAACTAACATCTAATCTTGTAACAATAGTATTGTATAAAGCACTGTTTATGTTGTTAATTATAACATAAATAAATACAATTATTATATAAAATTTCAAAAGTACAGAGAATATTCTTTCTCTAAGACTTCCGCAAGAAATTTACAAGAATTTTAGAATAATTGTGAGACATTAGACAAATGATCATAGGTATTAGAAAAAATAGTTGTGTTGTACAAAGAAAATTGATTTGACTGAAACGTCGAATTAGCAGTTCTCAGCTTCTAATGGCGTCCAAAAGCTCCGGCAAAACGATTCCCACCGTTTGAAACGCAAAATCGCGCGTCGCTAATTCTTCGACATTGCGGCGCTCGCTTGTAAAACTCGCTTAATTGCTTTATTTCTTCCTTGACGAGTTTTCTTCGCGGCGGTTGCGTGTAACGCGTAAATTTTACAGCCGCGACTCTCTTCGCGAGATTCTCGCTGGCCTCTGGCGACGAACGATCGATCCACTGCCACCTGGAAAATTCGATTAGGGAGTTCCAGAAAATATTGCACGTTTCAAAACTTTCGTTCGTTGAATCGTAACACCGCCATTAAAATTTATTTCAATTTTCCAATTATGTTAGTTGTTTGTTGAATCTCCTGTTAGAAAAGTACGCCATTGCTAGAAAAAAAGAATGGATAGCCGAAGTGAGTCCTAAGTACACACTGAGCGAATTGTAGAATTATAATTTTAACGATAAGCCTATGATTTTGATGCAATTCATTTGAAAATAAATAAAACGAACGAATAATAATTTATTGTTTATAGTCTTGGTTCACAAATATTGGTTTCCTTTTTAAGAGAATTTTAAGTAATGTCAGAAGTTTCGTATATACAGCTAAGTGGTAGCTATTCGTACCAGTAAATAGTTAGGAACAAGATTATCTAGAAACTTAACCCAGTCTTCCGTATTATTTTTGTGTATTAATCACCGATGCTCTGTCCACATCTTGTGAAACAGACTGTGTAATATATTTCGATAACGGTTCTTACAAACGCATGAATTTACAAGACAGTTTAGAGGCTATCCTTCACTTCTCGTGAAGAACCTGAATGCTTCGATGAGGAAGAGATTTTCTCGTTTTTGAACCTAGTCTTCTCGCTTCCAGAATCATTCCTCGAGTAACATAGTTATTGAAAAGTGGTCACCGATATCAGCATGTCAGGCAATATTGTTTCCTGTCAAATTTCATGTTTTTTATAAGTTGTTGATATCATTTGAAATAAAATTGCAGCTTTTGCCAAAGAATGTTGTACACGCCGGTTCTTCTTTTAAGTATCACTTAAGATGCTCTACGATTTGGAAAAGGATTATGTGGATTTGATAAATGAAAAATTTTATATAGTTACATACTAATTTTGTCTTGAATGTTTTTCCTTTACGTATTGATAGTAATATTGGAAACAAATAAAATATAATACTCCTAAATACCTAAATAGAGATAAATATGCAACTATAGTGTAAGGACCTCAACTGTGTCAACCAGAATAAAAAAAGGTTACGGAATAACAATTATTTTCTTGCCTGAAATGTTTCCAATTACATGTCGCCATTACGAACGATACTTTTGTACACAAATACTTAATATAATCGTTATCTCGACTTCCGATAAATAACTCAAATTACAACATTATCAAAGTAAGAATTAACGATAGTCAACCGGATTCGTCGAACAGGAATTCGTTCTCCGAATTCACTCTCCGTTCCCAAGCCATCTTCGATCGATAATAACTACGTGTCGGGACGCGAATTTCAGCCGTCTCGTTTCGTCGAATCGGTGATAACATAATCATCGATGGTTGATCGTTCGTTCGCGCGTCGAGCAAGCATCGATAAGCATCGCTGGAAGTCCAGACTGCGGAACGCGTTTCACGCGAAAACCTGGTAACTCGTTATCTAGAATCTGCCTATCGATCTTGGATCTAGGGAACCTGTCCGCCGCGCTTCACTGATTTACGCGAAACTCGGTGCATCGAACATTATGCACAGTTGTGTGCTTTTCGCTGACGGAGATCGAGAACTCTGCCAGACGAGTCTCTTCGTTCGGTTCGGCATTTCTAAAGCTCGCCTCGGATTTTTCTTCGTTCTCGAGATTGACTTAGCAAACAGACTCGAATCGACTTCGTTCGGTTTAGTGGATTCACTTTTAAGGGAATTTTTATCGAATATAAAGGGAATATCCAATTATAGTGCAAGGACGAGGGTTTCTTCTCATTTTACGGGGTTAAGGAACAAATTTTCAAATATTTTTGTAATTTCTGCATATTCTTCACCAAAATACGCGTTGTTTGCCTTTTGAAATATTAAAATCGTTCAATCCGTTCAGAAATTATGATATTTTAAACATTTGCATGAAATTTTAAGGAAACATTTCTGGCTAGATATTATATTTTCGGAAAAGAATTTTTTTCTCGAAAGTTCGTCGGATTTTAAAGGTATGTGTATTGACCAAAAATGATTGTAATTGACCTCTGCAACCGAAAATAATTTTTCCACAACGATTTGAAATTTTTTTTTTTCGCCGAAAAATTTAGGCAACTCGAATTTTTTTCTCAAAAGTGCGTAGGATTTCGAGGGTATGTCTATTCACCAAAAATGATTGTAATTGACCCCTGCAACCGAGAATAATTTTTCCAGAATGATTTGAAATTTTTTAATTTTTTTAGTAACTTTTCAACGAAGCCTCAATGAAGAGGTTATTCTTGACTTTCGTCTTATTTTGGCCTCTAGAATCTCCCATTATAATTTTTCCCAGGGGTGACTGAACACCCTGTATACAGTCTTACGTACGAACATTTAATGGTCAAGGTTTGCAAGGTTCACCTCGTCGATGCAGTTACCAGAATTGGTATGAAAAAAGTGTGGCGAACATTAGCGAGAGAGTACCGTGTATCAAAGGATCTGGTCCCAGCACAGAATTCGTGTATTCGTGACTTTTCTTTTCCAGGTCCCCGGTTGGCATCGATCCTCGTTATCCCCGAGGCCGTTTCTCGGGGAGGGTCAACGGAATTCATAACCGATAGAAAAGGCCCCGTGTCCATTAGCGTTTCCACGGAGGACCGGCGCGGCGGAGACTCGATTAATTTTTCAAACAATCCCACTCGGTGGACTCATCGATTCGTGGGCCGAGATAGGGAGGCCCCGGACACGTCTCGTGGTCTCGGGAGAGGGCCCATTAGGCCCCGCGGCGCGGAGGCCCCTGCTGCCCCTTGTCAGTCTCCGAAAACCAGAAAGTCAGCTTGTCAAATTAATCACGGATGACCAATCCATCAGCAGGCATTCCTAGCCGAGGTGGATCTTTGGTCGGCTGATGCCCGGGCCCCGTAGCCGCTCTTCGTTTCTGGCTACCAACCCGGGACCCCGGTCTTCGTCCTTCTTGCGCGGACAACGACAGGGATCTCCGCGTTAGTTTCTGCCCCCCTTTTTTTCGGGGAAACGTTATGGTATGCGTGTGTGCACGGGGGAACCTGACGCTTCTTCTGCGTGTCCGGGGCTTGCCCTCGCGGTGCTTGATAGATAATGTTAATGGAGGGGAAGAGGACGCCGCGATGCTTCTGGATGAGTAATGTTAACCCTTTCGCCGTTGCTCGGTCTGAGGGGGAAGTGTTTGCGGTGCACGGGGTGGGACGGGGGATTTGGAAGGCTTTCGAGACGGTGTTCGAAGCAGTATGATGAATTGGCGAGATTGCTGATGACCGTTTTAGATTCTCTTCTCTTTTTCTAGACTTTCGGTAAACTCGATGCTCGCGCTTTGTTACGGACAATCGTTCCTGGCTGCTCTTCCAACAACCCATATCAAAAAGATCGATTTCTTTTTATTTCCGCAACTTTTTCAAGCTTGAAAATACGCCCACGAAGCCGTGTTACAAAGTTACGCGTTTTTCGCGAAAATGGCTGATATCGGGAGCTCTGATCTGAAATTTCTGACTTGAAATATGTAGTAAATCTTCAGGAGACGCCTTTATAGCCAGAAATAGGGATATTATGATCTCACGTGTTGTCTCTCAAAAAGGAGACGCGGGGAAAAGTTGATACTTAAAATTGTAGGCGAATTTTGAGAGAAATTTAATTTTAATATTTCTTTAAATAACAGTGTTGGCAATAATAACTAGATTAATACGACAAAAGCAATTATATGTATCATTTTACAATACGGTAATACAGATCTTCATTGAAACAATGAGAAACATTTTTCCAAGCGATTCCCCATTATTTTCTCTGTCACTCCTATTCCTATTAACGATATCTCGACTCTACTATCAACACATCGTTAAATACCATTAGGATTTCGATAGTGGTGACTCTACTCTATAATCCAGCCGATTTATAGCAAAATTCGTCGTAAGAAGGATGGCGTCGATTTAGATTTTCCAAGATTTCGTAACCATTTCTCGATAAATCGTTTATTCGTTTGTCGTCCGCGTGAAATACACGTTCTTCGCGAAACACGACAAAGCAACGTTTGTATATTTTTCCCCCAGCCCCGTCTAAAGTCATTTCAGCGATTTCATCGGTGGATCTGTTTGTTGACACGGCCGGGTAATTACGAATCACTCGGGATCGAAGCGCGGCACGTTTCTTCGGGAAATGATTTAAAGCGGATGAAAGGGAAAATAAGAACAGGCGTCGCCTCTCGTGGGAGTGTGGTCCCTCGAAAACACATGGCCGCGGTACAGTCTCCGTGAAAAGGTTGATGATCGATCCCGCCCGCGGCTCGCCACGGGTTTCTCGGGGATCCGCCGAAACGATCGATCAGCGACGAGATTTCTCGATCGAAACGTCACGATACCGCGGCACCGTTCTTTTTTTTTACTTGGCGAACGCACAACATTTTTGCCAGGCATTTGCCAACTATTTATTATAGGCAATTGGCAAATTGGCGGTCACGCGACACGGTTTTAAAGACGAACGGAAACAATGGGATCAACGATTATATTTAAATCGACGCCTTTCGCCGCGACCGACACTATTTCCGATCGTTTCTAGATTATTTTCTAGAGCTATAATTACGCATAGTCCGGTCCACGCGGGTTAATAGTTGGAAAGAAGTCATATTGGGATTGACAGTTTCTTAGCTATCAATTATCATCGATGGTAAACAGTTTCTCGCCATTTTGTAAAAATCTGAATATCGTTTGTAATTTTATTTTCTATTACAATAACTTCTCACTTTCAAGATATAATTTTAGTCTTTGGATCTATATAGATAGTGATGATCAATTCCTTAAACAGTCAGCTGTGTTTGACGACATTTCCTATTTAAATTGTAATTTTAGCGAAATCTAAAATATATTCGTAAATTTTAATGTGTTCAGAATTTTTGGAGGTCGCCACAGTTGGCTGGTTAATCGAAAATAAGATCTTGCAATTTATTAGATGCTCGAGTGCAAATTTAAAACATCAAAGTGGTGGTTGTTTGAACATAGACTTTGATAATATTTTTAGGTTCTTGTAACGTAAAATAGAAATGATTTAATACTTTTTTAATGTCATTTTCGATACAAGAAACCTTGAATTTTAAGTCTAGAAAATATTTAAAAATTTGTACAGCTTAATGTCCAGTGAGTAAGATCTTTCACTCTGGAGTTGGTGTAATTTTTCTCTTTTTCATTATTATGAATTCCTCGTAAGGGAATTTTCAATTATACATCCTTAGTTTTCGGTTGTTAATTTAGAAATTTGAAAGCAAACGAAATATTTTGAAAAGCAATTAATAAATAAGTTCGAAATTTCAATGGTAGTAAAAATATTTTTCCAGGCATTCTGAGAAACAGGAAATCGATATAAAAAGAATGAAATCAAAATTACAAGAACATAAAAAACACAAGATATTTAAACAAGTTCCAATAATGGTAAAAATATTTTCTCATACGTTTAGGAAAGTAGAACACCGATATAAAAGGTTTAAATAAAAATTGAGATATTTAAACAAATTTCCATAATAGCATGAAGGTTTTTCCGGGAAGTAGGAAAGCGTGTCACGAGGAGGGTTAAATACTAAAATGGCCTGTATTGGGAAATTTGGAAGGCGTCGACGCATCGATTCGAATCGACGGCGAAAAAATAGAAGGGCGGCCCGAGAATATAGCCATTCGTCTTCCGCAGGACGGTGGAGTTCGTAATCGAAAAGCGTCGAAAACGCAGCGCGGACCGCAAGAGAAATCTCGCGTGGCCCGAGGGCGACATCGCCAAATAAAGGGTTAAGGGCCGTGCCGAATCCCAGGGCTCTTTTATCCGAGCCCGATGCGCCGGATGATTCAGGGGAGAGAAAAGACCCGCGAAAACCAGTTTGTCCAACCTAATACGGTGCCCGTGGCTTCGACGATCTTAATGAACTTCTCTTTCCGCCGTTTCTTCCCGCCATTTCGCTAATCTTCGTTTTAAATACCGCCGGGGCTTTTCTACGAATCCGCGATTCGACAACTAATTAACGCGATCGAACGCCATTGGAGAAAACTGCACTCGCTGCACTTCAACATCGCAAATGGTTAGGAACCGTCGAATTCTCTGTTTTTAATTTTAATTTTTAAAATAAGAATCTGAAATTTCGATGCTCCTGATAATATAGAATAGAATTAGATATTAATTGAATGCTCTCTACAAGTTGTACAGAAAATTCTTATTACGACACTCAGCCTTCTGCAATAATCGAGGCACTACTGTATAACGTTCGTAAGAATTTTATTAACTTTTTCTAATTTGGTGGTAACGTCTATAGGGAAGATATTTCATGGGAAATAATTGTGTATCATATAATATATGTTTATTAGATTGTGCAAAAATTATTAGTCAGGAAAATCAGATGAAACTTTTGGTTCTGAAAGGGTTAAGTTGGGATATCTAGTTTTTGGTAATCACTTTCCATTTTTGGCTAATAATTGTTTATTTCTGATGTAAAATGACGATCAGCTTGGTAGATCTACTAAATTCTACAGAACTTTGGCTAAATTTTCGTTAAACTATTGCAAATAATTGACTGAATCAGTGTTTCTTAAAAGATAAGGGATCCCTAGATGATTTAAACGTCTCATTGTATTAATGTATTGATAAATGAATTTTAATAATTGTAAGAGTATATTTCATTTAATAAATGCCTCCATTTCTATAGTACGGTTTAACAAAAATTATACAAATATTACACATATTAACAACGTTTTCTACTAGAGTAAATAATAGTAATAATACGTATCGATTTTACCAGACTTATCAAAAACTTAAATTAAATATTACAATAGTATCAGACGTTTTCAAGTATTTAACTTGCCCACAACCATTGTTCAAAATCTTTTTATGTTCAGTAAGTAAAAAATTCAATGAATAAAAATTAAAATAAACAAAAGACATATTTTACGTATAGATCTTGGGCAAAGAAGTTTTTGAAACGTAACAAATGATTCTAGTTGAAACCAGAATGCGAGAAGCATAATTTTTATACAACAACATGATTCCAGTCAGAGAATTCGAGAAACTTTTTCTCGTTGCTTTGGTATAGTTTGTATTTTTTTTTTTGTGAAGGATCTCGAGGCTACGAGCTTGCTAATTAATGACCAAAATGGGCCGCGCAATTACCTTAATGAAGGATACAGTGCCTGAGAGGATATTACAAGTTTAATCGTATAAACGCAAGGAGATGCAAGAAGAATTATTATAGCAATGAATCTGCTGTTATTATCTATTCTATTGAGGTGATAAATAATATGATCGTGCAATTTCTGCATACACGTGCGGACTAATCGAATTCGTGCATCGAATTCTGCACAGCGTTCTCTCCATCGAACCAGAACATTTTCTGACGCAAATATGGAAATTGCAAGGAATAGATCGAGGGTAATAAATGCAATAAAGGGTGTTTCTTTATACATCTTCATCCCTTTCGATTTTACGATTATATAGATTTCAAGGGCATCGATGTCCTCATTAACGCTGCATTGTTATTTGAAACAGCAGATTTAATTGCTCCAGTTTCGATCGTTGCATTAAAGAAAATATTTCGTCCCACTTAAAGATGTATCGACGACGAAACGTGTTTTCTTATCCGAATATTTGTCCCTTTGTTGTCAAGGCGTGCTCGAATTAAAAGAAATTATTTTGACTGCCAAATATATGTTTTACTATGAAAACTACATTAATTCTCAAGTCCCCATATTGAATGAAATAAGTTTGGATAGTTTTGGTCCAGCAGCCCACTTGTTAAGGAGGGGCAACAAAGAGTTTAATAACCTTCTTGTGAATCAATAAACGTTAACGTTTTCGATCTTCCCTATTTTGGGCCTGCTTTAGGAATGAAAAATTGAACCGATAATTTCGATACGGAAGGGTGAATTTGACGTGGGATAGGAGGAGCAGGGCGCATAGTTTATGAAAACGTTTCGCGAAGAATTTTCGTGCAGACGTATCGAGGAGAGGAGAATACAGAGAGGAACGGCATTAAAGCTGGCCTAATCTTAATATTCAAATTTTGCGGCGAAACCTGGTCGGTCCCTGACGGGGGTGGGAAGAGCGGGGTTAGTGGAGCGGGGCGGGGGGATGGTAAAAGTGAGCCGAGAGCAAGCGGAGGCCGCGCATAACCGATTCTCGAACTCATAAATTTTAAATTATGTCAAGCAAAAAGAAAGGACGCGCGGATGGGACCCGACCTCGGATAAAATAAGAGGAGAATGGGGGAGAGGGGGGCCTCAACCCCTCCCACGTTGCTCTAGAAAAAAGCAGAAAAGCCTCGCTGGGGCCCCTGAGGAACGCAGGACGCGAATAAGGGCCCGAATTATTAAAAGAAACCGGGTTTCCGTGGAGAAGTATGGCGGTACTAAAACTGACGAGCCAAACCGTCTCTAACTCAGATTTAACGCCCAACCGACACGCATCTGGGACCTCTACTCGCCATTTGCAATATTAATTGTCTCCTTAAAATTATAAATCATGACTTCAAGAACCCCCGAGCGTCCTCCGAGGGGAAGAAAATTAAACATAGTTGGGTGGACGGAGGTCGACACCGGAAGACTAGTTTTTCAATTTCCACTGGCCATCTACGATCTTAATCTGAAACTTAAAATTAGAAACGAAGGTAATATGCGGCTGGTGGTCTTTGGACGCTGTTTAATCGCGAGATTAGGATTGAGATACCCCACGGGAAGTCCAACACCTCTTGTCAACCATTTGCAATCTTAATCTTAACGTTAAATTTAAACATCATGGTTATATGATCCTAGTGTAACCTTTAAACGCGATATTAAGATTGCAAATGAAACGTAGCAAAGTACAGTACAGGTGACGTACTGTGTTTTCGTTTAGAAAATATTTAGCAACCCTGTCAACAAGTCCAAGAGTCCCAATCCGTATGTAAATCGGACCTGTCAATAACGTATCGCGAAATCGGTGTTCCGAAACAGCGGTGCGTGAATTTTGTTGACCCAGAGAGTATATTTCTCTCCGGTAGTTGAAATCTACTCTGTCCAAGCAACTCTCTTATCTGGTTGCAGGAAAAAGTAGAAGAACGGGTCTCCCGTCGAACGCCTAGGGTTTCTGCGTTTTAAGTTCCTCTTAAAAGAGCCACGCCGTTGGGCCAGCCGCGGGGAGGGGAAGGAAGGAGAGGCTTATTGCCACAACACGTTTTCCATACGCGAAACAGCTTTATGGGGGTCGCCACGAAATTTCGGGGGCCCCCCATTACCGCGTCGCGAGAGAGGGGCCCCACCGAGTCGAATTTCCGGCATTAATTCGACATTATGCGATATTCAAATCGGGCCCTCGGTGGAATTTTTTCGCCTAACGAGCTCCTACCCCCTTTTCGTCAACCCCCTCCAGCCGCTGGCATCCCGCCCCTCGGACACTTTTTCTAAGTTTCACGGCTGTTCGACCGTCCACGGAGAAAATGGTTGCTTAATTTTATTCATATTTTTTTCTATACTAAACACCAAATTGGAGCAGTTTTTGTACCTTAATTTAAGTTTAACAAGGTCACCGAAATTGTTGAATATATAGAATATTGCACCCCTAAAGATTTGTACTCTTGCGAAAATATTTTTAATTTTGTTGCTTAACATCAAGTTCGTGTTACTTTCGTACCTCATTTTGGATAGTTAAAACTGAATATTTTGTAGAAATCGTTCGAGTATTGCGTCTCAGAAGCTCCAAGAAGCTGAATTTTATAAATATTTTTCTACCCCAGTTTCTCTATATAAATTTACACATAATTAATAAATGCTAGGCCGTTCTGTACATCTGAAATCAAAATATCAGAAACCATTTTGTTCAGTACGGCTGCGATACGGTCAAATAATTGACTCTTTCTTTTTACATTTAGTGAGTTAAAAATGTGTTAAACATTCCTTCTAAAGATATCAATCAGCCAACTAGAACTTAAGATATCATGACAACCGTATATACATTTCCTTTTTTAATTTTTAATATTTTTATACGAAAGAAATTGCGAATATTCTCGAAGTATAAAGCTAAAAGTGTGACAGAAATCTGTAAAGATTCATTACAAAATTGAGATCTAAACAAGAATAACCCCCGGTTAAAAAAGAAATTGTAACTAAAAAACAAAATAGAATACAATATTTTGTACTGTTTCGATGCATAGAACTGATAGACACCCCGCGTAACAGTTCGAAACGTTTATTTACCGAAGCTCGTGAACCAGCGATTCCAACGTTAAAAATCGTTGGGAACCATGGTTAGGAGAATCCTCAAAAATTTTCCAAGAAGAAAAAGGGCACAAAGGGGCGTCGATCCCTCGATCCCCAGCCTCGATAGCAGCGAGAGCAAACGGCAATAGAAGGACAGCGAGCGTTTCCCGGCGGATCGGCGCGGCTCCTCTTTGTTCGCGGCCGTTTCATTTTTCGAGTACGGCGGATAATTAATCTTGGGTGGGCATAAAAGGGTTTTCGGGTTCGGTCGCGAGAAAAAATGAGCGCAGCTCTGGCTTCGAACGTGGTCAGTTGTTCGCTGGCCCTTTTTTCTCTCCCTCCCCCCCCTTCGCTCGTTGTCCGCGTCCACCCCCACCTGACCCCGTGTCTTTCCGTCTTTATATTTCTCTGCCTGTTTCCCTTTCCCCTCCGTCCACCCCCCCGTTCGTCCGCTCGACATCGCCTCCCACACCGCGTGGCACCGCGGGATTCTAACCGCCATCTCGTGCCCCCCCACCCCCCTCGCCAACCCCCCCTGCCCGCACCGTGGGCCCCGTGGTGGTTTTTTTTTCCCCGTGCTTTTTTTTCCAGAATTTGAGTCAATAAAAAATCGCCTGGAACAAAGGAACGAACGGCCGCCAATTTCTCACAGGATAATGTCCGGGGCCCCATCGTGGCCCGGCGGAACGCTAATCACGGCCAGGCATCTTGACTTCTGTTAGGTGTTAAAAATGGGCCCCGCGGGGCCCTTCGGTCTTTATCTCTCGCGCCACTCGCCCCCCGCCCTTCTCCCGTGGGCCCTCTCGCTCCCTCCGACGCGCGCGGTTTCTCCTCTTCTGGCTACCCACGGCCACAGTCAAATATTAAAATTTGGAAACGTTACACCCGGCTCGATGAATTCTCGTTTCGTTGGGCCCCGGCCCGGCTCCGAGGCTCCGCTGAAAAATTACGCAGATGGCTCATTAATTCGAGCGCGGGCCCCGGGACCGTTGCTCCCTGCGGCGATTTTTCTGCGAGAGATCGGGATCTCCGCGAACCTGAGAACCCCGTACGAGTCCTCGTCGATTTTCCATTACGTTTTTCGCGAGATTCGTGGGATCTTTGGGTCAGTTTCGAAATTCGTGATTTTCGAGTCCTGACGGGCTGGGATCCATTTTGAATCTTCTTATGGGGGGTTTCAATGAAAGTAGAGTCAAGCTGAATGTAATTTAATTAGATTTGATAACATTAGACGATTCTTTTAAATATAATTACGGGACCAATATAGTCGTAGCTTGGGTTGCTGACCCCCCTAGCAACGTCGTACTTTACTCAACGTACTGTACTCACTCTCTTTTTCATAAATTCGCATTGTAACGAATAATAACATATATTATGACACCGTCTACTTCTTTGGTATCTCTTTTCCTACGTTTAAACGCTCTGTCATTTATGCAGTACGTGATTTGCAACTTTATTCTCTTTTTGTATCCATTACGTCTCCTTTCTGTTTAGATACCTTTTCACTTTAAGTGTTCTCGTATCTTACTGTTTATGTTTGCTTTCTCTTTAACACTTATTTTATCAAATCCTTTAATTAAACAAATAATGAACGAAAATAAAGAAATAATTAGATAGTCTTTACGTGCTTCAAAAATTTCAAATTATAATTACAACGTGACAAATTTAATTAGATTACATTCTGTTCAACTCTGAATAAGAACGATAAAACTTTAAATTATTATAGCTTCCATATTTGTTATTTGGTTGTTCAAATCCATTTCCAATTCCGGATTCGTGATCGTTGACCTGGAAACCTCTCAAAAAATTTGTAAATGGTAAACATTTTCCAAACGAAGAATCGAAATCGAAAGAAAAGAAGGGGGAGCAAGATCTGTGGAAACTGGGGCAACTTCGCGCGTACGTCCATTTTCAAGAAGCTTCCCTTAGCGCTGTCGATTCATTTTTTCGCGTGGACGCTGTCGTGGCGCTATTTTGTCCGGTAATTCCATAAATAAAGATAAAAACTGAAGCGCGACAGGCGCGCCGCCTAATGTGAACTTCGTTCACGGTTCGTTTACCGTATTTAAAATCTGGATAAGGTGCCTTTTCGATCATTTTTCCATATCATCGACGTTTTTCTGTCCGTCGAACACGGCCCTCCAGGTGATTCTCTCCGGACACGGAGGAGCTGGAACGAAGAACCGGCCCGAGACGCATTAATGACGCGTAGTCGATTCGCCGCGGTCGATATATCGTCGTCGGCGATGACGAGCCGATGGAGAATCGACGATTTATTACGGAGATTCGTCCGAGGCCGACTTTTCCATCGCGATCCTCGCGGGAACCGCGCTCTTTGATGGATCGTGTCTTTTATCGCGTGACCTTGAACCCTCAACAGGTGTCGGTGCCGGCCACCTCGAATCGATTTCCATTTTTCCGCCCCGCGAAATTATTGGATTATCCCCGTTGCTCGCCAACAAATGAACCGCCATTAACTTTCTGCGTCCAACAGACTTTTTTCCCCAACCATCCACAATTCCCCCCTTTTCACGCTCCGTTTCCAACAGTTATTCGCCTACCGGAGTTGGGGGCAAATTTTCGTTCGTAAATTCATTAGCGGATTTTTCGAACCGACACTGGGTCGAACGAAGCCACAGGTAAAAGCTGGTTTAGAAATAAATTTAATAAATTTGATGTTAACCCAGCAAACTATATCTTTCAAAGTCGTAAAAGCTTTTTGGTTCTTAATAAATAACGATAATAATATTAATATTAAGCGAGAGCTCGTATATTGGAGCAATTTTGTGGTGCCATTTTTATACAACTTTGGAACTCGTGAGAATCAGTAAGGCTTTCTAGCAGGCCCTGCCTTAGATATTAGGAAATCGGTTGAGGATTGTACATATAGCAATCGAGGGGTCGGTCGAGCGCTTGTGAGAGCTCGACCCCTCTGGTGGCGAGCATAGGAAGCAACGCCACAACTTTAGCAGATTATTGCTGGAAACTAAACGTAAACAACACTAAGTGAACGTAAATATTTTACGGTAAAAAGTAACAAACTACAGAAAATGTTTATTTTAATCTACCAGACTTGAATCAAATAAATCATGCCTTATTTTTTTCAAATTAAAACAAGATAAATTGTTTTTCTCTTATTTCTTATCTGACAATACAGAAATAAAGGCAGCTTAATCCTAAAGAATGCACACTATTGTTTACAATTTGTTGACCGGTTATTTTATTTATTTAAAACGTTTCTACCACTACTCTGTGGTCCTCGATAATATAATCGTAAGATTTCCCACTTAAAAAATACACGTAATCCTGGTGTTTGCCATCAGTCTCAAGAACTTAACGGTGAGTTAAATTTTTCCAAATTAGTTTGAAATATGGAGCGCATAATTTTTCCTGTTTTCTGTCGATGAACTTGTCGCCTCAATCGTTGTATGCCAAGCGAGGCTGAACCAGGATCGAGAAACGAGTTAGACGCGACTGTTGAGACGTTGTAAGTCGAATGCATAGAGAGGATCGTGCAAAAGAAACGATCGATCGTGTGAATCGTAAATCGAAGAGTCCCGTGGGAAACGTACGCGTCTTGTTTGTCGGTCGATCGCGAAATCCGTGTTTCGATTTCCACGTATGCGCGTTAGGCATGCGTAACGCGAGGAATACTATAAACGCTCACGTGTTTCATTACACGACGATACGCACGAAATTCGATTCTAATGGGAAACAAGAAAGCCGAGACCCGGCCACTCGTAATCCGACGTCCACGGCGCGTTTCAAATACCTAAATCACGAATAACGACGCGATTCCTCGTAAAACGGAGTGCCCTGGCCCCGACACAGACCCCTCGGACTTATCGCTAATTGCGATATTAACCGGCGCGGGCAACGATCGTTTTTCGCGCGAGCCATCGAAACTCGAGGATTTCGCGTGTTCCTGGAACACGAGATATAAAGTTCCACGATCCCTTTTACTCCCGATGTGTTCCCCTCCGACGAGTCCTCGTTCAAGAACAATCGTGTCGAATATGCTCCGCGACGCTCGATTAACACGTTCAGGCCCCTCGAATTCTCCACCAAAAAACGAAATTTTGTTTTCAGATAATTGGATATTTAAGAGCCCTGTCTAGATTTATTTCTTTAATAAAAAATCATGACACGACGATTATTAAATGGTCCTTATAATTTTTTTCTTGAAAGTGCGTAGGATTTCGTGGGTATATATAAGGACCAAAGATGATTGTCATTGACCCCTGCAATAGACAATAATTTTTCCAGAGTGATTTGAAACTTTTCAAATTCGCCCAAAAATTTAGGCACCTTCCTGAATTTTTTTCTCGAAAATGCGTAGGATTTCAAGGGTATGTGTAATGACCAAAAATAATTGTAATTGACCCCTGCAACTGAAAATAATTTTTTTTGAACGATTTCAAATTTTTTAAATTCGCCAAATAAATTTCTCCATTTTGGTACATTTTGTAGTTTTTCGAGAATTAAAATTTCCCATAATTGCATGAATATCCACAGTCCAGGAATGATACATGATCTCATTGTATGAGATCTAAAATTTAAGATCGAAACTTAAGTTTACGAAGCCTACAGTTTAAACAAATTATCAACTATTAAATAACTCACAACTACTCTAATTTAATATTTTTTCTCATGTCAATTAAATATATTATAAATTCAACAATTTAACGTAAATTCTGTATAATATTATCGGTACTTTAAATTAAGTTTCCCGATAGAACATACTATACGTTCCGTCTGTTTTGAGGTTTTGTAAAAATATAAATTTTCTCACCGAATATATCTCATAGTTTACAGTTGACGGTTTCACAATAAATCCTATTATAAGAAATTATTCGACGCAGAATTGTATTTTATTAATATATGTTGATTGATTAAATTAAATCAAACAGAGAGACGAACGTCAGACGGAGCAGATTTCCTTGTCGCGTTCTCTCACGGCGATGTGCAGCTTTCGTTGAAAAACCCGAGACACCCCTCTCTTCCGTGGTACTCGACGATTACTCAAATTTCTCAGCGAAAGGAGTGTCTCGTGTCTCGGTTTTCCATCCGCGTAGCGCGGGGAAAGGGATGATCCGTTCCACCCCTGGTTCGACCCCTTCCGGAAGAGACTTCACCGTAGTGAGAAAAGAGGAAGAAAAAGGGCGCGACCCCAAAGGAGCCGGCAACCCCGGCGGGTCACGGGGTGAATACCGTTTTACCGACTATTAACTCACTTTTACCCTGTTTTCTTACCCCCCCGGCAGCCCTCGGGCTGCCGCGAGAAAGAGGGAAGGTTTCTTCGTTCGTTCGAGGGGCGAAATCCACCGTGTTTTTCTTCCCCTTTTCGAGGTTTCTTGCGTAATCTTTCCTTTTTTTCCTGTTCCCCCCCGGGGTATAGTTCCCCTGCTTTTTATTTTATTTCCACGATTTTCTCTTCCCTCATCATTCCTTTTCCGGGTTACCGGTGGACGCGCGCGTGCAGGTAGCTGCAGCTACCTGCGAACTCGTGGAGGGACAAAAAAATACGCAAGTTTTCGGGGGCCACGGTCGATTTAACCCCTGAGAAAAATCGCTCAACCCCCTTGCGAGGCCGCGTCGACGCACGGGGGTTAACCGATTTCTCGGGCGAAATTTGAAATCGGAGATTCCCTCTGTCTCTCTCTCTCTTTTTCTCTCTGGCTCGTTCTGCTCCCGTTTCGACTGGACCGTTTAAAGGCTTAAGTATCTCGTAAAAATGGGCGCAAGATGCGACGGGGTGCACGTTTTTTCCGTGTCGCGACTACGAGGTCGGATGTCACCGTCATGGTTCTTCGTTTCGCGTCGAAAGTGGCAGAAAATCGAAATCATCGAGCTTCGAGAGACTTCTTGACGAGAGAATAATTGAAGAGCCGAAAAAAGGGCCTTTCCTGGCATGTGCCATTTTTCTGATTATTGCAATTTTACATATAGGTATTATTTATTTATTTATACACTTGAGTATACATTTACATTCTGTCAATGGATTAATTCATCTTAAATCTTATGGAGAAAACAACGAATTAATGTAAATTAGTAATGTTATACTGTAATAATTCGTGTAGATCTTTGTTCGATATTAACCCCTCAACGACAGACTGTTTTAACGAGTCCATTTCCATTCCAATCATTAAAATAAAATAAATATACTATTGCCACATACATTTTCTATTCGAAGTCACTCATATAATCAATGTGATCGCAACTTTGGAATATTCAAAACTGAATAAAAAACAAAACTGTACGAAACATCGAAGAGTATGTTACAGTACTTAAAATCTGTTGAAAAAATCTGACTCTATTAAAGTATTTCACAAAACACATTTAATTTATAATTCGAAAAGTCTAGTAAAAAATCAATTACATCCGATATATTTTTTATAATAAATTATAATAGAAATATTAAATAAAACTGAAAAACAGAAATTTCTTTCTGTTAGTAGAATGTAATATACTCTTACACAATTAAAAGATAAAAATAATCTTTCTCTTGCTCCCTTCAATTTGAATAATATTAAAAATTGTTTTCTCAGGTTTCAATTAAAATTCTCTGTATTTTTGTTTAAGTATTTAAAATTTTAATATGATTTAATATGATTCAATTTCAAATTAAGAATTTTTGAATTTTGGTTTTGATAGTCTATTTTTTATAATAGACTATTTATTTATAATAGTAGTAGTAGAGCTCTGTATAAACCATTCCTTTTAATTTCTGTTCTGGAAATATATTATTTCTTTCCTCGCTTCTTCGTTAAAAGATTCCATCGGTTAAGGAATAAAAGAAAAATTGACGTTGGAATAAATTTTGATTACTCTAATAAAATAAGTAAATACTCTAATAAAACTGATTCCTCGAATGTCTTTCTGGTCGCAGAACGGTTCTACGGAATGTTACTAAAAATAGGTTACTGACATTTACTTACGTGGATTTATCACCTGATAAAGAGCAAAACATTTTAATGATTGCCCGTGATGAGTAGGCGAGACGTGGAGTAAGTAAGTTTATTGCCTGTCGATTCCCGATGCTATCTAAATGTTAGTGGATTGATCGATTTCTTAAATCTCTATGCAGATCACAAGTCCCCGTTTGATATTTAAATATAATAAATTAAAAGGAACAGAAAGTGAAGTCGAACGTGTTGCAATGTAACTTCCCTTCATCTACAAACTATATAACATAACCAACAGATACATTTATACTCCGTAACGATTAGGATAAATCATTAAAAACTTGCAAATAATTAAAAAGACATTTCTAAAATCAGTTGATAAAATTTAATTTCGATTTTCAGGTATTTTCTAATATTACAATGTTTTATTTATTTCTCACCAAATGCAAATTTAATCACTGAAGAAATTAAAAATTTATGCTACTCTCCTCCTGTATGTATAATAAAATTTAATATTACAGGTTTTGTTATTATCGATCCTTAAAAAAATTTCTGGAGCATTCCATGTTGCCTGCATTATTTTATTCCGTGTTAAAATGTTCAGAATTACCGTCACTGTTCACGAATCTGTTCCACGCATTATCCGTGCAAACGTTGCTTTAAGAAACAACGGACACTCCATTTGGTAAATATCGTACGAGACGCGAATCGCTTCCCCGCTAACGGCGCTAATTATTTTCCCAGGCGTTTCGATTTCACAAACCGCCCCCCTCTCGATCCCCCCCTCCCCCGACTCGCGGCGTTTCTTGCCGCGTTTTCTCTGTTCTTGATTTTTATCAATCGGCCACGACTCGCGGCTGATGCAGGCCGATGTGGAGCAAAGACGAAAGGGAGAACGTCGCGAGAGGAAGAGAAACACAGGATCCCTGCGGCGCGGGATCCTCCTCGGGTCGGGCCTTAAAAATCGAGTCGATTTAAGGATCCGGCCCGGGATACAAGCATAACGCGAACGTGCATGCGATCCCTCAGGAATATCTCCCGTGGAATCCATTTAACGCTGAAACGTGTACGAAATCATTTCAAGTCACTCCTCTCGGGCTTTTTTCGTTCCTTTTTTATCGCCCCCGGGCCCCGGGTAAGCTCAAATATCCGTGGCCGGAACGATTCGTCTCGTTTAAAAATATTTTCGAACCGCGATTTCGAAAATTTTACGACCAGTTTTAATCGATTAACCGCGCGAACCGCTCCCAAAGTCGAGAGAAAAGCTGAAGACTCAACGATCTATATCTACTATTTCTTAAATTATTTATATTGTTATATTGTTACTATATTTTTCGTGGATCTCAATGAATGAGTATTATAATAATATTGCAGACACAATAATTTGTATTATATTGAGATTTTACAAAAATCTTTATGATCAATATGAGCTGTCCAGTCTGTATAAGGGTTCTAATGTTCAGATACAAGAGCAATTTTAAAAGCAAATTAAATTTTAAATTTAACATGACATTTCAAATTATTTTCTAGACTACCATTCTATTATAATGTGGCAAAATGATTGGAATAAAATATTATAGTATTATTTGTATCGTCTGCAATTGATGGAGGCTCTTAAACGTCACATTATACATAAATATTAGACAATTGCAATGTAGCAATACAAATAAATTTATTATTGCTTCCTTCAACTTTAGAATTAGAATTTGCAGTATAAATTCAATACAAAATTATTCTTACAGCCTATATAATAAGGAGTATCTAACAATTAAATCTTTCTTAATCTCAAGTAAAAAATTCAAACAACATAATTAACCCCTTGGTGTTGAATGACGTGTCTGACTCGTTATAAGTTCTTGATGTCAAGTTTCACAATCATGAGGCTACTCATTCGTCATCGAGTCTCGTGTATTAAAATCAACGTTTCTACGTTTACGAGGTATTTAATTATATGAACAAATCATAAAATGACAAATTATTTGAAATTAAATAGCACGTCAAAGGGTTCAAGAACTACACAAATTAGCTGAAAGTCAAACGTGGTAAAAATACTGTATTAAAACCTGATATCATTAAATTCTAACTTCTAAATGGCGAGATAGAAAAACTCGAACGTTTGAACTCACGAAAGAAATCTAACTCCTCGTTCAATTAAACCCAGCGACCACTCAATCCTCTGCTTGGAAATGATACTAAAAAAAGGAACATTTTCCCACAACGTTCGCCAGTCTCGTAAATTACCACGGAGGATAGTCATTTTTCATCGACGACGAGCAGCCGCGCGTATACGTCTCGTTAAACGACGCCTGGAGTCGGCCTCTCGGAGAGGAAAAAAAAAGGAAAATCCCGAGAGCCCGTACAATGGACGAAAAAAGGGGGAGAGGGGTGAGATGGTAACTCGACTGAGGGATTGGGATAAAGAACGAGGAGTAAAAATGATGCCTAAGGGGTTGCGTAATTTCGATGGACGTAATCGATCCAGGCGGAGGGAGGTCCCGGGGAGTCTCGTGGAGCGAACCAGGTCCCTTCGAGCCCTTTCCACGTTTTTCCAAATCTCTTTTCTTTTCTCTTCCCAATCTCCTTCTCTCTTGTCCCGTCGGGTTTCCCCGTTTCGCGGCCACGGAATCGACTGGCCAGGTCGAAAGCTGCAGGTACAAGACCAAGATCGGGCTCTGATGTTCTCATGGATCCTCGCGCGAATAAATCCAGATAGATCTACCTGAAACGCTGGCACCGGGGGGGTATTAAAAGCTGCCACGACTCCTTCCGCCGGTTTAAACCCTTGTCAGGATGCACCGTGTACGCTTGTCTCTTTCGAAGAACCTAGGGGATGATTCTCTGTTGCGTTTCGGGGGAAATAGTTGAATCAAACACTGTCCCGTTGAAATCCAAGATGAAGGAAACGCCTGTAGGATTTAATAATTTCGATCAAAATTAGATTCTTCGGGATATTTCCAGGAAACAATTAATTATGGCAGAACACCGATAGGCTACGGTCCACCGTTTTTTGATGACACCTAAATGATAATCTGGACTGGAGAATACCATCTCCAAAAAGTATGAGGAATTATGTGGTATTATATGAGACGGTTATCCTTCCCTCGTGGTAATTTTAATTCTCGTTTTTCGTTGGATTAGAAACTTTTGTTAGAGTGTTCTTCCCAACAATTAACATTGGTATTTTTTTATATAGGTTATTCTATTTAATTGAAACGTTTATACGAGTCATCTTCAATACGAAACCATGGTATAAATCAATAAATTTAATTAAATTTCTACTTTGGTGGCTTGAGCGTGAAGGAGTGATTAAAAGGGATGAGATCGGACGAATATACTGAAAAAAAATAAGAAAGGATAGCACGAACCAAGTTAAACTAAAGCCAAAAATGTTATTTGATATTGAGCCCATCGAAAGTTACATTTACTATCTCTTAATTGCATTTAAAAGATTGGACAGTTTATCATAGGCAAATTAATCTTTTTAAAAGTTTCAAATAATTTCATGCTCGTTTATTTGGAAGCTATTTAGCATTTTGCCCATAAACATTGATCCTTCTTCAGGAACAGTTTATTTAATTATATATATTATTATTAAAAGTTAAAATTGGGTTCAGTTTAGGCGGTTTGATAATTTATGTAAAAATCCTTTCATAATGTCTAAAATTTCTGTATCTTACATATTTATTCGACACGAAGATAACAATATTAAACTTTCCAAAAATGTTGAACGATAGATGGGCGTTGATGTCAGTGTGAATTTTCGAATTCGTATTTCGGATGAAACAGTCATAGTAATCGAGGTTCCATCGATCTGAGTCGAAGCAGATGTACCTGTTCGCAGTCGATTGCGGCTTTTTCAGGATCGAGATGTCTCAATTTCACGACTTCACGACCCTCAGCAGGCAAAAACTTCCCCACGGTCAGTTTTTTCCCCCTCGCCGGGTAGTCGTGTTTCTATTCGTCGCTACGTCTTCAGGCTTTCGACCAATCCCGTGGCTCGATCCCCACTGTCTCGACAGTTTCCGAAATCTTGGAAAATCCGTGTCGCGGAGTCAGTCTCGTCGCGGTGCCCGTGCGGCAAGCAAGTCTAATAGCGTGTCGAGGGTGATCAGGGTAGGTAGAGGGGGTAGTTACCCGAGGAAAACTATAGTTGTATAATTTAATTCGAAAACAAGCATAGAGTGTTAAAGTGTGTCTAACTACTCCTTTAAAACAGCAAGAGATATACAAAAAAATTGATTGGAGAGAATTAAATAATTTTGTGTGATGTATCATGTGGAATGTGTGACTTTTTTATAAATGGAGGCGTTTCAAAGACTCCAAGGCCATCTCTGCTATTTTAAATGCAACTATATATTTTTTGATACACCGTTTACTTCTTCATAAAAAGGATCGAATCACCAGTGTCTTAGGATAATTATTTTAGATGTTATAATTACATTTTTTTAATGTAGTACTCGAGCCTTCGTTTAGACATATTTTTTCTGCTCGTTTTCACTCGTATTTAATAGGAATTTCTAAACTTTGTTACAATTTTCTATGTATTGTCTACACATATGTACGTGAGAACCAACGCAAGAACTTTAACTTTTAAGTTTGAAGCAATTTCTTTGGCAAGTTACAATTTTTCCAACAGTCGCGTCGATTCGAGAATATCTAAATTTCTGTGGACTGACAAGAACGAAAAACTGTCTGTTACAGGGAAGGTCAAGGTGAAGGAAGAGAAGGATGCTTCATCGATGGCGCCAGGGAGTCCTCCGACACCCCCGCACACCCCGCAAAGCCCGCCACGGCACAATCCACCTCCCAGCAACCTGTCACAGTCATGTCAAACGTCGAACGCGAACTCACCCAACCTGCAACAGCAGCAACACCAGCAGCAACACCAGGAGCAACATCAGCAGCAGCAGCAACCCCTTCACACGATGGCGAGCTCGCCGTTGAGTCAGATCCTGGTGCAGAACCCGGCGTTGGCTCAGCTGTTGCAGCAAAACCCGGCGATTCTGACGCAGAACCCGCAATTGGCGCAGTTGCTGCAGCAGAATCTTCAGGTTCAGATGGGCAGCGTCCTCTTCCAGAACGTCAGGAGGGAGGAACCCGAGGAGCCGAGGGTGAGTCACTCGAACAAATTAATTAGAGAGAGGAGGGTCCCTTTCATCCCCCGAGCGTTTCTACCCTGCTCCCTCGCGATGGAAATCGACTGTTTCTCTTTTCCTTCTTTTTTTTCTTTTTCGTCGGCCCTCCGCGACCATGTTAGGCCACTTTGGGGTTGTTTCGAAACGTCAACGGTGGAACTTTCCGGATGTTCGATCGCGGTGCGTCAGGATTAGACAGTCGACGTAATTAAGTTGGAGCGAAACATCAGATTTTGAAATAAATAATAGATATATCTTACGTTGAAGAATGTTTTTTAGTCGATCAAAATGAGAGTCGTTTGCTTGGATATACTTTTACGAATACCAGTTTTAAAGAAGTTCACGTGTTTTGAACTAGTAATCTTTGTTATGGAGGTTTTAAGACCATCTTCGTTTCTAAAGTGTTTTTGAACAATGATAATTTGTTGAGGATGAGTTCGAATATTGCAAAGTTTCATATTTTTATATATTATTAATTTTTCATGAATCTTTCAATAACTTGGCAGCATTTTTTAGCAGAAATTTCTCCACTAATCTAATAGTTGTATTCTAGTAGAAAAGCTTTTCTTAGTTCGGTGTATTTACGATCTGATATAGATTATAATTATGTTTTTGTTTTTACGGTCGTGGTAAATATATAAATTTTATTCATATCTGACGTTTAGTGATTCCTCGTCGGCTGGTCACGCGATCTGAAATAATGCAACGCATTATGATTCATTCAGCAGTACCAGAAATAATTAAGATAATCAAGATATATATGTAAATTCACGCTATTAAATTAAAAGAAATTCGCTCGCATTAATAAGCAAATGATATTTACTACAATTTATATTATGTACAACATGATATAAAACAAATAATTGCAGAAACTCAAGCAAAATATTTATAATATATATAATTTTCACAAATTTAAAGTTAGAAATTTGAGTGTTTATTAACGTTTTGTTTTTAGACGATTTAAAACCATCTGGTCCAACATTTGTCGTAATACCCATTTTTACAATCTCGTCGAAATTCATATTTTCCATTTAGATTTATTTTTCTTAACGTTTCAGCTTTAGAGCTAATCAACCTATTAAACGATATAAATGGAATACTTGAAACGATACAAGAAAAGGGAGTTTAAATTATTTAAACATATTTTTTGCCAGATTAGAAGCTTATCTTTGCAACTCGCGAATGGTTAATATTCGACCATTTATAGAATATTGAATTTTAAAAGTTTCACCTCAAGAAACAGTTCGAAAACTTTTATTGGATCGAAACTCTCACGAAGTGTCCGGCGGCACGCAATAGTCTTCACATCACCTAAATATTAAAAATTGCTATATTCTGAGAAATATCGACCTGATTTAGAGTAAATTTAGCCAGAAACTCTACCCATTTTAAAAGATCAAATTTAAATTTACTAAATCTAATTTTTGTTCCAAGTTATAACGAAATATCGTCGCAGTAAAAAAGCAAACAATACCAAAACTATTCATAGACGAATCTAAACAACTCAATGACTAAAATTAGATATTTTAATTAAACGGCGACACTCCTCGCGTCGTGTTCCCGATGTATCGATCAATTTATCACTTCTACAAAGCATTGCGTTGCTCCTAGCGAGCAACTCGTAAAACGAGTCAAGTTTTTCATTTCGATTCTGTATTATTCATTAAGAACATCCGATCTAAAAAAATTTTATAGCCCTAATTGAATCGTAGCGGTTGTTCGTTGTTGTCCGGCTCGTGTTTCCCGATGTGAGGCGAGCTTTAATCGCGACTCGAAGACGTAGATCGATTATACTCGTAGCTCGTGGACACCGAGATCGTTGATGATGACGTGACACCAGATTGTCAACATGCCGCGAGCATCTGCTACAGCGGTTGGATTTCGTTCAACTTGTTTCCACTTTAACGATCAACGCCAAGATACACAGTCGGCGCGAGTCAATTTTATGAAAGCAATTATTCCGATTAATCGACGACCGTCGTGATAAAATTAAGAAAACCGTACGTCTATTAGCAGTTTAAATTTCATTTCGATCATTTCTTTTTAACAGAAAAATATTTCTAAATACAAAACTATATTCAGACGAAAGGAAAAGAAAATTATGGAGGAAAAATTGGAAAATTCAAGAAAATAATTTGATCATAGAATCGTATTTGATCAATAGAATAGTAGATCATTAGAATGCTCTTTTAATTATTCTATAATCAGATTTTTGATAAATCGTAACAAGCCTTTCTTTCATTATTCAATGATTGACGAACGTTTTATTCGTATAATGGTATTTAATATTTCTGTATGCAAATTCTATACAAAAATATAATTAAATAAAGGATGGTATACAACAAACAGTTTTATTATATTTCTTTTCTGGGTCTATCATAATTTGATTACTTTTACATGATTCAATTTTATTCACTGTTTTGTCACTTCGTTTGTTATTTGTAATATGTAATACTACATTATTTTATTCAGTTTTACCCTTTTATTTTATACGAGCGTTCAAAGAAATCGTTTGTCAGTCCCTGAATAATGAAAATAAATTTTTGTTCGATTTTACATGTTATAAATTTCCAAATCAAGATTCTACATTTGTTTAATTTCGTTAAAATAGTCTGATCTACTTCTAGAATTCCCCGACGCGTTCCTCCGGCGTTACAAATCGCGACCATCGATGTTCGTTGTTGAGGGAAATTGAAACGCGTCCAAGAACAACATGTAGTGCCACAGCATTGATGACTCGATGATGTATAACGTTGACGCGACGTTAAATCTTCTCTGTAAAATAAATTGTCAATTCTTTCTCGTCTTATTTGAATTTTTCGAGGAAGAAACCGCGTCTATATTAGTATTTAGTCGATCTATTTAGCAACACTCTTTTGCTTTACTGCAAAATTCCCGCGCTAAATGTCTGTCATCGTTTTTGAGCCATTTTATAAGATATTAATCAATTTATTATCGACGTTAATTAAAAATTTGACTAAATTTAGAAACAGAATTTCCGCTGCACTTTGCACATTTTATTTCTTATACTAAATGGATAATTATTTCATACGTATAATTGCGTAGGTTTGTGCAATCAAATAAATAAAATTTTATTTCCATTTTGTTTTCTTTTAGATCGACATATATATTTTTCTTCATTATTGTTTTCATAATCCTCTTATTCTGTATCTTATTATTCAGGATTGATTGAACACATGTGCCATCGCTTAATTAAACTTTCCTGTCAACAATTGTTTTGTACGCAGAACAGAAAATGAACCTTCTATTTAATTATCAATTAAATGTATCGTGACGATTTCACTATGATTATTCAATATCGAGAATCATTATTTTACATGACATAAATAGAAAATGAAGAGTGCAATAGTCAGATGGGAACGTGATAAATGACGATCATAAATAGTGATATTTTTCAAAGCGTTCAAATCGTTAAAAGATCGGACTCGAATATAATTGGCGATAATCCGTTGTGTCGAATCGAACGATATCGTCGAAGGGTGTGTCGAAGAGTGGCGAGGAATGTTACTTCTTGTTTTAGAAAGTTAATTCCTCTATCTGACGTAATCTTCTCGAAAACGTGCAGACGAGACAAACGGTGCAAAGAGGATCGGAGCCTCACAGAAATAGTCCCGACGAGCGAAGAGTTCATTTGGAGTCGCTAATTTCTTAGAAATTGATTTGTATACCTTAACCTTTAAACGTTATTAGGCTTCAATTCCTGATGGACGTTCTCGTCGATTACGAATCGTTTCTCAGTCTTCGTCGGAGAATTGTTCTCCGAGGTAGGCTAGCTCCGAGAGTCGATTATCATTATTAAATGCGGTAACAAGTGATAAATTTGTTCGGTACTCGCGTTGCTATGTAAGACTATGTCGGGGTTAATAGGCGCCCACGGTGTCGGCGAAGGGTTAACAGGAAAGACTAATTGAAATTTACGTGAACGCGAAATCCGTGACAGAAGGCGAAACCCGTCGATCATCGAACGACGTTCAATTTTCATTTCGTCATTATCACTCTCGATGAACTTCATATTTATTCCTATTATCTCGCGGTTGAGACATTAAACTTCCTGATTTCGTTGAAAAATTTTAATTTTCATTTATTTTTACTTCGAAATAAAAAATACAAGAAGCAACATGAAATGAAAAAACTTTATTTAAAAAAGCTTTATTTCTCATATTGTTTCGACTTTAATTGCAATTTGATCAAACTATCTTTTGTAATTTATTACACGAATGTTACTTTATACTACCAACTATTTCTATGTTTTTTAAATAAATACTTATATAAATTTATTATCTCGTTTAAACAAATTTCTGAAGAAGGATCGATCAAAACGTCGATCGAATAATTAAATTACAAGAGATAGCTATTACTCACGATTCAAACACGAGAACAAACAATTTTATTGAGTATCGATCGCCCATTTTCGACCGTGTTTACAGCGAAATGTATCAATTTCATCGAAACTACCCAGAAACGTCGATTTCACATCCAGATCCAACGATACCTCGAATAATCGGTAGTCGATCGTCGGGGGCAGCGATAAGATAAACGCGAAACCCGAAAGGTGTCCAAATTTTACAGTGAGGGTGAACTTTATTGCCAGCCGCCGATCATTTCTCTCGCGAGCGTTTTATCGCGACGCGAATCGAGGGGAAAAGAATCATTGTTCTCGATTATTTTATGGGAAGCGCGCGTCTGAACGAATTAAGGTCGAGAATCGGCTCTTTCGACGACGAAGATTACGCCAATGTGTATCGCGACGGATTATTGTTCCTCGCGCGCGGTTCCAGGAACCCTTGAATTATTCTAACGCTGCTGTGATGCACCATTCCCAATGGAACGCGAGCCTCTTCACTGGCTGTCGACGACTCGTCATCGAGTCATCAAAACGTGCCGATGATTCACTGCCTCGGTTCCCTTCGACGGTTCTTACTATTTTCTATACATGCTTCTCCGGACGTGCTTCTAAATTATTTCCAATCTTCGATGCTTTGACCATAACGCAAAAATTCGTGGCAGAAATGGTAAAAATTTATTACAGAATAAATCAACGTTAACTGAATATAACAAAAAAGTCCATAAAACAACATCGTGGAGGAATATTTTGTATAGTTGCAACCTGTAAAGCGTAATTGTACTTTATTCTTTAATATCAGCATCTGAATTTTGATCTAAACCGGTGCAACTTTAATTTTTTTTTCGATTACTTATCGAAACAAAACGTAAAGTATTAAAAGAAAACTAGAGCGATCAAATTCGAGTTCTTCTCTGTAAGTGTCGTTGGCGATACTAAGGAAGTACAAAGGGGGGCCTATGCCGAGCATCGAGTTTCATTAACCGAAGAATAGCAAGGCAATTTATTTGGCCATTAAGAATTTTAAATAAGAAGATAGCATCGGCCAACTTCCTACGAGCTTCGAGCGTTAACATATTGAGTGAACAGAGGATGTGATCATAGTTGTACGCATGGTGCAAACCTAATTTATACGAGCCAACAATCGTCCTGAATAGCTAGGTGGCACATAAAGATTTAACTAATTCCACGAGGAAAGTAGTTCTCGAAATGCTAAAATATCGCGGTGTAACTTTGCAATCTTCACATATTTTTATTTGCAATATTTATGATCTGATTGTATGGATAGATTAACATAGAAAACTGTGTTACTCGGTATCATGTTGAAATTTTTTATCAATAGAAACATATTATTATTTGATTAAATTCTGTAAATACATAGGATAACATTGCAACTCTTAAGAATCTTTTATAATCAAAATTAAGCACTTAATGCCCACTACGTCTATCGCAATATTCTAAAACCTATTATACTTTTGGCATTGTTAACAAAGAAAGAAAAGAGTAATTTTGGAAGGAAATACAGAACGTGCTAGGTCAGACATTTTGGTCAGCCATCGTGAAGTCAGCAATTACGAGGAAACTGCAGGACACTGTCCTCATTCTCCTTGAAGTATCATATTCCCCTTAACTTGGGTTCGATTACTCTTCATAAATTATAGATATAGTTAACGAGCTAATATTCAAATGTTAGAATTTTATAGAGAGGCTCTGGGTTCGTTATAATTTTGATATGCAATTTATGCTTTCTATAAATCTTCTGACAGGGAAAGCTTGCCTCTGTAGCAGTGATAATTATATCATTATTTATTCATTGGGGGAGAGTGGTTTCTATTTTCTATAAGCACATTACTATTTCACATAAGAATGGCAAGAATTTTAATAATATCACTAGGAAATAATTAGGGAATGATACAAAGCAGAAAAGCAATATATAGAATTTTTAAAAACTGTTTCACTTATATTAGAAACAAAATAATACAGTTTAATGTAGAGAGGAATGAAGAAAGTATAACAGTCTTTGTTTCAAAAGACTGAATTTGTAATGTCACATTTATATTTAGTTACTTGAAATATTATATTTTTCATATATTATTTAATTTTTGCAATGTTGATTTCTTGATTTGGTTTCACTTGTTTCTTACTAAATTCTTTAATGTCGTTATATCACCCCTTGCTTTGATATAAATTACCTTAAATACCATAGAAAAAGTTACTTTTTATTGCATAGGAACAAAGATACGCATACTGTCAAGTTCCACTTCAAAAACACCCCCCATTTCACCCAAAATCTTTACAATAATTGACGTTGATATCTTAAAAGTATCAGACACGGCTCTGAAACGCTAAACTTCGTGTCTCACCCTCAAAGTCACTCGTTTTGTCCCGTCAGTCCAAGAAGATCCAAAGGCAGGAACTTAGGAGATGACCTAACGTAAGGTTTCCTCGCCCTACTGACGCATATTTATTCAAGAAATGAACTTTCAGCCGTACACGATGTTCTTATGGAAATAGCGTACAGTCCAGCGTTACAGGATTAATAGAAACCGTTGGAAACACCGACGATAACGTTCCAGCGATAGGTGGTCCGAAAAGGTGGCCACCCAAAAAGCGCCGTGGCCCGTGACAGAAGTGGACGAACACGTACCCTGATGCAGAGCTACTTAGGGTAATTCGCGGGGATCGGTGGGTCATCCTGTGCACGTGATTCGAGGGAACTTTGACGTAGCTCGCGGACTCTCGTATCTAAATATACATGTGTACGTGCGGTCGTCGAATAAGAGACACGAAATGGGCCCAGGAGGACTCGGTCTGTGTATCGCCACGCTGGAATCCCATACGGGGAGAATTGAAATTATTCCCTCGATTTTTGTCGTGTCGTTTACATTATTTTCGCCTTTGAATATTAATGGGCATATGCTCTCCGGCGTTATGGCACAAGAAGTAACAACGGCGTATAATACTCGACTCTTAACGTTATTCTATTGTTTGCAAATCAGCTCTATTGTTTTCTCATATACCTCTATACTCTCCCGGTTCCCTCTTTGCCCTCCTCCCTTACCCTCCGCCATCGCGTCCCTATCCATTCTCTCTCTCTCTCCGTCCCTCTTACGACGCGAACGATCTTCTTTCACCCCTCTCCATGCCCCTCGCGAGACGTTCCTCGCTCTTCCTTTTCGTGCTCGATCTTCTCCTTCTTCTTCTTCTTCTGGTAAGTCGTCGTCGTCGCGGTCGTCGTTGTCCTCTTAGGCAACGTGCACACACGGCCACCCTACCGTATTTTCTATTTGTTTCTATGATCGTCGCTTCTTTCCTCTGGCTCGGCCTCTTCCTCGCCTGGCTCCCGTCCCTCGGGCTCTCATTTTTGCCGGGTTTCCACGGGACGCGACTGGGACTTCTTCACGGACCTGTGTGGGCTGCTCTGCAATCGAAATCTCCTCTGTCCAGGAGCACGAACCGCGGCAGAATATCGACTTTCCGATGTCTGGAAAGCCGATCGAATACGTGGGAATCCATTTTTAACCCAAATTAGCTTGCAACAGCTGAATATCGTTTACAAGTTACAGATAATATTTTAATCTTGACTTATTTATTAGTTTGTTACAGTTTAAATTTGTCTCTTACTAATTATAAGAATCTAAGAAACTAGAAAATTGTTGACCCATTCGATATATGTAAATATCAGACTCGATTGATGTCTTCTTTACGACAGTGACTAAGCAAACATCTAGGTCCTTTACAAATCAGTTTAAAATAGTTGCAAATATTTCGAAGGACAGGTTCGAGAGAAATAAAGGGAATGCAGGATATAACGATCGTCATCCATGTTTATTTGAAATCTTATCATGCCACCAAGCTTCTACAGGAAGTTTGATACTTTCTACTCAGTTTATCACGATTAAAACATAGATACAACTTCATGCACGTCCTTGAACATTTTTCTTTACCATATTTACACACTTCTAGTAGTTCGATCCTAAATAAACTTTAAACTGAGCAACGCAAAATATCGGTTTCCACAATGGCTTCCGTAACTATTGGAATATTTATATCGATCGTTGACTATTTTCCTTCGCCTGGAACTCGACGAGACGTATTTTGAACGAATACTGACACCGATTACGTTTGCAAGAACGCCGGGGGCCATGTTCGATGGATCGAAGACCATGGTTCTTCGGGGGTCCGATCGCGACGTACGATTTCCCGCGGAAACGGCACGAAACATTCTTTCCGGCGCATTGCCATGCGATCCGCACATGCGATCCGTAATATTGGACATCGAAGGTCGACGATAATTATGAGCACGGAATATAAATGGCCGATCGGTGGTCGCGGAATCGATGGAACGCGATTAGTCGCGCACGTGAGACGGGTTCGATCGCGAGCAGAAGAAGAAAATCGACGCGACGCGATCGGCAGAAAATGGAAACGTCGGGGACACGATGGTCCTAACGATGGGGGGGGACCACCGGACCCCAGGGATGGGCCTACTAAAGAAATCGACGCAACCTAAAAGAGATCCTTCCTTTCTTGATCCCCAAAAAATTTGCTGTCGCGACGAGGAAGAGTAAAATTAAATCCTGTGTTTAGATTTCTATCAAATATAGCCTTTCGTATCTGGTGCTGAAAGTTAATTAACCTACTGATTTTTTTTTTAATTTTTACGATTTTTAGAAGGCAATTTAAACTGTAACAAACTATAGTTAAGATTTAGGTATTTATTCAAACGTTTCACATATTTTGATAATTTTCTGCCATATTATGCACTTGGTTTAACTATTTTGGTCGATCATTCCTGTAAATAACCTACTTTTTCTCGTTTCGATTTATTAATAATTATAAAAAAATTGAAATCCGAAATTTTTGACCAACCAGTCCTCCTACAGCTTTTCATCGATGAATTTTCTTGATACAAGAGTGTCTATATGTTTTTGTAGTTCTCTGTGTGTTTCCTACACTTTTAATGCACGATTCTTTAAATGTCGAGTGCCTAAATTTAGTCAACGTGAACGGCAATGCATTCGAGACTATATTGAGCTTTTGTAAAATATTATGGATGAAGAACAGGACTCGACGTGACTAATTTCAGGGCCTTATAAGTATAGATTTGTCAGCGACGAGAACGCTATGTGGCAATCGCTTCATAAATTCAGCGACTCGGATCGTCATCGCAGATAGGGCTTCGGAAATCGTACAGGATTCGAATAATTTGTACCGCGATGGGGCTTCCGGGTAACTGTCGTCCCTTATCGCCGACTCACCTTCTAGGCTTTTTCGTTTCTCCAGCATTTTAATTTGCTCCAACCCTTGCGCGCGAACCCGTACGTTTTCGTAACAAACGGTCTGTGATGGATTGCGAAAGCTTTCGAAATTTTCTTGAAGCTCACAGTGGCTGATGTGAAAATCATTCATTCGCTATTTCTATTATTGTAAATTTGTATAAAACCCTGACAGAAATTGTGTCAATATTACTTAACGATTCTAATGTACTCTCGAAACTGTCATCTTGTTCGTGATGAAAATTTATGTCGATCAGTTCACCCATGTTGTATTTTTTATATATAATAATGGGTAAAAATAATTGGAAAGACACTTGAAAAGATATTTGAGAAAATATAATATTAGGGAATATTCATCTTTTAGTCGAATTCGAATGTAAGAGAAAAAATAAATACTCTTAGTTAACGAAGTGGTTAATGACACGTGTTTTAAAGTATTTTTTGGAAAAACACTCGGTGGTTTCGTGAATGTTTTGACACACATTAACGGAAAGTTCGTCGATCCAAGGAATCGAGTCGGTATTCTGGTTTCTAGACGTTTTCGAGGAACCGGAAGCCGTTTCCGCTTCACGAAACGTCCCCAAGAGGATGTCGTAACGATAAACGTATAATTTCTATCGCGAAAATTTGATGGGCGATTAAAGGTTAACGTTTCGAATTCATCGCAGGATCGTATCGATGGTTTTTTAAGAAAAATTAAATCCTCGAATCTCGAAAATTATTGCATACTCTGATATTTGATCTTTAGTTTCCTAAATTCTATCAAAGACAATGAATTATAAAATTTCACGGTTTACATTTTAGTCGTTTAATCTTTTAACGATTGTTCGATATTATTATTTAAATTTGTCCCATGTAAACGATCATTTTTTATAAGAAAAAAAAATAATTATATGTCTCAAATAAAATTTGATAAATGTTTTATTTTTAGAAATCAAAGACAATGTGAACTCGAATAGTTTGCTTTATGTAGCATTTCAAGCACAGTGCGCGTCGAAAATGTGTGAAACAGATATAAACATGAGGAGATGGAGCATATTGCACCCCAAAATGATAGCTTAGGGTTAACCCCTTGTGCACGGCGTATCATCCATCATACAGAGAAAACTTGGCTGATATTTGGACATATGTTTCATGAAATGACACAATATGATCAAAATAAACACAGAAATAGTTATTATTTACTTCCTGTCGATTACAAACGAACGTTCAATTCATGTTTTCGAATATATTTACGAATTAATCTAAAATTTGCATTTGTGAATAAAATTTGCTCATCTCTGCACATGTCTGAAAAGGACATTCCAATAGGACTACAGTGAAAAAGACTAATCTAAAAAAGAGTATACCATATTATCTATATTGTACAAATTACATTCTTTATGCAAATTCATATGTTTAGTAATAGAATTAAGAAAATGGGAGCTTTGTAGAGGGTTGTCTTCTTCTAAATATAATAATTCGTACCTTTAAGTACGTCTTCAATTTTTGCATATTAAGTGCATTTTATAGTTTCTTTAGAATCAATATTTCCCATAAATCCATAAACCTCCACAGTCCAACCATGAAAACGGAAATGAAAGAAGACGAAATCCACCCAAATTACAGTTTCCAAATCTAATCTCAAAGCTCCCCAGGGGACCCATGAAATCCTCGTACAAAACAAAGTTGAACGAGTAATTTACAAGTTGTTAAAGGCGAACGTGTCAGGGTGGTTCCCTCTGTACGCGTGTATTTAGTAGGAAAATCGTGGTCCTCCAAAGGGAGAATCGTTTTTTCCCAAAAAAAGATGAACGCGAGTTACGGATAATTTGGAGCCATTCAACTTTTCAGCGACACGTGTCGCAGACCTTATAGAAGCATCCTCCGTTCCCCCGTTGCGTGGGCGGCCCCCTTTCGTGTCCCCATCGCGAGCACGGCCCTGAGCATGCTGGTGCATTGTACATCGTAATGTATTTTCTTTTAGGTACCGCCGACAATAGCGAGCCTGGCGGCGATGAAGGTGGAGGCAGCTGACCCGAAGGTTTCCGGTGAGTTACTATTTCCTCCTCCTTACGGAATTATCGGGATCGTAATTAGATTCAAATCGAGTCCCCGGCGTTCGACGACCCTGCGCGCCGCGGCGCAGCCCGGGAAGGGAGGGACGAAAAAACAAGGAATGACAAAAGAAAATGGCCATGGTAGGGAGCGTGGGTCGCGGAACGACGCGACGCGTCCAAATCGGCGACGATCTGGTTGAACCAGTCGATTTGCCCTCGTCCTTTTAATTATCACGCTTCGAAACCTGTTATCACGCCGGAGACAAAGATCTCCGTTACGTTCGATCGTGGAACGTCGATCCTGCCGCGTTTCGGGACGAAACCTCTGCTGCTCAGCCTTCGATCGATCACGTGACTTCAAAATAACGCGATATCTGGACAACTGTGACCACTTTACATTCGCGTTACGTACTGGTTTTGCTCTCTAAATTAACCCTTTTACTGATCAACTTTTTCTAGAGGTTTACTTGAGCCAGTTTAATACAAAATAAAATCTGATGTAAAGTTGTTTCGATAAGAATTGTAGTGTTTGTGTGTAATGATACTTAACGACCATTGGTAGACATTGATAATGGAATATAAATTGAAAGATAAATTTTCAACTTTTTTCATCTTGGTGCAAGACACTGATGCTGTAAAGCCACAGTTATTAAATCAGACTTCAAAGGTTTAGATAATGTAACTAGTTGCACTGAGTTACCGAATGTTAAACAAAAAATAACATAAAATACTTAGTTAACGTTAAAAGTATTAGTTGGTAGCCATTCGAATGCTAGTTAATAACGAATAAAATTGCAAAAAGCAACAAAATGACACTCGTATTACTTCACCCTTGAGTCGCCCATAAGATGAATTTGATTTGCAAAAAGGGTAAATTTAATCTGAGAAAGGATGACTGGAGTGCAAAAGCTGTAGCAGTTGTTCACAATTTATGAAAACATCGCGTCATAATAAAATAACATTAAATTAAATATACATATACATAAAATATTATCTCCACGTCGAAGGTTTACCGAAAGATCGAATCGACGAATGGCAGAGTTTCGATTGTTTTCGAGGTGTTTTTATGTTAAATTACTCGAGGGGCTAGTCAAATTAACAACCGGGAACACCCTCTATCGGAAAATGGAATTCTAACCTGAACGTGGGACGGGTTATTCAACAGGTGGGTCGAATTTCCTCGTTCAGAAACAGGAGGTCTAGCCAAAGGGAAACCGTCATCGAATTTCACAGGATTTCATGCACAGCAGCAGTATCGCGTCAGTATTCGATTCTGCGTTGCACAATAACAATTTAGTCAGTGAATGTTATTAGCAGCTTAGCACGAACGCCCAGAAACAATTCCAAGTATATTGCACGTAATATTTTCTCGATCGAATCAAATGGCAGCTCGAACTCTTACAGGGAATGAACGATTCGATGAACATCTAATTTTTTAAATATTTATTTTAAAAGAAATAACAAATTTAACTAAACTCAAGAATTATTAATATACTTTTTGTAATACATTAGTTGCAGCTTTGATTTTTCTAGACCGATTATAAAAAAGTGATTATCGAAACATAAATGTGCAATTTTATTTATATAGTTAGGTTATGGTATATAACAATTATTAAATGGTTTAATGTTTATAAAAAATTTATTTTTAATTGAATATTGTGGTTGACAATATTTAATTTTAAACCTTTATATTTCTATTAATTTCAACAAATTTTCTGATGGGTACACCATTTATTTTGCTCAATTTAAAATGCTTTTCTCATAAAATTTATTATCGATGCTAAAAAGCTGTATAATTTTCGAACTAGAAAGATGAGTTTTGGTATAAATGCTAAAATCGTGTAATTTTATAGAAAATATAATTATCAATGACAGAAGATCGACCAAAGCGGGGCCTATCTTTCAGATAAAAATCACCACGTTTGGTTGTAAATAACGATCCAATACGTCTAATTTAAATAAATTGTAAATGGCTTCAAACGAAAAGTTATTGATATATAATACTATTAAGAGCTACGAAGCGTTGAAACTCGCGTCTTTCTTGGATTATTTAAATTCCACGGAGAATGGTCCCGCATCCTATCGAGACAATTATCAATTCCCACGGTCACGTGACCTGTGGACCCGTAAATCTCGTTGCAGCGAGGAACGCGCGTGTCCCGTCTTGTATTTGTTCGATTGAATCGGTGCAGGCTCGTAAAACGCGTGCAACCTGACGAAACGAGTCGTCTCCCATGCTTTCAGCGTTTTGTGGCTGGGGGCTCTTCCCCCTTTATTGGAATATCCGCCCACAGCATTATGGGAATTATCAAGGAAATGGGATGAGCGCAAGTGGGTCCCACGAGGGGGCTGCAGGGGGTTGCCATGTCCGCGAACGATCGGGAAAGAGAGGAAGACCGTGCGTGGAAACAGATTCATGCAGGTCCCCCATACACACCCACCCCCGACACTCAAAAAATTACGCCTCTGATGGAGATGCTGCGCGACGACTATGCCGGGTACACGAATCGTTGCTCTATACTATGGATCACTGAATCCTAACCTTTTTTTTCTACGACCCCCTCTCCCAATATTCCAATAAATTTCATGAACCCCTTTTATCGAAACGATATCGTCCAGCATTTGGGTGGCTGTCTTTTCTTAAAATTAACTTCCCAAATAATTTGCAAGTGTATTTTATAATAATGGCATTATATAATGTTTATGGTAACTTTCCAAATTAACGTAAGCAAAGTTGAATCATTTCCAGACAAGTAGGACAATTTTGGTCGTTTTCTCTAGCTGCTTCGTGGTCTCGAGTCTCTCTACCTTTACTCATAGAAAACAACCAAAACTGGATATATAGATAATATTCAAACTGCAATTTAGTAATGAACAAAGTCACAAAAGTGTTTAATACTTTTAGAAACACCTGCAACTGTCTCGTCAAGACAAACATATTTAAAAACTAAATTACCTTAAAATGATGACGCGAAGGAGTACTGAACTATAGTGGCTTTACGTGAAAAAATATAAACAAATTATAATTTATTAAATTAAAATGTTTTTTTTTGTGTTATACGTACATTTATATTTTTCATAAAAATTAAATTGCTTATGTAGAATTGAAAAAAAATATTTGTTTTTAATAAGTTTTCGGAACGTAACTCCCCTTTTTATAGCTACCGTGTTATAGGAGGGAGTTACCTGTATTACATAATACTTTTCTAAGGATAAACGTGTTCGATGGGTTCCGAGAAGGTAGTAGATCGAGTTCCTCGCGAGACGTAGCGATGACGATCGAGGGTGAGACGCGCGTCAGATTTTCGAACAGAGGGATTCCCAAACGAATCACGCGCAACGAAACGAAAAAGTCCCTAGCGAAAGAAGCGTCCGCGAGGCATTCTAGCGACAGGAGTTAATTTTAGATCGTGCCACGGAGCACGCGATGCCGATCGATCGGCGATAGAATAGAGAAGTCACCGACCCGATGGGAATTTCATTAATTATAGGACATCGCGGGGATAGAATCGAGAAGTTACGTAACCGTTTCGATAGCGGTTTATAAATACGCCGACAGAGTGTGCGCCGATCGTCGCATCCGAGCCTCGACTCGTCGTGTTTTATCGCGCGGGGATTCTTTCGAGCGTCTTTCGCGTTTCTTCTCCAAAGGATCTGTCGTCGAGCGGCCGAAAAGTTCGCGCGAATCGGATCGCCGGCTCGCGACGTGAAAGAGAGAGAGAGAGAGAGAGAGAGGAAGAGAGTGAGGTTCGCGCTTGCTAGGGAATTTTTCCGTCGAAACCGAAGAAACGAATCAGCAGCGGTCAGCGGAAATTATGGCAATCGGTTGACAAAGGAGGGGAGAGAGAGGAGTAGGCGGCCTCTCTCGGTGTCTCTGTTATCCGGAGACACATTCCCACAATTTACAGATCGGCCAATCAACGTCTCGCACTCCCGGACGATATTAAGCTCGTCGCGGGATCCGCGCTGAAACGGAATAAAATAAAATTGTGCGTTGTTCGGTCGGGCCGTGTGGCGCGTTCGTCGGCACGACAATAAAAAGGAAAGAGAGACAGGGTGAGCGCGAAGGAGAGAGAGTGTCGAGGAGGCAGAAGGAGAAAGAGTGAAAGAATCGGGAGGCGAGAGAGAGGGCAGCAATCAAAGCTGATTAAGCCCACAACTGGGGAATCTGTGGGGCCAGTGTCTCACGCCAATCTCGCCCAATCAGCCGGTTGGCCGGGGAGATTTAAAAAATAGAATGCCTACTGTCAATTGTCCCATAATTTAAATAAATCGAATAAATGGACAAAGTGGCCAATTAGAGTAGTTGCTGCTTGCTGCTTTAACGCATTATTCTCTCTTTCTCGCGGTGTCTTCGGCCCTCTCGCCCTCCCCCCGCGGGCTTGGGACCCTCTTTCAACGTCTCCTTCGAACTTCTTTCTTCATCCTCGGTCTACCCCTCCTCTTTCCACCGCCCTCTGAATCTCCAGCGTTGTTTGACACCGACGTTACCGACCACCTTGCGTCGAGGTGCACTTCAACCAGGCCCTCCACGATCGGACCCGCCTCGAGGCATGTCTCGCGACAAGCGATGGCTTCGAGACCATTTCGAACGATTTTTTTAACTTTGCTGGTCGCGCGACTCGAGACGAGGCGACGATCAGGCTTGCCTCGATCGTGTATTTCGAGACCAAGGTGATACATACACGAATGGATATTTAGATATCTCTCTGGTAATCAAACTATTTTAAACAATTGCTCACTGCGTCGACAGTTATTCATAGCTAGATAAACGGCGCACGAATAAAATAAAGATGACGGATCACGCGTACCAAATTATTTAGTTTATTTTGTTTCTATTTTTCGTATTGAATCAGATCTTCAACCATTTTCATTTCATAGTTGATACGACTTACTCCTCCACAAATAAAACAAATTTCACTTATAGGAATATTTTATTCAAAGTAGACTCCAATAATCTTGATGGAGTCGAACAATTTCGGATTGTTTTGACCTCCATTCGATCTTTGGAGAAACAGAAAAATTCGGAGAAGTTCAATCGCTTTGAGGGAAATTAATTGTCGGGAATATATTATCGTATGTTTCATTACTAAAAGAATTACAACATTTATTCAACTGTATAACACAGATACGGCAAAGGTATTGAAATGAATTTATTTGCTTACACTTTTCAACTAAATGAACGATTTAAGATCCAATTTTATCGCATATCAGTCGTATGATCAATAGGAAGTGCTGAAACTACTCTGGGTATGTAGCGTCAAAGTAAATGTGAAAATAAACATGGAAGACAGCAAAAATTATAGTAGCTGGCATAGTCATTGGATAGGGGATGAAATGCCCTTTAAAATGAGCGTTTGTACGAGTCGATAGCTTTATTAGTTCCGGAGATATGAGGATTTTAATTTCAAGTCGATGCGGTGGCTAGTTTCGGAGATAAAAGGGTTCGAAGCGTTTGTTTACGTTTCGTTGTTGCGGTCGCGTGTTCATTGATCTCGCGCGCGTGAAAATAGTAAACAGTTCGTAGTAAATTCTTGGAAATACTACGCCCGAAACTAGGTCACGAGAGTCACGACTCACGTGCGACAAAGAACTACGACGCGACACGTCAGACGGAGACAGAGATAGTCAAATTAAGAAAAATACCCTTTTACCTAAATTACGATATCTCGGGAACGGAAAGTCCGATCGACAAAAACAAAAAACCATTTTAAAGGGGAGGCCTTGCCGCTTCTAACAATGCCTTAATAATTAATAAAACACCAGTGGTTTCGGAACTGCACGCCTCCAAAGTTTAACTATTTTTAATACGCGTTGCTAGGCTGTTTTAAGGAAGTAGAAGCTGAAAATTCGCTCCTTTCGTGTTTGCTATACATATACAGTATTCTAGAGATTCCAGAGGCCAAAATAAGACGAAAATCAAGGATACTAATTTGTTGATCGAGGCTTCGTTAAAAAGTTATAAATTACATTTTTGCTAAAGAATTTTTTTCTCGTTAGTATGTAGAATTTCGGGGGTATGCGTATTCATAAAAAATGATTGTAATTGACCCCCTCAACTAAAAATAATTTTTCCAGAACGATTTGAAAGTTTTTAATTTTGTCGAAAAATTGCATACCTTCTCGAATTTTTTTCTCGAAACTGGGAAGGATTTCAAGTGTATGTCTAATGATCAAAAATGATTGTAATGGACCCCCGCAACTGAAAATAATTTTTCCAGAACGATTTGAAAATTTTTAATTTTCTCGACAAAGTCAATATTCTCGAATTTTTTTCTCGAAAGTGTGTAGGATTTCGGGGGTGTCTCTATCCACCAAAAATGATTGTAGTTAACCCTCTTAACCGAGAATAATTTTTCCAGAACGATTTGAAATTTTTTTATTTTATCGACAAAGTTCACCTACTCGAATTTTTTTCTCGAAAATGCGTAGGATTTCCTTGGTGTCTCTATTTTGTTAAGAGTGAAGGCGAAAGATCAGGACCGTTTATGGAATTTTTCCATTGGTTTTAAATCTGGAGTCTTGAAATTTAAGTCGCTCAATTTGATTGATTTCGTACTGCCTTTAAATCAAACTTTCATTAGCGATTCAACGTTGGAAATTTCCAAACTTTTGGAGTCGCTTACGTCCACTCAAGAAACTTTGCATTTGATTTAGGACTTTCTCGCGTTGAATTTCCACATCGAAGATCTGTGTTCCTTGGTTCTCGTTGAGGATGAACGGTTCGATCGCCGCGTTTAGAACTACCGGTCGCGAGTTGCAAAATTCCGCTGGACGAATAGATTGATTCGTCCCGCCGCGTTCGTAGGTAATTGTTTCACCGTGTACGACTCGCATTCCGCGGATGTACAAACGGAGTTAATTGATAATCCGCGACCCCGCGCGGCCTTTCCACCGGCAATCTTCGATCGAGGCTGTATTGGAACTCGACCGAACAGCCGGGCTTCACGCCGCGTAACACATCGAATGCCAGGGACAGGCTTTAACAATTACAAGCAATTTACGACTTTAACAATTACCGTCGACGTCCGCGAACCACGTCTGCCTGGCTGCACCTGTTCGACATTCATTTACGGCGCTGGGCTTAACAGGCTCGTTGATAACCGCGCTCGTTAATTCGCTTTAAATACAATTTAATTAACAGTCCCCGCAGCTCAGCCGTGGAGCGTCGTGTCGTATTAATATTGTGACGTCCGCCGAAAATTGTCTATTACGTTCGATTAGCGTGCGATAAGACTTAATTGAGCAATTCCGCATGCTTCTGGGTTATTTATCTTCGTGCAACACCGTGCCTCTACATGGACGATTCTTTGTCCGTCAACGGGCTTCCTGATATCGAGCTTTTGTAACCTTTCAGAACTAAATCGCTTTTTAAAATTTCCTTTCCTTTCTGAGGTATCTTATTTTGTATAAAAGTAATCCTATTCCCATAGGTAGCTTGAAAGAAAATAGGTCGTGAAGTTTGGCAATTTTCCATAGCTGTCAATGCATTTGATTAGATCTGGGTTATTAAATTAATGGTCCCATCGTCAGACCAATTTCATATTTTTCTACTTACAATTGGTTAACGTCTTAGTAGCTAAATACACGTATATAAAATAGACATTAACCATGCCACGATGAAAGAGCAAAGTTTAGTAATGGTTACTTTAGAATTTAACTCTAGACTTTCCGATAACCTAACCCTACCCATTGTGTACATTTTAATATAATAATACACTACGAAATGAGGCGTGTAAAGAAGCCATGCATAACCAAAACATATCAGTAGATAATACCTGAAAATTGATTAAAAATCGATATGTGAGAGTTCAACTTTTGGTAAAGCGTCGCTAAAATCATCGATCCAGCCAGCCCGCTGTGTGAACGAAATTATTTTCGATGACAAGTTTCGCCAACGGCAGGGAAAAAGAACCGAGCGCCGACGGTGTCAAATCTCGCTATTCCGACAGAAGCAATAATTCCTCATTAACCGCGGCGTGTTCCGGCCATCAACAAATCAGTCTGCGAAAGGTTAATCGTCCTGTTCGGGGAAGAAGTCCTATTCGATCGGAGGGGTCGCGCGGTGCTCCGAGAGAAAAGAATGCTTCGTATTAAGCGGCCAATTATGCGAATCTGGCTCATCTCGGCGAGGCAAGGCTGTGTAACGCATGTCTGGAAGGTAGATAAGGTAACCCTCGTAGGTACTCATACACCTACGTGGGCTGGCAGTCAAGCAAGCCAGTCGACCGGGCAAATAACAAATAAAGCATAAACGGGAGCTACAATAAATAACTGGTGCACCGCGTTCTCTGCATATACTCCGAGCCACGGGCCCTTCGGGGCCTTATTCTCTTCGCCCCTCCCCCCGCTCGTTCCACTCTCGGTCCCCTTACCGCCGCGTTCTTCCGCCCCCACTATCGGGGGGCCCCTTTTAGGGCCATATATATGTCATAACGTGGACGACGAGGGAGCCGGGGCTTTGAGAAAAATCGTTTCTGACTTATGCGGTTGCCGTGAAAACGGATTTGGGGGATCCCCTTTTGTGCTTCTTCACTTTTTTCTCGTGTATCTGGAGAGTCCAGGATCTCTTTTTCCTTTTCTCTTGCATTCGGAGGTCGAATCCTCCACGATCGGGGAGACTCGAGGCGAATTTTGACTTCTCGGTCGCGGGTGGTTTTTGAAAAGATACGAGTCCGTGGAGAAAAGTGGAACACACCTTTTTAACTCGATATAAAAACATTTTGCAAGTTCTAGTGACTTTTTTTACTCGACTACATGGAAGATGCCTTTTGACTCATAATAGAATTTCTATTGCAAATTAAGTTTGAGAAGGTATTATAAATAACACGATACATCATTTTGTAGTTTTTCTAGTATTCTTACAAATAAATTTATTACCATTTTAGCATCTTGGATTGCATTTCATGTTACTACATATTACATTTCAGCCCGTTTATATGCAGCTTGAACTACACATACCACACGTATAATACTGTACTGCAATCTTCATATTGTATCTCACATTTTTGTAATCTTTGTATCAATTTTCACGAGAACTGGTCTTGAAGTCTAATATACTAAACACATTTTCCTTTCGCGATGTACAAATAAATTTAAGCAAAATTGAATAGCACACCCTGAAAAGATCACTCGTAATCGCGTCGTATAGCAGAAGGGTTAAGTGTTTAGTGATATTCTTGATTGGCTAGAGATCTTCTTGACTACATGCTAATCTCCAGAACTATTCAGCTTGACTATCTCGCGATCCTCTTCATTATGCAGCCATCCTCCCGACCAACTAGTTATTTTCTTAACTAGCAATTTTCTCGGCCAACCAATCGCCTTCGCTGCCTAGTGACTTTCTAAACTGCTCGACGATAGTCTCGACTATCTAGCGATCTCGTCGAGCATCGAACGATCTCATTCCCGGTCTAACTAATCTTCCATACTCAGAATTCGAAACAACGAGCCGTTCCGTTCGTTTCTCGCGCGAAATAGTTATTGGCCAGGCCGTGGATCGAGCCCCGGAGTGATGCACTCGAGGCGAGGGCGTAGAAAGCGAATTTCACGGTCGATTAAAAACTTTTTAAAGGAATTTACACGCGTCGGCCATCGTCTGGTAAAAGGGGGTTGAAATTCCACGAATTAATGGCTAAATAAATATTTGACAGCTGAATCGTCGGTTTCTTGTCGTTGCTTTCCTTCTCGCCGTAGCTTCAACGCATAATTGGTTACAGATGCATTATTCTTCGGCCCGGCTCGTTTCACAGACCCCATGCATAAACATTAAACTCTTACGACATGGGTGTCGGTTCCTTTTCTTTTTTTTTTCTTTGTTTTCCTTTGTTTTTTTTTCTTTTTACTCCCGGAGCTCGAACGATTGTGTTTCTAATTTCGTTAACAGTCGCGAACCTCCCGAAGCTGATTGAAATTCCTGCGATTGCTCGGGGTATTCGGACACGTCGGTTTTCAGGCATGTCGGTTTGCAAGCAGCGTTCGATTCGTCAATCGTTGGGTCTCTGAACGCAAGTAGATGGTATAGTTAGATCATGAGTATTAAACTTATTTGTTTAAAGCGTCTCTGATTAATATAATACTTGTTTCACGATGTAGACCGATTGTCTGGCTCATATTTTTAGGAAAAATCTACGACGCCATGTTTCGAGTAAACATATCAACTTGGCACGTTCTCTTCAGTTTTAGACTCAAAATAAATTAAAGAAGTACGAAATGTTGCTTTCAAAAATAATTTTTAATTCTTAGACTAACGAACTACTAATGGCGTTGAAATAGTCTAGTCTGATCTCTTCAGGGACGAACTATTTTGCTTGAAATAATGAAAAATTGAGACGATACAGTATTGTATGGCTGGAGAATTTTATTAAGGATGTATCTATTCGCAATTTTAGCGCTTACAATACTCAGATTACTTGCAAAGTAAACTATGTTTCAGTATCTCCTTAAAATTTGAGGTAACATAGTTTTGTAGGTGGTCAAAGACTTTTGCACAGCAGTTTTTAGAACATTTTAAAGCATCCTTGTTCATTAAATCTCGCCTTTTCACTCTGATTTATATGCACATTTTGTTTATTTTTGTTACTGTGATCTTCATACTTCGTTTCCATTCATTGCTACATATGTCAGTACTGCATACGATTCAAAACCTTAGTGTCTCATATTTCTACCCTATCTCATAATCCTACCTTCTCTATTATACGCATACATCTTTGAAAGAGTGATTCAAACAGATAAATTAAGGGAAGTTACTTTCTGAATACGCCTCATAATTGTCAGATGTACGGATCAAATCATAATATTACAAGAAGGTAGATATAATGCTAATCAAATCGAACAACCTAACCTACAACCCGTCTGTGGAGGACTCGATCAAGAAGGGAGAGAAACGCGTGTTGCACCAATGGGATTTAGAATGGATACTTTCAGCTCCCACCCACACGAAGACCATCTCTCATAAAAGGCGAAACAATGTACAGTTTGCAAAGGAAAGGCCAGATCGCGATAACTCGTAGCAGGAAATACGCTTCTTCTTGTTGACAAAAGATCTACCCCCGACTCGTCAACTATACAGTACAACTCACGGATCTAAATCCACCACTTCGTTCTGATATACCCAAAATATATTGTAACAAATGCAAAATAGGGAGTACGTTCAAAATTCATCTCGACGACGATAAAATACCCCAAATTAACGCCACGTTAATCTTTCATATATTGGGTTGTCTGGAAAGTAATTTCGTTTTTCTCATTCGTGAAAAGGAACAATTTCCTTATAATATATATTTTATTGAATTGTGTACTTTTGCCATCTTCCTGGTAGTAGTATGATTCCATGCTCACAAAATTTCTGACCTCTATTTATAAAAAACTGATGCAGGTGATTTTCGACATCGTCGCTTTAAGTAAATGTTTTATCATTTAAGAAATTTTTTAAAGACCAGAACAAGTAATAATCCGATGGTGTGGGGAGCGCATCCCATCCAATTTTTAACAAACAAGCCTCGAAGCTTGTCAACTGTGAAAATATATAATGAAAATACGATTTAGAATAAAGTTGGCTGGTTAAAACGAAACTACTTTCCGGACAACCCAATAAAAAAGAAAGACCGATGAAAAATTTGTAGGCTCGACATCGTATTTCGTTCCGGCTCGACGCCGGACCCGAAAGGGGGTTAATCGACGTCGGGCTCGCAAAAATCACGAAAATCCATATTTCACCTGCGCGAAAGGGGTCCGAAGGAGGAAGAAGGGAGAAAGGAAAGAGCGAATTTCGCCGCGTAACCGAAACAATGCGACCGTGTTCCCGGTCGCGCGCTGCTGGCCTCGTAAAAACCCGGCCGAAAGTCAGCGGATTCGAAATTTTATTATTTATATTTGAAATTTATTATCGCCCCGAGCTGGCCCCGGAGCCTGCGGAGCGGTCGATTCCTCCCCCCCCTCTTGGGCCCCGTGTATTCTTTCCGCGGCGTTTCTGGTCCCTCGGTCCTCCCCCCACCCCGCGATCCCGGACCGTTCTCGCGCCGTCTCGTCGTCGCCGGTCTAATTTATCGTTCCTCAACTTTTTATTAATTTCTTACCGCTCGCGGAATCGCGATCGCATTAAAAGGAACGTCCACGGCCGTTCAGCGGTCACCGAAATGCATCGGTACACAGACGGAATGCCGTCCCTAATTTTTCGCTCTTCACCGCCACCCCCTCGCGCCCCCCCTCGTCCCCACCCTCGTTCGAAGTCGGATCCTACTCGTTGTGTTCTTTGGCCACGCGGCGCCCGCTGAGGATCGTGGGCCATCGATGCTATCGGCACCGTCAGAAGAAACGCATTTTTCCGCAAACTGCCGCGCCGGTGGCGCCCCCTCGAACTCTCTCGAACGTGGCGGTAAAAAGGGAGCGGGTTGAAAATTCCGGACGCGGATCAGCGGCCAATTTTTCACTTGTCTGGTACCATTCGCTAACGATCCGCTCGAAGGAGTCGGCGATTAGGCGACGAAACAATTCCAATTTGGAATAATCGCCGGCTCGAGAACATCGCGGTCGTGCGAGTCGCTCTCGCGCCGTTTCGCGTAAAACGATGCTTTCCGTTTATTATTTCTTCCATATATCGGACCCTCGCGAGAGTTTCTATCGTTTTCGAACGAGATTATTGATGCGTTCAGTGCCAGACGAAATCGTTAAATCTTTTACGAGATCGAGACTTTGATTTTGGGCAATTGTAAAAACTACATAACCTAACACTTGCCTTGGTACTTATTTTCGTAGCCTTGAATCCTATTTGAAGATTAATTTCACCATCTTTTTCCACCGTTGTGATAAGAAATCCTTATTTTTCCTTCTTTAACCATAGTTTTATAATTGTTAAGAAGTTTCTTAAAGTTTACGTAATTCTGTGTGGTACCAAAATGTCCCCTTTCGGTGTATGCAAAACAAGAAAAAGAAAAAATTACTTTATAATATTAATCGAAATAAAAACAAATTATTTTGACCTCGATCTGGTACTAAAGAACCGTAGCAATATGAGAAGAAACTAGACAATTTGACGAATCGTGGAACAAGGATATGCTCTTAAATTTCTTACTAGAAAGGAAATTCAGCGAAGCAAAACAACCGTGAGAGAGAACGACGAAGAGGGCCTGGTCCGGTTCGAGTGAGCGACGAAGAAGAAACGTAGTTTTATTTTTTTTTTTCCCTCTGTTCTTCGGTTCGCTATAATTAACGCAAGACCGGGCCAGCGAGGCGCGGCAGCAAAGGGGGGCGGTTGAGGTGGGGGTGAGCGCAACGGGGGCTAGAATATCTGGCAATAAAAGTGGCGAGTTCGAAAAGGGAATTGCGAAACGAAGGAACGAATGCCGCAATGTTTGTTGGCCGCTCGATTGGCCCCGATCGCCTTTGTATCGGGAAACAACGATTGGCAATCGCATGCCGTCCTCGAAACTCAGGAATCCATCGTTGCCCCGATCAAACGATACACCTCGAACGCCTCCCCGCGCCCTTCTAACCTCCTCCTTAACCGAGCGTATTTCAGCGTCTCCTCGTCCCCGCTCCCCCTCGTTCGACGCCGGTTCCACCGCTCGTCCCCGTTTTTTCCTGGCCGACGTTTCGCGATTTTTCGACCGCCAAGAATACGACTTTATCGCGGCGCCGATTAACTAATCGAGCCTTCTAATTCCGAGCTGTCGCGAGCCTTGAAACCGGCCTGTCGATCGATCATCTTCAGCCTCCGCGCTTATTGTTAGAATGCCTCGTGACCACTGACGAAACGCCGCGGGAATTCGACGATTCTGGTCGGTGGTCACCGATCCGCAGGTAAACTCGACAAAGTCACGCGCAGGATCTACGTATCGAACAAAAGGATGAACCGGTGCACTCTGGAACGAGAACTTTGGCTAGAACCAGAGAATCCTCACCAATTATCGGTACTCTCGTTCATGTAGTTTGAATCCCAGCTTTGAAATGGTTCAGAGACTATGAAAATTAGAACTCTTGAGTCTCTAGTGTTTTGAAGATCTTGATAGACTTGGATCTACGTTTCAAGCATGAAAGGATGGATTGCTGCATTCTGGATCGAGAACTTTGGCTAGAACCAGAGAATCCTCCCCAATTATCGGTACTCTCGTTTATGTAGTTTGAATCCCAGTCTTGAAATGGTTCAGGGACTATGAAAATTAGAACTCTCGAGTCTCTAGTGTTTTGAAGATCTTGATAGACTTGGATCTACGTTTCTAGCGTGAAAGGATGAACTGGTGCTCTCTGGATCGAGAACTTTGGCTACAACCAGAGAATCCTCCCCAATTATCGGTACTCTCGTTTATGTAGTTTGAATCCCAGTCTTGAAATGGTTCAGGGACTATGAAAATTAGAACTCTCGAGTCTCTAGTGTTTTGAAGATCTTGATAGACTTGGATCTACGTTTCTAGCGTGAAAGGATGAACTGGTGCACCCTGGAACAGGAACTTTGGCTAGAATCAAAGAATCCTCCCCAATTATCGGTACTCTCGTTCATGTAGTTTGAATCCCAGCTTTGAAATGGTTCAGGGACTATGAAAATTAGAACTCTCGAGTCTCTAGTGTTTTGAAGATCTTGATAGACTTGGATCTACGTTTCTAGCGTGAAATGATGAACTGGTGCTCTCTGGATCGAGAACTTTGGCTAAAACCAAAGAGTCCTCGCCAAAGACTATAAAAATTAGAACTCTTGAGTCTCTGGTGTCTTGAATATATTAAGTCTCGAAAGTCTTGATAGATTTGGGAGTGTTAAGAGTGTTAAGGGTTGAAAGGGTAGCAAATAATAGATAAAAAGGTTTGAATGTTGATGCTGTGTCGAGTTCAATATTTTTTTATATGTATCCACTTTGAACTATCAATTGAAGTCAATGATATAAAGTAGAAACAAAGTCTGTGAGAAAATAAATTTAATATAATGCATATAATACATTGTAGCTGCGTAGTATGTATATCAGTATTATTCATTTAATTGTTGGGTGTCTATTTTTATTTCATATTTTCTGCTGCACGTGCTTGTCTGTATAGACAATTTTATATAAAAACACTTGACTCATATTTGTTATATATGCATTTGTTTACTACGTGGGTGCTTTTCAATAGATATGTTTGGTTTAGTCTGAAGCTTGTAGAGGAAACGCAATTTTTTGTCATGATGCTTGTTATTTTCAAAAATGATTTTTACCTCTGATAGGAGTAGATATCTGTTAGACGTTGATGTTTCTTATGTTTAGTCAATTTTTTGGTCATATTAGCTTATTGGATACCAAAGTGGGGCATATTTTATTAATCGCGAATGGAAATTGACGAGGTATACATTTTATTTTACTATTAAAAGCAGCCTTCGTGCCTGATCCTTACGCAATTATGCAATTATATAACAGGCAAATTCGTGACATTCTAATTAAGCGTCGGTCAACGTGATCTGATTTCTCGAAAATCTCCTGCGAGCCAAAAAAATATCTATTCTTCCACAAGCGTCACGTATACAGTTGTAAATTGTTTCTAGAACGCAATACGACTCAATGTGACGAAATAACTGCACGAAATGTGCAATTAAAAGTCTACTGTACTTCGCACGTTTATTCGTGTTGCACTTTTAAACTGTTTATTAAGGTTAGAAATCCACAATTGTATGAATCCTTCGAAAGATTGATTACTCGAATCAAAAATGTCATTCTGTGAAAACAATCTCCAAACGAATCTTGAATGCTTATACCAGTTTCCAACAATCGATACACTTTGCCGCGTTTGCTTGCGTTCATCGAAGGAGAACGAAACCGTTTAGCAGCGGTATCCATTGAAAGATGCCACGTTTAATCCGGATAACCCTTTAAAAACAATTGGCTCCAGAGGGTCGAAGGAGTCGAACGTTAAAATCATCCCCCAAGAGCAAAGGGGAAGAGGTGGCAGCAGCCCTAGAAACATTACGCGAGATTTCCGCTCGCAGTCGATCGACAGACGTATCATTACCCTCGCGTTTCTCCTTTTGCTGCCTTTTCTGCGCGGCCGCGGCCAAGGGCCGTTTAATTACATACTTAAATATTTATACGCGCGGGAATATAAATCGAATCGATTCATAAAAGGCGAGCCAGCGGGGCGAACGCGGCCAGGGAAACAAGACCATCGCCGAGGGATCGCGATCCTCCGGATCGTTGTTCTTGCAAAAAAGGGCGAAAACGAGACGGTAAGAGAAGGAGAATCGAAAGAACGAGAGAGATGTGTTTCTCTTCTGGCTCTGTCCTTCCTCTGTCTCCCGGCCCCTCTCTCCCACCCATTGGCTGCTCTATTAATTAGCTCGCGGCAGCTCGCTCTCCACTCTGTTAATTTACTCGGAGGGGGCGCATTTTATTTTTCGTACGGGCCTGAGCGTCGTCGATCCTCGCTCGGGCTCCTCAATCCGGCTCTATTAATTAGCCGGGGCCCTTTTTTCCCCGCGGCCCGGCCCCGCAAGACCCGTCGAATCCCGTCAGGAAAAAGGGGAACGCCGGAACGAGAAAAAGAATGCGCGCGGTTCTGGACAACAGCGTCCGTCTCAGATTCCAGAATCACCGGAAAGGGAGAAGAAATATTCCGGTTTCGAGCAAAACGATTCCGCCGGGGTCCTCGCGAATCGCCGCGATACACGCTCGCCCCGTTGGAACTCGAACGATCCGCGCCGGACGATTGTTATGCAGGCGCTTTCGTAACAAGTTCGATCGAGGGTTGGGGGGGGGAGGTTCTCGAGCCTCGGAGAGGATGGAACATTTAACCCTTTGACCCCACGACGCACGATTTAATTATCAATAATTTTTCAAAGCAAAATTCCGATTATCCGGCATACTCCGGACTGGGACAATGCCGGATAATTAGACTGTACCTATGTATATATGAAGTGATAAAAACAAGGAATATAGTCACAGACGAGGTATACGAGTGGACCTTGCATTTAATGTACTTTTTCGAATCATTTTTATGTCATTCACAACATTACCAACAGGTTATAGAAATTATTAGAAGCGGAAGTGAGACAGAAAATGAAATTACAGAAACATTTCTGGCCACACAGTATATTTTCGGTGAAGAATTTTTTTCTCGAAAGTGTGCAGGATTTCAGGGATATGTATATTCACCAAAATTGATTATAATTGACCCCTGCAATCGAAAATAATTTTTTTAGAACGATTTGAAATTTTTTTTTTCACCGAAAAATTTGACCACCTTTCTGAATTTTTTTTCTCGAAAATACGTAGGATTTCGTGGGTGTATATAAGGACCAAACATGATTCTACTTAACCCCTGCAATTGAAAATAATTTTTTTAGAACGATTTGAAATCTTTTTTTTTGCCGAAAATTTTAGGCACCTTCCTGAATTTTTTTCTCGAAAATGCGCAGGATCTCGTGGGTACATATAAGGACTAAAAATTATTGTAATTGACCCCCACAACAGAAAATAATTTTTCCAGAGTGATTTGAAACTTTTCAATTTCGCCGAAAAATGTAGGCACCTTCCTGAATTTTTTTTTCGAAAATGGTTAGGATTTCGAGGGTATGTCTATTGACCAAAAATGATTGTAATTGGCCCCCACAACAGAAAATAATTTTTCCAGAATGATTTGAAAGTTGTCAATTTCGTCGAAAATTTTGTCCACTCAAATGAGAAAAGAATCTTTAGACCTACCCAGAAGTCTTTATTAGACCATTTAATATAATTTACAGAAATCGTTTGATTCCTTGGATAGATATTTTCTTTTGTTTATCGTCTCCCATAATAATATTCACAGAGTTAATTGATAACTATAACGTAACACAGAATTTTCTCTTGAGACTGAAATATTTGTTTCATTGTGCAAAAATCCCGTTTGTTAATATTTTCTAGCCTTGTCTAGCCCTGTTTAATGTCTGTTTCGAAGTTAAACTCTAGTCTAGATTCGAAATCGGATCGAATCTACCGCCAATGACAAGAAATGAATTCCACTATTAAGGGGTTAACGATTTTCACGGGTCAATGATAGCTTTCACAAGCTTAAGAGTAAATTAACTGTTAGCTGTTGTCTGTCTTTGCAGGAAGTACTCGAGTAGATGGATCACTCTGTTACTGATTGCGAGTCTAGAAACGAGGATTAGTTACGACAGTTTGGGCTGTAACTTGTTTCCTCAGTCGGTTTTCGCTCGCAAATGTACAGAGAGTTTCATAAAACAGACGCAGAATCGATAAATCAAAGCTTCTTGTACAAATCTCGTATGAATAATTTAAAATAATTCATCGTATATCGCGAAGGTATTTGCAAATTTCCAATAAGATCGATACAAAAGATCTCAGAAATCAATTGCGAATATTTAATTAAAATTACAAAAATTCAATTTTAAGGAACATCAGGCGAAAAAGAAATGCTTGCATCAACTTTCTTTGTTTAGTTTTCAATGTTGAAGTTATCTCTGCTAGTTTCCTCGCGTTTTACGAAACGAAATGGAAGAAACTATGTATTCGTTACCTCGATGTTAAAATATAATTCTTTAAAAGACTCTCAGTTTTTGAAACCATGACACCGAACGTGACAGAGTCTCGTAACTCTATAGAACGTTCTACTTTCGAGAAGAGACACGTGTTCGTGTAAGTTAAACATTTTTTTCCACGGAAAGAACCACCGGGGATTATTTATATGTTCTTGACTGGGTTTTTTTCCCCTGTCGAGGGGTGATTTTTTGGGGGAAATCGGAGTTAAATACACCGAGCGGCCCGAAACGATATAGGTGGATTCGTTTGAAAGGGCGATTTGTCAAACACTTTAACAGCTGCCGCACGCCGACAGCATTATGGAGAGGAGTGTATTATCGATTTTCACAAAGTAATTCAGACGCCATGCTCGTCCAGCCACGCGGAAAGCGCTTAATCCGAAACCCTTCGAACAGTTTTGCACACGTTAAACCGCATAAAACGTGAAGTCCGCGCGCGTCTACCTTCGACCTGACGCGATCCCGGAGCGCAGCCACGGGTTTCCGGGATTTTAATTTACATTTCCGAGCCAGAATCGCCCAACCTTCCAGAAATAAAGCTAAAAGTTTCTCAAGAAACTTCCACTTTTCAATTAACGTTGATACAAATCAGAGTCCCGTTAAATGTATCGATAATGCTCTTCTTCAAAGGTATAAACAATAGTGTCCCTTTTACTGGTTTTTTAAAAACGTAATATTTCAAATTTCATGTTTATAATGATTATGATTTGTAACTACATTTCATTCAGTTCACTAAATTTTGCTTATTAATTTGTTAGATTGTTCCAAACGTATTATGATGAATTTGACTAATAATAGAGAAGTTGATGCGTTCATATTGGAAACAAGCCATGAATTCGAGAATGATATTAGTTGAATATAATTTATTAACTTTTTTATACTCGATTAGCAAATATAGTTCACTGGAATATAGAGATCGATAGCTTCGAGTATTTCAAGTGTATTTGTGAAGACCAATAAAAATGAACAAAGACTATATTATATCTGACAGATGTTTTCTTGCAAGGGTTTTAAAAGACCCTTTAAAAAGTTTAAATAAAAATTAATTGTGTAAATATAACTTAAAAATGCAATTAAAAGGGTAAAAGAGCGAGAAAATGTTTATCCAAGGTTGAACGTTTGAACAATTACTGGAATAAATAGGCAAAGTAAAAAAGATGAACTATTTCATTATAAACCAGAGTGATCATTTGTTTTAATAAAATATACATCTGCTTATGTTTCATTTATGTAACAACCAAAATAAAATTCTCACTGCCAAGTGAGAATAAAATACAAACAATTGTATTGTAAAGTCTTTGAAAACTGGATACTTTAGGAGATACTCGATATTTTATCGAAGTGTCCTAATTTGCGGTGTTTTGGGTGTTGAAATATAAATCGTTCAAACGTTATTACGATTTCAATTTTATGAGTAAATTGATAGAAACAATTGGATCTAGGTTTTTCGTAACTTTACGAATAAAATTCGATGAACTTCGATCGATGGATCACGAATGATGAAACGCAACGAGCGACTCGGTGGAAGTCGAGAGTTGCTGGAACCGCGAGAGTCGCGAGAGTCGCGGACTCTTCGACTTCGAGAGCATTTTGCGATCGCTCCGTTGCCCCTTTTACTCTCCTTTCGTGATTATATTCTCGAAATAGTCAACCGGATGCCGGCCGGCACCGCGCACGCTGATATTCCGTATATTTCTGGCGACCCTTTTTCCGACGAAAAAGAAGAAGGCGATCCCAGAAATCTCGGGAAGAAGAATCGTCGTCGCGGAGAGAAGAAAATTGGGGGAGAAAACGGGCGGGCAGGGCAAAGGTAAAGAAAGAAACGTTTTCTCTTCTGGCACCTTCTTCGTTTCATCTTCCCGGGTATAAGCGTACGTCATTTGTCTGAACTTTGGCTTTTCGCGGCGTGGCAAAGTAAACGAAATTATGGTCGTGGATGCATTATGGCAGGGACGGGGGAAGTGGCGGCCAGTGTGGCTTACGCTCCTAATCTCTTATTTCGCTCGAACGTGAAACTATTCCCTCTTTGCCTTCTGCTTTACTCGTTTGTTGTTGTTTCGTCGAAACCTGCGAAATTTAGAAAACTAACAGAAATTTTCCATCCTTGCGATATGCAATTCTCTATTGCGATAGTTTTATATTTTTTCGAAGATCCTTAAAAAGAAATTAAGTAAGAATTACTTAAGGTAAATATATTTCAATGCTCTTTAAGCTTTGATGATCAAATGAAAAAAATGGTCGAGGCCACATAGTTTGATGTGAAATTTTTAAGATGTTCGACTCGTTCCTTACATAAAACTATGGAGAAAATTGATCAGTTCAGAAGATATTTTAATAATATCGTCAAATAATATTCCCCGAAAACTAATGCTTTTTCGCCATAGATGGCACAATACCTTTTCGTAGAGAATGATTAGTTGCACCAATTGATGTATTAATAAATATCTAATTCCAAAAGTTTAAGTGGGTCAACGTGTATAATTTGTTCGTCCAATCGTAATAATTTGACGAGGGCAGCGATGGTCGTTCGATCAACGAAAACACCCGGCATACGGCGTCGAAGAGGTTGCTCCGTGGCTCTTCTGAATTTCCGGTCCGGGGCGCGCGTTGTTCGAGGAAGCGCCCCCGTAAATCAATTTCCCCGGCGGTTCGGTAAAATCACAGAGAAGCGTAGAGAGCGTGGCGTCGTGTCGCTAATAAATCGAGCTTTCTTCCCGGGTTTATCCCGCGTCGTTCCTCCGGTTCGCCATAAGTCGCTTAAAGCCGTTGCTCTTCGGCGCTTTAGTAATTCGAGTTAGCTGTTGAGGCTGGCCCGTGTCCTCTCTCTCCGTCCGTCTCTCTTCCCCTCTCTCTCTTTCGACCTCTTTCTCCCGGCCGTTCGTCTCTCCCGCTCCTCTGTTATTTCGCGCTTGGCGAAAATCGAGAAAAAGGAAGAACGTCGCACCGTCGGTGGAAACGACCGAGAGAAGAGAGGACCGAGACCAAGACCACGAAGCGCCGATTGTTTTAGCCCTAGGCCAAACTAAAACGACCGGAGAAGTCCGGAGGGTCAGGGCCGTGCGAGAGGGGGGTTGAAGGGGGCGCGGGAGAACCATCGACGCGCGCCGACGCAACACCGGGGGCGGTTACTTCAAAACGCGCGAAAAAATACGAGCGCTCCACGTTTCTCTAGCTTCGTTGGAAAACCTGTGGATCGTCCGGTTTTTCGGGGTCGATGAACTCGATTTTCCGGCTTAAAATGCTCGTTGGGTCGACTCATAAGTTCGTGTCGTTCGATATTCTGAAATTGACGAGGATAAAATTTTTAATTTGATAGAAAACAAAACAAATTTGCGAGTTCAGTGGATTTTCGAAATTTTAAATATATCAGCATCGATGATTCATGGAAATTTGAAAGAAATAGATATTGTGTCAAAGCTCGAAGTTTGAAATCGACAATAAGTTCGTGACATTCGATATTTTGAAATTGACGAGGATAAAATGTGGAATTTAATAGAAAACATAAAGAGATTTGTGAGTTCAGTGGATTGTCGAAATTTTAAGTATATCAGCATCAATAATTCATGGAAATTTGAATATTAGAAGAAATGCAAACCCTCTAGAAAGGGGTTGTTTTGCTAAACATGTTTTAAAACGTATCTTTATAAGATAATTGGAATAATAAATCGACAACAGTTAATAGCATCGAAAGGTTAATATAATCATCGACCATTTCTTCACGTTTGATACCAATATACCATTTGTCATTATAATTTCACGGTACATATATCTAATTATTTACGAGCATATCTACAGTGGTATCTCTAATATCTTCTAATCTGTTCTCCTTCACTGACCTCTTCAATCTGACCAGCTGGCATATTCATTAAACTTGTAACATCGAGATCTATACGTTTCCTTTTTTCTTTTTTTTTTTAAATACAGGTGTGGGCTCGGAAGTAGCCTAACACTTGTACCCACGAAAAGTCACTGCGTGGTGTATCATTGTCCCTTATTTTGCTCAAAATAAAGGTGTGACTGTGATCGTGGCTGGTGGATGATTTCATATTTTCTTCAGCGTGAATTACGTGGATTTGATTTGATCGAGACGAGGTATCACGTGTCACTATTGCTTTATCCAGGTCAAAGTTCAACGATAAGATGATTTCTTTTTTTCGGGGCCATTTTGAGTCTTTTGTTTGTTCCAAAACACTACAAATTGTTGGCAATCTAGAAGTAAACATCGTCTATGTTATTAGCGAGATACACCTTGGTTTATATACCAAAGTTTTTAACCTGTTTTATATTGTCGTAATAGAAATATTCAACGTTTTAAATCGATGATGGTTTCGTTTAAATAAATGTGTTTTGCGAGACATGCTCAAAAAGTTGATGAACCTTATAATTCTTGAGTGATAAAAATGTAGATTTATTGAAAACGATTTGAATGATTTAAAAAGAGACGGGAGCTTATTGTTGGATTTTATTTTAATTTACAACTAATCAGCGATGCATGCCCACCTCCTTCGCCGTTTTAAAGAAATTCATGTTTAACCCGTCGTGTTTTATTTGCCTTTTTTACGATTACATCGCTACGTCTTTCGGCGCGCTATAGTCGAATTTAGCATAATTATACCCTTCCTTGCCAATCGCTGTATTCATGGCCATCATTATTTGTAAAATTATCTCAAAACTGCCATTAAAGATGCAGGAAGCCAAAAAGGTGACGATGTAAATTATTCTAGAGCCACAATATGTATATTTCAAAGCGAATTGCCTGATCGCCGCATTTAAACTCTAATTATTACTCCGGGAGGATCTCCCAACATATCTGTTAAATAAATCATCTGCCATAAGGCCTTCGTAAATGAATTTAATTGCTTTTTTCACTTTTGCGCCCGGAGGAAAATTATGTTTGAAAATTACAACCGATCGACAATTTTGCAATAATGTATACAAAATAAAAAAGGGAACAAAAACAATTTTACTTATTGAAAGTTTGCCAGATTGCCTCGAACTTGCAAATTATAGTTTCTTATATTGAAATAAATGTTTGTTTTGATCGATAATAAATTATATCGATTTTGAACGATATATACAACATAATTTTCCCTTTCACTAATTCGTGTAAGTAATAGGGACTAGTTCAAATATTAATAAGTAAATTATGTACATAAAAATGTTGAATAGTCCATAATTATTCTTTCATAAGCCTTCTGGACCCACCTCTGTAAAACTAAAGGTTGCAAATCCTTATTATGATTTTCTTATTGATTTTAATTGTTATTTAAAAAATTGTCTATCCCTGTTCTAAAGGGTCCTCCTATAATATAGGCGAATTTTGGTAAAAGATTACAAAATGGACTGATGTGCATCAAAAAGAAAATAATGGTCACTGCATCTAGCTATAGTCCTCGAGGGGGTTAAATGTTGTTCCAGCACGAGTGTAGCGATTTTAAAGAATTTCTTGCCAGTCTTGTGTTTTAATAGAAGTGTACACCATAAGGGGAAAAAATTCCTGTTGCAAAATCGGTCGGTTACGGTACTGATGGTCGGTTTTGCAAGAGATTTCTCCGTTTTGCCCGTGTTTTACCCCACCCTTGCGTGTCTCTCTCTCTGCTTCCTTGCCACAACACGGGGCTTAGAGGCCGACACCGACGACGTGCCAAATCATGCGAGCGGAATCGGAGAAATTTAAAAAATATTCTAAATTTAATTACCCCGGCGACCCTCGGTCTTTCGAAATCGTCCGGGCTGCCAATGGCTGGTTGAAAAATAGCCGATCGACGAACCGAACCGTCAGCCTTCTAGCGGGGTGGCATTTGCATCGGCGAAAAAAGGGGAAGAAGAGAGAAACGCTCTCAGCTCTCGAACCTCCTGACCCCATCGACGTCGAATAATTCATCGGGGCGGCGAGAAAATTCCAAAGAATACTATGGATCCCCAAAAAGTACATCAACAAAACAACCCACCTGAAAGTTCAAACCGATTTGTCGAAACAGGAAGACTTTAAAGAAATTTTCGTTTCGTCAAAATTGATCTTGCTTCTGCAATTCTCAGAACAGCAGTTACAAAATCTCTCGATGTGCCTTCTCTAAAATCTACGAACCTAAAGTTGTATTAAAAGGTATATGTATAGTTTCCAATGGTCCACCATGTCCACTCATTAAGGTGTCAACGTGGACTAAAATGTTGAGTTTCATAGCTAAGGTTGAGGCTTGGATGAGTGTACAGAGTGGACGACTGTCATCCAATGCAATTGTTTGTTGATTTTGGGAAAAGATTATTGAAACAAGGTTTAACTAACAGGTGGCGCTGAATTTTTCAAACAGTACAATATACATTTTGTTAGCTTCAGCTTTGTTTACTTTCCTCAATTTTGATGTTGTTACATGTTTAACACTGAATGTGCTTTTAAATTTGAACTAGAGACAAATTGTTTAGTTGTAATTATTATTCGTATATTAAACGCTCAGAAAATAAGTTGCTAAAATTTTATTTTATTACAGTAATGTTTAGAAGAAAAATTTGGTTTACCACTGTAATACAACGTGCTAAAAAGTGATCACGATTTAATTTAAAATAGTAACAATTAAATATAATGTTTGGTTAATGTAATATCCAAATAATCTACAAATTTTTAAGATTGTTTTAGATTCAAAATATTATATTTGAAATTCATTTTGAACGACAGTTCTTGGCGATTTGAATCGTGTATTTGTTATCAATGTCAATAAAATACCGATTGCTCGAGTTTGGAGGTTTTGTTTCCCCCGAGCATAGATTTTTTTTATTTCGATTGAGATTGACGGAACGCAAAAGAAAATAAAAGCGTCCTTCTGTCGTTGAGGGGAAAAAGAGAAGCAACGATCGCGCAAACGTCCCAGCATCGTCGAGCTAAAAAACGAGGAGAAAGAAGAGCGAACCGGGCAATGAAGAGGTCAATGAGATAGCCCCAATTTCAATTTCTCTTTCCCACGCTTATCTGACGTCGAATCAATCCCCCGACTCCATATTTGACTCGGTAACTCAGCCGTCAGAGCAGCGTCCACGAATTCAGGCTTGTCGAGAGTTCAATTGAGACGCCTACCACCACTTTACGTGAAATTGAAAACACCGAAGGGCAACGTAACGCGAGTAACAATTTAGCGCATGAATACGTTAAACAATTAGCGATGGAAGCATAATCGGTCGGCAAACGTTTCGATTTTTGAGGAGAAATATATTCATTAATTAAAGACGGAGTTCTTCTCACAATGATACGACTTTTGCGTGAATGTTATCTTTATTAAGTACGGAAACGAAGGTGAATTCAATTAGACGCAAGAGTTTATTTTATCGTATCAGTCAATGAAGGCAAGAACTTTGATTTATTTACATGTTTTTGTACTCTTTTCGCTAAAAAATATAGCGAATACGCGAGAACTTAGAAGATGATGCTTCTAAAAACAGTATCGTGTTTATCTGACCAAAGATAAACGAAATTTAATTTCACTTCGTAATTGAATTTAAGAGAGAAACGTACCGTTGCATGGATCAAAAATGAGTTGACATAGATTGGGAGATTGAGCATTTTCATGGATGAATTTGTCTGGAAAAACAGATTCTGCGAATTTTTGGAGATGGCGTGTGTCTGGAAAGAGGCGAAATCGTTTGTTGGTTTCTGATCGTCGACGAATTCCAATTACACCCGATCGAACGAAGGTTCTCGAACATTAAAAGCTACAAGCGTTTTCCGGAAGAATGTGACCAGACGAGGGGTGGATCTCGGTCCAATCGCGGCTCGAGCGCAGACGGAAACGCCACCGGGCATCGATAGAGCGTGGCGGCGCACTTAATAATAGTCCTCGCTCGTTACGCACTCGTCGAACTGCCTTGTTAAGGCTAACAGCCACTCGCTCTCGGGGAATATTCGAAAGTTATCGGACACGCGATCTCGTAAATCAACGCGCGTTATGGGACATTGTGGACCTTTGAGTTACGCTCCCTGGTCACCGAAGAGCACACAGTCTAACGACTTGTCGTCAACTTTCGTACGAACTGCAAACCAAGCACCGCATTAAACCGAAGGAACCACGCTTGTTTCTTTTAATGTGGAAACCTAACGAAGGTCTAGGATGCATATTTTGTTTTGGCTCTTCTCTTTACCCGAACCTTACTGGTTTCTTCGTGGTTAGGAACGTAAATAGGTTTTGGAAGACCTGTTTCGATGGTCACTGCTCAAATAGATTTGGTAAAAAATTGTTGAACTTGGGTCTAAACCAGATTTGAAGAGTATGGGGACAAATTTTATAGACACTACTAGAGTTGTTTTCCTAGCAGATTGTCTATTCTGGATCTAACTCAGAATTATGAGTTAAGAACACCAGTCGAAAGAATCTTACTGGTTTCTTCATGGTTAGGAACGTAAATAGGTTTTGGAAGACCTGTTTCGATGGTCACTGCTCAAATAGATTTGCTAAAAAATTGTTGAACTTGGGTCTAACCTAGATTTGAAGAGCATGGAACCCAGACCTAACCCAGACTAGGGGAGTATTGGGACCAAATTTTATAGACACTATTCGAGTTGTTTTCCTAGTAGATTGTCCATTCTGGATCTAAGTCAGAGCTACGAGCTAAGAACACCAGTCGAAAGAATCTCACTGATTTCTCCATGGTTAGGAATGTAAATAAGCTTTAAAAGACCTATTTCGATGGTCACTGTTCCAATAATTCTTCTGAAACATTGTTGAACTTGGGTCTAACCCAGATTTGAAGAGCATGGAACCCAGACCTAACCCAGATTTGAAGAGCATGGAACCCAGACCTAACCCAGACTTGGAGAGCATGGAACCCAGACCTAACCCAGATTTGGAGAGCATGGAACCCAGACCTAACCCAGATTTGAAGAGCATGGAACCCAGACCTAACCCAGACTTGGAGAGCATGGAACCCAGACCTAACCCAGATTTGAAGAGCATGGAACCCAGACCTAACCCAGATTTGAAGAGCATGGAACCCAGACCTAACCCAGATTTGAAGAGCATGGAACCCAGACCTAACCCAGACTTGGAGAGTATGGGGACAAATTTTATAGATACAGTTAAAATTACAAGTTAAAAACACCAGTCTCTATAAAGAAAAAACTAATATAAAGTATTAATGAGCAAATTTGATGGTGATAGCTCCTATCAATAATTTGTATAGATTTCTTACGTATACTTAACCTAGTAGCTAAGACCTAGAAGCTAAGAACAACACCAGTCTAAGTAATCTTACTAAACTTCTATAAATGAAATCTTAACTTAGATCTAGGAGACCAAATTTGATGAACACTGCTCAAAAACAGTGGTTCTTAGTTTCTAACCACATTGTTTCTTCACTGTTGGGGATCTATATGCCAAATCTAGGATACCAAGTTCGATGGACAGTACTTGAGAGACTTTTCTAGCCAGTTGACGCGTATTTTCATCGTCGAAGTTCGTTTGAGAGAATCCGAACACACGCTCACTGCTGGTTTTAACTCATTCCGCCAATTATCTTAAGTAATTCTATTAGTGCGACGATCCTGGCAGTTGAGATGTTGCCTCTGATTTCTCCGTTTCGCGTGTTGATGCTGAGATTGCGTGGTGTCGCCGATGATGGAGAGTTTGGTCCGAGTATGGGGTTAAAGGATTCACGTTTGGTGCGAGTTCCATCGATTACCGAGAGGGGGTTGAAAAATTCAGTTAATCAAGGGAAATCGTTAACTCGTAATCTTCTTCTTCCATCAGGATGCTATAATCAAAAACTTGAATTAATGAGTAACTCACTAGTAACAATCTTTTCTTAATGCTTGTTTATTGAAGTTTGAATAGTTATTCAAGTACAATAATATTTAATTTCTCTTTGGTGAAACTTAAGATCTGTTCCTCTAGATATGCCAATAAATTATCAATGATAATTCAGCAGTTACTTGGTTAAGAATATTTAATTTTCTTCTAATTAAACTTACTTTATACCTGTCGATATAAGCAGAGTGAACCCATTACTAGATTTTGTAATTCGTCAATAATATTTCTATTCCTGCATTTCAGCCTGAAGTACGTAGACTAAAATTGATTCTCATTAATTGTATTTTACTATTGAATAAAAATAAACAGTAAATATTCGAATCAACAAAAGCACTAAATGTCCCCAGACAAATACTCACATGTTCAATGAAATTTTCTCATCTAACTTTCACAGAGATACTTTTCATTGAGTTCAGAATACTAGGTGGTAAAATTGAATATGTCAAACTATAAATAAACATTACAACACGTTTTATAATTTTACGTAATTCAGAAAATAAACTAGTTCGATTTAAAGGGACGAAATGAGTAGAATAAAGCAAAGGTTTGCCAACTGAATATTTCTTAAATTCTATTTAAAGTAATATGGAATTTTGAGCAAAATTACAATAAAAAATGAAACAACCCCAACAATCGCTAATTAAAAGGTAAAGAAATCCTCCTGAAAGCAATTCTCGTAATCTTCGCTTAATTAACCCCTCGCCATGATCAATCGTCTCATCCCCCCATAGCTCGAGAACCGACTCTGCTCAACAGTATCGTGTTTCCGGTAAACAGATCGCAATATTTCATCGCGGCTGTTTTATTACCGATCCATTCTCGCCCCGAGTCAAACCCTTTCGATCGCCGCCCCGGGAAAATTGCTCGAACGAAAAATCCTCGGGGGCCGCGGTCGATCATCGGGCATCGGATTTCGTGTTTTGACAGCGGACCGTCGATCCGTGATTTTCTTCTCGCTGGCACCTCATTCATGCATTCTTCTTGCCCGTGGAAGCCGGTCCGCCGAGCGGTAGTTTTTCGAAAGTCGAACAAAAGGGGTTGCGCGAGGAGGCTGGCTCCCTCTTCTGGCTATTTGAATTTATAGAAAGGGTTCGATTCTGTTTATTTTCGGGAATAAGGGTAGGCGAGGGTGCATGTGCACGAAGGGTGAGGGAGGATACGATCACACATGAACGACCGATATTGCGGCGCGAGTTTCACCCTCGTGAAAAGTTTACGCGTCCCACGTAAGAGCCGGAATGGGGCGGCGGCGTAGAACGGGGGCGAATTCGGGGGGGCTCGGCGATAAGTAGTACGCGTGTTTTCGCTCGAACTCGATTTACCCCCGTAACGGTGGAAACAGCGCCGAAAGGGTGGCCTTTCTTTGAAACTAAAAATCTTTATCCTTCGAACGGGGTTTTTAGACAGGGGCGCGGTACGGACATGCAGCATAATCAAATTCTAAACCTTTAGAATTGATAATCTGCCCATAGAACTTTATTAAAATTTTAAACAAGCATCCTTTCTATCGAGAACACTTTCCACAATTTTAACTTGATGTTATTTTTGAAGCTTAACCATTCACTGTTCGTCTTTGTACAAATATATCGTCAGTTTTTTCTTTTAGTTTTTAGCACTTTTATCAAATTATGCACTTACAAACATATGTAATAAGCATATACAAAATTTATTTCGTTTGTAATAAATATCGCGCCTTACTGCATAGAATAAATACAATTGTGCAAGTTGGTTATTTTTCAAATTTTAATAGTATATTTTCGAGTACAGAAATGTCCCATAATACTGTTCACGAGTTAAGAATTAAAAGCAGATGACTAATATTAACATAAAAAATTTTTTAATCTTAAATAATATCCTTTCCAATTTCACCCAAAGAATCGAACGTTAAATACGATAAACTGTCCCGATAATTCGGGCCAGGTTAAAAAGATATTTTTAATCCCACAGATTTCGATTTTGAAATTCCCCGATGGGGGGAGCCCCGTCGTTCCCACGCAACGAAATAAATTTCCATTTCCCGAACGAAGAGCGGAAAAAACCAGCCGGACCCGGTCCACGGAGAACGGAGTCGGTCAATAATTTCGGGAATCATTGTTCTCCGATATTCCACGGAGAGGTTTCCCCTCGTTAAATTTAACACGGCCGCCATAAGTAACAGTAGAGGAGGGGGGGTGGAGCGGGGGGGCCACGAGCCATGTCGCCGTGAAAAGAAGGGGGTGCAGCAGAAAAGGACCTCTCGATGCAGAGGGGGGCTCGACACTAAGTAGTATGTCCGTAACAGTGGCCCCGAAAAATCCATACGTCCGAGGGCGGTCTAGATTAAACTGCAAAAAAAAAAAAGGAGAAGGAAAAAAAATATATCCGCGCCTCGCCGTAGGGGTAAAACGATACCAGCTATACGCGACATTAATGAATATGCCTTTAGAAACTGGCTGAGTGCGAGAGAGAGAGGCCGAGGAGGAAAGAGAAGGCACCGTAGCACGTGGCTCGATTGCTTTAACGACCGTTTGTACGCGCGCGCGTTCGTTCACGCACGCTGCGCTTCACGAAAGGCTTCGACGATGGACTCCAGACGCTTAATAATCGCCGATGAATAATCCTGTTTCGGGAATTCGGTACCGCCAACACTTCTGCCAGAATTTCTCTTCTTCGAACGAACGGTTCGAGCTTTGAACGCTCGTTGATCATCGTAGATTCCCCTAGAGAGATTCTGAAAGTTACCAGATCGAACGCCATATTTGTTTTCCGGGTCTGAGCACGACGTTCGCTGAAATTTTCGTGTGGAAGACAGAAATAGACAGAAAGGATAGTCTAAATTAATGACAATGTTATTTAAATGTTAGAATTCCTTGGTTTACACACGCAGCGCCCCACGAAATGTTCCATCGATGGACTTCGATCGTTGATAGTCTCTAATTCCCCTGGAGAGGTTCTGAAAGTTACCAGATCGAACGCCATATTTGTTTTCCGAGTCTAAGCACGACGTTCGCTAAAATTTTCGTGTGGAAGACAGAAATGGACAGTAAGGATAGTCTAAATTAATAACAATGGTGTTTAAATGTTTTTTAATATTAGAATTCTTTGGTTTACACACGCAGCGCCCCACAAAAGGTTCCATCGATGAACTTTGAGCCTTGATAATCTCTAATTCCCCTAGTGAGATTCTGAAAGTTACCAGATCGAACGCCATATTTGTTTTCCAGGTCTAAGCATGATCACGACATTCGTTCAAATTTTAGTGTGGAAAAGAAAAATATTTAGTAATGATAATCTAAATTAATGACAGTATTATTTAAATGTTTTTAAGTATTAGTAGACCCACCATTTTTTATGTTTTGTGAAGGATCTTGAAGTTGATTCTACCATGTTTAAAAATATTCTTGGTATTTACTCAAATTTTAATATGAAAAACAAAAACATGCAATTGTACTATGGCCTACCAGTCATTTTATAGCGTTCTGCATGGCATCAATATTATTTTAATGTTTGTATTAGTCGTTAATAATCGCAGATTCCACCGGGGTCCACCATCTTTGTCGTTGAAAATGGAATTCTAGAACAGAGATTCTGATAGTATCACATTGAATTCCATTGTTTGTTTTTAGTATGAAAGACAGAAATGCACGCCATTTTATAAAGTTTCTTATAAGACCAACGTCATTTAAATGATTGTAAGTATTAAGATTCCTCAACCACGGATTCCAAACGTTTAACAATCGTCAATCTTTCATTTTCTATGTTTTAAATCTACAAAAGTTGGTCAAGCAATGTCCTCTGTTTCAAAAAGAGTTCTTAAAAACCTGCTCCTCCTATAATTCCAAGATTTATGAGTCCATTTGTCTTCAAAAATAGGATTCCACGATTCGTTACTGTTTTCACATTTACAAATTTCCTGGACATCTGCTCAAATTTCAATAATTCTAGTCATTTTACAGCTTTTCTAAGAACACTGACATCGTATAAATATTTGTAAGTATTAGAGTTCTGGCTGTTTGAAAGAAACGGTGTAAATTCGAAGCGCTAGTCACCAGTAAACACCATGAGAATTAACATGTTTTGGGTAGTTTGTTAGAATTGAACATTTTTAAATTTACACTAGCGTGTTACTTGTGCTCATTTTGTTAATGATATCTATTGACACCTTGTTCCGTAGTCTGGACACTCGGTGGCACAAGCTGAGGAAGAAAATAGACCATAGTAGCGTGCTCGATCAATCGCTATAAACCTTCCTTGGTTGATTTAGATGATTTTCCCTCATAGAAGGTGCCTAGAAGGGTTCTGCAATTCCTCAAATTTCTCTGAACCACAATATACGTACAAATCTTCGTCACTGAACAGGTCCAGATTAAGTACAGTTAGGACACATACTCAGTCCACGTGTAATCTATATCAGAACTACTGTGTCTATGTCAGTTGTACGTCAAGTCTGACGTGTTTCTTATTTGATTCTAACAATCAAACACACGTGATCGATCACTTAAACCTGTCCCCAGGTATCCATGCTTCTAGGCATGCACCTAGGGTCTCGAAACGTTTCCTGATTTCCACTATCGCTGGTGAATCCACGGATATCAGAATGGCCAGGTCTATTAATACGATCTATAAATCTAGCGAGAGGACGGGCTAGCAATAATTAGGAAGAATGAGTGGACAAAGGCGGGAATAATTCTATCGGCAGTGGCCAGGGAGGATCGTAAATTCCGTCGGTCGGAAGGAGACCGTGTTCGAGTCCGGGATGGTCGAATCTCTGGAACCTCGCCGCGGTTACTAGCTTCTTCCCTAAAGAAGGAAACGCGTTAATTATAATGACAGTGTAACCGGCGTTTATTCTGGTCGACGGGTCCACCAGCCACGCACGGGAGGTGGATCGGGAAGAAGAAACCGGGCTGCGTGGAAGAAGGTGCTAAACGGATAGCATCGAGAGAAACGGGACAGTAGAATGGCGACCATAACGTAATTTTGACAGAAATAACGCCGTCGTGCTCACTGAGGGACAATAAGTCCGCGACACTCTCTCTCGGTGGATCTCAGAATAGTTTAGTGTCCGGTGTCTCGCTCTCTCTTTGCACTCGTGTGTATCGTCTCGTCTCTGTTCCGTGTGTTCCACCTTCATACGCGACTTTCCCGGTTCAGCTGGTCGCTTTGGGTGACCCTCTTGGCGCCACAATTTTCATGGTTGCGACTGGATTGATGATTGCGCCGTATACGGCCGCTAAGGCAATTTATGCGAACCCTTTTTTGGCCAATTTTCGTTCAACCACGTTGATTTCGTTGAAAACGTTTTATTCATCATCGTTAATTTCATAGATGTATGAAATTTCTCTGCTTGTCAAATGGGAGAAAAATTCATTCTCAAGTTGAGCTGCTAGAGGAACCGAATTTGGATAGGATTCGTGAATCTTGAGGTTATAGAAATAAGTACTGAGGCAAATTTTTAATTATGTAGTTCACTGCTGTCCTTTGGTGTCGCAGAACGTTTTATGATTTTGATTTAGTCAATGTCTTATTGTCTACAGTGATTTAATAGAAGGTTCGCAAAGAAATGGTCGATGACCATTTTACTTGCCGGATATTTGAATAAAAATGGCTTTTTTGAATAAAATTTGCAAAATAATAGTCTAGGTAGAAATAAAAATGGACAATTGCCGTTTCTTGCAATTACTCACATCAGAGTGAGTTTACTAATATAGTATAATTTCATTCAGAAGTCAAATTTGGAAAAGAGGGTATTTCTTGGATTCTAGAACTTTCAGAATTATATTAAAACGTCTTCCAACTACTAAACAATAATTTTAACTATATTGTATACCCCATTCTTTATAAGAAATATCATGTCATACCGCTGATTTCGTTTGTTGAAAAATCATAATTGTACGTATAAAACATGTTAACATTTTATATCGTAAAACGAATTTAGACAACTTTCTTTCCACGTTTCGTGAATTTATTAGATCGTTAAAGGGGTTAAAAAACTGGGAGCGTCACAGTGTTCCCGCCAATCGCGTTCCATCCTTTCCCCCTCCCGTTCGGCATCCGTGGAGTCGAGGTTCCTATTCTGGCTCATTAAATCGCATCTGGTCGGTTACTCCTTTAGCGGAGCCGTTTTTCCGGAAACAATGTTGTGACGAGGGCCGTCGAAAAAGGAGTAAAGAGCCAAGGAGAAGTGGGGTGGCTGCCCGTTGGGACTCTTTTTTGTCGGTATTTAGGCCCTCTCGAGGGAGAGGGAAAAAAGGAAGAAAAAGGTTCAATGGACCCTTCGCGATTGCAAGGAGAACGGACTGCGACGCAGCGGGCACTTGACGCATTATCCAAACACGCGATTTTGTGGGCTACGTTAACCCCCTACCTGCCCCCTCTTTTGCCCCGTTGAACAGTTCTAACAGTTAATTATACGTAAATCGGCCCTTCGAATGTTATTCGGTGCGTCAAATAATTTTTATTGTCCGAAAGGGCTAGTTTATTGACAGCCAAACGAAGAAGGCCACCGGTTGTTCCGTTAATTGGGTCGCCAGCCATTACTTTCCGTACTGTTATTGTACTCGACGTAGGGGAACCGTTGCTGTTGATACAAATTTCACTTCTGAGTTTTGGGGTGCTCTGAACTGAAAAACAGAAAAAACCTAAATAACATAGGCAATCTGTCCAAGGAATGGAGAGTTGAGAATTTCAAGCTAAATTAGAAAAGCTTGATATCTTACGAAATTAATACCTTAGATCATTTCATTCAAATTACTGTAAAAAAACGATTTGCTTTTAGCAGAAAGTAACAGACCTTCGAAAAAATGATTCTATCGCTTTTTCGAGATGCATATTCGATATCTTATTAAAAGCAAATTTCGATAGCGAAATGGAAACAGGGAATGAAATTTTCTCAAATATTTATCACACAGAAATGGAAGATTACATTTGTAGCTTAAATCGATGAAAAATTATCTTTATTTTCTCTTGTCAAATCGCAAGATTTCCTCCCTCTACAATTTGTTATATTTTAGTAACACATTCTACGACACCTTGAGAGAGGGGATTTCGAATATATTTTTAATTATTTTCTTCGATTGTGTTTTAATTTCGAATCTCGTACGAGTAATTTACCAAAGAGGAAGCACATTTTTATTGGAGAGAAATAGAGAGTTATAAAGGTCGATTCCTTTCCGGTTGGCCTGGATGAGCGTCCCGAGGGAGGATGCCACCCACGCAGCTGGTCAAAAACGCCGGCAGCGAGTGAAGAATACGAGAAACGTGACGCGGCTTAAGGAGCAAATCTTAAAAAATATGAGAAACTCGTGGGACGCGACACGCACCAGACCCACCTTCTCCCACCTTTTCCTACCCTTACGCGGATCCAGCGGCTTTCAGGCCCCCGAACCCTTTTATTCGTGGTTCTTGAAACTCGCGCGACGTCGGAGGGGAAAGGTCGATCCGGCTGCTGATGGAAACGGGCTTGGCTGGGGAGTTTAAAATTTTCAAAAAGCCCGATCCTGAAAAGCAGGCCCCGTATTTCAGCGTGGCTACCTCTCTCTCTCTCTCTTCTCTTTTTTTAATCGTTTAATCCGCGTGGTCCCGACTGAATAACCCTTTATACGAGTCCCACGATCTGACCCGTGCACGCCAGAGGATTTCGGCGCGCACGACCTCCGTTTAAAACGTACCTGGCCCCCGTAAGGGACCGCTCGATCCTATAAAAAAAATATTAAACAATTGCTACTGTCGCAGCCTGACGAATCGCTTGGCCCTCGACTCGAGAAACGTTCAAGTTGTCGCGAAGCTAAAATTAAAGTATCGTTGTTCACGGTAAAATAAGAAAAAAATTTCTGTGAAAAAGAAGGAATTTTAGAATTAAAGTTTGCAACATTTTTAGATCAGGTAAAAGTTAATTTTCGAAAGGATACTGTATTATAGATGCAAAGAGGTTTTATTGTAGAATGAAACATAAAATGCTGATGATAAAATATGACTAAGAAATAATATAAAAATATAAGAATTTAAAGATTATACTTTTCAATCGTCTATATAATCAATAATGTTGGGGGTATAATAAACTTTGTTTTACAATTTTGCAAGGAACAAACATGTTTATGTATCTATTACATTAGTATTGACCTATTTATATCCGACCATTTCGACCATATGTTATAATAATCTATAATACTGATGCTTAATTAAATTGACTTAAAAAGAAGAAATGTAGAAACGAAACTAAGAATGAATTTTATTTTTTTTCTTTAAAAAATAACAGACAAAACTTGTTGATCTATTTAGCTTTTCAGATACTTAAACAATTAATTATTAGAAAGATTTATAAAATGAAACTTGTATTTAAACCAGAGAATACGAAAACCATATAATAAAATTAAAATAACATCGAGAGCATGAAACGTGTGAAAAATGAAATTCATCTTTATGGGAGGGAGATCTTATCCTGCAGAAAAGAAGAACACAATAGAAAAATGAAAAAACATTTTAAGGAACAGTCCTGTAATTAAAATAAATATAGCTTAGGTCCTTAAAATATTGTTTCCAACAGTTTGAAACTTGTTTCATTAAAAGGACACGATTTTCTTTTATAATGTCAATATAGATTCGAACATTTGAATTTTGTCGATAGTATAGGAATTATCAGAAAATGATTCAAGTGTTAATAGTCGGTACACATAAGAATATATTTCATTCGTCGTTAAGTAATGCGGGCCGTATGTAAATCAGTTAATTAAATTTTATGTTTCTGACTGGTACGATAACGGACCTACCACTGGAAATAATAACGAACTGGTTCCCTTTTGTAATTAATGACGATGCGGTATGATTAAACGTAACGTTCTTGCAGGGCCGAATTATGGTTTTTTAAGACCCAGGACAGAGAAACGATTAGAGGCCCCCTTGATAAGGAAAGTGGAACACGTCTGAATTTGTGAACACTTTCGAAAGGACAAACATTATCTTTGAGAACCATTCATAACGCTATTTTTAATAATCTTCGATGAGTATCTCAAACTTCATTAGGAAAGAAACTTCATTTCTTAACGACTTTTTAAAATTTAATCACTTTAGAAAAAAGACGTATACAATTTCGTAATTTTTATCTAAATATTCTTTGAAATCGCTAAAATTATAAACATATGCTTTCGCCAGAAAATTAAGTTTTAAGCAAACTTTTTGAACATTTTAAGATTCGTTTAAAAGATATTCATTTCTCGAGTAAGTTTTTGAATCGTTTTTAAAAAATTAAGGTTTGAATAACGTTGATATTAAACGTATTGAAAAGTGATTTTATTAACTGCAAAAATATCAGTGAATCGAAAATAATTGTATTTGTCATGATTTAATTTAGTGTTTGAATAGTCCCCTAGCCACCCCCTAGATTCTTAATATTCTAACGATGTTATTCTTTAAATTAGTGTGCTACGAGGGTGGGTCAAAAAGAATAAAAGGGGGTGGACACTAGCTGGCGTTAATAGTTCCATTGTGCAACTCATTACGATTACAAATACCAATTTTTATTCTGATAGTTCAATTACTATACAATTTATCCCCTAATAAATGGGTCAAATTGGTAGGAAAGTGAAACACAAAGCAAACAACACGTTCGTTTCCAAAAAGTAACGTTGTCATAATCACCTTTCACAAATGGTTTCCAAATTCAGCCCTCGGGGCCATTATGACCCGAAGCTTCCATTACGAGTAGAAGGCTTCTGATTGAATTTTTTATTTAGATCAATGTTGTTAATTTCACAAGCTCACTGTGAAATTATCCATCAAATTCAGAAACTTTAAGACTCTGAAAGGAATAATTGGATCCAAATGGACTACAATCTGGATCTGGCCAGTAATTTTGGCTCATTGTGAGGCAACGGACAGAAACAATTTTTTTGGGAGGCAGGGGGGAATGAATTAACTAATTCAGAGATCTGATAAGCGTGTTAGGCTCAAGGGAGCATATATTGAAAAGAAAAAATAATACAATACTTTTTGTGCCCCTTGATTCAAACTCTTCAACCTCCCCTCGTAGATCTCAGTTAGGTCTCCGTTAGAATTAATTCGCAATCCCTAATGGGGTCACAAATTCCCAAGATTTTTCTCGCTGTCAAATATACTTCCAGGAACGTATGATTAGAAGTGTGTGGTCCAAAATATTTCATTTGAATATCCCGTAGACCTTCGATCTGGTCTTTTTTGGGGCGTGAGACACGCATCTTCCAAATTTCGAGGCAAATTTAGAGTTAATCTTTCGAATCCGGTTTTCGTATTTTTTTAGTAGAAGTTTAAGGGATTCTGTGCAGGAGATTTGAATCTGTTAGGTATTTAATGGTTATTCTTTATGTGTTTTCGTAATTGAGGCTCAAATTTTCTGCATCTAGGAGGTGGTGGATATTTCTAATTGACACGTTGAATGATTTTTTTTTTCCCAGCGATGTAAAAGACTGTAAAGTGTACGCCATCTTGGCAGCCTATAAAAATATCCATTTTTAATTTTTTTAATTAAGTTAATGTTTTATCTGATATTAAGCAAAGTTTTAGTACTCAAACTAAACAAAATGGCGGAGTTATGAAACATCATATATTTATATTTTTAAATGACTTTGCTAATATCGATCAAAACCGCGAGAATACTTAAATATACAATTTTCATCCAGCGTTACATAAAATTTGACATTAATCGCGTTGACTGAAATCCTCAACTATTGCATTACACGTGCATCGTGAATTTTCCTCCCGTTTGTTGTGGTCCACGTTTCTTTCCATTCTTCTACATTACGCATGCGTATAGGACGCGAAGTGATCGGAATCTCGTGGTTCGGTTGTTTCGTAAAAGAATTTCGGATGTGGGAGCGCAAAGTGGCGCACGATTGGCGCGTAATATGCATCATTGTATCTTTTAACGAGTTCCAAGGCCAGGTGATGTTCGACAGTCGCGCGGTCGCCGTCTTGGCAGGCTTCCTGCGTCGCGAGCCGCATAATTAGGTGTCAACAAAATGTCTGACATTCCCGGATACGAAAGAAGAATCATGGACTCCGTGGCACTGGATGCCGAATGTGTTTATTCTTAATTAATACAACTTGATCTCGAGCCTTGACCCCCCTGCGTTGTTTCCTCTCTCTGTCTTGTCTCTGCCCCTCTCCTCGCCTCGCACTCTCGACACCGACAACACATCAACGAGAAGCTGGCTGTAAATTCGTGCGGATAACAATTTCCTCGACGCGGCTTGCTAGTCAGAAGGTGGCTCTAACGAGCGGCACAAAGCACGCAGCTGCGTTACATAATTACTGCACCGGAGGATAGATTAATAGTCATAACCGAATGTTACGCAACAATATACGCGAGCGTTCCCGGTTGGTTCGGCCGGGTTGGATAATTAATTTAAACATTCAGGCCGAACTGTAAATTTCGTAACTCGAGCACGTTCCCGTCCCCCTACCCCGTTACGGAAGAATTTCGATGCCTTTGATCGCGAGCCAATCGAAGAAATCGAGGGAAAGGTTGCGCAAGTACGGTGTCCTTAGCGGATAACGATGGGCAACATTTCGCTACGACGATAGAAAAACAACGAGAACATCTTCTTGAAACCCTAGAACACCAATCTTCACCGTTCTTGCGTAATTCGATGCAAAAAGGAAATTCTTATTCATCTGTTGTTCGAATAAAACGTTGCAAGAGTTTCCATCGTTCGAATATACAGGGTGTTCAGCCACCCCTCCACTTTGTTTCTTAAAAAGTACAGATGCAGTGCTCGTTCAAATGAAATTGTATTTCACATGCAGTGTCATTGAATGTGATCAAACTGAAACCATGAGCACCATGAGTGTTTTCGTAGCTTCCATTTTATTTCGATTCAAAGTTGTTTGGAAAACAAGATCAACAAATCTACTGGACGACTCACGCGATAAGATCAGAGTCACATTTGGTCGTGGAGTGGGGGTAAGAAATTCCACGACCCCCAAAACTGTCGGAGTTTTGCGCAGTTTGGGGAACATAATGGCGAAGAATAATGCCCGGGGCACCTCCCTCGCAACCTTTACCGTTTCGTCTCTTTTCTCGAGGCTCCTTTTTCTTTGGTTCCTCCGCTGCGACGGGAGCCCTTCTTCTTTTTCGCGTACACACGTGCGCATAAAACTTTACCGCTACCTATCCCCACCAGTCACGACTAAGGAGGGCGAGGGGGGGTGTGGGGGATCCCTAAGAGAAATATTCGACAATTTTTAAACTCGTTTCTGAACGCATTCAAACGCGCACAGTCGGCAAGTAGGAATTTCTCGGAATCAACCAGGCCCTCGGCAGGGTACGAACGTTGGAACGTGGTTTCCGGCGAACGAGGGCGGGGGGGCATGCTATATATTCTCCCCGTAGTTACATATTTCGCGGCTACTCGCGAAATTCTCGGTACGGTTGAGGGACACGCGCGCGAACCCATTTCAGGCCGTTTGAACGAAACGCACCGCGGAATTCCCTAGCGAAAATCTGCAGAACGTTGTTCGAAACTTACGATGGAATCGAGACGTTAGAAAATTGGTTTTATAAATTACTTTTTGAAGGTTGATTCGCGTTAAAATTCGTCTCGAAAGTAATTGCTGTTCTTTTTTACCATTCGTTTCGAAATTCCCGCGTGTACGATGTGCTCCATAAATACGCGCATCGAGGGTTCTTTTTTCCTTACAATAGCCATTGTTTTCCCTGGAATTCACCTTTTTGCTCGTGCGCTCTCTTTATTTCGCTGTGCGCCGCGGATAACCAGTTTTTCGGGTGTCCAAGAGCGCGCGGGTCGTCGAACGCCGCGCTCATAACTCTTGATATGTGTATCGGGAATTGTTCTAGTATGTATGTGTCGTTGGACAACGTTAGCGCCACTACGGGCGAAATCGCTCGCAAGGCAACTTGATTTCGGTCGGTCTCCCATAGTTACAGAATTCCTTTTTACCGATAGAAGATTCTTTACCGACTAATGGACACAGTAGTGTCTAGTGACTTTTTTCACCCTAGATTACAGATTCCTATGTATAGTACAAAGTAGAAATTTAAACTCATATCTACTGGTCAACTAATTTTAAACAACAATTTGTATTCTTTATGATTAAACTTTTTCCCCATTTAAAATTACTTGGTTCTACTTTCAAAAACATAAGAAATGATCATTTATTGAAGTACAATAAAGTCTGGAACTAGAAATTTAAATACAGACGAATGCTTTAAACTGATCTTTATTTTGGTCGTATCATCTGCTCTTATGTCCTAGAAATCCTTTATGGCCAGGATTAGGAGTCAGAGTAACCCTTGTTAAATTGCACAATCTTACTCTCAATTAAAATATGACAAATGACTCTGGTTACGAATGTTCTCAATACAGTTTTTAGATTCTAACCTACGGTTTTCGATTCTCTGATTTCAGCATTATTGAGACAGAGCATGTCTCCGGTTGCAGATACCCTGATCGGCAGTTCGAAAAGCTCCGTGTCCCAGCCGATAATCGATTACTCCCGATACGTGAGAAGGTACTCGTCCGGACAAGAATGTGGCAGCTCATACTGCAAGGAGCTCGGGTGCAGAGAGCATTTTCACTGCCTGGACTGCAGCGGCAGGGTGTTCGTAAAAAAGGAAGAGATGATCAGGCATTTCAAGTGGCACAAAAAGAGGGACGAATCATTGCAGCACGGTTTCATGAGGTACTCGCCAACGGACGACTGCTCGGAAAGGCATCCAGGTCGTGCCTGTCCTCACAATAGAAAGCAAACTCACTATCACTGCATACATGAGAACTGCGACAAGGTTTACATATCAACGTCGGACGTACAAATGCACGCCAACTATCACCGCAAGGATTCAGCCATCATCCAAGAAGGTTTCCAGAGATTTCGAGCTACCGAGAGCTGCGCCACGGAACACTGTCCCTTCGCTGGCCAACGAACCACGCACTTTCATTGTCGACGACCAGGCTGTCGATTCACGTTCAAGAACAAGGCTGACATGGGTAAATGCTCACGTTGCTATCTAGAAATTAAGGTTCGAAAAATAAAGCTTTCTCTTTACAAAGAGTACCATAAAACGAGGGTTCTGCTCTTTTATTGGTCTTTTGAAAATGCACATAAATTGTTTCAATACCAGATAATAAGAATTGTAGAAGTTATTTCATGGTGCGTTCCAACTGTCTGCTCGAATAAATTACAAATAGTAAAAAAAATGCGAGACGATGGTTTGAGGTTGGAATGAAGGTTTTCTTTTGTTTTTTTTTGTTTATTAAGTATACAATATGCCCCTCTAAAAATCGTGGAACTTTTATCCGAAACACCTGTTTGTACAAGAAATAATTTGAAATCGTTATGTTACGAGACTCGTTCCCTAGATGTCGAGCATTCTGTATATTCGAGGGTGTAAAAAATGGAGCCTTTTACCCAGAAGACGACGCTCGCGATAAGTTCTAACCATGCCTTTTTATTTCCGTTTTACAGACAAACACAAATCCTATCACATAAAAGACGAGCAGCTGTCCCGGGACGGATTCAAGAAGTTCATGAAGTCCGAGGCGTGTCCCTTCGAGCAGTGTCGTTTCTCCCGCGTTTGCAATCACATCCACTGCATACGGCCTCACTGCAGCTACGTTCTCCACTCGTCCGGTCAGCTGTTCTCCCACAAGCGGAAACACGAGCGTCACGAGTCCGAGTTGGCGTACAGAAAATACAAGCAGATCAGCACGGTGGGTGGAATACGACCGTCCGGATCATGGCCGCCCGACGATCTGAGCACCCAAAGCCTGTCCCTCAGCCTGAACGGCGAGAGCTCGAACGAAGACAGAGGCTCCCCATCCTACTATTCCCTCGACGATTCTTTCCAAAGCGCCAGCGAGCTCGCGATGGACCTGACCGCGCCTACGACCACGGTCACCGCCAGCGGAAGTTCCACGGTGACCGTCGAGCAGCAACATCCGCTGCAACAGCAGAGCCAACTGACCCCCACGGAGCTCGCGTATCTCGTACCTGCCGCCGCTGACTGTCCGTGTCACCTAGGCAGAGATCACCATCATTGCGGATTGGATCGCTGCGGGGCCGGGCTGAGGGATCCCCGCGAGGTCAGGGAACACTTGAGGGAACACGAGACGCAGGAACGCATCACGGACGCGTTCTTCGAGGAGGGCGGCTGCGACGACAACTGCCCGTACGCGGACAAAGAGAAGCACTATCACTGCAACTGGGAGAACTGCCGCGAGGTGATCCTCTCGACGGACAAGCCGTTCCGTCGCCTTCAGCACTACAAGATCCACGAGTACAGCAGGCAGCTGAACCTCTCCTGCTCGTCCCACGCTTTATCCTCGGACGTGACGCTCACGCACCTGACGAACATCGACGCCATGTTCAGGCGGAAGAGAGGCAGACCCCCCAAGAACAGAGTGATCGAGATCTGGTCGGGAGGCGACCCAGCCACCCACACTCACGACTCGCCGCAGGCGATCTTCACCAGTTTCAAGTTACCGAAACCCCAAACGCCCAGCCTGACCGCGAACCCTTTGACCGAGGATCGCGAGGGAAGCGTCTCGCCCTCGAACAGCCTCGGCGAGCCCGAAGGGTTCTCCACCTACAATCCCGACGGATGTCCCGATCCCGCTTGCGTGCTCAGGTCCACCAGACACCATCATTGCTTGCAACCCAGGTGCCACTTCTCCACGGACAAGCCCGACCAGCTGTTGATGCACAGCAAAGACTTCCACGACAACGTCGACATACCGCCGGGTTTCGCCTTCTTCGACAAGATGGTGGACTGTCGGCTGCCCGGCTGTCACAGCAATCGCGTGAACCGGCATTTCCACTGCACCAGACCGAACTGCGGCTACTCGTTCGTCCGATACTCGACCATGGCCCTGCACGAGAAACAGCACAGCGGTCACAACGAGGGCGGCGGTCACGAGTCGCACGAGTGTCACGCGCAGGTGCAGCCAGCGATCGTGCAGGAAACGAAACCGAGGATCCAAGTGAAGAACACCGCGGAACTTATAGAGAAACCGGACGATAGTATGACCGGAGGGGAGACGGAGAACAGATCGATGATGGACGACAAGGAATCAGAGATTCCGAGTCCAGACGCCAACAAGACGACCGGTAAGTGTGGTTTACGTAAGGACACGAACCAGTGCACATGTATAGTATTGTTTTATAGATGAGTTTTGTTTGGTAGTTACTTTGAAATGTCACGAGAAAGAGTCACTCGTTTAAATGCATGTCTTTTTATTTTGCACGTACACGCACTTCAATGTATATTTGAACACATCAGCACTCCTTTAACCCTTTCGATATTTTGATAAATTTGTTCGACCGTACCGCTTATCGAAAGGATTTTCAACCCACGTCTCCACTATTCCCTTTTCGTTTGTTCACGATTGTACAGTTATTTTTTTTCTTTCCGTCTGATGTATCTATTGTACAAGGTGGTTGTAATTATAGTGGGAGGTATATTTGAAGTGTTGGTTGTTTGGTTGATTGTTGCTAGTGGTGAGGGCGGCAGGCACCTATTATCCGGTCAGTGGACCGCCGAGTGAACCTGCACTTCCGGGCGTCGTGCTATCCATGCGAACTTCCGTGCATCAAGGTTCGTGTCTCTTTCGACGACAAATTTTCTTGCCTTGAAAACGTGTTCTCTTAGTATAATCAGTAACGTCGTCACGATTCGCGTTCATAATTCGGGGGCTTCACGCTTCAACTTAGACCGACCGTTTCGATTACAGAATCACCGGTGCTCCCATCCACCAGCTCGGCCTCGCCGCACACGCTTTACGGGCCCGAGCAGAGCTGCAGCAGACCATTCTGTAAACTGAAACGCAAGAACCATTATCACTGCAACGCGTGCAATCAGGCGCTCTCCGAGCTGGATCGGTTGGTGGCTCACATCGCGAAGCACTCGACGGGCGCCATACTGAGCCAGCAGCAACACGATCTGGCCAATCAGGTCCCCAGTCAACTGCAACACGACTATTTGACGCAGCTGTCGCAGAAGCACGACTTCATGGCGCAGAACGCTCAGATGGCGCAGAACATTCAGAACTTTCAGAATCAGATGCAACGACAGATGCAGCAAACTCTGGGCCAGATGAGCCAGCAGACCCAGGTGAAGGAGGTGAAGATGGAACCAGCGAGATGTGGCTCCGACGTCGGTATCCAGAGCGTTCCAAACGTGAAGAGGGAACCCAGTGAAATATCGAGGGACGAGGGGAACAACTCGGTGATGGACAGCAACGAGAACGGACAGTTGTCTCAGCCGAGCCTCCCACCTAGCGTTCAACAGTCCCCAGTCCCGACCACTTTCGAACTGGACCTCAGCCACGGGTTTCACTTTCCTAGCCCGGCCGTGATGGCCGCCATGAATCAGCAGATCGCTTTAATGAACCAAGCCCTACCGCCGTTCCTTCAACACGGTGGCATGTACACCGGTGGACCAGGGTTAATGTTCGCACCTGGTCTACCTCCAGCGAACTTTCTACCTCCTACCAGAGACGAGAATCCATTGGCCTCCCTGGCAGCGAACCTAAACTTGAACAAAAGATCCTTGTCTCCGCCTGACAGCAACTCGCCCGAAGCGAAGAAGCAGAGGCTTCATCATTCGATGCGGATGCTGAAGGACGAACCAGTTCCCGAAGGATACGTTCGGTTTGTACTTTGCCGTCTTACTTTGGCCTCAAGAATCTCCCACTAAAATCTTTCCCAGGGGTGGTCGAACACCCTGTATATACATTCCTCGACTGACAGGGCTAGCTAAAGTCCCACTAGCTTATCCACTTTCTCCATACAGTATCTGCCACAAGACCTTTACGAGACACTCTCGAGACTTGCTCCAAGAGTTCTCAGCTTGGAATCTTCCCATAGTCTTTGGAATCGGTTGAAAGTTGAGATTCTCTCGTCGCTAACCCCAGCCATCTATTATCTACTTCCTCCAAAAATTCCACGAGATTTCAATAACGTTTCCGGCATGATTTCAGGTTCCGATTCAACGAAGACTGCAGGTACCCCCACTGCGGCTACAGGGAGCACCAAACTCACTTCCATTGTATGCGCCAGGACTGCGGTTACTCGTTCTGTGACAAAACGCGATTCGTTCAGCACACGGCGAGACACGAGCGGCTGGATACCCTGATGGGCGGCGATTTCCAACAGTACAGGGCGAACGTTCCGTGCGGCAGGGCCCAGTGCGCCTACACGTCCTCGCTGGGCTCGATGCAGAACAAGGCGTCGCACTTCCACTGTTTGAAATGCGACTTCGTCTGTACGGACACCAACAAAGTGGTGGCCCATCGGCGACAGCACGCGAAACTGGACAGCATCGCGGCGGCTGGCTTCCAGAAGTTCACGCCCAGTCAGCCGTGCGGGGGTGTACAGTGCCAGCATTCTGGTAAACAGACTCATTATCACTGTTTGCAGTGTCAGTACGCCGTGCTGGGGCTGGCGCAAATGTCCGCCCACAAATATCGACACATGGACACATAACGATGCCCAGCGGTAACAACGACCAGTTATTGGAGGAGGCTCAAGAAAGACACTTGTCTGGTCCCCGTAGACATTCCCTGATGGATCCGTGCGTTCTCTCGCTCCGCGGCTGGCGGGAGGGTATGAGGAAGCAACGGGGGGGCTGGATCCAGCCGGTGAATTCGGATCCTGCCGACGAAACCTAATCAAGGACTGAGGAAAAAAAGACAATTTTCATACACGCTCCCTGTAGACATTCCCCTGCAGTATCGCTCGCGATTGTCCATGCTCGATTCATGATGCTACGTTACACGGACGAGCCGAATGATTAGGAGCACCCCGACCGCGGCCTAGTCATTAATCTTCAGCCGTTCTCGTCGAGAAGGAATCGATAGCTCGCGCGGTGCGCGCCGTTTCTGGTCGACGCGTCGAACGGTAACTGTTCGGTCAGCTCGAGGACCTCGTACTTACGCGAGATTATTTATTAGCCGGTAAACGGATAATCTCGGAAGATCAAGGACCCGAAGGAACCCTCGCGATACTTCTCGAACGTTTGAAACCGTTCGAATCAGATCGGGAATGAGAAAACTGACATAGAACTCGTAGACAATAAACACGGATGATAAGTCTATCGTATATAGCTTTAGCGCGAAGAAAAAAGACACACTGTAATATTTAATAGAAAAAGACCTTGTACATTTCGTTTTTTCGTTTATGTTTTTTTTTTCTTTTTTTTTTTTCTTTTTTTAGTATCGTTCGTGTACCCTCCGCGTGGTGCAAAATAGTCGTCGTCGCGACTTAGGTCTTAGTATAGATAGTTAATATATATGTATATGAAAGACAGAGAACACGAGAGGGAAGAAGATCGAGTCTTCGACGAAGGATTCGCCGAATCGAGACTTTTGGTTGAAACGACACGCCGGGTAACGGTGTTCGACTATAGCGTTTCTACACGGTTTGCTATGAACATAGGACGAGAAGGAGTCCTCGAAAACCTTCACCCCAGCCGACAGAGAAGAAAATCGTGCTTAAAATACGACGTCGTGTCTAGTCCATCGCATCATCGGTGATTTCAGAATCAAACTAAGAGAAGAGACGGCCCTCTCCGTCCCGTAACAAATCATTGTTGGAGTCATTGATTATGGTCCTCGATGTCCGACACTGGGGTGTTACTCGATAGAGAAACCAGCCGCGAAGACACAAGAAGCATTCAACGACGGTGCAATGATTTTTTCTACGCTCACGCGGAATCACTATTTCCTTTTATTTCGTTTTCGTTCGAACGTAACGTTTTGTTGTCTCTTCCGCGTCGCTGACGTTTTGTTAGCTTTTTCCCCCCCCCCTCTCTCTCGGGCTGACGAAAGAGAGTCGACCGGCTCGAATCGAGTCGTAACGAATCGTACTAAAGATTATACGCTTTCTCGGGATACGTTGCTGCTGCCAGGAGGGTACGCGTTTCGTTAATCGTATTACGAACAGTATTGATAAACCGAGAGTTAATAAAAAGACTGCCAGCCAAGACGAGACAGAGCAGACGGAGGAACAAGATCGAAGACGAACCGAAGATTCGTCCGCGTGTACCGGGCAATCCGTTGCTCGCTGGAAAAGAAATATTGGAAGAAGACGTTTCGTTGAGACTAAAGAGTATGTATATTATGTGAATGTACAGACGCCAGGAGGTGGAACGGGATAAGTGTACGGGAGGTATGTTCTATGATGCAAAGGCTCTAGGAGCGAATAGATCGTCTGATACGCGCGCGTCTTATATGTATGCATTGCGAACGATCGGGTTTCTCGCGCTTTTAATCCCAAAGGGATGCTCAACGACGATACGATCCTTGTATTTTATTTCACGCGGGGACGGATCTTGCGACTTCTTGATACGCTCGAAAGAAGTGCTGCCACCTAAACATCGCACCAGTAACATTCAACTAATTAAATATATAAGGAATGGGCCTTAAGACTACACGAATGAAATTAGAAAATAGTTTAATAATATATTTATTATGAACGCGTACCATAAGTGGTTTACAAAAATATTTGAATTAAATAATGAAGTTGCCCCACCGTTTGCTTTTATAACAACTCTGAGAGTCTATTTTCCATAGACTAACTTGGGAGTAACATTTGCATCTATTGTAACTGTACTTCCACTTCGTCTCATAAATGTTCAATTTAAGACGGAGCTTTAGAACAGGATGAGTGGTACGACTGGGCAGAGGGTGATTTTACATGTAAAAATGAGTACAAAAAGAAAGATTCATGGGGTAAGCGTGCAGTAAACTGCGGTTTGGACTTTGGCGCAAGTAGAAAAAGAGATTAATGGTCAGACGCGACAGCCAAATCGTATTCAATCGCACGTGTTATCCATAAATTTTCGAATTCGATTGTAACGAGGAGTAAAGTTGAACGCACGCATGAAATTTCAACAGAAATAATATTTTATTCGATATTTGGTATCACTATAATTATTTTGCTTAATATAAATTTTCTTCTTGAAATCACCGCCACTGATTTTCAGTAAAGCTTTCAGCAGAACCTTTACCTTCAATAATGACTCAAACATACTTAATGCTAAATTTTTTCAATATTTTGACCTAATATTATGTTACTCAATTTTATTTTTAAACACACCCAGACATTTTCTATTGTGTTCAAATATTCAGCAGACTATTCTAATATTTAAAATGGTATAACGTATAATTTTTTTAAATTTTTGTAAAGCATTAAATAAAATATAGTTTTACGTTAAAAGTCCGCGTGTGTGTTCAGTTTTGTTCCACACGGTATCTTAAAAACGAAAGAATACTATTTATTCGTTTCAATGAATTTTCATATGAAAGATCACTTTCTGGCTGGTTTTACTATTCATCCCTTCCCACACTGTATAAACGCGTGATTATTGGTAGGATGATTATTGGCAGCATTTCTTCGGAATACACTGAGCTACAATACTACGAAATTTTATTGAAAAGAACACTGATTAAGAATTGTCCAATTATGTCACGACGATCCGTTCCCGAGCGTGGAAATATCGATCTTCTTTTGGCACTGTCTTCGATTTCTTTCCACGAAGAGGCCTGCACTCGCAACTTTCATCCCCCGAAACTCGCCCCTTTTCAAAGTCACGCCCGTCGTTCATCGAAGAAGTACAGAAACTTGAGATCTTGCAACGTTCTGCGACTATAAGTTGTTAGAAGAATACGTTTGTATCGTTTGAAAACTTTAAAGAATGCGTATTTTAATTGTAAAAGTAGTGAGCATACTACAATTTACTTTTTTAATTACGGAGATGCTTACGAGGAATGTTGGCGTTTAATCGACGCATTCAATCTTTTCCGTCTTTCTATAATACATATTCGACATCTCTATTTATAATATTTTTCAGATCTTCTGAATTCAATTTATATAAATTTTCAACGAAAGGTTTTATTTTTATTTTAAATTACATTTATTCAACAGCGTTCCTCAAGTTTCTCTGATTTAAAAATCAAAACAGTTTCTTGATATAAATGTGTTTCGTGAAGCGATCGCAAGTTTATGGACAATATTTCTTTACTTTCTTGCAAGATCCACGCGTTCAAAGTGTGAAAAATCCCGAGTTGTGGCTTTCCCTCGATCAGACAGGAGACGCGACGAGTCTAGAAAAGACACGAGGAAATTGATCTATTTTCGACGGTAACGATTAACCATGTAGCTGTTAAAAACCGCGTATTTACGCTCCAATAGGATGTGAGGCGAGCGTGTGCCTGTGTGCGACGCGTTAGGGTGCCTTTAGACTTTCCCATGAACTTGTAGGACCGTGCCTTAGCGACAATAACCGTTCAGATTGTCCACGAATCTTTTGTAACCTAGCAAAAGCGAGACATAGAAACGCAGCTGACGCGAATCGTAGAAAGCCTAGTGCCTTAAAATAAAAATTTTTTAAACCGGTATCGAAACTGTCGAGAAAAGGAGATTCAGTCGCCGAGAATCATCGTTACGAAGAATTTCGATCACGAAAAGAAACCTTGAAATTTGAAGTTCGAATCTTCTGAACGCTTCTGCGTACTGCGGATGAAGAAAGGTCAATGAACGAAGCTCGTCCGTCTCTGAAGACTCTCTTTTTACGATAGATATCAACAAACGGGTGCAGATGCAACGATTTTTCGTGCAAATATTGGTTTGCTTTTATTGAAATTACACTATACGTTTGACTATAGCATCATACTTGACGTCAGTAACGTCAAAGATGATAGAAACAATCCTTGCAGTTGATGAGAGATTCTTGCTCAAGAAACCAGAGAACAGAAACATAAAAAATTGTACGAGAATCAATTTCTACCAACAAGTGCTTGTTTTTATATACCTGACACTGTTTTTACTATCTGTTGAACTATACATCTCCAGACAATAAGATCGATTTGTTTTTTCATTAACAAATGTTGATCGATCGTGCAAATTTTAATTATAATTTCTAGGAAGGTGAGATTCTCGAATTTTTATGTAGATTTTTATGTCGAAGTTTAGAGTTCAATAAGTTTCCCATAGTGGAGAAGGTCCTTTCACATTTAACGAGAAAAAAATGAAAATTAAGAGAAATAATAATACAAATTAATTACCGTGGTACGTTTCCATTTGTGTAATATTTTGTCTTCAACTTTGCAGTAGGTACTAACAAAAAATAATCTTTGGCGCCGTTTTATCGTCGAGTCGACTTTGTTTCTTTTTATCAACAACGATACCAAAAGATCGCGCGAAATTCGAGGATATCTTTCCAAAAATAGAATTAGAAAATAGACAAAAACGATTAAACATTTTCGAACGACCGACATTCGAGATTATTTAAATATTCCAGAATTTTGTTGGCCGTGTAATTTTGGAACAGCAAGTCTCTATGATATTTAATATTTTAATTGCATCAATAGCGATATTTGCAACCTCAAAATAATGCTCCAATATCGTGTATTTCTATATTAGTGAATTGATTCATTTTCTGTACAATTTCAGCCTCGACAATAAAGTGTTCGATTATGTTTCTCTTGAAGAGCAAGTATAGAGAGTAGAATAATGATAGTGTCAGTGGTGTTTGCTTAGCCATAACTTCTACAAATGCTGACTTTAAAAAAAGAATTAATATTCTTGTTCTCTTAGAATGCTACTTTTCAGTAAAAATGTTTGAACATCGAATCATTATATCCATAGAAAAGACAGTAGATCTAGCGATGGATCCTCTTGTCCGTGTCCCTTAATGCTGTCGACCGACGCAACAGTGGCGAACGACAGGTCGCATAACACGCCTCACAATTATCGTTGAAACTTGTGTCACTTGCACGATAAATCGTTACGCTGGAGAATCTTGCAATTAACGAACGATTACATGAATTAATTTGTGCGCGATCAACGACTGCCATTTACTCTAGAAACCGGATATGCTTGGCCTCAATTAAGATACTCTTTTTTCGTAAATACCGAGAAATTAAATATCGAGAAATTAGAAATTGAAACTTGAATACATTTTCGATGGGATGGGAATTTAATCAAATTTGTTGCTCAGTCAACACATGATCGTCCGAAAATCTTGGAAACGTCTTTCGAAATAATATGATCACCCCCTCCATTTAATCAAATTCAAAATGTTTTTCACAAATATTATACATTTCTTTTTGATCGTTGAATTGACAATTTTTATTGAATCAGAGATACTCATGAATTTTAAGTTTTATTTAAGTTATATTTTAAATTTCTTCGTCAAGGAGCTATTTATCGAAGTCTTCGTTCAGTTTTGATGGATCGTAATTATTTTGAGAATACTTGTGTAACTACTTCCAACTCTTCGATTTTTTATTTAAAAGGGAAACAAGAAACATTGTAGAAAAGGTTAAAAATTCAAAGAAGAAAGTGCAGTGTCTGAAACAGATTCGGACGAGCTTTGATCCGAGAAATGGTCCATTGGACGTGTACAGTGAATTGTTAAGCACCTCTCGAGTACGAAGTTCAAAAGTTTATTTTGGTTACTGAATACGATCGCCGATGATTTTGATACAGAAAGGGGAACGATGCATTTCGATCAATCGTTGCCTCGCCGTTGGTTAATTGCGTTAAAAAGACACTTAAGTGCAGCCATCGCTGACTTAATTCAAAAACTTCTGCATCTCATCGACTGTACGTCAGTATCATTCCACTAGCGGAGGTGCGTATACTATAATAGCGTCGACTGAGGTCGGGACGAAATCACCTGGCCGCCAAGGCCCATCGATATGTACCACCCCCACCACTCTGCCTCCCACTTGAACGCGTAAACATAGAAAAGTTAAGAAATCTGCGCAACCGTACAATAAATTTCAATTTATCTCTCGCAGTCAATCATCTTTTATAATAATTAAGCTATTCCAAGTGACTATTACTCGCAGACAAACGCCATTTTCCGTGTATTTCACAAGTTCAGCCTGAATTTTAAGAAACAGTACAATTTCTGCATTTCAAGTTTACCCTTTTGTAAATTGTTTAAGCTTTTGTAATGGAAATAAAATTAAATGTACATTTATTGCTGTAATATTCAAAATTGTATTGTTCGGAATACAAAGATGTACGTGAATTACTTATTTCATAGCAATTAATTTTGATTTATTTTTTTGTTATAAAACGGTGTTGTTTCGATTAATATAATGATTTTGCAACAAATTGCGTTTAGTATTTGATGTTTAAGTGCTTTCTGTTGGGTTTACTCAAATTTCATGAAGGTGGAGCTGCCTCTCTATTGTTGTAAGCCCTTCAATTACCAATTTATTACACACGGAGTTCATGATCAATTCACGACTATGTACAGCTGATGGTAATTTCATGTTTCTATGCATATAATAATCGAGACAATTTGTTGGAGGTAATAATTACAGAAGTATCATTAACTGCATCAGATATTTATGATTCGAAATTCACGTACCTCAAAACAAAGGGATGAAATTGATTTGCAAAAAGTGGAACTTGGAATGCAAAGCCTGTATCGAAACAATATTTACCTCTCCATGCTTCTTCTATAATGGTGTTTATCGGTTTCTTTGCAATTATTAATGGTTTAAATTGAAATTTATGTACTTATCGGTGGAATTTTGATCGGAAAAAAGTGAACTTGATTGCTGGAGATCGTCAGCTGGTGACAGAGGATCGACGATAGTGGGGGTAAAGTCGCGATTGAAAGTGGGGGGTAGCGACCTCGGGCGACCGACGAATGTTGCCCGGACTGTAGTCGTCGATCCTGCCTCGTGGTCGAGCAAAAGGCCGCCCCGATCGATTCCTAGATCGATCCCGTGGTGTCGGGTGTCTCGTTGTTCCCCGGAGTCGTAACGAGACCCGACACCGCGGCGTACAACGCGAGAAAAACGAACGGGAATCGCGAACGCCTGGCGTGGACGGATGGGGGAGGGAGGGAGAGGAAAAGGAGGCTGCTTGGGAGGAGGAGGAGGAGGAGGGAGGAGGAGGCCAGCCATTTTAAACGAGTGCCATAAACCGCGATAGTAAAAATCTCTCTCGGGCCTACCGATGTGTATAACTTTTTACTTTTTACTGTTAAGTTCCGTGTGCACGCCGGGAGGGAGGGAGACACGCGATCTTGTAAAATATTTATTTTGATCGGAACCGGAAACGGGGAGATCGCGGGAGGATCGAGCGTTCGGAGGGCGAATCAACCTCGACGGGTCATCGCGAGAGGCTCGCGCAAGGTCAGAGAAAAAAGAAAGGATCGACCCACGCCACACACCTAGTGTGTCTCGAGGAACGACGATGAACTGAGGTTGCCTTATAACTATCGAGCCTATACATTATACATATATATATATATATAAATATATATATATACATACATACATATGGTATGGTATATGTGTATATATATATATACAGAAAATATTATTGTGAGATTGTTCACGACGATCGAGATAAATATTAATTGAAGAATGTGAAAATGAGAGAGATAGTGGTATGTATGTGTATGTGTGCGCGCGTGTGGGTGACGTGATGTATACCAGTAGAAGACGTACTATTATTTGAAGATGTTAGAGAGAATCTATCGTACGATCATTAGTATTAAAATACCTGCTGTATGGATGTAAGAGAGAAGAAAACTATTATATAATTTTATCTATTATTATTATTATTAATTATTGATTAATATGCTCTATTATTATTATTATTATATTATTATTATGAATGAATATCCGGAACCACACATTTTATGTAGCTGTGATTTTGCTTTCGAACAAGTAAAGATTAAAAATATTTATAGCAACGGAACGTCTACTTTAGTTTTGTTCGTTTATTTTCTGTCGCCCTTGCGGAGTTCCGTGAACGGTTCAGTACGTCTTCAGTCTTCAGGCATCGTCGACTCAACATCAGAGCGGTTAAACTCGCAGGTAATAGGTTTCCATTAATGGAAGAAGTGGTAAGAATGTACCCTTTTTAGTTTTTAGAAAGACTATCCTTAAACAAGGGTAAAATAAATTTATTGTAATACTAAGAAGGTGATATATAGAAAATAGAAAATATTCCTTATAATTCTAATATTTTGTGAATGAAATATTTTTTAGTTTATGTGTATTTCATATATTATGACATATTTCAATGCTCCTATATTTCCAATAACTTCTTCGCAGTTTTTAAAAGAAACTCTAAGAATAGACGTTTATTTTCGAGTTAATTCGACGTTTTTTCAAAATCTACGCCTTCGATTATTTTTTAAAGTTTGAACAATCACACTGGAAAGAGACTTTGGAGCGAAACGTTTCATAAATTTTTTTTTCCCCCGGACGTGAAGTCATTTCGCAGTTGGAGCAGCTTGGAAAATGATTTTATTATTCAACGCGATCACGTGTCCTGCACACATTTTTATATTTAGCTGCAGACGGTCGAGCATTCGTACGATAAAACAAAAGACGATGAAAATGTAAGTCGAGAACGTGATCATCGGCTATTAGTTTATCAGCCAGGGTGCTGGTTTCGATAATTGTTAACTCCTACCGTCCTACAGCCCGTCGAATAGGCGAACAGAAATGAAAGAACAATTTAATTACACAGACGCACAGTAAATACAAAAATAAGCGACTGAAAATAACGATAAATCTTCATTCTAATTCAAACTGCCATAAATTAACAACTAAAAGTAGGTCAGAGTTGCTTATCTTTTCATTTTCGTGCCGCTTCTGAAACATGTAAATTGAATATGTTTATTTGCTTTCAATTCGAGTTTAAGAAAAAGCAAGCTAGTGTAATTTCCTTTAAACATCAGTTCGTAACAAAAGAAAGCTAGTTTTTTTAGGAAGATATTCAGTAAAATCGATTTTTTCTTTACTCCAATTAAACCTGTTACGGTGGTAAATTACCAACTGAAAATATTTCATCTTTTGCAAAACACAAAAATTAGGGATGCTGTTCCTATTTGTTCCAAAAAATTGTTTTATAGTATAGACGTAAAAATTTAATGCAATATCCTTTAAACATCAATTTTTTGTCTTCTGAGATGACGCAAAAGTTTTTCTATCATACAACGACCTGTTACACCTGTTCGAACAAAACGAATTTGTGAACATTGATTGATGTAATATACATTTCAGTCCGTTATTATAGAAAATGAATCGACAAGATCAATTATTCAAAGAGTGAATAATGGCAGTGCAATTAACTCGTTCAACAGAGAATTTTTTATCGTCATAATGCAATTAGTGTCGCCGTAAAATATCGTAGAGATAAAACATTATCTCTGAGTGACACGAACATGGTTTTTTCGTCACTTTATTTCACAACATATAAAAAAAGAAGGATACGCGTATCGATCGCTGGATCGGTAAAAGAAGCTATCGCTTTGTGTTACCGTTAAATAATATCGTTACGCGATATATTGAATAATCACGTAAAACGTGCTACGTATTTTTTCGCTCTTTTTATTTATGCTTTGTCATTCGATTCATTACGCGACGAACCGCGTAAATGTTGCCAGGACTCCAAGGCTTTTAATTATCAGAAAGTTTCGCGCCACGATAAAAGAACGAACAAGTGAAACGGATAGTTCGTTTTTTATACTATTCTGTTCTGTAGTTTATCGCATGATTTATTGCTTACTTTATCGCCAGACAGTGGCCACGTGGACGTCCAGCGAACGCCATGAACTTCCTACTCGACTATTTTGTTAGAAAAATGTAAAAAGAAAATGTAATAAGCACGAGGATTCTCGAGAAAAGGCAAGAATTTTTATTCGACAGACTCGATTCCTCCGAAGGTGTTAAACTTACAATTTGATCTAATGTAAACTTTGTGATCTACTTGTGTAACTACTTTTTCTTGATAAATGTGTGTTGCAAACCCTCAAACATTTTCTAGATTATAAACATTGGGTACCTTGAGTTTATTCAAACTGCGATGAAACAGCAACCAAAAATCTCTCTTTACAATCAAATCTTAAAATGAATTGCAAAAGAAAGTAATTAAGGTCCGTAGAGACGTTTGAATTTGTCAAACTTTTGAAAGAATAGAAAACCTTGTTTAGTCTACACTTTGATGTAAGAAAATTTTCAAGATAGTTTGTTTACGTGTGTGAAACAGGGACTTAAAGTTTTAAAATTAGCTCAAACTGATTATAGAGTTAGAGCAATTCAAATAACTCGTACGGTTCAAAAAATGGACTAGTATTGTTTTAGAACCTATGGTTTCGATTATTATATAACGCGATAGGAACAGCTGCAACTGCAGCGACACGTGGGGATTTTCAATTGTGTAAACACTCGATGTGTGTATTGTTACACGGTGAATTCATAAGAATTGCGTCAATTGAGCTGTTCTTACAAACACAACCGAAACTAGTTACTTAGAGCATCAACAATCTTTATCGGTATTTCGAATGTTTAAGAATAAAATTTTATATGATTTTATCTCATCAAATTTTCCAATAAAAGTAAAAATATATGTCTAAAGACTAAAGAAATAGAAAATTACAGCAAATGAAAAGCAACGGAGGATTAATAAAGTACAGTGTCCCAAAGTAAAACTAAATAATTTTCAAAGAAAAGATGAACGAATTTTTATCAAGTTATATTCATATTTATGCAAGTTCATCGAAAACAAGAGCAACGGTTATTTACATTAACCTCTTCACGCCCTTTTTTTTTATAATTATAGTTACTGTCAATAATAAATAGACCCCAAAAAAATCGTCCCTGAAGAGGTTAATTGACAAGAGATTTTCGAACATAAAAAATAAAAACTAGAAGGGATGAAAATTCCCATTTAGTAATACCAAGATCCAAATGTATATCATTCATCGTCTAATCCTAAATTATTTTCCAAGCCTCCAGTGAACTCAAAATTGTCAAATTCAGAAATTATGTCAACCACACGCTAAGCTTGAAATTTTACAAAACAAGTAAGTACACACAAATTAAAAGCTACCGATACGCGTAAATTATTAAGAATTATAATAAAAAAAAGACCCCACCTTAAAATAATTTTCTGCCCGTAAGGTTGTTGGTATTCGACGAATCGAGTGTCACGGTGTATATTATTTCGAGGATCGTGTGTTTCGCCGGTGCAACGGCCTAGCCTAAAATCCCGAGGGCCAGGCAGCGTGTAAATAGAAGCGTTCCGACGCGTATATACCTGGCTGTTCACGTGCTGCGTTTATAGTCCAGAATTCTAGCACGTGATCGTCACGTGATCACGCCTCCTATTGGCTGGCCGGGGTTAGATCACGTGCCTCGTTCGTGACCGTATCCGAAATCAGCTGAACACCCTCCGTGTTACAAACTTTCCATCGACGTCGCGCATTAAATCCCTGGGCCTGGCCTTCGTCCGTTCTCCTCAAAACTTTCGTCTTATCTCGCCGATGCTGCGTTGCCCGCGATTATGAATTTTAAACGATACCGGAGGACTGTTTACGTTTAATGCACGAGACCACAGTCTGGCGATACGGAACGCGGACTCGTTTGAGTCGATTGTCGCAACACTGTGTGTGTAGCAGAGATTATGGTCCGGAACGTGCATATTACATACACGTGTACCCGTCTGCTAATAATATTTCTGTACTTTATCCAATATTTTTATGTAAAATAAATTACTCGAATTTTTAATTATATAATGTTTAAGCAAGGAAATAATTTTGATATTTTGGTGGTCGAGGTTGAGCGGTATGACAACATACAACAGTGTTTCAATTAAAATAGTTCCTTTTTTTTTTTAAACTGAATTATACTGAAAGGTTTTTAATTACTAGTTATTTCGTGACTCATATTGTATTTGCAACTTTCATTTCCCTTGTCTTACTGCACTTGAAAAACCGCTTTTCGGAGGTTGAAAATTTGGAAACATTACGTAAAATAAAATATCGATATATTAATGTACATACACGTTTAATCGTTTAACGAAATACACGGGTGCACGTGTGTTAAAAATTACACGACTCCAAATGCGTATAAGTTATTTACACGTGTACACGTAAAATCGTGATCTTTAATATAAATATGCATGTCATTTCCACTTATTTCATTTTAAGTTTGCAATGTTTTTCGAAAACATTTATAAACTTTTAAATATTTTAATTGGAAATGCTGTAGAATACAAAGTCCATTGAATTACTGAGTATTTATACTTTTTTACATAACTTGAAAAGATATTCAGGACAACCATAGTCATGGAAAACTGGTGTGGCAGTGAACGTGTTAAATACATTTTAAAAATAAACTTAATACAATATTCTTTTAATTTAGTTTTATTAAACTTCTTTCAGTCTTTTCAACATAATTTAGTCCTTATTTCACTTTCTGACTGCTATATCCCTAAACATTCATATATACATACGTATCAGTTAAAAATATAAGATATAAATATAAAGTATAATATATAAAATCACTAATAATACAACATGCATCCATTCTTCGATATCGAACAACACAAAAATAAAGATCTCATATATTTATATTATTATAAAAATTAAAATCGAAATATAAGAGGAACTAAAATAAAAATACTTTCTTTTCGTATCAGTATTAACTTACATAACTTTGCCTTTCAACAACGCCATTCTTATCGTATTAGCCATACTTGTCCCGTCTTTATTCGCAATATCTCTTAATTCTAATTACAATTGTTCTTACGTCTATGTTTGTACTAATTTATATTCACACTTATTTAACACCTGTTAACGTTATTTTTTTTTTCATTTAAGTGCACTTGTCTCCCTTATCTAAATAGCTTCTGCGTTCCTGTTAGCGTAGGAGCAAATCTCATAGCATTGCATAACCAATGCTAGTAAAACTGTTCGTTATCTTGCTTTTATAATCCTCTGTCCTCGTCTAAGACCTCCACTATAGTTCTATGTTCATATTAACGTGCACAGCCTAAGCCCAACAAGACCCCATAATCAAAGTTGGTGAACCAATTGTTTATGCTACTTCCACATTGTTTCCATTCTTGTTTAAGAGCTTTACTATTGTTCCATGTTTTTGTTCACGTCGGAGCAACATTGACAGGGTTTCATAAAGTTAGTAAGCGTGTATCTTTTATCTCGGTTCTGTAATCTTTCTTTGGTTCGTACCTCCACTATCGTTCTATGTTCCAGTTAATATCGGAGCGTTTCCAACAGGATTCGTAACAAAAATTAGCAACGTTATGCAATACACGGAGATTAGATAATTACTTAGATATTAAGTTTCGCACGAAACGTTCGCAAAAATATTCTTAACTCATTCATGCTTACAATCAGACTGTTAGACCTTGTAAAGAGTACAAATTCCAACATTTTGACAAGTGTGACGATAACATAGACATAAACAGTGCCGATTACTTTATCTACATAGATTCTCCGTGCGAACAAATATGAGTAATTTTCTATGAAAGAAAGATTTTTACAAATACTTTTTTAGGAGAAATTAACATTTATATCAGTCTTTGAAATATAATATACGTTCAAATAAATTTGTACTATTATTCGCGTTGTTATTGAAAAGATTTTTATTATCGTGAAACAATGATATAAAACGTTCCATGAGATTATGATATTGTTTCTCGATCACTTTCTAAAGTAACTTTTTTGTCTATAAGATGCTTTTATATACTAAAATGGTGTGCTTACAATTTCTGTTTAACTCTCAGTGTAAATTTATTATTGCAAGCAGCTTCTGTTCATTTAAGATGGAAAAGACAAATTGTCATCCATTTTTGTATAATCTTTTCATACACAATAAATAATGAAATTATTATGTAATTATACGAAATTTATTTTTTATTTTTGATTGCAAATAATTTACAATTCTACGATATTCGGAAAACTTGTTTGTGTTGTTTCTTCTTTTTGACTCGCAGTTTAAAATAAGACACCACGAGACAATGACATGACTCACGCGTATTTATCATTGATCGATTAAACGAATTTATGCGGAATAATTCGAAGAGCTTTTAAAAACGGGCAACGTTCAAGAACATCTACGACACTGAATAATTAAACATCTTTATTTTCGTCTTTATCGTTATCGAAATCTTCTTATCAACGTACGATTAAACGGTCTTATAATCTGGATTAGTTTATCATAGGAATACTTTATCGTTTCGCTAATATACTCACGTGGTGTTCGATTTTAATCTGTAAATGTAAATTATTTTTAAAGTAATCGTTATACACAAAATGGTTCGGGCAGAAATTTAATAGTTTCATGGAAAATACAATTTGGAGTAATTCGTTTTTCTGTAAATGGACGTGTAGAGATTATCTGAACAATTGTTTTATTTATAATTAATGTTGTACTGTATTGTTTCGTAGAATCGATTTGTATAAAATAAAGACGACAATATAAGGAACAATATATCGATTCCATTTAAAAGTTAATATTATAAAGTGATACTTAAATGATTTAAGGGTTAATATTTGTCAAAGGACAAATATACAGGATTATTTTTTTACAACGTTTGAAAAACACCTTTTCATAGATAATGGCGAGCTATTTGCATTGGCGTACTAAAAATTATATAATTTCATTTTGGAGAACGTATGGTAATTTTCATATAATTTCCATGCGTCCATTTATGGAAATAATAAGTAAATTAGATTATGTCTTCCTCGAAACAGTTCATTTTCGAGTGCACTATGTTTCCGTGCAGTGGGTAGTTCGTAAATAATTTTTATTTATAGATTAAAATCGGACACCCTGTATGTAAGCTGCGTTTCGAAACAGGTGCACGCGACCGCGAGATCGCTCGGAATAAACCGAGAAATAATTTAAAAAATTTCCTGCGGACAAGGCTGTGCCCGTGCTGCGTTCGTCGACCTGTCTGCGGGAATATAGGCGAAAAAGCACACGAGAACTACTGAAACCCCGGGGTATGAGAATAGACGTTTCTCTCTGCGGCTTTGAAACGCAAGAGGAAAAGTAAAACAGAAGCCTAGGCGCAAACATATCGAAGATCCAACGCCGTAGATCCAAGACGAGTTCAGTGATGCCAGATTCAGCACCGGGTGCACTACTGACCACTTCTGATACTTCTGACAACGTATAATGATTATTACTGACTGCTGCCAGGATCTACTGGCCTCTGCTGGCCTCTGCTGACCACCGCCTATATTTCTAACAACGCACAACGATTACTACTGACTTCTGCAAGCCACCGTTGGCCTCTGCTGACCGCTGCTGACCACTCCTGTTACTTCTGACAACGTATAACGATTACAACTTGCTATTGCCTGCCCCTGCTGTCCCTTGCTGACCCCTGCTGGCCCCTGCTGACCACTGCTGACCATTGTTGACAACTTCTGATACGATGTATATGTATTAAAGCCTTGTATAATGTAAATCTATGGCAATAAATGTTATAATTTCAAAGAACTCTATGTGTTCTCGTCATTTTTACCTTTCTTTACCTCTCCAAAGCATTCCCATAGTTATAAGATACGTGCCACCTCTTCCCATATCATGTCCTCCTAATAACAAAGTCTAAAATGAACTTAAAACCGCCACCGCCATACCTACTCAGCTCTCGTACTTGCTGCCAAAATCAAAAATTAACTTTTAAATTTTTTCTCTGTAACCGTCACTCTCGTACCTGCTGGCAAAATCGAGAATTCATTTTTTTCGCCAAAAAATTTTTGCTCGAAAATTTCGCCGATTTCCCAATTTTTCAGCTGTTTCAGGACTTTCCAGCTGTTTCAGGACTTTCCAGTTGTTTCAGGACTTTCCAGCTGTTCCAGGACTTTCCAGCTGTTTCAGGCCTTCCCAGTTGTTTCAGGACTTCTCGAAAAATGAATTCTCGATTTTGCCAACAGGTACGAGAGCTGGACACTTTGGGAATCCAATTCTAACCGGAAGAACGGTCTCTTAAAACTAAGGCAATGATTTGGAGAGGAAAAGAAAGGTAAAAATGATGAAAACACATAGAATTCTTTGAAATTATTTCATTTATTGCCATAGATTTACATTATACAAAGTTTTAATACATATAAATCATGTCAGAAGTTGTCAACAAAGGCCAACAGTGGTCAACAAGGGCCAGCAGTGGTCAGCAAAGGCATGCAGAGGCAATCAGAGACCAGCAGGAGCAAGCAGTAACACGTAGTAATCGTTATACGTTGTCAGAAGCATCAGGGGTGGTCAGCAGTGGGCAGCAGAGGCCAGCAGAGTCCAGCGGAGACCACCAGTGACAAGTAGTAGCAAGCAGAGACCAGCAGGGGCAAGCAGTAGCCAGTCGTAATCGTTATACGTTGTCAGAAATACCAGGAAAGGTCAGCATCGGTCAACAGAGGCCAGCGGTGGCTGGTAGAAATCAGTAGTAATCGTTGTGCGTTGTCAGAAATATAATCGATGGTCAGCAGAGGCTGTGAGAGACTGGCAGTAGCTAGCAGTAATGGTTATACATTGCCAGATGTATCAGAAGTGATATCTGAAATGATATACATATGTACGCTCATACATAGGAATAATAAAAAAGAATTTATTTTTTTTCAATAATTCAAATATGATCAGGGGGCCTTAAAACGTGTATTTCCGTAAGACAAATTTCACAAAATTTCTTTTCATTATAGAACCTTGCTTATGTTCGTCTACGTACATAGGTCGGAAAGTAAAAAAGACCTGGGCAGTCGAGACTTGGAATCGTATGCCATTGACGTGAGGTCGAATTTCAGTTGTCCAAGATCTGGAAGGCAAATGTGAGCCTTCCTCTCTCGACTCCCACGAGGCGGTCCGAAATTACTTCCGGCATCTTCGGAGAATCGAGAAAGAGGGCATGCGTCAGTTTGTCTTTGTCGACATTCCGTAACTCCACGAGCTCACGTACGCGTGATCTGGCATGGGTGAGTAGGGCACAAGTGCTCGATCGACTCCTCGATTGCTATACATTCATTCCTCGAACGATTTTCCAATATTCCAGTCATCAAAGCCTTACCGATGAGTCCACTAGCAGGCCTGGACAAAATGGGGGGCCCCCCTCCTTTCGTTTTCTGTCCTCCTACGAAATTCTCACGAGATTCTACACCCTCAGACCCAAGTATAGTTCCACAGAATACACATTTAAACAATATTCTGTTCTCTCGTTGGAAACGTGTATCCAAAATCCCCTAAATAATAACAAATTTTCATCAACGCTACGCCCCTCGATTTTTCACTGTTCTAATACTTGGTAAATTTTATTTGCTTGCCACTTTCCTTCCTAATATGTCAGTAAAATTATGTATATATTGTATAATATTTAGAAAGAATGAAACAGAAAAATAATTGGCGCCAAATAACTTTCGTTGGAAACACTTTTTTATAGCACAGGGCAATCTACTAGCAACTTCAAGCGATTCCGGTTAAGGGAGTCGTGTTGTATAGTTATCTATAGTTATGTGCATCGGTGTCTGTTTAAAATTGCAGTTGCAAACGGTTCGCTAAATGTTTTCGTTAGGAGAAAACCACGAACGTCGTCAGAAAGTTCTGCGGCTCAATAATCTCTCTCGGACACGATAGTCAAACACCAACAGCGTAATTAATTAAATACGCTGATAACAGCTCATTTCTCGTACTGAAACGTCGTTTTATGTACCATCGTCTCAACACGTGGCCAAAAAAAAATGAGACAACGTTCCAGAATTGTCTTCCACTACAGAGAACAGCTAATTGCAAAGCTTGTGACAAACATATTGGCGTATTTCTATATTTAAAAGAAAGAAATTGTACATTTCGTGGAATACTTTCGATCCGTTGCTTCGTTTCCTCTTAAATGAATGCACTAATTAAGTAAATGACCGGTTTCGACAGAAATCGTACGAATGAAAATACATTTCTTTTTCTCTTCGTATTTTTTAATTAAATAAATTAAGTAATTTCATGTAAATTTAATTAAGTAAATGATAGGTTTCAACAGAAATTTTGAGAATGAAAAATAAACTGTTTTTTAATCTTTTTCAACAAAAGTCAGCTCATATACATATTTCTTTTTGTAGTATGTATAAAATCAACACATTCTTTTTTTATATACGAGAATTGTCTTATATTTTTGTTCAATGGAATACACTCGACACTGCTGCTGGCGAATAGCTGATCGATCGTTGCCTTTCGAATAAATTCCACGACTCCGTAGCTCCAATTTCCTTCCCGTTTGCATTTTATTAGCAGTTCGTCGCACGTGCACCTGTTCTCTGTGTATTTTACAATTTTTCACTATTAATCTATCATTCCCACTGTACACATATTCGACATATTCCATGGAATGGAACATTACTATCGTCTCATGTCAGTGGTGTGCAACTTTCTTCATCAGTCAGTTAAGGAAAATGAAATAATTTTTTATTATAATTACAAATAAAATTAAACACAAACTATTCGATTTTAAATTGTCTTGCCTGTGAATTTAAGCTGTATATAGGAATAGTGCATTAATGAAGATATTTAGATCCGGGTTCTGAGTCGTATTTTGGGTCGTACTCGTACACATACAGAGGTAACAATTTTAATTTTAACTAGTACAGCATGCAAATTGCACAACGAAAGGTTTTACAAAGGTAATAACGAGTGTAAAGTAATAACAGTTGCAAAAAGTCGTTTGAATACCATTGTACAATCGAGAAGAGAGCGCAAATAAACGCGTTTATCGCGGTTTATCAGTGGCCGCTGAAAATGCTGCCGTTGCAAGTTCTTATGAGATTACAGAAATGTAAGAATTTGTTAAGAAAACTTTGAAATTAACCTAGTCGATTAATTTTTGGAATAATGGAATATTGAAATTTTCGACTCCAAAGAATGATTCATTTACTAGTATTTATTTTTTGAAACCCTAAAGAGTGACTCATTTACTAATATTTATTCTCACGGAACGAGTTCTTAAAAAACAATTATATTATAGTCTCACAATTATTATCGATAGAAGTCACAGTTACTTAAGTTAAATTTAATATACAATATTACTAAATTAAACAAAATTGTATTCTAAGGGGAACCGAAATTTTCTATCAAATTTTTCTGGAATTATACGGATTGTTATTTTAATTTTAGTCTAATGCCTGAAGAGTTGATGTGATATATTGTACATAGAAAAAATTCTTTAGCGCCAGTGCATGCAGTATGTGCCCCCGACGCAAGGAAATAAACAATGCAAAAATGTTCGTGCATTTTAATAACGTAATTTTCTAGACATATTAACTCGCTTATCGAATATTTTCGTAACATTGTTGACCCATGGATAAACGGGGATCGATAATTACGTAATGTCGACGAATCGGATACATGCCAAGAGAACGTAATTCATCGTGAATACTGCGTTATGATTTGCATATCCTGTTGGCATAATTGTGTCATATGTATATCGAAATTCTTTCGATGGATGAAAAATCTAAATTTACTGCCAACATCTCTAGGATGCCGGTGATTGTGATTAATAAACGAGGAATAAGTAAAACCTGTTTGTGGACATTCATATGGAGTTGTGTATTTTTAGAAAGTGAATCCATTTTAATCACATGCTACACACGGTGTTAAAACTTGACACTACATTCTCTTTTTAATATCTTTTAGAGTCCTTTTACGTACAAAGTCCTTACCATGCAATAGAAAAAAAATACAGTACATAAAAAAAATACTTCCTGGTATGAAAAAATTAATAGGCAGTTCAGTATAATATTATCCTTCGTATTGTATAATATTTCCTTATTTTTTGGACGTACTTCTGGCATTGAATTCTGTTATTTATTGTTAAATGTAAATTGCAGAATTGATTTTGCTCTTAATACTGTATTATTTAATGGAAAACCAACAATGGCGCCAAGTGAAGCTTCTGCATGTACCGTTATTCCGTGACTAATGCAGTGTTTAGAATGACTTCGATGGAAGATCTGCAGATTATATGAACGTATTCTTAAGGCGTGAATTACTCGTCCTTAAAAGTGCCAGTGACGCATAGTCTGGTTGACATAATGTAGATAAGTACCGCACATAGATAAGAATTCACATTATAGGTAAAAACAAACTATTTTCTTTTGCTTGCCATTATCTCTACTTTTTTTACTTCAAAAAATTCCATACGTGATACGATAGAGGATAAATTTAAAAATAATAATACAATACATAATTGAAAAGATATTTAATAATGCTTTTTAAAAATTAATGAATTAAATATGTTTGTTATAGAAGCTATTTTTCTTTCATTACCATGTTTATGGCAAAACACAGCAGAAAAATTTTTTATTCTAGTTGGGTATCTAACATATTTGCAGATTCTTCCTCTTCAACAATATTTATTGTCATCCTACGGAGTTAAATAATATACAGTTAAAAAATATTCGTCCAACGACTAGCTTGAAATAAAATTTTACATGATTGCATACAATAATACATTTTCACGAAACAAACAGTCTGTATTGTATTTTTAAACTTTAAAAAGTGTAGTAACTGGTGGAAAGAACAGTTATTATCAATTTGCATAAAGACCTGTCTGAAACTTCCTGAATTACGAACAGACCACGGTCAACAATATAAGGGGTAATCGGTAGATACGAGACTCGTAAAAAGTTAATAAATAATCCAACGAGTGGTTGACCATGGTTAACGAGGACGTCTGGCAACTTGTTATTCGAACGACCAAGAGACATAAAAAAATAAGTGCGGTTAAAAATGACTAAAAAACGCAAAGGTAACTTAAATATTAATAAATCCGGTAGGAATGTTCATAACATCCTGTGGAACCGTGGAGTTTATCGAAACAAACAGGAAGCGAAGATTTGAGTTCGTAAATGATTATGTAAATATAGTAGGGCCTCGATTAACCGGTTTAATTGGGCGACAGCTCTGATAAATCGAGGCCCAATGGATATTCGATATTCCATACAAAATGAGCTGTCCATTCTTCGAAGACATATTTCCTTTATAATTCCGAACTTAAGAATGTTACTAAAACTCGAAATCGATTTTTGATTCATCTTTAAATTTTGAACAGCAATTGTGTTTGATTCGATGACATTTTGGTATTAGATTTTTGACAATTTATCCTACAGACCGACGTTGGATTTTTGTTTGTTTGCCATTGTATATCATGAGTTTAAATACCAAAATGTTAGCCAACAATTAAAAACTTTTGTTTCACGACAATCGTTCGAATTAATGGTTGAATTTTATCAAGAATTATCTTTTAGAATTCTTTTCATCAAAAGCATTACAATTATTGTATATTTATTTTAACTTCATTCAAAAGTTATAAAATTTCCATTAAAGTAGTAATTTAAAATGAATAAATGTAAGAAAGCGAGATAATAAAGTTGCTTCGAAAAATTGTGTATCTTAATTTGCATTCTCCAAGGCTAGACAAGCAAAATGTCTGGTGACTTATGAACGATAGCGTGAGTATCCGAGGTTCGGTTCGCGCCACTGTGACTAATAGAGAAATGACATGATCGTTTCTCGTCATAGTTGTTGACCAAGTCACGGAGGCGTTATCTCGCGATCGAAATGTCGCAGTTTTTAGTTATCAATCTTCGATTGTTTTGTTTAGTCTTCCCGAGGCCTATCTTTCTTCGTTGCTCGGAGAAGCATAACGCTCATACGATGGGACTTCCCCCGTGAAATTGGCCAATCGTGTGTTGTCTAGCGGCACGCGACCCGAATTCACGAAACACTTTTTCCTTTGGCGATCTTTGTCCGCGTATGACCCCGGTTCGATCATTCCTTGACCCCGTTGTAGTTCAGAAACAACTTAACGTTGATGCATTGGGAAGACTGGCAACGATTTGTTAATAACTGTTAATTATATACCCTTGTGCCAGTACCATACATATGGAAACTCTCACTTTCTGCAGCGGAGATGTATTTCGAACCGTCGAATGACGTTTTGTGTTTCTAATTTTACGTCAAGCTCATCGATTTTCATGTTAGAAAACAATAGTCGTTCTATAAACATCACTCCGAACTTAACATTCCGAGGATTTATCAAATTACACATTCCTAGTTCTCATATTGACATTCTAAGGAATATTTTCATTCGATATTTAGTAGTTTTGATTACAATGGACAAAGATTGATTTAATTTTGCATCGAAAGTTCGAAGTTATAAATTAATTCGTGAGCAACCATATTCATAAAATTTCATTTTTTTGGGTTCAGTATTTTCCCACTCATATTTCGTAATTGAATTAAATTGAAAAGGTGTAATTCTAAGTTAAAAATTAGCTCATCAACTATACCACGAATTTGTAAGGGTCACTTGTCACTTTCTGAATATGATTGTAATCAAGTATGTTTATAATAATAAATAATTATTTAATTAAGTTGGATCGACAGTCACGAAGCGTACGTCACAGTATTTTGAAAATGTCTTTTTCGTGTTCGTCGTATTTATCTATTTTCTGAGTTAATAGTTCCTGGAACGAAAAATGTTATTAGATTTCGACATACGCAATGATGGACGGTTTTTTTTCCTAATTGAAATGAGAATGCAGATCTTCTTCGATCAAAGTACTGTTTGCAATTATTTTAATGATTATGCAATTAAATTTTCATTGCGAAACGTGTTTATTAAACCCCAGGGTTCAATCTTCTAAGTTGGACCTTATACTGTCACGAACGATAACATGTTACAGTTAATAAAAATATTTTAAAGAATAGTTAAATCGTTTAAATAAAAATGTGGTTGGAGGGGGCAAGTAAATTGCGAAATAATTAATTGATGAGAAAGCAAGAATGGATATCGTATAGCTAAATGCCTTGTTCTCATATTTCGACTTTCGCCAAGTGTCTCTTATCTGCTTAAATTATAAAATTTATAATTTTTCGAGAACTTCAAATTCTTTCTATTTTGGTTTCTTGACATTTAGGAATTTATCAAATTTCGAGGATTTTCAAAATAAAATTAAGTTATTGAAATGGGAACTATGAACAAATATTTTTGTCTAATAATTATTTAACGAAGGGCTTGTGTATTAGAAATAACCTTTTAAATGTAATGTCTTCTCGAGCTTTATTCTTTCATTTATTCAAAATAAATTTTATTCGGTTCACAAGTTATTTCATTTCATTTGATTTCATATGAATGTGTTATTATTGTATATTGTATATTATTTCTATTTAATAATGAGATAAACTTATATTCCTATCATATGATAATCTTACTTTAAAATTAACGTTAAAAAGCAAATTGAAAAGGAAACTAAAAATGTCTTAGAAAATCTCAAGCACCGATAAAGCTTCTTCAGTTTTCAGACGCAAACGAGACAATGTAAACGGAAGCATTAGAAGTTAAACGCATTAGCATAGAGATTGACTCGCTTCGAACACGCGAGTAAATCACAGCCAAATGCATCCATTGATTTTTAAAGTTCGCATTAAATAATGTTCCCACGAGTGCAACGCGGAGCAGAAAATACATAATAAATCTCATGAAAAAATGCAAAGAATCGAAGAATTTCATGCATCGTTCATACGGAAGTATCTTTATTCTAGTCTACAATAGCCAACAAGGTGCATCAAACAGTATTCTGGCATACTAAATTGCCTAACACGCAAAAACACGGTACTATTCTCTTTTACAATAACAAAACAGTCGTTTCGATCGTATTCTAGCGCCTTATGTTGCACATGTGTGGGAACGTTGCTCTATTCTCTTCGAGGATGGCGAAGAAGAACGCACATATTGCCATCGATTACCCAACGTCACCTTAAACCACGTTTCCACTCGTGCAACTTTTGCAGCAGCGTACGACGAAGATGAAAAGTTGTCGTTTTTGAAAGGCAGAACGTACAGACATTTTAAACGTGTACGTGGTGCAATAACTTCGTGGAAACGTAGCTTTATGCCTCTCTAAGGAGATCAACCTGTATCTGATTGCACCACGATTTTCCAATTCCGTTCCGATTCGATTGGCAACCGAGTCAGGAGTCCGCGATGCACGATGCCACGGATAACGAATCTAGTTGGTCAAAATTCGAAATAACGAAATGTATTTATATTTAATAAAACATCATATTCTCAAACATCAGGATAGACATTAATATTGAGATTTAAGTAATAGAAAATGATGAAAATTCTGAGTCAACTGGATGCAGGTTTGGTCGAAAAATTTCCAACGTTTCGAAGCTCACGTATTACCCGCGTAAGCGAGGCTAGTGACGCTTAATTAATCGCTCGCCCACGCACTCGATTGGATATGAGGAAAGTGAAAAGATAAGGGGAGTCCAAGTGTCGCCGGAACCTCCTAATCGCGCTCGCTGGACCAACGTCCACTGCGATTGCTCGCCAGGAAATTAGACAATTGCCGGGTTCAAGGCATTTTCCCGGCATTTGTATCTTTGCAATCATGCATGCATCGTGTGGTAAAAGGGTGCAGATACGGGCTACTCGAATCACAACTTTGAAACGATTCCAAAATTTTTAAGACTACTCAAATCGTTTCTAATGTGATTTGAAGCTCAGAGCTCTCGAAAGTGTCGAAGGTTTCGATAGATTTGAAAATGTTAAGAATTTCGATTAAAAATGTTTCAGCCCCTTCTTCAAACGTTCCAATTAATTTTAATCGATTAAATTTCCCTCCTTTTTGTGTATTTGTTTAGGTGATAGGCATCTATCCGTAACGCCAACTTTATGATCGATTTGTAACAATAAATTCGTAAATTGTTACGAATGACGTTAATTACAAAATGGACTCCGTACGATATTTTCGAATGCAGGTACATTTGTGAATATAATACTAATTTAATATAATAATAATTTTAGACGTTGCAGAAATACGAAAATTCGCACAAAATGGTGGAAAATGTCTCGAAGATCAATTTGCAATACGTATATTACATAGAAAATTTTCAAGAAATGGCCAACATTTCTGCATAGATCTAATATACATATAAATTCTAAGCGCTTTAAATGTCATTGTCATCTACGGATGTTGAGCGTCTGCGATTCGCATATAGCCAACGACCCTTTTACCCGTCTCTCCTGCCTAACTCCACGTTTGGATTACGTCAGGGATCAATGAATCGTTGCGTAAGATCTACGTTATCGAGATCACCGACACGCGGAGCGACGATCGGTTGCAACCGCGCGCGAAATTGATCTCGATATTTTTACTATTTTTTTCGATCCCGCGGAACCGCATCGATGAATTTTAGCAAAACGGCGGATTACTCGGACAATCGTCGCAACAGGGTTTCCCGTTTCTTGGTCAGAGGTCTTTTTATTTGTAATCGATAGTTGGGGATGCTAAATTGTATCTGGAGCGAGACAGATCGAAGACGAAAAGGGGATTGCACGATTCAACAAATATTTATTGGATGAATTACAATCGTTTTCATTGATCCAATAAGTTGTTACAATTAATAGAAATTACATTGAAAATTAAATATAAAAATTTATTACTTCCTTTCACTCGAAAACGATAGATCTATTATTTCTGTAAACGAGAATAATTATTCAGTATGTATAAAATTAGAAATGTTATAACACTAGTACAAATTGACGTTACAAATTTGAACAGTGACAGTAAATTATATTACAGACTTTTAGAAGAACGAAGCTAATTTACGTGCTCACAATTATACTTTTTTAATTCTTTCTCCTATATATGATCATTTCTACTTTTAAATTTAATTGTAAATTAAACCTAAGCGTCACTATGTCTGCCATATTCTCGTGACACAATGCTACAAAGTCTGTCAGTAAACAAGAATTTTAGTTTCCCCCAAGTTGTTCATACTTAATCGTGTTACGCATAATATGATTATTGCTATGAAAATCTTTGCATGACATTTTGTTAGTCTTCTCCTCCCCCCTCCCTGACCTCTTCAAGATCCGCCAGTGTCTGGAGCTTCTGTTTTATCAAAGTGACCTACTTATTCGGTAAATTGAACGAGCACGAACGTCGATCGAGGATTTTTGATGTAAACACTTTTCAATTACCGTGATTTATGTTTCGTGCAGGTAGTGGGGATAGCAAGACGTAAGAATATAATGAAAATGATTGCTCGACATTCGTACAAAAAATTCTGACCAATAATTTTCATAAAAAACAACGACGTTAATTATCCGTGTGTACAGAGTCCACACAGCTGTTACAAGAATTTGTTCGACGCACAATTTCGCCGAATAGTTAAGTCGAATGACGTCGAGATGTTTGTCGGGGCCACGTTAATTGGACGTTAAATTTTAATATTTTGTTAATCGAATTGTAACTGAACTTTACACTCGTCCGAACGTTGATATACTGTTACAAGTTTCCGAGCGTTGCAACTCGAAGTGGTGTTTTTCATCCGCGAGAACAGAGTCGAGTTAATTACGTCCATTCGTAAATTAATTTTCATTTGTAAATCAAAATCTATTAATAAAGTTTTTTTAATACTAAAAGAGGATTCAAGAGCGAGTTTCTACGCTCGTTACTTTCGAGCAAGTGTTGCCACACTTTTAAGCTAGGTAAGACATCTGGATCTTTTTTTACACAGTTCTCTAACTCAGTTGCAAAACGTACCCCTAATTAGTTCACATCAAATGTCATAAAAATCCTGATCGTGAAAAATCGGTGGGAAATCGTTTATGGTTTATCGAACGTCGTGGTTATAGTGGTTAAGAACTAGACTCGAATTTGTTAATGTATGTGTAGAGATCTCCACTTTGTTCTCAATCAGTCCACTCCACAGAAAAATATGCTTTACAATGTTAGGGTTTTTCTCGGTTGTGTATTCTTAGTTTCTACCTGGGATTCTATTGATCCTCGGAGAGGTCGCGGAGGGTGCAGTTTTTACCGCTTTAGGTTTAAAACTACACCTGCGTAAGATTCCTCTCCAAAGACGATACTTACAAAGCTTTTGCGCCTCAACATAATTTAGCTTTATTATTATTCAACGGAACTTGCGATTTCAATCGCTACTTTTATCAAGAGCCAGAAAATTGATTTTTCAAAGACTTTATTTTAACATTTCTTAAATTTTCTTCGAGCTTGCTCGTTATGTCTCAAAATATAAATAATAAATAAGTTCGGTTGCAAGTATGATCATGTCTTAATTCTAAGCAACTAGGATTCTATTTAGTTGATTAAAAATACTAATGGAGATCGTGCAATCGATCGAAAGCAATTCTGTAGTATGTTATTTTACAAACAGAAATCTTCCAAATACATCAAAGTCCAGTTAATAAATGTTGGTCGTTTGCGACAGAATTTGAAAAAACGCGAATTTCTAAGGACGCGTCAATACCAAACACAAATATTTCCCTCTCCACCCAGTCTCTTGCAACCAGACGAAGATGCATCTACGGGACAGGCTTTCTTGTCAAACGGGTCGTATTTCATTGCGCATGTGCGGATGTCGAACACAGTGACGTGCATAACGCAGGTTGTATGGTTGTCAAAGTCTTAGGGAGGTCCATGATCTGAGAAGCGCTTTTTTAGCTGTATAATCAAATTGTAGAGTCAGACAACTACAAAAATAATATAAAAAATAACTTCAAACTATACAAATATCGTTATCATCGAATCAAGATGATTGCTCATGCAAGTAAAAGTCTCTAACGAAATGGGTATAAATTTTTTATAGGATAATAGGTCTAGAATCGATAATTTGATTTAAAAAATTCAATGTGCTGTTTTTATACACTATTATTGGACCTAAACAATAGCACAATGCTTCAAATTCTTTGTCAAATGACTTGCTATCAATATAAGAATCAAAAAGAAAACATACAATAAATATAACAGAACAGTGATTTATTAAAACATAATATTGTTTGTATAATACCTACTGCAATTTATAATCTTAATTTTTTGATAGTTTGCAATATATTTCTGTTCGAATAAAACTTCAATGTTTAATGCTGTTGTAGAAATTGTCGTATTTTTCTGTGACATAAGTCCTTCAAAAATAAGTAAAAATTAAACAGAATGTTGTATTCTGTCTTTAAAGGTAAAAAGCCACGTGATAAATATTACAAACTAGTCCGGTGAAATAATTAAAAATAATTCGTGTGAATTTTCACCCCTTAATTTTCTCTTCTTGAGTATTTCATGTTTATCCAAAAAGTAAAGACATATTTCTTTTGCAATTTGAGATACTATCATACTATATGTATTATATATTTTTTACTACTATTATAATTGAAAAACTGCTTCTTCAGAACATTGCTTGTTAATGAGACGTATATCAACATTGATGACAACATATAAATGTGTTTGTTTATTTCATTTTCGTGCGTAGTAAATATTCATATAATTGAAGCGAGGCTCAGTCATATTTAAGATAATAGAAGTCCAGTAAATGGAGTTCTACTATACTGATATTAAGTCTGTGTCATAAACTCCCTTGTTGGCGTGCCCTGACGAGCAACAACCAAAAATAAGGGCGATGGCGTTATCTATTTGGCAGCTGCGACCGAGACGAGCGTCCCAAGGGTCATTATTTCGAAAGATCACGAACAAACTTCGTGACTTCGTGATATGTCTACGTGACTGGTTCCAGGCGTTTGCGTTAAACAGCCCTTTTGCTTCCTCCACTGGCCTCCGCGGTAGTCCTTCCAAGAAGCCAGTCGATTGGTCCGGCCGCTCGGGAAGCCTCCCGCGGCGGCCAATCGGCGCGCCGTTTCGGTTGGGTGTGAAAGAGAGCTGCGAGGTCGCCACTTGTGCTACGCTTAACGTCGCGTCCCGCATTGCCGGACGGCCACAGTCTTTGCGTGTGTCTGGCCGTAGATGGTGATGAACTTCGTTGCCGGTTCGATCAGCTTTTAACCCTCCTCAAGCAACATCTCGTGACCGACGCCAATCGCGACCGGTTTATCGATTTCGGGGAAAAACACCGAGCCACCAAAGAATGGGCATATTCCGCGAGTTTCCAATAGTATTTAATCTTTACAAAAAGTATAGTTAGGCGCGTCCGTGAACGAACGGGACCGGTGGAACGCAGTGATCGTACGGTTTATATGGGCACCGGCCGTCGTGAATTTACATTCGACGTTCATGTAAATACAGAACTATACCGTGAAGGTGAGTAGTCAAATGGCTTGAAACATTTCATTTTCTTCATTGTGTCAAACTACAACGTTGTGACACCGTAAAACGTTTTTACGAATTTTCGTTCGAAAACGTATTACCGAGAAGGTACGAGCGTACATAGATTTACGGACAAGTTACGGTAAATGTTCGAAGGATACAAGCCTACATTCGTTGTAATTGAAATTTTTCAAATTCTTGTGATTATTCGTTCCGCGTTACGAATTATGGTATATTTACCGTATCTTCGTGAACCAACTGCTCTACACGACCCTTGTAAATAAAAATTAAGGGGAATTTTAAATCTGGTGACCTGGAAGGTCGACTGTTAGATCTGCTAACGTTGAAGGAATTGTTTACTCTCGTTTATCTAATTCAAATAGATTTGCTCTGGCTTCGAGACATCCTATTAAGTATTCATTTCCTGAAATTTAAGGATATAACCAGGTATCTTTAAATTACAGAAAATAATTTTGTTAATGTTCGACAGTTGACGCTGGTATTGGATCTGTTTTTGAGATAAAAAAATATTCTGATTTCGAATTTAAAACCAAACCACGGTTTCACGTACAGTCCCAGAAACGTTGACTACATAATTTTTGGGCAAAGGAGTGACGTGACGTTCGAAGGTTTTTTCTTTATGAGCGCTAAATGTACTTGAGCAACCAGTGCATAATTTATCTTGATTCCCCATGCGCTGGAACATTCTCTTCGTCAATTGGTCTGATGGACGGTGACAATTCACCGTATTTCCGGCATCCAATTATTAATTAGTCCGCGACCTGTACCGTCGAGGGTCGATCGACACGGTACTTTGTCCCCCATGTTTACCTCGTTGTCCTCGTCGTGTGTTTAAGGACACGGTCAGAAGTTTCTGGACGCGATTTAAATTTTACGCGGAATACTTTCGCGATTTGGTCACTGACCATTATCATAAGATCAACGTGACCGTTTTGCTAAATCAACCGTTTGGTGTGCCACTCTTTTGTACCGTGTTTGAGGTAACTGGTATCCTCGCGAAGGAACAATGCAACGAAAGAGGTTACTTTTTCTTCGATCGCTGTCTTCCACGGTCGAAGCAAGGATTTCAAGGTCTACGACACCGAATATGCTTCGAATTTGTATATAGAGTGTTTGGACACCCATGGGAAAAATTTTAATGGGATATTCTGGAGGACAAAATAAGATGAAAATCAAAAATATCAATTTCTTGACTGAGGCATCGTTAAAAAGTTATTAAAAAATTTCAAATCGTTCTAAAAAAATTATTGTTAGTTGCAAGGAACGATTACAATAATTTTTGGTCACTATACATACCCACGAAATCCTACGTATTTACAAGAAAAAAATTCTTTACCGAACTACAATGTCTGACACTGAAATTCCGATTCCCCTGAAATTTCAAAAAATTCCAAATCGTCTGGGAAAATTATTTTCGGTTGCGGGGATCAATTACAATCATTTTTGGTGAATAGACATATCCCCGAAATCCTACGCACATTCGAGAAAAAAATTCAAGAATGTAGTCAAATTTTTCGGGGGGGAAAAAAAATTTCAAATCGTTTTGGAAAAATTATTTTCGGTAGCAGGGGTCAATTACAATCATTTTTGGTGAATAGATATATCCCCGAAATCCTACGCACTTTCGAGAAAAAAATTCAGGAAGATGGTCAAATTTTTTGGCGAAAAAAAAATTTCAAATCGTTTTGGAAAAATTATTTTCGGTTGCGGGGATCAATTACAATCATTTTTGGTGAATAGATATATCCCCGAAATCCTACGCACTTTCGAGAAAAAAATTCAGGAAGATGGTCAAATTTTTTGGCGAAAAAAAAATTTCAAATCGTTTTGGAAAAATTATTTTCGGTAGCAGGGGTCAATTACAATCATTTTTGGTGAATAGACATATCCCCGAAATCCTGCGCATTTTCAAGAAAAAAATTCTGTAAGGGAGGAACTTTAAACGTTAATAACTTTTTAACGAAGTTAAAATCAACAAATTGGTATTCTTGATTTTCGTCTTATTTTGGGTTCTAGAATCTTGCATCTTTCCCAGAGGTGGTCGAACACTCTGTATAGGGGGCTTAAAGAGGATTTAAAAATTAATCAAAAAGATAGAGACGAATAAACTTTTATATTTGAGACTTTGAGTAGTAACGAAAAACAAATAGTATTTAAAATTTTGATCAAACTAAAAAATGACACAAAATAGTTTGGAATAGTGGTATTTCTATCTATATAGAATTTATACAGTCGCAAATGTAATTTCCGGTATCATAAGGAGCACATTCGCAATGCACTCACATTTCATAGATAATGCACGCATTCTTCTCTTCTTTTATCTTCGTTGCACTTCATATTACAGAAGAAATACAGTTGGTCTTTCGAATTAGCAAATTATCATGAAATTTTAAATTCAATATGTAAACGAGCATATTACATGGTTTCCTTTAAAGTTTTTACGAATGACCGAGAACTGAGATACGGATAATGTTTCTTGCACGATGCAGAACCGAGAAAAACACATTTTTCTTATCTGAATTACGTTTTCACCTCGGTCAGCGTTTTAACGTTTCTCTTTCTAAAGCAAGGACTACGCGAGTTTGTTTACATGCACTGTTTCACGGTAATCATACTGCAATGTTTACAAGGTTAACATATATTTATAGCATAAATAAACTTGTCGCAATAAATCATAGTCTTCTCATTAGAGCTGTCCAAATATACGAAATTCAAACCACGACAAAACTCATTTGTTCAAACCAAATCAAGTATATCATATCCAAGTAGCTTGAATATTTGTTCAAGCTTGAAAAGATTCAATCTCTTCAAATGTTTGAACTACTTGATTCTTTGTACAAAATTATCATATTCTAAGCTCGAAAAAAATGAAAAATTTTAAATCATTCTTCGACTTTTACTAATGTGAGGCCACAGATATTTCTTTTTAATTTCTAGAATTATCTAAACTTGTCCAAATTTTAATCAAGCGAACTTTAATATTAAAATATAATAATTATGTAAGAATACATAATCAAGTTTGTTTGAACGATCAAGATTGCTTGAACGATCAAATAATTGATTTAAACAGCCCAAATTGAGCTTGACTCTGCATGGTCGCCTCTAGTTCTCGTAAAAAGTCCACTGCAAGTGCGATACGACCTACCTAAGTCAGAGTATGACTGTACACAAATGGTTACATCAGCTCGGACCAGTTCCTCTACATTCGATGGCCCTCTATCTACGATCTACGAGGTCGCTTATTCGCGTTGATCAAGAGGGGTTGGGGGGGAGGCATGGGGGACACGACACAAGAGTATATTACGATCGACTCGACCGGTTCGCGAGTGTGTCACGAGGCTCGTGCCGTTGTGAAATAGTGCGTTGCACCGATACGCGCTCATAGTCATTGTTTGCTCTTCTGCCCTGACGGTTCCTCCACCTTCGTGTACCTTCCATCGCGCGTTGCATTTCCAAACGTTCATCGAGTTTCTCGGTTTCGCCAACGGTACGGCTCCGAGTTCGAGCGAACTGTTTCGCGATCGACGTTGCTCCGAATCGTCTGAAAATGCCGCTGGCTCCTTAATCTCGGGTCGCATGGGCTATCTGGCCGTCGCCTTTTTTTCTTCCACCACGTAGCTTTCACAACGCGAAAAGGCAAAGGTCTGTTCAGCGGCGATCGAAATGTTTGCTCGCGATTCTTGAACCGTGCGTCAAAGTCGACCCGGTCTACGTGCATCGGTGAAAATATTTACATTTGCGTGCATTGCCAAATCCCCTTTCGCTCAGACCCTTTTCAAACAACGTTTTTCGTTTATTTTTTCAGAACGAGGTACCAAGCCGATCGCGATTGGACGTTGACTGGAACGTCCAAAAGGAAACGCAGACGATCCAAAGATAACACACAGGTCTCGAGCTAGGTAACGAGCGGCATGGCGAAAGTACCAGGAATGGTGGAGACTGAGAACGCGGTTGGGAAACAGACTCTAGTGGGCCGTGTATCCAATATGCTCAAAGGTGAGAAACATTTTATAGTTTACGTTTACCCAAATTACGCAGTATTGGGAGGCGAGATGCTGAGACGCAGAAATCGAATGACGCAAATGTTCGAACTCTTCCAGTTTTCAGGTTCTTGTTTATTATTACATTGGTGGAGACGTAAACTCAGAATAGTAATCGTTAACGGAGTATTTCGATCCAGAATTTCGAATATTATTTCATTTTACATCAATAACGAAGTTATAGATTTGAATATGTTTGTTACATGCAGTCATATCTCTCCTGATATCTCAACATTTCGTCTATCAATAGTAACAACGTCGATTTCTGCAGCTTCCTAATGATTACTCTTAGGATTATGTTAATTAGTATAATATGGTTGTTTTAAGCTGCCAAAACATGGTGTAAAAGGAAAATTACTTATATCTAATCGTTTCTTTCTAACAAATCCTTACAAAAAGGCTCGATCTGATTGCCTGGTCCCCTTAACGCGTCGCTGAAGCATAGGTTTCCTTTGCCGACAGATGGAAGCTACAGCGGGCCACCGATGCTGTTCCGCCACGCGTCGATGCAGCGAATCCGCCATTGTTGCCAGAATCTGAATCTCTTCCCTTATTTGCTCTACTCGTTCGACAATTCAAAGTCTCACCCCATAGCTCGCAAGGCGCATCTGCGCTTCGGTCAGCTTCTGCAGAGTATCGCGGCGAGGATCCTCTGTCTGTTCAGGAGCTTCCGGCAGTCGTTGGTCCAGGAGGTTCGTCCCGACGAATCCCAGACGCAGGAGTCGACGACGCGGGCCAAAGAGACGTGCAAGACGACGCTCAAGTTCCGGTCTGTTGATCCGCGGAAGCGCAAACAGCACCCGATCGGGCTGATCATAGCCGTTTACTTCGCGCCGATGCTGCTGATCTTCCAATCGATCGGTCTGTTCAGCGTGATGGTATTCGACAAATACACGCCGGGGTTCATCTTCCTCATCGCGGCTCTGCTGATCTTGGGCGGTATCTGGCTGAAGATCCTCTTCCACGAATCCGTGACGCACAGACCCAAGCACGATAAAAAAAAAGATCAGTGATAACCACGGTGATTCCTTCTTGACCCCATCATCCGTCATGCTGCGATCGAAAACTGTTCATCGAGAAGATAGCGGACTACAGAAAGTATTGTGACACTTGGTCTCCCATTGCAATTATCCGCCCGTCGCATTTAAACACTTAAACAGTGCCGGATAGAGTTTATGACTGTCGCGGGGCTAGCTCGTCCGACAGGCCGTGTTCTCACTTGTCCATCTGCTTCGATAGGTTTGTAGGGATCTCTGGTTCGACCCGGTCAGTTTTTGCGAGTTCCGTAATATTTGTTCTATTTTGTTTTTTTTTTGTACATCGCCAAATGGACATGTAAGAAGCGTTAGAGGATAGGAAACGGTATGACGTACGACCGTGAACTCGGGTAGATTTTAAGGATACCGTACAGCACTTAAATGCCCGCATAATTGTAATTGTTCTTTATCTTAAACGTAATTCTGGGAATTGCTACTTTCCAGCGCCGTTACGAATCGAGAGCAATCGAAGGAATTGTTTAGATAACGATCGCGAAGCACCTTATCCTCTGCAGCAGAAGACTGAGAACCGTTTTAACTTGTTTGTATATATAAAAAGAAGAAGAGGAGGAAGAATAAAAAATAGAAAAAAAAAAAGATAAAACGCGTTAGGGAAACATATATTATCTATATTACACGGAGTTGCTTGATCGTTCTTGAGAAGATTCGGTGCGTCCATTGAACAAGTTAGGTTGATCTGTGATGAAGTGGATCCGAGTGTATTTTTCACGGCCACTTGCTATTCCACTTACTTAAGTACAATAAGAATACATGTGTAACGTCGATTTTTTTTTTAAAATATATGTTGCTTACACAATTACCTTCTCTCTTATTATGAATACTGTACACTTTGCGCTATTTCTACCGCCGGTTTACTATAACCAGAAGGAACAAACTGCAGTACAAAAGAATGGTGATCAAAACATCGCTGTCGTGTCTTCGACCACTGTTCACGTCCGAATTTGAATTCGCGCGTGGTTCCATATTCGCTGCAAACCCTATAACGCGGGCGACGTAATTCTGCTCGTGCACGCTATGGAACAGGTGAGCGAACGGACCTACGAAATGGAAAAATATATTACATTTTGATCAACTCTGACATTCGAAGTTCACCATTGCTATACTCGTTGCAGACTCCTATTATGAATCATTGATACTGGTACCTATTGCATAGACAGCTACGTCGCCGCCACCGTGATAAGCTTCGTCCGATATGATCGTAGCTTGCTGGCTGTACGTGAATGCTGTCGTGTTTTCTTCAGAAGGGTCCATCCTAACCGAAACGTTGTTCTTTACCGTGTACGCGACGTTGTTGGGGCCCCCGGTGCTGTAAGTCAGCGTCGTGTATGGAATACCGTCGTGTTTCGACTTCTGAGCGACGCCTGAAATTTTTTAGTCCGTTACTCACTTTCAGATTCACTTGGGTTTAACTCATTACGAAGTCTCATGCATTTTCGTACGACTAGGTTGTTCGATTAAAAATTATCTAGTGTAAACACGGTGTAATGTACCCAGGATGTTCGAGCCACGTTCGCTGTATCCGTTGAAGCTCATCGAATGAGTGTGATCGCTCGTTACGATAACCAGAGTATCGTTGGTGTCGATCATCTTTAAAGTCGCGTTGATAGCATCCGAGAACCTGACGGTCTCCAGTAATGCCTGAGCGGCGTGGCCGCGATGATGGGCGAAGTCGATAAGACCCCCCTCGACCTAAAAGTAACACCTCGTGTTAATAATGATGGAACACCTCTGAAATTTTTCTGTTTCTCGAAAACAATAATGTGGAGGGTCGTCCCTGGGAAAAATTTTAATGAGAGATTCTAGAGGCCAAAACAAGACGAAAATCAAGAGTACCAATTTGTTGATCGAGGCCTATATTAACAACTCTAAGCGAAACAGAGAAATTTCAGGGACGTCCTATCATTTTGTCACGAATTCCAGTTTTACCACTAATAGGTAGCCCCGTTTCGATCTCTGTAAGACTTTCAACGCTGTGACGGTCATCTCTTCGAGACTTGGCTGCCCTTTCGGACCCTTTTCCCTGTTCCAGTCCATGTTGATGTGACCATTCGCGAAGATGCCTAACAAATAGTCCACCTTGCCAGTGTCCACCTTGGACAATTGTTCGTTATTTTCAACGACACCGAACGACAATTTCCTGGACACTTTGTCCCGTTTCCATTCTTCGATCAAATCTCGACCATCCTGTCTTTTACACGCCCACGTATCTATCGGATCGAATTGCGTACCTGTTGCATTGGTCTTCATTACTTGTCTTCCTCCTCCCATGATTACCTGCATATGAAAGTTTCTGTTCAGCCGTAATCACCCTCCGTGTAAAGTGGGTTGCGTAATAGATCCATGCGCATCGTGTAATACATAAGGTTGTTGCATATGAAATGACTCGATTCTTGACATTCACCGGATGTCGATTAATAGACTTTACATTGTTAGTGTTTATAGCTTAAAAATTGGCTTCTTCTCAGATCAATATTTTACTTGTTTTTTTTCAAACTTGTCATGATAATTTTAATCCTCCAAAATGAGGTGTTTGTGGGTCATTTATAGTTAATGGAGGCCACAAACTTTCTATGACTCTATGCAAAAATGAAAATTCCCATCCCTGTTATAGTTTATGAAATCAGTCGTTTCATTTTTAAGAATTTAATATTTTGCCTTTATATTTCTCCCTGGAAGATCCTCCACCAGCTGCCTCGCGATGTCCTTGCATTTTCCAGCAGTTTTTGGCATGGTTCCATCGCATTCCCATCTCCTGTCTGCGCTATGAGCGTACAAAGGCGCGGGGGTAGCGTGGGTGACTCTGGTGGTCGTCACGAATCCTGTAAATTGAAGGGTGATAAACCCTGACATTTGTTTGAGGGTAGTTTCTCTTTCAAACAAGTTCGTAGAATCCGACATCATGAAAGCATTCGAGAAACTTTCTATAAAAATGTAAAAATATGGCGCAGTAACTACGTACTTCGACACTTATTCAAGGGGATGAATCAAGTCATGCATTATGTGCTATTCTCATCTTTAAAAAATATGCTTTGATAATAAAATTGCTCGAGAGTTGAATATTTTAATTAATTTGGTTCAATAATTTATCTTCATTGGATTTGATTGCAGTTGTCTTTAGTTTTGTGATTATTTTTTCGCGTTTGATATTCTTAGGTAGGGTCCAGGAATCAGGCGAGTCTCCGCAGCCTGAGTCGTCTTTCACTCCGTTGGGAATTAAAAGAATTCTTGTAATTTCATTTCCTACCACAAGAAGCGCTACGGTCGTTTTCTCTAGCCTGTCGGTAATGTTGCGAGCGACGCCAAAATGATAATGGGCCGAAAAAATATAGTTCGGGCCAGAATATAGCGAGGTGGTAAAGTCGAGGTGTCAAAGTTTACACGTTTCAGCTCTCGAGTCAAGTGAATTGACAAAAATACGAGCAGCTAAGGGCCTTAGACCATAGTCAGGGCTCTACGAAGAAATGTTTTATCTACTGTCGCCATTTTTAGAGGTATCGTAACAGGTAAAGGTCTTTCTCAAGTCTTGGATATCTTAACTCAAGCAAGATGTCATGTACGACCCTAAGTGCCGCAGTAGGAGTCCGCCCCAACCCTCGAGAGTTTTGTGGCCCGTACTATACATTGGGTGAAAGGTCTACTCTCATACCTCGTCTATGGTTGTGACTCACCTGTGTCTTTACCAGCAGCCAGTGCCCACGACACGATCGAATCCACATGATTGTCGGTATTGAGGCTCGCTGTGCAATTAGCCAGAGGCACGTTCGCGTTGACACCGACCACTTCGTAATTAGTTTTCACACCGCCGAACAGTGCTGTTGCCGTTGACGCAGAGTCCGGCACTTGCTTGTCCACGTTGTAAGTCTGGCGTAAACAACGTAATATACATAAATGAACCTCTACGAAACACGCTGTGTATATCGTAAAAAAACTGTAGCGTCCAAGACCTTGAGAATTCCAATGTGTGGGAATTTCTCCCAGGCCAGATGACCGGTTTCGCCAGCACTGTAAATCCTGCTAGCAGTTATGGTGTCGGGACTCATACCGTCGCCCACAAAAATTATCACGTTCGTCGCTCGGTTTGTGTTCCATTTGTACGACAAAGCCTCCTCTAATTCCTTTTTTGATAATTTCTGCCAGTGTTTACTGTCTGCGCAATCAATGATCTCTTTAGATCCTCTTTAGGTTTATTTTTTCGTGGAAACGTATTCATAAATGTCTTAGCAACGATAAGGAATTAATGCACGCGCAAAAATGATCGAGATAAGAGTTCAGAGACGAGGATGAATGTCACACGATTCGATGAGAGAATCGTCGTTTTAAATATTCTTTTCTGAATGTTTTGCGTGTTTCTGATTCTAACGACGAGGCTGTAGTGTATGTTTGCAAGCAATTTATGAGACTTATAAACTACAATGAAAATGGAAACTGCATTATCGTCCGAGGACGTCGACGCAGAGAGCCACTGACGATCACAATTTACGCACGAGTCGATAAATTTAATATACCTTCTTTGATCGTTGCACCAGCGATTCCCATCAGTAGGATGACAAGGTGTAACGTGAAAATCTTCATTCTAAACATGTTCTTTTCCTGCCTCTTGATGGTTCTTGCTGGTCATGTCACAAACTGGTGTCAATTACGTTATACGCCAGAGGCGACTGAAGGGAATAACAAGGCTCTGCTAACTACTTGCTTACGATTGCTCCTAACGCTCCCTATTGCAGGACAGATTGTATCATGTCGGTAAGAAAGAAACCTGTTTCTGGCTGAATATCATCAGAGCCAATAAACCTATAATAAAATTCACGACTGTTCGCTGCAAAACATTTAATTCTATAATTGAAATGTCTATTCTAATAAATAAACTATTCTAATAAACTACTGCCTCGAGAATTAGTGCATCTTAAATATTTGAACTCAAAGAATCAAGGTTTAAGATAGGGTTATTGAACATTGATCAATTAATGCTCGGATAACTGAAAGAAACGTGGGATCGAAGTCTTGCAGTTATAGAAGCATTTTTTATTGTTCGTTAATGGAGTCTTTACGAATATATTTGTGAAATTTTTTTGATTGAAATAAGACCAAAGTATAACTTCAATCATACTAAACTGTTGCAAAATTAATAGATAAATATTATTCAAATTATATCGTGTTTGGTCCCATTTTAATCTGAAAAATCTGAGAAATACATTGCTAAAAGATTCATTAAAAAAAAAAGAACAATAGTAAAGAAACTTCATCTCTGCATTAGGTACTACGTAATCGTTCACTTATCCGATCGAAAGTGACTATCAGTTATCCAAACATTGTTGCATTTGATACGATGGAAGCTTTTTAGGAGCACAGGGTGGGCAATACGAAGGGATCGGACGGATTTAGCTAACATTCACTGTAACGTTTTATTTGATTTTTGTTCATATTCACTGTCTGTTCGTACAGATCGTAACACATCGCGTAATACAATTTCTGTAGACGAATTTTCTTCTCCACTCGCGTGTTCGACGTTAAACAAAACTACTAAAAATAGACTCGATAAAATCAACCGTTCAAGTCATTTTTCTTGCCACGTCGCTGGGTGTTACCTGGGTCGTGCGTTTCTTTTTTTTGTTTTTTTTTTTTGGAGACGAGAATCCGTTTCTTCGAGAAACGCGCAGTAGAAAAACCAGGAGAAACCTACAATTTCTAACGTCCGTCTTCTTCGCTTTCGACGTCCACCGCGTCGAAGGATTCGCGAAGAAGCGCGCTCGCGCTATTATAATATTATCAGATCACGTCCCTAACATGCCTAACGTCCTCCACGATCACGGGAGTCGACGATACAGAGTATAAGTTTGTAAATTTTGATTTTGTCACCGCGGTTAGAGGCTTCTTGGGCGCGCTCGATCCTTCAACGCTCGATTCCTGTTACCCTTTGGCCGAATTTCGAGTCAAATACACGTGTGCATGATCTATCGTCTACCGTCGACAAGATTCTCTCGATGAAAAGAAATTAGGCGTATCAGCGGTCCCGATGGTTCTACGTTTCGCCGATCCAGCAGGGTCAGCTACGATGAATTTCGTGCAGCAACAAAGTTTAATCTTTTACGGACTACGCGAGCATGTTTTGTACTGGCACTCGAGGTATCCTCTTTATCGAATTCCGTGTTATCGAACAATTGTACAAACGCGAACTCGTCATCAACGGCAATCGTTACGCGAGTATTACGCTGGAACGCGACACGATCTTTTGTGTCTAGAACTGTGGCCAACAGTTCGGGCTGCTCATGGTCACTGCATCGTCATCCATTACTTCCCCCCACTTTGGTTGGTTGTTCCACTTTTCAGGGGTCTCTACACGACATGTAGCTACAGTAATATAATGCAAGGTTAATTTTCGGGTGATTTGGGACCCAAAAGTGAAAGAATGATCATGCAATATACATATGAAACTTCACTTTTCGTAGCTTTCGTGTTATCCTTGAATGGTACACATTCTTCAGATTTTTCTAATTAAAATTAGTGTATACACGACCTCACCCAAACTACTTTTAATTTACTTAATATATGTAGTGTTACAAAATTGTCCTTGACTGACCTTTTGAAGGTCAATTTTTTTTTATGAATGCATCGTGCACTGTTAATTATAAGCATAACTCGATCGTACTCTTGAAAAATTATATTAATTTATAAATTTACATTTTAAAGAAAAAACTGTGTGTCATCGTTGAACTGCATTTGTTTATATTTTAAATTCTAATTAGTGTAAATGTTAATGTGTGGAGAGATTTTATAAGGGATGATATTATAGACTCTATTTGCCTACATAATTAAGAAATCAAAATTATTTACATTTTCTTTGTTCTCGTCTCCTACTTGAATTAAGGCACATCATTTCTCGACATAGACGTAACACAATTCTTTTTATACATGGTGCAAAAAAATTAAGGTGAACATCGAATATCAGCTGTGGTAAAATTATTTTGGAAAAAAATTTTCACAATTTTTAGGTTTCGCGTTTTGTAAATACGGAAAGTGGTATAGACTTGATTTTAACGATTCAATTTTTTCTTTAAAATGTGAAAAAATGAAACTTTAGTAATCTTTCAAAAATTGAAAGAAAAATGCGCAAACAGTGTCACAAATGCTACGAATCAGTTATTATATGTTAAGTTTGTTAAAAGTAATTTGATTTACGTGGTGTTTGGGAAGTAAACATTTTTCTCATTGCATAATTATCAATCTTTTTAGATTCACTTTCTTTGTTCAAGTTTCTTAGTGAGAATTCATTTCGATCCCAACGAAATTTACCCGATGGTAAGAACTTCGATTTCCTCGAAGCTTGCGAAATCCACGTTCACGGTATAGTACCAACAAAACAATAGAAAGTTGTGAAAGGCCGCGAAATGGCAAAAGGCTATGGATCGAAATGGTAAATACGTTCTTCAACCCTTTGCACTCCATTGAGCGCCGTCACGGTGCCATACACAATACCCACAACTTAGTTCGAGTTTCATTTATGATAACGCAAACTGAATTAACTAAAACGAACGAAATTAAAATTATAAACACGTATAAAATTTTGTGCGATACAAGAACACTTATAATTTCCAGAAATGGCGCTGCAAAATTGCCCTGACGTCTAGACTTTCATATTTTTGGTCTTTTTAGGAATCTTTTTAGAATAAAGGTATAAGTTTCTAAATTTTTACATCTTGCATATATATTTATTTATACCAATATTTCTTTAAAAACTGGTGTCCTGCTGGTCGACACGATTATGTTTATTTGAAATAATAAAGTCAAAAGGATTCTTGATTGGTATGATTGTGATTATGGTGTGAATCAAAATGGGGGAAAAATAGTTTCAGAATAAGATTTTAAATTTTGAACAATAAGGAAAATTCTTTTTTTTATAATTATAATCCTTTCGATTTTTTTTATATCAGATAAACAGAAAAATCGAAATTCTATTAACTAGCAGGACATAATTTTTTAAGAGGAATCTTGTTCAATGACATATGTATAAGTCAGTAAGTTTTGATTATTTTCACTTGAAAAAAATTGTGACTATTGGACTATAACATAAAGAAACACGTATGCAGAGTATCGAAATTAAGAAACTTATACTTTGTTTGTAAAAAATCCCTAAAAAGACCAATATGAAACTTTAGGCTAGAATATCCCCTTAAATAACATTGCAAAGGATTAATAAGGTACTCGTACGTTTTAAAAAGAATAACGTCACTTTTTGAACAACCCAATTCCTTCGAAGATTGACCGAGCAGCCCGATTGGTTAGCTACGACACTAGTTGGGAGAAAACATCGCTATCATAGAACTCTCGCTGCGACAATTGCTCTAATATAAACTCTCTACAAATCTCTCTTAGACGATAAAGTACAATAAAGTTGTCCTCCATACGCATTAACACAATACACGCGTGTCACGCTGTATCGATTACAGACGCCGCTCGATCGTTCGCCCTTCAGCTACTTTCTTTCGTCTTCCTTAAGTCGCATATTATTGCCAACGGTTTGTGTCTTTGGTATATCAGTTCTCTCTACTCCTTTAACAGTCTCCGTGACGAACTACCCTTTCCAACGAAACTATCGCTAACACATTCAGACGAGTCTTCTTCGTTTCTGAAGGATCCTCCGCAACGTTGACGATACTATTACCAGTCCTGAGCTTTCTGACGCTAGTCGACTCTGTATTAAATGTTATTCTATCCATTCTCTAGCTTCATAACTAGTTTCAACCTTGTTCAACGCAAGGACTCCAACCCTGACCACAATCTGGTTTAAAAACGCAATAATCAAGCTTATATTTTAGCTTAATCAGACTTGCTCGAGAGGTCCAATTTCTTTTATAATTGGACATAAAAATCGGGACAAAAGAAATCCTTAAAATGGGTTTTTAGTTAAAATCCAGGACATTTGAGACAAAAATTGGTCAAATGGAAACCGTATTGTACATCTACCAAATGTTTACGATAGATCGATTTATGAAAAAACTGTTTCGATGGTGTTCATCGCTGGAAATTATAATGATAGACCAACAAGCACTGTCTGACCAACGTGATCACGTGCTCCAAAACAAAAGGAGAAATTCGATTCCGTCGATAATTGAATTTGCAGTGTAAAACCTGCAACGGAGTCAGCAGACTAGATTAACGGTAGCAGTTAGACGTCATAACATTTAATACGGACGCAAATAACATCCGGAAGCCTAGACTATAACCAGGTCGCAAGGAACTGGTCGCTGTAGGTTACCTTCTGCCAGCAAGACACTCTAGATACGTCCTCCAGGCTTAAGCCTCGTACATACTTGCGATCAAGGCTCGCGGTGCAAAGTTATCGACGAGTTTCGTACGCGAATCAGCCTGACTCGTCCGTAAATCGAGGAACACAGCGATTCACGATCACTGTTTAGATCTTGTCTCAAGTGCGTACGCGGCTTAAGGGTTATACCATGCTTGATCGCCGCTGGTGCATAACTGTATGCACGATTGCAGCTGATACCGCATATGTATTGGGAAAGTGTGCTAAACATAACGCCAGACCTTGAACGGCCAGTTGCTTCCGGTCGGGTTACGGTAATAGTAGGAACAGCGGCCGTGAAAGTCTCAAGACTTTAACGCTGACGCCCGAGTATTAATTTATTCGTTTCCTTTCTTCCACGAAGCACCGGCCACGTACATATATCGGAAACTAGCCAAACGGTCCGGTGAATTCCACCAGAAATATCCATTCGCGGCGATGCATATACACACACGTACACGATAAAATTGACTTCACGATGCCAGAAAACAGTCATTCTCTCTCTCACTCTCTCTCTCTATTTTTCTATTTCTCTCTGTGTCATCCCTCAGTCGCTCGACATCGGTTTCTCTTCCTAGTCTCCATCCTTTCCTTTGGGATTCGAGAAAGTCTCGCGAATGCAACGAAATGATCCGAGGTCGTTCTGAACACGCGAGGATTCTCTTGACATTCTCCCCATCGATTCTGGGAACTTCGTTTCCCTTTTTCGCGTTCGTAGGATTCTGACTCCAAATCGCGGGAATCCTCGTTTTTAGAACCGTTCGACCCTTTGCGTTCTTCGATGCAAACTCGATGTATCTCGCCTAATTCGATCCTTTTACCAACGTTTCGCTACTAGCTTTATCAGGGTTTGTACGACACACTGATACCGTACACTTTGTCCACCGAGACGAGACAGCAAATACAAGCAAACGTCCGCGCGATGGAACGGATCGAACGTCAATATTAACAGGCGATGAATAAAGACTAGCTCGCTGTCTCGTCTCGTTAAACAAGGTTTATGTTCGAACAACTTCGAGTGTTTCGCGAAGTTAGACGATTCGAGTTACATTTGATTTCGTATGCATATACAATCACTCTCATTCGTGTTTGTACACTATAATGGTGATTTGCTATAAGCAAAAAGAAACTTGTTTCTTATAAATCCTTTGCAGTTATTTTTATCAAATGTTACTTCTTTCACTGTGTTACTTCTATTTATGAAGTAGTTTTTTAAAAATATTAACGGATAAGGTATAATATAAACAGTATATAATAATGTCAACAATATGGCGGTGTTCCCAAGTGTTTCTATTAACAAGCTTTGTTTTTAATTTATTCAAACACACAAACTTAATTATCCTTAAATATCTTAATGTACGAAAAAATGTACCAGATTCTAAAACAATGGCTGAATTCATAAGAAACAAGTGTACGAATACGAGTAACTATATTCATTGTTATATTAGTTATTTACAAGCCAGGGCAATTAACTCTATTTTTTTAAATTTTAGTGTCAGAGCATCGATACATAACTTCTTGCATTTAAAACAAATTTCCTTTACTCAAATGATTATACTAAAATGAACTTTAAGAAAGAATGCAATTTCTTCTCCTTTTGTGGGGTCAATTGATTCGACAAATTAGCGGCATAATTCCTTCTTGAAGCCTAAGTCCGCGTAAAAAACTTATCACAGATGAAAATGACACTGCATCTCGAAACGTCTACCAAATTTTTTGGTTTCACGTAGGTAAATTCACGTAGTTGATTCATGGAATGAGAGCTATGCATCGAAGCGCAAAGAGTCCTCAGTCCACGGTAACTTCTGCTTCCAAATCACCGACTTCCATTAATAGGTTCACCAAGGTTCACCATCGAGATAAGCTATCGATATCCTGGTGATGTCGTTCGGAAGTAGAAATTGTTGTAATCCCCGCGAAATAGGAGCAAACAGACACCCTAATCAACCCCCTAAAAGTCACAGAGAATCGTCGGCGCTAACCACGACGTCCTCCTCATCGTGAAACGTCGACAATGTTGAACTCGTTACAGATGAAACTGATGTAATAGGTAATAATTGACAGTCTACATTACACGCTAATTAGCAGCGTCGTTGAGTAAACTTCGTCTCCCGCGAGCACGACGGATGTACGCCCGTCCTCGAGGTTGAAGTTCAAGCAAGGACGCCAATTAAAATGTACTAATTACTACTGATATGTGCGCGACGTTCTCCTTGGATACAACAAATTCTGCTCGTCGAGTTCCTCCGTCGCGTTCCGTCGAACGCGCCGCGAGAACTTAAAGCGTCCACCCTCGTTGGCGGTTCGTCTAAAAGCGACGTAACGAGCTCGTCCTAACAGAGAAGAACTTTTTTTTGGAGACTTTCTCGACCGTTTGCTCGCGAGAAGAACCCTGGCTGGGGTAACGATGCTTCCAGAGACCAGAATGTCCGTTCAGCCCTGGAAACACGGCGAGCCTTTTGACGATGACCCTCCCTCTCATCTCCGATCGTTGGAAAAGAAAATGTTGGTTATTATTTGGAAAAGGCCAAGTCTCACCGATTTCGATCATTTCTTTCACGAGGGACTGTTTAATCGAACTAAAATTAAATATCTCTAGGATTATGAATTTATTTCGGTTGCTTTACTTCATTTTTCCCTCGAATGTTTCATTTCACGTTATTGATATTGGTTATCGGTGATTCGAAACGAAAGTTGTATTATTGATATTGGTAATTCATTAACCAAAGCATTTGGATGGTCGTATGCAGTCTAATAAATAGTTCATAAGTAATGTTTGTTGTTTTTTGAAAAATGTATTCCAAACATTACATGTACTGCTCTCAACCTAACACTTTGATGACCACACTAATTACCACTGTACTTCTAATCATTTGTTTGACTTGTTTACAAAATCTGTGTTTAAAATAGTCAATTTTAACAACAAGAACAAAAATTGTACACTATACAACGAATGTTAAATTTGTTTTGAGAGGTCAGAAGATCGCAAATAATACTACCTATGTAGTTTCGTTTGTATTTCACGCGCAAATGTCGAGGAAAAAATTGTTTAAAAATTATCGATGATCGACGAGACTTTTCATTTTTGAAATAATCACCAAAAAGTTACCGGCAGTGCGTAAATTAGGTCAAGTTGAAGGAGGACGTTTCAACGCACGCGGGACGTAAGAAGCAGACGCAAACGGGGATCGTAGGAACAAGCCAAGGGACAAAGTATGAGAAAAGCAAACGAGAAGCTTTCCTGCTTTCTCGTTTGCTCTTCCGTGTCTTTCTATTCGCCTGCTCGTCTTCCTCTAGTTTTGATATCGCGTCTTTCTTTTTTTTTCTTCTAAATAATCGTTGCGCGTTGTAAAAAAATTGCTTTTGATTTTTGGCTGCTCGAGCTGGCGCGCGAGCGACGCTAGTTGACCTAATCGAAATAGTTATAATATCGGTTTCGGTTCTTAACAGGGATTCTAACTCAGACCTAACTCTGGATCGAGTTTTTAGTAGAATGATTCACTTATCCGGGTTAACCAATGCACGAAGACTTGATTAACCCGGTTAACTCGCTCTTACAACGGGTCGTTTTACTATAGTTGACTCTTGGAACCCACTCTTGAAAAATAGGTTACTATTTAATTCCTATTGGTTATTCTCAATAATTTATCATACAAACAGAACGGTGCAATTATCACATTCGAAACGCATTACAACATCGTTGATCAGTCGATGCGAAATAAAATTAACAGTAGGTTATTTGTAGCACTTAAATCGTAAATACCGCGCGTTCGCGAGAAGTTGTTTCGACCAATAGGGCGCGCCAAACTTGGAACTAAAGTGGGGAACCAATCAGACCCGCATTTCTTTCGCTAGCCAATTTCTCGCGGACGAACAATATATTGTCTGGTCTTATTACATATGTACAACGAGAGTCAAAAGTAAATATACTGTACACACCTTTCGTAAATATTCAAAACTTCCTCTTGTCAGTAAATAATGCTACGTTTCACTAATAATAACGGTGTACTTTAGCATTGCTTTGCAAAGTACAATTTTTAATGGTTTTGTATACATACTTTTGCCTTGTGAGTTAGATAAACTGTTCTAAACGGTTTAACCCGAGTTGTTCTCTTGTGTGTTAACCAGTCTTGGTTAATCGGGTCACGGTTAGGGTTATACAGTGGTTAGAATCCCTGGTTCTTGAAACAGTTACGAGAACCGAGAAAATTTATATATTTGTATTGATTTGTAAATTTTCCATTTCTTAATTTGAAACCAGGTTCGAAATCAGCATAAACTTTAAAAAAATTATTTTTTGCCAAATGCTACACAAGACGTAAGCAGAGGTCGTCGAAAAGATAAATAATAAAAAGAATCGACATAAATAATGTTTTTCTGTAATTTAAAAATAGTTTTCCCAAAATAGAAAATTCATAAAAATCAGTTACTTTTAGAGCTATTCCAATGAATTTTCTTTTATCAAACCATACTCAAATCGATATAAAAATGTATTTATATACACAGAACCATAATCGAAGCAGAATGATATATCGGTTCTTCAGAACTAACTGAAATCGATATAACTGTAACAGTTATGCCATTTTCTAGGTTCTCCATAGCTCTTTTAACTCAGAACCAATATACAATAGTTCGAAATAGTCATTTTCGTAACCATTTTTGCATTTGCAGCTGTGTAATTAAAAACGTGATGTTGAATCCCATACATTTGAGTCTGTTTTGAGTACTCAAACCTCTCTACCTAATTACACTGAAAGACAAAGTATCGCTGGTTCGTTTAATATCAGGTCATCGCATAAGTTTGTGCCTTTCTTTCCTTTTAAACTGGCGAAGATAAAGTTTCATAGATCAAATTCACTAAAAAGTGAAGTAATAATGTAATTTTGTTGTTTTTCGTAATCTCATTCGTACTTACTTGTGCGGTTATGCGAGCTAGCACTCAAAAACGAGAAAACTGATTCCTTCAAGTGTCAACTAAGCATTGAATGTTATTTTTTGTGCAAGTATCATTACATACATGCAATAAAATTTTTATTACAATGTAGTAAGAAGAAAACTTGATTTGCGAAAAGGTTAATTTCGAAAAATTACCATCATCGTGTAATCATGGGTGTAAAATGATCAGTATCATTGAATGGACACAACGTGATAAAGACATTGTGACAACGTTAACCCACACGCGACAAAATATAAAAAAAAAAAGTTATGTATATTTTTTGGAGAAATTTTGTCACGTCCATCTTGTTGTGCGGATATTGCTTTGTACGATAGTCACTCATTTCGTGCATTACTCACAAATTTTGTAATACCCATTTTTCAATGGGTAATCAATTTGAAAATATCAAAGTATTAAAAAAAGAGTATTGAATAACATTTCAATGAAAGAGGAACGAGAAGGGGATTACAATTTTTCTCAAAATTCAATGGTACGTTTGAATTAATATTAAATTCTAATAATTTGGCACAAACTTATGGGGTGGTTATAGAACAGTGCTCGATCATCATTATTTCATCTAGCGTCGCTCACGCCGCCAAAAAGGACGAAAAAGGAGCAAAGGTTGGGGTCGGAGGGTGAACAGTTTCAAAGAGTTCTAATCGCGTATTAGTCTCGTTATCGTTAATCGTATACTCTTAATATTCGAACCATTTTCCTTTTAAACAACATTCCGCGCGTATTATATTATGTATATATTTATATGTATGCGTTTTCACTCATTGTTACTATTGTTCTGTAACCTTTTCACTGGACAACTCGATCTCGGTGTTCGAAATGACGAAACTCAGATTTCTCGTGCACCATAGTCGACACAAAAATTAACTGTCCGCTCGAGGTTACTGGTAAGCGCCATCCCCCACTCTGCCGACTCTCTAAATAGGCGTGGCGTAAAAGTAGGCGTTGCGTTTCAGCGGGCAATTAATTTTCCAACCGTGAGACGAACACTTGCGAAGAAAGTTCTTTCAATAATATTATTTAAAAATGCATATTTTACGAGTTCCATATCGTGGATACTTTTTGTTAAAGTAACTGTCTACAGAGCTTTTCAAATTAACCCTTTCGCAGATCAAGTTCTTCTAGAAATTTGTTTTCTTAATACTTCTACCGAACAGGTCTAAGAAAAACAAGAAGAAAAAACTAAAATTTATACGCTTGATAAAGGTCACCAAAAATTTCAGAAACTAAAATAAGTTATTTTGACCCCCAAATGATAAAATGACGTGAAATTAACGTAAAACACTTGTTCAACGATGAAAGTATTGATTGGTCGATTTTTGAGTGCTGGCTCGCTAATCAAAATCACAGAAAATTACAAAATGACGTTATGTTAGTGTTTTTTTTTTGCGTCGAGTTTGATTTGTGAAAGGGTGAGCTTGAAGAGCAACGCCTCATTGACTCTCTTTGAGTCTAAACGAACTTGGACGCAAGTGCCCGCAAGAGATCGTTTCGGTATGCCCGGCGAAAGGGTGACTTCATAAACAGCGATTAGGGTAACGTGGCGGAGGGGGATATTAGTTTTGCAAGTAGTCGATCGATCGATCGAGCCTCTCGAGCCGCGTCTCGAGCGAGAGAAGAGGAATTCAACGAATCGGTTCGTAAAACGCTACGGATCTACGATAATCACGAAGTGACGAGACACTCACTGCACTCGAAACTCTGCTTCGTCGTTTACCTATTGTATTGTACTATGATTTAAAACTATCTTCGTCGCGGAACGGGCGCCGTGTCGCGCGCGTTCCTCGATTAGGCTATCTTCGTGTACGCTTGTCGCCTCCCCGGCGGGGGAACGAACTCTCACCTCGCGAGGAAGAGGGTCGGAACAGATTGGCGGGGGCTCACGAAAAGCGAAATAAACGCCGTCGCGTTTGGAAATTAGCGCAAACGTTCGATGCTCGTCGATTCGAGCATGGTTCAAACTATTCCCTCGTTCAACCTGATTCGTCCTTTCTGCGCCCGGAGGATGGTGACCCGGGGTTCCTGGGGTTCGAACCGACTGGAGGAACAGGCTTTATCGACGACGAACGTTCACGCGAGTCCTCGCGACAAACCGGCGACGATCAGTTGCGAAACAAGCTACCGTCCACAAAGTATTGTCTGTGAAGCAGAGTCGAAATAATAGATCGCCGTTTCTTTCACCGCTAAAACGACAGACATTAAGTACGAACTGACGGGTGATCTATAAAAAAAGTAACGACAAACGTCACGGCGGTTACTGTTCCTAAAAAGGAAACGTCCAGAATAAAGGGGTTTCGAGGTTTTGGGTTGGGGGGGGGGGGCAGGGGGGCAAGGGGGGGGGGCGAAGATTACGCGATTAATCAAATAATAACAACGTAGCCGCTACGCTCTCGAGTCTTCCTATCGATTAGTATTATTAGTCCGCGATAACTCGATATGACAGGTTGCTAAGTTTGGCCGCTTCTAGGTTTTCTTAGGTATACTTCTCTACCGTCGCTATACGTTCGCTGCCCCCCGGGATCGTTGGTGGTTCAAGATGCGTCGCAAACGCGCCCGCCAGCTTTTTTCTATTTCATTTTATAAAACGTTAAAACGCCTTATCCTAATTTGCCCGTGAAACGAAGCGACGGTACATTCGACAAAGAGAACCCATTCTTCCGGGAACAAAACGCCTACGTTCGACGTTGTCACGCCCCCGGGGAAGAAAACTACGCGAACCCTAACGATTACAAAACGCACGCGGATCTTTGATTTTAACGGCAACGACCGGGTTTGCAGTTCATCTTGAACGAATATCCCGGTGGCGGTGAGATCAAGTGTATTCAAAATCCTTCAGTCCCCATCAGGGTCGAGAGTCGTACGGGCTATTCGAATACGTTATTGATCACTCTGAACTCTCTACGTTGTTCCTACTCGACAGAAGACTACTTTTCTTCCCTGAGGAGGTTCTCCTCGGCCTCCTTTCGCCTCGCTTTCGCTTCCTTCTTCGCTTTCTTCTTCTCCTCCTTGGCCAGTTTCTTGGCCTCCTTCTGTCTGGTCTTTTCCGCCTTCTCCTCCTCCTTCTGCCGTGCCTTCTCCGCCTTCTCCCGCTCCTTCTCCCTCTCCTTCTCCTTCTTTGATTTCTGGACCTCTTGGATCACCGACAACTTCGGCGCCGGCTGCGGCCTCTTCGTCGACGTCCTCGCTAACGTCGCGAGCGTCGTGGTGGCCCCGCTGCTCGAGCCTCTAGGACTCGGTGATGTCTCTAGTTGAGTTACGATTTTTTGAGCACATCTGCGGAGCAAAAATTGCGAATATACGTCGCAAAAGGATGGAGCAACGATTGCCAGTGGATGGTGTCAGTCAACGTTTCCCAACTTCGTTCCTTCAACGTATCTTGCTCGACTCGACAATTTTCGAATCCTCTATTTCATTTTTCAACCAACAGAGTCTTGAATCTTAACGTGAATCTACAATTCATTCGTCTTCGCTGTCGCAGTCGTTGCAATCATTTAAAAAAACTACATATACAGGGTGTTCAGTCACCCCTGGGAAAAATTTTATTGGGAGATTCTAAAATCAATAATATCAATTTGTTGATCGAGGTTTCGTTCTTTTTCCAAAGAAATTTTTTGTAGTACAAATTAAACAATTCCTAAAGCATTTCGAGATGCACTTCAAAACACTACAATCTTGAGCTTTCTCTTGTTGCAATCACTCTCGTTATCACTTGGGTCATAGACACGATCAATCACAGTTTATGCTTATCTGTAGGTACGAATGCTATTAATAGTATGTCTATCGACCAAACAGCGACGGTTATTCGGTTTTTATGCGTTTTTAGAGTCGCTCTAGAATATAGAGGGTTAACTAGAACTAAGTCATTTTTAATATCACGTTGCTCAAGAAACATAATTTCGAGTTAAAAACTTTATGAGATGTCTTTCGACACTTTCGGGTAGGAGTAGTGTAAATAAAATTAATCCTTATCCTTAAAAAACCTCAGTGATTGTATTCGATCTACAGTGTTAAATATGGATCACTATCCTCTGGTGTGTTGAAACACCCCTCACTGCTTAGGTTCGTAGTCGTTTTAGAGCTCCCCTGAAAGACTGTAGCGCCTCCCAGAGGGTTATTACCGTTCATGTTGGGAAACGCTGGTGTAAATGTTTCGGTTAGGCTTGGAGTAGGTGCAGTGGGTATGTTAGGGTTTAAGTAGCCGAGATATGCCAAGTCTGAGTTAATTAAACCGGCCGCCGAATCATGATATGCACGCCAACTCTGCCAGATAGGTCAGATATATTAGGTGTTGATTAGATTTGGATTAAGTGATTCCAGACTTCGATTGATTAGAGTGGGATCGGTTCCTTGGATGTTGCTTGGGTTAGGCTGATGCTAGATTCGCTTTACGTGTTTTTGGTCTGTAATAGAGAATATCTTGATATGCCTCCAAGTGATAGTCCTCTGAATGTATCGTTCTCCAGGTATGAAATATATAAAAACGTCCACGTATTACCGTATCCTAGTGGAGGCTTTCCCTGCGCGATAGTCCCTCTGGAACTCCTTGATCGGTGGCAATCTACGTTCCCGGTTTTCTCTCATCACTTCCTCCTCCTCGGTGACTTGCTGAACGGGATCCTGATACTCCTAGTACGTATCCGTAAAGTACACAAGGTTAGTGAATTTTGGTGTGCTGCAATTCTCACTTTCAAGCGACTAAGTTGGACAAAATCGAAACAGGTTGCTCTGAAGCAATTCCAACGAGATGACACCTCGATTGTACCGCTTTTTTAACGATCTTTTGTAAAATAATGGGATGTTTAATAATATGGTTTTATAGTTGCTCAGACGACACTGATCGGCGTAGCAAGCTATTAAAACTGTGATTATACAAAGTGTCCCACTATCTGTATACAAATAAAAGTATATTTTTTATCACCGTACGAAAGATCGTTAAAATCGAAGCGTAACTTGGAGTCTTCCTCTTTCAAGCATCGATTCTTCTATTGTTCGGTGTGATTGAGCTCAATTTGGTGCAGTAAGAGATTGTCGATCGAAAGTAAGGATTGCTATAGTTACTAATAAGCGTTGTTTAACTATATCCAACGGACCTGAATCCTCATTTTCATGGATTGCGTCTGCGAACGTCTCAAGATCGCGCTACAAGGCTGCCTCACTCTTGTAGATTTCCCAAGGTTGGAACTTCCTGTGCTACTTGCAGAAGACGAACTCGAAGAAGATACGGAAGACACTCCTGCACCAATAAAGACGAGGCAACTTCAGGCTGGTTAATCTTTGTATTCATGTTTCATCGGTTAGGGCACATAACGACTGGTCAACAAATTGTTAACAATTGTTTGCATTCTTTACGATTAAGCTATCTTTCTATTCATGTACACTAGGAAAGAAAATATTTTTTTAGCTCTGGTTTGAAAACATAATGCATGGTTTATTTGGTTCAAGCCCGGTAGATTAAAGTATACGTATATTAATATGAAATGACATTAAACTAATGAAATTACAATGGATTTTTATGTCTATGTTGATCCATCACAGATTATAATGGAACTGAAAATAGTATGTTTCCATATTAAGTCTACTTAGCGTTTATATTTCAAGAATAGTCTGCTGAAATTGCAAATCAGGTAAAAGGCTAACGGATATAAAATGTAAAACCCGGAAAGAATGACCTATTTTTATGCATTTTAATTTAACTTTCATCTCTGTACTTCGAGTCGTATAACAAGAACTTGAATCGATCGCTTAGATGAAGAATAAATATTTGTCGTTGACCAGTCTAATTAACAGACACACAGTAAGCAACACTTTCTTTAATTTAAGATAAATATTAATTTCTAAAATTAGGTTTACTGTTACTTTAGACAAGTTAACTTATCAATTTTCTCTTTTGAAAAATAATAGAAATTTCGTTAAAATATTCTTGCAATTTTCGATACGTATGAACAACGTCGTTCAAAAAATATAGATTTTGCAATGTTTTCCCTAATTTTTTGACAATTCTTGAGAACTGACAAGGTCCTACCAAACACAATGATATTCGATATTCCGTAACTCCGTTATTTTACAACTTTAAGTGCTAAAACTTGGTGAACATATAGTTCAAGTACTGTTTAATATGTGATAAAAGAAAAATATCCTTTTTCTATTTAATAATTTGCCCAGGAAGAAATTTTAAATGAAAAATGAATACTTCGGGACCACTCGAAATTTTGTTGGTTTAACTTGTGGTGCTTGGAATTACAGGACGTATGGTTAAGTAATTTCTACATGACAGATTTATACATGGAGTGTACGAACCAGAAATAGAGGACGAGCCGCTGGCCATAGAGTACAGCGATGCAGAGGCTGGTACGTTTCCAGGAACCCATCTGCCACCAGGACCAGACACCCCTACGGGCACCCCGGTGCCCATGTTGTACTCCGATGCACTCTGAGGCAGCACCCAGGACTTCCCTGACATCGAGTACTATGAAAAGAAATAAATCATAATTTATTATATCGGTACCAAAAAACCTTAAAAAATGATTCGTTGCTTTTTCATTGTTTTTCGAAAGGCTACGTTCAACCCCTAAAGTACCAGGGGCCAACGAGCTCCAAAATATTTATATTTATTATACACAGTGATCTTTAGGTTCCAGAATAAAGAAATTCGAAACCAAACGCTCCTCGAATTTTCCCTAAAATATTATACAGTGTTTCAGATTGAATCATTTTTTATGATTGTTACTATTTATATTAATTCATACGTGAACTCCTTTCATTTATGACAAGTAATAAGTTCACTGAATACTTCTCAACAAATATAATAATAATGATATTCTTCTTTAGCACTAAATTGAAGTTCGATTATGAAAACAGAGATAAACGTATGTCTCTAGTGCATAGACTGCCAAAATACTTCTCGGAGTTAGTTTTTCTTTTCATTACAGAATATAAGTATATATCTAAATACTGATCTGTGGTCCAAATTACTATTATGAAAATATTGTTTTGTAATTAGCCATTCTAAATTGTTCTTAAATTTTTCTGTTCGAAACAATGACCACGTTTTCGATTTACGAAGGTTTCTTAAATGGTCCAATATAGGAAATTAATTCCTTGATATTTTAATATACTTCCAGAGAGTTTGTTTTATGTTTATTCGTACCTCGAATCCGGCTATTTAAATCAGAAATGCTCCCGTGGAAGAATAATAATTACGAAACAACATCGGTGGGAATAAATGACAATGGGGTCCGCCGCGAGCTCCAATATAGTATTAACGAACGAACAAAAAAAACTGTTGGTACTCTAAGGTTGAAGCATCGCCAAAGCACTCGGGGCTTTTATCGGGGCAAATTCGAGCGGGTCTGAACGGATCATTTACGGGTCGTTTCTCGTCCGTACAGCGGAAATTTCGCAAGATTAATCGCGAATGAATGGGAAAAAGAGCGTGGCGCGCATTCATGGCGGACGGTATTTATGAATACTGCTTCGAACGGAATGGTCATACGTCGCGCGACGTGGCATTCAGGTTCGCTGAAAGGCGACGAGGACTTTCCGAGTCCGCTCCAATTACTCGCAATTTTACGCCAACGGAATCAAATGAGCGAACGCGAACGCCACGTTGCCGTGGACGCGTTTCTGGACCTCGATTTCAAAACGTAAATAAAATTCTCGGATACTGAAGGGTGGCCAAACTAATGGCCTAGATCCCGGTTGGCTAAAAATTTCAAGGATGCACGAAGTTTCAGGGTCGTCGTCGAATCGAATATTTTTTTTAAATAACGTATTACGCCTCACTGTAATTTCGTTATTTAATTTTTATTTAAAATCGTCAAAAGACTTGGTTAATCGAAAGCAATGATTCTTGGAACCATTTTGGCAGTCTAATGGAGCTTATTGGACTCTTTTATGTAATATTTCTATAGCGAATATTTTTTTAAGCAACGTATTGCGTCTCACTGTAATTTCGTTATTTAATTTTTATTTAAAATCGTCAAAAGACTTGGTTAATCGAAAGCAATGATTCTTGGAACCATTTTGGCAGTCTAATGGAGCTTATTGGACTCTTTTATGTAATATTTCTATAGCGAATATTTTTTTTAAGCAACGTATTGCGTCTCACTGTAATTTCGTTATTTAATTTTTATTTAAAATCGTCAAAAGACTTGGTTAATCGAAAGCAATGATTCTTGGAACCATTTTGGCAGTCTAATGGAGCTTATTGGACTCTTTTATGTAATATTTCTATAGCGAATATTTTTTTTAAGCAACGTATTGCGTCTCACTGCAATTTCGTTATTTAATTTTTATTTAAAATCCTTGAAGGACTTGGTTAATCGAAAGCAGTGATTCTTGGAACCATTTTAGCAGTCTAATGGAGCTTGTGGGCCCCTTTTATGTAATATTTCTATAACGTTCTCAAATATTAGTTAAATGGCACATTTTTCGTTCTGAGGTGAACGAGTTTATTCTTGGCTAGGTCGTGGAAATTGACTGGGGTGGTTAATTCCGGAAAAACAATTATTTACGAAGAAATGCTGGAACAGTAATTACGAAAACATTGTGTATACAAATTTAAATTCATTTTCTATTATATAAATAATTTATAATCCAGTTTTATCGTACAACATGTATAATCAATAGGAATTGCTGAAACTTCTTTAGATATATAGCTTCAAAGTAAATATACAGCATGAACTATAACAGTAGTTACATTCATCGGTTAGGGGATGAAGAGCCCTTTAAAATGAGGGTTCATTCAAGTCGATAGCGTAATTAGTTCCGGAGATATAAGGGTTCGAAGCGTTTGTTTACTTTCTATTGTTGACGTCGCGAGGTCAATGAACTTTCACTATGGCCTTAGCGAGGTCGTTGATCGTACGTGCTCGTAATAAATAGTGAATTCTTGGAAATACTACTACTTTCTAGTCACGAATGTCAGAGATAGTTGAATTTCTAAAAACTACCCCTTCATTTAAATTACGATATCTTCAAAATCATTTTAAAGGAGAGGCCTTTGCTTCTTCTAACGTTTCCTATTTACATCGAAAGCTAACTAGAATTCCATAACAAATTTTGTTGACCGGTCGTGGTATATATAGTGTTAATTTCCATCAAAATTAATTATCGATATTTCGGTATGTTCCATTGTTAATTAACCGTATACTAAAATAACAGACTAAAATACAGGGGAAGATTTGTCAAACAGACGGTATTCAGAATCAGAATACTGGAATAATACCGGTATTTATTTCGGTTTTCGGGATAACTTCGCTGGCATAATACCAGCATGAAAATCACACCGGTGTTAAATCCCTACTCGGAATGTCTCTCGACGAGCACGAAAAGTGGTACGACGGATATACAGTCGACACGGATGTTAAAATACGAACGTGCATAATTATTTGCGCTACTTACGTCCCGTGGGATTAGGGTCTGCTTCAGACGCAGGATCTTCGCTCTGCATATGACGCATCTCAGTGGTAGCAGCCTCTGCGAGACAGCCATTTGTATCGTTTTGACGAAACAGCGTCTGCAGCACACCGAGAACAAAGGCACGATTAGCTAAAATAGCATTAACTGTCTCACTTCCAAACCACACACGTGACTCTGAAAATCCTTGGAGTCGAGTCTACACTTATTGTCTCGTTTCCCAAACTGCCATCGCGAAGATGGGCAAAATTCTATTCGAAAGAGAAACAACTGATAAAACGTATAGCGTATAACGTTTAATGAAACAGCTAAGTTTCTATCTGTTCGTTAACGATTCAATTAAAATCTATAATTAATATACACCTGGAATTCCTTTTACACGATTCCAAAGTTGCAGTGTTCCCATTATTTAATACGTTTCATTTACATTCACACGTTTGCATATCTTTACACTTTTGGAAAAACGTACTTTTAATGGAAATTTTAATGCATATTTATTGATAATCAAAGTAGATTTTAAGTGTGAAAGTAATTACTATTAGCATCTACAGGGTGTCTTATCTAAGTGAGTACAGCAGGATATCTCGAATGGAGTTGTAATTATTAAAAAAATGTTCATACAAATGTTGTTTACATCACGTAGTAGTAATTGTCTTTTTGTGGCAAGAAGGAACATCGAACACAATGTGATTATTTTGTCTATTTTACCTGCAGACCACTCGATGCCCACACGGAGCCGTCTGCATCGTGGCTCTGGCGTTCACGCAGATCACGCACTGCAAGAACAAAAAGAACGATAATTGAAAACCCAACCCCGTACGAATGCAGCTAACTACGTTAACCGCGTTAACTCGATCTTACGAGCTAGCATTCGAGATTAATTCCCCAAAAGGTCAAAGATAAAACCTGATGAACCTTCTTTGGGGAGTTTCTGGTTATCCGGCAGAAATTTTCGGGGAGTTAAATGGACAGCTTTCGGGCGCTTGGGTCTCGTCAAAGGGAGCGCTCTTCGAAAGAGGATAGTGTACTTAACCCAAATAAGGTACGGAATTTTCGAATGGAATTCTCAAAGGAACCCTGCGAAAATAATTTCGTTCCTTTACACCGGAATGGGAAAGATTCACGCTGTGTTTTTGTTGCAAAGAGACATTTATTTCGTCATTCTGACAAACTACAAACAAAGGAGTCGTTTACAAGTACATTGTCGGATTGAAGGGGCGTAAAATAGCTGGTGGATGTAGTTTAGGCTTCCGTTTATCCCATGTGGTGACCTCCACCTGAAGAGAAACGTATCAGTTTTTTAGATTCTGTGTTAGATGAGTTCAGAAGAATTTCGAAGCATCGTGTTCACCTCCTCCCATCGGGTTGGGCAGGTTATCATCCATGTTCTTGTCGCGACCGTTACCACCCTGTCCTCCCTGTCCGTCCTGATGATCTAATAAACGATCGTGCGCGGATCTTTTCATCCTTCCCATGGATGACATCATCGCTTCACCTGCGCTTGCAAGTTGAGCCATGTTACTAGGAGGCATACACGGAGGAGCTCCGTCTGGAGGAGGTCCACGTGGTGGTTCTCCATTTGGCGGGGGAGGACATGGAGGCAGATCCTGTGGACTGCGTTTTCCCCGGACAGCCAACACCTGGGGGGTGGGGGCTTCCGTCGAAACTTCACCGGCCGAAATTTCGGTAACCTCCAATCAACATTTATCCATTTTAATCAACCTCATCACTAAACTGCGGATCTTTATGCAAATTCATGTTTTTATTAATAGAATTAATTAAATAGGAGCTTTGAAGAGGGTTGTCTCAGCTCCTAAATATAATTCATATCCTATTTAAGATATTTATTATATTTTTGCATATTGAGTGCATTTTGTAGTTTCTTGAGAATTAAAATTTCCTATAAATGCATAAACATCCGCAGTCTACTCATCACCTTCAATTTTAAACAGTACAATGAAGCTAAACACCTAAACAGCTAACAGATCTTTTAAGGAATTACGTTCCAGAGCTTGAAAAGAATTATAATATAGATTTCGGTTCTTGTAACAATTATGAAGAACTTTTATTCCGAATAACTGTTATAAAGAATACTGTAACCATTAGTTTTTAAATTTTACAAAAGTTTCAAATCTATTAATGTGAATGTCTGCTGTTCTTAATGAGTCAGATCAAATGTTGATTATCTTTTCGAGATATTTATTACTATAGAGATTCGAAACTATTTCAGAACGAATATAGCAACCATACACGCCAGAACATTCGATGATTCGTCGAGTACTTGTGAGAAAGTGGTCCCTCTATTGGCGAGTGTGGGAGGTATCGCTACAAAGAGCCTATATAACCCACACAAACCGATACAATTCGACTTTTACGTTCTTTACAACAATTTCGATTACAGCTTTTATACAGGGTGTTCCAGTAACGAAAAAGTAAACCGAAAATGAAGAATAAGACATTTTCTTTGTAGTTGCTTTGGTATGTCTGTCCACTATCCACTGTTTCTACTTATAAAAAGTCCAAGTCGTACTCTATTGCTTACATTTACAATGGAATTTTCAATTTTTTTAAAAACAAAGCCTCAAACGAGCAAACTATTTATTTTCAGCCCCCTCTTGGTTGTACCATCGATACTGAAACCCCCAGTACGAAACAATTATTTTCCTAGCCTTTTCAAGCTCTGATTACGCCACAGAAAAGATGTAAAAAAAAGAAAATAATTAATAATATTGTGAAATTATAAAAATATTATATAATCTTACTTCGAGCCCCCCAATTGGATTATTGTAAAGAAAATAAGGAACACCATTGACAGCAGTTACTAACGAGAAAAGAAGTAAAATTCTTAATGAAAATGGCCACCTTGCAAGCAAGGTTATTTCGGAATCTTTTGTCAGGATGTTCCTCAGACAACGAAAATTCGTGTAAAGAGTGTTGCAGGTCACGTTCTCCACCTCGAAGCACAGTTTATAATCAAACGGATTGAAATCTGGGCTACCAAAAGGTCAATCTTTAGCTGAAATGAACTCTGAGACATTAGCCGCGCTTCGGTTGTTTTTGCTTTGTAAGCCGAGGCAAAATCTTGGCGGAAAAGTAACCTTTGCCTTTGGAAGTGTCACACTCAAGGGTTTTACCACTCCTCTCACCTTTTTGACTAGACCTTGTCCCGAGCTTTAACGCCCTTCTCTCAGAAATAAATCCGCGTTACGGCTTAATGGGCCACTTACCATTAAATTATTAACTTTGTATGGAGCCTCGCTCGAATTCATTCATGGACGATTACAAATTATGCTCAAAATCACTAAAATTCAGAATCTCAGATAATTCACTATGCAATGAATCTTTCTCAAAAATGGTGACTATGTATATACTTTCTTTATTTCTCTGGCAAAATATCCATACTACTATGGTTTCAATTTTTATTATAATTTTACGTGTTACTATTATCTAGATTTATTTTTTATTGTATGACACTTTTTATTAATATTTCCAGGACATTTCCAGGCCATAGGAAACTAGTATACCACTTAAAGTTTTAAAAAACTTGATTACAATTTTTACAGTTATAAAACACTACAATAACACTTAAATATTTGAATTAACTACGTTAAATATTTAAATTCAGTTCGAGAATGTAGACTCAAATGGTTCATAATGCCGACCAATTCTTTCTCAGGATGAGACATAGCTGTTGCTAGCTACTCCAACCGATTGTTTTTTGTGCACATGATAATGGTTCTTGCTCCTTTACAATAATCCAATGGTTGTGAAAAAGAGTTGAATAAATATAAACGATGGTAATATTTTGAATTTGGAACTGGATGTATGAATGTAGCTTACAGAGAACACCAGCAAGGTGGCGATGCCAGCGAGTAGGATAAAACGCTTCATGATCCTTGATGTCTTGGTACTCGATACTGTTCTCCGTGATTCCGGATCGAGGGAATAAATAGCAAACAGTGGATGCACCACGTCATCGTAGAGAAAAAAGGTAGGAGAAGCAAAAAGCGTCAGATGAACGTTGCACGGCACATCGCACGCGAAAGGAACTTGCTGGAGAGAAAATCATCTCTGTCGTCATTATCGGCTCCCCCGATTACCGGCCATTGTTCTACGCCCACGATATGTTATTTCCCTTCTTGTTTTATTTTTTTCTTCCTATTCTGTCACGAACAGCAACGGAAACGACGAACGAGGCGGCATGAAAGCATTGTTTACAGGTACGGAAGAAAATTACCGCGCCTGGTCCCGAGATTCACGACGTTTATCTCTGATTGGCCTCAATGTTATCGTTGCTACTCCTAATTTCAGTTTAATAATTGCGATGCTTATCGACCCCGGAAAACAATTTACTTCGCGACAACAATATTTAAACATTGTCTTGGGAACCTGGAATTACGCAATCGAAGGTGACGTCGGATCTTTGATTACTTCGCGTGGTTTTAATTTCCTCTTCATCGACAGAAGTCACTTCGTACGAAGAACTTGACGCGTTCACGTATTTGTCAATTTTTATGAGAAAAATAAATTTAATTTACCCGAACTACGCTTTTATGTCTCTCGTGCTTATTTAGTTATGTCTGATTGAATACGTTCGATTTTCAGTCCATTTATTAATTATATGTTTCATGGAATTCAGTGTCCATTTTGGACTATTTTACAGAGTCCTGTTTTTAAACAATTAGCTGCTACTAGAGAATTTTAATTATTAATTTTTCAATTGACTATATATCAGTTAAAACAATTGAATATTATTTTATTATTTAATTATAATTTGATATTTAAATGTTTATATTCGTATAAACAAATGAACTAAAAACTTCTGACTATAATCAAAATATTCAGTTGGTCTGTTAAATATATTTTACTACAAATACAGCAGTCGTTGAAAAATATTGAGAAACTTCGTGAAGTGATTCAACTGTTCGTCGATGTGAAGTTTGCGTCCAAGCAGAACGTTTTGAAATTTTAAAAATAATTTAAGATTTTAAAAATAATACGACATGGAATATAGTTTGCAAAAATAATAACACGCGTTGATTAATTTCCTGAGTACTGTGGCATACGTGAAATCGAAAAAATATTGAATATGGGCACTTACCAGGTGTTCCTTGTCAACAATATCACCTTTTCGAACGAGTCATTATTTAACATAATGCAAACGAACCTGATAATCTAATCGTTGTCATTTTTTAGTAATGCAATTGAGTGGAAATGGCAAAGAATCGTCGAATTCATAAGTTTTGGTCATTTAGGGAGTAATGGTTGAAAATATCACCATTATTAGAAGATATACAAACTAATCAAAACTGAAAAAACAGTGATAGACACCTCAAGCGTTTGACACGTTAATTGCTATGCCTGCTATGTATTTAGGGATTTTCTTGACATTTTTTCAAACTTTAATGCGGACAACAGAAATATTCAACAATTCTTCGGTGTATTTGCAACTTTAACACGATTAAAGTGCTTGAAGATATGATATGAAGTTATAATTGCCATACAACACACATGTTTTCAACATAAAATTGTACAAATCATTGAAAATCATTCGATGAATTTATCAATCATACAGGGTGTTCGGCCACCTCTAGCAAAAATTTTAATGAGCGATAGTAGATGCCAAAATAAGACGAAAATCAAGAATACTAATTTGTTGATGGAAGCTTCGTTAAAAAGTTATTAACAATTAAATTCAAAAATTTCAAATCGTTCTGGAAAAATTATTTTCGGTTGCGGGGGTCAACTACAATCATTTTTGGTGAGTACACATACCTCCGAAATCCTATCTACTTTCGAGAAAAAAAATCGAGTAGATGCTGAAATTTTTCGGCGAAAAAAAAATTTTTCAAATCGTTTTAAAAAAATTATTTTCGTTTGCGGGGATCAATTACAATCATTTTTTATCATTACACATACCTCCGAAATCGTACGCACTTTCGAGAAAAAAATTCCTTACTGAAAATCCAATTAGGTGCCTAAAGTCAACGGAGAAAAAAAATTGCAAATCGTTGTGGAAAAATTATTTTCGGTTGCGGGGGTCAATTACAATCAGTTTTTGTCATTAGACATACCCACGAAATCCTGCCCACTTTTGAGAAAAAAAATAGAGAAGGTGTGAAATTATTCGAGAAAATTAAAAAATTGCAAATCGTTGTGGAAAAATTATTTTCGGTTGTAGGGTTCAATTACAGTCATTTTTGGTGAATAGACATACCCCCGAAATCTTGCGCATTTTCGAGAAAAAAATTCAGTAAGAGCGGCACTTTAAACGTTAATAACTTTTTAACGAAGCTTCCACCAACGAATTAGTATTCTTGATTTTCGTCTTATTTTGGCCTCTACTATCGCTCATTAAAATTTTTGCTAGAGGTGGCCGAACACCCTGTATAGCTTCTAATTCGAAGCAATTTCAATTTCTGGTGTTTTAAATTTACTAGTTTACAACAATTTTATTTTATCCTCGAGTGAAACGTGAAAGATTGCAATTTATAAAGCAATTCTAAAAAATTTACAGCCTTTCGATGTGGTTGGAAATATTTACAATTAACAATTTCGAAATGTTTCCCTCGCTAATTTATACGGTAGTGGAAAACCAAACTAACGAAGCAAAATTTTATTATTCCAAAAGCAAATATTGAAATTATTCAATTTATATGAAAGCCTCGTGTTACGGATGTTTCTTCCAGCGATGTTGAATAAATAAAAATCCACAGCACATGGATTGCCCTCCAAGAATGGACGGTCGGTACAAGTGGCGACGAGCTGAAGCTCTTGGAAGCGACAAAGAAATGGAGTCACGAACCGTCAATCAAGGGAAAAGTTCAAGAGGTATTGTACCTTCTTACGGAGGCTTAACTGATGAAGAATTGTTAGAGAGGTGTTCGGGACGCCATATACAAAATTCCAACGAAATCTTCAAGACTGCAGTATGGCAAGTTGCCCGGAAACATCATTTTCCTATATCGAAGCCCTTTGATTCCCACATTTTCTTAATAAATAAATAGAAGTGCACTCAATTCTTTTTTTATGCATAATTTCTTTGTGATTAATTCCTCGATGCCCAAAGTTTTTTTATTAGTTACCTAACACCGTCAGAATTCTTATAAAAAAATTACAATGAAAGACGTTTTCGAATTTTGGAAATAATGGCTTTAAAATCGCTATTCCAAAAGTGCTCTTTTTTCATAAAAAAAAGTACGATTGTATATAATATTTTCTAAGAAAGTTATTATATGGGAGGATTTCCTCGAACAAAATATTTTATTAAGTTTGAAATATACGAAAAGAAGATAATATTGTTCGTTAAAAATACATTCACGTTTGTAACAAATAAAATTACTGACTAATAGAAAATTACTGGCTAAATAAAAGTAATCGACTGTTTTTATTAATTATATCGATGCTGTATGAAAAAGATGGAAAATAATTCCGAGTGAAATTAATTTACAAATTCATTTCAGTTTGGTATCCACTGCGATAAATTATTACCTGCAAATATTAACTCGATCGTTAATATAATATAATATTTACAATTACGGGCCCCTCAATTCTCAACGTAATATAATAATTCACGTATTGTCAAATCGATCAATTTAACGATGATTGAATTCAGGGGAATTTGATACCCGAACGACACAATAATCTATGAGTAACTGAAGAAATACTGGTCCAGTTTTAAATTAACGTTGTGTCTTTGGAAATTTTCGAGCAAAAGCATCCTCTGTAATAGTCAAAGGATTCGGCGGTGATAAAAATAGCCGCGTTAGTTGGCTCGTGGCGAGCGCCATTACGGTTATTAAAGCTCGTAGAAGTTGATGACGTAAACCGGAAGTTTCCCCGTGGTTTTCAAGCATTGGCGAGCATCGAGAGTGTCGCGTGTGTTCGGCGATGAACGTTGCTTGCACGGATCTCGGCGATCGTAATTGACATAACCGAATTAAGCGTCGACTTGATCGAAATATTAATAGTTTGCCGAGGGTGGACAAACACGTCAGGAGTCGCAGGGTCGACAGCTACTGCTTTGTCAGCTCCGTTAATCGACTTTTGCAACCCGTTGAGCGGCCTATTCGCTCGGAAATTGCAACTTTCCCAGACCAATGGCTGTCTTTCGAGCAGCACAGAGGCCTTTCCGCACCAGCATTCGATAGAAGCGACAAAAATTTCGCTTGCACCCACCGTGTCCCTAATTTCGCCGATGTATTAATACAACGAAAAGCTTTCTGGGTCAGTGTATCTTACGGCTCTTCCATTTTTTCCTAAATTCGTTATGGAAATGCTCCCCAAAGCGAATTAATAGCATTTGCATCGCTCGAGTCCTTTGTGCAAATCTTTTTTATCGAGATTCGAGCCAAGTACGAGGGTTGATCGACGACCGGAACCTCCAACGACGCCATTACGCGAGCGAAATTAACGTATAAATATGTACGTTTCGAGCACAATGAATATATTTCACTTTGAGATCGGTTTTATTCGTTCCTCTTGTATCAACCATATTTTATAGGATTGGAGATCTCAAACGAAATAAATCATTCTTACAGTTTCTTAGAGAAAGTTAAATACAATGAGAAGTAATACCATTTTTTCGAACCGTTGTATCACGAATGTAGGAACATTTTTTATGTAAATTGCGTGCACTTGTGTCTTTGATATCGTATGCTGCATCGCTATGAAAATCAGAGACGTTCACAGGATCATCTAAAATAAACAAAGGCTGAAAGAAGTGTTTCATTTTATATGAATGGCTTCCATTTCCTTTTGTGGATATTTTTCTACGTGAAAAACATTTTTACAAAATATAATTAACAGCAGTGAAATGGAATTCATATTTTACAGATTTATGTAATATTTAAACCGAATTCTGAATATATTATTCGAGTATTCGTATTAATTTCCTTTCTATAATTTCTATTCAATTTCATTAATATTTCGAAACATTTTCTGGAATATCAACTTATCTGATATTGAATTATGTGCCCAGTATGTGATTATTTAAAATTGAGATTCCTTTCTCGAGTAAATTTGTTACGGACTTTCTAAGTAACTGTTTTTTTGTTTTAATGCGGTTCGTAATCATGTTTTGAGCGGATTTAGAAAATGTTATTTAATGGAAACAGGTGGTTTCTCAAAAAGGAAGTCAATTACGGCAAGCGCAAATTGCGTCTAAGGATTACTGAACAAGCATCGCTGAAGAGTTCTCCAGTAATCTAGCACGAAACGCACTTTTTTGGGAAACCACCTGTTTCCATTAAATAACGTCTCTTAAGTATTCTTAAAGCATGATTATGCGACACGTTCAACCAAGCAAATTATTACGTAGCAATAATTAATTTCAGTAACAAAAACTGTACTAATCTTTTAATATTATTTTCTTTGTATAATTCTCTATAACAAAGGCTGCAAATAATTTTCAAAGCCTAAATAAATTAATTCTTTAAATATCCTAAATATGCAAGTTTAATTTTTATATTTACAGAGAATCCAAAAACTTGTTGGAGAAAAAATTGAATTAATGTCAGCTCTCTTAACAATCACAAAATAATTATCTCTTGTCTCAACACTTATGCAATTATAATTACACTCATTGTTGTACTCTGCCAATAATTAATGTAATTTTTGTGACATTGTACTCGTACATCGTACAGAACGAAATGTACGTAATTATTATTATTCCAGATTTAAATTAATTTTGTTGAAGGAACTATGAACGTCAAATAATAATAATTAGTACAGCTATTTCGAGTCGTTGGTAAATGTCAACTTTTGCACACCATATTTTTAAAACTTTCCAGGTAGAGTTCCACACACGATGAAACCGCAATTACAGTTTCAATAATTCACACATTTGGATTGATTTGAACACAGATCCAGGAAAACGTTTTCACATCCAACTTATTTCGAGCGTTCAGGACTTGTTTTTGCTATCAAATCTGTGAAGTTTGAAATAAGATGGCGAAGGAATGAAAATATGGTGGAAATTAAAATGCATTTAGGCGGATCGGTAATAAGGCTCGTTCTCAATCCGTAGAACGGAATTGATTCGTCGAAATTGTTCACTGACGTCAAGGGGGGAGACGATTTCTTTTATTCCGGCCTTTTTAGCCTTCTACTCGAGGGGAAATGAGAAAATCTGATTCTCCCGTCAATCATTGGCCCCCGTTCCCGGGCGAAATTACGAATTAGGCTTGATTACGCCTTGTCCCTCGTAGCCAGGGAGAAAGTAACAAGGTTACCTCGAGAAACCTTGAAGAGAAAAGTGGAGACGGGCACAGCAGAAAATGCAGCTGACCTTACCCACCGAGAGCATGCTTTAGGATAACTCAGAAACTCCCCTATAGGGTCTTCCTGGGGTGTTAATTGGATCAAAGGCTACTCGAACTTCCCACAGGAAATTTCTTTCGTTCGATGGGAGGATTAAGTGAAATATCGTGGCTGTTCCTCGAACGCGAATACTTGATTTTAGGGTTACTTGACCAAGCAATTTATTTATCGCTGATTACTTACGAGGGTCGAAATCACTATGGCCATTTACTCACCTCGTCTTCCTGCGAGGAGGCCAACTCTGGCTCGTTCTCCTCCAACTTCGTTAAAAGTTTATCCTGCAACAAAAGGATAGTCATCGTTTATTCAAATTGAAATGTAAATGTTATTGCTTCGATTTAAATATCAATCTACTCGTGACAATTCTTGTTAAATTCTTAGGTAATTTAGACGTATAACATTATTAATCCCTGGGAAAAATTTTAATGGAGGATTCTAGAGGACAAAATAAGACGAAAATCAAGGATAACAATTTGTTGATCGAGGCTACGTTAAAAAGTTATTAACGTTTAAAGTTCCGCCTGTAGAACAGCAACGCGTGACAGTGGTTCTCATTCAAAGAACGATGAGGCTGTCGATGAGTCAGTGAGTATAGTTTTTTATGCTGAGTGAGAACCACTATCTATCTACAGGTGGAACTTTAAACATTAATAACTCTTTAACGAGGTCTCAATCAACAAATTGGCATTCTTGATTTTCGTCTTATTTTGGCCTCCAGAATCTTCCACTAAAATTTTTTCCCAGGTGTAGCCGAACACTCTGTATATAGGATATCTGAATCGAATCACACTTTTTTAGGATTTTAATCTGTTAACTCAAAATCTATCAATGTTGATTACTACTATTTTGTTAGTATTAAGCAATTATAAATAACATTAGATAATAATGAACATTTCTATCTGAAATATTTTTCTAATTACCTAAAATTAATACTAAATTATAGACACAAACAATCATACAAGAATTTATGACAAGCTTTCATAAGAAAAACTAGAAACTTACAATATAACAAATAGAAAGTTAACTCAAATAACTATAGAATATATGACTCAAAATAGTTGTCAAGTTTAATTTAAATTGCACAAGACGTTGAAGAAATACAAATTATGAAAGTTAATAGTAAAAATTAAACAGCTGTCTCATTAGATCGCCATTTTTATATTATTTCTATAAAATTGTACCATTATAATAGAATTTCGGTGTTTCTGCTCCTGTTTAATAAAACACTAAATTTCAAGTATTGTACCGATAACTTCAAAAAACCAAAGTTGAAAATGTTCTGTGATAAAGTAATTGAATTGTCTAATTTTTCAAGAAACCGTTACTCCGAAGCAAGGATTAATTTTCATCGGAATTCTATTGATTTTTTCTTCGAGACAGACAAGTTGAAGGCCTGATCGTTTTCGTGGAAGGTTGAATCATAATGATATAATGCTTCAACAATAGTTCCCAGCGCTATTCTTGCACCCGTGCATACTAGGAATACGATCGATATATTATTTCGTTCCAGTGTCCCTTGTTTTTCGCATTTCATGAGGCTCTTTTTACCGTCCCGCGTCACGCGATCTTAAAAGTTGGTAAACAAAAACCGTCCCTCCCGTCTGCCAAACAAATGGAAACTAAGTTCCACAACCACTTCCGGGCCCCTGGATTCGATATTCCGTTGACTTCGGTCTTCGGGGGTTTCATGAAATTCAAAGCGAACCGCTACATCCACGAAACGTCACCAAGTCGCACAAAGAACATCCGCGACAGTCACCCCCTCACCCTCGCCGATTTTAATAAAACTTTTCAGGTTTTTAGAGCAACCAAAAATAAGGGATACTTATCGTGTGGCCGGGTCAACTTAAATTTCAGGGGTAAAATATAAAATAAATTTAACTGTATCACTTTTCCAGAAATGTTAAAACTGAGTTGACTCTTTTAATAATCCTTAAAAAATGATTAGAAATCAAACTTAAAGTATTAAATTAAATTCCGTACTTTAGTTCGACGACTCTGGGAATGGAAGTAATACTTTGCAGCAATTTTATTATTTTGGTAAAATTTTTGAGTGTTATGTGTGTACCAGTGACGCAGTTATTTCATTTAAAATATTTATTTTCATCGAAATTCCTAACAATAAGTATTGGAATGCATTCGACTTCCGGCTATCGTGTTTTATGGTCATTTTGAAACTTTCTGTTCCAAGTTTTTGGTTGAGTTTATATATCAGATTTTTCGTTCGTCAGAAAACGTTGGATCTACTTTCACCTGCAGATATGACTCCGTTTCACCACGTTTGTTCTTTGCAAACAAAGCGATTAGCAAAGATTTATTCACTTATGTAAGACTTTCTACGAGTCACGTTATCTACGGTTTTGATCGCTTTCTTTTAACGTTTAGTGAACTGCTGCGATCGAAGAATCTTTCCACTCTCTAGGAAAAATATTATAGCCTAGTTTGGAGCACGTGGTCCAAGGTCTTTCTTTATCTTTTTTGTAATGTTAATCGCACGAATACACATGCAACATAGCGTTTCTTAAACTTTTTTGAAGAATTAAACACTTGTTCTTACTATATATCTACGGAACACTTACTCAAAATGAAAAACAAACAGATAACATAAAGTTCAAATGCATTTTAATTTTTTAGATTTTTTTCATTTTTACCTTATCAGTCACTACCATTCCAAATTTATTTATTACAATACGCATTATTAATTCGATTTATTTTTATCGAACTGTAACTATAATTTTTCTTTAAAATGTGACCTGATTTTGTAAATTTTGAAAATTCAAATTATCTATCACTTTATGCAATAAAAAGTTGCCTAACCATTGTAAAAAATTATTTCTCAAACCAGCTCAATTTTTAGTAGAAATATTGTTCACACCTTTCTTCAAACAACAATATCATTCACATTATTTATTTTGTCGCCATAAAAAAAATATTTGTTATATCATGAAAGTATGTTACATAAATAGTAAACATCTCAAATGGGTGGATTGTACCGTTTGCTTGTAATAAATTCCTCCAAAATGGTTCCTCTCGAGCCGAAGGAAACTACCCTTTAAAAAGACACTAAACTCGAAAGAATAATTCACAAAGTAGCATGATACTTCAAAACACAAATCGTAAAATTCATTTGTAGATGAAACTACAATCCCATTAGTTTTTATCACCGTCGTTCACTGCAAATCCATAAAGAATTTTAATCCCCGGAAGTTTCCGCGTATCATTAGACGGTAAGAAGTTCGGGTTAATTTCACCCTTTGAACTTAAGCGCTTGCGGACGAAAAATATACGTGTTCCTTATTTTTGGCAGCTCCCGGAAACTTGCAAAGTTTCACGAGAATCGCGGGAAAGGGGGAGAAGAGAGGGGGTGGGGGTGGTATTTCCCGGACGTTCGTTATTAAAGCGTCGAACAACAGAGTAGCAAAAAAAAAATATTTCGTCGTGTTCTTGGCACGGAGATCCATTCGTCGCTGAAACAATGGCGTCGCGAGGCGGTACGATCGCCGGTCCTCGCAGGTTAAATGGAAAATTGGCTGGCTGTGATTCGAGACGGTCCACGGTCGGTGCGTCGGAGTGAAAAGTTGCTGTACCAATGCTGCACACAGTGGTGGGGATATTTTGCGCATCATCCCCCTAATATCTGGAAAGCACCCTGACCCAGATACACGTACGCGCCGAACAACCGGACGGTCCTCTGCCAGGATCATCCCGACAGCAAATGAAAACCTGCGCGACATTTCCCCGTCGACTTTTCTGTTTATTGTTTACCGATCGACGCCGCGTCTCGACCGCGTTGCATTCGGCGAACCCCACACACGAGAGGGGGTAGTTTCGCGTGTACGTTGCGAAATTTAACCATCTTTGTTCATTTTTTAAAACTAAACGTTACATCCAACGCTGTAATTTATGTTTGCAATTTACTCAACTATCCTTTGGGAATACAAAATTAATTTTTCAATCGTTTTCATTCACTTTCCACGTTTTTATTACGCTCGCAGTACACATGTGTTCAAGATTGACTAAATCAAAAAAAATTAAAAAGATTTTTATTCGGTAGGTTTCCTCTTCTCGCCAGGAGCAAAGTAATTAATTTGTTTAATTATAATACATAATATTTGACATTTATATCTCAAAAAATTAAATAAGAAATAATTGATTTTTTTAGGTCTCACCTGAAACTACCCCCTCAGGATCACTTCCGGTACAGTTTGAAACACGTAACTTATTCCGATTATTTTCGAAACTACAATTAGTTAATTTACAATCTCCAATTTTTACGAAACCTGATAAATTTCTTTTCTTTGTGGGATTATATTCGTGTTCGGGGGTTGAAGCTTCCTTGTTTGAATGTTTTGAATGTTTCTAGGGAAAAAAGTTTCTGTAGACGAGTGGTAGGTTTAAAATGATTCGAGAGTAATATGTATACTTCTATATAATTGTTGAATTTTGTTAATTTGTATTAAGAGGAAACGATCGAGTCAATCGTGTCTTTCTGTATTGGAAGTTTTCTTTTGCGTACTCTTTGAACTTAAGACGCACCTCCATTTTAAAATTTTCGCCCTCTGTGAAGACACTGTTTATATTATTAAATTCCAGATTTAACAAATTTACTGTGTGGTAATATTTGAGGCCAGAGTATATCAGAGGCCAATAGTATAATACATCTTACGTGGTATAGCGTGTCAAAAATTACGATAAATAATATATATACAACAACACGTTCTTTTACCATTATTTTCTACTTTTAAATAGAAACAATTGCTAGAATAATTTGCTTCCTTTTAAAATTCCTCCATCAGTTCAATTTATTTAATTTCAAGGGATACACAATCTGCTAAAAATAATTTTGTTGTGAACAATCAATTTTAATTTTTAGTTTCGATGCATAGTTAAAGGTAGACGTCATCGTGGAATTCCTAAAATTTTTTCAAAAATCGCCAAAAATTCGGAAGACGCAGACGGTGATCAAAGTTACGCGACCGCATGTCACGAACAATCAGAACAGAAAACGTATGTTGTTATTGCCTCTAAATATAGTAACGTCGTAAATAATTCCTGGTGTATGCATGATGTAAATCCAGAGTCGATTAAACTCCTCAAAATTCCGTACCCGGCGAGTTAACGGAATTATCGCGTGGAAATTGTGCAATTTCCATTCGATACACCCCGTCGATCGCAAATGAATTTGTACTCGTTTCTATCGAGCCCAAGAAGGACATCGAGCATTCGATTAGTTCCTCGATCTACCGGGTCCAATTTGCCGAATAATTGTCGCAGTTTGCGCTCGAGGATCCACGAAGAAGCATCGACTCCATTTATTTGCACATCGAAACAGAACGCCCGTAGGTAATTGATGTTGCTTAAGATTAGATTTGGACTGGGCATTCGGTAAAATTATGGTTCCTAGTACCTTTGAATTTCAGTTTCAATCGTAGATGAATCATACTCGACAGTCGTATTTCTATTCTGTCTTTATTAATTTTTAATCTGTCTCCAAAATTTATTTTTTAAAAAGGGTAGCCATGTTAACACTGATTGCCACATCACTCATACATGAATAACAGAATTTTCTACTATGGAACTAGAAAAATTAATTCTGAAGTTGAAATGTCGAGGAAGATAAATTCAGGTAAGATTTGTCAATTTTAGAAAAGATTACAAAAATTAGTACTCAAACAAAACATAGTTTACAATGATCTGAAATCAAAATTTTAGTCTTGGAGAAAATTGTATCCTGGAAAAAATCATTGGAGGTTTGAACTAGGAGTACATTCAACTAAATTTAGTTACTTCTTTGATTCAAGTTTTAATTTTGTCTTAAATCTCATAATTTATATTCAAGAGTCCAATAAACAACTAGCTTTAAACATTTACTGATTTGAACAGAATCTCCATAGAAAATTGATGTTATCTAGGATTAGATTTGGAACTAAGAACTCATTTGATAAAGTTTACATACTTGAGTCATCAAATTCAGAGTTTTAATTTTGTCCTAATTGCCTAAATTTGCGCTTGGAACATCACTATCTATCATTAGCTTCATATTTATTTACCGAAACAGAATCCTCGTGAAAAATTAATATACTCCGAGACTGAGTATAGGCTAAGTACCAACTTGATGAAATTGAAGTACCCGACAGATCAGATCGAGAGTTCTAACGTTGTCTTAATTGGCCCAGTTTGCGTTTGGAAGACTAATAAGTATCATTAGCTACATATTCACTTATCGAAAACGGATCATTGCCACAAATTAGGTACCTTCTCGATGCGCCCATTAAGTTCGAATCTAAATTCTGCTTTTTAATCGTCATAATTGCGTTCGTGGATCGAATAAACCCTGCATTTATCTCCTCTTTGATACAAAAGAGTTAAGGGACCAATTTCTTCGCCACGATGGTCTCCGATGTCGGAGTTTCGCTACCTCCTTGCACAATTTTCGTTACTGGGAAAGCACGTTCCACGAATACACGATGGGAACTGGGTCCGATTGCACAAAATCTCCAAGTTCTCCGAAAGGGAGTCTGCCACCGCCTAACGTCATGCTTCAGATCCTCGGTGCTGCAGCATGCTGATCATAGCTTTCGATTGCTGCCAGTTTGCTCTCGGTTCTATCGTTGACTGGAATCCTGGTTCCCTTCCGCCGTTCTTCTGATTACAGCGTCCCGTTACGAAGACATGGTGGTGCCGCAATTCATGGTTTCTCTATTGTGCCGCGTGCTCGTGTTCAGAAGAGGTAACAAGAACTTTATTATATCCAAACCGCGATAAACGTATTAACAAATTTAACAAACCAACGCTTGATAAATTTGATCGGTTTCTGTGATCCACGTCTGATAAAAAGGGACGAAATTCGGGGAATTATCCTCGGGGATTCCCGAAAGTGAAGTTTCAGTGAAATTACTCGGTGATAAATAAATGGCTGAGAACCCGTAGGAAACGTTTCCTCCTTAATTAAAAGAGTCGTTCCGGCAACGTGTACGCGTGCTCCGGACGAAGCGAATAATGGCGGCGTTTGAATTTCGACAGGTTGCATTTAAGCCCCGTTTGTCCCGCTTTTGACTGAAATATTCGGAAAAGTTCGTTTCGCGGAAAGGAGCGTTTAGTGTCTGTGCAAACCTCCGGGCTCCTTCCTCGCCGTGCAGGATTTATTTAAATTTTATTCATAATCCGGGAAATTCCATTAGGAGGATATTCAAATTTCCCGGTGCCCCGCGCGAATTACCATGTAAATGGATAATGTTTTATATATAAACAGGAAGAATGGTCGCTGAACAATTTCATCCGAATCTCGGTTGAAGTGTCTCGGTATCGCGGTCTCGATCATCGAAGTATGAGGGTCGCGGGTACTTTCACTTCGTGTGAAGGGGACCAAGATGCGCAGGATTCAACGCGTGCTCCACTGCCACTATTTTGCAGTATTAATTAGTGCGTGCGATGAGTCGGCTTTCCCGGTCGCCGGACCCCACGAAACTTTATTTTCTTATCGTTTGCAACAAATATTCGTTAGAAATAATACATCTTCACGGTGAATGGTGTCGCGTGAAATTCCTTCGTAGAATTTCACCGTGATTTTCTCGGTGCTTTTCGCAGAGACGCGACTGTGTCATCGTCGAATCGGTCACGGAGAATGATTTCGCGTAACTGCAAAATCACGGCTATCGAGCCACGGATGCATTAGGTTAACAGTGCACGGTGATCAATAGCGCGAAAGCCAGGTTGCACGTAGCTGTTCCGTTTCGCTTGCCGTTTCGCGCCTCGACTTATGGGCTCGCGACAACAATGCCCGCGGTTGATTAACTCGAGCATAAATCGCTTTTAACGACCAGCCACTTTCTCTGACATTTCGACGATCGTTGTAAAAAATTGCCCGAGTGGCCGCAACGATGATAATACGTCGGAATAGAATTTGCGGAAAGATCCGCGCTTGGGAGCCTCGACCAGTCAGCCACGAAATAGTCGACGGTTAGGGAGGAGTGTATCGAGTATAGCTTACGTTCCAGCTGAACGTTTCGTACGCTTTATCAAAAGAGTATTTCACTTTTAAAAAGAAAGTTTTGAGATGGTTCAAGGATCGTAAGAATTGTTTTTTGAAAATATCTCGTGGATACTTTATGAAGGAAATAACTAACATCGAAATTAAAGAGCAAACAATTCTGCATGAGAAAAGTTTCATTTTTAATAACTCTGATAAGCAAATCGTAGATGTTCATAGAAACGTACCCTCAAAAATATAGAAAGGTTTGTAATATTAGAAAGTTTTTTGCAAATAACCAACATCAAAATTAAAGAGCAAAGAATTCTCCATAAGGAATGATTCACTCATATTTTTAATAACTCTGATATTTTACGAACAAATAACACTAAAAAAACAAGATTTTTATGGTAATTTTGTTGTAAAATTGTATTATTTAACGTTCTTTTCTTCTGAAATAGCTCTCGACCTTTTAGACACAGAATGCACTAATTTTCGAGTGAAACCTAATGCAATTTTCTTTTAAAATTCTCTAAATAATCTCTAAAAAATGTTATTTAGATACATTATGTAATAGTTATTCTCAAATTACCTGGGTATTCTATTGAAAGATTGAATTATTTCCTAAATGCAACTTTTCTGAATTTCTTTTTAAATGGCGTTTCAATATCTCCAAATATACTCACCGATCGATGATAATGCTTATAGAAGCTAACCTTTCTAACTCAGCCGCTGTCATTGCACTCCAAACCATTATTATCTCCACATTTTAAGATTGGAATTATATTTTTTAATTTTAGTATCACTTTACCATTCTCGATCTATTTTCATCGGTGAACAAAATGCATTTCAAACATTCTAAATCTATTTCTTGGTCTTCTTTAGGAAATTCAATCGATGTTAATATTCATATTTCAAGCGCAAAACAATGCAAACCCTTTATTTCCACAGATTTCTATCGAAACCAATTATTTATCGATCAATCAGCTTACCAGTCCAAGACAGACGTACAAACATCGATTTTGTCTATTGTAATACGCTTAAAGAAATATCTTTAATTTACAATCCTTTTGTTTTACCAATCTAAAATCTGCATGAATATCACTGATATTTAATAGAGCGATGAATAGAGATTCGCTGAGAATCTACAAAGAGTCTATCGCGATCATACTAACCGCGATATGCTAGGATAGGATCGCATAATATGTACCAAGATGTTGCTTTATCGCGTAGCAATTAAAATCAGAGTTGCAACTTTCTATTAATAAATCCATGTTTCGAACACCATCATCAAATTTTTAAATAGAAAAAAATGGCACTTTATAATATTGGCAAACAAGCCAAACCCTAAAACGAATGTTCCAAAGACACATTGCTTTATTTCTTTCAACTGATCAATGCTTTTTATATATTTTTCAGAAACATGAACATTTAAATTCGTCTGCTTTAATTTATACAATTATAAATATTTATTATATTAGACTTTTTTGTTAGAAACAAAAGTTTGATGATTTGAGGGGCCACAATAATTTTTTTCTGACGCGTAAAGGACATACGAAGGTCAACACCAATCATTGGAAATGTACCAATTTCCTAGCTTATTGTTTCACCCATTATGAAAAATTATTGGTTTAAAAAATGTTTCGACTTCAATATCAGTCGATAACTCATTACTAGTCTGCGGATGTTTATGCATTTATGGGAAATTTTAATCCTCAAAAAACTACAGAATGCATTTAATATGCAAAAATATAAGAAATACTTAAAGATACGAATTATTATATTTAGGGTTTGAGACAGCCCTCTGAGAAGCTTCCGTTTCATTAATTCTATTAATAAAAATGTGAATTTGCATAAAGATCCGCAGTCTACTCATTACATACTCGAACCATCAAACTTTTCTTTCTAATATTATTCCGTGTCATCGAGTATAGTTTCGAAGATATTCAGCTGGATCGATTTAAACGGGGCACTCAGTATTTTTCTTTTCTACTTTTAAACTCCTCGAATTACTCAGCTTGCAATTTGCCATTCGATTTATCGCCCACGAATCGTAACAATTATTTTCTAATTACATCAACGCATACAATTTGCACGCGATACGACTGAAAAATTGGCTTAGAAATATTTCTGTTGGCCAAGGAATAAAGTAGCAAACTGGAAGCTCGTCGAGAAAAGTCTGACGTTCGCGTTCCCCCTAAAAAGATGTCGTTTTGTCAAGATCAGCAGGAAGGCGGTTCCCAAAAATAGCCTACTGGGATTATGCCAGGATTTTCAGCGCACCCCTCGCGCAATTCACGCGTGGCCGAGCATTGATATTATTTTGTGCACTGTCAGGAGGGAGGAACGTAACGCCGCACACGTCACTGCGACGTATGCAATGCGGTTTAATAGTTCAATAGAGACCGTAAACGTAAACACGACAGCCACAAAGCGATCCGGCCCGGAATTCCAGGCACGAATGGAACATAAATCAGCAACAACGTTTGTTTACGGCCCGCGAAATTTTATCCCGGCCACTTATCCGACGGTTTCTAATTTTAACGGAGGGCGGCTATTACCGGTTTCCCTCGTTCCGATGGGAATAACTATGGGAAAGGAAACCGCGACGGCTATCTGTCGCGTGATCGTCAAACAATGTCGTGCTGACGCGTGATTAAATTTTTACGAACCGTGTCGCGGTGTTACGTGTCCGATGTTTACCTAACGCGAACGTAACACAAGCGGCATCTCCGGAACGAACGAGCAAGTGGCATAATTGCTCGCGCAATCAAAGCCTATCTTACGTATTACAATACTCCAGTCGATCAATTAATCTTCAATTTTCTCAAATTTTATTCGAATCACTTAATAAAAAGCATTCTTAGAGGGTTCTTCTAGTGTGAAACACGTATTTCTAGGGATTTTTTAGAGAATTGTAACACCTTTGGTCACGAGATTTATTCATATATGTTTCAGTGATATTTCTAAATTTTTTGGGGAGAAATAGTTGAAATTGATGACACTGCTTACTCTCAAATATAGTCGTTTTTAAAAAAGATCGTTCTGTTTGAAATGAAGGCTACAGCTTGCAATGGAACAAAAGAAACCGAATGAACTTAAAAACGCAACTTTCTATACACACAACGCAAAAGTTAAAAGTTGCCTCGTGGAAGAGAAAATGAAAGACTGGTCATTTGAATTGAGGTTATCCATTAATATTAATAAATCCTGCGAGTCTCTGTTCTCCGAACGTGAAACTCTCAATTTATCGTAACCTCTGGGTCAAGTATTCATTCTAAGTTTTTCATTTCCACTTCGTTCGAAGAATTAGCCCGTGTACAAGTAAATAAAATTGAAAAGCTCAAAGCATCGCTCTGCTGCTTCTGTTAGACTTGACCCTCGAACATTTGACTCCCGTTCGAGGTTCGCTTTTACAGCGCTATTGTGTCATCCAGAACTATTAAATTTCAAGTGTCACGTTCCTTCGACGCGAACGTTTCAAAGCCCCGGAAACTTTCAGGATGACCCGATAGATAATAGAGTCCGTGCACCGTTGGAATGTATTCCCATCGTATCGGAAGTTTGTCCGCCCCCATCGTTCGAGCACGTTTGCTCGTATCGATGCATCGATCGTGTGTCGGTGCGGTGTCGTCGGGAATTATTGTCGTCGCGGCGTTTTATCGCCGAGGAAAAAAGGCCTTCGACAGGTACGACGCGTCCGGGTGATCGTCGATTGGCAACGCACGCGACATCACGTGTCACGTTCTCAGGTTCAATGACGACGACCGCGAGAATTGGTCGAGGCCGAGGCGTCGCCATGCGCGAGCATTCCGACTGCCATTCGAGACAACGTTTCCTTTCTGTGAACCAGGTGACGTTCCGCTCTACGTTTCGCCGCTCCCGACCGGCGTCTGCTGGTACTGCTGCCCTATCAACGTGGACCGCGACGTCAAGTATCTGTTGTACACCAGGTACGTTCGCTCCGGAGTATCGATCGGGGCCAACCTTTGTAGCGGGAAAGTAATAGAAGACGCGAATTGGCTTGCACCGGTTCGCTAAACTCTGAACGAATTAGTCGTGTACGACGACGAAACGCAATTTAATACAATAGGAACTAATCTTGTAATTAGATCGTTGGAATTTTAGCCTGGAAACGTTATACGAGGTGCTTCGCGTAACTGGGATAAAACTATAACGAGTCGAAGCCAAATCGTACACCACAAATACGAAAATATATTTCATTCGAAAAAAGAAGAAAATAAGGCAGACATATATTGTAAATATATCTGTATATATTGTGTAATAATGACAAAAATAATGAATGTTAACATAAAAAAGTTATTAAAAAATTAAATCGAAAAATTTCAAATCATTCCGAAAAAATTATTTTTGACTATGGGGATTAATTACAGTCATTTCTTGTCATTACACATACCCACGAAATCCTACGCACTTTCGAGAAAAAAATTCTTTACCGAAACTACGTCTGGTCCTGACATTCCGATTCCCCTGAAATTTCAAAAAGTTTCAAATCATTCTGAAAAAATTATTTTTGTTTGCTGGGGTCAATTGCAATCATTTTTGGTGAATACACATATCCCCGAAATCCTACCCAGTTTCGAGAAAAAAATTCGAGTAGATGTAAAATTTCTCGGCGAAAAAAAAAATTTCAAATCGTTCTAAAAAAATTATTTTCAGTTACAGGGGTCGATTACAATCACTTTTGGTGATTAGATATACCTCCGGAATCCTACGTACTTTCGAGAAAAAAATTCTTTACAGAAAATATACTGTATGGCCGAAATATATATATTTTATATAGAACCCTATAATTTGAATTGCACTGTTCGATGCAGTTTCTAAATCTCTACAAAATAGTGTTAACGTGTTTATACTCTAAACTTAATAGTTCAGGAGTTATATTATATTTAAAGTTCACTACATTTGTTTAATTAGTGATAAGACAGTTGGCATGATACACGAAAAGTTTCTCTATTAATTATTATTTAATATCTTGTGGGGCGATTCTACAGACAATAATTCAGAATCTACGTAATTTGTAAACTAAGAAGAAGCACAGTTAAATAATTTTTATGAGACACTCAATTGCACTCAATAATCCTGACTGCTTGTTTTCTGTTTTCATGTTAGACGGAATCCAACTTACGCCACTACGTTGGATATAAGGAACCCGTATTCGTTGCGAAACAGCTATTTCGACGGTAGATATCCAACCATAATCTACATCCATGGGTACAGCGATAGCGCGTCTGGTGGTAGCTCCACTGCAATTCGAGACGGTATTTTCACTCTTTCTCAATTCCAACTTTTCTACTCCAAATGTAACTTGTTTCAAATCAAATTCACCCTTTTCTTTTGCGTTTTGGAATACTTGATCTCATTGGTCAAACAATGCTCTACTTCTTCTACCGCCATATTCTTCAACGTCGAATTCCATCGAAATTATCGTCGGTTACCATAATTTTCATACTATACTCGAACACAATTGCGAATTCCATTCGTATACATCTTTGTATCACATAGAATAAAATTTGGAATATTTCAACAATAAATTTACATTGAATTTTATTTAAAAATTTTCAATTTCATCTTCGCCAAGTCTTATTTTTGTACAAAGGTCAACACACCATTTAAAATTTTTACTTGGAATTGCTTTCCAAGTTTAATCATTTTTTTTGTTATTTAACAATTATTTTCACAACTATTCGCATTCAAATGAAATGGAGTTAAAAAAGATCTCGTGTTAAATATCAGTCCCCTTGAGAATATCCTCAATGATCAAGGATCTCTAGTTTTGAAGTTACGAATACGTAAGAGGAAAATAACAGATGATTGCAATCTATTTACTGTTGCTGTCTCATACATAAACACATTTTGAGGCTATTGAAATTAATGCTGTCCTTAATAATGTTAAGAATTCCTATAGTTCGAAATTCTAGGTTGTCGTGTGTATTTATAACTTTTGATACTGTTAGTCACATTCCCAGACAGGAATTGATGGAACTGGCTGGGGGACATTAGTAGTTACAAGAATCACCAAGCCACTCAACGATGTTCCTGACAGAATGATGCATCGCGGATCTTTCCGAACTTCACCTCCCTAGCTTGGAAACTTGAGCATACGCGCGGTATCCATATTTCGAAACGTTCATGACTGACATATTCATTTCAACCCTTTTCAATTGAAAACGCTAGAGTGCTGTGCAGGAACAGACGTTTCAGCTTCGCGAGACGTTCGATACGTTTGCATCGAAATGCAACTGTGTCACTAAGTTAAAATCGAATGAACGTCACGATGAAACCCGTGCCTTAAAATAATTTCCGTACAGAATGTTTCTTTACATGCGAGCAACAATTTAGGGAATGATTCTACAGACCTTCTAAATTTTTCTAACACAACAACAAATGAATTTTTTTTTCATTAAAAATATTAGACACAATCTATGAGTAATAACTTACACTATGTTACGTGAATATATTTTTTAGCCTTAGGTAATGTTTATGTAAGAATATTGCCTTTTCAACTCATTTATTTCGCCATTCCACGTTGCTCTTCCAAAAGATTTATTTATAATATTGTTTCGAATAATTCTGACTTATGATAATTTATCTACACCAAGCAACGATTCGAGCCTTCGATGAAGTAACATAGTACGCCACTTCTTAGCAAGTGTTTACGTTTCGCGCGAGAAAATCTTTCCTCGAGTTAATACCGAAGTCACGTTCGTTTGTCCAATCTGACCGATTGTTTTTAGGATACCTCAAGCGTGGACAGTACAACGTGATCCTGGTGGACTGGGCAATGTTGGCAGGCTTGCCTTGGTACGTGACAGCAGTCGGGAACACGAAAATCATTGGACCCCACGTTGCTCGTTTGGTGAGATGGCTGGACGCTCAACGAGCGGTCCCTTTGTCCAACTTGCACGTGATTGGTTTCAGTTTGGGCGCGGAAATCGCCGGGTTCATGGGGAAGGCGTTAGGCCGGCGAAAAGTAAATAATAATATTCGATACGATGGAAATAAAAGTGTTTCTTCTTTTGGTCAAAAGATAATTGCAAGAAAATAAGTAGAAAAAAATATATGTTCAAAGTCCCAAATACATAACGATTAACTTCTTTTCCAAAAGCAGCAAAATAAAATTGCATATTTAAACGGAAATACCAACTTGACAAAAGAATTTGCTTTCAGGTTGGACGGATCACTGGACTGGACCCAGCATACCCTCTCTACATGAACAGTGGCAGAGAGGGACACCTAACAGCGGCTGACGCGTTGTTCGTAGACGTGATCCACACGGACGGTGGCCATTTTGGATTCCCGAATCCTCTGGGCCACGTGGACTTCTATCCAAACGGTGGTAGAGCGATTCAACCGGGTTGCAACTTGCAAAGTGTCATTCGTAGGAGCATTTCGCGACTCATCAATCAGTACAGTACGATCCTCAATGCCTCATCAATTTACACGTTGACTATCATGGCATTTCAATTTTACTTCAAACACTTACATACATATAATTAATATATAATATATAATTTAATTTATTTATAATATAATATATAATTTAATTTATTTATAATATAATATGTAATTTAATTTATTTATAATATAATTTAATTTAAATTATATATTATACATTTATATATAATATAAACTAACTGTCCAGTTTGATTGAACGCAACGAAGGAAGATAAGGCCAAGAAATTTTTTAATATTGATCATCGAGCATGATCTACGAATATGATACGAATTCTATTATAATTGATCAAATAAGTAACAAACGTTATCAAGAACATCTAACTTAAGAAAATCAGACCACTTAAAAATTTTCGAATTTTATATATTCTTGTCAAAATTTAAGAAAACAGGATTCCTCGTGTCTTTTTCATAATGAAGTTTATACGAATGTATTTATTTTTCTGTTCTTAGCATCGCATTTTAAGCTCATTTTGTTGATCGATATGGCTCGTTGATATCATATTTTAGAGTGGTTTGTACACGTAAAGTAGAAAGAAGTCAACGTGTTAATTTAGACTTAGCTAGACGACTCGATCTGTCGTGATTAATTTAAAAATGATTTATTTATTGTTCAGTTGTATGCGGACATAATCGAGCTTGGATGTTTTACGCGGAGTCCGTGGTGAATCCTTTCGGGTTCCCCGCCAGTCGGTGTCCAAGATGGCGTGCGGACATTCGAGCGAATTGCATGTGGACACCGGACGTATTAATGGGATTCGCGGTGCAGTCTACAGTCAGGGGCAAGTTCTATTTGAGGACAAACGCGGAACCGCCGTTCGCCAAGAACGCGACCGGTTACATCGGGAAATGACGGGCAACAGTTTCAGTTTGGATGAACCAGACGTGTATCACTGATGTTATTACCGATGTTACGTCCCGACGAACGGCTCGCTAACCGCGAGCATTTGACACTTCCTTGGAGTCAGCATTGCCACCGAAATCCTCTCTCTTTCTCAAGAGTTCTGCGCGCGGAGGTCCGTGAAGTGGGTCAGTATTGTCATCGAATTCCTCTCGGTATCTCAAGAAACTTGCACACGGAAGTCGGTAAAGCAAGTCAGCGCTTCAACGTGGGTTGAAAACCCAAAAATTAGGCTAGCACGAGGCAGTCAGTTGTTAAGTCACGAGAATTCGTCGGTTAACCCGCGAAAGACTTGAGCTTCTCGTCAACCACCTTCTATTTAAAATTTATTATTATTATCATTATTAGTAATATAAGTGATTAGTGCATTCCTAAAAAATTAAGCTACGACTCGTTGTGTGAGGAAAAAGAGAAAAAGAAAGGTAGAGAGAGAGGGAGGATACAGCGCTAACTTGGTGAGCAGAAAAACTCGTAACCCATATGTAACCCAATAAGTCAGCCAAATCTAAGGTTTTCTGTTTTCATGAAATATATACAGGGTGAGGCATTTTAAACAGGTCACCTGAATAACTCGCTTGTTTTTGAAGATAGGAGAAAATGCATTAGACCAAACTTATTTGGTATCGGGGGGCTCATAATCTGGTATTACCAATTTTTTTGTAGGTGGAGGCGTCAAGGAGATATGAAGGTCAACTTTGTTTTTTTAAATGGAACAGTATATTTTATTACTTACATTCTGATAGAGTGTTTCAAGGCGAATACAATGACCTATTATTAAGGTCATTCAAGGTCACCCAAAGTCAACTGCAATAGAAAATAAATTGTGTCAAAGCACTCTTCGAACACTTGGATACTTTGATACTGCTATTACAAGTGTTCAAAATGGCGACCTTGAACATGGATACATAGTCTAAATCGTTGCAATACTGATGACACTGCCTGGCAAATTTCATTTGTATCTATTACAGAGCAAGCTCTTCTTATACGTTCTTGCATGTCAAGTTTGGTAGTTGGTTTTTCGCGGTACACTTCTGCCTTTAATTTTCCCCACAAATAAAAATCGAGAGGTGTCAGGTCTGGGGATCGTGCCGGCCATTTGTTACTTCCTGATCGACCTACCCAAGAATCTCCAAATTTTCTATTTAGAAATTCTGTAACATTGCGTGCTGAATGAGCAGGGCATCCGTCTTGCTGGAACCACATGGATTGTCGTATGTCCAGTGAAGTGTCTTCTAACAATTCTGGCAAAACGTCTTCTAAGATTCTCAGGTACTTACTACTATTTAGCGTGCCATCAATAAAATATGGACCAATTATTTTATTATGAAGAAGACCGCACCAGACGTTTACAGACCAAGGTCTCTGTTTGTCGACTTCTCTCAACCATCGTGGATTATCTACCGACCAGTAGTGCATGTTGTGACGGTTAATTGCTCCATGGTTTGTAAATGTGGCCTCATCGGTAAATAACAATTTACTCAAGAACATTTCATCGTCTTGTAGTTTTTGTAAGCCCCATTCACAAAATTGTAAACGTTTTGTATAATCATTTTCAGTTAATTGTTGATGAAGTGATATGTGGAACGGATGAAATTTGTTAATGTGTAATATTCGTAAAATACTTCGTTGACTGATGCCACTTTCGCGTTCCAGTTGTCTTGTACTAACATGTGGATCTTGTATTACAGCTGCTACAATATTTATCGAGTTTCCATCATCAGTTGCTCGTTTGGCAAGATTACGTGTTTTGTTATCCACAGTTCCAGTTTCTTGGAACTTTTTTATAATGTTTGTAAAGACAGAAAGTGAAGGTCTATTATTACGATCGGGAAATCTTTCACTATACACACGTACCGCTTCCCTCATAATTCTATGACATTCACCATAAATAAGAACCATTTCTACTTTCTCTGCTATCGTGTAACGCATTTTAGAAAACTAAACACTTAGACTGAATAAATGTTACGAAGCTGTGCTCTAGTCGGTAGTAAAATTACCAATAATGTTTGAGGATACGGATAAGCGTACAATGTGATTGAATGTTTGTTTATCTTTTGTGACCCGTGTCACGCAATACACACACGTGATACACAAGTATTCGAAATGTACTCTGACACAATTTATTTTCTATTGCAGTTGACTTTGGGTGACCTTGAATGACCTTAATAATAGGTCATTGTATTCGCCTTGAAACACTCTATCAGAATGTAAGTAATAAAATATACTGTTCCATTTAAAAAAACAAAGTTGACCTTCATATCTCCTTGACGCCTCCACCTACAAAAAAATTGGTAATACCAGATTATGAGCCCCCCGATACCAAATAAGTTTGGTCTAATGCATTTTCTCCTATCTTCAAAAACAAGCGAGTTATTCAGGTGACCTGTTTAAAATGCCTCACCCTGTATACAGCAATTTTGGTTTCATTTCGTTTCTTTTCCCTAATATACATTTTCCCAATCTTCTCCTCAACGAGCAAGGAGTTTGTATAAGCTTAGATCAACTCCGATTCCATATAGTTTCCTTCGAGAACTCGAAGGTGTTTAAGCGTTACGCCGGGGTACGAGCAATCGCTCACAACCTTGTTAACTTGATTAACTTGCTTGAATCCTTTGAATCCCGTTCAGAGAAGGTTGCACTGTCCCTCATCGGGAAGACGATAATTCACGATTAATTTCTCTATCTCTATTTTTTTGTTGCAATTATTCCACTACTGTAGATTCGATTTTCAAACGATTCGTTTTCGAGTCTGACAATATTTTCCCCGACAAGCCAGGAACGACTACCATAATTCCTGCCACGAAGCGGGTAAGATACGTCACGGTGGGATTTATGATTCTGGAATTTAGAGACTCGCCAATTTGCGCCACGAGCACGATACCGTCCAAGTTATTCCGTCCAGTGCGTGACAAATCGATGTAAATAGTCGACAACAAAAATCTTCGCCCATCGCGATACGTTTCTTCTATCGGTGATCGGAGATAGAACGAAAACTGACCATGAAACACCGAAAACTTGAACGATGCGCGGTTCTCGTGCCGCTCCCGATGCATCTTGGCCGCCGTCGAAATATGGAAATTCCAAGGACAAGTGCTACCTTATTCTCTGTTTTTAGGCGATCGATAAGGGTTGGTGGGAAAGTTCCCGCGAGTCGAGGGTAATTGCGTTAAACAGTTTATAAGCCAGAGTCTGGCATCGGAGAGAACAGGGCCACAGCGAATAAAAATGTTCGAGGGGAGAGCTGGCGAGTTTCCAATACCTTTCGATGCTTTTATTTTGCAGTGATTTTGCTGGATGAACGAGGAACTAAAAGTCTGTGAATTCGAGACTCGTGCGTTCGTATCTAAGGGCTGGAGAGCACGGTCAAGGGTTATCGATCACTTGCCGCGAAGAATCATAATATCGCAGGCACATATTATGATCCTTTAGGTATCAAAAGGAATCGAACTCCAAATGATACTTGTTTTTTACAAGTTCGGATCTGACACGAGAGTTACGAACTCTTCAGTACTTTGACAATCTGAAACGATACTTTCAAGTGTACTAGAACCTTTGGTGTGCCATAAATCTTAAGAAAAAATCCAATAGTGGGATCTTTTTTCATTAGAAACATTAATTTTATTAGGCCAGTCACTGTAACTGAGAGGTCACAACTGCATTTTTTAAAACTTTGAGCCTCAGTCGTAGATTCCTTCATATCGAAGCAGAAAATTAAAACTGACATTTTCAATCGAGAATAACTTTATGATGCAGACACAAATGTTTCTACAGGGGTATGTTGACAGATGCCCAAGTTAATTGAACGACACTTATGATCTATATATTTCGACCATCACTTACCAAAGCCAGCTATTGAACCACGACAGAAGCAAAGTTGTACACCTAATACCACATATTTACGGAGTAAATGAATTTAAAATGATGGTATTGTCATCAAAGTTTCGCTCGTTGTGCACGAGCAACGATTTCTTCCGGTTGAAACGTCATATCGATTCTCGAAAACGCCTCTCCGCGAGCGTCAAAGAACCAAAGAACGACATCGAGTCGAAGAGGATGAAAGCATTTCCCGCAGGAAGCAGTCGCGAAATCCTATCCCCCCGGAGTCGTTCAGCGCAGGAGAAATCATACGTCAAGCATTTGTCCCGCGCGGATCAGAAGTTTCCCGCGAAACATTTACGGGGCACCCACGGCAGAGATTTTCCAATCCGTCGTAGCAACAAAGACTGTTTCTGCGACGCCGCGGCTACCTTCTCCCTCGTTCCCTTTGTCTCCCTTTGCCAGCATCGCGGATAGTTTCCAATCCATAACGCTCGGACGGGCATCCGTGCGAGACAATGCTTTCCTCCTTTTTTCACCGCTGGCTTCTTCCACGTTCGGTCTTTCGAGTAGACGCGGTCCTTTCATCCGAAAAAGCTCGTACGATGCAAATGACGAAGGACTCCCCAACCACCCCACCTCGTTCGTTCTTATTCGCTTCGAAAACGAACACTCGAGACGACTATCTGCTGCTCTTGCATCTAGGACGGCAAGTGTTGACTCGAAATGTTTGCACGAGAATTCATGAACTCGGCACGCGTCCGATGCCTTGGAAAGAATCCGAAGCTCGAGTGTCTAAAGGACCCTCGAGAACTCGATAGCGATACAAGTAGTACATAGTTCGTTGTACGAGTGGCTAGTGCTCGGTGCAACGTAGTCAAAAAACGTTTATCGAAATATTGTGAAACTGGTCAGCGATTTGGCTGAACGCGTAGGAGAGTCTCTTTGGTCGAGGCTCGCGTTGTACAAACATTATAATGCGAACCACGATAGGAGACGAGAGGAGGATGTTAAAAATTCATTAAGTATAGTACGGGCCACGATATAGCGAGGTTGTAAACTCCAGTAGGTGTCAAAGTTCACAGGTTTCCCGGAACAAGTGAATTGACAGAAATATGAGCAGCTAAGGGCCTTTGATCATAGTCAAAGCCATACTAAGAAATGCTTTATCTAGTGTCGTCATTTTTAGGGGTATCGTTGTAGGTAAAGGTCTTACTTAAGTCTTGAATTTCTAAACGGTTACTTTATCTCTTAATTTTTGTCTAATAAATGCCTTGCAATGGTACAATATTATATACATATATAACATACAAATGTTACAATACAAACCACGATGGACAACGTCGAAAAGGAAATTTGTTTAGATCGAGTAGTCGGTTTATCGAGGGAAGCATTTTCTTAACTTTCGTCATATAACCTTTTCTTTTGTCGAATCGACGCGAGCCTGACATTTCGGATGCCCACGCAGCTCTACCTGGAAGACATTTCCGTGCGGAATAGAACACAATTTCGAGAATCAATAGGATGATTCATGTAAAGCAGTAACAATTTGCACGACTTCTCTTCCAGGCCATCTGACGTTTCATGAACCATCTTGGTTCGTAGCGTTTCCTCGATAGGACGAGGATCTTCGTCCTGGAGGAACCAAGGATTGCTAAGCTCTATCGGTGCAAGGCAAACTGAGGAATCTCGGCGGGAGCTTCGGGGCTCCCGGTCAGTGAACCCGGCACTTTCGCTAAAAAATTCAACACTGACAGGTCGATAACGATCGACGACCTATGGCCGGGGTTATAGATGACCCTAGTCTTGAAAGACCACAGGCTGTAAAGGCCTAAGCGTGCATTCCACGCCTCGCCACGTTCGCCACACATGTCTCCTTACTGGCGTGGAAATCCCACGAGTATCGTGGCCAGCTGTGCCGCCTCTGAAAAACCTACGCGGAAGTTCAGCGCGAAAAACTGCCCCGACTACCGATCATTACTCTCTCGCAACCCCCAACGTCACATTCAATTAAATTTCTGACGCTGATCGTTAACATTTCGACGTACCAATAAACTAAACTTCAGCACGGTTTTTCGAAAGACATTCTAGCCTAAAAGTTTGACAAAATTCATTTCTTAGCGGGATTTGTTCGAACTCGTGCAATTAACGTCGATACAGCTGTTTGAAACTCATTTTTTGAACTGGTATTCGTGATGATTCTGGCTGACTGAAGGACTTGATGAATTTTTTAAAATATTGAATTTTTCATACGTTTTTAGTATGCTGTGTACGAACAAAAATCGAGAGGATCGATACTTGCACTTCGATGCTCCGATATTTTTTTAATTGTCCAGCTTTTTTATTTGTCGTGGTTCGTACGATAGTCATACTCATCCTACACACTGTCGAACCATTTTTTTGTTGTATACAAACATAAAATGGTGATGAATGTATACGTATACGTTTTTTTTGTAAAAAAATTCACTGAAAAGGCTTTTAGGCCACAATACCCCTTTAAGAATCAATTTGACTTCGATTTCGATTATTACTGTAAACTTTTTCTTGTAAACAACGTTCTTATCTTCTAACCTTACTACAACTTCCCCAACTTCTTTGCCAGTTTCATTTTTAAATACGTCCAGAGATTTTCTATCGAATTCGAATCTTAATAAACAACATTGGTTTATAGAACACGGATCCAGGGTGGTAACGTGCAGTCAACAATCGTAAAAATACGTCAAAGCAAACCCGTGCACCCGTCTGTTCACGCAACGGTTGAAAAATAAGCGATCGAAGAGGCGAGGCAGTGCCAGGACGCACAGGATTCAGTTTTCCAAATTAAATGGCCACTAGACCTAGATCGTGCAACACGCGATTCTCCCGGGGATTCCCCGCGAGAGTAAGAAACAAAATATGCCGTGGCACGACGAAGCGTGAACCGCGGGCATGGAAGCCACCAGAGATTCAGCCTAGGTTTCACCGGCGTTTAACCAATCACAATGTCCCATTAATAACGCCTGCTTTTCGTACTTCGTTGCAAAGCGAAAGCAACTACGGCGGATCGAGATTCAGAGCAGTGTACGTATACAAGTTTCCTGTTTGCCTCTAAACTTTTGTCGTTCCGGGGTCTATCAAGGCATCGTCTACTTGGCGAGCCCAGTAGTTTGAAATTTAAAGTGAATTTTCTAGCGAGAAGCATTTACGAGAACCGCCGTTACCTCGAGCCTTCAACACTATTTCTGCCCGAAGCTGTCGATAAACGATTAACATCTTTTTAATTTTAACTTGAAATTATTTTCAAAGTATCATTGTTTCTTCTTAATATTTAAAATAAAATAATTCGCGTTAACGATTACACTGGTCAACAATTTGTGGTGATGGGTCTTTTTAGATCCAGATAGCACTTACTTTTCATTCATTGTTTTCCTTTATTTTCTAAAACATTGATGTTCCTGGTATTTATTATACACTCTGTAACTATTTATATTTCATTGATATTTTAAGAGCAATGGTCTAATAAAATTTATTATAAATATTTTATTTAGGACAAAATTAGAATCATTGTGTATTCTACATTGATATAGGTTAGAAGTCTAAATATATAAATATTGCGCAATGTAAGGTACGAGTCTAAAAAGACCCAACGATCACCATTCGGGAAACTAATGACAGCCGTACGAGCGTTCACTTATCTTCCTTATTTATCTATACTGAGGCAGGAAATAACACAAAAAAATGATTCGACTCTGGTTTGAAAAATACAAGAAAGTCTTTTTTAAATTAGTTACGTGAAATTTCCGTGACATTAAAGCTAATGTTATATGGATTTTTATGTGTCTGTCAATACACAAATAAATCTGTTGGTAACGTTGCTAGTGACACGAAAATGGTAATGGGGCCCTAGAGGCCCAGAAAAATGGGCCGAAAAAATGCATCGGGTGAAAGGTCCACTCGTCTACCTCGCCTCTGATATAAATTAGAGAAGGAAATCGCTCGGTAAATTGAACCGAATGAGACATTATATCGTTATTGGCTTTGTCATCGCTGTCAGTGACAGCGGTAAAATCGATAAAACGGAATAACGTCTGGCCGGTGCAGTCGCGGCTGCAATTCAAATCCCGGCCGCGTATCGAGAATTTCGATTCCGCAACGGCTGGGGGTGCATTGTCCTCCGCGGAAATAGGAAACGAAACGCGAAATGTCCGACTCCCGTCTCCTGTTGATGACTCCGTTATCGATTTCCTGCGGTCGAGATTATGGGCACGTCAGAACCGGTCGACCCTAAGCGACGTTCCACCCTCGTTACATTATTTTCTGCGTGTGCATGCCCGCCCTTGGAGAAGGTCGCCGACGAAGGGTCCGCCTCCCCTACGAGTCTCCGTTTGCATCGCTTTTATGGCGCGTCGCACGCCACACAAAGCTTACCTGGCGATTTCAATCGTCGTACAGTGAGATATTTCTACTAAAAAAGCAGAAAAGTTGTATAATAACGATGAAAATCGCGTTTCTCCCTATGGTTTTCTCATCCTCTATATCAACACTAAACCTACCACGACCGGTCAAACGACCGTTTTTAAAATTTCATTTATTTTATTATTTTAGCGCCATTTAACTTCACGGCTTTTCTCATAGCGAACTTGCAATGAATTTTACAATATTCACTTCTACTCTAATTGTTTATTTTCTGAGAAAAATAGAAAGATATGATCGTTCATCTGACCGGTTGAATGATTTATATTTTTTTGCAAAGAACTGGACAAAATTTGATACCAAATTCTGGTTAGCTTCAAATGTAAATAGGAAATATATAGCAAAGATGAAAGAAGAGAATCTTCAGCTTCCACTGTCTCAGAACAGTCTAACAACGCGTATTAAAAATAGTCAAACTTTACACGCCCGCAGTTCCGAAACTACTCACGCTATTTGCATAAAAGCGGCAAACTCTCCCCTTTAAACTGATTTTTTGTTTTTGTCGATCCGACTTTCCGTTCTCGAGATATCGTAATTTATGTAAAGGGTGATTTTTAAAATCTCGCTGTCTTTCGCTTCCCCGGGTTAGATAAGGCTATTAACGCGTATTAAAAATACTAAAACTTTAGACGCGTGCAGTTCCAAAACTACTAGTGTTTTCACCATTATTAAGACATTGTTAGCGGCGGTAGAGCTTCCTCTTTGAAATGGTTTTTGGTTTTTGACGATCCGACTTACCGTTTTCGAGATATCGCAATTTATGTGAAAGGGTATTTTTCTTAATTTGACTATCTCTGTCTCCGTCTGACGCGTCGCGTTGGACCTCCTTGTCGCGCGTGAGTCGAGACGGTCACGTGACCAGGAAGACGTAGTATTTCCAAGAATTTACTACGCACTGTTTACTATTTTCACGCGCGCGTGTTCATTGATGACAATGAAACGTAAACAAACGCTTCGGACCCTCGTATCTCCGAAACTAGCCACCGCATCGACTTGAAATTAAAATCGCCATATCTCCGGAACTAATAAAGCTATCGACTGGTTCGAACGCTCGTTTTAAAGGGCATTTCATCCCCTATCCAACGACCATACCAGCTACTATAATTTTTGCTGTCTTCCATGTTTATTTCGACATTTACTTTGACGCTACATACCCAAAGTAGTTCCAGCACTTCCTATTGACCATACAACTGATTTGGGAGAAAACTGGATCATAAATTGTTGATTTAATTGAAAATTAATTTAAACTTGTATACAGGGTGTTTGCATAATGTCATTTTTTATAATCGACGTGAAAGAAAATTTCTATCCGATGAAAATTACTAATTTACTGATACTATTAAAGTATTAATGCACATTTAGAGTAAAAGTATTGAATATTTTTGTACCGGTTTTCAGAATTCAATGCTTTAAGAAACAATATGAGACATAAAGGGATATCTTATGAATAAACTTCAAAACACAACTTTCTATACATATAATGCAAAAATTAGAAAAATTAGACGTTGTCTCGTAAAAGAGAAAAGGAAAGACTGGTCTAATAATTCGTGAAGATACACTCATTTTACACCCAAGTAAATTATTTATTAATAAGAGTGTAGTTTATGATATGAGAATTATATTACGTTTTTGTAATTAGATTACATAACTCGACCCTTTGCATAATTTAATAAAACAAATGTAGTATCAAGGGAACGATTAATAATATTTTTATTCCAGTTTGATGTAGTGAATTGTTTACTTTCATCAGTTAATATTAATTTATGCACAGCGAACACGAATTCTACGTTATAGTCCATAATAGGCGTGTATTTAAATTTTCTTTAATGTCGTTCTGATATGCAACATATTCGTGCACATGATATTTAACGTAAATATGCAAAACGTATGCATTACAAACAATATGTAAAATAAAACATATATATGAGACAAAAGTCAATACTACTGTTTTCTAAAATTGTGATAATAACTTCTATCACGGAAAAGTGGCCAGAATAATTAAAACAGAAAGACGATATTCAAGTTGCAATCTAGAATTTAAAATATTGACGATTATATACTTTGATAAGAAACAATCCCTAATGTAAATTTCGAGGTTAATAAGTTCATTATTATTTATCAGGATCTAGTCGGAACATTTGCTTCTAAATCATAGTTTCCACGATACATAGATTATTCCAGTACTTGACAAGATTATAATTTATTACAAAATATGGCAAACGTAATCATAATTGGGCCACTGTCGAAATTAGGTGCACTTACCTCAGTGTACTTCATTGAGAGTTTAATTAATAGATTAGCGAGGTTCTCCCGATGAAAATGAGTACAAACATGACCTCATTCGGAGCCCCACGCACATTTAGGGTATTCAGAATCAATTCGTATTACGTTTATAGTACTGTACCTCGGGTTGTCACATGTTCCACCAACCACCTCAAGTTTTTTACTATTAAACGAGGTTGAAATGTCCAACGTACGGATCACGTCTAGGGTTTATTTTAAGAATCGTTACGAAATGATAGTTTGTCTTTAAATAAATAGATATTTCCATTATTCGTTGCGTCTCGATATGTGGCGTCGAGGTCGCGCTTGCACGCGTCGCGGTAACGTGATCAACAGCAATTACAATATAATTACGAGGATTGTGCATAGATCTGGTAAGCGTACGACTCACGTGAACACGTTCAGTCGTTGCCACATTGTTTTAGTGTTAGAAGTCAGAATGTTTGAACAATCACTTTCGAGATAGCAAAATCAAAATATCGAGATCTCTAAAATTCGCGATCATTCAGAAAAATTACACGAACTTCGTGATGGGGGCTTGTACATCGTAAACAAAACTTAGAAAAAATTGCCAAAATTGTAAATGTTATAGTGTTCATTTAAATAATAGGTATTTTGGGCAATGCTTGTGGCGTTGCCTCCCATGCTCGCCACCAGGGGGCTCGCGCTCTCACAAGCGCTCGACCGACCCGTCAGTTACTATATATATATGTATATATTAATCGAACGATTTCCCAATATCAATAAATAAACAAAATAATATATAATATAATAGAATAAACAAAAACAGTGGCGCCAGACGACTACGTTTCATCTACGCGGGGCAAAATCGTTTCCTTGTGTCGTTTCAAGTTCGAAACTGATCTAATAATCATTACATTTCCAATGCAATCAAAAATTAAAATTTCGTTCAATTGTTTCATATTAAAATTACAATTTTATTTTGTCGAATTTTTATAGGTCGTTGTTGGATGTGCTTTGATCGAAAAAGCCTGGTGAAAGCCTATTTATAATCGCAAATGTATCAACGACCCGTCGTCACACGCTGAATGAACAGAACCAGCGGCGCGGAGGGCTCGGTTTCATCCACGCGGGGTGAAATTCTTTCTCGCGAGCCGGGGGGGGGGTGCCGTTTTTGGCGACTGTCCGCGAGGCTAGACATTTTCGTTCGTGACTGGCGCTATAAATACCCCCAGTATCGCATATTCCGGTACGCCACCCTTCGATAGCGACCCCGATTTAAATCTTTTCACCGGTTTGCCCGGAGTTTTTGAAAAGTGACACGACCGAGTACCGCCGACGAGCGGAACAACGGGAGCCAGTTTCTTTCTTTGCACGGAATCGCAGTGTGTGCAAGCCGTTTCGAATACGCCTTCCCGTGACGTCACGTGATTATTTCCACAGAAGAAAGTCTTCCACGCGGCCGGGAGTGACGCTCGAGGCATTAACGCCTCATTAACGCCCTTCGTAAATGACGCGATCCTTCATCACGTGCCGCCACTCGTTTCCACGTCCCTCGTTTCGGTCCTTTTCCATTCTCGTTGCCACCTCGCGTACTGTTCGGTTAACTTAAAATCAGATATCCCCTAGTTCGATAAAGCAATCGCGTGAAGTGTAACGATCACGTTTTAAAAGAACCTTTGTATACACCTGCGGACTCCCTTTACACGGCGAAAGCGTATCACGATGTAAAAAGTTAGATAAGCAAATATTGATTGATAGCGAAGTATAAAACGTGTGTTAAAAGACACAAACCCGTAAACAAAATAATTCTAAACATAGGAATGTATACGTTGAAGCATTTTATATATCACTTTCTTGCCATTTTAATCGTGGAAGATTAAGAAGGGAAGAATAATATTGTTAAAATAAAGATTTTATCTCGACTATAAAGTAGAGTTTTTTTGTAAAAGACAATACATAAATTACTTGCTTTAAATAATGATTACTAGTCGGTTGGAGGTTGCTACCAGTCACCAGGGAGACCACTCACTTTGTTTTCGAAACTATTTAAGTGGACCACGGAGGCACATGTAAATAGTGACGAGCATCGGTTAGGTTTCGCGTGCAGGTCGAACTAGTTCGATCGTTTATATGATTTTATAGTTTTCGAATACGAAACACCGGACGAGGCAATACGGCAAAGAACTACGTTTCAACTATTCGCTGTATATGGATCCTCATTAAGCCTCATTAAGAAGACACCCCCAAGTATCGTGGCCATTCTATTTTTGCTACATGCTGAAGTTTATCCAGAACCTCGCGCCCCGGGAGTAATTGAGCCCTTTGTTCCACCATCGACCCTTTCCGTGCCATCTTTAACCCCGAACTGCACCATTTTGTAAACGGCAACGAACGAAGAGATTAATTTCACGCGTTGCACCGGGTCGACGTTCAATTTTAAACGCAGACGCGATTTAACCCGTCGCAGTTTCAGCCATTACGATCTTCCAAAGCACCACGGTTACTTTACTGGAAATTATGCTATCGTTTCCTTTCTTATCTTTTACATTTCGTTTCAAGAGGTCCATGCACAATTTAACTATCTCTACTTATACTTCAAGATTTATTTGTGATGATGGCAAACCAAGTTAGAGTAATATATTTAATACCAATGAAGCAATAATTTACAAAAATATGTTTCACATATATAAGGAGCGATTCTAGAGGCCAACATAAGACGAAAATCAAGAACATCAATTTGTTGATCGAGGCTTCGTTAAAAAGTTATTAAAAAATTCCCAATCATTCTGAAAAAATTATTTTTGGTTGCAGGGGTCAATTGCAAGCATTTTTGGTGAATATACATACCCCCGAAATCCTACGCAGTTTCGAGAAAAAAATTCATTACTGAAAATTTCATGTCTGACCATACCGTTGATATGTTTCACTGAAATTACATGCGTATCTTTAAAACATCATAACTTCTGAACGGATTGGAGGATTTTAATGTTTCAACCGGCAAACAACGCGTATTTTAGTGAAGAATATGTAGAAATTCCAAAATTATTCGAAAAGTTGACCCTTAACCCCGTAAAATTAGAAAAACCCACTAAAACTGGCCCAATTTTCAAACGGTCATAACTCCTACAATAGTCAATGGATCTCAATGAAATTTAGTACGGAAGTAGGGCTTATGGATACCTACAAAAAAGTGTTAAAGAACCTTTCTTTTTTTAACATCGAATTTTTGAGAAAAATGGACAGGGGGTAGGTGCCTAAATTTCGGCGAAAAAAAAAAATTTCAAATCGTTCTAAAAAATTTATTTTTAACTAAGGGGGTTAATTACAATTATTTTTAATGAATTCACATACCCCTGAAATCCTTCATACTTTCGAAAAAACATTCAGGAAGGTGGACAAAGTGGAGAAAATTAAAAAATATCGAATCGTTCTGGAAAAATTATTTTTGATTGCGGGGGTCAATTATAATCATTCTTGGTGAATACACATACCCCCGAAATCCTACGCATTTTCGAGAAAAAAATTCAGGAATGTGGTCAAATTTTTCGGCGAAAAAAAAAATTTCAAATCGTTCTGGAAAAATTATTTTCGGTTGCAGGGGTCAATGACAATCATTCTTGGTGAATACACATACCCCCGAAATCCTACGCATTTTCAAGAAAAAAATTCAGGAAGGTGGTCAAATTTTTCGGCGGAAAAAAAATTTCAAATCGTTCTGGAAAAATTATTTTCGGTTGCGAGGGTCAATTACAATCATTCTTGGTGAATAAACATACCCCCGAATTCCTACGTACTTTCGAGAAAAAAATTCTATAACTTTTTAACGAAGGCTCAATCAATAAATCCTTGGTTTTCGTCTTATTTTGGGGTCTAGAATCTCTTATGAAAATTTTTCCCACCCCCAAAAATGACGTAACTCCCCCACACGTCGAACCTGTGTGCACCATTTACATCGACGTTCAGTTTAGGCTCGAAACAACCCCCTAGATCCTCCCCACGATCGTTTCTTCTCGCACTTTCAGTCCATTCCAGGAGAACTATCCCTACCAGTTTCGTTCCATTACAGGAAATTATACGCGATACAGTTTCATCCATCGTAGCATCCGCGGCCAGACAATAGCGACGGATCCACTCACGCGCTGATACTCCAGGGGAAGTTCCACAGCCGGCCATTAACGACGACAGCGGAGAGAGCCGCATCGTCACGGAAACTCCGAATTATACCCTCCAGCCAGAATGAACTTCCATTGTGCGACGCGTTCCTTTTTATCGCACCGATTCTCGGATTTCGCTGAATATTTTCAGCCCCCCGTCGACCGGCGCGAAGCTCCTCGAAACCAATTTTATTTCTCCGCTCTTATTCTCAACTATACCCCGTTCGCGACAAACTGTTGCAACATGTAGAATCTTCGAGAGTTGGATAACAGAAACTATCGAGATGTTCGATTACGCAATAAACGTGGGGAATATTCGTCGGGGCGTTCGAACGAAGCAACGCTTTTAAACTAATAATCCGATCTCGTGGGCGTCGTAAGCTCTTGGCGATTGTTTCCACGCGCGCGAAAACTAACGAACTTTATACTCTTTCCTGCTGGCACGTTTTTCATCAAAGATTGGAAACGTGGGTTACGGATGAAAGAGTACAATTTCTAATTAACACTAGACGAAGAAGATTATCGCCTTGAATCATTGAGGATTTATTTACGTTAAATTCTGAGACTTTCCAAGATTTTTTCGTTCGTCGTATCCGTCGTTAAAAATGAAATATAAGTCGTTAGCTAAGGCAAAGTTAGTCGATAGGAGAAATTAAATTGTAAAACCTTGTATACAGCCCTGAATGGCTCCTCGTGTCTGTCCACGAGAACCCAAACTCCTTAATGACTCCCCGTAGTTCTACTGCGAGTTCATCCACGAATACCAACCCCCTTATTGACTCCCCACAGTTTCGCTACGAGTTCATTCACAACGTTCATCCGCCTAAACAGTTCCATGTAGTTCTGCTCCGGAGTTCATTCGTGATCAACAAATTCTAGTAAAACCTGCAAACCTCGGCTTTGTACCCGTCTCAGACCTGGACCCGGGCTCGTAACGTCGCTAAAGCAGCAAAGCATGAAGATAAACGAATATCCGTTACAACAACGTCGTTAACTTTCGAGATTACTTCAACGACCGAGGGCACGCTTAAGGACCCCATCTTAAAACTGAAGGGCTGTAGTAATTAGGCCTGCGATATATTCAACAGCCAAATTGTGGCCTCTTGCGATAGAGAAAACCTTATCAGGTGCATATATCACCCTATCAATCAATCGATAAGATCAAAATTATCCTCGCTCGTATCCAAAGAAGGGTAGAATTGATTACATTTGCCATTATACGATCCTATATAATTGCAAGGTAAATAATCGTACAATTAAGGTGTAATCATTTGGACACCTGAAAAAGCTATTTAATAACTGTAATTGTATCATACCAAATGTAATACTAGATTATATTTTATCCAACTGTAAATGAAAGATACTTCATCCATTCGAACTGTTAGAGTTAGAGTCTTGTTTCGATTGCCATAAACATTTATATTCCAAAATTGAAGAATTGAACAATTCCAAAACTGTTGTGGTATTGGTTTCGATTCTCAAAACAGTTACGGGAACCGAAATGATGTGATAACTGTTGTCAGTGAAAAAGGTTCTATCTGAGTCGAAACAGATCCAATATTGACAAATTTTGACTACCTTGTTTCTGAATCTGAATTATTTCTCTACCTCTATTTCTTTCTATTTAAAGAATAAAAAATATCCTGCGAGGACAGCATTTTGGAGTTAGAAACACGAGTGAATTAAACGAGACGAGACTGTGCTAAAGACCATACCAAATATGAAATTGCAGAAATGTTAAGAGCAATAGAAACAACGCTGAATTAATTGTGTCGATTTTAATGGGAACTACTTTGGATTTTTTTTAACATTTTCACATACAATAAATGATTTCAGGCTTCAAGAAGTGGCACAGAGTCTTTTCATCGAGCACTGATCGCGTTATCCTCGAGTAATTGAACCCTTCATCCCCCTCCCTCGCCCCTCCCTTTCTAGCTCACTCCTCCTCTCCTTTTCGCATCTGTTTCCCGCGATATCGTATCTTCAGCTATCGTTCCTAGATAATACTAGACATCGTTGTATTCGAAAAGCTTGCAAGCGCCATTTTCAACGAACTCGTCCATCGGAAAATCTGACGCTTGAAATGTTTATTCCATTCTGGTATTTCGGGCAAGCATTTCCGATTCATCGACTCTTTAGAAGATACTTTGATATCTCGGCAAAAATATCGCGTGAAATTGGATTCCCTTTTTTGGCAGAGTTGGGCAAATTTTATTCGCAATTAACAAATGAGAATCGCGGATCCAAATCTAGCTTGTTATTTCCGCTTCGCTCGCTTTAATATCAGTTGAGAAAGTCCGTTTAACGTGAATCAAATTTGCTCGACTCCCTTTTCTGAGGGGAAAATGGGGTAGACTAAAAATTGATTTCTTCGTAAATATGGAATAGTTTGGAAGTGGCGAGAAATGTAACCAGCATGATGATTGATTCATCGGGCGCCATAGTGTCTCGTACAGTGAATTTCGTGAGAGTAAGTGAACGTCCATCAAAGATTTTTTAAAAAATCTTACGATTTATTTTCTCTGATCGAAACTACAAGAACTCCTTAATGCGTGTTAGCGTGTTGTCTGTTGTTGTAAAAGAAACACGCTGGTAGCAACCGATTACAGTGATAATCCTCGAAACCTATCTTCTGGAAAGTGGGCAAGCCTTTGTGTAATCCTACGGAAGCGAAAGACTGCATCGATCGGCATTCCTAAGGTCTGAGCATTATGGGGGTTTATGCGGTCGACCTAATGGTATTATCAACCCTTGATGCCGGGTCGCCGTGGGGTCACTGACCACGCAGGCGCTGGTGTATTTTTAAATCCACTTCGCTGCTCCTAATTAAGGCCGTTTCATTCAGGAAAATTAAAACGATCGCGCGCTAAAAATGGCGCGAGCCCACGTACGGCCGAGGGGGTTACGTCAGTTCATTGTTGCAGAGGTAGTTCACCGGCATCGTTCACGTGTTATCTATTGCTAGGGGCGAGGTCACGTTACCGTCGCGTTTAAACAAACTTTGTAAAGCGGGCCCTACACTGCGATACTTAACCCGACGACATGACTCGCGACAAGAAATACATTCGAGATATTTTGATTGCTCGTATCGTGAGGCGAAACGAAGCGGTTCGAAACGGTCTCTTGCACGACTCCGAAGCAACGAACAGCCGTGCCAGAATCTTTCAAAACGAAAAGAAACTGCAATTGGCGCGACGATTCTTTTGTGTTTGAAAGAAAAAGGAAAGTGATCAAAGATATTGTTAATTGATGAAAATACATTTTCTCACGTACAACGTGCAACATAAGGATCCCAAAGATATATTTAGCTATTTGCGTATGAACGAAGAAAAATTTGATTTCATTTTAAATTTAATTCCACCATGCATACGAAAGGAGAGTATATACTATATACGAGGCTTTGAAAGATAATTATTTAAAGGCAAGTAATGACATTTTAAAGAATCTTGTGCTTAACCAATTCTTATTGAAATGTATGGAAATGTAAATGGATGAAAATTGTCAAAAAGTGGAAAATTATTTAACGACTTCTCGATATCATGTTTCGTAAATTTCCATTCGGTTTTTAATTCAATTTTAATTCAATACGAAAAATAGTATCTCGTTGTTAAAAACATCGTAGGAAAGTAAACTAAAAAATTTAATTGAGAAATGGAAAATTGGGATCGCAAGCCAGGCGTTTATGGAGTGGATGGATCGATTCTAATTATGGAAACGGCCCAAGTTGACTGTCGAACGTGGAAAAGGACAGGGAGTGAAAGAGGAAGGGTTCCTTTCCAGCTGTCGAGCTTTGTGGTGTGTCGAGAGCATTTATACTGTAGATCAATTCGGGCATATATCCGACGCACGCTACTCTTTGTATGGAGCGATGTTACAAGATCGTTTCGAATAGTCTCGAGCCCATCGTTTGTCGCGAGACGCGTCTCGAGGAAAGTCTCATCGTGTAGAGGCTGCTTTACACCCGAGGGTACACGCGTTACGATCTTTTGCAAACGATATGAATGAATTCGATACGCGGAGTAACAGAGTGACTATTTACGACTGACAAGAGTCAGTCTGCATCTTGATAAATACGCTCAAGAGGAGTTAGGTTATCGACCGCTCATACATGGTACATATTGTACATGTTATACGCGTTTATTCCAGCAAGTAACGAAAATGGAAAGATCACCATTTGTAAATCATAACGACAAAATGGTGTTTATCAAGTAAAATTTTAATTTTACGGAAATTAACTTATTCTTACTTGTTATATAGAATTTTTATTATCGAACAATGTACTAACTAAAAAAAATGAAAAAAATTACTTTTAAATAAATAAATCTTTTTTTTCAATATTCAATAACCACAAGAAAGTGTCAACCTTTTGTCTTCATCGATTGAAAATAATTGCCATTTTTCTTGTATTATTTTCTCTCTCTCTCTGAAACGTGAAAGACATTTAAAAACACGATACGAGCTAAATATCTGCTGATGTCAAATTTTGCCTTCCTTGCACGAAAGATGAACCAACCCTGAAGCAACGTTCATCTTGCGGATCATTAACGTAAATAAATGTTCAAACTACAATAGAAGACCATTTGAACATTTCTTAGAGCGCGTAACATCCATAATGTGCAGCAAAGTAAGTAGATTTGAAAGTTTGATAAGATCTGGCATAAATCGTTCGCTGGCCTGTTCCGCGAGTCCGTAACCTGTGAACACCTTTCGAGACTTCCGTTAAAAATACGACGACGTTAACGTGCCCCGGCGTCGTTCGTCGGCAGGATACTTGAAATGGAAAGTAAAGGCAGGAATTGCCAAGTACGTTGGGTCGACGGAAAGAAACCGTTCTCCGCACGGTGGAGGCATTCGGCCAGACCAGACGAATAACGTTAAGGTTCACGTACACCGAGCGATGGCGATCTTAACGCGGAGGTGGCGTGCGCCTTATCTATCACGACGTCTAGCTACGAAGGTCTTCGATCCAGAAGGACTCCGAGTTTCCAGCCATTTTTACCTAACCGTTTCTGCGTACCCGCATTATTCCCAAGGTTACCAGTTCCCATCGGTGATCACCGACTTTCCCCGACTGTACAGTAAAGCTCACGCAAGTACGTAGAACAATTCGAAGAAGGTGGCAGCTTGTTACCACGAACGACCAAGAGGATTCTCGAAAGTCACTTTCCAGATTGGTCAATTTTCGCGGTAAGTGGTCGACACCTGGGTGTCCGTGCAAGGCCATGTGCTAACTCGTTCCTCGCGAGACTTCGGGCTCGCGTCTGACCGTTTACTAGCACGCGAGAGCGTTTATGAAATTTTAAAAAACGAGGAAGTCCAGACTTCTAACGATATCCTCGATAACCTGGCGATTCGTTGCAATCATTAATGAGCCCAGGATTGTTATTAAGGTCGCAAGCCGGCTGGGGCCGTGATAAGGTCTAAAAATTCCAAGGCTTTGGTTGTCGTTTACCGACACGCGAGTCTACCACCCGGTCCACGATTCGATTCGCCAGCCGTGGTTCGCGATCGAACTGTTCTGGGCGTGGTACCTCTCGAAAACGGTCACCGATTGGCGGAATTTTGGGATCGAAATATTTGTGATGGATCGTAAAAGTTTCCATGTGTTTTGCTATACCTGACTTTAATGCCATAAGACTAAAGCAGTGGTGTTTAACGTGAGATTCGTGGGCCTCGATGAGACCGTAGCTAGACCGTAGCTAAATTCTGGAGGTCCATGAATCTGAATGTTATATCTGTTTCGATTCTTCAAATAATTATGAACAACTTCTATTTTGTACTGTTTCGGTTCTATGTCCGTTTCAAAACAATTACATTTAAGGAAATATTATTTTTAGGATTGAAATTTATTGTTTCTTTCTCGTTTTATAGCCAATGATAATCAAATTTTAGACGACATTTATAATTATTAAACAAGTTAATAAGTGCTATTTTCTTTTTTCGACCACATAAAAGTACAAAGTATCGCACTTTACACATGCATATTAACATTTTTCTAAAAACAATAATAGTATAAAGCAAACCTACGTAACAAGGAATGACACAGAACCGAACTTCAGTGAAGTTCTCTCGGGATGACACAATAATATGTACCTGAATCTAAAGTCTACTCGAACAGTGGGTATTGTACATTCGAAAACGTTTTAACGACCCAATTCAACTCGACTCGATTCGAATCTCGGAGAACCCGGACGCTCTCAGAGATCATAATTCTCGTTCCCCTGAGTCTGGAGATCCTGAAAGAATTGCCCGGGGAGACAACTTCCATCGGTGTTCGTCGAACGATTTCATCGATCCGCGCTGTCGAAATCGACGAGGGTCTCGGGCAATCGGTCGAAGAAGCCTTTCGAATCGCCGAAATCACATTCATGAGGAACGAATTTGCGGGTTCGCGGTAATCGAATATCGGTACTGTGGGAATATCGGTGTCGTATCATTGTTTTCAGTCTCCGATGGGACGCGGCATGGATCGTAAATCAGCGGGGCGACGGTAGCTAAATGGATACGAGAAATTCCAAGCCGGCGAGACGCGAATGTTGGCCATACTAACTGTACCAAGCATCCGGGCAATCCGATCCTCGAACCACCGGCCGTGAATACTGCTCCTTGGCAGGCTTCCTGACAGGGACACTTTTTTCAGTTTCGTTTTTGGCGGGCTACGCCAACTCTGCTCGCTGACCTACTGAACTACGGGGGGGGTGGCGGTGATTTCTGAAGGTGACCGGGAAATTGCTGCGCACGGACACATCTTGGGACTGGTCTAGTCTGTTACGACACTTCCCGCGCTCGCCGGTAGAGGGATACGCTCAAATTGTACCTCTCTCGCAAGTACTCTATCGACCACGTACAGGATGTTCCACATTTTTTCGTACACACTTCAGCAGTGTTCTAGATGTAACTCTAAGACTAAAATGTTATGTAACAAAAAATCCATAAATGCTTTGTAAAGAAATTATAACAAAAATATGAACTATGGAACTCGGTTGAAATTTATAATAAAATAATAATTCGATATCGTGAGTTTCTTTGCAATTTACTGAACATAAGCTTGAACAATGGTTAAAAATTTTAAAAAGTTATCATCGATAAAAGAATACTTCAGCATACAACTTAAATGATATAAAATGAATATAAATAGAAAAGAATAGAATAAATTAAGCTAGTCAAGTTATGTGATTCATCCTGAACAGCGACAAGAATATCTAAACGAGGCTGAGAACCGTCAAAGAAGTCTACTTCGTTATCATGCAGGACATTTAATTATTCATAATGAATATTCTCGGTGACTCTACGGACGAGAATAAGATAAAAAGTAAGAGTGACATGATTATTAAACGAAACGTCAGGATACGGGATTTGTCTTCGTGGTCAATAAAGTGTGTAAAGTTTAGTCGACAATTTGGGGCTTTGAAAGCCGCGAAACGCGTCCATGCACAAACTAACTTACCGGAAGTTTAAATGTATATGCTTTGGAACCTCCTGAACTTAATGCTCGCTTGGAATTGTACTGGTGGATTCGAATAATATAGACAAAACAATTAAGCCATTGACTAAAACGATACTTGAACTCTGTATTACTTTCTTCGAAAGAAAAGTATCGAATTTCTAATACGGATTCAAACCAGAGTCTCTTACTAATGGGAAGTGAGCTAAGTTAGCTTGTGTATGAGGTGGGGTATAGAAATCAATACGTATTCAGAGTTTCTAGTCGTAAATCATCGGCATACGGGCGCTCAGAGTAACTCTTATTCAAGATTAAACTGACTTCGACCGAAGGGACGAATACGATTAAATCTTGACGTAGTTCTTGACATTATTAGAGGTAGTGACATAGGGTGCCAGTACGTCATCCGTGATATCCGAGAGTTAGGTCACGAACCACTATTACGTCGAATGATGCAAATGAGGGTTAATATTTTCCAGATTTACCTGCTCGCTGAAAGATATTACAAATTGGGTGTAATTCGTTGATCGTGACGTACCGCCAAAAAAAAAGCTGAAGGACCCAATAAGGTCTGAAGTATCGTGCTTACGCGAAAAGAAGGCTAGATTATATTGGCAATTTCATATAATTACGATCTAATTACCATCTAATTGCACTGTAATCAAAATTGTGAATTTTTGAAACCTGAAAAAGCTATCCAATAACTGTAATTTTATCATACCAAATATAATACCAGATTATATTTTATCTAACTGTGAATAAAAGCTACTTCATCCATCCAAACTGTACGAATTACAGAGTATCGTTTCGATCGCCATAAACTTTTATATTCAATGAATTACCCAGACAGTTGCAGGCAGGATACCAAACCTGTTATGGTATTGGTTTGGGTTCCCAAAACAGTTATGGAAACCTCAATGATGTGATAGCTGTCGTAAGTGAAAATGGTTCTCGCATATATAGGTTCCGGTTCCAGTTCTACCTTCTACCGTATCGGTTTTGTATTGATTCCAAATCGAAACTAATCCAGTATCGACAAATTTTAACTACCTTGTTACTGTATCTGAATTATTTCCTTCGTTTACTTCCAACGTGATGCGAAAGAGCACTTGTCACGATATGAAAAGTTCACGAGTACGAAAAATGGATTTTACGTTGAAATAATTGCTTGTAGAATCTGAATTAATATGATTCATTTTTATACACCGATGCAACTAAAATATGCAACTACTTTAAATGGAATTCTGTAATTTTTATTACACTATTCGTTGCAGTTTTTTAATCTCTACCAAAAACTATTGAGATATTTATGATCTTCAGCTAATAGTACATTGAATGATGCAAATGGGGGTTAATAATTTATAGAATTATGTTATTGCTAAAAGACAATCGAAATTGAAATATACACGGTGTGTTCAAAAATTTTGTGGCATGACTTTTTTCCTCTTACACCAATAACGTTGCAGCTCTTTTTTAGCCTAGTAAAGCTAGACTTGCGATGATGAAACCAATAAGATTCTCCATCGCGACAATGCACCGTTGCAAACAGCATTCGCCATTCGTGGGTTTCTTGCAAAATGTAATATTACCTTTCTCGATCATCCGCTCTATTCCCTTAACGTATCTCTGTACGACTTCTTTCTATTCTAAAAAATAAAAAATACCCCGCGAGGACAGCATTTTGGGGTTGGAAACACGAGTCAATTAGACGCGACAAGACTATACCAAATGTGAAACTGCAGAAATGTTAAGAACAATAGAAACAACACTGAACTAAATGTGTCGATTTTAATGGGAACTACTTTGGATTTTTTTTAACATTTTCCAAGATTTTTCTGAATACACCACGTTTAATGAATGATTTTAGGCTTCCAGAAGTGGCACAGAGTCTTTTCATCGAGCACTGATCGCGTTATCTTCGAGTAATTGAACCCTTCACCCCCCTCCCTCGTCCCTCACTTTCTAGTTCACTCCTCCTCTCCATTTCGCATCTGTTTCCCGGTATATCGTATCTTTAGCTACCGCCCCTAGATAATAGTAGACATCGTTGTATTCGAAAAGCTTGCAAGCGCCATTTTCACTCGGTTCTCTTTCCGACGCAGAGGAGCGATTACAAAGGAACTCGTCCATTGGAAAATCTGACGCTTAAAATGTTTATTCCATTCTGGTATTTCGGGCAACCATTCCGATTCATCGACTCTTTAGAAAATACTTTGATATCTCGACAAAAATAACGCGTTCAATTTGAATCCGTTTTTTGGCAAAGTTGGGCAAATTCTATTCACGATTAATAAATAAAAATTGCAGATCCGAGTCAAGCTTCGCTCGCTTTGATATAAAGTTTTAAAAAAATTATCGCCAATCCGGAAATTTAAACAACTCTGAAATTTTTTAATTATTTCTTAAATATCCATAATATATCTAAAATCCCTGTACTGTCTTATGTATTTGGCGGAAGTGTATTAGAACGCCTCGATGGTGGGGATGAACACCGAGCGTTCATGTTGTAGATCCGTTGGAGCATACAGGGTGTCCCCTAAATAGTGTAAGAACGTTCATTGTACCTAGTAGTGAATATTCAAGTACTCACGATTTTATGATGAAGATGTTGGAGTTCCCTCTCGGTGACCCTTCTCCGCGACAATTCGCGCTGTTCTCGCCTGTACTGGCTGTACTTGTAGAAAAGGTACATGCCAGGAAGTGCTAAGACGACCAGCGGCCTCATCAAGCCAGCTCGCCCGCTGCCCCCGCGAACTCGAGGCTCTGGTGGCTCATCCAGGTCCTCCAATTGGGCAGCAGCCTCGGCCACAGCCGGTACAGCTGGCATGATCGATCACCTGAACACGATCGGTATCATTCGAAACAGTACAGGAAACACGTGACAAAATGTTTAACACACAAATTTCTAATCCCTACCGAACGAAATCCATTTCAATGCATCTATAAGACTAGTCTATAAAGAGTAACATTAATTAGTAATTTTAGTTGGAAATTATTATTGTACGCGCGAGAGAAGAAAGATCGTTTGGATATTGACTAATTAATGACATTGTATCTGATTGTTACGACGTTAGACAATGGTCTGCACCGGTATATTGTACTCCATTGAGGATATTGAAACGCTACGGCCACTGTTCCAATTACACGGGACGCGTTCCACACAGAAACGTGACATCCAAGTCTCGTAAAGGATCACTTCTTCGATACAATTAACCCTCGTCCTGCTACCTGTTATTGTTGTCGAAGTTGACACTTGTATACAGGATATTTCAAAACAGCGGGACAAACTTAAACGTGCAAAAGGCTCCGATATCGGGATTAGAAGCAGTTAAAACGCGTATGCGCATGCGCTCAATCAGCTGACTCAGATACAAATGGCGGGCGCAAGGAATTGCATCAGAAATTTAACCGTTTAGATCTCGAGAACGACGCATCCGATTATAAAATAGTAAAAGACTTTTCGATTTCTCTTCTCTCGACGAATTTATATGTTCCGTTTTGAAACGACAGTTTTTGCAAACAATATTTTATATAACATCGAAAAAACAATTCTTATTGTCATAATTAATTAATTTGATTTCTTCAGTGTCTCCTTTCCTATATTTAAACGTCTTCTCATTTTTGCAATATTTGCAATACGTTTTCTTTTCTGACCTCCTTATTTGTTTCATTACCTTTTCTTACGGTTTGGTTAAAATTGTTACACACTCGACTATTTTATGTACATATTGAACATATGTTTTCACATATATCTTTTATTAGATTAAAAAATATTTCGAGACAATACCAATATCGTAACTCGACATAAAATCTTGTTCCAAAACGAGGACACCGAAACTTTTACCGTGGACCAAATTGCCCTTCGCCCGCGGGGTTAAACTGCACAAGACATAGTGTATCGTTCAAACTATCGCTCCTTAAATCCCTGGAACTGCAATACCATATAACAAAGCAAATGGCTCGCCGAGCTGACCTGCACAGTTATTCGACTCCGGACAAGAAAAACGATATTCCGTGCAATGATTCGACGTTTTCAACTTTTCCCAGGCTTTTTTCGAAGCGCAGATAGGGACTAATACAGAGGATCCGAAAAGGCCGGATAACCGTTTGCTCGTTCGCGCGAAGAATTTCAGTTTTCTGATAGAGTTCGGTAAGCGAACGACGAATTTTAGGTCACCAAGAGACGACTGGGTATTGGATTTCCATCAAATCATTCTTCCTTTTTTTTTTTTTTTTCACAATTCCTCGTCTGTGCGAGTCGTCGAACAAGGCGTAGGTGTATATCGCGCGCGACTTTACTTCCTCATTTTTCGATATTTATAATCCTCGTTAATGTCGCGCGGGGAACATCTGCGACGAAATAGCTTTCCGTTGCAGATGACTGCGACGAAAAGGTACCCGTTCGCCAATTATTTCAGCCCGGGAACATTTCCGCGCGAGCTCCGCCGCCCATAAAACAACGATATCGACGAGATCTTCCGGCCCAAATGAGTACGAACCTCCGTACAACGAGCGCTATCTTCGCGAACGACCTACTGGAAAATATATCTGGGTACATCGATAGTGATGATATCAACAGCAGGACTTCTGACACAGGTTCGCCTCGTTCGGAGACCTCCGCGGAAGCCTGTTTGTTATCAAAGTGCTCCAACAATCTCCGCTGAAAACTTATTCCGCACCGCTCGCTGCGATCAAAGCTGAGGCGAACAGGCCTTCTGTGCTCTTTGACTTTTCAGAGAATGGGAATCTAATAACAAGATGTCATGACCTTTTTCATTAGAAAGGAACCTAATAATCTTCGCTATTCGGTGAAACAAATCTGAGCAGGACAGGTCTACCCTTTAAGTGTTTGGTTCCTCAGAGAACAGGATTGTAATAACGAGAGGTTTTCATTTTATAGGTTTAAGCGAACGCTAAATCTATTCTCAGTGTGACACAAAGTCGATTATAACGTCTCCAAGGATCGAGGAATGTAAAAGCTTAGTCCATCCGAGCTAAGGGCATTCAATAAGGATTCTGGCTTTCAATGCGAATCAAACGTGAAAAGGATAGATTTGTCTCTTTAATTCGTGGCTTCGGGAAATCTCCATAGACGCCTGTTCATTATGAAAACACGCAACAATCTTTATCGTTCAATAAACTTATTTTGCTCGACTCGCTGCGAACTACACTTGGGAAGAACAAATCTCTCCCTTTTGATCTTGGACTTCTCAAGGAACGTTGATTTGTGTAATAACGAGAAAACTTATGGCGGGTCTGTTCTTCAGAGAATTCTATGAAAGTCTGTTCATTGACAAGATACTTAACAATATTCGCTATTCCGAAAATACATTTTACTCTGATTCTTGTCTTCTCAAGGAATAGGAATTTGATAACAAAGTGTATCCATATTCTGTAGATTCCAATAGGAGTCTGTTCATCATCAAGTTACTCAAGAATCTCAAACTTTCTACACAACTTATTCTGCTCTGATTGTTTTAAACAAAACTTGAGAGGAACAGATCTGTCGCTTTCGATGTCTGACTTCTCGGAGAAAGTAGATTTAATAGCGAAGAAGTTTATATTAAATCTGTCCTTCGCAGAACTTCGGAAGATTTCACTGTCAAAGTACCGAACGATCTTCACTTTTCAGTCCCATAGCTTCGAACGAAGTACAGTTATGTTTCTTTTGATCTTCGAATTCTGAGGGACCACGAATCTGTTAATTGGGAGGCCTGTGTTAGGTCTGACCAACAGAGAACTTGGGAATCCACCGTCAAAGTACTCGCGAATCTTCAGTTACCCGTAAGCTTATTCCGCTGTACTTGTTACAAGTGAAACTTGAGGACAGGTCAGTGGAAAGGAGCCTTGTCCTTTCAGGGAGCAGGAATGTAATAACGCGGAGAGCCGGATAGCGACGGTAGCCGTCCTAACGGACTTCCGTGACTTCAATGAAATTTCGTAATCTATTTGCCGGTCGTTCACCGACTATATTTAATTCAACCGCCTATTTGCCGTGCTATTCTTAACCGGCTGCTCTAGAAATACACGCCCGCTCTATATCGCCATCCGCGCCTGGGTCGTACACCCTTCGTTCCTCGCAGTCTGCACGGGGATAAGATAGTGTCTGTGCTGCGGGCAACGATGGTGTAGCGATGGGGTCGATCCGATTACGCGCAGTCTGCGAAGCAACCTGGGGTATCGCTTTCATGATGCCGTCGCGTCATTACTTGACGGCTAAGCACCCAGTTTGTCGAGCTTTTCACCCTGAGAGACGGAACAGTCGGGATTCCCGATCGAACGCCTCAGCTACGACGAGTACGCGTCGACGAAGCCGCTGTTCTCGTTTTCTTGCGAACCGACACGAAACTACGTTCCCCGATAACGCTACTAACACACCATGTAAGATCAAATAAATCTTTGGCGTAACAAAGAATTTCATTTACTTCTGACACACTTTGCGTGCCTTTATCTTTTCCCAAATCATGAAAATCATAGTTCAGGTCGAGCCCACGTAACTTGAATCTTTCCTTGTCAGAAAAAAATGATTCTTTCCCGCTTTTTAAGCCAATGTGATCTTTGCTCGGCAAACTCTAATCTTGCTTGTTTGTGGCGGCTGGTTAGTGGCGGTTGTTTCATCGTTTTACGTCTCCTGAACTTTTTATTATTCTTTGCACGGTCATTGCGTTTGTTTTCACACCAGCTTATGCTACCACTTGTCTTATCGCCAACGTGAAGCTTGTTTTAAAATGACTCGTCGTTCTTTCGATCTTGTAGACTTTGGGCATCTTGGATTTTTTTTTATCAATTATGAATAACACAGCGATTCCTTCCTAATGTCTTTGAAATGTCTGCTATTGAACAGTTTCTATCTTTTACATTTTTGATTCTGATAATTTTCTGATAATAAATGAAAAAAAAACTGGTACACTCGCAATATTCTTTTAGGTATTAAACAATTAATATTAATCATTTTCTTGCGTCATACTATTCACGCTGCTTGTTCAACGGAAACTGTCTTATAGTTTTTTAATATACCTCTGAACTTCAAAAGTTTAGAAAACTTGTCACGCGACTAAAACTACCCCGAATTTAAAGATTAAAACGTCCCTTTTACAAGCCATTCCCCTTAAAAATTGATGCATCATGTTTTCGTAATTTGGTTGTACTTTGAATGAGCAGTGTCGGTATCCAAGGGTCCAAAGTATTAAATCAGATCTGTCATATTTGTAGAAAATGAGACATTTATTCCAGATGGAACATTTCTGCTTTCAATCCAAATTCATATTCAACTTCTAAATCATACCTAACCCAGACCTTATAATACTCAATAAAGTGAAGAATTAATTTTCAAAATTGTCCACTACTATTCTTTATAGAGTGAACAAAATGAGCAGCAATCTTGTATTTGTCAGACATATTCCTTCCATTTTCTCATTTGTTCAAAAATAACTTTTAAATTCGTATCATTTTTTAACTCAATGAATTTGTCAAATAGTTTGCATAATTGCATTGTGTGTGTGTTGTTTCTAAGTTCCAAGGATTTGCTACAATCAACAGACAATTCTTAATATTCCATAAATCCTGAAGTTCTTAAATACCTCGAATCAGACAACTAAATATCTACATGCAAGAGATATGTGTTCTCATAAATGTATCTGCAACGAGCGTCAGTGTTTCAGGCCGTGTATAAAGGCTTGGAGGGCGGTTGAGTATCATGGCTGCCCTAAGTCACCAGTGTTTAAGATTTCAGTAGACAATTTCAAAGACGGTTCGCGTGGAAGAGAAATATCGCGGGATTGTTTATTCTGTCTTACGAGGATCGCGACGGAGTCTGTACTTATTGACGTTGGCTGACCGTTTCTCTCACCCCAGAACAAACATCTCCGCCGAATGTTTGCCAAGAAGTTTACCAGCTCGCGCTCGGCAATCAGGAAATATGCCATTGCGAATGTTTCATCGATTAATTACGCGACATCACGGTCAAGATGATGCTACATCGTCGGGAGATCGTCCCGTCGCTTTGACTCGAGGAGCTCGATAACGCGGCATCGATTGTACGCTGTCTAATGCGCTAATTAGACCATCCATGCATCGTCCATCCTCAAAGCATTGCGACAATCGAGGACTCGAAACGGTAAACGGTTACTCCGATAGCGTCCGTTGGAAGATGACAGGTTTGCCCGGTGCGTAGACAACACACATACCTGTGCACGCGTTATCACCTTGGGAGGTAATATATTATCGGAAATGAATCAATATATCGACTCGTTGTTGTACGCTCAGCGCTCGACACTATGAAAACGTACACCACCTCGGGGATTCGTCGCGTTTCTGCCAAGGGCAAGGTCGTTTACATGTAATTTGTCTGCCCCCCCCAAGTCCTGACCAGCCTGAAATCCAGCTACACGTGATAGTTGGCTGGCCGAGCTAAACCCTAACTCATCGTCCGATCGAATGGCGTTCGAAAGTTCTGGTAACGGTGAAAGCGTATCTATGAGATTGGGACACGTGACACGAGAATCATAATCGAGGATGTCCCCAGGAATTAGCCGAATCACGCGAGAAGCGCGGCTCGATAAGACAGAGTTCACGGTGAGAGTGGTAGTATGACGTTCGGAGAAATTATTACGCTATTATCGCGAGGACTATCGCTCTGATCTAATATTACACGTACGTATGCGTTTCGCCTTGACATGTCGCAATGGCGGTCGCAAGAACAAGGACACCCGACGCGGCAGGATAACATCGTACCGGATAGGCTACGGCCAAGTACACTTCCTGACGACTTCTATTTTTATGCCATTTTCCGTTGTTCGGTACCGTTCGATTGCCGTGTTGCGCGATTAGGATCGATCCGCCCGCTCTATCCTCGTCCTCACGTGACTCCGTGGCGAAACCCGACGACGTGACAGGGTACGCGTTCGATTTTTATCGTTTCGATTCATCGTGTACGGCGGTCTTCGCTCCAAAGAGCTACGGGATCAACGAACGAAACGATCACCAAACGATTCGTGACTGTAAACTAAATACAGAAGCGTGGCGCATCCTTTAAGGATCGATGTGATATCAATTGATTGCAATGACTCTGAAAGGGAAACACCATCCACTACCATCCACGCATACACGAAATATTGCAACCAAACAAATGGATATATCGTCCCATTGCGGCGTTCGAGTTCATCAAATCATCGAGAGTAAACATAACGCGCCGGGTAGAATTATTGTGCGCCGTTGTACACATCGAACCGTTCTTTCCCATTGTTTCAACGATCGTAAGTCAAGATATTATCGGATTTTAAGAGGCATGGAAATTCGATGCAATTAACCGCTTTTAATGCAACTTAAGTGATTCCCAACTTCGACGATCGATTGTCCGGTAACAACCGGGGTACGGAAAACGTGCGGCATAAGGTTTCCGATAACGTTATTCCACTTTTAATTATTTGCCGGACCGTGAGACCGTTGCTTCGAACCAGTTCACTTTCTGGACGTCAAGACCAAAACAAATGCGATCGAACCGCGCGCGTAAACACTAAGACGCGAGAAAGGCACCAGCGAAGTACATCGTCGGAACAAAGGACGACGCGGACTTCCTGGAGCATCGAGAGTGACAAATTTCTTCCGTTATCGAGCCCTTACTGTATCGCAATTGGCGCACGTAGTTTCGCCGTGTCGATCCCGTTTCCACAGAACAAACGCACACCTCGTACTTCGAACCGTCTACATACATGTCGTCGTTCATCTTCGACGAGGATGAATCGTAACCTTCGATCGTTTACCAAAAGGTCTCGCACTCGGAACTAGCAACTAGATGACACTATAATCATCGCGGTGCACTTACGTCGTCGTTTGCTGGCTCCTCGACGGTACTCGTGATCGCGCGTGCTTGTCAGCGAAGCGTGGAACGACGACGTACAAGAACCCGGGGGAAGAAAGTGCGTCGAGTACGAGGAGAGATCACGAAAAAAAAGAGACCGCCTGCGCCGGCGACACGAGCGTCCCTCGTGCGCTCAGCTCAGCCGAAACATCGCCGAGCCGCGACTGTGTTGGCGGTGTACCGGCGGCTGCACTGCGCGCCTGCAGCGATGCAAACCGCGCAAGAGCTCTGGTTCGTGACCGCTCGTGCGAGATCGGCCGTTTCCGTGCCCCGTCGACCGGACTCTCCGCCACCCGCTCGACCTCGATGCTTTTTGGCGGTCTACGAATGCACCTGCGCGCATCCTCCACGCGCAGGGTTGTATCTATGCAGAGGCTCCGACGCGTACTGCGCGCGCGCTGCACGCAGGGTTGTATCTACACAGGGGCTCTGTCACGGGAATCACACGATTCGAGGATCGCCGCGAACCTACGGTACGAGCGCAGGGTTGTATCTACGGTCAGGATCCCGCGGATCGAACGAACAGAAATTTAAAAGGTTCAAAAAGGAACTCTTGTACAGGGTGTTAGGTTACCCCTGGGAAAAATTTTAATGGAAGATTCTAGAGGTCCAAATAAGACGAAAATGAAGGATACCAATTTGTTGTTTGAGGCTTCTGGCAATTGAGGCAATTTTATAATCGACACTCATTTCATCGATGATTTTTATCCGCAATGTATCTAATGTAGTATTTAACGATATAGAGTAATTTCATTTATTTACATAGTTCCTTGACACCGTCGTAAATATTTACGTTTCTTCCTTCTCAGGAACTTCTATTACAAACTATTTCTAAATTATCAATTTATGGGAATTGAAATTTCCGGTTAACCTGCTTAAATTTAATTTAATCGAGTTGAGATGGATACTTTGGAACAGCTTTCTATATTAAAATTGTAGACAAAAGGGAGGCATATACGTGACAATAGCCGTAAAGAAATAAGATAAAAGAGAAGAGTACATAGAATGCAAGAAGAAATCTAATGTCTCGGAAAAGTTATTAGCCAATGAGCAGATTCTATTAAATGAATCAGAGGTAAAAAGTGTAGAAGAATAAAAGGAAGACCGAAACAATCTATACGACCTCGTTGGTCGAGAAAGGACATTAAAATGGATAAAGGCAGTGACCTGAGGATTGTTTGCCTTCTCATTGATCATTTTATTCAGTACCAACGAATAAAATTTTTAAATTCGTTCGCGAACTAGCTCTTCGCCACGTTTTTTGCTCGTCTAAATGCAGGTTTAAAAAATCCGTTATTGGATTCCAACTTGCAAATAAAACGCAAATGAAAGATAGTTTACAAATGAATCTAAAGTTTGTATTCGTTGTTTGCAAATAAAATTTGCCCACTCTGGTCACGGGTATGGCAACCTCATTCAGATGAGTAGACAGAGCAGGACAAATTTTATTTAAAAATGCTAGATTCGCTCGTAAGCTAGCTTTTGTCACCTGAATATTAATTTAAAAAATTCCTTAATAGATTCTGATTTATAAATGCAATTATGTGATTAAAATTTGTCCAATACAGCACGTAAAACATTTTTGGAGGCTTTTCCGCATGTTCGATCGATCTTGTTTCTCGTTTATTTTTTTCGCATAGAACAAAACAGCGTCAATAAAATTTGCAATTGATTTTCTGGTCTGGATGTGTTATAAAAATCAGCTTTTTTATCTTCATTTTCTTAAAGTATACCTATTTGAAAACATATTTGCAGAAGGATTTGTTTCAATTTGAAAAATTGACGAGGTTACAACTGTTTGAAGAGTACAGTTTATAGCTGTAGCGTACGGTCGCAAAACTTTAAACGTGTTTTTCTCGAAACAAAATTTCTTGAACTGGTGTGCACAATATCTCAAGTTCTCTAGTTGATTGAATGGCTTGAAATTTATATAAAATCTTCAGAAAACATATCACTATTACATGAAAGTGGCATAAGTCATATATTTTTCATATTATATTGAATATTTTTATATGAAAAAGATTGTGACTATTGTTTGAATAGAAATCCAAATGAATCAGCTTGAAATTGATGCAAAAATATTTTACCGTTTCCCCCCAAAAATTCCAAAAAACCACTAAAAAATTGCCTTCTAGAATAGAACACCCCCTTAGCATGTTCTCAATTTATTCTCTCTTCGACACTAATCAAAATAAAATGAAGACATATCAAACCTACTGTCCCTTACGATATACGCCATAAAACTACTAACAATTACATCCTGTGTAATAACAACAAACATGAACAATCATATACCTCTAAAATATCGAATATTTTTATACGTAAAAGATTGTGGCTATTGTTTGAATATAAATCCAAATGAATCTGTTTAAAAATTGACGCTCCCTCCCGCAAAATTCCAAAGAACCACTAAAAAATTTCGTTCTGGAGTAGAGTACCCTCCTAAATAAATATTGGAGACGTTGGGTCAAGAATGGATTTATTTACAAGTTATGAATTTGGTCCCGAGTTTTACCATTCCGCTCCCTCCCCCAAAATTCTAAAGAACCACTAAAAAAATGCATTCTAGAGTAGGGTACCCTCTCAAATAAATATTGGAGACGTTGGGTCAAGAATGGATTAATTTACAAGTTATGAATTTGGTCCCGAGTTTTACCATTCCGCTCCCTACCCCAAAATTCCAAAGAACCACTAAAAAATTGCATTCTAGAGTAGAGTACCCTCTTAAATAAATATTGGAGACGTTGGGTCGAGAATGGATTAGTTTACAAGTTATGAATTTGGTCCCGACTGGTCGGTTGGGGCACCAGGAGTCGATTATCCGTGGTTGCGAGGGTACCACCGAGTGGCCGTGCAACTGGCTACGTGACGCAATGCGTGAAGCACCGTACAACCACCGATCGAAGCAGTTCTGTCGGCGTAGTGGCCGGGTACCCACTGAGGTTGTACGAACACCGTCGGTGATTCCTGCCGACGATGCTGCGCTACTGCTGCCAGAGGATCGATAAAGGGAGGAGGGATAGAAACCACCCCGGGAAGAAACGAGGGAATCTGCGCCCTCTCCCCCCGTTTCTCTCTGGGCATACTCTCCCTCGCCCACAACGCATGACTGTTTGGTAGATCCGCTGATGCCGGTCTATTCTCCGGTTCCCTCTTCCACCTGGCCTACCCTCCTTTCCCCTTTCTACTCTACTATCACTGCTTTTTTTTCTGCTCTGTCTCTGGAATACTGGTTTCATCTCCCTTGGGACGTGCCGGTGCGATATTAGGGTTAGTGAACTTTGGATCGACATACATAAGCCTCCGCGTAGGTACAGCGCCGGGCGGACGACTTCGCAATAATGAAACCTCTGTTTCCAATTCTCCTTTTCTGGTATTCCATTTCGTACAGTTTCGAGCATGGTACAACCTAAGAAAAGTTATGGTCTGACGACTGTTTATTTATTTTTTTATTTCGTTTGAATAGACATCAAGTGCGTGACGCAATCTCCTAAGAGATCTCATCGTTTCTATATGTATTTATGAAAATAAAAATACTTCATTCGACGCCCCTTTGCTCCCTTTTCGTAGGCCTCGAGCAGAGGCGTAACATCGCATAAAATAACGTTCAACGAATCCTGCAGTGGCATCCGAAGATTCAATGTATCACTTTCTATCCGGACAGTGTAGTCCGTAACGCTGAACGTTTCTCTTAAATAATTCAGCAACAATTTATCAGGAAACACTTGCTTTCTGCCAACCTTGGCAACTTACGGGAAAATAAATGATTCCGCGCGGGGAAAGTAGAGGGAATAAAGGGCGAACAGAAGCACGCCATTCGCTGGCGATTCGCGTTCCGGGCATCGTGCAACCACAGAATCTGGGGGGACCTTCGAATTCCGATTGACGAATTTGACATTTTCCATGTCGTGGCACGAACGTTCCGCGCGTTTCATCGCAGTTTCGACCAGTTTTATCCGTTGGATCGAGCAAGGCGAAACTGTAATCACAATGGAATCGTGTTATTTACACGAAGAGGTTGGTTCCAATGCGGAGGAAAGGTCAGGGCAGCTACGCCCTCGCATAGTTGGTCCATGCTTCCATCAACGTCGCAAATTAGTCTGTTATTTGCAATCTGCCGGCTGTGTGTACAATGCGTTGCTATAGAATCGACGCACAGTCCGGGTTACCAAAAACGCAAACTAACGTCAAGCTTTACTGTATAGATTAAATCTAGACGCGTATAAAAGTCACCTGGAATTATTTTCAAATCTTTTGATAACGAGAAAAAACTTGTTTTTAATATCGTTGTGGTACTAACAAATGGTCTTTTGGAAACGGTTTAGAAAAGAAAATAAAAACGATATTTTAACCTTTTCAAATTACACCTTCCTGAATTTCTCGTTTCTTCATTTAGAACTATAAAACAGATCAAATGAATGGATACCTGAGACCTTACGTAAAATAACCACACAAAAATAATTTGCATCTCTAAAAGTTATAACATATATTGGGACAATAGCAGGGATAATATACTATAAATAATAAAAATAGTTACTACCAGTTAGATCGAGATTGCTCAAGTAAATTGTTATATTGGAACTTGATCGTCTAAATATTACCGAATTCTTAATTTTTACTCGCGTTTACAGATAAAAGGTAAAAATATACATGAACAAAGTTTGAAAAAATTGTTAATCGAAAAGCGTATCAAATCTCCCCTACTTTTCGCTTCAGCGTTTGGGATAGGACGATGGCGCGCTCGGTTGCACAGGGACGATACGAGGATGTCCGATAAACCGGGGAATAAAGAAGGAGCCGTTGATAATGGTACATTATGAACGAAGCTCCGAGGGACCCGTCTGGTTTGTGTGTCGCAGCAATTCAGCGCACGCCTGTAACGAGTACGAGTTTCTGACGTACCCTCGAAATAACGAGGCCTCCGAACAAAAATGCAGAGGTTCTTGTGCTACCGGGCTGCTACCGAAGAGAGTGTCGTTACGTAATAATATCTCTAAAAATTCAACGTGTTACTGCTCCCTCGCGCGAGGGTGTCGCGAACAGGCAGCTTAATCCTCTCAAGAGTACACTACTCCTTCTTTTCCGCCCCTATCTCCGGCCGTTCCTCGCGGAATGCGAGCGTGTTTCTTGCGCCGGTTCGAGCCGCCGCAGCCCCCGCGCTACTCTCATTCTGAAAACGATGCTAGTACCCTAATCCGCGAACGTTAAACGATCGATTTACGAGAGTGAAATACAATACATCCTTGAATCGCAGCCAGGAGCACCGAGCAGAACCGTTTTTCGTGACGTTTGACCCGCTTCTATCGGACGAGCGTGACGTCACCGCGGGGAATGTCAGATCAATGGTCCCCGAGGGTTGGTTGCACTGCTTTACCGCCGTCACCATCCTCCGCATAACCATCCTCGCCAACCGGGCACGTGCACACCGACGTCCCACGCAGAATTTAAAACGCGACGATAGCTGCAAAAAGCACCCACGACGACGAATGTCAGGGAACGTGGTTCGTTAATACCAAGAATTTCGTGCCCGCCCATAATGCAATCTCATCGTCGCGTTACCTTCGTAGCCTCAATTAGTAGGGCCTGTCCATAAAGATGCGGTAAATGGGAGGGCAAGCAGCGAACGTGGCCGTCGAGCACTCTAGAAAATCGACAGTACGCGATTGTAAAATATTCCAGGCTAGACCCAGTTGCCACTCTCCCGAAATGGGGACAGTTTCGCTCGGATAGCACGTTCGTTCGCGAGTTCTATATCGTAACAAAAGGATCTGTTGTCTGTGATACGTCAACCCTTTTACCTATCGATGTTGACTCTGGTTAAATTGATATTCCAGCGACAATGGCCGAGATTTGCTCAAACAAATTGTTTCTCTGTCTGTTCTTTGGACACCTTTTACCTAGAGGATCCTCCAATCCAAGCGTCTGTCATCGATGAAACCCCAGACCAAGCTTCATACCGAACAATTCCACTGAGAAACCCCATTTCTCTCTGTTCTCAATGATACCCTAACCCAAGCTTCGTACTGTCAACGATGACTCTTATCTACTTAACTTACTACCCCAGTGACAGTAGCCAAGTTTTGGCGGATCAGTTTCGCTCAAATAACCCATTCCTCTTCCGTTGCCTATCTTTTGCCAAGATCTATCCTCAATAATACACCCACTCTAGCTTCGTACTGTCAACGACGACTCTTATCAGCCTAGACCATTATCCTAGAGCACAAGTTTCATGGAACGATGTGACTGAAACAGTCCCGTTCCTCTCTAACTTGTCCGCGTGTCTTTCACCCAAGTTTTCAAAGACACACCCCGACCCAATCTCGGGATTTATCTAGGAAAATTGGTGTCCTCGTGACGGTCAAGTTTTGTCGTTACGTTTTTAATAACTCCGCGGCGAAGTGGTTGATCGCCGAGCGATAATTCTTTCTTAAAGCTCGTCGCGATCCAGATTAGAAGGAGCTGAACGAGAACGGTCGGCGCTTGGTCGATGACACGGTTCGAGAATCGTTTCGACTGGCACTGGTGAATCCCCCGGAATGAGCGCCACTGGTGTGACGTCACAGAAGTTCAATGACGTCATAGCCCGTTCGATACACCGCGATCTGATGGTGGGGGTTAGTTCACCGAGACGAGAGCAAAGAAGAGCACGACCCCGCCAGGGAGGAAACGAAGCTCCGTAGCGTCAGACGAAGAGGAACCAACGCGGAATGAGAGACTTTTCACGCCGTTCCTAGTGAATGCCACTACTACACACGATTCCCATATCGAGGAACTAGGCTGACGTATTTGTCCACGATCTCGAGATACATACTTTGTTATGTCAATACTTCGTATTCAATTCCCCGAAAATGGAACCCAAATTGTCTCGATTCCCTACACCTCCAAAAGTAAACTGATACATTTGCGAATTTTTTTTAAATCTATCGTTAAATTTACACGTTTTTGTAAAGACTCTCTATAGTCCAAATTATGTTTGACTTTTGAAAAAGATTATACTATCTAACCATTGATAAACACTAATAACGAGGTACAAATTGACAGGTTTTCAAGAAACATAAATTTTCCACTGTGCCAGACCTAATGTGAGACGCTAAGATAATTGGTAAGAGTAGAATTAAATCGAACTTCAAAGTTACGTTGAGTTATAAAGGGTTAAATTATCGAAAACAATTTTTCTATTATTTAATAATTAATGTAGAATTTTGTTAATCTTGTTAATTTGTTTATATCTTGCTTAGCACCTGATCCACTCATCCGATTGCAAGAAACAGTTAATTCTTGAACGCAAGAGTTCACTCACTACTTAATTAAAAATTTGAAATTCTCGTTTTTTTCCCCTCTTGCGCCTGGCCGCCCATAAATAATGCACGAAGCCTGTGTCCATGGCCGCCACGCATGAGTCACCCTTGTGCAAAATTTCACGAAATCACCCTCTACTAAAAAGTGGTTGAATAGAACCAAAAATTTCGACAATTCTATTTTAAAAATTAAATAACAATAATTGTATAGAATTGCAAAAAGATTTTATATTACATAAAAATGATAATATAATAACGTTGATTACTTTGGATTTTAAGCAATTTTGAACAATTTTAACAGTACAAACAAATTTGTAACTTTCAATTAATCGATTTGGATGCCACCCTGTTGATTTACTATCCCTGTGCGGTGAACAACCTGCACGAAACGACCCTGTCTGGGTTGGGAAGACCATGAATCATAATTGCAACAACTTTTTATCATTGTCAAATAAAACCCACTCTTTCTTGTATTCTAATATTTTTTTCACGTCTTAATATAAATCATATACGTTAACTTTTGTCGTTCCAGACTAATATACTTTTTTAATACGGTGCCTATAGCCTTTTAATAGCGATGAAAACTTACTATTATATGTGTAAGAAATAAATTCACTAAAAAGAATTAAAACGTGTACTCGACGAGATTAATATTAAATTCTCAGGGGGTTGTAATCGTTGCTAAGCTCGAGTGAAAAACAGGGGTACCGATGTAAGGTTAGTGTAACCCATAGCAACTTGCGTGGGTCGCTTATGACAAAGTATTGAAGCAGCAGTTGACATTAAAAACGAAAATGCAATCAATAAATTGCAGGTTTTAATCCTTGTTCTAATGGCTACTGGAAGGTTATTTATGTTTATTCTAGAGCATTAGCTTTTGAAGTCATGGTCGCAATCACTGTCCGTACGTAATGCATAAAAGATTTTACTGAAACCTCTTTTCGGGGAACGAAACGTTACCGGAGATAAAGAGTGGCTGGTGTCTGCGACATATTTAATCCTCACAAGCAGCGAAACCCAAGAGGAACATACTTTTACATTTGTAAGCACTCGCTAGCAAATTCAGTGGATGAAATACGTTCAAAGTTTGTGCCGTGAGAAGAAGAGATCGCGATAACTTCCACCCTCGTTCCACAATTATCGTGTTCCCCTTGCTTTTCAATCATTCTTCCTCGCGTCTTTTAATTGCCCGAACACTCGATTTCCATTCTACACTACCACCAATCACTCTTATCTCTCTCGGAATTCTTTTATTACCAAATTTATGTTTCGAACAACTGAACAACTTCAAACGTAACTTATTTTATTCATTATATATTTCTTCAGGGACTGAACCTAAAATTTCAAACGAAAATTAACTTGTCCAAAAAAAAGGGACTTTTTTCTTTCAATTCCTATACAATATCAGTTTCAATTCTCCATTTTGTTACCTTGAAAACGGGTTCTATACCAACGTAAACTATTTAACTTCGAGAAAATTGCTTCGAGAGGGTTAATAAGATCAATCACCGAATAATAAAGAAAATCGACGCAAAAAAATTATTTTCTGAAATTTAATATCTCGATACGTTCACTAAAAATTTCAACCCAAATTAGCAATAATTTTTCCATTTGTAAATTAGAGATACTTTTAGAGCTGTTACATTGAAGAATCCCCAGTTAATGGCAAGTGAAATTTTATAGTTATAGTTTTTGCTGTGTACGACATGGAATTTTGCTTTCTAGCGACAAAAGTTCATCTACCTTGGTATAGTTATTTGCAGTAGAGTTTCAAAGGCTGTCGTTATCGCAGTTATCGTCGCGAGCAGAGGTTATTCCTCCAGGAAGAGCTGGCCGCGATAAATCAATGGAAGTTCCCGAGAAGCTTGCACGAGCACGTGAATGTGGAATAGGATGGCGCAGCGCGAGAGTGCCGTGGTGATTCTAGAGCACGAAGAAGAAGCTCGTCGAGTGGATACCGAGTTCCCGAAGAGGCAACCGGCTCGTTTCTAAACGAGGATTTTCTCGGCAACGTCGACGTATACACACGATACGTATCTATATCGAAACGACCCCGAAAACCGAGGCGACCGAGGTGCAGTCTTTTTTTCTTTTCTTTTTCTTTCATCGCCGCGCCTTCATCCGCGAGAAACCAACTTGAAGGATACTCTTTACCGTTCATCTTCCCCTATCCAAAGAACACGTTTCAAAGTTCCTTTAGTGACGTCTCGGTGAAACGAGATTCTCGCGTTTGAAACGGCCGGTGCGTTAACGAAAGCACGCGTTGACTTTCCAGGGAATCAAAGACCGAGCGTACTCTGAAGAGGACAGACTCAGCGGCCGGATACCAATTCGATTATCATCCAGCCGAATTGTGGCTTGTAACTACCTACGCCGCGTATTTTGAATTTTATTTGAGGAATTTATTTATTCAACTAACGTTCGTTTATTCTATAAATACAGAGTGTTGCACATTTTTCCGTATACGCTTCAACAGCGTGCTCTTCGAGTAAAACTAAGATTAAAATGTATTGTTCTTCTTCGTGAAAAGGAACAATTTTCTTATAATATATAAATATTTTATTGAATTGTGTACTGGTCATTTTGATCCAACACCTTTTGCCATATTCCTGGTCCTAAAAATTTCTGATCTTTGTTTATAAAAAACTGATGCAAGTGATCTTTGACATCGTCGCTTTAAGGAAATGTTTTATCGTTTAAGAAATTTTTTAAAGACTGGAACATGTATGGTGGATGTGGGAGTTACTAAACTTGACGTGCTATTTAATTTATCGTTGACTTCATTTGGTTGCGACTTTGTCGAAATTCTTCGCATGCGAATTGATTTTTGCAATTAAAAAATGTGGAACGCTCTGTATATGTTAGTGACGTGGGAAAACATTATTAACACTGCGGTGTCGTTACCGTGAAATGGCGGATGTAAAAAAAACTCGCGTGTACCCACTTTAGAAGGAGAAACATTAAAACGCTGCTCGACGCCGCGGTGGAGTGTTTGGCCTGAAACGCGGGCCAAAACTATTTTAAAATATGATCGATCTTTAAACTGCCATAACTTCTTTAAAATTTATCCGATATTGATAACAAGAAAACAATTTTGAAGCTTGAAACTTCTGCTCGTCGAACCTATGTCCCGCTATAGTTTAAATCGATATAGAAAGGGTAAAAATCGCCCTCGCGGAGGAATACATAAATCTAGATTTTTGGAAATGTTTAAACCTTAAACCTTCCAGTTTTCGAAACTTTATATTGCGATCCAGGAAAATTTAAATCAATGTTCAATGTGGACTATAGAAAAAAATAGTTAAAAATTCTTTCAAATTACAGGCAAAATTACTACAATTTTAACGTAATTACATGTGTTGGAATATTCCATTTTAATTTTCTTACAAATTTAGAATGCTCCATAAAAATGTCTCTTTTCCAAAAATCTCGAAACGCTAATCAGAAATTGTTAACCAATTTGAAATCAGCATGCCAAGATATAAAAGAAAGAATGTCCAACAAATCAAAAAGAGAATTCAATTGAAAAAAAAATATCAAGTTTAGTATATAATTATAGGATTAAAAATTACATGGGACATATTCCTTTTACTTTTCTCTTATTATACGGCATGTTAACTTTAATTTAAACAAAAGATCATCCCTTAATCGCGTTTCTGTGGAAAAGTTCTACGATTTTTACACGTACTTGTTCAATTTGTCCCACTGTAGCTCCGACAAAGTACTTACAAGGGGCGGTGGGTATAATTTTGTGACAAATTCGAGGGAAGAAATTAGTAGCGAGCCGAAGGACGTTACTCGTAACTCGTAGCACCCATTCAATTTCAGAAGAACCTCGTCGAAAGGTAGACGAGGCATTTTCGAGAACGAAGGGTCCCGTCTGTCGAGATCTCCAGCGAGCTGTTTGTCCGCTCTTAGGGATGCAAGTCAGGGTAGCCGCATTGCGCCACCCCCACTATCAGTCACTCCTGCTTATAAAAGGTACGCCTGTAATTTTCGTTCCCGTGGCTGGTGCACTCTGCGGTTTCCGGCTGGGCGAGACAGAACGCCGGAAGTACTGTTGTCACGGTATTCTTGATCGTTAAATGGCGTTATGAAACGATGTTTACGCGGCCATCGTTGTTTTCCCGTTGTTTCTGCCCCCCCGCGACCGAATTTGATTTTCCCGAAATTCGTAACTAACTTAAATTTACGTTACATTGTATTTGAGGTCGTCATCGATTACTATTAGCCCACCTTAATCCCTTGACGTACGATTTAATGTAATTTTTCAAACGTATAATAATTAATTTTGTTTAAATTTGTTCGTACAATGAATGGTCACGAAAAAGAATAGATTTACGAATATCTCGTGACTGTAAAAATATGTTAACTTTAATATACAGGGTGTGAGGCCACCCTTGGGAAAAATTTTAATGGGAGATTAAGACGAAAATCAAGAATATCAATTTTGTTAACTGAGGCTCCATTAAAGAGTTATTAAAAAATTTCAAATCGTTCTGGAAAAATTATTTTCGATTGTGGAGGTCAATTACAATCATTTTTGGTGAATACATATACCCCTGAAATCCTACCCACTTTCGAGAAAAAAATTCGGATAGGTGCCGGAATTTCTTGGCGATAAAAATTTTTCAAATTGTTCAAACAAAATTATGTTCACTTACAGGGCTCGATTACAATCGTTTTTGGTGAATAGACATAACCCCGAATTCCTACGCAGTTTCGAGAAAAAAATTCATTACCGAAAATTCTATGTCTGACCATACCATTGACATGTTTCACTGAAATTTCATACATATCTTTAAAACATCATAACTTCTGAACGGATTGGAGGATTTTAATGTTTCAACCGGCAAACAACGCGTATTTTAGTGGAGAATATGTAGAAATTCCAAAATTATTCGAAAAGTTGACCCTTAACCCCATAAAATTAGAAAACCCCCCTAAAACTGGCCCAATTTTCAAACGGCCATAACTCCTACAGTAGTCAATGGATCTCAATGAAATTTAGTACGGAAGTAGGGCTTATGGATACCTACAAAAAAGTGTTAAAGAACCTTTCTTTTTTTAACATCGAATTTTTGAGAAAAATGGACAGGGGGGAGGTGCCTAAATTTCGGCGAAAAAAAAAAATTTCAAATTGTTTTAAAAAATGTATTTTTAGCTAAGGGGGTTAATTACAATTATTTTTAATGAATACACATACCCCTGAAATCCTTCATACTTTCGAAAAAACATTCAGGAAGGTGGATAAAATGGAGAAAATTAAAAAATTTCTAATCGTTCTGGAAAAATTATTTTTGGTTGTGGGGGTCAATTACAATCATTCTTGGTGAATACACATACCCCCAAAATCCTACAGATTTTTTAAGAAAAAATTCAGAAAGGTGGACAAATTCGACGAAAATGAAAAGTTTCAAATCGTTCTGGAAAAATTATTTTCGATTGCAGGGGTCAATTACAATAATTTTTGGTGAATACACATACCCCCGAAATCCTACGCACTTTAGAGAAAAAAATTCGAGAAGGAGTAAAATTTTTCGACAAAATTAAAAAATCTCAAATCATTCTGGAAAAATTATTTTCGATTGCAGGGGTCAATTACAATAATTTTTTGTGAATAGACCTACCCCCGAAATCCTACCCATTTTCTAGAAAAAAATTCAGTACGAGCGGAACTCTAAACGTTAATAACTTTTTAACGAAGGCTCCATGAACAAACTAGTATTCTTGATTTTCGTCTTATTTTGGCCTCTAGAATCTCCCATTAAAATTTTTCCCAGGGTTGACCGAACATTCTGTATAAGATTTGATGAGTAGCCTCATGATTGTGAAACTTGACATCAAGAATCGTAACGAGTCAGAAACGCTATTGTACAAGGGGTTAACGTGTTCCAAAAAGTATTTTTGGATTTATTTTTTATAGAGGATAGCTTTGTCAAGTGTGTCCTTGGTTAAGGTCTGTGAATATCCGCGAACTGTCTGCGAAATTTTATAGACTGTTCGCAGACAGTCTGAGGACCGGTTCTTAGAGCCTGTCTTTTGTCTCCCGTTAAAATGGAGAACATGAGACCGCGTTCCCGACAAAATATAGCTTCAGTCGCATAAAATATGCAAAACAGTGCTCGAATCGAAGTTCTGAACATCTGTTTCATATTTGTTTAATTGAACTAACCAAAAAGCTTAATAGAGACTGCTGGGAATAATAAATAGAAATAGAAATGTTAAAATTTTGATGATTCTTCAACGAATAAAAAAAAATTTTTATTTCGATTTCTGTGTGGTCGTGTAACCCCCCTTTAAAAGTCGAGCGAAACACTGGCATTGAATTGATTTAAACGGTACTAAATCTAACGTAGGACACGATTTTTCAACGGGCTATTTTTACGTGCAACGGCGAGCGGTTAATTTCCGTGTTTAATTACGACCTAAGATGAATGGAAACTTCCCAACTTTCGAGGATCGATTTCCTTTCCGTTGAAACAATGTCTGGCCCGAGCTATTCGGAAATTAGATGGAGGCCAACGAGAGAATTTCGTAGGAATGCCGGGCATTAATCAGTCGTGGCATTATCCAGCGGCAACGAAATTCGTGAACGGTGTAATTTACACGCCTAAACGTTCGACGACGAGGCGAATTAGAGCGATACAAAGGCTGTTTCCGGCGATCGATTAAAAATTCTGCGCTCGAATTCTTTATTTTCGTTCGAAATCTATTTTTAATAACAAAATTCAAGTCTAGCTTATTGTAAAAATATACCGATCCTATCAGTATGATATTTAACCATTAGCAAAATAAACCTTTTTGTCGGATCTCATTTTTCTTTTAGTTTACATTCCGGAAACTTATGTGATTCGAACGCTATTTAACTATAGCTACTGTGCAATCGCATAGCATATCACAACATTTATAAAATTTTATATACATTAATGGGGATTCCCCATCTACAGAAATAAATTTTTCGTTACTTGTCGGCTTTGGTTCACGAACTAGAAATATTTTTACACTTTTAAATACATACGAAAAGTACCCTCACACTTTATTGAGTTATTTATGTAAAAAAGAAATTAATTAATCATTAGGACTTTACACCTTACAGACTTTCGTGGCCCAAGCTGACTGCCATACCGACCTGAAAATTCGGAGGTGATTTTAGCGGCCTCTTCTCATGGATGGCGGTCAGTTGAGAAACTATTCACTGAATTAGTTTGATAGGTAAACAGGTGTAATGTTTGCGTAAATAAATGTGAGATCACAGACGAGGTATATGAATAGACCTTTCACCTAATGTAATTTAAACATATGAATATATCTCGTCTGTGGTGAGATGACTATGAAATGAATCTGTTGGTAACGTTGCAGATGACACGAAAATGGTAATGGGGTTTCGAAACCCCATAAAAATGGGCTGAAAAATGTCTCTGAGAATATTCTAGAATCTTTGATGAATCAATAAGAATCAAAACTAACCTAGCAAAGAAGCTCTATATTTATAATGACCTATGCAAAGCGGATCGCAGCCAATTTGCTAATATTATTTAGTTTTTAATTAGTAATTGCATTTCCCAGCTAAGAGTGATACGATTATTAATTAAACGCTAAATAATATTACCCAGGTCACACCACGTGGAGGTTGCTGCGAATGGAGACCCACCCTAACCGATCCCCAACCACCCTCCATTAATAAAGATCTTCTGTGGCCAACGATCGTTGGTCGAAGAAGAAACGAACGAAAGTGCTAGCAATGAAAGATACACAACCAACGAAGAGAGTTGAAATAGTTTTCAAAAGAATTTGTCTTCAAATAAAAATAACCTGCCTAACATAATGGTTAATCAAACACCTGCCTAACTATAAATCTAAATTCGTTTATTATATCAAGAAACAATTCTAAATTCGCAGCCATTAGCTCGGTGTTACCCACGAAGAATAACTTTTCTATCGTGGGTAACACCGATTACCAGGTCTCACCACGTGGAGGTTGCTGCGAGTGGAGACCCGAAGGGAGATAGATGGAATCAAAGTTCCATCGATCTCCCTTTTAGCTAAGCTTAGCTGGATTACTAAACTAGAGAGATAGAAGGAAGCAATGTTCCTTCGATCTTCTAGTTTAGTTGCACCAAGTAATTATTTCGTTTAAAAAGGGGTGAAGCTATATTGTGGGATACGCGACGCGACGCGAAGCTGAACCGTACGGCAGATCTTTGGATCGAATCAACACTGCCCTTGGTAGATTGATTCCTATTTCTAGCAATCGATCTATCATGGGTAGGCGACTAGATCTTTCGGACAAACTGGACGGCCGATCACATGTTTCGATCGATGAAACAGCGGTGATCGAAGCTAGGAACCAGAGAACGAGTCGAGAGAAGCTACTTGTTAAATAATTACTTGGCAATATTGGGAGACGCATACAATAGGGACTTAAAATTAACGTCGAAGCTCAAGTCTGGTCAAGTTGAAACTAAAATTCGGACGATAGAAGGAAACAAAGTTCCTTGGATGTTCTGATTTAGTTGTACCAAGCAATTATTTGGTTAAAAAGAGGGATGAAGCTAATTTGAGGGACACGAAACGCGACGCGACGCGACGCTGAACCGTGCAGCGGATCCGAGGATCGAACCTACTGCCCTTGCTAACTAGATCTCTACAGGATAACGGACGGCTGCGACTCCGAATCTAAGGTCTCCATTGCTCCAACGCAACCCGCCGGGAGCCCGAAGGACCCGACTCAAGTTGTCTGACAAAGAGAGAGTACCTCTGTTTCAGTGTCGACTTCCGCTGGAAGGTATGCGTTTCCGCAGGATACGGAAACTCCACACCTTCCAGCAGAGTACCATTTTCCCTGGATCGAACTACCAAGGGAAGGCGATTAGATCTTTCGGACCAGATACACGGCCGATCACATGTTTCAATCGATGAAACAGCGGTGACCGAAGCTAGGAACGAGGGAACGAGCGAGGGAGAAGCTACTTGTTGAATAATTGCTTGGTAGGACGCGGAGACACGTATAATAAAGAAATCGTCGACGTTAATTTTAAGATTCGCGACGAAGCTTAAGACTAACCAACTTGGAATTAAAAGTCCCTCGACGGTTGCGGCGTTCTCCCTCGATGTCCTTGCGATTAATCCAAATTTAAACTGAAATCAAAACTAATATTTATATTAGTGAGACATGGTAAGAAATTTAATAAACACTTAAAAATGATCTATCACCTAACTAAAGGGAATTGAACAGAGTATATTAGCAAAATCTTATATTAATCAGTGTCATCGAAACAAATATGGTATATCCATCGACACCATGTTATACACATCAAAACGAACATTCTTCTACTGATCAGTATCATCGAAACAAATATGGTATACGCATCGACACGATGTTATACAACTCAAAACGACCACTCGTAACACGAAAGAAACTTGGACCGAGACACCAAATTGAATCAACACCAAAGAATCAAACGAAATGGAAGAATCAAACAAAGTACCTCCGCAGAATATTACGAGAATTCGAACAACGACGTAAAAACAAAAATCCATGAAATTGTATAGAAACAATTATAGTATATGATTGAAAACAATACTAGATTATTATATCCTGCAATACTATGCATATCAAAGCAATCACATAAACGCGAAAAACAATGTAAAAGTAGAAACAGAGAAAAGGAACATTCATAATAACCAAATAAAATCAGATACATAAATAAAGTTGAATTCACATCAAACAAACAAATAAAAATAATAAAATATAAATAAGTGGAGTGGACTCACTACTTGTTGTCAGTACGTAGAATAGTTACCACTGGGCCATCTGTAAAGTAAGAAAATATTCATATTATAGCAACAGCAGTTAGACAAGCAAGGCAAAATCAGTTCATTGAAGCGAAATTGGTATCAAACGATAGAATAGAAGAGGGGAGAGAATTTTTGAACAGTTCTTACCGTTGTCATCACCGTCCGGCACTGGTCAGTAGTGGTCAGCAGTGGTCAGTAGTGGTCAGTAGTGGCAGGAGCGCGAGCCAGGACTGGTCAGTAGTGGTCAGTATTGGTCAGTAGTGGTCAGCCCTGGTCAGCCCTGGTCAGCCATGGTCAGCGCTAGCCAGCAGAGGTCAGCAGTGGTCCCCGGTCCACTTCAGGCGATTTGTACACTCCCGAATTCGCGACGCGACTGAAGAGCTCTTCGCAGTGGCCCTGCTTATATGCCCAAGGTGATGAAAGGGTGGGGAGACCAGTCAGAGCCAATGTTAAAGTTAACAGATAAGACTGTCTTGTCTACAAAGAAACTATTTCGATTGGTCCCACCTCTTGACCATTTCTGGATCTTCACTGGGCCGCTGACCTTGATGTCTACCTCACTGTTGACCACCAGTGACCATAAGCTAGTCATTGTTGATCATCGACCTATTAAAACCATTACAAAGATTAAAGCCTTCTTACGAGTATCACCTTACAATTTGATGCATGATCTTTTTAACATTTTGTTCCATTTTGGAAGAGTTTATCTCATGTTATAAGACACTCGTGGTACAGTAATAGCGTTCATCCCACTAACGATAGGTCTATTCTTTACCTCGTTTATGTGTAGTAGGTATACATGGGTTGGAAAATGAAAATGCCTGGGCAGTTGAGTCTCAAAATCGTATGCGGGTTGACACAAATCGGATCTCAGCTGTTTCGAAAGCAAGAAAGAAAGACCCACATTCGCCTTCTTTCTTGAATTCCCGAAGTTACGCGAAGTGACAAACTCACGTAACATGGCTCTTGCGGTAGGATATGTTGACTTTCCCCACCATTCCGTTAGACGCTAAAGAAGTTCGACGTTACTAGTATCGCTGTCGATACACTGAATTATGCCAAATCTGGCCACATTGGTCTCCGCCACACTGGTCTCAACTGTAAACATACATGGGATTATCGCCGCGGTGTTTAGGCGGCGGAATTCCTTTCTGTTATATTGGAGGGAGAATCACTCTGTAGCTACTTAATCTGTGAAAATTTACGTGGGAGTCAAAAACAGGTTCTGTTGTCAAGGTGGAACACATCAATCGATATTTTCGAAAGTGGAAGAACGTAGACATTTGCACAATTTAAATCCTCTTTTGAGCTGTGCTTAACAAGAATGTTTCTCCTCTAAGGATATTTGACATTCCTTTCGACTTATTTCGAATGATCTCTATGTGTATCTAACAACACGATAGTGTCCTCTATTTGTTATCGTTTAGTTATAGTAGTGAGGTTATATTTCTGAATTATAAACAAGAAGGAAGGACATCAAAATGCCAAGTTCTTCCACAGTATTTTCCACCGATCGTGCATCAGCGGAACGTCGGTGGAAGATGTGAAACTGGAAAAGTACAACAATGAAATCTGTGTATAAATTGTTTTTCTTGTGCCTTATCTTCGTTGCATTAATAATATTACTTAACTTAATTAATTTCTCGAACAAGATATACGATGCTCAATCTAAAGAGGTTGCTATTGCTTCAACAACTGTCAAAAAATTCGTACCTCCTCTGATAATAGAAGAAGTGACAATATGCGTTGTGGTCTGCGGAGACAGATTAAACGAAGCACTGACAATGCTCAAGTCTGCTTTAGTTTTCACTAATAGACCTCTGCAATTCATTGTTTTAGCAGAGAATAATTTGATTCCTGCATTTAATGAGAAGTTGGCAGAATGGAAACTATTGTCCAACAAAACTTTTGACTTCATAGTCAAATCTATTATCTTCCCAGAAGGCAGTGATGCAGTAATGTGGAAAAAATTGTTTAAGCCTTGCGCTGCTCAAAGATTGTTTCTACCTGTAAGTATATTTTATTATAAATAGACTATTGTTAAAGAATTACTTGAACATTATAATTTACCTTGATTATTGAAAAATAACTTTTCTTGTTATGTGTATTTTATGTGTTATAGTCGGTTTTAAATGACACCGATGCTGTTCTTTATGTGGATACGGACACTCTGTTCTTAGCTCCACCAGAAAAAATTTGGGACGAATTTAAGAAAATGAATTCAAGTCAGTTGGCAGCTTTAAGCCCAGAGCACGAAGATCCTAACACAGCATGGTATAATAGATTTGCAAAGCATCCATATTATGGAAAATTAGGTGTGAATTCTGGTGTGATGTTGATGAATTTGACAAGAATGAGAGACTTTAGGTGGATAGACTATGTGATACCTATACATAAGGAATATAAATTGAAGATAACATGGGGAGATCAAGACATAATAAACATCATATTTCATTATCATCCTGAAAAACTTTACGTGTACTCTTGCAGATATAATTATAGACCCGATCATTGTATGTATATGCCTGTTTGTACTAAGGCAGAGAAAGAAGGAGCTTTGGTTTTACACGGATCTAGGGGCACGTTTCATTCCCAGAAACAACCACCGTTTAAAGCTGTTTACAAAGCTATGCAAGAGTATCAACTAAATACAGATCCCTATGATTATTTATTAGTGCCAATGAGAAATTATTTAGCTTCTGAACACAGATCTAACTGTGGCAAAGTATGGAAAGTATTCATTGTTCAGCCTGAACTGCATTTAGGCCAGCAATAATATTTAAATGTCTTTTCCAGTATTGTAAAACTATACAGATATTGTACACATATGACAAAGCAATAACGCGTAGAACATAGCTATTTCAGTGTAGAACTTCCTTTGATATCTTACTGGAATACATTTCAATTTCTATATATACAATATAATAATTGGTAATATTAAAATAAACTGTATAGTATAAACAGTTCTACACGTTAATGTGAATCCTGTACACAGACTGACATATTCTGTAGTGCATTCTCATTTTATTTGTTAACAAGTGCGCTGTGATTGTTACTGTTTTACAAGACATAACGTAAAAAAAGATGTTATTACATTTTTATCTAAGATCGTTTGACAATACTCGTCGGATAGATTTAGGAAAATCTTTATACAAAAGTTTTCTTATATTTAATAAGTATTATTATATTCAATTTAGATTACTTTTTTAAAAAAAAGTTGCTATCCTTATACAAAGTATAACGATCAAAATTGTCAAAAAAATGTTTGATATAATTATATCTGTACTTCGTGTGTTAAGAATTTTATGTAAGGCGGGGCGTAATTGGTAATACAACCAAAAATGGAATGATTTTTTATGTAAAAATAAGTTGAATATGTGAAATAAAATTTTGTCTTATAAGGCTCTGTTTTTCAGAAAAACAAATTGGTTATTTTTTAAGACGCGTGTAATTCACTACGTTCGGCTAATGTATTTATCGTTCGGGTGGATTTTAATTATTCTTGGTAAAAAATAAAAACAACATTTACTAAAATAAGTTTTAACTTATCTAGAGAAAATATTAGAATAAAGCTGCCCCTGAAATTACCGTGAATTCACCAAAATATATTCACAAAAATTATTTTTTATTAAACGAAACAAACCTAGGGGGTCGTATCGCGGGAATTTGCATGATTAAAAAATAAGGTCCACCTTAATGTACATAACTTATTATTTTAACTTGCTTTAGTGTTTGTAAACATTGAATGCGATGTGATATATTTTTTATTAATCAATATTGTCTTTGGATTGTAAAGTGTGTGTTTGGAAAAAAGATTGTATGGGTATACCGTTTACATCGAGAGTACTGTTTTTTGTAATGGCTGTGCTTTTGTTGAAAACAATTACTACGTTCCAATATCATCATCCATATCGATCCATGATCTAAAAGTGTGAAACGAATCGATTCTCTTGCATTACGTCGTAAAAATCACATATAATTATTGACAAATGAATTTTGTATTATGAAGAAATATCGCGACATTTCCGCTACTAGATGGCATCACTGTGTCCTTCGACAGAAAAATTTCGGGATCACAATCGAGTATGAATATTGAAAAAGGTACAAAATTATGTTACACGATTATAAATTGTTTTCAAATCTGGTTAATATAATTCTTAATATCATAAAGTTACTATAAAACTTTAATCTTTATAGCTTGTTTACAACGTTTGCAATTGCAAGTGTTCGAACACTTTCGTAAGCTTACTATAAAATAAACATGTATTATACTGGCGTGCAAAAGTTTCCTTAAACACGAAATAAGCGCAAATTCATCAAAGTTAAAAAAGCAACTATTCGGAAAACTTTCTCACGCCATTACAGTAGCCTTTTACCAATAAAGCATCGAGTTAACGATTCGTGTCGTAAATTTGTTTACAGATAGAAATATACGCTCGAATAGTTCGGTATTTCATAGATAGAAAGAGAGGGGGCATTATATTCGAGGGGTTCACGGTAAGGTAAGGAAAATGTACAGCAGTGCGGAGATACGCTCCTGCGGGTTACGATCACGATCGTGGCGCGTGCTATGTGTTTGTGAAATTGTGCATTCGAAGAGAATTTATCGTGTCGGAAATACCTTCGCGAGCGTCTTTCGCGTTAAACGAATTAGCGGGCGGCTTTAAAGTCGTTCGATTCACAGCCGAACGGTTCCTGACTTGCAACGAGCGAGGAAAACATAGAGAGAACGTTCGCTCGTTCGTATGCATCCATAAGCGAGAGAAGGTGGGATCGACGATCTACGATGAAGTACGCTCGCGTGGGTAGCGATCTACCAGTACGATAAGAACCGTACAGACGGCGATAAAAACGATAAGAAAAGATTGTCAACGAGTGAAACATAACTGCAAGCAGTAGGCCAGATATGAGGTATCGCTGGAACATCGAGTATACCGTTTCTTCGCGTCACTAGACCTACCGTTTTGCCTCGGTGTCTCTCTGTGCATCGTTTTACTATTACTTCGTCGGGAGAAAAGGTGAGAGACCCGTAATTTTCCATTATTTCTTTTATTCTTTTAATCGGGGACACTGTCGGCGGCGTGCTTTCGAAACTTTTCGCGCACGACGATAACCGACAGCTAAATATCATCGAACGACCAATCGAGCGGTTGAACGTGTCGAAATTAATAACTGTGAGAACTGTAACGCGAAGCCAACGATCCATTAATCCAATATCAACTTGCAGTGGTTCTCGTGCTTTTACGAGGCGCTACCATAGAAATCCATTGTGACATTAATGTTTTTAAATTATGTATTCCTATAAATCGTCTGTTGTTGTTTTAAGAAGAAATGCAATATTTTGTCATTTTTCCGAGTATTGAAGGTCATCGCCATTATCGTTGTCGGTTATAAAACAATAGAATGAGGGGAATCCCGGTGTATATAGAGTGTTCGATCACCCCTGAGAAAAATTGTAATGGGAGATTCTAGAGGCCAAAATAAGACGAAAATCAAGAATACCAATTTGTTGATGGAGCTTTCGTTAAAAAATTTATATGTATGCGTGTTTTTGTTTCTTAACGTAGATCATATTATTCTTTCCATAGTGAACAAGTGTCGTGTATTATTAAAGTATCTAATGACGTTAAAAGAAAGGAGAATTCTCTTAGAAAAATTGGTGTATTGGCTTTAATAGAGCATCTAGAGGCGAATGAATACTTTTTTCGATGCGTTGATCTTTAAGTGAACTTGGATAACAGGAAACACGTTCATACGAGAGAAAAGGATAAAATTAATATGTTTTTGGTGGTAATATGTACTACTTCATTTCAAAATATATTCAAAACGATTATCTTTAACTTATATTTTTAAATATAATTAATAATCGATTATTTCCCAATTTCAGATTCGAAGTGACGATAGTAATATACATTGTTATTTATTAATTAACTGATATTGAAGCTTCAAATTATGCTATCAGTTTTAAATTTGAGGAAAATATTTTTCAATTTTTCACGTTCAAGATCATGAGAAAGTGACAGTATTATCGCTCTGGAAAGAATCGTTATCGTATTATAATATTTATCTCTTCGAAACGAACAATGATCGAAAGAAACAGAGACATTGTGGATACTTACGATGAAGGAAACACCCAGTAGAATATAATTTCTCTCTTGAAAGTTTTTCTGATCCATTCTCTCGCCAACGTCAGCGGTGTGTTTGTTCTCCGCTAACGTTGATGTTCTGTGGCCGGAGTACAATTTTTGCTCGGCGTTCTCCTCATTAATAATTTCGAAACTAACATTTCTTATAGATGTGGGTCAAAGTCTAATTTTTAGTTTTGCGAAATCCGGATCCGAAACTTCGCGAGGTCTCGAAACACTAAAAACTTGAAAACTTTCGAAACTCTAAATCTAAATAACTCTTTTTTTAATATTTCTAAAAAATATCTATTTTGTCGGGAGTATGGTTAAAATCATATTTGTGTAAATACTTAAATTGCAGCATTCGCTCTGAATAACTTTTGTCCAAGCACAAGTATAATAAAGGTAGAAAATTAGAAAATAATAGAAGCGTACGTTTTTATAAAATAATAAAGGATCAAATATTAATATTTACTTAGAAAAATATCTAATAAACATTTGTATTTAAAAACACTAGCGTTTGAATCTTTTCCGGGTTCAATTGACTTCTTTTATCAACTATGATGTCTCTGTTTATCTTATGTTTATCTTATATCATCCTACCAAAATCTAAAGATAATTGTGGAATACAGAAGTGGTGGTTCTCGTAAACAGTTATTAATCTCTTGTTTCGGGGGTTCGATAAGAGTTTTGTTTTTGGCAGGTAAAAATAAACGTCATCAATTCTGAGTAAAAACTCCACAAGACCCATCCCTAATTTTTATTTAAATAGCGCTGGAACGTTAATCGAAAAAGGAAACTAAACGCGTGTTCCGCAGAGTTAAACATGCCGCTGTTCAAGGCGCGTGTCGTGCAAAGGTCACCCACGTTGGAAAAGGTTTCGAATGGTGGCACGCATTATGGGAACAACCATTGCCACCAAAATGGTAACGAAAACGACCAGGAAGCCACTGACGCCGACAACAACACGCGTGCCCAGAAGAACAATGCCGTTTCTCACAATCAAACGCAAGAGCAACGACGATCATCCAGAGTGTCTAGGCCGCCCTTGGTGTTTCATTGTCAACTGGCGCATGGCAGTCCCACAGGCCTGATATCGGGTTTCAGCAATGTACGGGAACTTTATCAGAAAATAGCGGAATGCTACGAATTACCCGTAGAAGAAGTAAGTTTTATTTATTTCTGTAAACAAACAAAAATCCATTTATGAATACAGGGTTTTAAGCCATCCTTGGAAGAAATTTTAATGAGAGATTCTCGAGGCCAAAATAGGACGAAAATCAAGAATATTAATTTCTTGATTGACGCTTTGTTAAAAAGTTATTAAAATTTAAATTAAAAAATTCCAAATCGTTCTCAAAAAATTATGTTTGGTTGCAGAAGTCAATTACAATCATTTTTGGTGAATAGACATATCCCCGAAATCCTACGCACTTTCGAGAAAAAAATTCGAGTAGATGCTGAAAATTTAAGTTTGTTAAAAATAATTTATAACTTCTTTTGCTGTGTAGTTAGAGACATTGTTTTGTTAAAGAATAAAATGGGATTCTAGTAATCGTCTCCCTTCTGGACTTAAGATATCTAGTAATAATTTGAAGTGTGCTTAAGTATTATCTTTTCCAGCTAAACTCATAATCTTGCTGATTGCGAACACTGAAATTAAATGAGGCACATTCCAGCCATATCTGGTTCTGTTGACTTAATCTTGATTTTCCAATTTTATATGAATTATCTGTAATAAAAATACATTTATTTCTTAATATTTCGTTTATTTATGTATAACAGTTTCTATGCAACACGGCGTTGTGTTTTTTTTAATTAATTTTGTATAATTCCATATAAATTTTTGTTGCAGATAAAAAAATATTTGATGACGAAATGTTCGATATTCCTTTATTTAAAAAATTGCAATTCTTTTGTCTTTGATATATATTGTGCAACTATTTAATCGTGGTCGCTGGTGTTGGTATTGAAGAATTAATCTTGAAACATTTGAAAGTGCAAGGCAGTCTGTTATTGTTCATTTTAATGAAACACAATTTTGATGATCTATTATTTATTACTATGATAACTTAAAAGAAAAGTAAACGATCCAATTTCAATTTCAGGAGTCAATGATCACATCATGTACATATCTGAACGTATTTTAATATCAGAAGCAAAAATGTGCACTTACAAAAACACTGAAAAAGAGACTTTTAAAAAGAAATATCCTTGACAACATATCGGTCTTTTTGATACCATTTGAATTGTATATAAAATATTTGTCATATCATCGCAATTGGAGGAAATATTTAAGTGGCCAGAGTTCAGTGGAACATCCTGCACAAACCCACAAAAAGTACAGAAATTAGCGCTACAAAAACACGTTGCAAGTTCGACGGTCACCAGTGACCATTGCAGCAGTGATCGTGCTAAAGATCATGTTGTCGTATATCTGTTTCATCGTATTTACTTTGACATCACTTACAATACGATATAATCATATAATTCATGTTTTTTCTTTTAAACAAGATCACACGACTCGCAATCTGTTCTTTTTTTATCGTTGCCGTGTTCTCACCAATGTCGAGACAGATAGCGAATGATGTACGGTATCGCAAACTTTAAATGATCTTCCAGTACGGTACATGGTCAAAGTCACTTAACACGTTGACTGTCACACCAGTTTTTCCAATCTAGGGGTATCCTCGGCATCTTTTCAAATTATAACAGATATAAATATTCAACAGTACAATGGAGTACTTGTTTTTTAGTAATATACCTAATGTTAACCCCTTGCCTTACGATTTAATTTCCAACTGTACGTGCCAAAAACGACATCAAGATTATTACATTTCTGAGACGTCATTGTAAGCTAAGGGGTTAATGAAATTGTTCAAGAATTTGCAAGATTTATTGCAAGCGTTTTAAACACGCGTTGTAGGTTTGAACCGCCGGTCACCGGTGACCGCCATGACAGTGATCAGCCTGTTAATCATTCTTGGCGGTAATTTCTGTACAAATGGGGATTCGTAGCGCGTTCGTTTCAGCATGCTTGGCTCTCTATAGGGAGAGAGTAATATTCCGGATACAGGAAACATCGGTTACGGGCTGCGGCCTCTCGTCGATCTGGTGGTTACGTTCTCTCCGGCGCGACGCAGAGTTGCGTGTAACTTGCCGTGTAATAACAGGTTGTAAATGCCGTTGCCAGCACATTTACTAAGTTGACCGTCACACAGTAATCAGAATGTTCATAAAGCTGGTGAAAATGCAGATCTTGCTATTCAAAATTCATTTCTGTGTACAGCGACGGGGCCAAAGAAAGCCAAAAGCATTTGTAAAATATCAGTAACTTGCATACAAGATCTTAGTTCATTTTGGTAACGGTCATCTAGTCAAGGCTATCCTTTCACTTCGTATGAAATAGACATTCTTATGCGACTGTACAATGAGTATTGTTTTCAGAACTCATGTTGATTATACGTTGTTTATTTTCCTTAGCGAGTGCTGAAATTTCTTAAAGCCTTGAACCTTATTTTTTGAACACTCTATATAGTTTTGCGTTTTTTAATTTGTCCGATTATGTATCGCTCATCCGTTTCGATTAGAATTATTTCCTTCCTCGCTCAGCGGCTTTGCACAATGCACCGTTATACATAGTTATTTATAGTCTTCTCTATGGTAGAATAGGTTCTGTGTATTGTAACTTTGATTCGAAGGTACAAAGTTATACAAAAGCAAAAATGTTGTTCTACAATATGCATGAAAAAAAATATGAAGGATGCACTAATTTATTAAGTTGCGTTATAGATGGTATATTTGCATTTGTATTGTATTTTCTTCCGTAAAAGTCGTACTTCGTTCAAACTTCGTTACATGTTCATATGTTATCTTCGTAATTTTTCTGCTATTTTCATTGAGATTTACGAAGCGTAACTGAATAGTCTATCCTTCTATTTTCTCCGTACCGCCAGATACGAAAGTTTAGAGCAAAGTGTAACCGCACCATGCATCAAATATGAAAAAGACCGCGAAAAAAAACGTCACCGCAGTGAACGTATTAAATCAAAGGCAGAATTGAACCGCTATTCCGTAACACCGGTTAAAAGCCGCGGTGAAAGTCGACGGATCGCTAATACGACTGCAGTAATATGAAAGATCAGAGACTTTCTGTTTCCTTAAATAGATTCTAGCTGTATTTTCTTGTATACTCTTAGATAAATTAGATCTGCCTTTCTCGAACTTTTTAATTAAATGGCTTTTTAAAATGGAAAACATGTAATTAATACTCGACTGCATTTTATTCGTGAAAACGATATCCAAATAATAATTCTTATGTCGAAATTGTAAAGCCAGTTGAAAATTGCAGCTGTATTCTATGTAAGAACACAACATAACACAGAATTTAGGATTTTAAAAAGAAAAGTATAAGTTACATTACATTTTTAGTTGTAATGGTCGTTGTAATGCATAAAGTTTGCCAAAATATAGTATTCTATAGTTCATTTAATCATTGTGTACAAAATAATGATTATTAAAAAATATGTGATTTCATTTTAAAAAAGAAATATCATTTAATATACAGGATGTTCGACTACTCCTGGGAAAAATTTTAATAGGAGATTTTAGAGGCCAAAATAAGACGAAAATCAAGAATATTAATTTGTTGATGGAGTCTTCGTTAAAAAGTTATTAATCTTTAAAGTTTCCCCCGTACAGAATTTTTTTCTAGAAAGCGGGTAGGATTTCGGGGGTAGGTCTGTTCACCAAAAATTATTGTAATTGACCCCCGCAACTGAAAATAATTTTTCCAGAACGATTTGAAATTTTTTAATTTTGTCGAAAAATTTCACATCTCGAATTTTTTTCTCGAAAGTGGATTGAATTTCGAGGGTATGTCTAATAACCAAAAATGATTGTAATTGACCCCCGCAACTGAAAATAATTTTTCCAGAACGATTTGAAATTTTTTAATTTTGTCAAGAAATTTCACTCCTCGAATTTTTTTCTCGAAAGTGGGTATGAATTCGAGGGTATGTCTAATGACCAAAAATGATTGTAATTGACCTCCGCAACCAAAAATAATTTTTCCAGAACGATTTGAAATTTTTTAATTTTGTCGAAAAATTTCACAACTAAAATTTTTTTCTCAAAAATGGATTGGATTTCGAGGGTATGTCTAATGACCAAAAATGATTGTAATTGACCCCCGCAACTGAAAATAATTTTTCCAGAATGATTAGAAATTCTTTAATTTAGCATAACATACATGTAAAACACTTTAACATGAAACGTTCTCAGCGATATTTTAATGATCGGTTCTCTCTTTCAGATACTTTTCTGCACGCTAAACACACACAAAATAGAGATGACGGAATTGCTAGGTAGTCAGATTGGGGTTGGTGATTTTATATTTGCGCATAAGAAAGGTACGTGACAATATTTGGACCTATAAGGACCTCAGGATTTTTCAATAACGAAACTTCCAATTAGATTTAGTGACTTCAAATATTTGATTCCTCATATTACAAACTAATTTTTGCAACGTCGTAGTGTGTCTTTTTTTTCGTTTTCAAGTTCCTTAATGTCATTGAATGTACATTAGAATAAAAGCTATCGCCCTCGTCGAAAAACTCTTTAGAAGCTCTTCAGAAACCTCTCGATACTGTATCGATAATATATTGTATCAGGTCGACCGAAAGAGATTGAGTTGGTGAAGTCCGGCGACGCTCTAGGATTAACGATAACCGATAACGGCGCAGGATATGCCTTCATAAAGCGTATAAAGGAAGGATCCGTGATCGACAGGATAAAGGTGATCGAGGTCGGGGATCATATAGAGAAAATCAACTCGGATAGTTTGGTCGGTAAACGGCACTTCGAGGTAGCGAAAATGTTGAAGGAGATCCCGAAAGGTTCCACGTTCACGTTAAGGCTGATCGAACCGTTGAAAAATGGCTTTGGGAACATTGGTCCGCGCGGAGACCTCAAGAAAGGAAAGAAATCTGGTTACGGTTCCGGAAAAGAGACGCTAAGGTTTAAAGCAGACGGAAGCGCGCAAATTATAGAGATGGTAACCGTTTCTTTAATGAAGAGTCAGCTATAAGAAATGAACAATTTTAATAATAACTGTCTTTATCTCTTCTTTCCATTTCTCGTCGATAGGTGGATGATGCTGCCACGATAGGCATTGAAAAGATTAACGTAATTTTAGAGAGCTTCATGGGTATCTACGATACGGAATTAGGCATGTAGACTTTTTGTAGAAATGTACAGTGCTATTGGAAGACGAAATATTGATACACTACCCAGAAATTAAACGACGAGGTCAATCATTAAAAAGATGGCAACACTTTGAAGTTTAAATATTGATTGTTTAATGTTTCGTTTTCTAATGGTATCTTGTCTGGTTAAACGATTGTGTTAATTTCATATTAATTGAGTTTTGTTCCGAAACAGCAACGCAAATTTGGGAGCTTGCCGAAGGTAAAGGCAACAGCATCGAATTCGCAGAGGCAATAGACAATTCAGATTTGGAGGCTTTCGGATTTACCGACGACTTTGTCATTGAATTATGGGGTGCTGTTACAGACGCTAGGGCCGGGCGACATCGATAATACAAATAACTGATTAAACAAAGACAAAATAGAGCACTTAAAGCCATGATTTGTATGTTAAACGACTTGTTAGACGACGTTACCAAAATTTTATTCATGCTCAGTGACTGAGATGATAGGTCTGCCGAAGATCTAAATCGTTATGGAATACTCCACGAAATTGTTGCAATGTAAATTATTCACCTATTAGTGTTTAGAACTTGTATAATTTATGAGATAAATTTATAAATATATAGAACTATAAGAGATAGCAAATAAAATATTCTAAACGAAACTGTATTGTGATAATTTTTCAAAGTACAGTGGAACTTCGATTAACTGGAATCCGGTTATCTAGTGTAGGAATTGTACATACGTATGTTAATCAATGGTGTTGTCACAAATTGTGATAGCAACGAATCACACATTTTAATTTCAGTTGACCTGTGTGTGTATAATACGGGTCTAGTCCCTGGATGAGTTGCTGAAATAACATAGATTCAAACCAGAAAGAAAAAATCCAAGACAAAACATTCTTACTTGCAATGGTATCGTTCTTCCACAAGAAGAAGGCACAGTGTGTTTACATCCCAACTCCTGTTGCAGTCCACTGATTCACAGGTATTGGTCGAAAACGGTGACGAAGATCGGTGACAGCCAATCAGCGGACTGCAGCAAGAGTGGGGATGTAAACTCGCTGTGCCTTCTTCTTGTAGAAGGACGATACTTGGAGTTAAGATGAGCAAACACTTTGTTCCTCTCGAAATATTCATTCCTTTTAATTGCAAACATCTTTTTAGCAAATTAGTGTAAGTGTCTCAAACATCGGTGCGACTATTAGGATGAACACCTTATATAAATTGTATTTTAAATTTTTTTCCTCACGCCTCAATTATCTGATAAGTCATAGTCTCTTAGTCTCTATAAAACCGGTTAATCGAGATTGCATTGTATAGCAATGCTTAATTCTGTTGACTAGAATAAGAACGCTATTCCAGAACATCGTAAAATTAAATATTTTGGACAAGCACTGGACTGTTAAATTAACCATTTATTTTATTTATAATCTACGCAATATTATTCAGGTACATCATCAAACGTTTCAGAGCTCAAAGAAGCGAATACAAGATTAACGTGTTTCTGTTTTTTGTGGCAATAGTATTTGATTCTTAATTACGAAACTTGAGATTGTTGTGATTGCTTTAATTAAAAATGTTTTATCATGCCATATATTATAGCCAATAAAATGCAGCTAACTTTTGAAAAATTAAAGCTGAGAACCTGTTATCTACATTTGTAAACGTGTAGATATAGTCATTGCTCTCGAGATCGTGGAGTAGGTTAACCTATATGAATATTTTGTACAGCTTGTTGAGTGAATTTAAGGAAAAGTCATGGCCTTTGCCATAAATAGGGCTAGCTGTATGCTTTTCCGTCTGAACACGGGTTCAAGCAATAGTTATAAACACCTCAAACTTTCAAGGGTACGTAACATTTATGGTATTGAAAAGTTCTAAATAACAGATACCTAACCTAAGCATGTAACTTTACATTTATCAGTATAATGTCAAATATAAAAAAAGACAGGAGTTCGTCGTTCAATAGCTTTACTTATGATTTCATGATCAATTTTTTTATTACATTTTAGAATAATGTATTTTTGTAGCAGTTTGTACATTTGTATTACGGTGTCATCATTTGCTTATGAATAATTATCGAAAAAATATATTTAAACAAACACTTTTCGTTGTGTAATTTTAGTAGAAGATTCAATCTTAAAAATAATTCTAAGAGGAATATTTTATAATTTCTTTTTTTGAGCATTTGTTGTATCATTATATTGTACTTTATATGTGGAATATAAACACAATAGAACTATTTTTCAGTAGGTATGTGCAGTTAATTTTTCAATCAAAACTGATATTCCTGAAGTAGAAGAAGAAGTTGAGAAACTATGTCCACCGGTAGGAGAAGGAAAAATATTCAAAAATGTAGACGAAGTAGTATCAGATATACCAAACGGTGCTAGACTCTTGGTTGGTGGATTTGGACTTTGTGGAATTCCAGAAAACTTAATAGCAGCCATACTGAAAAGAGGTTCAAAAGATTTAACTGTTGTCTCAAATAATGCAGGTGTTGAAGACTTTGGATTGGGTTTACTTTTGAAGGAACACAGAATTAAGAGAATGATTGCTTCTTACGTGGGTGAAAATCCTGAATTTGAAAGTCAATATCTTAGCGGTCAATTAGAAGTTGAATTAACACCACAGGTGATTATTAACAGCATTTAGGATTTCAGATTTAAAGTTACGGTGTATATTATAAAAGTATTTTAAATGTCTAGGGTACATTGGCAGAACGTATTCGTGCAGGTGGAGCTGGTATACCAGCCTTTTATACACCTACCGCATATGGAACTTTAATTCAAGATGGTAATGTAGTTGTGAAATACGACAAAAATAAAAATGCAGAAATATCTGGAGATCCAAGATCCGTAGCACAGTTTGATGGTAGAAATTATATTATGGAAACTGCGATCAAAGGAGATTTCGCGCTTGTAAAAGCATGGAAAGCGGACAAAGCTGGAAACTTAATTTTCAAAAAATCGGCTAGAAATTTTAATCCGGTAATGTGCAAAGCGGCTAAAGTAGCTATTGCCGAAGTTGAAGAAATTGTAGAAATTGGTCAGTTGGATCCAGACAATATACATTTGCCTGGTATTTTTGTTGACAGAATTGTTAAAGGTCCGTCGTACGAAAAACGAATAGAGGTTTGTACATATTTGCAATTTGCATAACTATTTTAACGAAAACGATTTGTTATAAGATTTTTTATTTCTTAACAAATTAGAAAGTAATAACAAAAGAATCAATGAAGCCTAAAAAAGTGACACCAGCGAGCAAGGCAAGGGACAGGATCGTGAAGCGCGCTGCTCTTGAATTTGAAGATGGAATGTATGGTAAGACATTGAGAAAATAAAAAATATATTAAAATAACGCATTTCGGGTTTCAATGAACGAATACTTTGCAGCCAATTTGGGAGTCGGTATACCTACCCTTGTGTGCAAGTATATTCCTAAAGACGTGAAAGTAACGTTGCAATCTGAGAATGGTATTCTCGGTCTTGGCCCCTATCCAACCGAATGTGAGATCGATCCAGACTTGATTAACGCTGGAAAGGAGACAGTCACGGTATTACCGGGAGCATCATTCTTCTCTAGCGATGAGAGCTTCGCCATGATTCGAGGGTACATATTAAAATAAACCTTAAATAATTTTTGTAATTAAAAATTACTGTTCAGTTTGATTCTTTCAGAGGTCACGTGAATATGACTATGCTTGGGGGCATGCAAGTATCGGAAACTGGAGATTTGGCTAACTGGATGATTCCGGGAACTATGGTAAAAGGAATGGGAGGTGCAATGGATCTAATTTCTGCGGCAAGTACGAAAGTAGTGGTCACCATGGAACACAAAGCTCGCGATGGAAGCCCAAAGATCTTGAAAAGTTGTACATTGCCCATTACAGGTAATACAGGATGATTTGCTCGCTTATAATAATACTATCGCCTAAACAGGGACAATTACACATTTTTGATATGTTGTTTCAGGTCAACAATGCGTAGACTTAATAATTACAGACATGGCAGTGTTTGAAGTAGTCGTGGGACAAGGATTAAAGCTTATAGAAATTGCACCCAACGTCGATATTAGTGATGTCGTTAGTTCTACCGGCTGCACATTTACAGTAGCCGACGATCTAAAAGAAATGAGACAGGTGGATGTAAATGATTGTGAATAGAACCAACCGAAGTTCTGCTAAAAATTAAATTTAAACGAGACAGGATTAACATTTTTAATCACTTGCTTCGTTTGGGTATCACGGTTCTCGATTGTAAAATTATACATACGTACGTATATTTAAGAATATCTTGCAATTGCATTTGCTTATTATAAGTGTACTATAAATACAATGCGGCGGCTAGATCTTAATTAAAGAAGTAATATAATTTTGTAATACATACGCTGAAAGAGGAAGAAACAACAAAGTTTTGATAGAATGGGCATCGTTTATATTTTTATCAATGTTGTTCGATCAACAATTATATCGTTTATTCTCTAAATTTGGCCTTCACTCGTGCAGGAAGTGGTAGCAAGTAAAGTACGCTATTAAATATACACAAACCGACAGCAAATGCCAACGAGATCAATAAATTTAAATCGACGTTCAACACTTCGGAAATATTTTCACCTTCGCGCGTGAAACGTTCAATCAAGTAGGTCCTTCCATCTGGGTACCGACAGAGTTCCGGTATTCCAGGACATGTGAAACTTTCGTTGTAATGCAGGTTTAAGAACATAGGCATGTCGATGGCCAGTTGATTCAAAGCCAACGACGCGTATCTCGTTGGCAATGCGGTGGAAACAGCAGCGAGCCAATACGGTAAACCTTTCAAGCTCCTGACGGCTCCAGATGCAATAACAAGAGATACTAATGTCACGTACAGCACCGTTATCGCACCTGTTACTGGTCTACCGACAATCATCAGCACGGCCACGGTAACTTGTTCAGCTGCGACGTAACTGGCCCAAAGAACTCCAGAAGCGTAAGCCCAGGATGACAAGTCTAGCTCCAGGATGGGCGTTAAAATACCGATGGTAATCATGGTCGAGACAAAACTTAATGGTAAACTTAACAACGCGTACGCGGTTAGGAACATTGCACCACCGTAAAGACCCTCCCTTTTCTCTTGATAATATCTAGCACGATAACCTGGAACTGAGTAATTAGCAAGCGTTACATCCTGCTGGGTGTCGTTAATGCGTCGTGCGAACGAAGAGAGCGTCAATTTGCGAGGACTTACAAAGGAGCGCCGTCGATGCTATCCCAGCGACATAGAACAACGTCAATACGTTAAAAACTAAACCTCCGGTTTGTAGAAATATTCTGGACTGCACGGGTGTCGAGTGGGAGTACAAAATGCTCATTAGGGCGACGGAAAATGGCAGTAACAGGAGTCGAGTGGCGAAGTGTCCCAAGCCAGACTTACTAAAGGCGAACGTCGCCGCCATGCCTCTCCTAAAATGTGCATACTGTAATGCTCGTTGAACAAGAATTACATGTACCATGTGCCCACGAGAAGAAGGCACAGCGTGTTTACATCCCCACTCTTGCTGCCATCCGCTGATTGGCTGTCACCGTTTCGACCAATGCCTGTGAGTCAGCGGACTGCATCAGGAGTGGGGATGTAAACACGCCGTGCCTTCTTCTCGTGGACACACGGTACATAGCGATGAGTCCCACCACTACGTGTACACATTCGTTGGAATATACACTCACAAATAAAGGGCGAGAAGAGTAGAGAAGCAACCCGGTTTGATGCCACGACCCAGACCTTTGTGCATGATACCGAGTGGCGTGTCTTTGACATTTGGCGGCACTTGGGGAGCCTCTTTCATGTAAATAACACCCTCAGCTTTGAACTTGTCAACCAGGACGGATATTTGCTGATTAGACTCTAGGAAACGGTCTCTGGATCGGCGATCGACCGTCGATAGACACACTAAAGCGATCGTTTACTTGTAACTTAATCTTTTGACAGTTTTGCTCTTTGTATGGAATAAAGTAAATAACACGGCATTTAATTTTTTTAGGTTACCCTATCTCGTTAGGAGGTACTTACAATAGTACATTAATGGATTCTCAAGTTCCGGACACGGGAATCCGATGTAAGTGAAGTAATCCAGCATGCTTCTGGTCGGCCCCGAATACACCACTGCCCCTAAACACAAAAGAGTCACGCGACTCACGAACGGCAGCACGTCCGATCTCGGAGTCTCCATCGTTAAAACGACAATAGACCCTCTCCTAGTCGCGTAGGACCAAAGCATAGAGACAATTAAATACGTGTTCAAGGGATCAGTGTCCCAGGTTGGCTCGTCCAAAAGAAGCAACGTGGGGTCCTTAGCAAGCTGAACTCCCAGCATCAGCCTCCTGTACTCTGGCTTTGTCAGATCGTTTACAGATCTATTCGCGACTTGAGATAACGCCAGATCGGCCAACGTTTGGCGAACCCTGGCCCCCCTGTTGCTCAGATTGGCAAGCCAGGTGGCGTACGTCAGAGTTTGACGAACAGTCAAACTTGGTAGCAAGTGGCATCTGTGGGCCACGTATCCACCATGACGCCTGAACAACTCTGGCGTCAATATATTATTGTTCAGCGTCACTCTACCCCTTGTCTCTCCTTCCGCCCTTCCGGCTGAAAGATACAACGAATGGTGGAGCGACTATATTACACTGTTGAACAGGAATATGCGAATTTTTGCTTAAAAATTTTGTATGTTAGAATATCATAAAATCGCTTTGGATCCCTATTCTTTGGACAATTCTACATTAATTTACGTTCGTAGGATAAAAATACATGCACAGAGGTGGACGATCCGTATAGATCGCGATCTTACCAATAACATCGAGCAGAGCCCTTTTCCCGGATCCCTTCGAGCCTAAAATTGCCAATACTTCTCCGCCATGAACTCGAGCGGATACGTCCCTCAATACCGCGGTCGGTTCCGATTTGTTCAAGCAACTTCCTTCGATCACCACGGCGGTGGAATGATACACGTTCGATATATCCAACGTACAGTCCGACGGTATCATCTTGAATCTGTTCTCGACTACTGGACCATTCGCGTTACATGCCACTTCACGATCCTTAAAAACAGATCAAGAGAGAGGAACTTAACGATCGATCGAGATCGGTTAGGAACCTTAATCGTACCTAAGGAAAATCGAAGACCAAGAGCCAAGGTTCCCTCGGACAATTTCGAGCGTACTGTGCAGAAAACAGCACAAAGAAAGAACGGCTCGTCGGTGGGATGCCGGTGGTGCACTGTGGCTGTTCCCCGTAACGATGCGTCAGCTGTCGAAAATGCGAGAGCAGAAGTTGCTGGCAAAGCGAACGAAACGATCTACGAGGGAGCACGACGGTTGTAAAAGTGGCCGACCGAACATTGCATGTGAAACGTAGCCATCGGTAACGATACCTGGCTGGGAGTTGGCTTCACGAGGTGAATGTCTCCTCTCGGAAGAGATTGGTGGGAGGTCGAAGTACACGTACCATCGGTACTAGCACACGGGTGTAACTACCGAACTAGAATCCCCACGTAAGTCTCCGAAAATTTCGTCGTCGATCTTCGCCGTTACGTTCGAGCAATATTGCTTCACGGACGAAAATAGACGTTTCGAGAGGAAGAATTGCTTCGTACGGAGCGTCCATCATGGCGGAACTGATTAGAGCAATGACGGAGTTTCGAGTCCGTTCCTGAGAAATGAACTTGGATTTCGATTGGAAGAAGGAAACGAGAGTGAAACACCGTTGGTGGATTATCTCCGGGACCGGAGGTAGAGTACGTCGGAGCTGACAGTGGACGAAGGTGGGGCGTGGGGCCCGAGTTCTCGGCGGGTGCGTCACTGCGAACTTGAAAGACCAAATGGGAAGGAAGGGGGAGAGCCGAGAAGGGGGTCCGGCGGAGACTCGGAAGGCACGTCTGTCAGAAGTCAGCGTTTAGAAAAGGCTCCCTGGCGAGGCAAGCGTCGGACATACCGATGCTATTGCGGTATCGCGATCGCGAATCGAGTGATGCGTTCGCGGGTAACGATTCCTGAGGTGACAAACCGTGTCATTTACGGCTTCGGTATCGACTGACAGAGCCCGCGAGAGGATCCGCCGGGGGAGGAAGAGGAGAAGACGGGGGAAGAGGAGATTCGCCGGAATGGAGAAGCAGCATCACCTTGACTCGACCAGGCTCAGTTGAAAGCTCATCCTGAATACCGGCGGTGAGTCATTGTCACGAAGATTCGATTCGCGATCCACGAGCGGACCGCACTTTCTTCAAACTTTGCCTACGGGTGTACCTTACACGTGAGAATTTGTTTTTCACGCGAGCGGCCGCGCGGCCCTCCATTTCCATTGTTTCATCGCGGAGACGATTAACGCGATAGCAAGACGCGTCGTGCCGTTTCTTTCGATTTCACGAAAGGAAGGAACTCGGCCGAAACGGCGTACGCAAAAACAGCGAGCCACGGAGGAGAAATACGTTCACGCATACGCGATTGAATTTTTGCGCGCGTTTTCCTCTCTGGTAGCCAGCGCGTTCCTGTTCGCGCGAAGAAAATGCAGAAAAGTGCGAAACGGTTAATACCGGCGGCGCGCACGGTTTTAATTTCCGCGGCAGTCACGGTTCAACGATTAGTAGAACCTGATTTTGCATAATGAGAAATGTTTACCGGCACGGTGAAAGCAACAGGTGATTAGGAACGGGTGTATTTATTTTCGACGGCCTTCGTCCGGCGAACTTCTCGAGATGGATTATTTTCCTTTGCGTAACTACGATTTCCAAGTCCTTCCGCGAGGAATGGAACGAGGCGTGTGTAATATCCCGTGGCATTCTCGTACGCGGTGCTTTTAATTTCGCTGTCGATACTTTCACCGCCGCGGACTGGATGATAAAAGCGTAATGGCACCGAAGATCGAGTAGATCGAACGGGGTTACGGATACGTCTGAATTCGATCGGACGTGGAACGAGCGTGGGAATAAAATTCGAGACGCGACGTGGACGACGTTTGCAAACGGGAGACTTCGACGAGCGCGCAAGGGATGCGCCTACGCGACTTTACACGTGCCACGGACGCCACTACGAACGATTTGCAATGATAATCAACCCTTTTCTCGTCGCAGGCACGCGTACCTTCGTGGAATATTTAAAAAAACTGGCATCACTGACCTCGGTGTACGCCTTCGTGTATCGCACTTTGCGATATCACGCACGTTTCAGTGGCGGAACAAGCGCGGACGAGGAAGCGATCCAGGAAGAGATATCAATGCTACCGTGATCAGGACTAATTTGCGAAATCTTAATTCGTCGTGCGTTAATTGAATTTAAAATACAGTGAGTAATCTCAATATTTGGACTTATCGAATACATTATTGATGAAATGATGTCTAATGTTAACGTTATTTTAATATTCGGATATACGGCACTTTGTATTAATATCATATTTTTATATCAATGTATAAGGTACTAAATAGCAGAGTAATATCCCCTGAACTTTTATCAACTTCCGGAGAACACAATATTTTTATTCGTCGAGAGGTTCGCAATATTGCTTATTATTTGTTTGCATAAATGTCTGACCTAACCATCCATCGTTTGTCGCTATAGCAGTCCCATATTTGAACGAAATGTAAAATTATGTCGGAGTTGACCGAGTTTACTCTACGCGTTGATCTCAGGTACCTCGTACAAGCTTTTTGATGGACTTTCCATCTTTTCTAGATGTCTGTTGTACGCGGATCGTGAATGCACGTGGTATCCAGGCCAGTAGCTTTATTAAGATACATTGTCACGTGTGTACGATTGAGAGCCGAGCGTAGAAATCGGTGCGTGGGACAGTCTCACAGCCGCCGGAAGAGATTTCGAAACCGGAGTACATATCGTTGTCCTCTAAATCAGTGGTTCTTAACTTCTGGCCCACGAATTCCAAGATTCTGGACAGATACCTGTATCATAATATCATAATATTGAGAAAAAACAATTAAGTTTAAAAAATAATTTCAAGTTATAATTTTGAAAGGCGTTTTTCAACATCTTTGGTCAAAATTATAAATTATCTATTTTCGTTGCGTGCTAGAATTTAAATTGAAAATGATTTTCAATATTTATATAACTAATATCTAAGTTCATGAGCTTCGATAAAAAAAAATAGTTTAAGAACCACTGGTTCATGCGATCTATGGATCCCTGTACCCAAGGGGTCGATAAACGACTGGATCTGTATTTCCCCGTTGATGTTAGAAGAATGAAATTCTGTTCCCCGAGCCACGGTTACCGCGCTAATTTGTTAAGCAACTTTAATGGGAAAACACACGTGAATTCGCGGACTGACCTCGTAGCACAGAACTATCACTTTTCGAGCACGGCCGTCTAAACTTTAACGAGACGAAAAGTGAATTTGCATAACCACGCAGGCGTGTTGTCGATCGTCTAATGGCTCGTGATGAAAGTTATCGTACCGTGAGCGGACTGTTAACGAAAGATATTAATTAAATATCACTTTTACCGGTCTTCCTGTATGCTCCATCGAGCACAAGACACGTTAACGCTTTTTATAATGTAACGAGGCCTCTTACGATCTTACGACCACGTAACTCGCGCATCATCGAACATTTAACACTCGAATCGAAACATTTCTTATATATTTATCTCTCATTGTTTCATTTTATAGTATTATTACGTATATTTAGGTCCTTGGTGGAACATAATAGCAAGAAAGTTGTTTTAATTAAGTGTAATTTTAATTATTTTATGCTTATTGCTCAGATATTTCGATTGGAAGAAATAATGTGGTTTTCTTCAAAGATGGTTTTGATCTTTTGTATGTTTTTCTCATTTTCGATTATATATTTTTATAAAATAACTTTTTTCTGCTTTGTATATTGAGAGAGGGGTGTAAATACCACACTGTGCGTTGGTGGGTCTCGTTGGAATCAGGAATTCGTTTTCTTTCATTCATATTATCTCTCATTTTCCCAGAACACCAAGATTTCTATAGTATTGCTTATGTATCTCATGGCCAATCACATACCATTAACGTCTTTAAAATATCAATTACGTGTTAGTCGGTGAGGCTGATTTATGTATGGAATAATTCTTATCTTCGAATCTATCTATATTTTCTTTTTAGTATTAGTTAGTTTTCTGGTATAATCGTTTTCATAAATATATAGATTGTTTCGTAATACAGTGGTGTACAGGGGACATACAAGTAATAAAAAAATGTATAGATACATAATCTCTCGCTCAAAGAACATTTGATGAACTGCTCTAGGTGATTTTTGTATGTAAAAAGAAATTATTTGAGTTTCAGACAGAATAGATTAATACTGTTGAAATCTACAGTTTTTTAATTGTAATCGAGATATGAACAGATTTTCTGAAACGTTTTCTTGTCAAGTACACTTTGATTTTAATAATCTTTTGTAGGACGATAAAATACACATTTCTAATGGTATAAAATATTGGCTGACTAATTAATTAAAGTTGCCTGATCATGTTCTATAAATATATTGTATAAGCATTCTGATATGCAAGTACGGGAAAGCTTTATCAATGTTCGAGCAGAGAATGCGTAACGAGACGTCTTTTTTTAATGCTCACGACCAGAAGATGTCTAATTGGGACGGAAGGTAGAAAAGGGGGTCTGGATAATGGTGAGAGTCTCTGTAACTTGAAATCGTTTCGTACCCAAGTTGATATAACTATTGCAGGAACGGGATATGCAAATGAACAGTTAACTCGAATAGTTATAGGATAGTTATTGAGCGCTGAAAAAAAAACCGTTGCGTTGCGTATGTAAATTAAGGGGACATTACAGTCGACGATCGTGGCTCGAAAAATTATACATTTAGGATCGCTGGTGGAAACGGTGATTACATTTAGCAGCTGATAATAGAAACGACGACCCGCAGACGCGTGCTAGATGCTGGTATTGTTCGACAGACCTCGTTTCAATGGCAAGAGAGCGCTATGCCAAGAAAACAAAAGTGGGAACAGTTGAATTCCAACCGTTGATTCCGGTTCTACCGAACAGCTTTGATACGTACTGAGTTGGCCATTAATGTCGGAATTTTCATTACGAAACAGCACTAAATTCTTTTTAAACGCGCTCCCTGCCAAGCTGCTTTTGACTAATTGTAAGTGCCATTTCCACGCTATGCGTATCGATAACGGTACACGTTATAAGGTTTGATAAATCTACAAAACTTGCCTATTTCTTTCTGAATGCGTATCGAAGATTTATTTCTTTATTTTTTTATCTCTTTGTGAGAGACAGGAATTCGGGAATCCTGGAACCTGGAAAGAGAAAAAGGCCCTGGGGAGTATAATCATTAATACGGAGCAGCTGGATCGCTATAAGGGGCGACGATTAGTGCAAATAACGTAGAATCTTGGCTAGTCTTTGAAGCGATGACCGAGCATACCGTTACTCCATGACGGGTAAAAATATCAGCTGATGGTAGACGGGTGGCTAACAGTTTCACAAATACGTACAATACGTAGTCGACTAATCAACGTCCAGTGCTTATGACGGAGGTGGCACTCATAGCTGCAATAATAAATAGTAGGTTGTTAAAATGTTTCATGTCTCTGTGCAAGAGTATTTCTTACAATTAAACTAATAATTGTAACTTTGGTTTTCGTGGTTCAGTTGTTCGAAATTCGTTTATCAGAACGAATTTGTCGCCATGTTAGTTCGTATAATCGATGTTCTACTGTATGAATTAATGAATAATTACGGTGCTTCAGCGTTCTGTTTGGCTAGTACACGGCTCGTTTAAATGGATCTTTGATCGTTTCAGAGAATCGTCGGTGTTAAATGTCGCGCAAGTACATACCCTTTGCGAAGTACAAAGAAGGTCCACTTTTCTCAAGAACCTGCTTAAAGTATGCTCGGTTTCGCGCAAAGAGTATGCCTGTGAGTCAACAAGTAACGGGAAACTTTGGCTCGATTAAAAAAAAATGCCATCCGACGTGGAGGCATTAGCATGGACCGCCAGACGCGAAAAGAACCGCTCCTCCGCGAACATTTTCTCGCTATACAACTGTAATTCGTTATTAACCCCTCACCTTTAGCTTCAAATGTACCACGGCGGTTAAACCGTTTTTTCCACGAATTCCACTTAGCAATTTAATGGAGCTCACGAACCCTTTCTGTGCAATTTTCCTCGGAATAACGTTTTTAAATACCAGTAAAATATTTTATTTCTTAAGTTCTTCGCGTTCTCATATCAGGTACTTCGTAGTATTTTGCGCTAACAAAATTTATTTCGTGTCCTCAGATGTAGAAATGCTATATTGAAAGTATTGTGTAGTATTGAGAGTACCCTGCAATTTTAATGGGAGATTCTAGAGGCCAAAATAGAACGAAAATCAAGAATACCAATTTGTTGATCGAGGCTTCGTTAAAAAGTTATTAACGCTTAAAGTTCCAATCGTACTGAATTTTTTTCTAGGAAGTGGGTAGGATTTCGGGGGTATGTCTATTCATCAAAAATGCTTGTAATTGACCCCTGTAAATAAATATAATTTATTTAGTATGATTTGAAATTTTTTAATTTCGTCTAAAAATTTCTATACCTACTCAATTTTTTTTCTAGAAAATGGGTAGGATTTCAGGGGTATGTCCATTCATCAAAAATGCTTGTAATTGACCCCTGTAACTAAATATAATTTATTTAGTATGATTTGAATTTTTTTAATTTCGTCGAAAAATTTCAGTACCTACTCGATTTTTTTTCTCGAAAATGGGTAAGATTTCAAGGGTAGGTCTATTCACCAAAAATTACTGTAATTGGTCCCCGTAACCGAAAATAATTTTTCCAGAACGATTTGAAATTTTTTTTTTTCGTCGATAAAATTAGGCACCATCCACCCGTCGATTTTTCTTAGAAATTTGTTTTTCATTTTTAGTAAATTTGGTTGGCGCTGTACAGAAAAGTTGTTTAATACTTTCTTGTGGGTATCCATGAACTCTAGTTCTCCTCTAAATTTCAATGAAATATATTCACTATTGTAGGAGTTATGGTTGTTTGAAAACTGGACCATTTGTTATGGGGTTTTTCTCATATTGCGGAGTCAAGGAATAACTTTTCGAATATTTTTGGAATCCCCACATATTCTACACCAGAATACGCGTTGTTTGCATTTTTAAACATTAGAATCGTCCAATCCGTTCAGCAGTTATGATGTTTCAAAGATTCACATGAAATCTCAGGGAAGCATTAGATTAGATATGCGGCGAGGAATTTTTTATCTCGAAAATGTGTAGGATTTCGGGGGTATGTGTAATGACCAAAAATGATTGCAATCGACCCCTGCAGCTAAAAATATTTTTTTTAGAACGATTTGAAAAATTTTTATATGTTTATTTTTTTTTGTATTCACTTTAAAAATGTATTAGGAGTCGAGTGTTGAGAATTGATCGGTTCAATAATTATAATTTGTATTCTGAATTCTCATATAAGCGACAGACTGTGCGCCGGTACGAATCTTCTAAGAATTCAAGCATCGCATTTCAGCCGAAATAAAAGTGAACGCTGCAAAACACGACGTTGAGTCAGCTTGATAGCCTCGCCAGAAGCGTGAAGGGTTAATTTCCCGAAGTGAACGACTGCGATACGACTCGTACGATCGTCGTGGCTTGATGCAGCGTTTGGAATAGATGCTGCGTGTGCGTTCGCGAGCCCGTCGCGAGTATCACCGTTAAACGGAATGTCGTGGTCCCTCGTGTCCATCTACAATGAGCATAATAATGCGCATACTTGAGTCTGTGCACACTTACCGGACAGTCAGCATCCGCATGAAGAAACTCGTAAAATCCGCTTTTGGTTTCCCTTCGACCGGTCGTTTTGCTTCGCGTCTATTCGCAAACGTTCCGTTTCACCTCGCTTCAACGTCCGCCAACGTTCCTCTAACAAATAACACGGACGCGCTGAAACTTAAAGCAAATTTTGCATTAGAGATTCGCGTAGAATCTTCAACAACCCAAACGATGTGAATTTCGATGCAACCAAGCTGTGTGAATTTTTTCAAACGCGATCAAACATTCAAGTTATTTGGATAATCAAATACTTAACTTGTTTTGGTTCAAATTTCAAGTACTCGAATATTTCATTCTGATAATAACTGCGTGTAAGTTCTTATAGCTCCTATTAAAGCGTCTGCTTTGTGCAACAGCAGTTTTTAATTGGCTTCATTCTCTGTTTGTATTTACTATGAATTTTTACATCCATTCTTTCGAATATTTCGAAAGTATTCGCGCGAAAGAAACTCGCTCGAGTTTGTGCATCTGAATTGCAGATCTTAACAAGTTCTCAAATCCTGTGAAAAAGTAAAGCGATTAGCGATCGGATATTGGATATCGGGCTTGCGCAACTGCAACATAACTCGCTCCGTAGCTACAATAATTTATTACAACCGGCCGTCTAACTATGTCATGGTAAATGCGCGATATTATCCAGTAATCTGTTTTATCGAATAACAACTTTGTAAAACTGTATCGATAGTGTAAACTGCTATTAAACGACCGCGTTGAAGCTTACACCGAGGAATTCGCTATCTGCCTCATCGATTCGTGATCGGTGGAGGCTTACAAATCCGTTTTGGACCGGTATTCCAGACAGATATTTTCCTTTCACGCTGCTCGGCCACTAAGGTAAATGTACCAATAAGTGGCCAGAACAAATAACGTCTACGTGGCCATTGATGCTAATACTAATTGTTATTAAGCGTATATGTATGGTAGGAACAATATTTTAACTAATTTATATTATATTATAGACAAATACTTTTTCTAAAGCATTTAATTAAAACATTGTTTGCTATGATTTTGTTATGATTTAGCCAAGGAGGAAGTACTCGTTAATTTTTATTATTAATTACTACTCACCTTATATACGTCAATGATGCAATGAAATAATACAATTCAGATTCAGGGTAAGATGGATTCAGAATCGGGTGTTTGGTTGCACAGACGTTCCACCATCCGAGGGTTAATGCATCTTATTCAAATCTGACCGACGTTAATCTGTAAACACGGTGTAATGATTATATATTAGACTCGTGGAACTGTTCAGGTACCGCAAACCATGGGTTCAGAAGCGTGGGAGCTGGAACGACGTTACTCGGTACCGGGAGCTCTGGACACCAGGGGATTGGAGCCGCCAGCCAGCGAAGACTTGCACGCATGGTCTATTTATAGGTGATCCCTTATTTCTTACCGAATAAGAAAATATCAATCTTATAGGATCCTGCCTTTTAAAGTAACACTTTGAATTTGGCTGTACAGAGTCATGCTACAATTTGAAACAAAGATTTTTCAATGAATACACCGCTGTGAATCAGCTGCTGACTGTTAAGAACAATTTTCACTAGAACTAGTTTATAAATAAGTGAATTTTTAGTGAAGCAGATATTAGGATAAGTTACTAAAGATATAGATCAGGCATTCTTCCTCTTCTAACCGAGTCGCTTTCAGGCAAAACTTGAATTCCGACTTCACGGATTCGGCGCTGGGATCAGCGGAGAAATCGCCCCTTCCTTATGGAAATTTTCAGCTACGGGACTCGACGGTGCAGAGCATCTTGAGGCACCCTAGATATGGGCCGAAGAGTCCACTGGCCAGCAACTCCTACACCTATTTGAAGTTTGGCCTGCCTAGAGTTCTGCCTCCCAGCGCGAGGAACCGCGATGGCTCCAGCGGGTACGATTCCAGCGAAGAAGGCCGTCGTATGTCTCACGCTGGTACCTCTGCCCATGGTACCTCCGCGATGCGCTCCGCCAGAAGCGACCCCGACTTCAGACACGTCCACGCTGTACCTAGGGAACACGCGCACTCCCAGTTAACGGTTTCCAGAGACAATCCGCGTTTGAGAAGCGCGAGCGAGGCCAATCTCCTTCAGGGCGGTATCAGAAACAACCGGAGGCACAGCATAGCGCCCATTGATCCTGGATACGGGGTTCATGAACCTAGAGGTACTTTTCCGCATTCCTGATCTGTCCATAACAAATAGATAAGAAGATTGAGTTCCACGTTAACCCTGAAATGCGTCGTTCATTAGAGGCGCGAATAGCAACGTAATGTTATTGCATTTTATTGCTTGCTTTATTAGCTTCCTTTTATAGACTTTGGTCTCGTTAATTAAGATTCTTTTTAACACCTGCGGTATAAACAGTCATCCTAACAGAACGTATTTTCAACGTTACAGATATGTTTCTCGCTGGTTGAAACATTTGAATGACTAAACATCCTTTTTTTTACTTAGTTGACGTAGAACATACAGGGTGTTTCTCCATCCCTGAAAAAATTTTAATGAGAGATATTGGAGGCCAAAATAAGACGAAAATCAAGAATACCAATTTGTTGATCGAGGCCTCGTTAAAAAGTTATTAACGTTTAAAGTTCCCCCTGTAGAACTGCAATAGTTTGCACTTTGCACTCAAAGTTTGTTGGAAACTTTGTCATTTGTACATAAAATAAATTTGCAGGACACGGTATTCTGGGCCCGGAAAGCTACGCTTTGCCACTGAGACCCATGCCGTGTCTTCAGCATCCCCATTTGCAGCTACGCGGGGTGGAAGCCTCCGGGTCCGATGGATTGCCCCTTCTTCGAGGAATCACTCTTGAAGCTGGAGCCACCGAGGTTCTTGCTATCATGGCAACCACGGAAAAGGAGGGGAAGCAAATCGTGGAAACTATCGCCGGCAGGAAACGCATCAAGCGAGGTGACATTTTGCTCAACGGGAGATCTGTGTCCTCGCGCTCTTTGAGGTATAATCCACATGTTATCTATACGTATGTATATAGCGATGGGATTTGAAATGCTTCAATTGATGCTTTCTTTTTTACATATATACCTCTGTTAATAATCTTGTGACTCACTGTATATACGAATTTTCTTTATATATTTAGGTCACGCGTTGCATATTTGTCAACGGAGAGCGGACTAAGTCCTGGTTTAACTGCCCAACAAACCCTCAGTTTCTATATGTTGCTACGTGGAGGCCCAAACACTTCCAAGCTGGAGGCTGATGCGTTTCTGCAGGAACTTGGCCTGGAAGCTACTAAACATTGTTTGGTGAATTCATTGACAACTTCGGAGGCTAGACGATTGGCTTTGGCCTGCCGTCTGTTGCAAGATTCCCACATTCTTGCGTTGGACAGGCCTACGCATGGCCTGGATATTTTCGATGCTTTCTTTTTGGTGGAGTATCTGAGGCAGTGGGCCAGCCGAGGTCAGAGACTCGTCGTTCTAACGCTGCATCCACCGACCTATGAGATCCTGACGATGGTCTCTAGGGTTGCGCTTACTTCCGGGGGCAGGATCATGTACTCTGGTCCCAGGAGGGATATGTTGCCATATTTTGCACTCGCAGAATTTCCTTGTCCTCCTTTCAAGAACCCTTCCGATTATTATCGTATGTATTACCATGTCATTATTTTTTTAAATTTTATTATCTGCTCTAGTACACTCAGCAGTGTATCACAGTGACATTTACTGAAAGTAAAGTATAAAGTTCTTTAAATCTATGATATTAGAATATTGGTTGAAAACGATTGCTATCATCTTATCATCTTACATTGATACACATAATATTCATACATTAGAACTTTACATATAGAAGTTTCTAAGAGAATGTTTTCTTTCAGTCGACTTAGTGACCCTGGACGATCTATCGGCAGAAGCAATGTTAGAATCTTCGCAGAGGATAGATCATTTAGCCGAATTAGCGAGAACAAGGTTACCAGGGCTGTGCGATCCTGGACCGCCTAGTGCACTTCCACCGACAATTTCTAGCCCTAATATATTCGTACAGATCTACGCGTTGCTCTTAAGAACGCTGATCTACAGCCAACTTTGGACATTAACGAGACTTCTCCGGAAGATCGTTGTCTCGGCGTCGCTCAGCATTTTACTTGGTGCAATATTCTGGGACGTCGCTGGGGATTCTAATTTATATCTGAGAGATAGAGTAGGTTTCCATTACACCAGTCTGGGTATTTTCTTTTGGCCCCTGTGCATGATAGCAATTTGCGAAGTGGCCGACTGCAGACCAAACGTGGAGAGAGATATCAAAGACGGCTTGTACGGACGATTTATTTACATTTTAATGGAGGTAAATTTAGAAACCATTATGCAGCCGGAGGAGTCCTTGTTCAGTACCAATTTTCCTCTTACTTTCAGCTCATTTGTGGAGTATTGTCTTGGTGCATAGTTTACCTGATCTATTTGGCTCCAAGTTATGCAATGTCAGGCCTCCACCTTGTGCCAGATGAGACTCTGACATCCCTTTGGAGCTATCTTGGCATCGGCTTGCTATACTTAATACTACAACACTTAATTTGTATACTGTTTGCTCATACTTGTAAGTGGACGTACTTGGCTTCTCTGTTCTCTGGGATTGTAATCGGGGAAATGACATTGGCTGGTGGTGTCTCACTGCATTTGGAAAACTTACCAAGCTGGTATCAAAAGATCAGTCCAATGCAGTGGTCTCTATCTTTATTACTGCCTCCGCTTCATCAGTCTGAAGTCATGAGCAAATTGACCAACTGCAAGCCAAAACAAATTCAGAGGCAAGACATTATTGTTCAAGCTGCTTGTGAACCACCCGATGGTGCTCTGGCACTGTACGAAATTGCTCTGGATAAGTTTAACGTACGAGGAGAATTATGGTTGGGAATAGGAATAGCCATTGTCAGTGTATTGATCGTGTTAGTATTCTTGTGCATTAGATATACTACTCCTAAAAGACTCAGAAGTGCACCAAACAAGCCATAAAGTGCAGCAATGTGGTTAATCGAAAAAATACAACTGTATTTAATCTACTGGAGTTTAATACAATGTCACAGTTTTTTAGAAATAATTAAAAGACTAACAAAGTATCCCCTCGGCGTTGCAATTGTATAAGTACAATAATAAGTATTATTTAATAGAAATCCACTCATTTGCTTCGCTATAAAGCATATACTTTAATACCGTGTCATGCTCATTGATTTTTTCTCAATTGTCTATGTTGTTGCGACTTTCTAAAGTGATCAGCTTTAGAGACTTGCAAAGTAGACTTATGCAACATAGTCCCAAAACTCAATGAGCCGTTATATTGCAGCCTTTTTCGGATGCTTTAACAAAAAAATGCAATACCATAATCCGTATTTGTAATGCTATAATAAAATCAATGGAAAATGTTTTTACAAAATAAAAAGAAGACCTACATTCACTTTTATCGTTCGCTATTTGTATTTCAACCTTGAGCGAAAATAAATGGTACCTTATCGAAGGTCATCGTTACAATTATATTCAATAATCGGTCTTCGTTATTTTCTGTGTACGTTCCGTTTAAAAAGTTTTCGCATCAACGTTAAAAATCATCGATAAACGCGTTTCACAATGTAGCTACTCGGTCGGTGAAGTTACGAGACCTTGTTCGTAAGCATAAGCTCCATCTACAACGTCAAAAATATCGGTTGATATATTTTCGAACTTCGATTGACAAGTTTAATATTTTATTAGTTTAAACTAGGTAACACGGAGTATAATGTATTCATTAATAATTTTGCACGTTTTTGAAGATCAATAATGTACCTTTTCCCAAAACGAGTTTCAATCCCATCTAAAAGCGAGTTCATGATTTATTAATACCGGAGACATTTAGGCGGTTCAAATCGATATACCATTGGGTAAATATATCTATCAGCTAAAGCCACGGTGCATATTCTAAGAGCAATGGTCGAAGAAAATAGATTGTCTCCATTTGTTAATTAAACGGGCCCAGGTAATTGTCTTGAACGATTATTTTACGATTTATCTAATGTTGATAACCGATCGTGCATCGATTTTTTTCTTCTTTATCTGTCACGGTACATCGACAATCTCGACCGAAGATCAGATTACGAATACGATAAGTTTGAAAGTTGCAACTTTAACAATCCAATTTACAGAGCGATCGTTTATCTTTGAATGCCAGATACACGCGTTGCGATCCGGCTCGTTTATTTTACAAGGTTACGTTGCAGTTTCTAATTATAGATCTGACGATGAAATTCGATGATCTTGCAACTTCTGACCGATCGAAGCACCGGAAATTGACGTTGCATAATTCGTGGTGCGTTAACTGATCAATGAATCGACCTTTAATACATGGAACATAGAATAGAAAACAACGGTCCATTTAACTTTTTCCTGATTGCGTAATAATCGTGTACGAAGATTAATAATATTCTGATCGTGATTAAATGAATAATATTAAAAAAAAAGTTGATTGAAACCGACGATATTAGAGAAAAAAACCTCTTTCTGCCAGTCTGTACTTTTTCCAGGAAACCGATGCGCCCAGCCACACATAACCTACACGACGAGTTAATTACTCTCATCGGCGGAAGTTGGCATTTACGACGATTGCCCATCGTCAATTTATACTAATTCGGCGAACGAACGGTTCGAAGTAACTGGAATTAAAGTCGAAAAAGGAAAGCAATACCGAAAATATAGCCGCGCGAGTTTCGAGTCGATCGGCCAGAAAAGAATTCATTTGAATGTCTAACAAAGTATGGTTTACGTGACCCGTATTCTCTGTTCGCGAATAGAGAACGAAATTGGTATTGTGGCGAGCAGAATTGATGGGCCTGAGCTACCCGCACCGGTGCGCGAGAACTATCGTGCTCTTCCTATCGCTGACGATTCGGCACAATTCCTGGCAAGGTCTCGGGAATGTATATGGCAGGAAGAATAAAAACAGCATGGGATAACGAGCTCGTAGGTCCGCGTGGGCGCGAACGTACAAAGCTCTTTCGCTTTCTCCCTCGTGGTACCGTTCGCCTCTTCATTGATTATTTTACTTTGGCACCACTTTCCCACCTACCACCATGTGCCCACCATCCTGTATTAGCACGTAACTTATACGTCCTGTATATACATACAATATACACACCTTCGTGCGTAAACGTATTCTTGGATCTCGATGGAAAAGGTATTTTCTAACAAACGATGTTAATTAAAGGCATACATGTACAACGTTCAATCGCATTGCGTGCCTTCCTTACTTTGCTCGTGAGTATTAACCTTATGTCAACAACCGGATGCCCAGGGTACCCTTTCTCACATTTCATTGAAAAAATGTTACAATATTCTTCTTGTAATATCGTAAAATAGATTAGACCTTCCTTCTTTAGATAGTTGTACGTCAGTTTGTATTTTTAAAATAAAAATTTATGGAGAAATTATCGAGCAAGTAAAAAATATTTATATGCTTGTTCTCGTCAGTAATCTCGTTCAACATTTTATAAATATTAATATTGTTAAACATACATATTATACACTGTGTCTCAGGTATCTTATATGAAAATGTTATTTGCAAAAGTTGTAAGGTTTAAGGAGGTGCGTAATATGTTATAAATTATTTATTTATAGGCGGATGCGTAGAGGGGCTATAAAGGTCAATTTTGTGTTCTAAAATTTAATGTACAATTTTTATATCAATTCACGTCACTGGATGAGTATTTTGGTTATTGACACAAGGATCAAATTTACGAAGAGATGTCGTTGCCTTTTATCAAATCTCAAAAGTTTGTAAAGGTGGATCTTACGCCTCCATTGGAATCATTAATAATAACGCTGATCTCGTCGTTTCAACGTCTTTCAAGTAATTTGGAGGGAGTATGTACTTACGTCATTGAGTGTTCCGAAGCGAAAAATAATTTACTCTCGCTTCTAGGTTTACGAATTCACGCCTTAACAGGCACGAGGTTGATTCACGTAAGCATCGGGTTGCTTCTAATTAGGGGCGTTTCAATTGGAAGCACGAACGAGAAACAATAATAGGTAATTACAATTTATTTTGAATTTAGAACTGTTCATTCGCCGTTATTGTCCCGCAAATAGAACCAGACCATTTCAGATTGCAAGCAAAGGGTGAAATTTCTGAATTTATCTGCGTCTGTTTTCAAGACAATGAAAAGCTTCTAATGCTCGTATCTCAAAATGCTGGCAGCTAGCAACAAAAATGTTTTATTCCAAAATAGTGTTCCGGTTGTATAACTGACTTAGTTCTGAAGTGTTGTTTGGCTATTTATTGGGGAATAATTATACCCTATTTATAAAACACTACTGAATAGAAACGACACGTGATTCGAATGACATTTACACTTTATAAATATGTGTAGTTTAAAGGCCGTTTTTTAACGTCTAATAAGTTTCTAAGCGTGGGTTAAAATTGACCATCCACCATCCGACTGTAAACCAAAATAATATTGCGTTACTTTTTACATCCTTCTAAACGGTCGACTAGCCTAATTTTATTTTTTTTTATTTTAGTTTGGCACGATCCACAATGGAGGAGGTGGCTACGAGCAACCAAAGTGTTCACTCTCTACTTAGTTGATACGGGAACGTTAGAGAGGTGAGAAGGGGGACAGGATAAAATCCTGCAGGCAGTTTTACAGCCGTGCCTAGTGACCGTGTAGAGGCTTTGCGTGCCCGGAGGAATGTGGGCGCACCAGTTTCGAGAGTCATTGAAAGAAGCATCCACCAATATTTAGATTTCTCCGTGTACAAGGCGTGAAACGCGAAATACGACGGGGGAAGCCGCAACCTACGAAGACACATGTACAATCTTGTCGCGCGATAGTGCCAATATAATCCAAGTATCGGTGTTTACGTTGCTCACGTTACATCGTCTGGAAACACGTTGAACCTTCGAGATCAATTGCGATAAGCTACCGCCGTTGCTTTTAGGCCCGACGTCGAACGCGTGCTCGATGTTTGTGTATTTCTTCCTTTTCTACTATCGACCGCGGGCAGGATACGATTACTCAGACGCTGACGAATATCAGCAGACGGAGGAGGCTGGCTTCGCTGTTAAAATAGAGATCTGTTTAATTTATACGACTGTCGGCGTCCTGGTTTGTATATTTTCAAAAATCTCCGACGGTATTATTCCGGACGCTATTCTTGTCTAACGCGGAGAGGGGTCAGGCAGATCCTGACGATTCAGTGGAACGAAGGTATCAATGAAACGTTGTATGCATGTATGTACTACGTTAACTATAATTCAATAACACCTTCTACAAATATATACCACGGGTTGGTGTTACATTGGTGCAAGGGACCCCCGATCGGTTTCCACGGAAGTATCTAAGATACTGTTTTTAACACGGTCATCGCCGCGTCGGTCAATGGTGACCGTAATTGTTATTTTTATTTATATATTTATAACGTTTAATCACAGTACTAGACTAGCACAATAGTAAACAACTGTGTATATATTTGCATTCGAAACAAAATCTAAACTTTCCTTTCAATTATACAAATTTTGGTCTAAAGATATTTTTAATTTTTGTTAAGTATAAAAAAATAGAGTTCGCTTAATTTTGCCCCCAACCAAGTATGCCTATCAGTTAGTCTCAGCTGTCGATAGTGTAGCATATCAAAATTCGGTTACGTAATTAATTTTCTTTCTGTACAATGAAAATCGCCTTCGAAGAAGCGTGGGAGATAATGGAAAATGTCCTTGACGTCGAACGTGTTAAGGACGCGTTTGTAAATACCTGCCCTCAAACAATACACAAGAGGAACCTTTTACATATAATGTTCAGAGTCCGTTGTACGGCGAAGAAAGCTGCCGGATGCAGAAGAGGCGAGGGACGTCATTATCTTATCTCGAACCATTTCCTGTCAACCTGGGGCCGCTTTTCGTGGTAATCACACGCACACTCCCACGCGTTCGTGGCGTGTAGGCACACGAGGCTCACGCACACGCGGCCAAGTGCGTGCACTAATGACCAGCCAAGTGTTAGGGAGTATTGCTTCCGGTGCATCGTACACCCGCCCGTGTGCGCGCGTTTATGTGTGTGTTCGCATATTCGACGCTAGGACACGTTTACGCTGCTGCAACGTTGAGTAATCCTTGAAGGGGGGGACGATTTTCCGAACTGTGTTTGTAGCGGAGATGGGCGAAATTCTTATCTAGATAAAAATTCCGAACGACGAATAAAAGATAAACGATGCTCGTTGAATAAAATTTAGAATATGAATTACGGAATGTATGTACATATAAATATTTAGTTATTTTAATTAGTAACCAGTAAATAAATATCTTGCCTTAGATCGTACACTGTACTTTTGAAAGGAAAGTATTTAATTTGTTGGAAAAATTCTTTAAGAGTGTGTCCTACTGTAAAACTCATTTAAAACTCATTAAATGAATGATCTCGTCTCGTCGAAATCATTCAACGGTATTTCTATACGAACAGAATGACACGCTTCTTATAGCAACAAACGAGAGGACTGACCTTGGTGTATGTAATTACATCTGGATTTTTCAAACCATTGTCATAACATAGTAAATGCATGCTACTATAGAAACTGTAGGTTTTCTTATGCGAGTAACAGTTGACTTCAAGACGACACGTACATTAAGATTGTTGTACCGCGCATTGGTAAATCCTACTTGGAATATGCGTCATCCGTTTGGTCACTGCATCGAAATGTGTATATTATAACTGTAGAAAGAGTTCAACATAAGTTTCTGAGCGTAACGACTCGCAGAGTAGGTCAGCCTATGTCCATCCTTGACCATAATTATGAACCATTACTGAAATCGCTTAATTCAGCGTCGTTGCGAGATCGTAGAATTGTGGCAGGTCTCGCATTTTCATTGAAAATCATTAATGAATACGTTACGTATCCTCTCTTATTAGATACAAATCATTTTCATGTTCCACCGAGACCGACTAGGACTACATGCCTGACCTTTTTACGCGGCACTTTTTTATACGATTTTTTTAAAACGATTTATTCAAAATTACACGATTAATACAACCGTTAGACTAGGGGATAATCGCCACTTTCAAGACATATTATATTGAACAAACAATTCAACATATCTTCGATAAATTAGATAAGGATAAAATGTTATCGTTCCAGATATTTAGAAACAATTTTCTATAATGGTTCGTGTGAAGTGTATTGAATTGACAAGCTGGCTGAACTGTATAAAAAATAATAATGTTGTACCAACATGTAACATCGAATATTATTTGTTTAACACATGCAGTTGACGAAGAAGGATTTATCGATATTGAAGAAATGATGAGTGATGATCTGCCTGACGAGGAAGAGTCGATTGAAGCGGCCTTAAATGATTCTGATCAAAACAGCGATGATAATGGTGAAAATTGTCCTCTGCGAATTCATTGAAAAGGATCCGGCTGTTGAAAGAGCTACGAACATCCGAATAAACTTCAATGCTTGTATAGCTGGTTATAAGGGATTGTTAAAAACAATATCTATTCTACAATTGTGAAAAATTTCATCAAAATTAATAAAAATGAAAAAAAGAAAGGGTATTCTACGAGTACATTGTCTGTTGGGTTAACGAATGTTTTCTTCATTTTTCAGCTTCTTTTGCACGGTTTCTGGCAGCAGCGTAAACGTGCCGTTACATCTGGCGAAGCATCGTGAACCCGATAATCGGTTTCCTCCTCCGGTAGAAGAGCCTGCAGGATCCAGACGCAAATAAACGCGCGCTGCGCGGAGCCGCGAGTTGTTTTGGATTCGTAGAAACCGTCCGCGCGGGCTCGTGCAGGCCTTCGAAACGATCGACACACTTCCTGCGGATGTTTCCTTTCGACCCGTCTCGCTGAACGATCGATTCGAGAGGTTCAGGGACCCGCTCGCGAGATATTTGTAATGTATGTACGTACGCCGTATCGAGTAGGAGCGCGTTGCGGCTGGTCAGTGTTGGTACGGCGCAGCACGCTCGCTCTTTAAACGAAAAACTTTTCCGCCTGATAAAGTCGAATTGTGCTTTCAACGCGACACGTCTCGTGACGATTCGTCAACGCGCGTCGACCGAACGATCTCCGCTATCTTTCAAGATTATATCGTGCAACGTTCACGCGTAACGAAATATATTTTTCTTTTTGTTATTTCAGAATGGGAATTATGCGACGATGCTTATCGCGAAACGTGACAGCAGGCATGCAGGCTTCATTTCGATGATCGAGGGTACGGACAAAAATACTATTTTACGATTCGCGAATTATGCACGTTGCGTACCTGTTTCGCGTAATAATAATAACCGATAGAACGTTCTTTTTTGTGTATATGTTTAACGTCGTATCGACTGCATCAAAATGATTATTAGCGACGATGATTTAGCATTTAAAGCAAAGAGGTCTTCTATTCGTTGTGTATTTATCGATAGCAGTGTTTTCGAAAAATGTAATTGGAGCTTCCAGAGTAGTTGTTTCAATATGCAAAGCTCAACTTCGTCTCATACATAGTGTTTCTTCTCAGAAGACACCTTGTTTTTTCATTTAACATCGAAAAGTATGATTCATGATTCTCCTGAAGATGCTAAAAAATTGTCAAAATAACATTCCTTTATATTAAACCGAAGACTTCCATGATCGTATTTTATTTTATATCAGATCGACGAACGCTCGTTGCTGACCTTATCCGTGGTATACACCGATATAAGCCGGACACGTGTGAATGATATGAAGTATTTCCTGTAGAACGTTAAACACATAAAATGAAATTAAATGCTAAGCTCGCAAAAACACGGCTTATAATCACAACTGACTAAATACTAAGCATTATTATCATTTATCTTGATTTATGTGTCGAGGTAGTATCATGTTAAAGACACTTGACTTGTCATTGATCATGCGAGTGTTAAGTTATTTGCCATTTCGTACGCTACAGATAATAGAAATAAAAACGGTGACTACAAATCCAAATATTTGCACTTTGTCTTAGTAATTGTATTATTTCAATATGTTGATTTCCTCCACTTTAGCAAGCAAATAATTCTCCATTTTAAAGACGAATTTGTAGCCTCGCATGCATCATTTTTGTAAATTCTGTATATCATATGATATTGAATATACGGTAAAAAAATATACATTTTAGATCAAACGAACAAGTTTATGATACAAGAAAGTTTCTAAAGGAGAGGGTTGGAGGGTTGCGCTTCCGTTACAGAGAGTACCTGCTAATAACCTTTCTATGATTTTCAGTTCCGGACAACACGAGGATGCAAGGAGTAAAAGGAAAGCGCAGTGAATTACAGCAGGAACGAAGCGTTCGTTTGTCGATTGGGTCTCGTGCACACGAAGTCGTGAGAAAAGTGCAACGTGCACCCGGTTCCGCGATGCATACTATGGAATCATGATTGAGTAACGCGCGGTTGTGACTTCCGACTGCATCACGAAATACGTAATGCCAGTCCCATTAAGTATGCACACCTGTTAAGGTCATCAACAGGTATAACTTACGTCATCTTAGCGTACACATTACCACTGGTGTGACTGCCATAATGATATACCGTGTGCACCTTTCGATCGGCGACACAGCTTTCCTTCGTTACGCGTATACTTTTTCATTAACGAACGATCGATAATCGCTTTAATGAAATTCGTTTGGCGGCGTGCTCGGAATGAATACGGTTTATTTCCATTGTCCTGTACACGCGCATATACGAACGATACTATTTTAACTTGTCAACCGAGGGAGGCGAATTTAATTGTTCTTTGCAAATACTATGTAACAATGGACATAAATCATTGTTACATAGTCCGAGTCGACGATGCAAATACCATTTTTCATGTTTGCGCTAAATGTAATATACAGATTACATCTCTCATGATTTAACCCTTATGTCAATAACCGGATACTCGGGTAATAATTTTATTTTACACTATATCCGATTTATTCAGAGAGAATGTGTGAAATGGTATTTCGGTTATTGAACAATCACAAATATATTGGTCATTGACATAAGGATTAATGACGAGTATACTCCTTCGCGCGTTGCTGATTGTAATGCTAAAAAAAAAAGAAAGAATGTAAATGTAGCGAGCGAATGGGAATTGTTCCGTAAATCTCTGTACATACACGACCATTGATCGAATAGAACGTGTAATATCAAGGACGGTATATGTAGTACGCTCACCTTATCACGCTCGTCTCCCACGCAATCGAATCGAAATTCGTCTCGGCATACGAATGCCTGTGGCTCGTCGAAGGCCACCGACACCGGCAGCCCTTTTTGCCTCCGCCTCCGCCTCCGCCACCGCCCTCTCTGTCCTTCTCTACATCTACGGTTCTTCTTCCACCCAACCGACGGTTCTAGGGGTCGCGATGAAGTGGCCCTGCGCCGTCCGCGTGATCGAACGTGAAAATCTTCAACGACAGCAGCCCAAATGAATGGAATGCCAGCCCACGCCTGAGAGCCGCCTGATAGGCTGCTCGATCCGAGGTGAGGCTTCACGTACACTACGCAAGAGTTCAGGGACGTATCGTTTAATGGGCACCCGGGTAGAAAGAGATTCATTCACTCGCGCATTCTACACCTACAACCATCTACGTGCGAGCGTTCCGTGATGCGTATTTTTTTTCGAAAACGATTCGTTATTCATTTAAGAAAACATTGAATGTTTCTTGCGTGAATGAGAACTTTGTAGGGCACGAGGATGAAACGAGATTCAAATTCGAATAATCCACTAGCGAGAAGATTCTAAGTAAAAATAAATAGTTTTCTAAAAAAAAGTGCATGTGTTATAAATATTTGAATTTCATTTTATGAAGTAGTTAACGAATTACTTTCACGTTTGGTGGATTATTATTTATTTGTTAAAATAAATAGTATTAAAATTTATAAAATGTAATATGCAACGAGTTCGATCAAAATTTTCGACGAATTGCATTTAAGATTTATGTATGACAACGATCTAATGAATATGTAGATGCACTTCATTTGAATATTCAGCACTCTTTAAAATTCAAAATTCGTTTGAGCGCGTAAAAATCTGAATGTGAACTTTGTTCGAAACAGTTTCATTCATGTTTTCGAGTCGATGATCGCAACGATTATCGTTTCGGATTTAAAAAGTTCCCGAGTTTGTCTCTATCTGTTTCTTATACATACGTCGATGAATATAAAGGTCGGTCAAAGACACCGACGGATCGCATCGAAGATTATATAGTTTCATGGACTTCTGTAGGGGCGATATCGAGCGTCACGACGAGCCTGGAAGCAAAAGCACGTGCACACTCGTGTGCGTGCACGTCGATACGAAGTAGACTCTAGTAGACGGTGCTGTCTTTCTCGCGTGGATTGTAATAATATGCGCCCACGCACGCGTGAGACAGTGAGCGTGTAGTGTACGGGTCCCCCTCACGTCACCCCTGTACCCCGTTTCAACGAACGGCTCGGTCAGTACCGACCCCCGACTCAGTATCTACCCACGCCTTGTTAATGAAAACATCTTTTGTCAATGAACTGACGTCAGTCTGTTCGCGGATTGGTCGAACAGCCGGGACCACGTGATCCGCGGCGAATCAACGCCAAGATGAGGTTCCCCTACGCTCGAAGACTTGAGCGCCATTTGTCCATTCTGTACGGAAGAACGCTCGAGGTAAGGTGTGGCCTGCGGCAGGTTGGCTCGAGGAGCAAGGGAGAGTGAGTGAGGAAGAAAAAGATAGAAGGTGAGACACGAGAATCGTCGTTGGTAGTGTGCGAAGAAAGAGAAGGAACGACGAAAAAGGAGAAGAGGAGGAAAAAAAGAACAGGAAGTCGGTACGGCAACTGAGGGAAGACGCGTCGAGCGATGCTGGAGGGATTCGTGAGGTGAGGGCGACGGTCTGGTCTCAGACCGAGTACCTACCTTGTTCGCTTCGACCGATTCGGTTCGGTCCAGCGTGTACCGCGCAGCATCCTTTTCTCGAGAGGAGGGCAAGAAAGATCCGAGGATTCCGTTGAGCGCGTGGCAACACAGCAAATAATTCCGTGGAGAAAAAGTGTTTCGGAGTCACGTCTATCCGTCACCCGAAGATAATGCCACTATCCGCGACAGGTCGAGATGAAGTCGGTTCGCGCGAACCTCGAAACCCGTGGTTGAGATAAATTCAGAAAGTGACCAGCGTGGATCATGCATTTCCCCACCGAGCTGGAACAGTCCGCGGCTGTGGCGTTAATTGGGCCTGTCGTCTTTATTTACGAAAGGATCAATAATCGAGACGAGCTGGTGGCAGTGGAGAAGGAGAAGGAGGAGGAGGAGGAGGTGGTGGAGTAGAAACGGCGTTGAAGTGCTACAGGAAGTAATGGCAACACGTGAGAATAAAGCTCAGGAACGCGAACGTGCGTCCGGATGTCTCTGAGAAACACGTTCCATCATATAAGTCCAAGTGCCATTTCATTGTATTTGATAAATGTTAAGTACACGTATGCTTGTTTTGCACTATCCGCAGAAACAAATTAATAACAAGTTTACGTTCTGTGAAATATCATGCGTGTGTACTTAGATCATCTTGCGCCAATCTTTAGTAACATGTTATTCAAAAGTGCCATAGAAAGGAAGAGATTCTTCTAATGTCGTGAAGCGGAGGACATCTGCTTTGTAGAATACAATGGAAGGTAGAGAGGTCTTTGCGACAAAGGAATTGCTTCTGTGAAAAAAGAAGGGTGTGTTTTAAAAGAATTAAAGACCAAAGAAGCATCAGGAATTTGAATTAAAACTTGCAACATGCCTGGTGGAAATGCTATGGAGGATGATCTTGTGGGTCCTGAGTGGCTCTTGAGAGAACTTAGATCACACAACAGTCCCAGCAAGCTTCTTATCCTAGATTGTAGAGCACATTCTGATTTTTCTGAAACTCACATAAGAGGTTCGGTTCCTTTAGCTATACCTAGTATCATGCTAAGGAGGCTGGCAGCAGGTAAAGTTGATTTGTTATCAACTATAAGGTGCTCGGATCTAAGAAATAGAGTTGAAGTGTTTCTGTGTGGCGAAGAAAGCAGTAGAGGGACATTTGTGTTGATTGGTGACTCTACAGGCCCTGCAGGACATCAGGGTGAAACAATTCAAGTTTTAAGTCGAAGAATTAGAAACAGTGGAGGATGTGTAGCTATTTTAATTGGTAAGAAAAATAACATTCTGTTCTTTTAACAAAATAACAAAACTATATAGAAATATGTATTACAATTTTTTTTATTATATTTTAAACTGTTACTCTTGTAAATTACAAGCAACAAATTATTCATTGAAAGTAAGAAAATATCATTGATGCTTTAACAAAATAATGTTGCTAATTTGATGAAAACAATGTTGAAAGAGGTTGTAAGTGTGTAACAGTAAAATAATATTGTATATGCTGTAGTAGTAATCTAAAGACCTTCATATGTATCAATTGGACATTGGGAGTAGTTGTGAATGAAATATTGATTCTTGTAGAGGGTACTCCTATTCAACCAAATATTTAAATCTGTCCTATAGTTCTCCAAGTTATCTATGTCCATAGCTATGTGTATACATTAGATATTAATTTTAGTTTGACATATGTGTTTACTATTATCAAATAATATAAAAATATTGTGTTAGAGTGGTTAAAATAAATATGGCAGTAATTACTTTTACTGAGAATATTGTTATATACTCTTATTATTAATTGATTGTATAATACACTTGTACATATATAGATGTACTACTTCTTAACAGTTCTTAAAGTTTACAATGTTTATTCCTATCTATATATGTGTAATTACATTTGTATTTTTGTTTTTACAGGTGGTTTTGGAGCATTCAGAGATAGATATCCTGAATGGTGCGAAGGCAGTCAAGCTAGCGGCGAAGGACCTCCTGGTCAAGATGCTAATGAAGGTGAATTAATGGGTCTTAGATCCCTTCGAATATCTACTCCACCAACAAGGTCTTATTCAGATTCTGACAGTGATAGTACATGTGATTCTGTTGGTTAGTATGTTTGTATACATACTAGCAAAACATTATATTCATTGGGCATGTAGGAAAAAAATAATAAAATTATTTTGATATTTTGTAGGGCCTGAAGAAGATAAAGACTTTCCAGTTGAAATTTTGCCTCATTTGTATCTTGGAAATGCAGCCAATAGCGAGGATAGGGAAGCGTTAGCACGTCACAGGATACAATACATTCTCAATGTAACTCCAGATTTGCCAAATGTATTTGAAAACGCTGGTTCGATAAAATATATGCAAATACCCATAAGCGATCATTGGAGCCAGAACTTAGCTAGTTTCTTTCCACAAGCAATTCAATTCATTGGTAAGTGTAAATATTTTCTACAAAGTATACGATATTGTCTGATGTTTAATATAAATCTCTTGTTCTATAACTACGAAATTAAAGAAGATATGTCCAGTCTGGAAGAGATACACCTACAAATATAAACGGAATGTTAGGACGTGTGTAAATTTGAAAAACATTGTTCATTTCCTTTCAGAGGAAGCTCGAAGCTCGGACAAAGGAGTGCTGGTTCACTGTTTAGCTGGAGTATCGCGGTCCGTCACAATTACTGTAGCCTACCTTATGCACAAGTGTAGCCTCAGTTTAAATGACGCTTTTAATTTAGTACGTAGTCGAAAATCTAACGTTGCTCCAAATTTCCATTTTATGGAGCAATTACATAGTTTTGAAAAGGAACTGAGAGATCGGGGTGACAGAAACAGGGGGAATGATCAAAGATGTATTGGGGCATGTCGACCTGGAGGTCCTTGCAATTGTCCAGCACCTAGTTTTCTCAGCCCTATCGATTTAGGTCTCAGTCCAGATTCAGGTATAGAATTTGATAGATGGGCGGCGAGTACGCCGGCCGAATGAGACGGGTCAGGGGGGACCCAATATAAATTTTAGGTCCCTCCTAGTATGTCACATGTCATAGTAGAAAAGCCCTAATTGAAGGGTACGGGAAACGAAATTTTACATTTTGCTAGGGAAATGATGATCGAAATACGGTGTAAAAGTAGACGATCAGATATGTTTGTTGCGTACTAACTGACGAAGTTGTTAAACGGCTGAGCCTTTCCACTATTTTTCTATATAAATTCTTTCCTAAGGCTTTGCAGCCATGATCTATTACCACATAATAGAAATTGAACGATAACTAAGTAATGGACATTGTTTCTTAGAATATACTCCGAACGATTCGGATGTAAACAAATATTTAATTTTACGAGAAAAATAACAAATGTTCTTGTTATGATTCTAAATCCTTACATTTCTCGTATATTGTCAAATTATTATAAGGTATAAATCATATTGCAATCTAGGGGGGGGGAAAAAAATAGGTAGGACTGCGGAGGTTCTATGACTTTTTTTCTAAGTTGTCAGGGTAGCATTAAACATTGAAAGTATTTTATATTCGAAATCTGTACTTTCTTACTATATACTACAATTGTAATTGTATATTCTGAAATTATGCTTCCAATTTCGAAGTTCTTCGTGCAAATTATTATAGTGCCCGAGACACATTGAATTTGTTGTTTAATACTATGTTGTTCCCACATGTTTCTAGGATACAATTTTATACATACACTATATCTTGAATGACAAAATCTATATTTTTAATACTTATTCCCTGAACCCTTCAATTAATGAGGCTGTGTTTGTTTCATCTCAGACGATGCTTACTATGGAATGAAATATTCTCTAACAAATTAAGTCGTCAACCAGGCAATCACGAGTAGTTGAAGTAAAAATCACTGCTTAATACACTAAGTTTAAGTTATCGGAGGTACAAAAATTGAAAAATGTCTCGTACTCAGCAGTTAGATTTTAAATTATATACATATATATACATATACGAGCATATGTATATGTATGTATGTGTATATACGTACACGTATATGTAAAGTAATTTGAAACTCAAGCGTAATTTTTGACATAGTTTTTCAATACACAAAAGTGACTTATCTTGAGAAGCGTATTCTCGCTGCATTGTGACTTTCAAGATGCAAAGTTGGTATGCACGGTTTCTCGAGTGAATATCTCGGTTAAATAAATTTAAGGAGTACATCTTATGGATCAGTGCATTTCTATAGGGCATTCCGAATCTCTCCTACTTCCGAAAAAAAATCAGGGTCGTCGTAGACACATAGGAGTTCAGAAGCTTTACGTTTTGAATTAAGCTGGGTGAAAAGTATCTACAGTTACTTTTACCAAGAAGTCTAATAGTCATGAAATGGAAAGAGAAATGACTCGTATACATCAGAATTCTGCCAGTACAAGTAAAATTGGTCTTTGAAATTTTTTATAGAATTTTTTTATACGGCGGTCTTGATTCTGTGCGTCGATACAAGAATGCAACTAATTATACGCTGTACAGCAATTTGAACACTAAATTTTGAATTGTACGAATCAGCACTGTTTCTATTATCTTACAGATCTCAGATATATATTTAAAATTATTTTTGTAAAAAAGAAAAACGAATCGCATTCACATTCCCATAATGAGCCACAATGACCTGATATACTGTAAACTATCTTTCATGTACTATATGTATTGTTCATTGAGCATAATTGAGGTTAATATGAGTGTACACAGTGAATGTTATTTTCCATGTAATTAACTACAAAGTTGTGGTAATGAACTCTTGATTATTGCGGGAGTGAAATTGATATACAACTAAGGAAATATATATTTGACGTTAATGTAATAACAATATTCTACTATTACACTGTTGTCTGTTGTATGTTTATCGAGCGCGATACTCGAAAGATTTAATCAAATATTATGTATATTATATAAATTATTATTTTATATTCATCGTTGTACATATATTTTAATTAATTTTCATTAGAAATACAACTTATCTTACCTGAAACGAATATAAACAATTATTCTTTATAAAAAGGAGCACGTTCCGGCAAGTTTAGCATTGGTTTTTATATTAATGAAAATCATCTTGATTATGGCAAAATGTACTTTTATTAGCAATGAGTAATTATAATGTTTTAATCACCAAACTGCATAAAATATAAGAAACCTATTTAACGCAATGTTGATAAGTATATTCGTTAATTACAACATTAATTACTTGAGTCTTGTGTTCGCCGTTTCATTTTTATAAATTTTCTAGAATACCTTATAATATTTAAAAGATTAAACTAATAATTTGATTTGAACAATTTGCCAGCTTATTTGTAGTATTCGCTGGGACATTCGTTTCCGACATAGTTTTTAATACATTTAATGCAACTTCGGATTGTTTTACCGCTTTGATTAAGTCATTACGATCTTTTGAATCTGATGTTGTATATAAAAGTGTTCCTAGTCCCACAAGAGTTCTAAATACCGCTTCGGGCTCATTTAAATGAGGTAAAACGGAAAACATTGCATTCAAGCATTGTGCCCTACCAACTGCATCATTGTACTTATTTAAAGCCACGGTTAAATTCAATATATAAGTTGATATTGCGACCTGAAAAATGTGTACTGAATTAGTTTTATATTATACTTTATTCATGTATAGCTTACTCTTTTACATTATTTTTACCTGATTATTTTTACTTCCAAGGAATTCCAAATCTGATAAAAGTTTTAATATTTCGTCTTTACAATTAAAACCGAGCCTTTCTCCTTTTTCATGGCAAAACATGTTCGCTAATAAACGAAACGCGAGCATTTGATTAGAAGCAGATGCATCAGGTTTGATGTGTTTTTTTACAATTTGCAATAGATCATCCGTACATAGCGCATCATTGATTTCTTTATAAAGTACAGCGAGTCTTGTTATATCGAGCACGGGAAATAATATATCGTCCGGCCAATTTAAAAGTATCTTCAAAGTACTTAAAACATCAATTCCTAATTGTTCAGAAGTTTGTTCTTCCCCAAGGGTTATCAAGGTGTCTAATTTATCATCGGATACTTTTAAAGCTTCGCCTTGCTTGGAATTAAATTCACGTAATTTGTCTGTAAAAAGTATAATGAAACAGTTTCTAGTTCTATGTTAATACAGAAAGTTAATAGCATATTATAGAGTATAAGTACCTAATATAGCAGACAGATTGGCATGCTCTAATTTTAAGTATTTTGTATGAGGAATATAAGAAGAAGATACAGAAGAATCTGAAGAGTTAAGCACTACTGGTCTCACAGGCTCCTCCTGTTCAGTTGCATCTGTTGTCGTGCGCGGAATATATCTATTGCCTCCTGTGAAAGGATCAGCATACTGTGCACCGGCATTTACAACTGGTACAGATTGAGAATTTTTTATTATGAAATTTGCAACCTACAAACGAGAATCAATTATTAAAAAATTGTATTATCAATGGAATATAACAAATATCTTTCGAGTTATGTACCTGATCTAAAAATAATTGACTAAGATCATTGTCATGAAGAAATCTCTGTGCAACATGCCAAGGATCTTGGCCATCATTATATGGTAGTTTTAACGGAGGTACACCATCTTGTATATCAACCGAGAACACATAATCATATTCTATTCCATTATAAAGTCGTTTTCCAGACGTAACTGCACTACCGCCCGTTGCACCCATGACATCCCCAATTCTTATCCATCTTTGTTCATTTTGTGACCAGCTATATGCTCTTACTACATCTCCATCATTCACAACTTTTGTTTGTCCATCTCTTTGACCAGGCTCTTGCAATGCATTTCTGCTTGGTAAACTGTTCATACAAAAATTAAGACGCTAATATATTACTTTTATTTTACTTTTTCATCCAAAAGTTTTACTTACTCTTTAATTTTGATCCCACCTAATTCTTGTTGAGCATTTAACTTGGTATGCGCTACCTCCTGCTCAAATGCCTGTAATGTCTCTGCATCAGCATATCGATCCGAATCACATGTAAATATCCTAACAATACCATCAGAACTTCCAGCAACTATGTCACCATTAGGGAATAAATCGATACACCATATTGATTGAGTTGGCAATACAATAGTTTGACCTATTTCACTATTATGCCATACCCTGATAGTTCTATCTTCACCTGAAGTAAATACATTTGTACCACTTTCCTTAGCTAAAATACTATAAATATAATTTTCATGTCCACAATATGTTCCTAAACATGTTCCAAGGGTTGAGTTCCAATGGCGCACAGTGGCATCGTTGGAACATGTTAAAAATTCATTGTTATTTATTGTAGCGATATCACGAACACAATCGGTATGCCCGGTTAATTTATGTTGTAGAGAACCGTCGTTTGTCCAAATTATAACCAATTTATCTGCCGATCCGGTGACAATAGATCCGTTTAATAAATCTGCCACACACCATACAGCGGCTGTGTGACCTTCCAGATTCAGCTGTGGTTTACTTAAATTGTTAATATTCCATAGCTTAGCACTCAAGTCCCACGAACTTGAAAGAAATGTTCCTTCTTTTTTACCTGTTCTTAATTTGCATACTGTGTCTTGGTGAGCTTTTATTATGTTCATAGGTTCTGTTTGATCTGGTACATAAATGCATATGGTTTTATCGTTGCTACCGGTTATAATGAAACCTGTAGGATGTCTTTCTGATGGGTTTAGAACACATACAGAGCTAACAAAATTAGAGTGTCCCTTTAGCATTGCTGCTTGTTCATAGTCTCTACCATTTCTGTAAAATATTTAAATAATTTCTACTTTATAATATGTAGTATTACATAAAAACACACTGTATTTCGTTTAGAAAAAATGCAAAGCACAATCATTTATATTAGATTGATGCACATGATATGTTTTCCTTTATCATCAAACTAAAATTCATGTAATTTTTAAAGCTTCGTATATCTGATTTAAAGCTGTATTATTCCAGTTTAACGAGAACTAGAAGTTTCGAAGGTAAAAAATTCTTTGTATGCATCAACCATATATTAATAACAAACACATTAACAGGTTAAATACCCGGACGGTTTCCATACACGAGCTGTTTTGTCGCGGGAGGTTGATACAATAATTCCATCGGCGAATGTTGCCACGGCTCTCACATCAGACGTGTGTCCGAAAAGCGAGGTCCTCAATTTATAACACGGCTTAGCCATGATACGCTGATATCCTAACAAAGCACGCGAGAGGAACGTAACTTGTGCGAATCATGTACCGTGCAAATCTTTCCAACCGGAATACATAAACGCAGACAAATGCAATTGGTTTTGACATTTAAAACGCGTTCGAGCATGCGTGATGCTTTGTCGCTGTATTCGTACAACATGACGTGCGTTTTTCCCATCCACGTAAAATAAATTGCATCCGAGAAAGAAATTTTTTCCCAATGTCAACGACAATCATTTATACACTCTTTAAAATATCATAGATGCAATGTTACCATCGGGTTGTATATGAAAAAATGAGGAAGGAAAGTCTTCTTACATTTTCTCTAGATATAGCTTGTATAGTAAGTTTCATTCTCGCGGTTCGCCGGAGGACGTGTCACTTCCGATACAAGGTGGTTTCCGTTTGGTTACGTGTGTGTATGCGAAGCCGCTATACGGTGTGTGGTAGCCTATGCCAGCTACAATAGGCTCGTAGATCGAACCGGTCTGTCTCGTGGCAAGTGATTACTACGTATGGTGCACAATGAGATTTACAGATAAGTTCCTCTATTTATTCGCGATATTCGGTATCGCGAATGCTGCTGGACCTACGCTCGTTTTACTCGACAATTTAGCGATAAGAGAAACGCATTCCATATTTTTCAAAACGTTACAGGGTACGTAAACATTCGGCTATTTTCGGTTAAATGTCCATCAGTAATTGTTCATTGACAGCCGTTTTACATTTTCTTCCCTACAAATTATAGTAACACTATATTTATATAATTGTTCTTAAAAGATTACTACATGTACACTTTTAATGAACGTTTCAAAAAATTTCGTTGATAAGGTTAAGCTTTTAGATACTCTGGCCTTAGAATAATAATGACTGAAAGTATTGTAAGTTATTCTGGCAAAATAGAGTACAAAATCATTGATGCAATAATTTACCTTGAACTGTACTTGTCAAAGGGTTAAAGTGGTATAAAGAGTTTTAATATTTTGTTTTTGCTTTATTGCAGATAGCGGTTATACATTAACATTTAAATTAGCAGATGATGCTAATTTATCGCTCTCAAAGTACAGAGAGTATTTATACAAACATTTGATAATATTTGCTCCATCCGTGGAAGAATTTGGTGGAGCTTTAAGCGTAGAGGCCATAACTGATTTTATCGACGGCGGTGGTAATGTTTTGGTTGCTGGTTCTTCTCAGTCTGGACATGCATTGCATGAACTAGCATCCGAGTGTGGTTTTGAAATCGACGAAGAGGGTTCTGCAGTTATAGATCACTTAAACTATGATGTTACCGATAATGGATATCATACTAAAATAGTTGCGGATCCATCTAACTTAATAGATGCCCCTGTCATTGTTGGAAACAAAAATGTACAACCCTTACTTTATCAGGGAACTGGACTAATTGCAGATACAGACAATTCTTTAATTTTGCGTTTACTGACAGCATCTAGTTCAGCATATTCATACAATCCACAAAATCCTATAAAGGATTATCCTCATGCAGTTGGCAAGAACACATTATTAATTGCAGCTCTTCAAGCTAGGAACAATGCGAGAGTAGTGTTCTCTGGTTCACTATATTTCTTTAGCGATGAAGCTTTCAGTAGCCCCATTCAGAAAGTACAAGGTGAGAGTATCTCTTTAAATAGGAGAGAAAAATTATCTCCTTAATTTTGAAAATGGTTTAAGTTATTTGAGGTTCTGAAAATCATATTTCCATATCAAATTTTAACTAAGACTTAGACCACTTTCATAATCACTGGTACATATGTATTCCTTCCTTAATTGTAGTAATATTACAATATTTATATATTTAATAAATAACGTAGGTGGACAGAAACATGAGAAATCTGGAAATGGGATTGTAGCGACAGCGATCGCCCGATGGGTCTTCAAAGAAAATGGTGTAATACGTGTCTCTTCCGTTTATCATCACAAAGTCGGAGAATCCGAACCGCCTGCAGCTTATACGATAATGGACGATGTTGTCTATTCCATTGATGTTCAAAAATTGTCAGGCGATAAATGGGTACCGTACGAAACAAATGATTTGCAATTGGAATTCGTTCGAATCGATCCTTTCGTCCGTATGACGATGAAACCAGTAGGGAACGGTCGATACGAAGCAAGATTCAAAATCCCTGATGTCTATGGGGTTTATCAATTTAAAGTGGATTACACTCGTATTGGTTTGACCCATTTGTATAGTACAACACAAGTGTCAGTCCGTCCTTTGCAACATACACAGTATGAACGTTTTATACCAAGTGCATTTCCTTATTACATAAGCGCATTTTCGATGATGGGTGGCGTATTTTTATTTTCGCTTGTGTTCCTGCATTATAAGGAGGACACAAAACCAAAGTCTGAATAAACTCTTTGTGGTTATAAAAACTTATAAATACTTTACAACCAATTACAACCAATTATATAAAATTCAGTATGTTATTTTCATAATGAACACATTGAGGAGAGGAAGAAAGTGCTTGATCAGACATTAACAAAGTGGTAGGCATTTAAAACATATAGGTGCGTGTGTGGTAAAACGTTTATATTTATTTAATGAAATGTTGGAAATTGAAGGGTACAACTTGTTTGAATGCAAAAAAGCGTAAGAATCGCACGAAGCCTATCTGCACATGAACTATCAAAATTTTTTTTCTGTGTAATGTTAGATACCTTTAAATAATGTTTTTATGGTTACTACAATAAATGGAGAAAAAATGTAAATAAATAACTTGTACTCTGTTTTCATAGCTAGTTATTCGGAATGACCCAATTTAATTTATTGAATGTTTTATCCGCTAATTGTTGCGTGGGACGTTTAAATAGAGTTTTCTCATTGGTCGGTAAAAGTACATCGCGAGTACACTTTATGCGAACGTGAATTTGCATATAAAAGACAGATAGAAATTGTTCTTATAATTGGAAAGGGAAATACAAATTTTTATTTTTTAGTTGTGCAATCCGCAACGTTTTTGCTGATGTCTCGTAATTTCAGACATTTTTAACGGGTGATTGCAGACGCATTACCTCGAGCGTCTAATAATAATACGTGAGACAACATATCTACATAGACTATTAATTGAAATCTTGTGCTATATAAATACTAAGAAAAACGAGTTTTTCCGTAAAAAGACCGTAAGATTCAAAGTCCCATTGACAATGTCGAACCAGTTCGTAACAGTTCAAATCGCCGGTGTTCGATCAATGAGTCGTTTGATATGACTTCCAGTGTTAACGAGGAATTTCATAGTTTTTCTTATAAATGCAGTAGTAGATCAACATAGAATATGTTACTTTTACTTAAGAATAATCGTACTTTGTCGTTGGTACGATCTACGAATGCTGTTAATTCGCGAATTCCGAAAGCGTGAATGAAACTCTGAAAACATAACCTAAACAGGTTATTTATGCCTACTACTTCTGCTTGTACATTCGTTTTTATATTTATTAAGAAACTTTCTACTTTTTCAAAATGTTGGAAGGACTCGTAGCCTGGGTGTTAAATAATTACCTTGGAAAGTATGTCGAAAATTTGAATACAGATCAATTAAGCATTGCTTTATTGTCAGGTAAGGTTATGTTACCGTTCAGAATCATACTTGTTTAACTTTAGAAATGAATTTGCACTAAATCACGCATTGACAATACATGTTCGTTGATAATAATATCATAGTTTTGTTTAAACATTTATAATTTGTCATATATTATATCGTAACTTGTGTAGTTCATTGGAATTCATTTCAAGGCTGATCTTTGTTAGATACGAATTGCTTATAATATTAAGTTTTTATTAGAACACTTAGAATTAATATTTATGTTTAAAATCTTATGTTCATTGTTAGGAAAAGTAGAATTAGAAAATCTACCATTAAAAAAGGAAGCATTACGTCATATTGGGTTACCCATAGAAATAAAAGCAGGTTTCATTGGTAAGGTCAGATTGGAAGTACCTGTTCGTCAAATAAGGACAGCATCTTGGGTTATAGTGATAGAACAACTTTATTTAGTGGCAGGACCAATAAGTTTGAGCGAGGTACATGCATTATAATACTTTTGTATTATTTGCGATTCTATATATTTATCATTAAGTATTAAATTTACAGTTTGATAGCGAAACAGAGGAACAGGCACTTCTACAGTATAAATTGAGCAGATTAGATTCTTTAGAGGCAAGATGGAGAGCAGACACAGAATGTGATCCTGGTTACTATGCTACCAGTTATAGTTCTTGGGTAAATTATGGTACATCCTTAGTAACAAATATCATTGAAAATTTACAACTGAATATCAAAGATGTCCATATAAGATACGAAGATGGTGTAACATTATCAGATGGTAAAAAAATAAGCTTATTTAATCGAATAAGAAATTATGTTGCTAATAATAAAGATGAAAAATGATTTTAATTGATAGGCAGTGGTATTGCACTTGGTATAACTATAGGAGCCATAACTGCTCAAAGTTGCGATGCCAGTTGGATACCAGGTTCCACTTCGTGGAATTTTACAGATGCTTCCTTTAAACTTATGGAACTTGATAGACTTTCTGTTTACTGGAATCATTTGAAACCGGATGAGTTTTTTGGTTCTCTCAATCTCGGTGATTTAGCTGTATATATTTATTTTTATATAAACTATCTTAGCAATATTTTAAAATGAATTCCTTGATAGTGCCTTGAGTTATACATTTTTTTTTGTTAGATTGCTATGAGCGAGCTAAAAAACATAATGAAAAATCACATTTTATCGCCCGTTAGCGCAAGAGCGCATGTTAAAAGAGACAGGTCCGAACGACCATTGAGATCTACAAATAAACCAAGAATTATTGTAGATCTTTTGTTGGATGATGTCCCACTATGTCTTACAGATGTGAGTTATTAAATTTATGTGTTTATATTAATGCAAAGTACTAGCAACTTTTTTGTTAGGTGCAATATGAACAAATAATCAAGTGTATAAAGAGCCTGAAAGATATAGATCGTCATAAGCAACAGAGACTTTGTCGTCCAACAGTTAGTGTGTCTGCAGCACCTAAGGAATGGTGGAAATATGCAGCACGTTGTCATATTGGTAGGGAGGCTTTCAAGCCCAAATTATGTTGGGAAGATATACTCAAAAGAGGCAAAGAAAATGTCTTGTATGTCGAAACTTACACTAAATTGTTAGGTACTTAATCGAAAATTATTACGCCTTTTTCCTTTGTGACTTCTTGCTATTAAGTAGTATTATTTTATAGGAACAACAACTGGTATTTTACCTCCAGACATTAAACAATTAAAGGACAAAATAGAACAGGAAAGAAGTTTTGATGTACTTAAGGACTTGAGGGAAATATCAATGCAAAAAGTTAGGCCACCAAAACCTGTTCAAAATTCAAATGTTAACATACCGCAACCACGTGGAATGCTCGAACAATGGTTTCCACAATGGTGGGGATGGTATTCCAAGGCACCAAACACAAATACTCAGGGTACATCTTCCACTTTTGACGGAGAACTTCTGGACGTTTTGGCAGATACTATAGACGATGATACGTTATTGCGTCGCGATACTGTATTCGGACAGTTTAATTTTACGTTATCGAAGGGTGCTGTTTCTCTTTGCACAACGAAAAGTGATAATGAATATGCGAAAACTGTAATTGAGCTACAATTTGAACGAGTAAATTTAATTTACGATTCAAGGCCCAGGTCTGGATCTCATAAATTTTTTATTAGTTTGGGAGCATTGTATTTGCATGACTATCTTACAGAAAATTCTACTTTTCCAATTTTGATACAACCTCAAGTAGTATCTTTTGCAACATCGCGGGCACGCAGCTCCACAGAAAAATTAATAAGTCAACTGCCGCAACATTTATTTGAGATGACTTATGAGAAACGACCGTTACACTTGAGCGCCGATCACTCCTTACATGTCAACTCCAGGTCGCTGGATATAGTGTATAATCCCACTGTAATATACTGGCTCATAGATTTTATGTGTAAGCCGCATAGGTCATCGTCCAATCAAAGACTCCAAGCAATGAAGCGTAGAACACGAAGGCAACTTATAAAAAATTGGGAACAGATTTTGGAAGGAGACTTCGTGTATCGTTCTTCTTGGGACTTGCAGTTCAATATATCAGCACCACAAATTTTATTGGTAGAAAATTTTACGGACTCCAATGCTGCAGTCGTGGTTGTTGATTTCGGCAAACTTCATTTATCGAATTATGTACAAAATAACGAAGTGATCATGAAGCCAGGTTCAGGGACAAATAGCGACGACGAAGACGAGAGATTTGAAACACCTTGCTCAACGCCACCCGGCAGCCAAGAAAATGGTTCTGTTCAAGATTTTCAGACTATATCTGAAACCGCGTTACACCAAAAATTGTATGATCATTACACCATCGATTTGGTCGATTTACAGATTTTAGTAGGAAAAGTAAAAGATAATTGGAAACATGTACGAACCAGAGGGATGTCCAGTTTACATGTCTTGGAACGTTTTAACATATCATTACAAATTGAACGACGTGTTTTCTCCACGTCAGATCCAAACTTTCCATCCGTAACAGTGTCGGGAAATCTGCCAAGATTAGTGGTGCACGTTAACGAGCAAAAGGTAGAGGCAATTAGATTGATGTACACTCTACTTTCAAGTTTCTCCAAGTCTACCGGAATCCCACAAACGAATGTGGTCAATGTGGAACCTGAAAGCCCAAAGAAAGAAGAAAATGGAGACAAGTGTATAAGTCACGCTGTGATGGTCCAATTTATTATTGACCAAATGACCTTTGAGCTGCAATCCAGAGGCCGCAGTGTGGCAGAACTACAAGTATCTGGAGTCAGAGCTGCTTTCTGCAGAAGAACAGTAGACGTTAATGTTTCCTTGTCGGTGCACGGATTACTTCTAGTCGATGCTCTTCAAGAATTTGGTCCCGACTTTGAATTACTAGTAGCCAGTCACAAACATGTGGGGATGGACAGCATTTCTGGAAGTTTAAGAGACTCGGAACCGACGTCACCTGTTTCACCAGTGTCTCCTGGATCTCCAGATCCCACCCTACCAAGGAGGTTAACTTCTCCGGTTGCTCTGACCAATGCTTTATCCACTTTGGCAAGTAAAACAAAGAATCCTCAGTCCCCGAGGAATAATTCATTGATCGAATTGGACAAGATGGACTCGGAGGCCTTAATTGTCGTTGAGCTAACATTGGTGTACGACAGTTTGGAAAATTTGAGAGTTGCCAACATACAATTCAACAACTTGGATATTATCGCCAATCAAGAAACGATAGTAGAATTGATGGGCTTTTTTAGGAGGATATTTCCATCTCGAAAGATGAGGCCAAACATAGAAAGACAAGAATCGTTTTCGAATCAAACTGTGGAACCAAAAATCTCAAACAGGACAGAAATAACATTTGAATTCCATAGATTGAACGTTTTACTTCTGCGGGCAGTAATGCACGATAATCATTTGGTAGGGCAGAAAATCGCCACTGCTACAATGTGCGATGCTCGTATACAAGCGACTTTGGCGGTAAATACTTCAATCTCTGGATCACTCGGAGGTTTACAAGTGTTGGATCAAACATTGACTGGCAAAACGCATCAGCGGATTGTCAGTGTTGGGAGGGATCCTATCGCAGATCCACCTCAACAGTCACTGGAACACTTTACTGGTTTGACCGATCAGCCAGAGGCATTTCGATTCTCAGCGTATCGTTGTATCAAACCGTGTACACAGCAGCAGGATGGAATGGAGACCTTGATAGATTTAAACATACGTATAGGCAGTGTATGGTACACTCACGCTCCTCATCTGCTCTCTGAATTACGTTCGTGTGCTGATGAATTTAAACAGTATTTGAAAAACCTTGCTCGCCAGATCAGTGCAGCAGCCACGGATATGGCTATTGGTTTAGTTAATGCGGAAGATTGGTCAATACCACCGCGCAGACGTTTGCCAAGTCTGTCTGTAGATTTGGAGAATTCAGGGGCCTTATTTTTCAAACTAGACATACTTCTTGACAGCCCTGTATTGGTGATACCTCGATCATCCCATAGTCGTCAAGTTGTTGTTGCTCATCTCGGTACTATGTCTTTGCAACATGAGCCTCATCACGGATCTATGGCGAAGCACAAGTTGACTTTGGAAGTCAGAGACATGAATCTGTACTCTCTTGAAATATCTTCTAATCTTAGTCAGGGCCACATCAATTTACCTTTGAGAGCAGAAGAGATGTATTCTTGCAAAGAGTCTGGAAAACCAATCTTACATGATACCGTCTTAAAAATTGTAGTCGAGAAAGAAAACGCGTTAGCACAAAGTCCCAGCTATTTCCTTGATGATTTCTCGGGTAACCCGATCGTTCAAGTTCATGGAGTCGTGATGACGCCTCTGAAAGTATCTTTGTCTCGAGGACAGTATGAACAGTTGTTGGATACAGTGAATAGATTGTTCTCAATGCCAGTATCGGTCCCAGTTCAAAATTCACAGATAATGAACAAGGTACCAAACTACTCCGAGAAGCTCGACCTGCCTGTTAAGGTTCTATTCGAATTGCCCACTTTGAGCGTGGAATTAAAACAGGGCATCCTAGAGCAGCCATTGGTTGAACTGTCTATGAGAGATTTTATTGCAAAGTATGAGAAATTACAAAGAAACGAATCTACCATTCAGGTTGCTCTGCGTTCTCTACTTATGGAAGACTTGTTGTGCCCCATTGGTTCACGACACCGATGTATGATGCAGTCCTCAGCACCGATTCGTGCAAAGCTTCCTGCTGGTGTTTCCAAATCCTGTCCAGACTTTGCGTTTATACAACAGTTCAGAAGCGAGTTTGGACGGGGAAGTTTGCCCGACAGATTGGAGACTGACACACTGTACGGTACAATTCCTGCTCATTGGCGCAGGAAACCAGTGTCACTGGCGGGCACACCGAATACTCCACCCCCATCGCCTGGTGCATCTACGAACGAAGAAAATTTGGTACTAATGAGCATCACAATAACCGAACCAGATCCTGGTCAACAAACAAAGGATCAGTTTCATCAGAAAAGTGTAACCGTAGACTTCAATTGTTTGGATTTGGTGATAAGTGTAGAGTCTTGGATGGTGGTTTTCGATTTTTTTGGATTTGCAGGACCTTCGGGAACTAATGCTAAAGTTACCATGCATCAAACCTCTATTGATGTGGATCAGGTAGACAAGGCGGATAATCTGCCTTTGCGCTCAGAAACTGAAATAGAAGTTAGGTCGTTAACATTGGTGTTAATACAGTCTGAGAGAGAAATAGCGAAAGCCAATGTGTCTAATGCTAATATGCACATTTTAAAAGCAGATGGAAAGACAAAAGTATCAGGATCCTTGGGATCTATGTCTTTATTGGACCTGACGCCACATGGCAGATTTTACAGAGAGAGGTTTTTATCCTCGGGAAGGAAGGCGCTAAATTTTCAGTATTCTAGTTACGTAGACGCCGAGAAACGACCTTACGATGCTCAATTGAAATTAGAAATGTCTGCGGTCCATTACGTACATACTCAGAGATTTGTAGCAGAACTTCAGGCATTTTTTGGTCATTTCTCTCAGCTTTGGACTATAATGGCGAATTTAAGAGCTGGCGTGGGGGCTATTATAGATACCAATAAACGAAGCATAAGATTATCATTGAAACTTCACGCAGGTGCACCTGTGATTTTACTGCCAGTCAGTTCCAGATCCGACGAATTAATATTATTGGATCTGGGAGAACTCACTGCTCACAATCAGTTTGCAATTTCTGAAGTAATGGAGAAGTGTATGCTGGATATAATGTTTCTTGAATTGGTTAATATGGACGTTTATGCAGCCAAGAGAGTAAAGTGCGACGACCAGAACGAAAATATAGACAGCCTGGTTGTCGGTGGTTTTGTTATCAAGAAACTTGGATCGTCTTTGCTCACGGAGATGTGTCACTTAAAATTACGTATTGAGAGAAACTTGGACACCTACATTAGTAGAGAAATTCCTGATTTAAGCATACACGGTATATTATCAACGATGGATTGCGCTTTGGATCCTGCTCAGTACATGTTGATTCGGGGTCTTCTCTCTTACAATATTGGAGAAAATTTGGATGACCTGCGACAGTTCATGCAAGACTTGGACCAAACGGTTGAGTATTCTATAGTCAGCGTAAATAATGGAGAAAAGATATGGAAGAAATCGTGCATAACCCTTGAGTTAGTGAACGTCACTGTTAAGTTACATCCAAATTATAATATCGCGGCTCTGGCGTGTATTAATTTCATAAAATCTAGACTGACTCTGGATTCATTGAGTGACGGGTCTCAAGATATAGACCTAGTGTCTCAAGAGATATTGATCACGGATATGCGATTCCAAGATGAGCCCGCTAGCAGTCAGTCCAACGTTTTCACAAGTATTTTGCAGCCTTTAAGAAATTCTAACAACGAGAATCGCGTACAGGCGGAAGTACATCACAGGAGACGGAAGGCGAATGCAGCAACAACTATTCTTGTGCATAGTATGCGTTTGACTGCTATACTGGACTGGTGGGAAGCCGTAAAAGATTTTTTGATGTTGAATTCCCCAGAACCGGAACCTATTTTTGGAATGGCACAAGTGGCCACAGAGAGCAATCAGGAAAATGAAAGCAATGCTTTTGCTATGATACCGTTTGAACTAAAGATCAACATCACTGATTCAGAATTGGTAATTGTAGAAGACACATCAGTCTGTGATACCAATGCTGTGATTCTAAAGAGTACAGCTGTCCTTTCATACAGGTCTGCCCCTCAAGAAGGAGAGAAACCTCTTTCCTGCAACTTATCCCACTGCGAGTTGTTCTCCTGCATTCTAGGACTAGAAGAAGAGACTGCTCTCTCTATAATCGATCCTGTAGGGGCTAGTTTAGATCTGACGCAGGACAAGTGTCTCGAAGTACAATTTCAGCCATTGTGTGTGAGACTGAGCTACCACGATGTAACAATGTTCTCCAGGATGCTTAGTTCACTTCCGAAACAGACTTTAGTAGCGAAGCAACGTTCGAACGAAGCGTTGACTTCTACAGAAAGACAAGTACAAAAGTTGACAGCACTGGGGTTCATGGACTCTGATTGTAGAGCAGCTTTGCAGCTCTGTAATGGTCAATTAGATGAAGCGGCTTTATGGTTGACGCAAAATGCAGTACCCAATTCTGACGTTAATACCAAGAACGAGTCTGTTTTCCATACCGTTGAATTACAAATCTCCTGCGCCAGGATATGTATTATAGACGATTGCAGAGATGCCGACGTGCCACTGCTAGAAATCACATTATTGGAGCTTAATTTGAGACAGGAATGCATGAGACCTGGTCTTCTATCCTCTGCTGTTAGCATCGATTATTATAATAGAGTTCTCAGTGGGTGGGAACCTTTCATTGAACCATGGCGTGCTACCGTTCAATGGGAACAGACACCGACTAACTCCCTTAGTTCAAAAAGGCTACAGATATCTGTCGACTCTCAGGATTCTGTCGACGTTAACGTTACTTCAACATTAACCGAGTTAATAGAATTAGTGAAGAACAATTGGATGCAGGATTTTTATTTGACGTCGGTTAAAGATATAAATGTGAATAAATCGTCGGGTAGTGGCCAAGCGTATCGGCGTAGACTACCTTTCATTCCGTTTGCATTGAAGAATGAGACGGGCTGCAAATTGTGGTTCAAAACTATTATTGCCACTGCGGATGACATCAAGGAAGTAGGACACAATTTCAAGACAAAAAATGATTTTCAAAAGGATGACACGTGGATTGAAGTTACTTCAGGGAACACTGTTCCATTCACTTTTGAAGGGAGAGGAAAATTAAGGCATCACGCCACGCACACTGTTCGCAGACATCAGATCACGGTACTCGTGGAAGGATGGAATCCAGTAGATCCAGTTACAGTAGATCGTGTTGGTATATATTTCCGACACGCAAATGGAAATGTAACTGGTCCACCAGGAAACGAACGACTGGTAAATAAATTGTGCTCTCGCGTATTAATCGTTGTTGTACCTAAATAATTGATTTCAGTTTCAGATGTTGACAACGAAGGCTAGAATAGTATTTGCAGTTGAATTAGAAGGATCAGCTAGGAAATTAGTTACCGTTAGATCAGCTTTACAAATATCCAATAAATTAAGACACATGGTGGAGATCAAAATGGAGAAATCTTTAAATCATTTTGAATGTATGTTTCCTCGCTTCTTTGATACGAATTTAATAATTGATTTGTTGCTTATTTTAATGCCCTCTTCTTTTAGATTTACCTCTGACTTTGTCTGTTAGTGATAGAATTCTGCAAGTACCTGCACAATCTACCATATCGGTACCTTTGACGCATACTGGTGTGCAAATGTGTTTAAAACCCATACATTTAAACAATTTATTTCAATACTGTACGGAAACTATAGATTGGACAGTAGTAAAGAAACCATTAGAAGTTATAGAGAATCGTATTACATGTAGAGCTAATCATAATAATATATTTAGGTAGGTTTCTGTGCTGTTGAAGTAGAGTAGCGATTTTCAACCTTTTTATTTCTGTAGTAGTACTCTTGCGCCACGCTGGTTGAAAATCGCTGAAGTAGAATAATTTGATAGCCCTTTAAAATTGTTATATTTTTATAGGATGTGTGTAGCTGTGATGCGAGATTATTATCCACCGGATACGAGTCAAATGTTGCCAGCACACACCATTACCGTGATGGCTCCAATTACAGTGATTAATTTATTGCCACATGAATTGTTATACGAAGTTGGTACAGAAAGTGGTCAAATTCTACCTGGTGGTAGTGCAAATTTGCATACAGTAAATATCGAAGAGCAGCTAGAAGTCATTATACAACTAGATGGTTATTCTGGATCAGGAACGGTGAATAAATTATCTTTCTTTTTTTTTTATTTAAATTTCATTAATATTCTACCGGCGCTTAAAGTGAGCATATTTTTTCATAGATGATATTGCCGCCAAATACTAGTTCCTTCACCGCTCGTCTCAGGATGACGGATTCCGCTGGAAGGATATTGTTTCTGCATGCAGCTGTTAATATAGAAAAAGGGTCTGCCATACAAATTAACATCACCGCGCCATATTGGATCATCAACAAGACTGGTTTGCCGTTGGTGTTTCGGCAAGAGGGAGTTGGAACGGAAGCGGCCGGGCAGTTTGAGGAACACGAGAACGCAAGAATGGTAGCGCCATTATTGTTCTCTTTCAGCGATGAAGAAGCTAGCAGAACTTTATCAATGAGGGTTGGTACCGCAGTGCATCCTCATGGAATACCACAGTGGTCTCAACACTTTTATTTACAGTCTGGAATACAGGTTTGTAAATTATCTAAGTTACACGAATAATTATAAAGACATTAGAACCTTTGTAATATCATTATAACCAGCTAAAGCGGAGGAGATAACTTCCAATCACTGTGTCTTTATACCTTTAGGTACACCGTCTTAGAATATCCTTACGCGATGGTCGACCGGATATAGTTTATTTGATCAGTGTAGCTACTCGGACAGCAAGAGGAAAATATAGAGCTACAACTGTAGTTACACTGTCTCCTAGATACCAGTTGCATGATAAATCAAGTTTCACATTAGAGCTAGCACAAAAATGTTTTACCACGACAATTGTAAGTAAGAACTAAAGTTTTGTTACGTTCGTTATGTATGCGAGCGATTGTTATGTTTGAACCTTTTCAGAGCCATCCCGATGCCCAGGCAACTTATATTAAAATTATGCCAGACTGCCATATGCCATTTCATTGGCCACGTCTTGATAAAGATTTATTGTTATGTGTTCGTATCGTGAATGTTGAAGACTGTATGTGGTCAGGTGGTATAAAACTAGACGACAGTTATTCATTGACGATTAACATTAGAGATGCATCAGGAAGAATGCACTTTCTTCGTGTAGACGTGGTTCTGCAAGAAAGCACGTATTTTATAGTGTTCACTGATGCAGACACTATGCCACCACCTATAAGAGTTGATAATTTCTCGGAAGTTCCACTGGTGATCAATCAGGTGATTATTCGTAGAACCTTAATAAAAGTCATACTTCAAATTTTTTTAATTTATTCGGGTGGTTACATTCTTATCGTCTTCGTTTTCAATTTTCATTCATTAAGATATTTAAGCGAATTAATTAGAAATCATTTTCAAGATTATTCTTATAGGTCACTGTGCATAATAACCTACAATGGACTGTACGACCTCATTCGTCTGTACCATATGCGTTGGATGAACCGATACAGTCTGCAGGTTTAGTGATAACAGCACCTGGTGGTGTGACTGCCACATACGATTTGAATATACTTGGAGAGGGTAGGGGCTTGACTTACGAAAACTTTATTTATATCGCTTTCACTGGTAATTCCTATTCTTCTATCAGATATTGATGTTACTTGCTGCGAGAGTTAATCGTTACAAGCGTTGTGATTGTTGAATTTAGGAACTTTCAAAACTGATTGCGATCTTGGGACAGGGGAAGGTGGTCTTGATCCTCTGGATGTCGAAACGCAAAGATTAGTCTTAGAAGCTGGTCCTGGTGGATGGGTTGCTTTACGGAGAAAGCAATATGGGGCAAGATCCCAGTTGTGGAGGATGACCGGCGATGGGCAGCTGCAACACGAAGGTGTGCAGTGAGAAAATTCGTATCATTAACTCTGATTGTTTTTTTAATTGTTCTAAAGCGATTGTTTTGATAAACTAGGTTCTAGTCCACCTAGAGATAAACATTCGAAAACCCCGGAGATGGTGTTAGTTCTAGACATTGCGGGTACAGCACCACAGCCGTTTACGTACTGTGCGCTGAAATTAAGAAAACCTGACCCTAGAAGAAGATCAACGCAAACTTGGCGATTTACCGACGACGGTCGATTATGTTGCGTGCATAAAAATATGTGCGTTCAGTCAAAAGATGGATTCATGGGATTGCACGAAGGTTTGACAGATGGATAATAATTCTTTAGTAAAGTCTATATTTACCTTTTATTTTGACACATGTACTTATAAATTTTTTTTTCTTATTCATTGCCATTTCGTATCACTCGGTTAACAAAGCTTTCATTATTTAATTCGCTTACTGGGAATCATTACCGTCACATAAATTATTTTTCCATTTATTTTACCCATTATATCAAAACTCGAATGTTTGTTTAACCAAATTCAAAACAAAGTGGCTGTAAAAGTAAAGATACAAATTAGTTGAAAGACTCGTGTAACGTTGTCTATGTGTTCTTGATTTGATTGATTTGAAGTTTATAGTTTTCTACCCCGTTTTTCTTCCGAAAGTATATTATTATTGTGACTCGTGAAGCTTAAATTGATAATGAATGTTGCAGGCGGCTGTGTCGCCCGTTGGCAAATGTGTACGTATAGATTCGAAGTACACTAAAATCGTCAGTTATTTATAAATTTACGTATAAGTATTATGTATTAAAACTTTTGCTTGTTTTTTTCTTTAATTAGCGTTATGCGCATTAAATGTTTCAAAGGCTCAGAGCAAGATATACAGTATATGTATGCTTCTCTGTGGTCTTTGAACGATGCATGAAACAAAAGATTTTTCGTAAAATGTGTATCTTAACTTCGAGTCTTTTATGCAGCCACTTAATTTTTATTAATCTACGTATTATGCACAGATTCTGTAATTATGTTTTTTAGGGAGCGAAGCAGTATTAGGCCCCCAGATTCATAGTAGTCCCCCGCCGATCGAACAACGCGTAGGAAGACAAAAGTTACGACCAGGATCTGGTTTCCTGTCTGTCAGAGTAACAACTGACGGGCCAACACGAGTTTTACAAGTACTGGACATCAAAGAAAGGGTATACATATGTTCGTTGCAAACATATAAAGAGAAATATTAAAATAATTACCAATAACCCTTTACAGAAGAAAACCTTTGCTTTATTGGAAGAACGCGATTGGTCACACATTGCTGTTAGCCACCGTCCAACTCAAATAAATACAGACGCCGAAAACCTAAATTCCAAAGAGTTAGAACTAAAAGTTAATTTAATAGCTGGTCTCGGTTTGTCAATTGTTTCTCGAAGGCCTGTGGAGGAGCTGTTGTTTGCACGATTGGCTGGTATTTCGTTAGAATTTGTACAAACCCCTGCCAATACCACCTTAGATCTGAGTATCGAAGATATACAAATTGACAATCAGTTGTTCGAAGCACAGTGCACGTCTGTCTTGTACGTGACTCGAGCTACTCGCACGGAAAGTGAACCCAGACCGTCGATACACGTGGTTGCCGAGAAGCTGAAGTCTAAAAACCAAAATGCCGAGATCTATAAACACGTGATTGTGACCATTAAACCGCTCTGTATACATTTGGAAGAAAAGTTGATCTTGAAAATGGCTGCTTTTGTCGGGACAGGGAGGTCGGAGTTGGAGGTTCCGGTAGACGAGAATGATTTTAAAGCGCAAAGATTTATATCCGAAGTGTCTGCGGCGCACGCCAAGCGATACTACTTTGGCGCGTTAAAGATCGTCCCTAGTCAGATAAAATTGAGCGTGCTCACCACCATGAAACTACCGCGGCATCTTCAAGCAATAAAGAGACAATTGGGTTTAACTTTAATCAAATTCGAAGACGCTACGATCGAATTGGATCCTTTTCTCAAGAAACATCCTTTCGAAAGTACTCAGTTTCTGATACATTCCATTATAAAACATTACAAAGATGAATTGAAATGGCAAGCCGCCGTAATATTAGGATCTGTGGACTTCTTGGGCAATCCCCTTGGCTTCGTGAACGATGTCACCGAGGGTGTCTCTGGTTTGATTTACGAAGGAAGCGTTAAAACGTTGGTGAAGAATGTCACGCACGGTATTTCGAATTCAGCTGCTAAAGTGACAGAGTCTCTGTCGGATGGGCTAGGACGTGTCATAATGGATGAAAGACACGAGGAAGCTAGACAGAGGATTCGAGCCAACACCGCAGGTAGCAGTGATCACTTGGTAGCTGGTCTGAAAGGTTTTGGCTTCGGATTGTTAGGAGGCGTTACGAGTATTTTCAAGCAGACATACGACGGTGCCGCGAACGAAGGATTTCCAGTACGTAAATTTATTATGTTGGGCGTGAGCAATTATAGAACAATCGGGTTAGAGGGTGATTCTTTAATATGTCCGTATTGCCTACTGTTTTCAGGGTTTCTTTGCTGGTTTTGGTAAAGGAGTTGTTGGTACGATTACCAAACCGGTTGTAGGAGTTCTAGATCTGGCCACGGAAACTGCCACTGCAGTACGAGAGACGAGTAGAAGGTACGTGGTGTACAAAGTGGGCAAAGAAAAAGTTCAGGATTAAGACGAGGTTTTGAAGTTTCTCAATGTTTAGAGTCTCCTAGATTTTTCAACTCGTTTTCTCAATACCTTTTGCGAATTGAAGGTATATCGTGACCTGTTTGTGATGTCCCCAGTGCTCATCGTACGATACCAAAACGGGACAGGCCTCCTCGTGTCGCGTGCGGTCCAGCTGGTTTATTACCTCCATATAATCGCCAACAAGCAGAGGGCCAAGAATTTCTTTATATCGTGAACGATCACGACTACTCGGAACTGTTTGTAGCGTACGAATGTTTGCGAAGCGGAACGGAGAATCTAAGGGTGTTGGTGTCAAACGAGAGGATCCGCGTTATTTCTGGCGGCACCAAAGGGGTCGTGACCGAAGTCAGCTTGGCGGACTTGCTATATTGCCAGCCGATGCATAAACCCGAAAGTAACAATGTAACGTTGTATTATATAGAATTAATATCTAGATCGGATTCGGCGGTGGCTGTCAACGTAGATGGCCCTGAACTATTGAGGAGACCGAAAGTCCGATGCGATAACGAGGATGTGGCCAAGCGAGTGGGTATCGATAGAAAGTATATTGTCAAACGTTATTTTTGAATGATCGATATTTTACAGGTATCGCAACAAATTAACTATGCCAAGGGGATGCACGAGGAACGCAGTTTGACTCTTTCTTCGTCGGACAACATGTTGGATGACGTTCAGTACTACAAATAATTGCAAATGACCGCGCACCAATATTTTCTACTTTGAGTTTAATGTAACCGTATATATTTCGTATGCTAGTCAGTTCTTTGATTTCTGTATTTGTTTTTTTCTTTTTTTAATAGTGCACATAATGATGCCTTATTACGCTTAAACTAAGTTGACGATAAGACTGATGTAAGGCACCATCGATACCGCAGCATCTATAACGAGTACGTGAAATTTTCTCGAGCGCAACAGAATGTATCAGTTTCACAATACATTTAACGAAAAGACGTGAGAATATTTGGTTCTTGTACAGCTAGTGCACGTATAATTTTGATACTGGTATTGAGATCAAGGAAAAAATCTAAACGGCGTGAGATTTTTTAATAGTGTATATATATGTATACGTACAACGTGTAAAATATAGGCGGGTAAGATATTTATTTGCAGGAACGTAATCTACTTAAATCGATGTTACATAAAAAAAAAAAAGAAAAAATGACAAAAACCAAAGTTTTTGCATAGAGTAGGAATGATATTCATTTTTTTTATTAACGAAGTTTAATATTTTACAAAACTATTTCGATTTCGACAAACTGTATTTGTTATGGTATATCAAACATAGCGTTGCGTGAAAGATAATGCCACTAACGATTATGTTAACTGTACATTCTTCTAACAATTGCGTGTGTAAAGGTATTAATTTAAAACTAGTACGGATACTGTAAGACCAGGAATATCAGCTTAAATACTTTTTACAAAGCTGGTATTTTGTACAGTTTAAATACAGTATATATCTTTATATTACAGTATAAATTTATGCTATTCGATGATTAACGCTGTGTATATAAACTAATAAGTATCAAACGTGTTGATGATATGTATAATAATCTGTATACAATTGTCTAGATTTGTTACATCCTGAAATTTCCACGCAGTCGATATAATTTAATAAATAAATCCTATTTTTGTTTGATACGTTATCGTTCCACTTGTTATCGAGTTTTAATATAGCATAATTTACTATACAATCTATATGATTATCCTCCTCCGAGATCAAGGAAAAAGTAGGCGTAATTCGCCAGTCGATATTGTGTCTGTGTGTTATCAGTGACAAGTTTGGTGTCAGAAGCATGGCGCCTTTCGTGATTACTTGAAACGTCGGACTCTTAATTGGAATTAATCGAATAAACGTGCATAATTTTTAGCAACAGAAATTGGCTTTTGAAGAATATATCGGTCGTCACGCATCCGTGAAATAATCGACGAAGTACGTCGTATAATTGGATCTTCAAAGTACACAGGAGAACGATAACCTCGAACAATGGACGAAACCTATTTTGATGAAGGTCCAGCGGGAAATTTCGAAACAGCAACACTCGAAATTACCAAAGACCTGGACGAAAATGAACTCCATAAGTCGAATTCTGTGCCTGATGGTGAGTTTATTATCTATTTAAGTTCTGGGCGTATGTAAATATGGAACACAATATCACGTAAATTATTGAGTGATACTTAGCGATGTTTGTCTTTGCTTGTTTGTAATGTTTGTAGGATTCTATTAGATTCTTCGGATATCGTTTTAAGCTTGATATCTAATGTAATAATTTGTAGAAATATGTTTTTTCATATTTGTAAGGAATCAATGGTACGCGAAGAAACATGGAAAACCAAGATAATGCATCAAATCAAATTCCAATGTCAAAGAACGTTTCCAATATTCCTTTCAAGCATATAGATATACGTTCCTTTTTTGTGGATAGAAACGAAGTTGTAGAAAGAGCTATAAAAGATTGCCAAGATAGTTTGATAAACGAAGAAGAAAAGGACATAGTTGGGAGCTGGCTCTTGACCGAGTGAGGAATCGTCTTTATGTATATAAATTTTAGTAAGTTGTTGTACAGTGCTGCGACAAACATTTGAAAATAATGTTTGCAGAATAAGCTTATGGGATATTGAGAAGGAAAGACTTATAGTACTTACCAAGAAAGCTCTCTACTCTGTAAAATACGACTTTATTTCCTTAAAAATACTTGAGTATAATAGAGTACCTTTATCGCAAATCGATACTCTAATTTCGGGTGAACTGATTTATCCATCTTCGTCTTTAACTCCGTAAGTGTTATAATGTGTTTGAAATTAATATATTCTAACTAAATTGTAGGTCACAAAAATGTCCGTCGATTAGATATAACAGGAATATAATGCATAGATTTATAAATTTATGAACAAATACATTTACACATTTTTAGACGATTAAGTGGATTGGCAGAGGGCATGTCATCAATGTTTAATTGTGCAGTTCGTCAAGAGTGGTCTTCTCTTGTCTCTTGTACCGGTCTAGCACAATTTGAATCTAGGTACATTAAACTCTTACGTAGAGTTGGTGCCTTTTTTACTTTAAAAATGGACTGTTTTGCACTTTTTGGTTACTTTATTTGTACAATCTCAGTTGTACCATCAATATTGGGCCTCTGTGTACTGAATGTTTATCCTAATGGTCGCACAGAGAACAAAGTACAATAGTGCCCACATAAGTGTCAAGTTACTCTCAAGTTACGCGTAAGAATTGGTGGGGATAACCGCCGTCATTTAAGCGGGCAAAAATCGATCACTTATACGGGCGCTACTGTACTCATTAACTTTTATTCTAAACATTTTTTCGTCAGATTAGTTGCAACTGTTAGAGCGGACACCCTGCATATTTTTCCTTTCATAGAATGCACAAACGCACAAAAATTTATTTGATCTGTTTAGAAATTTTGTTTTAATTGAACTGCAGTTAACTTTCATATAAATGTAGTATTTTAGAAGAATGTAATTTAGAGGAATGTTGTACTTATGCTTGCGGACTGTTGCTTTAGCAAATAACATATTAGCATTCTTTTTTATGACATTAATTTTTTGGGAATATGGTGTTTAAAGAGCATCAATGATTTCGATTCTTTTTTTAAATTCTATTGAAATTAACTCCTCAGGAAAAGATACATATCTGGAATAAGACTAATGTGGAACAAGGGTAATCCATTACCACTAAGCAAAAAATGGAATCCATTTGTAAAAGATATACCATGGCTCACATACACCAGCCATCCATTATTTTGGCATAAAGGTAAATGTATTTCTATTCTATGCTCGTAGTTGTATAAATATATTATCAGAAATATGTTTTAAACATTTTTTGTAGGATCAGAAGCAGACAAAGCGAAATTTGACGTTGATGGTTTGCATTCGTCGATTGTAGGTTTATTGTCATCGGAATGTGTCATAAGACCTGGCGCTATTATCGTAGAAAATTATTTTGGTTTAGGTGCTTTAGTACACAACAGAAACGGATTAGGTTTCTTCAAGATTCGGGGTAAAATTAGCTTTTAAAGATTGTGGTTACAGATTTATAATTTCTCTTCAATTTATCATAGAAATTTCCATTTCAATTCCTAATCTTCATATATCTATTTGCAAAATTTACAGTATTTATAAAGAAGTTTCAAAAACTTATAACGATATAAGTATAGTTTAAGTAGAGAAACTTCTCTACAGATTTATATTTATTTAATCCTATTTAATTATTTGCTTATATCGCATGCATACAGAGCGTGCCATAACTTGTAGAAACCCACTTTAACGGAAGGCCGGATTAAAGCTTTCGAGGTGTGGGTCTGAGGAACGATTCGAAGCTCCCTTGAAAAGTGGAGGATAGCGGGATTTGTAGGTATTTTTAAAAGCGGAAGCGTCGTTTTAAAAAACTCTTTCATCCTGTTTTTCTCCGAAAGTCACTTATAACCCGGAAAGTTAAACAAATTTTTTCATTTAAGTATTTATAAGCATTTATTTTGTTATTTGAAAAAGTGAGGTCCCTTGAAGAATGGGGCCCGAGACTATAGCTTCCCCCTTAATTCGTGTCTTCTTCAGCGGCGTATGAGGGCTACGAAAACAACGATAAGAAGTCGCAGTTACTTACGTTAGAACTCAGGAACAAGATCGAACAAGGTACACGCTCATTCTTTATTGTTTTTATTCTCCATATGTCGCTGAAGGTATCCTACGTGTTACGAAGCATTCCGAATATTATAAAAAGTTTTATTATCTAAAATCGTACCGTACCTGGTTGATACGAACTTAAAAATAAGTGTGTATGCATGTACAGTGGTGTGTGTTTAGCCGTAATAATTACGTATGTAGAGTTGTGGTTAGATTAGGAGGTCTCTGGAATTGTTGGCTCGGAGCGAGCCTTGGCGTTATCTTCAAGGTTGTGCCATAATTAATGCAGTACAGCGACAAATCCGACCAACCAACCGACAAAAGGTTGTTGTTTTATATTACCTGTTTAGTTACGAACTATACATTTTAGGATTTGTACCGAAAAAAACTTCTTACAAGCTTTCTATGACGAAGTCTAAGTCTAAGAAAAAAGGTTGTAGTTCCTAACTAATTTTATTAATTTCTCGTTATGCATTCGCTAATGTAAACATTTATATTTTTTTTTCTACGATAATATTTGCTTGAATCGAATTGTGCCACGAATGTATTATGTATGAACGAGTGATACAAATCGGTATTAACACGACAGAAAAGAAACGAAGGACATTCCATGATCGTATTTAGATTGGCAACGCGTGGCTGTGCAGTTTGTTATTTATTGTATGTATACACAATTTTGCGAAGTTATTAATTTCCCGAAGTGCATGAACGACCTATTTTATGAAATAGATGGATGGAAAAGTATAAAAATCGTGTATTAGCGGATAAGGAATGGGAAAAAGTAGCAGAACATATGCTTTGCGCTCTCAGCTAACTAAATAATACAGTAGGATAACAATATTTATTGTAAACCAGGAAAAATAATAATCTGAACTTCAGTGTCGATGTAAATATGGCGTCGGCGAAACAAGTTGTCAGCAACCCCAAGATAACTTGTTTTTTTTATTAGTTGCGGGTGTTTTTCACTTGCGATTGTTTCTTATTTTCTTTTACTGTTTTGTGATAAGAGGGATCAGATCTCGTTTCTCTGCTTTTTCAATTACAGAACGCGTAACCTAACAATGCTGCAATTAAACAAACAACACTGTACATCGCATTAGAATAATTTCTCTTGATCATAATAATAAATAAAAGTAATTATCCTTCGAAACGAAGGTTTGTAGTTTCATTTTGATTCAAACATGGTTTGAAATCATTTTGGAAAACGGTCGTTTAAATAAATTTAGGATAAATTTAGATATGCATGTTCCGCGTCGAGAAAAATTAAAAAGTTCTTTGTTATCTTGAACTTATGTTTTACAAACATAAGCAGTTAATTGTTTTTCGTTTTTAAGGGCTGATACACGTTTGAACATTAACGCATTGTCTTATTTTAAGACTACATAGTGTAACTTTTAGAAAATGAATCGGATTGGTCTCATAGGTGGCGACACTGCATTACTCAACTATTTACTCTTAAGTTCATCAAACATTATGAGTTTAATTTTCGCTAATATTCTTAGTAAGTTGTTGAATTTTGTAATGTTAATCAATCCTGAATAATTATTAACAATATCATAACACTTCTGGTAACTTCGTACAGTAAATATCTACTAGCTTAGATGAAGATAGACCAGGTAAAAATATTGTTGATATATTCTTAAGTATATTCTGACATAACATTTTCTTCTTACTTAAATGCAAAGAATATGTTGACAAAATTTGGTCGTTAGAGTCTAGGACACTTTGTATACTGTTTGTAAACTGTTAAACGAAGAAAACGGAGTTGGAAGGTTTCATTTGTAGACAGGGTTCCGATAGAACTGGAATGATGTCCAAGGTACCGCTTTCTTCGACGCTCGGTTTCCTGAAGAACAGTTCCCTCAATAACGTTCCATCCGTAGAAGACTCCTCCAGATCGTGTTTACTCTTGATCCGTGCATTGTGTGGACGACACGAGACGGATTCTTTATCGATCTCTTCCCGAACGCATCTCTTATCGAAACTGAAACACAAAACGTTTAAAAAAAACAGTCATAAACGCCAAAAGTTTTCGATAGTTTAATGTAAACACCGTGTAACATATCTGCAAATTCTGGAACGAAAGTTAGCGTAACAAGCGATCGATATCGCCACATTTAGAGAGCTTTGATTTGTTATTGCGTATCTATTGTACAGGTAGAGTCATCTAATGCGTTCATTTTCGATTATTTACAAACTGTAATCACTGTATCATTTCAAGGTCAATAAGTATGGCGACAGTAATTCCACGTTTCACAAAGCCTCAACGCGGGAGGCCAGATTTTGAATCTTTAGGGAATCTCATATTGTAAAACTAGCAACGCGACTCTTTTCGTTAACGGAAAATTTAGATAAAAATTGTTCATTCCCCCAGAATTGTAAATTTCCTTACGTTGTTATCTCAGTTTCTCCAGTTTGGCAGGTCCGATGAACCTTCTCCGCGAGATTCTTGCAACGTTGCAGTCTCTCCGCCTCTAGTAGCTCCTTAGTTCTCTGAAATTTCGACTGTAACGTGTCAGATTCCGTCTGCTTTTGTTCAAGAGCGTTCTGTAGACGCGACTTTTCGCGCACCAAATCCCTGACTATCTCCGTAAGCTCGAGAAATTGTTTTTCTTGAGCGGCGACCTGTCGCGTCAGTAGATCCAGGATTCGCGAAATTCGAGTCTTCAGCTCGTTCGTCTCGGCTCGGGCTTCCGTTAGCTGATAGAAACGCGATTTAAAATGTTAGACAGAATTACTGGACTCGTAAAATCCCTCTAAATTACTTCCGTACGATTTTAGCGCATGTAATGCGAGACGAAGTTGCGTGAAAAGTAATAAGAGAGTATTATATGAAGATCGGTTGCAAATACTTTGTTACAAAGATATTGAATGCAACATAAAGTAGATGATGGATTTTCTGTAACGTAGCGTTTACTTTAACGTGTTAATTGCCATGGTGGTCACCGGTGACCGGCGCTTTAAACTTATCAAACAAATCGATTTGTCTGGGTCAGATTAGTAATATACGACTGGTTCAATTCATAGCTTCGACGTTGACACGTTTATTAACAATTAAATGCAGGGTAAATTACGTAACTTGTTCAGCCGTATTATGTTTATCGTTACCGTACCGATCAAAATTTGTTTATCATAAATGGTATTGCATTGATATGATAACGTTACTTTAAATTCTAATTGCTTTTTTTCTGTTTCCCGACGATCCAGCGATTTTTGGTATTGGCTCCTTATGGCATCTTTCTCGGATTCGTTGACCACCAGTTCGGATTTCGCGTCGTGCATTTCTTTCGTGCATCTAAAAGCCGGAGATCCGTCTGGGTATGTTTTTTAAATTATAATATAATTTAAATCTTGTCGCAAGTATAATCAATTCGAAACGAACGTTAAAAAAACTATAATATATCGCTAAACTAAGAATGTAATTTGTGAAAACGTTGATGGTATATAGCGGTACAAGAAAAGGGAAGGAAGAAGGAAAGAACGAATTTTTTATCGTAAAGAAAAGAAGCTCTAAACCAAATTGAATATTGCGAAGTTGAGAAATTGCTTTCCTACAAAGAGTAGAACACATATATTTTTCACAGAGTCTATTGTGCGGGTAGACGGGAGAGAAACATTAGAGTGAACCATGAAAATATCAATTTATGAATGAAAATATTATTGTATTTGTCTCTTTTTGTATTCCATAGGTTCTTATTCTTTTCCCTGAATTTAGGAAAAATTTGTACCCCAGAGAGTGTGACTTGAAATATTTAAATTCTACAAATGCTGCAGGAACTTATGAGATGATTTAATATACAAAGAATAATTATAATATTGTATCTACGGGCTTTGAAAATCTATATAAGGAATTTAATTTCAAGAGTATGCTACATTATGAATATTAATATGAACTCAGGAGGCTTTAGTTCTTTGGTACTCCCTATAATCCTTCTGAGTCTCTTGCTAGGGATTCTGCAATTAGTTCATATGCCCTAACAATCCTCACTTGTGTACAAAATGGCCAACTCGCAAATTGCATCTGGTTTCTGTAGAACGTAAAAGAAAATCTGAACAAATTAGATTTTAATTAGTCACCGAGTAAAATATTTTTCCAAACTTCTGGAGTCCACTATTGGCTAAAAAAAATTCATTATTTGAATTCGTTGAGAATTATTGAATATTCAGAAAGATGTTAATATTTCTATTTCTATTTATAATTAGTTTCCTACTTTTTCTTAGAATTATTTTCTATCAGATTAGGGTATATTCGAATTTGTGCCAGTATCGTGTTTCAATTCTATTTAATTAAAATTCTAGATTTTCTGTGGAACATATTCACATTTAGTTCTGATTTTTCCCCCATAAAACCAGTCATTTTTAAATCCTCGGTGATATCTGCAATTTCATGGATTCGTTTTTATGAAGTTTTTATCAGCAATGTTAGAGTGCAATTGTAGTACCATTTTTCAAATTATGGGTGACTGTTTACATATCTGAGAATAATGAAACGAACAAGATCTCGTAAACTTTCGTATGGTGTCACGCAACAATCATTTAATACCACGTACATGTGTGTAAATGTGCACTTTGTACTTATGTGTACAATCATACGCGAATCGATCACAGTCATGCTACATGTACGTACAAATGATCTAGAAAGACTTAAAGAAGCTATTAGCACGCAAATGTGCAAGAAATATGCGCACAGTATGCAAATAATATGCAGTATGCAAAATAAAATATGTGTTTTTCAAATTTCCCAACGTCAAAACAAACTTTATCTCGATCCAATTTCTTTATCACTTTCCTGCAAAAATATGCATTTGCATAAACGTTCTTCGTCCAGCCATAACAATCGTGCTTTGTCAATATTTTATGCAAACTATAAATAATAATGCAACTCATGTTATATGCATGTCATTTTACCAAAATGTTAACAAACAATTCGAACTTTTCCTTTTATAATTTCGTTTAAAAACTATAATTGCTTTTCTTTACTATTTTTCTGAAATATTTTCCATGAGACCTCCAATTTTAAAGTTTGACTTCAAAATTTTCTTCCTTGTACAATTTTACTCATTGCATATTTATTTTGATTTTTTACGTGAATTATAAAATTTATACAGGGTGTTCGGCTACCCTGTATAAATTTTAATGAGAGATTCTTGAGGCTAAAATAAGACGAAAACCAAGAATATCAATTTGTTGATTGAGACTTCGTTAAAAAGTTATTAACGTTTAAAGTTCCGCCAGTATTGAATTTTTTTCTCGAAAATGCGCAGGATTTCGGGGGTATGTCTATTCACAAAAAACGATTGTAATTAGCCCCCACAATCGAAAATAATTTTTCTAAAGCGATTTGAAATTTTTTAATTTTTGTCAAAAAATTTCACACCTCGAATTTTTTTCTAGAAAATGGGTAGGATTTTGGGGGTATGTCTATTGACCAAAAGCGATTGTAATTAACCCCCACAAACGAAAATAATTTTTTCAGAACGATTTGAAATTTGTTAATTTTCGTCAAAAAATTTTACTTTCTCGAATTTTTTTCTAGAAAATGGGTAGGATTTTGGGGGTATGTCTATTGACCAAAAACGATTGTAATTAACCCCCACAAACGAAAATAATTTTTTCAGAACGATTTGAAATTTGTTAATTTTCGTCAAAAAGTTTTACTTTCTCGAATTTTTTTCTAGAAAATGGGTAGGATTTCGGGGGCATGTCTATTGACCGAAAATGATTGCAATTGACTCCTGCAGCCGAAAATAATTTTTTTAGAACAATTTGAAATTTTTTTTTTCACCGAAAAATTTCAGCAGCTACCCCCTGTCGATTATTCTTAGAAATTTGTTTTTCATTTTTAATAAACTTGTTTGACGCTGTACGGAGAAGTTGTCTAATACTCTCTTGTAGGTACCCATGGGCTCTGTTTCAGAAAAAAATTTCAATAAGATACCTTTACTATTGTAGGAATTATGGCTATTTGAAAATTGGACCACTTTTATGTGGGTTTTCTCATTTTACGGGGCCAAGGAGCAACTTTTCCAATATTTTTACGATTTCTACATATTCTTCACTAAAATACGCGTTGATTGCTTTTTGAAAAATTAAAATCCCCCAATCCGTTCAGGAGTTATGATATTTTTAACATACGCTTGAAATTTCAGTGAAACATATCAATGTATGGTCAGACATATTTACTATAAGGAATTTTTTTCTCGAATGTGCGTAGGATATCGGGGGTATGTCTATTGACCAAAAATGATTGCAATCGACCCCGGCAACCAAAAATAATTTTTTCAGAACGATTTGAAATTTTGTAATTTAATTTTTTAATAACTTAATAACGAAGCCTCGGTCAAGAAATTGATATTCTTGACTTTAATTCGTATTTTTTAAGATGGACCAGCAAAATATACGGTCACTTATGGACGATAATATACATGCTTATAATAAAATTCGTCTGATTCGATTTCTCGATTCTCCGCGATAGGGCTATCTAAACGAAAATCGTAAAGCGTGTCGTCTTTTTATACAATTTGCTACGCGACGCTACATCCGCAAGTAGGTCGTAAAATGGTCGATATGTCTGCTTTGCGACGTCTCGTATCATTCTTCGTACGAAAAAATCGTAACGCGAATGGGCCGCTCGAGATTCTTGTCTGCGCACCAACTTTCATTTCCATAATTCCGTACGCGATACTCGACGGGAACAAGCGTGCTTATATGCAATCGCGACGCTATTATCTTAATCGAAATCGAGCCCCCGTGCCTAATGCTGATATTCCGATCGTCGAAGAATTATTTCGACCGATACGGGGTTGCAACGCATGAAACTCAAGCGTTTCGCGTTATGCAACTGCTCTGCACCAAGAAACAGATAGTTTGCCTCAGAGTTAGGCGTTAACAATTAATAAAAGTTTGCAATTGATCTTGTAATCGATATAATCGATATAAATCCTTTTTACCTACCGTTGAAAGCATACAACGAATATAGAATAAATTGAAAATACATATTCCGTTATATGATTTAAACTATCATTTTTTTTAAACATTTAGATATCTCTAAAGGAAAGTAAAACAAAATGAGCTCCGCGTTTAACCACTTTGACGTAACAAAACAGTATTTTAACGAGTTTTTTGAGATAACATTGTATATCTGATTCAAAGAAATTTTTTCTAGAAAGAAAATTGTCAATTCGTCGAGATGAACTCTCCAGAAAAGAAACTTTTGGAAACAGTCGAACTAACAGTGCATCGATTTTACCAGCGAATCATCTGAGTAATCATCATTGTGAGTAAAACTAACACAAACATTCTAAACCTAGAATAAGCCCATAATTATGAGCGTTAAGTTTAAGTAAAAGATAAGTTTTCAGTAGAAAAATATCCAAATCAAGAAATAGCAGAACACGCGTTTTCTCGGTTTATCGAATCCAGAAACCCAACATTGCATGGAAACGATATAATAAATATCGTAACGTAGGAGGAATATTTGAACGCCGAACGAATGAATAATACGTTTACGTAAAAAGTGGGAGTGTGCGTGGAATATTTCGAGCGAAAGAAGCCGACGTTTCATACGTTACAACCTAATACTTTGACAAAAGCGATCGACGAGATCGTTCCCCAGGGTTGACAGAGTTTGCCAACGCCGACAGACACAAATTACGCGGTTCAACTTTTAATAGCTGCCGTCAGAATTACCAAACTTGTACCGAAGATAAATTTTCACGTATGGAGAATATTCTCGTATCTGCCGGGTCCGTCCGGCGAATTAACACGTTGGCTACCAGTTTTATCTGTTTAAGAATATTCTTGGCAGTTTCCCAAACGATAGAAGCATTCAATGACGTGTTATTTCGTAGTATTCCTAATATTTCTGACGTTCTTCAAAAATTTACAATATACATACGTATTGTAGTAAATAGAAATTATTAATTATTCTGACAGGCGAAAGAATAAATCTGATACCAATTACACGAAGTTGAAATAATATTATACATTATCATCATTTGTAATGTATAATCCATATTTCTCATCACTGTTTTAAATTTATTGAACCGAGCAATAATATTGAAGTCAAATAATCAGTTTTTCTTCTTCTTTTAGATAGTTGAAAAAATAGTAAAATGCATTAGATTTTGAAAATTTCAGTTTGAATTATAAAGGTAGATGTGTTGAAGATTCCTTTTAAATTCAGTGCCAATTAATCGATTAAAAGAGATATTATAGCAACCATATACACTTCTTTTTAATATTTTCACTGGATTCATTGTAGCTCCTATAATTTTGAATATTTTTGAACAAAAAAAATTTTGGATACTCTTGAAGTATAGAGCTGAACGTATGGATTCAAATTGAATGAAACAAATTTTTAAACTATTAAGAAGTCACATTAATAGTGTCCATGATTTAATTTTATTGCCAATATGTATCAACTATGGTTTTACAACAAAAACTATTTAACACTATCTTTTGCACTAAGATGGGAACAATTGGAAATTTGTGTTTATTTTACCTTTCGTTTTATATCTTGTTATCAGTGTCTACCAATGGTCATATCATATAATTCTCATCTAGAAAAGGCCAAACGTAATTTGAACTATGGAGGATTAATATATGAAATGTGTATCACGAGATTTGGTTGTTTCAACATATTTTTTCGGCACTTTTGGACTTTTAATTAAAATATCTTTGCTCTTAGAACGCGTAGAACAAACGTGGGCATTTTTTTTTTATGTAATTGGAGGTCGAGCAATCGATTGATTCCACTTAGAAGTTAAACTATGTCAGCCATTACCGCGGCTCGATAATTTGACTCCGACTTAACTAATGTAAGTGCTTTGCATACAAATAAGTGACGTGTCTCTTGACAAATGAGCTGAACAATGACTATGTTCCACGCAATAATCACGAACTGCACAATTCTCACGTATTGTTGGACAGAATAGCGCCGCGAATTGTAAACAAAACACATAGTGCTTTGTTTGCATTGTCATAGTGTTATGTTACGCGGCACTGTTGTTGCGTTGCAGTTTAATTTCAACGAGCTAGCCATGATTTGATCTATCCACGCCCATATAAATAAAATCCGTTTTGTCTCTATCTGATTTTTTATCCCTTTTTTTATTCGTAAAAGGATTTTTATCCTTTGATAAGGGTATAGGAATTTGAAGACACACATTGTGTTTTAAAGAATAGTTCAACAAAATTGAAAGTATCATTGCTATTTTATTAGTTTTTTTTTTAAAGGCGAATACTGTGTTCGAAGTTTCGAGAATTTAAAAAAGCCAATATGAATCCATAGATTATAAATAACGAATGGTCGGTCCAACGTCAATGTTAGTATTTAAACAGATAATATTCTTACTTGATCTTAAGCGCGTACGTCGAGTATTAATATGCTGCAGGGCACTCAGCAGGATAAAAGGATTTTTATCGCTGCAGGAATTAGCTTCGTCACGAGGATATTATATAGAGTGGATTATTAACCAGAAAGTGAATTCGTATTGTAAAGAATATGAAAGACGCCTCAGAGACTCGAGTTTAGTGTTCTCACCAACCGATAGCGTACGAACACAGTGTCTCTGATCTCGTTTCTACGAAATTAAATACGAGAAATTTACCATACAATGTCTATTTGTTACATTTTTCAAATCTCTGACGATTGGTCCATGAAAGAAGTTAGTCTGTGAAAATGAAAATTTTTGGATATTTTATTCGAGAATTGCGAGCTTCTATGAAGATAATTCGTAAACTTTTATACAGCACGATGAAAACTATAGTTATCCAAGACTTCAGCAGTCTAGTGTAGACTATGGACGCGATGGGTATAATTATTGGTCCCAATGCAGCTGACGCTGCTAGAAACATGGACGAGACAGGTATTTCCATCGCGAAAGTACGAAAGTTACAAAAAAGGTTGCACTAGTTACAAGATAAGAGAGCTTGTCGTTGTTAATAAAAATTAAGAGTGTTATAATGTCCGAAAGGCTCGTTAAAGGTATAAAGTATCAAGATTACCATAGAAATAACAGTTTCGATAAGTTTAATCGTGCTTTTTTTAAAACGCTGCAAATTATAATTAAGCATGTCCACTCTAATTACCAAGACAAAATTATAGCTTTATTATTCGTTGGAATCTACTTTTGCTTCTCAGAGAGACTTCTTAGTGGTCTTTATTCCCCTATAAAACGACATTTTTTGGAAACGTACACACCTGTAATTGTACCACTTAAAATGGTTTCTGTTCTGCAGATATCGTTGTCTAAAGAATGGCGTAATTTTTAAAATTCCACTTTTCGTCTTACAAAAGTCTATTAACGCGCGTTAAAAATAGTTAAACTTTACACACTTGCAGTTCCGTAACTATTATTGCTTTTCATTTATGTCGATTCGACTTTCCGTTTTGGAGATATTATAATTTAAATGAAAGGAGTGACTTTTTTATTCGACTATCTCTGTCTCCGTCTTGCGCGTCAGACCTCTCTCTCTCTCTCGCGCATGCGTCGTGATAATCGTGACCGAGTGACCTATTTGCTACGAACACGTGCAGGCCAACGACCTTACCAAAAAGTAAACAAATGCTTCGAAACCTCATATCTCCGAAACTAATAACCCGATCGACTTGAACGAACACTCGTTTTAAAGGGCTTTATATCCTTTATCCGACGAATATACCAACTATTATTATTTATGCTGTCTTTCATGTTTATTTTGAAATCTATTTCGATTCTATGCGCTCAAACAAGTTTCCGTGGTATAAAACTGTATTATAAATTGTTTATTCAATCGAAAATGAATTTAAGATAAACTCGAGTCCCCCGGAAATTAAACATTGTTCACCACTGGTCAGCGCGCAATGTTTCCATAGACAACGTTGGCAATAATAAGATGAGATCGAATGAAAACGGTCTCAGGTTATTAATTAGCGCGCGTTAAGGGATTTTACTTAATCAACTGCTTAACAAGCTGGGCTATCCTTTTCCTGTCGGCTGGGCAGAGATCCTGGATGTGGGGGAACATGGCCGCGTTCTCGTCCGCTTCCGCGGTGGCTCCGTTGCATTTTGAGCAGAACTCCTCGTCGGCCTTCACCTCCTCGCTTTCCGTCGAGATCGTTTGTCTGCTCCGAGATTAAACATTTACAATATTTCTCGTTATTAACAGAAATGAATTGACGCTACGCGCCGGCACGGAACGTTGGAAGTGCCTCTCGAAATTGTTTCGCTCTACACCGATTCCATTCTAACGCCGCGTCGAAAACCAAAACGAATTCGCGAAATGGAACGAGGAGAAAGAGCAAATTAATTATTGTTCAACGTTTTGCAGAATAATTAAATATCTTTCGCGAGGAACAAAACCGCTGGGGCAATGATTTAATATTCTGGAAGCTGGATGTTTTTACTCAAATAATTGTTCGTCCGAGTGGTACTTGGATAATTCATTTTACTTCGTTTTCGATGAAAATACGGGCACTGAAGTAATTTACTCCTCTCCAAACACGTTTTCGTTTAAATTTTCTCATTTTGAAACAAAATTTCGTGGCCAGTCGTTGTTGTATATGGTATAACAAGATCAGAGTCATAAAATTTGGCTCATTTATTAATTAGTTGCAACTACAGCCCAGTTGGATGGTCCATATAGTACTCTTAGGAAAAGATCAGTCCTTAATTATTTTATTCTAAGACTTTTGTACATTAATCACAATTGCAACGATCGAATACTTGCTCAGAGAAACGTTCTATTACTTTGAAGATCGTTAACAGGTCACTCGTTACTAATTTTTTAGATACTCAGGTATTCCAAATATGCTTCCTCTACGCATTTCATTACAACTCAAGTATTTCACTATCGTAAACTACTTAAACAGAGACGTACGCGAATAGAAACGAATTTTACCACGAAACGTGTAGCTCGCGAGGCACGTGCGCGTTGGGAATTGCGTTTGAAACGGCGGGCACGGATACGTAAGGGGCAATGTACCGTTTCATCTTTCGCTGTTGCCAATAACAGCGCGATCGCTCGAGTCAATAAGTAGCATCCTAACGAACTGCAATTGCTCGAAACGAAATTTAACCTACGCGGCGGTAGGAGCCTGAAATTAGTTGAATTCGATCACCGACCTTCATCGTTCTCGTGCATGTGCTCGTTCCCCCGATAGATTCGCAGGATACTTTGATGGTGTCTGGCCAGTCTGCTCAAAGAGTTCGTTTTGTCGGCGTTTAGCCTCCCCTCGATAGAAATAATAAGGCAGGACACGGGGAGAGATGAATTACAGGGCAAGAAAGCTAGCAATAGAAAGCAACTTCCACCTTTTGCTTCATTTAACCTCTTAGGCACGATGCATCACTATACTGGCTTTCGCGGATGTCACCTTTCTGAACAACGCGTCACTATAGTGGCTCACTCGCTCACCGTTTGAATTAAATGATCGTTTTCATATGTTTTGTTTCACAACGTTTTATAACAGTGTTGACAATATACAGACGGAATATACGATCATCAAAAAACTTCATTTCAATCTTTACGTCATACAGCCGTGGCTAAGAGGTTAATGTAGGAAATCATAAGCATGCCGTCGTCGTAGTCGTTCGAGTAGACGTCTCTGCTGACATCCCGTCGTTCCCCAGGCGATCGTAGAACCGGAAAGCGGTTAGGACGCGGAAGGTCAGAGGTCAAGACGGAGACATTCACGAGGTCGATTAAAGTCGCGAGTGTAACAGCGTCGACGAATCCCTGACGGAACGATTCCCCTGCTGCCCGGGGAGCACTCGTCGTCTCCGGGAACTCCGTGACACGAAGTTAGATTTATATCGAACTTCGAGCAATATGTCCGTGTCCGGGGTAAACAAATATTGAAACATACCTGAGACCAGAACGAACAATTTTTACTTTTTCTTCGATTCCGAATTTATACTCTTCTTTGTTTATTTAATCTCTTAAAATCTGATCTCTATCTTTAGTAATAATTCTGACAGTCGTTGATGCAAGATTTACGGTAAAAGCTTTATGGTAATTAATTTTGTTTCATGATTGATAACGTTTCTTTTTCCATTACAATTTTAAGATGGAGGAATCTGACGTTTAGATACCATTTTGAAATGCAGTGTATAATGAAATTTATTATTTTTTATGAGTTTTGGTGGCACTGATTAGAATTAGATTTTAAAATTAACCACGAGGGTTCTTTAAGCTTGAAATTAGAAACAAATAATTGTATTTATGGTATCTAACGAAATTGACACAAGTTAAGGTATGAAAAATTGAATTGTTTCATTATGACGTTCAGCAAATATTGCACGTTTGGTTAGTTCGTTTCCAGTTATTTTTAAACCGTCTGACAGAAAGTATATGTTTTTATAAATCGTTGAAAAGTCCCCTTCGTGCCAATTATGCCAACATATTTCGCATTCGTTCTTGTCCGTTTTATTTATTTTCAGGACAAGTAAAAATAAAAATTCGTCGTGTTTTTGTGCAGATTATAAAAGCGAAATCGTAATTGTACAGCAGAACTGTCAAAGGGGCTGAGTGCCAATTAAAAATGTTTCTCAAAGTGAAGAATTTTCCACAAATGTTGACTCGACAATTATGGAGAACAAAAAACTGTACTGAATGATATAATTATTATTGATTTCACTTTTCCTGTGTGAGATTTTTAAATATATGGCATTATCTATAAAACATAATTTCCAAACACCCACAGGGCTATAACTCTCCAACATTATATATTTTTTCTCGAATCGAGTACTCCCATAAATAAATTTATTTAAAACATTTTCCAAATGATGGATTCGAGCCTCGGTCTTTCCACGGCTAAGAGACACTTCGATCGAGTGTTATCGAGTGCCTCGAGAATCCTCGATCGCAAAGTGTGCCCTAAAATATAAAATTCCCGATAAAACTGGACGAACAGAGAGGCGATAGTAATGGTGTAAATGGACGTCGCGGAGATCTGTTCGACTGTTCGGATAGAGATTTAATTATCTCGACCGTGCTTCATCCTCGATTTTTTACCAAGTCCTGAAAGGAAGCGCCAACCAAATGAAGGGAAGGCACAGGACAGGAACGACAAAGGGACAGACGCGGGGCAGAGAAATCATCAACAGTTTCGACCTCTGAATTTTATTTACAAAATCGTTACCCGTTAAATCGTACAACTCCTAGGCAGTCTGTGTGCCCGCGAACCGCACTGATTTAACGACCGGACGCGAAAATTGCTTCCGGTTTTTGGCGCCAGTTTCGACAACGGTCGCACACACGGCCCGTCTATCGCGTAAGAAACAATGGACGCCGTGGCGTTCGCGACGAGACACGCCATTGATCCAATCGCGGTCGACGTTGGTCGCGTGGACGATCATTAACGCGATTATTTACTCGCTCTTCGAATAAACCGAATTCCAGGGATGGATTAGTGTCCCCTCGATCGGAACACGCGGTTTACCGCGAGATTCCGATTCGTAGACGCGAGCGAGTCCTATCGCGCGGGAGAAGGGGAACGTACGACACCACTGTTCGCGCTGATCGCCGAATCGTTCAGTCTTCGGAATTTTAACGAGCACTCGCGACCGGTTCGTTACTCCGTCGCCGAGTTATGGTCGCATTTGAGGCCCTCGTCGACCTCGTTCGGGCAACCGGTCAAGCTGATGGTCGTCTCCTGTTCCTTGATCGGGAGGCTGGTCCTACCGTCGTTCCCGAACATGGACATGTGCATGACGCTACGCTGACCTCGACGGGAGTCCCCCGTGTACTTCTTGGAGCTCATCATCGAGAAACTTTGACCCCGTACCCGCGAGCTCAGGTCAGACGATCGACGCTGTCGTCTCCTCATCTTCCGCGGCACGCAACACAGCAGGTACCTGCGCGAAGTTTAACTTTAACCCTTTAGTACTCCGTATCACACGGTTTCGGGAACAGGTTTCGTTGGAAACAATGGCTTGAGCGGTGTAATATGATAGTCGTTTCGTATTACATTGTTATATTATATTTGTAAAGGTGTATTAGTCTTTTTCGAAATAACTTAGTTTCGATGCACGACTATAACCGTGAAAACTCGATACTATTATTTAGAAGTAATGCCTTGGAGTAGAAGTATCTTTAAAATAATATTTATTACAATTCTTTTAATATAGTTTTATATTATAGAAAAGAGAAAGTCCTATACAAAACAATTTTATTTATTTCTTCAATTAAAATCACCTTTTTCCTGGTTATGGCAGTATTACTAGATACCTTGTATATCCATTTTTATTTTATTTACAAGAAGCCTGCTGCAATATATTCGTATTTTTATATGCAGAACAAAATACATTTCATTTAAAAAACAAGTATGCATATTGTATTCACAGAAATGAATTATACAACCAAGAAACAGCTCCTATTGCTGCGTAATCAACCCCCCGTGTAACACGGTAGTTAGGATTAAGGATTACTGAGAAAGCTAAGTTCCAGCGAATAGTAGAACTACCATTTTGTTTTGATCATTTTTTCCTGTATCAATTTGTACCATTACCGGGGAAAAGGGCTGCGGTTTGTCCCAGTTTCTAGAATCAGTCTGTATAATGGCTGCTTAATGGACGCCGCGTTACATCGCGTGGTAATATAGGCGATAATCCCATTGATCGACTAAATTTTTATCGCTCCTATCCGAATTTATGGAAATAGGTCGGGCAGCGGTTGGATCGTGGTTTTCTGCCCGGGTGTCAAGTCGCTGCCAATTTTTTCTGAATGCTCGATACTTCGCTACGAAACGGCTGTAATTTTATTTCGCCCCTGAATATTTACTAGCACACGGTCGAAACAGTTTTCGATGCATCTCGGGGGCAATCGCGTTTTAATCGAATCGTCGATCGAGGTCGAAGGTAACAATTTTATAAAAACTGTTATCGTAATAACAGTAATGACTTTGGAATACAATTTCATGAAGACTGTTATCGTAATACACGAATTGTTTAGATCCTAATGAAACGTACTTAATTTACATTATTGAAACCATAGCGCTGTAGTACTGTAGTACAATAATAACACGATCTTAATTAAACGAGCCAAATGTGTATCGAACTTGTGGCTATTAATAATTATTCACCAATTATTATAGAAATAACACGTGTTCCAAAGCGTTTCAAATAATTTAGAAACTTCCAAATCTGTTATTTGATAAGGGAGGTTTAGAGAATAACCGTAGATAAAATATTTTAAGAAGAATATGCAATTAGAAGCAATGCATGTTAAATCAAGAAGAAAATAGGAAACTAGCCTTAAAATTAATGATACGTGGAATTGTATTTCCGTAGTGTCATTCCACGTATCATTAATTTTAAGGCCAGTTTCCTATTTTCTTCTTGATCTAACATGCATTGCTTCTAATTGTATATTCTTCTTAAAATATTTTGCCTGTAAGAGTAAATAATGAGGTTTAATGGTGGCGTTAATTTGCATGCTGCATTTTGTTTCCATGGAAAAAACTGTATGTGTCGGCTGAAGCGTTAATTATTAATTGATTAAATCGATAAATGATTTATGACAAAAAACGATTAACGCTCGAGCTGGCACGTATGGCGTCACTAATGGGGGCTGTATGTTGGCTGCTGGGATTGGTGATTATCACATTATTGATGGTATCATGGATCGTTGGACGTATTTAAATTTATTACCAAGTGCTGAAAACTGGGAATAACAAATAAATTTATGTTTCAATAATATAACAATTGGAAGCATTAAGTCAGGATCGTATAGAAATGTATATTGTGCAATACACTATATTATTTGCAAACATCCCAGTCGTCAGATACATTTGTTAGCAAAAACAACAATAAATATTAGTTTTACATTTAGCTACTAAATAATCGTTTTCCTAAATAAGTTAATTAAAGTTCAAGAACGCTTGGTACAAGAGTCAGACGTGCAGAAATCAAATAAATCGGGGTCAATTTTATTTGGTTAAATGCAGCACCGCAAAGTAGAAGCGAATAAAATGAAATCTTTCAGAATTATACGTTCTCGTATGTTTGTTAATAAATTCTGTCAAACAAGTTTGGATCGGAATTTCCGAGAGAAGTTATTTTTGTCCAACTAGAATCAGTATTTTGTGCGCTAAATAGCGATCGAAAATTGATTAGGTTCGCGCGAAACCGTAAGAAACATAGGGAAAAAGTGAAATGCAAAGTGCAGCGAAAAAGTAACTAAAGCTAAATAGCTATTGGGTCGTTCCATAAATTCTGGAATTAACGAGGATAAAATTTGTAATTTAGTTAGAGCAAAGTTTAGGGGTGAGACAACCCTCTACAAAGCTCCCATTTCATTAATTCTACTAATCAAAATATGAATTTGCATAAAGATCCGTAGTCTATTTATAAGAAATAAAACGCAACAACCTTTGGGCTCATTAGTGGGGAAACAATTTGGAAACGTCAACGTTTTAATGAAAAGCGTTGAACTACATTTGGAATAAAAAAGGAAAGGTGTTCTGTTTTTCATAAAATTCCAGTATACGTCTAAAACATTGCTTTAAATTGTAGTACAAAACGAACGTATGGGACGACCTGATATAATATAAAATAAATAAGTCGTATTTTTAATCTCAGTCTATCTTACGATGACAAAATGGCGGTTTCTTCGTTTCGTTACCTGTCGAAATACTTTCTGAATGTGCCGCTGACGCAGTACAAAGCGATAGGGTTGATGCAGCTGTTGGTGAACGCCATACAGAACCCGACGATCCGAAAGTAATGCCAGAACGCGTCGTAATCGTCCGCCGCGGTCGGATGGATATGAAACCACAGCATAAAGACATGCTGGGGAAAGAAACATACGGCGAAGACAATCACGAACGCCATTACCATCTTGGCCACTTTTTTCCGCGCCTTCACTTGCCTCGCCTGAAATCAAGCAGACACGACGTTACGAAAACACGGGGGGACCCCACTCGAGACAAAAACCATCGGTATTCGTCCGACTGTGTTTGAGATTCTGAAATTATCATTCTTTCTGCGCGACCCTCCGCGGTACTTCTTTCGAACTTCCGGCGTATTCCGTTCTAATAAATCGCGGACGTGTTCCCCGGACCGAGGTCCTCGCGAACTGGTATCATCGAGGATCGATAAGCCAGCGTCTCGTTTTTAGCGAATTTAATATAGGAGTGTTTGATAATATTCGAAATGTCGTTTTCTCGATGTTTCCAGTTACGAAGCCTGTGACAGCCATTTCAGTTTGCTTCAACTGTTTTTAATAATAGCTGAAAGTTCGTACGCTTTCAAACGTGTGAATAGGTGATCTTTTTTATGGTAGGAAATATCTTCATTCGATAATAGATTTTACGAGTACAGACTTAGGAAAATGGCGGTGGAAGTTGCTGGAAATGTGTTAGCGAATGTTAGAATGGTTCAATGTTGGTGTGGAAAATTCAAGGCTGGTCTAGCGTGTTGAAAATAATGAGTCAAACGCCTTCGAGCGTTAGAAGATCAAGTTTTGGCGCGTTTTTCAGCCTCGAAAATTAAATTGCTTCGCGAGAAACGATCGCACCGTGGTTTCTTTTACTCACCTGACCTTGCATCTCCCCGGGTATGTTTCTGGTGCTGCGCATCAGGTGTCTGGCCATCAGGATGTAGAAAACCGCGATTATGCTGAGAGGCACCGCGTAGAATATGAAGAAACGACAGACCAGGATGGTTTTAGGGTAATTCGGCCCGAATTCTTCTGGATAAGGGTAGCAGGCCTTCAAAGATAATTGTTTAATTCCAGTTGAAAATGGCGGTAATCATTATTCGAATCAAAAGGTATACACAGACGAATCTATATTTGAAAAAATAAATCTTAAAAAGAAAGGATTTCATTTTTATAAAATATATTCCTCGTGCAATAATAATCCAACGAATGCCCCTATAAATATTATTTTTGTTAATTTTATCACGTAAACTGTTCACCATCGATGGATTTTCATTTAATATGAACTTGTTCCTTCGAATATCGAAGGGCACGATTAAAAATCGAAGTACTCCAATAATAAGATACGAATAATGAAATTCAGTGGAATTTAAATACGATACGAATAATGAAATACCGATTACCTGGAATTTATATCCGCGACGGAGGATTTCATTTTGTTAAAAGAGAAAAGGAACGAAGAAAATATCGTTCGTTGGGTAAAAAAATTCGGTGAATCGATTCGTTTAGGTGTGTTATTCGAACTCACGCGAAAGCTGACGTTCGTGTTCACCCTGAAGTCTCTGATGTAAGCGAAGGAAGCTGGAATGGCGCACGTAATGGCCAACAGCCAAATCAACGTGGCGACGATCACCGCGAATCGCGTGGCTTTTCTTCCTGTACCTTGAACGATAAAAACGAGAGATGAGATGTCTTCCGTCACAGTGTCGCCTTTACGCTCGCGTTCGAGAATTCCGGGAATCGGACATCGAAAGTTGTAATACCGGTGGCGTGAAGTTTTCTCATCGGGTCCACAATGGCGAAGAATCTGTCCGCGGAGAGCGCTGTTAAAGTGAAGACCGAGACCCCGATCGAGATATCCTTGAAGCACTCGAACACTTTGCACAGAACAAGTCCGAAGGGCCAGGAGTCCAGGATATAAACGGTGAACGTGAATGGCACGCATGTCACTATCACCTGCAGGCGTAACATCGAACAGACACGTCTCAGAGAAACGGGTTAATTTCAAATCCGTCGAGAAATCGCGATATCGCGAAATATTCCAGGACCCGCGTAACTTCTGATCCGCGAAAAATCTTGATCGCGCAACTTTCCAGAAATTAACGCGCCCCGGCGAAATTTACGAGGGTTAATTCCCGGGGGGGAGCTCGGAATTTTTGCAATCGCAGGGTAACGAGAATCGGAGAAGGAAAAAAAGTTGATTGCCTTTAAAGCGTTCGGCTTTATTCATTCGTTTAATTGCGACGCGATAAAAGACGAATCAAATGTAAAAAATAAAATATAGGGGGTGGGTGGACTTATTGTTGGGCGAAGCTGTAGCGTTAAAATGGAGAAACGTCGTGTTACTGGGAATAATTAAATAGTTTCGAGCGTGTGGAAGCGTTTCAAAGTCACTTTCGTTAGAAGCAAATAGAATTTTTAATCACTGAGCTGAACGATAACTTTGTTTCTATCGAAGGCGGAAAAAAATTAACGTTTCGATGTTTCCGTTTGCTTTTTTTATAACATTCTCGTTGCTTCCAGTAGGCAAATAGTTTATGCATTTCGTTATTGTCGAAATGCTTTTGAATTTTAGTCACGAATAACAAATAAATATTGTAGACTCATGGACTAACTTCCCTTTACGTTTCTAAATTTATTTGTAAAAGTAATAGTGTACGAACGAAGATGTTTAATCATTATTAGTAGACTGCGGATGTTCATGCATTTATGGGAAATTTTAATTTTCAAAAGACTACAGACTATAGGTACTTAATGTACAAAAATAGTATTATATTTAGTGGTCGAAACAACCCTTTACGAAGCTTCCACTTTATTAATCTTATTAATAAAAATATGAGTTTGCATAAGGATCCGCAGTCTGGTTATTAGTGAATGTAATTTGCCCAACGTTGGAGTAAAAATGATCACCAGTAGATCTCCAAGCGCTAACGAGAAGACGTAAATATTGGGAACGTTCCTCATGTTGCTGTGCCGTAGGATAGTGAGCGCTAGCACACCATTTCCGGTGAGCCCGATCAGTAGTATCAACAGGAACACGATGGGCACTATGTACGTTTCCGGTCGTTGTCCGTACGGCGTGTATTCCTCTTCGTTATCGTCCCTGGCCACGGTGGTCGTCGCGATGCCCGATGTCATCCTCAAGATGGACGACGCCGTCTGCGTGGTCCAGGGAACCGACAACGGGGAAACGGTGGCGCGGGACTTGAACATGTTTCCGTTTTCTTCTCGCGACACCACGTGGTTTCACGTTCGAACGGCGAAACCGTCGCGTTTCACATCGTGCTCGTTCCTCGATCGATCGATAGTCCTCGACGAAGGTTCACCAGCTCCCCATCGTTTTGGTTCTATGCTACGAAGTAGAAAAAAGTTCGAGTCAGAGAGAGAGTCGCTGGTTAATGGAACGGAATGACTATAAACGGGGGAAATGATTTGGGGATGTGCATCGAAAAACGATTTCCAGACTGCGGAAAATTGTATCCTTTTTGGAGAGTTGTGCATTACTGGGCAAATCTACTCGGAAACAAACGTTTTGTGAAATTCAACGCAAGTAGAAATATCGAGCGATAGTCAGACGCGGGAAATAAATCGTACTCAATCGTATTGGTTCTCGATGAATTTTTAACACCCGTTATCTGGATGATAAAAACTTATTTACAATGCATTGTTTTAAATGTGCTGAATTTAATTTTGTTGATGAACAATATTTTAATTGTCGTAGAGATCAGACTAAAATTCAACGCAAGTAGAAATATCAAGTAATGGTCAGACAGGCAAGACAAATTGTACTTAATTGTGTTAGTTGTCGAGGAATTTTCAGCAGTAAAATGTGCTAAATTTAAATTTGTTAATAGATTATATGTTACTTTCAACATACTTTTTTTAAACTTTTTTCAGCAAGAAGTGTAATTGTGGTAGAAAATTAATCTGCATCTCTGCAATTTCATTTAATAAATTCTTTAGATTCCTCTGGACTTGTATTTAATTTTAAACATAGTCCTATATTTATTTTTATTTTCGACATATACGTGTTTCATCTTCACATCCAAATAGAATTAATAAACAGAAATTTATTAATTTCTACTCTAATAATTTATCAGGAAAGAAATGTCTGCCATTTTAGCGTTCATTCACGCAATTTGTCCATGTCGTGCATCGTTTCTATTTTCTCTTGAAGCTTTTTAGTTTCCTAGGGGATTCGTTGGTACAGTATGTACATTGTCACGAACATTTATCGTATCTTTCTTTGCCACAAGGCTGGTCTTCGTGCAACAGAACGAATTCTTGTAAGATATTTTTTGAAATATTCCGTGTATCCTGCATTTCTTGTTACGGTTGGCGGAAAAAGTTGACGGGGAAGGTTAACAGAAAAATGTTAACAGTCTCGCGACCCGGGCATGGCAATCCTTGATTTATCCAGACCCTCAGACTCTAGAGGGTGGTTTATTATCTTGGCTGTCAAGTGCAAGCCTCGCAAACGTGGCTCGTAACCAGGCGGATAGGATACAAATTCTAGTACACATTTTACTATCTTCCTGGATCTGCAACAATTGCTATATCGCACGAATAATTTTAAAACTAACGTAAAAAATTGGTCGATCCAGTCCTTAAGGAAACTAGGTTCCTGGCAGGAAACTAGACTGCGGATCTTTATGCAAATTCATATTTCTATTAATAGATTTAATGAAATGGAAGCTTCGTAGAGGGTTATCTCAATCCCTAAATATAATAATTCCTATCCTACTTTAACCATTTCTTAAATTCTTGCATATTAATTGCTCTCGATAGTTTTTCAAAAATTTAAATTCTTCATAAATGCACAAATATTCGCAGTCTACTTATAATCTATTTCCGTTATTAGTTTCACAATTCTCTGTCTCCAAAATCTTAGGACCCCAAGTTTTCCCCAATGAAGGAATTTTGGTTATACATAATACAAGGTCACTATATTAATTCCTTTAGAAAATGCAATTTAATGTTACAAACATTTTATATTCGGCATAAATTACGTCTTCACGACCGAAATAGTAGAAAAATTGATAGATATAGTAAAACAAATCGAGTTCTGTTAACAGCCTCTAAGGATTCCAAGTTTTCCCCATTGAAGGAATTTTGGTTATACATAATACAAGATTACTATATTAATTTCTTTAGAAAATGCAATTTAATGTTACAGACACTTTATATTTAGCATAAATTACGTCTTCACGACCGAAATAGTGCAGAAATTGACAGAGGTAGTAATCGATACGTTATTATCGGAAAGTACGCGATATATTCGTCACCGTTAATTTACCGTCCCCATAAACTTCCGGGCGTTCCTGTGCTCTGTTCTCGAGCGTCATGAATCCCTAACGCGGCCGCGACGCGTCGGTTGTACGTGCGTTCACGTATTTTTCAGCGGCAGGACGTTTGTTTTCGGTTAACGGCAGTCGACGGCGGATAGAGTCGGCGAACAGGACGAGATACGTACCGTCTCTTCGCAAATGTAACAAGGAATGCACGGAACGGGGAGCCTTTGAACGCGTTCGACGCTACGCGAGCCGACTTAACAAGAGTTCCGTCGCTCGGGGTGTGTATCGAGCAGAAGCGTCATCAATAAATTCGCCATAGGGAGGGTCGCGTTTCGACGTAAAAATGCAGGGCAAACGCGAAGTAACTGCGTGACCTCGTTAGCCCGGAGAATTTTCATCGCGTTTCTTTTTCAATCGTGCCTTCCACGACCTCCGAGCCGTGAACCGCTCGGCTGGAACACGTATAATCTCATGGAAAACTCGTGGGTGAAGTGTCCTGCTCTACAATGTCTTCAAAGCTCGGCCTCACTGAGTAAATCGACTTGTTTCAACCACCCTTTAGAATAATAACGACGCGTTGTAGCATATTTTTCCTTTCCACCTCACGCTTCAACACCCGCTAAAACTTCGTTCACGCGTCGCTTTTGGTTGCTGTTTCTTGAACGTGAAACCTCTGATTCGATGTTTCCTCAACTTCTCTCGTTATTTCGAGACTGAAAGATATTCGATGACATTTGTGGTACGTGTATTTAGAGCTTGGAGTTAATTAAAATGAACAGGAATTTATAGGTTGTCAAACGTTGTCAAACGAGGCGGTAGAAAGTTAAATTCGAGTAATTTTCTGGTACTGATAATCGCAAATGGTTAGACAAAAATGAAGCACCAAGGTGTATGCTTAAATCAAACCTTAATTCAAGATATTAAGTATTACAAATTATTCTATTCTTCAAATTGGTTCAACGAATGCAGAAAATTATTTGTTCTTTCGAATTTTATTTTAGGAGCATAAATTAGATCGTATTTTGATAATAAAGACTTACATTATGATTAAGCATATTAATATATTCGTTTGATAATGTTTGAGGTCACATTTCAAGTGAAAGCCAAGTAATAAATCATACAATGAAATAATAATAATAATGAAGACTTAAATTATGAATTAAGTTATAATGTTAAGTCACATGTTTAGTTAAAACTGTGTTACTGTTCTGGTCTCTCCTATATTAATTCGAAATTGTTCGAACGATCAAGAGAAGAAAATAATAAAACAGCAAACGATCCCCACGATATTAAGGGGGGAGGTGAAAGTTAGGTTTTTCGTATTTAATAGCATTTCTTCTCTCGTGCTGTTTTTTGTTCGAGTTGATTAAAAGATACCTTCGACTTTTTGAGGGGAAATATGACCTCCGTGGAAGAGCTATTTATTATACTGCGCGTAACCTACTTACGATGGGGTCTGACGAAATAAAGAGCATGTGTAGTGGATGTTCTTGATATCCTCCGAGCGAAATTTCAGACGAAAACGTATGAAGTCTTTGTTTCTGGTTTCCTGAGCTTTCTCCAATAATTGGACAATTTGAGAATGCTCTGGATACGATTTCGAGGACATGATTTTAGAAGTATGCACACAAAACCGGGATAAATTTTTGACTGTTTTGTAACAATAATTGTAAGGTGTCTCGAGATTTGTTATTTTAAAATTTGCAATGAGAGAAGGTAATCAATTTCATTTAAAATTTACAGACACAGTGATAAGTTCTTCGTTAAGTGCGTGTAAGGATACCAGTAAATAAACTGAATTACTTTTGTGTTAAACCTTTAAGCCAGCGGCTTAGCGTTTCCTGAGCCCTTCGATTCTTACTTGCTGGTATCTTTCCAATTCCCATAATTTACCGTGTGTGACTTACTATAGTTCCCAAGATAATTTTCTTGGGATAAATCCCAAATCCCAAGAATTTCGCATATATTATTCCTGGTCTGATCTCTCTTTTTATTCAAATAAATTGCATTTTCCTTGACACTCGGTATCTTTATATAGAATAACTAAACAACTATATAATTTACATTATACGGGCGAGAATTCTTTGTATCTCCGCTTGGAAAAGAGAAGCTCGTTCCAATTATAAAAATCACTGATTAAGTAAATTTGGAGCACACCAGCTTTCTCATTATTACAATAGTAAAACTCATTAGGATACGTTTCTGTTGTACCAGATATCGTACTGCTGATGAGAGGATTGTCGTGTTAATAACACGAAATACGATTATTCAGACCAATGGTCTCCACGTGACTGACTTTATTACGCCAGACTTTTTCAGTATAAAACGTGCCCTCTCTACGCGCACACGTATTCCGCGTACAAACACGCAACAAACAGCTACAATAGTTTCAAATTAATTCAATTTTACACGGTTAATGAGCAAAATCGCGTTGTTCATCTAATACCCGTAACTACGGTCATCGGTGTTGCGTGATCTAGTATAATGAATAGAGTTTCAACATGAAGCCCGGAGTTATTGAACACGAACGCAATACATCAAATATCTCGTAGAACGTTTTCAATGGTCGTACCTTAATATTTTTCTATACGAAACGATAAGAATTTTATATTAAAAGTATTTTAATTTAAAAGTATTTTAATTTAAAAGTATTTTAATTTAAAAGAAAGAGAATTCAATTTTTTTAGGTATGAATTTTATGTATCTTATTTCGTTTAGAAAAGAGAAGCTTGTTACAGTTTGTAAAATCATCCTGTTTACTTTACTGTTGCATGTTTATCTTCATTTTTGGAACACCCTAAAATCATTACAAACCCACCAATGTGCTCATTAGTGGGGAATTATACCATATTGATCAAATCCATGCAGTCTGCAAATATTCTTGCAAATAATCTCACGTTATCTCTGTCCACACATAATTTTTGAATCGAGAACTCTTTTAAACGCGTATTCATAAAGACATATTCCAATTTACATTTCTAAATCAAAATACATATTACGATTCAACAAATAGAAATATTTTATTCCCAGAAATTGTGCTTCTTCGAGGAATTAATATATTTGAATTGCAAAGAATTTATTATTTAAAATATTTACCCCTATATTATACTCTTACACAAGGGCGAATTGCGATACCCAAGAAGGTTAAAAATTGCTGATTTAAGTGGTAATTTAACACAGAATGCACGACTAACGAGGTTTCATTAGCATCCCCGCAATCCCACTTTGGCGGTTTCGAGAAGACTTACTAATGAATCTTTTCGAGCGTAATTTAATCGTTTATTTTGATGTAACGTTGGATTGCTTTGATAGTTTCAAACGATTGCTTTCCGGGAAACTGTGCTGGCTATTCTGGAACACAATATCAATTGCCTTTGCAAGCAACCTAAGCTTTCGAGAATACGTTTTCGTTCACTGGGGGGGATGAATTCGTGGAAACTTCGTCGTTGAAGTAACAATTGTACGTGTCCTGTAAACACGAGCTAGCATTGTCATACGCAAAGAGCCATGATGACGTTGAAGTACTCTTTCGACGGTATGCAGTTCACAAAAGAACCCCTGTTTCGTAGTGAAGACTCAGCTCTTGTCTGAAACGATCAAATATATTCTTCTCTCTGCGACACGCACGAAGATTTAACTTTAGAAAGACAAGGGCACTGGACTTATCAAACCCCCCATCAGCCAGACAATTTTTCAAATATTCACTTTCTATTTAATTCTTTGGGCTAGATACATGAAATTTTAATATTTGGAAAGTTAAATTTGGAAGTTACAAACAGCATTATGGATTGCTTTTATTATTTTTAGGCTAGTTTTGTTGAGTATACTGTTCCAGTATATAACCTTCGATTGTAATGAAATACTTGTAACGTTATCTTACAACACTCTGTTTGGAAATATGAAATTTTAACCAAGGCAAAATTGATCAAAATAACTAGAATATTTGATCAAAGGGTATAGCGGAATAAGGGGATCAAATGTGCCCCCAACCAAATTGAACGTGTGATAGGATATTCGATAGCTTACGGAAAGAAAACCCTTTGTGCCAATTTTTAACTCGAAAATGATAAAGAAAATAGTGTTTTCCTGCAATTTATCTTGCCCTATTCAATACAAAAATGTAAAAAAATTCAGAGACATTTCGTGTACCGGGGTACGTGTTTCGAAATTTTTTCAGATTTTTAGATTCAAAAACCAGGTAGTGAAGAATAAAAAACCGCGAAAAATGCAGATTACTTATTGAAGCAATTGCAGAACTTATTCTCAATTCAAAATTCAAATTAAAAAATTCGATCTGCTCGAATGTTTGAGGTAATTAAATTTTTAAATAAACTTTAAGATTTCATGGTAATTAACTTCCACCAAAATAAAAATTAATTATTACTTTATTATTAACTTAGTTCACTTCCAATTATTACGCTTTAAAAACTTCCAGGAGGTACTTTAAATTGTTTGGAATGATTATTCATTGAAATGCAATTTTAAAATATGATCTGTTTATGGCTTCTCGGCTAATTGAATTATCTAGCCGACCCCGCGACGTTTCCCCTTGGCAGGAAGTATCATTTGCAGGCAGCAAGCAAAGTTTCCCTGATAAGCAACGGTTCTCGTTATAATTTCTGGCGCGCAAACGAACGCGGAGTCGAAATCTCGCTTATTATTGATTCCGTCGAAAATTCGTGCGCAATTAGAAAGTTTCGAAATTGAATACCCCGGCACTTTTGTTGTGACCACGGCGAAGCAATTATTATATTATACTTCGTCCTCCTTCGCGACTAGAATTTCGCGATACAATTTAGATTTCAAGCAGTACCAACCTATAAGCACGCCTCGAGTCTCGTTGCAATCGCTTCAACGGCGTTTCCCCGGTGCGATAATAAATAGGTAGAACTATATTTTAATTAGGCAGTGAGCTATAGCTAGTAATTAGAAGTTTCGGTAAGATCTGTACCAACGTTTAACGTGCAACACCAAATCAACCGTAGTCGAGATTCTGGCTGGTTCTTTGGTAAATTCTGTCGCGACCGTATTTTAAACTTATCGGAGTTTCCGATCGCAGATACGAGCGATCGGTTTTAGGGAAGTAGTTTGTTCCTAACATTCGTCAGACCTAATCAACCGTCGTTGGCTCCGTATAGCAGCGTTTCGAACTTCCACGCGTGTGCTTCGAGGTACAGTAAAATTCGGTAATTATGCCGAATAATTGGACTATATATGAAGCGTTAAAAACGAGGAATTGGTCCATTTTTATGGGGATTTTCTCACTTTGCGGTGTTAAGGAACAACGTTTCAGATATTCTTAGAATTTTTAAATATCCTTCATCAAAATACGCGTTGTTTGCCTTTCGAAACATTAAAATTGTTCAATTCGTTCAGAAGTTATGACATTTTAAAGATTCGCATGAAATCTTCGGGCAACATTTCTGGCCTCATATTAGATTTTCGGTAAGGAATTTTTTTCTCGCAAGCACGTAAGAATTCGGGGGTATACCTATTGACTAAAAATGGTTGTAATTGATCCCTGCAACTAAAAATAATTTTTTTAAAACGGTTTGAAATTTTTCAATTTTCTCGAAAAATTTCACACCTACTCGAATTTTTTTCTCGATAGTGGGTTGGATTTCGGGGGCATGTCTATTCACCAAAAATGATTGTAATTAATCCCTGCAACTAGAAATAATTTTTTTAAAACGGTTTGAAAATTTTCAATTTTCTCGAAAAATTTCACATCTACCTGAATTTTTTTCTCGATAGTGGGTAGGATTTCGGGGGTATGTCTATTCACCAAAAATGGTTGTAATTAATCTCTGCAACTAAAAATAATTTTTCCAGAATGATTTGAAAATTTTTAATTTCACCGAAAAATTCCTGTCGATTTTTTTTTTAATTTTGTTTCTCATTTTTAATAAAGGCAAGCATGGGTAGTAGTAGTAATACTAATGTAGTAATAGTAATGTAGTAATACAATTTATTAATAAAAAATAGAATTCCTACGCTTTATTCGTCAACTGTTTGGTATCGACGACACTGCTGGTTGCATGTGGCTGTGACTTGTTTGTATGAAATGTAATCCGCAACATTTACCGAAGAACAGTCGGGGTAAATATGTCGGTTATTTGGACATTCCGGATGCTCTCTACTATATTTATCTTCGTATATATCTTGTATATACCTTCCGTCCCCTATTTCCTAGACTTATATGTTGGCTGTTCGACCAGCAGCTTTAATCCTTCTGCTAATGCTCAGTTTGCTCAGCATTGTTTAATTCTGCAGCGTCCAAATATAGGGAATATGTGTGTTTCTTACAATATCAACTAATCTTTTGATGAGGAGGGTCTATCTTTTAAATTAGGGATAGATGTATCACTCATTTAACACTAGAACTATCAACAATTATGGTGTATTTATTTGTACCAAAGAAATTAAAACAGATACTTAGAAAAATGTATAATGCAATGGAAATAGATGTTTATTCATTTTCTTGTAGAAAATCGCGATCGTGTAAATGTTTTACAATTTTTATTAGAAATTACTAAATTATTATTAGAAACATCTAAAGCATATTGAACACCATAGAAGACGTTGTCAAGAAGGTTTAGGATCAATAATTTAGTTGGAATTTGAATTGAAATCAAAAATAAAATCTAAGCAGAATCCAATGAACAATTCAAAGTCTGACGATTATTGCATAGAATGTTTGCAGCAGTGTAATAAAATCACACATAAAGTAAAAAAATCTAGTAGAAATAAAGTGCTCTATCTCTTCCTAGTATTTTATATTAAATGTTATGACCGTCACAGTTTGATTGCTTAGCGTGGGAACATCTTGTATATTCCTTCTGTACCTCTGTTTTTCCTGTCTACGATACTTTTGCTAACGCGTTTAACAAAAAAGGAGAGGTTGTTTAGGGTCGTTGATTATCAATTTCTTTGTAACTTAATTACAATCACGAGCCCCGCGGCCATTTTAACGTCACATCGATGACCTCTTCGATGGCAGGTCTAGGCGCGAGCGAGAAGACAAAGCTGGCGGCTCGTAAATCGAGACCGAAGACATTTAGGACCATTGAACGAGGCTAATTGCGATAACGGCTCGATAGGATTAGGTGGAGTATACAGTGTACCGCATTGCGTGATACAACTATGAAACGTATACCGCTAATTGCAAAAATAAATCATTCTACAATAATCGAAACCTAGAATAATTCGCTAAAATATTGCAAAGGCTTAGAAAATAATGGAAGTTGGGGAAACATTTTCGGTGAACTGATATTTGTGAAATTGAATAATATTTAGGGACGCCATTTTGAGCAATTGTTTTTTCCTTCAAGTATGGGTCGATTTTCGTTTTGAACATATACACAGGAATAGTTTTAATAGTATACAAGTTTAACAACTAAAAATTTAATTTATATGTGTATTAGAATGTCGATGTGCTTGGTATTTTCTTGAAATTCAGCAATTTCAGTATCCTAGCATTTCAATTTTTGCAACTTAATTACACTATTCACCTTGTAGAATGCTTTGGACATTTTTGCTCACTTAACGATTGATATAAATTTGTTTTTGAAAAGTTTCTTCATAAAATTCGATAGAATGATGGTAATCGATCCTTGTTATTAATACAATTTATTTAGTCGCAAATTTTCGTCGGTGTCCCTTGGTAAAATTATCATCCGAAAGGTGGACGCTAATAGCACAGAAACATTTCACACATTTTTCCTCATTAAATGACGTTCCTTGGGCGATGTTTTCGCTAGTACTTTTTCCCGCTTTCAGTCAACATACATCAACCCTTTCTTTCTGAACTCTTTGGAAACTACACCGACTCTTGTTGACCTCTTGGCCATCTCTAAAGACATACACGTAATACACACGCGCGATATTATAGTCGCTATTCAACCACTCCGCAATACATACACGTCCCACGAATCTACCCTTTTAAACTCCTCGCTCACACTCGGCCTCTTAAAAAACCCTCTCACGAGGGAGCGTTCCGAACGCCCGCCCGATTTTGATGAAACTTTTATAGGAAGTAGTCTTCACAGAAATATTGGGCACGTATTTCTGTTATCGTCAAACCTCCATACCGAAGGAGCGAAAACAACCCTCAAACTAGGGGTGAAAAGCCTATTTGGTCAAGTATCTCGGAAACTATAAGGTGTAGCGAGAAAGTTTACACGCCGTAATTGTGCACGTTTTAACGACGAATCAGGCTACCTAATCAGTTTATAGAAAAATTCATTTTTATAATAAATATTACGCGTTGAGTATTAATACATTTCTCTCGTAAAAATATGTAATATGGTCGGTTTCATAATTTTCTACGACTCGTAACTTGTTCACATTACACGTATGTATAATCGAATCTTCATACGATAATAAAATTCATTTTTTAAGTATAATTATCAAACGGTTGAAATGAAATTAGTGACAAGTGTTTGAAAGATTTAAAGGATTTCTAGTCTTTAAATGATCGTGTAAATTTGGCTCTTCATTTTTGTACAAAATTTGTTTTGACTGTCGTAGAAAGAAGATCTTTTCGAGTTTCTGTTACGAAACACTTGTCACGCAATCCATAATAACGATCGATCGACATGCACAGATAATTGAGGCCTCTTTAAGCCCTTAAATCTTCTCCATGCAAATTCGCATAACCTTGCGTCGAAATGTTTGGAAATGTATGCAGAATGAGACCATTGCTATCAGTCTCACGCTACGAATGCAAAGTATGCCAATTTTTACCTCGCCTACTCATCGATAAAAAATTTCACGGAGTCAAATGTATGCACTCAGAAGGAGCATCGTCAGGGTCGTTAAACCTTTCACTATTGATTGCTGCAAGCCATTTTTTCATGTTCAGAAGTATCCTCGACATTTGTATGAAATTTTAGTATGAAAGAATATATCGTTCGATGGTGTATTTGTTATTGTACAGCGTTTCTAATAACACTAGAATTATTAACAAAATTATAAGCAATGAGGTACATTCATTTCGAGCGTTTGAAAGGAAAATTGTAAGCAATCAATGTGTTGATCGACAAATTCGCTACAAAAGAGAAACCATGTGTGTTATATATATTATATTATAAGAATATCAACTTTATCATTTCAATTAAAATTGTCAAGAATTTATCTTTTCGACTGAATCAAATCTGAACTTAAAACTGTATTTCGTACAGAGAAGCTACAAGTTTTCTTAACTAAGCTGTTCGAAGCATTCAAAAGTGCTGAAACAAAGTTGAAATTCAAACTTCTCTAATAGCTTTTTAACAGACACATTTGCACACATCTGGGAACGTAAAGAGATTCTTTTAAAAATATTTCTATTTCGATGACGCTAAAATTGAACGTGATTTTCCTGTCTACTATAAATTGTCTTGGCTAGAATTCAATATACAAAACACAAAATATCCTCATGGTCTCAGCAGACGTATAAAAAAACCTAACGAGGATGTAAACCTGCTATGGGACATCCGGGGCAGCCAGTAGCTACTTTTTCGTCGAAGATTGTCGTATAAAATCCAGTTTTCATCCCCGGTTTATGCACACTTTAGGGAAGGTTCCGTTTTATTACACGTAAATAAAAATATTCATGCAATCGATGAAGAAAGTTACCTAACCCATACTTCGAGCTTCGACCCCTTTATTTTCAAATATCCACGAATAATTGATATTATTATTTATTTGCTCGGAAACGTAGTCCTTTGTATATATAATATCATGTTCGAAATTTCGAAAATCCCCTTCGATTCCTCCCATTAAATTATGAATTTTATCCTCGTAAATCTGGGAATTTCGACGGGACAAATTCATGGGATGACCTAACGTTAATTACACGTATGTCTTAAATGCACGTTGGGAACGGTGAGGTCTAATTTAAACGCCACCCTGGCGATTAGCCACCCTTGGGCGGTGAACAAACCTCACACCTGTTCGGGACGGCTCCGGTTGGCACGAAAAACGCGTTAAACCGTGGAAGCGTTTCACGCGCAGTTTCAGAGTTAATCCTTTTTGGAAAAGTTCGTCGGATAATCGGTGGCTTTACGTGGGAAGAAACCGAGCAGAGGAACTCGTTTGTTACGCGAAGAACGTATTTGCATCCTCGACTCCCGTTCGTCGTTCGAGCAAATTGTTATACGAGGGTACTACGAGTACAGAAGGTGATTGTACTAATTAGGTCAGTACATTTTTCTGCTCTAGACGAAGATCATCTGCTCTGTTATCTTACGATTCGACTTCTCTTCAAAGTCTAATTGTACTTTAGAATTTTAAGAAAGTAATGCATTAAATAATAAATAAAGAAAAGGGAAATATGCCTAAATATATGCAAGGGAATATCAGAGACGGAGATAGTGATAAAGAAGGGTTGTTCCCTTTTTAAATCGTGTTTGTTCAAATAGAAAAATTATTATCCTGTTCTCAAGTACCTGTGTTGAGAAAAATCAGAGAAAAGTCTTCGAGTGAAAAAGATCGATTGTACTTCTATTTAAAATTTCAAATTTTAATTGCAAGAGTCTAATTTTGTTTCTATAAATCTGAATGTTCTCTGTTCTACTAGTTTTGCTATAAAGCGCTTGTTCCCTGTTTTCTCTTCGTTTTTATTCCCACGAACAAAGAAAGCTATTAAAGGGAAGTGATTCGCGGATGTGGACGAAGCGAAAGAAAAATCGCCGGAAGCCAAAAACAGTATTCTCGTTAACCAGTTCTAGAACTGCTTCAAGTCGCGGAGAAACAGTTAAAATAAATCTATCGCGTGACAACGCGTCGCGAATGTTTGGTAACATATTTCATGAACATTTCCCACTTCTTCCAGTACGATTTAATTATCAAAAAATCGCGTCAAAGTGTTTTATCTGGAAATATTTACGTTCTGGTCTTTCCCCGCGAAACTTTGTCAACACATCAATAGTATAAGCTAAATTAAGAAAAAAATGTTATATAAACATGCTTCAATGTTTCATTAGGAAGTTATAAAAAAATACGATTCAGAATATTATCATATAAATATTTTTCTCCAGTTTATAGATCGAAATACAAAAAGATATAAAATGCGCCATCTTCTTGTCGCGTGGAAAATTACACCTGTTGAAGATCACTGTGCACAGAACAATCTCCTATTAATTAGTGAAAGTATTCATTTGTTAAATTTATAATAGATGTTCCGTTTCCATCTGTACCAACCTGACAAATTGGAATTATCGTTCGAGGCAGCGCGCGAGAGATGTTTTCCAGCGAAATCTCGTCGATTCCGTCGTTACGGGAACTTTTTATGCATTTCCCCAGATATTTTGATAATTAATTTGCTGACAAGCTGTTTAAAGCAACGCTTGTATCGCCGTGTATTACGTAAACAGCATCGCTTTTTACATAACACGGTGGAATTAATCAACGTTCCGCGAGCGAAAATTCCGATCACGAGAGTAACGCTGCACCGAGAGGGGTCATTCGATAAGTGCGGAGACAAACGACCGTTGTTTTATTACGGCTCAATCGACGAATCTCACGATTTACCTGCTTTTCAACATAATCCCTCGATGTGTTAGGTTTATACAAAGTTATTTTCACGATAGGAATAAATTGTCAATGTTAACGAGAATCCCATCGTGAATCAAATATATCATTTTCCTCTTTTTAAAAAGGTCTACCAAAAATGGTCCTTCAATCACAATTTTTTTTAGGATTATCTATTACGGTTACACATATTTTTCGCGATAGATATGTCCGCGAAAAATGGTCCCGATTCGTCGATAGACCCCTGATATATCGTGTCTTCGCGTTCCATCTTAAACATCGTTGTTCCATGGTGCTATAAAAGCGTTTTCCATGGCGGTCGAAAGTTTGATGCAATTTGTAGCAGTCGAATATGAAACGGGGACGATATGTCAGTTCTCTTGCGCATCGTCGAAATCAGAAGGATGCAAACGTCCAGGAGGAGACGAGGATCGAACGATATTGCATCCACCCAGAAACTAATGGCATTTCTGCTGAAAAATATCAGGTCCTCTTGCATAGGAACTGATTCAATAAATATACATATATGGAGAATATTTAAATGTTAAACACAACCACTTTAATTATTCTTTGCATATTACATAGTTTAATGTAAATAAGTTGCAGTAACGCCGACCATGTTCATCCATCTTCAACCTTGTTATAGGTGTCGCCATTTGGCTTATTGCCGCGTGATTATGAACGACTCGACAATTTCGTTTTGCAACGAGATCGCGAAGAACGTCGTAAACAATTTCTGACCTTTCCGCGTCGAGAAAGAATCGCGGAATCGCTAATTGGGACGCTGGGAAAATAATCAAACGTTAGGCACATGGCCCGCGACTGCGTTTCTCGATGCAGCTCCACTCGCGGTTCGTATCGTTTGCACTCGTCGAATTTATAAACAATTGTTCGTTCCGGCTGCGAGACCGCGAAAGCTTTGATTCTCGCACGGAATAGGAATCGTTTGACCTTCCTTGGAATATTTTCTTTGGGTAATAAAAAAAAATATTTACGCGCCTCCAGTTATATTTGGGGCACGATAAATTGCGAACGAATTGAAAAATTGCAACAGATACGGGGAATGTAATTATTACTATTGCAAACATTCAAATTTAGTCGTGCAAATAAGTAAATATTTGTGGAATTGTGGAATTTCGAAGGCGCATATTTTCGAATTTGTAGAATTTCTTGAAGGCGTTTGTTTTTAAAGTTGTTGAGAAATTTTTTAGTTTTAGAAAATGTTGAGTGGACTAATAGTGGAGTAATAATGTTATTATTATTCTGTTTAAACATTTATTGTTGTCATCTATGAAATTGGTCAATTTTCGAATGTGTGATGTAATATAAATTTCACTTGAATTTTTAGAGATACAACGATCTCCTTCCTTTTTCTAAAAAACACACGTCACTGCGTATTTCGAAATTTTTCAATTTTTGTTAACGATAACATACTATTAAAAAAAAATTGGTCGTCGAAAAAGCTAATTTGCAGTGTAAACTTTGTAACTTTTGGAATTTCTGGAAAAATGGTATCTAAATATTGACTTTTTTGAAAATTCATTTTTATTCTCTTTCGTCCAATTTACGGACTGTTGCTTCAATCAAACCAATATCCCTCCAACAGTTTTTCAAATAACTGTTGCTCGATGAAACATAAAAGAAGACAGATGTATTATATTTATTTTTAAAAAAGAGCAAAGGAACATCAAAATTTAATGTATCTTAATGTGGTTTAGTAGCTGGCTTAAAGTATCTATTTAATCGAAAATGCTGTTTTTTTCTATAATAAACGGTTATTAAAAATGACCAATAATAACAAATAATTCAATAACAAATTCATATTTTTATTAATAGAATTAATAAAATGGGAGTTTTGTAGATGATTGTCTCAACCCTTAAATATAATAATTCGTATCTTACTTTAAGTACTTCTTATATTTTTGCATATTAAGTGCATTCTGTAGTTTCTTGAGAATTAAAATTCCCCATAAATGCATAAACATCCGCAGTCTAGTTATTAGAACGTATTTTGTTGAACTGAAAAATGGAAATTCTTGACATCGCTTAAATGCTTCTCCAAATATATTAGAACACCTAACAGAAAATGAAACAAGTCTGAAAAGCTTTAAGAAATTTCTTCGATATATTTCAAATTTACTTCAAATTAAATCGAAAAATCTTTTATAATTTCGTAATTAGCTTCGTCTGATATTGATATTACCGAGGAAAATGATGGTTAGTATTCTCTGGAACACTCCGAACGCTGGAACTGTTCTCCCCGCGATCAGAAGTTCCATGAAAAAGTTTCTCATGTAGGATGCACCAGGGAAGAGAATTGTTCGCGAGAGCCGATTGCTTCGGAATCGCGATGAGGAAGGAAGAAGAAAGAGTCGTTAGCTTTGCAAAGCGTTTATAGGTGCTCCCTGAGCGTGCAGGAGTATAGGGTTCTTTGCTCGAAGGCTTTGTCAACAGCTTGGGAAACCAGTTTGACCAATATCGGCTTTTTCTACTTACACGACGCGCTACTATACTATGGCTGAGCATAACACACGCTGGAACAACTTGCATAAGTTCGGGAAACCATTATGTACTATTGACACCATGGTGTTAATCACAAATTATTGAATTAAAATAATCAAGAAACACAGAAATGTGAATCGTTGGCGTTTAGAGCGATTCGAGCAATTTTAGTAATTCGATGAGCAATTTTTTGATTACACAAAACGTTTCGTACCTCTCCATCGAGTTGAATTTTGTGAAAGTAATAACGTCAAGTATGCTTTTGTTGCATTCGTCGATAAAATAAAGAATATTCTTCTCGACAATGCACCACATTATATTCGATTCGAGTAATTGCAATTATCCAAGAATATTTTAAAGCTATAAATTAAATTTAATAATACTAATTTTAATTGGTGGTTGATCTGCCCAATAATATAACGTGAAAGAATTTACAAAAATAATAGTTTAATAATTAAAATTAGCCGTAAGATGAATTAATATTAATCAGATGTTCGTGAGTTTTTTTACGAATTTCCTTAGTTATAATTTTGTAGTTCACCATGGTCTACAAGTGGTCGAAACGTTGTGGAAATAGATGAAAGTATCACCCATGAAAAATGTTCCCCCATTACTAAAGAAATCCTCCGCAATAAGCAGTAAACTCAAAGAGAGCAAAGCCTCCATTTTTCGACCTCTGACGATCCGAATGCTCTATTATCCAGACAGACTCCTATTTCAACGTTTTATTATTCGAACAGAATGTTCCTTTGTGATATCCTTCCCCTCGTTGAAACGTTCAATAATAGAAAATTTTTAAATCATACATTGGAAACTATCATACAATAAAAAAGATACTTCAAACTGAGCCATCAGATTTCATTCAATCAATAACATAAAACTATCATTAACATTGAAATTAAAATTACCATTGCTTTGCGCAAATTCAACACGAACTAAACCTTATCTCTTTTTTACTGTATTTTATTCTCATCTCCTTATCAGTAGATACTGTAAATTTAATTTTCGTAAATCATAATTATACGGTGAAAAAATTTTGATCGAAATTTACTGCTCGAAAAATTTATGAAACTTTTTCCATCTCTAGAAATTAAATGATATACGAGAGCAATGATTTACACTCTCGCGGAGGATATCGCCCGTAGAATATTCGATGTACAACGAGTTCTTAAATTATTGAACAGGACCCCCGTCGAGTCACAGAGACGGGAGGCTCGAAGGAAAATTCGATCGTTTAATCCACTCGGGGGGAATTCCCGAAAGCCGATCGCGAAATTAGGTCGCGTTCGAAGGGTTCGTTATTGTTGCCACGCCGCGCGGGGATCCCTTTTTTAACGACTTAATTTTTTTGATCGACTTTTGTGCAACGTTCGCGCGATAACTGCTCTCGAAACGTCGAAACGCCGCGGTACGTATTAACGAATGCGTTACATTCAGCACCGAAATTGCAGCTCGAGCGGCGCGATATCGATAACCGTTCGAATCGCGGAGTCGGTTCGGTTATAAAAGTTAACAAGGCCATCGCAAGGATACCAATGACGCAGATAATATGTGCCTAACGCTTACAAAACGGAGGAAAAAGTCGATCGACCGTAAAAATAATTGGATTAATTAGATCCACTTTCTTACCGCGGGGAGGGGGAGGAATTTTTGTTCCGTCGTTCGAGCTGAAACGTTGCAATTCCCGATGGCGAAAATAAAATCGAAACCTTCGAATAATAGCAACACGATCGCCACATTTGTTTGCCACGTTTATTGCAGAAGAAAATAATACGTTATGTGAAACCTTAATACTGTTAATTACGTGGAATAAAATATTCAGTTGCTGATCAATTTTTAAAACAGTGAATTTTTGAACAGCTCGTATTATTTTACTAGCGAAAATTTAGAAATAAATACAGATATGGAAAAATTAAAAATTATTAATAAAAGAGAAAAATTATATTATTTTTACAAATTTTAAATTTTATTAAAATTCAACTTTGTGAATCACTGGTGGACCAAGTTTTAACAATATAAAAAGTTAATAATTGGTTGTAATTATAATTATAAATGTAGTCGATAATCCTGAGCAGAGATTTTTTAAGAATTTAAATATGAAGTTTCGTTATTTTTAATTGGACTTCACTGAGAAATAATCATATAATCAACAATGTTGCCAAACGGCTAATTATTTGTAATTGTCAATGGTTATTTCAATTGAAACTTCTCCAACGCCGAGTGGCTACAAACTTGGCTTTATCAGAGTTCCAGGGGGGGAAAGTAAAATTCCATTACTCTTCGGCCCTCCCAAAAAGAAATCACCAACTACGTTCCAAACTTGATTCCTCGTTGTGGCTCCGTGGAAGTTTACGTTACGCGTTTCGCGATACCCAAGAGAAACAAGTTTACACAACGCTCTAACGTCATAACCGTGGCAGATTAAAAATAATACCTCTGTGACGTTCCTGATAATTACTTCACGTCGAGCGCATGAAGCAAATTATAGGTTCTTGTTTAAAAGGTGGACTCCCTTGCAACAGATTCCAACGATCGATTTTTCAATTTCTTTTACGTAAATTAAATTCCACAAGCGAAAATAACATTCTAAAATTTTCAGGCTCGATACAGAACAAAATAAGATAGAGACCATTTTATTCATTAATTTCAAATACAGCTCGTCTCATTTGTTATAACATTTCTCCAGGAACTGAATCTAAAATCTTATTTGCAGTTTTTATTTAGAATAGTTTTTTCATAGACATAAAATCTCATTTATCCAAGCTAAAAATATAATATTTTTTTTTAAAAGGTTGTAAACTTTTTAACTTTCTATTTCCTTGCTTTAAAAACTAGTTCAATACCAACGTAGACTATATATTTGTAAGGAAATTATTTTTGCAATTGAATGAGGGTGGCAGGTGCTGCAAATGTTATAAACAGGGGTTCCATAATCGTAGATTACATATTAATTAATAATCAATAAAATGAATATCAACAAACTGTTTCGTGTAATTTGAAGATGTTCCTTTAAATCCAATTGAAACGTTTAAAGAATTATTATTTAATTTCTAACTTGAAAATACATTGTTTCTCAAAGCAATGAAATATACATCAAAATATAAAAATATAAATAGCAATAAAAATATACATAAATGTTTCATTTAATGCAACGTGGTATGGAATAATGCAGTAAAGGGATGATTTCCAAGTGGGGCTCCATACATCATGCAAAAGGACCCATATATTATATTAGTTTGTCCGCCAAGAAAGATGCATTAGTTTTCAAAATTGTCACCGCGTGTAGGAGTTGATTGATAACAAAAGGTCTGGAACAATAAGTCGTGGGCATAGAAACAAATTTCAGCCCTTATTGTGTAACCTCGAGCGTCTAGTTTAAACGTGAAAACTTTCAGTTTCGCGTGCGGCGTCGTTACACAACAGCGTTATTTACCATGAGTTCGATTTCTGAGTTGCGAAGTTTGCACCTCCGTGCAACCCCAATGTGGCACCATCAAACTTTCGGTTGTTCTCGAAGTTGATGCGGCCAGTAAAGGGAATGATACTCCATCGATAGTTCAGAACGGTGGTTCTTAATTTTGGACCGGTTGCGTCGGTCAATTACATTACGTTTCGATGACATTGCATTTTAATCGCACTGATCGCCATAATAATCTGCAATTGAATTTGCTGGAAAGTTTGATTTGTGCAGTTCAATTACAATGATATCGAATTACGATGTAATCGAAATACAAGGTAATTAAACTTCGTTGGAATATAGTATAATTGAATTAGCGCGATTCTGCTTGTAAGCAGGAGTTAAAAACAGTTATATTATCAATTTCAGTTCTTGGAACCTTTGTGAGAACTGAAAAATTGTTACGACTGTTGTGGATGTATCGATTTAGGCTTATTTTGGTTTCGATTACGGTTCTTCAGAATTTTATATAATAGACACGGTGTAACAAAAATTAATATTTTTCATGTTGTTGTCAAACTTTTGACATTCGATATAAATTCAATAAGAATTAAAAATCATCATTTTAGGGTCACGAGTGACTGAAAAAGACACGAATAAGTCGAAGACGTATTTTTATGAACGAGTAACCGATGTTATTGGGGAAAAAACCAGACAACGTGTTAGAAAAACGTGACTTAAAACGAAAGACAACGATTAAAGTGGACATGTCGATTGTCGAGACATTTTCTTCGAATACTGGTATATCTTTGCGCCAAGGACGGGCAGAATTGGAGAGAACGGGTGTAGATTTATCGCCATGGAAGTATTTGGGAATGTTTAATTCCCAACAGTATTGAATTCCACAGTCCGATGAAAATCACATCGAAAAAAGGATCGCTTGGGAAACGTCCGGCCATCGATCGTACTTGGAATAATGTCTTCTTAAATGGATTTTGTTTTCGAGTACGCTCGACTGGTCCATCCATCAACAATAGCTTTACTTTGAAACTAATGATAATAAAAAGAAGTAGACTCTGGTAAAACGATGCTAATTTTATGCAATATTCAAAGATTCCAAAAAAATGTGACCCCTCCTTTCAGGAGGAACAACGCGTAATCCGAGCAGAAAAATTATTAGGCTCTAATTGGGATCGGTTACTATGCCCCCGGTGCTGTAATTGAGATACGATCTCGAGATCAGATTATGTCTGACTCGCTCAGGATTTATTTACGATTATTTATGATTCTGGTTGGGTCCAGACATATTTTTAATTTCTAACGAATTTAATTAATATAATTTAATCAGTCTTTATTTCCAATCGAGGCTAGAAATCTCAAACAAATATGACTCTGAGGAAATTTTTTGTGTACCATGATATTTACCATTTCGAGCCAAAATTAATTTATTACTTTCTGTTTTAATGTTTGAAAATATTTCGAAAACAATAAATTTTCGAGAGAAGTGTTCGAAAGTTTCTCGATTTGAAGGGGGAAACGCAACTATTCTATTTTTTTTTTAATTTTTCACGTGATTTTGATAAATATATCCAGCATTTTTAATGAACTTTAATTACGAAACGAAGAAGAAGTTTCGAAAGAAACGTAGCAAATGCAGAGAATCATCGATGAAAAATTGTAGGGGGAATAAGGTGCTCGGGGGGAGGGAGGATGTTTTTTCAATTATGCCGCGCTGGTGGTATAATTTTCATTGTCCCCTTAGGCGTGGGGATATCCCCGTGCCGCGGATTATCCTTATAGAAATATCGATAGCAAACCTCCTGGCCGCCTTGTAGCCATTTCCACGAGAGTGGGAGTGTAAACGTCGAGTGGGAGGCTCGTAAAGTTGAGAAAGTACCTGCTCTTGACCGTCGACGGCGTTGTACCACCCCCGCAACTGCCAATAGAGAGCTCCGCAGCGCTATGACTGTACACCCAGTGTTTCGACCCCTGGTATTATTCCACGGAGCGTTTATGAGAATACTGGTGTAGCGGAATTTCGATATTTATGATGGTCGATAGCGTGTGACGGCACGGTAATATAAATGAATGTCGTAATTGTATACCGCGCGAGTAATTAAATGGCGACGTAATTCAGGCATAACCGCCAATTATGAAAGCTGCTCGTGAGTAATACGAATTCTCTGACTGGACGAAATTACGCGCGAACACTATCACGGGCAGCTTAACGCTAAACCTACCACGATCGGTCATATGACCGTTTTTTAAATTTTTATTGTTTGTTTCCTGAGAAAAGTATGTAGTCTGTTTTGTATACAGGGTGTTCGATCACCCGTGGGAAACATTTTAATAGTTTCGTTAAAAAGTTATTAAAAAATTTAAATTAAAAAATTTCAAATCATTCTGAAAAAATTATTTTTGGTCGCGAGGGTCAATTACAATCATTTTTGGTGAATACACATACCCCCGAAATCCTACCCAGTTCCGAGAAAAAAATTCGTTACCGAAAATAATGTCTGATCATGAATGAATGATTCCCCTGAAATTTCATGTGTTTCAAATCGTTCTGAAAAAATTATTTTCGGTTGCAGGGGTCCATTGCAATCATTTTTGGTGAATAGGCATATCCCCGAAATCCTACGCACTTTCGAGAAAAAAATTCAGGAAGGTAGATTTTTCCGGCGAAATTAAAAAATTTCAAATCATTCTGAAAAAATTATTTCTAGTTGCAGAGGGCAATTATAATCACTTTTGGCCAATAGACATACCCTCGAAATCTATCCACTTTCGAGAAAAAAATTCTTTACTGAAGATACAATGTCTGACCATAAATGATTCTGAAATTTCATATAAAAAATCATAACTTCCGAACGAATTGGAAGATCTTAATGTTTCAAAATGCAATTTTTTTACAAATCGTAGTAATTTAAATATTCACCTATAGTTTGCATCGAACTAGAGATCCGATTACTATAATCGACGAAGACAAATCGGTTTATTATTCGCGAAAATTCACTTAGTCGTTTGCTAGATAAATTTGGATAAGAAAGTATTTACAACGTCTTGGATTTACGGAACCCCTTTACGAACAATCGTCGAGATTTCTGGCCCCGTTCGTTTCTTGTTTTCCCGTCGGGAACAATTTCATGTAAATAGGAAGCAATCAAGTTTTTCTATTCCGCGCTTTCATAGAAATCAGCTGCGTTTTCGGAATGAAAAGGGGCGATAAAGGGCAGGCTGGTACAAAGTGTCCTTTACACGGTGACGAATAAAATTCGCGACACGCGTCGTCGCGAACAGCTTTGAAAATTCAAATACCAGTCTTGGAGTGTTTATTTGACAGGTACCGGAGAACATGGTTTCTTGTACGTTCATTACACCTTCCTCTGGACACAGTCCTGTTCTCAAAATGAGATTCCACATCGTACTGTTTCGCGAAAATGAGATGGAAGATAGACACAGTGGGACAAATTGACCAAATCAGTGTCAGAATCGTACAACTCTTGATAGAAACGAGTTAGGGAGATGATGTTTTGTGCAAATCGAAGTTAACGTGTCGTAGAATGAAGGAAAATTACGAAGAATATGATCCATGCAATTTTTAATCTTGCTATTATATGCTGAAATTGACTCTTTGTTTAGACACTGGAATTATTCAATTTCTAGTTGAATTTCCTTTTTTCTTTTTAATATATTTGACATTGTAGCATACAATTTCTCTTTAGTATTTCAAGATTAAAAAAAAAATTTTTCTTATTCAAACTAATATTTAGTAGTATCCTTGTCTGCTTACAATTTTTGATAGAAATTAAACAGAAAGATGAATTTTTTTGAAGATTGAAAATTTTGTAAAATATAGAAGGGATTACTTATATTAAACCCGAAATATTTGAATAAAATTTTCATTTGTTCGATACCACAGGTTGAACTCTTTTTATTTTCGACTTTTGTTCACAGTCTTGTTTCCCAGCTACAATTTACAGCAGGTAAAGTAACCGTTGGGTAGGTTTTTAAAGCAGAGAAATAGAAGCCCGTGAAGCCTCAAGGTATTTCAACAGTTTTTTTAAATACGATTCGAAACGTTTAGTTCGCGTTTGCTTGGTTTCCAACCGATAAAAAGTTCTCTGCAAACGTATAATAATTCCGATCAATTTGACCCTGTTGCGTGCGAATATTTTTTTATACTTTCGTTCCGCTGGACCGTGCCGTGCGTCGATCATCCGCAGAATCGAATTCTCCGACATGTGTACCGAAGAGGATTATTCGATCAGGGATGAAACTTCAAGCACCATTATCTAACCCGATCGGAGTGCCGTTCGCGTCGTCATTTGCATAAAAACACGCGTTCCATTCGAACCATCGATCCTCCATTGCACACTCCTACCTATTCAGAATAAAAAAAAAAAAATGATAAAAATATCATCGCTTTAACTATTCATGGCCTCTTCGTTCCTTTTATTCGACGACTTTATTCGCTGATATAAAAACGTGGTACACCGTGAATATAGAAAACATTGAATTTTTCTGAACAGCTTATGTGTCCATTTCACGAGAAAACATTCGATCCATTTTACTTGGAAAAATTTCTTTCATGCTGGAACTGTTTGCTGCGTGAAAGATTGGACTCTTATAATAATTAATGAATTCCGTGTTATGAAATATATAATCGTAGAAAAGTGACGATGTCGTTCTGTACGGTTACGGTAAAGTTGCGTGCATAGAAAAGGGGAATAAATTCATTTCGTGTATTTTTAACGTTGAAAAGTTCAACAGTTTGCACGATTCGCTGTTTCTGTTTCTCTATTTTCTCGATTCTCTCGACACGCTCTTTCGCCTTTTTCTGTTCGTATTTTCCAACGTTTTTATTCCCTTATATCTTTTCTGGCTTCGTACCGTTTCCTCTTTCCCAGTCTTAGCCGAGAGAGTTTAAGTATAATGGCAAACAGACGCGTTGGAAAATGAAGCTGGAATGTTTGCGGTGCGGTGAAAAAGTACATAATGGATTCAGGCGGGACATGTGATTGGAGCAATATTGGCGCGCGAGGACTGATTCGAGCGGGAAAAAATTAAACTGGCAAATAGGAAACTTGCTGGCAAAAAGCTTGCAAACGAGACAGCGGAGATGAAAAATCCATTTTTGTTGCATATTCAGGGCGGGTTGCACAATTGTGCATATTTTCGAGAATTGTAAAAGGCAAACATTTGGTCAAATACGGTGACTAACGATTTAGTCATAGGTTGAGTCAAGAAAAAAAAATAATAAATTTTTATGAAAGGTACTTTCTATCTGGATCTGGCATATTAACTTTTTATTCTTTTTTTTCATTGCTTGGCAACAGAAATATAAATCCATTGATAAATTCGTGTAAAAAACCTGCATTGCTACTAATGTGCCTCCAGCAAATATATTATTCCAGAAATAATTGCGGTACGTATCACGTTGAACGAAATCAAACAGCCATCAGTCGCGACGCGTCGCCATTTTTATAACCGTAATCGTTCTTGCAACCGAAATAAAGAAAAATCGCAGGATAATGATTACTTTTCTTTGACAAAGTGTTTTCAATTATAACATGCGACTGAAATTTAGTTTTAGAAATTCAGTCGCTTGCAATAATTATAATATTATATAAAAATCTGAAACAGGCGTAATAAATAAAGAAAGAGAGAAATAAGAACTGTGTGATTACGTGATTACACAATTGATAGATAAGATTTCCATTATAAAAATGGAATAAATAGTAAGTCTGTATTCCTTTCGAATGATAGAACATTTTCAATCTATTCTGATCGCGGTAAAGTATTCTGACGGATCGAAGGTTCGACTTTAAGCCCGTAAATTCTGGGTATCTTCCTTTCCTATTTTCGTTTTTCACGCCTCCGACAATTTTTACGTGTTCGTTTGAGGCTGTACACGAAAAGATTTATTACACGGATGAATCGTAAATTGAATTGTTCTACATCTACTATTCAAAACGTCGCACGAACGTTGTTACAAAATGATTATAGTAGAGTCTACCGGTTGAGATTGTTCGAATTAAAAGTAACATTATCAGGTAGTTTCTTTTCAAGTTTTGGGTTGTAAAAATGGAGAGAAAATATATTTAAAGCGTTCGTTTAAGTTGTTTACGAGAAATCTAAAAAGGAATCTTCAAAGTGGGTAGTTGCAGAGGAATCCTCGGTAAACAGGAACCTTACTCGAGGATAAGTACTCGATAAGGAAAGGGTTAAAAACTTCATTTCTGTCATTTTATAACTTTTTTTTACAACGCCATAAAAAGAAACTTTAGGACCGTGAGTTGTAACAATCTTTATCGTCTACGAGTCATGTCAATTTACAAAATGAGCTTGAAATATGCTAAAGACAGAGAGATTCTAAACAAATCCAGGTCGAAAAAGTCGTAACTTTGATTCTAGCGTGAATTATTCGAATGATCTATAATCCGGAACACTTTACTGCTCGAATATCTTAATTTTACGTCCCCGTAGAACTTTCCATCTTCTCGAAACATTTTTCTGCAATGACAATAGCAGCATCAAAGATGAACGTGTCATTTTTCTACAACGACGACCATCAAACCGGAAGTGTTACGAAACGATCCGAACGTTACGACCAGTTTTGTTGATAATACTTCAAATTGCATCTTATTTATAGTAGAATTGCAAATTTGTCCATATCGATTGCAGTTTTGCGATTTAATGGGGGAAAATACGAGCCGATAAAACACTTATTGAGAATCTTACACCTTACGTTTGACGCTATATCTTGACTGGGCAATTATTTTCTTGATTAAAGTGTTTTTAGTTGCAGATAATAATTAAAAGAGACCAACGTGTTTGCTAGTAACAGTTATAAAACCAAAGGTGGTATTATTGACAATAATAGGATATAAACCACAATGCAAAACAAAAAATTTGATTAATAGAATGTAAAAAATATTTCTGTTATAATATTAAAAAAAAAGTTTGTTATTTCTTTTTTGTCTATAAAAATTGTGCTTTTTGGGAATAGTTTATTGCATAATATGATCCTCTGTAAAGTTAATGGAAGAACATTTTAATATGATGTTTTCTTATGGAAAAACATGTGATATCCTTGCAGATTCTGTCGCTTAATATTTCGAGCGAATATTAATTACTTCATGCATACTTAAACAGCCAAGAGAAAAATGTCTTTTCCAGCTGGCACAATACAATTCTTGTAAAAGGGATTTGAAGGATGATCCTTTAAAGGGTAATATCACGCGTTAACCGAAGGTTCAGCCGTTAAAAGAGACACGTTTGCTCTTTAAACCCGCAAAGTTTAATAAAAATCGGAAGAAGTAGAGAACTTCGCCGGATGTCTTTCGCAAGTTTTATATTTTTCATCATATTTTATCCCTCTTGGATACGAAGTTGAAAGAGAATAATATGTATCTTGACTTTTCCAAAGATTTACATAGCGATCGTGAAAGGCAATTTCATCGAAAATGAAGTACATAAGTATATTAGAATTTTCGTTATTTTTAATTATTGTTTTTACTATTACTCGATTAGATCGGTGATCTGTAATTATACGGCTATCATATTTGCTGTAAAATTATTATATCCGCTTCAAATAAATTATATAAATCAATATTCATAGTAAATTAATACCGTGTAGACGGAACATTATAATTATTTATTTTTGCGTTTTAGTTTAACAAAGAAATAAAGTTCATTTATTGTTACTGTGTTTTAAACAATCAGTCTTCTTTTACGATAACACGATTCGAAAAAACAGTGTTTAGGGAATTAATAATATTGTATTATCTCATAAAACTCACAAATATAGCTGAATACCAGTTTTCTTAATATTAAGAAAAAAGTTACCCTAGAATAAACCTTCTCATGAGATTTTCATTTTATTCCTTAAATTACATCGTATAATAATTTTATTTTTCGTATATTACTAGTACTCAAACCTCAGACGATTTCACGATGTCCATCAAGGTCGATTCTGAACGGTGATATACCAATATGAACCTTGATTAAACCATAAACGATCCTTTATTGTCTGACGTTTCGGTTAGCCATTAGATCTCTCATTAAAAAATGTTTATTTCCCCATTTGTTGTAGAATTATGAGTAAAAGTAATAATAGAACGATGAGTTACGAGTAATAAAGAAAAAGAAGTCTTAAGCCATTGGGGTCACAGTAGAAAAGCCATAGCGATTGCGTGCAGAATAGGAATCATTCAGTGGAGCATAATACATAGCAATCGATTGATGGTCACGTGTTAATGGCGACGGAATCGTTAGTTTTCATGCAGTTAGTTGAAAGCAGATAAACTAAACGAGATCATTTCGACACCTTTGAACCAAACAGTGTTTGATTCTGAAAAGAAGTAAGATGTTTACGACGAACAAGTTGGACTCTACAGTTCGTAGAGTAATTAGTCAGAAAGTTTAATTAAAGTCAATAAATATGTACGCACTTGGAAGGCCTATATATTCTTTGCTATGGTTTTTCTTCTGATATCAACAAGAATTATTTATGTCATTTCATTTTCCTTCATAGGTCCAATAACTATGACCACATTGAATATTTTCAGTATTTTGAATATTTAAGTGTTGAGTTCTAGGAGATTTCGAGGCCAGCTTTATCTTTTTAAATGCCATTTTTATCCTTGAATTTGATAATAAATAAAGTATTCCAACCGATGTCTAATAGAGCTAGAATCTTTGCTATATTTATTTCCAAAGAAATAAATAATTTAAAAAAATACAGTGTGCTATTTAAAAAAAAAAATATAAACCAGAAATCTTTGAAAAACCTCCCCCTCTAGCAGAATTATGAAAGTGTGTTCGTGTCTGTGAAAATAAGGGAGATTCTGTTGTTCGTTCGATATAATTTCCAAATTGTAATTCTCGTATAAAATACTGCGGGTCAAAGTTAACCCAGTCGGGGAACGGTTATAACGGTGCGTTCTAATTACAGCAATTACATCGTAATTACGTAGCGAAAGAGCGCCATTATCGATGCTTACGAAGACAGTTCTCGGAGTGAATAATTGTAATTGAATGGAACGGTGAAAACAGGTCGCCGGCTCGATTCAGAACACGCTGGACTACGGAACAATGAAAGGAAGATTATTGCACAATACATAGCGGTGATGAAGCATATCCGTGATGACTTTGTTTGTCGCTACTTCGACGTTACTGTCGCGTAAGATTCATCGCGACGCGAAAGTCCCAGGAACGAAGTAATGGGCGCAATTCTTTCTGAATACCGTCCATTCATCGACGCGTATTTGCGGTATTTTGACGAATAGCCGTGTGAAATTCACGGACAAAAATACAAACAGCCATAAATCGTTCTGAGCCTCCGGTGTGGCGAGCTAGGGATCGCAAAATGTTTGTAGAACGCATGGGGTGGCCAAGGGCCAAAGTTTGGGATCTACCATTCGTTAGAAATAAACTTCATTGAAATTAACTGAGTCTTTAAATAAAAAGTGCAACAAGAGAACACTGCAGTCTTCTTATTAGTTCGAGCAACAGAGGTTTCGATATTCTGAATTGGAGGTCCAAATACACGTGGATAGTCTCAAATGCGAACAGAATCGAATAAAACTGATTTATAATGTTTTATTCGCTCAAAGAGAATTGCAAGTTTAGAAGTTCCGAATAAAATTTAATTATTTTCATCGTATTAGCTATTTTTTCAAATTCATTATGTCTATTATTTGATGAAATAATGTTAGCAACTTACACAGAATGTAAAATACCTAGAAGTTCGTGTAATAAATTTGAAATACGTCGATTCAATATGGATCTCAGAATTAAGAAATTAAATGCACCGTGTTGATAGCGTTAACTAGACAAAAGCGTATAGAGTTTTTATAGTGTAGTAATAGTATAGGAAACTTGAGATTTGATGGCAGCTTGGTATCCGAAGATCGTTTTCTCCGATCAATCTAACGCAAAAGTTGAGAAATATTCGAAACCAGATACTTGTTATTCAACTCATGTTTATTTATGTGTGTCCAGGCAGTGTGTAACGTAGTCCCATACACGACCAACAGAAATTAAGTCTAGTAATTGGCTTAGTAGCTTAACAACGTTAACATATTGTTGCGCGAGAAACTTTGCAGCTAACTTTGAGACGTGTTTCCGGTCATTATCGTCCGCCTCTACAACAACTATGTGTGTAAACATTTCTGACGTTACAAATAGTATTGTGAGTTCGTCGTACCTTATGAATCTTTATTTTAACGCTTGAACTTACATAATGAAAATGAGATAATTGGTATTAAAGTCTGCATAGGAAAATCAAAATAACAAACTTTATATTCTCCACTAAAATATGCGTTTTTTGCATTTTGAAACATTAAAATCGTCCAATCCGTTCAGGAGTTATGACATTTTAAAGATTCACATGAAATTTCGAAGGTGCATTTCTGGCCTCATATTAGGTTTTCGGTTAGGAATTTTTTTCTCGAAAGCGCGTAGGAATTTGGGGGGATACCTATTGACTAAAAATGATTGTTATTGACCCCTGCAACTAAAAATAATTTTTTTAGAACGATTTGAAATTTTTTAATTTCGACGAAAAATTTCTCCACCTACACGAATTTTTTTCTCGAAACTGAGTAGGATTTCGGTGGTATACCTATTGACTAAAAATGATTGTCATTGACCCTTGCAACTAAAAATAATTTTTTTAGAATGATTTGATATTTTTTTTATCGCCGAAAAATTTAGGCACCTACCCCCTGTCGATTTTTCTTAAAAAATCGTTTTTGATTTTTAGTAATTTTGTTTGACGCCCTATAGAAAAGTTGTCTAATAGGCTCTGCTTCAGAAAAAATTTCAATGAGATACCTTTACTATTGTAGGAGTTATGGTCGTTTAAAAATTGGGCCAGTTTTAGGGGGTTTTTCTCACTTTAAGGTATCAAGGACTACGTTTTTCAATATTGTTAGAATTTCTACATATTCTCCACTAAAATACGCGTTGTTTGCATTTCGAAAAATGAAAATCCTCCAATTCGTTCAGGAGTTATAACATTTTAAAGATTCGCATGAAATTTCAGGGATGCATTTCTCACATTAGATTTTCGGTAAAGAATTTTTTTCTCGGAACCGGGTAGGATTTCGCGGGTATGTGTATTCACCAAAAATGATTGTAATCGATCCCCGCAACCAAAAATAATTTTTTCAGAATGATTTGAAATTTTTTAATAATTTTTTAACGAAGCCTCAGTCAAGAAATTTCAATTATATTTATAAAGTAACATTTCGTATAATAAAAGACACTGAATTGAATTAGTCTGGTGGTTTTACGTATTTGAAAACCACTTATCCATAATCCATCGGGAAATGCGACTTATTTTCTGAGTAGTGATTCGCTGAGAAGATTGCGCAACAGCAAGACGCCAGAACAATCGCGGCGAAGCAAACTCAAATAAACGGTTCACGTTTTGGCAGAAGTTTCGTAGATGCAGTGCATACGACGCGCGTCTGAACAAACATGACATCGCCTCGCGGGAATATTCGGGAATACACGTTGGCCGAAATATATCCATTAGTCAGTGAGTTAAATTCTACGATTTCATCGCGAGCAAGTGTTTTCATCCTCAAACTCAATCCCGTTCGGGTAGCACGTGTTAATTAACATCGAAGCAAATATTTTCCCCGTATTCTATTTCCTACTTATCGCATGAAAAATGAATAATCTAAAACGTGCATTGAATCGAAGATGGCGGTCAATCAAACGACGAAACTGAACTCGGGGGTCCATTACGACCCGAATCTGAATTTTATTATTTCACATTCAAGTACAAGGTTCCTAATTTAATTTTTCTCTATTTTCTATTTTCTCTATTTATTAATCTCGTTAATTTTATAAATTTATCTTAATATTCTCCTATGCTTGAGAAACGAATATTTTTTTTTGTGAGCGTTTCACGCGCGAATAAATTGAAACAAAATTCTAAAGCGATTTAAAAATTTCAATTTCGAAATTTCACGATTGAATGGAACAGTTTGCACAGCGGGATCCCTGAAGACGTCGCGACAGTTTTATTTCAGCTCGTGAAATTCGTTCCATCGTCCGCCCCTTAGATCGTTTTACCTCTTAAGGTGAACATTCGATTCTCGCTTTACCTCCCGACCTATCATCTTCTTACTTTTACCGCGGCGGATGGCTTCGAAAATGTTCGTCGGTGGATACGCTCGCGGATTTGCCTTCCGGGGTTCGAAATCAGGCAGTTGAACGATCAAAGTCGCTTCGAGAGAACAGATTCAATTCGCGGCGATGCCGACAGACAGCTGTAATAGACGGTTATCGATGCGAAAGGGAGGGCTGGATAATTTCTCTCCACATATCGAACCGATCTGACGGAAAACAGGGGACCGAACCGGGTCTCTCAGATCTCGTTTCGCTATTAAATCAATTTTCTCCAAGCGCCGTAATCAATATGTTAGAGCTCCTGACCTGAAAATACTCTCTAACGGGCGCGTTTTCCTTTAAACACTGTCGCGTTGCATTATATTCCCCTAATACCAGGCTTTAAACGTGTTTACGAAATCAGTCGATCGAAACATTTCAGTCTTTCGATTAAACATTCTGCAATTTAACGAAACCAGGTAGTCAGAAAATCGACTTTTTTTTATCTGTTTTTTCGAAAGTAATACTATTCAGAAATTGAATGCCAAAGTTTCACGACGTTGTGAGAAATAAGGACTAAAAATAAGGGGGGATGAAAATGAAACTGTTAGTCAAGTGGCTGACAAAACAGAGGCCCAAAATAATTTGGACAGCTTTAACCCCTTGACTTACGATTTAATTCCAAATAATTTTTCAAACTTATACTATTTAATTTTGTTTAAATTTGTTCGTACAATGGCCACGAAAAAGAATTTGTTTTATGAATACCTCGTGAATGTAAAAATGTGTTGATTTTAATTTACAAGGCTTGATTGTATGACAAGGGGTTGAACGTAAACCAGCACTTCCAAATGACGTTTTTAAAGTAATTTTATCCACTTACGAAGACTCGAGCAATGTATTGGTGACTACACGCAAAATACAAACGAAATGTTCAATAATTTAGTCTTGAAAATAGCTTCAAAAACATTATTCAGCGGGAGAAAAATTGTCAAAATTGCAGGAAAACCATTACTAAAATTTTTGCAAAATTTGTGTATTGCAATTGGACATGCGAGGGAAAACATGAGCGGCGCTTAAACGAGTCCCAAATGGATAAGAACAGATCCAAAGGAGACCGAATTGAATAGGTTTGCTAAACAGCAACGTAGAGATACCGAAGAAGCTCTGTAAACATCGTATTATTCCGCTGGAAGTTTTTAAAAAGAGACATGTAATAGTTGCAGCAGCCAAAAGTTTCTCTAAACGCGTTTTTCACGAAAACTCGTTTTCGTTTCATTTTGCAGCGATTGTAAAAAAGCAGAGGTTCAGACGGGCATGAAATTTTTTTTCACGCACGTAGAGGATCTTCCCTTAGGCACCGAATCTCAGTATAAATCTGTAAAAGCTTCTAATTTCCAGGAAATGAATTTATAAGACAAGCTTTTTACCTTAAAATCTGCATTTTCCGTATTTGATGCGCTATTTTCATAATTTTGATTTTTGTTGATGTTTAAATTTGCTTCGTTTGGAGAAGAGAAATCACTGGAGAATAAAAATAATTTGTATTTGTTTAACACTAGATTTACACTAGATTTTAACACTAGATGTCAGATTCCATATTTAAAATTGCAGAACGGGTAAGTATTATTTTTTAACAACTTACATTGAATTTGTTTGATGCAATGGCATGAATACATATTCTAATTAAAAGAAAAATCGTATTTTAAGGTAATCGTCAACATGAAAGGTATTGTGGCGGCCAAGGCACCACATACGCCTTAGCCGTTCGAAGCCGCTACAATGTATGGTTGCACACGAGACGATGGTTGCACACGAGACGACCAGAGCCGCGTGAGCCGAAAAGCCGTTGTCGTCGTCTCTGACCGTCTTTTGTTTTTGAAGGCCTCTTGGTACGGTGGCGATGATCGTACCAGAGAGTCGAGCGTAACCCGCACCACGAGTCACGTCGTTGTACGACAGCAACAATAAAATTGTGCGGAACGGAACAGAGCGGAGTCATTATCTTCCCGATCCCACATTGGTGACCCCGACGTGATCTCGCCGCGCAAGTAAAGTTTTTTTTAAGAAAATTTGGACATTTTTCGTATACGGACAATATTAGTTAGTGTAGAGAAATAAGTGTATAGTGTTAAGAACATAAGGAAAGGACACGGTCTGACAAATAGTAGGCGCGGTGTGTGTGTGCGGTGAAATTAATCTTTTGTGACCAAGACTGGTAAAATGACTGACCCTACCGTTAACGCGGGACATCCGGGAGTGTGCCGTTGGCAGTTGATCGCGTCGCTGTACGAATACCCGAGTTTTGTCCGGGAGACCCGGAGATGTGGTTTTCGATGGTAGAGAGAAGTTTTGAGGTATCCAATGTAACGTCGGAGACCACGAAATTCGGGTACATTCTCGGCGCGTTAAGTGCGCGACACGCCGCGGAAGTAAGAGACATTATCATGAATCCTCCGGCCACGGATCCGTACACGACGCTCAAAAATGAGTTTATTCGCCGGCTTAGTGCTTCGCAGGAACAGAAAACGCGACGGTTATTGGAACACGAGGAAATCGGGGACAGAAAACCGTCCCAATTTCTTCGTCACCTGCGCGGATTGGCCGGTACGGCTTTTTCGGACGGTGTATTGCGGACGCTTTGGATGGGCCGGCTACCTGCTAATATGCAGGTGATTTTATCCACGCAGCGGGACACCCCGCTGGATAAGGTAGCAGAGTTGGCAGACGCTGTCGCGGATACGATGACACCGCGGGTACACGTCACGGAGGCCGCGACTACGGGCGTATCTGCATCCTGCCAAATACCCCCGCCGGGCCCGAGCATCGAGGCCATGTTAAACATTAAGATGTCGCAATTGGCTCTTTCCTTGAGGCAGGAAATTTCTGCCATCCGTGAATCCTTGGTGGACCAGGGGCAATCTTCCCGTCGCAGGTGGACCCACCGAAATCATCCAAACTCGCGCTACCGCAGACGATCTCTATCGCGATCGCGAGAGCGGCCCGCGGGAGGACAAATGGACCATCAAGGGAAATGCTGGTACCATTGGCGGTTCGGTCCGGCCGCGCAGAGGTGCGTTGCACCGTGCAATTGGAACGCCACGGATCAGGGAAACGACCTGGGGAGTCGTTGATGGCGGCCAGCGACACAAATCCAGCATCACGCCGCCTCTTCATCTTAGACAACAGCTCGAAGACGGAATTTTTAGTGGATACCGGGGCCGATTTGTGCGTTTTTCCGCGCCGCCTGCTAGGCGGATTGCGAGAAAGATCGGAGTACCAGCTGGCGGCGGCGAATGGGAGTGTAATTAACACCTACGGGACAGTGTCGTTAAACCTGCACCTCGGCCTACGACGGGATTTCGTGTGGCGATTCGTGGTTGCGGATGTTACAAAACCCATAATCGGGGTAGACTTTCTCGATCACTTCGATCTTATGGTGGACATCCGCAATCGTCGCCTCGTCGATCGGACCACGTCGTTAACGGTCCGCGGAACACGAGCCGAGGATGAAACGCCGTCGGTGAAGACAGTAGCAGGGACTACCGTTTACCACCAGCTCCTGATGCAGATGCCGGAACTTACACGGCCTAGCGGCACCCCGATGAGGACTACGCACCAAACGGTGCATTACATCGAGACAACCCCTGGACCACCCGTTTCCAGCAAGCCGCGGCGGCTTGCACCGGACCGGCTCAGGGCTGCCCAGAAGGAGTTCGACGCGATGGTGAAGATGGGCATCGCTTGTCCTTCGAAGAGCGCGTGGTCAGCACCCCTTCATATGGTTCCGAAGAAGGGCGAAGAAGCTTGGAGGCCTTGCGGTGACTATAGAGCGTTAAAACGCACGGACAATTCCCGACCGATACCCCGTGCGTCACATTGAGGATTTTGCGCAACAACTGAGTGGCAAAAAGGTATTTTCCACAATAGATCTCGTCCGAGCTTATAATCAGATTCCGGTTGCGTCGGAAGACGTCGGAAAAACGGCCATTACAACGCCGTTCGGGCTTTTTGAATTCCCGTACATGTCGTTCGGGTTACGAAATGCCGCGCAAACATTTCAGCGCTTTATCGACGAAATTTTACGCGGTTTCGATTTTTGTTACGCGTATATAGACGACATTTTGGTCGCCTCAGAATCCCAAGCCGATCACCTGCGCCATTTAGAATTATTATTTAAACGATTAAAAGATTATGGCATTGTTGTTAATCCGAATAAATGCACGTTCGGACAGGAAGAAGTTAAATTTCTAGGCTATCGGGTAAATGAAAGCGGCACTCAACCTTTGCCCGGCAAGGTACAAGCCATAAAGTCATTTCCCCTTCCGAAAAACGCGAAGGATTTGAGGCAGTACTTGGGAATGCTTAATTTTTACCGCCGTTTTATCCCAGATGCCGCTCGCTTTCAAGCACCCTTGAACGACCTTTTAGCCGGCAATTTAAAGGGCAAGACCCCGATAGCCTGGACTTCGGAAGCGCGTCAGGCTTTCGAAAATACCAAAAATAGTTTAGCAAACGCAACCCTGCTTTCTCATCCTGCGGTCAACGCTCCATTGTCGGTTACCTGCGATGCTTCTGATTACACCGTAGGAGCTGTTTTACATCAGTACGTCGGCAACGAACGACAACCATTAGCATTCTTTTCTAAGAAATTAGGATCTGCCGAAAAGAAGTATTCAGCTTACGACCGGGAACTACTTTCTATCTATTTAGCAATAAAACATTTCAAACATATGCTCGAAGGCAGACATTTCACGATTTTTACAGACCATAAACCCATAACTTTCGCTTTCAAACAGAAATTAGATAAATGCTCTCCTCGACAATTCCGATACCTAGATTACATTGCGCAATTCTCTACAGATATTCAACATATTTCCGGTAAAGACAACGTCGTTGCCGATGCACTGTCCAGAGTGGAAACGGTTAACCACTCGATTAATTTCGAAGAATTGGCAAAATCGCAAGCCCAGGATGAGGAGTTGCAGCGGTTGTTGAATAGCGAATCTAGCCTGCAATTACGCAAAGTCTCGTTGCCTGGCACGTCTTCCGAAATTTTTTGCGATATTTCGACTAAGAATGTAAGACCTTATGTCACCCCTCCTTTCCGACGTGCAGTTTTTAATATGTTACATGTATTATCACATCCAGGTATTAACGCGACGATCAAGCTCATAACGCAACGTTATGTTTGGCCGTCGATTAAAAGAGATGTTCGCACGTGGACACGTTGCTGTATACCGTGCCAAAGATCAAAAATTTCCCGTCATGTGACTGCACCATTGGCTACATTTGTTAAACCTTCTGCGCGATTCGAACACATTCATTTAGACATAGTAATTTTACCGGTGTCCGAAGGTTTCAGGTATTGTCTGACCTGTGTAGACAGATATACGCGGTGGCCGGAAGCCTTCCCCATGGTCGATCAGGAGGCCCAAACCGTAGCTCGAACCTTTTATGACGGTTGGGTAGCGCGGTTTGGTGCTCCCGTACGGATTACCACCGATCAGGGTAGGCAGTTCGAATCCAAATTATTTTTTGCGCTGAACAATTTAATTGGATCCACACGCCTTCGCACAACGGCGTATCACCCAGCGGCCAATGGGATGGTAGAGCGTTTTCACCGACAGCTCAAGTCGGCTATAAGGTGCCACGGATCCGACAAGTGGACAGAAATACTTCCGACGGTTCTACTCGGTATTCGTTCCGCCTGGAAAGAAGACCTCGGCGCTACCTCAGCGGAATTAGTTTATGGCGAGCCATTAAGATTACCGGGAGAGTTCTTGTCTTCGCATTCAGCGGAAGGCACAGAAAATGCTTCCGATTTTACTAATAGACTACGCAACCATTTTTCTAAATTGAGTCCCTCTAATGCATCACGCCATTCCGTTAATCGTACATTCGTTTTCAAAGATCTTAGCAGTTCAACACATGTTTTCATCCGAACAGATTCAGCCAAAACTATTTTACAACCCGCTTATGAAGGTCCATACGCCGTAGTGCGCCGAGGCGAAAAAACATTTACAATAAACATTAGAGGTAAGGAAATAAATATATCAATTGAAAGGCTAAAGCCTGCTTATATGCTAGCAGAAAACAGACCGGATCCCGTGAGCATAGAAAATCAGCCGGTCACACAAACAAACGTACCTGACAATGCGCCGGTTATACAGCAACGTGTCACGCGTTCAGGTAGACGCGTACGTTTTCCCGAGCGATTTCAAATTACGCGGTAGTACTTAAGGCTTGCGCATTATTATAATAAGTATCATATACCATTTATTTTTTTCCATCACTTTTATGTACTTTCATGTATTTTTAGGTATTACGTATTATATATTAAACTCCATGTAAATTCCTTTTTTTTTCAACTCTGTTCAAATACTGTAATGTAAATCTTAGTTAGGATAACGTATTTTATATAATAGAGTAAATGGTAGTGGTAATGTAGTCGGTCAATTTTTCGTAATTGTGCCAATTACTGGCAGGGGGGTAGTGTGGCGGCCAAGGCACCACATACGCCTTAGCCGTTCGAAGCCGCTACAATGTATGGTTGCACACGAGACGATGGTTGCACACGAGACGATGGTTGCACACGAGACGACCAGAGCCGCGTGAGCCGAAAAGCCGTTGTCGTCGTCTCTGACCGTCTTTTGTTTTTGAAGGCCTCTTGGTACGGTGGCGATGATCGTACCAGAGAGTCGAGCGTAACCCGCACCACGAGTCACGTCGTTGTACGACAGCAACAATAAAATTGTGCGGAACGGAACAGAGCGGAGTCATTATCCACCCGATCCCACAGTATCAATAAATATACGTGCGGTCAATGTTCGTAAATCTAGTGTTAAGTGCTAGTTACACGGTTGTTTGACAAGATTTTGCAATCAAAAATTCGTATTCGTATACATTTCAAGCTTTCAAAACATCGTGTAAAATGGAAATTATTCATTCCTAAGTCTTTTTTTAATAAGTCTTTAAAATAAGGCTCGATCTGATTGCTCCTCTTAAGGGTGTCTCCTAGTTTTGGGGAAAAGCACTTTTCTAGTGATTTTTTCCCCCCGAAGAAATCATGGGATTTTTCAACTCAGCAGTTTTGTCACGTAGTGAAACACGTTTTAAGAGGACTCGGTATTCTTTTTTTCATTTTAAAATTTGTATTATATCCGCAGGAATACTTTTTACCCTCGCTGTAGATACGTGGCTGGATCGTCCCCGGAGTCAAGAAGCGTTCTTCTTACGCCGCGATACTCTCGAGGACAGAACACTCGTCCTCTCGTTTGTACACATGTTTCAAACACAGTGCATGCACCACATTTCGACGTGTTAGTTTCTACAGGGCAACCAGAAATAATGGAACTTTAATTCACCGAGAATCTCACAAAGATTCGTATAATTCTCTGCACTGTAATTTACATTTTTTTTAGTATTTTCTTTTACTTGATCACTAGTTCCACTTTGCATTATTATCGATACAACAAAATCACGACAATCTTAAACAATATTTGCAATTTTTTGGTATCTCGTTTTACTGGTCTTTAGATTTGTAACAAATTTTATTGAATTCTAATCTTTTACTTGATCGCTAGTTCTATTTTGCATTATTATCGATACAATAAAATCACAATCAAAGTGACAATCTTAAACAAAGTTTGCAATTTTTGGTGTCTCATTTTACTGGTCTTTATATTTATAATAAATTTTATTGAATTCTAATCTTTTCCTGAATCTTTTACTTGATCACTAGTTCTATTTTGCATTATTATCGATACAATAAAATCACAATCAAAGTGACAATCTTAAACAAAGTTTGCAATTTTTTGGTATCTCGTTTTACTGGTCTCTAGATTTGTAACAAATTTTATTGAATTCTAATCTTTTCCTGAATCCAATCAGTTTTTTCTGTTCATCTCTAGCCATTATACTTTTATAATAGTTAAAGTATAGAAGTCGAGATGTATTTAAAAGATTCGTCCCGTTTGAAGGAAATAATAACGATAGCACCGAAACGTGAAACATTCTCGTTTAACGTTCCATTGAATTCAGAATTTCTTAGTAAATACACGAACCGGTTAAATTATTTGAGATAATTAGTGCGCAATCATTGCGAAATGGGAGTATATATCCGGCGAGGAAGTAGTCAGATAATTTCGCGGATCGTTTGAAGCTGCGTATCAAAGCAAAAAGTAATTATTACGGGAAACCTTTGAAACTAATTTTAAGGAAACTTTCATCGCTAATTACCCGTATCTTTCTATAATAATCACTGCGCGGACTATTTCGTTATTTCGAATAAATTACGTTTATTCAACGTTTCGAGTTACAGAACAATTATAAATCATAAATCATAAATCAAATTAGAAAACAGCTTAAAAAGTACAATGATAATATAATATATAAAAGAAAAGGAAGGAAAACGATCAAACCTGAAAGGAAAAATTAAATTATTATTTCCAAGGATCGACTTAATCGTTGGTAGCCGCGATCGATTTACAAATTAATATCCGACGGTAGCAATTAATTCCTGCAACTAAATATTTTAATTGCACAGTGTAATCGATTAATCAGAATACGAATAATTATTCGATCGATCCCTACTCTTCTGGTTCCAGCACTGTTCCATGATCTTAATTTTCAAATCGAAAACTTCGAAAAGGAAATTGTTCGCTAATTGGTCCCTCCTTTGAATTCGCGCCATTCCCGTTATTGCAGTCATTAATCTTAGTTACCCGCCAGTCGTGTTCTTTCACATGTTTTTCAAGAAAAGTGATGGCTGGTTATGTCACCGACCGCCCGAAGCGGAGGGAAGATGAAAAATGAGTCGCAGTAGACGAACCGTATCAGACGCTTCGAATCGCGCCTCTAATTATCCCCGAGCATGGTAGACGATACCCAGCCGCTAATGGTTGCCAGTATTTTTAATTGTAATTCAAACTTCGACGACGGGGGATGGTATTTTTCTACCGCCACTTTCATCTCGTCCTAAAAATAAAACAGGACACTTCTATCGAATTATCGCGTCGCTCTCGGTGTCCTTTTTGCCCCTTCCGGGATCTCGTAATTTACAATTTTGCCATTCATTATCTGCCGAATATTAATCTTTAGCTGCACTGGACACTCGAGTTAAACAAAACACCAGATACATCTCTGTGCAAATAAATTTGCACTATTTTTTATTCTTAGTATAAAGGAAAGTAACAAAAATCGGTTTTCAAGGTTTGAGATTCGTGAAATTGGTCCTCTTTTCATTTTTAAGATGTTCAAATAGGATTCTTTTCACTGTTTTTCAAAGTTAATAATGAACAACTCAAGTGCTCCAAAATCAAACTTGGAACATTTTATAGTTTGAACAGTTTATGTTAATTTTAGGTTTAGAAACCATGGAAAATTTGAAGAACGAATCCTTGAATGAGAAAATTTTATCGTACGCGTTCGACTTACTTTTCCACGAAGAGTTTCACCCTTGTGTTTGCAACATCGATACCGGGACACCCCGTGCATTCCTGCTTGCAATGCCTCGGCCATATTTACATCTCTGAAGCCTTCGTGGCATACGAATGAAAAGTATCGTCGACGACTTCTCTTGATCGAAATTGGAAACTCTTTGGTGATAACCATATATATTGCATCACGTCCCTCGGGCTTTTAATGCTGCCTCGATTGTTCAAGAAGTATAAGAAACGTCACATGAGATCCTACCGACTTATATCGATCGTTTGTCGTGCACGTTAATCTCTGAAAAGCGAGCTCCCTCTCATATCACGTCTCGAAAGCTATTTAAGTGTTAATCTTTTTCTAATTTTTAATGCAAGAATTTACAAATTTATTGTAGATGTTTGCTTTTATATTTCATCGTTGCGTCTGCTTTAATCGTCCCTAATATTAAGGGGAAAAGCAAGACGAGGGTTAACTCAAATCGCGAATGGTAATTTTAGATTATTTAATTTACCGAAAATTTACCGAATTTCTATTTCTCGAATGAATCTTTTTCTTTTCGAAAGTTATGGTTAACGAATTCAACGGTGAGATATGAAAATCTCTTATAAAAAGAGAAATGGAATTTTCCTGATATGTTAGCCACTATCCCTTCGAGTAAATATTTCTTTTCACGAATTCGAACGAAAAATCTCAGCGAATTCCATAAAATCTGCCTGGGTGAATAAAATGTCTCTGAATTTATTCTGAACTTGTCACGCGACGAGATAGACGTGCCCCAAAAACGTGATTTTCAATTTTTATCCTTCAATCTCGGGAGTTGAAATTTAGCAGAAGTCTGTTTATTAGCTCGTGATAAATTGCATTTAGGATTATTACGATTGCACTTTAGATCCTCTTAATCAGCTGATCACTTCCAGAACCGCGAGTTTCTCTGAAAGTGATGGAAAAAGTCTGGGTTCCGGAGACAATGGGGCAGAAAACGTCAAAGTCGAGGGGAACCTTGAGATCCTGCTCTAAATTTTACGACAGACATACGCTTAGAATGATCGATCGACGTGTCCTCGAGTACGCGTCAACATAGACGTATCTGGATTTTTTTATAAATAAAACGATGCATTCTATTGTAAAGAAATATTTAAATTGCCCGACAGAAAATCGTATAACAATGTTTAGTATTTTTATAAAGAAACTTGATTATTTTATCAAATTATGATAACCAAATATAAACGGTGATTTTCGAAATTTGAGGGGCTGTCTTACTTCTCAAAATCGAGATTTGGTCATAAAAAATACTTTTTAACTCTCGTCATATTTGACAATATATTAAAAATAGGAAAAAACAGATGTTGGCCGCATTTCTTGTTAGCAGTCCATTATGAAAGTTAATTTATTGCAGTTTTAAAATGAGAATATACGAGTTGAAAATGGCTTTCCATTCGTGAGCTGTCGTTTCGTTTTATTCGACTCCCTTAATATCCCCCATAATTCATCGAAAGCATTCCCTTTGGATCTCGACGAATTTCCAATTCATTATCTTTCAAAGCGTAGGTAGACAATGAACTTATTTTTAACACCACCATTGGGCAGCACTTAATTCAAATACCTGGTCGTAAATAACTTTTTAGAAATCAGTGCTACGTAATTGCATCCAATTCGAAATTTAAATCTCTTGATAAATATATCAAATGATCTGCTGGATCAAGCATCGTCGTGTTAAGCTTGGTACTCGAAGTGCATATCAGCCACTTTCGTAATTACTTCGTAGATATTTGTGCTACGAACGCGATATAATTATACGGTGTTTGATTAACGACGTTCGAAACTGTTTCAACTATGTTAATCATTAATATCGAGCCAATGATATTGCTGGGAGCTTAAAATATCAATATCTGTAATAAATTTTGTTCCTTGTGCAAAATAAAAAAATTTTTTCTCACGTTTCTCTCCACTTTGTGTAATGCAGATATCGTATTGAGATCTCTAAAAAACCTAGCAAGCAACGCTGTGTGAGTTTCGAACCATTTTTAAATAATAGTGAAGAGTTTTGAAGATTACAGCCGTGCATGTAATGTTGATTGAGAAAAGTAGCTTTCTCTCCAAACATACATTCAAAGCGTTAAAAAGGAACGAAGTACCGGGGAATCACCTTCCAGGATTCTCTACCAGATCCAATTTCCGTACCTCCGCGAGTCACATCTTAGCAACACCGTGGAAACGGCGATGAAACGTTTCCATCGAGTCGATCCGTCGGAAAACTAAAAGTGTTTGTAACTTTTCGCCGGCGTTCGAAAAGGAACGAGTTCCCTCAGTTTCCTTCAGCGAACGGTTCCCCTTTGCCTGGACGTATTTGCATGCCTTTATCCACCCCCCCCGACAGTGTTTATTAACCCTGTTTCAATGGCGAAACGCACACCATCGATTCGAATTTTCAGAAAAATCCTCGAAACCCCGGCGCCTGCGTCGAGCAACGTTTTCAACCGCGCCTCGTTAGCAGTTAATGATTTCTATTCATGGTCATCAAGCGAAACCCGTCGTCGTCGAACGGAGTAATGAGATCGCTGAAATTCGTACATCGCACAGAATATTTCGTTCTTTGTTTAATGAAAATTCGTTGTATCCATGCTGAAAATACTTGAGGGGAGACGTAGAGGAGAAACATTAAAATCGTCCAATCCGTTCAGAAGTTATGATATTCGAAAGATTCGCATGAAATTTTAGGACAACATTTCTAGCCATACTTTATACTTTCGTTTAGGATTTTTTTTCTAGAAACTGAGTAGGATTTCAGTGATATGTCTATTGACCAAAAATGATTGTAATTTACCCCTGCAACCAAAAATAATTTTTTCAGAACGATTTGAAAATTTTCAATTTCGCCGAAAAAGTCCAACTTCCTGAATTTTTTTCTCGAAAATGCGTAGGATTTCGGGGGTATGTCTATTCACTAAAAATGATTGAAATTGACCCCTGCAATTGAAAATAATTTTTTCAGAACGATTTGAAATTTTTCAATTTCGCAGAAAAAGTCCAACTTCCTGAATTTTTTTCTCGAAAATGCGTAGGATTTCGGGGGTATGTCTATTCACTAAAAATGATTGAAATTGACCCCTGCAATTGAAAATAATTTTTTCAGAACGATTTGAAATTTTTCAATTTCGCAGAAAAAGTCCAACTTCCTGAATTTTTTTCTCGAAAGTGCGTAGGATTTCGGGGGTATGTCTATTCACCAAAAATGATTGTAATTGACCCCCGTGACCAAAAATAATTTTTTCAGAATGATTTAAAATTTTTTAGTAACTTTTTAACGAAGCCTCAGTCAAGAAATTGATATTCTTAATTTTCTCTAAAATCTCCCATTAAAATTGTTCCCAAGGAATCGCGGATACACCGATCCTATCAACCGATTGCGTCTCTCCTTACATCCAGCCGAGAATTGTGCTAATAAAAAATGAACAGAAAACAATATGCAAGGGAAACCAGTAGTTTGTTCGACCGAATGAACGAACTGTGGAAAATTGAAACTCGTTGCAGCGATGCTCGTTCGGGGATATCGCGCCTCAGTGAATTACGCGTTCTAGAATGTGAAAAATGTGGGCAGAAAAGAACGAAGGTATCTCCGTTACACGCGGAGATTTTTCGCGCGTCGCCGCTCAAAAATTTCGAACCGCCTCTTGATATTCGCATTTCATGAAAAAAGTATAAGTGAAACCGTGTAATACACTGTTGCCCGTCTTTAATAATTTATTAGAGATTCATTCATTGAAACAGATTTGTAATTAACTGTTTCGAACTGTTATATAAAGGTTCTGACTAATGTCATTCAACAGTAGAGTTGTAGACATTGACATATTTTTATTGAGACTTTTTACATTCACGTTCACTCAACATAAATTGCTAATAAATAATAATTACGAATTCTGTAACTTCAAGTATGAAATCTGATATCTGATAATTGATGTGTTCTGTGAATCTAGTGTTAAGAATCGAAACCATGTTGCAATAGTTATTAACGAAAAAGGTTCTAAATTCTAAGTAAATCTCTGTTTTTGTCCTGTTCATCTGTTCTAACTTATCTATTACAAATATTGCAATTTACCCCATGTTTGTTTCTATATCAATTTGGTTTATTCTACCATGAATTTACTTTTCTCTATCTATAAGTCGTAACCATTCCACTGTCTTCTCGTTCGACCTGCCATTAGCTATTAGTTGCATCACAAATCCTAGTTCGTTTATTTCTAAGCAGTCTTCGACTAAATGTTTTAGAGTGTCCATTATTTTGCAAGCATTTAAATTGCAAAAGCGTTCGCGGTTGTCCCGTCTTTGGACCAAAACTAAATGCTTGTTTTAACGTCCCCGTTGAAGCTGACGCTCGAGCGTAGTCGGTTATGAATAGTTTGCAGTGATTGCGGCTTGTAAAATGACTTCGAGTGGTAGCTAGAAGGGGGACGCCTCCGGAGAATCGACTCGTGGAATTTCGTCGAATTAGTGAACAAACGAGACACCCGAAATCAATTAGATGCGAGCAATTAAGGCGTGACATTAGGAGGGAATCCACCGGAATCCTGGGATTCTAAGCTCGTCCTGGGAACTCCAGCTTTTCGTTTCGATTGCCCATACCGTTCCGTGGTTCGAAATATTTTCCCAACCATTCGGGATGGATCTCGTCCCGGAGCATTTCTTTATTAAATCAGAACGACGTTCCGTGCATCTTAACATTTGTCCGTCTGGATTTAGGAGAGGATTGCTTAACGTCTACGGGTCGGTCCAAATTGGATTTCTTTCGATTCCATTACTGTTACAGAATCTACCTTCGACACAATACAGCGGTGAATGTGCAAAATAACCAAATAAGGGCACGTACAGGCGAATCGAAGGAGGCGAATGTAGCCAAGGATGAGCAAAGTGGGTTAAAATCAGGTTTCTTTAATGCTCCTCGAGCTGCTCATTTACTCTAATTCTCTGTCCATCGTCGCTTTCTAGTAGTTTTATTAGTTATATTAATAAAATTTTATTCTAGCAACTTGTGAAGTCAAATTATTCATAAATTCAGGTATTTTTGCATTTTTGCCTGACCAACAGAAAAATAATATTTTTCTCCATACTTTGTGACAATGGGTCCATTATAGAACGTTAAAAATATTATAAATACAGTTGCAGTATACACTTAAACATATTTTGAGGAATATTTGCATCCTAATACATCGTCTTAATCTTTATTGTTACCAACCAACAAGCTGGGCAACATTTCCTTGCATATTATATAAATATTGACTTTTCTTGTCGCTCAGCTTGTTGGTTGGTAACAATAAAGATTAAGATGATGTATTAGGATGCAAATATTCCTCAAAATATGTTTAAGTGTATACTGTAACTCACTTCTAAAAGGGGATGAAATGCATTCAATATGAAGAACTATTTTACATTTCATCCTCTTCTTCTTCAGATGATATTTCTTCGATTAAGTGTCTGTTGAGGAAGTTGGCATCACATTTGCTATAAACAATTGTGCCCAATTCGAAGTGCAGAATCTGTAGATGCCTCATAAATATCTTAGGTGCCTAACAGGGTACAAATTTGGCACTTTTTTAACATCCTCCTTCATATTCGTTATTCATGAATTTGCTCGACCGTGTCTAACGCTTGATATTAAACATTTTGCTCTCAAACGATTGGAAACTGCTCACTGCAGCGTTGAACTGAAATTCACGAATGAATTTAAAATTCATGAATAAAATTAGCCCAACTTTGCGATCGACGAGGTTCGAATCCAGCGAAGATCCGCGAGCCTCAGTGTAACTCTAAGACGAATTAGGTAACGAAAATGAACCGAGAGAGGCTTAAAATTTCGCCTAAGCTCGAGAGAGGGTGCGTTTGAAAACGAGCGAGGAAACAATCCGAGGGAATGAAAATGTCTCGAGTTTTAGGGGGGGCCATTTTGCGGGAAGCCCAGGCTCCCGACAGGCTTCCCGTGCAGCTATTAGCGTAATTCGAGGGTTGCCATGAAATTTACTCTCGTGAAGAGATGCTTTTAAGCGTACACCTGCCGAAGAGTGGAAAAATAAAACGTGTCTAACCGATCTGTGCAAACAATGCACCGCGCAACACCGTAACAAGCAAAACACGCTTTACAGGCGCGTCGTTGCAGAGTGCTCCGCCAGTACAGCATCCTTTAATTATACAGTGTTCCGGAAAAAAAAAATTATCGGCTGTAAAGTAATTAAAAAAGACCGTACGAACGAATGTTCTACATACAAATTATTTTTTTTTCATTCCATGCACGTTCCATCCTTATTCCAGATTCTTTTTTATTTCACAAATTCCTCCGTTGTTATGAAGGTGGTCTTAGTCACGAAACTAGAAGAATGTAGATTTTCAATTTAGTATTTTACCGTATCATCGTTATTATGAAAGAATTTTTGTCAAGTTGTCGTGAAATAAACAATGGAACGAAGTCGTCGTTTTTATTATCTGAATCATCACGTTCACTTTGATAGTGTCATTAAAACAGAATTATTTCTACGTGCCTGAAGAATATTATAAATTAATGGAAATATGCTGCAAGTTTTTGTAGCGGCAGGATCCGAGCTAATTAACATCAATTACATCGATATGAATTTTTTTCTTATGCAATTTATGTAACAAACGATAGTGTTCATAATTCAGAAACACAGGCACTGTTCAAAGAAAAAGCATCGCGGAATTTAAATATTTTTCGAAATTTAATTTAAAAATGTGAACTTATTTTGTGAAATTTTTCTCCAAGTATCCAAGTATCCATTGCCTTGTGGCAAATATCTGTAGTTTAAAATACGTATGTAAAAAGTGCAATGTTATCTAATGCCTTTGGATACATTTGGATGGAATTTATCGTGAAAACACTTCCATAATTGAAAATTTAGATTTCATTAAACTTTCGTCGGTGTGTTCAACAGTTGATCCGAGATTTTTTACTTCAAACAATGGATTAGTTTTAAACCAGACCAGACTTCCTCTGTCAGGTCCATGTACGTTGAATTTACTTTCGTTCGCAAGCATAATATTACTCCACCATGTTTGTTTTTGAGGAAGAAAACCTTTCACTTCATTTGCTCTTCATTTACGCGGAGATTTTTGCGAAAAAATTCTAACTACTGTTTTTCCAATTTGCATAAATAATTCTGTGGTCAATTCTAGGGTACCTGAGGTAAATGTATCGATAATTGGTCGATTAACGTGGTCGAATGGATGATAAAATAATAAATGACAGTTCACTTCGTAAGACTAATTCTACAATTACCTGTTGCTCCTTTTATAAATGTAATTTTGTTAATTTCCCTTGACATTTATGCAAATAATGTGAATATTGATCCGCAGTCTTTGAGAATACGTGTAATATGTTTTCGTATTGTTATTGAGCAAACATTATTATCCAAGATTTTCGTCGCAATTAATCATTATATACATTTCGTGGAACAACTTGTTACGCGTTTTGTTTAACTTCGATTAATATTGATGGAATATTTTCTGTTTGACATATTAATATCCGGATATTATCGAGATATGATTATGCACGAATAAGTATGAATGATTAATTGTTTTACCTTCACACCGTCGACTTATTTCCCTCCGTTTCGTTTCTATTTTTTCAAATAAATTGTCCAACAGAATCAGTTCCCAGTACAGTGTGTACTACTTTAAAGGACAAACAATCGCGTAAATCGTTTCGTTCGAGGAAAAATGTAGATCGTTTTATGGCTAGTAAATTGGACACCGGAATTAGGTCGAAAGGAACGCGAAATAGAGACGAACGATGAAATTAAAGCCCTCGAGACTGCGCGATTAAAAGAGATTAAAACGGTATGTGTTTATCTTTGAATTTCCTTTGTGTTTTTTTTTCGTTCATAGCGCCGAACGTGCTTTTGAACTCGCGTTCTCGTTTGGAATCTGCGAAATCCTCGCGTTCGTAGACAAACGCATTCTTTTCTTTCCCCCTTCAAAGGTTTCCTTAAGGCGTCGTTTTTTTTCGGGGCAGGTTTCCACCTCGAGGCCAGAGCTATTAGATCTCGCGCTTCCCTTTTCAGGAGATAGCTCAATCTTTCCCCAAAAGGACTTCGTTCCGATGATCTCCGGACGATTTAGACGCTTTTCTTCTTTCCTCGCCGAGTGGCCATTTCGAAATATTCGACAAAATTTCACACGCCCCTTCATCCTGTTAACTCTCTTGATTCTAATGCTATCTTTACGGAACCACTCAATTTACTCTCTTTTTTTATCGATCACGAATTGAATGTTTCATCCCTTTTGGGTTCAAAGCAATTAAATTTTACTTTTATGCACTCGTATGATTGTATCTTTATCTGTTTAGATTGTTTAAGTGTTTCTTTTTCACCCAAACCTCGTTTCAGTGTCAAAATTAATTCTTTAATGATTCGAAAGAAAACAAATTATTGTCTACTGAATTCCAGCTCATTGTGTTTCTCTCAACTCCCTGATATTAATAATTTACAGAACAGGTTTGTTCAGTGAATTTACCACAGACCAGAGTTTACTACAGATTCAGAGTTTGAAGTGCTCTTCATCCTCTATCCGATGAATATATCAACTATTATTATTTATGCTGTCTTCTATGTTTATTGTGAAATTTGCCCTCGAAATTTCTATTGATTATATGATTGTGCGATAAGACTGGATTATTAATTGTTTATTTAACCGGAAATGATTTTAAATATGTATACAGGGTATTTACGTAATTACTAGTAAGCGTTATTTCGTTAATAATGGTCTTCTCTGGAACTAACTGCGGTGTTAACTACAAATAAAATTCATTTTTTCATTATTTCATTCTGTGAAAATGAACAGATTTCGTCGTATTTTCTAAATTTTCTGTATGAAGTTAAAGTACTAAGCACGCACATTTCGAGTAAAATTATTGAATGCTTTTGTATAGATTTTTAAAATATGTGACATAAAAGAGAAAGATATCTTACGAGTAAACTTCAAAACACAACTTTCTATGCATGTAATAGAAAAATTAGAAGCACGTTGTCTCTTAAAAGAAAAAAAAGAAGCTTTACAGTACAGTTTCACATACTCTTTTCAATAACAGAATCAAATTCCTAATCTCGATAAAGAAGCAAAGTGGGAATAAAATAATCAATTTTTCTCCACGTAACAAAAACAATTTTCCAGCAATTTAAGCGATGAATCTTGATAAACCACTCTCTTGTTGTTCTCAAGTAATCTTAATTTAGTTGCTAATGGTCCTGCAGAGGGTTTCACATAGCATTAAATGAAAAAGGGAATACTTTGTCCCGGTTAACGCGGTTGCTCGTCTTCGTAAACTTTAAGATACCGATAACACGTTCCGCCATATTGTTTCGAAATGCTTCCGCAAATAATTGGCGTCGTGCACGGTCGAAGGACGGATAATAAACGCGAAGTCTCTCCCAAGATTCAAGATAAAACTCGAGGCTTTTGTGCGGCTTATTTCTTACTTGAAAGTTGCCCTACTCGTCCTTTTTATTACCAACGCGAATAAACACGCGATACGTCGTCCCCGATCTAGTTGCCGGGCACAATGGGGAAAAGCCATAGTTTTCTAACCCTCTTCTGCTCACCCTTCTATCAACATTATAGTCAACCGAGTTTTAAAGAAATATAAGATACAATATATAAAAATTAAAAAAAATATAAAATACAACATATAAAAATTTAAAAAAAAATATAAAATACAACATATAAAAATTATTGAATGCAACGTAATTTTCTAATTGTCTCCTAGAATATTTGAAACTGCTCCTCTGTTATTTTTTAGTCTTTTAAATAGTTTAGATCCATAGAAAAAGGAGGCTTAGAATTTACTAGTATGAAACTACACTGAAAGATGTAGATAGAATATGGCGATTGTATTCTCGGTATAGGGAAGATAAATTGCAGAAACATGGATTAAATAATTAGTATTTGAGGCACTCAATTTTCAATCACTTTCACAGATGAGTTATCGGTTCCAACTTCGATTTTATTAACTTTAATAAACAGCCTCCGCATAAATTCTTTCCGAGTTGTAATTTTGCACTCTAGCTCCGTCACGTGCAGGTATGACATTACTGTGGATCGTTGGAAAATTAGAAACGACAGGTTGCATATCTGGCTAGACGCTGATAGGAACCGTCACGCTCGCGGATTTGCGAAATGTCAATCGCCGTGACGGCAATGCAGTAAGACAAGAACATTTGTGACAATGAAACAACATCTAGAACAGCGGTGATCAATTTTCAAGGGTAGAGATTCGGGCGAAAATGGCCCCGGAACCCGCCATTCGGAAATTTCGTTAACAATTCGTCGTTAGCTCATCGATTTTTATACCATATTTTGAAAACTTGCTATTACATTTCACAGAACTGTTAAAGCAATTGTTCTATCGACGAGGGTTCACAATATAAATTGGAGCTCGATATGGTATATTTTCCCAGGATGCTTTTACCACTGCTGGAAACACGCGACGAATGCTATGGTATCCGAGTACTGCTGTGTCATTCGAAGATAATTTTTTGATGCATCTTGACAGAGTGACAGGACGAAGGAAAAGCTTCTAAGCTGCCGCGATGACACGTATTTTATTATCAAAACGTTCCTTCGCCGACTGTTTATAAACTCCAGTAGCGATGTTGTCTCTTCATCAGATTTGAACTAATTTTATTCTCGAGTGACAAATAAAAATATTATTCTTACTTGTCTAAATATTTATAAACTATGTTGTTTATAAATTCCAGTAGCGATATTGTCTCTTCATCAGTCTTGAACAAATTTTATTCTCGAATGACAAATAAAAATATCACACTTGCTCGTCTGAATATTTGTTCAATAAATGTATTAATAAAGTTCAATTAGAAAATGAATTTACGAATGGAACGTACGTAGAGGTTGATTTAAGAATCAATTAAAAATTTGTACTTGTTATTCGTGAATAAATACCTTCTCTAAAAGCAAATCAAACGTCAGTACCATGACGCTCTGTAATCGATGATGCTATTCAATTTTAGTTTGTTTTTCAATCAACTAGAGTGTCTTGCTTTCACGAGTGAAAACTCGAAAATCGTTACGTTGCGAATTTTCAAAAATGTCGCCATAAATATTTACGATACATATGGATTTAACGTCGTTAGCAGACGTGTAGCATTTGAATGGCACTAGAAATTGAGAAGTGTAAATGATTGATATACGGTGATGGTTCCATCAACGTCATCGAAACTCCGAGCCAGATAATCCCAGACCACGCGATTTGTCAAACAAATAAACAGTTAATGTACTGTTATTTCTAATAACGAAGGGGTGTCAAATTAAACTTAGAAAAAGGCAACAAAAGATCGAGAACACTGGTTTGGAGCTTAGAAAAAGATCCACTGAGAGCGTTGAACTGTAGAAATAATTTAGTTCAGAGTTCTTTTAGATCGAAATGTATGCAATATCAGTTAGTTTGATTTTATGACGTGTACGCGTGCTTAGGGGAAATTAATGAGAATAGGTTAATAGTTAATAGAGCATTCCATGCGATTGAGGCGTCGAGATTGACCTGCGCGATGAGATTCTGTTTACTATGACACAGAGGATTTATGTAACATTCTACAGTTAAGCGCGCTGATATGCAATAGAGAATTCAGAGTAGACAATTTCAGAATCCAGAAATTCCACAAAAATTGAAAACCTAGTCATCGGAGCGTAGAATTTGCAGACAGAAAAATCGAGTTTATTGTACAATTGGTTTAATGTTCTTTCATGGACTTGGCGGAAGACGTTTCTTAGAAATGGATCTGATAATTCTTAAAGGTAACTTTAAGTCGAGATGGAACTCCCAAGGGAATTGTAGTTATTACGATAGCTATGTATTCTGAAAGCAACATTAGACCTCGTCTCCCTAAAAGTGAATATCTAACCCAGATTCGTGCTGCGCTACGTTCCGTGCCATTCTTCGGTAAACCGTCAGTTGCAAGTGCCGTAAACCAAAGTAATATTCCACGAGATGAATTAACAGGGACGAGTACGTCATAACATTCTCGTAAATACGCTGAATTCCCGACTCTGGGTCATCGTGGACCCACGCAAACTGTTTATTTCAGTGCAAAGTGGCACAGAAAACGACGATTCGTGGCCAAAATCCAAAAAGACATTTTTTTTTGTAAACTAACAAGACTCCAAAGCTTCGAAATCTATATATATTTCCTTTTTTAGATGATTTTGTGATTAAATATAACACTATAGAAGTAGCATTATTAGATTTTAAGTGAAACTAATTGTTTTAATTGCTTGTCATAAAATATCAAAATATAGGTTTTGTATTGTATTTTTGCACAGGTAAATAAGTATATTTGTGTTACTTATATATGCTATAAGCATGTTTTAAATCGTAAACAAAGAGTGCATAAAAACCTCTGACCATAAATAGAAAAGATACAAATCGCTTTGCAGACCACTATATACCGCGTATTGATATCGCCATTTTGAATTTGAAATTTTTTGTTTCAGTGTCGTGAAGTGCTAGTTTTTACAGTGACCATGTTCTTAAAATTAAAAAAGTCAATCAGCAACCTTGCACGGGAGGACCTCTAATAAAATTCAGATTGGGACCAAAATGGCCGCCGCTAAGACAGCCCGCCATTCGAGGTTCAAATACGCCAGAAATAAGATTACATATTTACTAAAACAGACAAAATATTTGTGCAGTATTTTCGTCTAAACTTTAATTAATTTAACTTTCCGTCAAATTGCGTTCCATTTTTCATGAGAACATGAGAAACTATAGTCTCGTCGAGCGGCGTTCGAACTATATCCGTCCTAGAAACAACTGGTCGCGTAAAAAACGTTTACACTACTAGTAGTTATCGTTCCAGATATCGCGTTACTCGATAAAATTCCGACGGGGGCACCGGTGGCCACATATTCGAATTCACGGACCGTCGGAATGTAACAGTCGACGATCTGAAGCCCCGGTATGTCGAATTACGACTTCTTCTATTTATAAAATAGTTCAATGCACGTACGCCTGGCCACCAGATCCACGGTTCGATTTTAACGCCCATTAATCGTCGTTTTCCGGTTACGGGATCGATCGTGCGCGCGTCGCCGGGGAACAGGCCGCGCTAAAAATACAAACGCGACCCGGGATCCGCGTTTTTCGCGCTGGGGGAGAAAATTCAATTATACAGTCGCGACGGAATTCTCGCGTTTCCCCGAAAGGTGCAAGCATCTGTTCCACGAACGATGTAATTCCCCGAAGTCGTTCGTGCTTCTTCGGCGTTAAATTAATCGGAGCCGCGTCGACGACGGGTCGAGAGACGTTGCACAGCCCGGGCGGATCTTCCGTCGAAAGTCGGTTCTCATCGACGTCGGAAATTCTACGTAACGATTCCCACGGATTTTCTATCGATTATTCGTTCGCCGAGGCGGGACGCGAAATTGCTCGTAAAAAGGTGCTCGGGCCGATAACGCGAGCCAGAGACGCGTAAAAATAGGAGTTAATCTAACCTTAAGCAGCGCGACGATTCAAATATTGATCTCCGGAAGCGCGGAGGCTGAACGCAATAATGACTCATCGGGAATCTAGCACGTACGTGGAGCTGCGATTATGCTTCGATCGTAGAATAATCGCTACGCCGTTTTTGCACGGCGGAAAAGACGATGGTTGCCGCGATACAAATTTTTGTATCTAGTTTTAAACGAACGCGCTGTCAGCGGCCGCCATTTTGACATTCGTGGCAGTCGATTTCCGTTCGGGGCTGGAGACATTTTAAAACTGATAGGTCAAGGAAACGACGTCTCATCGATAATATTGATCGTTTCGATTGCCTTTTTAACATTTCTTTTTTATCATTAAATGCAGCTCGTTCTGAATTTTTGTGCACGTCTACTATTTAAGTTATTTTTAATATTACATAATAATAGTAATCACTAGAATTTTGAATGAATATTCATAGTTAAATTTTTAGATAGACATCGTAGGAGAATGTCAATTTGTATTTTTGTTTATTACGAACGAAATAATTTGGTCTTGAAAAGAGTAATCGTGATCGTAAATTGAAAATTGGTGTTGAACGGTTAGAGACCATATGTTAGAACAGTATTCTAAACGCGAAAGCGTTAAGGAAATGTTATGTTCGGTCGAAACACTAAAATTCTAAATCCAGCTTTCCTTTGGCGAGTCATAGATTTACGAAAGACTGTAATAGGAAGCCCATTGTTTGGATTATGCCGCGAAAACATTCAGCGACGTCCGTGCTAACGAGGCGAACAAGCGACCGTGGCTAATTGTTCTAACAAAAATTTATTCGAGCGCCGCGCAACGCGTCCCCGCGTCATGGATCACCGTTCCCTTTTGAATTTTTTAAATTAAATTCTCCCGTTACGCAACCGGACACCGACGTCTCCGACTTTTTGCACGTTGACCCTTCTCCAGCGATGGCGCGAACTTCGCGGGCAGAATTTCCATTCAAACAACGACGGAGATTAGAAAAGTTCTTGTTTAAATGTCTGTTTCGATTTACCAGTCTGGGGCAAACGACTTTTAATTTTTAAGATTGGTGTGCACTCTGTGGATTCTATGCAATTATTATTCAGAGAACATATTTTTACGAATTAACGATGATATATTTTATCTCAAATTAGAAATATAAAATAAGATAAAGTTGGAAGAACAAAATTTTTATTTGAAATTGAACTGAAACCTAAATATGAATGGTAGAAAAATAAACGACTGTCTAAATCTGGATAATGCATATACAATTTTGAAAAAAAAGTTAAATAATTTAATTATTATCTACGCTTTCGATAAATAAATAAAAAAAGCGACGCAATATTGTCAAAGTTGGTCATCTGGTGACAGTGATTAGTTGAGAAACACTGCAATACGGCTTCGGTGTCAGCGTAAGTAGAAATAGTGATTAATGGACAGACGCGCCAGGCAAATTCAATCGCACGCGTGTTCGACAAATATTCAAATTCAATTATCTCGAAAACGAAGCCTCAAACGAAAAGATATTTTCTACCGACGTATTTTTACTTGAAAAATTGTCCCACGTTCGGTTCTTCCGTACTTCGTCCATCCTTTTGTAACAAAAAAATATTTCAAAAATAAAATACACGATAAATTGATGTAATATTACTTTAATTTAAACACTGACATTCGTTCAGTCGTTCTGGATATTTAATTAATTTGATTTCTTATCGAATTATTCAAAGATAAGGTAATCACGTATTTTTGTCTTATTTATATACATTGTGTTATTAGTATCACTGCTTAAGTGGCAAGTACAATTTTTTTACCGATTCACCTGCGAAAGAATGTTCTCAAACGAAGCAAGAGAAAGAGATAATAAAGAGAAACGCATAAAGGTAGAAAGAGCATGAAAGAAATTGATGTAAGAAAATAATGAACATAGAAAGGGTTTCGTGGCTGGGAAATAAAAATCACAGGAAAAGGGAAGAACATAAAGAAAAACTCAACGAAAAAAATTAATGATAAATATAACTTAATGACATAAAAACTTCTTTAAAATTAAAGTGAAGAATAACTGTTAAAAACTGTTGTTCAGATTTAGACAATCATTCATTTTTCTACTACTTAAATTTAGATTTCAGTTCAAGTTTAAATAAAAATATTCTTTATAAAATATCTTCATATGAAGCTTCGTTAAAAATTTCAAATCGAAAAATTATTTTTTTCTAGGGGGGTTAATTACAATCCTTTTTTGTCATTACACACACCCACGAAATCCTACACACTTCCGAGAAAAAAATTCTTTACCGAATTGCAATGTCTGATCCTGACGTTCCGATTCCCCTGAAATTTCAAAAGGTTTCAAATCATTCCGGAAAAATTATTTACGGTTGCGGGGGTTAATTACAATAATTTTTGCTGAATACACATACCTCCGAATTTTTTCCCACTTTCGAGAAAAAATTCGGGAAGGTGGACAAATTTTTCGACAAAAGTAAAAAATTTCAAATCCTTCTGGAAAAATTATTTTCAATTGAGGGAGCTAATTACAATCATTTTTGGTGAATACACATATCCTCGAAATCCTTCTCATTTTCGAGAAAAAAATTCGGGAAGGTGGACAAATTTTTCGACAAAAGTAAAAAATTTCAAATCCTTCTGGAAAAATTCTTTTCAATTGAGGGGGCTAATTACAATTATTTTTGGCGAATAGACGTACCCCCGAAATCCTACGCAGTTTCGAGAAAAAAATTCTTTACCGAAAATATATAGTGTGATCGGAAATGTTTCTATAACTTTTTAACGAAGCTTCAATGAACAAATTAGTATCCTTGATTTTCGTCTTATTTTGGCCTCTAGAATCTTCCATTAAAATTTTTCCCTGTACGTAGTTGGAATAACATTATAAATAATAAAAATATTTTCAAATTTATCTCATAATGCATTTTCCTCAATTTTTGTCAAAGTGTCAAAATGTACTGGATAATCGCGCGTTCCAAAGATGGCTGTCAGTCAAAAGTTCACGCTGGAGGAAGTATCGAGGCACCTTGCGTTGTTCAGATAAGATTTCGTTCGTCTTTGGACCGTCGATCGTCGAAACTTGGACGCCCAGTGTCAGCGTCGGAACTTAGACGCCCGTTGGCGGTGTCGGAACGATAACAATTCACCCGCGTGTATGCACGCCAGAATGCATTTGCATATGATTTGAATGTAATGAACAAAGCAACTCGAGCCGAACAAAGGGATTAAAGCGGCGGTGTGCTCGAGGCCCGTTACACCAGCCGCGCGATTTCGCGTGTATAATTAAAAGCAATCGCGTTAGGCTTTTCGTCGATACGTCCAATTTCGGACAGCACGTTTAACGAGCTGGCTTTAAAGCCCCGCTCAGCGACGAAAATGAGTTTAAACGCAGCGTAACTGCGCCATGGCGCAGAGTGCTCGACGCGTCCACATTATGAAGAAGAATCACGGATACAGGTGGCTATCTGCTTAATTCGTTACTGCGCGCCGCTCGATAAATCGAATGACCAGAGTTTTCAATTACTTTTCAGGGACAATTTACTTCTTTTAACATGTTACCACCTGGTTTTCGTTTTTCTTCTTTTTAATGGTCCTGGGGGGAGGCTAATCTTTTCATCGATTGGATATTTTATCTTTCGAACCTTCCCAAATCTCATGAAATTGTGGATCTTTTTCAATTGGTATAGCCAAGATCTGCTTTGAGACTTATATAAATAGATACTTTGATAATGTCGACTTGATTCGTCAACTTGATGTCGAAGCTTCGAGACTTTATATTATACTTAATAATTATTGATAATAGATGCAAAACTGATTTCATGAAGAAAACTTGTATTGAACAGTTTGTAGTAATAAACGTATTCAATATTCTTTTACGAAAAGCCGAAGCATCGAATATTATTTACGTTAAAATTTCTTCTAATTTCGTATTCAGTTTTCCACCTTTCCGTATTTTAATCAGATTAATGTTTTATATTAAAATATCGAAAAATACTGAAAGACGTAGGGTAGAGACAAAATGAAAATTCCTGTCACAGTGGAAACAAATGAAATCGCTTTTTCTAAAAAGAGCGTAAATATGTCGGGGATGTAAAAAATGTGGAAATCATAATACGTAGAACGACAAAAAAATATTACGAGAAGCTTAAAAAAGAGTGGTAATAGCCAACCATCACCTACAATACATCTAATCTAGGAGAACCATGTATAGAACCCTTTTTTTTTTTAGAAAAGTTTGTTCTAAAGTTTGCAATCACTGAGTCGGGCGAGATAAGCAGAATATGTGGGAGATCTCCATTTCGTTTCTTATGTGACACTTTTCTAGAACTATTTTCTCTTTTATATCTTCATTTCTATACTCCCTCCCATAAGTTACAGAATTGCTGTACAGTCTGAAAAACAGCATTTTGTAGCTTCAAGTTTTCTAATCTTATCGAGTCATTTCTACATCCTCAGCTTTCAAGTTCCTGAACTTAGAGGTATTTTTTTTCTCTACTTTGTCGAGAACAGTATTAAAAAACTTTAGAGCTTCAACTTTAATCCTGTCTCTCTTCGACGAGGTCACGATTCATTTTCACGAAGTAATCGCAATTTGAGACGGACTCTCTTCGCTCTTTTGGCACAAAATTCTAGGGAATCCGCAAGAACTGAAAGAATTGAGAAATGTAGATTTCCAGATTTCTTCTAAATTTCGCTAAAAAACTTTCAAGACTCGTATTTTTCTTTATATCATTTCGTAATTGCGAATTCGTTAAGTTTGATAGGCGTTCGAACAGTTAGAGCAACTGTATATGAAAAATAAAGTTTGTTTACGCATCGATGTTTCATTTTCGATAAAAGGGTGCGACGAGAAATGGGGAAAGTAAATGTTTATCGCTTCTGGTGCGTTTTGGATCGCCGTGAACCGCGGCGCCGCGGTAAGCGCGAAAGTTCACTTTATCGGATGCGACGGGACGAAAAAGAGAACCTTGGAGCGATCCTATCAATATTTACTCAACAACGAGTAAGCCGCGCTGTTCAAGAAACAATATCGAGCATCGGGAGTTAAACATGCCCGGGGCAGGGAATTCATAACTGCTTCGATAGCGGCGCGACGCTCTTATCGAGGATCCGAAGTTCCAGCAAAAAAGACGATTCCATTTTCCCTTGTATTGACAGATAATGTTTTTTCTGCCCCTTGGACTACGTAATGCGATAATAATCGCTCGTGATATCGAAACGAAAGCAAACTTCGAACGGAGCATTATAGTTAGATCTTCCGCTTTCGACGATCGAACGTGGAATTTCCCATTGTACGATCGACTCAGAGAAAATGGAGTTCGAACCCCGCCTGGGCAATTTCAAATTTAAACTCACCGCATTTAGCAGTTTATCAATTATATTAAACTCAAAATATTTAGACTACTTCTTAAATACACCTTTTTTTTAAATTGGACGTTTGTTTTAAGAGCAATAATCAATCGACAAATTTATTAGTATAGTAACAAGTACCATGTCGACCATTTAGGGTCAACAATAAATTGTTAAATTATATTTGATTTCAAACCACAATAAATGCATTAAAATCACCATATAATTAAATAAGTCAAACACGAAAATTGTAAGTATGTTACTTCAGAGTCACGAAGGGTTAACGTATTAACATAAATAATATAGATATACATTACTTCCATAGTACAGTGTAAAATCATCGACATGGATAGCAATTAATAAATTATTTTTTTAATGTGATTTATCCATCACACTGAATCACAAATTTTTCATAAAAGTACGATTCATTATTTTTCCGTTGTTAATTAATATAATAGAAAAAAATACGTTAATAGGTTTCTTTGATTATTCCACTTTGCAATTAATTTTTGTTACTGAAATTTGCACGATTTTCCAAGAATGTCGCAGAGATTTTATGTGGCATTTACTGTCAAGACTTGAGACGAAACAGTTTATTTTATAAATGTAAAAATTCAATGCAAACGATGTTTCGTGGATTGGTTGAAAAGCATCGGGCTTAATGGAATTATTATGAGATTTCCATTCGTTCGTATTAATTAAAAACCTACAAATAATTAAAAATAGGTTGTCGACATGCATTGAAAAACCACGAAGTATATTTAACGTTTTTGGTTACTTGGACACCATTTTCAAGGCACTGGTTTTAATAACGTATTAAATGTTGTAGTATTGTTGTTAAATCCAGTGTTCTGAAAATTATGACACTCTAATTAACCTTACCGGGAAACGTTAAGTTTACTTTATTTACTCGACACAATTACAGTTTCGTCCACAAATAATTAATTATACACTTTCGCAAACGTAGAATCGTACAGCACGTGCTTTTCATCCTCGAAACAAAAATATAATTTCATAGTTTTAATTAACAAAATGTCGTCTGATTTTCATTAAATTTTTAATGACATTCTTGCAATTATCCTCGTTGGTTCAACATTCCCTTTTACTTATTAAGATACTTTAAGCTGAAAGGTTCTGACTATTCTGATTAATTATTCAACCGATTCCTCTTGAAGCCAATTATTCTTTTCATTTAAAAAACTATCTGGAGCAGTGACTGGTCCTGACATTTTCATGGAATTCATTAGATTTTTTTCACAAAACGACATTCCAAAATCTTGGTTAAATTAAGTTCTAAATAAGCGTAAGGTTTCGAGGTGTTTTCTAGTATTTTTAGACGTTTGCAAATTTTGTTTGTTTCGCGAAGAGTTTGGTAGCTTTACTTGCACTTGGTACCACTTCCGATTATGATTCCTCAGCCACAAAACATAATAAACTCTCCGAGGCATCGACAGATTTACAATCCAACGATCGCCATTTTAAACTATTGGAAAGCTTAGGTTTTACTATTTTTAAATACAACGTGTACGATAAAAAGAAATGTTTTAAAATTCACGGCCTACAGGTTACGAACCACTCTCGAAGTTCCTTCGTTTTAATTTTCCACCACTTTTTCAGAAACTTCCACGTTCGGTCACTGTCGATCACACGGGAAACGCGATTTGAGAAAAGAGGGGAAAATTGGGGGGAAATGGCGGTCGTAGGGGTTGCAAAGAAATGACAAGAATTTACTCACGATTAGTCGAAGTCGTGACCGGGAGGGTGGCCGTGAAGGAAAACCGTGCGACGAAAGATAGCAAAGATCGGCCAAAGAGGAAGGATACGACCGCGTCTGCTCGTCACCGCGATACTACTGCCGAAGGTTGCTCTACCCACGCGAGAATAAGCGACCCCTCACCCACCCCCGATCCAGCAGGAATATAGCAACCGCCTACAACCCCGCGCGGGACGCTGGATCCTTTAATTTCGATCGCGATATCGTACCTCTTCGATCTCAAATTAATCAAATTCCAGTCAAAATCTGCAGAGATACATCTGATATTTCTTCAAATTATACTGACAAGAATAGAAATATTCGATAACTCAACTGGTGCTCCAGTTATTTCAAAGACGTTGCAAGTTTGAGGTGCCGGTCACCGGTGACCACCATGTGATCTTATTAAGATTAGATCGTCCTATAAATATCGCGACAAAATAGTAATTTCGAGACAAATTAATGTTAAAATTGGTAGCACTCTTAATTAATTCTATAATTTTAAAAAATGTTGGAAGTTCGAGGTGACGGTCACCGGTGACCACCACACCATCTTGTTAAGATTAAATCCTCCTATAAATTTCGCGACAAAATAGTAATTTCGGGACAAATTCACATTAAAATTGTAGCACTCTTAATTAATTCTATAATATAAAGAAATATAAGTTTGAGGTGCCGGTCACCGGTGACCACCACGTCATCTTAAGAATAGATTGTTCTGTAAATCAGTGCTGTTCGATATTGTTAAATTGACAAGGACAAAGTAACTCAGAAGTAATAAACAAAATATCGTATTGTCTTTGATGCAAATTAGCTTTTTTTTACAACGATTTTCAGGCGTTTTAGCGAGTGAAAAGTTTGAAAATGTCAACGTACTACAAAAAACAAAAATTAAGAAAGTTTCAGAAAGTTGAAGGTTGTCGTCAAAGGAGAATGTGTTTACTATTTTTTATAAAAGACCATGTTTGAAATATTACGGTAAGTTCTGCTATAAAACCTGGCACGAACTTATGAAACCATCTAATAGAAACGAAACAAGTGGGTGATTTTTTTATTTGAATTAAGATCAACGTGTTATAAAATAGGGGAAAGTAGAAAGAATGTGATCCATGATATTTTGAACCTTACAATCATAAGCTAAACTTTTTTTTTAAATTTGAATTATGCAATACCATTTGTAGATCAATTTTCTTCTTGACACTTTGGACATCATTTTTAATAGCATTTTTGTTTGATTACTATGCAATATATTTTGTACACATGAGAATGTGATAATTTTAATGCTTGAAATTACATAACAAGATAGTTCATTAAATGTTTGAAACAGCACATTGCAACTTCATGAATAGTAATTAGTTCTTTTATTGGTTTATGTGTCTATCTACTGATTTGAGTATTATTTATCTCACCTCATCTTATTTCATTTTTATAAATAAATATACATACATATTTTAAATATGGTCTTGTATTATAAGAATTGTCGAATTCCCACTCGTCAAAGCTGAATTTACTGAACATTGTGCACATCAAGTACACCAAACAATTTCATTTTAAAATAACAGAGTCATAGCGCTGAAATTTAATTTACAGCCTTGTAAAGTAAACCTCTTCAAATTATGCTGATATTTACTGCAACTGCAATACATTAAATTCCCTAAATTCTAAACTTTATCACACAATAATTATGTTTTCTCTGACGTGAGTTTGACGATATTGACTTTTGGCCAGCTAGATTATACAGATTATAGAGACAGGTTATTAACTTGTTTCGAGAATAATTCGCCAGCGATTGATTGCACGGAAATTGTCGTTCTACTGATAAGGTGCATCGATGTTGGTATCATGCAGCAATTTCTGACGGTGCAGCCTTTGATAAATTGCTGCCTTAAAAAGAGTCGACTGATTTCACGAGTAATAAACAATCCTATTTGTAGAAACAATCGATTTGCGCTTAGGTTTTCATAGAATAGCACCTCCATTGTTCTCAATAGAAAAACACAAATACTTTCTAATCAGTTAAGGATGAGTCTAGTAATTCGATAAAATTATAGAGAAGATTTTGCATTGTTTAATATGATTTATCATAGCATAGTACAAGCTTTTCCCAGGAGTTTAATTTTAAATTAAAAAAATTTCAATAGCTTCAGACTTTATATGGATTTACGAGCATTGCAATATTAAGAAACCAAACAAAGTCTCTTTTAAAGTATTGAGTTTTCAATTGCCTTGCTTCATAACTTCTATACACGTAATTACTTTAAAAAACAATTTAGTTTTTTAATAAAATTAATACGTTTTTAAATGAACCTTCTTCCCTGGATAAACTAAATTCACATCGACGAACAATTGTAAAACCATGTGAAATTCGGTCCATGTTTTGAAAGAAACTGCATTCACGAGTAAAAGATGCACAAAGTGTTCATCTTGATCACGATTTTTATTAAATTCCTTCATTTTCGAGGACGACAAATATTTACAAATTATTATGTTGACTTTTTGGCAAAATGTCATTCTTCGATGCGAATTATTCCGCAGTGTTTCACGCGCGGTTCGATACATTGCGTTCAATTAGCACGAACGCACGAAATTAACGTAATTAGTACCGGTTGAGCGACTCCGCGAAGATATAGGACCAATAATTTTGTTTCCTGTAATTTCCTCCCACGTATTCGTCCTCCCACGTCCTTGGTCAAAGTTTTGTATCGCGTCGTTAGAATTCTAACTCGATATTTTTGTACCATCTCGCGTAAAGTTTGTTCCAAAGAATTACTCTCGTTTCTGAAGAGCACGTATCCAGAGAAAATCAATTCCCGCCCTAATTGCCGAACCTTTCAGCGATAATATTTTGTTCCGCGAATCTTCAATTCGGAAAACACTTTTGAGCTCACATTTTCGGATTATCCGATTGTTATACGCGAAACATCGCTATAGCAATCCATTCTGCGTAAACCGTTAATGGATGGGAACGTGCAAGTGCACTAACTTGTTTTCGACGTGTCGACGAACACCGGATTCTTGTTCCGCTCTCGAACAACCGCTGATGGAATTTAATACGGATTCTCCGTCTTCGCATCGTTGATCTAATCTTTTGGAATCTTCTCGATCACGAACTTCAGCTTCTCTGCGACATTTTCTGCGCTGTCTAAGTCACTCTTTCTACTGGCTGCTTTAAAAAAAAAATTCTCAAATTTTTAAAGATGTTGCTCCAAAAAATTATTGGAGAAAAACCATCACTCTTTTTACTGGCTGCTTTAAACAAAAAATTCTCAAATTTTAAAAGAAATTGCTCCAAAAAATTATTGGAGAAAAATGATCATTCTTTCTACTGGCTGCTTCAAAAAGAAATCCTCAAATTTTAAAAGATGTTGCTCCAAAAAATTATTGGAGAAAAATTATCACTCTTTCTACTGGCTGCTTCAAAAAGAAATCCTCAAATTTTAAAAGATATTGCTCCAAAAAATTATTGGACAAAAACCATCACTATTTCTACTGGCTGCTTCAAAAAGAAATTCTCAAATTTTAAAAAATATAGCTTCAAAAAATTATTGGAGAAAAACTATCACTCTTTCTACTGGCTTCTTCAAAAATCCTCAAATTTTAAAAGATGTTGCTCCAAAAAATTATTGGACAAAAACTATCACTCTTTCTATTGGCTGCTTTAAAAAAAAATTCTCAAATTTTAAAAGATATTGCTTCAAAAAATTATTGGACAAAAACTATCACTCTTTCTACTGGTTGCTTCAAAAAGAAATCCTCAAATTTTTAAATTTTTCTTCAAAAAATTATTGGAGAAAAACTATCACTCTTTCTAATAACTGCTTCAAAAAGAAATCCTCAAATTTTTAAATTTTGCTTCAAAAAATTATTGGAGAAAAACTATCACACGAATTGATTTTATTTTTTTATTACGAAGGGGATGTGAATTATTTAAACACAGTGGTGATGATTAGGAATAATATTAGAATTTTTAGAATCCGAAATTAGACTTAGATGAGTCGATTTGTTACTTACAAAAGGTATGAATTTAAAAAAATAATCTTGAATGGGGCATTTATTAAAAAACTCATTATCAGAATAGTTATTCTGTGATTTGTTGAATGATAGTTCTGAATCATATTTCTAAGTTAAGGATCTCAAGAGATAGTGAAATATGTATTTTTAAAATTTATTTCTTACTCTATTAATACGATTGTCGATCGCAAGATACGCGGATGTCTTTTTCGTACTGAAAATTAAAATATGAAAATGATAGTTCGTTTAAAAGGGGAAATGTTTGGAGGCGATGTACTTTTGTACATTTTTCAAAAGGCCGCGTGAAAATGAGTGATTTTAATTTTCTGAATAACTTTGTTATCGGTACGCTGTTCCGTTTGATATTACAGAGCGCGTTGGAATGCACGAAAGAGGGCATGATAAGCGTTAACAATGCATATTGTTGTTTTACTAGAATTCTGTACAAAGGAACGCGTGCCATAATGGTTCATTAGTTTGCACGGGTAAGATTAAAAGCTTTATGGATCTGTTCGCTTCGTATTGTATGCGAATGAAACGGATTGAAATAAAAATGTGGACAGAGATAATTGGAAATTTTTTTAAATCTGGGTTAAATTATTATTGGCGAACAATGCTGCAAACTCGAAAGTTGGGGTAAATTTTATCAACCAACCTGGAGAAACATTGTTCGGCCGGAAGAAGAGTGTCAGTATCGATCTTCACCGATTTTGTTAAAATTTGTAACCAGAATTCTATTTTATAATAGATTAATATTTAATAAGTTTATTTTTCAAAGTTAAAAATACATCATTGACTCTTCTAATATTATAATAATGGTAATTATAGTAATATTTGATTGTTTTTGTAGGCTTTGAATTATTTGGAAAAACTCTGTGATGCTCCCTTTCCTTGGTACCCTAATTTCTGATTTACAGAATATGGCAAAAGTATTTTTCTAAAATTTTCTTAACATTAAATAACCTAATAAACATTTAAAAAAAATTCTTTTTATTAAATCAAATAGCAAGATAATATTCAGCTATATTATAAGCTATAAATTCATGTAGCTTTCTGTACAAAAATGTCTCAAATGTTTAGAATCGAAATTTATAGTAAACTTACAAAATGAGGAGAATGAAATACTAAATAAAAATGAATTAAAATCAAAATTGAGTTTATTTCCAAGGAAGAAAACGCTTCTTCGTTTCTCTATGTTCCTCACTATTAAAATATGAAAACACGTTACAAAAAATGTAAAAATACTTAAAATTATTCCCAGCATCGTACACTTTCTAAATAGACAAGATAAATAATTACTAATCACAATTGTATTCGATTTAAAGACGAAGAAAAGAAACCTTCTGTTCGAGACTAAAGAGAAATAGTAATTTAACACCGACTAATACTGAATTTTCTTTTGCAATTTAGTTAGATTTGTGGTAAAGCAAATTGGAGTACGTTTAAAAAGAAAAGAATTAGGCTGTATTTAGATGCAAGCACGGTGGGATTAACGCCTTCTATATTCCCTCTTGCAAAAAGAATAAACCATTCATTAGTAGTTACGACTGTACTCGGTATAAAAACGAGGAAAACAAAATGTCTGCCCGTGACAAAAGGGTGGTAGCGACCCATTGCATTTTACGACCGTGTAATCATGATTTATACCAACCTCGAGATTTTCTTACCGGCGTGCCCGTCCCGTAGGGATGTTTAAAGGGTTTTAGGGTCACGAACGGATCTACTTGCATTTCGTTCTCGCTCACACGTCGCAGGAGCGTTTCAATGCCTCGTCCACTTGCATATCGGTCTTCGTACGGCCGCGTAATTAAAGCGGTTTAGATTGAAGACTTGACCAGGCTGAAACGGGGTCCTCTGAAGCAGCGTTTCTCTAACTTTCCATCCCCACAAACCCCTTTAATAAATGAAAATTTTATGACTCGAATGAAATTTAAACGGTTTTGAATATTTCATTTACATTTCCTCGCTTTGTCCATTAAAATCGAAATAAACGTAATGAAATTCAACGTTCTCGCGGTGGGTATTCCTCGAATTTAAAAAATGTTATTCGATAAAAATTTTCACTGATTTTTGGGTAAAAACAAAGACAATTTAAGGGTGGATTCTAGTCCAGATAATAAATACTTTATGTGTTTCTCGAAATTATCTTACTTGAACACTTCGTGGCGTTTGTAAGTTTCAAATTATACAATATTAAGTAAATTTTAATACAGAGACGTTTTCATACGTAAAATGAAATGTGTAAAGCGAAGAATCGTGTAAAAGCGTTTGGCGGAAACAGCAAACCTTTAAAAAAACTGATTGATGAGCTGAGCGTTCATCACGGGGCTGATCGTTAGGAGAAACAAACAGACGATGTGGGCAACATTTTAATATGACGAAAATCCACAACATAACTCTTCACCTGGATTAGATAAAATGACCCAAATTTTTCTTCAATCGTTGCAGAATAATCTTTATACTACATTTTTTATGTCACTTTTGTTCAAGTCTTTTTTAAGTTCGTCAAATCTTGATAGAAATGTGGAAATTTCTCAATTTCACGAACCAAAAATGTATTTTACAAAATAATTAATTATTTACTCTTGATGAATTACACGGTTTGAGAGACACTGCATTTAGAGTCCTCATCGCAGCGAATTAGTTCGTCGTTCGGGGATATTCACATCCGTACGCTTTTCTATGTAGTCGATCTTAATTGAAAGTTCTTAATAACAGCGGTTAGGGGTGGATAAATCGTAGCTGACCAACCCCCAAAGACGGATTTCAAATTCTATTCACGAGTAACGAACACGAAATTCATTTATGCACATTTATTACAATGTTTTACGACTATTAGAAATTTAAAGAAAACGACTATTAGATCGTAATTTTTTAAATATTTTCAGGTGTTCTTACATTCTCTTGTGAGAATACTTGTGTGCTACTGTGAGAATGTAAGATAATTATTTTTCCTTCAAATTTGATAGATCGTGAGAATTTAAAAATTAAGGAAAAGTCTTAAAGAAAACTGAACGAATTTCAACCACATTTTTCGTAATTTTTGACATCGTTTTTCGTCACACTTGACCTTTCGGTTTATCCTAAACGATCTTCAAAACTTGGAGCCTCGAGGCGCTCGTAGCATGCATGGAAACTGCTGTTCGAATTATTGTGCAAAGGTATAGTGATGCAACGCGGAGAATAAAGTTCGAAGGAGCTCGTTCGCTCGAAATGTAAAATTGCGCAACCGAATCTGGATGCACATAAGTTGGTCCTCTTCCGGATTACGAATCTGAACATCTCTTTGAACGCGGTTTGTCCCTTCCATTTGCCACGTTCGTAACCAAATATTTGCCACAAACACTTGGCGTTGATTTTAGAATTTCGCCTCGAATCACTTTTTCCTTCGAAGATTAACGAAATTGTAAGACGCCTCAAGATTCTTAGAAACGAACGAATTTCGAGTATACGAAAAAATGAAGTACTAACTGTGATACAATTTACCCAAAAATAAAGTTAATCGACCCATTTGTTATATACATATAAGACACTTAAATTTACAATTTTTTAAAGACTATTTTTAGTACACTTTCATACAGATCTTCATTCAGAATCATAAATTCTACATAAAACGTTTTATAAAACCGCAATGGTTACTGAAAAGGAATTTAAAAATTATTTTATAACATATAGGTGTTTGATTTCATTATTTACTGCTTCGAGGCAAGATTCATTACGAAATAAAAGCTGTTCAAGTGTACAGTGCAGAAAGTGCCTAAAAATTCATCGAAAAATAAATTATAAAGGAGCAATCATAAAATAAATAACACGGTTCAGGAAATAAATGAATTTATTACTTTTTAAAGTTGCTTTCCCGAATAAATAAATTTATTATTTTTTAAAGTTGCTTTCTCGAATAAAATTCATTAATTTTTGCAATCGCGAGCCATGGACTAGGATGTAAATTAACTGTACGTATAAATTTCTCTTGCTCTTTAGGATACAAGTAAACTTGCAAAATGGAAACAATTGGAAACAAGAAACGAAGAAACTAAGAAACTAAGAGTAAACATTATGTAGATAGAAAAGTCTGAACTTGCAAATCATTTTCTCGGAATTAATTCCCAAAGAAAACTTTATTTTCGACCGATTTGGTTGGTCCTCTATACCACCACTTCTTCGTAATGCAAAACTGTATCGATCGCACGCGTAGGTCGACGAATGCCTTTAGCAATTCCGTTGACTTTCATCGCTTCTTCAGAAATCAGATTCTTTCAAAAGATTTCTGTATTAATAATGCATTCAAATAACCTAACGTGACTCAGTTATAGACATTCCACTGTAAATACTATTTTTCTCTTGAAAAACAAAGAACGCATCTGGACAATAATGAATGATACAAAGAAAACTAATATTTATAGTGGAATACATTGGAGAAGAATTTTAGAAATTGTTCTCGCTCTTGTTGTGTCAAAACTCACGTACATAACAGTGGAATTTATCTGCATGTATAGTAAAGTGTCTAAGGAAAATAGATTAATAAAATTTGAAAGATCAGATAAGTACTAATTATAAAATTCTATACTTAACAAAGAACGCGACTGGACAATAATAAATGATAAAGAAAACATTAATATTAATAGTGGAATACATTGGAGAAGAATTTTAGAAATTGTTCTCGCTCTTGTTGTATCAAAACTCACGTACAAAACAGTGGAATTTATCTGCATGTATAGTAAAGTGTCTAGAGGAAACAGATTAATAAAATTTGAAAGATCAGATAAGTACTAATTATAAAATTCTATACTTAACAAAGAACGCGACTGGGCAATAATAAATGATAAAGAAAACATTAATATTAATAGTGGAATAGTTTGGAGAAGAATTTTAGAAATTGTTCTCGCTCTTGTTGTGTCAAAACTGATGTACATAACAGTGGAATAATCTGCATGTATAGTAAAGTGTCTAAGGAAAATAGATTAATAAAATTTGAAAGATCAGATAAGTACTAATTATAAAATTCTATACTTAACAAAGAACGCGACTGGACAATAATAAATGATAAAGAAAACATTAATATTAATAGTGGAATACATTGGAGAAGAATTTTAGAAATTGTTCTCGCTCTTGATGTGTCAAAACTGATGTACATAACAGTGGAATAATCTGCATGTATAGTAAATTGTCTAGAGAAAATAGATTAATAAAATTTGAAAGATCAGATAAGTACTAATTATAAAATTCTATACTTAACAAAGAGTGGTTACTGAAAACTCTGATATTACATTTTGGCAAACTTAATGCACCAACAATGGTGGTATCCATGCTCGAAACAATAGATTTTATACTTTGTGTGATTCTAAAGTATTCGTTAACGATGTACGTTTGCGGTGAAATAATATCTCACAGACTTTGTTTGGGCAAACGACAAGGGACGAATCTTCTTATCTTCGTACAAATATAATCCGATTACGGATCTGTTGGTTTAATCTGGCGCGATTCTGAACCTTGATAGCGACTTTATAAGCGAGTTTGTGCCATTAATCGGCCGGAATAAAATGATATTCGAAATCGTTAGATCCAAAGTTAATTTTATTCCAGAAAATTATCAAAGTTTCGACAAATATCGGTAGAAAGAAGCTAGCGATTACTTCGTCGCTCGTTTCGTATCAGATGGCGTACAAAGCTGGGCTCTAAATTACGGAAACATCGACGATTGGTGTTTCGGTGTTGCTGAGCTTTGCTTTCTGTCGAAAAAGAGGCGATTGCTGTTATCAAGATGTGATAACGTTACCGCTTCTATCGAACAGTTTCGCGCCATTGCAGCAACAGCGGGAACGGTTGTCAGATGGCAGCAACGTTCGACCAACGATCGTTGGTCACAAAAGGGTTGGGGATCGGTTAGGGTGGGTCTCCATTCGCAGCAACCTCCACGTGGTGAGACCTGGGTAATATTATTTAGCGTTTAATTAATAATCGTATCGCTCTTAGCTGGGTAATGCAATTACTAATTAAAAACTAAATAACATTAGCAAATTGGCTGCGATCCGCTTTGCATAGATCGTCATAAATATAGAGCTTCTTCGCTAGGTTAGTTTTGATTCTCATTGAGTCGTCATTAGACTGCGGATGTTTATGCATTTATTGGAAATTTTAATCCTCAAAAAACTACAGAACGCATTTAATATGCAAAATTATAAGAAATACTTAAAGTAAGATACGAATTATTATATTTAGGGGTTGAGACAGCCCTCTGCTATTAATAAAAATGTGAAATTGCATAAAGATCCGCAGTCTAGTCATCGTAGATTTTAGAGTATTGTCAGAGACGAGGTATACGAGTAGATCTTTCACCCAATCTATTTTTCAGTCCATTTTTAGGGGGTCTCGAAACCCCATTACCATTTTCGTGTCATTCGCGACGTTACCGACAGATTCAAATATGAATTTTAATCCTTTCCATAGTCAACTCGCATACATTTACGCAAACACGTGAATTTTAAAATTACATCGAAATTTTGAACAAAAGTTTCGGATTTTTTTAGAAATTTGTAGAGGTTGTGTATTTTCGTTTCGCGAAAGTTACGCAGATAAGAAAATAAAAGGAAACGATTAAATACTAAAACAAATAATAAATCGTGAACATTTCCTACATACATACATCAATGATGTTCTGTTCAGTTAGTATAAAAGATTTCATAAAACACTCGTTTTAAGAAAATAAAGAAAGAATCGAAAATTCGTCCATATATCTATTGGAATGCTTGTTTTTCTAATAATAATGGAAACCTTTCGCAAATATCTCGACAACGGAGTTTTTTCATAGGAAATAATAAAATAAAAAATTAAAACATTGCCCTTCACGACGCTATTAAAAATCGTCATCGCAGCTTTTCAACAAGTTTACAAAAGTACAATGATAGAATATTATTTTAATATTATTCTAGAGAACAATTAGAAACAAAATTGTTTAAAATAGGTGCACATACAGAATAGTATGCTTAACTCTTTTGGGACGTTCGATCGTTTAAATCGAGTATACAAAATGATTAATAAAACCTCGAAAATTATAGACTTCCGCGTTTCATAGTCGGTTTATCCATTGCACCCCACACCCTTACTTTTTGCCAGCCTTCCAAACTTTCCATTCAATCTAGCTCCTAACTAAGAACTGGATAATTTATCGTATTAATTTATCAAAGAGGGTAACGGGCGAAGTAGAAACTCAATCATATCTTAAATCCTCTCCGTTTGACGAACTAATAAGAAAGTTAAAATAGTAAGACGATTCAACGAAATATCTTATTCCAAAATTTATTCTTTCGAACCTTTCTTCGATTAACTGTAACTTCATTAAAAAAAACATGCTTCTTTAACGAGGTTTCGCTTATATCGAAGAAAAATAATCATACTTTTCGACGACTTCACCAACGATAAAGAAATTTTTATGGTTTGACAGCTCCTTGAGGGGGAATTTCATCCCTTGAATATCAAAATAAAATGATGGAACCGAAGAACAAAAAATAATACTTTAATTTGCTTCGAAATATAAAACAATTATGTTAAGAACAGATTGTTTTGCTGAGCGATATATAATTGCACCATAATCTAATTTTGATCAAATGGTAGCTTTATATGTCTTCATTAGAATTTCTTTGTCAGCGTCCCAATTATTGGCTGCAAGAACCTTCAGAAAGTTTAAACGTTTGGTGCAGTCATTTTTGAGGTTCATTATGCGAGCTTTCCATGTTATTCTGCTGTCAAAGGTTAATCCGAGGATTTTAACAGTGTTAACTTGTTGAATTTCAGTGTTTCCTAGGTAGAGTTTAATTTCTGGTGATTCACGCTGTTTGGAGAAAAAAAAACTATTAAAAAAAAAAAAAAAAAAAAAAACTATTAAAACTGTTAAACTATTAATAAAAAAAAAATTATGTTAAAGCACATAAATCAATTTTTAAAACGTTATAAAATGGACGACTGTTATCTTGAAATCGTGATTATTATATCTTACATAAATTGAACGTTTCTCCATTGAATGCTTCAATTCTAATACACGAACGTTTTCAGTAAATCTCGTATGATCGATGAGAAAGTTTCTGTAATGTCATTTCATCCGGAGCGTGGATTTGCAGAATGCCAACGTGAAAACTCGACGGAAAGAAAAGTTGGTTTATTTGCGAAGCATTATTCACGCTCGTCCAAATTGAAGTTAACGACGTAGAACGGATAATCGTGAATATTTAACGCGACTCGTTTAATTTTCGGCCCTTCAAACATGCAGGAATTAATTACTCATTTAACGAGTGTATCCCGTAGGCGCTAAAAGTACTTGGTAGTCCGACGATGCAACCCCAGTCACGAGTCAAACTTAAATGCACTTGATTGCATCGATTGTAAACGTTTATCTGGCATTGTGGCTCGCATAATAGACCGTGCAAACTCCGCGTGGTTATACGAAACGTGGGATTTCGCGTTGAATATTCCTAGCTTCGTTACAACCCCTTTTATCGCGAATTCGATCTCTTTTGTTGTCGGTTTAGCCCGTAAAATTGTTTTTTTCTGGGGGACAACGATACTTGGCGCCGGGCGCGAAACGTACAAATTTTCACTTTTTAATTTTCGCGACGGACTTTCGGTAGAAATAGCTCGCTTATCGAATGTTACGGATCAGGGAGAATCGATCGATGCGAAACACGGAATTGCTGACAGTTTTCCGTGCGAATAATTGCACGATGAAATATCGCGTTCCTGGCTACTTCGCGTTTCACGCAAATTGGGAGAACGAACGAAAAATAAATACGACGCGTTACGGAGCATTCGTTCGGGACCCAAAGCTGTTGAAAATGTGTCTGTTTTTATTTTTTTCGAGAATTGTTCTTAAAACGTTCAAAAAATTACATTTTACAATTATATGTTTCGAGTAAAAATTTTATTGCCTTTTAAAATGGTATGTACACTGGTATTGTTTTGGATTCTCGCGAAGAGTAACTGAATCATACTAGATTTTACGAAAATTGGAGCAGTTAGAGAGGAATCGTGAATTTTATACGAATACGGGATAAAAATTCAAAACGATATTTTAAATAATAATTCGAATTATTGTCTGGAAAGGGTTATTTTTCTAAATAGTTTTTTTGGGTTGTGGTACTATATAGTTTCGTTACTAAAGAGGACCACGAGTAATCGAAATATCTGAAATAAATTCAAAGAAAATGGAATGACATTTGTGGCAATGGAACAATTAAAAATTGAATAATAATGGCGATGAAGACGAGAAATAATAATGAGCTTCAAAATAAATTATTACTAAGAATTTGATAGGAATTAAATATGGTAAATTTTGCTGTGGCTTTGTTGATTAGTAAAATCTAGAGGAAACAATTTATTGCAGAATAAATTTAGTAAATAAAAATTGTATTTTCATAAAAATTTTGGAGCCACAGTAATATTTCCAAAGAATCATATAAATAAATAAAAATTGTATTTTTAATGCTCGTATTAACCAGTATTTTTAATTTTTTATTTAACTCTTTGACTATAAAAATTGAAGTTTACTATTTTATTAAACTGTTATATTATTTTGGCTGTTCCATTTTGCATTCAATTAAATAACAGTTTGAATGTTTTAAAACATAATTGAGTGTCAATTTGGCGTTTGATCAAATTCCACCGTAGTCAAAGGGTTAAATTTGTTGAGTTTGTGTTGAATTGTAGAACTCTTAACTAATTCTATAATTTTTAAATATGTTTTAAATTTAAGTCTAATAAAAATAATAATGGCGATGATGACGAAAAATAATAATGAGCTTCAAAATGAATTATTACTAAAAATTTAATAAGAATTGACTATGGTAATGTTTGCTGTAGCTTTGTTGATGACTCCATTAAATCTAATAAATGAAAATTATATTTTCATAAAAATTTTGGAGCCACAGTCATATTTCCAAAGAATTAATGCTCCTATTAACCAGTACTTTGAATTTTATATTTAACTCTTTGACTATAAAAACTAAAGTTCACTATGTTGTTACATTTAGCATATCATCCAATTAAATAACTTTATGAATATTTTAAAACGTAATTGAGTGTCAATTTGGCTTTGGATCGGATTGCACCGTAGTTTGTTAAGTTTGCGTCTGATAAAATTGAAAAAATATTCGATATTTCCCTCATCCTTGATACATTTGCTCCGCGATAGTCTTCGAACGTTTCACGTGGTATCACGGATGCAGCGAACGCGTTCTCCGCGACGAAAGTGATAAAGCTGCTTGGCGTTGCCGCTCGACCAGTCATGAATTTGATACCGCGACAGAAATTCGGTTAACTCCGTGCCGTGTGAATTAATCGCGCGTGGGAAGTTCGAGTGGCTGTACAGAAAAGTTACTGGAAACTCCAGATAGCGAGGACTCCTTCGCATCGAGACATTGGGAGCTGTTTGGGTGATTGAAACGGAGAAACACTCGAAGTGTGTTGTTCCGAATCTTAGCAAAAGTTTGCAGCTGGATAGAACACCGACAAATATTTCACTCATATTCCACAGTAAACGTCGACAGCAGTAATAGTCACGTAATAGTTCACGGGATATTTAACACACGCGTATCATAAATAGACAAATGAAAAATATTGACTCGAACGTTTATGAAATATTGACAGAAATATCGTTTTTTATTTAGTTGCATTTGTGCATCGAAAATTTGTTTGCTCGAAAATCATCGGAACATTTATGAAATATTGGTCGAGTGCCTTCGTTCGTTTTTTCTTTAGTTTTAGAAATTTTTTGTGATACGTACAGCAAGTACAAGTCAGATATTTTTAGAAAATTATTATAGGAAAAGGAAGAATATTTTATTAATTTCTATCGCGTAGTTTAAATCAATTCGAATGTTTCGTTTGGTGATCTAAACGTGTGCTTAGTTTGCTTATTGACTAATCTAGCTTTGAATCGAGAATTCTGATATGCAGAATCGCAACGATGCATCAGGTTATTGCTACTCGGGCTGCTGTCGAACCTAAACTTCGATGACATATTTATGGTTGCGGGTTCTTCGAATGCAATACCTTTAAGTGCCTCATTTTAAAAAAGGCGCCGATGCTGACACGTATCACACAAAATGACACATTCTCTACGTTCTAATTGAATATTTCAACACATTTTAGCTGTATGAAAATCAGCTGTCTAACGATGAAGATTGATTTTTAGTAAAACAACTGAAGTTATCTTGAATGATTTACACTAGGAGAAAGGATAGATATTCGATAATAAAACGAGTGAATATTAAATTTATTTAAGATATATTACATACGATATTAACACTGGAATATTCAAGTGTGACAGATCAAAGTTTGGGAAACCATTTTTGCACTTCTATTAATTAATAATTAAAATAAATAAAATTAAATTAATAAAATTTCTTAAAATATATTTATATTTATAAAAATTATAAACATAAATTAATCTAAATATTATAAATAAAATTATTATCATTTATTCGTAGAAAAATCATCATCTATAAAAGTTTCTTATAAACTCTATTCAGCTAAATTAATTATGACTATTAATTGATAAAAGAGTGACCATAGCTGTAAATTAAAGTGAACTTTTACCCAAAGTGATTAATCAATGATTTATTTTGACCAACGTTAATCATAATTTCGTTCAATTTTTGCTAAACGAGCCTAGCTGTGATCCCCAATGTGCAACTATGGCGAGATATAAGCGACATTGATAAATAGGAAAGTGGAAAGTAAAGAGAAATGATATCGATCGATCAAAAAAATTCAGACGAATTAAAATATATCGACTTCAGGCTACGTGACGACGTAATTGAAAAGAAATTCTATTCAAGGCGTTCCGTTCGAAAAGAAAAATCGTGCAGCGTGACGCAATCCAAATGGAAACCCGTTCGTAGCATTGTAACAAAAAAGAGAACCTTTCAAATTGGAAATCGATCATAAAAAGGAGCGGAAGAAAGAAGAAGAATGGCTCCTTGGTTGAGCAGGGGGTAAAAAACGTTGAATAAACAACGAATGTGCAGCTATTACCAAATAATCGTGTAAAAATCGCATAAAATGATGATCATTTCACAGATAATACAGTTACTCCCACTCGTACTCCTACACTATAATGGTGACTCACTCTAAATAAAAAAAAAGCTTATTCTTTATGAATTGAGTCAAAAATCCAAGTGAAAATCATAAATATAGTAATTGGAATATTTATGGTGCACGTTAAGTGTGCAATGAACGAGACTTCATTTAATTTTTGAATTATTAAACAATATAGGGAACAAATTTAATACACTCGTGTGACGTTTAATTAAGATTTACTTTAATCTTTAAAATTTGTGTGGATAATGAATATAGATTAGGAAAATTATGAATATCTTATTAGATCTTGATTATGAAACTTCGAAATAAAGTTTCATTGAGATTCATTTACCTGTTCAAATATAATCGTCGTACAGGTGCGTTAAATAATAAAATTGGAAAAAGTCAATTTTTTCGTACATTGAGCTATTTGAGGGTTTATGTTTAAACAAATTAAAAAGAAAACTAATGAATGGTAGTGCTACATTGGAAACAATGGTTCTTTTGTTTTTCTCGCCAGAAAAATTTATTAGTACCGTATATTGTAAACACTCTACTGTGATGTTAATTATTATGTGTATACTATAATACATATAGCATTATTAGGAATAAGGAAGGCAAATAAGTAGGAACTACTAAAGACTACATACGTGAATTTATTACAAAACTTGTTACTTAGTTATATGTATATGTATTAACTGTTATTTGTATAAATAAACAATCTTAAAAGAGAGGTTCTTTAGTGATCAGTAAAGTGCAGCTGCATTGGGCGCGGTCAGTCTAGGATGGGTGGACCGTTTGGGAATTTTTATTATTGTATATTATTTATATTATATTTCTCTATAGATTTTGTAATCGAACATTATTTGCCCCGTTAATATTAAACAAAAAAATCACCATTATATTGTAAAAATACGAGTGTTTCTTGCATATAAAATTCTGCATTATAAACGTTGCACGGTAAGCCTGCAGCTCAACAAAGTCTAATAAAGAAAAATGGTGGGCGTGATGCAGGATTAATTTAATCTCGTACAATTGCCAGAAATCTCTGTTCCCCGGAGAAAATCGTTCGAACCAAATAACGCGTAACGAATCGATCATAAACAAGTCCCCCCCTTCCCATGTAAAATTGAATCCTGACTGAACAGTGGAAAACGAAAGGAAAATGGATACGATAAGGGGTGGGGGTGGGCGAATTGGATAAATCGTGTTCCAATGGATTAATTATTTTCCAGCGTTATCGTCTTACCTTGCGAACCTTTCTGCTCCGAAGGTTATTTCTCTCCTCGTAGTCCGATCCTGTAATTAAAAGGTGCCACGTTTCACGATGATCGATCGAGAAAACGAGCCTCCGGTCTGGTTCGTAAACCGTTGGAACCCATTTTTCCCCGGCACGGTGGCCGATCCGTTTAGGAAAATTCGCGTTCGTCGCGCGAGCGCGCTGTGAAATTGGTTGGCACTTTGCGCGATGGACGGAAATTAGCCCGCGAATTAGCGGATTTTTGTAACGATTAACAGCGTTACCTATTCGCGCGCGATTTTTGGCTATTAACGGGGCACGTCGACGGGTTAAAATCGAGCGATCGTCGAAATTCCGGTTCCCCGGGGGAAACCACGCAAAATCGTAATCGACGTGAAAAGGAACGGACCGGTTTGTTTCGAGCGTGTCTGGCGTCGACGAGACGAGAAGACTGAGAACGTTGAAGCACCGTGGTTGTGTTGCAACGGTCCATTCGGTGTATCACTTACCGTGGGAATTCTAATTGAATTCCAAGTGGATTCGCAAACGTAACAACGAACGCGAGGGGGGATCCGTGGTTTCGTGTTGCTGGACGTTTCGAGAAATTCACCCGGTAGCTGAGTGATCTTTCGGCGGTCGTCCCTGACGATTTTTCGAAGGTTCACCCGCGAAATTCGACGGGGAAATATAAACAGTTTCCCGTGCACACGGGTCTCTGTTGCTTTAATGCGATCGTAACGGATCCGAGGATCCTGGAAACTCTTGTCCTGCACTTACGTACCGAGATCGTTAATTCCATTTTGTATTCTAGATAGCAAGTGCTCCTGCGCTGCATTCAGAATCCGCTCCGAATGCAATTATAATTTATTCGCGCGGAAATGTATACAGAGTAGTCTCCTCTCTGATTTATTTGCGATAATCTACCTGAGAACGAATTTTAAGTTTTCTGCTTTTTGGTATCACAGATTACTCTTTTTTTTAAAGAAGATACACGTAATTAATTTTTTAGACTTTAGTGGATGTAGCAACCATCTTAAATGGACAATTATACTACATATTATTACTTACAGTTTTCTATTTTCATTGATAAGTTAGTCTATAACAGAGAATTTTTAAGTTTTGTGCTTTTCAGTATCACTGATTACTTTTTTTATTTTAAAGAAGATACACGTAATTAGTTTTTTAGAAAAATGTTCAGTGGATGTAGCAACCATCTTAAATGAACAATTATACTACATATTATTATTCACATCTTTCTATTTTCATTGATAAGTCTATAACAGAGAATTTTAAGTTTTGTGCTTTTCAGTATCACTGATTACTTCTTTTTAAAGCAGCAAAGATAAACGTAATTAGTATTTTAGATAAATGTTCAGAGGATGTAGCAACCATCTTAAATGGACAATTATACTACATATTATCATTCATATTATTCTATTTTCATTGATAAGTTAGTCTATAACAGAGAATTTTAAGGTTTGTGCTTTTCAGTATCACTGATTACTTCTTTTTAAAGCTGCAAAGATAAACGTAATTAGTTTTTTAGAAAAATGTTCAGTGAATGTAGCAACCATCTTAAATGGACAATTATACCACATATTATTATTCACATTCTTCTATTTTCATCGATGAATCAGTCTATAACAGAGTTTGACTAATCGTATTCCCGAATAATGGATAATAATTTTTAACCAAATTACTGTCTTTACGAGTCATTCGTCAGCCCATAAACATTTGTAACATTGTTATAGGTACGAGAGAATAATGTATTATACAGATTATAAATTTTCGTCAACTATTTCGATTTGTTAGATCTCTATCAGACCTTGAAATGGTTTACTAAACAATTTATTTTCTCTTATTCCAAAAATACAGTCTTCGATATATTGTTTCATCTCGATCATATGAGTAGAGTATTACAGTGTATTCCTAATCACGGCAAAAAGAAAAGCAAACATTTTCTTTAAAAGATAGAGCGGTGATGCAATATTTCGTGGACATTTAGTAGAACTTCAATCTGGAAATATATTATATTCTTCCAGAAGGGAGTTTTTTTTGTAATAACGAAGAATTGAATTTTAGATTTAATTTAAAAATTTTAGATATATTGAGAAAAGTTATTTCTGTGGCAAAAAATATTTTTATCGACGAATGGCTTATTGGGTGGAAAGGAAACCTTTCTTAAACGCAGTTTATACTTTCTAAAAGGAAAAGATTTGGAATAAAAATATATATGGATATAGGATATATGTAAACTTTCGTCTAGGATCGTATTTAAGTTATTCCCATCTACAAAAGGTTTATTAAACAATTTAAGGGTTGATAAACTTACAATATCATAAATAAATGCGAGTAAAATGAGAATAATAATTTGAATCTATAATTCTATATTAAACTGTACTCTTATCAGTAGAAGCGTGTAAAACAAGCGTTATTCATTTTTTTAGTGCTATTATTCTGGTCATTGGTACATTTATTATACAATTTCACCTGGTTTTCTTTGCGCGCATCAACGTTAAGCGGTTTACCGTGTCCCAAGCAGAATTTTCAGAATTAATTGCAATTACAAAACAAAAGCTCGCAATTTCGTTCCCAAATTTCATTATGCTTAATTTTTCTTCTTTTGACGTATGAAATCACAGTTTAAATATACTTTCAGAGGTAATCGAACACCCTGTGTACACATCCTCGCACACTCTATCAAATAAACTTGGCTCCGTTACTGGGGGGCGGATAAAACTATTGTATTCCAATTTAATGAAAAAAAAGTGTATCCACTTGAGTGATTGAAGTTTTTTCCTTATAGAGAATATGTTTTAAAATATTACGTTTCGTGCAGAGTGCAAAAATTAGGTTTCGTTTTGTCGAAAATTGATTTTGAGAGTTCGTGGATCACCGCAGCACGAATGTGTACTCGAAATCGCGATACAGCCGAAAAGCAGGTGATTCATCGTGTAAAAATGAATCGAAAACACGAGGTAAACTATTTTCTGCTTTCGAGGATATCTAGTTTGAATGTTCGTTGCGTATGCATGCACTTAACTAGCCACGATCTCTTCGGTTCATCCAATCTGCTTAACCACCGTTACTTTTGTTTGTGTTTATAAACAATGCCAATACCTATTAGTGGTTGTTTACTCGTTGCAAGGATTTACTACCCATTCGAGTGACCAGTGTTTCTGGAACTATCGTAATGGTAAGATACACAAGCAGATGAGACGGAACGTTTGCTTGGCCCTCGAGACCAGATCTCATTTCTCTAGATTTTTATTTCCAGAGTTGATTAACAATTTATGCCAGAGATAGTCGAAATCATTTTCGATTAAAAAACAATGTCGTAGAGACGTTCGAAAAAGTGAACAATTTTAGTATCTTGTGAATTATAAAATAAAATTATTGAAAATTATTACGTTAAATAAAAATATTAAATTCTGGTATTTAGAATCATATATGGAAGCAGCGGTGAGTAGGTAGATTGGGTGAATTTAATCGATATTTTATTATGAATCTTTTTCTTTTTTTTAATTTTCTTAAACAAAATACTTTCGAAAATATATTTGCAAAAGTTTGTGCTCAGATCCCTAAAAATAATGAAGTTGTAGCTGTTTAAAGGACGTGATGAAAAATTTAAGTGCACATTAGTCATTGTTAATTAAAAAACATGTACGTTTTCTCAAATAAACAAAATGATTTCGACAATAGACTCGTAGAACGACCTTTTTTAAAAGCAATTATGTTTGAAAGAATCCTATATCACCAATTTTAACTTTTTCTGGCCCCAAAAATTTTAATATGTTTCTCAAACACGTATAAATAAATCTTGTAAATTTGATTACAAAATATATTATACTTTCTTTGCAAAAAATTCTCAAAGATCTCTTCAAGAAAATACACCATCCTGACAATCTGTAAAAATATACAAATTCTAAGTTTCCTCTCTGAACTAGAAATATAAATTAGAATATGGAGGTTTGTTAGCTAATGTTAGCAACATTTCAATTTTAATTTTATACAAGTTCATTACCTAAAGTTATAAAATATTGTTTGACAGAATCTTATCAGCTGATACTCAGCATACGATTTTTTAATTAATTGGAAAAATAAGGAACAGAATCTTTGTTTCTTCTATATTAATATACACTTCAAATATATTTATTTAAAAAAACGTTAATGGCTTTAAAATTTTGAAGAAGTTTGAGAAGAAATGTTTGACCATAATCTTTCCTACAATCAAACCACAAATTTTTACACGGGACACCCTGTACACTGAAATCCATTAAACCGAGACTCGCAATTAATCAAGTGCGCGACAATGGAACAAACGTTCGATGTTCTTTTTCTCAGTAACAGAAACTAGTACAAAAAACATTCTATTTTACATTTACCATTTATTTTTGCACAAGAAATTTCCCTACTCCTGCCCCCACTACAGTTCGTGCCATTCGACATTCTCAAATTGACCAAGATTAAGTTTCTAAATTAGTAGTAAAATCAAAACTCGTTGCAAATTAAACGTTCTTTTCTGAAAGAGGGTATTCCAGTGTGAATTATTGACAAAATCAATTTTTTTTTATGTTTTCTCTATGTCTGAAATTAAAAAATTAACGAAGTTATTGTCCACAATATCTCAAAATTAACTTCAATAATTAGCTTCAAATTTCAGGTATACATGTAGTACATATATGATTATGACCTGTATCAGAATGAACCCAAAATTTTTATTTTATATATTCAAGCCCCCAATATAAAAAAAAAAATATGAAAAAATCGATAATCAAACTTCAAAGTGTTGTCACCTTATCAAATATCGACATTTTTTATTTGTTTTGCTATCAGCTATAGTTAAACTCATATTAATTAAGAATATTTCACGTTTTCTCACCTCAAACAAATATGGTAAACTAATGGAAACTTTTTCAAAAGCGACTATGTTTATTAATTTTATTTAATTAATTTGAACTTTTATTCACCCAAAAAATTTTGAAATGTTACTTAGACACGTATACATAAACCTTGTAAATTTGACTGCAAAAGGTCTCATAGTTTAGTCGCAAAAAATTTCTGAAGAAAGTCTAAAAAAATGCACTCTTGACACTAGAAGAACTTAACAACTGAAGATGAGAAATTGTTTAGAAGAGTCTGCAGGCTTTTTAGCGGGTAAATTATTAAAAAATATCAAAACATTTTAACGAGGAGCCAAATTTTTAAAGAAGAATAGAAAAGTTTACTGATTTTCTTAAAATTCCTATATTTGAGATATTGCTTTAAGTTCTAGTACAATACCAAATACATTAGAGAGTTTAGGGGATGATCGTAGCCCGCGATAACTACGAAAATTCGAGATTGGACCTTGAAACGACACTATGTTCCGCAGATTTCTACTATTTGATCGAAATATGCTGCAACTGAGGAGAAATTTCCTAGTAAATATGACGTTACTATATTTCTAGGAACACCGATCGTATCGCGAAACTTTTATCGGTGAATCAATTTATCCATTCGCCGCGGAATGGCCGGTAATTAAGGAAATCTAATCCGTTGGATAACGTCGGGATATTCGAGGCCGGCGAAAGGCGATTTCGGGCTACCAAGATGAAACGTCCGCGGAGGAGGACCCTAGGCGAGGAAAGGAGAAAGAGAAAATACAAAACGTTGCATCGTGTTTTGCGTCTGCGTCGTGGGAGCGTGGATCCTCCAGCGGATCCAAGTTTCGCGTCAGTTTACAGCGCGCTCTCGATTTCGTCGAACTGATACCTCGTGGCTAAATATCAGACGGTGCATTCTCCGATGATGATTAACGTTTACGTCCCAGTATCGTAAAACAATCGTAGAAATTCCATAATTCGTACAAATTCCGTCGTTGCAACTGTGCTCGTCCTTTCCACTTTTCCATTCCACTTTTTCATTCCTTCCACTTTCTTTTCTCGGTGTGGTTCTTCGTTCGTTAAAAACTTAAGGGTTCCATTCCGATCTTTCCTTTTCGAAGAATTTCAAGAATTTGATCATTTTGCTCGATATTTGTCACCGCGTGGGCACAGTGTTTCGAACGAGCTGATCGAGTATTCGTAAAGTTCGTGACACGGAAACATAGGGGACCGCGGGACCGAATGGCACGCGAGCACGCAAAGCAGAGCCCTTTGAAGGAAGAAATTAAGCACGTGTGAACGGCGGAGGACGAGCGAGAGGAGGAGGAAAAACTGAGCATCGCCTCGAGGAAAGAGGCAGCGGCGAGAAAGGTAAATCATTTGCCACTGTGGCAATCGAATCACCGATAAAGAGGATCCACCGAATTACAGCGGCGGTTTCGTAAATATAGTTTTACAACCGGATCGAATCACGGGCGCGCAACCTCTCGCGAGCAATTTTTATCTTCGCGGCGGAATTATTGGCTCGCGGGCTAAATCGAGACGATTGGTGCAGATTTTCCATCGAGAGCGAACAGGGAAAGCTGGTGAAATTTCCATTGTTCCTGGCATTATCAGCGGGGAAGTTGAACGATAAAAAAATACGTCAAATATTTATCCAGTGCATTTCTGGTGATTAGTTATTTCTATTGTCTCTTAACCTTTTATTGCAAATTAGATCAATGATGATATAATTGCACCTTCTTTTTAATATTGGTTTTTATTTAATTTTAAAAGGGTATTCTAGTGGAAATACGGTGAAATATTTTTGGGAATTTTGTGACAGAAAAACTACTTTAAATATCAGCTTGACACTTTGCACTATTATTGGTGCACATCTTGTTAAGTTGTAGAAATTTTTTCGTAGAAGAATACGTAATAATTTTGAAGATGTAGCTCGTTTATTAAAAAGAAGTAAAATATTTTTCTAGTGCATTTCTGATAGCTAGTTATTTTTATTGTTTCTTAACTTTTTATTGCAAAATTAGATCAATAATGGTATAATTGCACCTTCTTTTTAATATTGGTTCTCAATTTTTTTCTTTATTTAATTTTAAACTTCTCAAGGGAGTATTCTACTGTAAACGTGGAGAAATATTTTTGGGAATTTTGTGACAGAAAAACTACTTTAAATATCAGCTTGACACTTTGCACTATTATTGGTGCACATCTTGTTAAGTTGTAGGAATTTTTTCGTAGAAGAATACGCAGTAGTTTTAAAGATGTAGCTCGTTTATTAAAAAGAAGTAAAATATTTTTCTAGTGCATTTCTGATAGCTAGTTATTTTTATTGTTTCTTAACTTTTTATTGCAAAATTAGATCAATAATGGTATAATTGCACCTTCTTTTTAATATTGGTTCTCAATTTTTTTCTTTATTTAATTTTAAACTTCTCAAGGGAGTATTCTACTGTAAACGTGGAGAAATATTTTTGGGAATTTTGTGACAGAAAAACTACTTTAAATATCAGCTTGACACTTTGCACTATTATTGGTGCACATCTTGTTAAGTTGTAGGAATTTTTTCGTAGAAGAATACGTAATAGTTTTAAAGATGTAGCCTTTTTAGTAAACATAACAGAATTTCTATAATATTGTGACTTTTGTTAGTCTTTTACTATTTTGGACTCTGGATTCATTTAGTTTTTCAGTGTTCTTTCTACATTTTCTTTCCGTGACATCGACCATGCAGTTTCACTTTCAACATTTACGAATTTTAATAAAAGCTTATTTTCCAAATCCCGAGTTACGAGAAAGTAAACAAGGAAAAGGATCGATTTTTCCAAAATGTCTAGAATAGCCTCTTAATCTGTATAAGTTTGGTACATTAAAAATCATATCTCCCATCTATCCAAATCAAAAAGTCTTTGACCCAACTTTCGTCCTTTTGACTCGTCGTTTATTGAAATAATATTTAAGCTCCTGGAAAAAATTATAGATTTTTTTACTAGCCACGCGGAGAGCTAACAGATAAGTCGCTTCAAATAGCAGCCAAATAGAAAGCAAACGAGACGTATCTTTGAGAGAAAATGTATTAAAGGTGTCCACTAATGGTGCTTTCACTTTGCTCGATATCAACCGAAATAGGAAATATTGTTCGACCGCAAACATTATTTTACAGTCTCTTAATGTTCGCTGCTTTTCGTTCTATTCCCCGAGGCAGAAGTAAACAAGGTTTTGCTACTCAACCTGATGGGGTGTTGAAGGTTGGATGGCCCTTGGATGGGTCGATATCTCGGTTACTAATAGCAATTTACTATTGAAAATTTGTGTGTTGCAAAAATGTTTCCATTATAATTGGAATTTAATCTAATGTATAATATATACGAATTTATTTATCAACTTCGTCCACGTTCACCTCACTTCGGAAACTAACGCGAAGGTTTAGCAGGGTCTAACATTCTTACTGTACCTAATCAATAATCGATTGACCACGATTTACTCAATATCTTCAGCCATGAGCCAATTTTCTATATAAGCTTGTAAATAGTTTATGGTATCAAGTATAGTTACTTTATTTTATTACATCGTCGATATCCGATCGTGATGTTTACACACACTAATCTTCTTATTGTCTGTTACCGGATGTGTGTAGAATTTTATATTTATTTTCATGGTACGAATAAATTAAACACTTCGTAGGAGATTCACGTCGAGGGTCGAATAGTTGTAAATCATTAAACGACGTCATTTTTCTTTAAATTTTACATAAGCACAAAAAAGTGTTCAAACGATGACGTAGTTATAATTTAAATATTGTTTATAAGGAACGTCTAAAGATAGAATGTATAAATTTTATTGCAATCAAATGAAAGACTTTATTAGATACAACGACAAATCGAAAGTAACAAAATTATTCTAATTATATTACTTTTGGATATTCTTTCTTACTAATTAATTTAGAGGCCTCCAGAAAAAGTACAACTTTCATTTGAAATATTCACCAACATCCTTTTGTTATTCACAAGCAAATTCTCCATTAAAATCAAAATATAATAGAATCGATTGTGCAAAGTTTCAACGAAATCAGCTTTCAATAATTCGTGGTATTTTGTTACATTTCAGTGATTAGAATTCCATTGCAATTTCTGCGACAGTTTTTCAGCGAAAGGGAAAGAGAAAGACGGAAACGTATTTTATTTAGAAGGGTTTATCGTGATTTACGGAGGAGGATAACCCCTTAGGGGTCTGTGAACCTCAGTTTGAGAAACACTGGCCAGAATGGTACAATCCGAAGAAGCTGACATCCATCAAGGATCTTTATGTTTTTCCAATATCTTTGTAATCTCAGCTTTCCAACAATCATTCCAATTTCACTTCGCCTTTCCTTTCCTTTGAGCAAATTAGATTCGTCTCGCCACCAATGAATCAATTATGAAATTTTTGATATTTCCATATCGAGGTAAATCATGTTGAAACGAGTAAATTTTAAATGTCGCGGTTCCAAGTTCTTCGAAATTACACGTTCTGAAATCCCTATCAGTTTTCGATATTCTGAAAATCCATTCGCGTACATTTAGCCGTCCTCCCCCCTCGCCCCCCGGGAAATTACTCAAAATGATATTACCCGATTTTTATGAAACTTGACACGCAAATGGAGGATTGAAAAATATTGGAAATTTCCTTTTATTTTATTAACGATATTCCTCGAGGCGGAGATAAATTTCAATATTGTTAGTGGAATATTTAAATAATTAAAGGTGACTTAAAGAATGCATGATGATACCATATATTTATAAAAATGCAACTTAATTAGCTGCAGTAGTGCAGACCTTTTCTCTTCGAATATGCAATATTTTTTACTATTTTAAAAAACTAATAAAGATATAAAAAATGTTCTGTCTCCATTAATTTTTTAAATACTCATCCAAATGACTAGTTTCATCCATAACTTTCAAGTTTTTACTTTTTAAACGCAAATATCAGTTGAAATGAATGATCAAATGGTGTTTACACGTCAAACACACTTACGAGGCTAACTATCGATTATCGGTGATTAAATCATACAGATTTTTAGTCAGAAGGGCCACGGAAATGTAATTTAAAAATGCTATTGGAAATTGGTCGGATTTCAAGAGATCAAACGAAACTCGGTAAAGATGCATGAAAAAAGCTACGGACGAGAAAAGAATGGAAAGGGGGAGGATAACACGTATCGATACGTCACTATCGAACATGTTTTCCAATAAAGGGGGGTTCTTTCTATTCGTTTAAAAATATTTTAACGGTCAAAGTTGTTTCGAGAGTCCTGTCCGTTCCAAATAATGAAAACGAATAAGGTTATTAATGATCGCATAGTATCGAAGTTTATTTGACATTCGAGCAATTTTCATAATCATTTCACGATTCTAATTATTCTTCTCGTCGTAATAAAATCGAGATCTTGCGTTTTCTCCAGTATTTTCAAAACTTATTTTTTAAGTTTCTGTGGAACCTAATTTTATTAATAAAATAGGCAAAGATAGTAAAAGGAAAAAGAAAACTAGAATATTGTCAGATTTTTTATTAATCGTACGATCGATGAAAAATTTCTACATTACGCCTGCGACGAAGTTATAAATAAATTGAAAATTTCCGTGTAAAGTATAATTGAAGACTGCCTCTAAATTCTACCAGGATGGCTGCTTGTCCTTGACATAGAAAACTTTTGGCGTAGATGGCTGAACATACCTCCTCCGGTTGCGCGATGAATCACGTTTATAACGATCTTGTTATTTAAAAAAGTTTCCAACTTCGAGACTAATTTTAAGTTTACATCATGGACTTTTTACTTGTTTTCCAGATATTAACATAAGGTATTCATCTTGATTAATCCCCTACTTCTCACAGACGAGCTTGTTTTAGTCGCTTTGAATCCTAACCGCTTTTCTGGCTTCGAACACGTTCCGTGGCATTTTGTAATTGCTAATTTTAACAAAATAGTTTGAAAACTTGGGATTCCTGCTCTAACACGCGTGGAAAGATATTTCTACTAACGACAGCTCAAAGGATCTCTTTGAACTTTGAAGATTAGATGGTGGAATTCATTATACTTGCATTCTTTCCATCGAATTTTAAATTAATTTTTACTGTTTAAATATTTATCGAAAATAATTTTGTCATAGTTACGTTTGCAGCGTTCTGGTAGGTTAGAAATCATTTTATCGAGTATTTAAAATGTTTTTCAATTACTTCCAAACATTCGTTGATTCTTTTTTTACTGTTTAAATATTTATCTAAAATAATTTTGTCATAGTTACGTTTTCAGCATTCTGGTAGGTTAGAAATCATTTTATCGAGTATTAAAAATGTTTTTCAATTACTTCCAAACATTCGTTGATTCTTTTTTTACTGTTTAAATATTTATCTAAAATAATTTTGTCATAGTTACGTTTGCAGCGTTCTGGTAGGTTAGAAATCATTTTATCGATCATTAAAAATGTTTTTCGATTACTTCCAAACATTCGTTGATTCTTTTTTTACTGTCACTTTGAATAACTATAGTGATGGGATTTGAAGTGCTATAAAGGGTTTAAAAATCTTCATTGTCTTGTCTCGATCGTTTTGAAATTCTCGTCTCACGATCCTCGAGAATTTCGATAATCGATAAGGTTTAATTGGGATTGTTCGAATACTCGAATAGTCTGCGTAGTATTTACAAACAAAACAGAGTTGGGAATTAATTGAAAAATCAATTACAATTAAGAACACAGAATTCAAATGCAATCGAGGGGGCTGATTTAAATCGCAATTGACAATTGATCGATTGTCTTGAAATTGTAACAGACAGTTAGACAATTGGAACCCTCACTAATCTAGATAACTGAATGTATCGATTCCTGTTACGGTCTTACGTTGATACATGCTATCAATGAAGTCTTTGTTCATTAAAATTGTTATAGACATATATAGTCGTTTCCAAATGAACAAATAGATCAATCCAATACAATGGAAAATATTTATTTTACCAGCTTTTCACTGATTTATTATGTAAATTTATAAATTCTCAAAGCAACATTTAAAGACTTCTTTATCGACTTACGACTTGTACATAAATTTACAAGTTGTTTCTAAATTTGTTAATTTTGTATAATTCTTCTATTAGCCTAGACATCGTTGATAAAATTCTTTATTGCCTCATAGATTTGAAAGAAATTTACAAAATTTAAAAAATGATTTAGTAACTGATTTATAAACGAAACAATCGTTTCGATAGTTAGAAATGTTCGTATAGAAAAATTTAAGTCCACTGTACATCAATTATGGTGTAAAACTAATTACGTTTTGGCATAGAAATCGAGATATATTGGAGACACTTGGAACTTTGGAACTCTAATATCAAATTATCTAGAAATTTTAATTTTTCCCACGATTTTGAGCCAATTTGCCAATTTTTGAGGTCAATTAAATATATTTTTTCAGATTTGTAATTCTCAATGTCGAGAATCCCGTTACATAAATTTCCATTAAAACGAAGGAGCCCAATTTCAGTCACGATTCCGTACAAAGCTACCGTGCGACGTAACAAAGAGAAACAATTTGAAAACAGAGGATAAATATAGCGTGGCGGTAAATCCGACGCGAGGAACGGTGAGAATTAGGGAATAATTGATAGGCAAACGTGTCTTACAGGGCAACCATGCTGTACATTGCACGATACACCGTCGTACTACGAGTGGTTTTCTAATTTTAAACGTTAATGCCTTCGATCCGTCTACGCGTGACCGCGATGCTCTTAATGCCGCCTTGAATTAACATGGCGGTCATTTGCGAGACGCATCTGTTTTCACGAGCAATTCGCGCGAGCTGTGCCTGCGGTTGATAAACATCGAACGATACACATTGCTACGTCGAAACTCGCGATGACGTTGCGAGCAGCTGCATCTGAACTCCTCCTTTCAAAAGAGTTGGCCAAATTTTATTCTCCAACGACCAATCAAACACCTAGAGTAAACTAGCTTTGGTCGGGTAATTAAATTACACTATTCGGTTGACAATCATGGTTTCATTTGGACCCAAACATTGTTTGTTTCAGAGCTTCGAATTCTAACAAATATTGACAATATACGTGAAGGAATAAATGGAGAATTTGTAAATAGAAATGTGCAGAGATTTGGTCAGAAACCATAAATCATTAGAGTCCACGATTTTGATAGGTAAAAATCATCGAATATCAGTCTGTAAGATCGTTTGGATCTAACAATAAACTAACAAAAGTTTATCAGTCAGTTAGATAGTTTGTCAGTTAGTTAGTTAGTTTGCAGTTAGTAAGTTAGTATGTTAGTTAATAATAAGATTCAGATTTGGATCAAAATGGACCCAGAGGGGCCAATTGTTCAATTTCTATCACCGCCATTTTCAAATTAAACACTATTGAGAGGCATCGAATCTCTAGGTCTTATTTCTGCCATAAAATTACTTTCTATTGGAAATTATAAGTATTTTTTGTTCAGCCAACATATATTGGAACAATGGAAAATTCGATCTTTTAAAATAACATCCGTAAAAATGAAGCTTCCGAAGCGTTATTTCATATATTGTTTGAGAGACATCGAATAAACAAGAGTATAGATTTTTCGATTCAATAAACACGCTTCCCAGCTTAGTTTCGAAATGACAGAAAATTGCACCTGTAAGTTTTTGTTCGAGCCATTAATATCGTCGAAGCTTCGTTGAAGAAACTATTGATTTTGAAGCGTTAATTTCGAAAATTAATATTTATATATTCTCTATATTTTCAAAATCTCATTTTCATTGAAATGTTCAGCAAATATAGTCTGTTCCACAAAAATTATGAGTATTTCTCAGAAATTCTTAGAATCAACTATTTTTAAAATTTGTTAAATTGTTCAGGCTGCGTTTAAAAATTGGCACAAGTTATAATCTATCCAAATTGGTGCCAAAATCAAAACGTCGCTCCAAAAACTGTCCGATTTAGCATGGAATGACCCCTTAATACGTTGGTTGTCATGTTACCACGGACACGGGTGACACGTAAAGTCCACAGAGGGTCATGTCACCCAAATACAGGGTGACGCTCATATTTTATCGTGTCATTAATCATGTTAGCCCGTAGTCCAGTCAAACGTGTGAAAGGACAAACAAAATGACGATGATTACGAAAGTGATAAATACCAATTTTCGAAAACAGTTCGACACACTGACCCAGCCACATTTTTGAGCAACGATTTCCCTATGTGCAATTTTAAAATTGAGCAATAAAAAAATCATGCGTCAAAATGAAACGTGTCCCCTCTATTTGAAATGTACAATTATACAAAAGTCAATTTAGCAGTGAAACAAAAAATAATAATACTTTAACCTCCATTTTTAAGAACTTGTAACATCGATTCATGTTGTTTTTAACTAAATTACACTCTGTTTCAATGTCAAGTCGAAAAATTAGATCTAAAGCGACAGATTTTCAATTGCAGGAAATATCGTTCGAAAGATGGACTATTGTTACTATATTTTGGTTATTAATCATTTAAATTCGAGTTCAAGTTTACCAAATAAGTTAGATTTTTGTTTCTCGTCGTTAGTCGATTTTATTAACGTTAATAAAATTGTAAAGTCAACTAGGTTTTGTTATGTTCGAAGAATTAAAAAAAATGTTCTTTTAAAAGCAAGACCACAGCCAGATTATATTATTTGTACGCGATTTTAAGTCCGGATTTTTTCTAAAACTATACAGATATTCAAAATCCGGATTACGAATAATCCGTGACGTCACTATCCGGATATCCGGGATATTCGAGTATTCGGTTAGTCCAGTATTAATAGAGATATACGATACAGGGTTGACACAGTAGAATTTTGGTGGTATGATATCAAATGTACGAATTATTATTATCTTAAATTGTCCACCAGATTCCCACAATAAAATTTTCAATTTTCAATACGCCTAATATTTCACACACATCGCTAGGAATCTGTCATCTTATTAAAGTTCATTGACATCAAAGTTGGACAGTCGGGGTCCTTGAAAGAGTTATTACTTTCCGCCCTATAGAGGGGACTATAACGATCAATAATACCGAATCAATCCAGTCTGATAATAATATTAAGATATTTGTGGCTCTCGATGCTGGGGTTCCAAGGATTGATACTGCGACTTCCGGGAACAAGTCACGTCCTTTTAGGAAAGTGTTCCGACATTTCGTAAGCACGTAGCTTTGATCAGGGGTCAAATGACACGATATGATAATAATATTGTCAATCCACTCTAATACTTTTTACGACCACACACGATCGATATTATCGACAATATTTTCAGTTTCCTTCGAAACGCCACGCTACGCACCACCCTGACATCATTCAGGTACACTGTTCACTGTATAATTGTCGATTATTTTATTTTATGAATTTCGTAATGGTAAACTTCGTTATTAATTAAATTTCCTATTATTTTGCAAAAATTACACGCATAACGTAGTAGAATGGATCGATATATAATACAAAGTAAGTTAAAATTTCAATATTTTTACAAACACTGTGGAAATTGTTTTTTAGTTTGTCATGCACTGTTGAAACAATGTTGAACTCTTATTTGGTGGATGTTTTAATATTCTCTGGGGCCAAATTTTCTACCTGTTGTAGCTGTACATTTGAACGTTCGACGTAGAAATATCGTTCCATCGCTACGCATCGCGCAACTAAGAAATCCCTCCTTTTCCGCGCACTCACGTTTCATGCATCTGTAGCGATGGAACGATATTTCAACGCCAAGTGTACAACTGTGCCACTCCAAAAGGAAAATCTAGTCCGCCGTAATAAGAACGTCCCGACACCTACACAGAGAAGAATTTCTTTATAAGATTCCACCAATATATGATAAATTACAGACTTCAGATTAGGCTTTTTAAGACCAGGAACCAGAGGAACCATTAAAGGTCCTCTTCACAAGAAAAGTGGACTATGTTAGGATCTATATTTTCAAACATGAAGAAATTATATTTAATAATGTTCAGAATAATATTTTCAACAAACATTTTAAACATTTTTGGGACTAGAAACTAGAGGAACCATTAAGGGTCCTCTTCACAAGAAAAGTGGAGTATGTTAGGATCTATATTTTCAAACATGAAGAAATTATATTTAAAAATGTTCAGAATAATATTTTCAACAAACATTTTAAACATTTTTGGGACTAGAAACTAGAGGAACCATTAAGGGTCCTCTTCACAAGAAAAGTGAAGGATGTCAGGATTTATATTTTTAATAATTGTCTTTAAAAATTTTCAGGATACCATTTTCAACAAACCTTTTAAATATTTTTAGTTGCGTTAAGAAAAAATGACTTTTCATTATTTAGCTATTTTCGAATAGAATAGTCGTTTAAAATTTCTGTGCATTAATATCGAAGCACTATCCATAAATGAATTTCTTCGAGTCAATAAAATAACGGATATTTTTTTAGGAAATTTATTTTTTTACGATTTAACGATCCCTTTGATCATTTTCAGATTCATTTTCCAAGCAATTTTTAATAGCAAATAACGAAATTTTTAAAAGTCATGTTTCAATATTTTGATATACGAAACCATGTTTGCCAAAAATTCTGTACATTTAATCGATGATATATTTTTCCCAAAATACTTTACTTTGGATATTTTTCAATGTGCGTTGAGCAAAGAAATGTTTCCAGACGGCCTGAAAAATTAATATTTCGCGAATATGAATTTGGCGAACGATGAAAGTTGGAGGATAGATCCTGCACGAGTTATCCATCTGTTCGGAAACCATTCGTTCAAGAACTGTCTGGCTATTCGACTGAAATATGTCGGTGCACTGTCATACACAAACCCACAGACAACGTGGTACGTCTAATAGAACTTCTCCAATAACTCATGGAAATGCATTATTCAAGAAATTGACACAAGTATCGTTTCATTAATAACGACAACTTTATGTGATTTTAGATTTCACTTATTTTATATTTCTTTAGTTACTAGTATAAATAGAGTAAATAGTGTTTTATTAATTTTTAAATAGAGTTTCATATTAATAAAAAATCACTGTTTACGTTATAATTCGTTTTATCGATCATTGGATCTAAATAATTCAGTTGAATCAGTTATATCAACTCAATTTGCAATTAAAAGTTGGTACAGAAAAGGTTATAATTATAAAATTAGGATGTGATCGCAGAAGGGCAGAATGTTCATTTTTATATGAACTTTTTCATTGGTTTTATGCCCTCGATTGACCGCTGAAATGGGTCCCACATATTGCCATACATCCTGTATACTGGGAGCCAGGTGACTTTATAGTCTCTGTTATACAGTATTTTTTTTTATAGCCGTGGAAAATTAAAAAAAAACCGGTATCGTTGTTGCAGAATTTTCCTGGTACTGTTTTATAAGCATTCGAATATTCCTGGTTTTAATAATCGAAACCTCGAACGGAAAATATCGAGATTAAGATTTTAACGAGGTCATCAAAATTTGACGGCCTCAAACATCATCTAATTTTATTAATCTCTGGAATTTTAAACAATTTTCTTTAAAAATATTTAAACGATAATATCCATTGAATTTTATCATTGTTTCTTTATTCCAGCAGTTTCAACAAGCTTTCGATTTTTAAACTTCTTTTAGACAACTTTTAAGTTTTATTTTCCAAAATCTCATAAAATAGGGTTGTCCCCGTATAAATCGACTGATTTTAATGTTTGTTCGTCCGGCTATTATTAAAGTAAACACAGCCTATTGTTTGTCAAATGTTCTCGAACAGCTGCATGAGTTTCTAACTGGATGCAAATTCTGCTCGAATCGATACCGAATTTTCTTTTTCGAAGTTGGTTCACCAACATGGACGTGTTGGCGCGCACTCTGCATCGGTGGTCTCCAAACTTTTTGAGAGCCGTCCACCTAAAAAAGAAAAATATTTCCAAATTCGACTTAAACAATTACAAACTAAGTTGCTTTTATCAATCGAATTTAAAAATATCTGCACTATAATACAGATTTAGTTGAGTGACAGAACTGCAAACACGTTTCTATCGAAGGTAGAAAAAAATTGTGCAGGAGAAATTTTTTTAAAAATGCAACGGTGGCAGTTCTTTGAAATATGGCAGAAATTTGTTTTTAATATTACAACGTCACGCGAGCGCTTATACCTTCAAAATTTTAACTATACATTCATACAATATTAAAGAAATAATTTTTGGAATATTCCTTAATTCTTTCGACAAATATAAATATAAAAAAATGTTGCTATTTTTGTACTTTTGTTAACTCGTTTACCTTCGTTGCGTGTTAACGAAGGGAATTTACATGAAAATGATTCGAAACATGATCCTGTTCGAAATATTTTTAATTGACCATGAAACAAAACTCATCTGTACACCGAAATACGTAGCAATTTTTAATTTAATTGTGTTTGGATTTATTTTCATCGGGAACACTTGGTCGATTCAATAATATTTACGTACGCGTGCATGTACATACCCGGTAGATACTATCCACATGAACGACGCTATGTAAATTAATTCGTTTCGATATTGTGTGTCTGTACGAATGCATGTTTGTGTATGTTTGTACAAGATAACCTCGATAACCAATGTTCCGGTTCGAACTATAGACTATATTTATAGTACTCTCTGTCACGGTCGACATAGTGAACGAAAATGCAAACAAAACCTGCTCATTTCACCATTATATGGCGAGTCCAAAAGACAAATCAGAACAAAAGTTTCGTTGAAATTGGCACTGCAATTCCCAAGATAATAAGTCGAAGAAAACTAAATATCAAAGAACGCATACCCTCGCTATACTAATGGATTAACTATAAAATTACCGTACGGGAAGAGAATAAATCCGGAAAAGACAAAATGAAAAATTCAAACGACTTTGTCTGGCCCGCAGTAAAATTTACAAGAGTAAACATTATGGTATGAGGTTGTATGCCTGTGTTGGACGCATGTTTTATTCATCGAGTAAATGGAAGAATGACTGAAAAGGACTACGTAAACATTTTAAAACGCTTCCATGATGAGAAGCACGGAAAAATCGAGACCAAGTATAAGGGATGCTATCTTCCCCGAAACGCACTGGTTGTTTTATCAAATTATGGCAAAATAAATAGCTCGTTGTCCCAGAGTGGTCACAAAAGTTTCCAAAGAGTCTCGTTAAAAATCTTTGGGGTCGAGCGAAACGAGAAATCAGTTTTGAACAATGTAAACAAGCTAAAAGTGTGCTCAGAAGAATTTAAAACATTATGGTTATTTGATATTGAGTTATTGTTTTAATAAATCGTCCAATATGATATGCGATGCTTCAAACAATATATCAAATACATTTCCAAAAATGTACAATCAGAGATTACAGTTCGATTAAATAAAAAAGTGTGGTAAAGGGAAGTACTTGACCAATTTCGAGAGTCACTGGACGGAAAATATTAATTTCGGGCCACGATTTCGTGGAAATTCGTCCACGTGCGTCCCTTTGGGCGACGCGATGGCGTGAATCAAACATTACAAGCTGACGAATGAGGTTCGTTTCGGGGTAACTGTTCGGATTTGCATGGTTGCGCGGCACCGTCGACGCTTCCGCTGAGAAACTATAAAATATCGTCGAATAATTTCGCGCGACTCGTTGCCTTGTGGCCGGCGTTTCCGAGACTGTCGAGCACGGTTGAAACAGTCTCGCATGATGCAAATTACGGACCATGAACGTCAAACCATTTGCCAGCGAAATTTTCGTACGAAATAGTGCCGAACAAGAGTACATCGAGTACATATTTCGTAGGAGTTTAAAGAATTCGGAAATCGATCGAAGAAACTACTTCAAAACGGATAGAAAACTATAAAGTACATTAACTAATTTGTAATCGAACACCAAACCCCTGAAATTGTCCAAACGAAACTTTGTATTCAGACAATTTGTCATTTATGGAAATTATTTTTACAGTCGCGTTTAAATTCAAGAACGTTTCGATTTATTTTCTTCAACGTCTGAGCTTGAGAATGAATTTTTTAGCTTCTTAAACGAATTCTATAAGATAAAAATGTGTGATAAAATATAAGTAACTAAATTGTAAATAAATTTTTTAAAAATGTAATAATCGAGTAGTTGAAGAGCATATTTGCAAGAACTCTGTTTCAAGAGATTTTGGTGATCCTTTTTCTAAATATCGTGTTCATTGAAATTAAGTTATCTAGTTCTATTTAAAAAGAAAAAAAAATAGAATTATTAATGAAATATAGTGTGACAAAATAGTAGTATACTTAACTGAAAACAAGTAATTGATGATATTCGATGCTTAATATTTCGAAATGCCTCCATTACATTCACATTTATTTATACAGTTTTTAAATTCCCTCTCTTGTGATAAAAAAAAACGATACGGAAGATTTAAAATTAGATTTACGAATATTTTGATCGAAATCAGTCATATCGAAAGGTAAATTACACGTGTCATAAATCTAATTATTAAACAATAATCGCTGTACGTTATTCATCCTTGCATTCATAGTATTAATAAATAAACAAACAAAAGAAGGAAAGGCAACAGGCGAAACGGATTCAATCGTCACACGAATGTACAAAATACCTCTACGGCTGACGTTTTAATAGAAACATAACAGGTTTCGATATTCTGAAGTGCTATCGTCAAAAGTATTGCAAAGGACAAAAGATTTATGGAGAATTCTGTAATTCGAATCGTTTGACAGGTAAAATCACTTGTATTTTAACAGCAATACTCCTGTCGAGCACTCTATGTAAATCAATATTTCGACAGATTTGTTGGTTTGCAAAAAAACAAATAAATATAGTCGTAACTACTTACAGTGTCTTTGATAAACTATTGACTACTGTCCCCGACCTAATCGAATCTGTTTCATGGTTTGCTTTGCAATATAAATGGAATGCACTTCTCTACGATAAATGTCGACCAAAATTTGCACAGGAAGATAATGGCGAACCATGTACAAGCGAATCTGAATAGATACCGCCGTATATACATGGTGATCGATTTGATGTTCGAGTTATTCTCCGACTCCCTTTTATACGCCACGGTTCGTTATACCAATCTTTTCTCTGCACTTATCCGTTCGCTCTCCATTTTTCTTTCACTCGAACACGTGGCTAAAATCATCACCCCGCGCCGTTCCCCTTTATTTTTTAACCAAACCTCTACCACGCCCGTCTGTTCGTTAATTTTCAACGCCCACAGTTCTCCTCTTATTTCGTTTTTTTTATTGTTATTATTAGCCCGCGGATGTTTACGGGCGCGCGACTCGCGCGATCACGTAGAAAACGCACGCCGCGACGATGTATGAGTGCACACGCGCAGATTAAATCATAATTTAACCGCAAATTTACCGTCTCTATTATGGTGGTAAATTTGCTTATACATCATTTAAATGAAATATGCAAAATGGGTACAAACATGGCCGAAATATATATGCAAAATATACGGAAATATGCCAAATGTTATTCGAACGTTAAAATTTCTTGGAGGATGAAATGAATTTCTGCGTAAATCCCCATTCTTTGAAACTTTATTAAAATCTGTATTTGCATAAATACCCATAGAGTTGTTGTTATGTTTGGCAGGTGACTTGTTGGCTACGATTCTATTTAAACTAAAAGTCAAACGAGACCGTAAGTTGGTATGAATCAAATGGAAAAACATAAAAAAGTTTCAAAATACTCTTCAAAGGAGAGCATCGATTTTCAGTTTGAAATCGTCGGGTTCTGTTGGTTTGACAAAATAAATTGTTGATATCATTATGATTGTAGTCTGTTTCGATTTTGTACGAGTAAATCTAATTTCGAACATATCTCCAGGAGTTTATTTCCAATCAAGCTCGCAGTGGCGGGAAACATGGTTTGGAGAAAAACACGTCTAAGGGAAAACGCTGCGACGAAATTTATCTAGCAGTAGTTATTAAAAGAATATCTTGAAAATTTCGTCGACTCGAATAGTACAAGAATTTGCGAAAAAGAGATAATAATCAAGATGTACATGTTCAGAACAAAGCAGACGCAATCTGAGAGAAAATAGATCTAAAATACAGATGAAATTATCCAGAGTAATGAGCATTGAGTAATTTTAATGCATATTTATTCAACCATTGAGATATTCATTTAATTTTAATTAATTCATTTAAGCCTTACGAAAAGGACCTTCCTTTTAATTTAATCTGCGTCCGTCCTATCTTCGTAGCTGCGTTATTCTGTTTAGATTCTTAACACCACTTAATATAATGAATTTTTCGAGTAATTGGTATAATAAATTTTACACGAGGGGATGGGAACTTGTACTCGAAAAATAATGAATTATTTTTATTGTACTTTGCTGTATTTAAATCGTGCTACAAGCCCAAAAAAACTAAGAAACTTCTTCTTCTCGAATCGGGAAGCTTGAAGAGATCGAAAGCTGGCTCGAAGCCACGAAAGAAATCGTTGAAAATTGATTTCCCGGTAATCGAATCTAATAATCGAAATCTAACGAGAACATTGTATTCCCGATTTATCTTTGCACGAGGGAACCAACCTTTTCTCGATTACTCCGCGATTTCTGTCCCACGTTGTACGCGAGTTACAAATGGAACAAAACGAAAACCGGACGAGTAGTGATGTATCACGGTGTTCCGCGGAAAATATTGCCCGCTCGAAACGCTTAATTTATTAAGTGATACCTGCAACGAACCAGCATTTCAAGCACGATGATCTATGGTTTCCCGCCATCATTCCGAATGTAATTATTCTTCTACGACGCCATGTTGGTTGCCCCGATGCAACGAACTACTCAAGATGGCGTCGCGATGCACCATCCTTCGTTGAAAAAAATACCTCGTTAATAAATAATAGACCGTAGGAGGGAAAATCTGAATGAAAATTGGGTGAATTATACTTTCGATTATAGAATAATCTGACACTTGAAAACCAGCATTTCAAGCACGATGATCTATGGTTTCCCGCCATCATTCCGAATGTAATTATTCTTCAACGACGCCATGTTGGTTGTCCCGATGCAACGAACTACTCAAGATGGCGTCGCGATGCACCATCCTTCGTTGAAAAAAATACCTCGTTAATAAATAATAGACCGTAGGAGGGAAAATCTGAATGAAAATTGGGTGAATTATACTTTCGATTATAGAATAATCTGACACTTGAAAACCAGCATTTCAAGCACGATGATCTATGGTTTCCCGCCATCATTCCGAATGTAATTATTCTTCTACGACGCCATGTTGGTTGCCCCGATGCAACGAACTACTCAAGATGGCGTCGCGATGCACCATCCTTCGTTGAAAAAAATACCTCGTTAATAAATAATAGACCGTAGGAGGGAAAATCTGAATGAAAATTGGGTGAATTATACTTTCGATTATAGAATAATCTGACACTTGAAAACCAGCATTTCAAGCACGATGATCTATGGTTTCCCGCCATCATTCCGAATGTAATTATTCTTCTACGACGCCATGTTGGTTGCCCCGATGCAACGAACTACTCAAGATGGCGTCGCGATGCACCATCCTTCGTTGAAAAAAATACCTCGTTAATAAATAATAGACCGTAGGAGGGAAAATCTGAATGAAAATTGGGTGAATTATACTTTCGATTATAGAATAATCTGACACTTGAAAACCAGCATTTCAAGCACGATGATCTATGGTTTCCCGCCATCATTCCGAATGTAATTATTCTTCAACGACGCCATGTTGGTTGTCCCGATGCAACGAACTACTCAAGATGGCGTCGCGATGCACCATCCTTCGTTGAAAAAAATACCTCGTTAATAAATAATAGACCGTAGGAAGGAAAATCTGAATGAAAATTGGGTGAATTATACTTTCGATTATAGAATAATCTGACACTTGAAAACCAGCATTTCAAGCACGATGATCTATGGTTTCCCGCCATCATTCCGAATGTAATTATTCTTCTACGACGCCATGTTGGTTGTCCCGATGCAACGAACTACTCAAGATGGCGTCGCGATGCACCATCCTTCGTTGAAAAAAATACCTCGTTAATAAATAATAGACCGTAGGAAGGAAAATCTGAATGAAAATTGGGTGAATTATACTTTCGATTATAGAATAATCCGACGCTTGAAATATTCACGAGAATTATTTTGTTTATCAGTTTGCAGAAACCATTGGTACGGGACATCCTGCGTAAGTTAAAAATAGTCGATTGAAAGTGGAAATCTCGGTGAAGTTAAAAGGGAAGACAAACGATCGAGACGGAAGTCTGTGATTCGTCTCTCCGCGGCATGTACGCGTTAATTGGAGAGGTCGCGTTCCTCCAGCCGCGCAAACGAAAGAAAATGTCGGTGGTTGGAAGGTAGAAAGTTTTTTAGTTGTCGGATTCACCAGTCACGAGGAATTTCCAGTTTACAAGTTAAGCATGAAAAAATCCGCGAAGCAAGAGCCACTCGGTTTATTTTAATTCGTCGCTCGCGGCGGAGCTTCCTGATAATAAAAACATTCCACGACTTCGAATGGAGCGCGTCTCGCGATAAAAAAAAAAAAGAACCGAGAACTTCCAACAACCTTTCCATGCTAATTTTTTTCCAAGCTCTCTGATCGATACTCGTTCGTTTCACGGAGGATAGAACCGTCGTAGGGCGAAAATGAACAATTTAACTTCGATGTAAGAAAGGGTAGAATTTTAGGTGTTATCTAGGCAAATTAGAATTGGAGGTTTGTTTTTTGAAAATAAATGCAGACGGTTGCAACCATATTTAATCCTCGTTCTTTGGTCAATACGTTGATCGAACTATTTTTTATAATTTCATCGGTAAATTATACACAATGTAAAATTTATTTAGCTTTAATAGAAGATAATTCTTATATTTTATAAATAAATTTATATGCTCCTTGCTAATTTTTGGAGTCACTGACACACGTATGAGACAATTTGGGCTCCTAGAATATTGATGCAAGTATTTCGGTCATTGAACGCTTATTTATGGCGCATTTTAGAATATATAATGCGTTACTTTTGACCCTGATTTAGCAAAATTCTATTCGACTGGTTGTAACAACGTTGAGATATTTCAAAGTGAAAGGCTCGTAGATCCAAGCTGTTTGTTGAGTTTGCAAACTTCGCTGATTATTGAATCCAGTAGCAAGCGAATTAAACTTAAATAAAGAAGAAATCCATAAGCTTTCTAAATAGAGCTTTCAACTTGATGAACACGAGGATCTGTAGCTTCTCATTAGCTCGCTGAATACCCTAAGACGCTGTAGACATCATTGAAACTAGGATTCAGTGGTCGTCGGGAATTTGAAGATCAAAGCCAGACTACGTATAGTGATTTCCATCGATATTCGAGCATGGTACACCCTACCACGTTATAATATTCGACGAACAATTTATAGAACTATCCACTTAATAATCATAGCGAGATTTTATTACACATTACAAAGTGAAAACACCACGTTACAGAGTTTCCCATACTAAAAGAAATACGATAATTATAATTATAATTTATGTTATAGAAATTAGTTTATTTTTTAAATAATAATAAACATCGTGTAAAATAACCCTATACTAATTTTTAAAGGGTTATTGGGAATAGGAATCTTCAGTCATGGAAAAAAGTTATGGAATCTTTATCTTTTTAATTTACTCCGAGTTTGAAAATTGATATTAAAATGTTTAAAACCCCCGATAAAGGTTGCATTATTTTTCGAAGAAGTTATAGCAATTCAAACATTACAAGTTTTAATCAACTCCTTTTGATTGGATGACTTTTACGTAAGCATAAATGAACACTTACGAAAGGAATATAGTCGATAAATTTTTCGCAACAGTTATTCGGAATAATGGTTCTTTGCAACCGTTTCAATTAAAACCTTTGTATAGCAGTTATTCTCAAAATCGTTTCAAACACCGGAAAAAGGAATACGTATCAATTGGGGAAAAAAATTCACGAGATTTTCGTTTCACGATCGGTCGTTGTGAATTTAAAAAGTTTATTACGAAAAGGAAGCCGGAGAAATTGTTGTCCTTTTCAATTTTTCCCCGAAAAAACCGTTTGCTCGAAACGCTCTGTATACAAATGAATAAGATAGGAAGTACCAAGGGGTACGAAATGTTAATTGCGAGTCGCTATAAGGCACTTAGGGCAGGAAGTTACGTAAATGATGATAACATATTCAGCGATCGTCAATTGGACGCAGCTTCCAACAACATGTCAGACAAGTTTGTCGTGGTGCCTTAAGTTCGCAGAATTGTTATCGTCGACACTTATCGGCCGCCCATTTACATCGAGAGTATACAGTTGTATGCGACTCGCAAGGGACAGTCTGAAAGCGACAATCGTTCTGGTTAAACTTTTAACGACGTAACAAGGCGGAGGTCGGCAAACTCTCGGTTCTCGAATTATTTAAATAACAACATTGTCGTAAAGTATTTACATTTCATTGCATTATTCATCGGTAGACATTATATGCTCAATTTGTCATGCATTCGATTTCAGGATCCTTATTCCTCTCTCTTCCTTCCTCACATTTTACTCCTTAATAGAATTATTAATTTATATTTATTTTCCACTCTTTTTCCAATTACGTGTTACACACTGAATATAATTCAAACTCATTCAAACGTGGTCTTGTTTGGTATTATTTTTCTTCTCATTCCTTTTCCTTTCTTCCACACATTTTACTCTTTAATAGAATGAACAATATTTATATCTATTTTGCACTCTTTTTCCAATTACGTATTACACACTGAATATAATTCAAACTCATTCAAACGTGGTCTTGTTTGGTATTATTTTTCTTCTCATTCCTTTTCCTTTCTTCCACACATTTTACTCCTTAATAGAATGAACAATATTTATATCTATTTTGCACTCTTTTTCCAATTACGTATTACCCACTGTTATAATTTAAATTCATTCAAACGTGGTGTTGTTTGGTATTATTTTTCTTCTCATTCCTTTTCCTTTCTTCCACACATTTTACTCTTTAATGAAATGAACGATATTTCTATTTATTTTGCACTCTTTTTCCAATTACGTATTACCCACTGTTATAATTTAAATTCATTCAAACGTGGTGTTGTTTGGTATTATTTTTCTTCTCATTCCTTTTCCTTCCTTCCACACATTTTACTCTTTAATAGAATGAACTATATTTATATTTATTTTGCACTCTTTTTCCAATTACGTATTACACACTGAATATAATTCAAACTCATTCAAACGTGGTCTTGTTTGGTATTATTTTTCTTCTCATTCCTTTTCCTTTCTTCCTCACATTTTACTCTTTAATAGAATTAACAATATTTCTATTTATTTTGCACTCTTTTTCCAATTACGTATTACCCACTGTTATAATTTAAATTCATTCAAACGTGGTTTGTAGGTATTATTTTTGTTGAAAGAGTCTTAGCAGTACGGTTAAAATAATTCCATAACTGAGAATTAAAAAGGTGTGGAAGTTGCTTGGTCAAATCAGATTTAGAAGTTGGTGGGTACGATTCCGCCACTATAGCGAGAGACTACTGTACTCGACAACTTATGGTCACGACAAAGTATCGGTGTTTTAACCTTCTTCTGTACAATAGCGTACGGTGACTCGAAAGATGAGATTTTAAAGCGATGTGCCTCTCGTTTCGATAAAATAAAAACTTTTTTCCCACGAGAAAGATCTCATTTATACAACCACCATTTTAAATAGAGATTTACGCGAATGGATTATACTTATAACTATTAAAAACTAAAGTGAGATAAAAGATTTGCAAATAATTAAATAGTCGGTGATCCTCTTTCAGATTTTGCAAACTTTAAAAGCGTGTTCTTTGGATTCAAATAAAGAAAAAAAACATTATATAAACACACATCATTTAGAGCTTCGTTCATAAGTTATAAAGAAATATGAGATACCAATTATATTTCGTTTATTTCGCAAGAGCTCATTAAATTCTATGAAAATTACTAAAATAGAAACACGTGACGCATCATGCAGCGTTACTTTTGTACTTTCTCGTTTTGTTTCATCCCAATGGGCATTGTTCGTAATTGAATGCAGGAAATATTTCAGTAACTGGCGTTTCGCATCCGAAAGAGGATAACTTTTCGATGAAATTCTGTTGATTTTAATTACCTTAACAACGCATCAGCGATTCCCAGGTGAGGTTTCGAGCCTGGGTCATATCTAGACAGCTAAATAGCAAATTACAGGGGCGTCTCGTGCTACGTAAATGAATTTGTCAGGCTGTGTTGAATTTCTGGAACGCGGGAATGCATCCTGATTGTTTAGGACTTCGAACCAGCGTGCTCAAACGGTTTACGACAAAACGTCCATTATTTCAACCTATAGAAACACAAGATTGTTTAAAAAGTTGTCAAATTTATAGAATTCAATTGTATATTTATCACAATTTTTTTTGCATAGATATACCTTTTACAATTGGAGGATTTGGAAATTAATTTCTTTAAATTAATCACTCCTTTCTTCATTATTAAGAAAATTTGTATTCTCAGGATGAAGAACTGAATGAACTATTATCCATTTCATGTCACCCTTCCCTATTTTTGGAATTACCAAGCATTTATTCAAAATTTTTGAATTTATTTAGTTGTTCGCTTGCCCTGCATTTTCCCCCCAAAGATCCCGGTTTTAGCTAATTATACATAAAAGGAACACGTCCCTGGAGGAGTTGTATTAGACTTTGACGGTAAGTATGCCCCAAGAGTAAACTTCTTTACGTAAACTGAACCTGGAGAATTAATTATTCCAAATTCAAAGCTCCTTGATACCGATCGGATCGATACTGATCGTGTTGAATTAATTTGACCATACTCGATAGAAAGATTGATTGTTTATTTTTAAAAGGTTTGCTCCAGAGTCAAATAATATTTGTCTGGAAAATGGACACCTTCGCTATCGATCAGTTCTGGCCATCTTTGATTCTACACCCTAAAATATAAATCGTATAAATTAAATGTAATTTATACTTGATTACAAGTTATGAAGGGAGGATGCTTTGACCTTTGCACCCACAATTATGATAATTCGTTGAAAAATATTTGAAGAAGGTAGTTGATAATTACATATTGCTTCCCCATAATTAGACGTCCAAACAGTAGATCAATTGCATGATAGAATGTTCGGATAACGGAGATTATTAAAGGTTCTACCGTGTAATGAAATACCTAGGAACAAGGCTTTATTGTGTCTAATAAAGACGTTCTATCCTTGAATCGCTATTGCTTCCGGCTACAGCACTTTCGATATTTCGCAATTAAGTGTCTCAGGAACGTGGAACGTGAAACGCCGGCTATTAATTACGATGGTTCGTAGACTTACGACTTATATCCATCGAAAAAGCTTGATCTTCACGAAAATGATCTTGCATGAATTATTCGACTCGTGATTTTAACAAACGTTACAATTCAGGTTGTAATTAGAGAATAAAATCGAATTATGCCGATGTCAAGAAACCATAAAACTTGTGATTTTTATTTATTTTACTCATAAATAAAAAGTTCAAAATTATTCTAAATCGCATGAAATTTCTTTTTCTATAAAAAGAAATTCTTTCGATGTCTCAGAATACAGTCAAATTGTCGATACATACGTTCAAGCGAAAAAGAGCTATATTTAAATATTATTAAAATTATAGTACCCATCGAAAGCATAAAATATATATTTTTCTCATTTAATTTATCATTGTGAAATCACGTAAATAGGTTAATTTTGTTTTCTAATATTTATTTTGCTCGTTGGATCTACCTTTTTATGAAAACACGACCTGAATTTAATCTTTCGTCGATTGAGCCAACATCATAAAAATTATTCCGAACGCAACGATGATAAAATGTTTGTATAATAATAACGCATACATTGTGAAACCATTAGCACAGAAAGTCAATTGGTGAAATCAATAATGAAATAAAATTCTATACACGAGGTTTTTAAAGAGGAGAATTTGTACGCTAACCGCAACAAGCACCCCTCGCCATTGCGTACGAACGAATAAACAGAGAAATATCAAAATTGTTGCGAAGTCGACGCGACCCGAAGTTTATGAAAATAAAACGAGTTTTAAACAATTTCGATTACCCGTTCAGTCAACTATTTTCGGTAATTGGATTTGCCGCGAAACGGTTTTTACCGAAACTTCGGGATGCGTCTTTCGCGATGCGGAAAATATAAAAGTCCTCGTATCGGAAAGAACTTGGAAAATCGTCGAAGCTACGTCGAAATATACGAACGATATAAAGTTCCCCCGGACGTTTTCGAATTTTTCAACTTTTCCGCGTCTCACAAAGGCGGAAGAAAGGAGGTTTCCTGCGTGTATGAGGAAAGTCGCAAAGCGTTTATGGATGCTCGTTTCTGTTTGAAACTCGAGACAAGGCTGCATCGATACTCTTTTGCTTTTCTAAACGCTCTGGTGGACAAAATCAAATCGAACGAGGAGGCGAGCGTCATTTTTGTCTTGTGAATTTTCAATTTCTCTCGCCATAAATGAATTTACGCGAGGGTTATCGGTTTCGTAGGGTGCTTGTACAGCCTGTGGTCCTTTATGGGAGCTCATATTGTTCGACCCTGATCGTTACTCGTCGCTGCACAGGTTGGAATTATGCGAGGGAACACTGATTTTCGCGTAGAGTGAGTCGCAAAATTCGATCGGTCGATAATTCTGCAAAAATCGAGGATTTCTTAAAATTTTTTGAAAAGGATGATTTTTTGGCACTATTATTCTTAAATAATTACTGTTCATTTTTGATTGGTCTTTTTGCAATCTGTTTTGTAGTTCACTTTGATTTGCGATTGGTAATTCAAATATTTGTTCAGAAATTACTTCTATAAAATTGAATTCTGCATAATTTGTTCGAAACGCAAGCTGTTTGATCGACGATACGTTTATTAACGAATTAGTAACAATTCTAAATTAATAATTATTATTTCAGCGTTCTTGATCTTGCATCTTGTGGTCAGCCATCACGCTGATGATAGTCATTGACCGGTGACAGGCGGTATCGGCCTTTGATATCACGATTAAGGACTTAATATCGGTATAATCTCAATATCGATATTGTGCCAGTATACCTACGCTCCCACTCGTATTCGTGGCACTATAATGGTATTAGCTATAAATGAAAAAAAGCTTGTTTCTTATGAATCGAGACATTGCTTTTAAAACACATTGAGATATTCAAAGGTTTGCGTTTGAATAAATTAAAAAAGAAAACTTGCCAACGATCATAGCACATTGGAAACACCGGTTCACGTATTGTCGACTTCTTTACTGTTTATATTCTACTTTTCAATCGGTTTTGTTATTACATGCTCGTTAATATTAAAAAGAAACAAACAAAACTACCTCGTAAGTAGAAGCAATTATATTAAATAAATTTGGTAAAAATAGATGAAAAAAAAATTCATAAGAAACAAAACTAAGTAAAATAGAAATATTACACAAGTCTACTTCCTAATTAGAAGCAACATAATAAATAAATTTGGTAAATGTAAATGGAAAGAATAATTCATGAAAGTGTTTTTTTTTCATTTATAGTGAATTACCATTATAGTGTACAAACAACAACTGAAATAATATGTAAATATCGATATTGCTTTGATATTGCTATTGCGCAAGTGGAAATATCTCACCAAAAACATGAATGATGTTTGCTTTGAGATCGTCAACAGTTCGTGGTTTGCTGGAATAAACAGGTGACTTAATAATTCAATTCATTACAATTCCACAACGTGAATGCAACTTTTGCGACGTACAAAGTGTCCAAATAGGTGAAAATACAAACCACGTCGAGCTTAGTTTAAATCAAATTAAGTATTTGACTGTTTAATCGATAGAGATTATCCAAGAAAACTTTGATTACGCATTCTTACTTAATTATAAGATTATATTTGAATAATAAAGTTTTTGGACAAGCTTATATAAAGTCAAGAATAGTCATAATTCTAGAAATTAAATAGAAATTCATTTAAATAACTTGGGGGTTGTTTGATATTTTAGCTGGCAAATGAGTAAAAGTATAATGATTTTGGAACAAAACTCTTGTAATTAACATATAAGTTTCTAATTTATTATATTGTAATCATCAGACTGCGAATTTTTATGCATATTTTTATTATTTGGGGTTGTTTGGTATTCGAGCTGACGAATGAGTAAAAGTATAATGATTTTGGAACAAAACTCTTGTAATTAACATATAAGTTTCTAATTTATTATATTATAATCATCAGACTGCGAATTTTTATGCATATTTTTATTATTTGGGGTTGTTTGATATTCGAGCTGACGAATGAGTAAAAGTATAATGATTTTGGAACAAAACTCTTGTAATTAACATAGAAGTTTCTAATTTATTATATTATAATCATCAGACTGCGAATTTTTATGCATATTTTTATTAATAGAATTAATAAAATGGGAGCTTTGTAGAGGGTTGTCTGAACCCCTAAATATAATAATTCGTATCTTGCTTTAAGTATTTCTTATATATTTGCATATTAAGTGCATTATGTAGTACTTTGAAAATTCAAATTTCTCATGAATGCATAAACATCCGCAGTCCAACGATCATTCTCACATTTCTCAGATCCAATCACTGAAACAGATCGAATTTACTCAAGTTTGATCAAACATTCAGACTACACGAACGATAGAGTACTTGACTTGGTTTGAAAAAAATGAGTTTCGTCTTTGAATCGAAATGCTCGAACTCTATTCGTCGGCGGGCATGATTTCGTATTCATTGACTTGATTAATACAAGGCGGGAATAAACGAGTCGGAACCGTCCGTGGAAATTGGCAAACGTCCACGGTAGTACGAAAGAATAAATCGACAAAGGCGAAGAAATTGGGCAGGAACGCGGAGAAGACAAGGGGCAAAAGCATTCTTGGTGGACGTTGAGAAAGAGCGTCGCGGGGGACGCTTTATCTCGTTTAATTACCCCAATCATTCGAGGGTAACGTCTCTTCTAATTATCGAAATTGGCCAGAGGCCTCGAGAGCCACCGCGGTAGTAAACAAACGTTCCGAATAGCCGTCGGGAATAAATAATTAGCTACAATCGCGTTGAATAATCGAACGACGGACTTTCTTTTTTTATTATCTCGTCGCGGAAAATCCGCGCGCTGGTCCTTTCGAAACGAAGGATCAACGTACGCGTGTGTAAGTGACGGATTACAGGAGCGTGATCTGTTCTTAACGTCCATCGAGTCCGGTATTAGCGAAATAAGAGGATCGATAAATCTATGATACATAATTCTTACAGCGCTCGAGGCAGCGATTGGACGCAAAAAATTCTTTTGCAACCATTCTTTCTGTAATTCCTATTGATTTATTTCTCTGCACCGGGCCTGATCGTGGAATAAATTATTATTATCATGTTCTGCGACAAGATTCGTTACTTTTTGTTGTTTAAAACAAATAGAGATTTTTTCTTATATTGATTATAATATATTGTGTTATTTTTTGATCCTTTGCACCTCGAGAGTATCGATATGAACAACTAAGAATAGAAAATAAAATTCGGTGATGTGACTTCGAAAAATAAATACATATTCCTTTTCCTTATGAAGATGTATAAATATTTATAATTAAAATTGTATATACTTCCTAAATTCAATTTGTTAAGATCTGATTAGAATGATTTAACAATTTCGATATTTCCATTGCTTTTAAAAATTATTTGATCGCGTGGGATATTTAATATTTCCTATATTCAATTTATATTGTCATAAATGAAACTTGAATCGAGTTATGGTACGTATTATGTAAGGGTTAAGATCTGATTAGAAAGATTTAACATTTTCGGTAATTTTCATTGTTTTAAAAAATTATTTGCGTGGGAAAGTGGTAGGGAAATATTTAATATTTTCTGAATTCAATTTGCATTGCCATAAATCAAAGTTGAAGCGAGCTATAGTACGTATTGTGGGAGGGTTAAGATCCGATTAGAAAGATTTAACAATTTCGGTAATTTTCATTTGTTTTAAAAAATTATTTGCGTGGGAAAATGGTAGGATGTGATAGTCCATAAGTATCGGGATGGAAGAAGAAACAGTGGGACGATTATGGCTGTAAAGGCGTGCGTGGAGAAGTGGTGACGGTAGTGGTCACGATTTTGAGGGGGTTTCTCGCGTAAATCGGTCACGGCGAGCGCCTGTTAAAATGAGAAATGCGCGTCTCGAGACTCGAAACGGAGCGAGTAACGAGGCGCGACACCTAATTACCGAGACTTCGCCGACACAACGCGAGCAAGATTAAAATCGAATTGGACGAAGGCGAAAATAATGTTTCGCCCGACGAATATAATAATAAGAAGAAGGATCGATCGACGCCATCGCGGGACAACGGAACTTACTCGTGGAAGTTTAAACCGCGTAAGTGACGCGTGGAGGGAGGACAAAGCAGTCGCGCTTAATTAAAAAGATAAATCCAAGTTTCCATCGAGCCTCGTTAGAAAGTTAAGGCAACACTTAACGCTAAAACGAAACCCACGTACCATCGAAAGAGTGTTCTGTAACTTCGATCCGTGACGTGATCGAAATATAGAAGTAGGCGTTTGTCGGACGACACCTTTTATTGGATTAGGTCGTCTCGCAAGTTCCCGTCAAATTTTCTCCTGGAACTTTACGCGAGCTCGTCCTTTCGTTAAATTGATTTTTTATTAAAGTCCAATACTATTTTTTATCACGTTGACATTCTCAAATTTTGTATAAGTGACAATTAAATGAATTCACATAATTTTTCGTCACATGTTATAGTATGATTTTTTTTTTTTATTTTCCTTCTGAGTATGCCCATAAATAATTACCACCATAGTCTATCATTTAGAACTCGAGGTGTTTGGATCACTATCGATTACACCCAATTTTTGCACACAACCTTTAAATTTTCTTTGAAAATATGTAAATATTTATGTTGATCCATAATCCCGTCGATAATAGGATTTTCTTTACGTCTCTCATTGAAATGCAAAATGTTCATTGATTTTCGGGAAAATTTGTACATGGAAACTACAAATCAGAAAACTTGTAAACATTTACGGCCTCGTTTTCGCGCGAGATTTGCCAAAGAGACCCCCCATGGTTTCCATATCAAATTATGCTTGAACAGACGACGACCTAAAATGCAAGGCCGGCGATGTTTTAATTAAAAACAAACTGCTTGTTATTACTATAGCCAGTTACGACTTATTTCACGTTGTACGAACATTTGGTTGCATTACAGAAAGTTAAGACCGTTCGAAAAGATTAAATCCCAAAATTTATTACAAAGGTTACATGTATTTTCTAAACAGAGCAACAGAAAGTGCTTGCCACAGTGGGATATTAATAATTTTTCCTATAAAAAGATTAATTCTTATTTTTAGCTTAATTATATTAATAGAATTTTATTCTAATTGTTGAAACGCCTTATAATATAAAATTAAATTTGTTTATTCGGTATTCTATTGATCTATATTATTCAGAATTAAATATAAATTTCGTTTAATTAATTATAACTTTCTCCCCTACGAACATGTTTACCAACCATCAGCGATCATAACAAAAATTAATAGGAATGTAACTTAGCTAGTATTTCATAATTTTGTTACTCGTGATTACAATTTATATAATAATTTTTATTCAGTTGCTTGAAAAATTAATAAATCATTTGGTACGTGACAGATTTAGTTTAACGAGGAAACTTTTGTTCGAAAATGTTTTTCCCAGTAATAACCAAACGTTTGAGGTTTAATTTCCACCCCCTTAATAAACTTCTACAGCAAATAAAAAATTGTGTTGATAACTACGTGTGGCCTATATATCTCCAAAGTTTCAGAATTTTTTCAATTTCCGGACCGGGGATTATTCCATGTCAATTTGACTGGCACGGTAATTAATATTGGTCTGAATAGTTCGGTAACTACAAAGTGTTCCCTACTTCAACTGCAATATATTAGGAGCATAATTTACAAGCGAAAATAAGACAATAATGTTATAGCTGGCTTGTAAATGATTCATTACAGAGTTGTAGTTGGTCACATTCAATGTTAACTCGATTCTATTCGTAATATATAAAATCAAGCTTCTGTTTTCTTGAAATTAAATATGAATATTTTCCAGTACGCCTGAAACGATTGGTATTGGAACCTTTCAGGCGCAGATTAAATCGCCTCGAAAGTTTGCTTCGCTTTCACGTGATAAATTCTCTCTTCTACGTATATTATTTTCCAATATGAACTTCATAAAGGGCAGCACGCATAATAGGGTGCCCGATGAATTATAGTTCAATATGTGTATCATAAAACCTGACAAAATGTGAAATTTTTCGTTCAAATTCGACTGTTCGAATACGAATAGCTGCCATTTTGACAATTTTCATTCGAATAAAACTTTTCGACCGTCGATCCCTAGAGAATATATTACAGTTTCAATCACTTTTTGAAGTTTCGCCTCAGTTCATCCCGTTTGGCTGGCATCCTGCACGTAGAGAAACATTCGCTGAAAGCGATGACGTCACAAACTCAAATAAGGATTATTTTTTGAAAATGTTCAAGCTGTTTTCTATAGCTCACACTATGGTAAACTAAACCACAAAAACTAATATCAATCAAATGTTTAGTTTCGTTTCTCTCCGCCTTAGAAAAGGCTATTAACGAGCATTAAAAATAGTTAAACTTTAAAGACGTGCAGTTTCGAGACCAATAGTGTTTTATTAATTATTGAGCCATGGTTGGATGCGGTAAACTTTCCCCTTTAAAATGGTTTTTGAATATTGGCGATCCGACTTTCCGTTTTCGAGATATTGTAATTTATGTAAAAGGGTATTTTTCTTAATTTGACTATCTCTGGCTACGTCGACAAAATTAAAAACATTCAAATCGTTCTGGAAAAATTATTTTTAGTTGAGGGGGTCAATGACAATCATTTTTGGTTGATACACGTACCCCTGAAATCCTACGCACTTTCGAGAAAAAAATTCGAGTAGATGGGTAAATTTGTTGAAAAAATTAAAACCATTCGAATCGTTCTGGAAAAATTATTTTTAGTCGAGGGGGTAAATTACAATCATTTTTGGTGAAGAGACATACCCCCAAAATCCTACCCACTTTCGAGAAAAAAATTCGAGTAGGTGTGAAATTTTTCGACAAAATTAAAACATGTCAAATCGTTCTGAAAAAATTATTTTCGGTTGCGAGGGTTAATTGCAATCATTTTTGGTGGATACACATACCCCCGAAATCCTACATACTAACGAGAAAAAAATTCTTTAGCGAAAATATAATTTATAACTTTTTAACGGAGCCTCGATCAACAAATTAGTATCCTTGATTTTCGTCTTATTTTGGCCTCTAGAATCTCTGGAATACTGTATATGTATAGCAAAGACGAAAGGAAAGAATCTTTAGCTTCCACTGCCTTAAAGCAGTCTAATAACGCGTATTAAAAATAGTTAAATTTAGAGGCGTGCAGTTCCGAAACCACTGGTGTTTTATTAATTATTGAGGCATTGTTAGAAGCGGCAAAGCCTCCCCTTTAAAATGGCTTTTTGTTTTTGTCGATCGGACTTTCCGTTCCCGAGATATCGTAATTTATGTAAAAGGGTATTTTTCTTAATTTGACTATCTCTGTCTCCGTCTGACGTGTCGCGTCGTAGCTCTTTGTCGCACGTGAGTCGTGACTCTCGTGACCTAGTTTCGGGCGTAGTATTTCCAAGAATTTACTACGAACTGTTTACTATTTTCACGCGCGCGAGATCAATGAACACGCGACCGCAACAACGAAACGTAAACAAACGCTTCGAACCCTTATATCTCCGGAACTAGCCACCGCATCGACTTGAAATTAAAATCCTCATATCTCCGGAACTAATAAAGCTATCGACTCGTACAAACGCTCATTTTAAAGGGCATTTCATCCCCTATCCAATGACTACACCAGCTACTATAATTTTTGCTGTCTTCCATGTTTATTTTCACATTTACTTTGACGCTACATACACAGAGTAGTTTCAGCACTTCCCATTGATCATACGACTGATATGAGATAAAACTGGACTATAAATTGTTTATTGAATTGAGAATGTATTAAAATTTGTATACAGGGTGTTAGCATAATTACTATGCCATTTTTCCGTAAATAATTCTTTTCACCGGAATTAACTACGGTATCGATTTGAAAGGAAGTTCGAGGAACACCGTTTGTGGGTCATCCAGAGGGAGATAGGAATTTTTTCCAAGTATCAGGGCGGATGCTGACGAAGATCAACGTAGACGCGGATCGATCTACGCCCGCGCTAAAGAACGGGAAGCGGACGGAAACCCGCCACGACTCGTTTCCGATCGAGCGACGATGCTCTCGGTTATTTTTATCGGTTAACGACTGGTCGCTATTTATCAGTGTTCAGCGTCCAATCCCGGTGAGGTCTGCTCGTGAAAGCGTAACGGCGCAGCTTCCGGCGAAACGAAACAAGGGAGGCGAGGAAATTGAGTTCCGACGAAGGGAACCCCCCTCCCCCCTCTCGCAGGATTGCGTGTTTCTGCATCGAATCGCTTTGATCGACAGACTGCGGTCGTGCGGAAGATGCCAATCTACCGTGTGAAGCACTCCGGAGGCTTCACGTAGTTAGCTATAGCGTCTCAGCTGTCTCGAGAAAGATCAATTTGGAGAGGTCAGGCGATACAGTTTCCCGCGAGACACCTGCCAACGCGCCACGTTTAATCGATAGAATGCCTTTCGTTCGGTGTTAATGTTTAGGAACGGATGGGACACCCTTTTGGTGTTCGAAGACCACGTGACCGTTCTATCGTAAAGTTAGCAAACGTATAAAACGTCTTTCTTCCCTTGCGTTGGATATGAGGAGACCAGAGCAGACGATTATATCTTTAAGATGAAAAAAGATAGCGTTGTTGCCAGCGGTCGATCTTCGCGAGAAAATGGTCAACAATGGTTTCCAATGGTCATTTAATAACCACCAGTGGTCTCCAATGGTCAGCAAGTGCAGATTTAGGGAGTAGATGAACTCGAATGGTGTTACCCTAGAGTCACCTGGAGGAATGACAATTATTGGTACCAGTGGTCCCCCATATACAAATAACTGAGTCTGCACTTGTCAAGTAAGAATAACGAAAAATATCATTATAAATTTTTGTTAATATTGTAACAATAAAACCTTATATTTTCTTGCCTCGAACATACGTTCCATTTCCTACACTGTTTAACTCACTTCCTACATATCATATGTATCACTAATTTTTAAAATAGTACAACTCAATGTATTGAAAGTATAGGATGATTCGTGATAACATATTATTGGACAAACGATTACAAAATCTCCGTAAGAAGAGAGTAAACCGATAAGGAAAATCCACCGTTCACCGAAGACGTTAAAAGTATCGTTCGATTCGGTATTAAAAGTTATGAAGTTGTCGATCGAACGTAACTCGGTCGGATTAATTCAGCAGATTGAGCCCCGGCTCTCATTTATCGCTTAAAGCGATCTATTTTAATTAAATTCATTTTCATTTCGAGTCGATCTGGGCCGCGTTTAATAATCGCCCGGGAAATGATTAAAGATTCTTTACTTAAGCGGTGTAAAGTGCTACGATTCTTTCGTTTTGGAGATAAACGAAATTCGTCGATGAAATTCACCGTGAACGGTAAACGTTGCCCATCTGGCCGAACACTAAGGAAATATTCGATTAATTAAACGTCTGGACGATTAGATTGCATCGCCTGCTCTTTCTTCCCGTCGTTTCTTTTTCGCCGCTCGAACGTCGAGTTAAAATTACAGTTAATAGTGATCGAACGAGTGTATAAACGTCGTGACCAGCCAAGCGTATTTCGAATTCATTGTATATCGTTTGCTAAATTTTAAACAATAGAAATATAAATATGAAATTTTTACAGGGAGCTCTGGTTTTGATATACAATTTTTCGGGCGTCTTTACACACACGCAGTTCCGAAATTACTAGTGCTTTCTCCATAATTGAGCTGTTATTAGAAACGATGAAGCTTCCCCTTTGATGTGGTTTTTGGATTATGTTAATTCGACTTTCCGTTTTGGAGATATCGTAATTTATGTAAAGGAGTGATTTCTTTTTAATTCGTGACCGAGCAAGCCCGTGGTGACAGTTCATTGACCTCGCGACGTAAACAATGAAAAGTAAACAAACTTTTTCGAAATCTTATATCTCCGGATCTAATTACGCCATCAACTTGAACGAACACTCATTTCAAAGGGTTCTTTATTCTTTATACACCGAATATATTAACTATTATTATTTATGCTGTCTTCAATATTTATTTTGAAATCTGCTATGACTCTGTGTGCACAAAGAAGTTTCAACAATTTCTATTGCTTATACGACTTGGTGTGCGATAAAATTGGAAAGTTAAAGTTTTAATTTTACAAATTTTGTTCACCTTTGGCACATTATAGTAAAAATCAATATTTCTTTGAAGCACAATATTCGAACGCCTGGAACAAGTATAATATGAAGTATATCATATTGTGAAGTATAATATGAGTTTCGTGCTTCACTATGAATAATATTAGTTCGTACAGAGATAATTAGTTTCGAAAAATCAAAAATTCAGACACGTGAGAGCGAATAAATATTAAAATTGTTGAAGGTTGGATCACCAGAGTAAATAATTTGCATTTCGGATTGCTCGGGACACACAGTGACGTGTCTCGTGCAAAACTTTAATTGCCGATCCACTTAAAAGTTGGCCAATTTCTGCTATTGTCCTTTCGATTCGATTATCAAAGGATCAATCCTTTTCCGTTTCCACGCCAATGGCGAAACGTCACAACATCGTAGCAATAAATGAGCCTGACAAATCGAGGCACCGGGATATCGTCGTACAGGCCCATTAGTCTTCGACAGAATCTGTCGAAACCGAAATCGAAAAGTAGTTTAAAAGCGTCGAACGTCTGCTGAGAGAATTAAACGCAACATCTGGGCAACGGATCGGATTCAGAAGATCTAGAAAACGGGAAATATCGTTCCGCTACGTTTCCAGACACTCGACGGGCGAATTCAATCCGGTAAAATCTGGAGAACCGTTGTTTCTTTGGAATAAAATTACTTTCTCGTTCGCGGTGCGTCGTACTGGAATCGTATCTGACTAATAGGAGGTTTCAAATTAACATCCGTGACGCCATTACGTTGGCCGATCCAATCGACTATGGAATCCTCCGAGGAACTGTTCTCGGATCAATTCTGCACCTCATTTAAACTGCAGTCGTACCAATTTCAGACAAAGTGACCATAACGACATTCCCAAATAGCATTGCAATTCTTGCGTTCCACGATTCGCTGGAACCATCCAAAAGTTACAATAAAAGCTCGACGAAATAACTACTTTGCTTCAGAAATGGAACGAAAGATTTACATTACGTAAAAAAAAAAAGAACAATCGAATTAAATAATAGAATAATCCCACAAAATGAAAGAGGATCAATATATCATAGTTAATGTAATTATATAATAATTTCGCAATTGTTTAAATCGTCCAACAATTTATATTTCCTTTTTCTTTATTTATTTCTTCCAAATATAGAATAGATTTTTATTCATTTTTTCTATAATTGAAATATATTTGAGCTCGAAGAAGGTATAAGCGTACCAATAATTTATGGCGACGAGAGATCCCGTGAAAATATTTTCGCGAGCAACTGTATTCGATCTCACGTGAATCCGAAGTTTTCATCGGTTTCTAGCTTTTTATTTTCGCCATCCACGAATTCAGAGTAAGCTCTTTCTTTTTAATGTTTCATAAACCCTCGGTCTATCTCCTGATAATTCAAGGGGTCGTCGTAGCCGGTCGAATTAATATCGAATTATAAAAGAACACACCGGCGAACGCGGGAAGATAAAACGATCGAGTAATATCTACAACATAATTGCATCTGACAACATTTGTTTGCCTTTAGTTCTTTTTTTGCCCTCCCTCGATGTAGCAGCGTTCCTTTCGTTCCACGTTTTTTTCCATTTACGCGACGAGTAAGTAACGTAGAATAACAGGAACCAATCGAATGAACGTCTATACGGAGAAAAATCGCGCGTTCCCGATCGGCGATCCACGCGATAGGAAATCATGACAAAATGGGGAGAGATTCGCTGCGAGAAAAACAAATCGAAAATGTAGAATTTTCTCCTACGTGGCTTTACTCCCGACAAGAATAAATTCGAATTCCGTTATCAGCTTTCGAGGATAATTCAACAAAAAATTTCATTTCGAAAATTAAACTGATGCGAGATTGTGAACTTCAAATTCCAAAATTCATTGATCATGGTCTGGGTTAGGTCTGGGTTAGGTCTGGGTTAGGTCAACTCAATTCTTATATTTAGTTTTATTTTGAAAATTAAACGGATGTGGGATCATAAACTTCAATGTAATTCCAGTGGAAAATCCATAAATATTGATTACATCATGCTTTCCATGAGTCTTTCATTCGAGAAAATAGAAGAATCTTTGGATGTACCATGTTTGTTCAATAAAAATTTTTATTCGAATTTTCATTTCATCGTGTACGTAATTTCTCGAGAAATGAATGTTCCATTATTTAAAAATTTCTTCGTTCGAGCGGTTGTAATCGTGAGTTATACGCGAACTATTGGGTATACATTTGTACAAGTTGATTAACGCGTCTGGGTCATTAGTCATTAATTCTACTTGGGATGGCGTTTGCAAACATTAATGGTGCTATAGAGTTATCTGTTTTCCGTCGGCCTTACTGCCTTCTAACTAGTTTCAAACAGTTAAAGCAGATAATACCGTGCCATCAACAATGTTTACGAACTTCAGCGCAAGTAGAAATAGTGAGCGATGGGGCCAACAAGCTGCCAAGATACAGCGAATCGCACGCATTCTAAACAAATTTTCAAACTAACTTTTATCGAATACGAGACCGTGTACGAAGAAATATTCTTTGTCGGACTTCCCTTCACGTTAAATATTCCTGGCAAACTGAAACGAATTTCGGTCATTTCTGAACAAAAACTTTCTCGTAAATAATCCTCATTTCGTAACATTTTTTATTCTGGTTATAATAGTTAGGGTCACTGCACACAATACAAAAATCTAAATTTTGTACAATACTCCATTTTGATTATTTGGAGAGAACAAATTTCAGTCATAAACGAAAACTTTTTTTTAAATAATTTCCATTTTGTAACATTTTTTATTTTGATTGTAATAATTAGGTTCTCTGCATACAATAAAAAAATCTAGATTTTGTACAATGTTCCCTTATTTTGATTATTTGGAGAGAGAAAGTTTCAGTCATAAACGAAAACTTTTTTTTTAATAATTCTCATTTCGTAACATTTTTTATTCTGGTTATAATAGTTAGGGTCACCGCATACAATACAAAAATCTAGATTTTGTACAATACTCTATTTTGATTATTTGGAGAAAGAAATTCGAAAGAATAGCCTTTCTTTAAAAAAAAGTGAATTGTTCACAAAGTGAAAAGAATGGTACAAAACAAGTCTACTTTCCAATAGTTTTATTAAAATCTACGTAAGCTAAAAATATTAATAAATAGTGAAAATTATACAGTCGTCCTTTTTTAAACATAAGAAATTACTTATTTTTCGTATTTTGAGAAATACAGGCTTGATCGATCTTAAAAATTGTATCAATTTTACAGCACATTTAGTTTAACAAAACCAGCTATTAACGAAATGAAAAGTTATTTGATGCGCTCAAGTAAAACAATGACACTTGCAATATGCAAATTAATTCTGTACAGAGCGACCATTGCAATAATACTGCTAAATCCTATATGTGGCGGATTGTGTCAATGTGATATCATCCAGAGAGCTTGTCGAAGACCGATGATTATCCGCAGTTAATAGTGGAATCAGACAGCGCAATCAATTGATAACAGAGCGTGTCGGTAATCGGTCTATAGGCTACGCGACTCTCTATACTAATAACTAATTAACGAGCATAAAATATTACCAGAAACTTTCAAATCCGAAAACCAAACTGCGCGGAACTTTTTTAACTAGTTCTATTCGCCGGGCTTAAATGGAACTTTTTTGTAAAAAAAAAAGAACCCTCGCGTTATAAATTCCGACAGGAGCTGATAAATACACGGTCTTACGGAACAACTTTTAATTTAAATAGATTTTACAAAAGAATAAAAACTTTTATTTCATGTCGAATTAATCCTCGATCTATAGAATTTTATTCAGGTATTCGATCCGTGAATGAAATCATATATAAACGTGGATATGTGTTGTATATTATCCGTAATATTTCCTGCACGCTTTCCATTTCATAATTCTCGAATTTAAAGAAAAGTTTCGAAATAACTTCTTCCATAAACATTTTCATAATATTAATTTCGAAGTATCCGTCGCACAAGAACAGATATTAAAGTTTTTAACAAGAAAGACTATTATCCGTAAGAATGGATATTCTTTCAAACGGAAAATATAAATTGTAATGATAATTATTAAAAGTAAATTGTACTGGTAAAGTAAATACTTTAAAATTCGATTGCAACTTATATATTTTGAGTAAAAGAACGATTCGTTGTCAAGAACGATTTTTACTATTGGAAACTTTTTAAAAATGATTTCAGTAGAGCAGATATTTTAAAATTTTTATAATAAAATTGTGGAAACAGTTATTTAAAAATTTCTATTAAAAGAACATTCGTTGTTAAGGACGATTTTTACTATTAGAAACATTCTAAAAATAATTTCCGTGGAACAGATATTTTAGAATTCGTATAATAAAATTGTGGAAACAGTTATTTAAAATATTTGTATCGTTTCTATAAAGGATTCCTATAATTATGTTTCCATAAAGGATGTACAAATTGAACGAATAATAATGCGTTAAATTATCTGGAACGAATTCGTGGGAAAAATCTAACGATCGTTTGATCGTAATCGAGTTTCCCTCGAGTGCTATCGAGAAGCCGCCATATTTCCAGGAGCATGCGAAATTCGCTTTGAACATATTTCACGATAAATCAATCCTTTTTATTCTGTCTTAAATACATTACGCGCCAGCGGGTCCTCTTTAATTTCCGCGTGATTGTTTCCGAATCCAGTTACTCGGACATAAGTTCCCTCCCGTCGATAAATTACAACTCTTTGTCGTTCGCTAATAGCATAATTAATGGAATTTCCACGTCAAAGTAGCCGTCATTCGATCGATGAAAGTCGAAAAAGTTTTTGGAACCGAGGAAAAGGATGATTCTCCGATTCACCCGGATCTTGGTCTCGAAGTTCACGGGATTTACAAAAACTAACCAAGAAGATTTCATGATAAACGACCTCTTTCAATTATAGTTAATCTGAAATGTACGAAAGAGCAAAGAATTCTCATAGAATACTATATTTTGATTTTAAATGGATTGAAATTATTCCTGAAGTTTAGCAAAAGTTATTTGTAGCCCCCTTATTGTTTGTAATTATTATTGTTTAAGTATAATCAAACTTCCAATAAGACATCGATCGATGTTCAAAATAAACAACATAAATAACATATCTTTTGCTAATTTTTATTATTGCAATCTGTTGTAAATCGATCCTTGATTAACTTTTGTCTCGAAAGTTTTCTTATTCGGTCAGCGTAATAAAATTGAATTGAATTCGTGCTAGGATCCTCGTAATTAATCGTGGAAAAATAATGCAGCGAATTTACAGAGAAAAATTAACAAAGAAAAACTTAAAATTGCACCGAACAGTAAATTAAGAAAAATTTACAGCCTTTCGACATCGTCTCAGGATTACTTGGAACACTATATAATAAAAACTGTTGAATCTGTTATTTATTTGCGCCATTATGGCCGCTATAAAACCACCCAACAAGCGATAAATCTCACCGAGCGATATACATAATTTTTCTGGAATCCTACTTTCGTGAACACGCTAAGCAGACCATACCAAAGCCTCTCTTCGTAATACTAGATCCTGTTTTGCTACTTTGGCATACGAATAAATTTTATTCCACATTTTCCAATTTATTTTACCGTGAGATAATCTATGACCGGTATATTAGTAAATTAATAAACCAATATGCTTTAATGCCTCGCGTATAATGATTGTTATTCAAACGGAGACGTTCAGCCATTAGTGGTGAGAATCAAGACCTTAACTCTGATGTAAGAAGTTGTTAGGTGAAATTGGCCGCAGAAATTGTGCATCGCTGACGTTTCCCTCCCATTTTTCACATTTTCCCCGGTGTCGTCGGCCATTCAAACGCCAGACGAGGTCGCGGGGGCGAAGGAGCTACGCGATTAGGAAAACGCAAAAAGGGGGAAATAGATGTTCATTGTTTGGCGAGCACCGTTGTCGCGCATTGGCTGTCCGTGTACGCTGTGAATAGAATTTATGGCGGGAGAATGACGCCGGGGGACAAATGGCGAGATGAAATAAAAAAAAATAGCCTCGCCGGAGCGACCCATTTGTAAAAGGAAATCAAGTTGGGAAATGACCAGCGTTATCCTCGTCGTTCTCGAGACGCAGATGTTTCGTTCCCCGTTCCGTTTCATTAAGACCTAGAAATCCCCATGAAGGTTATACCTTCGTTGTTTCAAGAGCAATCTGGTTACTCTTTCTCATTAAAAAAAATATATCGTGCTCTGTATAATCGTTGATGGTAATTTGCAAAGGAAAAGAAAAAGTAGAAGCTAGAGAGACGCTGTTCTAGACAATCTCGGTGATGAAGAGTGAATTATAGCAATCGATAAAATCCGATCTGCAGCGAGGTATCCGGTTCCCTGTCGAATTATTGTAATAATATATACTCGAACCCCGAAATCGGGTCATTTAAGTATCCTTTCACGACGAAACGGAGAATGTTGAAGTCTTTTAAAAATCACCACAAGAAAAGGGTCCAGTGAGTTTAAATCGGGGGGATTTTGCGCGGCAAACCATTTCCCCGATACTTCTCCATTATGTATCGTGCCAGAACCCAGGCCTCTCATCCCGCGGAATTTTAAATTGTATTATAACTACAGTGAAACGTCGCGACGCGTGAATTTCAAGAAATCTCCGTGTCTTCGTCGAGCATTTAGGACGTTGCTGTATATTGTGGTTTGCTCGAAATTCCCGCCAACGTCCGCTGGCAGAGTGTATTTCGCTGCTCGACGCACGTTCTTTAAAAATTCAACGAACGCGGAGATATGTAATCGCGAGGATGACGATAAAAACGTTTGATTTTAAATTGATATGGAAATCGAGAACTGGATACGCGGAGGGTGTTGCGTCGTCGTTGAAAACCTAGTTAGCCGGGTGCGTTCGTCGGCTGATTGACAAATTCTACGCTCGTTCGGGCGAAGAATTTCATGTTATCGCGACAGTTGCGATGGAATTCCATCGTCGATTTCAATTCTACGATTTTTGCGATTTTCCCCGAGGCGCCGAGGTTCGTCTGAAAACCATAACGCGAAACGTCAGCCTGATGCTCCAATTAAATCTTACACAAACGACTCCGTAATTATTGCCCCACGGTTTGAGGATCGTTCGAGAGAAACCGTCATGGCGAATTCTTGAAAAGTTATCCACGGAAATTTCCCGGGAACAGTCGTTTTCGTCGTACTTTTCCCCAGATTTTGGAGACGCATTTGCTCGGTTTGCGTGCAGATTTGCCGAAAATCAAGCTTTTCCTCGTCTAACAAACTCCATTTGAAATTATAATTCGGCAAAACTTTTGTTAAAACGAAATATTTCGTTAACAACTTTCGTATATAATTACTCCCACTTGATACACTATAATGGGGATTTTCTATAAATGAAAAGAAACTTGTCTCTTATGAGTTCTTTCTATTTATTGTTACCAGATAAATTGCACACTGTATTGTTTCTATTTACGAAGTAGTTTTTTTTTTAATATTAATGCTCCAATTTATTTTTTGATAGAGCTAGTATTGTTATCAAAAACTTTCTGTATGTCTAATAATAATAATACTGTTATTTTATTCATAAAATAAGACAAGTTCTCTTTTTAATTTATTCAAACACGACCTCTTAAATTTTTCAACGCATGAAAAAATGGATTTATACCAGTTTCAAAAACAATGGTTCAAGTTAATTTTAAACTAAAAATATATTCTATTACTCGATCAAATACAAAAGAAACAAGTTTTTTTCTCCATTTTTGGGAAGTCAATCGCCATTGTAGCGTACCAATACCAGCGGGAGTACCTGTATATGTGGATTATTTTTAAAGCGGTGTTAGTCCATTCTCCTTTGTTTCTAAACAATGAATTGCGTTTCCATCGGTCGAAAAATCCTGATAAAGTCAGTGAATAGAGTTCTTTTGACAATGAACTTGACTAATATCGTTTTTTCAAAGTCACAAATGGACTCTCGCCACTTTGAAACTAACTGAATTGTACAGTTCTTTAATCTCTAATTATTTAAAAGTTTATAAAGAAGGATTTCCACACAACGTCGACGAATTTTCGTTATGGATTCCTCTCGTATCGAATTTAACTAATAATCACAGTACAACAAATACAATAATCGTCGTTCGACTCGCGACATTAGTTGCGCTGTTTGCTCGATAGCACTCGTTCGCAGACTTGCCCAGGGCATGACGTTCGATTCAGAACTTCGGATTTCATCGTCAATTGGAAAAGTTGCGTTTCCACTGTCAAAGACACGATGAAGTTTCTCGTTGATTCAAGCACCAGCCAGTTAGGAAGTAACCTCCTGTCGTTGAAGACTGTCATATTAAAAAGCAAAGAATGAACGTATTTAGAACCTCGAAGACCCTTTGGCGTTAAACTTTCTAACCAAATTTTATTTCCGATTTCATAAGAGAAAAGTGTTTCTATAATATTACAGATAAATCGATAGCAAATTCTTGTAAAATATAAATGAAAATAAAGGAGCAATGCAGCCTAAAAAACAGTATAACTCACAAAATTGAACTTCCACGTATATTTACAGAATTTTTGACAGATTTGTTACTCTTTCTCGATTCTATTTCTTCCCAGATATTCTGAATAATTTTCCAATAATTTTAAAATAACACCAACAACAACAATGAAAAGTATGGACCTTGTTTAGCGTTTTGTATTCTTTCGAATGGCCCGATCAGTTAAAATTAAAAACAATTAATTACAATTAATATGATACAAAGGTGACGTTTCCATTTACTTTAAAACCTTTTTTCATAGATCCAATAGTGAATTCAAGCTATAGAGTTAAATAGTTTATCGCGTATAATATGTTTTCGGATTTTTCAATACGTCTATGGTTATTTTTCTATCGGGTTCGCGGGAAGAAAAATTTCTCTACGAATGGTGATTCTTACGCGCCAGCGAAATCGTTTCAACGTTGACATTTTTTGATATCCAGAGACGCTGTTAGAAGGAAGTTAAACGATCTCGGAACTCGTATAAGGATCACGACGGGACTGTAAAAATACGTCGCTGGAATTTTATGAAGAGGGAAACTTCCCAGCTCCAATTTGAACACAGAAATCTAGGATTTCCAACGTCGACTCTCAACAGGATTAACTTGTCATAGATCTACGCGAACGCCGAATCTCAGAGACATCCGGACAGATTAACCCTCTTGAGTTGAAATCTCGTTTCCTAGAAGTGCTTTTCGCGAAACAAATATGGCAGTTACGTGCCTGGCTTGCGGTCGGTTCGTTGAAATTATTATACAGTGTGTCCCGTTGCCCATTTCAGAGATGGATTCTACAACACGAAACACAGTAACAAACATCTATATAAAAATTACAGCAAAGATTATCTGTCCCTAAAAACCATTTAATTTTTGTCTCGAACATTTTGAAGACATTTGAACGAACAGAGTTCGCAACACACACTGTATATCTCCAACTCTATTTCACAATTAACTGTATTTAATTTAAGTTTGTATTATCATCAATGTATCTTGTATGTATACCAAAGGGTTTTTCCTATAAATAAATAAATTTTTTAACTGCTGAAATTTTTCAAATCGTACCGAAAAAATTATTTTCAGTTGCGGGGGTCAATTGCAATTATTTCTTGTGAAGAGACACACTCCCGAAATCCTACGCAGTTTCGAGAAAAAAATTCGTTACCGAAAACATCATGTCTGACTAATCGTTGGACGTTCTACTGAAAATTCATGTGTATGTTCAAAACGCTATAACTTCTGAACGGATCGGAGGATTTTAATGTTTCAAAAGGCAAACAAAGCGTATTTTGGCCAAGAATACGTAGAAATTCCAGGAATATTCGAATACCGGTTCCTAAACCCCGTAAAGTGAGAAAAACCCCCATAAAAGTGATTCAATTTTCGAACATCCATAACTCCTACAATAGCGAAGATATCTCATTGAAATTTATTTGTGAAATAGAGCTCATGGATACTTACAAAATAGTATTAGACAACTTTTCTATAGGGTGGCAAACAAATGTAGTAAAAATGAAAAACTAATTTTTAGGAAAAATCGACAAGGGGGTGTTGAAATTTTTCGGGGGAAAAATAAAATTTCAAATCCTCCTGTGGGTGCTGAAACAGGACGTTTGGTGAGAAAGAAACGACAGACTGGGAGAGGAATCGAGAGGTTTTGCAATTGCGTTACGTTGTCAGGATTGAATTTAAGTTCGCATGAATATGCGCGACCGCATTAAAATCCCTCATTTTTCGACCGCCATTCGTCGGAATTGGTTCAAGTCCGTTCGCCGTGCGTTGTTCAAACGGAATATGTAAATGACAGGCGTATTTTTACGGACGTCCGGACGCCGGCACCGCAAACGTGATTTCCAACGCGGCGATATTGCGGATTTATTGTTGTTAAAAGTTACATTTAATTGCATCCCGTCCCGTTGTATTTACGAATGCTCACCTCCTGTTCCCTCTGTCAGCATTTTAACATTCTCGCATTTCGACGAGGTAATCGGACGGTTTCGAAATAGTTATGAATAATCGTAATACTCGCGGAGCGACACAAATATGACGGAAATACATATAACGTATGATAATCTAGGTAAACGAATAAAATTATAATTTTGGAATTTCTAAAAATTTTAGGCGATTTAATCTTCTATGTACGGTCGATAGATTGCATAAATCGAATTATAAGTTTGTTTGTTCCGTCTACTGAATCGCATTTAATTATAATTGTATAGAAATGTTTGATACGCAGAAATTAAAAGAAACCGTGACACGAGCGAACGCGCGATAATGGAATCGTTGCCATCAGTGCCCTCGCGCTCCTTCTTTTCTGTTTGAGCGGAAAATTTGTCGACGAAATGCATGGATCGGTGTTTGCGGAGACAAGTACCGCGATTGTTGACAATATCGATGGCCTAGAGTTTGGATTAAAACGTTGATAGCGCGGAAATGGATGGAAACATCGGCAATATTTGCTTCTAAAACACTGTCCTGTTTCTTAGGGAGGCATCCTCTAAACTCCACTATCCTAACATCACGGTGTCAGAACTAATTTTCTAGAATTAGAAATAAATGGAGGTTTCATAAACATGAATTGATCGAAAGTTTAATTTTTTTTTGGTACAGACGAATGAAATGTAATTTGAATCTAAAATAAACCAAAATGAAATATATTTTAATTATAAATTAATTAAATCGCAATTAGATCTGGAGATATAAGGTTTCGAAGCGTTTGTTTACCTTTCATTGTTTACGTCGCGAGGACAATGAACTTTCACTATGGCAATAGCGAGGTCGTTGACCGTTCGTGCTCGTAGTAAATAGTAAACAGTACGTCACGACTCGATAGCTAGAGAGAGAGAGAGAGAGAGAGAGAGAGAGAGGTTCGATGTGTAAGACGAAAACAGACAATCAAATAAAATAAATTAGAAAATTTTAAGTATAGAATCTGAAAAGTGTCGAATTGGGTTTCATAAATCTAGAATTAAGAGGAGCATCCAGCCCAGGAGGCTCGAAAGAGGTCTCCTTTCAAGTTTTTTCCACGACAACAATATATGGTTTTCAGAATTTTATCGTGCGCTCCAGAAATATATAAAAACGTGTAAAATTTGTTGTTCCAGTCGAATATTCCGTGTGAACGGTAGAACTTCCTCAGCTGTAAATCTAAACAATAAAAAAGATCGCATACATTCTGAAACTGTATGAAATTTCCGCGGCAGTGAACTTTCAAAACCTAAAAAAGTTATTTTTTCACGCTTCGAAGTATAAACATATTCTTTTTACCATTTTTTTCCGGAATTTCGCGTTGTTCGAAACTTAAAGTAGCGTAGTTGATATCGCGTAGGAAAGGCATCGGTGGAACAAATTGACAGACGAATACGGTCTGTACCATAAAGAGAGAAAAGCAAATGAGAGAACAATGTTTCGTACGATGTAACACAGACGAACAAAAATAACCCTTCGATATTTAACCAGCCGGCGTTGTCAAACAGTAATCGATATCGTTTTGTGTGCGTTTAATCGACGATATAATAAATCGGGGCACGGTCAGGATATCGTGAAAAAATATGCATTGGAAAAAGAGTATTGAAATGGAAAAGTTATGCGATGTATGAGGCAGCTTCTGAGCCGCGTCCATGAATATTCTTGAGGCAAATAATTCCCGACAAACGTTTCGAGCTGTCGATTCCGAGTGCCCGTTCCAATTCAGAGCGGCGGAAAGGTCGCGTAGCCTCGTGATAGATATGATTAATTTTTGTTGCGCTACGATTCGCTATCGGGGAGCTCGATATCGATGGGCAGATTTTTCCCGACAAAGGGTGCCATCCATACCCGTAAAATGATAGATAACGTTCTACAGATCGAATTCGGATAATTTTTAAATATTATACTTTTCTATACTGTACAGTTTCAAAATTGATTTTTTCTAACAAAAATAGTACCAAATATTTATACTGGAAAAATGTATAGTTTGCTATCGTTTCGAGAAAATACAAAATACCATTGATGATAAACGATATCCGAAAACAGCATCAAGTTTAAATTATTATATTCATTGTATTTGAATAACGCCATTTAGTTAGATTTTTGCCTAAGAAACATATCGAGAATACTAAATATCTTTATCGAATTTATAAACATTAAGAAATTAAAATTGATTGATAAGAGAAACTTACAAAAAGAAAGGTATATATTTGCTTAATGTTATTTCCTAACCTCGAGAACAGTAAGAATAAGTTAGAAAAAGCGTCGAGTAGAAAATAAAGAGAAACGAAAATAAAATGGAATAAAGTAAAGTGCGCTGCGGGCAAACGAAATGAAAATAAAAATAGATACATGCTAATACTATCATGAACCTAACCACGAGAATGCTAAGAATAAGTTGCTGGAGAGTATAAAATAGAAAATATGAAAGGAAATGATAAACGGCGAAATGAGATTGGATAAAATGGAGTACGCTCGAGGCGAGAGAGATAGAAATAAAATGAAGTCCGGAGACAAAGTTACAAAATTATATGGCTCGCGACTTTTCCTCTATGTATAAACTCCGTATTATTCTGTTTGTTTTCTCACCCTCGTTTCTCCGCTCGCTTGTGTATTTTTTTTTCGTATCGAAAGATTCGTCGCGCGACGACCAAATCGAATGAAAATTAAATCGAATTACGCGCGCCCGCCCGCCGTGTTCCCGGTATTACAAATAAAATTGTATACGGCGCGTCTAATTGAGCTCGCGACCCGGTATATAGCGTTTAAAGGCTGCGAGATACTTCCCCGGCGACGGATATTTCGAAGAAACGCGCCGGACCGTCGCCCGCGCAGAGATCCATTTTTCTTCCGGCCGGGGTTTTCTATTTTTAAAGAGTATAAATTGGATTTGCGCGGCACCGTCGCGAATGATATTAAAACGTCGAGACGGAGGGGGAGGGTTTCAAGATGTAATTTCTCGGCAAGCGTCAATGACTGCGAGAATTGTCACGCGCCAGCATGGAGCTACGGTTTTATGAAGAGAAAAAATTTACCTCCCGAGTTCGACACACGCGACGCGTATTTTTTCAGTTTGTTCGCTTGTAATGGGCGCTTTTCAACTCGCGAGTCAACAGTCACCGTGTCGCGTTGTAAGTCGAGGATTTTACGCAAGGGATTAAGAAAACGCGCGCAACAATATATTCGAAATGGATTTGTCTTGTTAGGAACAAAAATAAATACGTCGCGATACGAAATGCAAAATTTACTGAGAAAGGAAAGAAAAAATTCATTTAATAGTAATATACGAGATGAAACGTAGAAAACCATGTATTTTCAATTTTTAATTCTTACTACCTTCGTCTTTCGATTTCAATGTTAAATGTAATAATAAAAATATTCAGACAATAAGGTAAAGTGTATTGGTATTATTTTTGAATGAACAGAAAATTGATAATACTATACCACAGTCGATGTTTAGAAATACTAAGTAGAAACATCGAGTAATAGTCGGACACATTTGATCGTTCATACTGATTACTATACGACTAATATAAATGAATCGAAAATATAGAATTAACTTTTTCCATATGTATGCTTTTTCTTTTAAAACAATTAATGTTCAATAAACATATTCTCCATCTCTAAAATCAACAATTATAAATAAAAAGCTCTTTAAAATGTATAGTTTGCCGTTTCGATCCTAGTTTTTTTAATTATTTTAATTCTGCTGATTTTAAAAAATTCGTACTCTATAGATACATTAATTAATATATTTGTGAAGATATTGTGTTTCTTAATTAAAGCAGCGTAAGGATACTAACACGGAAAAAGAAAGATATTTCGCTTCAGAATTTGCAAACTTTATAATAAAAATGAAGGTCGAATTAATTACTTTAATAAGGATAAATTGATAATAATATGTAATCTTATACCTTGCCTTTGTATCTAACGTATATACCTATGGTTATAATTTCTCCCTTTCGTTTGATTTTAATTTTTTAATATTTAGTGCAACAACGACGTATCGTTCTTATTAAACCCTTATGAATGTTAAAATTCAACGCGTAACCATCGTGCATAATTTTCGTTATCGTTGAAAATAATATAATCGCAAGTGATTTCATTGGTCGCTGGAATTTTTTGGACGAACAGTCCTTTTATAAATATTTCTCCAATTTCAGGTGCGACGGTGAGCCGATCGCGAGTTCCAAATACTGAAAAATTGTCGTATTGTTCGATGGTCGTGGATCGTTCGGCGATAAAAAATAATACAAATCAACAGGTTTCGAAAAATTTGACGCGTAGAAAAATCCTTTGGTAGGGAAATCTGTACGAGTGACGAACATTATTCTGGAGTGATCTCCACTTTCCAGGAAATAAATTTAACGAACGCGCCACGAACAGTTTCACGGTTAGCGAACGATGGAATAGAACTTTCTTTTTAAGCATTAATAGAAACATTCAGGAGTGATCAACGTTATTATATCTACTAAATTCTTATCCACGTTATACACATGATTTCTAAATCCAAAAACGTGTATGTATATACCAACAATCCCAGTTTCCCATTTTACTATTTCTTCATTCGTGCAATTCAGCTATGACTTTGTTCGAATTGAGGATAAAAAGAAAGTTTTTGTCCACGAACAAAATGCAATTATTATTAGTTAAAATATTATTAGTTCTTAACCATTTCTTTTATACTTCGTAACTTCCAGTAGAAATTTCTGTTTTGCTAAATAAACTTTCGATAAAGGTGTATAAAACTTGCAAAGTTGATCGAAATTTTGTAAAACTCTGCGTGCAATAGTGTCGTAATATGAGTTAATATCTCACGTAATTTTAAATGGTTTTGTCCAGAGAAGAGGGAATTTTAACAAAAAATGTGACCGTACAAAACGTGTGTCGCACTTGATGTAAATTATCGCGTAGCACTGCCATTAATTTTAACGCGGCCATTGTTGGTTATATAATAATGGCGCGGAAGCTATATTCGTCGGAAATGCAGTACATATTTAGTGTTACATGCTCCAGGGTGGTGGCTTGCCATCGCCACCGTGCAGATTGTTTTTCAGCGCCGCCGAGCAATTTATCTTCGCCACGAAGGTCTAACCTCATTGCAACCATTAAGGGCTTTGATTCATGAATAAAATTGAACCTGTTCTGAATCGCGGTTAGTAAATTAATTGAAAGACTCGTAGCCGGGTAAATGTCATTGGATATTTACGCCATTGATACGGCTCCATCTTGTTTTTATAACGCAAAATAACATTTCGATACGTTTCGATTCCACGAGCAGAATAATGAAGTCCTTGTCAAAGGGGAAAAATCTAAAATAAAATTTTTCAGGACAATTTACTCAATACATTTACCATTAAGAACCAGTCAATTAAAAAATAAAATATTTTAACACGAGACTAGTACAAAATAACGCAGGTAATAATTAAGAATCAAGAAGCAGAAACAAAGTAACGATTGCAAATAAAAATTTCTAGGAGCACTTTCAAAAAAAAAAAAAAAAAAAAATAATAATAGAAGAGTAATATTTATCACTGAACATGTAGATAAGAAGAGTGAAATTTTAAATCGTTATCTTTGCACGCAAAATTCGTCGATTGTACCATTTCATATAATGACAGAAATTGTCAAATTGTCGAAATTTATTCCAACTGCTAAATTTCAAATTAGACCCATTGCGTGGGCGTCCAGAGTCTGCCTTAGTGGAACATTCAGAAAAAGGAAACGATTACTTTTTTTTGCAGATGGCGGCGATGCTGAACGCGACGTCATTTCCGAGTATGAGGGGAAGCGACGACGACGACGAGGATAGTTACGTTCCGTATGACCAGCGACCGGAAACCTACATCGTACCTGTAGTATTTATATTAATTCTGGTGGTGGGAGTAACTGGAAACGGAATTCTCGTGCTCACCCTGCTGCGTCACGCCAACATGAGAAATATCCCGAACACTTACGTCCTCTCTTTGGCTTTGGGGGACCTTCTGGTAAGGAACAAATGACCCTCCGTCTCTGAAACAAAAGCGAGACACTATATTAGCACAGCTTTTACATTTCAAACACTTTTATTGCTTTTATCGATTCAAATTGTACTATAAAACGCGTAATTTTTAGTCCTTTCTGCGGCAATGTGTACAAATCTTTTCAAATCAAAATAATACAAACTCTAGAATCTAGTCAAACAAAAAAAATGAAAATAGATTCTTCATTGGGGTGACAATAGCAGGTACTAAAATACAAATAAACAAAGTCAATGATTACAAAAATTTTAACACTTTTGGTGTTCAAACATCGAATTTTGAATGTTCATCAGTTTCTAAAATTGTAGAACTTCGTCCAATTGCTCTAAAACTCCGAATTTTCTCACCAATTGTTACAATTTTGCGGGCGTGCAGAAAGTCAAAAATTAATAAACTGTCGGAATAAAGACGTTAAAAGTAATCTCTTAACTTCCTTATAAATATTATTACACCGGCGAAAATTTTGCGTTATATGACGTTAAAGAGTCTAAAGGATTTGTTTGCAAAGCTCCCCTGTATCTATAACAGTTTTCCAGATTAAACGCACGAAACTTTTAAGATTAATTTCGCTCGTTAAATTTGAGTTGCTCTGCGAACTTGCAAATTTTCAGCAAAATTATCGTCGGTAGCGTCGTGGATGTTCGTTGTTAGTCTTTTATAAATGACTCGCGTTGGCGATCGACGCGTGGAACCAGCCTTTGAGCGCAGAACCGCTCCGTAATTTCGTGATTACGAGGGAATAAAAGTGGCAGGCAGGTCCGTTGCAAGAAACTTCCCTTCGTCGCGGATTTACCGATCGGAAAATTTGAACGCGTGGCATTTGTCGACGGTGCAATTTGTACGACTGCGGAATGACGGAAATAAATCTGTGGCAAACGATGCCCCGAGAGTGCAAATTTTACTAAACCTGGCGAACGTATGCTCGGACAAACTGGAGATATTTGACCCGAGCATCAATAGAGTTTCAGTGTTGCGGCGGAAACCAGTATTGAATTAAATTGTTAATTGACACGGCGTGTGTTCGATTCGATCGCGTGTTTGGTACACGGCGTTAGCCAGGTCGACGCGTAATTTATATTCGAGCGAAAAATATGGGCCAATGAATGGGGAATGTGTACAATATTGGGTCGGGTTCACTATCACCTGGTGAAGGAAAGGTTTTTGATTAAACCCAGACGTGCTTGACTATTATTATTATTTCAATAGATGGAAATCTATTGTCAATTCAATATTTTCATACAGAGATCAGTATTTTAATCGAATTTTGTATATTTTTACAAAAACTGTGTGTCGATTTGTGGGTAGAAATAATTCTTAATTGTGATTTGTTGTTATGTGTTGTTTGACTTTATTTTTCGTAAAACCAATTTTTATACAGAAATTGTAATTCAATCTAATTATGTATATTTTTAAAAATCTGTGAATAGATTTGTATATGAAAATAATTAGTGATTTATTGTTAGGTGTTGTTTCACTATATTTTTCGTTGATTCAATCAGACATATAAAACCAATTTTCATACGGAAACTGTAGTATTTTAATATAATTGTATACATTAGAAATCAGTAAAATAAACTTTAAAGAAAAATTGACAGAAAGCAGACGTCTAAATTTTTCGACGAAAAAAAAATTTCAAATCGTTCTGAAAAAATGATTTACAGTTGCGGGGGTCAATTACAATTATTTCTTGTGAATACACATACACCCGAAATCCTACACACTTTGGAGAAAAAAATTCGAGTAGATACTGAAATTTTTAGACGAAATTAAAAAATTGCAAATCATACTAAAAAAATTATATTTAGGAGCAGGGGTCGATTACAAGCATTTTTGGTGAATAGACATACCCCCGAAATCCTACGTCCATTGGAGAAAACAATTCCTTACCGTAAATATGTCTGACCATACATTGATATGTTTCACTGAAATTTCATGCGTATGTTTAAAACATCATAACTTCTGATTTTAGTGTTTCAAAATGCAAACAACGCGTATTTCGGCGAAGACTGTTTATAAATTCAGATAAGGTTTGCTTTAATACCTAGTCCGTGCTAGTAATGTGTCCAATTTTATTTTACCATTTACTAAACAGTGTATTTACCAATACGGTTAATTTTTAATTGATCGCGGTACGGTTCGGACCCCATGAAGTGTTAAATCGATCAAGTTTACGGTGTCTTTTTCGCCGGCCACAATTTCGAAATGGCTTCAAAGTCGGTTGCAATAAAACCGAAACGCCCCGCGGTGCAATGTAAATGCAAAGCATTTGCTGTGGCGCGACGTCGTGGATATTTTCTGACGTTTTCCCCGCGTTTCAGGTAATCGTGACGTGTGTGCCGTTCACGTCGATCCTCTACACGATCGAGTCGTGGCCGTGGGGCCTGGCAGTTTGCAAATTATCGGAGTGCGCCAAGGATATTTCGATCGGTGTCTCAGTTTTCACTCTGACCGCGTTATCGGCCGAGAGGTAAGTTGTCAAATTCAATTACGACCGAGTAAATTGTTGCTTTAGCGGCGGAGAGTAGCCCCCCGTAACTTCGTCGAAGTTCGGCCCCATTAATAGAGCAATCTGCTGGTTCTTCGACCATCCAATCAGTAATCCGAACAAAACGAATGAAACCAGCGGGCGTTAATTTTCTGAAAACTTGAATTTTTTACGTGCCCGCGTCACGATGGCTGATATTCAGAAATTTATGAGCATTCGTGTAAATAAAGTGGTAAATAGACTGCGAATATTTATGTATTTATGGGAAATTTTAATTCTCAGAAAATTACAGTATGTATTTAATAAGCAAAAAGTAAAATACGAATTATTACACAAAGCTCCCATTTCATTAATTCTATTAATGAGAATATGAATTTGCATAAAGATCCGCAGCCTAGTGTTGAATGAATGTAACGAAATTGGTTCTGAACAATATAAAAAAAGGATAAGAACCTTGTTATTTTTAAAATGGTAAATCATTTCCGTAAATCTGTTACTTGTTATCTAATATTTTCCACTAACGTTAAGTTAAAAAGAATCAAAACTTAAAATGTTGAGATTCGACTGTTCCCCTTCAATTCAAAGTGCCAAACGAAGAATGTGAATTCCTTCCATAGTATCAAGATTTGTTTAAAAATTTCTTAACGCGAAAAGGAGATCGGTTTTGTTTATTGTATCGCAGGTACTTCGCTATCGTGAACCCCATTCGTCGACACATCGCCGGATTGGGCGCGAAACCGTTAACGATACTAACAGCATCCCTCATTTGGGTGCTGGCCATTATTCTAGCGATACCAGCAGCTCTTTTCTCTCACGTTCCCACCGTGGCATTACGGGACAACCACAGCATCGTGATTTGCAGTCCTTTTCCTAAAGAATTCGGTGAGTGGCTCTCAAACTTTTCCTACAGACTGATTTATAGCGTTCGTCCGCCCCTGGGAAAAATTTTAATTGAAGATTCTAGAGGTGAAAATAAAACGAAAATCAAGAACATCAATTTCTTGATTGAGGCTTCGTTATAAAAGTATTAAAAAATTTCAAATCATTCTGAAAAAATTATTTTTGGTTGCGAGGCTCAATTACAATCAGTTTTGGTGAATACACATACCCCTAAATTCCTACCCACTTTCGAGAAAAAAATTCGAGTAGATACTGAAATTTTTAGACGAAATTAAAAAATTGCAAATCATACTAAAGAAATTATATTTAGGAGCAGGGGTCGATTACAAGCATTTTTGGCGAATAGACATACCCCTGAATTCTTACCCACTTCCGAGAAAAAAATTCGAGTAGATACTGAAATATTTAGACGAAATTAAAAAATTGCAAATCATACTAAAAAAATTATATTTAGGAGCAGGGGTCGATTACAAGCATTTTTGGTGAATAGACATACCCCCGAAATCCTACGTCCTTTGGAGAAAAAAATTCCTTACTAAATATGTCTGACCATACATTGATATGTTTCACTGAAATTTCATGGGTATGTTTAAAACATCATAACTTCTGAACGGATTGGACGATTTTAATGTTTCAAAAAGCAATCAACGCGTATTTTAGTGAAGAATATGTAGAAATGGTAAAAATATTGGAAAAGTTGCTGCTTGACCCCGCAAAATGAGAAAAACCCCATAAAAGTGGTCCAATTTTCAAACGACCATAACTCCTACAATAGTGAATATATTTAAATGAAACTTTTTTCTGAAGTAGAGCTCATGGGTACCTACAAAAAAGTATTAGACAACTTGTCCGTGCAGCGTCAAACAAGTTTATTAAAAATGAAAAACGAATTTTTAAGAAAAATCGACCAAGGGTGGCTACTGAAATTTTTCGGCGAAAAAAAAAATTTCAAATAATTCTGAAAAAATTATTTTCGGTTGCCTGGGTCAATTGCAATCATTTTTGGTGAATACACATACCTCCGAAATCGTCCTGGTAACATGTATGTCAACGTGTTAATACCAATTAAACAAGACATCAATTTCTAGTCAAAATATTTTAGCTATAATCCAAAGGTGCCTTTTCAGAATATTTTATATTAAACACAATGACTAAAAAATACTGTACGCCAAGTATGAACTAAAGAAAAATGGCACTAGACATTATAGTAGACTAGAAAGCCATAAAAAACATCCCTTTGCCACTTCTACTGAAACCACAGAACGGAAAATGACTGAAGAAAGTTTCACCAGCAGATCAGACACACAAATAAATTCGCAGACTGTATTCTTCTGATTTCTAATAAACGTGTAATAGAAGAAGGAAAGATTTCTATATTTGTTGAAACGTCCTTTTAACTTAAATTGCGTGTCATACGCACGGGAGTTTGATATGTCATGGATCTTCTGTTTCTTTTTCTACGTTCACAGGCGAGAGCTATCAAAGGGGGATGGTGCTATTCAAGTTTCTAGCGTACTATGCGATACCGCTCTGCGTGATAGCTGGATTCTATCTAGGAATGGCACGACATCTTGAACTTTCCACGAGAAACATGCCTGGAGAGTTGTCCACCGGGGGTCATCGTATGGAACAGATCCAAGCACGGAAAAAAGTAAGTGAAATTAATCTAATACCATTTAATAGCAACCATTTATAATTAGTACGTAATAAAATTCCGATTTAAATAGATTTTGCTATTAAAATCTATTTGTAGAACAGAGAACAATTTTCTAACTTTCTATTAAAGGGTTACACTATTATGTGACTAGCTGATAAACAAGATTTTGGACATTTTGTTACAAGATAGATATATAATTTAATTAAATATCATCTATTACTTAAATATACATGCATACAGTGGGCGAGAAAATAAAATGAAAAGAATGTCGAATCCAACTAAGAAACTAAGAAAGTAAGAAACTAAGAAACTAAGAAACTAAGAAACTAAGAAACTAAGAGACTAAGAAACTAAGAAACTAAGAAACTAAGAAACTAACAAACCTACAAACTAACAAACCAACAAACTAGGAAACTAAGAGTCTAAGAAACTAAGAAACTAAGAAACTAAGAAACTAAGAAACTAAGAAACTAAGAAACTAAGAAACTAAGAAACTAAGAAACTAGCAAACTAACAAACGATGCTTTTTTCCAATTGTTCCAATTTTAATATGGCCCACTGTCTATGCAACGAATGTTAAAATGTTTCATCATCGACGAATAAACATGGCCATTTTCGAAGATTATCCTTTGCCCAGCGATTTGTTTCGTCGTTTCTATCGAGTGTGTTACAGTTCAGAGATTGGAATTGCTCTCACGATCGATGCAGACTATTACTAGCGCAGTTACGTAATCTCCGGACGATCGGTAACAGTTTGACCAATGATATTAAACCGACACTTGTTCAGAGAGTCGAGGAAGATCCCCAGTATCACGCTGCGGTGGGAACACGGACTAATTTCGAGAAACGCTAATCATAAATTACTATATCACGCGGAAAGCAATATTGCCTTCGAGAACCCGTAGCGATTTCCGGTATTGTCTTCGACTGAAAAGCGGCATCCAATCGCTTCGTATTACGGCGACACCCCGCGGCGCCATAAGTTTCGAGACGAGGAACGAATTCTTCGACGGGAACTTTCGCGTAATTCGGATCACCGATTTCGTTCACATTTTCTGTGATAATAACACGGATTTTACTATGCAATATTCTTAAAGAAAATTATGTTTCGTTTTTATATTTTTCTACATAGACTCGACTGTAGTAGAGCAAAAACAATCGGGTTAGAAGTTGCCTCGGTGGTGAGTGTAATAAGTTTCTCGACTGCTAATAATTTCAAGGTCGTGAGTTCGATTCTCCTGGGGTGCAATTGGCGTTTTTACTATATAAAATTGTATCAAAGAACCTCCTAAGTAGTGATGAATAAAATAATTATATATTATTATTAAATAATTGCTTATTTGTACTTTCGTCTGTTAAGTAAAACAATATAGTTATCTATGAGAATGCATGGTTGGTGAGGATTACCAAATTAGACAGTGAGGGTTTTTAAAGTGATCTATTAAAGTGATCTATTACTAGATAAATAATATCCTTGATTAGAAGTGTATAATGTTGAAAGCTACTAATTTGTTTGTTCCGGTATTGAGGTTAAAATAGTGTAATACTATACTATAACTCCGATTTCACTAAATAGAACCAATTCCAAAAGGATAGAAATCTACTTTAGTTTCAAAAAATGAGTAGGATGCAGAATAATTAAAAGAAGACTGTAACGCCTAAGTTGCGTTATGGAGTCCCTGAGCGTTTGTTTCTATAACAGCTGGTCAGAAACAACTTCTTATTACTTGGAAAATAACTGAAAGGGTTTTCTAGGACGTTTGCCAGATTCGAGCTTTGGAACTTTATATTAAAAATGTCTAATCTTGTCTATTTTTTTTCTGTCCCTGTAACTTTCTTCTTTTCCCTCCATTCCACGATTTTTCCATTTCCGCGCCACCCATTTCAACCCCCCTCAATCTTTCTATCCTACTTATATCCACACTAAGTGTTCCTTTCTCTAAAAAATGTAACCTTGTACGAAGAGATTGTAATATTGCAAATTTTTTATTCAGTTCTGGACGAATAATCGACCGCTTTTCGGTTGTATCACTATTTTCGCCGCATCCTGTTTCTACGTGTTCGAAATCGGGATTCCTAAAAGGAACGTAAGAACCATCGAGGAAAGTTTCATCGTATCACCGTTGTCACGCTCTGATGCCGTTTTACGTTGGGTAATTCGGAAGCAAACCGAACATCGGGGTTGCTCGAAGAGCTGTTTTCACGATGCACAATAGTGTCACGGATAACACCGGATATCAAGGCCGCTGCATTTTTGTTTTGCAAAATTTTGAAATGTTTGAAAACCATCGATTCCCTGACATTTAGGAAATTACACCAGACAGGAAGAATCTTCTTGCATTTACCAAAAATATACTATTTCTACTGGTTAAAATGTTTAGAAACTTAGCGTTGTAAATCGGTAATTAATTCGCTTCTATATTGTATATAATTCTTTTTAATTGCTGTTTAGATCAATGCCATTTCGTTTGCTCGTGCCTTTTGTCGCAGTTAAGATGGTAATTATAATTTCATGATAGAAACAGGCTATTCTGTCGCGCGAAAGTAACTCTGAGAGAAACTCTCGGTACGTCGTTGATAATAATTGTTGACCCACTTTAAATCGGCCAGATTAAAATTGAAGCGATCTTTCTTGCTTAACAGACAACAATATATGTATAGCTGCTTCCTAATTAACCGAACCATTACTGAATCGAGCTTTATTCCTACAACTTTTCCAAAAAAATACACAAATTCTCTACGACCATTCTCGACGTTTTTAACAACCGACAAGCTTTCGATCGGATTTAACACTCGAAATTCTACTTGCCTTCGCGAAATCTCTCTCTTCCCGCAATACATACACCCAAACGTCTACACGATCCTTTTCCATGTCGTTCATCGAACACATCTCATTCGCGTCTAGAATCACTCGATCCATTTTCCCGAAACGTTCACTCTTGTATTGACTCTAAGTTTCCTCGACACTCTACTATCGACAGGTAGATACATTGGTCTGGAGACAATATCTCTGACGAACACAAAGTTTAGCGATATTTTCAAGGAAGTAGCTTGTAATTTCAAATGAATATCGACTGTTTGTTTACACTTTTCAAATGTAAACAAAATACAATATAAGTATTTTGTAAATATAATACTAGCTGAACTATACGATATCATCATTAACCTGTATTAAAAATAATCAAATTATTTCGATATACATACTGTACTACTCATAAGTTTTCAGAAGTTTGAAAAAGTACAGATTCAGTGATAGCAACTAGGACTTATTGCTTACTATTTATTATAATAAATTTGGAAAATAAAACTAAGAGGTTTAATGTTGGAAAAGCAATTCCATTACTTCACAGATTAGTTTAGAGATGACAGAGTCCATTTTGAATTTATTTTGAAGCATAAATTGAATAAAAAAATGTGAATATTATAAATAGATCTATTTTTTGAGATTTTTTTAGCTTACCAGAGTAAAATCATTGACTGTGTTTCTTAGGTAGGGAAGATGGTGATCTCCTTCGTGTACATCTTCGTCATCTGCTTCCTACCGTACCACGTCTTCATGCTGTGGTTCCACTTTTGCCCAACATCCAGGGATGATTTCGATGACTTCTGGCACGCCTTTAGGATTCTTGGCTTCTGCCTGAGCTTCGTCAACAGCTGCGTAAATCCCATAGCTCTGTACTTCGTTAGCGGAACCTTCCGCAAGAGGCAAGTGTCGCGATACTGTCCTTTTTCTAACACATTACCGGACCAAACCTGTAAAATTTTTTATAAGATCGAAACTTTGATTTCAGACAATTGTAAAGCACATGAATTAAAATTTGTCGCGGTATTTATGTATTCTTCTAACCATACTAAAAGTTCAGATTCATTTCTGTTGGTCTGTCTCTTCCAAAAGAGAAAGTTTTCTATCCTCGACAAAAACCATCGACGCGTGTGTTGCCTTTTGCGTTTTAAAATAGAAGTCAAGAGAGTACAACTGTATGCTTGTTTAGACAAAGTATAGAACCGATTAGGTCTGAGACCCTTCACATTCCAATAATTTCCTTTAGTTACCCATATATTCGATTTAAAAATTCTTGACGATAACCATCAGTTTAGTTATTAATTAAAACGTAAAAGAACCCGTTTCGTCGCAGATTCAACGAATATCTCTGCTGTCATCTGACAAGGAGAAGCTTGAGCGTCTGTCGAACGGAAACCACGGGCAGCTTGGAGAGAAACGGAAATCGTCTGACGCAAAAGAGACGCGCAGGCGGCCACGGAGGCCATAACGAAACCAGTTTCGGCTCCACGTTCCGAAGGCACACTCAGGAATTAAATTCGACCGCGGTTTTCGAGCTGGGAAGCGAAGAGACTACAAGACCTACCTGTGATTTAGGTTGCAAGTAATTTAAAACAAAATGATCGACGGGAGAAGCATCGGTTTATCGGTGCCTGTGTATACGCAGTCGAGAATCGAGGACCACTCGTAGTGAGAAGAACGATAGGTGAATGTTTAAATTATATTAAACAATGCTGGTTAAAAGTTTCGAGCATCTTTCGATCTTTGATACAAATAAATCTTTTTTTGCGTATATTTAGTCCTAGATTTCTTTAAGGATTTAAAGATACAAAAAGTTATTGTCGTGACAAGAACTAATTTCGAAATCAGAGTTTTTAAAATTAACCTATTCATTATTTAACATTGTTAAGGAATTATGGATTGAAAAATGTCTTACATAATAGAATATCTTCCAACTCAGAAGTCTATGTTACGTTGCATGAAGTTTGTGCGATTAGAAAATTCTCCAAAAAATGTTACATTATTCAAGGGGTAAACCATACTCTTCACATATTCAAAAACTGAAATAATCCAGTTTTTATATAGTTTATTAAAACAGAGGTTAATACGAAGCAGCGTTTAAATAAAGATCGAAAAGTGTTTGCAACTTTTAAACGGCATTATATCATACATTTATATGCGTAAGTATAATACATCAGGCGCGTGTATAAATTGCGAAAATTTGGGTCCAGTGACGGTTTTAAATTCGACTTGTACGTTTTTGCAATTTACACGTTGACAAACACGTGATTTTATATTTAATCGATCGACGGAAGGATGTTCCTCTGTACAGCTTCGATGTTGCGATTCAGCTAACTAACTTTAACGGAGTAACGATTTTTCGTATAATGATTTGTACAACTATCGCTGATTTAACCGTTCGAATAATGATTGTACAGTATGCGAGTGTTATTGTACAATATGGCGCATGGCGTAGCCGCTTTTGGATGGTAGTGCACAATAAAAATACGAGTGACCAGGGCTGAAAGTAACAAAAGCTTTAACAGTGCTTGTAATCTATTTCATTCCCACATTATTACAAATTACTTTCTTTTTCTCTTCGACGAGGCAACGTACTTTTAATTTTTCCATTATATGTATAGAAAGTTGTGTGTTTGAAGTTTATTCGTAAGATATCCTCTTTTATGCCGCATATTTTTTCTTAAACCATTGAATTCTAAGAACCTGCACAAAAATATTCTTTAGTACTTTAATAGTATTAGTAAATTAGTAATTTGTAAACACTTAAATTGAAGGGATTAGGAATTTGTTCACATGGCTACAGTGGGAATAAAGAGATTAACAGATAACACTGAGAAAGATGAAATTGATGGATAATACCATACATCATAAGGTGGTTAATTTCACCATGAAAAATTATCCTGGTTTACTCGAAAAAAAAATGAATTGCCAAGATCTATATGCCAGTCCTAGAAAATCACTGTTTTATATAGTTCGTAAAATGTAGCTATTTATTACGATAATAAATTTTATTGGTCTTCGTACGGTTTGAGCGATTCTAGTTTAACTTTAGTATCTACTTTGAAATTTCACACTATGTGTCCAATTTACCCGGGCGAAACTGATCAAATTTTAATTTTGAATAATAAATAAAAATCTTCAATTTGTTCGTAAATTTATTCGCAAATTAGAACCCATTAACGAACGTTTTTAAACCGTCATCCAAATGCTAGTTTACGAATAGATTGAAAGATTTTTGTTATTCGGAAATTTCTCTGGGATTAGTTGTCGTTAATAATGCGAAAGAAAGTGTGTTCCAACGAACAGAATATTTTCCCCTAATCTGCTGTGACTCGTACAATTTCAGTGTTAGGAAAGAGCGAGTGCGTTATATTAGATATAAGTTTACTGTAATCCTGCAGAATATAAAATATTATTTGTTTATCAAAATTGCAACATAGGCGATAGCGATCCAGACTAGGCGATGGCGTATACATTTTAATTTTGTATACATTTTTATTTCATTTGTTAGTTCAACTTTGAATTGAAATAAAATGTTATATGAGATAATTTTTGTATTCCAAAATTCATTACCAGACCTGCAATTTATCCAAAATAGATTTAACAAATACTACCAATTAGTAAATCCGAATCAAATTATTGTTTAAAAGGATTAAGCGAAATTAAAAATACACGATAATATGTTTAATTGAAAATTAATAAAACTTTAGTTCTTCAGTTCGAATTACAATAACCCTTGTTTAAGTGTCTTGATAATTCGCTCGGAAATGATCACTTAATTATTACTGGAATACTTGTGACTGCACAGTGCACATTCGTTTGGTAAACTTTTATGCTGCCTCCTCAGCAACCGCGTGATATTAATTCATTACACGGCTTCTAAACCGTTAACACGTATGCTATTTCGTTGAGTTCAATAAAGTTTATTAACTATTGTCGACTATCCGAAACTCCACGAGCTCATGTACGCGTGATCTGGCATGTGTGAGTAGGGCACCGTCGATGCTTTTCTGGCACCTCCGAACGGAGGATCGTGCCGACTATAGCCGGCAACCTTAACGAAAGGGTCACTAGAGACATCTAGAGTGAGAACCGAATAGCTTCGGAGTACTTCTAGGACGAATCAGATGAAAGGATTCACACTATTCACAGGTTCAAGAAGATAGAGCCAAAGTAAGGGCCGAATTGAAAAAAGTGTATTTTTGTATCTATCGTTACACGATACTGTGTAAAAGAAAGAATGTCAAGTAGTTCTGATGAGGAATCGAATACCGGAGATACTGCCTGGTTGTTATACAAGTATTGCGAAGAATGGCGTGACGTGATTCCCATACCACTGGATGATGGCCCTAATCCTATTGTTGCAATTAATTATTCCGAGGCATGTGAGTATTTTAGTTAACGTATGAATTTTACCTTCTATAAGTAGCACTAGACTTATTACTTTCGTACTATTGAAGGTTTTTGATCTTAATGATGTTGATTCATAACCTTACATCATCAAATACCGCATTGCTTATTAATTATATTATTGTTTAATGAATTGTACAGTTAAGACATGTTTTAAAGTAAGTTCATATCATCGTTGTATTTATATTATAAATAATTGTATGCCAAAAATAAGTGTGAAGTGATAAAGTGAGAGGTGTATTAATGTGGTAAATATAAAACATATAAATTCATATGAAAGACTTATAATATTGCTGTACTAATAATCGTTTAGAATAACAATCCTTTTATTGTTTTAACCATGTCTGTAATGTGTTTGGTCAATCATTGTTATAGTTAAATTCAAATGATTCTCTTATTTAAATTTAAAAGACAAATCATGTTTTTATCAACTGTATTGTTTGCTTTGTTATGAATTAGATCTAAATTAGTAGTTGATTAAAATTCATTGCTCTTATGAAACACCTGAATAATTATGACTTGCATATTTGTAGAATATTTCTATTTATATTCATCATTATTTTAAGTCAGGGACTGCTATGACTATTTCCGAGCAATTTTAAAGTCTGGTGAAAAGTCAGAGCGTGCATTATCTTTAACGGCAGCTTGTATCTGGTGTAATCCAGCAAATTATACAGTATGGCAATACAGAAGAGAGATACTTAAAGTTCTTGGAAAAGATCTACGAATCGAGTTACAGTATGTTAATAGAATGATAAATCGTTGTTCTAAAAATTTTCAAATCTGGTACCATAGAAAAGTTATTGTCGAATGGCTCCAAGATGCTAGTGATGAATTAGAATTTACAAGAAATTGTCTAAAACTGGATGCTAAGAATTATCATGTTTGGCAATATCGTCAGTGGTGTATACAAACATTTGAGTTAGTACATTTTATCCAACTTTCTTCTATTTGTGAAATTGAGATTTTTTAAAATATTGAGAAAGTAATGGGTTTAATATAATGCATATTTTACTTGTATAATATCTAGTCTATATAGTGAAGAACTAGACTATGTGGAACATTTGCTGGAAATTGATGTTCGCAATAATTCTGCCTGGAATCAACGGTATTTTGTATTAAGTAACACAACAAAATTTGAACAAAGTGTAATAGACAGAGAAGTTGATTTTGCCTTGGATAAAATAATGTTAGTGAAGAGAAATGAAAGTGCATGGAATTACTTAAGAGGGTATTGTCGGATTTATATTTTACTTCTATTATCAGTAGGGAATTATTTAATTTAGATGTATTAATTATATGCTGTTTTCAGTATTTTGATGCAAGATAGCAGTGGCCTGGGTAACAACAGAAAAGTAAGAAAGTTGTGCGAGGAATTATATTTTGATGGATGTCGTGTTAATCATTTATTGGCCTGTATTATAGACATTTGTCTAGAAAGACCAATATCGGATGTATCAGATCAATCAATATTCCATATTAATAATGCTCTCAAGGTATTTTGTCTTTTGAACTTGTCATACATTTATTTGTTATTACTGTTATGAATGAATATATTTGACTGTAGCTATGTAAAGACTTATCTGAAAAACACGACGTAATAAGAAGGAGATACTGGGATTTTGTCGGTCGTCAATTACAAGAAAAGTTGGAGCAGGAGTCTTAACAATTTCTTTACAAGTATGTAGATTACATTTTTATAAAGCCACACTCTTTGCTATTAGAATATTGTAATCGTTTTACTTGAAAAGACCTGTATTATAAGTTTCTATGTTGAAATAATAGTGAATGTATCAACATAAAATAAATTGTTAATGCGTTTTAACCTAACTCAGACCTAACCCATAGATGATAGTCATAATATGATCAGAGCATCTTAAAACATGTATGCCGCTAAAACAAATTTTAGTAATTTTTTTTCCATTATGGTACTTATACGTTGTCGCGTATTTTAGCGGGGAATTTAAGATAAGAACGCGGGTTGGTGCCCGTGGAGCGCAGAACCGCTCTGCTTGTCGGAGCGTGGGAATTTAATCAAACTAGACAAGAGAACTCTTTTGTTAGGTAAACTTCGTAGTTTATTTTACTGGTCCGAAGGCCGGTTAGAGACGCAATGACATAAGAAAAATCGTAGCGTTTCGAAGTCTCCTTCGAGGTTCTCGCCGAAGTCGTTGGCCAAATCCTCCTAGTCCTCCCATAGATCCTCGTAGTCCAATCAGGGTGAAGGACGCATCAGATCCAAGCGGTAGGCCGTCCTTCCGATGCACACACGCCCCCGCGAATCGGCGTCTAACTTTCCCTCCGTCTTCGGGTGGTGGTGGGAACTCGGTGGAGTCGCGCTTTTCCGTTACACAGCGGGGTGCCTACGTGGGAAGAGAAAATAGGCTCTGCTCCGAGGATCGAGAGAACAACCCTTGAAGGAAATTTATGACTTCCTTAGCGTCGCCAACATTTCTGGAGTCGATCGACGCTCCTAAGACTAACAAAAGGACAAGGCCTTTTCAAGAGGTTACGTGACTTACAAGAAACTCGCGATTCGTTTCGGGGTCTGCTAATTGGTGTCCTCTTCCTGTTTTCGAGCTCTACCCAAGATCTTTCCCACGCGTGCCACCAGCATCGCGCATCCTTAACAATATTCTCTCAATCACGCATAACCATCCGCTTTTGAATTTCGCTCCTAATTTACCTATCGATTATTATATTTCTGGGGCTACGTTCGCGTGGTCACGCAACAACCTACATAGGTCGGAAAGTAAAAATACCTGGGGTAGTCGAGACTGAAAATTGTATGGCGTTTTACATTGTGATTCCGTTGGCATTGGTAAAGGAGGATTTCCCTAGACTGACTTGGTTTATTATTCCTCCGGGGGTGGCGTGCCGATCTGGCGAAGGTATTCCACGCAGCAGGAGCTCTGTTTTCGCTTCTATGTGGAGTAATGTTGTGGAGTAGGATCGGGGTTTATTAAGTATAATCTTGAGGTATTTATTTTGTACTCTTTGTAATGTGGTAATATGTGTTTTTGTGGCAGTGCACCATACTGGTGCACCGTATGTTAGGATGGGGCGGACACAGGTTTTGTAGAGTCGGATTTTTAAGGTAATAGGAAGCGGACTGTTTCGCGCTAGGAGCGGGTGATTACTAAATGAAATGTTTAGATTTTAGATTTTATCGGAAGATATAAAATAACCTAGAATTTTATATAGCGACGCTATATTAAATAAAGCTCTAGTATTGAAAAATTATTGAAAGTCTTTAGTAATTCATTTGTTTGAATTAACAGTACTATGTATTAGTGACATCGTGATGTAAATCGAAGGAAAATTTGTGTTTTATTAACCCCTTGCGCTATTCTAAAATTCGGAAAAAGCCGGGCCTAACCCATACGCCCGAATGATCGGAACAAGCCCTAATATCGAAACTTGAAACACGATATGTCGATCAACGGAATATCGATATTTACGAGTTCGACTCGCGATATTCATGTTTTGACAAAATGTCGATTACAAGTCAGACACGTGTTATTCACATTTGATGTGAAATTGAATAACGAGCTTGACTCGTGATATTTAAGTTTGGCCTAAAATTTTTATCACGAGTCAGACTCGTGAAAATAGTGCAAGGGGTTAACACGTAATTGCTCAATAAAAAACAGGAAAAAGTACTTACTTGATATGCAAAATATTTTCTGTAGATCGTAGGTAGCGCCACATGTCACGTTTAGTTTCGGAGTGTTTTTGAGGCGAATCAGATGAAAGGTTTAACCCGTTTAACAGGTGCAAGAAAATAGAGCCAAAGTAAGCGCCGAATTGAAAAAAGTGTATTTTTGTATCTATCGTTACACGATACTGTGTAAAAGAAAGAATGTCGAGTAGTTATGCGAGTAGTTCTGGTGATGAATCGTATAGCGGAGACACCACCCCTGCCTGGGTGTTATACAAGTACCGCAAAAAATGGCGTGACGTGGCTCCAGTACCACAGGATGATGGCCCTAATAATATTGTTGCAATTAATTATTCCGAGGAATGTGAGTATTTGAGTTACTGTATGAATTTTATTTTCTATAAGTAGCACTAGACTTATTACTTTCGTACTATTGAAGGTTTTTGATCTTAATGATGTTGATTCATAACCTTACATCATCAAATACCGCATTGCTTATTAATTATATTATTGTTTAATGAATTGTACAGTTAAGACATGTTTTAAAGTAAGTTCATATCATCGTTGTATTTATATTATAAATAATTGTATGCCAAAAATAAGTGTAAAGTGATAAAGTGAGAGGTGTATTAATGTGGTAAATATAAAACATATAAATTCATATGAAAGACTTATAATATTGCTGTACTAATAATCGTTTAGAATAACAATCCTTTTATTGTTTTAACCATGTCTGTAATGTTTTTGGTCAATCATTGTTATAGTTAAATTCAAATGATTCTCTTATTTAAATTTAAAAGACAAATCATGTTTTTATCAACTGTATTGTTTGCTTTGTTATGAATTAGATCTAAATTAGTAGTTGATTAAAATTCATTGCTCTTATGAAACACCTGAATAATTATGACTTGCATATTTGTAGAATATTTCTATTTATATTCATCATTATTTTAAGTCAGGGACTGCTATGACTATTTCCGAGCAATTTTAAAGTCTGGTGAAAAGTCAGAGCGTGCATTATCTTTAACGGCAGCTTGTATCTGGTGTAATCCAGTAAATTATGCAGTATGGCAATACAGAAGAGAGATACTTAAAGTTCTTGGAAAAGATCTACGAATCGAGTTACTGTTTGTTAATAGAATGATAACACATAGTTCTAAAAATTTTCAAATCTGGCACCATAGAAAAGTTATTGTCGAATGGCTCCAAGATGCTAGTGGTGAATTAGAATTTACAAGAAATCGTCTAAAACTGGATGCTAAGAATTATCATGTTTGGCAATATCGTCAGTGGTGTATACAAACATTTGAGTTAGTACATTTTATCCAACTTTCTTCTATTTGTGAAATTGAGATTTTTTAAAATATTGAGAAAGTAATGGGTTTAATATAATGCATATTTTACTTGTATAATATCTAGTCTATATAGTGAAGAACTAGACTATGTGGAACATTTGCTGGAAATTGATGTTCGCAATAATTCTGCCTGGAATCAACGGTATTTTGTATTAAGTAACACAACAAAATTTGAACAAAGTGTAATAGACAGAGAAATTGATTTTGTCTTCCGTAAAATAATGTTAGTGAAGAGAAATGAAAGTGCATGGAATTACTTAAGAGGGTATTGTCGGATTTATATTTTACTTCTATTATCAGTAGGGAATTATTTAATTTAGATGCATTAATTATATGCTGTTTTCAGTATTTTGATGCAAGATAGCAGTGGCCTGGGTAACAACAAAAAAGTAAGAAAGTTGTGCGAGGAATTATATTTTGATGGATGTCGTGTTAATCCTTTATTGGCCTGTATTATAGACATTTGTCTAGAAAGACCAATATCGGATGTGTCAGATCAATCAATATTCCATATTAATAATGCTCTCAAGGTATTTTGTCTTTTGAACTTGTCATACATTTATTTGTTATTACTGTTATGAATGAATATATTTGACTGTAGCTATGTAAAGACTTATCTGAAAAACACGACGTAATAAGAAGGAGATACTGGTATTATGTCGGTCGTCTATTACAAAAAAAGTTGGAGTTGAAGTCTTAACCATTTCTTTACAAGTATGTAGATTACATTTTTATAAAGCCACACTCTTTGCTATTAAAATATTGTAATCGTTTTACTTGAAAAGACCTGTATTATAAGTTTCTATGTTGAAATAACAGTGAATGTATCAACATAAAATAAATTGTTTATAAAATTTGATAATGTGTTTTGATCAATATCTTAAAACAATACAGACGAAAATGGTTAAAAATATTCTTGTTTTTTTTATGTACTATAAATAATAGAATAAATTGTACATACATGTATTGGAACAATAAAATGAAAATAACTTTTACACTGTCTACTTTTTCCCCCTCCTATAATATAAGTAGTAACTTTTGCTATTGGTTATATAGTACAAAGCATTGAACATTGAGTATCTATTTATTTATAAAATAGTTACATACTTTCAAGTAATTATAATTATATAAATGGTTAGACATTTGCGTAACTAAAGTAGCCGCGAACGCTGCGTTCCAAACGATGATTTCGAACTAAAAGTATTCTCGTGCGTCTTTAAAACTCTAATATACTCGAATTAATATCGATTAAACTCGATTTAAATCGAAAGTAACAATTATCGATACATGATTTTGAATTTATGACTACTTCTAGAAGACAGTGTTAACACATTGAAGACGGTATCTCTCACATATATGTATTATGTACATATATAATTTTAACTTATACAAGCTTTCGTAAACTATTTAATAAATGGATATATGTAATATTTTCAACTTCATTTCGCAAAAGAAAAAAAGAAACAAGATTTTGTCTCGTCTATCGTTTAATAAAATGTCCGGAAACGATATTTTTATATTATTTTGTACAAAATAAAGTAATCATATAGAGCAGTTATTCGATTTTTTTAGTTATTCGAATTAAAACATCAGATAAACGGGATAATTATTAATCAAGTTTCATTTATTAAATCGTAATGTTTTCTTAAACGATAACGCTTGATATTATCAATATCACTATCTCACGTTATCAATGCTTTAAAAACGAAACACGTCGATTCGCGTCTCCCATCTTCAATGTGTTAAAATATCTGAAGCGAAAAGTAAATTTCATTGCGAACAAATGGCGGCAGTGACTGCATTGTTTAAACTAAACGGTTCATTTTTCCTTTTCTACTGATAAATGTTCGACAGATTATTTAAATTCACAGAAGTCACAGATTCTTTTCATTAAACTATACACATACCAAATTGATTATAGTAAATCGAAAATATGTGTATGTGTTGCAAAAAATGTCAGTGTAAGTTATAACGGAACGAAATTATTCGTAAATAATATAATTCGTTTATTTATAACCGATACATTAGACATGAATACTCTCAAACACTTGCCGATAAACGGAAACATTTATATAAAACCTTTAAAATCAAATTTGGCCGTGTTTAATTATTTTTTCGTATGTTTGTGACAACTGGATGTGGTAGTTATTGCTTCTAGACGCTTCGTGTAATATTGTAAGATTTTAATAGAATAATCGGTATTACACATGACACAAATCTTTTAATTACATGTGTAAACAACGGAGTGGCATTATTTCTTTAGTTAATCAATATATATTATAAGATACGTAACGCGCGAAAAAGGTTAATTGTACATATCGTGTCGTTCAAGTAATGCTCGGGAACGTGTGTCTAAATGTGTAAACAAGTAACGATCGATGTTTCATTTCGATGAACGAATCTCGCTAATCTAACAGAAATCATGTACGCAACGAAACGTATGTCTCCGATGTAAGATATTTTGCTGCGAGAGCATGTTCTTAAGTTTCTCTATCCTAACATTTAACAATCAACATTCAAACGATTAGTCCGGTTAGATGCTCGTACCGATGGAAAACAAGTCCTCTGTTCATCGAAGAGAAAAAAAAAAACAATAGGAGAAAACGAATACGAATTCGCGTGTAACACGGTCTTCCATGGATTTATGACGTTCGCTCTGTTCGATTTTGAATTGCAAAATTGCTTCCAAAGAGGATTGTTTCCGGCGGTACATTAAAGGTACGAGATATACGTAGTTTTACCACGGATATATACATATACACTTGATTTACACCGAAAATATAACGTCATATGAATATTTTTACCACCTCGTATTATTATTATTTTTTTTTCTTTCTTTGTTTAAATTCCATCATATTTAACATGTCGTATAGCAAATACTCTTTCTCTCAACTAGCTGTGATCAGCGCACGGTGCCCGAGATTTCGCGTGTCACGTACGATGAACGTTCACGGGATCGTGAGACAATTAATACGCGTAATATTATTTCAGAAATAACGATTGATGTCAACATAGGTGAACGGTGAAAGTCACTAAATTTCTTGGTACGCTCAAAGTGCGATTATTATTTATAACTTCACGATTTCTATTGTCGATATATAAAAGTTTCCCAATCTATTGATCAGATCTATTTCTACAGTTTATGTTAACTGTATACAATCTAAAATGAGAGATAGCATCAGTGGACGTTAAATAAAAGTTAATTTTCGGTTATACGTAGTATTTAAGATAACTTGTGTTACCAATGCGTGGGCTCTGTTCTTTTTCGAACCTCGATTAAGCACATTTCGCGCGAATTTCAGTTTGCATTTAGAAAAAGGAATCATTTCGTTGGGTGAAATTTAGTTTTAGCAACATTGATAAGATAGTCTTGGCTCGAACGCAAAATTTTGGTTTCCATACGATTTATGTCGAAGTCGAGGCATTTTAAAGGCAAATTTTTCTTTGTTATAACATTCGTAATTTTGATAATAGAAGTTTGATTATGTATACATTTAAATTTGTACATTTAAACACCATACATATTAGAGTTCTTTTGATATTTCAAAGAGATCTGAAAATAAAAATTTTTATTATAGTATTTTCATAGTAACAAGAAATCCCGCGTGACTTTGGACTTGTGCATCGTACGAAACCCGTAATCTTTCGTAAGGAAAATTTTGTCTAGTTTTTTTTTCTGTATGGTTTACCGTGCGCTGTGTAACATAGTTATACTATATTTTAATATCCGCAATGTTCTTATGAATACGTAATCTATATGATTGGACCATCTGTCAGCCAGCGCAAGCACAGTCTGACCATAATCTTCCATATTTCTATTTAATAATTCTTGTATTTTTTTTTTTAATCATCGATGCTGACCGTGAATGGCTCAATAACCTTTTCAGCATTATTCATCGCCCTAGTTAGCCTCTTTTTCTGGGACATCGAGCCCTTCGCGCGCGGATCAATTCCCTTTTGATCTCTCTATCCAGCAGTTACACTATGCCTAGTAGACACCACCGTAAATATCTTCGTTAAATATGCGAGTAGCTATTAAGAAGGAGATAGATTTCGTATAGAGAAGATAGATCGTTGAATTCTATTCACATACAGTGTTGTCTACGTTAAAATAGACAAGATATTACATGCATTTTGTACCCCTCGTGGATCTGTTTTGTCATTTGTTGCGGGGCCACTCGAGACATATTCTTCACAATCTGCTCGTTAAATCTTCGGGGCATTCAAGAACCAAGTGACAACACATCTTAATACACCATTCGAAACGAGTCTTCAAAAACGAAGTGTCTGTAAAAAGGCGGAATTGTCTCGACTGATTTTTATGGACTTTAATAGGAACTCTGTTTACGAAAATTAAACCAATATAGAAGCTTTATATTTCCGTTTCAACATTTGAGAATTTTTTTCATCCATGTGTTGCCTTAAAATCACATGAAACCGTGCTCGAACAATTTCGTGATAACTGTCTTTGTGCGATGTAAAATATTCACCATTTGTTTCGATAGTGTATCAATTTTCGTGGTGTTTTTAACGCGTGGGGATAAAGAAATCCTTGCTTTCTTTTTGTTGATTTTTCAAATACAAATAATAGATAGATAGGATCAGATGCAATATTTAAACTCTAAAAATGCTTTCAGAAATATACATAGGCCTATAATTTTTAAAGTTTATGTAAATTGATCCAATTATAATATTCTACATTTCGAATGGTGTTTCTATACTCTGCCCCAAAGAATTAAAGTGTTACCGTATGCTCGGCTACTCGCCGTAATGAAACGTCTGATAAGCTAACGTTGGAATTAAATCGTTTCAATTCGCGAGACTCTTTTTTTATAGAAAATCTTGAAAGAAGGCGAGTCCATAAATACGACGAAGCAATAAAACGCGCGATCGTGCGTTATTCTACTTAAACTAAAGCGAAGAATCGAGTTCTCTTTGTTTTCAATGTTTGATTCCAATGCCTGAAACGTTATCGCGAACGTTCGTAAACGATAAGAAGCACATTTGTGATTTCCAAGCGCTCGTTTCGAATCCGAGGAATGCGTTTCCGCTTTGTCGCGGAAGCATCGTGATTATCAAATAGTTAGCAAACGTTTTAAAATATCTGCTCGTATTTATATTGAGCAACGGGCGAAGAAATCTTCGGGACTATTGAACAGACACCTTGTGAAACATTCGGTAACTATTTTCAAACGTTCGCGCGGAATGTGTTCTCGATAATCGATCGGTATTCTCGAATCTTTACAAAGTGGCAAATCGTAATGCACGAGCGATACGTGTACGATTCATACGCGTTCGATAAAATACAAATATTATCTTGAATTTGTTCTTATTGTCTACATCGATAAACTTAAAAGAAACGGTCTCGATATTTTCCCTTGATTGCGCCTTAGAAGATACGGAATTCTGGTCCTTAGGAAAAATACCAGAAAAATACTTTGTTCGCTAAATTGCATGAGAAAGTAAAGTTTCTATAATTTGATAAGTCGTTCACGATATATGGTATCGAATTTGTACGATGTAAATCTTAAATTACACCTCGATGCCTCTGATGCGCGAGATCGCCAATTATAATTTTCAATCATTGTGCTCTTTTGTTTGTAAATACTTTCTGATTCTTTCCTTTATCTGTTGCTTTTACGTCGGAGCGCTCTAAAAAGACACACGTCAAATATGTATATTATAGTTTCTGCTAACGATCGACGATAAATGGAACGATCGTCGACCGGTAATGTTTTCTAATCATACATACAAGAGCTTAACAGACACAAGGCTCTAGACACACTATAAGTAAGGTAAGACAATTCGTTATTGTAACGCGACTGTGTTCGTCTCATTGGTGTACGTACGTGTCTGTCTTTGTGTGTGTGTGTGTGTCGAATAAGTGTAGGATAAACTAATACACAGAATGTGTCTTAATACGCGAGAGATGTTGTGGGGAGAGATTCGAAATTCAAAGGTAACGAAAACAATTTACACGAATGCCTTTTTTAACTGTTCCAACAAACATCGTAAATGAGATTTCATCTTACGATTTCAATATATCTTCATTATTCTACTTTTTAGTTTAACCAACAACGAACAGCTTGTTACATCGATAATCAACATCTTTAAAATTTTGATTAATTTTAACGTTTATGGAGATTTTATCTAGCAACTCTTACATGTAATTTCGAAAACTTACAATTCCTTTTTCCAAACGAAAAGTGATATTTCTAGAATTGTTTCTTTTGGTTTCGAATCCGCTACCATAACATCCGCGATAGAATCGCGTCCTCGAAGCGACAGACTTTCTAATATCGCGCTATTATTCTCGTCTATTAGTATTTACGTGATTTCTTGTTACGTGCAGCCCGAACGGACTTCACCGTACGATTAGTCTAATCTCACTTTTAAAAAAATAATAAAGTTGCTTCGACACTTTTTCGTAATGCAAAAAGGAAGCCTATCGACACATTAGACTCATCGTATTCTCGATCGACGGCGTGAACAAGAAATACTGTAAGTTGTTTATTTTTTTTTTCTCTCTCTGACATCTAAATCTATTTGGTTGAGGTTGAAAATTACTAGACAACATAATTTACCTCTTTCCTTTGTCTTTTTTTTTTTCTCTATACTTACTTCAGTAACTTCAAAGACATGCGGTAGTGATCGAGTTGATACGAGGCAACTTTCGACGTACGCCTCATTCTATACGTAATTTTTTTATGTTCCAAGTGTAGGCGCTGCTAAAAATCGGACAAATATCTATTTCGGTATATTTACGCTGCCTGTAGCCCGTTTCCGTCTCCTTTCGTTCCTCGTTCCGTTGAGTTCCGGCGTTTATGTATACTTATACAGAATGTTCGACCAGCACCTGGGAAAAAATTTTAATGGGAGATTCTGGATCTCAGAATAAGACGAAAATCAAGAATACCAATTTGTTGATAAAGGCTTCGTTAATTAGTTATTAACGTTTGAAGTTCCGCCCGTACTGAATTTTTTTCTCGAAAATGCGCAGGATTTCGGGGGCATATTTATTCACAAAAAACGATCGTAATTGACCCTCGCAACGGAAAACAATTTTTCCAAAACGATTTGAAATTTTTCATTTTCGTCGAAAAATTTGTCCACCTTCCTGAATTTTTTCCTCCAAAATGTGTAGAGGTTTGGGCGTATGTGTATTCACCAAAAATGATTGTAATCGGACCCTGTAAGTGAAACTAATTTTTCCAAAACGATTTGAAATTTTTTAATTTTGTCGAAAAATTTCACATCTTCTCGAATTTTTTTCTCGTTACGTGGGTGGAATTTTGAGGTTATGTCTAATGACCAAACATGATTGTAATTGACCCCTGCAACCAAAAATAATTTTTCTAGTATGATTTGAAACACATGAAATTTCAGGGAAACATATCAATGGATGGTCAGACATTATATTTTCCGTAAAGAATTTTTTTCTCCAAAGGGCGTAGGATTTCAGGGGTATGTATATTCACAAAAAATGCTTGTAATTGACCCCTGGAACCAAATATAATTTTTTTAGTATGATTTGAAACACATGAAATTTCAGGGAAACATATCAATGGATGGTCAGACATATTTTCGGTAAGGAATTTTTTTCTCGGAAATGCGTAGGAATTTGGGGGTATGTTTATTGACCAAAAATGATTGCAATTGATCCTTTCAACTGAAAATAATTTTTTCAGAATGATTTAAAATTTTTTAATAACTTTTTAACGAAACCTCAATCGAGAAATTGATATTCTTGATGTTCGTCTTATTTTGGCCTCTAGAATCTTCCATTAAAATCTTTCCCAGGGTTGAGAACACCCTGTATATTGCAGTTAATTATATTTCACTTAAGAAACTCAGAAGAACGTGTTCGATGGTAACATCTTACGTAAAAGTGTACGATTCGAAAGAAAATGTTATAGTCTCTGGAATGATTCTATAATCTGGGAGTTTCCCGTGGATTTATTATTTTTTTTTTTTTTCTTTTCGTAGTCTTTTCGTTCAAGAAAGCGCATCGTGCTACGATAGGCTCGAAATATTTCGATGCATCGCGAGTCTTGTTCTGTTCGTCGAATACAGCCACCTTATTTACAAGTTAATCGGAAGTAGGCAGTGATGAGAAATGATTAAATATACAGCCGGGTGTCTCTGTTATTGTCGCGTCCCCGGGACCGGGACGTCACAGTTAGGAAGTGATTTGTTACGTTTAAAGTGGCGGGGACAGTTAGAGGGGCAGGGACCGTGACAATCAAAGAAACACCACTGCGGTGGATGTTCTATGAGATATAGCGCTAACGGGTAGGTTGGGTGATTCCTAAAAACAGAAATCGTACATTTACAACTAAGCTTTCACGTGCCAGGCTTCATTTTCGATTTATATCACTTCTGTTTGTTATTTTATTTATAGTTTCAAGTCAGTACTACGTCGAGAGTTTATTGTAATGTGGTTTTATTTTATCTTGAATGTGGAATATAAATTATAGTAGAAATATATGAGTACTGTCGAATTGGTTCACAGATCGACATAATAAATCTTCAAAAATCGTTAAAGTAGAAAAGAAAATAATTCTCTGGACTCGATAATTTCCGTAATAAACTCGTACGTTTTATAGAAACATTCTGCTGAAATTAATTCAAGCTTTCGCTGAATAGAATTTCGCCAAGAATATAACAAGGAATGTATTAATATTTAAGGGTTGAAGAAACAGTGTCACGGGACAATAAAATTTTTTAATTCACCGCACAAATTAATTTACAGTCGATCAACGTACAACACACATTCTAATAAATCCGTCCACTATAACTACCAAAACAAAATAATTGTTTTACCGTGTTGTACGGGGGTTGACTGCACTACCTGTACCATTTCTATTGCATACTGTCCACTACAAATTTGTTCATAAAATAACGTTCACTGTAACAATTAAGTTGTGTAGATTCCGTCGAAAACGAAGCCTTTCAAATTGTTTCACATTTTCAATTCGTTTCTTCAGGGGGAATCAGCACCTACTCGGTAGAACACTATATTTCGCGAGACACCCTGTATATCGAGAATCGTCATCCGGGATGATTTGGTCCAGTCACCGCAAAAACGTTAGTAAGTATAATAAAATTCGATATTTTGGTTTCTTGATCGAAGACCGTTCGACTGGGAAATCAACAGACCCACCCCGCATCTTTCTTTTTTCCATCCTCCGTTTTCACCGTCGAGCTCGGTTCACTCTCTTTCTTTAGCAGCACGCAGTTATTCATTTTTTTTTTTTTTCTTTTTTTTTACGAGCTAATATCTTACCGTGGTTAATAATTCACTTACCTGTCACAAAAATAAATACTTTTATCATGTTGCTTAAACTACTCGCTTACGTACTAGAAACAATGAGTCCTGCTCAACGTGGCCAGCTGTTCCAGCGGGATTTACGATATATTTTCTATGTTCTCATACTATAATGTCTTTTCACGCATTCTCGCTGCTCGTGTTTTTCCATATTTTTTTTTTTTTTTTTTTCTCCTTCCCCTAAACGTTTACCGTGCGTTCAATTTAAATACGCCCGATCCACGCATTATTATCGTTAGAAATCGTACGAGAATTACGACTACCCGTTTTAACCTGCGACGCTAAGAAACGGTCGCGTGTACGCTGACGTTTCGACGTGCAACTGAAGGTCCGTGAGACGCAAATTGGCTTCGAAAATGGACGAAAGTCTCGGAGCTGAATCAGTTTCTTCTTTTTTTTTTTTTTTCGTTTTTCTCTTTGGCAATTTCAGATACACGAGTTTGCAAAAGCGGATTCGATGCGACAAAGTAAAGGAAAAACGAAACAGGGTTACGAATCTGTCGTTACGAGACGATAATTACAATTACCTCGGCCCGCGTTTCGATACACGTTATTAGAGTTTACGTTGATCGGATAGCCTCGATTAAACACACTCTGAACACTACGTTTTAACGCGGCAAGTATAAGCATCGTAAAAAATATGGTTATTGTAAAAAACTAGGCTACGTCGTTATCCGGTATGCAAGCATTCAAGAATCCACGTTCCGATACCGCGTATCGGTATTCAAGAATCATCGGGAATGCGTTTTCGTTGAAATACTGTTCCGTACGAAGCAAAAAAGAAAAAAAAAAAAAAGAGATAAACCTAACCGTGCGAAGCTAAGCTCAATCGTTATTTTTTTTTTTTTTTTCATACAAATAGTGTGTTCAGATATCTGGTGCTTCTCGTTTCTTTCTTGGTACAGCTACATCCTTTGGCACAAACAATGCCGCGTTCAGTTCGTACGCCTCCCCAGTCTCAGTGGCATACAATTTCTTAGTACTTGGAAATCCTAAAAACCTATTTCGCTGAATTGTTCTCCCATCTCTTCGCGGATCCACCGTGTCGCGTGAATCGTCACTCTCCTTACTCCTTACGTTAAACATCAATTTTCCATTAAAGATTCCGGTTTCGTCACGCGTCTCGTTAGGAATGGCGGGTATTTCTCTATCTAATCCCTAAATCTTGCGCGTTCATTCATCGTTTGTAGCGCGCGTTCCTCGAAAACGACCTATCCGGGAACACTCGGTGACGGTTTCTTTATTCGCGACTACTAACCAGTTCGCTGGATATCGGTGTGTATTTTTTTCATTTTCTTATTTGTTAATTCTCTTTCATCTAGTCCTTTCTCGTCTAACGATACGCGTACTACAGCTAGAAACTTCTCGAAAGGATAATCCCCTATTCTCACGACCATTTCATGCGACCTTTGATTCAGAGGGAACCGTTTGTTTGCCGTTTCGATGTGAAATCGCGCCGACGATAGGTGTATTCCGTTGGATCGTTCATGATTTTAACAAGTTATAGGAAACGCTGTCTATAACGTTCTTTCGTTCGTGTCGGTTCTGGAAGTTCGCGGATACTGACGCGAACGCCATCGCTCGAAGACCCTCGCAATATACACTTCGAGGGAATTTCTTCCCCCGTCCCAGGAGGTACGGTACAACGTTGAGCGATTTATTCACAAATCGACAAAATCCCTTCAGGTCCATGGAGTGTATCGTGATCGCGCCGGGTGTCAGATGGCCGTGTCCAGAGCTGTCATACTCGTTGAAATATCCGGATCCGCACGACAAGCTTCCAAAAACTCGGACAGAGTCACGACTCCGTCCTTGTTCCCGTCCATTTTCTGCAACGGTTACAAACATTTGTATTTAATCATTTTCGAACTCATGCACCGATGGTTTATTCGCGACACGAACGGGTTTTTAACAAACGCGTGGGTCATTTAACGTCTTCGAAATACGAGGAAATATTCGATCGATGTTCGAAGGGTGATTTTGCGAATTTTAAAACACCTTGAAATTTTGTGTACAAATAGAGCAGATACACTCGCACCGATTTTTTTCGTTCGAGTCATAGTTTAATTTTAGAGTAGAGTTATCTTTCTCGTCGAATATCTCGTAAATTTCTTGAGAAATAGATACCTTTCGAATTACCCCCTCCACCGTCCTTTGAAATTCACTTTACTCTAGTTCTTCCCAAAATTTCATTGAAATATATACACTGTTGTAGGAGTTATGGACGTTTGAAAATTGGACCATTTTTATAGGGGTTTTCTCACAACTTTTTGAACATTTTTGGAATTTCTACATATTCGTCGCTAAAATACGCGTCGTTTGCCTTTTGAAACATTAAAATCCTCCAATCCGTTCAAAAGTTATGATTTTTCAAACATATGCATGAAATTTCAGGGAAACATATCAATGGATGATCAGACATATTTTCGGTAAGAAATTTTTTTCTCGGAAATGCGTAGGAATTTCGGGGTATGTTTATTGACCAAAAATGATTGCAATTGATCCTTTCAACTAAAAATAATTTTTTCAGAACGATTTGTAATTTTTTTTCGCCGAAAAATTTAGGCACCTGGTTCCTGTACACCTACTTATTCTGTCTCAACATATTATACATTATGAGGTTATAAATAATCACGTGGTCTACGGAGCTACGTTTGTGTAATGATTACCAAAATGTTGTAAGTTGAAAACTCTTTTAATTTCAACCGTGATTGGATTAATTGTACCAAGGCTGTACGTGTGTAAGTTTGCTAATTTTCGATTGTATACAATTATACAAATGCGCCTAGATTATATTATGATGCATGAATAGACATTTCAAACGCACTCGACTGAAATCCTTTAATTACCCAGTTCTAATTATAGTAGGGTCATGTAAATTTGACGGTTCGAATCCCTTTAGAGTGATAATACGATAAAAAATCAGTCGATGTTGATGTGTATCGTGTCAAGACTGTGGATAAAAGAAGCAAATTGCCAAATTATTGTTGTCTTCTCCTAACTAGCAAAATTTACAGTGGCTCATAGCGATTCATTCAAAAGACAAATTGAAAAGATGGAAACATAAGAAAAAGCTTTCGTTTTTCTTATTAAAATCGTATATTTTATTGTATACTTTTATAGAAAACATTAAACAAATTAATAAACCTGCAAACATTGTACCACCTCGTTGATGTAATCTCCAGATATTTACATTAATATCGACTGACGTTGAAGAATAAAAATTCTCTGTTAAAATGAGTTTAATTACAACAGGTACTAAAATGAGGGAAAACAGTTTGAAGTTTAAGAGGGAATAAACAAATTAATTCTCATGTCTAGATGTTGGTTAAGGGAAATAAATCTGGATAGAACTCATCAGTTTCAATACAAAAGTAAATACTATAATAAATGTTAAACCAAGTAATTCCCGATTACGTGAAAATAAAACGTTCACCACCTGGAGATTTTACGAGTTTTGATTGGCAATTAACGTGTTAAGCGTATATCGATTACAAGTATTAAAGAGATTATTGCGGTTATTGCAAACGAGCTCTGAAAAGAAAATCTTGTCAATATTAATCACTGTACAGTCTCGAAACCGATATTGGGATGGCTGAATATTAGAAAAATGTAGTTTTTTCTGATTAATTAACTTTTAATATATTCATATACGATAAAGGACAGGCATATTCAACGTCCTTTTATTCTTACAGATGAATAATAAATCGATCAATTGCAATTACAAAATTCTGTGCCAGTTGAGCGTTGAATTTGTATTACATTCCGAATTAAAAATTGACATTCTCTTTTTGCAATAGTTGTTCGAATTTTCACAAAATCCGAACTAAGTAATTTCAGGTAGGGATGATTGGGTACAAATAAGGAAATTCCAACTCCAATCCTCATATAATGCGTGGTAACAGGAACTCGTTTCTGATGAAACGAAGGTATGAAATATTCGTTCAAATTGTCTCGCTGAAACGAATTGCGTCGTTCTTTATTCAGCGTCGAATACAGATAACAAAGGGTACTACCCTTCTAGACGCTGTCATTCATAACTAACAATGTGACAACCGCTAAAAGGAAACTTTTTCTTACATCGTAGACGTTCGTTCGACAATTTACAAATAGGCACTCGCTCTCTTCGTCAAAATGAACGAATAAGGCTGTCGATGCTCGCGAAAATCCTTTTGTCGCTATATTTTGTAGCTAACTGTTCGCCATTCGCTAATAAAATTGTTTTCACGAACTTTTCGATCACAGAAATTAATCGACGAATACATAAAATGGATTAGAAAATTATTTTTTATTTGAGACCTAAACGGAATGGTGGCAAACCTCTTTTTCGTATTTAAAACATTCAATAAAATGATATCTAATTTAGTAAGTTATTAGAAATGTTTGGAATTTAATATTTTTTACAACTCTATCTATTTTTATAACAAATTTATTAAATTTAGTTTCGTCAGCTAAATTAATGAATAAACCTCTAATTTTTTCGTTTATTCCCTTTGACTTTATTGTTTCTTCTGAATGCCATTTGGGGGAAAATATGGTCAATTAAGAAACAAGTATTATTTTCTCAAACAATAATAAATATCATTTGGAAAAAAATATGTTCAATTAAGAAACAAGTGTTCTCAAACAAGCGGTACATCAATTTTTTGTTAATCGACCGAACGTAAGAACCTAAAATCAATCGAAGTATTTATGAGATATAAATTAAGATTATTCGAAACGATTATTTTTGATTTACTATTTGAAATAAATTTGGTCCAGGGCTGGACCTTCATTTCGCTTCATATAAACTCTTCCAAGGATTTGAAATAGGTTCTGCAACAGAATGTTGCAACAGTGTGAACGTATCCCCGGGCTGCGTTTCGTACATGTGTAACGCTTAGCGCGAAATACGCTTGATATGCACCTTGTGTGTGCACTGTCTCTGCAAAGCGACTCTTTTTAAGTGCTTCAAGTGGGTTCTGTGTCGCGCGTTCCACACGTGAAAATATGTGGAGGAGTGTGCAGCTGTTGCTTTGCCAGATGGTGTTTGGGACGAATATGCTTCCCTTGACTTTAGCAGATAGCACGGGTAGTAATATCGCCCGGAACATATGAGAACAGCGAAAACGTACAAAAGTTATTAACGGCATGGCTAGTTACGCGATCGTTCCGCACGGATAAAGATATTTTCTAGGTAATTTGCAAATTGTTTTTAATCGTCCGTAACGAGCAGTTCACGGTTCTCTACTATCGATTTAGAATATTCAGATTTTCTACACGCGATCGTTTTATCGAATTTTAATTTTTTCAAATTCGATAACAGTCGCTTTATTTTATGAAATAAATTATTCAGGTGAACGGATGGAAAATGTCGAAAGGCATTTTTGCATAAAATTCAGAAAATCAGAGAAATTATTTTAAGGAACGATGGAGGAGGGAATTCAAAAAGCATCGATTTTCTAATATTTTCGTTTGAACTTATTTTTAAATATTCTCGAGATATTCGACGAGTACGGTGGTAGTTTTCAATTTTCTTTAAGGGTTGATTCACCCCTGAAAGTGAATTTTGACTCGAATGGAAAATAGGTGGTCTATTCTGTACACAAAGTTAATAAATACCATTTAAAAGAATAATCAAAGAAATAAGAAATTATCGAAACATTACAGAATTAAGATTCAATATAGAATCCAACATGATCAAAGAAAACGTTTCAAACATTTCTCATAAGATCGATCTCAATAAAAGTGTTCCAGTGCCTCGTGTTATTTTTCTATACTGGTAACTAATTTTACTTTCGTCGAGTTCTAGTGGAAAAATGCTTGAAACGTGTTTTTCTGTGACCACGCCTTTCTTAACTAATAACCACGTATGTAAAGAATAAAAAGGATCTCTTCTACGAATTGTAAATACACGATTTAAATTTAAAGAAAATTCCATTTTGAGGGTAAAAGGAAAAGCATGAGACATTCGTACCTGGAACATTCGATCTACTTTCTCGCGTACGCCCTGGTGATCCAAATTCGGATCAGCAAATTTCCCCATCAGTTCGTATACGGCTGTCACGATATCCGTCATTTCTTCCCTCGTGATACACCCGTCGCCATTGATGTCGTAGAGGGAAAATGTCCAGCGTAGTTTCTCATCGATGGAACCACGGGACAATATACTAAGGCCGATAACGAAATCCTGCAAAACAGGAAGGAAATTGGTCCTCTCGAAGTTAATTGTTTTCATACGCGATAGGGTTTCTATTATTTATCGATAAACAAATTATATTTCACGCGAACAAACAAGTCTGAATTCTTTCAATAAATGAACTTTTCGAAGTACTTATTAAATGAATTGTAAAAGATAAAAAAGAGTGAACAAGAAGAAGATAACACAACTAACATCGCTTGGTTCTTGGAAACGAATTGTTGAACGAAAGGTAAAAAATTATGATCCAGTATCTATTGCATCATCCATTCACTGTCAATAATGTTTAGATAATGGAAATAATTTCCCACCTCTGGGAAAACTTTTTGGGAGATTCTAGGGGCCAAAATAAGACGAAGATCAAGGATACTAATTTGTTGATCGAGGCTTCGTTAAAAAGTTATAGAAACATATCCGGCCACACAGTATATTTTCAGTAAAGAATTTTTTTCTCGAAAATGAGTAGGATTTCGGGGGTGTGTTTATTCACCAAACATGGTTGTAATCTACCCCCTCAACCGAAAATAATTTTTTTAGTATGATTTGAAACACATGAAATTTCAGGGAAACATATCAATGGATGGTCAGACATTGTCTTTTTGGTAAGGAATTTTTTTCTTGAAAATTCGTAGGATTTCGGTGGTATGTCTATTCACCAAAAATGATTGTAATTGACCCCCGCAATTGAAAATAATTTTTCCAGAACGATTTGAAAAAATTGTTTTTCGCCAAAATATTTAAGCTGTCGATTTTCATTAAAAATTCGTTTTTCATTTTTAATAAATTTGTATGGCGCTGTACAGAAAAGTTGTTTCATACTTTTTTGCAGGTATCCATGAACTCTAGTTCCCCCCCAAAATTTCAATTAAATATATTCACTATTGTGGGAGTTATGGCTGTTTGAAAATTGGACCATTTTTATGGGGGTTTTCTCATTTTGCGAAGTCAAGGAATAGCTTTTCGAATATTTTTGGAATTTCCACATATTCTACGCCAAAATACGCGTTGTTTGCATTTTGAAACATTAAAATCGTTCAATCTGTTCAGAAGTTATGACGTTTTAAAGACTTCGAGGAACCATTTCAGGCCTCAGATTATATTTTCGGTAAGGAATTTTTTTCTCGAAAATGTGTAGGAATTCGGGGATATGTGTATTCACCAAAAATGATTGTAATTAACCCCAGCAATCAAAAATAATTTTTTCAGAACGATTTGAAATTGTTTAATTTTGTCGAAAAATTTCGCACCTTCTCGAATTTTTTTCTCGAAAATAGATAAGATTTCGAAGATATGCCTAATCACCAAAAATGATCGTAATCGACCCCCTCAACCGAAAATAATTTTTCCGTGAACGCTTTGAAATTTTTTTAATTTAATTTTGTTAATAACTTTTTAACGAAGCCTCAATCTAGAGATTGCTATTTTTGATTTTCGTTTTATTTTGGCCTCCAGAATCTGTCTTTAAAATTTTTCCCAGGGGTGGCCGAACACCCTTGTACAAATTTATATTATAATACGTATTTCGATTTCAACAACATCCCCTGATATCCACCACGGAAAATGATCGATTTGTCGTGGAGCGTCTCGCATGAAATATGGGTGCATATGTTACGTATGTGGCGTATCGTAAAGCGAACGAAGCCTGCAAACTGTTTCCAATCATGATAGAACAATTATTATGGAAATTCGAGCAGAACTTTGGGTACTGCTAGAGAGGGACTAGTTTGCAACTTTCGCGGCTGGCCTATTGTACCACTCGTGAGTATTTGAATTTACCTCGGAAGGGAACAATTACGACGATACGTAAATAACTTCCGTGTATTCTATATACTCGGCCGTGCAATTTGAAACACACCGAAGAAAGGTACTCATTAATGGTGTCTATGGTTAAAAGAGAGCTTGTACAATTTGTTCTTCCTTAGAACTCGGTTTAAGACTTGAAAATAATTTCTCTTCACGTTTCAATTTCCACTTCATTCTATTAAAAACGTAAGACACAGCGTAATTAACAGAACATTGTTACGCAGCATAGAAACTAATCCAATAAAGAAAATTGTTCATTCAGGAATTCTTGTTAATACTCGAGCATCAAGTAATATACTCAAACCCTTTTCTAACACGGTTGTTCGCGCTAGAATATACTTGGCGGAATTTCTAAACAATTATCGAAAATTGATTAGATGTACACACGTCCTCCAGAAAATTGATCTAGTCCAAATAATATTTTCTATAAATCTTAGCAAGTGTTCAATGTGAAACAGTTAAATATTTTCTCCATCTTCGAATTGAAGTGTTATTTGTTCTAAAAGGAATTTTATTAAACGGAGAAACATGCAGTGCATTTCGTGATTGGAAGAACCAAAATGGGTTTTTTCTCGGTTTTAAGGGACACTCGCGCCGTGGGCATATGTTGTCCCCGGAGTGGTTAATGTTTCTCTCATGGATCAAAAAGCTGTGACCGTGAAAACGTCAGAGCTGTTAGCGCGGCAAATTGCATCCTATGACACACAAGTATAAAAGAACATCAACGAGCTCGAGAGATAACTAGAGTGCATAAGAAGCGAATTCTTTGAAGAATAGAAAGAGGATATTTATGAAGAAGGATTCAAAAGAATTCTTTGAAGAATAGTAAGAGGACTATCGTGCTAGAAAGTCGGACGAAAATTTTTGTAACGAGAAGTTAATGTCGGAGCCTGTATTAAAATTCGAAACTTTATTCCCCCGAAGTAGATCGCGGATATTCATGCAAATGCAGCCGCTTTTTTTTTTAGAAAATAGGAAGGTAGAACTTGAATTGAAATTTGTTTCGCCATTATGCAAAACCGTGAGTCTCAAAATTTTATCGAATTTGTGATTTAAATCACAACTCTAAATCACGACTGTTTTATATTTAGAAAAATTACTTTTTTGGTGTAGCATGAATTACAACTTTTTGAGATATTATATTCTTCATTGTGGCTAAGTTGTTATTTGGAAAAAATAATTTTAATTGTGATTTTTTATGTTAAATAAAATGTATAAAATATAATATAAATAAAGAAGAGAAGGTCTAGTTGTTTAGATTTCTGAGTATTTTATAATTTGACAATTTAGTTCCAAATGGCATTACACTAAAATTAAAATTAAAATTAAAATTCATTTTAATTTTGAGTCATTTGAAGTAATAGAAAAAATGCTACTTCCACAAGTGAAACAATGATATATTTTCAAAGACAAACCAAAAACAGAAATTGGATCACCGTTAATATTAATAGATTATGAATTTAAAAACTCGTCAATTTCTAGAAAAAGATTATTTATCTTTATAACATTTTAGAACGGAGATTGTTTCATAACGAAATATCGACAGTTTGGCAATTTCGTGTAAAATATACATTTTAAATTTGTATAAAATGTAAAAAGCAACGCAATTAAATTCGCGTGCAGTTTCATGTAAAGTTGCGAAGCAAAATGCAATCATGATGTGCCTGTGCAGTGAAAAATTAGTTACTCGTGCGTGGTTACAGAATAGAAAACCCGATGAATACAGATAGCGGAATGTTGTATAAATTCCAGTAGAAGGTACAAAGCCTGAAATAAACCAAGAACGACGATACTTAATCTTAATTACGTTCAGACTCTAAAGTTTCATGAACCTTTCATTCCGCTTGTTTGCAGTTCGTGCTTGATTTCACAGTTTCCGACACCGCCTTTCTTTCATGGGGAAAGGAGGTTTTAACTAACGTCTTTGTAATAAATTTCCCTTTACATCCACCGAATCGCGTATCGCGTTCGTATCTACGAGATCGTCGATAGAAATTAATTAAATTGAAAGGAAACAATGTTTCGAAGATGAGCAATACGACCGGCTGATTTGTTGAAAATTACTTTTTAAATTTTTTGGTATTTTCGTTATTAAAAATTATCTCTCTTCTCTAAATAAACTAATCTCGTATCGACGAGATAAATAAATGAAAACTAAAATTAATATGTTGAGTTCTCAGCTGTGTTTGAAATCCTTGATTCATTCTGGATGTTAATTTGGGGAATATGATTTCGAGAATAACGCGTTTAAAATTTTAAATTTAAAATTTTTAAATTTCACCTCTTTACGTATCTTTTCGTTCGTATTTTTACTGCATTCGTTTGTTAAATATTATAATTTTGATTTATGAGAAAGATGAGAATCTTCTCTTGGTATATATTTAACATCAGGAATATTTCCATTAAGATAACTTTGTGACAAGTTTTTTTGTGGAAAATATTGTAAACAGTTCTCGGTGAATATAAGATAACGACGATTTTTAGCCAGACTACCGACCTGTTCTGTTATGAATAAATTGTTTTCGTCCACGGGGCTAAATGGAGCAATTTGTCGTTAACTATTCGACATCGTGCTCGCAGTACGCTCGGCCTGACGTTAATAGCATCGACATCTTCGACCGGATACAAAAAGAATTAATAATGACGGCCCTGCAATACGAATTCTGGCGCGTATACGACACGGCCGAAAGCACTTTATAGTTCATGTTCGTGGGACAAATTGGATTAGTAAACGCTTCAATTACGGTAAATCCAGTTATGACAGCGTTTTCTACTCCGGAAGTACGTAGTCGATGGGAGAATATTCCGTGTGTTGCTTCTATTAGCTACGGATATTCGACAATCGAATTGCGGATAGTTTGAAATATCGAATAGACAATTAGAAAACGCTGAAAATCAAATAATTCCATTATGAGGCTATAATAGAATATTATATAGGGCAAAATACTTAATGTGCAATTACTCGATTCTGACAATATTGCTTTTCTTATTCATTTATCAAAACCATTGCCCCTTTATTTCCTATCCAATGTTTGTAATTCAAGAAGGAATACTTCAACTTTTAAAATTTCTATTTTTATTTCTAAATTCAGTGATTTAAGTAGAATGTTTTGGAATCTATTACATAGATTTCTCCCTCCATTTGCTATTCAATATTTGTAATTCAAGAAGGAATACTTCAACTTTAAAAATTTCTATTTTTATTTCTAAATTCAGTGATTTAAGAAGAATGTTTTGGTATCTATTGTGTGCATAGATTTCTCCTTCTATTTGCTATTCAATAATTCTAATTGAAAAAGAAATACTGTATCTTTAAACACTTCTATATTTATTATTAAATTCAGTGATTTAAGAAGAATCTGTTGGGATCAAAAAAGATTCCCATTAGTAACCAAACATTTCGTATACACGTTCAAGACAAGCTGGACATTAAATAAGTTATACATGCAGTGCAAGTAAGCATGATAACGGTGAGATAGGAATTCCTCTTCCGCAAACACAGGAATGCGTTTACATCAGTCCTAAAAGCAAACAGAAATGCTCGACGGAATAAATAGCGATTGTTGATTTAGGCTGTGGTGATTACACTCACAGTTATGGCACGGCGGACAAAATTTCAATTGCACGCAAAGAATCGAAACTCTAGAAATTCTGGAAATTCAAAATATCAAAATCAAATCAATCAAAATATAAAAAAAACAGTTATATCTTTGTCTATCTTACCAAACGCAATTAGAAGATCGTACACATTTCATAATCTTCTCATATTAGAATTCTAATCTATTTTAATTCAATTATATTCTCATATTCTAAGCTCCTTTCATATTTCGTATTTTTATCGCAACTTTTTAACAGAGCTTCGAAGAACCCGAAGAATTATATTTATATAACATTTTTTTTATATGCTGACAAAGTTTAGACAATAAAAAATACATTATTCCTAGCAAAGAATGTAGTCCGAAGAATGTATTTATTTATCAGATAATTGAAGTTTAGTTCTCCGAGTAAATATTGTTATATTTTTAAAAATTCGGTGCAAGTTTGTGTAAGGCAAGGAATCATTATTCACACATTTTTTTTATATGCTGACAATGTTTAGACAATAAAAAATACATTATTCCTAGCAAAGAATGTAGTCTGAAGAATGTATTTATTTATCAGTTAATTGAAGTTTAGTTCTCCGTGTAAATATTGTTATATTTTTTAAAAATTCGGTGCAAGTTTGTGCAAGGCAAGGAATCATTATTCAGTCGACGAAAACGTACGAGGATTAGGATAAAACAGCAGCGTCGAAGCTTGGCGCGGTAATACGATTAAGTTCAAAGTCGCTGGTCGTCTTCGTCTTTGTCTAAAGGGACGAATTCGCGCGAGGAGAAGCAACGACGAAGATCACGCGATGGAGAAGTCATGTTGTCGTAAGATAAAAATCGCTCGACTAGAAGCATCATACTGGAAAGGAGAAACGGTAATCTTTCCGCGTTTGCAGACTTTAGGGTGAGCTCGTAATGCGACTGAACTTGATAGGGGATTATGCTACGTAAAAGTGTTGCTAATATAGAGCCACCCTTCGAGATAACGTGCATCACTGGAGAACGAAATCTTCTGTTCGTCAGAATTAGAACCGTTCGAACGAGGATTGCTCGTAATCCATTTCGCTCGAATTATCTGCTGAAAAGTTCTAATCTTGACGATTGTACCCAGCCACTTAATACCGGCACGATTTTCATGAAATTTTAACTTTAATTGCGACGATTCCCAAGGAAAATTTACCGACGAAAAATGTGAAATTAATTTTTAGAATCGATTGAATTGCGATACTTTTACGTATTATATACGAAATCCATGATTTGTAACAATAAATTAGAAACTTGGTCAAAAGGTGTCAGAGAAATATTTCCAAACTTAATTTGCAACAGTATGAAAAGTAAAAAGAAATTTTTTAATAGAACAGACAGGCGTTAACTAAATTTTGGCCCTAACTGTGTCGCCACAGAACCGCAAAATTTATCTAGGATTATCTCGCGTTACCGCAAGTCGCAAGATCATATTTCACCGTTGATGTATATTATTCCAGAAGCATGGTTATGGGGCATCCGATAGAAAGACTTAATTAAACGGGCCAAGTCGTCAAAGAAGAACGTATGAACTTTATTGCGTACAAAAGACAAGAAGAACGAACGAGGGAAAATGTTCGTTACACACAAAGAGAGAGAGAGGGAGATAGTCACGTTAACGTGCCAGTTTAGAGAAACTCGCGAGCTAATTACACAAAGTACATTTTCAGCCCCGAAGCCACGGGGGATAATTGTGTTAGTTTGTAATTATCCCCCGACGACTCGTCTGGTTTTCTTATTTCTCGACCGTGGAAACCGTAAACACGGAGAAATGAACGTGCGCTATATCGAGCTGCAAATTAACCACGAATGGCGGATTGATTCGGGCCAGCTATCGATTGGAAAACTTACCTAGATCTATGTTGCTCATTATCGGCATCCCACCTAGCAATTAGCGTTAATCTCCATCGGATATTTGTCTTAAGCATACTTGCCCTCCGAACCAGGCGACTCGCTATTTGCACGGCGCGACAATGTGTACGATGGGGACGGAGTTAGGCTAATTTTATTCACGAATAACGAATGCAAACATCGGACTTGATTCGTAAACTAATTTCTACGTTTCGTTCCTAAATTAGAACCTATCGACGAATTTTTTTTAAACCAACATTCGGCCGAGCAACAATCTCATATGTTATTCGAGATGAAAATTTGCCAGACTCTGTAAATGAATTTTAATTCTATGTAAATTTCTAAAATAAACACCTCAGCTTTTTTCCTTTAATATTTGTATGAAACCGATCTTGTCGAGATATGATTATAGTCGAATAAGAAGCTTAATATACAGGGTGTTTGGCCACTGGGAAAAATTTTAATGGGAGATTCTAGAGGCCAAAATAAAACGAAAATCAAGAATATCAATTTCTTGACTGAGGCTTCGTTATAAAAGTATTAAAAAATTTCAAATCATTCTGAAAAAATTATTTTTGGCTGCGGGGCTCAATTACAATCATTTTTGGTCGATAGACATACCCCCGATATCCTACGCACATTCGAGAAAAAAATTCCTTACCGCAAATATGTCTGACCATGCATTGATATGTTTCACTGAAATTTCATGCGGATGTTTAAAACATCATAACTCCTGAACGGATTGGACGATTTTAATGTTTCAAAAAGCAATCAACGCGTATTTTAGTGAAGAATATGTAGAAATCGTAAAAATATTCGAAAAGTTGATCCTTGACCCCATAAAGTGAGAAAAACCCCATAAAAGTGGTCCAATTTTCAAACGACTATAACTCCTACAATAGTGAATATATTTTAATGAAACTTTTTTCTGAAGTAGAGCCCATGGGTACCTACAAGAAAGTATTAGACAACTTTTCTGTGGGGCGTCAAACAAATTTTTAAGAATAATCGACAGGGGGTAGATGCTTAAATTTTTCGGCGAAAAAAAAAAATTTCAAATCGTTCTAAAAAAATTATTTTTAGCTAGAGAGGTCAATTATAATCATTTTTGGTCATTAGACACGCCCTCGAAATCCTACCCATTTTCAAGAAAAAAATTCAGGATGGCGGACAGATTTTTCAACAAAATTAAAAAATTTCAAATTGTTCTGGAAAAATTATTTTCAATTGTGGGGGTCAATTACAAGCATTTTTGGTGAACATACCTTCCCCCGAAATCCTACCCACTTTCTAGAAAAAAAATTCAAAACGGGCGGAAATTTAAACGTTAATAACTTTTTAACGAAGCCTCCATTAACAAATTAGTATTCTTGATTTTCGTCTTATTTTGGCCTCTGGAATCTCCTATTAAAATTTTTCCCAGGAGTAGCCGAACACTCTGTATGAATAACTTTTTGTTTTTGTTTGGATGTATGAACTAGTTCGTCCATGTTACAAAATAAGACTAGATATTTATAGTTCAGTTGCAATTCGTAGCTTATTAACGCTAAACTTGTTTGCCTTACATCATATTGGAATATTACAATTCTTGGAATTCTTTAATTATAAAACAAACTTACCTCAAAACTGAGGATGCCACTATGATCCTGGTCCAGGGTGTTGAAAACATAATGCGCGTACTGACTAGTATTGGCTGTATAAACAAACAAAATATACCAATTAAATTAGAATCAATAATAATAAATATTATATACGAACTATCGACTACCACATTTTTTTATTGTAAACACAGAAATTTCTATGTTTGTGTATTGTGTATTGTGAAGTTTCAACTGTACGAAAGAATGAAATTCGTCCAATATTTTTATACGAGTTTAAAGTTGGACAAGGAGATTCGACGATCAAAAGGGAAATTATGAAAAATATTTCCCACGTGATGTTACATACATATATTTTGAGATAACCATACCCACATTATGGTGATTTTAATCTCTCTCTGACGTTGCTACTGCGAATGCACATAAAACGAATAGCTTAGCATCGATAAATTCTAGGCAGCTTTAGAGGGCGAACCTGTTACACATAAACAGCATACACGTTATACGCTGGACTATAAAACAACCACGGGATAGTAAATTTTATTCGTTGGATGGCAGCTGTCAAATTTAACAGGAAACCGTGGGACCACGAACGAATGACGCTCGTTATTGATGTGTCAATGTGTTCCATTCAATATGAATGTATGTAAACAACGGGAAAACAATTTATTTCGACTATGAAATACCACATTAAAGAGTAAAAGCGATCTGTTGTAAAATTGTTGTTCTATGTCACAAAATATTTATGATCGTTGCATATATTTCCAAGAGCGTATTTTTCAATTCGTATTACAACTAGTTTCTGATAATTAATTGTATTTCATTAAAGAATTGGTAATACAGTTACAGCGAATAATTATAAACTCAATCATATTTCCATATTAATATTCAAATAAAGCATCGAAGGATTTGTTGTTTTTATGTTACTGTTTATGTTCTATAAGTTGTTGAGTCGATCGCAAATAAAATGTTAGCGAATTGTACGTGTTTATGATCGCGAATACTATACTTTAAAAAGACCGATAGTTTTCTTTACGTAGATTTATTCGAAACGAAGTAAGCTATTGCATATAAATACAGTACATTAAAATCTCTATGAAATTTAGAAAATTTGCATACAGATCGAATTTTTGTTTGTTTATACTTCAGACTGTCGGCCATTTTTAATTGAAATCCCCGCATAAATTAATACTGGCCGACGTGATTTAGCGCCTCGATCGTGCTGAATGTCGTTGACAAGGGATAAGCTGATGAAACATGTTTATACGTTGTCGAATTTTTTTTTGTCAAAGATTTTCGGATTTTTCGCCCGTAAATTCTCGTTCGGTGTTCCTCTTACGCCGAACGGCAAACAAATCATGATATCGATACGACATGTCGCTTTCGACCGAAAATTCCTTCCCGAAGGAAAATTGTCACTGTCATGGCGGCCGTCTTACGTATTTACGGTCACGTCTCAAGCAGTTCAACGTTTTAACAGGTTAAACGCGTAAATAAATGCCAAGAAAGAAGAGTAACGCTTGCATTAGAAACATTCTTCAGCAAAATAAGTCGAAGTTGATCAAATTTTGCATTTTATTCGTAAATCCAACGCTTTTTGAATCCAACGATATTTATCCTGAAGAAGAAACTTAAATCTTCGAAGTCACGGATAGTTGTAGAGGGACATAAATTTTTTAAACTTTCGGGGTGGGGGGGGGGGGCCTTTGAATTTAACTCGCTTCCTAGCATAAAGGAATCCCGAAAGAAAATTCAGTTCAGGAACGTGAAAGTAGATGGTTCAACCTTTTCCATAACCCCTAGGAATATTACCTTCTTTTCTTGGAGTCATAGTGATATTTATGGGCACCGATGTACACAGAGATCCAAAAATACATTGTAAAATATTTTTGTAAATAATAATCGTTGGCAAAGTATTATTATTTATCGCTCCTCGGGGGGTCGAACGATTGTCTCGTCGATGAAACGTTAGAGCAACCTTTTCAGGAACGCGACGAACACAAAAACGTTCTGCGAACAGTATCGATACCGTTTACACAATACACGAAATACTGGGTCATTTTGACGTGGGAATTTGTTACCATGGAAACTATTACTAGAAGTTCAACGGTAATACCGCGGTGGCATTTGCTTGTGTTCGATTTTGCTTTCCCTCGCTTTCTATTTTTCTTTCTCCTTCTCCCAAGTATCTTTTTTTTATTGCTTATGCGTTTCAGCGAAACTCCCTGTTACTCTAAAGCAGAGGGAATTGAAACGTATACACGCGCCTCGAATAAATAGAGAGAAATAGCATTGGCGTTAAATTCGAACCTTTCATCGAAATAACTGTTTTCCTGTTAAGCTCTGGGCGTGGTTTGGTTAATTTCGGTACCGTAACTCGTGTTCCGATCGACCCATCGACTTCAAATTTGGAACGAATCTTCAGGAGACTCGACTTTATCGTCGTAACCACGGACATTGAATTTTTTATAAACAAAAAAACAGAAGAAAATCGATAATTCGACTTTAAAACTGTCAATTTCTTAAAATATCTTAGACGAGATGAACTTTATAAGACCGTATATTTCATTACGTAAATTCTATAATTTTTATTATTTTATAATGAAAAAATTTGAAACTATCCTCTAAGGACATTTTTGTGTAACAGGTTCGAAACCAGACTTCATTCGTTTTTCATTTGTTTCGTACAACGAAACTCTAAATGGAAAATCGTTCGGAAACACGAAAAAAATAGATACAAGCGTATTGGGATTTTTCCACGAATAAAGCGACGAGTTTTATTGTAAAAAAAAATATATAATGCTCTTATCGCAGAGGTTGATAGAGCCTTTGTTTTATATTTCGATAACGTTCGTTTAAGAAGTTTATTTTACGACTTGGACGGGTACGTATTACTTCGAAAAAAATTGATCGATCTGTGTTACCAGCATCGCGTTGCTAATTTAGTTACGCGGTTGCAAGTTTGTAACCGAGAATAGACGGAGTACTTTGTCGTAAAAACCGTTGTTTACAGTTTTATAGTAGCTAAATCTGCACGGAATCGCGGCATTTGAAATTCAAGCGCGCACCGTTGCGGCGCATTTAGTAATAAAACCGACAATGAAAAAAGTTGTAACTCTAAAGTGCTTTATTTCGGACTGCCGTGTCAAATTGATTCGTTTATTCCTCTTATCTTACATCCTGATACTTTTCGTTACTATTCTTCCACGCTGTAAGTTTCATTTTTTATTGCGTGCGTGGTATATTCAGTCTTCGTAAACTTTTATCAGTTTGTTAGAATAATTAAAACATTAAACAAAATTTCCTGCTATCGTGGACATTTACAGAAAACTAAAATTGAAAGTTTGGTTGTTAGATGGGTTTAAAAATTTATTTTTTTTATATTTATTTCGTTCATGTGTGTTTGTATTTATAATAATTTTCTGTGCACATTCTCCTGCTTTTTATTTTATTACGTTTTAATATTTCAAAACGATCGACAGATGTTAATTGTTATTATTTCACATAATCGATCAAGTCTCTGTGCGCATTCTGTACTTACTATTGTTTCTTTTCTCTGCGTTTTAATATTTTGTAAACGATCGAATGATCGATGAGGGCTTCGAACTACTCGAATCGATATTCCATTGAATTTTCTATCGACTGGTCCGTAATTAAAAAGATAGTAACACCTTTGAGACGTTATATTATAATGTACTTACCACCTTGCGGAAAAAACTGTGAGAAGATGTACTTGAAAGTTTCCTCCCTGACGACTCCCGTGGGACATTCTGCCTTGAAGCCACGATATATTCTCTTCAGCTCGGCCTCGGTGAATCCCGTGGCTCGACAAAGGCTCGCCAGAGAATCCGGTCTGTATCGAGGCGTTTGTTCCTCCTCGTATTCCGAGTCTACGAAATTCAAATAAGCGAATATCTTCCATTAAAGTAGAACTTCGTTCGAACGCAGTGGGCGACAAATGGTTCATATAACCGGGTAGCTTCCTACGTAAGAATTCACCGATTATCCATTTAAGATTTAATCAAATTCACAGCTCATTATTCGTACTAGAGCTGTATTATAATATTTATGAACTTGAAAACAACTTGAGAAGACAATGACTTGGTTGAAAAGCAAAGATAATAAATATAAAAAGTATTACTATAATTTTTTTGATTATTTTAGATCTTTCAAACGTACTAGATTATTTCTATTTCGAAGGAACTATGATTTCGAGAAATAATTCTCACTGTTACCTTCAAAATAGAGTGAAAAATTATATCGAATTCAATTACGTATTTCTCTACCACGATTGTGATTAAAGAAGCAGTATTTCAGGAAAATAGTTCATATAACCGGGTAGGTTCGTATGTAAGAATACACCGATTATCCATTTAAGATTTAATCAAATTCATAGCTCATTTTTCCTATTAGAGCTGTATTATAATATTTACGAACTTGAAAACAACTTGAGAAGACAATGACTTGGTTGAAAAGCAAAGATAATAAATATAAAAAGTATTACTATAATTTTTTTGATTATTTTAGATCTTTCAAACGTACTAGATTATTTCTATTTCGAAGGAACTATGATTTCGAGAAATAATTCTCACTGTTACCTTCAAAATAGAGTGAAAAATTATATCGAATTCAATTACGTATTTCTCTACCACGATTGTGATTAAAGAAGCAGTATTTCAGGAAAATAGTTCATATAACCGGGTAGGTTCATATGTGAGAATTCACCAATTATTCTATTAGAGCTGTATTATAATATTTATGAACTTGAAAACAACTTGTGAAGACAGTGACTTGGTTGAAAAGCAAAGACAGTAAATATAGATCTCTCAAAGCTTTCAACGCTTTCATAACTTTATTCAACAATTAAAAAAAATAATTCTCGCTGTTAGCTTCAAAGTAGAGTAAAAAATCAGGTATTTTTATACCACGATTGTGATTAAACTCGGTTCCTGGCAATTCGATTCGTGGAAACAAATTTGCAAAAGATAAATAATCTCTAACGTATAGTAGGAACGCGCGTAGGAAATATTCATTGTTTTGACGTTGGTTGTTGAACAGAAACAAGTACCGTGTGCCAATGGTTTATAATTCGAACGGATTCGAGAGACCAGCTGATATTTTCGGTCGCGTCAACGAACTATCGAGGACCGTCGCCTTAACGAATTTTCTCTCTGCCCTGCTTCAATATTCACGGCTCTGATCTTTGAAGTACGCGCGCCCAATATCTCTTCTCACATGACTGAAAAATGAATACACTCGTTAAAACGTACGACTCGTGCTCGTGTACAGAGCGAACCGCATGAATTCTAATTACAAGCTTCTCCGTAAATTGCTTATTATATGAAAAATGTTTCTGAAAGTGGTATACGGTGCCCTAAATTTCCATAAAGCTGTTTACAAGATATCAGATTGAAAGTATCTCGGATCAAAGTCAACCGGGAAGAGAAATTGGAATTTTTAAATTGGTGACAATTTTTCAAATTTTCCGATGATTTGACATATAAATATCTCAGTATCAAAGTCGATCGGTGTTTGAGAAATTGCAATTTTTACATTTAGAAGGCAATTGATTTTCGATAAGAACTCAACTTCACCGTTGTATCCTCGAGTGGAAGAGGTATTTTTAACTTCATGGATGTCGAAACGAATTCGACGATGATCTGGAAGGAAAAGTCGCCGCTCCGTTCCATTCCACGATATTTGAAATAATTTGAAACGTTTCACTCTTAACCGTAAGTGTGCGTACAATATTAATTATGAGCAAATTAATGCAGTCACATATGCGTAACAATTCTCTGTGATACCAGTTAGGAGTTGAAGTTTAAATTAATTTCGTGTTCCAAGTAAAGCGACTAAACGAGACGAATTCTTTCTTCGCGAAATCTTGCAAATCAAAGTTATTAAGCACAAATCGAAGGATAAAAATTGAGTTACGTAATTACAAACGTGTATTTCTTGCTTTTTTAATTTACTGCTAAAAATTTGATTTGTAGTTCGATACAAGTATCGTGTATGTTTCGAAAATTCCGTTTAATGAATACTGTTTGCTCGCAGGGTATTTTTTCTTTGTCAAGTTACACCCCCGGTTTTTCTACATACGTAATTCGCCAACACGGCAAATAGAGTGGTATCTGCAATTCTCACTTTGAACCTGTAATAACAACATTTCAGTCGAACGGTTCAAAGGCGGAGTAATTAACATTCACACATCCACGGTCTACCTTGGAACGAAACGACGATTTGAAACACGTGCAATCGACACGTGTGTACCAATCATGACCGTGTACACTTGCATGTTTAAATGAATTTTCCACGAATGCTGTGCAACCTATTGTCAGGTTGTTTGGATGGGAATCGACGTATGCTTTCATTCGTTTCGATTAAACGAGGCGTAGAATTGCAGCCTGGAAAACGTTTCCGAGAAATTCAGTTTACCTTCGGTACAGGTGAAAGCGACTTGAATATAATACTAAACAAATTTATCAGCGCCTATCGTTCCGATCAAAAATATTGGTCCACTTTCTTCTGTATTTATATCGAGCCTTTTCTGTAAATTTCAACCCAGAGTCCTTAAAGTAAAATTGATTTAAGATCATATTCGTATCGATTCCATCGACAATGTTATTTTTGAGTAATTGTCAAGCAAAAGACAGAATCTGTCTCAAGTGTAATTATTTTTAATGGGAATTGTAATGAATCGTGAAATAACCTTTTCTTTGAAAATAGATTAAACGTTTACTATTTCTATTCGATGTGTATTGATTACGAACAATTTTATGATACATCGAAATGTTTTCGATCTTCGAACTATTGTAACTTCGTGAAAAGAAGTCGTAGATAATCTTCTGGGAGTCATTTTGAAGATTGAACCTTCTACTTTCAAACCTTTTAGCTGAATTTCCTCGAAGGTCTTCTTACAATAAAAAAAACGACTGGGAAAAGGAAGATGGTTTCGCTTTAAGAGATTCTTCGAATTCATACGGTTTCCTGAAGTTTAAACAAATATTCTACGCGTGCAAAATCTACAAAATTTTTAGATAAGGTATATATAAAAAGCTGATTTTAAACTTGACCAAAATAGTAAATATTAAATGTAAATTAATAAAAATACCTGTAACGTATACGTAAGTATATGTTTTCCAAATTTTTATATGCAGGAAAACAATCTGCATTTTATCATTAATTGAATTGATGTAAATTCAAAAATACTCATTGTCAAAAGATCGATGAAACTGACAATGAGTGTGGGTCAATGGCCATAATTATCACGGGTCTTTAAGATTAGTTAAAATGTACAATAAGAACGAGAACTTCTCAACACTTCTACGGAAGTTTGAATTCACGGTAACTTTCATCGTTTCGACAATTACGATGCAAGATTTTCGTCTCGTTTTCCTTTTTCCCAGCGCGTTCCCGCGGTACTCTCGGTCTTTAAACATTTTTCTGGTTAATTCGTTTCTGAAAACGTAAGTTGCGGATGATACGTACGGTTTATATGAATTTTCATGAAGTGTGCTCGGCAATCTAAGGCCCGTAGCGTCGAGGTAGGGCATACCCATTACTGGTTAACCACCAGAGGATTGCATAAGTAAGAACACACTCTAAGAAATATAAATGGCGATGTTAAATCACGGTACAAAAGAAAAACAGCTGATTCCTCGTACAAAATTAACAAACAACGTCCTCGAAGGTAAGACACACTGATTTCGATGAAACATTACGGATTTCTAGATCAATTATTCAGCCAAGATTTACCTAACATTATGTAATTCTAACTGGGGAAAATAAGAAATGAATCACGTTAGGAAAATTCTGATAAAATAAATAAACAAAATTAACGAACAATGAAATCATCAGTGGGGAAACCCAATATAATGATCAACATATAAATAATAATTAATTATTTATGAATTTAATCGGGATTTTTAAGATCCTTCCATTGTAAACAATATTGCAACATTTTGTAAGTTCAATTAATATACCTAAAATCAAAAAGAAAACAATAGTCTCTGATATAATTGCATTAGATTGAAAGTAAAAATTCTACAGTTCAGGTATCTTGATATTTATTTCTATAAACTAAATTCATGGGAAAATACTAAAGGAAAATTGTCTGTACGTAATGTTTTTGACAGCGTTAATATTCCTCCTAAACGGTTTCCAAACCTTTCATTATGTTGTAATTAAAATAACGAGTAGATCTTTCGAAAATAATTTCTTTCATATTAGAAATGTACGAGGTAATCTCTCCAGGACGAGAATTACGAAATAAAGGAAATTTTTTCTCCGGAAAGATTAAATTCTCCGAGTTCCAAGAATATGGTGCCGCAGAGAGTTGCTTTTAATTCGTCGTCAGCAGTTTGTTCCGCGGCAAGTTCATCCGTAGAAACTACTGCTGGCAAATCGGTGGCTTCAATTTTAGAAAGTGCATCGCCTGCTATCTTTTACTGACCAGGAACGTGCCTAATATCGGTCGAAAAACGCTATTATTCTTGGAACGCCAGCTCGCTTAAGACGAATCAAAAGTTATCACGAAGGTGACATCAAATAAAACTACATAATATCGTTAAGATACTAACGAACTTTCGTGTTTTAAACATCCAATAATGAAACACAAAAGGAATCTCAAACTTTGGTCTAATAGAAAAAAGACACAACGCGAGGACTTATTGAGAGTTTGCAAATACTTCTTTAGTAATGAATAAAAAAAATATTTATATTAATAGACATATTCGTTTTATATATTTTGCTATGTTTTCATAGATTAACTATTTTTTTTGTCACCGGGTGAATTATTGATCACGTATAACTATATATTTTTTCGACACTTATTCGCTTTCAAGTGCCATTAAATGTCGAATAAAATATTCGAAACTCCAATTTCTGAATCAAACATAAAATACGATTCAAATTTTTATCCCGTCTGCTTTTTTAGTTCATTTTCAATGAAGCAATAAAGAATGGAAAGAATCTGTTGAATATTTAAATATCGATTAAAACGGAAAATGGTAAGACCTGATACAATATTCAGAGAAATTAATAAAAGAGAGAAGAAACAAATTAAGGAATAATTTTTTAAACTTAATCCTCGTCAATTTGACGATCTAATAAATTTCTGACTCATCGTGTACAAATTTATTGGTCTGCATAGGCAAGTCAAGTTTTTCGCCAGTGTCGTTTAAATACGGTACAATTCAGTAGCGATCCCAATACCTAAACGATGTCGATAACCATATGGTGCTGGCAAGGGAGATCGAGGAAAGCCCACGGCAATGATAGTCACTCGCGAGAGTATCGAAAAAGGAACGATTGAAGGTGAAGTCGAACACAATAATCTTCGGGACACGTAGAAGAGTGGCGAATGCTCACGTACCTACCAAGAAACACGTTGGAATCATGCAACATAAATGGCTGGTAAAACACGCGAGGTGGCTCCGGAGCTACGACGTAACAGAAGCTCAGGAGACTCACATGTTTCAGGAAAATGTGCTCCAGCCGCTTAATGGCATGCAGCTCACGGAAACGATAGAGAATGCAATGAATTGGCACGAACTTCATGAAACGTATATATCCGACCTGGAGTTTATTCTGCTTGATTTCCGAACGTAAAATCATACTCTGGCGGTGAGCACTTTGACCACGTGCGTGGAATAAATTAACGTCGCGGCCTGGTTGGCTACACGAAACCTCCCAACGACCGAGAATTTTATTTAAAAAACTTGAGAATAATTGTTTTATGATCGTGTCACGTTTTGTGTTACGATTTTTTAAACGTACGCATGAAATTCCAGGGAAACATATCAATGGATGGTCAGACATTGTATTTTCGGTAAGGAATTTTTTTCTCGAAAATACCTAGGAATTCAGTGGTATGTCTATTCACCAAACATGATTGCAATCGACCCCCTCAACCGAAAATAATTTTTTTAGTATGATTTGAAACACACGAAATTTCAGGGAAACATATCAATGGATGGTCAGACGTTGCATTTTTGGTAAGGAATTTTTTTCTCGAAAATGCCTAGGAATTCAGTGGTATGTCTATTCACCAAACATGATTGCAATCGACCCCCTCAACCGAAAATAATTTTTTTAGTACGATTTGAAACACACGGAATTTCAGGGAAACATATCAATGGATGGTCAGACATTGTATTTTCGGTAAGGAATTTTTTTCTCGAAAGTGCGTAGGAATTTGAGGATATGTCTATCGACCAAAAATGATTCTAATTGATCCTTGCAAATGAAAATAATTTTTTCAGAACGATTTGAAATTTTTTAATTTCGCCGAAAAATTTCAGCACCTGCTCGAATTTTTTTCTCGAAAGTGCGTAGGATTTCGGGGGTATGTGTATTCACCGAAAGTTATTGTAATTGACCCCTGAAATCAAAAATAATTTTTTTAGAACGATTTCACATTTTTCAATTTTGCCGAAAAATCTCAGCACCTACACGAATTTTTTTCTCGAAAGTACGTAGGATTTCGAGGGTATGTGTGTTCACAAACAATGACTGTAATCGATCCCCGCAGTCAAAAATAATTTTTTAGAGCGATTTGAAAATTTTTTTGTTGCCGAAGAATTTAGGCACCTATCCCCTGTCGATTTTTCTTAAAAATTCAATTTTGTTTTTTAATCAATTTCTTTGACGCTATACGGAATCCATGAGCTCTATTTCATGAATAAATTTCAATGAAATACTTGTACATTGACTATCGTAGGAGACCATTAGGATCAAATCAGCTACCTCTTCCTCGAATTCGCCAGATCTCATGTACAAGGTGGCTATGCATCAGCGTGTGCAAGGGTTTGAACATGTATTTACGGATGTAATGAAGTTATTCACTTACCAAGAGCGAATTTCACACCGGTCCAAGCTTGGCGAATGTAATTGATCAGCCTTCTGTAGAGGGATCTGGGTGGTCGTTTCGTGGAGGTGCCTTCTTCTTCGTCTCCTTGGCCATCGTTGTCCAAGGTCCCCGGCGGTGGTCCCACGCCGGTGAGTGTGCCAACTTGGTTCCTCTCGCCAAGAATATTCACGACTTCCCGTAGCTCAGGCGCTACACCCGGCAGTCCTGGAGCGTAATTCGCGGGGGCGACGCCTGAACCGAATAGGTTCGCGCCGCCCCCGCGACCTCTGTCACGTCCACGACTACTTCGACCCCAGGCGGCACCGCTACCTTCAGAATTTTATGCCGAGTTACGTTTAAACGATCAGATTTCCAGCACTGTGCTACCAGCTCGCGATGAATTTCGCACGCGATCTACCGGAAATGTCGAGGAATCAGGCTTGGCGATTTACCCAAAAACTATTACCGTTCGAATCACCATCGTCGAAAGATTAATATTCGTCTCGAAGCGCGAAACACACACGATCATTCACGAAAGTCTTCCTACCATTCCCTGAGTAGTCCCTATCGAAGAATTTAGTGATATTTTGCCAAAAAATTAGCCTTCTTATTCAACCTCAATAATGAAGAAACTAATACGATTTAATGAAAATTAGTTTCTTTAAAATTGTATCTTAAATTATATTAAACAGCCTCGTAAAGATTATTAAATTTAATTCATCGATCAAGAGTCTCATTCTGTAAGTGAACTTATAGTGAATTTATAATGTTGTATTCTTACTCTAAATATATGCATTATTACTATGTTTTCAATGTGAACTATGCTTCCAAGGCAACAAATTCTGTAATTTATCAACACTGAAAGCATTGCTCGTTCATAATGGATCATACGAACTAAGATTCCAACACATTTTTAGGTCAATTAGCTTTAAAAAATCTGCTCAAAACACGAAAGTATGATTTCTCACTACGACATCCTTTATGATCCAAAAGTTACGCTTCCTGAAAACGAGGATTCTAGGAAAATTATGTTTCAGTATGTTCTATTTATTTTTCAGCGCAGCACTCTTTATAATTGCTATCGCGTACTGTTTACTTTTGTATTTTCTGAAATGTAGGCGCGAGAAATTCAATTTGATCGATTTTCCCGTTTATTCTCATCCGAATGTTGTGCAATTTGTCTTTAATATACTTAACAGAGTTATTATTATTCCGGTCCCTAGTTTTCTTACTCCTGTTTCATTTATTTTCCTAAATTTCCTTCGGTCAGCTGAAACTCGAAGCACAGCGTTTATGTTTCCTGATTCGCGCGCAACAATGCACGGTGAAGATAGTTCGAGGGAAGGAAGGGTACATGTTGCTTCGCGATACCGACACAACTTCTATCAAAACTCACGTTAGTATAGTTGTAGTCACTCAGAACGACGCAACAAAGACATTAGGACCGTAACGAGTTTAAACTAAACTTTTCGTTCATGAAATATTAACGTTTCGGGTAAATCGCGAATGTGAATCCTGTTTCGGAGGGTCGCGTAAAAGTAAATGAATTGTTAACGAGAACACTGGAATCGCGTTAGAATGCCATCGGCCGGTGATTTAGTTTTAGTTTCGAATTTCCACGACACAGGTTTTAAAGAATTCACGATGAAAAAGTTCAATTAACGTTCCGCTATAGGTATCCCTTAGAATCGGTTTTTCTCCGCTTTTCATACTTCGTTTCTCAAATCGACGCTATCGTGGAAATATTCAATATTTTCCGCTTCGTTCCGAGACTTAAACTAGCTTAAATGAAACTAACATGGTTCAATTTTTATTAAATTTTCCACGGGATTCCCAAATCTCGAATCGAAATATTTGAAACGTTATCACTAAAGATTTAATGTTGATAGAATCTATAAAATACAGTTTCTCAGGTATCTTATAATCTGTCCTCGAGTATAATTATTAACTCTGATCGAAATGCACCGAGGTGAATAGGGAGATTTCATGAAATTCACTCGAAAATGGCGTATGACTTTTTCAAATAAAATACACTGCGTTTGGATTCGATAAAGTAACTATCCAGTTCTGTTATAAAATATGGCCTCAAAAGAAAAATTCTTTGATTCAATAATTCATAATAAAAAAAAATTACACTATCTTAAAGCCTAATACGACGAAAAGCTAAATATTTTACACATTTTAGGAATATCGTGTGACAATTAAATTCAATTATCTCGTAAATCGAAAACTCTTATTCTTGGTTTGTTTTTTTCACGTAGAATTACCCCCTCTTTGTACCATCTGGGAGACCTTATACGGAATACGAGGTACACGGACGCGGATAAAGATGAAAATGTTGTCCGTCGAATAAGTTCGTTCGAAATAAATCCGTGAAAAATTTTATTTTATTTGCATGAAAGGTTCTGCCCGCGCACGAGTGCTCAAGTCCTCAAGCCTGCCCCACCCCCACAGCGAAACTCAGGCTTCCGAATCTGACGCACTCTCGAATCAGGTCTCGGGTACTGTCGAGAGCTGTCGAGAACTGTCCTGAGAAGTGCCATTTGATAAGGAGAACGCTCCTTGACTCCGTTCGCGGACTGTATCTTCTTACGTTTGGCTTAGAAGTTGTGCGTTAAGTAGGGCACTAAATTCAACCCCGGTCAACGTATCTCGATTCGATTTCTCCGGGTTTCGCGCAGCCACGTGTGTTAAAAGGCATTAAAAATTCTGAATGGTACGCGTATCTTCTGTAGAATAAGTGAAATTATCGTACTCGATTGTACTTTTTCAAAAGCAACGTTGGACAAGAACCGGAAATTGGGGGTAGCTTTGACGATTCCGAACAACAATTTCCTTTGCAAAAATGATCGTTTCTCAACTAATTTTTAGATTACCGTATTTTTCAACATTTTTTTCAGACCCATTGAAACATCCAAATGAATCATATTGAATTTTCAATGCTCAGAATTCCAGAAAATACTTGAAATTATTATCCGTGATAGGTTCAGAGATTCCAATATTTTTTAGTCCACATAATTCGTTAATAACTGTATAATTTTCACGAATTGCTAAATTACTGGAAAGGATGAATAAAAATTGATCCCCGATTTTCTAAGAAATCTGCAAAGAAACGAAGTTTGAATTTACAAGGGTTGCACAGCAAGTTCTTTCAACCCCTTGTTTAAGGGTGGTTTACACACAGAGGTCGATCGTGTAGCAAGATTGCGAACGAAGCAAATATTAATGATCATTCGTGTTCGTCGATATGATTAAATTTTGTCCAGCTGCGTGTTAGATAATGTAATGATATAGCGACTTACTGTGTAATTACGTAAGCTTGCTAATCACGATTGGACGTGTCCACTATAAATGTCGGATACACACGTGCAGAATCACCATGGTGACCTACATATGCCGTGACATGGAATAAGATGTTTAAGCTTTATCTAAGAGCATCTCGCGTCACCAAATACGATGAATATTTATGGTTTCGTCCTATAAATTTACGTTTAAACTTACAATGTTTCGTTAGCTCCGATAGAGTAGTAATTTATTAACTTTTCTGAAACATTTATTCCACTTATGTTTGCTCAGAGGACTTTTTACCTATACTATATTTTTCACAATAATAATACATTTACATATTATTATATACATTCATCTCGTGTGCATTTCGATCAACGTAAGATTTCAATGTTCTCGTTACGATTAAAACACCATTGTCGTTAAATAATAATCTCAACACCTCCACAGAACTACATAAAAGGTATATTCTTGCATAGTTTTTATTTTCCATTGGTTAAGTTTCATGAAATATATTAAATTTTTTAAATATTGGAAAAATATGAGTTTTGGCACGATTAAATTTTTCCAGTATGAGAATTGATATTTTCATTAAACGTTTAATGTTGAAAGCAGACTCGAATGAAGCTTCATGGGTCTAATAGCTAATGAAGAAATGTTTATTCAATTTTCGTGTTCGTATACTTTTGAGGACATTTTTAGTGGAATAATAATCTCCTATCTAAAACGATAGATACTCGAAGAAACGTATAACGCAATGAAAATAAATGTTTATTCATTCTCGTATAAAAAACTATGGTGAATTTTCAAAAATCTAGCAGGCTAACTTTTTTTATAATTTTTATTAGAAATTATTATGGGTCATTTTGACCATTTCGGTAGTTCTAGTGTTAATTGTTTTGCTACTCTGTAACTTGTTGTTGGAAATATAAGTAACGTGAAAATTACCGTATTGAAATTGAAGTTTTAGTATCTGAATTTACCCTATTTTTTTCTTTATGCACAATTCTGTGGCACGATCTCTTAAGATATGAAATTTATTAATCAACCGATAAACAAAAGAACATCTCGCTTAATTAGAAACAGAAACAGCGGTAAAATGGGATGCAAGCACGTTCATATCTTTCTCTATAAAACATGAATATATCTCAATAAGTAATTGTCCAAAACAAATGCTTGTAGTTTCATTAAATAGGATCCCCTATTGTATAAAAATGGAACAAATAAATTTGTTGTAAAATAATTTGAAAATAGTGCAGATTATTGCTCCAATAAAGATTCCAGCAAAGTAACGTTTCTCATGGGGGGACGAAGAAGATACCTTGACGCTTTTTATAGGAGGGTAGCCCCACAACAGGGCCACAGCCCCCTGCGCTCCCAGCAACAGGGGAGCTGATGGTGGCAAGGCACGGGGCCTCCCGACCGCCAGCCCCGCGTCGTTCCAAGTCACGCCGTCTGCACCCACCTCCACCCCCACTGCCACCGCCACCCCCGGCGGACAACACCACGGCGGGCCCAGGGGTACGTTTGCGTGCCCTTTCTTGCGCGGAGCTCCTTCTTTTAGAGGAGAGCTCCGCGATCTCCTGATGCCGCAGTCGCAGGCTTCTTCGAAATATCCTGCAAACAATTTCGTTCTCTCCATTCCCCGTGGTATTTCTTCATCCTTCGATCGGTTCACGGGACAATTAACGCGTTTAACCCTTTCCACTCCTATGTCGAGTGTGTATTCGACATCAATTTTTATCTCAGGAACTCCTTTGTCGAGTTCCAGTCGACATTGTTTCAAATCCAAACCAAAGATATATCTTGAAAATGCAACAACAGTGTAAATAAAACAGATATTTTAACAGGTAAATTTCAAATAAAATACTTAACTTGATCGAGTCGTTTCATTTTAAAATATCACTATAGTCAATTATTATCCAGCTAAATATTAACTTTTCTTATTAGTAAATAACTTTTCTTTTTATACCATAAGGCTATTTCATAAGAATTTTATTGTGTTTCATTTTAAGATATCACTATGGTCAATTTTTATTATAAAACTAAAAATTATACATAATTATTAATAATTTTTTTTTTAAATATAATTCGAAGTGCAAAGGGTTAAACGCCACGCCACGTTAACATTGTACCGTGTAAACTTTCAGGTCACGTGCTAATGTATCGACATTTAACCAAATAATTTTAGATACGTCTTAATTATACAGGGTTTTGTAGAAACGTACCGTTTTAATTTAATGAAAAAACCAGCCAGTAAATTGAGTTTCTATAAGGTTATTTAAAAACAGAGAATTTTACCGAATTTACCCTATTCGAAGTCGTCGCCGAATGGAAATAATTTTTATATTCGATGTTTTAGATCTTGAACTCTCTAATGTTACACAAAGATTGAACAAAGAGGCGTATATGTGCCTTTCACAGAATATATTCCTAAAATAAAACGTTCTGGTATTTCATTTTTAACTGTCAAATCCTGTTTTGTCTTCGTCTTGAAGAATTTGGATACTTTCCCGAAAAGCCTTCATTTGAGAAGTTTCTTTAATTTTATCCAATTCGAGTAATGGCTTATGGAATCGTTGCATTGATATTTACGAAATGAAAAAACTTGGATACCAAGTAGCAGTAAAATTGGTGAAAAGATAAGCCTGGCGACGTTTCATTTAGCCTCCGTGCGCGATTCTTGTAATAAAGGGCAAACTGGTCCCGCGTTTAATTTTCATTGCAAAAATGGAACGACTCGACGAGAAATTGGGACGTCGAGGAAATGGAATCATTCGACTTTGTTGCTTACCCTTTCTTGCGCACAACCACGTTGTTTCCTCTCTTCGGAGATAGAATATTTAAATTGATTCTGAAGGTATTGTTTCCGCCGATCGGATACCCGGAACCCACGATGCGTTAGTTATTTAGATACACCAGCGTTAATTCGAACCGGAATTCACGATTTTTCATTTACGTGGTAGGTCGGTTACAAAATACTTTCACGAATTTAAGCCAACGCGGTGGAATCTTCAGGATTATCATAGCGCGCGGACTCGAAATTTACGGTAGGTTAGTCTTCGAGTTGATTTTGTGTTACGTTAGTTCCTGAAACAATCCAAAATACATATATATTAGTTTCTTGTACACAAAACAATTGCAATCAATAAAATACAGCAAGTCCTCGATTTAGTTAACCTTTATTTCGAGGTCACAGTAAAGAATAATTATTATGTGTCAACGTTGGAACGTTCTGTTAGTGCGTGAGACACAAATGTACACGTTATAGTATAATTAATAAAGGTAATCCTCTCACTTTATGTTTGGTCTGACCAAGTACGGACACATTCTACTTCGATTATTCGAGAGTCGTTCAAAAGCAGAAAAAGAAGTGTCAACACATTATTTACCAATTTTTTTATTAATTAACGAATCCCCTAAAACTGTTGAACATATAAAAAAAAACATTTGATAGAATCGTTACAAATCCAAATAATTTACAACCTATGTTTACTATTTACTACGACGGTCAACGACCTTGCAAAGCTCGTAGCGAGTTCATTGACCTCGCGACGTAAACAAACGCTTCGAACCCTTATATCTCTGGATCTAATTATGCTATCGACTTGTACGAACACTCATTTTAAAGGGTCTTTTATCTTCTATTTGATGAGTATATCAACTATTACTTTTGATGCTGTCTTGTGTGTTTATTTTGTCATTTACTTTGACGTTATACACTCAAAGAAGTTTCAGCAATTAATTATTGAACATGTTAATTGCTTCGTAGAAAGGAATATCCTCGTCTATGCTTAATTCATCTTGAGACGATTCTTGAACGATAAATAATTAGAAATGAAAACTAAATTCTTTCCATGTCCTTGTAGCGAAGTGTAATATCTCGACAGCAGAGCCCTTCGATCGTTAAACCCTTGCCGTACGATAATGTATCTGACTATAATTCTTGATGTCGGCTTAACGTGACGTTGATATTGCTGCGTTGACACCGCGTCGAAACGAAAATGAAAAAATCCAACCGAGCATTGTAAAATCTCGCTGTGTATGGAAGTCGATCGACTACTGGGTCAACTACCCTGCTAATTTGTAGAGTGCAAGACCTAAGATTTCGACCCGTCGAAGCGTGAATGTGTTCTCCTGTTCGTGCCGTCGGAACAAGGCTTATGACCAAACGGTAAAGTCTGGGTCAGAGCGCTCGTAAAACTACCACGAGGGGGGCGAAGATCTTCGAGATCACTTGGCATAGAAGACCTTGCGCACTGTGCACTTTGTAGGTATATTCCCTTAGTCTCGATTCCGGGCAGAGAGGCGAACGGTTCAAGAAGGGAAAGTACAGAGGAGACGGATGCCCTGCCTTTCAGAGAATTCATCGGGGCGAAATGAAAGTCGTGGAAGTAGATCTGGGGCGCACAACGGAACGAAAGACGTGAAGAGTCATCAACAGCGAATTGCTAGCCAACTGTAACATTTACCTCGAGAATTAATTATACTTTTCCGATTAGTCGAGCGTATTGACCGGATGTGCAAAATGCGAGCACCGCGAGAAAATTAAAACACACCGGGATAGAAAAGCCATTCGTACGCTCCGTTCTTTTTCCCAATTACTTCTCGCGACCTAACGACGCGTTAACCGAACTACCATTCGACACGGTAAAACTAATGCTCTTCGTTTCATTAATATTTTATAGCCTCGATTCGATACACAGGACACATCGGGTCGTGACATTTTTCTTCTTCTTCTTTTAAGATGGTATAAATTTTAATAAGCTGCAAAAATGGTAAAATGCTCTTCGTTTCACTAATATTTTATAACGTCGATTCGATACACAAGACACATTGTGTCGTGACATTTTTTTTCTTTCTCTTTTAACACAGTACAAATTTTAATAAGATGATTTATTCTTTAGCTATTACATTAAAGTCCATAACAATTTCAAAAAATAAAAACTATATAGAATTGAATGCATGATAATGTGGCATATAAACTTGAATTTTATAGCATTAGTTTGCTAGTACAATAGACAACGAGTTTTTATTTTTTATTTTTCAAGGATGTTTCTTAAGAAATAAAATTCTCTCTCCTCCAATGGGATTTATCCTCCTCGGATAAAGATTAACAGTTTGATACTTTCTTTTAAATAAACGAAAACGAGTGGATCCAATTTTCTATTTGTTACGATAACAAAAGTGGAATTAACTTCTGAAATATCATCATCGAAACACCTGTCGCGGTTTATAGGAACCGCGTTATGTGGGTCAGTATCGAAACGAGGCAACCGCTGTCTTTAACAGCTTTTTACGACGTCAAATACAAAATTCTCGCCTTGGAAAGAACCCTTTCTCGCGGTGAGAAACTTTCAGGAATCCAATCGTTGTTTGTATCCGAAGAAATTTTGCTCTACCGAACAATTATTATTCTGTTAAGTTTCAATCAATGATTTTCTCAAGTTAATAAAATCATAAAGATCTGGTAAATTTCTTTTACATTAAGGTTGCGAATACTCGTGAGATTTACTGTAATTCCTTTCGGAATGCAAATGGCTGTAGTGACTTCTCTTTTGCCAATGATTCGTCGTACATTTTCTAAACAAGGGGGAAAAAGCGTCTCGAGAAAAGAACTATCGCGAGTCTGCGCGTGTAAGTATCTCCGGGAGTTTTTGAGAATTCGGTTAAAGAACGGAGGAAGTAGAACTGGTCACAAGATGAGACGCAAACGATTCAGAGATATTGCATCAAAAGAAATCCAGCTGCAAGTCCGAGCGAGATTACACGCTGGCAGTTACGATGCTTTTTATATTTGTATAGTATGAAAACGCGTTTACCACGCGTATTTTAAATGTCAAGTGCTGGTCTTCTTCTCGGTTTTCTATAGTCGACGTACACGGTCGAGGACAAAATTAAAGGAACACGTGCGATAAGTAAAAAGATCAATTTAATACGTAAATTGAGTATAATTTTGTCAAATATGTAAAAAAATCAATTGCAATTTTTTTTTTCTTTTTTATTTCATTGTAATGGCAGAAAATTAAGCTAACATTACATATATTTACACATTTTACAAGTTTTGAAAGGTAATTGTTGTGAATTTCATCTAATTTTAGCTTTAATTCCAATGAAAACTTTAATATGGCATTTTTCTAGAAGGATTTCAATGAATTCCATAAATATTCTATTGAATTAAGATATGTGTTTTGGAAAAACTGTTAAATCGATTATTTCGAATATTCATACAAAATATGAGTAATCTGTTATAATTGTATCTGAAGCAGAGTTGGGCAAAATGTAATATGATCACGATATAATTTCGTATAATCACATCAAAATCATACTACGATTGTCGTCTAATTGCTATGTAACCATAACCATAAACCTTTAAAGCTTGCAATAACTGTCCAATTATCGTGCAATTCCAGCCTAATTACAATGCAATTACAGCGTGATTATATATATTATCGTATCTTAGCAAATGTAATTACGTTACATTTCGCCCAATTCTGATCCACGTGTACCAACTATCCGGCCCTTGATATTATGAAACCCCCTCCATATTTTTATTCGACGAACGGTACGCTATCACCGTGTAACATAAATATTTAAATTGTCTACAGTTTGAAATTGCCTTTCTCCCGTGTCTTCTGCTCTTGCAAGTTCTCCCAAAAGTTCTTAATTACGTTTAAGTCAAGCGATCTCACCGAACATTGTTTTGTTAGCAAAGTACTCTTTGCTGCATTTTGCAGTACGCTCAGCAACATCGTTCCCTTTAGATATATTTCTTTCTCAAAATTTACTTAGTATACTTGTTCATTTGCTCGTCAAATCTGTATAATCAATAATGGAGCTTTCGACACGGTGGAAACTTTGAAACATTTTATGTAATTACTTCCATGAAATATTCGTCTATAAATCGATAGTTCTATCTGTGAAGAAATACAACTCGTTAACGTGTCGGATAAATTTTTAGAGAAATATTAAATATGTAAAACTTTCTGGAATAATCGCACTTAAATTCAGTGAAAAGAAATTTGGCGATTTTTTCGTACGATACAAATGAGTTAGAAAGTACATTTAAGGGTAGTTTTGTATAAAAAAGGATTTCTTTCGTAACTTATTCCATGATTCCATACTAATAAATTTCCTTTATTTTAACTTAATGAACCAAAGGTTATCTCTTTTAATTAAAACTACAATTTCTCGAGGCATCTGAAAATGTACGTGTTTCACGTTTAAGAGTTAAGAAGAATACCTTTTTATTTTGTGAAATTTACAAATAGGGTATCGTTTTAAAAATGTATTCACGCCAGGTACAAGAATATCTAAGGGTTGAGGGTCCAATTTAAAAAATTAAACGCGATCATAATAAGGTTTTCCATGGTCGACGCGAGAACAAATATCATGCATAGTTTTTCAGATACTTGAGTAAAGTTAGACTCTGTTCCAGTCTAAATTGTCCGTTCTGATCCCCGTGCTATCTCGATGCTCGTTAATAGAGACGATTTATCGATAATTCCAGCAGATTCCTTAATAATGAGCAAGTGTCTGTCATTTTTAACGAACTCCGTAATCTCTGTGACCCTTCTACGTACAACATCATACGGAAAAGGCGAAGAAACGACAGATGGGATACGAAAGCGACACCGGAAACCTGTTATATCCACGACTAAACAGATTTCGAACTATTCCGATTCGTGACGTTTCTCTTAATAACCTAATAACCACAAACTCTGGACTCCTAAAATAACCGTCTGTTATCGATTTTGTATCCATTTAATTTCGCGCGACTTTCGAGGAAACATTTAATTGGACGAAGTGACGTCAAGTGAAATAGAACGACATTGGGTACAAGGTTCAATTCGAGCTTTTCTTGGCGACTTTCAAGCAAAAATAAGAAGACACGTATCCGAGCATCCCCGCCGACCATTCGAAACTAATACGATACTTGGAAACAGGCTACTTTGCAAGGGATAAAAGTTCGCGATGAATCACGATTCATCGCTGAGTTCCCTGTCGTTTTCGAGTTTCGAAGATTCTATTTTCGTACACCGGACGAAACAGAATTTTGCTCGCTGACGTTCGAAGAGATCATTATTGGAACGTTGAATAGCCCTTTAGAAAAGGGCGCGTAACGAAGTTACCGAAAGCCCTGCGCACTTTCTCCATTCGGTTGGTACAAGTTCCCGAGACTTCTATGCCAGAAGAATGAAATATTCGATCAATCGTGGTGGTCTTGTAAGGTTTATTCCTTTCTCGAATACCTATTCCCATCCTTTTGAACGACTATCTCTTTATATTACCGGTTTCCATTCTGAATTCTACAGCACGGCCATCGCGATGGGCCACTTTTCTTTCCTCCCAATCTTCTTCCCGGATTCTCCAAGAGTTTCCCCAATGCAGGTTCTCCGATGGTGTTGTTGGCGATTGGGGAAACGATCAAAGGAGAAGATAACGGAAGAAAGGAAGAAACGGTGGAAACAATAAAGGGAATGGAGGCAGGGGACGATAAACTGAAAAACATTCGCGGGGGGTGGGGGGAGGGGGAAGAAATAACCGATTAGATGCGTTCGTACGTTCAAAAAACACATTGAAAGTAGATGTTCTTAACTATAGTAACTCCTATACTCACAAATACATCAGTAAAGATTCCACATTCTGTTTTTATCATTTAATTAAAAAAAACCACCTTGCATCTTCCCGAGAACTGAAAGTATACTCTTATAACTGTGAGACTTTGGCCACGTGTTTCATTCGGTTATCCAATTTCTATTTAGAAATTTCACAAAGACTGTTGGAAATTCCAACAGTTATTAGCGCACCCCTCGCTTAGTTAATGTTATTTTAAATTACTGAATTAGCTATTTGGCAAGTACCTCATGGTACAAAGAAAATTGCCGTATCATAAACCCGTTAAGCACCGTACTTTGGGACCACGGACATCCACTCCTGTACCACCCTTAGTGGGCGGGATTTCGAGGACTGGCCCACGAGGGAATGGACAGGGGCTTGATTAAATACACAATGTCTCCACCTATTTTGGAATCTGTATATATTCGTGGGGCATAAGACTCTCCACATTAGAACATTTGAAGAACAGTCAGAACATATTAAGAACTCCGTAAGAATCGAAACAAGAACAGTGAACATTAAACTGTTAACACATATGTATATAATTGTAAATAAATTCAAGTATTTGTAAATAGTATCGAACTATCTATTTACTAAATAAAACGGCTCCACGAACATAGTGGGAGCCTATAAAGACATCGTCCGAAAAATATGGCTGACTCGGCGGTCCACGTTTCAACGTAATAAATAGAAATAAATTGCTGCTGTTTCGGAGTTGTACGAATCTCATTCCGAGAGTCTCATTTAGCCGCTGAAATTATTCAGCCTGTATCGTCTCGCGTCTTATGTTCTCGCTGCGAGCCCGGCTTTAAAGTTGGAGGATTTATGAACGCGTTGCGAACAAAGTCGACCCTGGACGAGACCGGGAACCGAACTTGTCTCTCGCGGAGGCCGAGCAAGGAAGACAGCCCCGCCACCTCCAACAAATCTTCTAGGTTCGTGGCAGTGTCCCGCCTGTGGATAGACCGCTCGAAACCAACAGCCTATAATTTTCAGCCACGCTGAAGAAGACAGAGGTACCGGGCGCGTGGACCTTAGACATTTCGTTGGACGATTTACATAACAGATACTTTACATGCACGTAACTTATATCGTGCAGCATTTCGTGGGTACCGTATCCGACCGATTTACCGCGCATAAATTAGCCCGTCTCTAACAACAGAATGGAATCGCCTCGAACACAGTATGCATGCACGTTTGCGGCTGCCCTATTCATGCGCGGCTACCACCGCCTACGCCAAAGGACATTTCGGGTTCGCTCGCGAAGAATCCTCGGGGAATGGAAGCTTCCAGAGCCTTCAGACGTCGGTCTCGATTATCATTCGTACGATCTCCGTGTGCAATATTTATCCCGGGTCGTGCGAAATTCGACGCGTTAAAGATTAACGAGCTGTTAAGAGAAGCTGGGATTATACAGTGCAAGTTGTAATTGATGCCTGCATGGTAATGCACCGGCGATGCTGAATGCAATTGGATTTACTCCCTTATGCGAGAGTTCATCTGTAAGAAGCAATGTAGAGCGATGATTCTTAAAATGAACTCTAGACGTGATTCGTTGATTGAACATTTGTGTTCCAATTTTAGAGATTCCCCTTAGAGCCCTTAGAGATTTGTGAAAATCTTATTAGCAATTTATTAACTCTAGACAGACAGGTTCACTGTTTTTCTTTTGACTATCAAAGTCAAAAAAAAATGAGCTAAAATTGCTACTAACACTAGGATTACAAAAATACTTAACTTCTATTAAACCGTAAAAATTGTCCAAGAATTTTGCTTACGTTATCGCATGAATGTTCTACAATTGTTCTTAATTCTTAAAAAATTTAAGAAAAGAATTGAAAGATACATGGAACAAGTTATGCTTAAAATATCCCACAAAATATTTATCCCCGATCAAAGACAGTTATTTATATTTTACACGGTTGATTCGCGTGGTGTACAAAGCGACAGAAAATTAGCTCGACGTTCAACGCGTTAGCATTTCCTCTGTTAACTAATAGCAGACGAATTATTCATGGGACCGGATATAAATGGCTTATTGTGCATGATAGAGAAATGGAAATAAAATTGCGAGGAGAAAAAGGTAACCTGTGCGGTAACCATGCGGAGCGAACGGATACATATGTAAGTACGCGAGGTCATAAATCGTACATGAAGTGGAATACTCATTGGCAGGCCTTAGCTACTCGGATGCATGTAAATATGGACCACTTTGAGTCTGAGAGTCAGTCGTTTCCTGGCAATCACCCAATAAACGTTTCTACGAGAAAGTACACACTGCGTCGCGAATATGGCCGTTTAAAACATAAATTCTAATTTCCGAACTCATCAATTTTCGACCCGAGACACCGCGTACTTTCTTAAAAAGAATATATGCATCGACTGATGCGCAAAAAAAATGTATAGTGCAATTTAAAAAATTAAAACGACCTTACTTTTAATTGAACAAAAAAATTCTTGTTACTTTTCGTGTAAGTACAGCACCACAAGCTTTACCCTTTCACCCCTGGAAAAAATTATAACGGGAGATTCTAGAGGGCAAAATAAGACGAAAATCAAAGATACTAATTTGTTGATTAAGGCTTCGTTAAAAAGTTATAGAAACATTTCTGGCCATGCATTATATTATCGCTAAGGAATTTTTTTCTCGAAAGTGGTTAAGAATTTGGGGGTATGTCTATTGACCAAAAATGATTGTACTTGTCCCCTACAACTAAGAATAATTTTTTTAAAACGACTTAAAATTTTTTAATTTTGTCGAACACATACTCCAATTTTTTTCTCGAATCTGGGTAGGATTTCGGGGGTATGTCTAATGACCAAAAATGATTGTACTTGACCCCTACAACTAAAAATAATTTTTTTAAAACGATTTAAAATTATTTTTTTTTCCGCTGAAAAATTTAAGGGGAATAGGTGTACGTATGGTCAGACAGTATATTTTCAGTAATGAATTTTTTACTCGAAAGTGGTTGGGATTTCGAGGGCATGTGTATTGACTAAAAATGATTGTAATTGACCCCTGCAACCGAAAATAATTTTTCCGTGAATGATTTGAAATTTTTTAATTTGATTTGTTAATAACTTTTTAAGGAAGCCTCAATCAAGTAATTGATATTCTTGATTTTCGTCTTATTTTGGCCTCTAGAATCTCTCATTCTACTTCAATGTTTCTATTTGTTATTAATATTACACGTTTTGGTTACTCTATGAATAATAAAAGAAAATAGTGATGGAATTGAAAAATATGTTTCGAAGATTTTCACGATTACTGATACCGAAGAAGAGGAATTGAAATTATTAAAATTTGAAAGAATCACAAGTAATCGAGGCAATAACCATCCTCGAAAAAGTGTAAAATTAACGAAAATCAATTAAAGTAAACAATTCAACCAAATCCAAGAATTGTTAATACACTTTTTATATTATATTCTTTCATAGAGCGAGCACATATCTCTAAAAATTATTTTATATCCTGTACTTTATTACCTGGTTGCAACTTTTTCTAGACCGATTACCCGGAAAATCGATTATTGGAATTTTTGTCTCCCCTATTAGTCAGTATCATCGACTATAATAATGTCTTCCAGGGGATAATCCCAGCACAGAGGAATTTATTTATTCGAAAAAAAAGTAGTTCGCGAGATGCGAGTACGCCATTCAGAAGCTCGCGAGCGAGAATAAGATCCGATTGTCCGACGTTCGAGTGGCTATAAATTAAATTTAAATTGTACCATCGAACAGTTATGGTCGTTTACTGCTATGGTAGTTCCTGAACGACCAGACGTTACTTATATATTTCTTTCTTGTAAGTTGAACCGTCGCTTAGTTGCTATTCGATTAATCATTCGGGCCTGAAACTATGCCAAACAACCGTGGGCAAAATTGATTCAATCAGTTGGGGGGGTATAGGACGGTACCGGTGAGTAATCTTTGACATCACTAGGCTTAGTATAAACTGTATAACCCGTCTTCAGGAAATCGTGGATGTACAAAGCTACGCAAAGCTGCATAAAGCTTAGCTAAGCTTTCATGTTGTTCTATTGTCCCCTGATGTTCCCTTCATCCAAACGCCTGCCGCTTTACGAGAAACTTGCTCCTACCAACACATCGACAACTTATGCACGTCGAATGTCTCAAAGTGAATACCCTAAATCGTTTAAAATTGTTGTTGCTTTTGCACGTCGATTGCAATACGTGTACCAAATGTTCCTTTAGAACAAAATTACAAATGTGTTTTCTTTTTTAAATTGAAATTGAAATCGATCAAATTCAAAGTAAAGACAATAGCACAATATTAAAGTTTTTCTTGGAACCTGCTATAATACCGAAAATGGTCCAAACTGTATAATAATTTGTAAACCTGAGCCTGAGTCGCTCATAACACGGTGATCGATGCGACTTTAAACATCGAATTAAAACAGTAAATTCACCAGAAATTGCTAATAAATAATACTTATGAGTTCTGTTACTTTAAATATGAAATCTGAAACTCCAAAGTTAAGCCTACAAATAGTTACATAATATAAAAACAAATGTACCCTCCTAAATGTGGAAAAGGCCTCGCAGCTACAATCATGCACTGTTAATATCTCAATTATTTTTCTCGGTGAATCCATGATAATTGCCTCAAAGCAATAAACACACCCTTTACGAATTAGAAATTATAATTCTGAAACGTACCATTAAAACGAAAAAATATTAATACAGAAACGGGGTAGAATTGAACCCAATTTTACTGAAAAATCTAAAATTCAATTTGGCCAGTTTGTTAAGCAATTAATTGTGAGCTTTCAACCGAATCCCGGTAATTTAATTTTGTTATATAAAGGAGATAATTTCCTTAAATTGTTTAACGAGACAAGATATTTTCTGATCCGTGGCGTACGATTTTGGCTGTATATCAGATCATCGTTCACCGGGAAAGGAGTCATTTAACAGTTTGGGAGATAAATCCCGTGGAAGGTGACTGGTGATGGGTTAGGTAGGCACAATGTAAAAATTTAAGCACCCCTGGTTCACCCTATTTACACGCGAGTGCTTGCACGCGGACGACAAATGGCATCAGCGAGAGGTAGGCGAGGCTGAATCAAAAGGGGAGAACTAAAAGAGCAAAATCGCACGTATCCGCGCCGAGTAAAGACAGAGTGTTCAGAATTCACCTGTGCAGCAGGTAATATAGCGACTAATTTATCACTCTCATAAGTTTGACAACAGGAAACTTTATTAACGCGTTTACCGCCACCCCAGTTTTCCCTCTCTGGAGATATCCTCGACATCGTTTCAAATTATAAGCGTTAACAAACAGACGTATTCACCGATACGATGGACAATTGTTATTTTCGAGTATTCCTGGTGTAAACGAAATTATTTAAAAAAACATGCAATACGGTTCATCGCCAGTGTCGATAAAAACACTTATTGTCAGTTTTCCTTTGAACGAATCTTTTATTCTCTCCGTATACCTTGCATAATGTTCGTTCGGTAAAAACAACAAAACGATTCTCCTATTCATGATCTTCGGTAAGCAACATGTAAATTATGTAGTACGCGTCGAAACAAGCAACGTGAGTAAATATAAAGGAACAAAACTGGCTAAAAACACAGTAAAATTGAAATCGAAAGACCACATCTGCTGTGGAGGAGCTTCTAAAGGCAAACGAAAACACTATATCGAATAGAAAAGGAATAAAATCGGAATCTTTTCGTCTCGTTTAAAAATTTTATACGATCGTAATGAAATTTTTATATTCATCAGAAGCTAAATATAGACAATATATTATTAATATTGATATTCCAGGAGTTGCAGCCATGTCTCTGCATACATATAGTTTACAAAAAGTGTTGCAAAGCATTAACATCGATGCAATGGCGTAGTCTGGTTACTAACGGCATAACGATACGTACGGTTGTTTCATAAGTAAATTCAGTGCACGTTACAACAATTCGTTCCTTCATATCCTCCGCAGAAATTCTCCGCAACGACGACCTAGAGAACTGCATCCGTAATGCTTCTCTTGATTGCATAACGCGGATAACTCCGATGGTACCACATTTACAAAGAATGCTATTGCATTCTTATAACGCGTGCATTAAACGATAAAGTATGTCCACGTATTTCCTATAATCGAAATTTCGTCTTTATTATTATTTTTCAATGCAGCTGTAATCAGCGAAATTACTATTCAAACACCGTACAATTTTTCACTTCATCGCGATACAGTTTTGTTAGCGTTATAAAGTTTCTAATTGACAAACATAAACGCTTCTTGCATTATGTATTTTAAACAGAACGTCTGTTTGACATTGTTTGAAGCGGCTAGTTACAGAGACATACGAATAATTTACTATAAAGTAGACATTTTATAGCGATTGCATATTCTAGTGTATGAAATATAATAATAATATCAATGTAATATGCAATTTAATTACTATAAAAAGTCTGGTCACAAAAGTACACAAATTATTTGTATAATTCACAAATAGAGATTGTACAGTGTGTCTCTGAAAATGCTTCGTCCAGAAAACTAATCTTGTAGGATTAGTTGTTTAAAAAAGAACGAGGAATCGATGTACTTTCCACGAAACTAAATTTGTTACTGGGTCAACATAGAAAAGTGAGCTCATGGTGTATGTATGAATACCTTTGAGGTAATTTCTCCATGTGTATCAGTTGTCTGTGTGTGTGTGTGTGTTGAGTGTATAAATATTTGTTTGAGACTTCCTGTTTGCGATTGCCTTTCTCTGCTTGAACAGAATGTGTTTTCTCCACCGGTAAAGGTTTCCTGCCATTAGTTAATTAGTATGGTACAGAAGTGAGTACATTATAGGCGATTGGTTGCACCATGTATGTACAGGTGTGTCGCGTTAAACACAATTTTTTTGAGTAAGCATAGTTTTAAAATTTTTACACCATTTTTAACATCATAAGAGGGTTGAAACCAAAGAAATACTGTGTAACTAAAAATCCCTAAATTCTACTAACCTACAGACCTAACCCAAACTAACAATTCCAAGTCTTATGGCTCGTTTGGTATCATCGTTAGATTCTAAGTAAATTTTACGACTTAGAATTTAATAGCTATTTGTTTTTTTTAATTTTATTAAAAAATTAAGAAAATTGTTATTTTTTTAATTCGACCACAATTTCATATACTTAACGATGTCTTTACGATGATATGTAATTTTTGTTTGTTTTTATCCTTTTTAATAGAAAGATATCAGTTTTATTTTGACTAGTCGAATGCAGAGAACAGACGTTACAGAAATAAATTTAAAAACATCAATTAATTTTTTATTCGTCCCGAACTGGTATTTCAAACACACTGCATGGCTTCTAATGAAACTAAGTTATTTAGGTGTTGCATACTCGGAGAAATTCCCTACGGAATAACACTTATTGGATACAATGCACTTGCGTCAGCGAGTTTTCGCCCCTTTGTACCATCGAACGTTAGCTTCTGCGAGATTCTTCGTATCGTTGGTCACTCTTAAGCTACTTAAACGTTGTCTGCTGTCTCCGAATAACTGCTTTTGATCTTTAATTTCAACCTCGTTAACCAGAAAATGTCACAAAGCAATAGATCGGAGGAACAGAATCGCTGCACGTACGAGTAATTGCAATATTTCTTCGGATACAGTGCTCGAGAACAATAGAAAATCGCACATTTCTATATTTTCTTTGTTCGAAAGAAGAGAATGTACATTTTATACCGTTTACAGAAATGATAAAATATTTACTTCGAAGCATCGTGACTTGTTTCAACGATTGTTTGTATCTTCTACTTGTTGTTAAAATTGTTTATCTGAATCGTGACACACATCTCGTCTCCACATTTTCTATAATTATCGTGTGTATTAATTCCTAATTCCTCGGCTGGAATACGTGCTGTCAAACATTAATCTCGATGGATGAACGTTAATACTACTCTCAGACTCGAACACCAAGACTAATTTTCCACCGTTTCTCGTCCTTCGGAAAACACTTTGTTCCAATACAAGGCTCTGTCGCACAATAAATAACCATTTCCAGACGTATTTTCTATATTTTCTACGAAGCTTTCTTACGTTTGCAAACACTTTATATCGATTCTCCAGAAAAATATGAAAATTGTTTTGATTTTCCAACATTATTTTTAGACCTTCGTCTAGAAAACAAAACGAATCGAAAATGTAGAACAAAGTTATTTCGCCGAAAGCTTCGTTTTCGAGATAATTTATACGATTCTCCTGAAGAGTCTGACTATTATTGGCCATTACTACTTACACTAATATCAAAGTTATACTCTGTTCTACATACATCTGATTAATTTTCAATCATCAACAACGCTTAAACAGAAAATTAAATACTGTTATTAGAAGGAGAATTTTTTAAAAATGAAGCTTCGTATGAAAAAATTTGATTATTTCTTTTCGACTTGTTTTTTTTTTTTTTTTGTATTGGAATGTACGATAATAAAATTCAGTAGTTTTGTCACTAAGATGGCCTGCTATTTGGGGGTTGATGTATTGTAATTACATTTTTGAAAACATTTATTAAGACTGATACATTTTTTCAATAAATAAGTATAACATTATTTTAATAAAGTATTCCTGGGTTCGAAATAGACAAATAATGAAACTAATTGCCTAATATTTTTCATAAAATGGTTTACCAGAGATAATCGAGATAAGAGCAGCGGAAAACTATGTTTCGTCGTTTCACATTCGAAAAGAGAAACCAGTGGCTCTTTCCGTGAAACCAATGCAACGGGAAATAGCGGCGGTTTTTGTGGTTTAGGCGCCTCTGCGTACCGTATTTATCAATTCTTGTGGACAGTGGCGGGTGTAGACATTTCTTGCAACATTAACTCGTATCGCGCCCGGCTATTCATCATACGGAGCGCTTGTTCCTGCAGTTTTGCCCGCCTATATAATTTTCGGTTTCGCGTTACACGCATTTTTGCCGCGGTTACCGTTTCAGTGGCTCGTTTATCGCTGAAAATATAATCAATCAAGCAGATTACGGGACGAATAGATGATGTAGTGGAGCCCGGAATCGCGTATTGACTTTCGAACACGATAACTCTGCAAGTATCACGCTCGAAACCGACGTTTTTATACGAAAATGTGACATTATTATATCGTAATACGCAAGTTGTTAATTATCGACGTTAAGGAAAGGAATAATATTTCTTTCAAGGACTAATTATGAAAAACGCAAGATGGTGAATTGATTTTGCGTACCAAATCTTGTCCCAATCGATGTTGAGATATTAATTAGGAAATACTTTTTAAAAGAACGCGTTAAAAATTTTCTATTATTTTATTGGACGAAAGAAGAGTTTGGATATTGTGTTTTGAACACTGATATCTCTATGATAATATGCAATTTTAGTTGTTTTTATCCCCTTTAATGAAAAGATATCAGTTTTGTTTATTTTGGCTAATCGAGTGCAGAAATGAATTTAATGACATCACTTAATGCTTTTGAAACACATTTGTCGTACCATATTTCTCAAGAAAATGTGAAAGGAATGAATTTTGCCAAAAATTTATAGTAGAATTCTTTCTCAAGTTGATAACTTTGCTAATCTTTCGTCCCTTCTGCATTTCTATTTTTTGTAATAAAACCAGAGAAGTTGCTGAAGTTTCAGTTCATTCATATATTGCAAAGAAAGCATTCTGAAGGAAAAAATTGAACTTGACGCATTCAAAGAAGAAAAATTAAATGAATTTTGGAAGAGTGTATTCAATAACTTGGCAGAGGAAATTGTCTCCACAAGAAAGTGTGAAAGGAATGAATTTTGTCAAAGATTTATAATAGAATTCTTTCTCAAGTTGATAACTTTGCTATTCTTTCGTCCCTTCTGCATTTCTATTTTTTGTAATAAAACCAGAGAAGTTGCTGAAGTTTCAGTTCATTCATATATTGCAAAGAAAGCATTCTGAAGGAAAAAATTGAACTTGACGCGTTCAAAGAACAAAAATTAAATGAATTTTGGAAGAGTGTATTCAATAACTTGACAGAGGAAATTGTCTCCCCAAGAAAGTGTGAAAGGAATGAATTTTGTCAAAGATTTATAATAGAATTCTTTCTCAAGTTGATAACTTTGCTATTCTTTCGTCCCTTCTGCATTTCTATTTTTTGTAATAAAACCAGAGAAGTTGATGAAGTTTCAGTTCATTCATATATGGCAAAGAAAGCATTCTGAAGGAAAAAATTGAACTTGATGCGTTTAAAGAAGAAAAATTAAATGAATTTTGGAAGCGTGTATTCAATAACTTGACAGAGGAAATTGTCTCTACAAGAAAGTGTGAAAGGAATGAATTTTGTCAAAGATTTATAATAGAATTCTTTCTCAAGTTGATAACTTTGCTATTCTTTCGTCTCTTCTGCATTTCTATTTTTTGTAACAAAACCAGAGAAGTTGATGAAGTTTGAGACAATGAAAAATTGAATGAATTTTGGAAGGGTGTATTCATTAGGTTGGCAGAGGAAATTGTCTCCTTATGCTAGTCGTTAATGTACAGCAGGGACGTCTGAAAAGCGTCAACCGTGACGAGCAGGTAATCGGGTGACCGTATTTCCTGCTTGAGAGAAGATCGATACAAGCGATAGAGGCGAGAATCGAAATTGCAACGGCCTAGCCTAGAGAATAATCGAGGACGAAGGCCCTAATAGCCGAACCGCGTAATGGCGGTGAACCGGCCAATATTGAGTTATGCCGTTCAGGGAATAGGATATCAAATAATACACTTAATAACATTACGCCTTGAGGTACTGTAAATGAAAGTTTATTACCATGGCCTGGGTCGTTCGGTCTACGCGATGTCGATCGCCTCTACAGATACTACCTCCAGTAAAGGCAACAAAATTAATATACGATATGCTACTCACAAAAGGAACACGTTCTAAAAATTATTAAATAAGTTTCAAATTTATTCTACAAATAAAGTTTCACTGCTCGCAAAAAAATTCGTTCTAGAAATTAATAAATAATAAAAGTTTCAAATTTATTCGACAAATAAAATTTCACTGCTCGCAAAAAGAATTCGTTCTTGAAATTAGTATACAACATAAGTTAAAAATTTGTTCGACAAATAAAATTTCGCTGCCCACAAAATGGTTTCGTTCTAGAAATTAGTAAATAATATAAGTTTCAAATTTATTCGACAAATAAAAATTACTAAAAATTAATTAATAAAAATTTGTATTGCATCGAAGATCGAAAGAAAACCAACTTACACTTCCAAGTAAAATACAGTTTGTATATCATTATGAATGTATTATTATTAAGCTGAATGAAAAATTCTGTCGAAAAGTAATATTTTTCTGTAATGTTTACTGACTGAAACAGAAGTCTGCTTGGCTCTGGAGTGCATCACAACAGCAAAAACGATTCAAGAAATTGAATCTGAACCAACAGTAGACTTTGTTTGGGTCCCATTCTATTAAGGGGAATTGTTGGCGATGAAAGAACGGACGGAACAGCAAAAAGAACTACCATCTCTATCTAGAAATGTCTCTGACTCTCAATGAGACAAAAAATCTAATTAAAAAAGCAGCTGAAGAGAATTTGAACCAACGGTGGATCGATACGACCTAAACGAAACTACACTGTGTCAACAATCACAGAAAAATTATATTTTTTTAGTTTCATATTCAATTTATATATGATTACAGATCCGTGTGAGTTTAAGACTGTATCCCATTAGAATGATTAAATATATTATTGAACGACAATACATTGAATTCGAAACACAACTAAAGAAACTGTTCCACTTCCATCAGAAAGCTACAAACTACTTATTCTTGGAAACAAATGGATCAGAATTGCAAAGAACTAGAACTTTCAGATAGCATACACTCGATACTCAACAACAGAAATGAATCCTTCAAGTGACTACACAAACATGACTTATTAGATAAAATCTAAATAATTAAATTGCAAAGACTGACGTCCATGGGTTTGTAGTTGATAAATAAAAGGGTTTTTAAAGAAAAAATGTAATGATTATTAAAATTAGCACGTAAATAACTGGGTTAACATAACCTGGCGCAGAGAGATGTTAATGCATAATAGTTGGGATCATGTTCCTACGGGAGATCTTTCAGCAAGAGGCAGAACGAGCAATGTACCGGAAGGACGGAGTTTAAATAATGGAACTGTCGTTCCGCTGCAAGATTGCAGTAGCTTTAGCGAGTTTAAACCCTTTTCTCTACTCTATGGGCTGCAAAGCTATCGGGGCAACAGGTAGAATAATACATTACTTACACAGGTGGTAACCTGTAGCCTGGCCACGCCAAAATCGCTATTCGCAATATGTTCGGAAATTATACCCGTCGTTACATTTCTGGCCCGCTATGGAACCGATGCCAATGACGCGATACAGAATACTTGCTGAAACGATAATGGCGTTTGGGGTGCTTCCAATGCGATTGTCGCGGAACCAACAGCATGCTCATAGTTAATTATAGTTATATCCGAGACATAAGATTTCACGTTCCGGCGCAATACGTGGAATACCCTTGTTCGCAATTACCTACCAAAGAGAAACGTTCTTCCCTATTTGCACCCCCCCATTTTGAATTTCGGAAAAATAGACGAAATTAAATGTTTATATATAATTTAACGCGAACCTTTTAATTTAAAATATTTGTTTACAGCCACTGTGATTCAGCAAATGGAATTGCAGGATCATTTAACTCGAAAGTGTTATCCACGTTTAGAAAAATTTGAAAAAATAACTTTTTACTTTTCAGACAATTTATAATTTAAGTCTTAAAATATTCGCTCGTTCAGAGAGATTGAAATTTATAACGTGATAATAATAATGCGAGATGATAGAGTTATTATGAAACGAAACAATAGCCTACAGAAGATCGCATAAATAGAAATATGTAATAAATAATATAACAACTGAAAAACATGATACACGACAAAATCGAAACATAGAAATAGCAATGATAAAAATTCTCTAATCATCGAAAACTAACGACATCGGTCAAACGAAGCAGATATTGGAATTACGAAACGGAAACTAGAATTTTTTAAATTAAATCTGTTTAAAATGGAACCTTCCCCCCCCCCCCAGGTATAAAGTTCGAATTAATTTGTTTCGGAGTGTTCCGCGTATAAATGTTACACCGACCAAACGCGGGCAACAATTTTCATTAGAACAAATTAAAATCATCGAACGAAAATCGATAGACGTGCCGGATGAAACGAAATTGTTTAAAACCAAGCGATACCGTTCGCGAGATCTAGTTTTTCAGAATGCCCGAAGTGAATCGTTTTTCCGTTCCGTCGAATTCGTATAATTTGACAAGTATCGGGCGCGACGCTACGCACGCTGTGAACATTTTCTCGCGATTTACGCCCTTTAGAAATATATTCATTTATATATCCAAGCTTTAACGAGTTTACGGCTGTGCGAGCATTAAAATCCACGTCGATCAATGTGATTTACCGTCCTTCTCTCAATAATCTGTCAGTCTTTCGAAATGAACATCGTGTCAGCTTTCTGGTTCGATGGCAATTTTGTATGAAAACATCTCTGAAAGTAATTCACCCGAAAATGATATTAAAAATCGTTTATTTATGAAACGAAGCATTAAAATAAAAATTATTCTGCGTTTCGAATTTGTTTTTTTTCGTAAACGTATCACCCTTTACGTTAAATTAAATCGTACGTAGATTTTTCTCTGTAGTATCGTCTTTGTTTTAATTATTTTTTATTCCTCGGTCAATAGATCGAGCACTCGCGCGGCGAAATTCACTTGAAATTATTTCGAAATTATGAATTCTCGCCAGGCAATTCAAACTGTTTTAACTAGAAATATATTATGTGTACGTTAAACAAACTAATGTCTCAGTTTTTTAAGCGTGTGAATTTGTCGAGATTTTTCATTCAGAAGATTCCAAAGAATGACATTTTCCTGTCGAAATTATAAGTGTAAAAAGATTTTCTTTTTTTTCAATAGAGATTATTTTTTTTAGAAAGTTAACCTATGTATTTTATCGTTACTTGGGTTATCTTTTAGCGAGTTTTCCATCTCGTATTTATTTTGGAGTCTTATACTAAATATCATGCTAAAATAGAACCGAATTAATTGTTAAGAGATATCGATAGGTTCACGTAAGATAGAAGGAAACATGTATTTTCGTTGGTACGAGCTACAGATAGACTTTAGTTGCGTAGATGCTGTTTGTTTCAATTCCCCTCTCCCATTGGTTCGTTATTTGTCTTTTCGCCTCCTTTGTTAGGTCATCCACAGTTGTTCTGCAGACGCAGTTGTTCCGAAACTTATTGGCGCAAGTTATCATATCGCGCTGAACACGCTCCGCACAACGACACGAGTCGAGTGGTTCTATCTGTCGCGGAAAGGTCGAGAGGCTTAAAGTAACTGCCCAAACAGATCTTAAAATAAAACTGAGATGGATACACGACTTTCAGCCGCGGAAATTCAGGCAAACGTTTCTTGGGAAACTCCATTATCCGCGAAACGTAGATTAGAAGCTGCTGGATGGCACGGTGGGATCGCGACACGAATCTCGTAGCACGGAATTTAAAAAAAGCTGGACTACGGTGGAATGAATAACACGAAAATGTGAGTAAATATTTTATGGAAGAAATTTAAGCAGTTATTTCAAGAATTATTGCATAATGTATTCAATCCTTTAAATTCGAATCTTAATACAAACTCATGACTCGAAACGAAAGAGTGAGAACGCCCTAAAGTGATCGGTAAATGTTTATGCATTTATGGGAAATTTTAAATCATCAAAAAACTACAGAATGCACTTAATATGCAGAAATATAAGAGATGAGTAATGATACGCAGTAATGATATTTAGGGGTTGAAACAACCCCCTACGAAACTCCCATTTCATTGATTCTATTAATAAAAATATGAAATTGCATAAAGATCTTCAGTCTAGTGATCACTGTGATATATGATTAAACTAAAAGTGAAGTGTAATTTACAGTTTCAAGATTTTTAACACTCGTTGAAGAAAGAGCGATTTAAAGAATTTCTCGAAACGTCATTCCGTGGAAAGGTACAAAAGAGGTCCATTAAACAGGTTCGCGAGGGGAAAAGGTTAAAAATTACTGTGATTTAGAAGACAGATTATGTGTGGTGCTTTCAGTGGTTTGATACATTTTGAAAAACGGGAAATGACGAGAGACGGTGAAGTATATCGCCGTTTTAAGTCGAAGTTAAGCTACGGGATAAAGGAACGGAGGTTGTACCATATTTAAAGTCTAATGCTACAAATCAGTATGATAAAGGAACTCCAGACCGTAAGAATGTTCGCAGAAAGTTTTAGCATTCTCGAGGTAATCAGAGTTCTTAACGAGTACCGCTCAATCCACTGTCATTTCGAACGAATGTGGGTCAAACCGATTGGCACTTTTCCAGCCAGCAAGCTGGACTTGTGAACCCACCTTGTTGAGGTGCTGACGTGATGTCTCTTTTCGTGAAAGACGCGATTGTAACGTTTCAGACTTTCGAGTGCCCGTTCCATTCGCTAACGGTGAAACAGATTTTACTAATAAACTTACCCCCACTCCTCTTCACACGATTTACGAACGAAAAGTGACGTTTCAAGAGATTGATATTCGACTGTTAAAAGACGGAAAATACGAATAGAATGTAGAGTAGCCTCTCACTTTGTATAGATACATATAAAAATTCAAGTAAATTTACTTCTAAAATATTTTGTATTACATCCAGATTCACCTTTGCGTGTCATGTTTTCGTAATTTTCCAATATAGCAACTTGAAGGTTTTATGAACTGTTAAAAATCGGTATGTTCTTGAAAAGTATAATTTGTTTTAGTATCTGTAATAAAAGATTTCTTTTTAAAGAGTAAATATGCTACCATAAACTTTACAAATGAAACGAAATCTTTTTTGAAAAAGTTTCGAAGTTATATGACTAAAAAATAGGATGTTGAAATTGAAATGAAATTTGAAATATTGCTTTAAATTCTAGTGTAATATTCGACACGAATTGACGACCTACTAATAACTAGAATTCCCATAATGCAGCTCATCGATTACTTTTAATCGAGATCGAAACAATATTACTTAAGATATAGAACTTTTCTATACTTATTGAAGTAGAAATTGAGCAATTATCAATCGAAATGCAAGCTCATGATAAAGTAAGCGATGAGGAGTAAAGCGGGTGAACCTATCTCGGTGGTTGGCAATGTGCTCGGCTGAGATATCTATTCATGAAGATTTCCCTAGGGATGATTTACTAGACTGACGTCTCGATGCAGATGTGCAAACGAAGATTTAACAAATTAGCAGAGACGAACTCGTAATATTTTACGAATCGTCGTTTTAATACCATTTTAATTGAAGATAATAATTATTTAAACAAAGTACCATTTTTATAAATTTATCGATTTAAATGTTTCTGATGAATATCACTGAAGTGTTTTAAGAATGCATGAAATAAGATTTTATATCATTTTTTCCTTAATAATAATTGCCACTAGAAACGGTTCTATTTTTCACACTACAATTTGAATAAATAATTCTCGATTACTTTGGAGAATGTTATTTTAATTCTTTGAGAGTTAATGTTGAAAGAGAGGCAAAGTAAATATTTCGAACGAAACTATAGTTGTCTACCTAAATGCATTACACTTCTATTCATTCCTGTAGTTTCCACTTTTACTTGTAAATGACTGGAAAATTGAATTACATCGTAACTTGCTGTTGAAAATGCAACGTTAAATTTCTTCGTCGACACGCTTACGTTTTTAGAATTTGCATATAAATTGTGTAATTCTCGTCGCAAAGGAATTTAGTAAGCGTTTCCTGTTCGAACGCGATTTATTGTTAATAATGAATGAGAACTGTTCGAAGACAAACGACTAACGTTAAAAATTCTGCACGTGAGCACAAAATGAATGGAATAGATAGGTTTACCAAAACCTGGACATACGCCAGGGTTAAATTCCTTTGTAACCATTTCTCTTAACTGTCAGCTTTCAATATTTCTGATAAAAGATTTGCCACGCTTTCCACTGCAGTGCCATATTTTGAATATCATTGTGCAAAAGGTAGCTCTATGAAAAAGTGTTTCTTATTTCTTACGATACCGCTATTTAAAAACTGACAATTTATATACAATAACGACTCAAAAGTTTCATACACCGTTCGATATTTAAAAAAAAATGAACCTTGTTTCGTTCGTATACATAGATTTTTACTTGAGTATACTTTGAGATGAGAATTACGATTGTATATAAATTATGTACACTTTATGGCTTCGAATTCTTAATAACATCTCTAAGTTTGTTGGAAGGAATGAAAATTGTTTAATTTATACGAAACTATCATATTTTTCTTTCAATTTTCTGTGTTTCCATATGAAGATATTCTACTGTAAAACTCTTATTTTTACATAGACGAATTCTTTTTCTCAGAATTCTTCACACATATTTACTGATAGTTACGAAACATAAAATTTTTTCAACGAGTTTGATAAAAGAATAAATGTTGACTTAAAGAACGATACACTTTGACGTTTAATTATCGATTTTTTGATGTGCTTTACTATTATATTTTGCGAACCAAGACAATATGAAAGAAACTAGTTTGGACGCACAGGCTATTGCACAACACTGTTTCCCAAGAAAACGTGAGAAGAAAAATCGAGTTTTTTGAAGATTTACCGTAGAATACTCCTTCAACGTTTGTACTTTGATAGTTCGATATTACTTTTAGAGAATCTATGCTTTCACCTGTTCCTTTGAGTTTCAAATACTCTCAATATTGTTCGACGCGTGTCGCATTAAACTAATTACACGTTCTGCTACGCTCACAAGGGAAATTCGCGGACCCGAAAATTCCGAGAATTTTGAAAAATTGAGCGCAGCAGAGTAGTTCATCCGAAACACAGGGCCACTTTTCGTTGGCGCGGAATTACGGTTTCAAAGAGTGAAATTGAAAAATATGCAGATTTCTCTTTCTGGTGGAATATCTCCAAAACGGCCAGAGATATTGAAACAAAGTTTGCACAGAAGTGGAAACCTTTTTTCGCGTCCATAAAGTGGCGATCAAATAAATATTGAACCATTATTTCTCATTTTCAAAATGAGGAAATACTTTTATTCAACATTCCTTCGCGAGCAATCGTAAAAACGAATTTATGCTATTTTTTATTTGGTTGACAAATAATTAATTACTACACCCTTGTTTCATAATTTTTAAAGGAATATTCTATCGTAAACCGCATATTTTTAGGCCTTTTTTGACAACAAATTGCACAACCTTACTTTTACTTTTTAGTAGGGAAAAAATGTTACGTTATGATTTTTATGATTTTAGTCACACGCATTTATACTGAAAATAAAAATAAATTTTTAATTAGGATAAGCTCAGTAGAGTAGTTGAGTTTAATTATGCTGTCAAAAAATTCGCCTTTATGGTCTCCAAGAAAACTATTCAAACATTGTTTCCTGCGATGTCAGAGTTCGATATGACAGAAAAAGACGTCCGAAGAAATTACTTTTCCCCAGGCTACTGCGGTTCAGTCAGCATGTTCTCGACCCGACTGTAAGCGAGTTTCCTTCATTTTCTTTGTTGCAAGTGGCTTTTTCCTAGGCCTTCGGGGGTTTAGCCCCACTTAAACGAGTCTACTCCTTACGGTTCGATTGGATACCAGACACCCGAAGCATTCTTCCCAGAGGTTGAAAAGGTTCCGAAAATAACTGTTTCAAATTGTTAAGGGTGTCTTTCCTAGCGTGAAATGAGTTTTTTTTAAACTTTCTATGGGAATATTTTGCAAGGAAATTACACCTTTTGCCGCAAAATGTACAAGGTTCGTACATAAATGTTTGCATTATATTCTGAAATTCTTTGGGCAGAAAAAAGTTAAAATTGGTGACACTGGATCTCCCCTCAAACAAGCATTGATATGCAAAGATTGCATATGTTCAAAGAAATCGCAAATAAAGAAAACTCTGTTTAGACTGAAATAATTTTTACTTGGTATACCTACGTTTTTACCTAACGAAATTATTAAATCATCGCTTGTAATTTATTTAAATAAAGATACAACTATTTCTCAGACAACTGTGATACAAGTTTTCTAACTTTTTAGAAGCTCTTCGAAATTCTTTGCGAGTACAATGCATCTCAGTTTCAGAAAAACGTGAATGTTACTCGAAAAAGTCTCCGATTTCGGGTAAAATGAACCTTTGGCTAATTGCTGGAGAACCTTTCGTGTTACAGACGAAACTGGAGGCCACATTTACGAAAGATTTTACTCGATTTGTAGACTGCAGAAGGAATAATTCGAGTTACTAACGATCGATCGAAGAATATGGAAGTTTCTAACAGAGATTTAATTTAAATGCGTTTCTCTTTTCCATCGATATTGCACTCGTCCACGCGTGAAAAATCAGACACTGGTAAAAAATGATTAATTTGGCTCGTAAATGAATCGACCGACTTTCCTTGCTCCCCGGACGCGTCCTTATCGAATTATTAGTTACGGTTGAGCTCCGTTTATGTGAACCTGTCGGGGGACAAATAGGTTCATTTAACCGGGTCGTTCATATAATAGGAGCCCACCTAATTCACCCCACGTGCTATTATTTTTTACTATAATAAGAGAGAATAATAAGAGTTCACAATCGTGTAAGTGGATTCTATTAAATGATTCTTATTTTCTAAAACCTTATTTGAAAATTATTTTACAAAATAATTCTGTAATATGATGTCGTGAAATCAATTGAATACTGTGAAAATTTGTGTTTTTTAATTGCAAATTATTTTACCACTGGTGAAATAGAAAATAAAGGGCACAGGTGCTGTTTTAGACAGAAAATAAATTTAAAAGACGAAGTAATAATATAAAGGTTGTATCAAAGGAAGTATAGCCACTGCAGTTATAGAAATTTTCCAAATAGTCTCAAGCTATTAACGATAAGAAAATATCCAAAAGTTTTAATAGAAAACATCAAGATTAAAGATGAAGTTAATTCTTTTTCTGGTAAAGTTGTATGCAATTAATGGTCCACACATAAAACTTGTAAAATAATATTTGCCTACTCCTTGTTAAGATTTATATAATATATAATTGCTTGGAAAGTAAAAGGGTGAAAGATTAGTTTGAAAAATTACAACATTCTGCTGAGAAGATATCCAGGTATCAAATTCTCAGATCAGAAGTGGAATGGAGAAGAAAGGGGATCCCAATTTGATTTCTGGCAAAAAAGCCTGTGTGTCCCGACTTGTAGGAGAGAAATGGGCCAGCCTCGATCGAATATCAATGCGAGTGCCGTGACAAGGCATGAAAATCCACACGGAGGACGAAGAAAAGGACCGAGTTACGGTAAATGTCTGTGACAGATAGGCAATTTAAGTTCCACGGAGAAGCGAGACAAGCGTTTTTGTCGATGGAACCGTCACGTACACGGACGTGAATTCATTTGTCACCAGCCGCTACAATGCAATGTCAAAGAGTAAAACGGACGGCGCAGTTACCGTTCCCCGAATTGTCATTATTATGATAGATTAATGCCTTATACTTTCCTCGAGGGTCCCCCTCGCTCGACGATGATATCGCGATTTTCGAGAAATATTTCGAGTACGTCGCATGAATATTTATACGCTCCGCGGAATCAACTTTCAAACGACTGATTTCGATGAAAATTCATGCACTCGTTCGATATTGGAACGTCTGGTCGAGATTCTGCGTGAAAAACCTTTTTCAAAAGTTGCACAAATCGCTTAGGCGTTAGGAATTCGGTCGGAGAACTTCGTTCCAAGCGTCGTTAATTTTGGGGGAAACTTTTTGCTATTTATGAGATTCAAAACGCGTAAATTTTTATTTTTATACTTTGCCTCTTTATCTTTACACGATCCTTCCCAAAAATCTACTTTGGAACCAATGTATTCGAAAATTATTCAAATTGTTTCTTTAATATTTATTGAACACCAAGAAATATATTTCCATTCCACGAACAGAATACGTAAATTTTTCAGATAAAAGTTTACTGATTTTTAGTCGAAAGCAACTTGACAATTTATTAAATTACTTTAGCCCCAACAAAAATGGAGTAACATTACAATAATAATTATAATTAGATGTACAGCTGAATTTTAATTAAATATTTCTTTATCGTGGAAAGTATTAAATTGCACAATATTTTTTTGAATTGCCCAACATTGCATATATTTTCTCTAGAGTTTTACGTAAAGTTTAGAAACCCTAAATAGTCTTGGAAGCACTCGAAGAACTTCGACGAATCACCGAGGCGATTCGAATTTGATTGTGATGATTTGAACGGGAAATCAAGAGGTCGATGCATGAATTTTTGGAACGACCTTCGTGAATTTACAAGTTCCGTTTACTCTAGCACGTATGCAGGTCGGGTAAATGAATCGAGGATGTGCATACAGAGGAGGAAATTCCGAAAATTCCAGCTCCTGGATTCGCACGAGAATCAAATACTCGGACCCCGAAAGTAAACGCTTGTTTTTCGAACTTAGAAAGTACAGTAATGAACGTTCCAACGAGGAACCTTGTGACTAATTACGAAGTACTTTAGAAATAGATGTCACAAACAGCAGTCTAAGCGTCTGCGTCGTAAATCCTGACGCATTTTAAGTTCTGCAGTTGTATCCATTATGCAGCCGCTGTTTAATTGTTCTTTCGAGCAGAGTTGGACAACTTTCATTCGCGAACAACGAATCAAAATTTCATATTCGTTCGTGTGCCGACTTCCATTATCGTTTCGTTCGTTAATTATAATCCATTAACAGGTTTTCTTAAACCCAGAAACGTGGTGCAATCTAGCGAGACAAAAACATTAAATAAAACGTTCGCGTATAAAGAGTCGAATCTGAATTGTTATAAATTTATGCAAAACTATTTCTTGGGTTAATATTTTTTTATACGACGTTAAATCACTTGAAACTGGTTTTTAATATTTGTAAATTTTCATTGCCACAAACTGCGACGAGTAATTTAATTTTTCTGGAAGAAAATGGACAAAGATCAAAATTCCTTTATACGTAAACATACTATTGTTATTTATTTAAAATAAATTACATTAGCAATACGAATTCTATCTTTAAATTACTCCTAGTTTAAAAGTCATGAAGTGTTGATTTTCAATAAATAGCAATAATTGTATTAATACTAACGATAAGTGACATTAACTGATAAAGAATTTACAAGCACGATGTTTGATATATTAATAAAATTCAGATTCGAGCCAAGATGGACCCAGAGTCTATTTCTCGGTTCCGAAGGTTAATTGCTAAAATTGTTTCTAAGTTTTAGGTCGAATTAACATTGTTTTCTTCGATGCGACCTTAGAAAATTACCATCGATGGTGAAATCAGTGATTTCTAGAGGGCCTCCATCGAAGTGCATACATTCCGCGAGGATTCGTTCCTTCGAGTGGTCAAATATACAGAGCATGGTCGCACCAAAGAATACTAAGCGATGAAATCAGTTATTCAACAAGGAAAGCCGAACATTTTTGAAAACTCTGATTAAACTTTGGACTTCAGAGTGCCTTGAATTAAATTTCCTCCGAGCATACGAATTTTCAAATATTATATTAAGAAGAATATTTATTTTATCTCCAAACTTTTATCAAATCTCAAATAATAATATGAAATGTTAAAATCCTTAAAAGCCGAAAAATTTCTCACCTTCTCGAATTTTCTTCTCGAAAGTGAGTAGGATTTCGAGGGTATGTCTATTCACAAAAAATAATTGTAATTAACCCCCTTAGCTAAAAATAATTTTTCCAGAACGATTTGAGATGTTTTAATTTTGTCAAAAAATTTCACACCTACTCGAATTTTTTTCTCGAAAGTGGGTAGGATTTCGGGGGTATGTCTTTTCATCAAAAATAATTGTGATTAACCCCCTTAGCTAAAAATAATTTTTCCAGAACGATTTGAAAAAATTTTTTCTCGCCGAAAAATTTCAGGGAAACATGTCAATATATGGTCATACATTACATTTTCAGTAAGGAATTTTTTCCTCGAAAGTGTGTAGGATTTCGGGGGTAAGTCTATTCACCAAAAATGATTATAATTGCCTCCCACAACCAAAAATAATTTTTTAACGAAGCCTCAGCCAAGAAATTCCCTAGAATCCCCTATTAAGATTTTTCCCAGGGGTAACCGAACACCCTGTATATTTGAATCGTTAATAGATTATTGCGTTGGCAAATAAGTGTTGTTCCTTTTCTGTTTGCTAAATAATCGGCTTCGCGAACTTTGCGGGAGCCACCGCCACTTCCGTTTTATTCGGAGGTCGGTGCTAGTGGAATGCGCCGCTTTCGCGATTCCTAAGGATCAATTCGATCTCCCCGATAACGTTCGCGTAAGTACAAAAGATCTCGTGTAAAGAGGGACCTCCTGCATGCCAGTCTCTTCCTTCCTATCTCTCCTCGAAAGGGAAGAAATCTCATGTGGGAACGCCGTGACCCGTTTCGCGAGCATCGTTCCGACGAGGGTCTCACAGACTCCAAGTGAACAATTTCGTCGGTATACACAGCTCGAGCGGAGGCAGTTCGCGAGATAAAATGTTTGTTACATGCACGGATCGACTACGGGCATTTTACGTAAATTTAAACTGGGACTTACTCCCATTCGCGTCCATTTCGTAGTCCAGCATTTACATGCAAACGCATTTAGCTCCGATTGTACATACGCGTCGACCGAATCGACCATCGCAAAAGAACTTGTCAACGTACTCTCCAAACGAATGTTTCTCTTCGCTTTTGTAAGTTTTCCTCGGAGATTCGGCACGATTGACGATGAATGCTACCAGGCTGCCAGTCTTCATAGCGAATCCGCTTCAAAATGGAAATCTTATCAAGCGGTACGCCCCGGGACTGACAAAAGGATATTCTACATTTTTCTGTATCTTGCGCTATAAACTGATACGAGTACATGTTTTATCGTGACAGTGGCTTCGAGCATAGTATCCGTTTACGATAAAGTAGAAGAAAATTGGGTTGCATTGCTTTTCTAATGTGCATTGAAAACTTCGAAAGGAATAATTAGTTGTTTGTTGCTATAGTTCTTTGAAATAAGTAATTATTATTGTTCAAAAGATATTATTTATTTTAGAAATTTCAGTGGAATTATAGGAAAGTATAAAATGTTACTAATGAATTGATTTATAAATAGTGAAACCTAATATTTTCATTTCACGAGAGTAATTGTAAAATCTGAAAAATTCTATTTTTAATTTCAAAGTAAAAAACTGTTCTTTTGATATCTTCTAAAGCAATATGGCACGTAAAACAACTTGATTTCATTAGCATTTCCCTGTTATTTTAGAACGGTTCTGATGTTTTTTGGAAACATTGTAAGAATGGTTTCTATTTTGGTGGTGGGTTTTGCTGAATCCATGTATTGTGCGAAATTTACCCGAGTTAAAGAGTTGATCTTTATTTCCTTCTTTGGAAAGCAGAAGAAGGAAAATAAAGAGGATAGGCGAGGAAACGAGTGAAAGACCGCACAGGGAAAAATGGAAAGATCAGATGACAAAGTGAAAGAGACTGAATAGGTGCTTTAGAAATAGGTCGCCAAACTTTGGTGCATTTTGCTCTTCTTAAAGATGAAGAAAGGTTACATAAATATACGCCTGAAAACTCTTCGTCATCGAAATCTAAACACTTGTTCTCTGTGTCAGTGTATTTCTGAAATACTTGACTCTTACTTAAAGAAATTGCTGAAAACAATTCGCTTCTGCAATAATATTCTAGTGATTCGGAAAGAACGCGTACTAAAATTATTAAAACTTTACACACATAGAGATCCAAAGGTACTAGTGTTTTCCTTATAATTGAGCCACCGTTGGAAGCGGTGAAGCTTCCCCTTTAAACTGATTTTTGGTTTTTGGCGATCTGACTTTCCGTTTTCGAGATATCGTAATTTAAATGAAGGGGCAATTTTTAAAATTTCACTCACCGTCTTACGAAAGCCTATTAACGCGTATTAAAATTACTCAAACTTTAGACGCGTGTAGTTCCGAAACCACTAGTGTTTTACTAATTATTAAGGCATTGTTAGCGGCGGCAAAGCTTCCTCTTTGAAATGGTTTTTGGTTTTTGGCGATCCGACTTTCCGTTTTCGAGATATCGTAATTTATGTAAATGGGTATTTTTCTTAATTTGACTATCTCTGTCTCCGTCTGACTCGTCGCGTTGTTGCTCTCTCTCGCGCGTGAGTCGAGACAGTCACGTGACCCGGAAGACGTAGTATTTCCAAGAATTTACTACGCACTGTTTACTATTTTCACGCGCGCGTGTTCATTGATGACAATGAAACGTAAACAAACGCTTCGGACCCTTGTATCTCCGAAACTAGCCACCGCATCGACTTGAAATTAAAATCGCTATATCTCCGGAACTAATAAAGCTATCGACTTGTTCGAACGCTCATTTTAAAGGGCATTTCATCCTCTAACCAATGAACATAATAACTATTACTATTTATGCCGCCTTCTATGTTTATTTTAACATTTACTTTGACTCTATACACGTAAAGAAGTTTCAGCAATTCTAATTGATTATATAAATTGTTTACTTAATTGAAAATGAATTTAAATTTGTACAGGGGATGTTTGTATTATTATTAACAAGCGACTAACTAAATGAATACACACACACACTTTGCAACGTCTTCAATCGATAATCTCACATAATATAACTGCATGTACCCATTATAAAACTACTTGCAAAGCAAAAATATTGATACCGAAAACGTTGGTAAATTCAATCCGCACTCTGTTACTTTTTAGAAAAAAAATTTCCAAAGAACGTTCATTTTTCGACCGTCGAAACTAGAAGGAACCCTTAAAAGGCCCTGACGGTCGATCCTAAATTCGTTCGACGTCGAGCAAGGGTTCGCACGACCAGCCACAGTGCATTCAGGATAGTCATAGGCTGTGCCTAACCGTGCACTCCGCATTCGACCAGCGTAAGAGCTCGAGACTATGTGTGTAGGGGCAAAAGTCAATTCGTACCGAGGGTGTGTACATGCAGAGTTGCTTAGGTACATGCAGGGATTCCGCTTACAGGATCGCCAAAGCTATCGTCGTATCGCCCCTCACAACGGTATTGGTTGACCCAGCACACCTAGTTTCTGGGATTAATACCGCGGTGATAAATTAAGAAACATCGATTTTTCTCTTTTCACGGTTTGCAACCAGTATCTTAATATAAACATCTTATCGTAACATTCTGAGATAAGTCGAAATCAAAGACTCGTTATAACTTCTTGATGACAAGTTTCACAATCAAATCTTATGTATTAAAATCATTTTTACAATGACTTAACGGTTAAGAGCCAAAAGAAAGTTTTGAACAAAAATTTGATATATCAAAATCGTGACCATCTTGGTTTTTTTTTTAAACAGAATAATATTGTTTTTCGCATTATATCGTAGATGACGCCAATATGAATTTTCAGTAGCCAAAATTGGAAACACTTAAATTTTCAACATTGAACGTACTTCACCCGTACTCACGAGTGCTATCATTTTGCTCAGGACTGTACTTGCTGAGTTGTAGTTAGCTCCACTGATGGGAAAATTTACACGCTTACTAGAAATTCGTAATTTTGCAGCCAACCTTTGCGTAATGAGATGGGATTGCAACCCTGGGATCTAAGAGCGTCTTGCATCGGAGTAGATTGCCATCTACGACTCGTACATTCCGCGACAATATGATAGGACACCCTAGAAACGTTCCTATTGGTACGTGGGACCGTCTAACTAAATTATTTTCGAAACAAATCAAAATTTTCTTCACCACGAACGAAACAAAATTACAGAGTTCTAGAAAAAGTTGAAAGTGGCCTCTAGAATTTTGAAAATCTTTCGAAATCGTATAATCGACGATGAAAAGAATTTCAATTCGTCGACTAGTTATGAAGATAATTATGTCAAATTAAGTAGTAAATTTATTTTAAGAATTCCTTCACTATGAACGATAATATATTGAATATTTTGCATAAAATGAAGTACTGAATTACAATATAATCGATAACAAATTATAAATAATTTAAATTGATATGATTTATTTTTAAGTTTATGTTCCTATACTAATTTTCATATATTGGTAGCTTTTTTCTAATAAACATAACGAACTTTATTGCTAAAATATATTAATTCGAAGTCCTTGGTATTTATTACAGTTAACTGTAATGCACTCCATTTCGACGTAATTCATTTTCAAATAGTTTATCCTGTCTACGAACGATCTACAGTTACGCAAATTCCACGTTCCTGTTATAAATACAATAGCACTAAGGTCACGAGTATTTGGATCTCGTTGACGAGACCATCGACCCGGTTTTAAACGAAGGTACATTCCTCAGTTTGTCAATCGAGTACTGATTGCGAAACTGCATTGGAACAAGCTCGCGGATTGCTCTCATTCACACGTTGATCGAGCGTTACTTTGAAAGCTCCACGAAATCCGAAGAAACGTACTTTCATTTTGATTAACAGACCAAACCAACGTTATTGAATTTCGGTAATTTTAATAACCCGCTCTGATTGTCAGCCTACTCGATGGAAAATCGCATTCTAACAGAAACTACCGAATTCGACCAAAAACGGATAACGTATCGATCGAAATTTTACAAGTATTATTAGATTATAGCTAGTTATCTTTGCTTCTTGTTCAACCGATAATTTAATACCTTTAGTAACGATTAATGTATAAGCTAATCGAAACGTGTTTTCTAATTTTTATCCTTATCTACATTTCACAAATTTACAATTTAGTAATTCTTACGTCGACAACATTTTCTTCTTGTCTGCTTTTGCTCCTAAGCTTTACTTTCGTATTTTAACCCTTTTACTATCTACTATCTACTACCCAAAGAAAAGTGAATTTTAAAAAGGTAATAATTTGGAATTTACTCTACGTTATAAAAATGGTTTTCGCGTTTGGATGATGCATACGTATTTTCAACCTCGGACAGAGTCAGGTAATTCAACTGGTTGGCCGTATAAGAATTCATCGGGCGGTTTTTCTTAGGGTTTGACAATATGGAACTCGAACAAAAGCACTCGAGATTGTAGCTATGGCAACAGGTGGTTCGTCCTTATGACTCACCTGTATAGACGTCTTACATCCTCCCCTTAACCCTTCATGTCGGACTTACGGATGAGTAGAGGCAGCTAACGGAAAAGGTAAGAGGGTAACAATCAATTACCAAGAACTTCTGTTACTTTAGGCTCCCCTCTAGTGGAAACATTAAATCACCATTTTTTGTAGCCCCGCGGAATTTATTAGGGCGCAACAGTTATGACCATGGCGACGTTTAAGTTCACGATGTTCAACAGTCAGTTTTCAACAGTGTACCCTAATTGTTATGACAAAAATAAAGATAAATTATAGCGTAACTAGTTTCTCGAGTAAAGCGTTTTCAGTCTGCTGGAAATACGATTTCAGATACGATGGAAACGTTTTATATTACATTGAAAATTTCAACGAAATATAATTAAATATTTTGATTAAATGGAATTTAAAAATTTTTTAAATGCAATGCAACTAACTCTAAAACAATTCTTTTAACTTTTAAAGTGGAATGTTCTATATAATCTAAAAAGATCATAATTTACTATATTTCTGAATCAAATATAGACTTTTTTTTAGAATCTTATTTCCCCTTTTGGCTGTCAATCCCATAGAAAATTAATGACAAATAAATTCTGCCTTTTCAATCGTAATGATTTCACTCGCAAGATTGATTCTCTATTTTAAGTGAAACGAGACTTCTATCATAGCACTGAAATGTTCCTAACAAAAGCGAATTTCGTTTAAAAATTCGTCCCTCCGCCGATCGAAATGACTATCCTTTGTTGTCGCGGTCTGTAACTGAAATATTCGTTGACTATTGCGCGACAGGGCCATTGAAATATGTGAATGGCAACGTGGATGATCTTTGCTGCGCGTGGACGACATATTGCTGGAATGTAGGTGGCAATTGCAGACCTAAACCAATGTCCCGCGTCAATTTACTCGAGTTACGCCGATATATCCCAGCCTGATAGATGACGCACAGATAGAGCGTTTCTGCGCTGATTGATACTGGTCAGTACTTGCCGTGTGCTCGGTATTCTATTACACCCCCTACTTGTCCTATCGATCGAAGTAACGCTGCACCCGTTACTACCGCGGATCATCGGGACAATACGGCTGTCCATATATTTGTCATGCACGTGAAAGCGATCCGGCTCTTTCCCGCCGCCGCGCCGTTCGAAATTGTTTGCCGTCACTTGCGATTCAATTTCGACCAAGTAACTGCGTTTAGAGATTTCGAGTGCTCCCCGGCCACGCTCAGGTTAATATCCATCGCTGGTTTAACGACAGATTCACGGAGACCCTCGATTTAACAACACGAAAGCTTGTTTTCATAGCTACCGCGATTTAAAGTTCCCTTAATCAATCATTCAACGATATAAAAATTAATTTTCTGTGAGCAAGCGGTCCAGAGAATCTTTAATTTCGAATAGTTTTTAAATTAGTAGCTTCGAAGCACGAACCCCTCAATTTAACAGCATGAAAGCTTCTTTTCATAGTTACTGCAATTTAAAAATTTTTTAATGACACATTTAATGATATAAAAATTAATTTACGGTAAGTATGTAACCCAGAAAATTTCTAAATTGTAATAATTTTTAAATTAACTAACTAATTTAAAATTGTCTTAATTATATATTCAACGATATAAAAATTTGTTAAATAAGTGATCTAGAGAATTTCTAAGCTCCAATAATTTTTAAATTTGTAGTTTCGAAGCATAAGCCCGTTTATATTTTTTTTATAAAGAATATAAAAGTATATCGATTGGAGCAGTTATCGAAAAACTATTTTTCTCAATGCTACAGACTGAAATTTCATGTGTTCAGCGTAAACCACCAAAGAATTACAGTATTTTTACCTTGAAGAGCTGTCTCCTTAGAGCACCAGGTTCCATAGTATGTTCCACCAGCAAGGTTCGGTTGAACCAGTTGATATATTTATTATTTAACACACAACACCAGTAACACAACACAGAGCAACACGAACTAACATTAGTCTATCTTCTGTAGAATCCAGAGTGCTCTCTTTGCAGTTTGATACAGCTGATCCGTCCTCTTCAGCGTTCGGTGTATTACTGGTTAGCAGAATGAGTCCCCTCTTTCCCCTTCCCAAGCGCTAATCCGCTTCGTACCTGCTACCACGAGGCTACCTGCTCTGCTCGAGCGACAAAAGGTCGTGTTTGACCTCTTTGAATCAACATACAGCACTAATCCCTCGCTGATGTTTGCTATTTTTTCCCTCGATATTGTTCAGAGTCTTCCCCGCTAATTTCTAGAACCTCGTCAAGGTGAACTTTGTAAGCCTGGCCATTAAATGTCCATACGTGAGACTAAGAAGAAACGTATAAGGACCAGATTTCGAATGCATTAACGCTGGAGCTACCCTTCGCTTTTGCCTGCAATGCGACCAAGCCTAACGTAAATAACAGCAATTTCTGGAATAGTACACTTCCCTCGATAACGTTCGCGTTGCAGACTGGTGCCGGCGAACATTAACGAGGGAGTGTCTCGCGAACTTTGTCCACTTAAATATCCTGATTACTCGAAACAATGCCAGAGAATGTTACTTACAGAAGTTGTAAAGTTTACGAAAGTACATAATACGGTACAAATGGTATTCGTGCAATGGGAGGTGAAAAGGAGACACAGAGATCAAATTTGTTTTTTTAAATGGAATGTCCAATTCTTTATGCTCGATTTTCGGAATATAAATGTACTAAAGTATGTTTGTCCTGAAGCTTAAAGATATTTAAAGTGTTTTCACTCTATTACTTCCATTATAGCATAAATTTCATATTAGTTTACGTCAGATCGAGCATGAAACTGATATAAAAAAATGCTCCATTCTAAACTACTTGGTTAGAAGTGTTATAATTACATACTTGTAACAGATATTAAACTGACTAGGACTTTAATAGTATTTTATGTGGTTGATACTCATTATTCAGCTTTAATTTATTGACGCGCATGTAAGCAGTCTGCTTAATTAGACCTAAAAATAGATTTATGAATTACAAATTAGATGTGACTAATGAACTAATTAGAACGCGGTAATAACCTTAATTAAACTCGTAATGACATAACCTTTGAATTGGTGTCGTGTTCGTCAAGTGAAAGTTTTCATAATGTATAATAATCACTGTCGCTACAGTCGGATAGTACTTAGGCAAAACTTAACTGCGATCAAGAATCGAATGGAAGATTGCGTTTCCTTTTCGTAGGATTTTTATAACTCGTTCCTAATCAAAAGTAATTTCTTATCTAGAAATTTCGAATAATCGATGAAAAGTGAATTATTTATTTGTCACCAGAAGTAACCGACATCTCGTAATTATCAAATTATTTCTATACAATGTTCGATAATTCCCAGTGGTCTTAAATTTGCGATTAACAGCTTAATCTTCTATGCATTTCACGAATAACCAGTCCCACGAATTATTGTTAGAAGTTCTATTAGATGTAGAACGTCTGACGTGATTTGTGCGTGGCTATACCCAGACCGTATCATTTAAGTAGGCTAGTTAGACAGTTCTTGAACGAATGATCGAATAATTTAGTTTTCTAACGGATAGTTAGCTCGTGCAAGACTTATTGCCCGGCTTTCACGTTCCCTGGATTTAAATCCGTTTGATTTTTATTTTTTGGACTTTCGTAACATTTATTTATTCAACTACCCTTTGTCTGCGCTGAGATATATTGGCAAACGAGAAACCAGCCAACAAATAAACTATCTTGTATACCAATAGGAACTATGATGTGTTCGAAACGAACAATTGTTTTCGTAGTTAAAAGATATTTGCTCGTTTCCTTAAAATAATTATAAAAGATTCCGTAAATATCAATTACTTTTAGAGGTTTTAAACAAGAATATCCCTTTAAGTTGGGATGCTTTTTGGCAAATTTAAACCACGCTTCTTTACGACGTCGGTTTAGCTTCGGCAATTTCGCCATATTGACGATGGTTACTGCGAATAGTAGGTACTCGACGACACACAAGGTGCCACATCACTCTGGATCACATATCCTTCTCTGCAATTTGATGCAGAGACCACACAATTTCTCTTCTATAGCGCTGGCTTAATTTTATTTTACGTTCTAACATCTGGAATGGAATTTGCACATTTCTCTTTAATCAAAATTGGTCTATGTTTCACCGACAATGACGAGTATTTAAAATTTCAAGTTTGAACGTTCACTGGACTCAATTAATTCGACTCCATTTATTTCGGTAAATAAATACTCGTTTATCTCGTGAGAAATTTTCAAAATACATTACATTACTTTACAGAGTAAATTAAATAATGTATTTAAAGTTGAATAATTTATTTGTTATGTCGTTACTATTTCTTAGTAATATCACTGCTTGTATTTAGACCATTACTATGGTTTTTGGACTTTGTTTCTAGAAAGAATTCTCGATAATGAGAGCAAGCAGAATCCTAAATGTAAACTCCATAAATAATAAATAAAATCGTTCTGAATTGTAATCAAGAGAAATTCGACGGTGGAAATTGATAACGTCAACGTAAATCCACGAGCGTGCAAAATATAAACCAAATTTATGGGGGAGGGAATTTAGTCGTTCTTAAATCCTTTTATCCTGTATTTTCATCATTCTCTGCCACCCATTTCAGCACACCCTGTATATTGAATCTGGTACTATTCCTAGCTAGAATATATGTAAATGGAACGTGCCAGTAATTACACCAGTAAACTGAAACTGCTTCAATACTGGTAACGAAGCTACGGTTTCCAAAATGGTAAAGGATCTATCGATTCATAGTGGTATATTGATCCTGTAGAAGGGACTTAAACTCTATCAAGACCCTGCAGACTTATTTAAATGGAATATTTCGTAAACTATTAATAAGGAAACATTTCAATATTTCACGTTTTGTGACCAAAAAACAGTGCTCGACTTTTGAAATGTTTTCGCATACCGAAAGCACTATTAAATATTATTACTGAGAAGAATTACAAAGAAGATATTTACTAAGCAACGATGGAGATGTTTTTTTAAAGAATTAAATAATTGTGTATCCTCGAAAGCTTATGTTCTTTTTCCGGAAAGTATCTGATATGCGTGAAAAGACGCTAGAGCACGAGGAAAACAAAATGAACGCCAAGCAAAGGAACTGTGCCAGTACTGATAAAGCATTATTAAAACTTCATCCTTTGAAGCTGCAATTTTCGAGTAAAAATTATGCTTTTAATTTTATCTTTTTGGTTCCTTAATTAAAAGTTCAAAATCGATTTTGCTTTATTAGGTCAGAGTCGTTGGATCGCTAGTGGTTGTGTAATTCCAGACATCCCATACTTTCCAAGTATGCGATAAGTTTCCAAGTTTTCGAGTACGTGCCAAAACATTTCATACGTTGCGCGTGTATGTGTGTCGAAGATGTTTGTAATTTTCATTTCTTTGTAGCGAACAAGCTGCTGTGAAGACATCAATTTGCGAGAAGTTAATACTAATTTTGCAATATTCACATCGACAACTAACGTGCATATATTAAAATTCTTGTTCGATTCACAAAATGATATTTCTTTTCTGAAACCGTCGCTTCATTAAGATCAAAGTTCAACGATAAAATTATTTCGTTTAAATCATTCGAACGAAAAAAAGTTCAAAAGCTTACGAAGAAGTTAAAACCGCCCCTGAAGAATATTTCTCGTTAAAACTGCAAAAAATATTATGAAGATGGGATCGAAAAATTCGTGGAACGGATGTGAATAATTAACAGAGATTTAATTTACAGAAATGATATCTTTGATGAAGGAATTTTTGTTTAAAACGATACAGTCGAATTTATTTGGATTAAAAACGAACTTTTCGTTCGACTCGATACTTAATAACGATCAAACAGGAGCCAAACAACGCCCAATTTCTGATATCTAGCTTCGTCGTTAATTGCATTCGCCTAAAATTGGTTCCATGTATTCCGTGCTCCCCTAACAACGAATATTTAACTCTTTGCAAACTATTTGACAAACTGTTACCGAATGACAAGCGCATATCTACGCACGCTCGCTTATTTGTCGAACCTCGCGTTCCAGAATTTAGTTCTCAGGAACGGCGAATATTCGTGGAAACGTGACTGTCGAAATAACTAATAATTGCCACCCAGAATTGCTTCGACTCTGTCGATATTAGGTTCTAGAAAAAGTTTCGATTCGAAGGCAATTGAACGTGGCAATATTGGTATTAGTCCTTCGCAGCACGAAAAAATTTAGTTATTTTTCGAGGTGCCTCGAAATTTACGATAAAAATGGTTCCTTCTTAACACATTGACTGCCACGCCACCCACATATGGGTGACACGACTTTTCATCAAGGAGTTAAAAACAATTAATCTTAATGTTTTAATACAGGGTAGGGTGGTCGTTTTTTTTTAAGATTTTGATATTTTTGTTTTATAAAACTATACAAGAAAATACTAAGGTGCTTGGGTCGAATATTAATCACTTTGGAAGATATTTTAACTTTATTGTTCCCAGTTTACGTTCGAGTATGACGCTCAGGATACTGTTCCAGTCCATCGAGCAAAGAAAATGATTAATAGTGTGATAGTTTGGGAATACACTCAACATTTTGTAAAATTATAACATGACAAATAGAAGGGCTCGATAGTACAATGTCATGCTTGTCATTTAGTAGAATTTCCAATGTCATAATGCTGTAAAGTTCATTTATCTTCACCGTGACAGTCAATGTGCGAATAAAAAAGGACCCAGAAGCATTGACAGGGGAACAAAAAATTGAAGGGGTGATAAAAATAACCCGGAAATTTCGAGTGAACAGGGTCGAGGGTTCGTGCAAATTGGAAATAAAATTAATTCTACGTAGATGAAGACGAGTTGAAGGATCCGTGCACAATGCCGGATTGTTTAGGCATCGAACGACAGAGAAACGGTGGAAATTAATTAATTTTCGCGAGCGTTTTACGCGTCGACGAACGCGACACGGAAACTTGGACTTTCTGTCGCTGCTTTAACGAATAATATTCAGTGATTTTTAAAATACGCAGCCAATCGACACGATTTAATGTTATATTCATCGTGCGATATCACTCGGTGATTCAAAATTGCGAACCTCACGGACGAGTGCTTTCCGTTTATTCACCCGTGTAATATATTCGCGTGGAAACTAAAGCGGAAATCGTGGAACAATAAACTCGCACTCAAATTACACGCCGTACAACGCTCTTTGAAAGAGCAAATACAGGGATGACCTGTAATTCACGTTACACCTCGCACGAAGATGCTACGCGAAGAAATAATTCGATGTCGCGCGATATATTTTTCATTTCCACGAAGCCTCGTTCCCTCCTTTCAATTTCAATATAACTGACAGATGGGTAAATAAAGTCTTAACATCTTTGCTGCCTTATTGCACATCACGACGTTTTGATGTTCGATTTTTTATCGATACAGGGATTATTTTGACGATACTGACAATTTCACATAATAAATTGATGCAGTAGATTACGAATTCTTTGTTCGAACAACCTGTACTGCAAAGTAAAGTTACTTAAAGTATCTTCACAACACGAAAATAATAATAATAAATTTCAGTATTATTAATGTTACTTGGTATTAGTTTCTCGAAAAAATACTTTCAAATCTTTCAACTTTCACTTTGGATAATTAAAATCCTCCATTTCAGCAACCGAATAACATCGAAAACAAAATATCAAATATTTATATTTCTCCATAATTCCTATCTTTGATGGATTCAGTAAAACCAATTTTAACCGCATAAATTTACTAAAAATAATTAGTTAAACCTGTGACTTTGAAAAATTAGTATGGAGCATTTCAAAGTCCCAAAGTGTACTATGAAAAAATAAGGAATCGTTGAATTGGATTCCGGTAAATCTAGTGTTGAGAATTAATTCAATAAGAAGCCATATTAGTAACTTTAATAATAATATAAAAGTTCTAATTTCCGTTAGTAGATTTCCTGCTGGTTTCAACGTTTCCGTCAGAGATCATTTGCAGCGTAAGTTTACGAGGGCCGAATGAAATAACCAGTTAATCCTGAAACATTTATCGAGGCACAGATTCGAACTTCGAACGAGAAAAGCTCGCGTGTCCTTAACAAGTCACTGTGCAGGACACGTCTCGTATCGTATCTCCGTTCCGTGCAAGTAATATTTTATTCAGACTTCGTTTTGTGTTAAGATGTCTGCCTCTAAAGCAGTGCTCTCCGGCAAGAGTCCATCATGTGCCCGCTTCCTCTTCCAATCGTTCCTTTCCCACACAGCATACGTAAGTTGACGCGACGCTAAGAGGTAGCCATGACAAGCTGGCCGTCCTTAATGGCCCTCGAGCGTTAAACAAAAGACAGACAAGACAGAATTTGCGGGAAATGGCTCGCTTGAATCTCGTCTAACATTAATATTGTCCAAAACCTTGACTATAGTAAATCACGAGAATATTCGAACGTTAAGATGTTCCTCGAGTAGTCCATGTCTTTGTTAACTTTGGAAGAATTCATGCTTCTTCTCTCCAATACAGTATTTATTATGTTTCTTTACGTTACTTTAAAAACACCAAGTAAAGTGAAAATTCTAAATGAAAGTGCATGCCTTTATTGTAAATTTCAATTTATTTTAACTTAAATTATAACTAATTCTATGTATTATTTGTTTCTAATAAGTTCTGTGATCAATATTCAAAGGTATCAACATAAGTGGAAATAACAAGTTATAGTCAGACACTCGTAATCTGCATATTTCAATATATTTTAAGCTCACAAATATCCGCGGTCTATCCATAATGTATATTGCGATATCGAGTCTTCTAATCCCGGTCTAACCAACGTGGACCGAATTAGATTGTGCTGCATTCCGTTTGCGCTCGGCTTATCTGAAAACGAAGTCTTTTCGACAATTACGGCTACGTGCTTTCAGGAATTCTCATACGTGTTGGGAAATGCAATAAACACATACCGCCAGATTTGCGACGATTAGTAACGGCTCACGTGTAACACGATGCAATTTGCTTTTGCCAGATGCAAAATGTCGAACGCTATATCTTACTGGAATCGCGTTTAATCGACTACGTTCCATAAATGGATGCAATTCTTGATGCATTTCTAAACGTCTTTGCGCGAAGAGGTGGCTCTGAGTGCCATTTAAAGGATAAACGCTCCATTTTTATATTAACAATAAGATCTTTTTACAGTAGACAATGAGAATTGTTCGAATTTCGATCTACCGTTTTAAAAATTAAATTTTTCTATTACAATTCTTGTAAAATTTTATATTATAAATAAAGAGTGTTTCCTACGTTATTTGAATAATTTTATCTTCCTATTATTTTGAATACCGAAAGTTTCACTACAGTTACAAATAAAACCGTGATAATTATACTGAATATATGTATACCATTCGTCGTACAAGTACAACGTAAATACATTTATTAACTTCTGCTTTGAGGGAGAAATAGATCACGAGATGCAAGGAGTTGACAGAGAGAAATGTTGTTTAGATAAAGAGATTGCGTAATGAGGTTAACCACTTGAGCGTACATTGTACACAATCGAAGTTTGCTGGCTTCGACTGTCGTCAAACAGGCAGATGCGAGTTCACGCACGCATAACATACAACGCGACCGTCGTCATCAAACATCGAACCCGTGCACACCGATTTCGATGAAATTTATGGCAAAGGTTGTCTTCGAAACAAATATTTGACCTGTAATTCCTTTTCATCGGCTGACAACCACTTCGAAATTTATTATTAAACTATTTATTATTAAACAATCAACGTGAAACAATGAGTCGAACACATAGAGTAACATTTTATCATACGAGACTTTGTTTCTAAGAAAGTTGACTTAGAATGGGGCGTCGAAGACAACTTAGATCTTGGTTGAAGTAGAACTACCGAATAATGGTCAGTCAGACAAATTTTCAAGTTTAATTATTTCGAAGACGAAACATTATTATTCATTTTATATTTCATTCTATGAATAGCTTAAAATATGTCTTCTCAATCTGTTTCTGGTAATAGTTTTATATTATAATGCACGTAATAACACAATAGCATCTTCGTATATGTTACAAAACATTGAAACTTGTCTAATTTTGCAATCCAAATTCATTTAAAGACTAACATAATATAATTGATTAGATCCTTCTTGGGTAACGTTCGATGGTTTTTTATTTTAAAATAATCAAAGTTAAAACAGAGATGCCCGAAGTTCAATTTAGAGTCGTATTCCATCAGAACCGAAGTAAACTCAACACTTAATTCACTTTCCTAAACTAGTTACTACCTTCACTCGAACAGTAGTTTGAAGAAGATTAGTTTCAAGAAGAAAATCATCGAATGCTACTTAAGAAGAACCTTCTTGATCAGATCGTTATTCATGAATAACGAATATATATTTCTGAACAAGTATGGTATAAATAAACGTTTCAAACAATCTAAGCAAGATCGTCTTTCAACACATTGACTGCCAGACCAAAACTCAAATTGTCCAGGAAATCGAGACATTATTTTTCAACAATTGGAAACTAACATATCAACAATTTGTCATAGAACTTACTTTTACAGCCTTGAGAATCAATTTGTTTAGCTGCTTGAAAATCATGTCACCCATATGTGAATGACGTGGCAGTCACTGTGTCAATTGAATATAAATTTTGTACTATCTTTACATGTTATAAAATATAAACTTTTTGGGAACAAACACTAATTTCTCGAGGCTTTTTTTAGATCGATAAATCTTTTAGTTCATACGTCGTTGATGAAGCTAACGAATGGAATTTTTTAATTGCCTCCTCCAACAATTTCCCAAGTTGAGAACCACTGTTCTAAACGACTGGTTATCGAAGTATTTCGTCCAGAGGGCAGTGAATGGGTACCACGTGGGTGTGTACAAAGGTTTAATATTTTCCAGGCTTTTCCAAGCTTTAAGATCGACAAGATGCATAGCCCCCAGAGGCTTTTAGGCGAAGTTACACTATTGTGGCGGTGGTTGATGGCTCGATGTCGGAGGATACAGCTATGACTTGCCGCATAAGCTGTAGCGAATCAACTCACACGCCGTTCTATCGAGATGGTGGAGGTTTAGAAAGGCTTCTCGCCAACCAGTTTGGATACGCGAAGCTTACACCCGGTGTCGTACCGGTAGTTTGTTCTCTGTGCGGACACGTTGATTGGATGTAACCTAATCTCAGACCCGTGGGGAGCATGTTCGCGAAGTCACGAAACCGAGAACAGGAACAGGAACGTTAAACACGCATGCACGAAACGTAAGAAACGCTCGGAATTGTCACCGATGCTCCAAGGATTTCTAAACTGTTAAGAGGGATGATCACTATAAAGAATTAACGAAATACAAAAAATTCTAAGTTTGAAATATATTCCTAAAGTTTTATTTTGGAATTTAAAACAATAACGAATCTATAAAATATTTTTGATTCTTAATTTTTAGTCAAAATTATCAAAATATAAGTACAGTAAAAATGTAAAATCGAGCCGAAATGATATTTTTCTACCTAACAATAACGATAGGCGTACGAATCTGTGTCTCGAAGAAGATTCAAAAGTTTTAGGACTATGAAGTTTCGACTCGCTTCGAACATTATTCGATACCAGAAGGTGTTGAAAGTCTAGATAAGTCTCAAACTTTTGATTAGTCTTCAAAGTCTTGGTTGGCATTGAAGTTATGATTGGTCTTGAAAATCTTTGTCGGTCTAGAAATTGGTCTTGCAACTCGATAAACATTTTGTATACATAAATAAAGGAATTTGTACATTTATAAAATATATCATTTAATTTTTAGTTCGAGTCTTTACTCATTTTGTCCCATCTAGATTTATTTTAAGTCTTCCATTTTTAATTTTATAGATCTTACAAATATTTTAATTCTATTCTCGTTATCTATTGTGTTTTTCATACTTCGTACATGGTCCACGTAATTATTTAATTATTTGTATAAATGTTATTACTGTTAATTGAAAGAGCGTTAAAGGTACATACGTGCTGTAAATGATTGCTACGTATTCGTAGCTGTTAATTTTTCATACTCGACGTAACCGTTTGTACGTTCGCGAGGTTGTCGAATCAAAAGGACTTCTATTTGGCCGAGTAACGAAATAAAATTCTACTGTAGCTGATACGTGAGGACAAGACCAATCACTCTACCCAGTGATGCACTCGGATTACTCACGATTTGTTCAAGTGCATAGCGTGCTGCGATGAAAACGGTCTCAATCAATTTCGCAAAATGAAATTCAAACTCAACGCGTTTCAGGAACCAAACAGAGACTCCTAATATTATGGATACCTATAACTTCCATTTTCGAAGGAATATTTCCTATTTTCGTATTCAAGATTTTTACAAGATGGCGAAGACAAATCCACTTAATTTCACATTTACAGTTCTTCTCAACTAATGACATAATCATCGATATTTAAGAAAAATTCTGCCCTTTTAAAAATAACTATATTAAGATAACTATATTTCCATATTTTTACATACTTCATACGTTATAGTATATTTAAATATAGTATGTAAAGAAAGAATTTAAAAATTGTTATTTCCCAGTCAACCAAAGCAGCAAACAGCTTTTTGTTAACAATTTTTAGAACGTTATTTTTGTCGACGGCTGATTCCAATTAAAATTTTCGATCAAAATAAAATACCTCCGACGAGACTAACCGATAAAATGAAATTAAATATCGTATTACTAGATAACGCCACAAGCCAAGTAAATTTTGTTCGAATATCATTTTGGCACATGATCGATATCGCGTTCGTATTCCGCCTCCGCTATATTTTCTCGACGAATTAAAGCCAATAACATAATACTCTTTGCGGTTCGTCGTTACGTTTTCTTTCTCTGTCGAAAGTTTATTGACCTTGCTGGATTCTATTTTCAGTCTTTTCATTTCCTGAACAAACGAACCGTGCTCGTTCCCCCTCCTGCCCCCCCTTGTCGGACTATTCTGTCTAACCAGGAATTTTTCGACGTAACTTCTATTACGAACTCCAGCGGCGAAAAACGGATCCGGGATTCGTTGGCGGACGTGGTTCTTAGGGCTTTCCAGACGGAATAAAAATAAAGAACAACCGACGATTCTTTCCGTTCCCGGACCAATATTCATACATCTTCCGAAAAACGAGAGTACTCGAAGTTTAAAATGTCAAACGGGATCGCGAGTCACGTGGATTTTCCGAATTTAGTGCTTTCGTTGCGCCGTATATCTTCCTGCTTGCTTGGGATATACCGAGGTGTAACGGTCGTTTGTTGTTTCGACTCTTCTTTTATTTAAGTTTCCGTAGAAACTACACCCGTAGAAAAACATTAGTCCCAGCAGGACAATATCTCGACTTTGAATTGCTATACTGGTTGTTTTTCGAATAAAATTCAATCTTAACTGCTTAATGAGTGTATTTCTCTTAGCTAATGGGTGAAAAGAAATTATTTCTTTAGCTTGGAAAATTTTTAATCTCACTAACGCGTTATACCATCGATTTTGGGGGCAAATTTTGTACTTATTTATATTTTAGATTCAACACTTTGCCAATTGCATGTTTTTTTTTAAATTATACGCAGAAACGCGAATTAATTTAAATAATTATCATTTTTAATAACATGAAAATTTTTAAATGGAACTCATTTTGTTTTTGAGGAGAAAGTTTCTTCAAATATTAAATTATAATTAGTTCCTGACAAATGTAAAAATATTCAGTAATATTTATGGTTTTATAAAATTGTTGAATAAAATTATTTTCTGTGTAAAAGGGAATTGTACACATGTATGTATATTCTTCGAAAATTAACTTTTGATTAGGTTTTTTTAATGTTATTTTTAATTTCAAATAACAATAATTTTAATTTTTAAATAATGCTATACAATATCATACACAAAATTGAATAATCGAATAATCTTATTGTTTACGCCATAATTTGAACGAATGTCGAGAATATTTTCATATATGGAAAACCGGTGTGGCAATTAACGTGGTAATTAAAAATTTAATTGGGTAAAAGTTTTGCACGTTGTCCTAATTCGATGACCATATTTTACTGGATCTTGTGTCCACCACTAATTCCTCTTTGCCAACATTTCACACGTGACACAATATATCTCACACGTTATCTTCTTTTTCGCTTACAAATCTGTGTTATGATTTACTGGTCGCGTTAAAAACAGAAATAAATTATTCCTTTGTGTATTAAAGGTATGCATAACTCTTTCATAATTCACGCAAGAGTCCGAAGCAGACCCTCGGGGGTTCAAATAACGGATATACAAAATAGGTTGAACCGGTTGATGGGTTAAAGATTGCCCACTCCAAATTTGATCGATTCCAAAAAAGCTACTTTTTGGGTTTCGAAAAATAATGGACGCAGAAATTAATGGAGGGGCCCTGTGTTCCTGATTTCTCGATAAATCGGATTATAGTTCTTAAGAATTCTTAAAACATTGAAAGAAAGTTGCAAAATTTATATTTCAAAAACACAGGGTAATTTCAAGCAAATGTTTAGTTCCATCGAATTTAGACGTTAAATAAAATTAATGAATTTACTTGTTTAATACAAAACTTGAACGAAACGAAATTTTCTTATTTTAAAATACATTTTTAAAACTAACAGTAATACTTCTTTTTTCTCTGACAAAATCCGTAGCTATGAAAAGATTTCTTTCCATTTGAGTGGATGTTGGTTCCATTGTATGTAAGATTTCTAAAAATTGTTGTGGATTATGTTGTATATTATATCCAAAGGTCTACTTACAATTTGTGGTTCAATTTGAAACATATCTATCTTTGATATTTAATGGAAAAATGCAAATTTTGCAAATATTTCTTCGTTAATATTATAATATAAATTGTAACGTGTTTATAAGTTCAAAAGCGACTAATAATGCACAATTTGGGTAAATGAATAATTTGTTTCCGAAAATAAATTATAAAAATGTTAGTTGAGAAACCCTAATCTGTACGTCGAACGAATGTTTCTAGTTTTCACAGAATAGTTTGAACAAATGTTAGGGATAACCCGGAGCGCTTCAGAGGCATTTGGTGTGAATGGAAAGCCATGAAAAATTCGCTTGGCACTCAACGTGATAAATTATTCACCGCTGGCATCACAGTAAGTCTCACTTGCATTTCCATCTACCGATAAAGTGGAACAATTTGAATCCACCTCTCCTGCATCAATTGGTGCGAAAAACTTTCAAAACGTCCAAAGAAAAACCCCATCTTAATATTTCCTGGCTACTTTCTTCAACGCTAAACCCACCATGATCGGTTAGATTTCTTTTTGAAATTTCTTAAAGTATTTTTCTCGAAACAGTGATCTCCTTTCACGCGATTGCAAAATGGATGTTCTTTTATGCAATCTTTCCGCGGGTTAAAGTCTTAAAAATGTTTTTAGTATATCTGCGGACCGAAATTCAGAGCTCTGACAAAGTTATGCGCGCTCGAAGGCGACCGTTACAGCGAAGTGTGGCGATCGGAAAGTTTAGGGTCGTTTCTCTTGGAATCGCATTTTCCAAACTTATGGAAACGTTATCCTAAATGGCAATAAAACTTTCTCGAAATTTTAATACCTCGTACGAGCCATGGTCAATAGTTCATCGAATGGAAATTATAAAACTATGTGATGCAGTTTTCTTTTTGTTGTTCGTAAAAAGGAGACATTCATTTATTTATTTCTGTAAAGCTTTGTACAATTTTCAGGTTTTACTTTATTCTTATACAGGGTGTTCTGCCACCCCTGGGAAAAATTTGAATGCAAGATTTTAGAGATCAAAATAAGACGAACATCAAGGATACTAATTTGTTGACTGAGGCTTTGTTAAATGTTATTAAAAAATTTCAAATCATTCACGAAAAAATTATTTTCGGTTGGGAGGGTCAATTACAAACATTTTTGGTCAATACAAATACCCTCGAGATCCTACACACTTCCGAGAAAAAAATTCCTTACCGAAAATATAATGTCTGACCATACATTGATATGTTTCACTGAAATTTCAGGCATATGTTTAAAAAATCATAACTCCTGAACAGAGTGGAGGATTTTAATCTTTCACAAAGCAAACGACGCGTATTTTAGTGGAGAATATGTAGAAATTCCAAGAATATTCGAAAACTTGTGCCTTGACCCCGTAAAGTGAGAAAAACCCCATAAAAATGGTCCAATTTTCAAACGTCCATAACTCCTACAATAGTCAATGGATCGCAATGAAATTTAGCATGGAAGTAGGGCTCATGGATACCTACAAAAAAGTATTAAAGAAACTCCCTTTTTTTAAAATCGATTTTTTGAGAAAAATGGACAGGGGGTAGGTGCCTAAATTTCGTCGAAAAAAAAAAAATCTCAAATCGTTCTAAAAAAATTATTTTTAGCTAAGGGGGTTACTTATAATTATTTTTGATGAAAAGACCGACCCCTGAAATCCTTCATACTTTCGAAAAAAAATTCAGGAAGGTGGACAAATTTCTGGACAAAATTAAAAAATTTCTAATCGTTCTGGAAAAATTATTTTCGGTTGCAGAGATCAATTACAATCATTTTTGGTGAATACACATACCCCCGAATTCGTAACCACTTTCGAGAAAAAAATTGTTTACCGAAAATATACCGTGTAGCCGGATATGTTTCTATAACTTTTTAACGAAGCCTCAATCAACAAATTAGTATCCTTGATTTTCGTCTTATTTTGGCCTCTAGAATCTCCCATTAAAGTTTGATCACTTGTTTTGAATATTTAAATATTTATTTTCGTTGCACGAGTTATGCTTAGAAATATCATCTTTATCTTTATGATGTTGCTGTTAATTCGATTCAATAATAATTGTTTTCAGCTCGATGACGTTAAAAATTGAATAAGAAATCCCTAAGAGTGTCTTTATTTTCCTGGGTGACCAATTTTTGATATCGATTCTCCATATAGATCCAGAATATCAAAATAATGTTTGTATTACGATCAAAGCAAATGTCAAGCCAGAACAAGAACGATACTTTATAAAATAACAAACCGAGTTTGCTATCTCACACGTGATCGGCTTTAAGATATCGTTATGATCCGTCAGAATATTATTTCAGTCGGTGCAACGAGCAGCTACTGGAGCTTTAATCACAGACAACATTAATCTGATATTTTGGCCAAGTATACAAAGTGAAACGGAGTGCATATCGCCAGCTAAAACACGCTCCCGTGGACGTAAATTTGTAAATACGCTAAAACCGACTTCATTTGTGGGATACGCGTCTTTGAAAGACACACGAATATCTCTCGGATTACTCAAGGACCGTTTCTGTATATGGACTCCAACCCCCATCTCTGAATATTGAAATTACGTCATTCTCGCGGGTCGTGGTACTATTTATCTCGTCTTTGTATTTTGTATTTTTCAAATTAATTTGAAACCTGCATAATGACTTAGTTAATTTGGCAATCCAAAATATTTTTAACGTAGAATTATCTGGATAACTTAAACATTTCTTCATCAGAGTTTAGTTTCTACAATTTATCTCAGATGTTGAAGTATTCTTTCATCGATGATAACTTTTCGTTGTCATAAAATTTTGAACTATCGTTCAAGTTTATGTTCAACAACTTGCAAAGAAACTCACGATATCGAATGCTTGCAAAAGATATAAATTTCTTTCACAGTTCACATTTTTGTTATAACTTCTTAACAAAGCATTTATGGATTTTTATATAATATTCTAGTCTTAGTTTTTCTCGTAGAACACACTGTTGAAGTGTGTACGGTAAAATACAAAACACCCTGTATTTTAGTCCAACACTTTTTTATCGGAACGCCGAGGAAAGGTGAGAAAAAATGATGTAGAATGTTTTGGAGAATATTGATAAGAAACTTAGTGTGCCCCTACTAATATCGCCTAACGCGTCGTAAGCTGTATTCACGAGAGCCATGAAGAACGGCTTTCATACATTTTTCATGATACTTTGCCGTGCATTAGACCCTTTTATTTGATATACGGTGCTGGGTGTCTGGCACCGATGAGTAGCTATAAAATTTAACGAACACAATACAGGGGCTCCCTGTCGCACGAGGTGAGGTCTTTGAACTTTCTGCATCGGGGTTCGCGAAGAGAGGCTTGATAACGAATCGATCGACCTATCACTTTACCGATGATGATTTTATTCATGCCTAACAGCCCGGTGACCGGTTAAGTGGTATTCGAGGACACGGTCCGTGGATGAACGCTCTCCAAAGGGACGAATAGCTGAGGAAAGATGGAAAGGAGAAAGAGGAAGTAGCAGTGGATTGCTGACTGGTTGAAAAATTAATGGGTCGAGTGTCGGGGTCGGTTAACAAGGGGGAGTGAGAAACCGAAAGAGAAAAATGCCGATGGTTTGGCTGGGGGATGTCGTTATTGAATGGCTTCGTTTAAATAAATTTCCCTAGCGGGCGAACCGGCCCAAGCATTCGTTATTTTACACCGAACTGTCGCGGAATACAGTTTTGCAGCCCACAATCGGATATCGGCGGCTAAACTACTATTTATCTATCAACTTCTTCCGTGTGTTTCGTCTCTGTTGCTCCAATTCGCGGTGCCTGTCGATCGATTCGTGAATACTAAAACGACATAGCAATTCTCTCGGCGTTCTAAATAAAGCTTCGACGGTATTTCGAACTGTTTTAAGGTAGACGGTTCGCATCGGGGATTCGACGCAATTATAATGTCACTGTCGGGTCTTGAGACAGATCAACGCGAACTTTTATTTCGAATTATTGTAGTGGCGGGATCGATACTTTCGATCATATTCATTTCGAATTCTCTGAGTCTATGTTAGATTGGTTTTATATATCCAAAACAGTTTTAATACGAAAGTGACTTTATCACTGTACTTTGCTTGTCATGCATTGTTTTAAAAATTAAATACAATCTCGTTGAAGTTACATTTTAATGTTAAAATCTGATGTATTCGATTTTGACCGACTTGAAATTTTTCCATCGTGCACACTGACTTAAAAGGTTTTATTTGTACTGCCTTTGAAAGTTGCTGAAGGATACCGTCGAGGACTAGTTCTGCAGAGGAAGAGCGAAGGCTTCCTTTGCAGCTTTGTCCGCCATTTCATTCCCAGCGATACCCGTATGCGATGGAATCCATGCAAGTATTATTGTCTTGCCCTTTTCACTTGCAAAGTGATTTGTTCTCAGAATATCTAGAATTCAGCTACCAAAATTCCTTTCATCATTCATCGCGTGAATTGCACTTTTCCAATGATATATTTTTCACCAGAATCATACGTCGTAATTTATTCCTTTAATGGTAATCTCTTTAGCGACTATAGCGTATCCTGTATCAAATTTTATAACAAATCCATTTCTTAATACTTCGTGCTGCCCTTAACTTTATTACAAATTTAATTACAAGTTATTCTTCAAATTTATATACACATACTTTGCGAATTTGAAGTGAAAACATAATAAAGGAATAAATTTTTTTATATAGTACTATTATTACAAAAAGGAGTATTTCAATTCCTAAATCTAACAGGAGCCAGAGATGTTAGTTTAAACCTCGATGACTTCGGATGGAACAACGTTTTCTGAATCTATTTTGAGACACTGGTGTAATTTTATAGTTTTCCAGAGTCTATCTCAGCCCATTGTTTAACAGTTTCTCCATTAATATGCATGCAACGGTATTAGTTAATGCCATGGGGCGGCAATTTGCAGGATTAGCGGGATCTTTACCCAGTTTGGTTATCGGTATTACAATGGCTTCGCTTCATTGATCGGGGGGGTATATACCAATTTCCCATATAATGTTGAATAATGTTAGCATATATTTTATTCCCGGCGAGAGGCGGCTTAATTAAGAGCAAGTTAGAAATTCCGCCCGGGACGGGGGAAGAGTTTCTACATTTATTTAAAACGGTTTCAAGTCCCTCTGATTGAAATGGATTATTTAGATTCGGACGACTGCATTTTTTACGAGTATCGACAGTTTTGATCGCAGTATCATTCTCTTGATTGGACGTGCAGTCGATAAATTCTTTACCACCGTTGCTGTAAATCGAGTTCATATTAAAAAGAAATATTCTTGATCGATAGAAATTTATCAAATCGGAACCAAGTGATTTTAGCAAGGATTTTATAACGGTGTTTCTTTTTAAGTCAATTCGAATTTTGAAAAACTTTATATCAGATTATTTATTTAATTTTTAATGAAAAGTCACCTTCTATTGGGTTGTACCGCGAATTCCACTGTTAATCGAACAGAATTTTGTTGACTAGCTTGCTTATGACCTAGGAATATACATTATACTAGTTCTTCACTGCTGTCAACTATAATGGTTGATTCTCTACTAGGATTATATCCCTGGCATATACGTAATTCATGGTCACAGATATGTATGATGAATTGGATTTTGAGGGCGTAGTATTTATGTTGTGTCTAGGTGTTAGTACATTGGTATCAACATCAATTCTAGAATGATAAGGTGGCATCGTATACGCAATTATAACAAAAGTAATATAAACTTTTGATTATTATCAAGTGGAAAACAAAATGATAGTTCCAAAAAAGATATTTGATATTCATCAATAACGAAGGATTCATTAAGAAAAATAGACACTATTTTTTAAATATTTTGTGACGTTTCCACGTCTCACGAATAGTTACTCTTATTAACAATAACTTTTCGTATTATACCAGCATTTGTCTGAAAAATTTCTCGTGTTATCATATATAAACAATAATTGAAATTGTTTTACAAAGAATGAGCAATAGTCAACGATCAAATGGCAGAGGCTTCGGAACAATACTGCACGCGCATCAGCGCATTTGTCATCGTAAATGAGGAAGTTTCGGCGATTGTGTACAATTAATAGTGATTGTCTACCATCACGCGTACCATCAGTTAATGTTATTCTAAATGCTCGTTTGATTGTAAAGCATTCTCATTTACTCGTGATTGTATACACTCGCAAGTATTTGTTTCCCATTACTAATTGGGATTAGTTTACTTTCTCTACGTAATTGTATGTGTTGGTTTGGCTCTGTTTGAAAGACAATAGAATAATTATTGACGACGAGCAGCGGAAACGCAACCATTTTAAAAACAATTTATACCATTCATCTATCTCGTTTCACAGGTACAACGACTCAATCCTAAATGTACATTAATTATAATTTAATGTAAAATGAAAAGTTTAAAATACACGTTTAAGTAATTTATTTAAACTCGATAGAAGCAAAACACATTTTTAAAATTAAATATAATTTTCAATTTCATATTAGTCTTAATTTCAGAAATGTGCTTGTGTCAAGACAAATAGAAAAATATTTTTCTGACCATCAAATTGACGTTATTGATATATTATTCTATTTGTACAGTTTATTTGATTATTTTTCCACTATCCATTGTTGTAATTGTTACCGAGTCTTCGAATTGAGTATGTTTCAGCATTGTGTTTTACCCCTGATAAGAGTTATTGCAAAAAAACTAGGTATGCGAATACTTTTTCCCCACAAGGTACGTATCCATGTCTCAACTTTACGAAACTATTCTTAACGAAGTTACTACAAATCCCATGAAAAGCTCTAGAACAATATTCTCGCGAGATGTAGAATTTCACAAGCCCCGTGTGACGTATCTTGCGTAAGCAGCTGCTTTATCCTTATCACCTGCAACGAGTGCATGGACTCGAGCGAATTCATTATTTCCCAGGCAGGGCATTCTGGAAACGGTGTCTCAGGAACTACGCTGAGAATTCACCTTTCTCAGTTTTCATTTCCTTCGTCGAATAAGCAGAAACAAAAAGTTGGAATAATTAACATACACCGGTAGACAAAACAGACAATTTACTTGTATTAATTTTTGGATACATGTATCTCTTTTTCTGCTGTTTTTAAGTCCTATTACTTGATCCGTTTAATGTCTTTCAGTGTCTCATATTTCTCCAATAAAACATGGAGTTTTCGTTTAATAAACCAACATAAAAGAACTTTTTACGTTTCTGCTGTCTATGATAAATAAATAGAGTTAAAAACAAACGAAGCGATATTCTAATAATTCTGGAAAATATAAAAATAAAGTAACTATTATATATTTCGTCCAGTTCGAGCTTTTTTTAGAGTTGGAGGAACGATTTTACCGAACAATACGGCTTCAATGAGAGTTTCATTACCGCTCGGATGGTGGATCCGGTTCAACACTTTTATTGCAGGTATATAAAGGGAAGATAACCTGTATATAGGTTGTATATAACCTGTGTCGATGCAATCTCTAGTGGCCAACTATTAACAGTCTTCCAAGTAGAAAATCAACGTTTTGCCCGTGTTTTGTTGGATTAGCGAGTCATTACTTGCTCGAAAGGTTTAAAGAAACTAAGATATTGGATTTTACGGGAGCAGAATTCTCTTTACTGTTCATTTTATGGCATTGGGGAGACGGTCTACGGCCATTCTGTGTGTTTTATTACCCTATTCAGATGTATTAGGTACAATGGAATACATTTCATTGAAAAACGATTGCCCTGCCTTTAAGGTTAACATTAAACCTACCAACACTTCACGTATACCCATTATTACAAAGACCGATTAAATGACTAGACTCCTCTTTTTCTTCTTCAAAAACAATTATTCAAAATAAACAATTTATAATCCAGTTTTACCACACGTCAGTAAATAAGAATCGCTGAAACTTCTTTAAGTACATATCGTCAAACTAAATATCAAAATAAATATAGAAGACAGCATAAATTTTAACAGTAGTTACATTCATCGTATAAAGGATGAAAAGCCCTTTAAAATGAAACTCGTTTCAAGTCGATCGCGCGGTTAGATCGGGAGATAGAAGGCTTCGAAGCGTTTGTTTACTTTTCATTGTTTACGTCGCGAGGTCATTGACCGCACATGACTGTAGTAAACAGTAAATAGTGAATTCTTTGGAAACACTATGGTACTGGGTCACGACTGTCACGATCTTGGGATAGGTCAGCACGATGCACATGTGAGAGAGAAATTTTATTTGGTTTTTTTTACAAAAAAATATAGATGGTTGAATTTTTCAATATTCACTTCTGTTCTTACTGTTTGTTTTTTAAGAAAAATATGTATTGTCTGTCTTGACTACATACATAGTTTTCAATGAGAATAGAAGTGAATATAGAAAAATTCATTGTACGTATACTAAAAAGAAAGTCGTGAAGTTAAATGGCGCTAAAATAATACTACGTTGGGGATTCTAGACGAAATTTAAAAAACAGTCATTTGAGCGGTGGTGGTAGGTTTAGTCTTAAGAACCGTTTTCCCTACTTTTTCCTATAAACGTTCATTCCGCTAATGAAACGTGAAAATGGGAAGAAGCTTTGAATATAATTACTTGGTCAGACTAATATTACGTTATGGAACACTTTGTTATGCGAGGGGATTATGTTACTTTTCATATTGTACTTTTTATTGCTTCTTCACTTAGGTGCCCTACTTCGGTATTGTTGAAGTTAATACAGATACATTCGTTTATACTCTTCCTACTTTCTTTTAATTATCCGGGTATTGTTTTAAAAAATATTTTGTCGCAACGTCTCTCGTGCGATACAATAGCTCGCGTACAATACCACTTTTATATTCAATTTGCAAACGTCGAGGCTGACAGCACAGAGTAGAAGCGCGATAAAGGTTAACTAATTTCGGTAATAAGTATTGTTAATGAACTGTCTCCCAGACGTTCACTCGTGTGTCTACTTTTCTCTCCTTAGTCGCGACGTTGCAGCTTGTTACGCGGGAACATATGCACGAACTACGTAGGCGCGTACTATGTGTACAGGACGATGCAACGTCTGTCGCAGATCTAGTTTTGCCAGCAGCAAAATATACGTCCAACATGCAACACGTCCCTTGTTTACGTCCAGGATATGCACACACAGATACCTTTGTTAGCATTCCGCTTTACATTAGCTCTTAATTTCAGAAGGGTACCACGACTCTGATACGTTAGTGAAATTAAGCCAGAAATGCGAAATATACAATGCTCCGAATCGGTTATTATTTTATTCCCGACGAACAGGAACTTTATTACCATTTCCATGTCCTTTTCTGACAATCGTTTTCACTACAAAGTAAATTAGAAATTTAGAGTGACAATTCTGACCCATAGTCTTTGTCATTAAACTTAGAACCAAGCTCGTGGCGCACAAATCTTGCAAATGTACAATAAATATTTCAATATTTGTATTTGTATTAAATAAGTTTTATAAAGAAAAGACTGTTTACTTGTAGATAGCAGTGCATTAATTAAAAGTTATAGGAGTCAAAATTATTTTATAAAAAACACTATAAATTAAATAAATAAGCTTTATATTTTTGTTGACTAATAAATGTTGTTTCCAGGTTAGGGGACGTCCTTTCAAACATGAACTTAACCCTTTAACGCACGATTTAATTTTGTTTAAATTCTGATTTGATAACGAATCGGAAGATTCTCCCTTTCTGGGCAAAAAACTGGAAAGGAAAAGCTCGAATGGATCGACTATATTTTATGGAAAAAGGATTCTGAGGATTAATTGAAGAATCGTCCGGAAACGCAGGTACGAGTTTACATTTCAGAATTGCAAATTGGACACGGTTTCGTTAAAATTAAAATCGATAGAGAATCGAAGGATATCTACGGATGAATTATGTCACTGTTCGAATATTTTCATTCGCGAATGACCAATAAAAATGTTAGATTCGTTAAAAAATTCGTTGATAGACTGCAGCTTGCAAATAAATGTATAAATAACATGTACACAGAAGTTTACGAATCGATCTGAAATTTTATTCGTTATTCGTGAATAAAGCCCAACTCTGACTTTCGTGATAGGAACGTTATCCATAAAATTAGATGCTGATCGTTGGTTGATCGTTCGATATGAAAACGTAATGGCAGAAAGTATATGCAAGTATATAATTTTTAATCGTACTATCTGCTCGTAAAATGGACGAAGAATGGAGGCAGAGTGGCACGTTCGATGCTTCATCATTTTCGGATTAATTTAATGGAGAATGGAGGGAATATTTGAAGGGATAATATTCATGGAGCGATGATAGGATAGAAATCGTTTGAAAGATCGCTCGAGCATCCAACCATCGCGTGAAAGAGCTACTACTATTAAAGTCTCAGGTAGGAAGCGACGCTTTGTCTAGATGGGATATCGATTAACTGTAATGCAAGTGTCTTTAGGGACAGCTAATAAGAAAAGTAGAAGGAAGATACGATTGGACTATTAACAATGTTAATAGAAACGTAGCGATCAACTCGTCGGAATCCATTCGGTATGGAAGTCCAATTTAAATCAAACAGCGTTTAAACTTTTGTCTTTATATCTTTTATATTTATGTGGGAAAATTTCGTTTGAAATAAAAGTAAAAACAATCTATTTAAAATAATTTATTTTCCTGTTCGAAACTAAAGAAATGTCACTCGAGCAAAGAATTAATTAGATATACGACACTTGGTAACTAATAAGTCGATAGTAGCGGATCTACGAGGAATATTGTTCGTTAATAATTACATTCTTAATCGGAGACGAAAGTTTGAACTCGATCTTGAAAATTTGGGCCACAATATTTTTAATGCTAATTGGTCCGTAATTACGAATATCTGATCTATTTCCGCCCTTGTGCACCGGGATAACGAGGCAAGTTTTTAATTTAGAGCGAAAGAACCAGCGGTAATGGATTTATTAAAATCTGCGAGATACGCGCCATGGTAAATTTGCGAGAGTTGAAAAAAATTGCAAGGATATCGTCGTCACCTGAATTGCTCTTGAAATTAAAAGACATCAAGGAGGAAATTAAACTCAAAATTATAAATACAAGTTTTTACGGACTTAATTAATAAGTGATTTCCCATAAAGAGCAGATACTTATTCACCAGGAAGATTAGCTAGGAAAGAATACCAATTAAAAAGAATAGAACGTGAAACAATGGCGTTGTGTATATTATGTTAATAAAAGAATGCTTGTAAAGTCTCATTACATACAGAAAATTATTTCAATACGTATCGAATTGTATTGATTTACAATGATATATAAAACATGTTTCGTACTAACAAATACAAAGATTATTTTCCAATTTAAACGATCTGTACTGAGAATAATAATGAGAACAGCTTTGTGATTTTATAAAAATTGTTAATTGATCCACGACGTGTTAAAGATTTAACAAAAAGCAGTTTCCAATTTTCTAAAAGATCGTTGCACGCGTGCTAGGTTGTTTTTATCGTGGAATGTGTGTGGGAGAGAGAATATGATGGAAGAGAGCAACAAAAAGGGAGGATGAGGAAGAAAAGTTGTTTCGTAACAGAAAGAATATGGCGTCTGATGAGAACAGAGTGTATCATGTTTGGAGGTTGTAACGTTATTTTTCCTATACTAAATCTGTTCAAAATACATAGAAGTGTCAGTTTATTATCCCAACATATTTATTTCTGTCAAGTCACGCGATTTCTGTCGTGGAAAGTTTCGCGTCAACCTATATGAACATAAATTTCACTGTGAGTATTTTGTACGTTCAAAACCGTATTCTGTGTGACGCGGCCGAGAAATTATAAGAACGCGGTGATGCACGAAACGTGTCAGACGTTGCCCGACGGGTCTTCGGATACGCATAGAATTCTTTAATGAAAACGTGGAAGCGTTTCTATTCGGATAAGAGTGCCTGCGACAAAAACTAGTTACGTGCCATCCGCAGAAGCTTCCGTATCGTTTTACTCCGCTTTTATGAAGCTTTTGTTAAACGATTGAATCAACGCAGATGAACAAAATGGCCCCCGGTTCGTTGTTTACGACGACCGACCGTCCACTGGTTCTCGCGTGCAATTTTTTCCCCCCCAGCGCCATTGTCGTTTTGAATTTCAAGAAACTTGCATTAAATCTCTTTATGCTCGTACAAAGCATGAAACGTACCACTTCTAACGCGCCGCTTGAATGAATGGCAGTGAAATTCAAGTTTAAAAATTACTGCCATTCTTCGTAGACTTTTAAGTAATGTTTTATATAAAATATTTAGTATTATGTACAACGCGTTGGATTTTCTCGAGAAATATTAAATTTGCATTATTATTATTCTGGTTAATGCAAATTTTCTTCATGGAATCGGTTTTACAAACTTACAATATAACTATGCTAATAGAAATTCTCCATTTCTAACGTATCAATTAAATTATGTCACGAATAATGTATACTGTAAGTATGCAAGTGATTGTTCTACAATATAATATAACTCTAATAAAAATTCTTCACTTTGAATGCATCGATTGAATTGTATCACTATAAAATGCCTCTAAGAATACGAGTGATATTTCTCAGCGTATTATTAATTGGCCAGTAGGTCGATTTAAGTTATGGATGCGAAAGGTCACGAACCGTTTCACCGTCATCGAATCAATTCTTTTCGTTTCCAGCCACGAACAGCAAGTACCACTAAGATGAATTTACAAAAACGAAATCGTGGCCGGGACGTGGCACTTGAAGAACGATCGAAATCGTGGATCGCGTTACTTCGGGACCGCGCGAATGGAAGAAATCGATCATTCTGGATCGACGGTTTCACAGATCACGTGACACCGTTCTCATTGTTGTCCGTCGATGCCGAAAGCCGGGTGATTGATGATATTGCGCAACCCGTATCTACCGGGCTGCCTGCTGTTTTGCAAGACAATGATCGCCTCTTCTCTTCGGCCCTATCGCGTCGAACATTGAATAAAACGCAAAGGCGACGACTTTTGACCCCTTTCCACCCTCCCACGTTCGCAGACAGCCGCATGAATAAAATATGGACGGGATGCCCCGAACTACGTTAGCGTCCAAGTCAACCTAAGTTCAATGGCTGGGTCCTCTATCTGTTGCCATTTCGCAAACAATTTCCATCGAGCCCGTCATCGGTGGCTGTTGACCCGACAAGCTACTGCAATTTACTCAAACGTCGACGAAGGGTAGCTAACGATACACTTTCGGTTCAACGTGCAACGAAAAATCACGGTACTGTGCAACCGTCGATTATCGAAACTCCAATTATCGGAACAGCGGACAAAAATATAAGACAATTCGTGTATTTCTATATTTACTATATCCGTTAGGTCGTTTCGCAAAGTTCGTTCGATATTCTGAAATTGACGAGGACAAAATTTGTAATTTAATAAAAAACAAAGAAAAATCAGTTCAGAAGATTTCTGAAATTTTGAACATACCATCAACAATTCATAAATTTGTATATAGTCGAAGCTCGAAGTTTGAAATCCACGCTGACTTACGGAACGAAATTTTGCATGAACAGTTTTGTTACCATATGATAAAACCGAGCCTTATAAAAAATATAATGCAACAATCTCGGGTCAATGTTCTCATGAAAAGCGTTGAACTATATTTTAATAATATATGAAAGAAGTTTTGTAGCGGTGATACAATGACTATGCGAAAGGAAGGGAGGGTGTTGTCGAACGATAAGAGGTTTACTGTTTCTCATAAAATTCTATTATATGTTTAAAACATTGCTTTAAGTTGTAGTACAAAACTCGACACGAATATATGAGACGATCTAATAAAAGAAGATGTGCGTTTTATATAGGTCGTTCAAACATGTTGGGACCAAACTTATAGAAGTTTATGTAAACTTGTGTTCAAAAATGCTTTGTTGTAGAGATGTGAGCTTTTAAAGATATTTATGATTCATTGTGCCAGTTATAAAAAATAATCGAGAATTCCTTCCTCTGAAAGTCGAACACTTTCAGATATTCCATCTGTATTGGAAATAATAGTAAATGCATTTTGAATACATTCGTGATCGAACATTTCGCATAACTGTCACAGTAAATCATAAATTTCGTTAAAAGCTTATATCTTTTCAATAAAGCATTTTCGAGCTTAAATTTATACGAACTTTCCTCATCTATTTAGTCTATCACTTTATTGGTTTTTCTCATTTTACGGAGTTAAGGAATAACTTTTTCAACATTTTTAGAATTTCTAAATATTCTTTGCTAAAATACGCGTTGTTTGCATTTGGAAACATTAAGATCCTTCAATTCGTTCAGGAGTTATTCTCGGGTAAACATTTCTGGCCACATATTATATTTTCGGTAATGAATTTTTTTCTCAAAACTGAGTAGGGTTTCAAGGGTATGTATATTCACCAAAAATGATTGTAATTGACTCCTGCAACCAAAAATAATTTTTCCAGAACGATTTGAAATGTTTTAATTTTGTCGAAAAATTTCATACCTACTCGAATTTTTTTCTCGAAAGTGGGTAGGATTTCGGGGGTGCATCCCTTCACCAAAAATAGTTGTAATGAACCCTCTTAGCTAAAAATAATTTTTCCAGATCGATTTGAAAAAATTTTTTCTCGCTGAAAAATTTCAGGGAAACATGTCAATATATGGTCAGACATTACATTTTCAGTAATGAATTTTTTTCTCGAAAGTGCGTGGGATTTCGGTGGTATGTCTATTAACCAAAAATGATTGTAATTAACCCCTGCAACCAAAAGTAATTTTTTCAGAACGATTTGAAATTTTTTTTTTTGCCGAAAAATTTAGGTACCTATTCGAATTTTTTTCTCAGAAATGGTTAGGATTTTAGGGAAGCCACAAAAAGAAGACGAAAGAATCGATGGCTCTTTGCTGATATTTCGTCGTTGCGCATGAATTGAAATTTTTTAGACCATGGAGGCCATCTTGGTAGCAGGCCAAATGCTTTCTATTGCTGATTTTACGATCTCGATACAGGCTAGCATGCAAATGTTGTACGTGCACTTATCGTCATTACTACGGACGCAACATAGAGCCACGTCTTTGAAATAAATATCGATTATTTATTCATTGGTTAGCGAGAGACCCTAAATCAGCGTTTCCCAACCTTTCTCGTGCCACAGCCTTTTATAATAGCCGAATAACCTGAATATTTTAAAGAAATTTTTTTAGCAGGATAAAGAACATATAATACATGATTCTAACTTAATATTTATTCAATTTAATACGATGGTTGTACTTATACTTGCACTTGAGCAATCAATTTTGAAATTCGCTTTTAACACTTTGGCTGCCACGTTCACTATGGAACTAGAAAAATTAATTCTCAAGTTGAGCTGTTGAGTGAAATAAATTTGGATGGGATTTGTGAATGGTAGCAAGGTTACAGAATCAAGTACTGAAACAAATTTTTGGTTGTGCAGTAACTATCAATTTTTCAAAGAAAGGTTTAGGATGATTGTTTTAATTTTTGTAGAAGATCGCGATCAAGTTTTCTCTGAAAACGATTGCAACAAGTTGGGAATCGATGCTTGAAATATTCTAACCGACGAGATAGATACATTTGTACCATTTTAATACAGCTTTCGCGCAGACTGTGCCTCTTAAGGGACGAATAATATTATCGTAAACCAAGGGGAGGAAGGTTCGCTTTTAAATTTACTGTTTCTCATTTTCCCGTCTTTTTCCTTTTAATGGAAATAAGTCTTGCCGCGGATGGAATGATAGAGTGTACCGAACGGAATGTTAAAGAAACGACGGATGTGATTACCAGCCACTGTAGTGGAAACTCTAAGATCGCATACTTAGGGCGCACCGAGGTGAGCAGAACTCGGCGGGAAATAAGTCGACCGGGGAACTCGGTCCGTGGAATTGGAAAGGCGAAAACGAGAAAGGTGGCTCGAAAGAAACGGATGCGAACCGAAGTTCTTTTTAAAGGCTCGCAGATGTATCCGAAAGATCGAGCTGTTGGCAGGCCGCCGCGGAGGGGTTTAGGGGCGCTAGAAATCCACCCGTCACCTCATCAAATTTTCCAGAGTAACGGATCGCTCTAATTGTAACTTCTTTAACTTTTTCCATTTATTTCTCAAATCTAATGAAACCGTCCGGAGTAGTTTGAAACGTTCTGCCCGTTCGATTAAAGCTACAAAATTTGTTGGGATTCCAGCGGCCACGAAAGTGGAAGTTTCGATATAAATTAATAGAAACGATTACGTCATTCGTTCGCTTTAATCCTGTTTTAATTAAACGATAGTAGTAACCCGAAGGAATGCAATTTTTTAGTTACTGGATAAAGTAAGGAAAATTATCGTTTGACTCTTTCGCGTATAATTGAATTCTCTGTGAGGTATAGTTAACATATTTTTTAGCTTTTTTCATCAAATTTTATTTCTTTAGCTGTGTATCGACATATCGAGTGAATTTTGTTTGGTACCCCGATTTTGGACAAACAAAAACAAATATTTTCACTGACCATTAAGTATTAATCAATGTAAATCAATATTGAAAATAATATTTAGCTAACATGCGATGACAAGTTTGGACAAATTCGCAGTGTTTATATTGTCGACGACTGATTAAAATAAAACAATTTATGAAGTACTAAACTATATTATTACGACAAATATTTACATATCGTCGTATAATCGAGGCATTTATATGTGAATTTTTTTTAACCCATTGCGTCTATTGTATATACTTTTAACAGATTAAATCAATTGCGTAGCACTATGCTTAATTATGTTTGCAGATATCGATTCTTTTACCAGGCAATCTACGAATTTGAATTTGTAGTCCTTATTAGTCGTAACTGTAAAAAATATCGTTCGCATTACTTCTACTCGAGTCTGATTTATTATTTTTAACATTCTTCCAATTAAATCGGGGTTTCACTATTTCTTTGACCGTTTATTAATTTTGTACAAGTACAAGTAAACGATTAAGGCTGATGTCTGTCAAATGTGATAAAAGGAACAATCGCATGGTCCACAAAAGCTTGCCAAATAGGTATATTATCTGTCAGTTTGCGTAATAACTAGGGATGCAAAGGCTGTATACGAACATAAATGTAATAGTGTGTAATATCCACGCAAATACGTACACATGCATCTGTTTGATGTATTTTCTTCCATACGTAAAGAGGTTCCTTTCTTTCCAGCCCTCTGGCACCGATATTCCTTGAGAAAGAACGGCCCAGAAATATTTCACATTCTGGAACGCGTCTATACATACATATATCTACAACAAAGTTAAATAGCAAAAGCCAGAGCAAGGCTTCCCCATTCTTTGGCACACTACGATGTTGCATTTAATTTTCACAAAGTCTGTCAGAAATAATGTCTATCGCGTAACCAGAAAATCTAGAAATTGATATTTCTCAGATTCCATGATTACTATCCTTAATTTGAAACAATTTTTTGATGTCAGATCACATTCTTGATAAAGTCCAATTTTAGAGTTACTGTTTAATTATTTTTTTATCAAGCATTGTTTGCAGCATGTTTTGTATTTTTGTTTGTTAACGTTACGATTATATTTTGATTCAATGAAAAGTATTTTATCAATTTCGTTTGCTACTTTCAGGATTTTTATATTGGATATTTCAAACAATAAGTAATTTCGTTAATTTTGCAGTATTTGAAATCGAGAAAAATATTATAACTACAATTTTAATTGTAGATAGTATGTACATGGATTGGTTGGCCCTTTTTTTGATCCTGTTTTCTGATCGGCTCGTATTTCGCTTAGACAATTCGAAATAAATTGATTATTAGCTAGATGTGTGTGTTACTAATTGAATTAAATTTTTTTAGACAAAGTGACGATGAGAAGCATGTTCTTATAATTATATCAAAAGCCCTGCCAGTTGCAGCAGTTGCTAAACTCTGCGGTTCCTCGTACATTCTGCACTAATTGACAAAAAACAGGTAGAACTCGGGCTATTCGCAATATGGATCCTTCAATAATTTTGAGCTTCAACGAACTGATAAATTTGGTCAGAAATGCTGTCAGAGAGCGTTGTTGTATCAGTAAAAAAATAAAACGAGTAAATCCATTTCGAGTTTAGTCCGTTTAAAGTGCTTTGAATACTTCTCAGTACCATTTTAACAAGAAAAAATGAATTAGTAAAAGAAAACTGGTTAGCAACTTTTTCATGAGGAAAGAATGTACAAAAGATTAAAAAAATATGTTAAAATTCCACCTAGAGAACGGAATAACTTGGAAGAAAAAAACCAAAAATCATAATTCATATAATTCGTGTAATTGCGAATAAAATTGTTTTAACGGGTCGGTACGATAAATCACATTTTAAAAATTCGAACGGTCAACGAGCAGATAAATTCTTGCCAGTTATTGCAGTTTCTAATTACTCGTAAAATTTTTTAACGAATACTCGCAATTTAACGGCGAACGTTCTCGATAAACCGATTATTTCGTACGCACGCAGATGTTTCTGAAATACGTGGAAAAATCTACTCTCTTCGAACGATGAAAGGAGCTACTTAATTGTAAGGTAAATTGGTTTTGTGCCATGTGCACAAGCAACAGCAACGGCGGACTCTGCATGCGAATTCTATTTCATTGACGTAACAAACCCCCGGTGCTCGTCATATTTTACGTTTTTCCAGAAATCACTTCTTCCCAGTTACGTTTTCTTCGACTTTCCCGGTTTCTGGGACAGAATATCACGCGGAACGTTCGTACTGTCAGTTCCGCGGAAGGAACGTGGTTCACTTTTTGCGAGGAATAAAATTTTCTCGAATTTATACGACGCGTTGTCCTTCCGCGGTACGCTTTTCGATTTTGCCTCATTTCTCAGACGCGTGCATCGAGCATTTCGATCTTTTATACGTTTGCTGGTTCTAACTAAGGAAATATGTAACCTGTTCGATCGTATTGTACAAGTACGTAACTGGAATCATTTGTTATTTAATTTCTATAGAGCCCTGGCACGCATAATATACTTTAGAGTTCGATTCTCCAAATTTTTCTAAAACCTGTCGAGCACGATTAATATCTATGTACGTTTCATTCATAAATTCAATTATAAAGAGTCCATTAAACAAATTTTTTAAAACGATATTCAAATCAGTAAAGCCGTGAGTGAACACTATCAAATCAGTTATTTTTATTCGTTATTCGAGAATAAAATTTGCTCCATTGATTTAAAAAATTCGTTGATAAATCCTGATTTACAAACGATGTTTTACGAGTAAAACGTATAAAGCAGTCTAATATTTGTATTCATCGTTCGAGAATAAAATTTGGCCAACTGTTACAATTCCAAAAACAGGAGCATGATATCTTACGTGGTCTGTTATACGAACGTTTGAGACGAGATATGAGAACCGTCCAGCGAGCCAACGATAAGGAGGGACGATCTGGAAGGATTTAAAATTCTTGTAATGTCTAGCTCGTATTCACGAAGCGTAGTAGGAACGCTAGATGCATTAATGGACCGCAATATTGGCGTGTTATCGGCATAAGCCCAAAGGATTCGCAAGCACGAAGAAGATTTGCGACAAATACGTCAAATGGAAGCGGTTCTAATATCGATCCTTGCGGTATTCCACGTGTAATTGAACGAACCGATGAGAATCGAGAACTACCGATATTGCTGGTGACCTGCTGCGCGTGTGATTGCTTAGGTATGATCGCGACCACAAGGTAGATCGTAACGACAAACCAATGGCTCCGGGAGTTTGACAATCAGTGGATCGTACGATCAAGCGAAAGCTTTCGAGAAATCAAGCAGCATGACGAACCCAAGACGTCTCCTGTCAGTGGTTCCGTGGAATCGCATAGGAAATACACAGGAAGCTGAAGTACTATGTCGACCTCGAAACCACGATTGGAGATCGACCAATAAGCAACATAAGCGTGCGAAGCAATCAGAGTTTTTCTCAATTTTTTCTTCTTTCCAAAAATTAGAAGCGAATCTGGGAAAATAAATACAATGATTTTTAAAATTATTATACATTCCAATCTCATAGTATTTCTTTTCCCAGAATCGCTTCTAATTTTTGGCAAAAAGAAAGAATCGAGAAAAGTATTTTAAAAATTATTATACAACGTGATATTTCTGCATTTCGTTACCTAATACGTTTTTGTTAGTTGCAAGAAGTCAGAGTGTATGGATACTCAATTTCATAAAACCGGATTTTTCCACTATGAAACGATCAATTTCGATTCGATGCTTGTACTTCCGTTCACCGGGCTGTGTAATAAATGCAAATCCCGTCTGAATCAATAAAGAATTTTTTTTTAAGTTCAGCCGTTACAAAACACGCATCGGTTCACGAAAATACTCGAACGTTCGTTGTTAAAAAATAAAAAAAATCGTGTTAGACTCCAGTTCTGACAGTAACTGTACATGTACGTAAAATTTAAAAACAGGTCGACGATATTTGTACAAGTTTTAAAACAGGATCCATAAAGGTATTCGAATACCCAGAGATTATAATATATATTTTAAATGATTACTGTATTCAAAATTACCAGAGTCGGTATCACTGTTCGTTTAAAATATTAAACACAGTGTACGTTCCATGATTAATTAATTTTTACACTACATAACAACGAAACGAAGTAACAGAAAATAATAAAAAATAAAAACTTTGTTATATGTATTTGCGTATATGAAAGGAAATTAAGAAATATTGGATTTGTAATATACGAAGGAAAGAAACAAACAAAGTTGAAATAACGGATCAAAAATATAATTACTGTTTTCCAAGGATAATTATAAGATAAGTTTAAAGGAACATCTGTAAGCATTGCTTCATTTTTTCTGTTTTACGTCTTCCTTTCATTGGCATACTTGCAAAATGTACAATTACGAAGGGAGAGTGTCATCAAGGCTGAGTACGTGCTCTTTAATTCCTTTGGTAAATGTGCTTTTGCTTCTAATTTGGGGCTAATTAGGGAATTGTGGAGGAACTGTTCAGACGCCTGGCTTTCATTCGAGCAATTTTGTTCGTTAGTTTATTTTGTCGTTAATCACGATGGTTACGAGGAGTACTAAATCTAGAACAAGCGTAATCGATAGTGCTATCCGAACTTGAAATTCAAATCGAGACAAAAGCCATTTTTTTCAAGCCAAGTCTGAATAGCTTAAACATTCTGATCAAACTTGAAAACATTCGATCCAATGTTCGAAGAGAATCTTTGCATTCCATTTGAATTCAATGGTTTGAAACATTATTATTGCTCGTGTTTGATTCCTTAACGTTATACTATTATCACGAGATGATCACCTCTATGAACGTTACTACGTTACGCACCGGGCCGAATGGTGGATATAATCCCGGAATTAGGGGAATGTTACGCAAAATTATCATGCAACGGTGCGATTACGATGGTCAAAGATGACCAAATAGACGTGGTTTGAATAATAGGGAGATTCAAATCTCTATGGGACTGAGTTCTGTAAACTAATATTTACATTACCAAAAATATTCCAGAAAAATAACACATTTATCATCGATATTTAATATTTTCATAAAGAAATGCGAAAGTATGAACTTTCGATCAAATACTTGTCCGTATTCACAAAAGTTATGGACAATAAAATTACTATATATCTGCAATATGCAATTGTTCGACTTCGTTGCCACCGTTTAAAGCACGAAGAACATTCCGGTTTGTCGAGTTTATGGCAGGAGGGAGGTTGTTGATTAACGGAATTTTACGCTTGCTTTATTACGTAGCAATGGTTCCTCGTCAAATTGTAACGCGTTCGAACGAGTTAATATCCACGGGAGAAGCGTCGAATTTCAATACATTTTACATCCTAATTCCGTAGTTTCGTTTACAGCCCGACCATCTCGAAATATGATGGAGCTGGTACGCAGCTGCGTTTACTGCTCCGTCGACATTTCATGCATGTAAACAACTATTAAAGACTGAGCGTGAGAGCGAGAATTAATTTTAGGGTCTGTACGAAACGGCGCGTTTAACATTAAACGTCTCCGTTGATCGTAAACGCGCATCTTTTTTTCGGTACCGATGGTCGTAATTGGAGCGAATAACGCTCATCGAGCATTGCAGATATTTCGACGACGTAAAACTGATGGAAAACACTAAAACGAAGAACTGAAGCACCGTTCTCGGTGACATTGCTTCTCTTTTAGACGCTTCGAATGATGTATTGTTCGATCTTGTTTGCAAGTTATAGCGAATTTCTTCTTTACGAGAGGATTTTTGGTCTGACCTCATATCTGAAGATCTAGTGAATCCATTGACTTCAAATTTGGAAGGAACCTTCAGTAAATATGTCTTTGATGCCTGAATTAGAGATTAATTTTGATTATTTCTTTTTTAATGTCGTAAAAATGAACAGAGCTAAAAAATCGAAAGTTTAACTTTCTCTTTCTTAAAGGGGGTCTTTGATGATCTGTAACTCGTAAAATTTTCATTATTTTTACTTGAAAAAGATCCGGAATATAATTTACTGTTTTACGTTTGCTTTCATACTATTTTATTTAAAGATACAGTGATTATTTTCACTACCCTGATTAATGTATCGCGTTTCAACGAGTATTGACATTGTACACGAATCATTCCAATTATTAATTGAGTACACGTGTACTCGACTGATATTTAAATTCAATTTCCTCGAAAACGAGTCTCCCACGCAATTTCGTTATCCTTGATTTTCTTCTATCCAACGTGCACCATAAATTGCAGAACATCCTGTATATATCTCTTTCATTCTTTAAATTAAACCTATTCTTACCCCTTTCCTTTTCATAATGACCTAATTGCAAAATGCCTTTCCTAATCTTCTTTATCAAATTTTTCCTTTTATCCTTCTCCCTCCGTCTTCCCTTCACTCAAATAACATTCTTCCTTGACACCAGTAATTATTTCTCGTAATTACTATGCTTTTTCCTCGACTCATGTTTCTAGCATTCTAACCAAATCAAGTTTCTCGAGAATCCAGACAAAGCTGGAGTTACGTCGTACTTAAATAAAAATTCTCTGTCCATTTGTTCTGTTACGATTAAAATTATTCCCATTATAATAAAGTATTATTTTATATGGTTTCCTAACATTGCAAAAACCTAATCCCCTTCGTACCAGGGGATTACTATATTTCCAAACTTCTTTACTTTTCCTTATCTGCTCACAGCATTCCTGAATACTATATTTCCATATTTCTTCCCCCCTGATCTTATTTTCTTATCTCTGCATCTGGAATTCTAACCCTCGATTAATCCTGAATTTTATTATTTCTTTTACCTTTCTCGAAGTTCTTTCGTTTCAATTTCTATCTCGGCTATAATCTTAGCACTTTCTCTTCTTTCATTTTTTATTTCCCCCGATGCTACTTTCAATATTTTCGTTATAATGTCATCTTCCTTTTCTTCTATTTTTGTCCGTCTACTTTGCCAATAGCAAACGTTTTCGCTTCTCTGTCCTTTACGTTGTCAACCCTTTTCCCAAAGACTCCTGGATATTTATACTCCCGCACTCCGCATTTCTTTCCACTTGTAAATATTCATGTAACGCGTATATTCTCTCTCCCGTATGTTGCGATCTTTCGTTTTCTGACGATTTTTCCTTTTCTGCTCGCACCTATTTTTATTTTATTTATAACACTTTATTTTTTATCGTTCGATCTCTCTGTTCTTCTTGTATCCTTTTTTATCGGTCCAGGGACCGTCCATAAATTACACACAGCTTTTTTTTATATGTTTCGACTCCGCCGCCCCCGCACGCATAAGAAATCGTGAGATATTTTCTCCAATCCTCCCCTCTGCTATTCTACGTAATTTTTTTGTCGCAAGTTAAATTCTTTTAATCGAATAATTCTTCTAATAAACGAAAGTAAATAATTTATATATACCACTAAAAAATATTTCCCCTAATGCAATAATTTATAAACAATTGGTTTTCTTAAATACCACTGAGAAATTATACAAATTAGAAGAAACCAGATAAGATTAGAGATACAGGTGATATTAAATATCCTTTGAAAATTAATTCTTATCTATTGTACGTATCTTTCATTTTAAGTTGTATAAAATTAGTATAAACACGTTTATTATGTATGCCTGTAAGTAAGTGCACAATTCTCTACGGTGCAAGGATACTGTAGAAGTATTAAAATTGAGATTGCATTTATGATAATTACCATAATTGCACGCTGAATATTGCACGGTAAGCTATTGGCGGATACTGGCAGTTCGAAAGATAAACTTAGGTCAGGAAGACCCAGTATTGCGTCGAGGGCCGAGGATATGAGAACAAATATTGCTTCCAAGCGGAACAAATGGCTAACAGCCTCGGAAATTCATGCAGAAGTTAATAATAATAGACCGAATTCGGTATCTCTGGATATGGCGAGCGTTTCGACTAATTGTAAGAGCTGCTGGTTCAAATAGTCCGATGGCAAAATGTTACGTGTTCGGTATAACAATTCGACAGTTTCGCGAATTGTAAAAAATCGATATGTTCTTAAAAAGAACAATTTACTTTAATACCTTTGGTAAAAAGTATTTCTAATAAATTTATTAATTTCCTTAAAGATTCTCTGACATATCAGGCTTTGTCATCTTCACTTTCGATAATTAATCATTAAACAAATTGTTACTCTTCGCTTTTCTCATCTTTTATTACTAGAGAAGCAAAAAGCATACTCAAATATTATATTTTTGATTTAACCTTCATCGAAAATTTAATTTGTAAAATTCTGCAGCATCATTAGTGATTGATAATGACTTGTAAAATTCCTGACGATCCTCATCCTCCGGAGACAAAATTGACAAGTTTTCTTTTCTAAGAGGTTCTGATATTGGTCCTCCTCTTTTCTGTTTTCTTAAATCAAAGGTTTGGAAAGGATAATCTTCATCGAGAGTCCCCTCTCGAGGAAATGCAAAGATATTATCACGTTAAGGTGATTGTATAAGACAAAATTTTTAAAATATGTATGTTTCCTTAAAGTTTTTGCTACTTATTTCGTAAGAAAGTGTGTTCGAATTTGTAATACGTGATCGAAGGAAAATCTTCGAGTGCAAAGGGTTAATGTTATTATCAGAAACCCATTAGAAGCAGAAGAAGGATTTGTTTAGAATCAGAACAAATATTAATCGTGTCCAACGTATAATATAACCGAAGATTTTGTACAAACGCGTCAAGTGCTCACTAAAAGCTATTCGTTTCAGAGTTATTGAACATCAAACTGAAAGAAACTCATAAAAATCTCCACGGTTTTAGTAGCTTCGTCCAGGTTAATTCATATTCTAGCGAGTTAAATCTTCCTTCGATCACAGCGATTTGTTCAAACGAAATCGTTCGTGATACCGCTTTTAAATTTTATTACGTCGCGGTAAGAATGTGCTGTTTCGTGGTAGATTTCTTTCTCAGAGAAATTCCGTAGAAGCAAGTTTATTCGGGAGCACTTATCTCGGAACCTTCTTTAATAACTTTTCTAATTACAAAATACTCTGACGAATTTCATAAATTTCTTCCTGCCACTGCCTATTTTATCCTCTTTGTCCTTCCGTTTTTCCAATCAAAAATAATTAATGTATTAACTTATAAATTTGGGAACAGAAATTATTAACGAAAATCGATATTTAATGAACAGTTTTTTACGTTATACTATCTTAACCAAAAATAAAAAACAAATGTCAAAGTTCGTGGATCACATTTCTTTCATTCAATAATTTAAGAAATGACAATACTTTAAAGTTTAGTTATCGACTTTTTAATATTTCTTATCACTTCTGTGGACAGGAAAAATATAAACGAAACAAGATAGTAAATTGATTCTAGTACATTATAATGATATGTGTGAATCGGACAAGTATATTTTAAAATGTCGTGAAAACCATTCGAAACAAATAATTTCTAAAAAAAATTAAAGATTTTTATCATTTCCACAGACTAAAAAATATATAAATTCCGAACGTAGGATCTTGCCCATATATTTTACAAATTAAATTCTTTAGAAAAATTTGAAACAAGAAAAATTGAGTTTTTGTAAAGGGTACAAGTAGATTACAAAATCTTTAATATCGTATATCGTTAAAATTTAATATATTTGATCGTGAGTAGTTTAAATTGAATTATTAATAAAATGGAATACGATAGCGTTGGATTTTTCAATATAAGCACAAAGGGATCGAGAAATATTTATTCTGAAATTTCATTGCCCGGATTCGAAACAAGATCCGCAGTGTTGTATATATTTTACATCGGTACGTATCGTATTGATAAAATGTTAAATCATGTTGCGTGCCCATGGAACCTTTATCAACGATCGCACAGGAAGAAATTCAAAGGACAACGACTCGCCCGTCAGGATGCGATTCGTTATTGTCGTCCGTTCTTGTCACTTCACCAAGTAGCCACTTAATTTTCATCCGTGCATTTTGCCGGCAAGGCGCTACCATAATGTGGGATATGATAACATTTTTCTACCGCTATCTCCGGTGCAACTGTGATGAATGGTCGCGCTCATCTGATAGTCATCTTATAACGAGGTAGTTTGTTTCCTTCCAGACGCGTCTTCGCCTCGAGACGTTCCTGTCTCTTCGACCAAAAAAGAAGAAGGAAGACGAACGCTGCAACGTCTACCTCAATTTCCGTCGAACAACGTAAATCGTTAAATGCGTTCGTAGCTTATTTGGAACCACGACTATTCACTGTGGTTCAATAATACACGAAACATGGACAAGAATCCAATAATCCACCGTCGCCATATTTCCTACATTTTTGTAAAGAGATAACCACAGTTTTTACACTTACAGTTCAATTCAGGGATATACATATTATAAACAATTAGTTACAATTTAATCACTACTTCTAAATTTAATCCCTGAATTTTTAATATTTCTAAAAAAATAATTTGTCAACCTAAATTCTTCAGAAAAATTTAAAACGAAAAGAATCGAAAGGTTTATAGTAGAATACGCCCTTAAGGGATTGAGCAATTTATTGATTTTAAATTTCAACAGTAAATTACTACCTACTATTCTTTATCGCATATTTTTTATTTCTCAGATACTTTCGGCTCATTTAGAGCGAGAACTTTCACGTCAAATTTGGGGACTTTTAATTTTATGGGGCAGTCATTTTGTACAAGTGATTCTATTACAGAGACCTGTGGTCGTACGCCAGCAGCATATATTCTCTTGAACCTAATGGTCGCGAGCCATCGGTCGACATCGCGTAATGGCTCTAAAGAGATTATCTCCAAAAGTACAATTTAAGCTATTCAAACGAATGTTATAGGCGAAACATGCTTTGTACTGTCCAAATCTCGAACGCTTCCGACATTTTAAGGTCGCTACGTTTTCACGGAACAATCTATCGTCTGTGAATCATATAGGACCATTCGTAGACCTTAAATAATACTTCAAATCATCGAATGTCAAATTACGTTGAGCAACAAAAAATTTAGGAACAGTTTTTTTTAACGTAAAAGTTCGAAAACAGGCCCTAAAGCTTCGATATATTAATTTCCCGCTTTAGTAACTGCTTTGTGATATCGAATGGTGAAAATGGCATTTCAGGCAACCATATTGATTCTACATACAGAAATCGAAAGCTGTGAGGATTCGGTGCTCCATGGTGGAAACGCTGTATTGTTCCCCCTCCCTAACCAGCGCCCAGAAATCATGGCACTCAATGTAGCTAGGATCCTCCGGTCATTGTACGCTGGGGCTTTTGAATGACCTTCGATGAACCACATATTCGGTTCGCTGGAATTGCCTTTACGTGTGGTTAAACAGTAGAGGGGTCATTCAACGCGAAATCGGATACTTTTTGGAGTAGCATTTCGAATTTCCCTGAAATTTAGGTCCATTTCAGTCGTTAGCGATGTTTAAACGCAGAGCACACGTGCCATTTTCCCAACAATGTTAACTGTCAAAGTTTGCCAAATTAAATACAGTACTCTTAATCTTTTCACTCTTCAAAGCTGTCATATTATATTTCATTACTTTTTCTATTAATTCCTTCCCCAAAATTAATATTAACTTTGTTCAACTTTCTTTTAAACGAAAATACTATTGAATTAAGTTTTCCTTCAGATTCTACAGATAAAAAAATAAGATACAACATTGTTCTAACGCCCAGAAACTAATATTTAATTCTGTTAACAGTAAATGGAATGTCCAGCGCCGTATGTCGATGGCTTCAGCGTTTCTGGCGGTATCGCTGTCCAAAAAGCCCATTAAAAAGTGAACGTTACACTTGGGGGTCTCGTTTCCAGTCGGAAAGTTAGAATGGAACTCTGCGTTAACAATGTTACCCATAGGGATTAATTCGGAATGCACAATCTCGCGAATGACGTAAAACACACGACGCGTGTTCTTGGTCACGTTGCGGACCTGGTTCTCTTTCTTTGGTCTTTGAGAGTCCGAAGTCCTCTCTGGCGTAGACCACTGTTTGGTTTCTGGGTCGTAGCAGTAGACCCAACTCTCGTTACTGGTAACGATCCTCGACACGAAAGTATGGTCGGACCGGACCTGCTCAAGAAAATCCTGGCAGACGTTTCGACGCGAACGTATAACAAAATCGTCGACACGCCCGTCGCGTATATTAAAATAAAATTTAACGTAGAACGTTCATTTTATACGTAATTAAATTTTTAACAGTGTTTATAAATTATAACGTAAAATGAAAATCGGTGGTTCACGAAAGAAAACACGACAAAAATCGAAAAGTTAGGAGGAATTAGTTTTCGTTCAATCAAAGAATACGAGAAGGCAAATATCTTTCAATGTTAATTCAATTATGCTTCGTTTCCTTGACTTGTATTTAATAAAAACAAATTTGACGATACAAGCAAATCTGTCATTTTTTTATGCTATGCAAACGAGTCGATTGTTCATCGAGACCGTTGTAATTTTTTTATTTGAAATGGATATAACCGAGTATATTGGAGTGGCTCTTATTTTTTGCCCGGAAATATTTTTTAACCTCGCCCCTCCAAATGATTCCATTGCATGGAAAGGTATTTCTACACAATAGGAGCTCGAAGAGATAATGGGGATACGTGCGGCACGGGATTTTAGAAGTTTGAAGGTCCATTTATACACCGGCGAGCTCAGCTCGGGCCAAGCTTGGCCAGGCTGTGCTGCAATTTGAAAGGAATAAAACAATGTCTACTAAACACTGCCGTACAAACCGCGAACGACGCTCGGACGAACGATTTTTCGACGAGCCCGTTCAATTCTTGTCCGCCATTCGTGCGGCTCCAAACAAACGAAGTATCATACATTGGTGAATTAGATATTCGAACCAAAATTATAGGACACCCTGAGAATTATTAGTACAAGTTACAAGAAACACTTTCCAGCCATTGGATCCATCAAAATTAATTTTTTTCTTATCCATAAAAGTATTCTTTACCACTTTTCCCCGTTACAAATGATAAGGAGTAAATGAGTAATTTGAAAATTTACCCAACTCTGCAGTAGTGTATATGTACTTTAATTAAATATGCTGATATGTTAATGAGTATGCATTGTTTCATCTGACACGCGATACTATTCAGAGTCTCAATTTTGAATCGTAAGCAACGGAGTGGGGGTAACGTTTGCTCGTAAATTAAGGGAAACGGATCTATTCGGGGCTGCTCGATTGAAAGAAAGGACTGTATTTTATGTTCCAATAAATAAACGAAGTACTAACCATCGACCATTGTCGCATTATGTCGTAAGCTGCATTCAAAATATTCAGTTAGCTCGTTTAATACGCGGTGCTTATACATAATTGGAAACGTGTACTACATCGAATAAAATTACTGTGGTGGACGGTTTTCCAATCGAATGGCGGTACCGAACGCGTTGAATTTTTATATTTTACACGACATATTTATGGGAGTATTGTTAATTCATTGGCGAGGATTTCCGGATGGAAAAAAAAGTCCACGCATGGGATTTATTCTATTACGAAAATTCAATAGTAATTTATGTAATTAACCCTCCGATTTCGGGTCCATTATGACCTGAATCTGAACTTCGTTAATTCGTATTCCTGGATAAGGTTTCTGATTGCATTTCTGTATTATTGTATTCGTAGATTTTTTGTATATTATCTTTCACTTTCACAAGTTCATTTAATGGAAACTGAAACATTATGATTCTGAAATAACCAGTTTCTATGGGTCAAAATGGATTCGAAGATTAAAAATTTTCATCCTTGGAAACTAGAAAAAAATAAAATTGTATTTTGGACTGTGAAAAAATATAAACTTAATTCGTTCAATATTTAGAGAATTTTTCTTTATTTTTGATTACTTGTAATAGCCAATCGAGAACACTATCGATTAAGTTATTTAAAATTTTGTTTGGGATATCTGTTCAAGCAAATTGAGTTCACTTTTTAAGTTCAACAATATTGTCAATTGTTAGTCCTTCTTCAATGTATCTTTTTTCACTTGTTTCAAATGCACTTTGTATTATCAATGGCGCTTGAGAAGCAGCAAAAGGTTTCGAGTTCTAATTAAAATTTGGAATGTTCGTTGACATAAACAGCTGAATCGAAGACTACTAAGAAGAAGGAATACGCAATTCCTAAATCTCAACAACAGCGAGAAAGTCACGCCCGTATCGTAAATCCAGACCACGTCGCATCAGACATTTTCCAATATTGCGAATTGAAACGAGGTTTAAACAGCGAGTCTAAAATAATTGCAGAACCAACTTATATGATTACGTTATTTACAAATAATATATCGCACCTGCAGTAAAAATATTATTTTTTTAAAGTAATTCTTTCATTCTCATTTGCAAGTTTTATATTACGTGTACACTGTAATATTTATTTCAGGGTGATATCGTTATTTATGAATGCAGAAATTCCATAATTAGAGAAAAGAAGACAATTTGTCTGTCCAAACGATCGATTTTAATTTAGTTCGCATATAGTTCTTAGAATTCCCTAAAATTGATCATCAATTCACGTTGGACAAAGACTAAAATACTATAGATTAAAATACTATCTCTACATTTTGCAACATCGTTCTACCTCCATATTATGATTATATTTTCTGTATCGCGTATCTGAACAACGAAACGAGTAAAATTCGATATGGAAAAGCTGAAATGTGTGGGTGTTTCGAAACGTATTATACACACAAAAATATTCCGAATTTCAAATAATTTACTCAATCTGTGAAAATATATTTTATACGTTTATATTATTCCTCCTGTTCGTATTCCTTACACGACGTAAAGTCAATTTTATTATAATATACGCGTTGTACATATCGTACTTTGCGACAGATATTGTATGCCCGTGAAAACATTTATTCTTTGAATACAAAATCTATTGCAAAATACGAGATATTATCTGTGTTAAATTTATTCGTAATTTAATAAAATTGTGTAAGCTGAAGGAATTAAATGTTTGTTTTTCTCGGTCGTGCAGTTAATTTCACTTTCAGAATAACGTATTGCATGTGTATGTATTTTAAGCAAACATACATTATTTGTTAATGTTTAAGGACTGAAATAACATTTGATTGATGTCTAATAGATAGAAGATGAGGGAGGTTTTAATTCCAAATAATAGTTCACATTATTCTTTAAGTAATTATTTTAAGTAATAATTTTCTTTCACGAATTCGTTGGATACGAAAGCCAATCAGAATATTTCTCTCATCTTTCTTATGGTTCTTATAAGTATTGCAAAATATCTCGCTTCTTCGAATATGCAGACTGCGCAAGAAATTTATATCGTGCTTATAAATCAAAGTTTCATTAACTCAGTTATGGTGTAACCTGATTAAACCATGTAAAGGAGAACTTTTAGGAAAGCATCGTTCACCTTCAACCTTTCCGGAAGTAAAATTTTAACGCTGTTTTCGGTTGGGTTTTGTTAATTGATAATTTTTGTTTAAACATGTTTGACCAAATTGTACATATAAAAATGTTCCAGAAAAAATTTGGAAAATTGATATTGTTTATATAAAATAGATTGATCCTACTACTAGAAATTCGAAAATTAATGAAACACGTTTCTGAATATCGATTTCTTGCTACAATAATTGCCATGCAATCCATATTAACTAAAAAGTATTTAACAAGGAAAATGAGGATTACCATTTGTACAATATTCAGCAAGAAACCATGGCAGATCACCCGTAAATTAACATGTCCACGGCCGATTGATCTTCCGTATCAAATGATCGTGTCAATTAAAGAAAATTTATGGGCGATATCCTAAGCGGCACCAAGATTACACCCCGTCAAGATTAAATTCCCCTTAAGCCCCATAAATCGGTTTAGCACTTCGAAAGTCCTGCGATACCAGTGTTCGCCGGTCGTTTTCATAAATAATTCTGAGCGACCGTGGCACGTCGCTGACATACATCGCGAAAGTTCGGGTTTTTCGCGATTGCGCAAAGAACGTTGCGCATCTGTGCAGAAAGTACAGCTTTGAAGTAACGGAGAAAAATTTCGTAGACACAAAACTTTCGATCCAGTTATCATATTCGCCCACGCAATAGCCCGGTTCACGGAAACAGTATAACGTCCAATCTATAGCGCGCTGAGCATGCCCAAACAAAATCACTTGAATTGCGTCTGACGGAAATTGCAATCGTAAGTGAAATGATTCCAAGCGAACGTGCATACAGTGGCGTCTATATATTATTTAAGGGATTATTCTATCGCGAATTTTGAAAAATGTCCGTTGTTCCGAAACATTTCATTCGAAATTCTCTTTGTACAAAGGTATTCTTTTGTTTTCAAACATTATCAAAATCAGATAGAATTCTATCAACATGATCAAATTCTATCAATTTGAAATGATTGTATATGTTTAACATTTAAAAATTTATAGAATCCTTAAATACCTGTTATTGACAATAAAATGTCTTATATTATTAATAAAAAAAAAATTTAACATAACAGAGAACCTCGCTTTTTTATAAATCATACTCGTATATGAATTTAATCTCGTAATTAAAAGAATAACTTTACTCATTCGATATTATTTTGTGCACATTTTTATCATAATCGGTAAGGATTAAACTTATTGATCATTAATGTTTCGTAAGAGATTCATTCAGCTATTTAACAACCCTGAATGCACGAAGCAGGCCAAACAAGCAATAGCTAATGCAAAACAATCAATTCAATCATATCGTGGCTATAATTGTCAATTTGGTTATATTCTTCCTATCTGCATTCTCTGTAGCTATTTATAAGTGACTAGACCAGGCACGTGAAGTATCCAGACACGCTTTGGGAACAGCGTGAACTTCCTATCGTGCAATACTAATGGCATTAACTGTATGGAAATATTTAATAACACTTGAAACAAAAATTACTTGATTAAAAGCAGATTTAATGCACAAGAGCCCTGCGAAACATGCATCGAAACGAGCATTATAGAAATACATTACGGTACCATTGTTTCGAAGCATCTGCTATTATTTATAATAATTACGACACTTTGTTCATTCGTTCGGCATATTGATTTCTCATTTACTTAATTTCTCATTTACTTAATAATTCGGAAACAATGTATCTGACGTAACCATTTCTGCAATGTACAATATTTATAATTAATTCTATGTTACGCGCCCGTTTATTGCACAGTAATTAATTTATAAGGTCCAGTTATAAGTTCCAAGCGTCAATTTTATTAACATGTAATAGAGAATGCAATATTGATTCCAAACGTACTGAATTGTTTCGAATTTAATAGTTAAAACTTCTAAACATAGATTTTATAACCATAGAAGAAAAAGAAGAAGTGTTCTGCTTTTGAAATTCTAAAACTATTTTTTGTTTTTTAGTAATATGGAAAAATAAGATATTGAAACTCTCTTTTTTCTTTTACTTCAATAATACTAAATTTAATGATTTCCTGATGGACTTCAGAACACTTAAAATCATTCTTAAATCAAAACATTGGAGGGGAGTGATCATGTCTCGACCGATAGCAACGCTTTCCCTCTGTTATAATTAAAAACAATAACAAAGATTATTTTTGTATTTTTAACTTATCCAATTCGATGTATTAATAGCGTAAAAGTAGAGCTTACATAGCTGATTCATCACCAGTTACGTTAATAATGTTTTCGACGGTTATTATTAAAGTTCAGAGCATATTACTCCACGCAATTCTATATTATATTTTAATTGGTTTGGCTTAAAGTTCTCATTCACGTTTAATGTGGCTTTACCAATATTGTGCAAAATGATTAAATGAATACCTTCATTAATCTGGAACACACGTATTTTTATAACATTCTGCTACAGATAGCTATATCTACAGTATTTTGGTACCCTTCAAAATAATTAAGGATTTATACAAAGCTAACAATTCTCTTGTAAGCAAAATAAACCTATTTATGAGAAAATTTCGCCTTCTCAATTTGCACGCGTCAGTGTACGTTAAATGTTTGACGATGGCGTGAAAAGTTTCCACGATCAACGAAAAAGTGAAAAACCTTTTAAACACGATACGTAATTACTGTGTAAAATTTTCGTTAATTTTTATTTGCCATTCAATGGAATTTCTTTTGTACAGGCATGGTTCATTGTCGTGAGCATGAAAGGAGTTTCAAAATCTTTAATGTATTCATACGCGCGATTGTACGGTGTGTGGCAGAATTCTTATAGGAAAAAAAATCGAAAATATACAACAAACTGTTTCATACGAGGCTTCAAAATGTACAAAAAAGTATAACAACGCGTTTAAAAAGTTTTGTCAGCTTCGTTTCTCGAAAATTATTGCAAATATAAAAAATTGATGTACGCTGGTGGATTATGGGAAGCAGCAAAACTTTTCTGTCTTTCATTTCTTCGATATTTCATACCGTTTACGAGAAAAATGCTGGTTAGTAATGACGCGAACTCCCCGTGTATATTTCCTTTTTCCTCGGGAAAAGACCGTAAGGAATTCTTTCATTCGGTGCGAGTGTCCATATTAAATTTTATAGTAATACGTAGCATGGTTTTGTAGCCGGGGGCTATGCTGGCGGCACTGGACAGTAATATGCTAATGGGCGAACGTGTTTCAGAAACGCTTTCATTGCAGATACGCAAAGCGAAACTAAAATTGTCGTTTATGTTCAGTCAACGGGAAATGTAACCTCAAGAAAGCCATAAACCGCGCGAAATGTCTTGTGTATCTAAGATGTCCATGACACTTTTCAATGATAATCCTCTTACGGAACATTCTATGCGTGCAATATATAGACTACATGATTTTCAAAATTTTAATAAAACGTGTAAAATTATCGGGCAGCAAGATTTATTCTCAATAGGTGTTGAATAAGTAACAAGTCAAGAAGAGTAACAATAGTGTTTAACACTAAAACTACCACGACCGGTCAAACGACCGTCTTTAAAATTTCGTTTAAAATTTCTAACATAAAATGTTATTTTAGCGCCATATAACTTCACGACTCTTCTTATAGTATACGTACAATGCATTTTTCAATATTCACTTCCATTTTTATTGCTTGTTTTCTCTATAATTCTACTATTATTTTCTCTATAATTGAGCAACTCTTAAAAGTGGCAAGGCCTCCCCTTTAGAATGATTTTTGGTTTATGTCGATCCAACTTTTCGTTTTGGAGATATCGTAATTTGAATGAGGGGATAATTTTTTTACTGCGACTATCTCTGTCTCCGTCTAACTGCACGTGTTTACTGTTTACTATCTACTATGATCACGTGAGGTCAATGACACCGTGACGTAAACAATAAAAAGTAAACAAACTCTTCAAAGATCGTTATATCTCCGGAACTAATTACGCTATCGACTTGAAACAGGTTTCATTTTGGAGGGTCTTTTATCCTTTAATAAAATTTAATGTTTATTCAACATTTTAAAAATTAACGTTATACATCCAACGAAATTTCAGCAATTCCTATTGATTGTACGACTGTATTATTAAGTGTTTATTTAATTGAAAATGAATTTAAATATACAGAATGATCGCGTAATTACTAGCCAGCATGTTTTCGTCAATAATTAATAGAACATTAATAGGGGACTTATTTTCTTTGAGTAAAAATAATCCAAAGATCAACGTTTCGAGTGTCTGTAAATCAGTATTATTTAGTACAGTTTGCAAAGCGTTAAGAGAAAATGTAGTCGACAGTGAGTTTCTAATCGGACGTCCAACGAAGTCTAATTAAAGAATTTGTCGGCCTTTTCGTAATCCTGATTGAAAAACGGCGAGCCCGACGCGTCAACTGCCAAGGATAAACGCACGGAGCTATCGATTAGAAATCACGTGAATATAACAAATGAACGCACTTGTGCCTGCATTTATTCGCCACCTGGCGTGACAGGAATATATCGTGTTCGAGGATTTACGAAACGTATTCGGCAGCTGATTTCCATGGTTCCGAATTTCTGCTGATGTTAAACCAAAACATATTTCTCAAGCTTACGAGAACTTGTGCCTTATCCATTTCCCCGTTTATCCACCTACTCCTTCACCCAACAGCGATTCCTTATCTTCGTAATGCCAGCCGGGGAGATTCAAGAAACTTGTAACCTGGCTGTTTACCACGTTGAACTTCTTCGCAGGGGCAAGCCTGCATACATTGGGGCCGGCTACTTGTAAACACGCGTACTTTCACGTGAAAATAGCGTCCCCGCGCTAAGCGTTTAGGGAAAAGAAAGAACCATTTCGTGCGAACGTGACCGTTTCGTTCGACTTTCGAAACACACAAATTCTTGGGCAACGTCTATTTCCGTTGCAATTTTTAACGATAGTATTTCCTTTCGATTCCCTACGAACATATTTTCTCAGAACTGTTGCAAGTTTACGTTGCATTAATGCGAACGCTGCAAATCAGGTTACATTAATATTTACAAGTGCTACTTCCTGATTCTTGTGTTTTCTATTTCTAACGGTGAATTGAGAAATATACTATTGAAATCGATCGACCATCGGTAAATATACCAAATATTTTTTGTTAATAATTTTAAAAATTATCCACGATCGATATTCAATTTTCTTACTCCCTCGACTCGAAACGTATCGTGAACATTTCTAGTAGTGTACGCGTTTACGTGTAGTGGCACAATGGAGAGGCTCGCGCTTCTTCTCAGCTTGAAAGGTGGATATTAAACATGCTTGCTCGCCGTAATATTGATATCCGCAAAAGTGACGTTTGATTATAATAGTCGTTGCGCGCGTGAGATGTTGTTCGGTCTAAAAATACCTTGACTGATATGCAACATGTTCGAGGATTAATTCGTAACCAATCGATTGGTAATAGAATAGCAGCTCGATATAGGATGTTTGAGGGGTGATCGAGTTTCCCGAGATGGAACAGGCAGATTGGTTTAATTCAAGAACGTTTTCGGTTTTGGAAAGGGGGTCATCGGTCAGTATATTTAATTGACTGGAGCATTCGATCGGTTTTAGCTAAAGTGAACGCTTCGAATAGCGGCCATCTTCGGCCAGGGGACCGCTGTTTAGGGGTTGCTAGTATATTCCGATGGGTGATCTTACAGCTTGTAAACTGATAAAGCGTACAGATCTGTACAAGGTATCCCAAGTTTTAATGGCTAAACTTCGTCGAGGATATTCTACAGGAGTAAATAAAAGAAAAGCGTTGTACACTCCGGGGACGCTTGATTAAACCGATATTTTTGCTGCAACGTTGTTTATCGAATTACGAATTAATGTTTTAGTTTTCACCGAATAAGAATAGTAGTATATGAATTTGTAAAAGTAAACGATTTAAACTCAATTAGAAATCTTATACAGAAATAATAAATAGTAAATTTCATACTTTTATACTCAGAATAAGTTATTCTATCGAAATCGAGCATAAAAAGTTGGACATTTCGTTTAAAAAAAAAAGCAAAATTAACCTCTATATCTCCTCCTCATATTATGTACCTTGTTAAAATTTTGTAAATAATATTTTCGTGATGATTATAATCTTTCGTCGGTTCTATTTATACAAAATTTAATGTCACAGTGTTATTTCAGCGTGAGTTTCGTGTAGGATACAATCTACGTTCAATTACAATATGCATACTTGTTTAGCGTAGCAATAGATATATTTTATCAAGGCTCCATTCGAAAAAGTAAATAAGTACAAGTATAATTGGCCGCGCAAAGATTAATATATTCTGAATAAATGAGAAGAATTTACATGCTTATCTTCAACGAAGGCAACATTTAATACACACTATTCCCACAGTACATTATTTCCATCGGAAGAGCATACATTTTCACGTTTTCATTGCGAATTTCAACAGCCGACATTCAAATTTATGAAATGCAAATACCACGAACCAGCATATGTCTGCACTTTTTTTTTTTGCACAAGATTTAACGAAAAAGTTTGTACCACCGACCACATCGCTGCGGTATTTCGAGAAAACATAAAGCCAGTAAATTGTGAAAATATTTTAAATTTTACAGGAACGTTAATTCAGTTGTATATACCGCACAAACACGGTTACGATTCCTTTTATAGCGATTGAATGATTTATGTGAAACCGAGTTTTCGAAAGAAGTAATTAAACTAACATAAGCATTGAATTAATGCAGTGATAATTGCAGTAATTTCTTGTATTTGATAATAATCTCAGAAATTAGTAATGTTTCTAAAATATGTTCCGAACATATATTATTTTTTAGATTACTTTTTCTTAGAGTGTAGTCGTTTTATTTATTTATTTTAAGTAAATGGTTTAAATTTAACATCTACAACACAAAAAATGTGTTTTTTTTTGTAAATGATAGTGTCAGTTGACAAAATGGCAATACCTCCATGACGCATAGGATATATCGCTACTTCGAATTGAGCTAGCTCAACAAATCGAAGCTTTTGTAACTGTCAGATGACCTTTTACCAGGACTTAACGCCGTTTCGAAAATAACTGTTTCGAACTGTTATATAAAGGTTCCAACTGAAATAGTTATGAAGGACTTTTATTCTGAATAACTCTTATGATGTATGGAAATTTCGTACTCTATCTATTTCAGTTACCATTTCAATAACGATTCTATATCCGATACTTTTTCAATTCTCTATTGGTTCCAAAACGATTTTTGTATCGACCATATTTTATTTTCTAGTAAAAGAAATCGCAACATATTACAAGCCTGCAAGCATATTTTGTACAAAGTCAGAGTCGTCAGATTTTGTACAATAGTTAAAAATAATCTATAATATCGGTCATCTTTATATTTCGTGTATGAGAGCACGATTGAAGATTTTAATAATTTATATCCTATGGTGCTCGAATTCGTGTCTTAAATTTATCGCGATGGAAATACCAAACTCAGAATAGCGAATCCAATATGGCAGACGGAATATTAAAACTCAACAGATTCGCTTGAAAGTTACTAATTGACTATTTTCAGATCGCCAATTACTAATTCAGACGTTGAAATGCTGAATTCAGTATTGTGGAAAAATACTCATTTATGAAATATTATGTGAATAAGATTAAAATTAAAATTGACCATTTTATTAATACGCCAAGGAAAAATAATCTACATTTTTAGGGTATATATCCACCATATTGGTTTTACCATTTAGAAGTTGATATACGTGACATTAAAAATAACATAAATCACATTAAAAATTATATCCACGATCATTTCCATGCAAAAGACACTTTTTAGAAATTCGGAGCACGGCCTTGGACGATGATGCGATTTATTCGATCTCTGAATCAACGTTTCACCATTTCGAACGTTCTTGAACGCATCCGTCGGTACGTTTCCCTTATCCGGATCATATTTTCTGGTGTGATGAGCCTTTGGTAAACTTCATTCTTTAGAAACCCCAATAAAAAGAAATCTAGAAGAGCTAGATCCGATGATCTTAGCGGAAATACGAAGTATCAGTATTCGTGGCACAACCGTGCAAAGGGTGACTCTGAGTGACTAAATAAGTTTAAAGTTTACAATAAAATTTTGTTCTATAATGCTTCCTTTATCCCGCTAAAAATGATTTTTATCAATTTTTTTTTAGGACTAGCTCGCAGATTATTTGATTATTATAAACGAGGGTCGCGACTCAAGAAGGGTTGGAAAACACTGCACTATACAATGTCAAGCACGATTTCTATCTGTGAAGGAACATAAATTGTTATTTTGCAATTGTCAAATGCAATTTTGTAATTCTTGATTTTCTACGAGGCGGTAAAAGCTACCTGATGGTTCCATCAAGGCCAAAAAATATTCGAATCGTTCGACTACCTTGATTATTGCATCAAAGCTTCGTTCGCCTTGTGGGAATATACAAGGTGTACCGCGTAACATGATTACCTTTGACTATCCTGTATGGCATAACATGATTTAAAGAGGCCTTTAGTATAATTATAGTACGCTCTCCGTAAGTCAAAATTATTCGAATCTTTTCGTCGATGAGGTAAATTACTATGGACAATATGTACATAGAGGAAGATTACAAACGTCTATCGATAGGCTTTATTCGATATTTTTGTAATAGTATAGAAAGATATATATTTTATAAAATAATTTATGAAAGTATATTTCCTAACTTTTGCGTTTCAATTACAAAAATACAATTGCCTGATTCTAAAATTAAAGGTTACATTTAATGCCAATTTTCTTGTACTTAGATCTCTGCTGTATTTATACACGAATTACACGGAATACACTTATCTCGCGTTTTAGCACTCATTATATTCGGAAAGATTAAATTGAAAGTTTGAACTAATTTTATTTCGATGTAAAATGTATCCAGTGCCAACGTATGTGTAAATACCTCTCATTAAATGGGTACCTAGGGAACCTGTGGAACACCACCTGTTACTGAGTGGACGTATTATGCATCCGTGCCGTTTCGTTTTCAATTTACTTTATTACGTCTTTAAATCTTGTGAAAATTCTTCCATGTGCAATTTAACAACATTATTACGATAATTAGCAAGCTGTAACCAAGAAACTCCTAAAGTAGTAAATTGCGAACGAAAATTATAATACTCCTATAAACAATGCACGTAATAAACGCAAGAGAACACAAATTTTTGAAGTATTAAAATTAAATAATATTGGTTATTCGAGATATTTGAATTTGGAAGTTCGTCGAATATACGTGTTATTGAATATTTGCCCGGCACGTCTGCCCAATACTCGCTATTTCTACTTAAAGCAGCCAATTAATATTCAAAGTCCATTTTCTCGAAAACAAAACCTTGTACGAAACAATTTTATTCTACATTTACGATGATTCTGTTTTTTATTTATCATATTTTACTGAGATACCAGAGACGATAAAATTTTTGAAAGGAGCTTCCAATTATAATTTATTTAATATGTGCCTAAAATATGGATGTATCTTTTAGAAATACTGAAATCTTACTGTTAAAATAAAAATGAAAATAGGAAACCGAGGGAATGAACAATTTCTGAAATAAAAATTAAATTTAATTTACAATTATTCTGTTGGGCAACGTTTATTTTCGTCGTACTTAGAGTCCGGAGAGTTTGTGTTTTCAGTTTTCCACGAAGATAATAGAGAAAAAATGATAATGATTATAATGAAGGGTAGAAATAAATTCCCAACGCAATGAAGATAACGCGCCAAAGAATTTTGCATATCTGCAAATTAATAGACGACGTTATTGCATACATATATGTATAATCTATTGTAATATGGTAATTTCGGAGTAGACGGGGTTCATTGATATCTACATACATGCACATTATCCAGCCAGAACAGGCACGTACGTTGAAATTCCAAATAGCGTGAGGATGAATGATCGAAGTGTCTATCGATCTCAAGATACCATCGAACTATTACTGTGCAATTAGCATAGTTTCATGATTGAACACGAATCATGACAAGATTGATTTCGAATATCCGTATCACTCAATTTATTCTATTTGTCATTTTTATAATTTGCCTCTGTTTGCAGTTGCTTGTAAATTCGTTCACATATTCCCGACATACTTCTATTTTGGAATCAGATTTTGTTATTTCGAAATACTTCCGAAAACTTCTACTTGTATAAATAAATAGTTAGTGCGTTTAAACAATGAAAATATTAAGAAATTAATGTAAAAATAAATTTTAAGTCGTACGAGAAAGGATTCGAAAATATATATATCATCCTCCACCCCCAAGAAGGTCTTTTAGAATTGTCCCTGGTTCCATTCGAACCGAACGTGCGTCCCAAAGATAAAAACAAGGGTATTCCGGAAGAAACTGAGTGATAGATAAGGATCTAATGTAATATGCCATAAATAAAATCTACTCCATGAGTCTTTCTCCCCTCTCGTTCAGCCTATATTTGTTTCTATCGCTATTGCAACCTACTTCTTGTTCCTTGCATCCATTACCGTTCTCTTTTATTCACCAACATCCCCTCCACTACCGTTACCTTCATTTCTTACTGAATACGTATCTCCTGTGTAAGAATTTATGATCACGAATCTCTCGAAATCTTCACAATCCAACGGAAGGTAGAAAATTCGACGTCTTAACGACGCCCGCCATTATACCGGCAATCCGTCTAACGATGTTCTTAAGAAACGGTACAATTAATACTTCGCGCAGGCTTTTATTAATTACCTAACGATTCTCGAATCGAATTCTACCTGCCTAATTAAGAATCAGCAGAGAGAAACGTTATTTTTCAATTCTTCAAGTAACTATTGAATTTATTGAAAGAAAGAATTAATTTTATCGGATTCTTTTCTTAAAGAAGCTCTAGTATAATTCAAAACGCGATGAATTCTAGTACATATCATGTTGATCGTTTCTACAGTTGTTTTTTTTAAGTAGATGCAACATTCATTAATTCGAGTTAACATTATTGAAAAATAAATACTGTCAACGTTTTCCAGAAATTAAGACGTTAATTATAAATAGACATCAATATCTATAATTTAATAATTTTTGTTAATAAATAAATATTATGAACGTTTACATTCCTTTTTTAGTTATACTACTAACTATTCCCTACAGTTTTATTTCGATTAGTCATAACATTATGTTTAATGACATAAAAGCTAATTATTGCATACGTTATAAATGTTATTAAATAATGTACGTTTAATACCAGCTACCTGACATTTCTTATTATTAGAATTTATCTCTTATACGGCTGCTGCGCGTGACGTAATATTACTTTTATTTAAAAAATTGTGATGGTAAAGGGAAGAACAGTAAGATATTACAGTCACGATTTTAATAAAGAAGAATATCCGCCAAAGTAATATTGTAGTCGGCCCTGTATATTCCTCACAGTAGAAAATACGACGAACTGATGGGTATTTAATGTAATATGGATTTCTTGTTAGTAGTGTTACTAGATACATTATTGATATATTTCCTTTAAAAATTCTACCGCCATTTGTTGCAAACGTTACCATTATTTTACTATTAGGTTGTCTAATAAACCCGTTCGCATTTCTTTTTGATGATATCAAATATTGTCAATTTTCTATACAACTTACTTGATCAAGGATTGTTTCAATATATGCTATTTTTTAAATTAATGACTTTCTTTCCTTTTAGTACCAATTATAGCCAAATTCGTCCTAAATAAAAACATTTCTTTATCTTTCACTTAAAATGATTAATTTTTATCACCGAAAAATTTCAGCACCTACCCCCTGTCGATTTTTCTTAACACTTCGTTTTTCATTTTTAATAAATTTGTTTGACGACCTACGGAAATTTTGTTTACTACCTTTTTGTAGGTATCCATGAGCTCTACATCCATACTAAATTTCATTGAGATCCATTGACTATTGTAAGAGTTATGGACGTTTGAAAAATGGACTATTTTTATGTGGTTTTTTTCACTTTATGGGGTCAAGGAACAGGTTTTCGAATATTCTTGGAATTTCTACATATTCTCCACTAAAATGCGCGTTGTTTGCCGTTTGAAACATTAAAATCCTCCAATCCGTTCAGGAGTTATGATGTTTTAAACATACGCATGAAATTTCAGTGAAACATATCAACGTATGGTCAGACATTATTATATTTTCGGTAAAGAATTTTTTTCTCGAAAGTGCGTAGGATTTCGGGTGTATGTCTATTCACCAAAAATGATTGTAATTGACCCTCGCAACTGAAAATAATTTTTTCAGAACGATTTGAAATTTTTTAATTTAATATTTCAACAAATTGAAACGCATTTTATAACGCCCTAAAAATCTTGAAATTTGATTTTTGTCCCTCGATTCCCCTTAGCTCGACGCACTGTGCGTCGAGCCGATATCGTCGAGCCGTCTCGTCGATTAACGATACGTCGTTGAGTTCTCGGTGAATTTTCATGCAAATTACGATACACGTCGTAATGGTAATCAGCAACCTCCGAGTCGAATCAATGGGCATTAATTGAAATAGAAGCAAAGCAGACGGACCAAGATCCACGACGACTGCTGCATTATGCAACGCGATAAAGACTCGGAATATTCAGAAGGGGTCGCGATAGACATTGTAGCCCTAACGTGGCTCAAAGGCATGCACAGGAAGTCGCCGACGCCGGTCTATGGGGATTGAGATTCCGTCCTGTCTCCAAGGCGACCACGTAGATGGACACTTTTACTCGATATAACCAGCCTTGTTTCAGGAAAACAAGCTCGTAAATACGTCTTGGGAGCTTCTTTCTATGGCAGTAGGCAATCGTGGGCACAGATGTCCCTCAGGGAGGACCGATGCGGTAATGATATCCTGCTTTCTCTCAGGGCCGCCTTTAGAGCATGATTGTGTCCCTGGTAATTCGAGAAAATCTTTACCCGACAGGTATAATGGCAGCGGATCCTCGACACAAGTTACGTGCCTGGACTCTAATGCTCCCTGCTACCTGGTCAAATTGCCGGTATACTGATAAGTGAGGGCATTGGAAAACTGGAAATAGGGTCCAGAAATTTTCGGGAAGATTGTTGTGTAACCAATAACTCGTGCTTATGAATTTTTTCCCAAAGACTATTGTCGATTTGAACTGAACTTTCGTGAAGCGTACGGAGACACCTTTAAATATCCTTGAAGTCGTTTAACGTGTGAAAAACAAATATTCCGGTTGTATTTCCCCCTTGAAACTAAGAAACCTTTGCGTTTAACATTTTTGCCAAATATTTAAAGTTGCTTGAAATTCAAGAAAGAGTATTTTTTGACATTCGTACGAAAGTAGAATATCTTAACAGCGTAACTTGGGAATATTATTTTAATTAATAGAATTATGATTGAAGCAGGAACTGTCAGTAAACACAGACACGAAGTGATAGTTATGTTATACGTCTGTAAAATCACTTCAGTCAGTATTTCGGGTAGTATTAACTCGAACGTTCAAAGTCAATCTAGTTCGCACTTTGAGAGCTTCGGGAGCTCTTCCGAAAGTTAAACTGCAACTAAATCACGTGTTTACCATGCAAATGCCCCCTAAATTAACAAACCTTGTTCGCGAAAGCTTTATATTCTGCTATTGCACACATAAAATTGACTTTAGCAGTATGTCGCTACATCTTATGTATATTGACTAAATGAATAAAATACTAACGCTACGTTTTGCTACGTTAACTATTGGCGATGGAAACATTATATCGACATACTTTTTATAACTATATGCAAACTAAGTAGCTGTAGTTGCTAAGAAACTATTTTTGTAATAATTTTTACATTCAATAACCTAACGTCTGAAAATAAAATTCGAAAATATAAATGTTTCCAACAACTGTGAACCCATATTGTAGTGAAAGCATTGTGTAATATTTGTTTCCAACGTTTCCGACAATATAATGAGAAAAAAAAATATGTGGCCCTATTTGAAAAACCAAAGGTAACCTCGTTTCGTTAAGAAAACAGATTTCAACATTGTTATTATCATTTGTATCGAAAAATCACGTTAACTATATATGAAAGAAAATTGAACTTGTACTATTTAACGAATAAAATTTAGATTAATGTTATCTTTCTATCCCGGCTGAATATGTACAGTTGTGCAAGCAAAATTTATCATTCGGTTCGAGAAAAATTTGCTTAGCGACAGAAAATTCATTATTTGCAGTCTGAAACTGAGAGTTCCCTCTTCTTTCCTCCGTTTAACGTAAATCGAGAAAGACGTTTCGTACGAGCTGTAAATTGAAAAAAAAAAATGGGAATTTGCCATGGAATGGCTAATATAAAAAAAGACGGAAAAAGAGGCACAGCAACGGGAGGCTAGAGTTCGGTTTTGTTCGTTAATTATTGGAACGGAATGTTTCGGAATCGTTGCGAATTCAGTGTGATTTTATACCAGAGAGGAACATATTTCCCGGAAGTACGTGTGCAGGTGACCCGTGCACGTTCGTTTCACGATTTAAAATGTGCCCCCGCGCGTATTTAACTTTTACAATTTTCGAACGAACGCACAGTGGTCCCAAATCCCGAAAAGTTCGCCAAAATATGAAAGAGTTCTTCAATTTAGCTAAAAATTTTTAGGTAGGGGTTATCGAGGTCACATTTTGCAGAATTGAAATTGATGTCTTCCAAAAAAACTTACGCTTACACTCTTAACAAACGACTGATTAACGAAGCCGAACTTTGGATCGCAATTGCCATCCAGGTACAAAAATATGACTCATTTCATTTTCCCTGCCCTAAAGGAACATCATTAGACTGACGATTCCAAACCTCCATGGCGAAAAATTATTTTTTTTGTGTTTTGGTGACAATTTTACGATTTGGAACCATTGTGGAACGTGTGGAATTCAATCGAAACTACGCGCCAGTCCGGTTAATGAAAAACACTTCGGAACGCGAGAATCGATTCGGATCTGCGGACAATGGGCGCGTGTAAAACCGGTTTCATTAACGAAAGATTAATTAACTGACCGGGGCCACGGAAGGTAATTAGACGACACGCGAGGGAACAGAATGCCCGAGCGAATGAAAGAAAATTTCGGCTCGTTTATATAACTCCCGGATTAGGTTGTCATTTTTCTCGCGGCTTAGCCGGACGAACGTAATGAAAAGAAATTTCGAGCAACACGACAGCCGTGCAATCTTGCCTCGTTCCTTGCGCCGCTCACGTATTTATAAAGTAAACGCGTTTAATGAAAAGTAAAGAAACCTACCGATCAAAATGACTCCGTACGATGGAAAATTCAAAATAGGATTCCTAGTACGCAACTGTATATTCAGGATCATTTAAAAGTTAACTATTAGACGTATTTGTTTTTAACGAAACGAAAAAATGACCGAAGAAAGAATTCTTTGGTTCGAAGGGCTTGGGGGAATTTTAAATTACTTTCTTTAGTGACTTCGACCTTTCAAACATATATTTCTATTAATCGATATTTTTAAAAATAACTTCTGATTAAACCTCTGTAATTTATCAATATGTGTCAACTATAGTCACTATTGTACACAATCTTGCACTGGAAACAGTTGTAAATTTGTGTTTATTGAAATTTATATCACATTATTAATCTACCAATATCGTATAATTCCAGAATTCAATCTCAATTTGAACCATAGGAGCCTAAAATCGTACACCAAGGTTTCCACTCTAGTAACAACATTACTATAATAATAAGGACGAGCATCTAGAATCAAAGAAACTATGATTGCTATTATACATAATGTTGCACAGGTGTGTGAACAATTGTAAATTCGTGTTTATCGAAATTCGTTTCAATTAATATCCCATCGTTAGTTTACCAATATCGTGCAATTCCAGAATCCAAACTCGATTTGGACCATAAAGGGCCAAATCGTACGTCAAGCTGTTACCTCTATTAACAGCATTTTCGAACAATAAAGACAAGCTTCCGGGAGTCGAAGAAACAATTACAATGTCGTAAAGTATAATTGCTGGAGCACGAGGCTCCGACGAACTTCTTCGATAATATAATATGACGAGTCCCAGGACAATTTCCTCTTAACATTCCCGGGAACTTCGGCGCGCGAAATTTCCGCTCGTCTTCGCGCGTTGCAAGCTGACGTCCCTGCGAGCCGGTTCGAGCTATCGAACCCGTGAAACATCTGCAATTCCGCGGACGTTTCCGTGACCGACGAAAGAATAGAAATCTAGAGCCTCGAGACGCGATCCTCGAAAATTTTCTCTCCCCGATTGATTCACCGGAATGAAGACTTTGCGCGGCCCGAGGTCTACGGGACTAACAAGTTAGATGAATCAAGTTTCGCTAGCGGATCCGGAGAGCCAGAAAAGAGTAGAGGACGTTCCGTTGGAAAGTTTACGAAACTTCAACGGGAATCCAATATCAGAGACGGACGTTTACAGGATTGAAAAGTAATGTTTGTACATTGTTCTGTCGGTGAACTTCGAGAGCCGAGAATCACGGTTGTACTCCGGGTTTCGTAATCGGAACCAAATTGCGCGTTATTTCGTTCCCCCGAAAAACGGGAAACCGCGTCTAAACAGGAACAGGTATCGCGAAATATCCGCGTTCTCTCGTTTTGAAAACTTTCCGCGTCGAGGAACGGTCGACGTTGCGTTACGAGTTCCAATGCAACGCGAATCCATTTTTTTACGGTGGAGTAAAACGCCCAATTACTGTTATTTTAAACTACAACACTCTGGCTGAAAGTTTTCTGTCATTAATATGGAATTTACGAAGAATATTTGTGTTTTTGTAATTGTAACTGATTGGGGGAATTAAAAGGACTCGATTTTAAATAAAATGATATAAACTTTCGTTTATTATAAGAAGAAAAAAATGTTTGATGTTCTTCTTTAATAACGAATTATTTTTCTCCCTAATATTTTATCACTCATTATTTAGATGAAAATTAATACTCAGAATTTTCTATCGTCATACAATGTGACAATTACTAAAGCAATGTGTCTGATTTGGCTTTAAATGTTTACTCGAAACAATTTAATTCGATAAAAGATCACTTTGGAAATCGATATTACCTTGCTCAAGTTCCAATAAAATTAAGAATTATGAATAACAAGTTCCTGTAATTGGTGTCATACACAACCGCATAAGCAATTAGGTGTCTGATGTGGGCGAAACAAACCCGGAATTATATCTCATAGATAATAAATTAAACACCTTGAAATCGTGTAACATTCATTATACGTTTGTAAACCTAAACTACCTGTTATGGATTATTCGATGTCATAGATACCGGAGCATCCTAATTAGCAAATGGATTTTGACCGACAAATATCATTATGCCAGTTCACGTTCAACCAGTTATTTCACACCGATCGTACTCTTGTAAATGCTGGTTCGTATTAACATACATTAAAGAATTAACAACGCGAAAATTTGAATAACAAATGAATAATCACAAGGGACGTTTCTATCAAAAAATATTATTTTCCAACGTCGTGGTAACTATTCGAACCTTTTTAACGGTTGTAATACAAAATTATAAAAAAGGGTATTCTCTATGCTTTCCGTCGGCATGAATTAAATAATTAATAATTTGTTAATTACGTTTCCCAAACCAATCTGACGATGCGCCCGCAGTCGTGACATGTATTTTAATAACGTGCTTAACGAGCTGGAAAATTTATGTATTAAATTTCTACTATATTAAACGTAAATATGTATCGTGTACCTTTTCTAAGGAGACGGAAGAAATCAATTAAACAATAGACGTATAGGAACTTTTTAATAGATTAAAAACACCGTTCGCGAGTACTTTATTATTTCGCAGTAAACGCGCACCTTTGGTACAATTTTATTGTGTACTCTATGGTTTTAATTAAATTTTGCACTCTCGTTAGCAGTGCTTTTCAGGATGACAGAGAAAAAAACTCAATACGTTCAGTAATTAATGGTTACTGCATGCACCCTCTTATTTTTTTCTCTTTCCAACATTGTCTCCTTACTTTGGTTCTACGACACTGTTGAAGATTATGCGACGTCACTGTTAATTACTTTTGTTATTTGAACGTGCCAACGCGGTATTATGTTATAATATGCTAATTAATAACGAAGACACGGGAGGTCGCCGACAGCATAACAAAATGAAATGCCAAAGCTTTTATAGCACGCGACATCTCTAACTTGTGCCTTAATTGTACTGGGAAATAATTTAAGATACGATCGATAAAATATATCTTGCGAGGCATTTAAAGATAAATACAAGTCTCAAACTGTGTGTTTTGATATTTTTTTGCATTTTTGATAGATTAAAGACTATATTTACTTGTATAGAGGCTCTATTGTAGAGTGAGTTAACTGGACTTTTACAAGAAAATACAGTTAATTAATTTTGTACTCCCTTGATTAAAAATTCTAATGGTTACTAGCTGGATTTACCAATAAGATCTATTAGATCCTGTGTCAGGCGCGGCGTTGTTAATCGTTCAAGTAATCTGTTTAAAGTAATTAGACTAATGAAGAAACGATTAAAAGCCTTGCTGTGTAATGGACTAATGCGCATACGAAGGCATTTTCTAAACAGAACATTGTTAAAAATTGTTTATAAGTTGTGCCATTTAAAATCTTAAAATGGCCTGCTGAAACCTAAGATTCGAATCCAGTAGGCATAATATTTTATACTTTTACATTGCATACATAAACATTGAATAAACTAGTATTTACGTTAAAATGTGCGTGTGTTCAGTTTTGCTCTTCACCGTAGAAAATATTCTGGATTCGTAGTGTTTGAATATCAATTGAATGGCTGCATATTATACAGAATATTTGCATCGAGAACGTCTAGAAGAATGAATATCACGTTAGCTTGTTTGGTCTATATATATCGATAAACATCCTGAGCGTAATTAATACGCCCGGAGTCAAGCCGTAGGTGATTCTAAGACGTTGCAACTTTCGACAGACATGGCGGAACGTTGCTAAACACGAAATTACCAGCAAACTTCATCCGGACGCGTCTAAAGTGATAAAATTACGATCATCGCTTAACGCGATCCGAAAGTCTTTAATTACAACCGCCATTTTCGAGTACGTTCGTAACGCCAGCGAGAAAATCAAAAGTACGGTAATTGAGATTCACCACGTGTAGAACGTTTTCCGCCATATTTTTCCACTCGCTTGCGTCTACTTCTTCCGCTTCTTCCGTGCCAACATCGGAAATCGTTTTTCTCCCTAATGACGTTCATCTTTATCTCCACTCACTATCCACCGCGAAAAAACCTTCGACTATCGCGAACACGATCGACCAGAATCGCGATACATCGATTCGATAGTTCTGACGTGCACTGTAAGGAAATGGCTGTTTTTATTTCACCAAGCGTGGCATCGTGTTTGGAAAAACGAAGTCGAAAGACTTCCTTTATTTACAGGCGAAAAAATGTTCGATTATCACGAACACAATCAACCACAATCGCGATACATCGTTCCGATAGCTCTGACGCGTACTGTAACGGAATGGCTCTTTCCACCGTGGAAAGTAAGGTTTCAAAGAAGAAAAACCTTTGGTCGTGAACACAATCGACCAGAATCGCAAGACATCGTCTCTATGATTCCGACGTGTACTGTAAGAGAATTGTTCTTTTCGTTCTGGCGAGCTGTGGTTTCGAACTCGAAGAAAACGAAGAAATTTAGAAAAGACTTTACCTTCACGATCGTGGAAAACAATGATTTTCAATAGTTTTCGAAATCGTAAACGTTGACGCCTCTCCTGCGTTTTCTAATGAATGAAATTACCAACCTTAACTAAATTTAAGTTGTGTAAAAATATCTAGAAATATTATTTATCCACTTGGCACTCGAAACGCCTTACGTTTCACAATTTTTATCAAAATTATTTTCCACGCCAAATACGTTTTTGTTAGAGTTTGATATATCGCTTTTCACTAGTTTTCGTTTCAGTGAAAAATTGATTCGTCCACTCTATGCAGCACTTAAAGAGACGTAAATTAAAAATATTTGCGACGCTCAAAGGAAAGCTACGCACGAAACTAAAAAGATCGAATAACTTGTGAAATAACTATTCTATATCCTAGTTTTGATGCGCGTCTCTGGATAGGCGCGGGTAAATTCAACGTTTAATGAAATTCGGTGCACCGTTTTCATCGTCGGTTGCGGTTTTACTTATTTCCTATAAACCTGGCAGCCCCGACTGATGGAAAGCGTCAGGCTGTCGTGTAACCCGGTCCGTTCGAAAGGTGCCGAAAACCAATCGACGAATTCCACGCGAGTGAAAAATACTCTTAATTAAATAACACGATTTCAGGAGTTTCATCGTGCTGGCAGCGGGCTCGGGGATCCGTTGAAATTGCAAAACAACTCGCACGCTACGTTCTAACTTTCGCAGACAAAGAGCACCTATCGCTCCTTTCATTAACCAAATGGAGCCGGGAGAACGCGCGGTATCGAAAATGCAATCGCATCGACGATCCAAAGAAAACAGGAGGACGGAGGGATCAGATAAACGGGGATCCTACGTGCCACGTACGAAATTTCGAGTCGACAAGTTTAGAATCGTAGTAAAGTTTATAACGTCGGCGAAACGGAAAGAACCACGAGCCAAACGACGATTGCATAAAAAATATATAAAATACGATCGAGAGTGGGCGAGGAATCGACTACGCTATTTTGTTACAGAGAAAAGTAAAAGAACTTCGTATGGGAAGTGGTATTGGTACTCACCAGAGTGTACCGCGTTTGGGTGCGACGCGTAGAAGAAGAAAAAAAAAGCACACAACAACAAGAAATGTCCGGGTCGGAACGCGCGTGGTTGTCGGCCGGATTACTTAAAGGTCGCGAGGCGAAAAAAAAAAGAAACCGAAATTTCGGATTCCCCCAGCGATGAGAAATGTACGTGTGATTGCGTGTCGGGGCGCGGACTGAACGACTGGGAGAGCACGGTCGTCTCTGGTTGTCCCACCCCACGCTTTCCTCAAACCATCCCCACTCTACATCCCACCATGAAGCTCGAAAGCTCCACACGACCCCACACCCTCGACACTTCCAGTACCGCTCGTCGTCAGCGCCAACGCCCTTGCGCACTGGGGACGTCTGCGAAGCGTGGCCTCGCCGCTTCTTCGTCACTCGACACCTTCAATTCTACCTTGCGCCCTCCCTTCTCCCATTCTTCCTTCGAGGAGGATAATTATCATCTTCCGCGGATGCAAAAAAACACGCGTTTAGGCAATTTAAGTTTAAACGGTAAGCGATTGAAACCAAACGCGGCGGGGCCATTTACCACAGAAACAATTTTTACTTGGCCCTCGCCTGCGAGCAACCAAAATGTCCACCGTCGCGAGACCACCGCGATTATGGTACCTTAAGAGGGGAAACCACTGTGACAAATTGAAACGATCGAAATTTTTTTTATCTCTTTTCGATGCTTGGGATTTTAGAAATGACACTAATTTTAATCATTTTTATAAATCAGTAGGTGTTTGCCCGTAAATAAATAAAAAATATTCATAGAGTCTACGCAATCAAGAAATTTTCGTCTCATAAGTCAGTCGCCATAAATTTTAGAAACATTACAAATATTTATTTTCAAATGTATATGAATTGTTGATGTTGGTATGTTTAAAATTTCAGAAATTCAAAAAATTCTGGAACTTTGGGAGTATGTAGGGCATATATATATATATATATATATATATCACGCAATTTTTGTTATGCTCCCCAAATTCACTGTCAGAGGTAGAAACTCACCCTCAAATATTTGACTATTTTTAATTTTCTTTTTGTAACCTGGAAACTAAATATATTAGAAAAAAAGTTTTCAGACAAAAGTTATTTTTTAAAACCAGATCTATCGCTCAATGAATTATTCGTAATTTTTTTAAACAATTGAATAAATGTTATAAACCAAAAATTAATATTTTTTAAACATTTTTAAATGACGATCGCTTAAATTTTGCAATACTTATATATTTAGACTTCTAACCTATAATAATGTAGAATATTTGTTTTACCCACATGTTAGAAGATACAATCATCCTAATTTTCTCCTAAATATTTCTAATCTTTACTAGAAATATACGTATTTTATTAAATTTTTGTTTTTGGAGAACGATTGTAACCCCTCCGATAATAAAACATGAACAAAATTTTCCCCATCGTAATCGTAATTAATTTTTCAAATAAAAGATCAAATCCCAGAATTTCACATACCGTGTATACCTCGACTTAACGAATTTCGCTGTAAATCGCCATGTTGGCTCGGATTTGTATTTACGACCGCTCCCAAAGCCGCGATCTGCTTCGTATCAATTTTCCTAGTTTACTTTTCTCGTTATGAACAGTGAGTATCCATCAGTTTCCCGATATATCTTCACAGAGTAGTGGAGAATATACGAATATGATTCTTGCGCTGGGTGCATGTAGCGGAAATGCATCTGCCGCAACTAATTACTACAGAGACCGATATCCCAATCGTCGACATCCCGACAGACGAGTCGTTAGAAGAATAAACATTCGCGAAATACGGCTCTGTTCGACCGCTTCGTCGAAATTGTGGTCATCCACGAGTCAGTCGAAATGTAGAACGCCATAAGATGCACTCGAAGACCTCGGTATAAGTCCAAGGAACTTTACGGTACGTACAATCTCAGCAGTTCAACGGATCTGCAAATATTATTCGAGCGCAATTTTCATCTTTACCACGTTACTAGGCTACAAGGACACTCCTAGCTCGTTATTACTCCGCTGTGAATAATATTATGAACACTTTCTCTACTTCTTTTTTCAATATTTCCAGGAAACAATCAATCAAGCTAATATATGTGTTTTGTGCATTTACTCGATGTTAGAAAACGAAATTAATAAGATTCCAATTATATGATACTATTCTATGCTTTTGTCGGATTTATTTCCTGGCTTTAACCAGTAAAACAATTATTTTTATGATTCAGGAAACATTTTGCCCTTCCAGAATGGTATAATTACACTTGCATAGTGCAGTCCCCACCACTTTTCATACAGATTTTCGTGCATAAAAGCAGCAGACGCGTCAGGTTCGTTTTGAATTAAGTTTCAAAAGGACGAAACGCTGCAAGATGGGGCATCGAGTTTCCAGTCGAGCAGTCTTGAAATTACCGTACTGTACGTTCAATTACTGTTGGGCCATATTTCCCTCTTCAGCAACCCCGGCGTCGTTCTCTGTACAAAATACGAGAATAATACATTCTTGCGTTCGATTATCTCTTATTCGATCGCGACGCAATTACACCGAACATTTTCAACGTTTTCGATCTTTATAGAATATCTCGAATCTAACGATTTGAATCTTTCAGTCGCCAGTAGGTTTTATACAGCAATTCGAGTGGCGACCGAGAGGCGACAATCTTTATTAATGCTAGATTTCGTCGAACCTCGAAGCGTCGAGAGCAATCTCGGTCCATGAATAAGTTCCTAAACCTTTTGTGTATTCTTGTACGAAGTGCAAAATGATTTGGAATAAAGATAAGGTTTCGTTTGCTCTGACAGTTTCTGAGTAATCTAGAGAAATAAACTACCCGGCGAAATACAACCAAGATTATAATAACTTTCCACATTCTTGATTTTCGTCTTATTTTGGCCTTTAAAATCTCCCATTAAAATTTTTCCTTATTTCAACGACCTTCAAGAACCGGATTTCCAAAACGAAATAAAAGTTTTGGTACGTTTCGAACGATCCTCATATAACATTTTTGAATTTTAATTTATGTGTAAAATCGTTTTATGTTAGCCGCAGGAAGTTCATCAAATATTCGCGAAGGGCTAATAGCCTTGCATTCGCGCTAACCTCGAATGCGATTTGCATTTTACGAGTACGTACAGTTTTGTACGGGGAACAGCGGGTATTATTTGCCTAACTCGACCGATTAAATTACATATTCTTGTCACACACGAAGTAGAACTAACGTTCGATGAACTGCACGCTATCTCAGGGTCGAGCATGGAGGAACTTTCGTTGGTGTCTCTGTTATCCATCGATCCTGCGTGCTTAAATCCTTTAACTTCTTATCACCCCCTAACCAACGGCACGATGACAGCGCTTTCGTTGTACGACACCCAGAATATTAAGATAATTTGACTTAATCGCGTCAGTTTTCCGAGCGAATGCTTTCAGCAGTCGTAACTGGAGAACAAGGGAAGCTCTAGCAGCCTCGGAAACGAGCAAACTATGGACCGCGTTGCATACCAGATTTTATCCACATGCGAGGATAGAGAGCATTTCACTGCCAGAGATGACGAATGAGTGGAGTTATTGAATGTTACTCAACATAGAGCCACGTCACGGAAGATTAAATTGTTTTAAAAGAGATACGAACATTGAAGCCGTCGAATTGCGGCTCGGAACCCGCGGCAGCGTAAATTTATTGTAACAAACGTAGTTCGTTCGCGGTTGAATAAATTTCGCACTATAATAGTGTGGAAAATACATTTCGTGTAATAAGCCCACGCTTCTGCAAACTTCAGGTTCATATAAATCCAATCGAATGCATACAATGTTTGCGTTTCTTTTAAAACAATCGCTGGAACATGGTACAACGAATAAATAAACAATAAAGTGTAGCGACGTAGAACATTTCATACGTTGATTTGTTGTTAACGCGTTTGTAACGATTTTTAATATGCAAGTCAATGTGTAACACTTATACAGTGTTCTAACGTGTCCTAATAATTTGACAAAATTCGTTTTTTGACGGTTACCTTTCTTTTGCTGCTAGGTGTTTGTTAGTTAAGTCTCTGGGAAGGTAGGATAATAAAAAAAAAATGTCACTTTTCCTCTACAGCTTTCATTTTCCAAGTAGGGCGACTCAGCAAGGGTGTCTAATAAGCTCCTTATGTCTTGAAATCACAGTTGAGAAAGGCACAATCAGAGCAGAAAGTTTAGACAATTTATATGTTAATCCATAACACAGAGATAGTATACAATTTTACTCAAGTGGAATAAATTCAACAATAAGAGTGAATAAATATTCCAAGACACATTCTAAAATGAAATTAATTCTCATGAAATTTTTACACTATCTTATGAAGTTGATTCTAAGAATAGAAATTTTCCACCCTTTTACATTTATAAATTAGTTATTAGTAATAATGCTTCTTACGTATTTCACCAGGAATTTTAGACGTGGAAAACTTAAGAATGCCTCTGATATAGTGTTCCGTAGAGAAAGAAAATGAATGTTCGAACTGTAGTATCGGATATTGTGGTATTGAGAAAGAACAGACACGTCAATTATGTCGATAACATCTTCCCAGAATACAAATATTTTCCGATCATTTTCCCCCATTATTTATCCATATAGCTTTATAATTTCACGTTTTTATTATATTAAAGCTTCTAGAAGGAAGAAATTCTAGCAAAAATTGAAGTATAGATTATATGAGACAATACACAGATCCACTACAATGAAACGTCCATCCTAAGAAACATAAAACTAAAAATTGGAGGACACAAAATTGTAGAAACTAAAAATCTATTGGTCAATCAAACATTATTGACAATTCATTTCAATGACATTAGTATCAAAATTGTTTATTTCAGTCAAAACAGTATGGAAAATTTGTGGTATGTGAGGGTTGTCCAAAATGAAGTCGTTCTACACATATAGGGAAATCGTGTTATAGGAGGACTTAATTTCAGAATTAAGGTAGAATTGTATGTTTAAGAAAATATTAAAATAAATTTAAACATGGTAAACAACATTGAAACAATAAGAAGAGTGACTTATAAACATTCAAGGAGGACCATAATATTATTATAATGGTTTCCCTATGAATAGTAAAGTAAATTTTGTGGTCAACTTTGGATTTTAAAACAAAATGCTTCTTACGATCGATTTCCATAGAATGATCAATCTTAAGACTATCAGTATATACAATAGCAATTGACAGATGGTTACAATTTCTCTTTGTCAAGTTGTCACAGTTATCTTCGCCATCCCCAGGAATTGATGGCATTGTTTCTCACTCTCACTCCCAATACATAAAGGCGAGGATTTGAGGAAGGTAGCAACGATCAAAATTCATTTACCAATCTGTCAGGTCGCTATAGATTCGAGCCCAGGACGATTAAACGTGTACGCGTGTAACAATTCGCAGATTCCGATTCCAACGCTTTAGTACAAGTCACACTAACCGAATACAGTTTTACTTGACACTTCACACTCTAGTCTTGCTCAGGATAAACTCTGAAGAAGTTAAATATCGATAGATAGTACAGTGTATCGAAATTTCAGCCAAATCCAAAATTTAATTACAAGAAACCATACAAAAGAAATGACCATATATGTTCAACGACAGGATAAAAATTACAGCAGCTTCGATGTACTATTAAATTACCAAAAAGATGGCATATCACAGAACAAAATGGCACATATATGATTGATCAAGTAATTTCTATATAAAGTTGATAGTATTTTGTATTTTTATTATCGAGGTATTAATCAAATAAAAATAGAAACCCCTAATAAAGAAAGCTGATTGAAATTTTTTGTAAGGAAATGATAATCAACAATAGGTCAGTCACACTTCAATACGCCGGAAGACGAAGCTCGATGATTGGCTAGACGTATTGATTCGCTATTTTTGGAAGTGACGAGACAGATACATATTTATCTTTAGCAAGGAAGCGCAGCTTTCTCTAGACACTCTTACCTTTATCTTCTGGCCTGGCTGATGCAGGGAAGTGCACTCGCAAATCCGACATGCGCCGTTTCATTGTGTAAAATGCACCAGGAACATAAACAACTCACCTCACGCGTGAGTCTATGCTCGAAGGATGCACTTTGCATTCGTGATGCAGCTGAATTTGGTTTCCCCAAAATGCAGTTAAATTTCTCTTGGAAGCATTTCCGAATAAAACGAGGACGTTAAAAAAATGGCCTTTGTATTTCTCCGAAAACTAAAACAATGAGACATTATTTTTTAGACAAACAAGTGCAAATCTATTATCATTTATTTTAACACAAAACTCGAAAACAACTTTTTTTACCGTTTCCATGTACACTCTGTATTTGGAGAGATTAAATACACCATCGAGAAAAAAAGAAAAATCACACCGTATTCAAATTACGTACCAAAAAATTTACATAATCGTGATAAATTGCCAGATTTCAGAAGCTTGCGCGGTATCGTTATCGATAGCTATAAATCGTGTAAAAGCTGAGAAGTTAATTATTTCGCCTTAATATAATCAGTCGACTAGAATACGCGAAGTTAAATATCACGGGTCCAAGAAAAGTGCAAAAAGAAAGGGGCTGTCCTACAAAGAATATACGTTGTGCAAGAATTGGAAGTATAGTTTACGGAACGGAACTGTTTCTGGCAAGGCTAAACGAAGAATTCCTTTCTGGCCGGAAGTTTCGATACCTCCGAAGAGCATCCGCTGAGAATCTTTCCGAACAGAAGAAAAGTTCGATACTCTTGGACAACGAGTTAAATGTTTCGATGAAACTTTCATGAGGATACGTATAGAATATTTCAACAATAAATTCTTTTAATCGTATCTGGTCCAAGAAACGGTGAATTTCCTGTACACCGCTACTCGATGGGAAAAATATTTTCGTGCCCCTTGGCAATCGTGTGTGACACGTGTTTCTAATAAGATCGAGGTACTCCAATTTAATTACAATTCGAGAGTACTCGTGGGCAAAGAAAACTTAACCGAATAACTTGAAACTGCGGATGCCGAGGAGAACGTTCGGTAAAAAAATTTTGATGAGAAAATTCGAAGGATCTCCACGAAGGCAATTTAAAACGGAACGAAGTAATTTATCAAGCAGAACGTAAAATGAACTACGGGTTATAAAACAAACCTATTTATAACATTGAAACGTATCGAAACCGTTTTCTCGAAACGAACTTCGTAAACTAACTTTTTCTCATTAGCCCTATAGCAACACAAAAGAAAGAGTTTATAGGGTAAAATGTATTACTCGAATACGTTAATTAATAATTTCTCAAATATGAAGGAAAAGTAAATCCCTTTTTGATATTATTAATATAAAAATTTATCGCAAAATCTGGTCTCACAAGCTTTTTCAAACGTTGCACAGCGACGATTTTTATTATTATTAAAACTTTTATTCTGTCGAACTTTAATTTTATGAAGTATATTCTAGATGAGATCCGATAGGATACTCCCGCATTTAATGTAATGATAAGAATTTTTATTTGGCGATAATCAACTTGAAAAAATTATGAGAGCATACAAAATATAGTACATAATAATTTCCAGGGCGAACTTTAATAAGAAACTACCACCGTCGGAAATTGTTTTCAAGATTAAATATGGTACGCAAGTAACATTTTTATTAAAGTCATAATTTACGATGCAGCGATTTTCCGTTCTCTTGAATAAAATAGACACTAAAATACGCATTCAAAAGTAAGTATACATATCAAAATATTGCATCGAAGAAGGAAATATAAATGATGGTTGGTTTTTATTAATAATTTATGTGATCAGAACATTTCTGTTATGTGATACCGTGAAGAAGAAAATTACTTCTTAATTCCATAGAATGTAATCACGTTATAAGTAGATTCTGCTTTGATAAAATAATGTAAAGTTAATATAGCGGATTAAATTTGCAGTGGAACAGAATCATTTGCCTGCAAAATTGGTCAAAACTTTCTAACAAGCTTCGCATAAATAAGGTCAAGTGAAGCCTCTTTAATAAAACAAGCGGATGAGTATTACGGGGACGAGGAGCATAGTTAAAAGATAATAATCAGTTTCTTATAATAATATGAAAAGAAACTAGAAAGCTTGACGAAGAAACGAAAACATTGTATCCGATTGTGTCACTTTCCGAATAAAACGTTAGACAACGACAAAGAAGTATTTATTTCTTCCTTCATAATTTGTATATTCTTGCAAAGTAAATAGACGACTTTAGAAATATTCACAGTCCTCCTAATCTTGTTTTCTAACTTTGTGTTATTTAACATTTTACAAAAATTATTTCCTTCATCGTGAACGATTTTGAAACACAGTCAAAGTGTTAACCATAAACATATCTTGCTATAATCAGTTGTTTCTTGGAAATTTCGAAGAAACCAGGCAAGAAAAGTATATGAATTTATTACTATTCACACTACGTATATTGTTCTCGAGCAATATAGTTCTTCTTGTTTTCCAACAATAAAATAGCACACAAACTTATCATCGTATTTTCCCAACGCCGCATACGCGAGACGTTTTTTTTTTTCTAGCAGATCGGTTTTCCTCATTAGATCCTCCTTACCTCCGGGTCATACAAGGTAAAACAAGGGAATCGTGTTTTTCCACTAAGGAAGGAAGACGTTGAGAAATACCAAGAAAATGAGCTAACTAGTTACGGAGCTTTAATGAAACGAAGCGAAGACTGCGCGAACGGCAATCAAGAGTCTTGGAATTAAATTTCGAGCCACTATTGCGGCTCGAAATTATCGTTAACAAAAGCACGCGGTTTTACAAGCCCGGAGCACAGTACATATATGACTTTTCATTTTATTCAAATTAATACGTAATTAAGCAATACGGAGATCGCTTAACGCTTAAACCGACGATTCGCGTGTAACAATTTCTACCGTAAAGTAATTCTTCGAATAGAATTAGATTTAGATTTGTTAAAAAATGCTGTTGAACTTGGAGATTATTATTATCAGACAATGATAGTTTCAATTATTGTTACACTATGCAAAGGAATTTTTAATAAGTAATAAGAGTAATATCTAATGCGTAAGGTCTAATATATTCTTGTAATTTGAAAATGTTATTAGAAGTCTATCCACGCGCCTGCCAATCGAAAAACTAATAACATCAAAGTGTGATCGCCTCGGAACCACACAATATTCCGAACCAATTTTCACTAAAATTATTACTAGGCTATGTTTATGCGCGCAAAACTGGTGCGAATGTGCAAAATATGTGCAAAATATATGCAGATTATATGCGCTTGTATGCAGTATGTGATGCCTCGACGCATGCAGTTCACGATGACGATGACAATGACGATAAATTCCTCATATATTTGTTATGAATATAAAACTTATGAACTTGGAAATTTTCCAACTCGAATACATTCTTTCTAAAGTTCAGATAAGTTTAGGAAATGTAATTGTTGGTTGCAATTACAAATAACATTTTGTATAACGTAGGGAGTAATTCAATATTTCGATAGGAATACTGGAAACCGCAATTTAATTAGAACAGGGTGTACTTCTAGTGAAACAGTTCTATAATTTAGTATTTATAAGGATCTATTTTGAAACGTTAGCAATTAATATGAACACTTAACGATTCGAAACAATTAATTAATGGTATCGAAATAACCTAAGAAATGGAGTATTCAAGAAAAATCCAAGGCTCAACACTATATCATAAATTGCTGAAATTGAAATAGATAAAATTATCACGAAGTCAGCAGAAATTAAACGCCGCCGCTGGAGTAAATTTAAATACGCTTCGATCACATCATATATGACGTTGAATGTTTATTTTCCACGTTGATTTAATTTGTAATTATAATGAGTAAATAATAAAAGTTCCATTATCATTGCACGTCTCGCGTAGTTTTTGCGTACATTCGATAAATTATATTTTCATATTATACATACTTTTAAATGCACGAACATCCGCAATTATATTTGTATCATATTAAATTTGGTCTTCCGTTTGTACAAAACTTATATATATTCATAATAATTATATTGATTTAATTCTTTTTCATTTTTTACTACTTTAGTGAACGAAGGTTCGATTTCAGCAAATGAAAAAAATGAACCGAATATCTATCATCTTGGAAAATGGGTGCAGTTTTACCGTTTTATTCTACAGAAAATATAGTTAAAATAGTTTAATTGCTAAAGTATTTAGACACTGAAAATGTCTATCGAGTAAACGAATATTTTTAAATGATCCCGAAAATAAAAATCCGGTAGACATAAATCTGGGGGACGAACGATTCAGGTAATATCACGTGCAGCATCTATCTATCTGTTGGAAAATCGTTCGTTCAAGAACTGTCTGGCTACTGGGCTGAAATGAAAAGGTGCACCGTCATGCATAAATCACAAGCGACGTACAACATCTAATGGAACTTCTTCCAATAATTCATGCAATCGATTACTTACGAAATTGACGTAAGATTAATGTGTTAATCTTCCATTAAAAAAAAAAGAAACAAGAAATTATCGAAGACTATACGCGAGCAGTTTAGTCAAATCAATTTTATCCATTCACTCTATAAACTCTTATTTTTAGGAACTCTAATAAAGGTTTGAGAAACACTGGTATTTTGAAACTTCAGTTTGAAAAAGGAAGCCATGAATGTTGTCTGTGTAACTGTTTCTATTGAACTATCGATTGTCTTAACTTATATCTTTTAAATGCAAAACGACCTAAGGAATCAGTAAGCACCATTAAAAAGGAAGAATATGCATATGTGAAAAATCTTTTGCAACATTATGACAGAGCCATGTTATGCAGTAGAAAATTTTCCTTTTTTTACAACTTAGAATAGAGTAAGTATAGTTACCAAAATGCATAGCATGTATCAGCATTAAAATGTTTTGCATCGCGCTAAAACACAACCCGTTTTGGCAAAGCAGCGTTCTTTGGGGTTCCCAACGTGGTTTGCTATGAAACGCGAAACTCTTAACTGGTGTACCATTGACTGCATAACACGCTCGGTGAAGTATGCTCCAAGTCGTGAGCCTCTGATGCATAAGACGCTGAAAGCTGGTTTCCAAGGTAACGGATTCCAAGCTCTTTTTTAGCGTTTACCGCGCTATTCGCCGGAATACATGCACGTTTCTGATAGAAAGGATACTTTTCCTCTCTGTATCATTTTCACACTCGACTGGTCACGCTATTTAGCCAGATTTTGATCCAACTCATTTTCGTACACGTTTCGCCATAGAAATTTTCTGATACACCGGCAGTGAATTGCGTACGAACAAACTTAATTATATCATGCGAATTTATAGTATGTTATTCTATTTAATTGCTTTCTATTCCTATTTTCGGTATTGTATTCATCAGTATACTATTAAATTAACGAAACATGTGTGTTAAACTGAAACATTTGATACAAATTGGGAGTTAAAACACTATAAAACTTCTTTGATTTTGTATTAAAACGTTGCTCTTTATTTTCAGCCGTCACGGTGGTTTCCCCCTTAAATAAAACTGTTAATAGTACCCTGTGGATCGTGTAAGGGAAGAAAGACTTTTCTACCTTTGCTAACTTTACCTGTTTGACTAGTTCAATGGACTACTGGTTTTTTTTACCATACGTAAGTGGAGAGGCAGTTTCGCTGCTAGATCCTCTCCATGGATCAACCGACGCACCGTCGCGAAGGATCGTCGCCACGGATCAACGGAACGTCGGTTACGTAAGCGTTAATTGACCGGAATTGGGTCGCGTGATCGACAGCCAATGGTGTGGCCGCGAAGACGCCACTATCGAGAACATATACGTTACATATGTCCTCGATCGTGGTCCATTCCTTCTTCTTCTTCTTCTTCCGGCCACCATCGCGAGGTGAGTGCGCCCTTTCCGTTTTTCCCATTGGCTCTCGTGATAAAAGTGTGTCCGTCCGTTATGCGATGGAGTGTGAAAGACGCGCTCGAAGGAACGAAACGGAAACGACGACTCGATATATTTACGTACGGGGTACAACATTAAAGCACAAAAGACCCGAAAACCGCGAATGTTAAAACGCATCTACGTGAACAGAATACTCTTGTTTTATTTTAAAAGTCTCTTTATAGTAACTGATCCAGTGATCGAAGGGCTATGGAAACGAATTCGTGGTTCCCCCGAGAAACGTGAAGTGATCTTTGGCAATTTTTTTATAACAGAAGACCTTGATGAAACTTTTCGCCAGACTCATATATGAACCTTACGGAGCTGTTTTAAAATTATTAAATGATCATTATAAGGCACTATCTATGCCTGACATTGTTAACAATTTATTTCACTCGTTAACGATTAATAAAGTTCACGACTAGTAGAGTTATCTAATTTCTATTCGGAAGATATTTGACTTTCGTAAAAAGAACTTTGAACGCGATAAGTATGTTTTATGATGTACAATTGACCGTCGAATATTTTGACATACAGCCACCAACAAGGTAAAGTCTATAAACAGTGCAATCGTTGAACTAATGGATGACCTACTTCTCAGTGACGTGAGAGTGAGGAAGTAATTGGAATCGGTAAAAAAAACCTTTTATCGTCCCCATGAAGGATAAAATAAAAAAATTGCAACGATAGAAATATTTGTCTCTGTCAAAGAAATATCTGTTATACACAAATTGTAGAATTTGTGATTATTAAACATTTGAAACAGAATAAATGCATTTCCTTCGATAGGTGTACACTTTAATCGTATACGTGTATTGTTTTGATTTATGAAACATTAAGATAATTTCATAAATAATAAATGATCATGGCGTATGTAAATTTGGAAGCACTTGAGTCAAAAAAAAGACTTGAGTACATATTTGCTTCATTAAATTGTTGTCTCGTCAAAATGACCATCTTTTTGAAATAGTTTAAAATATTCTATGTCTGCCCCAAAAATCTTAATACATCAAAACAATTAAAAATATGGACACAATGGTTCTATGAAGTCCTGTTCACTGAAAAATTATTTTCGTTTGAAAGAAAAATTGACCAGAGTATAGCGCGCTAAAATTCGACAAGGTACAGAATTTTTGAGAAATGAGATTTAAAATTTACGCGGTAAAGTTTCTTAACAGGCAGCTACTTTCAACTATTAACAAAGAAATATCATGTTTTATTAAAAAGTAAAATTGCTTCCAAACTTTTTGACGGTAGTGCATATCTGGACTTTTCCATTTCTTTATTAAGTTTTCTCGTGCAGTCTGAATAGGAAACTTCAAGGAAACATTTCATTTGTACAAAATTGTATGCTCGCATAATTTTATTCTACACAATCATTAGTAATCTCTTTGTGTCCCTTCAGGCAGACAAGTGCAAAGGGTTAATTCATTTTAATGCGTAAGAGCATTTTCTCGAAATGCCTCGAGCCTTTATAATATGACCGGTCCATATAGTAATTCAAAGCAAGACGAGATCAATGAAGACAGTGGCTGGCACAAATGCGCCAGAAAATCGTTATAACCAGCACACAGAACGTGTCAGATATCTGTTTTGGACAGGTACCAGAATCCTTCGTCTCTTTAGCCGTCATTCGTACTAATGGAGTTCTTGTTTTCTGAATTTCCCTGTTTCCTTTGAATGTGTAAAGAGATCACGTATGTACCAAGAATTATTGCTGCTTTCAGTGACATTTCCTCTTTCACTTTTAACTGAAATTTACGAGCATCTTCCACTGAAACTAACAATCGTCTGTTCCTCGAGTGGAAAGAAAAATGCAAAGCAATCTTTGCTCGCTCTTCAAATTTGCACAAAGTTATTCTGTGTAATTATGTGAGTTCAAATTCGCTGAATAATATCTCGAAAATTATTAATTCTTTACTAATCGTTGGGTACTTTTTTGCATAGTCAAATGTTGATAAAATTTTGTCTTTCGAATATCAAGTACTTGGACAGTTCATCGAACATTAAGTTCCAGATTTTCAATCATGGAATAAATGCTATCCGTATGTCGTCGTTTGTGCAGGAATGGTCGAATCGCTCTAACATTCTACAGATTGAGGCCAGAAGCAGACCGCAGATTCACGATTCAGCCTTCGGAACACTGATGTCATCTGCAAATTATACATCAGGGAGTTGTAAAATAGACGTTCGAACCATTCTTTGGGACAGGTTGCCGTAGAACAGCAGGATTGCCATCAAGCAGGTAGATTTGTGGGATACAGGAAGCCCGCTGAATGGACACAACGGTAACTGGATTAGTGCCATGATTCTCGTTTGCCCAGGCATCATATCCGAACCATACATCGGTAGATACATATCACAGCCACTCAGACACTCATATTTCGACTCGACAGCTGAACAACAGTATTACCACGCGTCTATCCAAAATAGAATAAAGATTTCGATCGATAGAAACAATTGCAATGAGCCGAAAATATACAGTGGCTCTCGAAAAAACCGCCACAGTCTGGATTCTATGCTTTTGGATCGGTGAAGATCCGTTAAAAAAGTTTCGAACCTTTCCCGACTTTGTTCAACGTGAATTAATTTAATACGGGAAATAATAATTTATGCGCAAACGTCGCGCAGCTTTGAATGTAATACTTTGTATAAAGCAAACACATGTCGCCGTCGTAATTGAAATCAATCCTTCAACCACCGAGCAACCTCTCCAAACCACGTTCATACCTAAATTGAATTCTCTCAACTGTGCCTCTGGAATGTATAATGTTCCTTGAATTAATCATTTATTTCATAGAACTGAAAGCCACGGATTCCTTGGAATTAAACAAGAACACCAGTCATAAGAATATAAGAATTCTCTTTGAACGACATTTACTGAACAAGTATCCCCTAAAATAGTGATTCTTATCCTTTTCTATAGGGTTACTATTATATTAATAGTAACTTGAACAATTACAGACATTCAAAATGTCTTTCCAGAAATGTAATAGAAGCAATGTTGCGTACGAAGAACTATCGAAAACTGAATTGTTTGAAAGGTAAGTTTGAACAAAAGATCGAACAGTATTGTTTGGCGTTTCTGCATTTATTGCTGCTTGTACGTTCGATGAAGGAGAAGTAGCATATTTAAAGATACTTAATTTTATAGGCATCGAAACAGGTCAATATTCGCGCCAGTATCGCAACACAGAGGACGAAAAGCGGATTACCATCGACAAACTGAGAGTTTGAAGCAACAAAAAATGAGGGAACACGGCACAGACAGCAAAAAGACTTTAAACGAACGTTTTAAATCCACTCAAAGGGTTGGTTTGTCGACCAGGAATAGATGGTTAAAGGTAAAATGTTCAATTTTTACAATAAATGATGCTCAAACTTTAAATGAAACAGTTTTAGGTACTTTAAGCATGTCACGATTACAAAAATTAATTTTGTTAATAAACAATTTATTCTTTATGCATTTTATTATTTAAATGTTAATGATTTCTATTGGAGTTTTCTTTACAGAAAAGACGTTGCGAAACTAGGTAGATTATATTAATATTTGACACGGAAATGCAAGCTTAAGGGTTGATAGGTAACAAAGATTCGTTGAAGGGTACATTATAGGGATGTCGAACACAAAGGGTTAAAAGTGACAGAGAGATTGCATTGTAACAGAGTTACTCAGACACCTTGTATATAACCCTTTAAAAACGAAGTATTTTACTTTCGCGCCGTGCTCCGAGCAGACATTTCTACTGGAAAAAGGGTCTTCCCCGATTATTCTCGTTTCTCTCGCGAGCACCTGAAACTTAGACAACTCCCTCAAAGTTCGAACGACTTCCTTCCTCCTTACATCCTGATTCTTTTGATAATATGACGACCAGGAAAAAACGGAGTTGGCGACAGTCTGCTCGATAAATTATAGAGTTAAGGCCATCTCGCGAGTCTCTTCTTCTCAACTTAACCATATTAATAGCACCGATGGAGATATTAATCTTCTCTGACAAAAACGGGCAGAGACGTTTCTCTCGTAGATGTGCAGATACGTGTGAGATTATATAAAAGATCCTGAAAGTAATTTCGCCGTGTTCCTTGAACTCGATATCTACGGTTCGTTCAAAACAATTTGTCGTGCTTTCTACTGGAAGTTATACAGAAGTAATTAAACGTATCGATCGAGGCGTTGATGCAATGTTTCTCAATCTGATACTCCAACTGGACATTTATTAATGCATTTTGTACCAATGATTAATTGCATTTTGTCTCTAAGAATCTACTTTACGCCTGGTGAACGTCGATTATCCTGATTTCGGTAATTAAAACTTATTTTTGTAAGACTTTTGAAGAAGCTAGTCTGCAATGAAAGACTGTTTCTTTCTGTTTCTGAAAATTCCTGTCAGTCAAGATTCAAAATTAAATTACATTTTGTAGAAGAATCGAGATCATCTGGTTTACGTTGATAGATTATATAGTAATAAAATGGATTGCAGCGACGCTTTTAATTTCTCATTTAAAATAATCGAGAGAAGCAAAGCAGAGCTTTGATATTTGAATTTCCTTATTGCACGTTAAATTACTAAATGTCGTAATGTAGGTTAGGGGATGCATGAAGGTATGTTTCACGAGTGATTTGGTCTCGCGTATGCGTGTGTTTAACACTTGGTCGAGGGAACGTGTAAAAATACGTGTTATGAATACGTCGCGATCCCGATGGGACGCGTAAAATTACGCTTTAGGTGGATATGGCATTATCAGAACGAGAAGAGCTCGACAAAAAGTAGTTTGAAAAAGGAATCAAACTGTGCAGCAGAGGGAACACGCGCGATCGAACACAGTTAATTGCATGCAATATCGATATTATATACTGTGTTTCTTCTCTATTTAAAAACACTAACTTTTAAGTTTTCATTACCTCAGAAAAATATTATTTATTAAATAGAAAATAGTTTATTTTACAAAACTGTCATCATTCTCCAAAAAAAATTAGTACACGTGATATCGAAATATTAGTTAGATTCGAGGGAATAAAATACAGTGCAGGAATAAGAAGTCTTTTTGACGTTCATAATAATAAAAAGAGAAAATGATTTCCGCAGGGATGATGTACGTTTACGTCGTTTAATAAAAAAGCTATTAGGTTAAAGAACTCGGTTACTACTGCCCTAAACTGTTTTATTTAAAATAACGAACCCTAACGAAATTGTACACAAAAAACTCTAGGAAATTCTTTCTTTCGTCGAAGGTATATTGCATGAGAAACTCATTTATTGAAAGGGGAAGGTGACGTACGGCTATTATTAAATAATAATATATGCAATGCAGGGACAGTATCTCGTAGGTACGTGATCTTTTCGCAGACATAAGTTTTGAAACAGGGAAGCATATGAAATTGACGTGCGCGAATACGACGCGTCAGCATATATGAAACCCTTTTCTGTCGATTCGCGTATATACGTACGTTTGTATCTTCGTTAAAGAATTACGATGTATCGAAAATATGACAACGATAGAAAAGAAAATATTGACAGAACCGTCAAGATTTCTACTCGCGATTTTGATAAGAAAAGGCTTGATGTTGAACAAATAATTACAACGTGTAATGGGCCACAGATTGCAGGTCCTACAAATAAACGACCATGATTTGAAGATAAAAGATTTTTTAAATACCTTAGAGACATCTAATTAATTTATATATATATATATTTTTTTTTTACGGAAATAATTTCAACCCAATGAACCGGATAATTATCGAATGCCAGAAATACGTCGAAAAAAGAAGAGAATGTGATATCAATAATATCACTGAACTTCATGCCAGATAAAATATAATTCAATTTTGCGAAAACATTGGAATGATGTACGATATTTGAAAACCATGTTAAATACTATAATTTATTGTGTACCGTTTTTATTTCATTGTACTGCCGCTAATGTTCTTGTAGTTGATGAGACTTTAAACAATATTTATTACTGCCCCATATAACGTGCACTATACCAAGTTTTAGGTCGTTAAATCGAGGTACAGTAGTATAACAAAGTAGGAAAAATTGTAGCTGTAATTTAAAAAGTCAATTCTCAAGTTTATTTAACGCGTTGACTGCTACAGTGATCACTTGTGACCGGCATTTCAAGCTTGCAGAGTTTCTTTCAAACACTGAAATACTTACAGACTTTTAAATAAATTAAGAGCGCCATAAAATAATGAGTACATCGTTGAAATATTGAATATTTATGTTTTTTGGAAAATTGTGAAATATCAAGTAACTGACCAGTATTATATTTCACATATAATTGGAGAGATTGAACGAACTATTGATAAAAAACATATATTTATAATGTTTGATTTTAAAATTAATTAAAAAAAAAATGTATACTCTTCTTTAATAAATCAGTTTTTAAAAACCGAGCAGTGATTCGCTTCAAGCAGTGAATCAATTTCCAAAGAATGGTATTTATAAATGTTATTAACAATAAAAAAATTGTATTATGTAAAAATTCGGAAGGAGCCATGATTACAAGCAACTGAACATCGTTTGAAGTCGAAGAAAATGGCGCCTTGGAATTTGAAAATTTAAGATCAACAAAAGCAGAGTTTATTGAACTCTTTTATTATCGAATTTGGTGAAACTAGAAATGATTTACGGTCTGAAAAAAAATCTAATACCGAGTTGAATTATAAAAAGTGAGCAGGAATTTTGGAAAAGTGAAGTAAGTAAGTGTAAATCTTTTAACGAGGTAAAAAATCGTTTTTCTAACCAAAAGTTATACAAATGGAAGAAATATGTAGGAGCAGGTGGAAATCAAAGGGATAAGTTATTATTTATTTGAACTATAATTCTGTCAAAGTTCATCGATGCTATTGACAGAGATAAAACAATCCATGGCACTGATCTTCGGTGATGGGCATTTGAAGCAAACGAAGATATTGATTTTTCTGTATTTAAAGCGGGATGTACATGGATGTTCAACTTTAACAGAGTACATGGTGTATTTCCCGACAAAAGATCGAAATTGGTGTCTTGCCCTCAGTGACACAATATAGAATATGTAAATGTAACAATTGATAATTGCACTGGAACGATAACGCTACATTTACAGGCATTGACTGCACATATTTTTATTAAAACCCAATCGCATTGATAGTTGTATTAAAATAGGGGTTTTCTATTCATTAAGACATGTATTCATATCTTTACATTGATCAAAGAAAATAAAATGTAAAGTAAAATTTGTATTCGTTATTCGTGAATAAAATTTACCAAATTCTGTGTGCATGTAATTATTATGCATTACGTTTGCCTTTGTAATGGATGCTTCTGGGTATTCACAGCTTACATTGAAAGAGGTTAAGATTTAATTACCAGGCATTGAATACCTAAATATGCACTGGTATGACGGAACACAGTCAATCATTTGATTAAATTTATACGTGTGTCGCATTCAGAAAATCGTGACCTAGTGAGACTCATGTGCGAATTTAGCGTGACAGTCAATGTGTTAAATTAACGTCGCAAATTATAGGCTGAAATTAATACTAAGGCTGAGCTATAATTACCGTTTAATTAAGAGATTAATTAAACCCTCGACGGGCTGATAGTGAGCTGTAACAAATAAATAAATCGCGTTTCAGAATTTAACGAGGAATAGAAAGTTATTTATAATATTCATAATAAAATAATAAGGTGTAATTCAGAATTGGGAAAAGATGGATTTTCAGACGAAATCTTGACATTCTTAAGTATTTTATTCAATATTAATTTATAATGATTTCTATGTAACGTAAACCACTACATTTGGTAAAACTACAAGCAAACTTTGTCGATGGATATAAACTGCAACGGAAACTGAAAGGCAATTTAATTTGGAAAATCGATCAAATTAGAGTACTTTTACATTAAATAGACGGTTGCCCACTCAATTTCGCCTCCGGTTGTATGCGAAAAACTTTCGTACAATTCTGCACAGACATTGACAGACAAATGGAGGTCGATTGGGAAACACTATCAGGAAATGTGATGCATGTTACGAGACTGTACGATATGAATTGACGTGCATTAAATCCCTACCGATTGCAACTTCCAGCTCGGAACTCGAGGCATGTGTTTGATAGAACCTATTAAAACTTTCGTGCTCAACTTTACTAGACGATTGCATGTACAATATTACAAAAGTATAATATCCAACAAAATGCCCTACCTTCTACATTTCATAGACAAACGATATTCTGTATAGTATCGATTCTATCTGTACGATTATGTTTCAATAAACGTCTTTCAAAACATTCATATTTGTTCTTTTCAGTCCACGCTTTCGCTTCTCGTTTCGTACGATGTTATCACGTACAATAGATAAAACACTCGTGGAGTTCAAGAAAATTATTTTCAGGTTATGATTGTTCTACAGAACATCAAGACTGAAAGAATAATACTTATAAAATAAAGTTAAAGCAGAAAAGATAAGATTCAGGGCGATTTATTCAACGTTTTTATTCTAAATAGTCTCTGATATTTTGTTCGATAGAAAATTGTTTCAAACAGAGAGGATCGTTCGCTATACAGAGTTTTAAATTGAAATTCTCTCGACATAATAATTTTAATAGCGTTGCAACTTTAACAAATTTTGTATGACTAGAAACGAAATTTTTTCATACCATTTTGTAATTTATATTTATATTATAATATAACGTGAAATAAAATTATGTTGGAGGCAAGATTCCTTCCACGAGTAAAAAATTTATAATTAAAATCGAATACTCCACGAGAACTCATCCGGAAAAAGGTCCCGATCGTTTCATCACAGATGGTAGAATCGATCTGGTAGTTGCACAGAGGGATAATGAACACACAATCTTATTTTCATCCCCGTGTGGATCTAATGATGACCGATTGGAAAAATCCATCATGCCTCAGAGATTTCCGGAAATCTCTATGGAGGGTCATCGAGAAAGAAAAACGAGACTGTTCTATATTATCTAGCATTTCGTAACGCCTTCGTGTCTTAGTGGAAGGATATCGATAAAAGTATTTCGTAATTTAAACTACCCGGATACTCGAGGCCGCGGTAAAGGAACGACATCCTTAAAAAAAGTGTATCCCAGGCCGCCATAAACATCAGATAAACCTAAATCATTTGTCTCTAGTTAAGAACCGCATCTTCCTAAAGGTACAACGGGTAGGAGCGATATAGAGAACAATATAAGGGAAAGAAGAGAGAGAATGATAACGCAGGAACGGCGGCATCAGCAACTGCGCCGTGGCCAACGAGGGATGTAAGAGGTTTACTGTTGCTAGGCAACCTGTTACCACGGACACCCATCATACCACCATGGGAGGACTCGGTAAGCTACGGCTTTTCGCACACGATCAGTGAAACCAACGGAGGTTAAGAGATGACGCCATAATCAACTGATCGGTAAGACTACGGTGGAACCTTTAGTATCCAAATTAATAGGAAGACGTACAAGAAACGTAATAGAGTACACTTCACACTGATAAGAAATTCATTCTTAACGCATCTCGAAAGTCAAATAACTATTTAAGATGAAGAATGGTAATTTCAAAATATTCAACATTCAGAATTTATAACAATGACAATTTATATTAAACTTTATTAATATTTCCCCTTTAAAGGTTAGTGGACATTTGACACATAAAATTATATCCCCAAAATAGTTAAATTTAGACAACTTTCCCCGATCTTGACACTCGCGTTGCTACGACGAAAGTATTCTGAGCATCGGGATGTAACTTCATTTTTGTAAGCATTGAACGTTAGGTTCGAAAGCGTTCGAATACTTCCGTGACCCACTCTATATACGATTCCGAGCACTCAGTATGTCACTTCAATGCCCACTCTGTACCCGAGCGGAAAAAAGAAAACGTTCGATCCTTACCAACTGGATTTATCGATTCTGCAACAGTTTATTTGAATTTGAATTCCGCTGACGAAGAAGCCTCGTACCAAAGGAACTGATTTACCGGTTATGTTGATTTCTTTATATAAGATTTAAATACTGAATTTTTAATAGATCAGCACTATTTTTATCCCCGTCGGAAGAATGTAGGAATTATAATTCTGTTCCCGCAAGCAGAACGGTAAATGTGCGTTGTTTCACCGGTACTCTATGTCGCATAATTTTGACATTATGTTTGTTCTTCAAAGCTAATACGAAGTACGCTACGACTATAACACAATTCCCAATAGAAACGCGAGCAGTTACGCCGCTGATTAAACGTAGATTTTTATATTCTAGAGAGCTGTGAACGAAGACATAAAAGGATAGCCTGTCAAATATTTCCATATTATGACGCTTGTAATAAGAATAAACTAAATAAACTCTACATGTATGTTTAAACACTGTATAAAAGAAATATTCATGAATAAAAATAAAAGAAATAAGTGATCTATCAAAACTGATCATGTCCAACGGTCATCAATGTGTAAAACTTTATAATTTATATCTAAAAAGTTATGAAATCACAATTTATAATCCAGTTTTATTCCACATCAGTCGTATGATCAATAGGATGTACTGAAACTACTCTGGGTGTGTAGCATCAAAGTAAATGTTAAAATAAACATAGAAGGCGGCATAAATAGTAATAGTTATTATGTTCATTGGATAGAGGATCAAATGCCCTTTAAAATGAGCGTTCGAACAAGTCGATAGCTTTATTAGTTCCGGAGATATAGCGATTTTAATTTCAAGTCGATGCGGTGGCTAGTTCCGGCGATATAAGGGTCCGAAGCGTTTGTTTACGTTTCGTTGAGGTCAATGAACTCGCGCGCGGAACAATAGTAAACAGTGCTGTCTCGACTCACGCGCGACAAAGAGATAGCCAAATTAAGAAAAATACCCTTTTACATAAATTACGATATCTTCGAAACGGGAAGTCGGATCGACAAAAACCAAAAACCATTTTAAAGGGGAGGCTTTGCTGCTTCGAACAGTGGCTCAATTATTGATAAAACACTAGTAGTTTCGGAACTGCACGCGTCTAAAGTTTTAGTACTTTTAATACGCGTTAATACACTTTTGTAAGATGAAGAATGGAATTTTAAAAATAATATAGATTTAGTGTAATAATTGTTTGAGGTGGACATGATCAATTTTAAAATTGTGCTCGTCAAGTAATGCAATTTAATATCTCGAGACAAATGATACCATTAGAACCAAACAATCTACTATAAACTATAAAATACGATTGCGTGGAAAACTATGTGTTTATCGATGGAATCTCAGGCAAGACATTCAAATGTTTTACAAAACGACTTAAAAAACTTGAAACCTACTGTTTTTTGGTGGTTACTCAAAAATCAAAAATCAAGTTTTACCACGGAATGATTGTAACCTCATTGAACGAACTACTACTTCTTAATTCGTGGAGAAAATATTTCTGGGGTCGCTCCAGGGTTAATAATTCGTAAATGCAATCCTAAAATGAATACTAAATCCCAACTTTGAATGGATACACATAAGTACTGAACTCTGGCACGACGCTTTGCAAACAATCAAGGACAGTCGGCAATCTCGTCACGTTCGCCTATGGATTTGAATCTGGTTAACCAATTCGTTGAATGCATAGTCAGGGAACCCCGTTGCATCCGGCACGATATGCAGCCATCCGCTATTGATTACACACAAAATTGTATCTCCCACAGTTATATCTCCACGAGTGTTACATAAACCACTTTCGATAATAAAAAATAATGATACAGAGTATTTTCTATTTCACTTTTTCATTTCTTGCTGATGAACTGTGATTCAGTAATGAGCAGCATTTATTATTATTCCTATGTCGATGTTTTAGATGTACGTTTGTCAGGCAAAAAGATATTTTTGTAAACAAGAATGTCCAAAAAATCAATTACTTCGAACGAATTAAATATAGACTGAAGTATTTGCTGACGTCGTTGATAAATTAAAAACTGGTTTAATGTCCGTTAGCCAAAAAGATATTTTTGTAAACAGAATTGTCTGAAAAATCAATTACTTTGCACGAATTAAATAAAGACTGGAGTATTTGCCGACGTCGTTCGTAAAACAGAAACTGGCTTAGAGGCACTGAAATTGGGGACAAAAACTTTCTTTCGTTTAAAAATTCTGCTGAAGCACTAATGTCTGTCAGGCAAAAAAAAAAATAAATTTCTATAAACAGAAATGTCTGAAGAATCAATTACTTTGAACGAATTAAATAAAAGCTGGAGTATTTGCCGACGTCGTTGGTAAAGCAAAGGCTCGCTCAAAGGCACCAAAATTGGGACGTCTAAATAGAAACATTCAAAGTGATTTGCGAGAAAGATTCCCGAGTGTGGAGCGTGTAACACTAGGCTATCGAACGCGGCGATAGTCCTTTGGGAAAACGTGGAATCGGCGAGTCGGAATCTCGTTATGACGGATGCGGTCACCGACATGGGTCATGTCGGACTACATTGATTTTTTCAATACGTTCGACGCATGATGTCTGGTCGTGTTACGGATGCTATCAATGAATGCCCCAGTGTGGCGGTTCGTGTTCACAGATGACACAGAACCGTTAGAGAATCACCGTGGATAATCGCTTTCTAATATCGAATTTGCGCGTATTATATGCAACACACGTGCCCAAACATACATCAATCTTAATGGAGGTATTTCGAGAACACAAACGCGAATACATTCGACTATAATTGTATCGTCGTTGCCTATTTTTACACTTTCGAAAGTATAACGGTCCAGGCACAAAGAAAATTACATTAATTATATTAAAAAAGAAAACGGAGATAAAAATAGCGATGAACAGAGAATTTATAAGATATAAGAATTGCCTTGCATTGAAAGTAAATGAATAGAATTCTCTATTATACATTTAAAGCTTTTGTACTTGAAAGATCATGAATTAAGCTAACATGGACTGTATTCCGTTAAATGTAATTTCATTGTATAAGTGCGTGTGACAGAGGGATTTATCGCAGGTGAGAGGGGCAGAGCAGCGGGAGGATATGTTACTATAGGCGAGGGAACAGCCCAGCCAACTTATACGATAGGAACAGTGGCCCGAGGGAAGTTACTTTAAACAAGAAGATAGAAGGACGAAGTGGAAGACGTACGTTCATATCGTCGTAGCGCGAGGGAATGGAGGCAAAGAGAGATAAGCTGACTCGTACAGACCGACAACTAGAGAAGCACGAGCAGGTGAGGCTCGTTCGAGGATGCTTACCGCTATTATGAAAAATATTACGATCAGATGTTGGGAAAAGAAGGGACACGAGTGTCGAATAGAAGCGTGTGCAGATCCCGAGAAGTTACAAGTGTCGAGCGATCAAATACAAAGATTCGTACAAAAACCAGATACACCAGATATCCAATTATCCCTACAGCTGCTTCATCAAATATTTTCTAAGCGTATCCTGCACACTTTTCTCCCGTATTAACACAAGCGACAAATGTATAAAATCTTCCACGGACGTTAAAGGGTCACTTTATAATCGCCTGAAAGTAGCAAAATTTAAAGTTCAGCAATTCTGCGAGAAACAGCTGTATAACGATGTGAAAAAGGCATTTTGAAGTCTGAAGCGTCGACTTTAAAAGCGTATTGAGCAATTTACCCCGCGATGCTTTTACAAGCAGTGCTACCACTCTCGAGCCTATGTATAAAATTTTTTCAAATCCCTCAACTTTCACATCGCGAACGGAGTGAAAACAAATCGTTTTAATTTGAATTCTCTCAACTTTCTCGAACGGCGCATTAAACTTTAGAGTCCCGCCTTTAACCGTGTCTTTTTCAAGTAGAGCACGGGTTTTATTTCTAGGCAACGTTATCGCAATTTTAAAGAAATCCTTTTGGGCATCAAACGTTCCGTGAGAAGTCTGAACGTAATTTTATTTGTCGCCACTGATTTCTGCACAATCATTTTGTTTTAAGCGTTGTAATACTAATATTTGTAAACTATTTTATAACGCTACTGTCTTTAGAAACGAAGAATAAACCATTTTTGCCCGATCAAACATTTCCTTTCCCTTTAATAGTTTCCATTGGAAATCTTGACTATTAAAAGCGAGGAAATTTGAAACGTTTGGATATAATAAAAGCTCTGCAATTCAGTTTCCAGCTTTTTTCGAAGGAGAGTTGTACGTATGTATTGGTTATTGTACGTACAAGTTACTTTCAGTTTTGTCAAACAAACAGAGTATTTGTACAACGAACCATTTCGTAAACATACACAGCCCAAATGGACAGTGATTTTGATGGTAGTGCGACGTTTGCAGTTATAAAATTGTTATCGGATCGATGGAAAAGACTGGTACTGGGCGAGCAAGTTTTTTTCAAATCACGAAACGCAAGGAGGCGGAATTCTGAACGATTCGTTAAAACAGTTTAAAAACTTATGTCGAACGTCGAGGAAAAATCGAATAAATCGAAAATCGCTAAAAGAAATACACGAATCGGTGCAAGTATTGTTGCAAGGAACAAATGATCGTATGTTTTCTTAGTAAGTTTTCTCATACGATCACAAAGAGTCGTACAATATCGTTTTGACCGAGGCGTAACTCCGAATATCCGGATAATAACGTCGCGGATTATTCGTAATCCGGATTTCGAATATCCGAATTCATTCCCAAAATATCTGGTTGGATTTACATAATTAAAATTAAGCGAAGTTGTAACCGCGTAAATCTTATTGGACTACTTAAACCGCATAGTTTTACACTCTGACTTACGATCACGTGCAAATTTATGATCGCTATTCCAGTCATTAAACAAACATTATAAGTTCACTTTATATTAGTCCGTAAATTGTGATATCGTTAGAAATTTCAACTAAAATCGTAAATCTGTGTAATTTGTTTTTATTATCTGAACTATTAGAATTACAATATTTCTAATTATCCGGATTATTCTACCACAATTCCGAATATTCGAATATCCAGATAATCGAAAAATTTGGGCCAAGCCCTAGTTTTAAAAAAATGAAACGATGTAACACGTATACCGAGAGTATGTGAGCCTTTCTGGAGCTTACAGGAAATTAGGTACAATAAAACGTCGATTATCCGAACTAATAAGGAGAAAAATTTGTTCCGAACTAATAGGGCGAAAACGTCGAATTTACTGTCTCAGAAAACCAACGGTGTAATTAGATAATAAAATGACAGGAAATAAAATAATTTTGAAAGGTTCATTTTATAACAGAATACTTGGAATATAAAAAGTATATTAATAATTTAGTGTTCCTAATTTTCACGTAGGATTTGAGAATCATCCCCCTCTATTGTTTATATTTATGTGGTGTGAGCGTCCCAACGACTCGCGCAACCGGTGGCCGCAGGCGATAACGATCATTATTGGCTTCCATTCGGGTTAAAAACTACCAACTACCCTGGTTTTAAGTGAATTTGGGGATCTCGATTTTGTCACTCAAAAGCGTTTACTACGCCACAAACAACTGGAATTTATTTGCGATTCTTACGAAACAACGTCCAGAAATGCTACGTTTAATTTTTACAATGCTAATCTTATTATACCTCCAACAAAAATTAAAACGTGAACGTTCATTATACCATCTGTAATTTTTAGTAACTTTGATTCCGTTTCATTTTAATTTTATACCACGTCTGTCTCAGCTTTAATGTTTTAAAGAAGCACGCGATTAACATACAAAAATTTCCCAGGAATTTATATAAAAATACGACCGAAAGAAGCGTTCATATAAAAGGAAATACGACTTTTTGCCGCGCGCGTTCGATCCACGGAAAGGCAAACAAAAATAGTTACACGGGACTGTAAATCCGTAAACGATATATCTATCATACTAACAATCCCGATTCGCTGTTCTGCGTAAACAAATTCCATTTCCTCAGCTCCGATCAATCGCATCCATTATTTGCTTTCCATAAATTTCATGTGCAATTGGTTTTTCGTAAAGTTAACAGACTCTTCAGGTAAACAGTAAATATATATAGAAGAGACATCGATCGAAGTGCCATATTGGAGGGATTTCGGTTCGAATCACGCATTTCGCGATACCAACGACACGGCGAAAAAAGAAATACAGCTTACGCGTCGGTTCCTATCTGCTTGAAATAATGTTTGACTTTCCGGAATTGAAAAAACGCAATCCTAGATACGCGTCGAAAAATCAGACTTTGGCAAGGACTGTTTTTAAACGAACCTCGACGTTTGCAGTACATCTAACGTGCAATTTTCCAACCAATTATGACTGTTGTTATTACATTAATAACAAAGAGGGTTTATTGAGTTATTGCAGTTCCTTTGCGAGCTGCAAAATAATTGTCGCGTTACAGGAATTGCTATTTCAACAGCAATGTGATCCCTTCTATGCGCTCTGTTTGTTGTTACATCCATAATGTATGGAACATTCCTGTTTAGCGAGTTGCAAACATAAATAACTATTGCAAATGCGATATGTATTTAAACGGATGTGTAATGCTTCGTGTTGCTACCTTGTTGCACAAACATTGTTTAATTTACAAATACGTTACATTGCAAACTGAATAACAATTAAAAAAAAACTTGCATAGCGACAGTAATATTAAAATAATGATAAAAAAATAAAGAATATACGGTGACTATGAATTCTTCGTCTGTCCTTCGTATCTAAAATTTATTTTATCTCGTGAAATATACTGTTCAAATTAATGTCACTCTTTTCGTAATCTACTTTGCAATTTCTTTTATACGGTTGAAATTAACTTTCGTTTGAAGTGTTTCGTGAAAGAATAAATATTCCCGAGCTTTTTCGTGAAAGGTGTTTCGTCCTCCCGATCAGTTTCCCCGCATAAATACATAACAAACATCCCTCATATTTTTGCGACACCGTAGAAGCAGTCAGGTCGCGAACATAATCAGTGGATGAACCCCGGGGACATACTTTCGCGAAGATGAGGCTAGCGAAAAGAAAAGACGGCGACAAAAAAGAAATATTCAGTGTGCATATTGGAAAATCAAACTTGCTCGTTTCCAGCTGCATTATTTAGCAGCAATGTTCTGATAGAAGTTTGCTTCGTACATATTTCAAACGAAGGCTATGAAGCTCAATTCTTCGAGAGAGATCGTCTGCATTTTACTCAGCGCCTGATTCTCAACGAAAAGAAAAGAAGTATCCTCCATTGTCTTCTCGAATCGATAAAAGTGTCGCTACTATGTGATATAATAATGTACTTTTTACTTGATTCAAAAAAACCTCGACAGTTATAAGACTGCATTTTGTGCGTATAATAGAAAAACGTGTGCTTTTATAGTTGACATCTAACGCGATAAAACACAGATATTTAATGCATAAATACAATTTTTCAGCAATAAGATTTTTTCGTTTGTCTCTCTTTTACGCGCACTATTATAAGAATTCAAAGACAATATTACAAATTAATAAACCGGATATCCAATTTCCGTGAGTTTTATACGACATTATTAATATCTACATACGATTTGAATCGTTAAAAATGATTAAGACCTTCCAGGTATTTTCAAGAGTTTCGTATTTCTAAAGCAAGTATAGGCGAAGAATTTAATAAAACTTCGCGAAGCTTATATGAACTATTTCCTGTCATAGCGAATAAAGTGCTTTCACGAGACTCGTGCTCGGTTCGGAAGCAATTAAATTGCTGCCTTCCTCCTTACCTTCACAATTATCACCGACAAATTATTCAACGATTTTGGTGCTTCGACCAAGAATGAAATTGGAATTATTTGATTAATATTTGATGAGATGCTTCTCTAATTTAAAATTTAACCATGACTGTAAGTGAAATTAAATTAAAAATCCTTCGTAACCGTCAATGCCTTACATATTTCCATTAAATTAGCATTAGTTATCAAATTATACTACTAAATTTACTCTGATCTATTCAAGATTAAATATAAGGGGAACATTTATAATATATTATATACAAAAGTATTTTGCGTATACTGACTGCACAAATTAAATATCTTAAACTTAAAAGAAATTAGAGAGATAGCAAAGAGTGATTCAAAACTTAAAAAAAAAATATGATAGAATTTTTCCAGTAAAGTGTGCAAGTGATCAAGTAAAGAATGACAGAATGAGGTAATAATTACTCGAAAAATACTCAAACGGAGAATCGGAATCGTTTACGCGGAAATCAATAGGAACTTCAGGACTAAGAGACAGTTTTCATATAAATAAGTCCTTGTACCTCCCTTAGTTTCCATCTCTTTTTGTCTGTAACAGACAACTACCGGAACTGTTTCCAGTGTAGGGGGAAAGAGGTGGAACAATTAATGAACCTGGAATTATAAAGCGAAGGTTGGAGATGACTTGTGCCATCTTATAACAACTAGAAGAAAGGAAACACTCGGTAGAAACGAATAATTACTTCCTGTTGATATTTACTGCCATTAAACGGTACATTTAATCTCGAATGCATCGTAGCATCAATTTGTGTTTTATCATTTGTCGTGTTCTTTGATTCGAATTCACAGATAATTTAAAACAAGAATTCACCGCTTAATTGTACGATTTCGTAAAAAAAAAAAACTATACTAAAACGACAGAGATTCTAATATTTTAACGAAATATACTACTTTCGAGTCTTTTCGCGAATACAAAGAAGCTTTACAGAATCAAATATAGTTATTTTACCAAACAGTGAAACTTTATTTATTTGGATATAAGTAACTCTAACAGGATTAGAGTTATCTAAATATATTAATCATAGTATTTATGGTGCGTACTATTATCCTGGTTTTAGTATGAAACTTCTTTTTATTAGGAATATCTTTTTTAGGGCCGCTGAATCTGACATCAGGATTTCAAAATTATAATGGCAGAGCCAATATGGCTGAAATGTAGCTCGCTGATGAGAGAAAGTCGTCACGCCAGAAAAACTCAAGAGAATTGAGTAATGAAGACTTATTAAGCGTCTTACTAGTGCCATCTGATCCTTTAATAAGTTCATTAAGAAAGTTGCCAAGAAGTTGTTTCAGCTCGCTTTACTCTGTCGAAAGATGAAAGTGCAAGTGAGACTTTCAGTAATGCTAGTTATGAATATTGTATGTATATTTTTATATTTCCTAAATAAAATTGCCAAAAATCTATTCATTTTTGTATTGTATATTCCAGTAGTTCTTCCATTTAATAATTAAATTTTATTGGATGCTTCGTTCATAATGTGTAAAGAATTTTTTTTAACATTATTCTATAAAAGATATTAATTATTCAATTTTAAATAAACTTCAAAATATTCTATACGAATCTAGTAACTTTTTTCATATTTATCTGTAAATATTATTGTAACAAACATATACAAATTTTTAAAACATGAATACTGTTTTTAGAGAGAAGTAAATTTACAAAAGTACTGAATTAAATTGTCTTTATGAAAGAAACGTATTCTCAGAGTCTAGATATAGAGAAGTATGCAAATTTTGAAAACACCGTCGTCAAGGCTGAGTAAACAATGTTGGAAATCATTCGTTCCCTTCAAAATAAACTCCACTTAGGAAAATTAAATTTCTAACTTTATTGGTTCGAGATTCAGAGAATTTGATTAGCTTTTCGTTTCTAACGCACAGAGTCAAATGCAATTTATACAAATATTTCAAATATACCTAAAACAATGTTTCTGATTTATTCAGTGAGGCTGGAGATCATACAAAATAGAAAAGTAACCAAAGTGACTAGATAATGTACGTGAAAAACAGCTGCAAAAACTGTTATGCTGTCGTGAATTTCCACTACATCACAAACTATAACTTTTAACGAGTCTCGTTCAACTAAACTGTGTATTATATTAATTAGCTTAAAAAGAGTCAAACCTGATGAATGAAACAAAAATATTACACGAAACTTTAACTCGAAAGATAAAGTAGCACACGCAGAAAATATTTAAAAAAAGGGGAATTAATAACTTTTACCTTGGGCGTTGCAAACAAAGGATCGCGTTTGTTCGAAATACAACCAAACTTTTTCCAGCAATTATTTTTCTCTTTCCTTTTGAGGAGCGTATTTTTTGAATTTCAAAAGCACTCGAACCCCTCGGTATTACCTGCCAATTCTAACGACTGACAGTTTGCGTTTCCCATTTACCTTTTCGCACTTTTCGATACTCTTCAACGGGGGGATAAGTACCAACGCAACGATCGTGTATCAGTGCGACGTCGATTTTTCAATAGCTCTCGAACTACAGTTTTCGGTGATACGAATATCCATTCGGGGGAAAGTATGCGTGAAAATTTCACCCAGGAGGGTAAATTCGTCCAACTTCCGTGATTTTCGGTTTTATTTTTACGCCGCCGGACAATGTCTGGACGAAGACTATATACGTACAATCCATTTTAGCCGTTTCATCCGTCAATTTCCGGTGACGCGGTGCACAATGTCTTTCTGCGCTTTCGTCCCTTTCGCGCGTATTTTATCTTCGTCGAGAAATCAATGTTACATCGTCTATTGACCTATCCTTGAAGTGCACAAAATCTCTGCAACTAAAAGCTCGTATATAGGAATCTTATATACAGGGTGGGGTCTCCTAACGTGACCGATTTCAAATAACTCGTTGAATCGCTCGATCCGTGAAAAAATAATTCAAAGAGAAGTTGCGTGATTTTCAGAAAGACATAGATCATCCCTTCTTTATTACTTTGCTCTTTTTTATCGAGTTACGAATGTCCAATATTTGTTCTCAAATTTCAAAAAATAAATTTTATTTCAATAGGGGTTCGAATTCTTGAGTGAGAATGACGAGTTAAACCAGTATAATTTCTGCAAACGAGTTACACCGAAGTAATTAAAATATTCAGATACCATATTCGAGAATAGATCGGGAAATGTATTAATAATATTTATAACAATAGAGTATGGTTGCTTGAAACTAAAACTGGCAATTTCTCAGAATACTTTATCAACTGTAAATATTAAAACCATTAACTTTTCAGTGAGATACAAAAATACTGAAATGCAATTTTAATTTTCAGAACCCGATTATATCTTTTCTTCAAGCATATGTTATTTTAATTTTCAATAAAATTAGTATTCTCCGGCAGTGTTTATCTAATTTTTATTGAATTTTTAATTCATATTGCCAATTATTGGAACAGTTTCGAACGTCACTGTACGTAGAGACATCGTTGAATACGATAGAAATTCACAGCAGAGATTAAAACATGTCTCGAGTGCATGCTTTCAGATACAAAGGAGGTCAATGCTTAAAACCCTAGAGGATGATCTCAATCTATCTCTCTGCTTCTCCCGTTATAGTAAGAATCGTTAGAACCTTGCAAAAGTTTCCTCGTTTAACAAAAATGAGAAACAAACGGTAGAATAAACTCCGCATTCATGAATAAGAATTCTCCAATCGCGTAGCAAGCATTTTTTTCCTGGTCTAATAAATGTTTAACGGAGCACATTGATTACTCGACAGATGATAGTTCATACATTGCTGTTTACTATTTATGATCTGTATAAAATAAAAAACTATTGGGATGATGGAGAATGTTCTGAACTATAACTGAAATTAATTGAAAAAAGAAAAAATATCAAGACATTGTGGAATTCATTATAAATTGATCAATCGAGCGCTTGATCGATTCTCGTTCATTTATTATAACGTATCGTATTTATCACCGACAAATATCAAATAACCAAAAACGATCACAGTATTTGAATCGTATCTGCTATTCCACGCAAGATTTTTGAAGCCCCACAATAGTAATAGCTTTGTTTTCGTATAACATATGCTAGCATTAACACCTTGTTTCAATTATAAACCATTGGTGTGGAAACGCTAAATAGAAGTCCCGCGAATATTGTACCTTCGATTTGTGCCCGTTCGTCCAAAAGCTTTGTCCAAGCATTTGCAACTGAGCATACCTTGTCAAATTAAATGTTACATTAAATATTGACCGGTGCCTACCCATCCAAGTGAACGACGCATATATGTATTGCGACAAGGCACGTGCAAATTCTGTTTTGCCGAATTCAATGTTTACCGATGCTTAGTCGTCGCAGGATTGACGCATAAATTGCGGCAGGACACCATAAAATGGTATTCTCTTAACCCTGCCACTCTCCTATCAAGCTTGGAAAATTAATATTCTCGGAGTAATAAATAATTTTCTGTTTGAGTCGAAGCGTGCAATTTGATTGACTCGATACTGAATATTTAAATCGGAATTTCAACAAAAGATGGACTGAACTAGTCTCGTGACCCCCTCGATCATTCAATAAATTCGTTTTGTTACTAATTTTTGGTGGAATTTGAAGTGTTTTTATTTTGTACTTTCTTTGTCTAAAATAAAGACTCCTCTTTGTTTTCTTTTTATTATAGAATAGTGAATTCTTATGAACAAGTACTCGACACATGCTGTACATACACCGTGACCGTATTTTCTAACCCAAGAAAGCTTACTTAGGTGGAGCAAATGGAAAACCTTTTTTCCCCTCTTTCGTCCCACCTACCTACTTTCTAGCAAACCTACCAACTACCTACAGAATGCAATCCCAAATCACTACATTAGGTCTGCAATACTTTTTTAAAACATTTAAATTTAGATTTAATACAAACAATTTGATGATAAGGGCATGCTTTTTGTACTATTTCTGTACGATGCAAGTGGGTTATCGAAATACAATGTGACAGACATAAAATAATTCGAATTTAAAAAATAGAGGGCATTGAATCTCGCGATTTTTTATTATTCACGGGCTATAGAAATGAATTTTTATCTGAGAAACTATAAATCATACTGACAAGGAACATCCACGAAGTGCCCTCGCCTCCCGACTTTGATGAAACTTTGCAGGTTGTAGAGCGGCCAAAGATAAGGGACACGTATTTCAACGGCAGTAACTTTAGTTTAAGGGGTGAAATACCCTCCAAAGTTTCACCCTCTAATGCAATCTTGAAAACTATCGGAGATATAAGAAAGTTTTTCAAACACATTGTTAATGACTTTTAACGGAAACGAATTAATGTGATCAACTTTCCGTTAGCTACGACGGGGCTGACGGACCGATAGTTTACGTTCTCGTTGATATCTTCCCAACGGGGGAGACTATAGTGTAACAAACTTCTCCAACTATAGCATCGTTAATGTTATTTCAAAATACTAGCGAGCTTGAAAACTTCTTAACGAAAATTGTGTACATGATTACAAGAATGTGTTCTTCGTTTGGAGTCGCTAGAATTTTGACAAATCGGTAAAAATTAGGGGTTTTCAGATTTGCAGGAAACTTGGTATACGTGCGAAACTTTTTAACAATCAAGTCGACCATATTGAATACTATATAATGAATTTTTGATGTCGGGACTCTTTAAGAAAAGTGAATTTATTACTAAAAATAAAATGAATTCTCTGTTACAAATAAGACATATTAGGAATTAGTTTAATGTTACTACGCCAAACAATAAGGGACAATTGAAAAATAATAGTAATATCTGTTTTCCCCAAATTGTTACGCCTATATCGATTGTTTTCTGCCTGCAAAGGCCAAAATAGCTCCATAACAGGCATTGATTTTTGGTTTTATGCAACATTCCTCTTGAAATTAACGGAAACGGATTACTCTGGAGAGTAGCTTTCAGCGCGTATCCACTTGAGCGTCGGGGGTTCGCGAATTTCGATTTCGAGAGAGAATGGAGCGAAAGACCGGGAGAAAATATACGAGAATATTCGCAAAACTGCGACCACTGGAAAAAATCTGTGATGAGCAAACGAACGGCGAACGACCACTAGGCACGGGTCATTATGTATAAAATATCCTCCGGATAAAAGTATATTTGAATCCCGTATATGAAGAAATAAATATATATCCGTTATGTAAAAACTAAAAGTATTTTTCGTGCGCTTCGATCTAATGCAATTATCATGATACAAACTTATTCTTCATAATATGTAATTAATCTCTAAAATTTTACCTAAATATTCATTATTACATTTCCCAATAATGTAACATATTCTCAGGTGATCGATAAATGCCTCGAAGTTTTATTCGTTTAAAACAAAATAATTTTTTTAGAAAGTATTTAATGAACTATTTCGTTTAATTCTAATGAATTCTAAGGAATTTTTTTCTCGAAAATGGTTAGGATTTCGGGGGTATGTCCATTGACCAAAAATGATTGTAATTGACTCCTTCAACCGAAAATAATTTTTTCAAAACGATTTGAAATTTTTGAATTTCGCTGAAAAATTTTCCAGTCGGTATGGAAGTTAAAACGTTAATAACTTTTTAAAGAAGCTTCAATCAACAAATTGCTATTCCTGATTTTCGTCTTATTTTGACCTCTAGAATCTCTCATTCAAATTTTTTCCAGAAGTGGCAGAACACCCTGTACAGGTATAGTAGTAAATACTGCGAACCAAATTCTTAATTAAATAATCTATTATTAAAATCAGCTATATTATGTTTGTATCTGGGCGACCAACACACATGAACGACCCTGCGCCATGATGTGGCGGTAATGTAAGATGGACGGAGTCTGACTTGAAAAGAGCAATTTTCCAAGAGTCTTCTGTTACAACCTAAGAGTTGCCCTCGAGTTTATGTCCACTAAAAAGTATTTTTCTCGAGAGAGCTTTGTCCCTTGTTGTTTCGCTCGTTCTCTCTCCCTCTCGCTGCGATTCTCTATTTTTAGCGGCACTTTTGTTCCGCGCGGGTTTCGTCCTCGCGACGCACGGTCGACTCCTCCAATTTTACAATGTTACGTGCACAACGGATGGCGAAACTAGCGGTCGCTAACTCCACAAAAAAATACACAAATTAAAAGCAGGAAGCAACGTTCCAAGTTTTTAGCAGAACCGAAACGCGTTCGCAATTTTATTACCTGCCTTCGCGAGCGTTGCCAAGAGTAGCGGTCCCTTAATCGCGTGTTTTCCTCTTTAAAACATTTTTCAAAGCGAGAAATCTGCTCACGAGATACGTGTTTTAACTATTAAAGGAGAATAATTGTCGACGCAAGGATCCCCCTCACCCCTCAAAATATCAAATAATTTCTTGGCACAAACAGGAGGAATATGATCAAAGTTGTGAGTAAAATGTGTTTCTTTGTTTAAACATTTTTTTTTTTAATATTCTCTTTCTATTTTACTATATGAAAATAATCATAATCATCACAATCTTGCATCAATGGATTGCAAACCAAAATGAAGTTGCAAATGCTTGATTTAAAAACTGTATTTATTAAAGAAGTTTCTAAAACTTACATCCTAAAGTGATATCAATTTTGATAAAACTTTTGCACGGAGTAGTTCGCACAGAAATAGTATAGACGTGTATTTTTATCGGCAATCAGCCATATTGGATGGAAACTTAAAGTTGATGGCGAAGAGCATATTTTGTTCGATATCTCGAGAAGTATTATGTGTAGAATAAAAGTTTGCCTATGTATTTTTGAACGATGAATTTAAGTATGTGGTCAGTTCTTAAAGGAATCCATTTGTTCGAGTAATATAAGCTATAAGCAGTGAGAATTTTAATAGATAGAAATTTCTAAACGACCACATACCACTAACTAAACGAAAATAAACCGTATAATAGCATCGAAACTAGCAGTAATCTGACAAATTTCGACGAATCGATAATACTTCATTTACCAGTGTTACCAAACATAAATTTCCATTAGCATAGTTACAGGACCGGACATCATCGATCGCGCTTTCAAGCAGTTGAGAAATGGTTTTAATAAAATTTCCCCGGCGATACGAAAGATATATCGGACACGAGGAGTACATTCAATTCTTACTATTGCTCAGATACTAATACGATTTATATCTTCCTCTAAGAACATAGATTGAACATATAGACACGCTCTGAAAGACTTTTTCACCGTCAAAACAATTTTCTTCTTTTCGTTTCCATTGCCAGAAGCAAGATAATTACACATCCCGGTGGAAATAAATGGTAAAACACCGTTTCGATGGAGATAAATGGTACATCGACACGGTTGCCTGTCTCGAATGTCTCTGGTCTTGAAATACAGCGAAAGAAAGTTGACAAAACTAGTTTTGTTCTTTTCGAAAACAGACATAAAAATCTAGAACCAATTCTGAAACTTAGTTCCCAAGACTGGAAATATTCTAACATGTTGATTCCAATTCTAAAACGAAATTATTTCTTCGCCATTTCTCAGCCATTATCGTTTCTATAATAATTTATAATATCCTTAGTCCAATTACTTGTTCAAATATTATTCTAATTTCGTTTTAAATGAAAACCTTTTTTTGAATGGCTGGATTTGAAAAATCTAAAAGATCCCTAATCCGGCTTTATAGACATACCTTACGATTTCTACTGTCCTACGGGTCCACTAGCAGCTTCGCGATAGAATATGTGCAAAATGCGGGCTTCGTTTCGCCACAAAAAAGCGACAATCTCACACACGAAAACTGTAAAACATAATTTAAATTCTAAAGTGCAAAAAAAAAAAAGTTAAATCGAGAAAGTGAACTCTCAAAGAGGAAGTTTTATACGTTTTGCGTGAGCTAAGTACAGAATATGAGTGTGTAAAACGAATATCAGAAAATTCTTACTCGATTACGAACAATTTCTTACTCGAATAAACAATTATTCTTCGAAACAAATAAAATGTTATTCCTAGTTTTTATTCCGAAGAGAAAACAGTGATGGTATGCGATGTATTTCACGAGTTTTTCTCGGATAGAAAATTAGAGATAATAAATAAGCGAGGAAGGAGAAAGAAATACAGAAAGGTGGAAAGAAAGGTGAGAAGTTTAAGGGAGATTCGAGGGAAACTCGGTTTTAACAGACGAAAAAAGATACAGAAGAAATTAGAAATACGAATCTTTTAGAGATTAAGGCAAATCTTTTTACTTTCGAGTAAAAAGGGAGATTAATACCGATCCAAGGAAGAGAGAAGAAAGAGACAAATCCCCTAGAGGATAGGGAATTCGGTATGGAAACGAAGGACGGAAAAATGAAGGAGTATAAAGGAAAGAAGCATCCAAGCATTATTAAGATGAACGAGAAGGAAGGCGGAAAGAAGATGGCCAAGAGACCAATACCGTTTGAAGAGATAAAACAAAGACTTCAAACAGTGTGTAAGAATCTGGGAGGCAGGAAAGAGTCGTATGAGCCTACAGTTTATAATAACAACTCAGTAAAAATTGAAAGAAATATTATATAAAATTTCTGAGTAAATGTTTTGTTTTACATCACTCGATTTTTACGCGAGGGGAACAAAAAGTCTACAGAGAAGTGACTTTAAACGAAGAACTGAAGCAAAGAATTAAAAACGAGATATGTTAATTTCTTGATTTCAAAAACTACCATAAAACGGAAGATTCTCTTCTTTAGAACAACCTTTTCAAGCATTCATGTGCAATCTACATTTGCCATTTTATTTCACTTAAAATGTGTACTATACCGGTATTTTCCATTTTTGTGTAAGCCTCTAGTTGTACAGTTTGCTTTACGACGCGACGACATTTTGAATGTCATTGCAGCGCTACCACGCGACCAACGTCAGCAACTAGTACGAATAATCACAAAATTAATCGAAAATTACTGAAACAATTTCAACCTATTTCAAAAACTGAATGAACTGTATGAGTATTTAATTAACGTGCAAAACTGCCAACTCTCATTCAAGAAACTTAGTTTTTGATACTTCGAAAAGAAAACCTTTCGGAATATATAATTCCATGTCTTGCCGCTAGATGCGCTATTATCAAATTCATTCTGAATCGATAACTTAGGAAAAGACACTGAAATAAATAAGCTCTAAGCTCGAAGCAGCTCAATAATTATAACATATTTTTTCATCGCTCTTATACATATCTGTTGAAATTTATTTCACGATTAAATATTAAATGAATGTTACCTTGGGCTACATCATGACTCTGTAGGTACAAAGTATAACCACAGACGAGGTATACGAGTAGACCTTTCACTCAATGTATTTTTCGCGAAACGCGAGGAATATAACCGATCGCAACTCTAAAAGTAATCAAAATCGGTTCATTATAATTGCAACGCGATAATATCTACATTTCGCAACACTAATGCAATCCGAAATTAGTTCGTATACGCAACACTACCCTGAAAAAAAACGCGAAAAATGTTCATCGTTCGCAACTCTAAAGTTATCTATAAAACTAATTATTTGCAAAAATAACTAAACAAGCAACGCGAATAACATATATTTTTCGCAACTCTAATGCAAACCACGATCAGTGCTTACTCGCGACACTACTCTGAAAGCAAACGCGAAAATATTCAGTTCGCAACGCTAAATGGAATCGCGATAAGTTTATAATATTCGCAACACTATCTTGAAGGCAAACGCGATCATTTGTAATTCGTCACACTAATGCAAACCACGATTTGCTGCACAATATTGGACGTTGTGGTACAAGTACCATCTGAAAAATTACTAAATACTACAACTACAGGCGAATATAGTGACGCAATAGGAACATGGAATGACTATCCATCCTCATCCGAAGATGAAGATGAATAGCCATTTGTTGCAGCCCATTCTTGCGACAGTTTGTCAGGGCCTCTTCGACTCTCGAGTCTCTTCTTTCTTCGGCGGTCCTGCCAAAGCCTGAAACTTAATACTAGGCTCGAGATTCCGTGCCATACGCAGTCGTCTAACAATTCGAGGAATTGTTATCGGAACAGGTGTGTAGAACCTCGAGTGGGACGAGCGTTTCGAGCAACCTACCGCGAGCGAACACGACCGCGAAGAGCGACTGTAAAGCCGCGCGATTCCAAGAATCGAAACTAAAACCGAAACAAACGGTGCAATCCGCTTCTATCGGCTAACGTTTCGATTCTCCAAATCGAGCTACAGGAATAGATTTGCCACGGAAATAAAATCTCTGGCAACTCTATCCTGACCCTACCTACTTACATCTAACACACATACCAGAAAGCAAGTTACCTACCTACCTAACCCTATATTTAAAAAATTCCAAAACTCATTCTCGCAAACAACCACTCCACGATTCTCACACATAATGTCCGGGCGCAAGAGCCTAAACTAGAGAGGATTCCCCGGGGTTCCTCCGACACCCGAACATTGCAAACATTCACACTCTAAGGTACGTACCAGATGCTGAAATCGGCTAACAAAAACTAACGACCATTGCGTATTTTTGTTATATGGATATACAAGCATTTACATAGAACGTTTTAATATACATAATATAGTCTTTAATAAGATATAATATATGTAAAATTTAAAAGTTTATCTATTAAGCATTTTATAATATTACTGTCGTGTATACAATATCAGCTAATACCAAATAAATAGTAAATAGAAATTTTATATTATTATTATAATTTATGAGAATCTAGTGTTATAAAATTCTGAATTTTTGAAACGACGTACTTCCACAGCCTAATCACACACACATACATGTAGAAAGTACGTCGAGCACGATACATTAGCATTGTCAGCCGCACACATATAGATTATTATTATAAATCTAAGTCATCGTGGTCATTGCCTTCGCTCACGCAAGTAGCACCTGGGCACTTGGGTGAGTTTAGGCAACGAACACGGAAAAGTATCCTGAAAATCCTGAACTAGAATAAATGATTATAATAAATGCTAACGGATAACGATATAATGAAAAATATTATTAGTAAAGAAAATTATTCTGAATAATATTGAATTATCTAAAAGGAAAAACTTCAATCAAGACTTTACAATAAAATAATTTACTTTGAAAATTTTAGGAAAATTATTGAAACAAACTAATTAAAATATTCAACCCTCGAGCAATTCTGTCGTCAAAGCGTATTTTGTAAGGATGGAAATAGTACATAATGCATGGTTCTTTGACTCAAGAATTTACCCATCGCGAAATTGTCTTTTTGTACATAAATTGAAACATCAGATTTTTCAATACGTAAGACTTTGGTATCTTCCATAGAAAGTCATCAAGTTACATTTGAATGAGAGACATGAACAATTTAAGAAACAATCAGTATTCAACATCAATAGTCATCATTGAATATATGATGTAATTGCAACTCAAAGAATTTCCATATTCAATTTATATTATAACCATTAGCTACTCTATGTCATATTAAAAATCGCGGAGTACAAAAAGACCCTAGCCTGAACTCCAAAATAAAACAATGTACATATGTATGTTCCTACGCACCGGTATAAAAAATACCCGCGATCACTATATTCGCCAAAGATACTACGTATACAACCGGCCACCCGTGTTGATTCGGACCTTTCGTCCTACAACATGATTAGGGGCCAGAGGAACAAAAATCGTAGCTCACCAACCGTTGTCTACGATGACGAAATACTTCCGGAACGATGACGATGACGGTGCCCAGTGGAATACATCAGCGAAGTCATCTGCATGGTCCTGCTGGTTTCCAGGATGTAAGGATAAAATCCATAGTCTGTAAAGCACAAGAAAACATTTATAATCTATCGTAAAAATGATATAGATTTAATAAATTAGTATAAAAGATATTAGGTTCAAAACTAATCACAGGTTTTTGATAATTTAACAAGTTTGAAATCGTTAATAAAATTTGAAAATATTATTTTTTTCTAAGCATGTGTTGAATAAAGTAAGATGATACTTACGTTTTTTATTTGTAGACTTTCGTTCAATATACATGTGTTTCTCTTCAGTGATGAATTGATTCTAACACCGGCATCGAGTGATTTTAATTTTTGAAGGAAAAATGAAAACGAAATATTAAAGAAAATGATAAATAACGCGACCGAAAATCATAGTCGGCGAACAAGAGGCTCTACTGTCGCGATTTAAAAATCAAAGAGCCACGATGCTCTGGAAAAAATATACCAATTCGCAATATACACTGAATCGACCTTCGCGTGTGCCTAAAGTATAAATGAAACTCTACTCGAAGCAGCTGTGCTTCGAAAAACAATCAACTAATCTACGCAACAAACACTGATTCTACCGACCGCATTGCGCGCGGTCATCAAAATTTCTGAAAGAAAAGCTGAAATCGGAAATAAGAAATAATTAAGTAATCACTCAGACATGTCTATTTATAGATTTAGTATTAAATTTGACCGATAAAAACACAAAAATATGTAAACATATATAAGTGCATACTCACTTGTTATAATGAAGTTGATTTTCCCAATATTCAATTTCGCATTCCTTCCATTAGCGGTTTCCACGTAAAATGGCGTCGATTGCATGCCGATAGCGTCCCTTCCAGTCGAACTCGACAATCAAAATCTGTAACAGCGATAAAACACATATTACGATCCAATGCGTTAAAATAAATGTACCTATAACTTAATTAAGCATTAACTAAATCCGAAATGTGATCCATGAATAGTTAATTACGTTTACAGACATCATAATTGACGACAATTATGTATGGGAAGAGTACGTACGAAACAGGTTAAACATTTTCCGCGATTCCGATTGACTTGAACGTCAGAAACGTATTAACATTAAATGAAAATACCAACAGACAGTAAAGAAAACTACTACGAGTGATTTGGACCATTAAGATGACAATAATTAAAAATTACGTATCTCATTAGACGCGAAGCCTGTCACTGCCCCTCATCACACGAGTTACCAGAGGACGAATGACGGACAGGAACGAACGTGTCTACTCGCGCACCAGTGGTGGGGGGAAAGCGGGGTGAGGTAGTCACGTAGTCCAACGTCTCGACTCGATCTGTATCTCGGAAGAAAAGGTTAAACCCTATATCTCGAATAATTGAAAATAAATAAAGTAAATACATAAAATAAATACAAAAAGATATCAGACAAACAATTAATTAATGATTTATTGTCTTTATATTCTTGTGACGTCACAATGAGTAACAGCCAATCACAGGCGCTGCTTGAATATCGAATATCGATCTGTCAATCGACACATATGTAACTAGATCGATTGAAATATATTAATTATCACTATTTTCATAAATGTTTTTCATATAAATTGTGTAAATGCAACAACAATAGACAAATAATATGTATAAAATATACAAAAATATTAATTTTTCGCGATGTTTTTCTTTTGCGTCATAGGACTCCCACTAAATACTGTTCCTGTCTGTTACTCGTCTGTACCTATTTCTTGTGTATTCTATAATATTCTTTAAAAATAATTTTATTCTTACCATTTTTAGCATTCCTAAGCCAAGGACAATGATGCGATACGTTTCTTATCTCTTGAAAGCTCGGTCAAGCTGTGTTTATATTCTCGGACGCCGGCCTCTCGACTTCACCTTGGAGATGGGCGCATGAATTCCTGGTATGCGTGACACAAACACTGGTGGTTTATGCGTCTATACTATGCATTGTCTGCGTTCTTAATCCGTGTGTTACAAAAAAAATATTGCGTGCGACGTCTACTTCACACTTCGTTTATGCCTGCAGAAGACTTCTTACCAAAACAGTGTCAAGTTCAATGTTCTCATCACCGCGTCAAAGAAGGTTGGTAATCTAGTGAGAATTAAAATAAATATCTTTAGAAAATTTAGTAGAAACAAAAGAAACATTTATATGAAAAACTGATTGAAATTTAGATTGAAAGTTAATACTTACATATTATATGGTTAGAATTAATATATTTGAATTGATCTAGTTACATATGCAACCAATAACAGATCGATATTAGATGAGCCAATGACAGCTCCTCATTGTGACGTCACAGTAGTATAAAGATTATAAATCAGTAATTAATTGTTTGTTTGATATCTTTTTATATTAATTTTATTTACTTCATGTATTTATTTTATTTATTTTTAATTTTTCGAGATATAAGGTTTAATCTTCTTTTCGAAGATATACATCGACAGTCGAGACGGACTAGGTGGCTCCCTCACCCCACTCCCCACTCCTCGCTCGGGTGACATGTCCGATCCTGTTCGTCATTCTTCGTCTGGAAAGGGGTGTGAGAAGTGCGTTGACAGCTTCGCGTCTAATTAGGTATGCATTTTTTATTTTTAACTGTTTCTGTTCTCTTTGTCATTCTCCATCGATGCAATTATACGATATTAATAAGTGCATATTAACAAATTTGTGTTTTATTTCTGTAAGAGCCCGTAATTACAATTCAAACACATGGGGCGCTCAACTACGATCAAACGTATTTTTCATTTTTAACCGGTTCTCTTCTTTTCGTCATTATCCATTGATGCATTTATCCAATATTAATAAGTGTCTGTTAACAAATTTGTGTTTTATTTCTGTGGCAGCTCGTAATTACAATTCAACCACATGAGACTCTCAACTGCGGCCAAACTACGGTCACGCTACAGACGCGACGCCATAATGCTTTGAGAGTTTGTGAACACGTTTCGTCAGGAAACCTGTATCTATACGAAAAAGAGTATTTGACGATGCTCACGTGCGAAAAATGTAAGTATCCTTTGTATTTTGTTCCGAGTACGCTTAAAAAAAATTGTTTGATTTTTGCCATCAAGTTTTCAAATACGGTAGAAACCTTTCGTAAAAACATTTACTCTTTCCTTCTAAAGGATCCTGACATCTCATCATCGTACTTGTGGATCCAGAGAAACTCGACGATGATCTCGCTGCTGACCTTGATGCTGACTTTGTTTCTAACGTCGCTGATGACTTCGCTGATGAGTCCTACTAGGCAACATCGTCGTCCGGGTGTTTGCATTCTACAATTGGTGAGTCGCATGCTATTTTATTTCCTCTGGTCCCCAACCATGTTGTAGGATGAAATATCCGAATCAACACGGGTGACCGGTTGTATACGTAGTATCTTTGGCGAATATAGTGATCGCGGGTATTTTTTGTACCCGTGCGTAGGAACATACATAGGTACATTGTTTTATTTTGTAGTTCAGGCTAGGGTCTTTTTGTACTCCGCGATTTTTAATATGACATGAAAATATAACATAGAGTAGTTAATGATTATAATATAAATTGAATATGGAAATTCTTTGAGTTGTAGTTACATCATATATTCAATGATGATTAGTGATGTTGAATTCTGATTGTTTTTTAAATTGTTCATGTCTCATATTCAAATGTAACTTGATGGCTTTGTATGGAAGATACCAAAGTCTTACGTATTGAAAAATTTGATGTTTCAATTTATGTACAAAAAGACAATTCGCGATGGGTAAATTCTTGAGTCAAAGAAACATGCATTATGTACTATTCTCATCTTTGAAAAATATGCTTTGACGATAGAATTACTCGAGGGTTGAATATTTTAATTAGTTTGTTTCAATCATTTTTCCTAAAATTTTCAAAGTAAATTATTTTATTGTAAACTCTTGATTGAAGTCTCAAATAATACAATTTTAATCAGAATAATTTTATTTTCTAATAATATCTTTCATCATTAATGTATATTAAACATTTACTCTTTATTTATCACAAATAAAATACGTTAGTACTTACTATAATCATTTTTCTAGTTCAGGATTTTCAGGATACATTTCCGTGTTCATTGCTTAATCTCACCCAAGTGCCCAGGTGCTACTTGCGTGAGTGAAAGCAATAGGCACGATGACTTAGTTTATAAAAATATCTAATAATATAAATATGCAACTAACATTGCGCTAGTGTATCGTGCGCGACGTAATTGCCACATGTGTGTGTTTGTGGTTAGACTGTGGAATTACGTCGTTTAAAAAATTCATTATAATTTACAAAGTAGTACAAAATATTTAATAACATATAAATGACGATTAACTTCTTGATCTTGAACAATAAACATCGTGCAATAACATACTTTATCAATGATTCGATTACATTAAAATAACGCAATATATATACATATAATAAAGATACGCAATGTTCACTAGCCTTTGTCAGTTGATTTCAGTGAATGGTACGTACCTTAGAGTATGAATGTTGTTACAATGTCCGGGTGTCGGAGGAACCCCGGGGAATCCTCTCTAGTGTAGGCTTTTGCGCCCGGACAGTATGTGTGAGAACCGTGAAGCGTATGTTTGCGAGAATGAGTTCTGCAATTTTTTAAATATAGGGTTAAGTAGGTAGGTAACTGATTTCTGGTATGTGTGTTAGATGTAAGTAGGTAGGGTCAGTGCAGGGCTGTACAAGTCCTTTGCCTGTAGTTCGATTTGGAGGGTCGAAACGTTAGCCGATACAAGCGGATTGCACCGTTTGTTTCGGTTTTAGTTTCGATTCTTCGAATCGCGCGGCTTTACAGTCGCTCTTCGCGGTCGCGTTCGTTCGCGGTAGGTTCCCCGAAACGCACGTCCCGCTCGAGTTTCTCCACAGTTGTTCCGACAACGTATTGCACGGAATCTCGAGCCTAGGTTTAAGTTTCAGGCTTTGGCAGGACCGCCGAAGAAAGAAGAGACTCTCGGGAGTCGAAGAGGCCCTGACAAATTGTTTCAAGAGTGGGCTGCAACAAATGGCTGTTCATCTTCATCTTCGGATGAGGATGGAGAGTCATTCCATGTTCCTATTGCGTCACTATATTCGCCTGTAGTATTTGTAGTGCTTGTAGTATTTGTTTTTTTTCAGATCAACAGGTAGTATTTTGTGGCAGACCGTGGTTTGCGTTAGTGTTGCGAAAGCCAAATGATCGCGTTTGTTTTAAAAATAGCGTTGCACATAATTTAAATTTATCGCGATTACTTTTAGCGTTGCGAACGATTAATGTTTTCGCGTTTTTTTTTCAGGGTAGTGTTGCGTATACGAACTAATTTCGGATTGCATTAGTGTCGCGTCACAGTCTGAACCATACAGTTTTCATTCTGTTAAAAAACTGAAGAATTCCTGTCTCATTTCCTCATGTGTTCATTCCTATGGCCTGTTGGTAACGTTGCAACTGACACGAATGTGGTAATGGGGCTGTAGAGCTCCAGAGAAATAGTCCTAAAAAATACATCGGATTCAATGTCTGCTGGTATAGATCGTCTGTGGTACACTCACAGACATATACGAGGTACATATACGAGTAGACCTTTCACCTTATGGACTTTCGTAGCCCAATCTGACTGCCATACCGACCTGAAAATTCAGAGGTGATTTTAGCGTCCTCTTCTCATGGATGGCGGTCAGTTGAGATTCTATTCACTGAATTAGTATTGATAGGCAAACAGCTGTAGTTTTGCGTAAATCCATGTGAGTTGACTATGGAAGGGATTAAAATTCATTTTTGAATCTGATGGTAATGTTGCGAGTGACACGAAAATGCTAATGGGGTACCGGGACCCCAGAGAAACGGGCCGAAAAAATACATTAGGTGAAAGGTCGACTCGTATACCCCGTCTGTGGTATAACCATAAACGAGGTATACAAGTAGACCATACACCTTGTGGACTTTTCTGGCCCCAGCTGACTGCCATACCGACTAAAAAATTGGAAGGTGATTTTAGCGTCCTCTTCTCATGCATGGCGGTCAGTTGAGAAACTATTGCTGAAGCTGACGACATTTTTAACGCCCTGAAACTTGTAGCATGTTTAATGTGTCAGGCACAGTTCATATAAAGAATCAAACATATTTAAATAATTTTGTCCTTAAAATACAAATTATACATATAAACTTTGTACTTCAACAATATAGAATACCTTCAAATTTACCTATGTAATTCTCTTGCCAAGATGCCATAAATTTTATCCATTCTTTAATACAACGTTAAAGAAATAGTTATGTTATTCATGGAACTTCACATCGAGACACTTACCATTCTGCTAAGGAACATATTTGATATCCAATCGAAACATTTTTTGTCAGGAAAATTTTTCATAACACGTTATTTTTTCATTAGGAAAATTTAATATAAAAGATAATAATAAATTATTAAATACACTATATATAAATATTCGATTTAGCATCAACAATATAAATATCTGTTTGATAATACTGAACAATACAAAAATAATTTTATTACTATTATTGTCTTTCATAAATACCTATTTGCTAATAGTGATCACTTCTCAGGAAGATACAAACAGTTTCCTTAAGTGGTTTGATTATCACATGCTGCGCTTCGAAATTACATGATCGCGTATCGCCTTCGAAATGGCAGAGTGAGAAGGTACCGCGGATCGTCAATAAATAACTAACGTTCTAAATAAATAATCCCATCGTCGACGTTTCATGAATAAATAATAAATACTAACGGTAATGATCGGTGAATGCAATAAATAAGTTCATGAATAAATAAGTTAAATAATGCGATATCGACAACGCTCGTTTCGCAATGGCCGGATTATCTCCGACGATTATCGCGTATGACTTCAACGATTGTTGTCTAGTCATGCACACCGTGACACGTCCACGCTTCTCGCAGTTAACCGCGAGCGAGAGGTGCTAAATGAATTTACATTGTACGCTCGATAGAAATTTGCAACGTTTCCGTCGATGGTGTCATGCTTGATTATCGTTTCTTCGTTTCGTCGACACGCTTTTATCGTTTTCATCTAAAAGCTGAAACAGATCACTGCTCGTTCTAGTCGTTGAAAACGTGTCTCCAGGCGTGCAGGTAGTCTTTGTACTTGAGAAGAATGCCCCAATCGCGGACGAGTCTTCTGGTATCGTCCACTGGCTCTCTTTCGACGCTGCTCATGATGCTTCTTTCCACCCGCGACGGTACTCGTAGAGACGGACGACCGAGGATGTAGCTCTCCACTTCGCATAGCATCATCATTAAATAAGATTGAGTCGCGCTCAGGGCCGTGTGGACCTTCGAATTTGTCTCGTCGTCCACCAATTGCTCGAATGCAACCGCGAACTTCTGTAGGTCCAAGTGCAGCTTCGGAAAATGGTTGATGATCTGTAAGCAAAGTGGTCGTTCAAGTACATTATGTTATGTTAATTTGCTGGCCGGTCACTAGTATACTCGTGCCTGCATTTACGTTAGTTTATACAGGGAATTAAATTATTATATCAGCGTGTTTTTACTGCAGAGATATTGTTGGGAAACACTGGTTTGTGATACTGTAAGGGAGAATCGCGGTTTATTTAAATCACTGAAGAAAAAATTGAGAAACCCTTGAAAATAGCGTTTTTGTGTAGAGGACCCACTTGTTCTTGTTACATGAAATACAAATATCTCCTGCTAGGAGTAACTAGAGAACGAGTAATTGGCAATGCAATTGAATGCAGTACAGATTCTAACAGTTCTTCTGGTATCTCTAGAAAATTTTAAGACTATATTTTAGAAAAAAGTTGTGTACCATTGTATGAATCTAAATGCTTATACCATAATCGAAAAAATGATCTATCCACGAATTCTTGCGTTTGAAAATTGCGTGATAAGTAGCATTTTAGAGTTCATACCCATTTATCGTTTTCACTGCTATTTTATGAACGTAACGTTAAAAATCGACGGTGAAATTTCAGATAGACGAGTACTAAAGAAATCCACAAAAAAAGAAAAAAATTGCATTGTTTTCAAGTAATTATAGTTGAACGCTTGAAAAGCGGATTAAGATTTTTGCATACGCCTAATAATAAAGGGAATTGCGAAAAGCTAGGTGGCTGCGAGGGTCGGTTTAGGCTCGAAATAGCCCCGGTCAGCAGAGTGTTAAGGATCAAGGAGGTCGCGTCGTCGGAAGAACGCGTCTATGCGGAATGACTGTAACGGCGTTAAAGGGGCGGTGGAAGGGGAGGGAGGGCGAGTATCGGGGAGTACCGGCGTTATCACGATGCATTATCAGTGTACACGCATCACGACGGAGGACAAGCGGGATTACGCAGTCGCGCGACCCGGCTAACATGAACGCCGCGTACCCCGTAGTTGCATTGCGCGCGCAAACCTCGAACAGCCGCGCGCGATTCTGTTCGCCTGCTACTTTATAATAATTACCGTCTCATTAAAATTTGTTATTTAACGTTGCGTTAATTAATTGCAACAGCAAATGGTCAACTGGTCGCGGAACTGAAAACGCGCGCGCGCCTCTGCAGTCGGGCTCACCTGTTCCGCGATTCCGTACGCTCGTGCTCTTCCGGATTCTCGCGACACGACGCTTCTCCACGCTCGCTGAATATTTATAGAAGGGGTTCGTCGTCGCACAAAAGGGCGATTATGCCCTCCCGGGAAAGTTAAACGCGACACTTCAACTTCTAATACAAATTTGTCGCTCGTTCACCCGTCGAAAATTTTCGAGTCGCGCCAAAACTCTGGACTCTAGACTTTCGTGCTCTGTTGTTTACCTTTCGTTTACCGGGATCGTTACAGGATTCGGTAAAAGAATCTCCGCCACCGCAAGCGGAAGGGATACTGACCGTAGAGGTCTATTGGATTACAAACGCAAGATAAACTTACCATTTGCGGCTTGGCGTTGGCGAGCCTCTTGATCATGTTCACGTCTTTCTTCCCGGGGACCCAGTTGGGGATGTATTGGTGCTCGTGAACGCCGATACGCACTCTTTCGTACAGGTACTCGTAGTCACGGTTCAGGTAATCCTGCATCGTCAACTGATGCTGCAGCCTCAGGCTCTCCAGACTGATCTTCACTTCCTCCTCCAAGTTCGCGAACGACGATCCGTCCGTTTCCATATCACCGCACGGCAGGTGCCACATCGGCACCTCCGATCTCGTGGATCTTTTCGGCGCGCCGGAAACGACAGCCAGCACGGAGATCAACAGGCAGGAACGCGATAGGAACATCTTCGAGTCGATGTACGATTTAAAACTAAACGGTATCGGTGGTCGTATCTCGTCGAAACGGAGCAAGTGATTTCGCGATGTTAGCGATTGGCGAGAGATCGTGAACTGAGATTGTCAAACTCTCGTGCTTCCAGCTTATATATGGCATTGTGTAAACAATCGAACGTGTACGTACGCATGGTCGACGGTGGGGTGGCAGCTTATATTTTGTCCAGAGTTTTTCGCCGGTCTGGTGGAGCCCCGCGTAATCGCGGTCGAGCCTACTTCTACGTAACGGATCTATCGAAAATATCGTCCAGATATCCAGATAGTGGCCCACGCCGGGAAATGGCTGCATCCTGAAAATAATTGCTGCGTTAATGTTTACTACTTAGCTGTGCAAACGCGTCGACGAGCCTGTTGCAATAAACGCCGCGTTATTTACAGCCCCGCAATCGATGTGGCGTCGCGACTGATTAGGTGTGTCACGTCTCAAAGCGTAATGATCGTTATAACATTTTTTTTTCTCTCGTTATTGCAAATTCATTCTGCGTTCTTCTTCTGCGCCGCGTGGTCTTCGACTTCCGTAAACGGCAAACGGTTTACCGTCCTCGATTCATTCTGTACTTTTGCTCAAATTTCCAATTGTTTTTATCACAACGTAGATCGTTTTCACTGATACGTTTCCGATTTCCAGTATTTTTCTGAGAGTGTACCTCGATCCAAGCATAATATCCAAAATTATCTGTATGACGTAGTCGCGTAAACGCGAACACCTCTATTGGTCGGGCATCGATGATTTCGCGGATTCTCGCGTTTACGTTCCCACGTTTGAATTTTCTTCGAAAAACGGGAAATACCTGTCATCGTGCAAGTATGGCACTCGGGCTCACCGGGGGGAAGTAGATAGACGGTTCGTCAGAAGTGTTTCGGGGGCCTCGTGCGCCATGCAGACGCAAACATCGCAATATTTGGATTATGATTCAACCGGGAAAGCCGCGCCGTCGAGTGTCAAAAGCCTCACATCCGCGGGTTCACCTAAACGTGCCATGTATCAGCGATCTAATCTACCAGATAGGATTAAACGCCACGACCATACCTAATAATTCTGAATCATCGCGCGGAACGTATCGATACGCTAGTTCGACTCGAGATGCAAACTACCGACAGTTTTAATGTTATCTTGCCGGAGCGGGGCAAACGCAAAACAGTTTTGTTGCAAGCAGATTAAAAGGGAAATTTGGGGATATCCGTGACAGAGATTTTCGACGATACAGCGAACGTTTTGGTCGATTCAAACGATACGGTTTTTAGGAAAAGTTGACGTCAGAAGGCCAATACTTTTGCGTTTAAGTACAGCGTGTCGACCGAAGCGCAAAAACTTCTGAATGAAGTCGACGTAACGTACGCATCCTACGTCGACACTAATCCTACGTAATATGTTATAAGTATGCCGTATAAGGCGATACTATAATTAGACAGTCGGCGAATTCACCGAACTGAGATTAGGTCTTCTCGTCTCGGATTAGAACGTGACGGAATTACGTGCGTTCGAGTACATAAAAATCCCGTGCAAGCAAACAATAGCTTGATTTGCGCGAAATCTGCGTACGTGTTTATGGTTGGATCGATATGACTGTTCGATAGAAACGTACCTAGCATATTTTTTTTTAAATAAAAATAAAGAAATAGTTATTTCATTTGAATAATTAACTTAAAGAAGTATTTGTAATACTAATTTTGCATCTATTTATGATTAATACATTCGTTTCTAGATCAAAAACAGAGGTTATCATAAAACATGGATTTCTAATTTTGAATTTATCTAGTGATGGACTCCTATAAAGAAACACGCCGGTTTTAATGAAATTTATGGCAAATGTAGTTTTTAAACATGCACTTTGAAAGGGTGAAAATAGCGCTCAAAATGGAGGCGCTGGAAACATATTTTTCTGTTTCTAAATCGTATGTTTTTAAACGAAAAATTGAATTCTATAAGAAGGCTTAAAAAAAATCATTTCTATGAACAATATATGGAAAGATGGAATTTTCTAATTAATTTTGTTCACTCTTTCGATGTGAAAAAAATACGTGTAAAATGTTTATGCGAAAACTATTGCTTATTTCCTAAAACTAAAATCGGCGTTTATGAGTTTGATATTTTTTTTTATTAGTGGTTTATTGCAATATTTTGCTGCGTGTAATATTCGGTTCCTTTGATACAAAATATTCCTCCTATCTTTATTAGAGGTATTATTGCGGCTCTTTCTATCTGCTCAACCTGAAAACAATGTTTTTCACAACGTGTTTATAAATTGTACAGTTCTGTACGCCAAGTATTATCGATAAGTATTATAAATAATCGTTTGTAATGTCAGGAGTATCATTTAACCATTTCCGTATGCTATCGAATAATTTAAATGATATAAAATCAACGCATTGGAAAAAATATCCTTTCAATAAACATTATATCAACATTATATTTATATCTTTTTTAATCTTTGCGTTTAAAGTAATAAAAGCATTTTAACTCTTTGTCTGGCACATATTTTTTGTAAACTCCTCGCAATAACACAATTCAACAAAATGTATATAATTCTTACAATATCGAGATTAATATCGTGACACTTTTAAATAATACTCACTGTGTTTTTATATTATTCAAGAACGAAGCTTCTTGAAATATCACGTTATCATACTTTTTCATAGTTTTTGATAGTCTTCAAAATATTTCATTGAATACAATCACATGAAATTCTTAAGTAAGACAATTTTGTAATGTTAACGTTATTAAATATTACGAATAGTAGTTGATACGAGTTCGAGAAAAACTAAAAGGATCCACATGAGACTAGCAACATAATCTTAAATGCGCATATGTCTATTCATGTTATCTTTGAATTTAGGTATCATATTTATTGTGCGTTTTTAATCGCATAATCTCCCCAATCGATTTTCAATATCTCAAATTAAAAGTTTATTCGCACAAACACGTACATTTAAAACAATTACATTTAGAACATCCATGTGAATAAAACAGCAACTTTTTAAATACCGTATTACATGAATAAATATTTATTTAAATTGTAAATTATCGAAAAATTAAAAATAACTTCTTACCATTTTTCCTGTATTTTCGGTATTATTTTTCATCGTAAAAGCAGAATTTTTAATATTCAAAATGTCAGTAGAAGACGTAGAAATCACGCAGTGCTCTTGCATTAATCCTTTAAATGAAACGAGTATCGATCGCGATAAAAATAATACATACACAACAACGTGTAAAATATTTACATGGTAGTGTAAAGAGTAATGAGTATCGACTACAACTTTTCACCCCCTCGTGGACTCCTGATACTGGAGCCGGTTGTACATGAAATCTTTCGAGTAAAAAAAAATGAATAATTAAATAAACACACGAGCAATCAAAACAAATCGAAACGCGTTGATTAATAAACGATAAGTACTCGTTCGTTTAATAACTGATAAATATTCCTTGTAACCAAAGTTACAATCATTTGCAAAAATAATAATAACTAACAATTCTATAAATATAAAATCATCCGGGTAAATTTTTAATTCGGTGCATCGTTGTTCGATTACATAATTGCCGATAATTACGACAATATACGCGCGACTGACGTCCGTTAAAATGCAATTTTCCTCCGTCGAATCGGCCTGCATTTTTTTTCATTTCGCATTACCTGTCACTTTCGCAAGTTTAATGAACTTGATACGGTATTATCTTGCTGCATACCTATACACTTTTCGCCAGACATCATCGATAACGAACGTCAGCTGACTAAAATCGTACGCTCGTACGTTTTATAAAATCCTGATACGATTGATTAAATTCCGTTATTGTATGCAAACCGAAAGTTTGCAGTTATTGTTGTAACCGGCGGGAGCGTTGTTGTTGGACGAAATACGAGGCACGAATATCGAACGACGCTGTTCAATACAAAAAACATCGAATTTATTCGAGACGATTATACAAGTACAGAAATGACAATAAATAATATATGCGATGGTAACGTGATATAATAAATAAATCGTAACATTATGTACGCCTACGTGTACGTCACAATAAATATAACTACTACGTATACTTGATAAAATGCAAGTGGGAATCCTTACTATCTAAATGCGCGTGTATAAAACGTTCGGTTATCACGCCGCGTGTAAATACCAAGTAGAAAAATATCTAACATTAAAATACAAGTACATATTATTAAGTACCGGTACAATATAAAACTTCGATTGTCTTTAATGCAAACATATTTTCATTCAGGAAGAAGAATGCTGTGTCGTTTCACGACGATCACACGCGCAAGCGAGTTAAACGCGTATACAAAATAATTCTTATAACTCTTAAATGGTCCCTCGATACATTCGTAACTAAAAAAATAAGAGACGCGTTTCGTCGTCTGGTCCAAATATTCGAATGGGACTAAAAAAATAAGGGAAAAAACTATAAACCGCGCCATCTTGTAATACCGCTGGTCTTTCGTGTTCGAAGCATTACGAAAGCAATTAAGAAGCAAAATATTGAATGATAAAAGTGTCATGTTCGCGACAAGACGAGATTCTACGGACTGGCGAAAGAGAGAAAAAAAAAATTATATGAAATTAAAAATTATAAAAAAAAAAAATAAAGAGAAGATGCGATTACATCTAAATACGTATCCGTACGCGTGAACGCACGTCACTTACAATAAGTAATGCGCCTATGTATAAAACGTAGGAACTCTGTACGTACGCGTACGCTGGAGATATCACAGCTAAAAAACATTAAGCTTTCGCCTGCTTATGTTAAAGCTACAATAAATAAGTTTGACGAACCGTCTTGTTCGGCGATTAAATCGATGACTCTTGCGTCGTATCGTCAATACTTTCGTGTTTCGAAATCTCGATACCGTTGTCGAGCTTCGCCTTGGGTGTACGTATTTACAATGAGCCACGATCGATCAGTATAATTCGAATCATCGCATCGACGTACGCGGGGGATCGCGTGCAATGCGAAGAGTCACAAGAGAAACAACATTTATACCTGCACATTACTTTGTTGTAAAAAAAAAAATGAAAGAAAAGTTTGACACAAAGTTTCGACCCTGTCCACCGAACAAACTTTTCCGCAGCTACATATGTACGTATCATTCTGTTCCGACAATTTGCTATGAAACTCTTATCGCATTTGACACGCATCGATTACGTTCTAAGTGTGCTAATTTTATACTATCGTTTCTTCTTGCATGTACAATATGGCTAACAGTTTAAAGTGGATTCGTCCGCGACAATGATTCGTTAATTGTTTAATCGCCTCGTGAAACAAATCGATTAAAATTGCGCCGTACGAATCGAACTTTTTTTTTTTGTATCAGTGTTATTCGCTATTCTTGTTATTAAGTATATTATTAGATATAATACTGTTCTGAAATACATTTCTTAATACTGGTATCTAGTATACAATTTGATTCTCAACGACGCTTTAACTCTCCGCGGTACCAGATGTCCGAAAAAAAAAAAATAATAATAAAAACGTTAACTCCTTAATACGATTGTCGTTCTCGTCTAATTCTATCGCAACACTCTTAATGCTACCACATTGGAACAAACTGGCAAGATTTCAAAGTAATAAGCATCTACGAATGATCGTAACGATAAATAAAATAAAATAAAAAAAAAAAACATTTGTCATCGACAACGTGAAAGATGTAAAAAACCTTTTTCTAAAAGAAGCTCGACAGGCAAATAACTTATGGGACGATTCCAATGCCAAGAACTTAATTAAGTCACAAAGAAAACGACATTCTGAAACGAAGAAAACTCTCAAAGTGTCTAAAGCAGCGGTCCTTAACATGATATTTGTCGTTTACGATAAATCTTCCAAATGCGAAGGAATAATCGATGCACGTTATTTAAATTAAGCGACGAGAAGAAATTATTTAAAGGCAGTCCATGGTAAATAAAAGGTTAGGAACCGCTGGTCCGAAGGAACTAATACGTTGATACGTGTATTAGATTGTTCTTTTAAATTAACGCTTGAAAATAATGCTCTAATCACAACAACAGAGAGTTCAGGTCCACGAAGAAATAAAGCTGATTCTTTAAAATAACGTTAAGGCTGCCTGTTAAGCCTCTTTTTCTTCAGATAATCGAGAGATTGCGTAAAAGTCGAGGGAAACCCTCGGCGAGATTAATCTCATCACACTTCCGCGAGCTTCTTTTGTTTCTTTCTAAACAGTCTGTTTCTCGGAGGACCCTTTTTCGGCCCCTGAGGCAAGGAACTATTCTGACCAGCACCCAAGGGATGCTTCCGAACTGGCCTGGTTTGCTTCTTACTCTTTGATATCCTTTTACCCTTTGGCCCGGATCCTTTGTTAATAATCTTTGTTCCCGGATTCTGTCTGTCGGAGTCGCAGGTTCCTGGTCCTGGCGTAGTCGCGTTACGAAACGCTTTGGTCCAGGCGTTTAGAAACGTTTGATACAATCTGATTACCCCCCAATCCTGAATCAACATCAGCGTCAGGTCGCCCTCCTTTGCCCAGTTCGAACTCTCCGTGACAATTTTGGCGGTATGCGCCGTTGGTATTTGCAGACCTAAGATTAAGATAGCAGTCTCCACTTCGCACAACACCTGCAACGAAACGTTCGAAATTAAAATGTCTGTCAACGTGATATTACCAGTTTATAATAATATAAATCGTTCAATTTTAAATTAAACGAGGCTTAAGTACATAATATTTTAAAAAGTACTGAAAACTTAATGTTTCAATTATATAATGATCTGGAAAATTGCTATATACAAATGGTTTAATCGTACTAGAATCTTGCGTCGAACGACACTTTTCAAATTCGTAATGTAATAAAATCGTAATTTATGAAGTGACATAAAATAAATGGTCCGCACCCTGAGGATCTCATTGTGCATTTGCTTGATGATCTCGTTTCTCCTGCCCATCGTGAGATCGACGTTGATGTTGGACTTGAGACGGAAAGCTCTGAGATGGTGGAACGTGATGGCAAACCTTTGAAGCGAATCGTGAAGATGTGGAAGCGCACGATCAGCTTTCTTCCCCTTTTCGAGACACCAAACCTCCCTGAAATACCAGTCGAATTCCTTCTCCGGGAGCCAGGGCATTCTGTACTGCCCCTTCAGCACTTTGTACACCTGCAAATGAAAGTCGAGATATTGCTTTGTCTAAATATTTTTCAACGTGTTCCGCGCTACAACTCGTGTACACGATTTCTTCGAAACCAGACAAGTACAAATTGCGTCACTCTTCGTGGAAACTATAGGTTTTAGTTTCAGCCCCGAGGATGCTGAATCTCGTCTCGACGTCATAGGTTTTTTTACAGTTTCGTTTTGGACAACAAATTTGGGACGTAACCTAATCTTTAGTCTCGAAACACTCGATACTCTAAATCACTTTCTTCTAATGGTTCTGAAAACTCTCCTTATATTTTACAATCTAAAGATAATCGCAGAAAGCAAAAGTAGCAGTCCTTGGAAATAGTTAAATGGTTCTTCATTTTATTTGTTTGAGTTGTTCGCAGGATCTTCGTTAATTTAATCTTAAATTCTTTATATTTTTAGTGAGTCTCAAAGTACAATTTAGGATGAATATATTTATGCAAAAATGAAGAGGCAGGGTATAAAAAATTGATGTAAATTACTATTTGCTTAGGTTTCGAGGGTTTCGAATCATAAAAAAGATTAGAAATAAACTGTGTCGTTCTATGTTGCAGTAAACACCTGCATTTTCTTCTACTAATCCTCCTCTCTTTAACTTGTTTATATTTCTTTAGCTTCATCGACTCGAGTGGCCGATAGTCACAATCGAAAGCGATAAGATAAGCAGACAGGGTCGAATGTCATACAGGAATTAAAATAGACATTTTTCTCTCGGTCGATGAGTCCTCACGAGAGTATCGTCGATGACGTGTGATTTTCCCAACGAGAGCAAGTCTAAACAAGGTTTAATCCAACCTATGTTCAATTATACGATATTGTAATCGCTTCCAAAGAAACTTTCAAGCACGTGAAATTAAAAATAATTCTAGCGAGGCCGTGTTTAGACTCATTTTCAATCAGAAAGCATCGATAATCCTAATCCATTAATAGCCCTCTCATGAATATACGGTGAAAAATATTATGCAAATTTTTATTTGCATTAATGGTTGACATACCGATACGAATGCAAGGCTAATGATCGATTTCTGAAATATCTACTATATTCGATAAAAATTTCCGAGTCTACTTCTAATTCTTGTCAAAGAGTTCCTGCAAACGTAAAATCAATCGAATAACTTTGGTACTGATATATTGATTTTTCTACATTCCATCAGAGGACCGAAGAAAATAATTATTATAATATTAGGTTTTATCACGAGTGAATGGGCATCGTAATAATATCACATTAGTTATTTGAGGAGTATAATCGAAAAAAAGGCCAATCTACTCGATCATAAATGGTTCGATGAAACCAATTCGATTTCAGCTAACAAAGCTCGGAAGTAACGCAGAAAATAAACGAGCGTGCCTGTTCATAAAAATGCAATTACGCTTATGCGTGGCAGATCGTAACGAATGCAAATTACAGGCAGAACAGAAAGTAGGACTTTAGCACTAGTAATACTCTGTTGTGCGCACGTGCGATTCTACCTGAAAGAGACGCCCACTCTCGTATACCCTAGCTCGGTTCAGTGATTAATTACGAATCGCGGTCAGGTCGGGAATTGCAATTTACCTTCGAATATATCTCGTGCACATCATTGAGATGCAACCTGAAGTGATTCTGAGCGACTCTGAGCTGCGTTCGCACCCTCTTCAGCGTCTTGTGCACGCTGTGTCGCTGGGGCATCTTCTTGAACTGCATCGCCACCGGATTGCCACACGGCGCCAACCACCGATCCATATTATTCGTGTTCGATACCCCTGTACGGAGGCCGTACGCAGGTACACCTGAAACCGTATTCAGGCCCGAACTCAGGAAAAATGCGAGGCTCGTGAAGGTAATCGTCTGTGCCACCGAATCTGCAATACAATGGAAACAACACATGTCAGAAGAATACCTTCCATGTAGGCCAATTCATTTTTTGGGATCAAATTTGTAGATAGGGTGCAAAATGTTAACTATTAAGCATGATAATCGAAACTTTCTGACGCTGAAATCGAGAAAATTCATTTTACATGAAAATTTTATAACGTTACTCGCGTGCAAAGATAAATTTTTACACACAGCTCAAAATAGCATATGACAGTCGGTCATGTTTATTGGATTAAATTCGTGTAGTATTTTTTTTAAATCGATGTATTAGTCCTTCAAATTTGCAAGTATATTAAGTAAATAATTCTAAACATTCTATTGCGAAATAACAAAACTGATTCTTGATATTTTTCTAAACTTCTAATATGAAAGTTAGAAACATCGAACAACTAATCGAGGTTCGCTTACACGCGTTTTAAAGAAATCCTATGCAACTAAAATTCAATTCTGGTCTCAAGTGTGTTAATATTATCTCGACACGCCCGAGTTTTAATCGCCCAAGTAGAAGATCGAGAAACAATTGAACGAGTTAACGTTGATTCGAATTCAAGTAACGCGTCGTCTTACTTACAACTTGCCCCACAACACGTCACGGCTAATACTCGACCGATGAAATCATTTAATTGTCAGTTTGAGATACGCATCTCACTTTTACGAATGTTCGTCGTTGAAAAATGTCAGATCAACGAATATAGAGACGATAGAGAGATCGTCGAAAGGGAAAGAGAAGGAACTCTTCCGACTTTCACAGTCGGCGTACCTACATAGATACGTAGGTACCTACGTCGCACCTACGCGCCAATTTAACAGCGACCAATCGTCGCCCCCGCAGTAGGAAATGGGTTGCAAATCGGAGAATCAGGATTTATTGCGCAATTAAATGTCCCGGCTTACGACTTCCTTCGCAATTCCGTATTTCGCGAACTCACCCCGAAGGCGTATAGATCTCTCGAACTTTTTACGAGGCCAGACCCCCGCCAGGTTAATAAATATCACGCGAGCTTCATTATTGTTCAATTTCGTGTAAACGTAAACGAAAACGCCCATTAAAATTGATTTACTCGCCGTATTATCAAACGCAAATTACTTTCGGCCCGAAATTTCAATAACGCACGAGGTGCGAAGTACGAATGATTCATCGGGACGATCGTATTTTTTATACTTTAACAGTCACGCCCCCGAGGTGTTCCGGGTTATTCGCATAAACTTAACATTCGATACACATCGATGGTGTACTTTTTATTTTGTAGTATTTCCAGTGACGTTTATGGCGTTCGAAAGTGTACATTGAGGTTTACTTGTATCCGGCGTGTACGACGACAAAATCATTTAAATTGATAAAAATTGAAACAAAAGATACACATCACTTCTTTTGCTAATTTCTATTATTTTCCATACTTTGAAGTGAAATAACTTGAAATAAATAAATAAACTTAAAATTACAAATAATTATTTCAAGATGCGTTGTAGCAGATTCGGTCAAGAATAGATAACAAACTAATATCAAATGTGCGAAGAATTCTCGAAAATAATAATAATGAGTAGAATAATACCCATTACTATTTTCTCTACTATATTATTTTTGTACGAGAAAAAGCAGTTTCAAATTATTTTCAGTTGAACGGTTGGGCGAAATTCGATCACGAATTCTCGGACTGACTAACGACGAGACTTAGGCGATTCGCGAATTTGTGATCGTCGAAGCTATCAAGCGTATCGATAAAGAGGTCCGGGACCACCGCGGGGGTAATTAAAGCGCGTTAATTGCCCGTGCGTGCGTGTACATCCATCCGAAGCGTCGGTACGAGTGTTCAGGCGCGAGCTGTCACGGCGATTCGATACGATCGTTCATGCAATTCGCACGTCAGTCACGCGTGAACGAACATACGTCTTAGCGCAGCGGACAGTAAGAGCGCACGTGTGTCGTGCGATGATGCGCACCTCACATCCACGCTCAAACTTTTCCGATGAAATCGAAAGATCGATTGGAAACCGTGTCAAGGAATGTTTCTCAGTTCCGATTAACGGCTCCTTTTATTTTATCGCGCTACGAACTCTCTATTACAATGGTTTTTAATCCTTTTGGCAGTTTCATGATCCTGGGAATAACGTTCTTAAATATTAGTTAAATGAATGCATTTCCAATCTTCCGAAACTTTGTTAGTTTCTGAAATATTTTTGGTTCTGAGATCGAGCTTATTATAGAATTTGTGAGATAAGAAAAGATTTAACGTTATCGAGATAAAAATAATCGGTTGAAAGAGGTCTGCAATGTTTCATATTTGCAAACTTCGTTTCTCGAAACGATATTGGAGAATTTTGGATTCCAATTCCGTCTTAGCAATGTTCTATCGGGAGCTTAGCTAAGGAAGCTTGAATAATTTATTTTAATCTAATAATATCGACAAAATAATGTGTCGTTCGTTGTCCCGTATCAACAATACAAATCTCCTATATATAAAATGCAAAATTTGAGTATTTCTTTTTAAAATGTAAGCTTTCCACAATAAAAGTATCATGTTTCGTTCCTAAAACCGCGGGTGTTCTACGTAAATGCGTCAAATTAAAAGTTTTATAAAAACAAGATCGAAACAGTGACGAAACATGGAGGGTCAAAGAGAATCGTACATACGGATACAAACTGACTTTATTTACGCCGCTAAATCTCGTAACGTATTACAGGTGGGCAGGAGAAAAAATCGATTCCGGATTCAATGGTATATATTGTATTAACGTCGATATTTCACTTAGAAACCCGACAGCGAAAGCACGCGTTGCCAATCCAAAATTAACTGCACGGCCTAGCCAACTTTCAAGACGTTCGATGCGAACGGCTTTGACAATAACTAATCCGCTCACAATGAGAACAGACAGGGTTCGGTGCTGTCAATTGTACGGGGGCATTGAAAATTGTTCCCGGTCTCGATCCTCCGTGCTGAATTAAGCCAGTATTCAGACGTTAACCGGAAAGTTCTAACGAACGTATCTCTCTCGCGTATTTAAATATGGACTTAGCCTAACAATAAGTCACGATTCGATTAGCCCGTTGCACAGAGACTGGAGGGAGCCGTCGCACGTATGTATCTTATCGTAAACTCACGCCTCCTCTTCTTCTCCCGGAATTGCTCTCCGACGCTGGGTTCCAGGCAACTCGTATCGCGAGATATACATACCGCGTGGGTGTACGCAGCCGCCGTTAAAGGTGCACCCCATATTGTGTATACTTCTAACGACCATCGCTCCCAACTGTAACAATTTGCATCGCCAGTCATTCCGGTGCACTCCTGGCTACCCGGTGTTTTCCATTTCCGCGATATTGGACCACAACAGCTGGTCGTCTTTTTCAAAAAGAGAACGTTTTCTTTCGTTTACAAAAACCATCGACGCGAGTGTTGCATTTCATTTTTCTTTGGCTTACTTAGACAATGAGTAGGACCGATTTTCGTCACTGACCTTTCTTCATTCTGTCAGTTTCCAAGTGTTTCAAGTAAAGACAAAGTATAGTTTAAAAAGTATCTGAACTGTATGTTCCATTTTTATTCCACCTATTTCCGATAAGAGCAAAATTTATCGTACGATGCAAATTACTCGCGTTTCATAGATACGGTTTCTGCGTTATCTCGCCGGGGTCGCTAAATCGAGAAGAAACGATCCGATGGTTGAAAATCGTTACGGAATTTTAGATCGCAACCTTCGCGGGTTATAATAACGGTGGTATCTGGAGAGCATCCCAATGATCCGCATTCCGGGCAATGTCGTGTTCGGAAGATTGCTTACTCCGATGTTTAATACGTACGTTCGACATCTCCTGATCGGTTCTCAAAGTGGAATTGCCGCCATTCTCGCGATGGATTTCCTGTATGCCGGTAGTCGGCCGATCGGTCGGCCCTCCGGTGATTTGGAGAAAAGGGGCGGAGAAGAGGGTGGAGGGTAGAGGCCTTTTTTTCCGCGGTGAAAAGGACGAAGATTGTTGGTTTTGCTATGCCAGTACCTCGGTGGTGAATGCCCCGAGGCGGCAAAAGGCGGTTGCTGCTTTCTGAGAACGGGTCGGAGTTGGCCGCACCGGGAGCGGTGATTGCGTGGTGATTAGCCTCCACCTTCGCCTCTTTCGACCGAACAAGGGAGAAAAGAGAGAGTACTGTCCCGGCGAAGACATTATCCCGAAAGAAAGAGCGCAATATCATTGCCAGACACGAATGTGCCCGGCAAATTGGCAGATACTGGCAATCGATGCGTATTTCGTGCATGAAATTATGAATTAACGCAACGGGACGCCGAACGATGCGTGCTCCGAGCATGCAGGATTCACCCAAGAGTCGCAATACGCGGGAAACAATAACAAAACGTAACGACAACAGGAATGTTTTGTTCTAAGAAAATGAGGCGTGTTCGCTGTAACTTTTGTACCACTCGTTTCTTAAGGAAAAGGTATTTTCATTCTAAGAATTCCAATCCGTTGAAAAAATATGGGTGTAACTGTCTCGTACAACTCGAACACTGTGAAACTATAATTGTAGCCACTATTAAGCGTGAAATTACTGAAGTAGGTGCGCATTAGTTTCTTACTTCAGAAGCGAATTATTCACAATCTTCGGTATATGAAGTGTGAGTTATGCAATAGAACGTTTGAACATTGTTGAGCAAATATTGGAAAAACTACGTCCAGAGTGTTTTCGTAACCGTACAACCGACTTTATTAATCTAGCAAGATTTCAAGGCTCGTCCGCGTTAGAGTGCCTTCTGCGTGACAAATCTAACCTTGTTCTCGCTTTCGACCTAGCCTAACGAATATCGACGAGTTGTGAGAAACTTTTGTATTTAATAGGTGATTTGATACATGGTAAAAAAATTGTACTGAACCATGGCCTTATATGTTCAACTATCAACGAAAGAATTTTTGGTTCACAAGAGTATTTTTATAAAATGGGTTTTCTTCAGTTTTGGGGGTAAATGCCTCACTGATCATCGAAACATTGGCTATCGCGAGCGTTGTACTTTAGGAACACGGTCTCATTAGTGCGACGTCATTGAAAATGGTAAGTAGGACGCGTTTCTGCATCTCCTCCTGGCACCTTCCCTCTCAGTCTCTTTCCACATACGCGTTGTACGCGCGCACATGTGCGTATGCACAAATCGTGTTTGTACACCGAAGGTGTACCATCCTCATCCGCACCTACGACAAGAATATAGCGTACTATGTGCGAATACACCGGTGGGCACCATAGGAAGAGGCAGGTTATGCACAGCACGCAACATTTAATACGAGACGCACGCGGAGGGTCGTCGGGGAATAGTCTGCAGAGGCGTCGAGCTTTCTCCTCGCATCGAATCGCAAAACGATACGATAACGTATATCCATTAACCTTTATTATCGCTACACCATCTCTTCCGTCGAGCATGAATCCACTAACGCGGATTCCTCGACGACTTCCTATCGAATCAACCGTTCAAAATAGCAAAACTCCCGGTCTCGTTGCACTTTTTTCCAAACGACGTCTATTTTCTATACGAGATTGGAAAACCAGGTTAACGTCGATCCCGAACGATGTCCTCCGCCAATGAAACCCGACGTTACGGATGCGTCAGACAGATTACCGGGGCGCACGAAGATTTGCATTTTGTCTGGCGAGACTAGCGCGTCGGATATTCCCTGTCAGTGGACGACCCCACCCATAAACAGCCGCTACGCCGAAGGATTTTAACTCGCCAGGGTTGCACGTTAACCTCCATCCTTTACCTTCCACCCGCCAATTCTGACGCTCCCAACTTCCTTTTGCTCCTTCTTTGCACCGTTCCTCCTCTTCCACCTTTTTCTTCCCGCTGGTCCCCCGTTCGTCGTCATCGTTGTTCTCGTACTTATTCGTTCCTGTCGCCTATTGTTGTTCCTACCTGTTACACCATCGTCACACTCTCGCTCTATTCAAGGTATGCATCGATTTCTTCTCTTCTCCATCCCCGGTGGTCGTCATTGTTCTCATATTTATTCATTTCTGTTGTTTATAACTTGGTCGCAATCTTGCACTACTCAAGCTATACATCGATTTCTTCTGCTTTCTATCCAGTTGGCCGTCATCGAAGTTATCTTATTCATTCATTTCTGTTGTTCTTTATACCCAATACACCATCGTCACAGTTTCATATTATTAAAGGATGCATCAATTTCTTCTGCTCTTTATCCAGTTGGTCGTCATCGTAGTTGTATTTATTCATTTCTGTTGTTTCTCCCGGTTGCACCATCGTCACAGTTTGTCGTCGTGGAAAGTATCCCATGATCGACTCTGCAGTACTTTCGCGTATACGCGTCCGAAGGTGCTTTACGGTATTACGACGATATGGATCACTGATGTCATACTGACGTCATCTATCGTTTATATCCAGAGGTGACAGTCTACCGTTGGCATCGGTGCAAGCGTTGATCGGGAACGACGTTTCACGACCGCATCGTGGCAAGAGAGGTTGAGGGGGCTCGGAGCGCTGGAATGCACGAGATCGGCTACTACGGCGTTCAATGTCATCGTCGATTACATTATCTTGAATCCTCAGCCGGCGATAGGCCGCACACGCGTGCGCACACGTGCGCAAGAAAGCGCTCGCGGAGGCCGATTGTATATGCGTAAATCGCGGTCGATGGTATCGCGACTCTCTCGCGTCCTCCTGCCTTCTTTCTTTCCCAAACGATTGCGCGACAGCCTGTCTTCTCCCTTTTTTCCATTGAAAGATCGTGCGTGGCTCGGCGTTTCGCCAGATCTACGCGCGTTCAACGACGCTGAAATCATCAATGTAAACTCATACCCAAGGCAATAGCGTCTACCACCGCGAGAGAAAGCTCATTCTCCTCTCTATCTTTCGATTTTGTCTTTGTCGCCCCCAGGGGTCCCTACCGTAATGCAAAATATCGTTACAACCTTCGTTCGACCATAAACATTAACGTGTGTACCTACAGTTATCGACTACATTTTCGGTTTCTTGATCGCCTTAGAATTTTTAAAATTTTTCTTAAACAGGGAAACTTGTTCCCCTCTATCAATTAACATTTCGATTCAATTTTCAAGATTTTGAATTAAAAAACTCATTCGATGTCGATTTCACATATTCACTATCGTTGAAATTCTTGTCAGAAGAATATAGTGATTATGGTACAAGTTCCCAAATACAATTTTCAATTAATAATAATCGTTTCTCTATTAAAGCTGCTTGTAAATAATGAAAATGTTCTTGGTTATAGAAACCTGCTGTTACAGTCTGATTTCGATGTAAAAGTTTTAAGTGCACCTCCCACGCACAGAACGAAAACTTTCCAGAAAGAAGTCCTGATTTGGGACTTGCTAAAAGCAATTGATCAGGTGATAATCACCAGTAATAATTCGATTTGACAGTTCATGCAAATCCATGACAACCATCTTCCAAGTTTCCATATTTTCATTCGTTGTTGGAAATATCGACGTTCTATTACCGCCGACGATTAATCCGCCATTTCATTAGTAATTAAACGAAGTTTCGACCGAAACGTTCTTGCGGGATCACGAAAGAGGAAATCACGGTAAAAAACGGTATCGGTTCGCCGTCTCTCAGTGATTGTTCGCTTTCGTTGCTTTCGCGCGAAGGATCATCATGAATATTCACGAGGGCGATGAATACTCACGACGCGACATTACGCGCAAGAAAAGTAGATTATGCAAACGATTGTGAAATTGCCGCGGTCGGTGCGTTTAAAACAGAATAAAAGGAACATTGTGATTAATGGCCAATAATATGCATTATTCATCGCGCGCATTCTTGTCAGTCTAGTTCTTAGCGACGACTGATCTTTCTTGGAACATTCCAAGAGAAAGATATAGAGGGAAAATATTTTCCACTCCCCTTGTTCATTCACGCTCGTACGTATCTTCTGTTCTTGCACGTTCGCAATTAGAAAACCACGGCGTACCGCGTCGTAAGAATTTTACGTTTCTGATGGGAGGCGGATCCGCTGCCTCTTTTTTTTTTTTTTTTTGTTCTTTTCTCAAACTTCCGTTCGAACATTAGATGCGCAGGGACGACGCACAATGGACAGAAACTGGTCGTTTCGTTTCGTCGCGACCGAGGGCAATTTGCCGTTTGTCGCGCGTTCGATTTCGCGACGCGTTTTTACGACTCGCCTCGTAAACTTCCCATTCATACCGCTCTCGGTGGATTATATCTAGTCACGAAGCATTTACGAACGATCTCGTCGCTTAATAGAATCGGAATTAAGGTAGTCGACGGAATAAAACATGTTCCGCGTGACACAACTGTACACCACAGATATTTTCAAGATTTATTTACCGAATGAATAGGTTTTCTTTTACGTGTTATTATTCAATATTCTTGTTGAAATATGTAAGCTCTGACAAGGCGTTTATTTACCAAAAGTTAATCTATCTTTACGAGACCTGGTATAACTTCGGTACCAGGACAGAGAACCGGATGTTTACAGTAACAGAGATAAGGATTCTCCCATTCACGAAAATTCATTGAGTAATAAAAGAAAATTAAAGATATTTTATAAGAAGTGTATATACTATGATACACTTAATTTTCCATGATTCAATAATTCTATTAATTTTTAACCCTCATGACAATAACTCCTTCTCTACTTTTAATCTTCGAGCCATATTTAGAACGTACCTTTTAAGCATATGTATTCGATGCTTGTAAAATAATAATTTCCTCTCGGAAAAAACGAGAACAGCGATATCCGTGTACAGGGATATTTAAAATCTCGTTTGCAACATGTATCAAGGATTCCATTAGAGGGCTCGGTTTATCTTTAAGGGGGCCTTGCGTTCTCCTAATGAGAATATCTTTATTCTTCGCGGCGGCAAACGGACCGCCGGCAGAAAGGCAACAACGTTATCGGGATCGAGGGAAATTATTTCGCGGAAAACCGTAAAGTTGCGCAGCTCGCGTCACATTAAACATAGCAGAGATTTTTGTGTGACTAACGACGGGCGGTCCACGTCCGTCTCGATGGGGGCATAAAATTGAACTCTCATGCCGCAGCTTATAGTGCCCTTTACGAGGATCTCGCGCACCGGGCATATACAGAGATGTCAGCGGGGCTTTTAAATGGAACTGGATGCGTGTACCACGCCTCGAGGTCCCTTTAGGATCTTTACGATTTCCACGCATTGTCGAACACGCCGAGCCGATAACGACCTCGACCCCGGGGTCATAAAGTCGCTCGAGTCTGTCACGAAGTGTCATCGCGTCGATGCTTTTAATGATCAACGCGCCCCGTTCGGTACGTTGATTAAAATACGAGCCAAGCGCATATAAGATCCTTTAATTTTTCAACAACCCACTCCTTTCCTATTCTCGTTTTGTCAAAATTAAATTGCTCGTCCCTCGTAACGAGTTTCGAACTAAAGAACGACGATCACCACTGTTCGATTTCGACTTCATCGAGCTTTTGCAAGGTGAAGGTTCCTAGGAATGATATTTTTCATAAGAAATTCCTTTACTAATATAAATTCTATTATTATTATTATTTTTTTAAATTTTTATCGGCAAGAAAGACAGTGAAATCGTTCGATTTTGATTTCATCGAGCTTTTGCAAGAATCTTTTACTCGTAGAACACGCTGCTGAAGTGTGTACGGAAAAATGCGGCACACCCAGTATTTCAAAAAATAAAATTTAAAAAAATAGATTTTTTTGAGGTCTCACACGAGACTGCCTCCTTAATAGGATGTACCTCTCTCTAAACATTTCTCGCTACGCGATTATGGGAATCGAGGTGGTGATATATCCGGCGAGCCGCCCCGTACGCGTAGAAGTTAAAATTAACGTTTTTCGATGATGTAAATAGCTCGGAACGGACGTCGATGTGGAGTACGCTAGTCCGGATCCCCTCGAGAGCCACGTTTGCATGTAGAAATTGAAACGCGATCGAGTCACGAGCACGTGGTACCTTGTGTGTAAACGTGACTGGTTCGGCGGCGTGTCCGTGGCAAAAACGTTCGTGTGATTCGTGCGTGCGTGCTCGGTTGCTGAGACCGAGGAACGGTGGCCGTTCGTGTGTCGCGGCGATCATTGAACCGACTTTACAACAATCGTACTGAATCAAAGTTGTCAGTGGTCAGGCACAAACCCGCTGGCTCCACCCACGATCCGTGACCGAGACTCTCCCGATGCGTGGTCATTGTTTTATTTGCTTTTCTTTTCATCGGGAGGCGCGAGAAACGAGCGAACCGATCGTCCGGCGTCTCGGTGAACCGTCGAACGATTTATAAAACCGACCAACCGCGCGCATTTTATAACAGAAAGATACTTATCTCGATAATGAATTAATGTAATCCGTCGTTGCGAGGCTTGGTCTAGAGATTGAATTTTCGCTCGTACAAGATAAACCGGCTTTATTAGTCGAGATAACATCGGCCGATTTATTTACATTTTGCGAGTATCCTGTTCGTTCCAGACGTTCTAGCGACAACGACCGCGGAAAAATCGCGTTTCACGGGCCGATAACTTAAAGCGAAACGCGAAGACCTTTCCGAAGGTGTTCGAAAGTTTTCGGCGGTGGATAATATATCCTTGGATATTTAACATAGTTTACGCATTTTACGTAACGAAGTATATACGAGTATGCCTACGTGTATCGCTGAAACCAGCCAAAGGACACAGGTGATCGCGTTCCGATCTCTACTGTGTGGTTCGTTAACCTCTTAATCCGTATCTGACTCGGCCATATCTAGCCATCCAAAATGTACAAACTCGAGTCAGACACGATAAAATACTAATTTAAAATTAATTAAAGTTCCATGATAAACTTGCATCGTTTTTTCACTACTGTTCCTTACAGAGAAATGGAATAAAATGGCGAAAAATTAAGTCTTGCAGTTGCAAATAAAAAACTTCAAATTCAAACAAGTAACAAACGTGATTTGGATCAATAATTTAAAGAATAAACTTTCCTCCTCATTCGAAGTAGCTTTTGCCCGACACTGGTACTTGTGCATCAAACGGTACACGAATTTTAATAAAGTAATCACAATTATCATCTTTCGAAGCGTTCTTATCTTCCGGTGATCTCGGTTGGTCCGAGTTTTTTCGAACGTTCGGCGTTTCTGCCGCGCTCCGCGTTCTTTTCAGCCTCTAAGCTTCGATGCGTCTCTATGTTTGTGTATTATAGTAAGCGCCTCGGTACTCCGGGCACTTGGCAGACGGAACACGGCCCCGTAGTTCGACATGAATGAACGCATCGCTCATTGCACACAGGGCCCCCGAAGGCAGAGAATAGCAATCAGCCGCACGATGGAGGGCGTCAGGTGGCGAGAGATCGTAGATGGGAGCTTGTCTTCGGACGGTCGTACGACCATTGCTTATTGCACGTTTCGTAATTGGCCAGACTTGAGAATCAATACACCCCAGGCTATCGGTTCAGGATCACCGCGATGTTCACGGTACCATCAAACTCGGCTACGACCAATTACACGGTCGGTGCAGTCGATCCTCTCGAGGACCTCAAACTAGAGTACTCTAGGCGATCCTTAGGGGACTCGAACATTATGGCTGACCCATTGTTAGTCGACACGGTGCATAGTGACGAGTACAGAGTGTAATTCGTCTTACAAATTGGGTCAGGTAGATTCTGTTACACGAAATTAAAAAATAATACGTTTCATTCCAGACTCGTACTGAATCGAACTGTAAAACAATTCTCAAACGATCGCTTTATTATTGGGAATTTGATCAACTTGGTCTGCAAGATCATCGAACTTGACACCTTTGAATTCTCATCTGTGGCTTTAGAAAATTTTGAAATTTTTTGGCAACTAACATCATCTTTGAGGGAACTCGACTTACAAACATGGAAGCAGTGACTTTAACCTTTAAAGTGACTCCAGAAATATTATTGTAAAACTTACTCCCAGACAGTTACAATACCCATGAAAGTCAGTGTAAATTTATGACAGTGCGAATAGAATAAAGCAAATATAATGAAATGGTAAATACGAAAGCACTATGGACAAATATAAAACTGTATCGCGTAAATTATACTTGACATAAAAGGCCATCGCCTTTTCGATATACTAAATATCCTTGGCGGAACGAATTGTAGTAAGAAAGAAACACGATGGAAAGTCCTGAGGGCGAAGCCGTACTTCTCCGAGGGTTACAATATCGAATTTAAATTAAGATACAAGATCGATAATATTGCTTAAGTGGAAAGTGAGCAAGCATAAAGTCGAGGAATAGAAAAATGAAACGAAATGGAGGAGAGCATTGGCGATGGAGTCGATCGGACAAATTGTTTGCTGAACTTTATTCCACTTGTGTTTACAAGTACGGTTCGCGCGTGATCGATTTATGGCAACGCGCGACTATAAACGTTCATGACGTTTAATATAAATACATGCGAAGGAATGTCGATAACGCGAAGCAAGTATTTTTTTTTTTTAAATGAATGTGGAGTACGCGAGTATCTAAAATATGCACGTACGTCATGTGTTTTACAAGCCTCGTGATAGTTTGCGGAAGTAAGAGTATTTCTACGGCATAACCGCGATTTGCTTGAGGCCCTGTAATTGCCATCGTAGGTGGTGGAACGGAAGACTGTGCACCGAGACCTCGTAAAGCTCGATTTGCTCTGCGGCGTATAATTTAAACATTGCCTCACTTCTGTAGTAAACCATACCACCCGCACTCTAAACTTTTAGATCTATATACCAGGATACAAAAATTTGGCTATCAGAACTGTAACGCGTTTAGACACACGGGTAACTATACGATTGAAATGATTTCATTGGCCATCGAGGTGGCCCTGCACCCTGTTTTAACCCTCAGATTTGATGAACAATATTATTGAGAAAGTTTGTGTAAAGGTTATTTGTGAAAATAGAAATATTAAAGAAATGGAACAATAATTAGTAGAGAAAATAAAGGTTGAATAGATCATTTTTCAATCAAGAATGATTGTAAAGAATTTATTAAAACGCATAAAAAAAACACAGTTACACTGAACTTACGAGGTCCAAATGCGTTACCCTGAACGATAAACGAGAACCATTCGCTGACGCGCTTTATACCTCCCTACTCTGACAAGGAACATGTAGCTGCTGGTGCTTAACGCATTCGTAAATCCCTGCAATTAGCGGCTCGTTACGGATAACAAAACCGTGGTTAATCCTAAATTGCAATAACTGGAACGCTACCTTCCTTGCAACCAGCTACCGCATAGTGGAATCCACTACAATCGCGGTAGATTCCATGGTGGAAGCGGTCGAACCAGGGCCGAATTAATGCTAATTGATGCTCTAAGCACTACCTAACGACTAAATATGCCCTTTTGTAGCATATGACAGTACATTAACCCTTTGATGTACGATTTATATAAGTGAATTTTCAAATATACCGTTCAATTTTGTCTAAATTTGTTCACGCATGTAATACCCACAAAAAGTAGTCGATTGTTTTCGTATAGTAGCCTCATTATTGTGAAAGTTGGTATAGAAAAGGGGTTAATACTCGATGAGTGAAAATTCAATTTCGTTCCGAGTCCCCATAACAATACTAAATACAATGTTTTTCTTTTCAATATCATTTAATACTAAATAGATCTGAGGATAATACAAAACTAGAATTTTAAACAATAATTCAAACATATCATTGAATTTTATGGAAAATTGTAATCTTTTGCTGGTTCATTTTATCAACAAAGCCATTAAAACGTTATTCTGTTTTCAGTACATTGATTTAAATTTAGTACCTACTAAAACGTATTGTAATGTACGAAATTAGTGATAATAATGATAGAGTATTATCTGTAGAATGAAACAGGTACGACAAAATTTGTCAATTAAATTCACATGATTTTTTATCATTTCTTGCCACGTGTCTAGCATTGTCATTATGACATATCACTTTGCTTCCAATCAATAATACTGGTCATTTTTCTAATTGATCCGAGTTTATACTAGACAATAGTTTCATCAGACAGTACTACCTCCACGTTTTCCCAAACGTCTATAATCGTCTAATATTTATCTGAATCGATATATTCCCTTTTCCTCCTAAGTTAGAAATTTTACTCTCATCGAATGGCGCAAACGTATTGCACGACAAAACACAAACCACACTATTTTTATTTCGCAAAAACGAGTTACTTTATCGAAACGAAACAGCGAAAGCACGTTTCCCGTATTCGCTGGCCGCGACGATTATATTTTCTCGCGCAGTTCAGCTATCAATCAGATACGAATTTGTATCGAGCGCGTATCGGTACGTGTCGCATTAATTTTGCGTAATACAAAAGGGTAGCAGTCGCGTTCGACGCTGATAAACTGGCAGCCAAATTGATTTTATCTATTTACTCGTAAATCGCGGAACAATGACTCAAGATCGCCCTTGTTTCAACATGAGGCGGCGTATCTCGCGAGACGGAAGGCGATCGGGCCGATGGCCTGCAATCGGTAGTCAGACAGGCAAACCCGTCAGAAAACCAGACGAGAATGCATGAAACTGAATTTATCTCGGGGGCCCGGTTTGCTACGCGGGATTGTTTTATTCCTTCTCTTTCGAGCCAAGGCTCCCGCCGGTCGTTTCACAGCCGACGAGCGAGCGCGATTAACAAATTGGTGTAAAAAGTAATCCCGGGGACTCGGCAAAATCGACGCACGATGACGTACTGGCGACATGTGTAAGTTACGCCTGCGTATCTTGTCAACTGGATGTACGTCGGTTACCGCCTATCACGTTCAGGCTGTCAACGTCTTGAGTAATTTTATTGGAAGCAACGAAAAAGCCGTTGTGGTAAGAGAGGGTGAGAGACTACAGTGTAACTTTGATGTCCGCTTGCTTTTACAATCTACCGGACAACTGCCTACATCTAGCGCCGGTTTTCCTTACACGATCGTTTCGATAAGAACTTAAACACATCGATCTGACATTTTTATCCATTATTCAAAGACCGATTCACGTTCAGTGGTCCTAACACAGTTTCTCCATTCGTTCTCGTAAAGCTTCGTGCCAGTAACTCTTTCACCACTTTTGTAAAATGTTTTGGGTTATTATCGTGTTCTAATATACATTTATAATCAATACCTCCTATTTCAATTAAAGTAATTTGTTGTTCATTTCTGCTTTCACAAAATAATTCAAACAAATGTCGAGGATAGTAGCAAATGCAACTAAAGTTTCTGTAATAGATTTGGAATATATCGAACAAAGGAACACTAAACTATATGCTTGTATACGATTGTTTTATACAAAAAAAAGGTGCACAAATGTAAGTGACTGTGTCGTACAAGCTTCATTGAATATTCCATCCTCGATATATTACAATCATTATAAAAAAACTGACATCTATAAGCAGAAGAAGATTTTATACCCAACACGTGCACCTCGAATAAAATAACTCCACTCCAAATCGTATCCGATAAAAAGTTTTGACGTTAGTTTAATCATGATCCAGTTATTGTTAATTTAAATAATGCATTGATAAAGGATTCGATACGTGGTATGAAACAAAATCGTTCGAATCTAATTGCCGACTTTGTTGTCCTCGTTGCATCAGGTAGTTTTGCAACGAAGGCCCCACATAGAAGTGATCATGATGTTTCATTATAGCCAGTGTCGCCAACGGTCTGGGCGGTGGCATAATATTTTCATTTCACGGTGGAATGCCCATCTGTCCCATATAATATCCCCCAGTGAACTCCGATGAACCCGAAACCACAATGCGAGTTTAAGTCATCTTTAAATCTCTTTCTTTTTATTGCCGTGGCAGCAACCCACAAAAGGGATGCGCACAAATTTTGCCGCAACGTCAGAAATTCGAGTCGTACACCTGAACTTGGAAACGTCGGCTCGATGGCGCGACGCGAAGTGTACGAAATAGTTTTTTGTTATTTCATGTAATTTTCTGTAGAAGTGAAGGGGCCGATGCAAGGACAAATCGCGATTGGTGCAATTTCGAATGGTTTTGTCTCGCGACCCTATTTCGGTGATTGGAATGCAACGTATACTTTAAGTTGGCGAAATTGCTTTATTACTTTCACCCTTGACTCTTGGATTTTTGTTTTAATGGCCCTTTCGCGGTGCTCAGAAACAACAAAATTGGAATATGCGTTCTTCTTTTTTATTTACTTTTTTATATCTTGCAATCGGTGGGAAAAAATTTTGTGTCTCATTAATAATCAAAGTAGAACAACTTTTCACGTTTATATATACAAATTGAAATATATTGCATTATAGAATATACATATGGATGAAATAGATATTTTTAATGTATAACTAGCCACCCCCAAAAGAAATCTACAACAAGCCATACGAGTGGCAGACGAATAATATATGTTAGTTAATTTTTGTATTTATGTGTCTATTTTAGCTGTATATGTTTGTACAAAAAGTCATTGCTTGTTAAACTGTATTATTCAATAATATTAATAATAATGTACAAGAAAGTAAGCAATATAGTAAGTGTTTTAGTAAGTCATTTCTTGACTTTATGATATTCAAAGCTTAGTTCTCTCCAGTAATAATAAGAAGAGAAAAGCTATAAAAATTAAAAAATATTTGTTCGATATAATCATCTTCTCGAAGAAGGACAAACACAAAGAAGATGCCAAAGGCGTTCTAAAAATAAAAAAGAAACAAGAACGAAAACAATTTGTACCAGTTGTACGATTCCTCTTTGCATGATGTGCTTCGCAAAATACCACAAGTCATTCTAATAATTTTGTATATATGAGGAGTGAGAGTGAGCGAAGTATGCGTGTGAAGAATACAATGAAGTATGCGACTGAGGAATACGTAGTGTGAGGTACGATTGTAAAACTTTGAAAGGAGCAACGCAAAGAAATCTCGAATCGAAGGGGTTAAATTTGACGATAACTTGTGCCTCAATTTTTAAAACTTACATACAGCTATCAAATTTGATGAGTACCTATCCGTCACTTGGTAGAATCGACATCTACCAGAAAATCTATGAAAATTGAAAAATATCGGATCGAAGGGGTTAGATTCGAGGTCGGAAAATAGGGAACGAGGATCTTCCCGATGGTGAACGATAAGTTGTCGGAGCAAATCGTCGATGGATGTAATAAAGTAGCAATTTGTAAAGTCGGAATGACCGTTACTGTCGCCCGGTACCGTTCCTTTCACACGACGGCTGAACGATACTTGGTAAAAGAAAAGAAGGTTTGCCTCGGCACTATTTGACTCCTCCTTCGTTCGTTTCACTCCACCTCCGCGAACGATCGCTTTCATCTCACACACCATCAAGAGCAGTGAACTTCCCTCCTCGTCCCGTCGCGAAATCAGTGAAAACGTACTCGATGTACGCGTGCGTCCAGGAAGATGACGAAGCTACGTCGACGTCTACCCCCGTCGTCGTTCTCGAGAATCTCTCGTCTTCGTCACTTTCAGTAAGGTACGAGACCACCTCCGGGGCATGCGAGTGTTTGATAAACCGGTTAAGGCCCATCCCCGGATCTGTTTGCCTTTGGCTTTTGTAACTTTACTAGTGTTGTGACTCGACTCGGAGCTAACACGAAAAAAGGGTCCGCGATGGTACCCCGAGAGCAAACAGTCCGTGTGTGTCCCGGATCAACACGGCGCACGCCTCTATCGGCGACCGTAGCCTACTCGCTCCGGAGGAACACGCGGATGTGGAGGACGAGGCGGACTTAACTTTCCACGATATCTGTTGGCTCGTAATCGAGGAAACCTTACGTTTCGCTCGCTCCTTTTGGTCCCAGCTTTCCATCCTGCCGCGCGAAACTCTTCTGCCTAAACAACCGATTTGTTTGATTACCGCGGAAGGCGGGGCACCGGATAATTACGAAAGCATATACGACCCGTGGACGAACAATCGGAGCAATGCTGATACGCACAGAGAAAATAACAATTCAAAATGGGGCGGATTATTTAACATGTTTAGCAAGTAGCAATACTTTAGATGCTGGGATAGTGCAAAATATAAACAATTGTAGAAGAAATATTTAGGTCGAGAAATGTTTGTTCTGGGAGCTCACCCAATTTGAATATCATAGAAAACCTGTGACATATGTGTAACAATGGCCAGAGTACTTAAAATGGATTGCATCGTTAAGAAACAAACGATAGAAGCAGTAAAGCAGGTTCCACGACTAACAAATGTTGGATAATAATGTCAAATAATCAGAAACACTATAATGAATCGTGTCAAGCATTTCCACGATTCCATAACTATGAAATTAGATTTAATCTAGAAACTATTCCACTGCAACGTGATATACTAAATTATTAATAGTGGTCGATAGTAATTAAATGCCCTGTTAGAACAAGATTAGAAGACGTTTTACAAATATAGTAGGATTCTATTTTTGCATACTTCTACAGCAAATTCAACGAATTGATATAATGATAAGATTTGCAATTGATAAATTGGTTCCATTTTAACCTAAATCTGAATTTTATCATTCCCCATTCCACTACAAGATTTCTGATTGAATTTTTACATCATTGTATTTGTAAATTTTTTATGCATTAATACAAGCTCACCTAGTATTAATATTATTATTGTTATTTATTAAAAATCGAAACTTCACGACTTTGAAAAGAAGCAATTTTCATGGGTTCAAATTGAACCCAGAATCTACTCAGCGAGGTAATCGGTTTTAAATTGTATGATTAAGGAACTTAATCAATTTTTATATACTATTCTTTAACGAGTAATAACCACAGTAATCAATACTTTAATTGTTACAACAATCTGCCAAATTTAAGAAGAGATTTGCCCAGAAAGATCGAAGTGGACCGAGTCGAGCGTTTCTACGTGTCGATGTAAACCGATTTCGTAACGATAAAATTAGATTTATTCGTGCAGAAACAAGCTTGTTTCCCTAGCATATGTTTGGAATAATTATTCTACTGTAACACGGTATGCTAAATTATTGCTTCTGGTCGCTGCTAATAAAATGTTCTACCAGAATTCAAAATATTTGCGTTTGACCGTATCAAAAAAATATTTGTCCACCATGATGCAACGTTTATCTAAGATCATCGAATTCCATGAATAACTTGTACGAAAATGTATGTTTTGAACAGCCTAATGACTTATCCAATTTTAAATTGAATTATATCTCCGTTGATAACTTACGATAACAGAGAATAAAGAATTTCATCGAGAAATCAATTTAAAGGGAAACAAATTTATTTACTTTTAGAATCGTATTATTTATTTTATGATTTCTTTTAGAGTGAATGTTTATTACAAGATTTTCTGTATTGCGTACTTCGATAGCTTTAAAATATTTCTGAATCGGTGAAATATAAGATGATAAATCCATTAAATCTTTATGCTTCTCCTCTGCCCATTCCCTTGAAGTAATAAATAATGAAGACAACTGTATGTTATAAAATACTTTTGGTCTCCCTTTTCTTGGCGAAAGATCTACAATACGGAATTCTTCTTCAGCGTCCATCAAAGTTTCATAAAACATTTTATATGGAGCCTTGTTTACGAATCGTATCCACTATATTCTTGTGCTATTGTTTTCGTCGAGCACTGCCAATATTACATTTAGAAATAGATATGCAGTAATTTTCATAAATTTACATTTACTTAAGCTTCTGTTTCACAAAATAATAGAGAAATATGTCATAATTCTATCAATGCAAACACGAAGATGCAGCAAAAATTCTTCCATAATATCGAAATATAGTCGATACGACATAATACTGAACGAAAGTTTGAATTTTCTGTTTGGTTTCGTGACTTAGGTCACTTTCGTAATAACCTACCTGTAAAGACATACACAACAAGAGCCAGTAACTAATACATTAACTGTGAAAACAATTCCGCGAATTTAAGAAGGGTAACGGATTTATTTATCTACGAAATTCAAGATCCCGTATCGTTTTACAAAAATTGTAATCCGAACTTATTCTAAACGCGGAGGCAGTTTCTCAAGGCTCGTTTCGCCCGGTAGTTAATTTATGTTTTCCGAGGCGATTTATATGTCGGATTGAATTCCGTTTCTGTAATAATTATACGATTGGTTCTATCCAGCCACGATGGCAATTTGCAGTCGTGTAATTATAGAATTTTTTCAATTTCTGAACGAAATATTTCACTACCTTTTAATACGGTTTTCCTTGATTCATAACCACTACGTAAACACTTGCAGAAAGTTAATAGCGAAGCGAGAGAAAAGACGGAGGAAAGTGAACGAGTATATCTTTCTCCCTGGCCATTATTTCCGAAGCCAAATAAACACGCAGGGTGTGTCAGCTCTCCCGTTGATTCTGTTTTAACGCTTAGTCACTCGTCTACTAATTTCCCCATTAATGATCTCCCGATGATCGATGAGGTATTAATGGTATTCGTTCCAACGAGGATGTCGCACGACGCCATAACAAACCAACACGTCTCTTCGTTATCGGTTGTTGAGCGTCACACGCGAAAAGTAAATGCGTCGTTGACATTAAAAGATTACGTTCGAGTTAATTCGTGTTCGAAACACGGCGGTTTCTATTAAAAGACTCGATAATTTTAGAACGGTTAAACCCAAAATTGAACATTATCTAGTTTTCGCGAAAACGTCAAGATACCGCGAACGGAATTTAAGTTCGTGTTCGCGGAAACAAAGAATTGCATCGAACAAGGGAAAACTGTATTAATTATTGTTTGTACAATTGCAACCGCGATAATCGACGCATAGCTCGTTTCTTTATCGTCAACAAACAATTTCAGAGAAAGAAAGACCCGGCGAGCGGTTCGTGCAAAGTAAATATATTCTAACGACGATAAATTAATTTGCGAATATCTGTTTGACAGCTTCGGTCGGCCGAGACGTTTGTCGTGTAATTACGATCTAGGAAGTACGGACGTTTTCACTTGTGAGAAAAACTAGGAATCGTTTGGACGAGCGACAATTTTATTTCCTCGGGAAACGATTTAGCGCGTACGCGAAGTATCGGGACGCTCGGTTATTTTAAAATCACACTAACGGAGCTCTTTGTTAATAACGTAGAGAAATATTGTAATGTTCTAGATGCGCTTCAAGGTTTTCTGAAAGGGTGAAGGGAAATGTCGTATAATTGTACGTCGTGCGGATGAAGAAAAAGGCATCTTATATATCGCGGAGAGTCCTCACGTGTCACTGCATCATTATGTACATTACGATGAAACTAGCTGCCAGATACACCTTGTCGTTAGTTCTTTCCTGCAAGTGATTCCACGAAATAATCGTGGCATAAATAAACCGCAATTATCCTGCGTGTACGGCGAAAGAAGCGAACGGTGGATAACGTGAAGCGTTCGGAAAAAAAAAAATATACACGAGGAACAAATAAAATTAGTCGATGCGGTTTCAATATGAAAGTAAAATGAATAATTATCGATAACGATCGGCTACGTGCGTAAAAACTAGAGAGAAAGTGGGTAGAATTTAGCAATGTACACACACCGCCTTAGTGTGGCGAGGGCGAAAGCTCCGGCCACCAGCAGCTCGAAGATCATCTCTTCCTCGTACTCCTGCAGGAGAGTCCTCGGCGTCTCCCGTCGATACCGCTTGCTAGCATCCACTCGCGCACTTCCGGTCCCGCCGCGACTCGAGGTTCAGCCCCGGGATTGTCAGTGTCTCTCGAATTCGGTACCGATCAGATCGTACCGCGTGGGATCCACCGTACTGGTCAGATCGATGTCAGCGTGACGTAACAGCGCACCAGAAATCTCCACATCGTGGAACCGTGTCCGCGGGTCCCTCGCACGATCCCGACAGATCGAGGGTCGAGTGGCTCACCGACAGTGCCGCGATTCGAACGATGCGTCCGCGGAAGAGCGCGTTAGTTGACATTCGAAAGAACAACGTGTCCCTGTTACGATCTCTTCGGCTGTGAGCAGACTTCCGAGCGGGAGAACCGGTGCGGTTGACCATTCGGCTTGCCGATCTCGTGGTGACTGAGTGGGTCCTCGGTCGCGGCTCCCAGTTACTCACTCGGGCTCACGGACTCACTACTCACCTCGTCCTCTCGCTGTTGCACGTTCGCTCACCGGCACTCGGGTCCCACCTCCTTCCCTCCTGCCTCCACCTCCTACGACACCCCACCTCCTCCTCCTTCCCGACTCCACCGTACTCCTCCGGCTACCTCTCTCAGTCCTCCCTGCACTCCCACCTTCGTGCACGCCACCCTCGCCGATCCTTGCCACTCGCTGTGTGGGAGATAGATACGCGTCTTGGCCCCCGTACCACGATGATTTCATTATACGTACTGTTAACCCCTTAAGCACCGTGTGTGCTTCGCGAACCGTTTCGACGACGCGTATCGGTCCGCGTATCGTTTTCGGTTTGTCGTATGCGACGGGACGAACTGCCTTTGACGAACAACGAGACCCCCTCCGTTTACTTTTTAACCCTTACGAACCACTCGAAAACATCCCGAAAATGACTCTTTCCGACTGTTTGTATGGGAGACTTTGCACGAGAACACCCTGTATAATACGTTTTGAATTTGTGAAAACATTAACACACTTTATTCCTCACACGCACTAATAAATTTTTCATATTATGTATGTTTCATATTTCATATTTCAGCAACAACAAAAAACGTACCAATTACATATAGAGAGCCAAATCATAATCGAAACAGAATGGAAAAATAACAATTATGGAATCGATAAACATGGTGTTCCTGGGTTAAATGCTCAAATTTGAGATATGATAAATGTGACAGATATATTGGTGCTAGCTTATATTGATTTCAGTTACGGTTCTATATCTGATATTTTTCGATTCCATCTCGATTACGGTTCTATTTATGTACATTCTGAATTTGTGATAATATTAACACACACGTAGTAATAAGTTTTAAGCTAACATTTCTGTGCTTCGTCTTAAAGTTTCTCTTCGGATGAAAAATGTCGATCAAACTGCTTCGAACTCGCGTCGTAGATTGTCGAGAGACATAGGAAGAACTTTCTATAAACATATCGCCGAGATACGAGTGTTTATTTAAAGTAAAATAAGAGACGTTGCACTAACTTACGCGAAATAAAAATTACAATATTAATTAAACAGTATAGGAAACCTTTGTATCATATAATGTAAATATTACTGTAGATTACATCGCAAAATAATCTACATTGAAGGTTGAAAATGCATAAAAAAGAATAAACAAACTTCTCCGGTCATCATTCTATTTTCCACAGTCTTCTAAGTTACTCGAATGCTCCAAAATAGTTGTTAGTTTGAAGAACATATCTTTCCTCTTATCTATTATATTTTTCATATAGTTTCCTTTAACATTTTCGATAATTTCATTGTCAGAGGAATTGAAAAATTATACGCATTAAAAGAGTTCGGGAATAAAGGCTATTTCATGTTCGACCATGCACGGTTTTGTCATCAATGAGTAAGTAGAGTTGAAATATCAGATTAAACGAGTGATAACGTCTAGAGAATCCGTTGACGAGGACATATTCGGGGAATGGGTTTACAGCGTTTCTGGATTTTAATCTTCCGTTAAGATTGACTCATCGCCGAATTCAGAATCTTCTTGATCGGCGGGTTAAAATAATTTGCATTAATTGGAGTACGTGTTCTGTCTCCTAAAACTCGTTGGAAAGAATTCCCAGTACCCATAAATTTAACGTCTAAAATTTTAGACAATAGCTTCTAATTAGTAGGTATAATGTCCTGTAATAGTCTATTCTTTAATAGTTTTCTATATTTGATCAAATTATAGCGTGAAACATAGTTCGATAATTCAACGATGCACTTGTTATTTGACAGAATTCCTAATTAAAGTTTATTTATAATTTCACGAGTATTAGGTTTCTTCTAAGCAATATTGCAACGCGTAAGTTCAAGGTGTTTATGTTATTATAAAAATAACCGAACTTGCATTGTTATATCTTTGATCGATGTTGCGAAAGGAAACGTATAAAAGTTTGCAAATGATTGTGGTGCGCCAGATAAGTAACTCGAGCGCCTTTGATATTTTTATTGTGTTTGAGACAGGCGATACAGCGCCGTATACGTCACTGATAAGATATTACGTCTGCGATTAGATGTGTCGCGCGTCGTTCGATCAGGCGTTTTCAAGATACTCGTTACACGTACTCGATCGACAGTATCATATGTTCCAATAACTGACCAGAACAAATAATGTCTCAATATCTAGTCATTCGTGCAAATAGTAATTATTCATTAAGTACACGTACAAAATGAAAAGAATATTTTCACTAATTCGTATTCTTTGATAATGTAGCTTTTGTCCATTGAAAATTATGCCAACGAATACTTTAAACAACGAAAATTACATCGAGAAAGTTTCAAACACAGCTTTCGATAAAAGTAAATAAAAACTTGCAAGTAATTATAAGTTGGACAAGTCTTTTCTTTGTCCTTAAATTGTGTGATATTTATATTCCATAACTTTAAACGTATTTACCGAAATTTTCATTTGTTTTGCATACAAAGAATGCAAAAACAGTTTACAAAATTTTTGTAATGGAATATTTATATTATCGTCAGTTGTTGGTACATTTAGATAATCATGATGTTGGGCAAAGCGTTCGAGTTGCTTCGAAAAGGTTCGTAGGGTGTTTTTATATGCATTGGTCGTGATCTTGGAGGAACCATGGCCGGTATCATTAGTGCGTGCAAATTATTCGAATATTATGCGCTGCAAATTAGAAAGCACCGACGAGGTGGCCCGCCGCTCCGGGATTTTAATTTAACGATGTGCGCGCGCTGCTTTAACACTAGGCCCCGGGGACAGGTGAAGTCCTCCGGAGGACCCAACTTCAAGGGGATCGAATTACCGCGTCAATTATGGTGTCACGTCGTTAATTAACCGGTAGTCCAGCCTAACGGCGTGTCGCGGAAGATCCTACCGAAAAGCGAGTCACTGGGGACGTGAATCATCGCGTTAATACCGAATAAAAGCTCACTTAAACGAACACGTGATAATGATAATCAACGCACGAATGTCCAGAGATAGGCAAAATGTAATCTTATAGACGATCGAAGATTATGATTAACGCAAAATCACGTTCATAATTAAAACCGTAATTCTACGAGCCCAGAACTTTAATCGAGTGATTGGAAGAAGAGCCAAAAACCTAAAATCCTACTTCGAGATATTTATGATTGAAACATTCCTTTTCTTATCAAGCTGGGAACTTTGCTTTTATCGTAGAACAACATGACACGAGTAAAATGATTATTTTGCTTCACAATAAGTATTGTCATATTTCAGACAAACGATTCTTGTTTCCTACTGAAAATTTCGATATTTTGACTCAATAGAACACTTTTTGAGAGCTTGAGGGATTATTACGCGATGGGGAGGGGCTCGAAATTGTTGAGGTGGGGCACGATTCAAAAAAGATTGAGAGACAATGGTCTATACGTACATCTTTAATCGAGTAGCAATGACTTTGTCAGACTAGTTTTCTGATAAGAATCAATGGCGTCAGGTAATGTACGTGCTGCCAGGGGTTTCCCCGAGTTTTATCGTTTCTGTTATTCTCTTACAATTTCATTACATAATGCGGTACTGGTGCAGTCTTTTTCCTAACAATTGGCGTACCTGGGTTAGGAAAAACGGAAAATTCTCGTTACGCAAGGCTAACTCCTGAAATCGGTCGATTTCCCGACACGGTCGTTGTTTCCCACTAATGTTAATGCAGGTGTCAAGTTTTTGCTAGCCATTACAACGGAAATGCGTAGCACCGTTGCACGACTTATTCCTTCTTTTGCTTCGGACACGTTTCTTTGACTATTCTTTCAACAGCTTCGGTAATACAAGCGGGAAAGCAAGAAACAAACAGAACGTTCTGTCATGAATAATGGAACTGTCACAATTTTCCTTCTTGAAAAGAGAATGGATATCTCGTTTCATTTTATTTTGTTACAACCGTACCGATTTCGTTTCTAAAGAATGCGAGAAAATGAATATTAACCCTTTGCGTTTGAGGGAGGAAGAATAAAAAATATACTGGATATTTAATATAGTTATTAATTATTATTTTCTTGAACCCTCTATTGCTTGGAGACGTCTTTAAAAAATACGTATTATTTTTCCATTTCTTCACGATTTTTTTTCAATACATAAACGTCAGTCCGACACCTTACAAACCCAGCTACGTTCGCCTGTGGTCAGAAGAAAATAGGGAAACCGCAACTTCGATGTGTAATATTTCATGAACTATTAACTGTCTGCCTCCCTAAAAATCGGGTACCATTAGCTTCAGCTTTTCAAACTCTATCTTACTAATTTTCGGGGCTATTTCTTCCAAGTGGATTTAAGGTCACAGATTATTATAATTACTAACAAATAACTAATTCACGTGCTACATGCAGTACAATTTGGAGTATTTTAACAGAATTGGAGAACAACCTGTACATCTACCAAACGTTTATGAACTTAAAAGGTCAACCAGCATATATTTGTGATAGAAAAACTTGAGTATACATTATTTAACTAACAAGATCATGCGAATGAAAAGAAACGAATGAATTTGTAGGGATAACTAAACTCGACCGAGATTCTTCCCTCGTAAAATCAGCAAAATGGTAGAAGTCTTAGCGATTACTCGACCGTCGCATTCTTTGTTCGTGTTAGAAAAAGCGCGGAGGAAGCGCCACTACTTTCGTTCGCTTTCGAGGATCGAGCGAAGGATGAAAAAAAAAGATCGGCAAAAAGACCAGCGGCTTCTGGCTGGGAATGGCGTTCTTCCTGCAAGGAGCCGCGGCACACGAGCTATTCGCTACGGGCGAGTTTGCGCCTCCTCGACGCGAGGAGAGGCTTGAAATCCATTAGTTCCGTTAACGATAAAGATCAGGATCCCACCACCCACCGCGAGAAACCGCGATCGAGTGGTGAAAAAAAAAGAAATAAAAATAATAACCGCGTTTCTTCCAGCTTCTGGCGGAACGCGTCGATGAGATCGTCGATGAAGGAAAAAAAAAAAAAAAAATGGAAAATACACGCGCGACGACGCGGTACGAGCGGAAAATTTATGTCCACGGTATAATAAAAATAGCCGAGTACGCGATTATGCTAAAATCGATGGAACTAGCATACCTTGAACTGGAATATCTTCTTTAATCAATCATCGCGCGGTTTTAATGGATGGATTTCTCAGACGGCGACTAATCGACACTTTGAAAATGCCGTTTATTCGTTCGAACGAGGGAGAAGAGCAATGTATATATTTTCCATCGTGTCTTATAGGAACGCAAGTGCACGCAGGCCGATCGATTTTTCCGGTGACATCGGCTATTTTAAACGGAGCCACGCGCCGGTGTGCTCGCACGGTAAAACGAGTTCGCTTCCTAGAATATTCGTACGAGACCGTGAGTCATTCTCACCTATTCGCATTCTCCGTGCTCGATGTTAATCCACCTTGTCGACAAGTTTGAGCTCCTCGGTTCCACGGAGTATCGTAGGACGTAGGCACATCCACACACATAGAGTTACACACGCGCACGCGGAACGCGTGGAGGAGCGCGAGCGCTAACTCGAAAGGGGTCACTCGAACGATTGAGAATCGTGATCAGCGCACGCTCTGTAAGGACACTCACGCCGTATCGGATTAATGAATGACTAGACAGGAGTGGAACTATGAATGAACACCGCATAGCACTAGAGTACTATATAAGCGTGCACGTTGTGGGCGTCCTCCGCTCTCCGCCAATAAGATTCCCTTGCAGTGACTTGCACGCGGTCTAATACGATTACATCTGGACGCCGGGTTTTTCTTGGAAATTCACCGACACGCTGCCGATCGCGAACACGGACCACGGATCAGAGCCATCGCACTACAACGATATCACTGGCCACTTCCGTTTTATCGGTACACCCAACGAGACTTCAAAAATTCCGCACACTCTTCGCTTACGCGGTGATTCACCTCATTCAAAATATCGCTTTAATTGTTCAATGATAAACGTCGCGTGCGCGATCTTCTAATCGGACGGTTTACACGATACTTCCCGTTTTAACGAAACGGTAACAGACGGGACCAACGCAACTTTTTGCAATTTTCTGGGATGGGGGAACTCAAACACTGTGAGTCATCAAATTATTGGCACGATCATCTTGAAATGTACTAATATGGTATCATATGGTGAATGATAGGAGAATACGATCTGGTAACGACAGTTGTGGACGATCGTTGTTTTAATATTGTCGATGGGAAAATAGAATAAAGATTATAGAGTTTCATTTAAAGAATACGTTACACTTTTCAGATACATCGATGCATAAGAATAAATAAAATTTAGTTTTTATTATTAATTTTTATTTGTATATAACGAATCTAAATAAAATTTGCCCAACTCCAGTAAAGTGAATTATCGAGCTGGAAATCGTAAGTATTGTTTCCTGGCGGTTATGGTTCCGAGAAATTGTGAGTTCGTTGTACGAGTTCGACACCTTTCCCCCAAAAGGAAGATTAACGCGTGGTCAGCGCGGATGTTGCGAATCATTGAACACGAGAAAGTCGTCTTGATATAATTAATGCGCGTAAATAACAAGGTCAAAACCGCTCGCGACGCCGATACTCGATTATTTATGAAAGCCTGGACGACGAAATTTTCATAGTAATTCGTGCGTAACCGCGAGTCTTTTTGCACGCACCTAATGAATCTTCGCGCGCGCATAACTTATTTAGATAGTCCGGCGGATTTAATTGGTCTCCAGAAACACGCGTACGGGGGACTGGGTCTGCGTAGGTATTGGTAAATCAAATGATTTAATTAACTTTCCAACCGGCCCCGATTCAGCTGGATCGCCCCAGCGGGAGGCCCGAAAGTCCTTGACCAACGGGTGTCCGGAGGACCCTGGCACGCGACGACAGAAAGCGTTCGATGTTGCTAATAATTTGCGAGCATACTCGAAAGAAACGTTACAACGACGGTATCGACAATTTCATAAACTCGAGATTTATTCTTCGCGGCGAACACGCAAAGTTCACTGACGCTTGCGTCACCGACTTCGCTTCTAAGTACCCGCGGTTAATGTCTCCTTGCTCCGATTTTTGAACGTAAATAACTACTTGCTCGGCTAGAACCGTTTCAAATGGCAGAAGTAAAATATTTCAGCCTAGGAATGTTTCTGATTTATCGCGTTCCCGTCAATAATTATTCCGCATGCAGATGAAATAACGAACGCTCGCGATATCAGCGTTATTCATTGGGTATTAATTTACTGTTAACCCGACGCAGTCGCGTATCCAGCGCGCAACAGACCGGTAGTTTCCTCATTTTTACGTAATACTCGTTACAATGGAGATACTCGTTTGAAGAAAATTGTTCGATAGCATTTTACGGATTTTTGCACAAGACGACGCAACCTGTCGTCGCGTGTGAAATCAGCATTCCGTGAATGTCTGAATATGTAATGGCTCGTTGATAAGAACTATCGTCGTGCATGAACTTGTTAAAATATGCCGTGACTCATCGGAGATTAGAGGAAGAGGAAAGAATTCCTATCGTTCTAAACATCTCCGGCTATGATTCCAGTCGATCGTAGCGACGCACTGTCTTATCGAAGATTTTAGCGACAGTTTTGTATAACGTTTAAAAAATAATTCTTCTCTAACGATACGTAATGTATTTTGTGTTTGGAGTACATTTTTGTCTAGTGACAATGAAAATAGCGTTAAATTTTAAGAAATAGACGTTATTGTCCACAGTGGGGAAACGTGAGTTCGTCATGACCAATTCGGTAAAAACTGTCGCGCCTCGAAGAAGTGACGCGTACTATCGATCTAATAACGACTTTACCCTCGATCCTTTTCTTTTCTTTCACGACCATTCGGTCCGAGGGCTCCGTTAGGATTTGGAAATCCTTTTTCGGCGCTCTGCGTCTCTTATTTTTCACGTCTCGTTCGCCGGGCGTGGATGGTATCGATAAGTTCCGAGTCGCGATGGCGGTAAGAAGACAGAAAAGAAAATACGTGCGAACCTGTGGCTCGGTGAAGTCGGTCGGTCGGTTCCTCAAACGCATCCCTTATCTGATCAGCGGCCCAGAGGCATAGGCATATAATACGGAACACTGGCGATCGCGTTGTCAAAGTCTATCCCCGAGCGCATCTCCGAAGACCGGGTCTCCCGCGGCGAATTCGACCATTGTTGCCCCGTTCGGGTCTACCTTCTAAGAAAAAACACCGATCGGCCCGCTATAACTTATTAATATCTGGAGGAAAGTGACTCCCTTCGGGCCGCGTAGGCAAATCCGACTGCGAGGGGCGCAACGAGTCTGTCATTTCCGCGGACTCCCGTGGGAACGGAGCTTACCACGGAAGACGTGGACCAGCGAGAAGTCGAAGGAAGGCGACAGGGAGATGCGAACACGCCGGTGGCATTGTGGAGTATTCTCGACAGGTGCAGATCCACCTTCCAGGAAACATCCTCCGCCGCTCTGTCAGGAAAGAATTCCGCGAGAAACGGGGACGTCTTTATAAAGAATGCTTGGCGCTCGATGTATGTACGTACAGTGAGCCACGAAAGTATCCAAACCCTCTACCAAACGCTTCGGAATCAGACAAAGCCAGCTATATTGAAAATTTCAAAATCATTTCACAATGTACGCAAAGTTTTATAGATATGACAATCTCTGTAAATATATTTTAAAAATGTCGACTGTAAGTATTCGAATGATACAAAGTTGGAAGAGAAATATTGAACACGGAGAGATGTAAACTTGGATGGAATTATGTTAACAAAATTGTGAAATCTGTATTAAAAATGTCTGCCAAAAAGGAATTAGTTATAATGAAGGCAAGTCGTATAGTAAAATTGCAGAATTATTAAGTCTACTATCTGGGACAAAATAACAAAATTTTAAACTAGAGGAACTATTAACAATCAAACAATTGGGAAATGAATATGATTTAAAAAATTTTAAAAATCCAAATACTTCTGGTCCACAACATGTTAAAATAGCTAAAATAAAATTGATAACTTTGAAGAATTCCACAGTGAGAGTCACCTTGGTACACATAAAGAAACATATGTAAAAATTTGTGACGAGAAAATGGACGTATCGCATCTGACTATACATATAATGCAACAGCTGATAGGTGAAGGCAGTCGGCGTTCGTTAAAAAATGGAAGCTGATCTAGAAGTCACAGTTATGGCAGTTCAGTAATCCATGGTTCTGTTCCCCTCATTAGGGAACTAGACGTAGAAGGCAATTGATAGTTTCATAACCTGGCAGCATTCCCACCTGCGAATAGCTGAGTTTTTGTTGCTGACTCGTTACAGGTGACAATAAGTAGTTACCCGTTTCCAGGTAGATATCTGGCGGCTCGCCTGCTGTGAAACATCGCGAGTTGAAAGACGGTACTTCCACCCTGAAATTATTGCAGCAACATTACGATAGGTAAAATTTTTACCATCTCGTGACTCAACGAATCCGCTGGTTGCTCAATGGCTGCATCTCGTCTCTCAGGCGTTTATTCTACGTGTACTTGTCTCGTGTCGCTGGTCCGTTCCTCCATTTGTTGCGCAACGAACGTACTATTAAATTAAATATTTCTGAACGAAAGAATAGGTTTGCGCCGTTACTCGGTAATTTCCCTTAGCGTCGATAAACGATATTATTAACAGAAAAATTTTTATTATGGGTCCATTACGATTCCTTCGAAGTTCTTAGAATTCAAAGTGTCGAAATAAAATTACTTTGAGAATAAAGATCATTCAGCGTGCACGTGTGAATGAATATTTTCGCGACGATGTTTACGTTTTAATGTTACGTAAACTGAAGTGTGTATATAAATTGAGGAAAATCGACGTATGTTATGAAATACGAAGTGCACTGCAAAACAAGAGATAACGTGCTTCAATGTTTATCTAACTTTTATTCGTTAATCGATACAAGTATTTCTTCAGTATCGTAAATCATTATTACCCAATGACCAATTTTTTCAAGACACCTTTAACCGCATTGCTTTTCTAAAATTTATTTTTTAGAATTTCAATACTCATTCTTGGACTCGTTTAAATAGAAAATGTTGCTATATATAATGGTTGTCTGGTGTATCTCGTAGTACCAATTTATCTTTTCGGTGCGACTTAAACGGTGATAATCGTCGTTGCATGTACGCTCTGCCGTGAAATATTCGGTCGCCCGATGATCGGAGAGTGTTTTACGCGAGCGGGTATCGTGGACAATTAATAATAAGAGAAGCGGAGGTATTTCAATATGGGCATCGATAACTGTTGTTAACGGACAAGCGACTCGATGATTGAACCTCCTTATCCAAGGTTTAAATCTATGAGTAAGAACGATGCACGACATATCAGGGATACAGTTACGCTTCTCACTGACTGCACTCGAGAGCCACGACAGCTCTCCCGCATCCAACCGAACGATCCTATCTAATTATGTAAGTTACCGGCACCTATGTACGTACGTGTACATGCGTGAGACTATAATACATGGCAGAGTTTACAAATTAGCTGTGGTTACGAGATGCCTGTACACGAGTGTCGGCAAAACACTAATCACGGTGATTGCAGGGGAGTGCAAATCGTCGGTGGGATAATATTCCGCGTAATTGGTTCAGCCCCTGTCAACCTGTCTAGCTATCGGACGATGTCTTAACCCGACAGTCTATACGACACGTAAACGTGCGGGATGCACGCATTCTAGCAAGGTATCACCTACCATGTCCGTTCGTGGAATCTATTACGTACTCCGATCTTATCTTATGCACAATTCTGAATTCTGCGTGGGTATATTCCTGTAATTTTCTTCCGAGCTACGTGAAGGGAAAAGTGTATAATTAAACACAACGATATTGTAAATAGAGTAAACTGCTTGGAACAGAGAAACGACTGTCGTACGAATGCACCGAGTCGCAGTGGCGGCCATTTATGTACTCACGTACAGGTCGTGTTTTAACTTCGATACCGTGCATATCGTCTTGGGAAGCTTGCAAAATTATCTAAATCATTATAGAATGTCAACCTACCGTTGTGATGTTTTTTTTTTTTTCTTTTTGAGTTACTACTTTGATGCTAATATTAATTACAATCAAGCATACATGCAGGCCAGGATGAATATTTTACTTTATTTTATTTATTTCCATTCTTCTTATTTTTTAGCCCAATTTTATTTTGGTCTAAAATTTCTTTAAGTTTGGTATCGAAATTATTATTATTTCCCTTCAATTTGAGTCAAATTCCATTGAAAAAGCACGTTTTTTGACGAAGTTACAATCATTCGAAGAAACGTCTGCATTTCCTAGCCTTCGAACTGTGCAAAGAAGGACTCGTTTCTAATCAAATTCTGAAGTCTGAGCGATTTTCAATGTCAAAATTCATGAACTATCATACGTATATAATGAATACTTTATAATGTCGTTAAAACTAGAAAATATTGATTTCAGGACACAACTTTAATTTGCTACGGTTGACAATATACATAGTTAGTAAAAACTTTGCTACCTAAGCAACACAAAAGTGAAGATTCTGCGTCTAATCCTTAATCGATAGAAATATAAGCATTGTTTCGAACTGTAACTTCATAGAAAAACATACTTTTTCAATAGGGTTTCGCTAAAATCGAAGGGAAATAATGACCGTAGTCGTAGGTACGACTCGAAATCTCAACTTGAAATCCGTAAAAGGTACGATTCGTATCCAGTGACGTCACTTGCATTTCTGGTGTCTCATTGTTCAAAGATAGACGTGCATCACTAGACGAGGGGGGAAGCAAAGGAAGAATCATTCAAGTTCGAAACCGTGGATTCGTGCGAAGGAGTTAGGTACGTTGGCATGTACGCATACCTACGCTGATTGTCAAAGCATTTTTCGATTAGCTACCGGAGATATTAATGATAATTAGAAAGCACTTTACGCGTACGCAGTTACAGTTACAAAATCGATAGAAAGAAATACGAAGCCTTGCAACACGTTTTCGTAACGCGACTGATATAAAAGGTAATCGTGCTTTAATCTATCACAATAATTTAATACAAACAATTTCTTGCATTTTAAATTTCGAACGTCCATCTTTTAATTTATTTCTTTTATTTATTTTGTTTCGTAATTGTAATTTCAATTATCCCGAAAAATCTACGAAACGAAAGATGCACTTATTGGAGGAGCTATTTATATGCAACTGTTCTCATTTTCTTCCAAATTCGTGAGCAATTTAAGTTCTCGTTAAATACATTTCATCTTCGTTGATTAATAATATCACACATTTCGCTCGAGTAGAGAAACGTGAATCTTAATTGCGTGTCACTCTCGGTTAGTCGAAGTATTTGTTTCTCGAAGGATCGTGTGTGGGATTCATCGTAGACCTAAAAAACATACTGTAATGCGTCTGCCACTGTTTTTCCAAGACTGTTCTCAGTATTTCGGTCATACGTGCTTGCTGGTACTTACGTACTTGCAAGACCGTTACTCGATTCATGGAAAGTTTCGATCAAACTTTTACCACGAACTTCTGATCCAGATTCTGCAGAGACCATGACCATGGTAGCGATGATGTCATCGTCATCGAGGACTTTCTCTTCCGCGAGCTTTTGTACGCGGGCGGTGTCCCGCGCCATAAGCACAGTAAGAAGTTGAAGTGTTGGGAGAGTGCAGGGCAACGCGCATTAAAGAAATGCACGTAGTATGATTTCATCGTGCAATGTTATGAACTAATTGAACGTTCCAGAAACTCTAAACGAACATCCTGTTTCTACGCTACGCGTTGAAATGTTATAATGCAATGGCGTACTCGAATAATCAGAGGACAGAACCCATCATCGTCAAGATGAATAACAAGATTTATTTATAAAATTTTGCAAATTTTATCTGTGCAATCGGACGAATAACTGTCTGTTTCGACCAATACAATTTTGTAAGAGTTGGATCGAAATATTTCCACCTATAAAAAAAATAAATATACTACGTAATGTGTCTCTTTAAATCATGCAACTTTTGTACGTAAAATTTTTTCGTGTAACGCATATTTTGGAAGTTATAGAGCTCCACAAGTTACGTAGACCACCCTGTATACATATAAACAAAAATCACGACATACAAATGAATTAAATATTTTTAATTGAAATGATTAGAATGAGGATATCTGATATAATTTAAAGTCCACTTAACGTATTCAAACAGCAGACACGGTGTGAAAAAGGCGAAAATAAACCGAACAACCCCTCTTGCAAATAGCGTCAGTCCGTTTAATAAACGGTTTTGTGCGATAGAACGAGTAGAATGATATATTAAATTTTTGTTGTAAAACGACCGCTATCGGTATAACCCTGGTGGTCTTTTCAAGTAACTCGAGTTGTTTTTCTCCCCCTCCACCCCCTCCCCCCTACGATTACATCGAATACCATTGGTATCTGTCGTCGTTCAACGTTCCCCATGCCTAATGGTCCGTATTAATCGACCTGTACCGCAATTATCTACGTCACCAGTCAAAACTTGACCGAGACACCGATTACGTGACTGAATTAGGTCGCCAGTGGGTGCAATTAATAACGAGACGACACATCCATTAGGCATGGGGACGCACGAGTTATGCTCGAGCCTTTTTCTGACAAGCTTTCCTGCAGCATCGATCTTCGAACCGCTTGCATCGCGATAACGCGCTATCTGCGAATATTGATTCACATAACGACGCGGTAAGCTGTAAAAAATGTACTTGTCAAACAATACGTCTTCTCAAATTAATGGGTTTCATAACTCAAATCTAATACGGATAAAGTGAAAGGAAATACAGCCGGGTCTCGATTAATTACAGGTAAAACGGTGCGAATTATAAAACGATCGCGTTCGATGCAAACAAAAGTTCAGCTTATGGGGAATTCGATAGGTATTTTCAGATTAATTTTTGTACAAATAATTTCTTATTTAAATAATCCCTTATCTGGATAAATTCGTGTTCGAGTATATATTTCTTCATCGGGGTAAATAAAATTCCTAACTTTCATCCGTTATCCAAATCAAATCTCGATCTCAAGTTTTATAATCAAGTCTTACATATTAAAATCAACACATTTTTACATTCACGAGGTATTCGCAAAACAAATCTTATCTATTCCTTGTACGAACAAGACTAAGCAAAATTAAATAGTATACGTTTGAGAAATTATTTGAAATTAAATCGTACGTCAAGGAATTGATAGACAAAAATAATTTTTGATAAGAATATTGCGTGAAATAATTTTTATATACGTTTTTTTTCTTCGTCAGCCAAAATGGCCGACCGCACAGGGTGCAGCGCATCTTTCTATAATTATTATATAATCGTGCCTCGTGTTGCATATCTTGCAATAATATAACTATGTATGCGCCGGCAAATGCCATCGTATTTTTTTAGACGAAGGTCGTCCGATATCGCGCCTAGCATTTTCTCGTTGTAATACAAGGGACGAGTCTCTCAGCTAAAAATAGAAGTAAATTAACGATGCTTTTACAGCGCGTAGACACATCTTCTTAATGTATACACGTTGCGAGTCGCCTGTGCGAATCCACTGGTTGCTGCTCAATGAAACGTCCTTGCGTCATCGTCGTGTTCGCACGACGTCACGATGACGTCGCGACGACGTTGCAAGAGCGTGGCTAAATATTTGTTCGCGACTGAATCGGTTCTTCCGGGAAGAGATTCCGAGATTAGAAGAACCGTCGGCCGGAAACCAGATGGCGTGGCTTTTTTATCCGCGCTCCACTTCCGACTTTTTCGTGTATCGGAACTGTTCACCGGTTCGTTACGCGTACACGAAACTTTTTCGATGACTAAAGCCTCGCGTTACGCAACGGGGGAAATTTCGATTAACGTAATGACTAATCGCACGGTTCGCACGTTTCCGTTGCCGTGTGCAACGTGACGCGTGCACAACGCTGCGAAATAAATTCCGTACGACGAATTTATTTTTCATTAAACCGTGCCTCCCGCGTCGCCCTCTTGGGAAAGTTTCAATATCTTAAATAAGCTTCCCATCCATAATTTAAAAGAATAATATCTTCATATAATTCTCGATACGACAATTTTATTGTCACAATGATACCCTCGCTTTCGCGAAGAGGGACTGCGACGGTGCTGCAGGCAATATGAATGCAGATTCCAGTCGTAAGTTTCGTATTCAAATTCGTAAGGTTTGGCCCACGTCAACCTGTCCTACATGAATTATAGCAGTGACACGACCACGGATGAGCCGGGTAGATTAAATAAGCAAAGGGGGACTCGGGGATTCGCACTGTTTCCGTGGCCATCCTAGATACGAAACACACTGGAATTTTCGACTACGCTGACGGGAGGTAAGGACCCCGACCGTCTTCGATTTCATCGAGCTTTTGTAAGTTGATAGCGTGCAGGTTCCTAAATGACACCAGTGAAATATCAGGCACTGTCATTCGATAGTTTGAAAAATATAAACAAATAAAGCGACTTGTTTTAAATTTTGCAAGATCTGTTGATGATCCAAATTTGTAGTATCCTGATCCGAATCCATTATTATTTTTTTTATTTTCAATAAAATAATGTCCAATTCGAATTCAATCGAAAAATAGAAATAATTAGGAAATGTATTATTTCTGACAAATCACAGTCAATAGAGAAGCTTCATTAGAAAAATGGGTCAAAATTAGCAGCAGAACACGATAAACTATTGAAACTTTAATTTGTATTATTATTAGACCGCGTTTGCATTTATGCATTTAAAAAATATGAAATACTTTATATTTACGGATAGAGACAACCCTCTCCAAAACTCCCATTTCATTAAATCTATTAATAAAGATGTGAATTTGCATAGAGATCCGTAGTGTAATTATTATTATGAAAACTGTGGGGATACTTTTTGAACGAATATTTTCAAATATAGAGTGACCGGGACGCGTTGGGCAGAGATACCCGGCCTGTGGCCAGATACGTAACAAGCCACACGCGAAATTCACACACGAATGACGAAATATGAAATCAATAAAGTGTGGCTACACAAAGAGCGTTATTTTCACTCGGTCGGATTTCGCGGCGATAAGATAGACGCTGAGGAGCGTATTGTATCGAATGGCGTATACCCGAATGCACAATTGCAAACTTTCCGATGAAAGTTAACGGTCGCGTTTCGATGCACAGGCATACTCGTAAAATCGACCACGTAACGCAGGTATGTCCGAACTAACAAGAGGAGGACCACGATTGTATTTCAACGATCGAGATCGCATTTTGCGAACTTATTCGAACCACTGAAAAATGGTGTGCGCGTACCTGAGCGTGAATACGACTTCATTTTCGAAAAATTTGTATTTATGTAACAGCTTTCCGGAATAGATATCCGGAAAAACGAGTCTGAGAAATGATTCATAGGAATGGATTTTAACAAAATCGTTGAGATACTTTGAATGTCTTTTAATCATTGTCTATTCGAATTTGCATCTGATAATCATAATTTGGCTTAAAATTCAGGTGTATGTCCGAATAACAAACAGTACTTTTGTTTGAAATTCTTCGATCGTGATCGTTATATTATCATAAAGATTAAATTTTCTCGTAGTTTGCGTCGAAGTTGTTTTCTCGCGTTTATTTTAAGTTTCCACGTGTGAAAGTACCCCTGAATTTTACCAAAGGTATTTTTAAGATCTGTAAATTAATAAATCGTTTGCAAACGTTGCTTTTTAGCAGTTCAAACCTTGTCCAACCAGACGAGAGGGTAAATAGTTCTCTTTTTCTTCGTCGACTGTTAATATCGACGTTTGCTCCGTTTCGTCGCTGGAGAGTTTGCCGTTGTTTGCCATCTCGTCTCGTTGGACGAAGTATGGTATCGCTTCGACGAAGGCGTGCGCGCATTCACACTGCGAGACGAATTAATTCCAGTCGCGACGACAAACGGCAGACTGGTTGGGACGCTTAGGACTCGCGCACACGCACACTTGCTGCGATCCTTCACGATCTTAACAATTGATGGAACCTTCCGTGAGATGGTCCCTCGATACGGGGCAATACTTCGTGGTTACGTGCATTTATCCAAGAACAATGAACGCTGGAAATCCAACGTCCCGAACGCCAACGAAAAATACTTAAGCGAAGCTACCGTGAAACGGAATGACTTTGAGTAACGACTTTCTTCGTCGCTAATACGAATTAAATCGATTGATTGTCCAACTTTGATAGTTACTATTATAATTAGAAATGGATTTAAGGGGACGTAATTAATTAGTTTTTAACTGTCAGTAAACTACAGTACAGAAGAACTTCATTCATTAGAACGAAATTTTTGTCAATATTATAGTGAACTTCTTTGTTAGACTCCTATCATTCAGAGTACTGTCAAGCTCTCAATTTATGTGAACATCCCTTATGGACAAAATTGTTGCAGATGGACGTCGCGTCTGGTGAACATAAATGCTATAGCATCTCGTGGTTCAAACCTTTAAACTTGAAATACAAGTACAAGAAATATATTTTTCATCAATCCAAACAGTTAATTTTATGCAAAGGTTCAAAGTAACGCGACTCATTAAAAAGTTAATTTTTGAAAAAATAGAAAGTGAAAATAATGATGAGAAAGAGGGAGCGTTGCACTATCCGAAGTAGTACGTTTCGTAGCATGCAACGAAATATAATATCTACAAGAAGAGAACCTGAACACGTACTTATTTTAGCTTGAGAAATATCTTTCGTTCTTGAAAGTTTTGATGGGACTTGAGCGTTTTCGCAAATACATTATAATAATTGTGAAATAATGAATTTATAATTTCCGTAAATGATACATGATGTCTGCGACCCTGCAAATTATACGGCACAGCAAAACAATTTCTGTCTCTCGTTTTCTCGTTCTGACGTTCCCCGCCGTGGACCCCGTTTTTGCGCTAATCGTCGAAATTATCTGCGTGAGAAAATCGCGAAAAACGTGATATTTTGCCCTTCTTCCATTCGTCCGGACTTCTTTCTCCGGTGACTCGCCTTTTTTTACACTTTCGTTCCGTGCGAAGGCAAATACGAGTAATCATACGTCATTTCGCGAGGATTTCTGGTAGTCTTGTTACTCATCGCTTATTGGTACGAATATTATGGTCACCGGATACAAAAGTGACGGTAATGACTTTGGTCAAGAATATTGATGATACAATGATAAAGATTCCACCGCCGAATTCCGGGGCTGCTCTTTCGTAATATCATGGGAATCTCTTCGTTTATGTTTACCTTAATTGCAACCTCTATTACGCGTTGAATAATTAACTTTGTTTGCGACTGCTTTCGTAAGCGTTAACATCTAGGCAAATCTGGAATTGTTTGCTAGTTACAGGTATCGATTAGCATTATAGAATGGATTTTATATTGCGTCCATCTTTTCTTCGATAAATCAGGGGTTGAAAACAGTTACGATGTCGATTCCGGTTACGAAACAGTTATAAGAACCGAAGTTATAGCGTAACGGTTATGAATAAAAAAGGTTCTGGTGCATGTATATCGGTTATGGTTACGGTTCTACAGAACCGTTATTTTATCGGCTCTAAAACGGTTCTAAAGCGATTCTAAACTGTTCTTATGTCGATTATTGTTTCTATATTTTACGTGCTTTCAAAGATATATGAATTTTTTTAAATTTTGCTTTGGTATTTTTAATTTATATTTGTTTTATTAATATTACTTTATTAGTGTATCTTGTGCAATTATACAATATAAATTATGCATAACATTACATTTATACGATAAGTATAAATAAACAAATTTATTTATTTGTTGGTAATGGATACAGTAATAGGTTTGATACATACATATGCAATATGTTATGTATGAAACCAATATTATACATACTGTTACACCGAAATTGAAATCAAATTTTTCTGACACTCGACAACAGCAAAAACGTCAAGAACAGAAGTTTTATTGCGTCAATGTCGTTATATTAATTGCAAATTTGCTCCGAATCTGTCAAGATCGTAACATCGAACGAACGACTTCGACATTATTTTTACGTTCGAGTGTTAGGTTTTCGTATTGGCCCGTATTTGTCTGTTCTTTCGCAGGTGTGGGCCGTCGGTAATTACATAGGGTTGGTCGCTGGTCGGCGAAAGCAACTCCCACTTAAACACTCCGAGTATTAAATATTAATGTGTATTTAAATAAACCGCCAACGGAACAAAGACGCTTCTCTTACGGCTCTTCTGGCTTTCGTTATTTCGAAGTAACACGACGGGTTAATATCAGTGTGTTCGTTAACGAGATATTTGCACCTCGTGCATCAGTTAATTAACATCGTTTCCTAAGATTATCCGAGGAGAACATTATGGACGACCATTTCCGAGCGAATGCAAATTACGCGAGAATGGTAAATCGTTCTACTTTTCAGCGGTGAGACATCTACGATTTGTTTACGGCAAATTAAATCAGAATTGGGCAAATTTTATTCACTAATAAGATAGGTGTCTCAGGTTCTACACACTTGGTATAGGTTTTTTTTAATATTATGGTGATTTGAAAATATCTGTGAATTTTATGGGATATTATTATTTCACGATCTCTTTTTTCAAACATTTGATTTCCTTACTCGTTACTGACAGGATTGAATATTATAAGACTATATTTCAATACTATTTGTTCTTTAATTTTATTTGTTTCTTCGGCTAAAACGCTAAAATATATAATTATCTTTTTTTATTTTAGTAAAAACTCATCGTAATTGAGAATTTATTTCCATTTGTCGTTTCGAACGTTGAAAATGTCCGAAACCATAAGACGACGAAGATGTAGAATGTCATTAGTATTTGATTTCGAACAAATTTTTACATATTTGAAAAGAATTGTAAAAAAATAATTAAAAAGACCCTATAGAAATATATGGTTTATGATAGAGTACCTCCTCGAATGATTCGATTATTAGCAACGTAACGAAGTAAAAAGACATCGCGCTGGTTAAACGGATATAGAAATATACTTTACGATGTTACCGGTGCTTTTATCCGCCGGCTTATTCTAAACACCCACACGCGAAGTGGAAGAATACAAGTGCTCGCAAAGATTCAATAACGAGCAAGCATCGGCGTTGCCTTGCAATTTAATAACACTCAATCAGATAAAGTCTGCGAAATACGAAGACAAGAAATTCTTCGTATCGTTGATAGAAATTTAAACTGTTCCATAGAGATCGTAGAAGTAATGAAAGCTACCATTTATGTAGGTGGAACAGGTGGTAGATAGTGAAGCGGTAGAGCCTTTGTTTTCCAAGCATTATACGTTTAGCGAATTTCTATCTTTATACGAAAATACACGCATTTACAAAATCACGATTTATCTACAAAATTAAGTCTATAAATTTGGTACGAATACAATTAAAATTTTTATTATATATTTTTACGATTCATGCACGAAGTATTTGAACTGTTTGGATCAGAGACCAATACGTAATCGTTGCTTGAATAATTAAGCTTGCTTGGATAATCAAGATTGCTTGAACAATCAAATACTCGATTCAAACGATCCAAGCCAAGGTTGACTGGGTTCGTATTTTTTAATATTCGTACACTTCTGCTTGCTGTTAACAGTCTAAAACACTTACAGCTTCATTGGGCATCGCAGGGGCTTTCGAGTCTTGAAATGTGAACCGCTGCGCGTCGTTGAAAGTATGCGTCTGTGAAGCAAGGTAATAGCATTGATACAAAGATATGTAAATTAAGCCCGAGGTCCTGAAGTATATAACAAAATGGTAAGGGAGGACAGCGGTTCGAGAACGTATAGCGTCTAGGTGCTCCGCTTACGCGAACAAGGTCTAAAGGATGAGCTCGGATAAGAGTACACTTTATTAGCAGAATCTGCCCACGCAACCTTATTAATTCGCTAACCGTGACATCATCGTCATTAACGGCTTTCCAACATCCTTGTGATTTTATCCACCTTGTTACTTTCACTTTTCGATCATTGTCCGTCTAAGAAATTCTAATTGTTTCGTGCCAGGATTAGAATCGTGTCAGAATAACCAGATTACATTTTTACGAACCGTAATTGATCATCGAAACTAATAATAGAAAAACAAATACGATGACGCAAACATTCGACAAGTAGATCTTTATTAATAGAATTAATGAATTGTAGAACTTGTACAGGGTTGTTTCAACCCCTAAATATAATAATTCGTATCTTACGTATTTCTGATATATTTACGTATTAAGTGCATTACGTAATTTTTTAAAAATTACCTATAAATGCATAACAATCCGCAGTCTAATAATAAACTTCAGATTCTGCTCAAATTGGAGTCGAGCTCCGCCATACGTGGGCCGCTCGTTTGGGAGAAACGTTCGACCAATTTTAGCAGATCGATTTAAATTTGAAAATTGTTCGATTTTAATGGGACAACCGGGCATTTGTGTTTTGGTTTATGGCCCGGTAATAGTTGGCGTTTCTCGCGTTGTCTTGGCGTATTTATACGCCAGTGTTTTCCTTTTATACTGCGACGGTACATGTCAGCGGTCCCGTTTGTCGGTAATTGCCTCGTGGTCTTGGTTTAGGAGTGGCGGAGGTTACGAGGACGTAACACCTACTATTTCGCAATCTCTGATTATCGAGATATAGGCAGTTAAAGTTTACAACTGTGATTTATAGCGCTTGTTGTTTAAACACGCACTCTCACGCAAGAAACAACCGTCGATACACGTTCACGCACCTCGTACTGCTCCAAAATCCATCACGTTTGACTTTGATATATTTACCCACCGATTTTAATAGATTTCCAACACACTGCAATCGAGCGTTTCTCATATCAGGTCATTTTATAAGGCTTTTCGTATTCTTTTCTGGCAAACAAGCTGTACGATCCGAGACGAGAACTATAAATAAATAAATAGGAATGTTTGATGCCTCTAAAGTAAGAAAACAAATGGTATTAACTTAGCTAACTTAAACTTTGGTTGAACTTTGTCAGATCATTAGGCGATTAACTTAAAACAACTTCAATATAATTCTATATAATTCAAGTTTTTGATATATTGATTTCAGTTGCTGTTTACGTAAATCTTTTATTTCGCTTTCGTAGTATTGTAACTTGTTTGTTTTGGTTTGGTAACAAATTACGAGATTTATTCATACTTTTAAATAAAAATATACTGTTAAAAAAAAATTGATAAAAAGCAAACGGTCTCAAACGGAAACAAACAATAAAGAGTTCAATATTGCCTAATATTTTACGATTAAAATTCAAGGATCAAGAAGATCAAACATTTATTATGCATCGTATCGACAGCAGGAGTGATTCACAGTCGTGACGTTCGAATTAAATGTAATTAAGTCTCGGTAAATTACGCGTGCGTCCCCCGTGAACCAGGCAGATAACTCAGCGTTGAGTTTGCCTTCGCGTCCGATCGCCAGGAGGGACTAGCCGCGGGAATAAAGCGGGGAAGAACATCGAACGAGAAAGAAATGAAATGGAAGGAAAAGGATCCGAAGGTACAAGAGGAATCGCTCGTCGATCTTCTGCTCCTTAGTTGTGCGCAATAATGCGCGTGTAGCCGCGTAACTCTTTGCTTCGTAAAATCTCTAGAATGCGGACTAGAGTGCTGCGTGGTAGACTATCCTATATACCGTCTGTCCAAAAAGTTGCAGAATTTTAACCGTAATAAATTAACTGACACCAAAATTTAACCATTGGACGGAGAAAGTATATTATATTGATATAAATAAAGTGTCCATTTTTTTTAAATTCAAATTTCCCGCCTTTGGAACTTGGCGTCTTTGAAAGTATGATTTTATTAACGCCAGACAGTGTACGCGATTAAAAGTTATTTAAGCATGAGTTTAAATCCAGAAAAGTTTAAAGAACGACCATTTAATTTGCAAGCAGCCTAATAGACGAAGATTAAAAATGTTCGTAATTGTTAAGAATCGTAAGTACGATTACATTATCGACTTCGCCGCGGTACTTAATACCTCGTGGACGTGATTTACGAGCGATATCGGTAAAACGAAAGCATATTTTTTAATCACCGCGCATGGTAATCAGGAGAATTACATACTCGTACGTTTGAGGGGGAGCAACGCGGAGTAAGGAACGAAACGCGAGTAATAAAAATAAGATCGTCGGTTAATTTTGTATCGTGGGGCACTTTGTAGTATGTTAATATTTCATTCGGAACCGGGATAAGTTTCAAGTAGCCTTGGTACGTACCCACGTAAGTACAGTGTACCGTTTCTATCAATGTAAGTTCCTCGCAAACGATCTTGACCACGTACAAAGTAAAAGAAGTTTTTCGATCGGATGATTAATCATTTCGTGAAGACTAACAATTATCCCAACGGTTAGTCGAAAGACGATAATTTATCAATTTTAAATTGAGAGAGACAGGCGGTTCCGTATAGCGAAACGCTGCGTACCGAGTTTGAGCCTTTAATTATCAGCGTTTTGAAACGCTAGGTTAATCCGCTTAATTTGTGTGCATTTCGATTATACTATTATTTTCAACGTTAACGTTTATGCTATACACTCTCGATATATATTTGCTTTACGTATACGAGATAATTGAAGGTTAGTGGTATTCAAATTTGAAGTGTTTACGTGTTTTGTAAACATTTTTTTAGAATGAAATATTAGTTATATAGTAAAATAATTTTAGTGACAGAATTATTATATTTATGAAGAATATAATAAAAATGTTAAAAAGATCAGATACTTTGTAACTCTAATATTATTGTCTCAAAGAATTTTCAAAAGGTTGAGGGAGGATAGAAAAAAAAATGAATCTCTTAAGAACTATTTAGCGTGCTACCAAGTAAATAATTTCCCAGTTTGATGTAGCTATTATTTAAGACCTAATCTTTAAGTATTTCAGTTGTCACGACTTGAATAATTTTAACAACTATAATTAGGTTACAACAGATTATGCATATAATTTAATGAAATATGTAATTACTTATAATTTCTATATTTAACTTCAATCTTTATCGAGAAAGATTCAAGCACAGTTAAATTTGTCCATAGAAAGCAACTCGAATAATAAGATATTGTACTTTCTAGGTTTGCAAATTACGTCCAAGATTCCATCGTCCGTTCGTTGGTGAAAAAAGTCTGGCATTATAATGCTTATCTTCTTAACAAACGGTGAATGCGCGGTTGAAGTTACGGTCGCAGGTTGCGAAACCGCCCTACGTATTCGAACGCTCGAGAATAAATTTCTAAACGAAAGACACGGCAATAAGCTTAATGGAGTGAATATTGTTGTACTCGGTGAGATTTTACTTTCGAAAGTAGAGCGAGTCGCAGTCGAATTTACAAAAGATATTGAGTTACTTTTGCTGTGCCCCGGGCGGTTGTCAGACTCACCGCGCGTCCACTCGAATTGAATGACCGTCGTCGCGCGTGTGTGTGACACGGGCGCAAAAAAAGGCCGCCGGTACAGGTAAGTACGTACGTGTCCAAGAAGGTACGTGTCTATTCGAGCGTGTTACGAGACGCGTGCATTTACGTGCATGCTACACAGTTGGTAACGCCCGTGAAATCGCTTATTGGTTACCAATCTCGTTGGTTTTTGCCCATAAGAGAAATTCGCTCGCGCGGAGGTGTGGTACCAGTTTGTCGGCTAGATTTACGAGGAGACCGCCTTGAGATTATTGTCGCACACTCACCACAGACCCCGAGCTGAGGAACCGCGAATAATGCGTGCCAGCCCGTTGCAAAAAGGAACACCAATAAGGGTGGACGATTTGGTCTCTTTAGCCGGTCAACCTGTTCTCATCGAGTACCCTACGAACGCCGGAATGAATTCCGGATTTTTTTCCGGATGGGACAATACTATCGTGATCGAAGATGGATGCTCGAGCTTCGTGCTATAAATTGCAGTATGCAAATTTAATAAGCGCGCGCGTTGAACTTCATCGTTCCTCGCTATACGTTGCTTTGCGCCGCGGTTCTCCAAACCTTATCGGTATAGTGTCGCGAAACAACCTTGATGTATCCATTTCAACTAAATAACATTAAATGTACTGGTAACCAATAGAAAACTCAGTCGTGGAATAAATAAGGTTTAAAATATTGATTTATCGATATAACGCGAACAAATACGCAAAATGTAAGAATTGAGAAAAATTTCTGACTATAATTTCGTGAGCGCATAATCGATAATAACAAAACATCCCAGCTTTTCTTAATGAGTGAAACGGAAAGTCCAAAGTAACTTTTTGAAGTTTGACAGTTTTTCCAGCTCTCATGAAACTGTTATCATTCGATAATCAATCGTGTTTACTCTTAAACGCACTTACTTAAAAATCAGATATCAAATATATCTTGTCTCGATGTTATTTTAATGCTACAAGAAATTCGCTATCTCTAATTATATCAATGCCTTACATAGCATTATCAAATGATTACTGAGCTTGATTAAACACTCGATGCACATATTTATGGTCATTCTCAAGAGTTACTAGGAAATGTGTGCAACGAGTGTGTATATGATCTCTCTTAGTAAATATATAAATATCAAGATCATCGAATGCTTAACAAAAAGTTGCAGTTTTACGTAACAGATGTATACAAACGTATTAGAAATGTCAAATATATTTTTCTACATATCCTCATGCAGAACTATGCATTTATGTAGATACTCATGAAAATTGAACTATACGAACATTTTGATGACGTCAAAACAATACAAATTACACTTTTTCTCGTGACTTTTTTACTAATAGTACTGAAATATTCTATTGTGTCTTTATATCTGAAATATTCTATTGTGTCAAAAATTTGTATTTCTGTATTCTTCATTGTATTCCAACTATTTTTAATTACAATTATTTTTAAAGAACTTTCAATTGTGTGAAATAAAAATTAGTTTGAATAAGATCGTGTTTAAAATTTGCATCGTGAAAGCTTCACTAATTTGAAGACACAATGGGTAATAAAAAAGTCTGTACCGTTGATCGTATCCCGAGTTCGTTGGAACTATTTTTTTACAGTATGTATATCCATAGCTCGTCTATTATACCATTTTTGTTGTTTATTAACCAGTGAAAGTAGCTGGGCGTTATCTTTTGGCATTTCAATTTAAAGGATTGCGACTTCTTTACGAGTTAGGTGTTAACTGTTATGCTGCGAATAATAACATCAAGAAGTGTGCGACTGTCGCGTTGCAGTAGACACTTAACTCTAGCCTACGATTTATGCTAAATGTGAGAACATATGACATCATCGTGCAGACAGCTCAATTAGTTACAGCGATTTATAAATATTCCAGCACTGTGTCGACTGCAGTTCGAAGTTATCGTTTGAATTTCCATTTTAATTAAAAATTTGATTTAATAAGTTAAAGGGTAACGTATAGTAATTTACTACTGGCTATTTACGATCACCTTTATCAGCCTTAATACGAGAAAAACTAATCTTTATTGTACTATAATAAATTCTCGATTTAACGATTTCGGATTTAGTGTGAGTACCAAACTAAAACAGTCGCAAAAATTATTATGAAAAATATTTTGTATTATTAAATAAAGCATAACAAAAGAAATCAAGTTGGTAACTGTTTCGTTATTCTTTCAAAAAATTTATATCATTTTTCACAAGATTAATTACACGTTAATATTTTGTCCATAAATCATAGGGTATTTAAATTTTACGAGTCAGAAATAACCTAATAGCTGCTTAAAATCATTCTATTTCTTCCTTCGTTAAAAATTTTCATCGCTCATTTATCTCCTTTCAAATTTAACATTTCTTTTTATGTCAATGTATTTTCATGGTATTAGTAATTAAGGATTTAATTTCAATGTTTAAAAAGTGGGCACAATTCTCTTAACCTAATTTCTGTGCATTTAGAAGTACTTGTTAATATTAAATAATGTTTAGGAAACTGTTGAGTAGAACGTTTCCTACGGCCTTATTCAATTAGCTAAACCGCAACACAACGAAAACAACACACATTTAACGGCACATTAAGGGATTTATGTTTCGAATGATGAATTGGTTAAAATAGATAGTCGTAGCAGCAATTTTATAGCATTAAATCTCCCAACAGTCCGGTAGAAAGGAAAAATAAAACGTCCGTATTAGTTCAGCGTCTATTAATATTCCAATGCGCCTAGCAAAAGGTTTCTTCTTGACACAAATCATCTTTCTAATTTCTTCCCCTTCACCATTACGCTTCATCGTACGAGAATCATTTGCAAGAGTCACATTATTTATGATTGAACACGAAATTGTCCGCGTCCCACGCTTTCATACAGACTTACCTTAACGCAGTCATGATTGTCACATAACTTGATACTTTGCTATGTCTCTTAATATATACTGTTCTCTACATAGTAGCAGCTGTTATCGCCGCCCTTAACACGACACAATTTTAAAAGGGCTGTAAAAGCCTTAAAAAGGGAGATCCTGAAGTTGTGAAAAGTTGTAGGACAACAATTATATTCTCGAATTAATTGTTTTCGATTACGAGCGACTGAAACTCTTGTACTAAATTGGTGCTTTAGTATGGATGAAGTGGTTGCTATCGATGAAAAATTGATAAAAACGAATTTTTTGACCCGCTGATGCGCTTTCCACCCTTGTTGCTTTTCGCTGGACGGATGGGTCATCCATTACGAGTATCGTAAAAAGTCATTGATGTAACGAGTACGCGGGTCGCGAAATATCATTAGCGCACGCAGTGGCGTAGAACGAAAATACAGGTCGAATAATTCGTCGGATGCCGGCGGGGACGTAGGCGGCCTCCGGTATCATTTGTTTTGCGCGAACACTGTACGCGATAGGACAAGCTCTATCCGTCTTGCCAAGTTCTTCCTTTTCCTCGTGCGCGTTCTCGAGCAGTGGACTTGAACGAGATAGCCGCAAGCACGGGAGTCGAGAGAGTTCAGAGACAGCACGCGACGGTATCGCGTAGCAAGAATTAAATCGATGATACACGGAGGACACGCTTCTAAATTATACGCGAAACCGGTGTCCAGGATGCCTTTGGTGAAACCAGCGAGAGTGAGATCCAGGATGAGCGCGGTCGTGTCGCGTGTAGGCGATTTTTGACATCTACAGATGAATCAAACTTTGATCACAACGCGCGAATTTTCATTTTTGACTTCGACGATTGAGACGAGGGATTCTCGCGAGCACAGAACCCTTGCAAAACTGTTTATTTCGGTGCAAAGTGGTGGGTTTTAATCGATAACGATAATAATAGTAGTGAGTAAGATTTTAAAATCTACTATGAGAGGAAATAAAGAATTTACGAATGGAGCAACGCAAAAATGCGATCAGAACCCTTGTACCGGGGGATGGTATTATAAGATTCGAATTTTGGATCAAAATGACGTCGCTAATAGATTGACAGCCGCCTCAACCATATTGGATAACAGGACTTTTCACTGAGGAACTAAACAAATTAATTCTCAAAGCTATTCGTTAATAAAAATAAATTTGAATAGGTTGCAAAAATAAAAACATTCTTTGATATCATAGAAAATTTCATCTGATCTGACCATTCAAATATCTTCAAAAGTGTTGATTATATTGGAAAATATTTGAGACAGAAATTAAACGGTTTTAAGGGGCGCATAATCTGCTGTAATCTTTCGCAATTTATTAATGTTTCTTTTTAATGAAATCATATATTTTGTAACACAATCAATTTGACCTAATAATTATACAGTAAAGTTGGTCGAATCGATGCTAAAAGGATCAACAGAGATAATTAAGCGGAAGGACTATTCCACGAGGTACTAAAAAATAAATTTACGAAGCGTGTCGATAGTTTTGTGGCTTCGTATTTATTTTTCCAGCCTTATCGTCGGATACTGAGAGACTAGGTAGGTCTTGGGAGTTCCGGAAGATAGGGTTACGGTTAGAGAAATAGACGATCACGATCGTTTAGCCTCCCTATGATAATTTCGTGCGTGCCTCGACATCGTTTTAATATACTTCTTTTATTGCCCAGTTTGGTCAACAAGCAATTTCGTGTCGGCAGGTAGACGAGGTCAATCCTATCCCAAATTGTTACGAGCCTCTCGAACACTGCGACTACATCTTAAGTGGGAATAAATCTGACGGCCTCCGTAACTCTTCCTTCGCTTCTCACCTTTGCCCGAAAAAAAGGAATCCTCGTCGTAAAACACGTTAATACGTTTAGTCGGTCGGGAGGTTGCCATTGAAACACGTGTCGTTATAATATTCGTATTCTAACGAGGATTTTTGGTTGGATCCAAATATTCTGACTTTTCTCTTCAATCTCTTCCTATCGTATTTTTATAAACCAACTCTCTTTCGTGTATAGTGTCTTGATATGTAAACAATAATATTATTCAGAATTTATAATATTTATACGATTCTGTACAACGAATTGTACCCGTCAATCTTTAAACGCTGATACTTTCTCAATAAAGGATTTTCAGACACAAGTTCCCACAAACTTTTCTCATCTATTCTGCTATAAGTTTGGTCCCAACCTTTTTGGACAGCCTGTACAAAAATAGCCGAGGATTTTCACGCGGATATCGGGTCTTGTTTTACAAACTGTAGATCCCTGGTGGATCAACGGGCCACGTAGCACCCTCCAGGATCCGATCGATCGTCGGTGGTGGTTACGACCTTGTTCGCGAGGTGGAAGGCGGCTCGAGCTAAAAGGGTCGATGACGAGAGAGTTCGGAAATGCGCGTCCCACGTGGGTGAGTTAGTGCAAAGCCATCCTTCCTCGGTGAGTGCAGTCCTCACGCGGGTTTGATCTCCAAAGCTGGAGGATGAAGCGAGAGAAAGAAGAAGAAGAAGAAGAAGAAGCTGGGCAAAGGGGCAGAGAGACGAGAGGCCTGGCCAGAGGTAAGACGAAAGCTCAGATGTTCCGTTTCTTGGGTTCGCGACGGTTTGGCGAACCCGTTGTTGGTGAACCGCCGATTCACGGTACCCGTTCTCATCTTTGCCCCACTGGTGCGTTTTGCGTCCGTCTGCACACCCACGTTACCTACGAAGGACTCTTTAAGGTCCTACTCACGAATAAACATCGGGGCTATCGGCTCGCTCGGAAGACCACTGACTATTGCTTTATTTCTTCTGGGTCCTCAACACGCACCCTACAAATGTTCTTCGCAGTATTTTTAGAAGATTATCGCTCTCGTGTTTGTACGAATCTTCGATACAATTTTGAAAAAATAAACCTAGATATGGAGAAAGCTTGGACAATAGTCTTTATCCTCCTTTATTTGTGAACCTTGGATCCTCTCATTTAACCGACACCCTTTTTTTCTTTAATTCTTGGTGCTGGGTTCTCTTCTTTTGGTGTGGTTTTATTTCGTGGTGGATGTTGGTTTCTTTTAGATATTTCAGGGTATTTTCTATATGTTTCTGTGATATCAAGGCTATAGGTGATGTTATCTGGTGTTTTGGTCTTTGGACGATGTATCTTTCACATTCATATAGCAGGTCATTATTTTTTCATTAGGTACTCGTGTGTGAGTTTACAGTGTTCGTAGCCTTGTCACGATCATTCTAACCGAAGCCTTATTACTATTTGGATCATCGTAACTCCAATAATCTTCTCGAGCCTTCTACTTTCATATCCCCAAGTTGAATTCTCTTGATTCATTTGCACCAAGAACCAAATAAAGAAGAAAAGAAGCAACGTACACTTATTCCACAAGGAATAATAGCGAAAAAGGTACGCAAATTTGTAACAGAACATCAATAAAGTTTTATCGGAGTATTTCACGTTACGAACATGACTTGGTAGTCGAACTCGTATCGAGTGCCTCGCATTTTACGGCAGTATAACCGCGATATCATTAGGATCAAGATTAGATCTTGCCTCACGTTCTTGGAAAAAATCATTGTGGAACGTGCTTTACTTGAAAATGTTGAATTCGCGTCTTGGTGGTTACTATTAGGCTCGAGTCTCGCTGATTATAATGTTGCCTTCTCCGTTGGTGCGCGTAACTATACGTGTTGCCTTCTCCGTTGGCGCGGATAACTATGTTGCCCTTTTTTGTTGCATACACTGACAGCGATACTAATTAGTTCCTGTCGTTAGCAGCGACGCTTATTATGTAACCGAACTGCGTCTCGAGCGCAAAACAGAACTACTTTGCAAAGTCGTCTTTTCTTGATTATACGGGTTATCCTTTAATAGGTTTCTCTTCTACACGGTGGAATATCAAAGGCTTGGATTGCTATTCACATGGTGGTTTAATTTCAGAACTTTTCCGAAGAAACGTCGTAACGCATGGAAAATCAAGAAAGGAATTATTATAGCGGCATTAACATGCTGATTGCGTATTTGCAGTTTTGCATTTCTGAGAGAAAAATCCTTTATCCGATATAATTACTTTAAAACTGCGAACGATACGCGAGGAACGTTTGGTTTCATAATATAGAAATTATAATATACACGTTCCACGTACATAAATTCAAATATTATATGGATAATGCACGTGGAACGATAATAGCGGCCGAAAGATGTAGATTAGGCTTAATAGCGGTGCAATCGAGCCTCGCCTTTACTCTGTACGCGTCATTTCCTTTTTATCTGGTGTAATAAATTCATTATTATTATATAATTAAATTACATTGATCCTTAATACATTCACTTTTCAACAATATCTATTCGTTACTGTACTGTACATAATAGAAGAAAGTGAGATCACTTTGAATAGAAATTTTAATTGAGTCCATTCACAAGAATTCTTGGAAACAACATAATCGTACAGATTTACTTTTCAGGAATATTTTTCACATACCAGGTGATTTTAATCGTTGCTCTATTATAATGGAAGAAAGGAATGTCTTATGGAAAAAATGTGGAATGAAAATTATTTATAAAGTATTTGTTGAAGAGAAACGTTGTTTAGTTTTTGGAGAAATATCACCTCCAATTTTTTACAAAACCATCAGCTCACAGAGACTTATCGGAGCTTACTTGGAGGTCCTTGACAACGTATGTCAAGGCTAAGGTCATCGTTACTGAATCCCCTAATCTGCATAATTGCCGTGCACAAGATATTCTGTACTGGCCAGAAACCTTTCGATCTGCAAATAATGCAACATCTTCTTCGTTCGGTTCGTACCCTAGAGCCTTCTACCTTTAATACCGTGGCAATGCGCAGGTAGCGTCACCGGTTTATGGTTCCGACCACCGACTCCCGTCCGTTGTGCTCGTACGCGCGATCATTATACGGTCGAATCATCGGTGGATGCTTATTCTCGCGAACTATAATACACACAAAAGTCCCGGGACAGGTCTCCAGAACGTAACTTGAGACCGCGCGCATCGAAGACGTTTAGAAGACGTTCGTGAGTCGTTCGCATTTATGCGTGGTATGAATATGAGGCGGTTAGGTATTCCACGTCGTGCGTGCGACGTGGTGTAACCTTTGTTCCGCACGCAAGGGGCTGTTCTCAAAGAAAAAGAGGAGAGGGCGCGATCTTGACGGGAGTCAGGATCAATCGATTCTGTTGGATGACCAACGTTCTGCTGATCCTGAGTTGGATCAGCAAAGCTGGATCGACGTAAACCAGAATCTATTATAAAGGGAAGACCTTGCCATTTTTAACAATCGTTAAATTATGGTGAAAACACTAGTAGTTTCGAATCTGTATATGTGTAAACTAAGACAGTGGAAACTGAAGATTCTCTCCTTTCAACTTTGTCATATATTTTCTATTTGTATTGGAAGCTAACCAGAATTTGATACCAAAATTTGCTCGGTTTTTTACAAAAAATATAAATCATTCAACCGGTCAGATGACCAGTCGTAGTAGGCAAGACAGACTACACATTTTTCTCAGAAAACAAACAATAAAAATAGAAGTGAATATTGAAAAATTAATTGTACGTATACTATAACAAAAGTCGTGAAATTAAATGGCGTTAAAATAGCATTGTAATGTTAGAAATTCTAAACGAAAAAAACGGTCATTTCAACCAAGAAAGGGGTGATAGTACATGCAAAAATAAATCGAAAATATAGAATAAAATTAGCTCGTAAGATGCATCGTTTTCAAGATAATTGAATTTGTAACTTGTGGGATCGAACATTGTTTGGCTGGCTCGTCTGTCCATTACTCACTATTTCTACTTATGCTGGTGTTCGAGTCATTCTCTATTGCACGAAACGAAGGAATGCACACATCTATTTTACTTTTCATCTTCGACTCGTCTTTGCAATTATTTCGTTCTCCCACAATTTTATTTGTTGAGTGGAGGAAGTGTCGCCACAATAATTCTAATTGAATCGTATTCTGACTCGACGTTCGCTGAGAAAACATGCTCGTCCATTAGTGCTGGTATGAAACCAACAAATGCAATATTTTGTCTAGTGTCAAGTTTTTCTAAGACGACAGTCCCCGAATTTCGAGAGGCCTATTTAGTCATTTCGTCGACTTTCTTCTTCCACCCGAAATCTCGAGACGGGAAGAATGCCGCGGTGCAACAGGGTACGTTGGCGATTTCTACCAGGCAACGATAGATCTACGTCCGCCCTCGGTTTCGCGCCGTTCGAGGACCGGGTTATTTCTGCCGTTTTCGCGGTAGTCGCGCGTACGTTGATTTAAATGGCAAGCAGCGCGCGTGCCCTACCTCCGTGGGAGTGTTCGCATCAACGATTGACGTCTTCATCGTGGTCTCGTAGCGGTGATGTTGGTCCGATGTTAACGCCCTGGACGCGACGCTCGCACCGCGAACAAGGACAAAACTTTGCCCGACCGCGAACGAAGCACGTGGGCTAGTAGGCCACGTGATTCACCGACCGACCAGAATGCATCGAGATGCGCGTACGCGCGATATAAACGTGCGAATGACCAATATAAACCTCCGACCGATCGTAAAGTCGAAAATAAGCGCACGTTTTGACGTACAAAGGGGCATAAATCACCAGGAATGCCGAACTATGGATACGGTGACGAACACCGTAGGCATGCGCCAAATTCTTGCCAGATTCTACCAACTGTTCCTCAAATACTCATCTCCTCAAATAATACAATTATCGATCGTAAGTGGAATTGTTGGGCGATACGGGCAGCCCGAATCAGATGTTACCCTCAAACTAAATGGTGAAATAACCGAGCAAGTATCTTGTAACGAGGAAAGCAATCGTCCGTCGTTATTAAGACGAGCAACGGCGGTATAAGTGCGGTCTTGGGCGGTAGACTGGCCCATATCTTGGTCGCCCACACGTCGCTTCGCTCCGCATTGTCGTTGTCGAGTTTTACGTCAGGCCATTAACACTTCCACGACAAATGAAAGCCCTTTCTTCTCTTCCTGCTAGCACAGTGCACCAAATGCACAGCCACAGACGCAACGGCTCCGTGACACCTATATCGCGACGCCCCCGGAACGAGCAATTACGGGGACGCGTGTACGCACACCGGGCCCCACGATGCTTCGAGAATTATATCGCGGCAGCACGGATACATTTTTACGCTTGAAATTCGCGACGGTAATGCTCAGGGGCGAGCGCACGATAACTGCATCTTACGTGTACCTTACGACCCGGTTTCACGGTTCGAGGGACGAACCGGGAGGAGTGACATCGTTCGTAGGCGGAGAATTCATTCTACTTGAAAAATACGCCGTGTTTTGTTAATGTTTTCGTTCAAAAGCAGCGATGAAAATCATCCAGCGGGAAATGCGCCCGGAATTTAGGGCCCGATATACCTGAATTTGCATACGAGCGCGGTTGGGATCCAGCCATTTTGTTTCCTGCTAGAAAAGATCAATTTTCGACCAAACATTTTTACAAGATACGTTTCTCAAGGGATTCGAAATGGGGAAGATTAAAACCAAGCGGAACTTTATGTACTTTACGTGGTACAGCACGGTACCACGAAGTTTTTAAATTTGTAATTTACATTCCTCGAAGAAGGTGAAAATAATTTAACAAGACTTTATGTTGAGTTTGTTAATAAATAGATCAATGTTTCTTGGCAATTGGAAACCTGTAGCTATTACAGAGTTAATTAATTGAATTTGTATCGCACGTTATTGTCGTAAGTGTCTACTTGTCCGGCCAGTAGGCGAAGCGCGATCTTTATTGCTCAATACAGTACTCTCTGGATAACTGCAAAAAATCTGATCCCCGGCGTTCTAGTTTTCCAGGGAAGGTCGAGTTTTCGTTCCAAGAAACGACCTTTTTTTTTATCTCGAGTTGAGATTATACAATCGAACAAGGAGAATAAACGGGGTGCTTTAAAAATGAGCGAGATAGAATAAAAGAGAATGAGTCATATTCTAACGATAATCAATATTTTTTGCTATATCTTGGTAACACCGTTACCAATGGATTGGTTAGGTTTTCGCAAAAAAAATGAGTCCAAACACGAACTTATTCCGACTACTTTCAGTTACACGTAATTGGAATTTTTTCAAAATTGACTCGAGTAATGTATAATTAAATGTAATCCGAATGTGGTCGTGTTTGTACTCGTTTTCAACGTCAAGATTTTACCAATTCATTAATAATACTCTTACTGTGATATAAAGACAAACATTAAAATTGTTGTTAATGGAGAAAATTTGGTATAATGTTGGGTTTGCCTCTAATTAAAAAAATAATGTACTATTACGAATAGTACAGATTTAATTCTCTATTATATTTTGGATATTTTCGGATTTCGTGTATGTAGATAGTCGACTCAATACTTCTATCTATTAAATATATTTTAGTAGTACTTTACAATCATCGTTAAATTCAATGTAAACCGATTCGTCTTCGTTCGTCGTTACTTTACATATGTTAATTTCAGTACATTACTTTTACAGTTTAATATCAGCAATTAAATTAACAGAGATACATTTTCTACTTATGAATCATTTATAGAATGTCTCGATGTTGGTAGTCACTGTCGGTGCCCTTTCGCCAGTGTTTCGCTGCATCCTACACGTTAAAATCACTGACTCATAAATAACAGCTTGCACCACTATACTGAAAGAACTAGATGTCGTGGCACTGATTTAATGTCTCACTTTTTTTCATTCGATGAATGAAAATTTTTTATGCATACATTTATTTAAAAAGAGAACCAAACGTTATTCGAAAATTCTGTTCTTTCTAACGATATTAATACTTAATATTTAAATAGGAATTTCAGTGAAAGATCGTTCACTCTCGATCTTTTGTATCAGAATTTCTTAACAATATGGTGTCCTAAATAAGTACACGAACGAATACAAAATGTCTGTCGAGCAGTACAAACAAATCCAGAAATTTATTTAATTTAAAGTAATCTAAAGTAACGTCACGTTTATTAGGACTTTATCCATCCATTTGGCGAGTACTATTTCCCCTGCAAGTACCCCAAAGCCTTCCATTTTGGCGCCCCTGTAAAAAGCCGCAAAAAAGTGTCAAGAAACAGCATCGACCATAGTTTCGATCGCGATCGACTTAAAAGTTATTTCGTAAGAGTGTACAGAAATATCGGACAGAGCAAGAAATCTAGAAAGCGCTGGCTCACATCCGCGATCGCGTATCGTAATTAAGAAAATCGGCTTGTAATCCGACAGATACGATCTGACGTTTTCGAGCGCGGCGCGGTTTTAATTTTCGTAATTCAGCCCCGGCGCGCGAATATGCGTTTGCACCGTGTAATGAGCCGTTAATGGGTAACAATAAATAAGAGGACCGTTTCGGTTCGCAGTCGCGGGCAACGGAGCACAGATGCACAAGAAGCAAGAATGGGTTTCTTGGTTTCGCTCGGTCTCCTTTCGCGCAATCATAATCGAACGGTTCGCGGGGCAAACGCGATTACCGCTACACGTCCACTGGTTTCCATTCTTGTTACCCGAGCTTTTTTTGCGACGCTGAATTATCTGTGCCGCGTACCCTAATATGCGGAAAGTAATTAGACAGGCTTTGCCTTCTTCGTTTTGTTGGACTTGCTTTAAGCAGCGCTCAAAAAAAAAAATCACCTAACAGTGCCTCGGTACGATCGTGCGAACATTTTTACTGCACTAATTTCTGTTTTACCTCCAATTTGTACCATTTCCAGGGAACCAGTTTCTTGCGACTGTCTTTTTACACGGGGCGTCCGCCGGTGAACCGTTGATCGAATTCGAGACACGCGTTGCATTGCTTAATTTCTTCGCATTTATTTCCGTTCGATGTTCGAGGAGACTTTCAAGAAAGTGTACCACATGTTTTCTTTGTTTAAAAATGCTTTTTCATTTTATTAAATTACAGGAAATTAAAGGTACACAAAATTCTCCAATTTCAAACTAATTTCGATTTTACGGAGTCTAATAAATTTTTCTCGTGTTTGATTTTGCAATAGAATTAAAGGGGCAAATGTTCCCTTTACGACGACCTCCCAAAAATTCATGTACGATTTTTTATGCCTGAGTTATTGCACTTTGAATGAAACTTAGAATGATCTAAGGCACACCACGTGGAATTTGTACAGTCGGACTTGTACCTCGTGTGTTTCTGTTTTGTACAAGTGTACAATGTGTGTTAATTTTATTCCTAATTAGGGAACAATAACAAATATTTAAAGTCATATGAAATACGATCGAACTGTTTAATCTGGCCGTTTAAGGGGTAAAAATAATTGTTTCCTTTTACATTCCACGCTTCGTTCAAAATTCTCCGTTAATAACGTAAACAAAAACAAAACTGATCATTTTTGACGGTTCAGGTCAAAAAAGTGTGAGCGTCGAGGGGTTAACGATTAATTACGAATCAGTTGTACGTACCTACGTATGTATACGTATGTCATGAATTGAGAAACACGATTGAAATACGAATTGATCGTAAAAATTCGAAATATTCGAACACGAGTTAATACGATTCACTTTCTGTTTCCTTTCACTCGATCATTCGGAACATCAATTATAACATCGGACAGTCCGCGTCGATCCTCTCGTATCATGTAACAGGAATGTTAATCTGCAAGAGCGAATGTGCATTATCTATGCAATGGATGAAGTAATAACTGATAACTATATACGCGAGCATAAATACCTCGATATTTTTCACAACAGGTGCATGCATAATAATAGTCATAACTTATTAAGAACGACTGGTCGTTCGTTCAACTTAATATTTTTATTTCTAAACAATAGTATTAGAATTTAGTATTTGGAGGGTCGAAATAATTGATTCTCTTTTGACATTCTGAGGTATTAGAAACGCATCTTTCGAAGAAAAATATTAAAATTTAGACATTTAAAAAAGACTTTTTGGTTATACTCGTAATACAAAATGTGTATCGATTCTTTGTCTATTCTGCAATGGAAAAACTGTTCACCATGCATGTTTGGATTTTTGTATTCTATTTATGAGACTCTAAGACTCATTGTATTAATGAAAATCTTGTGATATTTTTTAAAACACTCTCCAATGTATATCTCAGGCATTCTTCTCGTATTTAACATGTGTAATGTATTTCTCTTCTTTTTCCTTGTACTTCACGGTAGAAGCATACTCGACAATCCACATATTTGTTTTGTGAACGTGGAATAGCTATACTTAATCCTCCGTCTGAACATTGTTTATTAAATTAGGATGAAACTAGAACAGTGTACTCTAAACACAAATCGATCTGATCGTGTCTCAGTCATATTATATTCGAAATATTGATGAAATTGTCAGATGTTTGGATCGAATTAAAATAGAGTTAGATACATACACAATGTATAATATAAAATTAATTACACGCGTCCATGTGTATGTATATCGGATATAAAATTAGGGCGAAATGGATTTATTTGCGGCAATTCCACGATAATTTTGATTTTACATTTTATCGTCCCCTGCGTCGTCGAGTCCTATTCTTTACCGATTTACCATAATCGTATTCGCTTTATCGAAACCCGAGAGCCGCGAATAAAGGAAGACGCTTGCATACAAAGAGCTGCTGATCACTGAAAGCGGTAGTTCGAAGTGCAGGCGTGTGCAACCACACAAGAAAGGATCTCGGCAGTTTTTTCGTTAACAAGGATCACGGACCCAGTGGTACGAGCCGGCCAGACAGGCTGGCAACACGTGTCGTCCTAGGCAAATGACGTCAGGCTTGTAAACATACACCGAATCCTGCTTTCTTACGGCGCGACGGTCAATCTCGCCAACGACCACGCACGGTTCGTCGAGCTATGAACACCCATCCATCGATACTGAAAGGATTAAAAACGAATCGAGTAGAAAATGACACACAGTGGCTCTCAAAACTGCTGCAACAATTCTATAACAGACTTGGATAGTTTCAGAAATTTTCAAGATATTTATTTTTATAGTTATGGTGGGTTAAGTTGGGTTAAATTAAAAAATACTTATGGTAATCGATAAAATAGTACGTATTAGGAACACTGTGATTGTTCTGAACAAACTCTAAAACATGAAGTATCGAGTTGGCATTATAAATTGAAAATTAAATAAAAATCAGATTTGATAGGCAAAAAAAGAAAAGCTTATTCTTCGAATCAATTTGTTTAGTAGTTATATAAATGAAATATAATGTTATCCATCTCAATTTCTGCTCCGGGGCAACGAATATATTAATGCATCGCAACATTTTAGTACACGCTGTAACACTGTTTATCAATTACCGTTCAAAACAGAGTGAATAATTTGCGCGTAAACGATGGAGCAGAAACGTTTTCGCGATACGTCGACCCACCTTTTAATCGGTCGACTGAATAGAAATCATAGCCGGTAGTTTGCTCTGGCGAACAGGTAGCGTTGGTTCTCATTCGACAGGTATAAAAATGACACGGCCGACGTTGAACGCCGCGTTAAATGGACGTTACGATCCGGCGTGCGATGCTAATTTAATTGCCCCGCGGTCACACGACGACTACTGAATTGAGACATAGTAATAACCAAGTATTCAGAGACTAATTCGTCGATACGTTAAGGCGTCGGTCAGCTAACGAGGGGACGATTAGGAACGAGTCGCTCGTGCATGTCCCGAAGCTAAACACCGATTATTTATAAAATTAGATCTGATCTAAGTGAGAGAATCCGGGAGGTTTTGGTCGCGAACGTTGGACGATCCTAACACGATTATCGGAGGTATTGAATGTCGGTGATTCACCTGAAATCCTCGACTCGGTGGTCTTCGGCCGTCAGAAGACCTACCCGATGAATCAGCTGAACTGCAGATCCACCGTATTTACGCGTTCCCGAAACTCCTGCCGGCGTACTAATATTAGATCGCGTTGTGCAACAGAGTTCTCACGATGCTATTAAATGACTTCTGGTACTGTCACGGAGTGCTCGTTCCGACTGGTTTAATGAATATTAATACACCAGCTCGCTTTGGCATTACTTTTGAAGAACGAACAACGCAAATTCATTTGTTTCGAACGAGGAGTACGATGGAACATCGATCCTTGGATATTTGATATAGTTAAATTACTCGTAAGTCTTCACATCAACGAACGTTATTAAAATGGTTATTCTGGGTCTGAACTCTGAGTAGAATACATGCTTGCGATCTCTGGATCATCGTGATACAGTCTATCGTAACCAATCAGAATTCTTTGACGGATATTTAACACAAATTCTGTACATTGCGACTAGACGTCAGTTTTATATTTGTTCTTTCGAATTAAAAAATAAACAATGACACTTTTGACATGGCATGGCATTCATGGCATAGTTAAGAAGTGTACACAATTTTTTTCGCGTAAAAATATTTAAAATTGTTGAAGATACAGTTGTTTCAATGGAGCTCCTTTTGTTAAATATGTCTACTTATCTAACATGAACGTGGCTATGGTCGACATCAAAATTGAAGATTCCTTCGAAATTTAACTATTTAGAAAAATATTTTGTAATTACTTTCAGAAAATGAAATGAAGAAAACTGTAACGTAACGATAAATATATTTTTACACTTCTCATCTAAGACTTTACATATGTACATTCGAGTTTGACTGATTTCTGTTAAACGCTCTCGATTAATCAGATCGCTAGCAAATATCGATACTCTCGATTCAGCGATCGTAGCGCGTCCAAATGGAATACAAAGCGAACGATCTAATAACGCGAATCGATAATCATTGTCTGGGCGAAATATTAATCCGACCTCGGATCTGAAATCCAAGGAGACCCGGATCCCAGTAAAAACGTTGATTTGATGCCGATTGAGAGTATTAAAGGAAACAAAAGGACCGATAAAGGTGGCCGTAAGCGAGTGTCTCGAAGCACGAAATTCATACTCGGGGGAAGTTGATCGAGTCATTGAAAGCGACGACAATCGCGGCTGAACGCCCGCGCGTTATGAATCAGCCGGTGTGGGTAATTGCGCCCGAGAACAGACACACTGCCTCTACGCGCTGTCATTTATCTATAAAAACAAAGATCTGGTGCAACGCGTGTTTACGGAACGATCATTGTTCCCGCGTTACAGAGTCGTAGATAAAAGGTATTAATTACGAAAGTTGGTGCAGAGGTCCTTGGCTCCGCGGAGTCGGCGATAACGCGTCGAACGCGTTTGATCGATGCGTATTTCTCAGAACGAAGGGAAATGACGCCCGTAGTTTTTAACAGCTGAGAAGTGTGGACATTACCTGATAAGATGAAAAAACGTGCAAATTGCTTTTTCGCCTGTATCATTCGAGTGTTGCAAGCTCCGTTGCACAATCTATGTCGAGCGATAGTACGGGGAAGAATTTGAAAATAATATTATATTTTTCGGTGGCAATTTTTTGGAATTGCTCCAATATCATCGCAACGTTAATTTTGGAACGAAATTATCCCGTTCATAACATATCGAATCGTATTTAAACTCAATACTAAAAAATTAATTTCTTCTCGATAACTATTTCCTGCAAAAACTTTGAGAATAACTAATTATTCGGAATTCTCGTTGAAATCGTTAAAAATGAATCGCGGATTATCGACGGTATTAGAATTTGTTCGAGCAGTCGAACGAACGCTTGGGATAACGTTCGGAGCGAAGCGTGACGGCCAAGTACATAATTTATTTGATCTTAAAAACAACGTGACAGAGTGGAAGCTGAACCTTCGGCGTTAAATTCCATGCATCTATTTTCCCAGCGGTTACCACTTGAAAAGAGTCGGCTTTTGCCACGCATGCATTAGCCGCGATAGGGATCGTGCAGGTGGTATAGTTCAGACGTGACACGATTATGTCATCGGTCGGATAAACTTGTTGCTCCAAGAACGTAACCACCTTACTTATTCGACGTCGAGAGCTTCTCGTGGATCAACATCGAGACACCTGCACACCTTATCGTCTCGTTTTACCATCATCTCTGTTCCTCCTACCCTTCTTGTTCTTGCCCTTATCAGCACGACGGCCGACCGTTCTTCGTGTTTACCCTAACTGCGTCATTCACCTCGACGCCCGTGCACCTCGAATCCAACTGAACGCGATGTATTATCTCGGTCAGGGGAATTACCGGTTATTCTCGATTCTTGAAAATCCCCTAACCGCGTGACGCTAATTGACGAGGATGAGCATCGTAAACGAATAAATAAGAATTACGCAGTTTCTGTGCCTAACGTTTATTTCTAACTCGTTACGCGAGTTTAGATTCTGGATTAAAACTGATCCGCACGGGGAATCCCAAACTGTCGCGTGAATTTACATTCGCATGTGTTTGGAACGTCGACACGTGGATCTGGAAAGGGATATGACGTGCTCGGTTAAACGGAACTCGCATAATTCGTGTTCGCAAGGATCGACGTCAAACGAAGGTTCGACCAAGTTTGGCGTAATGGCATTCTTAAAGAATCTGCTTCGATAATCCATTTGAAATTAAGTTCCAATTTTATATTTTTCACTCAAACTTTATCGAATGTAACAATAGCCACGTTTGCTAACGTTACAGCAATACTGGACTCTTCTTAAGCTTCCCATAATCAATAAAACAGTCTCAATAATATTTAAATTTCTGAATCACATCGCTTTTATCCTGTGCAAATATACACCACCAATTAAATAAAAATAGTAATCGACTCAAACTGGAAGCAAAACAACTATATTGACTTCCATCGGCACTCTAAGCACCACATTGAAAATGAATTACTTACACACAAAGTTATCCTGAAACCATGGAACACAGTCAGTATTTCGAATATTTTGAAGAGCCCAATATTTTTCTCTCGCGAAGTTCCATTTCACTCGATTTAGAGACAATTTGAATAAATTATGGAATTCGTCGATCGTTCGACGCTTTGATAAATTTACATTTTTAATAAAATATATAAGTTATAAGGAGTGTCCTACACCTTTTCGTCACTTCATAAATTCCTTTATGTTTGCGTAAACGTACCGTATATTTCGTCGAACGCGTTTCGCGTTCGGACCCAATTTATAAAATATTTCTCCTCCGTGTACGACGTCACGTTCGCCGGTATCGGTAATCGCTAAAACTTTCAACACGACACCGCCTTTATGGTTCTTTATCATTTCGCTCTTTTATTGTCACGTTGCAAACTCCGCGCGTTTCGTGCGAAAGAGAAAGCGGGCACAATTTGAATGAAAATATTGTACAAATTATTGCGCGACAAAGTCGTATATTCCCAGGAATTACTTTTGTTATTTTCAATTATCGTTAAGGTACAGTTATTGAAATTCATTTATTAGATGCAGAAAACGTCGCGAAATCGAACAGTTCGACGACAGAGACAGAAACTGAAGAAATTCTCACTCAATGAACAATTCGAACATCAAACAAGCAATACTACAGAATTTGAACGAGTTAGATATTTGTCAGCTTATTTATATTAATAGTTATAACGTTATATAGGAAAATGACAATTAATTTGTTTTAAGTCATTAATCCTAGTTTCTTTTACCACTAAATAAATCAAAGAAATCGTTCGAGATTAACGAGTTAATTCACAGAAGTAGATGGAAGGATCTAGATACGGGATACTTCTTTTTATTCTGACAGGTCTACACACATGTCGTGGGCGGTACACGAAAAGTCACCTGACGTGGTGCCAGGTTGACGAACTCGACGCGCTGCGTCTTTCTTTCCTTGCTTACTTTGAAAACATACTAATGACCTTTATATATCGCCTGGTTCCTTTCTTCTGTCACCGCTTTCTCAATTTGGCCTTAAATCGAAGTCGGAGAGACACTTTCGTGATAAGAATCCAGCAAATCTTTCATTGCTACGTGCAATTTAGAATCATGTATAGTCACTATAGACGATTATGTCACTTATAATCGCGTACACTCATAGATAAACATGATTGTTGTCATTTATAGCATACAGACTCATAAACACGAATAAATATAACAACAATTTTGTATTTTATTTCAGTTTTCTGTATCGAGCAAAATATGCTCTTATATGCAAAATAATATCGATGAACATGAGCAATATATTGGTCTCCTCGAATTAAGTGTGAAATATATTTTGTATCGTTACAGTTAATGGAAATATTTAGTGTGAGACACCCTGTATAGTGAGACTAGCATTTAAAAGCATTGGAGAAAGGACGCGGTCGGTGTACACACTCGAAACAAATTTCATTCTTTAGTGGAAATAATTTATTCACTACCGTAAGCGATCTTTTGCTGTAAGTCGAATTCGTATTTGCATATTATCGAGCGAATAACGAACAAGTCGTAGACAAAACAATGTATCGAAAGGTCAGTTACAAATTCTGCATTACGATTAACATCGGTACTGTTCGCGTCGTGTAGAGTTCATTGACAAGTGATCCGTGAACCGTAGTAATAAACGTAATTCGAAGACCAAATAGCGCTATGCTGGCCGAAGTATGTACATATTACGAAGCATTCGAAAGGAAAGTAGAAAGGTCGTTAGACACAGAAACATACACTAATAGGTGTAAGTTTTGGCAAATACAATTTTCTTAAACGACCTTATTATCTTGATTTGTTACATTTACTCATTTTAAGTTGCCACTTTGTAGTGTAAAATCAAAATAAATATGCGTTAAGTAACATCTTTTAAAATCAAAGAATTTGAGGGAAATTTGAAGGGAAATTAATGAGGAAAAAAATAACAAACAATTATTTCCAAACGAGAATTTAAAATTGAAACGTTTTGGTAAAATTCATGACAAAATATGATTTACATTTTCTTTATAACGTAATGAATAAATAAATGTTTTGTGTTATAATTTAGAGCGTTTCACAGAGTTAATTCGTTTCTGTTCCACATTCATTAACCCCTTAACGCTCATATTTTTCGGGTTAACCAACAATGATCAGTTTTCTTTACTGGATTTGTTTCTAAAAATACGGTTTTTGTTAATTACAATGTTGTATCTAACGTATAATTTGAAGAAAAACAAATACTATCATCCCTTAAACCGTTGGATTAAACAAATATTGTTTTTCAAAGCAGTCAGAGTCGGGCATGAACGTTAAGGGGTTAAGGGTCCAGTGACTTGTGGATGATTGTGCGCATTATTGATTTTACATTGAATTTAATACAACATTTGTCTATCGATTATGTATTGAACCTAGTAGGTTCAATTCTGTTACGGTAATAGTTGGCATTTGTATGTCAGTGATGTTTACAATCGCCGAGTTATTGTTCTAGTATGACATTACTGGTGCTGCAACCGACGCTTATGGTTGTTTCTATATGTATATGCACTTAATGTCAATAACTGCATTCACGTGTTTCTAATTCAATAAAAGTATCAACAATTGCTTTTAAACGCTGTCGTACGAGGTTTGTATGTATCTAAATGTTATCGTTATCGTAGTGCTACGCGTCTCAGTTTATTAATACCGAAAGTAGTATTAATAATGATAGAGTTTGTTGATCGTCGTCATTACCAGGGCGTAAATATGTGCAAATAATACGCGAAGTTCACCCCGTTGAATAAATAGCGACAGTTAAGTTGATTCCCTCGTGCAACAGTAATCGTTGCGGAACTTAGCATATCATTCGGGGGTTTTCGTTTTTGACGGTTTAAAATATCGCGTACATTGTAGAGCGCGTATGTACGTAGGCAGCCAGAGGTAGGGGAACAGAACGAATTAACGAACGGTTAGCCGAATGACTAAATTGCGCATGCAAATGCACCATTAATCGAACGAAGAGAGGCAAGCGGAAAAAAGATGAAGAAGGAAAAGCAAAGAGAAAGGTAGTTGAAAGAGCAGTAAAGCCCTCCTCTGGCCTACCCACACTCAACCATACGCTACCATAACCGGCATGACGTCACTGTCGTGACTGCACTCAACCCATCCCACATTCTTTGTCCCTCTGCTCCCCTTCGGTGCGCCCTCCCGAGTGATTATCAATATAAAAATGCGGGGCTGAATTTTGAACGATAAATCTGGGGGGAAAGTGATGAGACGCGTTCCGTCGAGAATACCAATCAGCCGGCCCGGCTAGATGTTTGCTCCCGATCTGCATAAAGATCGAGCCGCGCCGAAAATTATACCGAAATGCACCGGTTAGAACGTTCCGGACCCTCGCCCGGCATCGAGACCCATTTTGTTTCGCCACCCCTTCGCCCCCCTCCTTTTTTTCACCCCTCGCGGATTCATGGCCGCGCCCTGCGAAACGCTCCCGACGACCTGTTGCCTCGAATCGGAGTCCGCATGCTCGGACCGCACGCGTTCCAACACGGAATCCCTGTCTAATCTTTCATGTCCGCATACCGGTGGCTTTGAAAACGTCGTGTGGCCACCGTACCATTCGTATGATCTTCTGGCCAACAGAATTGCCGATTATTTATCGAAACTTGCCCCAATGGACACCTCAAACATCTTCAAATTCGGTGATAATGCAGTCTAAATAGTTTATTTCCTGTTCTTTATGCCAGTGTTGATTAGTATGGCCACATTATCATGTTGAGAATGTTAAGTTTTGCTGATTCCAGTATTTCGAGGCATTTTTTTGTATCGATTAATTTAGTAGAACTTATGGCACTCTTTTCTCAACATTTTGTCTACAAAATAAAATCTTGTCCTCCTTTTTTAAATAATTTAAGATTGGCAACAAAGCAAGATCTACGAAATACAAATGTCATGTGATTCGAACAAGGGAATAATAAATATAGCGGCTAAGAATATTGAAACTTCTATCGCTCTTATTAAAAGTAATACGAAGTCCATATTCACCTTACTAAATTCTTACTTCATCAAAATAACTACCTTTTACATATCTAATAACTTTTGAACAAATCTTGAGGACTATTAATTTCTGTTTCAAGAATATGGTATTCTATATGTAAACAAAAGATTGGTTAAACCAAAAATGGTCCAATTTATAACAAAATTACAGTACAAAACAAACAAAGAATTTTTTAGGAATGTGGTTAAAGAGTGGATGTAAATGCTTGATACAGGGCATTTTGTATCTGCTTATTACAACGACGAAGCTCGATTCCTCAAAGATGGAATAGTCAATTAGGTCGAAGTCACTCTCAATCATGTCACTGACAATAATTCAGTGTGAATTTATGGGCAGTGATAATTGGCGATAATGTAGTCGAACCTGTTTTCCTTGATGGAAGATTAACTGGTCAATCGTATGTCAATTTCCTAAGTAATCAATTGCATGATTTATTGGTGGAAGATCCATTAGATGTTGAGTAGTCGGACAGTTCTTGAGTAAACGATTCTCACCGTTAATCTAGCCGCTGAAAATCTCGTCGATCTTTCATTATTGCTCACCGAGTTGCACTTTCTCGAGCTAAAGAATAGTTTCCCGCTGCTTCGCCGATGGCACGTCATTTATTATATTTCACGAAAGCACGGGATGCAAACATATTGTAAATAAAGACGCTTCAGGAATTATTAGAACCTTAACGTCGTTTTTCAAGAGAACGGTTGCGATTCGTGGCTTTTTTCACAGATTTAGTTCTCGCGATGAGTAAAATACGATGCAAACGCGATTATTTGACCTTGGAAAAGAGGGTCAAGGTCAATTTTACCTTCCTCTTCGACAAAGCAAGAGTATAGATCCTCGAAACTACCGTAATATGATAATCTATTAAGAATATAGTCGACTTGAAATTTTGTCCGCTACAATTTATTAAAAATAATATCCTAAATCCACCAAAATTAATTATAGCATTAACCATAGTCTTGGAAATTACTTGATCAAGATATCACAGTAAACAGAAACTTAAAAAGTGAACTATATTCCAGTACATAAAAAGTAATATCACAATCAGGTACGCAATATTCTTGGCCTTAAATAAAATACTTGAATATGAATATGATTCGCGTGGATTCCAGACGAAGGCATTATTTTTAAATTTAGTTTTTCCTGAAAACTGGAGAGTTTTCGTTGGTGGACCTCCATGGTCGATGTGGTTCAGAACAGTTGAATTCATACCTGAAACGTTTCCCACGGATTAAGTTACACCCTATATAGTGGCGAGTTCGAAGTCGAGTCCAGTTCCTCCGATAGACAATTATCTCAACAAGCAAAACAACGCCGCGGTGTTGAGGGCGAACATCTGGAAGTAGCTGCAGGTTTATTTGTCACTGGACAGTCATTAAGCGACAGCCAGAGAAATAAAGGCGGTAGGTAAGCAAGAGGAAACGGTCTTCGATGCGAGGACACCGACGGAGGAACGAAGGGACAGGTCGTAGCAAAAACGAAGTGCGCTTCTCAGAAACCGCATAAACACCTTCGTGGCGTAGATCTTAGGATGCCGGCGGACAATGTAAGTATCCAACTGTCCCGAGATCCCCTAGCCTCTATGACTCCCTCTTCCGTTACTACCGTGATAGGCCGTTAGCGGGATTCTTCGACGATACGCGTAAATTGTAACTATCCGCGACTCGAGCCGCGTAATTTTTCCGCGCTTTAAATATCTGCTTTAAAGAAAACGGGGGAAAAACGTACGCTGTTGGAGAATAGTATTGGCTGCCGCGACGTCAACATTTCCAATTTTATAAAATACGTTTCAGACTGGAGGAATTAGTCAAAGTGATCTCGAAATAAATTTATTTTCGAACGTATGCGCGTATTTATTTTTCTATCGTCGTTCCGTTCGAGAAGAAGTATTCTGGTTTAATCGAGGATATAGTCAAAGTAATCTTAAAATAAATTTATTTTCGAATTTATGCGTGTATTTATTCTTCTATCGTCGTTCTCTTTATGAAGAAGTGTTTTGGTTTAATTAATTAATCGAGAGTGAAACTCTGAAACATTTAATTGAAGACTCGAAAATAAACTAGGATTTCAGACAGAACAAGAAGATAGAATGATTACAATTTATAGAAAAGAAATTGAAGTAGATTCATAATACATAGAATGAACCAAATAGGTATAGAAAGAATAAACATGTAGAATAAATTGAGACAGTAAGTGAAGTTTTATTACGTATTAATAACTTATTAAGCATCAATGAATTGTTATAAGAAAGTGAAATGTTTGATTGTTATGTAGTATTTAGGGCATCGATTAGCATTAATTCCTGGTACATACGATAAAGATGGGACCAGGTGTCGTTTATAAACTAAATTGTAACCAGATTTGTATCATATTATTATTCTTCGCGCGAGGCATAACAGTAAAATACTTTAAAAACGATCTTCCTCGATTTATATTACTTGGAAAAAAATACAATCTGCGTCTCGCGCAGTTTCTCATTTCTCGTTTTGTCGTCCGGCATATGGAAACTGCGTAGGTGGCAAACTGGTCTCTACCAGTTAAATACGATAAAACATCGACTTATCTGATCGTCGGAAGGTTATTAACTTGTCATATAGTTTTCACACGCTTCGAATCTGGAGTAGATACGATGATTCGTCGTGAAATACGACGTAACATTCTGCCACTCTTACCACGACTAATCTCTTGATTAGCAATCATTATCATAATTAAGGAAAAACGAGAAGCAGATAGTAATTTAATACCTTAATCGATCATAAATGTAGCACAAATGTAGCACGTTGAAACGATCGGTTCGATAATGAATCGCGTTACCGTCGATCGTTTCTTCAGATTCAGGCTGTATAAAATTAACGTTTCCAATATATGTAGGAGAATAAGATAAGGAACCTTTTACCGAATATTTTTTATTAACTTTTATTAAAGGATGTGAACGATAAAATTAATATCACAAATTTTATAGGTATATGCACTTGTAAAGCTTCTAAAGTATTCTCGAAAAGTGGTATCAAAAACTCGTATGCATACGCGACAAATTAAGAATCACTGTACTTTAACAGATCGAAGTAGATGAAAATGAAAATAGCCATTTGTTATTAGGTCATTTTTTAGTTACTCCAATCTCAACTGTATCTAAACCAATCTCAATTTTACTTAATGTTGATTTTTACCAAATTGGTAAATGGACCTTTCCTCTAAAGCATATAAAAAATAATGAACTAACTAAGGATAACATAAATTGCCAAATAATTACATTGTCATATGTATAAAAGCCGCAGGGGCCCCAATAATCCACTTAAATGATAAGGAAAGTAAAAATTGCTGCAATTTGACGCAACGAGGTGGCTGAAAATAGAACAGCATACGTCTCGCTGCATGTAGACCATTTTTGGCACACAGATCCAGGTCTCCGTGTATTTTAAAAAATGTTGCACACTCGAGAACAATGGTTAAAGTAAAAATTGCTGCTGTTTGACGGAACGAGGTGGCTGAAAATAGCATCGGAACGTCTCGGTGGCTCTTAAAATGGATCGCACGAATGGACAAAAAGGGTCACAGGTTGCTGAACGGGTAGCACGTTCCCGAGGAAGATCGTCCGACGGGTGCCTTGATCGACCGATATTCAAATTCGCGCGGTATCCTTCTCGTGGAATGCAGGCCACTTTACCGTCCCGAAGATGCAACCCGTGCGTGCTGCTCTGTACAAGACGTACAATGTCCACCTCTAACCCTTTGTAGCAGAGTCGGTGGCATTATTCCAGCCGGCACGAAATTGGATCGGCCCGAAAGCCCAATTTAAGATGTCGGTACATCATTTGCTCCCACAAAGGAACGCCGTTCGAAGGCTGAGCTCGCCGAGGATCAACCTGATCACCCAACGATTTATTAGTCCCCGTAGTTTTCGAGACCTCGTTGTACGTTCGACTCGCCGCGATCAAACGATGATCGACGTCGAAGTGTCGCCTCGTCACGGCCACCATTCAAATTCTCTTCGTGACGGTGAGTTTAGTCTTCGATCTGGTTTTACTTGAACCCGCGACGTACGACAAACCGGCCGCGTCGCGACGCATTAAGCGCCATTTCCGACGGTAAGCCATTTCTTTTAAGTGCTACGCGGCCAGCAATGAAGGTGGATTAGCATTACGTGTACATTGTCGGCCGCGAAAACGTACGATCGTACGTTGGCATTTTCGACGACTGTGAGGTCCCGACCGGTTCAAAGGCTCGCTGATTCCGCCCTGATCTCTGTTTACGGAGCACCATCTTTCTCGCTTCTTTGGAATCTAGAGCGTCGATTCTAGACGTTGTCTCACTTCGAAGTATCTCGTTCTCGCTGCTGCAATTTCGTTTTCTAACCGTTTCTCATCCAACGTTTTCGACCCTTCGTTGTTCCCAACTTTCCCAGCTTCGAGGTCTTCCTCCATTGTTTTCGAGCCTTTCTTGCTATTTAATCTCGTTACTCCCTTGTAGCAATTTCAATTCTTCCTTTAACATTGTTTTCTTCTTTTGTCTTAAATTCTTCGTTCTTCGGAACTAAGTGTGGATGGTGCTCTTTGTTCTGGGCTACCATTTTACCCATTTTAGATAGGTTAAGTGGTTACTCTCTTGGCTATGGAGTTTGCTTTAGAACGATGCCATGAAATGGCTAATTGTCTGTTAAGAAATCGAGCTCAACAAATAACACCTCTCATTGGATATTGTGCCTATCTCACTTGTTCCCATTAAAAAGAAAAGATCCTATATTTTTTCTCGCGATAAATAGGTATTTAAATAACAAAAGCTTTGTCCTGTTCGATCCAAACCAGTACGGCGAATCGTTTAAACAGCCCCGAGAGAGAAGAAAAATAGTCCGGCAGATTTTATAAATATTTCCGTTATTGAATCGCTGAGGGGGGGAAAAAATGACGCGGTAATAGGCACATTTACCGAATACGCTAATTAGAAAGCGGCAAGTTGGAGGAAATTCCAACACGACGCGGTCGGGCAGCGAGCTCTGGTTTCTGCACGAGTCTTATTGTTGGTGTTCCGCAAGAGAGCAGCCGCAAAATAAGACAGAATCGGACGACTATCTTGGACCAAGGACCAAGGACACGGATGAACGTGGCGTAGACAGTCACCCATACTGATCCATCCGCGGTCCAGGTTATATTCCCACGTATGGCGCCCCGGGCAGCGGGCTCTAGCGAAACTCCTGAGACCCAAATTAAAGCCGTTGGTTACCTCCTACGAACTGTCCGTGGCCGGTCCACCGGTGCTGCATAATTAAAGGAACGTCATGTAATTGGACGTGAACACTCCCTTTGTTCGTCCTTCCTATCGGGGACTCGTGCAAAGGACCCATGCATTTTCTTTATGTCGTACGGTTCTCAACAAATTTAGAAATTGCGGACAGAATACTGTCCAGAGTATTGAAAAAAGGGTCTATGACGTACGTTTCGTGTCATATTAATTGGACACGCGATCGATTAATTTTAAGGAATTTTATATTAGATAGAAATGTTTGTCTAAGTTATCATGAGACCATTGCAACAGTAAAAACTGCTAGAAAAGATTTCAAATTCGATAATAGATGCTTGTATTGCTACTATTCAACTCTACGGGTGATCAATTAATTTTAACAAATTTTATATTATCGAACTTTATACAAATCACTATGTATAATAAGTTACCTGTTATAGAATTATTGTAGTAGAGAAAGCTGCTAGAACAGACTTGAAATTGAATAATAGACGCTTTATTTGCTAATAAAAAGATATATAAAATAGAGCTACTGATTTTGCAAAGAGATTTCATTCAATGAATATAGTAAAGAGAGAAATACAGAGATTCAAAGGTTTGTGGTCGATTCAAGCGCGTGGATCGACTTAATTTACATAGAGTACATTGTATTTCAATTTCAACAAAATTCCTGACACCGACCACAGGCAGCGATCGATTTAGCGTGAAACGACCCTTTCGTGAGTTTTAGTGCGCTTATGCTGCGAACGCGTCTCGTTCTTGCGGTTACTGGTTGATCCGGCGATTAAAAGAGATGGTCGAAGGTAGGCGAGAACTTTCTACAAATCATAAAATGCGAAAAATATAGTCGAATAGCCAGCGAGGGTCAGCGAGGTTCAGAGGTCGAAGAGTAGAAAAAGAAACAGGAATTTCTGTCTGTCGCGAGGGGGTTGAGAAGATGGTACAGCACGGAACAACCAATGTTACAGTTTCAAAGTATTTAATTATAGTCACAAGAATGTATAAAACGTGGTTACTTTACTTATTGAACAAATCTTAAAGTTTAATGAAGATGAAAGGACCACGAAGTAACCCTCGAAACAGCAACTATGTTCTTTTTATGCAATAATTTAATAATTTAGGTAACTTTTACCCGTAAGTTCCATCCATAAATTCATTTAAAAATTAAAATCTGTTAACGTGGGCAAAAGCTAGTTTAAGAATGAATTTAACATTTTTATTTGTTACGCAGGATTAAAATTTGTCCAACTCTGGTGTAACTTCGAAATTTTGAATACAAATAAAATGAAAACTACGAGAAATAATTTGACATTATACAAATATGAAATAGATATCGTTTAAATATCGCTTGAACAAACGAAGAACCAGTATGGCGACTATGACAATTAAGAGTTCCTTTGGAAAATTCTGTATTACTCTATATGTATGTATAATAGCACGATAATTATTACGAACTCGTAAAACAACCTGCTGTTGGAAACTTAATAATTTAAACGTGTATATCTCCATTATGACTTGCAAAGTATTACTGAATACAAAGGTTACTTGGTCAGACGATTAACCAACATGGCGGCTATGAAGATCGAAAGTTCCATTGGAAAATTCTGTATTATTCTGTATAATGGTACGATAAGCAGTACGAATTTATTGAACGGATTAATATTATAATTTTAAAAATGTGAACGTATTCAGGAAGCTTGTATGGCTTCATGATGACTTGTAAGGCACTACTGAATACAAACATCAGCCGAAGAAACGAATAACCAACATGGCGGCTATGATGATTGAAAATTCTGTTGGAAAACTCATGAAACGATCTAATATTATAAACTTAATAATTTAAACGTGTATATCTTCATTATGAATCGCAATATGGCGGTTATGACAATTAACAGTTGCACAATACCCATTACGAACTCACGAGCGAATACTCTAAACTTGTAACCCGTTGACTTGCAACGCGTTATTCGATCGATCAAACGAATATCCAATATGGCGGCCAAGACGAATTCGTATCCGTTATTGGAAAAGCGTATAAAATAACGAGGAAGTTACCGTAGTTTACCCTAGGGAGAAAGTCGAAAGTCCGCGGGGAGAAAATCTGTCCGCGAGCAGAGTCGCGGCGGTATCGTGCAGGTTGCAGCAAAAAAGGAGCACCGTTAGCAAAGTGCCTTAGACACGCCTCCTGACAATCCGTAACGTCGCAGAAGGCAATGGGCTGAATAAACGCAATAAGTAGTCGGCCGATCGGTTTTCGTGGAAGCGAGTTGGTAAATCGCGAGTCTCCGGCGCGAGCCACGAGGAAACGATCGGCTATAAAAGTTGTAGGGTAGCCGGGGGCCTTTCCCACGATTTATTTAGCTGCTCGCGCTGCCATTGCGCTCTGCCCTCGGCTGAAACGAGAGTTATATACATTGTACCGCGGCCCCGACTAACAACAGCCGGTCGAGGGCTGCTTTTATGAAATTTTAAATCACTCGATTCGGGAATCACGCGCCGTTTATTACCCATTCGGAAACCCTTGACGCATTCCGAGGAGCAACGCGACCCAACGCTGGGCCCAACGGGACCGAACGAACGTGAAATATCGTTTTGCCGACCCACCACCGGACATTTACATGCATTCCCCGCAATTTATCGTGTTAGCGCGAAATCTAATTTATATACGTCCCTGCGGTTGACGCACCGAAACCGCGTCCGGTGATATCTTTGTCCGGAAAAAGTAGCATCTTCGCCGCGACGCGGGAGCGACAATTACGAGGATCGATACAATGGACCGGTTTGATCGAGGCCCGAGGTGGCTGCTCGTCGCTTAAATATTAAGAGTAATTCGACGATATTAAGAGATTACGACGCGATCGAACGAGGAACATGAGTTTGAATTTTTCTTTCGAGATACGTTGCAAAAGGAGCATCGATGTTTAATCGTGGAGGGGTTAATAAGTTACTAACTCCGTGACGTTAACGTAGGAACCTTCGATACCGGTTAAGTGTATTGATGTAGTTTCGCCAATTGACACGGTGGAGACTCCTTCTTACTGGTTAACATTTTGGAACGAATTATTTGAAAAAAACAAAGGGACCATGCTTTTGGTGCAATTTATTTTTTATACCATCGTCGTCACGTCGTACTTCGATATTTTCGGTTATCTGTTAGAACCAAATACTTTCTTTAAGTTTTATTATAAACTTTTGTTATGAACAAAAATATAGATCTGAAATTATCATTAATATGGCATTACAGGTACGTTTGGGATAGTAGAATTAGTATAGAAAATTTTGTCAGAGATTTGTCGGATTTCTTAGCTAATTTAACGTGTATGCCTTCGATTTTTAAATTACAACACCCTTCGGAGTGCAACCGTGCCAACAAGAATGCTGGGAAAAAAACGATACTATGGCGAGTGTGAATATAGGACGCGCTGGGTCTTAGCCTGGGGCCTCTGGGCCCAAAAGCATAGTGGGCCGGATCGGAGACTTTAGTGTCTTTTTTATGTAACTTTTAAATTATACAAAATATCGGAATGGAACTTGAAAGACATTGAGGATTAATTTTTTCTAATAATAGATAACAGAACGTATTCGATGTTGTTTGATTGAATTCTTTAAATTCAATTATGCTGAAATAATGTTACAAACTGTTTAAGTCATTCTTCTGTATTTTTAGATGCGACGAGAATTATGTAAAATAGTCGATATAAAAAGAAGAAATAGATAATTACTAATTAAACTACTTAAAGATAAATGATTCACATTGAAAGATGTTCCTTGCCAATTATAAAGAATTTCGACTATTTTCCTTACTTCGTTGAATATTATTTTTTAAATACCTCATTAACAATATTCCTGTTGAGCTGAAGCTGCATAAATGATTATCTGTTTGAGACTATCTATTTCTATAACGTGTGGAGCTTCAAGGATCATACTTCCCAGGATCGAAGTAGATCATTTTTCAAATAGCTCTGAAGTCTATTCTTAAGACAATATATTTCCAAAAAATTTGTCAAAATGCCCATGTCTGCTCCAAAGCGACACGAAGCATTCGTCCCTCTGGAAACCTCACGTTGAGGTGTTCGATTCCTGGTAACCTGCATCGATCGACGAGGGTAGATCATTATAGTGGCAGTGGTTACGCCATATCGGTGAGCATAGCTTAGGCTTGCCGCTTGAGTTGCGGTTTGAATATGTCAACTCGCGCGCTGTCCCGTCGAGACAGTAGAAACTTAGAAAGGCTTCATGCTGACAGTGTGAATACATGCAACTTGTAATCCAGTATCGTACCGGAAGTTCGTGGTACAGCCTATGGATCGGGCGTTTTGAAAAATTTTATCAAATACATTATCTTAAAATTCACTTCAACGAAGAATCAGGGGGCAAACAAAATTTTTCAATTTTAGCCAGCCTTAAGTAGACTTAAAGTTTAATTTACATTAAATTGTATTTACAATTTATTTGTTCTTTAGTTTCGATCAAATTTACTGGCTTTTCAATATACAATATGTTAAATATTATTACACACTTAAACTTTGACTGTTTCTACATTTCTTTTTTTTCTTGTCAAACATAGAGATATATTCAGTATTGCATCAGTTTTCATACCTGAAGTATTCTCATTAAACGATAGCAAATAAGCACAAACACACAAGCAGTCAACTTGTTAAAACAGTTTAACATATGTATAAAGTTATTTACTTCCTCAAGGATGCAAAATCATTATAAAAACTCCAACAAAACAGAAACAAGCGACTAATGGCCAGTATAAAAAGCAAAGTCTGTGTGTTTGTTCACGGATGCCCCTATGGTCAGCGCACTCCATGGGAAAATACTCAAGTTTCTAGAGGAACAGTTTCCATTCTTGGCGACAGATAGCGCCACCAAATTCTGTATAACTGCACTTATGCATGAATGAAAATAATATAAAACTCTTCCAAGACATGCATACGTGGATGCATATATGAATGGAGGTACTCTAAACTTTATGACAACAGACTGACACGATAAAACAACCAAAAGAAAGTTCTGAAAGAGAACTGATTTTAAAACCACTAAAATTATTGATAATTTTCTGAAATGATTCAAAACAGTAGCAAGGGCTTAAATTGGAAAATTATGGAGCATCTCCCATATTCTCTCTGTACCAACGTTCTCAGATTATCATCTATTCAAAATTTATAAAATTATTTGGAAATTATGTTACTGATTAAGTAACGTTTTGTAGGAAGAATAGAGTCGAATTTATTTCGAATAGGAACGCTCGAACGCATCGAATTACTTCGCAATAAGCAATAAACGCGCAGAGGCTACCAGGACCAAGGTTTGCCCAAATTCCGGCATGGTTACAGTAAATCTGGTCGATTGTTCCGAGCTCCTTGGGAAAGTATTCCTTATCTACGTTCTTATTTGGACCCGTGTGTGCTCCGAATGCAAATGCAACCCTGTTATCGCTGCGTGGCCATCTCCTGCGGGGCGGTTTGTTTTATGCGCAATTACTTGATGAGTCATTTCGGTAATTGGGGCATATTTTTCCAGAATTTATTGACCACGGGACCTAGCCGCCGGGTAGATTAGCATAAACCGAGGATGACTTACTCGTCCTGTCCACCGGCGACATTTTAACGAGCGTAAACTCGCCGAGCTTTATTCCTCGTGAACGTTATCAGTCTTGTCTGCCTTGCCTCGCGTTTCGACCTACGCCCCAGTAACCTTTTTCGTTACAAACGTGCACCGCGGTGCCTCCGTTTGACATTTGATCGGCCTTCCAATTCATCCTCAAAAATGAAAATCTCCTTTTATTCGCGAGGTTATTATTAATTTACTAATTTGGAGAATTCGTTTGTGTCGTCCACTGTATATTATTTGGAAACTATGGTTGTTCACGATCCAGTTCCATTTCTTCGTATTTTTGTGTTCTTAAATTGGTGGCTCGAATTTTCTTATTACGAAGCGAATACTTCTATTTGAAAAATGTTCCAAAATGAATTTACACTGAAAGACTCTTGAACAAAAATATTTCCCACTAAAAGAGAATTATTTTCGAACATTGAAATTGTCCCAATATTGGCAATATACGCGAAATGAATCGCGTGGTCGTGGATCGAAGCAACCCTTGCGCGGCCGTTTGGACGATCGACGGGAGGAAATAATGAATGCGAGCCAAAGCATCGAAAGTTAAGTATCTAAAGGAGCTGGACACGCAAGAAAGCCTTGAATACGGGACTTTCGTCGGGGGAACCGATCGGGTCTTTAACCACGGCTCCTTTCCTTTGGCAAAAGTGCTTCTCCAATCAAAAGAGATAAATATTCATGTCTCGGGGACCTTCTCCATTCGTCTTTTGCGTGCGATGCATTAGCAGATGGCCGATCTAGCTACGAGTCGGTCGATATAAACGGAACATAAGCGTCCAAATGCGTACAAGGTCGTTATCTTAACTCGCCACCACTAAAAACGGGAATATGCGACAGGAAAGAGGAAAACGGATAGGGAAAGAGACGGATATACCGTGCGAGAGATGGAAGGGGAAAAGACAGAGGTTGGGATTGAGTTGTCTCGAGGTGCCGGGTGAATCCTCCGTGAGGTCCTCAGGCAGGTTAGGTATGTTAACAAGTTAGGCGATACCGAGATAAGAATCCTGCGCGATCCTTTGTGGAGTCCACGGTAACGCGACACCAGAAACAATCCAGTCCGAACAAACCAGCCAGCTACTCCGAGATTCGCTCTTCTCTCCGCTACTTTCCTTATTCCAACTTCTCATCCTGCTGCTGTTGCTGCTTTCTGCTGATTCTATTTGTTTCTTTATTCCCTCCCCCCTTCCCCTCCTCTTCCTCCTCCACCGTCCGCTCCTGTTCCCCGGGCCTTTTCCTTTTGTTTGTCCTCGTGTTCCTCAACCCTAAAAAATGAAATGAGGTGGGAGCTCAATGAACATGGCCCTAGTAGCCACAGAAGAGCACCACCGTATCTCTCATTCATTCGACCGAGATCAAAACCGGCAGAGCGCGTCCACCCTTAGGCCCTTTGCTTTCCCACGTTAGGCCCTTTTTTAGGTCGACGCTGGAAGCCCGCTCGTGAAAGTGATACGCTTGATGCGCGAACCAAAAATAGTTTATACGAATTTCACCCGCGAATCACGCGTACGGTCGTTGACCCTTAACTATTTCATCGACCCTTCGGACCTCGAAACTCTTTTCTACGATCACTTAGTGGTGATAGTAACAGTTGTTGTACAAGTTCTTAAAATATATGTGTTTGAAAACATGTACAACTGTTTGAAGAGTAAAATTAGTAGCTGCAAAATAGACTGTTACGCAGTCTGATAAACTATAACTTCTCTCAAACATCGAACTATCTGAGTATTTCCTACAGTACCCCATCATTTGTTAGCCATACTATAAACCATACTATTTGTAATTCTTATCGATTTATTTTTCTGTACTGTATAAATTATAATAAATTATTGTTATCAATATTTGTAAATACTACCACGGACAGAGACATAGGATAAACAAAATCGCATCAAGTAGTGGTGCAAACGTGAAATTTAATTTTCTCAAAAACGAAACCTCGAATCATGTACCACATGTTGTCTCTATTTTTTCACTTAGAATTACTTCTTATCTAGTCGGTTGTACTACGATTGTCCACCCACCCTGTACGTGTCTTAATCAGTATGCGGCGAGCACGCTTAGCAAAACTTAGGAGGCGTTGAACTAGAACTCACGTGCCCACTCCGGTGTCAAGTGTTTGACAACACATTATACTCGTGTAAAGCGTCCCTGTTACCGATGCACTGTCTCCTGTCAGAGTAGGCGTGCACTTGCGTGTAGGAACCACGGTGCGTGGCGGCATCAACAAACGCTTCGCTCTTGTAGTACGCTTGCAGCCACAAATCACGTCGCGCACGCCCTTAATTCTTCACGGCTCTCAGCCGCCATCAACCCCACGATATGTTAAGCTCTCGCGTCCAAATGCGCGACTTTATCCTTCCTTCTAAATTGACTGCTCGTTAAAACTTCGAAGACTCGGGGACGACCGTGAAAAGGGAACCCACGATTCGATACGCTTCGACCCTCACGAAATTCGATTTCATTTGTCGTCGACTGTCAACTACGCTCATTTATGCATAAAGAATGCCATCACGTTTTCGCGTTACACAATTGCAATTTTCAAACATAGGACGAATATTTATTTAAATTTGGAGAGGTTTATCTCGTGGCAAGTGTTAATGAACGCGCTAAAATAAACATGGTTCCTTTATCTGAAGTTAATGCCTAAAAAAATGTTTCCGCTGGACTTTGGTATTTCAGGTGGCCAGTATTGGATATGGATAAGCAATTCTAGCTGCCTGTATTTTGGTATATTACTTTGATATGTAACACTTTTGTTTGAACGACTTTTTATTTCAGCGACTTAGACATTTCATAAGAATAGGAGAACGTGGAAAAAAATGGTTGAAACACAGAAATTTCAGTACCAATTGAGACATCATGTTTGCATACTAATACGTATTGTCCTTCGTACAATTAATAAAACAGTACAGAAGGCATAACATATTATATTTTCTTAATGATTTAAAAACAACCTTAAGTGCCCGGTACTAGGGGAACTCCCCCTACAGTTATATTATAAAACCGTATATCACGTTTCAAGTGTCTATACGACACCAAAAATAAAAAGTTGGCGCCAGTTGGAAGAAAAAAAAAACACTGAAATAGAATAAAAGACGACCGTAAGGGAACGATAATATATCATAACGCGTATCGTCGACTAATTTCTCGAGTTGAACCTGTCCAGTTGTAGGGGTAACAAATGACTGTAAACTTGTCGAATCGCAGCATCGATTATTCCGCGTATCGAACGTGACAAACGATCGATTGTGATCGAGCAATCGAGGAGCGCCGATTGAAAACTATCCCTTAGCTCGTGGTGTCAGCACGAGGGGGGAAGAAACACGGTTTCGTAGACCACCTTCGGTTCGACGGGGAGCATATAAGCCGTGGATTTACGAGTCTCATAGGAGGTAGGCCCTCTGATTGGCAGAGCTCGAGCAAACGGCGTTATATACCAATAGTGGGAAGTATCAGCGCCAGGGTGATTTCTCTATTAGCTCTGGACAGACCCCCGTGGTGCGGGCCTCGAACCCCCCTCCTAGCCAAAGGGCCACCTTGGAGCTTTGTGGGTAGCCGCCTACCGGGGCTGACAACATCATGATTTTACTGGTTTTTTTCCCTTCTTTTTCTCGAATGATCAGATAGACGAGAGACCTCACGGCCGAGGCAGTCAAAGTGGCCGCTTTTAGGAGCGAACCGAGCCAAAGCACGGGAAAGGCGAACAGCAAGGTGGGAATCAGAATGGTTAGCTTTTGTCGCAGTAAATGCATTTATACTCGTTTCGGTGAGCACCGACTCGGGACGCCTCGCAGGAAGGGTGGGAAAGTGGCAAGGGCACCCTCGCGGGGAGAACGACATAGCTTCACGTCCCGCCCTTAGACTATCCCACCGACGAGAGGCCGTGACATTTTTGGGTTTAAACCGGATCGAGATTACGAGGCTCGATATCGTTCGGACCGCGGCGGAACGTGGCCCGCTCTTACCGGGGGTTAACTGCTTTTGACGCTCCTACGGAGTTATCAGACTCCCTCTGCATACCGCTCCGTCATCGTCCTTTTGCTTCCCTAGATGCTGTTCCCTTTGCTCACCGAAAATGCCCCGCATCTTCACGCTGCCGGTCGTTTACGGTAGCGGACGAAAGATTACGACCTGAACAAATCGGTTATTTTTTTATTAAACAAACCTCTTGTTCTACTTCGGTAGTTGGTAGTAGTGTTGGAGTGTTAATGATAACTGAAAATCGATAAGGTTGTACGCGATCTACGTTAATATGTACGAAATAAACAGACGCGTGACGTCTATTGTCTTTACACAAATGTATCTACCATGTATTCTTAATACTTTAATCTCAAACACACTTGTATTCGTTGCCGTTCGGTTTTATTATACAATGATAGACTGTTTGTAGAGGAGTGGCCACGTAATAAGCGTGTCTAATGAGCCTGACCTGAGCTCTGGTCTGTTGTTTTACTGCTTTAAGAGATATCACGATTAGTTTGATAAATATGTGTTACATGTTTCTATGTACATATACACTTTGAGTGTCGAACGATTTTGGAATTTAAAAAATAAAGAAACGTCGAACTGTTCTCTTAACTTGCAACGCGACCAAACTTCACAGAGATAAAAATCAGCAATTAAAGCCTAATCGACAATTAGTACCTCCCTCGATAAGGTTCGCGTTCAGTGCCCATTAACGAGGTATAGCTGGTGCAAGCAGAGGGAACACAGTCTCGACTAACGTGTTGATTCGAGAGCCCGGAACAGTCGAAACTCGCAACGCTAGGCATCCGAAGCGCGTGTTCGTCGCGTAGTTGAGCGAGAAAGGGAAAAAAGTCAGTACATCAAAATCGCATCCGACGAAGGCGGATTGTGGGCCCGCATTGTCGAGAAGTGCGCATTGTAGCTGACGGCTCGAAGTTAAGTGCCGCCAAAGGAAGACGGAGGGAAAAAGGGAAGAAAAGATGGTTAGGAGACGAGAGGGAGGTGAGTTTTGAACTTGTGCGCATTCTCGAGGAACCAGCAGGAACGATCGGTGGATCACTCGAGTACACTTCCTGGGCCCCATTGTCGTTTCAACGCCATTCATCGACGTGCCCGGTGGACCCCACACGGCGATCCTCACGGAAAGAGGAATCTGGTACCTTCGAAAATGCGTATACCTACCTGGGGGATAAGGAACGGCGCAAAACGCGTGAAAGCAAATGGCTCGCCACGGATCTTTTTTTACCGACCGACGAAATCCGGATGTCAGTGCTGCCCGCAGATCCAATCATCCACGGCGATCGAACCTTTCGATCATTGCCTTTTACACCATCGCGCTTCTCCCATAACGCGATTTTAATTCAATTTCAATTCGGTTGATATTTTATATAGAGTCCGAAAATCAACTGTATAGACGGATGAGCTACTTTTTCGATCGATGAGGATTCAATTTGATTGAAATATGTTTACACGGACGCTTGGAAACTGATTGAACGGATTGAATATCGAGATCGAGGAGAACTCTTCTTATTTTGGTCTATTGTTTTGAGACAAATGTACCTACTATCTGTGAGCCGTTGTCAAAGTGATAAAGTAATTTGTAATAACCCGTTAGTCATCTAAAATAAAATCCTGATATAAGAATTAACAATCGCGTATAAAAATTGAAGATTTTAGGGGTATTCTCGAGTCACGACACGCGATATCGCGTTCAAATTCTTGCTACGCGTAGTGTAATTCGGTAAAAATCGTCGATCTGCATCGGTTTCGAGCACGTGGTAAGGATAATTTGGTAGGATTAACGAGGTACAAGAAACCGTAGATTCTTCGAAGGATACATCGGCTTCCCAATTCTCTGATTCACGATCGTGTTGAACTCCGTAAAGCCATCAAAGCTGGCAAATATTTGGACTTCGGTAGGGTAGGGGGGGACGAGGGGGGGGGGGGGGGGGGGGTGAAGGAGGAGAAGTGAGAGAGAGAGGCGCGTTGGCGGGGTCTTAAACTCACCGTGGGCACGAGACCCCTTAATGAAATTACAGGGAGGGCGCTGCCGGCCAATTAGCGTGAGAATGTCGAACGGTGCTGGAGTTAGGGGGTGTCGGATAGAAGATCCTGCCTCGTACGAGAGACAAAGACGGTACGCGCCAGACAGAGAAACATCGATCTTCCGAGGATATCTTCGTCGTTTCGTCGGGACCTACCTGAGTAGCCCCGGGGACTCATCGTCCGGACCAAACACGGCGGTTTTGGGGTCCCGAGAGTGCCTTATTCCTCGGTGTTGTATGTGGCTATTGAGTTGTCGGGCCCGCGGGGGACACATACCGAAACCTCGTGAAACACGATCAGACACGGATGCACACGAGCACGCAAACAAACAGAACTATTCTTCTATGGGCAGGAGGAGCCACACCGGTTTCCGATTGATCTCCTTCCTTCTCCGGCCTTCTCCGCTGCTCCTTTCATTCTATTTCTTTTTCTGCCCTCTCTAAGTGGACACTGTGATAATTTAACTCTCGATTTCTTTCCGCTACGTACTCACGACCTGTTTGTGTTCGTAACCGAGTCTGTATCAACTTATAACGCGCCACGGGAGGCTACTCGACCACCTCCGAAACTAAGTTAACGATCCCCGTACCGCGGATAAAATACCGGGATGCTATAAAATTTAAATAAATATTTCGTTCCGACGCTGTAGTATTCGAGAGTTTCAAAATTTCAATCGTTGCTTTATAAAATGAAATGGACGTTTAATATTTCTTTGTTGTTTTAACCCCTTAAACGTCTTCACATAACGACGCATAGCTCCCGTAATAATTATTATTCGCCGCGAGAAAAAATAGCTCGCCCTCTCGAATGGTTGCCAAATATACGCGCAGAAGCGTACAGTCGTACAGTCTACCGGTTTTGCGGGAAAAAAGTCCCAAAGAAGGCGAAGGAAACGAGCGTCTCCCAGGCCGGAAGAACCTCTCGAGTTTGTTGCACAGCGCTCGAACGAGGAACAATGTTGCGAGCGTGTTAAAGTGTCGCGAACGGCGAGTCGCAACTTCCTATCCGTTTGGTCTTCTCGAGGGATCGTCGCGTTGAAAGTTGTGATCCGAGCGTGGTTCATGGCTGACTGTGTGTGACCGTCACGAATGCTTCGTCGCGAACAATGTACCAAGAGCGTGCATACAATTTGCCGGCACGATGTCGGCGACGTCGCGCAACGCGCGTTATTACATCGTCTGCTACGTTGTATGGGCCTCTTCGGGGCCCTTTTCAACGGTTCTGCGCGCGGTCCAGACGTGCCTCGGCATACGATCTGCTTGCTAGCGAAATCGCGAGTAAAATTCCTTTACGTTTACCCGGACCGTCACGCCGGGGCTCTGATTTGTGAAATTTCACGTTTCGAGACGAACGCGATACGTTTAGGCCATTTTTTCGCATGGCGGGAACGTCTGTAAAACTGTACTGGAACTTGAGCCTTACATCTACCGAATTTCTGTTGCTTTTTAAGCGTCCATCGGCCTCGAAAATGTAGAGATTAATCTCTCGTCGAACGATATTCAGTTTTTCAACATTTCTTAGTATTAGCTTCTTTCGTTGGTAATATCGTATAGCATAAACAAATTTTCATAGTAGTTTTTTAAAAGTATTTAAAAGATTCTAACTTTTCGTTAACTTGAACTTCAAACGAGATAGCAACGATTGCAACACTAATTTCAAGGAATTACTCTAATAATTTTGACGTTTTGCTATTTGCTCCGTTGACAGATGCAGGATCGAAGAAAATGGAATTTCACGAATTGCTTTATATAACTCCTTGACATTTTTAAGTTCTTCCTATTCACGTTGAAACGATCCCCAGCCGTGTGTTTACTCGTTTTGGACAAAACGCATGAAAATCGCGCGGCGATAGGTTTGGAATATAAGGTGGATGTTCCCATTGTTTGCACTCGAATTAACACAACAGCTCATGTGTCGCAACCGCAGAATGTGGGCGAGGACCACCTTTCTCCTCAGTTTCCCATGTCGTTTGTATTTTTTATGACCGACAGATCGACGAGTCGGAGCATTTTGACGATACACAGGAACCGATTCTCTATGAATCGCCTGGAATAAATTATTCCCCGCGAGAATGTTATAACACCGTGTACCCCAAACTTGAACGTATTTATGTTTAATATACCGTAACATATGTATGATGGGTCGATGCAATTCAGTCAATACTTGCTATAAGTCCACGACAATATGGCATCTATATAGCCAACAAATGACAGCTACGTAACTCTTTTGGAAAGGAAGTTACCGTGGGTGGATCATTTACTTATCGAGTGACCTGCGTGCAAAACCGATTTTTATCAGAGAGCTATTCTATAGTGTTTCCAAAGGTTTATAATTTGGTGGTTCTTAACCTCCTTTTTTTCCTCTTTTGGTACTAGGGTTGTAGTTCATGGACATCTTTCTGAAAATGGTGTTTTAAAGTATTAGTTAGATCAATGTTTGTCAAATCAGCGCTGCTCTAAATCTCTCAAAAAATACTCGACCAAATAAAAGTTTATATTAAATGGAAGTTTCTTTAAATGGTCGCTTATTTGTGAAGCCTCCAAGACATTGATAGATTCATTAAACTCTAACAATTATCATTATTTTAATAATTGTACACAGATTAAATCTGATTTCCACGCATTAAGCATTTGTAAATTTGTAACATAGCGTATTGAACGAAACTTCGTTTGATATTTTTGTCTAACTTCGACGTGTAGATCATGTTTTAAAAATTTTACCGGAAACATGGTGGTAGGTTCAGAAATGGCGGAGTCCCTTCGTAGATCTCTCGAGCGAGAAGCGTCCGGAGCAGCCGGGCCGTGAAATCCCGATTTGCTCGCAGATTATGTTCGCAGATCGGCGAAGTATGAAGAGCGTGAAACCAAGAGGGCGGAGCCGTGACCCCACTTGTTACTACTACTGAAGTAGCACGAGTATTTTCACGCCATTACGCTTGTCTAACACATTCTGAACCGTAAAACAAGGGTGCAGCGACCGATTACCAAATACAAATGCGTTTCGTTGCACACTCGGTGCAATCAAATCCAATCAACGTCTGTCTAAATTCAAGATTAAGAATATTTTTAACAAAACGTTGCATAGAAAGTTGTTTCAATTTATTTGTACGAAATCGATCGACGAATCGTCTGCAAAGAAATTAAATTTGTGAGGTTTCTGAGGATAAAGAAATACATGAAGACACTGTCTTTGATATTTAAAATTGATGTTTGTACATTTGCTTTTAATGATGGCACTATGTAGAGCTAATATTTATAAAATTCCTTCCACCAAATTGAAACTATGGGAGTCATTAAAGCGTTGAAAGTAAGATGGAAATTTCTATTATACAAACAGTATAATTGAGGAATCGTGTTGCATTTATTTAATACAAAACCAATTAACGGAATTGGAAGAAATTGGACGGTATTGCAAAGTGGAGCCGTTTCGATAACTTTATAATTTCTATCTTCGATGGAATTTTCGTACGAGCGAATTAAAGTGCCTGTTATGGCGTCGGGGTAGAATTGGTGAGGTTAAGGCGTTCGCGATCGGAGGCAAACCGAGGATAGATGGAACGATAAAGGGAACCACGATAGAAAGGGCGTGCAGCGAAAAGAAAAACACGGCACAAAGGAAGGTGCCTCAGTTTCCCACTGGATCGAAGATAAATGATAGCCGGGAAGAGTGGCACAAGAGTGGGATGACCATGCTCGATGGACGAAGCGTCGAACCGACCCCTAAATCATAGCTTAAACAAGCCTATTGTTGCGCATTTAGCGTGTGAAGGAATGTTGCCAAATCCGAAAGGAATTGTCGGCCTTTTTGGTACGAGATAGAAGGGCCTGGGGTGAGAGACGAGTGAAAAAGACAGGACGAGACGAGGAAAAGGAGGATGAACGAGGATGGAGATGGTGGAGAAAGGACTCGGATGGGCCTAAAGTGGCGCCAGCTTGTCGTGCTCGATTGTGCTCCTCTCTTTTTCCTGTCATCGTGTTGTCTTCCTTTTTACCGGTGCATCTATAATGTGTCCACATGAGTGTCGGTACGCGTAAACGTAGGAAACTACCCCTGTAAAATGAGACGCGGTCGATCGTGTTTGTCGGCTGGGATTTTCTACGATAATCGTATACCTTCCACCATGGGGACCAACCATAGGAATCTGCTAGTTAGGCCCATTGTGGGGCATTCGTGAATGAACAGGACTTACGTTCATCGAGCCACAGCGTTCCGAAACGACCAGATACTGGACAAAAATTCAATTTCACCGGAGCAACCTTGGTTCACACGAGTACGATTTCATTAGGTTTCAAACCATGGGAAACGATCAAAATTAACAGAGAAAATTGATTGCAAAATTCTTGCGTAACTGGTTTGAAAGTATCTCGTATTTATGAATTTCATATCATGTTGAGGTTACATAAAACCCCACGCAGTTGCTTAAAAAACGTGGTGCCGAGTAATTAAAGGGTTAAGTATTAATCTGAGAACGCGGGGTATTAGATGTTCGTGAATTACAAACGTCTGATGTTTGGTCTAGTTGGCGAATGTCTCTGAAACGTACACCAAGTCTTCGTGCAGGTCATCAGCATCGCCGTTGGCGACTCACGTTCGATATCGTTACCTTCGAATCTTTGAACGTCTCTTCAACCAACATGATAGTATTCGACCCTCTCACGGGACTAACGAGAAACGAGATTCTCTCGCCACCCAACCTCTGCAATCGATGACGCGTTCGATACACATACATAAAATACATATATAAATATTAGGTTGACCGAAAAATTCGTGGAGTTCTCGAATTTATTACCTATTTCGCAGATTTTGCAGAAATTTTCAGAGATTGATATCCTTTTTCAAAATATAAAATAAAATAAAAGAAAATAAAAAGAAAAGGCTCGAACGAAGATCTTTTTCCTGGACCATTTCAGATCGAGAAAAAAGTTACATTTTATCAATTACAATTAAAAATCTGTACATTCCAACGGTTCTAATTTATTCTGTATGAAACTCGAATAATTTTTTTGACCAACGTCTTAAATCTCTAGTTTCTATTAATATCTTATGGACCGTGTGCGACGTTTTTCGAAGTTCTTATTTTCTTTCTACGAAGAAAACGCGGCGTTCCGTTTAAGAAATTCAATACATAGCGGGCCACTAATCCTCGCACGATAACTAAATCCTAATTCCGAAAACGCAGCGGGGAGATCGAAGCAGAAGCTGATAGGGATACGTATTTCGGGTCGCTAATATATTATCGTTGGGCTCGTGATATATTTGACACAAGTGTCGGAAAAATTAAAGCAATCCTTCTGCGTGTACCGCCGGTGGTCCGGGCTCGTGATTCGAAAGCAGACTCCGCGCATGGTAATCGGAGATGCCTGGATACAAATATCCGAGCATTAATAGAGGGCAGCCTACTAGCGTTATAACAAACACGTTCTTTCTGAAACCAAAAGGATAAAAGTGGCCGGAATCGTCTAGACCTTGAACAAAATTTCAATCCTTCGACGCGTTTTCAATTCGAGCCGTTCACGTCCAACGTATAAGCCACTTGCGTGTACCAATAACTCATTGGAACGAAATTCTTTTCAATCGAGTTTATTATATTGTTCATGCTAGTGTTAATTTTTTGCTTTCCTCTTTTGTGATAGAAATCATTGCATTCAAGTATAATATGTTTCAAGGAAACATTGAATTCTGAATGTATTGCACCAACAATGGCGAACAATCTATAATAATATGGGGTTGTTTCGAATCAGTGTTATTTTAAACAAAGAGGACTGTTTAAACATTTTGTACAATAATTCTGTGCCATATCTGGAAATAGATCGCACACAATTTTACTTTTAACAGAAATCAAAGATAAAATAAAAATCATGGAATGGTCATCTCGTTAGCCCCGTAAAAAAGTTATAGGAACAGAACACAGTATTCTTTCGTTAGTAGATGAATAGCTTTGTCGAGAAAAAAATATAAATATTGGTTAATTTTCTGGTAAGATTTTCAATTTTATGATAATTTGTATGGAACAATTCGGTTGTAAATCGTAGGAGTGAAATTCCGTCTGAAGCGTCGTAGGAGCGTTTTCTTGGCGATCGTGTCCGTTCATGCGCGACAAAATGGCGGGCTCCGCGTGGTCCCATAGTGTTCATCCAGACGCCGTTATGAAGGGACTCTAGAGCTACCTACCGACCGGCTTTTACCTCGGACAGCTCCGCCGAAAGAAATACGATTCCGCATTGCGGGGACAGCTCTGTTCTGGAAGCAAAGAGTGGGCGAAAATGGTGGGGGAGAAAGAACGAGAGAGGTTACAAGACGGGACAGGATAGAACAGGACCAGGACCCCCCACGGTCAATCCTCGCACTTTCCCACGTGCGGGTGATCCCGTTTCATCCCGCCGACGAGATCTCTCCTCACCTCGGCTCTGCATATTTTGCGCCCGCCGGTCACAGTGCCCCTAGCAAAATACCACAAACAGAAGAACCCGAATAGCTGTCTCCGGCGCGCGGGATTTGTCCCCCGGGAGTGATTTAATGAACTGTGCGACACAAAATGCATCTACGCGGATGCAACCGTCGTTGAAAATTGTCCAACGTCACGGAGACTTCGATGCCGTCGCGTTACCTGCTCGTACTTGGTTCGAAAATTGCGTAAATGTATCCTTTGCACACGATTCACGAAACAGAAAAAAGCATGGTCACGTAACGACGTAAGATACATGTAATATTTTTTAAGAGAATGAATAAACAGTTATTTCCATTGTATTATATATTTCTTCAAGTATCTATCATTTTAATTTTTGTCAAATTTGTGTCACTAATATAAATATCTCAAGACTGTATCTAAAACAGTATTTTCTATGATCGATGTGGTTTTCTCTTTGCTTTTATTTTTTCCACTTATTATCACTCCATTTTTGCAGTTTATTATTTCAGATTCGAGCACTTTAGAAAGAGAAATTGCTGTTTCACCGCTTTTGAATCTTTTCGGTATCCCAAGTATTATCGAAAAAGTGAAGACATTTCTCTAGCGATTTTACAGCTTCTTTGTCAACGAAAATTCATATTTTCATGCGTAGTGAATATTCGTACAACTGGAGCGACATTCGTAATTCAGATAATAATTCAGCAGAACTTTTCTGAATCGTTCGTATCGAAGAAAATTTTTGATAAACGAAGACTCGTATCGAACAATTTAACGTGATCGTAAATTTCCCAATTGTTTGCAGACGCTGAGTCTCGCAGTGTCTTTTATAGGATCGTTTCCAGCGTTCCGATCGCGCATCCCGAACAACTGAAATACCTGAATCGTTTACAGCCTCTTTTTTTATCTGTCGCCGTTACTCGGGTCCCGAAATCGCCGGCTAATAATCTTATAGGAATCCTCTTAACATCGTTTAGACATAGTAACTAAGTATACGAAGGCAGGACCGTATTATTGTGTCTGACAAATCTACATGGAAGGCAGTCAACCCGAAACAGCTTCCTTCTCCAGGCCGGTTCTAATGCGGCAAGCTCTTTGGGATTCTTGATGGTCGTTTCGCGGATGTTAACAAGGCATCAGCATGAGCCTCGTGCCCGGCTGCGGTCGGCAACAAGTGGGACGATGAAGAGAAAAGGCGCGGTAGCCAGAACGGCAAACTGGACAACATCGATTCTAAAATGCTCGATTCACGGTAGGTTTTGTGGTTTGGCAAGCCTTTTCTAAAGGTCTTTATCCCACACTCGTTTTTCGTTTTAACCTTTCGCGATTCTCCCCCGTTCCTCCTCTCTATCTGCTTCCTGTTCGCACTTTCCTCGTCTTCGCAATTTACGCGCACCACGAACAAAGCGTGCTTCGCGACTATCATACTACATCGCGTATCACCAAAACCAGAAAATTGTACTATGTTTTTTTATTTTCCACGTCCTCTGAATCCTTTGTGCAAGCTGGTTTGTTATACTTGTGTCCAGCACTGTATATCACCCTAGACCACCCCCTTAGGACTTATTCTGGAGGCGATGTCCGCGTTAGCCACGGTTGCCTCAAGTTTCTCCGTTATTTGGGACACCTTGCCCGGACGATTCTGAACGAAAAACGGCGCCTCGTATTTCTGCATTGTTGTGAAAACTGAGAAACTAAACAGACCAAGGTCTTTCGATTTAAGGCGGCAAAGTACCGAGCGAGTCAGTGCACAGTTATACCTGGGAAAGAGGCCCCCCTCCGGACACAGGTTCAAGCAGAGAACCCTTAACCTGCCGTTTTATTATTCGCAGCACGTCGTAGTTTGCTTACACGCTTTTGCAACACCTTAATCTGCCGCGAGGGATCGGTTTTACGGCCCTTCTTACCACCGGGCGCCTTCTACGCACCCACCTGGCTAAGGGTTGGCCCGATGGTTCCGCAATCGACGCTTCACGGCTCTACGGATCCTCAGTTTCGTTCCAAAGAATAGCGAAGAAAAGCGTGCCAATATCTTTGCGACAAACCGACCAGACGCTTCATTTACATTAAATATATTCGAACGATCGCTTCTCAACTACCCCCGAATCGAATAAATTCGTAGAAAGTGTGTGAAATCTTTGAGTATGATCAAATTACTACAGGGTACATGATGGGTAGGTCAAAAAACTACAGAGGTCTATTCTTGAATCTATTTTTAAGTCTGTTCCATCGATTTGACTAGTTTGTTAAACGATTAAACATGAAATGGAATTTTTCAGAATGTTTTAATAGTGCAATTGTGTTTTTACAACGTTTTATACCCCCAGAAAACCGTATTGTATCAATATTTCGAGCGTGGGAGCGACCCACATACAACCTGCGCTCCATTATCTCGTATTCTCTTGGTGAAAAGCACGATTCGGTGGGTTCGGTGTCGCCGAAAACAGATCGTTGTAACAATTACTCTTAGATAATTAAAGCCCCGTGGCCGTGGCGAGGCCCTTCCGAAAGGGAAACAGGAACGAGTCCTGTCGTGCACCAGCAAGCCATTATGGATCGTTACAGATCTTTCAGGCCCTTATGGGAAGTAGTCGCGGCGAGGTAGTCAGTTTGGTGGCGGTGGTGAGGGTTTACGAACGTAGCCCGAAGCAGGACGACGAGGTCGCGACATCGTGACCACGGCCAGCCACTGATTTACATATTGTCCACCGGTGAACCAGCATCGCGGCTTTTTGTTTTGGAATGCCTGCCGAGAGCGAGGAGAGGAACCGTCCCTCCTCGTTTCTCGCCGACAGCCTCTCTTTTTCTCTCTGCTCCGTTCGTAATAGCGTCCAGATCCCGACGCCGGTGCTATCCACCGAACCACCAACGTCGATCTCCCGGGGAACTCAGAGAGAAGGCGTCGGGGTAATGCATTCTCATTTTTCGAACGGCAACACCCTTTCTGTCGTTCCATCGGGTGTATACGAACAAGGACGACGATCGAACGATTAGAAAATTCTTCTCGTCGCGCGTCGTTGATTCCTAACGATAAAAAAATGGGCTACGGTGCAACCACCGTGCTACGATTCGACCACGAGGCGCAATTGTCGAGCTACAAGTGCGATTCGACGCGTCCACGACCCTCGATCCTTTGCTAAAACTTTCGCGCGGGACCAACGATTTTAGTCGCGCGGAATTATTGGATTGGCAAACTGCGAATATTTGGTCGAAATTAATATACATATGCCAAGCCAAGCCATTATTGACATTGCATCATTGCAATTGTCCAGCTTTAATTAAAAACCACATGCATCAAATAAACACAAGTAGAAGGGTGCAATGTAACAATAGAATATTTGAATTTAGACTGTTCTTACTAAAATTTCGTCCTCTGTGCATTAAAATGTATTTGATTACAACAGAAATAAAATACTTTGGGTTTCTCAATAACTTCTCAGCACTTCTTGAATATTATTATCAAAAATTTTTTATTTCTTCTTAAGCATATCGTGTTATCCTTAGCAAGGATAAAGATCGTGGCGTGGCAATGGTTTGATCCATAGCCGTGTTGGTCGTTAATCGGTCTGTTGTGCTAGGCCGTTGTTCGCGACACTAGTCGATTCGCGGAGATCAAGATCGTTATGGAAATTCACATGGATACAGCCACCGATGACGCATGCATCGGTCAGATGACTTCGGTTCCCAAGCATTTCGCGAGGACGATCAACGATATATAGCAGTTCCACACCCAGCTTCTCGAACCGCTCCTATCTACGGCAATTAGTCGTTAAAAGTGTTCGTGTGTTTCACCGGTTATCGGCCGTCCCACCCACGCGCCCAAATCGTCCCCGGCGCGTTATCTCGCGACAAAATGCATCCCGTTGGCCCGGAACAGCTGGCCGAAATTATGCCCCGAACCACCGATGCGTGATCATCGTTCGCGCACTACGGCGACGCCTATGTTGCGAAAGAGCCGAAATTTCCATAATGCCCGATCGTCCCTCCTTCGTCCCAATCTTTTATCTGCTTTCTTTTTTCCGGTCGATGTCTACGTAGCGTTCGGCTTCTCGGAAGCGGTCTCACGGTTCCCACGAACGGCACCTCTTTTCTCTGAAGCCATCTCCGCGTTCACCGAGAGAAACCGCGTCCTAATGCCTGAGATGGCGTTCGTATCTCGAATCGTGTCATAAAACATTTGAACCGTTTATACCCGGTCCTTTGTCGGTAATAAACTTCTGCGCTGCATCAGAATTTGACGAACGCCACAAGGACGCACGAATAAAAAACAAACAATATTCGTACCCCCAAAGGGGTATTCTACTGTAAAACTCGGAATTCATTGTCTCTTTCGATCGTTATTTCGGAATTCGTGTTGCCTGTTCGATCAAACGACTACAATTTTATTAGTTCGTTGAGAAATATTTATTTAACGAGCAACGACTGAACGGCGGTTTGGTGTTTTATTTGTTACTCGAAATTTTGATCTAGATGGAAATATAAAATTCTACAGAATTCATAGATACCCTCACGTAAAACTGGTGATTAAAATTGAAAAAAACACGTCCAAATTATTTAAGTATGAATAAAAGTCATAGCTTCCAATCCATATTTAAATTATTCTTTTATGAAGTCAAAAGTATCGAGTAATAACTCTACTTACTCTAATAACTCTGAATACTTTAATTGTCGTGCGATATGTAACAATATATAAAATCTGTTGCATCTCAGACAATTTATTTTATTTATCGACGAGGTTTTATACGTCGTAAGCAATTTACGCGCTAGAAACATCAAATAATTGAGATATAAATCGAACGAGTCTTTAGAGGAAAGATCGACGAAGCGTCGTATAAACGATGTAAACGTTCCGTAACCAATTAGTGTAACGCATGTTTCGCCAGTTAATCGGATAAAATTAGTCGTGAAATAAATCAAGGTTATTCTGGAACACGGTATCTGTGGTAGGCGGTCGAGGGCTGAAAGCTATTAGCATAGCAAAGTCTCTCAATCAGCAGTAATTTAGAGTAACCTTATTCCGTCTTCATTTTCCTCACAGTCAATACTAACGTCATACTAACTTGCACCTATCATGGAAACCAAACAACGATACTTGCTATTTTTTATATTTCGTTTCGAAAAATCCATGTGCAATTTAAATATTTCTATTTGTACCTCAGGATCACGTGTATTTCCTCGGTAATATATTTAACGTAAATGTAGCAATAGTAATTTGGAAAAATATGTTTTAAAATTAATCATAGTATGGTATGCATAAACATTTGACCAACTCAATTAATTTTATAACTAGTGGACGAAACAATTTTTTTTTATCATAGATACGATTTCAAAGGATTCTCGAGGTCACCATCGACTCTTTTTTATATATAATTCTATAATTGTTTCTTTCATCAATTAACAGACACCGAGACGAATCGAATGACCTCAAAAATGAGGATGAGAAATGAAAAGTAAACGGGTTGGCAAGGTGTTATTTTTTATTTTTAATCCCTTACCAGTGACTGTCACGGGCGGACATTTTGTGTTCAGCAACGATTAGACTCGATTCGATCGTAAGATAATTTGTGTTACAATAAAATCGTTCATGCAGATTTGTCGTCACCAGGACTTATAAATATTATTATATATCCAATGAGCAAAAATGGTTCAGCTGCGGGTTAAATAGGGCTAATGAATGGCGGGCAAGGACTGTTTACACCTGGTCGGTGAATCGGGAATACGCGCAGTGGTCGTGTCTCCGCGCGCAAAGGGTTTCACGGGCGCTCCGGGCACGGGGACCACTCAACTTTGGAAGTCTTTTGTCTCAACGTTATTGAAAGTTGTCTCGAGGGTCACTAGGAATGTAGCGGCAGGATGCCTTCGGATATTCAAGGACGACAGAAGACGGGAGGAAAGAAGAAGAGAGTCAGAAAAGAAAGAGACACGATGGCGAGAGAGAAGGAGAATGGAAGATGGAGAAAGGCAGGAAGGACGAGATAGCGAGTGATGAAGGAGAATGGAGAGGAGGTGGTGGAGTCTCCATCCAACAGGCCATGCGGGCGCACTGTCCTAATTACAACGAGGCCTCCTATTTTTTTCGAGCTGAAAGGAGCCGAAGTATTTGCCCGCGGCAACGGAGGCTAGACGATTCCCTACCGCTCCCAGGACTTGCTCGAAACGAAGTGCAAAAGAATCGTCGGCACTTCGCCGTCATCGAGGATCGGCCAAAACGAACAACACCGAGCCAGAACCAGCCAAGGAGGGAGAGAGACGGTACATTCTCCGCGGGAACGTCGCAGTTTTCCCAGCCATTCATGGTACCGACCAATTTTTTTGGCCTCTTCTCACGACTCATTCATACCTCGCCGCATGAGATCCGATCGTCGATCCCTACCTGCATCATCGGCGAAGACACCGACGCGTCATCCTTTTTCGGGACTCTCCTGGGCCCCGACGGTATGCATGCGCCGCGCGGACCTTTCGGATTTCACTGTTCGGATTTCGCTCCTCGCCTTGTTAACCAGCCTTAAATACTCCGCCTTCTCCCGATCGTTGTATAACGGGACGCATGAATATTTATATCGCTGACAATATTTCAAAACAAACCCATACCTGAGAATCGGCGATCGATCTCACCTGTTTACGTACATTCTCGCTCATCGGTTTGTCGATCGCGAAAGAATACCGGGGACGAGCGTTTCGACTGCTCAGAGATCTCCAAAGTGAATTACAATTTTCTTGTATACAATACGATTTTTTATAGTTAAATAGTAGAAGGGATAGTTTCTAGGTCCCCATTTTGGTGCTCTATAATAGGTAACTCGAACAAGTAGTTTCATTTGGAGCTCAATATTTTCGCGCTATAATTCCAACGCCCCCAACCATACGAATTTGATAAAGGCAAGTTACTTTGTTTTCGAGAGATTTTCGAAAGGTGGTGTTGCATGTTAGATGCCTTTGGTCTATAAATAAACGCTAAACAAGGGGCTTTGTCTGTTATAATTACGATAGAATTCGATGTCCGGATCGTTCTTCACCAAATACACTTGGCGATGCAGGAACGAGGACTAACGATCTTAATGGCTAGGCAAAACATTGACACCTTGGCGGCGCTCGAGAAACCACCTGGGCGAGGACACAGAAGGGAAGACGGGCACGGATCGTCAAACAGACGGTCAGCACGAGTGAAGTAGAAATCCTTATGAGAAGGTAAGTTGGGAGAGCGATGACAACGAGCTAACAGCGTGGACAAACACGGCGGCTTGGGACAGAGCCGTGCCCGGGATGATGATCATGTACTTACGCGTTTCCTCTCAAACATCGACGACGTAGGCAGCACCGAAGACAGGACGCCTCGGCCATTGATCATGGGAAACGACAAGTCGTTCTTGCTCCAGCCTGAAAATTATCAACGGGATTTAATAACGATCGATTCTTCCTACCATAAAAAAACGAATCGAGATATTTGTAATATTCAATTTGATCCAATTCGATCTTGTTCTCATTTTCTTGGAATTTTTTACCTAGATATACTCACCTTTCAAATTTTATTATGACAAATTTCTTCCGTGTAAGACTTCTCATCTAGAACAAGGAAATTAAATTTGAGGAATAGATTAGTTTGGATGACAGTTATTACGACGAATCATTTTTCAAGTTCTACACAATTTTACAGTGTTATCAATGATATTTTACACTTTGAAAATGTCTAATATTAGATCGAAACATTTGATTAGTTTCTACTTTTTTATTTGTTTACAATCATGTATCATGGTGGTCTATATTAGGTTAGTGTAAATGCTAGTTTAAGAATGAATCTAAATATTTTACTCGTTATTCGTGAATAAAATTTGTCCAACTGTGGAGGTTGGTCGGTTCTCTTAATAAAGTAATCATGGGAAATTTTGATGTGTTTTTGTCTGAATCTAGCCACTATGATCTATTCTATTCGTTTCTTAATAGAGGTATTGTATTGTGTTATGAGCTCTTGTTCTGCTAGTTGTGGACCAAATTTTGTTCCATTTCTTTCTTATGATATTCCATGTATAATGTAAATGATTTTGGCACGGAATTAAGGTTCTAAAGTTCAAGTAAAATCTCAATTAAAATGACAAATATGTGCTCTCACCGTTGAAAGAAATGGAATATTGCTCTGTATATTGATTTAGAGTAACACATCCATGTTAAATACCGATAAGAAACTATTAAATATATTTTCTCGTGAGAATTGCATCAATTAATTCGGTTGCAGATCAAGCTGACTCGTATAGAAATAAATCAGAGATGAAAATTCCATTCGAACGATAGATAATCGATAAAGTCAATATACAGGAATCTGTGTCGTTTATTCAATCGAATGATTACAATTCCATTAGTTAATCGGGAAATATGTCGTTTTACAATTGAAATATTTATGCGACGAGTTACGAATAAACGGCGGTTTGTGTTTTATTTGTTATTCAAAATTTTTATCTGGATACAAATATAAAATTCAATAGAATTCATACATAGTTTCCCGTAAAAATAATTATTCTTCTTGTCAAACTCAATGCTCAATTACTATACTAATTCCTTTAGTTAAATGACACTTCTCAGATACAATAATCTGTTTCGTTATTCTATTTTAAAGTTTCCACACTTACCACTTAATTTCGCATAGAACTGATACGAATCTAAATCACGTAATTCCGATTAAACATTCGTTGACAGTAGGCCTCATCAATCATATAAATTTATAAATTATGAAAGTTGTCTATGCTTCTTCTCAAGTTGAATAATTTAAAATACATAGCGATTAATATCGTTATAGTCGCAGTTTTGACGTTCGAAGTAATCATCTATATGAAAAAATATTATAAGAATTTTTAAAAATTTAAGTTTTTAGAATTCTATAAAGTAACTCTTGAAAATTAGGAATGTAATTATATGATTATAAGTGGACAATTAATATCGTACGAAATATATATTATTTCATAGTCATTTATGTGGAAAAATTTAAAAAAATTTAAGTTTTGAGAATTCTATAAAGCAACTCTTGAAAATTACGAACGTAAATTTTACTTTGAACTAATCAGACGACAACCGATTTAACCACGAAAGTACATCGTATTTTATGGGTCGTTAATCGAGGAAAAATTTTTAAAGGGATTGGAAAGTGTCACCGAAGTCAAATAAACCGCAATATATTTCATGTTGAACTGTCTTTGGTTTAATATGATACAACAGAGCGGACGTTTTGGGGGAGGGGCCTGTGTACATATTACATATTCACATATATAATTATATTTTGCAGCTTCTATATCATCAAATTCGTTTATGTACAACATATACCAAGCAATCAGTAATTATTTTACACAAAAATTTTCCGTACATTGCGTGTATCGATCGCGTAGAATGTGCGCCCGGCTCTGTCACTGAAGTCGATTTTTTTCTCGTATAGTCGGAGGGTCAACGATACCGATTCGCCGGATCGTTCGTTCGGCATTTCAAAGCGAACGAAACCGTTCGAGTAGAACGCGAATAGCCGTATTCGTCATATGCCTGGTACGTTCTACGTATCTTTACACAGATATACGATTCCTAATAACAAGGGACAGAGAGATCGCCAAAAGTCGGCTTACGCTGATTCCATACGAAAATAAATTTTTTTTAAGAAATCACTGGACAAAGAAAACTCCTTTCAGTGGGGGGGAAAAAACGAAAAAGAAAAATAAAATAAACCCGCATCAGTTATCGATAGGATTATTTAAGCTGATCGACGCTCGAACTGCGCTGCTGCTTGCGATCGAAATAGTTGAATTGTCGAAGTCCTTCCTAACCGCGCATAAACCTAACACGTTCTCAACGATATACTCAATTTTTTAAATATATCTGTATTCTACGATGATTTAAACAATCGAACTAAATGGCAGTCTTCCTTATTTAAAACAAAAAAAAAAAAAACATACTAAAAAATGATCGGTGCGTTTAAAGGACAGAAGACTGTCTATTAAAATAAAATGTATAAAATAACATGATAAAATGAAATGCGTATTCGAGATCGATTTACGAGATCGACATTGTCACACAGATAGGCCTCTCTCTCTCACACACGCGCGCACACTCGCTCATACACACATACACGCGCGAATATGTTCTTCCTCTCCTACTCTCCCCTTTTATCTCCCTTTTCCTTCTCCCTCGCAGGGGAATCAGGCAGTTCGATTCTCAACAATGATAATTATTCGCGTGAGGGACTTTCGACGATGCATATCACAGACACGATGATATGGAAATGAAAGTGTGTTTCGTATAATGAACGTGTGCGTGCGCTCGACGCGCACGATAAGCTTATAGGCCGCCCGATAGACGCGAGAATTAAATAAAAAACGACACCATACTTTCTACGAGCCGACGTGATGCTCGTGTTATAAGTTTCGGTAGCAAATTGTAAGTACGAAAGGGACCTGCGAAGTCGATTACCCTCGATCGAATAGCGCCGCGAAGCTTCGTACGACGCACCCTTCTAGTCGCGCAATATCTCTAAGAGTAAGGATAAAATTCGAAAAACGTTGTAGCGGTAAAAAAAAAAAAGAAGAAAAAGAACAATCGTTTCCGTAAAATGGATAAAACCTTACAGTTCGAAAAGCAAAGGTTTTCCTCGGCAAATAAAATTATACGCTCGAGCTACTATAGCAGCGTCTCGGGTATAAAATGGCTAGAAGAAACAGGAAAGTATCGACTTCGGTGCTAAAAGAAAAAAAGAAATAATAAAGATAGGAAAAAAGATTTTTTTCTAAAGCGCCCAAGTTGAACCAATGTCGGATAAAAATCGATTTAAAACTAGTTGAGATACGCTATTTCTCCTTGCAAGAAATTGCAACGTATAAAAAGTACGGGGGTGGGGTAAAGGGGGGTGGGGGTGGGGTGGATGTTGAACTATTATTTCCTTATCGAATTTACATTTTCATGCCGAGTCCAAAGGTACGTCGAGTGAAGAGAGTAGCAGCAGCAGCGCGGCGCGTAACGTAAAATGGCGTCGGCCGCGTCGATGCGTTTCCTTCATCTTCCGCTACGATATTATGAAAAAAAAAAAAATTCTACTAACGATATTAATAATAATTAAAATATATATCCTTCTATTTCTCTCTTACGCTCTAGGTAATTTTAAGCTCAACTAGACACTTTAAATACAGTTAATCGGACATGTAAAATCTCTACAAAAATAAAATAAATAATCTGAATAAATACAAATATAATATTACAGTTAGTTAATAAATTATTATATAGGATTAAGAGGGGTGGAGGGCGCGTGTCGCTCGTCGGGAAACGTGTTTCCTTGGCGACGAGCGCGTCGACGTTACAAAAGATACCGTCGTGAAGATCCTTGCTCGCGTGTCACCACGCGATATAGTTACGCACAGAATTTTTTCTTTACTTTCTTCTCGCTCGACGCGAATAGTCTAACTTAAAGCACGAATACTGTATTTTCTTGTGTACTTAGGATATAATACCGCTGCGGTGCACAAGCTCGTTTAGTCGGATTCCCATCGGAATCCATTTCTCTTCTCCCTTCTCGTGTGCGAACGCTCTCGCGATTTTTCCTTCCTTCGAACAAATATACGTTTAAAAATTCACGTTAAAAAAAAAAGGTGATCCAAATCGTAAAAAGAGGATATCGTTTCGTCGAATAAAATGCAATAGGTTGGGTAAATAAAACCGGGAATCGTAAAAATCTATCGATGGTAGCAACAATGACGGACAAGGGAGGTTGTAAACGTGGGAGAGGGCTCGCACACGGCTTCTTTGTTCGGCAAATCGAAGAAGGATATCGGTCCAGAACTGGTATTTCGCGATCTGTCGATTTCTATATCCATCTTCTTGCACGTTTATGGTTACGCGTTCAACGCGGTACAAAACACGTACCGGCAACTAGCGTGTATACAAGACGAATGTCTTTGCACGATCGTGAACTCGGCGGCGAAAGCCAACAGGCTGTTTATCGAACGACTCAGCTTCCCGTCTTTCTCTCTCTCCGGTCGTATCGCGGAATCCTGATCGTCGAGCATCGGCCGATCATCGACGAGGCTCGTCGACGGTTCCCGTCGATCCTGTTTCAAAGTTACGGTAGCTAACTTGACGCAGACGTACGCGCGCACTTTTGCGAACCGACGACACGAAATATCTATCGAGAGTAGATCTGTCGATAGATAGGTCGGTGATCGTCGCAGAGACACACACACACTGGAACCGGGACCGATGGTAGCCATTGACCTGCTTGGCAGAGCACGTCTAGGCTTCTTCCATTGTACCCGCTTCCTCGGTAATCTCAAGAAAACTGCCCGTCCACGCTGGGTTGTTCCGGTTTCCTAAGATGAGCGAGTCGTCGTCTGGTAGCCCTTCTTCGGCTTCCGCCTTGCCATCCTCAGGACTGAAGACCGCGGCGCAGGTGCTCGAATACCTGCACCACGTACTCGAGACCGTTCATGTAGTCCCGAAAGATCAACCAGTCGCGTAGGTTTCGGTACGTCTCGGATGATGACATCGTCGTTCGGAAATCGGCGTTCATGATGTCGCGGGTGACGTCCGGTCGCGACGACAGCTGCCGCTCCACTAATGCCACTTGCAGCTCGCAGAGAACCTGCAAAACAAAATTCACCACGTTACGTCCTCGTTCTGTCGGCCATTTGCAATTTCTTCTCGGTGATAATGGTAGAGGAAAAAACATATGGAATACTCTTTGTAATTTGAAATATTTAATAACAGGAGCAATTGTTATAGTGTAACTACAATTTTATATATTATCGGTGCAAGAAAACTTTAAAGAGAATCAATCAATGTATTTATTTACGTGTTAACATCTAAGATTTCGTGATAAGTTTGAGACGATTTGGAGTACAGCGAAGATATTGCAATAGCCAAGACTTATCTAATTAATATTCAACAAAGATGATTGTCCCTATGCTGTAATTTCTGCTTCCAATTAAATCACAAGAAAAACTAACTTTATTTTTTACCTGTTTTTTTAATTTTATAGTGTGAAGGTAAATTAAAATACTATTCTAAATTACTTAAACCTTAGTCAAACCGTTGCTTCGTGTAAAAGTTATTAGCAGAATCGTGAAATCAGGGAAATCGAATGGAAATTTACTGTACAAAGCAACGATCGGTTGATCGATAAACCCATAATGTTTTTTCATATCTAGCGACTAGAACGTTTAGTCGCGAAAGTGTTGTGCAAATAACTGTAAAATTTTTTTGTAACGTTCGCGACAATGAAAGGTGCTATAATTCGAGCTGATTGTACCTGGTACTTCGGTACTACTTTTTATCGAGAAAACGAGACGTATCGTAGCTTAGATTATTTAGAAATTTAAGTTTTTGACGACAATCGTTCACTCACCGTTCGCAGTTTGTATTCTGTGTCCTTAAACTGCTTGCGAAATGCGAGTTGGAGATCCTCTTGGTCCCAAACTATCTGTTCCAAACCCACCGCATACTTTTGCATGTATTCGTACGCGTCAATGAGGGCCTTGTCGAGCTGCGAATAAATAGAATTCAACGTTTAACGCTTCTTGCAAAAATAATTTATAATTAAATTGTACCACGCGCGGAGGAAATTGCTTTTAACGAGATTTATTTAGATTTATAGATTCCTTTGATCAAACCGTGAAACATTGACAGACATTTGTTCTTCTTATTCCCTAGTAATTAACAGTCTTCACGCATATAACAACGAAACACGATAAATACATGAATAACGATTAAACGATTAAGGAATTATAATAGAATAATGAATAAAATTAGAAAATATATTCGAAATTAAATTTTTAATTTTGTTCACTTGTTTAAAGTGGATGTTAGCTGATAGAAAAGTGTCAACAGTGTGAAAGGGGAGAAAAGAAATAAACGAATATTCGTCTGTACCTCCAACTTGTCTAAATATTCCTGATTCAACTGTTCTCCGAGATTCTTGGGAATTTCCCTCCACCCGGGTAGCCAATCGTAATGATGGTCTATAAACGTTGAATGCAAGTCGGCGTAGTCGATGTTGAAGATCCGCCTGGCCTGTAAAATCAAGAAAGAAAATCGCATGTTCGATTAGAAGAACGATAAACCGCAAATAAGATCGAGAAAATACACGGCGTTTCAATTTTTCGTCATCGTTCCTACAGCACAATAGTATTCACAATTTTAACAAATATTGCATTGTTACAACAGTATAGATATTTCCAAGAATACTATCATTATATTATAACTTCCCTACGTAGGCATTTTTGATCAAGGGTTTAGTAATTTGGTCAAACACAGTTTAGGGGTAGCAATAATGGCTTCCAAAGCATTCTTCTTAAATTATTGACTGTAATAATAATTCTTGAAAAAGAAGAGAAACCCATAATTTTGATAAAGAAATAAAAAGAAAAAAAATGCAATATTACCAGAGTTTACTTGTTCAGATGATTTTAATTGAATCTTTTACCCTGTATGTTTGAATGTTTTGAACTTGAAATTTACTATTTTCTCGCGATTGTAATAGCAAGAAATGAAGAAGAATCGCGCAGAGCCCTGATGCGTGTTTAGTGAAAACAGTCTCACAAACGGAACCAACAATTTATCCCAAAGGGAAGCACGAACGTAGAGAAAGAGAAGGCGAGGAAGTCGATTTACTGGGCAAGAATACTTGTTTCCAAGTTGACTCGTTAAGCGCAAATAACCTATATTCACACATCGGAGGGTACCAATGATCGGCCATGAAACATTAAATGTCTTTATTTTGAAACTCGGTGAAACAGATCGTACCGAACTCGCGAACGTTCGTATGCAAAAATTTGCACAGCTCCTTCATTAGGGGAGCAGTATGGTTCAATAACAGGTTAGCGGGTTTAGTCACTGATTAAGTAGGCAGTAGCGCCTCGTACGCGATCAGGCTAACGATATCCCTCGTTCCTGGTACGATGGGAACGTGGACGAACGCGCTGACGGATGAGTAAGCTCAGTCCGGTATTGCGAATCCAATGCGAGCAGCACGCGCCTGACACGAGCTACCTTGCTGACTTTTTGAGAATACCAAGATGGTTCCTCGTCGAACCTGGACCCTCCGCCAAAAGCTAACGATACTTCCAACAGGAGCCGTATACAACTTTCAATCGAAACGAAATCAAAACTACGAACGATAATCTGGAGCTCGGTTTATTTTTACGTACGATGACATTACACAAGTCGTATAAATTTTTTACAAGTTTGATTAGAGATGGGTTATTTCGACTGCCAGTTTTATTGTTAGAACCGATTCGGTGTTGGTTGGAAAAATTTCAAGTTGGAGACTTCAATGCCTGGTCTCGTAATACGTTTCGAGATCGAAACCTCCCTTTTGCAACGTTTTACACTTTCTGCAATGGAACACGCATAAAATTCTGCAAGGAATAATAGTGAAAATGCTGCAAATTCACTCTGGAAATCAATTTTACTGTATCGAGTACTTTATCTTATAACGAATACATTATTTTAATGAAAATCAGAAAATGAAGACAAAAATGTTCTGTCTGTCTCCTATTGTACAAATTTTTAATTTTTAAATCGCCTAAAAACAAAGCGTTGATCTCGTAAAAAGTTTCACGAATTTAGCTACCGTTTCAGAAAGTTGGTATTTATCGAACGAAATAAATATTGACTTTAGAGTTACAGGAAGTTTTCATCGGTTCACGTTGATCTGCATCGTATTCTTGCATTTATTTCGACCCACTCTACCATCACGTTCACTCATAGAAACATCCGAGGAATGTTGTTTGGTTGCTAAAGAGATTATCGCGGTTTGCGGGCCGTGAGAGCAGTATCACACGATGATTATTTCCATTCCTGGGCAGATAAGGGTTTGGATAGTCGCGTTATCGCTGTGCGCGCCAGCTGGTCCAAGACGCGAGGTCGAAGGCACGTTTAATGATAAATGTGCTTATGCGAGGCAGGTCAATCGATATGTGTTTAAAACAATGCTTCAACGTCGTCTCGTTTCCTTCTGTAAACGTTTATTTTCTATAAAAGAACTTGGAAAGCGTCTAACGATTTTCACGATCGAAATACTTGGGCACGATATTATTTAGTTGAAACCTTTTGACAACGTCAGAATGTACAACGAACTCTAATTAAATGATTCCCTAGAAAAAAAGCTCACTTTCTCTTCGATGAATTATTATTTACTTCTTCGTGCAATTGTCTTCATTTTACGCAGTTGCACGAAATAATAGAACTCAATATCGATCGTAAATAAAATAAATAAACGTGCAAGGTGGCGTAAGTTCGAAAAATTGCGTTCTGAAAACTAATAAATCTAATGAATGAAACTAGAGTCAAATGAAAGAGCTTTATTGAATAAATTCTCGGTATTGGGCCTCGTGCTCCGAAGCTACCCGGTTTCTTCTATCAGTAATCGATCCCTTTCCACGCCCAAATAATTATGAAACCCTCCAGGAAGATATCGACACCTTTCAAAATAGACACTTTGTATCGGAAACATTGAACGCGGTGATTAAAACCAGTCATTGATTGCGTCACGGGCTGTTATTACCACCGACACGGATAACGTCGTCTATTAGGGGATCCTCGGATACGCGCTACTTCATGAGCACGGAATCGAATAGGCAATTAAATTATTTTATGGTTATTTTACGCGAACGGTTCCCTAATAAATACGTTAAAACCGATCTCCGTGCGTTTATTCCACGACCGATCTTCGTATCTTCTCGGTTCCCTCGGAATGAAGAAAAATAACAAAATGTCCGAAGGAACTACTCGAATTCCAGCCTCGCGTTTTATGGATCGTTTCGATGCCGATGGAGAGCTGGCTATCCACAATTTCTGAACAACCTGCAGCAAAACAGGAAACTTGACTTTTGACACTCGTACGTAGGATAGCTACAAAATAAAACTATGTGTCTTTTATCTATGGGAAGTAATAATAAGTATAGAGAAAAATGTAATAATTAAAATACACTTGTTCTAAAACTTATTGTTTCTCAGATATTTGGATATCTTTCAGCCACAAATTCGAAGCATCTCTATTTGTTTTTCGAATGAAAATTTCGTGTCAACTGTTGTAGTCATTAACTCTTGTGTGGTATAACTCTTGAACTATTCCAATTAGGATACAAGTGCCTTAATACTTTTGCGTAGAAATTGAAAGACTGAATCCGATAGTCCAACTAAAATTACAAAGTTCTATTACAGTTTCACTACAAATTAATTTTTCCTCATTTTAGAGATACAGTTTTTATTTATTTATTTATTTTGTTTGATTCCTATTATTTGCATTATAAATTGTAATAGTGTATACACTCAGGCATCGCTGGTGTACATAGCCGATCGACCGATTGTGAGAGCATGGAAGATACTGTTTTCATCGATGTCGAAACAAATAGGTCGCGAATATCCGGAATTTTTCGTATTGCTGCTCGTTTCGTGGCAATCACGGGGAGATTTCAGCGAGACAACGCATAGGAACGGGAGAAGAAAAAGCGAAGAATGAAAGGAATTGTCGCTAACAACCACTGGCGGCGAACAAATCTGAGACGCGGGTCTTTTGTGCCTCGTAAAAGTCTCTTCGGCCACACCGGAGCACGAATAATCGTAAAATCGGGCTGAAAACTGACAGGAAGTAGGCTGGCAAGAGTAGGTATGGTCTCTGCGGTACTCTCGAGGACCCGTCAAAATCAATTAGTCTCTCAGTCTTTCTTCTAGCGCGGCTTCACCGCTCCACCGCTTATTAGAAGTTATAAAATTTCGGTGCGACGGCCTCGAACCGATTGAATGGCTCGCTGCTTCCAAGTCCACGGTGCCGCGCTCAACGAGACACAAAAGAAACGCTCGGTTACGAATAAAAAAAATCTTCGATTTCAACAGATTTTTCATCCCGATGATCGTTTTCTCGCCCACCTTTGCAAAATCCACCAGTTTTATGGCCCCGTCGTAACCGCCGCGACTACTTCCGGTACTATTTCGTCGCCGCGAGTTCCGTAATTTCACGCGGGGATCCTAGAAACGGATCCATAATCTGAGTCATAACGGATTAGAACGAACCACCGGTGGCTTTATTTCTAATCGGTCGTTGCGACGATCACGCGAACACGTTCCACCGACGACCACCTCCGGGTCTCACGACTCCATGTTTTTTTAGCTCCAAAACATTTCCTTGCAAGTCTCCACGTATATTAAACGACTCAACCAATGCCCAAACCTGACAATTATTTAATCGTTCAGCCGCGTTTTATTACGTTTCTCTGTGAAACAACATTGTATTTGCTTGTTTACAAGCATCTGAACGTTATTTTTGGTGTATTTCTACGTAGATTTACCTCAATAATGGATACGAATGTTAAACGTTTGGGTGGAAAAACGGATTCGTCGACGTTTGGACGTCCCCGATCGGCGAAGAGTGGTTTCCGGCGAGCGTAATCGGTCGCGAGCATGCGTATTTGAAAAATATGTCAGCCTTGAATGAAACAGTACGGACTGACATCCAGCCAGCCGAGTAGCAGAAAATACGTGTCGTAGTGCGTACTGAACGTATCGAGGCGAGTAAATGCACTGGCGGGTTGTGTATCCGGTCTGCGTTTTAGTATGCAGGCGGAGTACCGGTGTGGTGTATAGATGCCCCATCCTTGGCGGGAGGGGCAGCTTCCGATTCTGATTTATTGGAATCCTCCGCTTCCGATATTATATCCGATTCCTTCACGTACCGATGCGCATATATGCAACTCGTAGACGTCGAACTTCCTATCTACGAAGAACAGTATATCGGATATAATTCACATGTACACGGTTGCCTGCGGGCATCTCGCAAGGACGCGTCACACAATTCGTCGCGCGTTTAAAAAAAATTTGAGTTCCACCTTTCGCGTGTTCCGTCGTCGATTACGTTTCGCGCGAAAATCAAAACATCCGCTCGACGACGATTAAACGACGATACTCGAGTTTTACTAAATTATTGTAAACGATTACTAATATTCGACTCTCGAAAAATTTCTGCATAAGTGTTAAACATCGGTAAACGTCTCTGTGAAATACCGAGAAACAAAGTTTCCTACCAAACAATCATCGAGGGCCCAAAAATACGCATTTCACAGTAGAATAAATGGAATAAAATGGTGTAGACGATCGAAGACGTATCGAAGTTACCGTTACAAATAGACTCGCTCTACGAACAAAGGGTTCGCGGATCGAAATTGTATCGCTGGCCACGTGCACGCGAGAGGAAATCAGTCACACGAAACTTGGTTGCTTCTCGGTACCGAGCTCTAATCTACTTTTTCTCTGGCAGAGTGTCTGCCGACGTTAAAACGATAACAAGACCTGGAAGGTGACGTCACTGAACTACCAGACAGTGCGACGCCTACTAGAGTTAATCTCAGCAGGGACGTCCTTAGAACTCTCTGGCGAAGAGTCTCCGTGTCCGAGAAAGGTGGACGTCGGAGAGGACGGAAACGATTCCGTACCGTGAAATGCTTCGACTGTTTTTAGATAGCGTGGCTTGCGCCGTACGGTGTACCGTGTTCGTTTTCCCAAGAAGGGAAAGAAGAACGGAGAAAGAAGAAGAGAGGGGTAGGGGGGCGGACTGTTAGGGAACCAAACAATATCAGATTATGCGCTTACTTAGAAAATATCGGTATCGAGTATCGTCGAGCGATGATGTAACGCGGACCGTTTCCACGGTGACTTCGGTGGGGCCCACAGGGTGGAACGGGCCCTATACGTACAGAGACACACAAATACCCTCTGCGGTCGCACCCGTTGAATGCTAATTCTCTCGTTCATACAGTGGCGGCCATTTACTTACGTACAACTCATATTTTTATTTCTAAACCGCCTACATTGCCTTCAGAAGCTTGCAAAAATATTTCGACTCTATCATTGCAGAACATGTTCCTCCTAACCGTGACGTTTCAACAACAATTTTTCCATTCCAAGATTCAATGTTTTTGTTTACTTCTTCTTTGAGAAATAGAAATATATTAGGACACTAATTTAATTTACAATTATTGTGTTATAGAAAAACTAACAGTCACATATTAAAAATAAGACAGTGACAGAAATAAATAAGTTTCTACAACGAAGTTTTCTACTTCGAATTTGTACATCTACGTGAAAATAATTTAGCTCGGAGTTTGACAAAGTGGATCACTTTAGACTCATACTCGGTCTTCATAATCGAGCGATTCATGGATTATTCAGGACACTATTGATCGAGACATTGAACATATTTTACGAAAGAATCAACAAGCTACTCCGTCTTTAAAAACCCGTTTGCAGTATTGCATAATGACACTGAATATACAATAGTAAAAACTATGACGAACGTTTAGAAATACTTTGTGCACGGATCGCGAAAATATACAATAAAAAGAGTACCGAATACTTTTTCTGATGCTATTATTTTCTGGATAAATCGTACGTTTATATTTCAATATAAAAATAGAAATCTAAAGTTCTGTGGCGTTTAGGAAGCTTGGGTTAGAAGCAACCGTCCGCAATCCGACTGTCAACGCGGTAACAACGACGCATGATAATTTCTGAAGTATGTTATTCGATCCTGCTTCGATGGGAGCTCGAGGCAACGATGTAATCCAAACTGTACAGCGCACACGAGGATCCTAAACAAGTCCCGAAGTAATAGAGAAACAGGAAGCGCGTAGAGCGGTCGCGATGGATGAGTCAGGTGGGTCCAAGAATTTGGCGGGCACATAAGGACGTTCTGTTATAGAGCCGAAATCATGTCGACACGTGTGCACGATGCATAACTAGGGGGACAAGCTTAATCTATCCTAAAAAACGAGAGTAAAGATTCGCGTGTGTAACCGTACCTTCGATCCTGCGGTTTCCACGTCTCTTTTTTCGGATCGTTTCAGAAGAGGAACCTTGAGCAACAGGCCGAACCCGGACCGTGATTTATTGTCCTTGGTTAGAGATAATAAGGCACGATCGGCTGGGAAGATTCTTTCGAAACGAAGCATCTCGTGCGCCGGTCGTACGGATCTATTTTTCTTCTTTTTTTCTTTTACCTTTTTTTTATTTTCTGAGATCGCTTACACATTTCATAATATCTAGAAAAGGTAGAGCAAGAGAGCGGATATCTGCCTGGACCGCGAACGTCAGAAACGGCAACGATAAACTGCATTCGTTTCATCGGAACGAAATTCAACAAGTTTCTTCTTAACGGGCATCGAGGAAGCTCGTTTCTGCCATTTACACTGTTTTACATTTCCGATGTATGCAATTACGGGCGATAAATATTACGCGTAATAGTCGAAATAAGAGAAACGGGGGTAATTTTGTTGTGGCCACTTTCCAATCCAGTCCGTATCAAAAGTAATATTCAAATGTTTGACGATCGATCGCACGAGAACGAAATTATTTACGATAATTGTATTCCAAAAATACTTTGTTGAAACTGTGGGCAAAGATAATCGAGTCACACTATTTTCTCTTTAAATTATTTCGGTGAAAATAATTAATTCAATTAAAAAAATTTAAAAACACAAGTGAGAATCGAATGGAATATTTTTATAATTCGTACGAATTTCGTACGTGTATTTTCCAAAAAAAAGGAAAAAGAAATCAACACTTCCAAAGGTTTACGATAGAATACCTGCTGAATAGAAACGATACTAAACGCAATGGTCTGACGATTAAAAAATCACAAAAAGAACAAGTTTCCAGGCAACAAAATTAAACAACCAGCAACTAAAAAATTATAGTTAAACAAGTTAATTTCAAAAAGTTGGTTTCGTTGCACCCACGACGTGTTCTAGTATCGTTCGGTCGACAAGTATTTTTCTTGTCGAAATTACGAAGATTTCCACGCAATATAACGCTGGATTGAAACGCGTGTCTTCGATTGGGTACAACAGACGATTTGTAAGTCCGAGATCTCTTTCGAAGGCTTACAGGACTCAACGATCAACGTCCGTACGACCGGAAGTACTGCCATAACTGCCTTCCGCTCGATGTCCCCTTTCCCCGTCTGGCCCCCGGCCAGAAGTCACGTCAGTAATTATTGAACCATTGATGAACTTAATCTCCGTCTCCGATCATCGATATCGGCGCGCGAGCGGACTGTGTCAGTGCGGCGGGAAACACAGATTCTTGGAAACGTTGTTTCTGACGGAAGGATGACGAAAAGAAACGTCGTCGGCGGAAAGAAAGACGCGCATAGCTGCGGTGTGTACTCACGTAATCGTCGCGAAAAAGCTCCGCGTGCATCAGCGCCGTTTTCGCCTGTACGACGACCTGGTGGAGAAGCTGAGAGTCCGACAGCTGCACCACGTCCGGATCACCGGTGAAGTCTTCGGCGGAAAGGCCACAGGGATTCACCCACTTCGGGGGCGAGCTCAGTCGTCTACTCTCGAGGGTCATCGTCGGAGCGCCCTGCACCGAGATCACGAGCAGAGTCACCAGAAGACTGCCTAGCCCTAAAAGACACAGTCGATCGTTCAAACATCTGACATTATATCACGCTCGCCTACACTTTGTCCAACGAGACGAGACAGCAAAGTAAAAGCAAACAAAAACTGCTGTTTCGTTTCCTTGGACAAGGTGCAGTAAGATCGCAAGATTGATGTAAAGGAAGGCGTGCGAAAAGTTATCAAAGGGATTCGATAAAGTTTCGTAGTGGACGTAGTTTCGTTAATTTCCACGGTGTTGCTCGCGTGTCTGACAATTCGGCTCGTTTCCAATTACCAATTCATGGCTAACTACCGCGGTACGTTATTAACGGAATCGTCCGTGTATTTTGAAGATAAGAACCAGCTGGTCGGTAGCAATCAACGATTTGACGTGAGAGTCTCAGAAAAGGTACCCTCGAGATAAATCATTCTGGGAGCTTCCGGCTTGTTGCTTCTACCTTCCCCGTCCTCGCCCCACCCTCGGAGGTACTCTCTTCGTCGATAGTAAGCGCCTAAATGGTAGATTTCGATCGAGGCCGTCTTATGATCATCCGGCAGTTTCGGGATCACCGTTCGTCGAATTACATCCACGTGAATTCGTCGTCGCATTATTTCACGAGTTACGACCCTTGATGAGGGGCCTGGGATCACGTGCACCGCTACGACGACAAACCATCAGCAGTCGCGTACGCATTTGGAGGATGTATAACCACCGCACTCCACCGCGTACAAGTTTTCTCTTTCTCCGTTTAAACACTGCCGTCTTTCTCCCCGAGACGATGCTGTCCTGTGCGTTCGCTCCGAGCGAATATTCTGTCTTTGATTTCTAACGTGGTAGCCGAGCCGATAACCCAAACAACGATGTTTCGACGTTCGAACAACTCCGTCGATGCGACGACCAATCTTTCCAAACGCCCCGATACTCGCGCAAACTTGGTACCAGAGAGAATATTCGAATAGTTCTGCCATCATACCAAAACGAAGCTTCGATTTTCGAAATACAGTAGCTTTAAGGAACCAACTCGAAAGCAACCCAATGCATAATTCGAATAATTTGTGATCGCTAGCAATAATGGATCATTTTAATGTCTTGAGTCTTTATAAGTTTTGGAATTTTAGTTAAATGAAATATGTATTGACTAGTTAGACCAGAGAACACAGAAATGGTTTTTAATTACAATTAACGAAAGTTCTAAAAAAAATGGCCAAGAATGATTAATGTACGTTTTATATTGTTTTCCATGTGCCCCACCGTATAGTAAACATACATCTTTCAAAGCCTTTTTTAGTATCATTAATTTAATTAAGGAGCAAATTAACTATATAACAAAAATTTCTTCTTCTTCGATGAAAGGGTAGTTTTTCGTTAAAGAAACAATTAAATGACGAAGAATTGACGGGGATATTTATCTTCGAGCCACCATGTAAAATATTACCACAAGTCAATTAAACTATTTCTGATACCTTTACGTTTGAAGATAAATCATTCTTAAAAAAAAAGAATACTTAAAGTCGATAAATCGACCGAGGAAAAATAATTTCAAATTAAAATTTCGGGAGACGTTTCTCGACGCGTTTAGCAGAAATACTGTGAAGGGGAAAAACGTTGCTCGATATAACGATCGTATCGAAGAATGGAATATGTAGATATGTTGCGCGATCGTATACGGGCGCCAACAAATTTAATTTTAATGTGCAGCAACACGTGACGCAACGTGCACGACGGACGCGTTCCCGAGTCGCATGGAGAAAAATAAGCGGACAAAGAAAGAGAGAGAGAAAGATACAGCGAAAAGAAGGGCGGGAGGGAGAGGGCAGGGAGACATCTCGGACACTTAACGCATATTAATGAGCGGCTCTTAAGTGCGTTTCGCGTCTTGGTGAGAGAGTAATTTGCCGCGGGGAAGTTTGCGCCCCAAAGTACCATGAAAACCGTGTCGACGCGCGCACCGTCTAACGGTGGTATCTTTTCTTGCGACTACCCGGTAATTGCTTGAACCTCGCTCGTTCTCGTCTCGCGAGGGCAACGCGTTGATTCTTAGTAATTCGGCGGACAGCAATATTCGATGATAAGCAACGGGGCACGCGCCTCCTCTTCCACCGTGCAGATTGCGATGGAATTTCGACCACGGATAGATAGATCACACGTTCCTACCGACACCGATAAATATCCTCCGAAGCAGTGTGAATTTTCTCCCATCCGCGCACGTGACTTTCCCGGCACGTTGATTAATTTTTAGTGCCTCGTACGAGGGGGCACATTCTGGTCAACAAGTTTCAAATATTCAGTTTCTTTTTTGTATAATACAATTATACAGCAAATACATATTTTTGTACCCATCAGGAACTAAATGTAATGTAAAATTTCAGAAACTTTTTCGATCGAGATGAATCTAAATAGGAGTCTTGAATTTTAACGAGTTTATAGAAATAAATCTGTGAACAGCTTGTCTAGAAACAAAATTGTGGTCTCATGGATAACTCAAGGGATTTAGCTCTTCTTTTTTGTTAAATATTTTTGGTACAATTATACACAAAGTTCATATTTTTATGTCAGAAGCTGAATGTAATGTAAAATTTCAGAAACTTCTTCGATCGAGATCGAATCTAAATAATATCGTCCTGAATTTTGACGAGTTCATAAAAATAAGTCTGTGAACAGCTTGTATAGAGACAGAGTGGTGGTCTTTTCGTGGTCAATTCGAGGGATTTGTTGTGGCAGTGAACGAAACGAAATAGGAAAACAGGCGATTGAGATTTAACTAGCTGGTTGTAAGGATGCCTTTAGTATTTGACTTTCCAACGGGATGGGCAAAAAACAGTGTAGTTTTGTGAAAATAGCTATTCAATAATGCGGCAGGTATTTTTATCGTACCAGAAGTTGCGGTCCTGGTAAACGATCTCGGCGTCCACGATTATATTTCCTTACTTGTCGTTCGTATACGCATCGTGTACTTTCGCCAGTTTCTTTAATCGCGCCACGTTTTTGTACCACTAGAATTTAATTGCCATACGATATGTCCGCCGCGGCTGGCCAAATTTGTCCGAGGAGGGAATTACGATGATAGGTGCGCTTTCGAGCAAGTTCGCATTCTTACAGTGTAAGAAATCCAAAGAGCCACCTGCGGCTTGTAACTTGCAACCTTGCCAACCGGAATGCATCAACGGATTTGCCTTGTGTAGAAACTATTCTCTTATCTCGGTTGTATCGAGAATTCGCTGACAAGATATACGAAAAGAGATTCGTTACTCGTATGGAAACGAGCATCGAGCAATTGTTAACTAATCTATTCCCGCTTAAAGCCTCAAGTTATCGGGATATGTTAGAAATATGCATTATTTTCGGCTGAATTTATTTCCGAGGAACAAAACTTCCCCTTTTGATCAAAATTTTTCGATAAAAATAGAGATACGTGTGAAGAATGCTTATCGACTAATGTAAGAGTTTTTCGTATTTTAATATAATATTTGTTGAAATTCTGTTTGAGAAAACTGATTCAACCGTACAAGTTTTATTTACTATCGACCGTTGTATTCTTTTTTAAGAAAAATTTAAAAAAAGTTTGTATATATTATTCATACATATTTTTGTCTTTATCGAAAAAATTCCTGAATGTGTTTTTGTCGTTTAGAAATAAATTTCTAAAAGGTCCAACCCTTGGGGAATGTACAATTTTTCTATGATCGTTAACAATTTAGAAATTTCCAAAATCGAACAATTTTCGTAATTAAAAGCAACGATACGTCTCACAGAATTCCTTTAGAAAAGTGCTCTGACGTTTCTGAGTACTACAGCATCATTGGTGGGAAATTATGAATTGATAAAAAAAGAGTATTTTTAATTGCATAAGGTAGGGTGTTGAAGGGCGATAAAATCCCAAATAGAGTCAAATAGAGTACCCAACCCCTAAACTACACATTAACATGTCCACTGGCAGTACAATTTTGATTTCAGACCATTGCAAACTACACAACCTAAAATCAGTTTCACTCATTTTTGCAACCCCGCTAAAATTCACAAATCCTATCCAAATTTATTTTCCTCGTCTCAACTTGAGAATTAATTTCCCCCGGTTCCTAATACCGAAAAGTCCATACAATGGATGTGCAGTCAAAGTGTTAAAAAAGCGCAGGATCAACATTGTCTCACGGTTTTGAAAAGGTCTGGTCAGAATTCGTTCTGTGGGAACCACGGAGATCCAAAACCGTTCGAGTATATACCCGGTGAATCTTTTCACCCGGACTCTTTCGTATCGCGTTGGCCAGGATTAATCCGTTGATATTTCGTAGGCGGTCACCTAACGGTCGGTACTCGCGTCTTTTGTACTTTCGCCCCGTGTGGCCTGGACGGTGTCGACGGTACAGCTAGGGCCTACCTCAACGACGACGCTCGGCGACGGCGTTCCAACGAAATTCCTGAGAACCCGCGGCTACGTGGAAAAAAGTAAGGCGTGCAAAGCCTGTGAACACCGGTGCAAAGCGCATCTCTACCGTTGGCCGGCAAGAAGATGGTGAAAAATGCGGTAATGACGCACTGTCCTCGCATTGCTCGCGACAATTATACCCCATTACGCCCGTCCCGCCACCCCCTTATCTGTCAGATCGTGTCCATGCTCTGACCGGAGCGCGTTGCGGTAGGTTGCGGTACACGTATATACGTTCGTCGATTTATTATACGCCGTTTTGTGTCCATTTTACCTCCTTCTCGACCGTGTACTCTGCATTGTCGCTGATTGTCACAGTACGTTGCTCTTTAATGCTGCCGCGGTTTCGAATACGAGCCACGGGGAACTCGCGACCGCGCGAATATGCTTCGATCCGATCGCTGGCCTTCTCACAACCCCATAGTACAAACCATAACACACTCCGACGACCAATCTCAAAACTATATCGATCGATTCAACCACCAGACGAAATTGAGTTATTACACAAATATAATAGCTTTTTCCCAGACTACAAAAATAAATAAAATGATCGTTAGCCCTCTTGGCCTTCTCTCAACCCTATCCTACAAACCACAACAAACAGCGGCATAATCTCCAATGAATCTCAAACTATATCGACCGATTCGATCACCTAACAATATCCAATATACAAATATAATGGGTTTTCACCAGTCTACATAAATAAATACAATTTTAACCCTCTCATCTGAATTTTATTCTGTACTCTGGTATGAGGTACCGAATTTCTGCATTTTCTAAATTTGTTATTTGTTAGTATGGTAAATATTAAAAGCTCGATTATTATTTTAAACTTCGTGGCACTGAGACGAACAGCTTGCACGGGTCAAAGGGGACCCGTTAGACGAGGGTTAAATACCATACGATGTTTACCCGTTCCTTGGTCGGGGTCGATGCTTCGGGCAGAACTACCTGTAGGCTCGCGAATGTTCAACAGGTGGGTGTGTTTTGTGTGCGCGCGCCACACCGTTGGAAACGGTGTCACATTTTTCAGCGATTTCGCAAATACGCCGCCTTATCGCGCGCATTTATTCCACGTTTGATCGGAAAAGACGCGCGGACCCGCGGAGGGATTGCTTTTCAACGCACGGACGAAGGAGATTCGATAAGGACCGTTACATGGAGGATGACTAATGTTTGCTCGTCGTCTTGCTCGAAAGCGACGTCAAACCGCGAAAGGGAATCGCACGAGGAGACAATGCATCAACGAAAAAATATTGTCACGTTTGCAAAGCACCTGCCAACGTTCAAGTTTCGGAGCAACGCGTGGACTATCTTTCGTTGTAGCGATACTCGACCATAATTGAAAATTTTGTGACGTATGGATGTTAAGAACGGCTAACGTACATCGTACCAAGTTTTGCGTTATTCCCCAGCCTCGCTGTAACCAGTGATTGATATAAAAATGGAAAAAGTTTTCTACGAAAGGAGCCCACGAGAACAGAAATAAAGAATCAGAGGTAGAGTGGGGCTCGAACTACGACTTGGCAGTTTTTCTAATAAATATAATAACGGAGATAAGAGAAAAGTAAAAGTACCGAGAATGCAGAAGAAAATATAGCCGGGGAAAGATGAGGACATTCATTACGTAAGAATTTTACGTGAGTCAGCGTCAGATGCACAGATATGTGTTGCACATTGAAGACAGAGATACGTAAAATGATAATGAATGACACCTATAATGATATACGTTTTTCTAGTAACTATAACTTATTACACAATGACTTAAGTTCTTGATACAGGACCTAACCGGTAAACTACAATTCGACACAAGCAAACCTACGGTGTCATTGTTAATTCGGACGATCGGAACTTTCAAAGTTATAACGATATTAACAATTCCTTTTGCACAAGATTTGTACATATGAGTAATGATATATTGTATATATTTAAGTAATGAGAAGCAGTTGAAAAAATATAGTTTTGTGTACTAAAAAAATAGTAACAAGAAAATGTAAAAAGATAGAATCGAACCTTTAAAATATTTACGGTAGAGTATCTCTGTAAAAGAGTTGCAAAAATCTTCCAAAAAATATCTCGTACGTGGGAACGACAAAGAGTATCTTGATACGGTTCTTGAATCAATTCGGAGAAGCTATTGCAACCGGAAAGAGGATGCAATTTTTGTTTTGACAACGAGTATGAAGTGAAGATAAAACGACAAAGTATAACATAAGATACGTTTTCATAAACAAACGCGAAATGATAAATTATGGTGGGTCAAACGCGACAGGTATTACTTTTACACAGGAAACGTAATCTTGTAGGAATATTTAACGCCGTTGACTGTTACTTCAATTTTCACTTTCTGAATTCTAAATAGAAGTATTCGATAGTGTGCTTGATATTTTGGAGTATTCCTAATGTCAGTGACGTTATTCGAGAAATTATAAATGTCGAGGTTCATTTGTTGCAAATGCTTTAAAGACACGTTGGCAGTTTGAAAGAATTTAATGTGGTATTTAATCGAACACGTAGGTTATTAATCTGAGTAGTTATACGTGTTTAAATTAGCCATCTTCGAAATTAGTTTTTTTTTTTTAATTCAATGGTAGATGATGGAATTAAGACCAGACACGTATTTGAATTATGTTAAATTAGTTTATCAGTTATCTTTTTGCTTTCGTTGGAAAGTCTTTATTTTAGAACAAATATTGGCTGTTACTGGAGAAGTTACAGAGGTAAATACATGTAAAAGTATTGCACTGCATAATAATACACGTTTAATTTTTCTACGATGTATTGTCACCTAGAACACATGTCTATAAAATTTCAAATTTCCAAGCGTATGCTTGCTAGATGGATTAAATTGAAAATTAAAGATAATACGATTTTTACCTAGTTTGATATGCAAATGGTTCACTCTGCGCCGGTCACCAGTGATCACCAAACTAGTCAACATATTAACAAACAGTTTAGCGCTGTTCCTAGACACGTACCTTCAAAATTTACAGAACCACTATCAAATTTGTTCTCCCATCAACGTCCAAATATTTCGTAAAATTAACAACGTCAAATACCTATTCTCGTTAAATCTGAGGACCGTGTGAAACATACGTCCAAACAGACAAGTGTCGCTTTCTTTCGACCGAATCGCGTTTCAACGACGAAGAATGTAACGATCGCGATAAATTGTCAGATTGTGAGAGGTTATTCGATAGAGACATTGATCGTACGAGGAGAGGAATAGAGAGAGGCGGCGGTAATCGCGCACGTTGCCTTGGCAATCGTGTATCGAAGTCAGTAGTTCGACTTACTCAGCCACGTGGTCGCGGTGATGGATGCGCTGTGTCTCGATCGTATCCCTCGATCGTGGTAAAAAGCAGGTACGAAGTACGAATCACATCGCGAGTGTCTCTGTGCGTGACCATCCTTGTTTATTGCGGGGGCGATCACTCCTGTATATCGGGGATCCGCGACTATGCTTTTACATCGGTTCGTCGATGTTGTTTTGGCGGTCGCTGTCATCGTTGTCGCGCCGTTTGACGAGGCACGGTAGTCGAGGACTCGGTGCGACGTGGTCCTTTGGTCACGAGTTAGAATCGCCTCCATTGTCATTTGTCGATCGTAAGTGATCCCTGTATCCTCCGCAGCTGTCATGTTCGCATAGCACTTGATCACTCTCGTCGCACGCAGGCACTCACGATGGCGCGTGGCAGCCAAGGAGCAAGCGAGGCGTGCCTAATATATAGACGGTGCGAGCCGGTTTCGTTTAACCCTGTCGTCGATCGTATTTACGAATGATGGATAATAATTAAAATGAAAAAAAAAAGAAAAAAAGAAAAAAACATGTACAACGAGTCAGGAAGAACACGGTACGAACCGACTCTGTTCGATCGTAGAACGATTCACCGGTCACTTTAGGTATCGGTAGCGATCACAATTGAAAAACTGTACGCACAGATTCACAACTCGTTTGGCACTGGTTCGAACACATGCGATGCACTGATTCTTATACGAGGGGGAAGGGGGTTGCGAGAGCTGTCTCAGAGAGTGGAAAAGGTGGGGGGCGGTAGGTGTTTAAGAATATGGCGGGGGGTGCGAGAAGAAAGGAAAAAGAATCAGCTTGGCGCACCGTTAAGGGTGGTCTCGGCGCGATTGCTGGTTTTCGTTCGTTTATCTTGCTCTCGGTGAGTTTTCCCTGTCGCTTCTCGTTCCGTCTGTTATCCCTTTCACCGGGTTGTCCCCCGTTGGTCCCGAGTTTTTGGTATTCTCAGCCCTCCTCTTGGCAGCACCTTCTTACTCGCGCAACGGTGGGGTAAGGTTGTACCATACCGAATGTCAGGAGGTGACTGAGGTCTTCGTCGCCCTCGTTTGGCCGAATGTATCGAGTGTATCACCTCTCGCCTCTGTCGAGTTAACCACGGCGTAGAGAAGGTAGGTAGGTAGGTCGGTATAGAAACAGAGAAGGAGAAGCCAGCTATAGGCAGGCGAGCGAGCAGAGGCAGGCTGTTCGTTCGTCGTTATAGTAGGAGTGAACCTGCGTAAGGGAATGGAAGTGGAAGGTGGACTTCTGTCTGCCTTGGTTGTCGGTAGGTCGTTTCTCTTGTCCGTTCCCTCTCTATCTATTGTATTCTCTTTCTTCTTTCTTTCCTTCCTCTTTTCCTTCTTCTTCCTTGGCCGGCGTTCTTTCCCTTTTTTATCTCGTGCGCCCCGAGTATATGACTATCAGTGTATGGTAGTGGCCAGTCGGTGACCGGTGCCTATATACGATTGTAAAGGCACCGAAGCACGTGGCCCGCACCCCGCTTTCGGTCAATCCTAAGTACCCCCACCATCTTTACCCTTCCTTGATCGCTCGCTTTCTCGCTCTTTCTCCCTCTCCTTCGCGCCACATTACTCTTTGCTTCTCTTCTATTCTTCTTTCTCCCCCACCCCCGTAGTCCTTTCCTTCTACTCCTCTGCCTCCTCCACTGCCGCCACCGGCACCCATCGGCTGCCCTCCTCTTTATTTCATGCTTGCCACTGTCGCAACCCCCACCACGCGCTACTCGTGGGTCAGGACTCCACGACTCATTCATAACTCCCCGCGACCGACCATCCCCACTAAACACCTTCCTTCGCTTTATCCCCACCTATCGGACGTAGTAGAAGCCGGGCATCTAAACGAGACGATCTCGACTTCGTCTCACGATCAGCCTGCTGGAAACTCGATGCTACACTGGCACGCTCCACGGCTCGTTCAACCTTGCACCCACAGGTGCACCGCGATACCAACTGCCACAGATTATCCAACATCCTCTCCTGTTCCATCCAACGGATGCTCTCCGTGCTTTTCCATCTTCTCCTTTTTCCAAATCTTTTCGTTCGCGATTACGTCAAAACTGTTTCACGCAATCGCGAACCGCGTCACCGACGCGACAAATTAGTCACATTTTTCAAACGTCCTCGTCGTCGCGTAAAACGCATTCTTTTACGAATCCCGCGGACAAATGTCTCCAAGATTTGCACGGACTTGCGTCGACGACGCGCAATATGTGTCCCGAGGAGACCTCTCGGTGGTATGTCGTCCGAAGGCTCGGTCCTCGCAGCTGCACGAACGTTCCGTCGTTGGCACGCGAGCTCTTTTTCCGTGCACACGGCGGAAGACACGTCGTTAGCCGGTTCGCTTCCTCCGTGAGAATCAGCGGTGCGTTAATGTGTTTTTATAAATGAATCGGATCCGAGGAGCAAGCTTTCCGTGGGCGCATCCCGGGACAGGTGACCGTATACGTCATTAGCGCTGTCATACGCGCAACTTTGTTAATTATTGTCGTTAACAAAGGCGCGACACAGATCGTTATTCTCGGCACGTCACCGTGAAATGAGACTCTTCTGCGCAGCATCAACAAAGAGGCTCGAACATCTCGAACGCTGTAATTAATAAGCGCCGATGGCGGATCGCGACTTTCCTAGCCTCTACGCTCGTCCCTGCATACGCGAGCCAACGTTTCCGTAGACACGAGAACGACGAACGACGCTAATAATAGAGGAGATGACGATAATAGCAATAATTGCAACGTCTCGCTGTTCGCGAAACAACGTAGATTAAATTATTCTTCAGACTACGGTTCTGGCGATGAAGACGACGCTGGAATTGAAATAGCCTCTCGACAACTAATATATTCGAATTATAAATTTTCTATTTGAGAAATGCATTATTTATTTCACTCGTGTATGCGATAGGGGTCTCGATGCACTTGTCGTTTCTATTTCTTCCTCTTTTCTGTATCTTGCTCGAGATCAATTATTTTCGTGTTCGACCGTCCGCATACTCCTCTCGTGTTTCTGATGTCCCTACTTCGGTACCCGCGATCCCCACCTGAAACTTACCCCGTGTCTTCTCGTTCCTCCCACCTGAAATCAGTGGTGACGTTTCCTTTCACTGGCTCTCTTACGTACCTCTGACGTATCTTCAGCGTGAAACCCCCGGTATACCAAAGGAACGTGATTTGGAAGTTATTCCATAGTGACAAGCGTTCGCACTTCCGAAACGAAACAAACGAATTTTCCCGTTGGGGAAACGTTTCCGTCGAAACTTTTCTTTTGCATTAGAAAACGAAGAAATTATCTTCGTTAAAAAAATCTTTCATCTTGTGGAGTACTTGCTCCAAAAAATGGTACTTTTTAAAAATCCGCACGATGAAATATTTATATGATTGTTTTCATCATTTCTTTTGAGCACGAAATGGCCAACTCCAAAACATCCGAAACTGAGATCGTCGTTTTTATATTAAACGATGAGTAACGTTTGACGTAGAGGAAAGTAGGGTAAACCCGCATACTTAACATGTTTTTACTGTCTACAAAAAATCAGAAGCCAAACAAGATTTTACAAACCATTAGCAGCCTTCAGTATACCTTGCACGATCAGAAATTGAGATTTTAGTTTCAAAAACATATTTAGTTATTCAGGAAAATACATGTGATCGATTAGAACGTCAAAATACTAGGCAAGAGTTGTAGAATGCAATGATGTACTTATCGAAATTGGTTTTCCACGTGCAAGTCTCTGAATGCTTTGGGGTTGGCTTAGAACTATTTATTATATTTTTGTAGAAAAATAGAGGTATGCAGTCTTACAATATGTTCAACTTTTTACTCCATTATTTAATTACGAATTCAGTATTGGCTTTGGAGACATTTTAAAGAGCAAAATCTTACTTAAAATATCTTACTGCGACTCGTCGAGAAAGCGAGGGTTCGTTTTAATTGAATTATTTTTATACTTTCGAATAATGTAGTGGGAGGTAGATAATCAATCCAACGAGACCTGTAACCCAGACCTGCGCGACTTTAATTAGCTTCTACGGAAACTCGACGAGCATGTTATCGAAATTTCTTTGCTCCTCGAGATTAACTTAAGATTGTTTTGGAGCCGATTTTTCCGGTTCTAAATCCAGTTTGAAACGAGAATGACACAAGTCGGTAGAGAATCGATAAAAAAAAAGGAGAACTTGAACGTGACTAAACGTTTTCTATTGCACGGTATTTGGAAACCGCGTTATGAGTGGGACATCGTAATAACGGTTTGTGGGTTTTGATGCCATGGGTTATGAGTGTCGGTGTTTAATTATCCGTTGTGACGTCATAAGAATGATCCAACGTTCGGATGGATTTTAAGAGGATAACAGAATCGATCTTGAAAGTAGAAGGGATACATTTCGAATCAGGGTCAACTGTTTCCGAGTCTTCCTTCTACTTTCGCTAGTATCGGTTTACGGTATAGGCTGGTTAACGGAGTGACGTAGCGATTTTCGCAACGATTACACTGGACTCACCAATAGTTGCGAAATGATTCGTACCTACGAAAGCAGAAACGTACGCTGACCACGTCACGTTTAATTTTCGGGGTCAAGTGCACAACATTCGAGAAATGCCATAGAGTACGACTGCGTACGCGAACCTCGACACGTAGAAATAGTTTGCGTTAGAGCTTCGTAATGCAAATTGGACTATGCAAAAATAAATAAAGGATATAAGATATAGTGCAACGAAATTCGTAATAATAATTTCTCTCGATTTATCATATTCATTTTATAAAAGAATATTAGCAACGAAATCCAATTATTTCGAACGAACAAGTATGCTGAAATTAACTCTGAAAGCAGGTAAATTTGTTTTGCATCTGATCCGCTAAAGTCGTAAACGGTTTGGTTATTCCGTTTCGAAAATCTATTTAGCCGGCAAGGGTTAACGTATTAACAATATTGTCTGATCTGATTACCTCGAGAAACCCGTGGTGGCTACTCTTTTCAGGAAACGGAGAATCCCTGACAAGTTGATCCGATAGCTTTGACCACAGATTGACCGCGACGGAAAGGAGTCATAAAAGGGTAAACACCAGCAGGGTCTACTTAGAATGCATTGTTTAGAAACCTAACTTGTCCCGACGCTACACAATCGTTGCATTCGGCCTACACTCGCTCCATTCTTATGGGATTATGTGATTCAACTTTTAGGGAAATACGCGTGCCATTGAAACTGTTTTCGATACTCCATGAAAATTTACACAATTCCACCGATCATGACTTTGGTTGACTTTGTTAACTTTCTTTGTTAATTCTTTCCTTGCCATTTTTACAGGCAATTGATAGGGAGGCAACAGTATCCGAAACTTGTCACGTAAGCAAGCCACGACAATCTCGAATGCAAACATTTTGTCGCAATTTTATTGTCAAATACGTGACTATCTTTCGAAGAGAATAAAGAAAATTGTTTTTTTTTTTTTAACTGGTGCTCGCGATTTAATCGAAGTCACGTGGCTTTTTATATCGACGACAGGACCTCTCACGCGACTTTGACAGCCGACAAACGTGGATGAATTCTGATCCGTACTTTATTTTTGTCATGATCGGCGTTAGGTTAAACTATCGGACCGTAATAAGATGGTTTCTCTTTACATAGATTACGAAAATTTGTGGATCCAATCAAAACTATTTAATAAATAATATAATTGCATTTGTACACAAATACGTTCTATAAGGAAATGCTATAATTCTGTACATGGAACTCTGACAATAGGAAAAATTTATTTAAAAAAATAAGAATTAATATATTTATGTGTATTCTAAATTATGCATTTATTTACAATATAATCTAGTTTTAGTGAGTGAATTTTGATTACTTGTGTTCAGAAACTCGTAATGATAAAGCATGCACGTTAAATAACTCGTTCCCTAACGAAAATTTACATTTTTATATTTTTCATTATATCTTTGTACAAGGAAAAAATTAACCGTAATCATTTATTAAAAAATTTCCGAGTATTAATGTTCGTTTAACGTGTTAATTAATTGATCGATTTCCCTTTCTCTTCGTGGATGCGAAATGAAAAGATTCGAAGTAAGAAGATGATATTCGAGTAAACGTAAATTCGAGCAAACGACGAACAATCGCGTATGACTACGCTGTAATTGGTAATTGCGTAACGTTATTTCGTTAAATCTGTCATCGTAGACGCGAAACGTCAGTTTCGCGCATACTTTGTGCGTCATCCGTCATGATATCAGGTTGTTCACTATTTATGCACAAGATGTTCCTTTTGGTTCGAATGCAGGACGCTGGGGTTAAGTGGTGACTAGACGATTTTACGTAGAAAACGTGCGACGTTCTCGTGGCGCCCTGCCAATAGGAAAAAAAAAACCTAAAACGAGTGTACAACGATACGAACTAATTAGTGAGTCAAAGTAGTTATTTGTTTCCCAGGAAATCCTCATGTTTTCTGGCGAAAACTAAGAGAGCGCCAGGGTACGCAACTGGTGCGTGACGAATTCATCTTGCACGACTTTTGCGAGATTGACGCATGGGGCATGTTAGTTATGCAAATTAGCCTAACTTCGAATTACGCTATTACACGCGCAGTCACGCAGCAGCATGTAATGCCTGCCCTCGTATCTCATAATCGTTTCGATGAAAACGAGAAAGAATAGTCACAACTTTGACCATTCTGGCCATCGACTATTATTTCGAATGTCACTTCAACATTTTAAAATTTTAGAAACTAGTACATCAATTCCAAAGAAACAAACTACAATTTAATATGAAGATTTAGTACAAAATGACACAGTTGAAAATAATTAGGAATCAGAAAGCAGTAATTAATTTTAAGCAATTGTTAAAGCAAACGTCCATGTTTCATTTTATTTTGTTTAAAACAAAACAAACAACAATCTAAGGGTAATATTTGAAACTAAATGCTCAAGAATGATACAATTTTCAATCATTATGTTTGTACGGATAATCCTTTGGTTACATTGTTTCACAACCTATTGACTCTGATCGTCATTTATCAAACTATGAAATGTAACCTAGGAAACGTACGTTGACGATTCGTTTCTTTCTTTAAATTATATTTTAGATTCAAACTTGGTCCAAAGTAAGTCTGTCTCAGTCGAAGTATTTCAATGTTCGTAAACATATTCGACAATAATTACGACCAGTGCCATAAACGAATGCTCCGTGTTAACGTAATAAAGTGTAACTTCCGTTCGAGACCCGTGCGTCTGATTTTTCCCACTTTTCACTAATCCGCATTTCTGCGTAAGACGGTCAATCGAACGAAATTTCCCCTAATCAACCGTTCTGAATGGAAGAGAGAGAGAACACCACTAACCCCAATTACGACGCGGTCCTCAGTAATGGGGTAAACAATACATGCAATAAGTTTGGTGGTTGGAGCTACATTGTTGCACACAATGAGTTTATGAGCAAGTATATACATTCTTTAACTAAGAATTAGGCGAGGCCCAGAAATGAATTTCGGAGAAACGGGCAAAGTAAAATAATCACGGCGAAATCAAAATAACGTAAATATAATACATTTAATTTTACGTCGTTAACGTAACTAAAACAAAATAATAGGTCACGAGAATTATAAATGAGAATATCAAAATATTATTAAATTCAAATCTATAAAAAACAGTTGTACCGAAAATACGTTGTATAATTAATTAATTAAAATCTCCTAAAAAATCTCAATATCAATTCTATTTTGTTCTATTTCTATATTATGATACTATATATTGTTTATCTATAAACACTGTTTCCTACCACGACTATAAAAATATAATAGGTTTTTACCCATATAATAAATAATATAATAAATAAATAATTTATATCACATATTGGGTACACTCTTTCTAACATCTGAAAAATGCATCCTTTCGCATATATATTTTTTACTTTATCTATACGAACTTTTAAAATAAACTTGTACCAGAGTCTCGATAATTGAGACTAGTCTACGACTCGTTTTTAATTTTTACGTGCATTAATTTTCGAACGAGAACCAAAAATAAAATTAGAATTGTTTCTTTTCTTAGACGAAGGATATTCCCGTGTCAATATTTATTTTCTCCAGATTGAAGTAGAAAGACGTATTGATTATTTTGCCCCGTAGTTTAATTGTACCGCGTGACCCGATGTTTGACGCGGAGTTCGTTGGACCTTGTGGTTCAGAGTATCGTGATGTTGGACGCCGCGTGCAAGGGTTTCGATTCTGCAACCGGTCGGGATTTCGCGGCTCGGTATTACGCGAGCGAATTCGAGACGCGTACCGGCACATTGGTCAGAAAAACGACGTTTAACTGGTCCAAGTGGAAAAGGCGGGAGCAATTTTTCGAAACAGGCAATTATCGATTCGTGTGGTCCCCGCGATCGCGACGGTTGCAAGAAGCGGATAGAGACATCGGCCACATTCCAAGAGTACGAAAGGCACGCCAAGAACCCAATAGGGACCTCAGGGTTTTCTCTCTTTCTTTATCTCACTCTTTCTGTGACCATCTTGCTGTCCGTTTTGCCCTTTCTGCTTAACATTTCGGTCGCACAAGGACCACCCAGAACCACTCTCGTTGCCTGGCGCAATATTCAATACCCGAGGTATACGGAGCACATAAAAGCTAAAGAAACAGATAGCGCGAGTCGGACGCCGAGATGAAACGGTTCCAAAACGATTCCCGACACTTGGCAATTTTTAGAACGCTGGCTTGCTCGACCGAGAGTTTACGCGCCGTTTCATCGCGCTCTGATACAGCCCTATTATGTGATTCTATTTTTTTAATTAATTATTGGCTTGTCCTACATCCGCTGCAAACCTAATAGCCAGTTAGACTAATTGTGTCATTTGCTATATGTAATATAAAGATCTGAAATAGTACAGAAATCAATAATTCTAATTTTAAACGTTCTTCGGTAGTCTCTGGATAATGATTACAGTTACGATCGAGTCTTACGTAAGAAACTGCGTTAGATTTATCATCGCCTTATTTAATACAGAAATCTATTTCATTCTATTCTCATTTTAAATATTGGCTGAATTTGTAAATGTCCCCCACCATAAAAAAATTTTCTATTTTATATTTGTCTGAGAAAATGAATATTTCTAAGGGATACATCATTTTATTGGAGCAGTGACTCTAGTAGAATCTATAGTAATATATTTAACCCATCACACGTTTTAGCAAAATTTTTTGCACATTTTTATTATGTAAAAATTTAAGTTTATCAGATCACACAGTGAGTAATAAATTGGTTCAAGAAATGTCACTCAAATTGTACTTATTCGCATGAACGAATAGTAAATAGGATCGTGTTAGTTAATTTTTAGGGGACACATTTTATTTTTCCCTAACTGTCCAATTAGTGGGACGATCAGCCCCTGACTGGTAAATTAAAATTAAATAATTAAGCTTACCGGAGCGTGCAAGAGAGGTCAGCATCGAGGCGGCGATGGCTAAAAAATTTTCTGAGCCGTGAATTCAGCGTTCATTTATTGGCGCGTTCGTGTCAGCGAACGTTTTCTGCGGCGTACGAATATTTTCCATACGGATTGTTGCGTGGTATCAAAGAACTCGAGGATTAATTTGCGCGAGAAGAAGGTAAATTTTTGTGGATGCAGCGATCAATGAGAATTAAAAGAACGATAAATTGGCAAGACTGGCTCGCGCACGCATATCAATGGAAATACGACAACGCGAAAGAGAATAAACAAAAGAGTAACAGTGACAGGTCGACGGAAGTGAGTAGAATCGTGTCGTTTTCTTGTCAACGTTTCCTCGACGTAATTCTCCAGTTAAAATAGTGCATAAAATTTGCATATGGATTTAAGGATTATCTTTTACTTATTAGTCTATCGTACTTTTATAGAAAATCAAAAGAATCAGTGTCTATTTTATACGAGTCAATTCATAAATAAAATGTAATTATATTTTTGTTTTCTAAAAGCTTTAATAAATCTCTGAAATCTTTCCTTATTATTTATTGTATAGTACAAATTTCTCTGCAGAATACTGATTTGCTATATTGCAATGTAACAGCAAATAAAAAAATTCTTTGACTATATTTTAACATTTGAATTATATATTGTTAAAGTAAATACTTGAAAGAATATCAGTGAATGTTTTATATATAAAATGTGTGTACAAATCGTCTTTGGTATAATTCTTAATGCCTAAAATATTGTTGGTTCTCGCGGTAATAAAAAACTATGAATTCGTCTAAATTCGAAGCAAATGAAGACATTAAAGGTGTTACTCAAAATTTATAACAGATATCATAGTCAGACTTTATCGACGACTGAGTTATCGATATGATCATTCATTGTCACAGTTTCTACAAGGTAATATAGTACGTCGTAATATGTTTACGTCAATTCAAATTTGCTAACAATTAAAATCTCGGAAAGCTCACGGTAGATCCTTCATACATCATTACGCGTCAACACTTTGATTTTCGCGATAGTTCTTTGTTTAGGGGCATCCTTAAAACTTTTTCAAATTATAACATAACAAATGAATTTGAATTTACAATAACGCACTAACCTACTCACTACTCACATCTGCAACTGATCTATTAAAAATAGTGTATTATATTCATTCGTAATAAGACACCTGTTACGTATCCAAATTTATTCTCTGTTTTTAATCTATTCGATACTTCAGTCACATACTTGTTACTTTATAATATTTTTAATATAATGATTCAAAAAGTAACAAGAATTAAAACTTATTTATTCAGCGCGTTAAAAAAGAAAGTGTACTGTTTTCTAACCCACTATTTAATTTGCACCAACTCCCGGAATACATTTCCCCAAAACAATCGTGAAAAGCTACCTTGCCTCCAGAACTTCGAAATCCCATCGGGTACAAAATTAATAATTAATTTTTTTTAAGAGCCCCGTCAATTTTAGTTTCCGAAGAACACAAAAGGAGGACCGTAGATCGAATAGTAATTAATTTTTTCGATCGGGACCGGCAGAGTAGCCGCACGATCCTCGTAAATGGAGTCCCCGTTCCTTTTTTCGCCGTAAATCATCGTGCATCGATACGTTCCACTTTGTCACAAAATTATTCGAAAGATAACCTTCCGATAGCTCGTTCGACGAGGAATCATCACCGTTTTGTAAGACTCACAGACGGCATTCCTCGATACTTTGCAGCGTAGATCCTCAGGCAACGAGTCCCGCGCCATGGAACATTCACGTCGCAATCACGTTCGAGCATTTCACTCGACGTACATTATCCGACCGTGAATGTCGTTTGCACGATCGCACATTCGAACACGCACTGCCGGCGTCTTTTCTCGCGGCACGAGCCGATCAGCTGAGCCGTGCTAGTTGGAAAATCGGTATCCTCGACTATTGACCCCCTCACTACCCCATAATATTGCCATACAACAGGATCGGCACATGGATACATTTGCTGAATGCTCTGTGTTTACCTAAACACATTGCCAAGCATTCTCAAATATACCACAACAAATATGTAAATATGTATAGGCCTGCTACGATGTCTTACAACTAAGATGAAATGTTTTCCTAACCCAGATTTAATAGCAAAGTTACGTATCAGACAATGTTTCGACTTGTAAAAAAACTTGGGGACTATTTGGAAAAACGAATTTGATCGATTCGATCGAGTTGTGTGGTACAAATATATTCATATTCGTTGTACAGTGATATAAAAATAACTGAATCTTTTTAAATATTGAAAGAAATAAAATTACTAGGATAGACATTCCACAGATAAAATCGTACCCTATTAACAAAGAAAAATTAAAGCGTTTCCAAGTATATTGTGTTAAATTAACCGTTTATAGAGCACCTTAATGCACACACATCGTATTCACCAAATAAGCGTTATTCGTTACACTTTCCTTCTGCAGTTTTCTGAATATTAATTAATAATAAGGACGATTGTTTGTAAATATTTCGATGCCTCAGTCCTTGTGTTTTAAGATGCTGCACTTAGCTTTATCGTTCTGGCGTCATATTTCTGTCCTGACTCATGATTACTAACTCTTTAATTCTGGAATACACACTGTCTAAACGTGTAGGCAAACCAGCGAGAACCTGACAACTGAATACGAGATCTGCAAATTGAAAACAAATACCGTAATATATATTATATTATATTATATTTTTTTGAATTTTTTAGAATACAGTTCTTTTAAAACTGATGATGATGCTGATGTTATTGATTATGTACTTCAAATTTAGTGCATTTTATCGATTTTGTAAGTTCAGATACTTGTATTGGTTTGTGATCAATTTTTTTCTTTAATTATTATTTATGAGATCATTGAACTGTTGTAAGTAAATAACATGTGTGCACGTTTGTATATGAATAATTCCTTTACTGTATAAAATTTCGTACGTTTTGTGTGAAATCTTTCAAAGTGTAATAATGAAATTTTTTAATTCAGCATTTTATAAACACAGCATCCTCGTATATTTCTTTATCCTCAGAAATTTTCATTACAAATTAAAATTGGTAGAATGTAACGTTGGAATAATTATTGAATGAAAAGGATTAATAAGGTCCGATAAAAATTTTTTGGTCAGACCTTGTAGAATCGACTCTGGGTGTTATTTATCGCTGCCGCGACGAAGATGAGTTGTTTCCAAGACTGATGGATCTGACGATATTATGTCACGGGATATAAGAATTCTAGAAGGACTTCGAAGAACCGTACTATTATAGAATCAGCGAACCATCAAGTGATTTCTGTATGTAAACACGATTCGTCAATGTTACCAGTTCAGGGTTGCTCGCCACGCGGCGCGCTCGTTTCAAACCGCTACGAGTCAATTTTAGGCGGTCCATTCGCGAAACCGGAAGTTCCTCCAAGTACGTTCACTCGCTCTTCATCGGTCAGTGGTTCCGACCAAATCATCCAGGCTTCAAAATTAAACTTCAGACGTGTCTCGAGATACTATGATACTCGAGATGTTTTATAGATTTCCGTAAGCAATTGTAAAAACGAATCGAATGATTTCACAGATGGCTGTACGTATAAATAAAAATAGAACAAGTAACGCTTAAGCAAAAATGCGCTTTCCATAAATATTAAAATGCTCCATTAGCGATCTGTGACGCGCGACATTTTAGAATAAGTGGCACTTTGAAATAACGAACGATAGTCAAATGTAAATCATCATCATTAATCGCTTTAGTCTGAGATATTATATTATCACATCTCAATGTTATTAATTCTGTTAATGAGATCCTTACTGCCAATCAAGCATTGTAATATGCGTTTAGAATCAAAGGCAGTTTCAACAATTATCTAACTGATTTAATAGAATACGTTTTCAGTGTATATCTCTGTTACTTGCAAAATGGTGTTTCTGGAGACCTTAATTAGCAATCAACCCTCGTCGTTCAGATATACTTCTGATATATTTAGCATTTTCTTTTCAATTTTAAACATTGGTTTCAAACTGTTTTTAAATGATTTTAAATGCTCATTTACGCGAATTTTTTTTGACAATTTCCTTCGTCGTTCCGTTCAAAGTCTGTTCTGTTAAGTTTCACGTACCGGCGATTTAACGAAACCGATGTACGGTTATTTTTACGGATCTCAAGTAGTGTTTCAGCCGAAAATAAAGTGCATCCGCGGTCAGGATCGCCAGGCGTAGTCGTTGAATTGTAAATGAGCAACGCTACTTCCTTCGGCGTTTGATTCACGCTCGCCTTCGGCTCGTCTGGTCGGGCTTGTCTGCTATTATTTTTAGCGCGTGATCAAGAAGCTGTGCAAGAAATAAAGCGCAAGGAAAGCGTTTGCGAGACGGCCGCAACGTCGACTGAGTACGTTAGGTCATCCCGCAGGCTTGGCTTGCATAATTAGCGGCCGTTCTGTCACCGAAGCATGTTCGTCCGATCGCGATCTATCTACCGCACCCTTTTCAACCGCTCATCCACGTGGTATGCTCGCGAAATCAAGAAATTAACGTTGCTCCGTTTTGCGCAATTACACCTTCACTCGTGAATCGTCATACAGAAGACGCGGACATTCGAAACGCGACTGTCGCGCAGATCCTGGGACTAAGACGCTATAACATTTGGTAAAAAATCAGGCAAAGGCACTTTTCTACTATTATTTATGGAGCACAGTGTGTCAATATTCGATAGAAAGTTTCGATCGACTACTTTCTTACTACTAGATTTCCCATTTTTCAAGACAAAGATGAGGATGCTGAGCAAGATATCAAAATGCGTACCTTTTTGCCTCGTGAGTTTAAAGACGTTTCAGTAAACGAATAGACAGCGCGAAAAGAAATTTGTTAAAGAACACTTCAAAGTAGAAATAACCAACATGTTGGATGGTATTTATCCCAGTTGGCAAAGTGTTAAGTCAAAAAATAGTAAAACCATATTTTAGATTCAATCCTTCCCCCCCTCTTTTAAAATATAAATTATTGAACGCCTAGGTCGCGAAAAATTACCGTTTTCGAAAGCGACTCTCGACCCATAAAAGTCTGGAAAGCCCCGGGTTCGTTTCAACGAATCATTCGCGATCGTACATCGAAGTGTACATAGTTATATTGTTCGTTCAAAGCGGCACGTTGACGGTACAAAGTTTAACCTGAAATAAAAATCACAGAAGCGCAATGACACATACGGGAACTCCTACCAACAGGTCTCGAATATTTAACATTTCTCGCTGATCGGTTACAAGTACGAGTTTGCTGCGAGCGAATTACGAGATTAGAAACATGCAAGCGCTACGAAAATATTTCGCCAGGATTTTCCAACAATACCATTGCGAAGCAGTGTTTTCTTAGTTAATTCGATAGATACCAATCTCGTAAATCAATTTTATCGCACGTCGATATCTCTATCCGTATACTGAAGCTGAAAATATTCCCACAGCGTACTGTATGTACAAGACAAAAAGGTTGAAACAAATAGAATTTTAAAATTACCATCGACTTAGAAAATCCTTGGAAACGACAAATATTTTAATTTTATTATGTTTCATAACACACAATATTTAAATATTTTCTGAATAGCATGAGTATGCATACACCGATTTTCTTCTATGTATGTTGGGTAGTATAATGCCATAAAAACATTACTATCAGTACCCTAGTTTTACGTAACATAAATTGAAACCGTTTCATAATATGCAATAAATTCGAATCTCAGCTAATGAATTTGTAAATGTATTACGTATTATTCACGCGCAAAATATGGCGACGAGTTTTTAGACGCGAACGGAAGTGAAATTGGCGACACAGCCGTCTGGACAACGTTCTTATTTTTTAAGTTTCTTCCGAGAATAAAATCTTTAAGTATCGTCTTGAGAAGTTGGTCATACGTAAGCATCCGGGCTGTGACGATTATTTCCACACAGAAATTACGTTATCTACGTCACTACGAGGGGACTTCCTCGAACGAGGAATACCGAAGTCTTAAAATATAAAATTACGCGGATAACAGTATCGCAAAGCGTTCGTCTAGGATGAAATCACTTGGAAGGGGCGTAGGAGGATAAAGAAGCTCTGTTAATTTCAAACATTAAAACGATGTTACTGTACAACTAAAAAATTAATATATTTATACTTGTACCTCGTGTAAAGACAACTTCTATTATTTCTATTGGTGTACTTTTTAATCAGGTCTCTATTTTAATTTGTTTCAAATACTTGTCTAAAAATTTTAATTGCAAATTCTATGATATTTGTTTTTTCAAACTTTGTTATTTCATTAGGTGTCATATCGAGTAGATATATTTTCTATTACTTGAGAATATATTTAGTAAACATACGTGATATTATTTCGTACCTTAACTTTTGATAAGCCCTTGTAGAAACCTTTAGGGTGTTCCTATAACAAAAAGAAAATAGAAATTAATAAGTCTCTTCGCAAGGAAAACTGTTACTTAATATTTATTTATTGTTTTCTGTGTAATGACGTGTTAAAATTTTCTTCGTAACATATAGAGATATTTCTAAGCTTTAGATAATATCTGGCACATGCTAACTCTCGGAATATCCCTGGTATATGTACGTATTCTGTGGTTTCTAAGATCCTCGTTTAGACAGATTTACTACTGTGGTAAAAGAGTTTTTCTGAATCACCTAAACTGATCTTTATAATTAAATCGAATGACGGACTATATCTTTGAGGAGTCATCCATCAATCATTCTTCTAGTGTAATGGCCCTCAGGTATCGATAGTAGATTTATGAACCATTTTCGCTTTAGTGTTCTTATTCTAGGATGGTAAATCTTGAAGTAACAATTCTGAATTATTAGTGAGTATGTTTTGCGTTCTAGTCTACGCTTATAATGAATTTGGTCCATGGGTTTCATTTTCAATTTGTTTGCGTGGCTATCCCTCCGTCACTTTCTTTATTTTCTTCATCTTCGTTTCTTCTCTCGTCATCTGTACATGATTTCTCCTGAGCGTATACATGTATTACCGTTCTTCTGACCTGTAATATTTTTCCACGAGCAAAGGTGTTTCATCGAACATTCCCAACTTATATTTCACGACGAGGGTGGGTGTATTTCCGCTAAATTTTTCGGATAACCGTAGTTCTCGAACGCTCTCACGATGACGCGGTGTTCGAGAGGCCTTTGGCTTACACTTGTCGGTCTTGGATCGTCTGTACGTAAGTACTTACATATCATTTCCTCCGGATGATTCATCGCGTACGTTAGCTGCGCCCTTCAGGGTCACAATGGCGGATCTCCAGTGGAGGTCGGAAGATCGCACGATATCGCATTACCCTCTCACAGGGTGCACCTGTGCGCGGAGTCACGGTGGCATCGCGCCACACATTCTCTCCTCCGGATCACCCCACGTGTTCCTTCATTTTTCCATCTTCCTCCCGTCTTTCGTTGCTTCTGTCCTTTCTTTGCCTTCGCACGCTCGGATGGCCGTTCGTCCCGATAAGATTGACAACTGGCCCTACGCGATTGCGCCACCGTCAACAACACGTGCCTTCGGACATCGTTCGCCCATTCATGCCTGCGCTCATTCAGCGCGACTATAGTAGTATCGATTGAATCAACGATATAACGCTGACCGACACGCCGGAAGTCGCGGCGGCTTTGGAATATGCACCTTCAAACTTTATCCGCCACTAAAAATTACTTGTTTCGTCATTTCTTATAACGATATAATAACGTATACCGGTATTTAATAAATAAGTTTTTGGAATTATAATAGCTAATAAATTACTCTGAGAACTGGTCTTTTTCTCCGTGTAGAATGTCACGATAATGCAAACGATACATAATTTACGAATGCAGCCGTGATTCTGTCCCAGGCACAATGCAATCTGCCAGTACGTTCTGCTGAAATACAGGGCGATTACGAGGAAACGGACGCAACAGGTGCCACATCCTCTTCCCCGATAATCTGTCATAATCTTATCTTGACACCTCGGTCCCCCGATTTCATGGTATCCCTGTTTCGGTTGCTAAGAAGGGTGCTGAGTTACGTGTTTAGGGGAAACATTAGTAACAGACACGAATCAAACAATGAGAAACTGACGAGTTAAAAAGCAGGTTTATACCTCTTTGCCATTTTCGATTGTTGCAAATTTTATTTCAAGCATCGAATAAAAGCTTTCTACAACGTTACAGTTATCCTTTTCTTTTCTGAAACATATACCTCGAACACTTTTTCTTCTATCAAATTTTAATCTAAAATTTTCAATCTGAGAAATCCGAACTCAGTAAGAGCTTAATCTATATCGATGTTTTAATTTAAAATTAGTTTCTCACACCGAAATGTCCCCTATTTGATCTCATGAAATCGGTGATCGTGGTGAAAGAATTCTGTTGCACAAGAAGAAAGAAATTGGCGTCACACGGTTACACCGAGGCAAGATTGTTCAGGACACGAAACGTTTGTAACGGGACCTGATCTTGCGCAATACTCCAAAAAGAGAGTCGATGATGACTAAACGTGGTCCAACGCGTGGATACTCTTCACGTCTGCGGAATTTGCTTACAATGATTCAGAGCATGATGACAAGATCCGGTGTATGAATCGTGAAGGGTTCCGTTACAATTTTTTAAATTCTATCCTTCGTAACTTTCAATTCTGATCTGAATTTTTGAAAAAAATAAATCTACTCCTATTTAGATTTTGTACTAAATAAACTGATGGTTTTTATTATAAGGAAATATTCAAATTACCCCAAAAATAACAGAAAATTGTAGGACAAAATAATACGTATGTACATCGTTAATTGATCTATATAAAGTTCTTGGTATTTAATGTTATTAAATATTCTCATAAAAAACGCAAATGTTTATTACACAACCTAATAGCTTGCACGTTGTTTGGTAGTCACTGGTGACCGGAAGTTGAAACCCACAATTCGTAGCAACCCTAATACTCGTAAAATTGTAAATAATGCTTTAATTAGGAATACTGTAAAATGACAAATGTTCCATCGAACTGTCAAATATTTCTACGCTTCTGGCTATAATTTGGGCAAACGTAGCGGACTTGAAATGTTTGGACATGGAAAACTAGCGTGGCGGGTAATTCGTTGAGTGCTTATTAAGAATGATGCGACCTCGAATCGCAACCGTGTATGGAATCCAGCCAACACACGGTGAGAATGAGGCCAGAAAAGCATTTCTTCCGCGAGTGGGTTCGTCGATTCAGCAAGACCTTCGGTTTCCGCGTCCGAGACATTGCTCCAAGATGAATGGAGCATTCCAGGAATCGATCTCCGATGATTCAACGACGGGATTCACTATCCCGTTGGCAACGACTACTCTTTAAAAACTAACCCCAAAATTTCGTCATAACGTACACACGCAATAAAACACCGAAGACCCACGCGAGAAGGAGCACCACCGGAAATACCAAAGATTTCTACCAACTATCTGTTCCGAAACTCCTTTCTATAAATAGAAGAAGCTTGCACATTCGCTAGAAAAAAGTAACGTCATCTATTTATGCCAGTTTTAGTTCCAATTTTTTGTGCAAAATTGTGTAATAATTCCAGAGATATCTTAAATTAAAGCACCCTCAAGATTGAGTGTTAAGAGAAACTGAACAGAAGTGCAAACTACCATATATTTAAATTCAATTTTCTCTGAAAGGAAGCCTCCCACGTAATTTCGTTATGCTTGACAGTCGTCTTTTTTTGATCCATAGAACCAAACGTTGACCCATCCTATATAAACAGAGTTTCTTTTTCGATAATATACGTAAACAGCCACTGTTTACGCTGCTATCGAGGAATTATAGTTTTCATAAACAGGAAAATTTGAGTGTGTTATTTTGTCGTAGTAAGGCTGGAGCTCGATTCAGATAGTTGGTATTCGCTTTCGAGGAAACTCGGCTGCAATTCCCGATCGAGGTTGCATCTTATCGTCGAGGCGTTACAACACAGTCGGCATAAAGGTGCAGTAATTTCTGGGTGACCAGTCACTCAGTCGAAGGTGAAATAAAAAATACAAGGATTTTTCCCGTTGTCTGTTGTCTACGACTAAAGAATCGTTAACGACGCTCGTCGTATTTCCCTTCTCGAACCTGTCTTTACCTCTGGAAGGACGTCTACGATTGCGACCTATTCTCACACTCCGTCGGCGCCGCCATTTTTAACGTCCTGGCTAATACCGGACCGTTTCGTACCGGTCAGAGGACGCGTGACGATGACTCCAATATTACTGGCTAGTGCGACGAATTAGCATACCCGTACCATTTTTTTCCGCCGAAAATAACTTCTATTACGAACTCCGGTTTGGTTATATTAGGCCTGAAGACGATCCTAACGTGTAAACGTAAACTCTTTGAAACGGTGTTCGTAATTTCATTTTCTCGATCAGACTTTTTAAACTTTTGTTTCAATTTTATGATATTTCGTATTTCTTTGACCAGTCACGCGACCTGAGTTATTATTCGTTTAGAATGAAAATAATTTTCAGCGAAACCAAATAATCCGTTTTAACGTAGCTCGTGGATTTCCATGTCGTATTGTTTTCCTACGTGCGAAAATTATAATTAGAAGCGATAACAGCAATTACAGGCAATCGTTATATCTGAATGTAGATTAAACAAATTAATATGTTTAATCGACTCTGTCTTTTATAAATTGAACAATGTCATGGGATCCCTGCGTAACAAGTACCTACGTCACAGGTACGAAAACAAAATTTGTTTGCATTCATGCAAATGCGATTAAGTAAGTGTGAAAATAGCTCATAACCGATCCAAACGATTTCCTGCGGATAATAATTTCATGGTCCGAAGAAGATCATAGGTAAACCCCAACGCGATTGCTGAGTCATTATGAGACTCCGAGAAACCAACTAGAGAGTTTCTCAGTAACCAGATCATCTTCCCCTTAAATAGAATATACCGCATATGATTATGCCATAAATGAAGCGATTATGGCTTATCAACGACATTATATAATCTACGCACGACGATGGAGGGTATATCTACTCACATTGTTTAATGTATGATTTTTAAAAGGTTAGATGAATGCAGATTAATATTTTCAGTGCTATACCAATTTGATTAATGTGATGATATTAAAATTTATCCTAAATGCATTTTAGTGTACTTAACGATGTGATAGATTTTAATAGATATTGGTAAATGGATATTTTAATATAGCGTATTTTAATTCCACTTAGGTTCATCGTTTGGTCAATTTCAATTGGTAAATTGAAATGTTGCTTATTTGAGAAAATTACATTTATTTTTTTTCTTCTTAAAACAACTTCTTTTCTAGATATGAGTTATAAGACTCATCACTGAAGAACTAAATAAATAAATTCCCAAGTTTAGATATTAAAGAAAATAAATCTAGATAGAATTCATGAATTTCAACGACGATACAAAAGTAAATACTGCAACGTATGTTAAACGAAGTGTTTCTCGATCGTCTAAAATTAAAATACAACGCGGAAATTTTATGAACTCGGCAGTCGATGTGTTGATCGTCTGGTTATGCAGTAAAAGTTTATAATAACGTAGCTACGAAACGGACTTATTACACAACCTAGGAGCCCAGAGGCTCGTTAAATCGGCCATTGAGGAATATTGCGTTCCAATAAATGGAGTTTTTACTGTAGTATAGGACGTAGCGGTTCCTCCTCGTCACATCGGAAAGGAGGTCAGTGATGGAAGATAACGTGCGCTACGTCACGGAAGCCGCGAACGTAATAATTTATTCAACATATTATTCAACACTCGTGCCTCTGCGCGCGTGTGAGCCAAGCTCGAGATCGGGGATTTACCATAGCAAACGCTTAGTTACGCTTGAGATCGACGGAAGATTCTTGGCACCTGCACTTTGTACGATATTAAACACAACAACATACCGGAAAATTACGTATCCGTGATAAAGGAAACTTACGTGCAAAGCGTATGACGTATTCGAGTACCGTCACGACTTAAAACGTTGTTCGATTGCCATTGTCGTCGTATTTGTTATTATTAGGTGCAGGAAAATTTTCATTTATACTACAAATTTTAAACAATCATAATTTTAAAGAATCGTCATTTAATGCTGCAATGTTTTTACGACGTTCTATGAATTTGTATGTTTCAGTAATGTTAAAGTCTTGAGTTATTTTTTACAAAAAATTAATTGTTTCTTAAATGCTTATTTGTTATAAAATTTATCGCAGACAAAAGCAAGTGATAGTCGTAGAAAGAGAGATTCGAACTACAGGGAAGATATGGTAAAACTTTCCACACGTTAGGTGTTTATTCGCATAATTTTTCATCCCTGATGACGAATAGATGCTTTGAAAATGACTCGTCTTCTAGCGTTTCTTTACTTTTTTTAAATTGTTTGAATTAATGCTGTCCTTTCATTTGTTTAATCTTCCTTGCAATATTACAAATTTGTTTTGCTATGATTGCATGAAAAATTATTATATGAATTACCTTCGATTACATTGTTTTCATATCATACTCGTACATAACTATGAATTTCATATTTAATGAATGATGTATGTTCATTCAAGCCTTTATAAATTAAAACGATGAACCTAAGACCAATTGAAATACGCTATTTTTTATGTACCATAATTTGAAATTATTATAATATTTAGAAAAGAAATTTCTTTTGAGAAGAAAAAAATAAATGTAATTTTCTCAAATAAGCAACGTTTCAATTTACCAATTGAAATTGACGTTTGAGATAAGTTATTTTCAAAGTGCCAATTACCATTATTCGAAATGGTTATTTGAAAATTATTATTGGAAAAAACATTTCGTCCAGGTGTGGCTGCAACGAAGGAAGATAGCATAGAGACTAGAATAGCGCGCAAGGTGTATGAATCAGTCGCGAGCAAGTGTAACGACCCAGTGACGTCAAATGGATTGCACAACGAAGCGCGCCGGTAATTCCAAACGTTCGCCCAGTTGATCGATTTCTAGATCCTCCTTCGAACACCGCGAAAGATCACACGAAACGCGACGTGATTTATTCGGTATTCAGGATAGGCGCGCGTCGAGCGCGAGTGACGCATCGCAGCTAATCATGACACAGCTAAAACAAAATTCAGAACGTTTAAAAACTGGCGTTGCTCATGTTCGGTAACTCTATAACGATTTTGGTCATTCCATAAATTAGTACCATTAAGCTACAGAGGGTAAAATTCGCGATTCAGTGAGGCAGTACAAAATTGAGGATTGTATCAACACTGATGTACAGCTTCTGCAAAAATACAATCATTGATTCGAGATTGCTTCGTAAAAAAATAAAATTTTTCAGAATTTTTACATAGTTTCTATTTTTTACAACTTGGATACTCGAGAGAAAAATCAAAAAGTTCCAAAAACTCTGCCTCGTCAAGTAATGTATAACTACATAATGTCTACGCGTCTTTTATTTTGTACAACTTGAATTTTCAAGAGGAAAGTTGCATACAATCTGCCTCGAGATTTAATATATGTCTATTACAAATATATTATCATAATTTACAAAAAGATTTTTTTTGATTCCGTTTATTTCTGCCAAACGTAACATGAATGACCAGTATTTGTATCTGGATCATCCGACGGAAACTAGGATGTTCAGTGTTCACAGATTTACCAGATTTCTGATTCGTTCCTAGTACAGAATTTCACCGTTCGCAGAAAAAAGTGATCGTGACGTCAAATGAAATCCTTCTCATAAGCTTGTAAGGAATCATTGTAACACGCCTTTCAGCGAGAAAGTGAAGACAGTTGCGAATGAGTGAAAGTGCAACGTAGTAAGGTCAATATGAATCATTGATTTCCAAATTCACAGGTTCTGACAGACTTTTTTCCAGCATAGCGAATGACTTGCACTAAAATTACCTGGTTTATGAAGCTTATAATCATTTATTTTAAATTATCTGTGGCTAATTTATTCAACATAAAATGTGTAATCTTTTAGTCAAAATAGAAAGTAAGAATTGCACGAGACAAAATTATCTAGTTTATTAAATTCGTCGTAATTATTTCTTAAAAATTGTCTATCGATGATTCATTAAAAGAAAATCATGTAGCTTTCCAATGGTACAAAAGTTAAATTAGAAACCTTGTATTCGAATGCGAAATAGTGAAATTCAGTTTCAGGTCAAAATGGATCCGTAATTGACGACTCGTAATTGTAAGTTGTTTCAATTAGTTTGCCGCGTATACGTAACGTGGAAAGAATTTCATTCTAGAAGTGGAGTATTTATGAATGGAAGATCTATAGGAAATTACGGTAACTCGATTCTGATCAACGTGAGACGCGGCTCGTAGAATTCATGATCGAATCTATTTATTCTATGCTCTCAGCGGCTCTAGTGGAAATTTTGATGATGTCAAAGTCTCGTTTCTAAACGTCATGATACTCGGTATCTACAACTCATTGGTAACATTGGCCTTCGCGAATGGTGCAACTACTTTATCCTCATCGGAAAAATATTTTAAGCGAGCGCCATTATTGTTGCACGAATGAACATAGCAAAAAAGTAAATAAAAGCAGTCAATCTTCGTTTGTTAAAAGGCGTTTTGTTTGTAACAGCAATTTCAACTTAATAAGAAAATAGTACTGGTATTCAGCCTCGACTTAGCACGTTGACTGCCATGGTGGTCACTGATGACCGGCGCTTCAAACATAATATTAGTGTCATTGCAGACGCTATTTGAACTACAAAATACTTCTGCTTTCCACGCTAAAATTTCAACAAACGTTGCGGACACTCTTATTGTAGATATGGAAAACTGTCATGGCAGTCAAGGTGTTCAAGCAAAAATAAATCCGAAAAACCGATTGTTAAATGTAGGTAAAGTACCGGTACTTTCACACGCCAGTATTTCGATATTTCATTTTCTATAAGGGTTGTGAAAGTGCAATCGACATTTACCGGTATGACTCAACTTGAAATAGGACTGGGAGAGTCGGCGATGCCTCGTCGAAGACCGTTTGTCGATCCTGCAACGAGCATCGATGCGATACGGTGGAAAGTAAGCATGAATACCGTAGCTTCCTCGCGTTAACATAACGAATCAAGCAGCCGGCACTCATGGTCAGCAGGCCAAGGTCAGCGGTTTCCGCCGCTGTCAATTGGCAAGAGAGAGACGGAGCCGAAAGGCACACGAACGCAGGCCACGCGTCGCGTATACACACACGCGATCGCTCGCCGACTGTGTGAACGGTGGGGCACACGGTACTCGGCCCACACACGCCTACACACAGACGCTCGATCCGTGGCCTTAAACTTTTCGCACGCACGATTCCTTCGTGTGTCACTGACCACAAGTTGCGCGAGTACACACGAGCGTTCGCGCTCACGTGTGCGAGACTGTGCCTCCGCACTCGTGTCGCGAGTGAATAATGCCCGCCTGCCTCCTTCGCGGCAGCGTATCGATTGTTGCGTTGCGGTCTGTCAACCGTGGATGCTGGTTTTAACCCTTTGCGGTCGAATCTCTCCATGCAAACGGCATCATGCTTCTGCATACTGGGTCAAACGTCGCCGCAAACCAACCGAAAAACAATGTCATTATGCGTACCGTCGTTGGGTATTTTTTTCGAAATTGTATTACACATATTGTTATTTTATCTTTCTCTTGGTTCATCAGAATAATATGGACATGTGTGTGTTACATCGAACGGTATCATACTTCTACATACTGCATCAAACGTCACACCAAATATAGCGAAAAACTATTCTAAACATATCTATTTTTTTTTTAATCGAATTACACATATCATTGTACTATGTTTTTCTTAGTTCCCAAACTACTGTAATTGACTCGGAAAAATTCGGACGGATACTCGATACACCTGAAAATTTCAGGTAGCTCAATCAATATTTGGATAACTCAACGTCGATAATGATTATGAATACCTAAAATAAAATTCCGGTCATGGATAATGATTACTGTAACCAAAGAAGAAGTTTAATCCTTCATAATGGTTACTTACTAATCAGAAACATTTAATTACCGATATTGTGTAAGAGTTATGATTGAATACTAGTAAACAATAATAAAATCATTAAAATGGAAGAAATAAATATGATAATAATGGATACATAAAATTCACTGAAAGTTAACATATATTTAAAGAAACATGTTAGCCATCGTGTTTAAGCAAGACTGAAGCATATCCGGAAACAAATAAAGTGGAAAATCTTCTCCGACAGTCTAGAAATGTTTGGTTGAAGTCATCGCCAATTTGATTAAGTAATGGCAACAACGATTAACTGTGCATTACAGAGATCATTTCCTTCTCCGATGAACAGTTTACTTCAAACAGTATTTACATTTTTCCACGCATCACAATCTGCCATAATAGTTCTATGATTCCAAAGACTACAAACTACAGCGCTATCGAAACATACGACTGGCTTTATTAGAAACTGAGTCAATGAAGTGTTAAGAATCTCGACAAAAATTTCAAACGTTTTAAATTAAGCGTGTTTAATTTCAGATTGAACTTTACCAGAGGTTGTCAGTGTCGTGTGAACGAAACTTGTCGCGCAAGTTTAGGCGACGGTTAGTTTCTTTAATGTCCTCTTTTATTTCTCACATTACATCTCCGTGAACAAAATACGAATTCTTGAATTTCGTCGTGAAACTCTCAGTATCTTTCGGTATACTGTTATCCTGTTACCTCGGTATCCTGCGGTACGCGAGTTTCATTGTGCGACTGTGGCGAAACAAAGGACGAATAGACATTTGAAATAATTTAATTTGCCTTGACCATCGATGCATTTTTCTTACTCACGCTTACAGAGTTACGAAAGTAATCGATTTTATCAAATTTATCAACTTTGAGTTTATGCCAGGGACTCTAATTTTTACAATCAAATTAAACAAATTTTCCTATTTAAACGAAGGAAATTTATATCAGTCATTCATAACAGGTGCACTAAACTAATCTTTACTCCACTTTTCTATTTTATTATCCGTAATTTTATTTGATTATCAATAATTTAAAGAAAGAATTGTAATATTGGTAATGATGAAATAAACTACACCGTACAACGTCAAATTGAATTATTCGAATAAATTCGAAAGAAAATATTTTCCAACGATTATGGACAATTAAAATGAATTTTCCGTAATGAGGATTTCTGAATAATATTTAATAAAAATAATTAATTTATTATCAAATAGCATGAAATAAATATCAAACAAATCCATGCGAGACCGATCATTTTATTTTGTGTATTTCGTCAATGAATGTATAAAAAGTTTAAATTAAAAAATATTGAACCACGTAAATTAAATCAAAATTTTAATTACATAAATATAAAATTTTAGATTATGGTTTTAAAATATATATAAAAAAATAACAATTCTAATATAAACAAATTCTACTATACACGACACGATAGAAAATATAATAATTAATCGCATGCATGGAGACATCTGTAGAAGACACGATTAACTCGTTCGTACGCCTACGTAGAAATAGTGAGTTAAATACTATGCCAGAAGGTACGCACATTAGCATATGTGATAGAGTATGTGATTTGTGCTATAGTGAACTTCTTTACCGATTGACTGATTCTTCTCTATCGACCGTGGAAAAAATTCCACATTATCTGTCCGCGCGCATATCTCGACTTATGCTACGTATAAGTACATTCCGCATGTTCATATATTTTTCTTTTTTCTCGTCGAAGTTAAAAGTCGTATCGATTTCTTCAATTAATTATATTTTTTAGAACTCTTTCGTGGCTTTCAAAAATTTTAGGGTGCTTATTATGCAAATTTTCTGATAAAGATATAAAAAAGAACGTAATATGAGTATTACGTACACGGTTTTGTGATACGTAAAATTAATACTATTTTACTATTATTTTAGTATCTTTGTTGCGACTGTTAAGTTATGTAACGCTCTTGAATAAATAACTCTTTGATGTATGAGTGTCCTGTTATCGGGTCGATGCACATGCAGCTTGCAGTGTAAAGAATGTCGCTTACCAATACAGTCATAAAATTATTAAACATCTTTCACGCGAATCTTTGTGTTTCATAATTGATTACAATTTATGACGAACTCAAAACTTCCACGTGTTGACCATTGTATTTAAAAATTAATTGGTTAGTGATGTATCTAATTAGTGGTTCCGTGGAACGATATTATTAAAATATAGAGTAAAAGTTTGTGATAACAATGTAACGAAATTCTTAAGTGCAAAATGCCTTGAAACATCGTAACCCAAAATTTGCACGAAAGAGTGTTGTGTAAAACTATTGAATAGGTTGTGCCAAAGTTAGTATTCAAAGGGATTTGGCATGCAAGAGTAATATGATACGCGGAAAACCTACTTCCAATATTTCTGAACTTTTCCTATTACGTGCACACACTACTTTATATTGATCCGCGGAAATTGTTTTCTGTTTCCGTCGACTCGGTGTTAATTCATTTATCATCTCTGGGTATACCATGTGCAGTAAGCTTTTACGTAAACACACGTTGGTACGCTTTTATACAGCCAGTATCACTTAAAATCGTACACAGCAATGCTTCTTAGATTTCTGCTTGAAAAACATTGTTATTATGCATTTTGAATGAAGGTAATTTGGAATATTAATATATCTTTATTTAATATATAATGATTATAAATTAAAAGCTTTATTTCTAATGGACAGATTAAATGCATTGGAAAATAACGTATCGAAGTTACCAGTTTCAAGAAACTATGCACGTTGGTACGACTGTAATTATTCGGGGAATACCTGATTTTTATCATCTTTTCGTCTGGATATAAATTCTCTTACGAACGCGAGTTTGATTATGTAAGGCCCGATGACGATCGTAACATGTAAATAACATCATTTTTCGTGAAACGATGTTTCTAGTGTATACGTTATGATCTTAAAATGTCGTTTTCCTCGTCATAAAAATCTTTTTTCAAGTAGAATAATTAAAATGAAACAAACTTCTATCCAAGAACAAAAGTTGGTTATTTAAAGAGTTGAATAAAATAATATTTTAATCAGTAAATAGCAAATAAATACTTTATTTTAGATCGCACATGTACTTTTGAAAATAAAATAGCTATTTCAAACGTGTATTTACAAATAAAGAGAAAGTATTTTATTTCATGTTTCGAATTATTAAAATGAAATGTTTTGTTATGGATATTTAGATCGTTCAGAAACTTTATATTGCTGATAATAATATTTTTCTATCTATTTGGTAATTTCCAAATATTTTGGAAATAAGCTTGATTTAGCAATTCAAACTTTGGCATATTAAAACTGAATTATAAAAACTTCACAAATGATAGGCGTGGAATTTTAATAGCTTTCACTGTTTTTAAATGAGTCAATGGAAGCAGAATGATTCTTCATTTCCGTAGACGTGATTAACAAGTTCTAAATCATGCATTACCGATGCGTGGCATTTGATAACTTAGAATAGCGACCGGGAGAGGAAAAAAAACCAGACTAATAAACTTCCTCTAATATCAAACGGGGAAATTTTTTTAGTATCGAACAATGTACAACGTATAATCAAAACTGTAAAATGTGTTTGGTTCGACGTCGAATTCTATTTTTAAAATCTAAACATTCTAGTTTTCTTACAAGAATATCGTAAAGAGGAATTATTGCGTATGAGATGCGTAAGATGAATTAAACTTTGAAATATTTGAAACGAAAGAACGAAAGAATTCCCCGCAAGACGATTTATTTGAAAAATAGATTTTACTTTGGAGCTGTGAAATTATTTCCATTCTCGAAAACACATTTATCTAAGTCGTCTAGCCTGCCAACTTTTGCCAAGTATTATTACCACATAGTATCGTCAAGTGGCTCGTATCCATTTTTATGGCCACTCGTGTAATGTGACGTGGATCATTTTTAATAGTCTCGTTAAAAATGTTATTATCTTCAGTTACTTTCTTACTTATCGCTAGATTGATTTTCAATGATACATCAACTTTGAATCTTGATATTATTCCACATAGCTCGACTTGACTTTTTTCAATGGAAATTCATAGGTCTGCAAATACCAATTAGCAAAAAGTTTACGAATTTATTATTAATTAAGTAATTTGATTATTAAACAAGCGTATAAATATATTTGAAGTCGTACTCGATAGTTTTGCCAAAAATTTTAATTTTCTAAATGCAAATAAACATGAGATTGTCCAAAGAACGAGAATCTACAGTGTTTTTGCAATATATCAACAAGAACGTTAAAATATTTCAAACGGAATATGGAAAAGAATACTCGTACGTCTGGATATGTACATAATGATTGAAGATGCAGTAATTAATATTATTATATAATTTTAGAATTGAGTTAGAAGTACATAAAATCGTGATGCGTGAACGGAGCGATGTAGAGACCGAGTATTAAATTCTAGCCTTAATTGTAGTATCTCGTTTACTGTTGGAATTCAGGTCATTTTTATTACCATAGCAAATGGTTCGTTCATGATACCAATATTTACTTGACATCATCACGAGGATCATGACTATAGCACGTCTAATATAAAAACTGGCACTATAAATTCCTAGCTTGCAGTTTCTAATCGACTTTCTTGAACCGCCAGTGTTCTCTAATGTTTTTTCTCATTATACCTTCTCCCCTCTACATAGTGTATCGAGTTTTGAAAACGTATGGTATGAATAGACATTTCAAATGAAAAAAAATGAATGCAATATAATCTTTTAAAATTGCACCACGTTGGGAAACATTGCTCTACGCCTATTATTAAAATTATTAAAATATATATTATTATAATCTCCTTATTATAAAAATATACCAGCAGACAAAATTTCTTTTTTATATCTCACTTCTGAAGAATTCTGTATTTTGTCGAATTTAAAATGAAGCTGAAAAGAGGAGGCAAATATTATAATAAACAATTAACAAATGACGAATTTTTATTACTATTGCAGCTGATAAGAAGACAAAATCAAACTTACATAATACGCTGACGTTCGAGTGACCTTGAACTACAACACCCACGTTTTAATTTACATGCGTTCAATGTAAATGTATACCTACTATATTTTGGAAAATACCCAAAATAAATGGTGTTTGTGTCTATAAATTTTTAAACATAGTAAACGAATTTATAAAAATTAATTGTTTTCAACATATTCTGAAATAAAATAAATACACGTATGCGCTAGTTTTAATCTAGCTAAATTTTATCTAATAATAAATATATTGCTGCATTTAAAAGAAAACACCGATGACCTTAAAATTTCGAGAAACATGACCTTTAGAAAAATTGTTAATCGTAATATGTGTCCCCTCTAGCCAAACAATGTTTTCTTCTATCGTTGAAAATAAGTGAAATATTTAAGATGCTTCAGCTCGTATAATTCTGAAATTCTAAACAATAAACACGGTCAAAGTTCTCGTAGTAAGTTCACGATGTCGTTGGGATACGCAACGATAAAATTTCCGTTATACACCTACATATTTTAAACGTTCCGAATTCCACGAACTTTCTTCCTACGCGCTATTACGGAAATCGTTCGTGATACCTGTCTGCACAAAATTATGGCACAATTATTATCCTCGGATCGATAACTCGTTTCCTGGTAAGTGAGATGGTTAGCCAAGGTAAACCGTACTATACCGATGCTGGTTCTGATAGCTTCGATTTCGCGATATACATATACTATAACGAAACGATCGAAGAGGGAAGTAGAGGTTATTTGCGGTCGGCTGTCAAGGACTTTCCCTTACATAATATCTTCATACCGATGTGGCTGCGTTGTCCAGCGTACGAATAATGATTACGCAGCTGCAACGATTATTTTTCAAGTTCAGAAATTTTAATGGCCACGAACCGAACTATTAATATCTGTTGCGTGTTCGATTAGTTTCGGTAAAAGAGTTTCTAAACTCGTACGAGAATAACGCCTGCGAAGCTTTGGCTCCAAAGTAAACTGTTCCTCATAAACGATACTATCTGTTATAATTACAATTAAGAAATATCGTAAGGTAATAATTATTTTCTCGACTAAAATTTTTTTAGTTCCAATAACGATTAGAAATTGTACTTCATTGTCTATAATCATTCAATTCATTTAGCTGCAAGTTATATTATTGGTGATAATAAAACATAAACTGCAACGTTGAATGAAACGTATGGTTTGTCAAATACAACTGGACAAATATATCATCAACTTAACGTGAGTTTGACATTGTAAACTATCGCCTTTTTTTAAGTAGTTGAGCAGTAAAAAAACTCCATAATTGCCTTATCAAAACGACCACCTCTCTCGAATAACTTCCAAATCTTGGGCATTGCTTAAAATATTTTGTATCTAATCCATTGAGAACATAATCCTACATATATATTCCAAAATAAACGACGAAAAGATAAAGATATTAATCCAATAATCCTACAAAATTTCCGATTCATTGAAAGACTGTTACGAATCTAAAATTCGACAAAACACAGAATTCTTTCGATACGAGTTGTCTGCAAACAAAATACGCAATAAATTTATTTCACCGACGATTACTTTCAATTTATTGTCAAGAGGCAGTGTACCTAATCGACTAAATTGATCAACGATCAAAATTATACTATCACGGACCATGACGGTAACAAAATAATCTTTAATGGATCGAAACGATAAGACGAACACCAAATCGTGTTTACATGCGTTTCGTAGTCAAGCTACCGAGTATTTACTGCGCACTAGAAGATGAGCAAGGAAAGGAAGTCTCTTGTGTATAGTTTAACTTGAATGACAACATACCTAATCCCTTTAGAGTCGGCTATATTTCGTCCAGCTAGGTTCGACGGGCTTCGTGAACGACGTATCGGCGTGCGATCGACGACGTTCCTCGAAAATTTCGAATCGATCCGATCGAACTCGGTGGAATCTCAACGATTGCGCGCGTACTGCGGCTTCTCGGGCGGCGTCACGATGCTTCTTGCGAGGCTGGTATCTTTTCAAGGACGGTATAACGGTGCCAGAAGCGCGAACGACACACTAGCCGGTTAAATGGTCGGCGACTTTGCTTTTCACGCACCTCGCGAACGACTCGCGAACGATTCCGATGAACGCGCCGACTGTTCTGGCCCGCGTGACGTAACCGCGACGTCACTGGTCACGTTTCCCGGGAAATTTTGGAAAGATCGACGCGTGGCCAAGTTGTGGACGATGCTAGGGACGAACTGCCGTCGTGAGAGATCGCGGAGAACAAGGCGGTCGTCGCGTGTATCGGTCTAGCTTGACGTCGGTATTGGTACCAACGTATACATAAGTGCCTCCTCCGCGCTGGTATGTAGATATATGGTTACGACCGTGTTCAGAACCGTGTGAGAGTGGGGCGTCTGCGCTCTCTCGTGGGCGACCTTTATTTGCATTGAAATTAGTGCGCGGGCGTATGTATATCGCTCCTATATGTAACCAAGGCGTGCGCCTTTCTCGTCGAAAAGCAACACAATTTCTTCTAACCGTCTCTTTCCCCCTCCATTATCTAACATTTCCTTTTTTCGCTCGCACTACGACCCTTACGAATTACAGTTACCCGAGCTAGCCCCCTTAACGCTCACGCCTGTGACGTATACGAGCGTCTGGAAGCTTTCAATTTGGCAGAATAAACATTCTTTTACGATCTCTCGTTATCGAGAAAAATACCAAAAATACCATTTTGATCAATTTTTTTATAGAATTAATTTTATAAGATTACTGTCTTATATTTAATATTTCTAACGAATTTTAATATAAGCTGCAATTGATTAGAATGGTTCCTTAAATCGAGCACGACACTTTCTAAGATTAATTTTATTAAACTAATTGCCTAAAATATTATCACGTTACAATATACAGAGCTCTGCTTGGAGACTCATGATGGGTCGCATGCGCCATATCCTACAGATTTTCAAAATTATTTTTCTCGATAATGGTAGATGTTACGAAATAATTTTGTTCCACATTTTCGACTTGTTTTTTAATGAAAAACAATTACACAGACAAATTACTAGGTCATCAGTATGTCTGTATTTATCTGCGTTCATTCTTGTTGTACTCAAACATTTCTACTCAAGCTCACGGTTTCGATTTTGCATAAACTATGCCGAAATATATTGCATAAATTTTATCAATGAATGGAATTATTTTACCAAGTATTTTATTAAATATTTCCATTCAGAAACAGTAAAGTTCTTAGACGACGTAATTTGTTTGTTTTCATAATATGTATATTAAGTTGTGTCTGTTGCATATAACATATAATTCTTGCGACAATGCAATATGCATGTGTTATACTCACTATGAACTACGTCACACGCACCGCAGGTAGGGGACTTGTCGTTATCTCTGTATTAATTGCAACTTGGAATATAGGCGGAACTTACGTAACGAGCATCGAGTCACTTGTATTTACTAACTATACACAAAACATTTACTAAGGAAAAACCATCGAGTGATGTAAACGATTATTTTCTTGTACAATCCAATTATTCAGCGTCCAAAACACTGTGGAATTACATTCTATTCGAACGAAGAAAATTTATGGGGCTGTCATTTCTATACTTAACGATTTGGTCGAATTTTTTCTTTATCCTGAAAATCGTGCTGAACTATCGAAAATCACATAGAAGCATGTAGTTTACTGTTCCTTTGATATGTTATAAAAATATAATCATATGATTTTTAATCATTGAATAAAGAAACATTAAACTGTATACCTATATACATATTAGTTTCAATCACTGTTTTATTTTTATATTTCATAGAAAAATATGTATAAATAATAGATACAGAATATGAAATACATCTTTACAGTAATCTAAATTTATTCACTATAATAACTCATTCAACAATCTTCGATAGATTTTATACTATAAAGTTTATAGTGTAAGATTACTCATGAAACAGGATAGTTAGAAAATAAAATAAGCACGCCAATACCCACGATCGACCCTAATCTAAGTTTGAATACTCTGGAATTTGCTTCCTATATCTAAAATTAAACGACTGACTAGTCACTATCTATCAATAGATCGGACGAAATAGCAGAATTTAACATGAATGAAAAGTCAATATGTCTTTTCCATTTTTAGTACTTTTTCCTTATTTTGTTCTTTTCGTCTTAGAATCACATCTCTTTCTTCTAAAATTCTTTCCATAAAAATCGTTTCTTAATCGAATATAATATTGTATATAAATAATCACACGAAGAAAATGTGTGTCTTAAATATACGTTAAAAACCGTGATCTCTAATTTGAATACTAATATGCATAATTGCCTTGCGCAAATTTCTATTTATAAATTTAAATTGCAATGCTAAATTTACAAGTTTTCATTTAATTATTTTGTGCTTGCGCATCTACGGAAATATGCGTAATCTACGTCACAAAACTTTGTTCCTAAAAAGATATATGTTTATTTATCATCCATTACCAATATTTAATCATTATAATTCGTGTTCTTCGGTTGTAAGTTTTTCCATGAAGGCGACCCCTATGAATTTTCATGATCTACAGGAATCGACGGCAACTTACGCGGAACCGGGCTTCGCTCTTCCACGATTTAATTATCGCGCTGGCTACTCGGAACGAGTCCCTTTTAACACGTTGTCTGTCTGTTTTCCAGGGTTGGGCAAATTTTATTCACGAATAAACATTTTACATTCATTCTAAACTTCGCTCTTTCTCGCGTGAATTCTAAATTACGGATATTTTTACAAACGAAACGTAAATAGAAATTTATGAATGAATCTAAAATTGTTATTCGTCGCGAATGAAATGTTCCCTACTGTTTTCCATAGGGATGAATTCGTTATTTGTTCAAATATTAGTGTAAAAGGCAGAAATATTAAATAGTCGAGTGACATGTTTGTCATTTTATAGCGTTTCTAACTACACCTATATTATTTAAAAATTTATAATTGAAACGAGAATTAACATAATGAGTTCTTATGCATCAATTGACAATAAGTTTTGTTTCGAATATTGTTGCACGAAAATAATAATTAACGTTGTGTTAAAGAAATTAAACAAATATTTTCTGACAAAATTATAGGACCATTTTTAACAAAAAGAACTGTGCCTGTAATATTGGTGATAATCTACTTAGACGTTGAATGAGCCTTCGATTCGATGACTTTGGTAATTTCCAACGGTGTTTGTCTAATTTTTAATTCGCGTTGGCAATTATTGCAGGAGTTTTGAGAGCCACTGTCTGTCAATTCCGCGAGCAGCTTCATTCGGTGTTTGAATCCGGTCGTAAGGCGACCGATAAAATCACTGCATCGGTGCAGTAGAGAGAATACCCGTGTCAGTAGATGGTTTAACAGGTACGAGCCAATGGCAGAACTTGCATCTCCTTGCGCCACGCCCCATTAGCCTCCAAGAGATCAGTACCTGGACCAGGATGCTGGTAAGGCGGATTTGAAATTGTCCTAACCACCGGGGACTCTATACTATCCTCCTTTCTAAAATATCTAAGCCCCTGTTCGCGTTATAATAGCTCGATTAATATCAACGAACTCGAGGAACATCCACGAGGACGCTTTCGTAAACGAAGAACCGTTCGTTTGCCTGTCGATTGCTTATAGTGATCCGTTACACGCTCGACTCGACCTAAGCCAATGATAGTTAACGCGACTTCTGAACGAGAATACGAAGAGCAACCTTCGAAGCGCAGTCCATACTTTTCCAGTGGCGAGGTTACGGGAAATGTACACCAGGTAGCCATTATTATAACATCTCAGCAAGATGGCGGACCGTCTGGTGGGTAACAAAGAGCAGAGAGAATAGAATGGATTCGGGGTGCGAGAGGTAGAAGGCCCCATTAAGCCAATATCGAACTGTTTATTGCATATTTTTTCAGTTAAAATAGCACGAATCGAGAACAGAAGAAATTCTTACGGTGAAATCGATCGTCCATTCGCATTGTCCGATACTTTTGGCGCGCAAAATGCTATTCGAATGGAACTGAACTGTTACGAAACCCTAGTTGAAAAACTGAACAAATTTTATTTATTAGCAGTTTATATTGAATTTGGTGATGTATCTTAATTAAAAGAAAAATCGTATTTTAATGCAATTGTTTACACGACGAGTTTCAACGAAAATATCTGCAATCAATGTGCAATTAGTGTAAATCAAGTGTTACACTAAATTATAAAATACACTTGACGTGTCTTGAAAACTATTGCATTTTTTCTTAACATTCATTTTTAAAGTATTTATAGATTTTAGTCTATTATTTTCGTCTTTATATTTCTATTATGCATACAAATTACAAACTTTTCTCAAAGTATCGAGTCGTTTTGTCTTCTCTAATAAAAATTCAAGTTATTTGCATCCTGAAGTGTACAAATTTGTATTCAATCTCAGAAGAAGTTGGTCGTCGCTGGTAGTAGTACGCAATAATTGAAAATACGTTATTTTTAGAGGAGAAACCAGTATAGAATTGTATGTACCATGCGTATTGCACTTTCCAAGTTGGTTTCCATTAATCAGAAAATCAGACAGTGCAAGTTTCCTCTGTACAAAAAGCATTTATAACGCGATCCTTTAAGAAACAATTTAATTTGAGCATGTTTTCCTCATAATTGTACAAGCTTCTAAATAAGCATTAAAGGAAACATGGAAACAAATTGCACAAACTACTCTCATTTCTTCTAATTGCGATTGACGAGTTTTCTTTGAATGAAATGTCTTTACTGATAAGTAGAAAGTTGTTTGTTGTTGCTTCAACCGTGGATAAATACAATAGTTGTTTATATTGATTTGGTATGAGCAAGATCTACTATTGTTCGTATGAAGTTGTAATATTTGTACATTTATGTAGGTAATACGAAGAGCCTAAGTGATAATTGAAGATTTACTCGTTTTTCAGATGCTCGAATATTTATAAATAAATACGATTCAAGAACAATTTTATTTTAAACGATATAATATCCTGCTGTGAAATATGAACTCCAATTTTTTGCTAGCTTAAGAATTATGAACATCGTTCAATCTACCGTATTGCAAGTAGTATACGAAATTTATGCTAGCACGTTGCTTTTATTGTCTTCACAATACCACCTCCGAAGTATTGTATTTTATTAGTCACGAATGCTGATGCAGACATTTTTAACTTTAATTCATACCGCTATCCTTAACAAATTTTGTTAGACATTTGATTATAGTTAATATGTCAGCATTCAATGAAATATTCATAATAAATAAATATTTCTTACAGAATTTAACTCTTCACATTGATACATACATGACTATTCTTGATATTATTTTGTGTCTGATAGTTATCGATGAATGTCTGAAATTATCAGCAAACATGTGAAGTAGGAATCTTATGGAATTCTAAAAACTTCAAGAAAAATTGGTAGACTATTATCTTTTTACAAAATATAACAAAATGTGTTATTTAAAATTATTCAAAATAGTTTCTAAACAAAATAGTTAATAGAATAAATTTAATTATGTATTTTATATAATTACATAATGCATCATTTTTTGATGTTGACAAAAATGAAGCAGCACAATTTTACATAAAGAATTTAATATGAGTTTTCCAAGATAGAAAATCTGTTTAAATATCATTGTATATTGAACGCGATGTTTACCTATGTATTGTCAGATATTATTTTGAGACAAGTTATGCCGCATAATGGCGGGAAAAATATGTTTGCGATAAATGAGTTGCAAAAGAAATTATCCAGCAGTTTATTCCCTTCTGCCAATTTTCTCTAGTTGTTATTATAATAACAGAATTCATTTAGCAGTTAAGCCTTATCAGTTTTTAAAGAACGATTATGCCTCGTTTACCGTTCGAGTAATCGTTTAACTTTTACAAAACATGCAAAATCGTGTTTCGCTAGTTTCCGTGAAATTATATTTTTTCCCCTGATAAGAGTCCACGAAGTCGCAACCATTTGTGGCTGTTTCTTGCTATCGACCGGCTTATACTCGACTTTAACAAACTTGTAAGTACAGTACATCGGGAAGTTTAAGTTGATCCTGAACGTGGCTCGATACCAGAAGAGCGGCGAGTTGTGACAACTTCCTGGAAAAGATTAGGCGTCGTTAGCGGCCTTCGCCGGGCGTCGACCCTGTCGGTAGTCAGTAGTCTGTCTCAAGCTCGATGCTGCTTGAGTTTCAAGATGTCTAAACATCGGTTTCTTTCGCGTCATAACACCGCTTTACAGAATCCCGTCTTAAAATCTCGATTCCGCCAATTAAAATGTAATCAAATGCTTCGTTAGTCAGGTCAAATAATTCTAACGACGAGGGGGCAACCTTTTGAACGCGCCATTTTGGTACCGCTCGGTCATAGCGCGACAAAAAGATATACTATGCTCCGAAACTGATTTAATTTTTATTCATTAGACGTCACAATTCTTTTCTATATTTTCTTGAAATTAAAGCTTGTTTAGTTTTACTCAAAAATATAAAATTATAGACCAACTATTTTACAATACCTCCCGCTGAGGTGACTACTATTGAGTGTTTATTGAATCCTACCTTCCAATTTATATCTCATTATTACTATTTCTTAATAGTCACATTAGAGGGTTAAAGGTTGAGTTCTCTAATTTTACATCCCTCTTTTAAATTTCTTCGAAGATTCTTTTACGCTAGGTAGCAAGAACGCGAAGATGATTCTAGGCCAAAGACCAATATTTACATTTTCTCTCACAACATTTCTCTAAAATGTAAACTATGTATAATCCTTAGCATATCTGTCTTATCTTTTTGTCCCCGACTGTATGACCGGTAGTGCACGTCACAGAATATTTCCGACGGTTAGGCGTGGACGAGTATGTCACGTCGCTGTACGTTAAGCGGTTAATGATACCGGCTCGTGCCGTTTGTAAATTTCGTTCGACGCTGTTCAGATGCACTCCGAATCGAACTCCGGCGCGTCGATTGGAAACAAAATGTCGCCGGGAATGAGCAAACGAGCGCCTGTCGTTCGCGTTTGGCTGCGAGAAATGCTCGAATCCCTGTAAATCCGTCCGGACAAATTCTGCAGAAGAAGAATGAAAGTAATGTCGTAAATCCTTTTGCGGGAGGTTTTCGCTGCTGCATTAGCGGTGCTTGTGCAAGAATCTCTCGTAAGTCAATTCACTTCCCCTCCGATCGTTGGTCGGTTTCCCACTCGAGCACCGTTCCTCCCACCATGTACCTCCTGTAGGAATCCATGGAACGTTGGAAGGGATGGATCTGCCCTCTTTTGCTTCAGAAATATTTACTTCCATCGTCGAGGTGGAGGCGAGCCTTGTACTACAAGATCAGCAATTTGTTGTTTTACCGTCAGTGCACGCCAACGCAAAAACCTTTCCCTCTAACGAAACAACAGCTCGCTAAATTTGGTTTTTGCCCGCGTGGATATTATCAGGATTGACATATTTCTCGGAAGAACGTGGTCCTGTGGCCCTTCCGGATTTCTCTCGGACGTAACGCCGCATTTTTTTATTGGACAATTCGTTCGAACGCTATCGTTTCACGTGCATTCGACTGTGGTTAAACAATTCGGGTTACGTTCCTTCGACAGTAACATAGTTGTATTAGGTTCGGCGCAGAAGGTTCGTAACGGCATATTCTAAATAAAATTCTTCTTGCACGTTGGTGAACGTCTGTTCGAACCATAATTTACTCGTTCGTCGTCGTCGTGTGATGATTTCTTCATCAAGATCTATGTATTATTATAGTAATATGTAAATAATGTTACTGAGATACAGATTGTCCTATTCTGTTTGAATAGTGCGTTGTACTTTAATTTGTGTATAGTGAATAACTTCAATATTCGAATACCTCTTCTCGATCTATACACAACGCTAAAATAATTAATTATAACCAGAACACGTCCAATCATTGATATGAATTTCAGATATCTCGGTATTTCTAATTAAATTTGTTTATTTTTAAGTAGAAGGATGTTTCGCTTAATTTAACTGTTTGAATGTAGAAATAACGGAAAAAGGAATCAATTGCAAAAACGTATGTTTTAATTCATGTTTGGAGACTAGAACGTTTTACTATTTCTTGACCGTTACGCTAAAGAAACACTAGAATTGTAGAGTTGTAAAATATGAAACGACGACAACTAATGTTTTTCATTTTTCGAATACTTTAATACAATTCTTAAAGCTTATGATGTCTGTGCTGATCCAACAAAAAAAGGAAATAAATTTAATTATTTTTTTCCCCTGCTTGTAGACGTTTAAACGTAAATGTAAACTCAATATTAACGTTATTTATTCGCTATACATAACCGACAGTCCGAGTCGCTATGACATCAGAAGTTCATATGACGCAAAGAATATGCAAAAGTATCCAATGTGCCGCATCATATATAAATGAAAGGCGCTAAGGGCGCGTTTCTGCGTCGCCTAGTTAATTAGAAGAATTAATTAGCATCGATAAGTAGCATAATTAATATGCGCAACTGAGGCGCCTTCCTCCGGATGTCGATGCGGTGTCGAAGATATCGCGATTTTCGGCATCGCAATACGTGCCCCGCACCAGCATCTTCGACCACCTACGCTGATTCGTGCATTACATTAAATTAGCGGAATTACAACAAATATAATCGTAACACGTATCCCGAAAAAAGTTTCCAAGAAACGACAAAGGAAAGTTTCGAAATTGTTCCTAAAAACCTGACGAAATTCATACAGTCGAAAACATAAAAGAAATATCTTCTTTGACATTTTATGTGATGAAAGAAGTATACGATTATGGATTTTAACGTATATGGATAGTAATGAACAAGTTTAGATAATATTTATAACATTATTATAATATACAGATTGTAAGAAAGAACTTCGTTATAAATATGTCTACTAGAAATAGGATTATCGATCAAAATATCGATAAGATATGATTGAAGAAACTGAAACTATCGTTAAGGCAAAAGTAAATAAGGAATTGAGATATAAATGTATATGAATGTATCAATTATTATATGAACTAATTGCAGAGAAGATATCTGTATAATTTGCAATTGAATTTTTCTTCCAAGAAAGTATATACCTAACCATAGAAAATAAACGTTCACAAGGAATGGAAAATTTTTCAATTTCAATAATTCGATTATTAAATGTACACGTATTAAATAACTGACATTAAACACATACTATAAAACGTGTATTGGAATTATTGGACAGTAAATGTAGATCGAAATTCATAATCTACGTCAATTACTGAAGCCTTATTAAATAGAAAGACGTCCTAAGACTTTCGAGCCAATTTATTAAATACCACGTCTCGATTTCGAAACGTAATTAACGAACAGAGAGGAAAAACGAGTAGTCATTAGTCACGAGTATCTTTTGTACCTTAATTTGTAGCTGTAAACTTGAAAGTATCTCTATAACTGTTACGTAGGCGTAATATCGTCGCTAATGATATCACATTGTGTTGAATACTTCTCAATGACATTCCGCGCAAGTCATTCATCGATCCGCCTGTTGTCACACTTTATATTAGATTCTGCGATTGCACAATGAAAAATATGTTACGTCTATTATGTCCTTTTTAATTTCTAATTCCGTACAGTTAATAAAAACAGGGTTATTACGTACTTTTTGATCTGACAATGAGACGCGACGCAAAGAAGATCTTCCCAATCGTTTGGCAATATGTTGAAGAAACTGAATTGACATTATTAGTTTAAAGCAGCGTTGCCCAACCTTCTTCGCGTCACGACCTCCTTTCATAATAACCAAACAACCTTCAATCTCCCTACACCAACAAAATTCCATAAAGAAACGTTTTTAGTAATGCAACGAGAACATTAAATATACGTATTTCAGTACATGTAGCACTAGCTTAAAAATTCACAACCAAATTTTTGCTGAAGCCAACCTTACGCCTTTGATCTATCGAAAATCAGACGTTGAAACGAATAAGATTGAGAAGCCAGTGGTTTGGACTAAAGTAAGCGAACAAATCCATCATTCGGTACGTTCGAAATGATATTTTGGTATTTCGTAGTCTGCCAAAAGGTCTTCTATACGAATAGCTCGAATCGAAGGTCGTTCCGGTTAAAATACAAATTGTTCGCGATCGAAAGGTCGAGATAAATCTTTCCAATTAAGATGATCGTTTTAAATTGGAGCCTAATCGATGGTGATGGATGCAACGAGTGAACTTTTCAACGAGTAGAAAGCGATTCGGTCTGGCCGGCGGTTGCTCGATCTCTGGAGACGATCGAGAGTTTAATCATAACATTGGAATGAGCGCTCAGCCCGCGCGAATCGCGACAATCGTTTCCGACAGGAAGTCTGGCCAAAGAGGAAGCCCCGGACTGCGTCAGCAGACATCGCTCTCTACCGTACGCCTTTCGTGCTGGCTCGTGCCGTTTCAGCTGCATTCATGCCTTTTGCATTTGCTCGTGCAGGCTTGCCGACAAAGACCGCCGGCGTGGCACTCGCATCGCATTTTCGATTACCTGTCCGACTCCACTCGCTCGTGTTTCACACCCGCGTTCTTCCATTCTCACTCTCCGTCCTCCAAACGAATGATCCGTGTGCCAACGACTTGCCTAACGCTAGATTCACGGAACCCCCCAATTTCACAGATTTCAGATTCCTTTCTCGAAGGACGATGCTAAAAATCCTCCATTTTTCCCCTTTCTCGACATGTTTCCATTAAGATGGCCAAAAAATTCGTACGGTTTTAAACGTGCAAATATATAAGAGATATCTTCTTCCAATAATAAATTTTACGTTCCAACTTATAACCCATTGTTTAATGACCTTTCAGGAATCGAACTTTTGTCCATTGAGGAGATTTTACAGAGAGTGTATTTTAAATAAAATAAAAATGTTTGAAAAACTACTCTTGATTCGGTTTTTGGTGACGCTCTCTCCATACATTTTACATTTATAAATAAAGTAGTTCGTTGCAAACAAAGTCGTTAGTCCTGTTGGCACAACTGGTGTCTTTGGGAGACATTGCTAGCAGTTTATGAGATATTAATAAGTATGATTATATTCGCCTTACATTCGTGAGGGCCGTGCGATTCGCGATCGGCAAATACTGCCACACCCTTCCGTGCCGTTTCCGCCCTTCATTGAGCGAACTTAGGAGCAAATTGGAGACTCCCTTGCCATTCCTTTCAGTAATTGGCAAGCGATACACGGGGCGTTTTTCTCGGTCCGGCCCCGATCCATAATTGCATCCGACCGACGAACGGATCTGCTGTGTACTACACGCATAGATGGAGGTAAGCTATTCCCGCCAGGACTGGCTTAACCCTTTGCACACCTTTGTCGAATGCGACTTGACAGCGATTTTCATCGTAGGAACTTCTTACGTCGAGTCATTTTTACACATTCGTACACGTGCTTATTTTTTTTACTGGTTGAACCAGCCCCGATTCTTGCGATAAAACGAACTAGAAACTTCCAACTACACCGTTCGTTCATGATCGCTTGTCAAACGACGAGTCCTAATGGTAGCGTGCTTGCTAATCTCTAATCTTTGAACTTTGCGAAACGATAGTTACAGTATTCTTGTAGCCAGAAGTATCGATCGAAGAGCGTCCTTGCTACCACGAGAAAAGAAATTAACTGTTGCGCGTGAACTAGTTCTGAAAATAAGCAATATAAACCATGGCCACCGACGGCGGGAACTTTGTAATTCTGTTTTCGTTACCACCATTGGCTATCTATTTTCATTATTCGACGTGAAATTTTAGTTTTTAAACTTGCAATTCCTCCGCACGATGGTTTGATTAAATAACAAATCTGTCAAAGTCAGTCGTGGTGGAAAAATTAGTTTACTTTATAAATGGATTCAATTTAACTTCTCAGCGAGGTATTCAGACTTAGTAAGTATATGTTTGTCTCTCTAATTCGTGGTATAAGCTTTTCTCCATAAAATAAGCGCAATAAGTCGGTTAAATAATTCCTTTTCGAAAAGTTTCCCCCACGTGGAAAATAAGTTGTACAAGAAGAAGAGTATTTATAGAAATGTTAGGGAGAGCATATTATAGAAGACACGTGTCGATTCTATAAAATTGTATTTATGATGTATTCATCATTTTACTGTGCTACGTGTTATTATTCGTTCCCTGAATGGTGAAAATTAATGTCACGCATAAAGGGAGCAGAGTTTTAAAGAACATGTTACACTCGACTCGATTTACGGTCGTCAAACCTGGACTGACCTTAATTATCTCATAAAGACAAATAAACGAGGACTGGCCCAAAATTGATTATAAGGCTGCACCTAAAGTTTCTCATGCTCGTAAAAGTATGGTGGCTACGAAAAGAAAACGATTGAATCATCATAAAAACGTACAATTTTATGAAATTAACACATCGTGAGACACTATTTCGAAGAAAGCAAATATTTTCTATAATATGCAAAATATCGAAATGCACGTTTATGCAAAAATCAATTCTACAGAAAAATAACCAATACGTGCTAATATTTGAATCTTTGCATTCAATATAAAATAAAATTCTCACGAATTTACGGACTTAGGGTTGTTCCTGGCGAGGGTGAAAATGTTACGTCTGCACCTTTGCTAATTAAACGACCCTCGTATTTCCTAAAATAGCAAACGATATTTAATTAAAATTTTCGCTGCCGAACGCGAGGGGATTTGATATGTGCTGAACTAATATCTTCTTCTTTCTTGTTCGTACGAAAACATTGTAAAAGTGATTTAATCGTGCCGCACAAGTTGTGTTAAACAGTGCATAAAGAATTCCCTGGATTTTCAGGGGAACGAAGAAAAGGAATGGCGAGCAACATGAAAGTGGTGGTCGGAAGTTGGCAGTCATAGTTGCGCCCTGTTATTTCGCGACTCGTAAAGGCTGCTCCTTCTTCACGTTCTTCGTCCTCTTTATTTGGTTGATTCTCTTACTCCAGGATCGTCGGCCGATGACAGGTGAAGCCAAGCGGCAGAAACAGAAGGCGATCAGAACGGACCGTTCGACCGGATATAATTGTTTCGCTACTGATTGACTTTTACCGAGTACCTTTTGTGCGAACCTTGCCGCCTACTTGTCTTCTTATGTCGACAAGGCTGATTTGCTTTACCTCGGGCTTCTGTAATAAGCGTTAATTCGCAGAATAGCTTGAGCAAGTAGGCCGATTCACTTATTACCGGATAGTTCATTATAAAGGAAACACAAACGACGACAGAGTATTTCCGTTTAAATTTAACAAAGCTCAATTAAAAAGTTTTTAGATCCAAGTACCTCTCTTTCTCAGTTTTGCTACAATGTATTTACTTCGCTCGCCGATTTTACGAAAAATAATTCGCTTGTTAGAGTCTCTAAAATTTGTTTACAAGCAATACTAACAAAACATAAAATAATTGTCTTTCGTTTCGAGTTCAGTTTTCGAGAAAAGTTTGAAGATCCGTTTCGTAAACAATGTTTATGTAGGATTTACAAGCTATTGAATTCACGAAAATGCACGAAGAAAATATTTTATTATATCAGTTACCAAATTGGTGAAAAGATCTTCTATACCGATCAACGAGAAAAACGAAAACTTAATTTTTTGAACCCAGTTCTCAAGAATTTTTCTTTAAGAAAGAGGTATATTTGGGATCCAAACCATTCTTTATTATGTGTGAAGTGCAAGAAATTCAACAAATGCACTGAATAATATCCTATAACATCCTGATTCGTAAATCACGAACACCGTTTCTACCCCCTGACTCCACCATTACCAGAGGGTTATTGAACTCAAAATAACTAGCTCCCTCTTCGTTATCCAAGTTATAAAAGGAACGAATCTTCAGACGATTCACTTCTTCGTAACGATGTCTTCTCTTGGCTCTTAACGATTATCGATCATCTCTTCCAGGGATGCTTAATAGTTTTATTACTATCTTTCACTGTGCTACTCGAAGTATGTTCTATTAAATTTCTTTTCAGTGGATTACCTTTACATTTCACTGACAATTCTCATTTGTCGCTGTCGACTTCCGGTGTATCTAATCATTGCTTTTCATTCGATTATTAATAATATGTGTACGTGTCTCCCTCTAAGCAATTACTTCCAGTAGGTAGGAGAAAATCCTCAAATTAAGAAAAGTGTTTTATTTAAATATATGTATAATTTAATCCACTGTACTTGAATTGTTTCCTATTATTTCCTATTTTAGTGTACATAAATAAATGAGAAGGCAGCTGAATCGTAAAGAATACGAATTATTCGTCGATAAGCATAGTCGGTGGAACGATGATCGAGAAAGTAATCGTCGCGTCGGTGAGATAAAGGTAACCCCTTTTCAGCGTATTATGGACGCGATCTACTTTTGAAATCGTTCGTTTTTTAGATTTTCGAGATAACAATTCTCTATTCGCTAGACTTACGGCCTCCACTCGATCGATCGACGACATATTGCTTTCCGTTGAGCTATTTTCTTCGCGGAGTTTTCCTTCGACAGTCATAAAGGATATACACACCTGCAAAACTCGGAAATAATCATTTCTAATGATATCTTTCGAAGAAGTTTCGTTCATTAACAGCGATTCTTCCGACTACAAAGATTATTAGATCAATAACGCACAGAAAGTAGAAATACATCGAAAGTTTCCCGATGATTGAAGCATTTTCGATTACGATTCCTATTAATACATAGAGCTCTACAGAGCTCGCGCTATTTTGGACAAAAATTTTGATCGTGCAAAACTCGACAACCACTTAATTTCTTACTCTTACGGCGAAGAATTTAGATAAAGCAAATGGAATATATCCTTAGAGCAGAAAAATATTGCATATCTGTATTTCTAGACGTTTTTTAATCTGTCTAACTCGTTCCTAAATAATTTTAGCAATCATTAACAATCTGCCACTTACAGCATAGTTTTCCAGTTAGAAAAGCGAAATTCTTGCATGCGATCCTTATTCGATGGCCAAGGACTGTAGTTAAAAGAAGTATAGGGGAAGATTTCTTTGAAGTACTACTTTCATCCCTTTCCTATGTAAAATAGATTTGTTTGCTATGTTTTACCATACGTGAAAAAGTACATACTTCGGGATTATTGAAATCCATTTACACTCGTGCAAAGAAGTGAAGCTCGACACTTCATCTGCTACAGAAACACTTTTTTATCGAGATCAAAACAGAGCATACTTATGTTCGGTACTAAGACCCCTTTTGCTAGTTCAGATAACGGTCGAATACCGATAAAAATGAAAACGGTAAAAGTAAACTGTACAAAAAAAAACGAAACTCGTAACGTTTAATGAACAAAAATTAAATTAATTCCAAAGCGTGCTATCATTTCGTCCTGCAGCGTATCGTGCTTCCGTTATTCCTTGAATCATAATTTCCATCCAGCTTAGCTTAGACACCTCAACTACAATCCTCATTACAGTCATCTCGGGGGACTTATTTCGATTGATCAACTTAAACTATCGTACCGGTGATTAGGTATCGCAATGACAAAAATTCGAGGGGAACCAAGTAAAAAGATCACGCACGTGATCGTGTGTGCCGTGCCGTCGTGTGTTATTAGCAGGTAGCTTGTTAGGCGGTCGGTTTGTGGATAATGGCAGGTATTACAACACGCGACCGTTATTAACCCCTCGATCGGTCTCCCTTGCTCCATTACGACCCCTTTGAATCTATCCTTATTTCGCTCTTGTAGCGCGGCTTGTTCACTCGACAGAGGGGAACACCCCGACAGACAAGATATAAATCATTATTCATAATAAGCTGTCGCGACAAAAAACTTGTACCGACAGATCTTAGCTATGCTAAGTGATCGCCATCATAGTTCTCGCTCCATCGATTCTTTGGAAGACCTCGAGATGATCGCATCGCAATTAAAGAACGCCGGTTTCACTAACCGTACGACCTTTTCTCGGCTCAGTTTCAAATCTGATTATTAGGAGAATTAAGTGTTACGATATCCCGAGCAGATCAATCCGTCTACAGTATTTCCTCCTCACAAATTACGCTAACAAACAATTTCAAATGTTTACTGTTGGCTTACGAAAACTTAAAATGATGGACAGTGTGATTAATTTAAATTTATTTGCATTAACATCCGCGTACTATTCAAAAACTATCTAAACTCCTTTTAAAGACGATGCATGCCATGAAAAGCACTACAACAAATAATAAAGCTTCGATCGCAAATATCTTAATAACCATCGAGTATGCTATAACTATCGTGACGAGAGTGACAAGATCTACAAGTGTACAAAGTTTCAAGTATTTGTTAAGCAACCAAGCGAAGTGGCAAAAGTAGCCCCGTTGGTATGCAAATCTGTGATTAGGACGATATTGATAGAAAAGGTTGGACGAAATAAGATTGTCGAAGCATGGTGGAGTATGCGGCGAGGGCTATGCCCGGGGAATCATATCGGGCCGTTCGAACATGGTGAAGAACACGTCTTCATTTTAGCAGTTAGAAGGTGGCGGTGACATTCCAAGAGATCAGGACGTGGGCCGAGCGGAAAAGACACGATATTCCCGTGCACGAGAGGATCGATGTCCTGGAGAACGTGGTCTTCACCGTCTTCGTCAGGCAGCACTTCGTATCCCAGTGGTCTTCGTCGTGTGGGTCCGAGCGTGCCGGACATAGCACCGCGTCCCCGCGATCGCCAGGGTTTTGCCGTTGCGCGACCCGAGTTTTTCGCCCGACTCTCCTCTGGCGGCAACTCGAGGCCTGGCAAGCCGGGAGTGCATTACACGTAATTAGACGCCAGGGTGGCCCCAAGGTATGTCCGACAAACGGTCCTCCTCTTCCCTCCTCCGCCATCCACCATCGCCTTTTCCTTCTCCGGTTCTCTTTCTTCATCTCTATCCTTCTTTGTTCGTTTCTTTCTTCCTTTCTTTCACTGTATTTCTACCTACGTACCTGTTGCCATCTCTTTCCTCTTTCTTCTTCCTCGCTGCTCCCCCTGTCTCTTTACCATTTTGTCGCTCTCTCCCCTACCTTAATCTCTCCTTGCGTCCTCCGATACCTCCGGAGCACGGCTTGAGAAACTGACTTCGTGCCCAGCTTCGTTTCATGTTTCTACGCCTCGAGTTCCTCCCTTCCTACAGCTGTTCCTGTTTCGTCGTTTCGTCCTCCCTCTGACCGACTCTTTCATTTTCGAGGGACTCTTCTTCCAGGGCAAACATTGTGTAGTTACCTTTGTAACTCTCTCTGAAAATCACCATTATTAGGAACGTCCAGGACCCCCGTGCGCGGCTAGTTTTCTCCACCTGGACACCGAGGACACCGTCGACGCGACCACGACACTTGTCCACCGTCCTGAGATCGAACGATTTCCAGGGGGATCTGGCCCAAGATGGGATCATTGTTTAATCTCTACCTACGAACTGTGAAACGTAAGGAAAACAACTGAATTCTACGCGGCGACGATAGTCTTATTTTTTGAAATACAACAGCTGATGATTATCATTTGATGCAAAACATTTTACCAAACACTCGATCCAGAAACATTCTTTGCAATTCAGTAAAATACAAGTAAAATCAAATCGAGAATTTAAAAGACTGTCACAATAAAAATAAAATAGTTTCTTAGAAGTCTATTATATTTTTAATTATTTAATATTATTATCCAAATTTTTACCATTATTTCGAGTGTGAATAATAGTGTTCTCATAGAAACTTCGTCCACTGTATAATTTCGATTAACTAGTTCATGATTGCCGCTACTTTGAAGTACCGAAAGCAGAAGATACGTTCTGGAAGTGCTAAGGACTCTTATACAAAGAGTGTTGTTCAGCGACCTGAAGTTTTTAGGAGTACCTGGGCCATAAAGCCTACAACCTTCTGGTTCTAAGTCCATGAACGTGTTCTACCCCCTGGCGCTCCACTACCAGTGGGTTATTGGACTCTGAATAACCAGCCCTCTCATAAAGAGATGGGCGCGTAAAGTCCCACTTGACTCTAGTATGCAATGGTTGTAAGGAAGTTTACCCTTGGATCTTTCTTATTGACCGACTCTGGACAACTACGCGACCCTTAAGGTCATTTTCCACTGCCCAGATTTCACTAAATTTGTTCTAATCCCGTGCTGGACAAAGACGAGTCTGACGCTTTATAAGTTCTTCATACCAAACATCGCAATAACTGATCGAGAAATCTCATATATTAAAATATATTAAAAACCGAGGCATTCGAAAAAGGAATCTGTTTTCTTTTGTGAAAAATTACTTGTAATTTCATCAAATACTATAAAAGAATATATGTCATAAAGGCAATATAATAAATTGTATAAACAGTGTTTCGCAGGTGAAAATTACGATGCTGTATTAAAACGTCACGAGGGACAGAGAAGAACGAATTTCAAATTCAATTTCACGTTTCCATTCTCGGAAAAGATAATGATGTCTCAACGGTGAACTGTTGATCGCATTAATGACTATGAAAACTGTACAGAAAACCGGAACACGTTCGATTAGCTTGAATAGCACCTCCGACGACAAATACAATCGTGGTATGCGTGTCGCGGAGTGAAAGAGGCGAACGAACATTGTATCGCCTCGGTCTGCGCAAAAATTTCCAACTAATTATATTTGTGCGTGTGCGAACACGTGTTTCACGCTTGTACGGACAGTCAATGGAAACTGTGACTATCGTCGAACAGGTTGGCACACGGGCCTGTCGTTGTGCAAGAGACTGGTACACTTAAGAAGAAGGGAATGGGAGGAGATGGCGAGAGCAAGAAAAGGCTCATAGAAGAAGTGCTAGCACCGTTTAAAGCAAGATGCACCGGCGCGTTCTAAGTGTAATTACCATTGGCGCAATTAATTTAGTTAAAGAGCCCCGGCATTAATTTACAATGTGAATCTCCCTCTTTTTGATGTCCTTTTCTCTTCTATTTAATGCCTTCGCGAAGCGTACCGGCGTGTATCGACATTCCTTTCGAGACGCGCACGTCGGTGTACACTCGTAAATTTCAACTGGTTTTTAAATTATTTTGCAAAAAATAGGGACACCTTTGAAATGGTTTTACGTTAACGTGGTTTCGCCGTGTCTCACTGTACAGTTGACAAATTTATTCCGACAGCCGCTTTGCAGCTTTCTTTTAACATTAAATGCAACGAACGGAATTAAACGATATTCATTTTCAATTTGTTCGCTGACTTTATAATATCTTGATTTGAAATTTTAGATCGAGGAAAGGTTTTGTTTTTTGAAAACAATGTTGCCTTTTTATTTTTAAAGAACATGGTAGAAAATATATTTTGATTGAAATCATATAACAATTTCTTTCTATTTTTTTAATTTCCATACAATTGCTTCTTTCAGATGCTTTTATTTTACTAAAAATAACAATAATTCTTATATTTGAACAAAATTTAATAAAATCTAACTTTCTCAGTTTCATGCCTTATTAAAATTAATTGTAGCTTGATGTCACTCATTATAAATATGTTTTCTACTCTCCGCTATATTTTATTATTTAAAACCTGTACAAAATTTGAAACAAGAATGCGACTATTATTCTTTATTTTACTATCCCATCAACAAATGTATTTTCTTCAATATCTCTACAATCTAATCTAGATCTGTTTTATTTCCATCTATGATTTTTGTTTGTGTTTTTTGAATCTCCATTTTATTTCTAACTATTTGTACTTTGGTTGTATATTTTTCCACGTATTTTAGCTTCACTGCTATTCACTGGTGAATATGGAAACATCTATATTTATATTAGAACTTTGTAATTTATTTTGGGCCTCGTGCATTAGGCCCTGTGAATATGGGTCTCCCTTTTTGGGCCCAAATTCTGCGCACAACGTCACACCGGTGTAGTAACACCATCTAACGTCTCAACCGTGCAACAGCTGGAAACATATCGTGACAAAGAATGGGTAGAACAAATGAACATTAGGATAGTTTTGATTTCTTTTTAATGTATTGCTAAAAATTGCAACACCACACGAGAAAATAATTTCTACTAAATTTTAGAGTAATTGAATAACGGGAATTCGTGCAGAATTTGAGTTAAAGTTCTGAAATTTTAACGATCTTACGTCAATTTCGAATAAAACTATGATCAAATAGTTTTCATGTTCTACGTTTCTTTGTATGTAAGCGATTGAGTATAAGGAAAGTGGAGTTCTTCCTGATGGAACAACATTACAGCAACATCGATTTTGCCTTTCCAAGCTGTAGTTGTTTCAGTTACAAAGCCTGTTTTATAACATTGGAATGTTTGGAATACCTAACTACTTTGCTGCATTAATGATTCAAATGCTCCACATTCTTTTCTAATTGCTTTATTTATTATAAGTTACTAATTATAGCAACTACTTTGTTAGTTATTTTCCACCATCATTATGATAAATACGTATATTAATATTTCTAGCTTTTTCTTTATATATTGCCTTTTTCTTCAATGTATGTCTACTACAAATAAATCCAAGAACTCAAACTAAAATAAACTCTGATTAATCGATGTCCTCTCACGTTCTATTTTCGCTAATAATCAATTACTATTGCGATACAAAAATTTGTTAAATACGTTTATAAGGTGACTCGAAAAATTTGTAAGGAAATATTAATTTTTATAATAGTTTTAAAACATGTATAACTTTATGAATTTTTAATTGTTAATAACTAAAATACGTAGCCTCTAGCGCAATTTTGTCGCTGTTTATTCTCGCCTTATTGCGAACTATAGAATTTCCCTTTAAAATATTTACCAGCAGTAGGTAATCTCTCTACCGCACTGCAGACGAGGTATACGAGTAGATCTTACATCCAATGTATCTTTTTGGCCCATTTATATGGGGCTCTAGAGTCCCAAATCATTTTCAGAATAATTTGATACTTTTCAATTTCGCCGAAAAGTTTCAGCACCAACCCCCCGTTGATTTTTCTTAAAAATTCGTTTTTCATTTTTAGTAATTTTGTTTGACGCCCTATAGAAAAGTTGTCTAATATCTTTTTGTAGGTACCCATGAGCTCTACTTCAGAAAAAAGTTTCATTGAAATATATTCACTATTGTAGAAGTTATGGCTGTTTGAAACTTGGACCATTTTTATGTGGTTTTTCTCACTTTACCGGGGTTAAGGAACAACTTTTCGAACATTCTTAGAATTTCTAAATATTCTTCACCAAAATACGCGGCGTTTGCAATTTGAAACATTAAAATCCTCCAATCCGTTCAGAAGTTATGATTTTTTAAACATACGCATGAAATTTGAGGGAAACGTTCCTGGCCAGAAATTATATTTTCGGTAAAGAATTTTTTTCTCAAAAGTGCGTGGAATTTCGGAGGTATATGTTCTCACAAAAAATAATTGTAATTGATCCCCGCAACTAAAAATAATTTTTTCAGAATGATTTGAAATATTTTAATTTCGTCGAAAAATTTCTGCATCGACCCCCTATCGATTTTTCTTTACAATTTGTTTAACACTCTGCAAAAATGTTGTTTAATACGTTTTTAAATACTTCACTATCTGGTTTCCATACTAGTTATGCGCTCAGCTTTGTAGAGTAGTTACAGAAGGGGTAGTTCTTTTGCGCTTGAGTGGAACAGAAATGTAGGGGAAGAGATCACAACCAGCTCGCGAGCCTTTGCTCTACATACAATCGTACCTCGGTAATTCGATGTTCGATAATTGAATAACCTCTATAAGACGAAAATTTTGTTCACTTCCTTCCACTGATCTACGAAATTTCTAATCTAATTATTTAGTTATCAGTAACTCGTACTTGTATTTTTATATTCGCAATGTACAGCAAATAAAGATCTTCGGAAATTGAAGCACACTGAAGAAAGTCAATGTTGGTGGGAAGTGTTTGCGAAGGCTGAAATCATTGTCTATGATTCAACATCCAAGAGGTGCAATCACTAGGAGTTCATTGGCATTTGCTGATGGTCCAATTAGCGTAACATCCGATAAACGAACGCGCGACGGGGTGGCTGCGCAATTACAGGTAGGCCGTCATATAAATTTCTTAGTAGGAGCCGGTACGACCGGGCTAACTGTGCTGTAGACGTTGAGCTGACTTTCTTGCGTGGTCGCGCGATACTCTGTGAGCAGACGCGCTCACTAAAGGGTATTAAACGCCTTCCTCGTAGACTGGTCGATGATTGCACCAACGACAGTTACTATCTGGAAACTGCCGTCTTCCGTCAAACGGCAAGTAACAGAGAGTAACTATACAGTTAACCGTTGCACAACGACGAACCGCACTTTCAAACGACTATTGCAGCTTTGTGCAGCGCCCTACCCTTCCATTGCCTTCTAGTCGTGTTTTACCCTTATTTCACATTCGATATAATTTGCTCGAACCTTTCTCGGTCTACTTCCCAGATTAACCGTCTATATAAAACCCAGCTTGACTCAGAAGTGACTCTCTGGATGTAATCTTATATTGTCAATATGTTCCAATTAAGATTTTAAAGCTTTAAGCAAGCCATTAAAAGCGTCATCAAACACCACGATGTTGTTTTTTTCTTCTAACCTCTCCTCCTCTCTGCCTAACCCTAAACCCCTTTTTCCTTTTAATATAATTTGTTCTCTCTACTTTATAGTTTCCCAACATTCTACCTTCTATCTTACAACCCTTTTTTCTCTCTCTAGTTACAATATACTCGTACGCAAAATTACCTAACTAATGTTTTCTCTGCTTTTACTTGATCCGATAATTCTGGATGGGAGAAGAAAGACGAACTTGGAACTCGTGTATATAGGATCGAAACTGAGAGCGAGTGTTTGCGAGCATTATTAGGAGTTAGAAGACCTCTGTTGGGAGCTAATACGAACTACTGGTAATATACACGTCAAGTACGCGCGAAAGAAACGTTCGAGCGAAGCGTGCCAATAATAGATGAACGTGTTTGTGCGAAACAATTAATAGGGAAACGCTGGTCCATAGAGTCATCAAATTGCTTGTGAAGCAAATATCCCTAGGTCGAGTGACGGAAATCGCGTGCTGAACACCGGCTATTGGAAAACGAATCGAGTATTCCAAGTCGTGGAGATCGTGTGCGTCGTAACTAGTTCAGTACAATTAGACACGAAAAAGGAAAAGCTCAACAAAAACTGGTAAGGTAGTTGACCCGGTAATGGATCAGAATCCAGTAGTCGATCCTTCAATAAATAAAAAGATTTTTTTTATTAAAAAAAATTGTATGATATAGTAAAATATCAAACCTTGAAAATGAAATATCACACGTGTGATCAATTTAAAAAGCTCAAGTAGGGAACAAATTAAATTATTATCCGGTTCACGATTTTAGATGCTTTTGACCCTCATTAACAAGCAGAGCTAAAAGTCATGATAAATAAAAAATAAATTCTTTTTGGAGATGCAAAATAGTTTTATGAATTAAGTGAGTTCCATATGATCGAAACAAAGGAAATACAAGATTTATTTTCTTTGAATAATATCCACTATGTGATCGACAATACCGTTTCGTTTTTTACAGGTAATCTTATTCTTAGCCACACTACAATCAGAATAAACAGACTAATAGTAGCCAAAGATATTTTGTGCAGTATCTTCGATAGTAAAAACGTTGCGGATGTACAGAATAGCACTGATGAAATATAGAATAGCAGTTTGTGGGGTACTGATTACCATTACCACAGACGAGGTATACGAGTAGACCTTTCATCTAATGTATTTTTTCGGACCGTTTCTCTGGGGTCCCGGGACCCCATTTGCATTTTCGTGTCACTCGCAACGTTACCAACAGATTCAGAAATGAATCTACAGCTGTTTGCCTATCAATAGTAATTCAGTGAATAGTTTCTCAACTGACCGCCATCCATGTGAAGAGGACGCTAAAATCACCTCCGAATTTTCAGGTCGGTATGGCAGTCAGATTCGGCCGCGAAAGTCCATAAGGTGAAAGGTCTATTCATATATCTCGTCTGTGTTTCAAGCCTGTTCAAAATATTGTTGACGGGGGTAGGTGCAGAAATTTTTCTGCAAAACACAAAAAATTTCAAATCGTTCTGGAAAAATTATTTTTGGTTGCGGAGATGCACTCTTCCAAAGTGGAACAAAATGTTAAAAAGATCATGCATCAAATTGTAAGGGGCTCCTCGTAAAAAGGCTTTAATCTTCGTAATGGATCGGTTTTAATGGGTCGATGATCAACAATGACTAGCTTATGGTCACTAGTGGTCAACAGTGAGGTTGACATCGAGGTCAGCATTCCAGTGAGGAGCCAGAAATGATCAAGAGGTGGGACCAATCGAAATAGTTTCTTCGTAGACAAGCCAGTCTTAACTGTTAACTCCAGCTTTGGCTCTGACTGGTCTCCCCACCCTTCCATCACCTTAGACGTATAAGCAGGGTCACTGCGAAGAATTCTTCAGTCGCGTCGCGGATTCGGGAGTGTACAAATCGCCTGAAGTGAACCGGGGACCTCTGCTGGCCGCTGCTGACCACTACTGGCCAGCGCTGACCATGGCTGACCAGGGCTGACCAATACTGACCACTACTGACCACTACTGACCAGTGCTGGCTCGCGTTCCTGCCACTACTGACCACTGCTGACCTCTACTGACCAGTGCCGGACGGTGATGACTACGGTAAGAACTGTTTAAAAATTCTCTCCCCTCTTCTATTCTATCGTTTGATACCAATTTCGTTTGAATGAACTGATTTTGCCTTGCTTGCCTAACTGACGTTGCTATAATATGAATATTTTCTTACTTTACAGCTGATCCAGTGGTAACTACCCTATATACTGACAACAAGTAGTAAGTCCACTCCACTTATTTATATTTTATTATTTTTATTTGTTTGTTTGATGTGAATTCAACTTTATTTATGTATCTGACTGCTTTGATATGTATAATATTGCAAGATATAATAATGTAATATTATATTCTTGCTCGAATTCTCGTAACATTCTACGGAGATACTTTGTTTGATTTTTCCATTTCGTTTGATTGTTTGGTGTTGATTCAACTTGGTGTCTCGATGACACTGATGAATATAAGATGTTTATTTTTACGTTTCAGCTTAAATTCTTGTAACATATTGCCAATATACTCTGTTCAATTCCCTTTAGCTAGGTGATAGATCATTTTTAAGTGTTTAAGAACCTCCTTTTTAATACCTCAGCTTACAATGATGTTTCAGAGAAGCGATAAGTCTACCGGGCCAAACATGAACAAGACGTCTCAAAGATGTGATAAGTCTACCGGACCTATGGACCTTGGACCTTTTGGCACGCACAGTTGGAAATTAAATCGTAAGGCAAGGGGTTAAACAAAATAATTGCTCGGTACAATTAAACTAGATTTAAGCTTCGACTGGTTGTATACGTGCTACCTTTGGCAAGTGTAGTGACCGCGGGTATGAATGTTACCCGTGAATAGTAACACATGTATATTGTTTTATCTGAGTATCTTTTGTTTAAAATTATAATCTTCTTGCACACCGCGATTTTCAAGATGACGAATGTCATAGTAGATTCATTTTTAATTTGACACTGATTTTAAAATGAATATATAATGAGTACATATACATATATGAATAGTACAACTTCCTCTCGTTCGCTTGTTCTCTGGTTCTCGCTTTCCGAGATTATGTCTCGACCGAAAGGATCGGAGAGTTTTGCTCGATCACCTCTGTTTGATAGAATGAAACATGTGACGCCTGTGTAGTAGGTGTGATAGCTCTTACCGCTTCAACCCCGGTGCAGCTTGGTTCAGCTTAAGTGGGGCCTCGCCGAGCGCATATATTCTCCTCTTTATACGGAAAAGAGAATGACCTCCGGTGAGAGTTCTTGACCCATATCCGTTCTCGAGTACTAAGCGGGTCCTGTTGTGACCGTGTGTCCTCCAGGGCCCGGCGGTTGTACGTAGAGAGGTCCGATCGACGTGGGTCAGGGGCGCGACTTGCTTTTCTGATAATCAAGGCCGGGGGGGATCAATCTGATACCCACACTCACTGCACGCTTATGAGCACGTGTCGCGTCGCGTTTTATTCAAGCGTGCGATGCTTTTACACGCCGCAATTTTCAATATGACAAATATCGTAATATCGATCGAAAGTAGAGTCATGATTTTAAAATCATTTATAATACTTATAATTATATTAACTTTAGAACGAGTGTCAAATTAGTAGCTTCCGATTGTTCTTTACATTCTTCGATAATTAAATTCATTTTCATAATTTAGTCGACGACTTTGGGTATCTTCGATATCGAGGATACCCAAAGTCTTTCTATACTTATTAAAATATATCATTAGATTTACGTGCAAGAAGATATTTAGCGATAAATATATTTTAGAGTCAAAGTAACCTCGTATATTATCTACTATTTTTACTTTGTCACTGCACTTGCCTGTAGTTGTAGTATTTGTAGTTTTACAGATTCAGTGTTGTTCTCTTACTAATCTATTAAACAAGTTTCTGTTACAGAGCATATTCCTATGGAAGTTTTAGGTCTATAAAGGTAACAATTAAGAATTCTTACAATTTTGTTTGATATTGCTTTGTTCGTGTTTCAGGAAATCATCGTGGGATAAATAGAAGATAGAAGAAAGAAGAAAGAAGAATGTATTTCATGTATTTTGTTTCAAATTGCTCAATTTATCTTTTAATAATTTAGGTTTATAGTTAGGTAGAATGTAACGGTATGTTTCAGGAAATCTTCGTCGAAGGATCAACAAGGAAGAATATATTTACTATGTATTTTGTTAGATGATTAGATAGGTAGGATGTAAATGAATTTAGATTTATAGTTAGGCAGGAGTTTGATTTTCTATATTAATCATTATATCAGGCAGGCAATATTTTGGTCTATTTCTCTGTTTTGTTGATGAGGATTTAGAAACAAATTCTTTCTCAAAAATTCTTTCGTTGATTGTTTCCATCGTTGATTGCACTTTCGTTTGTTTCTTCTTCGACCAACGATTGTTGGTCACAGATTTTTATTAATGGAGGGTGGTTGGGAATCGGTTAGGGCGGGTCTCCATTCGCAGCAACCTCCTCGTGGTGAGACCTGGGTAATATTATTTAGCGTTTAATTAATAATCGTATCACTCTTAGCTGGGTAATGCAATTATTAATTAAAAACTAAATATTATTAGCAAATTGGCTGCGATCCGCTTTGCATAGGTCATCATAAATATAGAGCTTCTTCGCTAGGCTAGTTTTGATTCTCATTGATTCATCAAAGATTCTAGAGTGTTGTCACAGATGTGGTATAGAAGTAGATCCTTCATCCAATTTATTTTTGCGGCCTATTTTTGTGGGGTCTCGAAACCACATTACCATTTTCGTGTCTTTTGCAACGTTACCAACAGATTCAGAAATGAATTTTAATCTCTTCCATAGTCGCCTCACATGTATTTACGCAACCACAGACGAGATATATAAATAGACCTTTCACGTAATTCACGTTTCATTATGGTATTTTGCTTATACATTGTATACGCCTACATAGGTCGGAAAGTCAAAAATGCCTGGGCAGTCGAGAATCTCGGCTCGAGATTATGCGAGATCGAATTTCGGCTGTGTTAAGAGCAAGAAGGATAGACTGACATTCGCCGCCTTTCTCGAATCCTCGAAGAGATACGAAACGCCAGAACTCATATACAAGGAGGTTGGCATTAGTGTGTGTAAGTGGTGGGGTAGCTCCCTTTGGGCACGGGTCTGCCGTCTGATAATACTGCACTGTCTTTTTCAATCCCTCCCATAATCAACTCACATGTATTTACGCACACACTCAGCTGACTACCCATCAATCCTAATTCAGTGCCTAGTTTCTCAACTGACCGTCATCCATGAGAAGAGGTCGCTAAAATCAGTTCCGAATTTTCAGGTCGGTATGGCAGTCAGATTCGGCCGCGAAAGTCCATAAGGTGAAAGGTCTATTCATATATCTCGTCTGTGGTATATGAGTAGACTTTTTACCCAATGTATTTTTTCGACCCATTTTTCTGGGGCTCTAGAACCCCATTATCATTTCAGTGTCGCTCACAACATTACCAACAGGCTAGAGAAAGCGACCATAGCGCTTCTTATGGCAGGAAATGAAATTATAAGAGTTCTTTTGTTTCCCAACGGAGTGAAAGAAGACTCAGGTTGCAGAGATTCACAGTTGACTCCTGGACCGTACCTGGAATATCAAACGCGAAAAAATAATCGCAACACTAAAGACAATCGCGATCAGATTCATATTACTTGCAACTTGCAACGCGATTAATATTCGTATTTCGCAACGCTACTGCAAACCGAGATTAATGTTTACACGCAACTCTACCCTGGAAAAACAAACGCGAAAAATGTCATTATTCGCAACTCTAAAGTTAACTATAAAACTAATTATTTGCAAAAATAACTAGACAAGCAACGCGAATAACATTCATGTTTCGCAACTCTAACGCAAACCACGATCAGTGCTTACTCGCGACACTACTCTGAAAGCAAACGCGAAAATATTCAGTTCGCAACGCTAAATGGAATCGCGATAAGTTTCTAATATTCGCAACGCTATCTTGAAGGCAAACGCGATCATTTGTATTTCGTAACACTAATGCAAATCACGATTTGCCCAAAAATATTGGACGTTGTGGTACAAGTACCATCTGAAAAACTACAACTACTACTACTACAATTAGAGGCGAATTCAGTGACATTAGTAGTAACAAAGAATGACTCTCCATCCTCATCCGGAGATGAAGATGAATTGCCATTTGTTGTAACCCATTCTTGCGACAGTTTGTCAGGGTCTCTTCGACTCCATCGAGTCTTTTCTTTCTTCGGCGGTCCTGCCGAAGCCTGAAACTTAATACTAGGCTCGAGATTCCGTGCAACATACAGTTCTTCAACGATTCTAGGAATCGTTATCAGAACAGATGTAATGAAACTCGAGCGGGACGAGCGTCTCGGGGAACCTACCGCGGCAGAGAACGCGACCGCGAAGAGCGACTGTAAAGTCGCGCGATTCCAAGAATCGAAACTAAAACTAAAACAAACGGAACAATCCGTTTGGATTGGCTAACGTTTCGACTCCTCAAATCGAACTACAGGCAAGGGACCTGTACAGTCCTGACCTGACCCTACCTACTTACAACTAACACACATACCAGAAAGCAAGTTACCTACCTACTTAACCCTATATTTAAAAAATTGCAAAACTCATTCTCGCAAACATACGCTCCACGGTTCTCACACATAATGTCCGGGCGCAAAAGCCTACACTAGAGAGGACGCCCCGGGGTTCCTCCGACACCCGAACATTTCACACAACATTCATACTCTAAGGTACGTACCATTTACTGAAATCGTCTGGCAAAAACTAGCGACCATTGCGTGTTTTTATTATATGTATATATAAGCATTTATACAGAACGTTTTAATATTGTCTTTAATAAAATATGATATGTGTAAAATTGAGAAGTTAATCTATTAAGCATTTTATGATATTACTGTTGTGTATGCAATATCAACTATTGCCAAATAAAAGATAAATAGAAATTTCATATTATTATTATAATTGATGAGAATCTAGTGTTAGAAAATTCTAAATTACAAAATAATGAACTTTTGAAACGACGCACTTCCACAGCCTAATCACACACACATGTAGAAAGTACGTCGTGCACGATACACTAGCATTGCCAGCCGCACATACATAGATTATTGTTATAAATCTAAGTCATCTTGCACATTGCCTTCGCTCACGCAAGTAGCACCTGGGCACTTGGGTGAGTTTAGGCAATGAACACGGAAAAACAACCTGAAAATCCTGAACTAGACAAATGATTATAGTGAGTACTAACGAATAACGATATATGATTTATTTATTTCTTTTACTGGACTTTCTATTTCTGATAAATGAGAAACAAACGTTTAATATACTTGAATAATGAAAAATATTATTAGCAATGAAAATTATTGTGATTAAAACTGAATTATTTAAGAGAAAATAATTTAATCAAGACTTTACGATAAAATAATTTACTTTGGAAATTGAAGATAAATTATTGAAGCAAACTAATTAAAATGTTCAACCCTCGGACAATTCTGTCATCACAGCATATTTTTTAAAGATGAGAACAGTACATGATGCATGACTCAAGAATTTATCCGTCGCGAAATATTTTCTTATGCAAAAATTAAAACATATTTTTCAATATGTACGGAAAAGCTTTGGTATCTTTGATACAAAGTTATTAAATTATATTTACATGCAAGACACGAGCAATATAAAAAAATAATCAATATTCAAAATTATATATTCAATAATCATTCTATAGTAAATGAAATTAATTTAATAAAATAATTTATCATACTGTGGAGCATCTATTTGTCCAATTAGAAATCGCGGAGCACAAGAAAACGCTAGCCTAGACTAAAAAAAATATAATAATACATGTTACTACTCACGAGTATGATTCATACTCGTGGTCACTGTATTCGTCAAAGATTGCACGTATACAACTGATCACCCGCGTCGATTCGGACCTTTTTGTCCTACGACGTGAGTGGTGACCAGAGGAATAAAAATTGGCATGCAACTCACCAATTGTAGAATGCAGCCATCCGCACGACGATGTTGGCTAGTAGGAGTCATCAGCGAAGTCATCACCAAAATCAGCAACGTAGTCAGCAGCGAAGTCATGCAAGAGGTCCCTGGATCCATAAGTAGGTATATGTATACGTTGATGGGATGTTAGGATCCTGTAAAAAGATACCGCAAATATAACACTCTATTTCTTAAATTGTAGAGATCTTAATTTTAATAAAAAAACGTCTGCTAATATTGAAAATTTAATGTAGCAACATTTCAAAGAAACAATTCTTTAATCTATAATGAAGTTAAGTTTACCAATATTGAATTTCGTATTCCCTCCATTTGCGATTTCCAAGCATCAATGGCGTCCATCCATTGCATACCGGTAGCGTTCCTTCCAGCCGAATTGCAACAAAGTCTGTAACAGAAATAAAACAAAAATGACGATCCATTGCGTTAAAATAAATGCATCCACACCTTAATTATAGATCGACTGAACCCGAAATATGGTCTATGAATCGATAATTACGTTTGCAGATGTCATAATTGGTGTCGATTAGACGCGTAAGAAAACGCACGAAACTGTCGCGACTTTTTTCGCAATTCCGGCAGAATGTCTAATAACTACGTCTTAATATGACATGAAAGCAACAATAAAGATTAACGGAGAGTACTACGAACGATTCGGGACATTCAAATGACAATAATTAAAAATTACGTACCTAATTAGACCGCGAAACTGTCAACGCACTTATCTCCCCACTTTCAGGCCGAAGAATGACGAACAGGATCGGACACGTCTGTCGCGTGAGGAGTGGGGAGTGGGGAGTGGGGTGAGAGAGTCACGTACTCCATCTCGATTCTCGATGTACTTCGAAGGAAAGATCAAGCCTTATATTTCGAATAACATCGATGATATACATATTTAGGATTTGTGGCTGTAAAATAAATACAAAAAGATATCAGAGAAACAATTAATTACTTAATTGACGTTATATTCTTGTGACGTCATAATGCAACCTACTCATTGGCTCTGCTTGAACATCGATACATTCGATAAATTCGATAGTGTCTCTTAAAAATTACATATCGATGTATTATAATATTCATGGGTAGTTAAATTGATCGAAATGTCTACTTAATAACATGTAAATATATTAATGTTTGATCGAAAAATTAATCAATGCTTCTCATGTAAATTTTGTAGTTTATGTATAGAATACACAAAGACATTAATACATATTCTCAATGTTTGACTAAATGACTGTTCTAATCTATTACTTGCCTGTATCTATTTCTTGTGTATTCTAAAATATTTCTTAAAAGTAATTTTATTCTTACCATTGCTAGCATTCGCAAGCCAGGGTCAGTGATTCGGGACACTTGTGCTTTGGAAACCCGATCGGTCCTTGTTTATATTTTTGGTCGCCGGCCTCTCGACTTCACCTTGGAGCTGGGCTCATGTTTCCTTGGTCGCGTCGCACGGAAAACTGTGATTTTTACACGTCTGTGTCGTTAATTCGTGTGTCACGAAAAAGTTATTGCTGCTGACATCTGCCTGCCCAACAGATTACCCAATGGTATCGTCATAGAATCACGATAGGCTTTTATGTAGATCTAGTGAAAATTGAAACAAATAACTTTAAAAAATATACTATACACAAAAGGAACATTTATATAAGAAACTGATTGAAATTTAGGTTGAAAACTAATATTAACACATGATATGTTTCTATGATTAGAATTAATATATTTGAATCGATCTAGTAACTTGTGCATCCAATAACAGGTCGATATTCAAAGTTCAAGCAGAACCAATGAGCGGCTTGCATTATGACGTCACAAGAATATAACATCAATTAAGTAATTAATTGTTTCTTTGATATCTTTTTATATTTAGTTTACAGCCACAAATTCTAAATATGTATATCATCGATGTTATTCGTAATATAAGGCTTAATCTTTCCTTCGAAGTATACAATCGAGAATCGAGACGGAGTACGTGACTCCCTCACCCCACTCCCCACTCCCCACTCCTCACGCGACAGACGTGTCCGATCCTGTTCGTCATTCGTCGTCTGGAAAGTGAGATGATAAGTGCGTTGACAGTTTCGCGGTCTAATTAGGTACGTAATTTTTGATTATTGTCATTTGAATGTCCCGAATCGTTCGTAGTACTCTCCGTTAATCTTTGTTGATGCTTTCATGTAATATTAACACGTATCTACTAGAAATTCTGCCGGAATCGCGAAAAAAGTCGAGTCACTTTCGTGCATTTCCTTACACGTCTAATCGACAACAATTATGACATCTGCAAACGTAATTATCAAGTCATAGACTATATTTCGGGTTCAGTCGATCTTTAATTAAGGTGTGGATGCATTTATTTTAACGCAATAGATCGTAATTTATGTTTTATTTCTGTTACAGACCTTGCTGCAATTCGGCTGGAAGGGGCGCTACCGGTATGCAATGGATGGACGCCATTGATGCTTGGAAATCGCAAATGGAGGGAATACGAAATTCAATATTGGTAAACACAACTTCATTATAACAAGTGAGTATGTACCTATATATGTTTACCAATTTTTGGGTTTTTATCGATGAAATTTAATACTAAATCGATAAATAGACAGATCTGTGTGTTTACTAAATTATTTTTGATTTCTAATCCCAAATTTTCATTTTTTCTTTTAGAAATTTTGATGACCGCGCGCAATGCGGTCAGTAAATTCAGTGCTTGCGTCATTTAAAGTTTCTTGTTTTTTGAAACACAGTGGCTTCTAGTCAATTATCGTTTCGATGAATTGCGATAGTAGAGTCAGTGCATTATTGAGCAGAAGTACAATTTGGCGATGCACACAAGCAAAAAATCCAAGTATCTTCGTACTTTGTTCCGGGTACGTTTAGAAAAGAATTGTTTCTTTGAAATGTTGCTACATTAAATTTTCAATATTATCAGATATTTTTTTATTAAAATTAAAATCTCTAAAATTTAAGAAATAGAGTGTCATATTTGCTGTTTCCTTTTACAGGATCCTAACATCCCATCAACGTATACATATACCTACTTACGGATCCAGGCTCCTCTTGGATGACTTTGCTGCTGACTACGTTGCTGATTTTGGTGATCACTTCGCTGATGACTCCTACTAGCCAACATCGTCGTGTGGGTGGTTGCATTCTACAATTGGTGAGTTGCATGCCAATTTTTATTCCTCTGATCCCCAATCACGTCGTAGGACAAAAAGGTCCGAAACGACGCGGGTGACCAGTTGTATACGTGCAATCTTTGGCGAATACAGTGACCACGAGTATGAATCATACTCGTGAGTAGTAACATGTATTATTATATTTTTTTTAGTCTAGGCTAGCGTTTTCTTGTGCTCCGCGATTTCTAATTGGACAAATAGATGCTCCATAGTATGATAAATTATATTATTAAATTAATTTCATTTACTATAGAATGCTTATTGAATATATAATTTTGAATATTGATTGTTTTTTTATATTGCTCGTGTCTTGCATGTAAATATAATTTAATAACTTTGTATCAAAGATACCAAAGCTTCTCCTTACATATTGAAAAATATGTTTTAATTTTTGCACAAGAAAATATTTCGCGACGGATAAATTCTTGAGTCATGCATCATGTACTGTTCTCATCTTTAAAAAATATGCTGTGATGACAGAATTGCCCGAGGGTTGAATATTTTAATTAGTTTGCTTCAATAACTTATCTTCAATTTTCGAAGTAAATTATTTTATCGTAAAGTCTTGATGAAAGTATTTTCTCTTAAATAATTCAGTTTTAATCAGAATAATTTTCATTGCTAATAATATTTTTCATTATTCAAGTATATTAAACGTTTGTTTTTCATTTATCAGAAATAGAAAGTCCAGTAAAAGATATAAATAAATCATATTTCGTTATTCGTTAGTATTCACTATAATCATTTGTCTAGTTCAGGATTTTCAGGTTATTTTTCCGTGTTCATTGCCTAAACTCACCCAAGTGCCCAGGTGCTACTTGCGTGAGCGAAGGCAATGTGCAAGATGACTTAGATTTATAACAATAATCTATGTATGTGCGGCTGGCAATGCTAGTGTATCGTGCACGACGTACTTTCTACATGTGTGTGTGATTAGGCTGTGGAAGTGCGTCGTTTCATAAGTTCATTATTTTGTAATTTAGAATTTTCTAACACTAGATTCTCATCAATTATAATAATAATATGAAATTTCTATTTATCTTTTATTTGGCAATAGTTGATATTGCATACACAACAGTAATATCATAAAATGCTTAATAGATTAACTTCTCAATTTTACACATATCATATTTTATTAAAGACAATATTAAAACGTTCTGTATAAATGCTTATATATACATATAATAAAAACACGCAATGGTCGCTAGTTTTTGCCAGACGATTTCAGTAAATGGTACGTACCTTAGAGTATGAATGTTGTGTGAAATGTTCGGGTGTCGGAGGAACCCCGGGGCGTCCTCTCTAGTGTAGGCTTTTGCGCCCGGACATTATGTGTGAGAACCGTGGAGCGTATGTTTGCGAGAATGAGTTTTGCAATTTTTTAAATATAGGGTTAAGTAGGTAGGTAACTTGCTTTCTGGTATGTGTGTTAGTTGTAAGTAGGTAGGGTCAGGTCAGGACTGTACAGGTCCTTTGCCTGTAGTTCGATTTGAGGAGTCGAAACGTTAGCCAATTCAAACGGATTGTTCCGTTTGTTTTAGTTTTAGTTTCGATTCTTGGAATCGCGCGACTTTACAGTCGCTCTTCGCGGTCGCGTTCTCTGCCGCGGTAGGTTCCCCGAGACGCTCGTCCCGCTCGAGTTTCATTACATCTGTTCTGATAACGATTCCTAGAATCGTTGAAGAACTGTATGTTGCACGGAATCTCGAGCCTAGTATTAAGTTTCAGGCTTCGGCAGGACCGCCGAAGAAAGAAAAGACTCGATGGAGTCGAAGAGACCCTGACAAACTGTCGCAAGAATGGGTTACAACAAATGGCAATTCATCTTCATCTCCGGATGAGGATGGAGAGTCATTCTTTGTTACTACTAATGTCACTGAATTCGCCTCTAATTGTAGTAGTAGTAGTTGTAGTTTTTCAGATGGTACTTGTACCACAACGTCCAATATTTTTGGGCAAATCGTGATTTGCATTAGTGTTACGAAATACAAATGATCGCGTTTGCCTTCAAGATAGCGTTGCGAATATTAGAAACTTATCGCGATTCCATTTAGCGTTGCGAACTGAATATTTTCGCGTTTGCTTTCAGAGTAGTGTCGCGAGTAAGCACTGATCGTGGTTTGCATTAGAGTTGCGAAACATGAATGTTATTCGCGTTGCTTGTCTAGTTATTTTTGCAAATAATTAGTTTTATAGTTAACTTTAGAGTTGCGAATAATGACAATTTTCGCGTTTGTTTTTCCAGGGTAGAGTTGCGTGTAAACATTAAGCTCGGTTTGCAGTAGCGTTGCGAAATACGAATATTAATCGCGTTGCAAGTTGCAAGTAATATGAATTTGATCGCGATTGTCTTTAGTGTTGCGATTATTATTTCGCGTTTGATTTTCAAATAAATTTCCGGTAGCTTGGAATGTTTATTGTATTTTTTTTACAATCGCGATTCCTACTTAGGATAACCTCGACGAGAAAATTCGGAGGTGATTTTAACGTCCTCTTCTCATGGATGGCGGTCAGTTGAGAAACTATTCACTGAATTAGCATTGATAAGCAAACAGCTGTAGTGTTTGCGTAAATCTCTGAATCTGTTGGTAACGTTGTGAATGATACGAAAATGGTAATGGGGTTTCGAGACCCCATAAAAATGGGCAAAAAAAATACATTGGGTGAAAGATCTACTCGTATACCTCGTCTGTGCTCTTATATTGTTTGCAATTGTACTAATGTTCATTTTTAATATCTAGAGTAAATGTATTTCGTACTTTATCATAATTACAGCTTTGGGGAATTTGCAACGAATAGATGCAGCAGATGCATCCAATAAAGAATATCTGTAAATATAGTTCTTTCGTCACATTCAACTTGAACATTTCAATCTAGTTTAAATTCACACTAGACAACAGTGCTGCAATCTTATTCTATTCTGAAGATAATTGACGATCGCTACATTTAATTGTATTTCCTGCCGTTCCGTTGGCACCGCAGTCTTATTCTTTGCTAGATTGGTAACATTACATGCGACATGAAAATTGTAAGACGGCTATGTAGCTTCAGAATCATCTGACAATAAATGCATTGGATAATTGATGAATTATATCTAGTCTGTGGTACAAAAATACATACCAAGTTTTTACGTTTGTTATCTTTATCGACTCCGGTAATTAGGTTGAATATGTCCCTCCAACGTATTTGTTTGCATGATAGAGTGCGCTGCAAAGTCGTTTGACTTTCACGAGCTATATAGATCATTTATTTTATAAGTGGTGTAGATTCCAACTTTTGACGTATAGACAATTCATAATAAAATCTTAAAATATTCGCTTGTTTATAGTAATTAACATATAGTTAATAAATCGAGTTGCATTTTTGTGATAATAAATTTATTATGTATCTATGAGACGAAATCATAGCCCCTAGAAGATCGCAGAAAGTAGCATCTTGCTTGAAATATTAAAAAATATATTATAGCATATAGAGACATTTACAGTGGAAAAAATCAAAATATAGAAATGGTAATAATGTGATTCAAAATTGAGTAACCTTTGGAAATAAATGATATTATTGCTTTCCATATTGTGTGTAGAAATGTTGAGGATTAGAAAAATACATATTTCATATGGAACTTCTTAAAGGTCGATTCACACTAGACGTCAAAATATTGTGCAACGTATTTCATATCGTAACATTCATATGGGAAAAAATATTTTCACGTGACGTTGCCGTGCTGTCGTCTACTGTTTTTAAATTCTGAACGTCTTAACAGCTTATAAAACTGACGCTGTGACATTCGAAAATATTTATAAGAGCATATTTCGTCATCTCCTAATTTTCTAAACAATGAATAATCATTTCGCGCTCCCATTTTCTTTTAGTATTATAAAACTCCGATTCCTCCTTTTCCAGAATTACTGCAATCGTTGCTAGTTGCCTTTTAGTCAATTTTTGCATGTTTTAACACTAAGAAATATACACACGAGAAAATTCAACAGACAAATATAAATGTGACGTTGACATAGATCTAAAATAAAAATTTTTATGTGCAAGTTGGCGGGCCCCTAGATATCTATCTATGATCTCCTTGGGATCTACGGATCGCAGGATCTCAGTTTAAGAACCACTGCCTCAAAGGACATATTAATTAGTTCGTTTATATTCGATAAAAAGCTCGAAGAATCTTTGTTTATGGAGCGCATGGAAGACCTTGGGATATCAAAGAAATGTCAAATGGCCATGTTTCGCGCAAGAATGTCAAGATATGAAGCACTTCGTTAATGAACTGCATAACATTCAAAGATCGAGATCCGGACGTCGTTGGCGCGGTCTCGAGAGCCAGAGGAGTCCCGATCTCGCAGGATCACGAAGTCCGTGCCCGATCATGCCAATCGCCTGGCATTCAAATGCCAACTCTTTGTTTGCCTGTCTCCATCACGAGGATTATACTTTGCAGATGGCAACCGCACAGAAACAGAGGTGTTATCATCGTATTATATACTATGCTTTCTTGCACAGCGTATCGCTTATGTTGGTAATAATTAGATAGCGTGTGTAGTTTAGTACGTCGTGGATCAACTTGTATGGCGACGCGCTATTACCAACTCGAATTAGCTATCAGTTATTGTCTGACTCGGTAATTTATACGAGGGAAGCGTGAGAAAAAGAAGCTGTGCAAAGAAAAATGCAAATTACGTGCCGGAACCATATTCTTCTGATTCATCGATCGATGACGAGGACGTAATTTATTTCGATCGTAATGTACGAACGAAACCATACAATGCACGAAGGTCGTTGCGTCGATTACCTCGATAATTACGCGGATGTTAATTGCAACGAAAGGAAGGGACTTATGCAGAAGCACTAATGTCGTTAAGAATTATGATGGGTGTTAATAACACGTAATGACCATGACCGCGTTAAACGTAAAAATTACGAAGGGAACGATGATTACTTAAGATTCTCTTTTGTCTGCCGACTATTAACATTCAAGCATGATGGATAATTACAATCAACGTATGCAACTTATAATAACGCGCCGCAGCACCGACCATTATAAAGACATTTTAATCGAGCGTGTACGGACAGTGCACGTAATCTTTGTTGTCATATACAGGATTTTGTATAGTTCCCTTAAACAAAAGTATATTATTCTTCCTACAAGGTATATTTTCTCTCTAGAATGGAATTGTGTTAACTAGGGATTGCAATAACGGTGAACCGGTTTCCCGGTTTACTGGTAAATGGCGAAAATTCCTTTAAAATTCGTACCGGTAATTAGAGATTGCAATAGCGGTAAATGGGGAAAAATTTCTTCAAAATTTGTACGATTAATTCGCCACTTTTACGAGCGATTCGGTGTAGAAATTATGCCTATAACGTAGTGCATGATTAACTTTATAGCAAACAAATTATATAAAATGTGTATATATAATTATTGTGCCTAATAACTAGACTGACAATCATTATGTAAATTCATATTTTTATTAGTAGAATTAATGAAATGAAAGTTTTGTAGAGGGTTCACTCAACCCCTAAATATATTTGAAATATTTCTTATATTTTTGCATGCTAAGTGCATAGTTTATTGAAACTTTAAATTTCAATAACAATCACAATAACAGTCTACTGATCATTTGTTAGTTGATACCGGTCGATCAACACGCGTACAAAGGAGATCTGGAGAGAATGCCAGCAGATGGAATTTAGATTCAGCAATGAGAACTTCGGAGAAAGGTTATTTTACTATTGATCAGGATTTCGCATCGCAGAAACTAATGATCGTTGCTACAATAAAAACGCAATTTATGAAAAGATGGATCTCCTCTCGCGTTGCGCGCGTATTTCAATGGCAACCTTTGGAACACCTCGCAGTAAAATCTAAGAGACTTTAATTTAAGTAATTAAAGTAACTTGCAGAGTTAACTTTAATTTCAAAAATATTAACCGTGTAATTTCGATCATGCATTTATGTTCCAATAAAATCATAATCAACACTCGGGGATAAGCGAAGTTCCGATAGTCGACTACTTTAGTTATTGGCCAACTAGATAGTTTGAATTTGCAATCCCCAAAGGTAACGTGTTCTTATCTATAGATCACCATCATTCCGGGATGTAATTTTTAAAAAATGCATAATTGCGTTCGGACTCAGCATCGGTCACAATTAACAGGAATTCAGGATCGTTGAAAAACATTCTTTACGTACACGTTGAAAACCCTTGTTAGAGAGATCACCGACACATTCAGAGGTTCGGTCAGCCGTACATTCTTCGGTGCACATTCGCGCGAAACTTCGCCTTTTTCACGTTGATTCTCGGTGTCGTTATATGCGTTACACTCACGGAAATGCTTGAAACGTCGATGCAATCTTGGAAAGATCTCGTCTCGGTCGCAAACGCAAGAAAACTGGCCCTAAGATCTTCTTGCAGCCGCCCGAAGACGACTACGGCCAATTAAAATTGACGCGATTCGTCATAGTTGCATGGTGCACGTTTTATCGAGTCCATTCGCATAAATCTTACGGTCACGTCCGTAAACTTGTAAGCCCGATTAGATTATTCTTCCCAGCCGTATTTCATTTAACATGCAAGACATTAGCCTGATAGTTGTAATTAAATTACTCAGGCAATCAATTAGAACTATGTTGAGTAAATTGAAGTATCCATTACTTTTTGCTTAAATGACAGCAGTTGGTGTAAATAAGCATCATAATTTGTCAGTAGAGACAGGATCATTGCTAGGCGATACAGCACATACCGAGAAATACGCGAGAAATGATGAAATTTTAAGAAACATGCTAACTCGCGGTTTTCTGCGTTAGATTCACGATCATCGAACCAGCGACCATAATTATCTGTAATTGAAGAATTTCTAATTTTACGAGTTAGTTGCTTAAATCGTGTAAGTAGTCGCGTACGATAGTCCGATTGCGTTTATGAATTCAAATAAAAAGAGTTTCACTCACTTAAATTGTGAAAGATATCGAAAATTGTATTTGAAACTGAACGCTCAAATTTCACTGTCCGCGTTACGAAGAATAAATTATAAATAAAACCAGACGCGAGGAATAGTTTTAATTGAAACAGTAAATTACTAATATTTCAATTTTAAATTTATGACGACACAGATGATGTGATCTATGAATCCTCATGGATTCAGTACCAATTTATTGTATCTATAATTTCTGATATCCTTTATTAGCTACTTCGTAGAATTGATTCAGTTTTCAGAGCGCATTTCAATGAAAGTACTTAGAAGTATAGAAACATAGTTCTGTCGCGTATATTTGCTTCTACGATTTGACCTGTTCTCTCAATACCGCGGTTAGAAAAGGTTCCGCGGTTAAACCACAAAGCAAATAACACGGCTGACCGCAATGTGCTCGGCAGATGATCGAAAGTCTGTCACTACGCAACAAAGACATCAGAGGATTTTGTTTTTCATTGCTTCACAATGGAGCACACATCATGGTCGTTAAAGTATCAAAGCACGAAACGATCGATTTCTGCTCTGCCTGTAACTCGAGGGAGTGCCGGATGAAAAGGTTTTCTCCTAAATGCCGCCATTATTCTGTCCTCCGATCGGTATTCGCTATTGTGCTATATACACACAACTATCTTCCTTCCATTCTTCGCATTATTATACTCGATGCATAATTTGCACCTAGCGTAATAATCTATCATCAATTCCGTTCTTTGACGTCTTCCACACTCGCTGTCGATGGTTCAATAAGAATTTGCGACCGAACAATTTTTTACCGCGTGGAAATGGAAAGAAAATTAATTTTCTATCGAAATTTTTTCTTGAAACTTGAATAAATTAGATCGTTTATAACTTCTGTTTCTCGTTTATCGTAATTGGATAAAAATATTTTTGCGGACATAAATTTTGTAACGGAAATAATTTGAGAAAAAATGAATTTAATATAATGCTTATTAAACTTATTATATCTTCGATTCGATTGGTATGGCCGTCACGTATTTCCTACTTGTCATTTCTAGAACTTGTAGCATTCTTGTACACGTACCTACGCGATTTATTGTACCGCTGTGTAAGAAGAGTTCGAGCTTGCACGATTGTCTAGCAATTGACATGCGATACACGTTCGATCATTAAACGCGATTTCTCATTGCAGATAATTTGGCGTCTTATTATCTCGTTAACCGACCTGCCATCGACAATACTGGCCTAAGCGTTGTTTGCTCATTACATCGGCTGTATTAATTCTGAGATTCTGACGCAGTCATAAATCATTTCTTGTTAAATAGAAATTTATCACTGTTCCGTGAATTAATCTTAATTGTCATGTGTCTCTGCTTAATTTTGCAAATTACACGGTATGCAATTAGGTTAGCGGAAGCAAATTTCTCTTGAAAGGAATATTTGATTGGGCGAAGAAAATAGCTTAGAAAAAGTCATGCAAGTATAAATAGTAATATATCAAATTTGTTTCGAAGGATAGAAACTGTTCAAAGAGTAATTTAACAAAATTAATTCCTTTTTATGAAAATTATTAAAGTTAAACTTACGAATGCATAGGAGTACCTAAACAAAAAAAATGCAAAACTATGTTACGTATTTTTAAATTTTGTTACATGATTCTTTGGTGTTAAAAAAGACGACTTTGAAAATGTCCAGATTCGACGGATTTCGGTATTAATTGCGTACGAGTAGGATAATATTGCAAATGAGCATAAGACAGTCACTTTCTAACGTGCTTGTAAATACGAATACGAATACAAATACAGTTGGTTGAGAAGCTGTCATAAAGTTGTCTTCATCGCTTTCTAGAACCCTTCGTATCGCGTTAATTGTATCTTATTCCTCGACGATTCTCACTCTCGATCTCGATGCATAAGAAGACGAGCCGGAGAAATACCGTCGATCAAGCCAACTTGAGAAGTTGTTGATCGTAGCATATAGTTCGTTGAGTGTCGTTTCAAATAACGGTTCGCTATTCCGTCCGATACTCAGCGTAACCATGATATTTTTACGGATGCACTATCTCTACGTATAAATTAATATAGTGAGGCCGCGTTGAGAATGAAATTACCCGTGAGAATGAAATAGGAGTCTTGAACTGGTTTTACCTGTTTATTGTAATTATTGACTGAATTGTGGAATACGGAATAGGTGTGAACGCTCATAGTTATTATACCATAACTGTGGTTTCAATTCTAGTAACTATTCCTCTGATTATTATAATTCAAAATTTATTATTTATTTTATCAATTTTTTCATCTATAATTCATTCACATGTATTTTAATTAGCATTTTCATTGTTTTACTTAATAGAGAATTGTACGAGAGATGACAAATGTTTTTATTGAATATTTAAAAGTAAATGTTAGAAAACGAGTAATGAGGGTATCTAGAAAGCGATGGATCAGTTATACATACTACGGAAGAGGCAATAAGTTTACTTTCCCACATATCTATTGCACGAAACGAATGACGAACGTATGTGAGAATCATTTCAATGATGTAACGAGTAAAAGAAGTGTTAATTATTATTAGGTTACGATCGACAAGTGATAGTACCACCTTTGGATTCGCTGGTCTTGTAATTTTACGTGTGAAACTACAAGTGCGTTCCTACTCCAAATGGTATACAGAAATTGGCCATTGATCTGACCATTATATTTTTATGTTCTTTTATCGGCAAGTAAACAATCTTTGAATACTCTTTCGAATAAATGGAACATTCGATTATCATAAATTTTGCAACTGTTTTACCTGAAACTGACTGACCGTGTCCGGCCGTGCGTATTAGAGTGCTCCTTACAAGGGAAGTTTCCCAAGTGAAAGTCTGGCTTCTCAATGAAATTTATTATAGTGATAGAGCGTGGAATACTGAAACTTACAATTATGGTTTGTTAGATAAATAATCAGCATCTAATAAGATATTTAATATTCAAAATTTTGAGGTTTCTTATGTGGTAGAGTATCAAGTAAAGCACATCTTCCAAGTAGAAGTTTAGCGTAATCGATATGGTGCTTGTCTACCATTGTGGTGTTCGTTAGTTATCAGATCAAAATAAAAATCCTTACATTTATTTTTTTCATTTGATTTTTCCAACAAGCTTACTATATAGTAATCAGAGTCCACTTTGACCCGTGGAAACTTTATCTTAGACTCGTAAAATTTTTATTTTTATTAACACCAGAACTACCGAAGTGATCAAAATTACTCATTCGTAAGTTTTAATAAAAATTGTAAATCTCGTTTTAATTCACAGGAAGTGTGTTTTGATTTATTGTTCGTTTGAAATCCTTGTATGATCGATTAGTTATTTAGTATGACAGTACACTTATTAGTCAAATTTCTCTCAATAAACTTCTCCATGTATATATTTAGTTATGTGCAATGTTTGGGTCAACGGCATTTAACGTTAGGGGAATGCAATTCTGCACGTGGCGATGATCATGCGGTTCAACTTGGCACGAGACGTTAAATAAAGGTCGCTCGAGGCATTGCTTGTTCCCGTACCAATCAAAATCTCATACAATCGTGAATGCGACTGTATCGTGTCGAGGTTTAAGGTTCACCTCCGAGAAGGTGAAAGAGAAGAAGAAGGAGCGTCTTGGCATTTGGGACGGCGATTGCCAAGAATGCAAGGACACGAAGTTGGTACCAACCTCGCGTATCCTTCTCTCCTCATCGATATTATAATAAAACTATTGTACGCGTGTCGTTCCATATCTAAAGAAACGAAAACGTGTGCTACTCAAATATTCTTCGTAAGCGTTGTAATTTTTCTACTTTTCAATGTAATCAGCTTCGCTGAAGCCCTTGTTCCATCTACTAATTTTTTTTTTAAATTCGTTATCTTGCTGTCGAAGCCACTGTTGTTTCTTCGTCACTTGGAAACTTCTTTCCATACAGTGCATTCTTCTAAGGGTTGAATAAAAAGAAATCTGACGGGGACGGGTGTGAAAGAAATTCCCAGCTTAGTTTTTCGATGGTTTCGAACGTTAAATGTACAGTAAGATGGCGAATGTGATCTTGCAGAAAACCCACCCCTTTTCTCTGCAAACCTCTTCGTTTTTTCACTACGAAGAGCTTGTGTCGTTTACGAAGATAAAGCAGTATAGAAATTCTTACGATTTCAGCAGCGTAACTTTGATATAATTCGTTTATTACTAACAGAGATGCTGACTGATAATTTTGAAAGTATATGAATTCCTTTTCGAAAGATTTTCCTCCTCGATCTCGAAGAGAAACTAGGAAGAAGTGGTCGAAGTGTTTCTATGGCACACGACGAGTGGACATTGTCGATATTCTGTATGATTTATTCGCAATAATTTTATCAGTTGTTCAAATGTAATGAGAGTTAGAAAGCAAAGTTATCTGTTGCTATAACGTACAACGAGTTATCATCCTGTCCAGTCTTCTGAGAGTAAGAGGAAACGTTTATTCGTTTTCTTTGCTTTCGTGATCCATCTATTTTTCTATTTATCTATATGCAAGGTGTTTCAGCAACTTTGTTACAAAACAATGTCTCAGTTACGTTCATTTTGCTAGCCTTGAAAATTCTGTATTATAAAGAGTATTAATTCAGTTCATGAACGGTAAATTCCAAATAGAAATATGGAAAATGTATTATTTTGTCCAGTGCTATACATCACTCGCATGATTCGATCTGATAGTATGCGAGTTTTCGAGACATCAAATGGATGCCGTCCGTCTAGTCTATCGGCGTGGTCGCTCTTTTTATATTTCTCATTGAATTTCTCCAACAGTATTATCAAAGAGTTGGTGAGGTTTTCCCGACGAAAGTAAGTCCAAACATGAAGCGTTCTATTTTATAATAATCCAAACACGGCACAGGCTAGAATCATTTTAGAATCGGGGAAATCTCGCCGGTCTATTGGCAAGTCTCTCATGAAAAAGTAATGACGAGTATCAAATTTTCATTAGTGAATGGAATTCGCGATGCAACGCGCGGGAAGGAATGCTTTCGGCAGACAGCAACCGACTTTTGTCGGCGCCATTTCCAGTCAATGGGTATTTCTTGCACGTGTGTCAACACTATTGCCAATTCAAATTTTCTATATTTTTCATTGCATATCTGTGAAAGTAATATTAATCGACTCGTGAGTTCTTTTCGATAAAAATAAATCCAAACAGGATTTCGTTGAGACTATTTTTAGCTATATTCGAATCACTCCGAAAGACTTCCGGTTACATATAATTAGAAGTATTCTATATATGGTCGCGTTTAGATTTATTTTCCAAATTTATTTCTCTACGATTTTCTTTCACATTTTCCTTTTTTTCGTTACACGTCTCAATTAACTTACAGTCTTGACAACTTAAATTTAACAAAATAGAATATTTCGTTGCTACGAGACAAGACGATGTTTTATTTTTACCGACATTATAATCGAATTTTCCATAAATGTAAAAGTTTTTCTACTATAAAATTGAATTTTAATTAGAAACACATGAGTGATATTTTCATGATAAAATGACAGAGACAGAGAAGTGATTAAGAATATTCGCGATGAGAAAGGTTAAATTTTTCGTTAAAGATTCGTTCCGATTGACTTTTCCACCTTTTCCCGCGAACATTTCGTACATCAATGGCGGAATAATCGCAAGAGCGTTGAAGAGTAACACGTACACAATTTATGACTCGTTCGATAACCCGAACGTGCGGGGTTCCGCAGTAAAATTTATCTCACCGTAGCCCTGATGAACGGAAGATCGATGATTTAATGCAATTAGGTCGTTGCTGTTCCCGACAACGTGCATATTCCGTTCAGAATAGCCCCGAGTCTTGGAAATCTCGCACGAAGGAAGAATGTCATCTCGGCTCTTACCGGCGTATGAACTATTCAAAGTAGGGGTAAACGCAGGTGTCTTTGTAAAGTGATACGATGTGCCATTAATGCACTTATAGTCGCACTCATATATAGCCAGCAGATGAAGTATACAATGATGGAAGACCGTACATTGACCTATTCCGCATCGGATCCGTAGCTGTGATTTACTGCCTGTTCAATACTGCCGCTTAAATCTTTACGAGAGTTTGTTCAGGATGTATGCTGTTCCCAGTCACGTGAATTTAATCTTTAACAAGAGAATCCCTGTGTTTATACAATGTCAATACACGTTATTTCCGTAATTTTTTCCACTGGAAACTTTGGTCACCTTTTAACACCAAATCTGCCACGACTGGTCAAAGGACCGTTTTAAAAATTTCGTTTAGAATTTTTGACATACAATGTTATTTTAGAATTTCCGAAACTACTAGGGTTTTCTCCATAATTGAACCACAGTTAAAAGTAGCAAGGCCTCCCCTTTAAAATGGTCTTTTGTTTTTGTCGATTCCTCAAAACAGGTTCCAGCTTCCAGGTACCACATTTCCACACCTGAATCTCGAATATCATTCAAATGTTACATGCCTGTTAACGGTTTTAAATTCTTTACAGTGTTTAAGAACCTGTGTCACAACAATTGTCGAATTTCCACTCTAACATACAACATGTATACAAAGTTAAATCTGAATAGCTTCCAAAATAATAAAGTTACACGTCAAAGTGCTGAAATTTGATTTACAACCTAATGTTTATTCTTCAACGAGCAATATGATCCTTCGTGTTGCCTTCTCGTACGATAAATTTATGTTCCTTCGCGCGTTCGTTGTCTGTTCACAGGTCGTTCTGAGTTAGGTGTCCAGTCCGTTGAATACACGGTAAACATTCATGAATAATTACCACGAAAATCTTGTCGCGTAGAACTCTTGCTTATACATGCAGGCAGTAAACGCGTCAATACGATAAACAGAATTCGAGAAAGTAGTTTCGACTGTTAAATGTTCCACGAAAAAGTTTTCATCGCTCAAGTATAAATTGTTCACTGATTATGAATGCGGTATAATTATCTAATTGTCTACAAAATGTTTAAAATTGTCTCGCTGTGAGGTAGATGCCCCACGTTGGGAGACACTGCACCAGACACTCCTTTATCGTATTGTAGGAAGAAAGGAAGATCAACTTCAGGAAGTCTGGGGTTAAGGGGAAAGTGAACAGCGTCGAGTAGTTTTTTCTTAAATAGTCGCGAGCCTAACGAACACTGATTATAACAGCGTTTCCCAACATTCGTTGGCCTAATACCACTTTAGGAAATCACTTCTGTTGAACGCTTCTAGAGTTACAGTTTTCGAAAGTCTATGTACAATATCTAACGTTTCACTTTTAAATACAAAACAATAACGAAGATATAATATATTTATGAAAGTGTGTCTGGCAACTTTAAACGATTATCAACACTTTTGTTCTTGTTTCCATTTATTTACATATTGTACGAACAAAATTGAGCAACAGACAGGAACTTTTCGATTACAAAACAGGGTTCGTGAATTTCGACGACAGAGTAATAGATGTTTCCTTTATTATTCTACTCTTTGAAGAACGTATTTTTGGCGTATCAATAAATTATAATGAAAGAAAGTACCAAGCTTGAAAATAAATTTGTTAAGATAGACTTTGATAGTTGTTCCTTTTAAAATGTGGGGAACTATAATAACAGTTGGTTGAAAGGTTAGAACAGTATATTTTGTAGTAACGGTCGATTTTGATATATTTACACGCATTTATTTTATAAACATACTCGAGAATATAAATATCGCTACGTACGTTTTAAATAGCTAACAAAGAAGTACTATTATTTTGTCGTCGTTTTTAGAAATCTATTGCCGCTGTAAGATTTAAGACCCGATGTTCTTGCATTCGTTACAGAAGAAGAAAGTTACACGTAACCTTGTTGAGTAAATGACATCGATGACCTGCGACGCATCGGATGATTCCTTTCCGCGGTGGAAAGCAATCCGCAGCCAGTGAAAGCAACACAGTCCACGTATTTCACACCACATAACAGCCACGTGGAAAGTGGTTGGAAAAGCAAGCTATTCTATAATAACAGACATTAATCTATTGGCTTTCTTCTAGGACGTGATACGAAGAATTGTAGAAACAATGATCTCGTATGTAATTTACAAGTAACAAGGGGTCAGGCAGATTTACTAGGATCGCGATTGTAAGAATAGAATTTACTTGAAAAAACAACACAATTTGCAACAATATCTTTTTATGGTCGATCAGCTTTTGTATAGATGAACAAAAGGTCAAAGTATAATAAACTCTTTTATTCGTTCATATAAATGGCGATAAAAAATGTTATGAACATTGTAGAAGCTATCGGAACAATATATCTACGTAAATTGGCTGATTTCTTTCGTAGAATGTTTCGCTAAAAAAAACAGATAATAAATTAAGTATTCTTGCACACAATATAATTGTCTGTAAAATTAATTACAGTTACAGTCTAATTACTCGTTGTTTTATGGGCAATCAACGAGTCATAAAAACGTAAGCATGATGTAATGTATATAGATCAGAGTTACGCATATTATACTGCTCGATAATTGTATGTGCAACGCCGTACAATTCCACCGCTGACGATCGAAATTTATCGACTTTTGAGTTTCTACTTCCATCAATGTACCAACTCTCAAATTTATTGTTATTCATAATTCTTACGTTTCGGAGTAAGTGTGCAACGTGTGCTCGATTTATGAATCCCTTAACAATCCTGCTCGTAATTCACGCTGCTCCCGGTACAGTCATTGACATGACATAGTTCTCTTATTCAAACCGTTGGCATCGATGATTTATTTTACGACACAATCTCTGAGAAAGTATATTTTATTTCAGAAATACTTCCTAGAATATTTTTGAATAAATAATGGCATTTCCAACAGCTACTTCTCTATTATTAATTTGGCCAAGAACTCGGTTTTCAACATGTGAAAGCATCCCTCGGAATAATAAAATACAAATAACTATCTTTCACACGCTATGAATTACACGTTAAAAATCATAAAGTTTCCAAATTCGCATAAATTATATAGCTGTAATTAAATAAATAAAATCGTGAAAAGTACTGTATAGATCTACTTACAGCTTCGAGCATTCGCAAGCGTTGGTTGTTTTAATAGCTCGATTGCATTCCATGAAAGCTGGTATGCGCTTGTAAATAACTTGGTTAATTGATTTAACCAATGACACGTTCAATGTAAATATTTTGTGGCAAAAGTGTTAATCCAGCCTCGGCCACGTTCGTAAGTAGTAGTTAAGCACTTGAAGATACCTTCACTTTAAACGTTCTCGCCAGTATAGCAAGTTCACGCGAGGAAACAGTTAACAACGGGCAGCGTAACGTAACTTGCAATTAACTAAACGGTTTCGAACTGCGTATTCAACTTTGTTAAACTAACGATATTATACCGGCAACGTTACGAGAAGGTATGACGAAAGTGTACCGGTGAAACTGAACTTTATTGCCTCTCTTAGTGCCCTGAATCTTACAGCAGTTTCACTATTTCTTTCAACTTGTGTATGCCAATACAAACTGAAAAACACACATGGTGCTGTAAGTTTAATAACCCGACAAATTACCAACGATACAAAAAGCTGGAGGGCCATTATCGTTCAAGAGAATTGATATTTTGTAATTTGAAACAAGTTTAAGCACGGGGGTTTATTAACGTTTATAACCCTTGAAATAGTACGCTGCAAGGTTCTACAATATCTAGCTTATATTCCAGATTTTGTTCTATCGGATTCTTTTTAATAAATAAAGTGAAAAAATGACCAAAATTGGCTCAAACTTCGAGATAAGGAATTTTTTGTTGCTTGTAGTAAGAGATTATGTTTAAAATAGGTAGATTGTAACATTCATTGATTAAATTAGTAATTTGCCTCTTTTCTTATTGGATAAATTTCATACATATTAGTAAAATTTATTTGTATTGTGTAGATGTTTCCAACACCTTGAAACATCATGTTTTCATCTGGATTGAATGTGTTTATTTTTGTTTCATCCGACCAAACAAGCTTATTATTGTTTAAATTTGATGAGTTTGCTGTTTTGAGGAGTCCAGCATGGCATTTAGCGAATTAAGGCGGAACAAATGATCGAAATCGCAGTACGATAGAACGTCGATTCGATTCCGGAAAATATGTCGTGTCCACTGTTTGCATCAGTTGTAAAATGAATATAAATTACGCCATAACGATCATTTTGTAGGCATTAGGGGTAAACTGCAATATAAACAACCAGTTTCATCGTTCATCTTAGCGAACAGTAATTACTGTCGTAGATATCCGCATTAGAAAGTCCGTTGCAAAGAAGATCGAATGATCGCAAGTGGTTTATATAAAATCGCGCGACGATAGGACTGTCGTTGCAACAGTTCGATATTCCCTGTTTCGTATGGACTCGCTTTTACTCTCGTTTTCGTGACTATAAGAACCGGGCGGCCGCAATGGGGAAGATCTGGGACAAAGATATCGAATGCCGATTGCATTGTTCGAGGGAATCTTCTTCCTTGCTCAACCCTATCTGTAAAATAAATTGTTCTATACAGCGTCAGGCGAACATAACTTAAAAACGTAGACAATACCGATAATTTCTAACTCGTCGCGAACCGTGAGTCCACCGCCTCGATGCTACTGAAAATCGGGACGCGGGATACGAAATTTCTCTTTCTGTACAACTTTGCAAGTAAATTTAAATTAATTACGTCCTGTCCACCGATAGTTTCGAATGTGTTTATGAATACGTATTTGTCAATCGAACTAAAGCAAAATAATTTCACTTTAGATAATGTGGCTTATAAATTTGAATGTTATAGCATTCATGTCATTTTGCATCATAATGAAATATTTCTGTTTCTATTTAAAGAATTTGTTAAATGATTACGGATTTCAATGATATGTTTGTGTATAATTTCAGTTTCTTGGCTGTTAAAGTGTAAATGAGAAGTAGTTATTGCATGCAAGAGAAGGTTATTCAGTTCGTAACTGCGGCAAGATCACTTTTTAAACTTGATACGCTGGCAATGATTAGTAGAATGACTTTAAGGTTCGCCTGACCTACCGAACAGTATTTTCATCGGATAAAAACCTCTCGCAAGAAACGCGGTATTATCTATAGAATGCCGCCGTATTCGTCGAACGAGCGGCGACTTAAATAGCTCTCTGTGCAGCGTATCAAAATTCATTAGTATGCTATAGTCGGCTGTTTCTCTCCTGCGGGAGAACGAAATCGGGACCTGCATCACACGGAGGATTAATAGGTGAAGTAATGATCGATCACGGTAGATCGAACACGCGGAATGTCAATCTTTAAGAACGGTAGAAATACGCCGGTGGTATATCGATCAATGATCAATCCGCCGGAGACAGCAGTACACAAGAATTGCGGTTACAATTGCGCACAGCAACGAGTCTCATAAGATTTATCATTTTTACTGATACCCAACAAGGTGTCGAGAGCTAGGATCGTTATCGCGCTGGTCGCCAGGACGTGTTTTGAAGTCGATAGTGACCACTCCGGGGCGGAGGTATTACAATGTTCGAATATTCGACCAGTTCGAAATTTAAACCAAACCAGAAACCCGAAAGATTTGAGTGGTTCGAAAGAAATCAAGCAGCTTGATCGTACAGTAACTCGGTTCACGTGTTCTTTTTTTAAATACAGAATCAGATTGCATTGCTTAGAAGTACGAAACTTGAGTAGGTGTAAGCATAGGAGGTTACAACAAGCCAAGTAATAACGTTATTTTTTAAGAAGTATTACATTTTATTGAAAAAAAAGAATATACTAGACATATTGTTAAATAGCTTCCACAATTTTCATAATTCATCATTACAAAAATTTATGTATATTCTTTAAAGATGAATAAAAAAGTGAGGAAAATCTATAGCGAAAAAATTTTGCAAAGAAAGCGTACAAAAATATTCGTAGAAGACCTGAAGATATAATCGAACATGAAATCGGTTAATTGTGAGTGACTACCGATTTGCATAAATTCTTTTAACGCATTATGTAGAACGGTGATGTATCTCTCTTTTAGGCCGATATTTCACCGGAGTGAGAGATACGGTAGTGTGGAACGCCGTTTAATCGTTAATCGGTAATCGGTCGACGCTCGTAGCTTGTTATCCGCCTACACCCGAGGCGTCTAGATATTGCCACGTAACACTTTCGTATTGCTACTACAAAAGGAATAATTGCGTTTGATCGTGACTCAATCCTGCGGTACCTTAATAGACGCTCCGAAAAGCGAGATTCTCGACCAGATGCAAGAACTGCCGATTATGGAAGACCTAAAGGTTACGTCGAACAATGGGGCTTGGTTTTCACGAAAGGAACGAAAACGATACTTTTTGTTCGAACGTTCCTTATAGTTCACCTAAACTTTTCGTTTACCTCGTGCAGTGTAATCTTTGGCATGCGGTCGCGTAAAACTCTGACGGTGACATTTAAGGTATAATAATAATCCGACAAGCAATGCCATAAATGCGATTGCACGTAGTAACATTAGGAACATGCTCGTAAATCTCGAAAATGAACTGCGGAACATTTCGAAAGGAATGCACAAAATGATAAGATTCGAACAGTTTAAAAACTCTATTCAATTATAATCTGTCGTTCTGCAATGTTTAATTGCATAGTTCAGGTTAGAATTTCGATCAAATTTCCTATTTTTCACACCATTGCCCAGTAACCTGTACAAACTATTTCTTCCAGAATCATGATTTTATTATTTAATAATTATATAAAAATTAAATAAAAAATATCCTGTATACTAATTATTTTTTGTCACAAAAGTGTGTTGTTTATGTAAAAAAAGAGTGACTGAAAATATTAAATAAGTTCGTTGAAATATTTCGAACAAAATATGTAGTCTGTTTAAATACCAAACTCTATTTTTAAAACGTTTGAGATTTGTATGTTTTCGAGGTTGACGAACATAGGAATACGAGAAAGTTGATTTTTCGGTTTAGTGTCGCTAAATTTTTCGATCGTTGCACGCTATAAGGGAGGCCCTAATGTGGCAGAAAAATTGCGGAGACATTCTCTTAGCATGTAACGAAGGTTTAATGAAGTGTGGCGCTCACGGAACGATATACGATACGAGACGTGTATGTCCTATAGCCCAATGAACGTGTTAAATGTTTCGTAATGGAATGTTATTCGCCAACACGTCAAGTATTTTATGTTGTACATCCTATTAGTACTATCCTAAACTAGGATAAAAGATCCATTCACTGTCACCTACACAGTTACTGGCTTTTTAAACTGTTTTATTCGACATACAATAATTGTAAGCGTATTTTTGCCAGCGACAATAATCGAGTCTTCTACTCTAAATGCGAGCAACCAATTTATACAAACCACGAAATTGAATTTCTAGATCGTTGATTAATGGAACCTGCGTTGTTCGAACGCGTCGGACTACATCCCATTAAACTGCTTAAAATCGCGATATCGAAGGAAGAAATCTCGGGAATCGATTAGCTAATTAAGCAATGATTTATGTCTTTGGCGGAAACTATAAGGACGGAAAGGAAAGAATGCGTGGACGACAATTCAATCTCTCCTTTATCTCTTCGCGGTACCGTGATTAGCAGAGCACGCGGAATGCGATTCCTTTTGAACGCGTGCTCTATCTGATTGTATTATCGGTAGATTACATATATCCTGATTGTATCTAGAAAAAAGTGTGAAAAGTTATGTCCTCCCGGTCGGTTCTAGCGTAATGCACACAAGCAAAATTTTCACTGTGTTCCGTTCGTAGACCTCGCAACTTTTTCAGGTCGCGCGTTACCGCATTACTATACGATCTCATTGAGTTGATAGAATCATAAAAAATGTATTTTATGAACTGTAAAGACAGTCATTAGCGTTACATGCATACCTTATCGATATAAGATATCTATATTTCGTACAGGAATGCACTTTATTTTAAGAATAAAGCGTTGTGCCTCATTCTGATAGAGACGTAAATCATTGCACGAAGATTATAGTACGGTTCTATAAGTTTAAATAATCGACAATTTTTCGTGCAAAGAGGAAAATACTTAGTAACTATTAATCAAACTGGACAAACTGGAATTTTAATCTTTATTAATTATCCAGGAATAATATGAACTACCAGCGTTAACGTAAGTTGGAAGGTAAAATAAGAAAACGAGCATAGAGAATTCTTGGACTTATTAAAAAATGTATTATTAACTAGCAGATGCTAAACGTTTCTTGGACGCGGTAAAAAAGGACGGTATTCACTAAGGCCGTATTAATGAGCAAACATTTCGCCTATAACGAAGAAAGTATCACGTAAAATTTCATTGTGATATTAAGTCCCGTAATAAATTAGGCAATTTGTTTTTACAACTAAATACTCCAGTTAATAGTACAATGATTTAATGTACATGTTTCGTACAAAATTATACACGAATAAAATATAAACGTAGACAATTCTCATATTTCTGCGTCTCTCGTTTAGATTTTACTGCATCGATGGTATTTATCGAAGATGATCGAGCGTATGACAGAGTGCATAATTAATACAGCCGTGATATTCATTAACGTAGACAGCTCCCACGCTTGGAGGTGTTTCACGTCTGACCATAAAATACCGATTACACTTCACGAAACATTCGGAAGCAATCGGTTGGAAATGCAGTTTGTAATTATAAGGAGCATTGGCATACCTCTATCGAACAGCACAAGGCCTAGTGAATAATTAATGGCTTCGTTCAGGCTACATTGTTATGGGATCCTTTTGCATCGTTAATCGACATATGATATAAGACGGTGTCACGAAACAATGTTAAACAACCTAGTAAACATCTTGCGCTCGGCATTCAGGATAAAATTGTTAATGATACCTGCGGTGATAAGGTATGCATTCTGTTAACGTAACCTTGATAAGTCTTTATTGTAACGCGACGACAACTACATCATTTCGTTTGATATATATTTAATTGCCTCCGTATCTTTAACTTAGAAATTCAACTCATTCTCGACATTCTTTATTTTATTTCCTACAGACTAATATTGTATTAATGTGTTCTTTTATTATGTGATTTAGGAAGAATTAAAGAATAAAAATTGAAAATCAAAAAATGAAAAATTCTAAAAAATATCTGAGGTATTTTGTCGAGGCAGGTTTTATAGAATTTCTTCTAATTTTTCTTTTGAAAATTCAAGTCGTAAAAAATAAAAAACTCTTGACTGAGTTGGATATGAAAATTTGTTATATAATTTTTGTTTGAATGGCTCCAAGGGAGGATCAAAATTTTCACATTTGTCATGGACGTCAGTTTCACATTTATCCCGGAAATACTATAATCGCTAAATTAATCATCCAGCAAGCCATACATTTCTATATATTTTCTAAATTAAGTGACTAACCAACCAACACGCGTAACTTAATGATCATCGCTGTTACTTAATTGAATTAGATTTAATCGTGATTTGAATACAGATACTAGCGACTACTTGTTAGTATACACGATATACGATACACGTAAATTAGATCTTCCTGCTCGGTTGATGCCATACTTCTTTCAAAATTTAGTAACTGCTGCTGTATTAATTGACTGGTCGTCTATGTACGAAGTTATTGCAATAGACAATCTTGGTATCCTCAATTCCTTAATTTTTTCCTAATAATTCTCAATTAAGTACGCGTAATCGAATCGTTAGCTGTTTTATTAACTGCGAACGTGCGTACACTTCTATCTACGTAAAGATCAGTGTTGCAATAACTATAAAATACTACGTAATCGTTAGTAATTATACGACCTGAAAAACGTGCTTTCTTTCGCTCTTCCTCATCATCTCGTGACTCCGCAAACCAATTATGGAATTATATCTCTTTCTTCGGGTTACATCGCTTCAGGCTCGATTCTACTTCTTCAAACTCATTTGCCCATTCGACTTTTATGAATAATCACTTGATTGATTTTCTTTTTTCCCCACACACCTATCTCTTGCAATCTCCCTCTTGGATCATTGCAGCATTGTACAAGGTATCTGACGCTTCTATTCCTAAAATTGTTGAGTGTGCCAATATTGATGAAAATTACAAAAGATAATCTGGTACTTATTGTTTTATTTTACTCTATCACTGGTTTACTCCAATAGAATAAATTAAGCCGATCAAGTTTGGTGATTCATCTCGATGAAAGAAGATGAAAATTAAATAATTAATTTATACGAAATATTTTATTATTAAAATATACTGAAAACATATTATTTCTATCTTGAAGATTACACAGTTTCCAATAAAAATTTATTCGGCTTAAAAGATATCGCAATGAAATAGTAATTTTAGTTACCTATGCATCCACTAACTTGAAATATGACATCAGCTATTTCCATACACTTTAGTGTGACTCGAGTAGGTGATCTTTATCAGCGTAAATATCGAGCATCAGAAAGCATATACATATGTATGAACATCGATTCTTACGGCAACTAATGTAATAACATCAAGAAAGAAATCACGATTTAATTTCCGTGAACTTTTCCTACGAATAACAACGTAATACGTTCATGACTATAAATAGTCGATATAACGTAGCAAAGAGTATGACAGTAAATGCCTCGATCGAAGAAAGTCGCATAATGACTCGGGAAAATGGTGGTCGTTGTTCTCCGACTGCAAGGAGAAACCAAGGTTTTGTAAGCGGTACAAGATCTTACTAGTGTCGTGTAATATACAATATTTTTACAATTTTACTTTACATTAGCTGAAAAATACATACGTACAGTTATTTATACAATCTTCTTTTCCACTTAAATTCTTTGGGAAGAAACAAATGATTATATCTTTTTTAGGTGTACATGGAAAATTTAAGTCCAGTGCTAGAAACCAGTTCGTACTACAATTATTTAATTTTCTATTAAATAATTATTGATTCATAATAGTATTAATTATCCAAACTTTTCCACTTTTTTTTTTAATTTCTGGAGTTTATAATACGAAAATCTACCCTTTCTTATTACTGATTTTCAAAGAAAATGTTGATCTTTTTCAATTTTGGAAACAACCAGACGTCTGATGATGCCCAATTAGAATTACACAAAGGATCTATCTTTTTAATTAAAAATTCTTTTAAGAGATCGTTGCAACTCGTAGGAAACTGAAAGTTTGTACATTTAAACACCCGAGGTTATCAAATGCAGGTTAGGATTTGTTTATATACCCATTTACTCTCATAATGGCGTTTCTGGAGACCTTGGTTATCAATCAACTCTGCACATTATCGCGCAGAACCGTTCGAGTACCAACAGTGTTGTAACAAATGACAAATTGTTCGCGAATGATTAATGAAAACGTTATCCACGTTTCCAAAAATAGCCTGATTAATGGAAATTAGGTCAGGAAACGTTGCAACGACTAACACAGTGTTGTTTCCGAGGAGATTCACATCTTAATTATATCAGCCATTTCCTTCGCAGCGCGTTTTCTTGCGCAATGTCCACCGTTCTACGATTTATAATTCGAGACTCGGAAAGTGTCAGCGAAGATTTAGAGCAAAGTAAACCGTAATGCGGGAACAAATGCCACGTGGTGCGCGAGCAACGTTCCAAGCATCTTAAATTGCGCCAAGATTCTTATTGTCGAGTCATTAACGACGAATGAAAACTTTTACAACGTTCCCGATTAATAACGAGAACAGATACTCGCTTCGCTGAACGTTCATTCGGATTGTGCATCTCATTGTAATGCCTAACGCAAGGCATTAGGGAATTAAGGCGTTGGGAAACTGAAGCAGGATGTGCCTGTGCATGCATCTGCTGAAAGTATACTGGCAGAGAATGCGAGTTGTTTCACAAAGTTTAATATCGATAATATTATTTCTATGGGAAATATCGTATAAAGCTAGCGAGTAAACGCTTTGTTTTAGAGTTAGAAACAATATTACTCGATATTTACAAGTGTGGAACTTTGAAACGAAAAGTTCACTCGAATTATAAACGCTGTTATTGAAAGTTTAGTAAAATACTAAGGAACTTCGTAGAGTAATAAATTTAATTGTTTATTGATATCGAGCTTGGATTCAAACATAAGGAAATCATTTTGAAATGTAATTTAAAAAATATTTTTCTCCGTCTCTGAGATAAAGCGTTTATTAGCAAACTTTATGTAACATTTGTTTCACTTTTTGTAATATTAGCTAAGCGGGAGACTTCGTATAGTGCAATCTTTTAAGTAACCGACTAAATTAAATAATCTCTGACGGTGAGAATTCATTAAAGAAGTGACAAGAGCGTAGAGCAATAAGTAGAAGGAAAGTGTGCCTTTCGTTTTACTGCCACGATGACTTCCACACTAATTAAGATCATGGTCAAGTACTTTGATATTCCGATAATTACAAAAGCGTGTATCTGATTGTGAGCGAAAGGTGTGTAATTGGGAAGACACGTTTTAGAGATGAGACCAAAAATTTCGTGAATGATTTCTCACGCAGCCTCTAATTGCTGAGAATAATTATTTCATCCGAGATTAACGCCACGATATAGATAAATACATGAATTAGTTATTTAATTATATGTTTATATATAATATTTGTTAGACAGATACAAATTTAGTAGCAAAAATGCTGACGTAGAAAATTGTTCAATTAAAAAGTAAATATCACTTCGAATAAACAACATTTTAATTTACTACTAATTAAACAAATAAGAACATTATTCGAAATGATTATTTTTAAATTACCATTTGAAAAGAAATTCGCTCAGACCTCGCAAGTCCCATTATTTACTATTTGAAAGTATTTGAATGGATAATAGAAGGAAAAGAATAATGTTGAAATTGGAAATTATGTTTTGAAGATAGAATTTAGTTTAGATAGGAAATTTCGTAATTGACAAAGCTAAGAACTGAAAATCGAAACTCTTAGAAGTTAAAAACATTTGTAGTTATTTTCAAAAATCAATTTTGTGACTCACTATATCGAGATTCAGTACCCCGCGAACGATATTTCGTTTGAATTGCATCGGCGGATCTCAGAACACGAATCTCTAATAACTTAGTAGGTATTGCATGGAAGTAGCATTGCGTAGAAAGTATTGTTATTCATTATGGCGTGCATTGTGCAATTTAGGGTATTACAAGAACGTCTGAAAGTATATACGTTGGAAATAAAGTGTGCGTTAGGTACTAATTAGCGTCTTAATTCGACGCTACTGTAAAACGGGACATATTTGTCAAAGTGTTCTGAAAAGGGTTCATCATTTTTTTGTCGGTTCTCTCACCTCCGTGACCTAATCTCGAAACAACGGAATGTACATGACGTTGATGTACGATCACGAAAGTGACCCCAGAATGTTGCGCGTTATGAGTTAGACTGGAGCACTTGTATTCGCGCGTTAGGCAATACATATAAAACGTACAGCACTCGGGAGGATCGCCAAGACTTTCGAAACAGACGAACGAATTATGTTCAACAAGCAAGGATAATAATCTCAGGCGCAATAATGTTCCATCTTGTGAACGACCGACAAGGTGCAACGGACAATGATTCAAACGACTCGAAGACCGTTCTTTGGCTCTTGTCAAACGCACACCAGCGGGCAAAAGTTAAAAGGTACGAGAACCCGCGTGTATTGCAAAACAATAAGACGATCTCGATGGCTTCTTTTTAATTTGCTCGGTAGCAGTTTGCTTCTTGTTAAGAAAAGTTACGACAAATTAAAGTAAACTACCGACACTGACCTTACTTATTGCGGTGTAACACTTTAGAAGTGTTATGTTTATTGCGGGTATGACATTTATTAAACGTTTTATTACAAAGGCTCATTGTGAAATGACAGTCTTTCCCGCAAGAATGGAAATTTCGTTCCATCGTTTCTATAGTTTATAGGATGTGTTATGAATTATTCAAATATCGTGGAATGTCATTAAATGGATATTTTGGTTGTTAAGCTTGGAAATTTATAAGTATTGCGTAATTAAAATTTATTTTACTCAAAGGAAAAGGTATTTGTCTTCCAGTAGTAATATTTTAGAGTGAATTGATGGTTGTCAATTTTTGAAGTATTGCAACTTCGTAAAAAGAGTTTGTAAAAATTCAATAGAATATGGAAAAAATTGTTTCCGGTATTTGACGTGGCCCACCTGGTATTCAATTTTTCCTAATAACAAATGCATGTATTCTATTCACATGCATAAACATGATTGGTACACAGAAACGATATCATCGAAGATCGATTTCCCGTTGAAAGAGATAATTTCGCCTTTTACTCTAACTCGCGTCGACGATTCAGATAACGATACCACGAAAGTAAACGCAGAATGTCAAATCAAAACATTGGATCGCACGAGCTTAACCATAATTCACGTCGGCCAAAGCTTAATAATCGATCAACGCGGCAGGAAGTAGCGCGATTGTTAGTACCAAGTAAGCGGCGATAAGTCGCATCAAACTGGTATAAATTGTTAAGTGAATAAAACTGTGCCCATTGAACTGTCCGACGCTCCGATTTTCGTTATTTTACTCGAGTAACTTCGTATCTTATCCGTGAATCAGTGGTTTCATGCGTTTTCATTCTTAAGTATACAACAGGTCGAAAGAATTTCCACCTGACTAGAATTTTTTAGCAAATTTATTCGAATTTTATCATGTAGTTTTATATATATTTGTGCAGCACACTTGTGATTGTCAGGGCCACCCAAATTATTTTTTTTCGTCACTAAAAATGACTAGTGTCTACTTCTTTTAATTTTTTGAGTTTTACGTGTTTACATTTTTGTAAAATTTACATACACTTAGGCTTTTTCGACGAATTGTCTTGCAATTACCTTGAAATTTGAAGAAAGTTCCATTTCGTTTAGTTTACTCATAAGTTTTTCAACTTTTGAAGACATTGTACACAGCAGAACGATATCTTTATTGAATAATTTAATAATCTTTTATTCCAAATAAATGCATTAATATTGTTAGTAAATGGTAGTAGTCGAATAGATAGCTACAGAAATGGCAAAAAAAAAAAATAGACTAAGCATCTTACAATTTTATCGAACAAAAACCAGTTCATATATAACTTATTTTTCTTTACCTTCTGCGTTGCATTTCCTTTGAATTAAAGATTTTGTATAATCGTTCCGTAGATGATACGTAACACATGAGATGTATGAAATGTACATTGCTTCTTTTCATTACACAGTGGACGAAATTTCTATTATATAAGAACCCATTAAAGAGTTATCAAATTCTATAAGGTACGAGTGAATCTAAAAATGAAGTGTTTTTGTTCTACAGATTGAATCGAAAAGTAATTAATAAATTATTCACCCCTATCATTTGGGTTGTTACGAATTAAATAAGGTTACCAGTTTTTAACATACTTGTTCCAAATTATTCTAAATGTATTCTAAATGCACGTTCTCTATTGTCAGAATTTTTGCCCTTTTAATACAAAATAGTAATGTTCTTATAGAAATTTCGTCCACGAAATCTAGAGATGTACGAAGTGTCTTATATTTTTGTCCGGTATTGTAAATGATAATGAATCGTGGTAATACATTTGTGTGACGTATCAAAGAGTCGTGCAGGATCCCCCCTTCCAGAAGAAGTGCTTTCCTGCGCACGTATAAAACCGGTGAAAGCGCCTGCTGGCCCTCCAGAACATCGCGTAGTACGACAACAGCAGGAGCTCCGACGATTACCGTACCATCAGACATCGATCAAATAGATCAACAATCGACTTAACCTTCCAACAAATCCAAAACATCGTAGTCGAAAGTATTCGTTTCCTCGTCACGTGCAGTTGCTCGCGATTCGGTACCTCTCGCACTCGTCGGTTATTTGTGATTAGACTATCAATAGATCAGGAGTGACAATGAAGATGACAGTTGCCAGAACTCTGATCATCGTGTCTCTAATTGGAACACAGGTATTAGGATATCCTCCGCAAGGGAGACTCATGCCTGGTAAGTGAATTCATTTTCGTAAACGTTTCAGATACAATTTTACTCGGTGTTATTTTCTTTTAAAAAACTAGTGCATTTGTCAGAAGCTATTTCAAATCTATATAGTTGGATAAAAATTGTGAAGTATTTTTAAGCAGATAGGTGCTCTAATTTGATGTCGTTTATGTTTTTCTATGTTACTTTTCCCTTTCATTGTTATTAATCTTTTGGGTAATGTAGCACTTGTGGAAATGGGGTTGTTCTTCGTTTAAAGAAAAGAACTAAGAGTGACTAACAATAAGTATCTATAGAGTTTGTGAATAATGTTTTTCTTTGATCTTATATTCGTCAAAACGAGTTGCGTTCTAACCTCTGGATAGCTTGTTTGGAGTAAGAATAATGGGGATTTCTTTGTAGAAATTTTTGACAGAAATGTTTATGGTTAATATTGAAATACTGGTATTTATGCTGATAACAAGATAGTAGAAACGATAGTAAGCCTCACTAATATTTACAAATGATTAAAAGAGAATTAGAACCGGCCTTAACGAAGTGCATGCGCACCTGTCGAATTTTCAAAATTGATTTTCGATTTAATAGCACATTGCATTAACAAATTTTAATTCATTTTACAAGTTTTAGTTCAGATTTTAATTCAGATTACAAATAACTAGAATGTTAGAACTACGAGACATCTCTAAATCACCAGACTTACATTTTGATTAATATCGACTGTACTAAAGCCAATAAAAGTGTATTAAATATCGAAAGTATTTGAATATTAGCATATCAATATGGTGAAAGTACGAGTATGCAGGATGTCTTATTTTAATCGATATGTGTTACACAATGGGGGCGTTTCGGACAGTTAAATGTCTCAGCTAAATTTTAAACGAAATGATATATTCTCTTCGTGCAACATGTTTTCGTGAAAAAAAAAATACTGATTTGCATAGTTCGAGGTCATTCACGGTTACTCTGCCAATTAACGTGGTACATAATAGGCTACTCTTAATCTTGATACTCGAAAGAAAGTTCTTCGGTCTATATAGAGTTTCGCATGATATGTCAATTACAATTTCAAGCATTTGATTAGGGATACGTTGACAAGTGTCAGGTATCCTCTACTTCAAGTTGTCAGGAGTGGTAGGTTATTCGCGATACCCTTTGTTATTTAAATAACCCCACTTTCGCTTTGAGTGTAATCCGCATTCTTAACGATTACAGAACTATGTCGCTGAATCCGCTTGATATCATCTTTAAAATACGCCAATATTGTAAAATAGATACCTTAAAGGAATAATTTTCACTCGTTTGTATAAACGTACAATTTCTTAAATTATTAAATAAAATTATTTTTATGAATACTTACCGCTCCTAATACTTTTTCAAAGCCCTTGCACTGAAACGTTGTTCAAATAAAAATAATTAATTCCGTTGTGATTTTCAAATATTCTAAACACCGATGAATTTTACATAAATTAATTACAATAGTATACGCTATAGGGAATTTAATGTAATCTTTAATACGTTGATTTTATTGTTCAGCGTTAGCAAATACGATACAGCGCATAAAAGGCCCTAATCCCGTAAAGCTTACCACCTTCGTTCGATGCAATTAGTTCGCCAAGAGCGTCAATTTTGGCCAATTTTCTTTCTTCTCTTTTCCTTTCGTTTCTTCTTTCTTACGCTCGCCTTCATTCCAGACAATTATAGCCCTACCCGTTTTCCATCCTTCGTTTCTCTTTCGCTTTCATGAAAGTAGAACACTTCCTTCTACAGATGCTAATCATGGTAATCTCACGGTGTGCCGGCCCTTCGCTACGTGACAACATTCAAAACTGCTGTAGTACTTTACAAACGTTTGTACAAATTTCCTCTGTCCTTCAACAATATGTTTTCCATGCCGAACCTTGAACGCGTTAACCTTCTTCTGGATCGGCCACGTTTCAGAAACAACCGAGTCTCTCCACCATTTTTATTCTATATTACGTAAAAATATATTCTATGTACAATTTAATTTATATTGAAGTTTAAACTCACGTTTCTTGTAACCCTCTATAACTCAGTGAGACTTTGAGGTCACATATCCATTGTCTACATTTTTTAAGTCTAATTTAATTATATTATTAATATATATCGATTGTGATTTTAAAGAAATAATATGACCAACGAAAGAAATAATTTGTGTTTATTAAAATTTACTTTTCAATTTATTTCTCATTATTAGTATTACCAATGGTTTCGTATAATCTTTTTCAAAAGTCAAGATTTGGGTTATAGAGGGTCAATATAAATTAAATTATCGCATAACATCGCGAGCAGAGTATGGACAAATAACTTCTATGGAGGTGAAAGTTGCTGAAGCACTCAAAGCCATCGACGAGTTAGGGATTTGTATATCCAAACAATGCTAAAACCGTTTATGTATATTGATTACACACGCGTTCATTTAAACGAACTATAAATGGAGGGACATATTTTACCGAGCATTCTCGTCGGTAATCGTACCAGATTTCCATTGATCCGTATGGGTTTACCGTTACGTTTGGATCTTTACAACGTGTTTTTAATTGGCCAGGTTACCATGAAACGAAGGTTAAGAGTCCTTTTGAGGACGTTTAGTTTATTATCTTGCAACAACGGGGACCGTATCAACGTGTCCAGTATTTCCTTAGATTCTGCACGTATATTTACACATCGGGAGTGAAGCATCAACGGCGATTCTTATAAGCGATCATTGCAAATACCTACATCGACAATAATATTATTTTTTCGTTGGCTCTGCATCGATCGATAAAAATATTTTTCACGAACGAAGGAACGTGCAAGAATGTAGAAACATTGACGAATACCATTTGCATACTAAGAACAGAATAATTATCCAAGAAAAAAATAATCTACCAAGAACAGAATATTTTTCCAAGAAATAATTGATCAAGAATGTTAATTAAGTAGTACAAAGACAAGTAGAAAATTTCTTTACACGTAACAATGGTTTAAATTTGGAATGGTTGGAACAAGCAGAGGATGTCCTCCCAAAAAATTGATAAAAAATTTTTTGTTTGATTTACATATTAGAAACTTTACATCTTCAATAAAGAACTCGTAATTAAAACAGTAACAATCAGTAACAAATTACATTGTGCAATTGCATAAATAAACTATACAATTTCGAAATAAATAAATTTTTGATAGAAGTATCAATAAAAGAACTTCGTTTCTATGATTCGTAAGTAGCTGAAACGTGAGGTCTCCAATATAAAAGAAAAGAAAAATCGTTTTTCGTTTCTCAGAGAAATCTGTCGGTAGAAAATGGATTTTTCCAAGAATTTAATCAGACTCGAACATTTCTACACAAAAGACAACGTTCGTATCCGTGTATTATAGATTTAGGCTTGCAAAGTATTACTCGGGGAGCACGTGTCTCCGATCCCCAATGCAAAACGGGTTTGAAGGTCGGCTTGCGGCGGACTATGTTGTACAAGAGTCGCGAAGACGACGCCGTGGTTAATTGACAGGACGACCGGTCGCGTGAATCGAATGGAGTGTCTGACACGTGCACGTGACTCGGTCATGCTTTTCCTTCGATGGTATTAACCCGTACGAGGAAAGGCGTATGAGCCGTGACTTTCTTTCTCGCTTGGTCGTTCTCTGTCTGGTGTTGATCGGCTACAGTTAGCACGTGCAAAAGCACGTGGAATCACGTGCAGCACGTAATCCCGACGTCAGTGTGCCCGTAGAGGAATTATTATTATCCTTGGTTGCCCCACATCATCGCTAGTTTCTCCATCAACACCAGTCACCCGAGCTTACGTCCGTCTTTGCTCGTCGCCCTTGCTCCTGTATCGATGTTTCCTGGCAAAAATCCACTCGTAGTCCTTGTTCTACGGTACGCGACGCCAACGTACCTAGAATGAATCATGAAAGTATTCCAACGCCCACCATCACAAATTTTAAACAATAAATACATGCCTGTTAAACTCAAGTCCTGAAAATAATTTGTTAACTACTGTAAGATACAAGGGTCAAGGTTATTCAGGATGTTTAAATATTTTTACATTTCTGTGCTACTGTACAACACGTTGACCAATAAAAGTTTGAATTCATCTTTTTATTTTTATCTTGTATTATTTTTAAAAAACTTAATTTCTTTAGGGAAGTGTTTTCATCCTTAAAGTTGTTTTATTGCCACAATAAAAAATTGTTTTCTTAATAGAGCCACTTGAACTACATGTCGATGTTTTCTTCAATGGTTCTTCGCAACAAATGTATCGTAACTTCTAGAAATATTATTAAGTTTGTTTCAAATTTTGCACGAACAAACTTGATATTTGTATCTTGTAATAGTTGCATTACTTTCAGGGCTCAAGTTTGATAGGTATATTTTTATTTTAATATATATTTTTATGTAATGTTTTAGTTCGAATACTTTCGCGATTCCCTATATAAACGCAGCGGGGTGAAACACAACGGAACTTGTTTGCAGAGACTGCACAACTTCCTCGACTTACGTAGCAGCGGTTTCTTCGTGTTAAAGCTTTGCACGCGAACGTTATCGACTGCCAGATAAGGCTGCCGATGAATTAACCGAGTTCGGAGTAAATTGAAAACCGGAAGTCCATCGAGGGAACGCGTGTCAGTTTATGGTATCTCTTAGAAGCACAATAGCAATCTATATCACGATCGTACAGTAACCGTAATTGAACAATTATTCGGAAGAAAATTCTTTCCTCGAGATAGGCTTTTTTTCTATATCATTTTTAGAATCTACAATTCATATTAGATTATCCCACAAGTCATGGCATTCTTATAGCGCTTTAGATGAACCTTTATATGTTATTTATAAAGGAATTTTCTCAGTTCTTTGTGTCATTAATCCAATTTGTCAATTCATTTTAGAATATAAAAGTAGAAGTGGTCAATTATAAAATTAAATGATTACTATTAGACTATCTTAATAATATTATAAATTCGTGGTATTAAAATTTGTTTTTATAAATGATTAGTCGTATATAAAAAAAAGAAGTATATGAATTGTTTTATGGTATAGAACATTAAAGCATTACGTTGTGAACGGACGTTGTAAAAGTATAATTAATTTCCAATTGAATATCTACAAGGAACTGAGCTAAAAACATAAAAAACAACGAGTGGGCGCGTACGTAGATGCAGTAAGTTATTATTAGTGAAATCAAGGTACATAACTAAATGCGCGGAAGTGAATTTACCGTACATGAGCCTTCAACGCTCTGGATATGCAAATTTCCTATTACTACTGCTCACTTACGACAGATACAAGTCCCCAAGGTTATGAGTATAGCAAGGTTATTTCTTGATTATTAATTTGTGTGTCACATTCGTAATTTCAAACATTAGAAATCGTTACTTTCAAGATATTTTAATCGACTCTGTTTTTTTACCACGCGTACGTTTTGTTCATTTGCAAACATATTATCCATTAATTGATTCACTTTACTTTAATACTAGTAAAAAGCATTCGTCAAAATACTTTCATAAAGCAAAAAATATTAGAAATGCTCGTGAAAAACGAATCAATTAATATTCCTCGAATAAGCCATATTGGGTACTTTTTTCCAAATCCTGATTTTTACACGTCTCGCGTTTTCACAATTATAATTAAAAATCTGTAGATATCAACGGTTCTAATCTATCCTGTATGGAACTCGAATGATTTTTCTTTGCTTGGAGGCAAATTAAACTCGAAAATATGAATGATATTTCTATCGACAGCGAGTTAACTTTTGCTAGGTCATAGTATATAATAGATACCTTCACCCCGAGTCACATTTGGCTCGACTCGAATACGTCAAAGACGTAAAACTGGAAATTTGCAAAGATTGCTAGGTTGCACTGGCCGCGTTTAATTACGCGCGCACTTTTTGCGAACAGCAATATCCAAAGCGACCGAACGAACTGTCGTAAGAGCGGCTATTCTTCCTGCTCGTGTTTTCGTGACTCGAACACGATCCCATACCCAAGGGATTTTTCGAATGCGTGGCAATGCTCGAGCGATCTTATTGGCCACGGCAAGTGTATTGACTTAAACATCAACTTTCTACGATACAGAAAATGTTATTAGTTTCGACGTGACTTGGAGATTTACGGGAAAATAAATGCGTACGTTTATTGTACCGTACGAGAAAAAACCCCAAAGGACCATGTGGCTCGAATCCGTAGCAGCAATTAACATTGTTCGGTTGTCGTTATTATAGTTTTACGGTGATTTATTGCAGCTTTAGGATGGTGGGTTCAATACAGGTTCGTTTCGTTCGATTGCTAATATACTTTTTACCTTCTCGCGAGTACAACGCGTTCGTTAATACCAAATATTACAGTACGATTGGTACACTGGAGGCCATATTGCCGCGAAGCTGCTATCTTCTCGCTCCTTTCTTTTCATTTTTACTCGAGAAACTACGCCAAAGAACTGATCCTTAATTCTGCGGCGAACAGAAACCATTGAAATAGCGGAAATTCTGTTGGTCGAATTGCGTCACACGATGTGGTATTTCTTACTTCTCAAACACGTGAATTTCTTTTGTAGCTTATATTAATGAAAGTTTCCTTGGATTAAAAGTGTATTTTTTCTGATTCGGTGCCTAATTTCTATTTTATATCGTTTTTAAAATTCCTTAAGCTTCGATCTCTTGTTTATTGAAAGAAGCATGAGGGTAAAGTAGAATCATTCTCAGAAAATTTACACATAATAGACCCGGGAGAAATGACTGTTGTATGTTTGTGTACATCTAGCTTAATTTAAAAACAATTTTGTTAAATCTGCTTTGTGTCGAACGAAATTTAAGTAACTCCTAATTAGTAATGTCCAGTTTCACAGCCATTGATATTTAAAAATATCATTCTAAGCAGAAAATTTAATAGTCGTAACCGCTGAACAAGCAATTAAACTGTTTACTATCGTGCATTATCTTTGCCTCGTAACGTTATACGATTAGCGTTAAAGTGCAATTCTTACAATTATCTTCTGGTGCATCTAGCCAAGGGACCGCCACAGACAGTTGTTATAGAATTTCTGATAAAATCTCAGCACATACAGATCTTTAACACGTACTTACCGAGATGAAACACTGCCTAGTTAGCAGATCATTTCTCCCAATCTAAACGGAAAATGCCATTTTAAGATTTTCTTGCGGATAACCTCTGAAATACGAGCATTCTCGGACGTAAATTACGTAAACGAAAATTGTTCTGTACGTAATATGTATTGTGTATCACGGTACTTTGGGTTAAATTTGTCCGTCGTTAATTAATCGTTGGAAAAGTATCGTTTTACTTCTTGCAGGGAGAAGTCTCAGAGTCGTTCGCTTTTCAATCGCATTCGCATAGTTCTAAGTGTTAAGGAACTGAATTTTATGGTAAAATTGGTCATTGTTTACGGGGTATTCAAGATTAAAGTTTTTCCAGGGTTCATTTTATGAATTTTAACTATATACGTTAGATATCCTTTCAATTTTTTCAATTACTTTTGAAATATTTTTTTCAACCCTTGTGTCAATAATTTAAATATTTCTGTTTGTTCAGTGACCATAATTCGATTACTGATTTCAATCGCCAAAGTGATTCACAAAAAAACGTGCTACATTTAGGGTGACAAATAAAACCTAACCTTAACCTTTATTCTATAATTACAAACTGTGTTCGATTTTGTTATATACGAACAAAAATATTGAGTCACATGGATCGAAAAAGATTGGTTTCGTAAATCAGTGATCAGTCAATACACGACTCCAATCGCTATATCAATGTGAAACCGAGATCCTTGGAATATACCTTTGTCCGGATAAGAATTTATTCGTTGCTCGATAGAACGTTATCGTTGTTTGTTGTTGTTCGTTGGAGGGAAACGTGTTCAACGCTGACTATGGTTTCGGGCGTATACGTTGCCGAGGTTTTTTCGCCGTTCGTCTTTTACGATCGTCGAGCCGCACGGGTTCAGGTTAGACTTGATTTCCGTCGAGCTATAAACGCGTTGATACTGTTGCACCTTTATGTAGAATTCACGTGCACGAGAGCGTGGCAGCCAGTGCACTGTCCGATGCACGTGACGAGAGGCGCATTGCGCCGGGCACAGTCACGTGCACCAGTCAAGCACTCCGGACTCGCTATGGTAAGGGAATGTACAGATTTGTCGACGTATTCGACGCACACGATGAAATATACATGAATCATATGAGACGTTCGTGCGTTCGTCCGTTTTGGTAAAATCCGTTCGCTGCCTTTGTCTCAAATAGCTGACAAACTGGTAAGAAAAGAATTTCAGAAGAATTCGGCGAAAAATGTGTTTCTAGAATGCGGTTACGCGGAGGTAACGGATCCAACTGTATTTCAAACGGAGCACGATTATATTAACATCAACTTTGTAACGTTATACTTAGGGGTTAGTATGAAAAAACAATTTAATAAAAGAAAAACTACTTAAGATAAAAAAATAGTTTTAAAGATCTCGACAAAATTTAGCAATAATAAAACTTTCACCTTTTGCAGTAAAAATATATTTTGATCCGTTAAACATTCTTTCTTGGTTCTAATTTTATACTCGAGCCATAAATAAAGATTATACCTGCTCTAAGCTTGATTTATCAACGTGAATGACTATCCGGCTTAGCAAATCCAGGCTATCAAATTTCAGAATTTATGTGCACGAAAGGGCTTCTGAAAAATATTAAACGCCAATTTTCTAAATTTAACAAATAATAATACAAATTTTCATAGATTTTTTGGAACTGGAAATCGGCTCGGCTCGTTGTAAAAAATTCATTTCGATCGAGAGTATATGGAGAATTATTAAGACAAATACGTAAAAATAGTCTCTCTTTAATCACTGTCAACGTTGTGTAATTCTTTAACTATATTCCACGCATGCAAAGTTGCGTATGCTCGCAAATAGGGGAAGTTGGAGCGTAATATTTCGCATAAGTCAACGTCATATCCTATACCAAACAATAATGGTGCTATTAACGTTTTTTTCCCCCCCCGTACGTGCGGTTAAGAAAATACGTGCGCTACCGGTGTATATGCGGTAACAGTAGAATTCTTGCACGTTTTAGTTTTTAATGTGTAAATCTTTCTACAACAACCTGCGGAACGTATACGTACGTTACATGTTTATCCGTGTAGACCGCCACGGTCCAACGGGGTTCTAGAGCGGCTAATATTGTCAGCTTGGACCATTTTCTAGGTCAGCCTTGCTCTACGTCTAATAAGTAATTACGCTTATTGACCACTTATAAACCACAGGACGCATGACTCCTTGCCAATCGGAATCCGGTTCTATTTTGTCACCTTGAATTTAACGTTCCGTTAATGGTTGGACAATTCATTTGTGAAAGATTAGAATTATATTCGAAGGGGGTCCACCTCATCACCGAATTATGGGAAATTGTGAAAAACAAAATCTTTGGTTTCAAAGGGGAAAAATATAATTGTACTAGTTATACTATTCGTTGAGAATTTTTTAAGTTATTTGGAGGTCTACTTTATTTTTTTAAATGTAGGTTTATATTTCTGTTTCCTGTTAACTTTGATCAGACTTTGTTTGAAGATATATTTATTAAAATGAAGCCAATAAAAATGAAATTTCAATATACAATAATATAAGCTGCAGCAGATGAAGTATAAATTGATGTTTGAAACCTATGAAACTTATGGTTGAAAATTGACGACCGACTCTTACATTATTCCTTAAGATTTGTTCGACAAAGTTTCTTGAAACAATTCGATTCGTCAATGTTTCGAGGATCAGAGATTGTTGTTCCTTGAAACACATGAATTTTGTGTTGACACCGGCTGAAACCGTGCGGGTGAAACCATGAAGTTTCGTAACATTCGCACGTATCAAATGCTAAATGGAATAGAAACACGCGATCTAAGAGACGCGGACGGACGTCGATCGACGAGTTTCGTTTCAACGTTTTCCATTCCCGGAGACGAGAATGCGCAGACAGCTAGCTGGGATGAAAAAAAAAGACTGTCGTAAGGATAGGTTTTACAACACTTCTCTTCGAGTGAAATTGAGAGATTACGTGCATCTCCTTGTTCGTCCTTGTGCACTTAGGAACGATCTTCGCGAACTTCCTGCATTCGTGCGATTTTTCTAAAGTGCATTAGCGATGGCGAGTTACAACCTGCATTTTTTAAATTTTCCATAAAACGAGTTCGTTTCATTTCCCTTTTACGGCCACCTCGAACGAAAAGGCACTTATGCTTCAAACGAACCTATGATTTCGTTTTGATTTTTTTTGGGGCGTTATAGTTCTTTAAAAATCAATTTTGTTTATTACCTAATTTTTGAAGTGTACAACCTTGCAAAATATTGTAGAAGAGGTTGAAAAATTAAGCAATATCTATTGTAAAAAAAATTATATTGCAAGAAAATCGTGATCTTTTGAAGTTTAAAATAAAAATATATATATTTTGCCTAATAGATTTCTATTATTTCTGTCGTTCGGTTATGTTTCAGTAGATCTCGTGCTACCATTTTGAAACGTGTTGTGCCTTGAGCATTATTCAGTGTTCGAGTGTAGTCAACAAGTTGAGATTCCGGGTCGAAGGATCACCACTCGTGCATGTCGAGCGTCTATATTGCAGTCATCCTTGAACGTAAAGATGCAGTCATGCTTAGTTTACAGTTAGTAGTCGAGCAAAGAGGGAGAAACAATGAGTAATCTCTCGGGCATTTAAAAAATTCACACCTACGCTCTCCCTTATCTTTGTCGCCGATTGTTTTGCTTTAACCTTTGCCCAAGTAAATACGTACGCGTCGATTAGGTTGCAACACTGTTTGTCGGCGTGTCCGGATAAAAGTTTTAACGAGTACGTTTACGTTGTTTTCGTTTTGTCATATACTTTCGCTTAATTAAATTTAACGAGCTAGAAAGGATTTTTAATCTCCACCCAAGGAAGGAAATTAAAAATCGTAATCGGTGTAGGTAATATTTCGTTGCGTCGTTTTTTCTTGGGTAATTAAAAATACGAAAGCAGAGAAAGCGATTTTACGGTGCCAAGATTGTTTACAACTTGCTGCTCGTACGCATCTTGAATTGCAACAAAATTGGCAACTTTCCGAATTGAGCCATTTCTTCGTAGATGTCGAGAAGTATCAAGGAAGTAGATGTAGAAGGAAACGATGGCGCGAGTAAGGGTAGAAACAGGTTTCCGTGGTTTCTCTTGGTAACGAGAATCAGTTTGGTAATCAATGGAAATGTCCTGTTTGTTATTGTTGCTAAATTTTTATTTATTTTTATTTAAATATGAGCCTGAGAGTAGAATGACTGAAATTTTTTATTTTTTACAACGGGATGAAAATTCCACGGGGAAAGAATTTTGTGAATAATCTTGTTCGTGCCAACTTTAGTTTGTATAGAATGTGCCAATTACTAAACTTAAAGAAATCACTGTAAGTGCCGATCTTAGTTACTTTTTAAGTGGTTGTATAACAAAGAAAGCGGATTGTTTAATAATTCAACAGTTCTTGTGGAAAGTAGCGCAAGTGCCAAATGGTAAATTATTCAGGACGAAGAAAAAACAGGATCCGGCTGTAATTATTGCTAAATTTTTTTTTATTTCTTGCGTAAATGCGTGGCTAAGGATTGAATAACTAGAATGCATAAGATCCCCTTCGACTCGAGGAGAAGACTATGTGCTAATTACTAAACTTCAAGAAAACACCATAAGTGCCGATTTCATTTACTTTTTAAGTGGTTGTATAACAAAGAAAGCGGATTGTTTAATAATTCAACAGTTCTTGTAAAAAGTAGCGTAAGGGCCAAAATCAGGATCTGACTAAATATTTCTAAATTTTTATTTATTTTTACTTGAACCGTAATGCATAAGAAATTTCATATTTTTCAAATTAATTCGATGAAAATTTCATAGAAAATGAATCAATTTTGTATAAAATTTTGTGTGTACCACCTTTCGGATCTCCTTTATTTCTAAAGTAGTTGTGTAACGAAGAAAGCTGTTTTTATAATCACTCTTTTAATGTCATCCGACGTTCACAAATCCAGAAAAAGTCAAATTTGTTGTTTTTTTTAATGGAATGGTGAATTACTTGAATAGTTCTCCTCTAATGCGATATTTTTATTGTCTTGCCAAAGCGTGATAATCAAATTTTTGTCGATGTAAGTAAATGGAAAACAACTCGAAGATTCTATTTAATCGTTTCCGTGCATACAGAGCAGATGTAAAGAGAATTATAAGAAAAGGAGGATAAGTTCCGCGCGGTATCGCGACTATGCCGAGTATGCAGGTAAATATAAACCCTATTAGGCCACAGGCTCCACGCTGAGTACAAGACCTGCTCTCGTTGTTAATCTCTGGTAATTGAAAGACATAAACACGGGCCAATCTCGACCTAAAGGTTAAGTCCTTTTCTGACAATCACCCGCTTGGTGCACGTAAGAAAGAATACCTTACGCCGAGCGATATATCTTTATCAGGATAGTCCGGTGACAAACATAATGGCTATACTGGACAAGGTATCGAATGTTCTCCATCCCCCCTCTGTCTCTCTCTTCGATCCAATTAACGACTAGATTTACGAAGCCCGTCAATTTAACTTATTTCAGATTTCATACGTAAATTCACGGAACCGATATTATTTATACATTATTTACTAGCAATTTCTATTCAATTTGATCAATGTAACCGATACGAATATACATATATCCTAATTAAAAGAAAAGCTGCACTTTAATACGACCGACAATATGACGGAATTTGATGAAAAGGTGACGTACGAAACGCAAGTAATTTTTGAAAATTATTTCTGGGATAATTATTAAATAAATATTAAATTCATACAGACCAATGTATTTACTAATTAGGGACGAACGTTTTCAAAATAGAGTCAAAACTCTCGTCTTTGGTGCGTGTTCGTCGAGGTTTCTCTCGAGAAAATCATCAAATTTTGAGTTTGTACCTTAGCGTACGTCGGCAGATGCGTTCTTCACCTACTTCCACGTATGCCATCCCATCTTTCCCGTCTCTCGTTGACTCATCATTGTACCGTACACGCGCACATTCACCAGCCAGAGCAACTCCGGCTGAATCGTAGGTCGCATGCGATGCGGTCCCTGGCATCATTTTCCGAGAGAAATAAATTGTACCAGGATCGTATATCTGCGAGGAAAGAATGTTGAATAAGAATATTTTTCTACGGCGTTTACAAGTGTCAACGAGGCTCCTTGTTTCGTAGACAACCGATTTCTGCGACAAAGAACTCATATTCTTCTCGCCTTACGGTCATAAGCATTTGGATAATTGAGAGATTCAGATAAAGAAATTAATATCTCTCTTTCGTTCGCGTTCCAAACTATTATTTATGCGTTCAGTTTTTCTCCTCGATGTCTTTGCACTAAATAGGAATCCGCGTCACGAGGCTTGACCGAAAATTAATTATTCAATTAGTAAAACCGATGAGCGAGAAGGAGAAACGAAGTTCGATCAACTAAGGATCATGATCAATTTAATTACCTGAAACCGGCTGCGAATTTTTTTTTACGTAACAGCGCATTCTTCCTGGAGAACGAAGGTAAACGTTTGTGATACCTTAACCGGTGGAAAATTGTCTCTTATTTCTCAATTAAGAAGGAAACGGTTTGAAGTGTATCGCGTCGCTTGGTCTCTTTTTACTGGCAAAGGCTTTCGATATTGGGACAGTGAGAGGATGAAAGAAACGGTAAGAGGTGATGAATGAGCATGAAATGATATGGGCAGGTCTAAAAAACCATTACGCGTGTCGTTGACCGAAACGATCGCATAAATTTGTTGACATAGCATAAATTCGCGTGTCAAGGCGTTCTGACTGCACATGCTCAATAACCTTTCACCAAGGTAAATGCGAATACTCTTTGTACGGTGTATAGTGGCCGAGTGATTTAAAAATATCGACGGTTAAAAAGCGAGATAGATCATGATCAACGAATCGAACGATTGGGAACTTTGCCAGCATAGATTGACTGTCAAAACTGTTGCACTAATTGACATCGAGGATTAAACGTTAGATAAACACTTCCAGTAAATGTTAATTTTATTGGGAATTCAAGTAACTCTGTTACATTCTTTCAAAATCTCACTTTTAGAAAAGAGGTTGGAAGCTTAAAATTAATTTAGTCAAATTTCAAAATCGTACATATATCAAACACATCAAAAGTTTACTTCTGTCAGATACAGCGAGTTACAAGATTATTGGCACAGGTTTTTAAAAAAGAAAGGGTGGATGAAATAATTTACAAAAGTAATTTTTCTACGTCGTGCACATTTTGTACCCGTAACTTCACCATATTATTTCTTACAAGTAGTATATTCACCGTTGAGAAATTATTGACGACACACCTGTGCCATCTTTTTGACCCGGACTGTATTTTCCAATGCGTCGGGACGCATCGCTGAATCGGCATTATTTATTACGTATCCAGATTAATAACCGCATCGGAGATTGGACGAAGCTGTCAGTTCTTCGTTCGATGTCTGAATGCATCTCTTGGGGGTTTCGTAAGGAATTATTCCCGCGCATTGACGCCTCTATGTGCAAACGCGATTGTTCAAGATGCATAATAGGCGACCACCGAAGGAACGCGACGATAGAAATCTAAGAATCCGTTTATACGGGTCGTTCATGATTAAAGGATAAGATCTACGGCAACGTTCGAGGCGGACACAATGACTGGAGAACCGTTCTACCGTGCTCTTCGTCACGAGACGAAGTGGCGGCAGAGATACGCCGCGGTTTTATGCAAATGCGGCAATGTGTCGAGATAATCACGAATACACTTGCAAACTGCATCCATTCTCGAGAAACTAGATTCCCTTGATCTTGCGCGCTGAAAGAATTATTCCGCGCCGCGGCACGATATGGCGCGAAACAGTAAAAATAATCACGCTCCTATATATTGCCGTTACAATACTAAACGGATACCATTACACCCACGATCGGTTAGGTTAGCACCTCCTTCTCGTTCCCTTTCAGATATTTCCTTTTCTTCTGGCTCCGCGTCTCTCGATTAACGACGATATTATTCTTATTATCGAGTGTGCGATCCTGTATTAAAACAGGACGAAACGATTATTTCTTTTTTACGACTCCCATATACTTCCACTCGCAAGTGTTAGGACATTTGCAAGAAATGTTGTCAACCTTAATGAAAGAAAATAATCTTGGGTTGTTTTAAAGGCTCCATAAGTTCAATTTTCTCAAAGATTTATTTAGAGTATGAGGTTGTAAAAATCTTTGATATATTATAATTTTCTTCTTGTTCCACTATATATTCATTATATGTAAACATTTAAAGTTTGAAACATATTCTAGAGAGAATTAAATTTTACGTAAAAAGTTAAATAAATATCCTTTCTATCCTCTATGATAAAGAATAATTTAGAGTAAAATCGGTCCAGGGATAATGATAGCAGAAAATCGCGATTGTTATCGTAGCATGAATTGGTATACGGGTTCACCAGGACCTAGCAACAAGCTCTTAAAATAAAATTTATGTATTTTTCGTCGCTATTATATATTCAACTTATGGCCCGATAACAAGTAATGCTTTTGCTTTAGGATTTCACTTTTACACGCGATATCAAGCTTAATCGATCGTGAATTCGTGGTAAATCGCGAAACAGCGACATTTATTCAGAAAACCGGAACGTCAACGGAAGAAGAGAGGAAAAGAAAAGAGAGGGAGGAGTTGCTTAGACTGGAAAGTTAGAGATCGCGGAGTCACGATTTTACGATACAAATATCACTGTCCAGTATCTTTATACATTTCGTTGGATCGTTTCGTAGATGTTATACGGGGTATATCCGACGTGCCCGAAACTCGAGCCGAGTGCTAACAAAATGTTCTTGTTAGGATCTGTAAATCTTGTTTTCGAGATACGAACTCTTCCAGTTCTAACGTTAATATCTTGTTAGTTGGCAACCAGTACAGTATACGTAGTAAATATTAAGAATTTCTTATAGGGAGTGACCGTATCAAATTATAAAGGCGACTCGATATTTTTTTTTGTCGATATTATTTAATACGTTTATTAAAATTGTTTCTTTATTCTTCAAATATTTGATTACGTGTATGTTTCGTTTGTGTACAGCTTTTGATATAATTAATATTTTACTGAATTCTGACCTAATATTGTAGCTCGTTTGAACAGCTTTTGGTCAGCTTTCCAGAATTTTTCCACGTTTCTAAAATTTTTAACTCGACTTTCTGGAATGTTGCGACTGGTAGCAATAGGAAGAAAAAAATTCGAGCGAACGTAGGTGCGACGCATTGACAGCGGTAGCTCGGACTTAACGTGCCTTCGAACGCGGCTGTTCTTAGTTCTCAGGTGCTTCTAATTGGATTGGACGAGAATAATGACGCGACTCGTAACGAGCTACGGCTCGCCTAAGAAGATGGTAACGCTGGTTGGCTGGTTGGCTGGTTGGCTGGTTGGCTGGAGGTGCAGCGACGGATTTCATACTCTCACGATAGCATTCACGGTGCACCGGGAGTCCGAGACTGTCGTGAACTTTAGCACGAGCTAAATAGTCCTTGAATCGAGGCCCCGAGATGCAACTCGATGCATCGTGCCACATAGCGTATCGTGCATGCAACTCTCGTGACTCGATCGGCTGACCGTCGGGGAAAAGTCATTGTGATGCTCGACGATTTACTCTTTTCTTTCTCTGCGGCGGCAGGCCTGCAAAACTTGTTTTTCATAAACTTCCTCGGGCTCCCACGTAGCCTCTTCGATCGTAAAACGCACGGGAAACTTCAATTTGTTCGTCTAAATAATTATTCTTGCAACCGATACTTTACGAAATTATGCAATGATCTTTTTAAACAATTCACTACAGTTACAAATTATAAAATTAAGAAACACCCATTTTTGTAACAGTTTTCATATTATTAATAATTGTTTTTTCTATTTTGAGAGTCTTCGTCAACGTACCCTCATAAAGATTTTGGATTTTATCTTGTACTGAGCTTTCATTCTATTATAATGCATCACTTTAATATGCAAGTGGTTTCGAATTGTTTCCCTCTATTAAAACTAAGCGTTCCATAAATAGATTTTGCTCTGAACGTTTTCCTATTTTAAATAATTAATCCTATTGTTAAAGCATTGCATACAGTTTTCGTATAAATATCTATCAAACAATATTATTATCAAGAACTTTATAATCGTGATACTCTTTTTTAATACACTCATCTTTGCATAATTTTAACAATAAATCTAATTACAAACATATTTACTCGTTTTCGAATAAAAAATTTCACAGAGTCACACAGCTATGTCGTTACAAATATTGCAGAAAATTATGTCGGTTGGTAAAGTGAGAAACGTTGTCAGAAATGTACGCAATCGTTTAATTCGTTTGGATCGTGCGTAATGTTTAATTATAGCAGTAATAAAGGAACGAGTTGTATTATTTATTGATCGTACAGCACTTTAATAGTATATACGCGGGGTCACGAGACTTACGTAGGTCTTTTAAAAGTGCCTTGCACTTTTGCATGATAGACCTTGAGTCGACGAGCCCCTGGAATGCAATTCACTGGGCATTGTTCGCGGCTCGTGCTGTCCACCGACGTAGACTTTACTCGAATATATAGTTGCTCCTTTGCTTTCCTTTATACGTAGCTATTTTCGTGCTTGCCGATTAACAACTTAATGCAGACAAGAAAAACCAATTACTTCTTCGTGGACACACAACAAGAATGCCTCGGTTCTATCGTAAACTTGTTACGTGCATGCATGTAAAGCGCGTCACAGTTAATACATAAAACATGTATATAAAGTGCATGCTATTCATAGTTTTCAACGCAACAAGAGTTCATTGCTTCATTGTATTTCGTCGGCAAATTGAAAACCATTAATGGCATAAAAGCAGCCACTGGTATTAGTATTCGAACTCAGAACTTGTATTTATTGCTTCGTATACAAAGGAATGATTTAAATATCGTGTTTCTCATTTTACGATACTATTAATTATTCGTTGCACTTTAAAAATACTTAAACAATTTTTTGGTAGTAATAATATTTAGCTGTAGAATAAATTGTAATCGAGAAAAGATCAAAACCAATATCCAACAATATCTATTCAAATATCGTGTACATTTCCGACAACTATTTTCTCTATAGTTTCATGGAAGTTCAGCTTTCTAGTTTCCATGAAAACATTTAGTTTTTGATTCAATGTCCCATATTTAATTTTTTTCGTTGCTCCAGTCGCGTTCCTATGGTCGGAAAGTGAACGCAAAAACTTTTATGCTCGAAGAATAACTTGGACCCGGCTCGGAATTGGTTAGGTTGAAATTCGACGCGATACATTGGTCGAGTAAATTCGTCGTAAACGAGTCGACGACAAATTTATTAAAATTTCTTACCGTAATTAGACGTTATCGCGACCTCCTTAAAAATGGCAGGTTGAATTTAGCTGTCGCCTTTCGACGAATTGGTAAATTACTGATAGACTCCGTGGGGCGATTACGAATTGTGGCAATATGAAAGCGAGTTTATTAACGCGTTGATGCGAAGTAACGATATCATAACCCTATAGAGTATCGTTTATACGCGACGGTGCTCGCAATTAACGATCGGTTGTTCAACGACTCGCGTTCGCGTTATATTTTATACCGGTTACGCTCGTACTTGTACGAAGAGCAAAACAAGCGTGATAACCGTGGCTGCAGAATCCACGTTCGGATGCTTAAAACGCGGTACGATTTCAGAGAACTCGCTGGTCACGTTTGATGTCACTGCGCTTGGTTTTTTGATTTAGCAACATCGAGCACGCTGCTTTTTATTCTTGAAACGCGTGCCCATTATTTCGAAAGCGGTTGAAGTTTCTATGCCGATAGAACGACCCAACTTTTTCTTTCCGTGAACAACCTCGCGAGCTGCCGGTCGCAAGATCTAATAAAGTTCATTGAACACGCGAAGTCGCTTTAAGAATGCGTAACACCAAAATCACGGTAATCTTTCACGGAGCAAGAAGCATTTAACAGCGAAGCAGAATCGAACCGCATTCTGGACAATACAGCACGAAGCAAAACTCGAACATACACGCGGAATTGTTTGCACGTTCGATCGTTTCGAATCTTAGAATTCCTCGAAAGATTTGAATGGTCGAAAATGTCTTGTGATGTTTAAAACTGAAGATATATTTCTCATCATTAATTTATACGTGGTAAAAACGGTGGTAGAATATTAGAAGCATTATTAAGGCTCGTGGACCAAATGTTATATTTGCAAAAATTCAATTTGTCGAGACACGAAGAAAATTTGCATCGGGAAAGAGTGATTTTAGTAATAGAATATTTTTCATAGAAAGTTGAGGCATTCTAGATAATGCTATTTTGTATTTTTATGGTCTGTGCTCCAACATTTGATAGAATATTGCTTGTGTTAAAATGCCACGTGTATTTAGTTTTGTTGCTTCCTGTATGTCGACTGGTTTCTCGAATCTCGTAAAACAGTCCATAGCTTTGGGGTTTCGCTTTTGCGCGCCATAAGTACGGTATTTCATAAATTCAACCACAATTTGGCCAACCGATTGAATTTCACTGCAATTTCTTGTCGGCGGTTCTTCAAACTCTGTCATTTCGCGTGAGTCACTCCTTTTGAGAGAATTTTTAGAAACTTGTAAAGAATGTGCATGGCCCCGAGAAATTGTTCTTTGTAGAAATTTCAAACGAGAAATATACAAATGCTGAAACAATCTAAAAAAATAAAAGGATAGTTAAAATTGTTTCAAACATATAGATTAATGTAAAAAATACACACAAAAATCAAGTAGAGTAAATAATAGTTTCAATAGCATAATTTATAGTTTCTCGATCGTTAACATAAAAACGATTTAGTAATAGTCGCGAGTGAAGTTATCGATTGAAACGCGTTGCACCTCTGACAATTCAATTTGTTAATCAACAGAAATACTGTCGGAGACTTTTATACTAGTCGACACGTGCTCAACTGGCACGTGCAGCCCGTAATGTAAGTACACTCCGCGACAATACTATAAGATAGTATGTAAAAACCATGCAAATCCGTGTTTTAATGTAAAATTTGTTCCCTTTTAAAATGTAAATTTTCTCGTTATAATAAAAATATCGTTCCTCCTAACTTTCTTACAATTTTTGTTTCTAAAATTATTGAATATTAATTAAATTAGTCCACTTGAAAGTTTTACAAGAAGAAAAGGAATTATATTTTTTTGATCGATTTTTCCAAAAGAAAAAGACCAGTTGGAAGATAAATTCATATGATTTTGCATAGCGTTTGTATGCATAGTATTGTCGCGTAATGCATACGTACAACTGGAGTGAAGGTTTCCTTGGGCTAAAAATGTAATCGCGCACCATTTTAATGCGATTTTCGCTGTCGGATGAAAAGTTTAGGTCGCATAAGAGGCGTGTTGCCAATCGAACGAATTCGACCTGCGGTATAATTAGGTAACCGTCGCGCACGGCACCGGAATAATTACACACGAAAATAATACCACGCACCTGATTTTAAAACGATCTTATCGCCTTATTTACATAAATGGTCGTGCACTTCGTATCACTTTGCTGGTTGTCGGCGAATAACGCGACACAATCACCGTTTAACGCAAAATTTTTAAAAAGCTTTACGATACGATCGTCGATCACGCGATAGACTCAACGCCTGCGGCGTTTTATATCCTGCACGAAGTAAATCTGCTGGAACTTATTGAGACGCACCAACGGCGGCGGCCATTTTCTTACGTACTAGTCACATTTTAATTTTTATACTTGGAACATTACCTTGGAATGCTCGAAAGAATGTCTGAAGTATATTATTATAGAATTCGATCCTTCTATTACGAAGTATCGATGAAGATACATATATATGCAGGGTGTTCGGCCACCCCTGAGGAAAATTTGAGGAAAATCAAGAATTGGTTTCAGTTCAAGAATGTTTATGAGTAATTTGTATTTTACAATTAATAATTATTAACTCTGAATATAAATCTGTATATAATTAATTTAGAAGAGAAAATAATAACAAGAATAATCGGTTACCGATATCGTGTGCCAGGACAAAAAGTTTTCGCGTATTCAGTGCATCTTAAGGAATCAGGAAATAATAGTTATTTAATTGGAATGTGATGGGAAAGTTGTAATGAGCACGTGTAAATGTTAGAATTCGTATTGAACATAACTCAGCTAATTGGATGCCTCCGTGAACGGTCGTATTGGTTGTTGCTGCCCTGTAGCAATAGTTTTATGATTCCTTGGTCTTGCTAGACGTACGACCTTCCACTGATTTTCTGAACAAATATTCTGAATAATTAGGTCGAAAACAACGTCATCCGAAGAATATGAGAACAAAATACATTAGCTGGACGAGTTGTGCTTATTATGAATTCCAATAAAAGCAACCGTTCCACTAATGGGACGATTATGAGAAAATAAAATAGTCGTTCTCATCGTTAACCTGTTATTACTATTTCTGCAGTATCTTGTTGGGTCCGATCGATTAAAACAAGTAGAATTAGTATAATTCTATTCGAAACAAATTGACTTAATTAGATAGTATCCACGAGTGGATGCACTAAAACTCCATATTAAGAAATATATATTTCTTTGGAATTGATACATTAGTCTTTAAAATTCGTAAATGTATTAAGTAATGTTATAAAATTATATTTTAGATTTATTGACTTCGATAAGATATTAATATATCCTAATTCGAATAGAAAAATAATAAAACTGATTAAATAATGTATCGATTCGAAATCCTGAACATCAGAAGTTAAATTCTTAGATTTACCCTCGTAAATATGGGGTAGTCCACCGCCATTACGAATTCATCTATTTAATAATTGAGATCGTTAAAATTAGCCACTGGACGACCGCGCGTAATAATAATACAAATATTATATTAAAAAAAAAATAATTATAATCGAAGATATATCGTAGCGAGTGGTGGAATAGATGTGTTCCGCAATATTGTCTGAATCTTGCTCGGGAACGTTGAATATCGTTTTCGTCGAAGGCGCTGCGGACTCTCGCATTGTCCGTGTTGTTTATCTGCGCGGATTAAAAAGATTTTTTTTTTTTCGCAAGTTTGCCGTCTTATGAAACGAGAAAGAAAATAAATCGGTTAGTTTAACGTCGCTCCGTTTCAATAAAACGAGCACGCAGCCCCGGATTTGTCTTGCGTGTATAGAGCTTTTCACTTTGCACGATCGGTTGACGCGATTAACTCCTCGGGCAACGTTTAATTCGACTCTGATTTCGTTCTAAGCAATATTTTATCGTTCAGCGACATATCGACCGGGCACATTCGAATCTGGATCACCGATAATTTTCCGTGGCGAGCGCCCGCCGATTGGAAGAGATTTGCATTCCTTAGCTCGAATTACCGTCGAAACGAATCTAACAATAAGAAGTATAGGCGTGCATGATTTCGCCAGGCGCTCCGTGGCTCGATTTCCGGGTATGCACCGAGTCTACGTTTCCCGTGTAATCGAAATTCCGTTATGAAGAACGTATCTGCGCATTCCGACTGGATGCAAATTTAGCTTATCGAGCTTCTTCCGCGTCAATGAATTTTACTTTTTATTTGCTCGGCGTCGACGGCGTTCTAATTATTTTTCCATACGTTACGAATATTTACTAAACGATTTCCTAATACGGGCGAAGAAAAATTCCGGAAACACCCCCGGGATCGCGAACTTTACGATCACAGGTACGTTGTGCAATACACGGGCACGAGGATTTTTCTTATAACGAGACAGTATTATATTACAGGAAATTGTCTTCATATATTGTGATTTTTTCATTGACGATTGGATAGACTTTGGTATGTTATTTTATACGATAGAATAAATGTTTTATCCCAGTGATGAAAAAATATTTCACTCAATTACGAATGCAAAAAGATAATACAGCAAAAAATTTCAATATTACGCACCCAACATTTAAGTAGCGTAATCTGTACCAGTTTAAAATCTACCAGAACGCATAAAAGTTTTCTCAATTCGAGACAAAAAGGCTATTATCCTTCGCGGTGTTACTAAATAATAATTTTTTAAATTAATGATAAAATTGCACGCGTGAGGTAGAATTTCAGTAATATGACGTTCGTATCGAGCAGTAAATATTGCAGAGAAGTGGGCGCTATTAAACGTCGGGAAAGAAAGCACGCCGTAACGAAGGATAAAAGTTGGAAATCGCGCGATTCGAATTACGCGAAGAATTCCAATAGTCTCGCCACGGTCGCGGAAATCGGATGGCTCGTTCGTTAACAGTAATCGATTACGAAGCGTCGAAGAAAGCGGAATTCGCGTGTTTATTGAAAATGCACGAGGAGCCACGAATCGCGCGCGGTTAGGGAAAGCGAAATTGTAATCGCACGCTGTTACTCCACTTGTCGGTATTCCTTTGACTTGTGAGATTAAACGATTACACTTCACGGAAATTTACCGTAGTCAAGCAATTTTGCCAAGGATTCAGGTGATTACCGTAAGTCCTCGGAATATCTACCATTCTAAAGCGATGAGAGTTGGGCAAGATCGAGTCTACGCTTTCCGTTTCATATCGTCTCCGTGATTTAATATCACGAATCGAAACGGTTCTCAGCTGCCGGGGCAGAAAAGTACTCTCGATTTAGTATCTCCACGGCTCTTAATAAACTGCCATGACGTTTAGAAGACGAAGCCACTGGTCACGCTATTATACAGCGCTGTTCCCTCGAATAGCCTCACATGTTTCAAATATATTGTTTTGTTTTTATTACACACTAGAATGGAAATATAGTAAAATTACATAGATAATCTTCTTTTTTTCTAACAATTAACAATTTTGATTTTTTAAGGAGGTATTCTACTCTAGAGTTTCATTTTTTTCGATTTTTCTAGAGATTTTTTTTGTAAAAAAAGTACAAGTTTCTTTCAAGTGAAAATAGTAATAGCTGACTGAATTATATACCTTTACTCGTTATGATGTCGAAAATTCGACATTGATCCTATAACGAACGAAAACGAAATTGTTCAATAATTTATTCATGCTAATTTACTGCCGCTAATAAGAATTTTTATCGCAACAGAAGTAATAAAATTGTATTATACATTGAAAAACATGTTATATATTTCTCAATAATAAAAAGAAATTCGAAGGGAGAATTGAGCAAAATAAATTGAGAATCACTGATCGAATCCTTGATTGCACAGGATCTGCTTCGGTGCATGTACAATGCATGAACAATTATCGGAATAGGAAAGACAACGATGTGTTCGAACACGAATGAGTACACTTGGTAGGCGCATAGTTGCATTTCCTAAGGGCACACGAGAAAAGAAGTTTCTCACTCGGTAGAGTATGTGCCAATGACTTCTAAGATAATTACGTCAATTATCTGGATAGAGAGAAAAGCGCCGGACGAAACGTAGTTTCACTTTGATTTCGAACACTTGATTAAACAAATTCGACCTATTGTGCGCTATTATTTGCACGCTTACTTAATTGCTTTCTAACGTAGGAGTTTCACTCTTCCGAGTTTCGTAATTAACCTTAATACGTAAGTGTTCTTCTTCGCTCTTTTAATTGAAATAATATTCCTATCCGTCGCAATTACATTTCATTTTTCATCGACCGAGTACGTAGTAATTAATAGTATTGATAGATAACTCTGAGCGACTAGCAACGAGCATGATCGAATTCGACATGGGATAGAGATTACTAATTTAGCGTATTGTTCGGTGTTTTCTAATCGTACGAAAAGTCGTGCGTTGTAAAATGGTTCCTCGATCCAATTACGTACCGGGAGCGTAAATTGTCGGTTTCATCGTGCTTCACTAAATAACGTCGGTGTTTAATAACAGAGTCCGGTAGTTATGACCCCTCGGTAATATCAGCGTCGTTGCAACATCCAGGCCACGCTGGCATAAAATTATTATCGATAGCCAACAATGGTTGTTGCAATTAGAAGCGAGCGCAAGTTATTGGGCGAGCAGATAGTTTCTACTCACGATAAGAATATTAATTTCCGATGGTTGGGTAAAAATGTTCGCCGAACAACGAAATACGAAAAACCACCGTCGATGGATAAACGGGGAAACGGAAGAATCGCCACGATTTTAATGCGATAATCGACGTGGTCCAGTGAGCGTAAACAGTTTCTGGAAATCGATCTTTCTTTCGGTGTCGCGGTTGGCTACCTGCTACGAAATGCATTTTCGCATTTTTCTGTTTTCTAATTCGATTGCAATCCGCGCGCCACGCTATCGAAAAGATTAGATATATAAACAAGCGGGCATAAATTGTCCTTGTCACGAGGGGGGAGGTAAAAAAAATCTTAAACTAGTCAAGTGTTACCGAATTCAATTAGATACCCGTTGCCGTATAAAATTAATTAAAAGTTCATTAGGCCGCTATTGGGAACTGTACAATGAAACGCGATTCAAACTAATCACTGATTACGTCGATGACAATCAAACGCAGCCTTGGGCGTTGCGTGTCTCGAGTATCAACCTAATCGTTAGAAAACCGCTACCGTGCCCAAGTATGACATTTTTTCCCCAATGGTTATCGGTTTTAGGTAATTAAGTTCACATTCTTTGCGTTCGCAGATTGCTTGAGATTGTATCAAAGAGCCGAAACTCTCAGATCTGGGCTTTATTTTAAATAACAGAGATAATTTCATTATTTGAAATAACAGGTGTTTCCCCCAAAAGTGCCTTTAAAATTTTATGCCCAAATTAGCATGTTAATGGTTATATAATTCACCAACGACATTCTTCGCGGTTGTATAAAATAATGAATCGTTTTGTATCGGGGTGCAACGAAAGAAATGGACACAATCGCTAATAATTTTGTCGAGTTAATGATCGAACAGATTCTTCTAATTTGTGCCCGTTGGTACGTTGAATTTCGTTATTACGGAATAACGTTCGCAGTTGCAACGTATTCCAGATTCTGAAATGTTTCGTAGTGTCATTATTGATCGCCCATTCGTTGCGATTGATTTGCGATTGCACTGCTCTATGGCGCGTTCGTGGTTCTGGTGAAAGCTAATTTTTTTACGAATAAATCGTTACACGGCAGTTTGAGCGCCAAACATTAAGAAACGAACGAATAAACTGGCTTTTGTGAAACTGTAATCGGGACAAATAAAGTGTGTCATTGCGATTCGCTTATGATGTATTACTGCGTGCAAAATGGGCGTTTCGAACAGAATCAATTAAACGGGCATTACTATCGGTAGTTCGACGTTATCGATCAGTTTCGTAATAACGGATAATTGAATTTTTCGATTGGACGTGAAACTTGATTAAAAACGCAGCCAAGGAGAACCGGGTCCAACAATGCAACAGCAACAAAACTGCATTCTGAAATTAATCTAATCAAGCCTGACACGCTGCTCTTTAACAACAAAATCAAAACCAATATTCAATTTTGAAGCACAAACTCGAGAAAAATAACTTGCAAATATTATGTAGTTAATATTTAACGACACAAACGAATACAAATGACTAAATTGAGAACGCTAATGTAGTCACTGATAATCTCGAAGTTGATGAGACATTATAAATAAATTTAAAAAGGATATAATTCCTTACGTAAAACTTGTTTTGCAACGAATGTAAACGTAATAGCGATTGATAGAAAATTTCAGTTTAAATTCGCACGGAGTCGACTTGGAGAAAAATTATTTCTAAAAATGGACACAGTGGGAATAATCAATGATTTGCATCGATTATGTGTGTCGAGTTAACGATCACGGACGTCAAAGAAGATTTCTGCACATCATTTGATCTCTCAATCGTGAACGCGTTTTCTTATTGCTTGACTGACAACTGTATAATTACCAGGTTGGAAACTGGTCTTATGCTAGTTTGTGCGATATCGTGAGCTATGTAAATGTAACAAACCTGCTCGTACATCTTCATCGATTTCGCTATCCGATCGTGCTCGAATCTGGAGTCACGTTTCTCGTGCGATCGAGAAATTTGACTTGTCACCCCCGCGATCTATGAATGGCCTACAAAAATCGTTCCGTCTACGCAAATAACAAGTTAATAGTATGGAGTTGAATTTGGTAATAATATATACTCGCGAGGAATAGTTACAAATTGATCCAAAAATCTGAGTAGAAAAACTTTAATTATACTTTGTGGCCCAAACGAAGCGTTACAATTGTTGAAAACAGAGATCTCATCTTTTTGTTTTAATTAAATGGTCCAGGAGTTCTTTCTTTGGACAGTTCTTACCAAATTGAATAACATTTACTCGAATCGCTCCTTTTACTCTCCGTAATTATACAATTGGGTTATCGTTAAATCTGAAAGAAGTTTCTCAAGCAAGAAAGTTACTCTACTCAGTTTAACGAGGCTATTGAAATAATAAAAATTAATACCATCTTCCATTTAAAAATAGCCAATTCCCAAAAGAATTTGCGTTATACGTGAAATTAGACCTCTTGAACTATTCAATTAAACAGATACGAAGTCGATACCTTCATTAATTTCGTGATGGATTTTATTGGTACTCTAAGAAGAAATATTTCATATCTCTCTTTCATGATGTCAAGTTATGAATACGATTTATAATACGCCAGAGAATCGAATGAGAATTCGATTGGTTCATACGGGCACGATTAGGCAATATTTTCCATTAACAATTTCGAGCGAAGAAAAATGGGAACGATCGTCTGGCTTCCTGATATTACTTTCTCGGCTAAAAATACGCAATTACTCGTAGCGGTAATCAATTATTTTCGAGATTATTGCCCGCAGTCGATTCAATTTTCTCTGTTTTGAATCTTTGCCTCGATTTCACGGCTGCATATCAGATCAGAATAATAAGTTCCAGTCATCTATGAAAATTAATATAATTACGCTCGTTATTATCGCGCAACGTTTCCTTTCTAATAATCTTCTTTTGAAATCGAAGAAGCGTTGTATCATACTCGATGGTTCTCCGCGCGTTCGTAAAACGGACGAATGTCGTCACGCGAGGAAACAATCGGAAAATCTTAGTGTTTAAGTAATTCCCTCGCGATTCTGTGCAACGGAACAACCGTATACAAAATTTCATAAGTTCGATTGCGACACGAACAGAAAGCTGCCGCATAATAATTACCAGTAACTATATTAATCACCGAGGTATCCATAATCGTGGATTTATAAAACCTTGTACATTATTAATCCCTCATAGGAATACATTCTGATCTCACTCCTCTCATTTCTTTTCGTGGTTCTAAAGAAGTTCAAGTCTACACTGTATAGGAGAATATTTAGAGACCAACAATCTTTATCCTAAAAATTTTTGTTAAAAGGAATTATTGACAAAAAGGTTTTTCAAACTTGAATCGAGGACAATTTGAAACAAATTTTTCTAAAAGAATATAACTAAAGAACTTGGATTTTTATCATAAAACGAATTCCATTTGTGTGACGATTAAAATAATAAAAGATAATTAAATTCCTAGAGTTGAACATTTAAACGAGTTTAAAAATGTCTTACGTTGTAATTTGCTTAAAAAAATGTGAAATTGTGTAAAGAAACACTATATAAAAAGTAAAATAGTAGCAAATTAAATACATATAAAAATATATAGAAGGAAGTTAATTAATTTGCGAGAACGCGTTAAATATTATAGATAGTAGTTTTTGCCGGATACTTTCAGCCTCTCGCAAGAATTTTGCAATATTATGTTGCGTTTACGTTCAATTCGTTGAAACTGCGCTTCGATTATATCGATTTACCACATTTTCCTCGCCAACAGAAACATATAAAAAGTGTATTTTAGAGAAGTTTTAAGAATTTCCATCGATACGGAAGCATGAACTTTCGAATTCCTTACGTGATATAAGCTAGTAATAGAAAGCAATGGCATCTGTCGAAATAAATTTCTTCCACGTTGCTGTGAAACTAAACTCCTAAAATAATGTCCTATCTATTTCTGTCCCTAATTTCTATAAGTAGAAAAAATGACAGACGCAGCTAATGAATTGCAAATTCGCAGCGCACGTAAACGCGAAAAGATGTATGAATAACATAAGTTTTAATTCTTGGCGAAACATCTATCCGGACAAGCTTGTTGCATTAAAGTTGACCGATGTTCGAGGGAAACTTTTAGACATTAAACACAACGATCACTGTTAAATAAATCGTACACCATTATACGATATACGTCAGCAACATACTGTATTTCGTCATTAGAAACAGGGAAAGTTTCTTTGGTGAAACAGGGAAAGTTTTTTGTCTCGCGGATAAACGCCGATCGATCTTTCTCAATCTGTCAGACGATCGACCGAAACACACTGCGACGATCGAACTGATTTTATTTTATTTAATAAACTCGTAAATCTACGGGTCCGGACAACTTGATCGACAAACGTCTTGTCCGTCGACCTGCTCGATTCCTTTAAAGATCATCGAACGTACGCGAGACAGACGTTGATAGAAACAACACGATAAAACGTCAATTCCATGATATCGTTAATTGATACATCGTGTAGATCGAATGCCTTCTGAAATCGAACCATGAATCCGTACTCGTGCATTTCAGGATCGTTATAATATTTCGCGATAAGATTACGTCACATCGCGTGCCGTTTATTTGAGCTCGATAACCGCAATTACGATACGTTGAGCATCCAACGGCGTTTCGCGTCTAATTAATGCCGATATTACTCGACGAGTATCAAAATCGAGCGTAATTAAATGACATGGTTCTCGAACAGCCTTCGATGATCGATAAATTGCAAAACTCACGAAGGTGGTTTCGTACACGTTGGAAACTAGTCTTCCATGCGATAAGTTGCTCTCGCATTGTTGCTCGATTGGCATAGAACGAGCATCCAACCAGTGCTTTATGGTGTAGCACGAGAAGCGTGCACGTTACGATGTGCTCGCTCCAGTCAGATCGATTCGCTCGTAACGTAAAAGCAGAAAGTGAATCGACCAACCTGGCTATGGCGAGGCTAAGAAAAAATGGAGATTACCCAACGATGCGTTGATAAAGAGATTCTTGCATTTGAATAAAGCGGAACGTTTCCGCAATTAGTACGCCATCGTCGGGGAATCCGGTTCTTCGAATACTTTCTACTAATAATGATTCCGTTCCCATCGTGAGTCGAATACACCTGCCAGTGTCTACCTATCGGGCACCAGGCTGTCGTTGAACGCACGCTGAATTATTATCGTCCTAACTAGCAATCATGACCTGCCGCACTTGTATCGCGACGCGTAACAATCGGGATACGCAAGATTAAGGATCCACGGATCGTTATCGGATTTTCGCGCGGAGAACAGATAATTAAATCGACGTTTTGCATAATAGAACCGCGGAGATGCTGGAAACGTATGTTGTTTTCAAAAAGAAATTTTGTATGCATGATTAAATGGTAATTTTGTACACCTAGCCTTTGTAAATGAATTTAGTTAAACTTTAACGCGACCATTCGATATAGTATAATAATTCCAATACAAACACAAAAATATACATTTGTATTTCACAAAATTTTGAGTATCTTTCGAAATTTGAAGAAATGGTTTCTCTTGGAGCCCGTAACGAATCGATTTACGCAATTTATCTATGTGCAATTCGACCGGAATGCAGTTTAGAACAATAAGGAAGAATTGTGTGAAAGAGCGTGTTCGTATCTTGAACGCAACACGACACGAAACTTCAATTAGAAGTAAATTTAAAATGGTAGCGGTTACTATTCCAGTAAATGTTTAAAGGTTAATTGCGGAGGAAACAATAAGATGTTTGGCGGGTTTTGCGAAACGTTTCCGCGGCCGCGTATACTCCGTGTGTTTATTTAGTTGCCCGAACAATTATTTAGAGTAACGGGACCACCCACGAGTTCAACTTAGCGTGTACCCCGTGCAACGTTAATGCAATAATCGTGTAAAACCTGGCTGCTTCGAACAGAGGCGAACGCATCAGAAAGCACCGATCATCCATCTACTTCCAGCAATCGGAATGAAACTAAGAAGTTGGTTAATCGCATCACAGACACTAGCTTCGTTCGCTTCATTGTTGGTCGAGTACAGCTAGTTCCGGGATTATCATTGTTATTCTTATTCCGATTATTTGGAAACTTTACTACAACGTATAGTTAACTTTTATCGAAGAATAAAATTACTATAATCTTCGTAGAGAAATTAGTAACGGAGATTTTTACCCATTTGTGTAACTTTTTGGAGTAACCGTACGTTTTCAACATCTCCCGTTTTATAAAAATAATATAAAATATTTCGTTAAAAGTTAGGTCTCGACGCGTTACCTGGCGAGTTGGTAGTTTCTTACGATTATCCAGGACGCAACGGTGCTGCGCAACGAAAGATGCAGAACCAAACAAACTCATTAATTTCGAGTGTGCGTGTATACCTCAGGCCTAACCTGTAAAAGGTACAATTATCTTCGAACTTAAGGCAAGCAGCGCGCGCTAGGCTGAGCACTCTTGCGACACGAACGCCGTCGCTCTCCATTCCGATAAGCTCCTTTCGTGTCACAGAAGAGCGTCGCCTATTGCAACCGAGTTGCATACAATTCCTGGCTACGGCGAGCCCTGTTCGCTACGTATCCCTCGCTAACGGCCGTGGAAACGTTCCGTTCCGACATTGCCACTTGTATATGCAAATCGCGGCTGGCTGGCCCGACAAATCTAAACGGTGAAACGCGCAAGATGTAATAGAGACACCTGTCTGTCTCTGTCGTTCTTCACTGTCGGAAAGTAGGCTCGAATTTTACGTCTAACGACCAGTCGGCGTACAGCTAGGGACAAAAAGATAAGATCTACGTACGTAAGTCACAGGACAGTTTGCTCGTCTTGGAAAATGCAAATTAAGGTTCAGACGCTATTTTCCGAAACGACTTTATTGTCTTCTTACATTTAGTCATTTTAACCTTACTAGAAATTTTATAACGCAATAAGCATTGTACGAAGAAACAAATTTTGAAGATAAACGTGTTTTAAATTGAAGTGAATTATACGGTTTTGATCTGTCAGTGAACGCGTTAATAACAACCTGGTACTATTATAAAACTAAATTTGTCAACGATGCAAGAAGTTTACCCAGTAAAATTAATGAAATTACCAGTAGAATGGACACGCGTCTGCACAATTTTGCCCCCCGTCTGCAAAGTCACCAGTTCGAGTGACAGCGATAGTACGCTTCGACGCGCGCCGCTGAACGATTCTTTCAGCGTTCGATGGACAATAGGACGAGGAAAAGCACGTGGCTGTTCGGTCGGTTGATACATATTACGGGGTTTTGAAGGCCACGTGGGCGTCGAATCGAGCCAAAACCGTCGGCTGAACGGACGAGCGGAGGGTTTGAAAAATGTTTGCGCAATTTCTGGCCGATTACCGGGCGCCCAGCGAACCGAGGTGCACGCAACTACTCCGGAATACCATTTCAATTCGTTTAATGCGATTACGTACGCGCTCATCGCTCTCTCCACATGTTACACGCCGACTTTATAATATTATTCGGACTGGTGCAACTGGTGGCCGTTTACGCGCCCATCCATACAATCGTGCACGCACCGTTGCTACGCGGTGTTTACACGTGGTTCTCCACTTTACGAGCTCGTTCCGTTCGCGAGCGTAAAGAGAAGTCGACGAGCTAATCAGAGTATGACGTTCGTGCATAACTATCAGTTTGTGCACTGTAAAAACCGTGAAGCTCCGGACGCCTGATCTCGATTGGCGCCGTTATTCATCGGCTCTCCGCGGTAGCACGTCCGCGAACCGAGTTTAATTAATGGCGTGGATATTAATGGGAATCAACTTCCGATGAAATTGCTTTCTGTTCGTCTTCTTTCCTCGCTTTTTCTTTTCCGCGAAGCTCCGGTAAATCTCTCAATTAGCGCGCGAATACACCTCGCGCTAATTACGCCGTTAAGTAAGAACAATGTATAGATTCGAAGACGGTGGAAACGTTTGCGTAATACTCTCGTTCCGAGCGTTTCGCAACCAGCGTCTTTGGCATTGAATCGAATCTTCTTATCGTAATTTAGAGTCGTGTCGGGATTTTCGAAACGAAATTTAATAATAATTTATTGTACGAGTAAATCAAATAGAATTACAAATAGTATGGTTTGTTATATGGTTAACGAGCCTTTTCTCAATCGAAGATATCTCTGAAGTTCGTAGATATTTAAATTAAAAAGTAACAGTTTTAATTTACACGCTGAAAATTGAATTTGCGAATTTATTTGCTGGAACCTAAATTCTTGACTCGATGACTGTGAGCCATGAGTAGCGATGCAAAAAATAGCGTAGAAAGTATCTGGCTCTTCGAATGCATTCGAATTAATGTTTAACGCGATTGCAAAGCGAGTCGCAACCGTTTGCATTTGGTTGCAAAACATGCATCGAATTTGGCATACACCAGATTGCTAAAAAAGTGTATACAAATTCAAAGCTTTTCCCGTCTTTGGAGAAATTACAACACCTAATTGGTACCTGAATTTAAAGTTCTTTCGAAGTTTTTTATTCGAGAAGTATATTTGATGAGGAAATTAACTTTATACTTGGCCAAATAATATTTTTCACCATTTTTCTGTAAACGTTTCAAACGTCGAGCGATATTGGAGTACCCTCTACGATTGACTGATTTTAATCCCGACTAAATATATACACGTTCGGTAATTAGCGTAATTTTAACCAGCGTGGAATTACAATAACGAATAGAAAATGTATGTCAAGCGATTCGAAGCCAGGAATTTTCGACAGAGTACGCAATTCTGTAATTCGAAGATGCAGGACACGTGTGAAAATGAAAGGAGGACACATAGAACATTTTATGAACCTCAAAAGGAGATTATTGGAAGATAATAATTCGTTTAAATTGCACTACTATTCAAATAGCGTCAAATAATAAAATAAATATTGAGAAATGTTTCTAAGGAAGTTGAAATATCGTTAAAAACTACGACGGGTATTAACCAAATTCGAAACGTCCAAGAAGAATCGGAAAGACACAGAAGAAGAGGAAGATATTAGAATTGTGATTATTTGTCGGAGAAAGGAAGAATAATAATAAATAATATGTGAAAGTAGAAGAGAGTATTCGAGTCGATGCAGTTCCGTGTGAGTCTGGTCGGTGAACGGCGTAATGACATTGACTAAATAGGATTGGAAGCATCCTTGAAATATTTATCGAACACTAGGTAGATAGAAAATGATGAGAAAGTTCGGAAAAGTGAAAGTTCGGAAGTGTGGCATCAGAAAAGATATAGGAGATACGTAGAGGCGAAGTCGTGATGTCAGTACCGTAACTGTCATAGGATTTCAATTATAGTTATCTATTTATGTAATACTTTAGTACTGCATGCAATACACGTACTTTAACCGCTAGTATATTACTTCTGCGAATATTAGAGTTCCTAGAATGCCACACGTTACATTTAGAACGAATAATTTCTTATATAATTATTATTCTGTTATATAGAATCCTACAGTATTTGTTTACTTATCCGTTCAATCATATCAACTTGTTTATGGACAATAACTACCGACGTTAGATCATTATACAAACACGGCAACTCACCTGAGACGATTTACTGTTATTAAAATTGAATTAAATTATGGAGGCATGCAAACAAAATTTTTAATTAATAAAATGATAGCCGTTATGTTTATGACAAGCACTAAATACAGAATTACATCATATTTTGTGGTAATTGATTAAAAGGTAGATTCACCTTTGTTACAAAATAAATATAAAATTGATACTCCAGACATCAAGAAATTATTGTTCTTGCAAAATTCATTTAGAGTTTCACGTGGTTTGAAATATTGCTATAACCCAAAGAAAGAACAAATGTATGATAGGATCCATTTATCTGCACATGAACCCCGGTTATTTGAACAAAAAAGGAATAGGTATATCACTGGGAGTACTGGTAATAATTAGTTAACTATTATATAAATCATTTGATTATATGAACTGTTCATCCCTGACGGGTTTAGATTAATGGAAATCTACTGTATACTCGTGACTGAAATGGATCCTTTGCTACATGAGCAGAAGAAATATGAAACTAGTAGTTACAGTCCGATTATTCATCACTAGTAACATAGTAAAAGTAACATCTGATACGATCGTTAGATGTTGTAGCAATGTAAACTTTTCTGGAGATTGATTTAGCGGTAGATTATTGACCGTGTAATTAGATACCGCGTAAATACGCAAAATAAAAATGTCGGTGTAATCGAATAATATTGAGATAAACAATTAATTAACACGTTTAAAATTACTTCGAAACAATTTAATTTTGGATCTCTGACTCACGACACGCTCACGGTAAATAATTAGAACTTATGGTACAAGTTTACAGAGGTTATTGAGTCAACATTAACATAGTCTATTATTGTATGTTTGCGTATCGTCGTTAAAGAACATCATTTTGAGTATTTACTAAGCTGAATGATGTAACTTAATAGTCTCTCATTTCGTAATGCACACTTTCTCCTTGAATTTTCAAGCACAAGGTCATTTCAAGGACACTTCAAGAACCAGTAAACTCGTTTTAGCGTTCCCTATATCACAGTTGAAAGTAGATACATTTTCCCATTTGACAAGACCATAATCACAACGAAAATTTCGTGAAATTTTATTTGTACGTCATATTTGATCTTTAAGGAAATTCTAATTACTTCTAGACTATACTTTTCCATCTTCCTAATTTAAAAAAAAACCGTTTTCATCAATGCTTCGGAAGTATGACTCTAGTCTAAGATAGATAATACTTGTATTGCGCTAAGCACAAGTAAAAATTAGTCGAATTTCCGGTTTCTCAATGTCAACTGCAATATATGTATATTTACGTTTACGGAGATTTCTCTACTTGAATGAACGGCAGTCCAGCAATTTAATATGTATAATTATGCGTAACAAGTGCGTACGGTAATAGACACACGGATAATAGTATAAACGTGTATCTAACGTTTCTATCTTGCAACCCGTTACCTTGATTCGTACACGAGTATTAATCATTCGTATGCAACAAGTAACGTTGTATTTAAATTTCACATGGAATGCTACGAGAATGTACGTGGGAAAAAATTGTTTATATATTTAATATTGCTAAAAGTCCTAAATGTTCAATGCTCCTTATATCTTAATTTGTGTTTTAATATTATAACGCCACTTAGGCGCTTATAACTTTAGAAATTTTCCAAATTTTTAAATTTTACTTTGACTACAATATATTAAAGAATCGAAAAATAAAAAAAGAATTAATTCTGCTCTTCATCATTTGATAATCATATTTAAAGAACGGAGAGCGTCGATATGTTTAGGAATTAATTCGGTACCACGATTTTCACTATCTACAACAAAACTTATGTTTCGTTTACATTTTCGTTCGTCAAAGGTGTTCGTATAATTAGCGGCCAGAACAAGTTCAGTAAACCGAGCATTGATAAAGATTTCGTTCCAACAAATGGAGTTCCACTGTAGTTGTTTTATCGCGTCAGTTCTACCATCGTAAAGTTCAGAGTATCTCTAACGAACGTGATCCATGTCTTGTTCAGGACATCCTCATGCGCGTGGATCTTCTACTATCTTAACGAAAATTCTGTACCAATAAATAAAGTTTCACTGTAGTTGTTTTATCGTGTCAGCTCTACCATCGTAAAGTTCAGAGTATCTCTAACGAACGTGATCCACGTTTTGTTGCTATTATCTTAATGAAAATTTCGTTCGAATAAATGAGGTTTTACTGTACCGAAGTGCTCTGTTCGTTTTTTCGAACATTCGACGTCTCTAGCGAGCGAAAAGTCTGAGGGCGAGGCGGAAGACTCGACGAAGAAAAGAGTACACCGAATTCTTTGTCGATTTCTCCGTTTCAACGGTGTCCTGACGGTGCGATCGAAATGGTGAGTGATACTTGACAAAGTAGCCGTTACAAATAGCGCGTCCTTATTTACGTGAGTTGACCAGCGAGAGAATGTCTCACCTGCCATTTTCGTCGGTCGATCGAGCGGTTGCCAGAGCTCGCGAACGTCCATCTGATCCTGACATAAGCCGCGCAAGGAGGTCGGCGAAAGAGACACCAGCGGCGACGTTACTTCACCAGATCGGATCGCTTAAAAGGTGCGAGATATGAGGAACTCGCTTTACCCGGCATCCGTAGAAACCTCGGCGTCCGCCATTCTTTCCTACTCTTTTACCGGTTCCTTTTTCTTTCCGCCGTTCTAGACAGAAACGTTGACACAACCGGGTCTCGAACGTGTTTCTTTTTTACCGCATCCATTTGCATCCGAGCATTACAAGACTAAACGATTGCTAAACTTGAACGTAGGACTACTTCGTATTTCCACTACCAGTGTTCCTCGTATTCGTCAAACACGACTAAATAATACCAAACATTCTACTTATCATTTCTATCGCTTCAACGATTTGTTAAACTGGCTCGAAACACAGCACAAGTATTCCAGTTTTCAACCGACATTCGTTAAACACGACTAAATAATATCAAACATTCTACTTATCATTCCTATAGTTTAAACGATTTATTAAGCTGTTTCAATATAATTTCCAACTGGTATTCGTCAAACATGACCAGACAGTACCAAACATTCTACTTATCGTTTAAATATTCAATCCTCAACAATTTTTTCCTTCGTATTACCCAACCAACACGCGATCAAGTCATGTTCCACTTTGTAGGTGTCTATTTGTAAATATGAAAATATTTTTTATTAGAAAATCTTCCATGTGGAATGCAACATGTTAAACTTTTCTCTTTCCACTCCACATTTGTTTCAAATCTCTTTTTCATCCTGCTATAAGTCTCACGATAGGCCAAGTGAAGGAGGGTAGTTCTAAAACTTTGACTCGTAGATACAAAATTAGGATCGATAATACAAATTCTAGTTCAGTTCATTTATTAACAAATTTAGTAAAAATCAAATTTTTTTGAGACTCAAAAAAGACAATAGGTAAGGGTACCTTAATAGATCATTTCTGTCATAGATACTATATAATACTTTTCAGTTAAAAATTTTGAAACAGGAAACGGATGATTGTTTAACGACGACCGTTCCGTGTAGGGGTCAGCAGAGTATACACGGCTTGATTTATTACTGCAATGGATGTTGCTACCACAACAAATCTAATTTGAATAGAAATTTCTATGAATAATTGCGATTTACGCAATTGGCGTAGGAACTGTTGAACGTAAAACCAATATGGCGAGCGTAAAGTGAAACCCAGGCAATTCCTTCGAGCTGGTCATAATTAAATTACCGGCGAACTATTCGAAAATTGCGCGTACGATTATTTAGATGGGAATTTCGCGCGAATGATACACCCGTAGTCGTTTACGCCCGTTCGAACGGAAGGCGGACAGGATCGCGTACCTACCGAGAATCGACCGGAGACCGATTTCGTGGACGTTGCAAGCGATTTTGCAAAACCTTAGAACGACTGAAACGTGCGTCGAATGAATGTCGTACAAGCGCACCCACGATTGGGCAAATGTTAAGCTCGTTAGTCTGGCATTTGGCAGGTTTTCGAAATTGCTCTTACCAGCAATTATGAGGTGTTGTGTCTTTCGAAAGTATGCATAGTTGGTTGGAAACGGGGAATAGGCGTCGAAATCTCGGGAACTTGTGGAATTTCGTCGAGAAGTTACGGTCGCAAATTAGTTCCTGACCGCTATAGGAAGTTCATCGTTAAGGAGCATTCTTCCAGTTGTTCCGATTTCATTTTACGATTACCAATTACCGTTTACAACCGGTAGAAGCTCACCGGGCTTCATCCTCTGGTCTTCGAAACGAACGTTGCGCAACGCCATCAGGATCGTAAAAATTGTTCCTGCTCGCGGTTAATTAAACGACAATGTTCAATTATTCGCGTTCGTTTGAAAAAATTGTGATTATTGCGTTAATAGAGATCATCGAGTGTTGTTATTAGAAAATTCTTCGCCGACCTCGCTCGTTTTCCTTTTAGGATGAGAGCGAGCCTCCGCAGAGAAAACCGGAAAAACGAAAGGAACCGTTGCAACGGCCGCGAAGTATTTCTGGTATTTAATTAAGAATCATTTTGCAAATAGCTAGTTAAGGAAGACATGTTATTACGAAGCTTTCTACCTTTTACGTTTCATCGCCTTTTACGATCAGGAAGAGTTCGAACAACCCAGTGAACTGATACGTTATCGCGTGCATCTTTCGAGGCATAAAACAGTTCTTTCGCTGGAAATATACGCGATACAACGTACACGCGCAAAATTGATGTGTTCCATACTCCACTACCCCATGAGAAAATCTAAATAATTCGAATTTATATTCTTATTTTAAATATTACAACCGTCAGAATTGCAAACATATAATTAAATTCCTTGAAAAATAATTTTCCCTGAAGATCTCGACTACGATACTACTAGCAAACATACTTGGTCTTGCATCGTCGCGCGGAATCGCGCGTTTCGATATATCCGCGACTTTTAACGAAGTAAAGGTACGTAAAAGATTATCCAATCTGCGTCATACGTGGGTTACGCATTATCAATTACAGAAATAATACGCGATCTTGATACCGACGGAATACTGTAACGATGTTGCAAAAGATATAAAAGATTTGATAGCTCCTGATTGATGGAAGTGTTCGCAGTCTGTTGAAATCCAATTAGATTTGAACTTCCAGCAAAATCAATTTTACGATCGTCGTTGCGCTGAAGCGTGATAATGAGGGGTCGCGATTAAGCTGTAACGTAATTTAGATTAATTTCTTGCTAGGCCACATTGTTATTTCTTCTTCGAACGTCCGTATGATTAATTTTGCGGAATCACTTATTGGAAAGGGTAAACGTTTGAAGCAACTATAAATCGATGGATTATAGAATTTAATCTCGGAAATATATTTTATTTTCTTTCGTACTCTCGCGTTATCTAACGTTTGGCTTCGTTTCGCCTCTTTGGCAGCGAGAATAGTATAATCGATGATGTTCGAAAGCCAGGCATAGTCTAGGGCTGTATTCGTCCCGTTTTCATTCAGGATCATTGGGCATTTGTCAACGTAACGAATGGCTGCACGGCAACTTTCATTCAACGTCGGTTTAATCGACGACTGTGGCCGGTTAATTTGCTTATAAGTCATCGAATCTTCCTGTAAATACAAGTAAGGCGCTCGACAGCGCTAAACGCGTCTTTACGGTCGTTATATCCGTGTATTCGTTCGAGCAATCGTAACGTTCAACTTAAATGGTAGAGAAACAGTTTCCAGCTGGTTGTCTGTGTAAGGACACGTAATTTGTAACGGTCAGTATGTGAAGTATCACTCGTGCGGCTACGAACGCCACCAGGAAAACGAGGAAGTCTTCGTCGAGACCTAACAGAGCCCGAACAACGGGGGCAAAAAAGTGGAAATTTCACCTTTGGAGATCTTTCGACGCCTACTATAACTTACGCTCGTAATAAAACAATCGCCAGAACTTTGTTCGAGGAAGAGCCATCGCGAAACACTGGATCGACCGTTGCAAGTAACGTTTCGGAAATTAGGGAGACGCGAAGAACGTAAATATTCTATTGTAATAAGGGAAAGTCGAGCTGAAAGTCGAACGAGTCGACGTGTTAGAATTATTACCGAATCGTTTACGTGTTTGGAATTTTTGCTGGAATAGTTCGAAAGAAAATACCCAAGTATTATCAAGTGCTGGGCAATAATGTGCAAGAGTTAAAAAATGTAGGAAAACTGAAAACTATTCGATACGTCGAGTAGTAGAAGAAAATATGTACCAGTTTCTTGAGTCCAAGAGTAAACATTTTATGAAAATTTAATATACTTTGTTATATAAACTGTTTCTTGAATAGTTTACAAATTATATAAAATTCACGTTTTCCCTCGCGTTATACTGTTTCACCAATCGTTTTATAAGGTTTATCATATTTAAAATTTTTTAATGCTTGTTATATTTATTTTCTATGGAAAAAATGTACTTGCAATAATTAACATACAAACTTTGAACCACAATTATCTAGAAGTAAAAAAGAATCCTATTCTTTCCATATATAAATGTATTTTATGCGTTTCAAAAAGGAATCGTGATATTCGCGAAGCGTATTAATACAATAACAACACGCTGGATCGCCAGCTGAAATAATAACCACGTCGATGTGTTAATATTCAAAGTCATATCGGTTCACAATTAACAAGTTCGCGACCCTCCGCGATCAGCGCGTCGCAATTTATCCGAGCAGAATGAGCGATGAATATTCATACACGCGCGTCCATCCATCCTATTCGCGGATGCTCGATCGTAGATCATCTCGTAGGGACGAAATGAGGGCTGATGATGAATTCCTCGATTACCGGTCGCTGGCGACGCGGATGATCGCGAAGAGAATCACGAACACAAACCGCTTTCTCCGCGCCTCGAGCGAAACGGGATTATTTTTCGCTCTTCTTGCCGGGAAATTATTCATCCGCGAGTATTCTTCGTTATTCCGAACGACAGAAGATCGCTCGAGGGAAACCTGCTCGCCGGAGACGTTCCGCGCGATATCAGCCGACCGATTCCAATACCAAGATCGATCGGAACACGAGTAACCATGGTCAAGAACTGCAATAAATTTAAACGGCTGTTTCTTCCATCCCTTCGTGTTGGCATTTGCTATTGACTACAACCACCAGGCATCTCGTTTTTCCTGTCGTTCTAAGTTCATTACACCCTTCCACCGGTTGGATCGGTAATTCTTAATTTATTGCTGTTATTAGCGGAGCACGTGTTGTATCTAAGCGTGGGTGGCGTATCGAGATTCTAGATTCGGGATCTGTGGGCTTGAAATCGAGTCAGTCAATGATAATAAGCCCACAAATTTTTTGAATGATTTTTCAGTCGAGTTTTCCGTTTAAAGTTCTTAATAAATTAAGTAAATTTGTACCAATACTCAATTATAAGAGTCTTGGATACTCGAACTGTATCAATTTTCGAAGTTGCTATACGATTCGCGAGAACGTCAACGTAAATGGCGACGCTCTTTAGTGATTTCAGCGTATCGACGCTTTCAAAGTCACGGGCGTACGCAGAATCGACGAGTGAAAGCGATTTGGTTATTTTATTGTCGCCATAAACATGCACGCTCCGCGGGGAAGAGAATTGGTCGTGCAACTAACAACGACTGGTCACCTTGGCCATGAAAGATGCACGAACGACTGTTCCAGGTCGTGGACCCTTTGAAAATTTATTGCATCGTACCCAATGTCGGCTGATAGACTGTAATCTGTTCTTTGCAAAGGACATTGGTTTTTAGTATTGGGTCACCCTGAAGGTTTCCGTGATTTTGAGCCATAGTATGCAAAACTAAATGCTAACTGCTCTTACGTGAACAATTTTATCTCCCAGTTAGTACATCCTTAGTCTCTTCCATACTATAATAGTATCAATAGTATTATTCGTAGTAGTATCGTTCCTATAAATTCACCAGTGCCCCATAATTGTGTGTTGATAGAAGTCGGGTTATCGTAGATTGCGTGCAAACCGTGGTAAAGAAAACGGCAGCACAATAAACCGGAACGAGGAAAATTCACGGTTCATAAGCGAGGGATATATCTTGTCAAACGATTGAAACGTAGACAGAAGTTGGGAGACCCGGAAAGATGTGCTAATAAGAACTGATTAGAATCGACTTCGTTATTTATTCGGGCTGTAGGAAGAAAGGCTCCGCTTATGCTATTACCATGTAATTGGGAGCAATATACGCACGCACACGAAGGAATACCTACACAACGTTACAAAAGAAAGTGTTCGCCACGATCGGTCTCTTTCACAGGATAATCAGATCATTTTTCGTTCGCTTTCACCGGATCTTTGCAGCGGCACTCTTAAATTGCAACGTTCATCGAAATGTGGGTCCTCCAAAGTCTGGAATTGTCTGGACTTATCGTAAATCTACGAAGTTTAAATATAAGATGATATGATAGAATATAAAAATGTTCAATATTATGTCTGCGTAATCATATTTGTTTAGAGTATTCAAAATTCGAAGGATCTTACCAGAAATTTGGAATTAAACCTATCTGTTGAAGTCGTGCTTAGAGATGTTCAAAGTTCAAATTTGAGTTTCTTTGTAGAGTCACGATATTGACGAGGAGTCTATATAAACTTATATATAAATTTCATTTTTCAGAATATTTTGGAGGCTCTTTTTATTTAAAGCACATTTAGATAGACAGAGAAAAAGAATTTGTTTTATCGTCCAGAAACGATAACGATCTTTTAATATCCTCGATTTGAGGGAATTAGCACTTTTTAACGTGACCATAGAAGCAGGTTCACTTTTCTACCGTTTTTATTTTATACGTAAAACATTCGTTACATATCCTACACTTTTTCGAAGCGTATTAAAGTCATTAGGCTTATAGATTATCATTTTGTACGAATTAGTTCTAAATTTGGAATAGTCCAATACTTTCTAATGTACTTAACCAATTACAAATCGAATAAGTTTTACGAATTGCTTTAAACGGATCTTTACGGATAATTTTGAACAATCTAAATTGTTCTTCAATGTTTTGTATAGTTTCCAGTCTTTTCAGTCTTTTGCTGTTCGTTCCGACGTTGCTTTGATTACTCAAGTGGCCTCGACCAGGAAATGTGTATTATGTAATTTTCGTATTTATCTTTTTTGAGGTACCGTGGCAAAAAATTATGCACGAAAGAAAATATGGTATTTCAAGTTGTTTTTGGATTCAGTTTCTAGGAAATACTATAACGAACTAATATTGTCGTTATAAAATCATTTTTTTGACTTTTAAGTTAGATAAACGGTCAAATATCAGTATCGATTGAGACATTGGATTAAACATGCCAAAAAATCAATTTTTGTTTAAGTACAGTAGTGTAAACATTCTGGAGATGGAGGGCACGAATTGATGATAAAACGTGTCTTTTCTATTATTAAATTAAACAATATTTTTTGCTCTTTAATTCCTTTTCTTTATTACAAATTCTTCAATATTCTTAAATATAGATGATTTACGGAAAACAGGCAATTTCATTCTATAACAGGTTTTCCAAACCTTTGACGACGATCAAAATAATGATAAACGAACAATTTGCAATGTATTTTTCTATGTAAATTTAATAAATATTCTTTAAATTAGCGAAGAACCAAATAAAATAAATTATTTAAATCGATTTATTTGAAATACAAGTTGGATCATCCTATCGCTATATTGCTTTGTTACGAACGTTACAACGTGTCGAATTCTTTGTAATTATTTCGGTAGTTCGACGTGCCCGCGATATTTAACGATATATGATCTTATACCTGTTTCGAGCGATCACGGACTTTCTACTTCACGCAGAAAGCTCACACCGTGAACGCCGTGAAAGTGCATTAATTTGTATTGTGCGCAGCGTTTGTTTCGCGATATAACGATAAAGAAAAACAACTTCGTACGTTGCCTATTATTTAACTCATTTGCATCATACAAAAAAGTAAAAGGAACTCGAGCAATTATCCCAGTTACGAATAACCATCATGTTATAAATAGTCGGAATTTTATTTTGGTTATTCATCGACGATGACAAATATACACGAAACATTAAAGACTATAAAAATGATTTCCTAGTCTTTTCACACTTTTAAATTGGAGAACTTTTATCGTTAAAGACGGGCACAGTTCAACGAACGTTTCACAACATGGCTTCCTATAAAACTAAGAAGTAAAAAATGATTTCACCGCGGAACGCTGACAGATACCTTTGTTATTGCCTTATTCCTTAAATAATGGCAACCATAGCAAGTCGTAAATTACGACCGGTTCTCTGAAAATTTGCATATATATCGTGCAGCAAGGTCCACAATGGCGAGTGTTTGAAACTTTAACACTCTCGAAATTATACTGCGCCGCATACCAAAGACGTTATGGAAATCGCTTTGTCGGATGGCGGGATGATTGATACCGAAGGAACAAATTGGTACATTGCCCACGATCAATGCAGTATAAGGAAAGTGGATCGATATTAATAACATTTCGTATCAAAGATATATCCAAAACTTCTACTTTAATCGTGTCTTGTCGCAATGAATACACTTTATATCGAATCATTGAACAAACTATACCTCAGGATCCCAAGGGGATTGCAAAGAGTTTATTTTGGTGAAGAATATTTAAAAATTCCAAAACTGTTCGAAAAGTTGTTCCTTAACTTCGTGAAGTGAGAAAACTCCCATAAGAATGGTCCAATTTTCAAGCAATCATAACTCCTACAATAGCCAATGGATCTGATTTCGTGGATATCTACAAAAAAGAATTAGAATTTTTAAGAAAAATCGACAGGTGTACGTGCTGAAATTTTTTGGCGAAAAAAAAATTTCAAATCCTTCTGGAAAAATTATTTTCTGTTGCGGGGCTCAATTACAATCAATTTTGGTGAATATACATATCCCTGAAATCCTGCGCACTTTCGAGAAAAAAATACAGTAGGTGGAGAAATTTTTCGGCGAAATTAAAAAATTTCAAATCATTCTAAAAAAATTATTGCGAGTTACGGGGGTCAATTACAATCATTTTTGGTGAATAGACATATCCTCGAATTCCTACGTGCTTTCGAGAAATAAATTCTTTACCAAAAATGTAATGTGTAACCAGAAATGTTTCTCTAATTTCATTTTCTGTCTCACTTCCTCTTATGTTTATTTGTGTAACCTGTTGGTAATGGAGCGAGTTCTAGATGACAATGGAGGTCTAGAGCCCCAGTAAAATGAGCCGAAAAAATACATTGCATATAAGGTCTAGTTGTATACCTTGTCTGTGCTTCTGCATTAGAAATGGCACGAAACGGTGGTCGATTATCAGAAGCGTCACGTGAATGTAAGAATCATGCGTGACTCGTGAGCCTTGGCACGCATTCTGCATACATTATCCTCTAAGTAACAATCGATAGAAACACTCACGCACTCTTATGCACTCGTGAATTCTCCGACGCCCACCTATCAGATAGCCACAATGCACCACCTACGTCGATCATTCAACTTCAACGTATAATGTTGTCTGTCAGCTGCACCCACTTGTTGACACGGGACAACGTGTCATATTTCTTCGCGGTAGCCGTACAGTCACGTTTTAATGCGAAATTCAAAATCTTTCAACGCTTAAACCTCCACGAAATACAAATTTTCTACACGAGACATACATCATTTCGATTGCTCGATCGATCGTACTAAGTGCAATGCAAGACATTTCGTGTAAACAATTCGATACTATTATAACCCGATATAACTTCATTTTAAGTTTACAAACTATGGTAAACTGTAAAAGAAACTAAAACAAAAAGACTGAAAGAAAAAATGAATACAAAAGTTACGCAAGAAAACCTAAATGGTCAGTTTCCTCTGTCCAGTTCCATTTTTTAACCGTGGACGAAAATCGTTGCACGTTCGATTATGTAAATTAACGTCTGCCGCGCAAAGACGCATTCGCTCATTACCCTATTTAACCATTAACGTATCGCGAGCGTGAAAAATTTCTGAAACAGCGACCAATAGTTGCGTTATTAGTTATTACTTCACAGTAATAACGCGATAGCTATTTGCATTTGCTGGTCGGTAGTTTGTGCCGCGGTAAAGTGTCTGCGAAACAAAGCCAATCAAGATCGGCCGATTGACATTTACAAGTCCGCGGACCGTAATAAAGAAAATAACCGAGCAAACCGACACTGCTTTCCATAGCGTGGGACGTGTATTGATGTTCAGAATCGGCCAAAGAATTGGAGCAAACGAATCCCGGCGTCTAATGTCGTGTATAATGGCCGCTGACCATTGAACTTCTAATCGTAAAACCAGTATCGCCCTCCGGTCGTCGGCTTCTACGGTCGGGGAGGAAGCAGGTACAGGTTGTTACAATAAAGCCGGCAGGCATGACAAATAAGTAAATCGTTTCGCTACCGTTAAACACGTGCGCTGCATTAATGGCGAACGTTGGTCCCACATAGGCGAAACACCCGGGGCGCGATCGAAAAGATGACAGGAACCGATCAATCTCAACCGATGCCCTAACTGCAACTCGACGATACGCTGACTGTTTCACCGACATCAAATTCAAAAAAATAATACTTCACGATTTACGTAATATTAAATATTGAGAGACGATTCGCACCACCAGATTATTCTCAGTATTAGATATTTCCACATATATTAAGCATTCTGTAAAATTGATAAAATATTAACAAAGGCTCAGGAGACGATGATGTTCCTCCAATATTACTTTAACAGCGTATTTTCTTAGAAGGGTTGAAATCAACCAGTGTACAATACTATAGTTAAATCGGTGACTCGAAGGTCTTGCACTCTCCTTCTTAGTAAATCATTTCTATCAGAATTTGAAAGGTTGTAAAAACTTTTTTCCCCGGTATCAACAATTTAACCTTGCCCGCACAACACGGTGTAAAACTGTATCAGTGAGTATTTCTGGTTGCAGACAGAGGGGGGAACCTTGGAAAATTATTTACGATTTTATCCACACGGGAATGTTCGTGTTACGTTTATCTTTTTTGAACCTTGGGCGTTAATAGCGATGAAAAAATGATTTATAAGAAACTCGGCGGAGTTATGTGTTATGTTCTTCGTTGTACGCGCGTAGCCACGTTCATCGCGATGATTTTCACGCGTAACCGCGTATTTTTGTGCGCATACAAGATCGAAGGCTCTAGTCATAACCAAGTCGTCCGCGACCAGGAAGTCAGTCGCCTCACGGCAAGGAGAGAAAGTCATACGAACATCATGACTCTTGTAAGATTCTACTGTTCTCTGAGGAAATTATACTGATCACGAGACTCGCGACCGATGCTCTGTATCCAGCCAATCTTTCCGAGCTCTTTCAGTCCTCGTTCGGTGATAAATTGCGGTACACTAGGAAGTACGCTTGAAAACCGTCGCTGAAGAATTTTAGAACCGTCAATTAACCGACACGTGTCTATCACAAAGAAATAGAAGCGTCTTCCCTCGTGCATTAACGTCCAACGTTTAAAATGAAACCAATCCCCACGGCGATATTCCAAAACTATAGTGTTGCGTTACCTCGTCGGTTCCATTGCGCCACGTTTGCTCGTCGAAAGTTTATAATTCAAAGTAGAAGAAGAAAAAACATAAAAATATTTAGTTCATTTTGTGACTTTATTGTTCTTCCAAATGTAATATAACAAATCTAAATAATTGCAGAATTCGTACGAACGTTTACCCACTTGGGATTCTTTGTATTTGCTATAATTATACATTCCAGTCTATTCGCTACAATATTTGCAAGATTCTTAGTCGATGATAAGACGTAATTATTTTTTAACTTTTTATAGTCTCGTTCAAGGGAACACGTTCGACATTTTCGTTGCTTACATAATAATTGATAAAATAAAATGTATCTGATTATGGACACGTTATCTAACGTTTAATGAAAGGTATAATAAAATACGTTGACGTGTAGTGTCTAAAAAGATTGTTATTAAAATCGATAATGTGCGTTGAAAAGTATTTGGTTCGATAAGATGTTATTTGATATTCGCGTTCCGCCATAAATTAACCGCAGAAAATTAAAAGGCAATTAATAGCTTGCGGGGCCAGGTATTTGATCCTTAATTAAAGAGAAAGTGTCGTCAGATTCTCGTAATTCACACTCGAGTAAAAATACGAAGCGACCCCACATTTCTGTGTAATTGACTGTCGATATTCATCCTAATTTGAAAACTCATCGTTGACTGGCGAAACACGCCTCTTCTTTCCGCGGAATGGTTCATGATGATTGTTACGTTATGGTTATGGTTTATTCAGTAATACTACCGCTATCGTCTACGTTTCTGTACAATTATGTGTAACGTATATCTTTAGGAACTATACATTCATTTCATCAGATAATAAGCCGTTGTCATATTATTATATGTGTTTAAAAGATGCTGTGTATGGCACAATCTCAGTTTTTATTACTCTAAGTAAATAAATCAGACGTGTATAATTTGCTGAGAAAGATTGCTATAACGGCATGGTAATTCTACGATTTGCTTAAAGGTAAACCGTGATTTAATTTGTCGAAATTTCTTTACTAAACATTCTTCGAAAACACAATTTTATTAATTTGTTTAGCCGTATTTTTAGTAAAATAGAATGTATTTAAAAATATAGATATCAAGTTTCATATTTTTACATGATTTTAGAAGTGTTCATCCGATAGCGAAAGTATCATCGAAGTCGCGGTTTTAATACCGAAGCGTATGTTAAACCGGGTGTGCTGATTTAACCACATTGCCAAGGCCAATCTCACTTAACGACAAAGACAACTAAAACATTAGAGATACCGAACCTGATACCGTACAATCGTGTATGTGTAACTTTCATCTCGCTATTGATCCATTTATAATCACTGTACGCTATACTTCAAATGGATGAACAAAATGTAGCGTGCATTTCACACAAATATGAAACGGAAGTGTGTGCGTGAAACGTGTTCTTCAACTTCATTATTATTCAAAGGCATTTTAGCCTGGCACGTGTCGATAGCAGCTAACAGATTTATATGTTGTTTTCAGTCTCCACGTACTATTTATATACGTGTGGTCGTAGTCGAAATAATGCAAATTGAGATAAAGTAAACAACCAAAAAATGAACTAAAACATCGTACGTTTGATGTATTTTTTAAACTCTATATTTTATCATTCTGTTAAAAAATGAAAATATTATTCTTATGAGAACGTTTTTTGTCTCTTTTGCACAAACTAATATTTTATAGTTCTTCGGAGTATTTGAAAATAATGGGAGAAATTGAAACGTACAAATTGCTCGTGCAAAAAAAAATCAAAAAGTCTTCTACCATTTTGCAATCCGAGGCTTTGTTATCGAGATTTAAACAGTTAAAGGTAATGAGCAGTGAATGGTGTCTGCGCAGGCGCGAGATCAGCTGACTGAAATATAAATGGCGCTCGTCATGAATTACTTCGATAAACTTTGACCGCTTGAATTTCGAAAACGATGTCTCCGATTGCAAAATGGCAAAGGACTTTTTGGTCTCTTTTTGCTTCTAGAATTTATCAACATTTCGAAACAGCCTGCAATTTATTATTTATTATACCTTAATAGCATTTTTAATTAACGTATAAAGTACCTGTCCAAATAATCGGACTTTTGATACAATTTTTAATATTAAGTAAACAGATTATATTTGACGATATTTATGAGTAATTTTATTTATTTCTGTGCTTCTACAGCGAAACTAACTTTCTAATTAAAATAATTTTTTAAATAAAAGCCTATTGGTTCCATTTGATTTAACTAATAAACTGCAGAAATGAACGTGGCTAGATCGAGGATGAAGACTATTTTATTTTTCTTTAACGATTATTGGGACAGTTGCCCCGAGCATTTGAAAAAATATCATTTTTAAAACGTCCCGAAGTATCAATTAAAAAGTCCAGTACATTAGTTGCAAACCGCGTCTTAAACATTTCTTACGGTACAAGCCGTTTCCGCAATTTGGTGTTCGATTTATTTACCTGCAAATCAATTGGTGAAACCGGCAAATCTTGATCGCGGACCCTTGCAAGTCGTTTGCTAGACGCACGAATCATGATCCGCTTTCCATGTTAGGATACGGAAACCGGGTGCATCCGATCGTAGATAGCATGCAACGTTATCGTTCAAGCGTCAAGATTTATGAGAGCACGAGCATCGATGTGACCCGTCCGATTTATCAGGTTTCAAATTTGATCGCTCCGTGAAAGTCGGTAGGCAATTAGAAAGCGTGATGTATGCGTCTCTTTACCGATATAAAAGTATATTTGCCACCTTTATTAATCTTTCACGATTATGTATTTTTTTTTTTCAACTAAATACTGGTTACTTCATTCCAAATTAAATTGCATTGGGATATCGAAACCGTTTGACCATATCAGGGGATCGAGAGTCTCGGACCAGCTTCGTTCAAGTTATTTCTTCTCCTCGGTCGAATCGTTGTTGCACGTTTACAAAATACCCCGGACAAACTATGATAAACCATTGCGCAAGCAACCGAACCGTTGCCTAAGCTAGCTTCTGTTAGGCTATATTCTATTGCGTTGGAAAACGATCGTTGATTATACACCGAATCTTATTATAAGAATTGTTTTGCTCGGAGTACGGTATCGGTGTCGCCCGTAAATTATGCATATATGCATCTATAATATATGCGCACTCTTTGCAACACGATTCCACGTACAAATTTGTCGATTTGCGCTCTTGCGTCATTTCTTTTTAAATAACAATAAGTCGAGGTGATTAACATTTGAAAGCAGCGCAAGTCCGTGTTCCTTTCTTTCGAGGTGATTAAACTTTGCCCCATTTATAAATATTCGCACTTGACAGAATGAATCTCGAGCTTGCAAAACATACAGTTAAATTATGGAAAATTTAAAGATTTATATAATTCATTAACTTTTATGTTTAAAATGATTTTACATCCATTTACACCAATAGAAACACGTGCAAACTATGTAGGTCCCATCAAGATGTTTGAATCCTCGAAACCACAATGCTTTGTTCTCTTCGAACAAACGAAAACAGGCTCAAACCACTTTCAAAGTCAGTAGTCTAATTCTAGCGGTTTCCTCGGGCAAAAGTGCGGGTCTCTAGATGTTTGGGCCCAAGTCGACATTACATTTTCCGGTTCTCCAAACGTCGATTAATAACGTTATAAAAGCGTTGCACGGATAGTTCCGGATGAAAGCAGTCGGAGATAGAAGAAGTCGAGAGTGAAAGAGGCAAAGTACGCGCGCACGGATTTTTCCCTTCGAGAGAAAGTTCTTGATTGAACCCTCGCGTTCGCCATGATAAATTAAACGAAAGTTTAAGTCGTCACGATCCCTAGGAGACGATCGCTACCTCGTGTAGCACGCCGACGATCCGTAGCTGGAGGAGATGGTGTACATGTACCGCACCATGGTAAAGCCGGATGCTTTCACTCTCGAGAAATATTTTCGAGGGACGAGATTCTTTCTCTCTCTCTCTGTCTCTTGCCGGTCTCTGTCCCTCTCCGATTCCCTCCTACCATAGTCTTCTCGCGAAACGTCCTTTTCAATGCGATCTTCCAACGATGAAGGTGTGGCTGCAAACTCCCACGTTCCGTGGCAAGTGATTCCCATGATACCGAGCTTGGGCCCGTTAATGTTGCGCATCGATGCGCCTTCCCTTTTCTGCGGTTCGTGTTTAACATTGTTTCCTTCGATACGTTGAAAACTTATCCCATCTACGCGAATTGTTCTTACCAAATCCTTTTTTTCTAACATTTTAACAGCGCAAATAATAGTCAATTCAGTCAATCTTGACCCGTGGCAAGATTTTAGAAATTCGCGTTCTTGGTAAGGATCGAGTTGAGGACATTTGGACAATTATATAATCAAAATTTCTGGTCAATTTGTGCTTTATGCCTTGGATTTTAATTCGTTTGCAGTGGAATTCCGTTTATGACAAGTAGTGATAAACTGTTTTAGTGATACATGTAGCTCAACCAGGATTATACTACTATTTCAATTTTGATAAGGGCTTAGAAATGTTTAGTTGAAGAGTGAAAATAACTCGTAGATGCATACTGTGTGTTTCGATATAATGGTGCATTTCTCTCGGAATTACTCGTTTAGCTTTCTACGAGTACATTTCACTTTTGATAAATAAATTTTCTGCATAGCTCCGTTTGACCTAAGGGTCTCGGAACGTAACCGCGCGAACCTCGGACACTTTGGAACGCAACCAATTGAAATACACGGTGAACGAGAAGTGCTCTGGAAGCTCTGGAGAGCCGCAGTGACAAGATCCTTCCTACCTGCGCGAAGATTAATGAAATAGCATTCAATTAAATCCGAAGCGGCGCCCCTGATTCAGCGAATAAATGCAGATTATCGCACAACAGTTATGCGCGTCTCCCAACGTCGGTGTACTTTCAATTACCCCCGGATTGTTGTGTTGGTGTCGTTGATTCTAGATACGGATAGAACCGCACGAAGTTTGCGATCACGATGGCCAGGATTAACGAGGTAGTCTCGCGCCTGGTAACGTTAGTTCCTGGAACACACCGCGTTCGTCACTTGAGATGAAACCGTTCTCGACTAAATTACGTTTCGAAATCGTTAGCGTATTCGGAATACCGCTTCGATAGAGTGCTTGTCTCATTAACGATTATTGATGGAAAAGTTCCAGTAAGCACGTTGGATTTCTTTCGCCCCAGAGGCACTTTATTACACCTCTGTTCGTCTATTGTACTATCGTTTGAAACGTATTTAGAAGTACGTACATCTTCATAATGCAATAGGTTGCTTTCCATTGTGCCAACGAACGGTCGTTGAATTTATTTACTTTACGATAGTAATCGTAAAAGACGAAAAAGAGTCTCCTTAACGAACCACGAGTAACGAAAGTATTGCAATCGCCGGTAGATTACACCCCTTACGTTTCATATCTTTCGGTTATCATCGTTTCTCACAGTTTGTTGTATCTCCGGCGGGAATAAACGTCAATTAAGGTCGAATTGGCAAACTTTTAATTAATTATATTTAAACATTTATGAGGGAAAAGATACGTTATAGAAAAGTTACATTATTCTCACGCTATACTTCACTTTTTCGACATTGTTTCATACATTCTTTTGACGAGAATTCATTTAACATGATTCACATTTCTTAAGTGGAGTACCCAGGACTTTTTGAAAAGTTGACATTAAACTGGACCATTTTCAAACTCGACAGAAAATATTAATAGACTTGCCATATATCAGAGATTTTTGTAACTTCATTATATTTTAAATAGTTTCAATGATTATCGTGTCGAAATTGGAATTTATCCAGTGAATAGAAACAAATACAAAAGTCTAATCGTATCTTGAAATAACAATATAATTTAAACGTAAATGAGAAGAGAAACGTGGGCATAAAACTATTATATTCCATTTTTATAAAAAAGTGTAAAGGAGAATCCGGTCGAGAGGACATTCCTGTCTCGAAAACTTCTGTATTTTTAAACATCATGACCACATTATTGTGACCAGGTTTCTTTCTCCGGTGACTAACACATAATAAAAACTAATTTATCACAACTAATTTCGATTTCGAGTGATTTCGATTTAGACTAAATCATTTGATGATCTAGTGTTTCTCGGATGTTTTCATTTTGTATTTCTCATACTATTGAACAGAAAAATATCGTTGACAGTATCTTAGGAAACAGGAAACGCGCGTTCCTGTCGCGCATCGAATCAAAGAAAATTTATAATAACACAACCTCGTCTCCCGGACGTGTCGAGGCCAAAGAGAGCTCTCCACTTAATATGCTAAATGCAAGTATATTAATTATGAAGTGGTTAGCGATTTTCAACGTCCGGTTATGCTTACATTCACCGGGCGATAAAATATTATCAAGATATCACTCAGGAAGGTCTCACAAGCATCTCGTTACGTTATAATACGGCAATGCTGCTGGCTCACAGTGGAATTTTTCAAAAGGATCTGAAATCTGAAAGTAGGAAGCGCCTAATTCGCGATTTCAATCGTTCTGGCACAAATTTTCCTGTCGTTTCGCGGTGGGTACGTAATATTCCGAGTCCTTTCTCATTGCGACCCAGGGCGAAAAAAGGAACGAGAGAGTTTCGTATTTCGAACGATGGTAATCACTTCCTCGTCGGTTTGCCGAACGGTCATAAGAATCCGGTTTGATTTGCGATTTGATTATGTCGTTCGCGAGCGTATTACAATTTCAAAGTAGCCACGTCTCGCTGGGAACAAAAAACTACATTTTGTCTTTGTGATGTACCGCGGGTGAACGAGCGATTCCTTTCGTTGACGCTGAAGCCACGTTCGTCGCTCGAATTTTCGCGTATCGGTTCTCTCTGTAAGCTCCCTTCGTATTCTTGTGGAATTTCAAAATTTTAGACACCATCGAATTTAATCTGCATCTACTAATAATCACTCATCGATGCTTATTCGAAATTTTCTAAACCAGGAAAAAAATCTTCGTTACATGTTCTTCAAACGTTTGGACGGATGGAATTTTTTTAAGTTAAATAAAATACTTAATCATGGATAAGGCGTAAGGAGCTCATGATTGTGAGAACATGGGACAATAAGGTTGATATGAACCGCGACTTTCCAGGTCGTCAGGTCCGTCTTATTATCTGGTTGTAATTGTACGGTGCACGACACTTTTTTGCTAAAAATTGCGAGAGACAGAAGGAACAAAAAAGCGTCACCTCCGGCCCTTGCCGCGAACAATGGCGTAAACAATGTCGAGAGCGCGGTACAAACGGGACAAGTTCCCGTCGGGATGATCCTCATTGTTGTTGACTTCAGAAAGTATCGCTCAAGACCGCGGTTACGTAAACGGTAGATTAACATTTGATAATCGCTACTGTCGCACAGTAGAAGAAGAACATACGTATGTCCTAAAGAAGCGACGCGTCACCCATACGTTATTACTCAAGAATACGACCACATATCTTTCGACATCGACCGACTGATTGTTCTCTTGCACGGACGCTACTGGCAACACATCTTTAGAAAGTGGTGAGGTATATCGATGGGTTTCGAAGACTGATATCTGTGTCATCGTGTAACACAAGGTATGATCGATATAGAATGCGCCAGCACTTTGGAGACGAATGTCCAAAACGGTGTCTATCGATTAATTGGATCTTCAACGGGAACAAAAGACGCGAGCAAATTCTTAATCGTTCGATTAAGGATGGGACAAACTAGATTGACTCATCATCCAGTAACAAAAGAACCTTCTTACCGGGGAAATCGTAATTAAGTACTAACTGTCGAGTGCGTTGTTGAAGCATTTCCAGGGCAAAGAAACGTATGCAAAGAACATATGTCAACGAAGGGAATGCTGTATCAAAAACAGGAATCCACGATGAAATTTGATTAAATAAAACATTACCTTACTAAATTAATCGATTTCAAAAGGCAAATACAAAAGTAGATCATTGACGTACGATTAAAATACGGGGTTTATATTAGATGTTAAAAGTGTAACACTCAATCGATAGGACAGACATTTTATTTTGGTGGTCCACAAAATAAAAAATATTAAATACATCGAGACTTTAGTAATAACGAACATGTGCACACGATTTAAGAAAAAGTTCAAGTATGTTTTTTCTCTTTTTGGACCGTAGATCTCTGTCAGTTCGTAAACCATTTTCAGCTATACTGTTTAAAAGGAGTTTAATGAGTTGCGAAACTGCATATCATTCTTCGGTGTTGCAATACTGTAATTCTCATAGTACATCGGTGAATCGCCTCTAAATGTTTAAAGTTCATAGGAACAGCGTACACATGGTTTGCTGCAAGGGTAAATGTTATTCTCATATTCAATACCTTCATTGTATTGCTGTAATTCCAGAGTTACTGAAATCAAACACTACGTTACGCTAATTATTCTATAAATATTTATTATCAATCCTCGTATACGATCACGCTGTGTAAAATTACCTTTTTGGAAAATTGTAATTACCTGCCTCTGAATATGGCATATATATTTTTTCTTTTTATTTGGCAAATAAAGTCGAATGAAAAGAAAGAAATAAATAAAATAAAGTGAGTCAATATTTTGTAAAACGGATGATTAGGGAAACAACAACAATCTTTAACCAACGATAAATTACCGGAATTTCACAGATTTGCTGTAACAAATTATTTGCCAAACAGTTGGAAACGTATTACATTGCGGCAACCATAATTGATGTTGTGAAATACCGCCGACAGCCAGCGGTTTAATTTTATTTGAGAAACGTTCCTTAAATAGTCTAACTTTATTCAAATAAATATAATAGTCTCAGAATCATAATTATTTTTTTTTAAATTAAATTCTTGTTTTAAGAATTTTACAGTCTTTTCATTAACAGAATGAAATAGCAAAGTGACCAAATCTCGATTTAAAAAAACAAATCATAGCACTGTATGCTCCACTTTACACAAACTTTTGTTTCACACAGTTTTCAATATAACAAACGCTTTTCAAGTAGTTCAGATGGATCACCCTGTGTAGTGTGCAGTCTAGCATATCAAAGGGAATCGGTAAGAAGTTCGGTTGAAGTTTCCTTATCACTCGTTATCTTCGATCACGTGAAAGTTTTATCCAATTAGAAGCAACCGCAAGGCAGGAATAATTTCCCTCGAATTTTGTTCTTTGCGAACTCTCGGACGAGGAGCAAAAAAAGAAGCCGCTGGTAGGAAATGCACGAGGCGATTTTAACTGAGTATCTTGTCTTTCAAACTATACTTGACAGGTGGAGCCAAGGGAGTGACTGTACCAACGTTTTAACTTTGAACACTCTCCACGAGAATCTCCGGAGACGTCGTCGCTAAACGTTTGCGGCCTATCATCGCAGTAATTGACTTTCTCTCCTGACAACGATGAAAGAAAACTGTCGTAGTTGCTCGAATAGACTGCGTTAATTTATCTTTTCAACTTTTACTATAATATAATAAAATGTTGCTTAGTCACCAATAACGTAACATTCCTATAGTCGAAGAGTTTTTAAAAATGGACCCCTGTGCGTCGACCTAGCTACGCTACTTATCGTATTTGTTGGCCCCACGAGTGGCCAGCTGTAAATACATAAATTATTATAATTGAAAAGAAAGGTGAATACAAATATCTGCTAAACGGCAAGGTGGTACACGTGCAACTTATCGTTGACGCACATTATAAAAGGAGAATATGTCGGAAGTAATATATTTACCTCGAGGATAACGAGACCGAAAGTAATCACGCTGTTCATAACGGTGGTCGGTTCGCCGAATGGCGTACCAGGTGTGTACGTTCTTTTCTTAAATCGGTCCACAAAGTATGGTCGTTTACGAAAACACGTCAAGGTCCGTGAAATTTCAATAAATTTCAAACCAGTCGCGCGTTATTCGATTGGCAGGTAAATAGAATCCGTAAATATTCATTCTTAAACATTATTTCGAAACTATAATTTGGGTAATGTTTCGACTATTCTAAATTTCTAGAATTTTGCTATGAAAAATTCTTCAAAACATCTGATAAATCTAGGAGCATATAAATTGTTTGTCCAGTGGACGTTAGAAATAAAATTTTTTCATATCCTTGTACAAATTATAATTTCTCAGTTTTGTGTATTTTTATTTGGTTTTTTCAAACTATATTAAATGAATTTTGACTGAGAGTAAGTACATGTATTCTGTCACTTTTCAACACGTTTTTAATTTTTACATTTAGCACACTATTTTGTAACGAATTGCGTTATCCTTTATAAAGTTGATCTCGTTTCTAAAGACACGTATTTTGTTGCAGACGGAGCACCGGTTCCTGAGGATGCAATCGAACACGAGGTGAGAAAAAACAGCAATGAAAAACATGAATGATCGACCAATAATTTTTAGATTCCATTTTACAAGGAGAAAGTACAAGACTTGATTTACTTCAGGAAACGAGATCGGCGATTATTTTTTGTGGCTCAATTTGTACAATATGTTCATCTACCCTCATTTACGGTTACTCGAACGAAATTCATACGTGAATATTTCAATCGCGAAGTTATTTTTAATATCTCCTACTATCTTGTTTCGCGATATTTTACGAGCTTACATATGTTCCATTTAGAAAATATAACCACATGTTCGGGACGAGATAAGAAGAAATATATTTCGTTAAAAATGTAAATTGCACGAGGTAATAATTTGAAGTGCATTCGTAATATAATTTTTAATGCTTGCTCCCTCTTTTCGCTGATATAAATTTAATACAATAATAAAAAAGCCTATTTCGTTTAACTTCTTAATGCCAAAATTTATGAAACGAATTTTATTTTATTTTAAACGAAATATATTTAATTTGAAATTATAAATTGCGCTAGGAAATACTTTTAAGTGAATATCTTCCTAATGCAATTTTTAATACTTGCTTCTTCTTTTCCCTTGGTACGTCATTTGTATGTGGTACTTGTAGAGATTAGGTCAGAACACATAAAGAAGTTTCTTGCATACTTCCTTCTTTTCATTTAATTTAAGGAGGTATTCTTTATGGCAGGAGATAATGATAAAGATTAAAAACGTGCTCATTAAGCCTTTATGTAACGGTACCAGACTCGTTTAAAATTCTCCTTAGCTTAATAGTTCCCTGTCAAACAAAGCCAATCAAGAGTAGAATTATGATTCTCGAATATTTTGCAGCATTAAACTAAGCACGGATGTCGAAGAAAATTTTTGAAAAATTTTAATAACTGTCGCTGAATCCTTAGACACGAATATATATGTGTACTATTAAAAAAAAAAAACACTACGCGATATAAGATCTGATATATAACACTTGCTAAAGGGGGGAATAAATATTGACACAATATTAAGGAAATTGGGAAAATATATTTATAGCAGCGTTTATTACGACGAACGACGTTATTAGTCAGTCATTACGTGGCGATCTAAGGCCATTAAATACGCTCGATATCGTCCCGCTAATCAGGAATATTAAAAATCCAGGAAACTATCGATAATTATAATTTCGTACTGGTTCGGTTACATGATTCATTTTATTCGATACAATATTACGGCTACTATGTACTTCGTTTAATTATTTAATGTCTTTCAGGTTTCATAAAATCGTACGGAACGAAAACATTCAAATCTGGCTTGTAATTTTTTAAATAATCACGCTTGATTCCGAAAGGATATCGTAAATTCGACATATCGTTTCCGATAATTAAAGGCTGTTTTACGATGTGTAAATAAATGAAAGCGTATCGGTAAACTTTCGTAACATATACTAATAGATTAAACACCCATTATTTAAATACTTGTTCAAATTTAGCACGTTGACGCCGGTTTTCCTTGTTTAGGGATATCTTTGACATTTTCAAATTATAGTATCGCGAATAGAAGCATTCGATAGCACACTTGTTATTTTATCGTATTTCTAATGTCAATGATAAGATTAAAAAATTTACATAGATTAAAGTTCAGTTACAGTGAATGTTTTATGGTGGTGCAATTGTTGCTAGCCTCTTTGCGCAATATCAATTGTTCTATTCAAATTTCTATGCTGACATTATCAATAATCGATCTAGGATATCTTCTATTTTATCTTGTGTTTCTTTGGTTAAAGTTTATCTGGAACTGTAGTTCTAAAGTTGTCTTGAAACAATAAAAATCAAATGTTAAATTTTGGCAGTGCATCGAATTGATGAAGAAAACAATTTTGGCGTTCGTAATAGTGATTTACGTTAATTTAATCGGAGTATGTTTTTCTAACAAAGTGAATGGCTATACTAAATATGTTCGCTTTCGTGGAGCACCATTCGATAAATTCATTCCTTTCGAACTTGTTATTACGCTTAAATTATTATTAAATGATTTTATATTTGTAAAAAAAATGACTAAAAATTTGTTTTTCATTAAATATTGTGGTTGAAAATATTTAATTTTCTATGGTAAATTAATTTAAAGTCTCTTTCAGTTTCATTATTTAATATCAGTTTCGATCGTTTAAATTTACAAATTTACAAATTATTAATAACGCAAACAATCTCTAACAGCGTCCGATTACCGACGCATTTAGCTTTTTAGAGCCGGTAGGTTTAACGCGACTAAAATGCTATCTGCCAGCAAGGTGTTCGTTGGACTTGAGCGAGCAAGATTTATGCAAATGCTTTTTCATTCCACCTTGCAAATCGAACGATGGAATTTTAATGAATCGTATAACTATAATGCAGAACGTCAGTTTCATTTGTATAAATGGAGAGACTCTCTTATTAGTAGTCGATCAATCACTCTTACGATGCGATGATAGTTTTGATCTAGAATGGGATCAAAATGGCGTAGGTCGATATCCCACGATCAGACGAAGCGACGGAACGGTTTTCGCCCCGAGGATCGCCGCGATACTTTCGCGTCTATCGTCTCTGGATCCGTAATAATGCTTCTACGTTTTCTTGGCGGCGTGATTATTTCTCTCGGCACAGTGGATCATCTATCCTGTAGCCTGCAGCTCGGTAGACTGATTGCCCTTAATACACATATAATTTATGCAGCAAAGGGGGAGGATTGGACGCTGCGGCTAATTGGATTCCCCGCGTACAAATGTTGAGTTAATATAATAATCATCATTGCGTTGTGTTACTTGTACGAACGAGCCGCAAGATTAATTTGCGTTCTGTAATCGCGTGCTAATAACGGCTCCTTTTCTTTCTTTTGCGGTCAGCTGGTGCCACGATCTATCTTCTTGTGTCCTGTATTACGATCGCTGCCGAGGATGCCGGGAGATTTGTCGTGATTTTGATCTCGTTCAAGCGAACGACCCTTTCACTTGTTACTTCATTGCCTTTCTACGCCGTTTACTAAAATAAAAAAAAAAAAAAAATAAGAAATGGGAAAACAAAAAGCGACTGTTCCTAACGGGTGCTCGACGAGAAAAATATGTTAAGCGATCGCTCGGGGTTCCAGCGGAGATCTAAAGGATCCCGTCCACGTAACGCGTGGATGCCCTTTTGCTAAACTTTCTAGGAATATTATTCGTCATCTCCTTCGTTAGTGCCTTTTACCAGACGTCCTTTTATTGTTAAGATGAACAGTAACGTCGATTGTATAAATTAATCGGGAAATAATCCATTTTTTGGATAAGCAGTCTAAGAAAGTCAAAGTTTATGAAAGAACATTTGGTAAACGTAATATAAAAAGTATATCAATAATTCCTGGATTCAGTTAAGCTTCTTACTTTTTCTAAAATTAATGTTTTAAAGGCATCTATTTCAGTTTTCATTTCTATGTTGCTTTTCTAGTTGATCGATCTTCTAAGAATAATTGTAACTTTAATCACTCATCTTTTTTTTAAATTTTAATAGTTCAAAATTTATTTTCCAATTTCAACAAATAATTTAGTGTTTAAAAGTTACGATTTAAGTATTTCTTTAAAATAGTTTCTAGATTCGTACGATGTTGAATTTGTCAGAAATAACTATTTCATGAATCTCTTTTTCTTGTGTTTACCTTTCGCCTAATTATATTCGATAAATAATTATCAGAAAAAATTCCGTTAAGATTTCAGTTTTCAGTAAAATGGATGTTCTCTAAAAGAAAAAAAAAAATAGAAAACAATAAGCATTTCTGATTTCGAGGCCCGATAAGTTTCGAGAATCCAGAAAACCCAGGTATCGACTCATCTCTAATTTTAGCATTCGCGATTCCGATGCTTCGAACACAAAGGATGATCGATCCAGGGTTTCGTAAGTTTTGTTCCAACGTACGAGCATTCTAGTCGAAGATTATCAGAAAAAGTCCGTTCTGCAATCAAAATTCCATGCGTAATTACGCTAATTGAAGTCACCGTAGGATTGTATCCGAGTAATTTACCGCGACATTTCTTCTATCGTGATCATGGTCAGAATTGTTAAAACAGAATCGGGGTCATCTGTTATTACGCGTTCTAGCAGCTCATTTATCAACTTCATTTACAAGACCAAGAGGCATTTGTTGTCTACGAATCTCCAAATAACATTCACTCATGGTTCATTTGTAAAAGAACGCACGAATACATTAATCCGGCGTCTGTTTGCCGGAAAATGTTCTGCGCCTCATTGATTTATAACTGTTTCTACATTCGTAACCCATCAGAAACTTGGTAACTTTATTTATGTTCTTACGCTTAACAGTATGTACTTCGCCGCCATATAGAAGAAAATACGTTCTATTTTAGAGAATGCATAAATCCTATCTTGCAATCGTAAATTGTGGCAGATGGTACGTCCATACTTTGTTACGAAGAAGGAAAGAATCGCTGTAATTATCAAGTGGAAATATTACACACTTCCAATGAAAGGTGCATTGTAGAAATTATTTATACCGACTTTTAAAGGGATACGTAATTTTACGTTAGGAAAGCATATATCATCTTTAACTACTCGATACTTTTGTTGCTGTTATATTAAGGATATTGAGCCTTTCGCCCCCTTCTCCTCGAGGTTTCTTTTGTTTAATCTATATTACAGAGAAGAATGGGAAATGTTAAACTATAAAATATAAAAACTATTTTTATTTTCATTTTTTCCTTGTACATTTCAATTTTTTATAATTCTTAAATTTGGAAAAAGACTTTACTTAACTTGCAATATAGCTAACGTTAAAGAATATACACAGAAAACATTAAAATTTGCATTACTTTTATTACGAAACTTTCTCTTCCATCAGTATTAAAAACAGCTTCTTGAAGGTTGAAACAAATTTCATAAGTTTACAAAATGTTAACAGCTATCGATTAATAACGATTAACCCACATTTCTCTGTTTAATAAAAGCTAAATCAGTAATTAAAAAGAACCAGCTTCCAACCTACTCGATCTGCACGCGTACGAGACGATAAAACTCTGAAACCGATATCGATTTTACCCACGCGCGATAAATATTTATACACGTGACAAATATTTTCATTTACACGTACAGCTACTCGTAGCGCGGTTGTATAACCACATACACGTGTAACCGAATTACCATACAATCGTAAAACCCGGCATATCTTACCTCCCAGTAAATAACCAATAATCGAATCTCCAATGGGTATCGATCGTTGCCTTTAGATAGGTTCAAAAGCGAGCCGGCAGAAATGATTACAGAAGCAAAGAATTATACGAATACAGAGTAGGCAGATATAGTTATAGCGGTCCCCGGTTGACCTGACATATTTGTAACAATGCTAGGTGTGTCACTGGCGTGTTGCAACTGATTTCAGCGTCTATCGTCTGTATTAACATTGACGCGTGAGCATTGCACGCGTCTGCACGTGCACGTTCCTTAACCAGATAACAGTGCACGCGTAATACCGAACGGGATAGATATAGGTGCAGCCAGTATACACGTCATATGCATGATACAAGCTATATAACTAGTTTTACAGGCGGTCGTCGACACGAAGATGTCTTAAATGTCAAGGCGAGGACAACGGCATAGTTGTCCTAGTAGGCAGACCCTAGCCTTTTATGAGATCGGTCAATGAGCTCCGCGAAAGGAACTTAAACGCACTTCATCTTGGCATATCTTTTTACAGGTGTAGGCCAATACGGAGCACCCGATTTTTAAACGCGGTGGAATGTTCATACACTGACGTATCAAATGTACGCGCATACCGCGACGATATTAGCATCTGTGCAGCTAGAACGAATCCAAGTTTCGTAAAAAAGACACTCGATCCACTCATAATCTGTCTTTGCTTTCGAAATGTATCTTGAGACGAAATAGAGGACTTTAGGTAATGATTTTGTACAGGCAAAGCAGCAGACATCTTGGTTATTTCAGTTCACTCTTGCTAGGTGCGATATCATTCCAATAGAAATAGATTTTGTATAACAATTCATAATAAAAATGTTGCTGGACTGTTACATAAAGACTCAGACCATTTCCCAGTTTGTTGTTAACTGCTTAAAATTTACGTTCCTTGTTCTTATGAAAATAATAAAGAAAGTACGTTTACATAAAGCCCCTGGATATGATGGAATACAAAATATAGTACAACATTTGTTAAAAACAAATAGAAAAAATTCACTACAAACAAGTTTCTTTTCATTTATAGCAAGTCACCATTATAATATATAAACACAAATTGGGAGTAACTGTATTTTTCTTTCAATCACGAAGGAACCTATCAATGAAAATATTATTCCTCAGTAACAATCCTTGTAACGTTAATAAACTATTTCTCTGTGCCCTAGGATTCCATGGCGGCTGCTTCGAAGGTGGACGAAGAGTACGAGAACGACGACGATTCCGACCTGTACATGGAACCAGGAGCAACAGAGCCAGACGACGAAGACAAAGACGAAGAAAGTCAGAAGCAATCGACCGAGGACGAGTCTGTCGAACAACCTGAAAATAAAACAGTGTCAACAAGCATCGTCCCAGCGAATAACAGTTCCAAGGACCAGGACGCCCAAAACACCGACGAGGCCAGTCACTCGGAAACGCCCGAGTCCGAAAACAAGAGCTTGGAAACAGACAGTCAGAATTTCTTCCCCTCATTCGCGGAGCTGTTCGCGAATCACAGACTGCCATTCACGGAACAGCGATACAGGCCCAACAGGTTCCTAGGATACTTCCAGCGTGATCGTAGCGGCTACCAGAGCGCAGCAGCGACCCCGAAGGACGTTCAACATCCACTTTTAGGATCCGGTAACTTCGGAGTGATTCGAGGCGGCACGTACTATCCGGAGGAAAAGGAAAACGACGAGTACTCGGCGGACGATAGTCTCTACAATCCCTACTATCACGGCGGGAATCGTGGCCGGGCAAACTATTACAGGAACCCTAAACCGCAACCAGTTCGCGGCGGCGACTTCTTCGCGAACTTCCGCGACTTCGCCGACATCACCGCCCCTCCCAAGTCCAGTTTCTCGCATCTGTCGGTGGTTTACGCGAACAAAAACGGCAGCACGACCGGCCGTATCACGGAGCCGAGGAACATCATCGAGACGCTGAGAATGCTGGAGGAGGAGGGCCAGGTGAACTCTGAGGCGACCACCACGACGGAAGCGCCGAGGAAGAAGCAAAGCAAGGGCAAAAGGAAACTCATTAAGATAAAGCAATACGAGGACGACAAGGCCAGGAGGTCTCGCATGACCGTCGAGCCGTTGTTGGCCCTCAGCTGAACGTGCACCGGGACTCGCGTTGTACGGTAGTGCGGATGCTGACCACGGGACTCGTCCCAAACGCGGAATCTGGCCAACGAGATCAGAACCAAAGTCTGAAACGTGTCGTCGTTGTCCCACTATCGGATGAAGTTCGAAAACAAAAGGGACAGTGACAAAACGCTCGCGTTCCCCCGCCTCTGATTTGTTCGGGGAACAGACGGTCTGAATTTTTCGAGAAATTTATTTTGCAAGAGACCGGGTTACATCGAACGAGAGGGGCTCGCGGACCGCGTGAACGACGTTTCTCGCTTCGTACTCGTCATTTTTCCCAATCGCGAACGCGGTTCCGGGTTCGGTGTAATTTTCGATGCTCGTGGCGATCGAGGCGATCGCGCGGAAACGGGGCGGATCGTTTACGTTGACCGTGAGAAATGATAATAAACGATCGATGAAATTACTACCTGCGCGGCGTTTCGTTTTCCGGTTCGGTTGTCTAACTCGTTACGAGGGAACTAAACACGCGAGGAGATACATACGTGGATGCTGGTTAAAGTTTATCGAAGTCGGAAGATCCAGGGAGGGGAGTAAACTCTTTTTCTGTTTTATGGTTTTGTGAAAAATTATTTATTGATCAAGGAGAAGAGCAATCGTTGGGTAGAGGAAAATTATTGTTAAACTTGTTGCTACGATTCTGGAATTGGCAGAATTCGTGTGAAATCTGTGAAACGTTTCAAAATTTGAGAGTGACAAACATTATGGCTTAGAAAAAGTACCCCAAAAACGAACCCCCAATTTACTTATATAATATTCTTTATATTAACGTTGAAATTAATTTCCCAGCGGCGAAGTATCATTGAATTTGCTGTTATGAACCTGTAATTGGCAGAATTCGTGTGAAATGTTTCAAAATTTGGGAGTGGCAAACATGATGGCTTAGAAAAAGTGCTCCAAATCTGATCTCCCAGTATCAACGACGTCGCTTTTCTCTACTATTTCACGATCGATTAAAACCAATCATCAGTCCAAAGCTTAAAACAATCGACATTCTACGTTGTATAAGTGAGTTCAAAGGCTGTAATTTGAAATCGAAATTCCTAGTTGCAAGGAAGATACGAACGTCGTCGATCAGTTAATTAGACAATTTTTCCACGCAAGCTGTCATCTTGACGTCGGAAGAGTATGTTAAACTCGTCTACCAGCAATTCACGGACACGTTTCAAATTGCTTGAATGCACTTGCGTGTGCACTTTCGTTATGCTAGAGTAAGCCCCGGTCTGGCACGAGTAAAACGTACGTATGTGTTACACTAACGTAAATTTCTTCACGCAATCTCGCGTTCACCGCGATTCGAGCGCGAAAAACATGAAATTCGTGGCACGCGTTATCATCGGGCGCGAATTTGTTCGCGCAAGGAAAGTTCGCAGAGCGTTTATTTGCGCGTACCTTTTTTTTGTAAGTAAATTGTGCCGCTCTGCCTCGCGTTTTCTTTAGTGTTTTAACTAAAGCGGAACCGGACTAACATTTGCGCCCTCATTCGATGAACAATTCGTTCGTGGACCTCATTCCTGTGTCTAGCTAGTAGGTTTAAACGTTAAGACCAATTGTAAATAAGTATTTTTCTTTTTCTCTTCTCTTTTAAGTGCAGAGTGTGTTTTTGCTGCGTTCGTCAAATTCACGAAGACTTTTATTAATCATCATCGGTTCAATCCTTGATCCGCGAACGCCGGGTCGCTTTGACCAAAACATACCTCTTCTTCGCGCAAAAAGAAATCGAAAAGTCCTTTGCCATTTTGCAATGCGAGGCTTCGTTATCGAGATACGAGCAGTTAAAGATTGTCGTGCGCTGACTGGGATATTAAATGGCGCGCACCAACAATTATATCGCTAAACTTTAACTGTTCGAATCTCAATAACGAAGCCTTCGATTGTAAAATGGTAAAGTACTTTTCGATTTCTTTTTGCTCGAAGAATTTATATGTCCATTTCCTTTTCATAAATTAAATTTATATATTCACGGACACTTTCATTTGTATCAGCTTTGTACGTAAGCGATTTTTACACAAATATCTTTGAATTATACAGTGAGTCCATCGTTTACGTGATTACTTTTAAAAGATACTCATAACTAGGTAAATTAAAACAACCGTAATAAATAAATTACCATCGCATATATTTAGGAAAGGAATTGTTCACCACGATAACGTATAATACCCCACACATAGGAAGTAATTTTGTGTAAAAGAATAAATACGAAATATCGAATGAAATTTTTTCATTGGAGACCAATTTATGTATGTCTAGACTAAATTAATAAATTTGTTGACTTGGCTTTTTTCTTTCCAGGACTGATCTTTCTCAAAATTTAATTGAAGTACAAGTGTTGGCATAATCGTGTAACTCGAGGACTCACTGTATCTTTTTTGCGTACTTGGAAGCATGCATTTCAATCGTGTTTATCTTCCTCAAAATTCCAGAACCGTTCGAATATCGACGAAAGTCACAGCGAAGATTCGCGGCTGCGTTTCATAAAAGAAAACATTATGGAACGAGCTGATTATGCGAGTCCTTCGCCGTAGATCTCGGCAAATTGTTATTACAGTTGTTGTTGGTTATTTTAAGCGTATCGGTAGACGTAACGGTTAATCGTAAAAGCACTGTCAAAGATTGCGTTTCGTACTGTTCACGCTATTGCAAAGGACACGATAAAATACTGAAATAAAATATATTTTTCATAAACCACGAGAACCTGAAACGCCAGGATTTCCACCCACGATTTACGAACGAAGCGTTCGCTCTCTAGGTAAGTAAACTGTACTAACAATAAACGAACGACTAAATTGGAAAATCGAGAAATTCAATTACATTTATATACACGTAATTGTTACTGTATTTCGAGCAGTTGACAAAAGTAGTATCGTCTAAAAAATGTTACAGCATAAAACTTTTGGTAGTCACGGACATTTTTGTTTTACACGATTTCATATACGGGGTGACAATACATATATCGTTATTGATTAATACATTTTCCTAACATAGTGATTAATTTCCCAATGCCTGCGTGAATTTCTGCGTAAGATGCGTTTTTATACATCCAGGCTGGTGTACTGAAAACATTGTATTTTTTACATCGAGTTACATCCTTCACTCCTTTCAATTCTATCTTGGCTCCCATATTTTCAGCCTTTTCAATAGCGTCAGCGTACGGCCAGTCTTCTTTCGGTGCTGCGCATGAAATTACGTGTTATTAAAAATTATGAGTAGTTAAGTCGTATTGCTCAAACAAATTCCTAAATATAGATTCTAAAAGTACACAAAAAAATAGGCTTCCTATCATTCCAGTTTTTAGAAATTATTGGTAAAAGAATAAGAAAAAATTCTATTTTGAATACTAATTTTTAAATTTTGTGATTTACATTTTAATATAGAAATCGGTTCTTCATGAAAAGGCCTCAATCGTACCACTTTGATTTTAACCATTTTATGTAGGATGATAGACAAATATTTTTAACAATTTGTGTGAAATATTAACCACAGTTACTCGGTAGTTTTAAAGATATAATTGAGTGAAGTTGCATGAACTGAAGGGTTTAAAACAATATGGTGTATAAAGATCTGTAAGGTGGTCCAGATAATAAGATAAATAACTAAATAGAATTCAGTATACAGTGATGAGCAAAACTAGGATTTTCAAAAATATTAAGACTGATTTAGATACACGACCAATACTCAAATTTTGAGAAACTCACATTCTTTTCCCAGTGTAATTTTAGCACCTTTTAACACTTTAGCGATTAGAACACTGGCTATGCAGATCGACCCGATTGGCTTTTTCTCACAATAGAAATCTTCGATAAGTTTCTCTAAATCAGGATGCACGGTGCAATTAGCACCTTTTTCCGCGAAATCGCTCCTTCAAGAAATGATGAACAAACATATAATTAAGAGTTAATGAATATAAATATTAGATAAATATTATCTATTATTTTCTTTTCACATTTCATTGCAATTCTTTCATTGTAAACTACGCATAACACATACTTTCATTATTATTATTATTATTTGTTACTCTGAATCTGGTCAACAGCATAGTTTATTGTCAATTTTGTATAAAATTTTAAGAAAGATGAACTATACAAAATATTCCCTTTTGTAATAATTTTTAAAGTATCTAAATCTAAAAACATTAATAAAAAATATATATCGATGTTTCATCAGCTTTTAGTAAATAGCTTCTAAATAGTTTCATGATTCTTTAACTTTATACTTTTTCTGCAATGTTTATTAAAAAGGCGAACAAATATAAAAATTAGTAAACTGCCACGCGTCTTTTCAGAATTTATTTTAAACTATTTAACAATTCTTCTTTATCGAATGATATTACAAAATTTCTAGACTTTTACTGTCCGATTGTCTTCGTTGAAATTATGATCGATTAAACTTTTCATATTTTTATACGTATCTTTTGGGATAATTTGAAAGCAAAGTTAACGTGCTTATAACTTCCGTTCCCTAGCATTTACATAATCGTTGGTACAATTAACAATCGTAATTATTTCCAAACACAATAATTTTCGTAAGCAGTAGCTTATTCACTGACATAATAAAAATCGTAATAGTCTTTAATATCGTCAAGAATCGGGAAAGGTAGAACACAATAAATAATTATAATATGAATGATTTAGTAGAGCACCTGTATATATCAAGAACACGCTTAAAGAATATATTGAAATAATATACGGTATGTGATTAACAACAATTATTCTTTTAGTTATCTTTACAGCAAAAATAAGTTGGAGTAACGAGAATCGGTAATGGGAATAATAAAAGAAAAAATTTCTTTATATTAAGTTCCTTTCTATTAAAGATTCACGTATAATATGTTAGTATACTCACTCCACGTAAAAAGAATTGTAATTTGTATACCAAGTGAAAGCAGCAAATAATTTAATTTTATGCTAATTATTACGTTTGAATTTTTGCCGAAGGAGATAAAAAACTACATGACCAAAATTGTTATTTAAATATATGTTAGTGTTTTTCATATCCCTTTCCTATGTATTCGTTCTTTCATGAATGGAAATAACCACGATAATAAAATATTTAGAATTATATACGGATAATGATAAACTCTTATTTGAATTAAATTGCAGGATAATTAATTAAAAATCCGGAACATTCAATATGGGCAAAATTAATTTTCCAAGTCACTGCACAACTCGTATAATTGATGTACGAAACGATTCTTCTTTCGAAACTAGCCGTGTTCTCGTCGGATTCTATTATAAAAAGGCATCGTTTAACGGGACTTTAAAGGACAGTTCTATGGGAATGGGAAAGAATTTGAAAATTTACGTCAGCTGAAACAATACGTCGCAACAGAATGGAGTAGTTTATCATTATCCTTCCAACGGGCGCGCCTGATACTTTAACATGAGCGTGTGTCGTAATTTTCACGACCACCACATAGTATTTTATGTTTTAGTGTGTTACAACTGCAAAAAATAATCACACAGGCACGACAAATAAATAAGCCGTGACTTATTTTTAAATGAAACCGAGAATTATGACCAAAGTTAGCAACTTTGTCTCTACTCGTTAGGAATTTTCGTGGGATTTCTCTTTTTGTCTCTTTTCGAGATTACAAATTAACTTTGTCTTTTTCTACTTGTATTTTATACAAATTTCTCAATATTTTTTACAAATAATTTTACGTTAGATTAAAGAATGTTCTTTCTTCGGTAAATCTTAGCAATAATAATGATGTATATTGTTCAGGTGTAAAGAAATATATAACGTTAATCTTGAACAAAAATTATGCAGGCGGAATTGAAATGGAAAGTATTCTTCTATAAGCATTTATTTGAAAAAGTATCGTAATTTCTCGCTTTGAAATGTTATCGTGCTTGTTTGGAGTATCCGTGGAAATACTAACAGCGTTTTAGCAGCGCCGAACCCCCCAGGGATGACGAGTGCCCCGTGTGTGCAAGCTTCGCATTCGCATAATGGTTTAATGGACGACCTAGCCAATCTTGCAGCTTCGACGAGCGCGTTTCTACCACTGCACTGTTTGTCTGTTTCTTTGGTAAGATGATCGACAATATCGCAAAGTTCTACGTCCGGCGCGTAGAAACACGGCCTCATATCTTTCTGACATAGATGTATCGTCGCTGAAATGGCCTCCGAAATATCGGTACCGTCGAGGTAGCCGGAACCACACAATATCTACCACAAAAATATTCGAAATCGAAAAGATACATCAAATAATAATAACGTAAAATCTCCAGACGAAAAGATGCAATAAGTATTACCCAATTCCTTCCCCTTCTACTATACTAAAGAAAATTATTAATATTATACGAAATATAGAATTCTGAAGAAACAAAGAATATTTATTTGGTTAAAAAATAATTACGAGTGGAAATAGTTAAGGCTAGGAGGTTCACAGTTAATCCATAATATTCTTTTGATTCCCATTTTAAAACGAATAGAATTTAATAGTATCGCGAGTACTTACGATAGCTATGGGTATTGGTTCACGACATTTTCTTCGTTCCCTGTATTTTCTGTTAAAAATTCGTGTCGTTTGGTCGTTGGACAACAGAGCTGGCACAAGTGCAGGGGAATCATTTTTAAGTAGATGCATGAAACGAGTGCGCAACATAATGCGCCGCGATAAAAAAATAAAATTCTTATCCAAAATTCAATTCTTCATCGGGACTGTGTTTGACGAATAATTTTGAACGACAAATTCTTCCATTTTGCTCGTACGCGGTATTCGCCTGTTTCGTTCAGACACGTTAAAAAAAAAAACGATTTTTGATAATACTGACGTCACAGTTCGCGGAATTGAACTTTGACTTCCGAGAGTTGAGAGCAGAGGGCAGAATTGTTCGGAATAACAAGAGGAGTCGTTCCATGGAAGGTTCACGAACTATATCGAGGTTGCTTCTGCTCCATCGATATGTTCGCGTCGTATCCGGCGGTATCGGGTTAGAAACCATGCTGGGCGACGTAGAAACTACGGAGAAGGGCGAAAATATTGGATAGAAGGATGGCGTGGCAAAGATAAAATAGTAGAGACGTAAGAAAAAGTTCGAAGTACCTCCCATGCTTAAATAAACATCGGCATGGTAGGCTGAACTTACTTTATGGCTCGTATAACCTTCATTGTGCTCTTGGAGCAATTTTCGCTCAGACTATGAATACGAAACACATAATGGGGAACGGTGGAGAGATTTAACAACACCATGAGAAAGAGTGCACGCGATAATAAATCTTCCCCATCTCATTGAAATATACAATGAGATTTTTGGGGAAATAAGTAACGACTGCTATAACCGAAATAAAGGAGAGCTGTAGCATAACAATTATTTCCTCGACCGAACTGTCATTAATTACTGATATATTTTTATTGTCACTGATCATTTTATATTCTTAAAATTTCTAACTTACAGTGTTACTTTAGCGTCATTTAATTTCTCGATTATTCTTATAACATATGTAAAATGAATTTTTCGATATTCATTTCTATTATCCACTCTCCGTCTTACAAGCGTCCATCAACGCGCATTAAAAATATTAAAACTTTAGATGAGTGCAGTTCCGAAACTACTAGTGTTTTATTAATTATTGAGCCATTGTTAGAAACGGCAAAGCCTCCCCTTTAAAATGGCTGTTGGATTTTGTCGATCCGACTTCCCGTTTTCGAGATATCGCAATTTATGTAAATAGGTAATTTTTAAGAAATTCTCTTATAGGACTTCCCGTGTTAAAGTAGGCACTAACCCGTATTGAAATTACTAAAACTTTAATTACCTGCAGTTCCGAAACTACTAGTGCTTTCTTGATTATTAAGACATTGTTAGCGGCGGCAAAGCTTCCTCTTTGAAATGGTTTTTGGATTTTGTCGATCCGACTTTCCGTTTTCGAGATATCGTAATTTATGTAAAAGGGTATTTTTCTTAATTTGACTATCTCTGTCTCCGTCTGACGCGTCGCGCCGTGCCTCCTTGTCGCGCGTGAGTCGAGACAGTCACGTGACCAGGAAGCGTAGTATTTCCAAGAATTTACTACGCACTGTTTACTATTTTCACGCGCGCGAGATCAATGAGTTCGCGAGCGCACAACGAAACGTAAACAAACCCTATCTCCGAAACTAGCCACCGCATCGACTTGAAATTAAAATCGCTATATCTTTGGAACTAATGGAGCTATCGACTCGTACAAACGCTCATTTTAAAGGGCATTTCATCCCTCATCATATGAACGTAACAACTATTATTATTTATGCTGTCTTCTATGTTTATTTTAACATTTATTTTGACTCTACATACCCAAAGAAGTTTCAGTAATTCCTACTGATCGTACGACTCGTAAAGTAAAAACAATTGAAGCTGCTTTTCATTTATCAATACTATATTTCCAGGTATAGAAATTCCCTACGATACCAGTTACTACGAATACATGATACTGATCAAAGATTAAAATTGAATTTCTTCGTTAAATGTTCGATCACTGTTACGTTTGTATTAAGGAATCTAGCAAGTTGAACTCGATGCATTCAATTTATTTCGAAATCACGAATCAGGGAATCTCGGCTTATTCTAATTATCAACCGAAGACGAGTAGACCCTCGAGTGCCGTTTCGTTGGCCTGCCATCTCGTTGCTCCCTTTTCTATGAGATGCACGAAGGCTTACGCATAATCTTATGTAAATCCGGCGCTACCCTTATGCCTGTACGCCATTCCATATAGGAAGAGCAACTTACGTGGGTCGGTTCTCCGGTTACATATGGAAAGGGATGCTTAGGCGACGGTTCGCCGGTGTTGTACGGGCTAGGGCGCGGGGCTTATATGAATGTTAAAATAAGTTTGAAATTGTCGCGGACAAGTTCGGCCCCGTGGGAGGCGCCCGTCGAGTAATTCCACTGTGCCGGCGGTTTCGGCCCTTCGGCGAGTTTGCAACCAGCCGCGAATTCGTAGGAACTTCTACGGTCATAGCTGTCGACTTCCGCTACTTGTCGACATCTTGCTATTAATAATACGCCTTCATCGAGCCGAGTTAGGCAAGACACGCTGCCCGCTAAATAAATTAAACACCATTAATCTACCATTTTTCGGCGTTTCCTCAACCCCTTTATACGCGATTCAATTTAATTTATTATAAGCAAAGACATAGTCATACTCTGCAATAATATGATGTTTCCATTTTTATATAACGTTAATAAATATACGCTTTGGAGATGAATTTTACAAAGAGAAAACAATAAGGAAAGTTCGTGTTAGACTCTATTTGTTCAAAATGATTTTCTTCAATGTAAACGTAAACTTGGAGACGTCTTATTATTGGCTGTATTTTAACCTCTTCGTCAAGGTATTATTTATAATAATAGTATCTGACATTTGTTGACTAGACAAATTTCTCATTTTTGCACATGGCCTATTTCAATAATCTGACAAGTAGTATCTAATGTTCATAGAAAGTATTTACAGAATTAAAATACCACCTGTTCCTATATATAGAACTATAAAAGTTAATAACTTTTTAACGAAGCCTCAATTAACAAATTGGTATTCTTGATTTTCGTCTTATTTTGGCCTCTAGAATATCCCATTAAAATGTTTCCCAGGGATGGCCGATTCGATTGTCCTGGCGTATAAGATAAGGCCTGTCTTAATTCTAATTTGAATTTAAACGTGTCAGTATTTATCTTTAGTAACAATGTGAACGTCCTGTAAGGCGTACAAGTGGAGAATTTAGGGTAAATATTTTAGCGACCGGGAAGTCACGGTGTCTCGATAATAATCGTCGCTGTCGTTTCTTACGCGTCGCGAAAGTTCCAGGCAACGGAAACGGAAACAAACTTATAGGGAGATACGTGAACTGCGCCTGCTCGCGGCAGAACATCCCCCGGTGACACGGGCAGAGCGAACTAAAGCCGTTTTACCGAATGACAGCCCCGGTGATATTCAGGCGAAGACGTCGTCGCGTATCGGAGGGAGAGGGATCGTCGTCGTCGTCGTGGAGGTTCTCTCGAAAAGTTTAAATCACGGATCTCGCCGCGAAGGCGGCTCGTACGCGTGGCACGGACGATTTCAGAGGGTCGTCCGAGAGTTAGCTTGGGTGGTTGGTTGATGGGTAAATGCGATGTGATGCGAGTAACTGAGTGGCTAATTGAATGAAGTGCCTCCCAGGAGCGTCGATCCGTCGCGTGTCACACGTCAGAATTTCCGCACCGGGAACCTGAAATTACGACGATTGTCGGTTCTCTGCCAATTATTAAACCGCGGGTATGATTGCCGCCGCGCGGAATTGCGTTGCCCCGGATGCGAAACGCCGTACACGTACGCTGGAATCGTTTCTCTGTCGGCTATCGGATACACAACGACAGAGAAAGTTTGGTGTTGATACGATGGAGAGAGCCAGAGAAACCGGACCTGCCTGTCAATCATTAATAACCCGTCAAGCATATCGACAGTTCGATTTCTACCGATACCGAAATTCGTGGGAGGGTGCGAAAGGAGAAGCGATCGTTTATCGGCTCCTAAAACTCCTGTTGATTGGTGGCTCAGATATGTCACGGTACGTCTATCTATTACGATAAAATAATAGGACACGATTTTCAAACTCCCCTGTATCTCGAAGAAAGGCTTTCTACGCAGACGTGTAAACAGTGTAAACAGTTCTTAAGGGGCCATTCCTCTGTGACACCTTCAAAAAATCAATTTCTCTTTTTTTTCATTCTTCGAAAGTACATTAAAATGTTAAATTTTTAAAGGAAAATTTCAAGTATTGTTCACGTTTTTACAAATTTGATACAAACTTTTAAATACGTTTTTCTGGAAACGTAATTTTTCCACCTGATGTAGATAAAATCTCAAAAATTATTTCGTACAATTTCTGTGGACGTTACGAGCTATGTATCCCCATATTCATTATTTCCCCATCGATTAGTTTTATACAGCCATTACTTTTTAATGTAGCATCAACGAAATGAATATTTGTTTTCCCTCCGTGCATAATACCTCTCCGAATCATGAGCCCCCCTCCGATTATTTGACGTTTTATGCGAAACGTTGGTTCTTTTATCGAGGTCGAGAAAATAATCAAATGATAAATTTATTTCTGAATAAATAGTATCTTGACTGTTTAATAAATACAATTAATCGTCAGAAAATTAGCAGTATTTAATATTGTTATAAAGATTTATTACAGTTATTATACACATTTCTATAAATATGAATTTCCTATACATACACAGCCGCTCAATCTTCTCGTGCGTGAGAACTACTTTTTTTTAGACGAGCTACTCCGCGATTTACACGCAGAGTCAGGCAAATTTTATTCACGAACATCGAATAAAAGTTTTAGACTCGTTCGTAAATTAGTTTTTGCCCCCTGTCTCTCTCGCCTGGACGTTGGTTTGAAAAATCCATTAACGAATTCTAATTTACGAATGAGACGTAAATGGAAATTAGTTCACGACTGCATCGAACATTTTTCATTTTTAACAGAAGTATATCAAATAAATTACAGCTCGAACTAGTAAATCTAATGCTCAAAAGATTTGAAAGTTATTTTCATTACTTTCAAGCTAGTTCTGACACAATAAAATGAAAATCGAAACGTAGAATATGAAGAACGTTAGATAATAAAAAAAATAAATCTAGATAGGACTGTGGAATGTTAACGAGCCTGTAAAAATAATTTCTACAAGAAATTGTGGCTAGTTTGCAATTGTCTAACAGCAAAGTATCAGTTTCCTGGCCAATTTGGGGATTTTGGTCTGGCAATCAACACGTTAAATAATTCTAGAAGCATATTAGGGGCAAAGAATCGAAATGAACTCGTTCGAGACACTCTGTCCAACCGCGATCTGGTATCGGCGCTAAAATCAGGATGATTTCGTGGTATTTTGTTCGGTGGCTCAAAGCAGTGACGCGTGACAAACGGATTGCGGTTTTCCGAATCGGTCGCCATTCCCATGCGTTTCAGAAAACATGATAGGAGGATCGGAGAGTAAGCGTATGGGAGTTTGCAGCATTGCGGATTGGTAAAGCAGGCTGCTTATGCATTCTTGGCGCGAAGGCAATCGCGGGGATGGAGGATGTTGGCAGGGGTTGGATGCTGTGCGAGAACCAGACAAGAGAACAATTACGCGCCGTCAGCCCCGTGACCGGTAGGATGCCATGAGATGAATCAAAACTAGGTGTGCCATCACCCCTGGGCCAGCTCCATCTTTGCGCAACGAGGCCACGTTCCTTGTCCCGGAGGGGAAAGATCGAATCTCGATCGGTAAGCGAAGTTGGCAGGTTCGACGAATGTTCCGGAGGACCAATTTACGGAGACTTGTCAGTGGCTAAGTTTACGTATTTCTCTTACGATTTCGATTGTCCGTTAGACGAGACCAACCCATCGACTAAAAATGACCATTTATTTTCGCCATGGTAATGCCGCGGAGATTAATCAAAGAGAAAATATTGCTGTGAATTATTAACAAACTTGGATTGATTTATTTTTACTTATTTTCCTTCCATTCTGTGTCTCTTTGTCCGCCAATGTATTTCTCTTTTCTCGTTTTTTCGTGGCTTGGTGGGATCGCTTCCCTAATTTTCAACACGATCAAACATTATTTCCAACTTTTTCCACCACTACAGTGAAACTTTCGTTTAACCGATATTAAGAAGTTTTTCGTTTCGCACCGAGGATAACTTCTGTCGTAGATGTTGCTTTATTTTTTGACCCTCGCACCCCATTTTTGGCCACGTAAACCCGATGCCCCGGGCTAAAAGAAGTTCGATCCGCTTCTATTTTATTTTTATTTAAATTATCGTACGTTGTACTGGAATTTATTCTCATAATCTAATAGAATCCAGCGGAGGTGTTATTTCTGGCTAATAATAACAAAGCGAATAATGAAAATACTAAATACTAAACTGTTGACTATCGAATAACTAATGACCAATTAAAACCACCACAAATTCGAAAATCAGAGCCTCCTTTTCATAACGATCCCCTTAGAATTTGATGCATGGCTTTTTCCAACATTTTCTTCCACTTTGAAGGAGTGTATCTTCTGTTATAAGACACACGCGATTCGGAAGTTGAACGTGTATTTAAATCTTAACCAAAAAATAAAACAACAAATATCTTATTCTGCTAATTTTTCGAAGTGTCTTATTAACGAATCGTAGAATCGATGATATCGTTTCTAAACATTCGGTAAGACGAACTAAACGCACGGATATATTAATTACGTGTATTTCAGATACGCGTGAAACGGGTATCTCCATTAAATAGTCGCATACGTTATCGCGACGTGTGCCGTTAGTCGTTCGTACTGCAATTACGAGGCACGCTTTATCCTAAGAGTCGGTGTAATTAATTTCGCGAAACGCTGTCACACAATATTCCGCCCTCGCAAGTCCACGTGGCCCGCGAGCGTTCACGCGCCTCCGCCTGTCTAAAACTGTTTTCAGCAAGATTTGTTTCGCGCCGCGTTTACCAGGCGTTCCTAAATCTAAAACGTCCGCTCGCCGCGAGTTTCAAGGAAGTCGGGGTGCCATTAAAATCTCGGTAAAGTTCATCTCGCTGGAATAAATGAATAAATAGGGGGTCTCGTTCGCGACGGTAGAAAGGGGTTGGTCGACATACAGCGGAATTATAAAGCGGTTTAAGCCTCACGCCCTACCAAAAGAATACGAAATTAAAATTTGTCCTCGACAATCTTCGCGGAACGGGCGACGACGAGAAACGAACGTTTTGAATAAAATCTCTTCTCGAAGGTCTTCACGGCAAGGGCGACAACGAAAGGCAAACGGTTTAAATGTGCCAAGTGTATTACATTCGATAAAGATACTTTCTTACGATGGACGTGGAGTAAGTAACCTCTGCCAAAATTTTATTTGAAACCAGAATAATAAATAACTATTCGAAATTATCAATTTAGTCTTTTACTTCTTGCAGCGTTTTTTGAAATAACAGAAATAATTTTATTACTCGGTATAATGGTAAATTTAAATAATGAAGTCGTTTTGTTCTATTATTTGTAATAACAAGTGTTTCTGAATCTATAATTAAGTAATTTAGTAGAATAAAATTTGTTTGTAGGATAAGCGTGTGACTGAATACGATGTCCGACTATTATCGTTATTTCTACTTGCACTGATGGCCAAGTCTGACTCTATCCCACGTATATCACTTGAATATTCAAAATCGGTTTTCTCGAGAACAAAGTTTCGTAATACCATTAACTAAAGTTGTACTTCTGATTTGAAATGATTGATCTAAAATGAATCAAACTACGAAATTTTTGCTACCAACGCTAAGAATTCTTGAATCCGTGGTCAGAAATAAATTTAATAATATTCTATCACCCGGTGAGGCTTACAAATATTACCAAACACATTTTCTCAATATCTATTCTTTTCACGAAGTTTGAGTATTCGCCAGGTCTTTTTCGATTGGCGTCGATTGTTTCTGGGCGCGGTGTTTGATTATTAAATGTATCAAGCGTACAATGACGAGAAGTTGTAGGTCCCGGTCCATTCTTCGCGATAATTCCGTCTTGAAGATTGTTCGTGGAAGAAAGAGTCGGTCGTTGCAGAGCGCGAACAACTAGCGAGTCTCGAGAATTCGAGACGAGTTTCGTCGTGAGGGAGTTTTATTGTATTTTTTTCATTAACAAGTCCAGGTCGGTCCCAGGGGGGCGGAAAAGTTGGCGGTGAGTTTTAGCGAGACTTTTGTTAATGTTCGGAATTAACGGAGTAAGGAGACTTTAAGTCATAAGGCCCCACGGGAACGCGGGGTTCGACGCGAACTTTCACGATTCTTTATTTCTTTATCAACTCCGACCCCTGGTTCCACCTCCGCCTCACGGAATGCTCGCCAGCTCGACGAACCGTTTCTTCTCGCTACGCCAGCACTCTATAATTACTTTGTTCGGCACAATTCTCTTATTTTCTTTCCCTTTCGCCCTTACGACACTGCAAGCGACTGGAACCGTACCATTCCCGGCTGAAACCTCCCTGAATTCGCGCAGGAAAATTGTGGCACCAGTTAATAACGTCCTCTCGATTATGCACGTCACGTCCTTCAATCCTTATTTCGAATTTCGAACAGTTTTCGAAATGGTTCTGCAACTTTTTAATAACTTCCATTCGAGACACGAGCTATTAAGCTTTTCATAAATAAGTTTTCATATTATATAGTATAGAATAAAGTGGGGGACATGTGAAGCAATATATTTCAAAATTAACATAAAAAAACTGCTTTTTCATTTATTTAATGTAACACATTTGAGAAAGATACGCGTTGGTGCATTTATATTCTTTCTCGATCAAGCTTTTCCTTTTACAACCATTATGAGAGTGGTCGATTTGGACCCGACAGTCGATTGATTGGTTACAAGAGACTGTGTACATTCTGACCACTCTTCGTATGGGACGTTACGAGGACACACGTTCATCTCGGACCGAGTACCGTTATAGTACAACCCCATACGTCAATCGTCATAGCAATGAAACATCAAAACGTACACGGTGCAATCATGTTACATTATGCATCATGTTTCTCCTGTTGCGTGCAATGCCATAGAGTTTGTGACAAGACTACCCCAATCATCATAGACAATACAATCTTCTTGCAAAGCTTCTTAACGTTGACGATTTTCTTTTAAATATAAATATAAAATTATTTTCGCACAATGTATAACAAAATTCCGCTGCACTTTTTAAGTCACACTTATTGCATGGAAATAGAGACAAAAATAAATGTAAAGACTTGCTGGTAACAATTTTAAGAAATTTCGTTTCAGAAGATTTTTACTCCTTTTAGTTTCGGGTCCATTTTTACCCAAATCAGTTAATTTAATGTAGTTATGTTGCAACAACGTATTGCCCTCTTCAGGGTTACGAAAGATTAAAAATCATTAAAATTCTCTATAACATAATACATAAAGGAATCGATAAGAGCATAGACAAGTCAAAAAATAATATAACAATATCACCATAATTGTTTAATTCAAAGGACAAAGGAGACAAAAGAAAAACGATTCAAACCACAAATACCAATCGAACTAAAATTAAAAACATTTTACTATTTATCATTCAAAAAATAAATATAAGACACGGAGAATATATTCGTAAATAAGAACGTTTTCAAAATCTTAAATACAAATCAATTACAGATAAATTGTTCATTTAGAATTTATAATGCAATCGATGCTTATCCACGATACCTGATTTAATTTTCAAAGTTTCGACCGGCAGATTCGTGACAGAATTAACGAAATCAATCGAACGTACACTAGAATCAATGCGATTCTTTAATTTTCTAATGAGCAATCGCCGGGAAATGAAATTCCTCGGCTAACTGGGCGCGCGGAAATCGAATAAAAAAATCTTCGTACGTATTTCGGTAATGAGGCGAAAATTGAGACAGCTTTATTAAGTCGAGGGAAGCTGCCCTGATTAAGTTACAACTCGACCCCTCGGGCGGCTACCAAAGTCACCCTCGTTGCTAATTTTATTTATTACGCAATTTAAAAATCGATGCTACGATAGGAACCAATAAAGGAACACTCGTGAGGTTAAAACACTTCTTAACTCCACGATGCGTGTTCTGTATAGGTTAAACTCCGAATACTATATTTATTCGCAACTACAATTTACACGAAATGTATTCACTCGTATATGTAAGTTCTTTTCTAAGTAAACCACAGATAATTTATAAGTATCATAGTCGTTTCATTGTTAAATATTAAATTGGAATTATATAAGGGAACTTTTGTAAGAAATATAACGTAATTCGACCTCTCAGTTCGTCGGAATTGTATAATTGATGATAACATGATTTTCGTGCAACGAGTTTTTGACGAGTAGCTCGATTCCATATAACAAGTCGCTAACTACGAGGGCACAGCAACAACCCGTCGTACGCTAACCAGGTTAATTTAACCTGATTAACCGAAGCCTAAGAGCTGACTTAGTTAGAGGAGCGGTTGCGCGACGAGGGCGGGGGGTAAATATCTCTGCTGTCAGTCTCTACATTTTTAATTAATTAATCATCAATTTGCACACGAAATGCGCTCCAGGAAGTTAAACGTATGCTTGCAAGCCTCGGGATCGCGGGACTTTACAAAATAATGTATTTTTCGTGAAAATATCATCGAATTATAACACTACAAATAATACCAATCAATTTTATAATTTTTAAATATTTAGTGATAGCGAGTAAAATTTTTAATTAATTATAATAAGGAGATGCTTATATAATATTTTCCTCAAAGTTTTGTTTATCAATGAATAAAAATTTTAAATTAGTTGTAATAACGAGGCAATTGATTTTGTAATTTTTATTAGGGACAGTAGGTTAGATTTGTTGGTAGCAAATAAAATTTGAAATCAATTATAATGAGAGGGTCGATTTTATTATTTTTATTTATTATTTTTATTTATTGAGAAATAAAGTTTGAAATTAGTTGTAATAAAGAGATATTTAATTTTATCATTTTTGTTAGGGAAAAGTATTTGTTAGTATGAATAAAATTAGTGGTAATAATTTATAGTACAATGAGTATAGTAATTTATTTAAATTTTATTAATTTCTTTAGTTTGCAAAACTGATCGAGAAACACCCCTTATTTTTATGTATATATTCTTGCTCCACTAGAAAGTATAACATGTAACAATGTTGCAACATTGTTGAATCTTCTGTTACGTCAGGAATAATAAGTCTCCGCGAATACTATTTCTCGGTGTATCTTGACTCGATCAACGACTGCTCGCGCGACTTCCGGTGACACATCGTTGTTGTAAAAAGTTAGGGTGGCAAGGAAGATTGGATCCTCCATTTAGCGAGCAGTTAGCAGGTAGTGCGAGCCTAGATTGCAAAATTAGGCGACAGACCTAGCGTCATCCGTTGCACGTTTTGGGAGTACAGGATCCCCTCGAGTACTACCAACCTCGTATATTCCTCCAAGACCGTAGTCCAACGCAAAGGACTTTATCGGGTGCTTGCTTCGTAATTAGCCACTTTGAATCTCAAAGGTTCCACAGGAATCCCTTAAGATTCCCGCCGTAACGCTGCACGATCTGTTCTAAATCTATTATGTTCGATACTGCACACAACAATGAATATTTTATTCTCAAAAATTGTCGCGAGACAATTCTCCCTAAAATCTTATAAACGATGTTGATATATTGTGTATTATAACGATATTTCCCGCGGACAATATTCAGTCTAACAACAAGGATGTCAGGAATGTTCGTAATTCTAGAAATTATTAGAATGTTAGGCAAATATTGCTAAAATTGTTAGCGAATATAGCTGTTATTTATATTGAAAGGAATATATTCTTTCACACGTATCTAAAAATTTAATCTGTTTATGTCGTTTCTCATTCAAGTGTCCAGACCTAATCCACTCATAAATACACATGCACGGAATATAATTATCTCGTTTCCGTTACGTTCGTTCACAGTCGATTTTCGGAAAGGTCTTGACACGGGTGGTGCTGTTGGGCTTAAAAATTGTCGAAGAATCTGAACCAGATCGTTTCCCTGGCGGCTCATTTAGAAAAGCGTCAGTAATGTAGGCCAGTGTCCGACAGTTGCAGAATGCATCGCAACGCAGCCGTCCATAGGAGGTTGCAGGTTTCACGTGCACGCACACGATCTCAGTGTACGCAAGCATTCTACGTCGAGGTAATAAAACATTTCGCGTGCGAGGGTATAATTGTCGGGGTCGGCCCGTGCGCGGTTTATACGGTGCTGGTACGATGAGGGGCGGCAAGGGACGGCGAGGGGTATGTAGTCTAGGTTTAGGGGCCCCGGGAGGGTACCGCGCCCCCTTTTTCATCCTGTAGTTATTTATCGCCCTGTTTCCTACTCTCTCTCGCTCTATCGCGGGTTCTATATACCCTTGGCTTGACCAGTGGCGAAGGCGGTATAGCTAGTTGGTAACGTCGGTGATAGAACGTGATACGTTTGTTTTCAGTGGTAGTAGATTTGCTTCGACCTTCGTCAAGTCGTTCATGACCCTCGATTCAAGAATTGCTCGGCATATTTCGTTTTACGCTTACCGAACCCTCGCACGGATTCCTTTTCCTCTCTTCGTCCGCGAGCTCGAATACGAGATTTCACGCGATTTCACGGTCGAAAATCAACGCCAATGAGAAAATATCCCACTACTGTTAACGCGTATTAAAAATACTAAAACTATGTTTTCTGCGTAACTGAGTCACCATTAGAAGCGGCAAAGCTTCCACTTTGAAACGATTTTTGTTTTGGAGATATCGTAATTTAAATAAAAGAGTTTAGATGCGTACGATTGAGCCACTGTCAAAAGCAGCAAGCTTTGATTCGGTTTCCAGAAGTTTCGAAGCAAAAGAGGGCGACGGAACGCATTAAAAGCGCGTAGTCTCCGCGGGACTTATTATAGGTCAAGAAAATCGGGAAGAATTTTGATTTTCGTAGACAGAACGTTCCAGACAGGAGACTGACGGGACTTGCAATTGAGGGGAAACGCGTTCAGCAGTAACATTCTGTCGGGAGGGTTCGGTATTCCAGCTACGTAAGTGACACATTGACGGGAGCTGACCACCGGTTGGCAGCCCTGACCGTCTCCCCAGGGTGGCTAGTTACCGCATGATTGGCCTTCCATTACCATATAACGTGCACACTAACGTGTATGCGGTCCTCCACGATATTCCTGGCCCACCTTTCGATGTGCTTCGATTTCATGGATTTCTAAACAAGACGAAGCATGCAAGATTCTGACAGAATTCGTACCGAGTGGTTAGGCCAAAGCAGAGTACTTACTATTTAAGCTAGAAATACTAGAAAACTTGAATGAGATAGGCTTCCGTTATTTTCCGTTTTATATTAAATGAGTGGAGTCCAATTTCTATTAATTTGGCCATGGAAGCAATCGAATCGTTAAAACCAAAACAGTTCGAGCTATAATTTTTCTGTTCGAAGAAGGTAAAAAAAAATTTAAATTAATTGAAAATTTTATTAGTTCTTGATTTACAATGTTTAACAATATTTCTACCCCCGCTTAGTGTATGCCTATTCCGAGCAAAAGATGTCTTTTGAAATTTGACATTTAATTGTCAATTTGAGTCATTACTAACATCACCTTGACACCTTTGAAAGAAATAGTGTTAACCACAAATATAAACTTCAAGAGTATTCCATCTTGAAAATTATTTAATTAATTTCACTTCTTTTTTGAATAGTAGAACACGCCCCTTGAAAAACGACAAGGTTAAAAGCTGTAATTATTCCTCCAGTGTGGATCGTACCGACATATTCATATATTTAACACTTCAATGTTAAATGTTCATCGTGAATGAACATTTAACGATTTAATGCCAGAGCAAAGGACTCGTTTGTAAAAAATGGTAACCTATCGTTAATGGAAGTGGGCATCGATTCCCCCAGGGGTATGAAAATGTTTTTTTTTTTCGTAACACTCGCGCTTTTTTCGACATTCTGGCGCAAGTCGACAAGGTGTACGAGCGTGGCTGTACCGAGGTTTCAAAGGTTTTTGCGGCCTTATCTCCCTTACGACCCTTGATATAAGGAGCAGACTCGATGAAGAGAACAACCCTGCCACGGTTAGATGGATAGACACGATGCGAATGTACGTAGACATGTGAGGGTGCACTCGCTTAATTACACCAGAGGCCTCGTGGGATGCTGAGAGGTTGAAGCGACCTTACTCTCCCTCTTCTGTCCTTTCGGCTCTCCACCTTCGACTCTCTTCCCCTCCCTTCGCCGGCTCGTTCCCTCTCTTTCTCTGGCTCCCGTGACGTCGGCAACCTACTCTCCAGACGTAACGCATCTCCGCACTGAGATTTCCAAACTGGCGCGTTGGTAAGCTGGCACTGCATCTCTCCAGGGGACCCGTGGCCGGTTGCAGTCGAATGCACTGTCTGCATCGTTGAGGCGTTCTGCAAACGAACCGCAGCTCGTAATGGCGCACGTGTATTTCCCCGTATCTAACGTCGTTGCACGCGAAACACACTACTCGTTTCGCCTACCTACCCCCGACGTGCTCGCATTATACGTTATATCGAATTTACTTACTTTATTTCCCAAACGCGCTCGCGTACCCGAAGGAAAGCAAGCTAAACGCGTTACGGACCATCGGGGTTGAAAATCTCCCAAAAATTCAGGAATCGATCCTTTTTAACCAAAGAATTATTCGAATGTGGAAATATCTAAGAAACGTGCAAAACTAGACCGGTGATTTATTCTTTAGCCATTGCATTAAAGTGCATAATAATTTCAATAAATATTCAAAGGGTGAATGCAATGCGTAACAAAATATTTGCACACTTTATCACGCGTTGTTTGACTATTAAATTCCCGTCAACCTCTCAGCGATTCCGTTGATTCCGATCAGCCCCTCGTCTTCACGCGGTGTCCGTTTGTCCGCTATTCGGGTGCACTCGGTTCATTAGTTAATTAACGAGGTCCCCGGTAAGCGGACTTAACGATTCGCTGACCAAGTTGGTCGGAACGGCCCTGATTCCACGGCCATTCATCATTCCGACGCCTGTTAGTGGCGCGAAACGTTCTACGTGGTCTAATCCTGTGCCCATAAATAAGATAACAATTTTTCATCCCTCCCCTCCATCTTGCGAAGTCTTAACTCGAGGGGTCGCGCCCACGAGGAACGAGAGGCGAGCCGAAGGAACGTGAACGTGGCAGAGGGCGGGGAAGGGACGGCTGAGGCAGACAGAAAACGGAAAAGTTTGTAACCCTCGTTACCGGGTATCGAGTTCCAATTAGATGACGATCGCATTTCCAGTGGCGGGCCGGAAGACGTTTTTGCTTGTACCTGAGACGAACGGCCGATCGCCTACTTACCTTATCTTCCCCTGGGTAAATCAAACGGATACTAATTTGCGCCGTTCAGGGACTTTCCTTCATTAGAAGATTATTTGAAGTTATTCGTCGCGTTTGTTACGCGATCGCCCTACGCGCTTCGCGATTCGAACAGTTTCATACGTTACCAAACGTCATTTTGTTATTAAATTCTAATCAGAGAAATGTGATTTCTGTTCTTCGTCTAGATCGTAATTTTATAACGGTTTCTTGGAAATTTTTGTTAAAAGGAGTGTTTCTTTTTTATTTAGTTTGGAATTTAATCTACGTTTAGCTCTATGTTTCGAGAGTATCCTAGATTATTTTTGTAAAAGATCTCATGATTTTACTATCTTTTTTAACATGCTGAATGTGAAAAGAATCGGGAGAAATCGATTATTTGACGTTAGCACTCTGACTGCCACGTTATACATATATGAGTGACATGAATTTGGATTAACCCTTAAGTGGACTCTCGATTTTCGCGTTTTGATTTTTAGATTTTAAAAGAATAGAATCTTCAGAAAAATCAGTAGTCTTGAATTTTGCAAACCAACTCTTCTATCGTTCTCCAAGCGCTGACTTTATGTTTCCAGCAACTTCCCCTGTCGTTTCTCCAAGTTTATACATACTCGTACAAATTATACAAATATTTTGAATTTTCGTGACTACTAAAAGTTTTAATATTTAGTATCTTACGGTATACTCGTGTCTCTTGGTGCCGTAAAAAGTAATCGAGCGGACCAAAAGGAGTGTTAGCTAATTTGAGAATCGCGAAAGGTAACGCAAGATGTCGGCCGATTCCGCGTGTATCGTTTCAATAAGTTAACAGGTCTCTTGTAATGCTGCTCGTGTATTGCTTTACACTCTCGTACCTGCGAACTGTTTGGTACACGAAACGAGCGTAATTCGATACGGAATATCGAAGTCAGCATACCCTCTCGAGAGGTTTCGAAAGCCACGATATGTAGCTCGCGATTCCTCCGGAAGGAAGGCACCAGACAGGATGCCTGGAAGATCGTGGCGCAGCAGTGGGAGCGGCGGTGGATGGTGTGGGGGTGGAGGATGCACTCCAATGGTCCCAGCGACAAAGAGCAAGATCAGTGTGACTCTCAGCTCTCCCCTGGGTTCTGAACGACGCTCCCACATGGTTCTCACCTTACTACGGGGCACGGCATAGATGCAACTTTGAAACAAGTTTGTTCCGTGAAAAAACCTATCAGAGTCCTCGTTCGATAAATTCATATCCAACTATTATATATTCGAGCTAATCAATTAACCAATCGGTTTTTCTTCTGCTTCAAATGACTTGGAAAACGAACACAGCTCGTTGGTCTCTCGGTTGTACGACCTGACAGGGGCGAAGGGAGGAATCGAGAAGTTTTTATTTACTTTAGAACGATAATAATATTATTCCTTAATACTATTCCTTCATAACAATATCTCAACAGTAGACACGCTGATATAATAATTCTTTCGTTACACACGTTGCCTGCACAATCTAACGTATTTCCAGCTACCACTAATAGCTGCCTTGAATCTCTCTTTATTTTTAGATATTGCTCATTCGTCTCTAATTTTCCTTTTCGTATCTCGTTCCAAAGATCACGTTTCTTCTTCGAGGTGTCTGTTATATTTAAGGTCACCCGGTCTCCAGCGACGAGGAGGACCTTTTTCTACTTTCTCATCCCTGTTATTGTTTTCCTCTCCGTTATTATTCGTCTCGCCAGTCGGTCGAATTCCCAAAAGTCCTCTTCCGAGGCTATCAGTCTGCTCGGTAATCGGTCAGCAACGTTCGGGAAACGAAGACAGGGGTACACCGGTCAGCGTAGCTAAAACTGGAACGAGCGGGATTAGGCTAGCACGCGTAGGAGCGGATACCTTGATCGTCGATTTAACACGTCGCGGCTTATTCGAATCCTATCGGATCAAGCGTGTAACGAGATTTATTCATCCGTCTGATATGCTCTCGGAGACACTGTAGGAACCTGTATTGACAGTCACTGGGGGTTCGAATAAGTGGTACTCTCCGTGGCTGACTTCGGCCGATGGGGGTGCGACTGAGGAGAGTTTACGTCGACAGTGCACGGTAAACCCCCGGAATTGTGGCTCCCCTTGCGCCTCCAGAGACTCCAGCCCCGAGTATTGAAAATTACATCTTACTCTGCCGTGAAGCACCCACCGCCGACAACTCTTCTACGAATCAACACCCCGCCGATTGCAACCGTTGCATCGATGCGTCTGTAATCGGCCAGAGTCACTTTCAGATCGCGTACAGTCGCTCCGTCGTGCCAAATTTTTAACGATTCGCTTGGCTGCTGCCACTCGTGCGTCGTCGAAAATAACGCGGCGACTGCCAGATCGAAGCCCCCGAATTGCCTACGAAAACGAAACTTCTGTTTTTAGATAATTGGAAACTAGCCACAATTTATTTTTACATCCTAAAAAAGCTAGATTTATTTTCTTTGGGAATTAATTGTATTAGTTCCCTAATAAAAATTCAAGCGACAGTTTTGCATTTATCGATTGCTTGAGAACGTACACCTCCATGTTTGATCGAAGCTTGGTTTTCCCCCTCTGTACCAATATTCGATCATTCTACTTGGAAATATTAAATTTACTTCAGTCAGAGAGTAAAGAATAATTTTTAAAAAATTCTACACATCCTTAGGAGCAAAAAGTGTAACATTCATTCTGTCCGGAAGTAATGGAAAGGTTATGAAAACTGCATTCACAGAGCTGATTGTACCCGTGGTTGCAATTCGTTCAGTGCTTTTTTTTCTTTGGTTTACAAATTCTCACGATCTTCATTCATGATTATCGTTACTTTCATAAGCTTATTTAGAATTAAAAACTAGAGTTTCGCGAGCTTGAAGTACAATAGTTTGACTGTGTTCGGATGACAGTTGAAGATCGTGATAGGATAGAGAAGGAAGAGGGGGAGGAGCCGGTGGAATAAAAAGAGAAGGGAGGAAACGGTGTATAAGTCAGGAAATATTAAAAGGTGAACGGACGAAAATGTCGTTTTGAGAACACGTCAAGTCGACGATGGTGTTAGACCGTAGGCGAGAGGAGTTAAGGTGGGTTTCGTGAAAATATCGAAGCGAGGGAAAAGTATAAACATTTAGACAAGTTTAAACTCGGAACTTTCTTTCCGTGCCGCGACGAAGAGAGGTTCGGGATGAGTTGACATTTCCAAGACTTCAATATTTATTAAACTCACCTCCCTCCTTCTTTTTACCTCTCCGACGTTCCTCTGTTTCTCCTCCTTTCGCGTGCTATCGGGCGACCCTCTTTTATAACGCATAAACTTCGCGATATAGGACCGTATACAGGTGACATATAGATTTTATATACGATTACCCCGGCAAATTCACCGCCGTTTCTTTTCCGGTCCAATAAACCTAAGTGATTTTGTGACCATATTTTCGCGGTTTCATTTCGATTGTGCTGTACTTTGATCTGGCCAGAAAAACCACCGGGCCCCTGTATACTTTTCCAAGACGTTCGCCGATTTTGCTTACACCAATTCGTCCCATTATCTTTCTTTGTATCCAAGCAGAGTTGGCCAGTAATCGATCTTGATGATTACCGTGATTGATCAGGAAAGATCGATGAGGAAAGGCAGTACCTGTCTTTAAATATTCTCGATCAACATTCATTCACAAATTGTTTGCTAATATTTTGGTCAAATCTATGACATACAATATGAGTCACGTTTCCTTTACAATGAAACAAACAAATAAGTGTTAGCTAGTTAACTGTGATTTTAATTTCTTTGATACAGATACATTATAATTATTCCATAATTTGTATAAACGATATTTTTCATGAAATTCCATTAAAATGTTTTAGATATTGCTCTAAATTCTAGTACAAACCGAACATATGGGACGCCTCGATAGAATCGATATGCGACAGTTTGAAAGAATTATTTTCTGAGCCACGCTAAATAACATTATGATATAGTTATCAGTATCGATGGTCCGACTGCTAACGTACGATGTTTCTTGGTGGCGTGACGAAGAGAACATCGGCGACGTAACTGGAACAGCCTAGAAGTGGTTGGAATCATCCAAAGTCCAAAGCGAGCGAAGAGCGAGAGGGTCGTAGAGTTGGTAATTGGCAATATGAGTGGCTGGATCCTGCAGGATGTCGGGTCAGTCGCACGCCCCTGGGAGCACCCCCTTTTCTGGGGTGGCGGTGGTCCGCCACTCTTCCCTCTCTGGCCACCCACCTCCGCTTCCGACGACCGAGGTCGGGTGGAAGCAGGAATCAAATTGAGTTTCATACTCGCAGGGACTCTCACTCTGTGTACTCTCCGTAAGCTTGTGCATTCCAATATTGCTTCGTGTCTCCGATTTTAGCATCGACCGACTCTTTCCCTCTGATCCTGGTCACTTGAGCGAACCTCCGTCGACGACACGCTCTGTCTTAACGTCGCTACGCCGATCCGACGGGATCTCGCGGAGAACGAAACCTGCTCGAATTATCATCCCCGTCCCGTTACGCCGCTTAAAAATCTTATTAAATTTCCACTCTGCGCAAGAACCGACGTTTAACTGCAAATTCCACTTTTTCACCCCCTCCCCGGATTCTATTACACGAGATAATAGAAAATTTGCGCGGTCGAAGTCCGCCTGATAAGTTAAATAAACCTGATAAAGCAAAATTCGTTAGCCCCAAGCCGAGCAAATTGCAAGTTCTTTCGCTGTGATTATTTTACTCGCGATGTCTCGTATATTAAAGTTAACAGATTTTCACGTTCACGAAGGATTCGTACAAAGTTAAGTAATATACGTTTGTAAAATTGAAAATTTATTGACCAAGCCACACTGAAAGGGTTAAAAATCTGAATTCAGCCCCGATTTCGAACGAACTGCGTTAACTAGTATACATTTGAAAGATTGAAATTAGTTGAATACCAACAGTCATCCATTGAAATTTCGTACACAAATTTCTTAAGTTGGATTATTTAAAGGGTTGAAAATCTGAGCTCAGCACCAGATTTGAATAAAGTGCGTCTGTCGCGGAATAGTTCGCGGGTACGAAGTTTGGGGGAAAGGGGGTAAAAAGGATGGTTGTTTGGGGAAGATATTGATAGTCAGCGTTATTCGTTTGTGCCGTTGAATCGAGATGAAGTAGTTGACGGGGGTCGAAAATGGGGTGAGGGGTTGGTTGTGTGGCGGCGTCTGGACCGCGGATAATAGGAAGCTACCGGGGTATCTCTGCTAATCACGTTAAGTCTGGCAGACCGCTTTGTGCCCCGCGAACGAGCCACCGGCCGAAATTCCCAAGTCCGAAACTCACGACCAACACGAACGCAATCCCGTCGGTTTCTCGTCCTTCTCGTCCCCATTCTCTTCTCTCTCCAATTACCCTTCGTTGCTCGCGGACCATCCGCCGGAGCGAAACTGAAATTCAACCGCTTCCACTTGGTTTTTATCGCGCCGCGGCCGGCCACGGAGGGCCTCGAGAACCGATCGTCCGCCTAAACGCGCCCCGTGATCTTGAAACGCCGGTTAATTGACACGCGCTTTGATTTACCGGTCGCGTCAAAGCAGTTTGCGTTTAATAGGGTCGCGTGGCAAAGAGACGGGGCACCGTAACGATTCCAACTTACATACGGCGTCCGACAACGTCGGCGTGTCATCGCTTCAGACGGGGATTCCCGACTTCTGAATCTCATTAAAATCATTGGTGCGTGCTTTTCGAATTCCAGGCGTCCGACGACTCCATTAAGATGACCACGTCCCCGTGATATTGCTCAGACATCAAGCTATCGCCTTCGTCGCGATGCTCGCTGGTCCCATTCGCCGGAGTTTCCACACTCCGAAACAAAAAGACGCATTAATTTCGAAGCTTACGAAAGTGTGACAAATAGATCTTTATGGAAATTCATATTTTTATTAATAGAATTCACGAAACGGTAGCTTTGTAGAGGGGTGTCTCCACCCCTAAATAATTACTTTAAGTATTATATTATATAGTTTATTGAGAATTAATATTCGCAGTCTAGTGATAATTTCTCGATCCTGTATTCTACGTAGAAAGTTATCTACGAACAATTTATCTCATTTCGTTTTAACTATTCTGCGTATCAAATTGAGATGCTTCTTCATTCAGCGAAGATTGTCTCATGCAGACAATTAGTTCGCATAAACGAGACTATACTTTGTTTATCGCCGCGTTCTCCTCAGTCTTCTCCGCTTTATTCTACTCGATTATATGGAAAGCAAATTTGAATAATGTCTTTTATCGACCCCCTTCTTATCCGCTTGGTAAACAGGAAGGTACGTGTGCGTATTTATCGTAAATATTCCAAGTGGTTTCGCTCCCGCGGGATTCTGTATCGTTGTAGAAGTCTCGACATTAAGAGGAGCGTGTCTTACTCAAGATTTCGTTATGTATCAAAGCGGACCGATTAAAAAGTTTTAAGAACAATCGCGATAGAAGTATCGCAAACATATTCCGGCTACAGGAGAAGATACGTCGACGAAATTTTAAGCCCCCGTTGCACTAAAATATTTCGTTTTCCTCTTTTAATATCGAGATATTTTACGTCAGTGGGAATTAGTTATGATATTTGCCAGATGTTTAAAAAGAAAAATATAACTTTCTATAGTGTTTTATTTTGTATATTAATTTCACGTAGAAAATAAAATTAGTAGGCAAAAATTTATTTAACAGCTTGTGGACAATTTTTGATAACTCCAGAACCTCCTGGCAAATACTCAGATTCAAATAATTGTAGGAAAATAAATAATATATTATAATTTGATAAAATTCTTAGCACATATTAAAAAGGCATGAATTACTATAGAAACGAGTCAGAATATTATTGCCAAGCATATCGTGCAACTGTACATGATTTATTTGGGTCTAAAATACTGAAACAAGAGCAAAATAAATCAGAGATATTCGACAAGCTGGGAAAATAATACATTAGAAAGTCTTGTAAAATAATTTATTATTCTATCGTGATCCTACTGTATTTCCACGTAAATCAAGTGGAACGTAATGTATTATTTTGAAAGAAACGTCGACGGAAATCGCAAGAACGATCTGGAGGATGCATTTCTTTCGGATCAAGCAAGTAGCGCTTAGGTGCCCATCTTTTTTCCATGAGGTCGACTAAATTCTTTCACGGTCGAGGCAGTAGGATGTAGAGCGTAATTTGTAGAAGAAAGCCCGACAAAAAGGGTTGCTACCCCTTGGGTGTGAGGATAATGCGACCCTTGAGATGCCAGACCACAGAGTGATCTACGGTAGTCTATCGCAACCTCCGTGTACTTATATGTACTGTATAAAAGTCTGGCACGGTCAGTCGAATGTCATTTACCAGACGGGGATAAAAAAAAATGTGCGATTTTCCAGACCCCAGGTATTAACCTACCCACGAGAAGTATGCAAATTTTCGGGGAAAAACCAAACCGGTACACTCCGCTTACCCGCCTGGCCATTCGCTTGTTCTAGCATCCCCCGCCTCTTTCTGCTCGTCCCAACCTCGTTACGTCCCTGGCTGGACTGCCAGACCGAAAACTCATTAACGAATGCAAACGAGCTAACGTTGTGGACAAATTTAATAAAATCGTGCACGCGCAATTAGTTTCGCCGGGAGTAAACACGTTCTAGCGAATCCCTCCTCGCCCTCGTGTCCAGAAATCTGCTATTTCTCGCCCCCCCCCACCCCTCTAAGATTAGGCCAGCCACCGCGGAAGTAAGCAAGAACTTACATCGGTACGTAATTCCGGTATTTTTTTTTATTTTAATTTCGTGAAACTTGTGGAAATCGAAATATAGAAGTACCATGGAAAAGAGATGTGAGAGATTCGATTCCAAAAAATTTCAGAACTCTCGAGAAAATTTATAATACTGAAATTTAAAGAATCAAGATTCTGGATAGGTGTCGGAATTTTCGAGTGTTGAAGTTTTCGATAAAAGTAAATTATAATTTGTTAAATTATAAAAGTTGCAAGGTAGAGTAAAGGAAGCTTAGTATAAAGTAAATAATAACAAAATAACCACGTACCTCTAATGGTTCATCCTTTAATTTTCTAAGATTTGTAACCAAAACAGTTAGTATTAGTTTGAGATAGGTTTGCATACCGTGCATCGTGCAAATGATATACATCTTGTTTGCTCTAGTCCTCGCCAACTCTTAAAATCGATTCTTTCGAACGACAGGGCCACACAAAGATGGACGTTGATTTATATACGTGGGAAATCAAGTTTGTGGGTTACGGTCAGCATTTGAATATTGCGTTTGAATATCTTATTCGAGGTGTGTAGCCTTTTACGACGTGGTATAAAGCAGTAACAAGTTTCAAAGTCTTAAGAAAGGCCACCGTCTCTCGCAAGGAACTAAAATACAATATTGTCAAATTTTATTGAAAACAACCAGCTATCGTAATATCAAAATATTGAAAGCTTGATATTTTCAGGCATAACGTGACCAACAAAAATAAATATTTAATATTTCCACGTGCAAATTCACCGACCCTCAGAAAATCTACGACCCTCTTAAGGCAATAACCACTACCCTATTTCTTAAAAGCTATTCAAAATTACGTTGTCCCTCCATTCTTCGCCACCTAAAAAAATTGGAAATTCTCCGCTCGACCCTGGACGAAAATCTCGATTAAGGTCAGAATTCGCGAAAAATATCCAGTCGAACGAGCCCATCGTTGGAGCAATAAAATTCAAAAACGCGCTCGCGAATCTTCTTCGCCGACAATTCGTCGAGGAAACGGAAGTGAAAAGATGAAGGCGAAATATTTCACCACGGCTGAAGTAACTTTACCACGTGTCTTTTTTTTCTCCGTCGGAATATACCTTAGTTCATCCCACGCGTTGGTGCCGCAAATTGAATCTTCCCGGACGACAAGTCGCTTCATTATTTAACAGCGGCTTCCGCCGGCTATTTGCAAAATTATTGTTACGGAATTGGGACGAGGGTGGTGTTCGAGCTTGGCAAAGAAAGGAATTCAAGTTCCTCTCCCGACTACCATTTAGCTTCCCTCGTAAAGAACGGGAATATATCCTTGTACCAACATGCGATCTTTTCCAGAAAACCCTAGCCTCCGGAATTGCTACGCAACGCAACAACATTTACTATGATCCCCACGATCGTTCGTCACCCCTTTCTTAACAAAATTAAGAATTTATTAATATTCCAATTTGTGTAACATTTATTCCAAGACAATTTTATTACATTGTTATTATTACATTTTTAGAATGTATAAATTTAATTATACATATATTTTCTTAAATTGTTAATGTGAGACTATGGATTTAGACGTAAAAACGTTAAAATGCACTGGAAAGTATTAGATTATACAAATATAAATGTAAAATTTCTATGTTTAAAATTCAATATTATATAATATAATATATGATGGATTTTTGTTACAAAGAAATATGAAATAATATTTGATGAAAGTTTCTCATATTTTAGGAGGATCTAATTCCTTCTGGCGTGGATTATTCGTTATTTGTAAATCAGGTGTAAAATGGTAATGATTTTTAAAATAAACATCGCACTAGCAGTATTTATACACAGTGATATATCGTTGAGCCTCGGAGTCGTTTCTATCTTTTGCCGACGGCAGTAGTCGTCAGCCAAAGAAAAGAACGAGTGAGAACAAATAAGAAAGACAGCATTGTTTTTTATACAAATCATTTTTTAAATGTTGTTTTTCACGTTTCACTGGCTCCTAGAGAGATTCCCCCAGTTAAGAAGAATGTTCAATTCACGGATCACGTTCATTTTAAGAATCATCACTGTTTTCTGACGACGAAATCCTGTACGCTTTCACGTCATCACAAACTCTTTCCTATTATTTAAACAGTTGCAGACTCTTTAGTTTTGGTTTCTGGTCTCAAGCCCTCCTCCTCATCGCTCATAAACCTCCGTGTTTATCGGTCTTTCTGTCACTTTGCAAATGTTTATTACGCGCAGAATCTCTGTTCTTCCTCCTTCCAATGCCGTTCGCCTCAGTTTTTACTTAAACGTTGCAAGTAGACACCTTTTGTCTCCATCCTGCTCCTTAAATATTGCGGAATCTTTTCTGCGATAATTCTTCCAGTACTCTTCGGTTGCACTTTCTTTTATTTTTCCCTTCTTGCGTCCTGCGTCCTCGATCGTTTGGTACAGTGGTTGGTCGAGCGGGTTCGCGATGTAAGTCTGGACAACGTAATTCACAAATGAAAGGAAGACGGTACACGAAAGCACGAGAGGGGGGGGGGGGGAGGGGAGGGAAACCGGAGGTGTTCGAATGTCGACCCTGTCGACCGGAGGAGAATAAAACATTGCGGCGCGCTCCCCGCGAGACATCGGCGGATGATTTGTGAGTGGAAACAATAAGCGCCCCCTGCAATATTCATCACAGTAAACCCCTCTCACGGCTACCGGTGAAGCTGGCTTCTGGCACGTTCCACCCAAAGAAGAAGAATAGCGCGAAGGAGGATTGGGTGGGGAATGTCCAGCTAAAAGTTTGATGGGTTACCGCGTGCCCTAGGGAAAATGGTCGCAAGGCGCATTGCTAGGCACCTCGCGTGGCCCCCGTCGGAGGACCTGAAGGATTTTGGGATTCTATCAAACTGGACAATGCAATAATGCGCAACCCTCTGCTCCACTAGCCACATACGTGAAAAATAGCTGCGCTTAGTCTCTCCTTCAACGGTCCACGAACCTAACACGTAAATTGCTCGCTGTAGGGGCGAAACTACCCAACACGGTGCGATCTAAACGCTAAAATTTACCCTTCGTCGATTCGATTAACTCTTAAGATACACTATTAGTGCAATAATCAGCGAATTGGGAAGTATTTTAACGAGTTTTATTTATATATTGGACCAACGATTTTAATTATTTTACGAAAATAATCTTCTACGAATTCAGTATCCAAACGTTCTATTATCCGGACAGTATATTTTCCTGCTTCTGTCTTCTGTTACAGAAGCAAATACTGCGTGCAATATTGGACTTTTTACTTCGTGAAGTGTTAACCCCTTGAAGTACGATTTAATATCAAATAATTTTTTTAAACCTGTACTATATAATTTTGTTTAAATTGATTCGTACAATGGCAACGAAAAAGTAATGAATACCTCGTGAATGTGAAAATGTGTTGATTTTAATACACGTATAACGAGCGAGTAGTCTCACGAATGTGAAACTTGAGATCAACAAGGGCAAGGGGTTAATTGTCGTAGAGACGGGGTGAAGATAAATTTTAAATAAATTTACACAATTGTCCAGTAGCTTCAAACGAGTCGTCTAGAAAAATGAAAGAACTATTATATCCTTTTTAATTTACCAGAAATATAAAAAGAACACCGTCGATGGCTTCACATACTGGTCATCCAATAAGAAAAACAAGAAGATCGCAGATCGAAAACAAACTTCCCGTAGATTATACGCAAACGTAATTTGAACGTGCATAAATAATTAAATTGTTCCGAGTAAATGTTTCCATTTTATCCTTACTTTAAAATCACGATCCAAATATACATCTCGAGGATCCGTGGTTTCAAAGTTCAAGATACTCTGCGATCGAGGGCCCATGGGGTTTGTCATCGCCGTAACCATCTTCCTTTCTCTATTCTCGGGTCCTCGGGAACGAGATGCCGTTCAAACACATCTCGACCACGGGCAAACACCGATCTTAGATACTCCGGGACATTTTAAATTGGCCATTATACTATTTAACTTGAGGAACCATTGGTGCGCACCGAGGTGGAGAAGGTTACAGAGCACGGAGGACCTCGGTCGCGGTCCTTCGAGCACCACACATGTGATTCCTATTCAAACCAAAGTAAACAGCGTTAACGGTATTTGCTTACGTCCTCGCCGATCTAATGTCTCTGCTTGTTCGCCCAAAGACGTTAAATTTTCTATTTGAGTTGCCACGCGGAAAAGTGACTTCCGTGATACCCTGTCCCGTCGACGAGAGCTCCTTTTTATCGATCGCGTTTGATCCGCGATCGAACGATTCTTCGCATTCGACGGGAGCGGCACGTGTTTTGTGTCGGACAAAACTTTCTGTTCTCGGTTAGGTTACTTAGCGTGGCTTAGAGTTAAGTTCATGTCGCCTTCCATTACCTCTGTTGCGCCGCAGGGACTTCGATTTAATCAGGAAAGGGAATTTATAATTATCTTTGCGTATCAGCTTCGACGATCCGACGTTCGTTTTACACTATCAAAAATTCCCAAACGGGTTCGCCGGCTAGAAACAAAAGACGTCGATCGGACGTTATAAACGTTTCGACGGCGCGGCGGTAACGAGCACGAATTAATAGCGTCTGCTAACCGGATGCATATTTTTATGAATTTTAATGAACGCGTTTCCAGCTCCGTCCGAGAAAATTGGCCCGAGTCCAGCATGCACCCAGAGCAAACAGAAGACAATGAGTCAAGATTTTTAATCAAGTCTCCTGTTCCCTGCAGCGGAATTAACTCAAATTATGCCGCGCTGGGCCATGCTCCCAGAATGCATTTAGAATTCATGCAGCCTTTTCAAAATCTTCATTGTCCCTGACATAAGAGACGTGCCTGATAACAAGCATGACGTGATCACACGTCGCACAATAACTGCTCCTTGTTTCTTCTTAATTATTACCGGCGCGAGCATTTCAATGGAATTGTTCAATTACGTTCACGGGTGTACGTAAGTCTCTTTGTTTCAATTAACTATTCCTTTGAACGTTAAACATTCGAGGAACCTTCGAACTTTATTCCTTTGGCTTTTAACTATTTAGGGTGAATTTTAAATTCTTAAACACGTTCGTTGTCAAACAAAAATTTTTTTATTTTAGCTAATTCTAAATTATATAATTTTGGTTGAAATTTTAAAATTTTAGATTTATTTTCTTTGACATCTGAACGTAAGAATTAATTTTTTCAGTTCCATAGTGAAAAGTCTTGTCACTCATATAGTGGCAGAAACACGTTGAATAAAAACTTTGTTTTTAAACAGTTGGAAACTATGTAACCTTATTTTTGTAACTTTGCTAAAATTTGAGAGTCGTATTTAAAGTTTCCTTATTTTGAAATTTAATTTTTTCATCTCCTCGGTGAATTCTGATTGATGTTTCAGTGTTACTGAGTTGTTGAGCCTTTTCCAAGTATTAATATTTTTTATTGATATTTGTTAAATTGATGTACTGATATTCAATGGTACTCGATTCCACCCACAATTGCATCGCCATGATAAGAGTGACAATAATTTTAGTACCAGTAATGGCAATAAAAAATAGTGATTAATACGTTGACTGTCAACCTATAAAATTGTTCACGAGACCAAAACTTTCGTTTTAGACAATTGTAAACTACATAATATAAACGTTGTTTTATTTATTTCCTTTAACATATCAACTTGAGAATTAATTGTTTTAGTTTCACGATTAAAAGTTCTCATATATGGGTGACGCAAAAGTGTTAAAGTAAAATGCAGGTGCGCGTTATAAATTTAGAGGCGCGTATCAATTCTTGGAATTTAAATACGCAGGAAAGTCATAAAATCGGGACGAAAAGGGGACAAAAGGAGAGCTGCCACGTCGGTTTCCATGGGACTGAGAAATAAAAATGAGTCTGTCGCTTCCCATATTAAGTGTAGGCTGCTACCGTCCAGGGCACCCATGGGGCACGAGTGAGATCGCAGCGACGTATTTAAATAAAACATTGTATCGCGTTGCAATTCACCCTTCCACTCGGATCCCTGCCTCCTACCGACCGTTTTCTACAAATAAACAAATTAAGCTGCAACGAATGTGCCGCACTGCAGGGGCAACTTCAACGCTTAATAAACTGTTCTACGTCTACTCCTCCTGACGCTCGCGTTTATTCTTCGAGTAGCTCTCGCCCCGTTGTTTCGGACTATTTACACCCAACGTGGCAATAATATTTATCAACGGGATACAATATTGAACGGAAAACAAAGACAATACTCCTTTCCTTAATATTTCTAGAGTAGAACTTGTTAGACTTCAAATAGATCGTTTTGAGGATATTCTATCTTAATTGTGGTGAAGAAAGGTTAATTCAAGTTTCTGAAATTGTTGAAAATAAAGATAATACTTGTTTTGTTAATATTTATAGAGTAGGATTTGTTAGACTTCAAATAGATTGTTCTGAGGATGTTTTATCATAATTGTCACGAAGAACGATCAGTTCAAGCTTCTAAAATTATGGAAAATAAAGATAATACTCGTTTGTTAATATTTCTGGAATACAACTTGTTAGACTTTAAATTGATCGTATTGACGATGTTTATCGAGACTTTGAAGAGTTGTAACTCGAATCTTCATAGCGTTAAGGGGTCCAGGCAGTCAGAAAATCGATTTTTTTTAATTCTTTTTTTCGAAAGTAATACTATTCAGAAATTAAATGCGAAAGTTTCATTAAAATCTCCATTTTCCCTATTTAATGCGCTATTTTCATGAGAAATCATTGAAAAATAAAAAAATAATTTGTATTTGTTTAAGTGCTCGCTGCATGGTTAAAAAATGTGTATTCGTAAACATTTTAAGCTACCAAAACATCGTGTGAAAGGGAACCTATTTATACCTAACCTTTTTCTTTTTTAATAAGGCCAAAAAGGCTCGATCTGACTGCCTGGCCCCCTTGAGAAGTTGGAAGCGTTTCGAGGCTAAGGCAGCGATCAGCGCCGGAAAGCAGAAACCGCTTAAAAGATACTCGAGGAAGAAGGTAACGGATAGGAGGCGTGTTATGAGAAACTCCCGTGTTCGATGGGTTGTATCGGTCCATTCCTCCTAACAGTAAACGAAAAATAGGTAGTCGGCACGAAACGCCGCTCGCAACGACAAAGAAGCCGGTTCGATGCGTCTCTGCGGTCTCCGGGGAAGATCCAGGACGATTAATCAGCTGTTGGCGAGGCGGAGGAGAGAGCACGTCCCGTGGGGTACGACGAAGCTTGCACGGTGTTTCTTTTCTTCCGTTGCTTGTGATGTACAACGAATCTCGCGAAAACCGCCGGCTTTTCTATGGAAAACCGCGCGTGTGGCCCGCGATGACTCGACGATCCGTCCAAATATTTAACTTCCGAAAAACCCCTGAAGGAACGCGTCCAGACTCGGATTCGCAGCTACGTGACGCCGTTCATTGAAATTCTCAGGAGGGCCCGGGGATTATCGTCGCCCGTTCCTAAACTTTTCACCGTCGGAATCGTTTCAGTGTTCCGGGGGATTATTTTTATCTTGCACCGTTTAACGGGCTCGCGCCTCGTCGATGACCGTCCGTCACTGGACGCCATTTTAGTTCCTCGAGGAACATATTTCGCGAGGATACCCAAGAAACTGAGAGAGAAAACGCATGGAATACTTGAAACATTTATTTCCACCTATAAAAGTTACAAAAAATTTGTCAAAATATAAAAAAATAATATCAAGTGTCAATTTCGTTGGTTCGTAGTTTTTGTGAGTGTCTGTTTTATGTGTAAAAGTGTGAATATATTATGTGAAGCGTGATTTCTTAGTCCATCATTGCTCTGTAGAGTTTCTGGTGTGAATGTTATACACGAGTGTCTGATCTAGATGTATTTGTTTACGTTATGAAGGCTGCTCGAAGGAGAGTTCAGGCAATAACGTTCAGTTCCAAACAGAGCCTAGTAGAGGAAAGGTTCTAAACGTATTGAAATTAACGAATATATTATATTTTAGTTTTTAAGCAAAATCGACAGGAGGTAAAAAATTTTGAATCGTTCTGGAAAAATTATTTTCAGATGCAGGGGTCAATTTCAATCATTTTTGGTGAATACACGTACCCCCGAAATCCTCCGCATTTTCGAGAAAAAAATTCAGTACGGGCGGAACTTTAAACGTTAATAACTTTTTAACCAAGCCACCATCAACAAATTGGTATTCTTGATTTTTGTCCTATTTTGGCCTCTAGAATCTCCCATTACAATTTTCCCCAGGGGTGGCCAACCTGTATATCCTAATTAAAAGAAAAACTGCATTTTAATATAACTGTCAACACAGTGAATTACAATAAAAATGTGTGCAACGAATATCCATAAATTTAATGTTAAAAAGAGTGCACGAAAATGGGAACTTCAGTTCGCATGAAAGTATTTCGTTCAAATTTAATAGATTCTAGAATTGTTCTTAGCTTTTCCCCAAAAAAAGCGTGTTGTAGAAAGTAGGTAAACGATGTATATATCTTCCCTAATTTGATTACCATTGACCGGAGCACTAAAGCCTCGAAAGCGAGCAACGAGCAAAGCGCAGAGCACGGCTAGACAGACTTTGCGTCAGAATGTCGGGAGGGGTCGAGATTTACGCGAGTTTTACATTCCATGGCACGACGACGACGATCCATCATTTACTTGTGTCCGACTCACGAAAGTATATGCCCTACCATCGGTAATCCCGTAGCTTCCCGTATCACCGGGCCAGAACGGAAACTTTCTTGAAAAACACAACTTTTTCCTGTCGTTCCACTTCCCACCACCCTCTGGTGTTCCTTCTCTCCCCAGTCTTTTTGCTTCTGGCTAAGAACACGCGGGAACGTTTCTGCATGTATCACGTCGTTCTACGCGCGTAATACCCGGCTCGTTCGAGAGCAAGATAGTCGACGGAAGAGGCGCAAATACCCTGGTGATTTCCTGAGGAGAGCACGAGCCACCAGAAATTTCGCGAAAGCCGCTAAACCACAGCGATGAATATTGCTTTGGGTCCGCGGACCGTGCAAAGTGAAATTCCGATAGAATCGCACGCCGACCACCGTTCCCGACCATTATTGTTCCTGGATTTCGAGATCGACGTCCTTAAGCTCGTTCCTCGCGTGATTTTCCTTTAAAGTGATCCCTCGTTCCCTGGAATTTTCAACTTTTATTCCATCTTTGAGCACCACGATCTACAAGTGGTCCATAAATGACCAAGAATTTAGCTCCATTTTGCTAGAAAATCGTCACACAGTCCACTCAATTTCTATCGTTTTCGAAACATTGACATTTATTCGGTATTATGGAAATGTTGTTTGTTAACAATTTATTTGAGCCTCAGAGAAAGCCACGCAATACAATCTTTAAAAAAAAGTTTGGAAACTGTAAATTAACTCCCCCTTTATCGATTGCACTATGAACAAAGAAAACGATTCGTTATTTTCTCATTAAATATTGATGCTTGATGCAATAGACAATTCCAATCGAAGATGTTAGATTTGCTAAAAATTAAACACCAGTGAAGCTGCATAGAACGACGAACCCAGCAACGAGCTTCTTAAATAATTGAGCGTCAAAAATGAGATCGAAAATTAAATTTTTGCAGTTACGAGGGGGTACTTAATTAATTTGCGAACCAAGGAGCTTAGTAGTCGTAACGTGGCGTTTCAGTTTATAGATTCCTGTGCCGTGTTATGACGCGAGTTCGCGTCGAAATGATCGCACGTGTCTGCGCAGGCTGCGTACGGCTTCCGATACTTTTGGGACGAGTTCATGAGGGCACGAGCCCAGAACGGTAATTACGCGAGTCGGAAAGTCGTCAGCCTCGGTCATAACTTCGTCGATTCCCAGGAGAACACGGTCGCAATTTGTCGGTAGGCACGAACAGGAGAAAAGGACCAGTTCCGATTATTTGGGGTGCAGGATGCACGATGCAAACAACAGCGAGGGACGTTGAACAAATGATGTGCGTCTGTTTGTGCATTCGTCTTGTTCTGTCGATCGTGTGTATTCCTACTTGTGCTCTGATTCGGAGTATGGCGCAAAATTCTGGCCTCTGCTTCCAGCAAACAGAAACCCTCGTTACTAAAACAATCGCTTTAACGACGATTGGTACAACCCGACGATCAATTACGACTCTTTTTTTTTTAGCTTCGTCGTTACACTTGTTGGCAAAAGTGTATTAGAAACTAATCGTCCGCGACTTTCGCTACGTTTCGTTTAGGGGTGGAGAATAAAGTAATGACATTTACGGAATAAAATGGGGTAACTATCTTAGTCATCTGTCTAAATAATTATACTGTTGAGCAGATATAGATTGGATTCCTTGGTTTGAGATGTTGCAAAATAGTTATTTTGAAACTACAATATATATTGAGGGTGGGATTGAATCTAACTTGAGTCCGGTTCTTTCCTTGCGAGAACCACATTAGCCTATTGTAAAGAGTCACCTGATGTTCGATCAACACAGTTTGGGTTACTTCTCCCTTTTAAAATACTTTTGCATCCCTTAAGAACGATCTCGAGCTACGAACAGAATTTAGAGAAGAGTATGTATAATATTAGATCGTTCCATAAGTTCGTGCCTTTGGACTTTCGAAGATCGACGAGGGATGAAATTCATAACTTAAAACGGAATATGACAAAATGTCAATCGCTAATTTCGATGAAATTTGGCACACTGTCAGAGCAACCAATAATATTTGACTATTATATTTCTTTTATCGTCCATGTAGAAGAGTCCACTAAACCGTATTCACCCCTACATGTTACAAACTATTAAAAATATTAAAAAGAAGCAAAAACGATCTTAAGAAGGGTAACTTCTACCAGAAAACTCGTCACTAACTTACGAGACGATCTAATATTTACAAAACCGTGTGTCTTTCAAACGTCAGATTAAGTCAATACGTGGTCCTTAACAGTGATCGTTAAAAATCGTCTTAGAATCGATAGAGTTCGTTTTACAGTCTGATGAGGGATCGGCGAGACAGGATCTCCACGGGTAGGGTTGCACACGCTTTTGCAATTATTTCGCCGACGAGAAATTGTTGATTGCCCGGGCAGGAAGAAACGCGCTGGCCCATAGTTCGCGTCTTCGTTTCAATTTAAGAGAATCGAACGGTACCAGGATTAATGGCTACGTGTTATTCGCCGGAAGAGCAACAAAAATGCGGCCGAGGAAGTGCGCTGTACGGACGGTGCAACGGGTTTACCGCCCTTTGCGCCGATGCGTGCATAGTCAGTTCGTCCCGGCGAGTGCAAAAGGGGTGGAGAGAGTAGGAATAAAGAGACAGCCGGGGTGTACTAGCTTTTCAGACATGTATATAGCCGGAATATCGCAAGGAAAGGCGCACAGTGGTTGTGCGCACGGCCACCAGGGGCGTGTCCGGTGCCGCCTTCGCAGCTACCAACCACTGTGAAATCCACCAACCCCCGGGTACCCTATCCAGCGGGGCCACCTATGCACCTTAACTCTTAATTTGGAGAGACCTCGCTCTTAATTGTGGAGCAGTGCCCCGGCCCACTTGCACCTGCGCGATCAACGCGTGCAGCTGCAGCCATCTAGAGAGCCGGGCGACGCGAAACCCTCGTTGCAAATGGTGATCGCCTTCGGATTAATTTTCAGAACCGGAGTTCCATCAACCGGGCATCGTTCCTGCAAATAAAACGATCCCGACCCTTCACACCCTCGCCTTACGATTTCATTTCTGATTACGCGAGACTCGGACAATTTCTTAAAACAAATCATCCACCTTTATCGATCGAACGTGGGACCACGGAATCGCGATGGATTTAGTTAGATTCGACGTGTCGAGAACACTTTGGTACGTTTTTAATATATCTTTAACACCTTGACTGCTGGTGTCGTCAATATGGGGATGACAGAGACTATTTTCACTGTGGAACTTCATTAATGATAGAACTACCCAAGTGGTCAAAGTGACCCCTTCCTACTTTTAAAAAATATCCACCTTTATCGATCGAAAGAGAGACGACGGAATCGTGATAGATTTACTTAGTTCGTCGCATCGAGATCACTTTGGAACATTTTTAATTAATCTTTAACGCTTTGACTGCTTTGGTGTCGGCCATATATGGATGACAGAGACTTTTTTTCACTGTGGAACTATATTAACATTAGTTTGAGCATCGTGGGGATCGCCATCTATGATATGTGATTAACAGATAAAGGTGGTAGTTCTTAGAAATGTGTGTAATTTGGATTTGGCAACAAAAGGTATATGAGAGTGAACAAACTGTAGTAATCTCTCTACTAAGAAACTTTCCACTGTTCAAATCTCGACCTTTCGAGTCCAGACTAAATAATCATGACATGCTTGCATCACGATATTACAGGAAACTGTGATATAACAGAAGTCAGGATATTCTAATACATAAGATTAACTGAAGTAAAATATGACGTGAAAATGTTAAGAAACGTTGAATATGAAACAATACATACAGAATGCACTTGGTTTTACTACGAATACGACTCATTTTTGTCATTTTTACTCTGAACCCTTACTTTGTCTCTATACTATAAAACAAATAGATTAAAACATAGTTTTTGTTATTCTCACGAACGAACCACCCTTATTCACAACATGCTTCCATTTTCATTACATCGAAAAGAAACCAGCTCACCTATTTTCGATCGATTTTGTCAAAATTAAAAGACTGGAAAAGGGTTAACAAACATTGACCATATATAATAAAATAGACAATAAATGTGAGTTCGCTGGTACGTCGAGCAGCGCGAAGAAATTGCGTCGTGGATTTTCATAGTAATTAACCAACTTGAATCGTTCTCTAATCAGTAACTTTTTCCACGCGTTGGCGTAAACAGTGTCAAGCAAAAGTTCAGGGCAACTTGGTAATTTTCGAAGGAAAAAACTTCGTCCCAATGAACTGGCTAGCGTGTAGCGCGAGGGTGGAACAGCTAGGACGAGAAGGGTCTCGCGTTTATAAGATAAAGATGTAAACAACGAGCAGTCTTTCGCTGGCGATATTAAAACAATATGAAGATAAATATCGTCTACGCGGGCGAGGAAGTTGAGAAACTAACCGATGGATCGCGTGGAAAAAACGTATCGTCGATTCGCGATTCCTGTGAATTTCAAGCTTTCCTTTTTAAGCGTAAGAGTGGGAGAAAAATTATTTGGTATCGAAAGGGTCGTCTTATGGTCGTATCGATTTTTTTGTAGGTGGAGTCGCCTAACGCTTTCTGACTCCTCCAATATGGGGATTCATAACGTGATATGTTTAAATAATACTGATCACATCTCTATGGAACTATTCAGAACTGAAGGTTCTTGTTTGCATTTGGCTCTTGATGGTTAGAAAAGTATGCATAAAATAATTGCTATAATTAAAACATCACGAGTACCATAAGTGGCTTCTACACCTTTGGTGGACCGAGTTTCCAAGGTAAACAAATTTATTTTGTCGAATTACATTCTAGTCAACATCAGGATAGTAAATGTAACAAGAACTCGTCTCTTGGAAACTTTTAATTTGTAAATTTAAAAGATAAATATGATCATCAAAAGTCAAATGTAATTTGTTCAACGATGAAAAGTGATCGTCACAGAGTTGCACACGGTATACTCTGATAACGTTAGCCACGATAAAATTACACGTAACCGCACGATAATTAGATAGCTTTTACACGCTTTAAAGATTCACAATTATGATTACACCGTAATTGGCCGATAATTACCGCTCGATTACGCGTAATCGTATCGTTGGTCAAACGTAATCAGATTACATTTTCCCGAGTCTGGTCAGGGATTAATTTATCTTCGATTTATTTTCTATCGACGCCTGTAACGATCCCCATGCGTCGTCTCGTATCGAGAACGTTTCGCGCGGTAAAAATATATTTCGCGCGAAAGTTTCGTTTCCGGGTTGTCTCGAAAATATTATGATATATTTTACGACGGCTGGCTAAGCTCGAAAATAAATTGGGACAGTGACAATCGCTGGTATCCGGTAGTGGCAACGACACCGCGTGCGCGCGATAGAAAAATATGCTTGTGCATTATTTAAGGTCGCGACGCACGGCGTCTCCGGAGACCCGGAGACGAGGCGGCATCCGACGTCACAGGTTTCCATCTATCCATCTACATATGCTTTCGAACGCCAAATGCACGAAGAAGATGGTTCTCTATGTAGATTTGATCTATACTCTTTCTAGCTTCGAAATCGAGTAAACAAGATGATCGAGGCAGAGAGGGAAATATGCAATCCGTCGTTTGCTATTCGATGGCGGAATCTAAAAGTAAATATCTCCTGGATCGAATAATACACATTCTCGTCGAGCAAGATACATTTTTATTCTCGTAAATAGGTCGACTTACGAAACGATCTTACCTGCTCGGATCTAGCCTCGAACTCCTCTCGAAATCTTCAAATATCATCGACAAACGATAAATTAATATACTACGAAATTGAAGTAATCATGATACAAGACATCTTTTAATTTTTCTTTGCTAAGGCTTCTTTTAATAAAAGATTCATATTTATATTTTAAACAGGTAGACATTGTTATAGCTGTGTGTAAAATATAAATATAAAGACTTTTATCGTTGTAAAACCTTCCTCGATTTATGATTTCAAAAATTTATCACCCGCGTTGATCGAACGTTTTCTAAAATTCTTCAAACAAGACATCCAAGTAGAAAAATGTTTCGTATCAAAATCATGAGATAAAATTCATAAGTATTCCACGAATATTCATATATTAGAGTTCATTTTACGTACATGGTTACTCCAAAGTGCTACAGAGTTCAGATTAAATTCTTAGATAGTTTTTCGAGGAACAGGCAAACGGTATAAGGTATAATATCTAAGACTAACGGAATTGGAGGGCCAATCAAAGTGTGCCGGAAGTGAGAAGACTGAGTGGTTAACCCCGCGTAATGGAGGTGAGCTCCTTCGGGGCTGAAACTCGGACTTTGGAAACTGGTCAACCCTCTTCGAGGAGACCGAACCAACTTGCAATCGTTTCCAGTCTGGATTGTCACTTTGGTCTCAGTCAGGAACAATCGAAACACCTAACGAATGGAATTCAATTAATTGTAATCCCTTCCAAGATATTTAGCGTTCGCTATATCGAGTCAGTCACTAAGCTCTTGCGTGTTTTTCTTAAAATATATTTAGAAGAGGTCATTTTATATTTCTAAATTCTTCGTGAATTTTGGTCTAGCAATCAAGGTATTGAGGGGTGAAAATAATTGGGTTTCTTCTTCCTACGGTTTCTACTTTATTATGTTAAGAACGTAACATAAAACATTGTGTTAGGATAAGCTCGTAATTTCATGGATTTGGTCTGATTTCAGCGACATATTTACGATTATAGAAACTCGTTCTTACGTCTGTTTGTTTTTACACGGTATTTAAGTTTTGCAAAAATTCGAAACATTTATGGAGGATTCAATGATCACCCAAGCACTCGTCCGCGAGGAACGATCAATTTTTGTCTGCTAGCTACTCAACAGCTAGAGTTACGAAGTCGTAAAGAAAGATACACAGCGAAACTAATGGCCGCAGTGTGCGCAGTCGATTGGGAAACCGCGGAACCGCTGTAATTCTATCGACACCTACTCTCCTTTCTATAGGGTTTTCCAATAAGGGCGATAGAACTTTGAATTGAAACAAAATGAGAACTGCAAAACATACTCTGGCGCTCGTTGCTTTATTTCTGCACGTTGATCAGACTGTATCTGATCGATGATATGAAGGATGTCTGCTTTAGGATTATCAAAAATTGTTAACAGAAACGTGGCATGCGACGCCATCTTGTTGGAACCACGTCTATTATGAATTATATCATAAATATGGCCACCATGGGCGCTTAAAAGCTCTTTCGTTCGTTTTGGAGACTCTCATGGAATGGTGTGATGTTATTTGGGTTTCGTGTCCCTGTATCTTACAATTGATATCCGGCGAATTTAATACGAGACAACGAGAGGCTAAAGCCGGGGTCGATTTTATTCGCGAGCCGCGCTAAAACGTTTTAATGATTTACGGAAACTGTGATCAAACGGGCGCGATCTCCCGGCGTGGAACCATCGGGAGCCGTCGATCCCGTGGGACAGTGAATTTCGGAGGAAAACCGAAAGGTACGATAGCTCGCGTTACCTCTATAGAAGTCGACTACAACAACGTGGCATGGTCTAAAGCAACCTTTTTACTTGCCCTCCCTCTACGAACGCAGTCACTGCCGCCAACTCTATTTATCAAATGTACGTTTAATTTTTTCGCGGGCACAATCATACATCATCCTTGAGGCGTGATCCGGTTAGGGCCGGGAGGGTCGGGCTCGCTTCCGTAGACGTGGCAGGATTACCATCCGAGAAATTCACCGGAAAATGGAACCCCACCTTTCGCTTCTTGCGCGAATAACTATGCTCTCGGTTGCGGCTCGGAATTGCTACTGATAGATTGACCGTACCGACGAAAGTATAACGCTGTGCAATTTTAAAGGGACACAGGGGGGGACAAAAAACACCCCGAAATAGCGTACGGGGAACTTGACGACAGAGAATTGACGCGTCGAGAGAAGGAACCTTTAAGAAGGTCGATTCTTTCGGGATTGACGTTTCAGGTGTCACATTCTCGAAGTAGAAGAAAATCGTGTCAAAAGGAGCACGTTTCTCGTGTATTGAAACTTAATAATATTTCAAACGGATCGTGGAATTTTGTGAAAAACTGTAAACTCCTAGTTTGACAGCTTCTTCCCCTTTTGGCGAAGTTATTAAATCGTTGATACGAAACTTCCTTGATTTTTTATTAAAATGTAATGTATGTATGTCTCATTTGTTATTTACTGTTATTAAGTGGTTTAGGGAAGGTTTTATTATATGCTAACAAAAATATTGTGTGGTTTTCATACTTTGAGCATTGACACAATATCTGTTTTAAATTTCTATGAATTGTTGATGTTGATATGTTTAAAGTTTTCGAAATTTCCTGAACTGACGAAGTTTGATTCGTTTCTACTAAACTACTAATTCTATCCTTGTCAATTTGAAAATGTCGGTAGTGTTATATTTAGCATTTTGGAATGAATTTGTGAGTGAATGCATTAAATATAAAGTAGCTATCCGAGTAATTGGACATAGTTATAGGAATCTTGGCATAGTATTTCATTAAAATTCAGAAAATAAGCTGCATTTGACGATACCTGGGTATTTCGTAAGCATCTGCAGAAATTAAAAAATGTTGCATCGACAGGTGAGACGGTTTCATCTGATTTATTAAATGTGCATTAATTACTGGATTCTAATCAAACACAATTTGTACTAAAATTCCTTATATCGAGACTTACGAAACAACTCTTACAATCTATCGAATATTGTAAATTTTCATACAACGAATTTAATTAAATTTCTTGCATAAAAATATAAAAGTTACCTTACAAAGTCAATCCTATTAAAAAATTGGCTAGAATGGTGTAGAATTTCTCTATTTTCTACAAAAAATTATATTCTACATTTTCGACTTGTTTCACGATTAACTAATACACGATTATGTTGAGAGCTGCAATTGCATATCCAGTAAACCTCTCTTGCGTCTTGCCCCTGTGACGCATTTGCAAGGACGTTCGCTGTAAAATCAAAGAACCTTGAAGGGATTAAAAGAAATCCTTCGACAGGTTGATCGAAGAGTAACGGCGACGAAGAAGTTCTCAAGGATCTGAATTCTTCGACACAGCCGTGCCATCTTCTATACACAAGATCGTATCAAAAGCGAAAAGGAAGGTTGCGGCTGGCAGAAGCCACGGTGGCTGCAGCTCAGCCCCGAGAAATTATGGCTCTTGTCACGGCTGTTCATTTGTAGATGGAGTTTTTGCTCCCCGAGGAGGCTGCCCCAATCACGAACCGCGGAAATTGCACCCCCCATCCCCTTCCCTTACTACTTCGCCTTCCCATACTCTCACCAAGCCCGGAGAACTACCCCTTTTCTTCTCTCCTTCTTCCACCTGCGTACTCCGGAACCACCCCGTCCTTTTCTCCCTTTCGCCCTTCGTCTATCCCTAACTTTTCGCCGACGCCTTACGTCCCCGATACCGTCGCGGATCTATTGACGCGCTCGAATCGAAATGATTTATCGAAAATTGGAAACCTGACGATTGTCGATCGTCGCCCCTACCCGCGGCTCTAGACAACCGTGCGAATTTCGTTCGGGAGTTGAAAGCGAAAACTTTTACCCCCCTCTCCTTCTGTCGCGACAACAGCCCTCTAAACGCTTTAACAAGTTTGCGTCGCCATAGATTTCATAATCCAGAATTTAACAATTTTTACCAACCATCGACGATAGCAATTTTAACAGATTATATCGAGGCGACAATAATTTTGGCTGGGAAAATGCTTACAGGGAAAGGTTGCAAAACTCATTCAAATTTAAAAAAAATATTTAGATTTAATTTATTCCAGATTGTACATGCTATAAAAAGTATTTTACTTAATTTAAACAAGTATGGAAAGTCAGGGACTTTTACTTGTTTCAAGAATTACAATTTTAGTTCGAAAGTATACAATGTGGTATAGAATTGTAAATTTTATGAAAAGTATGTTACTTAATTTAAACAAGTACATTATCTGAAGCATCGTTAAAATAAACAAGTTCTCGTCTAAAACGTTTCTAATCACAACTAACAATTATATCAAAAATTTCTTTTACTTTATTTTTCCCTTATTATGATAAATTTTATCGATGAATTACAACTATAAAAAATAATATATATTCTCCACTCGTTCCAAACATTCCAATTTCAAGTACACGATAACCAATACAATCGCAAAATGAAAATTATTTTCATTAATTATCTGAAGCGCGATAAACATTCGCTGCCAAACGGAGCAAGACAAAACTTTTTCACCGTGTAACGCTTAGAATGTAACGGAAGGGTGCGAAATCGTTGCGGACGCGGAGCATGCAGTAATCAAGAAATCCGGAGGCTTTTAACGCGGCATAAACTGAACTCAAAATAATTTAACGAGCCGCGTGCGAGCTTTTATCGTGCATGCGTGTAAAATTTAAAGAGCTCCCTTGTTAAGCATCGTCTGGATTCAACGGTTCACCCGTTAGCGCAACGCGAAAGCAATTTTTCTCGAATTCTCGAACTCGCGGGGTAGCGCACGGAACTCTCGCGTTTCGCTGGTTTGAAATTTTCGAGAGATACGGTTCCCGAAACAAACATTCAACGCGTCTTCTTTATATTCAAAAAATTGGGCTCGAAAATTTAAAAAAAGTATACTTTTGGAGAATTCGAATTTTCTGATTAACGATGAAACAAAATACGCGTGAAATATTTGTTTTGTAAATTTTTGATATATTTTGACTTTTGGGGGGGGGTTGTGATGTAATTCGCGTAAGTTTTGCCAGTGGCCGTCGAAAGGAACATTCTCGTAATTAAAGTCGAGATGTATCAAAGAGACGAGACGAGGACACGGAAGACCGTCAGAAGGAAGTACGTAGGAGGATCCATCACGTAGCAGTAACGAAGGCATCAACTGATGACACATTTTAATATCTTAAAACAAGCAGCTGGGAAGCCGGAGAATTTTCTGTTCTCTTCGGCCTCTTGCTTGCCTCTCTGTCGCCGACGTAGCAACAAAAGATCGCGTCATGCATTATCCTTCCGGTTTTCCAGCTTTCGTCGAAGCTCCCTGCCAGGGAGAGAAAAGACAGCGAGGTCCTATAGCCCGCAGAGAGGGCTGTGTGGAGTCGGAGGAGGCGACAAGCGAAGTCCCCAGGTGCCAGCAGAGAGCGATGATTAAGCTCGCATTTTAATCAAAGACCCGGAGTGAAAAGTCTTGTAGTATGGAGATGATAGGATTTCCTGCTTGATAAATCAAATCGGTATTTTGCGCGGTTCGCTACTAATAAATTCTTTTATCTTCGGCTCATCCACCGCAGCCAGGCTCTTCTTACTGATTTCATATTCAATTCCATCGTCGTCGATGTATTATTATCTTACTCGCTAGTCTGCCCAACGTCAGACTCTTCCGACTGATTACTCGACTCCGGGATTTTCATCCACCCACGACGTGTCGAAATGTGCAAAAAAGGAACCTACAATATCCAAACTATACGTTGACTCTATACAAGACATACACAGGGTGTTCGGCCACTCCTGGGAAAAATTGTAATGGGAGGAAAATCAAGAATATCAATTTGTTGATTGAGGCTTTGGAACCCATTGTCTTTGACTTTACCAAAGTTAAAAGCTTCGTAAAAAAAATAACAACCTTCGACAAGCGTCCAAGATACCATCGATAAAGAAATCGTATTCGCCGTTCAAATTTCAACGTTCCCCCTGGAGCGGCTTTTTTCGTGAATAGCTTTTTTTATCGCTAATAATTCGAAACGACGTTTCCGCGGATCGATGAAACTAAGCGGGCCCGTAAAGACCGACGCTCGGTATTTTCAATTTTAACGAGCTAATACCATATTCGAAACAAACGACTAATACAGTTTGTTATCGACCTATTCCGTAAATCAAAGTTGCCTGGGGGCAAATGACCTTCTCTGTTCCAGCTGTCCGCGAAATCCCATGGCAGGGACCGTGCCCGGTCGGGTTTGGGCACAAATTTTATGAACTAAATTATTATAACGGGCGAGATGCGAGCAACCGGATGCTTTACGACTCCCAGCATTCTCGTATAGTTCCCTTTGCTCGTCCGCTGTTCCAAAACATCCTTCCTCTTTCTCCTGTATACGATAGAGCACAAGACACGTCGCCATCATCCATACATTATGTACGGACTAATGCTGTTTTTATTCAACGGTCTCCACACCGTATACGCGATCTGCCCCATCCGCGAGACGCTAAACCCTCGGGCGTCGTTCTTTACGGCGATATAATTTAATTTTTCAGATTTAAGAACCGCCTATTCTCCCTCGTCTACTTCCCTCGTCTTCGCTCCGCGATACTCCCCGGCGAAGAATTTTCACCGAAGAAACGCCGTGCAACGAGAGTTTATGGATTTTGGATTGTCTGACGATGTGGACTCCAAACGAGACCCGGAGATTTCCTTTTCGTGCCCGCTCTACTTCTCCTTTGAACGACAACGACGAAGGAACGAGGACCGTTGAACGTTCCCGAAGCAAAGGGAGTACAAAGGTTACAAAGTAAGTAAAACTTTTCACCGTGGAACTGGAACAATTAATTCTGAAGTCGAAACGTTGATAGAAAGATATTTGAATGGGATTCATGAATTTTAAAGAGCTTAATTTTGAGTTTTAGTCGAATAGAGTCAGTCGAATAGAGTAAAAAGCAACGAAGGTGGTACACAGCATTAATAAGCCAGAAAAATAAATTTTAAATGTTAATGTTTTATAGTTTTGTCATAGTAGACTCTAGAAAGTTTGTAGCTTCTTTCATCCACTAAACGACGTTTAAATGAGCAAGAAATTGGTACATTTGCCTAACGCGTTACGAATGACCTACTCTGCTACGTAATTCCTCCTTCGTGTCTGGTGTCCCAGATTTGCCGGGGGCCTGGAACACCATGGCGGCGTATTTTCGAGAGTGTTGCTCGCAGCTACAGATGCGATTGCCGGCGTCAAAGAGATCGAAATTGAAAATTTGAATGACAACCGTGCACTCTCGCCCGGACGTGCGTCAGGGGCGTACACGTAAGGCGAGTAGGTGAGACCCAGTGAGAGCACCTTGAGACGCGAACGAACAAAAAAGACAGAAGGGATGGAAAAGGGATGCCGTGTTCTCAAAGGGGACATACCGTGGATAATATTTTATTCGTGGCCCTCTGCCCCTCCCCCCCTCTCCTTCTTTTCCGACATCTTCCAGGTCTTCTCAGTCCCGTTGATGCCGTTCTCGCCGCACCACCGTAAGTAGCGTTGGCAAACGGGACTCGAGGCCTGGTCTGATGGATTTCACGACTCCATGGGGTCCCCTCAATCTACGCTCACCCTTCACCCCTGACCTCGCTGTCGTTCCGACCTCTGTGCGTTTCTCTACACACGTTTTCACACGTACGCGTTCACGTATGCCCGCGTAAGTACCACGCATCTCTGCCACCGCGTCTACTTCGACCACCAGGAGCTCTTCTTCGCCCACACTTTAGAAAATGGACGGGCACCCGCACGGAATCGGTATTTCACGCCTAAATTTACCCTAACGATGCTTTACATCTCATTGTTGACTCTCGATACCGAATCGATACGAATCCAGAAGTCTTACGATCGAATATACTCAGTGTCAAGATGGCGTTAAGTGTCCTTCCTCGATGATACGAACCGTTGAGAGGGTGACGCTGAAACCCTCTGGTTCTCGAGCGACCAGAGGGTAGATAACGACTCGCGATCTTCGGATTAGGTGTTTATAGGCTAATTGCCCGGGCACACTTATTGTTGGTTTTCAATTAAAAGCACAAAATTACCGCTCTCGGTCTGAGGTTGCTGCCTACGGTCGTTTTCAATTATTTTCGCTGGCCTCCCGACTCTTTCCCCCAGCGTTTGTTCCGTCGCTTGTTCGATTTGTTTTAAAGAGAGAAAACACGTCAGCTATCGGCTACCTTTGGAAAGCAATCTAGTATCGATAACGACCAATGCAGATAGATTTCTTTGACAGTCATAACACATCATAACTCGTCATAACAAAGGATTAGATAAAGTTTTAGAAAATGGTCAATAGTTTGTGTACCTCTTCTAATTTTTTCTTGGAATTATCAAAAGCTAGGGAGACATTAAATGTGCTTAAACTAAGATATACTGCAAAATTTATTTGCAGAAATTTTTAAATATTTAACTTTGAGAAAAGAATGTTGTGCACCACGATACGTGTCTCTCCGTAAATAATTCGTTCCTGACATATTTTTTCGTATCGTTAAAAGTAAGGTGTATTGCTGTGCACCGGAGTCGCTGTTTCTAAATAGTAAAATGATATTATAACTCGACGCGTGCAATTGTAGGGGCTCTCGAAGCTACAATGCGATTACTAAAACATTGTCGTAACACAGTCAATAAAGCCGTGATACTACTACCTACGTAGACGATCTCCCTCAGTGTCCAATGTTACGACCGCGATCTGCGGGAAGAAGATCGGCGGATGTTGTCGAGCGTATCCCCCACGTGAAAGTCAGAAAGAAACCGCGATGGGAAATTCAGAGGAAGCGTAAAACCTTCCTTGGTGACAAATCCATTGGTCGTATTCCGTAGAATTTTCAATTATCGCTTAAATAAAATATAGCTGAACGGGAACGATGGAAACGAAAAGCAGGGCGGTACGATATGACGTAAAACCACCCTTACAGCGTCTCTAACTGAATTGTACATGCCTCGACGGTACCCTTATACGATCGCGTCTTGGTGGAGAAAAAAAAAAAAGAAACGGCCACGCGGCTCGTAAAATTATCGAGCAGCGATAAACGCGAACAGCAAAGTACGAAATGACCACGATAAACCCCAATGAAATTGGTGGTGGAATTCAATCCACATTCCTCCGGAGCGAATAGCAAGAGGAATCGTTACAACCTTAACACCTTAAAGGGCAAACTATTTTTATCGAGGGCCAAACACTGTGCACTTTTTGTCTCTTTGAGGACCAAAAGAAATTATGAAACCATATTTTTTTTTAATAAATTTTTTATTATGTAACATTTTATTTAAATGTGGTTCAAAGTTTGCATTTCAACTATCTCTGTCTCCGTCTAACAGAGCGGTCAACGACCTTGCGAGGCCGTAGTAAGAAAGTTCATTGGCCTCACGACGTAAACAAACGCTTCGAACCCTTACATCTCCGGAACTAATTACGGTATCGATTTGAACGAACTCTCGTTTTAAAGGGCTTTTCATCCCCTATCCGATGAATGTATTAACCATTATTATGAATTTAAGTTTGTATACAGGATAGTTTGCGTAATTACTAGCTGGCATTTTCACGTAAAAAAATTGCGACGTAGTTTGTGAATTTAAAGTACTAAGTATTCACGTGTCTAAATCGATGTTGATATTATCGAAAATACAATAAAGCGTGCTCGGTTATATTATATTTTCGAGTCTGGTACAAGTTTCATTCGAGGGGAGACAACTGTGCGAGCGGGAAACACGAACAGTATATTTAGGCATTGTTCCTTTTTCGCTGTAACCGGTCAAGCGAAAACAAACGACGTTGAAGTTTTTAATATTCGCCGTAAACAGGCAGCATCTACCTCTGGAATGAACTTTGAATTAGCAGAGACATATTCATACGTGGAGTTTGCATCGAGGGTCGTTCCTAGGAGGGTACTCCGTCATCTCACTGCTTCTCGCTCACCTCGCCTTCCCCGTACTGTCCCATGCACGTCCTTAGGGAGAGGCTGCTCATTAATTAAGTCTTTTTGCAGACTGACCCGCACAAGTGGCAGCGAAAGCTTAAAAAGCAACCGTACCTCCATCACCTACGCGCGACCGTCTCATCTTCATTTGTCCACCGATACGCGACCGTAATATGCGAACCTATATTTGTTTTATTTTTTATCAACCCTTCAGACTCCCGGGGCGGACCGTCTCCATCGAGTCTTAATTTCGGTACGCTTTCCAGCAAGCTGAAAGATTCTCCGTCGACTTCAGAAACGATCGAAAAATAATATTCTTACGTGCGACCAAGCTTCGACGCAGCCCCTATCGCTACGTTAAAACGTTCGTTATTATTGGAAAGTGATAAAATAATCTAAAAATTGCTTACTCGTAACGGTTGAATAGAAATTAGTCACAGTTTCAAAGTTATTTTTCTCGACAACGAAAGCTAGATTTTCGACTCGTTTTTACACGAAAAATTACCCACGTTACGGTTCCACTGGGGCATCCTGCATACTTATTAATAAAACAAAGGGGAATTAATAGTTAAAAAAATAATTCGAAAGTAGAACCCGCGAGCCGTGATTCCCTGCACTTAATTACGTAAGGTGCATTTGTCGTTGCAACGCGTAACAAGCGTTTAAAATTTTGAGGAGGCCTGTACGACCGTACGGGGTCGTAGAATGGTCGCAAGTGAGTTTCCTCGGCGTGTTAGCGGCAAATTGTTAAGGGATAGGGAATACTACGTACGTGAACATGACATCTGAGCCGTGCTGGAACTACGGGAACGTACATATTGCCTTCACTCACGTATGCAAATAAGTTCTGGGTCAATTCGAAGAACCTCGAAGGCGGGAAACGCAGTAAGAGTAAGTGATTCTCAATACTGTATGTAAAAGAATTCTCTCCTCGCAGCTTCACGAGCATACTTCAACGAAAAAAACATTAAATTATTATTATTTTTTGAAGAACACAATAAATGTGTAATACCGTAAACTGCTTTCGAAATATATTTTTGTGAATTTGTTGTTTACGTTCGACCGTGAACAAAAGCGACGAGTAGCGATTTGTCCGGATTACAGGGCGAAATGATTTTTTCGCGCAAAGATCGTGACGCGTTGTTTGCAATACTTTTTCGACAAGTCGAAACCAGTGGCAATTGACGAAGAGGAATCGAGGAAGGGAACGTTTTCAACCGCGAGATAGCCTTCACCCTCTCTCACTATCGCCATGACCCAAACGAAACAAACAATATGTTAGCAACCCTCGACGATATTTCGAATTTGAATTTAAATAACTTGGCAGGATCGGCTCTGGGACTCTGGGACCATGCACGAGTATTTCTTCTCTCGTTTCTCGTATTCCCTCTCTCTCTCTCTCTGGCTCTCTCGTTCTTCCGCGTTTCGCCTCTTTTTCTCGTTTCCTCGATCTCGCTTCCGTACGTGCCGCGATATTTAACTCTGACGCCGCGGCTGTGTGGGTAAATCCCGACTTTTAAAGTCGTTAGTCGTTGCAGCCTCGAACCGCCGCCCGGACGAGGAAGTTCGAAAAATGGGGTGGAATACTTGGACAGTGGCCGCGTGTTAATTCTTAATTGATCTAATATTTATAATATCGTCCGGTCTCGGAGACTTGGCCAGATTTCCCATGGTGACCGGAGTTACGGTGCCGCGGTTATATTGAAAAATATCGAGCCGTCAAAATGTTTGCACGACCTTCGCCTGCTCCTTTTTTCCACCCGTATACCCTTTCTGTATGGAATTTTTTCGCCCCCGATCCCCACCCACGGCCAAAGCAGAGTTTGATTAAAGTTTACTCTCCGCGAGTTGGCAAATATGTCGCTAAAAGTAGCTACGTTTCGCAATTACTCGACGAGCTCTTCAAATTTTCACGGATTTCGAGGATTAGTTAGCGCAAATAAAGCGGAATCTCTGCTTGAGCTAATTTGGGGGACGAAAGTGTGACGATGGAACAAATTAGCACTTTGGTTGTTATACTTGACACTTTGCACAACATTTTGAAATAATACTCATTGGATATGAGACTGTTCAGGGCTTCTTACCATAAATAAGTAGCTAATTACGTCCAGAGCCAAGTAAACAGAAATAAGTTTCGCTAGCTACGAAGATCGAGCGCGAAGTAAAGTGTAAGCGTCGATCAAATTGGAAATCGAGGGGAGTCTTATCAAGATTCTAAGAAAGTGGTCCCAATTCCCACCATAGGACGTCAGGAGTTTCCCGTTGACGCGTAACAGTAGGCTCGTATACATAATTCCTGGGACGAGATGATCCGTCTTTGGGCAAATGGCAAGTGGTAAGGATCAGTCGAGCAAGCTGTCGCCTCGTCGCGAACCGAGTGACAACGTTAATATTTGAGAATCCGCTTATCGCGTGCTTAATATGCAAGGGTTAATATGAAGGCGCCCCCCAGGAGTCGTAAGGTGGTAGCACACGTATGCTGGATACGTCCATGCCACCCTTTACCCGCGAGTAACCCAGGGCTAACATTCGCTGCATATTTCATATTTATATTAACCTGATTAAGACGTGTCGTCCCGCAGCTTAATGCAGATATGTGGAGTTTGTTTCTGAACTGGCATTCATTTTAATGGAATTTGTAATTAAATGAGCTATGCCGCGCCTCGTTGTGTCTCACTCGCGTGCTCAAAACGCGACCCTCCTTACGTATTAGGTCATCCTCCAAGTAACGTCCTTTCCTCATTTTCGGCTCAAGAAATTAACCCTTGCTTCGACGCAAACAGTCGTGGGATCCACTTCAAATTGAATAAGGTTCGACAAGGATTAAACAGCTGGTTTCAAATCTTGGAACAAATAAGATTCGAATATGTGGTTAATGTGGGTATTTGATAGAATTGAATCTCGTACGAGTAGCAATCGAATCGACAAACAAAAAGTCTAGTTTACTTGCTGCTAATAGATGGGTACAGCTGGGTAAGCTGTTCTAACAAAGCTTGTTCGCGATTACTTTTCTATTATAGGAACATCCAGCCAGAAACAGACTAAAAAATTCCTACCCAGCCAATTATCTATCTTTACAGCTGAAGTCTACAAACAAATAATTTCTCGACACTCTATTATCTGCACAGAGTGCAATCAAAATTCTACAAATCCTCTTACTAATACACAATTAGAAGTGAAAGACCTCGATACCAAGGACGCCAACAACCATTTGATTTTATCCTCGCGACTCCAGGTGATCGGTAACCTGCAAAGTAGGCCAACGCGTACATAGGCCACGTATCCCAAATCAGTTTTCTATTTTCCTCGCGATTCCGTACGAAGTTGAAACCGAAGTCGATTCCTCGGTATCGTCCGCCATTACAAACGTTAATGGAGAAACTCCGAATGAACGAAAGATACCTCCCGTTGGAAGTTCTTGGATGATGATATTTAACGAGTGTCGTTGATAATGAATTCCGTTTGGTACGTGTACACCGAGCGATTCATGAATATTGCAGGTTAGAGTGCGCAGTATTATTCGGTTACGAGGCGTGATTAGCGTCTCCGTCAACTCACATCAAACTTTCCCGATTAATCAACCTGGTCTGCCCCTACGGTGCGCCGCGTACGCTCTCGCCTTCTCTCTCGTACTTTCTGCTCCCGATACCAGTCTCTCTTTCTCCTTCCGGTTCGTGGGCCTTCCCTTTCGCGGTGGTGACGATGCGGCTGTAATGTAAACTAATTAAACTGGAGGCCAGGCACTAATGTATCCATTATGCCGTCCTGCCCTCGACCGAGCTTCGCGCCGGACCCTCAGACCTCTCCTGTCACCTCTATTCCTTTACTATCTCTCGTGGTTCGTTCGCTCTCTGACCCTGATTCGACCGCAGTGGCTACGTTAAATATCACATCCAATGACGCCTTAACCCTCTTTCCTCCGTCTGACCTACATTAAAAGACACTCCGCGGGAGTATCGTTACAATTACCACGGGTATTGGGTCACTACCCAAGGTCGCCTCTAATTTTCAGATATTTCAGGAACACGTTTTACCGAAAGGGTTTGTTTTCAAAACGAAAACGTATTATTTCGATTTCCAAATTGCTTTCATTTTTCAATGTAAAACTCAGCTCAGAAAAAATAAAAATATTACGTAAAGGAACTATTTCGATTATAAATTCCAGAGTTTCCAGAATTCCATAACTTGTGCAAGTTCCCTTGCCAAAGAATTAATTAGTAGTAAACATTGCCCCAATATAAGAAAGAATTAATCGTCGATCGAAAAAATGAATTTCTCAATGAAACGCTAAAATTACGAGCCTACATTTTTTATTTTATATTTTTCATTTTTTTAAATTTCTTGAAATTTGTTTAGAGGTAGAATTTTCAAACGTTCTTTCGGATGATTTAATTCGCCGAAGGATCGATAAATTTCTAAACGCAACCGGTGTATGTTTCTTCAGCGGACCCCATCGTCGACGAAATCAACAATGGGCTTCGTCAAAATAATTAAGTGCGTCGTACGCAATTCTTCCTTCTCCCTGAAAAAATATCCATCAACCCTTAGCAGCGCACCCCCAAGTACCAACGAGGGGGCGCGACTATCAATTATTAACACCTCCATCTGTTGGTACATCTTTCCAGAGCCCTCTACTCGTAGAGTGTTACACAATGAGCCACTACATCATATTACATGTTGCAGTGGTCGTCATAGTGAGCGCATCCATCGATTTTATATTCCAAACTCGCGTTGATAATCAATGCAAATAACTTTAAATAAAACGCCTTATAAGATATTTATCCTAGCAATCGAACATGTCCCATTTAATGGACACTTCACGTAGCTTTTCTTTAAGAAAACAGGATGCGTTTGGAGATATTCGTAAATTTTAGAAGATAATGTAATGTTAATTCCATGCAAGATCTTTATTTCCAAGTATTTTTGACGGATCAACAAGTTCGGTATAATTTCTAGTTTACGATCATTTTTCACGTATTAAATACGGTTTTACATAATTGAAGAGAAATATACAGGAACTAGTTGAATTAAACTGGTTAAAAAAAAGTGTTAACAGTCAACTAAATAAAAAAAACTTGGAATAAAGTAATATGGATAATAATAAGAAAAGTATTTCCAATTTCCAATCCGGTGAAACTCAATTAAGGTACTAGAAAATGGCCATCGACAGCTGATAGTAGCCATCTTTAATCAATATTATATCTTACTCGTAATTAGAGAGAACTATCGATAAAAAGAATGTATATTAATGTAGAAAAATCCATTTGACGATCAAATTAATTGTTTCGTTTAAGAATTATCGAAACCAAAATGGCGACTCTGCCTTGACGCACTCTGTGCTTCCAAAGACTACTGTATTCGATTGTTCTCTGTTCGTCCAAGTTGAAGATGCGATATAATGTTTGTTATAAACGATGTCCTTGATTCGTCAACAAAATTAGCCTCTGTGGAGCAATCCCCTTGCATCGCCGTATAGGAGTGTTTTATACGACGGAGAATGCAGTACGGTGTTTTAATCAAGTGGCATAGCATATTGCGCCCTGAGTAAATGCGACGCTACGCCACCCGCCCCGCAGGGGGTTCCTTTTACAAATTGGTGCCTATCGCGCCCCCCGTAGTTGTGCCAACGATACGTCATAGCATCCTGAATGCGTTATTGGCGAATTCGACATTAGACGGCATTGTGTCGCGGCACTTGCATTTGTTTTTGTACCAGATCTCATCGAAAAGTTTAGAAATTTTACGTACAAACCGTGTATTATTCATTTTGACGATAATTACGTTCGATTATCTTCCTATCCTGCATTTAAGATGCGACACAAATCGAACGAAATTCTTACATCGTCGCAGAAAATTTTTAATGGCGATTCCTTTCATAGATCGTCGATCTTTTCACAGAAAGTAAACGATTTTCTCTTTTCTTCGATCGAAATTTATAGCTTCTGCTTTTTCCTTTCTAATCTAATTTTTCGATATTCTCTGTTCTTGAAAATCGTTAATTCGGCCATTGAGAGATTTTGTCGAAGAAGTGTCATTTTTCAGAAAAGGGAATCTAAGACTATATTATCTCTATAGCAATTTACGAATTTTCATCAGACCTTGCATTAACGAGCGAACGTTTAAAGTTTCATGGCCAGTGGTTGAAAAAATGTTAACAATATCGTGTCGCTCGGTTGTCTCGAATCCATTGTTTTCAGCGTATAAATGGAATTTGTAACAAAAATCAAAAACATAGCGCTCGCCGGCTCGAATATACAAACGACTTTATTTGATTGCCGCGATCAATTCGAGCCCGAATTTATACGTGTATCTGTGAAATTGCAATTTCGTTCACATTTGTAATTTCCACGGATACGTATCTAACCTCCAACCCCCGGTACACGTATACGTTTCTGTATTATTTCGGATTATCCGTTTGTAATATTCCAAGCAGCGTACGTACGAATCATATTTTTAAAAAGCAGAAATAGACTCCTTCCGGGGGAGTATTATTTTCGAAATAGCTGAATGATCTTATTTATATTTTACCTAGTTTCGTTAATGAGCAGAAGAGGAAGCCACTGAATCGATATACCCCCGTGAAAGGAGGAGTCATTATATTTTTATGCGCCAACTGTCGCTGCACAGCAGGTTGTGTTTATAGGCGTAAAACAATTTCCAGCATAGAAAATCACGCGTTATACTTTCGTATTATAGCATAACGGCGCGCCATTCATTGGAGTTCATGGGGCTAGCGTAGCATTCGTTACGAGGGTATTCATAAACCATCATAACTTTAGTCGCGTGGGTTACGGGACGTTCCTTCCGTCTCCATTCGAAACGCACGTGCTAACATTTCACTGCAAATGAGTCATTAGGATTCGCCAAAGTTTGCGAAAGTTTTGTTTCTGAAACTACCAACTTTCGTGCAGGAATCCGTGTATCGAAATTCACAACACTCGCCGCGACATGAAAAAGATGACGCGCTTCGTAATTAAACTAATTTTCATTACGAGTTCGATTTTCTTTTGGTACTGTTTTAAATTGTTTTATTTAATTGAAAATTAATTTAAATACAGGTTGTTGGAGTAATTACTAGCCAGCACTTTTTCTTAAATAGTTGTTTTCTCTAGAACTAACTAATGTAACTAATGAAACATATAACATACCAAAATAATTGTTTCAAGATGCCTCTGCAAGATATACAAAAGAAATGAAGCTTCGTCGACCTGAGTAATTTTATTCAACAAAAAATAAATATATTAGAGAAATGAAAGTGGAATAAAACTGAATTATAAAACAATTGCAATCATTCTTTTTGGCGAAGATTCATACTTTCTGTTGTAGATTCTACGATGAAGATATAATAAAAAAAAATATAAAAAATTTTGATTTTCATTAGCGAATGAAATTGGAATAGGCTCGCGATAAGGATCGCCCTCGCCCTGCGGCCATTGGCCATCCGAGTCGATGGGTCACTCGTACTGTAGAAACATAAACACTGGGGATGATTCCAATATTTGTATGCAGCGTAAAAATTGCCACTCGACGGCGGAAATTACAATAATTGGATATTTTTCAGAAGCTACTCGAATTGTTCACGCTATAGTATTATTTGTATTTTATTCTGTAGAAAGTTCTTTGATTGTTTGTGGGCTTTTTTACGAAACACGTGGACTTCTTTCATAGGGTTATTCACCTTTTAATAGAACAGTGACAGGAAGTGATGAGAAATAGATTATCCAAAAAGTTATTATGCAAGTTTATTAACAAAGAAATCTTCCATAAGAATGATAGAAACTTTCGTTGCATGCTCCTAATATAATAGAAATTTTTTAGCACAAATTCGGAGTGGAAATTGAAGACGTATCTTTCGAAAATGACATGTTTCTCGAGTTTTTCAAGTTATTATACGCATTCATTAACGAAGAAATCTAAAAAATCACAAAAATAATGAAAGCTTTCGTTGCATGCCTCTAATATGATAAATATTTTTTAACACAAGTTCGAAGTGGGAATTGAAAACGTTCCTCCAGAAAACGACGTGTTTCTCGTGCTTTTCAAGTTATTATACTCATTTATTAACAAAGAAATCTCCCACAAAAATGATGAAAACTTTCATTGCATGCCTCTAATATAATAGAAAGTTTTTAGCACGAATTTAAAGTGCAAATTGAAGACGTTCCTTCTGAAAAGGACGTGTTTCTCGAGTTTTTCAAGAATTCAATTCGATTTTGCTGTCATTGAACAATACGAAAATGTACGATCCAACGCGTAACTGCGTCGACCGTTATCCTGCCTCTTGTACACGTCCTGAACGATAGTTTCCCAGAGATACGGGCTAGTCCTTCAGGGCTCGCAAACCTAACGGCTGGCCACGGCGCCCACGGGAGAAACCCCGACAACTATACTCGAACAGTGGAGCGGAGGAACTTCCGAATCCCACGAACTGCAACTGCGGCAGTTAGCTGCGTCGCTGTTTTTGATAAGGATATTAATAAAGTTTAACGCCCATACCGGCATACTAATAATACCGCCGGAACGAGAAAGCTGTTTAATTCGACTATCGGTTCGAACTATTCTTTCCTTTTGACCGGAAACTAAAAACTGTATTCTTTGCTTTCGGTATCAAACACCGGGTATTTGTTTCGATATTATTATTGACCAATTTTAGTACTGATATAAGATGGTCCGTACTACCGTTTATAGATATTATAAAAGAAATTACTATACAGTTTCGTTTTCTAATGGGATAATGGCATGAAACAAACGACTAACTTTGTAAAGTAATATTTAGAAAAAAATTAACAAAAGATTCCAACAATTTTTACACTCGGATCGAAACACAATAACATTCATTTCAAAATTTTGAGAAACGGAATATGCAGTGAAGCTATTGTCATAACTTAATTCTATTGCATTCTTTGCAAGAAGAATAAATCAGTCTTCTGTATTACTTCTAGCGAATACAATTTCTCCTTGGCCAAATATCGTTTCTCAAACGTGCCATGTTTTCATTATTTTAACAATAACGTATAAAAATTGAAAATTTTAGAGTTCTATAGGCACATGTATAGGTAAACATAGTTAATTTTTCGTGACGATTGTCCGTAATTTTTAGCGGGAGGCAACGGCGTACAGCATTGTTGTTCCATTAAACTTCTCAATCTTGGGAAAGTTCTGCGGTGACAACGAATTGTTCCGTCGTCCTATAGAAGTGACCAGTTCCCTAACCCTCCCCTTTTCACCCTCGATGCTCGGGTTGTACAGCTTTCAGCAGAGTCGGCAACAGGAGTTCCCGAAGTCGCGACGAAGGCACGAAGCCAGCTAGTGGCCCCCACAGGGGCTGTGCACTGACTTTCGCCCCTATCTACTCTAAACCATGCTGGAAGCTTCTCTTCGTCCTCCAGCGAGTAGATCGCTAGTGGCTTGGACTTCTGAAGACGGTTCCTCCACCCTCTACGGCGACTCTTTCCCCACGCGTCTCTTAATATCAGTGATACGACCGGGTGCCTCACGGCGGTCTTTTAATTCTTCTTACACACCCATCGTTCGCAGCAAACTATGCCATTATCGATAAAAACACTTATTCGCGTATTAAAATCATTCTATTCACAATCGAAATTTGCTTCCAAAAGATCTAAAACTGTTTGTCCATTTCAAATGATGAAAAATGTTTCGTTAGCAATCAGACATATCAGTTTTGTATTTCTTGAAGAGTTATTTAAAACAACAGAAATGATTTTCTCTTATTATTCGGAATTGTGTTTCAACAAACTTCAAATACTGAAGAAAATACTCGTTGAAAGTTGAGCACAAGTTTGTAGTCGTCAGTCGATATCAAGTCGGTGATTACATTTTTATATTTACTATTTTGTTCTATTCTCTGTTTCATAGATTTCCGTTTCTTCGCTTAATAAAGTTCTACAATTTATTACGTTGACGATAGTGCAACTAGTAGAAATGAGAAAGCATCTTTTCTATAAATCGTAAGGACCATGTTCATTGAAAATTGATGCATAAATAGAACAACACCAATCAATATCTCCTCGATTGCATTTAAACGTTACGTTAATCGTTTCTAAACCATTCGACGATCGGAAGTTTGGTAAAACGAGCACGAATTAAAAACGCTCGTAGACCCGAGCGACGTCGAGAATAATTAATGGCATCTGCGGGGCACCCATTGTTCCGATTCTCGAGCTAGACGGAAAGGACGCGGAGTCGGTGTTTCCAAACAAACAATTATCGCGTCGCGATCAATTTTAAAAATTGCTCAGTGAACATTTTCTCCCGCCAGGTACCACTTCAGACGCGCGGCGTTGCCCTCGAGGGTGGCACAATGGCGCCCGATCGAGTTGTCCAGGACAATAGTACTTGTTACGGAGGCAACGAGATGTCACCGACCATGAATTAGCGCTGTGGTCGAGGTAAAATGGGGCTCCTAACGCAGAAGAAGGGGTTCCACGAAAGGGGTGGCCGCGCGATGGAAACAAGAGAGGAGGAATTCTTTTCTTGCGCAGTTGTGTACAGATGCTCTTTATCGAAACACATGGTACGTCGCGGTGCCGCGTTCCTGGCTCCTGGGCCTCGGGTTGCTCAGGATTTATGTCCTATCAAACTCACGAGCTCGTCGGTACCGATCCAACCGGTGAATCATCGTCTCTAGGTTCGCCTACGTCGACCCCGTGGTAACTCGAGACGCTCTACGAGGGATTCCCGTCAAGATATGACGAGTTTCCATCCCTACGAATGAGCGCGAGGCATCCAATTATCGGGATTAACTGGATTTTCGCAACGGGAAAAGTCGACGATTACTACGAACCCTCTGGTGGTGGAAAATAACTATAAAGATGGCTCTTGGTTATATGGGGGAACGTAAAAATTGGTAGTCGCGACGTCTTTTTTACTGTTAAGAGAACAATAAGTTAGAGTCAAGTGTTATCCAGGCGGATATACGGATAATCGTAGCAATCCTCCCTTAAATAGTTATGTTTCACCATTCAAACTAGTAAGTTTTCTATTTAACATTCTTTTCGAAAATGTATTCTCCAGATATTTAGATTTATAGATTGCAAATGCACCCTGTATGTATTTAACGTTTGGAGTCTGACCTCTGCCTTTATTTAAACCATTTCAAACAGGTTATAAACTGAGGGTAAAATAAAATATTCGTTAAAATAGAACAATATTTTATTAACAACCCATTATGTCAAAAAAAATCAAATCAATTCTCAGTTGTCAAACCTGTGTATATCGCATATTTAAGAACAAAATTTACAAACAGAAATTACCCTATCTTCCTTCCTTAAAATTTATCTGAATAATAGAAATAGTCTTATTGAACATTTCTTAGAAAGTGTGGTATCAGAAATTCTGACAGAAAAATTTAATTACAGGGGGTGAAAATAGAATTTAAAACGGTTGCGTGATTTTCATAAATTTAGATGGTAAAATTTGCGCTCGGCGTTCGTGGATGGTTGGCTGCAAACCAGTCGTTATCTATTGGTAAATGAACACATGGTGGATGGTTACGGTGAGTGAGTACTGCACCCTCTGTTTGGATTACAGACCCGAAGCTTCGTTGGTGTCTATAAACAGAGACGAAGGAGAGTGGCGCAGAGAACCACGCTCTCGCGACCGCTATGACAGATTGAGAGAAAGGCACCGTCCTTTGGTGGCCAACGAGGCGTCTCGACCACTATACCCACCCCTAATGCGAGACAAAAGCGGTATACTCCATTTCGCTGCATGTGCACCATGACATCCATCCCACTTCGACGTTTTCTAGCGATCGTACGACGTGTAACTCATCATTCACCTAAGATACTTCGCGACAACACCGGTTTACGTACACGTACATCGAAACTTTATTCGAAATAAAAATGAGAAACTCAAAACGTTTGCTTCGGGTCCTCTATTCCTCACAGTGACGTAACAATTTCAAATGCTCAAGTTGCTTTTTTATTTTTTCATTTAAAATGTTTGAATATTCAAAATTCAAAATATTCAAGCTACATATTTGTATTTCACTTAAATAGCCGATAACAAAATACAAAATAGTTCTAATCAAATGTAGTTTCAAATCAAAGTTGGGTATATCAAATCTGGCCGAATTTTAATCGAGATGAAAACAAGAAATATCTATTGAAAATAATTGTTTTAGTCGTTTATTTCTTGCAGAGTAATTTGAAATGACAACAATAATTTAATCACGTAAATAATGATTACGTATAGCTGAAATAAAATTCCAGTCAATAATAGTTACTACATCCAGAAAAAATAATTTAATCATTCATAATGGTTACTTACTAACCAAAATAATTAAAAATTAGTGTAATTTTAGTCATTTCTTCGAGGTTTCATGATAATCGATTTTCATTGAAATAAAAATTTTTCCTCGACGATGATAAATTTTGTGACTGTTGTTTAGAAAGTCCGCTTTTACGAACACACGAATGCTCGCTGCGGCGCATGTTTCGGATCGTACAATCTATCGCGTGAGCCGTAATCAAAAGTAATGCTCTACGGGGATGATTTCACGTGTGTATAAATGTAGATGCGCCACGTAAGGTATCCGCGATAGTGTTGCAAATAACGGTCGTTTAGATATGGAAACGGCAATGCCAAGCGGCCAAAACGCACGTTAGAGTCGCCTAACTGCCTGCTCTTATTGAAACATCGCCTCTATTTATCAGTATGGAAACGACTGTCGGCACTTATCCATAAACCGAATGTCCTCAAGGTATTATCCGTCCACGATCCTTTGTTTTCACCAACTATAACGATGATTTCTTCCCAACCGTTCCCTTTAATACTCTTTCGAAAGAAATTCTACCCGCTTTCCTCGATACGTAAAATGCTTATTCGATCGTTAACTGCTCGAGACACTCGAGTCTATGCTTCTAAAATAAAAATTGTAATTTTTTAAATGGGAAAATAATACGTATCGCATCTGTTCGTCGCGAAGGGTAAACAAAATGTTTCATTGAATTCTTCGAAAATTGATGAAAAACCAGTTAACGAGTTACGACACCGACAGATTGACTATCTCGCCGAGTTACCCGATGGAAATAACAATGGTCTACGGGCATCGATCACAGGCGTAATAGGAAATGCACATATGACGAGGTCTTCATGGCTCGTTGCGCGTCGAAGTAAAGCCTAGAGGCACGTTTATAATGGAGAGAGCATTGCACTTGTCCGATCTGATGCGGTCTAAAATCTGACGCTCCCTGCGGGTACCAAACGTAACGGCCCCCTCGTTGATGGCCCGTTTCCCCTCCAAGTGGCTCCTGTATCTCTATATTTAGCGAATTCGAACGATAGCCGCGTTGTAAAAAGACTAAGAGGGCTGAATTACAAAAGGGGGAGGGGGTGGACGCGGAGATAGGATGACCACATCTGTTTGCAATTGAAACAAGTGGCTCGATTCTCTTCGTTTTATCGTTTAACGTGCACCGTCAAGTCTTCGACGGTCCTCGATCCGCTTTGGATCTGTTCAACACTTCCAAGTTCACCGAACAAATCAATTCTCTGGTTGCAATGCTCGAAAAAATAAATTTGGATAAGATTTGTCAATTTTAGCGAGATTATAGAAATAGATAGAACGAAGGTACTTAATATAGTATAGTAGAAATTAAATCATTTCGTAAATATAGAATAATCTTTGTACAGTAAGCTGATCCTCTGATCAGATAAACAATTAATTCGAAATTACGTACACTCTGTATATTATACATTTACTGGTTGTAAATATTTTAACGTTAAAATTTAAGTAACTCGAAATTTTCAAACTGAAACTTTTATCACGGCTCGTGTATAAATTATTATTAATTGCAACGTGTTATAAAAATATATCTTTCCAAACTCTTATCGGGAGGGTTATTTGATTTTCATCCGAACGGCCTCCCTCGAACGCGAAACGCGCGTAATTGTGTCAGATACAACAATAATCAACGCATCGACGCAGAGAAAATAACAACGAAGTTGAAAAAAAATGAAATGCAAATTGTTCGGAGTCCGCTGCTTTCGATGCAATCTCCATTACCCGCGCTGAATTCTTTATAAGACAAAGTAAAAGCTTGCATTTAATTTCGAATGATTATAAATGGAATCCTTTCGCCGTACGTTTTTGCGTCGATATTTCGCGCGAGTGTTGGTCGAGTGATTTTTCGGAATTTGCGCCTTTTCTTTTCGCGTGGCGAATAAACACGCGTTAACGAAATAATTTACAGGGTATTTTTATATTTGTATTTAGTTGAATAGCTCGTAAAACAGCGGGTCATCGGTCCTTCACACTTCTAACAATTGGCGTTACGGTGGTTGCTCGAGGACTCAGGCCAACGTATTTTTCTTTGATTTTCGTAAGCTCGGAATTAGCAAAATGGGCAAACAAATTCCTAATCCTACGGGATTCGTTGCCCATTGTCATCGATGCACTTCAAAATCGCTAAGTCGTGTTAGAAATCATTAGAATCAATATTTTAAGTAGTTACACAAAAATAGATAATAAAAATAAGAATCCAATCCCTTTAACACGTTGACTGCCAGAATCCTCCACGAAAACAGAACTTTGTTTCTAAACAATTGGTAACTAGCATAACCATAATTTGTCATAAAACTTATTTTCAAAGTCTCGTTAAAATTCAAGAATCATATTTAGATTTATTTTCTTTAACAATTAATCTTGAGAATGAATTTTTTTAGCTCCTTAGTGAAAAAGAATGTCACCCATATGTGGGTGAGTTGGCAGTCAATGTGTTAAATTAACGAAATATGACATTGTGCATTGCCATGCTTGTCCTTTGTTCCTATGCAAGATTTAAGTATGTGTGGCTACATCCACCTATTTAAAAATGATTAAAATCAATATTTTAAGTAGTTACACAAAAATAGATAATAAAAGTGAGAGTCGAGTACCTCTAGATAATCAAAATATGGCATTGTGCATCGCTATGCTTGTCCCTTATTCATATGCAAGATTGAAGTATGTGTGGCTATATTCACCCATTTAAAAATGATTAAAATCAGTATTTTAAGTAGTTACCCAAAAATGAGAGTCAAGTGGCCGTAGTTAATCGAGAGACGACATCGTGCGCCGCCATGCTCGTCCTTTGTTCGTAGACAGGATTAGAGTTTGTGTGGGCCCAGCAACCGGGGGTTTAAATTAATTGCTTTAAAACGGCGCGGATCGAATAATCCGTAGGAAAGCCCCGGTCGAAATTCCGGCTAAGTCTTTGTTTAACACTCAGTCGGATAATCGGTCGCTTTGATGTTGGCGAAGGGCAAATAGCGTAAGAGAAGCAGGAAAGAAGGAAGAGGACAGCCATTTGCGCGGCAAGAGTCACCTACTGGCAACAAGGAGGTAAGACGAAGGCGAAATGAATACAAATGACGCTCGGGTCACCTGCACCGTAATTGGATGATCCTCTATTCCGAGGATTATCCTTCGTTGAACGTCCTGGGATTCCGCCCGCACCCTCAGCGCCCGCCCATTCCTGGTTTCCCTACGAGCGAACAAATTTCGCCGGACTGTGAGTGGGCTGCCAAGACGTACGCGTTAAAGGCAAAAGTCCTTTCGAAGGAGTCTCGCGAGGATCAGAGGGAAGATCATAAATCTGGTAACGGTACACCATCCGGACCGCCTAAACAGCCAAGTAATGTCGCGTTGTGCTGACAATGACGGAACATCATACTTCTTAATACCTTTACGACCAATGCAACCAGGTTTTAGAAACGTCGTGGTTTCCGATGCGGTTTCCAGGCTTTCAATGACCACCAAAACCGTTTACGACCGGAACGAATCGCTGGTTGGACGCCTGGTCGCCATTACCCTCCCACTTCCTCGAGATGGTCCTTTTTCAGGGAAAGTCGAGGGTTTGGGACACCGAATTTTACCATTGTCGATTTTAAGGAAGAATGGAAGTACTTTGCGGAGAATTATTTCTCCAAACGTTTTGCTTCTTCTTCCTCTTCGTTTTCGAAACATCGGTGATCTTAAATAATGGTGGATTTTGGGTCCATTTCAACTTGTGCAAACTATTTCTCCTGGAGTCGTAAAGTTTTTAATAACATAAAACAATTGTGTTATTATTTTTATTATTTCAATCGATACAATTGCACGCCTTGCCACAAATACAGCAATTAATAGTTCATTGATGATGATGGTTCGGTTTTGACCCATACTCTGTCTTCATCAAGGAAACTTTTAGTCACGTTTAGTTGAAAAATAAAATTTCGATAAGGAACGAAGAAAATGCTCTTTTGAAACCCCTTTGCAGCATCATATAATGACAATTAACATAGTAAAACAGATAAACCTTCAGAGTTTATCTGTGAACCCCGTGCAGAAATACCTTTTGCAAAGAAATCGTTATAATTTTGAGAATAAATCTAGGGAACAGTTGTAAAATAATTTAGTTTTAAAATTACGCTCGCGGTTTAATCGACGAATCTTATAGGTAAATGTATGCCGAAGCAATACAATATCGATGGTATACCCAGCACTACTCTCTTGGGTTTTGATAAATTTCCAAGCACGTTGGCACGATCGGGGGGAAGAGCGAACAAATAAATCTCATCATGATCTTGACTTTTAGCATATTTTGCCAATTAAAGTACCCAGCGACGTTTTACGAGCTCCAGTCAGCTATTCCCACACTTCGTCTGCATTCCCAGCGGTGTCTTTGTTTCGTTCTACTCGAGGTGAATTTACCTCGTTCAAAATGCAAATTTTGCATTGGTAAGTAAACTTCTGAAATACTCCCCGTCACTCTGCGCATTACTTTCGAGTTTCGATTTATAATTACAGAAGGGTGGAAGATCATCGAGCCGAAACTGCCATTTCTGATTGAAGGGGTCGAACGAAAGGGTAAATTTTCAATTTTTAAACTCTGTTTAAAGTTTATAATACTTTGTAATAAATTGTACAAATTTAAATTAATTTTTTCAAGCAGTATTATTTCTGGCATGGAAAATGAGCAAGCAAATCGTGATTTTCATGGAATCATTTCACTGTGCTTTTGCTTGAAAATTTAACAAAACTATTATTTACATATTCGTTGGAGGTTCAGAGTTTTTATTTTTGGAGTAATATATCTTCCAAGTTGCTTTCAATAATAATTGTTTAGTTTTCAATATTGCTTGTCATTCCAAATCATCTTCATTTTCTTTATTAGAAAAATTACTAATTTTAAATCGATTTGCTCCAAATGTGCTCGTTTCTCCAGGGTTAACTTTCCACGAGTAAAATTATATTTAAATAAGCAGAAATTTCTTCGACATTAAATTTACTCGAAGTCACAGAACTCGTAAATATAATTTCGTAGCAGTTTCTGTTAGAAAAATCGTAATCGATGTCCGTAAATTTAGTATTAAAAGATTGAGAAACCCTTTTGGATCGAGTTGGGTCGAAAGACGAGACGATCAACGTCGCCGATGGATTAAAAAAAAAAAATGCGCGTTTTGCATTTTGCGGTCGAGGTGCGAACAAACTGAGCGTTTGATAATAAACATATATAATTGGTCGCGCGTTCGCATGAATAGATACAAGCAAACATCATTGATGGTAAGTACACCGCATCGATACTGCAACCGTTTTCGTGTGTTCGTAGCTTGTTATGAAATGCAAGCACGTTTGTATTCCCACACACTTTCTCGCTTTCTTTCTCTCCTCGTCGTTTCTCTCGTCGTTGCGCGCTCTCCTCTTCCGATAACCACCTCTCGCTATCCTGTATGCAAAGCAAATGTATCATATCACACGGGCCCCCAGGGTTGCATTACAAGCCCGATCATAGTATGTTTCCGGGCGTATTAATACGTCCATAAAAATGCAACCACTATTTCGCGACTCGGACGGTCTAAACCGTCCGCTAATTCCATTTCCCGCTGATCGAGAGCACGATTCTGCAACGGAGCTTTAATGAAACCGTAAACTCTTATAAATAAAACCTATTCAGTTAACATTCAACCTCTAAATTACTTCTTTTTTTCATTTAAATGGAAACAATGTATTTTTCATCATTTTTTAGCATAGAAGGGTACAACATATACCGATATTTAGGAAATATGTAGATACATTTTCAAAGTGAAATAGCCAGAACTGACTATTCTGTGTCTATCATGATTTACATGGTGAAATGAAAAAGATTCTTAATTAGAATGAGTTTGGATAGGGCAGGTATTAATATAAAAGGAAAAATTCGATAATACCTTCATGTTTAGTTATCGATTTTTGGAAAAAATATGGAAGAAACAGTTCCATAGTGTTGAAATGAAAAAAAAAAACAGAAATTCATTTGAAGTTTCGAGGGTTAAGGTGCAACTTTTCGAACATTATTAAAATTTTTAAATATTCTTCACTAAAATATGCATTATTTGCATTTCGAAACATTAAAATCCTCCAATCCGTTCAGGAGTTATTATGTTTTAAACATATGCATGAAATTTCCGGGAAATATTTCTGCCCTCACATTGTATTTTTGGAAAAGAATTTTTTTCTCGAAAGTACGTAGGATTTCGGGGGTACGTTTATTCACAAAAAATGATTGTAATTGACCCCTGCAACTAAAAATAATTTTTTTAAAACGATTTGAAATTTTTTAATTTCGTCGAAAAATTTGTCCACCTACTCGAATTTTTTTCTCGAAAGTGTGTAGGATTTCGGGGGTATGTTTATTCACAATAAATGATTGTAATTGACCCCTGCAACTAAAAATAATTTTTTTAGAACGATTTGAAATTTTTTAATTTCGTCGAAAATTTGTCCACCTACTCGAATTTTTTTCTCGAGAGTGTGCAGGATTTCGAGGGTATGTCTGTTGACCAAAAATGTTTGTAATTAGCCCCCCTAGCTAGAAATAATTTTTTTAGAACAATTTCACAATTTGTTTTTTCGTCGTAAAATTAAGGTACCCCTGTCGATTTTTCTTAAAAATCGTTTTTGATTTTTAACAAATTTGTTTGACGCCCTATAGAAAAGTTGTCTAATACTTTTTTGTAGGTGCCCATGAGCTCTATTTTAGAAAAAAGTTTCATTGAAATATATTCACTATTACAGGAGTTATGGTCGTTTGAAAATTGGACCACTTTTATGGGGTTTCTCTCACTTTACGGGGTGAAGAGACAACTTTTCTAATATTTTTGGAATTTCTACATATTCTACACTAAAATACGCGTTGTTTGCATTTTTAAACATTGAAATCGTCCAAGCCGTTCAAAAGTTATGATTTTTTCGAGGAAGCATTTCTGGCCAGAAATTATATTTTCGGTATGGAAGTTTTTTCTCGAAAGTGCGTAAGTATTCGGGGGTATGTGTATTCATAGAAAGTGATTGTAGTTAACCCCCGTATCCAAAAACAATTTTTTCAAAATGGTTTGAGGCGTAAGCCACGTCTGTAGTGGAAAATTAGATTTTGTCTCAAGATGGCCGATTTGGGGCACAGTGCTTCGTGTCGAAAAACGATTAACTTCTGCCTTTATTTCCGTGGGCATGGCGGCCACGGGTCATCCCCGTATACGTTGGATGAACGAGTAGTTGGGGACCCACGAGTGATAATAAAACCTGAACAATCAAGCGGCACGTGTAAGACGGTGGCGAGAAACGCATGTCGGAATACAAGAGGAAGCCTAGTCCGACACAAACCGTAGTCTCGTTGGATGGGCGTACAGGGCGGAGACGATAAAAAGCAATCTTTACGGCGTGACGGAATTACCACTATCCACCGACGAACCACCATCGTTCCGCCTTCACCCCTGCCCTCGATTTCACCCTTGCTCCTTCGTGTATAATTGCACCTCGGGTGAGATTGTGTCGTTACCGCTTTGTTAGTGTGCACGTAATGAGCTTTTCCTTGTTCTCGCGAGCTTTTTGATACCGTTTAGATTTCCAACTGCTCCCCGCACTCGCTCCACCGCCAATTCTTACTTTTCGAATCGTCCACGGTTATCTCCTTGAATTTTTCAAAGACATTCGTTGCCATAATCGAGCCTCCCCCAGGTGAAAACAACGATTCCAGCGAAGAAAAAGTCATACTCGCGAGGAAGAGTCACTTGTGTCAATTTACACCAGATCGTTGTGAAAAGGAAACTTCAATGTTTAAATTTATAATTGAAAAATTTAAAGTATCGATACTTCAAGCAAACTGATACTTTGAGATTAATATGTCAGTTTATTTTCTTGAATCATCAGTCATCACGTATAAATAACGTGTAACTTATCTTACGATTATGCATTTTATTTTCAAAAGATCTATGTGAACCATTTTTTATTCCTTTTTATGGGGGACCACAGAATATTTACAAACTTTGTTTATAAGAACTATAGGGGAGAACCTATTTTATGATTATACTTTAAAAATTTTTTAAATTGAGAAGTATGAAGTAAAGAAGTATTTTGATAAAAATTTTGAATAAATTTTCTTCTGAAAATAAATTTAAAATGAGTTTTTCTCCAACACATAGGATTTGGGTTGATTTCAATATTCAGTTAATTTATACAGTCAAATTAATATTTAATGGTTTTATATTAGTAAAAAATTATTAAATAATAGAAGAAATTTATTTTGTATCAAATATTGTGGTTGAAAATATATAATCTGGACTAAATTTTCCATTGAAATGAAAAACCGTGTACCATTCGAGGATTAAAAGTTTGTTAGGGGTTTGAAGATTAAGTTAAGTTATATTCGACGATAGAGAGGGGGGAAACGGCGTCTACGATATTCTCTGCGTGGTGTCTTCAACGTAACGACCAGCGTAATAGCGAATTTACAGAGAAAACAACAAAACAGGGTGTCCGAATTAAGCGAGCCGTGGAACAAACAGTGGATATTGTACGCAATGTGTCGCGGACGGGGCTCAGAATCAGTCCTGTGCAAACAGGTTAATGTGCGAAATACACACATCCCACGGTGGCTAATATTGCGGGAACGTCGTCGGACAAGACCCTGACGCATTGTCCTTTCGTTGGAAATGTTACTTTGATTGCCACTGGGAACGGACCTACGATATTGCGTCTACCGTTACTGTTTCTAGAATAAATAATGCTCAATATTTACAGCCGGTTCACTCGCCCCTGCAAATCGTGTAAAGATTAATTTACCTCCGTCCACCTACAACTCGATCAGGGTCGAAACAAAATTCTGGAATAAAAGTTTCCCACAACGAGCATATACACGAGATAAACAACCGTGAAAACACAGACTTTGCGCTCCAAATCAACCCTTTTGCAATTCAAATTCTCGAAAGCGAAATGATACGTCATTTTGTTGTTTTTAAAATATAAAATAAATAGTAACACATTGATTTATTTATTATTTATTATTTTTTACTGAGGAGCTAAGAAAATTCGAAAGATTAGAATTTAAGTAATTTGGTCCGACAATCAACGTGTTAAACAGTGAGAAATGAAACAATCATTAAATCCAATATTTTGTAAATATTCAAACACTAGTTCTATATGTATAGTTTTATCATTGAACAAACCTATAAAAGTAAATTTTATTTATTCACATTCCTAGGAACTTCCATTACAAATTACTTCTGAATTCATGAAATCATAGTAACTGCCGAGTGATTCGTTAAATTTAACTCGATGAACTATAAACTGTTTTTGAACAGCTCAAGACAGCTGTCTATATTGATATTGAGACCAAAGGCAGATGGGGATGCTAGGAATATTATTATAAAGAACCATAAACCTGGACGAACATGCTAGGATGACGCTCAAAGTTTCGAGCGACCAAGGAGGTAACACGAAACGGAAAACAAGGCGAACCGTTGGTGAACAGGTAACGAACAGACACTTGACGGGTGGAAAAAAAAGAGGATTTCAAAAGCGTGGAAATAATTATTCGAAACATCACGAGCGATTGCACGAATGCACGAAACTCCACGGATGGGCGATTACATTCGCTGTGTTTCGTTAGGGGTTAGAGGCACGCAGAGGGATCCGGGTGCGTTTACGCAATTACTCGATATTACTGCTCTGGGCATCGGTAACTCTACTAGCTCTCTACCAATAAATGCATAATCTCGTAATACCATTGATTTTCAATTCGTTATTTACCCGCCCTCGGTGGGGTTCTCAAATGGAAGAAGTGATTTTGCGCAGTTTAATCGATTCGTCGATTTGTGCCTTGCCTAACCGACCGTAAAGTTCCGACCGGATAACGTTTCTAAAAATGCCGGGCCACGGTAAAACTGTCCGATTCTCGCCGTTAAACGGCCATCGAACCCGTTGCATTACCGGTCCACCGTGCCAACGCGAACGTTTAAACATTTATTTAAAATTAATTATGATCGGGACGAGAGGGGGGGTGGGGGGGAGAGAGAAAAAAATCGCTGCGCCGACGGAAAACCTTCGAATGAGAATCGTGGAACATTTATTACGACCGACTGTTCGGTAAATACAACAAACTACATTAATATCACCCTTCCCGTTCGAACTCTCGGTTAGGTGACCCTCCGTGGTGCATCGGTCCGTGCGCCGATGCAACAGACCGTTTCAAACAGGTAATGCATGCGATATTAACATTGGCAATTTTTCGTATTAATTAACCGGGAATGTGCGGCGGTGCCCAATTAAAGCCGATAAAATGTGTATGGCACCGCGGCATAGCGATTCGAAAGATTCTTTCTGCGCGCGCCATTTAATAAATAAAATATTATTTGTACGCGGCGCGTGTTCATACTTATCGTGGCTATTTTTCCCGGCGGTCCTATAAACAAGCGTCTGGACTATTGGTAATAATTAGTCCATTCGTTGGTATTTTCCATTCTATTATCAACGTGTTCCACCGCGATAAAGTACGCGTCTACGTTTCGGGGATGATTTCACGACGATGGTGTCGGGTCTAATCTCTTGATAGAAACTTAACACTAGAACTACCAGAGTCAAAATGATTCGTAATCTCTAATAAAAATTGGAAATTATTTACTCGACTGGGATTTTGTAGAGTTTACCGTAGTTTTCTATAAGAGAATACATAAACACTTATTTCGTTTTAATTTCTTTCGTACATATAAATACACAATAATTGTAGTTCTAGTGTTGATACTAATATTTGGAACGAAAGCTAAATGTTCCTATCAAGAGAACCTAAAAATTTTTGGGTAAAAGTTCTAGACGGGTACCAGGTCATCCGGGTTATCGACACTAGGGTTAGACTTTCACTTTTCCGGAGTTATTAAACGCGTGCCAGGAAACGACGTTTTCCCAATATTTTCCGGCGTCCCGCCTTGACAATACAAATACCAAATCGATATCAGAACAAGAATTGAACGCCTTTGTTGCCTGACGTCATCGTGTGTCCGTAAGTTTATGCAAAGGGGTGGCAGGACACCAGGTCGTCGGGCAGCGGATACCTACATAGGAGAACAAGATGGCGTCTTCCCATGAGGATTCCCGAACGAGGCCGCAATCCAGCGGATACACGTCCCGTCGACAGCGTTGGAAACCTCCCCCTCATCCTCTCTACCTTTCAACCTGCCCCTTTCCCCTCTCGTCCACAATCTATCGGCCCCCCTACCTCCGTCCCTCGCTCCTCCATGCCTCTTTTCCGTTTCCTTCCCTACCGTTTCTTCGTCTTCTTCTTCTTCTTCGACTTCGTGCGTGGTTTAGCCGCGTTTGACAGTGCCTGTCTCGTGCCCCTCGCCAACTTTTCACCGTATATATGAATGCACGACCGTAAAAACTTAATGACGCGTACGCGTGCACGCGAACCTCGTCTGTGAATTAGTCGACCTAGCGTCCATATCGACGGCGATCGGCCGCTAATTCGGTTAAATCGTTCACGAGGAATTCAGACCTTCGGCCACCGTCGACCGTGGAGGAATCGAGTACGGAACTTGTCGTTGTTGTCGATGTTTCAGGGGAGCGGAATGGTTTTCACCGTTCGATGGGAGATTTCTTTCGCGTATACGTGACTTTGGCTGTCATCGTCAGGAAACGTCAAACGTATAACGAATCTCAGAAGAACTTGAAATTATTCGTGTACTCTCTCTGTAGTGTCTTATTGAATTAAGTGTTTTTAAAGCAGTGCAATGCGTGCAGTGTCAAAATATGGTATAAATTAAATATTCATATAATGGTCAAACGTACAATCTAAGATGCCCCACTGTAGCAGTGTTAATATGTTTCAAATATGTGAAATATGTTCCACTAAAAGGCGAATACCTCCAAGAAAGAAATCCTTATATTTTTCGAATCGATGAATGTGTTTTTGAATAGCATTTTGGTGGCTCGTAGACGTGTGGCTATTTGACTGTTCCAGAGGCGAGATCGACGAAATGAGTGGAAGTTTGGATAATTTTTAGCGTACACAGGGAAAAAGTCGAGGTCGTGCGCCCCTACGGCCCTCGTGGGCGTCCTATCTTCGACTGGTAGCACCCTCCTCCCCCGGATCATCGTATCGTCTCTCTCTGGAACGATTTCTCGACCTGGATGCATCGTTACACTTTGGCTAACTGGCCGAATTCCCCGCGTTCATCCCCAAAACGATCGACTAACGACTCGGCGCACGAGCATTTCCGCCCCTCGACGAGCCTTCAATGAAATCGACAATGTACAGGGTCAGTGGTAATTCGAAGTACTTAGCGGCGATGTCGATTGCTGTTCCGCAGGATCTGTAATGGCACCTACATATTGTCGTTTCATACGCGAGCGTTTCGTTTAATAATATAGACGGGCGATGCAATCGTAATGTTTTCTTTATTAATAGCTAAATTTAATGTGTTAAATTGAATTGAAACCGAAACAAGATTATCTGATACTCGATATTTTGTTTTATTTTGCATCAATGATACATATGATGTTCGCTTTAAGATCAACAGTTTGTGGTTTATTGAAATAAATGACTTATGGTCCCACAAGAAAAGGTCTAATAGATCTTGGTGACATTTTTCAAAATAAATGTTCTAAAATATATTTAGTCACCACCTTCTTCAAGTTTTAAATCGCCCATTAAACTAAAGTGCATTCTTTTAGCGGGAAATTAATGGTAACAGTTTTCTTAAAGAAATAAATTCACTTCACGGAAAGAAGAAACATTCAATATTTACAAATAAATAAGTCAACGTGTTGAAAGTTATCTTTTATATCACAAGTAGACAAGTGATTTTGTTCCAGTATACATATACACTATTTCTAATTTATAATACACTCTAATTTTGGAATTTTCTTTCTCCATTAATATTCTACGACCTAAAAGATTTCCACGAATTTTATTTTCCTTATAAATATTACACGTTTATTACGTGCTTGACTCGCGAAGGTACTCCATAATTTATTTATCAGCGAGCAATCGTGTCCACTGTCGATGTTTCATCCCGTTCGTCGGGATCCTTTAAATTTTTCAGTTCTTTTCGAGCAATTGCAAATTTCATTCTCTTTAAAATAATTGTCACGTTGCTTCTATATAAATTTACCTTTTCCCCCCATTTTGCTCTCGCCTTGTGTGATATTTGGATGGGTTGAACGAAGCTATTGCTACCGTCGAATGGATGAAAAAAAAGAATAATAGATGAGATGAGTGGAAAGAAGGGAAGTGGAGCAAATCTCACGCATTATGGGTATTGAAAGAAAATGGGAAAACGCAACTGTGGTTCAGCGGGCTCTATCCACTTATACGTGTATGATCATAGTGATCGTAGAATGGTCAGCAACGTATCGAGTGACCGTGCCAGCTTATCACTAATTCACGAAAACGTAGATCCCTGGATATAAAAATAATTTGGTTTATGGAAACAGACGCGTGCTCGATCCTGGTAGGAGGAGCTTACTTGTGGTTGCAGCTCTATGTCGGTGGGTTCTTCCATGGAATAAATCATGAACTGCTTCCTCGAACTGTCTCAAAATGTATAGGAATTTTTGGTGCCCTCTAATATTTGATTCGACGTAAATTCCTCAAAATTCATTATTTTTAGGTGTGGGTACAATATAAATAACCGGGCAATAAAGTTCAACCCTCGTTAAGTTTAACACACTGTTTCTTTCAGAGTTCTGTAGAGTATTCGATCAATAATTTTACATTGTAAAATAAAGGCATTAATTAATGGAGAATTTACGGAAACCTTGCACTGTAATGCAAAATAATAATATTTAGATTTGAGTCAAAATGGACACGAAATTCGCCATTCGAGGGTTAAACGTGTCGATAACTGTGAAAGTAAATCATGAAAAAAATTGGGATTTTCATTTGTTTAATTGTTAAAGAAATGCTTTGAAGAAAAGAATCAAAGTACAATTTTTTCGTGTAATATCAGCAATTCATTTTTTTTATTCAAACATGTAAAATCATCTATAGGATTACGTTCTTGAAGGAAAACAGCTTATAAATAAATGATCTATATAAATAAAATTATAAGGCATTTATAGCATATCTAAACCAAAGCACACATATTAATTTGTGTGCACACATTTGTTTGTTTATTGTGTTTGCCTCGGATTAACTCGAAATCTATCGAACCGATTGTAATTAAACCAGCACTATTCTGTTCTGTATATATCAGGGAGCAGCTATTTATCATTATACACTATACGCAACGGGAATAGATAGTAAACAATTATAAATAAAACATGTTTTAATTGAATATGCTGTTTGCTACCATTTCACGAGGAAACTTAAAGAAAAAGAATTAAAACACTAAAATCACAGTATAATAATATTAAATAACCATGTAAGAATTACACATTTTTGGAATTTCTATACAAAGTATTTGTACCTTAAGAATATTCTAAAGTAACCTTCTCTTACATATAAATTTCGAAATTCCTTTTAATAAAATTGTAGTGATTTAAATGTTCACTTTTGGATTTGCCATGTGCAACAATCTAATATTGTTTAAAAAGTGATCGAACAGCTGAAACTCACCCTGCACCAGTAATTGGACGCGAACCGTCCCCAGTAATAATTATTTATTTAAGCGTTGTAGCTTGCCAAACAAATAAAGTTAAAGAGAAAATAACATTAAAAGGTACATCAAACAAAAAGCTTCATAGTAATATTTATTTTTCGCATGCAGAGATTTCTGGATAGAGAATAAAATTAAGGGCAAAATTTTCTTTTTATTAATATGTTTCATCAAAGTCTGCCATTCACATTGTGCTTTACAGTCAATAGTTAATACTATAGGAGACAAGTTTGAAAATAAAAAGAAGTCTTATAGAAAAAAGGGGTGGTTTTTGCCATAAAATCATCGAAATATTAGGCTGTGAGGTTCAGCTTATGCTACAAATCTTTTTATTTGGTCCCTCCAAGAAGTTATTGCATAGTGACAAGTTTCACAGCATCGAAGGAGCAAAGAAAAATGTCCAAAACTGACTCAAACTTCGAGACAAAGAATTCTTCACTGTTGACTAATGAGCAGTGATGAGACGAGTGTACAATTGTGTTAAAGAATAGGTTAATTGTCGATTTAATTACATTGAAACGACAGTGATCGAATGACCAGTGTACAGAATTTTCTCTGCCCAATTATCGAAAGTAAATAGACAGACGAGGAATTGGGAAGAAAAACGCAATAGCTGATGGCGTTGAGGCGACAACCTGTTGTCTGGCCATTTTAAATGGTAGCATACAAGCAAGATAACCGTGCTAATAAATGGTCCTTGCCAGAGACGCATCTGCGTAGGAAAAACTTTGGCCGAAAAACTTGAGCACCCCTTGGGGGCCACTGCGCACCCCCGCGCTCTCCCTCCCTCGAACGAAGGACGGCATTATCATTATAATCGTGCACCGATGCGCTAATCAGTCGTATTGTCACACCAAATGCCGAATTTCGAACCTGAGAAACACGCACGATACGTCGTATTATGTTCTACTTATCGTCACACGGTGATTTTCATCAATCTAGCAACATTGTACAAATTGCATTTCTATGAACACGTATTTAAAATAGAAACAGTCAAATTTAATAATATAATGAAACGAAAGTTAGGTCTGGATTTATTTTTTAGCTGAATTAAAGATCTATAAAATCGTTTTGCAATGTTTTCTGATCAACTTTAAAATAAAATTGCAATTATTTGTCGTGACATTGCTCTTCTGTTTTTATAAAATTTGAGTAGATTTTTCACTGACTCTTTAACAAAACTAGGATAGTACTAGATTTGTTTTTGACTAAAAGTTTTGAAATAGATGAGGAACAAGTAATAATAATTCTCAGAACAAAGAGTATCTTCTTGAGAGATATTTCAAGATACTAAACAAGAAAATGTAATTTACGATTCTCGAAGCTATCCTTCGTATTTAAAATTACAAATGTATTAATAATAATAACAGAAGAGTAATCTTTGACACAAAACACGTGGATAAGAAAAATGAAATTTTCGATCTTTCACGATCCTCTGAATTCGATTGTCACTCGTGAATCTATGAAGAACTTAAGAAATATAGTTTCATACCTTTTCGAGTAATTTTTCTTTTTCTTCCCATTCGCGAAGCCACCGTGTATCGAGTTTGTTTTTTCGAGATCCAACGAGAGGCGTGTTGTCGAAGTGAGCCACATTTGCTCCGCTATAACGCTACCCCGTAAATTTAACCCCGCTAGCATGATGCACCGACTATGGACGGTGTATCCTGCGAGGGGCACTGCCAAAGATGTTCTGACATATGTGATGCTTATGTGGGGTGGCAGCCCCGGGGCACACGTATTCTGAACATGTGCGTGGAGCAAAACTGTCCAGAATTCTATGACGGAGTTTGTTTGCACTTGCACGCACGAATCGTGAAGTGGACGAATGATTATTTTTGTCTTCGGTATTACGGCGAGGACCATCAACCTGTCAATCGTTAAACGTATTCACGGGCTCCAATGGCGGAGACCTAATTTTTAGCTTCACGCCACCCTCGAAATTCTAAATCTAAAAACTGTCCATCTCGTCAGGTGTACGGTTAAAGTCATAGTAAATTATTTTCATTTGTATTCATTCATCGAATGTAATTAAGGGAAACTTAAATGTGTTGAAATAAAATACAATTTAAATAAACGAAATTTTATGAAACAAGTATTTATTCAATATAATTAAATGAAACTTAGATACATTGAAATGAAATATAATTTAGATAAACGAAGATACAAATAAATTTCATGAAACAAGTATTTATCAAATATAATAAAATGAAACTTAGATACATTGAAATGAAATACAATTTAGATAAACGAAGAGGCGAACAAATTTCATGAGACAAGTATTTTTAACACATCCAACGTACAAAATTATGGTTTTACAATTTTATAGTATGAATCTGAAAATGAATAAGTTTGTATAACTACTCGAATTGAAACATTAGATCTGCACAAATGTTGTACGTGCACAAGACTAGAAAAGATTGAGGAGAAACATACTTTTTACGTGTGTATCTATAATCTTTATTCAGTGTTTCTTGCGATATACTAGACGAAATTGAAACCTTGAAATACAAAATGCAAGTACAACGTTACGTAATTTTCGATATGAAACACGACAATCGAATGATGTTTCTGATAGTTGAACTCAATTAGAGTCCATGTAGCTTATTCATAGAGACGTAAGATGTTCGTTCCCCCGTTTCCATGGTCGAATCACTTCGGTAAAGACTGACAGTTTAGCGTTCGAGTTGACATATGCCGAGGCAAATTCTGTACACAATAGAACAAACACGGAAACCGAAATCGAAATATTATCATAGCCCAATAATAGGCTTAGACTGCTTCTATGGCGGACGAGGTGGGAAGCATCGCGACTACAAGCGACGAATAGCGTGACCCTACCGGAGTGGTAATTGGATTTGGTCGATGCGGTGATGTTCATTTGACATCATTGAGACATGTAGCCGCGTTGACACCGTTTGCTATTGGATTAGTCGAATATTTTAAAAAAAACTATCCCCGAAACGCAATACGAATCGAAGCAAATCGAAGCATTTTCTTCTTGGCGTTGCTGCTTCCTCAAATTTGAAAATACTTATATAGAATGGCCCAAAGAGTAGTTCAGATTGGTTACCATTTTTTAGACACTTCAAACATTCATTCTAAAATCACTTCTTTATCGAATATAAATTTCTAAAAGATGGTAGCCTCTGGGTCCATTTTGACACGACTCTGAATTTTATTATTCCAGTACAGGGTTTCTGATTGTTTTTTAAATACGTTATAGTATTGTGGTATAGTCATTCTTTACATCACAGCTATTTGGCAAAAATTCTTTCATAATATTTAAATATAGATTCATACAATATTAAACAAATGAAAATCTGAGAAAAAAGCTTCGCTGAAAGAAACAGTTTACGTGGATTAGAATGCTATGGTGCTGTGAAATAGTCATTGTTTGGTAAAAATTATTTCATAATAAAAAAACAGAAACTTCGTGACACCGAAGGAAATAGTTTTTGCACGAGTCCAAATGATTACCAAGGCCAGTTGGGTTAATGTACGAAATCGAAACGAAAATATTTTTAATTTCTTCGTCGATTTACGGAACCGGTTATTTTCCCGGGCGAAAAAATTGCGAAGCGAATGTGGCAGTTTTACTTCTAAATGAGCCCTCGTACTTTAGATTGGTCGCGTCGTTGCCATAAGATGGCAATGTTACAGGTTGTTGGGCAGCCGAGAGAGATCTCATGAATCACGACTCTGAAGGACGAGCTTTTGAAAAAAGAAGAGAATGGAACCGGTTTGGCACGCGCGCACCTCGAAGACTTCATAATGACGCCTGGCAGTCTTTCATTAAACTTCATTATGCTACCATGCGAATAACATTCGTCTTCAATCCTTTTCATTCTTTGCCCCGCGAACTTGGTTAACTATTTCAAGAGTAGATTAGCGATCCAATAAATGTTTGCACGCTAAACGAATTTACAATGGAACCTATTCCTCACCAATCGCTTTGTACATAAATAAAATCCATTGAATCGTTGGAGGATCTCCCTACGTCGGAACTGAGTGAGACCCATTTTGTTACCTAGACACTTGGACGAAGTAGTCAGTGCAGTAACCGCTTCAGAAAAGTGCCATAAATGGATGAAATCATGGTCAATAATTTATTATTCAACATTAGCCTCTCCATTTTTACGATTCGATAAAATGATTCATCGTACGTTCGATATAATTTGATTTGTAAATTGGTAAATATTTAAAATTAGGATTCTTGCTTCTTATTTGTACAAATTGGTCAGAAGCAATCTAAGTATATAGTTTTTAAAGGCAATAATGAAACGATATTTTTGTGAGACTCTTCCCCTAAGTTAGAGTACAATTCGTCAAATATTTTGATACGATTTAATTATTATTTACCACTTAATTTGTGACTCTTATTCCATAATAAACCCTTCTATCAAGGACAAGTTCCTTTTATAAATTGAACGTACTTTCATAAACAGGTAAACAAGTAGAATATTTATTTAATTTAAGTCATGTATTGGAACGTGCTTATGTTTGGTAACAATAAGGACAAATGTAGAGATATAACTTTGCATTTTCTAAGCCAGATAGTCCAATAATAACAGTGAACGTCATTTAAAGCTACCAATTAGTACATATCACTCTATAAACAGAAATTTTATGAATTTACTTTTAGCTACTATTTTTTTAATTTTCATAAAACAAAGGTAAATTGTAACACTGTTACGTAACGTATCGGAACGCCTACTTTCTTCATTGCTATTGAAAATTTGAAACATGAGAGTAAGTCCGTTATTACCCAGTTTTTAAACAGTTTCTCCAAACATGCTGCACTTTTGTCAAACGTTTAATGAGACGGTATAATTGAGGAAAGTTACGCCTAAGACGTGCCAGTTTGTAAATGCAGAACGTTCAAGTGAACCAGAAGAGGCCGCGGCGGGTAAAAAAAGGGAGAGGAGCCAAATTACCCGACACAAAATGTATTATCTTCACTTGATAGGCCCCACACCCTCGAGCCAGTGATTCTCAGACGTGAATCTTCCCGTGAACGAATTTAAAAGTAATAGGTTTCCGGCAAGGAAAGAAGGAATATTGAGAAACACTACTTTTGGTCCTCGGCTTTCTTTTCTCCCCCTTGGATCCACGACGTATCAGCGCTGCTCCTTCTACCAGAGTGGTAAATTTATTCGAACAAATTCTGTAATTACTTCTCCGACCCGGATGTCACGCGAGCCTAGATTTATGGAGGCGATTCAGTCATTTCAGCAATTTTATACCGTCCAATTAACCGAGCCTCGTGCAGGTTTCTTCAGGTGACCCGGGCCCCGCTCTAAATTCGCGTCAAACTTGGTGGAAGTTGGGGTAAAATTGCGAGGGGAAGACGGGAATATGAAGTTTAGAAGAAATTGTTAAACACTGAGTTATGCATGTGATGTCAGAGAGTTTATTGTCGAATAATCAGATATAAACAAGGGGTAAATATGATTCTGGTCACTTGTAACGACATATAAATGCACAATCGTGGTTATTGCCATTTACAATCATGACTAAACGCGATTATTGTTACTTTTAATGATATACAAACTTAAATTATATTATAATTGCATTCAATCACGAATAAACACGATTATCATCACTTATTGTCACATACAGACACGCAAACTCTGTCACTGTTGCATACAATCACGTACAAACAAGAAGAAACAAGATTATTGTCACTTATAGTCATATAGAGGCACATAAAGTCTGTCATTGTTGCATAGAATCACGTACAAACAAGAATGAACACGATTATTGTCACTTATAATCACATACAGACACACAAACATTCTTGCATTCAGTCACACATAAGAAGATACTAGATTATACATAGACACACAAACTCTGTAATTAATAAATTTCTATACACTTGCAACGACTATATAGTTTTTACCTTACAATGAATAACGTCTTCACACGTTTCAACAACAATGGAATACTTGCTGAAAATCTTTTGCAGATTGATATTTCTTTACTGTGCACATCAAGTGAACAAATTACAAATATTATGGATATTCTTTTCTTAGTTTGAAACTCCATGTCACCAACGTTATTCAAAACTTTCACCGCGGTTGCACTTTTGGTAGCTGGGTGAGCGTTTAACGAATTCCAGTGGATGAGTTACGCCATAAATTGTTCGAAAAGGAAGGAACAGGACAGGGTGAAAATCACCGAGAAATGGCCGGTGTCTCTGTATTTGCAAGTTGGTATGCTGAAATCTATCCCGATGGCGGAGTAGTCGGCGCATCCTTTTCGGGCGAGACGTCGACGTCTGGCAAGGAAGCTATCTTGACGTGCAGACATTTAATCGCAGGTGCGTCACGTATCGCGAAGAAACACCTCACTTTGATGTGGAAGCTGCCTGGAACTCGCACTTAACCTGCTCTAGTTTTTATTGGAGCGTAAAGTACGAGGAAATCCATGGTCTCTCCCTCAGGAGACCGTCGATACTCACTAGCGACTGGTCTAAATACCTGATCCCCGTCTCGTCAGGTTTAGCGTTCTTGGTAATTTTCTACACCTGGTTATCACTTGTCTTCGAAGGAATACGTGTTTAAAGAACATGTTGTTTTCGTCGGTTTTTGCGCCCGTGTCGCTGGTCTGCTGTTTTCAAGACCATTAATTAACAGCAGGGCTCGAGGATGTCTTGCAAAGTACTTTATTACACGTCGCGGCAGAAACGCGGGACATCTGTTTCAAAATAGTGCCGCGAAACTATTAAATCACAGTAATAATTTATTATTCGATGAAACTCTTTCCTTGCGTCTTCTTTGTTTGTACAAACTTGATTAATCACAGTGATATTTTCCTACGACGCTATTTAGCAAGCTAGTGGAAGATTTAACACTGCTTCTACCAAAGCTGTCAAAAGACACTATTCACAATTTTAACTTGAAATTATTTTCCAAGTTTAATCAACCTTCCTCGATCGACTTTTTAACTGTATAACAATATTTCCTCGTTCTACTCGATGTAATGCTTTTTTGTACATTTTCTGGCCTGACTAGAACTTACACTTGCATTTCTTTTCCTGCTCGTAGGGGAATCGCAGGAACAAGCTTAGGTGATGTTTTGTAGAGCTTTCGTTAGCAATTCTGTAGAGAACTCAGCTTGTACAATAATATCTTTTAAACTTAATGCAGATGCCATTGAACTTGATATTGAATCTTCAACTAGATTATTTGTTCTCTTTTTGTGTATTTCAAACATATCCTATGAAGTAGTTAAATTAATATTTTAGGTAGTTGAATTAATAATGCATTTGTAAAATATGTTTATAAGTTGTCAATTTCAAAACATAGCAGAAATAAAAAATGCAGTAGTTAAAGTGTGCAATGAAAACTTATCGACAGCATGCCAAGTCATATTTTTCAAATAATAACAAATAAAGGTCTTACCAATCAAGATATACATACCTCAATTATATATATTATTTTTATTATTTTACATTTATCATTATAGTACTATAATTAAGCAACAATAAAATATCATTTTTGTAATGATAATCTACTCGTAGTTACATGTAATTTTAACAGAGTTTTAATAAAGATCATTTTCTATCATTTGAGCTCGTATAATTGATATTGTTGCTATTCAAGGATCTGAAACATTAAAAAAATGTTAACGAAACTATGTTTCGAAAGTGTATAGCCATAAATCGATCACCAATTCTTTCAAAGGGAACAATCATGTATAATATCATTTAGAATATATTAAAAAATCATCCAGATCAACGAGAAAGTACCTTTTCTAGATCTTTTCTAGAATTGTTTACATAGACTAAATTTAAGTCTGTCGAAACGACACAAGTTTTCAACCCTTGCGCCCAATCAATTCCTCCACATTACAACAACAAACAATTAAAAAGATTCGAAAAGACAATTACATCGAGTATTCGCGTGAAAAAAAGATCGCCCATTCGCGTTTAAGTCCCCTCGATGGGTCCAGTTTAAACAAAACCATCGCTCGCGTGCAAGCGAGTCGGTCGAATCGTTAAAGTCTCCGGGTGCGAGGGGTCGATTCGCGGACGATTTGGTTAAATAATCTCGTGTCGATCGTCGGAATAAACGGAGAAGAGACGAAACGTCGTCTTGGAGCGATCGCGGCGCGCGCCGGAATGACAGCCTTGTGGCGTCGCCGTAACGGCGCCACCGTCTTTGGCCGGCGAGATGGGCGGTGGCGTCGCGCGAGGACGTCGACGACGATTGGCTGGAGGGGTGGCGGCGGATTGGCGGAGAATCAGGGATGGGCGAGGCGAACGCGGCGGGCTGTTCGAGGCGCTGCGTCCGTGGCGGTCACGCCCACCGAGAACATCGAGCCCGTCCCCGTTGGGACTCGCTGGCACGCCGCTCGTGCCGGCCCTGACACATTCGACAAGCGGCGCCGTAACGGGAAGCAACGCGCGGCTGGGGACCTTGAAGGACCTCTCTTCTGGTCACGAGACACCCTCCCGACACTTTCGTGCCGACGATATACGCACCACGCCACCGTCGCCCGCTGCTCAGATTACCGTTGCACTGCGCGCGTATCCAACTCGATTACTTCATCCCAAGTGGATCCTTCGAGGATCTCGGAGGACTCGTCGCCGCGGACACACGCTTGGGATCGAGGAAAGAAACGAAGATCCCGAGATTACCCGGCGAGCTAGGTCCACGGCGTCTAGATGCCGCGCGCAAACACCGAGTGACGGACCGGCAGAGAGTGATCACGGGTGTCAGTGACGTCGATACAGGGGGGAAAACGAATCGAATAGCAGTATAAATATATTTAAGAAAACAAGTGAACGGGGTCAGTGGAAACGCGTAGGAGACGAGAGCGATCCGAGTGTCGGTGATACGTCGCGGGGGCTCGTTCGGGGGTGGACACGCGTGTGCGCCGACACGCGGTCGGCCGCTAAGTTAATGGTGTGACGGGGTAGCAGGTTGCACCTGTTACGGGGCCGTTTAATGCGTAGTCACGAGGCGTCCATGTCGAAGGACTTGATCGATTTGACTCGCTCGTGAACAATCGTGGCGCTGGTGGGGATCGTTCTGACCGAGAGGTGATCTCTCTCGTTCGGGTGCGCACGGCTCGCTCGAGGAGCCGAGGAAGGTTCTCACCGCGGTTGGTATCGAGAAGCAGAAAGCCTGTTGCCCCAGGAGAGTCCGTACGGCCTCACGACGCGGTCCGACGAGTGGAGCGGTCTCCTGCCCAGCTCCACGATCGTGGGTGCTGGGGGGTCGCCATGGCTCGGACTCGGCGCAGGAGGTGGCACGGGCACCACCACCGGGGGCGGAAGCCCCGTCGAACTCGAGGGTCACTGGGGACGTAAGCTCTACGGGGCGAGCGTAGCTCCGCCACCGCCGCCGCCTCATCACCACCCGCGGGCGCCGCTCGTTTTCGCGCCTCAGGACATGCGGCAGATACTCAAAGAGGAACCCGTGCCACGTGCTTGGCCCCAGCCCGCGCTCGCCGATAACGGAACGTGAGTACCACCACATTTTATCACCTGCGATACCCGTTGCTTTTACGGGACACTTGCGACCCCCGAAACTCCAATTCGCGCTCGTTCGCTTTGGATCGTTCATCCTTGGAGAGAATCGACGATGAAAAGTGTTTAAGTCGAATTTACACCACTTTGGCTGATTCATCCTCGGATGAAGCATGAAAAGTCCAGTATTAGAGTCGAATTTACGTTTCTAACTCTGGACAAGAAGTCCATTATTTAAGTCAAATTTACACCCCTTCGTCTAAGTGAAAATCGAGGATGAAAAGTGTTTAAGTCGAATTTACACCTTTTCACTTTGGCTGATTCATCCTCGGATGAAGCATGAAGAGTCCAGTATTAGAGTCGAATTTACGTTTCTAACTCTGGACGAGAGGTCCACTGTTTAAGTCGAATTTACACCCCTTCGTCTAAGTGAAAATCGAGGATGAAAAGTGTTTAAGTCGAATTTACACCTTTTCACTTTGGCTGATTCATCCACGGATGAAGCATGAAAAGTCCAGTATTAGAGTCGAATTTACACCCCTTCGCTTAGGATCATTCATCCTCAGTGAAAATCAAGGATGAAAAGTGTTTGAGTCGAATTTGCACTTTGGATGATCTTCGGTGGAGGTGAAGGATGAGGGGTGTAGTATTTAACCAGTGAGCTGTGTTTGACGACTGTATCCGTCGTGCGTAAAGTTAGCTACCATTTACTATACAAATTGTAATTTTAGCGAAAATTAAATTATATTCGTTAATTTCAATACGTTTAGAATCTTTGGAGGTAAAAACGAAATAAAACAAACAGGTGCGCGCTCTGCAAAGAGGTCGCCACAGCTGACTGGTCAAGTCGAATTTGCACCCCTTCGCTTTGGATGATTCATCCTCGGTAAAGATCAACGATTAAAAGTCGAATTCACGCCTCTTCACTTTGAATGATCCTCGCGTATGATCCACTCTCAGTGAAGATCAAAATGAGAGATGTAGTATTTAATCCTTTACCATAGAATGACGAGTCTGACTCGTTACAAGTTTTTAACGTCAAGTTTTACTATCATGAGACTATTCACTCGTCATCAAGACTCATATATTGCAATCAGCATATTTTTACATTCGTACAACAAATCGACTCTTTTTCGTGGCCATCCCTTGCACGAACAAATTTAAACAAAATTAAATAGTATATGTTTGAACAATTATTTGAAATTGAACCATACGTCAAGGGGTTGAGTCTAGTAGGGAAAGGTCTAGTATTTTATTCGAATTTACACCTCTTGGATGATCCCTCGGTGAAGTTGAAAGGCGAAAGATGTAGTATTTAAAGTCGAATTACACCCCTTTGCCCTGGATGATTTATCCTGAGATCAAAGATGAAAGGTCTAGTATTTTATTCGAATTTACACCTCTTCGATGATCCCTCGGTGAAGTTGAAAGACGAAAGATGTAGCATTTAAACTCGAATTACACCCCTTTGCTTGGGATGATTCATCCTCGGTAATGATGAAGGATGAGAGGTGCAGTATTTACACCTGTTCAACGTAAAAAGAATGACACCGTCCTGATTGGACGCTTGGGAAACCTCTGTCGATCGACAGCTATATCTCGATAATGAACGAAGAGACGTTCGCTTGTCATCGGTCGCGTTTACATTTGTCACGCTTCGCCGTGGAGGAGTCGTCCGTTTTCAGTGTTCGTCGCGGAGGAAATACAGATGAAACGGTACTTACGCCTGTCACTGAGAACGAATTACCCAGCGATGATCTTCCAAAGTGTCTAGATTTGCCTTAGTCGATTGTACGGACGATTCATCAACAGCGAACGCAAAATACTTTTTACTTTCCAAAATATCGAGAAAGTAGCGAATGTCTGAATTGATGGAGTATCGCAAAATATTAGAAAAAAAACGTTTAATCTCTAATATGAAAGACTGATACTTTCATGACACCAAATTTTCCTGGAAAACTTAAACTTAAGTAACCCAAAGTAACCCTAAATTATCTAATCGTGTTTCCCCACTCAAGTGCTCTTTGCAGAATGTTTGCAGCGTAACAGTCGCGATTCCCGAAGTTTGTAATGCGATTTATGAAGTTCTGGCGAAAATTAATTTTCAATCGTTCAAAGTAAAAAGGTACAAATGCGACGGTACACCTGTTCGACGGTTGCACAGATAATTCATGATTCGTAATAAACATGTTAGTTTTCGCTCCAAACTGTAGGAATGGTTTTTATTCTCGTTTTTATATCATCAACCCTTTCGGTACCAAACTGTTTAACACGTACGACGAACGGTGCAGTGAAAACTTTTTATTTTACGTAGTCAAACAGGGTGAAGTGTTTAGACTCTAAAATCTTGGTCCTTCAAACAAATATACGATATTTGAGTACACAGAAAATATGAAAGTAATGTTTCTTCGTTTCATGATTTCAATCAACGTACTGAATTACTAAAATTCTCTAAAAATATCCTTCTTAGCCCTCGAACGTCGAACAGGGTGGTCCATTTTGGCCCAAATCTAAATTTCGTTATTTCACATTCCAGTACAAGGTTTTCGATTTATTTTACATTTATATTTGTAAATTCATTATACGCCATTGTCGTTTATTTTTACAAGTTCGTTCAAAATAATGATTCATTAAAACTTAAACGTTTATAATCGTATTTCTGCGTCCAGATACATTTTTTAAACAATGTACACCTGATTCGTAATTGATATAACAGCGTGTATAATTCAACTACCGAAGTACTATTTAAATATGCAAGTTTGAAATATTTAAGTAGAAGAATATGACCAAAGTCAGACCACTCTTCCTATCTATGTAGGGCACTTGCAATAAACGAACCCTAACACTTGTAAATTTTTTAGTAAATATAGGAATACTACGCAATTGTACTCCACTGAAATTTCGAATATTTTTATTCGTTAAAATTGAAAAAACTCTTGCAGTTAATATCGTCAGATTCAGAACGATGATTAATCACCTTCTGCGGTTGTTTTTGCAATTATAAGCTTGGTTTATATTGTTTATCTCGTTCCAGCGATCTCGAGTGTATCGTAATTTTTCACAATACTTAATTTCTTGTTCGAAAAGAAGGGAGAAAATGGAGCCACCGTAGTCGCGGCAACACTCTTCGCGAAGCGACGGGAAACGGTTGTAGAAATTAACTTCAATCTTCCTCTGTTCGTTCTGCTGTTCGACAATAATAAACTTCGCTTAGGAAACGTAATAGTTTAAAACGAAATTTTAAAAATAACGCAAACTATCGTGACACATGGATAAAATCGAGATGAAAGTTTAATAACTTCCTGTCTCGCAGACCGTCGGACATCTGCAACCTATTCCGAGCTTATGTTCTTTTAGAAATCCTATTAAAAACATTGGCAAATAATATTTATTAATTCGTGAGATATTTTCAAAAGAGTCGACTGTGTTTTTTTGCACTTAAAAAAAAAATCATAGCCACTATTTGGGGATGTAAAATCGATTATAAAGTTTGTGTATTTATGTCACAAAAGAGTGAAAGAAATAATAGCGACGAACATTTATAAACGAAATTTGTTTCTTGCATTTTTAAGAAACGATAAAGATTTCCAGAGAATGTAAAATTATTTGCAAAATTTCTGTATTTATGTGGGGGTTTCTTTTTAAATAAAATTTGAGGGAAAAGCTATTTATAAACGAAATTTGGAAAACACGAGAGTTTCGAAAGAGTCGACTGTGTTTCTTGCATTTTTCAGAGATCATACAAATTTCTGATGAACGTAAAGTCATTTCTAAAGTTTGTATATGTATGTGGACATTTTCTAAAAATCTTATTAAAACAAATGAAAGTGACAAATATTTATAAACAAAATTCGGAAGATACGAGAGTTTCGAAGGGGTTTTTTGGGCTTTGAAGACATTTAGAGAAATGTCTTGAGAACGTATAATCATTTGTGAAGTTTGTGTGTTTATGTTGGCTGCGAGGAGGATTTAAAAATTGTTTTACACATTCCTTTCGTCGTCGTTCGATCCGCGAACAGGCTGAACTTATGTTGTATCAGCGGTGAGCGACGATAACTCCGTACTTCGTGCGGCAAGAACAAATGTCCAGTTTATCTTTGGAAGCCGAGCATTTCAAAACGATTCACACGTACATGCATTTGCCGAACGATAAACCGTGTTTTATTGCAACCTCGCTTAAGGGATTTGTACGACGTGCAAACGACGAAGGTACAGATACGCGGACTCGAGAAGGTAAACCGACCGGGTTGGGGATGCGCTAATCCAATAGCAGTTCTCTTAACTAACCCCTTCCAAGTAGCGTGACACGAGAACCGGCGACCGGAATCGAGTTAATGTAATTGAGAATTTTAGCGCCTTTTGCGCTCCTGTCTTTCCCCACGTTCCCTCTTTTACTCGATTGTTTTCCGTTCGCGACGCTATGGCTTTTCATTTGCGTTCGGGGAAAAAAGCTAAAAACGTGGAAGAAAGTACCCCCGATCGGTTCCCCCTCGCGTAACTTTCTCAAACCTCGCGGTAAAATTAGTTTCTCAACGACTATTCTTAAGACTGTTATCTGAAAACCTAGTTTGGCAGAATTCACGGAAAAAATTACAGTGCAAGGTATTTTTACGAGAGAGAAATGGTGGATTAGGAAAAGTCCAAAGTTGGACCCCCAATTTACTTGTTTCATTTATGTAATGTTAACGTTGGAATTCATTTTTAAATGGCAGACGATTCTTAGATATATTATTTAAAGCATAGTTTGGCAGAATTCATGAAAAAAATTACAGTGCAAAGTATTTTCATGTAGGAGAAGTAGTGGATTAAGAAGAGTGCTCCAAAGTTGGACCCCCAATTTACTTGTTTCATTTCTTTAATTTTAACGTTGGAATTCATTTTTAAATGACAAACGATTCTTAAGACTGTTATCTAAAAGCCTAGTTTGGCAGAATTCACGAAAAAAATTACAGTGCAAAGTAATTTCATGTAAGAGAAGTGTGGATTAGGAAGAGTGCTCCAAAGTTGGACCTCCAATTTACTTGTTTCATTTCTTTAATTTTAACGTTGGGGTTCATTTTTCTATGGCAGACGATTCTTAGATGTATTGTTTAAAGCCCAGTTTGGCAGAATTCACGAAAAAATTACAGTGCAAGGTATTTTTACGAGAGAGAAATGGTGGGTTAGGAAAAGTCCAAAGTTGGACCCCAATTTACTTATTTCATTTCTTTAATTTTAACGTTGGGGTTCATTTTTCTATGGCAGACGATTCTTAGATGTATTGTTTAAAGCCTAGTTTGGCAGAATTCATGAAAAAAATTACAGTGCAAAGTATTTTTAAGTGAGAGAAATGGTGGGTTAGGAAAAGTGCTCCAAAGTTGGAACCCCTAATTTTACTAGCTTCATTTCTTTAATTTTAATGTTGGAATTCATTTTTAAATGGCAGAGGATTCTCAGATGTATTGTTTAAAGCCTACTTTGGCAGAATTCACGGAAAAAATTACAGTGCTAAGTATTTTTAAGTGAGAGAAGTAGTGGATTAGGAAAAGTACTCCAAAGTTGGATCTCCAATTTACTTGTTTCATTTCTTTAATTTTAACGTTGGAATTCATTTTTCAACGATTGACTATTCTTAAGACTGTTATCTAAAAGCCTAGTTTGGTAGAATTCCCGAAAAAAATTACAGTACGAAGTATTTTCATGTAGGAGAAGTAGTGGATTAAGAAGAGAGCTCCAAAGTTGGACCCCCAATTTACTTGTTTCATTTCTTTAATTTTAACGTTGGAATTCATTTCACAACGATTGACTATTCTTAAGACTGTTATCTAAAAGCCTAGTTTGGTAGAATTCACGGAAAAAATTAAAGTGCCAAGTATTTTTAAGTGAGAGAAATGGTAGGTTAGGAAAAGTGCTCCAAAGTTGGACCCCCAATTTACTTCCTTCATTTCTTTAATTTTAACGTTGGAATTCATTTTTAAATGGCAGACGATTCTCAGATGTATTGTTTAAAGCCTACTTTGGCAGAATTCACGAAAAAAATTACAGTACAAAGTATTTTTAAGCGAGAGAAGTAGTGGATTAGGAAAAGTCCAAAGTTGGACCCCCCAATTTACTTGTTTCATTTCTTTAATTTTAACGTTGGAATTTATTTTTCAACGACAGATAATTCTTATGCCTGTTAGGCAAACATTTGTAATTGACAGAATTCGCGCAAAAAGCGTAAATCATTTTCAAATTTACTAGGAACTGGCAGAAACAATAGTTTAGAGAAAGGGTTTCAAAGTCTGACAGGTTTCTGTCTAACGTAAATGTTTTTTTATGGAGAGAATATGAACAGACTTCGAAGAACATAATTCTATTAACAATTCTCTTATTCTGTATTCAATAAACAGTTGTAGTTTAAAAAACTCAATGTAAAAATGAAAAAAGAAACAAATTATTTTATATGTTTCTCTCGATACTAAACAAATTTCTCACACAACAAATAGTTCGGGAGAAAATTTGGGTGATCCACGTTGCATATTTGATTGTAAATTGGGGTTCCCCATTGATAATTTCGATGGCATTGCCTTCATCGGATCGATTAGAAATATTCACAGTCGGTATTTAATTGAAACGCTGTTAGGGCAGTTTAAACAAGCGGCTTAAAGAAAATGTTAAATGTCGGGATCGTTTCTGTTCAAATTTACGGTGAAAAGTTTCGTTTCCTTCGTGAAGAGCGGTTGTAACGCACAGACGTGCTGAACCGCGACTCGAAAAGAGGGTGCGAGAGGGCTTGGCGAAACTGTTTTAAAACTCCCGGCAAACAGACATAAACTCTCACGCTTTTTAAAAACCCCTAAAAAAGTTACCCACCTAATGAAGCAACAAACCATCGTGCTCGACGAAGGGACACGACGTGTCGCCGGTGGAAAAACGACGACTTCCTACGGCGAGTCTACGAACGAAAGCAAAACGAATCGTATGACGAAAGTTCTGAAACAACTATTGCTTTTACTCAAATCATTGAATATGCTTTACGTGAACAATGCAATTATTCCATTCGAACGAAAATTTCTGAAGAAGAATACCGACGGAATTTCAAGTACAATAGTGCCTCGCTAGTTGACGTAGTTTCTGCCCTCCGCTGTTGGTGCAAAATTATTCCCCCCGGTACTTATCGAGTCATCGAAACAAAAGATATGAATTGTAAGATTGCACTAACCCTTTCAGTGAAAATGAAAATATTGTAAATATAATTATTTTTAAAATGTAAATGTAAAATCAATCTTATCTGACAGGTTGGAAATGACATAGTGGACTCATCAAATATATCAAACATGTTTTTCACGGTATTTTTAACATTGACTGCTATTAATTATATAAGACAAATGATTGCTTAAATAACAATTGACAGTTCATTGCTTTACACGTAAAGAATCTTAATATAGTGTCTATTGTTTTGGAGAAAGAGATGCTGATACAGATGTCTCTTGGGGAATGTGTCTCATAATTTAAAAAATACTTAACTTCAAATTTTAAATTTAAAATACTTACATACCATACTTGGGGAATCTGTCTCAAAATTTTAAAAATATTTACACATCAAACTTGGGGAATCAATCTTATAATTTTAAAAATACTTATATACCATGTGCGGGGAATCTGTCATAATTTTGTCCCAACAAAAATCAGCAATTTCTTCGAATTAAAGATTTCATTAGATTTTATAGACAACACAAATAAAAGGTACATTTTCTTCTTCCAAATATGTAAAATATGGAAACATGGGAGGAGCCTTTTTGTCGAGTATCTGTCGCTTTTGTGGCGGCGGCTAGAATTGGTAGTCGTAAACAAATTAATAAATTTTTGCCAGAAGCAGCTGCAAAATACTGCGTTAAATTGAACAGCATTCGCGGGCAACGTGGACTGGTCGCGAATTACATTCGGATATATTACAAATTGCTCATTATCTCCGCGCGCATTATGAATCACATTGGGTGCAAGCGTAAATAGACTGCGCTTCGGCCAACTCGTAATAACTAACGCCCGGCGGTATACATTAACTGCGGATTTATTGTAATTCTCCGCGATTGCTTTATCCACGAATTCGTAACTGTATCCACGGGTTTGTGTTATCCGCATATTTCGACCGTAATGCATTGTGCGCAAATAGCATAGGTTGCGGATCGCGCGTGAAGTATAGAACAGCCTGGACAGTCGTTCCGACGATCTATATTTTCGAATTGCCATCGAGCCCGTATTTAATCCAAAACAATCGTACGAAAAATCATTTTTCGGCCACGGATAGCCCCTTCTTCCCGAGAATATTTCGAGAATGCTTCTTTTCTCATTTCTCGAGAAGTTACAGCGCTTTTGGGGGGAAATTTACATCAATTAGACTGTCAGACTTTCAAGGATTGACGAAAGATAACACTCATAATTTAATAACGAAACGTAACAAAGTGTCAATCGCTAATTTTTATGGAATTTAGCGACCTAGCAGAGCTACCAAAAATATTTGATCCTTATTTTTTTGTATCGTTCATGTCGAAGGGGTGAAATTCGCCCTCAAAGTAGAGACAGTGATACGTGTTTAAGATGTTACAAACTATTAGAAATATTGGAATAATGTAAATGGATGAATTTTGTGTTTTTTGGGGAAACTTATATCTATTAGACTGTCAGACTTTCAAGGATTGACGAAAGATAACACTCATAATTTAATAACGAAACGTAACAAAGTGTCAATCGCTAATTTTTATGGAATTTAGCGACCTAGCAGAGCTACCAAAAATATTTGATCCTTATTTTTTTGTATCGTTCATGTCGAAGGGGTGAAATTCGCCCTCAAAGTAGAGACAGTGATACGTGTTTAAGATGTTACAAACTATTAGAAATATTGGAATAATGTAAATGGATGAATTTTGTGTTTTTTGGGGAAACTTATATCTATTAGACTGTCAGACTTTCAAGGATTGACGAAAGATAACACTCATAATTTAATAACGAAACGTAACAAAGTGTCAATCGCTAATTTTTATGGAATTTAGCGACCTAGCAGAGCTACCAATAATATTTGATCGTTATTTTTTTGTATCGTTCATGTCGAAGGGGTGAAATTCGCCCTCAAAGTAGAGACAGTGATACGTGTTTAAGATGTTACAAACTATTAGAAATATTGGAATAATGTAAATGGATGAATTTTGTGTTTTTTGGGGAAACTTATATCTATTAGACTGTCAGACTTTCAAGGATTGACGAAAGATAACACTCATAATTTAATAACGAAACGTAACAAAGTGTCAATCGCTAATTTTTATGGAATTTAGCGACCTAGCAGAGCTACCAATAATATTTGATCGTTATTTTTTTGTATCGTTCATGTCGAAGGGGTGAAATTCGCCCTCAAAGTAGAGACAGTGATACGTGTTTAAGATGTTACAAACTATTAGAAATATTGGAATAATGTAAATGGATGAATTTTGTGTTTTTTGGGGAAACTTATATCTATTAGACTGTCAGACTTTCTAGGATCGACGAAAGATAACATTTATAATTTAATAACGAAACATAACAAAGTGTCAATTGCTAATTTTTATGGAATTTAGCGTCCTGGCAGAGCTACCAATAATATTTGATCGTTATTTTTTTGTATCGTTCATGTCGAAGGGGTGAAATTCGCCCTCAAAATAGAGACAGTGATACGTGTTTAAGATGTTACAAACTATTAGAAATATTGGAATAATGTAAATGGATGAGTTTTGTATTTTTTGTGGCGAATTTTACACCACAGATGAATCGGTTGAAAATGCATTTCTTTAAATTATATATTGAAAAATGAGCTAATATGAAACTGTTGCGAGTTTCATTCATTTGTGGAAATAAATTTTCAGATCACCCAAATTGCATGTTCCTAATTAATAACAATTAATGTTAGAATTATCAATTACTCTATTGGAGGGGCCAAAATGAGTTTTTATAAAAGTAGAAGTATCACAACACAAGATTATGTTTCCTTTGCAAGCATTTACTTCGAACTAAATCAGACATATTTTTTGATATGCAACAGTGTCATAAACAAAAGAATATCGACAAATACGAGTGTCATATGTTTCTATGGGCCTGCGAGAGCTATGAAAAACACGATAGAAGCGTAGATATCCAACAACCAAGCAGACATATCGCACAAGTTTCTTTTGATAATTTTTATACATTTTGAAATATATATGTTTGAACTATTTTATGAGAAACTTCTACAATTCTAGTGAAATCAATTACCCAAATTCTGTAAGGGTTGAAAATGACTCGCCTCGGTATATGCAGATATAAATTTTATTATTCATAAATTTTACAGGCAAGAGAAAAATAAAAGCAGATATTAAACAGTCTCGATAAAAAATCCTTCCCTTTTTGTCAAATTTTCGAGTCCTTCCTCACAAATTATTTGTCGAAATTTATGCTCAATATCAGAGGGGTTTTCAACTTTTTATTTACCCTTTAAATAATGATTTTTATTATCGTGGACCCTCGGAAGATTTAATCTAAAAACATAAATATGTATGTACATAACTTTCAAATTTAGAGGAAGGAGATTTACTATAAATGAATACTTTCAATGATTTCTTTGCGTGTAAAAACAGCTTCACTGTATATGTAGTATAATATACGATCGTGCATTTATCTTAACACACCTTTTATCGAAATCCACCAATAAAATTCTCCAGCAATCCCAACAAATAGTGGCCATAATCTTTCTTGTCGAAGGAAACACTTTGGCTTTTTTCAGGGATGATTTCTTTTTCATCAGAGGGTTCATAGTTTAACAGAGGATCATAGTTTCATCTGTTACGATGGAATCGTGCACCAACTTTATTTAATATTACTTATTAGAAGCTTTTTACACTTTTTGTATGTAATAATCATACTGATAATTGATATGTGATCTGATTAACGCTTATTGCTGCTAATTCCTTTCTTCTCCAACGACTTTGCATTCTCCGGCAAGATCAACGTTTTCGAGTACCATAACTTCCGCCAGGTCGGGATGTTGATCGTCTTAAGTGACTTTCGCCTCGTACGAAATCTCATTTCTTATCCCGTAGCCGCGGAAATATGACACGGATTACACGCTTCCTTTCTCGAGAATTTGATTACTGCATGGGTATTCGTTTTTTGAAAACTCTGCTATACATTCTCGGAATTACAGGAGAAGGGGACTAATTATTTCGTCAAGCATTTCAAATAATTTCAAAATTTTCCTAATCTACGTCATTCCTCTGGAATAAAACTACTTAAAATTATAGAAATTATAACTATTCAAAATTTAATACATTTTTCACTAATTCTGTTTTACATTCCATTAATATGGCTCCCAACTTCACCTGTATTATTAAATTTTAGTTATAGGGTAGGTACAGATTTTTTAACAGTTAATTAGACCAGACCAGACCAGATAAACAGAGATTATTTTAAAATTGAAATTATTTTAGATTAAAAATATTGTATAAATATTAACTTTTGAACTTTTGAATTATCTGTCATCCACACAGACTGATATAAAATACATATCAGCTGACATTTTTATTTACGATATAGAATTGATTCCTGTTCTTCGTTAACGCCAAATAAAATATATACGAGTTAACCTGTAAAATAAAACAAACGTATTTAGTACTTATTATTGGTAAACAAATTTTACGTGATTTTGGTGTTGCGCCATGGGTCGGTTTCGGGTGCTAAATTATTTCGTGGATGGACGAGCGCAACGAAAAAACCAGTATCGTACGAAAAGGCGCAACTATCGCGTCCTACATCTTCATTTGCGTATTTGGCTGTGCGGTGTGTATCGGGTTATCTTTGTCGGTCGATCGAATCGCAGCATTGCCTCAGTCGTCGTGAAAGAAAAGTTACGCAGTTGGAATCGCTGAGCCCCGGGGCTGAAGGCAACGCAGCGACGCGTTTGTACGCCATCGACGAGCGTTATCTGCTATCCAAAAACGAGCGAGTGGCAAATTGTGCACCGTGGATACTGCGCGCGCGAATCGAGCCCATAATTATCATCCCCGCGTCGCTTACAATTAGTGTGGCCCGCAACGCGCGACCCCTGCGCGAAATACTCGACGAAAGTGGCCCTGGTCGCGCCCCTTTTACGCGAAAATCGCCTTCTTATTGCATATATATCCTCAAAATTATTGGAAATTTAGCTAACTATTTCGGTACTCGTAAATGGCTCGTGTTTGCAAACATTTTAATGTGTAATAGCACAGACCACTTCAAACGAAGAGAAATGATTCAGTAAACTTTAATAATTTCTTAACGCGAAAATTAACATTTCTGAAAGTACATAGACCTCTCTTTTATTCTTCTTGGAGCTTTTCTTTTCTATTTTAAACGTAAAGAAAGTCTCTTTTTATATTTTTTTTCTGACAAACTAGACATTTCAATAAACTCTTTCTTAATCGGTTTTAAATCGTGCAATGAATATACTATTATTTAAAGAACAATCTTTTTATGATCAGAAGAGAAGAAATGATTTACTTTACATCGTTCATGTTGCTTTTTTAAATCTAGTAATGATTAGACTGCGGATGTTTATGCATTTATGACAAATTTTAATTCTCAAAAAAACTATAGATTGCACTGTATATGTAAAAATATAAGAAATACGTAAGATACGAATTATTGTATTTAGGGGTTGAAACAACCCTTTGCAAAACTTCCATTTTATGAATTTGCATAAAGATGCGTGAGTTATATTTTTTTGTAGTGGCTGAATTTCTTTAAAAAAGAAGGAAATAATTAAAATGATATTCAGTTGTGAATTTGGCGTTTTTTCGTATTTCTAACCATTTCAGTGCTAACCATATAGCTTCTCCCGGTCGCGTGGGGACACACTGTATACTCGAGGCACACAAGCCGTCGTTTCCCTACATACTAATTATCGCAACACCCTTTCTTTGGAAATTGCCAACATTCCGACTCGTTCTGCTTTCAAACGCGTGACCACGTCTTTCATCGACCAACGATTTATACCACGCGCTCCAAATAAAGCGTTAGAAACCGTTTTCTGCGAAATCAACGAAGATATCGACTCCATTTCTTTTTTAAGTTAATCATTTCGCGACCAATAGTTTTCGAGACGTCTGTTGGGAATGAAAATTTGGACCCCCTAGAATTTCGTAAATAGAAGAGGATATTATTCTCTTTTTTTTTATTTTGAATAGCTCTCATCGAACTGACTAACATTTACTCGAATTATGTTTTCCTATTGCGTATAATTACAGAGTTAAACCCATTTCTATCAAAGGTGTCGAAAGACATCTTTTAACTTGAAATTATTTCAATCATTTTTCTTGAGTAACATGCTTAGCATTAACAATTACCTTCACAGTTATTTACATAAACAAATAATTAATTCTAAAAGCTATATATTAAAAACCAACACTTAAAGACACTGAAATAAACAGTTTGCGTATGTCCAAATGGACTTGGAGTTCGCTGGACGAGGATCAATGGAACCTGCTTCCGTATTTCAATGTTTGACAACTATTCCGACAAATTTATTTACGAATGTTCGTTCCCAACTTGAACGGTCGCTCGAAAGTTGGAAAATTCAAAATGAATAATGAACCGAGCACGCGCGCACGATTCAATATTCATGCAGCGGTGGACTACGCGAACAGGAAAACAGATTGATAGCTCTTAAATGGTGGACACGCGTAGCAAGTGATGAGAGCAGGAAATGAGGCGAAAAATAGGTGCTTAATAAAGGAATATTGGCGCGAAACGCTCTCCCGCCGCGTGATTATAATTACACCGGGCTGTTAAATTGCCTCGGCATCTAGATTCACTGGCACGTTGCACAGTTCCCAGTTTCTCCCTTTGAAAACATCCTAACCTCCACAGTGGTTTTTCCATTTTCTAAAACAACTGCTCGAAAGTTTTATTTCGACGTATCAAATCGATGTTTCGAATTACGTGCCAAGAAGATATCATCAATAATAATTCATTTTTAAATTGTCGTATTGTTCATTTCATATTTAAAAGCTAGAGATCTTATCTTTCCCCTGAATTCTTATCTTATCCCTGAAGAACTCGCGAAACGATCAGGGTGGAAAATCATCATCGGTGGTCCCCCCATTCGCGAAATAAAACGCGACCGCTGGTGCTCGCATATTGTTATTTTAACGAGCATAGTCTTGCAACCGCGGCTGCGCGGCGCTCCGCAATCCGCAACGGTTTCCAAAAAGGTGTGCGGCAATCGCACCGCAGGTGATAATGTAACGGCGCGGCAGGATGTGCCTACACGTTATATAGGAATTGGTGCATGGCAAACAGGGCAAAATAATCGGACGTCGAGAGTTATGGGGCGCGAACCGGCGGCCGGTTAATCAGCCACCGATAATTATCGACACGGGCAGTACATCACTCCCCTCCCGGCAACCCTGCCGCCCGTGGTGGCCTCCTTCCCTCCAGCGGACCCTCTCTTCGTTCTGCACCGGATTCACCACCCCCTTCGACCTCGAATACCCGGATGGCAAACCCCTTGTAACCTCCTCCTCTGCCTCCTCTGCCTGCCGGCAGACCGACATCCCACCGCCTACCGTGACAAACGCACCGCCGATACCATCATTTATTTCGCAAATGTGCTGCAAAACTGCCGCTATTCATTTTCGGTCCCGTCGATTCAGTTTTCCGCTCCGAGAGTCCGTCCTGATGGCATTCCGCGCGATCGTTTTATCGCTTCACGGCGATGCCGGGGCGATCGCGGCACCCCGTGCACCCACCGCCGACCGATAATGCGATTTCTCCGCGGCCGGGGTTCGACCCGACGCACCCTGGCCTCCCGACGTGTACCCTGCTCGTCCCGGGATCGGTTGCTTAATAAAACATAGACACTCGATTCCCGATGAACAACCTCGGAGAACTGTACTTGTCAGTTATTAATGTCCTTTGAGCAACCCCTTCCCCATTGATCGTTAGGGGGATGGTCATTCTGGGGCACAACGCCTTTTTAGTGTTTTTAATACCTACGAACCTTATTTTATATTTGTCATCAACGAAAGAGGCGATAGTGGACACATCGGTAAAGCAAAGAGGAGTACTTGTGAGGAAGATAGAGGTTGAGTAGCCCTCTGCTGACGAGAGTAGAAAGTGACATCACAAGTTGTCTGTCAATGGCAGTAATTGTCTTTTAAGTAACCTTCCTCGATGATCGTTAGGGGGATGGTCATTCTGAGACATCATTGCCCACGTTTTTTAATGTTTTTAACACCTATAATATAATATAACCTAATATAATATAAATTATGTTCGTCATCGATGGATCAGGTACTGGGGGCCACGTCAGTAAGGCAATGTAGTGTGTACAGGGTATTCGGCCATCTCTGGGAAAAATTTGAATGGGAAAATAAGACGAAAATTAAGAATACCAATTTGTTAATTGAGGCTTCGTTAAAAAATTTTTCGGCGAAATTAAAAAATTTCAAATCATTTCGAAAAAATTATTTTTGATTGCGAGGGTTAATAACAATCATTTTTTGTGAATAGACACACCCCCGAAATCCTACGCACTTTCGAGAAAAAAATTCGAGTAGGTAGACTTTGACGAAAACGATCAGAAATTGATAAAAATATTATAAAGAAAACTTAAACAGTATTGAATCACTGTTATGTTTTGGTGTATCCAAAGAATTGCACCTTTTAAAAAGTAGAACTTTGACAGAATTATTCGATGCAGTTTAATTTTTATAAAAAGGTGCTGATGCAACCCCTGACGTTAATTGATACACAGGAAGTCCTCTGAAACTAAATACAGGTGCGTCGTAGACATCGAATTAAATTGTGGAGAACTTATTCCCTTAAATATTAACTTACCAAAAAGCTGATAAAACGTAATAATTGAATTCTTGTGAAAGTAATATAATCTTGGAGACGTTCGTCGATGCAGCGGAAGTCCTCCTGCAGTAGAGGCAGTTCGTCGAACGTTATCGTGAAAAAGATATTATCAATCGTGACGCGAAGCCGAATGAAAAATCATGTTTTACGAGATCAGTCCAAGTTTAATCGCAGACGCGGACTACGTGAAGCAGCGCACTCGAAAAGGGGACTTTCCGTGCCATTACTCAAAGATGGCATTGGAGTCCGGTGGCCTAATCTCGGCACATGAGACCTTAATGGGATTTTAAGGCGTAGAGGCCACCTGCGCGCTCCCCCACGGACAACCTCGTTTGTCTTTCCTCTTACCAGTTTGGGCATTCTTATTGCATTCAAGGTCGAGTAAGACATACCTATTTGACCCTACGATGGTGGATCTCACGTTTAACGTCCGAGTTTGGTATCGAGCATCGTTTCACGACGTGGAACGCACGCTGTATCTTCATACCGGTTACTCGTAACGAAATGTTTGTCATTCCTCCGCATGATACAGGCGAAGAAAACAGAAATTTACAACTCGAAGATCATTTTCGAAATATTTCTGAGAAATGGGATTTCTTTTATAGAAATATTTCCTCAATTGTTATCGAATTACTATTGCAAGATATTTGAGGCAAATCATAATTTTTATTCATAAACAGAATATTTTTATTAATGTTCCAAAACTCAAAATGAGCATTTTTTTTCGATAACTACATGTGTATACATATTATGGTCGTACGTAGAATATTATTTATTGTATCTTGAATCTTTACTCTCTATATCAATATCCATTTTGTTTTTTTTTTTTATTAACTATTTATATTCTTTATTTTGTAATACGTTTGAAAGAGAATTCGATTGTTGAAACGATTAAATATGTACCTTTGACTTCGCGTACTTTACATTTGTTTGGTTATAACGAATTTTGGTTTAAAACGAAACACAGTTTGACAAAAGTAAAGGTGCATACTTGTTTCATAACAATTAATAGATAATATTATATTGAAATAACGAAATATTCTTTGTGAATTTCAGAGTCGGAGTAGGCAGAGCACATTTCGAGAAACAGCCACCAAGTAATTTAAGGAAAAGTAATTTCTTCCATTTCGTGATCGCACTCTACGATCGACACGGTCAACCGATCGAAATAGAGAGGACTTCCTTCATGGGATTTGTCGAAAAAGATCAGGTAAGTTTGATTTATTTATTTATAAAACCGTGGTCTACGTGAGATTCAATTCCAATATTTATTCTGTCTTTAAATATTTATGTGAAATTACTTGACACGTGCAAATGATATATTTTATACTATTTATATATTACAGTGAGCATTATTTAAATATGTGTAATTATATGGCTACACTTTTACTGAAATGTATGATTTATAGAAAAGGGGGAAATTTTGTTTGTTCAAAAAATTTCATGATTCGAATCATACAAATACTTATGAGGAACCTTTAAAATTCACATGAATATCATATTAAAATAAAACTTGGAAAAGTTGAGGGAGTGAGAGTAAATTAAAATATATTAAATAAGATATTCACAATAATATGGAGACCCATAATTTTTGTAATGAATAAAAAATGGTTTCTTTGAAAGGATAATTTAAACTACATTTGTGCAAAATTCAACATTTATGCCAACATTGAGAATTGTATTACTCGATTGTTATTAACTTTCTAATTTTATAACGAATTATAACGTTTGTCCACTGCTAGAGATGTTTCCTTGCATTGTATATTCCAATTCTATTAACAATCAATATTTTTTAATAACAAACTGAAGTAATCTTTAAATATTCATTTCACGAAATTGATGAGTAGCATAAAAATCGTAATAATTACTATATAGAGTATTCCAGTAATCGTGGTATAATCGAAGCGGTGACGACATGAAAAAATAAGTCGAAAACGTATAATAAAAGTTTTTCGTTGGAGGCTTCGTTTCCAAGATAATTAAATTTGAAAATCTACGGAGTACACGTCTGAATTTGCCTGGCTGTCCGTCCATTACTCGCCATTTCTACTTATATTGGCGTCCAAGCTTCCAGCGCTCTTTGAATTTTACTATGGCCAAAATTCTAACAGCACAAAATTAACTTGAAATTATTTTCTAAATTTAATCATTTTTTCACGATTTATACAAATATTTCCTCAATTGTTTGCATTCGAATGCAAAGATATAGATATACACATTTGGTCGAAATAGGGAGGCGTAAGACCTTGATAAAAATAGCGTTAAAATCAAAAACAAACTTAATTAAAATTATCTTTTCCAAAGAAGATTGTATATTATAAAATAGAGGGGGTTGGGAGATCAATTTTGGCAAAAATTTCGTAAAATTGGTTAAATAAAAATTGTTTGACCCAGTTCCACATACAAAATTCTTAACCTCTGTTTGATCTCTTTTTACGCCATATTTATATAATTTGAGTCAAACTTCGGAACAAAAATGAACCGTGCGAGCGAAGGACGAGCTGCATAAACAAACGGTATAAAAATCGGGCAGGGATCGTCGATACATCGAGTTAAAAAGGAAGGGTTGGTGTCGAGTGACAACTTTGGAATTTCAATGCTCACGGTAGCCCTGGTCTTCCCGGGAGAATAAGTGGAAAAAGGTGAGGTGGACCTTTATGACGTCGGGGAATATCGTGCGGGCGCACGCTTATCTCGATAATTGCCATTTCCATCGGGGGTGACGTCAAATATTAAACGCCTCCGCCTATGCGTATACATATCGATAGTCGGCGGGGTACACCTCCAGCTTTTCCAGCAATTAGTCCGACAGGCGAAAATCCATTGACCGCGTGAGAAATGGACTGACGCGATCGTAAGGGTATCGATTTCGGTCCCGCGGACCGCGTAACTTACGAACAATAAACGGTCTCGCTAATTTCATTCGCCACTGTGTCTTTCCACCCTATCACCGACTTCATCTTCTCACTGTTCCTCCCACAGGATCGGTACCTCGAAAATCTGCTACTCGATCATTCGGAAATCAACGCCATTTCAACCAGAAACGTCGAAACTTAAAACTTTCGCTCGAAATTATTTGATCTATTTTATCGGATCAAAGAAAAGTTCGTTACTCAATTATTCTAAAATTAACACCACTTCCAGGCCTGGGCATGATCCAAGTAAATTATTTGAAAAATAATCATTAAGAGAATATAATATTTTATTTGCTTACGTGTTTATTTTAAATAACTATTAAATGTCGATTCAACCAGAAATGTCGAAACTTTTAGAACTTTATTTTATCTATTTTATCGGAGACTTCATCTTATCATCCTCGAACAAGACAGAACCTTGAAAAGTTCATTACTCAATTATTCTAAAATTAACACTAATTCCAATCTTGGGCATTATCCAAATAAATTATTTGAAAAATAATCATTAAGACAATATATTATTTTATTTGCTTACGTGTTTATTTGAAATAACTATACGTTAGTTGAAATGGTCAAACAATTTTACAAATGATATAATGCTATTTGGATGTTAAATAGAATAATTTTTTATTTTATTTGTTATGTGATATTTATACAAATATTTCGTTAAATACTCTGTAATACAAATATTATTGAAAGATAAACTATGAAAGGGTTGTTTTCATAATATGGATCTCTTTTTGATAAATTATTTGAACAGAAATATTAACAATTTAAATAAACATATTACGAATACTGTTGAAGTAATTGTCAGCTATTTCCGTCGAATCACAATAATGTCCAGCTCGAAAAGGGTTAAACTTGCACCGTAAGGACAAAAGAGTTTTTCAAAGTGTTTGTTTGGATGGAACAATCAGAGCCCCGACGATGGTCGGTAATTACGTAGCAAATTAGCCTTTAATACTTGTTTGGCGATACGTGGCTATTTATTATCCTGTCGAAGCGAAACCCAGTTATTGGGCTGATCATTCAATTACCGTAAAGACGTCGTGTATCGAATTAACGATCCATCGCCATTAATAACGTGTATTTAGCCGTGAACGGGGACGGCGTACCTTTAAAGAAGTCTAGGGCCACGATCGAGGCCTCCGTTGGTCTCTGCTCTCTCCGTACGCGGGACAGATTAAAATCATCGCCAAAAATGATATCTGGCTCGTGCTACGCAGACTTGTCGCGACCCTGTGCTGGAATGGGAAGCGATTGTCAACCGTGGTAATCGTTAGAGCTCCACTTTCTATTGGTCAATTAGTATAGCTGTTTAAGGAAAAGTTGACTGCAACGCAGTTCAGCGTTGATTCTTGCACAAGAGAAATCGCTACGCCGGGAGATACTTCGGACGAACGGACACGCGGATTTGTACGAATGCTCGCGTACTCCTTCCTGGCGTTCTATCACGTGTAGAAGAACTAGCAAAGTGCGTGTTCGTACATCGTCGAATCGATCACGTGCACCGATCGATAGTCCACACAACAGAAATCCAAACTAATAAAGACTTAATTCGAAAACTTAATTTTCACCGCAGCTTTGTGCATATCTACAGTATATCATTGCATAAAAACAGTAAAATGTTTTGGTAATACAACGGAATGAAAATTAGGAAATGATAATAAAAAAATAGATATTCAGGATTAAGATAAAATCGTTTTATTTTTATTATAAGTTTAACTCATATTCAATTTTTCTATGGGTAAAAAGGAATATCTATATACACACAGATTGTTGTAACTCTAACTGTAATCTCTGAAATTCTAGATAAACGTCCTCTTCTCATCTTTCCCTCATGCCCCTTTTTACTACCCTTATTTCACGTTCGCTCTTTTCCTTCTTCGTTCTTTCACGCTTTGGGGTAATGACATACATCCCCTAATAAATCTCTCCGCCATAAATCGTCGGCTAATTTGACCGGGCGATGCATCTGTTCTTACTGGAATTTGAAATTGTAAAACGACTCGATCGAAACTTCTTTCTCCTAAACTGCCCGAGAAATAGTTTTTTTTACTCAAAATCGACGTCAACGCGAAACCAAATAAATATTTAAACACTCACAAACTAAGAAATACAGGACCTTAAGGAACGTTACTCAACCCTTGGAAAATATAGGGGAATATTATCTCGTTTAATGTTTTATAAGATAAAGCACACGTTCTAATGTTAGAAAGATTGGCAAACGATAAATTTCTTTCATCCTTAAAGATTTTTGTTATTCTGTGACTTGGTCGTTTTTCTCCTTGACTCTATTTACTATTAGAATTAAGTTTAATACATAATTTTGACTCACTCTAAATTTAAAATGAACTTGGACATAATTTCGATAAACATGTGTGCAATAAATGTCAACACTTTGATTGTCACGCTATATGTGAGTGACAAGACTTTCCACGGTGAAACTAAAACAATTAGATCTTAAACTGAAATGTTACAGGTAATAAATTTGAATAGGATTCATGAATTTTAACGAGATTACAAAAATAAATTTACAAATTTTAAGTTATGCAGCTTATAATGGTCTGAAATCAAAATATAGTCACGAGTGGTTTCAAAGAATAGATGTTGAAGTTTTATGTTGGCCTGATGAAAGAATCAAGAGAAATTTTGTAGTTGATGAAGAATTGATTTTGAAGCGTGGCTTTGATCGCGCGGAAGCCGTATCTAACTAGAGCCAGGATCTAGTCGCAATACGAACAAATTAACCAACAAACGAACCAGTAAAACAGCTCATTTGCAAGTCAGGTAACAAGTGTACTTTCTATTCCTTCGATTCGATTTGCATCGCTTATCTTGATATCTCCATTCCTCCCCATCCTCGGTTAAGAGCACGTCTATGTATAATTCACATGACCGGGACAGTTGCGTTGCATAGCCTCCCTATTAATTAGGGTCATGCACCGCGGACATAGATCAGTCCTCGGTGTCGAGTAGCCGTTTGTGCCTGAGCGTACCTGCGCCTATTCTCACCCTCGCTTATCCTCGTCGAGATAGAGAAACATTTGCATATTTTTATGGTGCTGAATTATTTAAGCGAACGAGGCCAATAGTCGACGGTCGATCGGTACGCCTATCAATGGCCGCAAGTAGCCAGCATAAAAGGCTGGAAATAAAGCGTGTCAGCGCGATGGCAGCCGCACAATTCCCGGAAACTGGTGCCCTACGTAAATACAGGGGCTCCCCGTTCCGTTCTCCGTTCTCTATCCGCTTTTTATCCGTGTTTAATTAAAAAGTAGTCGTGGATCGACCGAACCGCCCGGTATATATACCTGATTAACGTCCATCGTGCGCCTGCGAATTTAGAGATTAATGGCCGTGACAAACGCTGGCGACAGGAAAGAGCTTAATGCGTGCACGCGGCCAAAGAAAAAGAGAAGAATTATGTCGATACGTCCGCGATGTAACGATGCTTATCCGGTACACCGTAATCAGAGTTCGATAGAAAAATGTTGCGTACTTGCCCCGGTCGATTTGAAGAAATCACGGATCGAAACTACTTCAAACTCTGCGGGTACAGTCATGGATAAAATGGTACCGTCGACCTTCTGGTCTATCTCAAATTATTTGAAAGTCTAAAGTTTACTGTTTAATCTGATTTAATTTAAAACGGTTTAAAAGGGTTAATTCTTGGACGAGGAATTTTTAAATCCATACTGTCGAAGAGCAAGCTTTGTTTGTTAGCGTTTGAGAATTTTTTTGAAGTGTTACGATTCTCGTAATTATTGAACGAGTCAACATTTCTACACAAAAATGTATTTTTTGTAAATTACGATGTATCTTACGTTCATACCATAGAATCATTAACGTAGTGTAAAACTCACTAGTTAGGGGTTAATTGATCGATAACATATTTTTGCTCGATCATCGACCAAATGCTTCTTAGAACTGTCTATTCGCTTCGTAAATTAAATTCGGTTAATATTCAGTTATGGTATAAAGTAGTATGGTTAATTACACGCAATGATTATTGCATAACCGAGGTAACGTGCAGCCGTCAGATCGGTCACTGTAATTACATTAATTTTATGTAAAATCGATGGGTCCGTAACGGTAGTCCTCGAGTCAAAGGATCGTATGCACGGGTAAAAGTTGTGGCCACGTTGCGGGAGAAGGAGGGGAGGAGGGGGGTTTGGTTTTGTAGGTGGTTTTACAGATAGGTAGTTGAAAATGCATTACCGTGGTCGCGGCATATGGCGCGATGCACGCATGACTCGTCAACAGGGCTGGATGATAATTATGCATCGCACGCCACACGTAATGGCACGACTCTTACCGACACATCAAGAAATTAATAATTAGCGTGAGGCGTAACAGGCCGAGCGCGAGAGTTACGTCACGGTGCACTTAATTAAAATAGAACGGGGCGCGAAGAACGCCGAGGGGTGAGTTCTTCGTTCCTTCGTGTACCGCTCATTTGAACCGATTTAAGCACGGACGAAATTTAGCAAGATTAACGAGATTTAACGTTGAATTTCGCCTGTATCAGCGTTACGAATTAATGCGTCGATGTGGACCTCGTGTAATTAAAGATGACGTTTATACGCTTAAGATTACATTCGCCTAACACACTCTGGGATTAAAAGATACCACGTTTTAGATTCTCTCGCACTGAGTACTTGTGAACTGAAGATAATGATAATTTTAACACGTTAACGCATTAAAACTGAAATCAAAGACAATATTAATTCCATTGATTTTTGCAAATTGATTTACTGCAAAGTATAATGTGTTTTTTTTTGTTTTTATTGTGTCTTCCAAGTTCTTGATTTATGGACACTGCAGTCGAAAACCATTTTCTTTTATTTTATCAATATAAATGTCAAAAAGTATTTCTTATTGGTGCACATTGGGGTTTTCTGTGTTTCCTTTTTACTGTTATGAATCTAGCTTATATTTCATCAGATAAATCACTTTTTATTAATTTATAAAGAAAATTTTACAATGAAAGACCCCATTGTGCCGTTTCAGGATTAACATTATACTTTGTATGTTATTTGACACTGAAACGTTAGACATTGACTGTGAAAATATGTATTGTGTGTCTATTTCTAGGAATCCGAAGGCCAGAAAACGAATAATGGAATCCAATATAGTCTACATCTGCTGTATTCAAATGGTGAGTAGCGAACGAACGTTATTAATTATGACTCACACGTTGCATCTGTTTAGGAATCGTTTTGTCTAGCATGAAATATGCAAATAGGATAATTCTTCCTTTCGAAAGATCAATTTTCGATTCATTCTAAAGTCTGATATTTAGAAAGATACCCAGCTTCGAACTGTGATTTATTCAGGATAAATATTTTATGAAATATCAATTTTGTTGCACAGAGCCTTATAAAAATATCGGTATATTAAAACTCGTTTTTTAAAATCATTGAGAATGGAAACAAAATATTTATAATAATATTAAAATCATACTAGTGTCCGAATATTTGTGTGACCATCGTACTGTGTCCAATGTATCCTTGGCATCACCGATAAAAAACACGATTTGAAACGAGTATGCAAACAGAATGTTGGAACTGTCTATTATATACTTTGTCTATTGTATATTCAAAATACCCGGTATAATATTAAAAGTGTACCGGTGCTCGAATGTTTGGGTGATTGTAGTTTATTCGATGCTTTCGTGGTTATTGTCGATAAAAAAAAAGCTTCGAAACGAGTATGCAAACAAAGTGTTGGAAGTGTCCGGGCGCAATAACTCGCTTCAAAGCGACGATGACGGTCCATCAACATTCCGCACAGACACCCGGTCTCGCAGGACCGCTAAAAAGCTGAGGAACTTTCGAGGCCCGATCGGAACAGAGACATATTTTACGTCACTGGACCCGGCCGCGGCAAAAAAAGTTTAGCTTCCGTCGTGAAGAAGCCTCGAAACGTCTGCGCGCGAGCAAAGGAGGGAAAGGCGAAACGCGGAGAAAAGGGGACAGAAGAAGTCGATGATCTAGAGGTGGTCCGAGAAACAGACCCCCCAAAAACGTGCTCGCATTATGAACATATTAAAAAGTCGCAAGGCGCTATCTGCTGGCCTCCCGTCCCAAAGGTTCTTCACTCTGTGTACGTCAGGGAACAACATGAAACCTCCGTTCTGTTTTCTTTATCTTTATTTCTTGCCGGTTCTCGTGGCTCTTTCTCTCGCTACTATCTTCCCCGCATTTCTTTTCCGTTCCCTTCTCTTCCCCCTTTCTCCTTTCCGCGCTCTACGCCAGAAGACCTTCTTGCCGCTGCCGTTGCGAGGCCGATCAATCAATGCGGGATTTTTACGTTGGCAGTACTGACTGAAGGGCCGCCCCTGCCATCTATGGACACTAAAACGTGTTACCAACATCGGAAACAAGAAATAACTAACTGTTGAAAACTATGGAATACCCGCGTCCGCCTCCGGGATCGTAGATCCTCTGACTCGAACTACGGCCTGTCGTCGATGCACGCTGCCACGTCGAAAATAAGCACGTCCGGCGACATCTTTCTCCCAGCGTGTCCAGAGAGCTCTTATTGCCTCGCAGATTTGCGTATTGGAATTTTATTTCAGGGGGGAAGATTTGTCCGCGTGGAACATAAACGAAGACGTTTTCGAAGCAATGAATTCTTCAGAAATCTTCACTGTAACTTAAAATTGTCAGCCACAATTCCACTCGTGTAATCTCAGAATTGTTATGGACAGAGACACAGTGACTGCAAAAATGGTCCCTGCACCACACTTTTTGTACTTCTTCCTCTGAAAATACACCGAATTATACCGTTCAAAGTCCCAATTGTTGCCAGAAGAAACCAAGCCAAGCTCTTTGATTTTATCCACGATTCAACAAATTGTTCTCACAGAAGTAACAGAAGCAAGCTCTGACAGAACATTTATAATAATTTCCAACGATTCTTACACGTTACTGTCCGATGTAGCGTTTGTTTGATCAATTTTTCAATTTTCCGCGCGTGCAGTCAAGTGAGAAAGACTAAAAGTAACCATCTAGTTTAATAATAAACACGGAGCGGTCAGCTCGCCGTCCAAGTGTCGGCCGAGTTTTTCCATATCGGGATCGACTCGTTTTTCCCGTTGTTGCCTTCTGCGATTTGTCTTCAATTTCGTTCTGTTTCATTCGTTTTTGTCCCCTTCCCCAGTCCTGTTTCTATTCGATGCTTCCACGATTTAACGCGAGTCTAAACGAAGACGAACGCTCCGCGGAAGACACTCCGAAGAGAGACGTGGAGGCGAAGGTAGCCGGATGGCCGTCCTGGAAAATATAACGTCGCGTAATAAGACCGCCCCGGTTGATTAAGGATGCCGATCGAAGGGATCGAACGGGCAGCGACCGCTTCTTCGTTGACTTCTTGTACATATTGAAGTTGGTCGCCTAGTTATGCTAACGCGAACAGACCTATCTGCCTCCTCTCAGCGGGACTTGGCACGCGATGCAGCTTCTTACGCGGCTTCTTTTCGATCTTTTGCCTTTATTGCCAAGCTTCCAGGCATGATCGCGACCCGCGGCTGTGTATGCGATAAACTCGCGTACGTTTATGCGACGCGTCACAGCCCCCGTGCTGGTGATCGTGCTCCTCCACGGGACGGATCCGCGTACTTGCATAAATGAATTCGCTTGTCCGATCCAGGGCTGACTTTATACTCCCGTCTTTACATACCGATCTTCGCGAACGGGGGATAATATTCGTCACCCGGTGAACCGGATACTTGCCAAGGTAGAGGAAACGCTAGAAACACGAGATTTTTCATCTTTTTTAACCTTGGAGACTCTCGGAATAGGCAACGTTTAAAAATTTTGATTACTGGGATTTAGAGAATTTCATATGTGATAGGCTGCACGAGTATGACTATTGTTTTTTCTAAATTGATGCAAACTTAGTCGTCTAGAAAATGGGGTGGTGATATGAGACATCATTATTTTTGTGGCAAATAAGTTCTGAAATTGCGTTAAAGGGTTTATGGAAAAGCTTTAATAACATACAAGTCTAAAATATGGAAATACAATTATAGTTCATGCAGTTTTACAATAATTGACAGGGCAAGCATCGAGTCCACAGCTCACCCTTAGTGTTTTCAGAGAACTTCATGTTGCAAAGTATGCAAACTGCTTCATTTGATACTGATTAAAGCTGTACAGACCCACTAGTCTAAACCACTAAATATCTTATATTGCTAGTATCTCTCGATTTTATTTTTTTCTCATTAGATTATAATTAAGGCACGTTGTCCAGAAAAGTATGAGAGACCCATTTAAATGGTCGATTATAAGGCCATTTAATTGGTTGCAATTCGTTTTTGTTTTCAAGGATTTTTCACGAAATATGATGGAGAAAAGGAAAATAAAAAAAAACAAATCTATTCTTTTTCGTGAATTTGAACAAAATCAAATAGTATACGTTTGGCAAATTATTTGGAATTAAATGGTACATCAAGGGGTGAATTGTTTCATTTTTGTGTGACAGTTGACAGTTGTGTTTTTCGATCAATATAATCGACGTTCTATCGTCCATAATAAATCCTGATATCGGTACTCTCTAACCGGATAGAAACCGGGGAACTGGCGGGAGGGGCGGGCAAATATCTTCCGGTAAAGCCGCGACGGTTTCTCAAGGTAATTTGTGAGCTAGTTTCGGGCGGAGTATCGTAATCCACGGTAACGTTATGCGGCGTGAGTCTGGCCCGTAGTAGCCACCGCGCTTGGGAGTCTTATGTTGGGATTACTTGGCTTACCGGATACGCGAGGCCGGAAGCCACGGGGGTGTCTGTCCAAAATACACCCCGGGATTACCCGGTGGTCTCTCTGGAAGGTAGGAACGGTTCCGAAAACTTGCTACATCGAAATGTCTACGCGCGTCGAAGGTACTCCGGTTACCGATAACCAACTCTAATAACACGGTAATACAGGCTTTTCCAATTATAATGCCTTTCAATCGATGATCGATGTTTTAAAAATTAATAATTTTCCTATAACGCGTCACGCAATCGTATTGGGTTGATCGTAAAGTTCGTTTTTATTCCAAATAAGCTCGACTGTATGTTTTAACAGGTGAGAAAATTAAAATTACGGGCTTAAAATATACTTGTAATTACGACGAGAGGTAGAACGATATTTAAGGTTACGAAAACAAAAAAATAACTACAAATAAATGTATCAGAAGGCGTTGAACCAAAAGCTTAAATTGGCTAAAGAATTATACACCTAATTGTTGAGTAGAGGACATCGTTCCCGACGAATTTGCTTTTTATAAAAATGTCTAAAAAGTATTCATAGCGTTTGTTTCTTTTCTTAAACGATTCTTCTTGAATGTCGTGCAAGTTTTATTCTAAAACAATCTCGAACCATAACCTACGAGTAGACTGCAGATATCTATGCATTTATAGGAAATTTAAATTTTCGAAAAACTACAGAAAGCAATTGATATGCAAACATATAAGAGATACTTAAAGTAAGATGGGAATTATTATATTTAGGGGTTGTTGCTTCAACCCTCCAGAAAGTTTACATTTCATTAACATTAGAATGTTCAAAATGACCCATTCGTAATTTCTAATAAAAATTGTCAAAAATCTACTCCACTGGATTTCTGAAAATTTATCACAGTTTTTTAAAAGAGAATGAATTGACAATTATTTCTATCTATTAATAAAAATATGAATTCGCACGAAGATCCACAGTCCATTAATGAGAATATACGAGAAATGTATTGCCAACTTTTGGGAAATAGCAAGCTGATAAAGTCGAACGATTCCAGGTTTCTCCGCGAACGTTTATTTTTCGCGGTCGTTTATAATAATTCCCCGAAGCGGCGTAAAAATAATTAACGCACTACACGTACAAGAATTTGCCTTCCTGCCATGGTCGCGTTGCATAGCGATCTTCTCGGTGAAGTCGGTACTCGACCGTACAAAGTACGGGCTGGGCCCATGCAAAAACAACGGAGATTGTGCATACGTCCCCGGGGGATGCGAGCGGGCCGCTTGCCTCGTCGTCCACCTTAAATGCTCCTTAATATGTAAGTTTTTCTGGGACAGTCCCTTTCTGCGGCGCCCAACTTGTCAGAATTTGAACTCGTTTCCGTATTCGTCGTATTCCATGCACATCCGTCGCAAATGCCTGCGCACAACGTTCTTAACTTAATGGGGCCTTCTTACCGTATCGCGAAAAAACTCGCGGGCTAAATTGAATAAAGAGCAGTATTGTCTTTATATTAACCTAGAAAAACCAACACGAAATTGTTTCCAACTCTGAAGAGGCCATTATTAGTCAGTCTATACGGATATTTACTACTTTTTCCGTTTCCGTTCCCTCAGTTTTTGAGAGAAACGGTTTGATCATGTCGAAATATGTTTGTGAAACTGTTTCCAACTCTAAGGAGGCCATTATTAATTAGTCTGTATGGATATTTACTACTTTTTCTGTTTCCATTCCCTCAATTTTTGAGAGAAACGATTCGATCATGATATGTTCGTAATTGTAATAAAACTCGGTGCTTTCAACTTCGTTTAATAGGATAGCTAATATTTTTCGAGACACTTTATAATTGCTTATTTCCTAGTTCTTGAAAAATCCAGTATTAGTCAAGAAATTTAGATTTTAGAATGAATTGAAGATCACAAAGATATCCAAAAGACACATTTTTCTGTTAATCGAAGATCGAAAAACAAACTCTAAGTAGATTTTTTTAAACATATGCCATTAGTCATGATTTTTTTAAGGATACTGAAAAATATTTAGATCCTTCGAATAAGGAATTGTGATTAGGATAACAATTACCGTTAGCGATAGTAGATAGGCTTCAACTAATTGTTATAAATAAATAAATTTATTGCATTATGAACGTTTGTATTATTTTCATAAAATATACTGACGTTTATCAGACTTGGTGATAACTTACATAGACATTTGTTATTATTTTTGTTATAGGTGTCAGACAGGTGCAGGATATTTACGTGAGGCTCATCGACTCCGCGACGAAACAGGTGAGAAAAGATGCATTATACTTTATTAATAATTGGACATTGTTGCAGTCAACGTTGAATTTATTTCGTTTAAACGATAAGTCGATATTTTATAGTCGAATTAGTTAGAGAATATTCATGTAGATGGACCATTCTTATTTGCAAGAATATTCATGTGCTAACAACAAATCCTATCTCTAAAAGGAAATTATTATTAAAGGAATATCACACTAGAGTCTTTCATAGCGCCAGAAAAATTTTCTTTATAAATAAACAAAAGATGGTACTGCAAGATAATTGCAAAAAAAAGGTTCCTCAACTTTCATTGAATCATCCAAATTTTGTACGGTCAAACTACACGCTCGAAAGTGTTTCGATGAATTTTTCTAAAAGTCTACGTATCCAAAATGCGCGGGAAAACTGTCGAATTTGAAAGACCAAAAGGAGTCATGGATTTTCAAATTTAAAAACGCAGCGTGGGGTCAATCGACATAAATGTTTGAATCAGTTGGTGAACCGTTGTTTTCCGTGGCTCTCGATTGGTGTTTCCGTGCGACGAAACTCCGGCAAAGTAGACGTAGTGACGCGTTCCTACCGCTGTTATCATCTGAGCTACAAGCACTTAATTTTCCGGAGGGTTGATTTCTACCCCTCCGGGAAAGCAACCACCGCCGCGCGTCTGCCCCATCCTGTTATCTGCGCCACGTGGCGAACCCTGCGCACGGTCCGCGAACCACGTGTTGTGACCCTGTACACAGGGTCGTAGATCCTGGTGCAGTGATAGGGCGCAAAGAAGGATCATAACCTTCGAGCAAACGCAAATACGCGGGTCGATCGCGAGCGCGATAAGCCCTTTATGCGTTCGAGGGTGTTATTTCGGATGCGACGACTTTCTACGAACCGCGTTTCGCGCCTACAGCCTGTCACTTTATTATTTACTCGAATCACAAATATCGGATCCACGAATTAATCCTTAACCTTCTTATGGAAATTTTAATACGTATTTCTAAACAGTCAAATTACAAAATAATCTCTGTTAGCATTCATATATTGTGCATTTATTTGTACTAGAGAAATTAAAACGATAGAAACTTAAAATTTTTAACCCTTTGCCATACAATGACGAATTTGACACGTCATAAGTTCTTGATGTGAAATTTCATGATTATAAGGCTACTCACTCGTCATCAAGTCCTCTAAATTAAAATCAACACATTTTTAAACCATTCTTTGCACGAACAAATTTAAACCAAATTAAATAGTATATGTTTGAAAAATTATTTGGAATTAAATCGTATATCAAAGGGTTAATCAAACTTTCTACGAACCACGTTTCGCGCCTACAGGCTGTCGCTTTATTATTTACTCGAATCACAAGTATCAGATCCACGAATTAATCCTTAACCTTCTTATGGAAATTATAATATGTATTTCTAAACAGTCAAAGTACATTTTTGGCCCCAGAATAATCTCCATTAACATTCACATATATTGCGTTTATTTGTACTAGAGAAATTAAAACGATAAAAGCTTGAAGAAACGTATAATGCAATGGAAATAAATAACTGTAAATATTTTACAATTTTTATTAGAAATTGCGAATTATTTTGACTACTTCGTTAGTTCTAGTATTAAGCAACTATCTATTTAAATGATGGTGATGTTGAAAGTACGAATTGGCTAGGTGATGCAGTAACGACTAAAACAATAATTCAAGCCAAGGTCCTAGGAGTAAGCCATTAAGGGTGAACTTTGCAACCTGAAAGAAAAAATGGAGGTCTTCGGAAGGTTTCACCCCATCTTAACTCTTCTTTAATTTTTTATCGCAGTTCCAAAATGTTCTTTGCCTGAAAATTATTTTCTCTACTTTCCTCCACCTTCTTTTACGTATCTTGTAATCGAAATAACTATAAACAAAATCAAAGGTACAATTAAAAAACTTTATTCTTTACTCTTCCTCTCATTTTTCTTAATGGAAACATTATTTTTCTATTTCTATAATTAAAACATGTAAATGTGTAAATATCATAAAATCTACATCAAAATTATACATACTTAAAATTTCAAGTAACATATAACGCATTGAGCTCTAAAAATTGAAAACTACTTTTATACCTATTTTTTGACTGTGTATATCAAGTTTTTACATCCGTCAAACTTGAAAAACAATTTTATTCGTAATGCAATATAGTCAATGATGAAGATCACAAAATCATATGAGAAGCCTCCACAATTGTCATTTCTTTTCATCCATTAAGTAGAGAAAAAGAGAAAATAATAAATATAAAATATCTGAACTACGAAGAGGTTGAAGTGAAGAAGATAATAGTTGAAATTACAAGCAGAGTGTATAATAAATTTTCGAACGTGTAAATTTTTGGTTTTTGATAGGGTCGTGACGAGTAGATAAATTTCGAAATTTTCGTCGTATCATCGTTTCAAGTAATTGTATCTATAGCGGCGGGCAGAGTAGATTTCCCGTTGCAGGGGTATACGTCTATCGCCCCGGAGATATATATGTATTCACTTTCTTGAATTATTTTGTTTCATGTCGCGACCCCGGGACCTAAGTGCCTATAGGTACCTGTACCATTTTAGAAGATTAAATCATCTTGGGGTTGGTCGGTTACGGAGGTAAGAAGAGCAGTAGGGAGAAGAAAGAGACGGTCGAGGACGAGGAGGGTTGGGGAAACAGAGCTGATGTTAGTTTTAGCTGATTAAATTACTAAGCCGCGATGGCCTTGCGACGGCAGAGACCGTTCCTCAATTCGCGATCCATTCCTTTTATTAATCGGTTCCGAGTCGCCGTGAGGTTGAATAACTTTCAAAAAACGAACAACCGATCTGTGCGTTAAATTCCACTCAAAGGGTTATTGATCGTACGTGTAAGGATTAGGTCAGATGCACATTCGATTAACTCTTCTCCTTTCAAGAATATCAGAGCCCAACTCCAAAACGAATTTTGTCAATTTCAAAAAAAGACACGATATAATTTTTATTGAGCATTTCTTTATCTGTAGACGTTGGATAAACACGAAATTATATTTAGAAAGGAAAGAAATTTAGTCGTATTTTACTACCGTAATTATTGCTTTATAGGGGTTGCACTATAAATTAACCCTTTTACTGATAATATTTTCACTTTTATATGAAATTATTATTCCGAAATAAAAATTGTATTTTATGTGTGCATAAACAAAAATATTGGATAAAATCAGAAAAAAGTGAATTTAATTAGCGAAAGGGTGGATTTAATCCGTGAAAGGGAGAATTCGATTTGCAACAAGGTAAACTTAATTTGTAAAAGGGTGAATTTAAATCTGTGAAAAGGTTAATTTGAGTGCAAAACTTGTATAACTATTTTTAGGATTATTTCCACAAATAATTAAAATAATCGATGGTCACGATTTGTTTATGAGAATATTATAATACAGTTGCCAGCTAACTCCAAAGTAAACTTTGTTAATGTGAGAAAGCGATCTATATGTGTTTAATTTAAATAGACCGTCGAGATGGGCGTTGTTCATGTCGTTGAATGTTTTGTTTCTTTCGTCTTTGAGATGCGTTCACACGACGTTACTCGGTTGTTGTTTGGTTGGCATCTCGAGCTGCAACAGCTAACATGCGCTCGTTCATATTTATATATTTCCTGTTGTATTAAATATATTACTTATTTAAGCATATACTGTGTGTTAATTCTGTCAGTTAATTTAAAAATAAAATTTATTTGGCGAACTATTCTATTAATTCTATTCGTTTAATAGGAAATATCAGAAAATGTTCTTTTAAAGCTTTACGACAAAATAAATAATACAATAGAATACTCCCTTAACCTCTTCACGCCCTTGACCACATATGTGGAGGTTTAGTTTTTTTTTTTTTTTTATAATTATAGTTACTGTCAATGATAAATAGACCCAAAAAAAGAAAAAAGAAAATCGTCTCTGAAGAGATTAAGATTAAATTTATTACGAGTGTTTATAAGTTATTCGTTGGGCTGGATTTCGTGTAAAATCGTGAAAAATGCAAGCGCCCGAGTTTAGAACTGGTAGAAACATCGGTAAGAGAATGAAACGGAATCTTGAACGGAGTAAACGCCTCAATAGTTCTCGAGAACAATTGTCCACGAGGAAAAGAAAAGCAGAAGTGATAGATGCCGGGATACCCTTTTCGTCTCTGTGGAGGAATCGTGCCAGTAAAGGGAGTAGAAAGTTGGATGGGGAGGTGGAATCGAAAACGAGAAAGCTGCAATTTATACATCAAAGCCTCGATTGAACGCGTGTCCTCCATTCTGCCAAAGCGAGAGGAAGACATACAGACACAAGAATCGATATATATTTACTCTGTACGTGTATGAAGTTTCACGCAACAACTCGCCCGAAGTGTTTAGCAAATCTGGGTTGACGTGTTCCGGCTGTGTACTTGTATCCTGAAAAATTAACAAACGCTTAGAGGCCGCTGGATTAAAGCTCTAGAAACAAGGGAACAGCGATCGCGCGACGTTCGAATACGTATAAAGATATTTAAAATGCACCAAACTCATAATAATACTAGTTAATTACTTAACAACGTTAGAATTCTATTTTGAATTTTTATATCGCCTCGAAATATTTTTTAATCTAATAATAGAAAGATATAAATAGTGATTGTAAATGTTAGAATACGTTTTTATTATTCAAAGAAAGGAAGTCGTTTAATAATCTTTCTGAGGCTATTTTAAAGGTCGAACCTTCTACTTTCACATTCCCGAATTGAATTTCCTTGGAGATGATTTTACTTTAAAGGACGCTTCGAATTCGAACTAATATTCATTATGTTACTATTTTAATATTTAGTTGTAATAATATACAGAGAAGTAAAGAACATAATAACTATATGGTACGTACTATCAGTGATATTGACTATAATATTAATTATTCCAAGAAAAAATTTGTTTTAGCTTTTAACAGAGCTCTATAAAAAATAGTTATTTTCATTAAAAGCAAATAATTTATTTTGTGATATAGCACATAATTTATTCGATTGGGAATACATTGAGACATTTTCTATATGAAATGTTCATGAAATAATGGTGTTATTTTTCAAATAACTGAAGATTAATTTTAAAATAGTGCCGAGAGGAATTTTCTTAATATCGAATTCGAAAGAATTATATTATAAATTTGTAGAAATTTCGTTGCAAAGAACTGACTACTAAGCCTACGAAAAATAAATTTTTAAGTCGAATATCTGGATCGTGGTTCCCAAATTCGAATTCGAAAACACGACAATGTTCCTTAAAATGTCTCAGATGAAAACCGAACCAAGTAGCCAATTACGAATCTAGAACAATTTTTCATATTAATCTGTTAACTAACTCCGCGAAAATTCGAATCGAAAAACGCGAGGACGTTCTTTGAAACCGAATTAAGTGGCCGATTATATAATAAATCCGCAATAATTTGCTGCACGGAGCCGGGCCGCTAAGCCCACGGCGAAGCTGTCCTATCCCCAAGCTGTTCTTCAATTTCTTCGCTCGGAGCACTCTCGACGAGAAAGTAGGAAGGGGGGAGGGGTGGGGGGCAGAAAAAAAAAAGAACGGAATGTCGAGAACTGGCGTGCGTTTCTCGCTAAAATTTCCAGAAAAATACGAGCAGCTTCCACAGAAAGAAAAGAGTGCCGGGCAGCCATGGCTGAATGGCGCTAACAACGTACGTTGTAAACATTCGAGAACGAACTTCCGGCCGGGAAGAGGGCGGGAGGTAGGCGGGGGAGTCAGAACGCGTTTTTTCGCAGGATTAAAAATGCTAAATGGTAATTAGTTCCGGGGATAAAAAAGCACTTACAGGATGGGAGCAGCAGCGAACCGCGTACTGCCGTTATTCTAAATGAATGAACAACAGGAAATTGTACCTAACCCTTTTAAGCTCCAACTTCTATCCGCCGCTGGAGATGATCAGTCGGAACTTCCTTCTTTTTTTTTTTCTCGCTAAAAACGCAACCTGCGGATATTCAGGAGGTGAATCGGGGAAGGGGTTCCGTGGAACGTCGTACCGATATCACCGTTTCTGCGCGCGATGCCCTAAATCGGCCATCGACGTGTCCTCGTTGTCGCTCGGGACGTCCCACGGTGGGCCAAACCGCGAAACCAATTCGAAAAATATTTAAAACGAAGGTTCTTGCGAGGGAAGTCTCAGAAATTACCATTAGCGATCAAAAAAGAACGTGAGTGTGATTTTTATTGTCGTCAAACCATGTCAATTTCATGATAGTTTTCTCTGGCATCAGTTTTTAAATAACTGAGGGAACCATGGGTCGAAAAAGACTGGAGGAACTTTCTAGGGTTAACAGCTTGATATAACATTCCATAATTATAATAATTTTTTTTTAGCAAGCTTTCAGTGAGCTTCATTTAATTTCTGTTTTAAGTACTTCTGTACTCTGTTTGAATTTTTTAAAAATCCAAGATTCGATTTTTCTATAAAAACAATTTTCAATCAATTTTGTTGTCAAGCTCACTTCTCTACTCTGTTTGAATTTTTTAAAAATCCAAGATTCGATTTTTCTATAAAAACAATTTTCAATCAATTTTGTTATCAAGCTCGCCCTGTACCTCCAAGGTGACTAAATCGCATGTTTTCTTCTTGGAAATCTACAAATATGGAGAGTCTCCCACACGAATTATCGACGAATGAGAATCGAGAGATGACGTAGCATACGTAATCCTTAAACATTGCCAAATCGAATCGGTATCAGCCCCCTGGACGTCGGGCAGACGCGTATAATACTGAAATATGAGTATTTAACTATAGATTAAGGAAATAATAAGTTTAAGATAAGTTAATCCTCGGCAGATAAGGAGAGAAAGAGAGTATGTCGGGTATCCCTACGGCGGTGGACATTCTTTCGAGGGGCGAGGGTAACATTGTGTGCACGTAGTGCGATGGTGTGTACGTCAGACATTGGGGGGTTGCACATCCGAAGGAGGGGGGGATTCCCAGGGGACTTTTCGATTCGATTCGGGATGGAAATCATTACGGCAGATTTGAATGACTATCTTCGAATTTATCTGCGCCCTTCTGTACTTCTTTTTTTCTCTCTTCTTCCTCGTTCCACCGTCATTTTCGTAGACTTGTCGCGAACGACATTACGATTTTATTGCCAAACGCGAAAGTCTCTCCTTTCGATTCTGTTCCCCGTGTTACGCGAGGTTTATTCCGCGATAACGAACGTTAATGTCTGCGGCGAGGCGTAGGGGTAGCTACCCCCCAATAATCGGTCGAGGAAAAATAAAAGTTTCGTTCAATCTTTTCAAATTTATTCTCTGCTCTAAACTAAATAAAATTAATATTTTTTATTTAAGAATACTATTTTAATTAGAAATCACCAAGATGACACAGTAAAATTAGATAAGAATATTCACAATAATCTTTTAATCGTTTTAGACTGAGAAACAAGTAAAATTGAAGAATAGTGTTAACTCCTTGTAATTATACTTTCAAACAAATATAGTTATTCAGATCAGCACAGTTTTGTGTGCACAATTCTTATAAACAAATCTAATATGTTTCAGGTTTAATTAAATTCAAATTGTTACTAAATATTTTAAATATTTTATTTTTATATTCCGTCGCGAAGCAAGTCTAATTAATTTTATTTATATTTCATTTAGAATCCAGTGGAGTTTCTCAACAAACTTTGATTGGATCAATGTGGACATAAGTCACGTTTCTTCCTAAATTTTCATTTCAAAAGTAGTGTGAACATAGGTATATATTGCACCAATAGTAACTTCATAAATTGCAACTCTTATTAGTTACTTTATAACATCGGACAGATAGATCGTACATCCAAGCTGCTACTATACAAAACATGCGGTGATTCAACTATAAACATAACTTGAAACGACAGTATCGAAGAATCGAGTCAGCAAAAGTGTGTTCGAGTTTGTCTGCAGTGGATAGAGACACATTAGGAAAAGATTCGAAAACAGCGGAGTGGGCGTGTTATCGCTATTAATCCTTCGTAAGTAATTCCCGTGGGAATTGAAGGGCAGCGGAGAGGCCCAAACGTTCCTATTGGGACCAAAGGGCGACGGAAGAAAGGCCCCCGAGGGGCTGATGCTGACTGCTGGTATCCCCAGGACGAGTTGTCTGACGTTGTTTCCGACCTCCCTCTGCTTGCTTGAGCCAACTACCCCTTGAGACATTCGACGACGTAACCACATAATATTCAATGGATAAGTACGACCGCGAAAGAGGTGTAACGTGGTAGCGTGTGGGATCCCAAATGTACGACGCCATGTACGAAGCTTCGAAATCTCGAAAGTATCCTCCCCCCACGTACAGCAAACGACTTCCAGTCGAGCAGAATTGTCGGAAAATTGGGGATACAGAACTGTTTTTGATCGAAATGTAGAAAAGCGTATTCGAGTATTAGATTAATAACATAATTGGTAATTTTATTGTAGAGTGCTTCTCATTTTGTTGGTTTGTAATCTTCTCTGGAACGAGGGGTAAAATAATCGAGACACTTTTCTGTGGTTATAAGGAAATAATTTAAAATGTAGGAATAAGATTTACTCGACGAAATTTCCACAGTTTTTCCATTATTTTTAACGAATTTTAAACGCACGTTTCACGTTGAAACTATACCAGCGAGTAAATTTTAATGGAGTGTACGGAGCTCTGTTGACTAGCTGTACGTACTCGCGTACATTATCAAATAAGCATTGTCGATTCCAACGACACCGAAGACAAACAGGAACACGGCGTTTCGCAAGAATGAACGTAGTAAAAAGTAATTGCTCGAAATTGTTCGTAAATGCGACAGGTACGCAAAATCAACACATGTCGTACCAGTGGTAATGGTCGCCGAGCAAATAATATCGCATGCCGTATCATAAGCTTTGCATAACCTACCCGATGATCGTTACGTGTATAAACAACAATTATTATACCACGGGTGTCGTGTACATACAGCCTCAAATTACACAAACAATGTCACCAATTTCAAACAAGCCCATTCGTTTCTTCGAAAACTGTAATACTATTCTATAACCATTAAATTAGAATTTTAATATTATTTTTACTAAGATTAAAAACGTGTCTTTTGAATTATATTATTTTTAAAATTTTAAAAGGAAACTTTTGATGATGTCAGACACCATTGGTAGAAATAATGTTAAATATAATCATGAGCAGGAAAAAATGTACAAGGTCTTTTTAAATACTTGTTATTTCATTTGAAATTTTCTCCAGGGTTAAATATTAAAAATAAAATAGTGATTTGAAATTATTTTATGAAAATGATGGCGTACGGTGTGGAGAAAGAATCCGCTTGTAAGACGAGCGAAGCTCCTATCTTAGAAGCGGGGTTAATGCGTACAAGGCAGACACTTATGTTAATTATTCTCGGTACAAATAAGATCGCGTGTTGCTCAACTATTAGAGGCCGTAATGGTCAAAGGGCACGTAACGTTTTATGTCTCCTTTCGCTTTCCCGTTACCAGGAATATGTACTCTTCTCCCCCCTCCCGCTCCCTTCTTTCTTCGTGTTTATTCTTGCCCCTCTATATTCTAGGGTTGAAGTTTTTTACTTTGACGGGGGATGCTTCCCTGATTTACCTACCACCGCGTATACAGTCATCGCGGTTCGTTTACGTTGCAATTCGGTTATTTCGTTCGTATAAATATTTGATGCCGCTCTGGAAGTCGCACCTAACTGCCGAGGCGAAATGTATTTCATACCGTTACCACCGTTCTGCGCTATTCAGCTGCTCTTGCACCCCGAGTACCAACGTCAACCCGACGAATTCCCTGGGACACTGTATTTCAAAGTATTTACATTTTATCGCTTCTTCGTAAACTCTGGGCAATTTTGATCGTTACCCGCGACACGGAATTAAAAGAAACCCGCCTATAAATTACGCAACCTATACCATTGATACGATCAAAATGTTCGAACGGTGAAATTACTTTTACATAAATCCGCCATAGTCTTGTTTAATCACATGTACCATTCTATAACCAAAATCTTATCAAAAACAGTTGTTTGTTTTCATTTTCTATTTGTTAGCCGACATTTTTATACAATTCAATATGGACTTAATTTGATAAAAATGTCGACTAACAAATAAAAAATGAAAAGAAACAACTGTTTCTGATAAGATTTCAGTTATAGAATCTTATATGTACATCGACTAAATTTTATGCCACAATACCACTTATTTTAACGAATACACAGCAGTTTGCAATAAATTCTATTATAAATAGTTTCATGTTACAAACAAAAATTTGTCAGCTTCGGTCAATCGTAATTAGGCACATTTTCAATTGCCATCGAAAAGAAGTTCGCGAGTTTTGAATAAAAATGTATAGACACTATAATGGTAGTTGTACGCATAAAAAGATGTGGTCACAATGTTCCATGTTTTAAAAAAATAGAACAAAGAGGTTTAAGAAATGATCTGGAGCTCGTGTTTATTTGTTGTTCACTCGTTTAAGGGTTTTCTCTTGCCAAGATCAAAGGCTATCCGCCCACACTTTATTATTCCAAGACTAATCCGTATCTTGTACCCCAACTGTAAGTGAATGAGTGCAGGGTAACAGCGCGTTGTCATTAAATAAAAATCAATCAGGAGGCTGTGAAGGAGGCTTAACGGATTTGCTTAGGCCGCCCATGGTTTGCTGATCCTACGGGGGACTTGCCGACCTGCATGTGTACGGTTCTTTCGATACCCTCGCGTGTTTTCCACCATTTTCTAAATTATCGAACACAGCAAACAACAAAATGTATCAAACGTGATTCGTCACGATCAAACTTTACATCGAATCTGATTCTATTATTACCTGTATAACGATGCTTGACAAAATTATTTTAAAATTAACGAATCGTTTAATAACTAATGAAGTTACTTTGAAATTAATAAATCGATGTGACTGTAATTTTATTTTCTGTTTTAGGCTATCATGTACGAGGGACAAGATAAGAATCCTGAGATGTGCAGAGTCCTCTTGACTCATGAGGTGATGTGCAGGTGAGTTTCTGCGATAACTATTGGAAGAAACAATCACTTTCGCGAGCATTCGCGTCTGCAAAAATTTGTTTTCAAACAATCATAACGATCTGTCAGATTTATTTTTGTGATCTCGCCCAGATTTATTTTCATCGACGTCTCAACTTGAGAATTAATATTTTTAGTTTCTTAGAGAATGCCACCGGTTTATGGTAACGTAAATGTGTCAGAGAAGACAATAGTAGTTTTGAAACATGAACTCAAGCCAACTGAAATTGTCCACGAGATCAAAGCTTTCTTTGAAATAATTGTAAAATTCAAGAATCCATCTAAACTTGCTTTTCCTTTCCTTTCATACTGAAATGCCACCCATTAAAGTAGACAATACCATAGTAAAAGTATAAATAATTCCCTGGAACGATCCAAGTATTGGAACAATAGCCACACATAGGTTAACAGTAACAAATGCACCTTGAAATTGTAATTTTGGTGCATGCAAATATGTATGCAAGGAACGGAGAGTATCTGCTCGCTATGCAAGCAACTACCCTTACGGTGGCGAACCATAAACGCGGGGGTACAGTCATTCTTCGGGGGTGGCTGACTCATTGACCCATGGGATTTCGGGCTGACTACTCTCCGCCCCCGAACTTGCGAAGTCTCAAGGGTTCTAGTAGTTTTTAGACGGTCTCGAAAGTTCTGACCCTCCTGGACCCATCAATCGAATCGGGTCTGACAAAGCTTATGCTTTCCGCGAACGAACTGTTCGAAAATTATGCGTACCCATCACTGACTCGTTTCTGTTCCAGTCGGTGTTGCGATAAAAAAAGCTGCGGAAACCGAAACGAAACGCCAAGCGACCCTGTGATCATCGACCGGTGAGTAACACTTCTCAACTTCTTCCGTAACGTCTCTTTCTACTCGTCTCTATTATATAACCAATCAGACGCCATCTTACGAATTTTTAAATAATACAAAATGCTCGTGAATAACCAAACTTGAAATATAAATTTAGAGCTTCGAAACAGTAAGACTTTTTCTTTGAAAAGTGATCTTCCAGTATAGCGACATGTGTTTGCGTTTGCACTGCAAGCAAAACCACCATTCGTGCCAAACAATTGTTAATTCGTCGAATAATTTTGTAAAATAAACCGTTCGCCATGCGTCTATGTGCGTATTCTATACCATTCTATACTAAGAATAAATAACAGAGAAATGTATCGTTTTATTCGAAAAATCTCCGATACTTTTTCATTTGCACGGTAAACAAAAGTCGTTCGAATATGCTGCCATGGTATATTTAAATGTAAGAACGTAGTACAATTTACGAACATATAATTTCAATCAACCATTCGATATTTCATCTTTGTAAAATAAATTGTTTCTTGTACAAAGGGTTTTAAGAACCAGTAGCTGTAATAATTACTTTTGCTCGTTCGTTGTACTTGAATCGATGTTTGCGTGGAATCAAAGTACCAAGATGGACGCCAGTGCCCGATAGAAAGATCTTTTACGAGGGAATAGAATCGTCCTTGTCAAAGGTGGGTGTATGGTGTCGTATTATTCGTTCAACGTCAGGAAACGAACGCGTATCGTTGAATATGAAATTTCATAGAAACATCAACGGGTATGATACTCGGTTTACCGCCCTCGGTATCATCGTTGGCAACGATCTGCGAAATAAGGGCCCAGATAACTCGTTCTTGAAGATACCCAACGACGAGATAGCGTCGCGTACCGTCAGAACTAGAAACCCAGGATATTTAGGCTTGCAAAATACATTTCCTACGAGGTGTGGCGAGGCTGCTAGGTAGCAGAACACTCGAATACTCAGGCGTACTTATACCTCCTCCACCTACATAGTGCTGCTTGTCTTTGGAAATACAGACACACACACTCGTTCTCTCACACACTCTCTCTCTCTCTCGCTTGCTCTCACACGCAAACACACACACACGCAAACTGACTAACACGGGAGTGGTAGGGTGAGCCTGATATCTGAATAGTCTATAGAGTGTCCTGAGATAGGAACGGTAGGAAGGAAGAGGTTTCCCGCGGGACACAGGCCGAGATAGTCTTCAGGAGGACATCTTGTGCTCAGGGGTGCTCAACCTCCGGTTTTCAATACAACGGGCGTCTCGGAGCTTTCATCCCCATCCACGGGATATGTGTTATACGCAGGAGACAGGCAAAGCCTACAAGGCTTGCACATAACTATTTTTCTGCGCCCTGCAGTCTTTTCCGTATCCCTGCCACACAGGATTTAAGTGCAATGTCCTGCCATAGGTGTTATTTATATAGGGTTTTTCCAATAACACCGATAGAACTTTGAATCGAAATAAAACGGAAACTACGGGAGATAATCTTCTGCTCGGTGTTTCACTTTTAAGGTACGCTCGGTTATACCATGGATATGTGAAAATTTAAATGACCACCGCGATCGCATTCGGTTGAATCGGGCCAAATATTTCGCCAATAACACGATCTTTGTTTGGAGATCGTCGACAGTTTGTGGTTTGTTGGAATTAACGAGAGACTTAGTGTCATCGTTTCTTTGTCAATAGAAAAAGGAATTCCATTGTAGTTTTGCATTTGTATCGGTAAAACAGCGTTAAAAATCTGTAATTGGCCTCTGTAGTTACTAAATATATAAGGGAATGCGATGTTTCGAACGATTTTATATTAACGAAAATTGAGACGCAACACTGTTCGAAGTATTGAATTTTAAACAACAAAGATACACACGTTACATTGTCGAGATTTTATTTACGTAAGAATTTGTTATTAGCTGTTTCCTTGTTTCACTGATGATATTAACAATGATTTGTGTTTTAATCAAGCTTATACGGTTGTGTTACGGCGTTAGTCGTAATAAATTTACGTCAGAAACCTATCCGGCGAGGCATTAGAAAAATTAATTTCGAAATTGTTGGTTCGGCATATGGCATGCACGCAGCAAAGTAACATCGTATAAACAGTGATATAATGTAAATGCAGCCACGTTGCGGTCGCGTGTCACATCGACCGCCACCCTAGACTACGTCTCTGAGCTTAGTTTGTGGTAGATCGTGCCGGACGTAAAGTAAATGAACGATCCATAGGATTAGAAGATTGACTTAGCATGCAGATTATGTTTATCAAGCATTTGCACTAATAATACTCGCGACAGTTCCTCGAACCTATGTTTAACAGAATTAAAATTCTCAATTAAATTCATATTACCACGAAACTATAGTAAAAATCAACGATTGGCCAACGACACGTTTCTGGGAAACTAAATGCGCAAATATTGCTAAATTTAAACGTTCATCGAGCATACAAGTCGCTTCAAATAATAAAATAATAACCTGAGTAAAGTATATATATAGTACAGAGAAATAAATCAACGAATTACGAGAATTACGAATAATTTTGTTTATAATAAGATTATCGAGTCCTTTCTGAATTGGCTCTTTGAAAGAAAGATTTATTCAGTACTCTTTTAAATTACTTATAAAAGTGATCAGGCATCCGCCATATTAATGAAACTCGTAAATATTTCTTTCCCTTTAATAAATAAAATTTAGATGTTTTTAAGATCAAATATTTTAGGTGGAAATAATTTATTCTAAATTTTCATAAATTTCAAATTTCTCGATACGTTGCCTCAGATATTTAGCAATTTTCTGGAGATATTTTTCGCCTGTTAAAACGCTGCCATTGGTCTATTTCGAATCGTTAAATGAAAATATATTACGAAACACTGGCAGTGCATTCCGATCAGTTTTTTTTTTAAATTGGTCGTTTGGGAGTCAGAGAATTTTTAACGCTTTTTTACTTTGGCGGCCATTAAAATTAGCCTCGGTTCCGCGGGAGATCGACGCTCGTGTAGCTTGTTGGAATATATGTATGTATACATCGGCGGGCTAATAGATTTTCGGTCTCGAACAAAACCGCAATGCAGAGCGCGAGGGCCCGTTCGAGAGAATGAACGAAGGGTATCAATGCCACTTTGATTGAGACGGTCCCGGTCGATTGTGACATGCTCACTCAACTGTGCAGAAAGTACAACGCAGCCCCCATCAATCGTGTTTATCTGACTAAAAAAAAAAAGAACAAAAAAACAAAGGCGGATTCTATACCTAAGCGTGGCCATTTTTTCACCCTATCACTTTCCCTCAACGAACGTCGAAGGAAACAGTCCGACAGCGGCCAGCAAAGACATTACTGCAATTAAAATCGGACCATTTAAGCCATTTTAAGAAAACCAATTCCAATATTTTCGTTTGGACATTCGATGACAAATAATAGGATATTAAAGACTGAATCTTTTAAAAATTGGTACCATTTTTTCACGAATTATATAAAGTCATTGAAAAGTCGTATTATTTGATCGTTTCTTTACTGATTTATGACGATATTCTACGACATATTGTTTTGAGAATAGAAGAATTCTTTTGTTCATTGACCGATACTCCTTTTCATTTATTTTCACATAAATTCGTTTTCATTAGACTCATTTAGTAGTTTTTGATGCTTAGATAGATTTTTTAAATTTCCATTTACCATTTACCAATATAATGGCTCCATATTGTTTGTAGAATTACAAGAACGAATAATGAAGAATATCAAAGAGTTTTGGAATTTTATCCATCACAGTACCAATAAATCCTATGGAAAATGTATGAGGAATAAACGTTAGGTGAATTTATCGAAACAATACAAAATATTTTACAACAAGAAGTTTATAACAATCGTTGAGATGCTTTACAGAACGAAGTTTTATTTGTTATTCGAAATGATTTTTGCCTAACACTGGCAAACAGCATTTTTCTTGAAAAGGGTAACAATTCATTGTTTACATAAATATTTTCTAGCCATAACAATGAACAAGTCAAAAATGAAGCAAACCTATAACATTGGCCAACAGTGTATATTACACTCTTCAAACGTTTGTGTAAGAAACGTTTCCAGTGCTCTTTCTCCAACTTGACATTAAAAATGTATTGTCTCGTAGTTTGGTTGTTGGACCGATTGATCGATAGCGTCGCATTGATCAGCAACATGGAGACGCACCGCGAGAATAGTCCTAGAGAAGCCGGTATTAGACTCGGAAACCAATTAACATGCATAATTAAAATGGCATTGTCGTGGCCGTGCAACGCCAGGGGCTCGCTCTTCCGTCGACTGACGAATCTCCCGGGACAAACGCCGTTCCATAATTACGAAAATCCTCTCCCCCCCGTCCACGGCCAGTTCCTCGATCCACCGTGTCCTTCCTTCCCGTATCACTCTTTCTCCAATTGCTGTCGCTGCGCTCGTAACCCTCTCGAAAACGCGACGCGGGGAAAAAAATCGGGCATCGGGTCGTCCCGACGCGTAGCAGAGCCGATAAAAGCAGTTCCGGCCATTCGTCGTCGAGCCGATTGGTTAACTATATTTTGCCCGGTGGTCGAGCCCTTAATTTCGGTACATCGATCATAGCCCTCGACCATGGCACTCCCGGCCCGCTGGTGCAACCGTGTCCTCTCCGTTCGTTCGAGTTTGCGACCCTCAACGCGACCGACGCGCCTATCTGCTGTGCCCTTCGTCAATTTGACGGATTCCATTTCGGTCGTCGCGCGACGACGATCGTTTCGTTTCCCTGGACGTATGGCCTCTTCGAGGGGACGACGCGACCGAATTTTTCACGGGGAAAATGGCGCCGCGGGCCGATTAATACCACGATCAACGCTCCCTCGATCACCCGAAACGGACCATTTATTTATTTCCGGGGCACCGTTTGAAAAGTCAATCGGCCGCGGGGATAATTTGTTTGGGAAACGTGAAGTTGCAAAGATATCAAAGATATTACGCGCCACGTCGTCTTAGGACACCTCAATTCTCGCGAAATCATTCGTTACTAGGGACGTAGATGAATTGTTTTATAATAATATTAGGTCGTGCCATAAGTTCGATATTCTGTAATTGACGAGGATAAGATCAGTAATTCGTAGAAATTTGGAATCCACCCTTGTTTACGGAACGAAATTTTCTTGATCGTGCTTAAGCCTGATTGGGTACCTACAAAAAGGTATTAGACAACTTTTCTATAGGGCGTCTAGAAAATTACTAAAAATTAAAAACGTATGTTTAAGAGAAATCGACAGGGGGTAGGTGTTGAATTTTTTCGGTGAGAAAAAAAATTTCAAATCGTTCTGGAAAAATTATTTTCGGTTCTGGGGGTCAATTTCAATCATTTTTGGTGAACACATATACCCCCGAAATCCTACGCACTTTTGAGAAAAAAATTCTTTACCGAAGATATGCGTGACCAGAAAGTTTGACGTTTTATTAAAATATTATGCAACGCTGTTCTTCAATACATTGACATTTCCAAATTATTATACTGCATTGAAAAGTCTGCAGATGGTTATAAAAAGTTAATTTCTCATCTCCAGTTATTAAACAAAAAGGAAAAGATGTTTAGATTCTACCAATTTACAAACTCGATCCTCTTCGATTTAAGAATCGAATCTAATCTTTCTAGAGTTAAAAGAGCGAAAGATCCCTAGTTTAATGCCCGGAAAAAAATGGAACTCGAAGAAGGATAGGGTTGTCATTTTCCGTAGATCGAAATGGCTCGTTCGAAACGTCACTTCGAGGTCTTGCAGAGAATTTGAAGTTAGAGGGGATGACGCAATATAAAAAAAAGTTTTAATCCCTCGTCGATGTTGATATTGTGGTTTTCAATGACACGTCTATCATCCACATAAATACCGACTCGCGATATTCCCTTCGTCGAGTCCAAACGCGTAACAATCAATGGTTACCTTAATTGATTGCGATTGGTGAAGGATGCTCGGACGATTTGGTCGACGTCACAATGACACACGGATTGTCAATCAGTCGCGCTTGTGGCGTTAATGCATGCAAATTTGGCCGAATCGCGCTACGTTGTCTCGTACCCTTGCTGCGAATCTCCATCAGTATGGATTCGATATCAAGGGCGGTCAGAGTATTTCTGGTTCGACATTATTGCGGAATGTTGGAAATTCTTTTGACATTTCGAACGATGCGCGTGTTTACCGGCGCCTCTGTATTCGTAGTTTCAATTTTTCGCTGCGTTATTTATGAATGTTATTTTCACGAAAAGTGCACAATCCGTTCGATATTTCATTTCTCGATCTTAATACTTCCATTCATTAACTGTAGTGTTTTCATTCATTCCACGCAGAGAGGGGGTCATTGCAATGTTTCTTTAAATTACATGGAAGTCCAGTAAAATAATAGAACACCTTTTAATGCGTTTTTTCTGAAAATTATATTTTCTAATTGATACCTAAAAATCACTATTACAGCCCCGTGTGATAAGAAGTATTAAAACGCTGATAATTAAACTTCAAAGCGTTACAATTTTTGAAATCAGGAATATTTTTTCATTTTACTCATTTTATCATTTTCATTTTCAAAATGGCTGAAACCATGAAACCCATAAAACGACGTTTCTTTTTCTTCATTGTATTTTAGAAATATTTTGCTCTGAAACAATTTCTACATATTTTATAAATGTTAACAAACATCTGTGAGAAATTTCGACAAGTTTTATAGTCCTTTGCCAAAAGGTTATCAAAGAAATCCCAGAAATAGACGTTCTAAGATATTGGATTAAAAATGAAATTAACGAGAATGATGACGGAAGTGGACGGAACGTATCAGAAGTAAAAAACTAGAAACGTTTTGACGTCTTGTTGAAAGCTGATCAGGTGAAAGTACGATCGGCGACACATGTTAAACTTCGCTGTATTAATCCTGTTCGTTCTAACGAGTATGCGCGGCGCGTGTCGCGGGCCGGCACGCTGGATGAAAATAATGAAAACTATCGAGCATGATAAGGGCGATAATGACGAGTCTCGGCTGGCTACTCGCAGATGACACACATCGATAACGAAAACTTATTAAGCGAACGACGTACAGGACGCATACTGAAATGGGCTTGCCATTCATTGGTCGAATCAAACGATCCAGTGGGAAATCTCTTTCACCCACTATCCTTGGTTGGTAACGCCCATTGGTTCTTTTTTTTTTCATCGTGCACGTATGTCCGTTGGTCGTACTAATTAAGACGCGAATAAGTACACGATTCTATTAGTAGATTTGTTCGCCAGCTCGTTTACCGAACGGAGGCGGTTCGAAAGCTGGCCGATGAAAACCGAACGGGACGAATATATTGGTTTGGTCAAAAAAGTAATTGTAGAAGGAATTAGACCGTAAAAAAAAAATTGCAACAACTTCGAAGAAACATTTGAAAAAATGCCTGAACCCTTAGGAGATATTATTCAATAATAAGGATGTTGTACAACATTTTTAATTTCCACGGTGTTCGAATATTAATTTGACATTGAAATCAATACAGTCTTTTGATTTTCTGTTGGAAGGTATTGCAAGAATTTATTTTATTGTACCTCGTACCAGCCATATCATCTGTTAATATTATTTATAATTATTTCCAAAGAGATATTGTATTCCATGATTTTTACGAAGATTCCTCGGTTTAAACAAATTTTACCATAACAAAAATTTGAGTAACATTTCATTCAGAATTCTCTGATAGCATGATTATAATAAGTAGACTGCGGATCTTTATGTAAATTAATATTTTTATTAATAGATTCAATGAAATGTAAGCTTTGTCGAGGGTTGTCTCAACCCCTAAATATAATAATTCGTATCTTACGTATTTCTTATATATTTGTATATTAAGTGCATTATTTTGGGATCCTGTTTGGTTCATTCTAAACAATTCTAAACAACTTATTGTATATTATAACGTTCATAGGTATTTTTACACGTGTTCCCTCACAACGCCATTACACACTACTAGGGATTCCCCCTCGTATCTCCGTTCCAACGTTAACAACTACAATCAGTAAAAATAACTACATAAATCACGTAGTTTTTTGAAAGTTAAACTCTCCCATAAATATATAAAGATTATCTAATAACAAGTGATTATCATGATAAGTAAAATTGCACTGTTTTACACCACGATCGATTCTGGGAGCACTATTTTCCGACGCGACTATTAAAGAAATCAAAACATACTCGGTGGTAGTACACGTATTGGTACACGAAGCATATGGGACCCCATTGCTGGGGGTATCACACCCTCCTTTCTGGGGTATACCCCTAAAATAAATGGTCGAGAGAGCGCGTGCTCGGTCCTGTACAGAAACAAAAACGGCCGTTCGCTCGAGCGGGAAATCGCCGTATAAATAACGCTGTATTTGCGCGGCTAATTATTTTTTGGCTTCGCTGGTCAGAAAATTGAAACTGATAAGCACGATCGAACTTACACAGAACCATACGCGAGCACAATAGTACACGAGAAAATATATCAATAGAGTGTCACGAAATTTTATTCAAACCGAACGTGATTTTCAAGAGAAGTCTGCACAAATACTTTATTTAAACTTCCTTTGAACTTGAACTTTCTTCCAGTGATGCGTTTTTATAGAATAGCTTAAAACTTCGTATTTTTCGATGTTCGTGAATTTCAACTAAAAGAGACATCGAGATTTATTACTGTCCAGTATCGTCGTTTCAAAACACATAAAGATTTGTATTAATATTTTTCAATGTGACGTACTTAACGAAAATAAATATTTAACAACGTTTAAGTGATCGAGCAAAGAAATAAAATGAATTCGTCGGGGATAAATTAAACATATTTCATACCTCGTCCCGTTCCCGGCGAAATTGAGGAATTCTGAGGGATTTTTGGAACGATCGTCGGGGAACAAAAGGAATCGCAGATATTTGAGAGCCAACAATGGCTCGGTTCCCTCGTAAATTCGCCCAATTAGCCGAATCACCAAAAAATTTGCGGAATATACCTACTCGATGCCGGCAGATATGCGGGGGTCCTTTTGACGAGTCCGAAGAGGAGAAAGGCGCCTAAAACACTCGCTTCACTTGCGAAATACGACTGGAATCTATATTGGATATTATCGATATCTCGATCTATTCAGTCTGCTAATGGAAAACTTATGCTAAGTTAACCCCTGTCGATACATTATGTATCAGCGGAATCGGTTCTGGAATTGCTCGAGCAAACCATTTGGTGCGTTTTTTGGCACTACTCTCTGACAGAAACAAACATTTGCACCCTGTGCTTTCCAGGGGCGACGATAACTTTCGCCATTTGCAACGGTAGCGTTCACGTCGTCATTAATCATTCGCTAAACGAAGCTCGTTCGTTCTCGTGTACCGAGAAAGGATTGCGTTTTTTTTTAAATAATAATGAGCTTAAAACACACGAGCAAACGATTCAACGAATGAATATTTTTGTACCGTTGCTTTGACCCTTTAAACTTTGCGATATCTAATAAGTATACGCTTAAAAGAGAACCAAATTGTGTATTTTGTATGAAAAAATTTTAATCTCATGTTTTCTGAAATGGAGTACGAGTATAAGAGGGATGATATCTTACAAAGAAACTTTTCTGTTATATGACGACTCCTGACTCGTTTTCTTTAAATAACAAATTAAAGTATCGTTTCGTTCTGGTCAGATCTTAAAATGATTCCTGAGCAAATTTTAGGATAAAAATTCCTGTTCCAGAGACTAGAAATTTTCTGTCGTATTACGAATGCTGGCTGGCTCTATTTGAATAACGATATAAGGGTATCGATGTCGTCCGAATCGGGTACATCGAGAAAACTCACGACATTTGAAAAGTCCTTGCTCAAGTGGACGTTGATTGTCCCGCCGTCTGTACGAAAAGTGGTGAGCATATCGAGCGCTGTGACTACAGAAGAGCCTATATAGACAGATACCAAAACGTACCCAGGAGTGTCGTAGAGCCACGGAATCTTAGTCGTACTTGAGACTTCGGCTCGATTCCCTTACGGTTATTCTACCTACCGAGAATTACCCCGATACGCTATCCTTATTTTCGAAGAATATCTTAACAGCTTCCCACACAGTGCTTGTTTCTTATTCCATTCCTACTTCGTCGAAGCAAAGGGTAGAAAGAGGGAGCTCCTTCCTCGACCACCCCCCCCTTTCCATAGTCTGAGCTTTTCTTCCCAGTCCGCCTTTTCGGCTCGTCTCTTTCTCTCCCTTAAAAAGAAAAAACCAATAGGGAGAACCGATCAGCTTAATGCATATTGATGCGCGCCGGGCTAAGTGAGTGAAAAATCGCCATCGATCTACCTTCCTGGAAACTGGAGGCATTCTCTTTTTCTTGTCGTCACTCGCCAGTTTTCTTCCACGGTCCTAGCCAAAGCCAATGGCGTTTCGAGATTTCCTCTCTGACCCTCGTCTATAATAAATATAATAAGCACACTCGCGATTTCAAACAATTTTACACGCAAATTATCCATCATGGATCCTCCTTTTACACAATTTCTAATTCCCTCAAATATGGAGACCCGTACGATGAAATTTCATTGCAAATTATCGATCCAGTTTTGCACGAAGAATTTTTTATTATTATTTTTATTATATTTCCTTTTTATTGTACCACTATTTTCGACGATGAACGAGAGTCTGTATTGACGAACCCTCTTTTTACACAATTTTAAAGTTAAGCATCTTCAAATTTTAAAAATAAATTCCCTCAAATATGGAGACTCGTACGAAGAAATTTCATTACAAATTTTCGATCCAGTTATGCACGAAGAATTTTTTATTATTATTTTTATTGTACCACTATTTTCGATGATGAACAAGATTCTGTATTGACAAACCCTCTTTTTACGCAATTTTAAAGTTAAGTATCTTCAAATTTTCAAAATAAATTCCCTCAAATATGAAGACCTGTACAAAGAAATTTTATTGCAAATTTTCGATACAGTTTTGCACGAAGGATTTTTTATTATATTTCCTTTTTATTGTACCACTGTTTCCAACGATGAACAAGGTTCTGTGTTAAGTCTAATCTTTACGTAGAAAAAAAAGTGAACGAATTTCAACGATTTATAGAAATTAGAGGAACTCTGATAGAGTAGGTTTGCAGGGGAATGTTCTGCACGATCGCAGTCGATAAAAATTCCCCGCACAGAGGAACCCTTCCGATACGATTTAGGAGTACATATCTTTGCTGGTGGGTTAAATCATTCGGAAAAACGTGGGACAGCACGGTGCTCGCAGGATCATTCTCAACGTTCGAGTGCACATAGACGTCATGATAGGACTCTTGACATTTTGTAGCGTTATATGCTGTCGCTGTCGTTGTTTCTGCCGTCCTCGTTGGGGTCTTGGCCCGCAGAACAGATGCCAACCGTCACGGCTCGCCGATGGCTGGAAGGGTGCCTCTAGATTGAGTCCTCTGCCCTGCCTCCCCCCAACCCACCCTCCTCTCGCTAGAAGAAATCGATCTTCTACTCTAATCTGTCCCACCTTCTATTATTTCTACCGAGATTTGACGCTACTCTCATACCATGTCGGGAATTTGAAACTTCACACTGGAATTTCATTTATTTTTAAGCTGGAAAAGAATGTTAGTTACTCAACACTGTTTATGGTCCTTCAACACCTTCGTATTGGGATGCAAATAATTGTTAAAAAGAATATTCTTACAAAATGAGAAATTCGATCGAGGAAAAATAGTTTCAGTTATTAGTAACGATTTAAATTAAAATAACACCTTTAAAATTTTATATTAAAATAACACTCTGAGACTTTAGTTTCGTCTCCTCCTTTTTCCCCCCAACGAGTGTACTAACAAGTTACATTTAATTATTATCAAACAAAAAGACTATCCAATCTCGAACGATCGAAGGAAACAAAACAACACAATGAAATTATACACGATGAAGACATATCAGATTTTAACGCTGTTAAATATAGAAGAAACGCAAGAGGGAGCTATATTTAAAAATTTTAATTTCCAAGGCAGAGATATACCACTTTGCATAAAAATTGACAAGCGTTTCTGGCTCGCGATTTGAAACGAGAGGCGCACGAGCGCACTGGAGGACTCTTTATCTCGGTAAAGAAAAGGAGCAAACAGATCAGAAGGGAGCATCCGTACAGAAGGGATGATAGAATGACAACGGGTACGGGGAGCGGTGCGTTATTTTGGGGGGGCTTCGAAAACGGTGGCGCCCATCGGCCTTATGTCAAACCCTTCGACACAATAGACAACGCGTACGTCGAGTGACCAGCGCAGTATGAGCGTGTTTGTGTATTTTTCTTTATTGTCCGCGCGTGTGGACGAGAGAGAGAAACGAGGGGGACAGGGATGGCCGGTGGTTTCGGCTCAAAACAGGTGGTTACCAACGAGAAGAAGAGCCAGCAGGGGTTGGTGGGAAGCCACTTCAAGAGTCGCGTGGCCAACTCAATTACTTTCTAGAGCCTCCAAACACCGAGCACGCATTAATGCTCTCGAGCACTTTGAACTCGTTCGTAACACGACGAGACAACCGTGTCGTCTTATTGTCGTGATCCATTTTACCCGATGATGTATTCCAACGAAATTTCCGCGAGATTAACCGACGGTAATTCTACCCTCGTAGAACACAACGTACAGGCGATCGTCAATAGAATTAATCAATTTGTTTGGGATTAAAGTCGCGTGCACGTCGATCATTCGATTAAACGGCGGTCGGTGTTGTTGGGTTTTATTCGCGAATAATGAATACAAACTTTAGATAGCCTGAATGTAGATTTAATTATTAACACCAAACAGGTAAAATGTTTCTTTTCTCTTTTACGAGGCAATGTACTTCTAATATTTGCATCATATGTATTGAAACCTGTTTTTTTATTGAAACGTACCAATGTACCATCACCAAATTGTTATCAGTTTCCAAGAACACATTGATTAATACTTGGGTGTCTGTTTACAATCTTGGAAGAATTTCAATTTTCTTTTCCTTTTACTAAATATATACCAAAATCTGCATTGAAATTTGGAATTTAGATAATCGTTATTGGAAATTGTCAAGCTTCTGAATTAATTAGATCGAAAGTACCGTACCGAATAAAAATATTAATTTAAATAAGGAATTTAAAAAATCGTTATCGGAGACTGTCGAGTTTCTAAATTAATTGGATTCAAAGTACCGTACCAAATTAGGAGAGTCGTACGGTACTCAGCAACCTCGGCATCGATCAGTGTGTACGAAACCTCGACGTGACCACGGAAAGTGGTCGAGAGTGGACGATTACAAAGTACAGGCGATCCACTTTAATGCCCGGTGTCTACTTGAGAGTTTTACTCTTGAGAATCGGTATGGGAGAAATGTCGATGTACTAAAAAATCTACAAAAAAGGGAAAAATTTGATAATTTGTGAATATTTCGTTCATCCGGATTGAGATTCTTTCGACGACGATAATTAAATACAAGTTTGGAAACAAGTTTAGAAACTCCCATGTAAAACGAGCGAAACATTATGTTTTCCAATTCAGAACCTTATTGAATAGTTACTAAAAGGGCTACTCAACTATGTTATCATACAATAGACATTGTATTGCCATCTAGGCTTTGTACAAGTGCTGTACACGTTGCAAGCCTCTCTGTGCAGGCTTGCATCAGCAACTAAAGCAAAAAAGTCTTACTTTGCATATAAATTCTTGTGAATATACAACTGTGACTTCTTCAATTATTATTTCACCAATCAACAGTAATACGTATGTATATTTTGGCACACACAGACCAATAAGAAAGCTATAAAAGAAACTAACCAGATCCATCCCAAATCGATACCACTCGAAGAATTGTTAACTATTCATTAGTCGTTGTTTTAATCGCTACCGTTCGTGATGAACGAATAGAAAAGTTGAGGATCGAGTAGATACCCGTAATAAATCGTCGAACATGTCGTTCGTATGTGTGTCGGTGGTAGCACGCAGAAATAACACGCACACAGCGACGGTCACAGGCTCGTTAAGCTGTCGAGAAGGCAACATAAAATAAGAGCCGAATAGCTCGCATAGCTTGGCGCCTCTTGACTGTCCATCAGCTCCAGGGAACTGCTAAGGCACCCTACTCTTTCTTTGGCACCCCATGGACCCCTCCCCTTCCCTCCGGAATCCGTTCCTCCCACCCTTCGATTCGTCCTTCATCATCAGGCGACGTATATCGTTCTTCGGCTCCGCAGAAGGGTTTCGCCGTACCGAGAACTAAAAGGCAGGTTTAGGAAAAACAGGAAGTCTTTGCGCGCCTGTCAATCAGCCGTCCACGGTTTTGCGACGATCCGGTTAATGATGATCCACTGCTCTATCTCGTCAAGATCGTTCGCCTGCCAGCTACGCGTACCCTGCCCACCCGAACGCGTCCCGATGAAAATAGTAAGCGCGATTGTCGTTACGTTGTCCGCGGGCTCGTAGCTCTGGAATCTTCCATGCGACCTCGAAACTCCTTTTTTTACGAAACGGTATCGTCGCTGCATCGATCCGTCACGTACCAAAGCTCACCGACTCCTACCTTCATTCCGATCACGGCGATCGACAAATTTATCCCTCAAATTCTCGGAACTTGCACGGGCCCCTGTTGCGCCAACAACGCCAATAAACATCAATACAACACATTTTTTAAATTCGTAATTGATATGAAAAAGATATTTGTTGATGTTGGATATTATATAGAAGACCAGCTTATCGCGACATCTCACGTCGAATGTACGGAACGTTTTTTTTGTTTTTGTATTGCGACGAGACATGTTTGGGCGAGCCCCACTCCGTCTCTAACTACACGTGCGTAAAGACCGCCATTAGTCGAGTGTTATTAGCCAAGTGTATCGATATTGTATTCGAAATATAGACAATTATTTGTGGCATAAATCCCTGTGCACTAAATAATCCAACAGTTGATAATTAGGGGTGAGTCGTGTCTGTTGCTCCAAGTTCCTCAATTATAGCTTCAGCCAGAGTAGAATTGAAATTTAGGGCACAATGATCCAACCTAGCTTCACGAGGGTGTAAAATTATTATAGAAAGAAATGTCTACAGCATGTATGGATTTGTGCTCGGGGATATTTCGGGTTTATCGTAATTTTGCGAGAAGCCAGGCGAGACAAATTTTTCGTAGGCGTCCGCGTTACCGAAAGGGACGATCAATGCGTCAAGATTTATGCGATTGATTCGAACAGAGCAGAGTGACAGTACAAGGAAGCGCTCTTAGTCCTGGTGTCTTTGGTCCCCGGAGGATACATCTCCCTTCGAAGCGCCGGTGTCCGAAGGATCTCTATAAATTTGCATGTAAAATACTAGTGGAGGTTCTCACGACAGTATCTACGGAAGATAGTCTGTCGCATCTATTGACGCACGTTTCAGACACATTCGAGACGCTACGATTGCCTAATTTCATTTTCAAAATAACCGAAAGTCTCCTTCCACCCTGAAATTTCAAACGCTGCATCCACTTTTCATCCGTCCGGTTCAGTCGATTCCGTTCGAAACGGTCGCCATTTTTATTCAACGACCTAAATTCTCATGGTAATTTTATTACGATTTAAATATTACTATTAGTCTACATATTAATTTCTGACAACGACTCTAGATTAACTGAGGTATTAGAAAGTTGTGCCATTTTATGCTAGAAACGATATTTGTTTGTTCTATGCTCGTTTATATGATAGAAGAACATACACATGCAGATGATGATTGCTATAAAAATATAGTAAATATAATGAAACGTTAGGAAGTAACTCGGCAGTAAATATAATAAAATATAGGAAAATCCTACTAATATCATTTTTTTTTTATCAAACTATACTCATTCATACGATACAATAATATAAACATCCAGATACTGGTTGCTATAAAAATACAGTAACTGTAATAAAATATAGAAAAATACTAGAAACGACATTTACACTGTTCACACTGTACTTGTAATAATGTAAACATGCAGATGCTATAAACGTAAACGTCGTAAGAGCATTGGATAATTTAGAAACGTGAAAAAATTGGGGTGACCATGACGCTCGCCCCCTCCGAACGTTTTCCTGTCTATTCGAAGAAGATGACGAAGAAGTTATGGACGGTGTAACGATAGTTTAAGGAAAAGGCCGAGGAAGGGAAGAAAGAGATTCCGGGAATGGTGGAAGGGACGAAAGAGGTACGTGAACAGTTTCGTAAACAACGGTTCATGAATACATTTGCTTCTATTGGATTTCCGTTGGATCGAATCGACGTAGGCTGCCCGGTAGACAACTGGACATCGGTACGTGGCGAGATGAGAATACACAGGACGTATGTGTACGTTTCCGTTGGTCTGAATTGGTACCGCAAACGTAAAGATTCTTGGGCGAGGAAAGTACAGCGGGAGCGTGCTGTCCACCCTTCGCGGGAACGCGGGTTCTCTCGAACCACCATCATCACTGCACCCCCGGGTCCATTCGTCCATTCGTTGGGCCGGCCTGGGTTTCCAGACTTTGGGCGTCGGGGGTGGACAAGCCAGGCTGACCGGTTGCCATGGTGACCATATGGATTGATCCGAGCAAATATCATCTCCGAAGACGCCCGAAAGAATCGCCGGATTTCAGAGAACAGCTCTCTGGATTTCTCTACCCTCCTTCCTCCGCCTTCACTCCCCCGTTTCTTTCTTACCATCGCTTTCTACCGCTTGGGCAGCTCGCGCCCAGACAAAGCGGGAAAGAGAAGAGAAACTTAGGGGCCGGTTCGCAATAACCATCGGTCGTTGGCTCCATCCATCCGTACAACTAATAGTCGTCTTACATAAGTAAAAAACGTATCCACCTGATCGCGGAATATCGACGTTCCGCAGGAGCTCGAATCCTTTTTAGCCATCGTCGAAAATTTATCATTGGGTCATCCACCATGTTTACGCGCCTTTTCCCTGCCCAGAATTTTAATTCTGGGTATAGAAAATATATACTATGTTTAACGCGACTTGTGCTTCTTTTATTTAAAATGGCCACTAGTTGATATTGTTTCATTCAGCATTTAAACTCTTAACACTTAAAGAAGCTCGCAATATACAGCTAGTAAAAGTAATATGCTTCAAATCTGGAAATTTTAATCTCAAAAATGTTTCTTCAATAAATGGTTCCCTAAAAATATTAATGGAAACTAATCCCTGGGACACTTGTGCAAATTTGCATATTTTTTCTTTCAATTAAGATTTACAGTAGAATCTCGGTTATACGAGTCTATAGCTTCATTTTTGTCAGGAGTTTAATAAACATTCCCTCGATTAAATACTTGTATAATTAAACTTAAATATATGTGCAATATCAAAATGTTTTCCACGACTCATCGATCCTTCATACCTTCCGAGTTTTCAATTATCCCAAGTAGTCCCTATATTTATATTCTAATATAATTCAAATTTAACATCCACTGCAAAGAAATAATATTTATAAATTGTGTAACTTTAACCACTTGTTACAAGTTCTTGATGTCAAATTTCACGATCATGAGGCTACTCACTTGTCATCAAGTCTTATATGTTTAAATCAACACATTTTTACATTCACGAAGTGTTTGTCAAACAAATTCCTTGTACTAACAAATTTAAATTAAATTAAATAGTATAAGTTTGAATAATTATTTGAAATTAAATCGTGCAACAAGGGGTTAAGCATGCAATTTGAAAGTTGTTAAATCTAATATTAACGCTTGTGGAGTTTATTACTTAACTTTGGACAATTTGACAAATCTAGCACTGAACATTGAGGAGGTCTTTATCAACAGTGCTTTCGATATGTAATGACAATACAGATATTCTTCTGCATCATCTAGTGGAAATTGGATGCTCAATCGATACAATTAACTTCGTGAAAATTCCTAAATTACATACGACTTATGCATACTGATGCCACATGTGATGAAGTTAGGAAAGTATATAAAATTGTCCCACAAGGAGCTATCTTGAGTCAAATTCTACTCATTTATATTTACAGAAATGCCATCAATCTGCTAGAAAGAGTCAAAGTCCCAATTTGTAGACGATTTCACACTATATTGTAAGAGATCTCCAATCAATCCCAGCAAATCTTTACTAGAAAAATAAATTTCCTCAGTGCACAACTATTTAAAAAATTTAGGTTTATCCCCCCCAGAAAACGATTCTCATTCATCTCAATAAACATTCAACCAGAAAAAATAACAATGAAGATCAACAAGAATACAATCAAGTTAAACAGTTCGTTTTCCAAAGGGTAAAACAGTCCTCATTCATTTCAGGGAAAAGTCAAATCAGTGAAAATAGAAATAAAGATCAACAACAATACAATCAAGTTAAACAGTTCGTTTTCCAAGGGGTAATTTTCGTCTATAAATTACCATTTAACCGAAAACGATTTGGCGGTGATTCCGGGTAGGACGGCTGGTTAAAAGAAATCTGGTATCGAGATTCCGATTGGAAAAATCTGTCGCGATCGTAGATAGACACAGCGTTTGGCGGGATGCCCGGTAATAAGTTTACGTGGACAAGTAGCGGTGTAGTAAATAATGTAGCCTTGTAGAATGTTAGAAGGTACCAATGCTCGCGAGTTAATAGCTCGCCTCTCGGTTGACTCTCGGTTACGGCGAACGACAACTAAGCACGATGAGTGATTCAGTGCGCGTCGTGGCTCGATCTCACTCTCCGCTGCCTTCTAGGTTAGCGATCGGTGGTTCTCAACGCGCCGATCGTTCCGATGAATCCGGGATGACGCCTGGTAAGACGTCCTACGGGGGACCACCCACGGGGACGACGCTCCATATAAAGGTCCATGATCGTCGCACCGCATTGTCGAACAGTTGCCCATCGGTGCAAGCGGCGGCATCGGCATTCCTTCCGTTTTATCTTCTTTCCACCGGCTTCTTCTTCTTCAGCAGGCGCAGAATCTCTGCGTCCTCCTTCTTCCTCCTTACTTTTCGTGCCTTCGTTTTTCTCGGTGACTCTGTTTCACTGGCTCGCGCTTCTTTTCGTATCCGTTCCCTCTTCGCTAACTTCTTCTTACAATACGCCGTCCAACTTTATCGGACCGTTCCTTTTTCTTCCTTTTGCCTCGTCCGTCTCTATCGTCAGCTTTGCGCTTTGGCTCGCCTCTCCGTCCACAGCCACCGATGCCTTTCGCCGGGGTTTCTTCTTCTTGCGGCGAGAATTATAAATTAAGCTATTAAATGTGTGTTGAGCGTTTCTTGCCGGTCCCCGCCGTTCCTGCCCACGGTGGACTTTAGGAACGATCCTCGAATCCCGATATGGACTGGCTGAGGTCGTTTCCCGAACCGATGGTCACGCTGGCCGTGGTTCCGTCCCGTGGGTCAAAACGTCCCCCGGACCCGTCCTCTTGCGCGATTCGACACCTGGATTTCCATCCACGTGGTTTTTGCCGTACGTCGAACGGACGCGGTCGTCGTCGTGCGCGACTTCTTCGCGCCTGTCGACAGCCGGCTGCCAGATCGTAATGCCGAGATGAAGCTTTGATCGTCCCTTCGTTGGTGGGCACTCGTTCCGTCGTTGTAAATTCAAGTGACGCTTTAATTAATTGCCGTACGGGCCCGACGACATGCCTTTCTTACGCCTGCTGCCGCTCATCCGACGACGCTTCGATGGCGTAATTAATCAGCGCACCGACATGCTTTTTCGCGCAATTGTCCAAATACGATTATCGTTTTAGTATTCTTGTTGAATTCAGTAGACGTCACGCGGCGGTTTCGTCCCGGCGAACCGCCGCATTAGGCGCGCGAATGGTAATCGGTACGAGGGGAACGTCGTTAAGGCATCATAAAACATATTCCCTGGCCGTCTCTTGCGATAAACCGCGAACGACCTTACTCCCTTTAATCTCGAGAATTAAATCGAACCTGTTCGAAAAAACCACGATGGCTCGCGAAAGTATTCCAACGCATCGAATCTCTACACCACACCTATCGAATTGCCCCCTTGGAAACTATCCTGAATTAACGTAAATGTATGTAACAGTTAAATCAATTTTCGACGAAGAAACTACATTATCACAATCTTAATGTCAATAAAATTAAAGTTAACTTTTTCGAAATTGTTTTGACAACTCGCTGTTCAAGTCTTGAACTATAATTTTAAAAGAGCAAGTGAAAGTAACGCAAAAAAGTATTTTTTGATCAGGCCAAAGAGCGTGAGATTGGAACGTATCGCGTTGGGGGAGACGCGCGACGAGTTTGGAATATCTTGAACCGAAAGCAGCGGATTAGGAATAGTGTTCGCGCAACTTCTAAGACATTTTCCCGGGAACTCGTAATCCATTGAGAGACTTAAACCTCTTGGCTCGACTTCGTTCGGTGCGGTGGTCGGTCGGGTGGCAGTAACTTCCGGTTAAGTCAAACACAGCGTAAAGTCGCGGGAACTTCGGACTTGGCAAGTCCCAATGAGGCGTGTAATGCCATTAAAGGGAATCTTATTACGCTACGGCACCCTAACACGCCCCGTACACTAGACGCCTTCGCTTTACTGCAACAAGTACCCGTCTAACCTGGTAATTAAGTCCCGATTAATTCTCCGCTTACTTTACCTGCCAAATGGCGCGGGACGAGAGGAATACGAAGAACATTAAGGCCTCTCAACGGAAAGAATATTATTTACGGTGGCATCGACAATCTGTCAAAGTGACAGAGACGTCCACTGTGCACAAATGGTGTAAAACAGTGTCAAACTCGTGAGTAAACGTGGATCAACAAATGAAATTTTGGGGAATCTATGGACCACGAACAGAGAAACCTTACGATGCAATTTTCCTGTTTGTTCTACTTAATTCTCCGCGTTATTTTCACGACTAAACACACATGTACAATACTCAGAGTATCAATTGGTATTAACAATATTGTTTCGCGGAATGTGTAGTTTCGTTTCATTGCACCTGTTGCTGTACGAAGTAAAAGCTTGAATCAGCGATGGTTCGGACTTTCAGGGACCTGTTAACTCGTATAGATTGCTTCGTTTTGCTATTTATTATTTCCACTCATACGAGAGTGAACGGAACTTTAAATTTATCTTGTGAGAAAATGCTATGAGAAAAGGAAATGTGAAGGAACGTGAACTAGTTATCTGTCTGATTACTGTAAAAGTTTTTATCGTATGTCGTATTAATTTTTTAATGATTTACCGCTGTCAAAGTTCGAATCCCTTTCTAAGACGCGTTCGCTGAAGAATAAATTGTTATTTGGAAATAGCGACAACCCTTTCCGGCCACGGTACACCTGTTTGCTTACCTCTAACGACGATAAAGTGCCCGAGCAGCTCCGAAACCGTGGCCGTAAATCAATAGAAGCTAGAAAATAACTTCGCAATAATTCACAAAAGTGCGGGGAATCTCAACGAAAGGCCGTTGCGTTGCCGGTGAGAAATTAAAATAAATCAAACTTATCTGTTGCTCCGGCCACTTGCCGGTGGTGATCTGGTACGTGTACGTATCCACATACGCGTGTGCAACGGACACACATCACGAAGTCACACGTACGTGGGGGACTGAAAACAGTGCGTGATAGAAACACTGGTGTATATAAATATTTCCTTTACTATCTACCGTGGCTGTCCTATCGTTATTAAATAACGGCTAACATCTATAGCAGGTGGATTCCATTTATTCGAACCGCGATCAAAAATGGGCATGGTCTTTACGAATACATATACAGAGTATTCGGTCACTCTTGAGAGATTCTAGAGGCCAAAATAAGACGAAAATCAAGAATATCAATTTCTTGATTGAGGCTTCGTTAAAAAGTTATTAAAAAATTAAATTACAAAGTTTCAAATCATTCTCAAAAAATTATTTCTGAGTACGGGGGTCAATTACAATCATTTTTGGTGAATAGACATTCTGTCAAATTCCTAACCAGTTTCGAGAAAAAAATTCAATAAGTGTATTAATTTTTCGACAAAATTGAAACATTTCAAATCGTTCTAAAAAAATTATTTTTAGTTGTAGGGGTCAGTTACAATCATTTTTGGTGAATAGACATACCCCCGAAATCCTGCACACTCTCGAGAAAAAAATTCGAGTAGGTGAACAAATTTTTCGACAAAATTAAGAAATTACAATCGTTCTAAAAAAATTATTTTTAGTTGCAGGGGTCAATTACAATCATTTTTGGTGAATAGACATACCTCCAAAATCCTGCGCATTTTCGAGAAAAAAATTCTTTACCGAAAATATACCGTGTGACCAGAAATTTTTGTTTTATTGCTGTTGCTATTTATTTAAAAACTTCACCATTCTGCAATGAACAGTTTGCAGAGAAGTAATCCTGATAAGATATAAACTTGTAACCACAATAACCACTAATAAATATATTCAAACAAGGGTTGGTGAGTGCAGGGTGTTTTCATTTAAAATTCATTCATTTTCATGTTATTTTAAGTTCATAAATGGTTGACGAAAACGTAGATAAAAAAATCATGCAAGGAAATATTTAGATACACTTTGAACCAGTGAAACACTGCATCGAACGCAATGATGTCCAGATTTGTCTTTTGACAAATGATTCTCATTGGAAGAATTAATTTCAGGAAGAAGTTGCGTAAAGTGTTGGCTCGTTAGTAGTTTGGGCGAAAACAGTTTATATCGGAGAGCCCAAAGAGGTTGATAGGGATTACCGATGATGGTTAAGACCGACTTCTGAAAGACTTCATGGTGTTAAGACGCTTCTCGTGCTCGAGGCAAGACTTATCTCCGACGGTTCGGTAAATTCAGTCAGCCTCCCCCCTCTCCTTCTGTGAATAAATACGGTTAGTGGCCAGCCAAGGCCCTTTAGATCCCTTTGACCGGAGGGGGCAGTGTGCGGGGCGATGGTAACTGGTAAGTGCCTAGGGCGACCATCTGTGCCCTTCTGCGCCTATGCTGCCACGTGGATGGCGCTATAGTTTATGCGGCATTTGTTGCAGCTATGTGCATGTATTATCGTTAATGTGCCGGGTAAGCTAAAGTAAGGCATCGCCTCCAGCAGTAAGTCATACATAAGAGAACAGGGAAACTTCTGTGCGTCAATCCGTGTTACGTTTGTCGACATCCATGGTAGCGTCGAGCCATAGATTGCTGCAATTATAATTTGTTAGGTATCGTATTATTTATTTGAGAAGAAACGCTGAAAGCTGAAGCTTTTATCAGCTGAAGCTGTGGAGTCACTTCAGAAATCCAGGATCACGAAACCAAAGAATAGACTTTGGCAAGTTTCCATTTTTCTGTACTATTTCCTATATACTATAAGAGACAACTGATCCCCCAAACACGACCCTTTAAAAGCTTGGGGTCACTTTTGAAAGAAAGTCTGAAAGAAGTTATTCGATATGTAATTTTAAGAAATCTTCACTACACAGATGAGCTTTCATAGCATCTTTCCTTTTTAGAAAATAATAAGCAGGTACCAAAATGGCGGAAATTGTATTCTACGCCCCGATGTCTAGCTTTAAAAATTCACCTTAAACTTTTTAGAACTAAATTTTACAATGATTTTAACACCGAGTCTGTCACCTTGGAGTAAAATATAACAAAATTGCCCTTTTTCATTTTCCCATATCGAAATCAACAAGTAAACGATTCTCAATAAAATCGATCCGTAATCTATCAGAATAGACAGTGAATTTCCCCGTTTAAGACGAAGTTAGTTACATTGTAAGAGATGTATTGCCAACTGTTGAGGGAAAAACTTTTGAAAATGTTACCATGATAAAGTAGAGATTGCAGAGGGTCCGATTATTAATTCGATTCGCAGTTTTTGGGCTGGCCGTGACCTTTTTTGGCGTTGTTCCGCTGGAGATGGCCAAAAACCCCTGACAGTAGGGACCAGTAGGGGGTGACTCAACGATCGTAGCGTTACCAAACTGTAGTGGTGTAACTTAATACATGGGGTATACGCCCCTCTCGCACACGTCGTTTAGCGCGCATGCCGCTATCGCCACCAGACGAGCCACAGTTAGTCTGTGTTTCTGTACGCCGTGTGGACGCGCGTGTGCGCGGGCGTGTATCTGCTCGCTACGAATTAGTCATGGAGAGGCAATTCCCGATAATAAAATAAGAGAGGAGCGTAACCGATTATCGTGGTAACGAGCGTTGCGAAATTATCGTAACGGCCTGGTTCGCGGCTATCGGTGAGCGCGATCATCGCGATTCTTCGTACGCGCGCTATTGTTTTCTCTTGTACCGAGAGCTGGTCGATCGATATCACCGGGAAGGATGGTTAATTAGTCACGATCGGTGTCCGCGTAATTTACGACGCGATGGCGTAAAGATAAAGGGATAGCATCGTAAGCGACAACTTTTGTTAAGGTTGATCGCGATCTCATAGATACTCCACGCGACCGTGTATATTTAATAACCTAATCGTTTCGGTACATTCGGTACTGGTAAAAATTTTATCGACTCTGAGCTATCACCCCCCCAATCCGTAGTTTCGTTCCTTTCTTGGGGGGGGAATCTCGAAAATTAAACATTAAATGAACATATCACTGTTCTAAAAACATTTCTCTTTAAGCTGTTTTCTCGACGAAATTTGTTATTTTTTGTTATTGCAAGTCATCAACTAGGAGATATTAATTTTAAGTTGACTGCTCAAAACACACACTTTCAGGCAAATTATTCGTACAATTTATCAATCTTAATAATTTTTTTAAAAATGGTTTTTCTTCTAATTAGAATGCACATTCCATTCGTCGTTATGTTAGTCAAATTTAGCGTAAATTGCTAACAAATAATATTTACAAGTTCCATACTGTTAGATATGGAATTTCAGGAATATCACCATTTTTTTAAGATGGAAACGTTTAAGTATCTCGAACCGGAAAATATGTGATGCCACTTCCGCGATAACCGGCGGAAAAATCGTTAAACATTCAGAGATACGCTGGCATACGTACAAAATGTCAATGCCTATCAATGTCGGCATGAAATGAACTCACGACGTACCCTATTTCCGCGTCGTGCTACCCGCTGCCCCCAAATTGCCAATTTTATCGATAATACGGATCTAGTAATTCGATAGATATATAATGCAAATTCAGTTAATTGTTCCTTCGAAAGGAAGAGACGACAGAGAGTAGGAACGATCACGCTTGTTGCCCTTTTGTTGCCCGCAGGACGGTCGAGGGTAGCGGGAACGGTGTTGGATATCTTCCCTGTAAGATTGAGTTTCCATCTGCATGTGTTACCGATGAATCGAAGGACATGACTGACAACGGAACAGGCCGTACAAATGGACCAGATGGTACAGATCTATTTCCCTCTTCGTAGAATACTGCGAATTTATATTTTATACTTCCGTTAAATCTCGCTCGACGCGCGCGTAAAATATATTCCTGCAAAATTGTGTCGTTTGCGCGTGAAAATTTAAATAAAATCGAAGTTAGATTGGTTGGAAATAAATTTTAATTTTAATGAAAAATTTCTCCTTTCAAGGAAGATCAGAGGATTTGTAGGATACAAAGGTTGTTTTTTATGCATTTCGAATTTGTTAAGATTTGATAACATTTTCGTTGTTAACCAGGTTCAAAATTGACCCACTTTTACTATTTTATTTTAAGCCTTTTCAAGGGAAAGGTACACTCCAAGACAACTTGACTAGTCAACCCCTAAAATTTTCCTGTTTCAGTAGAAATAAAACAATGTAAATACTAGGAATCTAATTTTTCTAGAGAAAGAGAAACCAGGTTTATTTTTATCATTACGTGTCACTGAAACAAGTTGCAAAATTTTTTATTTCCTAAATTAACAGTATACAAAATGGTGAAAAGTATTTGTAAAAAAGCCTTGTACGTGCCACGTCTTATAATAATTCCAGAATTCTAAACCTGCTCGAAAATTGAGAATATAAAAATACAAGAAACCAAAAATTTGCTTCGTTTTATTTTCTGTCAAGAGACATTGCAAAAATTTATTTTAAACGCCATCTTTTGGCGTTGTTTTCTACAGGAAACTTCACATACTGTCGATATAGAATTATTTGTAATTATTAACAAAGTATACTACCGTGTTTCCAATGACATACAGAAGATAGAATATTTTTGACACTCGCGATTAGATTGTTTAATAAATACTTCTAGCTTGTGTACATCGTTTCGAACACGATGCGTTTAGAGCGATGGGCAGTAACGGGAAACGACAAGTAGACTGAATTCATTTTACACGACACGCTGTTGCTGTAATACATACTCTGCTTACCCTGACCTACATATTCCGTACTCAATCAATTATCTACGTACAGCCGATAGAAGCCAACAGTGTACTCCTCGGAACATACTCGAGTTGCATGACAGTTGATGTGTACCCTTATTTCAGCCGCTAAGTATGGTAGTACAATTAATACGGGAGACGAAGAAATTAACAACTTCTTCTCCATTCTCTCCGTTTCTTTTCTTCTGCCATGTTTCCACAGTTCATTTAATTTCTTCGCTGTATATCTTTCGTGACTAATCGTCATTAACTATTGAAAGATCAAAAGTAATAAACTTCTGCATACCACTTTCGTATCATTACAAGCTTTCATATTATTTTTATTATTATATATTTGTGTAGGATAATTGGATCAGCGATGAACAACGCAGAGAACACAATTCGTGTTTTTCTTTTAAAATTTCTTCGACAGTAAATAAGAAATAAAATTTATCTGCATGGGGGGTTGATTATATAAAATGAAGCTTGTAATTTCTTCCAAAGACCTAGAGCAGTTAAAAAAATAAAATGATGATACTTCGGTTATGACAAACCACATAAATCACGATTCTCAGCAACGCAAGGATGGTTTGTCCGAACGAAACGGGACACCAGTCGGGGAAACTCGTTTTCCCGAGGAAAGGAGGCTCCGGCCGTTTGAAATCCGTACGATAAAATTCAATCCGCAACGGTGCGTGAAACCGCGCCAGTCCGTCTTCCCTGAACCAGAGCCAGATGGTATCCACTAATTTTTTAAATGGCTATTTAAAGGGTTTGTGTCCCAATTAGCATGCTAATCGGAAAACTGGCCAAAGTTTCGGAGCGCCGGGATCCCTAGACCGGAAAGTCCCGTTAAAAAACAGCGGCGAGAACGATTTGCGCTACGGCACTCGTTGGCTCGCGGACGTCGTGTGCACCCTCGTCGATCGCCCGCAACAGATAAGAATGATAATTGTGCGGTACCACTCATTCCCGCCACACCCGAGCAAACGAACGCGCGGCTCGCGTGACGCGTGCGCTTCCACACACCTTTCCTGTCGGCTTTTCGTATCAACCCGGTGCACGCGTCTCACGGACGTGCGAGCAGAAAATTGGGATTGCCAACAGGATGCTACCCGGCGCAGAACGAGTGCGTTCGATGCCTGTAAAGGAGTGTCCCCATAACCGCGACTCGCCTCAACCTTTTTCGGCCAAAATAGCGCGCGAGACGGAGCCCCGGGTGCACCCAAGACACCTCATTCCACTTTCTCACACTATGACAGGATCATGCGTACGTGAGCTCGTTGAGTTTCGGAGAGGCAAACTGACACATGCCCTCTTTCTCGATTCTCCAGCCTCTGTTGGTCTCTACTTGTCTCTGCTGGCCTTCACTGGCCTCTGTTGACTGCTACTGACCACTCCTGATACTTTTGACAATGTATAACGACTACTACTGACTGCTGCCACCCTCTGCCAGCTTCTACTAGACTCTACTGGCCTTTGCTGATCTCTGCCTGCGTGTGCTGGTCTGTGATTGCCTCTGCTGGTATCTACTTGTTTCTGCTGACCACTGCTTACCACTCCTAATACTTCTGACAACGTAAAAAGATTACTACTTGCTACTGCTTGCTTCTGCTGGTCTCTGCTTGCCCCCACATGCCTCTGCTAGCCTCTGCTGACCACTTCTGATATATCTGGCAACGTATAACGATTACTACTGGCTACTGTTTGCCTCTGCTGGCCTTTACTGACCTCTGCCAGCATGTGCAGGTCTCTGCCTGCATCTATTGGTCTCTGCATACCTCTGCTGACCACTACTGACGACTCCAAATATTTCTGACAACGTATAACGATTTCTACTGATTACTGCTAACCCCTACTTGCCTCTACTGGTCTCTGCTGACCACTTCTGATATATCTGGCAACGTATAACGATTACTACTGCCTACTGTTTGCCTCTGCTGACCTCTGTCAACATGTGCAGGCCTCTGCCTGCCTCTACTGGTCTCTGCATACCTCTGCTGACCACACTGACGACTCCAGATATTTCTGACAACGTATAACGATTGCTACTAGCTACTGCTAGGCATCTGCTTGCCTTCCACTGTCCTTTGCTCGCCTCTGATGGTCTTTGCGTGCATCTACCGACCACTGCTGATACTTCTCACATGATATATATGTAATAACTAGACTGCGGATCTTCATGCAAATTCACACTTTTATTAATAGAATTAATGAAACGGAAGCTTCGCAGAGGGCTGTCTCAACCCCTAAATATAATAATTCGTATCTTACTTGAAGTATTTCTTATATTTTTGCATATTAAATGCATTCTGTAGTTTTTTGAGGATTAAAATTTCCCATAAATGCATAAACATCCGCAGTCTAGTAATAACGTTTGTGTAATATAAATCCACGACAATAAATGGTATAATCTCAAAGAATTTCAAGTGTTCTCATCATTTTGATCTCTCTTTCCTCTTCAAATCATTCCCTTAGTTATAAGATACGTGCCACCTCCTCCCATATCATGTTCCCCTGGTAACAAAGTCTAAAATGGACCTAAAACCGTCGCGATTCTTATTCATTTATGATTCGATTCCGGCAGTGGGCGACGTCCACTCGAGTATGTGCACCATGGACCTCCCTTTAGGTCACGATGGAATTCGTTTCGCGCATAAGGTGCCATTATCCCTTTTGAGAATCTCAAGTACGTTCTGTGCTGTTCGTCGCCACAGTGGGAACGCAGTTCTGACCCAAAACGGCCTGCCATCATCGTCAGCTCCGCGTTAGGTTTGTGGGATCACGCCTTTTGTGGAACACATATGATTGATTTACTTATCTTCGTGATTTCGTGTTGTTATACACGAAAAATATGAACATACATGCAATACATTTATCATCACGTTTTCGATCATTTTTACTGGAAAAATGTTGTTCACTATATTATTTGATCTCTTTATTTTTCGAGTAATTATATTTTTCATACGTGTACTTAGAAACGTATCTTCTTTAGACTTCACTAATTTGTTGAGTGACTAAAACAAAATTCCACTTTTTTATCCATCAGTACAGACAAGGAAATTATTATTTAAAATGAGATACTTCAATAGAGAAATAAGGAAAGTTAATTAAAGGAGATTCACAGTCTCCACACGAGGTCGAGGTTGAATAACGTGCAATATAAATGTATTATTTAAACAGAAACAATTTCAATTCTGATAGATCGACGCAGGAATTTATTTATTAGCCATCCGTGCCGAGCACGTACAACATTTAGGTGGTTAAATCGCAACTTCGTTCGACGATACCAGCGCCAGCACCGAAAATCGTTTCGAGGGAACTCGAATCATTAGATTCCGTATCACGTTAGCTATAGCGCAAATCTAATAGAGTGCCTGCAGCATCAAATGTCACTGCTAGTTGTAGAGGGGTTGCAGTATTGTAGTTTTTGATTGGCTAATCCACCCTAATCTAATCGAACGTTCCCCGACATTGTAGCCGTTAGAACGGTCCTGCAGTGTCGTTCCAACCAATCACTAGTCAATTACGAAGTACAATCTTACGATAACCTTGTTCATGGATCGTCAAGCATTGCGTCCCAACAATTCTACGACGAATAGAAATAGATTTTCGACAAATTGTCAGGTGCGAATATAAGTGATTAATCAATAAAATAAATCGGTGAGTTGATCGCCCAGCAAACCTCGGGTCCATTCAGACCCACGAAAGCGTTTATTTTAGCGACGCGATAATTTTTAAAATTCATATTTGGATAAAAATGGACTTCCAAAGGGCTAAAATCATCTTAAATTTAACGGAAGTAGTTACAGATTTATCCAAATAGTTTGCTCGACTGTTTTACGGTATCGTCGACGTCCTTTTGAAATTTGATATTCGCTTAATTACAAAAAAAGTTTGAGCGATCGGTGGATCGATGGATCGTTCCACATAGTGAGATGCATTGTACGGTTCGCCGGGCGAAAAAAATATTGTATTGCTTGGAACCGGTTTTCTATTGCGCAGGCAGTTGCGATCGCTCGCACGTGATTAAGGATTATCCCAACCTCGTTGATATCGAGTCTTCCTCTACGTACCTCGCATTACATTATTCCACATTCAGTTTACCGGACTAGCCCCAATGGGATGAACGATTCTCTTCGCTAGTTCCATTTGTACGAATCGACTAGCTATTCCTTCCTACGAAAACCAACTACGGAATCATCTTGCGATTTCTATCAGAAATTGTAATTGCTGTATTTAAGACGTCATTAAATTATTACTTCAATTTAAATTCCTGTTGGATTTCTTTAAAATAGAATTTAGACAAATAAAAAATATATATATCAGACGAAAATCATTTTTCAATGGACAGAATCTAAAACTCAAATATATAGAATTTCATCGTTATTCACTCATTTAGACACATATTAAAACAAATTTCTTTCGATAATCACATAATGTTGAAACGTATTTTTTCTGGATTAAAATACTTAAATTAGGAATCTGGAACGAAATGCTGGGAAAATCAAAGTTAGTCAATGGTATTTATTATATCATTCTCTCACTTAATTTTGCACTCAATTCCTCTGTATAAATTATATCCATTAATTATTAAACTTCACTTTCCCGAACCGGTGATACTAAATTACTAAAGTTTTCTGAGACCTCAGAAAATAGTTGTCCATATTCAAAAGCCAGCATTCATATTTTGTACTGCAGTTCATGATATATGAAACACACAGATTCAAAAGGAACTTCAACGAAGAGTTCGATTCTTCAAGTAGACACAAATATACGTCTTCGATGGCCTTTTACCCTCATAAACAAAACGAGATTCCCCGAGTATCCCACAAAACCGAACGGTACGTACAAACGTAACGTGCACGGTTGAAAATAAGCGTACATAAATCTTTCGAGAAACTTGCGTAAGATGGAAATTTTATTAGGTCGTCGAAACAATCCGCCATCCGAAGGTTGAAGTTTCTCCGACGCGTAATCGTCCGTCGATGCTGTGCCAAACATTTATAGTATCGTGCCCGATGGTAATTGTATGCTGCTCGTTTGCTACCAGAGAGAGAATAGGAATAAGTTTATCGAACCGAGATGCTGTACAGGCGCAAATATAGACATCCGACACACCCTAAGACCGAGATATCTGAGCACGATGGTGCAAGCGAGGGTGCATACATTGTGTCGAGCCACCCTCCTCTTCAACGACGCCCCAGTAACACCCCCCCTTCCATATCCAGAGCCAATAATGCTTCGTACTAGTGGGCTACTACAACGGCTTATTATTTTTCTACGGCTCATCGAGCCCAATGTACTTCCTATCAATTACAGGACATTCCACGCGAGGCCCCTTCGGACGGATTTAGGCGGATCAGCCTAACCAGCATTCCATCTGGTAAACTTTTACGTTATGCCAACTTGGCCACCCTGCAACCACACGATAGAGGATTAGAGGGGGTAGGATGGCCAAACTCGAAGACGCTACTTACACGCATTTGCCATATTTAGCACCAGCTGATTTCTTTTCGTTTCCAAAATAAAAATGATTTTCGACATTCGAACAACGATGACAAATTAAATTTCTGTTCCTGTTTAGAAAGAGGATGCAAAGAGTAAAATAAATAACCTTCTTCGACAAATCGTACATGACGTATCTGTCTTCTCAGCTCGAGTCTAATTTGACTCGGTACCGCGTTGACAGCCTTTTTCTCCAAACTCTGAACGAACGATCCTGTTCCGAGTCTCCAAGATTCTCTCATTGAATAAACACGAGTCGTAGAATAAAAAAATGGATAAAGCAGTGTCAAAATGTCGAACGATATCGTTGGTATTGCTCTATCGAAGTCGGTAGGGGAACGGTCGGAACATGTATGTAAATGGAAATAACATTATCCGTTGCTCTTGCGGCAATAGTAGGCTAGGAAGGTAGACAAGCAGAGAGGGAAGGATACGCGGTGGAAGGTAAAAGGGTGAGAAAACCAGAGAGGGAACTAGAATCCGAAATTCGAGGGAGGTAAGGGGACAAAATGCATTTCACCCGCTACCCTTGTCGCCTACGGCGACTACATGTCGCAATGTAAACGCGAACTCCTCCGCGCTCAACATATGGCCGCGTTAGTCGCTTTTACCTATACTTTTCCACGGCCATATGACCGATAGGCGTACAAACCGAACAGACGAAGAAGGGGGCTCGAACGAGGCTGCTAAAATTTTTAATTGGTTCCTGTATAACAGAAATTTATGCACTGCTAAATCTTCTGTTCAAATATATGCAAACAGGCAATTCTTTTGTGGTAGAAAATATCTTCGTTCGATAATAAATTTTTATTATTTTAAACGTGCAAATGGGCAATTCTTTTATGGTAGGAAATATCTTCTGGATAGAAGAACTGTAGTCATGGTATCGAAGTATTCCACGATACCAGTTAAAGATCAAACAAACCTTTTTGGAGTCCTAAATTCATATTTCAAGTTTGGTTATTGGATAAATGCAAGCTTATAAAATAAATCACTTTTTACCTATTTATAAAGAAAATCAGTAATAAACGCAGTGAAGTATCTCGCGAACATCAATACAAGTAACACTTGAATGGTCACAAAATGGTATCCTGAATGAATACTATCTAAAAGTGTGATATTACTAATCTTAATACTGCAGGATAAAAATTCATTCCTGGTATTTGAAAATAAAAACAAACACCAACATAACACTTGAATCGTCGCAAAATGGTATCATTTAAAAATCTGACGTTGCCAATCTTAATACCGCAGTAACGATAAAATTGGTGAAACAGCAAAATAAAAATGAAAAATAAAAAATGGCCAATTTGGAAGTGAAACCTGTCGTTCCACCTGTGGCACGGTGAACACCGAAACAGATGAAAATGTGTTGCGAATTTGTATACTTATCGCGTCGCAGGTCGGTAAGGTATCTTGCTCGACCAGATCTATCACATTTGACAAGATCTATCAAACCCGTTGCGACTGAACGATATCATTAAGCGTTGTACCGGATCCCTTTCGACGAAAGGATCCCTCTACCGGGCGTTTCTTTCGCGCAAGGAATTCTATCGCAGGAAAAGACGTGTCATATCACGAGGACGGTCTGTGTGTGGCCAAGCTACTGGACGATGAGGTGAGCTCCGGCTCGCTAAGTTGTCACTCGCAGTCAGCGACTCCTTTTTGCCAGACAGAAGGAAAAGAGCGAGGAGGAAAGCAGAGAGACGGAGAGTCCTGAGTACCCCGGGTTTCCCTCCCTTGGTCCCTCCAGGGATCTCCCTGCCCGTCAAGAACCGCGGATTTCCAGTTTTTCTTCAAGCTGCACGCAACCAACTCTCGATCTAATAGCTTGGCGTCGTCCTTCTCCTCGCGATCTTCCAACCACCGCGTCTCTTTCCCTCCTCGCCATCCTCCTTTTCTACCCTGCGCGCCCTGTTCCCTTCCGCTCGATCCCCGTGCCTTTTCACTCTTCGTTCGTCTTGCCTTTCGTATTTATCTCTGTTTCTCCCCGTCCTGCGACAAGACGTTCTCGTACGAGGTCCGCGAGCGGGCGGATAGAAGCGAACTCAGACAACCCAGACTGAGAATCGACCTAATGAGGATAATTCCTGCATTGATTGCCAAGCCACAATGAATGGTACAAGCAGTACTTGTCCGACTGGCAGCCACGGGCTGGTTAGCTCGCCGCACGGATGGCTGACTGACTGACTGTCATCGGTAAATCATTTTTAATTAAACGATAGATATTTAATTCGGAAGACCTAGATTGAGTTAGTTACGAGGCGTGTAACCGTCGGCCGTTATCACGGTGGGCGATTCGGAGGCATCTGGCGACGCGGTCTGGCTTGCTTGGCGCTCTGGCCAGACTTTTATTGTCAAACGAGAAAGAGGGCGGAGAAAAGATCGGGGGCCACGAAATCATCGATGCTCGGATCCACGACGGAATTTAAGATCGCAGCGATCGTATTCTCAGCGTTGATCATCCTTCCATTAGCTTGTGGCACATGAAATTTTTTATCTATTTTTAGAAAACAAGTTTATATCAACTAATTTTTGTTCACTTTTCACTTAGTACGCATGGATAGAGAAAACTCATCTGTTTTTATTTGTACTTGAAAAAATGTATAATGCTATGGAAATAAATGTTTCCATTCAGTCGAGTCATTTTTTTACAATTTTTATTACAAATTACGAATGGGTAATTTTGGTGAGAATCATTTACACGGTAAATTTGCAAAGATTCGGTCGAGTAAATTTTTTACAATTTTTATTACAAATTACGAATTTTTATAGTTTCTATCAAAGTTCTGGAAGCAAGTGAAACATGTGTATAAAGAAAATATATTCCATATTAGAACAACTGACCCTATATTCCGTTTCTTAAAATTTCAACGAGAATAAAATCGAGAATTTCAGAGTGGTTTTATAGTTGCTTTATGGTATAAATTTATGACGGAGGCCGATTCGGTGATAATTCCGTTGATCGAAGGGGGCCATCGTCGCGCCATATTTCACGGTAGCGTTTCACGCGACACATGCGTCGATGCATGTTTCACGTCGGATACATAAAACACTTAACGACTAATTTCTCGGCAGGTCGTAAAGTTCGGTATAGAAGCCAGGCCGGGGCAGATTGCGGAAAACACGATCGGGCTGATGTAGGTTCCTCGGTTGTCGAGAGGTTTTGACGGGTCCGTGACAAATGCGCGTCGGTAGGACATATATAAAGTACACGCCGAAGGAGGGTCAACGGGTCAGACAAACGCCAGGCGCCCCACTCGTCCTCGTGATCTGGTTCTCGTTCCTCGCTCAAAAGACATTTCCTTTCGGGGGGACGAGCCACGACGCTTGTTTCCTTTAGAGAGCAGTAACTCTCTGCCTCTATCTCGATATCCTCGGCACTGTTTCTCTCGTTACCTCCGTCTCCCTCTCTCTCTCTATCTCTGTTTTTCCCCTCCTTCCGTCCCGGTCTATTCGTATCCCACTCTCTATTCTCGTATTTCGCTTTCTTCTTTTCTGTTTCTCGAATTACAAATTATACCGGCAATTAACGACGAGCCCGAGGCTTGTACGATCCTTCCTCGGCGAATCGAGCGACGACGTATCCGCAGTTAATACCGGTATTCTCGACTACGTACGTATGTACAAGGAAACTTAGTTGCGTCCTCTGAAGTAACCACGCGCACGTTTTGAGGGAACACGATTTTTTCCGATGCGTCGTTACGTCTATGGCAGCAGCAGCCACCGGTGTCCTTAAGCAAACGCTTATTTTATGCCGAAGATCTAATGGCGTAACTCTCCCTGTCTACCTGGCAAGGTCCTCGCAACGGAGTATGTCACTATCGACGGATCTCATGAAAAAAGGAAACGTACGATTATGTCTTGGAAATTACGAACCGTCCCGATCCGGTAACGGGAGATGCCCAAGATAAAATGCTACCGAGATGCTGCCTACAACTGCTCAAATCGTGCCTCGACAACTTCGATGAATTATAAACTCCGGGCTCGGACATGGCTCTACAAACAGAACCACACTGCGCTCTCCACCCGATCAAACTGTTATCTCTGACTATTTTAGAAACGCCTTTAATGTAATACGAAAGGTGCAAAATATGGACGTAGGAATTCTTCGAACAATAATTAAATAATAGGTGTAATAATAGGTGTTGGACGTGATCGACAACTTCGATGAATTATACATTCTGGCTAAGTCATGGAATCTGCCTCTTTTTTTTAATAAAATAAGCTAATTGGTAGTAAATAACTACCTAAATTAATAGTAAATTACTACTTGCTAAGAAGACTTAGAGAAAGAGCAAATTGCAACCATTATGTATAATCAAATATAATGTATGATCTTGCAAGATTTAATATATCTTTACATTTTTATTGATATTATTTTCTGGGCCAAATGAGTTCCATAACAGAAGAGTTTATAAATCGTAATCAAATATTTCTTTTTTTTTTATTATTTGCTGATCTGTTGCAAGAAGATCATACATTTTGGAGTTAACTCTCGTTCACACCAAGTGACAGATCATATTTGTGTTAATCAAATATACCTCAACGTGTTCTCCTAAATCAATAGAAATGTCACCATCTGATAATCAGCTCACTATTATTATGTTCCTCGATAAAATAGTTGTGTTTTTGTACATTTACAATCATCTTACTATTCATACCATTGTCTTGGAATGGAATTGATTGTATAGTGGTGTAATAAAAAAGAAAAATAGAATCTGTAACAGTGAATGTGTAAAAAGAATTAGCTTTAAATAGAGAAATAATAAATAGAGCATACTATAATATAGAGAAAAAGAAGGTACGAAGTGTTTTAGTCGTATCGAGGACATCTTGCGAACGAGATATAGAACAGATCTGTACAGTTCGTACAAAAAACTAGGGTCCACGGTTTTTTCAACGCGCCGTACATTTACCCCCGTCATTTAACGAGGATATTAAAGTTTCCATATGCGAGGTATAACTCGTCACACAAGAGCTTCCTTGCAGGCGAGCTAAGTGGCATTTTACTGGGCGTATTACATTTATTTAATATTATTTACGACAAGTTTTACGACACCAATGATACATATGCGGAGTCTATCCAATATCAAATATAACGTCGTAACCCTCGAGAAGACGCGGAGGATGGCGGAGGCAATAAATGTACGGCAAACGGCGTTCCCGATAGGCATCCTCACATACACGCAGGTTCACCCTTCGAATATAGGTACCCAATCGAAGACCCCCCGACAGACTCCTATGTCGCGTCTGGGAAAGGAGCAACCGAACTTTCCACTTTTCCTTTCTTCTCATCACTCGCATTTCAATGTTCTGCGCGTTAAGAAGCCAAACGTTTCGTCCAATGTAAATATCGATCCACCATGTCGTTCGACAAAAACGCGTTTGCTCCTCCCATTTTGTGCACATTTCTATTTATTAACGAACCTTAAACTCATAGGTTACGTGTGCATAAAAATAAATATTTCCTCAAACACTCATATAAAATTAACTTGCAACAAAATAAAAACACTCATAACTATTCAGTTTTAATTTTACTATATATTTGAATCCTTTACGTTCCTCTGAAATTATAACAATTATTAAGGGTAGCTGCCATTATGTAAAGGTGTTTTAATAATCCATCGATTTTCAAACACTCTGTGCTCGTGAAATATTTTAAACATACTTATCCTCTAATCTATAACATCACCTAATATTCTAAACTGATTCCAGATAGTTTTACGCGATAGACTAGTAGCTCTTTGCAATAAAGTCTTGTGCTTAGCTTTAATTAAAAAGCTCTGTTGCACTTTTCTGTTCACGCGTATTATTTCTGAAAATTTTCGGTATTATCTAAAGGTCTTTCATAAAGAATCAATTGTAAATGTGTCAAACACTGTAATCGAATAATAACATCAGCCAAAAGACTGACCACAACTCCCATAGGTTCCATTTTAATAGACGACTTGAAAATTGATACTACATTACGCGTTTATTTTTCCGTTTTCGATTGCACCTGTCTACAGAATTATGTGTCAAGTGAGCAGATATTAAGCAGCCCGTAAATCTGTCACATGGTTGTTTTGACAACGGTACGAACAGTGATTGTGGCCAACAATAGATGTATGGTATGCTGTTGTACAGAACCTTTCCGCGGTACGTGCCGCGAGTACGGAATCTTTTTCGTGGGGCCAACATGAAATAACTGCACCGGCGAATTGTCTGCATAAAATATTCAAAGCCAAGGTGAGGGACCAGTAAGATGGTTACGCGTACGAGGAGACGCCATATTTTGTTCTCTTTCGATTTCCTTACCTTTCGTAGTTACTCGTTTCATCGATACCAACGATCCTACTCGACCAGGGTCAAGTTTCCTAACATCTGACATTATCCAAGTTTAATCAACGTCAAAACTACCGGGAAAAACGTACAAGAACAGTGTGTCGGTTCCAACTTGCAAAAGATTTTGTTAAATTAAACATGGTGATTTTAAATTGAAATATGAGCCACTGTACCTTTTATAATTTGAACAATTTAAGCAAGAGAAAAGCCACGAATTTTTATGGAGATTTCAGTAACGTTAATTAAAAGTTCAGAAGTGTTTTAAAGAAACATTGCATGAAACATAATGAGTCTGACTCGAAATTATTTTCGCGAGCATTGCGCGTATCAAATCGTATGTTAAGGGGTTGAAACGTGGGTGACCAGTTTAACCATAGTGGTTGACGCGTTGAACGAGTACAGTTATTGTTTGCGTAAGAACGTTTTCGAACTTTGGACGCTCAGATTCGAGGTTTTCGCGGAGCAAAAGCGTATAGGTACAAGTCAACCGAGGAACTATGATGGCAACAGCGAAGAGGAAGAGAATGAAACAGAGAAATCGGGGAGAGTGTGAGCGACCGTAAACTGGGGTGTCGTTTGCGTTTTCTATTTAGCCATTTGAGATCAACCTTTCTCTGTTTCCCTTTATAGTCTTTTCCTTTCGCTCTGCCGCCATCGTTCCAGTAGACGAGCGGCTCGAATTGAATTCCTTGCGATACGGGTAGTTGAATTTACATGGATACTGAATGCACACAATTTTGAATAGACTTGCTTTCTAGGAGCCTGCTTGTTAACAGCATATCGATTGATATCTGTCAATTCTACGCGAGTACAAATTCTTTTACATTTAAACACTGCTTCCTAGTACTAGTGAAAGAAAATCGTACACGAGGACGTCGAAATGCCAAAATTTTCTGTTCCAAATATAGAATTTTAATCGAAATAACTCTGTATTGCATTGCAAAATTCCAATTAAATGGGCGTTACAAGTTACATATATTGACACGAGTTCTTTGGGTTGTATATTAGAAATGTTTCTAATACATTTTGATACTTGATTAAGAGAACATTGATTCAGTCAAACATATTTTAAATGTGACAGTAATCTTAAAACATTCTTATATTATTAAATTTATAAATAAAACAATAATTGAACGAGCTATGAAGTAAAAATACTTGAACTATTTCTTTCATTCCTGACTTTGTATTATCTCGAAAATCGTAGCGTACTAGATAGTCAAATTTGTCTCGATATACGCTTCTGTATAATATAAAGAAATACGTAACATGCAATGTAATATTTGTTTCGTTTTTCGAGAATTATTCCAAATACAAACAATTTTCTCACACTATTACGTTTGTTATAAAAATGACAAGAATGTCCTCTCCTTCGATTTCTTCAATATAATTACCATTTACGAAAAAAGGAGTAACGACTCGAACAGTTGGGTGAAAAATAAATTGAACTAAATTATAAAAATTTTCTATGAGATGATAGGATATTTTTACAGTGATTACATTTTCATCGTTTCTAAAATCTGGATGTTATTCGAGGAGCGTTTTAGAGCACTATTTAAAGAGAATATATGAAATCGACGATTTTAATCGGAGAGTGGTACCGTTAAAGGTTTCAATAACACGCGAAACTCTTTACCAGAAATCGTCATGGGGAATTTGTTCGAGTCGCGTCGTGTTTAAGTACTATAGCGGCGCGTAGCTACCGTGTATAACGTCACGGTGTATACGTGGCGTTATCGCTACACCAGCGGCTATACCTACACAGGTATACAAAAGTACAGAGAGGACGTACGTATCGCAGCTACGGCGGAGCCAAGTAGCATTTGCATGAATTTGTTGGTCCGATATCCAGCCAAGGATCGTGCTTTAAGCCGAAGGAACCCGAACTCCTCTCACGAAGCACCGTGGATCCTCGAGCCACCGAGACGGACTCCTTTAAGAACTGCCCGGGGGGGAGACGACTTTTTTCAATTTGTTAATTCGGAGCAATCCTGGGGCGGCTAATTTCGAACCAACCCTTTCTCTGTTCACTAACTAGCGATACTCGTCTCGACCACTTCTTTCGCGACTTATAATCTCGCCTCCCATATTTCTTCAGACATACCCCCACGTTTTCACCTACGTTTCGTTGAAAGTTCATCCACTCGTACAGCGGACAGTGATTGAAATTAATACTCGGGCACTATGATTTTTTAATATTATTTGATAATATTTTAGTCGGTTGAAACGTCAATTTTATTCATTTAATTCGTGTAGATTTTTGAAAAAGTAAATATTGGTTGTAGACGACACTTGACGTTGATATTTCAACTGTTGTGATTCAATTTTAATGAAAATCAGAAAATAAATATCCCATTTCGTACGAATATAACGGGTGTGATATGGATATAGATTTTTGGTAATACGATAGATTAAGTAATCCTGAAATTTGAGCTCGAAAAGTATTTAATATATTGTTTGTAAATAACACTTGACGGTGTTAATATCTCAGCTGTTGTGACTCAATTTTAATGTAAATCAAAAAATAAATATCTCGTGTGCACTATAATGCTAAAAAATAATATTCATGAGTCGAATAACCGGATCCCTTAAATCGAGCGTTAATTCCAGCCGATATAAGTGTATTCAAAACTTCGAAAACCGATTTCTGGAACGATGAATTCCAAGATGGCCTAAAATGCCCTCGGGGGTAATAACGTAAATCCTTCCGGACTTTTTACAAGGCTTTCTCAAGCGATCGTGACTCGCGAACATAATCCGAAAGCAAGTTCTTCGATCTCGCCGATTCGGGACAGATTGTTCGTCGATTTTTAGCAAAACGCGAACAAACTGAGACGCGAAGAGCGTCTGCTGAAACAGTGTCGCAATCTTTGAACGTTCTTGAAGCACGAGGGTGGTCGAACATGGACTAGCGTACTTACACATAGGGTCGCTGGTAGGATGACGGGCGTCGGCCATGTTGTCTTGACATTCTCCCTCGAGGGTTGTCGGGGGTGGATATATTTAGCCTGCCGCCTTCAGGGACCCTCGCCACCCCAAACGCCACCCAACCCCCAAACCACTCCCGACTTATGATGCCGTTGTCCGACGAACCCCAAACTTTGCGCCACTCCTTACACGGGGTTTATACACAAAGCTTTAGTGAATAAAGAAAACACACGCCTGGAGCAATTGAAACATCTCAATCATGCGTGACCCTTAGTCGACAAATGAATTACCGTGACGGGCAAACGCGTGATCACGCGAAGCTTCCATTCAAATTGTTAATGATGCTAAACGCGACGGACAAAATTTCTACTAGAACGAGCTACTGTAAATTTAAAAAATGTGCTTCTACTTCGTTAGGTTCACACACTTCAGATATTCAAATTTTCGAGTCTCGAAATTAATTTTTGCAAGGTTATGATTTATTTTCTATAAATTTTTAAATTTATGTTTGAATTAAATGTTCCTCGTTTCGTTGAAATTTTAACCTTGTAGTTTCGCGACTCTTTAATTGAACAAAATTCACTCCCTTTCCTTTCTACTATAATAAAGTTAGAAAATTTGCTCCCGCCTAATTAAATTTGCCAATTTCAAATATTTGATTCTTCTTATCACAAACTGATTTTTGCAAGATCATAATTTATTTTCCATTCGAATTAAATATTCTTTGTATCCATGAAATTTCATGCCACTGACTCGTTAGCTGTAAAGAATTCACTTCCTTTGGAGAACAATAAACTATCATGGCGGCCTGACTAGGAACGAAATCTAGGAATAAAAATAACGAGAATATTGTTTCTAACGCACATAGTATCGATTATCCACTCGCGATTAGAGGCACGTCAGAATCTTTATCGCGTGCCAGAGGCGAAAAGCAATATCAATTAGCGTTGCATCCCGTATGTTGGTATCAACGATTCCAGGTAATGACGACGTGTCTGTGCAATAACCGTGCGTCGTGGGGGGGCGCGCGTGCACCGAAAAGAAAAGAAAAGAAAAGAAAAGAATCGTAGGAACGATATTTACAGCTGGTGAAGTGGTTGCCCGGCGTACTTCGCCGAGTACTTTCCACGCGCTCTAGTATTTCTCTTGCCCTCGGTCTCCTTTCCCCTCCGGTTCTCCTTTTCAAACAGAGAAAGAAGTCATCAATATCGCGTGGCTTTTCGTTTCTGTCCGACAAACGGAGGGACAAAAGTTTAGCTGCGAATGGGCGGAGTCACGCCTAATCCCCAGAGTCAAAATGGAAGTCTCTGGAGACCCTACGGCCGCGGACCAACCCCGGGGTAAATTCTGCCCTACGCGAACGAGGTTAGACCGGACTCGGGGGTGACTGTGGACGATACATCCGCCGCCGCATAACGTATTACCAAACCCGGGAGGACATTTTCTGAATGTCCGCGGTCCGACACGAAACCGACGCGGCGAGGGGGGAGGGGGTGAGGGTGGTCGAACGACCGCGACAGCCTCCTACGCACCCTCCGAATCTTCCCCAGGAAACGGAAGAGGATGCCTCCTTTTATCTCTTTCGGCGTTCCCCTGCGTGTCAATACCTCTGCGACCTTGCACAAGCACGTGGAGACTGTTTCGTGACGATTTTCGATTTTCCAAAGCCTCGCCCATCGATAATTCGAGGGAAAGGCTATTTAATTCCGCGCACTCCTCCTTCTGGAGAAACTGACGACTCAGACTTCGGATGTTTATGCGTTTATGGGGAATTTTAATTTTCAAGCACCACGTGATGCATTTAATATGCAGATACAGGGGTGGTGTGCTACTTGTTGTGTACCTTTGTAATTTCCAAAGTGTGCGTGACTCGACAAAATTTTGTTTGATAAAGTTGTATGGGGTAGTTGCATTGGAGACTCGACGTTATCAGAGATTTCTCCAGGGGAGTGAAAATTGTTAAGAAATAGAGTGAAATTACTCATTAGTTATTAGGTTTAGGGTTAATGCAGATCAGCACTTTTTTATTCAGAGTTTGAAATTTGAATTTGATTAAAAAAGACAAATGCACTACATAATGCTTATTGAAATAAGCTTTTAAAGATATTTATGATGTGCAAGAATGCCTTCCTTTATCGAACTCTTTCGAATGTTCCATGTGGATTGGAAATAATAATAAATGCAATTTTAATACATTTAAAAAGTCCATCTATTTTTATCGTATTTTTATAAACCAACAGTTTTGGGTATACGAGGAAATGTTTATTGAAAAAAATGATAGTAGAAATCTTAAGGAGAATAAACAATAAGATTATCGAGAATTTACAATACTTATATAAGAAATAGGAATTCTCGTTTGGGTCTCCTTAGACCCGGAGGGTGCGCGCGAATCGGAGGGATGTAGTAGGGTTAATATAGCACTCGAACGGAACGGTTGTAAAGCATATAATATTTCAATATTCGCCTCCATTTTCTACTTTGGTATGCGAGCTTGAAACCATTCGTTCCGGGCAGAGAACAAGGAATCTGCAGAAGGCGGAAAAAATAGGGGTTGTAAGTTGTGCGGATAATTCTCGGAGGCGGAGCAGGGCAACCTTTTGTGCAAGAGCGGTATGCTGAAAGAGGGTTGGTGATCGCAGGCATGAAGGAGTAGGCGTCTGCGATACATAGAATTTTATACAATCTTGGAGAAACCGTACCTTTCTCCAGACATCTTATTTTTTCCTGCTCCCATTGTTTTCGTCGTTTTCGTTACACAGATATAGGGGTTGAACAGCCAAACTCAAAATGTAAACTCTGGACAAAACAAAATGTCGAAGTTGATTATCTGACTATACTATAAAGAAATGAATCCTTGAAATGAAAAAAGTTAGAGAGAAAACTCGAAACAAAGTAGAAAATCATTGAAATCCATTACCTTTGATTTGAAATCGATCTATTACAAATTTCAGTGATTCTTCCAAGTACACTTGGTATAAAATGCCACAGATCGTGCCATTTGAAATTGCCATATCATCCGTAGAGAACACAAATAAAATATATCTTCCAAGTACAGATCACAGTAATTTCTCGTTAAAATCAAAGCCAATTTGCTTCGACGCACAAGCAAATATAATTCGCGATTAAATAAATCAACTTCCCTATACTTTAATCCACAAACGAGCGTTTGAACGAATCCAAAATTTGTATTCAATGAAACCTTTGGTATCCAGTAATTAGAGACGAGAATAATATTCGAAAATGAAATTGCTCGGGGTGTCGTTACTCTAGTTTTTTCGTCCTTTCTCTCTGCTCGAACGACCTGACTTTGCGACCCACGCGAGGTTGGCGCGGGTGCGCAACAGAAACGGGGGTAGTTCTTAGAAAAGGGAGGAAAGAAAAACGGAGGGAACAGAAGAAGATGGAGAAGGAGGGCGCATAGAGAGTCACGGGATCGAGAAAGAGATCGCGAATCTCACGGGACTATCGACTGCCGAGTCCCGTGGGGCAAGTCGATACTCCAGGGACACCCCGTCCTCTTCCTTCGGAGGTTCATCCTCTTTCTCCTCACCTTCTCGTCACCTCTTTCTACCAGCATTCGAGTTCTAAACAGTCGGCGCAGGCGCGAGGCGCGGTTTCGTCCTGAACGAAACGTTGCCTCCGGTCTTTATATTTTGTCTTAAAATGAGCTTCATTTACGTGCGCCATCTTAAGGAAAACCGAATGTCCCCGCTGGGATGAAGTTTTAGCTCCAATTGCGCGACGCCCGCTCAAACGATCCACCGAACGTATCTTAATTGTTTACTCGCCTACGAATACTTTTTATCTTTGATTCCCTAAACCGGCCCATTCGTCCAGAGCAAATATTTTATAAAATACAGTGTTTTATAACACGGAATTTAACGAAGTTTCACGAACAAAACGTGCCCCAGGAAAAAATTTGTTTAATTCAAAGCTGAGAATATTGTAATCAATGTGAAAAATTCTACATTTTTGCTTTTTCGTGAGTAATAAATTTATTTACCTTGCAATAAATTTTTCAAACGATCTCCAGAAGTTCCTCGATGGATGCAATTGAAACATTTATTGCGAAATAAATAAAATACAAATATATCATTTTTCTTTCTTGTTAAATATAAATTAAATATTTAAACTACCCAAATGGACTATTACTCGAATAATATTATGAGAAATTTGGCTTCGATATCGAGGGGAGTATGGTGTACGGAAAAGGGAAGTTGCAGTGATAGGAAGCTTGTCTTTTGGATGTACGCACACAGGCTTGCAACTAAATATATGCAGCACGATGAGCGGTAACAGTGTGTGGTCGGGTTGTCAGCACCGGTAAGTTATTTAGCGGTTAAGGCTGTAGCAGTTGGCAGCGCTGTCTAATTGTAACGACACCTTTGGGACTGGTATCACTCCCCGTATCCACCAAACCACCCACATTCCACCCCCGTAATCGTTGAAGCGCTCAGGTACTCTCTCACACTGTCAGCCGCTTCCTTCTTCCTCTCAACTCCACGTCTCTCCTCTCCAACTGTTAGATGCTGTAAACCAAAAATACGACGACACTTTGTCGAACCGTCCGTATCCCCTACGTTTTAAGGCTCGGACGGGCGGCAAAGAGGAACACGCTCGCTAAATATAGTGGTCGTTGAACATAAGTCATAAATTACGGGTGTGCCTGTTTGTTTCCGGGCATAATTTCGATACATCATCGAACATTCAAAACACGAACACGACGTTAGTACGAACACGATGTGATTCTGCTGTGTGGATTCAAAAATTTGTTAAACCTACAGAAAAGCCGTAAGTAATTGGCATACAAACTCATAGAGATTTATTTTATTTTATTTCGAATTACTTCGAATGTTAAGTGAAACGAAAAAGATCTAGAAAGGAACAAATATTTTGCTCACTATTATTAGTATGAGGTTTTTGAGTAATTAAAGTTAAGTTTGATAGTTTGTGTTTCTCTCTGTTTTGAATGTTGTGGAACCTATGTGTAATTTATGAATATTTAATTGGTGTTTTCTGACAATATGAGAAACAGGGATACTGTAGTCACAAGTGTACAAAATGTACTGTCTTACTTTCGGGTACTTCTTTGACTAATTTAAAAAAAAGTCTTAAAACTACTCGTGAAAAGACACATGAGAAACTACTGACTGAAAAATGGAGGAAAGTGTAGAAGAGGAAATTCTTTGGAAGCTCCAAAGAAACTGAAAAGAATTCAACTGCAAATTAAAGAAGATATAACTGACTGTTGCGTGACTCTTGTAACTAAAGAAGCCATTTCGAGTAATTATATAACCAATTTTTAGAGGTCAAAATATGAGAACAATAAATCCTCATGACATAGACAACGTTACTATAAAAATATTTGTTATGATTTTTATCATAGTAAAGGAAAGCACAAGATAATGAACCCAGTTGTAAACAAAACGTATCAGCTTTTTAAATGACATTAATGTATATAACACGATCTAAGATAAGAAGTAAGATATCGATGGTTCCTCCTGAGTCCTCAAATAAAATAAATAGAAAAATATGAATTATATTACATTTATGTTACCGAAACGTTGGGTTCGTTTTTGAGAGAAGGAAGGAACGCTCCTAGACCAGAATTTTTCCCCCCTAAGAGCAAGAGATACTCGTTCGTTTCGATCTCTGGTTTAAACGATACGTAGGAATTTACAATCCTGCATCATTAGCGGCGCAATAAGAAGTTCCCCGCGAAAAGGAACAAGGAGAAGAATGGAAAGTCAGTGTCGGTGGCAAGGACAATGTATCGGGACAGGTTGTCGCCTCGTAATCACGCATCTCGAAAACCGGGTCTCTCGTAAACTTCCGTGCCAACATAGACGTTTGCTTTATTGCCAAGGCTTCTGATATCGCAGCAGTTGGTAGCAACATCGGTAGAAAGGCAGCCAAGCAGGCAGGCGGCATTATCTTCTCTCAGTGAGGGTGAGAGAGGGCGAATGCCCTCCCCATGAGATCACCATGGCAACCCCTGTACGGCCCGCCACGCTGTCGTGTCCTGCGTGCTTCTATGTCCTGCTAGCATGGCGACTACTAACTTCCCAAACTCCTCTGTCGACGATAACTTAGAAGTCTTTTTTTACCCTGTCATTCAGTTTTCTCGATCTGACTCCCTGTTTCGAAATTCGTTTGCTCCAGTTGCCGCGCGAGAACGTACGACCTCGTTCCTCGCGACGGCCATTTTGAAAGAAACGCGGCAAACCATCAACCGCGCCAAAAATTTCGGCGAAACGGGATCGAAAAAATTATCTACGATCGTGCATCGTTGGTAATAATTACGGAATATTTAGCCACGGTTATAATTTGGATTGTATCGTGCAGTTTGTGGATGCGTTGGGTATTTTACGTGGGATGTGGAAATCGTGAGAATGTAGAATGGCGGACAAGTAGGTCAAAACGTTATCGGAATACGCGTGATTAATGTAGAACGTTTGTATTCAGCGTACGAATTAATTTTAAGAGACAAATATCGGCAACTGGCTGAGTCGATTTTTTAAAATTTATTTATCTATGATTAGTTTTATGGAATTTAGAATCAAAGATAACATGACAGACGCTGGATAGGAGTTTGGAATCTCGATTACTTGATCAATTGTGCTCACATTTAAAAAAAAAAACAATTATTTATAAATCATTTGATTACCAGAATTGTTCTCTTTACGGTTGTGAAAGGATGAAATTTAAATTGTCTGATCATGCATGGTGTAATCAACTTCCAAGGGACTCAGATTCCTCGGTTTATAGAAAGTAGATTATACTATAACTGATCAGACCCGCTAGCCAATTTCTCGCCGCTGCACAGCAGATACTTTTTATAATTAAGTTCTCCACTTATTCTCCAATCACTTTATAAATAAATTACGATCAAAATACCATTGTTCGTCTTTTGAACATCTCTGAAAGTATCGTCAATTAATGATAAACTGTTCGAAACGGATACATCGATACTATTTTCTATAAAAATAATTGTGAAAGCGATTTTTTGACATTTCCATTCATTCAAGGATCGTTTTAAAACAAGGCAAACACGCCAATAAATTAAAAATTCATAATCGAGTTTCCTTTACGATCTAGTGAATAATTAAACGTGCAGAAGTAAATTTGCTTACTCGTTTCAAATTAGATTTGCACGTGATACGTTCCTGAGAATGTTTATCTCGAGAACCATGAGCGTACGCGTAAAAACGAAACGGTCAAATGTCAAAGGAGGAATCGCTGGTAAAGAGAAGTTCCCAAACGAGACAGAATTGCAGATTTTTCCGAGTTCCAAACTAGGTCCGCTCTTCAAAGCAGAATGCTGTTCTCGCGAAAGGGAGTAGGCAAGGTTTGAGGCACCCTTCGTAAGCCTGTTAAGGAAGAGTCGCGAGTTTCCTCAAAGGAGCCGCGAATATTAAAATCACATTTTACTCCCCTTCTGTTTCGACGACAAACTCCATGACCGTGCAACGAGGTTAGTTTGAATTAAGCGAGCTTTCGCTAAACTTGCAACACTCGGTTACTGCGCGAGGACACGCATCGGCGAATCGTTCGCAGTCGATGAATTTTCAAATCACGTCGAACCTATCAAATTTCCCAGAATTATAAAAGTGATATTTAAAGTGATCCGTCTAGATGCGCAAATCTCGGCTGAAAATCGGGTAACTTCGATTAACATAATTTTACATACTTTTTCAGGTACTTCCAATGCAACGAAGAGATGCTTCGAAATCAATTTTCAAAAATAATTCTTTCTCCCGTCTGATAAATTCTAATATTTATATAATTTCAAATAATTTGAAGAAAATAAAATTTCATTTCAATTTCAGCTAGAAAAATTGATTATATTTATATGACCGAAGAAAATAACAGAGTTAAAATATTATTGTGGGCCACTATTAATTTTACAATGATAAAAAGGGGCCAGTTGAATTTGAAACCATCAGATCTACGTGTCATCGAAAATTTACCATATTCACTCCACCAAACGCACTGGTGGCGGTGATTTAAATGGTTATTTCACGCATAATGTGATCGAACGTCAATATGAAACGAGCACCAGATTATCTTTGGTAGCTTTCGTTTGATTTCAATTCAAAGTTGGAAAATTACTGCAATTACGGGAATGCTGCCAGTGAGCATTCGATCGATCGTAAGTTCCTAAAAAATAATACGAGGATGTTTTGGTACGCTTAACGTTTCTGGGTGGTGTAAGGAAGACATGCGTGTTGGAGCATGCGCGACTTACGGCCGTTTTTGTCGATATTTGACAGCGGCAACTTAAGAGGGTCCTAAACGTCCCGGCGAGCCCTCCGGGGGCTCTGTATCTAAATGCAGACATTAATAAATCGTGGCCACACTCGTACATCCGTGTTAAGTTAGTTTACGCCGGTGGAGGTTCTGATGCGTTTATGGAAATGACTCGTGCCTTGCTCGGGAAGCGCGCGCCTAAGGCACTGCGACATAATTCAACAATTTTCGCGCGGCTCTTTTCCCCGGTTAGAACGTTCGGACACTTGCGCCTAAAATTACAATTATTAAACGACGCCGCCCACTTTCAGACACTTTAAATATTATTAGTTTCATACTTTAACCCCTTCCACAGCAAGTATCTTGAATTTTTCCATCCACCCTCTGTCGATTCTTCCGCATATTTTATTTCTAATTCGAACCGGTGAAACGATCGTTATCCCTAAATCAGATTTTAACCAGAGGACCCACTCAAGGGACTAAAAACACCCTATTTTCGAGCAGCCACTAGCGTCAATGCTTATATTAGCCCCGGAGTAACCACGCGAAAGATAGTAAATCGTTAGTTGATGCATTTTAGGCGTAGGGCAAATCTAGTTATAGCAGCCGATCTCTCAAGCCGTCTTGTAGCTAATATGATAGACTGCCATTAGGGATATCTTGCTGTCGTGACAAGGGGACTATGAAACGCACAAGGAGCGGTAGGGGAGAAGGGATGCACAACGTGGAGCGACAGGGTACGTTAGCTCGGGATATGCAAGCTAGTAAGACGTATTACTTACGTATGAATTATGCATTACCTTGGTATGGGTGCCTGCCGAATAGCCTCTGCCATCTTAGGACCTGGGTAAACGGAACTCTCCCTACTAACAGAAATTCGGTTAAGTTATCCACTTTACACATACCCCAGCGCCTGATTTCCTTTTGTAAACACCCAGATCTATATACGTCGATACAAAGTACCTCGAGACATCGACGGCAGTGATTAACGCCGTGTTTGCAACCCTTCAAATTCAAATTTTAAGCTCTCTAAATGCTTCAGACGCTCAAAACTGGTTGTAATGTGCGAGATTTAGCATTTCTGAATTTTTACTGCCAAAGAAACGTTGCTGAAGACTGCTAAGATCTATTTGAGCCTCGATCTTATATGAACCTTCAAGCGAGAAGAATTAACGATTAATCATGTTCGAAGTCTCGTAAGTACCCTTTTTAACCTATTTAAATGTATGGACGTTGAAGATGAGCTTGTTTCGATATCGAGTGTACAAAAATTCAATTTAGAAGTTGTCATGGAGCAAATAAAATTAATGTCTGTTGTAGAAGGAATACTATTTAATAAGAATTAATATGCAGAGTATAATGTAAAATGTAATCAATTTAGGAATAAAAACTATAAAATAAATTTCAAGTTAGAGTGACTCTTGTGTTCCAGTAGTACTTACACAAAATGGCGAAAGAGGTAGCCAATTTAGTAACATCATCTCGTAATCAAACCTCAGTTCGATCTCTCTTACGAAACTGAAAAGACAAAATTAATGGAACGAGGAATGAAAAGTTTTTTGGTAAAGAGAACTTTTTAAATAACTTCTAAAATCAAAATCAAGGTGCTACTCTCAAAATTACCTGGGTATATTTATTTTAAAAAGTGATCCAATAATATATATAATAATTTTGTGAATGTAAGGTATGTGTTGTGGATCTTTTTTAAATATATGTCTACGCCAATAATTTTTAAACTGTATATCAGAAAATTATAATCGAAGTCAGGTAAGAAGGAACGATTTGGGGGAGGATCCGTGTCTATCCAGGCGTTTGATCCCCCCGGAAAATGATTTCCTGAATTAGTTGATTAGCTTACATGCGATCCTTCTTAGCCATTTCCTATCTATAATATTTCCTGCGAAGGAGATCCGAAGGAACGAATCGGTGGATGCTGGATGACGGCGGAAAGTGTGGGAGGAGGTCGAAGGGGGGAGGTCTCAAGAAGACCGAAGCAGGAGGCGTAATGGAGGCTAGTTAAACATTAAGCATCCCCTGATACCTTGCTAACCCCTTACTAACCCCAGTTAAGGTGTATGCAAGGTATACAGCTCTAGGTGGTTTCCTATGCCTTACGGACCTCCGCATACATTCTTACTAATTGACGTCCTGCGCGTCTGCATTATGCACTCGCGATAACTCCCGGGCGTTTTCTTACTAAAATAATATATCCGATCGAAGGGTGTACCGTCATATTTTCTCGGAAAGAAACAGCAGACTGGTCCGCGCTATTGTATTATGTACTTCTTTACTTTAGCGATCGGGATACCTTCTTCGATACTATCCCCTTCCATGTTTTATATCTCCAAATTTATCCAAAAATATTATTCATAATATCAAAACGCTCTCAATTCAACGCGGTGAGAAAATCGACTTCGTTTCGTTGCTAATTCTTCGACGTGTTTTTTACTGAATTTATGAAGTTTCTAAAAATTAATTAATACAACGTCTGTAATTAGTAATTACTAGACTGCGGATCTTTATGCAAATTCATATTTTTATTAATAGAATTAATAAAATGGGAGGTTTGTAGATGATTGTCTCAACCCTTAAATATAATAATTCGTATCTTACTTGAAGTATTTCTTATATTTTTGCATATTAAATGCATTCTGTAGTTTTTTGAGGATTAAAATTTCCCATAAATGCATAAACATCCGCAGTCTAGTAATTACGAATCTTCTGAATCTTTCTGAAAAGACGAATTTTCGAAAATTCCCAGAAATTTTCTTTATATCCTAAAATACCTCTGCGTCTAGGAGCAAAATTGAAATTATTTAAATCTATAAAAAAATGCAAATTGGTTGCTATTAATATATAAATTTTTGACCAACAAGTGCAATGACTATAAAAGAAGTTTGCACGGTTGATATTGATAAAAAGTGACAACGACGAGGGTTCGTGTTTATTACCCTAAGCTAAAAGAAATATAAAGTTATCGAAAGATGAAATGAAATGCGACAGTTCGGAAATTCGCGCCAATTTCCACCGCGCTATATCTTCTCCTTTAGAGTGGCAAAAGAAGGGAATATACTTTGGGAAGCGAAAACATGATTAAAGATTTTCCGACGTAGGAGAAAATGGATTTCTGATACGCGTAATGCTACCCTATTTGGAACTATTACGCGTAAGTCCCCGAGTAAGCTTCCTATATCCATTCACCCCCTCCCGCTCGAAACATATTTACTACATCAGATGATATTTATTTGCAACTTGGCACCCCCTGTGCGTGTCGACAACGTATAAACGTTCACAACGGTAAACTATTTGTTATTCTCTATTAACAAAGGCACACTCGATGTATTTCCTTTCGTAATTTCTAATATAAAATTCCAACGAAATGTGAAATTGCTTGCGTTCTGATTTCGATTCTTTTCATTTTTTAAATAGAATTATTAAAAGAAAAATATAGATAATGTACACTTTGTAGAAAACCAATTTTGTATCTTAACAATAATTCGCAATATTCCATTTGATTTAAAGTTTGGTGTTCGATGCATTTAATATTTTTCCACAATATATAATTATTATTCCTGAGTTAAATTTAATATTTAATTTCGAAAACACTTTTTTTGTTGCTTATATGAAGTACACTATATTTAATGTATGTTTTTATCTTTGAAAAAATAAATCTACTGAATATTCTGAATAACATGTTGCATATAGTGTGACACTGGCCTACAGATCATATTTTATTTGCTGCATATAGACGTACAGACACGTGTTAAAAATCTAAAATCTAAAATGACTAGAATAAAATTAAAATAGCCTAAATCAGCAGAGCAGGAAATTTTGTATCGTATTCGCTGCACATAATCGTTCCGCAGAAAAATCGAGCACCAAAAAAAAAAAATCTTTTCGCGCGGTTGAACCGCACCTTGCGAAACGCGTTTCCCAATCGGGTCACTGACCAGTCGAAAATTTTTTTTTTTTTTTTCTACCACGAATTGCTTTCGCGGAGGAAGCGGCGTTCGTTTCGACCCGGCGAAAAAACTTGCTAATTGGTAAACGAGGAATATTAAAAAATCGCTGCGTAGGAGCCGATGATTTACCGGAAAATTTGATTGAATTCATTTGCCTTTTGTTTACCCGACTCGCCCCCTCCCCCGTTTCTTTTCTCCGCCCTCCCCCCCTCTCGTTGTCCTCTCTCTTTTTCACTTCGCGAGCCTCCAATATTTAGCGTATTTTTTTCCATCGGCGTCGTTTATTTTGTCTGGTTCATTCGTTCATCCATCCCGACGTTGCAAAGTTGTATACCGTAGAAATGGAAACAGCGAACTGTGCATGTTTCCCGCTACACGTCGTTCCTGCGCCCGTCTCCCTTCCTCCTATCACACACAATCCTCCACTTTCCGCTCCCGCGTTGCTTCGTTTTATTTTCATTTTATCCGTAGCTACGGAATGGTATGCTACCATCGGAAGAGTAGGTTGGGAATGATTTCTGAATCGGTCTGCCTCTGTATATTTTATTCCGTGTCAATTCGTTAGCAGCCGAACGGCCAATCTGGCTAGAATCAATCGATTTGCTCGATGTATTCGCCCATAAAACGCTTTAATTACAATACGTTATTGTTTCCATCGGCATAATAACGATCCCACTCCACTCGCCCGCGAATTAAGATCCGAGGCAATCTTTCCGTGATTATGGTGGTCAATAAATTGAGAAGTTTAGATCGACCAGTTTCTGATTTCATGTCCCACTTGTCATCTATTTTGCTATTTACACAACAATGGCGACCAATGACATGAAAATGTTTGCAAGAAAGATTCGGTGAATAAAAGGACAGTGCAAAAACGATTTAAAAAAAGTAATGAAACGCTAACAGACCTCTTCATGTAGCATTTGAAAACACTTAACAAGTGGAATACGAATAGAAGGGATGCAAATTACAACGTTGCAATAATTTACTCGAAACTGATCCTAACAACGACTGATTTTAGTAATGGAAAAATAAATCGATGCTTTGAAAGGAATTTTTTTATTTGAATGGTAACTAAAGAGCGTATGGAAATTGCATTTACGGCCATGGACATTCGTGCAAACCGTATCAATCTTCATAGTTGAAACGATCTTCAACTCGATCCAAGGTTTTCGAGGGTGTGAAACGCGGCAACCAGCTGTTTTAAGCGACGATACAAAATAGATTCTGTCGTGAAAACTGGCGGAAGCTCGCGAAAAGCATCGACGGAGGAGAAAAATCTAATAGATGATCGAAATCGAGTTTTAGCCCCTGTAAGAAACTAGCCATTCCACCCTTCTTGCTCGTGTTCGCGTTACTGCGTCGTCGACACTGTCGCCCCATCAAGCTTGGAATGAAATCCAGTTCGCATTTGAATCAGTCGGTAACACAATCCATTAGTTCCTAACAGCCAATACTCGGAGGACAGAATGGAAGAAAACGACCCTCAAATAGAAAAGAAAAGAGGGACGGAGAAACGTGGATGTAAGAAGCGGTGTGTTACGAATGATTAGTTTCCTCTATGAATCCCACTTAAACAGCAAACAGAGAATATTTCTTCTTCTCTGTTCTTAAAATCTTTCAATATTTAATGGTTTCGTTCATTCGAAACTATCACCACAGAATAGTAGTTAAAATGTTAATAAAGATTTATATTTTTAAAAAAATGGCCATTTTCTGTTATCCTCCTTCAAGAAAAGGATTTATTACTCCTGTGTACTGCAACTAAGTTTAAGATTTATTAATAGTACAAACTGAATTAACGTAATTAAAGTTATAAGCATTTATAAAGTTCATATAGGGAGCAAGAAAAATTCCAATTTTCTTTTCTTTCCTTCTGCTATCTCGCTCATTTCTTCCTACAACAACAAATCTCCACAATGGAGAATGGATGTTCTTTATTTTAAGGGTCCTTCCAGTCCCATATCTTACATTTTGCAATACCCCTATATTTAGACTTCTAACCACTAACTACTAACAATAATGTAGAATATTTGTTTAACCTACATATTTTCGAGTTTTATTGAAAGAATACACATTCTATAACATTTTTAAAATACCAATGAAATACAATCACGCACGAAGTGTACAATGAATACCAAAGACATTAACGTTGCAAAAAATAGTTGAAAAAATGAATAAAAAAACAAGTGTCATCCGGGCCGAGAAAGACTCACGAGCCGCCGTGCGAGCGTTAGCAGGTAAAATTCAATTATCCGGTCCAGTATGTGTGACGTAGGCAGGTCAAAGAGAGGTCCCTATCAGCGAAAAACTAGATTCCATCGTAGTTCTCCGGGTGCTTCAGGCTCGACAGAGACATCGTGTTTAGAGCGAGATCCAGTGGCGGCGATAAGCCAAAGTACAATGCTTTGAATACCCATCCAGCATCCCGATACGATCTTAACGCCTTCTAAGAGTAAACGGAATTAAATTCGCTCGACGCTCAAGGGCGGCCAACTGCAGCCGTTAACACGAGAACCGAGAGTATAGCCCTCGGATACGGATAGATACGGGAGAAGCATGTACCGGGAGATCGATACGTTTCTTTCCCTTTCTGTTTCTGTGTGTCCTCCCTTCGTTTCCGGCCCCTCATCCCTCCTCTTCCTTCCCTCTCTTTATATCTTGCCAAGCATTCCCTTCCGTACTCTCTACACGAACGCGGAGGGATCCGGATCCGTTTTCATTTTTCCCTTTCACTTTTCGAATATGTATGGATTTCGTGCCAAACGTCCGACTCGGTTGACAACTTGCGCAGGACGACAATAAAAGTGTCGTTCGGGCAGTCAGGGATGAACGGTTATGTACACGCGTTCGCTAATGCGGGATATATCTATCGAAACCATTACGGGGTAAAAGTTTAATCTGATTGTACAGGGTGTCGCAGGTTTTAAGGGCCAAACTTCGTCGGTATATCTTTTAGAGCAACGATTCTTCACCTGTGACCCGCGAACAGGCACGTGGAACCTTACACTGCATATGTTATGAAAATTCATTGGGTCAATTTCGTACTCCGATGACAAATTAAAAAGTTGGTTTAGAAACGAATCTAATTGGAAGGGGTGCACGAAGTCGACGTGTTTGGTAAACGGCGGAAGCGGTGCATATCAACATTTTTTTTTTTTAAATTATACCAGAATTAATAGAAATCGAAATTATATTGACAACAAAATTGAAAGAGAAAAGCATCAAAGCTACAAAGTACTTTTCCACGCTAGAAATTATTCACACATACATATTAACATTTTTAATATAATATTGCTATCAAAATTGATACAGAACCTAAAAATAACAGCCATAGGACTGATATAAAACCGAGATCAAAACCGATATGCTTCGAAACATCATACTTATATATCTAACAATTAAATAAATGTCTCTCAATCAGAACCGATAAGTAACAGTTTGAAACAGTTATTTACTCCTTTAAACGATTATTTAATGTGCTCCAATGTGCATGAAAATAAACCAACGAGTACCAGATTATCGTGGTTTTCGTTTAATTTAAATTCAAAGTTCCATCCCTCTCAATTGCGAGAACAGTCGAATACTAGATTCTACGCTCGTCAAAGTTTGTGTACGTCACCGTGGACGAAGTACTCGTGGAATGACCGACGCATACAAGCAGGAAAGAAACGTTGTATCGGTAGGAACAAGGCGGCAAAAGAGAAATTGTCGACGAATTCCTCCTACAGTTTCGCTTGGACGGTTCGCGCAAACGAGAAAAGAAGAAAGCGGACGTCGCCGGTAGAAGGTATGCGTTTGATTTTTCGATGGAGTCCCCGAATCGTATGGACGCACTCCGCAGGGGATGACAATGGCGTCCCATGGGAGGAGAGGCCTACCAGCCACCCAGAAAACTACCCCTTCGTCCCTCAGACCGCCTCATCGTCTCGGTCCTCCTGATTGTTTCCTACGCGGTTTCCCCACTCTCTGCCTCTATCTCAGTCTATCTATAGAGATTATTCGCGTTTCACCCTCTCGTGTCTCTTCGACGAACCCTTCATCCAAACCGCCACCTCCCACCCCCCCGTCAGCGCGAACACGGATATCGCGCACCTACAAAAATTTCCTCGAATTCAATATCTCCCGATATTTTACATAATTCATGAAAATTGAGCTGTTCGCTTTTCGAAACCCGTTTCTTTTTCCACCTCCCCCTCCCCGCCACAGGTATCAACATTTATCCCATACGCGATGTTTTCTGTCACTTTTCGATTTGGAATATCTTTCCAGAAGCTTCATATTTTTTATCGACGTCAATCTACGAAGAGGCAGCCTCGATTCTTGAGGGGGTGTTTCTAGATAATTTTTGATAATTATCTGACAAAAAACTGTACTAGTTTTTATCAAAATTCTCCACGAATTTATTAATATTTGTAAAGTATGCGGAAATTTTTTGAAAGTTAACTAATCACGACCATTTTGATTGTTGTAAAATGTAGTAAAAGAAACATGTCACCTTATGATTCCCACGACTTCAACCAGTCTACAGGTTTTAAACGAAAAATTAAATTACATTGAAACGATATATAATGAAGTATTTTTTGAGAAATCTATCATTAATTTGGTTTAGATTTTTTAGGAGAATATAAAAAGATGTAAGAATTAATGCAGATAATGTGTAACACCTGCCACATTTATTAATACTTGTAAAATATGACGAAATTTTTAAAATTAAAATAATTCTGCATATCTTATCTTATAATTTCCACAATTTCAGCCATTGTACAGGTTTGAAACGAAAAATTAGATTAGATTAGAAACGATATAATAAAATTTGTTTAAAAATCTGTTTTTAATTTGGATTGGATTTTTTGTGGAATATAAAGGGGCATAATATAATTAATGTATGATTGCAAGAACAAACAGTTTTCTTAAGCTGGAAAATTGAAACGTTTCAAACAAAAATTAACTTTCTTCCTTGGATAAACCGTTCGATAAAAATGATTTGCCCTATACATTTTCTATCGTTACTAATTTTCCATGTGATTTGAAGGCTCGAGAGGGTATTTTAGGAGAATATTTAATAAGAGGCCTGTGGCAATAGTTTTGCCAGGGACTGTATATTTTTAGACAAATGGACCTTTTGACATTTCGGTAAACTGACATAGTGGGTACGTAGTTGCCATACTATACAATACCGTACGGTCCTAAAGGTCGAAGAACACGTGGTCGGGGGTTTAATCTAGAGAAATGCTGAATAATAGAGGCGAGTAGAACGGGGCTTGCGATTGGCTTATGCAATATTCAGGCTTACTTTCCGGGCAAGTTCACGTTCTAATTAAGTTCTCAACGTTGAAAAGCGTTAAGCACCTTGTCAACCGTTTAACTGTTGTTCATTCTGCTTTCAGATTCTTCCTTAAGTTCTTTCTCAAGTGCAACCAGAACTGCCTTAAGAATGCCGGCAACCCACGCGATATGAGACGCTTCCAGGTGAGTTAACGCATAAATCTTTCATGAGTGAAACTCTCCAGAAGCAATCTTCTATTAGCTTACCGAAACATTACGTTGCTACAAGGGATACAAAACTTGTTATCGCAACGCACACTAGGGTAACTGTCCAAATAATCGAACATGCCCCGGTGATCCGATAACTTGGCGAAGATCGTTCTTAATATTAAGAAAACAGGATTCGTTACTTAATTTCATCGAAAGCAAATTTTTCAAGACACCACGTAACTGAAAAAACCGATTTCTAAACTTTTTCGGTTACTCATATATTTACATTCAACTCAAAGCAATGATTGTTTATTTTATATGTTTTCATTATGCTGGATGTAACAGTTGGACTCCCTGAGTAAAATAGATAATATTGTACTAAGAATCCACCACTTGCGAGCGCAAGTAGAAATAACAAATAATGGTCAGACATGCTAGCCAAGTAGTAGAAACGAATATTCACAATTGATATCTTCGAAATTAAAGCCTCGAGCAAAAAATTTTATTTCACTTCCTCGTTTTATGTTTTACACGTACAGTCACACTATACACAGTTGAAACATACTTCATTTAATATAATTCTCTTATTGAAGACTGATTAATTTATATAGTCTTCTCAGAGTTTTGAACTTTAATGTTCAATTTAATAAAACTAACATTAAGTATTTTTATGTTCTCTTCACAATACCTTTGCTTAAACATGTAGTATGAAAGATTGTTTCAAAGACAAAAGTACGATAATTTATAGAATATTTTGAATAATAAATTTTTGATAAGAAAAAGGTGATTCTATATGAAAAATTAAGTCGAACATGTTGAGCAAATTTGTTTAACTTGAAGCTTGGTTTTTCGAGAAAGGGACTATAAAAATTCGTGGAACAATAAAATACGAGTTGGGCAACATCCTAAGTAGAAATGGCGATTAATGGTCAGACGCGATGAATAAATCGTGTTTAGTCAAACGTATGCCCCACAAATGTTGAAAAGCAAAGCATACAACAAAATTTTGTTCCACATTTTCGATTCATTTTGTCACTTCTTTTCCGATTGTATCATGATTAACTCAGACCTGAAATTAAACTTGAATTTTCATAGATGTTGTGTTCCCTAATATTTGTTTTAAACACTACGTGACGTGATATTTTTGATATCACTCTTTGTTGGTCCTAATTTAAAGAAACCATTCGAACTCAGACAAGCGAGGGGTTGATTGGTCGAAGTAGTTAAACAATCCAGTAGGCTAATTCCTTTCCTTTTCCGAACAATAAATATTGGCATCTCAATTACAAAATTCGACGTCTGTTTTGTATTTTGAGACAACGATATTTAGCACAAGCGTGACGAGATTTATTAAAATTAATTTTGTATTGAAAGAAATTAGAGGGAAGCTTATCGTGTCTTTTTTATTTCAAAAAAGAAAAGTTGTAGGACGGTGGGAAGAAGGATAGATCGAATGGGAGAAAGGAAAAGTACGATGTTTTTGGCAATTTCTTTTTTAATTTCACCTTTTGTCTCTCAAAATAGACACTGGCGGAGTGACGAGATACGGCTGTCGGTGAGTAGAAGAGACCGTAATACGGTGGAAGGGTGAACGGATACAGGGGTGGGTTGGTTGATACCGCGCTGAGCTAATTGCCAACCCCTTGGATTACGTCTCTTGGATGGGGGATCTCAACTTTCGACGATGGCCGACCATCGAGAAATTGCTCGTTTCCTCGACGAACTTCTTTTCCTTTTGGAAATTAAAAAAGAATGCCTCCAAGTGGAAGCTACGCATCCGCAGACGCGCTACACGACGATAGGGTGGCACGCGATTGCGGAGGACTTTTACTGTTCTCGTCTCCGTCCATCCGCCCCTATAATTTCATGAGTCGTGACTCGCATCGCGGCCGAATTTCGATCAGTAATTCCACGCATCGGTAAAATTTTCAGCTGTTTTCGAAACAAATGCTACGTATCATGGCACATCCAAAAAGGGGTTGAAAAAATGAATCGAGAACGTGGAATACAATTGTTTCGTACCATGCTTCGTTTTCGAAACAATCGAATTTGAACATTTGTGGAGCACGTCTGACCATTAATCGCCATTTCTACTTACACCGACGTCCACGTCTGCTCCGATTAATTTACAAAGTCGATTATCTCGAAAACAATGTTTCGTACGACCAAATTTCGTTTTATTTTTTCCTGATCGGTGGAAAATTTCCAACGTTATCGCGGAAATCGAAATCGAATCAAAGTTGCCGTTAGAAACGCTCATGTATAATCAGTTACGTAATTTTCGAAGTTTGTCGCGCGTTCGTTTATCCTAATATACATTCGCCCGAACGCCTAGGCGGAGGTAAACCAAAGTTAAGTTGTTATCGCGCTTTCAAATTTGTTTAGGAATTGCTTATTACTCGAAGTTGCGAATTAAAATTTTAGCGGTACGCCTTTCTCTCCCTCTGGAAAATTTCACTAGCGAAGGACCGTCAGGTTATACTCACGCTTGTGCCGGGCGAATTCGCACTATGTTACGCGCCAGGTAATACGGCCAACCAGCCAACGAAGTTGCCAACTTGCAAAAGGACGAAACTTTCAGCATTTACCGACCGCCCGGCCGATTTTATAAACGTTCTTTCTACTTTCTCCCAAAAATCATCGTCTCCTTGTTTGCGTACGGAAAACTCGAGGTTAAATGTACGGCTTGTTTCAATTTAACCAAACTTTTCACTAAAATACGTACATCCGCTACAGGATCCAATAAAACGCATCAAATATAGAATTATCATTACTATTATTTATCGATTTAATTTCCACGCAATTGCTGCGAGATTTACAAAAAAATATATACAATTGCATAAACTATTGCAAGAAGGAAATTGTGTATTTTATGTACTCTATATTTTATCATCTTCAGAATGAGTATACAATACGTTAAATTAGAAGAGAATACAATACTAAAGTTAGAAAAATAAATGTTATAAGCTGACTCTTGGGGATACAATTATAAGACAGACATAATGAGACTAACTAAAATGTAAAAATTCCTTGAGCAAAAAGAAGTCTATAAGTCCTTTACTATTTTGCAATCTGAGACTTCGTTGTCGAGATATAAGAAATTAAAGGCTAAGCATTCCTCATGCGTGAATCGTGTCTACGCATGCGCGTAATTAGCTGACTTGGATTTAAATGACGCGCTCTGTGAGTTGCGCCAGTAAACTTTAACTGTTTATATCTCGGAAACGAAGACTGTAAACTGGTAAAAGGTAAAGGACTTTTCGATTTCTTTTTACTTAAGGAATCGTCTGACATCATTTCAAAATACAATTTTTAATCGATGCTTCTACAGTTAGTATTCAGTAATACATTAAAGTTAGGATCGTTCGTATTTCTATAATATTCCAAAATTATTACACAGTCGATGCAGCTGTTCCATGTTTATAGATATTAAATAGAATATATGTTTGTTATCTTAAATAATTTTTTGTAATGAAATCTTATTCCACAATGAGTTGCGACGAATGAAATAATCTGTAAATGGTTATTGAATGTTATACAACTAAAAGGAAATCTCGCCAAAATACTAACGTCACATTTACACAAACATTTTTATAAAAGAAATGCCAATTTTGTATTATTGTCTTGTAATTCTGATCAATGAAAGTCAGCTTAAGTTATCATTTATTTTTCGAACATTTTTGTTGTATGTCCTACAAACTTAAGGGTGTATAAACGTTTGTAAATTTCTTTTAAATATACAAACTATAAAAATATGCCAAGTATCTTATATTTTTGTCCAGTACATTGGAAAGGCCAAACAATTACTGCATCGTGATTTACAAAAATATTGGTAAATTTTTGTTCCAAGAAAGAAGACCGCGATTATACAATAATGCATGCAACTGAAAGTCTGGAAGCATGAATAACGAAGTATCGTCAGTATGAAATATTTAAACAAGGGCAAGCATTTGATACCATAACTCTTTGCTTTAATTATACAATGTAGCTATATTCCAAGGCATAGCTTTAATGAGATTATGTTCATACATTTATATGATAGTACCTATCATACATGTAAATAGGGGAACACGAGAGTCACGAAATACATGGGGAATATACATAACGCGATGCAGCAAATCAAACTGCATTGCTTGTTCACAAGAGATATGATTAACATATATACGCAGCTATATTATACCTAAATAAAATTATGCAACGTGATGCGCGATACAATCTCCGTACGTGCGTGCTATTGATTCTCGCTGATCAATGACTCGAAACATTTTAACGTACAATAAGAAACTACATAAAAAATTACACGTTTTACAATTTTCAACTAAAATCTCACGTCGACAAATTTCAATCGTCTGTAACAGGTGGTCATTTCCACGCAAGTAGGAGTAGAGGGGCCACTACTAGCAGTCTCGGACAACATGTTCGTCCACAACAATAGCAAACACGGGCGCAGAGCGAAACGATTGGATCCCAGCGATCCCGGCGAATACAACAGTAAGTATTGCAAACTATACGTAAAATTATAATCGAGAAGTAGCACATTTGGTAAAAATAAATGGGAAGAATTCATGAGAAACTGAACAACTTTGCGAATAGAACTGATCACAGTGCAAGAAACGAAATTTGATAAAAATAAATGAAACAACTTAATGAATAGAAGTAACCATAATGTAAAAAATAATATTTGGTAAAAATAAATAGAATTGATTCATAAGAGACGAAACAACATTCTGAATAGAAGTAGCCAGAATATACATTTGGTAGAAATAAATCGAAAGAATTCATAAGAGTTTCTTTTCATTTATAGTGAATCCCCGTTACAATGTACGAATGCAAGTGAGACTAGCATATAATAGCTATAATATAATATAACATAAACACAATCTCCCTGATCAGTCGACAATGTGTTAACGACTGGTCGGGCTGTTCGTGAAGGTTTCGTATAGGAAATTAGTAGGTTGTAGTGTTGTCTCGTCGCGAGAGAGAGAGAATGGCCGGAATTCTAGACTAAAAAGAGAGAGTACGGGGGAGGTTAGAGAGGGGTTGGTTTCTTCGAGATCGGTATAACGACTGGAGGGCCACGGTAGAGGGTGGAATCGTAAGAGGACGAGAGAGGGCGTGCTCAGAGGATAGGATATAAGGAGTCATAGGGCAATTCAGCAAAGTTTGGCGTCGACCGCGCATACAAACGGCTGATATCGTGCGGCCACCCCTCGACTACGCGCTCTCCTCTTCGCCTGGCCTTCTTCTTCCATCCTTTCTTTCTACCCGCTCCAAGGGAAGATGTAAATCAATGGGATGCGAGGAAACGGGAGATCCGGCCACGTTTCTCTCTGTGCTTCTCCTCCTTCCTATTATTCCCTCCGTACCTTCTCGCGTTTCGAGTTTTCCTTTCCCGCCTTGCCGCGCCTTTTTCGCTTCTACCCCGGTTATATCCGGTTGGCCGACGCCGTACACAAAGAGCAGAACGACCGCGAAGAAGAAGAAAGAAGAGAAAGCCTGTCGGAATTGATCCTTCCCTTCTTCTTTTCTTTTCTTCTTTTTTTTTGCGCTAATGTCTTTCTTCTCGCAGTGGTTGCCGCGGCGTGTTGGTTCGCGAATGCTAAATTTAAAATACCTCCTGCGAGCCTCCACGACTTTCGCTATTCTCGCGACCGTGGGTCCAACAGTGAAAAATTTAGCGACGTCTCAGGGTGTATTCTACCGTGGAACGCGCGTTTTTAGGCCTTCTTTGGTAATCTCTTGACAAACTGTATTTATCAAAAAATTCCTCGCCACGTGTTTATTAAGATTTATGCAATATTTACGTCTTTCGAAAGTCCATTATCTCATGGTCTCCGTGAAAAATGAAAAATCATTTTTAATCGAGTCGATTTTTTAATATTTCTTATGAACAACTAAATTTGGTGTGCACTAAAGTTAATGCACTGTCTTATGTTTCCTATAGTTCCTATAAAAATCTTTGATTGATTCAATTCGAAATGAACAAAAGTGATAATTTATTACAGGCAAGTTTTTTAGAATAAATAAATGGCGTTAAATTCGCGTTTGTGGAGAGAAAGCAGTTTGGTCGTAAAGCATCAACTTAATGATGCCGTTTCGCGGTGAAAGCGAAAGCAACTTTTTCTGGCAAAGTTCTCGGGCATTTATATCGCGATCTCGCAGTGATCAGAGAGAATCGGACTGAACATGTTAGAGTACAACGGGGCTCCTCGATTTCGACGACGGTTTGGTGGTAAAAGAAGAGTTCGGGGGTAGAGAGTAGAACCCCTTGCCACTCAGTAATGGCACGGGGGATTTTATTTATTCCGGGTTGGTACGCTTGTTCCGGCCTCCTCTACTGAATCCCTCTTTTCAACCCTCCTCCTTCCACTCCGCCTCTTCCTACGTTTCTGCCCCATACCATTTCGTCCGACAATTCTCTACTGGAGTGGTTGCCAACGTGGCCGACTCTGTTTAACGACTTTCTTGTACATTGAACGCAATAAATACCCGTGTCCCATTCAAGAATCCCCATTTACATTGAGATTGCAACTCTTTAACGCTATTCTCCGCCCGCGTATTTAAGTTGCCGCTTAATTTACGCGAGACAAAGTGTTTCCCATAAACAAAATATTACCAGCCATGGAAAAGGAATAACAGAAACGATATTTTATCCGGCTGTCCCCGGAGTCGTATGGTCGAAGCAAAGCTGAATCCAACTGAATCTAACTGTACTTGGGAAATAATCTTTAATTGTCAACTTTTTGATAGAAATAATCGAGAACGAAGGAATCTCGTTTCGCGTATCGAACGTTTGAGCACGATGCCCACCGTCGAGATCTCTTAAGCTTTCGAGATTTAATAGCGGAACTACGTGTAAGCACTCAGGGTGGAAACTGTTTGAGCATCACTGGAAGCAATATACCATGATGTCAGCCACTCTGCCGTGGCTCCGCTCTACCAGGGTCGGTACCGGGGGTGGCTTGGCTTCGCTGGGGTACAAAATGATATCATTGGGTTATAAATTCCAAGCAGAGACACCAACGGCCCGATCGCCCCCCCTCCCCTTCCTTCTTGTTACAACTCTTCTCCGGCCACTCCGACCCTCAGTCTCTTCCACCCACGGTCTTTCTCTTTCTCTTTCCACGCGCTGATGTCGTTCTCCTTCATAGATTCTCTGTCATTTTCCCTCTCTCTTACATTCTACCATCCTCGTGGCTAGAGTTTGCTTGCCATGCTGCCACCAGAAATATATCTACCACTCGGCCTCGACCGAATAAACAGAATATTCAGATACTTTTCCGTACACCATCCCCCTAACTAACCGTCTCAGTTCACCTCGTACAATCAACGAAATTCCCGTAATTTTTTCGACTTAACTCCCTTACCACTTTTTCACCCCGTATACGGAGTGTTATTGTTTTTCTAATCCCACGTATCGACACCGAAATCATCGTTATCCACAAATTTGTTACCGTGATTGCTAGCAATGGCTTCATTTTTCTTTCAATTTTCTTCATTTTCTTCATTTTTCAATCAACGAATATCTCAAAGGACAAAAAATTTTTTTCCTTCATTTACAGAGTGTTATTTTCTAATTCCATTATATTGAAACTAAAGTCCTAATATGAATGTCTTCCTGGGAAAATGTAATCAATTTTCTATCAACGACTCGACGTCTTAAACGACAAAACATAAACGTAAAATTTGGTAAAATTAAAATACGTCGTAGGCACGTATACGAGATCATAGAAAGAGTTCTTATCTACGAAACTATCAATCGTTCCGAGTTTCTCTCTTTTTTATTTACAATAAAAGGATTTTCAATTCTAGCTTCTGCTTGTTGCATCCGAAAATCAGTAAAATTCAACAATTTGTTTCATCGACGATTACTAAATAGAATGTTTCTGAATGATTGGGTTATTCACGATTCATAAAACATCTGCCAATTAACAAACAGAATATTCGACGAGTTTTCTTCTCCGTGTGCAGACTTTGTAATTCAAAATATTGAACTTAATTACTCGAAACGTATGTAAATCTTCGTTATCCATAAATTCATGCCCCAGATTAATGCGTATGTTACATTATTAGTTTTAACGCCGGTATATATTAAAACAGATTTCCGACATTTGGGAAATTATTCTAATTAACGATATTCGATTGTCGTCATTTAATGAAAATACCAGGAATTCTTCGATTGTATATTATTTAATTGTTTTTTTTAAATATGATCGTCTATCTGATAATCACAAAAGAACAGATTCGTTTTACGATTAGCTTAAAAGTGCGAAAATGGGTGGATTTGAATGCATCAAAAATAAATATAAATACAATAGAAAATAAATCGAAAATGTAGAATACAATTTGCTCGTACAATGCTTTGTTTTCGAGAAATTGGGTTTCAAAAGTTTGTTGGATAGGCGTGCGATTGGATACGATTTGCCCGACGCGTCTGACCATTTATCACTGTTTCTACTTACAGTGCTATTCAAAATCGATTTTCTCCGAAACACAAAATCTCGTGTACAAAATTTTTATTTTATCTAGTAAAATTGCCCTGTACATTGAACTTTATAACGAATGCAACTCGTAATTGTAAAGTATTTATAAAAATTGATGCAGCAATAGAACACGACTTGGACAGTCTAAGTAGAAATAGCAAAGAATGGTCAGACGGAGCACGAAAATTTTATTCAGTTGCTTGTGTGGTCCATAAATTTTTCAAATTCAATTATCTCAGAAACAAAACAATTTCAATTCACATTTTCGACTTTACTTTTCTCAAAGAGTCACTTCTTTCCGGATGTACCATAATTACTGGGACATCTTGCGTGTAGTTAATATTAAGCTCGTTAAAGAGGACATTGGATAAGTAAATTATTCTATAGTTGGTCGATCCCCTGGTAATATTATATCTCTGTGAAATTAGGTCTCTATACACCCGTACCTCTCCAAACGCCGTGCATAAAAGCGATATCGCCAAACGAAGGATGGACGTCAGGTGGGTCCACAGTAATAATCATTGGTGAAAACTTCTTCGATGGACTTCAAGTAGTTTTTGGGTCGATGTTGGTTTGGAGCGAGGTGTGTAATTCAACCTTTTATATAAAAATGTGTCCAAAAATCAAAGCCGGAATACCTTCGCAATAAATAAATTAATTTTCATTTTACTCGAAAAACAAAGAAGCGACCGATATAAGATCCATCCATCGGACTTGGATATGAATCCTTTTTGTTGTTTGTTTTCAGTTAATCACGCCAAATGCGATCAGAGTACAAACTCCGCCGAGACAGATACCAGGTGTCGTTGAAGTCACACTATCCTATAAGACTAAACAATTTTGCAAAGGGGCGCCTGGTAGATTCGTTTACGTTTGTAAGTATAATTACTTAGTATTTTATAATATGAGGCTGCACATCATCGTGCACGATGCATTATTAAAAAAGTCAATTATATCAAATTATTTACGATTATAAGTGTAAACTTTTATGCATATGGAAATGTTAATATTTTTACAATTGAAAGGACTTACTAAGTGATTTTTGTGTTTTTAACTAACTGTATATTTTATTATTTATTGAAGCGACTATAAAATGCACCAACCAAATTTTGAATTTTTGTATTAAACAGCAATAACACAGCAATAAACTAATCTCTCAATTACGTTTTTAAACGTTGCTGTCTACAAATAGTATTTAATATAAAAGTAGTAAAAAATTGCAAAATATAGCTCAAAATTCCAGGGTCTAATGCTACACTTACTAACATTGTCTATCAGTCTAAAATTAAGAATTAACTTATCAAAAATAGTAAAGGATACTATTATGTTGGGGCTAAAACAAAAATTGTTGCCAATTTTTCCTCATTTTTGTTGAGAAAATCTAATCTAATTTTCACCCCTCATTCTAATTAATTTTCTATGAGGGTCCAATGCTATACTTACTAACATCGTTTACCACTGCCTAAAATTAAGAATTAATTTGCCAAAAATAGTAAAGAATATTGTTTTATTCTATGTTGGGGCTAAAACAGAAACTGTTGCTAATTTTTCAGCATTAAATGAGCCTACGATCGACTACGGCTTCCAAAGGTTACAGAAGCTTATTCCGCGACATCCTGGCGACCCCGAAAAATTACCGAAGGAAATTATACTGAAGAGGGCGGCAGATCTGGCGGAAGCTTTATACAGTATGCCCAGAAGCGGAAACGCGGGAATCACAGGTGCTCCAAGGAGTCCGGGATCGGGTCATCCGCCCGCGCCTCCGACCTCCAGTTCAGCGACGGCGTTCAACTCATACACAGGGCAACTTGCAGTGGCGGTACAGGAAAATGGTAGTGCGGCGAAATGGACAGACGGTAAATATTCAAACTCATTCCATTCATTTTTTTTCAACGACCAGTTTCGATGTCTCGAATTAATAAATTCTATTTAGAAACGCGAAACATCGACGCCGATCGCGATCTATTTCTGCAAACAAGGTCAACTACTAATACTTGAACACATCATCCAGAGCAATCAAACGTTTTTTAACGGCTGGTTTGTTTCTCATATTTGCATGATCTCATTGCAATCGCGAAAAGAATTCTTGTTTCTTTTCACAGTGTAAACAGACGAAGTAGAATTTAAAATATTGATGAAGATTGAAGTCTCTATATTTTTCACTAGTATCTAGTTGGAAATGCGGTATTGACGAGCTTTTCCTAATGAAAATGACTCCAAACACGGTATAATTTCGACTATTTTTTATCGTGAGCGATTCAAAATTTTTCAAAAATGATTTTTGAAGAAACTTTGTTAATATATTGATAATGCAATGTTTATTTTATATTATCGATTTTGGATAAGCTTGTACGCTTATTTCAGTGAAATTTTGAGATACAATTGCAATTTCAGCCGTAGATGACCAGCAAATTACAGAAAAATTAGGTGTAGAATTCTATCAATCATTAATTTGATTGCAAACCTGACAAACCTTATATTTTCGTGTGCAGGAGATTGTAGTTGACGTTAGAAAAGAATCGAGTTGGAGGTGTATAATGATTTCTGTATCCCATACTAAACAAGACTAGCAAACAGATCGTATTTCAATTTCATCAAAATCCCTAACACCAAACTCAAAAAGTGATTTACAATGACCATCTCGACGCTTCTCTGGAGCATCAAAATACAGTAATGCTTTGGATATTGGTAAACGAAACTGTCCAAAATTGAAAGGAGATCTTCCAGGAAAGCATCTCCTTTTCTCAGGAAGTGAAATAGCCACCCATAAACATGGCTCATCGATATTTTAAAAATTGAAAAACATAAACATATTCGCCGGGATAAGCGAGTAGCCATTTCCAAGAACTATTGAGAACTAAATCGCGGCCAATTTCCAAAACATCACTGTACCAAAATTGTCCACCTCGACCCTGTCTTCAGCGCATAGAGACTCGAGTTAAAATCGCGAAACGTGATCGTCCGTGTTTCCGAATCTGTTGTGTCCGTTCCAGTGCATTAGGCAACACGATAACAGAATGATGAAATACTGACGGGTTCGTCTGACGGGCAGGTTTCTATTTTTAGACGGTAGTTCCGTGACGACAGGAGCTGGTGCTGGAGGCGGTGGCGGTGGTAGCGTTGGAGGAAGCGTCGGTGGCAACGTCGACGCCTATAGGCAGAGCAGTAGCGCGAGTCCACGTGGGGTTGTAACCGGTGGCGGTTATTGCGGAAGTTCGGCCAGTACGCCTCACAGTCACAGCACCAATGGAAGTTATTCCGTCGCCAACCCTTACACCGGTAGCCCGACGCTTTACACATCGCGTAAGTATTTTCTTACGCATTTTCCAAATCTTTCCCGCCTATTCTCTCCTCGTTTTAACATACTTCTTCGGCTATTCAAAGTGTATCGACGGTGGGGATTGGCAAATCATAATTCTGGATTATACCCACTTCGTTGGGCCACAGAGAGACATTGAAAGTGGGTCTGAGTTGTTCAAGTGCACAAATAATATCGCTATTCTTGTTAATTTAATTAGAAATTTGATATGTATTGTTTTCTTTTATGTGTATATTTTTAAACAGTTATGCAAAAGAAATTTTTGAATTGTCTACATTAAATGAAATATAGTTCTAATAAAAGGAATAGGACCCTTATTGATGATTAGTAAACTGGCCTCTGTAATTGCTTTTATTATTTGTATGCTTATTTTGTAGTACATGTGAAATCAAAACCGAAGGTAATTATTTTTTATTGTAGAAGTGTATGCACAATTCGTGTCCCCTTTTCCACTCTTCAATTATTATTTATAATTATAAAATTTTCCATCAATTTCGTACACAAGTGTATCTAAAAAAAATTATTCAATTTTTATAATTCTTCTACCAAAAATATAAAATTTCAATTTATTTTATAATCAAATTTAGTAAACTCGTATATCCTACTTTAATATAAAATAAAACATAACGCTGTGAAACGCTGCTTCGTCGTGTTAATAGGTAACATTTTTACGCGCAGCTTAAAGCAGTTTCTAAGAATAACGCGAACGTGAACGATAAAATGTGGGAACGGGTGGCTTGAGGAAGGATCGTTTACGTCGATACACTTCGATTTGCATTTCGTTATTATAAATGCACGTAGATATGTAGCTAGACACTGAGGACCTAACACGCACGCGCTTCTCATGTTTAGCATTTCGTTGGAATCGCACGCACTTTATGATTTTCCCTTATATGAAATTTTCGTTTTAGCGCACGAACAGTATGGCATTTTCTATACGTCTGGGGATGGGAGTGCGTTCGCCCCCGTAGTACGACCACCGACCACCTCAGTCCCACCGCACTGGTCCACACAGCACCACCTCGCCACAGCCGCCCAGTAACCGCTAACCGTCCACCATCACAACCACCATCATCACCACCACAACCACCCTATGCACTGCGATTAAAGAATTATGAGAAATATGCACGAGAGACGAGATTCGAGAATGTATGTACACACGTTCATTTACGAATCGTTGCTAACCCCCCTCCCTTCCTTAATTTATTCGACGTCGTATCGAATTAGGGGCACTGGAAATTAATGAGAATAGTCATTAAAAAACTATTTCTTATATTATTTGCATTTAAAGCTCGTTGTCTCGATCCACTGGAATTTTACTTCGACTCTACATACCCAAAGAAATTTCAGCAATTCCTACCGATCGTACGACTAGTGTACGATAAAAGTGGACCATAAATTGTTTATTTAATTGAAAATTAACGTAGCCAGCACCTTTTTTTAAATAATTGTTTTCTCTAGAACTAACTAAGGTACCAACTTGGAACAAGATTCGTTTTCAAGGGTGTTTTATCTTCTAGTTGATCAAGGTATACACGAAGTATCATTAGGTTTAGTGTTAAGATATATGTGGGGAAAAAGGCAAAACATAAATATAAAATATGGGGAATAATGTAAAAAGGAATGAAACGTTTGCATCGAATATTGAAATCTTGGTTCCCAACTGGCAAGAAGTTATTGAAAATGATGCGGATAATAATTCAGAAATTAAAATAAGTATTACTAAAACAGATTACGTTAGTTTCTGGTACCCCTAATATTTCAATTACCTCAGTGCAAATACATTAACACGTTAAACGCCGCGTCGGTCACGGGTGACCGGCGATACATATAAAATAAAACGATCAGATTCTGCTATCCTTTTTAAAAAGGGATCCTTTTGCATCCTTTGTCAAACTTCAATTTCATAGAAACTTTTATCTATCTACAAAAGTTCTAACTGTTGTATACAAAACAAAAAGAAGACATAAAATAACAATTACATTCTCGACTGTTTTAGAATATTCTAAAACTCGACAGCACTTTTTATCAAATCAAAAGCACATTTTACTCGAAAAGCTGAGTACAAATACGCTATTTAGTTAACTGGGCGCTTAACGTGTTAAATAATAATATTAATGCAAATTTTTCCTAAAGTCCAATCGATAGCGTTAATATCTACTTATCAGTGTACTGTGCAGTGCTGAAAAGATGACAAGCAAAAGGAATACGATTGGCCACAGTGGATAAGTCGCGCCATCGAACACTCACATTTTCATATACAATGTTGTGTACGCACATTGTTATGCACAACACATTGAAGTTGAAATGGTCGTTTGGGGTTAGATATCTTATCAGATATCATAACTTCAGAATAATAATTTATCTACTGACATAAACTGAAAAATTGATCAACCAACTCAAGTTTCTCCTATAGAGACACCAAAGGTCACCGATGACCTTTTGATCGAATACACCCTTCTTACCCTCGTGTCGCCCCTACTAATCATCTTTCCAGGTCTGCACAGTATAGAAAATACTTGTATGGTACAACAAGTATAGTAAAATTCTCATATTCTCGTTTCTGTTGCTACATGCCTTGCTTCGAAGTTTTCTTTTGGGACACAAATGATTCATACTCGATAGGATTACTATTCCTTTACATTTTGCATTAAATTGTGGAGACTGTCGATTGCTTTCGTCGGTAAATTCTTAATTAATGGGTCATCGATTTACAAAACTATACTCATAGACCTCTACTTCGAGATACAACAAATTGTCGTCGTTAACTAACTTTCACTTAAGTAACTTTCACTTACATATTTCTAAATTACAAATCACTTCTTTTATATCTTACATCTATTTATTATCTTTTATATTTGAATCGAGTAAATATTTGAAGAATTGAACTAAGAATTCCAAATTTTAGTTCTTCGTTTAATTTAATCTTTCGATTTCTTTTATTGCGATAGTCAGAAGAGCTTGATGACTTAGAAAATTTATTTTGATGTTTTGAAATGTATATATATATTAATCTTCACGCTTATTAACAGTGCAAGAACGATAGACATTTTTAAATAATCTTTTCGAACAACATTGAATCCCTAATGATCCAAAGGAATAAACTTCGAACGCAAGTGGCTATGATGTAACAGAAATTCAACAGCGATTAATAATGTGATTTTTCATTTCTTAGCTACTTTTTTAGTCACGGAGTCATGGCGAATTACACTAACGTATAACCGACAGTGGGTATGTTGCAGGACTAGGAGAGGTTGTCGGTTCACCGTTCAACATGAATCCGTTTATGTTGCCCACCTGCAGCCAAGGGTACTCAAACGCCGCCAGTCCGCTGCTCTCGTCAAGTAACAAATAGTGTTACGAGATGTAAAACTCAAGTATCGAAGTGTTGCGTCTACGTAGATGCGAAATCCGTCGGCACGAACTGTTTCCGCGGTTTCTAACGTTCTCATAATCGTCGTACACGTGGTTGACAATCGCTTTCTCGAACTGAAATCGGTCCTATCGATGTATGTTTTGCTTTTTACTCCCAGCAATCGCGCGAACGGAAGAGGAAACCATTCTCGTCGGGGCACAGAGACGAATCAAATTCGGGAGAATATCGAAACCAGTGCAAAAAAAGAAAAGTTGATAGCGTTTTATGATTAATGATCGAATAAGTTAAGAAACGATACATATCGAAGAACACGGTGTCTTCTGCGTCTATCGACGTGGCCGTTCGGTTCGACTGTTTCGAATGTGTACAACTTTCTTGTGAAAACAAATCTCTATTAACAGAAAATGGAAATTTAAACACTCGTTTTCCCGACATTAAGAAATAATCTCCAAGTCAACACCTTTCGAATGATACCTAATTTATCTATTTTAAAATACACGCTTAAGTCAATATAAGGTAAAAGATCTAATAAGAAATAGATTAATTATTAATTCTACTGTTCATTTTATTTATTTATTACTATCCAGTCTTTTTAATTTAACCAAGAGATACTGCAACTTTTAAAATCTCTATTTTTGTTTCTAAATTCAGTAATTTGAGAAGAATGTTTTAGGATCTATTACTGCCACCCCTGAAATGTGTTCAACCGAATTACTAACACCTCAATTACTATAAACTGGACAAATACTGTCGAGATAAAAGATCTTAAAAGATTTACGTCAATATCTACGTTTCCTTAAATAGCTAAAACTTTGTAATGCATCGACGAACAATAATATCAATGACAAACGACAACTGTCGAAAGCTTCCCTAATGTAATTTGTTGGTAACAGTACGAAATGCCTAAACAACCTAACAGTCTCATAAATTGCGTTCTATCTGTTAAAGAATATAACATTATTGATATGTTGAACGTTCGTTACGGAAGTTAATGAAAGTTTACCAAGAAAAGTAAGTTGCTTTAAACGAAAACAACCGAACGGCCATAGTTCTTTTCGCGTGGTGGATTATGCTACTTTCGACGTAGCTATCACGACACGAAGAGATCATTTTTATCGATAGACACGAAATACCTTCTTTAGCCTGCGTCTTCTCTCGTACGTGGAATAGCCGAGCGATCGAAACTTGCGACAGAATATTTTTGAAGCGTTTTCCTTCGATTTTGTAGGTACATAGGTGCTCTCAGAAATTCACCAAACAATTCGGGAGTTGAAAAGCGACGGTAATATACGTGATCGGGGGGTCGTTCACAGGGTGTCGAGCAATTTTATATCAAACCGAGCGGAGAAGTGACGAGGGTCGAGAGAAAAAGACACCCACTTGACGGACATATCGCTTATCATTGAATAACAGACATCATAGTTTTAGAGAACATTTTCGACTTTGAAATTTTATCTTCCTACCCCTACATTTTAAGAAACTAACCAATATCAGCTAGGTAGCGTAACGTCTAACATGTAATTTGTAAATTTTCTTGTAAATATTGTTACGATGTACAAAAAGACAGAATTATTTCTAGGAATCCAACGAAACGATATTAACGTGATTGTAGGACGAAAAATTATTATATATAGGTGTAAATAATCGTAGAGCGTCCGTAGCTTAATACGTATGATTGTGTGATGATAATGGCGGCGATCCATTTTTTTAACGTGCAGACAACCCGTGCGTATAGTCGGTAGGAAAGGTATAGTGAAGTCCCGAATGACCAAAATCGAGGAGAAAAGTAGGGGAACAATAAATGGAACAAGGTTACCAAAATTAACTGTCTTTTTCATCCCGTTTGAGATTCATTCCACGTGATGATCGTCGAGACTAATAGTATTCCATCATTATTTCCCATTGCTTTATTAACAGAATAATAGAAAAGGAGATGGAGCGTAAAACTGAAGAACTCCTATACAAGCAATTCCCTATCAATGTTGATTCAAATTTTTTTAAGTAGAATGGTAAAATATTCTTTCAATATTGTATTAAACCAAAGTAAATTAGTTATAATGATTGAAGACTGATCAAAATCGAGACCGCCAAACGAACGTTTCGCAATTGTAACACTTTGCAATTCTATAAACATCGAACGAGGACTGACCATAATTCATTGCCATTCGAATTTAAACACCTCGAAGATCCGTTTATATTCTATTTGTGATTATTCGTTAAAATACACAGTGAATCAAAAAATTATTGTAATTATTTAAAAATGTTAAAATCATACAAAATGTTATGAATGACGAATTATGTTACACGCAAAATATAAGATGGAAACACTCAACCTGGATATAAATGGACCTGAAAGAATGTTTTCAAAGTGCTCTCCATACTGTTACATACGAAACAGTTTTTTCAGAAAAACTTTTTAACTTTGAGAGCACTTAATTTCGAATTTTCTTTAACTTTCCCTATTATAAAACGTTCTTCCAATGTGTTCAAAGCTCTTAAAGGTCCATTTATAACGTGGCGTTATGTCACAGCGTTACACACGATGAAAAATTAATACAATTGACGAGGGAACAGAAATTTCTTTTTATCTTATCACGCGTAAAATATAAGATAGATGTGTAAATGGACCTTTACTCGTATCGTCTGTGTTTAAATTCAACAACGAACGTGCTCGATAAAGTTCACTATATTCCTTTCGCCGACCGTACATCCCGAAACGTTTTTCGCCAACAGTCGCATAATATTAAATTCGTCAACAGAAAAGCCCATGAAAACGAAGTCTGAACCATCATTGATAACATTAGCGTCAATGGGCCACGTTAAAGACTGGATCGACCTGTGACAACTGTGTAAAACGTATAGTTGATTTTGGATCGTTTGATAAGCCGGCCCAAAACAAAATCCCGCACCAAACGAATCTCACGAAAGTATACGAAGCATGTAACAGAATCGAGAAACCCTAATTAGTCCAGATTTTGCAACAGTTTGCGAACGTAGATCGTATCGTTTGTCGGAACGAGCAACATTAAAGAAAATTATTCTAGACAGTTCCTTTTTGCATATCGACTTGGCGGGCATCCCTCGACGGCGGAAGGATGCGCCCTTTGTCCCGGGAGCCACACACGCTCTGTGATCTTGTGATCTTGATTGCAATATTTGATTATCACATTTCGTTCGATCACGCAATGTTATCTTTTGCATGGCGCGTCGTTCTCGTACGCGTGCTGGCGCACAGTCGCGTACAGACGCCCGTCAGTGTATATTATAATAAATTAAACTTACATTTTTGAGAATTAACACCGATTGTTCATGATTCTTTCGTTGGTACCCATCTTTGGATTTAGATCGTTATTGCGCTTGGAAAAGTAGTCTTATGGGTTTAACGCAACGGTAAGTATTATTAACCTTCGAACAACGAGCCTAGGGTCCATTTTGATCCGACCTGTATATTCTTTTTTAAATTTCTGATCGAATTTTTGTGTTATTTTATATCGTATAAGTTCTTTGTTTCGTCAATTTTACAAACTCGATGCAAAGTTATTTATCAAAAACCTATATTTCTATATTAAAAAGAAAATAAAAAAATCAACGGCTCCATAACACCATCGAGTTTCTTTAATTTTCATTTAATCAGTTTTCTATCCGAATGGTTCGTTCATTAAAGGGCGATTTGACGTTTGCCCGCCATCTTTGCGCCGTTGCATTTATTTTCAGCGCCCCAGCGGTTTTTGCTCCCAGGAGAAACCACGTCAGGATCAACAAATAACGAAACAGGATCTCGAGGACCACTTCATAGCGATTAGTTCACATGGTGTCCTATTACCTCCAGCCGCCAAACGGTAGTACGCACGATACACGTTATTGTAAGGTTGTTTGCGTTATTAGATTTAGATTGGCCGACACGTGGCGGGCAACCCCGCCATGCCCATAGGTCGCCACGTGCGCCATTGCAAACGTTACATGGGGCACAATGCGAGACCATTTTTCTTACAATATTGGTTCCCTTGCCGGTTCCTGCGAAAACATACTCTTTCATCGATGATTTGTCATCTCGCTATTATTTTCCTCAATGCACCAGCGCACAGACCGATCAATTATTCGTGTAATCGTAAATTGTTTCTCCCCTTCGTGTAACTTATTCATTTCATAATTAGCCACCGTTGTTTCCAAACAATTCGTCAAAACTATTGTTGAAATTGTGGCCAGTTGGAAGAAATCGAACGTGAGTTGCAACGTATAATAAAAGCGTCGTACAGTGGGGTATTCGCGCCCCCCAAAATAAACATGCAACTAGAATTATACATTTATGCCTTATTTTTTGGTTTTATGTAATCAGTATATACATATTCGATGAAAAATAGTAAATAAATGTGATTTAAGCAATTTAGTTTTATCAAAAATTTATATAAAATGAAAAAGTTTCAATTTTAATTATAGTAATTGACTCCATTCTCTTCCCCCATATTTTTCTAATTAAATTTCAATTTGCAGTTTCGTCATTATTATTTTTGATACGTGCCAAAGGAGAAACTATTGATTTTGTACTATACATACACCCATACCATAATTGTCTGTTTTAGTTAGCTTGTTCTAAATGTGAAAAGGAAATAAATGATTCGATCACCTAATAAATAATATTAAGAGAATATAAAACTTAAATTATCTTCTTCCAGCTACTCGAGTTAAGTGTATTTAATGCTTGGAAACTTTTTATATTTCCAAAACATAATTTGTTTATGAGTTTAGAAAAATTTTTATTTCACTAAATATGGTTTATATCGTATAGTCAGCATTATTTATGCTTTTCAAACTGATGAATATTATTTCGTTTAATTTTTTTAATTGAAAAATGTATAACTGAACATTTAAAAATTTTACTATTTATGGAACTGATCGATGGAACTACTGGGCCAATATCAACTACTAATAGGCTTTTTCGTTGAGTTGTTTCGACCCTTCTGGTACAAAGAACACGGTTCCCCCTGCCCGCCAATCCACCACGAGCCGACAGCTTAGTTCTTTGGCACGTGCAATCTCATAAAACACTATGCAAGACCTGCAACGCCCAATCTAATTGGAATCTCTACAAAAAAAAATTTCAAGCGCTAATTTTTACAAAAAATCCGAAAGCTTTTGTTTACTTCTAAATTCGTTGCTTTTAATATTTTTAATATTCAAATTAACCCTTCAAGTATTATTTTTGACTAAACCGTAGGGCCAATCTATCCATAATTTAATTAATTTATTACAATGTCGAATAGCATTTATGTCATTCTTAATATTTAAACAAAGAACACATTACCATCTAGAAGACTGATCTTGAATTATTAATGAATTTAGAAAACTCAGAAAATAAGTTTTCTTAAATGTTTCCTGGAGCCAATTCTTATTAGTCTCATAAAAATTCACAAAATGGTATGAAAACAAAAATGGTTCGTTATGTATCATTTTCTTCCCAAAAATGTTCAGTCCCAAAAATAATGCGAAAGTATAAATAGAGAAATGACTTACCACTTATCAGGATATAGTTACCAACGGGTCACCAAGGGTTCATCTCTAAAATAAGAAAATATTCACAATATAACAAAATCAGTTGAACAGTTGAATAAAATTAAATTGAAATCAAACAATAAAATTAAAGAGGAGAGAAGAGTGTTAAATAAATCTTACCACATTGATCAGCAGATGTCAACTTTCGTTTATTAATTACCAAGGATGGCCATGATTTGGAATTTGGAAGTTGAGGATGTGCTTCGATCAATCCTAGAATATAAAAGAATTTAGATTACACGAATTTCGTGGTGTTCTTATAGAAATTTTATCCAGTGTACATCGAGGTTGTACCGCGCGAGTCCTTTACGTCACAATATCGGGGTAGAATTTGAGTCGGGCGTCAAAGGGGATGAACCATCGGACGGCGGCAGGGATAGGAGCAATCCGTTGATGCACCCTTGACAGTTCATCGCGATAAGATCTGCTCTTTCGACGAGTCGGATCCATTTGAATTCTGTTTGTGGACCCCAGTGACGCTACCCTTCGACTATATTGTGCTACTATCGATGTAAAAGAATATTACCATCTGCTGATTACCGACAAGGCCTCTTTGAGCTCTTTCGACCGACATCACGCGTGCCAGCACCTATCTGTCCTTTTCTTCCGCTTTGTGTTACTCCAGTCACACTTTTCTAGGCGAGAAAGCGTCACCCCTACGCTGCCATGATGAGGATCTAATCACGAAACTCAGCTGACGACGATTTCTAAAAGAATCACAAGTAAATGTAATTAGATATATGTACAGAATATACAAACGATTCAGTCTTTTAATATATTACATACAAATATATTATTTCATCGTATAAAGTAACATGAAATATATTATAAAATTACGTAATTAACGATGACTAAATGTAGTTAGATATATGTACTAATATAAAGAACCATGTCCCCACATCGCCAGGTTGGCCGAGCGGTCTAAGGCGCCCGATTTAAGCTCTGGTTCCCGATAGGGAGCGTGGGTTCGAACCCCACACCTGGCAAATATCTTTTTTTTTCTCTAAAATTATATAAAAGGAGGTATTATGACATTAACAATCATTGAATGATCATGAAACTATTACAATCAAGTAATAAATATATTTTACTACATCAGCTACACCTGGCAAATATCTTTTTTTTTCTCTAAAATTATATAAAAGGAGATATTATGACATTAACAATCATTGAATGATCATGAAACTATTACAATCAAGTAATAAATATATTTTACTACATCAGCCATATATGGGTGACAGGATTCTTCACTAAAAAAACAAAAAAGAAGAAATATGGATAGAAGTCATTAATCTTGATGGAATTATAAAAATAAGCAACAATTTTTAAATTTATCTAATTATAATTAGTCAGAAAATAAAACTTTGATCTCATAGAATTATACACAGGTTTGGTATAATTCTTATTATTTTTACTGATTATCATAAACTTATTCGATTCTGTTTTTAAAAGTCTACTGGAAATTATAAATCTCTATGTATTTGTTCCGCTGATGCGTTATTAATTATGGCAGAACAATTATTTATACTCCGGATTATTTTTCCCGTACAAACCTTTTAATTTAACAAAGTTATTAAACATAAATTGGTTTCGGTTGGAAACGTGTTAAGGATTTGAATTTTGATACTATCGATCACTTTAGGTGTCTGTGAAACGATGCGTGAATACTTTCAACGACTTTAGTAGTCCGTGAAATATTCTGCATATAGCACAAGAATAATTACATCAAACACTTTCGACGTAATGCTAGTTGAAATAGTATTTTGAGGAATAATATTGAAGATGATAATTGTATATCTGAAATACTGAACATACATTACTGATAGCTTCTACGAACTGCATAAACGCTTAATGGACTCTACGACCAATAAATGGGGTTAAGAAGTCAAATGCATTCTTGACCTTTCATGAAAACGTCACCAGTTTCGACATCGATCAAGATATCTGCTCGAATACACTTTATTTCATCATGTATATCGTCCAAAAAATGTATTATTTGTACATATTCAATGAAATATTCTACAATATTGTACAATTTACGACTGAATGTACTTACACGCATATATAAGTATAAAAAAACATGTAACCACGTCGCCAGGTTGGCCGAGCGGTCTAAGGCGCCCGATTTAAGCTCTGGTTCCCGATAGGGAGCGTGGGTTCGAACCCCACACCTGGCAATAACTTTTTTTTTCCCTGAAAATAATGTAAAATTATTAGCAATTATTAGCAAAATTATTAGCAATCGTGCAACCATCATAATAAAATAACAAATGCATCGAATTAAAAATTAAAACACTTGTTACAACTCCTAGTCACAATTTTACTATTTGTCATGAAATTATTCAATCCTTTTCTTATCAGTCGATCAGTGTATCTTCAAAAACACATATCTTATATTTAAGTCGCATTAATATTAGTGAAAGTGAAAGATGACTCCTCTGAACTTTTAAGTTTTTAAAATTTTTAGTGTTACAAAAATGAATAGAACAAGTTAAAATAGAAGGAATAGTAAAAGAAACTCATATAGGTAGCATATAGTAATCGACTTTAAATTTGATACTATCGATGACTTTAGTTGTTTTCCATAAAATGATTTGTTAGTACTTCGACGACTTTAGTAGTCCTACGCGAAATATTCTGCATATAGCACGAGATTAATTACATCAAATACTTTCGACAAAATGCTATTTGAAATATTATTTTGAGGAATAATGTTGAAAATGATAATTGTATACCTGAAATAGTGAACACACATTACTGGTTGCTCGTACGAACTGCGAAAACACTTAATGGACTCTACGACCAATGAATGGGGTTAAGAAGTCAAATGAATTCGCGACCTTTCATGAAATCATCACCAGGTTTGACATCGGTCAAAGTACCTACCAGAACACGCTTTATTTAATCGTGGATATTATTCAAAGAACGTATTATTTGAGCATATTTAATGAATTATATTATAAAATTATGGAAATAATGACTATATGTATGTAGTTGGATTCATGTAGTGATATAAAGAACGGTTTCTCCACATCGCCAGGTTGGCCGAGCGGTCTAAGGCGCCCGATTTAAGCTCTGGTTCCCGATAGGGAGCGTGGGTTCGAACCCCACACCTGGCAAATATCTTTTTTTTCGCTAAAATCATGTAAAATTATTATCTATTATTGAGCAACCATCATGATTAAATAATAAATGTGTTTAAATTCAAAGAAAAACACTTTATGATAACAAATTAACACCGAAAGAGCCAACCTTGCCAAGGAAAAATAGTGACAACTGAGAATTGAATTATTAACTATTTTAATGATCTATGTAAACTTGACTCTTCGAGTAATTTGTTGGAACGGTGCATAAAAACAGAGGAAATTGTACAAAATATTATCTATTATTATGTTTTAAAAAATATTATTGTCACTTTCGTAAAAATCTCGCGCCAATTTCATGGCGTTTTATAATTAACATGCGTATGTAGAGTAGCAATAAACAAGGGATACGTATTAGTTTTAACTTACACTTGCGAAACTGCTTTTCATTATGGTGATTTGGTATTAAATGCAACATTTGTATACATAATTTGTAGATGAAAATATGTACTTCCTTGACAACAATAGGAAATTATACACACTTAATCCTTAATCGCTATATGGACGTAGAACCCAATTCGATCACACTGTGTTTGGAAAAATTAATTACATTTTATACACACATAAATCACAAGTTTTCAAATACTGAAACATTCGCCTCGCGTCCAGGTGTTTCGAAACTGTTCTCACGTTCTGTTACGCAATTTGATAAAAATACATTATTAATCAAGTTCGTGGTATTGGTTTTGTACAGTTTTAATTACAATTAATTAAATAATAAATAGTCTGCAAACGGGTGAGAAATTGGTGGTTAATGTTCCATACAATCTATACTCCATCTGCAACTTACTTGCATATATTTCGTTTACATCGTAAAAATAAAAACATGTCCTTTAAAAACAAAATAAAAATGCTGCTTATAATGTATACTTTGTAATCTATATACATTTGAACTTTACAGACTATGAATTACAGCTTGAATAATTTGAGTATCAATTATAATTTAAATAGTTATGTTATTATCGAAACTTCCGGTTCATTAATGATCAGAGGCGGGTCGAAACCTAATTTCCAATTTCTCGAAGCTCTTGAAACTCTAAATTTTCAGGAAATGTAGATCTAAATACTTAATTTTTTCTCATATTTTTAGAAACTATCCATTTTATTGTAAGCATGGTTAAATTCATAACAAATTGTTTTTACAGAAAATCATTTAACGTAACAAGTATAAAAAAGGCTGAAGTAGAAAATTAGAAAACAATAAATGTGAACACTTTCAGAAAATAATAAAAATAAAGGATCAAATTTTAGTATTTACTTATAAAATTATCTAATCAAAATTCTCGTTTAAAAATATTAGCATACGAGTTCTTTTCGAGCCTAGACTTCTTTTTTTATCAACTATGATGCCCACCGTATGCCATAATTAATATTTGTAAAATAAACGAATGTTTATGCAAAAATTAAAATTTACGTAAATTACTATTTCCTTAAGTTTGGAGAGTTTCGAATTATACGAATAAATAAGAGCTTCGACAATTTTCGAATGACCCACCCCTATTAACGACGAAAAGTTCGATAACTATAATACTCTGTTACTTCTTAAATTAAAATTTCTCGAGCAAAGTGACTTTCCTCGTACAAATGATAAAAAGTGATTACATCACGTGAACTAAGTATGTACATTTATATAAAAAGTATTTGTAAAATACTTCAACGAATTAACAACATTACTGAATAAATACATAAACGAGTATTTCGTTTAGGGAGGAGGTAATGTTACTTATAGATAATTAAAATGTGGTTAATGACTTTCAGAGTATTGTGTCTGTGTGTACGTATGACATAATTACACGGAAGATCTAGGTGTGTCGGTTGCGGATAATGTTAGCACTCGTACAATTTTATAAATCTAAGAATCACTCGTACTCGTGTATTCGTAACTGGCGTTAAATTGGATTTATTAACAATTGATAAAATTAAATTTGTTGAGCGTGGTTATGCAATGTATTGCACCGCTGTGGAGCTCTTTTTCTTTCCGTTGTTGATTGTTGTATGGTCGTCCCTTTCTCATTCAACAGTATTATCTGTTGTATGTACAATGTCGCGTCTTATATACTACTGCAAGAAGCCCAAACACAGCCAATCAGAACAATCAGTAATATCCCGTTTACATTAACGAAACGGTAAAACTATTACCGTAAATCGCTTGTAGCGTTAACGTAAACGTCGAAATGCTATTGTAAAAATGGAAGGGCATGATTCGCGACCCAACAAAATTATTCGTCATAGTACATTGTGTACATAATATATAGTACTACCTCCGGCGGAGGTGGTCATAACCACAACGAAACGTGTAAAAAAAGTAGGAATGTATTCGTTACTGTGAGGCTACATGAAATCATTAGATAATTTACACGGTATAATTACAATACGCAAAACACAATACGTTTCACTGTACTTTCGTGTACGATCGTAAAAGTGTTAATCTATGTTATATACGTTACCGCTAAAATTACTAAAAATCGTTAGGATACCGTAATTCCGGATGAAATATTAAAATAAAGTTGCTATTGTAGTTCTCGAAATTGATCGAAGGAAACTACTTTTGGTTCCAGATATGCTTTCATGTCGTTAAATCCGCTCTCGGCCGACATTCTCAAGGTATATCATTGATCTAACTTTCACGTTCATAAAAATATTACCTAATCTTTACGACATATCATCTGAGAATAGAAAAATATATCAAGACGATAAACGTTGACAGATTTGTGAGCGTCCCTGCGGACGCGCAATGGAGATTGTCTCTGTGATAATATGTCGCGGGTGGGTGTTCGTCGCCTGGTTTACAATGTTCCCGCTTTTCTTTTAGTTCAGCCTGAAACAAATAAGAATGACCATTGGATTCCATTGTTCCTTTCAGCTTTAGTTCACTTTCACTCTTGTTGGTCCAATGATCAAGTTCCATTCGATTGGTTTGCAGTTCTCATGCAATTTTTTATAACTTAACCCCTTGTCTGTTCTGCAATCTTAACAAAATTGACCCAAAAATTGTCTGCGTTTTTCTTTTAGGTTATTTAATGTAACAGAAATTACATAAATATTTAAATTTAAATACGTATTATTAACTCTTTGCACTCAGAATTATTATATTTCAGTTTTGTTCCCAGCAGCTCCCAATGCCTTTAAGTGTTTTATTTGAAATTTACCTGTTAAAATATCTGTTTTATTTACACTGTTCTTGTATTTTGTAATTTTCAAGTGTACGGTATCTCTTTGGTTTGGACTTGAAAAAATGTCCAGTGGGACTTGATGAAGGAGCTCCTGAGATAAAAATTGATATTGAATCACACTCGACATAGGAGTGCAAAGGGTTAAATACGAAGCTCTTAACACGCTCTTATAACACTATAAAACAAGTACCACAAGGGGTTAAATTTATACCTTACAAGGGAAGTCAAGATTGGAACTAAAGCTGTTTGGAAAAAATGAGGCTTAAAATTCAAGGAACAATGAATATAAACAAACAAATTCCAGATTATCAACCACAAATACTCAACGATTTTTATAAAATATGTTTCTGGGATCCTCTGCTACATGTTTTCTTGTCTCTCGAGAAAATCTTCTATAATTTCTTCTAATCACAATAGCAAACACAACACAGTACACTTTCGGAGAATTTATCGTTCGCAAAACTAATGCGAACTAATTCGAAAAACGACAAAATGTTAGGTTAATTTTATCGATAATCTCGCGATTGCGTATAAATAAATTTTTTTATTCCACATTTGCCTCTGAAAATAGTTCAAATTTGGGGACGTTTTTGTACATCCTCGAAGCTAAATCACGCGAAAAATAGTGAGTTCATATTTAATTAAATTCTGTTCTCTGTTTTCTCATTTTGGGAATAAAAATACAGGGCTATGTCGGTTTAGAAAAATGTATAAACTTAATCTATTCTTACCTGACAAATATCTCGACAAGGAGGGCAAGTCAGAGCGCCTTTATGGAGCCAGCCATTTTGCAGTATCCTAACGGCAATTTCTTGGCCAGCGTGATAACAAGTATACGTGTAATTTGCCACCTGTAAAATGAAATTAACGTTCTCATACATTTTTAATCGATTTCAATAAATTATCTTGAAATTGAATTAAATTTCGCTGTAAACTGACCACGATATGCAATCTTCCAGCTTCGCATATGTATTGATAACAACCAGAGCCCCAATGTTGCCACTGTCGAGCTTGTTTGCAGGTCTTTTCCTCCCACATTTGATTCGTATGATCGAAGCATCTCGAGTGTGGACCATACTTTTCTAATGCAAAATTTTTATCTGGATCTGAAAGGAAATTGTATTCGTTATGAAACTGCTCATGTGCCAGTAAATTTTATTTTCTTGTAAATAAAAAATAAAAGTAATGTTAATATAATATATACATATATGGGGTGTACACTTATTGGTAACACGACTTACGAGGATTATTTTCTTCGTAAAGACAATGAGAACCTCTAACTACTATATTCCGAGCTCTCCACGTGAATTCTTGTATGTAGGGACAGTAATCTGCCAGAGATACTGAGCCACCATAGTATTGTTCTTCTCCAGACGGCACGTGAGGAATCGAGTCGAAGTTCTAAAAAACCGAAATGCGGTTAATCCGTTTTTAAACCTATTAATTACTTAAACCATAAACCTGGGCGACTAAATGAACGTCAATAAATTCAGAAATAGATTGTAAGAAGCATACTTCGTGTTACGACTACCATCGACAACAAAAATAATTAATAAACTACTAGTCTACTGGTCTTGTTTCGAAAAATGAAAAACAAAGGTTTTTGTGGATGGTGGAATTAGGACTCACAGAAATAATTGAGCATGTTAAAAGACAGGGATTGGTATTTTATTGGTGTCAATTAGAATTATATTAAATTTCATACCTGATATTTCTTAGGCAATGGCTGTGGATGTTTAATCAAATTGCACAACGCTACCGAACTTCGATCGTCGGTACATTCAGTCTGTAACGGATCCTGCTTCACTTTATTGCAAAACGGATGAATGGATTTTCCTCTGAAAAATATTAATTAATTTTACGATTATTTTGTGCAAACACTACTATCCTCCAATGAGGGATGGAATCGAATGGGGTTGACTCGACCAAAATAAACGCAGGATATAACAACAATAATCGGTGAAGTTACAAAATATAAATACGACGAGAAAAAAAGTTAAATTCGAATAAATGTTATAGGTAATTTAATGTAGTGACCTAGACCTAATATACGTATAATTCCATTCCACATCAGCGACTATATCGAATAGCTTTTACAATCGAAATATAATTTAGTTCATTTAGATAATGTATTTACGTCAGACGAGATGACTTGGAAGATATCCATTCTTTGCAAGATTTCATCGCAAAAGGGCAACCAAGATTTCTACCCCATCCTAATTCTTGGGCCATCGAGTAGTTTGCACTGTACCACCCAGTGTCTTCCATCAGAGCAAGTGTTATTCTCGAATAGACGGGGTTTTGAGTATGTGTCCCTGTCATCGCTTCATTCTGTAAAAATAATTATTACGAGAATATAGCAAATCAGTAAATGTTATGAACAATTATAACAATGATACACATTATTCGTAATGAATATTTCAGAGTGCAAATCGACTGTTAGTAAATAGAATGGCAATAGGTATATCAAGTAGAGAAATTTATAGTCAAAGAAAGGCTTCTAGGTAGACCTTACAATCCAATGAATTTTTTCTATCTTCATTCATTTATATCAGGGAACAGAATTAAATACGCGAGGACCAAACAATTATAAATAAAACTTAGCATTGTTTAACATTACAACGCAATAGTTCGAGCAATTCTGCAAGCTGATCCTAAAGATCTCACAGCTCCCCCCTTGGTATCTCGACTCTTATTTTGCTATTATTTTGGTCTCAAGGGTTTTAGTTTAATTTAGTTGTTCAACTTAGAAAAAATGTACGATTCTTTTAACCATGCTTACTTCGAACACTCGTTTCTCCCAGTGCGTTAGAGCTGTGCCATCTTCTCCTTGATCTTCCAACTCTGCGCCTTCTAGGTCCGGACAATTGAAATGATTTTGAACTTCCACGCGAACTTTTGGCGTGACTATCATTTGCATCTGTCTTTCCACGTATCCGCCGTGTACTTGCCAATATGGTCTAACTACAGTTTTAATCGTGTTTTCGCTCCACTCGTGTGTTTGAAACCTACGCACAACGAAAGTTATTTTTCCTCGATTTATTGAACTTTATTGTTATTTGTAATCCGATGAAAACGAATGAAAATCCTACTATTTATCGTGTATCCCACGCTTGGATCTCGAAATATGAATCATTTCTTCTTTTTAATTAATTTGCTTTCTTCAGAAATATTAGTACAAAAAAATATTTTATATTCCTATTCGACGAAACATTTAGAATGAAAACTGAAAGTAGTTTGCTATAACTTTGATATGTGTGAAACTGATATCATTGCTCCCTTGGTCAGAACAGAGTCCAAATTTATATCCCCCAATACACAAATATAGTAAATGATATTATAAATACTGCTGCTTATAAAATAATAATCGTTGACAGTAAGAAATGTGCTTACTTCTCGTTCAATGTTGGTTTCCCCGTATCAGTTCGTCTGGGAGTTCTGGGTTCGCCATTTTCATCCCGATAGAAGGCGTACAGGCTCACAGAAAACCCTAATGCGTGCAATATTTCGTGTTTAACGGTGCTTAACAGGGTTTCCAGTTCTTGTGGTTTCGTGCTGATACTTCCTGGGCACAGATTGGCGTGGCCAGCTATTGGCCTAGAAAATATTAATTAAATTCTACCAAAAAAAGAATACGCGAGTTCGTGTAAAAGAGTATCGTAACGTAAGTAACAAATTTCATAATGATCATGATGGTATAATGCATTTCTATACGACGCTGAGGCCATTCATTACACTTTTCAATAGAATCTTCGTGAACTCTAATAAAAAATAACTTTATTTATCCTTCGCCGTACAATGACGAATCTGACTCGTAATAAGATCTTAATAGGAATAAGAAAAATTGTAAATACGAATACGAATTAAATGTGGACTATAATAAATGTATTTCTATACGACGCTGAAGTCATTAATTACATTTAAAGCGAATATGAAATCCATAAAAGCAAGACATACATTTGTAACATTACTTGTAATTAAATCATTTGTATAGGGATTAAATGGAGATTGAATTTTGTATCAAATGAACGTAATACATAATTAAAATAAAAGAAAATACAACATACAAAAGTAGAAGTAAAATAAATATATTAAATCTCGCTATTACAATTTGAATTCGAATTATTGAGAACGATAATAGGTAAGAAGAGATGTAAAATTGCCCGAAGATATTTTTAATTTTAAATACGCTAAATTTTAAATGTCCTGGCGAAAAGACACTTCGATGTACAACTGGGAACTACAGTGATTCAAACCATAATCGATATGGTATCACCGAAATATAACCGAGATAAGACCGATGTCAGAACCGATACTAAACATAACTGAGACCGATGTTACGTCAGAACCGTTATTTCGATAGCAGTTGTATCACTATTTCGTTGCTTCGTAACTGTTTTCAGAAGGGAAATCGATATTATATAACAGTTTTCAATTCCTGTCACGCAGTCCACCTAAATTGTGACGCGCCGCGACATCGCTGTCACGTTTCAATTACAGTTTTTGAGTATCACTTAAAACAGCTCAAATGGACGAAGGTCAAAAAACAGAGATATACGTTTTTCCAGAAAAGAAAAATTATTTTTCTACTTTTGTGTTACAAAGATCACGTTTACAACGTAGGAAAAATTTATTCGGTGTTTTTTTATTAATTCGGGAATTAGAAATTAATTTGTGAAAATAAAGACCCCCAAAATTCGTATGGGCTGTAATTTATGTCGATATAAATGGCCCATGATGAGAGAATGAATTACCTTACCGGTCTAATGTTGCTTCCTGTTGGCAATGCGCAGCATAGGCTACAGTTAATCCTTTATGGCACCTTTGAGTTTGCATTGCGGACACATAGAAGACAAAATCGGCACCGTCTATTCCACGACCTGCCCTGCTTCCTTCTGCTATTCCACAATTGTGTCCCGTCGCGTTACACGTTCGACAAACCTACGTATCAAATAAATCAATGATGTGTTATATTTAAACCGACACGCTGCAGGTATTTGCAAATTTTATTAAAATCTAAATTTAAATGTCAGTTTTTGCTCGTATCAACTAAAAGATCATTGAATTTCTTACGTCAAGGTGATCTTCGGGGACGACAACTTCACCACACATTGTGGTAGGTCGACAGCTATCTATACAGTGTGTGTGGTGATCTTTTACGAAGACTTGACTACTTTCGCATTTCCTGAAACATAGCAAATTGACACACCGTTATTTTTAAAATTCATAATCTCAGAATTTATTTTTTTACGAAGAGGAGAAGCACTTATACATAGAGGTAATATTATTTAGACGAATAAATAGAATTTATGATAGATAGATAGCAGAAGAAACATCCACTTGGGGTCATTCCAACAGAGTATGTAATTCCCAACACGGAAGTCACATTACTTGCACGATAAATTGCATCAAACCTATCGCAGACCTAACTCAGGAAAGCTCCATAAGGTGACTATCAACCTCCGCCATATTTAAAAACTCCCCACCCTCCAAAATCATTTGATACCTAAAATGCCTTTAGATGAAATTTAGATAGAAATAAAAGAAAACAAAGCGAGTAATTAATAGTTTCAAACCAAACCCAGACCTAACTCAGGACCAGCTCCATAGGGTGACTATTAACATCCGCCACATTTAAAAACTCCCCACCCTCCACAATCATTTGATACCCAAAATGCCTTTAGACTCAGCGGTTCACCAATCTTCCACTTCCGTTTCAAACGAAAGAAAACAAAGCGAGTGATTAATAGTTTCTAACGTAAATTACGTTACCTGTTCAGTCTAATAGTGTTTTTTGTTTCACGGACCATGAGTGCTCGTTCCCAAAAATGTACAGCTTCAGGCAGAATGGTGTTCTGAAACAAAGAATGATACGACATTTAATTCTGACGCAATTATCAATCAATTCTGCACGTATCGATAAATATGCAATAATACTCGCGAAGAAATACAATTTTCGTTATTTCCGGCTCGACAACTCGGCTATTTGCATCCCAGAAACTTGCTACTCGTTTAGCTATTTGAAAAACTACGCTAAACTCATTATATTAAACTCTTTTTAATGTTTTTAAGTTTGAAACTAACGCCTCCACAACACAACTTAAAGGAACGATAATTACGATTTAACGTTTATTAGTTTAATTTCTTATCGACTACATGAAATTAAATTACTCACATTAATGAGATCCAGTTTTTCATCGTCCAGTCTGTAACAAAAAACGACGAAAGTGTACGCTAATAATAGAATCATGAATCATGAATTACCCTGGCTAATATTACCGTGATATAATTAACGACAATTTGACGACAGGAAATAAACCTGTCAATTTCTTACATCAGCGATTAACTTAGAGACGTTTACAGGAAAACATCTAACCGCAACAACAAACTTAATTTATTTACGTTTCGAAGAAAAAGACGTGTTCAATGTTTCAAGTCGCAGTTGTCGTCTATTATTATTGTAGACAAAATTTACGTAAAATACTCGTTCTATGCTTCATCTTCCAATCTCTTATCAAATCCTAATATTCTTTGTCGCGATTAATTTCTTCTCAAAGGTAACGCAAACGAGCCTAACGGTATAAACTATGCAACGTACGCAATCACGGTTTTACGTTTAACTATACCTTTATCGCGACGCTCGAAATTAGAGAATTATTATTCAAATATAAACATACCTGTAGACGCTTTCGTCGTACGACAGAAGGATCCGAAGGGGCTGATTGATGCTACGTTTTTTTACTTCGTGCGCTGATTCTATATGAACACCATGAATAACCTACAATGAGAAGACAGTATTATTAACACTTCTGAAGAAATATCTCATACATTATTCAATTTATGAATTTAAACATTTACGATACTTCTACGGCTCGCAATAAGCCTGTATTTATTCATAGGGGGGCCCAAAATCATGCAGCGATCCAGAACATGTGTACATATTTATCGTGACTGTGAGAATTAGAAAATCCTTTGCTATTGTATAGCGTGAATCTTTAGTTTTCGACGTGCTACAAATCAAATGTTAAGCGTTGCTTCGAAGAAATATGTTTCATAGAGTGTTCCAATATGTCCATGTCCCTAACCCACGTTTTATCTTTTCTCATTTAATGATCAGACATCATCGACTGTACTATAAAGCTATAAATTCGATTACAATAGACCCTTGAAGAACGCTGTGATCCAGCTACAGACTTTACAGCTGCATGACAAATGCCTTTTTGACCTAAAAGTTTCTTATTTTCTTATCTCTAGAGTTTATCAATATAGTATACTCAGATTCGCTTTTACAAACATTCATATCGAAGGACATCGATTCCAACTCTGAGTTGACGGAAACAAAACATGAAAGATCTCACAGAAGACAAACTGAGAATCATCAAACTGGTACTTTACGAAACGAAAGGTGACTTAAACCAGGGTTCTTCTACGATCGTTGCCCAATTCGTCGCCACAGAGACGAGACATGTAAATAATATTACAGGGACGACATTAGATACGTAAATCGTGAAAAGATTACTCGGGAACAGCTCTTACACAAGGAAATTATGCAATGCTCCGAGTGTAAGCGGTTTGGTCACGCTGCCGCTAACTGTAACCTTAATTACAGATACGCGAAATGCGATGGCAATTGTCCGAAATGGTCTGGCGAAAGAAACGCCGGGTAAAGTCTTTTTTATTGTATGAACTGTAATACTCACGGTCACCCCGCGACATACAAAGGACGTTCAAGCTTCGGACTCGGGAGTATTCTGGATCAACCTGGAAGAAAAAAGCGTCTCCAGACTCGATGGCTAACAACCAAGCCTAGCGCTAGAGAGAAGAAAGCTACGACCAAGTTACAGTGACCGTATAAACTAACAAAAATACGTCCTTCGAGCGACGGAATGCTCGAGCAAAGGAACATAGCAAAAATGCTGCGTATTTTAGACGTATCGAACGAAATTTCTGAACGGATTGGCAATTTATAGCAACTAGTCCATAACGATATTAAAAATAGTCAAACGATATTAAACTCTGGTTCGCCACGATATTTCTACGTTTAAAAAATTTTTATTAAAAATATTGAATTGGTCCATACGTTTTTGTTTTATATTAAATGTAACTCATAACATTTAACTATTATTTGGCTACGTATTATATATCATTCGAGAGTTTCTGGTGTATTTTTTTAGGTTCAAACAATAAAAAGAGTTGTGGTCAAAAAGTACGGATTTGCAAGCTCAAGAAATGAACATCGATACATTGATAAATTTTACTATAATATACTGACAAAATAGTACAGAAATGGTTTTCATGATTCGCCATTTAAAAACAATGGGAAGAGTATGAGAACTTAGACCATGGAAGAAATTACAAATTTCACATTTGAAAAATTGACCAATCCAATAGATTTCGAAAAATATGATCTCGAAATTTTAAGGTTGAATTTGCAAAAATAACAATAGCCATTTGCTACTCTTTCTTTTTGTTTTACTGTGGGGTCTTCCCATAATTTCGTTGGTGATGGTTCTACTAAAACATTCTGGATCTTGAACCTTACGATAAAAATGTGATATCGAAGAAGAGTGAATGCATGGAACATGTTGCAAAAAGAATGTGCACCCGACTGAAAAACGTTTTAAAAAAGGAAAAACTTGGAAGACACGATTAACAGTTGCGCTTATAAAAGGTTGAGAAAATACTACGACTAACGAAAATCCTAAACAAAACGGAAAACTTGACGAGTTTTAGCATCAAGCATTTCCAAAAATATGTAAAAACATCTGCTGCTAATTTATAGAGATTTATTAGAAAGATGATTAGGTGGAATTCAGAATTTCAACTAAAGTTTCGATTCGACTGTTCAGCGTCTGGGACCAAAGCATCTCTGCGGTTCTAGAACTACACATACACTAGATGAAATTTCTGTAAAAACATTACTGTTTTGAATTAAAGAAATTTTGATAATATAATAAAACGAAACTTAGAAAATGGTTGAGGAATAATAAAAAGCAATAAACCAATATTAAAAACGAAGAAAACGTTTTATTGTTATTATAAAATATAACAGTTTAATGTATAGAAGTGTGACGAAATTTGCATAGGAACAGACTATTAAATTATTAATAAAAACAGAAAAATTATAATATCAGTAACTAGTATTTCCATCGATAGATTTAATAACTTCAAATATTCGATTCTTCGAGTAGTATGGATTTTTATTTAACTCGTATCTTACTTCTTTTTCACGTTCTTTAATACTTTTGTAGTGCTTACCGTTTTAGTATATTTTTCTTGACAGAACTGCCCATAATTCAGATCCGGGGGAAAGAAACGATATAGCTTCATATGTACACACATAAATCGTGTCGATAATATTTGACACCATTGGAACCGTTCAAATTAAATTTATCATTGCAATTTATTTTATTGTTTTATCTTTTGTCTATAATTTTTCTTCGTAACATTCTGATAGGAACTGAATTATTGTACATACTGTAATATTATATTATAAATTATATATTTCAGTTTAAATACTCTTGTTAAGTCGCGAACCATGTTTCTAGTGCTCATAATAAAAAAAAGGCGAATAAGTATAAATTTTGTACTTAACTCGATCGATATTCTAGTGTTTTTCTTTATAAATTGAAATATCAAGAATTTTTGTTTATACACGTCGTTCCACAATAAAGAAACGATCGATTTTTATCAGTAAATCGTGGTCTTCTTAACGAGTAAATATAAAGATACAAAATATATAAAATATATTTTATTTTACTAATATAAATATAAACATCCCTATGACTTTCGTAAATTGGTTTATTGCACAATACACAACAATATAATATTTTTTTATAATCAACTATAAATGTAAAAAAGTAACTTCTCGTTCCTGCACCCTGAAATCTTCTGTGTCTTCCATTGATTTGCACTTTTTATCGTTCAGAAACTAGATTGTATTTTGCTACCATTACACGTTTAACAAAATATGTAACATAAATATAAATATTTAAAAAAATAACACGTTTCAATTTTAAAGATTGAATTATAATGACAAAATTAATAAATAAATATACATGTATACAAAAAATAATACATTAAAGGAATTACACAAAAATTTATAATCGCCTATTTAAGAAAAACATGTTTCCTGTTTATAATTCAAAGTCTGATCTCCGGAGTGAATTATTTTTAAATAGCTGGACTATTTCGACTGTACAAGAGTGGCATAATAATTAGAGTTTTAATTGAAGTCTTGCATGGAGGAATAAATTAAATATAAACTGCCTTGGTGCTATTTTAAACATAAACTTTAGGTTTTTGTTCACGGAATGATAACGAGCTCGTAAAATAAATCACTTTTTATTTATTTATGCAGGCAGTTTTGCTGGGGTCATGAATAACCCTAGTGTGCCATTTCAGAGTTGATATCAATTAAAACGAAAATTACCAGAAATAATAAAGAAGGTTCGAAGCTAATTTTGGGACAAAGGACGAACGATTTTTTTTACCACGCCTCTTGCCTCTTAAATAAGTCCCATGGATTCGCATATCGTTTTAACTATAGTAAAACGTGTATAACGAGAAGGTGGCGGCCTTTATGGCTCCTTTCGAAAGTCAGGTACGAGACCTTCGGTAATACAATACACCAGAGATGGGAAACCAGTGGCCTATAGGCCCCATGTGCCATTTCAAACTGTTCGGTGCCGCCTTTTCGCATATCTTATCAATTATGCACTTTCTTCCATTTATATAAATAACAATAACCAGTAACCAGGTAAAACAAGGAAAAATAGAAATTTGCATCGCCAGAAATTAATCGAAACAATCGTTTGGATCATTGATGTTGTTTACTTCCAATTATACATTCCATTTTTTACAATCGATCTTTTTATTTCGTCCCTTGACGCGCGATTTAATAACAAGTAACTTTTCAAATGTATGTTATTTAATTTCGTTTAACGTTTCTCACAAAAAAGGAATAAAATTGTTTCACGAACACCTTGCGAATACAAAAATGTGTTAATTTCAATCAACAAACCAATAATCAACAGGTTAAAAGGAACGCACACGGGTTAGTGTGTAAAATAAATCACGAAATCGGTAAAAACAAATACAAGCAAGTTTGGTGGATGTACACTGTCGCTTAGAAGTATTAGGACACGATTAATATTTGGGTTATCATAACTCTAAGAAAAACAGTCGTCCAATAACCTTCTAGATATTATTTTAAAGATCGAACCATCTACTTTTACATCCACGAATTGGATTTCTTTGGGAATTCTTTTACACTAAGAAACGAATAAGAAAGCGATGCTTTTACTCTAAAAAATGTTTTAAATTTGAAGCGACTAGAAAAAATATTTTAAATATTGTACCCATCTAAAACTGCTATAAATGTTAAAATTGAAGTCTCTTCTTTACTGCAATCTCTTAAAAAGTGTATGTGTAATATCTTTTCGCCATTTTATTCCAGTTTGAACGAACGGCGTCAGCATTGCAATATTCAACGATCGTATATGTTAAAATCTATTATACACATGTAAAGTACATGTTCCACTTTTAAATCACTCGATAAAGAAAAATTTATTCGAATTCTATAATAAATTTAGATCGTTTTCTCGCTATTATTACTTACAGAATAAGTTATTTTTCTCGATCGATATGAAATAAAATGACGAAAAAAACCTTATGTTAAATTTTGCAGTAATCGTCATAAAGTATGAACTTTAATCTCTAAATGTATGGTAGTTTCAATTATGTAAAAAATTTGTTAAATTTGAGGGAGTCGTTAGAAATTAAAACATTTCTTAGAGTATTTTCTCCTCGTTTTCTTGCTTGCTTCTTAGTGTAAATAAACCTTCGAAGAAATTCAACTTGTGAATGGAACAATAGAAGATTCAATCTTTAAAATAATCTCGAGAAGATCGTCGTACAACTTCTCTTTCACGAAGTTGCAATACTTCAAAGACTAACACATTTTTAACTGGATTACGCAAAAAAAACAAAACTATAAATACAATAAGAACGAAGAGAAGGGGGAGAACAAAAGAAGATACTTACAAAAGCACGCAAGATATGTCCACATCCAAATTAATTATGGGAATGCAGAAGTAGTTGCTAACCGCATCCTAAATATAAAAGTTGAGAATGTTAAATTGGGGGCCAAAAGTAAGCACGTTCGTGATAAATAAAAAAATATATGCTTCAAACCTAGAAATATAATATTATTATTATATACATAGGGTGTATGAGCAAGAAGTAATAGAGATAAAAAAACAATTAATAATGCTGAAAGAAATACCTTCTTCGCCCGAGCAATTAAAGTATCAAAATGGTAAAGTCATTTTAAAAAATTAGAAACTAGTCGATTGCGTGAAACAGACAACAGGAAACATCTGTAATATAAAATAACAGGTCGAGTCACGTTGCTATTTTTTGCATTAAGTTTGGAAAAAAGAAATGAGTTTTGGTGTGTCCGTTTAAACATTAATGGTAATATTTTTACATATTTCTATGCTTACCATCTCTTAAATAAATTATACTTTTATTTATACCGATTTCATAATTTATTTTATTATTATTCACATCTTCCTCATACTTAATGTTACGTGTTTGCGTTTCTTTTGATCCGTTGATTGTTGGTTTGTTTATTATATTAAGGATAATGTTATCCACAACAACTTACTTTAAGTTCCTAATTAAAAAAAAAAATATAATAACCCTCTTTTATAAATCTTCCCATAATTCTATGATTGCCATGGTGTCCTTCATTTTATTCGATTCGTAGTCAAAATGTGATAGAAAAGTAAAATCTTAATTATTAATTACTTATTATTTGATATAATATACAATATTATTTAATTTAATTTCGAGTTTAAGTTTTACGCGCTGAGTATTTAATAATGGCGGAAGCGCGGCATATTTGAAATACTATTGGGTAATTTAAAATTGTAAAATATCTAGAAAGGTTTTTCGGACTACCACACGACACACTAATAAGTAAAACATAAAAAACATGATCATAAATAGTACATAAAGATTCAGTATATGACAGGTCTATATAACATATAAATAAAAATGCTGTGTTTCTGTCATTGTAATTTATTTTGAAATAATGATAACATAGTGACAATTAATCAGGGAGATTTTCCTCATTGGACCACGCAGGATTGTACGCTTACAAGCACGCAATAGGTGTATTTATATTAACTGTATGCGACCTACAACCAAAAACAACATTAACAAGCACTAAATACGAGTTATATTTCGAATAATATGCATATTTAAGATTAACCATTTTGCTAATCTTCTGTGGAGCTTTTCAGCCTTTGAGATTTACTACTTGCATTTAATAAAAACAGATATTTATAAATTATTCTATTGGGGAAAAATAATTTCTAATAACGTTGATATGAGTATGTAAAAGATTAAGTAATTATGCAAATTAGAGTATAACCTTAATCTTGATATACATATGTTGTCAAGGACACCCTCCCTAATCAGATACAATAAGTTTTATGAACACTAAAAATTTGGAGCAATGCAGCACATATATTCAGCAATTATTTTCTAATTTCGACAAAAATTTAATAGTTCAAGAGCCACATCATTAAAACTGAAAATAATTTATACTTTCTTTTCCGGTTAAAGAAACCAGAAAATTGTGCTCCAAAAACAAAAAGTATGGTAGAAACTAATTTCTAAGAACACGATAAAACTGGCGACCGTCTTCTGCTGGTTTTCTATATTTCCTCTAAAATTAATGACTTCTAAGCGGGGGCGTACGTGCACATACTCCAAAAACACGTGGTTCGCTGGCGCGTGAAAACAAGTTCACGAATATCGTTCTCAGCAAGATCAATGTCACGTCCCAGATTGCGTACCTAAGAACAAGCACTATTGGAATTCATAAGACGTTTAAGACACTCCTGATGTAAAACATACGTAATATCACTAACACGCCGATCCTCTGTTTGCGAAACGAACAATACGAATTTTGCAATAACTTTATAAAGAACGTCCCGTCCTCCGCGTCGTAGAAACTATTTGCGAGCGTAATAAAGAGCGCGTTGGAACCACATCGCGTAACAAGAATATCGACCATGTGTCGGTAATAATACCATGATCAATGGCACGTTAATGTTGAGCATTTAAACAACCAATGAGTAGAAGAGAACGGCTGCTGATTGGCGGAGCAAAGTGGGACGCGCACGAGACACAGGTATGCAAGAGAGACAGCACGAGCACGTGACACGTGAAACACACGCTTCGTTGAAGTCATACAATTTCTTTCCCACAGAAATGGCACAGAACTCGTTCGACGCAACGAAGAGGTGGATCTTTCGTAATTGTGCAAGCGTGGTGGAATAAAAGGGCGACGAACGTCGGCCCGGGAAGAGAATTAATGGAAGGGAAATAGAGCACTGGCGACCAGAAGTCGCGGTTGCTTAGCCGGTGTGCATCCACCGCCGAACGCGGAGGCAGACACAAAAGTGAAAAGAGAGTAAGAACGAAGGAGAGAGGGAGAGAAAGAGAGTCGTCCTTTTCGTGTAACGCTTACCTCGTGTGCCCGGGGATATCGGTGACTGCAGTGACGAAGCTCGAACATCCCGCATGCAGGTTCCGTGCCACACACCGCGATTATTACGATTAGCGGCAATACGACGGTGCCGCATTGCATCTTCAACCGCACCAAAACCGCCATCACGGACGACATCCGCACTCAGAAGACATGACACATACTGAGCGCGCCCGCCGACGCCGCGAATTTATATAGACGTCGCGGCACACAGCGCCGCGCTACTCGCGTTCGATATCAAGAGCATGGCAGATGCTCGTTGGTGTCAATTCGACAACTTCTCCCGAGTGCAACCTGTATAATAATCAACGGAACTCGAATCGCAAGTGCAACGAAACTCCGAGGTCACATATTTTGTACTAACGAAAGTATTAACTAATTTGTTCGATATTTCGATCAGACACGAATCCTTGTTTAACCCCTTAATTACGGCAAACATTTGACACTTTCCTGATCTTATCAGTGTGAATCTCAACGTAGTGAACGTATTAAATCTCTTTCCGAACAAATTCTACGAAAACACTGCACAACACATTTGTAATTAATTGTAAATGATATGTTAATGTTGAGTATAGTTGCTTTCGCAAAAAGATTTCCCGAAATGGAAGTTACGTATGGTCACTTTTTTGTTAGTATTTGTATCCGATAGTAACTCCGTATAATCAACTTCACATTAGTTATTTATTTAGTAAAATGAGTAATAAATATTTCAGCGGTCTAAATTTTATGACTGGTTTAATAGATAGACCTCTACGCGTTTGTACAGTCTGGTTTTCTGTCTTTAAGGGGGAATTCTCGTGTAACGGTTCTAAAAGCAACGGAAAACTATCGTTTATTTTGGAAGATATAAGAGGACATATCTGGACTACGGAAACAATTATTTTTATTATTCATTAATCAATGTAGAATCATTAACCTCTTCAATGATCTAACCCCTGTTTGTATATAGATAAATTATGTCTCTACAACACATGATAAGTGGCTGATAGGCAAAAGTTTAAGATCTGTACACAACATATGGCCCCCATATTTTATCTACTACAGTTAACAATGATATATAACTAAATTTTTATACTTCTATTTTCTAATCTCATTTTTACAAGATCCCTTTATTAAACTTGTAAACAGCTTACCTCAGTGTCTTAAAATCATATCAGATATTGTGTTTAATAAGTGGATACAGTTTGCCCCGTTGAACAATTTAATTTTGTCCTGAAAGTATTTTTGTACATCCATAATCACTGGATTTAATTATATTCATAACAATAAAAACATGCATAACATATTTTTCCTTCGATACTACATTAATCAGTGTAAGAAAATATACAGAGAGATTTCATAAAAATGTTGCAATAATTACTAATTAAATGTAGTAAAATCCCTGCTATATAGTGTACTAGTGTAATCATATTTATAAACAAATATAAAAAAAGATGTTAAAAAAAATGAAAGAATAATTTGAATTATGAAACATTAACTACAAACATCATTATAAAATTAAAAAAAAAACAGAAAAGTAATTAAAATGTAAGTTAAGTGAAAAGACAAGGCGATAATATTATGAATCACATTTCATAAAATTAAATGTTTAATCATTGTTGAGATATATTTGAGCAGGATATGGTATTATTACTAGAATAAGGTCTTCAATATTATGTGTGTAACATACTTAATAAATCATTATAATTTATTAATGTTTTTTAGCTTGTTAACACTATCACCATTTATTGGCCTTTGGCAATTAATAAATATTAATTTTTTAAAGATGCGATAACGTGGTGGCATAATACTGGCATTCTACGCGATAAAAACAAGTCCAATTCCTCGATATTTGTATCAATTTCATTTTATCAGTTCAAATTAATTAGTCTTACGTGTGAAATCGCGCGTTAATTTTGTACGTAAAATAATTTGATTTATTACGTAAAAAGAAAGGGACTTATCATTATATACACACATAAAATTCCAGACTTTTCAGTAATGAAATAATTGCAGATGTAAATCTCATTACTAATAATGAATCTGATAATAACAATATACATATATAAAGAATCCGTAAAAAATGCTAAAATTAGTATTTGAACTTTGACAGTTTAAAGTTCGAAATTTTTAAGGAAAAAAGACGACCTATTATGATGGGAAAAATAAATTATTGAAGAGGGGATCAAATTCGAGAAATATAAAGACGAAATGATACTTACAAATTTGTCCTATAGTTTACATAACAGCAACCCTGTTGTAGTTGTTAAATATAATCAACAACCTTATTTAGTACTATTCGTTCAGTATGGAAAAGTTATCAAATATAGTAACAAGTCATTTTTAACAGTGCATATAAATAGATAATATATTGATCATGTGTACATTAAATATATTTTCATTTGTTTTAACTTTTACACGTCTGTGCATACCATTCTTTACTTCTGAGACAAATGGTGCTCACGCAATGAGGACAACGCGTTAAAAACTTCGGGCTTACCGGTTGCTTCGATTTAAGATGAGAATTAACTATATCCGCCAGAGCATCGATAAAGATAGGATGATCGTTTGGCGCAGCAGCTCGTTTTATTCTTTCAATGCCGAGCTACAAATGAGAAAAAGTCGATTTTAACCCATAACTTTATCAAAATTGTAACGAATGCTTACTTCTTCGGCTAAATCTTTGCAGTACTCGATATCCATCTCGTGGAGAGTTTCAATATGTTCATTAACAAACGCTACCGGCACTAATATAAAATTCTTTTTTCCTTGCTTAACATATGCTTTTAAGGCATCGTCGGTAAAAGGCGCCAACCACGGTAATGGTCCAACCTAAATATACATTACGAAATTAATATACTAATATGGCAAAATCAAATTAACATAAATAGCATAAAGAATAATAAAGATAGATAAAGAAACAATTGAACAATTCTTTTGGTAATTTTTTTAACCGAATGAAAAGACTTCTCCTTTTAAATATTATTTTCATTAATTTTTGTTAAACATAAACTTTTTTATAGAACACAGTAAACTAAATAAGTGTTTACAAAAGAGATGACCTCATGGATTAGAACAGTCTGGTTCTATTTATAAAATCATAAATACATAATTACGAAATTCTACTAGTTCTTTCGTTATGTTAAAATTAAATGCAAATACTTTCTTCGTTCATCTTTTCCTTTATAAAATTTATGCAAGACAGTAACGTAGAATTAAAATCACGAGCATAAATAAATAATTCATTATGTTGTACTCGTTACAGTAATCACGGAAATTAATTGGTATAACAAGCGTGCATATCCATATATCTTTTCATTAGAAATACGAAAATCTGTTTTTTTTTAAAGAACATATTAATGCAATGAAAAAAAATTTCTGTACCTTTGACTGCCACACTAAATTGTACGGATTGCAGTAATTTAATTCTTTCATTACCAATGCAACTGTTGCCCCAACTTCAGATGGATAAGAATCTCCTCTATTCACTGCCTAAACATACGATACAGAAAACAATTTGTTAATAATTGGTAGTACATTTAAAACATCGAATTATACATAATAAGAAAACATAGAAACCTTTAGAGGAAGTGAATGAGCTGAAAATAAAATTATAACATCGTCTTTTATATTATCAGGGAATTTAACCAATTCGTCCTTAATTCTTTCAGCAATTGCCTTTACGAATAATGGATGCGTTGCCCATCTATCTATTACGCTCCATTTCATATTAGTAGGTAGCTGCCTGCAAATGACGAAGTGTTAAACATAAGTCATCATATTGGACAAACATTAAAATTTTATTCTTTACTTAATATATTTAAAATTAACTAATAATAAATAATTCTTCCGGCAAAAAAAATGTTCGATGTTTCGATCCACGATGAAGGTCTTTTTTTAAAATTATTAAAATATCGTGCCCCCTTGTCGATTTACAAAAAAAAGGAATTTTTTTCGTAAAATGTTAGTTTAGATTCTTATAAATAATATACAAAAAGTTTGAAAAAATTCGTAATAATGAAAGTAATAAAAGAATGTGTGAACCAGATGAGTTTGTTACAGGACTAGTCTAGTTTTTCAGCTAAAAAATTTTTGCGCGGCATTTTTACGTTTTTATTGATATGATATTCGATATTTCAAAAGCTTCACGCCGTTGAATTAACTAGTTTCCGTGAAAATTTCGTTAGTTTTACGACACATAAGCATAGATAAAAAAAAAGTTAAGATAAGGCCTAAGAAAAGAGTCCCACGCTAAAAAAAACATGTAGGAAGTGTTGGCGCATCTGCAAGGAAATTGCACGACAATCTGCAATACGATCGTTGATCTAAAGCAGCCATACTCAACCTTTTCTTTAAAGATAAAAGCATTACTTGTGATATAGTACACTATACTTAATAATATAACACTGTAAAAATAAAACTCAACATCTAAATGCATCGAAGCGTTTATTTAAAAATTAGTGTAATTTTCAATGTCGAACGCTCAAATTATTACGAAAAAACGGAAATTCGATGTTTTCAAGATGCTCGTGTTTAGCACACAATGCACGTAATTAAAAAAAAATTCAAAGACACAAAATATTCTTTTTTTAAATTTAATTACATAAAAGTACAATAGCTGACTCATTCTCTTAATAACAAAATTTCTTTTAATGGAAAACTATGTAGAAGGGCATGTATCTACAAATTTAATGAAACAGTATTAATATATTCGGAATAACTACCTTTTTTTATAATACTTATATATTGCATTAAAGCTAGATCCAGTTGTGGCACAACTATATTGTGGATACTGAGAAAATATTACTGTTTGTTGGACACCATCTCTAAACAAAAAGCAGTCTTTGTTTATAATTATTATTTAATTATTATTTATGATTTTAAGACATTAATGTCCTTACTCCTCTAACTGTTGAAGCGTATCTTCAGTGAGAGGATCAACATATCGAAAAGCTACATAGTACTTATGAGGTGCAGTTTCTGGTGAAACCTTGTCCAACTTTTGGCACAACAGTTCACCCTGTATTTTTGTCCACTTTAAAATAGGTGAACCTCCGCCAATTTCTGAATATTTCTTTTGTACATCTGGTGTACGACGCTTTGCTATCCAAGGACCTAACTGACTGTAATGCACATCATGATATACAAACCTCTTTAAAATAACAATTATCGAGGTAAAGAACTAATTTGTGCAAATAAACCTTTGAATTGGTAGTTGTATCATTTCACGATCAGTCATTATACGTAATAAATACTCATGCACCTGTTCAATACTAGAAGGTCCACCCATATTAAGCATTAAAATACCTGTTTTTGGCTTAAGGCTATTTAATTGATTTTTAGCTGCCTCTATAGAAATGTGACGACAAGGCAAAATGGAAAATTTTCCATATTGCTTTCCTAAATAATGATACGAAAAAATATATTTGATTATGCATATTTAGGATAATAAATACAATAAAAAAATACTGTATATAATAATAAGAATAAATATTGTATAATATAATCTTAAGTTTATTATTTAACTACAAAACGTATTCCTTAGTCATTTTCATAGATTTTATAATTTAAAAATCATTCATATAGATAGCATAAATATATTATATATAAATTCTAATCTTTACTTACCGAATTGCAGCAATGTTGATAATTTACTTGCCATGTTTGATAAAATAAACTCAAACTGAACACTTTAACACACAACAAATACAATGAATGCGGCAAAGTTGTAGATTATGCACTATCACGATAATGACAAGTCTGACGTTACTTACCGCTGCTTATAGGTTAGGTTTCAAAGTAAGGTTATATTTGGTGGGTACAGAAATTTTGCATATTGCGATTACACGGCTTGGGTTTATAGAGTAATTTTCTAATACATAGTGGTCTTAATTAATTCTAGTAGAAGTATATCATTAAACAAATATTAATACATTTGACAGATACTATAAACAATCACTTGCCGCTAAATTAAAATACAATCATGACAGATCAAAATAATCAAGAAATGGCTTCATCGGAGTTAGGTACTCTTGATTAGTAAGTAGTACGTTCCGTGTATCTAAATACGAAACACTTAATTAACATTACTTACACGTCACAAATATTTCTTACAGTTGGGAAAGAGTATACGCGGAGGAACTTAATAATTTTAAGGATCATGGAGACGTAGGGGAGATATGGTTTGGTAGAAATAATTCACTAAAGGTTACACGGTAGGTCATTTAAATAATCTGTAAAAACTATAATAAAACACGAAGACAAATAATACGAAGTAAATTTTCACATTAAATAGTAAAACATTCTAATCTAAAACCAGTGGCGCTACCTTTTGTTTACTGTGAACGTAAGAATTTTGTCGCCATTACAAAATAATGTCTAAATTTTGGAATTGAAATATAAACATTCTTGCTTTGGTATATAATATTAGTAAACAGAATATTTTTGTCATTTTATGTAAAATATTATGAAGCTTATAAAATTGTAGTTTTAAAGTAATTTGTTTTCAAATTAGTTATTATGAAATTGTTTAAAAATTGCGTCGATACATTTTAAGAAAGTCTATTTAGTTTTTAGTACTGATTGTAATATTTCAGTTGGATTACCACGCATCTTAAACTTAATAAGAAAGATGACAAAATAATTGATATAGGGTGTGGAAATGGAATGACATTAGTAGAATTGTCAAAGGATTTTACAAAATTGATGGGTATAGATTACTCTGAAAAGGCAATAGACTTAACTCGGGAAGTATTAAAGAAACACAACCTATTGCATATTGATTTGAAAGTTTATAATATAGTGGACTCTGAAGAATGTGATTTACTAAAGGATTTTAAAGTAGCACACGATAAAGGAACATATGATGCTATCTGTTTGCATCCTGATGATCCAGCAACAAAAAGGCAGAAGTACATAGAGAATGTGCATAAAATTCTCTTGCCCGATGGTTATTTGGTCTTAACATCATGTAACTGGACCAAAGGGGAATTAACAAACCATTTTCAAAATTGTATGTTATTTTATTGTTGCTTTTTTTTAGCAATAAAGAACATTTTTAAATCCTTTGTAGTCTCTTATATAAAAACGAAATTTAATTCAGAACCATATATGCAATAACACTTATTCTCTTTCCAAGTTGAACATAATTGCCAAATTTCAAACATACTAAGGACATTGTGGACTACAAAGGACTATTAATATGTTACTCATTACTTTACAGTATATTAGGGTTATATTCAAGGTGGATCAATATCTTTGTCCACCTTGAATATCTCTGTTATTTCTAAAGATATAGAGAAATATTTTATAGAAAAATTATATGATATGGAGAGGTTCATAATATGCAAGTAACAATTTTTATATACGTGGAGGGATTTCGGAGATTTTTTCTTAGTAAAATAGCATGTGTTTAGACAATTTCAATGACCCCCAAAACAAGGTCATTCGGTAACAGATAACAAAATGCCAAGTGACTTACGTTATTTGTTAAAAAAAACTTTGATACGGGATTCAAACATTTTAAAATTAAGTCCCAAGTTAAAAATCATTTTATTAAATGTTCAAAATGGTGTCCGCGTACATTGCCGCTCATAAGTATTAGGACACTTGGTCGAAAAGTTCGTTAATTCTCGAACTGTTATAATTTCATGGAAAGAAATCGTACAACGATCATTTTGGGGTTATTTTAAAAGTTGAACTCTCTATTTTCACATCTGCAAGTGGTATTTCCTTGAAGATCCAAAAAAAAAATATATCATATTTAGACAGCCTCCAAAAATTTAAAAATTTTGTCATGCAACTAAACCACCATAAATTCGAATATTAAAGCTTCATCTTTGCAATAACCCCATTGAAAATTCATATACGATTTTTTTCGTTGTTTTATTGCACTTTGAATCAGGTGTGTGTCTTCAGCATTGTATTCTAGTATTTCTGTAAGAAGTAATGTTATTAAATTCTTGTTAATAAGTTTATTAATTACTGATAATGCCCGTTCTCTCGACAATTGGTATAATAATGTTACACGGTATTAATAAAATATAATAATGTTTCAGATTTTAATGTCGTGAACGTGCTTCCCGCCTCCGATAGATTCCAGTTCGGCGGACAAATCGGAAACACTGTAACACAATTAGTCCTCCAAAAGAAACAATGAATAAAGAATTTTTAATATACTATGTATGCAATGTTTTTTATTTAACCACCTTGTACAACGTGTTCTGGGATGAGTGGTATACGTGGATAGAGTTTAATACTACGTATAAAAATAAATCAAAAGATTCGTTTTATACATATGTGTTTGTTTAACTTTCGACCCGATGGATTTCACTATCTATGCACTAGTATATTGTATATTATTAATTACATTTATCGATCTATTATGTCTACTAAAAAAGAATTTTTTAAATTGATAACATTGGACAGAAAGTCTTATTTAGGATTTGGAGAACATGAACAGAGTTAAAACAGAGAAACAAATAATCATTTTTATCATGTGATAAGAAAAATCTATATTATGTCAGGATTTGTTTTATCTTTCGTATTACCAGATTATTGACGGGTTTCGTAAACCTAGTGTCCTTCTATACGTAATTACTGTATATGACCATCGCAAAAACTTTGTTAATATTGATAGTACAAACCGATAATAAGAAACTGATGGTAAATAGTCAAAGCGTAGCGTTACTAATGTTTATAAAGGTGAGATTTGTTATGTGGAAACAGAGTCAAGTGCATATACACTGTGGTCAATTGCACCACCCGTTCCAGGACACTCTGTATAATTGGTTCCCTGTAACTGACACATAACAAGTTGCAAGTATCATAATTTTACTGGTATTTAAAACGCAGCAGTCGACTATGAAGAGGAAATATTTTTTTTTCTGCCGGTAACAAGTTTGTATAATGGAGACAAATAATACGCCTTACTATTGTACTATTATCGAGTTATAAATGTTACAAAATACATTATAGTTAAAATAAGCACTGCCGTTAAGTTAGTGTGCCGATGGATTTTGTATCAGTGTATATTATTCTTATTTAAATATTATATATTTCGTTTTATACAGTCATATTGATAATTAAGTCACGTTGGCATATAAGAATGTTGTATGTATGTTAACTATTGCATGCACGTATAATTACGTTCGAATTTTTAGACTAAAATGTGCAGTGTACGTAATGTGTAATTTAAAATAATATGTTTTATGTATACTCTATATTTTGATAACGTAATTTTACGATACAATTTATCGAAGTCTTCTTTGAAAGTAAATTATAGTGATTCGAGTGTACTCTGAAAATGTTATCACTTTTCGAATTAAAAAATAAATATATTACATAAATATCTAGAAGTTCACATACTTTAACATGTTTAAAAGTTTATAATTATTCTTTTAAAATTAATGCAGAACTAAAAGTTGTATTTATATTTTGTTCAAGATCCGATTATATAGTGTAATACATACGTATATTATATAATTACATATCATCTGTATTAAAATGCACAGAAAACGGTTTATATTATCTTATGATATTTAAAGAGAAAATTGTTCACGGATAAAATATTCATTAATAATACAAATATTATGGTAATATTTTCAGTAGATTACGTTCCTATTTTACCGTACAATAGACGATATCACTGTACAATAAAATTTAATTCTTAACTGCCTAGAGTGACATATATTATATAACTTTCAAATTTCTGCTACTTTATGATAGAGCATGTAATAAATTGTAATACTATAATCCATGAATTTGGTTTCTAAATTGTAAATATTCTGAATTACGAGTATATTAATAAATTGTAGTTCTCTTGATTAAGGAATAAATTGATAATTCAATTTTATAACACCAAAACAAAATTGTTAGGCAATTAAAAATTGAAGCACATAATATTTTAGAATTATTATATAATGTAATAATATTATATAAATTAGTTCATTTGTATGTTGATTATTTGTATGTATGTATGTTTGTACACGATAAATTCGAGAACCACCAAACCGATTTATATTCAACTTTCGTTATTAAATAGTTTAATTTTCCAGTTTGTAGTAAACGAAAATGCAAACTAAGTTTGTATCCTTTCTCTTAAAATTAATAGTTTACCTATAATAACATTTCTATACTTTTAATTTTCAGGTATTAATTTGCTTCTCATTATATGCAGTATAATTTAAAAACAGCTGAATCAATTTACACGAAATAGTTGTAGCTATACAAAAGAGATCCTGAAAATACTTTAGTGAAAGTTTCATTAAAATCGGTGGAGTAGTTTTCGAAATAATAAGATGTAAAGTTCTATAATAAAAGCTACTATAATCTCCTCTATTTCGATAGGCTCCCTTTATTGGCGCTTTTTTTTAAATAAATGAAAATTCATATGAATTTTATCGCGTAACATTTGATTATTGAGAGAGAGAAATATGTATTTTATGGAATATACTTATAAAGATATATCGTATATAATAAAATATTATTTTAGTTATAAATAATTTTATACCTTTCAAGTATGTTTTCTAAGTATACTAATAATACAAGTATATTTTCTAATAAAGTTATAGCAGTGTTTCGATGAAAGGTAGAAATTAAAAACTTTTATATTTCCTATTGTATCTTTATGTGAGTATTATAAATAATCTGGTGAAGTTTTCCTGGTGAAAATTACTTGAAACACGGCCATATTGGAGGTATTTTCACGTACAAGTAAAACTAACTCTAATTCTGTCGTGTTTTATCTAATTTTCATTAAGAACTCGTCGATCCATTATTAATACTTTCATAGCGATACAATGACTATAACAGCTCAACTAGCTGAATTTTAAAATCTACGTTTCATCGAAGCGTTACTGTATATAATTAGTTTCAATGAATAAGCATAATTTCATATTGTAACTAGAACTATATGCCGTATGTTAGACTTAAAACAATTTTTTATAAACGTGGTCAAATTAATACGATTACTGGTGAAACTTTAGGATCCTGAAAAAAGGTAACTTCTCATAACCATAATCTCCGTTTGAAACAGTAAATAACGAAGTTTTTACATGAAAAGGATGTAAATGTCACAGAAAATTTACAAACGATTATTAAATTACAATAACAAAAATTACTACCAGCACAAAGAACTAAAAATGGAAGTATTAAAGACCACGACGAATAAGAAGTAATTAAGAAAGGGTTAAGCACACTAAACTCCATTATTATAACGTATGTTTATAAAATAAATTATTTTATCGACAAGATGTGATTTCATTTGCAATCGCTTAATTTAACCACGACATCGTAATTTTAGTTGATTCAAATTTTAAAGGAACCAGCATATACATATAATATCCAAACGAATAAGATTCTGTAATATTTTTGTTATTAGTATTTCGAAATTTTATAGCGAATATAAGGAACTGACGTTTCCTTTTAGAAGATTAAAAACAAGTAATAGAATTGTAACATGAAACGTAAAGATGGATGCACTACCTGTGGAAAAAAGACATACAATATTTATTATTAGAGAGATCATGCAATTCTAATCATCTACAAACGTGTTAAAGGAAAATCAATTATTAATGAACGCGAATAAAATTAAAAATTATTTGAAAATTTATCGAGCAGCCTTCCAGTTGAATACTATACTGGTCTGACCATCTATTACTGTTTCTACTTATACTGATATCCGAGACTCGGCTATTAATATTCAAAGTCGATTTTCTTGGAAACGAAGTCATAAATGAAAAGATTTTATTTTTTTATCTCGATTGTACCGTCGATACTGGGAAATTGGAGTAAGAAAAAAAATTTGTTTCTCGTTTTAGAGCTTATATGACGTACCACTGCAAACCAAAAGACTCTCTTCGTAAAATCCTTCTTGACAGTAACAACGTTTTTCGGGCATAGTGCTGTTCCGTTGTATGCAATGTGCACCCTCGATACATTCCGAATCCTCTTTACACGTAGTGCGTAATGCTAAAGATAAAGTGCGTAAATTAATCGCTTATAGAATAGTTTAAACAATTTTTAACATTATTGCCAGTTTAGTACGAAAGCAACGTTCGATTGTCCTAACTAATGGAACGTATCAAAGTGTTTTCCAATAATTAAACAAACATTAGTTTAATATTTTTTTTTTATCGTAAATATAATGTAGTAATTATTGTTTGGACATTTTCCTATATTTACATTACACTTTCTCAGAACTTGGTTGACTATTATGCCAAGGAGATATTAAAATGTTCGAGGTGAGATTTAATTAATAATTCAAAAACGGCCATTTCATTTGCACTAAACTAATATTGAAATTAATTTACCCTTGTAAATTATGGTACATTTCTTACTAGCACAAAACACAAAACAACAAATTTAGGGAGATCTATAAAATATAATTCTTCATTCTGTGATTCGAAAATTTAGATTTCCGGAATTTTACTGCATTTTAGCTGAAAGCTATATAAAGAAAATAATGAAATTTTCTTTACATTCAAGTCATAACGTAGCAAAGGCTCATTGCTTTTTCATAGTCCCATTAGAATTTATGAATTATACAATAATAAATGATTAAACATGAATTGTGTGAGTTTTGTAAATTTCGTATATCGAATTTGTACACATTTTTGTTATATAAGTATTGTTATCTTATTCTGCGTACCAAATATTAAATGTTTATTAACCGTAAATAAATTTGTACCCTTTTTTACTGTGTGTCAAATATGCCTAATTTCGACAGAAGGCCCTGCACGTTTTAATTTCACCCTAACACGCAATCTCACAGAAATGTGCTCCTGACATGACTCCGGCGATCAATCAATTCTCAATTTTTACAAGAATGTGTAATTTCGCTTGGAGTTATCTACGTTTTCGCGTTCGTAATCAGAGACACGTTGTTTACGATAATCCAGCAATCAAACTAAATCGTAACATTCCCAAATCGTTTTTACGAAGGTTTGTTACTATTTTCCGTGACCGTCACGTGGAAATTTTCAATAAAAATTCTCAGTCGATGCTTAATTTCTATTTCCATGCATCAACTTGTACCGCTTCAAACAAGTTACGGATACAGGGCCTATTGATTGTTTTAAGCGTTGAGCCTATTGTATATTTCTACGTATAAGAATTACTAAGAGAGTCACAAATTAATCATTCAGATTAATAAAAATATAATTGATACAATAGAGCAGAAAAAGTAGCCAGATAAAAAATTCACTATTAAATATATCGTAAAAAATTTCGAAATAAAGGAGAATATTTATTCCCTAAAACAAAAGCTATAATTTCGTAAGATTGTTAATAAATATCTCGCATAAAGAATTTTAACGAAAGTCATCGTCGATGCTATTTATTCCTTAAACCACAGAGTTTATTTCGTCAAATGTTGAGTCGCTATACCACAGAAAACAAGGAAAGTGTGTGTTAAGGCCGCAATGATATTCTTAAAGCTTTCCAATTTGCATAGATAACCATAGACCAAATACCAACACCGTCATACGTTCACATATTGCAAGGAAACACGTGAGTATATGCAAATGATAGTAGTTGCTTGTGCGGCAAGGAATTCAATTTCTTTTAAAAAAAAAGCTTTCCTCGTCGTTAGTTCCCCTTTAAAACCCGACTGAAACGTGTTTCAAATTTACATGGCATCCAACGTTACACCGTTAAACGATATTTTTCATATTTAAACAAACTTAACGACTTTATAGTATCAATACAAATCAAATTATAAAAATTCGATTCTTCTTCCAAATTTTTTAACGAGCTGTAGAAATGTCGTTGCAAATGATTTATTTTTAATCGATTAATTACCTTTGAATTTGTTGGTACATGCGCCGTTAAGAGGTGCGCTATAATCGCCGCACAAACAGCGTGTCCTTCCATCTCGTGAATCTGCCATACATGTTGTATTTTGTATACCGGCGCAATCGGACTCTAATTTGCATTCGCGAGCTTTTCCAACTGCAATTATAAGTACCCGTGCGTAAATAATGCTTTCAAATAATTATTCGAAGGTGCTATTTTCTAAGAATATTTTCTATATCAATATGCTTGAAAATGGAATTAAATAAACGGCCTCACACATTGAGTCTGATGTCCAAAAGGGTTGGGGCAAAACTTCCACTACTACTGAGGGCGAATAGATGAAAAAAGTTCATACAAACTTATGTCCAAAAATGCTTTATTGAAAAGATATTAAAAAGTTTGTACAGAATTGCATAAATATTGTCAATTCTCAATAATTTTATCGTTCACATGTCCTGATCTACGGTCACAAGATCTCTACTATTGCCTTTTTTAATAAACATTTCCTCGTATACGCAAAAGAGTTGATTTGTTAAAATAAGATACAAACAGAAGATCAGCTTTTGGAATGTATTCGAAATGCATTTACAACTTATTTCGGGGATGAAATATTTGAAAGAATTCGACAATCACTAATTGCAGAGGGTGGAATTTCCGAACATTTCTTATGAAAGCTTATATCTTATTATATCTTTTCAATAACTGTTTTTATCTATTTGACTTCGGTAACACTTTGGTTTTATGAAATATTATAGATCAAACAGAAACGAAGCGTATTCGTGTTATTTCGAATTTAAATATGATTCACGGAACAGTACGATATGAGGTAAAGATTGCAACAATCTGAAACCCTTATCCTAATTAGCGGTTTCGGTAAAAATAGAAGGAACGAACCTGGCGTGGGCGGCGGCGGTGGATTTTGATTTTGAGACTGTGGGTTGGTTTTACCAAAGGTGGTGAGTGCCCAAGTGGACGATGGTGATACGAAAAACAACAGTAAAAGGAACGACGCAAATATGTGGTAGCTTCTACCCTTTTTCATTTCTTCCGTGTTTACTTGTTGCACTGTCTTTTGAAAGGATTGCCACTCAAACTGTTCACAAACACTTGGACGAAGAAGCGACAGAGCTCGAAACGGAACCGAAGTTTAAAACGGAAGGCACTTTTTTCGTAATTCGATGAAATTTCCAACCCCCGATGGCCTTTCGCCGCAGAGGATTTAAAGTTCACGGGATCCCCTCAAGCTGTTTTTACGTGCACTGACGAACAAATTACCATCGATCCTGTGGCTGGAATTATCAAACATCCGAGGAAAGGTTGGGGGCCAATTTTGTCGCACTTTTAAACCACTTGCTTCTCAAATGGTGTACTATTACGCTCTATTCGAGAACTGCGTGTTACAAGGACGTTGGAAGGCCTTTTAAGCCTTTGAAGCACTCCCCTTGCCTCTACCTCGTACCCCATGTGCTGCCACCTCCGTTTGCCTCAGCAGAAAATACCTTATACCAAAACGCAGTTGGTCTACCACACCGCTGAAGAATCGGAGTATGCTTTGGGTTCCTTTAAGTTTCGATCGCAGCTTGTGCTCGAGAGAAATATAGCGGTATTGTGTTGGAACAAAGCATCCCCGGTTAACTTTATCAACGAACATTCTAACCTTTTGCAATAGACGAAGAAAATACCTATTTTTCATACCTAATAATGCTAATAAGCTATATCGTTTCGACTAAATATTTCGTAAATAAATTTGAACTCTTAATTCTTGAAATATTAATTGAGCACAAAAACAGAATATTGAAAAGGCTACTGTTCAAATATTATTCCGCAACCCTAACGTCCAACGTCGAATTATAAATTATTATTTGTTAAACTTTAAATTACCAAAGTAGAGAAACAGAGTGTTTATAATATAAAAGGTACTGAAACTTGTGAATGAACTTTATTTACGTCATTGAGTCCTGGATGAAATTTAAACTTTGGAAAAATTTATTCATTCTCAAGTAATGGTATTGATTTGTTTCTTGCAGTAGTACTGACATTTACTTCAATCGTGACTACTTAATAGCGTTGTTACACAAATAAAATTGTTATTTTATCATTTAAGTATTATGACAGCTTGCTCGTATCGAAAATTCGTACTTTGTGACAATAGATTAAACACAATTGAGTCTTATTTTTGACGAGAAAAATTAATTCAATTTCCCTTCCATCTTTACTTCTATTTAAAGTTCCCATAATTCCTATTTTAACAAATACTTTATGAAAATGATTAAAATTTGCAAAATTTCGTTTGGTTGTAAACACATCACTCTTTCGTCAAAAATAGATATAAATAGAGGTAGTATGTCAAGAAAATTTTAAGATGTTAAACTAGAAATAGAAATAGAACCAGAAGTTAACAGGAAATTGGAGAATAAAATGCATTCAAATGTCAATTTTACCCGTCTAATTTACTTATTGAATTTTTATATATATTATATTAAATCAAAAATATGGCACACTATTTTGCGAGTTAATAAATTTAGAATTTTGTAACAACCTACGCAAAGTTTTATTTTTGCACAAAAACTATTGAAGGCTTTCATAAAACAGGAAACAAAATTATTTTCTTTCGAAAGCTACCAATATTTTCGCGGCAAAGGAATGACGTAACTCCTTCAAAATGCGTGATGCAATTATCTTAACTACTGAACTCGTTTCGTACGAAAACTATACATATAGAGTAGGCGGTTTCTTCAATCGTTACCTGTTACTATGTATGACGAAAAGAATACTTGTGTATATGGGTCAGTCCACGCCAAATCGATCACTTTTTGCACTCGATGTCAAGGATTTTAATAAAATTGAAATATGATGTAGTTCGTGTAAAATTAGGAGTTACGTCACCGTTTTACTGGTTGTGAATTTACTTAAATAATATATAATGTCAAACTGTGTGATTTATTTTTACGAAAAATGGCTACAAAAGTATACTTTTACCCCCCAAAACTGGCAAGTGTATTCGATTCGTCATCTTTTTTATCCTCATCGAGAAGAATCAATCTTTCAGAATATATGTATTTTCAGAAAAAATTATAATTTTCGTTTTCCCAATACTGAGACAAAAGAATAGTTTTTAAATTTTCTTTCTCTAAAAAAAATGTATTCCTAAAGTGAGTATTTAAGAAATAATATTATAGCGAATTATTAATCTGTTCAAAATGTAAATTTGAGTGCAATTTAAAAAGATAAAATTGTAATACTAAGCTAAAAGGTTCTAATCTGATTGTCTAATTCATTTGTATTTTAATTAAAATTGCAATGTGTAATTTCCATGTTCACTTATTTTCGAAATATCTTTGAAAGAACATAAGGTACGCCTAGCAAATAAAAAATTTCCCTCACAGAATCTATTTTTATAAACTGGCTCGATTATTTTCGTCGATATGTCAGGTATTATCCAAATTGTTTCGCAGAATTTTATCGTGAAACATGCAACTTAACAAACAAAAACTATGACAATCAGAGGACCAACTTTAAGTGCCAAGCCTACAGAAAACATTTTTCAAAGTTTATACCATCTACATAAAAACTAATCCAAAGTCGGTGACCAACCTATGATGCGCCATTTTGCGGCGTATATTGCTTTGAAAAATGTCATATTGCACCGACACATCGAATTTCTTTTCCACGATTATTAAATTTTTAGGAACACTGATTTCTTCGACAATAAAAGTATTGATTTCTCAAACTAAATCCATTTGCCCTGTGTTTGTCGAGTATACTCATCGTTCAAAGAAAAGAACTACCATTTTGTGTAAAAATATAAAAATAAAAGCAATCTCATTTAACTGTCTATCTTATTTGTGTTTTAATTCAAATAATAATGTGCAATGACTTTGTCTGTTGCCTAAATAGTTTTACATTACTTTATTTTTATTTTTAAGAGTTGATAAACCATATTTATTATTATTCATGTAACAAATATACATTTATACGTTACGTTAAACGAACAATAATCTATTCGTTACGATAAACGAATAATAATCTATTCTATTTCATTAGAATTGCATTTAATGCTAAGTCGCCTACCCAAGACAGTGAAATAACATTTTATTTGTTTTATTTGAACACTACTGCTGGATTTTCAGTTCCATTATATCAGTATTATGATTTTATAATTTGTAGTGAATTAACGAAGATATAAAAATCCAAATAATTTTTTTTCTATTATTTCCTATCTCATAGTAGACATAAATAAATAGAAAAATAGTTTAATCGTAAAGACTACGAACACGTGTTATTAGAATAAAATAGTTTTACCAGTTTTTTAGTCATCGTGTTTGGTCTAGTTTTCATCGGAAGAATCTCGCGGATCCGATCACAGTATTTTCGTAACGATAAAACAATAACTGTAAAAATTGTATTTTTCTGCGTCGATAACTTATTAGAAATCATGGCGGCCATGACGGTCGCGTGTCGAAGATAACGCTAAGGCTTGCTCTGAGCTGGTAGTTGTAGCGCGTGACATGCGTTTCTCTATCACGTGAACTATACATGTGAGCCTAACAGCTTGTCGAGTAGCCAAGTACCTACATTAGCAAGGGACTTGGCAAATATTAGAATGTTTAGAATCGACTTCAGGTCACGCAGAAACGAAATATCTTTAATGCTTCGTTAAGGGAGTATTCTGCTGTGAAACGCGAATTTTTCGCTTTTTTTGATAATTTCTTCTGAAAAATATACCTAATCTTTTTTTTTTGGAATTTCTCATACATATTTATCGATTTTTATAAAATATTTACAAATTTTTCGAAAGTAATATACTAATAATTAATCATCAAAGAAAGCAAAACTGTTACGTTATGGTTTCCATGATTACAGCCGTTCTACACATTTTAAATGAAAAATGAAGAAAGACTTTTAAGCAGAATAAGCTTAGTTTTACCTTCCTCGAGGGAACTACATACATTCTTCTGATATATCCTGTATTCATGTATAATTTATAAGGGTATTGTAGCAAGGTACACCTAAAACAATTCACAGTTTGTGCGATAGAATGAAATTTACTTTCATAAAAACTGATCACGCTAAATGTGGAAAAAATCACAAGGTCTATCACTGAAGGAAGTTGTACACGAAAACTCGTGTTTCGTTTTACACGAGTCACGAAACCTTAACGGTCATACAACTCCCCTATCCATCAGAAAATCAAGCTTCGTTTAAAACTGAGGTTACCATCTAAGGTTATTAATCTAATTACGAGCGATTCGATCGGCGCAAATTGTACTCTTAAAAATATATTTTAACGGGTTTGATTATTTCCATAAAAAACAGCGGTAATAAAAAAAAAAGGTCAATAATAACAGCTCTAAAAGTAACCCACATTTATGATTAAAAAAGAAAAACTTGTTAGCTTGGATAGAACCTTCTTTGGGAGTGTAAGAAGACATCTTTGAATTACAAAAAATAATCTTTCCATTATTTCTTAATTAATGCAAAATTTTGATAGCTTCTTCGACATTGTAACAAAAATTACTTTCTTTTTGGATAAATTAACTTTATTTCATAAAAAATATGTTATAAATCAAAGATGAAATTAAAATTTTAGTTTCAGTTCCTGAAGATCTATTATACATGTATAACGAATAATATTACTGGAATGTTTACCTTGAATGTAAGTGGACTTAAAAAATAGATTGCTTAAAATAGAACGACTGTATTCAGAACGTGTGTGAAAAGATTCAGAAATGTATCACGTTATCCTCATCATTTTATAGCGTAAATATGCTAAAGAATGTCCTTTTGCACGCTAAGCTGTTCGAAATATCTACAAGCTCCAATTTGCGAGAAGCTATTGACATATCACGAAGATATCGTAACAGTTGGCACTGTCTCTCGCTTTCGATAGAAAAGAAACTGATCGGTAATGAATCCTGAATATTCACACGACACGTACACGTATCTAAACGTGTGTTGCACGATCCTAACATCCACACGAACGCGAGGGTTGATTTTCCTATAATTTATGTACACTTCTAATCGAAACATCACAGTTTAATGTTGCGTGTCTGATAGAATTAGCAATATAAGGTCAGCGTGTAGTTAATTTATCCTTCTGTCTGAATTGCAAGTGATAGAAGTGCAGTCGGGGGAAAAGAAATTTGGTAATCTATATCTGCACATACCTGCATACGTATAGGGTGTTGCTTTTAACCGGATAAAAACCGTCAAAGATACGAAAAAATTGTTATTGTGACATTTGTTTAGCACGGAGGAAGTGACGTTATGTGGTGTAACTAGTTCTTTGCAAATAGAACGGGTATTTCAAGGTTAAATGGAATTCTCTTAGTGGAATACTAAACGCCATTGCATTCCTACATACTTCCACAGAATAGATTCGCGTTTTCGCGCATTGAGTCTTAAAACTTATTTATTTTACTAACGTCTTAATCCAAACGCGTTATAATCATCACTTGGCAATCTTAAAACTTACGTCAGTCTTATGTAACATTGACAATGCTTGGAGAACATGTTCAAGCATTGTTTGAACTTTTATTCCAGGTAATCTCGTTTAGCAGGAATTCTATGCACCATCTTAAAAAAGCTAACTGAGACGATGTCGTTAAAAATCTAAATAAATAGCACACAAAAACTTGTACCAATCAGATGTTTACTTTTTTTTATATCGTTTTGAAATTTGAGTAATTTTTGAGTACGTCAAAGTGTCCTAAACCTTTAATAACGACAAATTAATATATACTATGGAATTAGAATTCGTGTTACTCGGATATCAAATATTGTGGTCTAACCAACTTAAAATATGATATCGTGTTTTCACCAACGCAGAATATGTTAACCTTTAGAATTTATAGAAATAGTAGGAAGTCATTAACGTACAAGACTGTTCAACTGCTGTATCGCGATATGTGGACTAAATCGGTACCATAAAAGCTCAGTTAATTATAATTGAGTATCACTTCGCACCTTTACGAATTATTTATTCGATTCTTTTATTACAAATGCACTGTGTAGGATTACTAGATAAATAAATAATATAATTGGATAGCTATGCGTGAGAAATATAGCACAAAATTATACCTCCGTATCAAAGAAACGATGCAACGTAGAATTACGAATGTTATTTGATCAGATTTCTCACAATCGGTCCAACAAATTATGCAAAGTATTTTCCAGCAAGGATAATCAATTTATAGGGGATCATTAAACGTAAGAATTATGTGCGTTAGTTGATAAGGATCTCTTTTAAATGTACAGACCTGCTTCACCTTTGTAATCATCGACTAAACAATTGTAATTACCTATTAGCCAGCGTATAGAAACGTTATCACACTAACTCTGGTGCAAATCGTTGCATATTAGCATAAATAAGTTCAAGGCCCATGCGCAGCTGTGCAAATGATGCATTAATTATTCTATGACACGATTTTGTCATACAGTGGTAAACTTTACGAGGGTTGTTTGTAATTAAAAATACGCGTGATACGTTGAATAAGCAAACCAAAGTCAAATGCAATACACGAATGTAAAATTTCTACAGAACATTGTGTGTTTTTTAAATTAATATTAAACGAAATTAAACTTTCACTAATTTACTTTTATCTAATTGTTAGACAGTTTACCTTGGTACCTTTTGAGTAACTATTTCAATAATTCGATAACAGTAACGGATTATAAGTACTCGGTGAATCATAAGCCTAATTATGTAATGTATATGTTATGGACCAAGAGACTGATACATCATTATGAACAATATCTAAAACAGTCAGTCGATCTGAGAAATATCAATAAAAAGAACTTTGAAGGAAACAAGAACTCATTTTTTTCATTAAGATTTAATTATTTTTATTTAGAAACAATAATCTTTAGTAAACTTGGAAAATTCAGATTTGCAACATTTAATGTTTAAAGCAGTTTCTTTTGTTTAACGGTTCGATGAACAATGAACAAACTAAATGATCACGATAATACCTTTTTTTCGATAATTTGATATTTCTTTCGATAACGACGCAGGTGTTCATGTTCTATCAGATACGAGCCTCTTGATAAAATTCGTAAATGAGTACCGTGTTACAAACTTATGCGCTTCGATTAGAGACAGATGCGATCAGCATGGTTTACATTGGAATTACTATACTTTGTTTCCTATTCACCGTGCAGTGTTCCTTGTACGAAGGTAAATATTTAAATATATTTTTATACTGCTTAATGACAAAATATATTATCTACAATTTTCAAAAATATGAATAAACTGAAACTATAAATTTTAATTCCTTTAAGACAAGTTGTCATTTACAGTACTCTTGTTTCTAGATTTTTCGAAAGTATACTCATTTAATAACAACATTGATGAATTTTAGGATCTGCAGTTAATAGTAAACAATTAGAGGAACAAATTACTCTCCAGAAACAATTCATAGATGATTGGAAATGCAATTCCAATTTAGACTGTACCGTGATTAATAGTAATTGCGTGAATAGTACGTGCCAATGTTCTCCAGGCTATGTTTACAATGGAGAAATGACGTCGTGCGTTAAAAGTAAATTGTAAAAAAATAATTAATTGAATCTGATTTTGATGAAACGATTAATGTATTTATTTTTACAAAATAGTCGTTGATACTTATGGCGATAAATGCAACGAATCGATACAGTGCTCCAGGTATTTATTGAGTGGTGCAACTTGCCTAAATAACATATGTATATGTTCTGAGGGATACTATTATGCTCATGGAAGATGTATTGCATATACAGGTATTTTATGTACTTATTGAATCATCGAACCTATATATCGTTATACAAATTCTCTATAAAGCTTGCTTCTACAGGATTGAATAAAAAGTGTCACCAGGACTACGATTGTTACGTATTTGCCACTTACGGTGCAACATTTTGCGACAAGGGAATCTGCAAATGCAGCCCCGGATTTTATCAACGCGAATATAGAACGTGTCGTCCAAAAGCAAAAGGTACGCATTGTTTAAATCATTTCGTTCTATAACAACACGTTTTAACCCGTTCGTTAATTAATTACAATCGTTTTATTCAATGAATCGATCCAACACCGAGAAACAGATCTCTACTTTTTTAAACGAGCACCAAATTTTTATTAACACAGAAGGAAACAAATTTAGGTATCATAAACTATTATAAAACACAAGTTTTATATGTGTATTCCATACAAAGTGGAATAAAATAAGAAACAGAACTGTAAATAAACTTTTAAGGGAGTCATAACACAAAAGAAAACAAATGTAGGTATCAAACTACTATAAAACACAAGTTTTATGTGTGTATTCCATTCAAAGTGGAATAAAATAAGAAACAGAACTGTAAATAAACTTTTAAGGGAGTCACTGCAAAAAGGAAGCTTCAATTTTTAAACTCATGGTGGTTTTAGAGTGAAAATTTATATTATGATTAAGAATATTATCATTACTGTTAACAATGATTATTAAATCTTTGTACTTTGATTTGCGTTTTGTGCAGACTTCAACGATGAATGTCTGATACGTAACGACTGTGCATTTAACAACACTGCATACTGTAACGATGAATTTAAATGCGTTGTCGAGTTGCCTAATGCTGCATCAGAACCCTTAGATGACAATGACGTATCTCAAAGAAACTATGCAAATAAAATAGGTCTGTATTATTTTCTATTACCAACTTCATAGATGACAAGATAATAAGATACGATTTTTCCGTAGAACTCAGCATAGAGAAAAAATGCACAACGAACGAAAATTGCAAACAATTCGATAATACGGTATGTGGTCCTTTAGGAAAATGTGTTTGCAAACGTGCGTATTTCCTCCATGAAAACGGAAAATGCGTTCCAGGTAAAGGAAATATGTTTACAGTTCGTTAATAATTTTTACAATAATTGAAATCTTTATCTTGTTGGTAACAGAAGAGTGTAAAGTGAACTTACATCACTATGACTCTGAAGAAGTTGTTCTTGTTGTTTATTGATAAAGAATGAATATTTTAATTGACTATGAGTGCAACCAGATGGTGCCAAATTTAATAAATTTTCAAACTAGCAAAAGAATGCAAAATAATACAAATATCTTTACAGAACTTGGAGAACCCTGTCTCGTGAATGATACCGCTCATATAGAAAGATCAGAGTGTAAATACGGTAAATGGAATTGTAAATCAAACCAAGTTGCTTCTGTCGACAATCGAAGCTGCAGAAAGGGTAAGTGATATGTCTGTTTTAAAAAAACCAAATCATGAAAAATAATTTCTTCGATATATCATAGCGAACAGAAAGTACAATTATTCGTGTAACTTTGACGAGCAATGCCATACTTTTGGACCGGATGCAGTCTGTAATAATGAGAGATGTCTCTGCAACGAGAATTCTCAATTCATTGAATCTGAATTATTTTGTTGGGTTAAGAGAAAGATTGGTGACAAATGCCAGCAGTCTAAAGATTGTTATGTTAATGACAAGAGTGCCAAACCATCCTGCAAAAATAATATTTGCTCTTGCCCGAAGGGAACTCAAGCAAATGCTGAGCTCACAGCTTGCGAAGAACGTGTAACAGGTAAACTTCGAAAATTCGTATATTCTTCGACATTTTTCGGCATATCTTGCGGTTTTTTATTTTTTACTACTTCAATCAAAAAATCTGAAAATCTCCCAAAATATGTGCCCCGGTGCCCGAAATGTCTCTGAATTTTTTTACATTTTTTTACTCGATGGGTCAAGAGAAATTGTACAAAAACATGATTTTCGTTTTCACCCCATTACTACCCCCACGGTCGAGATTTCAAGTTAAAAATTGGCACAAAGGGTTTTTTTTGGATAAACTATCGAATGATCGTTCGTTCAATTCGGTTTGGGGGCACATTTGACCCCCTTATTCGGCTACACCCTTTATACTTGTTTTAACGGATTAATAATTTTACTATTAAAGGTATTAATTCTACTTGCACTAAAAACAGTGATTGCCCAACGGAAAATTCAGAATGCAAATCAAATCGTTGCACCTGCAAGAAAAATTATGTTGCAATCTCAGTTGATTCGTGCTTGCCAGGTGAGTGATAATCTTGTGCAACTAGAAACAATGCAAAATAATCAACAACATAGCTGAATAAGTAAATTTTAGATTCAATTTTCTTTGGAAATACAAAAAAACAAAAAATGAGAATCGTAAACATTCGATACTTTAAATATTGTAGATTGTATTAAAAAATACGTAATTACTAATTAAGTTTCAGTCTAGCATTTTTGCTATAAATAAAAATGAAATTCTAAGTATTATTGAAAGTGGAAAGAAGTTTACGTTTCATTTAAATTTTAAAATAAAATTATAGTTCCGTTTAAGGTAATAGAATAGTCCATATAACGTGAATTTTATTTTACAAATTACACTGCATTGCATACGAATTTTAACAATGAAATAATAGTATTGCGTTTTCAGTTGTGGGGCATGAAGAACCTTGTGAAAATGATCTTCAGTGCTCCGCCACAATGGCGAATGCAGTTTGTATAGGTGAAGGTGGTTCGAATGAAAATAAAACTTGCGATTGTGCCGCAAATTGTCACTATAAATTTAAGAAGTGTTATAAAACTAAAGGTCAGTGTATGAAAAACAAATTTCAGTGTTTTAACATTCGTATAAACGTACGACCAACAGCTTATCGGATTAATTATGGAATTATTTCTACAGGGTGGGGCACTTAAAACATTCCGCCTGAATAACTAGCTCGTCTTCCACTGTATAAAACTATGTTAAATGTGTTTCTGTTTTGATGAATTCTATTCTGCATTCGGGGTACATCTAAATATTTTTTATAACGTTATCGTTTGAGAAATGGCTCAAAATGTCGCCCACTGTGGAGCATATATTACTTTACTTTTGCCCCAAAATTTCAGGAACCAATCATTTTCAAAATGGTTTTTCTTGAAATAAAATTCAATTCACATCACATTGACGCTTCACTTACTTTAGTTTGCTCGTAATATGTACTTCAAAATATTAAAACGAATAATAGTTCTTTACTTTACATCGATAATAATGCTTGGACAGAAATTCATCTTAAAAAAGCTTGTAAAATATTGAACTATCTTGTTGCCATGTAAATTAACAAAATCAGCTTAAAGCGCTTATTAGCGAGAATTTGTTATAAGTAGACTGCGGATCTTTATGCAAATTCATATTTTTATTAATAGAATTAATAAAATGGGAGCTTTGTAGATGATTGTCTCAACCCTTAAATATAATAATTCGTATCTTACTTGAAGTATTTCTTATATTTTTGCATATTAAGTGCATTCCGTAGTTTCTTGAGAATTAAAATTCCCCATAAATGCATAAACATCCGCAGTCTAGTTATAAGATAGTAACTTGTCATCAAAAATCTGCACGTTGGCGTATAAAAATATTGAAATTTCAGTTCTTGGTTCGCGGTGCGATTATCTTGGGGAATGTTACCTAAATTCGGACGATTACCGTGTCGTCTGCAAAAATAACCGTTGCTCCTGCAATTGGGGCTACGTTAAAGCAAATGACACTACGTGCAGAATGGATTCGAACACTCAACGTTACAATAACGGTAAGTAGCCTTGACTCGTGACCGATCGAAAGGTTTCCCCGCGTTTGATTTCCGGCGATGCAAGAGGAAAGACCGGTCGAAACTTTAACTTGTAGTTTGTTTTTTTTGAATTGCGCATGAAACTCTTATGCGGCAAGGTAATGTGCTTGCAATTACGTCTTGACCGGTCGCATGCCGTTTCTGAAGTTGCGTTGCAATTTGCCGATTGTAAATGTCGATAAAGCGTATCTGCAAGGCGACACAGCCCATCTGAAAGAGACCTTTTCGCGGAAAAGCTGACGAAGATAGCCTGAAAAAATGAAATTTTTGGCTACCTTGCGTATTAACACGAATTCATCGATGCATGTATTCGTTTCAATTCTAAAACTGACCACTATTCGACTGTACATAAGGTCTTTGGATCGAAAGTCACTCGAATATATGAAATTCTTATTCTTAATTTTAGGGTTTATCTTTTAAAACTGTTTATTTATAACAACTTGTACAGACTTCCCTGCACTATCTTTTTTGTTGTTGGTTTTGTTACATGAATAGCATTTACTCCTTTTTACGACTCGCAAAACTTTTTAAACAATTTATGCTGTTCTCTGTCCCGAGTTAATCGAACATTTAATTTAATAAAATAATCGAAAATCAAACTACTAGATTTAATTGTTTAACAGAGAGTGAAACAACCCTACGAAATTATAACAAAAGTACAAATATTATTTTATATATTTCTTCTTTTTCAAAAGTAAAAGCTTTTCGTAAGTTCGAATTGAATTAAATACGTTATCTTATTTTTCCAGGTAGTACTATCAGAGGCGATTCAGAAAAATTACTGCTAATACTTTTATTGGCGATAAATATTCTCAATATAATTAAAAATTACTGAAACACCATAAACAAACCAAATATGTAAGCAAAAAAATGCAATATCATTTAAATTTTATATCAAGCCACGCGAACATCTGTAGATCCAGCGCGACACATTCTAAATTATTGCAATCACAAAACTGTACCATAAAAAAGTATATAAAATTTTGTTTTGTAATCTTCTATCTCATGTATTTGAATTTGAATATCACGCGAACGAACAAATTGATGTTTTAGAAACAATATTTTTATTTTAATAGAAAATAATAATTATTTAAACAGAACAATAGTTTCATAAATTTATTGATTAAAATATTTGTGGGAAAACTGGATCTCAATTACTTTTTTTTTTATTAGACAAGATAGAAAAAGTATTTATGTAACTCTCTTTATATAAAATTTACTTTCCCTTAAGATTTATTAACAAATATATGGGGTGGCTCGATAACTTCGACCACAGACGAGGTATACGAGTAGACCTTTTCACCTTATGGATTTTCGCGGTCGAATCTGACTGCCATACCGACCTGAAAATTCGGAGCTGATTTTAGCGCCCTCTTCACACGGATGGCGGTCAGTTGAGAAACTATTCACTGAATTAGTATTGATAGGCATGCAGCTGTAGTGTTGTGTAAATCACAGACGAGGTATACGAGCAGACCTTTCACCTAATGTAATTTTTCGGCCGGTGTTACCATTTTCGTGTCACTCGCAACGTTATCAACAGATTTAGAAATTAACACAAGAGGAAGTGAGACAGAAAATAAAATTACATAAATTTTATTATTTTTTAACGGAACGAAAGCTGTATGGTCCAGAATTGAGCATCGATTAATTTCATTGGAATAACCAATCGATCGAGATTATTTAAAGATTTCAAAATTATTAAAATACGTAACGATCTCATTGATAAATACACCGCAAATCCTCTATTTTTTATTTTCAATTGTAATATATTATTTATTTAAAAACTAACTCGGCAAAATCGTATTTGCGACTCGAAATCAGTGTTATTAGACCGCACACCAGGACGAACAAGGTATGTGGAACTATAAGAAGAACGCAGCCATTAGCTCATATTATTTGCTATGTAATTAATAATTCTATTAATTACATAGTAAATAATAATCCCCAGGTCTCACCTCGTGGAGGTTGCTGCGACTGGAGACCCACCCTAGCCTCGCCCCAACCACCCTTCCTTTGGCGAGGAATTCGAATACCTATCTAAGGGAGAAGCTATCGAAAAGTTAGAAACGAGCTAGAAAAGGGGAGTTCTTAAAAGAACTGCCCAATCAAGAGACGAAGAACCTAACAAAATGTCAATACATGTGAGATGATACACATGTTTTCTAAAAACGAAATTGAAATGTGCAACTGCACGCACGAACTCTGACCAATGAAGAGATCAAAAACCTAACAAAATGATACATGTGAGATAAACCAGCACATGTTTTCTACAAACGAAATTGGAATGTGCAACTGCACGTATGAATCCTGATTACTAAAGTATCAATGTGTACTTTATTCCTAATTGTTCCTTCTTAAATAAATACTTGCATTATGACAGTGCCTAACAAGACACTCATACAAAACGAAGAAAGGATCCTGAAGATCCAACCAGAAATGTGCAACTGCACGTATGGACCTTGCATATTCGAATACTAATATGTATCTTAATTTTAATCATTCCCACTTAAATTTACGCACACGTTTCGGTAATATTTAATAAACGGCAGGAGAACGCTTTTTTATCTTATAATCTATATACATTTGAACTTATATTCTAACGCAATCTGTAGAAACATGAGGAAATATGAGGAAATATTTTCTTCTTGGTGTCTTCGTCATTCCCACGATGTTTTCCTGAAACAAAAGCTCATATCCAATAAAATATATAACTCGTATAAAACAAATAAATATGAAAAAATATTCCTTCTTGGTGTCTTGATTAATCCCACGATGTTTCCCTGAAACATAAATCAGACGATAAATAAAATTGTATGAAATATTTCTCTAAGAGCGATCAAGATGGAATCCGTGTACCATTTCCAATTCCATTCTTAGATGATTTTATATTCTGTAACAAGAACTTGTTCAAAGGATTAAAAGCTGAAACGAAAGTGTATTAATGAACACAGAAAAAAATAATTATATACCGTCAAGATAGACTAATGGTAATCGATCATACCAAAAGTGATATTATGAAATTAATATTTGAACTTCCACGATTAAAAATTGATAGTAAAAAGTTTAAAAACATAAATATTACGTGAAATTGAATGAAAATTCGCCTCGGTGTTAAGATAAATACGAAATAGATTGAAAATTTTATTCATTCGTTACCCGTAGATTTTATTTTTCGTTTCCTTTATGAAATAAACAATTTTTCAAGGCGTATACATTGCAATAATTATATTTTACTGTATTCAAAACTAAATTAGGTTCATACAGAAAAAGCAATAGCTAACGAAAATGTCGATTCTACGCGGCAATTAACTCTCAAATCGAATTGCAATTTGCATACCCTTTTGATGCAAGCATTCTATTTTCCATCGATTAAAACAATGATCGCGAACAAACTTTGATTTATGCAAAGAATACAGAATATTTATAAAAAATTCGCTATTTATAAATAACAATTGGATTGCAAACGTTATTATATCCCGTAAAAATTACCAACTCTAAGAATGAATAATCAGTGATATAGATATCTATATAGCAATCGTAAATTCAATCTACAATCAAATTAATCATAATATAGAATTTTTAAATGCATCACAAATCTGTGATGAAAATACATTCCCATATATTACAGATTTTAACACGTTATGAAGAATAAAACAATTGGTCTATTCGCAACAGTACTTTCAAGCAGTATTTCTTTTGAGAATAAACTCATAATTGGAATAAACGTCCACTCGTCTTAAATTCAAACAACGCGTGAGTGGACCATTCTTTCTTTCGCAACGATTTTATCTAATTTATAAAATAAAAAACTATACGCGAATGGTGCTTGTTATTCGTAAAATGAACCATACAGGGTTCCTTTATTAATTAAATCGCGTGCACCTATATTCAATCATGCGCAACACTAATTTTAATAATAACGTTGAGCCATTCGAGGCTTTGTAGAATCCCAGCTTGCTTCTCGATGATCCTGGTGCAGTGAGCAGCGTTTTGACCAGCTTTTGGGCATTGGATCGCAACTCTAATTAATAAAAAACGCGAGAAGATCGCAACGCTAGTTTATAATAGAAAAATTCCAAACGCGATTTATAAGAATAAAAGCAACCGCGAATGGTGATTATTCGCAACGCTACCCTGAAAAGTAAACGCGAAAAATAGTAATTCGCAACGCTAAGAACAAACCGATCAGTACGTTCGCAACGCTATTCTTAAATAACGATAAAAGCAATCGCGTATGGAATTCGCAACGCTACCCTGAAAAAGAAACGCGAAAAATAGGAATTCGCAACTCTACAAGCAAACGCGATTATTGTATATACGCGACTCTATCTTTAATGGAAATACATGTATGTTTCGCAACGCTAATGCAAATCGCGTTGCCCAAAAACGCTGGATCAGGTGCTGGCGTCTTCGGTTGTAGCTAGAAACATACATGCACAAAATAATCTAACTACATCAAGCTACTTCAAACTACAATAGAGTGGCACATATGGGGATGAAGTTAGACGTTTTAAATATCGCAACACTACGGGGCAACAACGCGATAAATCAACAATCGCAACGCTAATTTATAATAGATAAATTCCAAACGCGATTTATAAGAATAAAAGCAACCGCGAATGGTAATTATTCGCAACACTACCCTGAAAAGCAAACGCGAAAAATAGTGATTCGCAACTCTAATAGCAATCGCGTTTACTAAAAATTCGCAACGCTATTTTTAAAGTAAACGCCCGGTTCCTAGGTTTGCATAAAGACAATCGCGAATCGTATTTATTCGCAGCACTGATATATCAACGCGATAAATATTTGTTCGCAACTCTACGAGCAAACGCGAACATTGTATATTATTCGCAACTCTAACTTTAATCAGGGGCTATTGGTACATGTGCATAGACATGTACTGGCCATAAAATAAACTGACTACTACTAGTACTACAATCGGGGTAGAATTTGGGCATTGAAAATATCGCAACGCTAAATAAAAAATCGCACGATTAATCAAGATCGCAACGCTAATTTATAACATGAAAATTACAAACGCGGTTGACATCCATTATATGTATATATAAAAGAGTAAAAAAGCAACGCGAATCGTGATTGTTCGCGACACTACCCTGAAAAGCAAACGCGAAAAATAGTATGTATTTCGCAACTCTACGAGCAATCGCGTTTATTAATAATTCGCAACGCTATTTTTAAGCAAACATTCAGTACCTAAGTTTGCAAAAAACCAATCGCGTATCGTGTCAAGGCGCAACACTACCCTGAAAAGGAAACGCGAAAAACAGTGATTCGCAACTCTACAAGCAAACGCGATTATTGCATATTCGCAACTCTATGTATATCATAACCGCGAGTTATGGGGAGGGATGGCTGGCATGTATGGTGCAATCATGTACCATCAGGTACATGCATACGTGAGCCAGTCAGAAAAATAAACAAACTACAACTACAGACGAGTTAAGTGACAAAGTAGTAACAGGAATGACTTTCCATTCTCATCCGAGGATGAAGATGAAAAGCCATTTGTTGTAGCCCACTCTTGAGACAGTTTGTCAGGGCCTCTTCGGCTCATCGAGAGCCTTTTCTTTCTTCGGCGGTCCTGCCGATGCCTGAAACTTACGAAAGACCGGGCTCGAGATTTCGTGCAATACGTAGTCTTCCAACAATATACGAATTGTTGCAAGAGCATACGTGGTCATCTCGAGGGGGACGAGCGTTTCGAAAGGGGCCTGATCACGACCGCGAGCGCGAGAGAGCGACTTTAAGAGTCGCGCGATTCGAGGAGTCGAAAATAAAGCCGAAACAAACAGCACAAGTACACCGTTTGAATCAGCAAGATTTCTACTCTCGAAATCGTAACTACAGGAACAGAACTGCCACGCGAAAACGCGCCTACCCGATGTATAACTAATGTGGACAGTCCTGCCCTGACCCTGCCTACTTAGATTAAACACACACACACCAGAGAGAAAGTTACCTACCTACCTAACCCTATATTTAAAAAATTGAAAAACTCAATCTCTCAAACAAACACTCCACGGTTCTCATTCTGAATGTCCGGGCGCGACCTAAACTAGAGAGGACTCCCCGGGGTTCCTCCGACACCCGGACACAACCTCATTCATACTCTAAATGTACGTACCATTTCTAGAATCGACTGACAAAGCTAGTGCCCATTGCGTACTTTTATTATTTATGTAAAACGTTTTAATATATCTGATATTGTCTTTATTAAAATATACTCTATAATATACTCTATATAAGATTGAAAAGCTAATTCATTATGTATTTTGCAATATTATTGACTAATATGCAATACGAACAATTGCCAAGTAAATAATAACTATAAGTTTAATATTATTATTGTGATTGTTATGAATCTAATGTCAAAAAATTCTGTATCTGAATTGTAATAAACTTTTGAAACGATGCACTTCCACAACCTAACCACAAACACACATATGTGGACAGTACATCGTGCACGAGACACTAGCATTGTCAGTCGCACGGATAAATTATTATTATAAATGTTACAAACTAAGTCATCGTGCCCCGTTGCCTTCGCTCGTGCAAATAACACTTGGGCATGTGCATGAACTTAGGCAACGAACACGGAAAAGTATCCTGAAAATCCTGACTAGAAAAACTGATTATTAGTAATTAACTAAACGGTATCTATTCTCAATTAAAATGACTCGACTTGTTATATGTAATATATCAACAACAGAGTACGTTAATATTGAAAAATATTATTATTCAAGACAAATTTGTAACTGAAATGTAATTGTTCAAAATGGAAGACTTTAATAAAGATATCATAATAAAATAATTTACTTTGCAAATTGAAATAAGTTTGTTAAATTATTATTCAAAATATTCAATTATCCCTGGTCGATTCTGTCGTCAAAGTAAATTTTTTAAAAGATGAAACTAACATGCATGTTCCTTTGAGTTGAGAAACGACCAGTCGCGAAACGCCTTCTTGCACGTGAAATACATCATATGATGTATTAATCGATAAAACGAATATTTAATAATTATGTTAATGTTGTAAGATATTCTACTGGATCATATGATCGATATAATGCTTTTGCATTATATTAATTCGTATTCTACTCAATTATATAATTCATATGAAGTTGTGTAACATTTATTGGTAACATTAAAAAACGCGAGTGCAAGAAGACCCTAGCCTGCACTAAAAAAATATAACAATTGATGTTGCTACTCACGGGTATTTCTCATACCCGCGGTCACTTAACTCGTCAAAAATACTAAGTATACAACTGGTCACCCGTGTTGATTCGGATCTTTCATCCTACAACATGGTTGGGGACCAGAGGAACACAAATAGCATGCGACTCACGAGTGATGAACTTGTGCCTCTGGGATGACTGCATAATGATGCTGCTGCTGCCCAGTGGAAGTCATCAGAGGCCCCTGCATGGTCCTGCTATAAAGAATAAGAAAGCAATTATAATCTGTTGTTAAAATTATAGAGATTTTTAATTAACAAATTTCAAAGTATAAATTTATACTTACGTTGTTCGCTCGTGGTCCACCGCCCGATACCCCCCGGGTGCTGCTGCTGGTTCCCAGGATCATGTTCAGAAACTGTAAGAAAACTGTAAGAAAACATTTAGAATCTATTGTCAAAACTGTAGAGATTTTTAATTAAAAATTTCAAAGTATAAATTTATACTTACATTGTTTGCTCGTGGAGCATCGGCAAATAGTCCTCTTCGGTGACGCACTGACTCTAATTCCGGTAACGAGGAGTTTAAATTTCAAATTGAAAAAATAATTAATTTGATCGGAAAGTATTAAATTAGATTACCGCGGCCGAAGATTGAAATCGGCGAACAAATGATTCTATTATCGCGATTCAGAAAACAGAAAGAGCCACGACGCTCTGTAAATAATTTAATACCGCGTAAGAAACACTGCTTCTATTCTCGCGTTTGCCTAACACCGTGAACGATAACGTACTCGGGGTCACATTGCCCCGAGAAACAAACTTGTTATTACGCACGATCACTGAATCTACCGGCCGCATTGCGCGCGGCCAACAAATTTCCTGGAAAGAAAAGAGCTGAAAAGAAAGGGACAGGAGACAAGAAACACAACAAGCACATCTGTGCTTAGCCTACTGGTTTTCTTTTTTCATCTTCTTATAAGAGTTCGTCAACAGAAATACTGCTTTACTTAATACTACTGCATAATACATAATTTGCCACGTAAAAATTCAATGCCACGAAGGCGAAATATTCTCGATCAATGAGAATTTCAACGATAAAATATTATCTACGAAAATAATTACGTACAAGTAATTATTCAATTTATAAATATTATATCACTAAAATTCATAGTTAGAGTTGTAAGCATGATTATGTTTACTTCATCGAATGTGAGAATATCCGATAATTTTTATAAATATTCCGAAATTTGCAAAAATTAAAGTTCGTTAATTATTTATGCTTTAATAGCATATTCCAACTACGTGGTTTCTACGTTTTCTTAAACTTGCATCGAAATATATATGCAAATTGCAATTACAACAATTCATAAAGAAATATAAACGATCAATTAAATAAATAACACTCGGATATATTCAATCGCGATCAGAATACAGTTAAATATAAACTATTTCAATTTATCGTTAGTATCTACCGACGCCATTTTGTATATACTTCGATATAATATCGAAGTGGATAAAAAGTTTGTTAACGATTTTCATATTTTATCTTAACAATGGCCGATTAGAAAATTATGATCATGCTTGCAACGAACGTAATAAAGAGATAAGAATATATAAATATTAATATGGATGTTAATTTTCGTTGTAATTGTTTAAATGTTACCAATATTCCCTCCACAATTTGTCGACTTGTCTGCCATCTGTTATGGGGTCCTTTACGCGCCAATAAAACATTCCATGGCGTCGAATTTCAATCAGAGACTGCAACAGAAATAAAATACAAATTAAATCATAATTAAACAATGATTGATTATAATGAGGAGATAGCAAAAGGTTAGAAATACGTACTTCGTTGGTCGCGAAACGCAGACACGTCTCGACAGGTTTCAACAAGTCTTATTATTCCTTGATTTCGAATTCCAATAAGAGACTGTAATAGAAACGAAATAACGATGCATTAAAGTACACAAACGATTGTTATAGTTAAGCAATGATTGAATCGAAACCGTATTGCAAGAGATAGTAATTAAAACGCGAGTAGTAAGAGTGGAAAGATCAACAGGTTAGAAATACGCACCTCGGTCGCGGAACACCGATACGTCTCGACGTCAAAGTACGAATGATGGCCGCTCGCCGTGCTCGGCAACGCTCGGGAGTTAGGCGGCGGGGTGGGGGAAGCTCCGATGTCTCACGAAGCTTGCATTACGAATCCGAGCGCTGCCACAGGTAGAAGCCGCGGATAGACTGATTTTAGCAAATTATTTACAACTTTAACTAGTCAAGGAATCGCGAATAATTCGTACTTTTCAACTCGTATGCATTTACACGCAACTAGCTGTTGCATATCGCACTAATTCAGTGAGTTTCTCAACCATGAGAAGAGGCCGCTAAAATCAGCTCCGAATTTTCAGGTCGGTATAGCAGTCAGATTCGGCCGCGAAAGTCCATAAGGTGAAAAATCTACTCGTATATCTCGTCTGTGGTTTCAACATCATCCGATACCAGCTAGGTGACAGATAGTTTTTGACCAAAGCAAAAAATATTTTTTGTATCCTTTCGGATGACTCACCCTGTGTGTTACTCTAATATGAGAACGGTCGAAAGATTTGTCGCAAAGATTTCCTTGCAGGTGGCTTATACACACTGGATCGCGTGTCTGGTATTACCATGTCTGTCTTAAGTATCTTGTGTTATGTATTACCCGACCACTACAGAGGCCAAGGTCACCGGTGATGATTTTTTACTTATCTCAAGGGATTATACAATTCTTCCTACCGATTTAATATTACAAAAATTTTGTTCTTATTCGAAGACGTTATACAATTTTCTATGTAACAATTGTTTCCACCCAAGATTCATACTCGTTTGAATTTTTTGAAATTTTTATTAGTGCACTTTGTTCTCCTCACAGTGTTCATTAACTTTTATTTTAAACATTTTTTGTGACCGCTAAGATGGACACCCTGTATTACAATAAAATATCACGATGACATTCATAAAACCAAACAAAATAACTTTGAGTTATTTGTTATTCGTATTTGTACGAGTTTCTTTCGTCCTTTTTTCGTTCTCACATTTACTGTGCAATAAATTGTTACTAGATAAAAAACTTATTAAGTTTTTGAACTTTGACGCCCATTTACAGCCAATCAAAATCACAAATTTTAATAAACATAATATATTTAGAAAAGTTTCTTTCATTTATTCAAATTAAATAAAATTTTTTAGAATTTTCAGTGCTTTAGTAAAACTTCACTTTTGCAAACAATCGTGTATTAAAAAAAAACGTTTTTCAAAGCTGAAAATGATAAGAGCGATCCTACTTCCGGATTCGTGTTTGGAACAAGACACTATAGTGACCATCCAATGGATATTGCAAATGTGAGAAAAGATTTTAATGCAGTGGATAGTGTTATTATCGTTATTAGTTATTATTAGCTAGTGATTAAACTGTTTTTTAATATTAATACGTGTATAGTTATTCACCGTATCAATAACATCGCAGCACACCAACTTCTTTGACGTAAGTCCTTCTTATATTCTATTGCGTTTGTGGCTGAATGTTATGTGTGGAAGTTTTCATATTTCGTTCGATTTAAAAATATTGCTATTAATGATTATTATTCATTGTACAGTGAAATTACCACATGGTATCATTAAATGTGCGTAAAATTGTCTTTTTGCACGATAACGTATAGTGCATGTCGATATATAATATTTGTCTAAATGTCGAGAAAAAATCGAAAATTAATAAATCGTTAACCACAATAAAAGTTTCTGTAATTAAATTGAATTGTTGTGGCAAAATTTATAAAAATATGATATATTAAATGTGTAATTATTAAAGATAACCATATTATCAGTGAACTTGTTAACTGTATTAATAATATCGATAACTGAATGAACAGCGAAAATAAATCATAAACCATAATGGATGTGTTAACAAAATTACGAAATACTGTTAGCAATACTATTTCCAACACCGTTCAAAACACTGCTTACGGTTTATCTCAATTGTCAAACGTTCTTCCGGGTAATCCAGTTACCAGAGAATTTGAAGTAACTGCACACATAGCAAGTGCAGGACCATCGTTGCTTTGGAAAATTTACAGCGGTTACAAGAAATCTACGAAACAAGAGGCAGCAATATTTGTGTTTGAGAAACGTGTCCTTGACAAATGTTCAAAGAATGAAAAAGAAGTCATTTTAGAAACTCTGAAAAGAGGTGTTGCACAATTAACCAAATTACGTCATCCGCAAATTTTAACAGTACAACATTCTTTAGAGGAATCAAGAGATAGTTTGGCATTTGCGACCGAACCTGTGTTAGCTAGTCTAGCTAATATTTTAGGAAACCATGATAATTTACCACAACCTTTGCCATCAGATTTAAAAGAATACAAACTGCACGAGGTTGAAATTAAATATGGGCTATGGCAACTTGGAGAAGGCTTTGCATTTCTGCATGGAGATGTTAAATTAATCCATAGAAATTTATGTCCGGAATCTATCGTTGTTAATAGTCACGGAGCATGGAAAATTTTTGGATTTGATTTTTGTGCTTTGAACCAAAGTATGGAAGGCAACCAACCTGTATGGTCGTACGTAGAATACGATATGTCGAATTCATCTGCTGTACATCCAAACTTGAATTACCAAGCGCCAGAATGTATTCTACAAAATAGTATTAGCACAGCCAGTGATATTTTCTCTTTTGGAATGCTGGTATATGTTTTATATTCTCCAACAAATGAACCTCTTCACGAGTCTAACAACGACTTTTGGAAATGCAAAAATTTTCTAGAGAACTTCACCGGTTCGATAGTAGTTTCTAAACTTCTTCCAATTCCAGAAACTCTTAAAAATACTGTGAAATTAATGTTGAATCATGATCCTAAATTAAGGCCGGATGCTCATCAATTTGTTAAGATCGAATATTTCACGGATATTGGAGTGAAAACTTTAAATTATTTAGATAAGATTTTTCAATGGGACAATTTACAAAAATCGCAATTTTACAAAGGGCTACCGCAGCTTTTAAAGCAACTACCACACAGAGTTACACTGCATAGGGTCCTTCCATGTTTATACAAGGAATTGATTAATCCGCCAATGATCCCTTTCATTTTACCGAGTATACTATATGCAATGGAGACCAGTTCTGTAGAAGAATTCAGACAATACATATTACCAAATATTAAAACCGTTTTGACGTTAGACGATCCACCGCAAATTAATCTCGTATTAATGCAACACGTCGATTTACTATTAAAATTATGTACCACAGAGGTAATAAAGACAGACATAGTTCCAATGTTATTACGCGCTTTAGAATCCGAATGGGAACAGTTACAAGAGTTGTGTTTGTCTGCATTGCCTAATATCATAACAATGATCGATGGGCCGGTGATTAAAAATGCAATTTTGCCTAGAATGAAAAAGATTTGTTTACATGGAAAAGGAAGTAACAGTAAAAGTCTTGGAGTCAGGGTCAATTGTTTATTGTGTCTGGCAAGATTGTTACCTAATTTTGATCGATGGTTGGTCCTTGATCAAGTATTACCTTTTCTACAAGAAATTCCGCACTCCGGTGAACCTGCAATTCTTATAGCCATTATAGGTATTATAATATAGTAAACTATTCATACAGAGTGCGGCCGAATAATATGCACAAACGGGCGGGAGATGATTCCTTATGAAAAAATAAAAAGAGAGTCTTATTTACATTTTTTGCGGAATCTAGTAATTTATAAACATTGCATAAATGTTGTTTACTTGCACGCGTTATTCGGCCGCGTCCTGTATAACATCAAAGAATTAGAAATAAAAATAATGAATTTACAGTAGCGATGTTATCTATTTTTTTCTTAGGTATTTATCGAATATTACTAAGTCACAGTAAATTAGGAGCAAGTAAAGAAATATTAGCAACAAAGATTTTACCATTTCTATTACCGTTGTGCGTCGAACAAAATTTTAGTCTATCGCAATACGAAATTCTTTCAAATCTTGTGATCGAAATGATAACTAGTGTAACAACAGAGCACAAAGAAGCTTTGAAGCAATTAGATGCAATGCGTCGTGAAACTCAACAGCTCGACGAAGAACTTTCGCAAACTTCTAATATTTATAAAAAGATGAACTTAACTACCGATAATGCCAATGTAATTCCCACAATTCCTGCGCCAAATACAAACACAAATGTAAAGCCTGTACAGATTGAAAATGGATTGACAATGGAAGATAAGTTTCGGTTAGTAAAAATTGTTGCTGTTTAATGTTTAGTGATATATTTTAAGCATTGTAAAGCAGAGTCTGAATACTTGTGTACTTAGAGGTATCGTATTATTCTTTCATTTTATGATTCGATCTTACCGCTCAATTTAACACTGAGATTCAGGTTTAAATTTAATTCATGGTTCTTTCTTCTTTCCCATAGAATATTTACCGGTATTTTATCGATACTTGTAATATCGATTCAATCTCTGCTATAAAGTACAATTTAAACATAATCTTCGAACTGAATTTGTCAAGGGTCTTTAAATTGTATAATTTACAGATTAATTCAACAACAAGAGGTATATCAAAGACTGCAAACTCAACAACCATTAATGCCAACAGCTATTCAACAACGTGCAAAACCTCAAATAAAAGATTTAACTGATACTTTATTACAATCAAATTTAGATCAATTAAATCTTTCAATATCAAGTTCGAAATCCAATCATTCCTGGATACCTTCGAATTCAAATCCTCAACAATATTGCAATCCACAAGGAATGAATGCAAATCCAACTTGGAACACTAGTACTTGGATTCCTAATCAATCAACGTTAAATACGACTATACCTCAAAATAATATCAATTATCCTATGAATCAAGGAAACTTTTCAACTAATCAATTGGAGTTTAATTCCAATTTAAATTCTAATGCGAATCAGAAGGTTGAAAACTTACCTTCACAAGATATACTCGATTTGCTTAGTTAATGATTTTAAGAGCACAAGCTCATTTGATATTCTTTATTGTGTATTAATAACTAATATTTCTTATAGTAGAATAAAATTTCTCCTTTTAGCCTTTTCTAATTACAGTAAAACCTTCATATTCGTGGTTTCCGTAACCGCAATTTGTTTAAAAAAAAAAAAAAGCAGTGTGGGTATTAAAAAAATTTTACGAAATATTCCAAATTACACAATTTTTAAAGAATAAAAGTATCGAATACGATGTTTTTATGAAACGAAGTATTAAAACTACATAAATAATTAAAGAGACCATTCTTAGAGACATTCTTCAGTCTTTGTAGACTTTTCGAAGAGATTCACATTCAAATACTATTATACATACATGAACATCACATGTATTATTCGTGTAATTGTTATATGTTATTATTGATTATTATCATTATTAGTTGTCTTATTGTATTTTATAAGTAGAACCTCATTATAGGTATATAATATACATATATGTATATACAGTTACTTCGAACCTAACACCGGCGGATACGGAAGTTTCACTGTATGTATTTGTTACATATTTAATGAAATTTGAAATACTATGGAAAATTATGAAATGTAACAACCTTAAATTATTCATGTGATTATCTTATTTCTAAAATTGTGTAAAAAAAAAATTCACAAATTGTTTATTTATCTCGATATACAGTTCAAGACCGAACTCGTGGAACATCGTTCGATGTTAGTTTAATGATATAAAATAATTAAATAGAGCACGTATTTGTATAAACATTTTTATTATTTCATTTTTATATAAAACTTGTGTATTGAAATCGATTCAATGTTTGAAGTGCAATGTTGTAAATATCTTGTAAATATATAAAAAAAAAGTATTAAAAAATATCAAATTTTGTACATTATCTTTTCTCTGTTTCATATTATGTAATAATTGTTGAAATCAGAAATGGCACATGATTTTAGAAACAAGGTAATAATATTCAATGAATGCAAAAACCTACCAATTGATGTATGCACATATCTACTAATGAATTGATCACACATGTTATTTTTAATAATATGTATATCTTCGAAAATATTTAAAATAAGAAAAATTACTGAAATTGAATACAAAATCTTGCATTTACTACAAATTCTGAAGCACAGTGTAGGGTGTGTGTGTGTGCGTGTGTGAAAGTGCGTGCATGTATGTGTGCGTTAATTGGAAAAATTGAAAAATACATTTAAACCAAGATATACATAAATAAGGGAGGTAAACATTTGTGTTTATTAGTATTGGTAATGTTTATTAGTAAATGTGTATGAAAAATCAAAAAATTATATGTGGTCATTGTTGTACTTAATTGTAATATGTACTTTGTATTCATTAAATACGTTTTATATGATGTAGCTAGATAGTTGCAAAACATGAATTCACAATTATACTATTCAAAATAATTTCCAAAAATAATTTATGTTAAAAACTTAAATAATTATTTAATACCTTCGATATATTATTGATCAAATTATAATGTATAATATATCAACATTATAGAATGTAAATCTAAAAAAGTAGTAGTGTAAAATTATGTAATTATACAGGGTATTACCGAAAATATGAGACCTTTTTTTCAGGATCACTACCTAATGTTAATATAAATCAACGAGTCCTTTGCTATTTTGCAATCTGCTAACGGAAATCGTAGTATTGTCTCCCTAATTTTTTGAGATGTTTGGGAGATAATATTTAATAAAATTACTAAGATGTTTAGTGCACCTCCTTACGACGACGAATGTAAAAGAAATATGGTTCATTCTAAACTATTTAAATTTGCCCTACGACATTTTTCTTTATTACGAGCGTTTCAAAGATATACAGTGAGCCATTTTTAAGAAAATGAATTTTGTTTGTACTAGAATATGTAAATTCCGAACCTATATAAGAGCTGATGCAAAAACTTTAATTCAAATCGATATTGATCAAAATTTAAGTTCTTTATAACAGTTGTTCGGAATAAAAATTCTTCATAAGTGTTTGAAAAACCTAAACCTATATTATAACAGTTCTCAAGCTTTACTTCTACGGCAGTAAATTTCTTTTGCATTGAGCGCATAATTACATGGGTTTGAATATTATTGATTTTGTAATAAAACAATATTGCAACTACGTGAAATGTTCTCCGATTTCGTTTTTCCTCTAGAATCAAGTATGAATCTGGTTGCGCCTTTTAATCTGGCTATGTTTATACAGAGTCAAGGTCGGGGATATGTAGATACCTAGTCGTAATATTTACTATAATAAAGACGAGAATCATAACAAGAGATTAGTGGGATAAAGGCGTTATAATTTCCCCAGTTTCGTTATTTTCACAAATTCTAGTGCTACGTGAAAACAAGTCTTTAATGAAATGTACGGACTATAATCGAAAAATTTGTTGCGTCGATACGCACGCGCTATTATTTGTCATCGTTTTATCGCGAACTATCAAAAAATTTGTTCTTAATGTTTTCGTGTTTTTGTAGGTAAACTTAGTTACTTATAAATGTATTTTAATTAAAGACATCAGTTTTTGTGAATAACGGTGAAAGGTTAAGAGGAAGAAAATGGTGTTGAATGATTGTCCGGATCCAGAAGTAATTGGTTGTGGATTCAGTGCTTTTAAGGAAATTGATGAAGTGACTTCTCTGATTGCGGAACTGAAAAAAGTTGATCTTTCGTCGAGCCTTATTGAAAAAAATCGGGATCGATTTAATTTCATTCTGTCACAATATCAAGATCAAAGACAATTGTTGGATCCTTATTTGGATGATATTCTGCAGCCATTGATTTGTATCATTAAAGATGAAAATTCTACAGAAAGTATGCAACATAATGCTTTCAAATACATTTTCATCGTTATGTCTGTCAAAACGTACAAGAACATCGTTACGTATTTACCACACGAGGTATATGAGTGCATTAAATATTTTCATACTCTATCGAACGTTTCAATTTTCAAGTACATATTTATAATTTGATGTAGGTAGCAGATCTCCTTCCTGTTTTGCGAATGTTGGAAAAACAAGATCCGAATGACGTGGAGACATGGGAGACTAGATACGTACTTTTAATTTGGCTTTCTATAATATCGAAAATACCATTTCCACTGTCGCGTTTAGAAATTACAGATGTTAATTCAGAACAGTCAATAGTAGTCAGAATTTTAAAAATATGCAAATTATTTTGTTTATCAAAAGATGCTTGCGCTGTAGCTGCGGTATTTTTAATTGCCAATTTCTTAACAAGATCGGATGTTAAAAAATTATATTTGAAAGAAATGATAATGTGGTGTTTGCAATGTGTGGAGAACGATCCTTTGAGGCACGGTCCTCTAGCGGTTATAGCTGCAATATTAAAACATACTGCGAGGGAAGATGTTAAACCACACACTCAAGTGATTTTGGATAAAGTTTTACAGTTCCATTTAAATAATAATCCTGCTGATCTTATCAGGAAATTTGGGATAAAAATTGTACAAAGAATCGGATTAGTGTTATTAGGAACGAAACTGGCATCGTGGAGATATCAAAGAATGAATAGATCTATATGTTTATTGCTTAACGATAAGCAGATTAATGCTGTAAAAAATTTGGAAAAGTCTAAAGAGGTTTCGACTAATAACGATGATCAGGATATTCCATTAGCGATAGAGGATATTATCGAGCAACTTATACAAGGTCTTAGGGATAAAGCAATTACGATACGGTGGTCTGCCGCGAAAGGGTTGGGAAGAATAACAGCAAGGCTACCAATGGAACTAGCAGATGATGTAGTAGGATTTGTGCTGAATCTTTTTTCTGGTCGGGAATCAGATTCTGCTTGGCACGGTGGTTGTTTGGCGTTAGCAGAATTAGGTAGACGCGGGCTCTTGTTGCCTCATCGTTTACCCGACGTAATACCAGTAGTTCTTCAGGCTTTAGTATTCGATGAACCAAGAGCGTACGGGTCGATTGGTTATTTAATCAGAGATGCTGCGTGTTATATTTGTTGGTCATTTCCAAGAGCGTACGATCCCGATATCTTTCAACCGTATGTAAAAGAAATTGCAGCTATGTTGTTGGTTGTTGCTTGCTTCGATAGAGAGATTAATTGTAGAAGAGCTGCTTCGGCGGCGTTCCAAGAGAACGTCGGTAGGCAAGGAAACTTTCCACACGGAATAGAGATATTAACTATTGCCGATTATTTTGAAGTTGGCGTTAGAAATCATTCGTACTTAAAAATCAGCGCACAAATTGCTCAGTATGACGAGTACAGGAAACCTCTTATCGACCATGTGGTTGCACGAAAAGTTACGCATTGGGATACAGCGATCAGAGAACTATCGGCCAAAACGCTCTTTAATCTAACATCGGCTGCTCCAAATTATATTAAGGATACAGTTTTACCACAGTTATTAGATATGTTGAATTCTATGGATTTGAACATTAGACACGGCGCGGTAGTAGCAATCGCAGAAATTCTAGAAGCATTACACAACAGTTATAACGAAAAAATTGAAAATATACTCCAACCAACAGCCATGGAAAGTATAAGAAATATAGTGAATACTTTTCGGAAAAGGGGGCAGTTCAAAGGTCTAGGAGGAGAATTAATGAAGCAAGCTTGCGCAGTATTAATAAAAAAATGCTCCATTGTTCATTTTCCAGTCTCCATAGAAATTATATGTAAGTTAATATTCGTTAGTTTGTGGTATGACCTTTAACCATTTTACTTATTTTTCTTGGAAAGAATTTTGTAACGAATGAGATACATAAAAATCAGAGGGAAGTATGCTGGATAGAGCAAAACGTCCCTGTAAAATTACAATAATTTTCGCCGTGTAAGTAAAGTTAAAACAAAAGCAAGTAAATGTAACTTTTCCAGATGACTGGCAAAATCTCTTAGAAGAATGTTTGGCACACGAAGTGTCTGTAGTAAGAACAAAAGCAGCAGAGGCACACACAGAATTTTTTTTAAAATACTATGCCAACATAGATAGCGATTATCATAGGATTGTTATTAATCGTTATCTCGATAATTTGCAATCGAGTAATCAACTCGTTCGAATAGGTTTTGCACAAGCCATAGGTAAAATAAAAATGTTTTTATGTGTTGTAAACCCCCCTATTTTAGCTTTTGAAAGTTACATAGCATTTTGTTGCATTAATTGCATTGGGTCGTTTGTTAACTTCTGCAGATATTTTTATTTTGTTAGATCACATTTACAAATATTAATATAATTTTTTCGGTGCTTTAAAATGACGATAGTTATTCAATAAAAAATATTTTAAATTTCCAAGTTGTGGATCATTCCTTGCTGCTGCTTCGAGCCGCGAAACTTTTAGAATATTAGATTCTTGTTCAAATTTAATAATTGTAATTATATACTAATTATCAATTATTTCTGTAGGATACTTTCCTTTATTTATAATTTGTGAAAGAGAAACAGATGTGATAAAGGCTCTCATTAAATGTACTGAAATATCAGAAAATACTCTGAAATGGGCAGAGAGTAGGAAAGAAGCTATCCATGCATTAATAATGGTATGTGAAACTTTGGGAGTGAAAGAAGCAGGTGTGTTTTTATTTAAAACATTCAAACTTATATTCTAACACAACATTGTAATCCTTCTAACTTGACAGTAATATTTATACATAATCGTTTAAAGTTAGTAATTATGTGGAGTACAATACGCTTTAATAGTGGATATATGGCATAAAAGTAATGAAAAAAAAACTTTCTTTTTAATTTTTAGATAAATGGCAAGTATTTGTGCACGATTTGTATAATTGTTATTTACTGTCGTTGAAAGAATATACAGTAGATAGTCGTGGAGATATAGGAGCATGGGTGCGAGAAGCAGCAATGACTGGTTTACATGTAAACATGATTTCTTTATGATACAATCGTGTTCAGTAGTACACCATTTAAACGTGATCCTTAAAATAATTTTAGATGTTAACAAATTTAGTGTTTCAAGCGAAATTGACGTCCGTATTGAACGAAGAGTTAATGACAAATATAATAGGAGGAATTGCACAACAAGCTGTAGAAAGAATCGACGGGATCCGAGCGCAAGCAGGAACCGTCTTCAGCACTCTCATTCACAATGATCCCCCGCTACCAAACATTCCATATCTTGCTGAATTAAAAAGTATCTTCCCTTATGACGAGTGTAAAGAAAACATAGAATGGCGAATGGAATCCATTACTTTCCCACGGTTTATTAAAATGTTATCTTATCCTCCTTATACAATGAACCTTCTGCGGGGAATTGTATTCAGCGTCGGTGGTTTAAGCGAATCTCTGGTAAATATTACTAACAGGTGTAAGGATAATTAAATTTCTCGTTTGAATTTTTCGTTCGATCTTTGTTGTAGGTTAAACACTCTAGCGTCTCTTTATTTTCTTATTTACAAGAAATAGACGAACAAGGTCTTACAAATTTGTGTTACAAAATTTTGAATATTTTCGAGGAAAGTCACAAAAACGAAAGAATGATTACATCGATGTTAGCATTTTTGGATCGCTTGCTTAGCTCCGGATGTATTCAAATTGTTCTCGATGATTCGAAGAACGGGGTTTCGGAAAAAATTTTAATGTTACTTAAACACGAAATAAAAAATACAAGTAACACGAAGTTGTTAATCATCAGTATAAACGTCTTCTGTCAGCTCTTGCAGGTATTTTTATATTGTTACGTTTAGGATAAAATGGTGATAACGATTTTACGATAACGATTATTTTTAGGTACGGGGTCCAGTCGCAAAGCGAGCGTTTTGTCAATTGAGTATTTTTCTTTGCCATAAGTATAAGTGTATACGTAAAGTAGCAGCAACGAAAACGTACGAAGCTTTAACTCTTTACGGGGAAGAGATCGATCTTCCCGAACAAGACTTAGTTAAAATTTTAACGGAATTAAATGTCACTGATTGGGAACGATCGGTATCTGAACTTCGACCAATAAGAAATCGCCTTTGTGACTTGATGGGGGTATCTACTCCGATTTTACAAAACACGACCGTGAACTGAATTTCATCTTCTTTTCTGATAAATTGAGTAAGTGAAATTCTAAAATAAGACGCTTACATGGCTATAACTATTATTCCAATTTTATTAAGTAATTATATACAACACTTTTGTCCTATAACGTATAAAAATAAAGCGGTAAAACTGTCGAAGTAAAATATACAATTTTGTACAAATGCAGTAGAAGGTATATAATACGTATAAAATAAATTATTTTGTTGTACTCGTTTTTTTGTATAGTTTTTTTTTTATAACACAATAAATGTTTAATGAACGTTTAATTACGAAATATAAATTTAAGTAAAACTAAAAGTTTTAGAACCTTTCGAATGCTATCCAAAAGACTGATTAATATTATAAAAATATGTAATATATTAAGAAATTTGCTATCCTTTAATTCACACGTGGGACCAGAATAGTTTTATTTTTTACTAATTGCTTGAAAACGTTTTAGCAGTTTAATCCAAGTTTTGATTGTATAGTTTCGTTTTATCTATATCAACATTTTTTACATTCATTGTAAGATTATTTTTCGAGTAATAACTCAATATATTTGCATCAGATTTGTGTAGAGTCCATTGTTTTGTCCACCAATTATGATAATCGATCTTGGTTGTTATAGGGTTTCTGGGTAGTGGACAGTCGTAATGTGACGTATCGATTGTTTTTTTTCGGCTGTTAGCTTTCTGTATATCTTTACAAACGAAACATTCAAATTCCTCTAGATAGTTTCCAAATTCATTTTGAAACCATTTTCGATTTTCTAATGCTTTCCTTAATCTTTGGTTTTCTATTTCGTAATTGTCAAACAACTTGTGTGATAAATATTTATCATACTCAGTATCGTTTTTCGAAAGATCGTGTAAAAAAGTAGCTAGATTTTGCGGGTCTTTAAAATCAAGTACTGAAATGGCAGAAATATTATTTGGTAGCCAATCCTGAAAAAAATTCAAATTACTTAAATTCTACTAAAACGTATTTTATAAATACAAAAAAATGTAGAAATATATTTTGATTTAGAAGTCGGAAATTACTTATGATCGAATTTATTATAAACAGAACCGAGGCTATGAAAATATAATAATAAATTAGGTATTTATTAAAATAATATTTGTGATTAAATTTGTAATACTTTGAACGATGGTGATCCATAATACACAGGTACAGATCCAACAATAAGGGGTCTCCATAATTTTTCTGTAATATAATCCTGACAGACTGCGTTCTCAAACGCGATAGTAAACTTATAATTGGCAATGAAAGAGAGAAAATCGTCGCTGTTTAATATTTCGAGATAATTTTCCTTTAGTCTACATCATAATTATATTATTTACAAAGTTAATATATTGAATGCAATTGGACTGTTTTTCTTTTTAAATCTGTACAGTTTACCTTTTGTCAAACTGAGCATTATTTAAACATGTACCATATGAATCTACTCTTATGTACTTCATTAATTCTGCTACATAGATATCTCTGTTACTTGCAGTATCACAGTCAGATTGTATATAAAGCAGAGGTGCAAGATTTCGTGTATGCATTAGTTTAGTTTTTTCACTAGTTGGTACAAAATACTTTCTGCCTGAAAGATTGATAGAAAATATCAGTTTCCAAGCAATGAAATTATGATTTGAAAGAAAATGAAACATTGCAGAAGCATTATTGTTTTCGTAGGTAGTTAATTGTACTACCTAATAACTCTGTAACTCCAGGTAAATCGATCAAAGTAAGAGGTACATCACTAAATCTGCTAAATGTTGAGGAGTATGAAAAAAGATTGAGAGTTTCTTGTTGAACAAGAATAGGATTATTTCTAGGTGATTCTTCATGAATCAAGCCCCATGGAACTCTGTCCAATTTCCACTTTGGTAAATCATTAATTTGAAAATTAGTACCATAGAAAAGAAAACTCTAAAAAAAAGGAAAAAAAATACAATTATATTTTTCGTAATAATTCAACTGTTTTATTTCAGAAAGACACATAAACAATTTCTGGATAATAAAATTTACTAAAATAATTTACTTATTTAATGTTTTTCGCGAGTTTTTAAATTTAAATAATATGAAGAGATTTATAATATTACGCTTATCTTATGATGATATTGGAAAGTTCGATTGCTTGTAAAATAACATGAATAATTTTCACAATTTCTATGTAATCCATCACTTCCAAATGGCGTCCACCATAAAATTATAGGTATTTCACCTAAAAAGAATATCAACAAACAATTGTTAGTATTCTTTTTAGTTTTATGCATTTACATGATACAAACATTTACAAATTTGAAAGTTCAATATATATTACATACCCGAATAATGTTGTCCATTATTGAATTCAATTAAACTTATCTGTAAATTACTTTAGTCTTAAAAACTATCAGTAATAGTTCAAGTTTTTTAAATTTAATTTTGAGTATTGTAATCATATGAACAATATTTATATATTAAATGTTCATTATAATAGATATTTTTACAAAATTTAAAGATTATTCAGTAATAATTTCATTTTTTAAACAAAATAAAATTACCCAGACTAATGGTAATAATAATACTTGTTTAGTAATTTCTATATGTTTTAGCAGAATGAAATTAAATATTCCATTTTATATTCTACATTTAATCCATTCAATTAGCTAATTTATTAGCCATTATTTACAAATTATTCTTAAGTAATATTTTTTACTACAGTACAACTATTTATGTATATTATTATACAACTGTGATATATTTTATGTTATAACATATACCTGGTAAATTATTACACTTGCTGTGAAAACAATAATTGTCACAAATGCAAGATACACTTTCTGATGGAAGTATAACATTCTATAGCTTTTAATTATCATTTAATAAATTATTATACGAAAAAGCAATAAAAGTTTGTCTTTATGGTGGAAAATTCTTATTAAGCAAATTTCTTGATTAGTTTTTTATGAGTTTTATATAAAAATTATTGATAATAATGTAGAACCTCATCCTAAGTACTTCACTGAAGCAATAATAAAAAAATTCTTCGATGTTAACTACCTACATTATAGTCAGATTAAAGTTACCGACAAAACAGTTGCAAACAACGGTTTAAGAAACGAATTCACCGTAAATATCAATGATTATGATGACTAAGTAAGTGCCGTGTATAAAAAAAGTTATAATAATTCCTCAAAATAGAACTTTGTTCCATCATTTTAATGGTTAACGTTTTCACAAATTTAAAGCAAAGAAATAATGGAATGATCCATCAATGAAATTACCAATCCGAAATAAATTATTTCGATTAATTATTTATGATATGGTATATATCTACACACGTACAAACTATACTACATAGTGGAACCGGAAATTTATGTACTGCGTAAAGCAACGTGCAGTTACACTAGTTACCTCAAGTTTAGTAGGTAGCGCTAGTAGACATTGTATTTCTAGGGATTTGTTGAGCGTTGCGTGAATGCGCATGCATGAATATGTTCGCGCGAGAATTTGGTTAGAAGAATAAATGGAATTAAGTTTATACGAATCGTTGCATTTTATAACATTTTTTGTGAATGGTAGAATTGCAAATATTTATTAATTGTTATGGTTTTATTGGATTTTTATAATACACAATTTTATGTTTAACGTATCAGTGAACATCGATGGACTTTTGAAAGCTTATAATAACAGACTAATTAACAGAACACAAAGAGCAATGATATCTTGAATGTCTTCAACGATAAGTGAATGACCCGACAATAGGACATATAAAACTTTATGTTATTAATTACAATACAATGACTACAATGGAGATCCTCTTATGACGTACTAGCCTTTATTGTTTATAGATTTTGCAATCTGGATGAAATTTGAATCTCCTTTATATTATTTGCGGCCTTTGCACAAGCTGCTTGAAATCCTTTCGCGTTCCATTCTCGGCATATACAGGGTGTTCCCTGTAACGTGAACATTCAGAACATCTCCATTTTTTTTTTTGAAGATACGAAAATAAGTCAAAGAAAAAGATTGTTTCGAAGAGGGAAATAACTGTTAATAATGTCTCTATACGCAGCATTTAAGATAATTAGCAAATTTATTGCAAAATTATACTCGTAACTACTGTTATCTTAACTAAAAAACACCTTTCGTTTATAATAATAATAATAAAATATCTTTCAATTATATTATCGAGTAAAGCATTAGTTAAACGGTACTAAATGCCCAGATTGCTGAACGTAGGTACCTTCCTGCTCAATTACCGTTCAACTCGCAGTGTACCCATCCACAATAGTGGCTACATCTTATTTACTTCAATCTATGAATAAACTTTTCTGACCAATATTATTAAGACTACATAGTTAAAAAATTAGCAAACAATATAATTCTTTTTAATTTAACTATGTTTATATTTTATTTAAAGAATATCATAGAACGAATGTTAAATTATAGATCTACGACTATATTATTTTGCATTATTCTACATTTATAACTATTGCAGTTAGTGTTCACTATTTTTTTGCTATGTGTCTACAATTTTTCCTAAAAATCAGATTTAACGTAACAAGGATAGATATTATTTTGAAATAGATTAATTTAACTTTTTGCTGAAATAATATGTAGATTTTACGCTTTACACATACTATATAGCGGAATATATATTAATTACATATAATCCCAATATTATACGTGCGTAACACAATTTTCTAGGATGTTATGTAAACGCAAGTTAGTCATGGTTATGAGTTACGATCACGGTTACGATCCAGATCACGATCACAGGCACGGTACAGTCATGCTTCTGACTTTCCTTTGACGGCCAACGAACTCTCTCATTCCTTCTCTTTTTCTCGGGTTCGTTCTTCTTTACTCTCTATCAGTTACAATTTGCCTAACGACGGTGCTAAATGCATTTAGGTTACGGTGAAATAATTTTTTGTTCCCGATAAAGTCAAATAAATACATATAATATAGCGGTCGTTCCAAAATAATTGTTACCAATGTAGTAAATTATACATATTGCACATTGTTTATTAAACATTTGAAGTCATTTTGGTAACATGCTTGCAGTACTATTTTATAAATAACAGTAAATTTGTGTATTACATAAAATTTACATAGTGCATAGACATATTGTTGTAACTTTCGTTTGGAAGTATCAGCTAACATAAATCATTTTTTTTTCTACAGTCGACAGAAATGCCTATTATTTGTATAATCATAAAAATAAAATTATTAATAACATAAATATAGCATCTAATATTGTAGAATGATGCTTCCGCATGAATTAAATTACGTGACGAAATGTAAGTTTGAAATCATAATTGTGAGCGCAAAGAAACGAAAACGTTTCGTTACCATTGTAATTAGCTTTATTAGGGGGTCAGATGACACAGTGATACAGTATCATCAGCAAGAATCCGGGCCGCGAAGGCTTAAATAATTTCACAAAGATAGAAATTTGTAATTAAATGTTCTGCGTCCGCGATTTGCGAGAAAAAAGACAAATCAGTGCAAGCCTCTCGTTAGACACGCTCGGAAGTTCCAGACTTCCTGAATGAAATTGGATAAAATTCTGACCATCCCATTAAAACGAATAAATTTTTAATAGTTACGCGTCCTTGATTTGTTATTGTACATGTTACATCTTTTTTTCAATATGTTTTAATTAGATTGTGATATCAATATCGCGTACCAATCAAAGCTGTGTAATTAATTTTTCAATACAAATATACTGATCATCGACTGGTCAACGTTTGTTCTTTCAGAAATATAGAAATAAAGAAATAACGTATAACAATTTGTAAAGCTTGGACAAATTCTTATTACAAAATAAGATTTATTAAAATTTAGTTAAGAACTGAAATCTTTTTTTAAATCTTTCGTTTAAAAGCCAGTTTTTTTTTGGAAAATTGCGTTTTCTAGATATTTTTCATATTTGAAAAATATCAACGTTAAATAGGGGGTACGATATTATACAGAAAGTATCGAACAGAAATGTATCTTGTTCCGTAATGTAATATTTAACGATTAAAATATACTGAAATGACAATTCGATTCGGGTTAGAGGATGTACCGTTTACTATTTGAAATTAGAAAATTTTCCTATTTCCTCTGAAAAAAAAGTTAATTATCATCCCAGAAACTCTATTGTAACATAAGTAGGACAAAATAACTGTACACCGTTTAACTGTAAACTGTGTCTATGACAACAAGATTAAATTGCTAACTATGTAGATATACACGAGTTTTATTAAAGAATATAATAAAACTTTTTGTTTTACAGTTAACTGACCGATAAAAATTTCATAAAAGAAAATAGACAATTATTCATAAGTTTATTTAAGAAGTATTCTCAGTTACGGACTTAAATTTTCAAAGAAATACATAACAGTATTATTAATAAATGTATAACAGGAAACAATAAATATAAACGGTAAATATTTTTATTTTTTCGCTGGTAAAACATAAAGGAAATGTGGAATTTGTAACACTTATAAAAATAGCAACTTCCGTCTTTCTTTCTTGAAATTCGGTATAAAAACTATTATTAATTCATAAATCTTATCCATATTTATTTTTTCTGACATCTTACATTAAAAATTAATTTTTTAGCTTCTTAGTGGACAGTTCTGTCCCCCATATGTAGATGATGTGGCAATCGTATTAATAAACTTAGGTACTGCATACCTGTGCTTAAACCTTAGATAATGATTTATAGTATTATACATTTATTTAAAGCAATGCTTACAAATTTATACGAAAATATCACAATATTGATTTTATCGAATAATTACTATTTATTAGGAGTTCTGTTGCATTCAGTATTTTACATTTAACGGATATCTAAATATGCATATCACGCGTGTAATAAATATGCCAGTGATTATGAAAGTGGCTCGAGTTAATTATTTTTAATATGTTTCTTATTTTACATTAGTACAATGTAAATCGGTGTGGAACAAAATAACTAACAAATACAATTTTATTTGGCTCAGACTACTTTCAGAATTGTCAGCACAAATATGCCAGACATTTAAAAATCCCCACGAAATGTGTATAGTGAATATTTAAAAACAAAAAGCAAATAAGAGCAAAAATGACGAGAATTGAAAAAGATGCAACACAGTGCTATTGGGAAAACAGCAATTACAAAGTGGGGTCGTCGATCCACAGTTCACGGCCCTCCAGAAAGTCGACAGTTCGATGTATGCTTGTTCCCCACCGTTCTCTTTTTCTGTTTCCCCTATCTTTCACGTTTCCCTTATTACAACGGCGCACGCGCGATATCCTGATAGAATTGCACAGGGCCGTACACCTTCAAGGAATAGTGCTAGATTTGTTTCGTTCGTAGCAGTAAATAACATTGTCTACCAAACGATATTCGATGGTATTACGTCGCGTTTGGAGTAATTAAAATTATCATACATTAAAACGGTTCAACAGTGGCGCAATTAACGGAATTAACAATTCTAATAAACGTACTCCTATAACATTCTGTTCTATGCACAGTCCTGATTCTATGGTGAGTTCAGATGTTGCGCATGCGTTGGAAGTCCTGTGAGATCCTTACACAATCGCGAGAAAACCAACGAGTCAAGTCAGTTGCCGGGTATCTTTGTTGTGACGAACGTATTTTAGTGACCGTGATTCGTACTTTTCTTGCTTCCTTCTCTCCTTTTTTCAGTGTTCTTCCACAACAAGTACGTAATTCTAACTTCTTTTCTATCTCTCTATCAGGTAAGTTTATAGATCTGCTTGGCAACAGTAGCTTAACTTTCCTCGACGATTTCCGTCATTTCGTTTCGAATAGACGTATTTATTCGTCAAATTTATGCACCGAAGTACAATTACGCGAATACATGTTACTATTATTGATTTATCGATTACTTTTACCTGCTTGATGAAAATCTTTGTAACTTTGTACAAAAAGTATTATTTTTTATTTTAGTCATTGTTAAATTGCATCTTTATTTTAAATTATCGTGTGTAACTTTGATATCCTTGTAATTGTTAAATACATTAATTTCTTGTAATTATTTCGTATAATCACCTATTTCAGATTCATCATTTGTGTTATAATATTATAATCATTTTGCATTTCATGTTTATAATTTGAATCTTCGATGGCATCGATCGGGTTACACTCGTTCGTTTAAAACGACTCGAAGTTAGTTGTTTTCGAATTGGACAAATAAAGTTTCAGTCATTCCCCTGGCTTTCCTATTGTATTATTGATTTTACATTGCGCTTTAGGAAATTGAATTTTGATATTGAATAATTTTTCAAATTCACATTCAATAGTTTCGTAGTTAAAATTTTCATTTTCATGTTAAATAACTTGTTTCGGTATAAATAAAATAACGAAGGGAAAAATATTTTTCCGCAAATACGTTTTTCTGTTCGTTTCATGTTTGATGAGTCTTGACGATTAGACATTATATGGCGTGAAGTTTAATTAGATTGGTACGGTTTAAACGATGCTAGGTTTAAAGAGATCTTACCTGAACTTAGATTTAAGTTTAGACCATTCTGACAAAAGTATTTCGTGAAAAAAATACAAAATATTCTTTTCAAAATAATAAAAAAGGTAAATTTATCATAGAAATAAAGTTAATCCATTTTTATACGAGCAGTCGAAATTTCGCACAGGACAAAACATTTTTTATTGTCTTTCCATTAGACGAGTTGGCCCCACCCAGACGGAAGTCACGTAGAAATGAGTCACTGAATTCAGAGTTTAAAATAAATTATCTCTTCGGAAAAAAAATTTTGGGACAAAAATACCAATATACAAAATATCGGAACGTGTTGATTAAATTATTTTTCAAGGTTGGGCAGGCTCGTATCTTCATAGGAATATAAACTTTATCCCGGGATGTTATAATATTTTATTATTATATTATATAATCATTTAGTGTACGACAGTCGTAAATATTTAATGAACGTAAAAATTTCGATGTTAATTACTGCAAAAATAATTCAGATTAGTCGTGAATGAATATTCAAGATGCATCTTTTCTCCGCACGAATATTTCCCGAACTGTATACGAAAATAATTATTTTAAATTTGCATTCATTCACTATTACATATAAAATAATCCAATATTACTTTTAATTATTTTACATGAAAATGAAAATGTTAATACAATTAATAATGAATATTTTTGTTCTTCGTAAGAGCATATTATATTGAAATATTTTATTGAAATCGTTTACATCTTATTTTTAATTCAAGATAGTTACTAAAATTTTATTAATTTCTATTGTTTTTTAATTTAAAGATTCAAAGTAATTTATTTTTGTTACGCATTTATAAGCTTAACTGAATTACGAGTCTTTATATTTTCTATATTTGATCGACTATTTTGATCGAGTAAAAGATTAAAATATAAAGACTATAGTTGTAAAATATTTTATAGGTTTTATATTAAATTTAATACCTGATTTGCTCTTGATTGCAATTGCAGAAGCAATTTATAGGATTTTTACCACACGCGCGCCTAAACGTCAATTGATTAAACTAAACGATGCAGACCAACGGTTCTGAAAATGTCGGTTCCGAAAATGCAAACGAGAAAACGGGATGGACGGTAATCTTTAACTTTTTAAAAACCATATTTCTTATCAGTTTTCGTGTGTAGATTATATCTATCAGAATTATGTAGTTTAAGACAGTTAATTAAAATTAATAACTAAAGTGGTTCATTTGATAAAAATTAATGTTTGAATCAAATCAGTTCAATCGATGATTACAAATAAGTTACATTTCTTTAGGATCGAATCATTACTTTCATTTAATTAAATTCAATATTGAATCTATTTTTCTAAACATTTATTGTATTAATGAACGTAATATATTTATATTTTTAGGTCGGATTAATAAATGGAAAATTTAAGTACCTTACAGCAGAAACTTTTGGATATAAAATTAATGCAAACGGCTCTAGTTTAAAGAAGAAGCAACTATGGACTTTAGAAGGCAGCGAACAACAAGTTTACCTTCGGTCTCATTTAGATCGTTATTTGGCAGTGGACCAGTTTGGGAATGTTACTTGCGAGGCAGAGGATCCTAACAATCTTGGTTGTGCATTTCAAATTCAACTGGCTACTGATGGTATTTGCGAATATTTCTTCTTAACATTATTTTAATTTATTTTTATCATTAAAGGCAAAATTAAAAATCTTAAGTATTTCAATTGTTGTGTAACCACAATTTTTTGAGCTGTATAGGTAAGATGTACTGGGTCAGTTTTGATCTTTAATAAGATGCCCTTCGTAGACTTTCCAGAAGAAATTTTCTTCATATTAGGTTTTAATACTTTTCTACCTCTATACTTTCTATTCATAAAGCGGTAGTTAATGATTGTCAAAAAATATTAAATACAAATACACATTACAAATATAATTGTTGCTCAGTTTATAGAATAATAATACAGTAAAACAGTTTTTCGTATTTGAAGTACCTACATGGGGAAGTAAAAGTAATCTCAAAAGGTAAGCTTGGTTTTTTATTAGGGCATTATTACTTCATGTAGATATTAAGCCTGACACATAAAAGTCGAATTTAATGACTTCATAAAATACTTTTGAAACTAGTCAAGGTTAGACAATCACAAGTCAGTCGATCAAGTGACTTCCATTAGAAATGTTTGCTACAACAATGATTTGTTATCATTTTTCTTCCTCAGCAATTACTGTATTTTTAATTTATGGACAAGGTTTTATTCTGGAACTTTCTGTTTCATATATTATTAGATACATAATAGTCATATTCGTATATTCTGTAATTCCTACTGTGTGCAAAATCGTATTCTGATAACAGTATAATTGTAAATGCTCAAATTAGAGAAAATACCAAGTAAAACGTATACATGAGAAGATGAGTCCCAAAGGGTCATAGAGGAAAGCATAACTGTTTCCTGGCGCCGTTTATGGACGCACACTCGGACGTTTATATGCTCTAGCTCGGGGGTTCTTAACCTGGGGTTCATGGACCCTAAGGAGGTCGTAATTAAATTTAAAGGGGCCCGCGAACTTCCACATGAAAATATTCAATATTTATTTTCGTTACGATTTCATCCTCTCAATGTTTCGACATTACCATAGCGACGGAAGTAAAATAAATACTTTATCGAAAGAAACAAGTTCGAGTTAATTTCTTCCATAATTAACGAAGATACAGATCGTTACTTTGTTTGAATGTAGAGTATAATGAAGTGTACGTCGAAGCGATTGCTTTTCCTGTGAAAATTCACACTGAAGAGGTGAAATCAACCCTTAATGTTTTTTTCCTTTTTTTAATGTAACTGTACAACCAAAAATATTGATTGTTTATGGTTCACCGCACTATTATAAACAAATTGATCTTTTGTTATTTACGTTAGAGATAAAAGCAGTCACCCTATACAAAGAGTTGATCATTTTAGGCGATTTATCGAAATGTAAGAAAATACAATTTTTTATGTCTGATTTTACAAAAACAATTTTCTACATTTATATCCATATTTCCACGTTTACGCGTGATAACGTATTTAATTCGCACCGAATAATTTTAATTCGATTTATTTCTGTTACATAAAGGGAAAGCATAGTTTTTAGACGTTTCCGTTTTTTGTAATCTTGTGCAGTAGCACAAACGTAATTCTGATAGTGTTGACATCACTACAATAGCATTTCCTTTGATATCGTGCGCGATAGCGGTGAAAGTCGCGGAATATCTACATTCCCGAAATAAGTTTGCTTATTTTTGACGCCGCCAGTGTCCTATCTAAATCACAGTGACCTTGAAATATGTTATTTTTGCGACAAGTATAGGATAAGAATATCTGCTGTTTATGCATGCATTCCTCTTGCTTTTACGCATCCAGTGCAGTGTGTAAACCGCAGTGTTTGACTGAAAATTTACACGCGAGTCGAGTGTCAAAGTCTGAATCTTAGCTGACAGTGCTCTACAGTGGACGAAATTTCTATAAGAATATTACTATTTTATTATATTATATTAATTTTATAATATTAAAGAAATTCTAAGAATTAATTAAGGAACAATAAGAAACAGAAAATCAATGTATGTTATAAGTAGACTGCGGATTTTTATGCAAATTCATATATTTATTAATAAAATTAATAAAATAAGAGCTTCGTAGAGGGTTCTTTCAACCCCTAAATACAATAATTCTTATCTTACTTGAGTTTTTGTTATATTTTTGCATATTAAATGCATTCTATAGTTTTTTGACAATCTAAATTTCCCATAAATGCATAAATATCCGCAGTCTAGTTATAAGCAAAACATTACAATTTAATGCTGTAAAGACTGTTGAAACTGGTCCAGCAAATTTCAATGACATACAGAACAATTTTAATGGGTGATTTTAGAGGCCAAAATAAGACGAAAATCAAGAATACCAATTTGTTGATGGAGGCTTCGTTAAAAAGTTATTAACGTTTAAAATTCCGTCCGTACTGAATTTTTTTCTCGAAAATGCGCAAGATTTCGGGGGTATGTCTATTCACCAAAAATGATTGTAACTGACCCCCGCAACCGAAAATAATTTTTCCAAAACGATTTGAAATTTTTTTTGTCCGTCGAAAAATTTCACACTTCGAATTTTTTTCTCGAAAGTGCGTAGGAATTCGGAAATTAGCGAGAGATTTACTTTATACAGGGTGTCTCACCTATACCAGGCCATCTAAATATCTCCTCTAATTGTGGCGCCTCAAAAAATATTTTGTGTATAATTTAAATTTTATTAAAACCGGTTCTACGAAAACTACAAAAATAATACAACCATCCGATGTACAGTTACGCTTCGATAAAACGTGAAATTCTGTTTCGGTAAAATATAGGTCGTTGTTTACAACACGGTGAGTTTAAAACTCGGTTGGTTGAACTTTAAAGCTTGTCGCGGTTATTGGGTTATAGCCATTAGCACACATCAGACACTTTTAGCTTGAGATAAAAAAGACCGATTATAGGAACCAAATTTGCATTATTGTTCCGTTAAAATGTAACGAGCGGTCCCCGACTTCTAAGTTTTATCGAAGTACTATTGCATATGGATTTAGGACATGGAAAGGATGTATAAGATTTTATACTCATTTCAGATATAGTTAATTTACACGTTACAAAAAAGAATATCCATCTGTTTTCATAAAAAAATAATCACTGGTACATAATTTAATATTGTTTAATTTACAAATTAGGAAGCGGAAGATGGGCTTTGAAGAATATTCAGAGAGGATATTTCCTAGGCTCGAGTCAAGATGAACTTAAATGTGTGGCCAAAGCTCCAGGAGAAGCTGAGTATTGGCTTGTGCATCTTGCAGCTAGACCTCAAGTAAGTTATATTTTAGATATCAACAAATGAAAATTCCATAGTTTTTTATCTTCTTATGTAGGTATTAAGTCTTCAGTAGTCTGGCTAGAAATGATAATACATGTACCTTGAAGAGTCTGTTTGATCCCTAAAATAATTTAAGAAAATATAATTTATATATGATATCCTCATAAATTTGATGACAAAATGTATGTAGTAGACTCAGAATTGCTATAGTATTACTATACTATTTTAGTGTTATTTAATTATAAACAAGGAAAATAAAAAAACAGATCTTAAAATGCAGCTCAAAAAGGAAACTATGTTCTCTAGGTAAATTTAAAATCTGCTGGAAGGAAACGTTTTGCTCATTTGAGTGCGACGCAAGATGAAATTCATGTGGATGCACCAGTACCTTGGGGAGAGGATACCCTCTTTACCTTAGAGTTTCGTCCTATCTCTATAGAAGATAATGGTCAAGAACATGTGAAATCTGAGGGTGGACACTATGCTCTCCATACTTGCAATAATAAATATCTGGCACGCGATGGAAAACTTTTGGATTCCTGTACACGAGACTGTCTCTATGCAGCCGAGTTTCACGCTGGATTACTTGCGCTCAGGTCAGTCTTATTAATATTCATTTCATTGTTTTATTATAACAGCATTATATTACTAAAGGACTATATTATAATAATAGTAAGGCATCTTACTCTTTCACGACGGTTGGATAAATGCGCTACGACGTCTCCATTGTTCGGAATTGTGAGCCGCCATTTTGCTGCGCAAATTATTGTCTTCGTCATATTTGTAGCACTTAAATCAGGAAAGATAACACTCCTTATACGCGGAATCTAATTCTCCATTTGTAATTTATTATCCAGCAGCAGCAGAGATTCTTATTCTCATCATTCACGTTTTTTTAAACGGAATTACATATTTTTATCGCTGTGACGTTGTAACTGATATCAAGTTAAATGCAATGATACATAACATGACATTTAATACGAAAAATAGTCAAGGTCATTTTAAGGTTATATTATAGCTACGTATTCATTAATAATACTAGGATGATTTTCTATTAGATTGTAACGGTCATAGTGTTTTCGTTGTCGCATGTTCTGTTTTGTTACATCAACCCACGATGGTTTATGCGCTTCGGGAAGCTAGCTAAAATTATTTTCCAACTGTTGTTGCTATTAATTCATGTACATCATTTATTACTTTGCCACACGGTAATGGAATTAGTATTATTTTAAAACGAAATGTATCGTAATTGAAATGTATGTAATGAATCCTCTAATTTGCATAATTAACTGAACAGTTTTCATGAGTCAAAATGGACCCGGAGTCCGCTGGGCGAGGGTTAATATGATAGTCATCTTAACAGTAATGCATAAACTTCGTATTTGCAATCAAATGCTATATATTTATATATATTTTCTCCACAAAGTCTGTAAGAATTAACAGGAACGTCGATGACCTTGAAATTTCAGCAACTGAAATGGAACAAAATTCATTTCTCGAAAGCTTTGTCTCTTTACTTTTTTCTAACGCATTTCCGGTCGCAATAAGTGGACCGTCTTGTGTAATTAGATATTTTTGAAGCATCAGATACTCAATGAATGGTGTCTATGGATAAGACGATCCTTAAATTGTTTAGGGAAACGTAATAATCAATCTTTAAAATGATTCCGATGCATAACAATGAGTTTTCATTAATTAAAGAGATTTGTATGGAGCATATTTGGCGCCTATTGGAAGCAAGGCTGTCTTAAAATCACGATCAACGACAGTAACACGAGACGAATTATTCTCTTTGGAGGAATCGCTACCGCAAGCATCATTCGTAGCTGCTCTAAATCAACGATACGTTTCCGTGAAACAAGGTATTTTAGATACTTTCGTGTATGAGTGTAAATGCAAAATGTACGCAGTCGAATTGCAAGCCCGGTTTTCTCGAAAACTAAACCTCGAAGGGGACATTCTATTTACTTTTTCATCATCACATTAAAAATCACTCTATGTTATTCTACTTCATTCGAAGCTCTCTTCTCAATCAAAAAGTAAAATTATATCAGTTCTTAACATTCGATCAGAAGTTTCAGTTTTTTAGATCTTTAAACAATGTACAAGGTGCTCTTGAATAGCCATGTAGGTAGCAATAAATCCATTGCTGTTCTAGGAGTTGATGTAACAGCTAATCAAGATGAAATCTCTGGACACGAAACTTTTCAATTAGAATTTGATCGTGTAACTAAAAGGTGGTACGTGCGTACCATGCAAGATCGTTATTGGAGCCTTGAGGCTGGAGGAGGGATTCAGGCATCGGAGCATAAACGTTCGTCCAATGCTTTGTTCGATTTGATTTGGCAATCGGAGGATGGTACAGTGGCTTTGCGCGCAAACAATGGAAAATTTTTGGCAACTAAACGCTCCGGGCATCTCTATGCAAATGCAGATTCCGTAAACGGGTCGGATTCGGATACTAGCAAATATTACTTTTATTTGATGAACAGACCCGTTTTGGTTTTGCGTTGTGAACAAGGATTCGTGGGACCTAAAAGCTCATCTAGTTCGAAACTAGAATGCAATAAAGCTATCTATGAGACCATCAGAGTGGAGAGATGCGAGCGCGGGATCGTTAGATTTAAAGGTAAAAGATTATCTGAAGGATTTTTAAAATGAAATGCTTTGCATGTTTATAGTATAAGGTTGTACAGTCTTGAGTCTCAATGTACAAAGTGAAAAAGTACGTCTAAATATGAAGACTATTGGGGTGAAAACAGGGACGCCAGAATGAATTGTGGTGGTCATCTATTGCTAAATGAAAAGTACTATTCGCGGTATATCAGTTTGGCTAATTTTTTCAATTCGACTCCTACAGTAGCTGGAATTTTCTAAGAAGTCTCTGCAGCTAAAGTATTTGAAGCACATTTTTGCTGGTTGTATCTTTCCCGGTGATATTTTATTGTTTAAACCCGAGCCTGTTATTTTTGCAACTGCACTTCAGACGTGGTCAATCTTACTGTTAGGGGGCAGCTATAATGTACGCTGTCATTTTCACGATAGCTGTGTCAAGATGGCGAACTATCGCCGCACATCTTATTGCACATTCTCTTATTGCAATACGAACCATAATTTTGGTTTCTCCTGCCAAAAAAGAAATAGTTTGATCTGTTTGAATCTCTGCTTTGCACTTGCTTGGCTTAAGTTACGCCGTACCATTGTTGTAGGACTTTTCTTTTCTTCCAAAAAGTTGCTGGGTATCAGCACCGATTGTGGAATTTACTTTCTTTCATTTTTAAACGTTCAGGAAATCTAACACTTTTTAACGTAACAATAACAGTTTATAAAGGCAAGTCAGGCTGCACAGTAGTAGAATTTCCAGAACTACAAATTAACTTAACAAAATACAAAAAATATGGGGTTCTAATGGCGAAAATTAGTAGTTTTAGTGAAGTATCAATAGAAAGACCAATCATAATTGTGTGAAGAAGAAAAAATGAAATTAGTTCCATCAATGTGATTAAGTGTGAATGAGAAAGAAGGTAGGTGTCAAAATGCCTGAATTGGTTTCTCGTATTAAATTTGAAATAAATGTGACATTTTTCTAGCAGTTGCCAATTTGTTCCCAACAAGATCATGTCTATCTTGAGCTAAGTAGAATTTCATATAACTATTCTTTACAGATACTGAATCAAAATTTGTATACATTCATTTCTTTATTATGTACATGTGCCAAAATCTATCAATATATGAAGTTACAGTTAAATTGGTTATACGAAGAAATTTGGACCGAGATTATGGACATTCTCCGCATTCCTCCGATAGTCTTCATATAATTTATACGAAACAAACTTTCAATTTTACTCAAAGATTTGTTATAATAGTTTGCACTGCAAGTTATGTATACAGAGCGTAGTATTGTATTTGAGATATTTTTTAAATTAAAAATATGTGTTCTTAATAATTTTGTACCATAGGTCAAAATGGAAAGTATTGGCATGCAGATAGCGAAGGAGTAAACGTGGATTCCGATATACCATCCGATGGTTTTTATTTGGAATTACGAGAACCTTCTCGTATTTGTATTAAACACGCCGACGGACGATATCTTACAGCAGGAAAGAATGGAGCGCTGCGTTTGGGAGAAACAGATTACGAAACTGCTACAAAATGGGAATTCTAATCAACAATGACCATGTAAAAGCTGTGTTCTTTTCAAACACGTTTCGAATTCATTCTGTTTTTATACATTTAAAGAAAAAAAAATAATATTTAAATTTAGCAACGAAAAGGCAAATAACACGATTTAAGTAATTTTATAAACGACGATCTAATGAAAGATTTTATAAGGTATGAAACTATTAGGAATGAAAGACATTACTTAAAATGAACGTTAGAACGAAAGTATTCGATCGGTGTTTTAAAAGAATATGGTTAAAATCCACTGCCCCTTTTTATAGCTTTGAATGTAATCTAATATCATATTTATAAGTACAGGAAGAGCTCCTATCAAGTACTTAATTAGGAGTACATTGTCGAATTGACTTTCCTACGATTTTTTTTATATTACTTTTAACTAATAACTTTCTTTACTCACGAAATATTGTATAAGACTGATGATTGCAGAGTAATTAGTGGTTATTACACTGTTCCTTAAGTAAAAAAAGATTTTAAGATCGCTTTATTATTTCTTCGTGATTAAGTAATTGAATTGTTTTCTTAGTCGTGTAAATTGGAATTATTTTCCACGAATCTCATTTTTTTTTTATTTGGGTCACTTCATTTTCTCAATACATAACGCTCAACTTATTGGCTGTTTATCCATTAACGGCAACAATCTATTTATCAATTTTTAATAATATTTTATAATGCTCAAACATACGAAATTTTTCAAATACACTATATTTTTAATCGAGGTATAAATAGTAGTGGAAGTAACGTAGTAAAACGAAAAATATTAATAATCTGGCCGATCGTTTGTGTTAAAAAAAAATTCAGTTTTCTAGTCTTTACATTAATTATTATTGCTACTCCTATTCTATTCCTTGAATACCTATGAAAAATGTTCATGCACTACACAACATACTTCCGAGGTATGTCAATAAGCAGAATAGTATTTCAATTAAGAAAACTAATCATTCCATAAAATGAACATATTTACTTTTTATTAATCAATCATATACTATTAACGTAAACGCACAAATTCATCGTTAGTGTAAACTTGCTATCTAGTGTACATACCTTTACAAAATCAATGTAATAATCGAATTAATATGTGTATTTTGAGACCATGCTATTTCTACATTACAAATACACATTCCGCGAACTACGTAATGGATGAAACTTTTTTAGAACTATTTTTGGATGAAATTAAATTTCATATGATTTAGTACAGATTTGATGAACGTGCGACTTATTGATTAATCGATCAATATACAAAGCTTTCCCTTTTTCGTTATTTTAATATTTTCGAAATGAACCGACATTTTGCTTTCGCAAAAAAGGAGAAATTATTTTTCCATTTACTTTTTTTTTTATCTTCTATATCATAGTTGACCTTCTTCTCTATTTTTCTTTTTTTTTTTTTATATACATATATAAGCGAGGTTAATATTACACAATCGTAATTTTAATGAAACAATTTGTAATTTACATTATTTATCACATTGAGGAAAGCGGGATATACTAAATGCATTTATGTAAGCAATAAATTCTGCTATCAAAAATTTGTTTTATATACATTATTAATGTCTTCATCCTTTCATTTTAACATTACATAGCATTTACTTATCGTTAATAATGGAATCGGTTATGTAATTGTATCAAGAAAGTAAACAATTTCAAATTATAAAAGGTATAATTTTTTTTTAATTTAAATAAATTAAAATTTATTAATGATTAACAAAGTAATATTGTTCAGATCATAAATAATTTTTAGACTGCTACCATCATCCTTTTCTTCCTTCGATTATCTGCTATTTTGTAATATTCCTTAAACATAAGTTTTATGCACGGATAAAATAAAGACAACAATGGCAGTTGCCATAATTTAATATCCATATTATCATAAGCTAGGCCGACATTTACTTCCTCTCCTGAAAGCAAAGGAATCTTAGAATAACGCTGACTAAAATGAGTCAATAAGATGAACTTTGCATTCATTGATTTTCCAGCATTTATCGCTTGGGAAGTTGTCGAGTGTGATTTCGTTCTTGCCAAATGTTGTAGTCCATCTTCCATTGTTGCTTCGTGAATTAATAGATCACAGTCTTCACCTAAGGTTAGAAGATTGTCACAAGGCATGGCATCACCACTGAAATCAAAATATAATGAAAATTAATTATTTGTTTGTGTTCTTTTAAAATATTATTAACTACGCTTAAAGAATTGCACATATTTTCATTTGACTTGCCTGTAAACGATTTTTCTTCCATCTTTCAGAGTAACAGCGACACCGTATGAAAATTTACAATGTTTAACATGAATGGTATTTATTTCTTTAATATTCAATGCATTATATATCGACTCCTCATAGACTAGAGGCAACTTATGCGAGCCTAAATACAAATCACAATTGTCCACTAATTTATAAAACTGCGAAACAGGTTCAAATTGATTGTGATATAAATTTAACCATCGCAAAATGAGACCAGGTGCTATCAAATAGACCTTATCGTCCGTATATTTCCCTCTTTCTTGCAGTAAACCAACAAGACCTATCTGATGATCCGCGTGCAAATGTGAAATATAAACAGCCTAAAAACAGAATTAATCATGAATCCTTAAATCAACCAATGGATTATCGACGAAATGAATTTTAAAAAATATGTACCTTAATAGTACGTAAAATGTCACCAACATTCGAAGTCCCATAAAGTCTAATGATTTGACTAAAAGTACCTTCTCCGCAATCCATCAATATGCTCGTATTTTCGTCAACTCTTAAAAGAATAGCACTTGTATTTCTGACTTTATTTGGTATACTAGAACCAGTACCTAACATAACAATTCGTGGGTACTCAGGCGTGTCTAATAATTCAAGTTCTGCTGTCTTTATTTTAATATTTTTTTTCAATTTTGTTAACTCGTCTTCAAATTCGGGAGTACTAAAAATTTCGTTGATGTATTTATCAGGGTTTGAAAAAACGATACATTTCATTCTTTTGAAGTATGGAAGCACATCTAACGTTTGCATTGTCCTTCCACGATGGATATTACTTTTCTCGGTCTGAAGAACATATTTACTCTTTAAATTTACAAAATTCCTAAGTAATTATTTTCATTTGAACTATATTTTACCTATAAATTCCTTACGTTCTTATCTTTTTTGAAGCAATCTTCTTTCAATAATGGAAATATTTCAGGATGCAACAAATTAAGTATATGCTGGTTCTTATAAACAGCTTCACTACCCATACAATAATTTTCATCATTTAGCAAAATATGTTGTGTACTCTGTGGAAACGTATTTATCCAATCTTGGTATTTTTCATTATTGACAACTGCTTCAGGGGTGCAATGAAATATACAGACAATGCCACCATCTTCCAGATTTGGTACTGAGTATTTTGAAAAAGCAGGATGATTCACAAGAGAATCCAAGTATTCTTCCATAGGACATTCTACAACTGAAAGTTAGGTCAATAAACTGTGAAAAACATGTTCGTTCAAAACCCCAAATTAAACATATTAATCAGTTAATTGCACTGTTATTAAAAAGAAATTATCATTATTTCTAATTATATTAAATCTGAAAAAATACAAAAAGGCAAATACTCTAAATAAATAATTTCTAAACCAGTAGCACAGAATGTTTTTGCACTGGATTAAATAAAATAAAATAATATTTCCTGCTGGCCAAACATCAGATCAGAGTACGAATGAAATAATATCACTTCTTACTTATTTCATGCAGTTGGAGATGAATTTGAATGTCAACATTGGATCTTAGGCTGAGACTACACAGGCGTTTTTTACGACGTTTTGTAGGCGACGTACAAAACGCCTGTGTAGTCTCAGCCTTAGACGTAAGTTCTTTATTCTCCAAAATAAACGGCTATCAAGGTTTTGTTGTGAGTTCGTAGCATTGAGCCGCGCGAGTTAGTAAACATACCGAGCGTTTACCCGTACTTGAAGTCTACATTCGTTATTTAAATTCCAAACGTTAGGAAAACGTCTAATTGTTAAATTGACTATTGTGTAAAACCTTTCGACCAGTTTCCCGATTTTTATCGGTGGCTAGCTTGAAGATGGCATCTAACAAACCGCAAGTTATCAGTGCGAATCTACCGTTCAATTCTCCTTCATCTGATTGGCAAATTGATGCTACAAAACAAAAACCAGGTACAACTGCCAAGAAAAGGAAGCTGAATTTCGCAGATGCCAATGGAACTTTTGGTATCGAAAAATCAACACAGGCTGTCCCGATGACTAACCTATTGTAAGTTTAAATAAACATTCTATATACCTGCGAAGACGAATTTTGGACCATCCGGTGTGCAAACATCTTTACTCAAAATAACTGTACCATCTTCCCTCGTAAAATCTTTTCCTTCTTTTAGTAACCGTAAGTGTGGACCAGCTTCTACACCTAATTGTATGCATTTGTTGATTGACAATTTCCCTCGTTTTGGTTTAATTTCACAAATGTAACATATTACATTCGGCGTGATCTTTAACTTCTTCTCTATTTGGCTACAATTTTCTTCTGTTTCTTCGGCGTTCATAACTCTTTTACCACTTATATTCAAATGATTCTGACTTTCAGTACTCAATTCTATAGGGTCATCGATGATGCTTCCCACAGCCTTTGATATAGGAACGTACCAGACTGTCATTACATTGTCTTCGTACGGTTTTGATTCATCGATAGGAGCATGAACAATTCTCATACTTGACAGACGAACAAATTGTTTAAGCGAGTCCAACAAATCATTCATTCCCTCCGAACAATGAATATTCATCGTAGGTACACCAATCTCTTGTATTGTCAAAAGTATACCTGGGATTCCTCCAATGTTTTTCCAAGTAGGTCTTGTCACAAATATATGATCCAATTTAGATAGTTTACAGTGATATTCATGGGCTAATCGTTGTGTTCCTTCTCCGCAATTAAACATATAATTAACATGGTCAGCCGTAACAAATATAGAACATGGGGCTCCGATAGCTCCGCTTCCAAGTACCTATTTTGACAGTTCTCAATTTTAAAAATATTTAACGATTCAGTTACGAAGTAAATATCATTATGGATAGTAATGGACCATTAAATAAAAATGTTTTAATATAAATGTTTCAATTACTTGTAACGTTAGATTGGAATTATCATGGGTCAACATTTTTATCTTCTTCTTTTGACGCATTGATATTATATTATAGTCAACTATGTTCTTAGACATCATGGAATTGAAACGAACTGATTTGTAAGAACGGCTTGTAAAATTAATGCGCAAATTTATCTTTAGTAGTTGAAGCATCCCTAAATGAATCGGAGTTGTGTATTATTGTACCAATTCTGTAAAGAAAATTAAAAAGTCATTGTCTAATTGCTTGAAAATTAAGAAAATATATTATAAATGTAACAACGTTTTTAGTTACTTAGAAATTCTGTTAGAGACAAAATTGATCTTCATTTTAACCTTACTGTCTTTAATTTACATATCTGTAGAATAATGTGCAAACTGCAGTGTTAATTGCACAATTTTATTTATTTGTAAATAATTATTACGATATTAAGTTATACAAAGTCAACACAGAAATGTGGATATATGAAAGCACGTGTTACTATACGCAATGCATGCACACAATTACGAGAACATGAATCAGCGTAGACGTATTCGTTCAGTTTGTATTAACAAAAATAACAATTGTAACCTGTTTTTTAATTTGTTCTATAAACCGTGGATATCATTATTAGTGTACCGACAAATTTTGCATATATGAAAATATAAACATAATATGGATTACGTAGATAATATATAAATAATTATCAGGTAGACGGGTAACCCCAGAACTTTTAGCGAGCCATTGTACAACGCTGATAGTGTCGTGTTTTAAGAACTAAACAGGATGGAGGGAATCTGAATTTTATTTCAATATCATTTCTATGTTTCCACGTATACCTTGGTACTACTTGCATTATGGTATTATTTATACTTGGTATTACTTAGTAATTGGATCAATTCTATCGATACCAGTTTGTAAATTTCGATCCAGTATCGATACGTATCAAAGATACGAATATCAGAAAGAATCGATACTCAAAAAATATCGATACTCGTTCGATATCTTTAGCATCGATATCTCAAGAATATATCGATACCTATTTGATACTTAATCGACTATTCTACTGTAAACCTTCTAGATATCAATTTTTTTTCTAATATGTTTGAAATATGTATGTGCAAAATCTTGCGCCCCAATTCCTTGTTTATTTCATAATTTTTTCAATTTACGAAAATAATTAAAAACTTTTAATGCATTTTTTTTTTTTTAATTTTTTGTTTTAACCGGTTTCCATGATATCTTAAACTCTATTTTTGATACGACTGGTACAAAATTTGGTGTTTGCAAAATGTAACACGGTCAATACTTAAGTTGTCGAACGGCAGAAAACGGAACAATAATTTCACAATACAAATGCATAGACAGTTCGTGCAATTTATCCGCTTCGGTTGATCGTTAAGAGAACAATACTTCGGTGAATCGTTCTCGCGGCGAAGTCGCGACAGGAGACAAAAGATTGCAATCTGCCTTGATTCGTGGCAAAGCAATAAAGATTTCTGTTTCGAATGACGTGACAGCGGGTAATGTTGGCCATCGAAGAATACGGGGAAAGGTTTAAACGGAGACGAAACGTAATTGCATTACGAACGTTTCGATATGTCCCCGGGATAAGAGGCGCGCTTTGATCGAGGACTCTTTATCTCTGACGCGTAAATCACGCTGAGCCGTCAAATCGTACCGCTGTTCGCACACCGAACGCGGTACGCTTCTTTGGCAATTACAACAAATTAACCGTGAAATGGCTCGTTAACCCTCGCTCGACCGCCCGCGCGATCGCAACTAAAACGACTCGGTTCTGACTGGGCTAGGGTTAATAAGAACGTTATTCTATTATTATATTACGTTATATTATTATATAAGACCAGTCTAAGCTGTGATTCTCAGATTCACAGAACGCAATTATCTATTCAACAGTCGCTATTTACATGTATTTTTCGACGATGCAGAGTAACTTTTGGTCGACATAAATCTTAAAAAAGGGTAACAACAATTGTAGCATTTATGTTTTGTATTGCAGACATATACTCATGTACAATGTAAATTTGGTATATTATTGTTTTAATTCGCAGTGACTGATGACTGATGTACAATGACTTTGCATGAATCGAGCTCTGTGAATCCTGGGTTACTGTATATAATTCTGAAAAATAGAAGATTTCTGTACATAACAATCGTACGTTTGGATAAAATATCTTATAAACGAAACTAGGAGAAGACATTCTGTTTATTAGTGTTAGTTAGAAGGCCATGAGAGCCACAAAGTCAGTGGGCCAAGGAAAGCTATAGACGCGTGTACTTCCGATTTTCTTCAACTATTTATATTATTTAGAACGTTAGAAAAATGAGATGTTGCATTGGAAACTTGACGCAATTATTTTCAATTGTTCGTGCAATTGTGAGCATGATTCCGTCCCCTATTTCTTATTTTCGTCTAATCCATTTTCACTAACTATAAATCTAATGACAAATTAATGTTTAAATTGAAAGCTTTGAATAAGTTTTCTGTTTATTACTGTTAGTCTAGAAGGCCATGAAAGTCACAAAGTCATCGTGGACCAAGGAATACACGCGTGTACTTCCGATTGTAGAAACGCAACGGAAATGACGAAATAATGCGAGGACTCGCGGAGGTCTCGTGCCAAATAGCCAGTGGAAATAAACGCGACGATGATAACCGTGCGACGGTCGAGCGAATGGATATGTGGTCCAAATTCGCAGTAATTTAGTTTCACGTTACAGAGTGATTATACGGCGTAACGCAATACGGATTTGGGCGGTTCATTAATCCGAAACAAAGCGCCGGTGTCGATGGGTAGAAGCGGGTGTGGGGCGGAGACCTCACACATCGTTCTACTTTTATCCTCCGGTTCGGGAGCGCGAAACGAAACCTCCTAGACGGAGGACCCTTTCGAGAAACTGGACGCTACGGTATAATTACGCGCAGACGTTTACGCGACCACTTCTTCTCCACCTTGGATCGGAAATCGATTACTCTTCGAACTCACGTTTTTCACTGAACCGACCAGCCTTCCTGGAATCGACGCCGTAACAGGAACATCGCGATGCAACTCGTCATTTCCTTTCTTCTAGATTGCCACCGCCGTACGGTTGGAATTTTCGGGCCTATTTTGTTATTCTTTTTAAAAAGGGTAGACCGTTTCCTATTGGGATTTTGCACATACAGGGTGTTCGGTCACCCCTGGGAAAAATTTTAATGGGAGATTCTAGAGGCCAAAATAAGACGAAAATCAAGAATATAAATTTCTTGACTGAGGCTTCATTAAAAAGTTATTAACAAATTAAATTAAAAAATTTCAAATCATACTAAAAAAATTATATTTATTTTCAGGGATCAATTACAAGCATTTTTGGTGAAGAGACATACCTTCGAAATCCAACCCACTTTCGAGAAAAAAATTCGAGAAGGTGTGAAATTTTTAGACGATATTAAAAAATTTCAAATCATACTAAAAAAATTATATTTAGTTTCAGGGGTCAATTACAAGCATTTTTGGTGAATAGACGTACCCTCGAATTCCTACCCATTTTCGAGAAAAAAATTCGAGAAGGTGTGAAATTTTTAGACGATATTAAAAAATTTCAAATCATACTAAAAAAATTATATTTAGTTTCAGGGGTCAATTACAAGCATTTTTGGTGAATAGACGTACCCTCGAAATCCTACCCACTTTCTAGAAAAAAATTCGGTACGAGCGGAACTTTAAACGTTAATAACTTTTTAACGAAACCTCCATCAACAAATTAGTATTCTTGATTTTCGTCTTATTTTGGCCTCTAGAATCTCCCATTTGTTGATGTTTCGTGTATATACAGTATTTTTTGTATGTAAAAATAATGAAAATTATGGGAGCTACAGATCATCGAAGAATCTCCCTTTAATCAGTTATATTAACATTTTTATATCTTAAATATTCAGTAAACTTTTCGACGTCTTTAATTTCAAGAAAATAATGAATCCTTTGTTCCATTAAAAAAAGTAGCTCTTCAAAAACCTGAAAATTATATTGCATTGTATTTATCCAAAAAATTATGCAAATTACGTCAATGAAATTTTATGGTATGTAGAAACAAAGTTTTTGGAGTTCATTCGATCAAATTGTATTATATTGGATAAAGAATTCCATAATCTTTCGTAGGATTGAGACGACGTCATTATATTTTAATTATCTGTAGGTGTAAAGTTCTTCTGAATTTCCTCGAAAATGGACCGTGACTGCTGTGTAAACACGCTGCAGAAAACTTGTGGTAGCAACAGTTCGTAATTGCAAGTACGAGGATCGTCCATTCTTTTGTGATGCATGTATACGCCACGGTACGATTTACAGTTCTAAGTTCAAGTGGCCAAGCAATGTTTTACCCGTGGCATCCAGTCGTGAATCTGCTCGTGAATATTACACACAGCACACGCGTGTCTAATAGTATGTTCAAATACAACGGTAAATTAGCGCCGCCTCGAATTAGCTCCGACTTGAAACGCAGGTTTTCATCGTAATTAGTATCACAAACACTGTATTGTATTCGGAATTGCTTAATTCCGATAAAAGATACGGCTTTGCAAAGCATATCTAATGAATCCTTTTTATATTAAACGATACAAGGAGACTAACTCAGAGAAGCTAAAAAAATGGGGCAATGTTTTTTATTCATTTCCTTGGAAAATATAACAAAGAATAACATTGCAGACAAAACATTAAATCATTATCGAACTTAAACAAAAGCGTACATTTCGTAAATAAAATCGAAACAAGTTAAAATAATTCTTTAACTATTTACAATAAAGAAAAATGGTCGAAGTACATATTATTCGCTCTAGTAAGAGCTATTTGAGTAATTAAAAATTTGTATAACGTTCCATTTGACATAGTTTGGGGGGCATTCTTTTTTCTGTCTATCGGTTGACCCCCAAGAATTTGTACCACAGACGAGGTATAAATTTCGAATTTCGTGGCTCAAAGTAACTGCCATACCGACTTAAAAATTGAGAGGTGATTTCAGCGCTCTCTACTCATGGATGGCGGTCAATCGAGAAACTATTCACTGAATTAGTGTTGATGGGCAAACGGCCCGTAGCGCTTGTGCTTTCAATCGCGATTTATCAGTTCGTATTTCAGTTCGTCTGTGATAATGTAATAAATAACATACGCGATGAACTAGACAATTCAATGGAAGGTTTGTCTTTGATGAACTAAAATACCAGCTTTGTAAGTATACTTTCATAGCGTCATATCGAGAAACAATGCTTGCAACGGTGAAAATACCATGCTAAAATCTTTGACATGCATATTTTATTAGAGTTATTTTCACAGTCGTTGGAAACGTTTCTGTTTCGTGACACTGGCCTCGTACTTTCGGTAATAGGAGACGAGTGACGGTCGTAGTTCCGGGAAAACAGTTCAACAGAAAATAAACAAACGATAGGAAAGCTTGTCGAAGCCGGTCACGCTGCGTCGTAGGACGAGAGGTTCGAATCAGCACCGATTTAGTTTCGCCTTGTTTTCATCGGAATAACCTCGTCAATTTGTAGATAATACTCTTAAACTTACATTATAACCTACATTATAAAGTATTTCGATCGATAGAATTATTCATGACTCGCACGATAGATATCGAGATATCGAGAAACGGATATTTCACATAGTGACAGGGAAAAATGTGACAATAATAAATTATTTGGTAATTAAATTTTAATCTAAAATCTTTTACGGTCGTAATTTCTACCTGAGGCATTCCCGAGTTCAAGTATTCACGATATCATTCGAAATTCGGAAAAACATCGAATATCGAAGACATTGGACCTTACCCCACCTACCGCCTAATTTGCGATGTCGCTGCTAATGGTATGGAATCGTCATTCGTAACGTGGAAATTGGCGCGATCAGACGTGTTGGCGTTTCCCGAATAAGGTACGATGTTGTAACGATTTTACCTATCGACATTTAATCGCTTTTCTTCTAATTATTACTTCTCCCTGCATTCTCTAATGGTGTCTTCGTTTAATATTAATTCATTTTGATTATGAATTGAATCGAAATCGCGAAGAAAGTTGAACCGGTTTCGCGCATTTTTTCCGACACCTAACCTGCTTTGTTCGTCATTATACTTCTATAAATATAATCGTATACGATCTTGTACGACGTATTTCAAGTTCAGTCGTCGTTTAATTGTAATATAGGTAAATTGTATTCAAAATTTGTATTTTATTTCTGTTACAGTTTCTGATTTTGAGGACGCCACCGGCCATGGACGCCATGATACCGAACAATCGAATCGATCGAATCATTTGAAATGGATTGGTAAAATTGTTGGTCTAATTTCTTATAGTAAATAATGCATTTATACTAGTTTATATATTATTGATCTTTTAATTGAACTTTTACTTTTCGTAAGTACGACATGTAATCGCGTTCAGTGTTTGTAACGATCATTTCATTTGAGCGGGAGTTAAAATGGCGTCGTTACGAATGGTGTTAAGAAATGTCGCGATTGCATTTTCGTATAATTTTATATGGAAGTTTGATAAAACATAAAATCTACGCAAATATATTATAATACTTAGGTACGACTAATTGAAGAAGTTTAATTTTGCAAAATTCAGAATATTTATAAAAATCTGAATATATTTTAAAATTTGGTTCACTCAATAAGCTTACAATTCTAATAATAAAATGCTGTAATATAATAATTTTTAATTCAGTAATTACTTTTGAGGTTTAAAGAAATAGTATTACCTATGATATCATTAAATTTAGAAACAAAAAAGGAAAATAGGAGAAAAGGACACGATGCTTGTTTAACATTTCTTATTTCTTTTCCCAGTTTGCAGTTTCTCTTTCAGAAATTTTGACGACCGCGTGCAATGCGGCCAATAGAATCAGTGTTTGTTGCGTAGATTAGTTTATTGTTTTTCATTCTATTTTTTAATGACTTTGCTTTTTAAATCGATTTTAAATAAATTGAATTAATTAAAATAATTGAATAAATTAAATTTTAAATTGATTTTTGCTCGCGTTAGTTTACTAGTTTCTTTAATATTTTTTTCAATTATTCCTTTATAAAGTAGAATCACTTGTAACCGGTATTAGAATCAGTGCATCACTGAAGCGGACTTTTGGACGATGTTCCACGAGAGAACAATGTAAGTATAAATTTATATTTATGAAAATATTTATAAGAATCTTTATAATTTCAACAATAGATTATAATTGTTTTCTTGCAGTCTTCTTACAGTCTCTCTACCTGCATCTCTCTACATCCTGGACACCAGTAGGACCATGCTGATTGATGGATGACTCTTTTGATGACCTCCACTGGGCAGCAGCATCATCATCATGCAGTCATCCCAGAGATACAAGTTCATCATTGGTGAGTCGCATGCTATTTGTGTTCCTCTGGTCCCCAACCATGTTGTAGGATGAAAGATCCGAATCAACACGGGTGACCAGTTGTATACTTAGTATTTTTGACGAGTTAAGTGACCGCGGGTATGAAAAATATCCGTGAGTAGTAACATCAATTGTTATATTTTTTTAGTGCAGGCTAGGGTCTTCTTGCACTCGCGTTTTTTACTGTTACAAATAAATGCTTCACAATGTAATAAATTATTTTTATAAAATATATAAAATGTTTTCATTAACTTTACATATATTATATGATTGAATAGAATATAAATTGATATAGTGTGAAAACATTATATTAATCACATGGTCTATAACATTATACAACATTATATAAAATTATACAATAATTTTTATAGCATTAATATAATTATGACATATTGATCGTTTACTCAATTAATGATGTATTTTACGTGCAAGAAGACATTTCGCGACTGGTCGATTTTCAATTTCTAGTTTGATCTTCTCAAAAATTTACTTTGACAACAAAATCAACCAAAAATAATTAAATATTTGAAATAATAATTTAATATTTCAATAATGTATTTCAATTTTAAAAGTAAATTATTTTATCAAATTTTATCATCTTATCACTTTTTAATTAAAATCTTTTGTTACAAGAATTAAATTTCAATCAGAACAATTCCCTTGAACAATAATATTTTTCAATATTAACATATTTTTAAAAACGTATTTAAAAATTGAATAAGAAATACCGTTTACTTAATTAATCACTCTTTCTAGTCAGGATTTTCAGGACAATTTTTCCGTCCTCGTTGCCTGAGCTCATGCACATGCTCAGGTGCTATTTGCATGAGTGAATGCAACGGGGCACGATGACTTAGTTTGTAAAATTTCTAATAAACCATACATGCGTCTAAGACTGTGCTAGTGTATCGTGCACGATGTAATTTCCACATGTGTGTTTGTGCTTAGGTCGTGGAATTGCGTCGTTTAAACAATTCATTATAATTTACTATGTTTCTATAAATTGCAATATTAAATTTTTATTTACGAATTTATCTAATTATCGATATTATCGTTTACATATTCATTTTAATACACGATCATGATCGTAGTTCATACTACAATAAAGAAACAAATACAATATAGTCCATCAAAGACTTTATACTATATTAAATAATTCAAAGATTTCATATTATATTCAAATATTATAATATAAATACGCAATGGTCACTAGCCTGTGTTAGACGATTCCAGGCTTTGGTACGTACCTTTAGAGTGTGAATGTTGTGTGCAATGTCCGGGTGTCGGAGGAACCCCGGGGAATCCTCTCTAGTTTAGGTCGCGCCCGGACATTATGCGTGAGAATCGTGGAGTGTTTGTTTGAGAGACTGAGTTTTGCAATTTTTTAAATACAGGGTTAGGTAGGTAGGTAACTTATTCTCTGGTGTGTGTGTTTAGACCTAAGTAGGTAGGGTCAGGGCAGGACTGTCCACATTAGTAATTCGGGCAGGCGCGTTTTCGCGTGGCAGTTCTGTTCCTGTAGATACAATTTCGAGGGTAGAAATCTTGCAGATTCGAACAGTCCACGCTGTTTGTTTCTGCTTTGGTTTCGACTCCTCGAATCGTGTGACTCTTAAAGTCGCTTTCTCGCGCTCGCGGTCGTGATTAGGTCCTTTTCGAAACGTTCGTCCCGCTCGAGATTCACCACGTATGCTCTTTCAACAATTCGTGTATTGTTGGAAGACTACGTATTGCACAGAATCTCGAGCCAAGTCTTAAGTAAGTTTCAGGCATCGACAGGACCGTCGAAGAAAGAAAAGGCTATGAGCTGAAGAGGCCCTGACAAACTGTTTCAAGAGTGGGCTACATCAAATGGCTTTTCATCTTCATCCTCGGATGAGAATGGAAAGTCATTCCTGTTACTACTTTGTCACTTAACTCGTCCGTAGTTGTAGTTAGTTTATTTTTCTGGCTGGCTCACGTACATATGCATGTACCTGATGGTACATGATTGCACCATACATGCCAGCCATCCCTCCCCATAACTCGCGGTTATGATATACATAGAGTTGCGAATATGCAATAATCGCGTTTGCTTGTAGAATTGCGAATCACTGTTTTTCGCGTTTCCTTTTCAGGGTAGTGTTGCGCCTTGACACGATACGCGATTGGTTTTTTGCAAACTTAGGTACCGAATGTTTGCTTAAAAATAGCGTTGCGAATTATTGATAAACGCGATTGCTCGTAGAGTTGCGAAATACTATTTTTCGCGTTTGCTTTTCAAGGTAGTGTCGCGAACAATCACGATTCGCGTTGCTTTTTTACTCTTTTATATATATAATGGATGTCAACCGCGTTTGTAATTTTCATGTTATAAATTAGCGTTGCGATCTTGATTAATCGTGCGATTTTTTATTTAGCGTTGCGATATTTTCAATGCCCAAATTCTACCCCGATTGTAGTACTAGTAGTAGTTAGTTTATTTTGTGGCCAGTACATGTCTATGTACATGTACCAATAGCCCCTGATTAAAGTTAGAGTTGCGAATAATATACAATGTTCGCGTTTGCTCGTAGAGTTGCGAACAAATATTTATCGCGTTGATATATCAGTGCTGCGAATAAATACGATTCGCGATTGTCTTTACGCAAACCTAGGAACCGGGCGTTTGCTTTAAAAATAGCGTTGCGAATTTTTAGTAAACGCGATTGCGAATTAGAGTTGCGAATCACTATTTTTCGCGTTTGCTTTTCAGGGTAGTGTTGCGAATAATTACCATTCGCGGTTGCTTTTATTCTTATAAATCGCGTTTGGAATTTATCTATTATAAATTAGCGTTGCGATTGTTGATTTATCGCGTTGTTGCCCCGTAGTGTTGCGATATTTAAAACGTCTAACTTCATCCCCATATGTGCCACTCTATTGTAGTTTGAAGTAGCTTGATGTAGTTAGATTATTTTGTGCATGTATGTTTCTATCTACAACCGAAGACGCCAGCACCTGATCCAGCGTTTTTGGGCAACGCGATTTGCATTAGCGTTGCGAAACATAAATGTATTTCCATTAAAGATAGAGTCGCGTATATACAATAATCGCGTTTGCTTGTAGAGTTGCGAATTCCTATTTTTCGCGTTTCTTTTTCAGGGTAGCGTTGCGAATTTCATACGCGATTGCTTTTATTGTTATTTAAGAATAGTGTTGCGAATGCACTGATCGGTTTGCTCTTAGCGTTGCGAATTACTATTTTTCGCGTTTGCTTTTTCAGGGTAGTGTTGCGAATAATTACTATTCGCGATTGCTTTTATCATAAGTCGCGTTTGGAATTTTTATATTATAAATTAGCGTTGCGATCTTGATTTATCGCGTTGTTTGCCGCTTACTTTTTTATCACTTACTAATCCATTAAACAAGTTTCTGTTGCAGAGTATACATCCATATTGCAATTGGAGTTAAAGGTACACAGAAATACTACATAATACAATGTGATGGAATAAAAGAATGGAACGTGAAGATATTGAAAGTGGAATGTGATGTAAATTGGAAAAACAGAAAAATAAATTTTATTGTATTGTGTTTCAGGAAATCTTCGTAGAAGCTTTGGCAGAAACAACAAGGAGCAATATTTTTGTTATGTGTTTGTTTAGCTATGTTTATAGATAGGATATATACGATTTACACTCAAATTTATATTTATAATTAGGCAGTTTATAAGAAACAGTTTTTCTTTTAAGTTGGAATTGTGAATTCCATTGTCGATTGACTTTCATGTCATCTTGGTGGCCTTTCACAGGTACATTTTTCTGAAAACTCTCTTGTTTGTTGCTTCTTCGAACGATCGATCGTTTCTCCTGATAGTTGTTTATAAATGGAGGGTGGTTGGGATTCAGTTAGGGGCAGGTCTCCATTCCCAGCAACCCCCAAGCGACGAAATCTGGGAATCATTATTATTCACTATTTAATTAATTCTATCGCTCGTAACTATATAATATAATTATTTAATAATTAATTACATAGCAAATAATATGAGCTAACGCTGCTCGTGTAGTTTAGTATAAATATAGCTTCTTCATCAGATCCAAGGGGATCAATATCTTCGATCGTTTATCAAAATTGTAACTCTCTTCTGTATCTCGTGTCTGGTTGTACATTGAAACGTCAGCTCCCCCGAACCATGTAATTTCGTCAGAAAATGTAGTCGATGTCTTTATTAGTTTGTACGAGAACAGCTTGTATCACTTTACACGTCACCCTGTATAGGCTGAGGGTACAGTACGGCGCGTGGGAAGATGGCATCGCAGGTAGATCGGCTTCGGTATGTATCGATAGGGCGAGATTCGAGACAAGATCGTGGCGTCGATACGCACGGATGTACCGTTCGCAGGGCCCATTAATACGGTGCGATACCGTCTCGTAAATATGGCGGCTGATACGAAAAATTACCAGCGGCTAACGCGTATATGCGTGCCGGTAAATCAATCCTCTTTTTAGCCTCCGTTCGTTCTGGCTGCACGGTACAGATAAACGCCATTTGTCAGGCTTTGCGGAGAAAGAAACGCTCGGTCTTTGTTGCTACCGTGGAAAACCAATCGCGAGCAACCGATGTTCTTAATTTCGTTGTTCAATCTTTATTCCTCGAGTATACAGGATGTTCGGGAAAAAATTTTAATGGGAGATTCCGGAGGCCAAAATAAGACGAAAATCAAGGATACTAATTTGTTGATAGAGGCCTCGTTAAAAAGTTATAAAAACATTTCCGGCCACACGGTATATTTTCGGTTAAGAATTTTTTTCTCGAAAATGGGTAGGAATTCGGGGGTATGTCTATTCATCAAAAATTATTGTAATTGACCCCCGCGATTAAAAATAATTTTTCCAGGACGATTTGAAATTTTTTAATTTTGTCGAAAAATTTGGCCACCTTCCTGAATTTTTTTCTCGAAAGTGCGAAGAATTTCGGGGGTATGTGTATTCACCAAGAATGGTTGTATTTGATCACAGAATCTAGAAATAATTTTTTTAGGAGGATTCGAAATTTTTTTTTTTCGCCAAAAAATTTCAGCAGATACCCGAATTTTTTTCTCGAAAGTGGGTAGGAATTCGGAGGTGTGTCTATTCACCAAAAATAATTGTAATTGACCCCCGCAACCAAAAATAATTTTTTCAGGACGATTTGAAATTTTTTAATTTTGTCGAAAAATTGTCCACCTTCCTGAATTTTTTTCTCGAAAGTGCGAAGGATTTCGTGGGTATGTGTATTCACAAAAATTGGTTGTATTTGACCCTAGAACCTAGAAATAATTTTTTTAGAACGATTTGAAATTTTTAAATTTTGACTATGAACAGATACTGATTTGGTAAAAAAACCAGTAATATTTGAGCGACCTTTTCATTCAAAGTTTAAAGCCTTCGTCCTGCGTGTTCCTTTAGAGCTGCTCCCGGGATTTAATTTTGATTGCTTACGAAATAATTAAATTCTCCCAATGTTTAGTCTTAATTCCAAACACTAGGAGTGCTCGATTCGAGTTTCAGTGTGAACCGATAACGTTGAAAGTGACACGAAAATGGTAATGAGGCTCGCGAGCCCCTAAAATAAATTTTAGAAAAAAACGGAACAAAGAATAGCTTTTTTCATTTTAAGAAATAAATAATCCAGTAAAGAGGAAGTGATTTACTAACTGAAAGTTACTTCACATTGACCACAATTTTGCAATTAAAATAAAGTTTGAATATTTGTAACAAGGGAACTACTCAATTGCATTTAGCGATCGTCACCTATTTAAAAAATAATTACAACTGCAGTCGAATCATCAAATAATACAATGCAAGTGTAATGAAAGAAATTATTTTTACGTTTACTTTACCAACACTGGTGACAGAATCGAATAGTTATTCTTTAAATTACCGCTTTAACTTGTAGAGGGCATCACAAAACCCTTGCTTTTTTACACCATCGGTATTTTAGTTCGTGACATGGGGTCCCGTAAGATGGTAAATCTATTCTGCACTTTGTCTGTGGTCTAAGCCAGAGCCCGCCAGGTAACCTTACCGACGAGTTCTCTGACGAACCTCGAAAAGGACACAGGGTAGATTTCCCCATTTCTGTCCCTTTGAGCCAACTTTAGTCATTATTTCATTTATTCGAGACAAATATTCAGTTTTCAGGCATTCTTGTTTCTAAAAATATTTTATTTCTTCATAAAAATGTGCTCAATGATGTTTTTAATGAAATAAAAAAGGCTGTTGTCCTTAATTTTGCGCCCTTTCAGAGACTAAGCACATAATTTTGTGCCCCATATTTCCATTCACCCTATTTTAATAAATCTTGCAGAGGGGTTTCGTGGTTTAGATCTTTCTCCAAGAAGGGGGACACAAAAATGATTTTCTAACATATGTATAGTTGTTTTCACTAAAAATTTAGTGCATTTATTATTTGAAGTTTCACCAATTTGATGTTGAAAGTGTAAACTGTTACACTTTGATACCTTATTTTTTACTATTGTAATCTGATTTATGGATCCTAGACGCGAGTATAGAGTTTCTTTTTTATTTAAATAATCAAAAAATACAAGGACAAGTCATGTTTGTAAATTCGAAGCACATATATTTTGGTAACAGAGTCTTCAAAGAAACGGTAAAAAATTGTTCGATTCATAATTGACCCTAGAAACAGATCCCATACTTTTGATATCACCTTATATACGATTAAGTGAAAAGTTCTTGCGAGAAAATCGAGAATCTTCACGTCCGCGGATGTAACACTATACATACGTTCATTCAGGACCGGATCTGGGCGATCCGCCACCTGCATGCTAGAAATATTTGGTCGCCCCTATCAATACAGTTTTTGTGACAGTTCCAAGTAATAAATAAGAGTAAAAAACCCGTACAAATTTTTGATACATTCATTTTCCTGTTAGTCGAACAGAAAAGGTGTCGTGTATTAAATATTCCACCGTAACAACACGAATTTTTAGGTCTTTGATTAAATTACAAAATTACATGATTTCTTTACAAGAGTTTTAAATCATTAAACCTTTCTTGAATCACAGACGTTCTTAACACTATTTCTGTCAAAAAATGTCTTTTGATACCTTTGCATTTGGATGTAAATAACTGTGGAAACAATTGTTAAAAAAAAAGTAATTAAACTTGGAAAATATTTTCAAGTTAAAATTTAAAAAATGTCTTTTGATACCTTTGATAGAAATGTTAATTTTATACGAGTAGTTTTCGAAAAACTCCTTTCATCAATGATATCGAGTTACTTGTAGCGTAGAACAGGTTTTGTAATGGGTCTGTAATCCTACTGCTCAAAGTTTTTTATCTTATCTGCTCATTAAAGAGTTCAGAATCACCGATATCCTTGATTATCGTGTTTTCTTTATTAATTCGAAGGGAAACGTCTAACTCAAAGTAGGACTAAATCAAAAAATTTATATTCGTTCCAAACCTTTTTCAAATAGAATTTATCTCAAAATTTTCAAATTTCACATTAATATTTACAAACTCCAAAGTTGTATGCTTTTAGTTACGCGGTTTGAAAGATATAATCGTAGAAAAGTCTCGTCAAATGTTTCTTATTATGAATGTTGAGTAGTTTTCTCAATTTTGCAGTGACACTTGCCCCGTTATTTTTTGTTTGCCTCTCATTGTGAATTTGGAAAGTACAAATTAATTTTAACCTTTAAAATGTATTGCACACCTGTTCAAACCGGCCCTGCATACATTGTTTGATGTCTGGAAAAGATAGAGCTATTATTAGAATTATATTGATAATATTCCTCTATCCGTCGATAAAATGTTTCCAATCCGTGCTGTTGAACGAACAATGAAATAACAATAATTACAAATTTACTTATTTCCGAATAGAATTTCAAGCCAAAGAATGCTACACTTTGAAAGCAATATTAATACATTCTTTGGAGTTTTTCAATATTTAACATTTACAATTTTATAGTACTTTCTATTTAAAATTCCATATTTTCAGATCGCCTTTTTTGTATTTATTTTACATTATTTTATTTAGAATCTTTTATTGTGATTACGAATACTCTTTCGAAAATAAAAGTCTCATACTTTTGCCCATAAATTACATTTGTGATTCTAAGTAGTAGAGAATGAACCTTTTTAAACAAAATCTGTCCACTAGCAACAAGGAAACTTCGATAATTTTTTAAAACAGACAACAATTTGTTTCTTTATGCTAGAAATAGTTTAAAAAAAAATAGCTTTCATTCTAGTTTTCCATGTATTTTTAAAACTATAGTATCTGCACAAAAATTAAATGATTTTCTACTATTTTGTTCAGCAGTATTTCTACCAAAGTTGTCAAAATACACCTTATAAAATTTTAACTTAAACACAGTTAACTTTCTCATTGTTTTTACAATGATTGTTGAATTAATTTAGTGGTCTTTTTTCAGCAATTATTTGCATTCAAATAAAACACTTTTTGATCGAAATAAGCGTGAATAAAATCGTGCTAGAAATGGTATTAAACGAAAATCACTGGCCAACATTATTTTAAATCATTAATCTGTGTGTCGTTGCGAAAGCATACAAAACTTATCGGATAATGCGATGTTTGCACCGTTGCACTTCGAACGGTGCATTATCAATTATCCAACAAATTTTTTTTATTTCGTACATTTCCATCGAACGACGTGAAATGACAATTACGTGAAAACCGAGTGCAAACAATCGCCTTATCAGCGACGCATTTGCTTTCATACAGCGCACAATATCTATACAAATATAACAATGTTTCAGAATTTTATGTCATACAGTACTATTGCCACGAACTTTCAAAGGATTCTCACTCGTTTTTACAATCTACCACACTTTGTGTGCAGACAATTTCAGAAACTTTGACAAACTCAATTTTCAACCGTATCGTGCAATTGTAAGACATCTATCGAATACAGAATAAAAAAATTATTAAGGTACTAGAGAATAACACGATCAAACGTTGCACGTTTCAAAAGATTCGAGAAGACCTTCGTGCTACGATAAAAACAATGATAAAAATAAAAAAGTAATTGCATCGTATGTTCCTCTCGAAACCAAACAACTTTATAAAATTAAAATTTGTTTCCTAACGCTACAGAGGAGCATGATGTGGCAAATAAAATTGCTTTTCGTCCTTTTGGATTATTTTTAAGGCAGTATTGGGACAATTTCTTTTTGTTAAACTGCTCCTGGCTCCGTGATAAACGCAACAGTTACACGCGTATCGTTTCTTCGCGATAGTCGATACTTTTAGACAATGCAGCTTACTAGTTTTCAAACGCGATTATCCATTTCTTCCCAGCAGCGACGACCCTTCCTGCATAACATGCATATCTTACCACTCCGAGGTTTATTACCCTGCGGAACGTTACCGCCAGGATTGCATGCTCACGCCACGTGCGACGAAACAGCGTCTTTATTAAGCGCATCACCGTGCAAATTCACCATACTTACGCCGATGGTTTTATTAAATACCGCGACTGCGATACATCGGTGTATCGAACTTAATTTTGTCCAGTTCTCAGCAAAGAATGCGATCTACGACTTATATTTGTTCCCTAAACTTGCTAATTCTATTTCTTTGATCAACGATATTCTTTATCGAATATATCAGGACCGAATCGTCTCTAAAATCGTCGAGGATAGAATTTTTTTACGTTAATAAACATTTAGAAACGTTTCGAAGATAATCGTTAGGCGATCGTAATCGTGAAACGTGCAATTTCATTCTCGCTATTTGATAAATTTGTCGACAAGTTTATTTGCTATTCTTTTAGCCGCGAAAAAGAAGCAGAAATTTATGTCCATCAAAATTAGAAAGTCAAATCTGTACGATAATTTGCTTACGTCGTGTTGCGTTGCGTGGAAAAAATCATTTTTACACGCAGTGTGCACGACGAGATTATTGTTTTATTAGTCACATTCTTCAAAAAATTCTTCAAAGTTTTAGAATAAGTGCCGATTAAATGAAAATATTTCCTGAAAATATCTGGGAACATTTTACTGAAATTAATCGATTCAATAGGAAAGTATGGTGCAAAAATTATTGTTTGAAAGCAAGTAGAAATTATGCGTTTCTTTCTGCATACTGAGGATATGATATTTGTTTATAAGTATTAAAGAAAAAACGAAATTAGGTGTTTTTTCGATTTACAGTTCATGGAAGTACATTTCAATCGCGAAGGATTCTTTTCTTAATTTGATCTATAATAACGGAATTTCCTTGTTAATATTTTTAGTATTGAAATATAGGAGATTTTCATCTCCTTCGATTCTCTTAGATTGGCGCAGTTAATCATTTCTTCCATTGTACAATGCTTTACGCAGAAAGTTTAATACTTAAACATGCTCGAATCTATAATAATGCAATTTCCTTGACAATATCTTCAGTATCGAATTCCCTCAGCCACGCGATTGCAAAATTTTTTGACGAATATTGTAAAAAAAATTCAACCATCAAACTTTCATGCGACAATATACAATTACACGTTGACTATCAAGGAATGATTTTAATTTTAATCAAATATTTTATTTGATAATTTTTTAATACGTCGTTAATGTCGACGCGCGTAATAACGAAATATAATTCATAAGCTCGTGCGGAGAAATATGGAGCGAAACGAAAGCACGAGTATAGATCGCCTCGGCCGGACCGATGGATCGGAAAGATTGACTGGCCAGTTTTAGTTCCTTCGGTGATTTGTAGTTACTTGTAATTACTACCACTAATATGATACACTTCGGTGACTGCCGTACGAACGAGTCGGCTGATTACACCCGAGACAAAGGCCCGTAACCATTGTTGAACGACGCGGAGGGCTCTGTCCCGCGCGAATAGGGCCCCATCACGAATCCCCCGAGCTTTACGATCCTCCACGGGCGCCCGTAGGTTAATCATTCCGAGTCTCTCCGTTTTGGTCCTCGCGGACTTCAATAACCTCCCTCGCTTACTTTCTCAACGCTTCCGTTCGAAGAGAGATGCTTCTGTTTCGTACTGGATTCCGGCTCCTGCTGATAGCTACTGTCTCCGATGATTCAAGAGCCGAGACGCAAAGATCGATGGATCCGTGCGGCCTCCGCCTTTTGCCGGCCAGATACCGGCCCGAAATTCCAGGAGCCCCAGGACCAGCTGCATCCTCTTGAATCACCACCTACACTCTCCGCGTCGTTTTCTTAAATCACGTCCCTTGAAAGAAGCAATTATCACTCGTCACGGAACGAGTCCACCGTTCGCCACTCGAAACGCGGAGGCAATCGATGCTTGAATTACGACGTACGCGTAATTTTATCGGTTTCCTTAAATGTTTATAACTCTGGCGGTCCGTCGATGATCCTATCGTTCCACGGTGACATCGAAAAATATAATACCAGGGGGGGAGAAAAAAGAAATCGTGCTTGGAAGCTGAATCCAATCGTCCGAAAACAAAGTTTTGAAGAGTTTGGCAATCGTTAAGCTATTTTGTACATCCTGTCGAGCGAAATGAAAAGATTCAACGATGATGTTGGAGAAATAATATTGGGATAGAAGGAACGATACGCGTGTACCGGTATCTAGAATGTTGAAAAGGTTTTCCAAGTCTTATCGTTTTGTCCCACATCGTGTCGGTCCTGTTCATCCGGTGACGGGCGATGACAGGACAGTCAGCATGGTTTCGTCTCGTAGTCGTCGATTTCAATCTTGCGAGGAAATGACGTGACGAGGACTCGGTGTGGTTGGAGGGGACGTGCAAATTGATTTGCGGTTCGTCGTGTGCCGATATACGGTTCTGGCGCCACAACGGCATTCCGGCATTTCCGGAATGGCATAGTTACCTTCTCCTCCCTATTCGACTTGACATTAACGCGAGCCTGTTAACGAGAGAAGAGAATCGGGTACAGAGGCACCGCGTTTAGTTTCGTGTCCATTTCTTTTTTCTTTTTTCTTCTTCTTTTTTTACTACTTCGAACGATAAAACAATCGCGACGCGAAGGTAAATGCCAATGAAGTCGAAGGAAACCTAAAAAGAGAACCCGAGAACGCCATTTTATCATCTGGTTAAGATAAAATTGTGGAATAGATCAGAGTGGAGTTTTGAATTCAGTGAATCATACATTATCGTAAAGAACAGTAGAGAATTTGCATTTTATGCAAATATTCTATTAAATGTTATATTAATTATTTGATTAGACCATAATACTTGTTCTTAATTGATTTTAATAGTCAAGTTAATATTCATTTGATATTTCGAACACTGTCGAAAATCTTGAATTTTTTACAAAAAATTTTAAACTGATTTAACATTTCGCAGGATGTTCCTCTTTACGAATAATTTCTCTTAAGTGTCAAGGCATGTTTCCAATTATTTTCTTTAAATAATCTACATATATGTTGTATAATTTGTTATATTAATATAATATATGAATACATCAAAATAAAGTAAAAATTCTATAGTATCCGAATATTCATTCGACTCACTCCAACTAAAAACAATGGGTCTACTGAAGAACTCTAGATGATATTGAAATTGCGTTATTGTTATTCAACAGTAGGTAAATTAGTTGCTGAGATAGATAAATATATATTTTATTAAGGCGTATGAGAATTATTTTCTCAATTACTGCGAATTTCTAAGTTAGAATTCATTCAAAGATCACCATGTAATAGGTCGTTGAATTCGTTTTTTCATCAGCATAACGCTATAACAAAATTTTCGAAATTCTTATTAGTACACTTTATTCTACTCAAAGTTCTCATTAACTTTCATTCCAAACATTTTTTTATCAGATCAGTGTAGATGTCTAAAAAATTGCTCAAAATGCTTCATTTTCAATTCAGTGATTTCCTTTAAAAATGATTTCGATGTTTTGTATGTTTCTCACTCGATTGTTCAGGTAGATCTCTCTGGGGTTAAACATAGCAGTCATTTCGATAGGGATGACTATAAAATAAGTAGTTCAGTGTAACATATATTTTGTATTTGGTTAATTCTTTCATGCTAAGGAACATTTAAAATTTGTTTCATTTATAATATTTCAATTTGATAATTGTAGTAGTTGTCTATGATTTTCTTTTTAAAAAAATAAGAAAGCCTGAGAATCGCACGTCGACGCTGGAATACCGCGGCCATTAAACGGCGATTATAATCACGGGGAAAAGCAATGACGAGAAATTTTTGACTCGTCGTAAAATTCCGCGACAATCTAACCAACATCTGAGAGCGCGTAAAGCCGCGGGTGGTTGCGTTGTATGGCGAAGTTCCGTTTACACCCGAAACGCGAGTGGTCTTAAGCCGGGGCCGAAATAATCTGTGGGAACCGGGACCCGCGCGGTACAATGGCGGGCTTATTAAAATTCCTGACTGTATTTTATGCTCGCGAGATGGTGGGCAACGTCGCGAGAAGGTATGGAACACCGAGTGGTAGTAGAAACGAAACGGTGTAAGAGAAAAGGTAGGGGAAGGAGACAGAGAAAGAGAAAGAGGAGAAAGACGGTACAAGAGCGAGCCGTGAGGACCCGAAAGAAAACGAAAACGAAAACGTGGAGGAAAGAGGGGACAGGGAAATGGAGGGAAGGGGAGGAGAGAAATTGAGAGAGACCGTGCGTGTACCGAGAAATGAAAACGATTACGAGAAAGGAGGAAAGGGATACTTGTCAGATTAAAAAGGGAGGAGAAGGGAGAAGGCCACGCGACTCAGAGACCAGGCATAATCTTGCTACATCTACACCCACGCTTACTAACCGACCACTATACCTCTGAACTCCGCCAGAATATTTTGCCTTGACCACTTTAGGTTCTATCCTTTCTTCGGCCTCGTTCCTTTATCTTTTTCATTCCCCCTTTTTTTCCTTTTATTTCTCGTTGCTTTCTCCCACTTTTTCTCGGTACAGGGAATCGGTCGGTGGCCCGCCGGTTCGTAGGAAACGTTAAACTTGTTCTCGGATATTTCCTTAACAATATTATCCACCTTCGACGTGCTTCGCTTTATTAGAAAGTGTCAGAGGTTTCACGAAATGTTGAATTTTTAATGAATTCCAATCGGTAAAGAATTGTATATTCCTGTGACGTTCGATTTATTTTTTCCACCTCTTACCAAACTCGAGACATAACCCATTCCAATGCGTGAAGATAAAGGTGAATTTTGCACGGTTGCGAATAAAATTTGCTCGATTCCGAATGCTGATGCAAGCACGTTGCTGAACGAAACGAGAGGGGCCCACTTTGCGCCAGATACGAAGCCAGATCGTGGAAATCTGTGCTCGCCGCTTATCGCAGGTGTCTCTGGCCTTTGCGACATTATTGCAGATTATATTCGCAAGAAAGTTTCCCGCGTGGAACAGCCTGTAGCACATACGCGAACGGAGTGCGTTACCCTCGTGTATCGTTCTCTCTTATCGCCCGACAACCGCTTATCAAGCGCCAGACTGGCAGACTCTCTCCTCAGGTGAATACAGGTATACATCTGTCTATAGTCGCACCTATCTACAGTAGAACTTAGAGAGAGAGAACGATCTTTTTGTATCCTCCCTGTTATCGCGAATTCCGGAGCGTCGAGCTTCCATCCGCCACGTTAAGTCAACGGTAATTGAATTCTCGGTACTTGCTGATACGCTTACACATACTCGGGCCTATCGTGGTAAAAGGCAACCACCTCCCTTAGAGCAACGCTCCAGATCCATACACTCCCGTTTCTATTTCGTTGCAAGCGTCATTAAAAAGTATCATCATTTTACTTGGTTATTTTCTTTCGAAAAACATGTAAGGGTCTTAGGCTTGCTTTGTTACTTTTTTAAAAAGAAAATCGTAGACTGCTTTGTATTGGAATTTTGTATATACATATAGTTGATGCGTTGAGCATATACAGTATTTTTTTCAAGTAAAAGCAATGAAAATTGTACGAGCTACAAATTGTTGAAGAAACTTCCACTAAGGGAGCATTTCGGTCTAGGCATGCAATTCTTAGGTCTGCTTTGTTATTTTTTAAACAGAAAATCGTAGACTGCTTTGTATTGGAATTTTGTATATATAGTTATTGATGCGTTGAGCATATGCAGTATTTTTTTCAAGTAAAAATAATGGAAATTGTACGAGCTATAAATTGTTGAAGAAACATCCACTAAGGGAGTATTTCGGTCTAGACGTGCAATTCTTAGGCGTGTTTTGTTACTTTTTTAAAAAGAAAATCGTAGACTGCTTTGTATTGGAATTTTGTATATATAGTTATTGATGCGTTGAGCATATGCAGTATTTTTTTCAAGTAAAAATAATGGAAATTGTACGAGCTACAAATTGTTGAAGAAACTCCTGCTATAAGGCAGTATTTTAATCTAAACATGTTCTTGGGTTTTTATCGTTATTTTTGAAAAAGAAAGTCTTGAAGTACTTCGTATTGACATGATCTTGAACTCAATAATTTCGTACAAACATAATATTAACGAAAAATTGTTTATTTAAGTCCATAAGATAATTCAGGTTACATCAGATTTTCAAACCGATTTTTTTCTTTCTATGATACAATTTCAGTTGCAATGTTGTCATTTTTTTTTTTATTCCACTTTACATAGAATCTCTATACACGTACATACAATTGAATTACATTGTTTGATACAAGATCCAGTTTAATAAATTTTTAAATTACATTGTTTAAGAAAGAAGATATACATGCCTCGATATTCGTCTCAGCAACTGTTATTTCTATGTTAACAACAGTAACGTCGTCGTTTACCGAACTTATTAAATTGGTCCGGGCTTAAAGTTTTTCAACGTCGTGCGTCGAAAGTGTTAGGAAGAATAAGGAAACGAAGGGGACGGAATTGAATTCGTTTATTCGTAGGCGAGTTCTTAATTTAGAGACACTCGAGGAATTTATCGCGAAGTTCCTGGAGAAGGATGCTCGTCCGGTTGGTCGCGTGCCAAAAGCAAATTACCTTAACGAGGAAAAGAGGGCCAGGTTTTATTGGAAATCACGTAGCAGAGAAACGGAAAGGGACGGGGAAGATCGGCGAAAGAATTCGCTGCCAGGGTTGCACCTTCGAAGAGACGACACCCACGAATAACACGGACGCAGCCGGGCCGTGGAAACCGTCGGAGGATCGAATTCAATGGGACACCATTGTTATTTATTCTCCTAGGCGTGACTGGCCATGGTTCAACGGCCCACGTGGCCGCGATTATTTATAAAATCGGTACCGAATAGGACGACGTGCTGCGCGTTAACGAGCAACCGGCGTCGCGTCATTGTGCAATCCTGGACGAAACGCCGCTCTCCCATAAATAAGAAAAACAAGAAAAAGTTAACATGGCGCTTCGCTAATAACGCCGATAGTCGCCGCGTCGTTTCTAATACGATAACGGTTTGCCGCGACGATCGCGCGACGATACTGTCGCGTTACGCCTCGCATAATTGGATGGGTCCTCTAAGGCAATGCATTTGAAAGACGCGAGGGACTTAATAAGTATGTCGTCAAAATAAATTTCAGATAGATTTATTATTTCTGCCCCTCGACGTTTCATTTACAGTCGTCGTTAAATTTAATAATGCTACGATCGGAGGGGAATATCATTAATTAAATGCAGGGGCCAACGATTCCCGTTTCGAGTCTCAATTATTATTAGAAAAGTTACACAAGAAAAAATAATACGTTAACGAAGGAATATGGCGATTTTGTTTCTAATATGTCTTCTGGTTTGCAGAGATTTTACTGTTTGTAGATGTTAGAATATGAGGTGAATTTTCTGGATCGTTTTTATAATTTCTGTTAGTTGGTGCTGTTGAAATATTTTTTATATCTGCCATGATCAGAACATCGTCACTGTTGGAAGTAGACTGCGGATTTTTTATTAGTAAAATTAATGAAATTGGGGATGTGTAAAGCACGTTGTCTCTAAATACAATAATTAGTATCTTGAAGTATTTCTTATATTTTTGCACATTAAGTGCATTCTGTAGTTTTTTGAATATTCAAATTTCCCATAAATGCAGAAATATCCGCAGTCTAGTTATAAGATCCATTTTGGAAGGATTAATATCTGTTATTCATTGAATTATTAATACATAAAAGAAAATTAGCTTATAAGATGGACCAAAAGCAGTCTAAAATTCGAACGAGTACGTTTTCGAGCCTCCTTGTGCGATTGAATTATTAATAAATAAAAGGAAACGCGCTTATAAGGTGGGACGGTAGATAAGCAGTAGATCCGCGCAAAAGTACATTTAAATCACCAATAAACATCGTGTTCGCGTGGAATGCTAATAAATTATCCGGTGGCAATCCCCTTTCTACGAGATACTGGCGAACGGAAACGAACGCACCAAGGTAGTCGCGAGCGTGGAATAAGATGGAGGAAACGACGACTCTCTGTATATATACGCAGCCACCGACTAACGAGTTTACATTTTAATCACTTGATCGATCGATCTTAATCGATGTCTCTTCCTTTCCGATAAATCTCCGAGGATCGTCGGCCTCCTCCGCGATCACGGAGGTCTCCTGCGGCATACGCCCGCTTCTGTGCATCCTGCGTAGCTCTGTGATATATTCACCAGCATTCCACGCATTCCGACCTCCTCACTTTGTCAGTAATTCTTTACGAATCGCTGCTACACAGCTGCAGGTGATTCGAAAACGTTGACTATTTAATTCGACGAGGTTTCAAAACCGAAAACAAACGGAATGGACGCCACTAATGGCTGAAAGGAAGTATCAACTATAGAAGGTTTATATTTGAGGAATAGTGAAATAAATTATTATGTTAATCAAGTACGTTTTATGCAAAATCACCAGACACAAATATAAATTCTTTTAAGTCTTTTATGAAGTATATGTAATGAATAACGACTAAATATTTTAGACAGCGTTTACTATTTTTGTTCGAAGCACCTGCATACGTATATGCGCGATACACTGTACGTTCCCTACTCTTTTTACGCGTGTCATTAATTTCGCCCATTCAAGAGACAAATAATATCACGCCGGGACGGTAAAACGATGAAAACACCGTAAAGGCAGCCATTTTGTGGAGTTAATACACCATAGTACACTATGGTACACTATGGTGTAGAATTAGTTTCTTTAATATGCAAAATAGGTACCCGTATTTCGATGAAAATAGACGAATACTTTGCAAGAAATATTACCAAAAAAGTACTGATTCTTAAAATATTTAAACGATAGAGTTTGAAATCAAACAATGTTTCCCTTTAATATTCTATCCTAATTACAAGGATGCGACAATAATTAGATTCCCACATTAAAACACAAATTTGCAATTTAATTTATAATAGTTCCTATAGCCAAAAAACCGTTTAATCGTTTATAATGGTTAGTTGGCAACCAAAATCATTTAATTACAGATATCAATCCTTCTATCTTAATTAATAAAATATATCTTCCAACAAAAGAATAAATACAATAAATATCGCAAAGATCACTTGTCTCCAAAGAAATGGAACTTCATCCCGATAGACTTTAATTTCCATTTATCGTCAATGTCATTCTAGTATCGAGATTGCATAAAAGTGTTGTTCACGTGCCAATTTGTGATTTCAATTTGACTACACGATTCGAAAACAGACAATTCGAAATTTGCTCGATCGTATCGCATGAAATATTTAACGTCGGAGTTGAAAAGGCTGGTATGTAGTCTGTCATTCAAGCGAACGGTGATAAGATTTATTGCCAAACTCATTGAAGATTTATGATCGTTGCGCATAATACATACATTTTCAGTTTTGATAACACAAATTATTCATTATTCCTTGCGCGGACGTTGTTATTATCAGAGAAGTTGTTTGGAATGCATTTAATAGGACAACATTTGTCACGATGGACATTTACAGGAGACAATAATGTGAAAACCAGTAAATCACCTAGCCGCGCGTCATTAATCTAAGAAACGAGGACTAACGTGGCGTAATTCCCGTCATTCGTGAAACTCGTGCATTAGAATTGCCACAAAGAATGATATTTTATGGGATCGGGTAATGCCCGATGCATTCGATATAGGTTTTAGCGATTTATAGGCGATTTCAACAGTGATTTAATTAGGGCAATACGTTCGTCGATCGAACGATGATAATATTCATGTCGTTCCACTTATTTTGTCTTAGAAAAACAATCGTTATCGTCGAAGCTACAAACTTTTAAAAGCGTAGGCTTATGTACGAGCAATGATAGATTTTCATCCATAAATAATTGCTCGAAAATGTGACGAAATAGCTGTAAAAACAATAAGAAAATTAATTTGAATACTGTAATAATTAAATAAAAGTATTCGGTACGTGTGTTTTAATTCGTGAATTATTAAGTTGTCCTGGTGTTTTGTTTTTCGTTTTTTTCGTTCGATTCTTGATTTAATTTTCGTGTGTTCTGTCTATATATTACTTTTGACAAATAATGAAAATTAACCTGTCTTTCTCGTTTCAAATATTCTAAATATCCTTATTATTTTCTACGGGATATTATTTGTGTATTACTAATGGAGGTTAAATTTTATAATTATTCTTGTAGAAGAACTCTAACACGTAAGAAAACGATTCATTCGAATACCATTATAAATAAAAAAAAATTAAAATTTATGCTCTGATAAATTTGTAACAAATAATAGTAGATGCTATTTATGGTTCGTTTTGAAAAATAGATAAATTCATTTGATGTTACTTCGAATAATAAACATCATATTTAATACAAATACAGTTCCCTCACCATTTTAATATCGTACGTGACAATCAAATAAATTTCAGATCGATACCGCGGGGGGCATATTTACATGTTTTCAAGCAAGTAACTTTAATTTCTACCGTTGGACGAAACGTGATTAGCGAACGAACAAACAAAATTTAAACGTCAACGTTTCGCATCGAAACTATCGGGCGACGCGATCGAAAAGTAAACAGCAGGAACGGAATCTATATTCTAGATAACATATTACTCTTTTCGAGCCGGTGTAATTTCCCCATTGCCGATTCGGCCATTCGTCATGTCGTCGTTTTATTGTCAGTAGAACGTAAATGTAATTTCACGGAGGCAGAGCCCGGAAAGTGACACGAGGAATCGTTGTAAGCCACCTCGCTCGCTGCACAGTAGAGACAGATAATTGTGCGCCAGTTTACGAGAACGATAAGTTAGCCACTCGCAAAAACTAATACCCAGCAAATAACAAGCATTACTTCTTATACTTACACGGGGCATACGGGCACGATGTCGGCCCTCTGGGCCAAACAGAGCCCAGCCAATATTGCATTATGGCCGCATGATATATGCATTCACTCGTTTTACACCTCTGGTTACCGCGTACCTGGCGTACGCACTGCCTCCGCGTTTATAAGTGGTTTAATGTGCACGATGGCGGCTGGAAAACTCTCAGATAAGGGAAAAACTCAAATCGAGAACTTTCATTAATCATACTAGGCGTGAACCGAAACTATACATCCTTTCAAAGCGTCAGGCGTTCCAAATGCACCTATTGTTGCGGATTTTTTCGTTATTAAGGCTGAAATGCACACAAATAATTGTTTTGCCTTTAAAAAGTTTGTTCGATTCGGTGAGCTTATAGCTAAAAAAAAATAAGGATATTGTTCGATCGTTAGTTCATTACTATATTTTTCATGTATTGATATTTAGAATAACAACGTGAAAGATGCAAAGTATTTTTCTGATTACCAAAGGATTGTTTTTTAAATAATAAACAAATTCATCGCGCGGTTTGAAACCTTTTTACTATTTAAATATTTACGTTGTGAGAAGAAAAATACAAAAAGAGACTTTCTTGATATTTTTAATCAGAAAATGAAGTCCTCAGAATTACTACGCGTTAAACTTAACAAAATGTGGCGTTGAAAAGGATTCGAAGAAGGAAAAAAAAATTTTACGAACAAACAATCTATTATTATTATTATTTATTATTTATTTAATCCTTGCCTAGTGAGCTTAAGATGACTTCCAGTTTACATGTTTTCATTTTTCCATGCAATAAGCTATAATTGCACATGTTTTCTTAACCCTTTCCAATTATTTACGGTCAGTCGCTAAATAGTATACAACAATATACGATCAACAATCGATGGTTACTCATACTTTAATTTAATTTTAATGTAGTTACTCAGTCCTCGACATGTTCGTTTTCCCTAAATGGAGGCAGTTCGTTTTGACTGAAAGGTGGGGTTATATCGGTTTGCGTGTGGCCGTCGAACCACACCGTTCCCGAATCGTTTGGGATCTTGTGCTACCGGGTTGTCTTAATTGGACCAACCATGAGTACACACACACGTACATAAACTCTGCTTTTTCGGCGATCGTCCTTATCTGGCCGTTATTCGTAACTGCTACTACTTGGTAACTGGAAATGTCGTCGATCCTAAATGGTTACACGGTGAAACGTAGAGGGGCAGACAAAGAAAGGTAAAACAAGAATTAAGTTAAGGAAGTAAAAGCAAAAAGAGAGAGACGACAGGAGGGGGGAGAAAAGGGATGGTGCAGGGAGAATCTGATAATTCCGGCGAAGCACACCGACGGGAGGAACATCGATTCGTTAAATTCGATAACACTATCGTGTCTACGACCGGCTAGAAGTTACCACAATAGAGGCCTGCGAGCACGTTTCCTCGATTCAGCCGAAACTGATACGCGCGTAAATGCAGTGGTTCGCAAAAGTATTCAAACGCTCGCTAATAAAACGTTGAACAATAAGAATATGCACATCAGACTTAAATTCGAAAAGTAATAGGATTGTACGTATTAAAAATTTGAAAAGAAATCATTGAAGGACTCAAGTCAGGTATTTTTCTTATAAAATGTGACCAATGATCGAATAATTATTATATGAGAAAATTGTAAGAAATATAATATTGATAAAACAAAACTTTTTGATACGATAAAGTGTGGTATAATTGTGTGTTGGTGTAGAAAGTGGGATTACATTTGTAGTAAAGGACCCTTTCGTGACTAAGTGAATAAATATTGCATGAAGCTGATAAGTGTTTCAATGTTTCGAAAATTCGAGTAGATTTACAAAGCAGAATCGAAGAGTAATTGCATTCTGATTTATTATCACGCCTTGCAAAACTTTCGTTCGTTCGAAAAGATTCTATAGACACGTTGAAATTAGCTCCGCGTCTTTTCGCTGGCGACGTAAATCTTTCGTACGGATAGGCGTCGTGTGGTCTTTCCCATTTATACGCGTTTAAAATGTAGTTTCCATCGGCATTCTATGACATAATGCGAGCAGTCACAATGCAACCGTTTGTCGCTGAATTAGGCACGGTTTAGCGGCCATTCATGGAATTTTCTGGCCAACGACAATACGGCCCCGTAACAGGATTGAAAAAAGATTCGCACCCGAAAGTGCAAAGGAGAAACCCGGATGGACGAGGGAAAAAGAGCAAATGTACAAGTAACATATATTTCAGAGAAAATTAACAGGGAAATAATTTGGTAAAATTTTTAAACTGCATCGAATAGATCAATCTTTACAGAGTTCAAAAAAAATTTAATTCAGTTTAATTCATTGTTTAAACAAACATTATATTTTCCAGTTTTGTTTCTTCTATTTCCTTTTCTTTTTTTATGTAGTTGAGATGTTATTTTGTTAACATTAAAATTATATTTTATTCTTCTTCTTTACAGAAGAATTATACGCTACATCTGTAAATTTCATTATCAGAATATTAATTTTAAATAAGGAATAAAAGTATGAAACGTCCTATTGCTGAATTAATTGGAAAATATAAAACACCACGAGGTAACAAATATTTAAAACAAAAATCATCGATTCGGTGAAATGCTCGGGGCATTTCCGGGTAGCGTCTCCCAGATACCTCGCAGGAAGTTGGAGACAGCTTACCCTAAAATCCGTATAACGACGAGAAATGGGTACGGTTTGACCAAATGTGGTCGCCTCCACGACAATAAGTTGACCTCGGTAAACGCCCAATGGACAGTCTGCGGCATTGTGACCGCCGGTTTCTTTTTTAATCGTTACGAATCCCGTCACGGGCGAATTTATGTGTCGATTTTCTGGGTGGTCGGACGGACGCGGCACCTGTTCGGGGGCAGAATTCTCTGTGAACTTTTCGCGCGTTACCACGCCCTGCACGGACCCGTGTGTCGCGTATAACGGAAGCGCCAGACATACTTTCACAGAGTTTTCACCCTTAAAAAGGTTCTCCTGCGAGCGAGCAGCCCTTCGATTCTTCTCGAGGCGCATAGAAACGGTCGCTTCCTGCGCGCGATACATTTCTCCGAGTTTGTCGTTATAAATCTTCCGTGTCGTTGATTCTTAATCCTGGTCCAATGGACTCCGGGTCCGTTCGGACCCATTCAAACTTATAACGCTTCGCAGGTCATTGTAGAAAGACGCACATGTGCTCCACGAATATATTAAAATTTATTCTGAAACTTCCTTTTGGAATTGAGTAACCACCATTGATGACAATTGTTTTTTATTTGTATCAGTGAACATCTGATACTTCGCTATCGAGTCTTGCAATTCATTTTTCTCGTTATTTTTTAATAATAGGTTTATCGTTGCATCAACAGACAGGTTATTAGCGACGATATAGTTATAATTACAGTATTTGGCGTAGAATCTCGGTTTCCCTAATGTACTCGAGGAGATCATGAATCTTGTTGGTCTCGGTGCTATCTTTAATTGCGGGTTCCATTTTATACTTGTTATGATAAACGTCGTACTTAGGACAGGACAGGATTAAATGGTCTAGCGGGCCGAGAACTTGGTTTGATTCATACACTGGGACCGGTTTTTCATTTAGTAGGTAAGACTGGTCGATCCTAATACGGATGATGGCAACTTGTTCGCTCCTATGCGAGGTTTGTTACGTTATTAATAACGAAAATAAGTGACAACAATTTTAGACATACCGGGTATACCAGTAAACCGACGTTTATTTATATTCGAATCATTTGGCATCTCTATCACCGATTTAAAACAGCCATTTTCACTTGTTGCTATCTTGCTCAACTTCTTTCTTTTACATTTCTGATACGTTCTTACGATGAATGTATGTAGATACAGGTATATTGTTAAATTATTTTCTAATTTCACTTACGTAATCTAAAGACCCATCTCTACTTATACGCGTTATATCAAATGTCTCGGATCAAAGTACATATTTCATCGGTCGAACGTTATAAATGTGAACGTTGGAATACTTTCGTGTATCACGATCGTTTCCAGGCGGGGTACCGTACATACCTATGCAATCAGAGCGAGCAGGGAACAATGAGAACGAGCGAGACCTTATAAAATATGTAGTACGGTATCGGGTACTGGTATCCCAGCGAGCGGAGGATTAATATCAAGATGGAATCTCTTCTAATGGTTATTGACTTGATATTCGCTGTCCGTCGGTACTCAATTTACCGAAGGCGGGACCACTACAGGCTACAAAACACGCGTGTGCACGCTGGTGAAACAACGGCAAAGAAATCGACCAGCCGTTCCCGATCCGAGCTGATCCTCGATCGAGAAACGTGTACCGGTGACGCCGGGAGAGCCTGCAGACGCCGCCAGAAGAAACGCTCAGGAACCTGTCCCGGACAGGCCGGTAGATAAGCAACTGCAAGATAAGATACGCTAATTGAGAGATCTTAATTGGAGGATGCACGGACCCGCTCGGATCGTTTTCTCTGGCGGACATACCGCCGCCGTCACGGCCGTTTCTTTTACGTCTTCGTGAATCCTTCAACTTCCTACACCGCGATCACTTACGACCGTCGGGCGCGCTGGAAAAGTGGGCGAATTTCAAGGAAACCGTACAAACAAATTATAGATTTCAATGGAAATTCGTGTTATTATTTTAGTACACATTTAAGGGTCAAATTAACACATCGACGCTTCGATTGTGGGGTCAGAATCTTTCACGAGTGCAACAGTTTGTTCTTAGACAATTGGATAATATGTACTTGGGGGTCTTCTAGTGTGAATTTTTGTTGGTATTTTCTTGAAGAATATAGCTTGGAAAATATATCTGTGTAACCTCATGTCTGAACTCCTATAATTAACGAAGTTATGGCTGTTTAAAGACCGCGGTGGTCAACGTTATTGTTATAGGGATGCAACACTTAAAAATTAAAAGATACAGGAAAATCTACTCGACCAATTGGCTTAACATGTTAGATACACATTCAGTACATGTACGGACTATAGCCCCTACAAAAATCAACTGATAATTTTTATTTTTTTATTATTTTAGTGTAATTTTTTTTTGGAACGGCCTGTATGAACGTTTAATACAAATCCAAGGACAGTAGACTCGTGTCACAAGCCTTATATTTTTCGTCGTTGATACCATCTGGCCAAGTGTACGTTTCGCGTGGATCTGTTCCCGAGCTACGAGATACTAGTTCATACAGATGAAAGAGGATCGTAAAGCAGGTATTATCCCGTAAGATAAAATTTCCGGTGGCGGAGCACGAAAACGGCCGACAGGGGTAATCTTGGGATCTCGGTGGTGGAACGCGAGGCACGGGGGAAAGCTGCCTCTCGTCCATTGGCGCGTGAATTCGTACGGGGTTACGGGGGTACCGTGTGGATCCAGAGAAAAATAAAAGGTAGAAGGAGAGCGAGAATAGGGTGAAACTTAACGGCTACGGCGAGTCCCAGAGCTCGTGATTTCTAGATCAAACACTCGAGAGCGTTAAGAAGGAAGTCGGGAAGGGGTGGGTTGTTTGAGTCGGTCGATCCGTGCGAGAAAAAGAGGTGTCAACGAGCTACTATGAGGGATCGAAATTGGAGGACCCATTATTTTTTTTTTTTTTGGTTGCTCTCTGTCTTATTCTTCCATCCCCCCCTCGATCCTCGTATAGGAACCTTTCTATTCAGGATCCCCGGGGAAGGGTGAAAAGGGTGGGGTTGCGAGCGAGAAAATTTTTTGACATTATTTAAGGAGCCCTCGAGAAACCACTCCCGCAGAAATCAACGGTCGGAATTTGAGTACCGGCGGGAGTGAGACGTCTATCTATGCCTTCCGCTTTTTCTTTTCGTGCATAAAGGAACGTAATACCTTCTGAACTGTCGCCGTAAGCAGAGAACCCGACCGTTCTCGTCCGATCTGATCGCCATTACACGTTTGATTCTGGCTTTCGGTCTCGAGCGAGGCGGATTTGCGCATCGTTGAATACACGAGTGCTTATGGATTCGATGAATCCATTCTCGGGGATGATAGGGAGCCACTCGATCGAAAACTTTACGGGCTGACCGATTTTAATCTGTATACGTGTGGGACCGTTTATCTTAAAAGTGGAGCAAGTCCATGTTGGGAGAAAAATATTTATATATAATTTAACGCGAATTTTTTGTTTCAAGAGAATTTATAATTTAAATCTTGAAATAGTCGCTTGTTTACAGCAATTGAAATTTAGCTAGTAAATGGAATCACGTGATCATTTATGTTATTAGTTGTGTAAGGCCATTCATGACTTTGAAAAAAGATATTTATCAGGTTAATTATTAAAACACCATTTATAGAATTTTATTCAAATTGTGTAGACTTTATCGGAAAGGAAAATGAACTTGCACTCATTTTACTCGATTTTGCGTATACTGTTTTTAATAATAGAGTCAGATATTATATATTACAATTAAAAAATTTAAGGTGAATTTCAAATATCGATAAAAATGTAAAATGGGGGAAAAATGATTATAATATTATATGTCTTTTGTTTGAAATATTTTTCAAGTATGTTAATTTATTTGGCAGAGATTATTACTCTGCATTATAATGTGTAAAAATCATTTTATTACAAATTGTGGAACAATGATGTTCTCTTGGCATTAGTTTCAGGCGTCGTTAATATGGAGACCATTATAAATCATTTACTTTCTCAGGGAGGCACGTTTAAAAGGGTTGCTTAATTGCCAGTATTAAATTACCAGAGAACTAAATCCCTCGCGAACATTACCGTGTAATAAATTAGCTCACTTTGCATAACTCGTTGAAGTAAATTAAGCGATAACACCTTTATCATAGCGGACTGATTTTGTAGCCCCACTTTCTCACTGATTAATCACGATTAAAATGTAGGGTGTCGATAAATGGATTAATTACTAAATAATAGACAAAATTTATTTTTGGTTATTTCTTGAAAGTCAAAATATTTTCTACAATATTGCTAACATAAACGTATTCAACTAGCAAGGTACATATATCTTCGAGAACACAATGGTCTTTGGATTCGCGAAATTATCAGAAAAGCATCGAAAAACCTGAAAATATCGTCCTAATCGAGATCCCCCACACTTCAATGAAATAAATCATGCGTCATAGTTTTTTAACCAGAGTCAAATAATTCTATTTTCCGTTACATATCTCAAAGAACACAAACTATCGTTTGCTATTTATTGACCAGCGATAATTTTCAAAGATCGATTATCGTTCCAACGTCGTTTCATCATAGTGGAATTATCATAGAGGATGAGGAGTGATTGAAATAAATACCACAGGATATAGCAGTGTATGAGCGTGTATTTGACAGTGTTTTTCCTCTCTCGTACGGCGGCACACATTATTAGAACTCGCAGTACGTATGCGATTTAAGGTGGAATGTTATATTATTGCTAATTGCTGCCGGGTGTGCTGCACTCGCTGTAACAGGCTGTTCAATTTAACGAAATTCAACATTATTCGTACGATTTAACGCAGAGAATCGTCGATGCAAGGAAACGATTTTACTTTAGTTTTAGCAACTCGATGGTCGAGTCAACCGTCGAGATTATTGCCGACTCGATTGGATCATTCCGATATAAAAAAGTTTGAAATTACGATTTATTTGGCCGGCGTCCAGCGTCCGCCGTGCAAGTTTCTAAACAGAATTTACCGATTTTTTCCACGACGTTCGTGCGAGCGCAGCACGTCCGGGATACATCGACACATCGATTTAATGGGTAACGGGTGGGCCTCTATGTTACAACGCGAATTATAATGTAGAATATCATCATCATCATCATTATCATCCTCATCATCATCATCATCATCATCATCATCCCCATCATCATCATCATCATCATCACCATTATCGTCGCCGTCGTTCATTATACAACAATCATCGTAATAATTATTATTATCATCGTTTCGTCGCGATAGATCACCGTGGTATGCCTAAGACAAGTCAGTATTAAATATCTTACAATACACATCATCTTCCATATATTTATTTATATATATATTTATACTTTACCTTTTTTTTCTTTATTCATTATGTATACTATCTATTTATAGGGTATCAGATTCATCTCTTGTGTTCCATACGTTTACTTTTGCCGTTCTCGTTTAGTCGATAATGGAAAAAAAATGAGTAAAAAAAAAACAATAAACAAACAAACGGAGGGGAAAGGGTGGGTGGGTGGGGTGTGTTGAAGGGTGGAGAGGTAAATGGTCGTTTGGTGCTCAATGTCAGGTCACGTGTCGATGATGGGATTCATGCGTGTTTATGCATTTTTTTTTTTCTTGTCCGCACATTAAAAATACGATCCTCGTTTAAAAAATGTCGTCACTGAACGCTAAACACAACTAGATACGTACCGCTTCGAAATATCGAACAATCGTAGAAAAAACGTGGGTTCACGTAATATAAAAACTAAACGCGAGATGATGACTTGACGTCGAGCAGACTGATGAGAAAGATTTAGTGACAATTACTATATTTCGCTCGTCGGAAATCGCTGCGCTTTTTCATTTTCGTTTTTACTCGTTTCGTTTTCCTCGCGAATGTTTCAACCAACACGCAAACGCTTTTGCCGCCCAGTCGATGAAGCGCGTGAACACTATGAAAGAACCGCCTCGTCCGTTCCGTAAATTTCTTAATTAACAAACGTCAACCGTTGTTCTCGAAACACCGTTGTATGAATCATCTACGCTTCCACGTACAAAACAAACGAGCAGGTTAATTTTTTCTTCGAGATGGCGTTTTACAACATCATATTACGATACAATACATTACGCATTATATTTAATTTTTTTTTTTTTTTCTGTTAATCGGTTACAAGCGTTGCAAGTTTAGGTCTTTCTTTCCTCGATGGTCAGCTGCTGACATTTTTAATTCTGTTTCGCGTGCGACATCCATCGTACTTAGTTTTGTACATGCCACGTACCGAGAGACGAAACAAACGAAATAAACGATAAACTAACATTTCGTGACTCCTATCTCGAAGTACCGTACGATTAGAGATAAAATAGTTACAAACGGTAGACGCTTAAATAAAAAAAAAAAATAAATTCATAACAAACGTTACGCGAAAATTGCTAATAAAAAAAAAAAAATCTTACACGATTATTTACGATAGCATCCCCGATTCGTCAGACGGAACGTGGCTTCTCTACGAGTAATTTGCTGCCTACTTCTTCTCAGCGACACATATAAACACCGTACAAGGTGGAAATAGGGCCTCTGTACGCACTGCCACTTGTACGAAAACAAAATTAACTAATCAGCTATTGAGTATTTTCGGATTTAAGATTTAACATTGAAATATGTGAGAATCGTTAAGTCTGGGAGAGAGGGACAAGCAAGGGAAATGATACACAGTCACGTCGGAAAGTAAGTTGCTCGTCCATTGATAAACAAAGCAAATAACGATAGTTTTTAATCAAACAATATTGGTCCTTCAATATCGCTTCATTAAAGAATTCACCGAGTTACAGAGCCAACGATTCCGAAGGAGCACGTCTCATCCTCGGAAAGTGAGTCATTCATTGATAAATAATCCATTCGTTGGTTAAATAATGGTAGTTTTAAATAAAACAATCGATAGTGATCCTTCAATATCGTCGACATTTGTTTCGACGAAAAATTCACCAATTTGCAGGGTCAACGACTCTGAAGAAGTTTCATCGTCAGATATTAAGATAATGAATAATTCTTGTTTAGTAGATGTCTGTTGCAATGTTTATTTCTACACTCGTTTTGAATGTCGCTAAAATTAAATCTGAAACGAATAATCATTGATATTTTAAGGGTAGAACGATCTACTGATTGCAAAAGACTTCGATAAATCGTTATAGGCTCAAAAGGCTATCGTACAGAGTATTAAGATAAAAAGATCAAGACGAACTCATTTTCCAACGCTATGATTATAGCCACGTTGCAATTTTGTTTTCCCTCTTCTTGATCATAAAATATTATGTTATCTCTGTACGATAATTCGTTGAATTGCTGCAAATATTCGTATACAAAAATCAAACATATTATCTGTAAACTTACTTTCGGACGCGACTGCCCGGCGAGCACAAATTTCTATCTTAAATTTCGCGTTTGGCGTACGTCCTTCGAAAAATAGATTTCGCATCGTCGGTAAATAAAGTTTTTGTTCGGTAAAGGGCGGGGGGTGGACATGGAACCAAACACGGAGGGAGATAAAATGAGGAACAGCGAATAGAAAATGCGGTTCGCGGGTAAAAAATGGCGAACGGCAAACGAAGGAAGAAGGTATGAATAGTTTCGAACGACTCGAGTCAGGAATGAATAAAATAAAAAAGAGAGCAGCGCACATTTCCGTACACGTACGAGTAAAAGGTCTTTTTTCTCGAGCGGTTTGGTTTTTTTTTTTCGTAGTATCTAAATATGATTTCAATAAATAAGCTACCTAGGGAGCGATTTCTTTTTGGGAGGATAGGGGTAGGCGCTCCTTGCGTGGCGAGCCAGCGAAAACGAACGTCCCGGGGACGGTTCCTCACGGCTTTAGTTTTCACGCCCTGACCGAGGACCCGGAGAAACAAATGAGAAATAAAGCTAGACGAACTGACTCCCGCGTGGCCGAGGAACGTTCACATCCCCGAGCGTCGTTTGTTCGTGATCGCCACCGCGTCCTATATTTGAGTTCCTAGCCTAGTAATACAGTCTGCGATAGCGTCCTAAGGATTAAGTTCATCAACGATCATATATAATATATTACACACACTCACACGCGTTCCGAGGTAAATACAATCGCACGCAAATATCCACGCAGACCACACACGCTCGTACACGGACACGCAGTTGTATGACAATGTTCTCGGGGACGTTGTGTCACTTTCATTCTCGTCAGAAAATAGACTTCTGTGTGATTATAACGCGCCACGCGGCAAAATCGCGATAGAAAGTAACCGTATTTTCAAGAACGCCTCGTATAAAATGCTCTGGAGATCTCGTTATTATTTATCTGGTTTCTAAAAATCGTTTTGAATAGGTTTACTAAAAATATACACGGTATCGTATCCTGCTTTCCGTGAAGGTGTATACCGATTTTTCTTTTCTTTCTTTTTTTGTCGAAAAGGAGCGTGGGAGAGGGGGTGGGGCCCGTTGGAAGTAACCGACAATGGGTTCTTTCACACGCCGTCCATACGCATGTCTTCAAACGCACGCACACGCACACAAAATTACACACACTCGCGTGTGTGTACAGGGTGTTTGTTTTATCTGGAAACGCGGAACATCTCGAAAAGGATTACAGGTACGAAAAATATGTTTTCGGGATCTTTTACGTCGGTGGTCGAGTTACGATAATTTTTTATATTATGATATTAGTTAATACGAATCCAATGAGGTATACTGGTAAATGTTTTTGGATATCAGAAGAGATATAGATACAGATTTGTTTTATAATTTTGTTTTGGTTATTCTTCTAAAGACACTGAAATACTGATTGAATCAAGCTTCCGTTTCGTAATGAGAATTTAAATTGAAATGAATAATTTATAGTATGATATTATGATATTTAAAAAAGTTCGTCTTCAATCAGAATTAGGGAGAGAATTTATAAACTTGAAAACATGAAAATAGAAACATATCGCGATGCAGGTTTCGAGAGGTAGACAACAAAATTGGTAGATCTAGGTGAAAAATATGATAAAAACCATTGTAAGTAGTACATTGTTGTATATTTTCAATGTGTTCAATCGTCGTGTGACTCGAGTTAAAAACCATATTTTTGGATTTACGAATACTTCTCAATTTCTAAAAAAAGTGTTTGACCTATACGGAAATTTGAAAGTTCTAAAATTCTAACGAAATCAGAAGGTTCCAAATGACCCATCTCGATACATGTAAAGAAGAAAAAATTTCAAGGTACACTGAAAATTGGATAATCGTTGCAACAAATGACAAAGTAACTAACTTTGATCCATTCCTCGATAGATCCAGTATCAAAATAAAAAACTAACTCGACCCTAAAATCTTGAAAATTTGTGTTAAGAACATTTTTCTCGTATCTTTTTAGTCTTTCCTCGGGCGTTTCGCGTTTCCGGATACGACTGGCCTTGTACAAATTAGATTTATTAGAAGGGTAAAAAGTTATTCGGCGTCTGGGGGTGAGGGGGGGGGGAGCAGTCGTTGATAAAATAGCATTTCTGAAACAACCGCACCTCGACCTTCGACGTCGACGCGACGGCGAGTAACTGCGTGTACGTCGCGAGCACGCACTTACGCACACATTTTTCAACAAACACACACGCCGGGCAGGCAAGCAGAAGGCGGACAGACGGGCACGCATGCACGCATACACGCTACATTAGGCGGCGTAATTAGCACAGCGAGCGAGAGAGTTTGCGCGACACGAGCTCTACTGCGCGAGCGCGCGGGAGAGTCGCGTTACAGCGCACGCCCACGCCGGAAATCTTGTTACCGTTTTTCGCGCGACAGGCAGAAACGCAAACCCGACACGCCGCGACCGCGAAATCGTCGCCACGGATCAGACGACGCCACGATCAAACCGCGAGATTTAAGTTCCATATTGAATTGTTCCAGAAAAAAATAAAGGAAATAAGAGAATTTTGTCTCCTTTCTCGAAATTTCGAAATTAATGTTCCGACGGTGCGCGCGCGCCGCTCTCGCGTCCTCTCCGCGCATCTATTGCGATTTGTGACAGCGTTTGAAGCACGACGGCTGTTCGATTGTGCAACGATTTAGGCCGATCGCGTGTGCAACGTTATATTTCCTTCCATCGCTAAACGATCGACAAGTATTACCAACGAATTTCACATTCTCTCGCAACCTCTGTCCCGCTTGTCTCCCGGTCTTCGAATCAGCTTCGAGCCTGATGGAGACCACGAGAACACGATCGATGGGGGCTTGTGAATATGGACGAAAAAAAAAAAGAAACAAAATGATCGATGACAAACGCTGAGTCGAATGGATAGAAAAAAAAAGAGAAAAAAAAAAACGTATGACATTTAGCGATGGGTACGAAAAAGGGGTACTTTTTACGATGTCGTCCGTACTTGCCTGAAAGGATTCAGTCGGGGCAAGTTGTGAAATAGAAATCTATCGACGCGCAACAAAAGTTTATATATCCGGTTAGACTATACCTTCCGTACGTTCGTACGCTCCTTCCGCGACTAAATTTCGTTGTTTACCTCTAACGAACATCGTCAGTTGGAAGAATGTACGCGAGCGAGCAGGAAACGTAAAGCGAGCCAGCTTTATTCGTTGCGATCAATCGAGGCGCGTGCTTCGGTGCCGCGTTTCAGGTGATGCCGCGTTGTGGATTCCTGACATCTCGACCGTACGTTCTACCAATGTATTTGGCAATCTGATCTCAGGTTCTCACAGGTATGGAGGAGGCAGTCTTGATCGGCGAGCCAATATGCGGCTCAATACTTACTGGTCTCGACGAACAAACGCCGTCTTCGCGGTACCGAGACCTTCTCGTCTTGGCGCATCTTCCAACGATTCGAATGCCGATAACGATGCGTCGTATGTATAATCTCCCTCGTATTGTCGACCTGCAACAGGGAGTTCTTTGTGGCCCTCATCACGGGCGACGGTTTCTTCGATCCAAAGTACGGATCCCGCGGATCCATTCCGCCCATGTCGGCGTTCACCAGGCTGTTGTGATGCTGGATGTCGGTGTGGGGATTGTACTTAATGAAGTTAAAACACTCTTGGCGACCGCGCGGATTCTTCATTGGCTTGCCAAACTTGTTGAACCCTAGAAACCGCGAACTGTTCTCCACGCTTCTGTACCTCAGATACGAACCGTTGTACTGCTCGTAGAACTGGCACCTGGGGCCCTTTTGCTTCTTAGGCTGCAATCAAACGTATACAGATTTTACTTAGTCCGTAGTCTACGAACTGATGAAGGTGTAAATGGCTAGACTTGAGATACGAATGTAGAATGATAGAGTGAATAAGTTTTTCCTTTGGAAGTATGCTCGCAAACGCTTCGTTTAGGAGATACAGCAATGATTCGTAAAATGAACGTCGCTCTGGGGTTGGCATGTTCATTTTTTATACAGCGATAGCGAACTTCACAGCGATATTATTGAGCCCCGGAGTCGCTTTTGGCCAGTTGGCGAGTTCAATTTACAAATCTGGGGTTCATTTTAAGAATCATCTCTGTATTGTCTTCTATATTTACAAGACTTTGGAACGAATAACATCGAAATATGTAGGGTAAAAGTAAGGGAAATCGGGGCAAGTTGATACGTTTTTCAGTTTTCAACTTTTCTAAATTTTATTTGAATTACCAACCTAATAAAATTATTCTTAAGTATATTTTGATCCTTTATTTTTGATCCCCTCGATCTTGATAGATGGATGCACCTTATAAAATCATTCGTAATTCTTTAATAATAATTGAGAAAGCTATTATATGTTTTGCTTCAGTAGTTTAGTTTAGTATGATATGATCCAAAATAAAAAATGAAAAAAATACACTACAAAATAAGTTTGAAAATATTTGAGTGACAAAGACACAACGTATCAATTTGCCCTAATGTGTGCCCTCTGCATATGCTCCATATATGCCTAAAGTTTCAGAATTTTAAGAACTTCCGGTTTGGAGATCATCCCTTGTTAGGAAAGTATTAGGTAGATGCGTATGAAATTTCGTATTTTGTGTATTTCCATATTTCAATTTGTTGTCGTGTATAAATTAATTCGCTCAAGACGACGAAATTACGTGAAATTATATCCACTAATTATTAGGCAAACAATTACCAAGCCAACAAGTTTCCCCTGCTTGTTGAAGCAAATATATCGCTGGCTCTTTTCCGCAAAGATGTATAATTTCCTACTGAAATCTTCGGACTGCGTCGTAAGTTTCTCTGAAACATAAACAGGAAAGAAACTCAATTATCAAATTGAACAAATAAATATTATTTTTTATTCTTGATATTATGTCCCACCAAGGTCTTAGTTATGTGCAATAAAAAACGTCAATCTTTTGGACAAGGAATATCTTAGAAAAAATAAATTGAAGACGACTTGAAATCGAATGGAACCTTTCAAAGACAGCCATTTGTTCGATGGATTGGAAAATTCACACTTTCGATTGTCCGAAAAAGTTGAAAAAAGAAACATTATCAGCCACGTTACATAGAAAAATGATTAAACTTGGGAAACAATTTCAAGTTGAAATTTTAAAAGGCTTCTTTTGACACCTTTGGTAGAAATAGCGTTAAAAATTATAATTCTATATCAATTGAGAATCTCGTGATTAGCAGAGAAGTCGATTATAGGGTGAAAATAATGTGATTTGGGAAAGTATTCAGAGACATCGGTTGTCGGGGATGTATGACAGAATGCAGTAGGCAAACCGTTTTGTGGTTCAGTATGCGAGTTGGCATATTTCCGAGAACAGATCTCGTCGCAGTTTATGGCGTGAGTTGTACCTACATCGATGTTCGGAGGCCCTCTTCCAGGCACTGTTCGGCACCGAGAAAAGAAGAAAAGGTTGGTTAAGCCTACCGCCGGGGCTAGTTGGTGCTAATGAAGGTGGCACAGACCGACCGGTGTGTACTTTTCCACTTAGCGGATCCTGTCATGCCTCGACCCCAAAGTGCACGTTGCGCTATGTTCAATGCAACGGCGTGTCCCTCTTTTTCTTTCACACCCGCTATTACGAAATTCTGCTGACCCGACGAGCAGGCGTCCTTTGTTCCGGATAACGAGAATAAAGGGCTAGGTGTACAGATGCACCACCCAAAGTGACCGTGCTCTCCACACGCGGGAAACCATTTCCTACTTTTCACGCGAAACGCACTTGCCATTCGTTTATTTCATTTTAGATCCGGTTGCACGACTCTTTTTTTATCGAACTGTTCTATGGGATGATTCGGAACATTCTTCGCGTTGTTTGAAAGCATTTACAGTTACTATTCTTATTAGTACTTTTCATTTATTTTTGTCGTATGTTGTTCAAGCAGTTTTATTTTTCATTCGTTTAAAAAACAGAAAAGAGTATATAAGAAAGAATAATATATATGTTTTAAAGGTTTTTATTCTTTTATTCAAAAGTAAATATCAAATCAAATATAATTTTACACTATAATAATGCAGAAGATGCACACAGATAAATTATCAAAAGAATATATACAAAGGAAAAGTAATAGATGGTCAATGGCAATTTTTTCCATCTATCAGATACGATATTAATGTCTATAAACTTTGGGTATTGACAAATCTAGAACATCGTTTAGATAGAATAATTTTTTAAGGGATAACTAAACTACTTTTAGATTCTATTCTGAATTTAGTGAGATCAAACCAGGACGATGACGGAAGAAATAAAACCAAACATTTATATTTCAGTATGATGTAATTCGAACAATTTACTTACACGTATGTTTAACGTCATTTACAGTGACAAGACTTTTCACTTTGCAATTAAAACAATCAATTCTGAATCTGAAATATTAAAATAAATTCGAGTTGATGAACGTGGTTACGAGAATAAGTGCCAAGATTTTAATTTACGCAGTTTCCAATAGTCTAGAAGCAAAGTTTCGTTTTCGCGGGCAATTTGAGGGGTTCGGTCTGGGCAGTGAACGCGTTAATGTTTCGACCCCGGGTTCCACGAAGGCTAAACGTTCTCATAGCGTAGAAACACGGACGGGAGTAACGGTATTTAATTTGCGTAGCGTCGAAAAGTCGGGAGGAAATAATTAATTTTCGTCTGCGTTACAAAATAACGTTCCTTAATTGATAGATGCTCGAGGGTAAAAGGTACGATGTCGCGATTGTGAGTTTTTCTTCGTTCGTTTGCGAGCGACACGAGTGTGGGTATAAGCGTCACGCGTAGAGAAAAGGAAGGAGGTAAGTCTGCAGGGTGGCCCATTTGCTGGAGCCTCGTTAAATTCAAGTGGTTCTCGTCGGGTGCCTTCCCAACATCGAAATCAAGAATGTCCCCGAACTGCCTCGTAAAGTCCCTCTTTTTCCCTCTTAGTTGCTCTCTCCTTCCCTCCTTCGTTTTCCTTTTACGTTTCTTTTTCTATCGCGGCCTGCTACCAGCCTTCAGGAACGAGAAAAAGCAAGAAAGGACTTAATCTGAGACTGTTTTCTGACAAACCTGCCATAGTCTATAGTCCGCGCCAATTAATTGCGGCACTTTCCTTAATTAATTGGATTCACCTTTCGCCGGATGTCTATCGTAATGGCATCATCCACGGTCAAGTGGGCCAGTTTCTTCTTGTTTTTTTCTGCCACTAAATACATCTTACTCCCGGAGTTGCGATAATTGATCGTTCCGCGATTGGAATCGATACGTTTTATACGAAATAACTTTTGTATTATTTGTCATAGCAAAAGAAAAACGTTTCGAAGAAATGTTGCATGATATTACAAGGCACGGTACAGGTTTCACTCCTCAAATTAACCCTTTTACAGTCATATTCACCTTTTTACGTTATAATTTAATCTGTTTCCAGACAAACTTGTTTTCTTAAGTTATTCTAAACTTAATATTTTATTGCGTGTATCTAATAATTTGTAAATATAAAATGATATTAAATTAACTTAAAATACTTATTTAATAATGTAAGTATAAATTCTCATCAATTATCACATAAGTAATTAGAAATAAAATCATAAAAAACGACAAAATTCTATTGCATTACATCACTTTCGAATTACCCAGGTTATTTTAATTTGCAAAATGGCGAATTTGATTTGCAAGATAATTATGATCTGTAAAAGAGTTAATTAGTTTTCTGTCATTTAAATATTTTCTCGCGGTCAACATAAACTTTCTAAACACAGTGAGTACGATTCGTCTTATATTAGGAAACAGACTGACAACGAGCGAACAGTTAATGAAAAATGATTTCTGAAAAGTAAATTTAATCCAGAGAAAAGATCGAAAATTCGTCGAGTAAATATACATATAGAATAAAAAATTTATTTTCGTGCAAACAGAGTTCGAATATTGCCCAAATTTTTACAACGAACTTTCCGAACAATCTGAATAATTTGACGAAGATTGTCGAGCGAATACGGAACCGTAATGAGCGTTATCGATGACAAAGTCCCGATATCAGTCAGAAATATGGGGGAACAAGTTCGAAACTATCGCCAGAAATTTCCTTCTTCCGGTTCGGAACGTCCGCTTTTCAATATGAAACACGACGTACCTGCGAAGAGCGTCGACGAAAGAAAGTACGACGATAACAAACCGAAACTAATACCAGTGGCTCGAAAGATGATACGTGCACGTTATTTGTTTGTTCCAGTTACCCATTACCGAACTCCTATACTTCCGATACCTAGTCGCCGTCGAAGCAATCGCGACGAAACTTCGACTGTTCCGTTTGAAACGACGGTTATCGTTATCAAGTAAGGGGAAGGGTGGTTCGTGCATAGAAGTCTGGACGACGACAAGTACGGTATTAGATATTAGGTCGTTCCGTAAGTTCGTGCCATTTGTCCTTTTCGGACTGTTGGAAAGGAATAGCAGAGTACGCGGGCCAGTTTGAACTTTGGGTAATCACGTATTTAATAACCTTTTACTGTGTCTTACAATAGACCGACGATCGTTACAGTAATAGATGAGAAAAAGAGGCTACTAATAAATTGATGGCGTCGTTGCTCTCTTATCGAGCCTACACAGGCTGCAGTAATGATTCTTAAAATGAACGCAAACACAGATGTTTACACAGTGATGTCATTGTCGTTTATTCAAAGGAAAAATTTATGAATTACATAACATTGAAACAACTTTGTTGTGATTATTTATTTTAATTTAGCCAGAATTTAATGCATCGTATGGTATTATATTATCAAATTTTTAAATAATTTTTAAATAATTTTAAAGAATATCTAAAGTTAATAAGCTGTCTTTAAATGCTGGTTGGCAGGACCTGACGAAGAAACCGAGCGTGTCGGCGGCTTTTCACAAAGCATTGTCTTTCACGGTGGGCTCTGAGGGAGATCCCCCCCCAAGTTGGGAAAGATAGAAATGTTCAACTAACGAATCCTGGGGTTCTTTTTAAGAATTATTACAGCAACGAGAGAATTTGTGATTTGGTAGAAGAGAAAGTCCTAAAATGAATATCACCCATTTTGTGTATCTCAATACTTCTTGGTAGATAAAAAGTTCGAATTAAAGTATTAGAATATTGAACATTCTAGTGAAAAATTAAAGAAAATTTATAATGTCTGTTTAGATAATAGTTTCCAAGGAAAAAGTGGGAAACGGGTTTTCAATTTCTAATAAAAAATTCGACACGAACTTATGGGATCACTTAATTAGGACATTTAACCGAAAAGCTAACAATATTTTGAACTGTTGTAGCTTTATAAAATCATTTTAAAGACAGAACCCTATACTTCCATGACCCTAACACGTTTTGTTACGACAAACTTTCTTGCAACTTGCTGACAAGCTACTACGTAATTGAAAAGTGATATTATTCCTCAGACTTCACGATAACGGATTCATGACGGAATAGTAAAAGTATACCAAGTATAAACGACTGTTACTGTAAAAACTATGACAGACTAATCGTTGGTTGTATAATGTCATTAAAGTGTAATTTCATTACAGTTGCCACGATACAATTACATGTAATTACACGTTGATTGCATAGTTTTCAAACGCTGTGTAGATTTATTTATTTATTCAAGTCGTGAGTATCGAGATTACGTCAATACATATTTCTCTCGTAATACACATCAGAAACTGCTAATATTGAAAACGTTTGCAAGTTTTTTTAGCAATTTCTTAGTTACTGCTTCCACCATCTAGTTCAATTTTATATTCATCACATTTCTTTTAAAATGAAGATTAGAATTATATTTTTCTGATATTACGTTTAATCGTAACATAATTAGAATAATGGAACAAATTCCAAAAATTGTACACTGTTTAAAATATTTTGTTTCAGTAAAATTGATTCATATTTCCTGTTAACAAGAGTCAACGTATAAAATAAAACAAGCACGCGTATTATTTTATTATTCCCGTAATAAACAGGTGTTTCGTAATTTTGGACTTTGGTCGCTCCAATGGCGACGATGCATCGCAATAAACGGTCGGAGCTCGATCGCGGAAGAATAAAATTTAAACGTAACTCGAGTCGCTTAACTCGTAACCGATTGATATTTTTCGTTAAAAAGGGGGATGAAGGAGGATTGGATTTATTTATGATATGCTCTCGTATTCGGCGAATGCGCGAGAAGATGAAACGAGGAGACGAGGAGGAGGCAGCTAAATTTTTCGCATCGGATCTCTGTCTTCGGTTCCCCGTGCTTCCTCTCCTCGCACGCTCTGGTTCTCTCTGATCGAAGCCGCCGCGAGATTAGAGGCTGCCAAATGAATTAAAAGCCAATTTTAATCAAAAGCGGGCACCGGCTTTTAGGCACGATTACCCCCGATAATAACTGGTAGGATGGGCCCTGCGCGTAAGTAGGAAAGAGCGAGACAGAGGGAAAGAAGAATGGATCCCATATATTACTTCTACGTGCTCCTCACGATACAGGAACCGATTCTTCCCTTCGTTATAGGTTCGCAACTAATAACTTCCTTCCATAGGAAACAAAATGGTCCCAAATTGCTATCCAAACTGACATTCTCTTACCTCCATACGAGGAAATTGCGAAAATCATCGCTACACGTGTTACAAAATTTTTCAACAAAATTGGACAGACTTTCGAAATTATTTTCGTTACTTTTCCCCAACCGATCGACTGAGAACCACTGGTGTGCCACAATTTCGCGATGTCGACGTTATGAAAGCTATAATATAACGCGAAAGCGAGCAGGCCAGTACCGACCGCGTAAGCAGAGGAACAAGGGAAAAGAGGGCAAAATAAGAGAAGGAAAGTATAACCGCGACTCTTGTTATAAGCCTGCCAGGTATAATAGCGATCCTGTCGTTAACACCTAAACGCGCGATTCGTCGGTGCACACGGGAACGGTTCGGTGTAACCGACGTCGATGCACGAGATTACAAACGAAACGCAAATAAAGGAACGCGCACCGGTTGTCACAGTACGGATGAAGGCTTGTGACAGGTGCAACCCTGATTTGCCCGACTGACACGGTAATCACGGCCTCTCGGAAACTAGAATAATTAAATTCCAGGCTGAAGGGTTATTGTTGTGGGCCCCGGTATCTCTCCTTTCGACGTCTCTTTCGTCAAAGGCGTAGCCAAGGCAGGACGATCAATTTAAAATTTAATTTTCATTGGAAATAAATCACGTGAAAACCGTGATACCATTGACTCGTGTATATTTTGTTTAACATTAACGATAGGTAAGAGTAAATTTTAATAAGACTGCAAAAATATTTGGAATAGTGGTATTATATTAGAAAGTAATTATTAATTAAGTTTTAGTGTAGCATTTTTATCCTTTTCTAGACAAAATTCTAATAAGCGTCCTTGTCTTCAATCTTTCTCTTAGGTTCATATTGTGAAGCAGAACTGCTCCAATAATCTCGGATTTAATATAAATCATTTCTCGCTATCGTTAACACGAAGGTACGCTATAGATAAACACAACAGATACGTTATGTATTAAGAACTATGCTTTGTCTTCCTGCAACACGTTGAATGCCAAACATGGCGACCTGACGAGTCGCGAGCACTCATCGTGGAGCAACTTTAAACGTTAATAACTTTTTAACGAAGCCTCGATCAACAAATGGGAATTCTTGATTTTCGTCTTATTTTGGCATCTAGAATCTCCCATTAAAATTTTAACAACCACTTGGTGGCTAAGAATTTCCATATTCGAGTTGTTTGCTAGATTTACTAACAGGCAGACCACTCCATGAATTTTGAAAGATTCGCTATCATAAACGAAGGAATCCGAATTGTTCTTGATCCGCGATTCGGTAACAAATGTGTACCGGGGCGGTCGTTAATTATCCATCGCGGTTTTATAGCGTATAAATCAACACGACCGGCGCGGTCGTAAAACAGATTCGTAAGGTCGAGGTGGCTAATTAACGACCGGTACGCAAACAAACAATTTTCTACGCGCGGCTAATTATCTGTCAAGTCCGCCGGGGCTCGCGGAGGAGGTATCCGCGGAGAGTCGTTTCGCCGCTCCGGCAGTCAGAATTCAAAGCCTTCAAGGACGCTCTCACGGTGTCTGAAACCCTCGCGCGAGGACGGTCCGTTTCGCGAGCGGAGCTTGAGTAATCGCCGGTCAGGAGAGGCTCGTTGTGCGGAGTAAAGTGCCGAGAGAGGCAGGAGATACGGTGTAACAGAAGGAAAAGGTGGAGGGCAGAGCGGCAGCAACGGTAGACGAAGGAGGTGGAAAAAGGTGGAAGAGGTGGACGAATGTGATGGATCTCGGGGAGGTGTAGACGCGGCGCAGCGTGCGGCGCGAAAACTGGCTCCTCTGTTTGCACAAGCCTTCTTCCCTCCTTTCAGACCTTCCTTCTCTCCCCTTCCTCGCGACCGGGAATCAGAAGAGGAGCCGCCTCGCACTCGCGCCGCGGATAAGGCGGACAGCTCGTTGCTGACACCGACCACGAACACATTCGTGGATTCGACCTTACCGCGAAATCCTCCTAGTACTCTCTGGCGCTAATGATCGCTGCCACGATGCCGGAAGCCCGGTATCCGGACATCCATAAGGCTCCGGAGTACCATTCGAACGTGCTCGATGCTCGAAAAGTCTCTGAGAAGTCACGAAGAAACGGAGGAACGTTCGCCAGTTGCGATGCTAGCCTGACCCGGGTCATCTGCTCCGTACTCTTGTAATTATGGGGCTGAGTCCATAAGTAATTGCACTTTTTCGTGCCAACTTTGCTCCTCTTTTTGAAGAGTTGCTGAACAACTTGGTCTGAAACGTGTCTTCCATTATTACGTGTAACCTTTTGCAAAAAAAGGAGCTTTGATGATACAAACGTTTGAGTCAACCCCTGAACATGGTCTTCATTTGTCTTCAATGTTTGTTCATTTACAGAGTTTAGGTCTCGAGACTAGGTTTGATGAATGAGAGTTTTTGTTTCTCTTGCAATTTTTCTAGTAGTCTGGTTGATTGCTTAAGTCAGTTATTCCTCTTTGACCCTTCTTTCCACGAAGTGTTTTCAGATTCTGGCTGAAGTTGTTGATTTTCATCCATTCTGTGTGACACTTCTGCTTGTACAGTTCTTTCGTACAGTGGACTCACGGAGTTTGAATAAAAGTACCAAGTAACATTTGATTAAACAAGAGATCGTCTATTGAATGAGCAAGATTCCAGCTGAGAAGGAAGAAAAACGAAAGAACGTTGGGACAAGAGTCCATGAGCTCCATCAGACTTCCAAAAGAATAAAATAAAGTCCATTTGCATCATTTGAAGAATCAAAGAATTGGACAAACCAAGGATCACTCTTGAAGACAGAGGACTATTATTACTAGGAATTCTTACTTCTGACATATAATATCAACAGAATAAACTCAACTGCACATTGACTGGAAGAATCAGACTGAAATTAAATGCAAGATGGATGTCTTAATTTTCTTAGGAATGTCTGAAAATTCGAAGATACAAAATCACCTGTCAAGTCTAACGACGAAGATCGATAAAAGAAAATTCTCGGTGTTTTCTTCCGTTTTCGTATGGTAAATAGATAAATTTGCATAACGTACGATTACACGTCCGATAACTGTTGCATTTTCCGTCAAAGACCAAGCACACCCGTAACTGTTTATGCAATTAATTATATTCATTCAATCTGTGCGACTCCCATTGGTGATATTTCAATGTCTCGCTTCCGAGATGCAACTGATAATATTCATGGGCAATTTGTCGTCGAATTACTCCTTTATACGTACCGATAAGCGAGGCTTGATAAATCTTACGCAGAGATAATCGTCAGAGCATTACGAGTACGAAACTTTCTCTGTAACTTCCATTAATACGTTGAACTCGATTTCTAGAAGAACGACCCTGAACCCGACTTGGCGGAGGCACGACGACGACGACGGTTCTAATAAATAAGTACGAAAACGAGTACAAGCTCCTTCCGACACAGTTAAAGACGAGATAAACAGTGTCTAGTCGAAAACAATCGAGACGAAACGAGACAACGGGACGCTGTAATTCATCGTGAGTTCTCGATGACCGCCTTCTTTTACTCCTTTCGTTCCTTCCTCTCCGTCTGCGTTCGTCGACTCCGCGGAAATAGAGCTCGGTTATTAGTTCGAAAAGATAAAACTCCGGCTAGAAAGGGGCTCTCGGTGGCGCTTGCTAGCAAAAGCGAACGAGATAAGCCCTTGCCCCCCACTTTGATCGATAAGAATCGCTATAAATTTAGATCTTTAGTGCCCCCAGCTCCAAACGTTTATTTCTTCGAGGAGCTCGCCACTCTTTTGTTCGGAACTCTTATTAAATCGGCTCCACACATTCTCCAATTTGATATATCCTGGTCGAAAACCACGCATCATTTTTATACTCGTTATTCCATCGTTGTGTAATTGCTTTGATCGGTTCCACCAGGTTCTTTATTCTTATTTGAATAATTTTAAGTTAATTCCATTTCTTAGGATCGCTGGCTCATAGCACGTATAGAAGACATTTTTTAAAAAATTTGAAAGATGCTCTTATTGTTGTCGATTCAAAAATTAATCCTCGCCTAGACTGTTTTAACTATCAACTTATAATCACGACAATAATTAACCCCCTAGAGTACGATTTAATTACGAGAAATTGTTCAAATGTATAGTATTCGATTATGGCAAGGGGTTTACAGAAAAAAAGAAATAAATTACAGATTGCTACGTTATCAACAAACGGTACAACGAACGAGTTTCCAACTGCGGATAACATCGATCCGTATCGCGTGACACTTTTGGTCTTTGCGATTGGTTCGTACGAGGAGGGATACGTGGAAAAATGCACCGGGACAAACATAACAGATAGATTGCCAACGGGGTCAAAAATCTGATTTTAGTTTACATTTTTCGAGGAATCTGGACCATCGTAATACGAGTGATTGAAGGTGGAGGGAACGGAGAGCCCCCCTCTTGCCCCCGTGCCTCCTCACTTGGAAGTTTACCAGCTTCCTACAATACATTCTCTTCTTCCGCTTTTAGCATTATAAAAGGTTTAGTGCATTCAAGGTGACTCACATGTATTTTGATAAATTCTGTTTTGGAAACGCGGGAAAAGTAACTGTTTTCATCAATCAAAATTACTCTACAATTATACTTGCATGAGATATGTGCTTTGGTCTTTCTATGTGTCTTGATTTTTGATATATTTCAAATTTCTACGAAAAATAATTCGTGTCTTTAACATTGTTTCTATTAAAGGTAATGAACACACACCTTTTAGAAGTTCAACTTGAAATTATTTTCCTTGACTCTTTGGCTTTATAAAAATATTCTTTGTTCGACAATTGTTTCCACAGTTAATTGTTTCCAAATGCAACGGTATCGAAAGACACTTCTTAGACGAAATAGGTGTGCATAAAACAGGGGTAGAAGTAGTGTTAAGATGTTCCTCGTGTATTCTAGGTCAGTGTAATTAATTACAGTCTTACTTACGATAGGGTGCATTGTGATCATCGCGTCCTATGGCATTGATTTTGCGGGCCATTACGGTAACATTGCCGCTGCTGCAAGTCGAGTAGAGACTCACGGAGCGCACCATTGCCGGCACCGCCCCGCACATCACCACCTGTAATCGTAAACACATTTGCTCTATACTAATCGTTCGCCAAAAGCTACAAACTTCAACGAAAATGCTACTAAAATTCGTGTGCTTTTCGACGAAAAAAATTAGGCGGAGAAGTAACATTTATATCTGTCGAAGACTCTATTATCTGTCGAAATCTCTATTTAGAGATTACGTTGAAACTATTAGGTATACAGGATGAGTCAATAATCTTGTTATTTGTTAGGTTTCTTAAAAAATGTTTCGACAGATTTTTTTCGTAATACTAAAAGACTAGCAAAGTATATGATTTATAAGCGAAATATGAAAATAAATGTGACCAAAATACAAGCAGAAATCAAACTTTATTCGCGATCCAGGTCACACGTCTTCGTAGCACGGTCTACTGTTTTGTTTAGCATAATTCTATTATTAGCTTAGGTATCGATTCAAATAAATTTGCAACAATATCTTGAAACTTGAGCACGTGAGGTATTTACTTTTTATACCAAAACACTTGCAAACACGTCCTCTGTGACTTGCATCGAAATTTAATTATTTGTTTAATTTTACATTAACGAAAAAATGGTTTTTTTGAAGTAAAAGAATAATTAGGTTTCGAGTGCGAAAAAATAAAGAAAATCCAGAAAATCCAAGGTCCAATAGGAGGAAAATACAAACACAAAAGAAAGTAGACAGAAAAATAAAGTATAGAGAAGTATGTGTATGCATTTATTGTTTACATAAAAGAGACAATAATAATTCTTTACTTAATAATATAAATATCTGAAACAGTGGTCTTATGTGCATCCAAGTCCAATTTACATGCTCGATCATTATAAACAACCTCAAACATGCAAAGTAAGCCATGTAATATGACGACTCAAAATAATTCTCAAATATAAAGGATATTTGTTTCACGAAAAAATCTTTTCAATAAAACACGATTTTCAAGGGGAAATTTAGTACTTAAATCAGATTCTGGTTGCTTTAGTTTTGCCACGAGATGATAATTTATCCAAATTCGCGAAGAAACAATTCAAACTGTTCCATTTCTTTCAAACCACCTTCCAAGATCTCTCATTATAGTCTGTGACGATAATTAACAGGCTAACGGAGTTCCGCAAAACGAATAAAATTGATACTAACGTATTCATTTTATAGTGAAAACCGTGTAGGACCGATATCTGAATATTCATAGAACGTTGAATTTAGCGGTTTCGCGTCGAGAAGCGGTTCGAAGACGTCGTATCGAAACTCTCGCGGAAGTCCCCGGTGACACGCAATAGTTTTTGTGTGAATCGTGTGGCCATCAAAGCGTTAATCAGCGTGAGAGATACACGTTCAAGTGTTTTCGGAGTCATGGCATTACACGTCCTAACGATACGGTCCTTCATGTCTTCGAGTGTCGTTCGTAGCTCGCGATAAACTTCGTTTTTTAGATGCCCCCCTCCGGAGAAAGTAATCAACCGGCGTCTAGTCGGTAGGTCGAAGTGACCATGAAATTTGTTCTTCGAATCCAATCTATCGATTGTGTCTTTGTAATGATTGTCGTGCTTGACCACAACAAGCAAAACTAGTCTTTGTTTTGATACTGTATCGTTATTGTTTGGTAAGGTACGTTTGTTGATGAAAGTGCCAACGTCTCAGAGAAAAAGATGGAATGTTATTTCACTAACAATCCTTAAACATTCAGGTTGTGGGGGTTCTTTTTGAGATTAAACAGAACTTCGAATAACTAATAGAATTCTACTGAAAAAAGGAAACATGAACTTGGAACCATCGAGACGTCTCCATTTTTGGAGCAGACACATTTTTTATTCCGTCGTCTCTTCGCATGATTATGGTCCTGTTTGATATTTTCTACACTAATCGTCACACTTTAATCTTTCTATACCGAAGGGGCGAGGGGAAGACTCCAAGAATAACTGTTTTCAAACACGAATAATGTCTCTTTCTCCACTCACAGCTATTAAAGATACGAGACTCTTAAATTCGACTGAGATAAGATATTTGATATAATACAAGATATTAAATAAACTTTTAATATCTTACAAATTCTTTTGTCGGTCATAACATGTGCTCCATTGAACCAAATATGTTGTTTCTCTGACATTTCTCAAGGTCATTTTATTGCACATAAATGAAGATTTAAAAACGTTGATTCGACTTTAAAATCTCTCCCACTACGGCCGATATAAAAATAATATATCGAATAATTTTTGTAAAATTTTGTTTATAATGTTCCATCATTTCAGTTCAAGGAAACACAATTAATAATGAACATTAAAAATCAGGAACGAAAGGATGCAGATTACGATGCTCGTAATCGGTTTTTGTCGTACCTTTCCCAGTTGTAAATATCGATCTGTTATTTTTTAGCGTGCAGCACGGGACGCAGTAACTTATAATAACCAAATTAAAGTTTTATATGCATTCCCGGAAAGTCAATCATTATTTTACCGCGCAATAAACGACGCGATCCGGGGGGAAGAGATCCCCGCAGTTCTCAGGATTTTTGAAAAGACGCGAAGACACATGAATTCGCGCGTGTTTTCGGTTCGACGACCGAACACGGAATCGTTAAAGGAGTCACAACTCTTTCACGACCGCGAACAAGAACATTTTTACGGGCGATTAACAAATCATAGCATCGAATCATCCGTCGAGTCGTTCGCCGGGTTTCTTTTTGCGGTTCGTCCGCGGGAGTAAAAAATGCACGGTATTGTAAAAAGACAGAGGAACGTCGTTAGAGCGGAGACTACAAAAGATGGATACCGATGGCGAGGTTTGTTAACGAACGAACACGGACTGTCCATTAATGGCCACGAAGTGTGGCGTCTTTTTTAGTTTTAGAAGTGGCGCCGTACCGATGTTACGACGACCAGACAAACATTTCCAGCGCGTAAGTACTATACGCAAATATTCTGTACGCCTTGGCGCTTGTTTATTCCCGGCACGACGAAATGATGCTTTCATATTTTCTTCAGAAATGTCAACGAAATCAAACTCTCTGCACTTTGAAGAAAGATTGGATAGGACTGGATTAATTCATAATTATTTATTTATTATTTTTAGTGCAAAGTATATTTCAAAAAGTAACTTTCTCTAATATACAAAACACTTAACCCTTCGAGCATCATAAAACGATGGGACAAACGAAAATATTCAGATTCCTTGTGCAAAACGAAATCGAAATGTCTTTTGTCATTTTGCAATTCGCGGTTTCGTTATCGAGAAAATAAAAAGATAAAGTTTCGAACGCCTTCGAGTTCGTGAATCGAGTCTGCGCATGCGCGCGATCAGCTGGCTGCGGATATCACTAGCGCGCGCCATGAATTCCATCGATAAACTTTAAGCGTTTAAATCTCGAAAAGGAAGCCTCCAATCGTAAAATGGCAAAGGGCTTTTGGATTTCTTTTTGTTCAAGGAATTTATATGGAAGTTTCAAAACAACAATAGTAAAAATTATTTACAAGCGAAAAACTCCTACGTGTGCACGTGTATGATTTTAACTGACATTTGCTGTGTAAACTGTCACATAATTTCGATAAAATCATCGATAATAAATCTTGCAAAAGAACCTTATCTGATAGTTCCAATGTGGGATGATTATATTATAAAATGATCAAACTTCGAAGTTCAAGTCTTTAACGGAAGATTTTCACGTAACATACACTAATTAATCGATAAAAAGGATCGACATAACAAAATTATTTTCTGTCATTTGAAGATGTCTTCTTTTATCTCTAAACAGAAACACACCAAATTGAGAATAGTCTTTCAAAAAAAAAAAAATTCGTAAATATCAGTTATTTTTCGAACTGTCACGCGAGAATCCCACTTAAAAGTTGTGTTGCGGACAGGTTCAATTATCTCGAGAACGGTGGCGTTTAGCAGAGCCATAATTGATTTCGAATAGAAACGGTGGCTCGGTGTATTTTCAAGAGGTTTTCGAACTTCTAAATTGGTCCCTTTAAATGTCATCGAAGTCTTCGGTGGGCAATTGTAGAGACTACTTGTTAAATTGACTTTCAGCACGCGATCCTCCCGAAGCTCGACCTCTTCGTGCAACGGGTATCTTTGATCTGACCTAGTCACCGTTCGTACACAAAGATCTGGCACGTATCCGCTTACGTATCCATCGAATAATGTAAGTATGTAAGTTTACGGATTCCGCACGAACGCGGCCAAAGCCCTCGTTCAAATTTTACACGGCTCGTTAAAGGCACTGTAACTGGGTCAGCGGTATTTCCCTTAAACTATGGATACAACGTGAAAACATTTCAGACGACTGGTACGCTTTTTTAAATGTAATTGTGGGAAAGTAGAACGAACGTTATCTATCTTTGATACACGAATAGCCGAGGGTTATATTCGGAGTTCGTTTTTCCATCGTGAAAATTCATACAACGTACGTCAGTCGAAATGGTACATCTAAGTTATTTTTACTATTGTGTGTTCGAGCCAAAGTGATTCTTTATTAACACATCAATGTGTATTCTTTCTATGTATACTAGTTACCAACTAAAAATTCTGTTTAGAGTATCAAGAATCGTACAAATATATTGATTGCTGAACGATATTTTACTTCATTTTGTTTCAGGGATGTTTCATAATATTAATGTCTGTTGATTTGAGTGGCATTTGTATTGCAACTTTTCATAAAGCTTCTTTTGTACATTCATCAAGATTATTATTAAACTAGCTCTCTGTTTGTTTAAAACGATGGGGTAAGACAAAACATATAAATTTCTCGAGCAAAAAGGAATCGAAAAGTCCTTTGCCATTTTACGATCGGAGGCTTTGTTTTCGAGATTTAGACGCTTAAAGTTCATCGATGGAATTTATGGCGCGCGTCAGTTCGCGGGCGCAAAAACTTTAACTTTCTATATCTCGATAACGAAACCGCGGATCGCAAAATGGTAAAAGACATTTCTATTTCGTTTTGCACAAGGAATTTGAATGTTTTGGTTTGTTCGTTTTATGATGCTCGAAGGGTTAAGTGTTTCGTGTATTAAAGAAAATTACCAGCACGACTTGATGCACATAGACTTTACTAACTTCGAAATCGATTGGAATTCTTACACACAAGAGCAAAAGTGAAATAGTAATGTTAAAATTAATATTAAGTTGTGTAATAGGTTCGTTCGCATCAATGGCGGTACTTTAATATATACCATTTGATAAATTAAAAGCAACCATATAATTTCTTAATATAACCATTGTTTCTATTTAGAAAACAAGCTTCAAACAATAGAAAAATACTATTTAAAAGAATTAACATGTTCCAAAAATAATATTTGCTTTTTTCCATGTTTAAGGAAACGTATTAAAAATTAGGAATGAAAAAAAGGCGACAATACTTGTAGTCGGTTTTTATCGTTGTAAACACGGATGTAACAACTCAAAATAATTAAATTAAACGTTCTGAGTTCGAGTTCTATAGAAAATTGGCAGTATTTAATATTGAACGAACGGGTTACACAACCCAACAGTAGGAAATAAACATATCGTGTGCAGTTACTTACCATCAGGAGGCACAAAATCTTCGCTAAAACGGCAAGCTGTGGTAACCTGCAACAATCAAGAATACACGTGTTAAACGTCAGTCCCTTGGTGCTCGGATTGAAATTAAAATTACAAGCTTTCCGTAAATATTTTTGGGGAGAAAGGCCAATTTTCGTTCCCCAAAATTGCATCAAGGCAGCCACAGTCGCGTCTATTATAATTTTAAATGAATTCTTCGAGTGCAAAGGGTTAACAAACTTTAACCCTTACATTAATATTACATTATCTGAATGTTACTTCACGATTTATGAACAGCCTTCTCTATTATATTATTACATTTCGAGTACACTTACTGACGAAAGTTAAGAAACAACATGATCGTTTACTAATTTCTATGTATCCTCTATTTTCTAGGATACATAGAATGAAACTAAAATTAGCATAGTATGATAACATTTTATTTTGTTTTTTCAATTCAATTGTAGTCTTTATATCGATATAGGAAATGTTATTTTACTATTATTTTTAGTTTCAAGCTATAGATCCTGAAATTAGTAAACGAATAACCCAGACCTAACCCAGACCTAACCTATGTCATCTTTTAACTTTTATAAGTGTACAATGTCGTCCAATGTAACTTCATCAAAATAAAACAACGAGCAACAGATTATCTTTTGCGGTTTTCGTTTTGCATCGCTTGGAAGTGCCATCGGTCTTATTGGAAGATCCTGTACAACGGAACCTAATCGTTCGCGATCTCCGAATGATTAATGATATTCAAATAAATTTCGCGCGATTACCTAGCACGGTCCCATACGACGGACATTACTATTAGCAGCGGTACAAATTGAAAGCACGGTACGCGGCGGATCGCCTCTGACAGATAAGGAAAACATGTACGAGATAATTAGCGGTGGAAAGAAATTATGGCCGACAAATTGCAACGTGCGGCTAGTTCACGATTCTATCTTCATTCCGATACGTTGATAATATTTCTGTAATTAACGGAATGACAAAATACTGTTGTTCGTGATCTTCCTCTTTTAACGCACGCTCGTAAGAAAGTACTTTGCATGTTATAGAGCAAACCGGTACTCTTAGATGCCATTAATGGGCACGCAACTGTAGTACAAACACTCTGCAGTTTACTCGAAAGTTTATGCCTGTCGAAAATTCACTCGACGTTCGAGTTGAACAAGTCTTGCATTGATAATCTAGTGTGCTTCATTCAATATAAATTCACGATATTAGTAACGATTTGGCGATAAGATTGTTTTCATTGAATATTTCTAAATGTTCTTAAACGTTTAAGAAAGTTGTTTAAATTGTACAAATTATGGTGATTTGATTTTCATTGACGGTTTGTTAGTATTTATTTTAAAGGGCAGATCCTGGTTTATTAGATAAAGCTTGAAGGAATTGATTGTGAGTAAAAATGATTAGTCAGTCTGCAGAATAATGTGTTTTTTATTAATTAGAATGTCAGTAAAATTGGAGGAGCCTTAACGGGATTTTAAACCCTTTCCATAAATTTTCGATTGACAATTGTGCACAAAAAGTTCGATCTTTAGGAAAATTTACAGTAGACTACCTTTTTAAGAATATCAGAAGAGATATTAATATTTTAATTAACTATCAGACAGGGAAATCGGTTTCAACAAAACACGATGGCGGATCTTGTATCGATTGCATTCGACAGAATAACGATCCAATACACATATACATAAAAATTATTTTAGACAAAAGTTTACCCGAGAGAACGGTTGCAAAAAGCACACAAAATCGTATGAAAGCGTAAAAATGTATGGAATGGCCCGAATCCGATCGGGAACATATGGTCGGAAATATTGCTAAAAAACATGGAGCAGAACCGTATCGATATTTCTCGTCTCGCGCGAAGAATCTTCGGAATTTGAAAACATACATGACGGATAATAAACATAAACGATGATCCGTGAGAAACTGATGGCAACTCGCCGTGTAATTTTATATCGAATCGTTATCGAACAATGTTTTTCCACTTTCTACGATCCACTTTCTCGTAGATCGGATGTAGCTGCGTTTTAATCACTCTGGCGAATTAAAACATCGTGTTATTTTCTTCTAACGATGTCGTTGATTTACGACAGCAGGGAGGAAGAAATCGGGAAACGTTGAAATTAAGAGTAATGACGGAGAACGCCGTGGATTGTAAATAATAACCCAGTTGCGTACGAGCTGCGTGCGGTAAGCCGCTAGGAACAGAACTTGCGTAATACGAATGCATCTCGTGTTACAGAACACAGGTGAACAGCAGCAGCCGCGAACGGTACCCGTGACGCCCGGGTGAACGTTCATTACTCGTTCGGTTTAATTCAGCCGGGTTATTGGCTCGTTGGTGGATCAGCGAGGTGGACCCAAACGTTCCTTTCTTTTGCATCATCCCGCCTACCTCGTTCGTATGCATTTTGATGCGTTGGAAGGAATTCCGTTGGCACGCCAAACCTCTTAAAACGCTTACATTATTTTGCCCGCGTCAACTGAATCTTTGTAGGGGAACGATAGCAAACTCTGCCCACCGAATTCCCTCGTAATTGTTACTTCACCATTCGATATTTCGTTGCTGCTCGATCCACCGTTACATTTTTCCCAAACCTTCCCCAACGACTTAAACTATTGGGGCTTCGAATACAAATACAGTGAAATTATCAAGAAACCTGGTAGTAAAATGAGAAATAAGAGAATAGATCCGCCATTTTAAGGGTTTTTAAATCGTCCATCTAATTTTTGTCTACAAAAAATTAAAATCGCATTATATGATTGAAATTTATACACACGGATATACTGTTTCACATTTCCTTGTTTGCTGTGTGACAGAAATTTTAGAGGTATCCAGTGTGTTAAATTTAATTCGCCAGCAATTTTCAGGAGAATACTATGTAGCATGAATTTTTTGTTGGAGAATCAAGTGTATTTTCAACGTATTTTAATTGTCGTTTTTCGGTTTTCTTTTCTGTAATTTTCTTTGTAGGATACTGACTTTAATCAACGAAAATCTTAATAATTTTCATTGAAAATTTTGAGTTTTAAAGTTTTTTTTTTCTACTATTATTTATTAAACGACAGAAACTTGTTGATCCTTCATTTTTGTCTACTTTCCTCCTACATTCTTCGGAGTGTTTCAGTGAATTTTGTCAGAATTTTCCATTAAAAGTGTGTTGGAAAAAATAGCAATAGTGAAATAAATAACGAATCTTACGAAATTTTGATTCTTGTTATAATAATCGCAGGAGTAAATTGTCCCCCGTGGTTCAAGTCGTGCACGGATGTGGTGTGCGAGTGATAAATGTCGCGTATACGATGAAATGTCGGCGGCCTTAGAACTCGTTATCCGAAATGACACTCGACACAGATTATGTAAAATTTAGATGTTATATTCATATTGCAGATCAAGCCTGTCCACGCGCCGTGACACGTGTCCAAGAGCCTCCACCACCCTGATCCTGTCGCTGTAGTGTGACAATCGTGAGCATGCGTAGAGAAACAGTGACACGCGTGAAACGTGTGACTAATATCGACACTTCCCCAGAGATACCGATACCTTCATTTGTTTCGACACGGCGTCGCTAACACGCGAGTGATTTCGTTCGATTTAAGAAATAATTTATTTCCAATTGTTTGGTTACAATAAATTTAGTTACAACTTTGCCTTCGTGGTTCCTCGTTTCTCTTTGCTTTAGTTTCTGCCATCGTTTGCAATCTTCGAGTATTCGAACTTAGCAGATCCGAGATTTCGATATATCCGAATCGGAAGATTCGAACATATTACGATCGAACGTTTAGTGTAGAAAAAAGGCAAAGGGAGCAAAAGAAAAAGATAAAGTAAAAGACTATGTCTATATTTATATTATTTATATACGAATCATATTTGAAACATTCGGATCTTTCGAGTTCTCGTTCTCGGATCAATTGAATTGTACTCCCTTCCACTCTCATAAAAGTGATAGGAGAAAAATTCTTCAAAGCTGACGAAAAATTAGAAAGAGTCTTTAGATTCGTATAAAATATTATAATATATTACTTAAATAACTGATTTATTTATTTTAATCGATTCAAGATAATTTAGATAAGATCGAAGGGGTTGAAAGACAACTATCGAATGAATTAAATAAAAACTAATAAATTTGGGGTCTTTCATAAACACCACGTGTTCATCTAAACGTTAAATGGAAATTGAAAGGTGAAAAATGTTGCAACAAATTGTTTTTTTATATGAATGACTATAATTGCAACATTTTGTACTTCACTTTCGACTGAAATTTTGTTCACTATTAAATAAACAAAATACAAATTTTTTTTGCAGACTTAAAAGTTAAAGAAGGAAGTTAATAATTGTAACATATGTAAAAATTGTAATAATTGTAACATATGTAAAATTTGTAATAATTGTTTAACCTATAATTTAACTAGATTACTCGTTTCGTAAAAATGAAAGAAAAATTATTCAATGACTTTATTCCCAACTTTTCTGCATTTTTATAATTTTTTCCGACGCCTTGATAAAGAATGTGTTGCAAGTTTGAAATTGAAACCGAACGAAGGCTTCTTGCAACATTAAAAGTAAGAAATGTGGTACGAACAGTGCGTATAGCAAACGCGACGGAGGTGGACAGCATTAAATACATATTAATTAAGAAGTTGATTATTCCGAATACTGCGTTATTTACGTCATACGTTTTTTTCTTCTCTTTCCATGTGGGTTAATGAAGGTACACGTTTCGATCGTAACGTTAAATTCGCGCGAAGTCTCGTTCTGTGTATTTATCATCCGACATTCGGTACACTATACATCAAGTCATAATGTACAGCGGGGCATAAAAAACGCAGTCGACTCGAGTTTCGTGGTTTAATTGCAGTACCGCGTAAGCTTTGAACGAATACTTGACCGACTACAGAATGCTCGACGTCGTGTTCCCGAACGTTTCTTAAAAATTAATTTCTTTCTGAAAAGGATTCTGGAACGCAATAGCGTCGCAATTTTGCAATTACATGCGTATTAACAGCCACGAGAAAAATGTTAGAAGAGTAAACAAATATGAAATTATCATAGTTCGCGAGACAGAAATTCTCGGTTATGGTCAGTGTCAAGTTGTATTGTGTTGGTTTCTCAAATGCAGATTCAACCTTTTCACCAAATTTTACAATTTAATTTTCGATAATTGAATTAACTTCGAATCCCTTTTATTTTTTTGCATTGTTTACATGTATAGCTTAGGAGGTATCTGTTGTTTTATGTATTGTGAGGATTTATGGCAAGGACGAATAGAGATTTGGAATGGATCGTGATTCTGGAATGCAATGAAATAGCATCGACCTTGTAATACAATTTATGACATCACGCTAAATTCTGACGGTGCAAAACATTTGAAACAAACATTCGAAGTAGCGTTTACCCTAAAAATTAATTATTTTTTATTTCTATGAAAGTTTCTATGAAAAATATTAATTAATCTGCTTACAAAGCAAACGTTCATATATTTCTATCCTTTTTCTTTGCATGGTAAAATACATGTACGAGTTGTACAATTTATTGTATGCTAACAAAGAGTAAACACTGTTATCAATAATGTTGATAACAATTGACAATAACTGAACGTAAACAACAAATTTTTTCATGGTGGATAACGATTGCCAACAGCCAAAATAAAATTTCGACCGTTTTCACCGCGAAACGAAGAAACGTGGGTGGTGGAAATATATTTTTCTTCATTTTGAACGAGTTTATGGTAAAAATTTTGCTTGATAAAAACGCTACCGATTCGAACACCGCGGTATACGTCATGGAAATCCTCGGAATGGCAAAGTTGCCCCCGTAGACTCACCTTCGCGTTCGACCTCGAGGAGGACTCTTCTCATCAATACTAGAAATACTGGAAATACTGGATTTTTCACGGAGAACGTGCTGTCGCGTGTTACGACTGGTGCCACATAGTCTGCGCCGTTAGAAATTTTCCTCGTTACCCTACCCGCCCCCCCTCCCCGTCGTGACTACCGCTGAAATACTGCCGCTTAAATATTTTCTTCGTTATGTAACGGCCGCTGAGAAATTTAAATTTAAATGCCTCTCGATGAATACCCATATCGAGCTACGATCAAGCATTTTCCATCGACCAATTCGATCTGTTATGTTGGCATGATGATCCGCCAGATTGAACAATAATTAATGTATTTTAAGATCGTTTCACGACGATGGAACTGATTTTCATAAAACATTTGATGTAACTTTACTGTTAGGAATGCTACGATGTAGGATGTATAGTACAGGCCACGATATAGCGAGGTCGTAAAGTAAACGTGTTTCGGTAAAACAAACGAATCAGGGTGTGCAACCGTACAAAGAAATCTTTGATCCAACGTGAATGTATTTTAATTTAGAATATATCGAAGCAAAAATTCTTCGATTTGTTCCTATTTACAACTCATATTTTTCTCTAATTTTTATTACTTTATTCACAACCTTTCTAGGTGATTTATTATTTATTTGTTCCTTGATTAATTCAAGAATTCATCGGTGGAATTTTTGATATTTATTAAAATGTATTAATATCTTGTGTATGTCTTTTTAAATGTATTAAGAGTTTACCATATTAGTATGCATGTATTTTACCAAGCAAAGAAAAAGCAGATTAATAAAATAAAAGATGTAGTTCGATATTTTTATTTAACGTTCACGTGTCTAAATATTTAATATCGCATAGTATGTTCTACATTTAATTTTACGAACGTGAATTTTTCCAAAAGCAGTAATTAAATTTTTATAAAAAAATTCAATCAATTACATAGAAAATTAAATAGAAAATCGTTTCAAAAGACCATGAAATTTTACTTTTTACTTTTATAAAATTTGAATTTGGATCGAACGAACCCTGGGAATCGATTATCCGAGGGTAAATTCAGCCATAACTCACCGATTCGCCGTGAACATATCTGCGTGTCACCGGTTCGAAGTACACGTATCATCTCAATCCATGTATACAGTAAGTTCGACGAATCGTGACACTAATCCGGCTCAGAGATCGAAATACTCTCTTCTATCGTTATGCTCGAGAGTTCACGGATCGACTGATTTTTCATCAGAACGACACGATCTACAGTTGATAAATGCCACGCGCTAGAATGCACGCGTTATGATTAATGGGCGTCCCGAACGATACACAATTCCAAACACTTACGAACGACACCCGATGGTAACAGCATCGATCACTCGACCGATCCACCGGGAACTGATTAATCCTTCCGTCGAGCACCGTCGATTTAAACAATCGAGACCTAGTCGAATCGTAACAGGTACCGCGAAATCTGTATTCGACGATACTCGAGCGAATTCTTCTATGATTGCGCGCGTATCGGAACTTCTCAAGAATTCGCCCGGATTAGGCCAGATTACGGATTACGGATTACGGATTACGTCGTATCAATGTCAGTCGCCTCGTAACACCGACGCAATGGATGAAAATTGGTCGCGTGCAACCAGGCGAGTGGATCTTGATTAAAAGGCTAATTCGTCGCGAGAATTGAAACGCTGATCCGGTGGAGGGTAGTTTTCTCTTCGACCCTCGAATCGATCGTCACGGGGTACGGTTTTACGTCGACGAACAGTTACGCGGGCGAGTGTCGCGCGCTACCACAGTGCAGATCGCCGATCAGGGTCCCGAATAAACCGGAGCACGAGTCGCGGAGAGTTTGTCGTCACCGTCGTGAGATCGACATGGTGAATGCCACCGAGGATACAATCCGGCGTGACATCCCCAGCCACGTAGGAACTCGTCTAAAGGGGATTTTAGTGGGGATATTTGTCGCCTGCCGCGTGAAAAACTGCCAACACTTGAATAGGCCCCGACGCTCCGATGAAAAACGCGGCTACCGAAGCCGATGGCTCTCAGCTGGACACCGCCTGTCGGCTAGATGCCCTGCGTGGACGTGGACAACGATACCTTCATCCGATCTAACGAGCAAATTCGTTCTACGCCTCTCCCTAAAAAACTATGCTACCATGATGACGTTCTTCGATTGAAGGGTGCTCTAACCTGGACGTTAATATTCCTTGAAATTAAAAAACAAATTGTGACACTCTTATACCGAATTTCATTGCATATTTTTTGGCTATATTTAACAAGTAAACACAATTTTTTCCTAGAAAAATATTTATAATCGTTCTTCGATTAAGGGGTGTTCTAGTCTAGATGTTAATCTTTGACATGTTCTTTGGAATTAAAAAACAAACTATGACACTTGTATCGAATTTCATTGCATATTTTTTGGCTATATTTAACAAGAAAACACAATTTTTTTCATGCAAAAATATTTCTAATCGTTCTTCGATTAAGGGGTGCTCTAGTCTAGACGTTAACTTTCGACGTGTTCCTTGAAATTAAAAAACAAGCTATGACTCTCTTATACCGAGTTTCATTGCATATTTTTGCCTATATTTAACAAGAACTGAATTTTTTTCATAGAAAAATATTTATAATCGATGGAGATGCAGTTGTTTCGGTGGAACTCTGTTGAATATGGTGTCTTCAGAGTTACTACGATTCCCCGACAGTTCTGCTTATCCAAATTAATTTCCAATTTTGTAAAATACGAGGTCCATACCAAAATTGTGCAAAAATTTTGATATCACTTTAAAGCTAACATATCTATGAGATTCTATGTTATATGAGATCATGCATGATAATAATCCTTGTTTATCTGTATTTGTATGTAATCACATATGGTAATCACCAGTGACAATGATCGCGTTCGTTTGTGTTTGCATATGATTGAAAGTGACAACTGAGTTTGTGTGTTTGTATGTTATTCCAAGTGAGAACAATCGCGAGTTTGTGTGTGTTTGTGTTTGTACACATAATATAAGACAATACTCGTGTTTATTTGTGCGTGTACGTGACCATACGTGAGGTTTAGCGTTGAGTTGACAATAGTAAACCCCGAAAATACTTCCTGGTGCAAACGCGGCGAATCGCTGCAAATCACGCGTGTCAATGAATCTCGGACGACAGTAGCAAATTGTCATGTCCAACCGTCTGGGTGATGCGCCACATTAGCGGCGGAACATTCAAGATTAACGAGCAACGCGTACAATCATCCTCCTATAAATTCAACCACCAAAAGCCCACAACAAATCATGCTTCAGGCTCAATTTGTAATCCCATAGATGTTCTTGACAGTGTGCTAGCAGCGCGTAGAAAATATGACGGACGAATTAGTCAACAAAATTGAATTACTATATTCTAAAATAACAAAAGTACAGAAAGCGCCTCAAATTAATTATAGAAGAGATTACGACCTTCTTCGAACTATGGCGCTTCGAATACACCGATTTTAAGGATATTGAATTTTCAGGAAAACTATAACTGTCCTTCGTATTTGTTTAGAACTGATTGAACATATTTTTAAATTTTTATTTTATCAACGTGCTTAAGATTTACAAAACCCAAATTTTAAAATTCCATAGTTAACTCATAAATATTATTTGTTAGCACTTTCTGTTGAGTCTGATCAATTTAACGATACGAATACATATTTTTAGCCAAGATGACGGATTTCAATGAAAATCTATGCAACGAATGTCCCTGTAAATCTAGTTTTAAGGGTTCTATTGGAGCAAAAGTTCGCGGTTGATTCTCATTATGGTTCCCCGAAGCGTGAACATAATTCTCCGTGAACCGAGAGGCACGTTATCGCGGCAACATGTCATGGTAGTCGTAAAAGCCTAATCTCTTGGCTTAAAGGGGTCTTAATATCTTTGAGGCCGAAATCAACCCCTCTCCTCTTACTATAAAGCATTCCATTTCACGATTGATTTTATCGGTTAGCACTCGAGTACTGTATACTCCAAAAGACCATTTTTAATATCTAAATGTTCTATTAGTGCTTTAATTATGTGCAAGAGAAATGTCTCTGGTTCTTAAAGAGACTAATCAGTCATTAGACGTTTTGATAATATCTAAATATGTCGTTTTATAGACATTACTATTAATAATTGCTATTACCAAAATGACTACTCAACTTGGACGAATTTAAAACGAATCTTGTGTTATTACTCTTTCCACGAAAACATGAATTTGCAACGCGTTTGGTCACTACATTTTTCGAGCGAATTCAAACGATCCGTTTCCTGAAATGACGAAATCCTTTCTACGAATGTGCCCACCGAGTCATCCAGTTTACACTTTCTTGTTCCGTGGAATTGCTGGGGACGTCATCGACTTCGTCACCGAATATATTTCAATCACACGTGCTACACAGCGTGCAAAACCATTTCAGACATATTTGTTTTTAATCGTTCCCTGGGATAATATTGAAATAATAAAATCTTATATTTGTCGGAGAGCCGTGTCTTCACCGATTTCGTCGATTTTTAAATATGTCATAAGTCATAGAGGACAATGTTTTGAATAACTTTTTTCCTTCGGAAACGTTGATTTTAGTTTTCGAAATATTTGCATATTAGGTTTTAAGGATCGAAACATATTTGGCTGGCCAGCTCGAGACCACCACTTATCGTTTGTTTGTATAAACACGTCGTGACATTTATTTGGCTGAAATTATTTAACAATCATTCGAGTGGATGATTGAACAAGTATTCAAATACGTTCCCTCTGTATTTTCGTAAAATTTCGACTATCTGTTACGAACGGTTTATGAAATCCATTATACTTATTCCATTCATATACACTGCCGTTCAAAAATACTTTTCAATAAAACATGATATTCCTTTGTTAACAGATTTACATATTTTAACGAGTTTGCAAACAAAATTTCTTTTTTAAATTTCGTTTCTAAAAAATTTCGTGTTCTTAAAAAACTCGTTCTGCTCGATGAATTTTCCCACAACAGGCCCTAATTTTCAACAGGATTTATGCCAATGAAATAATATTTCTTCAAAAACAGACACCAATTTATAAATAACAACTTTAATATTAATTTTTTTAGGATATTTCCTCAACCATTCTCTCTGATAAAAGCTTACTTCTATAACGTTTTTGCAGGCTCATTTTTCTTGATCTCAATTAACATGAATATAGAATAAAGTTAGTCAGAAAAATATTGTTTAAACAATCACCAGTGTGGTAAATAAATTGTACTTTCTAGTTGGCCATTATCTCCAGTATTTTTGATAAAATATGTACGAACATAAAATAAAATTAATAAGAAAAATAATATTTAAACAATAACCAGTAGTCGAAAGAAGGTGAATTATCACGAAATATGTCGAAAACCTCTCTTCTAATAAACAGTTTTCGCTTAGAACGAGACTGCTCGGTTATCTGATCAGAGAGCCAGACCCACAGAGGTCAGTTAAGCGGGTGGCCACGGTCACTTTGGTATTTCGTCGCTACTCGGTTCGATTGTCCGGAGCTACTCGATAATCCGCGTACTCGAGGAGTTTGGTCGGTAATTCGAGGATCCAGATCGCGCGGTACCGAGTCGCCGTGGTTTTTTCCGCGGCGCGTAAGCGCGGCATGCAAATTATGTCGTTGATCGAGCCGGGAATTTTTTCCCCCCTCGCACGAGGAGCGCACTCGTGGACTGGTGGCAACGTGAAGTGGCAGATAGTAGTCGCCGGCGTCGTCTGCTTGCGAGAAACGAGCCAAGGAGACGGAGCAACGATTGAACGCGTCCTGGAACGCTGCATAGAGGACCATCGTCGTCCGTCAAGTGTTCCACGGCGGAGGAGACAACCTGAGGCGGGTGGAAAGAAGAGTAAAAGATGAGGAAGAAGAAGAAGAAGTCGTACAAGAAGAGGAGACACGCGAGAAGAGTACGTGACGCGGTTTTTGCTACGGAGCCGCCGCGACGTTACGCCGGCGTCACATTCATTCTGACACGCTCCTCGTCGCCCCCCACCCCCCCATTCGATAAAAAAACATTACTATCGAATATCTATGATGGCGGAGGAACCAAAGTCCCTCTACATAGCCTCCAAAATTGTTGCAACAAAGGGTTCTTTTTAACGATCCTTTTAACATTCAAAAGAGAAATTTATTTTTATCGTTTCGATCTTAATTTTAAGTTTCTTGTGATTGGTCTTTAGGAATATTTCGTGACACGTTGCATCGTTTTGTTGGAACGTTTGTCGGATGGACTATATCGAGTTTACTTGAATTAATTTCATTTCATCGTGATTCTATCCTATTCGATAAAAAAACATTACTATCGAGTATCCCTGATGGCGGAGGAACGAAAGTCCCTCTCCATAGCCTCCAAAATTGTTGCAACAAAGGGTTCTTTTTAACAATCCTTTTAACATTCAAAAGAGAAATTTATCTTTATCGTTTCGATCTTAATTTTAAGTTTCTTGTGATTGGTCTTTAGGAATATTTCGTGACACGTTGCATCGTTTTGTTGGAACGTTTGTCGGATGGACTATATCGAGTTTACTTGAATTAATTTCATTTCATCGTGATTCCATCGTTGCTTTCTGTGCTATAATTAATCTATAATGTAACGATCCGATAAATCATAAACGGATTGCATTCATCTCGATATTTAATACGTACAGTTGGAAAGGAATTTGTTGAATCTTATCTTCAATGGGGTTGGATGGCACAAATAACTAAATTCCTTCCATTGTAATGATATTATCCGTGTCAGAGGCTAATTTCTTAGCAAACGATCCCGAGCTATTATAAGCAAATGCTCCGTATTTACATTATTGCGTGTATAAAGCTTCGTCTGTGCTCTCCTTCGTTCTCAATTATTATAACAGGAGAAAAACGAATAGAATTTCAATAGAATCCGAGGAAAACATAATTCGTTCTTTGTGGGAGATTGTATCGAGAATCGATTCTTGGTTGAAAAGATTGATTCGTCTTCGAATTAAGCATACAAAAATTAATTTATTGAATTTTTGCCAGATTTGAAAATTCGATAATTATCTTACAGTTAAAATATTCAACTTATACGAATTAGCTCGAGTTCTTTGTTATTACTATTCTTCTAACAAATATTTCATTAAAAACATACTATTGTAACAATAATTTTTTGATTTTTCGAATGTGATCGATATAATTTCCAGGGTAAATAATTCAAAATTTTTGTAATATTTGTATTTAAATTCAGTAAAACAAATTTTGATTCACACTTTTAATTTTTTCGTGCAACATATTACGAGTCGAGGACTATTGATCAATAAAACGAAAACAAGGGGGATATACGTTGTTTCGACGTAACGCGTTTCTACGATTGCTGCAACTCACGAACGAAGAGAAATCCCTTTTTGTTTCGAGGACTCGAATTCGTGTACGAAATTTGGCCATTTAGCACCCTGCACGGTCCCTCCGACTCCGGTAGACATTGTGTTCACCATGTATGTACACACGTGTATAAAGCGTTTCGTAACAAAATGTCGAAACTTTCACCAACGTCATTTTTAATACCCGTCCCATCGAAAGCTGAAATTTTCTTTTCCAAACAATCCGTTCCGAAGGCGTGTTTTCTTTTCACGGTTCACGCAATCCACGTCGCGTCGCTTCTTTTAATCTTCGCCGTATATAATAGATTTTCGTGTCCGGTGTCACCAGAAATAGTCGACGATGAATCACCGGGAAACGGATCCTTTACTCCGCCGATCGAATACCATCGAGCTGTTCCCGAGCATTCCTGGCGTTTTACTTAGGTCTACTTAAAAGGGTTGGATCGCCCGAAGGCTCTTAGGGCGGATATCGGGTTCGAACGAGAGTCCTCGTCTAGGCCGGTTCGGACGAAACTATTAAACAAGGCGCATCCTGCGGGACCATTCATTACACGACTCGCCTCGTTCATTAAGCGAGCGTCAGTTAAGAAGGCCATGGTTAATTGAGTTTTAGGAATTCATTTCGTCGCACGATAACCCTCGGTGGTTTCCTTCGCTCTGACCGACGTCTGGGAATCTCGAACGCCACGATATTTACCAAAAATAGCTCCCTACCCGTCCAATTTCAAATTTCAAACTTTTTTTACGTCTTTAATACACCCATTCTAATTCCTTCGGCGCTTCCTACCTTCCAGAATTATGAAAATATTCAGTCGATCGCTTCTCACTAGGTTTAATTATTTATTATCTTGGTCGAGTGCATTTCTGGTTATCGAATCAAAAGCACCACCTTATCTCAAACTTTTCATGCGTATTAATACTAGGACTACCAAAGCAGTTATAATGAACCATTCATAATTTCTGAGAAAAATTGTAAAATATTTACTCGATTGGATTTTTGAAAATTTAATGTAATTTTCTGTAAGAGAAGTGTCTATTGCATTATACATTTTTTCACGTATCTGTTGTTTTAATTTCTTTGGTAGGCTATAATTAGTCTGATACTTTTCTGTTGCAACTTGATCTCGACAGACTGTAATTAGTAGACTGAATATATCTCAGTGTCATTTCACAAAAGAGACTAATTACTCGATTCATATTTCCCTCAAAAGTGTGAATAATGTCGAAGATCTTGGAGTTTAATAAGACAACAATTTGTCCTTCGTTGGTCATATTCATCGATACAGTCAATACATCCCTAGGCTTCGAATTCAGCTTGAATATGCTCCCTATCAGAATATACAGGGAGACCAAGCTTATATCACATGTTACTGGGATCAAATAGATAAAAAAAACAAGCTTTTAAAAATATTTATGGTTCATTATGACAGTCATAAAAAATATTCCAAAATTCCTCCCTTTGCAAAAATTCGTCGAATTAGTGATCGTCGAACTTTTACAAATATTCCATCTGCATTGAAAATAGCAGTAAATGCATTTCGAACAGAAGTTAATATAAACTTTTTTTATCTACTCGAGCACAGTGGCCCTTTCTGGGCATCCTGATTTCCATTACCACATAAATACCTCAATTCGAGCACGAAGGGAATCTAATTAGTGGGAGCTTTGTAGAGCATTGCCTCAACCCCTAAAAATAATAATTCGTATTTTGCCTCGAGTATCTCTTATATTTTTGCGTGTTAAGTGCATTCCGTGGTTTTTTGAGAATCACAATTTCCCATAAACGCATACACATCCGCGGTCTAGTAATAATCGCGAAGGTTTAATATCGGTGCACGACGCCGGGGACGTTCGTCGCGAAGATAAGTCGCGATAAAATTGTTCACGGATCAAAGTGGAAGCCGTTCCCGTTGCTCAATGCAAGAAGAAAGTTTTATTTTGAAAGGTGTCGCCGTTCGTTCCAGCTCATCCACGCGTACATTTGTTGTACGACCTGTAATCTCTAATGGATTCTATAGGCATTTAAATAACCATCTCGCCCACCCACCGTCACTTAACTCTCTCTGTCGTTTCTCCGAACCCTCACACTATCTGGGCGGTGTATGCTGTGACGACAGGAAGACAACTGCTCTTCTCCCGGCCTTTCCATTTTTTTACCGTTACATTCAACCGAATTATTTGCCTTCGTCCTACGTCTTCACGAAACCGTAAGCGCGGCGCAATTGGGGTAAGAAAACTGTTCCTCGAACCGTTTCGAAATTCAATTTTCATATTTTTTTTTCAGGGATTTTATGTATATTAAACAAGACAGAACCATTCTTGAAAAACATGGAATTGACCAAACCACTGCTTTCTCTTCAAAAGAAGATATAGAAAACACTATTAACGTTAGATCTATGGATCTATTGATTACACATGTTTTTCTTTACATTAAACTGCAATTTAGTTTTTAAACTAGGATATGCATTCACAGCATTACGTTAATCAAATTAAATACAAATTGCTAATAAATGATACTTGTAAGTTCCTGTAACTTCAAATATGAAATCTTAGTATTAAATACAACGAGAAATATTTCATCGTCAATGAACCAAATGCAATGTCAAGCCTCTACTAAAAAAGAAAAAAATAGTTTGACAAATAGAAAATGAAATCACCTGAGAAGAGTTAAATATAAATATCGTATGAAGATTGAATGTAAAACTTGATTAGTTAATGTTTGTTAAGAAATTTAACTTAAATTTGACGATGGAAAGAAATGAACGGATAAAGGGACACGCGCTTCGATAAAACCATAGTTGAAGAAGTCATGATTCTTTCTCGTATGTTACGTTGACGATGAGTCAGCGGAGTTAGTCACATGAAACTGGGAGCCAACGAATCCACACAAGAGCCACTTTTAGGGAACTCTGCTGGCAACCCGAGCTAACAGACCCAACTTCGATCGATTTGACCGATGATCGTACGGATTGCGTACACTTATTTCCCAAGCAAGGGTAAACAACAATTGTTGGCCACCTACCAGTGATCGGCCATCTTTTAAAAAGGGAAGAATATTAAGAATGTTTTCCTACGGTTATATTCAAATTTCCAGCACCTTTTCAAATGCAATTACTGCTTTATCACTCACTGTTCATATTATAATTAAATAAAATGAAAAATCGTGACTCATTTAATTTACAGTAAGACTGACAATGAGTATAATTCTTGGCCATCTATTAGTGATTGACTACGTTTTAAAAAGAGAAGATTAAGAATGTTTTTCTATGATTATATTTAATTTTCCAGTACCTTTTCATATTATAATTAAATTAAATTAATTATCGCTTAATTTGCAGTATAACCGAATGAAAAACTGTAAGAACGAAGCTCATGAATCAGAGACTCCGGAATAAATTGTTTCCTATTACATGAAATAAATTAATTTTTGTGCTTCGATAAGAGAAGTAGAACTCGAGAATTTGTATAAGATAATGATCGAATGAAAACATTAATCAACGATAGTTTGTTGTAAAAGGTCCCGATCGTTATACGCTCCGTTAAAAATTAATTTGCGTCGTCGAGCGAGTGATAAATCTCGTTGCGCCGGCGAATACTATTTTTGGCTCGATTGCGTGTTAAGGAAAGTATTCATGCGAGGTAACGAGCATTTAAGAATTGTCGATAACAGAAGCGTGGGAGTATGCGGCGATAAGGTCGCAAAGTGGACGGTGGAATTTGTGTAATCGTTCTTAGGAATTTCGTGAAATCGGTCGCGTGGGGTAGACCCCCCGAAAAAAGGAACATTACGTCGATGACTTAACGTGCATCACCGACATACCTGACGCTGACATTGCCCAACCTGACCAGTGCGGCTAATCGAATGTTTACTTACCCCAGAAAAGTTATCGGGCGCTCATCAATGTCATACTCGACAATGCTCGATCGACCATAACTATCGTTAACAATTTCGTTTGGCCAGCAGCCGCCATCGCGTTTCACGAGTAGCCGCGATATCAGGTGGAACTCCATTTATGCGAACCTAATCGGGGGGGACAAACTGCTCGTATAATGGGCACACCCACCATTTTTAACTTTTATTTATTTAAAAAAGCTAGGAACGACAATAAACTATGAGTTTCACGTTTGAAGATACGAAAATTAGACGAGACATCTGAAGAATTCCACGATTTATTAACATTCGTACAGTTTGGTCGAAATTAACAATTACGGGGGCCAATATTAATAGATGAAAGGGACAATGACTGGCGGCCATTTTTTATTTCTCGTTCGTATAACCAGAATTCTTGTTCGAATAAGTGGATAAGTTCAATCTTCGATTCAATTTGGTTAAAAGACAAAAATACCAAAGATATAAACAGGAATACTACAATTTTGTTAATTGTATAAAAGAATTAGTTTCGTTTAAGGATTCTACGATTGCTGGATCCTTTAAATTATTTTTACGTGTTTCCAGCTGTGTTTGCGGCCATTTAATAATTTTATTCAAGATATACATGATTAAGAACTATTGTCTGCTTTGTTTTAAAACAAATCTCGATTCCATAAGATTTCGTATAAATATGTTTCGTTCAGATAGATGGAGTTTTACCATTTTCTTCGACCATTTCTCGTCTTTAATTTTGACGCTAACTTTGCGTAACTACGATCGAACAGAGAACTTGTATTACATACATTGTATTACTTTAATTAGTATACAAAAGGGGGTAAAGAGAGTAGAACGAAAAAGGCGATAAATGGTCTGCGAATTACGCAATTACCAGTCCGGCATCTTACGATAGGAAAGTCATTATAGGCGAACGACTTCGGACTTTCATTTCACGGTGCTTTTAAATTAACCTCTCATGTTGGTGGCCATTTGTGCCTTTGTTCGTACGGGCTATTCCGACACACTGTAAATCTTCTCTCTGCGCTCGATTGTTTTATACCTATTGTGTCCAGTATCTGGATATCGTGCCTAATCGGTATTCGATAAATGTTTTTTTAACACCATTCACAGCGAAGATGACAAAAGAACTTTCAAATTTTTCCTCGATAACGTGATATTAAAAATGGCAATTATTTCCAAGTGTTGCATCGAAAAATGCACTTGCACCGGTCAGCTATTCTTTGCTGCAATTATATTTTCGATAAAAAGGGTAATAAATAACAATTGTCGATTGATCGATGAAAAGATGACGTAGTACCTTTTATACTTTTACTATTGTATAATTTCTTTTCTATATTTTTTATAAACATAAAGTTGCTGTTTCACGCTATTGCTGACGAACGTGAAACAATTTATTAGGCAACAATTTCCCCTGAATTGAAGTTTCATTACCACACTGAAAATTCATTTGAAAATTTACTGTTCAATTTATAAATTATTTTTGTCCTGAAAGTTTAACTCTTATTCCCTAGTAAAAACGAAAGTAATGTCAAAATCAGATTCTACGCTCCAAAAAACAACACTGTTAATTTGCTGTGTTTAAAGATTCAAACTAAAGTGACATTTGTTACTGCCTTTCAACCTCAGTTCCCCAAAATGAGACTCTACGTTTAAAAAAAAACCCCTAAAATCGTTTCATTCGCAACGAATAATCCATAAATTAATAACACTATTAATTTAGTTTGCGTTTTTAAAGATTCGAACCGCGAAGGTTTGCTACCGTTTGATAAGCTTCGACCAGTTCCCCCGCGTCTACGCGAGCCGTCTTTGATGTAATTAGCAAGTGATTTGTACGTGAGTAATGATGGTAGCGAGAAAGGAGAGGGGAAGAGAGATAGAGAGAGAAAAAGAGAACGTGGAACCTGTCTCTTAGAGTGGAACCAGTTCAGAGGCGGATGTAAGTGCATCGAGTAAAACGATCGGTCCTTTCGCGAGGCGGGAGGGACTTCGTCATGGCCGGGTGATATCCAATCAGGAACACTGACAACGAGAACGCGATATCCAATTGGCGGTACGCCGTGCTGCTAATTAGCTCCGATAGTCTCGATAGTTCAACGACGATCTAACTGCGTCTAGGTGGTCCGACACGGTGTCGTTTTATTTGCACAAACAGCAACTACGACTCTGTCAAACGGAACTGCCTTCTGTTACGCGACGATCAACGCTAAATCCAAAGATCTAAACGCAACATGACGACTCAAACTAATATTTATTATAGGAAAAAAGTTGCACAGTTTTCGAGGGGGCATTTAGTAATGTAATTCTTAAATATTACGTTCATTTTTTTAAATTACAAATAATATAATACAGCAAGCAGGGTACAAAATTAATAATTACTAAGCCACTTGGATAGTACCTCTTTCAAAATAATCTAACTTTTATTCGAAATATTTTTTCATCAAATATCTTACTAGTTATTGCGAGTCTGTCAGATTCAATTTGTCCTGGAAAGTTTAAACAATTTTTTAGCCATCCAAAACATGGATTCCAAGATTAAAATCTCTTCTTAGCAACGACCTCTTCGAAAGTTGATGCACTGTTACTTTTATTCTTTCTAGAGTAAGTGTCAAGATGAATTAATAATATAGTAACTTCTTGTGGGGTTTCTACGCGAAAAACTAAGTCCAAACTGTGGAATAAAAATTGTTCCTACTGTGCTTCGTTTTCGAGATAATCGGATTTGAAATTTGCCTAGCGCGTCCGACCATTATTCGCCATTTCTACTTACGGCGATCTCTAAGTCCTACTTCCATTGCACGTGGGCCCCATAAATTACCCAAAGTCGATTTTCTCGGAAATAGAACCTCGTATCAGAAAATTTTATCGTACATTTTCTTTCGTGGAAACCTTTTTCGGGTGTAAAATGATTACTGGATCATCCTGTGTAGGAATAGAATAAATAATTCACCTTCGAAAATTGAATTATTCTATCATTCTCTGTGATTGAATTTCCTAACTCGAAAACTTTGTTCAAATTTTTATTGGATGAAAATATTGTTGCAATATTTATACGCTATTGTATTTTGCTAATATTACGAACGTATTAGTATTTAATAACATATTTATAACAAACACCATTGAATTTTGAAATTACTGATTCTTCGATATTTATATCATCCATGGTAATTTTGCTAACAACCAGAATTTCGAGAAACATTAAATTTGATAGATTGAGTATTTACAAATTTTTCACGGGAATCTCGTTGAATAACAAATTCTTATCGCGGTACGTTTTCACATGTTAGAGTTTGTAGAGTTGTTCACCGATCCTGTAAATTGTCCCCGTCGATTCCGGTCAAATTCAATTTTTGTTTATCCTTGTTTAATGGAAAAAATGTGCTAAAACACGGTGCCTGTTATATCATAATATTGATTTTCCACCAGTGCGCCGAAAATATATTCACGATTGCGTCTCTCGAAAATGTTCACAAAGAGGCTCGAGTACTTGCTAATTGAAACGTATCGCCATCATCGACAGTAGAAATTCCGTTTGAATGGGAGAAGATTGGAAGGCAAACAATATATAAAACCCAGCTATTGCGTTAGAAACGTTCAGATTACTCGGTTACTCGATAAAATTTATCGAACTGATTCGGTTCCTGGGCTTGTGAAAAATTGCATTAAACGAATGGACACTTTTTAGCCCATCGATTGTTGCAAATACCTCACGCAAGTACTATTTTACGTGGCTGGAGAACGAATACAAGTAGATAAGGTCCGCGCTAGTCAGACACGCTAGCCAGACGCGTACACTTTCTCCCTTCGATGAGTTTTTATATTTTATGGAGTCGTTCCATGAACAATGTTAACGTAAAAATTTTGGATAAACAACTATTTGGTTAGTGATTATTCTAACATTTGTTTTCCTTAATTTTTACGACAGTGGTTGATATTTTATTAAATGTTTTCCAGTTACACTTTTGTTAGTGTTATCGTTTCTATTATATAGATTTTGAAAACTGTATAAGTTTCTCGCTATATAGTTCTCTGTTCGAGATATTTAGCGTTAAACAATTTGGGAAATTCTAAAAAATTGATATTTACTTTTCAACTGTTTCTAGACATACCACGTCTTTTGACATAATTAAACAATTTTCTCCTACACTCCTTATTCTGCTAATCATTTTCTCAAACATTTAGATAGCTTTTTAACTGGAAAGGTAATTCGAGAAGAATTAAATATAAAAATTGCATTTAATTTAATGCTTCCTGTGTTTTCAACTTTAAGAATTGATAAGTTTGTGTAGCTATGTGTCGATGGACTTTCTTTCGATCAGTAAAATATATAACAAGTTTAAATTAAATTTCATTCTCAACAACCACTTTAACGTCCGTCTGTTTATCCTCACCAATTTTTGAAAATCACGCAACTTCGAGTGACAACTATTTGCATCTTGTACACACTCGTTCAACTTTCTTCTTTCGAATTCGTAAAAATCACCTCCGTTCGCCAGTCCAGAACAGTTAGCAAACAAAAAAAATTCATTCGGTGATAACTTACGATCGCTACGTCCGCGGTGGCGTCTCGTTGGTGAAAATTCGCATAAAATGGACGTATTTTGACCCGCGGCGGTCCACCAGCGTTCTTTTTTTTTCCTCCCCGCCGAAATCCGCGAAGAACTTACATTTCGGTGGACTTTTTATTTGCGTTCCCGAGGCGTAGTCGTGCGCGCCGCGCTAGAACGGTGTCCGAAGTAGATACCTACACAAATATCACGGGCTATTCGATCGAGATACTTTTGTTTTTACGACTTTACGAGCCGTATCACCGATTGCTCCGTTTGTTCAGGTTCAACGGTCGGGGCACTCGGGATTCCAAAGGCGGTTCATCGTCATCCACCCCAAACTACCGCGGAGGGCGCAGTCTCGCTTCAACGTTCGACATTCACCTTCCTACGATTCCCCGTTTCTTCTACTTGGAAGTTACCCCGTGCCGTACGAGAAAACTTAAGTCATTAGGGCTCGCGATAAAGTTCGGCAAAGCGGTCGGTCTTCGGAGCTTTCTTGCACAGTCAACGAAGTTGCGGATACCGTCGAGTAAAGTTGCGAGAATCGAACATGATATTAGAGGAAAATAAAAGAAACTGCACACGTCGACGTTGGTTTATCGATGCTGGCGTTTTCGAACGACCGTCGCTCGTTCCCCGCGCGTTTAACGCGCTCCTGGCAAATTATACGAGTCTCCTTTCCACGGTTCATGAAAATTATTTTAAATCAATTTTCATTTTTTTTTTTTAATTATTCAATCTCACTGATTGGTAATACAATGTCAGGCTGTAGTTTCGAGAACTTTGGGTAATCGAGGATGATATTATTATTAAAAATAACGGTTGTCCATATAAGCAGAATCCAATGTATTGTACGAAAAGTTTGCTCATTAATCTCTCTATTATTCAACCCTCTATTTTTCAGATTTCATCTGGAGAACTATTAATTACCCCAAGCTGCAATTTTAGACTTCATGATAATCGACCACTGGTGTCTTTCGAAATTTCGTACAAGTATAAAAAATGAAATAAAATTCTACAGGTCGAGTATATTAAAAGTCTCCTACGTTTGCCACAAGGTGTTGTACAAGTCTTCAAAATATCACTAAAATCGATGAAGATGAGGTCCGCCATTCTCGTAATCGAGCTTCAAAACGATGAAAAATAAACTTAATTTTGCCACGTGCGTTTCTACCTTTGCAGTAGCGTGCAAACGCGAAAGTTTCCGTTTTGGTCTCGAAGCGGTTCCGAACGATCATCGACCCGTAAATCTAGCCTCGCGAAATTCGCTGTCAGGCGGATCCGATCCGAAGATCTCATCGTATCCTCGCTGGAAATTTGTACGTACACGGTTCAGCTTTGTCCGAGCTTTCGCGTGTTATGCTCGTAATACACATGTGACCGGTTGTATAAACGTATCCGTACACAGGCATCGGTAACCGCAAACATTGTGTCATTGTCACGAGAGCACGGGTAGTATCGCGTGTAGGCAGACGCCAGCCAGTCCGCACGATGAATTATACATCGTGAATGTTTTCGGTCTCGAATTTGCATCGCCCAAACGGCTACCGCCTGCTATTCTTAGCCACGGGACACCCTTTTCTCCCTTCTTCGTGCCTCCGTCGCACACTCCTCTGTTATTGGATGTCAAAAAAGGAAGAGCTTCATCTTCTGCTCTCCTTCTCCGTTCGACCACCGCGAACAAAGAGGACGAGACGTACCCGACCTCAGGATCCCGTCCATCGTTTCTAACTACACGGTATACGCGGCACGATGCAATCTCGCTGAAACTAGAAATTAATTATCCGCAGTCGCGTGTCTACTATCCCGAATTAACAACCCGAATTTCCAGGGGGTCTAGCTCAAGGACAGCCGCCATTCGTCGCGTGTACCGGCGCGGTAATTTTAAAATACCCCTAAACAATACGACTGTATCGCTCGAAGGACGAACGGCTCCTTCGGTTGCACCATTCATCCTTCGAAATTGGAGACATACTGTAACCCGAGAATTTTTAATAAATATTTATATACCGTCATTTGGTATGAAAAGTGGATGTACAAAATGGTCTGGGTAACTATTTTTATATCAGAATTTTGACATAACAATTTAAATTATATATTAAGTACGTTTCCATACATTTATCAAAATATAGATTATAACTATAAACGTACATCAAAATTGTGATTTAAAAACGAACAAGTTGACCATTTTGTATACTTAATTTCGCCATGAAAATTCTTAGAATCGTGACCAACTTGGTTACCTTGTAATATTGATAAACAAATATTTTAGAGCATCCGAATATTAATTTGATTAATTGTCGGGCGAACGCAAGAATGGGAGTCCTTGTTCCAGCGTCTCAGTCGCGAGCAACGAACGGGGTAGAAGCAGGAGCATCGGGAGACAGCTTATCGCGAGACACCCGGCGATAATAAACGTCTGCTTTACGAGCGTGAAAAGCAGATACGCCCGCGGCAACTGTATCGAGTAAACGAAAAGACGAAGGGGAAATGAAAAACGGGGGAAAACAGTCGACGAAAGGAAGCGGGGAACGAAGGTGGAGCGGGAATGGAGGGGCCGTGGACGCGACTCGCGCCACGGAGGAACGTCGCCGTTTGTTTTCCACGCGCCGGCGGAAACGAACCTCCTCCGATAAAAGCACAGAGTTACGATCGAGTTTGAGGCAGAGCTAGGGAAAGAGATTGCCAACGTAACGGCAACCGTGCTCGCTGCAGAGATGCCGGACGGAGACCCTGGTGCACCTCGTTCCACTATCTCACACTGTGCCAGGATCACGCGTACGTGAGCACTTGCGAGAATGACAAGAACGTGGCCCTCTGGTAGCCGCCGTTTTAGGCCCATTTTAGACTTTGTTATCGGGAGGGCATGATATGGAAAGAGGTGGCACGTATCTTATAACCAAGGGAATGGTTTGAAGAGGAAAAGAAAGGCAAAAATGATGTGAACACTTAAAAACAAACGTTATTACATGTATATCATGTCAGAAGTATCAGCAGTGGTCAGCAGATGCACGCAAAGACCATCAGATGCGAGCAGTAGCCAAGCAGTGATCGTTATATGTTGCCAGATATATCAGAAATGGTCAACAGTGGTCAGCAGAGGCCAATAGAGTCAAGCAGTATCAAATGTGATCCTTTCTCTCTCGAATTGGTCCGCAATTACTTCGGGCAGCTTCGGAGAATCGAAAAAGAGGGCATGTGTCAGTTTGCCTTTGTCGACTCTCCGAAACTCTACGAGCTCACGTATACGTGATCCTGGCATAGTGTGAGAAAGCGGAATGAGGTGTCCCCGGTGCACCAGGGTCCAGCATCTCTGGCTCACTGGCTGTGTAACACGATTCGGATCGGTATCGCATTAATTGCATGCCTTACCGATTGTGCACTCGTGGTTTTCAGTGGGAGAGTCATTGATGACGCAAACTGCTTGTACGCTGTTTGAGAATAACATTGCACATCTTGCGTTTCCTCGTAATAGGAATTACGGCGATCCCTTGTTAACGTTCGCTAGCTAACGCTGGATATGGAGTTATGCACATCATGGTACTACCTTTTTAGGGTTTATCAGAATTTTTTTGTTCTTATTTCGTTATATAACGTGGCATTAATCGCTTTGCGGGTTATTAGCGAATCAGGTAGGTCATAGTCTGTTGTACAGTCTTTACGGTTTTAGATATTGTAGGAAGTTCTTGGTTGTTATTTATCAGGTTGTCTTTCAATTTTATTTATCGGATTGTACATTTATTTTCACCCCATAAACGGTCGGATTAAACAGTCACGGTTCCTAGAAAATATCTACCTGACTTAGGTCTGACTAAAAATCTGAGACAATTGTCTCCTCCCGTAAGTGTGTTGGCTAAGAAGCTGTCGTTTCTCGTGGAAGCAAAACCGCGCTGTCGAAAATATAGAAGAACGCAAGCTACCAAAGAGCCCAAAGAAGACGAAAACGCAAAGAAGACTCTGAAACGAACTGGGCGGAGCAGGTTGCGCTCAAAACAAACAACCCAAGACGTCTCAATCCTGTCGAGCAGCAGACGTTGTCTCTTCCCTGCTATAGTAATCGTTCCTTCCCCGTAGGAACTCGGCCACGATGATGATTGAACGCGGCGAAAGGTCGGAATCGTTGTAAATGATTTCTCCGGTGGACACGTAACGTTTAACAATGGGTAATTGATTGCTCTTACTTAGAACCTTGGCGGTACGAGGAGATTCGCCGTGATGCTAAATCACAGGGTTATGAATTATTATTAAATTAATCTGAGCTCTCAATTAGCCGTCACGCGAAGGCTCGAACGTTTCGGTACAATTACATTCCATTTCTCATGCTTGTTACTTCCACGTTTTAACGACATAAGTATGGTGTTTCTTAGCGATTTTTCAACCCTGTTTTCTGCTTAAATTTCTTCGTTCGGACAGGTTATTGTATTCTATATTAAAGAAGAGAAACAACTCGCGATTCATGTCTTCTGTTGACAGTGTTGTTCTGGTGACAGTGTCGTTGCTGCCATAATTGGAAATCTTTGACAGTTTCACGGAATGCCACAAAAACAATTGACAAGCAAGTCGAACATACCAAAAATTGCACTTCTGCTTTGGGGGAAAATTAAAAAAAGGACATAAAGTTTAACGTGTGCTTTTTACTGCATATACTACGTTTACATGTAACTACATATTTTACATAGTAAAAAAAAAATACATAACACATACATGCAGTAAACAGAAATACATGCAGGCATACAATCTTTCTTTCTTCCTTGATTAAGTGCATCAAACTAAAGAAAATAGACATAGATTGACCACAGAACCTAGAAATAATTTTTTTAGAACGATTTGAAAATTTCACACCTTTTCGAATTTTTTTCTCGAACGTGCGTAGGAATTCGGGGGTATGTGTATTCACCAAAAATAGTTGTATTTGGCCACAAAATCGAGAAATAATTTTTGTAGAACGATTCGAAATTTTTTTTTGCGGCGAAAAATTTAGGCACCTACGTATTGTCGATTTTTCTTGAGAATTCGTTTTTCATTTTTAATAACTTTGTTTGACGCCCTGCAGAAAAATTGTCTAATACTTTCTTGTAGGTGCCCATGAGCTCTATTACAGAAAAAAGTTTCATTAAAATATATTCGCTTTTGTGGGAGTTATGGCTGTTTGAAAATTGGGCCACTTTGATGGTGTTTTTCTCATTTTGCAGGGTCAAGCATCAACTTTTCGAATATTTTTGGAATTTCTACATATTCTTCACTAAAATACGCGCCCTTTGCATTTTTAAACATTAAAATCGTCCAATCCGTTCAGAAGTTATGACGTTTTGAAGATATGCATGAAATTTCAGGGATGCATTTCTGGCCTCACATTAGATTTTCGGTAAAGAATTTTTTTCTCGAAACTGCGTAGGATTTTGGGGTTATGCCTATTGACCAAAAATGATTCTAATCCACTTGCGCAGCCAAAAATATTTTTTCCCAGAACGATGTGAAACTTTTTTCCGTGGAATTTTCACCGTTAAGATTTTCGTGATATTTTGGCCTCCCATTACAATTTTTCCCCCATAGGTGGCCGAACACCCTGCATATCCCTTCCAAATCGTAAATAAAATCACAACGCGACGCAAGTAAAAATTGTACGGTGTCCGAGTATCTTTTCCTTTTTTTTTCTTCCTGTTTTCTCGATGCAAATACCCCACTGTGCGTCGTTCGTCAGCGACCACCGTAGCAGGCGTGTTAATTAAACAGACCCATCCCGGTACGAAAGAGCGATCCGAAGGTCGGTTAAATACCTTATTCGTCCAGCGAGAACTTTTTCCCAATTCTTTCCGTGGCCCGGGGAGTCTTTCGTAACGATCGATTAAAATTCCACGGCAAAAGTGTCGTTATTAGAAAATTAGTCCCGAACGGACGCCCGCATACTAGTCCCCCCTGGTACCGTCTTGGCTCCTGCTGCTTTTTACGCCTCTGCCCCGCTAATCTAACTACCAGCCGCGGCGCAACGACCCAATCAATGTTTTCCTCGAATGGCTCGAATACCTCCGTAAAGAGAAACAAGCAAACGATTGCCCCGCGCTCTAATCGTCAGGGCAAATATCGCCTGTGACCACCACCGTGGCCACCGCCGCTGCGACCGTTGAAATGCAAATTAAGAGAAAGCTCTGCCCGCGCACGGAACAAGGATTTACCACAATCCTCGCGCGACTCGCGAGTACCCGAAAAATACGCTTATTTCCCGGCCAGATCTGGATACGGTTCTAACAAGACGTGCACCAAGACCTTTGGGACTCACCAATTTCAACTTTGACGTCTCCTTCGCGCAAATACCATCGCAGAGTCAATATTTTTCGAGTTATTCCAGTTTAAAGTACAGTAAAATCTCGCAGGAACGAAACGTATTTCGAGACCAGTTTCATTTTTCTTTTTTTTTGCGTTATTGCATCTATTTTTTATATCGAATATCAGAGTTTTGAATACTTCGATCGATTCTTCTTTTATGGAGAGAAGTATTGACCCCTTGCTGTACAGTCACGAGGCTATTTAAATCAACATATTTTTACATTCATGAAATATTCGTAAAACAAATCTATTCTTTTTCGTAGCCATTGTACGAACTTAAACAAAATTAATAGTATACATTTGAACAATTATTTGAAATTAAATGGTACGTCAGGGGGCTAAGGGACTCGTGTTTTAAAATTACTAATTTAAAAATTAAATTTCTCTGTATGATTTCGCGATTCAAAAAGAATCTGACGTAGAAAATAGTTGCTCCAGCCGAGATCCAACGACGACCAAGTGTTTGATCGTAGAAAATGTGAGTTTGATGGAGAAATTTTTTCCCAAACACCGAGTTCCGACGAAACGACCAACCGACGAATCGAGATTTTTTATCGAAAGTAGCAAACACGCGTGGCCGCAAAAGTGTTATATTCGCGGCGGCAGTGAAAGTGGAAATACGACAAAGAAACACGATGGGGCTTTTTGAGACGGTCAGTAAAGTGACAAAGATTCCGAACTTGGTGATCGCGAGTCTAGACTCGACAAGAGGAGAAGCAAAGAAAACGGAAAAGATGTGCTTCGTGTTCCCTCTATCAATACATTTACCTTGTTTGCGGAGCACTTGTAGTTGGCGGCCTGTATTCGTGGAATGCGTGTTTCAATCGGTTTTCTCCGAGGGACGCGTGGTAAAGTTTAGTCGAGAAGAACGTCAACGGAGAAGAGCCCTGGAGACGATGCGATATATCGTTCATCGACGCGAGTTCCAAAGTTATTAACCTAATTTAATATTATTCCACTCCTTTATCCCCCACACTCTCAAAGGTGCACTTGTTTCACCAAAATTCGCGCGAACGCCGCCATTTTGTCTCCATCTACTACCGGAAGTAGTAAATCCAAACGCATTTATTATTGTTTACAAGCGTCTTCGATGATATTTCTACAATGTGCTAATCGATTTTCTTCGAATATAAGTTATCGATAATTATCGTTTTGATTATTAATATTATCTTGGTCGCTTCAATAACAACCGATAGTGATTTTCACGCTCGAAGTCGGAGACAAGATGGTCCTCGTCCGACAATGAGTTCTTTCCCGACAACGCGGCTGTAAATCAGCAACACTCGAACCAGAAAACAGCTATGCAACAGCAATAATTATTGCCGAACGATCACACAGGTGCACGCCGTGTTTTATCGATTCGCGTATCGGTACACTTCGCGTTCCCCGTTTTTATCGGTAGTTTTATGATCCATAACGGGCGTACGGGTCCACGATGGCAGAACTTACGGAATTTCTACGCATTATCGAGTCGACGTGCACGCATACCATTACATATCGTATCCATTTATTCTTGTTTGCATAGAGTCCAGTTCTAATACACGATGTTCTAATCTTGCGATCGTCGATGTTTCGATCTGTAATTTCATCGTTTGTTAAATCGATCGTTCCTTCTCTTTATCCAAATTAACTGATAATATTATCTTTGCAATGCGAAACAAAGATTAATCGTAACTCCAACTAATCATAAAAAGGTTCATCCCACGTGTGTAATTGTCTCTTTTCAATTTAAATTAGTTTCATCGTTCATTCTATTTTTTATTAATTTTTATATTTGTAATTGTTTTAATATCTCTTAAACATAACCTGGAAGCTTACGTTGTAACATAATATTTTTCAAAATAAAAAAACTCTAATAATAATCATTTTTACAGCTTCGATAGCATTTAACAATTTCAAAAATATTAAATACAAAAGAGAAACACACAAACGTCTTAGTTAATTGCTAGTTGAGCGTTTTCACGATCGTTCGAAGCTCAAACTTTCATAGAAGACACTTTATTTTATCAGACTTTGATTTATATAAATATTAATTGGAAGAAACCCTGAAAAATTAACCCTTTGAAGGCGGCCATTTTGGAACACGAACGTTATAAAAACGCATTAAACTATCACATATCTGAAAATTACTTTATTCAACGTAAAGATCCTATTCCAATTTAATTAAATTTTTCTCAATTTATTCGGAAAATAGTAATATTCTTTATTTCTTTACTTTCTTTATTTTTACAGGACTTAGAATATAAAAAGAATTACATAATAGTGCTGCACGATTTACGTAGCATCTGCTCAAAATGCTCTCCATTTTGTGCTAAGTAATAACACAATCTGTTATGTAATTCATTTCCTACTTTGAAGTGTCTCTTTTTTTAATATTTCTGCATTCTTCCACTACTTTATTTCTTAAGTTTTCAATATTGATCTTGGCTTAAATATCACAGACTTTAAATGCCCATCTCTGCTAACAAAATTAAAGACAAAAATGTGTAATTGTTAATATCCTCTGGTCCCTCCAAAAAGATAAATGAATTTCGTTCGTGTGGCCCAATTTTCCTCCACATTGGGAGCTGCAAATCTGAACAAATTTCTATTTTAATACTTTTTCTAAAGTCTGATTAAAAAATTTCTCATATAAATGTTTCTTTTTCCCCCATATATAGAATAAACATCTATAAATAAAAATGACTGTATAAACACTCAACTACAAAATGCACATCGATACAAAATATTTAACAAAATTTATTTACAACGTACTTAGAATTTTGATAAATAAATTACACACCTGTTTATTTACAAAAAGTAGAGCATCAATTCGAATTTGCAGAAAGTGTACGATCGATCAGAGTAATGTCTGAATCGATAATGCGTTTTATAAGGGACGTAATAAATAAAATAAATAGACATTGCATTCCCGATAATTAATGGCGACGGTTAAACGCGACACATGCCTCGATTATTTTCTTTTTCGTCGTAAACAAAATTATACGGCGGGCGAGAACCACAAGGCGTCCGCGATATGGAATTCGTACGTATTTTCCAAAAGTAACGCGAATAATTTATATTTATGTTAACTGTCCTCGTACTGCAACAACATACATATTATACGTTCTTCTGTCGATAATGCCTTTGGTCAATAGTCATCAAGCTCGAGCGACACGCACGCAGACGTACTCAGGCGGGTATGCGAGCTCGCAGCCTTCGCGCAATGCTAACAGGCCTTTGCGGAAAAAGTTGGCGCCAAAAATATTTACCGTCCGACGGCCACTATACACGAAAGTACTCCAACACGAATAGAAATGCGAAGAGCAATCGCAATTGCGGTTATATCAATTCCTTTCTAGTTTCCGTATCTTTTTTTTCCACCAAATCAAATATTCAAATACTTATTATATTATCGTGACCGTGATACAGGATTCTTCAACGTTGTTTTCGTTTGCGAGAACATTTTGCGGAAAAAAGTCGCGATATTCATGCTCTCCTGCTTAATACTTTATCGCGATATCTGCGAGACGTACACTTCAAACTTGGAAAAATATTAACGGAGGAGCTTTGTTCGCGAGATCTCTGATTCTTTCAACGGTCACGCGTAAAAGAATGTACAAGAATAACGATAAATAACTGGAACAATGGGTAGCAGCGATGTAATTGCAAGCGAGAAGAGCATAGATAAACATACTTCCTACTCGTACTTTGTGGAAAGAGTGTTTCCAGTACATTTCCAGAGAGGCATAATCTATTGCATATTTCTTTTTCCCCGTAATCTCATCGCGGCACGTTTTGTTCGAATTTTCTTAGAATTTCCAAAATTCCAGGCCTCGTGGGGTAAATAGAAAAAAATACATAAAATCGAAAATTCAGATGGAACGAATCGTCCTGAAAAATTCTTTAAGGACTCTTTTTTAAAAATGGATCTATGAAATGATTTTCTATTTCGTACGGACCGAGATCTCTGCGTTATTTTCGTTTTCCTCGACTTATAGACGCCATTGGACTCAGCGTCGATAATCTAATCTCGTGATAATACGTTACGCGTGTTTCCATGTGGGTGTAAATCACACACGAGGAAATGAAGAAACAAAACGGGGAACGCCAACGAACCTCTAAATTTAAGCGAGAGAAAACGCCGCGAAATGTGTTTAGCGCGGAACGACCGTGGATCGTAAGAAGCTGGTACAAAATCTGTACGGAGGACATCTTCGTAGAATCACGCGGTCATCGATCGCCGGTTATGTAAGCCCAATACAATTCTACTTGCTATCCACACGAATCCCTAATACTCTATCGAGATCGCTATCGTAGCTACTAGAAGCAAACGAACTTGTTTTCTGAATCGTCCCAGCCGTATTGATCATTGTCCCTGCTAATGGGAAATACCTTCTCGAAATTCACAACCGTACATTGCAAAACTGTAACAATTTTATTTCTGGTGCACCTTTAACTTCGTGGAGATCTCATTGTAATGAAAAAAGATCGTTTCTGTCTTTAGAGATTAGAATAAATATAGTATAGTGCCTGTTGGTTACTACTGTTTTAATATTTTGTATGACTATTATTATGGCTAGAATAGCTGAGATGATATTAGAAATCTCTTTAAGATTCAATGATGAAATAAAAATTATTTTTTGGCTTCATGATTATTTTCTCGAGACACTGTATAAATTGTACAGTAATTCGTGTAAATAAGGGTTAGAAAGAAATAGAAATGCAGACGAAATTACAAAGGGTAGTTTAGTTTTCACGGTTTCGAATTGTATATACCATTTTTGTAAATATATTTAATATTAATTTATTAACAACAACAGATATTTAAATACTAATTTGTAATTTTGGACGTTGTCTGGTATATTTTTGTCAAAGTGGATAATTTTTCGATGGATAGTTGTTATTTTTCACACCGAATTTTACAATTTAATAAATAAATCAAATTTCTCTCGGATTCTTCTTTCATTAAAATGTGATAAAAATGAAAATTTTCTAAAAGCTGAGGAGCAACCCCATAATATGTAGTATGAAACCACCATTATGCTTCACAGTGAGTGTAATTTCATTTGTTCTGAAACTATTATCGCCTAGATTCATAATATTCTCATCCAAATAAAACCATTCGATTAACCGATCAATGAAAATTTGAATTTTGCTCCTATAAAAGTGTGGGATCGGGAAGATAATGACTCCGCTCTGTTCCGTTCCGCACAATTGTATTGTTGCTGTCGTACAACGACGTGACTCGTGGTGCGGGTTACGCTCGACTCTCTGGTACGATCATCGCCACCGTACCAAGAGGCCTTCAAAAACAAAAGACGGTCAGAGACGACGACAACGGCTTTTCGGCTCACGCGGCTCTGGTCGTCTCGTGTGCAACCATCGTCTCGTGTGCAACCATCGTCTCGTGTGCAACCATCGTCTCGTGTGCAACCATACATTGTAGCGGCTTCGAACGGCTAAGGCGTATGTGGCGCCTTGGCCGCCACACTACCCCCCTGCCAGTAATTGGCACAATTACGAAAAATTGACCGACTACATTACCACTACCATTTACTCTATTATATAAAATACGTTATCCTAACTAAGATTTACATTACAGTATTTGAACACAGTTGAAAAAAAAAAGGAATTTACATGGAGTTTAATATATAATACGTAATACCTAAAAATACATGAAAGTACATAAAAGTGATGGAAAAAAATAAATGGTATATGATACTTATTATAATAATGCGCAAGCCTTAAGTACTACCGCGTAATTTGAAATCGCTCGGGAAAACGTACGCGTCTACCTGAACGCGTGACACGTTGCTGTATAACCGGCGCATTGTCAGGTACGTTTGTTTGTGTGACCGGCTGATTTTCTATGCTCACGGGATCCGGTCTGTTTTCTGCTAGCATATAAGCAGGCTTTAGCCTTTCAATTGATATATTTATTTCCTTACCTCTAATGTTTATTGTAAATGTTTTTTCGCCTCGGCGCACTACGGCGTATGGACCTTCATAAGCGGGTTGTAAAATAGTTTTGGCTGAATCTGTTCGGATGAAAACATGTGTTGAACTGCTAAGATCTTTGAAAACGAATGTACGATTAACGGAATGGCGTGATGCATTAGAGGGACTCAATTTAGAAAAATGGTTGCGTAGTCTATTAGTAAAATCGGAAGCATTTTCTGTGCCTTCCGCTGAATGCGAAGACAAGAACTCTCCCGGTAATCTTAATGGCTCGCCATAAACTAATTCCGCTGAGGTAGCGCCGAGGTCTTCTTTCCAGGCGGAACGAATACCGAGTAGAACCGTCGGAAGTATTTCTGTCCACTTGTCGGATCCGTGGCACCTTATAGCCGACTTGAGCTGTCGGTGAAAACGCTCTACCATCCCATTGGCCGCTGGGTGATACGCCGTTGTGCGAAGGCGTGTGGATCCAATTAAATTGTTCAGCGCAAAAAATAATTTGGATTCGAACTGCCTACCCTGATCGGTGGTAATCCGTACGGGAGCACCAAACCGCGCTACCCAACCGTCATAAAAGGTTCGAGCTACGGTTTGGGCCTCCTGATCGACCATGGGGAAGGCTTCCGGCCACCGCGTATATCTGTCTACACAGGTCAGACAATACCTGAAACCTTCGGACACCGGTAAAATTACTATGTCTAAATGAATGTGTTCGAATCGCGCAGAAGGTTTAACAAATGTAGCCAATGGTGCAGTCACATGACGGGAAATTTTTGATCTTTGGCACGGTATACAGCAACGTGTCCACGTGCGAACATCTCTTTTAATCGACGGCCAAACATAACGTTGCGTTATGAGCTTGATCGTCGCGTTAATACCTGGATGTGATAATACATGTAACATATTAAAAACTGCACGTCGGAAAGGAGGGGTGACATAAGGTCTTACATTCTTAATCGAAATATCGCAAAAAATTTCGGAACACGTGCCAGGCAACAAGACTTTGCGTAATTGCAGGCTAGATTCGCTATTCAACAACCGCTGCAACTCCTCATCCTGGGCTTGCGATTTTGCCAATTCTTCGAAATTAATCGAGTGGTTAACCGTTTCCACTCTGGACAGTGCATCGGCAACGACGTTGTCTTTACCGGAAATATGTTGAATATCTGTAGAGAATTGCGCAATGTAATCTAGGTATCGGAATTGTCGAGGAGAGCATTTATCTAATTTCTGTTTGAAAGCGAAAGTTATGGGTTTATGGTCTGTAAAAATCGTGAAATGTCTGCCTTCGAGCATATGTTTGAAATGTTTTATTGCTAAATAGATAGAAAGTAGTTCCCGGTCGTAAGCTGAATACTTCTTTTCGGCAGATCCTAATTTCTTAGAAAAGAATGCTAATGGTTGTCGTTCGTTGCCGACGCACTGATGTAAAACAGCTCCTACGGTGTAATCAGAAGCATCGCAGGTAACCGACAATGGAGCGTTGACCGCAGGATGAGAAAGCAGGGTTGCGTTTGCTAAACTATTTTTGGTATTTTCAAAAGCCTGACGCGCTTCCGAAGTCCAGGCTATCGAGGTCTTGCCCTTTAAATTGCCGGCTAGAAGGTCGTTCAAGGGTGCTTGAAAGCGAGCGGCATCTGGGATAAAACGGCGGTAAAAATTAAGCATTCCCAAGTACTGCCTCAAATCCTTCGCGTTTTTCGGAAGGGGAAATGACTTTATGGCTTGTACCTTGCCGGGCAAAGGTTGAGTGCCGCTTTCATTTACCCGATAGCCTAGAAATTTAACTTCTTCCTGCCCGAACGTGCATTTATTCGGATTAACAACAATGCCATAATCTTTTAATCGTTTAAATAATAATTCTAAATGGCGCAGGTGATCGGCTTGGGATTCTGAGGCGACCAAAATGTCGTCTATATACGCGTAACAAAAATCGAAACCGCGTAAAATTTCGTCGATAAAGCGCTGAAATGTTTGCGCGGCATTTCGTAACCCGAACGACATGTACGGGAATTCAAAAAGCCCGAACGGCGTTGTAATGGCCGTTTTTCCGACGTCTTCCGACGCAACCGGAATCTGATTATAAGCTCGGACGAGATCTATTGTGGAAAATACCTTTTTGCCACTCAGTTGTTGCGCAAAATCCTCAATGTGACGCACGGGGTATCGGTCGGGAATTGTCCGTGCGTTTAACGCTCTATAGTCACCGCAAGGCCTCCAAGCTTCTTCGCCCTTCTTCGGAACCATATGAAGGGGTGCTGACCACGCGCTCTTCGAAGGACAAGCGATGCCCATCTTCACCATCGCGTCGAACTCCTTCTGGGCAGCCCTGAGCCGGTCCGGTGCAAGCCGCCGCGGCTTGCTGGAAACGGGTGGTCCAGGGGTTGTCTCGATGTAATGCACCGTTTGGTGCGTAGTCCTCATCGGGGTGCCGCTAGGCCGTGTAAGTTCCGGCATCTGCATCAGGAGCTGGTGGTAAACGGTAGTCCCTGCTACTGTCTTCACCGACGGCGTTTCATCCTCGGCTCGTGTTCCGCGGACCGTTAACGACGTGGTCCGATCGACGAGGCGACGATTGCGGATGTCCACCATAAGATCGAAGTGATCGAGAAAGTCTACCCCGATTATGGGTTTTGTAACATCCGCAACCACGAATCGCCACACGAAATCCCGTCGTAGGCCGAGGTGCAGGTTTAACGACACTGTCCCGTAGGTGTTAATTACACTCCCATTCGCCGCCGCCAGCTGGTACTCCGATCTTTCTCGCAATCCGCCTAGCAGGCGGCGCGGAAAAACGCACAAATCGGCCCCGGTATCCACTAAAAATTCCGTCTTCGAGCTGTTGTCTAAGATGAAGAGGCGGCGTGATGCTGGATTTGTGTCGCTGGCCGCCATCAACGACTCCCCAGGTCGTTTCCCTGATCCGTGGCGTTCCAATTGCACGGTGCAACGCACCTCTGCGCGGCCGGACCGAACCGCCAATGGTACCAGCATTTCCCTTGATGGTCCATTTGTCCTCCCGCGGGCCGCTCTCGCGATCGCGATAGAGATCGTCTGCGGTAGCGCGAGTTTGGATGATTTCGGTGGGTCCACCTGCGACGGGAAGATTGCCCCTGGTCCACCAAGGATTCACGGATGGCAGAAATTTCCTGCCTCAAGGAAAGAGCCAATTGTGACATCTTAATGTTTAACATGGCCTCGATGCTCGGGCCCGGCGGGGGTATTTGGCAGGATGCAGATACGCCCGTAATCGCGGCCTCCGTGACGTGTACCCGCGGTGTCATCGTATCCGCAACAGCGTCTGCCAACTCTGCCACCTTATCCAGCGGGGTGTCCCGCTGCGTGGCTAAAATCACCTGCATATTAGCAGGTAGTCGGCCCATCCAAAGCGTCCGCAATACACCGTCCGAAAAAGCCGTACCGGCCAATCCGCGCAGGTGACGAAGAAATTGAGACGGTTTTCTGTCCCCGATTTCCTCGTGTTCCAATAACCGCCGCGTTTTCTGTTCCTGCGACGCACTAAGCCGGCGAATGAACTCATTTTTTAGCGTCGTGTACGGATCCGCGGCCGGGGGATTCATGATAATGTCTCTTACTTCCGCGGCGTGTCGCGCACTTAACGCGCCGAGAATGTACCCGAATTTCGTGGTCTCCGACGTTACATTGGATACCTCAAAACTTCTCTCTACTACAAAACTCGGGTATCCGTACAGCGACGCGATCAACTGCCAACGGCACACCCGCGGATGTCCCTGCGTTAACGTTAGGGTCAGTCATTTTACCAGTCTTGGTCACATAGTTTCACCGCACACACACACCGCGCTTACTATTTGTCAGACCGTGTCCTTTTCTTATGTCCTTAACACTATACACTTATTTCTCTACACTAACTAATATTGTCCGTATACAAAAAATGTCCAAATTTTCTTAAAAAAAACTTTACTTGCGCGGCGAGATCACGTCGGGGTCACCAATGTGGGATCGGGAAGATAATGACTCCGCTCTGTTCCGTTCCGCACAATTGTATTGTTGCTGTCGTACAACGACGTGACTCGTGGTGCGGGTTACGCTCGACTCTCTGGTACGATCATCGCCACCGTACCAAGAGGCCTTCAAAAACAAAAGACGGTCAGAGACGACGACAACGGCTTTTCGGCTCACGCGGCTCTGGTCGTCTCGTGTGCAACCATCGTCTCGTGTGCAACCATCGTCTCGTGTGCAACCATCGTCTCGTGTGCAACCATACATTGTAGCGGCTTCGAACGGCTAAGGCGTATGTGGCGCCTTGGCCGCCACAAAAGAAACAAATAACAATAAATTTTATTTATAAATAACAATAAGTTTTAAATGCAATAGATTACATTAGAAAAATCTGTAATTTAAAATAATAAATATAAAAAAGTTTCTATTAGAAAGGACCTCGATTTTGAAAAATGTAAATCACTCTTTAAAGTTATTTTACATTTATTAAAATGAATTCTACCGATCAAGCGTGAGTATAACAAAATTTAGAGAGTAATAATTACTATGTTTATTTTAATTTCTAATAAAATATTCTAATTTTCTATGGAATTTCCCTGGAATTCTGCAAATATAAAAATATGTGAATAATTTATTACTGTATATTTTCATATTCTCTATATCCCCAATAAATTATCGTTTAAATTCGTTCGAGGAAAATTAAAAAATACATTTTAGTTTTTTAACATTATTTTCCTCTGCTTTTCATTCGATGGAATTGATCAGTTTGCCTTTTGAACGACTCAAACGTAAAGATACGTTGAAATAAAATCTTTAAACTTTCGTTGCATAGCCAGGAGTGTTTTCAAAATAATATTTATCGCCATTTCTTTCGAACTATATTATTTTCTGTAAAGGAAAGAACATCGTTGATGTCGAGGAACAATTATTCGCAATATCGACCAGCGTTTACCTTCCGATCCTTAGACGTATCTACTTCGACAATATCGAGCATGAGTTACGCGCGTTTACGCTAAATTTTACGTATGAATATAAACACACAGCCGGCTATATTGGCACGAAAGGTATATCAGCGAGGTTTATCGTAGCCATTACGGAAACATTAAGTTCCTCTGCCAAGGGAACCAGTTTGATGGAAGGGGTAAAAATGGTTCGGTGGTTTCCGCTTCGAGCAACCCTTGGTGCTTGTCCGTTGCATCAGTGATGCGATTAGTTACGCGTGACAACAAAATAAAAAAAAAAAAAAAAAAAAAGAAGAAAAAAGAATTAGTTTTCACAGCAAGCGAGATAGGTGTTATCGTTATCGCTATCCTATCGAGAATCGCATTAATGTCGTAAGATTCTCGCCTCTCTGCAGCTTGTTAATAATAACAATCGATCTCCAATTAAGTTTAGAATAGCATTAACGCGTCGATAGTTTCCCTTATCTATCGATATCTTCGACACTTTTACGAACTACAGAGTAGGAAATAGAAATATTCAACAGTTCACTGAAACGCTTGTTATTTTGTAACGTATCTTTCGTATTATATTTTGTTATTATTAAAAAATTTACAAGCATCGAGGTTCGTTTATTGCTACCAAAATGACATGAATACAAAGAAATTTATAAGCAACATTACCGTGCATTCAATTCTATATAATTTTTACTTTTTTTAAATTATTATGCACTTCAATGTAATAGCTAACTGGTTCATTGAGTGTTTTTATTTTATTTAGCCTTCGTACATTAAAAAATTTCTTTTTAGAATTGTAACATTCGATGTAAATCATCTATTTTCGAAGCTTATTAAAATTTTTACTATCCGTGAACGTGTTAAAGAGACTTTGTGGGGTCGAAAGAAGCGCCGGTCATCCGTGACCGCCAAGTCAGTCAACGCGTTAATTGCTTTAAAGTCATCGCGATTATCATGCTTTCTTGCGTGTCTGCTTGCTTTTCTATGGTGTATCTCGCGTTCGGTGGTAAATTATGGGCGCAAAATGCAACAAACCGTGGAAGTTCCTGAATTAGACGTGTTTCGTGGAAACTGTTACGTGCATAACCCGATGCAAAGTACAAAGACGGTATAGTCGGCGGTGGTTCTAAGAAAATCAATCGACAGTGTTCGTAGAAATCATGCAGTGCTGCGATATACAGGGTGTCCCGCTCCAGCGATGGATTTTCCACGCGAGAACGATAAAAAAAAGTTCCTACAGAGGATCAATTAATCTAGGAAATGCTACAAAATTCGAGAATGTTAGACATTTTTTTACTAGGTCCTCCCATAAAAGCTCATACCAAGCTCGTACTAATTATAATTCACTATAAATGAGAAGAAACTTGTTTGAATTCTCTTCTGTGTTACTTCTATTTACGAAGCAGTTTCTTTTTTGTGTTTTGTTTCTTTTTTCAATATTAAAGTGCATGTGATGCCTAATTACAAAATCAATAGAGAGATATAATAGTATAAACAGTATAAAAATCAACAATACGTAGTGTTTTCTCAAGCAGTCACTCATCCTAGTACCGACTGCGTCCAAACATTGCCTAACTTCGGTCATCGAACGAGGACCAGTGTTTTCAACGTGTCATGGCCACTGACAAATTTCATTTTTAATTTATACAAACATCTTATATACCAGTTTCAAAAACAACGAGTCAATTCATAAGAAACAAGCCCTTTCCATTTATAGCAAATTGAATTTACTCAAACGTAAACCCATAAATATCTCAACGTATAAAAAAATGAATTCATAACGAACAAGCTTTTTTTCATTTACAATGAATCACCATTACAGTGTACAAACACTAGTGAGAATACTGTATGTATTAAATGTTTTTTTGAACGTCATTAGGACAAAAAAATTTGTCACCTAACAAATGAATGTTACGTCTTCAAATAAACAATATTTCAATTTCTTCGAAGCCAAGATCAATCGAAATATATTATTTATGAAATACCAATTAACATCACTTAAAATTGCTAGTTTTATATTTGAAATTTTCATCCAGATGTGTTGCAAGCAATTCTAACCTAAAAGAAAATCAATTCGTACGTATCGGAACGAGTTTTTTTGTATCGTTTACGTAATTTTTTTTATCGTTTGCATAATTCGTTGTTGAGATACCGGGTTTTTTGCGTGTCGTGATTTCGTGCAAGCACGGGAAAATAAACAGGAGAGAGGATTTCCGTGGAATCGATGGAGAAAATGGCCGTGCGCGCCGCCCCGGACGCGGTCGGAAGAATCGGTTGCAAAAATTGAGCGGTGAGAGTGCACCGAAAGAGAAGCCAAGGCAGAACCGAGAGGTGCATTAACATTCCGAGCATAATTCCAACATAAATATCGGCTCGTAAGATATGCAAAGTGTGATCAGCAGAAAATATCTGGCAATTACACTTATTTTGGACGCCGCCTGGCCGTGAAGTAGCTGATGTAGTGTATATCGATCCCCCCCCGTCAGCCCTTCCGTTTAACGGATCATTACGAACGTGTTACAAACACGTCATTTGCGAAACGCCGGGCAACTATAGTATCGACATCGTCGTAAAAATAGTTGCGGGGTTGGTTTTACACGAGAGCAACGCGGAAACAAACGATACCCTGTCCACGGAGCTCGACGACCCCTCGATACGATACGGTTCATCCTAATCTTTCGGATAGATTAACGCTGGATTTACGGAACCTGTCAATTTCACGGGTCTCAGATTCCGTACTTAAAGTCAGGGAACTCGTAAATATTACTTGTTGGCAAACGATACTGGACAATATATCCTAATTAAAAGAAATATCGTATTTTCATGTAATCTTCAACAGGAGAGCTTTTGATAAAAAAACATGTGCAATCAATGCCCATGAATTTAGTATCAATGCGTTAAATCGAAACTTTGATTTTAGACGAGTGAAGAGTTCGTTGCAACAAGGGGGTAGCTTTTTGTTACGTATCCTATTTTTATTAACAGAAGTGTGATCTTCTACTTGGTGTAAATAGGAATTAGCTCCGAGAGCTGATAAGACCTTATTTATCTTCTTTCGTTAGTATTTTACTATTTTTATATTTATTCAAAATTGAATATATTCTCGGTTCTTTAGAGCTTGCGTGTTCGTCAAAGTTTGCCAATTAGATTTTGCAAACTTTTATCTTCGTCTAACATATTTACTGTTGTACAGTTGATCGAGAAACGTATATGTATATAGGAACGGAAGGGTCAGTCGAGCGCTTGCGAGAGAGCAGCCCCTCTGGTGGAGAGTACAGGAGGTGTCGCCACTCTGTATACACTATAATACATTTTGTCAGAAATACTTTAATATAAGTTGAATACTGTTAATTTATCGGAAGGCAGGACAATAACGTTATTCTGAATATTTATTCGTTTATTTGACATTTTATCGCTGTCAATTGCACGTAGTTACGGCACTGCCGTGTGCCAAGCCAGGCGAGCAAATGCCAAACACGCGTCGTCGACTTATATTTTCCCGACTTGTTCGAATCGAAAGCCGTTTCGACACTTTGTGCGAACGGTTTCTTCTTTAGAAATGCCCGCAGAATCCGATCCTGGGCAGAGTTTTCAACAACTTTCCGTAAAAATACAAAAATAATACGGTGAAACTATGCAAATTGACCTTTTTTAAAAATTTGATATTAATTTAAAATTACTTAAAACCAGAAACAATTGATAACATGTGTTATAGTTTGGGAAAGACCACCATTAACACGAACGTATTTAATGTACTTATTATTAGTTTAATAATTTAATTAATTTAATACTACATAGTATAACTTTTACGGAAATAAAAAGAAGAGCATTTCACTATCGAGTACTACGACATTCTACATCGCGCGGGGAAGTCCCATTTGAATAATTCTAATAGATGGTGACTGCATTCCTCAATAACTTTTTTTGCAATACGTACTATTAACTGTTGGACAGTTTAATTGTTTGAAATAGGGTGAAAGAGCATAATTGAGTAGAAAAATACAGGCTTCGCGGAAGACATAGAGTTGTTATTTTGAAAAAGTGCCGCCAAGAGGCGGATAACCTCGTTGCACGAGTGGTTAGAATGCAAATAAGGGTGTCGTACATAAATGTGAGGGTTACTCGGTAATCAGGCACAGAGTCTTGGCGTTTGACCCAGATTAAAGCTATAAACAACCGAGTCATAACACAGAATAGAACACCCACCTTACATCAAAGGTTTATGCTGCCTACACGCTACCTACGTTTCACATCAAAGTCTCGTATTTCAGTTGACGAAACGAAGAGTTTTCGGCCCTCCGCCGTTTCCAAACAACGTTCGAACGCACTAAATTCAACCATAAGACCAGATACATAAACCGACGATCGCGTCGTTAACCAAATTACTATCTAGCTGCAACGATTTAGTATATTCATATACTAAATTTCAGCCATAAGACCAGGCACCATAAAGTAATCATCGTGTCATTGAACAAATACGATTATTTGTATTACTTTTTCCTGAAACAGTAGATACTTTTATTTTATTTACACATTTTGTTTACTACTCGAATATTTCATATTCCAAAACGATAGTTTATCTTAACAGTCCTCATAATGGCTAAACTTTTCATAGTTTCGATCTAGTGGAAATATATTTCTTCATCCTCGTATATTCGTTATGATTTCTGAATTTATGAGAATCGAAGTTTCTGATTAATTTGTTCGAATTAAGTCAACTACTCTTGAAGACTAAAGTCAGGCACAAAGTGTTAGAAATGCTATTATGACAAATTATAAATATTGGTATACCGTGATGAATACACGAGATAAAATTTGAACCTCAATTAATATAATAAAGATGATTGAAACGACAAAATCACGTACGCGTGACAGCGGCCGTCAAAGTGACACTCCGCGCCTTGCTGCATTATAAACATGTCTAATAAGATTGTTTATGCTATCTGTATGCAATTTAAAATCAAAGATGACACTAGATGCAACTTAATTTTTAATTTTCAAAGCATATTTAAAACCATTTATGTTGTTTATATCATATCGATTCATTTAATCCTTTTTGCAAGTTTTCTAAGATTTCAAACTTGTACTAGATCTACTGGAAAGTTCTGATCGATTTTTAAGCAAAAAAAAGCAATAGTATACTTATTATTAATGTTAAATTTATAGTGGAAATTGCACTAATATTAACAATTTCCTTGATAACCAAAAGAAAATACTTTCCTTTGCCCGTGATTTAATTAATAATAATACACACATTAAATTATGAGAAAATCTTAATTTATCGTGCAAATATTCTGCGTCGCGTCCATATTTCGCGATTGATACGATCGTTGTTCGACGCTGGTGCGTCGTTTCGAGATATCAGACGATTCCGAAGATCAGTTTTCGTTGTCACGTTTGAAAAACGAGAAAGAAATCAGGGCCGGGAACGTGGAAGATAAATGAAGAAGCGTTGCACAGAGGAAGAAAGCCCCATCGGGCGCATAAATAACGAGTGGAACGTCACGTGTGGCAATTCCGGTGGACGCCAGAACGCTGTAGACCCCGCTCGATACAACAATTTTCACCGTCGATGTAACTCCTGTGATTATCAGTTACGGTGCTGATATATCGTCGCCCGAGTTATTATTCTCTGATTGAATATGTAATTGCAACCTGGACGGGACGAACTAACAGCCCATTAAGTACGATCTCGCGCAAGAGACTGCACCCCTTATATGGGACGCGAAATCTTCCTTATCCGCTCTGTAATCGATGGGATTATTAGATTAGACAAACAGTGAGCCACGAAACTAATTTTTACCACCGCGTACACGATTTCTTCAATGGGTTATTTAACATATATCGTGAAACGCGTTTTTTTAAACTTTCTTTGCGAATTTTTTACGCAGATAACACCTTTTACTGTAAAATTTGCAAGAGCTGTTCAAATAATTTAAATAATTTAAACATAAAAGGAAAATGGCGACTAAAATATGTTTGAATAATTTTATTTAAACAGCTGCATTATTTTTACTCAACACTGACAAATTTGTTTTGTTAAAATAAAATTGTTAAGTGAAGTGTTTCAATTAACTCAGATTTTCATAGATTTCTCATAGTTTTGAAAATTGTTTATATGACAGTTACTTAAAGATCAGTATTAGCTGTTCTTCATCAAATTATAACTGCTAAACTATAATTAAATATTAAATACTTACATCAAACATTGAGGAGTGTGAAATGAGAATTATTCTACTTGAAAAAAGAAAATTTGTTAAATAATCTTCAATTTCAGGGAAATATTTAATTTTAATACTGGAGAATGATTCTAGAAGTCAAGAATAGCTGAGAATTTAGATCTATTTGTCAAGAAATGACCCTCCAAATAAACAATATGAGAATTAATCGAAGTTGACGCTGCGATGAATTAAAAAAATAATTAATAATATAGTCTCATTCGTTCTTCTCGAGTATCGATTTTTAAACAAGGAGTAATTTTAATTTTAGCTTATTTCCCGAGTTGTATTGTATACGAAGTTAAAATTAAAACCTGCATACTCCTTGAAATTTGCATAGTTTGCTGTGCAAGCGTGATTTTTGTCGTGTGCTTATGTCTAAAACCGGCCTCGGTGTATTTTTATATTTTATCCAGCGTATGTATCAAATTTAGCCTGATCGTTTACCAGCCCCACCGGATTTAGGTTGATCGTAAGATTATTAATTCATCGAACAAAGTCGTTTTCAGCGTATTTAATCGAAATTGGTCCGACTTCTGTTTTACAGTCATAACATCTTAGCTATCGAAACACCCTTCTTCCAAATTAGTAATTACGTACAATGCATTTCTGCCTTAATGATCAAATAAAAAGAACAAAAAATAACAGTTTTCTAGCCCTGATTTTGGTCATACACTAGGCGAAATCGAGGAAAACGTTTGGCAGAGTTATTTGACAGGGTCGTTGGAATGACTAAAATGTTATACAGCGAAGAATTGAACATTCTATCATCCACCTCGTTCGTCATCAATTAATAACCATCGGTATGTATGGATATAACGGATGATATACCGTAAATACTTCACGGGCATTCTGTAACTACGAGTCGAGGCCGCCCGCGTCGTGAACTCAAGATGTTTATTTGGTTTTCCCACGAAGAATGTCGTGAAGAACACTCGAAACTCAGGCAACCATGTACGTAAAGCACCGTAGAGTTTCCGAGACCCGATGCTTTGATCGTTGTCATTGTCAGCGTTTGGAACCCAAGGTGAAACGAATAAGGTGTGGAGCCGAGTACCGTGACCATTTTTCCAATTTTGATCATTCATACGTCGTTTACAAGCGAACGGACGGATTTTTATCCCACTCTGTTACTTCTTGTTCGTTTTAACCATACTGTTAAACACACTTTCGTTCGCAGATGCATACGCGCGAACGTTGCTTTCAATTTTCTTGTTTCTTCTCGTAATTTTAATAATGTTACTTCACGTCTGTCCCATTTACAGTCGAATATTACGTTCTTTTGTATCAAAAAGGCATCGTTTGGGGTGTAAAATGGACGTTGTATGTCATAAATATCGAAACTGATTTTTTATGTAATGTTTATAATAATTAAGAAACATTCAATCACTAAACTTTGTGCTCGAAATGTTAACAATAGTTTTAGTACTATTACACTCAATTTTACGACTTTTTCAAAGTCATCTTGTTTGATTTGTAAATTTGAAAATGCTTTATGCTGTAATTTTGTATAGAAAATTCTATTAAGGCAGGAGTTTAGGTTAGAGATTCAAAAATTATTCGACGGTGAAAAATAAATTTTAACGTTGATATTAAGAAAGTTATTCAAAAAAGAAACTAATTGGGAGCCCTTTTTCTAACCACATCGTGCTTCCCATTTCCTATTTTTGAGAATACTTAACGCTGTAATTTTTGACATGAATTTTGCCAAGGCAGGATTTTAGGTAACAGATTCAATAATTATTCGACGGTGAAAAATGAATTTTAACGTTAATATTAAGAAAGTTATTAAAAAAAGAAACTAATTGGGAGCACTTTTTCTAACCACATCATGCTTCCCATTTCCTTTTTTTGAGAATACTTAACGCTGTAATTTTTGACATGAATTTTGCCAAGGCAGGATTTTAGGTAACAGATTCAATAATTATTCGACGGTGAAAAATAAATTTTAACGTTGATATTAAGAAAGTTATTCAAAAAAGAAACTAATTGGGAGCCCTTTTTCTAACCACATCGTGCTTCCCATTTCCTATTTTTGAGAATACTTAACGCTGTAATTTTTGACATGAATTTTGCCAAGGCAGGATTTTAGGTAACAGATTCAATAATTATTCGACGGTGAAAAATGAATTTTAACGTTAATATTAAGAAAGTTATTAAAAAAAGAAACTAATTGGGAGCACTTTTTCTAACCACATCATGCTTCCCATTTCCTTTTTTTGAGAATACTTAACGCTGTAATTTTTGACATGAATTTTGCCAAGGCAGGATTTTAGGTAACAGATTCAATAATTATTCGACGGTGAAAAATCAATTTTAACGTCAATATTAAGAAAGTTATTCAAAAAAGAATCTAATTGGGAACACTTTTTCTAACCACATCGTGCTTCCCATTTCCTTTTTTTGAGAATACTTAACGCTGTAATTTTTGACATGAATTTTGCCAAGGCAGGATTTTAGGTAACAGATTCAATAATTATTCGACGGTGAAAAATGAATTTTAATGTTAATATTAAGAAAGTTATTAAAAAAAGAAACTAATTGGGAGCACTTTTTCTAACCACATCGTGCTTCCCATTTCCTATTTTTGAGAATACTTGACGCTGTAATTTTTGACATGAATTTTGCCAAGGCAGGATTTTAGGTAAAAGATTCAATAATTATTCGACGGTGAAAAATCAATTTTAACGTTGATATTAAGAAAGTTATTCAAAAAAGAAACTAATTGGGAGCACTTTTTCTAACCACATCGTGCTTCCCATTTCCTATTTTTGAGAATGCTTGACGCTGTAATTTTTGACATGAATTCTGTCAAAATTTTGGTAACAGATTCAATAATTGTTTAACGATGAAAAATGAATTTTAACGTTAATATTGAGAAAGTTATGCAGGGAAAACTAATTGGAGTCTCGACTTTTGATCACATTCGTCTACATTTGTAAAATATGTGGTTTAAAATAGGTATGTACAAAAGGTTGTAAAATATGGAAAAAGTCACGAATGTTGAATTGTGTACATCGAACGCGGTTAAATTCCAAGTATTGTTGTGGTCGCCTTACAATCGATAAAGGGTCGTTGGCAGAAACTAATCCAATAGGCGCGACTAATGCATTTTTTAAGACCTTGTAGGGGGTCGACGTCACTGTAAGTCGATATCCATAGCTCAAATGTCATGGTTTGGTCTGTACTTCGAACTGAGGCTTACCTCTACTTCGAAATGCACTCGATTCCTCGTACAAAAAACAGAAAAACAAAATACATATTAAAACATTATTGTTACTACTGATTTTTTGCAAGACAACTGCCCTGAAGTCATCTTCATTCACCCTGATCGGAGCGAAATTAGAATTTTTCTTTGGAAAAGTCGCGAGAAAATATTCTCAAATGTGTCAAGAATAATTCAAAGTGAAATTTTGTAATTAACTAATCAGGAAAATTCTGTTTTTTTCTTGAAAAACAGATCTCAGAAATTGAAAAGGAATTTTACACGAAGATTTACAATTTTATAATGAAAGATGTTTTCTTTGAGTTCTTTGAATATTCAAGAATCAGTGAGTATTTAAAATATATAGCAAAAGGTTTCAAATTTTTTATTTAGATTGACTTCGATATACAGGACTATATTTATACACTATAGTTTCCTTGTTAATAGAATGGAACGTCTAATTAACAGATAACAAAGATACCACAATCAACGTGCGTGTCTAATGTACGCAGGACGTTGAAATATCAAAGAATATTCTACAGATATCAGATTAGGTGATTGTGTGTATCTAGTAAAAGATTTGGAAAACGTCTATATAGATCGTGGAGATACAGAGAGATTAGAATGTGTAATTATAGAACACATTTTCTGTCCTATTTATATATGTATAATCATGTAGAATCTATTTTTTCTTTAGTCAGAGAATTTCCAGCGACTACAAAGCATTTCTTCGATCTCGAGGAAGTTATTACGAAAAAACTACATAAATTACGAAATATTTTTGTTTTATTTTCGTACGTGCAATTATAGAGAATATATTTTTATTCGTCTAGAGGAACATATCAACGAAGAAAATAGAAAAATTGTTGTTCCTTATAGAGGAAGACTATAACGTTCAATTATGAAACGTTTCTGAAACTACAGTACTTTTTTGGTAGCTGATAATAATAAAAAAACAACAAAGTGGACCATCAAACTTGACCAAATCAATTACTTTCGTAACTACTCAACAAACCAAAATTTTGTTTATCACGAATGAAAAAGTTGGAGGTAACCGTGAGAATTCACTTGAAAAGAAGACACGAAAGATATAAAAAACGTCGCCATATTGACTGTTCTTAGAAATCGTGTCATCCACGATTAAAGAAAATTTTGATTCATCCACTAGTTACGAAACCAACCGAGTTGGTCAAATTATCATCCGAAGAAACTTGCTTCGAAGAAAATAGAAAAATCGTCGTTTTTAATACAGAAAAGGGAATACAAGCGAATACGAAACGAATATTTAAAAACGATCGAGCAGGCGCCTGTTTTATCGTCTTGTCGACGAGATAATTTGAGGCAATCGTCTGTCTGTCAATGAGACATTGTATGATTCTCGATAATACTGATAGGGACAAATTCCGACATCGATCTGCTCTTAAATATTTAGCTTCTCGATCACTGACCCGTCTCAACGAGACCGTCTCGCCGCGGACGCGACATTTCCATCGCTATGGTTACAGCAACAGTTGCTGCACCAGCAGTTCGTTGTAGCTGACCATTGCACTCGTATGTACTCCCCTTTACTACCGAAGGAGCACGATAACGCGTCGAACGTGTTATCACGTTCGTATCGTCTTTCCAATCGAGACGATTCGTGATACCGACTCGCGTCTGCGCCACGAGATCCTGTTGCCCTCTTTCGTTCATTTTATTTCCATACTGGACACTCAAAACTACCATCTCGCGTTAGAATTATGCATTGGAAAACATCCCTCGTTTATATCAGGCCAAAAAGTTCAAGCAGCTCCTAATCCCTTGCTCTCCAAATGCGTACATAATAATAGTAACACAAACTTCATTGACTGAAATTACTTTACAGTCGCATATTAATTCTTTGCAATCCAAGAAACCGTTTTCGTGGAAGCAACTGGCTACTCGAATGGAATTTTGTGTTTCTCATTTTAAGGAATATCGAAATTGTTTTGTTAATTTCTTTGGGGGAAAAATGCAATTTTAACATTTCTTAGAATGGCAGAGAATTCTATTCAAGTAGCCAGTTACTTCTGTTAAAATGTATTCTTGGATTGCAAAGGGTTAATACGCGAATAGAAAGTAATGTTCTCCATTTCGTTTTATGGAAAAATACAATATGGCGGCAAAAAGTAAGAATAAGGATGAAAATGTTCCCGTGGGGTCTGCCTATTGATTCGAAGAGCGGTGGTTCGATCGCAGCGTCGTTCTTCCAGCAGTTACGTGACAAAATTCTGGGTTCGACGCCCCCGTCAGAGGTCGGGGGGATGGAAACGCGGACAAAACAAGACGCGAGTAACTCGCGACAAGTCAGCGGGATAAAGTTTTCCCGGTGACGGTGGCAACGGCGCCCGAAAACTTGCGAAAACTCCGAGTGTGTCCTTTGGTGCTCAGGTTCGCGGGGGTAGGTATCCACGCGTCGAAGGAGGCCAGAGAAAGGAGGCGATACTCTAACCTAAAGTCGATGGCCGGTGTAACCCGGGGGTACGGAGGGGGTGGTAACCGGAGGAAGGAGGAACACGGAGCAACGGGTACGATCGACTCGGTAAGTTCAATTTGTAAACAGGACTCTCGATAATAGAAAATTGTTACACCCTGAGGAGCGAGTTCCACCAGGGCAAAAGGTGAAACGAGAACAACCGTGCACGAAGTTTAGCGCCAAAACGATACCTGGGAAACTGTAACGAAAGAGCAGTTACCGAAACGGTTACACGGTATTATTCTGTTTGCAAAGACTGTTTACTGTGTGTACACGCGATCCTGGAGATTGAAGAGCTTACCGTTTATTCGCGAGAAAACAGGAAATGCGCTATTATCAACGACCATGTTGTTTCTACCGTTTTACGCTCCTAACAGACACTGTCCCAGATTCGGAGCGCAAAACTTTGTGGATTCTACGAGTGAGAGAAAATGTTATGCAAACATGGGTCGATTATCGCTGGATTAAAAAGCTACTAACAAAAGTGGAAAGTTAAATGAAAACTGAGACGCGATACGGTACTGGAATAGATCAATATTTATGTTTGTATCGATATTAATTTCTATTATAATAAATACGTGTAATGCAACAAATTCAGGATGCATTTACGGAAATGAAAATACAAATGAGCTTCGTGCAGTGATAAATTCTGTGGTCCAATGGTAATATAACATGTAATTTATTCAGGTCTAATAAACAGTGAAATTACTAAGGTAGCAAAGAAGAGATGTTTTATAAAACTGTTTCGATAGGGAATTCCCCGCGATCGACTGGCGAGCTTTACTTCGGGGGTTCCCCTATGGTCGACCAGTACTCGTAAAGCGCCATCATGCGGCCATAAACGTGCCACAAATTCTATTTTCAATCATCGTGAATCTTGCATTACTGACAGTGGTCCATTTTACAATGGAGTATTAGAATTTGTTTATAAATAATATTTACGCGTTCCTGAATTTCAAATATGGAATCAGACACCTATAAAATCGACGACTTCCGTGAATCTGGTATTAAAAAGTCACTTGATCGTTTAATCCCTTGCCATACAGTGACGAGTCTGACTCCTTACAAGATCTTGATGACATCTTTCACAATCATGAGTCTTATCTATTAAAATCAACATATTTTTACATTCACGAGGCATTCGTGAAACAAATCTATTCTTTCTTCCATTTAAACAAACTTAAACAGTACACAGTAGAAATTAAATAGTACGTCAAAGGGTTAAAGAAAATTTTATCCAAGAATAGTGTAATTTTAGTCACAATTTCCTGGGTCCCCCAAAACGATAATAAATACGTTTTATTTAATGGGATATTAAAGCATATTGAAACGTCGACGACATTGTTGCGATTCTCCTGTGCCAGCGATACCGAATACGCGCTTAAATCGTTTTAATAAACAGGGAGCGCGTTCTATTTAATGGAATATCAAGGCAGAAATCAGCGCAGACCGCGGAGAGGTTTACGACACGGTGTACGTATTACTAAATTGACCGCTAATGCTTAGCTTGCTCGACCTTCTTATTTCATCTTCGACATGGCTGTCATCACTCCTGGCGTCCCATTAAACTTTCACGACATAAAAATTAATTGCCGCTGGTGCAGTTTGCGCGTTGGACACTCGTTAGAGGGGTCCCGCGGTCCCCGGAGTAACGTCAGGCATAGCAACGAGAAACACGGAGGACACCCGAGTTTCGTGTCTTGTCCTCCACCCTTATAGAACATTGACATGCATGGTGGTAGTCGATCCATCGAGCGGATCCACGACTTCCCCGTCCCCCGTTTCGTGTTACTCGGCCGTTCGTTGTGATTTACACGATCATTAACGTATACGTCGCCCGGAGAATGAGAGATTTACGCCGTTTTGGGGGGAAAACGGCCGTCCCGCGGGAACTGTACCGGGTCGTTTTGAAGGACAGGCCGCATACGAATTATTCACCGACAGAACCGTTTTACGAGTGATCCGGCTCGTTATTCGTCGGACCCAAATCGAACTCGAGCTCGTTTTTTTTTTATACCAATAAACAGATTCCTAGCTGACCCTACAAATTTTACTTCCCGGGTGTAAATCTATTTTTATGACGGTACGCGGGCACATCCTTAATTGAGACATCCTCGTAAGATACTGGCTATCACGGCAAATTTGTAAAGGGCGCCCATTACATGTAGGATCTGGTTCCATCTTTGTTCGTTCGACTGTTCATTTTTACCCTGAGTTTGCTCTCCTCGCGTTTCAGAAGGCGTATTTGTAAAATTTCTTTTATCTCGAATGTGAAAATTTTATCTTTAGTACTAGGAGGACCCTCTGTGTGCAGTCTATGTATATGTGTTTTTGTAGTGCAATTCTATATTAAAAAAAGGCACAACTTTTTTATTCCTCGTTCTTTGCTATAAAATTTTTTTTAACATTCTTTAGGTATTTTTCTGATTAACACTTTCACTGCCATGTCACTCATATATGATAAATATAATGTAAATGCATCCTCAATTTTTTGTACTGGTTCATTACACATAAATATTATTTATAAACAATAATGCAAGATTAGTAATCAAGTCAGTAGTTCATAATGATTGAAAATAGAATTTATCACTGTACGAAGTTCATTTGTATTTTAATACTCCATATATGGGCGCCAGGATTTAACACTGTGATACTAGAAAAATTAATTCTCAAGTTAAGACGTCGAGGGAAATAAATTTGGATAGAATTTGTAATAGTGAAACAAATTTTAGGTTATGTAGCTTACAATGGACTGAAATTTCACTTTTGCAAAATATTATACTGTTTTGATCTGGCAGTGAGCGTGTTAAAAGGAAACCAAACACGACCTGCTATAATTATTTACTTATCCGATGAATTCATAATTTATTACGCTTCACAATCGGGGGTAGTATTGGACAAAATTCTTAAAAAAATTTTAAACATACATTATAATAAATTTTAACAATAATAATTATTTCATTAGAAAAACGTAATTATTAAACGATAAGGTAAGGAACAAATATTTTAATATACATTTTAGCGACAAGCTAAAGTTTTAACACTTTGGCTATCATGTAATCCATATATGGCTGACAGGATTTTTTACCATGGAACTAGAACAATTCTCAGGATGAAACGTTAAAGTTGAGATTTGAATATGATTCCTGAATTTTAATTACGAAAATAAGTGCAAAGTCAGTTGTCTGAAATTAAAGTTCTGGTCTAGAAAAACATTTGAAGATTTTAGTCAGTGAATGTGTTAAGTCAAAAGGGAGAGAATTAGTCTCTGACGATAAATGTGAACCGAAACAAGAATGTCATCGTCTTCTATGGATATTCTTGACCACCTGGACCCCTCGATCTCTCTTCGTTCCCCGTTTCCTATCCCTCTTTGTCTGTTTCTACGTTCGAAGCGAGCGGTAAAACACAAAGAACGTTGTCCCCTCGCGTTAAATGCGACTGTTCGGTTCCGAGTAACGCGCACTCAAGTCGGGAATACTGGGACTGGCTAAGCCAGCCAAGGATCAGAAATCAAGCGTCCAAGAGCCCGGCGACGAAAGGCATAGCGTGTCACCGAGGTATTCTCTTTTTACCCCACTCTTCCGGTTCCTCTTCCTACCGGTCTCCCTCTCAGCACATAGTTTCCTCCGTGGAACGGGCTGATTGACTTTTTAATTGAACCACTGCGCCTGGCAATTACTTCCCGTCCCTCTGTCCCTCCTTCGCATATTTTACATGCTCGATAATCGCCCGAGCGTGCCTTCTCTTCTTCGTATTATACATAATAGTTCCCTACGATCGACCACTTTGCTTTCGCTCCCATTTCTCCTATTCCTCGCTCGAATTTTACTTTCATTTCAGGAACTGTTCACTGTTGCAACTGTTACCAATCATGAATGTTTCAAATTATATTCGATATAAGCGGTTTTTAACCCTTTGCACTCCGAATTGTATTTGAATTTTGTTACCAGCAGCTTCCAAGTGTTTTATTTGAAATTTATGTCAACTAAAAAGTAGGGTAAATTTAAACAAATTCAATTAAATATATGTTTTACTTACACTATTGTTGTATTTTGTAATTTTCAAGTGTACGATATCTCTTTGGTTTGGACGCGAAAAAATGTCGAGTCACATTCGACATAGGAGTGCAAAGGGTTAATAGCGCTTGAATATTTGGGGTTTGGTGCAATGATAAAACGCAGGTAAACTATATCAAATTTAAATTTAATAATCTATTACTGTTAAATTTGATATAGTTTAACTGCGTTTTATCATTATCAAATTTAATAATCTATTATTGTTAAATTTGATATAGTTTAACCGCGTTTTATCATTGCACCAAACCCCAAACATTCAAGCGCTATTAAAAACCGCTTGAAGCGCATATCGAGTATAATTTGAAACATTCATGAATTATAAATAAATGTGCGCGCTGAACAGGAACTCTTCGTTCAGATTTTCTCTATCGAGACATTCGTACAGTTATTATATTTTATTTATTCCTTGAATATTATTCTCTATTCGTATATCTACTCGAATTCGTTCGAACAAGTTTGAAGCTGTTTGTTTTCTATTTCCCTTATTCGTCTTCGAATGAAATGGACAAATACATGAATAACAAATAATTTGTACATTAAATAGTTGAAACCCGTAATCGTAATGGATAAATATTACAATACTTCAGAGTACATACTGTTTGCTAATATATATTATAGAAATTATGATAGGAATTCGATGATGAAACAATTGTTTGTAGTTGAAGAATTTAGTGTGTGATTATTTCGCTTATTTATTGATCCAACGAAAATAATCGTGTCACGCATTTTCTCGGAAAGTTGAATTTATAAAATATTTTCTCTGTTTGAGCGCGTCAAACTTTCCACGGCTTGGATATCTGCGTGTTTGCGGCCATATTTATACCTTCTGTTTGCACGATAATTTTAGCGAGTCAGCGCGTTAACCAAGAATGTGTATACGATTATCACGATTCCAATGAGAGGAGTAACTCGAGACTTTATAAACGATTCACGCACTTCGACGATCTAGTTTTCCTATAATACAAACAATAAAACACGATCGTTTCGTCGTGTCGAAGATTTGATCGGTAATTTAAAAACGATTTTAAGCAGTCTTTTCTATCGGTATTTTTAAGGATTTTATTGTTTAACACTCCTTCTCGTACAATGATGAGTTTGACTCATGCGTTTACAATACAGTTTGCACAATGAAGAGCTAAGTGTAATAAAATGGCAACATTTTCAAGCGAAAAATTCAGTTTCTTGGCCAAAAAGACTCTCTTGGTTGAGTATTCTCGTGTAAAAGTTTGAAAAAATCGATTTTTTTTCAAGTATATCTTTTCGAAAACACATAGATAGATTTATTTATTTTAACTTATAATTCCAGGAAATGGACACACAAAATTCATAAAAAAAACAAGTTTATTTTCATCTATAGCGAACTAATATTAGTGTACGTGGGAGTAACTGTATATAGTAAAGAATTCTTGTAAACAGCACGTATTGTTGACTTGTACACTGTTTATAACATCATATCTCTCTATCGGTTCTATAATTGTGTCTTACTTGCTCGTTAATATAAAAAAAAGCTACTTTTTAAATAAAACTAACAGTGTAATAAAAACAACAGGTAAAAATACATGAATAGAATTCAAACAAGTTTCTTTTCATTTATAGCGAATCGACAAAATAAAACGAAAATCAAGAATATCAATTTCTTGACTGAGGCTTCGTTAAAAAGTTATTAACAATTAAATTAACAAATTTCAAATCGTTCTGGAAAAATTATTTTCGGTTGCGGGGGTCAATTGCAATAATTTTTGGTGAACACACATACCTCCGAAATCCTACCCACTTTCGAGAAAAAAATTCCTTACCGAAAATCTAATTAGGTTCCTAAAATCGATGAAGAAAAAAAATTTCAAATCGTTCTGGAAAAATTATTTTTGGCTGCGGGGGTCAATTACAATAATTTTTGGTGAAGAGGCATACCCCCGAATTCCTACCCACTTTCTAGAAAAAAATTCGAGAAGGTGTGAAATTTTTCGATTGAAAAAAAAAATTTCAAATCGTTCTGGAAAAATTATTTTCGATTGCGGGGCTCAATTACAATAATTTTTGGTGAAGAGGCATACCCCCGAATTCCTACCCACTTTCTAGAAAAAAATTCGAAAAGGTGTGAAATTTTTCGATGAAGAAAAAAAATTTCAAATCGTTCTGGAAAAATTGTTTTTGGCTGCGGGGGTCAATTACAATAATTTTTGGTGAGTAGATATACTCCCGAAATCCTACCCAGTTTCTAGAAAAAAATTCGAGGTGTGAAATTTTTCGATTGGAAAAAAAAAATTTCAAATCGTTCTGGAAAAATTATTTTTGGCTGCGGGGGTCAATTGTAATAATTTTTGGTGAATAGATATACCCACGAAATCCTTCGCATTTTTTAGAAAAAAATTTAGTACGAGCGGAACTTTAAACGTTAATAACTTTTTAACGAAGCGGACATCAACAAATAGGTATTCTTGATTTTCGTCTTATTTTGGCCTTTAGAATCCACCATTAAAATTTTTCCCAGGGTTGGTTGAACACCCTGTATAATAACGAATGTGTATAATAAAAATAAAAACACCAGGTATTGTTGATTACTTCGTAAATAGAAGTAACTCAGTGTGATAAACGACATGGAGAATTCATAAGAACCACAAGAAAAGTGGTAAAAATCATACAAGTGATAGATTTTAGAAAAATAATTTTGTCAAAAAGAAATGCTTAGAAATTCCTAGCTAGAATATCCCGAATTAATAGAAGCGTAAGATGAAAATATCGAATCGGGAGACGGGTAGAAAAATTGCACAGGGATGGGGGGGGGGTGCTGTATAATCGATCGCGAGAAGAGCTTTACGCATATTTCCCTGTCGTCTATCGGAGAACAATGAGTCCCGCCACGCGAGCGCGTGGACAAAAAAGACGAACGAACGATCCCCCATTATTTCGCGAGGGTGGGAACCACGCATGGGCGTGCGTGCGAACCTAAGCGCCTATATTCCGCTCTCGTACATCCTTTATACTTTATACGAACGTACGTCCCCCGTCTCCTCCAATATGCTTCTTTGCGGCGAAATCTTGGATATTTCCCAGAGAGGTGACATTAAAAGTGCAATAGCCCGATCTCAATGCGGCCTGATCGTTCGGTTAACGACCGTCAGAAATGGCCACGTCTTGGCTCGCCTCTGTCGACTACCGAGCTAATAATACAAAAAAAAAGAAAGAGAGAGAGAGAAAAAAAAATAAAAGACAGATAGGAAAATGGACGCTGGAATCGTGCACGTGTCGTTTGTCGATGGGCCCTTCTGTTCCCCGGGAGTGTGCCCGTTCGAGATCCATCAACATAGATCCCCGACGTTCGTCGTTACGCGGATACCGTATTGTGAGATTTGTGTGCGGAAAGGGGGTTGGCCTCACCCACCGTCTTTTGTGCCTACTGGCGATTCCACCGAACGGGTCGATCGTTTTACGACTGTGTGGCCGCGAGTTCTTACAATATTTATTTCGCAAGTTCGATAACGTAGGTACCTTCCGCGACGTCGATAGGACATTCGCGAACTGCATTACGTTCCGTCATGTTCGAGGACCGATTATTGTCCATCGAACGACGACACGGCGCTCGGCGATCCTCGAGAGGATTCTCAAACTAACGATTCTCATCGAATTTATGGGAATTTTACGGTAACGAAATATTTGAATCGTAGTTTTATCGGCTGACGTTCGATTCGAAGAAACGGAAATAAAATAATTTATTTTTTGCACACCTGACTCCCGTGCATTCGCGTTAAAATATTAATTGTGGTTAACTTGTTTGGGAAAGCGATTATTTGTGATTTTTGGATCCATAATATATGATTTTCAAAAGTGTAGAAAAAATAAATAAATAATTTAAATTTATTGAAACTATTATATATCGTAAATTAAGAGGAATCAAATCTAATTTAAAAACTGTAGAAAATATATTTATTGCATGTAGGAACATTTCCATGAAATTTATAGATGTTTCTGAAAATGGATTTTACATTATTTTTTTGTCGTCTGAAATCCACTTTGAAAGGGCAAAAATTGGGATTCTGGAAACGAATTTATTGCAATCTAAATTATTATTTAAAAAATCTATTAACAGACATATGATAATGATTAATTCTGAAATATATGTCCCATTTTATTCGTTCACATTTTCTAGTAATAACATTAATTGTGGTTATTTAAAAAGGCGATTATTTGTGATTTACATAGCAACATGAAACGTGGATAAATATAAACTGATATGTATTTTTTCACATTGGAAACAATAAGCAGGAATCCTAGCTCTTAATGCTCCTTCAATTTAACAACAAAATAATAATATTCTGATTCAATAAACTTCTGACAAATCGTCCAATAATCGAATGAATGATTACTTAGAGATTTAAATAGGAGATTATTACATTTTCCAAGCTCGTAAATTGTGCTCCAAATTGAATTATTTATTCGTGGAAAAACCCTAATATTATAATAATTATCTTCTTGCTCCACAGAGGGAGACTCAAAATTAACTCCATAAATAAATTACTCCATTCTTACTGGTAAATATAAAATTTTTTAAATGTCTCAAAGAAAGTGTTCTTCTATATAATTTTTAACGCATAAAGTTCGTTTGATAATAGTTGATATTTTCATCGATGGTTAGATATTGTGACGTTCTGGTCATTTATTGGTGCATTTGCCCTAAATATACCCTAAGTCGGGGCATTGCTTGATACTCCGTTACCTGGTAGCACCGGTAGCATTTAGCCGCAAACACTCACTGTGGCTGGAGCGCCTCCAACGTTTGCCTCGAGGTCAAAACTCAATCTGACCCGAGAGCCGACTGCCACGCACCAACGCGAATAAGTTAATTACCGTGAACAGTCAATTTCTCGCTTGCGTATTTCACTTCGTGTATTACACCGGAACTAATGCCGCTTGCAAAATCGTCGGACAATATTATCGAGGCGGCATGAAGATATTAACCCTTAAATTGACGTACGTACGATATTAAATACTAATTTAACAATTCCAAGAAACCAGCAACTTTGTTTCACAACATACATCCTGCAATAATTCACGTTCAATCTAAAATTTCTTAGACTGTAATACTGGTCTCAAAATCATCAAACAATATGAAGATATTATCCTTTAATATGTGCACGATATTAAATTTTAATAGAGTGGATAACTGAAACTATTTTTAAAAAAAATCAGGGTACATATTTTCAGATTTTTCAAAGGCAGATTTAAAATCTAAATTTACAAAATGAGAATTTTTCTTTTTATTCACTTAAACAAAAAAATAAATATCGAACTACGGGACAATATTTTTTTGCTGTCACTAACAAATACGATCAAAAATTTAAACTCTTAGTACACAGAAAATAATTACCGAGGAAACCCTACTTTTCCATTAATTCTCGTATTACAGAAAGCTTGGAACAAACGAAAGAAACACCAAAAAACAATTGTCCAGAGAATCGAACCATTAATTTAGACGATTGTTTTCCAATACACTCGTCGTATGAAAGTTTTAAATCGTTCCCTAACATTTTAGCGAAATCCAAGACCCACGATACGTAGTAAGCAAATATTAGTTTCATTTTACCAATTTACGTCGCTCCGCAAGGTTAATTAGTTTTTATTCCGCGTTGATCGGTGACTTATGGACGAGAACGTGAACGTCTTAGTCCTACGAAAACGGTGACCTTCGTTTCGAAACGTGGAATATTTGAAATTCTGGGATACCCGGGGGACCAAATAGAAGCAACGAGGCATTTTTATCGGGCAACGGGTCGATCGGATGAGCTCTTCTACACGTTTAATGTCCCCAAACAGATAACACGAGTGGAGGTACTCGTCGTACACCTGCCATGGCCAGGGGAACGCTAATGCTGGTAAACGAAAGCCTTTACTTAGCGTGTTGTGGACCCAAGTAATTGACCAAATTACTGATAAGAAAATTGCCAGCCCGATTCCTGGGAAAATCACTCCCGTATTCGTGCGCCTTGTCCATACGGGAAGGGAGCAACAAAGTGCTTCCACTCCCAGACGAAGGTTGAAAGGGTGATAAAGGTAATGGATCTTCTATTAGAACACCACGTATGCCCAGGAATCTTCTACTTAACACTTTCGGTTCTAATCGGAAATCAAAGGACAGAACTCTCCAATATTTTCGGTTAAGTGACATCCGAGTGAATTAAGAAGTTAATAAATCGGTGAGATATGGATTTCGAAAGAACGTCTACGAATCTTCACAAGAATGATCACAGGATCTCTGGAAAAATTAAATTAAAACTAGCTTTGAGAAATATTTTTATTCCCAACTTTCTCGTTAAATGCTACTTAAAAGCTAATTAATACTAGAACTACCGAACTGGTCAAAATTACACACTCGTAATTTTTAGTAAAAATTGTTACAAACTCATTCGATTGGATTTCTATAAATTTACCATAGTTTTCTATAAGGGAATAAATAAACATTTATTTCTAATATTTATTTAGTATCTATTTTTATTTTTTTGGTACAAATGAATACACTGTAATTGTCGGTAGTTTTAGTGTTTAGAGGTTAATAAATTGGGGGGATATAGATTTCGAAGGACCGTTTACGAATCTTCAGGTACCAAGAATGATTACAGAGTGAATATTTGTAAATATTAAATTCTAACTAGCTTCGAGAAATAGTTTTATTTCTAATTTTTTCGTTAAACGCTGGTAAAATTATTATCTGGGAGAATAATGGTAGGAATAGCGTAGGATTCTTTCGAGAAGGCATGGCTATGATTCTGCCGATTCGGTGGATTCCAAGAGCATGTTTTGGACACTATGCTAACTATGTTCGAAGCTATTTGACAAAGCCTTACCGTCATAGTATTCGATATCAATCCGTAACACGAGGCAGATAATATTGTTACTACGACCTTGTTTTCCCCGATTGGATTACACTCGTACTTGTATCGATACTAGAATTCGATAGATCGAACAAGGAAATATCTTATAAGATACATACTTTGCTATTTATTGACCCTTTCATTCGATCAAACGTACACAAACTCCCAACAAATTCTAATTAAAATATAAAATCATATTTAAATAATTGCTGCGGATTTTTATGCAAATTTATATTTTTATTGATAGAATCAATGAAATTGGGAGCTTCATAGGGGGTTGTTTCAACCCCTAAACATAACAATTCTTAGTTTACTTTAAGTATTTCTTGTATTTCTTGTATTTTTGCATATTGAGTGCATTTTGTAGTTTTCTGAGAATTCAAATTTCCCATAAATGCATAAAAATCTACATTAATTACAAATGTTCAGACATTTTCTAACAGATTAGAATCTCAATTTCAAACAACCCCAAGATTTGTTTCAACACCTAAATATAATAATTCTTATTCACATTGAGTGCATTTTGTAGTTTTTTGAGAATTCAAATTTTCCATAAATGCATAAACATTAATTACAAATGTTCAGACATTTTCTAGTGGATTAGAATCTCAACTTCCAACAAACCCAAGATTTAAAATGGTTAAATTCGTAACGTTTGTACAATCTTCATAGTGAAATATTTAATTTTAGAATTTTTATTTTTATTTAACAAGTAACGGATAAATATTCAATTTTATCAAGAAACAATTTTTTGCATTATTTTGTTTCAAACCACTGGAATATAAATTAATATCAATAACACAAACCGTGACAGGCCATTTAAAATATCTCAAACTACATGCTATTAATTAAATAATAATAAAATCAATCAAAAATTTTATTAACCCGTACGAAACTCATAAATACTATTTTTTAGTGCATCAAATTTGATCAGTGAATGCAATAACACAAACCTTAACAGTCATTTAAAATATCTCAAACTACATGCAATTGATTAAATAATAATAAAATCAATGCTGACAAATTTTATTAAATGAGACTCATAAATGCTATTCGTCAGTATACCAAAACTTGATCGAATATAATATCGAAATTGAAAGGAAAATCCGTGCAATTAATATCCCGTAAATCTATCGTAAACAGCCTGCACGATCACTCGGGAACAAGCATAATTTTATTTGTTCGAGGCTCGTTTAAAATGCAAATCCCTCCGTGTAACGTGGCAATTAGAGCATCTGTCGCAACGAGCAGAAACGATTCGTCGAGAGGCATCGAAAGCCCCAAGATCCCGTAACTGCGCCTCGCGTATTCTCGCGATGTATGTCAATAATGGATCGAAGTGCATCATCGATCGGTACAACCGGACTCACATCCGCTAAAATCTTTCTTGTGTTCACTTGTTATTCATATTAGCACATGTGCCCGACGGGATTTAAAATATTTATTCGTTTGTAGCGTGGGTCGTGGCGTCAGTCGGGTTCTTTCCCTTTCGCGGACAATTTTTTAACGATCCCCGGCGAGCGACGCCATTTTTCCATATCGATCGCGATCCGTCAAGTATTTCCCAGTTTCGACCCGCGTTTTATTTTGATATTGACTTGATATACATATATAAGTGGTCAGATATTAAAAGTAACATCTGTCCACTCGTTACTACAGAATATGGTAAATGGATAATTTGATTATTCGATATCGTTCGAATTTCAAATCACGACGATATAATTATCGACAAATACAAATAAAATAATACTGTTATAATAAAATATAGTACAGATAAACTAGAGTTTATTAATTACCAGAGAATATGGTAAAAGGTTGTGAAAATCGCCAAGATAATCAGTTTATATGACAATGTTCGAATTTCAAATCGCGACGACTCGAGACGTTTATAAGATTATCGATAAATACAGACAAAATAATACTGTTATATAAATACAGTAGAGATAAACTAGAGTTTATTAATTACCAGAGAATATGGTAAAAGGTTGTGAAAATCGCCAAGATAATCTGTTTATTCGACAACGTTCGAATTTCAAATCACGACGATATAATTATCGACAAATACAGAAAAAATAATACTGTTATAATAAAATACAGTACAGATAAACTAGAGTTTATTAATTACCAGAGAATATGGTAAAAACTTGGGAAAATCGCCAAGATAATCAATTTATATGACAACGTTCGAATTTCAAATCTCGACGATTCGAGACGTTTAGAAAATTATCGACGAAATAAAATAATACTGTTAGGTGAATATGGTGCAGATGGTAGATCGAATTGATCGCAAGGAATCAGGAAACGAGCGACAAATAGCTCCAGAGCCTCGAGGAGCTATAAAAAGCAGATAAGGCTGTTGTGTCTTTATTAAGACCTATTTATAGGGAAAGAAAGAGAGGTATTTTGCACGGATCGATAAAACGTTGGCTCGACCACCGGGGGGAAAGGAAAGAGAAAAGAAATTAACGAAGAAAGTGGAACGTTGACGAGTGTGGGAGCGAGAGGCCGTCTATGCGATCGTTGCTTAATCGAGCGGTGGTCATCCAGAAAGCATTTTAATTGCGCGTTTCACTTATCTAAAATATGTCGGCTTATCGACGACGTATCGTCTGATTTTCCAACTGACAATCCGTTGCTTTCGATAACCGCCAAAGCGAGGGAATTCTATCGAGCTGTTCAAGCCCATCGGAGGATCGAGCGATCCAGCGTCGTTGTCCGTCGGTCACGTGAAAGGCGAACTTATGCTCGCCCTTCGTGGCAAGAAACGTACGTCGGTGCACCACACTGGCTCGACCAATCATCCACATGGCAAATTAGAATCGGATAATTTAGAAATAAACACGCTGAATGGATCTAGCTTCTTCTATCCAAGATTCGAACGTCTTTGGATCTATGTAGTCTTGCTTGATCTCGATCAAAAGATTAGTGGGAACTTGAAATCCTCTCGTTTCGAGCTTTCATGATTTGATCGACATCGAAAACTGTATTAAACGATAATAATGTTAAAATGTTAGAGGAAACTCGAATACAAATTTATGAAAAAGTAGAGCTGGTGTTTAATTTTCCACGATGAACGATTCTCGATAGAATTTTGTTTAAAATATAAATGGTAATAGAAACTGTATAATGGTGATCGATGGGAGCAAGAAAATTGAAGATAAACGTATTAAATTATAATTTGAAATCCTTGATCGACATCGAAAACTGTATTAAACGATAATAATGTTAAAATGTTAGAGGAAATTCGAATACGAATTTGTGAAAAAGTAAAGCTGGTGTTTAATTTCCCACGATGAACGATTCTCGATAGAATTTTGTTTAAAATCTAAATGGTCATAGAAACTGTATAATGGTGATCGATGGGAGCAAGAAAATTGAAGATAAACGTATTAAATTATAATTTGAAATCCTTGATCGACATCGAAAACTATATTAAACGATAATAATGTTAAAATGTTAGAGGAAACTCGAACATGAATTTATGAAAGAATAGAGTTGGGCTTTTGAAGATCGTTGACGAACGATTCTCGATAGAATTTTATTTAAAACTATGAAAAACTATAAATGGTCATAGGAACTGTGTAATGGTAATCGATGGGAGCAAGAAAATCGAAGATGAACGTATTAAATTATAATTTGAAATCCTCTCGTTTATGAAAAAGAAAATTTTAATTTTCCACGACGAACGAATCTCGATGGAAATTTGTTTGAGGAAGTATATCATAGTTATTTAGTGTAATCGAAGAGAATATCAAGAAAATCAGGGTAAGATAAATGTAGCAATAACTGACCAAGATAAATAATGTCTCAATACCTGGCCATCGATGTTAATATTAATTATTATTAATTATACGTGGAATTTATACAGCTTTACGCAGTAAAAATGATCGATAATTAATTCTGTTATTGGATGATTTGACAAGTTAACTCTCTGGGTTCACTGTGACCGGAATTTGAATTTTGTTATTCCGCATTCCAGTGCAAGATATCCGATCAAATTCTTTCGTTATCGTATTTGTACAGTTCATACTTCTTAACGTTATTAACTTTACAAGCTCGCTTGGTATTATTATTATTTATTAAAATCGCTAATTTGAAACTCTCGAAACATTTCTGAAAACTATCCATTTTGCATGATTGAAATCGTATCGAAGAATTTTTTATTCAAAATCGAAATCAATTTTCATAAATGGGGAAAGCTGAGGCAGAAAATTAAGGAGTTGTGAACATTTTTAGAAAATAATAAAAACGAAAAATTAAATATTGATATTAGAAAAATATTTAATCAAGATACTTGTTTAATGACGAATTCTCCAAATTTGGATAATAAAATCATCCTTTCAGAGTCTGAAGATAATTGCAGAACCCGGAAGTAATTATTCTCGCAAATAGTTATCGATCTCTTCTTTGACAGATTGACTCGATTGCTTTTTTGCTTTCCAACGTTTGTATTTTCACCTGCTCTATTATACAATTATAGAAGCCATACAATCAAGTATGGCATGATCTAGAAACCTGATACTTGATATAAAATGTCTATGCACCCAATAAAACCTTTCTGAAATCTGAAATGAATTGAAAAAATTCCGATCATATATCATTTCTAATAAGCAAGTCATTTGTGAAAATTTAGTGAAATCGGTTTCAACGATGACTGTCAAAAGTAAATAATATTAGTCGCGGTCATCCCATAAAATATTGAGACACAGATTATGTCGTCTTATCAACCGTTTTATTAGGTATAATACTTTTAGTGACTGGCATTTTCAGTACATTATTCTCAAATATCTTTAATTCGCAGACTACAAATAGAGCTCTCAATTATAATCATTACGTATTAAAGGAAGGAATTAGTGTATTTATTTTCAAATTATCTTCATTCTAAATGCATAATAACGATGCTTTTCCAGCAGATATCTGATCAGCATCACGGTATATAATTTTAAATAACACTCGCTAAAACTATAAACTATAAAAATTGGTAAAAGTTTCGAGATTTCGAGGTTTCCAGCATCCCTAAATATTCCCCCCCAAAATTGCCTATTTTTTATTATTTTTATGAAATTTGATTATTTAAGCAACACTCGCTAGATTGAAAGTTTCAACATTTTTTTCTGAATCATAAAAATAACGAAATTATAATTTCCAAAAAATGTCTTAGTGTCCTCAATTGTAAAAGTGACGCAAACATTCGAGATTTCGATCATCCCACCCCCAAGTTTTTCCCCAAAAAATTGCCCATATTTCACCACGTTTAACAAATTAAATTACTCCCGCAACACTCGCACTAAAAAACAGTTATTTTCGGAACCGTTTCCTCAATTTCCCACCACTAAAAATTTCAAAAATGTTTCAGAGTCCCTCCAGAAATTTCCCCCCCGATCTCGTTGCTTTCGAGAAGTTTATTTCGTTTCCATCGTGTGTGTAAGTGTTGCCCGATGTATGCTTGTGCATGCTACAAACACTTACATTTGGTTCCGCGTTAGACGATGTAGATTGAGGAGATCGTGAAGGGAGCGCGTAATCCGAAACGGACGTCATCCCAGTATTCGTATACGAAAACCTTTGTCAGCCCAAGGAGTCAGGATCATTCACCACCAAGTCGTCGCGTGCGCACTCGCGACCACTACCACCAAAACATCGAACACCGTTATCACACCATGTCTATCACTGGACCATAGGACCCCCCAGGATAGACGGTGGATTTTCGCAGCAAGGCGTACGCGCACGTACCACGAACGAGGAACATTCAAGTGTCCGAGTACCGTGGCGGGGACGACGAGATTGCCTTTTCGCCGGGACCCCCTCGAACCATTTTAAATTCGATCGCCTCGTACGAATCTGAGAAACGGTGCCCCCGGAACGATCCGTCAACGGACCGTCTCGAGGCAACGATACTCACGGGTCGGCCGGAATTAAGTGGATAAAAACACTCACGTGCTTAAAGTGAGACGCATCCAGGCGCGTTGCGTCAGCAGCGTCGACGCATTGCGTCGGGCTGGCCTTCTGGAACTACTTTTAAAATCCTTGCATCTAGCGACTCCTCTCTCTTCCTTAATCGTGCAATTCTCCTTCGACGACCTGAATATCTCTCACCCACGATCTCGCGACAATGTTTATCCGCGGGTACTCGGTCGTGTCAATTCGTGCACCACATTTCGTATTCACTTGGACAGGGCGGCAACGACGGATCTCGAGGACCAAACCGCGAACCAGGGGGGTTGTGAACGTGCGTGCACCTCACGATCGCTCTCGCGCACTGCCAGAAACGTAAACACCACGGACGCGGCGGGGGCGCGCAAGCCTTCCACGGAACAGAGCTTCCAACGATATCGGCCACTTCGAGGATTCGCGGGAGGGAAAAAAATACCCCACGGTCGTTCACCCTCTAAATATTCTCGTTCCCGTCGTAGGCACTTTCTCACTCGTTACGCGCGATCGAGCCGCGAACGGTAGGATCGGCACAGGTAGTACGAAACCACTGGGCGCACTTGGACCACCGCCAACATCGCTGCGACTAGCTGCCCTGTGCGTTGCTGGGGATCGTTGGCATCCATCCAAAATTACGTGTTACGAGGGTTGAGCGTAAAGAAGAAGCAAGAACGAAAGAGCGGAAAGGGGGTAGAGGGGAAAAAAGGAGAAAAAGGCGAAAGAGACCCCGGGGCGGGGGGAGGGAGGGGGACTCCCTTGCGCGAGGTGAAGCCGTACCCTCCAGTCCTCGAGCGTACGGATCCGTTGCCCCGCGTAAACTTTTCTCGCTGGTTCGCGAACGCTCGACGAAAAAAATGAAAAAGATCGAGAGGGTCGGTGTGTGTTGTGTTGTTGTTGCCTCGCTGCACGCGGGTTTTCTCCGATCTGTTGGCAAACGCGTTGGCGTTACACCGATGACAATCAACACGTACGAGCGCCACGGCGTTGTCACTGCACGGGCACAACTACAGGCGTTGCGGCGACGGCGGCAGCACAACAACACGACCGTAGCACGCGCAGCACGACGATATACAACCGCTGCTTATGAGAGTCCGGAGGCTCGGAGGCGCGCGAGTCAGTCCCACTAGTGTTCGCTCCTCGCTTACCTGGCCGCTGCCCTGCTGCCGTTACTTGCCTAGACCGTACCCCCACCCCTCCGACGACACCCCTCCACTCGCTCCGTACACGAGCCTGCCCCTCCATCGCGGTTACTTTACCCCCCTACTCTTTCTCTTCTTTCAATCTCCTACCCCTTTTTCTCTAATCTTCCTCTCGCCTACTCTTTAAATCTTCGACACACTACCAACGACCCTACCTACCCTAACGATAGTCCCTTCTACATCGTTCGAAAGTTCCTCTATATTATTTAGTTTTTAGTTTCTATAAACTTTCCTCTATTTTCTCCTCCACGTAACACGTTCACTGTCGGATCAAAAATTTAATTTTAGATAGTATTGTAAACTATTTTAAATTTGCCTTTGTATAATACTTAACTTCACTGAGATTCACTGAGATTTTAAAGTTAGTTTCTTTAACATGTCAATTTGAGAATGAATTTTTCTAGTTTTATGTATGGTAAATCCTGTCACCCATGTATAGATAATGTGTCAAAGTGTTAAATCTTCACTACGTTACGCTCTAACCCTATCTACCCTAACGATAGTCCCTTCTACATCGTTCGAAAGTTCCTCTATATTACTTATTTTTTAGTTTCTATAATCTTTCCTCTATTTTCTCCTCCACGTAACACGTTCACTGTCGGATCAAAACTTTGATTTTAGACAGTATTGTAAACTATTTAAAATTTGTCTTTCTATAATATTTATTTAACTTCCCTGAGATTCACTGAGATTTTAAAGTTAGTTTCTTTAACATGTCGAATTTGAGAATGAATTTTTCTAGTTTTATGTTTGGACAATCCTGTCACCCGTGCATGGGTAACGCGTCAAAGTGTTAAATCTTCACTATGTCACCCTCTAACGCCAGCTACCCTAACGATAGTCCCTTCTACATCGTGTTTCCTACGGACAAGGTATCGGAAACTTACTGTATATTTTTTAGTTTCTATAATCTTTTCTCTATTTTGTCCACCACGTAATGCGTTCACTGTCAGATCAAAACTTTGATTTTAGACAGTATTGTAAACTATTTGAAATTTGCCTTTGAATAATACTTAACTTTACTGAGATTCACTGAGATTTTAAAGTTAGTTTCTTTAACATGTCGAATTTGAGAATGAATTTTTCTAGTTTTATGTTTAGTAAATCCTGTCATCCATGCATGGGTAACACGTCAAAGTGTTAAATCTTCACTACGTCACCCTCCAACCCCATCTACCCTAACGATAGTCCCTTCTACATCGTTCGAAAGTTCCTCTATATTATTTATTTTTTAGTTTCTATAATCTTTCCTCTATTTTGTCCACCTCATAACACGTTCACTGTCAAATAAAAAAAATAAGTAAAATATTAAATAGTTTACAATACTGTCAAAAATTAAAGTTTTGAACTTCACTAAGATTCGTTAATCTCGTTTAAATTTATTTTCTATAACATGTGAATTTGAGAATTAATTGTTTTAGCTCCACACTGAAAAGTCCTGTTAAATCTTCACCACGCCACCCTTCAACCCCCAGCAACCCTAACGATAGTCTCGATCGTGTCTCGCGACAGAAAGTACTGTGTCGAATCGAAAACTTCGCCTCTCTCATCATTTATTTCTACGTATTCTTTCGTTTTCGTAACCTCGCGGGGGGATTCTCGTCTAACCGTTCTAAAAGTAAGGGAGATATAGTAAATATTAAACGCAAGTTCCAGGTATATAATGTGAAATGACATTTGGAACACGCTCGTCTATCATGCTTGGACAGGATGTTATTAGACAACTGCATAATGAACGAAATAACTTTTCTTGCTACTTTAAAATTGTAATTATCGGGTCTGCAGGAAAGTTCTGAACGTTTAACGTATATACGCTTAAATTATGGGTACTGGATAGTATTTTTTTGCTGTTATCAAAGATGAGGAAAAGCTGTTTACATTAATGGGAAATTACACTATAAATAGTATATAGATTTATTCCTTTTACTTAAAAACTGACCAGAACTTTCTGTTGGATCTGATAAATGCTCTTTTAGCAAATATAATCCTTCTTTCTTTTTTTAAATCTTTAATTTGGCGTTTCGAACGGGACAAGTGTAACGTGTTGAATAATTTTAAATCTATCGTACCTATTTTTATAAATTTTTATGGTACAAAATTATTATCGAAGTACACCATATTCTAGCAATAAATTTTCGACTTTAAAATGGTTTAATTAAGATAATATAAATACTCGAAATATGTATTTTGCTTTTGTTTTGTTATTCTTTCATTTTCGTAACCTTAATTATTTTCTCACCTCTTATCGCAATTATTAGGGGTACACAAAAGCTCAGTCCTCTTTCCAAGCGTTTACGTACACTTATTTTCAATTTATTTCAAATTCTTTGTGCCCATTTTCTCTCGTTTACAATCGCCTGGCCAATAAAGTTTTCCAACAAGAACGATGGGAACTTTCAACTCTCATAGCCGCCATATTTATTACTCATTGGTTCGAGTCGCGTGACATTTGTACTCAGTATCATTCTAGAGATGCACAGTTGCTCAACGCGTTGAAATTATTAGAATTTTCCAAATTCTCATCCTGATTATCGTAGTTTCATTTCGATTCAAAGTTCTATCGTCTCTTCCATCGTGGTCAAAATAAATTACAAAACACAGCGCAGACATTTCCCAACAATTTTACAGGGAAGCTAGCGGCAGAAGGTTCGAGCAAGAATTTATTTCAAATTCCATTTTCCCTCGATTGGTTAGAATCGCGTGGCCCGACCATTTCCATCGATATCCTTCGTTTTTCTTTCTTTTTCTTTGTTCCCATCGATGTTATTTTTTGTCTCGTGCAGCGACGACCACGCGATATAAATTACGCCACACACCTAGAGACTCGATTTTCCGTATTCACAATGCACGGCGCGACGACGTTACGCAATCCCAACCAGTCGAGGTTTATTTTCTCCAAAGAGTCAATGGCGCGGTTATTTGAATACATTTCGATAAATGTCGAAGTCGCAACGTCCCGATGGCGCGTCGAACGAAAGCGGCAAAGGGGAAAAATACGAATACGCCGAAAGTCGGCTCATCCCGCGCGGGCGAGAATGAGACACTGGCCGACGAAACGCGACCATTCGACGTTCACCAACAGCGAGATAATTAATTATCAATCGAACAGCGATTATTAGCGACGCCCGTGCGATCGTCAGAATGCCGGGATTACGAGCGCGGCTCGTTCCGCGCAGTCTGTCACCGCGTCGCCAGTGATGGAGAATTACATTATGCGAGCGACTCCATATTTCCTATGCGCCCCGGAATATCGTCCAAGGGTCGATCGATAACCGAGATTTTCGATTTTATAAAATATGTTTCAGATAAGAGGATCACTGGAATTGATCTCAAGATAAACTATTGTACTTCGAACGTATGTATTTATTTTTGGTTGCAATGGTCGATTACGATCATTTTTTGTTATTACACACACCCTCGAAATCCTACGCATTTTCGAGAAAAATATTCGAGAAAGTGAAATTTTTCGGCGAAAAAAGAAAATTTCAAATCGTTCTGGAAAAAATATTTTCGGTTGTGGGAGTCAATTACAATCATTTTTGGTGAACAGGCATAACCTCGAAATCCTATCCACTTTCGAGAAAAAAATTCGAGAATGTCTGAAATTTTTCGGCCGAAAAAAGAAATTTCAAATCGTTCTAAAAAAATTATTTCTAGATTCTGTGGTCAATTATAATCATTTTTGGTGAATAGGCATAACCTCGAAATCCTACCCACTTTCGAGAAAAAAATTCGAGAAGGTCTGAAATTTTTCGGCCGAAAAAAGAAATTTCAAATCGTTCTAAAAAAATTATTTCTAGGTTCTGTGGTCAATTATAATCATTTTTGGTGAATAGCCATAATCTCGAAATCCTACCCACTTTCGAGAAAAAAATTCGAGAAAGTGTGAAATTTTTCGCCGAAATAAAAAATTTCAAATCGTTCTGTAAAAATTATTTCTAGGTTCTGTGGTCAATTACAATCATTTTTGGTGAATATATATACCCCCGAAATCCTACGCACTTGCGAGAAAAAAATTCGAGAAGGTGTGAAATTTTCCGCACTTCTTCCAAAAAAATAATTTTTTCACATCTATCGACTGGATTTCCAAACTTCGAGCTACGCGACTAATTACCGTGACAAACCCGAGACGCCCGTAATTTACAATTGCCTAAAATACACCTTTTGTTCCGACAGTCGGCGCTCGAAAAAGTGTCGTTACAGATTTACAGAAGCTATTCCAGGTTTCCTCGGTTCTGGTTCGTTAAAATTCCAGGCCGGTTGTCGCCAAATCCACCTTCCGAATGGACTAATTTCCCCCTCGACGAGACTGAGCTGTCGGGTGAGAAAATTTGACACCTCTCAGGGCCGTGTCACTCTGACAGGCTCCTCCCGATATTCGCGAGTCCGTCTTTACGTAAACGTGACGCTAAATTTTCGGTTTTTCGGTTCACGCAATCTTGAACAGTTCATCGACCGTGTGAATTAGGAAAATAAACAAAATTCGCCTCGTTTTCGAGCCACTTCGGTGAACTTTCGTAGATCGTTCGCCAGCACGTCCCTGAGGATCGGCGCGTTTGGTCGTTACGCGACACGATTTTTTATCTCGACTATCTGGCCCGTGGGTATATCCAGCTACCTAATGACAAGTTACACGGTTTCCGAATTGCTTCGGGAAGAACGGAACAAGCAGTTAGTTGGAGGATCCTGCGCGAGAAATCGGGTAGGAAAGGGGATCGGTTCTTGGGGACCTTGGTGCTCGTTTCATTCCGGAAAAGTGACGAGTACCGATACCCGCGCTACCCCGGGTCGTCTCCACGAGAATACCTGGCCGTGGTACCTGCCCGGAACCTGCGACGATGTAAATCATCGAACAATGCGACAGAGCCTTTTGTCTTACTTATCAGTTAGAGTCACAACTGCTCGGACGGCCCCGGGGGTAGATCTTCCGTTTTCATCCTCGCGTTACAAAAGGAGGACCCGTCCGAACCGCCGTGGAACTTTCGACTTTGGGTCCGGGGCGACGTGTCAAATACACTCCCAGCCAAAAAGATACCGACAGGTGTCTTATCGCTAATTTTTTTAGCAACGCGTGTACAGTTCTGCGTGAAAAATAGTCACCATCGATCTCAGAATATGTGGATCGCTGGAAAGTTGTGTGTTCCAAGATCAAAGTGATCTATTTTGTTTGTCAGAAATTATTCCAATATTTATAACAATTTAATTGGTGAAATTGAAGTGTTTGATATGTTGGGTCTACTGGAAAATTCTGGTCGTTTAATGTACACTTAAAAGTATTTTATTTTGCCATCAAGGGGGAAATTAAATATTAATAGTTTGTACACAAATTTATTACTTAAAACTTTTACTTAAAAATTCAGTAGAATTTTCTGGTAGATCTAATAGTATGATACATACAATATATATAACAAGGGACGCAGCCTAAGACTAGATTAATAAAAATATTAATAAAATTATTGAAATTGGAGCTTTGTAGAGGGTTTTCTCAACCCCTAGATATAATAATTCGTACCTTACTTTAAGTATTTCTTATATTCTTGCGTGTTAAGTGCATTCTGTAGTTTTTTGAGAATTAAAATTTCCCATAAATGCATAAACATCCGCAGTCTATATATAGCATTTTCAATCAGGGTCGAAAATATAAATTTTCGTTATTCATTATAAATTATTCACGCTTGAATAATGTTTCAAATGCTTGCAGATGAAGATTAACAATATTATTATTTGCCAGCAGTAAATAGATTTCGTTCGAACGAAACATAAATCGAAATAAAAATTCAATCGTCGATGAAGAATGAAAATTTATTCGACTAAATAAAATTGTGATTGATACCTAAAACAACTTTCCCGAAGGGCCACGAAGATTGATTTAAATATTAGCATGCGTAAAAAAGTGAACCGTATAATTATGTATATTCCATATCTTTTAATATCCCGAGGCAAAATATACGGTTATCGATTATGCTCCGTCGTATTAATTAAATAATTTATATGTAACTTTCTTGCGAGCACGATTTTTATTGGTCGAACAAACTGGGACAAGCGTTACATTTTCGAATATCAAAATATAAGTTATGTTATTATTGCAACGAACCGATTGAAAATAGAAATAGAAATAGTAACACTTTCACGTTTATTCCTCCTTCGAATTGCCGTAAATATTTATGCAACCAATGAATTATGTGATTATTTGCATGACAGACAGAATCGAAGATATTTACGATATTAATAATATGGCTGAACTGCTGTTATTGACATTTCTGTTACCGGCGTAAAGAGGAGACGGTAATTGAAAAGGTGCTGTTATTGCTTTGTCACAGAAGATATAGGGTGTTGCAAAATACATGGCGAAACCCAACAGTGATTTCTATCAAAGAAAATTGCTTTGCTTTAAAGCAAATCGAGGACACTTTTTCATTAATATGAGACTTATTTTAATTTTGCATCGTTTTGAGTTCAATTAAGTTTCTTCATTTTCAATTTAATATTCCAACATGGAGAAAATCTAATTTTGGAGATGGCGAATTAACTTTTTCATTGTCAGACCTTATACAATATTGAATTATAGTCTACTGAAATTGCAAATTAAACGAACAGAGCTGAGAGAAACGATCCTCTTGCAGGTATTACAAAATTTCTTTTACTTTGTGTTTTAAAAAACCCAAAGCCAATATTCATTTTCGTAATTAGAGCCATAACAGCGGTTAAAAAGATTCCAAAAATAATATAATATAAATTTGATCAAAACAGTTACAGAAAATCTCTATTCCTAATACCCATAAATTTTTAAATAATATCAGTAGTTTAAGAATGGTATAAAATTGCAAGTGCACCATTGTGAACTTGATCATTCTGCTTTCGAGATTAAAATTTGAGCAAATGTAATTTTCATAAGCGAAAAACAAGACGTGTTAGTGGACGTGTTAAAGATTCGTGCGTGGAATTTCCTTTAAAGGACTTGAAAAGACTCTTTTTGGCCAACTCGAACACTGCAGGTGGATCTGTACGGAATACTTTACATCGTAAATGCATATACGTCATACGGGTTCTCCTTCGGTCTCGTGTACTATAGTATTCACGAGGCCAATACTGAGCCCTGTGGCGCAGCGGCGCAGCCTGGCCAGACCGCATTTAATCAGTTTGCGGTCGCGGCTCGCTCTCTTATATCCTTTTAATATGTTTTCTCCTTTCTTCTCTTCCTTTGCTCTCGCGCGACACCGCGACGTGACTCAACTCCCTCGCATAAGCTGCGCAATACCTAAGCATTTCGCCTCGTTCTCTTCTTCGTACGGAATCTACAATCTATAGGCTTTTCCAATAACAGCGATCAAACTTTCCATCGAAACCAAAGGAAAGCTACTTAAAAAACACCATACTTTACTATCAGAAAAGTCCATTTATTTTATAAACTTGTTGGGTAGATGTTTGTCGAGCGCTTGTGAGAGCGCTGAGCCCTCTGGTGGCGACGCCACAAACTTCAAAACAGTTTTAGTGTACTTAAAATACTGTTATAAGAACTCTTTTGTTAATTAAACTATAATATTTTTTCTTTGTAACAGAAATAAAATATCTTCTCTACTTTCTGTTATTTATTGTCATTTTTATAAAACGTACACGTAAACGTAAACGTACAGTATTGCAAAATTTTTTGAAATACCAACGAAGAATTACTACACGTTATAACGTGTAGGAAAAATGTCTTACATCAGCGTTTCTTAAACTGGGTCCGCGCATTCTCGAAAGAAAACAAAATTATATTGTATCGTGGAATTCGAAAACTGGTTCTCGCAACACTTTATTCTTTTTTAACTCTCTTATTAAGAATTAATTAATACTATATTATCTCGGAAACTATTAAATACCCGAACTTAAAGTTTCGTAACTACGATCTACGCCCCCTCCCCTTCATCCCTAAAAAATTTGGCGTCAATCGGCCACTGGGGATCTCCGGAAGAATATCCATTTTTTAAAATAGTGTTTTAAACACAATTAAATAGCAAATGAGCCTCTAAATATCTAAACTAATTAAATTCGGTTTCTGTAAATTTTAAATAATATTTAACATCATCGACGTTTTCTGATTTCTATTTTATGGAGTTGACTGCTTTCTGACAATAATCATCCGTTTCATATAAAACACGACTTTGCTTCGAAACAACATTTAATACTCAAAAGATTATGTTGTTAAATAACTTGTTACAAATGTTAATAATTTCGTAAGAAAATATGAAGGAATTATTTAGTCGTTTCGATAAATTAATTCGAAGCAACATTTAATACTCAAAAGATTATGTTGTTAAATAACTTGTTATTAGAGGATTACGTATCGTATAATAGAAGGACGACACTGTTGTAAATGTTAATAATTTCGTAAGGAAATAATGAAGGAATGATTTAGTCGTTTTGATAAATTAATAGAATGCTGATCGTTGCGGGTAAAAAACCGAATGGAATATTTTCCATATTATTCATACGGTTATATCAGTCTTTTCGTAGAATTCGGGAGTCAGAAAGTCCCGCGGCGATTTTTAAGACGTTTTACGCCTGTTTCGGGGTCCGCGTGGCAATTTAGTGGAATTAAATAATAGTCCGTCCCATTAACGTAACGACTCGGCCGGGGATGTCCCGCAGGAACCACGAAAGGATATCGAAAACGGATGGAGGCATACCAGGTACGGTTCACGTTTTATTTCATCGTAACGTGCCACGAGGTATATGTATACCTTCATCTCAGAAGTCAGGACCCTCCAAGGTTATATCCCCGATCCTGTGTGGTCCTGAATGGCTCCTCGAATTATTACCGCCGATTTCGGGGATTCTTACGTCAATCTTAAAATTTGTCAGGAGTCCCCTATCTCCCGATCTCACGCTCCCGTTCACATATTCCGGAACCGATCCTCGTGAAAACTTACAAACATTCGCCATTGACGCCATCCATCTCTTAATTTCTGGCAGGATCAATTATTCGTAAAATTATCCAGAGTTTTCACTTTATTCGTTATTTCGAAGCTCTGGTTAATTTTGTTTGACAAATTAGGTGAACTCAGGCTATTCAACAATACTAACTGTTAACACGTTAATTGCCAGTTTTCCATGTCCAAAAATGTCCTTAACATTTGTTCAAATTATAACGTGAAACATAGAAATATTTGATAATTTAATGGTGAATTTATTATTTTAGAATATTTCAAATTAAAGTAGCTTTATTTACTATTTTATATAGGATTCTTCCATTGTAAATAAACACGTTGTAAGTTCGAAGTGTCGGTCACCGGTGACCACCATGGCGATCGTGTTAATTATGTGTTTTTTTTGACAAACTCTGTTGTCAATTATAATTTTCTTTCCACATACAATTGATCCTCGAACAACCCAAAGGTTAGTATGTACTCTTACAATGGAATTAATTGGAGAAGAGAAAAAGTTATTTTAGAGGGAAAATATACAACCTCAGAACAGAACAGTCATATATAATATATTGATTAACAAACCCAAAATTAAATTTCTGTCATCGATAATACTTTAATTATTGTATCTTAACTTTTAAAATATAGTTTGCAACAATTACGATGTCTGCTATTGCCTGCCAAATAATTCTATTCATCTTACATTGTTACAATTTATTTACGGTATCTCCAAACAATTCAAATATTTTTTTAAATATGTATATTTTTTTTAAATGACCTTTAATCGAAATTTTCGGAAAGTTATCTTTAATTTTAGATTACATACAGTTAGTATGAGGTTTGCAAGTGTTTAACACGGTATGACGTAAAGATGGAGATGTTCCTAATAATAAAATTTGATGAATTTGGACCAGTTGCAGGTCATCGGGGTTGAGGTGCTCACATTGCAACATCGTAGACAGTTTCTTAGCGATTATGTTCAAGCTCGAAGCACACCGGTATATCTCTAAGTGATCCGCGCACGAGACCCACCGCAGCTTTGTGACATCACAACTTTCCGCTGCAATAACATTCGCGCCTTTACAACAACAGCTCATCTTCTGAGACGAGAGACCCACTCTGCAACAATAATACTGCATGTGTGGCCGCCACAGTGGTGCTCATGCTATTGACATCGTTTACCACCGACACCAGACACCAAACTCAATATTTTTCTATATTTGTTCGATCTATATCGAGGAAACACCCACCTCGATACTCGAAGAAGTGTACTATTTTGTTTTAATTTTTACTCGAGTTTATGCAGTGAATTGACTTGGAACATCTTCAAACATGGTGCAACTCATCGTTCGTCACACAAAACTACCATTTGTGATGAAAGATCATTAGTTTAGGAGACTTAGATACTCGAAATTAAGTATTTTTGAAGAAATGTATTATTTTACTGTAATTTTTACTCGATTTTTATGCAGTGAATTGCATACAAACATCTTCAAACATCTTCAAAAGTACCACTTGCGATGAAAAATCATTAGTTTACAAAATATTTTAATAATATCATACTAGTAATGCTACTATCCAAAATATTACTCTTAACATACTTTCTAAACTAATACTTTTTCGCCATGAGTGGTTTACTGCTTTTATGTACGATAGTCTTATCGAATGATGTCTTAAAAAAATGTGTAATTTCTTTCTGGAAAACAAAATTGACCTACGTGAGCTCTTCATCCATTTATTTAGGAAAAATTTACTCATATCAGAATATATGTATTCCCTGAAACTAAAATTACGAAGTCAATTGAGACGATTTAAATGGATCACCTCTATGGAAATGGGTTAATTCCTCACAAATAAGTCCAACATATATCATGCTTAATTATATTCCCAAAGTTAGTAAATATTTTTAATATTTTGGGGTTGCACCTCGAGCAACGGAAATGAATTTTTTTTTTCGATAGTAGTGGTTTGTTAGGATTGTTGATTGTCCTCGAAGGAGACGCTGGACAACGGAGTACCTCTGTGAAGTTTTATAAAGAAGCTATAATCCGAAGAGAACTCACAAATAATGTTTAATTAAATTCCCAAAGTCAGTAAATATTTTTAATATTTTGGGATTGGACCTCGAGCAACCAAAATGAATTTAGGATTGTAAATTGTTCTCTAAGGAGACGTTGGACGACGGAGTACCTCTGCGAAGTTTTATAAAGAAGCTATAATCCGAAGAGAACGCGAGGGAAGCGTGAGCCGGACTAAGCGACGCGGCGAAGAAAATGTTCTAAACTACGAAGGAAATATTTGCAAACAAGTAATGGACGCATTAGGACGGCGCCTCGATAAGTGACAGACCGTCCCCTTGTTGTTCGAATGGGCAGAAATGTGTGAATGAATTTTCTGTTCGCAGAAAGCGCGGAAAGTTTCACAAGATTTCCATTCACAATGACCGGTCCCGATGCTCTTTCGCTTCCTTCGCCGTCAATCATCGGGCCGTTGTACGAAACGCACGTACGCTCACGGAAATAACGCAAAACAGTTTTAAAACGACGGCGTCGAACACGTGGCCCTCGACCAGAAGCTTGAAATTGATTTTATTCGGAACTTTTACGTCGGTTCACCGCTCGTAAACACGTTGGACGCTTTGGCAGAAACGTTGTCAATCTTTGGATTATTATAATTTATAAAATAAAAGAAATATAATACAATCTTTCTGGGGGAAGGTTATTTTAACACTTTTTACGAAAAATAGGATAAGGATTGTGAATTTTACAAAAATGTTATGTTATATAATTTATAATTGAAGACCTTGTAGCGAGAGGAATGCAACTCAATTTTTTTTTAAATGTTTTATTTATGATGTGTAATTATATAGGGTGTTTGACCACTCCTGGACAAAATTTTTGATCGATTTTTTGACTGAGGCTTCGTTAAAAAGTTATTAAAAAATTAAATTGAAGAATTTCAAATCATTCTGGAAAAATTATTTTTGGTTGCGGAGATCGATTAAAATCATTTTTGGTGAATAGACATACCCCCGAAATCCTACGCATTTTCGAGAAAAAAATTCCTTACCGAAAATCTAATGTGAGGCCAGAAATGTCACTCCAAAATTCCTTGCGTATCTTTAAAATGTCATAACTTCTGAACGGATCGGAGGATTTTAACGTTTCAAACGGCAAACTACGCGTATTTTAATGGAGAATATGTAGACATTCTAAAAATATTCGAAAAGTTGATGTTTGATCCTGCAAAATGAGAAAAACCCCATAAAAGTGGTTCAATTTTCAAATAGTCATAACTCCTACAATAGTAAACATATTTCAATGAAACTTTTCTCTGAAGTAGAGCTCATAGATACCTACAAAAAAGTACTAAACAAAATTTCCGTAGGACGTCAAACGAATTTACTAAAAATGAAAAACGGGTTTTCAAGAAAAATCGACCAGGGTAGGCGCTTAAATTTTGTGCCGAAAAAAACAATTTTGAATCGTTCTAAAAAAATTATTTCTAGATTCTGTGGTCAAATACAACCGTTTTTGGTGAATACACATACCCCCAAAATCCTACCCACTTCCGAGAAAAAAATTCGAGAATGTGTGAAATTTTTCGGCGAAAAGAAAAATTTCAAATCGTTTTGGAAAAAATATTTTCGATTGCGGGGGTCAATTGCAATCATTTTTGGTGAATAGACATACCCCCAAAATCCTGCGCATTTTCGAGAAAAAAATTAAGTATTACATTATTACATTTTCGTCTTATTTTGTCTTCTAGAATCTTTCATTAAAATTTTTCCCAGAGATGGCTGAACACTCTGTATATGTAAGGAAAATCTGTATCATTTGAGAGAATATTTAAAAATATTTAATTATATTTTCGTTCTTAGAAAGCAACAAAGGGGATAAATCTCCATTAATTTGATACTTTTCATTCTCATAATATTTTGTGTTTAAAAGTGAAATATATCTGGAAACTTTCAAGTTTGGCCAATTAAAGTTTGTTTAATTAAGTATGAACAATACGTTTTATAATCGTTGACTCGACGATCGTCCTCGAGATTGGATCTCCTCGAATAAAATAATAATGTAACGGAAAATATTGATGTCAGGCCTGAAATACTAATACATAAACGGGTCCATGCGAACACGGTCGGTTGTTCGTGGCGATAATCGTACGTAGATACGTGTAATAGAAACACTGACGCTGATTGAAAAATAAATTCGAGACATCAGCGTGCCTTCGATAAGATTGCACTTCGTTTGTTGCTGTTACTCTCTCGTTATCGTGCCTTATTTATTGTTTGCAGATACACCTATACCGGTGTCCAGCGGCGATTAGACGAGCGCGTGTTCCATTTTCATCGAATCTGCCGCTAATACCAATTGACATGATTAATTATGCGATTTTAACGTGGGGGTCCTTTTCTTTCTCTTACGTCCACGAACAAATCCTATCGATAAAATCTGTATAGATTCATATTTGAAAACAATCGTTCAAATTATTAAAATTTTTTAGAATAAAAATCGTTAAGTAAAAATTAACTTCTACTAAGATGAATATCAATTATTGTCAATTCTCAATGAATGGAGTTATTAAAGAATCTTAATTTTGATTTATTCAAAAAGTTGTTGAACATTTAAAACGTCAAAATAATTATTACAATTTTTTAGAATAAAAATTGTTAAGTAAAAATTAATTTTTATTTCGTTGAAAGTCAGTTGTCAATTCTCAATGAACGAAGTCATTAAAGAATCTTAATTTTTATTTATTCAAAAAGTTGTTGAACATTTAAAGCGTCAAAATAATTATTAAAATGTCTGTCATTCTATTCTCTGTTTCATATATTTTCATTCTTTCTGTAAATTATTTTAAGCTGACGATGATTCAGTAGAGAAAAAATTTCGCCGTGCATATTGTTTACTGGTAATTAAAGAAATATTCGTCGAAATAGATTACTGTAATTAAGAAAGAAATTTAATCATTTGTAATGCTTAATTAATGATCAAATAATTTAATTACGGATATCAGTCCATGCGTGTCATAACAATTTAAAATGTATCTCGTGGCAGTTATGATATCTGAATAAAAATATACTTCGTTCGAGGAAATGGATGCAGTTTCCTCGTTAATCGGGCCAATTGTGCCTGCACGATCGAGTTGAAATTGCAAACAATTTTCACTGACCGATGATAGAAATAAACAATTGCATTTTGTTCGATTTGTAATAGCAATGAAGAACTTTTTCAAATTTATCAAAATTTAATACAATTTTGCACTTTATTGCATTGTTACCAAAACATAATTGAGAACTAATGCAACGAGTAGATAAACAATTAGAGAAACGAGAAAATTCGACGTAGAAATTAATATTGTGATTAAACTAAAATATAGTAATTTCAATTACAAAATCTTGTTTCCATATTTATAATTCTATTAGTCAGTTCGAACGAGGTTCGATATTATAAAATATAAAACGAATCTCAGATTGAGCGGCAAATATTGTTTAAAAATTCCATCCGGATAAGGAAGTAAATGTTTTTTCGGAAACACGTCCGTCGAATGTTGTTGGAATAATTGGTACGTGCAAAAGAAACGAAAACGACGTTAATTTTTGCGGTAACGACGAAGGATCAAGCATAAATGGCTCCAGGAAATTCAATGACTCACGAAAGTATTCGAACGCTATTAAAATTTTAAACAAAGACAATAAACATACTGCCATATGTAATAATAATGGACAAACAAATCTAGAAAGTATACAATAAATAATATAGTTAATATATAATTTTCTGAAGAAATCGGATATATAGATTTCATAAATATCTATAATTTACAATTCGATTTCTTTTTAGTTCTTTTGCAATTTATACTTGATTTTTCCCCATTGAATTTTAACTGGAGTATTTTAATTTCATAGTTCAATTTGAGGGATAAGAAATAATTCAATATTTATAAATTAATTATTAACAGGTAACTTCTATAGAATAGAGTTGCACAGATCAGCAAATTACATTAATTTCGAATAATTGGAGAGGCGTTTCAAGAACTTTAGGGCAGTAATTCGATAGCCAACTTTGAACCACATAAAAATCATATTGCGAGTCGTCATCGGTATAAAATTAAAAATTATTCAAAAGTCTCATTTTTTCGGTACTTTAAATTATTCTTTAATTATTATTTTCAACTAAATTTACTATTTACCAAATATTAATCTACCAAATTTACCTCACGTTTCAAGGTTTATCAATGGAAACTGATACATGTACGATTTTAAATTCATTCACTGTGTTTACTAAAAAATCACAATTCACTATCACCAAAAAGTGTTCCTACCTATACCAAGTTCGATCAATTTAAAAATCATAATATTTACAGACTTCCAACGTCCACTACACAAGTCTCAAAGTTCGTGATATGTGAAATTTTCGATGCGTATGGCGGTGCCTTATCATTTCGTCCCAGCAGTGGGGTACCAGTCGCCGGTGTTCGTTACCGAAGGCAACATAACAACGACGGGACTCGTACCGAAAAAGAAGTTTCTGGGAAATACGACGCTGAAACGGGACGTGTCCATGGACGAACAAAAGATCTGGCTGGTTTTGAAAAATGGTCAAGCCCGTTCACAAAGCGGACGGGGCACGGGCACGTGGCCCGTGGAACGAAGGTTACCGCGGTCCACGTGTCGACGTGGTATAGCCCACGTGTCGATGAGACTGGCCCACGCGAATGCGTTGCGCGGTTAATCGGAAGACTTAACACGGCTCTTTACGCAAGCGCCAAGTACCCATCGTACCAACGCAAAGCCGTCTTATCGAGTTCCCTCGCGTAAGCCGTGCCTAAGAATCGTTTAATCGAGGATCAGCCTGATGTTACTGCCCATAAAACCGACCGACCGAGTACCCGCGGATTAAATGGAAGAGGCTGTTGGTCGACTTCCGACTCTCCAGAGGGGTTCTACGCCGGCTCCAGGACCGTTTCTAACAGGTGATATTAGCGCAACTCGCGACCACTGTCGTTTCTCGTTAATGTCAATGTTAATATTAATGTTAGCCCTTTGCACTATGGAGCCACCTCTTGGACGTGGCAGGACTATTTGTCCCTGAAACTCTTGTAAAGACCTGAAATAAAACGTTTTTTTGTGATTGTTAACGAGAATGTTATTAACCACGTCGTTAAGTGTTAAAAAAAACAATGTTTATTCAAAAGTTGTGCAAAACGAAGACGCTGGAGCCATTCTCGCGAGGCGTGTTGGAGACTTGAAAGTCAACTTTGTTTCTTTAAATGGTATACTGTACTTTTTATGTCAAAATATGGAGGAATATGAAATTTTGAGTAAAGAAGTGTTGAACTATGTTAGCTCTATACCTAATAACTAGTAAGTAATTTCACTTCGTTTTTTGACAGTTTTTTTCAAATTGAAGATTCATCCTTATCGCAGATTGTGACAAATGTCTAGTGGTAACTGTTGCTTCAGGAGAAATGTTTATGATTTTGAAGATCATAATTTGAGTTCTGGAAAAACTTCTCCAATAGTCCTATATCACATACATTAAAACAAAAGGATGAATTTGATTGATTAAAAGTTGAATAAAATTTAATTAAATTTAATATTAAGCATGAAGGTCGCCTATGTCTTTATCGACACGATTAACTATAATAAGACACAATGCATATACAATAATTAGATCGAATATAGAGAAAACCAACAGCTAATTTCCAGTCCACCAAACTTGCAAGGGTAAATCATTTTGTGGTCAGCAAACGCCAAAAGAATGTCAGCATTTTGAACATGATGCATCAGGTTGCACGACAAAATATCGCCAAGCAGTAAAATTACAAGAACTGAAAGGAAAAACTTACGGCAGAATATTACCAAAAAATATCGCGATGAATTTCATTTTAGTCGAAAATATAGATCAAGTTTCTCATTAAAATCTTTATTTTCACCGTTAAATCAATTATGAAATATATCTGTACTATTTAAAAAATTTATCTACAATCATTTTTCCTCCTCTGTTAAAAAAACAGATTTATTGAAAAAGACTATCCTAAATTAGATCTATTTTGTAATTTTGAATTTAAACTCAGTTTCCATCGAGAGTTAGAAGTTTAATTGACGCGCAAAGAATGTTATTTATTTTGAATGCGAATGATAATGGTTAATTTTAAGTGCTTTTATAAAAACATCTTAATTGCGTATTGTTTTCGTGGCACGTGACATAATTCATCCGATTTTGTACTCTTACGTAAAGCAGCTGTCGAATTAGCGTGCATATTATTATATTAAATGTTTGATCGATCACGTCCTTTTTCTCGCTGTCCTATAATTTCCTCCGCTATTTATTGATAAATTTCCTTATCGAACGATTGAATTAATTTTATCATTTCGTACTTCAGCGATTCGAGTGATTATTTACACGCTACCAAATATATCGCATTGTCCATAAACCGGCGTAACGCTCAGATAATGTCGATCATGGTTAAGATTAATCATCTTATCGCGGATGTTATTTCGAATTGGTACCGACGGTTTTTTCCACGATAAAATACCTTTATGCAGAAACTATCGATTACAGAATATTTCTATTATTTTTAATAGCATGATTAAATACTACTTGAACGTTAAAAGGGGGCATATCGGGGAACATCATTGATTTTCACAAATAATTTCTTATTGGCTTTTTTTTCACTCTATTAATAGATACGAATTATTTTATTTAGAAATTATTTTATAATGACGTTTTCCATATTATTAATAACACTAATTTGTTCATATTTATGCATCCAGCCTGGAATAAATTTCACTAATCGTTTACAACTTTATTTTGTTTTCCTATTGTAATTTTAAACTCTCCTTAAACGTAATTTTGTTTTGAACTTTATTATTTGTACGTTTACATAAAATAGTATAGGAATGGTAGAATTGTTCCAAAGTTATTAAAAAAGGAGTTGTTCAATGAAATTTTTCAATTCTGAGAAAGTTTGTAAAATCTTATGAAATTTGTATATATAATGAATACTATAACGAGTATTTTTTATACTTTTTACTTTCGTTCACTCATTGATCAAATTTTATAAATGAAATAATAATTGTTAATACCTTGGTTAATGTTTTGGGTCGAGCAATGCTTTGGTGGAACTCGTAGAATTTAGTATAGTGTCGAAAGAAAGTTGTTCAAATAATACAAAAATACATCTTTATCGATACATAGCCAATCATGTTGTCTGATAGCACAAATATTCTGTTTGACACAATTTCGATAAGGAATTTTATCGCATATTGCAACTCAAAGGAAAAGGTGTATAATAAGAAATTCTTACTCATGGTTCTTCCCTGTACAAGACAAGATGATCGGTGTCATCGGGAAACAATCCTGGTTTTTCCCTGAACACACCTTTCACAGTTTTAATTCTAACAAAATCAAACTATTCGATCTGTTTGTTCGAGAAATCTTCCTCCTAGGTATTAGTTTCAACAATAAGAATTGATATTTTGTTCCACAATATTTAAAAATCTCTCTGCAGTTATAGATATTCGTTAATAAATGCATCTTCATTTTTGTGGTTAAATTACAGAAAAGGATTCTTTAACTCGTTGAGGTAGTTGAAGGTCAAAACTTGCATCGTCTAAGCACTAGAGACATCGAATACTTATTTATTAAGCTTTCGAGAAAACCTTAGGGGAAATTTTTAAAAATTGTAAGACTTCCAAGGCAATCAAGATTTAAAATTTAAAAATTCAGATGAGAAGCGACTCGAATCGATTCGAAATGGTCCCAAATCCCATTACAATGCATGAAACCACTGTGTCTTATGCGTTTAGTATCTTTGAGAGTCGATGAGTGAATGAAAGTATCAAAAATTACTAACAGGAATCTGTAGAAGGCCTCAGTGATTATTAAACTTGGCTATCAGAGTTTTCCAAGGGTTTCTAATTTTTTCTGAAAGAGTGACAAATGAAAAACGATTCAAGTGATTCTAATTCGATAGCTAGGATAGTATATTAGAGTTTTCCAAGGGTTTTTAATTTTTTCTGAAAGAATGACAAATGGAAAACGATTCAAGTGATCGTAATTCGATGGCTAGGATAGTATATTAGAGTTTTCCAAGGGTTTTTAATTTTTTCTGAAAGAATGACAAATGGAAAACGATTCAAGTGATCGTAATTCGATGGTTGGATAGTATATTAGAGTTTTCCAAGGGTTTTTAATTTTTTCTGATAGAATGACAAATGATAAACCTTTTGAATGATCCTAATTCGATGGCTAGGATAATATATTAGAGTTTTCCAAGGGTTTTTAATCTTTTCTGAAAGAATGACAAATGAAAAAAGGATTCCAGTGATCCTAATTCGATGGCTAGGATAGTATATTAGAGTTATCCAAGGGTTTTTAATTTTTTCTGAAAGAATGACAAGTGATAAACGTTTCGATTGATCCTGATTCGATAGACAGGATAATATATTAGAGTTTTTAATTTTTTCTGGAAAAATGACAAATGATAAACCGTTCGAATGATCCTAATTCGATGGCTAGGATAATATATTAGTTTTCCAAGGGTTTTTAATTTTTTCTGAGAGAATGACAAGTGATAAATGTTTCGATTGATCCCGATTCGATAGACAGGATAATATATCAGAGTTTTTAATTTTTTCTGGAAAAATGACAAATGATAAACCGTTCGAATGATCCTAATTCGATGGCTAGGATAATATATTAGTTATCCAAGGGTTTTTAATTTTTTCTGAGAGAATGATGAATGATAAACGTATCGATTGATCCTAATTCGATGAGCTAGGATAATACATAAAAGCGTGGAATTTCGCTTTTCCAACTTACGTCGGTGCGATTCGAGCGATAGTGGAATGTGTCGGACAAATAAAAGCGTAGACAAACATAAAGAGGCTACAACGAAGAGGTCGAGAGGAATGTTCTCCGCAGAAATACAGCTCGACTGGGCCCAGAATGTCCGGTTAAAAGTGTTTGCATAAGGGTCTCGTCCGACTTCTTCGCCGGGTTCTTCGATGCCGAAACTCACCGCGAGGATCTATCAATATCAGTTGCCATCTATGTGGTTACCGACGAAACGATACGTGGAATTCATATCGATCGATCGACGACCAAAATTGCATAAAAATGAACAATTTTAATGATAATGAATAATCTTTTAAAAACAAGAGAAAGCTTTCGATTTGTCGTAGTATTTATTTTTCTAATCTCTTTAAAATTCAAGTGTCCTGTCTAGATTTATTTCTTTCAACATTTTCTCTTGAGAATCAATCTTTTTAGCTGCTCAATGAAAAGTTGTTTCATCCATGTATGAATTAGAAACAAATAAAAATAGTATGACTATTTTGTACATTTAGTAGTCTTAGAAAATGCAATTGCACTCTTTTCATGAACCCATTTCAATGTGACTAGTCAATTTTCTAATTTCTACAAAGAGATCTTACATTTGGTCGAACAATTAACAAATCGACTATTCGATTCCAATTAAAAGAAGTATCTTCAGACTATAAACTTCATTTCTATCTCTTAGAATTACCAAAAATAAAATCGAGAAACAGCTAAACTTTCAGGAGTTAATTTCGGGCCTCGAAATTAATTTAAAGTGAATTTAGGCAGGAAAATGTTTTACACATCGATGCAAATTCAAAAACAGTCGTAGCAACTATACAGTAAACTTTAATACAAGTCAAAACGAAACAAATGAAAATAAATTTAATTTGGTTTGAGGATCTTTGTTTCTCATTTTTAAGAATGTCAACGATAGTGAAATTGTTTCGATAATGGCGCAAAAATCGATGCATCGAATATTTCTTCCACCGTGGCGCAAGTCTGAGTGGAAAAACAAGTGCCAAGCGAGTTTAGCAAATAATCGAGGGATTAATGATTTATTGACACGACGATTGCAATAGTTATGTGTAATGGGCAAATAGGAATGCGTGCTTTTTCCGTGAAAACGAGAGTACGGAATACCGATCGGAACGGCTCCACCGGAAGCTCTTCGAACGATGACTGTTTCCTGACTTTCGCAATTTTCTCTTCACATATTTGTGATTATTCATCGACGTTACGATCATCGGAGTACAATGGCGCCATATACTCAACCCTTAATCAGTATATTTGCAATAACTAGCATCGTGACACATTCATCTACTCCAAAATATATGAAAAAACAGTTAACTTCCTTGCACAATTATTTTTATTTTATGGAATTAATTGCAATGAATAATAGAGTACAATATTGATTACTAAAAGTTTTTAACCCAGTTAAGGGTTGAGAACAACTTACAAAAATTAGTTAATTAGACGTATAAGATTGTTCAATAATTTTATACTAAAATCATTGACAATATTATTTATATTTCCACTGTAATCTGAGGAATTGATGAGAGTTTCGTTTCACAATGACGATGCATTCTGATACTGCATTTATGTGTTTTATTTTATTTTTGACGTATCATAAAAAAAACACTGATAACTTTAGTAGCAGACTATAATAAATTTTTTGATACGAATCGTTTAAAATTGAATTTAGCAAGTCACAAAAACCGAACATCGATAGTTCTGGAAAAGTATGTTAGTAAATTTGTTATTCTATATTCGATCATCACATAAATTCGTTTCAATTACTAATTTTTAAGATAAAGTGTTTCGCTTTAAATAATATCCTTACTTTTCTATATAAGATTCTCCAATAAAAAGTTATTACCTATTATATAAATATTTTGACTACCACGTCACCCATAAACAATTCACCCAAAATTTGCAACCAGAAAAATGAATTCTCAAGTTGAGATGTCGAGGAAACTAAATTTGGATAAGATGTATGAATTTCAGCGAATTTTACGTTAATAAATTATGTTTTAACACTATGAAACTAGAAAAATTAGTTCTGAGACGTCGAGGGAAAGTAAATATACGAATTTTTCCAAGGATACAAAATATAACTACTGAAACAATTATGATCTAAAAATTTTAATCTTGCAAAATGTTATACGGTTTTAATCTGTCAACTTGTGAAGTTACAATTGTCAACATCGTCAAAAAGATCCCTCCTCCAAGCATCAAATATCAAAACAGTTTTCTAAACATGAGATCGATTTAGAATGTTTCGAACGTTGAGATCGGAGATATTAAAGATTACGAAAAATGTGACTTATCGAGGTCTTCGTCTTTTAATATAGAAAGAATAGCGTTAAAAGAAGGCGACGTGTACGACTTACCGTATAAAAATCCGATTCGATGATTCCTGCGTAGCACAAAAGGATAAGCAACCGGAACGTGGGCGACGGGAGCACGCATTTTAATATAACTAAAATCGATCGCAACGAGACTCACGGTGGACTGTAGATACGCGAATGGTCGATGCCTTGGCGTTGGATTTGATGACTTATTGACTCTGGTCCCGTGTTTACCGGACTCGGTACGACGGCCATGCGGCGCCAAGCTTCGAGAAATGCGGCCACCTTTGGAAGCGAACACATCCGACCGACCGATTGATCGATCCCGTTTTTTTTCCCCCCCTGCTTGTTTTCCAATTCGTTTTGCTACCTTGGTCGGCTGGGATCATCGTTATCGTCGCTTAATTTACGAATCTTAATCCATTTTCGTGCCCCATCTTGCATTTAACCCTTTGCACTATGTCGAGTGCGATTCGATTTTTATCTCAGGAGCTCCTTCGTCGAGTTTTAAGTCCAGACCAAAGAGATATCGTGCACTTGAAAATTACAGAATGCAACAACAGTGTAAATAAAACAGATATTTTAACAGGTCAATTTCAAATAAATGCTCCTTCGTCGAGTTTTAAGTCCAGACCAAAGAGATATCGTGCACTTGAAAATTACAGAATGCAACAACAGTGTAAATAAAACAGATACTTTAACAGGTAAATTTCAAATAGAACACTTAAAGGCATTGGGAGCTGCTGGTAACAAAATTGAAATATAATTCGGAGTGCAAAGGGTTAAGCTCTTAACACTCGTGCCAGTGACTCGTACAGTCACCTCGAAATGGCCATTTTGTGCTAAACTTGCGATACTCGCGAGCACAATCGACACGTTTGGCGATTAACGGTGAATTTTTTATAATTGCACTGCGGATGTTCATGCATTTATGAGAAATATTTGATGTAAGATACGAGTTGTTATATTTAGGGGTTGAAACAACCCTCTACAATGCACCCGTTTCATTAATTAAGAGAACCATTCCATGTTAAATAACATTTATTGGACACTCAATTTGATAACAAAATTCAAAGATATATAGCTGCATTAAAATGCGCCGTGATTGGTCAGTCAAAACGAAGCCCCATCCGACATTTTTGCAAAGGAAATTGTTGTTCAGAATCGTCTCAGCTACCCCCCATTTCCGGTTCTTACACTATTTACGGGACACCCTGTAGATGTTGGATGTATTCAATATTTTATAGAAGTTTCTACTCATGCTAATCTAAGCTCTACCTTCACTTTTCATTTTGATATATATTTGAACATTGCTTGTATATTGAATGTTAATTAAAATATTACAGAAGTGTTTGTTGACAGTTATTAGAGAAAACTAGCACGAAAACCATTGTTTTCAACGTGGCATAATCATTGACAAAGTTTTTGTTTTTAATTTATTCAAACACGAGCCCTTAAATATCTCAATATTTATACCAACTTCAGAAAAAACGGTTCAATTCATAAGAAACAAGTTCTTTTTCATGAAGTTAAGTGAATCACCCATTGTAGTGTAGAAATACGAGTGGGAGTGACTGTATATCAAGTAGACAGCAAAGCAGGATCATCAAATATATTATATATAGAAAAAAAACTAATGGACTAGGGGAAAAAGTAACATTAGATCTATTATGACCAGAAAGTGGAACGATTTCTAGGTTATCTTCCAATTCGAAATGGACAATGTTCGTAAGCATGGTAATATTTCGATTTTAATGGAATCCAAGTAACGTGGAACATTTTTTACGCGATTTCGATTTAATATTTCTTTATTACTACATAGTTTTGCGAAATATAATTCAGAGAAGCTTGGATCGCCATTTTATGTGCGTCTAATTCAAACAAAGCGCCATGAATACTCAGATACTTCCGTTTTTAAACAAAACTGAGTATTTTAATTTCAAATAGCAAATTTTATTCGCGTACAACGAGTAAAAATATTAAATTCGTAAACTTTCTCGATTTAAATTTTCTTCAAAAAATTGTTCAAACATTCTTGTGGAATTTTTTGCGAATAAACTATAATACCTTTTGCAGTCAAATTTCGAAGGTTCATTTCTACACGTTTCAGTGACATTTTCAAATTTTTTGGACGGAAAAAGAGTTAAAATTGGTGGCACTGCATACTCTCAAACATAGTCAAACATAGTTGCTTTCAAAAAAGGTCGTCTCGCTATGTCCATGACTCAGATTCTGTTTGTTTAAGATGAAATAACGTGAAAAATTCTTAATTAGTATGAGTTTTGCTAGAACTGGTTACACTGAACAGTAAAATCATGCAATCAAATGTAATAAATAAAATGTTTATGTACAAAAATAGCCACTGCAATCAACTGCTTTTCACAAACATTGAAGAGAGAGAACAGAATGAGTATTTGAGTCTATAATTTGAGTCATAACATTGAGCAGTTAAATCACGTAGCCAACTTTAATCAAAAAGCTGTTTACATACAAAAATTGCCACTATCAACTATATTTGAGTACATAATTATTCACAGCACCGTGAATGGTTGCCCGCAAAAGGGTTGAACTTACTAAAAAAAAAAGCGTAAAATTTTGCAGCAGTTGTACGTTAAACTTGTTTTCATTCGAATCATCGAAGGCGTCGTGAAAATGGCCGTTATGAAATTCGTCGAATATGGAGTACATGAGCCGTGTTAGAGGATGAACAACACATTAGTCAAAAGCAGTTCACGTGGTGGACGAGTACGCGCTTGGTATTTGTGAGCTGTCTACCAATTTGTTTCACCGTTTGACAAATGCATTCGGGGCCAGGATGGGCAAGTAGTTCGGCAAACTCGTTTGATGGAACGAAACGGCGGAGGGAAAAGTGGGGAAAAATAAAGTGATACGAGTACTCCCCGTGCTGGTAACGACGTTGGTAGTGGTGGGTCTTGTATGGTAGGATTGACGTTCGCGTTTGTGTTATCATCGTGGGTATTGGTCTTCACGTTCAATGTAGGTGTACGTGCGTGTACGTAAATCGCGAGGATGTCGGGGTGATATCGATGATGACGGTGGAGGAAAAGAAGCGTCCGTATTGGTCGGAGACGACGACACCGGTGATTGGTGTGGCAAGAGGGGAGTACAACGGAACGAAAGGGGAAAGGACAGCGAAGGGTGGTGGCGGCGGTGGTGGCGGCGGTGCTCTGATTTGGGTTACTAAACTGTAAACAAATTCTAACTTTTCGTTCCATCGATTATCGATTGGCGCCGAGTGCACAGACCTCCGAGTACACTGGCACGGTATGTGCGGTGTACACGTCGATTTCATGAGTAATACGAGCGTGGATGATAGCGGGTGTCTCTAGGAGCACTATTCTTCCGTAACAGCCGACGACGATCGTAAAGAGATCACGACGCGAGTTACGATTCAAGTTACGATACAAAACTTTCTTCCCCCGGGCACCGAAATTATGAAGTATTCATCGGGCCGGACAAAAAAAAACGATAAACACCGATTTGTAATGTCGATTCTTCCTCGAGCGGGAACAAAAGTTGCCCGAATTTTAGATTCGTAAACCAACTTCTGTTTACGCGTTGTTCGTAAATCTTTTTTAGGTCTTCTAACGTCAACCTTCGACTAAATCGATCTTGAAGTTTCTTAAAGAATATAGGAAAATATATAAGGAAAATGTTATGCTTGAACTCCTGAAATTAAGTTATTTCAAAGGACGTGATTTCTAATTAAAAGCGTCCAGGATATCTCAAAATTTACTCAAACAATTGGCTTACAATTTTAAGTGCACGTTCTGTACATATATCACTATAGCTTGTACCAACATGAACCTAAAATTTGTATTTTTTATCTTACTTTAAGCCCCCTGAAGTTTACAAAAAAAAGCATGAAAAGATCGATGATCAAACTTCGAAATATTGTCATTTCTTTAACTATCGAGTTTTTTCTTTTATTTTACTACCAGCTATATCTAAACTCATGCTAATTAATATACAGGGTGTTTGGCTACCCCTGGGAAAAATTTTAATGGGAGATTCTAGAGGCCAAAATAAGACGAAAATCAAGAATATCAATTTCATGAGTTATTTCATTAAGCAAACATAATTTTTAATATCAATGATGCAATTGCACACAAAATGTTTAGCATCATCTACAACCAGAATGAAATATTACCGAATACTTTTATATTTATCTTTAGTTAATTATAATTTGACATATTTCAAAAATTTCATTTATTCCAGGAGTTACAGAAGTTTTAGTATAGCCACATTCAGTAGTAAAATTGTTAAAATGTTTATTTTCTGTAGTTTGCAGTATAGAAATAAAAAATATTGTGCTACCTCTTTGCCCGGTAGTGTAAATTGTTTTTTTATGCACAAGAACGTTTGTTCGAAATTTCTTTTCCTTATTCGTCGGTATGGAAACGCAACAAAATATTATCGAGCGTCATCGATGAAGAATTTTTATCGGATACAAGATGTACGACGATTCCCCGATGACAATCGAGGGCGAGGAAGACCGCGACGTCCCGCGTATTCGCGACAAATATAAAAATGCAAATGCGAGTGGAAAAGGCGAGGTAGAGCGTAGAGGAAGAAGCCCGCGATCGTAAACCGGTGTGACGCCAGCAGAGACGCGCGAGAATTGCAACTCAAACATAATACGGCTCCGAAGAAGGACGAAGAACTGCTGGTTGCTTCGTTGGAATACTTTCGGCTACCGCGTAATCGGAGTTCAAACCGGATCGAGGGTGTAAAGCACGTCACTACCGGGGGACCCCACATCGAGGAACACTCTATGTACCTTAATGGCGCCGTGGAAACAATACTTTATCAAAAAAGATAGAGTCACAGAACCAAAACATTCGTAATTAATACTCGTAACGCCCAGTAACTCGAAAATCGGAAGAAATCTGAATAGAATTTGAAAGAGATGGCTGAAGATACTCGTTCTTCCTACGAATTGGGGAAGAACACTTTTAACATTAGAACTACCAAACCAGTCGAAATGACCCATTCATAATTTCTAATAAAACTTGTAAAAAATTCACTCGACTGAATTTTTGAAAATTTATCGTAATTTTCTAGAAGAGAGTGTTTTTCGTTAATAATTCAAAAACGAAGCCCCATCCGACATTTTTGCAAAGGAAATTGTTGTTCAGAATCGTCTCACCTACCCCCCATTTCCGGTTCTTACACTATTTACGGGACACCCTGTGTAAACACTTATTTCCATTGGATCTATCGTTTCAATTTCTTTGGTACAAATAAACACATAATTGTCAGTAGTTCTGGTGTTAATATTAGGTTGGTGCACAAGATATTTTAATGGACTAAAAAATCCTCTAGAAAATTCTACAAAACAATAAAAAAAATTAATTTCCTTAAGGAGGTATTTTATTGTGAAGCTCTAAACAAATTTTTTTTTATATCTTCTTGAAAAGTATTTTGTGAAAAATTTAGTGTGAAGTTATGTCCTTTCGTATCTGTTTAGTCCACGAAAATAATAAACTTTTATATTTTCTAACTGGTTTCAATGACATCTGAAAATCTACTCTTTAATGTGCATCTTCGATATATTTTTTTATTATATGAAACAGAAGATTCGAAGTCGAAAATTTTTCTAGTTAATTAGTAGAGAATAATAAGGTTGATTGTTTCTTTTTACCTTTTAATAAAACTATAATGGTAGGAGCAATACCAGTTGCATCATTCTTCTTACATAAATCGATTCTGCGTGAAAGGTGTAAGATCGTCGAAAACTGGACACTTTGGGAGACATTTTTTTCTGTTTTCTTAAATATTACAATTATCTACCGAAGTATCGAGTTCTCGATAACCATTACCTTATGCTTTCTGCACGTAGAACGGTCTACTTCGCTCCAATTCAGCTAATAACCACAATCTGGAAACTAAGAGCACTCAAGATACAAATCTATCGCAAACTGATTGAAATGTGTTTATAAATCGCATTCCTTTCTTGGCACTTGAAACCACGGCCATCGGCGCGTTGCACAATTTTCAACAGAGAGAAAAATACGAAACATATAATCATTCATAAATACAAAAAACACCTGCATACTGTATACAAAATTGAATATTAATATTTTCAATTCTTTCTTAAACAGTTCTGATACGCAATCGTTAAAATTAACGTGGATTTCACAATCCAAATACCGCGTCGTGTTTCATTTCATTTTCATCGCGAAAACTTTTTAATAAAACATACTCTTTTGTTAATAAATTAAAAACAATTGCAGACAAAATTTCTTATTTGAATCTAATTTCTAAAAGATTCCATATTTTCTGAATAGAAAAATTGAGATTTTCGATCTTTCATAGATTATTCGAACAATTAAATATGGATTCGAGTCTTTTTACAGTTTTAAACTAATTTTCTCACATCTAATATATCGTCAATTCATTTATAATATTATCATGACGATACTAGCATCCAATTGGAAACAGTCATTCTTTTTAATAAAACACGATACTCCTTTGTTAATAGCTTGAAAACGATTGCAGACAAAATTTCTTATTTGCATCTAATTTCTAAAAGATTCTATATTTTCTGAATAGAAATCATTCTATGCATATTTTTATTATTGAGGTTTTCGATCTTTCATAGATGGAATGCTCAAGATTTGGAATTAATTCTAACAAACAAATATGGAGTCTTTTTACAGTTTTAAACTAATTTTCTCACATCTAATATATCGTCAATTCATTTATAATATTATCATGACGATACTATCATCCAATTGGAAACAGTCATACTTTTTAATAAAACACGATACTCCTTTGTTAATAGCTTGAAAACGATTGCAAACAAAATTTCTTATTTGCATCTAATTTCTAAAAGATTTTCCGAATAGAAATCATTGTATGCATATTTTTATTTTGAAACATTTTCTCGATCTTTCATAGATGGAATGCTCAAAATTTGGAATTAATTCTAACAAACAAAATATAGTCTTTTTACAGTTTTAAACTAATTTTTTCAGGTCTAATATATGCACGGTGAACTGTTAAACTTGATAAAATATCTGTAACGTGATTTAACAATACGGAACCGCTTCGAAAGTTTCGACCAGGCACGTTTCGGAGGAAATATTTATTATCGCGTTTAAACTTGGACGCGTACGACTTTCGATCGAGTTAATTGATCGATAATGGCGCCCGAACGAGCGAAAATTTCCAGATTCCCGAATAAAGTCGTCGCGGTTTTGTAGGAATGATAAACAGCGAAGGCGGTCGTTGATTATTACGTAAAAAAAAGTGATACTTTATTAGAGCCAGTTGGTGGGTATTAAATCTTGCAATACCGAGGATACGGTGGCGGTAAAGGAAGGTCTCCTATACAGTTGTGGCATCCTTTAGCTCAGCATGAGGTACATTGTGATGCATTCGAAGTTCCATCGCTTACTTTTGCTCTCTTTGAGGGCTGACCCATTCTCACGGACCGGAGGAGTCCGATTCTCTCTCTCGGTGAATACAGCCGATGTATAAATGACCATTCAAATGAGGCTCACGATCGCGCGGCCATGACGTTTGTTTTCTATTCGGCTTAAATCCAAATGGCAGCCCGAGCCGAGCAAGGAGGATTAACGGCCGTCTTTTTTTCTAAATGGTCCGCAAGGAGGCGAAAAGAGAGGACGAAATGTCGTCAGTCCTTTTCACTTTTTCGCTTAGCATTGTGCCCCTTGTATGAAAATCCTTTTCAATACAGAGCCAATAGTCGCAAGACACACGCTTGTCATCGCTAATAAACCGCCTCGACTTCCATTAACGTTCCGAGAAACGTTTTTCACCTACGTTTCGTGATCGCGATTGTTTCGCAACCGCTGCATTTCAAGAACCTTATTCACTATACCGTAAATACGAAATTATACACTTTTCTATACAGAGTGAATCGTCCGGGATGTTGAAATACTTTCGAAACCGCTGGCTGTATTCCACATCGTTATTCAATGTAATTAGTATTTTTCTATATGGATGAGTGGATGACATTTGAAGGTCAAAGATAGAAAGAAGGTTAAACAAAATATATTTTTTGATATGCTAATTGATTCAGCTGGTCATTCTCTATAAAAAAGTATAAAGCTAGTTGCATCAAAGAATCTTTACTTTAGGAGATATTTTAATTCAAATATGGTACAACTGGCAGCCATCTTGTTTTAATCAGATGTGGTACTTTTGTCTACAAAGTGATAGAGTCTAAGGAGTTGGATTTATCTATTATTATATTTACTGAAAAACCTTCATTTTCGAAGATATTTTAATTTAAATATGGCGGAATACTGATACGACTGAATGTAGATGACATTTGAAGGTCAAAGATGCTTTTTAAATAAAATATATTTTTTTATACGCTACTCGATTCAGCTGGTCATTCTCTACGAGAAAGTATGAAGGTAATTATATCAAAGAACCTTCACTTTAGGAGATATTTTAATTCAAATATGGTACAACTGGCAGCCATCTTGTTTTAATCAGATGTGGTACTTTTGTCTACAAAGTGATAGAGTCTATGAAGTTGGATTTATCTATTATTATATTTACTGAAAAACCTTCATTTTCGAAGATATTTTAATTTAAATATGGCGGAATACTGATACGACTGAATGTAGATGACATTTGAAGGTCAAAGATGCTTTTTAAATAAAATATATTTTTTTATACGCTACTCGATTCAGCTGGTCATTCTCTACGAGAAAGTATGAAGGTAATTATATCAAAGAACCTTCACTTTAGGAGATATTTTAATTCAAATATGGCGTGTTACTAGTACTGCCGAAGTCACATGAAAGATACTGCAATCAGAATTCCATCGATAATGCAGACATTCTTAGATTATGTATTACGTTTTACTTGAATTAGTATACAAAACGTTATCTCTAGTAAACATAATAACGTATAAAGATAAATCCAACTCCTCAATCTCTATCACTTTGTAGAGAAAAATAACTCATGTAATTAAAACAAGATGGCTGTAAGTTGTACCAGCACTCTGCAATATTTAAATTAAAATATTTCCTAAAGTAAAGGTTCGTACAACTAAAAAATACATAATATTTAAAAAAATAAATTTGACGTACGTTTGACCCGAAAAGAAATGGTTCCTTCCATGTTGCACGATTTATTTTTCGCTCATGCTCGGTTGTAGTAGCCGCGTGGACGCGACTTCTGACATTTAGACCCGTTAATAGAATTATTGAATTATTACGCCGCGCGTCTTACAAATCAAATTAACCATGAAGGATTGCTTTATGAACAGAGGAGAAAGAAAACTCAAACTGCGACTTTAACCGACGGCTGTTCCATTATTGCTAAATCCCTAACAAACGGCCATTGTCGCGAGTGTCAACGGCTTTCTGGACGCATAATCGAGCCAAGATGAACTGCAACGAGCCCAAAAGAGGAGGGAAGAGATTTTCGTCGGCCTAAGCTGATTAACTCGACCGCCGTTTAGCAACCGGTGATCGAGACTCGTTCTGGATATCTGCACCCGGGATAAAGGGATCCTTTCCCCATCTGGTTTGCTCAGCTGTGTGAATCGACCTGCAAACTCCGCGTTCCACCAACAAATTGTTTGCAACCGTCGGTGGATCGTTTAAACAACTAGTTGACCGGCACAGACTTCGTCGATCAGGATTCATCGATCAAAGCACGAATGATCATCGAACGTACAACATTTATTTGTTTGCATAGGCAATACACGTATTCACGTGTTTATTCGTATCTTATTAACGGAAGAATTTTTGAAGTGGGTGTAATTTAGATAAGGAAAATGTATCGATTCTATTTTCAGGAGATTATGATGAAATATCTGTGTAATATATTCTGTATATTACGAACAGCGATAGAATAAAATATTTATCCATTTTTATGTACAGAGATTGTTTGTTAATGCTGGTTAATTAATATTGGTTTTTGAGAACTCTGGGTCGGCCATTTTAATGGAAACAGATAATTATTACGAGCTAATATATTTATAATATATTTTATATAAAATTTCCATGTAAATATATTATTCCAGTTTGCTTCTATTTTATCTAATTTATAATAACATTTTATTTTTCTGCTCAAATTTATAGAAAAATTGTTTGTTAATGCTGGTTAATTAATACTGGCTTTTGAGAACTCTGGGTCGGCCATTTTAATGGAAACAGATAATTATTACGAGCTAATATATTTTATATAAAAGCATTTCCATATAAATATATTATTCCAGTTTGCTTTTATTTTATCTAATTTATAATAATAGTTTATTTTTCTGTTCAAATTTATTTGCATATGATAGAAGTTTCAATTTTAAATCAAATGTTCTTTTTGTACCTGATTTTATCAATTTGTACTTGGTACGTATCTCAAATAACTTGTTTTAAATTCTACTTGAGTTGCAGTTTATAATTAATTTGAAAATAATCACGAGAAGAAGTAATTATTTTTGTCTAAATATCTAAACAAGAATTATCAATTTAGATTTGATACATATCCTAAATGACTCATTTTGAAGATTTGCATTGCACTTTATAATTAATTTAAGAATAATCAAAAAGAGAAGAAGTAATTACTTTTGTCTAAATATCTAAACAAGAATTATCAATTTATATTTGACACATATCCCAAATGACTAATTTTGAAGCCATCCATTTGCATTGCACTTTACAATTAATTTGAGAATAATCACGATGAGAAGAAGTAATTACTTTTGTCTAAATATCTAAACAAGAATTATCAATTTATATTTGATACATATCCTAAATGACCCATTTTGAAGACTTCCACTTGCATTCCACTTTATAATTAATTTAAGAATAATCACGACGAGAGTAATAATTTTTGTCTAAATATCTAAACAAGAATTATCAATTTATATTTGACACATATCCCAAATTACTAATTTCGAAGCCATCCATTTGCATTGCACTTTATGATTAATTTAAGAATAATCACAACGAGAGTAATTATTTGTAAAAATATCTAAATAAGAATTGTTTAAACTAAACATGAAAGTTGCCAGGGATTGAACGATTGGTTCGTCGGTCGATTAGCCCTAAACGGGGCTTAATTGTGAGCAGACTAACGAGGTGTCTGGTCGTTTTGTCCTCGTCTGGCCTCCAGCGTGGGTGGTACTCGCGTGGTCGGGCCTCGAACGAACGAGGTTCGAAAAAAATCCATAGGAATCGAATAACCGAAATCCCGAAAGCCAAGGTTGTATTACGTTCTGATTGGCAGACAATCATATACGAGCCGGTAAATTGAAAATAAATACCGTGCCGTGGAATTATAATTACTTGTTAAAAAAATCTTTCAACGCCCCCGTCGCCCCGGGGCAGAAAAATATTTTTGTCGAAGTCCGGGAGGGGCGTCGAAAGATATTAGCGAGCCATACGCCGCCCTTTTCTGCGCGCCTAATATACGAAGAGCTGCGAAGCGACGAATATAAAACCCCGCCGCCTGCGGTCGTTTCTTCTTTCTGCCAGCAGGACTAATGGCTAGCATGGTTTTGCAACTGAAAGGAACAGCGACGCGGTTGAATCCGCCAGCGTCAGTCCGCGTAAATTGCCTAATTTAGACGCGAGGCCAGACGGGTCACCGTTTCTTAGCGAGGGCAATCAAAGGTACGCCAGAAGGGCTCGCGTAGCTCATTAGACTACCGCATTCCGCCGATCATACGGCTTCTGCGTTAGACCCTTTTCGGTTCCTTTTCAATTAAGACGAGATTTCTGTTAGAAAGTACGGAACAGAGGCGGGGATCGGGCAATATATGGGGAAAACTATCCACATAAAATAGAGAGAAATCATAGCGTGGCATCGCCCGGACGACGATGCATCGCAACATTCGCGCCCGGAACAGTACATCCTGCGGGATGGAGAACAACTATAATGCTTTGATCTATTGCTCCGCGAAACGCGAAAGCAAGATGCGAGATAAAGGTTGCACGATCGTAACTTTAAAAAAATTGCGAGGCAAAATATTATATTCGATGTTTATAGCATCTGATAAATTCATCACCAAAATAAGAAAGTTTCATTATAGATAAAAATATAGTTTTTTGATCCACTTTTATTTGACACAACTTGTATTAAATGTTTTGTTAGGGATTTGAATCACTTTTTAACCAATTTTCGGCTCGATTATTTTCAATTTTGCTGAATACAATTTAATTTTTTGATAGTTGTATATTTTTGTGCCTAACAATATTCTACATCAACCATTCTAAAGTTTAAATATTTGGCTGTACGAAGTACCCTTCTTCCATTGAAAAATCAAATTTTCGAATCTCTCAAATTGTCCACGAAAACGAAATTTTGTTTTTAAACAATTGTAAATTAAAATTCTCATAATTTGTCATATAATTTATTATTATAGACTCGTTGATATTCCCAATTATTTTTTTTTAAATTTACTCATGAGAATTGATTTTTTCAGTTCCTCGATGACAAACTTATTACTCATGATTGATGTGGAATTTAATATGTTAACTCTTTGCACTCCGAGAGTCTTCATTAACATGAACAATTAGCAATTTTGACTTTAAAGAATTGCAATGTATTATTGCAGCTTGAAATTCCAAGAGTCCTATCTAGATTCATCGATCTTGAGAAAAATCATGTCAGCCATAAAGGGTAGCGAACGTGTTAAGAGGTAAATAAGTCCACGTCGACCATAAACGACGCGGGTATCAGAGTTGTCTTTTAACAGGAACGAATAAAGCAGTCGGTCTGGGAAGTGGTTATTGAAACGACGCGTAATCGTCGCGGTATGAAATAGTGCAAATAATTTTACGCTATTTCGAATCACGTGTGTGCTCCATATAGAAACGGAGCGGCGCGTGGCGAGCGCCCGAGGCGAGGCGCAAACCTCGCGTGTCACAAATTACTTTGGCTTGTCGAGGTTCAGTAGGTACAGCGAGGCATTTGCACGCTTACTTATTTACTTGCTCGCTTTGGAACATAGTAATATATCGACTTTACACCGTACACCACTACCGTCCGGGCTTCCGTTATCCGCAGCCTCGATGCACCGACTCGGACCTGTATTCTTTCCGTACTGTATTTACTGCCTACGATCTATTTCCCCGTTTCTGCGCGTAGCCGGCCATTTTGTTGACAGGAAACAACACGCCTGTTACGTGCAATTTGTCTTTCCGCGTTATTACCGCGCTCCTTTACGGCTCAATTTAGGAAATCGACGCGTCTAGGATTAGAAAATGAATCGCACTCGTATAACTTTATATTTTTTACACGCACGCTGTATTAACTTTACGGCCACTGAAACATACCGGGCTCCTCACTTTGACAACTTTAACGAATTTCCACTCGACGGTCTGCACCCCGGGATGATTTTACAAAATTTACTGTGTTTAAATTATTTATATTTTTTATTTAAATATTATTACTTATTAAATTTTAATACTTATTAAAAATTATAAATCACTGAACTTTATTAGAGAATTCCATTTTGTTATGTTTCAACCCCCGTCTAGCTTCGGGTCCATTTTGAAACGTGCAAGCTATCTACTTCAGAGACACCTATTATCGAGTTTTAGTAAATGAAAATAATAGTGAATATAGCTGGGAAATCGTGTGTATGTATACAAAGAACGATTGATTTAGATTTGGGTGAAAATAGACCCATTGGGTGAAAATATAGATCGTAGTTCGAGGGTTAAAACTGCGTGAAAACAGTTTGTTGTTTGGGTTCGAAGAACGATTCCCCGACGATTTGTCATTTAATTTCGAAGGGGGTTGTCAGGTCGGAAGAAAATCTGATCCGCGACGAAGCGTCAATGGAGTCTGGGATCAATAGAGCGTTCATGCTCGAGATTCTCCGCGAGTAAATACTTTGATAAGCCATCATGGTGTTTGTAAGAGGATTCTTATGCAGTCGAAAACTTTTAGGTATCCGGCTATCTTATAAATATGTACGAACACCATGTGCACGTATATCAAACGAGATGGGTTGAATGTCTCGGTTTCCTCGAAGCAACCACGGCGAGCCATATATCGATCAATATAGCTCGTAAATACGACTTTACTCGTATCTATTTATTGGCTCGGTATATAAATAGCTGTTGCTTGTAACCTTTTATCGTCGATATCACTGAAAAACAAATTTCTAATATTATAGTCCGCTTATGGGAACTTTTAATTCGCGACAGGCATCTCTACACTGTTCCATGTCGTTCGTGGCACGAAATAGGGGATGATTCCTCGAGAAGAAATAAATAAAACTTTCCATTAAAACTGTTCTTCGACCAGATATTTTCAAACTGAACATTATATATTCAAACAAATTGAATTTGAAATTGAAAATACATGTAATTGAATTATAGAAATTGAAATAATATGTTTTGGATAATAATTAATGATAAAATTATTTATAGCTGATCTGATTAATCGAATGGATAAGTATTATGGTTGAAAATATTTAGTTTTGAATAAAGTTTTAAAGTAACTGGATGTATGAAAAAGTGGGTTCATATTAAAAACCATAAAAAATTGATAATCAATTTTATTACTGTTAATATTCATATTAGAGAAACGTAAGGACCATTTTCGAGTTTTTTTTATTTAATCTTCTACGAGATTAAAGTAATGAAATACCAAATTTCCCTGGAAAACTGTTTCGAATTAGAGAAATCAATTTCCTGTATCGACGATAATTAGATAATGGCGGCTATTGAACAGTATACGCCAGAATCTTGTAAGACTCGATCGACGTGACAATACGAGAGGATAAATTCATAAAATGACAACCACTGTGCCTGGACGAGCCGCGTGGCCGCGGAAGATAACCAAGAGCTTAATTGTTTCTGGTCTGGCAACTCTCTATGCAGTCTGCAATACGTACCAGGCGAAGGTGCGCCTTTGTTCATCGAATCGAACGCAAAATTTGCATGCACGGCCGAACGTAAGCCGCCCTCTGAACTTTGAACCATTTCAGACGCAAAAAACAATGACCACACCTTTCTCCAAATGCGATTCATTTATGCAACATGTTGATCCCCGGTTGCTTTCCAAGTATTGAAATTGAAGCTCGTCTCGAGCCGCGTGTACATCCTCGATTTAAAACTCCGTTTTATCGGGTCTTGATATCTCGATAGTCGGGACAACCGTTGCGTCCTTTGGCTGTATTTCAAGATACAGATAAAACTTGGAAACAGGAAATCCCATTTCGCGAGATTTAACCCGGTGTCGCGGCCAACGCGGTACTGATTATTAATTTCACAATTATCCTTAATATACAGCCGGGCCGAATTCGAATCTCGCGGGGGGAAAAAATCTTCGAACCGCGGAGATATTTCGTTTTATCGAACTTTCGATGGTGAAAAATTCAAATTAGAGAAATAAACGGAGTCGTGAAGACGTATTTTGATCTTCAGCGCTCCTTTGGATAGTAAATTAACAAAATTGTTATTTCACCCCTTAACTGGAGTGGTGAGATATTTCAACTCTTCGATGATTACATTAATTTATTCGTAAATAATATTGTGGTCTGTTATTATGTGTGACTAAATGCTTGGAATGAAGTAAATCATATAAGTGCTGCTTGTTACTTTTTCAAAGTGATATTTTGAAATGCTCCACGATTTCATAATTATACAATATCAATTAAGGGTTAAAGAGACTGTTTTTACATTTGTTACTGTTGGAGCTTTGAGGTGCAAGCAGTGTCTTTACTTAAAAGGATTACTGTAACGTTTAACCCTTGAAATCATTCAATATGAGCAGCATAAATCTCTACAATTTGCACAAATGCATATATCTATAGAAACAAAATGACAAAGAGTCACATTTACAGATGAAAAGAGATTTAATTGAGACGAATCTAACAGTCTTGTTACTGTTATCACAGTAGAAGTAAAATGAACGTACAATATCGAGGCGTCAAATTCCAAAATGGCCGAAGCAAATTACTATGTTGATAGAAACGCTACTGTAAAGAATATACAGTTGTGTTCTGCAAAAATAAAAACACTGAATACAATGAAAATTGCAAAAGAAACTTCTCAATACGAAAGACTGGAAAACAAAATGGCGAAGAGTCAAAAGAAATTTAATTGAAACGAATCTAACAGTCCTAGTTTTTATTATCACGATAAAAGAAATAATACTTTCTAAGCTGTCGTATAATGGAAGCTAGGAGAATAATGATTTAGTTAAATAAAATGTATAACACGAAGGATAATAGTAAATAGTATATGGTGGATCGTAAAAGGGCAGTAAAGGATTTAGGGAAAGCGTAATCATTGTTTTATATCCGACTTATTCGAACTGGATACTTGGAGTACCGTGGTTATTGAACAACTGTGAGTACTTTGGTAATTAGGGTTAGCTGCAGCGAGTATTAGGGTTAACTACAGTGCTTCCAGAATGGCGCAACTTCGCCATAAACGTTACACGCGATACTAGAAGGTAAAACCAATTTGTTTTTATATTTTCTTTTGCTATTTCGAATCTCGTTCTAGTTTCAGTTTCAGAATAATTTGTACATGTATTAGTATAAATGATCCAAAGCCAAATAGATCATTTTTGTTCTTTATGAATTTTTAATGCCCACATCTGTTAAACGTACGAATATCTATTTTATGTTATGAAAGGAATACATTGTGATAAAATTTCGAAAAAAGTTTATGGTACAGAGAAACTCGTTTTGAGAATCCTTGATTATGCTTTGACTATTTAAATTTACGTTTAAGTCGCATATTCTCATCCTGCAACCATATTCGAATGGATAATAGTTACTCACGATTTATATAAAAATTGAAAAAATCTTTTCTGATAAAGAAAAATTAAATGAAATTTATAGATCACGTTAATAACGTTCACCATAAATTTTGTAATTAATATATTCATGAAAATATTGTTTCCTCTCAACAATTATCCTCAATGTGAATTAAAGTGAGTTTATCTCTGTTCACTCACAGTTTTAATTTCAAAGGACTTTTTATTTTGTTTATAAAGACAAAGATATTAAAAATAATTCGAAGAGGGAAAATATTTCCATATTTCTCGACGTGGATTTTCAGAAATTATTGGATGCAGAACACAGAAAATTGCAGAGAACATTCGTTGAACAATCTATGACTAAACCACATTTCTCTTAAACGCGAGAAGACACTAAATCAGACATAAAAATAGGGGTGTCGAGTTTGGAACACATTCTCAACGATCATTTACACCACAACTTCGTAAATTTTAAAATTCCTCGTAATTTTTCGCATCAGATCCGTTAACATAGATTCTGAAATAACAGATTTCGTGGAGAAATTGATTCAATATTAAGAAACTTGTAGGAAATAATTTAGTTAATTTTCCTCCCGCGAGGAACCGAATGAAAACTGTCAATTATGGACGATCATGACGAACACGAACGTTATGATTACCGCGTGTTAATTCGTAACATAATAAAGACGTTAAACCGCGTACGATTTGATCGGATGATTCACGAATCGTAGCGTAATTACTATATAAAATGCCAAAACACGGCTGTTACGGCGGAATAATAAAAAGAGCACTAACAAAACTGGCCGAACGTTTTAGCGTCTATAATGGCCACCCATATCCTTTTATGCTCCATCCTCCAGCTTTCCACTGTGCTGTTCGAGGCCGACTATATAACATCGACGTGTGCGTCGAATTTAAAAGAATTTTTTTAGGAATACGGGTATCTCGGTATATTTACCAATCGCCTTTAAATTTTACGCCGCCCGATCTATCGATGCTTCAAAACTTTATCTTTGACATTTTATTATCATAAAAAAATGATGGTATTATAACGTACGAGCTCCATAAACATAGGTGTAACGTAATATACGACGCGTCGGTTTATGATTTTTTTTTTTTTTTTCTTTTTTTTCTTTGCACCGCGCGTGTATTTGTTTACGCGTGTGCGGACGAGAAGAAAAAAAAAAAACGAAAGATCGCGCGTATATGTGTCAGCGTACGTACGCGGCGCTTATTTAGTGGCGCGTCGGCGCCTTTTTCCCCCTTAGGGCCTCGAGGTCGTGGGGGTCAGCTGGGCGGGGATGGAAGTCCTTCTCTTCTCTGCCCTTCTAAGACCCTACCCAGATCGCGTGTCTTTAGAACGAATGAATATGTAAGTATAGGCTCTTCCAAGTAAACCGACGCTAGCGCCGACTCACCGCGTTCGCGATTCAAAATCACGGGGAATCCCAACAGGGGAACCGCGAACGACCGCCAAACAGGCGGCCAAAAACTTTACCAATAAACAAAACTGACAGGATTTACCGCTTAATAACTTTGGTAACAGACTACATTACAACTGTATACAATTTTTTGATACGAATCGTTTAAAATTGAATTTAACAAATATGGAAGTGAAATTGTTATTTTATATTTAATCGTCACATAAGTTCGTTCGAGTTACTAATTCTGAAGATAAAGTGGTTACTTTAAATAATATCCTTACCTTTTTATATAAGGTGTTCGAATAAAAGGTTACTACAATACTTATTATATGAATAAGTTGACTACCACGCCACCTATACACAATTCACCCACGATTTATTACTATGGAGTTTGAAAAATTAATTACCAAGCTGAGATGTTGAGGGAAATGAATTTGAATGGGATTCTGTGAATTTTAGCAAGGTTACTAAAATAAGTACTGAAACAAATTTTAGGTTATGTTAATAAGTACGTGATTTACTACTATGGAGCTAGAAAAATTAATTCTCCGGCTGAGATGTTGAGGGAAATAAATTTGTATAGAATTCTGTGAATTTATCAAAATTACAAAAATACGTACTGAAACAAATTTTAGGTTATGTTAATAAATACATGATTTACTAATATGGAACTAGAAAAATTAATTATCCAGGGAAATATGTTCGGATAAGATGTATGAATTTTAGCAAGTTATGTAGATTACAATGGTCTAAAATTAAAATTTTAGTCTTGCAGAGTATGGTTTCGATGGAAATTGAATTTTATGACAAACATGAACACTATTATTTAAGAACGAATGAAGAATGCTATTTAAAATAATTTCTTTGAACAAAAGAATATCAGTTGCATTTATTCCAACTAACCGAATGTCTTCCCACGTACAAGTAGAATGTAAAAAGTTTGTTACGCGTCCATTAAAAATGATTATTCTCGGAATGTGATCCTTTGTTAGCTCGCGCCAATATCCTCGTCGTTTAGCAATTAAGAAGTCCGCTGCTCAAATTTCATAGCGATTTAACGACGTTTCGGGCGAAATTTAAACAGCTTTTCCTCACTCGGGAATACCAACATTATAAAATAACGAGCATAATGCGACGGAGTTTCGCGGAAAGACCGTAAGTCGGTACTTTATTCGGTGAAACGGGGACTAGTAGCCGACCAGATACAAGAATGATGTCGCAAATTTACAATCAGTAAAGTCGAAAGGGGTATAAGAATGCGAAGGTGGACGACAATGCGTAAGTGCTGAGGAACGGCGCGAAAAGGAATACGTCGCTATTGCCCATAAATAAGAAACAAGCAAGGTAATCACAAAGCTGTGAATGTGGCTTTCCTCGAGAGGTGGAGTCCTTCCTTTATTGTTGGCCGGATATCTTCCTTTCCTTGCTCGTCTTTTTGCCCTTTCTTTGGCCCGTTTCTCTCTCTAGTTTACTCAACAACCATGGCTGAGTTCTATGATACTTTACACCCATCCTCCATCGTCTCTTCTTCTTTCCTGGTTACACTTAAACGTTGTTTACTTCTTTCCTGTTTTCAACGCTTCCCTTCTCCGTGTTTATTCTCGACACATTCGCTGCCGCGTCATCCACACATGGGTGAAATGAGTTTTAAGGAATAAAATTGATTCTCAAGATTATATGTTAAAGAAAATAAATGACAAACTGTGGGTTAGGTTCCAAATTATCTAAAAAAGTCTCGCTTTCGTGGACTATTCGAGAGGTTTGGCACTTAAAGCGTTAACGTTTGCAGTTGTTGTGGCCAAACTTGTCCAGAATAATCGGTTTTCTTTGCTAGATTACGTTATAATGTGTGTATAATCTTCCAAACCGATGCTTTATTCGTTCTTATTAATAGTTAACTTTAGAACGTATCTAGATCGTATCGATCTTTCACTAAGAAGCTAAAAAAATGAGTTCTCAAGATTGGATATCGAAGAAAGTCAATTTGGATAGGACTCTTGGATTTTAACGAGGCTATAAAAATTGTGAAATTACTAGTTTCTAATTGTCTAAAAACAAAGTCTCAATTTCCTGGACAATTTAAGAGGTTTGGTAGTCAACGTGTTAAAGGGTTACACTGTCTATTTCACGGTATTATCATGAATTTTTTGCAGGAAATATGTGCATTCAATTGAAATTACCTATTTACCATGTACGAAGTATTTCTTAAACTTGCGAAAACAATTTTTTTTAGAAGTCTACGTTCATTTGAAACGAAGAAAATGGCGTTTATTCCGAACCATGTAGCATACGCTGATAAACGTGATAACTGAAGAATCGTTCGATCGAATTTAATGAAATTTGGTACATATATTTCCAAAGATCTCTTTTTTAAAACCGCTATAATCTCCACAATTTTTTGAAATTCAAAATATGGTTTACGAAGTTTGTTTCTATGAAAAACTTCCCGGTGGATGAGAAAAACCCCATTTTGTTTTTACATTTGGCACGCCTTTGGAGATCGGTTTCGGTACGGTGGATGAGTTAATGTTTTAATGGTTTTAACGCGTATGTTCTAGCGTATGAAAATACAGAAAATCGTACGTGTACACGGAACCTAGTATCTTAAATCCTTCGTTTCCATATATGTGCCGTAACAGTATATTTAGGCGCTGTCCGTTTGTCTCTTCTTTCCACGCGTCCCCATCCTGCTTTCGTTGGGTACCACGTACCTTCCGCGCGGCAAAGGCTGTAAACATTTTGGCACCGCAATACAAGAACAATAATTTAGTGTTCGCAAGAGGTCCGGAGAATGCGCCGGGCCTTTTTTGTCGGTACGCTCCGGCCCTCGATGTACGTTGCAAGTGGTGTAACCAGGCACGAAACGCGCGCCGCACGACGTCGACTTGTCGATTTTTGTGAAACGACGCGTATCCATCTTGTCCGTGCCGTTCCCAGTCGTTCACTTGCCGATTCTCGCTACGAGGGTATAAGCGGATTCACACGGGACGATAATTAGCAGTAAATCACGGAAGCCAATATACAGAGCTCGGTTTGGTACTCCGTAAAACACGAGGACGGTGAAATTATAATAATCGTGCCGCGCGCGGCAAAGAAAAATTACCGGCCATTTTTGTGCCTCGAAAACCCTTCAAACGACCGACAAGAATTCCTCGATCGCTGCTTTATTTATTTATACAATCGTTTGATGGAACAAATCCAGCGAAAATTATTCGTTATTGTTATTGTCGTTTATTAAAATTCGGTAAGTCCTGTCTTTGAGACGAATATCTTGTGTGGGTCAAAATGGCCCCAAAACTAGACGGGGGTTGAAGGATAACCGAATGAAATTAAAAAAATTCGACGATTTATAGTTTTAATGAGAAAAATATTTACAGATGAAATACGAATATTAAAACATAGAAATTGTTATCATCGAACTAACTTCTTTTCCCCCGGTTATTTTTATGAAGAAACTGTTTTAGCCTCTGTTTGGTTTTCATTTTATTACGTTAAAAATGTAAGATACAATATAATTAACGAAAACCACATTATACTGAAGCCTAGAGAGAAATTTAATAAAGAAAACCGATCATTCTGGGCGAGTTGGACCCAAAAAGTGCCAAACTGCCAGACCAAACCTCTCAAATTATCTAGGAAAACGAAACTTTGTTTTTAGATAGAATTGGTAACTAGCATACTCATAATTGGTCATAGAATTTATTTTTACAGCCTCCTTTAAATTTTAAAATATTTATCTACCTACTTTCTTTAATATTTAACCTTGAAAATTAATTTTTTTAGTTCCTTAGTGAAAAATCATTTACTCATATGTGGGTCACGTGACACTTGATATGTTAACTGAACAATGATGTGAACAATTAATAATATCAAATGTAATTTTCTGATGTGACTTCTAAAAATAAAAAAATATCTTTTTATTTCATTTTGTAAATAAGCTTGCTGAAGATTCTAATATTTTCTTGCTTCGTTCGCGTTTAAAACACTGTTCTATAGTTTTGTCTACGTATTATAATTATCTCTCTAAAATCTCTGGCAAAATTCTCATTATAAATGAATATACAGTGGTTTTTGTAAAACAACAATTTTTATATTTTTGAAGATTATAATATTTTCTTGCTGCATTCACTTTTGAAACACTGTTTTATCGTTTGGTCTACGTATCATAATTATGTCCCTAATCCAATAGAACGCTATTTCCTGAGATTGAGCCGGTTCATGTCAATTTAGTATACTCGAGTTCCTGTTTGCGTTTAAAATCATGAATGGGGATTAGTATTTGTTCTGCGTTAGAACATCGTGCAAAGCTGTATGGAGAAAACAACAATATCGATAGGTTATTCATTAATGTTAATAAGTTCTGCAAGACTCGAAATTTTGCCTCTAATTTCCATAGCTTTGAGGGGTCATTCCCCTGTGGAAGTTGCGAAATCGAGCGATTTACATGAATTTGTTTTAAAGCAAACACTATGTCTAACCTTGCGATTCTTTTTTGTAATTTATTTAACAATATTTTAGTTATACATTCACATTTTTTAAACAGTTTTACGTAATTGATTATTAATGTTATTTCGCTTAGAACAAACACGTATTTAAAAATCACGTCTCGTCGGTCTAAATGATTAGGAGCTCTCAGGAGTGATTTAAAATAAAAAAATTAGAAAGATTCTTACTTAATATGTTTATCATTATCGTCTGTGACAAAATAAATGATTTATATTGAAAATTGACTAAGTGGTCAACGTTGAAAGTGAAAATTTCAGAATTTCGTGCCTCTATCGGTAATTTTTTAATTAAAAAAGCTTTATTATATTCAAATTAAAAATATAATTCTGGTATCAGTGAGAGCTAGTTACACGTGGAATAATCTGTGCAAATTTCAGAGCAATCGACCCTGTAGTTTTCGAGAATTTATTTATGCAAGGTGAACAAATCACGTTTCGCGTTCAAAAATTTATATTAAAATTAACTACCAAATTTTTGAAGACGTTACTCTGAACAATATACTTAAAATTTTTCTTTAGAAATTAAACAGTGGTACTTGAAGGGAAAAATGAAGGGAAAAAAATCGACTTTTTGAAGGTGTCACAGAGTGTCCTTTAAACGTCAAACTCGTAGTTTATTGTCATCTTTAAATTAAATATTAACCCTTTGCACCCCACTGGCGCCAATATAGTGACAATATAGTACAAATTGATACAACTTGAATTTAGGAAATATACGAATAAAATTTAAATCATAGGTATTTATACATTTTACCTCGTACAAGGAACTTGTTTATTCATTTATAATGAGAATTTTGCCAGAGAGAGATTTTAGAGAGATAATTATTGGAGACCAAACGATAGAATAGTGTTTTAAACTCGACCTGAGTAAGAAAATATTACAATCTTCAGAATGACTTTTGCTAGGGCCAGCAAAGGATCGGATATCGTTACGAGGTGAAATTCAGCGCAGAAGAACGATCCGTTAATTGCAGTAACGCAGATCGAATTGCGTTTGTCGACCGCAATCGATGACAAGGGCGAAGAGGAAGTAAGTTAGGCGAAACGTAACCGCAGGCCAGAACAGGTATATGCATACACGTTAGACGTATGGATGTACGTTACGGGACGCCATATAGACTAGCGCCACATTATTATTTTTAAGACTGGTCGGATTGAATTTTTATAGGTCTGTTCGCATACTCTTAGCGGGTCAGTGTCGCTCAAACCGGAGGATGAATTCCAATTTTTATGGTATCGTTAACGAGGCACTCCCGATGCTTGAACACCATCGGTACGGTAACAAGGCCCACAGACAACCCCATGAGTCGTGTTAGCATATGAATGCCGGAATGGTGGAGGTAAAAGGAACGAAATACAGCTAATAAAAGGAAGAAGCTTTGAAAAGGGCGCCGCGTTGGATCGGTTTCGTATAATAAGCCCCTTCCTCGGTACCGAAGGGTGTTAAGGTCCAAGTAAAAAAGGGTTGAATCCACCCTTTGAACCTCACTACCATTGTTAAGGATACAAACGACTTCGGAACTCATAATTTTGGATCGACTGCCGACCGAGGAAATATTTTATCCTCTCCAAAGAAATCCTCGCCGTTTGTCCTACCTCTACGCCCGGTTAATCGTAAACGAATGCTGCTTTGTGAGACCGAAATGAACTTGTTAGGCTCGTTAAGGCCAATATTCGAAATAACAACTCCCAACCTATAATTATTAATAACAAAATTTTGTGCAATACCAAACTTAGTCTTGAAGTGGATGTTACAGCTTGGACATTTTTTATGAGACATTTTGAACGCGTAAAACTTTAGAGAGGTGGTTTGGAAAATGTGTGATTCGAGGGTGTAAAATTCGGGGTAAATATACTGGTTATTCGCGTGCTGGATAATCGGAATACTGTATCAAGCTATTAACAAACTGATGACCTCATGAAATGAACCGGTTTCACCATATTTGAATAGAAAATTTTACTAGGTTCTTGAAAGATCCCAATATTCCAAAGTTGAATGACAAAGAAGTTCGAGTTTTTTCAAGATTTTCAAGCTTTAATTTTAAGTTTCCGACTCCGTGGCGATTCACCGTCTAATCTACTCTGGAGAAGTTCGTTCGGAGGATAAGATCTTCGTTCCGGAATTCCAGGATAGGTTAAAGATCGCGCGGTCCAGAGACGCCTTAATTGTCACATTTAGATACCAGATTATCTATAATGTTCTCCCGTCTCCTTCCTGTCGGGATGCTACCCGCAATCGCGCTGCGAATTCATAGCTCCGTGAATAGAAACCTATTCACCACTGCCAAGGGATCATAATAAAATAAATTCTCGGCGGTGATCGCGTGTCAATAAGATCTTCTTCAATTTTTATCGTTTTACACGGCCATAAATTCTACGCGCTAACAGCTGTTACTAAACACGTCATTCCTTGTGCGCGGAGGACGTTCGAGATCGTTTCTCAGGAATCCTTCCTGATTGATTTAAACCATGAAAGGGTTAACCGTGCAGAGCGGGCCCAAAAATAAGTAGGAAGGAAACGAGTAATGGCGATTTCAGAATGATAGACGCACTGGTGGACAAATTAAAAAATTTCCTGACGCTGTATTTATATTAAACAATATTACGTGCAATACAAAATAATTTTTAAGCAATATCTTGAGGAAGGAATATTAATAATAAACTGAAAATTTGAAACAGCGTTTGGATAAAATTATGAGGTATTCCCAAAATTACTAGATGAAGCTTTCAACACTGTTACGTACAAAACAAAACTATTTATTTTAATTTGAACCGATATAATAAAACTTCCCTTGGATAAAATTATTTAACATCCTCAGAATTAGTGGAATAAGGACTTAATATCATATTTAAATTACACAATGTTACGTGTAAAATAAAATCATTAATTTTCAAGTAATATCTTCTTATATATTATAACAAATTTTCAATTTGAGTAAGAACAATACAATTTTCCTTGGACAAAACTATGAGATAGTATCTTTGAAAGTGTACACAATTTTTCTGTCTAAATATACATTAAGGTAATTTATTAATTTTAAATATTACATGGATGCTAAATAAAATTGAAACGAGGACTTGAAAAATAATTTAAATCCCAGAAAAACCATCACTCTAATCAGAAATAATTTTTTAGTTTCATCTGAAGAAACGAGGCTTCCAAAAGGATGATGCCTGAGGCTGTTAGGCTTCTCTAGGCTCCCCCTTGATCCGTACCTGGAATTACCCCAGATTTCCCTGCGTTTACATGTACATATGTTAGTGACAGTCCTGTGGGGTGTTTTCTTTTTTTTATTCACCAATGTATATAGCACACACACAGAGAGAGAAGATAAAAAAGGGGTTCGCGTGCTGTCGGGGCCACGAAATATACACCGTGTACCGAGTCACGTCCTAGGATAAAAGAAAAGGGAAGAAAAGGGAACAAAGGGAGTGGAAGAAAGAGAAGAAAAATTATGGAGAGCGAGCCCCGGTAGTAATAACATCAGCGCGTCTTAATGGAGGCATCAGCCAATACTTGTGGCACAATTTCATGGGGTTTACGATGGCGTATATCAGGAGTCCTGCGGAGTGGATCAGCCCCCGGGGTACCAGCGTATGTCCCACTGTGAAATTCGTACCTTTGCGTCTCCGTCTTGCACTTTCACACTTTCGCACGTCCGTCCTTTTCTTATTCGCGTTCCGTCGACCCTTTTCGATCGTCCCGGCTCCAATAGAAACGGCAGTAAAAGGTGTTTTTGATATCGCCATAAAAATCCGTTTATGACGTCCTCGAAATTTTTGGAGGGGTGCACGACCGAGGACGTGACGGGGGAAAACGTGGTTGAAACCGTAAACACCGCGTTTACTGCGCGTGGTGGAAAACAGTAAATATAAAAGTCATACGATAATCGCGAAAAAAATATTTTTAAATTGCTCAAATATTTATGAGATCTGGGGAGAAGTTTACGAATTAACTTTTGTGTACTTTTAATAGTTACACGACATGTAAAACTTTTAGAAATATTTTCGTTTCTCTAGTATTAATAACTTCCACAAATACTGTTTTTCAATTTATTTTATTATTAGTTAATGTACTAGTATTGATCTATGACTGTATAAACATTCTATATGGAAAGAAAGTTTACCAAACCGAATATTGCATCGTGGATGCATCGAGATGATAAAGCTAAGTCCACTTTGCATCGACGAAGATTAATTATATCGCAACGATTGTTTCGACGGATAAGTGTATCTGTAAAAAGAAGACTTGCAAGGCTTGACCGACAAGTCATCATATTGTAACGTATTACGTCAACACCGATCAATTAAGGGGGAGCCATCGAAGTTGATACGAGAGATACGATCCGACGAGTGGGAGGGCGTACTCTCGAAGCAGGTGATGGGCACCATTGTCTCGAGTCACTCTGGCCCCAGCAGCCGACTATAATTTCTTTCAGATCCCAGATAACGTCGACATACCTCCAATTGAGATCGATATATGCCCAAGAAGACACTGCCGCTGACAGCTTAACTCGAGCTCGATGGAATTGAATTGAGAGAGGTCAAGATCGCTCGAACTATTGTCAGAGTTTAGGGGAGTCTCGATCCTCCAAGTCTGGGACCCTTCGTTGACACCCAACGCGGGTCAAAATTAACCATTATACAGCAAACGACCCAATTATTATATCTCATTATTTAATATTTCTAATTTGAGACTAAGTTTCCTTTCTTTTTCTAAACTCAATTTAAGAGGAATGTTTTGTAATCTATTACTGTAAATTCTAACAATATTCTTATGTATTTATGAAAAAGGTTTCTCCTTGTATTACTCATTATCTAATATTTTTAATTTTAAAAAAAGGTTTATATTTTTTTTTTTCTAAATTCAATTTAAGAAGAATGTTTTGGAATCTATTATTATCAATTCTAACAACATTCATATCTACTTATCAAAAGCATTTCTCCTTTATTTCTTATCATTTAACATTTTTATTTCGAGAATAAAGTGCCAGTAAGTTTCAAAATTTCTATGTTATTTTCTAAATTGAATTTAAGGGTAATGTTTCAGAATCTATTGGATCGAATTTTTAATACCCCAATTACTACCAACTGACCACATACTATCACGATAAAAATCAATTGCTTCAGGACCATTTATAAATAATAATTGAGAACATGCCAGTATCAATCAACTTACGACGAAAAATACTTAAAAATTCTAATCCAGAAAAATAATATACACACTAAACGTGTTAACGTGTACGTGTTCTAAAAGACACGAAAGTCTTGCGGTTTTCTTGCGAAAAATTCCTGAAAAAGGGGCCGGAATAACCCCTCGAGTCGTGACGAGCAGATCGTTGCAAGAATTTCGAGAGTCACTGTATCTTTTTGTAATGGCCTAGTCCTAGGATCGCAGGGGCCTAAACAGTATTGCTCGCAGTATTTGTTTTCGAACACGGCTCGGATGTATCGAATAATTTCGTCTCGGTCTACGGGGCTGCATAGATACCGCCGTGGAATGAACTCCGCTCGAGCGTGCCTGACATAGTTCCGATGATCGATGTCTCTCGATCCGACGATTCTGGAGGAGGTTCGGGATGTCAGGTGCTTATGGAACACCATGTACGCTCACAGACAGTAGAGAAGCAAGAATGAAGGAATCTTGTTTTTTGAGGACAGTCGTCGTTATCGCGCCACCCTCTATTAATCATCGAACGATGACGGGCACTCGCCCGACGTTTCTCACGCGTTCGATTCATTTAACTTGTATTTCATGGCGAGCCAACAGCTCCCTCTATCTGTTATCGAGACCCGAAGCTACCTTAAGCCCCCTTTGATCCGACGGCGCTACCGTTGTCGTCGGATTTCTCGCGAAACAGCCGGGATAAGATTGCACACGTCGCTGCCATAATTGGATGGATTGTTGCATAAAAACATACAGGCCGAGTTGCGTAACTTCGCCGACGCGAACAGCTCTTAACGCGTTGATTGCCACCGCGGTCACCGGTGACCGACACCCACAACGTATTACAATATTGTTTACTTTAATTTGAAACATTGTAAAATAGCTCATTCACCATTGAAATCATTGAATATTTCAGAGCTTGGTAAATTTTATTCGCGAACAGCTCTTAACGCGTTGATTGCCACCGCGGTCACCGGTGACCGACACTCACAACCCATTGCAACATTGTTTACTTTAATTTTAAACATTGTAAAATAGTTCATTCATCATTTAATCATTGAATATTTCAGAGCTTGGCAAATTTTATTCAAGAACAGCTCTTAACGCGTTGATTGCCACCGCGGTCACCGGTGACCGACACCCACAACCTATTGCAATATTGTTTACTTTAATTTGAAACATTGTAAAATAGCGCGTTCGCCATTGAAATCATTGAATATTTCAGAGCTTGGCAAATTTTATTCAAGAACAACGAACACAGATTTTATATGCATTTCTAAATTTTTGATTAGTTCGTATAAATGGTGCATATTTTATTTGTGTTTGGATATAAATATCTATTATCGTTCATTTAAATCTATTCGTGTATAATTTATTGAAACGTTTTTTTTCGAATTAAAAATCTTTATTCGTTATTTCTGAATAAAATTTGCCTCGATTTAAGGGAACACAGAGGCCCACAACAGTTTTATATCCTTATGTCAATAAATCGAATATCAGAATGCCTTTTCCACGTTTCGTTAAACAATTTATAGCGTCGTAAAATTGCTTTGCTCTAAACCTAATAATTAGCGAGATATTTGTTAAAAAAGAAAACAATTATCTATGGAACACTTTCTCGTGGAACCCATACTTAAGGAATTAGTCGAGAGGGACAATTTAAGTTGACTCACCCTGTGTATATTTTTAACGCCACCGTCGATTAAATATCATTAATTAATTTTATATATCGCAATGTCAACGAATATATTATACAATGTCACTCCTCGTTTCGTAATCGAGCAGTTTCGTCGCGATCGAGCACTCGTACTTTGAAAGAGAAAGCTATCAATTACGTATTTTCTTCATTTTTACATTACATCTACGATTATTGAATAAAAACTTTTCCCAGCCGTATAGAATGGAAGCAATAACTCGGTTAATTTCAGATTAATCGTCGCGTGGAAACAGTAAATTATCTGATTTATTTATTCCCCTGAAATTATCACTCTTTCATAATCAAGCAGTTTCATTGCGATCGTGAACTCGAATTATCAAAGGGAAAGCTATCAATTAAACAGTTCACTCGCCAAACGAAGAAACAAAATAAAAAAATCGTTCCGCCGCTAGATAAATTTTTTTAATAACCACGAAAGGTAAAACGTTTCCTTCCTCAAACGAGGAATATCTCAAGAAATATTTCATCTGGAAGATCTTCCGCTGTCCTTGAATTACTTGCAATCAGTCGTTAAAGATATTGTATCGTTACATTTATTAATAAAAATGTCGAGCGCAAGGTTCACTCGCTCCAACTCGCCGATACATATTGTCTGCAACACTAGATTAAACGCAATGCAATTTTATTGATATTAATCTGCACTTAAACTCAAATTAATATATTTTATTTTTTAACGAAACTGCATGCATTTGATTCGGGCAATTACTTATTTAGTATAAACACACTGATTTATTTATTTATTTCGTTTCATTTAAGGTCGTAGAAACATGTCAACAAATTATATCTTTTTATTTTAGATTATGTTATATACATTAATGTTCTTTAAAAAACTGATAGTTTCACTGTGTTTTGAAATATCATTTTTATTTTCGTGTTTTTCTCTACTATGATGAAAATTATTGCATTCAAGTATAATATGTTTCATACTGAGATTTACATTACAATTTGGACATTTTGGAGCATTTTCCATTGTTGTTCGAAAGTCTTCTCTTGATCTCACTGTTAAGATTTTTATATGAAATTAATTTAGAGGTGTTTATGCGATGATATCCAAATAAACTGAATGCCTTTATTGTTCTTAATACATTTTGAAAAAATTGCTTGGATTTCCTGAGTTATCATGTCAACTGTTTCGAAAGTCTTGAGTAGCCTCAAGAGCATTTTTTGGATCTGATAAAATAGCAAACTGGTTGTATATCGAGTTGTCGATAAATTCTAGAGCTTTTTCGACAGCTCTTACTTCGCACAAGAAAGACAAACAAAGGTTTAGAAATTTGATTTTGCAGCATCTGTATGCAACCATATTTTCTTCTACAAAACATGACTTTGTCTACACTGAATAAATAATTACCCCCAAAAGAAATGCATGCAGTTTCATTTCTCGTTGTAGAAAAATATATTAATTTAAGGTTGAGTTCATGGTAATATCGCGTTTAATCGAGCGTAAAACGTCCCTTGTACGCTCTATCTCGTCTCGCCAGGGTAAGAGAAAAATAACGAGAAAAGAGAAGACGAGTGGAGGGTCGCGGAGAGGAGACGAGTCCCACGAAAGTTCCAAGATGAAATTTAATTTATAATTTCGTAAGTGCTGCAAAAGGAACGGGCTGTCGGGACGTAGGCGCGGGGTCCGTGGCTGTCACCCCTCCGTAACGTGCAACCACCCTCGAAACACGCGACCAATACGATAAAACTATCGCGCCACGTGTACGTACACGCGTATGTGTCCCCGAGCAAACCCATGTTCCACAGATTGGCAGCCATGGGAGTCTTACGAGGGATCCGAATTCAATTTCACAGCTCGTGAACGAACGTCAGCTTCGCCCGGCGAACTAGACGCCGCCAACGTCTTTTTCTCTACGCTTGTTATGCGAACGCATACCCGCGGGCCCACTTTAGACCGACAGAGAAGCATATTAATTACGAGGCTGGCCCATCAAACGCATAATTCAACGGAGACGCGGGGCGAGTGTCCCCCATTAGCGACCTCTTATTATGTTTCGTTTCACGCAATAACGGGAACAGTATCCCCTGCACGAGACACGACTATTATATTATTTTACCGGTAAAATTCTAAGTTCTAAGGATATTAACATTTATGTAAATTTTGTAAAATGTAAAGAAAGGTAATTACTTAATTTGGTTACCTCTGTTTTCGTCTAAGTCTCTCTCTCTATCTTGCACGTGAGTCGTGACGTAATGTTTACTATTTACTGCTTACTACGAGCACGTGAGGTCAACGACCCCGCGGTGTAAACAATGAAAAGTAAACAAACGCTTCGAAGCTTTATATCTCCGGAACTAATTATGCTATCGACTTGAATGAACACTCATTTTAAAGGGCACTTCATCCTCTATTATAACAACTATTATAATTTATGCTGCCTTCTATATTTATTTCGAAACTACGTACCTAAAGAATACCTTGATTATACGACTCGTGTGTGATAAAACTGGATTATTAATTTAAATTTGTATACAGCATTGTTTCTTCTGGTATCGACTTGAGACAAAATTCGTTTTCAAGGTTAAAAAATTTCGACATAGTTTGTAAATTTTCTGTACGAAGTTAAAGTACAGAGAATTGCACATTTAGAGTAAGAGTTTTAAATGTTTTTGTACAAATTTATAAAATGTATGCTTCAAGAAAAAATATGCGACGTAAGAGAACAAACACATAACTATCTATACATATAATGCAAGAACTAGGAGTACATAAAAAAGAAAAAGAATGATAGATGAGCCGACGGTAGGTTTGTCGTGAAAAACTCGTGCAGCATTTTGGAGGAAAGCGAGCGAATTATTTACGTAAACAGGGGGAAAGGATGACTTCTTGTGGACCGAGAGGATCCCAGGACCTTTTCGGCAAATGACCACCTCATTACATTGTCTTAAGTTTCAAGTTCTATGAGAACCTTTTGGACAGGAGGTGGGTCTGCGGTCGAGTATGACGAGGGTGAGGGTACGTACGATATCAGAAGAAGGCGAAGAGCAACGAAAGGGGGAGAATACGGAGGAAATGGAAGGGGGGGTCGACCTCGGAACAAAAGGGCCCCGGAGTCGAGTGTCGTATTATTTCAAGTTTGCATACGTTTCGTGTTTCGTGTTTCGGTCCATTATATTCACGAGAGATTCCCTCGCAATGAGCGCCAACGCGTTCACGAAAATGTTCTGATCATTGCCTAAAAGGGACGTCGAGGCCCGTAAAAGAGACGCCGGGGCCAGAACGAAAAATAAAGGAACGAGACGTGGAGAATTTCACGGATATCTACCTGGATTCGCGGTGTCCTGTTATTATTGCACGCCGGGTATCGACTCGAAATGTATCAGTGTTAGGGCAATTACCGACAAGGTTTGCCGTGGCGATGAAAAACCGACGAGAATCGTCGCCGCGCGTCGAGATGGGAATTAAAAACAATTCGAAAGGATAATAATTGCAAGAGACGTCGTACGTACCGCCATCTTGGCCATCCATCGTGCTTTCTTGTCGACGGGAGAACCCAATAAAATGGCAGAACAATTTAGTAAACGCGTCTTTCTCTTATTTGTCGCAGTTATTTCTGCTTCGTTTTTCGTTACTTTTATCTTTCGGGGATTTTACGTCCTCGTTGTTTTCTTTTCTTGGTAACGAGCAATATTCTGCTTAGCAAACGATGAATATTCTCACAGTTTCGAGCGGAAGACGCAAGATTTTACGACCGTGCTTCGAATCGCCGGGCAACCTTCAAATTCTTTATTGCTCTGGATCGAAACAATGCGTTTCAAAGATTTGTGTAAACAGATGGCAATCTTTGTTCGAATGAAAAGGAATAATCATATTGCTCGAATGGTACAGTAAATGTGTAAAAAGCAAAATTGTCGCTTTACTGAAAAATAGCACACTTTCTGAATTTGAAGAATATCGTTGGAAATTCTATGAGTTTGGCAAGCTCCCGGGAAGGATTTAACGCTGGTTCTCTTTGTTTTTGATATTATTAAAATTAAAAATTTTTAAATTGTATCTTTTATGGTCTATTAAATTATTTTTAACTGAACGAAGCGCTATGGTTTGACTGATTAGAAGATATCGTTTGGTAGAAAACGTTTCGACGATCAGCTATAGTGAACCGATCACGGTATACGTGGACTCGAACAGAGGGGGATGACTATAGAAGGGATGAGAATGGGATGACACCGTTACATGTTAACACGATTACCGGACACCAAACGTTTCCAAAGCTTTGCTCCTCTACAACATACTGTTCTACAAGCTCGTGTCTGAGGATCAAAATGACATAGGGTTATTGCCATACCGCATGCTACTATCTGTTCTCGGAGATCAGCTCGTAATTGTTACAAATCGTTCCGTATCCACGCAAACATTGATCCACTCTGCAAATTCAAGGATAGTTAACCGGAAAGAAACAAGGTGACTACAATGGCCGGCCAAACCAGCGTGCAGCGACCGACTTTCAATATTCCTGCAATTCTACTTGCGATAATAAAAATGGAAATGGAAGAATATCGTTGTTTTATCAATTGCTATTTCTGTTTCCATTTTTGCTCTAGGGGCTATTAAATATAATATTCGAAAAGTAACTGATCTATCAATTTTTGTTTTATGAAATTATTGTTAATTAGGGACGGGTTTATAAATTCTACAAATGGTATCGACTTCATTTCAAATTTTAATAAATCTTTATGTACTCTTTATCTCATTTAAGAGGTTCTCGTGTAATTTAAAAATGACTGATATTTTACAATTTTTGTTTTATGAAATTATTGTTAATTTGGATTGAATGTATTTTTGTAGCAAAGGTTTTATAAATTCTACAAACGTTATCGACTTCATTTCAAATTTTGTATGTACATATAATCTTGATATTTGCGTTTTATAATAATTATAATACTTTCAAAATTTAAGGGCCATTTCTCTGTGACAGCTTCAAATAATCGATTTTTTTTCTTTTAATTTTGTTCAAAGTACATTCAAGAAATTTAAAAAACAAATGACTTAAGAATGTATAAAATATGTAAACGTACGATTAAATTGTAATTATATAAACTAAAAAAAAGAATTGCAACATTAGATGTAGTATTTACTCTAAAAAAATTCCTGAAAATTTCTCAATTTCTTCCCTTAAGTTTATATGCATGTATTTATTATTTAATTTGAACAGTGATCGTTTGAATACTATCGTCAGCCATTCTAGTTACGTATGAAATCTCAGCAGCTTAAAATTAGTAATAGTATAGTCACAAAATAGGTATAAAGTTGCATCGTTAAATGATTCCCAATTTTGTAGATAATTTTAAGTATCATGGTGGTCGTCTATTTTTCTGTTAGTTTAAGATTGTTTTATGACACAAACTCCAGCCACTGAGGCCCTCAAATTAGGTGCAATTAAGTATGCATAATATAGTCACAAAATAGGTATAAAGTTCCATCGTAAAATGACTGCTAATTCTTTAGATAACCGTAACTATCACGGTAGACATTTTGTCTTCTTATTAAAGATTGTTTGAAAGAAGAATTGCGGTAGCAGGTACGAAGAAACGTTCGCGTGGTTCTGTTAGGCGAATAACCTGAAAAACGACGCGGTTGCTAAGGCGCGTAATCGGTATCGCGGGTGATTATGTCAAACTTATTAAAATGGCCGGGCGAAGAGGAACGCGAAGAGGGTTCCGAAGCTATTACCGTGGCGTTGTAATACAGAGGTGTCGCGTCGCCATTGAAGCTATTACTTGGTAGCACGTATAGTAGCACTGGCTGAAGCAAGAACGTTCTCCACGGGCGAAAGGGACGAGGTACGAGACACGAAAGAGTGCTGAGATGATCGAGCAAGCCTGGAAACGAACGTGGACCTAATTCCATTACGCGAGTCGGTTATAAAGATACGTTACTCTTATTATAATAAACATTACCGGCGAACGGCAATAAACGGACATTATTGTTATTATCGCCGGAGTCGCTCGTACCGGGGCACGTTTATGCGTGTAAAATCGTACGTAATATTGTCCGCGCTGTGAACCACCGCGTCTGGTTCGTTGCTTCTCGCGGATTTTACGTCTTTTATGCGCGTATTAGACTACATCCGTGCATTAATTTAATTTAATAACTCCGCGGCCGCGTTAACGAATCCGCCGCACCACCGAACCGTCCTCCAGCGCGTAAATATTTCCGCGGTTCCGTGTACCGAATATTTATAGCCCGAAAGAAATGTTTACGCTCGGTTCCGTGCGTTTCTTTATTCGGAATTTTTTAATGCACGAGATTTATAAGTTGGAGAACCGTGGAAAAATAGGTTTCAGAACCAAAAGAAAATTGGCGAATTAATTTGCCAAAATTGTGAAGAAATTACACAAAATCAACTACTCTCTTCCATTGTTTTTTTATTATACCTTGTAAAGCCACAGTAGAGACTTGCAATGGTGTCTTAAATATTGTAACTTCTTCTCGAGAAGGAATAAAATTGTTTGAAATAGAAAAAAAAAGAATTAATAAAAATAAACGCCTGGAATTCGTAAAGAATTTTCAAATAATAATTGTGACCTCTATAAGTAAATTTAATACTTTCGAATGGTCGAATATTAGCTAAAGAATGATTCAAATATTTAGAAAGAAAATTGAAATTAAATTGAAGAAAAGCTAAATTTGTTTTAAAATTTGCCTTGTTTACATTGCGTATTGTACGAGTCGTAGCGAATAACGCGAAGCGTTTTTATATTTCAGTTTTCCAGCGAAATATATCAAAGGGGTGAGTTTTGATCGCGGTCGGTATTTCGCATGAAAAATCCTCAAGTGCTCGCGTCGCCTTTAAGTAACATAACTTTTACAACCGAAAGTCTACCGTACAGTGGTATAATTTTTCGAAGGACGCCTTAAAGACCGCCATTCCGATACGATACGTTAACCACATTCGCTTTTACGGGAGAAATTACAAGAGTTTGTGCTTGGGTTACCGGTTTCCGTCTTACAGATGTTATCGGGCGCCACTGCGACGCACGCCACGTCTACCTTCGCGATTGTAAAGCAGATGCTTCTGGTTGTATTACTCCTGCTTTTAGGGTCTCGGGACTATTCCGCCATTTTCTGCAACCTCGCCTTAGAAACCATAATCACTATGCAGAGTCGAGCGAATTCAAAATTTCCACAATTCTTTAAAGCGTAACCATTCATTTAAAACAATCAGGGGGTTTCGAAACTACTCCGCCATTTTCTGCACTCCTCTCCTCTTCCTTGAACAATATAATCACACTGCAGACATAAACTAATTGAAAATTTCGGTTTTACTATCCTTTGAAGTGTAACTAATGCATAACCTTTTCGTTTAAAACTATTAAGGGTTTCGAAACTATCCCACCACTTTTCTCCAACCCTCTTGCCTCCATTAAATAACATATTAATTGCAGTAGAGAGTGAAATGAATAAAAGATTGTGTGTTCCAAATTTGTTTACTATAATTATACGATTTGTACATTTGTTCCTCAAATAAATCCTCTTCGTTAAATCCTACATTAATGACTAGCAATGGATATTACAAATATGTTTTTTATATTACAAGGATTCAAAGTAGCGTTTTATTTCGTTGGGCGCGAACGAGATCGATCGAATCGGCGAGCGGTGGGCGTACACGGTGGAGGCGAGACGAAAAGCTGAAGAATCGGATCCCAGCGTCGTATCCGGGGCGCAAAAAATAAAGAATAAAGAAAAAAGAAACCGTTCATTTATTTTCCTCGGCAGGAAGCTGCTCGCAGATCACGATTTTCCGTGGCACGCACCGTACATGTAAATTAAGAACACGGCGCCGAGAGAGATTCCGACTGAGATGTTGCGATCACAGGCCAGCCTACGAAGAGGTCGCAATCTCTTCGTCGTCGCGAGGGAAGAGAGTCCTCCATCCCTCCCTCCTCCTCCCAACCCCTCGACGCGTACGGGAGATCACGACGATAATGATGATGACGGCGATTACGAGATGACGAGAGAACGATGAGGGCGCGAAATATGGCAAAATGGCTCGTAAAACAAATCGACGAGACTCGTTCGATGTTGGTCAAGTTACAAAGGTGTATCTCGGCCGTTTACGACCGTCGGTAACGATCCTATCTCGACGGCCCGTTGACAGACAAGCTTAATACCGTTAGACCATTTCATTCGAGATTCGTTTATGCACGGTTACACGTGTTGACACGCATGGCCGATGCAAATAACGCCGTAGCCTCGTCTCGGGTAAACTAGACGACTCGGGCAAGAGGAAACGGTCGCCTCAGTTTTCGTCTGTCACGTACGTACTTTGATCCGACTACTGGAATTATACTTGGATCTTCAGGTGTTACAAATTTTAATTTACGTAGTTTACAACTGTATAAAACCGAAGCTTTGGTTAATTTAAAATCAATTTTGTTAATTTAACAACGCTCGACGGTATAACCTTAAATATCAAAGGGAGGCCATCTTGGTACACTCTTTTTACTACCCTCAGACACTTGATAAACTGTTCCTGAACTCTCAATTTATATAAATCGAAATTTCTAACCAGCTCGAGTGACTTTAAGCACGAGTATACTTCGAATATTATTACAAGCAATTGCATGAGCATACAAGATAGAAGTTGAATCTGAACAAGTTAAATATGGACGACTGAAACTATAAAATCCACACAGAATAAATGAAATTAATATTCAGACATTAGTCTTCGCTCTACCGCGATAAATCTATGAATATTAGAAAAATATAGTGTTGAAATACAGGAGGTCGAAAACGAGCCACACACACGCGATCCAGATACGAAGTTACGGGACCGATCGGATACAAGTAACTTCGTTTTTTACATTCGTAGTCCATTTTGTTCATACACGCGTGGTACTCGTATCGCGTCATTGAAGACACGAGTCAGCTTGTGTGCAATGAAAAAAAATAGAACGCAAAGGGTGGGTTCTGCGTCGAAAAGTTTCGAAACGCGTGTATATGTAATGACACGCGTAAAGGGCGAAGAAAGGCGAGAATGGAATGCGAGGACGTTGCTCATTAGCCATCGGAGCAACTTCAATCAGATTATGGAAGTTGCCTTGGCAAGGCTGGTGGTAGCTTGTTCTGTTCTGGCTGCTCTGATTGGCCGTGGCGTCGATACTCTTCGCGAGACGAGGATCTCTCCTAAGTATTTTATCGAGGACCACGTTCACCGAATGCTATCCGGGATGACTTTATTATTTCGCGTCTTCGACGCCCGTAGGCTCATTATGCAACGATTTTTATGCACTTGGACGGTTTCATTGTACTTATAACGAATGATGTTGGCGAAGCTTTTGTCATTAATATTACTATGTGTCGACGCAAACTTGAAAATCATAGTTTTAGACTCATTTAACACTTTCACACTGAATACAGCAAAGAATATCGTAAATATACAATTAAAATAGGGTCAATGCACCAGTCAATTAAAAAACATAAAACGTTGTACCTGGAAATTAATTAAAACGTTCTTATCATTGACAATTTTCCATTAATTTTTGCGACACGTTACTTCTACGTTCCATTAGCTAAACTAAATGAAAACTATTGTAATTAGAAAGTACCAAACACTCTCGTCGAAAAGTGTAATTTTAAATATCGTCTTTCTAATGAATTTCAGAAAATTCGTCAAAGCTAAATTATTGGATGCAAGGAGGATCTGTTTAAATTTATCACTATTTCATAGCGTAATTTATTCTGTTCGAGTTCGCTAACAACTGACCCTAGAATAAGTGTTTGCGTATGTTTGTTGCGTGTTTGATACGAGTATTCCAGCCTAAATCGTACGACAGTCCCCTTTCTACGTAAATGGACATCGGTAAAACCTCCCCCGTCAACGTCGATCGATAAATCTTCCGATCAAACGAAGCCAGATACACGGATAGTCTCCTGACAGACCCGCCTAGACAACATAATTAAGCAGTTGCGACACTTTCTACGCGTCACGTCGGAACGGAACCGTTACGGTTACATCTACTGTTACACTGTTCTCTGAAAGGTATAATTATATTGTTGAAGTGAAATTGATCGTCCCGAAGTGAGGCCGCTTTTTGTATATCAAATTAGTGAATCGATGGGCGCGTCGGGCGCGAGAAGCATACGCGTGTAAGCGAAATGACGATAAAGGGAACAAGCACGATGAAGACGAGGAGAACGGTCTCTTACGAAAGATAGACCCCGTCGGGAGACCCCGGTGGACGGAAGGAGAAAAGAAAATGGAGGAGGAGGAGCGATCGAGATGCAGAGCGAGAACCGATCAATCGAGGCCGAGTGACAGGCGGACGGTGGTATCTCGAGCATCGACACGACAAGTACCTTGCACACCGTTCCGAGTTACCTACGGGCCTTGGAACGTATCTTCGTTTCATTGACGTAGGTAGAACGCTAACACCGACGTGTTGAATAAACGCAACCGATCTCGTAGCTATTTAAATTTGGCAGAACAGAAGAAAACAAGCCGAACGGCGATTTAAAAATAACTCAACGCCGGTGTCTTCCGTTCAATACATCGTGCACGCTCGATACTTCGCGTATAGCTCGAGGAAAAACCATTTACGAAAATTTAGAACACTTTCACGATGCGTCGAGTACATTTCTGGAGTCAGAAACCCGAGTTTTACTTTTTATTCGAACGCGATACTTTCTTTTTCGTTGTAGATTTTACAGGTTCAAAAGATCCTCCTATGTACGAACAGTATTCGAAAAATCGATTATCGGAACAAAGTTCGCTACGTTTAGTAATGACGCAACTACGAATGAATCATCGAAAAAATAAAAATAAAATTGTTGTATTTTTCAATTTATAACTGTAAAATTATTTTAACCGCATTGCAGAGCTTTTCCTAATGAAAAGGATACCAAACAAGGCCATATTTGCTTTTACGGATAAAAATTAGAAAAGAATTAGAAAATATTGATTTCTGATATTGCTAAATTATAAATAAAACAGTATAGAAGGCATAAAATATTATATTTTTTTAATGGTTTAAAAAAAACTAGGGGAACTCCCCTTACTACGACCACACATAGCTAAATTACTAAACAGAATCGGATTAAAAATGCGATATAAGATAGATCGACGATCGCTGATGGATGCGTTAAAAGTGATAACGTTATTAACAAATCAGTAAAAAGCTACGTAACACAGAAAACAGCAATTCCCAGAATATCACGCCTCCCTCGATAACGTTCTCATCCCGGACCCAAGCTAACGAACATTAACGAGGTATCGCCCGTAGCCAGCTCTATATGCTACTCGAGCTTTCCGTTTTCAGCACAATATTGTCCATAAATACTTCCCGAAGATGAATACGATCGTTAACGTTCGTACAAGTGCCTCGAAACTATCATTACCGCGGCGGAGGTGCTTACGGATCTTCGAAAACAAGTTTCGCTTATAGCGAAGCGGCGCGGCGGACGCAACCGGAGCGTGTATTAAAATCGCGCAACATATTACACAGTTGGGCGATGGTCGTGGAAAATTAAGAAAACGAGTGGCGAAAATGCAAAGAACGGAATGGACGTTGCCGCGGGCTAAATTGAGACGGCGATTTTTCGTTGGCGAGCCGCGACGCCGCAAAGGAGACCCTATCGTCGCCGTGTACCGCGCGCAAAAGAGGCGGTTACAAGAAAGACTGCGAGCAGATGGATTAATGTAAAGGCGTACGACTCTAACAAGCGAATTATCTCCGAGATATATTGTGCCGCTTCATGGGTGGTTAACTCCGCGCGAGCAGCTTCCCAAAGAGAAAGAACGAGAGAGGACAAGAGGTTCCCAAGAGTGCTGGTAAAGAGCCGCGGCGGCCAGGAGGAGGAAAAATAAAGCGAAAGAGGAAGTGGCGGATACAAGGAAGAGGAACGAAGAGGGTGAGGGGTAAGAAGGAAAAAGACGAGGCGAGGTCAGCCAGCTTCCAAGTTGAGATGACTCTATAGCCAGCCTTCTTCCGCCTCGTCTCGTCGTAATGCCTTGTAAGCTCTACTAATCTCCTTACCGGTCCTCTTTCTTGATTTACCGACATGTTTTCATTGTCTTTGCGGACTTTACCAACCGACCATAAAAAAAAAAACTCCCCCGCGAGCGCTCCTTCCGCCGAACCGTCACTCCTATCACGCGAGAGAACCTTCGCCGATTCCCGGGCACGTTCCGATTATGCGTTCGAGTTTTCATGTACTTACAGGGTCTTTCCGATTTAAATGGCCGGGACCATCGAACAAATCCCTCGGGCCAATAAATTTTTCCTACGCGAGCCACTCGCGAACGTACTTCCGGTGGTTAAATTTATTTGTCGTTCGCTTCACGATGGTCGTACCACAAGAAAAGCTTTTTCTTTACATTTTCTACCCGAATAGTTGCAAAGACGAGCTTTCAACGAATAGCACTGTTGGGGGAAAAAGTTATTTGTTAAAATGATTTGCACGTTGTGAGAAATTCTGTAGTATTTTTGTGTTAGAAAGTAAGAAGTTTCGAAGAAGTGTCTAAATAATTTTGGGTCAAAGATGATTTACCTATGATTCTACCTTACAAACATACATAAACAGTGTGCTCGTGCTAGCTGAATGCAATCTAAAATGAAACATAGTTTTTAATGGTCGAAAATTTTCTTAACGCATCATAACGTGCGAAGAAACGTTGTTGCGTGGTTATAACAGTGGAACGAAGGTCCATTTACGATTAAAAAAACGTTCGACTAAACGTAAGTTCTTCCGATAGTTTTCATTGATTACTACGGTGTATTTCACGAATGTTTACTACGGTCAGTAAAGAGTATTACTTCCGGATGAAAATAGTAGAATGCTGATACCACAGCCACCGTACTCCCGCGTGTTTCTCTTCGCAAGAATGAAGAAAACTATGAAAGAGACGCGTTCGAACCGAAGACATCGAAGAAATCAAAAATCGCTGAGCAAATCGAACGAAGAAACGTTGACACAAGTGTGTAATATTCAACGGGGACAATGCAAATGCGATAGAACAAATACATACTTCTTCAAATAATCAAAAATTGCACGAACTCTTTGATCAAACCTCGTATATTACGTATAATGTGATCTAATAAAATAAAACGAGCACTAGATTATCTTTTGTAATTTTCATTTGGCTTCGATCATTGTATCACAAAATTGTGTTGCTCTTATTGAAAAATCCTGTTTTATATTCTACTTTTATATCCTTCTGTTTTATTTTATTACTGGTGCACAAGTTTACTCTAGGATCTTTGCTTCGAAAAATAATTTTTATCGAAACTATGGGACCTTGTGCGTTCTATTAGGTCGTTCCATAAGTTCGTGATTTTCTTGGATCGACAAGGGATGAAATTCATAGCTTAAAACATACTTTTTTCGACAAGCCTGAACTAAAAGCTGTCTTAACCCTTTGCACTCCTATGTCGAGTGTGACTCGACATCAATTTTTATCTCAGAAGCTTCTTTGTCAAGTCCCATTCGACATTTTTTCAAGTACAAACCGAACAGATATCATACACTTGACAATTACAAAATACAACAACAGTGTAAATAAAACACTTAAAAGCATTGGGAGCCGCTGGTAACAAAATTGGAATATAATTCGGAGTGCAAAGGGTTAAAACTATCCTAAAAGCGAACTATTATCTTTTGATAGTACACGTTCACAAAAATTGCAAAATATTTGCTTACACACTTATCTGTAAATTTTTACAATTTAACACACTCTTAAGGGCGGATTTCATTTCCTGAACACCCGTTTCGATAAAATTGGTGTAAAGTATCCAAACGTAGAAAGTTCAAACTTTCAAATGCTTTTTTTTTCATGAAATTTTAATAAATATTAATGAAATTAAGCGAATTTGAAGATCGAGCTATCATAATATGTCCGGCTTTTCGGGGGCAAACACCCCGCTGTGCGACGGTTTGCAGAAAATCAACTCGAACGGCCGTCCGCCATTCCTCGGCGGCGGAGAGCTCGAGGAATCCTTCGTTCGCGGGGCATCCGACTTTTTCTGGGAAGAATAATATTTTCTTATGACGAGCGGAATAGAGGAAACAACTCTCTCCTCGTGTCCCAACCTACCGTGCCGATCAATGGGGAAACCGAATCCGCCTCCACGTCTCCACGATGAATTTTTCCGCGGCACGCACCGACGAGCACAGAATATAATGGCGGTACATTGCACCCCGAACATAAATTCTGCGATCAAAGTGCATCGCGTCGCGCCAGGGCGAACTTTAAGGATTTTATGTGATTAAGTTCCTCGACGGCTTTCTCTCCATTTTTCTTTTTCTTCGACTCTTGCGTTTCCTTTATCTTTGCTGGTCCCCCTCGCGGATCCCTCTTTCGTCCGTCTCGTACCACGAATGATTCACTGTATCCTTCCCCCTTCTTATTTCGTTGTTTTCATTTACTTTTTTTTTTTTCCTCTCCATCGTTTCATTTCCCACGCGTTGGGTCTCATCCTCGATATCTTTCCTCCTTATCTGTTCAGGGCGGTAGTCTTGGCACCGATCGATTAACCGCGTCGTTCCTCGGCCACGGCGGTCCTCCTCCAAGCCCGGTAACACGACGCGATGGATTTTAGCGCTTTATCGAGTTCGACTCGAACACGGACGACAAATCGTCCAAGTTTTAAGTATTTTCAAAAAGAATCCATCCTGCGAAAATATCACAGACGCGATGTGTGGAACGGTCCTCGGTGTGCTGGTACTGGCTTCCAATAACGGCGGTGGTGTCGAGGAGGGGTGGTTTCGGCGGAAAGCGGGCGAGATGGGAGAAGAAACGTAGGGAAAGAGAGAACAGGGCAGAGATAAAAGGGAAAGAGACGGAAAGCTGAGAAAGCTAGCCATAAAATACGTGTGCATGGATGCATTTACGAACTCCCAGGCTCGTGGCAAACCGGGGCCGAGTTTCGGAGGATGAGGGATGAGGATGCAGCGCCGGGGCGGTGGTGGCGGTCGCTGCTTTCACGTACCAAAGTTGTTGCCAGTTGTTTTCCCGGGGGACAAATTTATAACTTCGTCTCGCTCGAGAAGTTCGTGGAGAACAAACCAAAAATCGCCGCGCCGCGAGATCTGCTATTGGTTTTTCATGATGGATCAACGGAGAATACATATCCCGGCTACCTACGTTTCACCGGATCTGTTCAATTAGCACGGCTTCGATGGACACTATTTCCCTCGACCCACTTTTCATCGAAATTTTCACCAACTTTCTTACGTCGAACATTCTGCCGTCGGTATTCTAAAATTTTTCACCGTGATCGGTATGGTTGGAGCAAGGGATACTTCAAAGTATAGAAAACAGTAGAAATTAGGGGGAGAAGCTGATTATAAAACTGTTAAATTGGGCCTTGTTTTAATTTTCGTAAGACACTTTACCTTGAAACACTTTCTTTCGTTTAAATTGGCATTTTTATTATTAAATAAAGGGTGGACCGTGGGATACTTTAAAATATAGGAAACAATAGAAATTAGGGTGAAGAGGCGATTATAAAACTGTGAAATTGGGCCTTGTTTTAATTTTCGTAAGAGGCTTTACCTTGGAACACTTTCTTTTGATCAAAATGGCATTTTTATTATGAAATAAAGGGTGAAACGAGGGGATACTTTAAAATATAGGAAACAGTAGAAATTAGGGGGAAAAGGTGATTATAAAACTGTTAAATTGGGCCTTGTTTTAATTTTCGTAAGAGGCTTTACCTTGGAACACTTTCTTCGGTTCAAAATGGTATTTTTATTATTAAATAAAGGGTGGAGCAAAGGGATACTTCAAAATATAGGAAACAATAGAAATTAGGGGGAAAAGGTGATTATTAAACTGCAGATGTTTATTCATTTATGGGAAATTTTAATTTTCAGAAAACTACAGAACGCACTTAATATGCAAGAGTATAAGGAATACTTAAACCAAGATATGAATTAATATATTTAGAGATTGAGACAACCCTCCAGAAAGCTGTGATTTCATTAATTCTATTAATAAAAATATGAATTTGCATAAAGATCCGCAGTCTAGTGATTATAAAACTGTTAAATTGTGGCGTTGTTTTAATTTTCGTAAGAAGCTTTCTAATAAGAATCTAATAATTTTTTTGTTTTTAATATACAATGTCTTTTTCTCTTACAAACTGTATTTTTTTAAATTTCTATCGAACCATGAAAGTGACTATAGTTGTTGTTATCTTGTTTAAAGAAAATAATTTGCATTAACAATAGAATCTGATGTTCTAACTGTGCTGGTAAGTATGCGTCCGCTATTGTCGCGAATTTACGAATTTACGAATCCGTGCATCTCATACTCGAGATTGCATATTTTTGGTTTTCGCGGGCCAATGTGTACGTGTATCCGCGAATTGCAAAGTGCAACCGTAATAACAGTAATAGTAGAACAACCTATAAACTAAAAACACGGTTCTGTTAAGGGAAAAATACTTTGCATACCGTATTTGCGTAATCGTTGCTCTACATACCTACTTGTATGAATTGTTGTCATCGAGATCTCTGACCTACAATGGGCTAAAGTATGTATTCTAGTTCACAAATGCGTAAAATCAATTACTTTAGTCTTTGTTGCTAGTGAAACGATGTAATCTTCTCGAATAAAGTCAATTTCATGTTTCTGGATTTAACAGGTGATGTAAACCGTTTCGACAATAGTAAACCGACAATGAAATACCAAAAACTAATATTATCCATAACTTTCTCGAAAAATGATCATTAAAATCACTTACTTTCAGCTTGTTACATGAGAACTTAACCCTTAAGTGGACTCTCAATCTCGACTGAATTATTTCACTTAACGTTGATTTTTACCAAACTGATAAATGGAAATCAACTTTCCAAGAATACTTCTTTCTACTTTAGAGAACGTTAGCCTAATGTTATCGACAGTTTTTGCAAAAAAAATTCATAAAAATCGCCTATCTTTACTTTCCAAGTTCTATTCAGTACTCCAAACGTAAATACTCGGATCGTTCGATAAATAACGAGTGAAATTCAAATAAAAAATTCTATCCCATTCTTCAAAGATGTCCCCTTCCACTCTACCAAGCGTCAGTCCAACATTATCCACAGTTTTCCCATGAAATATTTCTAAAGATCACCTAAATCTCGACTCGTTACGCGAGGATCCCCACTTCAGGATTCGGACACACGGCGTGTCGGAGATCTTTTTAAAAAACGTGGGCGGCTTCCGTAATTTTCTCGAAAACGTGGGCGGGCTCCTGTAATTTTCCCGCGTTGGGACCATGACGCGTCTTAATTTTCACTCGGTTTACGAGCGACGAAGACAGTGTTTCCCAACACGGAACGAGCACCACTCAGACAAGGCAGTTTCGTTTATTTCGAGTGGGACTAGAAAATTACATTCGTTGTTTCGTTTTCTTCGTTTCGAGTGCCTAGTCGTATTGTACTTTTTCCAGAATTTGGTTGATTATCACGCTGAAAGGGAAGGTCACGAGGTACGATCCGGAAAAGATTGGGGAACACTGAACCCGAGGCATCCAGGCGTCTGGAATCCCGGTCGAAAATTGTGCTAATTCCTTTAAAGTGACCCGTGGTTTCGAATGATCGGCCGTTCAGGCATAAGTAACACAACAGGTAGGTAGAAGCAAAGGATCACCCGGATGATAGTGTGAAAGAGAGAGAAGGACATAGGTTGGAAGAACAAAAGCAACGCCCAAGCTCCACAGGTGCTCTCGTGAGTGGCTCTTGGTTCGTTTGGATAACTGCGGACGAGTCGCCAAGGCGTTAAAGCAAACAGCGACCGAGATGAACTTTCTAACGCTATGCTGATACCCGGCCGGTTGGTCTTCTTCCTCGGGTCCCTTCAAGGTTCCTAACCTCTTAAATTACCTGTGCATTTCCTAGTGCAAAACTCTGTTCCCTGGAAAGGATTCCTTTTTTTTGTTCGTGGAAATCGCGTTTCGTGGAACCGTTCCTAGTAACTTTTTCGAATCCACGGTACGGAGTAACATAACAACACGAAATCTTTGTATCATGTAAAGTAGACGTTAAAATAAAAATAAAATAGTGAAACTTATATTTTGAAATGATCACAAGATAACTCATCTTCGAAGAAAATTCTCCAAATAACCGTATTCTTTTTGCTTTTAAATATTGTTAATACTGTTAGAATTAATTAGATCGTGAAGAAACTATTTTACGTACTGCTTCGAATTTTAAGGGCACTGAATTATTTTATGTTGTTTATTATAAAAATATTTTTTGTAATTTTACTACAAAAATTCGCTATAAATGTTTGTTCAAGTTAATTTATGTATGTGAAATTATTCTAGCAAATTATTACAGAAGCAAGCTAAAATTGAGTTTGATGAATGATGAAGTAGGAAAAAGTATTATGAAAATTCATCTCTTGGGTTAACAAATGCCAAGAATATAAATTTTTGAAAATAATTAAGTTGTGCAAATAGCGGAAAGAAAGCATCGATGCAGACAAACAATTTTTTCTAAAAAAAATACTTGGACTTCGATAAAAATTGAAACCATATAATTTCCAAGCTCGCTGTACTCTAATCTGCTATTATATTCCGAAAACTTGCAACGGTGCATCGAGCGTAGGAGACAAAAATAGAAATGCAAGATAAAATATAAATTTAAATAAAAACTAAATAAGATTTGTTTATCGAATTCTTGTTAAATCTACTTGTAAAACCCCCGAGTCACTAAACGGAAACTATTGCTAGGGATATACGCCAACTGCCCGGAAATTTCCAGGCATACAAGTAGCGCTATCTATCAGCCAATCAGAGAAGCTTATGGTGACAAGTTTTAACCCTAAACATGATTTTATGCAGCCGGTTGCTATCAATTTTATATTCTGCATGTTTTCATATTGTTTGTTTCTTCATCCTCTGTAAAAATTGTCAAACCCAACACCCTATTTACGGCCATTCTTTATTTACAACAGCTTATCGGAATGTTCCTACAAAATGGACGACCAAAAGACTATTTGGCGTTAAGTTAGCCCAGAAAACTAGCTTGTAGTTCTATTTTTCTGGAATTAAAAATTTCTGTCTTGTAAAAAACACGATATACAATGTTGAAAATAGCTGGACGTCTCAATTTTTCTGAATTTGTCTCTAATTTTGGTTCGATGTTCCTTTGTCACCAAAATGGACTCTCGAGACTAGCGTGTCCCGATTTTCGAATGTTCATTTATTTTTAGAAGACTTTTTCAACTAATTCACCGCCATGAATCTACTACTGATTATTAAAAGCAATCTCTATTAAAATAGATTTTTTTTGTAAATGAGTTAATACTTTTGTTCAATCTAGAAATACTATTTCTCTAAAAGGGGCTAATAATTCATTGGTTATTCTATCCTCACAAAACTTTTCATGATTTTATCGTTCATGCATTGTTACGTAATTTTGCAAAAGGAAACTGCACTAATTTGAACCGTGACAATTATATTTTTCATCATCAATTAACAATTTAAATAAAAACATCTCATTGCTTGCTCACACTTTTGCTCGTAAATAAGGAAAGAATAATTTCACTATTTATTTATTATTTTTAGGTCATTGATATTTGACATCCATTGTGCAAAACTGGGAGGGCAACTACGTTCTATCGAAGACCAAGTTTCACTTGATCATTTGTTTACAGTTATGCTCCTATCTACTAAATCACTCGTACTATCTGATTAATCCATTGAAGTAGACTGTTGGGCAAATTTTATTCACGAATAACGAATAACGAATAACAAATAACGAATAACGAATAAAAGTGTTAAATTCATTCGTAAACTTCCCTTTTCGTTCGAAAATACTTTCGTAATTGAGAACCTGTTAACAGATTCTTGAGATCGATATCCAAGCGTTCAATGCTAGTTTAGAAACGAGTCTAGAAATTTGATTATTCGCGAATAAAGGCCAACTCTGTTGGCAGAAGCGACAGGAGAAGAGAGCATCGGCCCGGTACGGTTCACGAGGATCGTCGCCAAGCGTTTTACGACGGTCGATGAACACAGATCAACAATCGGGAGACGATACCAGTCCCCAATGAGCCGTAGTAAACTAAACTTTATTGTGAGGTCTAAAGCGTGGAATATCCGAGCTGCTCGGAGAAGCGCAAACGCGTCTCGTAACGGCACCTGCTCCGCTCCTACTGGATGCACTTTAAATACTGGTATCGAACAATGCCCGGGACCGTACGACGCCGGAATTTGATTTACAGCGGAATTCCTACGACGCGGGACGTAAACAGGTACACCGCTACGCCCACCGCTCGATGTTGATATATAAATCGCGAGACGTCGCGAGTTTTCAAACGAAAATGGTAATGGCCGTTGCGCAACCGCCCTGTCAATGCGCGCGCGAATACTGTTAGCTGTTCCGGTTACTTTGCAGGGAAATTTTGCAAAAAGCACCTTCAATTCGGAGGAAAGAGTCCGGGGAATATTTGGTAAATTTTATCGGTGAACGAACAAAAATCTTCGACTGATACGTAAACTAATTTTTATCATTTTTATATATAAAATTTTGATTTTAGACCATTGTAAGCTATGTAACATAAAAATTGTTTCAGTACTTGTTGAAATTTACAAAGTCTATTCAAATTTATTTCCATCGACGTCGTAATTTGAGAATGAATTTTTCTAATATTCAATAGATTTCTTTTTAATCGATATCCAGCAACCAAAAACTATTTCACGATCGAATTTGTATACAATCGGTTAGATTCTACCTCTCAGGATCGAGAATGCTTTGTAATTGTAAGTGGATAATTGCAAAGTTAAATATCGAAAATTCAAACTTTCTTAGACAAGATTCCACTTTAAGAAGACATTCGTTTACAACTGGACGACAACTTCAATTTTATGTAACAAAATAGAACTGAATAAAGGCTCTCCAAACGCAGTCATAATTAATACATTGATTGCCAAACCAGGACTATAAAATTGTAAACTACGTAAATTAAAATGAATCCTATTTAAATTAATTTCCTTCACAATCTTGACTTGAAAATTAATTTTCTGAAAATAGTCCTTTAACCTATATATGTCGTAACAAGACAAAGTGTTAAAGAAAAGAATGTTGCAAGCTTATTACGACACCGAATATCATCGCAACAGCGAATGAGCAAAATCAACGTAGCAAGAGTCTCGTTTTTACGGATGCAGAATAAAATTACTTGAATTAGGAACGTTTCCTCCGCTCAGTTCCGATACCAAAAAGATGAACGAGTCTAATAGTGGATATTGAAATGAAACGTTATTATTATAAAAGCCGATAATATTCCAGATAATCGTTGACCGATATCTGGATAATATGCCTCCAAGTACTGGAATTCTGTATCGGAATAAGCGGAGGTAAATGATCCATCGGAGCATTCGTTCCTTCGTACTGTTAACCTCTTTTAATTCCTCGTACAGTCCGCGACAAAACTATCAAACACCTGGATTTTACAGTATTTCTCGATATAAATATTTTTTTTTAACGAAGCTAGAATTTCTCTTCTCTCAGTGCGTGTGTTCCTAACGTATAACCTACTTCTAAAAGTCCCAATAGTAACATAAATATAGCATCTATAGCGGAATAAACTTTATTTGTTGAATATGAAAATCTGAACGTCTCAAAAATATTACAGAATCTGACGAAAAAATTGGGACGTAAAATAAGTCTTCCATTTTGTTTTCTCTCGATATTTTCCTCGTATTCGATCCTCTACACCTTCCAAAAATTTTATTTCTAAATTTTAACACTTCTAATATCATCCCTAATAGTAAAACAGCTTTTTAATTTACATGTGTCTTTAAAAATAAAAAATTTAAGAAATGCACCTATTTCTATATTCTTATGACAAAAACACTATCCAAACATAATTCTAATAAAAAACATTTGTCAAAAAACATTCATACAGCAATGAATAATAAAATAAAATAATTGGGAATTTTTTTAAATCCCCATTTTTGCATGTCTCGTGTTTTTTTAATTATAATTAAACAGTTCTAACCTGTTCTGTGTGAAATTCGATTGATTGTTTTTGAGACAAATTAAATGCAAAAGTATGAAATACATTTCGACAGCGATTTAACATTTGTTTGGGCATATTAGTGATTTTGTAATTCTCATTGAACATTCTGAACTTCGATTTACGACGCATCGAAGATTCTTCTTACGTTTGTTTTACACAGACTTCGAACGCGAGCTCTAAATTTGGCGAACTTACTACCGTCAATAATGCTTGCGACACACGATCGGGCATAAAGGGTGAGTGTCACGTTAGTTTACATTCCTTCAACGAATTTTACGACGCGGTTGCACGTTGTAAAAATCATTGAAGGAAGTTTGTACATAACAGAAAAAGTATCGGAACAAGTACCACCGGGGAAAGAGACGATGCGTTATTCTTTTATCGTTGCAAAGACACGCTGACAATTGACATTCATTGCGTTCTTATTTGTATCCAGACCCGTTATTTAAATTAAACTTCAGTGGAGCTCAACGTAAATTGCTGAAAAATAATATTTTTTGCTTCTGTTGCTTCGAGTACAAAATTTGGAATGATTTTTTAAAATCTCTATCGAGCTTGTAAATGATCACTCGAGATGCTTTCGAGTTACTTTTGTTGGGGGGCGCAAAATAAATTTTTAGTGTTATATTGCTAATTCTGGAAGATTAAAATGCATGAAAAAGTGACGAAAAACCTGATTTTTAATTGCTTTAAGTATGGCGTATCAAATTGAAGGAGAATAATAGTGAAAATAATATATACTTCCCGTAAAAATTCTTACGAGTTTTTTATTTTTTATAAGTTGGATTTCCAAGAGAAAAATTCTATAATATCTGTATCTACAACTGAAATGACGCTGATTTTTTTTTCAAAATTTTTAACAAGATAGGAGAAATTGGCCAAGCATGTAATTTTCAATCCCTCAAGTCGAAATTTGGTACGAATTTGTTATTAAAAGACTCGTAAATTGAATTTAGTTTGGAGCACCAATAACGAAGTTTCTTCCAACGATTTTTATAAGTGTCGTATTTACAGATACGTGTAATAACAAATAACTTTTGCAACGCAGAATTAATGCACCCATCATCGAGGATAATTAACAATGCTATAGACAGATCACGATAATTAAGAAACTTGTTTTCATAAATTGGTAAACGTATCTCACCGTAGTAAATTGTGTAAATTAACGCAGTAAAAATGAGTAAATTATGTGTGTTATCTTGTTACACGAAAAAGAGAAACACTAAAAATTGTTTGCAAAAGTATCGATTCGATGTCTTTGATCTTACTTTGATATTTGCAGTATTGTTTATACCAGGGGTGACGAACCTCTTCGCTGAGTCGCGAGAGTTCCACTTTCAGCGAACCGCTTATCCCACTATCAGGTTCCAGACTAGTTAGGGTCTCAGCGATCCTTCGTCCCAACTCTGCAGAGTAGGCATAGCGAGGGAAGTTCCTCTGCGCTTGAGCGGAACAGAAAACTAGGAGAAGGGGCCTTACTTGACTCGCGATGGACTCAGATCGTCACCCTTGTTATAAACATTATCCTTAAATCACGAAACCAACAAAATGTAAATTTTCATTTAACATCACACGTCAGCTATATTTTGCTAATATGGAAGAACGTTTGCCAAATTAAAGTGAACAGTAAAATTTGACATTTTCACTATTATCTAGTGCATATTCATGTTCACTTTAATAATCACATATGTTATTCATTTTCACAATGTAATAGGAGCAACATTGTATTTTTCTATCAAGCACAGGTAGGTGTAGTTTTACGAAAAATATTGCATAAACTGTTTGGTCGAGGAAGTAGACAAACGAAGAACCAAAAGTATAGATAGACGACAAATTAATTTAATAAAAATATAGTGGATAGGATTCACAAAAGAATGTTTTATAAAATTGCAATAGATCCTGAAGAAGAATTTCGTCCTTAGATCTCGTAATTACCTCCATTGTTTACTATTTGAAAACAACTGACAAAGAAAGAGAGTACAAAGATTTAATAGGTTTATTCCAATTCTTTTTGCGAATAACGTTAAATAAAAAATAGGATAATATATTTACGAAATTATTTCATAAAGCATACCTCGTAATATTGATATCGCGATTTATTAAAATAATAAACGCGTGGAAATTAGAATGAAATGATCCAAACGATTTCCTAAACTACGATTCGAATAAAAATCGTCCATGACAGTTATGAACGTCGTCGATCGAGCGGCGTTAAGTCGAACAAATTCGTAAACAGTTGTTAAACTTCCAACGGTGTCAGAAAAAGATGAAAAACGCTTTTGACAAAACTGCAGATAAATAACCGCGGATTGTAAACGTCAATCTCCGTAAAAAATACAACCTGTTGTGGCATGTCCGATCCGCGTAGGAGGCATATTTTGGCGGGCTTCTTCGCCGCGCGTTTCACGTAACGCTGCACGGGATCGATTATTGCCCGATTATTTATGGCCAACTGCAAAAGTCAGCGGACCACGGACGCTGATAATGGCGACATTGCAAGCTGTTTTCGCGTGTGCATAATCGCGAAGCTCCGTTGCGTGTCCGCGATTATAACGAGCCAGTTCCATAATCGTGCATCGATATATTAACCCCTTAACCCCTCGTTTTACGATTTGTTTTCGAGCGAACGCACACAATTATTATAAATAAAATTAATATTCTTCAATTTTTATTCAATTTTATTCAATTCTCAAACACGATATGCAATACTTAGGCTACTCGTCATCAGGTCTTATTTTTTCAAATTAATTTACATTTTTACATTCATGAGGTATTTTTAAACAAATCTAAATTTAAAGAAAATTAAATTTGAGTTTGAAAGATTATTTGTAATAAATCGAGTCAAGAGAGGTAGCTCTCAAGCACTCGTTATTTTCACTTAAGGGGTTAAGGGATTATTCCGATCTAGAAGTTTAAAAAAATTTTTTCAAAGTACCAGATCGCATTTAGTAGGAGATGTAAACATTTCTTGTTATCTAATTCCAAGCATCGAAACATTCTATCACACTTTTGTATAAGTATATTGCATATAATCGGACAAAAATTTCCAAGAGAGAAATCAGAATTTTCTTGGACTTTCTCATGAAGATCAGCCATTTCTTAAGATCTCAAAGTCGGACAATTGCAAGCACCGAAATATATTATCAAATTTTTCCATAAGTGTATTGCATATAATCGGACGAAAATGCCACCGAATAGTTCCCAAGAGAGAAATCCGAATTTTCTTGGACGTTTCTTAAAATTTCTGAAAATCTCGAGGAGGATTCGTGGTACTTGCGTTGCAAGGGCTTCAGGGTGACCGAGTCAAGGCACCTGGCACCTTCGCGATGCCCTTTTCTTCCGTGTTCTGCCTTGCGGCTTCCAACGACCCACTTTTGCTCGTCCTCGATATACGACATGATTACGAGCACGAATATAAAGGGGAAGAGAAAAAGAGTAGGATAGAGAGGGATAGGGGGAGAGGGGAGAAAAAAAACGGCGGAGGAAGATTCAGGAAACAGAGGGAGTGCAAGCAGGTAAGCGTGGAATCGCGATTGGATCGGTGCCAATTCCTCCCGGGAGATACGACGATTTGAAATTCAATGCGATGAAAGGTTTGCCTCTTCTTCTCTTCCTTTCATCCCTGCCGCCCTCTTCGCCTACGTCTTCAAGCACGCGCTTTCGGCCGCGTCCAACTCGCTAAACTATATAGTTCGATCCTGTAATATACGCTGGCCCTGAAGTATATATCCCAATTCGCTAACCCAGAGACCGGAAGCACTGGCAGCCTTTCAAGTTTCCCAGGTTCGGAATCCTTTTAATTCAGATTGGACTTTTAATCGGGAGTAGTATTTTTTTATAATTTCATTAACCCCGCCACCGATCACGGCGATCACGAATCTCTACGCCGCCCCCTTCGTTTCGAGATTCGCGCTGGCGGAAACGTTGCATCGATCCGGAGACTTCTCCAGTTAAAAATCAGTGGAAGATATAGTTGCACGAGATTTCTGAAATTTTTTCTTGCTGCCTACAAGTCCCACAAAGTATCGAGATCAGAGGAATCGATGGAACTGACCTCAAAGTAAAGTGAATTTATCGTAGATCATAATCACCATTTAACGCAACACGCTCTTCCAAACGCTCCATTTTAAGTTTTTCGTTTCGTTCGCGAGGAAGCATCCTCGCGTGGTCTTTATTCTTGAACTTTGATATTCGATGGGAACTGTTGACCTTTCGATGCTTCTTTTAATTTTTGGGGAACAACCAGAAGTCCGATACTGCCAAATTGGAATTGCACAGAGGATGTAACCTTCTGACGTTAAAAATTCTATCACTGATGCTTGGTACGTGACTCAGAGCTCGTGATAAATGCCACTGTTATGCAACGAAGCTGCACGGAAAACTGAAAGTTTTGAACGTTTAGACTAAACACTCGAGGTTATCGTATGCAGATTAGAATTTGTTTGCATCCCCGCTGCTTGTACAATGGTATTGTTAGAGATCTTAAGTATCAATTAACCCTCACATTGTGTAGATTTGGCTTTTTCATGAGTGCAAAATCTTTTCATAAATATTTTTAAACACGTCATAGAAATTGTCAAGAAAAAAGTAGCTGTTCTATGATAAATTACATTTCTATATGTTTGTCAATTGACTGTGCATAGATTTAAACAAATAATCAAGTAATAGTTTAAATAGATTCAACCCAACACGTTTGTATTGTTCTTTAGAGTCACGAATTATTTATCGAATACTCTTTTGCAAGTAAAATTTCTACATTTGTTATAAACATATAAAACGTACAAGTTCTCCTATTTTTCCTACTTTCTCAAACTATGAACTTGCAAGTGAAAGGATTTCCACATTTCTGCCACGTTGTCATACATAATTATTATAAATTGCATCTATTTAACATTAAACATAATCCAGTCTTTCAATTGATTTTCGATAAAGATAAATGACGGTGAATGTAAATATAAAAATGCTCTTTGGCATCAGAAATTTGAATTTGGAAATTCAGTAGTGTTCTCAAGGAAGATCAAATGAATGAAAGGACAGCATAAAAATAATTCAAACGATCTTCCACTCGTCATGAGAGACGAAGAATTATGTGAATAAACTCCTGATAGATAGAGGATGATGGATGAAAAGTTTTACCGCATCTATACTTTTTGTTTATAACAAACTATCCAACGAATAAGCATTTTAAGAACAGTGACAAAGAAAAAACAGTTGAGACAAAATTACGGTATTAATGACTGTTTTAAATAAAATTAGATTGCAAGAAAGATTTCTCGAAGTCTGTACAATAAATCGAAAAATAATTGAATGTGTGCACTACGTTGAACAAGGTTACTACAATTTGTGTGGTTTCCAAAGGAATGGTGTTAATATTCGGAGTTGAACAAACGGAAATAGATTAATTAGAAACGTGTCGTTGAACGCAGAATCTTTTGGAAACTCGCCCCTCGCGTACGCGGGCTCTTCGTGCGGTTGGAGAACAACAAAATGAGGGGCAGAACGTCGTTGACTCGGAAATATCGTGCAGGACCTCGCGTTTGACGAATCTTCACGTGCCATAAGAGCCATTATCGCGGCTACGAGTATGTGTCACGAGGGTTTGGGATACTATCCTCCGTACAATGTCCCCCGAATACCTAACAAATTTTACTTTCGTCGGGAACAAACTGTTTTGCTTTGGAAACTCTCTTCGTTTACAAATCAAAGAAATAATTTATTTCAAGGTATTTTCCGGGCAGGGAAAACTCGGGGAAAATATTACGCAATATTCGTGAGACTGTTAATGTTTTGTGGAAAAATTTTGAGACGATTTCGATCGTGTAGAATTATTTTAAAAGGCGTGGAACTTAAAATTAATGCACACGTATCGAAGTGAAACATTTTTAATTTGGATACAAGTAACTTTGATGGGATTGATAATGTTCGAGAGCAAACAAAAATATCATTATCTGAACAACAGTAAAGAAATCTCGTTTCCGGTCGTCAATGTGTTAACTGTCCGCCGACGCGACGAAGGTGTGTCGATTCTGACTCGTATTCTATCTTTGTCATCGGACGATTTAGAAATTGTTTATAGTATTTGAGTTGAGAACTCGGGCTCGAATAGTTTTTCAACAAGCTGCAACTCAGACATTTTTTACTTGGAACTTCGAGAAGGGATCAAGTTACATCTTCGTCCAAAACACGCTTTCTAAACCTAAACACTTTCTATACTTGTATTTTATATTTAAACATTAACGTAAATAATATTTTATTCAATGTTTGAAGTATAGAGTGTAAGAAGATAAAATATGCAATCTTTACTTCCCATGAAAAGCATTAAATTTGTATTGTCATTATTTTGCTTAATATAAATTTTCTTCGTGAAATCGAATTTTCACAGTTTTTACAGATTTAATATTTAAGATTTAAGATTTAGAAACCTTTCTAATATAATTCTGTACCGCTGTTTCTACATTATCTGTCACGTGTTAATTAATGACGGTGAAGAACATTATACTTCTCTGACAAATTTCATTTTTAAATACACTCGAACATTTTCGCGAACACAAACATAGCAATGTTAACAGAGTTTGACTGTTGATTCTGTTGAAAGCTAACTCCTCGAGAAAATTTATGTTAAGTAAAACAACAAAAAGTCCATGTGTCTGTCTTATATTAATCACATTTTTAAGTAAATTCACTTTCGTCGAAGAAAATTTGTAATTAAATAAAGTAATTACAATAATACGGATTTAATATTGATAATTGGGAAAGTAATATATTGTGCATAGCACGATGCTTTTTATTTGTTCTATACTCAAACATTGAATTTAATATGTATTCTGTGTTATTAAGTTTGATTTCACCTTTTAAAATTTCAACTTGAAATTGTTTTCAAAGTTTCATCACATTAACAATTATTTGCATCCAAATGCAAAAGTTGAAAACACGATTTGATATTCGATTAATTCGTCTCTTAATCGAGACGTATGTGATAGGAACAAATACCTAGATTCACTATAGGATCCAATATTTTCCTTTTCGTTCGTTTTTGTATTTATATTACATTATTACGTACGACACGAAGGTAAATTCGATGATGAAAAAAAATTGCATCAAAGAAATCGAGAACTGCTGTATGGGATAAACGGTGAACACTTCGATAAATCCCAATCGCATAAAAATCGTTTGGGGTGAAGTTTGCACAAATGGTAATCACATTAAAAGAAAAAGAAAAAGACAATATCTTTCATTTAAATATTCACAGACAAACTACTAAACACGATCGACATTCAAAGCGTGAAATTGAAATCCGTTACCGTCTAACAGCAACGTCGAAAATCGTTGGTTGCATCCACATTACGACCGCAACTTTCTTTCTTCGATCTTGGCCCGCAGTGTGTCGAGTGAGAAATCAAGAGGTAAACTAAAAGAAGCTACGCTTCTCGACGTAACTACGAAGACACCGCGTACACATATTTCGTGCACTGACCTTATAACGAACATGTGTCTCCCGTGGACCCTGGATGGACAGTCATTGGGTATCACACGGGGTGGCTCGTAGTATTTAGACGACGGTGGTTTAAGTATGTATTCATACACGCACCGTGCCGGCACGACCTTGACGCGGCGGGTACTCGGCGATGGACACGCGTGCACGCGACGCGCCGCCGTGCGATCCTCGTGGCGCGTCCGGGGAGCAGATTTACGAACGATCGAGCACGATTAAATCCTCCCTCGGGCCGCCCGTTTATCACCACCGACCAGATCTCTCTCTCTCTCTCTCTCTCTCTCTTTCCTCGTTTCGAGAACTATTTTTTTTTTTTTTTTTTTTTTACTCGTACCGTTCGGACCGAACTTGCCCTTTAAAATCACCGATCATGGTATCGACGACGCGAAAACACCAGAAAGAGTGGCCTGGAGGAACAACAACGACGAAGACGAAGACAACGAGGACCACGACGACGACGGTGTCTCGTGGTGGTGGTCGATAGCGCGGCGCTCTACTGACGTCGCGACGCTTCGTCGTGTCGTGGCCCGCGGCTCCTACACGCCCTCCCTCCGCCGCCCCCCACGATGCCCTCAACTCACTCCGGAACAACCCGGAAACTGACGAACCGCCGCCCCCACCTTCGAAAACTACCCTTATTTCGTACCCCCACCGCCCTGCCGACACCACCGCTACCACCACCGCCGACGACGACCCCCCCTCCCCTCACCCTCCACCACCTCCTCCTCATCCTCATCCTCCTCGCCGCCCCACCGCCATCGCCGCCTCCGCCGCCACCCTCGCACGAAGGACGAAGGACGATGGCTCGACTCTATCGCGCAGACAACTTTTCCGCCTAGACAGAACTCCCCCCGACCCACCCCTCTTCTTTCTAGCCTTTCGACCGAAAGGGAGGATTGGTATCGTCCGGTGATTCCCTTCCACCCTCGATCCACGCGCTAAGGGTTCGTTCGCGAAACCTACTTCCGATCACCGGATCTCTCGCTCGCTACGTCCGTCGTCACCGCGACATTTTTAATTTCCTTCGACGCAACAAGCATCGCCGAGGACAAAGTCGAAGGGCTCTGCTTCGACCAATTTTACTCATCCATCATGGATCTTCATGCAAATTCTTATTTTTATTGATAGCATCATCGAAATGCGAGCGTTATAGAGGATTGTCTCAACCCCTTAATATAATAATTAATATCTTACTTTAACCATTTCTTACATTCCTGCATATTAATGCATTCTATAGGTTTTTAAAGTAAATCGGTTTCAATTTTTAATTAATTCTGGCGTCACAGTTATATTTTTACTTTTACCTGTTCTGAGAAAATGTTTAACCACTGATTTTTATTTTTTTCGGAAACGGGAACAAGTTCTAGTCCAGAGGGAAACAGTTGTTCTGCTTTTAACAATCCTTGACCAGAATTCCACTTGTATACGAACGTTTGTAAGTGAAATGGGATTCGTTGGAGAGTCTGTGTTCACGAGGAACAATAATGAATCGGTAATGGTAGTTGATACGCGATCATTCGGTATGTAATCGTCTCTGATAAGCTAAGTATCAAACTTCTTTATCACTAAACCTTTTAATCCAAAACAATAGACACATTTCACCTGTCAATGTGACAGATTTCGACAAATGTCTGTAAACCTAGCGTTGCTAATTTTTCTGTTGTTTAATTACCACAGAAAAAACTACAGAATGCGCTTGATATGCAAAAAGGTAATAAATACCCTCCCGTCTCATTAATTCTATCAATAAAAATATGAATTAGCATAAAGATCCGTGGACTATTAATTACGAGGAACAGGTTTTTCGTCCGACATGGGCGTAATCGCGATTTAGGTCCCCCCTGGCCGCGGAAGTGACTAGTTCCTTCTTGGCTGGCGCGAAAGAGTTTGCGGGGAAGATATTTCTGGACCACAGGATGCGTGACATTTTAAATTTCATTGTTGGAGTAAACGTCGTGCCGGATAAGAGACGCCAGATTTTCATTGAGTGGGTTTCTACGATGTATAAATCTCCAAGCTGCAGTCCTCGACCCGTTTCCTCCTCGAAGACATAAAGACACGGGGGTAGTAAGCGAAAGTCGGAAAAGTTCTCGCTGGGATTTCGCAGCATCGCGTCCCGGTCTCTCATCGCGGACGAATCGCCATCTCATTACTTTACTTGTTTACACTTCATCCAATTTATTCCTTCTTTCCTCCGCGATCGTCCCGTTCCGCCCATCTTTAATCTTATTTTCGCGATCGACAACCGGCTCCATAAATGATTTTTAGGTTCCACGATTTCTCCATCGCCCGCGGAATAATTGATCCGTGATGCTTGCACGGTCATTTCGATTCAAATTTCGTTTGCGAAAGAGGGATGCGCCGGGCAATCGACCGACTTCCTGTAACAATATCCTGCATCCCATGGATTTATGACCCCACTGACGATTTAGATTCCGTTGCACCGGATGGGAGTCGTGAGATTTTCAAGGAAAGAGTTTCAACGATATATGAATCAGCGAAATACAGTCCTCGACCCATTTATTTCGCCGAGTTAGAAAGGTTTTCAGACAATAAGAGAATATCGCGAAACTCTGCGCACGAGCTCGACGATTTTCCTAGGAATTATCCTTCACCGATTACCCTTTATTAATCGGGCACATTCGTGGCGATACGTTCGCACGCGGGAATCAAAAACTACCTTTTAATCGATTTTATCGAAACACCTCGAACGAAACAAGTTAATAAATGAACGTCGCTGGATTTGTAAATTAGATAAGAAATTCGGTGGAGAAATGCAGAATCGAGACATTACATAAGATGATTTATTCACAAATAACCGAATGACTGTGTGAGATTCATTCGTGACTCTGAAATTTTTATTCTTTATTAGTGAATGAAATTTGCCTGATTGTCGGAGTATGAAGATGTATTTCTTACTTTTTGGACAATTCGGAAGTGATACGATAAACATGGCAGGGTTCAGGTGAATTCTAAAAGATTTTTATAAGCTAAAATAGAGAAACTATTCTTAATTAATATTGTACACTGAGTTTTTAGTTGTCTTTTAATAAATAGACCTCACATCCAATGTATTTTTTCAACCCAGTTTTCTACAGTAACATTACTATCAGGTTACACAACTGAACGCAAACGGAAGTGAGACAGAAAATTAAATTAAATTTTCCAGAACGATTTTATTGAAAAATTTCGCCACCTACTCGAATTTTTTCCTCGAAAATGCGTAGGATTTCGAGGGTATGTGTATTCATAAAAAATGATTGTAATTAACCCCAGCAACCGAAAATAATTTTTCCAGAACGATTTGAATTTTTTTAATTTTGTCGAATTTGCCCACCTACTCGAATTTTTTTCTCGAAAATGTGTAGGACTTCGGGGGTATGTATATTCACCGAAAGTGATTGTTATTAACCCCCTTAGCTAAAAATAATTTTTTTAGAATGATTTGAAATTTTTTTTTTTCACCGAAAATATTAGGCATCACCCTGGTCGATATTTCTTAAAAATCGTTCTTAATTTTTGGTAATTTTGTTTGACGCAATACAGAAAAGTTGTCTAATACTTATTTGTAGGTACCCATAAGCTCTACTTCAAGAAAAAGTTTCATCGAAATATATTCACTATTATAGGAGTTATGGCTATTTGGGAATTGGACCACTTTTATGGGGTTTTTCTCACTTTACGGGGTTAAGCAACAACATTTTGAATATTTTTGCAATTTCTACATATTCTTCAGTAAAATACGCGTAGTTTGCCGTTTGAAACATTAAAATCCTCCAATCCGTTCAGAAGTTATGACGTTTTAAAGATACGCAAGGAATTTTGGAGTGACATTTCTGGCCTCACATTAGATTTTCGGTTAAGAATTTTTTTCTCGAAAGTGCGTAGAATTTCGAGGGTATGTCTACTCACCAAAAATGATTGGAATTGACTTCCACAGCAGAAAATAATTTTTCCAAAACGATTTGAAATTATTTTTTTCTTTCAAATTTGTTTTTCATTTTTAATAAACACAACCATATGTAATGTAGGAATACAATTTATTAATAAAAAATAAAATAAAATAAAATCAAAGTTAAAATACAATACTTCTCAATCTGTATATGTGGGTGACATCTTCATAAAAACAAAATTTCGGTTTCAAGGGCAATCTGAGGAGTTTGGTCCGTTAAATAAATTTTATCAAAACGATTCAAATAGAACCAAGATTTCCCGTGCAAATTAAATTTGATCGCCCGATGGCGTATCGCAAACAGGGGAAGCTCGAACGACGAAAGCACCGTGTGTTTTGAATTTATACAAAAGATTCGGGACGCACGATTCAATGGACAATTAGGTGCAGCAATTTTGGCGGGTGAAAGTGAAATTGATCTTTTCTCCCTACGGTCGCGACAGACGTTCGCGACGGAGATGGACAGGCTTTCCCCGACGTTGGGCCACCGGGGCTTTTGTTAAGTATCATTGCGTGCGCGCGAGCGGTACGCAGGGCACGCGACCACGTGCCAGGATGAAAGAGTGAGACAGTGGAGAGTGGAGAAAGAGAAAAAGAAAGGTGGAAACAGAGGGAGAAAAGGAGAGAGAGAGAAAGAGAGAGAGAGAGAGGAAATCCCGCGGGCAGTTGGTCGACCACGTGGGTGCCGCCCCTATGGCTCCTGGCATGGCCACGTGCCAAATAACTCACTTGGCACGCGTAAACAATTACTCCGAAACTCATGTTATCGCGCTACATTACGCGAATATATCTCACGTTGCCTGTCCGCAAGGCGTGCGTTTCGCGTCGTCTTAGCACTCAACCTTCGAATTCATGCTTGCCCCGCGCGGGAAACTTCTCCCACGAGAGGAGCCCGGCGAAACGTAAACGGAAAAAGTGATCAACGATCCTCCCTTCGATCGTCTATAACAACAACTGACAATTGCAGAATATTAGTTCTATTGTAGTTATTACGGTATCGAACAAAAATATAACACACTTCACATATTTCTATATCTTCTATACAGAGTGTTCTGCATTTTTCCGTACACACTTCAGCAGTGTGTTCCACAAGCAAAACTAAGACTGAAATATTATAGAAGGTGTTCGGCCACCCCTGTGAAAAATTTTAATGGGAGATTCCAGAGGCCAAAATAAGACGAAAATCAAGAATATCAATTTTTTGACTGAGGCTTCGTTAAAAAGTTATTAACAAAATTAAATTAAAAAATTTCAAATCATACTAAAAAAATTATATTTAGTTACAGGTGTCAATTACAATCATTTTTTATCATTAGACATACTCTCGAAATCCTACCCACTTTCGAGAAAAAAATTCGAATAGGTACCAAAATTTTTAGACAAAATTAAAAAATTTTAAATCATACTAAAAAAATTATATTTAGTTACAGGGGCCAATTACAAGCATTTTTCGTGGATACACATACCCCTGAATTCCTACCCACTTTCGAGAAAAAAATTCGAGTAGGTGCCTAAATTTTTCGACGGAAAAAAAAATTTCAAATCGTTCTGGAAAAATTATTTTCGGTTGCGAGGATCAATGACAATCATTTTTGGTCATTAGACATACCCTCGAAATCTTACCCACTTTCGAGAAAAAAATTCGAGATTGTGTGAAATTTTTCGACAAAATTATACAATTTCAAATCATTCTAGAAAAATTATTTTCAGTTGCGAGGGTCAATGACAATCATTTTTGGCCATTAGACATACCCTCGAAATCCTATCCACTTTCGAGAAAAAAATTCGAGAAAAGTGTCTTATATTTTTGTCCAATTCTATACATTGTTACAAATTAAAATGGAATTATCTATATTAGCAAGAGAAAATAACGTAGTTCTATCTTCTATTTCATTGAGGACAACATAATTGTATCATATGTTCCCAAACAAATGAATATCGAGGACGATAAATAATCAGAAATACACGCTTTGCAACAATATATTGCAACATATACATGTAAACCGAAAAATAAATTACTGTTGACAAAACATGTTCGAGCAACGAAAAATTTATTCCGACCAATGGTAAACTATAATTTCAGTCGCTACTTGATTTTGTTTAAACGTGGATGACTTCGCTCGCGAAGTACGTTCCCAACAGGAAAGGACTGTTTTACGAACGCTATAAACAAAACGAAGAAACGTTACGCACGTTTTACGGTCACAAAATTATGTTTTCGGAAAACCGAAGTTTAACCACCGTCAAAACATCTATGAATATAAATGAGAATTCGACTTCCGCGTGCCGACATCGGTTTAAAGTTCGACTCGATGAAAGAAGTAAATAGAACAGTAATATTAAAGAAGTCCAATTTAATCAGACATCGACGTTGGAAAAACATTAAACTGATTTCAGCTCGAGAACGTTAGTACCAAACTACGGTGGAAAATATGAACGCTTATAAACAATTTTCAATGCCGAACGTACGACAAAGCGTGTATGCAATTTCGTCGAGTAATATCGATGATGTTATTACTCGTGATATTAATTTTGAATCGTGTATATTGCTGACGATTAAATATCAGCCAGTGATATATAAATTTTCAATATACGTTCTACAGTTTTAATTATGGCGTATGTATATGTGTACGTCAAATCCCGATTTAATTCCGAAATATATTCTATTGTAAAAAGTAACAATTTCGAAAACAAGTGAAATTTTATATGTCTAATTTCTGAAAACGTCAATATTCATCAGACGTTAATTTAGTTGGAAGTCCATTATTTAACAGATATTTATTTTTCAAACTATATTAAAAAAATTGATAACAATATACGATATAACAATTATTGCAACGTCAACGAGATGAAATTGATAAGAATGGGAAATAAAAATACGTAAATAAGAATTCAATCTTTAAAAAGGACAGTAATGCATTAACCTAAAATGGGAGTTTTGCCTGGATCTAGTAATAGTATACGATATAGGTTGCATTAGGGGATGAAATGGAACATCTATTTAAACCTTCGAGATAGAAGTAAAACTATCGATACAGATATCGATAAGACGTCGTTGGCAAAAGTAAAGACACAAGAAATTGACTTTCTACCATCGAATCAGGTCTTGTTTACTATAAATTATTACACATTTTAAATATCTGTAATATCAGAAGAAATAAAAATATCATATATCTTTATTTGATATATTGTGTATATATTTTCACTTCGTATTTAATCGATCTAACAGGACTAGTAGATTCTACTGTGCAAAGCTAGAAAGATGGCAATAGCTAGAGAAAGAGCTTCTTTTCAGCTCTGCAATATACATTTTGCATTCTTCTATCAAAAATTGATATTATTGCGTGTATTTTCATTTGTTGTTAAAGTAGTCACCTGGACATTAAATTATTGAACGTTTCGATACAATAACTAATTGAAATAACTTGAGATATTCTTATTGTACGTTTTGTTTTCGCTAATCAATAGTGTAAATTCTAATTTGAGGTAACACTGATACTGATCCATTATTATTATTATAAAATAAATTTTATGGACTCCACAGGATAATGTTTAATGAAAAGTCTTTAAAATAATTATAACCCGTAGGATAGCGTAGTCAGAATTAAAATAAATAAATTTTTTCTTTGATGCTCCACATTATTTATTTATTTCCGTTTTGGGTAAAAATCTTTTCTAACGCTGTCCAGGAGAACCCGATATGGCTTTGTTTTTATTCGCCCGATATAGTAGGCGTGATTAAATACTTTGGCCGCGAGCTAGTTCGGTATCAGTGTACACGAATACTGTATTATGATACTTAATCAGGCCTATACGAGAAATTGGACGTTTCTCGGGCAGCGTACCCCCTGTGTTCGCGGATCAGTGGCTGGGAGTTCTGCATCTGCAGATCGTTTTGAGCATCAGCCAACGTCGATTCTCGACATCGAGGGTTCAGATCCGCGGTTACGCGCCTATTCGATGTTCGGAATTCGATATTTCCACTAAAAGAATGGCCTGAATCGAGTTTCTCCGATAAAGTATCCCTCTGTATCGCTGTCACGTTACACTTCCATCGCTCGTCTATGGTATGCAGATCAAACGCAAGGACCTCTGGTCACGAATTTCGCGAATTCAAAAAGAAAGGAACGTTAATTTCAAAATTTGTATAAATAATTATTTAGTATTCCGTTCTTTGACAGCGGTGTGCCTGTCATTTTGTAAACCATTTCGTGTCGTCGATTCTATTTTCTTAACCGAACTCGTGACAAATTAAATATCACGAATAAAGCGTATAGCGAACCAGATTGTTTTTATTTGTAACTGTAAAATAAAATGTGTTGGAAATTGATATGTAATTTCTATATTCGATCAGTTAAAATAAATAAAATTACTATTCGTTATGGTTTCACCATGCAACACGTAATAAAAATACACACGATCAATATTTCTTGGATATGGTCTCTGTGTTTCTTTGAATTACAATTGAAATTTTGTAAATTTTAACAGTTGTAGCTTATTTTGAATGAAGCTCGAATAATTTTTGTCCACTTTGAAAGAAATTAAATGCAAAACTATTTTAGGTCGTATATCAGGTACCTTTGCATATACACGTATGAATTATGTTTATCTCGACGGACGTCAGCTATTCTGGAACCAATTAGTACGTATGTTGGGGGTGTGACTGTACAATTTGGAGAAGAAGCATTGTCCGGTGGTCGGATTTCGTGCACGAATATTGTCACCTTCCGTTCCGGTGATCAGCCCCAAAACGAAATATATTCGAATTGCATAATAAACGGCCGCTCGTTGGCGCATAAGTTATGCAAATCGACGCCGCGAATGATTTAGATGATAAACTGGATCGCGTTCCGCTGACCACACACGACGCCAGCTCGCACCTTTCCCTCAAAATTGTACGGTGGCTGCCCTAAATCGTTCTTCGAAGCAAATCCGTTCCCATGATTTACGGACGTGCATCGTACGTCAAACAAAATCTATCAATATTCGACTTTATATCAACGGTTTTGAATGAAGAATGTATAAAATGTAACTTACACCCTTTTTTCAGAGAAAGAGATCTACTCAGCTCTAAATTTATGCTATCAAAAGGGTATTATTGTATAGTATTATTTTTTGGTGAACGTATTTTTAATTTTATTCAGTGTCATTGTCATACTATTAATATACAGGATTTAAATAAATAAACTATGCTTTAATTTGTGAATATGTGACTTCTGTTCAATAATGTTGCGTTGTTATTCAAAGCTTCATCATTTTACGAATAAAAATATTTTTCATTTATGTGCAGTCTATTTAAACATTAATTTGTCATTAGATTTGTAATTAGTGACACATGGATTCGACAAAAATGAGAAATAGGGGGCTGAATCATGCTCACGATCGCACGAATAATTAAAAATGATTGAGTCAAGTTTCCAATGCAACATCACATTTTTTCTATGATTACAACGTGCATCTAATTTTGAAATATTTGGACAAACGAGTAACTATGAAAATATATATATATATTATAATGCCTCATCGTCCGCCAATTATGTTATTAGACTGTTTAGCTGCAGCGAACTCTAACTCTTGTAGGATCCAGCTAATTAAGAAGTCCAAATGTTGACATTGATCTCTAGAATACGAATGTCTCGAACGTTAGTTAAATATTTGAAGGTCTTTCCGGTCCGACACCTTGATTTTGACTGTTCCCAAGTTCCAAAGTCCGTTTTTCTCTCCCTTCGCGTTGTTCGAGCCGCGAAATGCGTGGGTGTGACCTTGACACAAAGTCACGTCCGATTGGTCGCTTAGCCGGAAGGTGGAAAGTCTCTTTGGTCGACCTTGACCAATTCGAACGTGACGGAATTTAGAAGGAAAAAACCTTACTTTGGATTAGCGGCTGGTCGCGGTTTATGGCAGGTATCGACCCACGATATCTTCACTACTTCTAAGTTTAATGACTTTTTCTCGATAAAACGATATTAAAAACAAGATAATTCACGGTTAACAATTACTTTCACACTTGTTTACTTTTGAATGCAAATCGAAAGACACCATTTTGGTCGAAATAGACAGAATCAGTGTTAAATAATACTTCTAAGCGTTATGATCTTTTCTCAATAAAGAAATATTAAAAATAAAATAATTGACGGTTAATAATTAATTCTACAGTTATTTATATTTGAATACATAGGTGTCGAAAAACACTGTCTGATTAAATTGTGCTCCAATATAACTATTTAAAGTTTTTCGAAGATTTATATTACATTTGACTTTTGATGGTTCCAAAAATATGTTAATATTTTGCCATCGTGGAAGCTCCTATATATTCTGATTGAATTAAAAACCGTATTTGGGCGTAACCGTGGACGCGACGGGTTTAAATAAAAATAGGTGGGATCGATTGTCCATAAATCTAGTGTTGATAAATAACCGCAGCTGTACCAGCGTCGGAGAAGCTTGTATAACCCGACGTCAAAGATAGAAACAAGCATCATAAAGGAATAAACGACGTTATACCGCAGCCTCGATAAAACCTCAAATAAAACGTTCCGCTGACAAGAATCCTAGCTTGTTAGTGCTACAAGTGCCCCAGTTACGGGGGCTCTTTCGATGGAAGTTCATGAGAGTTTATTACCACGGAGAAATAGATTTCAAGAAGTTTCAGGTAAAATCGCAGTAAAGATGTTTAATTTTATATCTTGCTTGGAAAAACTGTCAAGATACGTCTCTTACAGAAGTCTCGTACAAACGACAGTCAAACACAAAAATTCCAAATGGGAAACAGATCGTTCGATCCTCGGGAATAATCCCCAAAAACAAACAGGCACAAGAACCGTCCAAATTCATTGACGTATTCATGTAAATAGAATAAATAGAAAACACAAACAAGAATAGCTAAGGTTCTCGGTTTTTTACTCGCATGTGGTTGGAACGACGAACGTTAAATATGTAAAATTTTGTGCAACACATTTTCCTGGAAGCCACCATTTCAACGTTCAAAGAAATGAATTATAAAATGACCGAATTAAATGTTCATTAAATATTTGAATTAAATATTCGAGAATTAGGCAATGAAAAATAGAGCTTCGTATTCAATAAAACTAGATCACTAAAATATGAAACGCTTTTAATCGAAACTTGAATCGACCCTCGATATCGCGAAACTATTTAAAGGATTGCCCGAAATCCGCGCGGTTCGAGCACATTTTCGCGATATTCCATCTATTTTGATACGCGTCGTGGCATTGTGATCCACGGCCTATTTTCGTCCATTGAAGTCTAATTCCGCGAAGGCGCTGTCTGCGATCGAAAAACAGGAAGGATCGCGTGGGCGGACCTTCCTTTGCTTTCGCTCGTCCTCCCCTGTCCCCCCTTTTGCTCTTGGGTTGCAAATTAACTCGACGCGTACATGGACAGTAACGCGCGGAGCAAACCAACTCTTCTAACTTCTTTGAATTTTGCGTGGTTGAATAATGATTTGTTGACACGCGTCGCGTTTAGGCGCCACGCCGGAGCGGCCAGATTCCAAACGGCGCCATCGCGATATTTATTCAGCGAAATTCCTGCACTTAAGATATTCTAAACATATTCTTTGTGCTTTTTTTCTCGCGAGGACGCTGCATTTTGCTGGGTAAACCTGCCTATTACCCGCGACTGCACTTTTTTGCTCCTACACGGTGTGATTAAAACACACGAAAATAAATTTCTCACCCTCGAACGTTTTTTACGATTCCATAATGTAAATTCCTTTCGGAAAAGACGTTTTTTTAATCACGTTCGGATTTTTTATATCTTAAGATATAGTATCTTCGTAAAATAGATCACATTTCTAGCTTCTTCCAAGTGTAGGGTTGGTTTACACCCCTCATAGGGTGACTGACGACAAGAGTGTCATTCACACAGTAAGTTATGGCATAAATTAACTTTATATCAAGTTTTATTCCACGCATATAACATTTTTTAAATTATATAACAAGAAGCTTTGAACCTCTTCTCGTCAGCTTTGAAGGGTGGTTACGCCCCTAAATACGAAAACGGAATAAAATAAAAAAATACGTATCGAATATGTTTAATATTTGCAAGCAAGGACAAATAAAAGAAAAAATAAATGTGAACATCAACGAGACTGCAAAAATAAATATCCACTACGATAAACGTTAAATTATGCAGTTTCCTATTGCTCAAAAGCAAAGTGTTTACCTCGTAAAAAGTACCTCAACACTTTGTCGCAGAGATTCAAAAACTACAAAAATCAAATTACGTTTAAAAGAAAATTGCATCGATGCATAAAACTGAATAGAATTTAGTTTGTACGTCGTTAGCGATTCGGTTTAATTTTGCCTGGTGAATATTTTTGTATCTCCAATATCGTTTCGTTCGTGCAACGTTCCCAAATTGCGTGGGACAGCCCGTGTTGCGTCACGCTCGTCGTTAGCTTTACGTTAAAGTCGAAAACGCCTGTTGTATGCAACCCCATCCTTCCGGCGCGTCAGACGTGTGGGTTTTCGCCAACGTTGCGCCAACGATTGCGTGATCCGTGATATTTACTAGCGAACACTTTTCACCCTTATTTGCTATCCGTTTCCATTAAGCTCCGTGGCTTCCCTAGGATGACCTTCGACCTTCCGCGCTTTCGTCGCCGAGGAGCCACGAAATTTCGACCGATTTCACGAACCGTCGACGACAGACGGCAGCCGGGATTCTGGTAACAGCTCACAGACGGAATTCCTATCTTGGTACTCCCATCATCGGGTCGACAATGCAGAGGTTATCGACAATGGCGCACGGCCAGAAATAGCAGACGGTGCATTGTGTTTAGCAGTGTATAGGATATCCGGATAGAGGACGTCCACGAGTGCCGGGGCTTCAGGGAGAAAAGGAGAGATACATTCGTGGTTCCGGATCCATGGCCGCAGAACGGTCTACATTTGCATCATGTCGCAGTTCCAGCTCAAATATTTCTGGCTTATGCAACCGCTAATTACAATCAGAAAGTAGGGCTCTTGTTAGGTCGATCTCGGTCACCATGTTTGTACTTCTTACCCCCTGGCTCTTTAGGGGACCGTTCGAACCTAGCTCTCGCTGACACGCGACAGTGAAATCTTTATTGTTCTATTATCTTCGATCGTTACAACCCTGTAAATTAGCCTTGCATATTTAGGAATATTGTTTAACGCTTTGATTGTCGAACCAAACCCTTGAAATTACCCACCGAAACCGAAACTTTGTTTTTAGACATTTGGAACGTAGCATGTCGTGACATTTGTCTGAGAATAAATGATACCAAGTTTGTAAATGGAAAAAAATATCAAAACTGGGGAGAGACTGTTAGAATACAATTGTAATTAAACGGACACAAAAATAATTACAGCAGAATTTCGATTATTCCAAGTTATGTGGACCAAGACTACCTAATATCATATAAATAATCTCGATATTGCAAGAACTATAAAAATTTAAGTTAAATCGCACTATCGAAGAAACAATTTGAAACCATCGATATCAAACTTCTTTTCGAAAACACTGGCCATCTATTTACTATTTTCTACAAACACGAAGATATGTTTCTATAAAATTGATCTAAATTGTATTTTTTGAATAGTATAAAAAACAAACAAACGAAAACAAATCTCGAAAATTATAAAGTGGATGAATTTCTATTTCCTACTTTATTATGTATAAAAACAGCTACCAGCCCATTTATTTAAAAATAAATAACAACAAAGCGTGAGGTAATAGACAAACGTGTACGAAAATAGTAGAAACCTGTTCCACGCATTGTAAAGTGTTCGAAATAGTATCGTATTGTAAAGAATTACACGTACTAATGCTTCAATAAATATAAGTACTTTATTAGTCGATAAATGTGTTGGCGAGCACTAAAATTTAAACATTAAGGTAAGGCTGCGCGACCGCGGGTGAAAGTGTCCAATCTTTCGAGCAATTTATAACAGTTTTTATTCGCGTCGTAATGCAAATTAAACCTTGGTACGTTAACGTGCAGTTATGAATCATCCGGTATATTCGTTCTTCGATAAAGAACACGTCACGATTTAACCGAAGTATAATCGTTGTACGTGCGTCACCGAAGTTGCGTCAGATGAAAAACAGATCGATAGAATTTCGTCGAGGAAGAAGAGGTCCAGAAACGACGGGCAACCGAAAGACTACGATATTTGTATTTCCCCACTGCTACCACCGTTTTCTTCGACAAAAATTACGCATCGACATTTGAACGGGCCGAAGAAGGAACTATAATCTCTAAATTCAGGGTAGTTTTAGATGCCTAGAAAATTTTTTTATCTTTCCGAAGCAGTTTGAATTTTTAAACGATTCTAAAATCATCCTCGCTTTCTCGCTCACTGCTCGACGTATATACATAGATCGTTCGAGGAAATTCGATCTATTAAAACAACCCCAAGAAGATTATTCGACGACTTCTCTTCCGAGAGTTACAATAACGCCAACCCTCGTATTTGCTAAACCACTCGATAATATTGTTTGCTTCTGGTAATATGTATTAGGATTTCAATCCTCTGCGCTTGGACAGTCGCTTCTGAAGTAGATTTTCTTATCAGATTAAATGTTTGGAACATTTTATTTGATTTACCTTGTAATATTATACAATTATATTTTTGTAATAATGTTTGGAACACGCAATGTAATTATAATTTGTTTGTCTTCACTTGGAATTTTTCTATTTGAACATGTTATATCACACGACAAATAGTATGCTCAATTTATGAATAAAACTACCCCCGATTTTCCCCGAAATAAATTTATATTTAATTTGCTCGTACATCCATTTTGGTTTTAAGGTCACTCTGTATACTAGGAGCTTGCAACAGAGTATAACTTGGATTTTAATAAAAGTAGAAACAGCAAGTAATGGACAGACGTGGCAAATCGTGCTCGATTATCTTAGAAACGAAGGTTCGAACAAAAAAAATGTTATTCACGCACGTAGAATCATCCCTTCCCGGTGGTACCATGCTAGGACACCCCGTATAATCGCCATCTCTTTGTATAATTCGAGTTGTTTGCAGACCGTCTCCTCGGGAGGGACAGTCGAGTGCAAAGGGTTAATATTGTTTAATATCGTCGATGAAAACTGGCGTTGGATTCTGGGCGATTTGAATGGAGCCCCGTGAGTCACCGTGTGCAAGGTTGAGCCACCCGATCGAAAGAATTCCCAGGAGGAATCTCGATATCGATCCGTCGGAAAATTTGGAGGAAAGGAGAGTGTTCTCCGTCCGGGAAGAAGAACGTACCGACGACGGTAGTCTGGCTTCGACCCTCGCGCTCCTACGCCCACTCTTATGAATCAGTGGATGAATGAGCCGACTTTGCCCCACTTTTCCACGCGTAGGAGTATCGTATCAGCCGACCACTCTGACATTTTCTCGTTGCAACCACCCCTGGCCAGGTCAGCATCGCGGCGACGTCGTGGGCGTTCCTAATTCTATATCTACCTACGCGGTAGACAGAAGTCTGGGCATACGACCACGCAAAAATTCATTCTCAACGAACGCTACGATTTGATAGGGAAATAAAATGATATCGTCGCGGATGCCAAACCGCGGCAACCACCCGCCCGCGCCGCCTCTATACACACGAGTTATGCCAGCCATCGTTTGCTCTGCACCTTTGAGGGCTATCGATCACGTTCGATCGCCAGCTCTCGTGGTGACGTTGTTCTCCGTATTCCGGGGTACGAACGTCGCTGAAGCACGTCGCTGAACCCGAATTTATACCTCTTCATCCGCGACGATCGTTCATTGGAAAAATTATAAACGTTGCTTTCGTCTGCGTTTCGTTCGAAGTGAACATTAGTACCGCGATGAAGGCTCGTCATCCTTCTTGTCATGAGCATCCTCTCTCGATAGTTATTCATGTCATTGTTTATCGTGAAAATTTTACGTTATCTCGAATTCTCTTTAGGGAGAATTGTGGGTGAAGTTGCTTTCTAATCGAAACATTAATGATTTTAAATTGAAAACAAATTTTGTATCAAGTCTGCTGGTATAGTAATTACGTTAACATTCTGTATACAAATTTAAATGCATTTTCAATTAAATAAACAATTTATAATGCAGTTAGTATAATCAAAATTGCTGAAACTTCTTTAACGATATAGCGTCGAAGTAAATATCAAAATAAATTATAACAGTAGTTATACTAGTCGGATAGAGTATAAGGAGCCCTTTAAAATAATAATAACGATTCTTGTTTCATGTCGATAGGGTAGCTGGTTTCGAAGATTTAAGGGTTCGAAGCGTCTGTTTACTTTTCAATGTTTACGTCGCGAGGTCATTGACCTCACGTGCTCGTAGTAAACAGTACATTCTTGGAGATACTATGACTTCCTGATCAGGACTGTCACGACTCGAGAAAGTGACTCAATTATGGAGAAAACTTAACAGTAAAATTTAACAGCTTTTAATACGCCTTGTTAGACTGTCCTAAGACAGTGGAAACTGAAGATTCTCTCCTGTCATCTTTGCTATATATTTCCTATTTGCATCGGAAGCTAACCAGAATTTGATACCAAATTTTCTCCGGTTTTTTACAGAAAAATATAAATCGTAGTAGACAAGACAGACTACATATTTATCTCAGAAAATAAACAAATTGAATACTGACGATTGTACGTACACTATAAGTCGTGAAGTTAAATGGCACTAAAATAAGCATTTTCCTTTGGAAATTCTAAACGAAATTTTAAAAACAGTCATTTGACCGGGTCATCGTAGGTTCGATGTTAATAACTTTTAGCAGTTTGACGTTTTTCGTTGCGTTTCGCGTACAATTAGTAAATTCTATTTTTATTCGCGCAACCGAATGAAACGGCGTTCGGCGCATTTTTACCGCCGTTGATTCCGGGTAAACAAGCGATAAAGCTGTCGCGGGTGATAGAACGCAAACAAATTGGAACACGACGACCGTTTATTACCCAGACGCAACTACGGGCGGGTCCCTCGAGTGGCAAGAGTTTTACCAAAGACCTGAGACAACGTGAACGCTATCACGGTTTAGCGTCCTCCTCGCGGAATCGAGCACGTGCGACGGGGAATTACCGCTTCATTATATGGCCGCCAAATAGAAGCAAACGAACTGACAGAGTACACGGTGTTGAGGCAGGCTCGAGCATACCGAGCATAAAATAAACTTACGCACGCACGAGATTCTACGTATGCCTCGTGCGTGTACCAAAGCTGGTGTGTGACTGGAAATTACAGCAAACGTCACACAATGTGATTTAATATCTGATCTTCTCACCCAGCCTTCTACGGAGCAGTGAAATTCAAAACTTTATTAGACAAGTTCCTATTCGTTAATAGGAAGAACGATCAGTGAAAGCTTGCTTTAGTGCTTTAGTGAGACTTGGAAGACATTTATAAAATTTTATCGAAGTATTCTCTTGATATTTTAGTTTTAATGTGTCGTTTCATTGCTTTCGGTTGAAGGATTGGTGGAAACTCTTCTATGATACAATTAAACACGTGATTCGTTCAATTTTTACGATAAAAAAGTTTATAAACTGCAGTCAGAAAAATGAGCAAGAATCTTTTTGTTTAATATAGAATTGAAACACTGAATTTGTTTGGTAGAATTGTACTTTCAACCTTCGTAAATCGATTTGCATCCTCTTAGAAGAAATATTAGGAGCCTTAGAAGTTATCAATTTTTTCCCAAATTGTATGGTAAGTCCTTGTTGAGTTTACACGTGGTGTGCTGACTAATAATTTTGGTCCAAAGAACCACCTTCTTAGGTGGAATACACTAAGATTTTAAACTCTGTCTCATTCCAAGAACTTACTGAATAAGTGTTGAATATAAATAAACTTCTTCTGAGAAGATGAATCATCGAACCAAAATTTTTACTCATCGCAAATTGAACAAACCATAACCACCGTGTGACAGCCTGTATTTGAAGAGGTTGCATCGACAGTCCCATCCCCAAAGGCGATTAAGCCAAGGAATACATCACCCCCGTTATTTCGACCGTAAGGCCAAGTACATATCGAAAGAAAATAGAAAAAAACGCGGAAGGTATCCGATCAATAAACAAAACCATTACCAGTGATTTACGTAGCCCCTAAATTCACGTGAAACCGATGGCAAAGCACGTACGAAAAGGGAATTTGTATCATCGATCGCAGTTACCGCGATATCCACGCATAATGCCGACGATAAACCAGAATCTTCTTCGATCCGTCGTTTGTTTGCCGGAATATTCGTAATATTTATACCCGTATCGTCCTCGAAAATCGAAGATGATATTACGAGGGAACGTAGGCGGTAGGTGGACGCCGAGCCACCAGAAGCATCTATACGTACGAAGGAGCTCTAAGCGTATATCGGTTCGAACGTAATTCAAGGAAGCGAGACTTCCACATTCTTAGATATTGTGCCATTCTATTCGATGGCCACACACAACTGCACCCTCTTGTCTCGACGGTCTTACTATACTGGTCTCATTCTCGTCCGAGAGCTCGTTCATTCAGAACGCGAAATCAATGAATGTTATTTTCGACGGGGTCTGTCGTTTACCACCGACCAACGTATACTACGCGTGTCTTCCTGTAACTGCATATTCGTGCGTTTCCGTGCTTTACGAGGCTCGTCGCGAAAAAATCACACGCACGATTTAATTTACCCGGGCGTATGCTGCTTTTTCCACGGTACGAGTGAATTCTTCGCTGAGACACTTATGGCACAACGTTGCGTTCCTGTATACTTTTTTGCACGACGATGGACCAGGGCGTAGCCAGGCTGAGGCAAAACGAAATTCAACAATTTATTGAAAATCAATCAGAACCGATTTCACAAGGAAAATACTATATGTAGAAAGCAAAATAATGATAGAAATTGGAATTTAATGGTATTCATAGAAAGTATTTTATTCGACGTTGAATAAAATATTATTTATGTTAAAATCCCTACTTTTAGTATTTTACCGAAAATATGTATATACAAGATCGTCTTTCTTTCAAAATCGTCTAAACGTTTTATAATTACATAGTTAATTTTGTTTATATAGATACGGAACTATTGTTGTATTTACTGTATCGTTTGTGGATAATTACAATTTATATTACAATTAATATTATTCGTTGTTCGATCGAAAGTAACGGAATGAATTATTCTATACTGACGATAAATATTAAATGGAGAAATAGACAGTCCGTTCGAATTAGTTGGAAAGAGGAACAAGATGCTTTTACCGATCTAACTGCTTAGTATGGCGTTATACATAAACGTTTCCTTTAGGGGCATACCTCTTAGCCACCATGGTGCCAAGAAATGAATTTCAATTACAAGCATGATCAACTGCGAGTTACGAGAATCGATCCAATAACGAAAGAGCGAAAGATTTAACTTGTTCTATCGCTTGGAAGCGGTCGGTGAACGTTAGGGTTGACTTTAGTAAATTTTTCGAAATTAATTTATGCAAAAAATCGATTGGACAACTGGAAAAACACACTACAAATAAAAGACAGATTTTATGATGTTATTCGATCGTTAAAAGTCATTTTAGATTAAACATAACTATAATTTATCGTAGCAGGAGCAGTTATTTATCAAGAATTAAAAGAATTTCTTCAAACAAGAGAGTTTGAAGTAACAAGACGATTGAGAAATACGGTTGTAGCTTTAAAAGAAGCGTTAAAATGGAATATTATTGAAGTACGGTGAAATAACTTTCTATTAAAATATCAAACGTGTCGTTCAAATATATTGTATATATCGTCGAATTATTTTCTAGTTTTCCCCTGTTATATGTATCATATTGCACTAAATGCTTCAATGTATCAAATTCAATGTAACAGTGTATATATCATACATGTTTCTTGAATGTTATGAACGTAAGCGTTCGAACAGTTTCATGTACGAGTGCAAATAACGCCTTCTTGGCTCCAAGTACGAATTGTTCGTAAGGACGTTTTCTCACGTGTCTTCTTAGTTCTGGTTTGCTGGTTCTTGGAGTTCCTTGGCCCGCGGAGCTACACCTCCTTCGCTCGAATTGACACAACTGAACTTGCGAACAATTTCCACTTCGAGACTTTCTTCTCGGATAACATTCTCGGTGTTATCGAACAAGAGTATCGTTTTGATTCGGTGGACCACAGCAAGTAAGGATCTCTTTTCTTGGCTTTCTTGTTTCTACACCGAGTCTACGTGTTCGACTCATTCAGAGACTCGGAAATGGAGTGAGGATAAGCGTTGGGAATCTACTACTTGGCTCCACCAAACTGTCGGGGATCAAGACCCAGAATTATCTAGATCTAGAGTTCCCTTTATCACACGTATCTTGACTCCAAGTGAATTATAAGGATGTTTCTTACTCTTGTGTCTTCCTTAATCCTGGTTGAGTTTGATTTGCAATGACATTTCCAGGTCACTTGGTCCAAGATCCAAAGACCACTAAGCTAAAACTCACCCTATAGCTCCATCAAATTGTCAGGGAGCAATACTCAGAATTATTAGCTCATCTTATCGCTGATGATAAGTACTCTCTTGACTCCGAGTGAACTGCCTGTAAGGATGTTTCTTACTCTTGTGTCTTCCTTGATTCAGGTCGAGTTTGATTTGCAACAACATTTCTAGGTCACTTGACCCAAGATCCCAAAACCACTATGCTAAAATCTATCCTCTGGCTCTACCAAACTACCAGGAATCAAGACAGTTCCCCTCATCACTGATGACAAGTACTCGCTGACCTATTTTGACTCCAAGTGAACTGCCTATAGGATGTTTTTTACGTCTCCTTAAATTCTGGTCGAGTTTGATTTGCAACAACACTTCCAGGTCAGTTGGCCCGCGAACTGGATGGAAGGAGGATAATAATACAGATAGCCAGGACGAAACATTTTTCAACAGCCTGTACATAGCGCAACCTATCACGCATACAATATCGCCAAGCTCTTTAATGTGACTTTTAACGCTGTAATGTTGTCACGTTCGGATGAAAAATCGCAACGATGATTTTCGAGCAGGAAAATGAAGTGGCAGATGGAAAGAGGATAATAATATAGGTAGCCTGCGGCCGTGCCGATGATTAATAAATCAGGGACGGCGTTGAAAGAACAGTTTAACCTGTAACCTCTAAACGATGTATCTCTTTCTTCCTTTTATACGGGGCTCTATCGTTCTGTTCCTTTCTTCGCGGACCGACAAGCGCATGGTTGCGGGCATACATCTTTTTCACGGAGCCGCGCAGCCGAAACTGACTTTGTACTGATGACGCTGCTCCCCCACCTCTCCTCTACAGACGCTCATGGCGATACAGATACGTATGGCGGTCTGTGAGAACGGGCCAATTCTGAATGTTAATTGTTGCTTAAATTTATGACAGTCCGCCCTCCGCCTCGCCGGTTTCGTCTCGCGGCATCGTTCTCCCCCATCGAGCGGGGCCCATTCCACCTTTTCCATCCGAATAACCATGGCTATTCATTCTGTTTCACCAACGATCCCTCGAAACGAGCTCGACGATTAACCAAGTTTCGCAGCTCGGACCGCGAACAGAAAAAATTAGCGACCGTGAGCCCCCCGAACCGGGACACATACAAGGCATCCATCTTGTTTTCATCCGCGCGGTACTTTGAGCTCGCCGCGGCTTGATATTCACAGCCGTCCACGGTGTCTACGACCATCGATATTATGCCGATTTCACGCGCTCGGTTATTTGGCTAATATTGGGCGCTTGCCATGCATCTCATTATTCGGCAAACGCTCGCCTAATTCGGGATGCATACGAGAAATGCATGTCCACAGTTATCGAACAAAGTGTCCATACACTGTTCTATGCTCGGTTTCAACAATAATAATTTTAGAAGTAAAAGGCTCAGAGCAGCATCTAAAAGTGATGTTCTATTTTTATTTATTTTTTTTGTTATTTATTTCTATTCATTGTCACCTCTGATTTGTAGTTCATTGCTATTTTGTAACATTACCACATTTTGTAACTTTAGAAAGAGACACTACTGTTTTGCCATTTTCTAATCTCTTCAAGTTTCGTCGAAATAGTATTTCTCTTGCGATTTGTTTCGTAAATTTTTATTTAATCAAAGATAGTAAAAAAAAACAAAAAGATGGAGATAATACGAAAGGAAACAAATACTAGATTTTGTGTTAACACATGCAAGACACGCGATAGCTAAGAAAAATGCGACGCATGCGCGCACCAACCCAAAGTACAAAAATGGCCGCCCGGCGCTAACCTCTGAATAACAAATTTTAATCGACCATAACGCGCACATCCTTGCACACAACGAAGTACATGAAACCTCTACAACAATTTAAATTACTATTTAGAAGCCATACCCACGAATTACAAACGAAATACTATTATATTATATATTTTAAGTTGACAAAAATTTTGTTCGGATAAATGGAGTTCTACCGTATTGATGTCGATGCTAACGTATTCTGGTCGGTGAAATCTGTGTCGGTGGTTACAATGGGAGCCCAGAGACTACTGGAGCAAAACTGACAGACGGAATAAGATGTGGTGCGGTTAATGAAGGCGGAATAACGTGCCAGGTTTGCGATTACCATATGTATTCGTAAGCATCGTGCGAAGAAGCAGTCGCACTACCGAATGCACGCACCGTGAACGTTTATTGTGTGTGGTCCGTAGCATGCGCGCGTGCTTGTCATCGACTGTCAGCAGGGGCCAGCTTGACGAGCATCACTCACTTTTCTGTCAACGCGTTTCACACACACGCGTCGACTGCCTCGACGGAAGGACACACGTTGGACTTCCAACCGGTTCCACAATCACCCCGCGACATTATCGTGGTGTACTATTCTTCCTTTGCCACTTGCGCTGCTTTCGTTTCGCCATTGGCTGACAGATGTTTGCGGTTTGCTGTCCCCGTAATAATGGCACTGATATAACACACATCGCGAACATATTCGGACACCAACATGCTTTTGATATTATTCTCGCGTATGCTTTGCTAAAATCTTCTGTGAGACTAGTATGGAATATTCTTGGTGGTTCATCTAAATATCTCTTTTACTTGCAACGATATAAAAAATATTTCTTATATCAGTTATGTGGCAACGAAACAGTGTAAATAATTTGTTTGGACCAGACTCATCTTCTTCGCAGTTTTTAAGGTCGTCGATGATTTTTTCAAAGGATACGAAATAAAAAAAAATATATTATGTTACTTAAAATGCAGTGAACCGTTTTGTAAGGTACCAACAGGTTGTCGACGTTTTGTACGTCGATCAATTACATTCTCAGTGGACCGAGCAACCGATTGAAAAACAATTGCAATCGTAAACACTCCAATCAAACAAAGATTAAAGAGATTTTCAGGAGGAAGTAAATAAAATACTGAAAGTGCATGATATATCATTCGGATATACTTTGAGATAAATAAGACTTTAACTAACATAAGATAAAGGTATTATTGGGAAAGTTGCAAGATCGATGTTGCAAACTAATATGCTTGGTGTGGATGTTTTGCTAAGAAAGGGCAACGGAAAAAGTTGAAAGGAAACTCGAAATTTATAATGTCGGAGTTCCTTTGGAAAGAATGGCTCTCGATATTCTTGGCCCATTGCCGAAATCCTTTCCAGGAAATCGATTTCTTCTGGTAGCAGGGAATTATTTTACCAGGTGACCGGATGCGATCCCTTTGCTTGATCATTAACCTAAAAGAGGAACCGATGCTCTTACCACAAATGGGATTTCTCAACACGATCGAGAACGTTTGTTTCGGTTTAAATTGACTCGGAAAACGATTTTGGGAATTACAAAGGCAAGATCCGTGCAACGTTACAATACTCGTCAATTTGATCTAAAAAAATTTGAAAAGAAATTACAACGAATTAAGTATAGAACAGACGAGAAGAAATTTATTTGATATGAAGAAGAAAATTCGTTTGAAAATCAATTTTTAAATTTAATTTGGAAAGTCAATACGAGACTTAAGGAGGAAGTTGAAATTTCTAGTTTAGATCTCTGATTAGGCGAAAAAATTGCATGAGAGATTGAATTTTACTAAGATTTCTGTGGATGCAACAGATGTTTCGTTTGAAGAAGGAGTTTGGTTATTTATTTTGAACAGTTGGTCATTGTTATAAATTCAACGTTCATCGAGAAGTCAAATGAAGGGAGTTCATTTGAATCTAGACTTTTAAAAGGTTTCTTAGAAATTCTTATCAAAGGAGGGTATTTTCTTTGGTTCAGTCTGAATCCATATTTTCATTTCTATGCGTCAAGAATATCCAAAATTAGTTTTGTACGGTAATATTGAAATTTACAGAAGTTACAGCGAAGGTCTGTTAACATTTAGCGAAAAGCCAGATCCGTGCTCGTTCTTTAATAGAAAGAAACGAGAGATTTTGACCTTTGATAAGAATTATTATTATGGAATGGTTCCAGCATGGGTGTGCGACGGATTTACGGGTAGAAAAGGTTTCAGTCGGTGTCGAGGATGTTTGGTGGCCTTTGGGACGGTTTCACGAGGACGAAATTCCGCGACAAGACTTGGAAGAAAGTCAGTGGTCGGAGTTAGCATTAAAAAATTATTTTTAGAACGCCTTCTATTTTTTACAAACCCTTGAAGAAGGGTTGTATTAATATTTTATAATAAAACACGTAAGTATGTACATGCATGTGTATGTGTACTTGACATAAAGAGTGCAACTAAAATTGATAACAATTTTATTACCGTCCACTATTCACATTAATTGCCCAGCGTGGTATCACAGTCGAGTACGTATTTATAATAAACATCTCACTCTGTTTCGCGTCCTCTTTTTGTTCGTGGCGATAGCATCGTCGGCTATGTATCATGGCTTTGTGTAATGCAACACCATCTACGTTTAATCGAGCCTACCCGTGCGATAAGATCGTGCTGTTATCGATATCTGCTTGTATCGATCAAAGGGCTCGAGGATAACGCGAACGACAAAGTGGAGGAACTCGAAGACTAATCCAAGGGAGAACGGTAGAAATTGGCCAATTTTGGGCCTGGCTGGCAACGACTCATCACGATTGGAAAAGTTATAAAAAATAAGCAATAAAAATTTGTATCTTTTTCTGTATTATAGTGCATAGTAATGAGTATGAAGTATTGCATGTACATTGTAATTGTGTTTTATGTATAGCAATTAATTATTTGTCTTTTCTTACAATGAAAATAACGACAGTTTATTCTCTTGTAAAAATGTGTACCTTTTTCTGTATATAGTGTAGTATAATAATGAATATCAAACATTGTATGTGCATTGTAATTGTAGTAATAATTTGAAAAATGAATCATTGGAAGAGGATTTCTAATATAACCAGCTGTTCGTTCGAGTTCGTATCGAATCGAAGATCGGTGAATTATCGAACGATATCAGGTTTGAAACGCAACCATGCATCGCTAAAAACCAGCTAGCGTTCCATATGACGCGGCACCTCGCCAACAGCTGACTACGCCGTTAACAATATACGCTAATCTCTAATTACACAGTGTCTTAATTATCGCCTCATTGTTCAAGCCGCGTATATAAATAAATTGCGCGAACGTACAGTGACGTGTGGCGATTCTATCAGCGTCTGAACAATCAGCCCCCAGGCTGCCGTTCGGGTTCCGCCTAGACATACTGATCGTGCAATTGTAAATTACGCCCCATTGTTGCGTATTTAAATTCGCTGATTTTAGGACATTACAACGGTACGGGAACCGGAACATAAAAAAACGATGTGCTCGATCGCGTTCAGAATTCTGTACTCGCTATAGATTTCTGTAGACGAAACACAAACGATTACAAGCACCTTTCAATCACGATCCATTATATTTCGTATTTGTACGTGATAAAAAAAATTTTGATCGGTCCACTCTATGTATATTATACAGGGTGTTTTCGACGAAGAAAAAAAATTTCAAATCGTTCTGGAAAAATTATTTTCGATTGCGGGGGTCAATTACAATCATTTTTTATTATAAGACATACCCTCGAAATCCTACCCATTTTCGAGAAAAAAATTCGAGAAGTTGTGAAATTTTTCGACAATATTAAAAAATTTCAAATCGTTCTGGAAAAATTATTTTCGATTGCGGGGGTCAATTATAATCATTTTTAATCATTAGACATACCCTCGAATTCCTACCCACTTTCGAGAAAAAAATTCGAGAAGTTGTGAAATTTTTGGACAATATTAAAAAATTTCAAATCGTTCTGGAAAAATTATTTTTGGTTGCGGGGGTCAATTACAATCACTTTTGGTGAGTACACATACCCCCGAAATCCTACGCACTTTCGAGAAAAAAAATTCTTTACCGAAAATATACTCTGTGGCCGGGAATGTTTGTATAACTTTGTAACAAAGCCTGAATCAACAAATTAGTATCGTTGATTTTTTCTAGGGGTGGCTGAACACCTTGTATATGTATAAACATGGTCGTAATTACTTATATTACTTTTAGGTTCTCAATTTTATAGATTCGAAAAGATAATTGGACTCACCCTCCCACCAAATGATGTTATGTTATTAAAGTTATTCATGTTTTACGGAAGTTCGAAATTTTATGCATTTATACGAACGCAAATAAATTTAAAATGATAAAGAAACGAAATGAAACGTGGTCCTCGTTGCGAGAAAATTAACACGAAACGATTTGTCGGACGAGAGAGAGAGGAGCGACGAATTCGAGCTACGTTATCAACAAATTTCTGCCCGACACTGGGCGAGTTTTGTGTTTTCTATTCTCAAATGGAGAAATCGGATAAGAGGGCCACGATCCGGAACGAAGGTAATCGCGAACCGTCGGAGTTGGAATTGTAAACACGGCTTAAAGTCTGGATAGACGAATGCGGCGCCAACGTAACGCTGACGCAACACGTAAGAGGAGAGTAAACGTGAGACGATGTGTCTCACGACGAAAGGTAACGTCATATCCTGAATTTATCGGACGAGCAGACGGCTATTTACCTCTTCGATCGAATTTAACTTCCTCAATAACCGAATGGAAAGTTTTTTAAGCCGTTTCCTCGAGTCAAAGGAGAATAATTACGCGATCTTTTAGAAAAATAAATATTCCAATGGCTCGTACGGTATTTATTGTAATAAAAAATAATGAGAAAACGTAATTACCGATTTTTCCTTTGGTTCTAATTCGCTCTGGCGAAGGCTGGTCCTTCTAACGCGTCGGCCGCCATCTTGATTCCTATCGATCTGGAGCACGCCAGAAAATTCTTTTCGCGAGATTTCCTGTGTCAATAAAACGAGTATGTTATTTCTTAAATTAACTGTGATATTTTACAGGCGTTTGAATCATATGTAACACATTTTGAGAATCGATATATAAATGTTGCACAACTTTAATAAAATCTTTAGGTGTCCTTTATATATGTATATTTAACAAACATATAAATTGGTAATATTCGACGTCAAAGAGACGATACTTTCTCACGTTTATACGCTTATTCTCTCACAAACATAACATTTATATATTTATATTTTTGTCTTTGAATATAGTCCAAATTAATTTCCAAACAATAAGATTACTTTGTAGACTTTTTCTTGTTTATGCAACAAATCACGAACTGTTAACGATATAAGAATATTATTCGTATCATCGATGACACAGAGCCCGATTTACGAGCCAGTGTGATCGAAAACTGCAATCGTAATGGTTATTCACAGCTTTTATTTTATTTCAACTCGAAGTTCTATCGAGCTTACTGAAAAACTCGTTGCACAAAAAAGCGTTACTGTCAATCACCAATTCTGATGAAATTTGACACACTGGCAGAGCTACGAAAACTATCCCTCATATTTTTTCTCTCCTCCATGACGCAGGGGTGAAATCCACCCTCAAAGTGGAGGCTGTAAAACGTATTTGCAAACTATTAAAAATATTGGAACGGTGTAAATGAATTTTATATCTATTACGGCGAATTTCACTATATAGACAAATTGATAAAAACTTAGAATACGATGGGATGACCTGATATAAAGTAATCGTCGGAAATATACACAGATAGATGACTTTAACCGAGATTCTAACGATCGACTTCGTCTATAAAGTGTTCAAACTCTAAACGAGGGGCTCGATGATACACGAGTAACCTAATACTTCCTAATCGTACGAAAAGGAAAGAAATGGGCGTGTGTACCGAGCGAAAGAAAGCGTACGGAGGAAGATTTGCTCGGCCGGTTCGAGCGAACGGAACGAAATAAGCGAGATAAATGGAAAAGAAAAATGAGAGGAAGGGGGGAGGGGTGGGGGGGGATGGGAAAAGGAGAGAGGAACGAGAGAGAAAAGGGGACGGAGAATTCGCAAAATCGGCTTGGAGAGGGCCTGAAGGTGGATGGTGCGTAGGGCAATAAATATCGTGCGATTAGATCTTCGAAGCAGCCGCTGTTGGGGTTGTTTACGAACAGAGGGAATGTCTATTAATCACTCGATGTTAATCAAGTCGACCGCTAAGTAGGCTGCGCCGCTGCATTAAAGTGCATTGCCACGTATATCGCGTCGGCGTGGCAACCGGCGCGCATACAGGCGCGTCTACATCAAAAACTCCGCATAACCAAACATACGGACGGATAAATATATAGATGGATCGAAGAAGAAGGGCGAGAACGAGCGGATCCCGACTTCTGTGCGGTTAGCCTTTAGCCTTTTATTATTCGAGCGAGAGGCCCGTTCTACCTACCGCAGACCCCATGCGCGTTCCTCTCCTCATTTTTGAGGAATTAATCAGGGCTAATTGCCAATCTGTACCAGAGAACTCGAGCTCTTTTACTGGATAGAGTTACGAGCTTCCTTCCCGTCTTTTAGATCTCACGGGCTCCTAAACTCCCCCGGAATACCTTCTTCCTCCTACTATTTAGGCCAGTGGTTCCTAACCGAACACTTTCGATCACGTGTTTTGCACACCCAATTCATCGGTTATAATTTAACACTGTAACTGCCACATCTTCCATACGTGAACTTTTAACCGCGGATCTAAAACAATTAATTCTTAAGTTAAAATGTCAAAGAAAATAAATTTTAATAGGCTACGTAAATTTTAGTGAAGTCACGAAAGTAAGTACTACGACAGGTTTTAAGTTATACATATAGTTTACACGTGTCTAAAATCAAAGTTTCGGTCTCGTAAACAATTTTAGGATTTCAGGCTGGCAGTCAACGTGTTAAAGGAAATACGTATTTTGTTGAATTATTATAACAGAAGCATGTTTATTATTTTTTTAAGTATTTTAACAGCATTGGTTGTAACCATGTGTGATGATAAACCTGTATTCTATTTCCTCTACTATCATATTCAAAACATATACTATCGATCTTTCGAAACAATTATTATACGAATAAATAAATGAAATTTTGAACCTCAAGAATGTTCTGGGACCTTTTAAAGGAAGCTTCGACATGAAAATTATACCAAAAGATAAAAAGAACGTGTGGCTGTTGATTCAAATTTATTTATTCGAGAAGACTCTTTTCGAATAAATAAATTTGCAAATAATTAACAAAAAGAAGAGAATGAGACCAAGTAAAGAAAGAACAGCGATGTCTAGAAACAGATTTTCTCAAACGCAAATATAAAACTTCATTTTACTGCCCCCCCTCGATATTATCGAGAGTTCAAGCATTTGTATTCGCCTAATTCGCCGCTAGTAACGTGTTAAGAAGTTTGCGTTCGAACGTTGAAACGATAATGCCTTGGCAAGTATTCGTTTCGGAAATATTTGACAGTAATGGCCGGTCTGTGTCCATCGAGAGTGGATATGACGCGTGAATTTCGTATTCGTCGCACCTCGGCGTAATGTAAAACTTCTGCTAAACGGCTGGTCCAAAGGAGAAATTGGAAAAGTGGGAGAAAAAGAAGAGGAAGAAACGGACGAAAGAAAGAGGAAGCGAACTCTTTATGGACTTGTTTGTCGCTCAGCGGCTTTTTAGGATTTATTCGAAAAGTTCGGATCCGCGTCGAAACGCCTCCGCAGGATCGTTTTAACCGATCGCTCGACAGTTAGACGAGGCGATTTCCTCTTTCATAGTAATCCGGTATCGAATACGAGCATTTTTATAAACAAAACTTTGTACCGCCGGATCCTGTTTGCAAATCTCAGGTACGTAATTCCTTTATCGCGACGGACGTTTATGCAAACGCGTATTGTAATGGTATTCCGAGTTACGAAAATAGGAAAGAAATTTTAGGTTTACGGTGGTGTAGGGCCAACATTTTAGTACTACAGAATATTGTATTTCTGATCTGGCAGCGAACGTGTTAAATAACAATCCGACAATGACAAACGGTTGCTAATTCTGGGACAGCAAACGTGCAAACGTATTTATGGATAATTGTATTAATAAACTGTACACTCGAATGCACGCGTCGGGGTACGAAAACAGAGCTCCTCTCCCTAATTATCCGAATGAACGAGAACGTTCGCGTTTATCTTCCTTTCGTCGCGATCCTCTTTCTCTCTTAAACCGTATCTCTTCGAGCCGTCTTCTCTTCTACCTTGTAGCGCGTTCGCGATTCCATCGTGACCGGCAAACCTTACGGAAGGTGAACGGGCAACGAAATAAAATGATAGAAAGAGAGAGAAAGAGAGAGTAGGTGGACGTCGTTGTACAAAAATAAACGAAGTCTTTAAAAAGGCTGAAAATATGTCGATAAATCTAATGTTTAGCCGAGATAGGTCGCCGGCGACTGCCGGGGAGCAACTGACTCCAACGAGGACGGGCATTAAAACGACCCAAGTGGACTATTATTTCTCGTTAACCTCGAGCCGAACTCGACGAGAAGTTGGATACTTTCGAACAGCAGCGAGAAGGGTGAGAATCTTTCCACCTTGGAGAAAGTTTTCAAATCCGTGCTATCCGCCATCCACTCTGTTCCGCGATCGCGAGTTACGATTGTCACCACCCCCCACCCTCCCCACGGGGGGAGGTCTACGTACCCATCGACGCTGACAAATTATACATTTCTATATACGCGTGATCCACTTTTATCGTGACACACCTAGCGCATCGATGATATTTACTATCCTTTCGCGGACGGAGAACCGAGTCCGGTCTCAAAAATTCCTTCCAGCTCGCATATTTGGGAAAGTTGCTCGCTCGGGATTGCCCCGGCGGAATCAACGGAAACTCTTTTGTTCGATTGATCGCTCGTCGTTTCCACGCTACGCTGAAATAATCGTCCGAATTCTGTTGTTGTTCGCGTCCCTCCCCCGCCCGTCGATATAATTGGGTCATCCCGAAAGTTTCCGCGGTTATTGCTACGCCCGACTTTAAAGGAGTACCCCATATATGGAACTCCTAGGCTTTCGTTGGTTTTTTATTAAACATACACGGTACTTTTTCGAATCAAAATAATGAAAATTGAATTACAGATAAACGAAGTCCTTCGAGAAGAAGTGTCCTCATCGCTGACACGATTCCAGTGTTCCACGTTCTAGTAATCAGAAAAAAATATCTTCGTTAGAACAGTTATGATCCATATATGCAACTCTTAGGCTTTCGTTGGGTTTTCTCGAATAAAAATATTGAAAATTTAACCACAGATAAACGAAGTCCTTCGAGCAGAAGTGTCCCCATCGCTGACACGATTCCAGTGTTCCACGTTCTAGTAATCAGAAAAAAATATCTTCGTTAGAACAGTTATGATCCATATATGCAACTCTTGGGCTTTCGTTGGGTTTTCTCGAATAAAAATAATGAAAATTTAACTACAGATAGACGAAGTCCTTTGAGGAGAAGTGTCCCCATCGCTGACACTGATCTTCCTCGGAATAGTTACGACCTGAAAAAGTAAAAATCTTGTTAAATGAGAAAATTGTGGTACGTTGCAGGATCGAGGTTGTACAGTCGATAATCACGAAAAACTCAATCCTTTGGTACTTACTTTGCATTTGAGTTTGGCGAGGCACATTCCATTCGCGGGCACGGGTATGCGTGCGTATGATTTATACTCTTCCTTGTTTCAAGTTACGCATCCAAGAATCCGCTGGCCAAGATCGCCGAGAGTCAGGGCGTTACTCGCGTATGACGTGTGCAATTTCTCGGGGAATTATTCCACGCACGCCAACGGCAGTTCGTGATATATGGCCAGGCGCATAAGAGACGTGTCCCTCCTACACGCGTGACCCACGATCGGGGCCGAATATTGAATCACTTTAATATCTTGGAACGAGACACGAGACGTACGACGGGTCACGATGGCCCGCGTCGACCTTATCGTGTGTGTTTAATTGCCAGGGAATCGCGTGTAAGTACCTGGCTAAGTAACAATATTGCCATCAAACTTCATTCAACTCAGAAATTCATTCACACATTTCCACATTCTGGGAAATAGGGGAAATTCCCACAGTACTAAGTGAAATCAATTATCTCTTCTAGTGTGAGGTGGCAGTAATGTTATTGTCAAACTTCATTCACACACTTCCACATTCTGGGAAACAGGGGAAAATTCCACAGTACCAACTGAAGTCAATTATCTTTTCTAGTGTGAGGTGGTAGTAATTTTATTGTCAAACTTCGTTCCACTCAGAAATTCATTCACACACTTCCACATTCTGGGAAATAGGGGAAAATCCCACAGTACCGACTGAAATCAATTATCTCTTCTAGTATAAGATGGTAGTAATTTTATTGTCAAACCTCGTTCAACCACTCAGAAATTCATTCACACACTTCCACATTTCCACATTCTGGGAAATAGGGGAAAATTCCATAGTACCAACTGAAATCAATTATCGCTTCTGATGTGAAGTGACACTACTGTTATTGTGTCGTGTAACATGTTTTAAAGCCATATTGTCTATTTCAGTATTACCGATATTCCTACATGTAATACGTATACCTTCATTTCTATCGCGTAGATGGTTAAGATTGAAAAAATCGAAATTTTTTTTCCGGTTTTTTTTGGATCATAGGTTTAGTGTTAAGTACTATATACACTATAATTTACCTTTTTAAAAGTTACAATTAAAAAACAAATTTGACGGTACTAGGGGATTTTGTATACAATGGAACTTTTTAAGAAAAAATAAAATGTTCGGTTAATTTTTTTATTACAACTATATTATACAAATTACATCCTAACTAATTACGATACAAAAAAAAAACAAATAAAATATATAACAACGCCAACTTTCAACGGAACAAAAGTACTGGCACAGTGGTAATTTTACAGTGTAATATTAATTAGTTTTGCAGTTCCTGTACCTATTTTGTTCCATTATGTCCAAAGCACTTACATACCCACAAACACATAATTGTTCGCAAGATTTTGTATCAAAGTTTATTTTGGAAAACAGAAGCATCGTTTGATTTGCAGACCCAATGCGTACGAAATATCATTTTTATAACATTAGAATAGAAATGTGAATATATTTTCCAAATGAACTGATACAATAAACTCGTATGAACGAGTCTGTGAGCCACTGTATGTAAGAAAAGAAAAATAAATTAGTGAAAATTATTAAAGCATGTTGCTTCACCCAAGAAAATAATTCAGGCAATGTACAAAGGATTAGGAACTGTTTATACAAGATACAAATCAGTCAGAGTGATGTCAGTTCTTCGGCAAAATGCGTATATTTAGGTCTTCTATTTAGATATTTAGATATTTATTGATATTTATGATTTTTTTTCAGAATGAAACAATCATAATTGGCCACTCTGGATATTCTAAATCTTACAATTTCCATGGTTTCAGCCATTTTGGACGTGTGAAATGAAAAATGAAAGGAATTTCTTTATTAGGATCTATTTGGAAAATGTCAATAATTAAAAAAATAGCAACTCTCTGAAGTTTAATTATCGATTTTTTCGAAGAATTAAGAAAAACAAAATAAAAAATGTTTTTTAGAAAGACGCGTTTAAAATATTCTTTATGATTCTCGGGGAACTAAAAAAGTATGAAACTCGGAGTTTGGACACAGAATTCACCCGAATTATCGGAATTATTAATTTTTTAGCTCTTCTTCAATAAGTGTAAAAAAAAAAAATCGATTTTTTGAAAGGTTTACAGTAAAATACCCTCTTAATCAAACCAATTTTCTAATCATTTATTTATGCAGCAGATCAGGCGCCGTTAAAATTATCACTTACATCGATAAAATATAGTCGATCTCAAGACTTTCGAAACAGAAATTCCACGTCTAGAGTAACCTTTATATAAAATTGTTACATTTTATAAAAGATATGTTTTCGTATGTACTATTTAACAACGATCACATTCGTACATGTAACAAATTATATAGTAAATTTCAAAGGCGTAAAAACTCTTTCGTGAATGCAGTACACATTTGGTTCCCCTATTTTTCATTTCGAACCTATTCCTAGAATTTTGTGGGAAATAAATATTAAAATGACAAACTTTGGGACAATAATGGGTAATAAAAAACTCCAATATCCACCGTTGATTCGATAAGCTAATTAAAATCGACTTATCTAATTATTATAACATCGGTGATATTCAAATTTGAGAACGAAATGAATCATCAAATTTACGGAATTTTAATTAGGTCTAAATGCGAATTCGTTAACTATCCACCGTGGAAAAAATAGTTCGAACAAAAATTAAATTATTTTGAGATTGTCCCACGTAATCTAGCGTAATTATATAATTTTGAATGCACTGATGGATACAAACGTTAACAAATATTTTAATCTTAATATTGTTTATTATAATAGACTAACAAATTTTGTCACACAACGTACCACTTTGCAACATTAAGATTAAAGTATCTTCTTAACTGAAAGTTTCTCAACATAAATAACTTTTTATTCTAGGAAATAACGAACTGCATCCACGAATGCATAAAAAATTATACGAATTCTATTTAAGAAAATATATGTCACCTTTGTATGAAGAACTAATTATATTATGCTGTGTCGTTCAATATTCAAACCATTTTTTATACAGTTAGAAGTTCAGAAATAATTCGCATTTATAGATCAAAATCAAACACCCTGTATACCTCACGAGAGAAAATTTGGCGGGGTCGTAAGAATGCTACAATAAAACAAGACAAGAATAATTTGTACAATGTCATGCCCTTTTCTTCTTCTTACCCTAAAAAAAATAGTTATGCTTCTCAAGTATTAACAGATTAATTCAAAGTGTATGCACACAAACGCATCGATTAAATACTTGTTCGAATTGATTTCGTGATACCCAACAAAAAAATACAAATTCGTGGTTAACGGTACTGTTTTTGCTGAAAAAAAATGTACCACTGACTTCGTACACACCAAATAGCACTTGAAAAGAAATACTGTAGTTTGATGGTATTATTTTCAATTACGTATTAGTGGATTAATTGAGGAATATATGAAAAAAGCAGATTGATAAACTATTTCCTGTTAACAGTGTGTATTTCTCACCCTTATTCGTACACACGTATTATATTTTCACTAAATATTAATTAATTATTTCAATTTGCACACAGTATTAATACTCATAGCAATTTCAAATAAAACAGTTTCTCGTTATATTTTTATTCGCGAGCATTTACATCGATTACACCGTATTTACGAACCAGAAATACAGTTGTCGACAGTTGCTCGAAATGCAAATTCTGTTTCATAATATTTTTGCAATATTACTCTTTAAATACGACATAATCGATGAGAAATTTTAACAAACCGAATCGAACACCGAAGTCAACAACGCGGAATGATTCAGAAGGAGATATCACAGCTACAGAATTGCCAATTTCAATAAACTTTTTCTAAATGAAAAACAAAATTAAAGAAACACGAATTAAGCGATTTCTGTGGCACACCGTATAATTCGAGTTTTTTCTTAGAAAGATGATATCTGTTACTACAGTTTTATAGTTACTCGAAGTGATATCTTGTAATAAAGAAAAAGTAGACCAAGTGAATTGTATTATGTACACTAGATGCAAACAATCTTGTCCATACTGCCACAGATGCCACAATAAAACGTGTTAATCTTGTTTCGATATTTGGTAAAATCACCGATCTGATTTTATCAGTCGAAAGTCACCTTTCGTTGTACTGTGCAAAGCTGAAAAGATGATGAATAGAAGGAATGCAGGCACGATTAGTTGCAACGGATTAGTTACGCCCCTATCGTAGTTTATTATTGGTCGAAGCAGTCACGTGGGTCGAATGCTAGTGGCTAGAAAACTTTATCCCTGTAATGTCCCATTTACCTTTTTTCCAGCGATGCACAGTACATACAGAGTGTTAAATAAAAAGTTCAGGATTTGTAAGACAGTTAAAAGTCCTAATAAAAATGGCTTGATAAAATTAATATTCCCGGAATTATAAACAATTTTCTGTTCACGACAGAATCAACGGATTAATCTTACTATTTTTTCTGTTGGGGTTTACAAAAGATTTTCCATATAATATAAATCAAATTATTTATAATTTTGGGAATATTAATATTTCAACCCACGTTTCTCAGGACTTGTATCTTTCGAGGAAAGTATTATCTGTCCTGAAAATCGTCAACTTTTTTCGAATACCTTGTATATTGTTAACACGTTGATTGCCAAAACCCGTAAAATTTTATACGAAATCAAAACTTTGATTTTCGACCATCGTAACGAGAATTGTCCACAAAAATTCACATTTTTGACCAATTTCTCTCATCCTATTGTCTGAAAACTTTTGAAAAAAATCGGAGGCATTTTATAGAATTTTTAAAAAATTTTTAATTGAAAATTTAAATTATAAAAATGTAAAAAACCTCAAAAACTGTTGGAAAAAAGCCGGTTTACATTTAAGAGGAGCTGTTGTATTCTCAGTAGCGAGCAAAATGGCCGAATGTTAATTCACCGCGAAGTTTTTGAATATACGTCCAACATGAATTATATATTTTTTTCAACTCCTAACTACATAACAGTGGGAAACACTTATTTACAGATGATTCGAAAACATGTTAAGAATATTTCAACCTGAAATATACATAAATATTGCGACGTTTTGAATTTAAAAATATATTCAGCTAAAATTATTTTGAATACCTGTCTGTTCATTCCAATGCTAGTGTTAAAGATTAAGTAGGCGACTTAACACTGTTTGGAGAACGGGCTGAACGTATTTACAGTTTTAACGCGAGACAATCTTATGCTATCGTAGTTCTTTTATTTAAATTGCGTACTGATAATTCAAATCGCTTTCGAAAAAGATGTATTATCTTTCTATTCAAAAACCTAATCAAAAATGAAACACCTCCCGTCGCCAAGAAATTATATAACATATCAGATCGGTTGGCACTGATTTTCGATGGAAAATGGAGGACAAAATTTGAAGCAAAATTTAATTTGCAAAAGGGTGAATTTTATCTATGACTGGATTAATTTGGAGTGCAAAACCTATATTATCAATTGTCGAGAAGTTGGCTAGCTCCGCCCATCCCCACTCTAACGACAGTAAACTAGAGTGGGGCACCAATCAGACCAGCATTCCTTTCACAGTACTTACTTTCGTAACTCCATCAAGATCCATCGATCTCACTCGGATTAACCAACTTTTTAAAATCGCGTCTCGAGAATTAATCAACGTGTTAAAAATATAATAAACTGCAAACGTTCAAATCGAAAATAGAATAAAAGGAACAAGTTTGATTGAAATTGGCGACCGAAGTTAGCGATCCCATAGTTACTCCCTTCCGTCGACGGCCAAGTAATGAAACCAAAGAAACAAAAGTAAATATAATTATGATTACCGACAAGGTGCATTTATTTCTCGTCAACGATGCATGTAATCTTCAGAATAGCGTCTAAGGAACGTGTACAGAGAGAAATGGATTGTGAAGGATGCGCGACGATCCGTGATTCACCGATCGTCGACGTACAGTTTATTAAATCGGGAATTTCGTTATAGTGCGTCCAACAAATCTATATTTCCTCTTTCTCGTTCGAATCAGAAAAATGTCCATTATCGTACTAGTCGGAGCGATCGTCGTTGTCCGTGAAATGTTCCTCCGAACATCGGCGACGGCGATTTACATAAAATATCGTACGTTTAAGTAACACTATGCCTCCTGAGCGGCATATCGTCACTTGTCCTGATTAAATCGTCTTTTCGTTGGCCACCAGCGCGGTGGCTCGACGCGGCGAGCAAATTCTCCTCGAACGTGTCCACCGTGAAGTCCTGCTCTTTGGGCAGTTTCGGTAACACCTTGCTCATCTGGTTGTTCCGTCTGATCAGACGGGATCCGGATCTGATGGTGTTTCTGACGGACGTCACCATGTCGATTCTCATGTGCTGTTTCCTCTTTTGCGTGTGTATTCGTTTTAGGACAATGGGTCTGCCCGGTGCGGCAGACGGCGGTGGAGGCGGTGGTGGCATCTTTGGGGGTGGTAACCGGGCTGGTGGACCGGGCGGTAACCGAACTCCGACCGGTGTTCGATTCAGACCGTGCTGAGAGGGAAAACCCGGGGCGAGGAATCCTGGCCTAGGCGGCGGCGGAGGCATAACTGGTCGCAGCGGTGGTCCGTACCTGAATGGCCTCGGACCGTACATAGGCAGAGAACCAGGCGGCGGTGGAATCGGTGGCATGGAACGGAAATCTTGCGACGGGCCCCCGAAACCGAAACGCGGCAACGGATATGGCCCGTTTTTCGCGAAACCGCGTCGCAGAGGCAGAAATCCCGGCGGGCCCATCGTGTTTGGGACCGACTGGTTCCTCGACATCTTGAACAACGAACGCATCTTCTCCGCCTCGAACGACAACGGCGGGGGCGACTTCAAACTGACTTTGCTCGTATCGATCTTCTTGTCGCGCGGCGTCTTCTTCAACGCGTTTAAATATATTTCGCGCTCGATTGGGTATCCACGAGCCTCCCCGAACGCTGAAACAGGCACAATAAGCGTTCTCTCACACTTTGATCCGGCAGAACCTCGCGCGATTAGATCAAATCAGGCTACTCGAGCGGGTCATCTTTACCTCGCCAATTATTTCACATCCAGAGAGGGTTAATATACAAATTCAAGCATTATTCCTTCGGACTTTCTTTTTCGAAAATGGCCTACCTCAGAGCAAGGATAAAAACCTTTTTGAAAGACGTTTATTATGTCGTTGCACGTACAATTTTTTTTTTTATGTTTAACACGAGATATATGATAACTGTCCTAACCATCGAACATTTAGCGTTTGTTAATAGAATTGATCAATATTAAGAAGGTACACAGCTTATGATGTTGTTTGTTCTTTAACTTGATTCAATTGTTAAGCTCCAATGTAGAAATAAATAATTGTGACTCGGGCAACTTATAAGTAAATTAATTGTTTTAAATAAAACGATATTAATTTTATCTATTTTAACCAATTGAAATAACACGAAAGGAAATCAATAATAAAAACACTGGTTTTAATTCATGTTTCAGGGTTAGAACTTCATTTTTCCTTACTGGAACCGAGTGTGTACATATTGTACCAATTTTTTGACAGATCTGCATGCTATATATGTATATGACTATAAAATAGTGTGAATTAAAGAAACGGCATTAATAGTATTTAAACAATTTTAAACTTTTCAGTAACTACATTATTTTACTTCAAACGTAATAATTACCTTAGAATTTTATCAGTTTAATCCGAGAACATACTCTTCTTTCATTGATTTGTTCAACACTCTAACTTCAATTTAAATTGAATATTAAGGTCTTCTACACATAACCTTAAATTGTTCATCAATTTTCCGCGAATGATTCGAGCAGACAGTACGATATAAATTATTACTTTGCGAATATAATCAGTAACACTGTCAATTCTTATTTACTAATCAAAAGACCGGTTTAATGGCAACAATTAAAATATAGGTGTATCTAGATTACCTACCTTTTAAACAATTGTCAAGTTCCCAACCTAACTGTTGCACAAGATACCTATAATGAAACAGACAATTACAAATGTACTTAATTATTCACTTAACGTAATAAATACTTTCATACAATATTAGATACAAGTTAAACGATACGAGAAATTATATATGTATGTACCTATTTCTAAATAAATGATCATTTTTATTTAATTATAGTAATTGGTACAGCTTTACACTTCATTAATTCGTAATGATTTTTAATATTACATTTTATTTAGCACTGAAACGTACTAACCTGCAAATGAGGTAGCCAGAACGATTTATACCATGCGTGCAGTGAACGCCAATAATATCTTCTGAAACAAAAAACAAAGACATACTTCGAATAGGAATTCATTTCAGATCTCTGACAATTAAAAGTATTTCATGATTACAGATAGAAAAATGTTCGAACCAAAAATTGAATGGTTTTCAGAGGTGTATAATCTGCTGTAATTTTTTTTTCTCATTAATAAATCTTTTTTAATATATCATTCGATGTAGTCATTTCCTGTGGAGAACTATTAAACCATTTATTTAATATTGAAGCGTCTAAATTATTAAGTTGAAATATTTTTTAAACCAATGGCTTTTTGTCATAAATAATACAGTACTTTTTTTATCGGGAATGAGTGGTTGAATCGATCAATGCATTAAAAATACTGAATGTCATACGAAGGAGATCATTATTTTAATGATATAGTAGAAATATTTAGTTTGTTAACTTTTCCATGTCTTTTGTTTAAAATAGGTTCAATACCGGAAACCAACCAATTTGAGTAAAATTTTTCGTTTGTTGCATGCTGAGCTCTATGATCTATACACCAACTATGATTAAAAGACTCAACTACTATTTAATAAAAGATAACAAAGAATGGACTAAAAAAATATTTTCGTATTAAAGGGCTCCCTTCGTGTCTCTAAAATTCTAGCACATTAGAACGTTTAATTTTAATTTTAACGCTGTTACACGAGAATCCTCCTTGAGATGAAGGTGCAAGATTAGGAATAATCCGTGAGTGGGAGAGAACAACGGTCGTTAACTCGAGAAAATGCATGCAAGGATATTAGCATTTCGAGATATTTCATAAGGTTCGGCGAACGAGATAACCTCAAAGAGAAACCAAGCCCAAAATATCGTAAGAGCAGAGCGTACGTAAGGCGAGACGCACGATTTCACGGGTCATCAATTCAACGTGGGTCACGGGGTCGGCGCATCTTCGGGCACAGCAAGGGGCTGATTATAATATTATCGCAAATTACCAGCAAACGCTGCGACGAATTCACGACAATTCCCGGTCGGAGCTGGTGCGGGTCACGGCGGCACTTTCGCGGGGGCCAACCCTAATGAGAGTAGTCGCGCCAATAACGACCCCCGCAGCCCCTGCCACCTTTTTTTGACCCGTCAATTTTATTCTTCATATGTTACTTTCCCGCGTGAACCGCGTATAAATGCGCAACACTTTGGAACCGCTCGTGTGAACCCCCCTTGCCCCCTTTGGCGCGAGTTATACTTAATTAAGTGGCCATCGAAGACCCCGGGCAATGCGTTGCTCGACCTTCGCGAGAGCCTTACTAAACCTACCACTTCGTGTATACCCATTTCTACTATGACCGGTCAAATGACCAGTCTCTTTTTTTCACTTTTACGAGGCAATGTAATTCTAATTTTTGCATTATACAAGGCGTTCAGCCATCCCTGAGAAAAATTAAATTAAAAAATTTCAAATCATTCTGAAAAAATTATTTTTAGTTGCAGAACTCAATTATAATCATTTTTGGTGAATAGATATACCCCTGAAATCCTACCCATTTTCGAGAAAAAAATTCGAGTAGGTATTGAAATTTTTAGACGAAATTAAAAAATTTCAAATCGTTCTGGAAAAATTATTTTCGTTTGAGGGAGTCAATTACAATCATTTTTGGTCATTAGACATACCCTCGAAATCCTACCCACTTTTGAGAAAAAAATTCGAGAAGTTGTGAAATTTTTCGACAATATTAAAAAATTTCAAATCGTTCTGGAAAAATTATTTTCGGTTGCGGGGGCCAATTACAATAATTTTTTATGAATAGACCTACCCCCGAAATCCTACCCATTTTCTAAAAAAAAATTCAGAACGGGCGGAACTTTAAACGTTAATAACTTTTTAACGAAGCCTCCTTTAACAAATTAGCATTCTTGATTTTCGTCTTATTTTGACCTCAAGAATCTCCCATTAAAATTTTTGCATATATAGAAAGTTGTCTTTTGATGTTTATTCGTAAGATATCTTTCTCTTTTATATTAAAAAATTTGTTGATTTTCATCATATACAAGATAAAATATCCTTAAAACCAAATTTTGTTCCAAGTCAATACTGTAGTTAATTCTAGAGAAAACAACTATTTAAGAAGAAATGCTGGCTAGTAATTACGCAAACATCCTGTATTTAAATTAATTTTCAATTAAATAAACAATTTATGGTCCAGTTTCATCGTACACTAGTCATACGATCAGTAGGAATTACTGAAACTTCTTTGGGTATGTAGAGTCGAAACAAATGTTAAAATAAACATAGAAGACAGCATAAATAATAATAGTTGTTACGTTCATATGATGAGGGATGAAATGCCCTTTAAAATGAGCGTTTGTACGAGTCGATAGCTTCATTAGTTCCGAAGATATAGCGATTTTAATTTCGCGTCGATGCGGTGGCTAGTTTCGGAGATAGGGTTTGTTTACGTTTCGTTGTGCGCTCGCGAGCTCATTGATCTCGCGCGCGTGAAAATAGTAAACAGTGCGTAGTAAATTCTTGGAAATACTACGCCCGGAAACTAGGTCACGAGAGTCACGTTTCACGTGCGACAAAGAGGTCCAGCGCGACGCGTCAGACGGAGACAGAGATAGTCAAATTAAGAAAAATACCCTTCTACATAAATTACGATATCTCGAAAACGGAAAGTCCGATCGTCAAAATCCAAAAACCATGTTAAAGAGGAAGCTTTGCCGCTGCTAACGGCGGCTCGATTATGGAGAAAGTGCTAATAATTTCGAAACTGCAGGTAATCAAAGTTTTAGTAAGTTCAATACGGGTTAGTAGTCTACTTTAACACGGGAAGTCCTATAAGAGAATTTTCTAAAAATTACCTATTTACATAAATTACGATATCTCGAAAACGGAAAGTCGGATCGTCAAAATCCAAAAACCGTTTTAAAGGGGAGGCATTACCGCTTCTAATGATGCCTCATTTATAAGTTTGTCTAAGTAATTAACAGAGAATGGTTTGTATAAACTAATGCTAATTTTAAATCAGATGCCAATCATAACAGAATTTTTATATTTTATGTTCGTTTATATTTATAAATAGTATATGTTAATACATGTATAAATGTTTGTTTTTTCAAGTTAGTTCAGTACCATTTGTAAACAAATCCTTGAAAGAAATTCGTTTTAACATTTCGGATTTGATGAATACAATGAAAGACGTTTTACAAAACGACATCGAACGATCGTTCGATGCATCGATTGATCGCGGGAAGAACGTACAGATATGTTAAACATTTTTCCCCCGAAATTCTGTTTCATTTCCAACGGATCGTGTGCGCATTCGATTCGAAATAGAAGGCACGTATTTTAAAAACTGCGCAAGTAATTTCAGGTTTGCCCGTTTTGCACGTACGGAACAGGCAAGGTAAGCTCATTCCAGGTTTCTTATCTATCACAGGGTCATCTCGCTTTTGCATACGAAGCAACATTTATCTTGCAGAAGACAGAAATATTCTCGGAACACGTCGGCATCTAATGTGAATCTGGAGCAAGCACCCCCGCCGAGCGCTAAGATACTAAGGCTGGCAAATAAACCGATCCTCGGAGAGATTGCCAATGACCCACGACCTTTCTCATTCACTGTATTGACTTTCATGAACGATCAAATATCGAGCAACACATATTTCCCTCTTACACTACCAAACTTCCGGCATACGGTCGCGTTCGTACTTAATGCTTTCACAATCGCTATCGCCTGTATCTATCCGACTTTACTTTAATTCAACTTATTACGTTTGTCGAGGTTCAAATTTTATGATATCCCAACATTTATAATTCTTTATAATTAAAAAACTCAAGAATAACTACGATTTAGAGAAATAAAGGCTCTGGTGTTCCACAGAGTTTTCATGTAGGACATTTACTATTTATATTGTATATTGACGACATCTCTAAAGTATTCCAACACGCTAAATTTATATTATATGCCAACGATATTAAGATTTATCAATAATGCAATTTAAAGTGACCTTTATGGGATTCAGGAATGGTGCTTAAACAAATTATTCCTCAATCTAGACAAGTGTCATACCGTTAAATTTAGTAATAATATAGTATGTACAGTAGAATGTACAGCTTATTGTACATTAATTATTTTACAAAATTTTCTAAGCGATAATATTTTCTCTGCATAATTTTTATTATGTTTTTCTTTAAATATTACTTCTCTTTGTACTAAAGGGTTTTTCTAGGGTTTAATATTAATAATGTTCCTAACATCTTTGTGTTCACTTTGGTCTATAATGTTAATATAAAAAGTTGTTTCAAGCAGAAATCAATCGATGAGCTTCAGAAGCTCGGAGTTCATCGTCCCAAATTTCAACAAACTATTCAGAAACTTTCGATCCCATTTTACTCGACATTTTTCTTCGAATTCTGATGGACTACTTTTTGAGAGATCTGCATGAATAGAGGCACTGCCTAGGTCGAACTAAAATCAAACCGACAAACTTAGTTCTTTTGTTTCCTTTGTTGGAACCTCGTTCGTTTAGACTGATCCTCTGCTTGTTTGAATTTAGAGTTTTTACGTTTTTTTAGAATTTGGATGGTCCACTATATAGAACCTAGATCAAATTAACATTGAAACGACGAACGTTTCTTGGTTCCTTTGCCTCCTCTGCTGGATCCCCGTTCATTTGGGTTGATCTTTCGTCTCCTTGTTTGTAAAGTGTATTCGTATCGTGGCGGTAAACGCGTTTAAAGACAAAGATGGTTCGGTGATGAGTAGACGGGCGCATGCAATTTTCGTTGATGCCCGCGGGGGATGGTTGCGAATGAAAGAAGAAGTAGAGGCAGTTAAGTAGGTGGAAGCACCCGGTATCGCATGCCGTTGGTGAACGTTAAGGTTGGTTTTCGGGCTACCATAGTAGTCGCGAAGTATGACCCGAAGCGACGTGGTTAATGTGGCAATATGATATATGTAGAAGTGAGAGGTACGTCGGTCGAAATAGCCTCTGGTAAAAGGCTCTCCTTTCGTGTTCCTACGACTTCTAGTAAGGATAAATACCGACGGGAATATACGTTGGAAGCCGCTGAAACGGGGCCTGAAAGGACCTTAAGGCCCGAGCTGCCCGCGCGCATAAACACGAAAATATCGTCCGAGCGTACGCGGAACGGAAAGGGCTTTTTTCACTCGGCTGATTACTGCCGTCTTAAATCAATCGAACGATCGAACTTGGAGCACACTCCGTAAAACTCGCCTGTGCATGCACGAACAATCATAAACGCCTACCCATACACGCGCGTGAAGAGTGTTACACGATGCGCAGGATGGATGGCAAGACGATTAACGACATCTTACATTCCGCGATCGATAAATCACCGTGGCCACTGCAAATGGGCTCGGTTTACTTATCTCTCACCTTTGGCTACCTTCAAGAAACGCCGCATTCGTAAAATTCTAATAAGGGGATGCTGCAGCCAGGGTATATCTGGGCACTGCCTATAATTAGGAAATATTGTATGCATACAGTTTTCTGATTATGCCACCAGCGGAATAGATTAGTCACGAACGAAAGTATAGCTACACCTGAGTTTCGATTATGAGATTGTAACTCGAAGGAATAACGGAATTCTCAGTTAATTTTTGTACTTATTGTAACTAATCTTAAAATATTATACAAATTATATTAAAAGGAAAAAATATAAATCATACATCAACGACTGTCTTCAATGAAACGAATATATCGACACACCTGGCTTTCGATTATATAATTGCTTGTAAACCGAAGGAATAGCAAAGTATTTTTAATTTTTATATTAATCGCGGAGTGTATGATCTTACAATATTATACAAATTATGTTTTAAGTAATTATATTAGAAAGAAAAAGAACATGTACACCTGTCTTCGACGAAACAAAGTATCAACAGTTACGAACTATCCTTTTTCCCATAAATACAGATGACATTTGTATAACATTGGTACGTTGTTTATACTCGAGGAACTCCCCATTATTTGTTTAATATACAGTGAATGTTAGAAGGTTTTAGAAGAATATTACAAGTAGAATGTGCGCTCACCTTCGCCGCAAGCCGCTGTAAAATCATCCATCACTTTAAAGAATCTGTAAGGAAACAGAATAAATATATTTACTTTTAACAAGTTTAAAAGATCCTTAATTTGATAAAATTTGCATCCTATAAAGAATAAAGTCTTCACTTGTTGGAACAAATTTTTCTAGTAACTTATTTAAACTGTACGCGTACCAGTTTATGTTCTTCATTTTTATATTATGTTCTCTTTACACACTATGATCGAGGATCAAAGAAATTAAAAGTTCGATCAAATAAAAATTTCGTAATTAATATTTCACTTCTGTTTTTAATACTCTAAAATACTTCGTATGAAAAACACTTTTAAAAGTTTTAGACAATATCAATTTGATACAGAGAGTATTAATACTATTTGAACTGTGCATCACGTTATTTTTCCCCAGAAAAGGAACTGAACACACACACAAATCTAATATCCACTGAAGTTACTCTCGAAATCATCTTCGACATACGTAAAAGTCATAAATAGAATATTAGTCAGGATAAAAAGTACTCAGCAAGTAAAATGACATTTTACAAACTGAATCGTGCAAAACGATTGCATAATTAATTAGAAATGCTGGTCAGAAGTTATTTCCTTTTCCAGTTTTATAGCACGAGTCCCATTAAAAGTTCACGGAGGAATTTCTTTGTGATCGGAAAGGCAATGAAAGATATTATAAAGAAGAACGAAAGAATGAGACGAGAAAGAGATCCTTAAAGCTTGTAGATTCGAAGATAGGGCAGCGCTTGTAATAATTCATTGGGCGGAGTCCTGCATCATCCTTTTTTTTTTACTCTTTAACTAAAAGAGAAAAAAAAGAGCAGAAAGGAGAGGACTTATTAACGAATTATTCCTACTTCGACTACTCGATAAATTATCGCAAGACGTTCATTCCCCTTTCGTATTCCGTCAAGATTGCAGAAACATTCCAAGCGCTCCAAGCAACGTGGAAGATACCTTCCTTTCCTCCCTGCCTGATTCCATGACTTCAATTACTCATGTCAAATGCATGCAATTTAGTTACGAAGCTTGCCACGGTCGAGCAACAACAGAATTTATTTTCATGGAAAATAAACAAAGTAGTCAAAATCAGTGTATTCTTCTATGTACAATTACAAATAAATGTTTTAACTAATGCAGAAACGACGTTTTGATTATTTTCCAGGGATCAAGAATATTCGAAACCAAAAATTAATCTTACTTTGCCCAATACTTTTAGTACATTTTAATTGCAATAATCGTTTAAAGTAAAAGGATATTGATTCCATTTATTTCAAATAAACCTAAAAAGAACATTGTTTTAATGAATTTCCAAGGGTCAGAACATTTTATTTTAATCGTCCAATTATCGAAACAGTCGTCAGAACTTTATTTTTAGATTTACTTGGTCTGATAGGCGCGAAATCGTTTCGATCTCCTTCCAAATGCGTCTACGATGAACTTTCACGAAAAGTAACCATCTGTCATCGTGTGAGAATAGGGTAGTTTAATTGTGCCACTCTATAGAGACTTAATAGGATCGTTTCTAGCGCCGTTGGTCCCTTTTACCTTCGAGGCGGGCTCTTTATATTACCTATTAGCCTAACACGATTATAAGCACTAACTCACTCACCGACTTACAAGATGCTTCCCACCGTCGTTCGATACCGATAGATTGTAAGAATAGGGATACCTACAACCTATTATGCGACCCGACGTATAGTGATCATTAAGAACGAACGACTTTTTCCCCACTGATACTGCCGGATAATCATATACAACGATGGTAGACTGTCGAAAGATGTATTTCAGTTATTTATAAACACCGTTGGAAGCCCATCTTTTTCTCGGACGACGCCATTCGTAAATTCGTGATTGAAAATGCATTCGAAAATGTGCAATGACTTTCACGATCCTCTGAACACTACTATTAACAATAGTATTACGGTAATAACGTGATTAAATGTAATTTTGAACAGTAAACAATCAGCACCTTCTATGTTAAAATGTGCAATGACTTTCACGATCCTCTGAACACTACTATTAACAATAATAAGTATTACGGTAATAACATAATTAAATGTAATTTTGAACAGTAAATAATCAGCACCTTCTATGTTAAAATTTGTTACTGCGACTGTAAACTTTAACAATGGAAATTTACATAAAACTACAACGTTTTTAAACATACAAACGCGCCAACGTTGTTACTACTTTGCAAGGTATTTAGACGAGATCAAAATTGAAAATTATGCAGGCTTATTAATATACAATATGTATTAAGATCAATTTACGAAATACGCCATCGCCACGTTGATACGTATCGGTATAAACGCGCAGAGTATTCCGCTTATCGACGCGAATGGGTTAATTTAGGTTATAATTTCAATACTTGAATTCCAGGGACTCTTGGACGCCCACAGTAGAATACCCGACTGGATTCCATGACTCGTTATGCGCGAACACGAGTAGCGGGACAGCAGTAATTAGCAATAAAAAAAAAAAATAATGCAACGTTTGTATTTCTACACGATAACTAGTTATTAATTAAATTATTCGTAGATACGCGATCGTTGATATTATTTCTCATATTAAAGTAATTTCTACCAAGTCGATGAGACCGTTTAATTAGAGTACGAAAACAAAACTATCGGGCCAGTCTATTAATTCGTATTTTTAGGAAATTTTGTTTTCATTATTTGTTCATTTTTTTAATAGAATTTTGAAAGGCTAAAAAACAGTTGGGGAAGAAATGGTTCCTTTATTCACTTATTCAATTATCTAACTACGTTTCAAATGCCTCGATACAGCAACGCATCTATCGGATAAGCGTTATGGTAGATCCTGGGAATGAAATATCGAAAAATGGCTGCCGGGAGATCAGCGTGCTGCGGCACCGGCGTAACGTGAAAAATGACAAGCGTTAAATTAATTTCACTTCGAATTTGAATTACAGATTCGACACGGACGCGGAGGTGTCCGCGCAGCCAGGTCAATTGGACTTTCCCCGTCGAAAGAACCGGCTACATCAACGTCCACGTCGTTGTCGTTGCCCTTCTCGTAGTTTTCATCTTCACCGAAAGCTCAAAAACTTCCCCATACGAGATGGACGGACGTAAATATTTATAACCACGGTCGTCTATCAGCGCTACGCTTCTATTAATTGACATCGTAAAAACGGGATCTAATTCTCTATCTACGTTCCTGAAAACAAACAACGAACACTCACGAATCGCTCGGTGTTTCGTGCCTTTTGCCCTTCTGTTTCATTTAAATACTTTCTGTATATCTTAGATTGAATTTCATAAACGATACAAAATGATTTATTATCGATACGTTACAAATTCCATCTTGAATTTGGAACTTCGAACTCGTCTATGTTATTACCTTTATTTACATACTGTCTACCGTTCATTTATTATACACGATTGGTCCCTTCGTTATTTAAAATTTGAAATATCTTTATTTATATGCACTATGATAAATGCATTTTTAATTAATACGTTCGTCTATTGCAGATTTAAAAGATATTTATCTACATGTATGTATACTCTGTAGCAAAACTTAACCATTTTCCAAATAGGAGATTATGTTAATATTATGAAGAAATTTCATAATAATTCGTAATGCATTATACTTATAAATCTCTTCGATCAAAGTGAACTATTTATCCTCTAGAAGATGTTCAAATAGAAGAGCGTTTTTAACCCTTAATAACTTTGCTACTTCCTAATTTTTTCAAATAAAAGAATATTAATTCTATTTGTTTTAACGAATTGAATGTAGAAAATAGATATTGCAGAAAAGAATTTCAATTAATTTCTAGAGGATAGAGCATTTTATTTTTCCTTGGCCATTCGATTATTGAAACAGCTTCCCTTATACAAAATCGTTCAATGTCCGGAATAAAATTGTTACTAAACCGGGTAGTAGAACGAGGTGGCTGGTTGAATACATAATAGTTGAACGTGTTCCATTTGTCAAAATGTGACCTTTTAATTAACCTTACCTACAATAATTCATTTTATCAAGAAATTCAAAATTAAGCGTTTCACGTTTATAATACTTCGCAGAGGAGTAGTAGGCAATGTGTACGTGTGATACTTCAGTGCAATGTACTGAAGAATACCTCACTGCACCGACAGAATTTGATCCGTACGTTAACCTAATTTTATTTAACCCTTTTGCTGCTCGACAAACATAACTAAAACTAGCAGGTGGCGACTCTAAACGAACTACAAAAGTTAATATATTTTGCGATATTTGAATACTTTTACATTATATTTTAGATAACGCTTCATCAGTCGAGTGAAAAGATAAAATAGATTCAATTTTCTTTGACATTAGATTTAAGGAAATAAAATTTGAAAAAATTCCAAACTCAGAAAAGAAATCGATGATATCGTAAAATTAAATTTCGATTAAATTGTATGCATGGTGGAAATAAAATTAGCAGTCGAAATCACGGGGGATCAAGCAAGATAGTTTTAATAAGGAGTTTCAATGATCCACAGATCATTTCCGGAACACTTGTCATGGCGGACGCCTGTGGGTCAAGAGGTTCAAGGTCAGATCACACCTGAATATTGTTCACGCGACTGCCATGCTCCGGTGACCCCAAAATCTCGGGAAATTCCACACGCACCACCACCACTACCGCTCAGAGTTTTATCACGACGCAAGGATTTAGCGGCTGGAGTAGCAATTGCACGCCGTTTGCCTTGTACGTGAAATTCCGTCACTTTTTCATACTAACTTCAGACAGGGCGACTATACGTTATTCCTTCTTCGTCTCAATATAGCAGTTTTTATAATAAGTACGTTTATTACTTGCAGTCGATAGCTCGATAGATTGGGACAGCACGGACTCGATACACGATTCAGATTCCTACGGTAAGTTGCTTATAATTGTTTAAACATAGCGTTAACGAACTAGCTTTAGTGCAACACGTTCAGAAAATTATTACGTCCCTTCTCTTCTAACAAAAAGATTAGATCATCCATACACACGACTGTTCAAAAGTCTCAAATAAAAGAAACTCTCGATTAAAAATAGTCCGAGCAAAGTCGTGTTTGGACTCATTTTCACCGGAAAAGTCTCGCCAATACAGTGATAACGCTCCCGTGGAGGTAGAACGAAAAGTACAAAAGTTTTTAGTTTCTACCAGAGGCTGCCACCTGATACAAATGCGGCACAGCTTTTTCACTCGACGAACGTGAGCGCCTGGAATCTCAGACGCGGTCGTCGTTGCTCTCGTTCGCCCTCCTCGTCGGACGATTTTCGCGTGGCTGGATCGGATTTCGTTTTTCCCTCGCGAACAAATGGAAAACCCTGGTCCCGATTTTTTGCACGTATACGAACACCACCGTACCACTGGATCAAACGTTTTAGTCAGCCTTCGAAACGCCAACGACTGAACGAAAATTACTCCACACTCCACGTTCCCCTTACCGATGCTACCACATTATTCTTAACCCGAGTCTGACCTTTCTTTTCCCTCCATTACACGGTATTTATACTATTTATCTTACGCGGAACGATCCGGAACGTTTTAACTGTGTAAGTGGAAGTAGAAATTTGTATTCTATGGCTGTGGTTACCCACACCAATCGAAATATTAACCCTTTTACAATTAACCCTGACTAATAACTTCCCGACCAGATTTCTTCGAATCTTCGCTTAAAAGCTTAACTCACATTAAATGTCACTATTTTTTCTAATCGCGATAAGAGAAATTTTTAACTTAATTTGTTCGTTTAACAGAATATATAGAGGGAATGCTACGTGGTCCGATCGCTGCGTCCAGCCGTCGTGATCCTAGAATGGCCAGCGTACGACAAGAACGACAAACTCCAGGAATGTCGGGAATACGGCGCGCGAGATCACCGCAATTCCCACCGACTACAAGCAGACATTATCCAAGAATGACAAGAATGACACCCTGCGGCAAATGCTTAAGAGTGAGCACTTCGATTCAAAGTAACGCAGGCTTTTGCAACTAGTCTTCACTGTACGCTTTTTAACGCAGATGTAACGACGACGACGAAATGAAACTGCGAACAAGAACTTCGATTAATCGCTATCTAAATAAACTTGGTGTACGAGTACGGAAGCATCGTTAACTTATTTCTGGGAGACGCGCTAATTGCGAAAAGAATCCTCTTTGGAAACATCCTATGAAGCTGCTCCCGCTTCGAATCATTCGGAAAGGCTGTATAATGCTCGATCAAATCAAATTTAAATAAACTGTGTGATTAAACGTCATTTGAATCGTATGATTGTGTTTGAAGATGTCTGATAGATGAACATCTCTTTCTCTCGCGCGTGAGTCGTGACGTAATGTGTACTATATACTGTTTACTACGGTCACGCGAGGTCAATGGCCTCGCGACGTAAACAAACGCTTCAAACCCTTGTATCTTCGTCACTAATTATGCTATCGACTTGAACGAACACTCGTTTTAAAGGACTTTTCGTTCTCTGTCCGATGAATATATCAACTATTCCAATTTATGCTGCCTTCTATGTTTATTTTCATATTTACTTTGACACTATGCACCTACAGAAGTTTCAACAATTAATTATACGACTGGTGTGCGATAAAACTGGATTAGAAACTGTTTATTTAATTAAACATGAATTTAAATTTGTATACAGAACGCGTAACTACCAGGCAGCATTTTTTTCGTAAATAATTGTTCTCTCCGAAACTAACTATCGACTCGAAATAAAATTCGTTTCCAAGGGCGTTTTGAAAATTAAAAAATTTCGACGTAGTTTGTAAATTTTCGGTATGAAGGCGACTAAGAGTACATTTATAAATATATCTTACGAATAAACTTTAAAATACAACTTTCTATACATATAATGTAACAATTTGAAATACGTTGCCTCGTGAAAGAGAAAAAGAAAGACACTTGACCGGTCACGGTGGAAATGGGTATACACGAAGTGTCGGTAGGTTTAGTGTTAAATACTATCACGGCACAAGCAGCCTGTCGTGTGCTCGAAACACGCTGAAGAAGGCAGAAAGGATACGCGATGGGAAATTTACGTAATAAAGCGATCGTCCGGGTGGTCCCGAGCATGAGGCGCGTTCCTCGTCATCTCGGCGATGCTACCAAATTGGAGAAGACAAAGAAAGATGAAGAGAGATTTGAAGTCGACTTGTAATAACGTTGGCCAAGACCATGATCCGAGTTAACGACATCGGAAATATGACGCAACGTACACGCGTACTCGTATCATGAATACGAGAGGACGTAAAGTATCTTTTACCACCCACAATCGCTTCCCAAAACGTTTCTCTTCCGTCTTCGTGACAATGCCGTCACGTTTCATCTTTTATGTAGCGAACGTGATATACCGTAAAAATGTTTCGGTCGAATTTACTGTAACCGCAAATTCGATCACGGATTCTTTCGAAAGTCTTACGCGTTGCAAAAATAAGGTGCTCGGTGTTCTTGATTTAATAGTTTCTTTGTGCAGCTTTCAATCAAGTATCTTAACAGCATCGTTAAAGGCAAATTTCTAATTATTACACATTTTCCTCGATAAAGGTTGCAGCATACTGTTAATGTACAAAGGAAACTTGCAAGTTTGCAAAACAGTGTAATATTTAAAGGACAAAAATTACAATTTTAAAGATTTGATACAATAAGAATGTAACTCCTTTTACACTTATTTTTTTAAGAAAAATGGCTTTTTTGCACTAGCTCAGCAAATAATAAAGGTAAAAAGAAATATTTGATTACGAATGTCAATCAGACTCATTTTGGGAGCCTAAATTTAAGCTCTGGTTTAAGACAGAAGCTTTGTGTACCAGTGTGAGATAGTTATTTTCAGAATCTTCTCGATACCCGATCCGAAGACAGTTATGGTCGTGTTTCTCTATTAGTTTCGATAATGAGGGTTCAACTATACTGTTCGTTGAAACTTGTTTCGCGCGACGAAATCGTGTACGGAACGCTCGACTTCTTTTCGTGTTTTCACATGTTCCCCCGATATCAGCACAGTATTTCCTTGTATTTGTGGAATATATGAGCATTGTCTCGACATACAAGACAGAGAACACGAGGAAACTTATGTTCGATGTCTCGGCGAATAAAGACGTCGTTGTTGAAGCGTCAACACCCACGTTCCTCGTCGCGCAACGCGTACATTTAGTGGATTTGCCTCGAGAACCTCATGGAACACGATTCGAATGCATTTAGGAAACCAGAGTCCATATATTGTTAGCATGATAGTGAATATCGTGCAACCTGATCTCTGTTAGGTGTATCTTGTTACACTGACTTGTACAGTTTCGCGTTAACTTTCAACACGCTCTAAAACTAACTACAATTAACTGAAAACCGGATTCGCGTGCTTTTTTTAAATAACTCCGCTAAGTACAAGTACATCGATCGACGAAGCAAGATTTCTTATCGATGGTGGCTAAAAATTAATTTTTACACGCGTACTTATGAGTGAAAAGACGATATATCTTTCATTTAAATAAATATTGTAATAGTATGCTTATTTTGAATTAATTTTAAAATATCGAAATGTCTCTCAATATTTATTTTCGTATCAACTTTTTCAAATAAAAAGGATAATACATCGCCTTTTTCACTCTTGATTATTTACTCTAAACCAGATTCAGTTTAGCGATGGTAGATATAAGCGTAAAATTTATAAAATTTACGAACTTACGCGACGATCGAATTTACCGACGTGCTCCGCGTAATATGGCGCTCATCAAAGCCCAACGGACCGCTGAGAATTGTTTTTACCGGCGTTTCGTTTCACAATCATAAAAAAGCTGTTCAGTATTCATAGAATATGTGGTCGCATAGGCTGTGATAGCTTCATGCATATGTAGTGGCGTCAGTAACGAAACACACTCAAGTTAGCACAGTGACAACGATGAGAATGGCGTGGAAAAATAATACTATGTATTATACTAAAGTTGGGGGGCACACGAGCGTTGAAACGACGAAATTTTTAATTTCAGATTCTATTATTAATAAAAAAAACTTTCGTAGAATTTAACGATTTCGTTCGTAGGTGAAAATCCTCTAAAAAGTTTCAACGTCTTCTTTAATTTCCAAAAATTTGTAACTATTTGATCGTTGGGCATCATAGTTAAAAGATATGAAACACGAGTTGCTATCTTTAACAGAATTCAGGTGCAAAGTATAGAATTTGAATTTCTTGTTTGACTTAATATTCCACTTGAATAGTAGAAAAGCTAAGAATAGTAAATAAGAAAGTATAAAATATTTCCAAAAAATTATTCAGTGTCGCTTGTGTGCATACAGAATCTATTCCACGCAATTACAAATGAAAAGATCGAAGAAAAGTCTTTAAAATTAATAATTTAAAAAATTTTGAAATAGGTTTAAATATTGCTGAAACTAATAACACTAACATAAATATTAAGCTTCAGAAGAGTAAGACAACAATTATTTTCTGATACCACAAGATCGATGAACGAAATTTTGTAAATCTTTTTATACAACCGAATGTTAAATTCGCTTGAGATTAAATAAAATACTTGATCATGCATATATTCCATTAAAGCGATTTTTATAATGAAGTTAACGAAAAAAGTGCAAAATAAAAATTAGAGAATTAAAGAAGAAATGTTACTCACTTTCTCACCACATCCATGGTGGGAACTTCCCGCCCACGTACCATAATCTTCTCGTATTGCACACCATAATTTTTGAATTCCTGCAGCAAAATGAAACTGGGAATACACAATTGCACATTTTGTACTCTTCAACGAATTCGAAATTTCTAAAGGATAGAGACGAATGTGGATCGACCAAAGTTTAATCGAAACGAGGAATATTATTAAAAACAAAATTTCCTAGTATAAATATTTATCTCGATGAAATAAAGTGTTCAAATCTTTACGATTATTCTTGCACGATATTTGCATAAAAATTACCCTTCCCAGGGAAGCAAAACTTAGATAAACAATGCAATTATCGTTTAGACCTAACATAAATGAAGAAAAACACCCGAAAGCATGGTAACATCCGCGCTTTTGTATTCGTCGACGAATAAAAGCTATGTCAAAGAACTATGTATTTGGAATATACGTGAATCTGAATTTTACGAGTATTTATCTTACCTTTTCGTCATAGTAGCGGTCTGTGTTTGTGAGGTCGACGATATACTTGAGACGTGGAAACGCTTCCACCAATATCGATATTGTAAATCTACAACAGCAAACATGGTTGAATTACAATGTGCGCATCGAACATCGAATTTCGATCTTCCCGTCATTCGTGAACGATGCACTATGTACATTAGAAAAATATAAGTGCCAGGATGCTATAATATTTATGGTCTTTCTCGATACTGCGATATGCACATTTCTATCCAGAATGTGATTCTTTATTAAAAATTTACACGAAAGGAAGTTTCCTTCGTTAGAATTTTCTTCTTTTACAAAATAGATTTTCAATGCAAAAAATGTCTGTGATCATATTGTTCTATCAATTGGTTACATAAATTATGTATATTTGTAAAATAGAACAAATGCTTTATCGAAAGAAACAATTTTAAAATTCATTTCACACCTTTACAGGCGTCGATTTTAAAGAAATTTATGGGAAAGATAGTTATCGAAAGAATATTTGACACGTATCTTTTTTATCGGCTGACATCCACTTTGGAAGATTGAAAATTCGCTCGAAAAAATAACGCTTTCCGTATATTTCTTGGAAAAATAAAACTATAGAACTTTTTCGACAACAGTTCTGCTCGCTTTTTTTTATTAATCTTTTGAGAGTTCACACAAATTTTTTTTAGGCGCAAAATAATAAAAATTGTAGAAGTTATTTAATAACTCGAAAAACGTGACCAGATGGCTTAATTGAATCAATTAAACGTACAAGAAACAAATTACTAGCTCTAGACTTTATCGTATAGTTTTATTCGCTAACTGATAATTTTATAAACGTCAATGGGTATCGAAAATTAAAGTAAATCATCAGATTGCAAAAGAAAACATTGTTGAATTGATCAAATTTATTAATAAAGAATAAAGTTATCATGGAATAAAGTTATCAAAATGGAGCATTAAATAAGAACACTAAAAATAGAAGTAAAAGTAAAGGATTGCTCACCGATTTTCTGGCTTCAAGTTATTGCACACTACCTGGAACAAAAAAAGAAGAAAACTTAATCAATTCGCTTTTAATATACTTTTAATACTTAAGGTATAACGCATAATTGAATTAAGAGGCCAAAATTAACAATCCTGGCGGTTCTCATTATTAATTATTAATTCTACTTATTTTAACGAATCGATCGTATCATAAAAATAACAGAAGAATATCAACGATAGAACCGATTTTTATAATTCACATTTCATGTTTCGAATAAATAACTATTTTAACTATGTTATATTTTCACATTTTACACGATAGTTTCTCCTATTTTATATGCACATTTTTAAAAGTTAGTTTTGTATACATTTTGCAAAATTTTTTAATTAAAAGTTCTTCGTAACTATTTCAAAAATCTAAACCTGTATCATAATAGTTTTTAAGGGCATCATATAAGGGATATTGTCAGACAATGTGATCGAAATCCTGCTCTAAATAATTACACTGACACTTTGTTGCAATGTTAATTCCAAAGTGTGAGAGAACTAATTGAAAATAATTAATCTAAATAATATTTGATAGCCTCGTAGCCTTATGTAGAAGCTGTCTCTCATAGTCTCGTCCTTAGCCTCTTTTCTTGAGTCTCGAAAGTAGCGAAACCTTGGAACCCCGAAGACTCGAAAACGTGTAAATTGAAACTTTCGTTCGTTTTCTCGTAGTATCGTACTCACTATGGGTGGGCTAATAGTAATTACGGGTTTAGACTCTGCGATCCGATTGACTGGGCGGAGAGATCGTATCTACGAATGAGTGTGGATTGAGTATCGGTCGCATTAATAACGGGCTCGTGGTATAGCTTTCGTATCCAACCATAATCATATGACGTTGACTAGGCGTGGATCTTTTTCGTACCTTAATGGTACCCATTTTGTAGTTACCCGGCAAACGTGTAATCGTCGTTTTATGATTGACAACCACGACATTAATTTGTACCAATTAATACATGCATTTAAGTATTTAGGCGCATAATAAAAATTTATCAGAACTATCAGGTCGGTTCATAAATTCGTACTTTTTGTCCTCAAACTGACGAGGATAAAGTTCTTAGTAGAAGGAAAACGAAATTTAATTTTATTTAGTAATTGGGGATGAAGAATGAATTTTATACAATTCTCAATAAAAATGTTGCTAGACTGTTAAACTAAGGACCATCAGAACGATATTTCAACTTGGAAAAACTGTTTTCTGCCTAAAAGAAAAAACGTTTGTAAACAAAATACAGAATTTTTTTTAGAAACAAGATTTAAAAATGAAATTTTGCAAACTCGTCAAAATATGGGATACAATTTTTTTACAGATTTGCAATCTATTAAAGGAATATCATATTTTATTAAAAAATCAGTGCTTCCAAACTTTCACTACCTGAAGTCTAATTCGAGGAACGTTTATCTAAACGATTATTAGTAATTCAACGACCGAATGAAAATATTACATTTCACTGCCACGATTCAAACGTTTATCACGAATTAACCCTATTACCTGTAAACTGTTAACGTTACCTGTCGTTTGGGGAGCTATAATCAGCTTTCTACGTTGAAATTTGATATGAAGAAGGGTAGGAAAGTTCGAACTGTTCAGGAAGAATCGTTTTAAGAGAGAAACGAAAAGATAAGAGAGAAACAGGGAAGCAATGAACGCTACCCACCTACAAAATGTACTAACCGTGCCCTCGCGACAGTGGCAGTTTATTTTTCGCACGGTACAGACCTCCTCCCTTCGGATGAAAGCAGAATCGGTCTCTCTGCTGATTCCGCCATTCAATTTCACGAACCTTAGTCTAATATACGACCGCATCTAAATCAGGATTATCGACCGACGAACTGTGCCTCTATTGTGAGCCTTCGTGGCGATCCCTGTGTACGTCCTCGTGCAAACAGTCTTTTCGTGAGTGCATCTTCCCACCGCCTGTATCTTTAACTATTCACTTTTCTAACTTTCTTTTGCCCGCCGATTATTTATCCTTAACGCTAGATTTACGGACACTGATTACATATATTTTTACCCGAACCCCGTCACGTTGACGGTTTCATTAAAATTCGGTTTTTCTTCTAACGCGTAAATTGCCACGTCACATAATTTTCTACTAAAAAAATTCTCAGGATCAGACGTTAAAGGAAATCAGTCTAGATAGTGTTTATACTAAATAAGTGACCAAAACAAATGCACATAGTCTCATGAAATAGAGTTTCTCACTATAGAAAAATAGAATACATTAATTTGAAGTTGAATTCTAGGGAATATTGATAAGTTGAAATGGGAGAACATCAGCTTAACACATTGACTACCACATTCATGTATGGGTGACATAATTTTTCACTAAGGATCTAAAAAAATTAATTTTTGAGATTAGAAATTAAAGAAAATAAATCTGGATAGGACTCTTGAATTTTAACGAGAATTTTCCACTTATCTAAAAACAAAGTTTCGTTTTCGTGGGCAATTTGAGGAGTCGGAAGACACCCAAGAAGAGAAGACAAGCAAAGTATAAGAATATTCCAACTACATAATTGGTCAATTAATACACATTTTAAAGATTTGGTTACATTTTGCCCAATTCTGAATCCAACGTTAATAAAAAATGAAAGGAATAAATTAGTTGACTCTATAGATGGCAAGTTGTATTGAAAAAGTAAAACTATTCGGTAATTTAATGGTGATTTTCCTATTTCGTAGCATTCTTAGCGACAGTAGCGTTATTTTACGCGATTTTTAAACACATTGTAAGTTTTGAGCGCCATCAGTGACCGCCAGTGACGGCCAACGCGTTAACCGGGGCCAAGAAGTATGGAAAGTACACAAAATAAGAATGCGATCGCAAAGAAATTTGGCAGAACAGAAACACAACAGCTCGACGACCGTTAAATCACATATTTTTTTCACGCACGTGCACCACGAAACGCGCGCGCAAATTCGTATGTGTTTTTATTATAAGGGAAGGCTTTGAACGGGCAAAGAATGCTTTTTATATACTATAAAACATACGTTTTATGTAGTGTACGCAGTATATATCATACATGGCTTCGCTATAAATTTCACCCGATTGGTTACGTTCGAGATAAAGTAATTTTTGCAAAATCGGGAGGCTGCTTTTATTAAACACAGATTTTGTAATAAATAAAACACCCAAGGCAGAAAGTTGTAGAATCGACTAAAATTTCTCATCGCGATAGAAACATTGTTTTCTAGCAATAAACGTTATTTTAATATTCAAGTTAGCGACTTAACTTTAAGATAACTTTTTTTATTACCAAATAAAAACTTCGAGCTTTATAGCAATATTTTTATCGCGATCCATGTGACATTTTATTAAATACTACTCGTTTGCTCGACAAAGACCGAGGTTTTAAATTTATTCCTGTTCAATAGTAATTACTAAAATTCACGTAAAAATTACTATTTGTATTGTATACCAAATATATTTCAAGCACTCCAAGGATATTCTTTTCGCTCGAATGAACAAAATTTCAAGATGGAAGAGATTTAACGCCAGAACTACCAACAATTATAGTGTATTTATTTATACCAAGGAAATTAAAACACGATAGACACGTGAAGAAATGTATAATGCAATGGAAATAAGTTTAGTCATTCTCTTATTAAGAATTCAGTCGAGTAACTTTTTCACAAATTTTATTAGAAATCATGAATGGGTCATTTTGGCTGCTTTGGCAGTTCTAGCGTTAAATTCGTCTCGTTTCCGTATCTTTAAACGACATACTTGGTACGAAGACTACGATCGAGTTACGTTTCAAGTGCAGACACAATGAGGAAATAAATTTAATCAGGTGCGGATGCAGCGAAGGCTCCGTTGGGAAACCGAAATACTGGCGCGCGACGTAGGCGTCGACCAACGGTAGGTACCGACGATATTTATTGGGAATATTTACGAGGGGTGTCCTTTCATGCTTTCGCTGCGAGTAGGCCATAATACTTTGAAGATCCTCGCCTCGTCATGCGAAAACGATGGCGCTATTTCGGCGGGACTGCCGTGAGAAATTTCGAGGAAACAATCACGAGAGGTGGCGTCCACGAATTTAACCGCGAAAATATTTACGTCACGGTCACCTTCTTTCGCCAAAGAATGTACTATGAAACGTGTGGGAAAACATGATCGTAATCATCGACGAAGAAAATCGAGCAGAAAGTGTCCGAAGCGTATAAATTTGGATCTATACAAGAAATACAAAATCAGCAATTTTTTCGATGCTTTTATTTACATTAACGAAAATCGACGAGATTAGATTAATTTTAACTTGAAATTATATTCAAAGTTTAATCATTTTTTCTCGATAATAATTATTTCCACTGTTATATGCATCCAAATAAATTTGTCTGTCAACGATTGGATAATTATTTCGAAGAATTATACTTCGTTATAAATGAAAATAAAACGTAAAAATTGGTATCAATGATCATGTACATTATTGGCAAAACGGATCACTTTTATTAACATATCGAGTGGATTGAAAAATCTATACATATAATAATATTACGATCACGTTTGATAAAATTATAATTGTACTACGAGTCCATTACAGTACGCTCGATATTTGTAGAAAGTAATAAATTCGACGGAAATAAATGAGTCGACGAGTGATTAATAAATGTCTCGCAGAATTACACGCGTGCGTATGTTTTATGGAGCATAATTTGCGAATAGACATCGATAACGATCGTCCGTGACAAGCAACAGTACCCTGGATCGGCGAACATTACACGATCTTCGGCGCACAAAACGGTCGAGACGATTTCTATGAAATTCCAGCGTGGATAAGAAGCAAGAAGAGAAAAGGGCAGAAAGGATGGGATGAACAACTCGCGGGAAGAACATTTTGTTGCATCAGAACAGCCAATGGTTGTAGGTACTCATAGAATCGCATAGGAACGCCATATAGACTGCTATATTGCTGCCGCCAGCTGATATATGCGCGACATTATCCGTATCCACTTACTTCCTCGTTTGGCAAAAGATTTCGAGCGATTTAAAATGGGTCACCTTAGCTAGGCAGACATATACAACAGAAGAACGTGTCGGAAGTAACACTTGCTATAGGATTCTGGTATCGTTTCTACCGATTATATCGAATTCCATCAACCGAACACGCAAGGTGAATCAATTGATCGAATACTTTTAAGAAATTCTTTGCGTTAATTATTCATTTGGAGTTTATAAACGAGACGTTTACTATCAACGTCACTGCTGGATGCATACAGAGTTACAGTTTTCACAAATAGTTAGTTCAGAAGTGATTAATTATAGTTTGGTCTTTTCTCTTGAAACAGTTTCCCGGGTTTTCTTCGTTAAATTTTATTTTGATTGCAATTTAGATTACGAATCCTTATTAACAATAAAATCTGATTATAAGAGCTTGGATGAAGCCAAGAATAATCATGATCATTCCACAAACTTTAAAAAAAATTATCAATTTATTAACATAATTTGCAGTATTTTAATGTATCGACAATTTGCTAGGTTGCAAGCTATCAAAAGTTAAAAAATGATTTAAATTTCTTCAAGCTTGAAATAAAAGAATGTTAGAAAGGAAAGAAAGAGTAAAAACTAAATATAAATTGTTCACTTATTACGTTCCAATCAAATATAAATTTATATTTCCGATATTTGTAGAAACTCGAGATTATGAATTTCTAACATTTGACCCTACTGAATTCCTTCAAGTTCGACCAAACATAGAAGCTATTTAGACAACGTGGACTTCGAAAGAATGAATATTTTCTAGAATATTTATAAAGATAGAAGCCCCGTAAAAATCCACGATCCTTTGCAGGTGAACCGCCGCGTCGAGTCGGTAGCGACCATCGATTGTCCAAGCAATAATGGCACCGATAGCTGCGGGGGACCTTTTAAAAGGCTCTGTGTCGTTCCCCGCCCTTTTGTCTGTCCCTTTCAACAGATCCCACGCAACCGATAAGTGGACAATTAAAACGCGCTGGGCATCCTAGAAAAACCATTCGACGTAAAATCTATTTGGGCTGCCCCAGTAGACTCGAAGAATTTCCTCGGATGGAGGGAGCCCCGTTCGTGCTGCGCCGCATAGTTATTATTAGCTTCACTTCGACAGGACCATTTTTATTTCATCGTAAAGAACGCGATACAAGTGTTTAGGAATTCATTATAGCCCTGCATAGGTCCCGTTACGACGGTTATACGTTCGCTATTCTGTGTAGATAACGAATTAGTATAGACCCGACACGAGATTTTCTACAGTGCCATTAGACGCCATGTGTTTTCTATCGCCGGGTGTATCGTGAAACCTCGGGCCGAGGAACGTGATTCTGGCCGGGCATAAATAATAGGACCACGTCGGCAGTCACTATAATTCAATTCACACCTGATAACTGTGACCATAGAATTTCCATATTACAGGATGTAATAAAATTAAAAATATTTTCGGGGCGGTCCGCGCGCCTCGGGGGGTCCAGCTCTCTTCTCTTCTCCCGGGACGAACGAGCCAAGGATCGCAATCCTTCACATTTGCTGTCTTACAAATTTATTCCCCGCATTTGTTTCTCGATATCCGCGGTGGTCCTTCACCGTCCACGACAAATGGCAAACGCCAGACAAAACGAAACAGGGGCCGCCAATTTCACCACATTTTTAACTTCTTACTTCGAATAATCTCTCGAGAAACGAAAAGAACGTCCCTTCTCTTTCGTACGATATCTAAGATATACGGTTTTTATCGAATCTAATGATAAAAATGGCAAAAATGAATGGTAATTTCTAATAAAAATTGTAAAAAATATACGCGACTGGATTTTTGCAAATTTACCGCGGTTTTTTATGAGGGAATGAATAAACGTTTATTTCCATTGCATTAGTCATTTCTTCGAGTGTCTATCGTTTTAATTTCTTTGGTAGAAATAAGTACACTATAATTGTTGGTAGTTCTAGTGTTAATATTGTACGAGATAGACAAAAATTTTCCAATATAAGCGATGAGAACTTTGAATTTTAATAAAATAAAACTACGAACGATAATCTGGTTTTTACTGTTTTTTATGTACTTTCGATGACATACGTGAAATGACTCTGGTGCATGGAATCAGGCTGATCATATTAGAAGTAACATGAAAAATACAATAATTACAATTGTAAAAGTCACTTTATATATGACTATTACTAATAAATTATAATTTTGTAGTATAGTCTTGTATGATACTACAAAAAATATTTTTAAATTACTATAAAAATTTATGTTATCAAAATAAATTATTCGAACCGTAAACAATTTTGTTCTTTAACATCGTCAATTTCCCCCACTCTCGGATCGAAAAATAATAAAATAGTTAAACGTGTCGCCTACACAAATTCTTTTTCGCTCGACTCGGATTTATGGCAACCTGCGCGGAACCGTGTCGCAACTATTAGTCTTCCAGATGGCAATGAAGAGATGTAAAATATAACGTCGATAATAAAAATTACACGTCACGGTCGTTAATCCGAATCCGCTAATTAGTACCCATTAAGTTTGCACATTCCTCGAGTTTTTCGAGGTGAAATTTATCATTTCCTTGTACCTGCCAACAACCCGGCTGACGGCCATAAATTACCAGCTAACCAAAACTTCACCGAAGAATCAATTTCGCCGCCAAACAGATGAATCCGGTAACCTATAATCAATACACCTAATCCGCATCACACTCGAAGGCGTTATTTTTCCTGGCCGTGCCTCTCGCCGAAAATTCCTGATTCGTTTTCTCCGCTCGAGTTGATTGTTTTAGCTACAGGGGTGAGAATACATTATACATTAACGTATAAGCGGGCACGGCCGAAAACAAGATTAATGACTCGCTGGTATTTATGGCCGTGACTTGTCGGGATCGTTTAAACAAATGTTTGTTTCTTGCTTGAACGACTCCGCCTCGTCAGACCCGTAAAAAGTTCGATCCTGATTCAAGCCAAAACTATCCATTCCTTCCACAATTCAATATAAAATTATAACACCTAAACAAACATGGACAAACTATATACACTATTAGGAAATTTGGAATACTCCAAATCACATTATTTTCGGTATTCCAAATTTCATGTCACATTTCCTATTTTCCAAGTGATCGACAAATCGACACGAAATCATAGAATTAAATGACTTGAAGTTTTGGAATAATTTAATTTTTAACTTTCACTTTGAGAATTGATTCAAGTGGCATCGATCAACAGATAATTTGTCCGTATTGGATATTTCAAATTATCAACAATATTCGAATATTCTTTCTCAACTTGGAAATCAGGCACAGTGGACGCGTTAAACGCCAATCACATTGATTCCGCGATTTAGGGTAAATTCAGTTTGAGCAAATCGGAAAACATCATTGGTGGCGAACAACGCGAGGGAGACCCGCCGATCGACTATAAATTCGGCAATTTCTTGCTTGTTCCTGGTATATCGTTGACGTTTCTGTAAACACACGAAAGGTCGGAGAAATGGAGTTAACCTAGACATAAAGGGAAAAGAGCAACAGAGGATGGAAACAGGGGATCGACAAAGAGATGAAAGAAGACGGGATAGAGAAGAAAGGCTATAACGCAAGGGTGGAAGGAGTGGCAGGTAGAACAGAACGGTGGGCGCCGACTTATACGTGTGCCATTCAAAGGAAATTTATGTACATACCAGAAGCATAAAAGCAGTCGCCGCGTCTTAGACCCCCAATATTATTGCAGACATCTAAACCATCCGAATTCACAAATACTCTTTTTTCGCCCATTCTATGGGCTTTACCCTCTTCTGCCCAATTCATTTCTCCCTTATCTGCGGCGTAGCTACAATTCAAACCGATACTACATCCTACAAGTAATAATGCTGGACGCGGGGGTACGTAAAGCTGATGGAAAAGAGAGGAAATGCGAGACTCGAACGTAAAACGAGCCACCGTATACGGGTGATAAATAAAATTAATATTACTGTCTTTCAACGATTGTCACAGGTTAGCCATTATTCTTCCCCTTTCATTTGTACCTCTAGTTTCGTCACAACGTTGTAGAAACAAATAATAGATTTCAAGAATCAATTATAGAATTTCGAGAGTAAAAAAGCAGTTGTACAGTTATGAATATAAAAAGATTTAAAAAATAGACAAATGTGGAGAATATGGGACAACATCCATTATTTGAAGTATAATGAAAAAAGCAGCAAAAAATGAATATGTCGGTCATGCCTGGTACCATGAAAATGCAGTATTACCTCGCTTATCGATCGAACTGTTCCCTCGATAATTGAACCAGTCATCCCCGCCACTGTTACTCCGTCTTTTTTATTTGCGATGAACATGCTAGGCGAAACTTTAGCTTAAAATAAACTGACCGATAACTCAAAAAAAAGCAATTACTATCTGTGAGTAAATAGTTAAAATTGTATTTCAGATTGTATGAGAATAAGACTGTTTCAATTATAATTTCGTCAAAATATATATTCGAAAATAAAGAGTGGGTTAACACGATCCTTGATTAACTTTTGTGGAATACTCATCCATTTCAACGACAAATCGTAATGTATTGAATTTCCAAAACCACGTATTTTTATAACTTTTTTATAACGTTTGCATACGTGTAAGTCTGCTTGGTGTTGTTTACCTTTAGTTTCGAGCAACAGTCTGCTAAAATAGCAGATCAGATTAAAGGCTGGAGTATATGAAATGTAAAAGTCGACAAAAATGATCCTTTTTAGATAGTACAAGATGTCAACTAGAGCTAATATTTTAATTTAACTTTCATTTTCATAATTACGGTCACAGCAGGATCTAGAATCGATTCCTTGGATCAACAATGGAGAATTGAGGTCCCACGTGTTAAGTGTGGCTCATACTCCCATTTTCTACTTCATTTTCAACGCACTGACAAGAAAGAAACACTAGAAAACACGTATTTAAAAATCAAAAGATGAATCAGAACGAAGTATCCTTTACATAATGATCCAACGAACGAAACGAATCGGAGAATAGTTGAAATAAGTGAGACGTCGGAAACTGAGACACTAGGTAATGATTCCACTTTCGCGATCATTGTGGTGCACGCGTGTGTATCGAGTGCGCAATGACATGTGGCTGTAAATAGATACTACCTGCGTGTAACGAAGCTTCGCAAAATAAAAGAAACGGCGAAATACGATCGGACAAGAAGATAAGCTTCGCTACTGCGAGATCTCCTTTACTCCACGGAGTTCCCGGAAAGAGAGGTACTTGAGATGGACACTCGCCATCTCATCTAGCAGAGATAGGCCGTGGTCCAGCTACCATATCTGATGAAATGCGATGGATGGGACAACGTGACACTAAAGTACGAGACAAAAGTGTCCTCTGCGGCGTGCTTTCCTCTACCCCACCGGCATCCACACCCTCTCTCTCTCAACCACCACCTTTTGCCACCCACACCTGGAATCCCACACTGACCGCGCGATTATCGACGAAAAATTTGACTATCTTTTCATCAATCTGTTACCTGCTTTCGTCTAAGTCACCCTTTTACGCTTTCCCTCATTTTTCCTCTTTCACGTTCATACACGGCTTTCCAACTTTGGAAATAAAATGAATACGAAAGATAATCTGGTTCTCGTTCGTTTCATTTTCAAATTTCATGCACATTTGGCACTGATAACAGTGGTCGAGAAATTGAAAACAACAGTTCATGTTATTTACGATTGATTTAAGATATTTATTTATTCATCTATAGTGACACGGGGAAATAACAGAAGAATTTAAGGCACGATGAAACGCTTTTTTTGTAATTTGCTACTGAATTTCGGAATGTATCGTTACTCTGATACGACTTTTTCTGTTGCTCGATATTTTTCGACCTAACCGTAATAAAAAATTTGAAGATTGCTCGACGTTCGAGTGTTTGGCACGCGCCGGGCACTTGAATGCCTGGGAGTCTCAAGTTGCCGATCACTGCCATAACTGATGGTTTCCAAAAAAATTTCTCTGCAATCTTAACACAAGAAATTCGTCAAAAAACTTTCATACAATAATAAATAATAAAACTGGACTGTTAAGCAAACTGATAAAGTATAACTTCTGTCAAACGTCGAATTATCTGTGTATTTCCTACGGTATCCTATTGTCGTCAATGTTTGTAAATACTAGATAATACTAGATAACAGAATACGCGATAAATAAATCATATTGCTTAGTCGAGTAACTTCAAAAATTGAGAAAAAATATTTTCGAGAAATGAAATAATAAAAAATCGATTTTAAGGCTCTAGAGTAGAATGCAAAAATATATTAACTTTTGCTAGGCCGTATTAGGTACGTTCACCCTACAAGTACTATTACAGGTAAGGATATTTTCTCTTTTTATTCTGATCCGATCGTGAGTCTATCTTTCATTGAACAAGTCATCCAGGAAGGGAACTCGAAAATAAAGTGGCAATGAGTATCAACACTTGATGTATCTGGGCTATCGAGCCTCTAACCATCCGATCCGAAGATTACCAGCATCTACTCCCAGCTGCTCCACCACCAAAGGGTTTTGACCCAGAATTACCAGTTCCCTCAACGCGTATCACCGAGAAATGGTACTCAAACAATATCTTAACTCCAAATATTACACGTAAGGACATTTTCTTTTGAGTCTTCTAGGATCCAAATCCCCTAGAAATGTCGACTCCGAAATAAATAGATCGAGAGATCGAAAGAGAGAGGAATTTCCTATTTGCGTGAATGTTCAGTAAGTGGATAAAATATGCGAATGAAAGAAAGTGTTCCATATTATGGAGGTTTACCGTTTGCGAGCTAAAGTAGTGTGCGTCGGTTTGCATAACAATTCGACGATGCAAGTTTCATCAACAAATGACATGTTTATACGGTTCCCTCAGTGTCGAGGATCGGAACTTGGAAAGCAAAGTCGTTGTGGCGGAGTCGGTCTTGACATGACGCACGACCGCCTTCTTAGAGGCGCTAGTCTTCTAGAAGAGGAAAAGGAAGAAGAGGAAGAAGAAGAAGAAGAAGAAGAAGAGGAAGAGAAGAAGGCGTTCCGACGAAACGAAACGCGGTGTTGGAGTCAGATAAGATCGCTGAAACGGGGATCAGTAATATTTTACGAAGTCATCGAAGTTGCTCGCTAACTTCGGCATAAATTACAATGGCTGCCTCCTTCTCTCTCGCCCGCTTTTATACTCATCCCTTTCGTCAAGTCCATTCCCCCGACTATGGGAACATGGGAAATTCCACGAGCCCTATTCTCTTCGCAACGAGTGATAAACAAACACTTATTATCGCTAATAACATAGAACACTAACCTACCTCGTTGGGAACTAGTCAATTCGCACGCGAAAAGACTATACAATAATCTATAACTCTCTGGAATTGGCAAATACATAAATGCAAACACAAACACACCGAGTATCTCGTAATCGAATAAATATTTTTGTGGTAAATAATTGCAATGCTTCAAATCTACGTAATACTTGATGATTTTTAGACTAATTTTGTTATTTAGAAATTTTGAATATAGACAAATTCGTATTTTTATTGATAGAATTAATGAAATCAGAACTTTGTAAAGGGTTGTCTCAACTCTTAATTATATCATTATATTGTTGCATATTAAGTGCATTCTGTAGTATTTTGAGAATTAAAATTTCCCATAAATGCATCCAGTCTACTCCTAATTCTCAAAGCGATCATTCATATTTACAATAACAAATACTCCAAAACGAAAAAACAACGGTAAAAGAGTAAACTCATGTTATAATTCATGGATAATTCTTTGGGTTATACTGTTTCAAAATTTATTAAATTTTAATCACGAAATATACGAGGAGTATTAGGAAATTAAGAAAGTGACAAAGTTGCAAATACTTGAACGAATTTTCAGTTCGATAAATCATAGTTCCGGTCGCCATATGATCAATAAACTAAATAATTTGTAACTTTAATGATTTCATCCATTAACTATGTTTATGTCGTATTACTTATATTGCCTCTCGCCAACCTTCGATACATAACGACAACGATCGATCATTCGAAGCAGTAATCGCAATAATTTTTCGAAACAAGTCTTATTAAAAGAGTCCTCGACTTAAAAATTTCATTTTGAACGTTGAAACGTTTTCATGGAACATTTAGGGAGCACAAAGAACTGTTAAAGCGTAAAAATCGCTACGACGACGAGTTTCTAAAGAATCTGCTGTCGAGAGATTGAATACGCAACGTCTTTAGTAATTGCCGTTTGATAGTTGCCATTAGCTTCGAACGTTCTAAATAACGCAACGTTCAGATTTCATAAGTTTGGCATAAAAGTTGCGCGGAGCCATAAGACATCCACCGTGAAATCGAGTGTTTGCTCGCGAGATTAACGTCTGCGACAAGGTACAATGCCGCCGTTTATTATTTCCGACAGTCAACAAACCGATTACCATCACCGTGGACCGTTACTTAACAGTTTGCAGAAAAAAAAGGAGGAAACGAAAACTAAAAAGTTAGAGGGACATAAGGTCTGGACCATGACACGAATACATTCCACACTACGAAGTTTGCCAGGGACTTGTTCATAAATCATATCTGAGAAAATGTTTGCAGTCATGTGCGACATGTGCTAGCAAAATATCGCGTATGGCAGCGATGAATGATGGTTTTGGTGTGCCCAACAAATTAATCCGACGTTTTCGACGCGTAATTTCGAAGATTCCGATGTTTCTCGATTTTTACGCGACCGATGGCCGGTCTCAAATGTGAACGAGCCGCGAGCCGCATAAAGTTATCAAATTATTGAAACGTGTATTATTAATCAAACAAATCGTCGCTACGTGCAAAAGTGACATTGTAAATATTCGCGACGATTTAATATCGATGATATTCGTGCAATGCACTTGGGTCGTCCAACGAGTTTCTTCCGTTTTTCATTTCGTGCGACTAATTTTTGTTTTTATTTCACTTTATTGCTGTTGGCATTAGCGATAAGGGTTGCTCGGTGAAAGTGTAGGTTAAAAATTATGAAATCGTACATGAACATGAAGCAAAACCAAACCAATAAAGAAACTCTGTTCAAGGTATAGAAAATCATAAAAATTAACGAGAAAAAGTGCAAAATTGTTGAATCATAATTTTATGCCGACTTTTATTCATTCAAACGAATTGAAACAACTTTATTTTTTATTAAAAATAGTACTTCTCTGATTGCATAAGATAATAGCGTTAGTATCGCTTTCCTGATCTTGTTTACAAACACACAGAGCTTAAAGAGCACGATTTTGCAAAGAAAAATCAGTTTGAAAGTTAGAAATACAAATTTAAAAAATTTCTAACGAACCGAAACAACAAACACGCACAAATAACTCTGATTTGTAAAACTTCTGACCGCGTGGAAACAACAAGGGTGGTTTAGCCTGAGCGTAACCGAGACGTTAACGCGATAGCGATCTGAATGCCGAGAATTTCCAGTAGTTGAAATACAATATATTATATCACCCACGAAGACAGCCTATCCATCCTCGAGTGGATTATAACCTGAACCGAAACGAAGAATTAATATTCTGTTTCAACGTGCACAATTTGCTCCACGATCTCGAAGAAAAACCTGGCATTCGACCGAAATACATGGAATGATAAGATACCCTTATCTGATTCTCCTCTTCCCACGTGTCAGTCATTCCACATTTTTCAAGAATAAACCAGAATGTTTCTCCGTAAACGAAATTTTTATTAGCTAAATTCGCGTTTGACTCCACCGTGGACCGTTTGGAAAAATATATAAATACGTACGTTAGAAGTACAATAAATTTAAGATAAGTTTAATTTCTCTTATCTCGAACATGTTTTATAGGATTGTACGTTATCGTTTATTTAGTAAAAAAAATAAAACTACACGAAGAGTATTACGAAGAATTTGAGCTACCATCTTTGTTTATCCTAGAACATTTATTGTCGATACGTTTATGTAAATTAAATATAATTATTATCTGCTTAGTTGATTCTCATTTATTTTCTACTGTATTACTGTGCAATTAAGTGTTCAATAAAATCAGATAAATGTATCTACGTGTTTCATAAAATATAGACGAAAAAATTTTTTTAACCCCTTGACCCACGATTTAATTTGAGATTATGTGTGCTAAACTCGAGTACTGAATTAAATCTGCCTATAGTAAACAACAAGAAACAAACAGAACAATTGCAAGAAGCTTTCAAAAATTAATTCTTTTAAAAGACATCGAGACATTGAGCAACAATAAAGGTTGCAATCAGGTTTACTATGAGTTGGATCTTGTGATATTTATGCTATTATTGACCTGTAATATGGACCACGAATCTGACTCCTGAATTTTCTCCTATTAACGAGTACTATAATATGATCGTGATCAATAACAAAATTGGATAAAGACTGTCAGTAATCATTTAATTTTAATGTTACGACAGCTACAAGGGTGTGAAAATGATTACGACCAAGCCATAAAAATGTAAGTAGAAAGAGGTTTATATAAACGATGCTTTATTCCATCTTTCCTCAACAAGAACCCTCTGAGAGCACGAGAACACGTTGAATGCCAGACCAAACCCCCCAAATTGTCCACAAAAACGAAACTTTGTTTTCAGACAACTGGAAATTAGCATACACACATATCTGTCATAGAGTTCTATCTAGATTTATTTTCTTAACATCTTGAAAATTAATTTTTTTAATTCTTTAACGAAGATGCTCTTTTACAACTAAACGAGTTTATATAAGAAAACAGAGTTCTCCGATCAACGCGAGAGAAGTGAATCCCTTGAGATTTGAAAAAATACATAAACAGAACAATTAGCTTGGAAAAATTCGAGCAAGCGTGCAAAAGAACCAAGACTTGCCTGAAAAAGCTAAATGCTGCGCTAATCGCGCTATTAATACAGGAATTGCGTAAAGGATACGGGGCCCCAAAGGTGCCCCGGAGGTTCACAAGCCGCCGATTCGGTACCAAATTACACGCAGGCGAAATTCAATCCAAAATTAAAATCAACTTTAAAGCGCAATCTTTTACAATGTATATGTGACCAGGGAGTATTGTCTTAAATTCATCGAGACCGCCGCTATACCAATAAAAAGAAGAAAAGAAAGGGGAAAAGGTAGAAAGTGTACGGCGTGTCGGCGAAGACGGTATCACGTTTCGTGTGAGCCGATATTTGTTACACGTTCTTATAGAAGAAGATGAAAAAGCGGTCCGTCGTGCGTTCCACAGGCGCAGGAGAAGCAACCCGGGAATGGGTGCTGGCGCGGGCATTCGAAGGCCCTATTAACGAGTGACCCCCCGCGGCCGCCACAACGGGCCCAATCAACCCAAGTCCAATTCCTGGCCCCTCGCTTCGACTTGTTTTATGTAATGCCCGCGACGCCAGAATCAATTAGCCGGCCACCCTCCTATTTTGCGTATGCATGCGCGTATATGTATAGCGGCCAATCCACCCAAAAAAGGTTTCGAACTTATTTGCAACTGTCCGGTGTACCGGCCGACCACGGTAGACAAGAAAAACCGGTTGGTTGAGAGTTAGGCGGAAATTAAATGACCCAAGATAAACGGGAATAGCGGTGCTGTTCGCCACCAACGGCGCATGGAATTGCTCACGCCGATTTTGACATGAACATTTGTGGACTGTTGATACCACCATTTTTACCCTCCAGTCTCCCGAGATTTACCCCTCGGGGGCTGAATTAAACGGACCGGCGATACGATCATCCTTCAAATTTCATCAGAAATACCATTAGTGCCGCGTTGCGGTCCGCTATATGAAACGCGGAACGAATAATTGAACCTAACGTTAAGATCGTAATACGGGTATCCCCTATACGAGACGTCTCAATTTTTTAAACGCAAACACACGTGTGAGCAAGCATACGTGCTATCGAATACGACGTTGCTTCAACCATTGGATCAGGGAATCATAGATACGTTAAAATGTTATTATATCTGGCAGTCTTTGGAACGGGTTGTGAATAAAACTCTAGATATTTTCATTTATCAGGGATATAAACATTGAATGCCTGTTGGAAAAATTTATGGCCACAATCAGTTCCACCGTAATCCAGTAGAAATTAGAATCGAAGCGATACTAAAACTTCCTACGCTTCTGGGAGATTTAAATGATATGGGTCCTGAAGAATCAAAGAACTACTATCGGAAGAAGAGATTAATGAAACAAATTTGATAGAAATGATATCTGAGATCGACCAAATCAATTCAAACAGATGAGAACTCTAAGCTCAGAATTTCACCCTAAGACACATACTTTATCGACTAGATGTATCGGTGAATTCGTCGAACATACGAATGAAAACTTCAATAACAATATTTGAAACTCGAGGATCGAGAATGGGATAAGAATGATTCAATTTCGGTTACTCTCGTCGATAAGTGTCGCGTCTCAGAGAGAATCTGCTGTGGGCGCAGAAAGATTTAACACTTTAACCACCATTTTGACGGATTTCAAGATTTCATGCTTGAAATTATAGAAATCATGAATATTATTCTTCAGCAATTTATGTTGAATCTGATTCGCGTAACGATATGAATTAACTAATTCTCTAATTTAGAACTCGGTGTTATTCACGATATAAATTAACTAATTCTCTAATTTAGAACACACGTTCATAATTGGATTGTGGATCTTTATGCAAATTCATATTTTTATTAATAGAATTAAGGAAATATGAGCAGAGGGTTGTCTCAACCGCTAAATATAATAATTCATATCTTACTTTGAGTATCTCTTCTATTTTTGCATATAAAGTGCATTTTATAAATTTTCAGGAATTAAAATTTCCTATAAATACACAAACATCCGCAGTCTAATCATAACATTTGAATTGGGTCCTCCACAAATTACAATAACGATAATAACAATGCAATTATTTCTCATACAGACTGGTCCGTTACTATCAAAAGTTACACATGTAACCGCTATTCGATAACGTTAAGATATTAGACATGGGAGATTGGTTCTTCAAACGCGATACACAAAATAGCATCCTCGGTCATAAACATTCAAACAGTCACCACGAATATCCATAGAAACTATCTCATAACTCATTTTCTTACAGCGCCCCTGAAACACTGTTTCTCATGTTAATATTTCCGATTCATGTTCCGTTGATGTCGTTGCTTACGTCTTGATCTACGAGCCATTGATCAATGATACCACGAAAACGAAATCACCGTTTCATTTAAATACTATAACTATCAAATTGCCAATATTCAATTCATGGAATTCCTCTTTAAGTTACAAACAAAGTTCACGATTAATCAACTCGTTTCGAAAAATTTACGAAATAATGTCTGCATATGCTTAAATTCCCAATTAATTATTTTCTTTTTTCATTCATCGCGAATTCTTAACATTGTCGAAACTAAAACTTTCACTGTTTAATTTAAAAATTCTATTATAACTATTGAATTGCCAATATTTAGTTCACGAAATTCCTCTTCAAGTTATGTACAAGTTCCACAATTAATAAATTCATTTTCGAAAATTAATAATATATGCTTGAACTCCTAATCCATTGTACTTGTTTCTCGAGTATTTATTCTGAATGTACAACACTGTTGAGGGAATTGTTACAATCGATAATATTGTCTGCTGAAGAGCAACAGAGTTTCTTTTTCGATTGAACTGCACTGCCGATGCAGTTTAGCGTTTCATACGATCATAGTGACGAAAAAATTGAAAAAGGAGAGGGATAGAAAGGGGAGAAAGATATCATTATGCTCGTGTGCCCGTAAAATCGAAAGACTCTTGTGAAAGCCATCGGATCACAGCACGTCTGCGATACATCACTCAGCGGCAACCAGCATGGGAGCATATGGTCGGACTTTTCTTAGCTACTTACTAACCAAACAATTGGCCGTGGTATGCACAATCCAAAAAGCGCTGCCGCCCTGTGTCGGACAAAAGTGTGTGCATACATCAAACTTGTTTATATCTACGCTGGAGTCAGGACATGCAACAATACAGCAATTTGGCTTGGACCGATACGAGATCTCATCGGAGATGCCTTTCTTACCTTACCGTTACCAAGAGCGCCGATGGATAAATGGACCTTCTCATCCGTAGTGTCGCAGTGGTATAGAACCAACTTTTAACCAGTGAAATTTCCATTCCACAACTATTTTCATAGACTTCGTTCGTTCGAAAAAAGAAAGTTCTAATCATCGGGTTGACCAAAAATTTTGTGTATAATCGATGTCCTCAGACGCTCTAAAACGCAACTTTAATTCGAATCTTAAAAACACAACATTTAACCGAGTACTGTACCGAAGATACTGGATTTCTTTTATAATTCTGACATAATTTTACAACTGGACGTCCAATAGGAACGTTTTCAACATATTATGCCGACTAGTAAAATCGAAGTAGTATTTTTGTTTAAAATAAACAATTTTCACCATCTGTTTGACTCTATAAAATTCCATTAATGGACAAAGTTCTTTACGAGTTCTTTACGAAACAGAGGAATTTTTACGAATGAAAAATTATAAAACTGATCGAAAGATGGAAATAGTTGTAAGTTGGAAAGGAAAATTCATTGTTGAATATTTCCTACTATCAGAAAATTACATACTTTTCAACCTAATAAATACAGTTCGCTGATTGTGGTCGAGGCTTTCATGAACGTTGAAGCCCAAAAATGTTTTAATGACGTAATAATATTGTTACACAAATATTACTCGAGCGTTTTAAATTAATTCTGACGCTGTTTTCTGTAAGTCGTTAGCAATAATAATATTTTACGAGAGATTATTAACGAATGTTGTACTAAACGACAGAAGGGTACTGTAAAAATTGATTCTATACCACTGGCTTGCATCGACTTCACGGTGGCCCATACCTAACTCGCGCGAGATGCACCGACGCGTATGGCACTGTACCCTCCATTTCTGGAATTCGATGCGATCTTATCTCGTCTTCGAGGCCACTACGACCCCCGCAAAGAGGATCCTTGATTTACTGCAAGACCGCGGAGGGAAAAAAGAAAGAACAGTAACGCAACTCCGAAGACAGCGGCTGTATCTTCGAAAGTAACAGTTTCAGAAACGTCGCGATTTGAGAACGATATCCACCCTCTCTGGATTAGATAGCCTGACAATTGTTCTAACAATATATATATCTTAATTAGATCACCGCTTACGTTGGACTAAAGTTTCAATTGGCAACACTAGTTGTCTACAATCAAAACGATAAAACAGCACGCTCGATTTATTTATTATGAATTTTATTTATGCACAAAAAACCAGCTGTTTTATTTGATCCAATTACAAGTTCTCAATTTATCATTTTTCCTAACATCATGTATTTTTTTCCTCGATTGAAACATATTGAAAATCCCAACAGAACTTCTTGCTAATTGCAAATATACAAGCAGACTTGTTACGCCAGATTAGTTTCAAGAATTTAATAAAATAGTTTGCAACAACAAAAAAATAGTAGAAAAATATTTGAAAGCACAAATAAAATTATAAGTAGCCGACAATGAGCACTACTTTGCACCTCTCAAAATTAAAAAACAATGGAATAAAGGACATTTCACCGTTAGAATGTTTTATTTTTAACAATTAACGCGCATTTATTGTAGTAAAAAAAAACACTACTGAAGCTTTATATTTAGTGTTAATTCTTGAAACAAAACTGAATGTTTAATCCTTAATTTCAAAGATAAGGCTCCTCCTCAATGTGTTTCATTTGTTATAATTACTAGTTTGTCTTTATTACGACAACTCGATTGATTATATGTAACATTAGTATTCCGTATTTCACCTGAATAACTCCTATACTCAGAGTTTATGCCAGTGGTGCTATTGGGATACCGGCCGTACGCTCTTTGTTTACGGTCTTAGCAATAATGAATACAAATGTCCTTAATCGTCGTTTCAATACTTACAGAACTCAGAGGACACGTCTGCTCGTCACGACGGTTTGTTTGCGACTGATTTATGTAGCTAGATACTTTCAGGTAGCCGAGATTTCGAGTTTCTAGAGATCTCTAATTGTCGCCACGCAAAAATCACGAACGAAGAGAATCCTTCGTGAACGATACACAAATGCGCGAAAAGACTACGAGAGATGTATTTCTAATTTTAAAACGGAACTATTTGCTGGTTTATAAATATTACTCACCTCTTTCAGCGGTACTTTGAACGGTAGAATTTTTGTGCCACTTATAGTTTTTCCGAAAGGTTTGTATTCCAACCACCTAAAGTATAAAAGAACAATAATGTCAAACAAAACAATTATTAAAATTAATATGAAATTCAATTCCTTTACTATTTTCTACATTAAACAATGAGACATTCTGAAACGTAATTTTCTTCTCTGTAAAATTGTATACGGTCTAAAAAGAATTGAAAATAAAATTTGTAAAAGATATGAGAATTCTGTTGGGCAAAACTGTAACAATTCTATATAGTTTATGAGTATATTATTTAAAAAAAAATATAAACAGGAAAACAATTTGTTCAAATTGTTCCTCTTAGTCTTATTTTAATTTCACCCTATATGTGCTCAATTAGATTCAAATACAATGATTGATTGCCCTCAAACTATTTCAGGACGCTCTTTGCTTTACGTTTAGGATCATTATCCTGCCTAAAGAACTAATCTTTTAACATATTATATACGTGGAAAAATTATTTCTTCCACAATCTATTTACATTTTATTTGACTTGATTAAATTCAATAAAGAGGCTCTATTGTATCAAAAGCGAAACATTCCTGTATCATACCATTACTATCTCCATGTTTTATGAAACCTATTATTTATTTAGGATTAAATTTTATATTTACTGGACGTCTTACAAAACTAATACTATCTTTATGTGCTACAATGTTTTCATAAAGAGATGTTGTACCGTCCTACTTGAAATATTTGCGTAGTACTAACTGCTGGTGCAATACGCTTCGCTTATACCATTCTTTTACGACTATGAGAATTTAACACCCATTTAGAAATGTGTAACCATCAAGAAAAGGAAGATGTTCTATTCGCTCTTGGTTTAATTTGTATATCAATAACTTCCTTATTCTCGCTTAATTTTGAACTATTTCTATATCACTTTGTAGAGAAGAAAATAATGTTTCAAAAGACCCATAGTTTTCATTGATTCATAAAAAAAATACTAAAGAAATTTATCATCCTCAAGAAATGATTATAATCAAGTTATATTTTTGTCCGGTACTGTACATGTATGTTATTATGTCAGCAGGTAGATGCAACAGGTAAGGACAAACAAAAGCAAAAAGAGAAAGAAAGGAGTATATATAACTATAATGATAGCTTACTCGAATTTCATTTTAGGGTTAATTTCAACAAACAAAACTCGAAGAAATTTGAAAATTTGACAGTGGCAATATTGTTTACAAAATACTTTGCTTTGGAACAATTGATAAGGATTCGTAGTTTCAAATAAAAATATTTGATTTGTATACATGTGCTATTTCGTTCGAATAAAATAGCACCCTCTATTAATGACTCTATCTATGAAAAGCATATGCTTTTCAACCAATAAGTTAGTCACCATGCTAACCCAAGTCAAAAATACGTTTAGATATATTATATATTTATTATTAATTACTGTTATATGAGACACATAAAATTGAATTTCTATAATAACTTTTCGATTCATAATTAAACAGATCTATTCTACGACCTCAGCCTAGCGAAGAAATGAAAATATTCAAAAAAGTCGGCACAACATAACCTCTTTACAATGTGACCTTAGATTAAGACCAATAAATAACTTCGAATGTCTGAACAAACCTAGCGGTGCTATATAAAGTAAAAGCTAATTAATACTTACCTCTCGGGTATAGACTTCGGCATATTCGTCGTTTGTTCAAGTATTTTTTTTAAGAACTTAAAAGCGTAACATCAAAATGCAAACCACTAACACAGCACACATACGCAGTAGCGGATGCAGTCGATATTAGCGCGACGCAGAACGATCGATCGATCTTTCGATTTTCGCGCGCATCACCTCTTTATTAACAAATTATCCTCTTGCTTTTTATCGATCATTTCAAACGTATTCAACGTAAAATACGAACTAAAATATATTTATTTATTTAAGTAATTATTTATAAGCACAAAAACTGTTGCAATATTTTTAAATAAAATTGTCAAATACGTACGCAAGACGGTTTCTGCGAAATAATACGTCGCAGGGTTGGTTTAAATGTTCTAATCTTTCATTCATTATACGAATGTATATTTTTTTATATGAATTTCGTAAACGTGACAAATGGGCTGAACGAAAAACGAAAAAGTTTTAAAAATCGAAGGTTTTTATTAACTTGTTGGACACTGTACGTCACCATCTTTTCTTGCTTTCAGTTGAAAGATCTCATTCAACACTTTTTTCTCTAATTCCAAAAGCGCAGGTGGCTTTTTGTACTATAAAATAAATAAACATAGAATTTATGCATGAACAGTAAGACGAAATCTAAATGTTTTCCATACCGTAATAATTAAGGTATTGTGTTGATGTGTAAAAGATATTCTGTCTTGTTCCGGTTTTACTCCGACCCGTTCTAAATCTGGAACTCTTATCTTTTTAAAATATTTTTTATTACTTGTACGAACAGTTATTGTTCCATCATCCTCTGCCGTTACTGAATATACATTTTGTGGATATGGTAAATTTCTTATGCGCCATTCAAGTGAAGTTTTTGTTATCCTTCTAGTAATAAATGGCTAGAGAATGTATATGATTATCATTAATCATACTCAAAAGTTTTAATCTTTTGTACTATAAGGCCGGGGACACACGAGTTTTTATGCCCCCGGCCTAAATATGCCTAACAAATTCCTTTATTTTCTACCCTAGTTTTGTTTTAATATGCATAACATTGACTAAAAGCAATTAGAAGTTACTGATTATTTGACGTATAGATAAATTAGGATACAAAAGGTTAAATATATAATAAATCTTCTGCTTGTGTGGTACATTCGATATGTAGTCAATTTTAATAATTAATTGATGTTAAACAGAACAATTTATGAAAAGAAATATTAAGGTTGTTTAACACCTATCTTATGAAAATAATAAAATAAACTTTACGTACATTACTTGAACTTTCCTGAATTCCACAAATTTCAATATTATTTTGTGTAGGTTCAGGATCTCCAATTTCTATGTTCCAGCCTACATTTTGACCAAGTTTACCTGTTTCTTTCCAAGCTCTTCGAAGTAACACATTAGTTTCTATATGATATTCTTCTACCATTTCCCTGTCATCTTCCATTAAAAAATGAATTTTTCTTTTTCCTAAACAGATCACAAAGATATTGGTATCGAGAAATACATATGATAGCTTTACATTGTTATAAATTATAGAATATTAAACATTTATTTACCAATATTTCATAATTAAAATGTATGCAATAAACAATGAAATACAGATTTTAGTAAGTTATAAATTAAATGCAAACACATTAGAAATGTAATTACGTGCATCGTTAAATGACACATTTAGTAATGCATTATTTATCACTTACCTACATAAAATACATAATTAAACTAATATTTGTAAAGCAAACATTTCAAATGACAGTTACTTATTGATCAAACATTTCAGAGGTTAAAAGTATTCATTTCATAATATTACATTTTCAATTATTGTTCAAATAGAATTTTAATACAGATAAATACAAAATAACTTAAATATCAATAATCAGATAATAAATTTTTAATTTACCATCTTGAATAATTGCTGTTTTCTTAGCACTTTTAATCAAATTCAACCACTGATTAGACGCCATGGATAAATAAATTTAATAACTACACTAGCCAACTAACAAGGAATATCTGCAATTTCTGATCACGTTTTTGAACAAATTGCACGTTTGTAAAGTAACCGAGACGAAAGCACCGGCTAAGCACCGAAATTCAGCACTAATTTTTCGCTATAATAACTTAAGATTAAGGATTAAGACTTTCTACACAAATGTCTCTACTCTAATACTATCCTAAAACCTATTGAAGATATAAAGTTGTTTTCTGAACAAAATTTGTATGACTTTTTACGATAGATAGAACCATAGCTTCTTTATCAGCGGTACCTCTCACACCAGTACAGTGTCAATGTACCAGACGACAGACCTAACCCAGAGGAAATTACTAGATACCAGCTTCTACGCTTCGGGCAGCTTCGGGAATTCGAGAAAGAGGGCAAATGTGAGTCTATCCTGCTTGTTCTCGAAACAATTGAAATCCGATTTGCGTTAACTGACATACGATTTCGAATCTCGATCAATTCTACCAGACGACAGACCGATACCAAGTAAATTACCCCTCCGCTTACGTACAACTTGATAAAAAAACCAGTGGTCAATTGAACTACTTACATCGGTAAAGCTAGCAAACGTAGAAAAGTCTTTTTTCCCAGTTTCAAGGTGAAATCGAGCGGCCGGCGATTAAGGATGTAAACACAGACTGACTGAGCTTTCAAAACAAGTGTATCGGATTACTGATCCTGGCTTAGTAATATTAGCAATGGTAAGAATACAATTACTTTAAAAAAATATTGTAGAACACACAAGATATAGGCATAAGAAATATTCATATATTATTATATTCGTATTTTGATCGACCGAGTTATCTATGAATAATACAATATATCGATATTTCATCTTTAAGAGACACTATCGAATCTATCGAATGTATCGAAAGATAGATGTCATGCATTGTGACAAATCATTAAGTAATTAATTATGTGCTTGGTATTTTTCTCTATTTATTTTACAGTCGCAATTCTTACATGTATCATTAATGTTATTTTCAATATAAGATTTAACCTTTTCTTCGGAAATATATATCGAGAATCGAGATGATGGACCATGTGATCACCTACCCTCCCCAATTATTTCGCAACGGTTAACTGTCGTTTGGGGTCGCCATTCTTTTTGTGGAAAGTGGTGCAGTTAGACGCATTGACATTTTCGCGTCTAATGAGGTACATACTTTTTACTTATTGTCATCTAAACGTTTCTAATCGTTACTAGTACTCTCCTTCACTCTCTGTTGGCGTTTTCGTTTAATATTAACATGTATCTGTTACAAATTCAGTCGGAATCGTAAAAAAAGTTTAATCAACTTCGCGCGCCTTTTCTTTCATATCTTATCGACATCAATTATGATATTCTTAAACGATATCACCATCTAATAGAACATAATCATGTCCAATTGATACTTAATTAAGATATAGGTACATTTATTTTAATGCATTTAATCGTAATTTATGTTTTATTTCTATTACGAACTTTGGTTGCTGCAATTCGAATGGAAGGAACGCTACCGGCATGCAATCGACGCCATTATACATGGAAACCGCTAATGGAAGGAATTTCAAATCGAACATTAGTAAAATCAACTTTATTATATCAAATGAGTATGTACCTATATATATTTACATATTTTTGTCTTTTTATCGATTAAATTTAATACTGAATCGATAAATAGACAGGTCTGTGTGATTATTCAATTATTTCATACCTCAATTTTTTTTTCAGAAATTTTGATGACCGCGTGCAAAGCGGCCGGTAGAATCAGTGGTTGTTCCGTAGTATAGTTTTTTGTTTTTTGAAGCATAGTAGCTTCTAGTAGATTATCGTTTCGATTTCAGGGATACGCGGAGGTAGAGTCAGTGTTTATTGCGCATTCATAAATGTCTTTCAGAGCATGTGGACTCTCTTTTCTTTACTCTTTCACATTTTTTAGAATGTTTTTGTTGACAATTCAAATTACTTGTTACCGGTATTAGAGTCAGTGCATCACCAAAGAGAACCTATTGGGCGATGCTCTATGAACAAAAAATGTGAGTATAAATATATGTATGCTTTCAAATTTTGCAACCTCGGTTAAAAATTGTTAAATTTATTAAGAAGCTTTCCTCAGTTTTGAATAGAGACTTTCATATTAAATTAAAAATCTCTATAATTTTAACAAGAGATTATAATTATTTTTTTTGTGCTTTACAGTATCTAGATCTCTTCCTTACATCCTGGAAATCAGCAGGACCATGCAGATGATTTTGCCAATGATTTCCACTGAACATCATGACAGTATTACTTCATTATACTCAACGATTGGTAAGTCGCATGCGATCTTTTTTCAAACCACTATCATGCGCACGCAGTTGTACGCAGATTGCCGTTCTGCAGGCGAAACTTTAAACGTTAATAACTTTTTAACAAAGCCTCAATCAACAAACTGGTATTCTTGATTTTTGTCTTATTTTGGTCTCTAGAATCTCCTATTAAAATTTTTCCCAGGGGTGGACGAACACACTGTATAGTATACTTTATCAAAGATTCTCTTACTTGAAAATGATGTAATATTTATAATAGAAATACACAATGGTCATTAGTCTTTGTCAGTTGATTTCAGGGTTTGGTACGTACCTTAGAGTGTGAAAGTTGTTTGCAATGTTCGGGTGTCGGAGGAACCCCGGGGAATCCTCTCTAGTTTAGGCTCTTTTGCCCCGGGCATTATGTGTGAGAACCGTGGAGTGTTTGTTTGAGAGAATGCGTTCTGGAATTTTTTAAATATAGCGTTAGGTAGGTAGGTAGCTTTCTGGTATGTGTGCACTAGCCTTAAGTAGGTAGGGTCAGGGCAAGACTGTCACAGGTCTTGTACCTGTAGTTTGATCTGAAGAATCGAAACGTTAACCGATCCAAACGGATTGTACCGTTTATTTTGGTTGTACTTTCGGTTCTTGTTACCGTGCGGCGACTTTAGAGTCGCGGTCGTGGTAAGTTCCCCGAAACGCTCGCCCAACTCGAGTTCCACGAGACTTCTGATTCCTAGAATCGTTATCGGACTGTATACTGCATGGAATCTCGAGCCTAGGCTTAAGTTTCAGGCTTCGGCAGGACCGCCAAAGAAAGAAAAGGCTTTGTGCCCGTAGAGGCCTTGACAAATTGCCTCAAGAGTAGGCTGCAACAAATGGCTCTTCATCTTCATTTTCGGATGAGCATGGAGAGTCATTTTTCATTACTACTTTGTCACTATACTCGTCTGTAGTTTTTCAGATGGTGCTTGTACCACAACATCTAGTATTTTTTAGGAAGGTACAGAAATTTTTCGACGAAATTAAAAAATTTCAAATCATTTTGAAAAAATTATTTTTGGTTATGGGCGTTAATTACAATTATTTTTTGTGTATACACATACCCCCGAAATCCTACGCACTTTTGAGAAAAAAATTCCTAATCGAAAATATAATGTATGGCCAAATATTCCCCGGAAATTTCATGCGAATGTTTAAAATATTATAACTTCTGAACGGATTGGAGGATTTTAATGTTTCAAAATGCAATCGACGCGTATTTTAGCGAAGAATATTTAGAAATTCTAAGAATGTTGGAGAAATTGTTCCTTAACCCTATAAAATGAGAAAACCCCCATAAAAATGATCCAATTTTCAAACGACCATAACTCCTACAATTGTGAATGTATTTCACTGAAATTTATTGATGTAGTAGGGTTTATGAATACCTACCTAAAGCATCAAACAAATTTATTAAAAATGAAAAACAAATTTTAAAGAAAAATCGACAGGGGGTAGGTATACAATTTCTGTAATTAATGTTGGCACCGAAATGATAATGGGGCCCTAGGTCCCAGAGAATTGGGCCAAAAGAATGCACTGGATGTTACTTACATTTACATATGATAAAAAGAACAATAATATTTTTTCTATGTCAAGCAGAAAACTTTTAAATAATTCTACTGTGAAAATTACATATCAAGTGAGATTTTAAAGTATAGATCTCAGAATATTTAGTTAATTTTTATATACAATTGCTGAGAATAAGGACTTCCATATAGTTTTATCATTTGTCATTCTTTACAACACAGTTAATAAAATTATCCATACTAATAAAAATATTACATTTGTATCAATAGAATTCTGTAACTCAATATTGCTTGCAGTATTGTTTTAATGATTTCTCAGGCAAAAAACTGTGCGAAACTTTTAATTTTCTGCAATTATGCGAGGATGGATAAGTATCATCTACATATATCATATCAAAGTACATTCAGTACTTTCCCCAAAGGTTTATTCAGCTTTATTTATACAATATAGAAATTTTATGACATGGGAGATCTTAAAATCTGATGAATTAAAGATTCATATAAATGTGGTTCGTTTGTACAGTACACGAACAGAGTTATTATAAATTATTCTTTTTATAGTAGTCTTTAACAATATGATCTCCACTCGCTAAGTACAGTATGTAAAACAGCGCTGTCCAAACCAGGGTCCGCGAGCCCTGTGGGGTTCTTCCATTTCCTTATTGGTTGTCAAAGTTATCGCGCGATACTAGGAAAGCGACCACTCGTGACACACGACGCAAAAATGAGCCAATACTATTATTTTCAGCAAATTCTGTCTTATATTTCTTTCGTTTAACGTTTGAGGACGGCTAGATTGACATGGCAGCATTTTTAGGGTCATGCGATTTCTGTGACAATGTAATGTGGGGAGAGGGGGGCGATTAGAATGGGAAGTAGGCGCTCGAAAGACCCCCACGCTGGATAGCGCTGATGTAAAGACAGCCTACACCCAATAGTATAAATACAATTGTGTACGTAAATATTAATAAAGAGTTGACTATTATAAATTGTCGGCATAAACAATTTTCTTGTTTTGTTTGTTTTTTTTTAACATTATAACATATATCTCATTATTACTTTATATATATATGCATATACATAAATACATACGATTCGTATATATATAGTATTTATAGAAAATTATACTAACTACATTAATATATACATAAAAAGGCAAATGTGATATACCTGAACTTCACTCATTTCTTACTTTATAAAAATATGTGTTTTTTTTTTTTATGTTTGTTCATATTTTGATCAATACTATTATCAATAGTGTAGCAGTTCGATACATTGCTATGAACGTATGCACATACTTATATTACGTACTACATATTCGTCGTCATTGTATATTACAATTTATTATTAAATTTTGCTTGAATGAAGTACGCTAACTTTTCTCAGAGTAGTTTTCTGTACAGGGCATGCAATAGCTAATAGAACAATATGTTGCGTTCCACGTCTCAGACATTTGCCTTTTATCATTTTAATTGTTCCTTTTATTTTATTTCCATTTTAAATGCAGATTTAACGTTGCATTAGATCCTTATACTTCTGTCGTAATAGTTTATGAATATTTTAAAATCACATGAATGTTAAAGTAGCAATAAAAAGATATTTCTTTCACTGGCATCGTATTTCGTTTTATTTCACTTGCATCGAGTTATCTTATAATATACTAATGAAAGTGGTCATTCCAGTTTGATCAAAGTATGTGTATATTCATGAAGCTTGGAGCGTATACGACATTGGGCATACACGAGCTCTGAAAAATTAACAAGCAGAATTCACGTATGCTGAAAGAAAAATAATAATAAAAAAAAGGAAAATTATTTTAATTACAATTATTAAATAATATTTTGATGAATTTTAATATAAAAAAAGGTGTTATTTCGAACGTATACTACATGATAATTTTTTTCTTTTTCGTACTCTCTCAAGAAATATTGCGTGTCTACTATATCGTCGACTGAAATAATAAATGAAAAAAAAAAAAAAAAACTTTTTCGTTTAAACGTAACGTAGATTTGTAAAGCGTTGACTATCGTTTATCTATTTCTAGACATTATCTAATCGTTTCGTATTACTATATGTACAATCGGTGTTTATACGTTTGGTGATTATTTTCCAGTTGTAGAGAAAGACATAACTCAATGTGAGCTTTTTAAAATAGTTTTGTAAAGATGTCGTTAGTAAATATGACGTACAGACATACCAATTTGTTAAGCAATGAAAATTCTTCCAACACAAACCGTTCTTATATTATCGTATTTAATAATCCTAAGTAATTTTCGTTCTTAGCACCGCGTTTTCGTAACACTTTAAGTACCTTGAGCGTACGAAGAAAATTTTATTTTAAACGCGATCTCCTGATAATTTCATTCCTTGTGTTCTGGGTTGGGTTTCGTCTTCGGTTCCATCGTTGTAGAACGCGGATGATGAGGATTCGTTTGATTCCTTGGCACTAACAACACGTTTCCATCCGCTGATTGTTGAAGGCTATATTCGTACGGATGATACTGATTGCCATCAGGATCTCGCAAAGACTAAAAATTAAACGATATTGTTGGTTTCATTTGTTACGGTATTCTTCTTGATGAATTTCCCCGATTAGACCAACAATGATACAGTAACTGTTCGTACAATATTTGCGTCTAACTCTAAAACCTTGCATAATAGTACAGAGAAAATATTTTATTTTCATTTGATGGTGCTTGAACCTGTTCGAGTATAGACTCTTAGAATTTGACTTCATTTTTCAAGAATCGACTTGATCGGAACAGGGTGCGATAGAGTAAGTGCTAAAAGGGAAATATAAGGGTTTTATAGTCCCTGAAGAAGTTAAGAAAACACACATATTACTTAGAGTCAAGAGGGTGTGTCCCTTGTTTCTTTGATGACTGGAAAACTGAAAGAGAAATCTATTAATTCCTAGTGATACCTCCTTGAAGTTGTAAAGCCAGAGAATAGAAAATATTCACAAGTTGAATTTGTTAATTCAGCCAAAGAAGGTGGGGGGCTAAAGTGTAACCCTGTGGGCCAAAGAATTCCAAGGCATTCTTTTGAAGAAATTAATCTCTAGAGATGAACAAAGGTTGAGATGGCAAAAAGGTTTTTTTATCTGTTGCCAGAATTGAGTATCACCCAAAGAAGGATCTATTTTGATCATCTGGTGGGGTTGCAAAGATGTTGTACATTCATGTCACATCTAACACTGAGATATGGTCTGAAAAGGGATTCGTTAGACAATTATTACTTCTCCATAAAGGAAACTATTTTTTTTTGAATGGTTTCAATCTTTGGTCGAAACTATCAATATCTCGGTTTGATATAATTAATATTGTAAGTGATTATATACTAACTTGAAACACATGACGGTAAAGTTGACTAAATTTGTCTTTGACGCGTTGCCTCTCGAGAAGCATGAATTCGTGTTCTCGTATAAGTCTTATCTTACGGTCTCTCATCTCTTTCACTTCATCAGCGAGGCTGATAATTTGGTCTAGTTTGCGTTTTCGACAATTTTGAGCAGCGACTTTGTTCTTGCCTCGTCTTCGGATGTCGCGTATCAGGGATAATTGAGCTTCGCTGAGATCGTATTTACTAAGACGTTCGTTAAATTCGTCCATAGGTAGATTAATAATATCGTTCACTGGAATGGGCACGTTCAATGCTCGGGCTCTTTTCTCGTCTCTGGTCAGATGCTCATCGTTCTCACTTTTACGTACTGGAAAAGACAAATACAGAAGTAGGTGACGTTAAAATTAACACGCGAAACAATTGTAACATTTCGCTTCAAACTTTGAAATTAACCTTTTTTGTCACGAGAAACTGGACGTTGAAGGGATCCGGAACTCTCCGCGGGTAAATGATACGTATGATTATGGTGAACGTGTTCTATAGCGGAACGTCCTGAAAATGACAAATCTGTTATTAACATGCTCCCCACATTTCATCGATTTTGGGCATCGCAGAGAAACAAAGGTTGTAGAAGGAAAAGAATCGAACGATCGAATTGTTGATCTCGGATTCCAACCCAGATCTTTCGACTGTCGGACGATTACTTCGACCAATTAAGTTCCTCAGACCGTTGACGATTCGTGCTCACCTAATTAGATATCTTTTCATCCATGGTAGCTGCTGGATGCAAATGTAGGTCACATGTATTTAAGACACACGTCTAGTTAATATATTCATCTACTATTTAACCCCTATATCAATAACCAAATTGTTCGCGGTCGTTCCCATGCCCTATTCCAGAGCCAGGCAAATGTTATTCGCGAATAACGAATACAAATTTTCGATTCATTCGTAAACTCTTTATCCACAATTTTGTTCGCCAAGATATCGATTTAAAAAATTCTTTAACGAAGTACATTTAGAAGCGAATCTGATATTTTTATTCTTTATCGTTTATCATCATAAACGTAAACTCCAATGAGGAATCTTCGCTGGGAGGCACCCTCATTAATAATTGCTGTTTAATCATACACGAAGATTAGATTGTAGTTTAATTATTTAGAGGGAATGTATGTAGAGAGTGTATAAAGGATTTATCAGCGACGTGAAACCTTAGAAATGATTTCGTTCTACCTGTTTGATGACGAGTAAAATCTACGCTGCAGGTGTACTTCATTTCGGGTTGCGGTCCAGCTGCACCCTCGATTGGCCCCGTGTAAGCGTTTCCTGGTGCCCCAGCACCAACCGTATGCGAATCGTATTCGTATTTGATCGGTGTGGTTGGATGTGCTGTAGCACCCAGAGGCGAGCCTGTAATTAAATTACAATAAATTAAAGCCCATTTGCAAAAACGGTGTCTATTTTTGGTCGCTTAATTTTAAGTACACTGACCTGTTTCTTGTTCCTGGAAATATCGTTTCGCGAACATTTGATGCTTTTTTTGTGCCACCGGTGGCATGGTGCGTTCCGTTTGGCATCTCGGGGAACCACCGTTTCTGCCGGAAACGGAATAACTGCAGTCGTACGACATACGATACTTGCTGAAAATTACAGAATATACTAAATATTTTTAAGCTATCTGGTAATTAACATTTCGATAATACGGAGGAATCGTTACAGGTGTTGCATGCGTTCGAAGAAAAGCGTACCAATATCTTGACGAATCACTCGCGACATTCAAATTAATCTTATATTTAATACGACTATAAATACTATCGTTCGAGTAACCTTTTACTTTATCTCCCACACTCTTTATTTGCGAACGATCGGACTACGTTTCTTATCAAAAGAATACACTCTGTTGGCAGTTTGTACTGTAGCAACGATCAGGAAATACAAGGTTCTATACCAGCGTTTCTTGAACTTTGTTCTGTGCGTTTCGCGAAAAATTGTAATTAATAATTGGAAAACAGAATTTGTAGCCTATATTACTTCAATAGAATAGTCTGAATAACAGTTTATTTTGGTGGATTTTGCATGACGATGACATGTATGAAAAGGTAAAGTAATTTAATTTATCCTCTTGAAAACCATAATTTCAATTTTTGTTCTATAGATTTAACAATTTAACGTAAAATATTTAGGTAATTTTATAATTTGTATACGCGTGTATATTCTTATCTTTCGAAAATGCTAATGCATTCGAGGATTGAATAATTTCATTTTAGAAGCCACGAATGAATCAAACTGACATCCAAGATGATTCGAAAAGTAATCGATCGGTCAATTTCAAACACAGCTCATTTTCTTCGTAATACATTTCATCAGAGACTGAACCTAACATTCTTCATTTAGTTTTCATTCATGTAAAGGTTAGTTTATCTAAAGAAAGTTAATTTTCCTTTCGAATATTATACATTTTTTAATTTTCCATTTTTAATTTTCGTGAAGACAAGTTCAATACCAGCGTAAACTTTCTGACTTTAAGAAAATTGATATTTGCGATCAGATGAAGCATCGTTGAAGAGGTTAATAATATTCTATATTTATCAGTAAATAGTAAAACAAATCGACAAAAAAAGAATGGTTTTCTATAATTTAAAATTGCCTCTTCATACCCACAGAAAAGTACAATTCAAACCAATACGGTTCTTTAAAAAAGAATTCATAAATATCAGTTACTTTTAAAGCTGTTACTCGATAATCTCCAAATTAATGGAAGTTAGAAATTGTATCACATGCCATAGAGAGTATTCAAACTTAAAGTTTTACGTCCAGTTATACCTGCGCGTGGTACATTTCAGCAGGCTATAAATTCGTCAGTTTTACAAATATCAATTTAATATTTAGTATATATATTCTCGAGACTATATATTAAAAGAAAACGCAAAAAAAAATTCGATTTTTTTAATCCCACGAAGTAGAAAGGCCCCTTAATGGAACAGTTGATGGTACTCGACTGATATGGCGACAATGCTTCCGTTTCGATGGAATGATTTAATCACCTAGCATAATCCATGGTGTAATGAGAATCGGCTTGTGTATGGCTAGAGTTAGATCCAGTTTCCATCCATTCGCCATCGGAAATGGATGGTACCCGTTCACTGCCCATGCTGCTGACAGCACTATCGCTGGATGCATCCATCCTTTCGTCTGTTACACCCGGAAGTGTCGTAAGACCTGTTGCCGAAGAAGCGGTACCACCACCTGTCTGAACTGCTGACAAGGCCGTTGCTCCCGTTGGACCCGAAGCATTGTTGCTACCATTATCCAGCATGCGCATAGTGTAAATACCTGTAACATTTCATTCAATCCTCCATTACAATTTTTTTATTACAAATTTACGTAGCACTAACATAATATTACGTACAGGTATCTGCAAATACAATAACCTATCAAACAGGCAGATTACAACTTCTACGAGCAGGTGCATTTATCTCTGTTTACTTTTATATACAGTGTTTCTTGGAAACTAAATTAAATGATTCAGGAGTAAAGATAACGCGATACAAGTAAATGTTATCTAAGAAATAATAGAATAATACCAACTTTCGTGTAAACAAATTTAGTGACCCCTTGTTATCCTCTTAACAATTGCTCTGAAAGAATTTGTTGCACGTAAAAGTATTGAGCCATTTAATTGAAAAAAAGTTATCTTCGTTAGAGCCTGAGAACAGCTGGTTATATTTTATTTGAGCCACATACAGAAACATGCAAGAAGTAACCATTATTATTCAGGACTAATGACTGCTCGAAATCTAATCAAACTTAGAGACGAAAATATAGAATTTTAATAGGTATATTTTATAGGTATTTTTTGATTTTCTGATATACTGGGCGAATAACACAATTCAAATGATTTAGGGCTTGAATTGTATGGATTCGAAAGGCTTTCAAAGTATAACAAAATTAAGGTTGAACCTAACTTTTATTACGTGGGTGGAACGGGGGTTAACTTAAAAATGTTTAATGGAAACCCATACGAAAAAAATATATTTCTTCATCACATGCTATTGAAATTGAAATTGAAATTGCAATATTCTGATCCATGACTTATTCAATTCAATTAACAAACTATAAGTGCAACTATTTGTTTCTTTTGTGCACTGAGATACTAAATTGAAAATCATGAATTTTCCGCGTCATTAAGCGCGTCATACAAAGCGACAAGAAACCACAGCAAAGAAACAAATTATGTAAACAGATCATTTCTATCCAAGCAGAGTCGAGCTAGCATATTTAAATCTTCAATGTTTACAACCGCTTTTTGTAAAGATTGTTTGACCCTAGCAGGTAATATTTTAAAACTTGCTAAGTCATCGTTTCACTGAAAAAGTACACGACCCAACTATAGACTTCCCTAAGAATAGATTGTCTTTTAATTTGTTAACAAATGTTAGCATTGGTCAAAAGAATATTATCAAAAGAACTATTCTCCGAGTTTGATTATAGAAGCAATGTGTTACATGCATTACACATTTTCGTGAAGAAGTTTTGTATTCTTTTGTTTTAAATTTCTACCTACTCGAATAACTCAACAAGTATATTTTAGAGAAGTTCACTTCCAATGACATAATCGCAAATAGCGATACATATCAATTCCCAGACATGTATTAATAAAATGTACTTGTAACACTTCTTGTAGTATCGATATAATTCAAATATCATCAAGCATCATCGAGATCTTAATAAGGCATTGATGTAGCTAGTCTGGTTTCAATAATATAAGATTACGGTACAATAATAATTATTAATTCTAATACTTAAATGTAATTATTTATTTACGTATTTCACGATATTGTAATATTACTTTTATTATCGAAGAGGTACAAAAGCCATTGATTACTGATACCGAAAACTGGTTATAACTCCGATCAAGTTAATTGTTCGATCAGTAGCGTAGCAAGTAGGGCGTTACTTTTGATCTACTGCGATCAAAAACAAGTTTCTTATTTGCTTCTATTGGAAGCAATAACGCGGAGAAGCGTTTTCTTTGCCAGTGATTCACTGAATAACTTTAAGAGTTCGACAGCTTCGTAAACTTGCCGAGAAATATGTTTTCCTTGTTCCATCGAATCGTTTAGATGATACATTCGAATGTCAACTAGATCGCGATCACTATGACGCGGATAAGGAATAGTCGAGAGAAAAATAGTTCAAAGTTACGTAGAAGTAGCGTTGCTAAAGTTGATAAAGAATTCTTTAAGATCTATTATAAGCATATTGCAGTTGAGAAATCTTGACGTACGATCTATAGGACAACAACGGACAGACGGAATGGACTTCGAAACGAAAATTTTGTTAACAGGAAAACAAGAGAAATAACTTTGTAAACATTGCAGCTAACTTTTTCACTTTCTTCTTGTCTCGCTGTTCGTTCGATAATGTTTTATGCATATTATGTATGGCAAATTCACGTATTTTTTATTCAGTTTACCGAGTGCTACGAGATAATTTAATATTTTTTGCGATAAACACGATGAATTTACGATCCAAATTTCCAAAAGAAAAAAATTAACTGGTTAGTCGATCAAATGATTCAGACTGCAAAATAAACAACCAAAAATGCACTCTCATATAATATCAGCAAATGTGGCTTATGATTTCAATTGGTAAATGTTTACTTTTCCGACGACTTGGGTATTCTGGCGAAAGAAAAGAAGTAATTGTGGTTCGGTTTTAAATTTCGCAATACAATCATCAGAAATATTAAGCTTTAATGATAATTATATTTTAAAAACTAAGATGCAGCAATTATTTTTTTTTTAACAGAATTATTAACAATGGAATTACTCGTTTGTCTAATAAATGATGGTTTGTGTATTTTTATAAAGATTCTCCTAACGATCACAGTCGTTTTTTAATTCAAATGCGACGCGTGAATAGAAATTTACTTGAAAGAAAACGAAGATGTACTGGTGCAATGATATTACGTTTCTCAGAATCATTCAGCATATTCAGCTACCAGAGAATCGTACGTGCCTGGTGTCAAGTTTCACTCGTTCTTATCATCTAATTTGAGGAAGGAAATACAGTGCTTTATTGCAATTTTTTAGTTGTCAGCAGAATTACAAAACGCATACGTCAAGGTTCAACCACGGTGTATTTCAGAATCATTTACACGATACTATTTCGAACAGTATCCAACTATACAAAAATAGACCGATGCATCGCTGTGATAAATAATAATTGAAATGGGAAAGGTAGCAGCGATTTAAACTTATCTCGACGAGTTCGCGAAACGTTCGCGTGACAGTGGTAACTACGATTAATCAAATCTTTTTTTATCACACTTTTTTCTATTAGAAACAAGTTACAATCTGTCCGACTTTACGATTACTCGGTTTCGAAGTCATTACGATGAAATGCGCGCAATACAGTCAACCGTGGCGATGGTTAACGACATGACGTAGAGCAATAAAAATAGTACACAGGCGGGGACGTCGAATTATCGTGACTCAGCGTTTTCGATTTCTGCGATAAGGCTATCAAACGTTTCGATTCGCTCTCGAATCTGATCTATGGATCGTCAACGGGTTATTATGTAACTTTATATACTTATTCGGGGAAAACGCGTGCCTAAATCGTAGCCTCGCAACGCGTAAAACGTACGGCCGTTCCGAGTTCGGTGGATTCGATGCTGGTTATAGAGTCAATCCGCGGTACATGTAGGTCGATGGCATATCAAACACGTGACGTGCTCTACACATTGTGAACCACGTACGTAATCGTGCAGTCGAAATCCGAAGACCGCGTACGTTCTGTTTTTCCTTTTTCGTAGCGACGATACCGAACGAATCGCGGATGTTCATATTTTTCTGGACCTCTGATCGCGTGTCAAGGTCAATAAACATCGAACGATTAAAACATACCAATTACGAGCGCTAATGGTTTCTAATGGACGCTGAAAATCGAACGTATCGAAGAACAACCGGTGGCGAAAGTAACAAAATGTCGCGACGACGTACGATTAAAAAAAAACTCGCGGAAACTTTACGTATGAAGAACAATTACTTACTCGATATGTATACAATAACACCCATCGTCATCATTTAAGCCCCAGAAGAGGTTTGTTTAAAAATACACCTCGTCTCGATACCTTTTCTTTTCACTTTGTCGCGAATCTTCCCATTTAAATACGCGCGACGCGACGCTATTTCTCGAGGATTTTCACGGTATAGTAAATGCTGTAATGCGTGTAGGAGTGCATGTTCAAGAACGTCCGGCGCGAAATATTTTCTTGTAACCAGCTCTTTAGCACCTTTACTCCACCAGATGTTCCTTTCTCTCTTTCACAATAATCTTCCTCGGCGCACTGAATCTTGTACACTTGTATAAACACGAATATTCAACGCGTGCTTATTTCGCGTTTTTAATAGTGTTGGCCACGTTTCTCGGATACAAAAACAACCGTTGAACTTTAGGTCGAATGACCTGGCGTTCGGCATGTCGCTTGCAAAACGTGAAATTAAACTTGCGTATTGTCACGGTCGCGTATACCGACGGCGCCGTAATTTTCGTAATTTTCTTGTACCTGAGTTTTTTGTTTTTATAGTAAAACTTCGTTCGACGTTCGTCGAACCACTGATCACGAAGCCGCGATCTTCTCGATGTCGCGCGAGCAACGAAACACGACGCGTTGATTGTTCGATCGTTATCGCCTTTTCAATCAATCGTTCGACGTTGTAACTCGCGACAGTTTTGTTCGTAATGTGTTATGTTTGTCCAGACCCGCCGCGCGAACAACGCGGCATCGCGAAACACGTAAGATAGACATTCAATTGCGAGCGCAGCATAAACATAACTACTGAAGTTGGTGGCGCGAACACAAGAGGCTGACCCGACGCGGGGCGTCACCACTCGCTTGGAGAGGCTGGTGACTAGCGTCACTTTTCACTTTGTTATTGGACGGTCGTCGACGGTACGAGGGCGTCGGCGTGCCAGCTATATGCCGCTTGTTGACTAATTCGTCATAGGAGCAACTTCGCGTATCCTTGAACAATTCGTTCATTAATCGCCGAGTTACAATTTCACGCGCTACGGAAATCATAGTCCACTTAACACGTTTATTATTAGACACGGTCACTAAAATCAATTTTCGAATGAAATTTTGCTCCTACCAGGAATTGAAAAGGTTCCCAAAATAATTATTTTACGAAAACAATAACAATGGTTTGTGAAAACGTGTCCCATTGTACGGAAATCATAGTCCACTTAACACGTTTATTATTAGCTACGTTGATTGAAATCAATTTTTAAATAAAATTTTGCTTGTACCAGGGATTGAAAAGGTTCCCAAAATAATTATTTTAGGAAAACAATAACAATGGTTTGTGAAAACATGTCTTAACACGGTGACTGAAGTCAATTTTAGTATGTAATTTTTACTCTATCGTAGTGAAATTTTGCTCGTACCAGAGATCGAAAAGTAAATAATTATTTTAAGAAAACATGTGTCTTGTTTGACCTTGGAATAATTCTTTCGAAAGAAGAAAATAGTTGAATCAATTCCACATAATTATTTACGAATAAAGTCGTACTTTAATTCTGCAAACGCTTCGTAGAAAGATTAGAGTATTAGAAGATTATTCAGACACTAATATCTAAGCGATAAGTGGCAGATATGAATCTAATGTATGGAATTATTATTATAAATAATACCTTGACAAACAAAGAGAGCAAGACAGCCAGTCACAGAACTCAAGGTTTACGTTTAGACGCAATGTGTATACAGGTAATGTTGAATACGTTACACATGCGAAGGTAAACATGTACAATGTGTTCAAGAAGAAACTTGCTGGAACTCTAAAACAAGGTTAAATAGAACTTTTGTTGTTGTTTTCTTGTATAGAATCCATCTCTGAAGTGAAACTGTTATGGAGAACCTAAACGTCGAACTATATCGGTTCAAGTTAATGTTTAATCTCTCATATAAATTCTCTAATCGTTATTTTTTAGATTCTATAATATATTTATCGATATTCGAATTCGAAAATTTATTCGTAAATTAAAACTGTAAGTGAAAGCTGATCTACGAATGAATGTAAGATTTTCATTCGTTATTCGAGAATAAAGTTATTCTTGAATTGAATAAATCATGGTTTATATTTTTCGAACCCAAGACTAATCATTTTTTTTTCCTGTTATTTTCTATCTCACGATCGGTATATATAAATAAATCAAAAGATAGCTTGATCGTAAAGGAAATCGTTGGCCAGTGATTATCAAAGTTATAGTTGTGTTTGTTTCGTATTCCCAAGTCCCGTTTCCATGTAAAATCCCGCGTCTTCAGTATTCATTACAGACATATTGCATAATGCAATGTGAAACCTATCTCTGAATATCGAGACTTTAAATTTGGCTTTGAAATGTGATTCGTTGAAGCATGGAAATGCCGATCGTGCGTACATCGATTTAAAGTGGACAGTGGCAAAACACCTACGGTTGAAAAACTTCGGTTATAAATTTCCTTGTACACCGAAAGAAACATCATTTTTGTACTAAAATACACAAAAACTGATTTTTTTTCTTCAATTAATGTGTGTATATTGCTGCATTTTTATTCAATCATTTTAATACGTTTTGTTTACCCGGAAACGCTATAATATCTCACAAACTCTTGAAGATACGAAAAAGTTGCTGTTATAAGAGTTATAAAAGATTTTTTTTTTACTGTTAGAATAGTGGGGAATATTTCAAGGTCATGTTAATTTTCTTAAATGGAATGTTATACATTTTTGTCGAGATGAGTACAAGAAATCTGGTCAATCATAATCACGAGTCGTTAGGTAATTTAACCCTACGTGTTCATACTAATAGAAACTTTTACTAGCGACATACATTTTGCCCAAATGTTTCTGCTTTAAAAGAATAACAAAAAGAGTAGCAACTATGAATATTGATGGATTTAAAATTATTCATTTAACGTCGTGTATTATTTAATTGTTAAAATACATTAAAGATAATTGCCTCAATAATGGACGTGGTTAAAAAAAAAATAAACTGTTGTGTCCCCTAAAAATCATTTTTATCTCTAATCCTTTTACATTTTTAAAGTGATATAACTCTTGAACTATTTGGTTTAGAACTTAATAGTTTTTCGTAGAGATTAAAAAACTGCGTAGAACAGTTTAACCAAAATTATAGAGTTCCGTTAAAAAAGCTGTGAACTTGATACCGTTTAATTTTGTCTTGTGGTATTTTTATTCACCGTTAATCGTTTTGAAAATACAGCTTATGCCAGTTGCGTGGGCACCTTGTATACGAAATAATTATTTATGTTAAATAATACTGGCATAAAAATCCGCGTGCTAGACACGTTGCAAAAGTTGCAGAACGAAAGTATCATTTATACCGAAAGTAGTTGATATTAAAGACTGATAAATATTGCGTATTATATCATTTTTCTTATTTTTTTTAAATGCATTATGAAGTCGTAGAAGATGCTCAGACGATATCGACAGATAGCTATGCTAAATAGATGCATGCGACGTGCAAATGTAAATATAGTTTATAATTTGCATAATGTGCGTTAGGCAATCGTCCGTACATTTAGCTATTTAAGTAAAATAAAAGTGCATTTCCTACCATTTTTGCGTGCGACGTTTTGAACTTTAAACCAGAAAAGGAAAAAAAAGGTATTATCATTTCGTGGAGTATCGGTCAGACACGAATATACAGTGTGTTTATATGATTTCGAGTCGTTATTTGCGCACATATTAAATTCAAGAAAGATCGAAGGTAATTCATTAACAATACTGCAATGTAATAGCAACGTAATTGACAAAACTTCCTGATCAGCGTTTAGAGTGGCTGTTGGCAAAAACACTGTATTCGTTACATTAACCATGTATCGTTTCTAATGCATAGTTCGAGCGTTCGTCTACGATAATCATGCATAACAGTGTAAAGAAACGTAACTACATAAGTATGCAGCCAACAGTCATTCGTACTTTCACCGTCGGTCGTGGGTGTAGTTTTGCAAACTTATCTCGTGCGCGTATGTAATTATCCCTTTTGTTTGGCACATTCTGCTACGTCACAGAAATGTCAAAAGCATGGGAAACGTATCTTAACCTTTTCAGTACTAATTAATAAAACAGAAAGTTAAATCGGTTGACTGAGACATTTTTGTCATTCATTGGAAAAGTAAATTATATTCATGTTTGTTTAATTTAAAGTCTACGAAAGGAGCACATATTATCTTTCATATGTTATAATTTAGAAATGTGCATAGAGTAATAATATAGAGTATGAAGAAGGAAAAGTAGTGCTGCATGATCAATAACTTTTTTGCGTATGAAACATTTGAAAGCAAGGTATAGCAAGTGAAGGATATATCCATCGAAAATATCAGAATAGTTTCAACATTATTGGAATTGCCTCTTTTATATATATTTTATTATAATAGCCAAATAATGCATCTCTTTTCCCTAAAAAAATCCATACAAGAGCATTTTTAGTAGAGTAAAGAAAACATATTAAAATAGGTATTTCAGAATAAGAAACAATAATATTAATTTTTCGAAGATATAAGAACCGGACAGTATCTCAGAATATAATTCCAAATTAATATTCAACTATCTTATAGCTAAAAAATTAGCAATCTTGTGTTTATTAGCTTTTAATATTTTTAAAATACTTCCTTCAGCAAAAATTAGTGTTACCTTGGAAGAAACGAATACGGAAAATCTTTGCGACTCGTCTACAAAAATAATTCCAATAAAAAAAATAACTTTATCCTCTAAAAGATCACAGTTTGAAAACTCAGAGTTTCATCTTTTTAAACGCCCCCCGATGTACCGTTAAATCTAATTAAAAGACTCGATCGTTCCGCCATAGAATTTGCATCTGCATCCATCAAGATCATCGCGTAATAATTCTACATTCGTCGCTACGCACAGTCGATGTAACATCCGTCTTTGACCACCTGTGTCGTTTCAAAATTGCCAAGGATAAACGACAGTGTCGAGCCGTAATTTCGCAAGGCAAGAATGCTAACTATTCCTATCCCGATAGAACAACAATAACGAGCGGTACGGTTCGGTCGGTGCACATTTTGTAGAAAATTGGGCACAACAACTTCGTCGAGTATTAGCGATATTTAATATCTGAATGCTTTATCAAGGTGTCGAGTATCTTATCGCCAAAACGACGGATAACGTTCGTAGAAACAAGTCACTTTCGGAAGAAGGACGCGGGCTGGTCTTCGTTCGGCAACGACATCGAGATAAAATTGTTCCGTGCAACCGGCGGATGAATTTTCTCTCAAATTCTATCCGGCGGCGAGTTATTTAGTAGAGAAGAGAAGCCTTTCGAATAACCGAGGTCGCGTGACTAAGCATCTCAAATATGGATGTGATATCTGTTTGAAAACCTCGCCGAGTGATAATAAAGCACATGTAGTCGTGCGCGCAACTATTTATAGCGGTGGTTTCCGAGTTGATTTCACATGACGCGACAATGTTTTCGTTCGAAATGCTATCGCGTCGAAAGAAAATTTGACACCGTTTCCCTCAAACGTCTTAAACGCTTCCATATTCCGGCTATTTCGCGACTCGTTACCTCGTTTAACGCTTTGCAACAATACTTGCGAATCGTTCAACTTTTTCTGCCCTCTTGCAAACTTTAAACGCGATTTTTATTGCTTCTTATCCATCAATGATTTCTCCTAAATTTATATTTCTTTATGTACTGCAAAATATTACTAGATTCTGTATTTAAATTCTTGATTTCCGTGCTTTGCTTGTCCCAAAAAATCTGTCATTTTCTTTATAAATTTGCATCGATTCTTTCAAAATTTCTCTTAATTTTATGTTTCTTTATGTACTGCAAAATATTACTAGATTCTGTATTTAAATTCTTGATTGCCGTGGTTTGCTTGCCCCAAAGATCTGTCATTTTCTTTATAAATTTGCATCGATTCTTTCAAACTTTCTCTTAATTTTATATTTCTTTATGTACTGCAAAATATTACTAGATTCTGTATTTAAAGTTACGCGAGTCCTAAATATTATTTATGTGTGACAAGTGATAAATTAAATGAATTGAATTATACGCGTTCAAGAATCACCTAATGTTTGTCGTGACGGATACTGCAAAAAATAAGCTGAGCTCATCGCTTCACGCTACTTAATTAACTACACACATAGTTCGTTTAAGAATTTTACATCTAAATATCTCGAAAACCACGCGTTCGAGGAAAAATATTGAATTCGACACTTTTTCAGTTTCAAGGTGGAAACTATCCTGTTCATTTTTTATTTGCAGAGAGTTCTCAAGGTTATTTGAACTGAACGCTCGTTTAAATAGAAACATGTATTTTTATTTAAAACGAAGATACTTTTATACAAGATATGTATTCATCAGACTAAAGATATTTAATGAGATAAAGAATTTTTTCAAAATAACGAATGGAAAATTAACAAACGAAATTCTTTATATTTTTTTTTTGGTGGCTAAATGATAGTGGAAACAAATAATCTATTAACAATTTTAATTTTTTGAGGTACCTCTGTTCTATTAGAAGTTTTACAATGTACGAATCAAGACTAGGAGATATTGAGAGGTTGAGAAACAATATAGTAAGAGGATGCAAAAATATTCATAAGGAAACTAATAAATGTGAGAATCGAATTTCACAACAGATTACTTATTGCTTAGCACAAAATGGAGATCATTTCGAAAACATGTTACGAAGATTGTGCAAAACTATGATTCTTTTCGTATTGCAAGTCACGCATAGAATAATTACCATCGTTTGGTCCCCAAACAAATAAATTTCGTTCGTGTGGCTTAATTTTCACCTTCCACTTTGGGAGTAGCGAAACAAGAAATTTTTTTAAATATTCTCTGAAAAAAATGTCTCTCAAAAGGTTTTTCTTTGTCCCTCTTGAGTATAGGTTACTATTTTAAAAAATTAAGACAACGTTTCCTGTCGATTTGAACAAGCGTGTCCTCCGATCGATAATAAATCGTCGCGTCCATAGAATAACATCGATGACTTTGGATTGTGTTTGTAACGTAAGCAACCAAACACGGAGGGAATTGAATAAGGCATTATCGCGAAACCGTACAATAAATCAATGTCGTTCGAACAATGAAGACTTCACGAATTGTTTGTACAAGGTCTTTTCGTTAAAAATTCAAATTGCACGTTAGATACGAATCATCGAGTAAAGTACTTCTGTGATATCATTTTTTTGATTTATTTCAGTTCTCGCGAACGCGAAATTTAAACCTGAAGATATTTAATATTTAGAAGAAGTTTGAAGATTAACGCGCGTTTCACGTCACAATGGAAAAATTTCGCACATGTATTTGTCTTTGTCTTAACTTCTTCCTGATAAGTTAAATCATACTACAATTTTACACGCATTGCATTAGAACTAAACGCCTAAGAAATCACGCAGTAATAATATTTTTTTTTTTTAAAGTATCCTCATATTTAAAAACGTTCTATAAAGCAACATTTTGAGCTTCTTCATCAAAATACGAAGAAAAGGGAGCAAGCAACGTATGCAAAGCAGCAGTTATAAAATTTATTAATTTTCAGATTAATTACATTAGAGTATAAGAATATGTTTAGTTATAGTGTAATCGCGGATTATTACTTTCTATTAAAATAAAAGAGGATAAATTAAAAAAAAAAATGTTCCCTGGAAATAGTTGTCATTCGAAACAATTTTTTTTTTCGAACGAATCGTAAGAAAACGTTGAGAACACTTGTACAGCGACGAGCGTGTTAACCGAGTTTCAATTTGCAAGAACACATAGTATCCTTGGTCAGGGCCGGTGAGCGTAAACCATCCACGATGATAGATCACTGACTGTATCGCGTGTCACCTTCCAATATAACGATAATGTATTCCGCCAGGGTTTTTTTTTTTATCATTAAGGAAAAAATTATTATCAAAACATGTTGGCGTATCAGCGACATTTGCAAGACAAGTTTTCGTGTTTGCTCGAACTACATTTAATTTACGTAAATCGGGAATTGAAAATTGTAAATCGCGCACAATGAGCGGCGATTAAATAAATCACGTCGATTTTGTAACTTATTTCTCGATTCGACGTATCGATTACCACGTTAAATGTCGCTTTTGATAGTCGCTTTTTAGAAGATGACTTCCGGTTCAACTTCTAAACGAAAGAAAATCGCCTCATGTATGTTTCTTGAAACAGTCACGAAGAACTTTTATCCTGTTGGTTCTGTACTTTTTTTAGGTTCCATTTCAAAATATTCGCATAATTAAAGTAATAAATATGAAACACCAACAGTCAAAATTATTCGATAAACTTATTTCATCAGGAATATCGAAGTATGTATAACGTAATCTTAATCCAATCATCAAAGACACTAAGAAGTACCTTTTACAATAAAATTCTATCCGAATTTTACGAACGAAGTTCAAGTTTCTTAAATATCTAAGAAAGAAATTTTTGAACACTCAGAATTAACTATTAATTTAATCAGTAATCATCACGAACGATTTCTGATTAATTCAATAGACAATCGTGTACGATTAATTTCATGTAATCAACTACCGTCAAACGTGATTACATCTGACATCTATATTTTTTATCGCGTCGTTTATTAGATTAATAAGTAGAACAAAATTAATCGATTAATGTCCATTGTTGATCCACGCCCGAACAGTGATTTACATCAGTCGATACTATACAAATATTTTGCATATAAAATATTATGCGTACGTGAGTAAATGTACGGTTAAAATAATTATTATTCTCATCATTCACTCTGTATAGACGTCTATAAAAGTTTCAATAAATAATAGCAAAAAATAAAATGAAATTGCAATGGAATTTATGAGATGTAAAAAAAAATCAGAATAATAATGTTCAATTAATGTTTTGTGTTAAAATACACAATATTATACTCAAATCGTGCATTGAGGAAGTTTAATAACATAATAATAGCATAATAATAAAACTCACAAAATAAGATTTGTTTCATGCAGGTGCATTGTTCCAAACACATAAAAATCTCTTGATATTAGGATTAAAATAATGTCACTCGGTGGATTATATCCTCTTTGCTTAAGAATTTCAGTTTTTTTTACAAAATTGCTAGTATCCTTTGATGTGTATTAGATTTATTTTTTGTAAATTATTTATTTTGCTCATTCCATATCTTGTTACTATAAGCGACGAGCTATTATATCTGAAGCGTATAGGTGCTAACGCTGATAAAAATAAATCTTAGTGAATCATGTAACGAAACTGCAATTCTATTTGATGCCCAATTCACGGAGTTACGGATTTAACATTTGCATAGCCCCGCGTCATTTACGGATATTAATATTCCTAGGCAACACTGACCATATAATTATCTACGTAATGTCGCGCGAAACTGTACAACGTTTCTAGTAAAATATTAATCGTTCACAAGATAAGATTCTGATTATTAAAAACATATTTTGTTCGATTAATTTTTTTCAAATATTATTATGATTATAGAGAAAACAAAATTAGAAACTATCCGTCTGAAATGAAATTTTGCCTTTTTTTTATAGCTTGAACAAAGTATTTCAGTTACTTTAAATCGCCTGCAACATTTCGAAACGATATAAAGTAAACAGTTACTCAAGCTTTATTCATTTATTGATTCATAGTTTCCTTTTAACAAATGTTCATCGACCCCACTGGCTCGTATTTAAATGTTTACAAACACGTTCCGATATTTATAGTGCTTCCACGAACGATTAAAGATCCTATAAAATTAACACGTTGGTGTTTGTTCAGTTCCCCATAGTGAAACGTTCTGTTGCCCATATATAGGTCACGATGCAGTTAAAGTGCTAATGGTCCCTTAATTTAAAAGAAATTTTTATTCTATTAGAGAATGTCGCTGAAAACGAATCACCATTGCGGCGAGTGAATCAATTTCGTTCTATTATTACGATTGTCTGACGAGATATAATGGCAAAAGAAGGGAATGACTCATTTGCTAGCTTGACACATATACGCGAACACAGCTGCGTCTCGTATGCATAGGGCCGGCTTTACGTAGGAGCAAACGATGCACTATGTCGGGGCACACCTAATTAGAAATGCTTTAACAAGCAGGTGGAAACGAAAAATTAAAAAAAAAATAGACCGATCAAAATATTAACGAACTTTCCAGTTTCATTGCAAATATTTCTATTGAGGTCGTGTTAACCGTTACATTAAAATGTGGTTTTAAATTTGGATATATAGGGTATTTAAAAGGAAAGGTTCATGAGTCGAAAAGCTTAAAATACTTACCGGAAGTAGCAATATGTAAATGAAGAAATTGATTCTGAAGTGTAATAATTGAAGGTTGTCGACACAAGAGTATTATTAATATCTATAAGATAAATACAAACTCATTTAATTTGTTTTTTATTCCATATACGTAGGTAGTAAAATATAAATTCACACCAAAAAGTTTGATTTTAAGACCTATTCCTATAAGTACTATGAGGCATTCAAATCTTGGATCTCACTTTTTAACACCCTGTATACTCTCATAATATCAATCAAATTTAATATAAATTGCTCACAAATAATATTTATGGATTCTGTAACTTAAAGTGTGGAATCTGAAACTTGTCAAATTGACAGACTCCATAAATCTAGTGTTAAAAGTAAATAATTACAAACTACAGTGCTTTCTGCGATATTATTTTTACATGGATCATTCTAAACTTTGCATCTTAGGTATCATTGTCTCTTAATATGTAACATACGTTAATAGTAGAGTTATTATAGTCTCTATAACATTTATAAGATTATTTAGGGTCTGAAACAGTTACGAAAGATCAAAATAATCGTATTACTGTTATGTTGCATCTCTCCTATATCTCTTTTATATCTCTCCCACATATGTATGTATGCATTTCCTGTATGCTTCACATAACGATTACGATGTATTACGATGAACGTTGGAATCTGTATCTTGCAAAAAATTTGAATCTTTAAATTTTCATATTTAGGATTTATACAGTAATATCTTGTTAGTTACTTTGACTGCCACGTGATCCATATATGGATGACAGGATTTCTTGTCTGTGAAACTAAATTAATTCTCAAATTGAAATGTTGAAGGAAATAAATCTAGATACAATCTATGAATTATGGTTACAAAAATAAGTACTACGACTAGATCATGTAGTTTACAAATTGTCTAAAATTAAAATGTTGCTTTCCTGAAAGATTTTACTATTTTTGTCTGTATATTACCGTCCTGTGCTTTGAGAGAGATGTAACAGTTCAATAATTATTTCGGCCCTTTGCTCGACTATTTGAGGCCAAAATAATCCCCGTAATCTTTATATTATTTACTGGTTCTAAGGGGTTTCTAGATTGATAATTATTCGGATGCCAGTTGCTCTAAATTCTTAGATATTTACTGGCTCGAAGGGGTCCCTAGATTGATAATTATTCGGGTGCCAGTTGCTCTAACGTCGGCCCTGTGTACGCATATGTAGCATTAACCAAGTGTTCGTAACCACGAGGCTCGGATAGTCGATGACAATCATCGTGCTCCGGCTACGAGTCACCGCTGTACTCGCTTCTTCTTCATCCGGCCAATAATGCAAATCACGTTCCGAATAAACAGTTGTAAATACACCGCGGGCGTGTACCAGTACATCCAATTTTCCCTTGCGTCCTAACACGCGGTACAACTATCCTAAAATAACAAATTCAAGAAGCAAATTGTCATCAGCGACGTGGCACGCCATTGTCTTAAGAACCCAAAAAATACCAGTTATAGAATCGATATGAAGTCATCGCAGAACCGTTATAATAGGGAAAAAACGAGACTGGATCGGAATTCGAACTTGGATCATGATTGCCACGTTTAATCAGCTATCCAACTTTCAAACTCTTCGACGAGTAATATTATTATTACTTTAAAGTAATTCTCACAGTGCACGTAGAAGATACTCGTTATTATTACATAATAGACAGCTATCAAAGTGCCATCAAAACCTAGAAAAATAATTGAAACAATTTTGTCTTGTGTTTTATACAATTACCTCTGTGAAATAATATTTTCAAAATTTTATCAACATTAATAATAATTAAATCTCTTTTTCGTCTATCTGCTTAAAGCACCGTTTCCACTAGTTTTAACATCCTAGCGATTAGTTTGTTTACAACTTCTATTTATCTTGTAGAATATTTCGTAACTCTGTTTGCGACCTTGGATATTTTGTTTCTCATTTTCGCCATTTCCCAACCGACTAAACACTTCCTTGTTTTGGTCGTAATCAATGCTGTGAACATACAGCGTGTCCCATGAACTTTGTCCACTTAAATGCCTTGATTATTTCGAACAATGCAAGCAAATGTTCCTTGTAGAAGTTCCGAGTATGAAAGTACCGAAGTAGGTACACTTGTCCTGAAACTTACCTGAGATATTTGACTGTTTTCACGAAGCATGTTCGAAATGTTGGCCATTTGTAGCAGTGCAACATTGTAATCTTTAAACTTACACGTCTTATGGTTGGAGCACATTGTAATAATTCCTTGCCTCGTATCTTCCGGAATTGTCGGCGCGTCTCCATACACAATATTTTTCACAAGAAAAAATCTAAAAAAAATCTATCCATCGATTTGGAAATATTTCGTCAAGAGTACTTCTTATCAAGTGTTTCCTAATAAATTTGGTAATGTATTTTTTAAGAACATAAAAAGTGCTATCAATGAAATGACACTGAATTATTTGTTGCCCTATGATTCCACGCCAGACATTAATTTTGCACTGACCACTAATGCGTATTATGTAAATTAACACGTCCAGTGCCGGTGAAAGTAGCCTCACCGGTAAATAGCATTAAAGAGAAGAAATTTGGATACATTTGTAGCTTGAATCCATCCACAAAATCTAGTACTATTTACATAATCCACGTCTTGTCATTTCTGGTGAAGGCTAATATGGCAAGGATAATATTTATGACGAACGGGGATTCGTAATACACTGTTGCAGATTCGCGTTCGATCTGACGTAAACGAATATGCATATGAGGATTATGATACGTCATGACGAAAGTAATAAAATAAAAATAGACAAATATCTCAGAAACGGTTAAGTACTGTTATACTCAGAGTACGTCAATCTATCGAAATCGAGCATAAAAAATTAGACGTTCCATTTAAAAAAAACAAAGTTGACTTCTCATATCTCCTCTATGCTTTTACAATATTGTTTATTTCTATAAGTAACATTTTCTCGCATTGTTCGAAATAACCAAAACATTTGAGTGGACAGAGTTCGTGAAACACACTGTATATCCGTAAATATACGCAAGAATAGAGCAACGTGATTCGATAATTCACAAAATCATAATTTGTTAAAATAGACGAGTGTCCTATGACTCTTGAGCGTAATAAATTCACCGATGTCACGTTTGGTTGAGAATCGTTTAGAACTGTGCCAAGAAAAATTGTCGATTCATCCCATGAATATTCACCGTCATTGTATCGATACTGTTTTTTCTTCTTCGTTTAATTAAGTCAATAAACGTGAGCGTATTTAATTGTACATGAGAACGAAACTTTACATAATAAGTTCGAATGGATTTGGAAGACTTCCTATCGATCTTCCTGCCCGCCAGAATCGAACAAATTTTATTTGCAAATAACGAATAAGCATTCTAGATTCATTCTTTGTAGTAAACTTTGTAGCTTCGAAATAGCTATGAAGTGTCCAATAATTTTATTCGATATTTAAAAATTTCAACTGTGAGACATTGTCTACGGATACAAGGTCTGTGGAGGATGTCTGCACAATCGACGATAGTCACTGAGCTGACTACTGCAAAAACACGAGAGTTACTGTTTCACACGCATATGGTCGGTTGTTACTTGGGCTTACACGTACATATGCACGTAAACTGTTCACAGACAGTCCGTGTATATTGTTTCTTTTTTAAATGGAAACGAGAAATTGTGTATATGGACAAAGTATTATTTCGGATGTATAAAGCATACAAAACAGTCGTTCGATCAACGTGTTCAGAATTTTTATTTCGAACGAGTGTCTGTGGAATGTGAACAGTGCAGATTACAAAAATTGCAATAAAAAATGAATAATGCTATTGAGTGCTTATTTAAGAATTATGAGAGTAATATCGACGAGCCAGAAAAAACATTTGAAATTAGAAGATTGCAAAAGGAACATAAATACATACAATGTATATAATAAATATGGAACAGAAGGTGAAACGTTTCACAGTAACGTTAATCAAAATTCAAAATCACTTTTTGGTACTTTTACAAACTTTCTACGGTCAAAACTATCTTCTGGTCTTACTTCCTGAAAAGCATCACTTTTAAACTGTAATTGATACTTTTATCGTGTTAAAAATTTCCAGTCGGATTATTCTATAATATTTATTTCTATTACAATGTTATACATTGTTCTGTTGCTCGTTAAAGATTTTTCAAGTACAAGCAGGAGAATATTTTTTTAGAATTAACAAATTAATGCACTCACAAGCAATTAACTGACTCCCATCGTGTAATTATGATCTCCTATTGCCAATGTAAAAATTACAGATCATGTAAATACGTTGGAAATAATAAAAAAAATAGTAAGCAATAAAGAAAATATCACACACTATTCACGATCATTCGATACTTTAGACGTCTCGATGCTTTTATCTGATAAACTGAACGTTTATTATAACTTTACGAAAGTTTGTATTCCTTCGTTGTACTTTTGTCTCGTCCAATATTGTTATATTCGTCGTGATTGTTGGTTATACCTATACAATGTGTTATATGTGACACTCTGTGACGGATCGCTTCGTTCGAAGTAAGCGAGCTGATAAGATAAACGCGAACACTGCTCGACTGACGTCGATGTTAATTTTAATGATGCATTGCTTCGTTTTATGATCCTTAATCGTTTTATCGCCGATAATGTACTCTATCCGATTTGATCATTTTACAATGATAAAGTATATCTGAAGTCCGAGACAGTAAAGTAATATTGAATTGGTACAGAATTTTAATTGTACATCAGAAATCTGGCAGTGTTTTATTTGATCTACAACAATGTAGATTTTCTTCTTCCCGACAATGATGTAATTTGTTGCTTTCATCGTACCATTAGTTTGTACGTCTCTAAAGCTTTTATTCGTTTTCATATCTCTTTCTTTTTCTTTGACACTTTATTACTTTGATACGCTCTCCGAGTTTATGAGATTCATACAGTCAATTGCACACAGTTACACATTTTTACGTTTCTAAAAGAAATAAAGTGGGAGAAAGACAGAATTTACTTCTGCTTTCTCGCGTGGTTCAGTCTGAAAGAGGCTTTAAGGGGGTAGGCACGGGTAATGCAGCGCGCTGTAAACCGACACAATTTGGCCCGAAATAGGGGGTTTCGAAATAAGAGATATTACAGTCGATAGCAGAACATACATTGTATATACCTGTATGATTTGTGAATTGATAAAAGAATTATAAAAAATTTGTAGATGTATATTCAGTTATATACAGTTATATAATATTATATAACATTAGTAAGTTCTTGCAAAGTTTGCAACGTTAGAAAAAATATTGTGAATTTGTAAGCAATTATTTAGAAAATTTATTTAGAAAATAATGCATGTGCATAATCATTATTCCCTCATAAAATGCATAAATAATATGTACTTAATACAATTATAATTTCAATAAAATCATTATCAATTTATTATACTAATACATTTAAATAATTTAAAAAATTTTGAATTATTTTATTCATGTACTATTTTGTGTTCTGTAATATTCATCTTTAAAACTGATTAAGTTGTAAAAAAAAGTGATTATAGCCTATTGCAAATTAGAGAAAAATGATTTGTAATATGCGATAATACCAAAAGAGAATTATAGTTATAGAATTACAGATATTTCCAGGTTTCGTGGAATCGTTAAAAGCAATTATTCTACCTGTCAATAAACCTATTATCATAACAACATTCAAAGAGAACTTGACTTTGAGTGTTATTGGTTTTCATCTGAAACAACGTTTTTATAATACTATGTATTAATACGTTGACTGTAACTGCCATGGCAATTACTATATCCAGTTTAACGAGAACTGACAGAAAATATAAACAATAAGGTCACGTGATCGACGCTACGACCGCAGATGATTGGCTGCTGAAGTCGTTGTTCAGGGACGCCTTTTAGCGGCACCTGAGGACTCCCGCACAATGTATTAAAACATGTTACGATTGAAAATTGGGAAAAAACTGCGTTGAACGTGTTATTAAAATTGTTGAACACAAATTTTTGCAATTGGACCATTATATTGTCATTAACTGAATCATTTACAATTAATTTAAATTCTGATTGAATTAAATGTTGAAATATAGTTTTCCATACTTTAATTTGTATTATCATCTATTTCCTTGTTTACATTATTATGTAATAATATTAATAATATCATATTAATATGGATGAGTACTTTTTGTTCAAAAAATTAGCTTCTTTTCTATCATTTTCCTTTTTTGGCCTTTTCCTGGCCATTACGTTTCGGCCCTGGTTCAGCTGTTTATATTTCCTACCAATTGTCCTTGAACAAGGTATAGTAATTCTCACTTCAAATTTCCAACATAAATACTGTAAATTAACAGATAAATCTCTGAAACTTTGAATATATTTATTTTTCACGCTATAATATAAATAAATTGGGGATGCCCCTAAACATGAAAAATTGTCGTAACAGTCATCTTAACAATTTTCGAACAAAGCCAAGCAACGTAAGGAAATTCTAATATACATTTTGCCTTTAACCAAAAATATTTGAGATATTTTACTTAAGTATTTTCAAAGATATTAAAAATGACAAAGAATGAATTTTTTTAAATTCCTTAGGTACGATCTTTTAATAAATAACTTTATATTTGAAATGTTTTTCTTAAAAACTACAGAATTTTTCTGTTTTTTTAATTATTGTTTAATTAATGAATCAGGTTGTTGTCGGTACAAAACTTTGTTATAAGATATACGTGGCCCCCGAGTTTTTAATACGGCCCTGTGAGGCTCAACCGCAGTGCACAACGCGCATGCGCCTTCCTTGAAAACTCGATACGTGATTCGCAAGAATCGAGTATACCTCTATGTTGGATAACCTGCAGCTCTTTGTTCGCAGTAGCAACGGTTGAATGTCGACCGCATTTGAGCTCTTACGCTTGAACAGTTTCGTTCGTCTTTCGTTATTCAAAGAAGAAAATTCGACACATCGATTTGTTCGACTGTGTCGATTCTACTACTTCCGTTTACATTCCTTTGTGGACAATCGAAAAGTAAGTAGCGTTAAAAGTGACTTCATTCGCTGTCAATACTGTTATTCAGCCATGTTTGCCGGTAAATTTAATACTTTATTTTATCGGTATACACGTGTGTACCCACTACGCGTTCTACAACGAATTGAAGAGTATTAATTCCCTTGGCACTTAATGTCTGTTGTATACGTTTAAACAAAATCTAATATGCAATTCAGAAATTATTATTATTATTCGTGAAAATAATCGTTTACAGTTTAAAAAACGTAAACATTAACTAAGATTCTGTAGGACAGTACTTGGTACGTATTAGGTCAAAGAGGAAAAAACGTTCAACAAAGATGTGTTTGCTTTGTATCATTGTCTTCTGTTGATTCTCAGAAATTGAGATTGTGGTGTACGTATACGTAGATACATTGGACTCTTTGTATCGATTTTTATTTATTTTTACGAGTCACGATTTAAGCTACAACGTAATTGCAAACCCATATAAACGGTGGAAATTATTCTTAAATATCACTGAAATGAAAATAGATGTTCCAACTTTTTCTCTATATTTGAATTGTACAATAAGTAGAAGAAAATGTAGAAGTTACCACTGTGCACAGAACGTGAAAGAGACAAGTGTTGAAAACAAATAGTGTAAAATGTTCCCGAAACGTGAAGATAAATTCTACCAATTATACCGATGAAATGCTATTTTTTAAACATTGTCATAATCCTTCAAGGTTGTGTAATTTTAAAAGGACGCATTCCTGAAGCTCTATTTATATGTTATTTTTTTATTTTTTTATTTCTATTGTTAGTAGTGTATACTGATAAAATTTGTGTAAAGTATAGTTGTTTATCATTTCCGATAATATTTAAGAATTTGTAACTGTATCTACGCGTATTGTAACGAAACTGATCAATCTAAAATAAAAACTTTCGTTAGTTTTATTTTTCGAAAATTTTTTTTTATTACTTTTAGTATAATGGATGATTGGGGCGAAGATACTTATCAACAGTCTGCAAATGTACCAGATGTAAGTATATACTTTTCTGTTTGGTCATAATAACATAATAATTTATTAATACAGGTATCCCTCGAATTACGCGATTAATTAGTCTCTGAAATATTCTGAAATATATACAAACTATTATGTTTTATTTAAAAACATTTATCAATAATTAAATATATATTTTCTTTTTAAATAAAATTGTTCCAAAATCGCGTAACTCGAGGTATACCTGTAAAGCCTTATGTTTATACAAAATATTTTTCACATTTCAAAATTAGTTTGCAGAAGGTGGACGTAGCTATGGGAAAGGACGTGGGTTTGTAATACGGAATAACAATGACAATGAGTGGGATGCACGAAAACAAGATTTTAATGGCAAGAACACTCACAACGATGAAAACAATGATGACAATAATTGGCAATCTAACGATAATTATAATGATAATGATTTTGGAAGATCTGGCAGAGGAGGTGGTAAAAGTTACAGCAATGGTGGCGGCAGAGGAAGTTACAGAGGAAGAGGTGGTAATCAAAGAGGAGGATTTAGAAACAGAGGTGGAGAAAATGATGATGAAAACAGAGGTGGATATAAAAACAGAAGCGGAGAAAATGATGATGAAAACAGAGGAGGATACAGAAACAGGGGCGGAGAAAATGATGAGAGCAGAGGAGGATACAGAAACAGGAGCGGAGAAAATGGTGATGAAAGCAGAGGTCACAGAAGAAACGATAATTATAACGACGGCGATAGGGATGATAACAGAGGTAAACCAAGAGGAAAATTCGGTGGACGAGGAGATGACAACGAAGACGGTGAAGATCAGAAACCTCGAGAAATTTATATTCCCCCAGAACTACCCACCGATGAACAATCCCTGTTTGAAAACGGAGTCGAAATGGGGATTAATTTTGATAAATATGATCGTATTGACGTTAAAGTGAGTGGAGAGAACGAACCTATGCCGGTAGAGAGTTTTGAAACAGCGGGTCTTAGGACCATTGTTTTAGAGAATATAAAAAAATCGGGATACACAAAACCGACTCCGGTGCAAAAGCATGCTTTGCCAATCATAATGGGTGGTCGAGATTTAATGGCTTGCGCGCAAACAGGTTCCGGCAAAACTGCTGCGTTTGCGGTTCCTATTATAAATTCATTATTGGAGAACCCTACCGATTTAATCGTAGGTGCTCAGCATTGCGAACCTCAAGTTCTTATCGTGTCGCCTACTCGTGAACTGACTATACAAATTTGGCAACAGATTGTTAAATTTTCACTTAATTCGATCATAAAGACTGTAGTCGCATACGGCGGAACGTCTGTTATGCATCAAAGAGGAAAACTATCAGCAGGTTGTCACATACTTGTGGCAACACCCGGTAGATTATTAGACTTCTTAGACAAAGGAAGGATTACATTTTCTTCTATAAGATTTCTCGTATTGGATGAAGCAGATCGTATGTTAGATATGGGATTTTTACCTAATATCGAAAGAATCGTGGATCACGAAACGATGGTTCCCTTGGGCGAAAGGCAAACATTAATGTTCTCTGCAACTTTTCCCGATGAAGTGCAACTCTTGGCCAAAAGATTTCTGAACAATTATTTGTTCCTCGCGGTTGGTATTGTCGGTGGAGCGTGTTCAGACGTCGAACAAAATTTCTACGAGGTCGCAAGAAATAAGAAAAAAGAGAAGCTCACGGAAGTTCTAGAAAGGGAACACGATTCAGGTACTTTGAAAGGTACCTTGGTATTCGTTGAAATGAAAAGGAAAGCAGACTTCATTGCTGCGTTCTTGTCCGAAAATAATTATCCCACTACTAGTATTCACGGCGACAGATTACAAAGACAAAGGGAAGAAGCGTTGGCCGACTTCAAAAGTGGAAAAATGTCTATATTGGTAGCTACGGCGGTGGCTGCTAGAGGTTTAGATATAAAAAATGTTTCGCATGTTATAAATTACGATCTACCAAAGGGAATCGACGAGTATGTTCATCGAATTGGAAGAACTGGCCGCGTAGGCAATCGCGGAAGAGCGACTTCCTTTTTTGATCCTGACGACGATGGACCGCTGAAAAGCGATCTCGTCAGAATATTGAAACAAGCGGGTCAATCAGTTCCAGACTGGTTAATAAGTGGAAATGCAAGCAGAAACTTCATGCCTGGCAAAGGAAAGAGATTTGGCGGAGAAGATATCAGAGATGTATGTACACTTTAAGAATACTTTTTTGATTAAAATCAGCATGATAATATGAAATACCTCTTCCGTAAATTGGAACAGATATGGAGGTTTTATGCATGTTTTTTCTACTTTTTTTACAGTTTCAACCGGAAGGAGAACCGTACCCCGAAGAAGCGTGTACGCCTTCTATGCCAGTCGAACCAGAAGAAGAATGGTAAAAAAAAGAAACTGTTCATTTACCTATGCTATCATCGTTTTGTTAGGAAGGTGGTATTAAATATGTTTTGTTATCAATATCGCTCTATCAGGGGTACAAATAATTCATTACATTCATATAGTATTTATGTCTATATAAAAAAAAGTCACTAATTTACAATAGTACATTTTTTTAGTTGATTTCCATTGTCTACATATTTGATTAGACATTAATAAACGACGTATTTGAATAAAATGTAGACGACAACGTGTACCTCTTTAGAAATAGGTTAAGTATGCGATAATTCGATGTTATCTTCATTAATATGACAGATCTAATTTAAAGAAATGATAAATAATTTACGAAAGACGTTTACATCTGCATCTTTCGATACAGTTTATCGTACTTCTCCATCGATCGTACAAATGGTAGTTTTTAAGAACAAACTATTACGAAACAAAAATCATAGAAACGGTACTTTATTTTATAAAATGATACTCTCTAATATTATGTTAAGTGTTTTATACGTTCCTTTTTGTAATAAAAAAAAAAAATTAAAAATGTGTTTAGTATTTATTTTTTGAAACTCTTTTTTTCATTTTTTAGACAGAGACTACGATTATTGAAAATGTAGTTTCTTAGTGATTCTAGATTTGTTATTCCATAGAAGTATATGTTTAATCGAGTGATTTCTTTATCAAATTTATTATATGTATAAATACTCCATTAAAGTAATTATTATTGTGTAACCACTCTTGATTTTTCTCCGTAAATATCCTGATTATATTTTGTACGAATTTGAAAAATCTGTTTTAGTTTAATAGAAATGACAAGTTTCTCGTTTGATTACTTTCTGTTGGTTTTTATGAACCAGGAATGCTGTCTCGTACTAAAACTACTTCGATGTTTTGTTGAAAACAAATTTAATTTTTAGTATTAACTGTAGTTTAATTAAATCTTCAAAAAATATCCATAAAAGCAAATTGCCATCTGTTCTTCGTTTCATAGAACACGGTAGAAGAATTTGATCCATTAAATCTAAACCAGTTTTTAGAACGAGTGACGAATATCGACATTCACTTGCATTTTATATTCGTTCGAACCGTCGCATAGTAACTATCTACTCTAATTTGTATTTAATATATCGTATTATTTATTTTCTCCACTGGCTTCAACATTCTTCAAAATGTAGTTTTTATTTGATCACATTTACCTAAATTAAACATACTAGAATCGAGTTTTTTCACAGAATGACGACAGCTTTATAAAATCCACTACTTTTTATTTATTTAATGAAAGACTTCAGCGTGCCACTTCAGGGTTAAATAAAGTCGCGTTTAGATTCATTACCCTGGAGAAATATTGATAATATAATGAAAAATACGTGAACCAATGTTTCTGACGTGCTAAAACGATAAAAGGGCTAAGAAAGAAGGGTTGATTCGTGAAATAAAATTACCAACCTACGCGAGTGAACGAAGACGAACCGATTCGATGCTGTTTCGTTTAACTGGGAGATACTATAATTTGTTAGAAGAAAAATTGTGTACATACCGTCGTTCATGGCCATATCCATCAAATGCAGATCCTCGTCGTTTAGAAGGGATGAAAGGAAACCATCGGTAGTTTGATTGATCTGATCGGAAGTTGGTGTATGATAGTACATCATGTCGGTCGGTTCGGATTTATAAGCAGCTCCACTTTCTGTTCCAATCGGTTCGCTGCTGTTTGTTAAATTCATCGATGTTGCCACGGCTGAACCCAGGTTCGACGATCCACCTGTGGCAATGAGCATTTCAGATTCAAACGACGAGCCAAATAAGAATTGTTTAATTATGGGCTGTCAAAGTAATTGCAAGTCGTATTTGATTATTCTTACGACCGTGTATCGATGTGAAATAATGTTACCGATCGGAACTGGGGACAAACTATATTTAATTCCTCAGGTACGACACGATTTTCAATATCAAGCGATACGATAAAGCTGGTCATTTGAATTTTTAACGATTTTTGAAGGAGACACGTGAAAAAGGTCTTCAGGTGATAAAATATAATTCATAAAAATACATGGTTAAGCGTTGACAACTAATGAAGGTTTCTGGAAGGTTTCTGGATTCTTTTGCTTTGTATCTGTGACATCATGTTTATATTGCTTTAAGAATTATTAGAATCCGGATGATGAAAGTTTTGGTTAGTCTTGAATTTTCTTTATGGTGGTCGAAATTACCAGATTGTTCACCGATTGGTAATACATGGAGTATAATATTCTTTTTACGTTAGAAAGCTTTATAAACTGTGATTGCCAATTTTTAAGATAGGTCAATTTATATTCTAAATTTGTAATTTCTATACCATCTATATTATTTTATATTAGTGTTCTGTTCTTCTATATGTGTAAAGGAGCATGTGAGATAGAAATACGAAGCGCGCGACACTCGAGATATCGAGAGTTTGCTCCGATTATCATTTTCTTTTACAAGGTTGCACAATATTGCACTCCATTTTTTTTTTGTTCGTAAGATACGAAAGTCTACTCTCTGATACGATGTTAATTGGACACTCGGCAAACGACTGCAACTTTTTAAAAGCTTTACAGAAAGTTTGTTAGCTCTTCTTTCGATTTAAACACTATTACTTAAAAAGTTGCCAACATTTTATTCTATTTCAGGACTTGATAGAATTTATGCCTATGTGACGAATTTAAATTGCAGAGACCAATTAAAAATTTCTTGAAATCGTGAATTAAATGGTTATGGTTTCACAATAATGTTTTATGTACGGGTTCGATTCAATACAATATAAAATATATAAATTATAAGTTTATAATTTGTAAATTGTAATGATCTGTATTATTCAGACTACATAAAAAAAAACATAAGAAGTCTAACTGTGCGTGAAACTTATTGACATTGATTATTATCGATTTATATAGTTAAACAAACCATATAAAGCGATATGAAACTTCTGGCGGATAAGGCTATAATGTTTTATAGTAGTTAATCAATATTATAGATAGGGAGATATAATCACGCCATTCAAAAGTTTACATTGCCACGGGAGTTCCTAAATGGCAAACTATTATGCATAAAAATTTAAATTTAATCCTTTTAAGTAGGTATGTTTGGCACTGATAACACTAGTCAAAAAATTGTAAACATAGTTATGTTCTTTACTATTAAGCTCTGTTTATTTATTATTATTATTATATGCTTATTGAGCTGGTTCCATGGACCATTTCTATACCATGTTCCTCAAAATAACGTTTAAATATACTAGTTAAATCGATGTCTTTTAATCAGTGTTGAAAATCTTTGATCTACTTTGACAAAATATTTTATGACATATTTTTAATTTCCATGACGAAAAAAGTCATTATGCTCATTAGAGTAATCTTCTTGGTATGATGAAATAGTTCTCAAGTAACCCATTTTTACGAGTGTCTGCAGCAAAATTCTCCAACTTTTTTCACACCATCCCGCGCTTAGAGTTAATATTACTATATACACGAATTTATCAAGATCAGACATGTTGCATCGCGACTCTCATGAAACAATCTACGATCAATTTCATTTGCGTAGAAAACAGTACTTTTACGATGAGAAACTGGCAAGTAACAGAGCAATAAACTGCTTCGTTTCCGTTTATGTACTCCTTGCTATGCTTCTTAATACGTTGACTGCCATGGGGGTCACTGGTGACCGGCACTTTAAACTTACAATATTTTGGAAATCTTATGAAATTGTAATTAATACTATTTTAATTATAAATACTGTAAAACACCATCGAATTATCGAACATTTCTATGCTTTACACTATAATTTGAACATAAATGTTGAGGACATCTTTAGACGTGGCTAACAGCTTAGCTGTACAAGAAATAGTAAGTTTCGAACATCTAGTCGAAATATTTATTTTACAATTAGTCTAATTTTTATTATTTGGGGTGCAATTAGAAAATTCCATTTACATTAAGAAACGGTTATTTACGTTACATTTCTTCAGAACTTGGTTGCTTATTATACTTACACACGACAAGGGAGAATCCAAACTTTTGTTGAAGTGGAGCATGGTCAAAAAAAGGTTGAGAAAGACTGGTCTAATAGCTATCATAATGTCAAAGCATCGAAAATATATTTTTAAGCATAATGTATGCAACGAAAGTAAAAATTAAAAATTTCTATATGCAGGTTTGTGGACCACCAGATATTTATTTACGGTTCCCTTGGGGTTAACACATTGACTGCCACGTCACCCACATATAAAAACAACACTAAAAAGAAAATAAGTCTAGATAGAATTTTTGAATTTTAACGAGGCTATAAAAATAAATTCTATGACTAATTGTCAGTATACTAGTTTTCGATTGTCTAAACAGAAAATTTCGTTTTCGTAGACAATTTAAGTGTCTGGCAATCAACGTGTTAGGAATCACTGCGTTAGAAGACGCGTCGTTTGTTTCGGTGTTATTGTATCGTTTCGACGATTAGATGATTTTTTATTAGAATTGTAAACGCTGATATACTCACCTGCATTGTGATAGGGACTCGTCGAATTAAGATCGCCCACTGGTGGTGCTAGGGTAGCATTATGAAGCAAAACGTTACGTTGTGCTTCGTAATGGCTGTGGCTTATACCGTGCCCTGGGTATCCTGGATGCGCGGGATGCGCGAAGTGGTCTGGTGCACCAGGTAGGGATAAAAGAGATGCCAAATCCTGCCACCGTTGCTCCATGCTCATTGCACGCACAAATGGCATGCGACCCTACGACACAATCAGCGTTAGTTACGACGAGTCTCTCATTCACTGGTCCATCTAAACCACTTGAAATGCTATCCCAAAGGATCCTATTCCCATCAAATTACATTAGATTCGGGAAAAAGAAATCCATTACTTCCATGTTCAAATATGTATAGTCCGGGTCACGATATAGCGAGCTCGTAGAATCAAAGTAGGCGTCAAAGTAGAGATGTTTCAGCTACCGGGACAGAAATACGAGCACATAAGGACCTTAGACCATAATCAGGGCTCTACGAAGAAATGTTTTATCCAGTGTCGCCTTTTTTAGAGGTATCGTTAGAGGTAAAGGTCTTTCTCAAGTCTTCAATATCTTAATTTACCTATCTCGTAATATACATAGGTAGAAAATGAAAAAAGGTAGTGCAGTTAGGGACACAGAAAGACATTCCAAATGTTTCAGGCAGTGACTAGTATTTACACAAAATACCATTTATTAATTGAAATACAAAATCATATGTACGCTACCATTAATTTATTATTGGCACCCTCAAACAGTCATGTAGGTGAAAAATAATGGATTTCTTTTTCCCCAACCTCATATCAACCCTTCTAGAAATCTTTGTTCCGGGTCGATTGTTTGTAGTATATTTTTATATTAGTTATTATGTATATTCTTTTATAACACCTTTTCTACGACATAATTCCTCCAAAAATAGTTATGAATTAGGCAGAAAGATGTACCCTTATAATAGTAGATCCATCTTGTTCCAAAACTGTCGCAATGGTAAAAATTATTTTTTTTGCTATATTTTATATTAAGTTTCACAAGTCTATTTTAATATATTTGAACAAACGTTAACGCTAACATTTTTAACAGATATATTATCAGTAATTAGTATTAGTATAACCGGTATTCTCTGATAATTTCTTCTCAGGCATTCCATCTTGCCTGAACGAACGTAAAGGTAAACGTGGAAGATGTTAAAAGAAATAAAAAACGAAAGTGCAGCATTATTGCGGGACGCAAAGTTTCCGACGCGGTTCGGAAAGTTTCCGAGGGAAATCGGCCATTTTCAAAAGCGCGATAAAAATGTGTAAATCGGTAGCAGATGCGCGGTATGAAACGCGCGACGGTACTCGTTACGCGTGTTTGTGGCATAAATCTCGAATAAATCGTAAAATAATAAAGGCGCGCGGAGTAAAATGTTTGTGGGAGATTCGTCGGCCGGGGTACGACCGGACGACTGATACGCGCGTAACTGTGGTAGTGGCGCTTAATGCACTTTGGTATTGTCGTTAATGCGTTGGTCGCAAGAAGAAGATGAATAGGGAAGAGGCTGACGTAGTGCGAATCTGCCGCGATTGTTGTTCGGATACATCAATCAGTCGTCGGTGCAATCTGTCGAGCGCGAAACTTTTAAGGTGATTCTTGCTTGTCAGCGCATCTGTCGGGGCTATAAGCCGGCAAAATGTAGGACGAGACGTTTGTTCCGTGGCGATTTGTCGCGTACCGAGCACCGCGTTTCTAATAGCGCCACTTTACGCTCGTCCTGCTTCGATGCAATGCTCATGATTGAGCCGCGATAAGAAAAGTTACCGGATTTACACCGTTTCCACGAACGGCACAGGGTATTTCACGCGCACTCGACCGGCCAGTACACCATGGCGAAAGAATTTCTCATGGTTTTCGTGTTACTTAGTTTTGGTGATCGTCGTCGCTATTTCTGCCAGACGCTCGTTCCCTCGAGGAAGTACTGTTTCTTTCGTTTATACATTTATCACGCTCATTAACCGTGCACCGTGTAACGATGCCTACGTACGCTCCTCCGAATAATTAGAAACACAATCATACTTCTACATTTTTCACAAACAGCTCAAAAATTTTAGACCTTCCAACGAAAGGAATGCAATCCCATTTTTCACTTACGACGTGTAATATATGTAAATGGCAAATAAAATATTGCAAAATTTTAATTTGCATCCATTATTACAAGCACAAGGATAATCTCGTTTTTTTTGTGTCTACAAAAGGGATGATAACTCTATTGTTTATCACTTTATAGTCGTATAATATATGTAAAAAGTTTCATGCATATCCAATAGCAAATCAAATATTGCAAAATTTTAATTTGCATCAATTCTTGCAAGTACAAGTATAATCTCAATTTTTTGAAATCTACAAAAGGGATGATAACTCCATTTTTAACCATTTTTAAGTTTTAACGTGTAATATATGTAAAAAATTTAATGTAAATTCAATAGCAAATAAAATATTGCAAATTTCTAATTTGCATCGATTCTTGCAAGCACAAAGATAATCTAATTTTTTGATATCTACGAAAGGGATGATAAGTTCATTTTTGACCATTCAAAAAGTTTCATAGAAATCTGACAGTAAATAAGTTATTGCAAATTTTGTATTTGCATCAATCATAGCAAAGTATAAGTTAATTTTTTGATTGTCTACGTAATATACTTTTCACCTCTAAACCGTGTATGTAACAATGTGTGGTATTGTAAGTCGTGCAATTATAGTTGCGCGTCGTTATATCGACTCTGCATAAGATAAATCGTTGCGCGTCTATGGTCCCTTTTTCTCGTTTCTTCGCCGTGTTGATTCCGCTGTTAGACGTAACAGCCGCGAGCTGTGGGCACACACATCCTCATAGCGAGAGAGTAATACCACGGTAACTTCGCACACGGGTTTTAGTTCGTTTGACGCCGGTCGCGTTAGTACGGAAATGCCCAGAGGGGCGAAACGTTGAAATGCTGCTCGTAGATCCTCGCCAGATCGGGCCAGAGATCAGCAATGCACTCCGTCACATTGATTTGGTACATCGTATTCATTTTATTAGCATTATAATCGTTATCTCGTTCGTAGATCTCTAGCGCATAATAGATACACATGTTTCCGCGAGGTACGTTCGCATCGATTAAAACGTATCTGTTCGAAGATTTCAATTTCCCAGCTTCTGGTTAAAAGCTTAACGCGTGCTACCGATTCGATGAATAGCAAAGTGGCATCTTAGCGACAACTACATTCTTGACAGATTATCATATTATAGATAGTGTCAATCACACTTGACAATTCTCAGAACATAAACAGTACATGGCTAAATAAAACCGTTGATTCTCTATTTACTGGGGACTTTAATTTAGAACTGGATTAATTTTGCACAAAGAACCATATGAATTGGGTATCTCAATGGGAAAATATCGTTTTTACTGACGAAAAGAAATCTAATTTAGATGGTCCTGATGGGTATTCATCCTACTATTATGATTTAAAGTTGTTAGACCGGTACAGGATGCGATAGAGTGAATGGTGGATGAGAAGTTAAAATCGCGACTTTGGAACAATCAAGACAATAAAGGTTGGATTGAAAACAGGTGACACTGAATCTCCAAAGCAACGTAAAACTAAATAATTCCAATATTTTGCCCAGGAGATAATATAATTTTGCCTCAGAAATTCAAGAAAAATAGGATTTCTGAACCGAAACAACAACTTAACCGAGCAGCATTTACAATGTAAGAAAGTAACTAAAAATAAAATTGCTCATCCGTTGTGAAAGAAGAATTCCTAAAAGATGAGTTGATAAATCCGAATGTATTAGGATCGATTACGATTTCCAAGGTAGAGGTTGTACGATAACAGCTTAATCTCAGCTGTAAATCTGTGTACCTGAACCTGTGTTTGAATCCGTGCAGTCTGATGGCGCGTTTAATCGGTAAAAAGGAACACGCGCGTTAGATTGGGACTTGGCTGGTTTTTGTTCCATTCAATTTCTACTTATTTACGTAATGCCTTATCCGAGATCTCCGAGAAGTTACGTTCGATAGAAAACAGTAATTCGCCGAAACTCCCGTTGTTGGGGCCATTTGCGACAGGAGTTCATCTCCCGGTGCTACATCCAGCGGCCTATCGATCTCTTGCACTCGTTGCGGTCATTTGCGACAGGTGCAGAGCCGGGTACTACTCTCGACGGCTAATCGCTTCCAGGGTCGTGGATGAAGCCAGCGCGGTCATTCGAGCTTATCTCTGCTCATAGCGTTCAAATCCGCTCAAGAAATTCCCACTAGATCCATTGTCCCAACTCGTTCGCTTCCACACACACACGGAAAGTATTAGATCGTTCCATGTATGTTCGTGTCGAGGTTTCTACCACAACTTGAAGCCATATTTTAAACATACAGGGTGTCCAGCCACCCCTGGGAACAATTTTAATGGGAGATTCTAGAGGCTAAAATCAAGAATACCAATTTGTTGATCGAGGCTTCGTTAAAAAGTTATTGACCACACATATAAAATACACGTTTATTTTACTCGATAAAATAAAATTTATTTGACAAATTGACACCTTTTTTCCACTACTGGTCTTTATAAACCATCGTACGTGTATTTTATTCAAAGTGAAATAAAACAGCGAAAAAAATTGTAACTTTTAAGGGAATCGTTGCAAAGAGGAGGCTTTGATCTTCGAATTCACAGTTTAGTCGCATCAAAAAATTTTTAACTTTTTGAATTTGAAACATTTCTTCCGGGTAAAATCATCTTTGCTTTCTCGATCGTCCTCCTCGCGTGAAAAGATCTTCGAGGAAATTCGACCGAGGAATGTGAAAGTAGAAGGTTCAGAAAATAACTTTAAAAAGGTGATCGTACGACTCCTTTTCACGAAGTTACGATAGTCTAAATATTGACATGGTTTAGTCCTAATACTGAGGACAAACAGTTATACAAAACCTTTCATTGGTGTTTGGTTGGGAATTAGAATTTTTCGTATTGAGATTATTAATTCTTCGAATTGATTCGAATGTGCAGAAAAGTAATAACATTTTCGTAGTAATAAATATTCGTATTTTCTAAACGATGCACATCATCCTTGCAATCTAACTATAGTTTTTAATCGTACAAATTGAGTCATCCTAATACTTATGGCTAGACTGCAGATCTTTATGCAAATTCATATTTTTATTAATATCTCAACTCCTAAATATAATTATTCGTATCTTATTTGAAGAAATTCCTTATATTTTTGCACATTAAATGTATTCTGTAGTTTGTGAAAATTTAAATTTCTGCAGTCTACTTGTGACTTAGGAAGATACTTTAAGAAATCTTAAGAAGTCTTTTTTTGGTAGTTTCACATAATTTTGTTCTTGGCGAAGTAATCGATTCACATTTTGGCCCGCGATGGCGGCCAACCGGCCAGTTTGACACCTGTCAGCGTCGTTTAACCTAACATCGCCTCGATTCTCGATCGCTTACCTACTTTCCACCTCATCCTATCGGCGTGTGTTTTCGTACGTGACTCTCGGCAAAGCTCGTTTCTGTCACGAAAGTTGTGAATCAAAATATCGGAGGATACCGATTCAATCTCTCCCTTTACGGGCTGTAAAAAAAAATATTTTCCCTACCGTATCCATCATTTCGCGTTTCGAACTGTTCACATTAACTGGACAGGTCCGTAAATAAAAACTGTTATTGCTTTGCAACGAACGAATACAATCGGTCAAACGCTTATTACGTAAACTTTCTAATTTAAATTAAACTTTAATTTAAACTTTGGAAAAAAGTCAGATTTCATACGAGAATAAGTATTCGATTTTTAATTAAATCGTAAATATTTAGAATCAACGAAGCTAAGAAGAGATCGTATTGAATTTAATACTCCAGATTATTCGATGTAAAACTTGGAAAAAACTTACATTTTACTTCATTCTACGAACAGTAGACGATAGTTTTATTTATTATTGGACGATACAATCTTAGCAGTGATTTTTTAATAAAAAGGATGCGAACAATATTTTATGAATATTTATAGAAATTCAAAGTGAACTCAGTAACACGATTTAATTTAAACTTTCATAATTCCTGCAATATTGAGATTAATAACATTTTTAAATAACACTCTCTGCCTCTACGATACCATTCAAGTAAAAAGTTTCTTTAAATATTACAATAATAGTTCCCTGGGGGTTATCAAAATGTTCAATAATATTTCTTCGAATATAATTATAAGGTACTGTTAAATAACAAAATTTTGTACATAATAGAAGTTTGAAAACATCTAAAAAGGTCCACGAAGACGAGAAAAAATAATCTTAAATTCCTCTCTAGTGTCTCTTAATATTGTGTGTTGATTTTAAGTTGCGTACAATTAATAAACATAATTTTGCGTTTACAAATTGTGAAAGAATGGAAATCTCACCGATGTGAATGTTTCAACAACGAAAACGCGCGCAGAAAATTGTTGAAAAAGGTCGGAGGATTGATATCGAGCGAATAGAAATATAATTAATTGCAATCTAATATCGCGCCACTATCATGCTCGGAATTGTGTTTAGTCCTCAGACTCACGGGGGCAGCTTGATGGTTGTACAAAGAGGCAAATTCGTTTCACATATTCTAGATAGCCCATACCGGCGCGCATTATGCATTTCACAGCGCATAAGTCCAGCAGCTGTTTGGAATGTCTGACAAACGAAACGGACTGTAACATCACATTGCATTTTTTGGTTCTTGGTGAAAATTGCTCGGTCGGTGTGCACGCGTATAGGAACAAATGTGCGTCGGGGATACGCTAACGGCTGAATTTTTATTGCAAAATCGTCGCGATGCCCGTGCAAAAGAAAACCGGGGGATAAATCAATTCTTTTGCAACTGTTTTCGTTAAAACGGATTCCCCGGACCACGAGAAAACCGCGTTACGTTGGAAACAAACATCAACAAAATTCGATGCGTTTTTATCGGTGAGATGCAACTGCAAACATTCGATTATTATAAAAATCTGGCTTGCACGTCCTTTGAAAAGCAATCTACTGAATCTACTGACTGGATTGTTCAAAATTGGAACGTGCTATAATAAAAACAGATAAAAAGATTATACAAAATAATTCGAAAATGGTCGTTACACGATAAACAGGTGATAGAGATCTCACAAAAATATTAATGTGACGTTTCATCAAACATTTCTATTAAAGAAACGTCAATTGCTTTTTAATTATCTTGCAATTTTGTTCAACCAAAGTCAACTTATGTTAACATTTTTTTCTCCAACTTTTCTATTGTATGTCCTTCGAGTCTAAGATTTTGTTTGTTTATTGTTAATATTATATGCGATGTATAGGATGTATAAAATTTACAATACATTTCTTTTACAAGTAATCGAAGTGTATTATAATTTTGTTCACTCCTGTATATTACAATGCATTTCATGTCAGAAATAATATTACTATTATATATATACTATTTATATTATTTTGGATAATCTAGGAACTACTCTATATATGTCCATATTTTGCAAATATTACACTTGTTCATATCTATCTAAGAATGTTAAGATTTTAAATTATAAACCAATACATTCTATACAAAATTGGTTAGAATTAAAACAAAGAATCATGTACGAGATTTTACTCGTCCATCTACGTCAAGTGAACCAAATAACAACGTTAATAACTATCTGGGAATGCTAAAATTTCAGTAATATATAAAATTAGTCAGATTCAAAACAAAGAGTTAGATGTATAATAGGAGATGCTATGTTTTTACTTATTATATTAAATGTAGCATTGTGTGACATAACACCAAGTACAAAATTACATTGAAAACCAACATTCCATGTGTAACATAAACTATATCAACATATTATGAACTTAAAAACAGTGTAAAGGATATTGAAGATGCAAATACCAGAATCCTAGTCCAGTAGAATGGAATATATGTAACATAAGTTATATCAACATATTACGAACTTAAAAACAGTGATATCGAAGATGTATAATAAATACCAGAATCGTAGTCCAGTAAAATAGAATAATATAAATTTCGTAGTTACCAAGAAGGCTACCAAAAAATTTCATGGAACAAATATGAGCAAACGTGGCAAGGTTACCAACTACCTCGCAAATAGAAGCTGCTCGAAGCAAGCCTGAAAAGTATCGTCGTTTATTCGCGTTAGAAAATATCGATGGAGATTTCGCGGAGCGAGTGTATTTCGCTCGTTAAAAGTAGCAAGTACAAGAGACGGAATAGTTTGGTGTATGAGTGCATATTATTGACAAAACACGAGTAATCAAAGATACGCGAAGAAACCATGCGCATTACCTATGGTCGGTGGGTATAATCTCGTGGCTAATGGGCCGAGATATTAATTATGATTCATTCGGATAGTCATCAGATTAATGCACGCTGGCGCGGGTTACCGTAGAGGGCTCATGCCAAGTCCTTCAAGTATCGCCACAAGTGCATCCTAATGCCTCGGTCGGTCCTCGTCTTCTCCCCAAGCCCTCTCATTTCCATATTACATACCTCGTTTTTCTTATTAATTTTGTCTTACGACTCCGCGCGATCGCGATACAACACGCTCGGGCTTCTATCTCCACGGCCGTGCCTCGGATCGCCCTCTCTCACGATCTCCTCTGTCTTTCTCCTCCTTTATCCCGTTTTATCTCCGCGCCAGGACCCGCTTTCTTTTCTCTCTCCGATCGTGGCTCGATATTGCGTGTAAATATTATGAAAAGTCCAAGGATACTTCGAGGGTTCTTCTTCGGCGCTCAAGGTTCTAAGCAAATATCCAAGTGGCATAGCAAATAACATGCTACTGCTCGTGACCTAGCAAATCCTTCTACAAAGAGACGCGGGGGAACTCTGTCGATCACGACCAAAGATCGTCACCGTCATTTTATAGTCCCTCGATCAACAATCGTAATCGATTCTTTCCTCGATTTCCACCGATTCCATTTTCTTACGCGTTTTTCCTCCCTTGTTCCATTCCACCATTTCGACAGGTTTCAAATTTAATGTTACAGACCTTCTAAATATTATTTACCAGCAATTTATGTTGAATTTGATTGATAGAAACGAATATGTATCCTAATTAGAAGAAAAACCGTGTTTTAATGTAACCATCGACAGGACGAATTTCAATAAAAAGTAGATCTAGTGTTATTTTCAAGTCCCAACAGTGTTCGAAACTCGATTAAATATGTTTCGTAATAATTTTTAGTAACATTGATAAAATTACACACAAAATACTCTGGTTTTATATACAATTTTATATAATTATTGTCGATTATAGGTTTGACAAAAAAAATTCAGTCTTGTATTAGACGATTGCACACGATAAAAATAAAGCACGTGTTTCAACTGTTAGAAGCAAAAGTCGCTAGAGAAGATCAATTTTTATATTATTGAATAGTTTTATAACCATCAGAAGCTAATCACAACTTGATATTTTAAGAAACTTTGTCCATTCTTCAGAGACAAGATGAGAACTATCTAAAAATTTATGTTATTAATCCCCATATTGTACGAATTATAAAAGTTTAAATCCAGTTATGTTTCTACGTATAGTTGACCAAGTTGTTAAGACACAATACAAATGCCAGTTTTGTGGTCACAGAGGAGTTAAATTCAAAGTAATCGATACTTTTTTAAAATTCATAAATATCAGTTACGTTTGTTACACGATAATCCTCCCCTTATCATTCTGAATAATTCTGAAGGAATTGTCAAATTGTGTTTCACACACCATAGAATTCTTCCATAGCCTTTTTTATTTATCATAAACTTAACGTTATAATTTCTGCCTTCGTCTAAATATTTCCTAACAATTTTATCGATTGATATTTCCGAAGAAAATAAAACTGCAAGATTATTGTATATCGATAATCATTGCTGATTATAGGTTTGATAAAGTCAATTGCACATACTTCACCACAGAAATAAATATTTAAATAAAAATTCAGTCTTGCACGATCGTTTTTATTCGTATCAGAATGTATTGTGTTCGCAGACGAGTGAACTTTAAACCTTTGTGCTTCTAGGCATAACGATATTTGTATCTTCCGACTACGTTCATCAACCACGGAGGGTATATTATTTTCAGTACTTCCTACTTTGCTACTCGCTACCTTCTTTCATTATTTGCGGGGAATTCTTCAAGTTGCTCCCTGCAATTCCTGCTCGTTACCTGCGAGCAATGCATTAACGAGTTTCTACTTTCCGACCTATAAGGAAGGAAAGTATTGTAATCGAGAAAAATTTCGAAACATGTTTTTCTTCTGACAAACGCGTTTTAATACTCTCTGGTCACGTTTCGACTGTTCAAACAATATTTTTTAACGCATCTATACAAATTTATATTTAAATTAAATCGTCTCAAGCTCCGATTTCGTTTTAAGGAAAGTCGATTCTTGGATAATCATGGTTCCTCTAGATTTTCAGAAAATGTGAATTCTAAAAAATTGTTTGCACAAACCTTAAGGAGAATTGAATTCAGTACTACATTTAAAAGTAAAATAAATATTTTCTACCAAAGGAAATATTGAAATCCTATTCGTTGGTTACTTAAATCATATTAATAACGTGTAACATAAATATCATAATTAACACATCTATAGGAATCTTGTTTTATTCATATAATTATCATCTTCCACTAATATAGCGTTAACGTGACGCGACGGAAATTAATTTTAAATTATTTCGAGTCAATCACCTTCCTACCTTAGAAATCACTATTTTTCTCACTTTTTCCACTTCCTTCGTGTACGTATACTGCGATTGTAAATCAATTAAAAAGCAGAAGGAACACGTTAAATTTTCTATCAATAGTTCCACTCAAGTTTTTAAATATATCGCGTTATAAATACAATTTTATTTTGTCGATGCAATACGTATTGTGCTTAAGGAAAAATTTAGTGGAACGAGGACAAATTGATGACCATTTTTCGACTACAAAAGATAATCCATGGTGTGTCGTAAGAATCGTCTACTTAATTACGACTGAAATCCCTGGGTGGTCATTTTGCTGTCAAAACTGCGGTCACTAGAGGCTTTTAAGCTCTTAGGGACACGGATCGAAATGTTTCAACCGAAAAGCAACCGAGTACCTGTCGAATTCTCGACGGTCGATACCTGCACCTTGCGGCAAGTTTACTTTACGGTTACGGTTCCGCGAGAAACAGAAATTACTGGAAACTCAAAAGGTACTACATCGAACAATATGCTGGGTTGGTCATTTAACCCTTTTCGGTATGATTTGATCACAACTAATTCTTCGAAACGTGTACCATTTAATTTTGTTCGACCCTGCTGCGGTCTTCGAGGCATTTTTCTCCTAACGCGTCTCTTTTTTTATATTACTTTTTACTATTGTCAAGAAATTTCTCTTCGTTACTGTAAATGTACTTATTTATGTTCTTTCGATATTATATTAGAATTATGCAAAATGTCAAAATTAAGCAACATATAAGACCAGAAAAATGCGACTCTAGACTACATGGAATACCCCCTTAAACTCTGTACTTTATTAATAAATATTTCCGTTATTCATAGACGTACGAAAAAATTCCCTAGGATCAAATTACACTATTTTAGGGGACACGCGTAACGATAGACAAACTTTCTTCTCAAAGTCAGTTTTAAACATTTCAAATTTTTATAATATTTGTCTCTCGACTTGGTTCTGCTTCTTCAACTAAATATTCTGAGGGCAAAATGTATTTTTCTAAAATTTGCCTTTCATGCAATTTCATGCAATATAAATTCCTGTTATTCTCCAGCTCTTGGTGCGTCTCGCGAAGAAAAAACGAGTGTTTCGATACATCATTTTTATGATACTCGTTCAGCTAAACATCCTGGGGCACAAAATGTATATTTCTAAAATTTGAAATCGTAAATATGTTAGTTTGAAAACAAAATGCTCCAAACTCGCATAAATTTATTAAGAATCGGCAGGATATTATTAAAATGGTTTTCAAAGTTTGCAAAAGATTCCTATTGCGAAGCGAAAGAACAAATTTTCTTCGCGTTTTCCGCTAGCGTTCGCGAATTATTTTTACGGCTCGTGTCGCATGGTTTGTTTATCAGTTTTCCAGCCGCCGCGGGCCATTCGCGATAAACAATTTCGTGTTTCGCGGTAACCGATCGGGAATCGAGGCGTCGATCGGAGCGAGAGACGCGTCGAATCGAAAAGCTGCGTCGGCAGCAAGGTGTTCCGGTATCAAAGGTGATGTGACTCGTTCAAGGTTCTTTCAGAGGCATCGCGGAGCAGTAAAAATCCGACGATACGTAAGAACATAACCTGTGCGGCAGCCTGGCATAATGGGCCGTATTACGTGCATTGTCCACATCTTGACATACGGTAGCACATAGCAATTACAGGTGACCGAGGTCAGTGTTAATACGACAGTCGCGTGAGAGAAGAGTTCCAAAAATGATACGGTTCGCGCGCGACGATACCATGTTTTCTTGCGTAATACCGCTGCACAATACGCACAATACGTTCCTCTCTTAGGCAAAAGGTCCTGACAGTGGATTCTATATGTATATTAATTTAGTGCGCTCATTACGTGTAGACGCTCGTCACTGGATATTACACGTAGCCTTCGGAATCATCAACTCTGCGCACTTCCACGCCGGAGACAAGGTCACGAGACCCGTGTATACGTGCAACTATCACGAACACGAATTCAACCAGGGTGTGTTCCTTCGGGCACCTTTTCTTATAAAAATTTATTAGAATCGCCGCGCCACGACACGCCACGCTCCACAGAGAAAGAGAGAGAGAGTCAATCGTTAATTAAAACAGAAACTCGTGAAATTAATGGCCCAACGTGGCACCCGCCAAAAACGTCGATCCCGATATAGAAAATTTTTTTCGTGTTCGCGCGACAACGATTACTAAACGAATCTTGAAAATTACGGAAAAGTATATGGTACTTTAAGCGGTACAATATTGAATATGCAAAGCTAGCAAGACGCTCATTACACTCGTTGAACGTATAATTTAGACGTCGAAGATCATTAAACCACTTTTCAGCCTTTGAATGTTTAATCCTTCGTAAATCGACGTTTCTCTACTGCGTCTGTTACTTCATTATATAATTATTTACCTTGGAGTATGATAACGTATGGCTTATATGTACCTGAAAAAGACCTTCGTCCACGACCAGATTCCAACATTCTGAATTAGCTTGGTACTGCTGCTCGTATGGCATTTAAGAACCAATTGTTGCGCGTCATTCGTGCCTGATTTTTTCCCGTTGGGCGTTAATTCGGTGGCTGATCGGATCTCGGTGTCGTCGAGTCGTCGAATCTATCGAGGCAGGGGAGTTTAAAAGCGCCGCATTGGAACGCGTCGACAGCGTCGTGTCGGAGATACGGTTTCCTTCGGGATATCACGGAACTTAGGAATCGGTCGAGACACGATAGCCCATCGCAGGACGATCCTCCTCTTCAGGGTTCTTGCATCGCGAGCAACCGGTCGTCTCGCTTAGCCACCGCTGTTAGCGTGTCGAGCATCGTAGATATTCTCAGGACCGAGTCAAGGCACGAGAGTTATCGCCACGGACGAAAATCCAAAAATTCCACTTTTACGAAACCCGACGCCCAACGACGAGCGTTCGACGAACGCCGCGAAAGTGTTTAAAAATGTTTCGAAGCGCCGGAAACGGAAGGTCAGAGTGTTCCTCGGACGCACACTTTGCTCTACATTTTCGAAAGCGAATCGACTAGCGAACGGTCGAAGGGTTACAGTTCCTCTCGCACTGCACTTCGATCACAATTCTCTGAACCGAATTTCCACGGGGCGAACGAAGCCGGGGGGGAAATTTGCCAGTGACGGGAAAACAGCGCGCCGATTTTCCGGAAGGTTAGCGTTTACCTCGAACCGCGTGTCGTCCGCGAGTGTCAGCCGCAGGAATACAACGCGATCGTGATCGTACTCGACAAGGATCATGGAAGGGGCCTGCGACTTCTCCCATTGGCGGAACTTTTCAGGTGTATTTCTCCACGTGCATGCGAGTCCTCTGCACGTACGCATTAGGTTACGTCTCACCGGCCGTTGGGGACTATCTCGGTAGGTCATTGTCACGATTCTACGGTTGTCTAACGACGTGACTCCTCGTCGCGATGATTCTCTTCGGACCACGGTTGCCCCTCGAACAACTAGGGGGACTTGGTGCACGAAAATTGTAAAATTTTTCGAAGCCCCATCTTCTTTCTATTTAAAGGTCAACCACTGTAGTCTCTCGTTAGCGTTCGCTACTCTTTCTTTGACGAGAAGATCATCTGTATACAGTGTGTTCGACCACCACAGGGAAAAATTTTAATGGGAGATTCTAAGGGCCAAAATAAGACGAAAATCAAGAATATCAAGCTTCGTTAAAAGCTATTAAAAAATTAAATTGAAAAGTTTCAAATCATTCTGGAAAAATTATTTTCGATTGCAAGGGTCGAATACAATCATTTTTTGTCAATAGAGATACCCTCGAAATCCTAACCATTTTCGAGAAAAAAATTCCTTACCGAAGATATAATTTCAGACTAGAAATGTCACTCGAAATTACAGGCGTATCTTTAAAACGTCATATCTTCTGAACGGATTGGGCGATTTTAATGTTTCAAACGGCAATCAACGCGTATTTTAGTGAAGAATATGTAGAAATTTTAAAAATATTGGAAAAGTTGCTCCTTGACACCGTAAAATGAGACAAACCCCATAAAATTGGTCCAATTTAAATAATTCCTACAATAGTGAATATATTTGAATGAAACTTTTTTCTGAAGTAGAGCTCATGGGTACCTACAAAAAAGTATTAGACAACTTTTCTGTAGGGCGTCAGACAAAATTATTAAAAATGAAAAATGAATTTTTAAGAAACATCGACATGGGCCTAAATTTTTCGGCGAAAAGAAAAATTTTCAAATCGTTCTAAAAAAATTATTTTTGGCTCCGGAGGCCAATTAGAATCATTTTTGGTGAATAGACATAGCTCCGAAATCCGACGCATTTTCGAGGAAAAAATTCAGTAAGTGGACAAATTTTTTGTCAAAATTAAAATATTTCAAATCATTCTGAAAAAATTATTTTTGATTGTGGGGGCCAATTATAAGCATTTTTGGTGAATAGGCATAGTCCCAAAATCCTACCCAATTTCTAGAAAAAAATTCGCGAAGGTGCCTAAATTTTTCGGCAAAAAGAAAAATTTTCAAATCATTCTGGAAAAAATATTTTTAGTTGCAGGAGTCGATTACAATTATTTTTTGTGAATAGGCATAACCTTGAAATCCTACGTACTTTCGAGAAAAAAATTCCTTACCGAAAATATAATTTCAGGCCAGAAATATTTAATTATGTAAATATACTGATTATTAATGCGAAGTACGATTTTTAATGCGAAGACGATTTGACGTACGATACGGTTATCATTTTTTTTCGTTAATGAAGAATAATGTTTAATTTTTCATTTTTTCTGTGAATAATTACCAAGTATTACTTCGTAGAATTGTAATTTTTTTTCAACTAAATTTCTTATGCTGTTATTGTTCCGAGGCAGTACTTCCTACGATACAATCTTTATGATTTTCATTATGAGTGTAACATGGTAAATTAATTAAAAAATTTGTTTTATCAAAATTGTAAAAATATTTTCATAAATTCTATAGATCTGGAACTTTTCTACAAGAATATCAGTGTAGTAAAAGGGAAGATAAAAAACAACCGTAACACTGTGCGACTATAACAAACATAAAATTGAAACTTAAATTTCAATTAAGATATACATACATATTTAATTATATTTCTACAATACTTCTGGGATATTTTTAATTATATCAAATAAAACAGATTACGAAGGTATAACCGGAAAATAATGATAAAATATCAATATAAGTCCCTAATAGTAACAATGTATTCTTTATCTTTGTGAATATGCTTTTTATTATAAAATTTCATAGAATAGAAACATCTTGATAATTACTAGAATCGCTTTGTTTTATAATAAGATCAAAAATACGATTTGACATGCTATTAATTAGTTTCCAAAACATTTCTTCGCGGACATCCTTGTACGCAGTAATTATGGCAATCTTTAATTCTGCAATGTGGACGGTCACGTTAAAATGCTATTTTTATTTTTATTAGGATATATATTCGTATCATTGCATCAAACAAATTCAACATAAATTGCTAAAAAATAGTATTTATGAGTTTTTTGACCGATTAGTAAATCCAGTGTTAAATCCTCTTCAGTTCAATAAGACGACCAAATGATAGATGCAAATTCCAAGCACAGATCCCAGAGTCAAATCATTTTTCAAGGAATTAATGCTTGCTAAAGTCTAATCTCTTGAGAAAATCCATAATCATCGAAAAACTAAAGGGCGAATTAAACAAAAGATATATGTTGTTGGTAGACGCGATAAAACATAAGTGTACGGAAAATATATTTTCCATCCTAATTATTTAAGATCTTTCGATTACTTTTATTTGTCCCCTTCGCGATACGATGTTCGTTTTAAGCTAGTAACTCTGCTTTATTTTTCTAACAATACTGTCTCGCTTGTCGAGTTCAGCAGCGATAAGGCGAAGATCTTTATTCTAGTACTTTGTAGCGATTTCTTTAATTTTGATATTTATTCTAATGCTCGCATAATAAGTAGCATTAGACCTTGCTCTAGTATCGATACCCATATTTACGTAACATTCCTTTTATATTCAATTTTTATTTGTTTGCCGGTGAATGTTTCATTTTATAACTCAAATTTCCAATTTTATTAAAATAAATAACGGATACAGTGTTATTTATTCTTCATTCGCTATTTGAAGTTTTTGTTTAGATTAGAATTTTGGCTATAGACGTTTATAGAAGTATGCAGTATTTGCTGTCTGTAACTCGGTTCAAATTTTCTAATAAATGGAACTATAATACATATCGAAAATGAAATTAATGTCAGAAATCTGTAATTAAATTTTACTGATAAAAATATAGGTAAAATTAAAGTAATTTCAATATCGAGAATTAAAAAAAAAGAAACGAACCGGAAAAGGTAATCGAAAGAAATGAAAGGCTGTTAATGAAATTAAATATAACTAAAAATAATATAACCATGTAAAAATAATAAACGTGCAGGTCCCGCGCGATCGCGATAATTTAAAAAAGGGCAATAAACTCAAGATTGTACATACCTGAAAGGAACGATGGTGCGGATGATGGGGATGATGAAATTGCGGTGTGTGAATCATGTCGCCTGTCTCAGAATCTTCGCACCTGGATAACTTCTCGACCTCGATGTTGTTCGAGGTGGTAATGGCCGTTTCGTCCTTTGCACTCGCGGATTCCTCTTCACTGTCCTTTTTCTTTTTCTTCACTTCCGGCTTCGTTTCCTATTTAACAAACCTTGATATTACAATGTCCACGTCACGTTAACATCGAAGACAAGTGTCTACAATTTTTATCGGAAACGAACGTGTAAAATATAAACGCGCGCGTCATAGAATTTTTTAATAATCTTAGCTTGGTAACCGTTGAAACTCTCGGCCGTAATATCAAGCCTCGGAGTTTCTATCTCCAAGAATGATGTATCGAGAAGACAAAACTCAATCGTATCTCGAAAATATAGATTTTCGTTAAAATTTTTACGTTAAAAACAGTCGTCGTGATAAATGTTAAAATAAATATATCTTTCGAGATGTTTAGGTGGGGAGATTAGTATATTGGAGCGTTTAATTCTAATTTATAAATGCAAATCGCTCGTAGACTGTCCGCTGTATAAAAAGTGGTTTTACAGTGTTACGTTATATGGATGGAAATTAGGAAAGAATTATGAAAACGTAGAAAAGGTATCTGTGATATGTAATCTATGTATATCTGTCCTGGAACTCCTGAATCCTCATTTCTTATAATTATTACTCATTTTGTAACATATTTGCGACTTTCTATTGAAATATCTGAACGATCAATTCTGTAGAGGTTATTTTCTTGTTTTTTTAAATATAGGTTGATTTTCTTTTGGTGTATTGTTATGTATTTTTCACTTAAATATTGTAAGTGTTATTCCAGTGTTAATCATTGATATCTCACATTTCAAAAATCCTCTGAACCAGCAAATTTTGTTTTTCTACCAAGTTACGAGTTCCACCCTCGTCAATTTCAGAATGTTAAGGATCGAAAAGTTAGGTATTGAACGCGTAAGGTATTTCTGAATACGCAAACCTCTGTTTGAGCCCCATCGAATGAGTCATTTTGACCACTCCCGATAGTTCCAGTGTTAATCATTGATGTCTCACATTTCAAAAATCCCCTAAACCAATAAATTTAATTTTTCTACCAAGTTACGAGTTTCACCCTCGTCAATTTCAGAATGTTAACCATCTAAAAGTTAGGTATTGATCGCGTAAGGTATTTGTGAGTACGGAAACGTTGCACAAACCTCTGTTTGAGCCTCATCGAGGCCAACGAGTTGTAGCGCCTCTTCGAGATTGAATCCGTCGGGAAGACCTAGAGTATTGTTGTTGAGGAAACCTTCGACGTTAGCGCTTCCTAAGAGACCACCTCCGAGTAAGTCCGAAGGGAAATCATTTTCGAGCTCTAAGGTGTTGGTTAATCCCAAAGAATCATCGGTTAATCCGGCCAACGGATTGTCTAAGTCCAGTGACGCGTTCCTGAGCAGCTGATTGTCCTCCTCGGCCGAGTTGCTTCCGGTTCCTTCTTGATTGCCAGAGCTGAGTATGTATTCACCTGTAACACACGCGGACCTATCAATTAGGGCATGGTTCTTCGAAACAACGGACCGAGTACTGTTCAACGACGTTGAATTACTCGCGTTCGTACGTTTCGAGTATGATAATGACTCGTATAGTATGACTCACAGAAGGAATATTATACTCGAACAAATTATCGGTTTACGGGACGTAAGTAAGCGTAAACAGGTTCGCGTGCACGACGACCATTTTCGAGGATCATTTAGAATCATTTAATTGTTCGCAAGATTGTACACCGCACGAGAAACTACGTTCTTCCATTGTCAACCACATGTTTCGCAGTTTTCACATTGTGTACCACTAACTATCGTTCGCTGCAGGTCGTGATTAACTTCTAGCAGGTATTGTAACGTTAAAACGATCAAAAGAAACCGCGCTCGTATTACTCAGAGCGAGGTCGCTTTAAAAAATTTTCACAGTTCCACGTGTGCTTTCATTTTGAAATGCTTGTTATCGAGGAAACAGGACATTTAGAACTCTAATTAAGAAACGGAAATAAATCTTTGTTTCTTTTTTTACATTAGGGAAGTATACTTATGTTTGACAGAAACTTGAACGAAATTTCTATAGCTTCGACACATTTTTCTACTATATTTTAATATTAATGAATAGTAGTTTACGTATTACAAGTTTGACATACTGGGAATTCTTTTTTATAAGGTTGAAGCGTCAATTTTCAGTCAATGTAATTTTTTTCTAGCCAGAATTTTCTGTAGCTTTTCAATCTTATAATCTAATAGTTTGGTGGATAAAGTTGGCTTTAAGGCCTTTGTGATTCAGATGAAATACTTGTAATATTTTTTAATTCCATTGGACACGTACTTAAATGACTGGTAAGTTTAGGATTGTGTTTGATAATTCCTTCTATGTAAATCAAATACAAATAATTGTCATTTTAATGTTTTCTTTGTCCATTAAATTCCCTCGTTACATGACAAAAATTAAAACAACAAACGTTTGAAAGTAATATAACAACGCAACAATGATAGAAAACTATAGAAATTTCGTAGCAAAAATGTAAAGAAAGGGATAGAAATTATTAATTACTAAATGGAAACAAAGTTTCGCTCACTGCAGTTTTGCTAATAGAATTTTAATAATACATTACATTTTCTACTAAATCCCAAATCGTAACTCTAGCGGCGAAAACTGTCTTCTTTCCCTCGATATTCCACTAAATTCCCTTCATCGAACGTATTAAGTTTGTTTCACCATTTTCACAATGCACAATGCACGATTAGAAGCTTTTATCGTCCCATTTTATTACAGGAACCGAATCACTGACCACGTCGCGATGTTTACGAACCGATCGAGCGAACGTTTATCGATGTTTCGACATTGAAAATTCGTTAAGAACCGATCACGTATCGCGTTTCCCTCGATTCGGCGACCGGGGGGCACGCGGGGAAAAATTCACGATGAAAATCATCGGAGGATGATTCGACCGAACCGGATTTAATGTGACTCGACTAAAACTGTCCGTCTCGGAGGCCAGTACTTGAGAACTGACTGTAGCCGACGGACAGGTAAAATTTTGGAGGAGGGACAGGAAAGGAAAAAAAAAAACGTAACTAATTGAGGGACAAAGGGGTGTTGTTGAAGATCCACCTGCTGGTCTGAACAACCCCCAATGTTCCCGCCCTACGGCCAATCGCGCGTCCCCGTTTCTACCCTACTTCATCCCCTACGCACGCTCCGAACACGACCTGGCACGACCGTTTGCCTCATCGTCGCTCCACAAAACACGTAACGCATAAGTCGCGATCCATGTTCGCTGGCGGCCATGCACAATGCCCAAGGACACTTGACGGATTCAATTTGTCCCTACAAAATTGCAAAATTACATCCACACTTACGAACAAACTCTGGTGTACAATGTCACGATACTGGTCTTAGAATATTAACAATAGTAAGCTTTGCAATGGTAGGTTATATGGTTTTTCACTTTGAATGCATCTTTTTGAGGATATACACCTACGTAGGAACACTTGACAGGGTCAAACTGCCCCTAAAAATTGCAAAAATACATCTACACTAACCTTAGAATATTAACGATACTAAGCCTTACAATATTAACAAAATTATATGATTTTTCACTTTGAATGCATTTTTTTGAGAATATACACCTACGTAAGAACACTCGACAGAGTCAATCTGTCCCTAAAAATTGCAAAATTAGGTCTACAAGAACCAAAACTCTTTTTGTAAATGGTAAACGTAAACCTTATTAACAATGTATAATATTAACAATGTTCTATGGTTTTTTAATTTAAATGTACGTTTCTGAGAGAACATATAGGCACTTAGAGTCACCTAAAAAATTAGATCTACTCGAAAGAAAATTTCTTTCGTGGATAGTAAACGTGAGAGTGAATGCTTTACCTTCAATATCAACAAAATTCCAAAATTTTTTACTTTAAATATTTCGAAAGACCATATATGGGCCATAGGTGAAATAGAAATGTCCTTCTTTGAAAAAAAAGTCAGACGAATAATTAAAAAAAAAACTATAAAAACTATCTGAAACATAGTACAGAATGTTCTGGCTTTTTCCAGTAAAAACGCGATAAATGAACTTTCAATGCCATTTTAAGTCGCGTAAATATGGAAATTGGATCGATGACAAAGAATCGCAATTTATAGTAATTATTTCCTCGACTGATGCTCAACCGTTGATTTATGGGGTACAAAATATCTAATATCCGTATTGTTTCCGTCGATATACTTAAAAATTGCTTTAATTAATCGGTTTCATCTTGAATTGCGAACGAGAAAATAATTTCGAACCAACGAAATTTCGACGTGCAGAATCGTCTTTCCCTCCGGGACAATGTTATTAGTGATAACAATCTCATAAAATAATAACTGTTTGAGGACCGTTCGAACGGGTCGGGCAGAACTGAGCGACAGGCGGTTCGACAAAAGAAGAATTAGCTTTTCGTTCTTCTTCTGTTGGTCGTGAGTGCGGTACCTCGAGAAAGAGGAAGATCGCACCTCTGGGATGGCTATTACACTAACTAGTAGTGGCGGCCATTGTCTGGCCCAAATGCGGGACCGACCGCACGATAATGGCCGCCTATAATTTGAGAAGTCGAAGCATCTCCTCTTGTATAGGCTGAAATATTTCTTTCCTTTTTCTCCGATTCGAATAAAGCGCAAAAAATACCTTTCAATCGTATCCGAGGCGGGGAGAAGTACTTTGAAAAGCGTCTGACGATGGGGACGAAAACGGATAATTCGATTACCACGTTGACAAGGAGAAGAAGGTGAAACTGTTAACTCTCCGGGTGAAATGTTATAGAAAATAAATCTAGATAAGATTTATATTCGACTATATAAAAAATAAGCACAATACGAAATTTGTATTATTTCTTGCTTTTCTCTTTCGAGTATTTCCGAAGAATTTGGTTTAAAAAGTATATTTTACGGATGAAAAACTTTAAATGCATTTCTTTTAAAACTATATTGTCTTAACTGAGTTCCATGATGTCTCAAAATCTCTGACATAAAATTTGCTATGCAATTTAAGTTCCTTATAGGGAAACTCATCCTAATTAAAAATCTGTTTTCATTATATAAAAGATTAAATAAGAAGCTTTCTTTTAACTATGTTCATTGTCAATATTTTATTTTCTAAAAATAATTTTTCAACGAATAGGAGCATACAGGACTATCGTATCCGTATTTGTATCGTTTAGTCACTCGTTTCGAAGCATTTAAAGTCAGATTCTTAATCTTCGGCTTAGATAGAGAATATTTTGAGAAATTAATAAATAGAATGCCAAGGATTTAAAAGTTATTCGAAGCTAGATGTTTGACAAATCAAATATGGATCTTTTTCTTAGTTTCAAGCTAGTTACTCTCATGTATTATAAGTAGAAACTGTTATAACTGACATTTGAACGATTTTTCGAGTTGCAGCGACTGTTGACGAAATCCTAGTTTAGTTTAGCGGTGGCACGGCCACGGAAATAGCAACAAAAGTAATCCAGAGCTTTTTTCCCGGACGATTAACGGTTCGAGCAGTTGCATACTGTTAGGAGACACAAAGCGAAAAGCGAACGTCTCTCGAGGGACGAATCTCTTCTCGACTTAAATCCGACGCAAGGGAATTCGCTCGATCACGGTGCATTTAATGGCGTGGTTCTCAGTCTTTTTTGAATCCCCGGCTTCTTTGAACTCGCGGTTGACTTTTTCCACGGCCACGGGAACGTCGACAGATCATTTCTCACATTTCGCGCGCGCCTAACGACCATTTTCTTTTCTTTCCAGCTCCCCTCCGCTACCCCCCACCGCCTCCCCCCCTCTCCCGCGTCCCTGTAGCCCTTCTTCGGATAATAATTCCTGCGTTACTCGGCAGAATTTTTGGACCAGTGGCCCTACGGACCCGAACATCAAAAAGATATACCAGTGGTCGTGCCTCTAATACCATCTACTTTCTAGTGCCACGTACACGTACGCTCCAATACGGGACGAGAGAATCCATCGTCGTGAATGCGCCGGCACGATTGTCCTATCCCCCGATGATAAATATATCGAGAAAAATGTTACATTCGCAGCCCTCGACAGAAGGGTGCCAATAATCTATACCGACACGCTTCTAACGTCGTTTGACGTCTCATTTTTACGATTGCTTAATGGACGCGTGAATGCACGTACATCACTCTGCCTCACCTGGTGCACCAGTATAAACAGTTTCTATCCTGATCGCGGTCAGTGGTTTCTGTCCGGTCATTGATCGTTATCACTGACCGATATCGGGACGTTTCACCGAACCCCGTTCAACCGCACGCTGCTACCTTTTAACCGTAGGGCGAAGCCACCTAATATGGCCTAGCAAAAGCTAAATCGCTGTCGATCGAAATACAACTCGCACGTTCGCTTTTAACTTGTCTCGAAATAAAAATAAACTGTTCTGTATCCTCGATACGGCCCAAGAAATATTGATTAATTCGTGTATTCGAAGAACGCTTTTATCATTTGTTGGAACATTTTTGACAAATGGTTTTCAGTAGGATTACGTTTGAAATATTTTATTTTTCAAAAAGTTGGAATTTTCATATCGGGCGAATAAAATTTACTTTTATTAAAATTTATTTCTAAAATTTTTAGTCTGTTCTCAGAGTGTGACGTGAAATTATCGTGGTCCAATACATTGTTTACATTACTAAGATTCGTTAAAATTGCTGTTTTTTACTGTATTTTTTGTCAACGCTTTTCCTAATATTTCTCTATCTATAAATATTTTGTTTCTCCTGCAGTTTAGTTTTACTTCTCCACGAAGAAACGTATTTATTATGTTTGTTATCTTTATTAATTTAACCACGATTGGCCTTCGTTTAGTTCTCCTTCTCGTGTAATTTAACACCGTTTTATTCGTACTATTGTAACTCGAAATTATTTATGGTTTGTTTGTCGATGTATTTACTTTTTCTGTGCAATGAAATTTAGTGTGTGATGGTTCTCTCGTTTGACGTTTCTCTGGCCACTAGCATTCAATTTACGCGACCGTTTCGGCCAATAATAAACGGAGATGGAAAATGTATATGCTTAGAGGCGTGACTAATCCACTACGACCAATCGTACCCGCATTCCCTTCGCTCGTCGTCTATTTAACGCTGCACAATAGTTTGGAGAATGACACCTTTGGTATTTTATGCAAACTCAAACTTCAAAGATCCTGTCAGATGACCTTTTGTCGCTGAAAGATTTGATGGAACACGACTTTTATTTTTCTTATATGATTTCTGGCCCAATTCGTGCAAGATTTTAAAATTTGCTCATCAACAACACAAATTTTTTCTTTTTTTTTATTATTATCATTGTGTCATTTACTTTACTATCGTTTGTTACTTTTAGAGCCTCCATTTCTGACATTTTATAATGTTTCTTTACGGAGTTTATCGTCAATAAACGGTATCAATTTATCAAAATGAACTTCAAATGTTAAGAACGGAAGAACAAATACATTCGTATAAATTTCGATATAGTTTTATAAATAATTGAGAAAACCATGGGTTGAAAAAGACTCGAAGACCGTGAGTCCAACAATTTTTATTGCGAATAAAATATACCAATCTACAAAACGAGCATGAAGTGTAGTATTAAGGGCAGAAGAACAAATACATTCGTATAAATTTTCGAAAAAGACTCGAAGAATGCTCTAGGGTTAGTAGCTCGATACTTGGTTCGATAACTATAATAATATGTAGCAATTGTATTTCACATGCAACGTGCACGAACCCTCTTCGTCATATTAGTCAATATCCTGCGTCAACAAAGATATTTTCACTTAAAATATTATTTTATTCAGCGAACAATTTATCTTGATCTTCGAATCGAACGAACACTTTATCATTATCAGATGAAATGTTCAAAATTATTAACAATAAGTAAGTTTTAAAATTTCCTGTGATCTCTGATAGTTGTTCCATTTTTTATTTGCAACCAAAATTCATACTAATTTTGAACCATCATTTCTATCATTTGAAAGCTAATGTAGAAACTAAGCAGCATCGATTTATACGAGATTCAAGGCCTGTTTAGAAATTACAATATACATGGAAACTTGCAACATTAATATGATATTTAATACGAATTCGAAGTGAAAATGCATGCATATTGATTGAAAAGAACGATCGAAATGATTTATCCGATCTCCGCGGAATAAAAACGGCCTAGAACGATGAATTCTCAATAAGATATCTGATATCGAACTGGTAATTACGATAAATGGTTGTTTAAATAACTTGTTACATAACTATTCGATCGTGTCGATCTGTTTACTTCTAACCTTTCAGCTACTATACGCCTCTATGGTGGCTCGCTTGTTTGCCTTTCGTTGAAAATCGTGCAAATCTATTTCTCATGTATGAAAACGCCTTCGTACGTTTCGATTCCCATTTCTTTTCTCACATAACGCCCTAACGATGTCGATAGTATCAAATCTCTGTTATTTCGTCAAAATGCTATTACGAGGAATGGATTACTACTTTCAAGCTGAAACAGATACATCATTATCATCATCCTTTCCAACGTGTTCTCGATTTTTGAACATCTCTTGATCCTCACGCGTCGACGAAGAATAGAAATCGAAAATACATTAACCCCATGCGGTACAATGACGAAGTCTGACCCGTCATCAGTTTCACAATGACGAAGCTACTCTCGTTATGTTCTATTAAAAACAATTTATAATAACGAATCAATGAACACACACTGGCAGTAACTCGATGAATAAATCAACGAAGATACGCGTTCGCGAGTATTTGTGAAACAAATTTTTGGAAAAATGACTTGCAGTTAAATCGTACGTCAAGGGGTTGAACAAAACTAACGACAGCGGAGTAATAAAAGAAGACACCGTGTGAGAAAATGGAGATCGATCGTGCAAGAATTAGCGTCCACGAGTAAAGTAATAAAGGGAGCAGGTAAAATATTCCTACGGGCGTACCTCAGAGAATGCAATCCTTGACACGTGTAATCCATAAATGCAAACAACGATCACAGTACATCACAGTTTTCCCGTTGTCAAAGACACTGAATCGCCCGCAATTAGTATCACGAGCTATGTTCTCCGGCACCATTCACATTGCTCCAAAGTAACGACGAACGATCCTAGCGTAGCATGTTTCAACCACTGTCCGTAAGAAATCGGCGAACACCCAACACCACTCGGTCGCACTCGAAGGTTATGGCTGCCGTTGTTTATCGGTACTTTCGATGCTTGTCAACGCGAAGGTGCATCAAATGTTTCGTTGGATTCGCCGCGGTGACCCGTAAACGTCACCGACACACCGAACGATCCGATCACGGAAACGTGACGAGACTCGTCGCAGCGAACCGGTCCGGTGGATTTTCTATCATGGCAACGCGTTCATAGAGGTTCTAACGTTGTACGTCCCGACCTCGAGGCGAATCATAACAGCCGGCACTGCCAGATGATTTTGATGCAGGCACAGCATGGAGTCGACTGATAGTCTATCGTGTAGCAAGGCATTGCTTAACCACGTCCAAGACAAGTATTGTGCCAGGCGACGGGTTCTCCGTTAAAAAACGGACCAATCACGACGGGGTTGGCTGTTATTCCAATATGGCTGCCAGACAATGCGCGCTGGAGGTTTCGAGAGAAGGGAGGGAAGGTCTCTACCCATAATGCCATTCTCCGACTCCCCACTGTGACCAGGGAACGTATACCGAGTCTTGATCGGCCGACGTTGCCGCGCACGAGCTTAGCCAGGGTTGCATCCTACTACAGCTGGATCAAAATCAACTGACCACTCAAGGCCATTTCGTACGCTAAGAAATATATTAGGCGAGACTCCTGCTCGCGTCCCGTGACATACAACCCCTTCCATTCGGGGGACGAGGACCGTCGACCTGGAAATTTCTGCCAAGAAACGGCAAGTGGAACGCCACGATGCCACCAGTGATTCAAATCACGGAAAAGCTAGACAAAATGTCAGGCCACCTTTTTTATTGGCATCAAAATCACACTATGTATACGTTCACCACATTTTTCGACGTTTTCTGTAACTTTTGTAGTACTTACGTGTATACTAAATTGTTATGATTAAGTTAGAAAAGTGCTCTTTTCCAGTTGGAGGATAAGTTCACTTATAGAAAATAATTTACTTGGGGTAGAACAGTTTTTAATAGTCAGTTGCTGATACGCTGCTTTTTGACAAAATTCTTCTATTTAATTTTGATCGATTTCTTTCCATGCGTTTATAACTGCTGCTTTCAGCTTTATTATTCTTGTACACGCGAGAAAGCAGTGTTCTGTGTATGTTCAACTTGGGGTTGATGCCCGGCGAACGCGTCGGCCATTTTAAAAGTGGTACCATATTTGTGAGCTTTGACCACGATGAATCGTGGCGTTATCTTGCTGAAATATAAATTTTCTTGTGGATAACTCTAGCACTACTTAATTATGTATTCGTTTTTATTGAAACCAAAATAAAACTTTCCAGAAACATTGAAGGTTTCCCAAATTGCTCCCTCCAAAATGGTGTCCCAAAAAGACATTTTTCTCTTTTGGTAAATCATGAATTAGAGCTAGCCAGGCCATTTCAGTTAAACTTTTCTTCATCGCTACAAATAATCTAATTAATTGCAAGTTTGAAATATAATTCAAAATGAAATTGCAAAGATATCAGTACATGTGTGATAACAGCTAACCATGTTCCAATTTGTATTCACGTTTTCAGTAATGAGTTTCGAATTTTGGAATTATATCTTTCTGATTTTGTCTCGTCTAATTATCGAACTCTTTGCTACACCTCTATTGATCTTCTAAATTCAATTCTGCCTTATTTAGTCTCCACTTTTCGTTGAGTTTGATGTACAATTTGGTGCAACATTATTAGACATTTTCCAATGGTGTTTTTCTTAAAAGTGAGATTTATATTAATAAACTACGAACGATTGACGAGTTGAACAACATTATAATCGCCATTATTGGAACCCCGCTTATTTAACAGTGTAATAGAAAATTGAGTAAAATGAGTAAATTCCACAATTAATACAATGAAATTATAATAAAGTAAAAAACAAATATTTCAAATAGTGTGTGCTTTATGTTAATTTAAAGATGTGACACTGAATTTGGAGAACCCTGTACATCGAACGATTTCAAACTATTGGGTTGAACGGAAAGTTCGAGTTTTTATTTTAAACAAAGTCGACTCTATTGTTTTTAGAAAACGTGATTTACTTTATCAATTACGTAATTTCCATTTTCTCCCAATGTTTCGCGAGTTTTTTAGCACCATCTTTGTAAAATTTTTTTAGTTTAACATGACAAAATCTTGAGGGTTGGTTATAACTTTTTCAACTTTTTCCGTTCGCATAATTCTGTAACGATCCGAAGAGATGATAATATGAAATGAAATAGAGCTTATTGATTTGAAACGAATGGCTTAAGACAACTTTCTGAACCGATTAAAGTTCGTTTGATCGAAGTGTGGCACACAAGGATGTGAAAAGTATCGCTACAAGGAATTACAAAAGTAGAAATGCCATAATGAGCGTATCACGTAAGATTTGAACCTGAACAAACTCGATAAGTTGATCGAACGATAACATTGGAACAGATACAATAAAATCACGTACGCGTGATGGCGGCTGTCGAGCTGTCAATCCTTTGCAAACGGAGCAATTCAAGGCGATCCGATTTTTAGTTATAATTATACGATTCAACATTATCAGGTTACTTTCTCAACGTATGTCTTTTCTATAGAATTTCGAGATTCGCGTTAACAATATAGTATAAAAGAAAGACTTTTTATGTTATGCTTACTGGCTGATAACAGTTTTTACTAAGAATTTAATTAACATGAGCAAAATTTCACGTGAGCAGTAAAGAGCATAACCAAACCAATGTTAAGAACTTTTTTGCAAATCATTTATCGTTGCGAATAATATCGTAATAAAAAAAGTAACTTTTGCAACATTTTAAAATGAAATAAAGCTCCAAATCTATTCTCTTTTGGGTGTCTTTTAACCAGAATTTTGGAATCGATTTATCGTTCGTGTTTTCGAAATTCTCATTTGTCAATGCATTTGAGTTATGTATAATAAATTCCATCAAATCTGAATATCCTGAATGTTCGTATCTGCAAGTCCTTTATCAGCTGGAGTTCATCGTTCAAGAAGAAAAATGATGGATCAGAAATGTAACAGTTAATACTATATTCACATGCTCAAGACATCGATTGCACATATTTTTATTGTAATCCTGTCTGTTATTGACAGCTACATTAAAATGCTGATTTTTAAAAAATATATTCGTATCGTTCCATTAATCAAATCCAACACGAACTGCAAACAAACAATATTTACAAGTTCTGCAACGCGTCAAATTGACGAGTTTCATTAATCTATGAAAAATCGAAGGCTTTATTAATTTTCCAGATCTTTCCTCGCGAACGACGAAAGAAAATACAATAACAATTAATTGTAAACGTCGTCGTATTCTCGATTATTTTTCAAAATATTCCAAGGAGCGTGTTCGAATAATGGCGCGGTTTCCCGAGCATTTTTTAAAACTACGTTTCGTTGATCCTGACAGTGACTAGCAATTCCCAATGCCGACCAGTAGGTTAAACTGAACAGACGATAAAGGTTGTAAACCTCTGCTGTTACGATGGTATCTAAATCCTGTCAAATGGCTGTTTTATCGATACCTTTTATTCTTGTGTCGTCACTCTCATTCGAACTCTGTTCAGGATGTTTAGAATGTATCGTATTAATTCTATAATTACCATCGATACGGCTAAGCAAGAACAAAAAGGTCGCGCGTTTATAATAGTGCACTTTGGTACGCGTAAGTGTCGCGTGTTGGTTTCGAGAATAAACAATATTTACCAACTTCGAACAACTGAACGCAATTCACGAGCTTAATAGCGAGTGTCTAACAAATCGAGCAACTTGAAAAAGAATTATACGAACTGCCGTTTGTAAATAAGTTACGTCATCAATATGCAGCACGAAACGAATGTCTTCTCGTTAACGATTAATTACGCGACGGGGGGAAAAAACACCACAAAGAAAAGGATCGGCGGAAATTAATAATCAGCAGGGTCTCTTAATGCATGTACTCCAAATGTTTTGAGATCAGTTCAGCCAATGGAGATAATAATGTTAATTACACAGGATGTAATATTAAAGTTTATAAACGCGAGTCGCTTGTAAAATACGGTTTGGATCAAAGTTGGAATTTCTCATTACCCAAAGGCCTCAGGAAAAGTTTTTTATCATTGCAAACGATAACATATGCATACAGGATGCTGTCGTAACACGTTCAGATCAAAATCGTGTAATATTCTGCAGGACTAAAATATTAATTTCATATCATAGGTAAACCACGTAACGTAAAATTTGTTTCATAGCCTTGCTAAAATTTATAAATCTACGTATTTTCATAGCAGTCAAAGTGTTGAGTAGTCCTTCGATCTTCGTTTTCCCCCAAATCTCTACAAATTATTGTTATCGTTATTTTAAAGATATCAGACTTTCTATGAACCCATAAAATTCTCTTTTCTCCTGAGTTACGGATTTTTCACTGGTCAATTTACAGATAACCCGATGCAGCGATGAAAATCGGAGATCGTGTCGGCCATCTTATCGCGAATTCACTCCGGAGAAGTCGATGGAGTCTCTGAATAGCAAGTTCCGCGGGACCATTGATTTATTAATCGGTAAGTGCAAATCACCGGATCCCGCTAGTATCCACTATGCATAAACGAAATCCGATAGCCGGCAAAAGTATATAACGTAACAATGCGTACTCGATCTACTGGAACTTTCGCGGACGCGCGTAGCCTAGGACACCCTCTGTTTGCGATAAATAATAGTGGCTGGATGAACTTGTGCTTTTTCAACACCGCGGCTTCGTACAGCGATACCGAACGATAGATACGATCGTGCTCTTTTGACTTTTTCTTCCTTCCTTGTGAAAGGAATTACGCGACTTTTATTCTACGAACGGCGACTGGGAGATCCAGCGACCGTCGGAGTACGATACGGATCTATTTTCTCAGGATTCCGTACGGCACTCGAATCTTTCCTTTTTGCACGGAAAAACATTTACTGACCTTCCAACGATGCGATACTAATATCTATCGACAGTGGTTCTTGATCTGGACTACGTGCAGACGATTATTAAACGTCTAATCTCGTTGGGAACTAGGCTACCACTTTTAACGATTCAAATTTCCCGCTTTTGTAACTTGATTTCTCGTGATTAAAAACCGGGTCATTTTTTACCCACATTTAGAAAATTGGGCGAATTTTATTTGTAATTTAAAGAATCTGACGATGCATTCTAATTTTCTAATGAATTTACGAGTAAAAAGGAAAGGGTTAATTAGTTATTCGTAAACGAGAGCCTAACTCTGTTTACAACAGACTTGTTAAGCACCAAAAATTGAACTTTAGCAGATTTCTGTCTTTCTATTAAATTATATACCTATAGTTATAAATTATAGTTTACGATTTATCCACGAAATTGTTGCATTTCTTTATTAAACGCATACAAATACAACCACTCTATTTATTATAGATTTACACTACTTGGTTTCTTATAAAATTAGTTTTTAAAAGAAGATGAAGTAGTTTTTTAATTTCTGTTTGTAGTTCGATTCAAAATTCTTTATCAATTTTATTAGACAAATTTATGAACATAATTTCTGTCTTTATATTAAATTATATACCTATAGTTATAAATTATTTTTATTTGTTGCGTTTCTTTATTAAGCATATACAAATACAACCACACTATTTATTATATATTCACTAGTTTCTTATAAAAATAGTTTTTAAAAGAAGATGAAGTAGTTTTTTAAATTTCTTTTTTAACCATTTCTCTATCAATTTTATTAGAAAAATGTATGAACATTCAACATTATATTATGCAAGTATTTTTAGAGAAATTCGATCAAGAATCGAGTGCCACAAGTTAAGAACCACTGTCTTCCTGCACAATATCCATTAAATTATGACATTTTACAGTCAGTTCGTTGCGTGGATACTTTTTCCACATCCGTTTGATCGTTTGAACTTTTTGTACAACGCAACCGTAGATAAACAAAATCCTGTTTGTTCGGATCGTAAGACGTCAGTTGTCAGAGCAGATCTTAGCAAGACAGATATCCATCGAATGAAAATAAACATTAGGAGAATTCGTAAACAACTGTAAAATTTTCGATGGAAATTTGCATCAATTGCAGAAACATGGTGTCTATAATTCCTAGAATATAAGAATTAACAACGTGAAATTGTTTAAACAGTACTCATCTTGTTTCTGGAAAGTTAATTATGGACTTGTGTGAAATATTACGTTGTATGTAATTTAACTTCTGGTGGTTGTGAAAATAATCACTAATATTTCGTTATAATTGCTGAAGCAAGAAAATTGATCTTCTCTAGTTGGAACTCTAGAGTTCTTGTTTAAATATAGTTTATTTGTGTTAAGAATTATATATAATTGTTAAAGGAGACTATTTTGTGTGCAATTTCATCAATGTTAATCAAAGTTAGTTTGCAATTATTACGAAATATATTCGATCGAAGTTTCACTATTAGCAGATTATCCTTCGAAAATGAATTTTTAACTAAATTTTCTTCACGTTAGGCATCTTCAATTTTAGGTGGCTATAGTTAGTATAAACATAGTGTTTTGGTTGGTAATGCGTTAAGACAGCTTTTCGAAAAATAGGAATACTAACAGGTATTAAAAATTGAAGAAAAATGATACGATAAGGGAAATCAACTATTACTAGTATATAAAAATAGAAGTTATTCAAAACAATTTGCAACAAATGTAAATTATATGTCAAGTCGAAAGATTTTAATCACAGAAATTTATACGGAAATAAAAAATGTTGCATTTGGAATGTTACAAGAAAAGGTCATTAATTTTGATTTCTTTTTAAAAGAACGCCTTGGAATTTCTGTTTCTTCGTGTAAACAGAATCTTACTAGAGCCTCAAGAGTGAATTTAACACTACGTGTTGCAAGTTGTCATGATGGACGAATTCGCTGGAAGATCATAATGGCACGACGACCATATTCCATGACGAGACAAATTTCAAATTGGTCGATCGGTAGCGCCACGGAATTGCCTTCTATGTAGATCAGAAAGCTTTTCTTTCCTTGATGGCACAATCGTTTTGCTAGATTCTTTTAACGCGAGAAATTGAACTCTCATGAGAAAATATTAGACGCGGAATTTCTCTCGTTAACAGCACATGCCACGTTTACCTATTTGTCAAAGTGTAAAACACGGCAAGCGTTCCACTTTTTTTCAAACAAAATCCCATTCGACGATGTTGACTCGAAGTTGACTCGGTTTTCCGAACTTTTTGAGAAATTTATATTTTCTTTCAACTTCCAAATAATCCGTTATTGTATCCAGAGGGTGGAATAATAATTTCGTAAATCCAGGCTCTTCGTGGAAAGAATTTCTAAAGAAAAAAAGATGATTTAATACCATAATGACAGATCAGAGGTCGACTGAAGAGAGTATCCAGAAAGGGCTGATGGTACTTCAAGCGACAGGTCGGTCTCATTCAACACGGTTCGATACATATCTATCCTAAATCAACAAAGTTCTCGGTCAGAAAGTACGGTAGTGCAGAGGCTCTGCAGATTCTTGTTTCCTCGCCGATTCTTTTTGCATTCCCGCGCGTCTCCTAATTTGTATTTTGGCCCATTAGTACTAGAAACCCAGGAAACGACCAAATTTAAAGAACAGACACATCTATTGCATAAATATCTATTGATTTGAAAAAATTATCTACTGAAGTTCAACGTTACGAATTATTCCGTACAAATTTACTCGTTATTTGATGGATTTATGAGTTAAATTGAGGACGAGAAGTTGAAAGCCATTTTCTAAATGAATTCTCGATCAGATGTTTAAAAAGATTTTTTTAAATTGGAGAGAAGAACTAGAATTTGTTCCATTTTGAAACTAATTCGAAAATAAACATTTTTTTTACATTTTTAAAAAACCTTCGGTACCAGAAGAATCTAATTATCTAAGCTAATGCCAATAATACTAAAATTTATTACCATTATTTTCGCATTATTAATATTACTGTTTCATCTTTTACCAACTTTAGTTACTTGATTTTTCCTGTTTTTATTTTATATTTTCAAGGAAAGGTGTTTTACTTTAATTAGTAACTTCATTTTCCTTTACAAGTAGTTTAAATAAATGATTATTACAGTACCTAATGCATTAAGTTAGTCAATCGTCAATATAATGAAGAAAAAGTGTAGGAATCAAAAATCGAATATTAAAACACTTTTCTAACCATGAGATTGATTTCGAATGTCTCGTGTAAAGTTAGGAATATGCGATTTATCATATTTTTCCCCCCTGAAGTCTTCGAGTATCACGTAACTCGTGTAACAAATATGGCGGCCAGGACAGCTAGAAGTTCTATCGCTCTTATTGGAAAACCCTGTAGTTATACGTAATTTCGTATCTATTGTTGTTGTATATTTTCATCCCTAAGCTTCCTGGAAGTACCCTCCTGAATTCGACCGGAATCCGTGGCGTGCAACGAGCCACGATATGAGTAATGATGCATGCTCGTATTACAGGGGCGGTTATGGCAAGTCATGGCTCCGAGTATCCCTGTAACCCCGTACACGTCTGACTGGGCAGCTGCCCCCAACCGCGTCTCCCATGGGGATTTCTGACTGAAACAGCCAGACTAACATGGCGGAACATGTACGATTCCAAATATTGATTCTCCCTCGGGACTTGCCAGCGGGCTCGAAAAAATTGCTCCGTTTCTACAGAATTCCAACGCACAAAAGATTCCTCGGCGTTTCACGAACCCATTCCGCGACCATTTTGTCGACCAGCATCCTCCATAGAAAACAGCCACACAGAAAAGTTTTAACCAACAGAGCTTAACCAAAACTTTTTAGTTTTCTTTTAATCCAAAGTAGTTCGCAAGTTGTTCAACTGGGTAAATTGTAACGATTTAAAAAGTCACATAAAAATTGATTTAAACATACTACACTTATATTTCGTATATTGTTTACCAAACACTTGCAAAACTCTTTTATGTCCCAACTTTTTACTACGAGTCTGTCGTACAAGTTTACTGTTTACACGAAAACGTTTACACTGGCAAAAATAAAATAACAGAATCTACAATAGCATTCATTAACCTGTTTTGTCCCTACTTACATTCAATTTATTGCCAAAGAAGAATCTCATTACATATTATTATTATATTTGTCCAGGAGCAATCTAAGCTTTGTTTAGAGTACGAATTGATAAACATATCGGTAACGATCGATCACGAAAACTTTAACTTTAACTCTAACTTTAGAAAACAATGCATTTACAAGCATACTTCCAGAGGAAAGGTTTATTTGTTTCGTGGTCTAACATTCGTGCCTCGAGTCTGGCCATTTAAATCTGAAACACTCGGACTATCAACAGTTCGTCTTGCACTTAGGCTTGACTATTACTTTAACAAGTAGAAATTCTCCGTTTGCCTCCACCGTGAGATGCAGCCGCTTTTTACGGAATGGAAAACTCTCGAAACATTTGTTCCCAATTCTCTACCTACTCGAGCAGAATTTGCTACGCCCCGAGTCAGTTGGATATTATTTTCCTCCCTCTTTCCGAACGTGACGAATCGAAACGGAAATTAATACGAGACTGGAAATAAATTGCATCGGGATGCTTTTGATGTCTCTCTGCGAGCAATGGGAAAAGTCAAAAATACATTGCAGAGAGGACTGTGTGTCACCGGTTATGTTTAGGTACAATTAATGGCGGAGTCAAGTTCATGAAATTAATATTAAATCCGATATGTAAGACTCACTTCGTAGGATTCGATTATTATTGCTCGTGAAAGATGATGCTTGATTTAATACTTGTAAAATGCTTAAATATTGATTGTAGAAGCTGGTTTCGAACCTGTTTGGAAAAATGGGATCTCGTGCAAGTAGCCAAAGTACTCATAAAAGATTCGATCGTACTCGAGTAGGTTATAAACAATAGTAAACGATGGGAAAATTTGAACACATTAAAAAAAGGAAGAACTCTTGAATTTGGTAAAGAAAAAAGGTTTTGAAATTTATAATAAAATGGATCATGAAGTCCATTTTAATTTTCTCCATAAATAAAGCTTTTCTGACCATGTTTTCCACGTAAATTTCAAAATGCTTCACTCTGTCATTTTTTACACGAATTTTATCAACCGGTGTTCAGATAACAGATTCAAGAATCGTCTATCATTGAAAAATTAATTTCAACGTTAAAATTAAGAAAGTTACACAAGAAAAACAAACACAGAGTATCCAATCTTGGAACACTTAACCCATGATGCTTGTACGTTCTTATAATTAAAATTTCTTTTACTTTTTTATCTCAACGTATTATCGTAAACTGACCTATTGTTATGACCATGTTAATTCTTCAGGACCTACACATCCAAGGTAGAAACATTTATCAAAAAATGATAACGTGTCTATATCGAGGAACCTTCTCTTACGATCTTTAAATTCAACGTTAGTTCGAGTTTTCTATTTAATCTGATAAATATCAATTTTCATAAATTCGTGAACCGACTTCAGGACCTTCATCCAAGGTAGAAATATTTATCAAAAAATGATAACGTGTCTATATCGAGGATCTTTCTTTTCTTACGATCTTCGAATTCAACATTAGCTCGAGTTTTCTATTTAATCTGACAAATATTAATTTTCATAAATTCGTAAACTAATCTATTTCATGTTAATTCTTCAGGACCTACACATCCAAGGTAGAAACATTTATAAAAAAATGATAACGTGTCTATATAGAGGAACCTTTTCTTACGATCTTCGAATTCAACATTAGCTCGAGTTTTCTATTTAATCTGATAAATATTAATTTTCATAAATTCGTAAACTAACCTATTTCATGTTAATTCTTTAGGACCTTCATCCAAGGTAGAAACATTTATCAAAAAATGATAACTTGTCCATATCGAGGAACCTTTTCTCACGATCTTCGAATTCAACATTAGCTCGAGTTTTCTATTTAATCTGATGAATATTAATTTTCATAAATTCGTTGGATGCTATGGAAGAGTGACCTAGTTTTTTAACCATCGTCGAATAAGTATGCGATCGTATAGTTTGATAGGAAAGTAGGGTGAAAACTGTGTGGAAAGTACGCGTGCGTGGCTAAGTATCTATGCGCACGTATGGCGGATGCGGCCATACTTTCATGATCTTCCCCTTTACGATTTCTGTCGTCCACGCATCGGGTACTTGCGCACTATGTACCGCCCGTCCACGTGGCAGATGTTCCATTTTATACACTCACGCATGCGTTTCGTATCTTGGCTCCCCGCCATTATCGAATCCGCTATCCCCCATCCGATTCGATCTTCCCATAGGTCCACCAATCGAGGGACTCGCATTCCCTTCATTTATTCCCAATAGACAAACCCGAACCTTTTTACCTTCTATCGCGTGCATACAGGGTGTCCCGCATTTTCCCGTACACGCATCAGCAGTAAAACTAAAACCAAAATATTACACAGTCTGGGACAAAAGTAAGTGGACAGATGATGAAAGAGGATATCAATGAAATCTAATCAATACAGACCATTGCAATTACATGTTTAAGCTTTATTTAATACTAAATATTTTGTATTTTTTATTTAATACTAAATATTTTCTTACTTTGTTTTTCTTTGTATCTTCTCCTCATTTGTTCTTCTTCATAAATTTCAGTTTTGCGTATGAAATTATTTACGAGACCAAAAGTTTCATTTCAGACAATTCGAAACATAACTTAAAACTTATCTTAATATTTATAACATTCACGAACCTTGTTCAAATTTATTTTCTTTAACATTTTAACTTGAGAATTACAATTTTCAATTTGCTTCCTTCAAAAAGACAACGATACGTTTCTTTCATTTCCAGTACCAATTTAGTCCATTTGTATGTTATCTATAATAAAAATTGAATCCTGGATTTTTATCAGCAGTGTTATTTCTCTGAGATCAATTCAGAATAATTTCATTCGTTTCAATTTTGAACTATTACCTTAAATTCGTCTTTACAAATAAAAAAATGAAATAATGAACCTCGATGCAGGATATGATAATGATGGAGGGATCGATAGTTTTGACTAATATAAAAATTAGTTTACTCGAACATTTCCAGTGAAAATTTCGCATAAATCACATTTGTTTCTTTTATTTCCAGTACCAATTAAGTCCATTTGTATGTTATATAATAATACAGATTGTATCGTGTGCTTCTGTTGAGAGTGTCATTTTCCTGAGATCAATTTAGAATAATTTCATTCGTCTCGATATTAATATCGACCTCTGAACCCGTCTTATACGTATACCGTGAAGAAAGCGCGCGTCGAATAGGCGCGGCCAAAGTATTCGCGGCGAAACAATGCTATGATAATTTATTCCATGGATGCAACTTTTTATAAGATCCACCATGTAATCCATCATGCTTCGTCAAATTGGTACAAGCGCCTTGTACGTCGACTGTAACATACGGTATCTTTTTACTCTCCTTTTCTCCTCGTTCCTTTTCATGAAAGCACAAGTCCCGTGCGTGAAGATCGCGATTCACTTCCAGCCACGTCCATGTAACCGCAGGAAACGATTTGTAATAGTATTAGGATCACGTGTTGCGAATAAATTTACATGTAATCGTAAGTTCGCCCTTTCGAATGAAATTTCCTCAGAACTACGACAACACCTTTTCTCGAAACTTCTTTAAAGCATTCACTGTCGAACGGAATCTGCGAAACACGAGGCGAAAGTTTCATATTTGACGCGGATATTTATTTTTAGAATTCAATTTTAATCCCAGTGAAAAGTACCATCGATAATTACTCGTCTTTACAAGCCGTGAAAATACTGATTTTAGACGTTTCTCAGAAACTCCGATTGTAAATTGAAAATACATCGTTCTGAAAGATTGTTAGAGTTACTCCTTTGAAACAATAATTCTGGTTTACTGATTTGGAAAAACGATTATTTGTGATTAACATAGCAACTTGGAAGATGGATAGAAGTAACAATAGTAATAATTCTAAAAAAAAACACAGTTAATGGTTCTAAAAACCTTTTTATATTTTCTTTCTTTGTCATTGGACCTCGACTTGATAGAAAATTGAATTTCATTCGATTAAAATGTTTAATGGGGTCTTCAATTATACCGTACACTACAAGCATATAATATGCATCATATTTACCATATTTTCGTGGTCGTAATTCTGATCATTTTCTCCAGAATCAGTTTTTACCAATTGTTCAGTACGAAATAATACGTGTTTGAGATCTTCGAGCTGAGATAAGTTTGTACAAAACTTCAAAGGGCAACGACATATTTCCAACTCTGAAATTCTCGAGAGTTTGTTCGATGTTATTCGCCATGTTTTCCTGGTAAATCTTAAAAAATTGCAATGTTCAAGGAAATTGTGCTTTCTTTTGTCGAGCGATTCATTAATCACACAATGGCGTACGTCGAGTAGACTCGATCGATCGACGAGATAGGAACGTAATGAGCTCCCCGGTGCTCTTGTTAGCTGGTCGGTACTTTATAAAACGGACTTATTATTGCAGAATCAAATTAATTTACTACGCCTAGCTACTCGATGCAGCGGAACGGATTAGCAAACTGTAAATTATGGCAAATCCCAGTAATTGCCAGCCAACGTTTCGTTGGCATACAAACAGCAAAATAATCTATTTCGACGGGAACGCTAAACCGAAATAATGAGTCTGCGATATTTTTGCTGGTTATTTTTGAACCGACGTGGTTTGTGATTTCAAGAATCGAGCGGAAACAGAGTTGTTTCGTTTCTCAAATTTCAAACTGGAAACACTGAACGCGAGAGAGCTGACGTTTTTTGAAAACTTTCATACACTGACAGCAGATCTAAGCAACGTTAAAAACACGTTAAAAAGAATTGTTATAAACTTTAAAATGAAGCACGTATTGAATTATTCTAGGTTTAAATCACCTTTATGATTTTATTCTTTAAGCAAGTATTTCGTCTCTGCAACTTTTCTTACATCCTTTTGCAAGAACTCTTTACAAATATCAATATTAAATAATAATAAAATTGAGTTTGTTTCTCTACTTTGAATGTAGGGTTTGCACTCGTTGAACGCCAAGATTTGTATATCAATCTCCGCGACATAGTCCACGTTTTCACTAAAAATGGCATAAATGACTGAGCAAAAATGGTCAAGACATATTATTTAGCACCGGTCTTGTCAAATAAATGTACTTTCAAATTATCGGAAAAAAAGTCCCCTCCACATCCGGTCAGACAAGTTTCACAATTTTACTTTTTATTAACTAGCAATAATTTTTCTTTGGTTGTAAAAAATATTACGCAGAAATCGAGGACTTACCTTTTCCTATTTGTTCCATTTTTTGAGTATAATCTGATGCGAATAAAAACATTATCAACTTCGACTCGAGAATCAGAGAGACAAAATTAGTTCACGAAACAATCGAAGGGAGTATAACAGATCAACGTAAATTGTTGGTAAATAATGTTTACGGGCCCGCGAGTATACATTTTTACAGTTCTGCCCGCCAGGATTCGTGAAATCGATCGTGGAGCGTCGCTTTGTCGTTCTTGTTCGAGAGACAAGGCGAGGACAGATTCTTCCGCTTCGTCTAAGCAATAAAAAAAAAGAGAGAGAGAGGGGTAGGAGAGGGGGGAAACGAGAGGTTCGCGGATATGCCGACATTTTAAAAAGGTTTTACCGAACGAACCTTCGTCAAGCGTCGATACGAAAGCCGACGTAGAGTGGATCACGGCGGAGGGTTAGGCGCACTCTCGATCCGGCGCGACGCGACCGACGCAAAGTAATTAAATGCAGAGAGGAGGGGGAACCAAACGTGAAGGGCTGGCAGGACGGGACGGGTCGGCGCGGCGGCGGGCGCGGATGGTAAGGGAGGGAAGAAGGTAGCGAGGGCGTTTCTCAAGCCACTCCCCGACTTCTTTCCGAGTCATTATGGAACTGGAATCTGGTTCTGAAAATGCGTGCCCGCGTAACTACATATCTACTCGAATAAACTGCACCTTGGTGACTAGGTAAACGCAATACTTTTACCACCAGGGATCGCCCTTCATTTTATCCGCCTCGTTCCATACGATTTTTCACAATTTTTCGTCGCCCGGCAACGAAACACGCTGCTTTCGCTCCGTTTCACTCGGTCTCGGGCTCTACTTTCAACGAAACGAACTAAAACGCGCAAAAACAAGTCGAAAAGTCCTTTACCGTTTTGCGATCCGAGGCTTCGTTGTCGAGATACGAACGGTCGAAGTTTTCGCGCGGAAACACGTCCGCGCAGGCGCGCGATCAGCTGACTGGGGATACAAATGGCGCGCGCCACGAATCGCGCGGTAGAACTTTGGCTGCTCGTATCTCGAAACCAAAGCCTCCGATCGCGAAACGATAAAGGACTTTTCCATTTCTTTTTCGAGGAATTTACATTACCACTGAATGGTTTGGACGTAATTTGTCGCGTATAAGTTTCTATTAAATTTGGGAACTATAGGGACTATCTCTCTTGTTTACGCTTTAATTCGTTGGATATCTTGATACGTATAGCACAAGTAGGTATTTAATCCCTTGATTTTTCAAACGCATACTATTTAATTTTGTTTAAATTTGTTCGTAAAAGGAATGACCACGAAAAGAATAGATTTGTTTTACGAATACCTTAATTATCTTAATATATAAGACTTAATGACGAGTCAAATTCGTCATTGTACAACAAGGGGTTAAATTTTGTATGGAGATTGTAAAATCGCGGATCTGTCCATAAATTCTATCGCGTTTAGATGGTACAAATAGTACACGTGGTTTTGCCAGACTTTAAATAATCCGTCTGAAATTTGTTATAAGATTGAGAAAAATGATCTACACTTACCAGTTTCGAGATCCACGGTGTATGGAAGGCCTGCCCAAGGGTCATCTTCTTGCGCTTCGAACTCTTTTGCATCCTTCTGCAAACGAAAATTTGTGAATAGAAGCTCCACAAATGAAATTTATAGGAGTCTTGTAGAAAAACGTAAAGAAAAAGATGTTGTTAATACATCCAGACGAGATCAAAAAGAAACCTCAGGAAATGATATTTTCCCAAAAAGTGTTCAGTAACGAAAAAGAAAATACTCTGTAATATCAACGTGCAATATACTATTAATTGTTTTACTAAACACGTTACTTTTAATTATACAAAAAATAGTATACTTTTGTTAATTTTACCTAACTACTGTGTCGTACGTATCTGTAATTAGCTGTGGAAAGAAGCGACTAGTTCCGCGTGAAGGTGAATATTTGGCCTCAAATGAAGCCATTTTCGAATTCGGATATCGTGATCCGAATCAAGACGCCTTCTCATGGATAATCAAAGAATCGAGAACGACGGTTGCAACAATGATCGAATTCAATTGGACGGCATTCAGGACCGTCAAGGTCGACGATCATAGAAACGTCATAATCAAACGGTCCTAACAGCAACGTGAAAAAGGACTAAAGGGCGCTCATGTGCCCGGGGCCATAGGTCGGCCATGTCGGTGTTATATACGAGCTGCAGTGAAATGAGTTTAATGAAAACAGCATTGTAGTCGATCATTAATCATAGCGACTCTCTGATAGCGGCTATCCAGCCAGTAGCGTCTTTCTCTCTCTTCCCCCCGTTCCACCTACTGCTTTTCATCCCCCTCTACCCGTTGCTTCAGTCTCTTTTTCATTCTGCGTGATGTATCGTCGTTGAGTGGTACGTTATCCGAAGACATGGGGTTACGAATACAAAGTTCGATCAATCCTCTCCGCGCCTCGATCGAACAAATTCTACGAAATGGAATTAAGTGTACCGCGGTTCTGCGCCGCTAACAATTCACGCGTATTTCACGCGCCTCTGTTTCCCAATTGACCCCTCGTGCGTTCTTCGTTTTAACTACAGGCTCACGGTCTTTAAAAAATTATTAAAGTATCAGAGAATTGTAAAAGGAAACATAGAATTCGATATCGTTTAATTACAAAATAATAATATACTTGGCGGTAAAATTGCTTAGAATTTTGTGTTTTCTTACACAAATAACATCCACCCTTTTTTCAGACGGTAAATCTATTTGCAACGATGCAATTAGTTCTGTTACATTTTGTAATTTATTTGGCACCTTTTTATTTTTGAGTAGTAGAGGCAGCAAGTATAAAATACTGAAGTATCTTTAAAAGTACTGATACTGTATCAAAGTAAACATAAAGATGCTATAGATAATAATGAAAATGATTTATCGATAATACCGAATGAAAATCTCAATATTTTTGAATTCCTGACCTCACTTTCGTAACAACACATTTACTATTCCATCTTTTTTTTTTTAATTGTTCAGAAAAATTTGAAACAAGCAGAATTGTTTACAGTAGAATAATCTCTCGAGGGATACCAGAACCGAGACCCGGAAATCGAACGATCGAGGCAATTTCGAGACACGGTGTGACGTGTCGGGCCGCCATTTTGTCCCCGAAATTTCATCCAAGAGAAATAATCAGAGAGGAGAGACGGAGGCCAAACCTACTTTGGTTTGCTGGGCGCGTTTTCAATTTTCAGGACCATCAATACGTCCCTCGAAATCACTCTGCCATGCTGCTCCAATCTCTCTGGCTCTAGCCTCACCCCCCCCCCTCCCTTTTTATTCAGTTTCGTCTCTCTCTTTCTCTCTTTTTGTCCCTCTCTCGCTCCGCTCGCTCCGCATTGCGCCGGCCAACCGGCTTTCTTCTCCCTCACCCTAAACCTCTTCCATCGAACTTGGTCCATCAATGGCGCCCCTCGTGCAGAGAGATTGCTATACATCTATCATTTCACCAATTCCTCGCGATTGCATCTCGCGGAGCGAACGAACGCTACCCCCGTTTCGACGGTTTCGCGAACACTTTTATTCCGGCCATTTTTTAAACAAAAATTTCATTTCCACCAAAAAATCGTAGGACAATTAAGACTGACAAAATTATTTTAACGAGGTTTGTCGCATTACGTCATTGAAAAATACGAATTATTTACAACTTGATGCAATGTGTGAGATAATTTAAAAACTAAACGTGCACTCTTGCATTAGTATAGTTGAAGAGGTCAACGCTACTATGAGTTCTTTGCTTAAAAGTAAATGATTTCAGTATAATTTATTGCAACGAATATTCTCTACGATATTAACAATAAGATTACTATCACGTTTAGAAAAAATTTATCTGCTTTCTATTATAGTGACATAACAATCTATATTCTGGATGCAGATTGCTAGCTTTACTTAAGATATTTAAATTTGTGTGTTGTTACTCAATTTTCAGAATGCACTCAAAACAAGATACTAATTATTATATCTAGGGGTTGATACAACCCCCTGCAAAGCTCCCATTTCACTAATTCTATTAATAAAAACATGAACTTGCAATAGAGATCCGCAATCTACTTATCACCGTTTGTTTGAAGCACCTCTATGTTTAAACGTTCTTAAACCAATACACGCAACAGAGAGATTATCAAAAGTTTCGTAATAATCTCAAGTACTGTTTATGTTTCGAAAGTTCTGAAGTCGACCATAAACGGAGTACTTACGAGTGTGTGTACGTATAATATTGCGCGATTACGTATCAGAAAGATAGTCTTGAACTTTTGTTTGCTATTGTATCTCGCGGAGGCTCGAATACACTTGCAACATACTTGATATTCCAGTTACAACATTCCCACAGTCTACAGGGTTGATAATCAGAGTTGGGTAAATTTTGGCTCGCGTTTCGTTGAAGTCAATTTACGGGCGAATGTAAAATATTTGAATTTTGAAACTTTCCAGCTAGAAGGAAATTTGGTGAATCTTTTTTACTGTTTCGTGAAAGGCTACTTTTAGAAATAGTGAAATTATGGGATGATGTAACCGTATTCTGGTACGACGAACGGCTCCCGAGTGAAACAATTTCAAGATCGCGCACCGAGACAATGGTCGTCGATACGCGGAGGAAGAAGTTGAAGAACGACAGGACAGGTGACTGGACTTCCCTTTGTTCTCGTCTGTTCGCGAGCCATACTGTGGATCGATCTCCCCGCATTCGATCGGGATCGAGGATCTTCCCTGTATTATTGAACCTTCGAAGGCGGCGATGTGCCCTCACAAAGGTGGAACCCGCTGGAACAATGCGATCCTCGAAGAGGCAGAACTCGAGAAGACGGAGCAAGCAAATAGTGATGCAGGAAAAGGAAGAGGGAACGCTGACTACCGAAGGCCGTGAGAAGAAGAGAGAAACGTGGAAAGGGAGGTCGGGAGAGAAAAGAAGAGAAAGAACGTCAAGAAGTCTGATGGGCTACCCGCCCAGAACGTCGATGCAACGTCATTGTCGGTGACCATAGCACGGATGAACTCTCGTAGGCTCGGATCTCCCGGTTACTTTATGCTTTTCGTGCCTGTCGACCGAAACGCGAAGGAAATCGACGTTAAAAAAAGCTTCATCGACGAATAGAAAGTGAACGAAATCGGTCGTTTCATTTTAGTTCATCGAGGAAATAATAATATACATTTCTTGGAATATAATTGTCGATATTCTGTTAGACGTTACTAAAAATTATTCCTTCCTAATTAAATAATTTGGAGATCTGGGTTAAGTTAGGGTTACGTTAAAAAAGCTTCATCGTCGAATAGAAAGTGAACGAAATCGGTCGTTTCGAGCACGGATGCCATTTTAATTCCTCGAGGAAATAATAATATACATTTCTTGGAATATAATTGTCGATATTCTGTTAGACGTTACTAAAAATTATTCCTTCCTAATTAAATAATTTATAGGTCTGGGTTAGGTTAGGGTTACGTTAAAAAGGGTTCATCGACGAATAGAAAGTGAACGAAATCGGTCGTTTCATTTTAGTTCATCGAGGAAATAATAATATACATTTCTTGGAACATAATTGTTAATATTCTGTTAGACGTTACTAAAAATTATTCTTTCCTAATGAAATAATTTATAGGTCTGGGTTAGGTTAGGGTTGCGTTAAAAAAGCTTCATCGTTGAATAGAAAATGAACGAAATCGGTCGTTTCGAGCACGGATGCAATTTTAATTCCTCGAGGAAATAATAATATACATTTCTTGGAATATGATTGTTGATATACTGTTAGATATTACTAAAAATTATTCTTTCCTAATTAAATAATTTATAATCTATAGGCAAGTAGAGAATCTTACGACCCCTGTAGTCCAAATTATGTTTGGCTTTTGGAAACGATTAGGTATACAATATGATGTTTGGTAGACACTGGTAATGAGATATAAATTGACATTGATTTTTGTACAATTTCGTAAACATTACAGGGTGTAAACGATAGGCTGGACGCAATAGAGGGTAAAAGAGAAAGACTACTGTGAAAGTATGCGATAGGAATCGTAGATTCTTCCCACGTACAAAGAATTAGGCGAAAGACAAGATCCAAAGGCGATAGTTTGAGGTTTGATGCATCGACCAAGATCGTATCTGGTAGGATGGTTCCCTTCTAACTTAATCTCTCTGATGTCTACTGAACATGGCTTCTGTGAGTTCCGTGGGATTATACCTTTGACTTATCTTTGTGTGACCAATTACCACGCTTAAATCCGCAATGGCGAGGCTCGATAAGATTTCGAACAACGCGCCAATTTTTTCGTCGAACAAATCGCTGTGTCTTTTCTGGGGAACACTATTCCTGGATGGAAACTATGCTTTTCGAAATGAATGAGTCATAGGAAACGTTCAGACTCAAACTTGATTCTTTTTAAGAAGTTTAGGCTCTTATTTATATTTAGTTTCGCATATCGACGCTTCCAAACGAGCATTATGTTACTAAAATTAATTTTTCCGTGCATGTAGTTAAAATATCGAAGTATAGAATCAGTAGTGTGGGACAGACTCCATTTTATTCGGTAAAGAACGTAGTCTAATAGAAAATTGAAGCCTAGTCGAGCATTTCGTGATTTAAAAACTGAGAAATATAATTGAAAATAATTTTTTTCCCCATAATAGGATATACTTGAATTTGACATTAAAAGGGAAACGAGTTCTATTCTCTATATTCTATATTTACAGAACACTATCTGAAAAGATTTTTATCTTTTAAAAATAGTGGTGAAAAGACACGTGTTACTGAACGAAATGGAGGAAGTTTGTTATCTGACTATCGTAGGAATTTCACAAAAGTGGGATAAAAGCCTGATAAATAGAAAGATAAGCACTCTGATACTTCATATCGATAATAGTGGTGAAAATCGAATCTCTTGAAACTTTTCATTTATCGAAAATTTCAAAGCATTGGAATTTCAAAGATCCGAGCCCCATAAAAATTCGAGATTTAAAACTTATCAGGACTTTCGAATTGCACGGAAGCGGTCTTGTCGCTACCGATTGCAGATAGCGAAGGAAATTATACACTTGATTAATTGTGAATAGAAAATTTGAATATGTAAACCGGGTGGCTGCGTTATTAACTGGCTCGTGCAATTTTTATACGAGCAGAAATGGTCGGTCTACAGCTCGGAGATTGCAAAGAGATTGCCACCCCAAGTGCCGAATTCTTCGGTTAGTCAAACGAGTTACGTCACATTTGTTTAATGTCTCACTGTCAACTTCACGAATCGATACTGATCTATCGAAACTGACCACGTGCTTCCCATAACTGTATCTAACCGAATATTCAAACGAACAAACCATTTCCTTTCTTCAAACTGTTGGATTCTATAATAAATCCTACTTTAATACTTGATAAACTTTTACCAAATTACCAGACAATTAATAGCGAAAGATTCCGTTCACAACTGGATAAATTAAAAGAATAGAAATGGACATCAATATGAAATCAATGCAACATGATTTTATTTTAACAGTTTCGATAAATATATCCACTGTAATTACCAAATCAAAATAATAGTTTTATCATCGTTGGAATCTTTTGCTTCTTGGAAAACCCTCTTAGTAATTATTATTTGTGTTATACTGGGGTTGAAATATTTAAATTACCCCCAATTTAAATTATATAGAAACTTGGCAGGATCGAACATTTTTATAAAGAAACTTATTACACAAAATTTTAGTCAATTTACGATATTTTGATCAATCTTTCCCACAAAAACAGGATTCTGCCATTTCTAATTTCAAAAGATTCGTGAGAAGGATACGCGAAAGCAGAAGGCAAACCGAGACTCGATAAACAATACGTCATTAATTGCTAATTATAATCTGTGTCGTAATCGCGCAAAATCTCTTTACGATCTAAATTGCAGCGTTGGATCGTTCGATCAGAAAAAGACCGGAAGGGTGATAGCGGCGTAGTAACAATTTTACAAACCTTCTCATTGGTCGCGTTGATGGCTTCTAGAGTTTTTAGTTTCTCGATGTCGTCCTCGTTTCCCTTGTCTGACGTGTACGGTTTTTTCTCCGTGGTTGTTGGCTCGACCAACGTGAATCCGAGATCCACATCTTGTTTCCATAGCACCTCGATCAGATCCATATCCTGAAACACACAAAGCTCTGTGAGAAATTTCTTTCTCAACGTGTGTCTTCGCGTTGATTAAATTCTCCTTAGCGTCTTTGAGATGTCGAGAAACGAAAGGATCGATTTTTGCCTCCGAACACCATTTTGTTAAACTTGATCGATGACCTTTGTCTATTATTTTTGGTACTAATAACACTGATCAACAAACTTTAAACAATAATTTAAATTCTTTGCAATTAAAATCTTTTCTCGTGTATTTGCGTATACAGAAAAAGTTATATGGTTCCAGTTTGAAAAATATAAAGCATGATTTATTTAATTTGAGTACAGTGAACTAAAGTGTACGTGTGTTAAAATAAAATACATTTTAAAGTTTTTATGAGAGTAAAACTAATAAAATAATGGAGCCAAGAATATTACATTTACATAGGTTTATTTATTAAATATTGAACTTTAATTTAATATTCATTTTTGTAATTTGAATCGTGATAGGAACTAGAATAGTCAACTTAAACGAAAAATACAAATTTGCTGTTGCATCAAAAATTTTCTGTTCTTTCTTAAAATACGAATATAATTGTTTATCACATTTCGAACGAAAATACTATCCATAATCTATAATTGAAAGTTATGGAACTTATTTATTTCGTTGCATTGAAAATTGCAAATTTTCGTTGCTAGTTTTTATTCTTAGATCGACGGTGATTTGAATATCGTTCGCTGTACAGTAGCCCCTCGCTATAAGATCGCATTTTCTCCCTCGTTATAAGTCGAAAACTCATCCCCACTAATTTCTGAATCTGTTTCGACGTAGAAAAATTGTTATATTTCATAATTTACTGTCATGGAACTATTTAAATCGTATCTGAAGCTTTCATAACGAAAACGATATCAAAGGAGACCATGTTTGAAGGAATTTGAATAATGCATATGCAGAAAAATGAGTACGAAATAAATCTACGCGTTTATCGTATTAAAAACGTTCTCGAAACGAGGATCGAGTATCGAACTCGCCAAAAATGGCAGACGATTAATAATTCGAACAGTTGAAACGAATGTGTTTATTATTTTAAAGCTACCGCACGAAAATCGTGGATCGTTGATAAAAAAAAAATACTTCGACTCCCGAACGATTTCGAGATCCGTAATATAAATGGTACGGAACAAAATGTCGGGAGATTTATTTTTGTTGCGGCACGAGATGTCCCTCGTAGGGAGTTTCATCGACGAGTGTGTACAAAAGTGCATGATTAATGATGGCCAAGTATCGATGCATCTCTAAATAGAGGAGATCGAAAGGAGAAGAAAGAAGTTGGGAAAAGGGATCAATCACATGACGGGGCATAATCGTCGGGGCAGCTGGCCCCGTAGCTTTTAATTGAGCCAATTTCGCCAAGTTCGTATTCAAGCTCGTTAACTAATCTACAGATTTTCTTCGCTAATTTAAACTACGGTGTCGTCGCGAGGTTGCACGAAGCGCACGATCGACGCGATAAGCGTAATTCGACAGATTTCGCGATCGACTGGTGGATTTGTAGCTCTTTGCTGGGAAATTATGGTGTTTCGTAACGTCCATTCGCAGTAATTACGGTGTTTGCGGGAAAACAATGCAAGAATCTTACTTTTCAGAAGGAAGAGAGTGCATTGGTGACTTTAGATTAGTATGAAAAATTCAATTTTGCCGAAACGTGTCAATGAGATAAGTTAAACTCATTACAGAACTTACAAACTGACAAACTGACTAAATAGCCGACAAACTAATTAACTAACTAACTAACTAACTGTAAACTAACTAACTAACTGACAAACTAACTAACTAGCTGACAAACTAGCTAACTAACTGCAAACTAACTAACTAACAAACTAACTGACAAACTAACTAACTAAATAACTAACTAACTAACTGCAAACTAGCTAACTAACTGACAAAGTAACTGACAAACTAACTAACTGATAAACTAACTGTTTTATTTCTTGAATTAATGGTATGTAAAGTGGAAAAGAGAGTAATTGTGTTTGCAGAAGGCATCGTTCATTTAAATCTGCAAGTACCATAAGGGCCAAACGTGTTTGTTCAAAAATTTATTTCTTTTTAATTAAGATATAAAATAGATAAACAATTTCTTGTAAATAAATAAGAGAAGATTTTTCATTAGATTAATTCCGATTCTGATTCGAGTACTTGCAATAATGAATATGAATAATGAAATTGCCATTAAATTAAAGTTTAATGTGCCCTAATTTAATATACAAAAAATCATCGAGATATTTTTTTTTAAACTCAATTCAAAGGTGATAAACATCTAACATAAAAAATTGAGACCAATTGTTAACATTTTAAAATGATTGCTTAGCAGTTTGCAAGGTATAACATAACTTGCAAAAATCGAATTAAAAACTGCAAAATTGCAACAAGTTTCTGGCATCACTATCAACAATAAATTGGTAAATTCTGGATAGCGTTGAAATCTAGGTTCCTTCATTAACATTTTGGGATATATGAATTTATGAAACATAGGCTTCACAGTATCTTGACTTTCGACCATCGCTGGACACAGACTGCGCGCCCTCGTAATTTCTCGGGGGATCGATAGAAACAATCGTTTCGCCGGTACGCGTATATATATATATAGGATAACGACAGAGAGAGTCGGTTGACACGCGGTCATTAATCTTTGAGCATCGTTATCGGTGATCGCAAATTTTAACACGGCGCATCGGAACCCAAGGGTAACGGATATGTTTCTGCATCACGCTCGATCACGGACGCGCCTTTGAAAATTACTTCACCGAGCGTGTAATTTGATGGCTGGAAGGAACGAGAAAAGAAATGGAGGACGCGGCGCGAAAGAGAGACAGCGTGGGTGTGCATACGAGAGGTCGGCCATGTTGGTGAAACACAGCGGGATATCCGCCGCGCCCACAGCCTGGGCTACGCTCTCTTTCAGCTCTCGATCTACGCTCGGGACCGTGTTTCACCCGGCACCGATGCATACGCACCAATGATATCGACGCCTTTAATTTTTATTCGATTAACAGCGTGCCGAGATTAAACGAACGAACACCGACTGGGAGAGCCAATACCACCGATTCTACTCTCTTCCCCCCTCAACGCCGCGCCGCGTCGATTCGTCGTTAAAAAGCGCGCCATTGTACGGGTAAAAATTCATCAGTTTTCCCCGCTTGGTGCATGGAAAAGTAAAAGGCTATTAACCATGTCGTTAAGCGTTGAAAAAAATATATTTATTCAAAAATTGTGCAAGATAACAATGCTGGAGCCATTCTCGCGGAGACGCGTTGAATTTGGACACAAATCTGGAAAAAAACAAACAATTTTCTCTCAATCTACACGAGTATAGCTAGAGAAACACTTAGGGTCTTCGATAAGTTAATTTTAACATTATTTATTGGCAAATTATTGCCCCATTTTTTGTACAAAATTGAATTTTTGACTTCAAATACTAGCCAATCACACAAAAATTAACGTTTCAAAAATTCCCTACGTATTTCTTTAGCTATACTCATGTAGATTGGGAGACAATTTTTTGTTTTTTTCCAGATACAAATTTACGTCAGTTGCATCTTACGCCTCGCGAGAATGGCTCCAGCGACGTCATTTTGCGCTATTTTTGAATAAATATTTTATTTTTAAACACTTCACGACATGGTTAATAACATCCTTGAATATTATTATCCTTCTACTTTTCCATCCAACGAAAAAAATCGCAAGAAAACGCTTTATTTCCGGTTTTTACGGTGGTCTTACCCCTTAACCCTTTGAGTGAATTGTTTCATTGGATAAGTTGAAATTTCACCCTTTATGCCCCCAGAGTATTTATTAATACTCACAACCAGCAATGACAATTGCAATTTTGAGATGCAACTTTTAAAAATAAAAAAATATCCCTTTTCAAAACAGTATAAATATCTATAATTTACATTTTATTCGTATATTTTCTAAAACACTTTTATCAAAATTTATTAATTTCTGTTTCATACGACCTTACAAGACATTTTTAATTATCGACTGACCAGTGTTTATATCTTTGTGCAAAAATTAGCACAGTTTTCTAATAATTGATATTGTTATCATTCTTGCTACTTTGTTTAGAAATATTTTCACAATATTTCCTTCTTATTCTTCAAGGCTCTCGATTAAAACACTGCTCACTTTTTAAACCCTTCACATATAAAAACTCGTGTTGCAAACATATGTAACATGTTGCGTTATTTGCAACATTTTGAAAACTGTTACTAAAACAGAAAAATTTAGTTGTGAACAAAACCCTATCTCCAGTAAATTAAATGCAACAAAATAACGGAATATTTATTAAACAACGCAGAAATAAGTTTTCCTAAATTTTCTGTTAATTAAAATTAATTATCGTTATAATGTACGTGGAGTTTTTCGTTGCTTAAATTTTGCTCCCCGTTGTGTTGTTTAATCGTACCGACGACGCTTGATAAAAGTTGGAGAAAAGTTGATACACGTTTATCGATATTATCGAGGAGATCGATTCGATACGAAGAGGAACCGTGCAAAATAAAAGAAAGTCGATGTATCGTAAGATCAGCAATTACATGCTAGTAATGACTGTTATCTAACATCGTCCGTCTTTTCGATCGAAGGCGACTTGTCTCATATAAATTTCGAAAGTCCGAAGTAGAACAGGCTCGACGTCAAAGTCTCGTGTTTCGTTTCGATTCGTTATCTCGGGAAATATTTTCGCGCCCGATTGTTCCTCCGGCTCGGGATAACAGCTATGACGATCTTGTCGATCTTAATTGACCATACGCTTTATAACACGAATATCGGTCTTACAACACCGCGATAATGTAATTACTCACTATTATTGCTGATGGGATCGCGTAAAAACAAGACATCTTGAAGAATCGAGTAGTTCGAAGAAACGTCACATTATCACGTACACTTAATGGCATTTAAATCAATTATCGTAGTTACGAATTTTAAAACCACGTTCCACACGGGAGTAGCACAAAATTCAAACATCTTTCGGACAATTTAATTAATTGGAGTTTAAAATGTCGATTGTAAGAATGTTTGCAACTCTAAGAAATATTACTGAACTAAAAAAGAATGTTTCAATCGTTTTTAACACCAGATTTACGGGCATTGATCGCACCGTATATTTATTGATACCTTTCATGGTGACGATTACCTTACAATACGATTTTTCTTTTAATTAGAATATGTATTTATGACAGTGCATCAATAAAATTCAACATAAGTTGTTAAAAAATAATATTTACGCGTTCTGCAATTTTAAATATGGAATCAGACACTAAAATTGATGGTTTCCGTAAATCTAGTGTTAATCAATTGGAGTTTAAAATGTCGATTGTGAAAATGTTTGCAACTCTAAGAAATACTACTGAACTAAAAAAGAATGTTTCAATCGTTTTTAAATAAGTAAAATTCACACTGACATCGAACAAAAACAGGACATCTCGAGGAAACGTCGAATCATCACAGCTGTGTTAAAGTAATTTAAATAAATTGTCGTAAGGATCCACAATTAAAGTTTTTAATATTCAAGAACCCTGCATCATAATTTGCCCCCATAATAAACATGAGAAAACATTATATTTCTGTATATTTTTGTTTACAAAATTATAACATTTGCTTGTACATTTGACTAAGGATGTTTCATTTAAAAACGAGAAATCATATTTTTATAACGAACAGAAAATTCTTGCCAGACGTTTATTTTAAATCCTTTTGACTAACATTTTTTGGGAAAAAAATATACTCTCGAAGAATTCGATTCTTTCTTAAACCAGTTTGATTAGATTCCAATCGATGAATACGTCATTTCTTTCCTTTCTACCAACCTACGAACATTCCTATTAGCAGTAGTATGCTTCATTGATTTCCAAATGAATTACAATGTTTCATTTTTCGTATTAAAATAAAAATTAACACTACTTTATACAAACTTTGCACAAAGTAAATTAAACTAAGGACTCTTTAATCTACTGATATTGAATACTTCGATTACGAATGTTCTTATTTTAACACTAGAACTACCGACAATTATAGTGTGTTTAATTATACGCGAAGAAATATATAATGCAATGGAAATAAGTGTTTATATATTCTCTTCTAGAAAATTACGATTTTTCAAAAATTCAGTCGAGTAAATTTTTTACAAGTTTCATTAGAAATTACGAATGGATCATTTTGACTGGTAGTTTTAGTGTTAAAATACAAAAATATGTAATTGGGAGGGAGATGATAGATGCAGTAAGTTACGTTTGGAGATACGTACGCTAAGAGTCGACGATTAGTTTAACCGAATGGCGACCAGTGACTTGGAAAAGTGCCTTGCTGGTAATAAGTAATCTTTACAAATTGGTGGGTAATCTCGTTATGGCATAACGCCACCTCTGCCTTTCTTCGGCCGGCAGTTGTGCATCGAATCCTTTACGGAATACCGAACTTCTCAGCTAGTGAACTTGTCAAGATGTACCTGACTATGGCCGATAAATAGGCCTAATGGTGGTTCTACCGTTAGGTTCACCAGGTATTATCCTCGATTTTCACGCCACCCTTTCGTTTCCAACCAAAGAATTCACCGACAGCTTTATAGTCTTCTCTTTTGCCAGAAACGAAACGAACTTTCGGAGCTAATGGCAATATTCTGTTGCTTCCATCTACGTTTTAAAAAAAATATCTATGCCAAAAAGTGAATCCTCTTACCGAGAAAATATCATTAAGGTACGTAGACAAAAATCGCTTGAAATACTCTATTTTTGCAATTTCTACGTTCACTGTTCACTTTTACAAATGACAATGGGAAGTAAATGTTATAAATAGGAATTATTCGAAATTGAAGCCTGGATTAGATAAATTTTTGTGACTTGATTACATCCAAATTAAATTGATATTAGAGGAATTTGTATATTTGTATATATAGTCTGTTTACTGTTTCACCTAATTTACTAGTTTTAATGTTTCACCAAAAATAACAATTAACTCTATAAATTTGTGCATACGCAAAGAATGATTAATGTTCATTGCCTAAGTCGAGGATAATAACTATAAAATGTAAAGTGAATTTATCAAAAAATATACCTTGATCTCTGTTTACTCTTTCCCCTAATCTCGAACGGATTACTACGATAGCAATTTAACTTTGACGTCGCCGACGACTTTCGTGTATTTTGTTACTCAGAGCAAACAAAACCCAAGGACCAAAAAATTATTAATGTTCGTTGCTTAAGTCGAGGATAATAATCGTAAAATTTAAAGCAAATTTTCCAACTACAGGACTAAAAAATATCTTTATATACATTTTTATCATACAATAATCATTATTTACGACTGGGAAATTATTTTCAAAGTTTTTAAACTGAATCTTTAGTTTCAGATTGTGATTTGTGTTTCATTATTATTGGTCACTTTTTTCAAAAACGTAAAACGAATCATAGTAGGGAAAAGTTTAAGATTAGCATAACTGTTACAGGCAAAAATCATTTTAGTGAAGAAAATTATTGTTATAAATTTTCTTTATTTTGGCAAATAAAACACTGTAATTTTTCTGTTTGAAATAAGTTACGAATGAATATTTATTTATTTTAGCTATAGGATTTGTATAAATCATCGCCCATATCGTGTATTTGAAGTCATCGAGTAATTTCTTTTTAATCGAATCCATTATCGCTGTTTCTAAGAATATTTCACATATACAAAATGACACGTTAATAAAAACAGTCTTTCAAATATTATTTATTGAATTATACAATCAAGTACTAATACTAGCAACGACGCCATTTGAATTATTCTTTATTAATCAGCTCGCGAGTCACAACATTTGTAAACAGCGAATTACGTATATTGCATTGAATAAAGGAACAGAGTAAAAAGAAATCTATGTAAAATTATTCAAACGTTATTTAAAAGCGGCTGAGTCCATTGAATATAAATACACGGCAAAACTGAAGATTCGATTTATCAAATTTTTCAGATACGTTATTGATCTTAGAAAATAATTTCTAAGATTGAGTGTAAATATTCATAATTAAATCTCGTAACGATATAGATATGAATTTGAACTTTTCTGTATTTCAAAATAAATAATCCCTGAAGAGATTAATACTCTACAATTTGGGAAATAAATTATCGAACAATTTTTATTTAGTTGCTCGATCGAACTCGTAAAATTGCGAGGCGTAACTAAAATGGTGAATCTTCCTAAATAGAAATAAAAGGAACGGTTCTGGACACTTTGGACACTTTGAATATAAATATATGGCAAAACTAAGGATTCGATTTATCAAATTTTTCAAGTACCTTATTGGTGTTGGAAAATAATTTCTAAGATTGAGTGTAAATATTCATAATTAAATCTCGTAACGATACAGATATGAATTTGAACTTTTCTGTATTTCAAATCCACAATTTGGGAAATAAATTATCGAACAATTTTTATTTAGTTGCTCGATCGAACTCGTAAAATTGCGAGGCGTAACTAAAATGGTGAATCTCCCTAAATAGAAATAAAAGGAAGGAACCGTGGCGAACGATGTTCCGCAAATCCTGGCCTCCGTTCATAAATTACTTAGTATTCGTGCAGTTACAAGTGGTTTTGGACACTTTGCGGTAGACTAAGATGGACACTGACCGCTAATGGACCCCGTGGGTCACGCCTACCCATCTCCTCGGTTCTTTCAGGAAAAGGTTTAGAAAAGACGCTTCCCCGTAACGTTTCGTCCTTAATAACCGTCAAATGAAACGATAAATGCAGAAAGTAATTTTCATCGTAACTTCAGCGGACTGATTTTGATTAACAAATCAAAAATTAACGATCTTTCACTGTGAATATCAACAGCGGTTTCGAGACTGTTGGCTTCAGAAATTCGATGTATCGTTTATACTTTTTGTCATTTTTCAACCCCAAGAGATTTGATATACATTTCGATACGTTGGTCCTTGTTTCAAAAGAAACTGCACGTCGTTGATCTGACGCCATATTTCCACCCTTGCTCGCGATTCCTATGTTTTAATTTTGTGTAAACGAGAGCCGAATAAGAGTAATTTGCAACAAATGCCGCAAATATGAACTTATGTGCGTAAAAATAAAACAATGATCGCCAATCTTTCGTAGTTTTAATTTCGATTCAATGTTCCATCACTCTTGCGATACGTTTTAATATTGCCCAAGCTAATTTGAAACAAATACCGAATGTGTGAGCTTTAGTGGTGCTGGTAAAGTTGACATAAAAGGAACTGAATTCTAAATGTTGCCGATACCGTAACAGAGGCAATGAAAATGCAATTATTCGCCGTACACAGTTGTATGCACAAGACTGAAATTATCCACGGGCGCAAACAGAGGATACTCTTTTCTGTCGAAACTGGTTCGTTAGCCGATTCGAGACCTAAATTACTGCTGGCTCGATTAAAAAATTAAGCAACTTTCTAAAGACCGAGCACGTCTCGTCGAGAGAGCAGATTCAAAAGCATAAAGCATTAATTTCCTGATTTTAATTAATGCGTCGTGCACGCAGCCGTACAATAATGGCGACTGAACCTTTGTATGCGGAGGGGATAAAGGAGGGGGAAAGAGGGAGGCGCAGATAAAAGGGGAATTTGATTAATGATCCTACAGGATCTGGGACGCGAGGAGAGAGGGAGGAAGCGTATCCTGGGGACGCTTGTCTTGCCACAGAGCACCGATCGCTAACAGAACCTACCTTCGTTTTACAGAGCACAATTTTTCAGACTTTTCGAATACATAGTGATTCTAGTAATTGGGGATTCCAGTCGTTTAATTATTCCGGTAACAAGCGAGATTAATTGCTTCTACGATTGGATTGACAGAACATTTAATCGAAATAAAATGAAAACCACAAAACGTAATCTGGTACTCGTTTTGTTTCAATTCGATAACATTATCGTCAATATTTATAATTCGTTTCATTTTATTTTTATTACGAACGCTATTCAAACTTGCAAATTAAAAATTACAATTTGTTACAAATTACTCCCACTCAGTTCTCGCTTAGGCAAAATTATCATTGTTTCGATTTTGAGTCGATAATATCCAAGAATATTTATAATTCAGTTCATTTTATTTTAATTACGAACGCTGTTAAAGCTCATGCTTGCACCATTTTTACCATTTGTAACAAATTACTCCCAAATATTCTATTAAAACAAGGACCAACGTGTCGAACTGTATACCAAATTTTTTGGGGCTGGTTGTCATGCAACGTATTAATATTCGATAAATTATAAAAAGTAAACAGACACAGTCGAACGACAAATCTACGCCCGCCAATAAAAGTCACAGTCCCTGTCACGCCTTGTTAGTTTTAAAGAAAATAAGATTTTCCAACCCCTCGTTGGAGAATCGTACAGAACGAAATTAAGTCGAGGATTTATAGTGTATTCCGACGAAAGAAATCAAAATCACTTTATTATTTGGTAAAATTTCGTGAAAGCTCGAGACACTCCGGCACCCCTTATCGGTTCTCGGTTTCGATCGGAACAAGTAGCGGTTTCACGATAAGTTTGTAAAGGTTCTTCTCACGAGATGATTCGCGTCGTTTTGTCAACAATTCGTTTCACGTGGAAAGGAGGAAAAGAGGAGGAGCCCGCGTGAATGAAAGAGGACGCTGGTAGGAAGATCGATCGCGCACGAGGGCTCATGAAAAATAGTTCCGCCACTGTCGATGTCGGCTGGAGCCAAAGCAGCCCCTATCTCGTGTCCCATCGACGTATCATCAATGTAATTCGTATAATGTATCCACGCAACTCGGACTGGAGAAAGGTAGAAGGAGGATATAATCGCGGGGAAAGAAGAAGGAAAGGAGAGGAGAGGAAGATTCGTATTTATGTTGAGGTATACATCAGAGGCAAGCAGCCAGGGGCGGTGCGTGACAAAGGGAACGCCGACGGGGCCGTCACGATCGTTCACCCCAACAAGGGCGTAACACACACACGCGCATATTTTCTCTCTGCTCAACCTCTGTACCACGATATTCAAATCGTAGGGGAGATCGGAGCTACATTCTCTAATAAATTGCTCGGTTTACACTTTCAACCCCTTTGCGCTCCAAAGACTTTTCCAAAGAAAGGAGACGACTGTCGAACAATTTAGGCTTGCACACTCGCGTTAACACCAGAACTACCGAAGTGGTCAAAGTTACCCGTAATTCCTAATAAAAATTGTAAGAAATTTACTCGACTGGATTTTTGAAAATTTACCGTAGTTCTTTACGAGATAATGAACGAACATTTATTTCGATTACACTGTGCAATATAAAAGACAATGCTTCTTTCTTATTTGCTGTTCCTTTCTTCGATCGAAAGATAAAGGCAACTTCGAAGCTTGACGATGTTCATTTTAAGAATCATTACTGTACTTGAAATTCAAACCAAAACACGTACTGGATTGTCCAAGTAGCTCGAATATTTGATAAAAATCTGTTCAAATGTTTGAACATCTTGATTGCATTCAAGTTACTGTATCATACTATTCGTCGGATCGAGCTCTCTGTGATTAGTTCTTTCCTAAATTGCAAGGAACGCAATTTCGAAAGAACCTTTACGGACTTTGGAAAACGTGTATTTTCTACTAAGGAACATACTCAATAATAAAAGGTATTATTATTTTATTTCAAATTCGGTTCGGAAACTTTTGAGACAGGTACAAACACGCCATAGACGAATTGAGAAATAATTAGGGATGATTTAAAGAGAATGAAATATAAATGAAACAATGAACTATAAACGCTTGTAAACAGTGTTACAATGTACCGATCGAGGGATTCTTCTTCCCCCAAAACGCAGTCGAGAAGTAAATCGGTAGGAGTTCGTCAGTTTTACCAATGACGCCGGGAAGTTTCATTATGTTTTTCCGTACACAAGCTTGTTTTTCACCATCGGTGACCAAAGTACCCCGACGGCCATTAATAACCAATATCTTTTCAACATGCCGTGCGCGTACGAAAACGGGCAAAAGCGACGTCTACGATCAAAACGACAAGATCTGCAGATCCGAGGGGATTTTTTTAAGATACCGCGCGCGATTGGTTCGAAGCTTGTAATTACGGGCGGATGAAAACCGGTCTTGTGTTCGGCGCTTTCACGATGGACGCCTTTGCTCCGCTATAACCGCTATTAGCGCAAATAAGGCACTGGACTGTCAGATTAAATAGCCAAACTAATTGTGCCTCCCTTGAAAAAGTACTTTCGAAGGCGTTAATTATTTGGACAGACTCGATACATGCTCGTACGATTTACCATGCTAATAACATAATACAGAGGGCGAAATTTCCATAAGAACGCCATAGCGTACTACCAAAAAGCTCATTTCTTCTGTAAACATATTGGTATCTTAATATTAACTGCTCGTCGTATTTTACTTTCAGACAGTGTAAACAAATTTAACATTAAGAATATTTTATTTTTTTTATTTATTATATGGATAAAAACCCATTAATGTACAAGAGAAAATGTAATTATATTTTTACAATTGAGGTAAAATTTACATTACATATAAAATATTACTAAACATAGACTGATCCTAATCTCACATTTGCATTCGGTAATGTAAATCCAAATAACACGTTTACACCGTCTAAGAGTAAAACAGTTCCCATCGACTCGTAATATTACAAGAAAATTCTACGTCGAGCTACACCGAACTAATCAGAAAATTCCATCGTGTTTGTTTCTGTCTTTCGTTTGCTCGAAGCGACATTAGAGCCTCGGTTAAACATTGGGTTAACGCGTTAGAACGATCGTTGGTACAGAAACACGCTGTTACGCGTACTATCGGTTTCCCTGATCACGGAAAATTGCGAAATGTAACGCAAACTATAGAGGCCCCGGCAGATGTTACGAGCGCTTTGATTCGCCATGAGCTGCGCGCTTCTGTGAGAATCACACGCAGATAACTGCGGTGTATGCAGTTGCACCCACGAAGAAACTGCAATTCACGATGTAATCTCCAGGGAACGAGCATCGATCACACGGGGATCTTGCTCGATGTCAAAATATTTCTAGAGACATTTCGTACGGACGGGCAGAATCGTTTCGATCTAACAGAGGCTGCCTGTTCAATTTTGAATCTACAACGTTTTCCCGCTATTGCCCGCTCAACAAACCAGAAAACATGGCGGAACCGAGGCGAGGGAAAACATCGTACGCTTCTACGATTACACACTGGCTTCCAATTTTAATGTTCTTCTCGAAAATGGTGGTATAGTATAATTCTATAGTATATAGAATATAAGTATATAATTATACTTATAAAGATTAATTATAAAGATTATATAAGTATAATTCTATAGTATATAGAATTACTGTCTTTCAATATAGTGATGCAGTATAATTCTATAGTATATAGAATTACTGTCTTTCAATATAGTGGTTCAGTATAATTCTATAGTATATGGAATGTGTATATTACTGTCTTCTAATCTTAACGTTCCTCTAGAATATGATAGACGAAATTTCTTAAATTAACTCTCTTTTTATAGTATATAGAATTACTGTCTTTCAATATAGTGGTACAGTATAATTCTATAGTATATGGAATGTGTATATTACTGTCTTCTAATCTTAACGTTCCTCTAGAATATGATAGACGAAATTTCTTAAATTAACTCTCTTTCTATAGTATATAGAATTACTGTCTTCCAATCTTAACGTTCCTCTCGAATATGATAAACGAAATTTCTTAGATTATCTATCTTTCTATAGCATATAGAGTTACTGTCTTCTAATTTTAATGTTCCTCTCGAATATGATAGACGAAATTTTTTAAATTAACTCTCTTTCTATAGTATATAGAATTACTGTCTTCCAATCTTAACGTTCCTCTCGAATATGGTGGACGAAATTTCTTAAATTAACTCCCTAAAATCGTACAACCATTATTTATGTTTTTTAAGTCTGATTTAATTCTGTTTTTAAGTCGTATCAAAGTGTGAAAGCAATGTGACTTACAAATAATTATAAATAAAACAACTATTTTACAATATCTCGTACGAGGATGAGCACAGTTTGAAATTTACCTTCTAATTTGTATATTGTCATTAGTAAGTGTTTAACAAAGATCATATTGTGTAATTTTTTAGAGAAATCAAACATAATTTGGACTATGAAAGGTTAACCTAACGAACACAATGGAATTTATACCGAAGACGACCAATCTATCTCGTTGATTAAAAATTGATATATAATATGAAAATCATTATTACTCAATGAGATTTACAAAAATAAAAAATCGAATAGTGTACTATTTCCTTTGTAACGATGTTTTAGTTATATCGAAGCATGCAAGAAAGAAATGGAGATGAAAATGGAATTATTTATACGAAAGACTAGTAATCTATCGTTGGTTAAAAATTAATATATAAATATGGGAACTATTATTACAAAAACGTAACAAAATTGAATACTGTGCCATTTCTTTATCACGAAGAATACTGTATAAAGATCACACAAAACATCAAAACTTTTATAAAAAAGAAAAAACAAGCGCTTGATAGAGAAAATAAAAACAGACGAGACATTCAGCATACTTTATCATTGCATTATTAGTGTTACCAACAATTTTAGAACAGAAATTGTAAAAATATTGCGTTTTATATACATCGAAGCCATGCAAGAAAGAAATGGAGGTCAAAATGGAATTATTTATACTAAAGATGAGCAATCTATAGTTGATTAAATATTGCTATATAAATATGAAAACCATTATTACTCGATGACATTCACAAAAATTAACAAAATTAAATAGTGTGTGCTCTTTCTATATCACAGAGTATACTGCATAAAAATCACACAAAACATCAAAACTTTTATAAAAAAAAAAAAAACAAGCGCTTGTATAGAAAATAAAAACAGACGAAACATTCAAGTATACATTTCAGAAATTGTAAAAATATTTTTATATACATCGAAGCCATGCAAGAAAGAAATGGAGGTCCAAATGGAATTATTTATACTAAAGATGAGCAATCTATCGTTGATTAAAGATTGCTATGCAAATATGAAAACCATTATTACTCCAATGATATTCACAAAAATGAACAAAATTAAATAGTGTGCCTTTTCTTTGTCACAGAGTATGCTTCATAAAAATCACACAAAGTATGATTTATAAAAAAGAAAAAACAAATGCTTGTATAGAAAATAAGAACAGAGACATTCAAGTATACTTTACAGAAATTGTAAAAATATTACGTTTTATGTACATATATCGAGGGGATGCAAGGTAGAAAGGGAGATCGATGGAAGTTGTTCGCATAGAAGGTGGTGTCGGGCCTTCCTTATTGCGGAATAGGTGTAAGGCGTATCGTAGAGGGTCGTGGAGGTGGTTGACAAATGAATAAAACGTCTCCTTGAATTCACCGGGTACAAAGGGCTGTAAACGTATATATTCGACGCGAATGAACGCGCGCGCGCGCGCGGGTCGTGACAACGGTGAAGATGTCGAGTTTCGAAGCCCGCGGTGGCGATTAAAAAAATGTTAACGAGCCGGATATGGCTGACGGGAGAAAGGTTAAGGCGAGAATCGCGAATCCACCCGAAGGGTTCGATAGGTCGCGGGGCTCGAAGGAACCTGATGGATGGCCGATTGACAGAAAGAGACACCGCCGTGCCGATAATATCTCCGATATAACGCCTGGCGTTATTGTATACCGACAAACTGCGATTTATTATACGGCTGTCTTTGTTTCCGTCTCCATAATTGCTGGGATAATCACACGGTTTCCTTGCCGCTAATGAGCCAGAATTTGTCTCCTCGTGGTTTGCGTTTCTGCGGATATTTATGGAAAACTTTGATTCGCAAAAAGCTACGGAATATACTTAAAGTAAAAATTATTATATTATGGATCGAGGCTACCCTCTACAAAGCTTCCATTTCGTAAATTCTATTAATAAAAATATGAATTTGTACGAAGATCCACAGTTTACTATCACACCGAAAAGATAGTTTAAGTAGATATAAAGATAAATCGGTAAAATTATCGAAAACAAAGAATATGAACATTTACTGCGACCGTAAACTGTTTTAGACCAAAATATAGAACCGTGCAAATTTAACTTAAAACAGAAAAGAAATGAGTTTATAAAAGTTTACTGTTTGGTTCGAGCCCTGGTCCCGACTTTCTCTCCCGATGCTTTCTCGTAGTCTTCTTCCCTCCAAGTATCATTAACATTTCTCCAGCCCTCGAGGAGGGACGCAACACTATTCTACCTACTTTGTTCCTGACAGAAGGGGTCGACGACGCTTATGGTAATCTCACAAAAATTCTTCATAAACCCCCGCAGGTAGCCCGTTATGACCATTATTTTTCGGATACTTCGAAACCTTTGGTCATACCTCGAGAAACACAATCAATCGTTGCACGAACTATTATGTAATACCGAGTTACCTTTCGTTGACACTATGCATTTCTATTCGTTGCAATCTGCACGTCCTGACGAGATGTTTATTTACAAAAATTAATCTTACTTTAGGGGATCTAGTTCTCATAACTTCTAATAAAATAAAAGATACATTTCATTTTCTATTGGCTATTCTTATGGCAATAACTGGGTACCCCTTTCCATAATTCGTAAGATATTTTATAACAAGGTATATATACACTGTGACATATTTCAAAGACATTTGTCAAAGACACCTTTCAACATTTTACCTTAAAAAATAGCTGTACTTTTTGTTAAAAATAATATTTATAAAATTTGTCTCTGTGATTACAATTACAAAAACAACTGAAATTTTTTACTCGTTATTCATATATTTTTTCCAGTTCAGTTTCCATTAACGTTGATAAAAAATTGTACAATTTCTTGGATCGAGACAATTTTACCTGGATCGATAATAATTCGATGAAACAGAAATTCACTTATTATGAAACAGTATTAAAAAATTCTTTCTTACATACACATTTGTGATTACAGTATTTAAATTTAGAAAATAAGAAATCATTTCAATGGAATTAAAATTTTTAAAACGCAAGTAAATTTTTTTAAGCAGTCTTAAAATCTAGTAATAAAATAATAATTTAATTCTGCGGTAGGGGTAGAAAAAACAATTTTCCTTCGTTTGGGGGGAGTTTGAGAAACACTGAGGTATCGTGAATGAACATCGATGATATATGTGTTCTGCTCAGGTACTATTTTGAATCATTCTAGAGAACGAAGCTTGACACATTGACAACAATCTGATGTAAGACCACCTTCGCTACAACCGAGGCGTTTATCTTGCCTGTTATCTTGGAGCTATACAATTTGTCAAACTGAAGCCGACTTCCTAAAGGCACTATTCTGATTACATACTTGCGTTTATTCTAATATTAACGATACCGACTTTACAGTTTGTTGAGCAATACCCTTTTATTAATACCTCGACTGCCAAATCCATACCAAACCTCACGAATCGTCCACGAAAACGAAACTTTATTTTTAGACGATTGGAGACTAGTATTCTCATAATTTAAGAGCCCTAACTAGATTTATTTTCTTCGACATCTAATGTTAAAAATTAATTTTTTTTTTAGCTCATTGAAAATCATGTCAGTCAACGTGTTAAACTGAGAACGATATAGCAATACGAGACAAATTTTGAGAAACAATTTTTTACGGAAAAATGCAAGTTTTAAACCAAATCACCTTTTGATTTTCAAAGAAAATATTTCTTTTACGTATTTCAATTTTTATATTTTAATCTCAAGATTTGATTTTGATCAAAATTTACTCATGGAGAATGATAATTACTTCCCATTATACACAGGATGTAAAATAATTTAATGAATTCAACATGTTGATTGCCATGGTGGTCACCGATGACCGTCACTTTGAATTTGCAACGTGTTGCTATATTGTTTAAAATTTCACGCCTTCTCGAATTTTTTTCTAGAAAGTGGGTAGGATTTCGAGGGTATGTCTATTCACCAAAACTGATTATAATTGACCCCTATAACTAAAAATAATTTTTCCAGAACGATTTAAAATTTTTTTTTTCGTCGAATTTAGGCACTTGATTAGATTTTCGGTAAGGAATTTTTTTCTCGAAAGTGCGTAGGATTTCAGGGGCATGTGTAATGACCAAAAATATTTCTAATTAACCCCCGCAACCGAAAATAATTTTTCCAAAACAATTTGAAATTTTTTTTCCCCGTCGAAAAATTTCACACCTTCTCGAATTTTTTTCTAGAAAGTGGGTAGGATTTCGGGGATATGTCTATTCACCAAAAATGATTGTAATTGACCCCTACAACTAAAAATAATTTTTCCAGAACGATTTGAAATTTTTGAATTTTGTCGACTTTATCCACCAATTCGAATTTTTTTCTCGAAAGTGCGTAGGATTTCGGGGATATGTCTATCCACCAAAAATGATTGTAATTGACCCCTGCAACTAAAAATAATTTTTCCAGAACGATTTGAAATTTTTTAATTTTGTCGACTTTATCCACCAATTCGAATTTTTTTCTCGAAAGTACGTAGGATTTCGGGGATATGTCTATTCACCAAAAATGATTGTAATTGATCCCTATAACTAAAAATAATTTTTCCAGAACGATTTGAAATTTTTGAATTTAATTGTTAATAACTTTTGAACGAAGCCTCCATCAACAAATTGGTATTCTTGACTTTTGTCTTATTTTGGCCTCTAGAATCCCCCATTAAAATTTTTCCCAGATGTGGCACATTTCATTTTCATTACGACTTAGAAATTAAATTTCCGAACAAACTTAGCTTCCAAAAAAGGGTTAATTTGCAAAAGAAAGCCTGCAGTACCCACAGAAATGTCACCCACCGTGTTAAACGAGCTCCCGCGTCGATACTATTGCCCGACACTGTATGCGACGCTTATGGTGCAACACGTAAGTACCGGGGAATTTATCTAATCGCTCGACGGGCGTTCGATCGAGGCGCCTGTACGATACTAAACACGGAGTGCACGTGTACGGACAGTTCACGAAGCGATTAGTACGTATTTAAGTAGCGCCATGGGTCCGGCAGGTAAGTCAGTCCACGTCCGTATCTCCTCAGCGTCGACTTCTACGTGACGTACTGTGCGAATCGAGATTAGATTACGTGTACGATAAGTGTTTAGTGTGTTAGGCGGAGGCAATAAATTACGATCGCTTAAAGAATATAGTCTCCTCTTCTAATCTCTGCGGGCACGATACGTCAGCCATCGAAGCGACGATAGTTTCGTTATTTTTTTTTTAAACAACAGCGATTGAGAATTGCACGATCTCGAGAACGATTTCGTCGCCGTGTAATTCATCGATGAATTCACGTAAATATTTCGAACTAACCTAAACGGCCGCGACGGACGTTCACTCGTCAATATGTGGTTACTACGACTTACCACATTCGATATTACTGTCGTGCACATTTTCTCCGGACGACGGTGAACCGATTTTTCGAATTCGTATATCACTACGAATGGTTTGAGAAAAATATATCCAGTTGGTACGTTCTCACTGTAGGCTAACACACGCTGTACAACACGACTACGTCACCGTTATTTAAGGTAGTCCTCCCGTCGAACCGCACACTTTTAACTGAAATATTCCACGGAGCCTCGCCACGGGAAAAGTCGCGTAACGATTCGATGGCGCGGACGGATCCTCGACGCTGGCCACTCGTCCGAAATCCGCGTTAACTTGTTGATGTATACGTTTGAATTTACTGTACTGCGGCGATCGAGTGGCGTCGTTAACGGCGATACAATCAACGAGAATGACTTTGATGATGACGACCAGAGCGAAGACAACGATTACGACAGATTGCTCTGTGCGTGCGAAGAGATAACGACCAGTACGGAATAGGCAATATTGGAGCCGCGTTACCCACACCACCCAGCCACCAGACAATTTTGCCGCGAGCCAAACTCATGTTCGGTTTTGTCACAGTTTCGACGTCGATTATCGCATCCAGCGATACCAGACAACAAACAGAAAAAACTGTTCTGAATATTGCACGAAATCCTTCCAACACTCGTCTCCTTAAGATGAATTACAAATTACTATGAATAAAACAAAATCATAGACAAACTAATAAAATTTTATAATTAAAACTGTCGAATGAGAAAAGTTGTATGAAACTTTGATCAAATTGAAAAATGGCGTAAACAATTTTTTTAGAGTGCCAGCAATTTTTAATAGCTGTATTCTAATTTAGATTCGTTTATTAAATTGAAAAAAAACAGGTAGATAAAATTATTTACTGTTTTTAAATTTTAATATTTTGAAATGTTCGACATTGTGTTAACATTTTATGGCGCATTTTGTATTTTCGAAATAGAATAAACTTTATTATGAAAATGATCTAAGTCACATATTTCTAGTTTCGAGATATTTGAACGTTTTGCGTTTGATTAACTTAAGATTTCATGTCACTTTTTGCAATATATATATATAATAATATAATATAATATAGTAATATATAATATGTGTAATAATGTTATTATTAACAAGTGGCACGAAATCTTGTTAATTATAACATTTCTTCTATTTTTGAGAATACAAAAAGTCGCACGGAAATCTTAAGTTAATCAAACACAAATGTTTAAATATCTCGAAACAAGAGATACATGACTTAGATCATTTTCATAATAACATTTATTCTATATTCTTCAATATCAAGCCATATATTTAATGTTTTGAGATATTTAAACATTCGTGTTTGGCCATATTAAAAATTGAATGTTTTTCTAATGTGAAATTTATCTGAGATCGTTAAATTTCAAGAATAGCTTCCAAGAAAATGTGTTTTGAACAGTCGAGTGACTCACACAACTTTCAAAATTAATGTCCCAATTGATGACCTACGGCAACAAACATAATGAATTTTACTAATGAAACAACTTGAAAGAAAGTTTATTTATTTATTTTTGGAATTGTATTATTTATTTTATGATTACTTTCTCCATGAATTTTTATTCATTTTCTGGTCGAAGATTGCCTGTATTGCACGCTTAATTACTTTGAAAATATATGGCATATAAAATAACAAGTCCATTAAATCTATTTCTTAACCTTTTCTTAATTAGTTGCTTTAAAGTATTAAATAATAGAGACAACTGTTATAAAATAATTTTGTGTCTTCTCCTTTTTGGTAAAAAAGATCTAAGGCACGAAATTCCTCTTCAGTGTCCATTGTAATTTTATAAAATATTCAAAACTTTTTTATATATCGTATCCACTGCTATTCATCAGAATTTTTTATTCCTCGTGTTATTGCTTTTTTTAGTTCCCATTATGCAGTATTTTTTATGAAGATTAAACGATTTACTCGAATGTTTTGATACATATAAAAACTGTTATTTGAAGTATTTACTGCATTTCTAATATTCGAAATTAGTTTGAAAGGATAAAAGAATAATTTTCGAAATTGATTCTGAAATTTAGTGTCAATTCCAAACGCTGAGGGTGCTGAAATAGAATTCCGTTCGGAATCGATAACGTTGGAAGTGACACGGAGATGGTAAGACTGACAAATTTCGTGTAACACGAAAAAGCATTAGGAAATCTATTTTGTAGAACGTTTGCGACGAAGTAATGTCTGAGACGAGAAATATGGCTAGACCTTACATCCAATGTATTTTTTCAATCCATTTTTATGGGGGTTCTAAAGCCCCATTATCATTTTCGTGTCACTCGCGACATTACCAACAGGATACAGAATCGAACACAAGAGGAAGTGAGACAGAAAATGAAATCACAGAAATTTTATTGTTTTTTAACGGAATGAAAGCTGTACCATCCAGAATTGAGCATCAATCGATTAATTTCATTGGAAATATAAAATCATTAAATATGGCCTTCAGACTTCATCACAGTTTCTGTCAACCATCATTCTTGGAATAGTACTGCTTTGTTGAATTTCTTGGTGCTCTTTACGATTATAAAAAGATAATAGTATTAGAATAAACATGAAATTTCGGAGGAACATCTCTGACCACAAATTATATTTTCTTTGAGGAATTTATTTCTCGAAAATGCGTAGGAATTCGGGAATATGTGTTTTCACCAAAAATGATTGTAATCGACCCCTGCGACCAAAAATAATTTTTCCAGAACGATTTGAAATTTTTTAATTTTACCGACTTTGTCCACCTACTCGAATTTTTTTCTCGAAAATGCGTAGGATTTCAACGGTATGACTATTCACGAAAAATGATTGTAATGGACCTCTGCAACCAAAAATAATTTTTTTAGAACGATTTGAAACTTTTTAATTTCGCCGAAAAATGTCAACACCTACTCGATTTTTTTTCTCGAAACCAAGTAGGATTACGGGGGTATGTCCGTTCACAAAAAATGCTTGTAATTGAGCCCCGGAACCGAAAATAATTTTTCCAGAACGATTTGAAGAAATTTTGGCACTATTAGAATCGACTACTTTTTCCTCGAACCCCCGAAGCTATAGAAAGCGCCAGAACTCATATACAAGGTTGCTATGGATTAGTGTGTGTAAATGGAGGGGCAGGTTACACACACACACTATAAATATCTGGCCATCAATACTAATTCAGCGAATAGTTTCTCAACTGACCGCCGTCCATGAGAAGAGGACGTTAAAATCACCTCCGAATTTTCAGGCCGGTATGGCAGTGAGTATGAACCACAAAAATCAATAAGATGTAAGGTCTACTCATATACGTCATCTGTAATAATGTCTATTCTGTACCTAATCTTCGATAAAATATTATTTTACATACTTTATCAACAATTGATAAACAGAGAAAGAGATACCAATTTTATCGACGGATCGATCGACGATTTTACCGATGAAAGGAGAAACGGTCGACAAAACAGAACCGAGTGGATCATTTTTATGTTAAACTGTTTTACACCGATGCAATCAAATTCCTATTATTGCCAAACAAAGTTTATAACAATACTATAATTTAAAATAAATTGTAAAAAGAGAAAAGCACGTGAAGAAAGAAGCACTCGAAGTGGAGGATGAATAATGGCAAATAAGAAGAAAATGATTCTCAATGCGCGAGGTTATCACCGAAATTGCGTGGGTTTAACCCATGAAGGTTATGAGAACACTGCACTCGCAGAAGCGGATGTTATAAAGCACAGAATGTAGTTATTTTTGAAAAGGTGTTGTGACTGGTTTCGATCTCGCTGACCTTGTCTGAGATCTTCTTCAAACAATTTCTCCAAACAATTTTAAAGAATCGAGAAACGATTAGCATCCAGCACTTTCACTCAAATCATTACCAACTTCTTTTAATCATTGTCAATTTTAAAATACACGCTGCAATCAAAAAACAAATTAAGATATTAATTGTGCCAGGCAATTTATTCAAAATAAGCCGTTTATCCGAACTGATAGCGATACAAAGTTGCTCTAATAAATATTCTTTTGTTTGCAGTCGCTGTAGGAAAACCAGCATTGCAAATATATATTGAAATAACAAAGAAAAAAATAATTTTCGAACGATTGATGTTTATTGCTAGAAACTAATTGGATATAGTTAACTATCGTGTTCCTCCTAAAATGAATATTCGAGCATCCTAATTGCATATCCAATGCATTTTAAGCTTTTCGCTAATTAAAGATTCTTTCGAAGATGATTATAGCCTTCATTACTTACCTTCTTACGAAATTCTAATAATCTCAATCGATTACTTTCAATTCCGATAATCCTGAACTTTTTAACATTATTGTTAATCAAAAAAATCCCCGTGAAACACATTAAAATTTACTTGACGTCGTACAATTCCAACGAGGAGGGTGGAAAATAAATAATTTCTACGTTATTACATTTAGAAACATAACGTTTATTATTAGTGCAAAGGAAGGAAATTTACAATCATTTGATGACAATCGAACCGAAGAAAAAGAATAATGTGAGAAGAATAAGGTCAAAAAAGTCTCCGTACACATCAATTTAATCGACTGTTAGGTATTCCTTTTTATATGGAATAATATTTTTAATTTATAATTGTATATTTTCCCAATTTCCTTTTTATTCCATTTATATACAATATTTAGTTCGCATTTGGAGATTATGGGGGTGTGCAAAGTCGACTGGACATATTGTAAAATAACCGTTTTTTCAATTTCGTCAAAATATTATAACGTTGTCAATAAATATTAAACACCGAAAAAGTTCGTGCAAATTTTCTAAATGAATTCCAAATGCTCCGATTCTATTTAATTTAATGAAACAATCGCCATTTTACAACTCTTCTCCAACGTCCTCCAAGCTTATACGTTTCTCTTTTAAAAAGTTCCCGAGCTTTAGTTTCCAAAAAATAAACTACTGTTTCTACCGCAATATTGGGAAATTTCTGTTTCTGCAAGAAAATTAATCGAAAGGTGACGGATCTGTGAGGAGAACGAGATAGAGCTTCCCATCCGCCATCTTTTATTTTTCTATCGAGTTGAAATGCAACGCGAGGACGTGGTGCGTTATCGTGTAAAAGGAGTACACATTTTCTGTTTACGAATGCTGGCTGCATTTTTATGAATCTGCCATGGACATCCTCCAATTTCTTTGCAGTAAATATTTGCTGTAATTGTTTGGCCACGTGGGGGAGAATCGACGCGAATAATAACACGTGCAGCCCACTAAACAGAGATCAAAGTCTTCGAACGCAGACTCGACACCGTTCCATCGGCCATTTTTCATCACAGGTTAATATTCGAATCGAGAAAGCAAGTTGTTGCGTATCCAGCAATATTTATTCCTCAAACGATATCGATACTCGTTTATCCAATATGGAAGCTAAGTGATTGAAGACACTTTCTTGTCGTAAATCCATCACATTTGTGGGTTTCAATGCATATAATATTCAATCAAATTCATGACACATAGACGTCCTGATTCATTACCTTCCTTGAAACGTTTAAAAACCATTTTTGTGGCGTCCTTTCGCTAACAGTGCCTCTCCCACAAGTACTCAAAATTCATTTCACTGCGTTTCCAAGTTTAAACTCGTAAAATATAAAAGCACAAATTTTCAACTCGTTATCCACGTGTACAATCATGTATAAACAATAACAATGAAGCATATATGTCAACTACAAAGATTACGTTTTCGAATGAAATTATAAAAAAAGTTTTCAACTTCATGCATATCGTTTTACGAACAACGACCTTTTTCAGGTATCTAATATTAAATATCTAACACTAGCTGTACTCATGCACCCCTAATCGATCTGTCGTCTCTGTTTTTTAAATTCTGAACGTAAATTTCCGTAATTCGATTCGTACGTTTGTTTTTTCCAAACTTAATTCCTCAATATCGCTATATTTATGATGTTTCCATTGCAAACTGGCCACGCCTTTGTTTATTAATTATACTAATAGCTCTTCTCTTGGATATGTAAGTAATCTTAGCATCGAAGTTGATCTCAATCAAAACAAATTTGTTTGCAGACCATAATTCATAAAATGCGTCATCCATTTTGAAGAACAAATTTCACTATACAGGGTGTTCAACTAACCCTGGGAAAAATTTTAATGGGGGATTCTAGAGGCCAAAATAAGACGAAAATCAAGAATACCAATTTGTTGATGGAGGCTTTCTTAAAAAGTTATTAACGTTTAAAGTTTCGACTGTACTGAATTTTTTTTTCGAAAATGCGCAGGATTTCAGGGGTAGGTCTTTTCACCAAAATTGCTTGTAATTGACCCTTGTAACTAAATATAATTTTTTTAATATCATTTGAAATTTTTTAGTTTCTTCTAAAAATTTCAGTACCTACCTATTCGAATTTTTTTCTCGAAACTGGGTAGGATTTCAGGGGTATGTCTAATCACCAAAAATGATTGTAATTGACCCCCGCAAACGGAAATAATTTTTTTAGAATGATTTGAAATTTTTTTTTCGCCGAAAAATTTGGGCACCTATCCGAATTTTTTTCTCGAAAATGCGTAGGAATTCGGGGGTATGTCTAATCACCAAAAGTGATTGTAATTGACCCCCGTAACCGAATATAATTTTTCCAGAACCATTTGAAAAATTTTTGAATTTAATTGTTAATAACTTTTTAATAAAGCCTCCATCAACAAATTGGTATTCTTGATTTTCGTCTTATTTTGGCTCATAAAATCCCCCATTAAAATTTTTCCCAGGGTTGGCTGTACACTCTGAATTTCTGAACACTTGTATCGCGCAAAATTTGAATTTCTTCGCCATTTGTGCAATTTTCTTAAACGAAGAACAATCTTTTCTTAATTTCACAACTAAATCGCGAATCTATTTTTGAGAAAATAATTCTAGTAACACCTTTTCTACAGAATAGAAGACAAGATACTAACTTGCATCTTCGAATTGTTATACCAGTCTTATTTGTAAACATTCTGTTGAACTTTTCTCTGTACGGAGACTTTTTTTTTTACTACATTTTTGTTATTCTTCCTCGTCATTTTAATTTCTTTGCACCGATAACGATCGTTATGTTTCTGAATATAATAACGTAAAAATTGTTCATTTCTTACCTTCCCCATTGGAATTATGCAACGTCAAGTAAATTTTAATGAAAGGTATGGAGACTTTTTTGACTGGCTCTATTTCGTGGATAGAGGCACTTTCGTCTCTTATGTAAATTCTATGCATAATATAAACGTTATTAAAATTGGTTACATATGATGTATACGTAATTCAAAGTGTAAACAATGTTAATATAAATACACGAGATTTCTGGAAGAACCATAATTGTTATTAGTTATTACGAACTATTTGCAGTTCCAAAATTACCACGAAACGTATGAAATTAACCCTGAAATGGCACAGTGCCTTTCACGACCTCATATTTTCTTTATAAATAAATAAAAAGTGGCTTATTTTATGAGGTAGATTCTAAACAATAAAAAGTTCAAATTAATGGATGCTAGAATGAAAAACCATTATTTGTATTGTCACTCTCTGGTCAAACAAAATATCATACTTTTATGACAATTTTTAATATTCGTCTCCTCGAATAAATATAACTGTTTTGAAAATTTATTTAAGTGGTATTTTTTTCTGAAAACTTTAGGTGATAAATATAAATCCTTAGAAACGATTTTTTATTATTTAGCGTAAGATAATTGCAAATAAAATAGTTCTTATATACTCGAAAATAATTCAGTAAATTTTTACAGAATTCAAAATGTGCACAAATTGGATAAAATCTGAAAAAAAAAACAGTGTGCCATTTCATGGTTAATTTCACCACAGGAACTATAATATTAACAGAAGCGTTAATAATTGATTTCCTCTGTTACTATAATCTATTGAAAATTAACTTTGTGAATTTAAAAATGGACTTTTCAAACACGATATTTTGCAACGATTATTCCTCTACATTGATCAACGAGGTTAATTAGGGTAGAAATTTCGTTACAGAAGAACACTAGAAAATTAAAGAACATTCTATAAACAAAAAATTCAAGGCTTCGGGATGCAAAAAACTTACCGCGAATGTAAATACACTTCGTTAGTAAATGTTCGTGAAAAGTATTCTCAATGGTAAACGAATGTCTGGCGTGCAACTTAATAATAATTATAACGTAACGATAAGTATGTTTGTGATAAATATTTATGACGTAGAAAATTAAAATGTTAACAAGATTTAATTAACAGTTATCTTCCTCTTCGGAAACTGAATCGAGTTCGAGAAGAAGCTGAACCGGTGATACATACCTGAAACAGAAAAAGAACAATTCGTTAAATAAAATAGATTGTTAAAATTCTCTTACTGGCTAGTGCAACTCGATTCAATCAAATAACTCGAAACGTTCCTCAATAATTTCTTTATTTTATAAGATGTATACATATTATCTATTTCAATTTGGTAATACCAAATTAATCATTGTCACTAGACTTGATAATGTTTGTTTACTCGAACACGAAACCTTCGATATTTCTCTACTCTGCAAAGGTGTATGATATATAAATACGTCATTTAAATTTATTAAACTATATAATTTTAATAAAAATTTACTACTTGTCCCTAATATTCTGAAAAAAAGAAAATTATATAATAATTTAATTATAAATTGATATAATATCCAGAAATTTCTTGTAGAGTCTAGAATATAAGCTTGAAATTAAACGTAGGTCGTTTAAAATTTTTTAAAGAAATTATTACAAAAATACTATGTAATTTATATGCAATATTAATTTGAGTTATAATGAACTTAATTCAGAAAGTTTCTTTAAGATGGAGTATTAGTTGCTCTTAAGAGTGCTTTTCCAACATTGTATCACGTTAAAATCCGTTGTTTATATTTTTATCATAACTTTTGATAGAGTTTTAAACGATCTATGTTTCTATAAGAAAAACATACTCATTTTGGAAAGAACTGTTTAAATAACAACTAAATAATACAACCTTCCATTTAAAAAAAAAATCTAACAAGCCTCCATTTTATCCCTATCAGTTATCCCCAAAAATTTGCTCGAATCGTTTAATAACAAAAAGAAAAAAAAAGGATGATATTTTCAGTAGCTTTTGAAAGAAATAGCTTGTAAGATTTTATTTTTCTACTATACTTTTGGTTCTCTATATTCTTGCAATTGCATAAAAAAACTAAATTGAAAGACCTTAATAACTAAACCAATCAGTTATTAATAATTTTGGAAAAAATAGCTTGTAAGATCTTATTTTTCTACGACATTTTTGCATAAAAAAACTAAATTAAAAGACCTTAATAACTAAATCGATTCCTTATGTATATACAAGTACTATCTGCGACGATTACAAAAGTATTTGACCACTCGTATCTAAGCTGATAATAGAGTAATGGTTCGATTACCATTTTAAAGGAGTAAATAACGTACGTAATTGTTAAAAATATTTTTAATAAAAAATCTACGCGACTACAACGTTTTTGGTAATTAAAAAGAAAGTTTTTTTTTTGTACCGGACGCACGATGGAACACTTTGGCATTATGTTTCTTCTCCCAAGGTATCGGATAGCAACGATAACGACACTTTCCACGGAATACTTAATTATTGGTCGTCTCGAGTCAGAAACGTACATCGTCGGGCACGAAAACGGTGATCATTCGTGGCTGCTTCCTCTTCTTACGCGCCATCTTACGCGTCGTTACACCGGAAACTACTCCAACTTGACAAGTTCCACGTAAAAAAATACCGACTGACATAAATTCGTGTAGAACGCGGAGTCGCGCGTGAAGGCTCTAAACTGGGAACTCGAATCGTTGATCAGATACGAGGAAAGGTGTGTGCCTTTGTTCCTTAACCGTACCAGGTCGGCAGGGTTATCGTTTGCATGCGTTGACCACGCTGATTTATGAAAATTTATGAATGTTTATTTCCGTGACGCGATCGACGAAACTTCGCTCCTAAGAAAATTTATTTTCAAATCGTATCTTTCTACACAAACACCACACTTTTACGACTAACTTGTGTACAACGATAATATCAAATTCCCATAACGCAACAAAATATTATTAATAAGCTGTTCTTTCCATCAGAAGGTAGTCAACGAATCAAATAGCTTTTCTTAATTAATTTCCAACGCGACTGTATTTTTACAAATATCAAAACAAGTATTCACGATTACGTAATTGTTATAATAATTGCATCGAGGAAAATAAACTTTCCAAGAATGATTCGTAAGTGTTGCTTTCTAAAGTACTGTTCACATCGAATTGTTGAAATTAGAATGCCTATATTCTTCGTTCCTGTAATTGTTTAATAAATTTCGACTACGTTGGTATTTCATATTCAAAAATATTCTATGCAGTTTAATCTAGCAACGAATAACGAATACACAGACTATAAATTTTTATTGGAACAGTTGAATGTAGATCACATTTGTATGCGTATGAATTGTTTATAAAATTTATTATGATGGTACGGAGGTTTCAGAATATTTGTTTTAAATGTAAAAAGAAAATTTTTATTTATTAAAAAAATGTTGCGTTGAAGGAAATGTTTTTTATAAAATATACAAAGTAGTAATTCTGACATTTCTTTGTATTTTATTTTCTGTTCTGGCAAGTCTTTTTTCGTGTTACTATAGTATTACCTATATACGAAAGACCTGATAAGTTATCAGCAAATATTTCGCTTGACATTTTCCACTGTGCTAAGGTATTCAACTCGTCGATAGCCAAACCATAACTGTAAAATTTTCTACGAGACGAAAATTTCAATTTTAGACAATTGTAGCTACATATATATACGTCTAAATTTATTTTCTTTAACGCCTCAACTGGAAAATTAATTTGTTCAGTTCCATAATAAAAAATTAATTAAATTATAAAAATTACTTCAATCGTAATAACAATTCTTCCAAACAGCAGTTTAACCAAAAATGTTTCATATGGATAATTATCTGAATATTCCTAACACTATTTCGATCAAAATTTAGATGCAAGTAACTGTGAAAATAATTATTAAAAAAACAAAGAAAATGGAGGAAAAATGATTGAACTTAGAATATAATTTCCTTTTGTAAAAATGAAACTTTTCGTAAAAACAGTGACAAATAAGTTTGTTATAAATTTCCAGATTTTCGTTCGTCTTTCGCGTCAAATACTCAAAACTTTAAAACATTTAAAGCTCGTTAAATATTTTAAGACCGACTTGATATAACTGATGATTCAGAATTCTCGTAATAAATCGATTGACCCAATTCTTTACCATTTTCTATTTATAGCATTGTTGAATTTACAGCATTGTTTTTCCCTATTTTATTCAACTGTTGCTTGTTTGTTACCGATTGCATTGAGCTAAAAAAAATTCCTTTTCGTGGCATCGCGATTCTGGTTCGATCTGAATTCTCCGTACCAAGGAGACTGGTCGAACCTCTAGCGACTCGGCCTCTAGACGGCGAATCATTTTCACAGCTAAGTTTGATCTAAAGACTCCTTATATGGAATACACTTTCCAACTGGGCGACGCGCCTAAGGCAGAATTCGCTAAAAAAAGCCTTAACGACAAGTCCCCTCGAACGACGAATCTAGGACAAAATCATTTTTGTCGTTGCTAGCCTACCATCGAACCAAATTTTTATTTACCTCACCAAAATCTACACCTAACATTGAGCAGTGATTTATATATTTCTGTATTAGTTCAAAAGAGGACAAAATTCGTAATCTAGAATAATAAAAAATAAAGGCAGTAATTTGATCAAATAAAAATGTATTATTTTTGTCATTATCTACGTTTCAGTATATATTTCGTTTACTGTTTGATTATAATAAATTAATTTAATACTTTTGACATTTGAAATTTCTGCTTCCAAACATAATTCCTTTTCGTTTTCTTACTTTATCGTACAAAATTGTATTTTATACTAAATCATTGAAATAAGTTCCACCATCTTCCTCCGTCCCTTTGGAAGCTTCGTAAAAGGGATGCATTTATTTCCATTTTGCCAAATCTAATTTGAATGCATAGAATTTCATAAATAATAATCGAAAGGGGCAACGTCCAGAGAGAACGTAGAATAAGATGGAAAATCCTAATCAAATGCTAATAGCTTCAAAGAAATATGTGGTTTAGATTATCACGATGAAATGATACGCCTCGGTTGTTTGCCAATCCTTGGGCGTTTTCTTTTCGACGGCTGACTTCGGCTCTTCCAGTCGAACACAAGATTTTTCCGAATTGATAGTTTCGTTTGGCGGAGCTCTTCCAATCTCGCCAGACGTATAGCAGAACTTTCCTCGAATGAAGTCCAGATTTGGTAACGAGCAAAGAGCCTTTCCGTCGCTTGACCTGGATCGTTCGCATTCCACGTTTATACAAACAATCCAAATTTCGTCCACGACTAATATTCTTCAAAAACGAGTTTCCTTTAATTATTGTGGCCAAGCAAATCGTGCATGGGCATTCGATCCATCGAGTTTCGCTTCGGAGCAATTCGTGTTGTACGAACTGATGCACGTAAATTCCAACTAAATTCTTAATAGCACCCATATTCGTGGTTAAATCTTCCGAACTGTTGGTGAATTACCCCTGTACACGGCACGAATCTCACTAGCAACCTTCTCAATGCTACTGCCTTTTTTAAAGCAGTGAAACATGCTTCTCTATCATAGCCATACTGATGAATCTGTCTGATATGTTGCGAAAAGAAATGTACCTTTCTTTTTCACGATTTTCGCTCCTTTAGATGAAATTGCTCGTAAATGTTAAACGGAAGTTTTGAATGTCCATCGTGGACGAAGAATAGATCGAAAAGTAAGCGAAAACTTTAGATCAAAGAAGGTACACCCACTGACAAATCAGATAGAACAATAGAGTTGCTCATAAAAGATCATACATCGACTCTTTACTTAGTTACAGGAAGAGGCTTTGAAAAAAGGACTCTGAGGCGGGAAAAGTTCTTCTCACTTGCATAAATTAACGATAGAAACGAAACGATTGAACGAAGAAATGAACATAGTAGATTGAACGTTCATAAATTCATGAACTTGCACATTCTACGCAAATCATTGTCAATTTTGTGACGCGTGCACCTGCGATCGTCGTCGTCGCAAGATTACGCGACACTGACGCCATCATCGGGCGAACAAACTCTCTGAACCGTTGTACGTGCGCAAGGTAGATGCGCAGAAAGTCGTGCGCCATCCGATACGGTTTTGCAGAATCGACGCGTGCGATTTTGCCGAACGAGTAATTCAAGAACGAATATAACATAATTTTAGACGCGGTATAAGCTGAAATCATGGCGTTTTCGATTCCGAATTACTCGTTTGGCAAAACGCTCGCGTTGGCCTTGCAATTCGTATCGTATTACAGTGGATAATGAATAATCTTCTGCGCATCAATCTTGTGCACGCGCAGCGCTCGAGTGACGATTACTTCTCCGCTGATGACGCAAATGTCCCATGACCTTGCAACAATTTCAATGATCGCCGATGTACATGCATACTCTTTGGAAATAATCGTCTATTTATTAAGGGTGGGCAAATACGACTTTTACAGTGACAGGATTAAGAAGACCAACGAAAAGAATATTCTAAATCTCACAAAGGAATCGAACTAGAGATACACGATAAAGTGATTTTATTTTTTATAACAATAGTAGATACGGTACAGTAGAGATACCTGTATACAACTATTCTTCTATCTAAACACTTTACTATCCGAACGTTCTGTTATTTGAATAACAAATCGTTTGAATAATAGTGTTTTTAAATAGAATATTCAGATAATTGATGTGTGAATATAAGAATCTCTACTGTATTTCGAAATTGGGGACTAAAAATATAATAATACATAACTGTTAAACACAATGCAAGCATAATAGGGATAAATTAATGAAACAGTTTCAAACAAAAATTTAAAAAACTATTTTAAACAGAAGTTTGGTGAATATGTGAATTCAAAATAATGTTAAGTTTTAAGGAAACTGATAACAAAAAGTATTTATTACACAACTGTCCGGGGATATTAGATACGTTCTTTGTTTCAAATTTCACGTTCAAAACCAATTGAAAATTTACATAGTCGATTAAACCAAAATTCCAAACATGGTACAGAATATTATTTACACTATTTCTCGATACCAAAAATTAGGATTACGTTAACTTTTCAAATATATGTACATTTATGACGAATTTCAGATATCGGTACTTGTATGATTCACGGTTGATTTTGTGGAAAGCATTGTGTCTTAATCTAGATTTAATGCTTTAATGTACTGATAAATTGTGCATGGAATTCGAATATTAAAATTGTTCATTGTGTCTTGAATTGTATTTCACTGAATTTGGATTCGAAGCCCGTATCGATCATTGTTAAAGAAATATGATATTTTAAAAAAGAAAACAATCAACCTAAAATAAAAACTTTTCTAAAAAATAACGTGTTTGTATGTTTAAAAAGCATAAGAATTACTTCGACTGAATTAGATACAATACTCCCATGCATTTAAGAAACAATTAAATGCTATCGTTTAATGCACACGTCAATGTCAAATAAATTCTTCCACATTAATTTATTACACATTGTGTATGTACGTTCTAAACAAAGTAATCGAAATATTTGTATATCTCAATTAAATTTGAATAAGTGTTACAATTTCCTCCACGAATTTTCTATAAATATTTAAGAAAAACTGCTAAATGTAGTATGTTGAAAAAAATCGGCACTTTTTTTAAGGAATGAGTGTACCGAAGAATTTAGTTCACTGGACTAAAAATAACAGAAATTTTGTACTCACTGTAGGTCATTACAAGGATCCATGGATATATGCTATAACGTAAACTTGATAATAATGTCATTCACATACATTACACGATGACGTTCAAACCAAAATTCTTTTCTGTCTTTCGGCCCGTCTATTTTTTTAAAAAGATTTTTCTTTCGAAGGTGTTCGCGCCACGTCAGTTATTTTCGACTCGCGAAGAATAAAATAATAACACGAATAACTTTATCAAAGAATTTGTACAAATATTATATCTATATCATATTTGTTTTTAAACAATTTTCCAACAGTTATTTACACGCGTTATATAGAAAAATATAAACATCTAGATAAAATATAGAAATTTATAACAGCGAAGAAGAAATCTGATTTTTGTTCTGCAAACACGGTTCAAGTAGAAATACAAATTTCTATGTATTTCATAAAGTTTCTGTTGCAACTTTAATGTAAATAAAAAAAAAAATAAATTTGGGATATACTACTATTATAATTAGAGCACACGTATGCATATGCGCTATATTATACTGCTACTATTACTTGCATATATTCTAAACGATATCTCAAAGTGCTGCATAATTTAGTTCGAGCCTAGAATTTAATTTATTTAACAAGCATAAGAGAAAATACCTCTTGGGTAAGTTCCGCAGTATTAGCCGGTTCGTCAGGACTTTGGGAAGCATTTAGCGGATCAGGCGACGTGATATTTCTAGCCGGATGTCTTGAAATACTAGGCCCTGCTACAGCAGTATCTCTCGTTGATTCTTCGACATTTAACAAATATGCATGGATATTGTTTAATCCAGAATTCAATCTGTTGTATCTTCCTAAGGAATTTAAGTCTTCGAATAAATCTCTCTCATAGTTTAGTAGTACCGTGTCCAGATTCTTTGGGTGCACGAACATAGGACGATGAATAATCGTGCGAGCATCGTTGTGCCATCCGGACCCATTGTTTAAATCCAAAGATCCTACACCGATGGTTTGAATATCCAAACCAAGGTAAGACTCTGGATCCACCCGTAACAAAGAAAGCAACAGCGCAAACTGCAAGAGTTCCTCGCGGTACAATTTCTTTAGACACAACATCGTGCTTTTTTTTTTTTTGTTTAAATCCAATCACCTGTTATCGTTAAACTTATTTCAACCTCAGGGATGTAACTTATTGTCACAGCGGCCTGGCAGTTATATTGAACACAAAGGCTAAATAAGTCGTCATGAATGTATAGTGGCTCATGTTGAACTTTGGTTATCACTTTCAGATTAAATGTCAAACGTTTATACACAACTGTTTATATTTTAACGTCCGAATTGTACACACGATTACACGTAATAATTTTTTAAACGACGAACAATGCGAAACGATGCTTTTAATTGTTGTTGAAATTGAACTTCACTGTTTAAACCGACGTTCCCTTTGTTTAATGTGACCGAGAGCGTCTCGAGAAACGTTAAGAAATACGATCGTCGAAAGTGTTCTCGTTCGAGCAACTTATTCGACAGACCATCGGAATGAAAATAAAGATTTGGAGTTCTCTTTAAACAAGTATAGGTCAGTTACACGAATACAGAAATAACCTCAAAACACACACTAGCCACGTCAAACATTCAGTGTACGTCGCGTACATCCTACGCATGCCTCGGATTTCATTTGACAATACAAAATGGTATTCCTTCGGTTTAGCGGCAACACTTCTTTAACACTGTCACAGTACGCCAGATACTATACAAAGCAAAACCTCCAAGTCTACTGGTAGAAACTGACAGTTTCACAAGGGCGATACCGGGTTCCGAACTGCTTCAAATTTATTACTGGTAGCAATTCGAGGCCCGCGACATGCGCCAAAAGCTTCCTCTGCTAAATCATCTTGCTTCCATGGTGTTATAGTTTTGGCGACGATAACGTTATACTAATGCAGTAGAATGCATTTCACGGAGGACGACTAGCACACCTTGCTGGGAGAGATTGTTCACGATATGTGACTCAGCACTCACTCAAGCAACGTAGTTCTCAGGGCCGAGCCAAGCGCATATTTCTCCCCTATTTGCTTAAACAGCCAGTCAATCTATTTAACTTCGCGTTCGTCAAATTTAAACGTCCGACACAAATTCGTCAATATTGTTTATATGATTTAAGATTTAAGATGCTAATGCAAACAAGACTATAAATTAACATGACTGCCCTGGTGATTACTAGCGACTGATACTTTGAACTTACAACACGCTATAATAATGTTATTTACAATGACAAGTTGTAAATAACGTTATTTTAATTAGAAATACTGCAAAATAACAGTCACGCTACTGAATTATCGAATATTTCTATTCTTTACATTATGATTCGATCGAATGTCGAGGACATCTTTGGACAAAGCAATTAACGTGTTGATATGGCGATTGATACTTGTATTGTTTAACGTTAAGAAATATTTAAACGTACATCGAAACATTCAATATACGTTTATGCCAGTTATTAATTGTAGGTAAAATAGAAAATGTAAGGCAAGTGTGGCAACGAAATTAATTATGCGCAATACATACCTACGTGTTTTGATTTGTTTTGAAGCAAAAAATCTCGATACTGCGTTTAATCGTATTAAATACACGTTTATATAACCATGTGTATTATCGTATTTTCACGAACTTCTTTTTATCGAAAGAAATGCGTTACGTAACTATTTCTTTCAATTCCATTCACGTTTTTGTTTTTCTTTATAATCGTTACGATATTTTTCACGTCTCAAACGTATTATAATATATTTATATACGTTTTATAATATATACTTGCAGCATTTTATAAACAATACTAATGCAGAAAAGACTATAAAGTAACTTGGTGGTCGCCATGGTGATCGAACTTACAAATATCGTTAATAATGAAATAATTGTAAATAACGTTACTTTAAATAGAAATGCTGTAAAATAACAGCTACGTTGAATAATCGAATATATTTATTTTTTACATTATAATTTGATCAAATGTCGAGGACATCTTTGAACATAGCAATCAACGTGTTAATATGGTAATGATTGCAATATAATTTATGAAACTCTTCTATATATTTAATGTAATTGCCACTTATTAATTGTAGGTAAAACAGAAAATATATAGCAAGTGTGGCAACATATAATAAGTGTTTCAATTCGCTTTGAAGCGAAGAATCACGATACTGCACTGGATCATATTAAGTACACATTTATGTAACGATGTATATCGCATTTTCACTGGTTGTTTTCTTTGTCGAAAGAAGTTCGTTACGTAAGAATTTCTTTAAGTTCCATTCACATTTTTCTTGTCCTTTGTTCTTTGTTTTTCCCAAGCCCATTAATAAACGCGTCCACGCAACTCCGTAAACTGTTTTTTAGACGTCTTCGAGTCGTCAAGGTTGCTTTCGATAGTACGTAAAGAAATAGTTACATTTTTATTCACATATTTGCTCGTTTATTCTTTATAGCATTATTTGCGATGGTAAATGATCATTATCCACTCGAACAATATTGTGCGAGATGTATTTACGGAAGTAGAATAACATGTAAAACTACGTATTTACTGTCATCGATATAGAACTAGACAATGTCCGACGTATGTAAATCAAGTTCATAGGTGAACTATGACGATGATACGGGACAATAAATTTTCCGTCGATAAATTGCACTCGATCGAGTTCGTGTTTCTCCGTAGGTAACGACGCGAAGATGTATAAACATAAGAAAAACAAGTTGTAATTCCGTTCGAACGTGTTGGTGTTTTAAATTCTGTATACGTGTGTCTTGTAAAAAATGAGATGCTTTGACGAAACGCGCGATCGAAGTCGCAGTGAAGGAACTTCGATCGCGATCACGTTGGCACGCTGTGTACAGCTGCCATGCTTAAGTTACCAACACCAGCCAGCGAATGATCGAGCAAATACGTGTACGTATCGTAAGGCCACACCACATATGTACACGCGTACGCGTCATCCACTACTCGTACACGATCGTACTTACCTTGCACATGAGTTTTGTTGATTTTGAATCTGTCGCATCGTTGCCAGGCGACATCGATGTCATTTGCGGCAAATCCTCCATATGAAGCATGATGTCTCGACTTATCTTTAAATTTTAAAACATACACTGTGTGGCAGTTAAGAGGAATCAACCGAGCAGAGATCAGACTGACTGGGGGGAACTCCGGTGCTGGTAATTTTCAAGTATGGAAGTGAAACACGTCACTGGAACTTCGAGAATCACTCTCACTTCGATGAATCACCCGAAAAGTGTTATGCCTGCGTGTCGTCCGTTCAATGTCTACACCACATTTTTATTAATATCCGTTGACAGATATTCCTGTAAGAGAGTGTATCTTCGTCCAATAACGAGGTTATTAGAATCGAAGAGAAAGCAACCGTGTGTCGTTCCAACACGAGATAATTAGAATTTTTCTTGTGCAACGTCACCGCCAGCGACTGCCGCGCTATTTGAACATGGCGCGAGCTACCCGCTGCCTGTTTACATTACAACGACCGTTTCCGTTTTCAGCGATCCGACACGTCGGCGCAATAGAGTCTAAAGTTGATACCAAAATAAGAATTTCAAGTGCATACATAGTGATATGTGCGTGTGTGCAGTCGGTCACACTGGAAAATCGTCCACCGTTACTTCTTTTTATATTGGTATACGTATTGCTTATAAAACACAGTTATGAAAAGAATACATATTTTTACAATGCAAATATATCAAATTGTGGTCATTTTTAAAAATTCCTCTCATCTCTTGTCCCTTTGCGGCGCAGAATTTCAGATAATAAAATAGACCAGTGTTGCACAGAAATTTTACTGCGTTTTAAATTAAACAAAATTGGTATATTTTTATTAAGAAAGGTATTACATAATGTAAAAACATAAAAAAATAGTAATAGTTTGATTAAATTTGTCGCAATAAACCTTCCGCTTGCAACAATTGATAAACCTGTATTAACTATTGCAATATTTCGAGGTGGAACTAATAATGTCCCATCGTGCATTACGGTGCATCAAAAAGATGGGATATTTTTAATCCCAGCGTGCCCCAAAGAGTTATAAGTTTAAGACCTTAGTTATTAATCGATCTTACGATAAACATCTCGATCCATAAACATTTTTTTCAACGAAAAAAGAGAAGACAAAATGAAAGACGTACGAACGTCTGTAACATGAATTCCTGTTCGATTTCAACCATAAAATGAACAATTCTGGCATTGTACTGAACATTATTTGAAGCTACGCCATAAATGTAATCGGTAATTTAAATAATTGTTTGGTTGTGAGTTGTAACTAAATCAGTGGTTTCATAATGATGTAGGGGGAGTTCCCCTAGTATTGGACACTTAAGGTTTTTTTTAAATCATTGAAAAAATATAATATTTTAATTTAACAATATTAGAAATCAATGTAAAGCAACAAAACGAATAATATTATTGTAATAGTTAACTGAAACTGGTCTCCATTTCTCCAACGCACACCACCGGAAGCCAGAAGGGCCAACTTAGGCTGTCTGACAAAGAGAGAGAGAAAAACTATACTATATTATGTGATTTTTTGTTATACAACATTTTAGTCTTAGTTTTATTTGTAGAACACACTACTGAAGTGTGCACGGAAAAATATGGAACACCCTGTATATAGTAATTTGAGTGTCTTGTTTCGTTGGACAGGATATAGGTTTCTTGATCTTTTTATATCTTGATATATTTGAACTTTTGGTCTCTATCGCCTGTTTTATCATGGCTTTAGGAATATCTTATCTGTATAGTAAATACAGGGGGTTTATCGTAACGGTCTTCTCGATTTTTCAGACATTCGCGGTAATTTGACGAAAAGATGATTCACACAGAAGTTATTCAACACTTTGGTGGGAATGAACTGTAATATTAGAAATTTCGTTAAATCTTCTTATTTGATGAGAAATTGAGATTCTAGACGCCAAAATAAGACGAAAATCAAGAATACCAATTTGTTGACGGAGGCTTCGTTAAAAAGTTATTAACAATTAAATTCAAAAATTTTTCAAATCGTTCTAAAAAAATTATTTTCGGTTACGGGGGTCAATTACAATCATTTTTGATGATTAGACATACCCCCGAATTCCTACGCATTTTCGAGAAAAAAATTCGGATAGGTGCCTAAATTTTTCGGAGAAAAAAAAATTTCGAATCGCTGTAAAAAAATTATTCTCGGTTGCGGGGGTCAATTACAATCATTTTTGGTGAATACACATACCTTCGAAATCCTATCCACTTTCGAGAAAAAAATTCGAGAATGTGTGAAATTTTTCGTTGAAAAAAAAAATTTCAAATCGTTCTGGAAAAATTATTTTCGGTTGCGGGGGTCGGTTACAATCATTTTTGGTGTATACACATACCCCTGAATTCCTACCCAGATTCGAGAAAAAAATTCGAGAAGGTGTGAAATTTTTAGGTGAAACTAAAAAATTTCAAACGACATTAAAAAAATTATATTTAGTTACCGGGGTCAATTACAAGCATTTTTGGTGAATAGACCTACCCCGAAAATCCTACCCACTTTCTAAAAAAAAATTCGAGTAGGTACTGAAATTTAAACGTTAATAACTTTTTAACGAAGCCTCCATTAACAAATTAATATTCTTGATTTTCGTCTTATTTTGGCCTCTAGAATCTCCCATTAAAATTTCTCCAGAGATAGCCGAACACCTTGTATATTGTAATTACAATATAATTATAGTAAAATTGCATTGCAGAAATCGTCGTGGTAAATGTAAACAGATTGTATTTTGCCCAACGCTATTTGAAAGGTACCGAGGAAAAAGTTTACAAAATATCGCTAAGAATGAATAATGTTCAAATTACTTTAAACATATAATATATTCATTTGTATGCTTGTACATATTTCATATTTATTTTATACAACAAAATATCTATGACAACAGTACAGTAAAGAACGGTGTACAATATACAGTATTTCCCTGGAAGATGTCTGCGGCTCGGGATCGACGATGAACACTTTTCAAGGTTCGGCATTGTCTATATGTATACGTTGAATTGGCCTTTCTTATCTTCGACTAGGACAGAGCTCGCAAGTACGCTCGACGAGGACACCGAATGGGACATACGAACAGTAAACAAGACAGAGCAACAACAATGGAGTCTTGACCTAATCGGCCCACAGCCAAGAGTGATTCTCATCGTAGAACGAGCTTTCCTTTGTTTCAAAATTTTTATTTTTACTCTTTCTGTTATTTGAACAAAAAGTTCACTGTAAAAATTCGATACATTGGTAATACTCTCGTAATAACGAAATGAAAAATATACAAATTTAATTTTTCATTATAACTATTGGATATTCGAAACTCTTAAAAAACAGTACAATTTATAATATTTAAAAGTTATGAAAGTTGAGAAATGAAATGAAAGTAATACATCAGATCAGTAATAAGTATAATATAATATTATATAGGGATGGGTCGAATAATTATATTAAATGAAAATTTGGATCAGGCAACGATAATAAGCTCGAAAACTTTCCAACGACTGAAATTAAAATGGAAAACTTGATTGAAAAATTATGGGAGAGCATCACATTTCTGTCGTTGAAAAGTTCCTGTGTTTATTATCATCGATCGATTTTCGATTCGAACCCGAACAAGGGTATAGTTATAATTTTGTCTAGGAAGGGGCAGAAATGCTAGACTAAAACTTCATTAAAAATTACTTATTCTTTTATATAATATACAATATTTAAACAATAATCGACATAGAATCGAATGCTTGCGAGTCTCGTTTTACTTCGATCCACTTATTTCCACACTTCTCGTCCATTTATTTCCGAAGAAAAATAAATCTTTTTGTTTGCTTATAAACGCTCTCGATTAGACCCATGGAATATACATTTACCGATGAAATATGATCATTAAAATCTGGGACACTCTGTTTATGCTTATTACTAATTTGATGCATTATTTTCACTCCATTTTCCAAACTCTCGTCAATTTCTAATATCGATCACCCTTGCCTGTCGATCGTTGATTGCATAGTATGAATCTCTCGACTCGATCGCGTCAAATAACTTGTGTATTATTTGTTATAAAAAAAAATATATTATTACATGGTATCGTAATACCGTAATTAATGTTCTGTTAAATTTTTTATTGTGACATGAAAGTTTACTTTTTTTTATATAGAATGAATACTTTTTCTTTGTGAATATACTGTGTACTTAAGTTTAATAATTACCGAGATATTTCTAAACGAATTATCTCGAATTAGAAAACAGAGTAACGATGAATGAATAGTTGACACACAATTTGAAGATTTATACTGTTCACAGAGATAAATCATGTTTATCATCACAGTTTTTGCTAGATATTTTTGTGGTAAACATTACATTCAGTATGAGTTTATTTTTAGAGATAAGTGAGAGTATATTATTAGAGCACGTGCCCCAATAACTATAAAAACATTGGAAAATGTTTAAATATCCAATTAATAAACAAACACTGGACATTTCTTAAAATAACAATTATTTATCGTAATTATTATCTTCAGATCTTACACAGTGTGTCATTTATGCAGAATTTGAAGGTCTATTTAGAATTCACAAAAAATAGTATCTGTTCTATTTAAAAAATTTAAGCTGATCTTCGTATCTCGATAAGAAAGTATCAAAATATTGATTACGGTACTATATGCCACCCTCGATACCACGCAACTTTTAACATTTTTCTCTGTAACAAATAACGGACGAGTTATTTTAAGCGATCTGGTCGCGATCTGTAAACAGAGTGAGTCATTAAAAGGTATTATCTAAAATAACTCGTTATCTGTTGGTTGTACAAGCAAAACTTTTAACCAAATTTTGTTGTATTTGAGGGAACTCATCCGGCAGATGCAGTTTAATTTTGTTACATTTCGTATTATTTGAGATATGAAGGTAATTTTGAATTCTTCCAAGATCAATATATCTTCTTTTTTTATGTTGCATTGTACGCGATAAAAAGACGAATTAAATGATTTGTAAGGCAACTTTGAGTCGATCCTGACCCTCAGAATTGAACAAAATATTGTAATGGTTAAGTTCTTTTGAAATCATAGTAATCCATTACTTAATTATTTCTGCAAGCAGAAAAGCAGAAGATCAGAAAGCAACAGAGAACTCTTCAACGACAAGTTGTCTTTAACACCAGATTTACGGAAACCGTCAATTTGACGGATGTTAGATTCCATATTTAAAATTGCAAAACGCGTAAATATTATTTTTTAACAAGCATGAATACATATTCTAATTAAAAGAAAAATCGTATTCCAAGGTAATCGTCACCATAAAAGGTATCAATAAACATACGTGCGATCAATTCCCATAAATCTAGTGTTAACAAAAATATCCATTGACCCTGAAAAGACTGAAGATCACCTTGATATCTCAAAAAGTATAAAATGTAAAAAAATGAAATCACATCCATCTGAAAAGTCTCTTCGGATACAATGCAATTAATTAAAAATGTTTTTCGACACAATGAACAGGTAAACGAACTATTTCGGATAATAGATCTTATCGACGAAGTATAGCTCGCTCTGATCGATCCCCAGAATCGGAGGGAACAGTGATATCATCAGGTTTAACGTTTAGAAGGTTTTGAACGTCTTTCAAGGAATTACTGCATAATTATATTAATAATTAATTAATAAGTCTGAGATGCGAGTCAGCCTCATTCTCTTAAGATGTAACGGTATCGGGTTGTGATTGCATAAAATACATATAGGCATGTACTCTTTTCTTGATTACTCTGATGTCCCAGTCTTTCGTTAGAACTTTTTCTTTTTCTCATCTGTTTTACTCCGCATCGAGTGGGGGAGGGGGCTAGATTTCCATTCAAATCGCTTTAGACTCGTAAAGAAATATGTATTATTATTATTATTCGTATTCGATGTTATTTGTAACACATCAATATGAGCTTTCTCTAATACTGTTAGACCATTTTAATAGTAACGGAAACAAAAACGTCGTCGACCAATTTGTTGTGAGAGATTGAAAAGAATCAACTAGTAGTAAACGATTCTCACGACGATGTTTCTGAATAAGAAACAGATCGATAAAGGAACAATGACAATCTGTGCGATTAATCGTCTCGAAACAAAAGCAAGGAGAGAGTTGCATATTATTCCTTAAACGAGTACGTTCGGATATTACACGTTGTAAAATAGGCCAATCGGTTCGTGGATCTCTCTGCGTACTCAAATTTTCGAACCATGAGCGCTACCGCGAACGTCGCGGAGCGATTTTTTCTTCGTTAAATCTTTAACAAGAGAGAATATCCGTTAGTGAAAAAATATGCTATTTACACGTAAGGTATCTAGTTGTGCGTCGATTTATTAATTCGCCGTTGGAGTGTATCAAAATCTACTTAAAGGGCTAATAAAAGATTCATGCAGCCGTTATTTACAGAATTTTTTCCCATTCCTATGTGGAAACATGCGTGTATAATTTCGGCCGGAATAAACTTTTTTGATCCGGTTTTTAAAATCGACGAACTCACGAAGGGAATCGTATTCGTCGGGGATTAAAGTAATTGTACTGTGATCGAAAACATGTACAAAATGGCATAAACCTCGAAAAAAATGCTACTTTCTCGGGATGGGGGTAACGTTTGACTTGCAAGCATCGTCGGCAGTTTCTTTACAATAGATCATTTGATAGAGATCGATCGGTTCTTCTATGTGCTCTACCGTGACAACAACTAATTAGAAATGGTGAATCTCTTTTTTTTAGCAACGAATAATGCTTCGTTCTTGAATGAGAGTGATGGGGAGAATACCCGAAGTTCAATATTCGTGAGATTTGGCCGACTACTAGGTAGAAACCGTAAAAATCAAGCTAAGAGACGCGCAGGAAATAGTCTTTCGTCGGATAATAAAATCTAAACCGTCTATATGTTGTCACGACATACTTTTTTTTTTCTTTTTTTGTGTTTGATTGGGATAGAAATTTCATTCGTATTCGTTCTTATTTACCTCGTGCTAATATCCACGATACTTTACACTTCTTTCGTTATTATATAGGATCATTTTCTGTATACGTTCCTAAATTTTGACACTTTTTAATCTTTAATAACGCTAAAATTAAGTCTTCGTACGTTAGAAATGTAACAAACGAATCTTTGCTTTTAATATCTCTTCCTACATTGTTTTAACTTTATTGTCAATTGATAATTACAAGAACGTAGGAAGCAACTTCAAAGTACGGTAAATTATATTTCCTCTAGCATCGAGTGAGTCTTCTACATATTCGGTGGAAAGAAACCTTCTTTTTGTACATTTTTTTACAAAAGAAACCATCAAATCTTTTTCCATGGGTCTTTTGAAAATATACACAAATTTTGTTAGGTACAACATGATGAAAATCGTAAAAGTTATTTGATACAACGTTCAGATTGGATTGTTAATACTAGAACTACCGACAATTATAGTATGTTTATTTGTACCAAAAAAATATATAATGCAATGGAAATAAGTGTTTATATATTCTCTTCTAGAAAATAAATTTTCAAAAATTCAATCGAGTAAATTTTTTACATGTTTTATTAGAAATTACTTAATAATGGGTAATTTTGACTGGTCTGAAAGTTCTAGTGTTAAATAACTTTTACAATTATTATTATTCTCGAAAGACGAATAAAAAAAGTTTAACGGTTTCTTTTGTAGAAAAATTTACGCGAAAATTTATCTTTTCGAACGAATTTGCAAAAGGCCCCCTGAAACGATAGCTGACGCGAATTTAATTCCACCGGATACCGTTTGAAATTCAGCGAATCCTTGTTGCCAAAATCACACGAATATTTTCTAGTAAAGGCCAGTTTGAAATGTTGGCAATAATGGTGTCTTATCTGCATCTAGATACCTTTTGTAATATATCCAATCACACAGGGCACACAACTCTCTTACGTCAATATGTACACACCACACGAAGCATCACAAGATTATATACATAAATTTATACACTTTTTTTTCATAATAAAATATCCGATTCTCTATTATGCTACTTCACATGGAGAATGATCAGCTCCACGCGAGACGTATCCCGTGTCTCCAGCGACCTGCAGCAACACATTAATACATGATAAACAGTACATCGATCTCTTGCGTTTAGTTCGAGGTGCGTATAATCCTCGGCAAGACGCGTTCATTTTTTTTTCTTTTCCATTATCATTTTTAATTCGAGGCCACCGAATCCCTTTCGTCTAATTAGTGGTATTTTCAAGAGACTAGAATTCTGTTTGACAAAGACACGGTCGATCCAACCTGTCAAGTTTCTCTAATGTTGATATGCTACTTATAATAACCGACTGTCTGCGCAATCGCATCGGGCATTTTCTATAATAATTTTTTTTTTTTCTTTTTTCAGTTCTAACATAATCAAACGTCGTTCCCTGATTTTATTTACAGCAAATCACACTGTGGACTATAGGAGTAGCCAACTAATTTATCATCGGTTATCATCGATTCACGCGCGACATTGTAAATTGTTCAATTTTTTTCCTCCGACCGTACAATCGATATTCACCGTTACAAAAATTTGTACATGGATGAAACAACGAACACTGAACGAATAAAAGATTCCCCGTAATCCGGTGTATGGCGAAACGTTGGCTGTGTACAATTCGCGTCGCGTCAACTCCTTCTATAGACCGTGTTACGTAACATATGTAAGTAGCATCTTTTGTCAAATTCTCAGCAGGCTCGTTTCACTCTGTTCAATTAATGTAATGGATGGATCAGAAATTGGGGCTTGGGTATCACGTGGAGATGACTACGGTCATTCCTTGTAATAAAGTATAGTATATTTTGGGAGAACAAGGTAGCAACGTTATCGTTCGTACGCCGTTTGGCCCTTTTCTTTGAAAAAATCCTCGGGTCACCGACTATCCTAGGAACAACGTTGTCTCTTTTTCCCCTCTATAATTTCTTCCTCTATACATAGTAGTCCAATTTGCACGCACTGCGTGCATAATAAATAAATACTTTCGAAAGTGCATATAAATCGGTGTATAATATGTTACATACAAACAATTCGGCTGTGTTTCGATACGTCAAAAAATTCTTTCCAGCTGGCAAGTATAGGAGAACATTTTTTCTTTTTAAATACGAGATTAATACGTTTCTATTTCTCGAAGGGGGGGAGGGGGGGGGAGGGGGGGATCCAGCGAACCTTCGTTCGTCGAAGAGGATAATCGTTCTGTTGCCCGGTGAAAATAATCTTTTGACGCGTTTGGCGAAAATGGGTCGTTCTCGATCTGCGAATTATATCTAAGTAGTAAAGAAATGGTTCGATTACCTCGTGAATGAAAATTAAAATCTTACTTTTTCCATGGGACGGGGGGAGGGGAGGGGATACATCGCGTGAACATCGTAGGTATCATACTTCGATAAAAACCATAAAAAAAATAAACATTTGCACAAAATGACTGAATGATAATTTCGCGCCATTTTTGTCCCATTCCCGACCAGCGAGGGGTTAACTCGTGTGAACGCTCAAATAATTTACAAGCCATCGGTCGACGATTTCAGCGTTCTCTTTCACCCAATGTATATTAAACTTGATTGTTTCTAGGCTTTGTTCTAATGCTCGTTGTCCGCTTCCAACGTCTACTTTCTTAAAGAACTCCGACACCTATGGTATAAGATCATATGTTACGCGGTTGTACGGAAAACGTGGCTGTAATTCAAAGTGTCTGGTGTACAAATTTGCTTCCGACGTTTTCCAATAGCTTTGGCGGTGAGTGGTGGTCATTCGATTAACTTGGACATCTGTCGACATACCTTCATAGAAACGTTAGTCGATTTGTGGTTGTATTATAAAGTTATTCTCGATTGAAAGTGTCAGTTTACGAGATAAATTCTCATAATTTGAGGGAGGTTTTAATTTTCTGCGAGAAATCTGCGGTTGAGGCTCATCGACTGCTCTCAAATACCACTCTTACACGAGAAGAACATCTCCACTTCAGTTGCAGTCCGCTGACTCACAAATATTGGTCGAAATCAGCGGACTGCAGCAAGAATGGAGATATAAACACGCTGTGCCTTCTTCTCGCTGAAGAACGATACTTATGGTGAGTCCCACGCGGGGACAGAACGTGTCGCGAGTGATTTCAACGCTCGATGAACGATGATTTTGACGTCAAAGACCGGCATGGCGATGAAAGAGAGAAGGTTTTCGAAGATGCAGAATTGGAGGCATTTCTTGATCACGACTCGTGTCGAACTCAAGAAGAATTGACACGATCATTGTGAGTGACTCAACAAGCTATTTCAAGACGCCTCAAAGACATGGGAATGATTCAGAAGCAAGAAAATTAGCGTACGAGTCGAAGCCAAGAGATTTCGGCGAAAACAAAGATGTACACCTAGAAATGCATAACACATGTGACGAATTTTGTCATTTTGGGCAGTAAATTTGAAAGATATCTGAGCGTCGAGATGTTGATCACCCAACTCTGTAACAGCTTTCCAGACGACGCGAGTTGCTCTATGATAGGGAACGAGAGAAATATTTTTGACTTACTTCGTGATAGTCGTACTCCGTAAAGAAATCAGAAATAACGACGGATATAAGTCCACCCATCGTGAGCGATCCGTTCCCGAACAGAGCATGTATTTGCGGCCAGTAGGCTTTCAGATGACGCCAAGCGAGGAACTGGCCCTCGGTGTTGCTGGCAACAGAGGCTATGACGGTTTCAACGTCTTGCGATCTCACGACATCTCGGTCCAACGAGTGCAGAAGATAACGTTGCAGCAACCAGGAATCTGTCGTCTTCCCCAACGCTTGTAACATTATTCTTTTTTCACTAGGTACTTGAGTGTTTTGATAATTCTGCCAACAGTGGTTCCACTCTTCCTCGCCACCAAATTTGATTCCTGCGCGTTAAACGTACGGTTCACTTTTAAGGGATAAAATTGTAAAAAGAAATTTTTATAACGAATCGTTAGATTAAAAAAAGAAAAATGTTGGAATGGAAAGCACCATACAACTGCACGTCTTAAAAATACGTAGCAAAAAGAAATTAACAAAATTCAAAAAAAGTCAGATAATAAAAAAATATTGTATAGTCTGAAAAATTGCTGATTATTAATAGCAGTTCGCGTTATAATTACTTCACAAATAAATGGTTCTTTTTTAACTGAGTTTATATTTTTGTCCACTCTACAAATAGCATTTTTCTTAAAATGGGTAATTATTTATTTTCTAAATGTTGCAAATCTTTAATAATGACAATATGTCTAACCATAACGATAAACGGGATAAAAATGCACTGAACTTCAAATTTTACTTTGACTGATTTACATTTTTTTTATAATTAAAATTACGTTAAGAGCGTGATTACCTGCAATGTATATAACATCTCGAATATTCGGAGCTATTCGTTCGCCTCTCAACATCCAATTTTCGAAGAGAGTTTTCGCAGGCTTCACGACATCGTCCAATTTTACGGACACGGCTGATTGGAGCACAGCGATTCTCAATAGTCTAAAAACGAGAAGATGACAAACTAAACACGACCGTACCAATATAACAAACGTTCGATCATTATAAAACTAACAGACTCCTACAATAAGTTACCAAATATTTGTTCTTCCCTGAATTTGCACATATTACGTTGTGTGGGCAATCCAACGAAAAGACTACTTTAAACTTTAAATTCATTTACATAACAAGTTGAGAGAAGAAATAAAATTTCATCATTTTCAAGAAAATCAAATTTGAAGTAAGCACATAATAGTGTTCGAGTATCATAAGTAGAAACAGTGAGCAATGAACAGACGCGCCAAGCCAAATCGTATTCGATCCAACGTGTATACTAGAAATTGTCAAACATCTCGAAAAGACATTTTCAATTAATTTTACCATGAAAAATCACTCCCTCGCCGGTTATGCGGTTATAACGACGGAATAACCTGTACAACAGATATTTTTAGAACCTTTTTAATCCCCGACGATTTGACGAAATGTACGTAGAATGAATTTACACCAATGGCGTTTAAGATAATACTGTTTGCAGTTATCGGTACCCACTTTTTCAAATGTGATCCTTCGTCCGTCCAACCGACGTATTTCGTAACCGGTGTTAACAATCGTTTTAAGAACGTGATGTATCTTTTGTATCCGGGACTTTCGCTTAATCTTCCTTTCCAGGAGTGCAGATATCCAAGAGCCGTGGCCCACGGGACGTAATCCCTTTCGTTCAGTAGATAAAGCGACAACTCGAGAGGTATAGTGGCGTTCAGCTCGCCCGCCTCGCAAAGCGTGAACGCATCGTCGATCAGATTAGCGCGATCCGCTGGACTGAATTTTGTGTGATCGTTTAACAAAGTAGCGAGGATCGACGACCACATCTCCTCCGGATAAGTAACACGATAAAATCCACTCTGATTCACGTTACATTTTATGTATTCGACGTCATTAGGTACCTCGAATGTTACTAAAAATATGTAACGCTTGTACCACGCAAAGCTTGATAGAATCGATCATCAGCCAATAAATTCATTGGCTCTTCCAACAGATATATATTTAATCCACCAATTTACGAACGATTATTATTTAATTAGAAGTTCATTAGAAGTGTACAATTTTTAGTTATTTCTAAACGTTGATAAAGAGTTAGAGAGTTATTGGCTGATAATTAATTTGAAAATATAGTTTAATATTTGTTTAACGTTTGAAAAATGATTTCACTGTAAATGTTCTATATGTTACCATCGGTTAAATTCATCCACACGTTGTGAAGCTTGCGCGGTTCTTTGTCTGTATAGTAGCTCAACGGGACGTACCACTTGTAGTCAAAGGGCGATTTTGGTTGTAATAATTCTGTGTCATTTTCTTTTGGCGAATGTAAGAACCGTTTCTGTGATGCTGTGATAGTGTTTCCATCACGCGTGATCGTGATCAGTGGAAAACCCATTTGTTGGGTCCACGTATCCATGATGGCCTGCCAACACATTTAGTCTCGTTAGAAACTAACATTTACAAATGGCGGGTGACTCAGGTACTCCAAAATTATGGATAAAACTTCAAAACGTTGCCATTTTGTCAATTTCTTCTAGTTCGTGCTATAAATACACTCGCGTAGTTTAATAATTTCTTTCGTTTTTCGTAAGTGTCCTTCATGTTATCCGAATGAAACTAAATGTTAAAGTGGTATAATTCTTGGACTATCTTGTAGAAATTAAAAAACAATACAATGTCATTTAAAGTGTGCAATTAACATTTCTTAGATGCATGTTCGATTTAACACTTTAATTTCGTCTTGTGACATTCTCTTTAAGTCGGAAAAAACGATTGGATAAATATATTCGAATAAATGATTTACAAACAAAAAGTCTCGAAATTTTTTTAACGCAGTTTCTACTAACAAAAATTGAGTAACGTATACGTTTAGGTTAATACGTACTTTTACATCGAAGGTGTGATTGGCATGCTTCGTAAAAACAGCCCAAAGATCGTTCGTGTCAGCGTTTCCATACGCGTGGGAGTTCAGATAGTCGTTCAATCCACTTTTGAGAACGTCCTCGCAGAGAAAGCCTTCGAGCATGTTTAGAATGGAAGCTCCTTTGCTGTAACTGATGTCGTCGAAAATGGCTTCTATTTCGTTGGGGTCTTTCACCGGCACGCTTATAGGGTGGCTGCTGGTTAAAGCATCGAGAGAGAGGGCTGGTTGGGTTTTGTCTGAAATAAATTGATCCATCATGCTCCACTCGGGCGAGATGTAATTTACTCCTTTATATTCGAAGAAACTGGCTGCTCCCTCGTTCAACCATAGATCGTTCCACCACTTCATAGTAACGAGATTACCGAACCACTGATGGGCCAATTCGTGGGCCACGACTATCGCCACCCATTCGTGGTCAGTCGTTGACGCCTCTTGCGGATCGTAAAGTATAGATGTTTCTCGGTACGTGATTAGACCCCAATTCTCCATTGCCCCGGCGGCAAAATCGGGAATAGCTATTAAATCTACCGAAAAACAGTGAAATTCATTTATTAATGGCGAATAACAATTACTCGTAAGCTTAATACATCGACGATTACGATCGTATACATAGGGGAGGTTCCTTTAGCCACAAACGGCACTCATTTTTTAAAGAAAACCACCAATGAGATCATTAATCGCTGAATTGTATGTTCCTTGAACAAAATGGTACCTTTCCCAGTATATACAGGGTGTTTGGCCAACCTTGTGAAAAATTTTAATGGGAGATTCTAGGGTCCAAAATAAGACGAAAAGAGTACCAATTTGTTTATTGAGGCATCGTTGAAAAATTATTGACAAAATTGTTAAAATCATTAATAAAATTTGTACACCTACACGAATTTTTCCCCCCAAAAGAACAACTTTTTCAATATTCTGAGAATTTCTACATATTCTTGAATAAAACACGAGTTGTTTGCACTTGGAAACATTAAAATCGTCCAATCTGTTCAGGAGTTATGAATTTTTAAACATACGCATGAAATTTCATTTATGGTCAGACATTGTGTTTTCGGTAAAGAATTTTTTTCTCGAAAGTGCGTAGGATTTGGGGGGTAGGTCTATTCACCAGAAATTATTGTAATGGACCCCTGCAACCGAAAGTATTTTTTCCAGAATGATTTGAAATTTTTTAATTTAGTCGATAAAGTCCACCTTCCTGAATTTTTTTCTCGAAAGTGTGTAGGATTTCGGGACTATGTCTATTCACCGGAAATGATTGTAATTGACCCCTGCAACCGAAAATAATTTTTTCAGAACGATTTGAAATTTTTTAATTTAGCCGAAAAAGTCCACCTTCCTGAATTTTTTTCTCGAAAGTGCGTAGGATTTCGGGGCTATGTCTATTCACCGGAAATGATTGTAATTGACCCCTGCAACCGAAGATAATTTTTTCAGGACGATTCGAAACACTTGAAATTTCAGGGGAATCGTTCATTCATGATCAGACATTATACTGTCTGTAAGGAATTTTTTTCTCGAAAATGGTTAGGATTTCGAGGGTATGTCTATTGACCAAAAATGATTGTAATTGACTCCCGCAGCCAAAAATATTTTTTCCAGTACAATTTGAAATATTTTTTTTTGCCGAAAAATTGTCTGCTCAGAATGGATCTTTGAACGTTAATAACTGTTTAACAGAGCCTCAATCAACAAATTGGTATTCTTGATTTTCATCTTATTTTGGCCTGTAGAATCTCCCGTTCATATTTTTTTCAATGGTGGCCTAACATCCTATATAGGAACGAGCGAATACGATTCGGTTTCACAGTATTCGTCGTTTAATTGAAGAAATAAATTTATTGAAATTGTTTGCACTCGTTTATATTACGTACCTTGCTTGGGTAATGGGTAACGTACTCCGAAAAAAGATTCGAAGTAATCCATTATACGAGCAGCAGTATTGACAGCATATTTCGCCTGTGGAAGCATCGCCTCCGCCGCGTAAACACTTACGGAAATGTTCCTCTTTGTCAACTCGGAGACTCGTTTAAAATCACACACCACGAATGCCACCAAGTACGTCGACATTTCGAGAGATTCTTGGAAATCATCACGGAGCTGGAAATTTTATTCAAAATTTAAATATGTAATTCTCGATATTTCTTTACTATTTACTGATCAAAATGGTATTTTACTCGGCTCTGATCGTGCTATTTTGAAGAAACCGATAAAACTTGGAAAGTGGATAAATCAAGATGTTCAATACCAGAAATTATCGACAAAGAGCGCGATTGGATAAAAATCGATCATTTTACGACCTTATGAACGTGATAACAGACAGTTTCAATATCGATACAAATGAAACAATCCTCGAAACTTAGAGGATTTGAAAAAAAAGAAAATTTTAAAGTTTCAAACATGAAGAACGACCAAGTGGTGACTTTAAGTCTAAGACCTCGTCTAAAAGCCAAGAAATCCAAGTTTTAAAAGTTGAAAATCAAGATCATGCAGATATCTCTTTCCGGCGGTAAAACCATCAAATAAAAGTTAAGCAGGATTGTTCAAATTGTTCGCCATGTGATATTGTAGATGAAGAAGACATCGACACATTGGCGATCGCTAATGCTTTGCTAATTTTTTAAAATTGCTTCGAACAGAAGATATTCTTACTTTGTTCTACATATAACATATTTAAAAATAAAATTATCTTAAAATAATGACGCGAAGGAATAATGAACTATAGTGGCTTTAAATGAAAAAATATAACAAATTATAATTTATTAAATTAAAGTTGCGTTAAATTAAAATAGTATTTTTTGTTTTTTTTGTGTTTTAAAAATTAAGTTGCTTATGTAGAATTAAAAAAAAATATCTGTTTTTAATAAATTAACTCCCCTTTTTGTACTGGCTCTGGGCCTCATATAACACGGTATTTTTTAGGAGCCTAACTATCGTGTTATAGTAGGGTTACCTGTACGTAAATAAATAGAAAGAAACCCTAATCGTAAAAAGCACAAGCTATCGTTCAGAATTTGTCGATCGGTGATTATCGGAAGTTATAATTGTGTGTTTTACACTCACAAGTCCCGTTCCCATGTAAAATCCAGCGTCCTCGGTATTCATTACAGGCATATTGCACAACGCAATGTGAAACCTATCTCTGAATATCGAGACTTTAAATTTGGCTTTGAAATGTGGCTCGTCGAAGCACGGAAACGCCGATCGCGCGTACGTCGGTTCAAAGTGGGTGGTAGCCAAGTACCTACAGTCGAAAAAAACACCGGTTTACGAATATCTTCGTAAACGGGGCTGCATCTTGTGATACTCTTACAAACAGAAAATTATTACAGTTTCAGAGTAACCTCTTTTCTCCTTCTGGGGTAACGTAGCTACTAAGATAGAATCCCTCGAGTTCGTTCCTGAGTTTCGAGATGAATCTTAGGTGTACTGAATAGTTCCCCCTTTTCCGAAATTTACTTTCCTCCAGTTCTAAATATAACTGCTGGTGTTTCGGATACTCCAGGAGCTTAGCGATTTTTAATCTATGGCCCTTACGGTCTTGAACCATCTGGAAATATTTAAAACGCATAGAAACGTCCTCGAACGTCCATCCCCGTAATCTCAAGGCGTAAGTACTTACTTTTTCATTTATTGTCAAATTTTTACTATGGAAGACGATATAGTTGGTCTCTTTATCGACATAGAATTCGATCGTGACCTGTCCTAGAAAACGATAAACGAGCATTAGTTCCTCCACGCGTACATTCTTCTAGCGTTTGAAAATTTGAGTGCATAAAATCAGGGAAAATAGTTTCCCTTCTACGTATTTATATTCTTTACCTTCGAAGTTACGCTTATCCACAAATTATGCTTAGCTCGTACGGAATTTGTCTTAATCTTTTCGTTACAAATGTTCTCTATTTAACCCCTTGCCTTACGATTTTATTTCCAACTTATCACGTCTCTGAGACGTAATAGTAAGCTAAGGGGTTAAATATTCTAACAAAACGACAATGTGCCACTTACCTTTTACTTCTAAGGTGGTAAGATTTGGGTGAATAGTGATGTTGTACCTAGTAGGATGCGCAAATGTAGGTAGTCTTACGTTGTTCCAGGGGAACACCTGCAATTCCATTCGATTTAATTACACTTGCACCCTGAATGGTATAACGTTTCACGAAATATACGCTCGATATCTTTAATACTGACATCGTGCATATGATAATAGAACATGAATGCTCGCACTTAGGTTTGCACTATGGATTGTAGTCACGCCCTGCAATTGATTTCCCGCCGAGACGTTTCGTATAAACGTTTAGCTTTAAACATAAAGAGTAATATTCCACGTATGTGATCGATTTGCATCACCGTGGTTTTCGACCATTTTCATTTCTATTGTAATTCGATAAAATAAATTTAATTTACTAGATTCGGAAAATCTCTGTAGAAAAATAGGAATCGTTTGATCGTTACTTGAATTTACAAGCTCATTTCGATGATACAAGGTGGTTCTTTCGTATTATGTTACACGAGTATAGAGTCTTTCCATTGCTCCGTGTTTTAAATCCAAAGTACATACGACGAGGTACATGTTTTGCTCTAGTTCGTCATTACGATTCTATATATCCGGGAAAACAAACATAAATGACCATACCTCTCCATTAGTCGCAAGAGGCACGCTACTTTTTTCATCGTCCTCGATTTCTAGGTTGGCTGGCTTCTCTCCAGCGCAAGGGCAGTCTACAAAAATTAAACACGAGAGCATGTTAAAGAACAAAGGCTATTCGACGGTATATAATATATATACTATAAAAAAATTTTTTTAACTATCAGCATTAATATGCACGATTTGTTATTTACTTAATGTTAATGTTATAGTAACGTTATTATAATGTAAAAATACTATTCTGTGGTCCCGCGAAGGCAATGATGAGTGATATGGTGAAAAGAATCGCAAAAACAACGGTGGCGATGCAGAGAGCCCTTTTCTGAGAACACATAACTCCATTGTGCTCATAAATATTACGTTTGTGCAATCCTGAGTTGTTATCTCCTAGAACAAACGGTCTCCTGGAGAATGATCAGTTTATATCAGGTGTACACATAATTTTCATTTAAATAACGTACGTGCTTTCAAAAAATTTACATCGCTAATACTTTCGTCGTTAGATTAACGGATATAAAAAAAGGAAACGTAACACGATTACGAGGAATCGTTTAATGCCGAGGGAAAACGCACGATGCACGATGCTGATAAAATTTTTCCACGTGAAAAATCTTACGCTCACCGACATAGGAATCGCGTCAAGTTTAGCGTCCCCGGCTACGGACACTTGACACAGATTTTTTATTAGTTAGTGTCGGTAACACAGTTATCTTGGACGGTGTGAAATATTTATTTTGTTTGTAATTATGAAATATTCCACAATAATCGAGTACAAACGAAGTAATTTTTAATTCCAAGTTGTTCGAACGAGCTATTTAATTGTATTCCCCAAGGTCACTCTTTTAAAGATTTCAAGTTCATCGACAGTTTTCTTGATCAACCCATTAGCTTATGAAATATTAAGTTTGCTATACTTTTTTAAATATCTGGACCTGAATTTGATAAAAAGAAATTTGGTATCAAACTGATTCTATAATCAGAATGTTAAATGGTTTTGTTTAAAAAATATCGATGACCTTGAAGAAAATGTTTTTCCTTCGTTATTTTTAATCTTGCGACAGTTTATTTTGTGACGGAGATATTTAGAAATTTTTCATATTAAACACATGATGAGATGCTTGACCAAAACATCCCCGTTTTTCACAACAATATCGAAATATTTAGGACTTTCCTATAAGCGTTGTTCTACTTTAAGCAGGTCTGAACAGTGTTTGTATGTTCCCTACGAGTCACTGATCGGTAAGATGACTTTCGAATGACCTTGTGTACGACAATTTCTGTATACAAGACAATTCGAAGGTCACTGAACCCAATATCAACTAAAAAACACTGTGCACAGAAGTATGTACAATCCCGGTTTAAAATCACGAGCCTCGAAAACTGAACAATTATTTTCAATTGTTGCGGATTGTTAAGAAAAAGGAAGACTCGTCGAATCGAGCATAGAGCAACAAACTTCCAAGTAAACAATAATATGTATCAAAGACCTATCCACGAGCAAATGAATTCGATTAATTTCGTGGTACAAAATCTAGCAAGAATTTATCAATTTGCATGAAAACCTTAAATACATCGAGGCGACGGTTTCAATCGCGATTCGTTCTGTTGTCACTGCTAAACGATAATGTGACGAGGACGTGATTACGACCTACTTATCGCCGACAACGCAGTCGAAATAATTAAACGTAACAAACAATGGATAAAGACAGTACGCGTACGCGAGAATAAGCGGGTTAGCCTGCTTTAATTTGAAAGATCAAAAGCGTCTCTTTTATTGATCGCACGCACGTGCTTCTCGTATAGTCTATTCGCAGCCCGGAGGGTCGTAAGTGGGGCATCTGGTCGAACGATTTCAAAGGTAAAGGAGAGAATCGCGGGTGACGAAAAGAGATGGAAAGATGTGGAAATAAGACGGGAAGAGGAAACGATGTCGAACGACAAACGGAAGCAGCAGGACGGGAAGCACGAGAGGTCAAGAGAGGCGCTAAAAACAAGACGAAAGGGAATCGGTACGCGTTGGCAACCCCCTCCCCCTCCCCTGACAATTAACCTAGTTTCCTAGAAGGTGTCTCACCTGTCAAAAAAGCAACGTCATCCACATCTTGCTCGCTCATCGCGAAACAATTCGGCGGAGGTCTCCGACGAACGATTTCTTTTACCTGGCCGTCGTTGGTGGCATATAAAATCTTTATCAGGGGTTCTCTCTGTTCAGCCAGAATTTGGGCGGCCGTGCTCGTGGTTACCTTGTCCCGACCGACGGTTTACTTCGGTGGACTAGGTGCGTTGTTTTGTGTGCCAAGGTCACGGAATCGCCGTAGCGGAATCGACAAAAATTTACCTGCACTCGCGCGAGGGGGGGCCACGGCGGCTCGATTCCGGGGCTCGGAACTAACCCTCGCGGTTCTCGCCTTGGTTTAGTTTCGCCCCTTTGCGATTACACGGGCCGTACGAAATCTTAGCGGCGGGTACGTAGCCCGATCGTGAACTTATGGGCCACGGTGCTGTCGAGACCACCGATCCGCGAATACAAACGCGTACACAGGCACAGGAACGAGCACGAACAGGAGCACGAATACGACTAGGGCCACATAGACGGCCACGACCACAACCACGGTCACAAGCACAAGCAGGAGACCGAGAACGAGCGCGATCAACGAGATCCCGAGGACTCTCGACAACGTGACGACGTACGAGCTTACAAAGACACCGAACGGCTCGACAACGCCGACAAGTCTATAACTCGCGACGTGCCTTGACATTTCATCAGCATTTAAGCGTAGATATAGCGACCGTGGAGTTGGACAGACATGGCGACTTTCTAAACCCCTTTCGGTGGCGAATTGCTTTACGGGGTTGGATTTGCAACCCTCGCCACACCGTACTCCGTTTCGCCTCGCCTTGCAGCGAAGGTGGTTAGCTTTACAGTGGCGCCATCCGTGACCCACCCTTTATAGTGACTGATACGGTCGACTTGCCGCTCCATTTCTACATCGGGGTTGGTAAGAAAACTTTCTACTTATGTAATTGTACGCGTTTCCACGAACCACTGGCAAATTTCAAACGAAACCGTTATTATCAAATTACGGAATAAAAATAACAAATTTTGTCACTTATCGATCGACTGCAAATGTTTATGCGATTGTGGGACATTTTTATTTTTAAAAAAATTTTAAATGCACTTGATGTACGAAAATATGAGGCATAGTTAAAGTAAAATGTGAATTATTATACTTAGGGGTTGAGATAACCCTCTACAAAGTTTTGATTTCATGAATTCTATTAATAGAAATATGAATTTTTATAGAGAGACGCAGTCTAGTTATTAGATATAGTTACGTGCAATTGTTATGTGAAGGGGTTCTATGGGGAACTCGATTTAGAGTAAATAACTATGAAATGTGAGATACTTTCATTCTTCGTTAGAAAGCAATCAGAAGAATATTCATGTTTTTCAGTTAATAATAGACTGCAAATGTTTATGCGATTGTGGGACATTTTTATTTTTAAAAAAATTTTAAATGCACTTGATGTACGAAAATATGAGGCATAGTTAAAGTAAAATGTGAATTATTATACTTAGGGGTTGAGATAACCCTCTACAAAGTTTTGATTTCATGAATTCTATTAATAGAAATATGAATTTTTATAGAGAGACGCAGTCTAGTTATTAGATATAGTTACGTGCAATTGTTATGTGAAGGGGTTCTATGGGGAACTCGATTTAGAGTAAATAACTATGAAATGTGAGATACTTTCATTCTTCGTTAGAAAGCAATCAGAAGAATATTCATGTTTTTCAGTTAATAATAGACTGCAAATGTTTATGCGATTGTGGGACATTTTTATTTTTAAAAAAATTTTAAATGCACTTGATGTACGAAAATATGAGGCATAGTTAAAGTAAAATGTGAATTATTATACTTAGGGGTTGAGATAACCCTCTACAAAGTTTTGATTTCATGAATTCTATTAATAGAAATATGAATTTTTATAGAGAGACGCAGTCTAGTTATTAGATATAGTTACGTGCAATTGTTATGTGAAGGGGTTCTATGGGGAACTCGATTTAGAGTAAATAACTATGAAATGTGAGAAACTTTCATTATTCGTTAGAAAACAACCAGAAGAATATTCATGTTTTTCAGTTATCGATTTACTGCAAATATTTATGGGAAATTTAGATTATAGGAAATTTTTATTCTAAAAGAAATTCAGAATTGCAAATATATAAGACATACTTCAATTAAGATACAAATTATTATACTTCCATCAATTCTATTAATAAAAATATGAATTTGCATAAAGATAGTTTGGTCATTAAACGCAATTACGTGTAATTGTTACGTGAGGGACTCGATTTAGATTAAATAACTATAAAATATGAGAAACTTTCATTCATCGTCAGAAAGTAACGAAAGAAAACACAAAATATTACGTGGAATGAAATTTTCGATCGGACGTATTAATATAAAATTTACGAAAAAAATTCATGTTTTTCAATTATTAAATATCATTGCATATAATAGTCACGTGATAGAGTACTAAAGGGGACTCGATTTAAAGCACATAACTGTAAAATGTGAGAAACTTTCATTCATCGTCAAAAAATAACGAAGAAAAACACAAAATGTTACGTGAAATGAAATTTTCGATCGGCCATCTTAATATAAAATTGACGAAAAATGTTTTTCAGTCACAAAGTATTCTAAAAATAAAGTCCAGGTTCGATACCTGCGTAAACTATCTAACTTTAAGAAAATTGTTTAAAAATCGAACGAAGAGGTTGACAAGATTCTACATTAATTTACAAACAGTAAAATCGATATTGAAAAATTGTTTTTTGTAATTTAAAGTCGTCTATTCATACCCACAAAAAATTCAAATCCAAAGTAACTAATAGTTTTGTTAAAAAGAATTGATAAATATCAGTTACTTCTAAAACTATTATATTATAAGATAATCCCTCCTCGATATTGTTGTTTTTATCGTTGCAAAAAATATTTTACTGCTTTGCCACGATGGCAACTGGCATTATCATGTTAGAAAATAAAGTGTGAAGTGTCTCCAAACCAGTTCTCGATACCAGAAATTAAAAAATAGCGAATGTGAATATCTAGTTTTCTACTAACATTCTCGATTGCATTAAAATGCGAGTTTTGAAGGAAAACTACAGCCACAGAAACAGTAAAAAAAATTTCTGAGAATTTGGAAAAAATCCTGTAATGATTTGCACGTGTCAAAAGTGGTTTCCAATCTTCCAATCTGGAAAGTTTGATTCAGAAAATCACATTCTACCAACAAAAAATGATAGATGAAAATAATTTACTGGTGACAATTGCTACAAATCGATTAAGTACGATTAAAGAACTTGCATCGAGGGTTAATATTTCTCAAACGTGTGTCATTAAAATTCTTCGCGAAAAAACCGAGTTGGATCGTCCATCGAAATGAGTTTCACTCGTCAATCCTGAATCAAATCGTTACGTACGATGAAATATGGATATTTTCTAACAATGATACTCGAAGAAGACAATGGTGTAATCCAGGTGAACGCCTGAACCTATAGCAAAGAAAGATTTGCATTCAAAGAATCTAATGCTTTGTATAGAATAATTTATTATGAACTTTTCCCACCAAAGCAAAGATCATTGACTGAGATCATTAACGAATATTTAACGATAAATCGACTATATTTCGTCGATAGAAAAGGAGTCGTGTTCTATCAGGACAGTGTGAAACAAAATGGAGGACTTAAATTGGAAAATTATCATCCCCCACAATTTAGTTACAAAATTATCTAAAGGGAAGAAGCTTCAATGAAGAAACCACCTTTCAAGAATATTACCCGTAAAAACCACAAAAATGTTAGGAGAATAGTGTTAAAAACTCGTGGAGATTATGTCACTGATTGAATAAATCACTTCCTGTAAAAACAGTGGACCTAATAGAATGAGAAGAAAGCTAGGATTACATATATGAAAAGACTGCATAGTTCCATTCACAATGTAAGTGCAAGTTACGAACCATTACACATAAAAAGATTAAAAATTATCCAAAAATAATCCCTTTTGCGTGTTTCGACTCTTTGGTATATCAAGCGTTTGTATTTTCGTTTAGAAAGGAATGTTCCAGTTTCTGGAATAACCTCGTACGTTATCTTACATGCGCATTAATATTAATTTTTCTCATCAAGTAAAGTAGCCATGAAAATAGTTCCGGATTGGTCAAGTTTACGCGATATTTCAACAGATACTAATTTCGATTCTGACAATCTGGATAGAACAGGAGCATTTATAAACGTCTGAACTTTTGAACTTCTGACCTTTTCAACGTAGGTTTGTTTCTGCCTTAAATGGCTATCTGCTTTTCGATAAAAGTTATTCTAATACTTCGGGATTTTATGCCATCCGTAAAAATTGGCGAACATAATTCTCCTCGTGGATTACACGTATGCTACGTATAGTAAACTACATAATGGAAAAAGTGAGTATGTTTAACGATTTTATATGCACAAAAGCGTTTATAAGAAAATCAAATGTTTCGCGTTGACTCGAATTTGAAAAAAGTGACTAATGATTTTCAAAAGAAATTATCAGGTCCAGTAATAATTTTTGTATTCAAATTCATAAATAAGACTCGTTATAAAGACTCGTTTTTTTCGAAGAGTAAAATAACATAAGGATGACAAAGAAAAATATTAATTTTATTTGCCGTCGAAATCGATCTTCCGCAAAAAACATTGTTATGGTGTTGTCAAGATTCTGGACGCTTGAAGCATCTGAAAAAGAATGGTGCAGCATATTAATCACTATCAACGTCGCCATAATCCGATCGTGAATTTTTGCGAACTGTTTGTGACATTAAAATACAAATTTTTAACGCGATGAATATGAGAATACTGGTTCACCGAAAAAGGTGACATAACTTTTCCACGTATGGATTTTGTAAAAAGAATATTTTAATTAATTTGTAGCTAAATTAAACCGATTGTATCAACAAAAAAAAATTTTGTTTGGAAAGGGTAAATGTATAATAGTTGTTCTCGTTCTTTTATCACACTTTTCGACCATTTATAAATAGCTGGGAGAGGGCAAGTGCCCTGTTTGCTCCACCCTCTGACTACCCTCTTGTTTCGCTTCACGCGACTATAGTTAGGTTAATATAAGATTGATCTCTGGTGGATATCCGTGAAAAGAGCAGTGAAAACATTCTTTTTATAAACATGGCGTCCTCGGTATTATTTTTGTAGCGCTGGGAAACGTTGGTCGGAAATAAATGTAGATGGTGTACCAGAATTATATGTCACGACCACCACAGTGTGATTCTACATCTCTGGATCGTTGGAGATCTATCAACAATTCTGCCTAATTTTTCGTAATCAAACTTTTTCTATGATTTTATCATATTCTACAAATTATGATTCATAACATAGAAATCATATACTGAACCATATCATTCTCTTGAAAAATTATATTAAAGCTTCATTAATTTATAAATGTACATTTATCACATTTTAAAGAAACTGAGATTCAAAGAATGAAATTAAATCCTGGACTTTTGGATGAAATATGGAACAATTTAAAAATGAGAGTACAAGTGTATTTAACGAACGTTGGTTCTCATGTAGAACCAACACAAGCACGTTTATTAAGGGGCATTGAATTTTCAGTTAAGATAAAATTAAAAGCAAGCAATTATTTAAAAAAAGAATGTTCTCAATTTGTAAGTCTGACGCTTGTAGACACGAGTACTATTACAGAGTCGACCTTAACTATCCAGTTTCTTCTTTAAAATGTGAGAAATGTAAATTTATAAATTAATAAAACTTTAATATAATTTTTTTAAGAGAGCTACATCTCCACCGATATAGAAATAAAAAATCACACTCGTGATGGTCGTGACATATAATTTTGGTACGCCCTATACATGAAGAGACTCAGGAATATACGATCACACTTCAGAGGGAGGATCTACACACTAAAATAAGAGAAAAATGTCATACGACCGCATGTCCTACGTACACCTTAGTTTTCGAGTTATGGAGTCTCCAAGAAAAAGTTCATCTCATGAGTAAACACGTGTTACTGCAAACCTCAACAAGCAACCAAAAGTTTTTGTTGATATGTAAAAAGGAACCGTGTGAAAACAGTCTTTTGTGGAACTATAGTTTCTTTCAACTCTGCTAAATGGGGATTTAAACAAGGGCGAAATGTCTATTTCACCATGGAGCCAACGAAACGAAAGAACGACCTTAGAACTTGCATAGTTGTGGAAGAGAATCGAAGGTATATACTTCATTGATTTTGTTATATTTATACAAATTGTACCCCCAAAATAAAACGAGAAAACGAGTAGAACTTATGGGTCAATCTAAATCTGTACGAGGAATGTAACGGGATAGGAACTTTTGTCTCAAAATCTGAAAAAAACTGAAGACACGTGTTCGGGGACAAAGCATTCAAAATGGCGGGACTAACAATAAGTACAAAACGATGAATGTCTTCTGATGGAATTCGATAGAATTGAAATAAACTTCTTAAATCATGATAAATTATACAAACAGGCAATCAATGATAAATTATTCTTGGAGAAGCACGTGTTCGATGCAATACTTAACCTCTTAATCTAATAATAAAACGATAACAGGTGAAAAATTACAATATCCTACGATCCTAGCGCCTTCTTTAGTAGATAATTTACCGACCTAGGTACAGCTAAGCAATGGCGGACAGAGAGCAGTACCACAGACGAAGTATACGAGTAGACCTTACCGGAAGTTATAATTTTTTAAATATTCACACGAATTCGGGGAAACATTTCTGGCCACAAATTATATTTCTGTTAAAGAATTTTTTTTCTCGAAAGTGCGCAGGAATTCGGGGGTATGTCTAATGACCAAAAATGATTGTAATTGACCCCCACAACTAAAAATATTTTTTTCAGAACGATTTGAAATTTTTTAATTTTGTCGACTTTATCCACCAACTCGAATTTTTTTCTCAAAAATGCGTTGGATTTCGGGGGTATGTCTATTCACCAAAAATAATTGTAATTGACCCCTATAAATAAAAATAATTTTTCCAGAACGATTTGAAATTTTTTAATTTTGTCGACCTTATTCACCAATTCGAATTTTTTTCTCAAAAGTGCGTAGGATTTCGAGGGTATGTCTATTCACCAAAAATTATTGTAATCGACCCCCACAACTAAAAATATTTTTTTCAGAACGATTTGAAATTTTTTAATTTTGTCGACTTTATCCACCAACTCGAATTTTTTCCTCAAAAGTACATAGGATTTCGGAGATATGTCTAATGACTAAAAATGATTGTAATCGACCCCTGTAGCTAAAAATATTTTTTTCAGAACGATTTGAAATTTTTTAATTTTGTCGACTTTATCCACCAACTCGAATTTTGTTCTCAAAAGTGCGAAGGATTTCGGGGGTATGTCTAATGACCAAAAATAATTGTAATTGACCCCTATAACTAAAAATATTTTTTTCAGAACGATTTGAAATTTTTTAATCTTGTCCACTTTGTCCACCAACTCGAATTTTTTTCTCAAAAGTGCGTAGGATTTCGGGGGTATGTCTATTCACCAAAAATGATTGTAATTGACCCCCACAACCGAAAATAATTTTTTTAGAACGATTTGAAATTCTTTAATTTCACCGAAAAGTTTCTGCATTTACTCTCTGTCGATTTTATTTTTAAATTCGTTTCTTATTTTTAATAAATTTGTTTGAGGCTCTACGAAAGTGTCGTTTAATACTTTTGTGTACTCTACTTCGAGAATAAATTTCAATAAAATATATTCACTATTAAAGGAGTTATGGTCGTTTGAAAATTGGAGCATTTTCTTGAGGTTTTTTTCATTTTACGTGGTCAAGCAAGAACTTTTCGAATATTTTTGGAATTTATACACATTCTTGACTAAAATACACGTTGTTTGCATTTTGAAACATTGAAATCCTCCGATCCGTTCAGGAGTTATGATTTTTTAAACATACCATTGAATTGCCATTGAAATATGGCGATCGATAGATTGAAACGTTACTTGTGAGTTGGTCCAATCAAGGGAAGACAGACTTACTGTTACAAAAGCAAACGGTGAGTCAACTTCCTATTAAAACTTTCAACTATTCAATTTAAGTAACTATCAACCCCCTTAACGCTCATATTTTCCAGATTAACCAAGAATGATCAGTTTTCTTTATTGGATTTGTTTCCAAGCTGTATAAAAATACAATTTTCATTAATTGCAATGTTGTATCCGACGTATAATTTGAAGAAAAACAAACATTGTCATCCCTTAAACAATTAGATCAAAGAAATATCGTTTTTCATAACAGTCAGACTAGGGCATCAGCGTTAAAGGGTTAAACATTCGAGTACTGTTGGGCGCCATTTCTGGTACATATTCACAGTAAATATGTAAAATTATATTCTAATTTCTAGACTGCGGATCTTTATGCAAATTCACATTTTTATTAATAGAATTAATAAATGTCTCAACCCCTAAATATAATAATTCGTATCTTACTTTAAGTATTTCTTATATTTTTGCATATTAAATGCATTCTGTAGTTTTTTGAGAATTAAAATTTTCCATAAATGCATAAACATCCGCAGTCTACTAATTTCATTTACGTAGTCTCATCCCCATCCCTTGTTACCTATATCATATCATATCAAATGCTTTGCTTTAACATACATATTTCACTAATTAAATGTTATATATGTAAGCGTCAATACATTCATCAATACATTTTTGACAACATCTTCGATGGTAACTCAACTTCTTATTTCTCTTCTTGGAGAAAACAATAGATACCTTTGAGATAAATTTCAAATTGAAATTGTTAACTTACCTGAGTTTGCCGGTACCTCGGTGGTGTTGGCAGTTCCGTTTTGCCCAGGACTCCTCGAACTCGAGGTTCTACCTAGAGGCTCCATGCGGATCACCTCGCTACTTTCACGCGTCGACGTTCCCCCTAGCATTTTCCGTTTCTATCCCTCCGCCTGCGTTTTTATTCCGTGGCCTCGTGGTCCTTTGAACAGGAGACGCGCGCTTCCTCTAATCCCTATTTTTCACAACCGAATGCGAATTACATTCTTCTGCGTTGATACTTCCGGGAGAACGGTACACTTCTCAGTCCCTTTTTCTCATTCGTATCGACCGCTCGACAAGTCCCTACACGGCGCGTAATTCCCATTCGACGGTTTGTCGAAACCTTCCATTATTTTACACGGCGCTTGTAACCGAACCGCGTCTAACGCGAATCGATCTTCCACCCTCGGCGCTATCTAATTCAATTTCAGATATTCTACGTCAGTGGTCCCCGGTCGCGATGCGTCCACGAATAAAGAAAGTTACAAATATATTTCGTTGAACGATTCGTATAAAAGTCACGGACGACGATAAAAAATGTCGCGTCAATCGATGTCGAAGCCAGTTTACTGTCTCGTAAACTGTGTCCGATTATTAAAAAAAGCTTAACAATACGTGTCGGTTATGTTTTAAACAAATATAGCACTTGGCACAGACGGGACGTTACGCGTGTCTTATTTTTGTAAACAGCTAACTACGGGTCCCTTTCTACTTCAGTCATCGACGATGCATTACTAATTCCTTTGTAATGTCGCAAAGTACTTTCTCGATGCACCGTCCGATATTCTACCTGGAACAGAATATCATCTCATGTAAATACAACATACTTCGTGGGTAATAGGGTATTTAAAAATATGGTAAACCGATGAAATCCCATTTAAAATTCCTTTTGTAATATTTACTGTCCGACGTTGCAAACAAATCAACAATTCTGGAGTAGTAATGTGCAATATCAAAGAGTATATTCTCTCCAACCAGTAATTGAATTTTTTTAACACCAAATTTGTGAACATTGGTTGCACTATATAGCAATAAAAATTTTGATGGGAGATTCTAGAGACCAAAATAAGACGAAAATCAAGAATGTCAATTTGTTGATCGAGGCTTCGTTAAACAGTTATTAACGTTTAAAGTTCCGCCTGTAGAACGGTAATCTGCAAACAGCTGCGCACGCGTGATAGTGGTTCTCAGGCGGAAATTTAAACGTTAATAACTTTTTAACGAAGCCTCGATCAACAAATTGGTATTCTTCATTTTCGTCTTATTTTGGCCCCTAGAATCTCCCATTAAAATTTCTCCCAAATAATATTTATGAATTCCGTAATTTAAGTATGAAATCTGAAACAGTAAATATCGTTTGAGTTGGACTTTGAATTGCAATAAACTAAAATATTCTAATGAAAAACTCTAATGTCAATCTAAAAAGAAAAAGAGTTTATGTAATAATAAGAATATACAAGCAAATACTAATTATATATTTACGAAGCAAATAAGTTTTTCTATTCGTCTCTATAATTGAATTTTCTGCTTGGTCTGAATACTTAATTTATTACAATATACCGTGACTTTTGTGTCCATGGTATCGACTGCAATGTATACCGTCTTTTATTTCAAAGTGGTAGCGCAACAACGTGCACACTATACAGGGTGACCCACTTAACTTGACAACCTTAAATATCTCTGTTGGTATTGACGGTACGAAGAAATGTCAAAGGATAAAACTGCTCGATTCGAAGGAGAAAATGTTTAGGAAAACGTTTCCTCCAACGTCACGCTTTTCCAAATCTCGAAGTCATCGATGTTTTTTTAAATGTAATTACATATTTTTATCAGTTTAGAGGAGTACAATAATATGCAACATGATCTTCAAATAATCTACTAAAATACCCACTATTGCTTTCGAAGGATATTTTTCGTAAGTATATTATTATTATTGCATAATGTATCGTGTTTTCATAGAGCATCGATTACAATACCGCAAAGATAAAAATACGTAATCTCGTTTGAAAGGATGTTCGCGTTGTAAACTTCATAAAAATGTTTTCTAAATCGTAATATCTGCTTCGAACTAAACATTTTTCTTTGACATTTCTTCGTATCGCCAACAACAATCGAGATATTTAAGGTTGTCACGTTAAGTGGGACACTCTGCATAAAACCCCATTGATTTTATTGGATTTTTAATTATTCCACATCATGCGCATAATAGGTCAGAGTGATTATACGCTGCGCGTTCTGAATATATTCCAGGACGTTATTTTTGTAACAACAGCAAACATATTAATTATAGGCAACTGCGTTTTCTCGCGATATGCACAGTGTCGAATGAAATAATAATACTGGTTGCTGTACTTAAATCTTAATTACTCGCCCCCCTTCTTATGCAAGCTCAACGTAATACGAAGTCTCCTATCAAATATTTTATTTAAAATTTATTAATACTATAGATAATACTCAGTTCTTCTTAGCCTTTCGTTTTTAAAGTAAAAAGTATACGCCTTCCTCTACAAAATCTCTGTTTACAATATTTCATCGTCAACGTCATCTATTGCAAGAAAAGTAAACGTTTACTGTACTTGAATAATTTTTATAAGCAAATAATAGTAAAATCCTTGCAGATTTAAAGACATAAAAAAATCAAAAGTTAAAATTGTGATGTTTTCGCGATCAGACACGCTTTTTAAAAAACTGTTTTGTGGTTTTTTGTGTTTGTATGTTTGTGTTTAAAAAATAAAAATGTAGTATAATTTTTAAATTTATCCATATAATGTTTCGTTCTACCGAAAATTTGAAAACATGTCGGCTACGCTTGCGTCTTGAATATCACTGTAAGTAGAAACAGCGAATAATGAACAGACACGCTGGCCAAATCGCGTTCAATCATTACAAGAATAAATATTGAACAACCTCTTGCTTAGATGCACCACTCATACTGGAGCAGACTGTATGTAATTATACACATGTGTGTGAATAGGTGAATGGATTTAACCACCTGCGCTGGCACTGATTCGCGGATACGCGCGATTAAACCGCGATTAAACATAGAAATCGAGGCAAAATCTTCGGCTAAGAATACTTCTTGTTTGCAATAAAAGTCTTTGTTATTAACTTTTCATAATACGATACACTTCTAAATAATGTAGAACGCGTAACAAGACGTTTATTGCATCGCGGTGTTTGTTTCTCTCACGAACTTTGCACCTTTCTTTAGTTTTCGTGGATGAAATACTTTCAGGAAAATGTCCCCCAAGACTCACAGTCTCTTTTCATTTTGAAATATGGATCGAAATACTGTTTATTAGGAACCAATTAAATTATTTCATTATTCGTGCTGCTTTATAAATTGCATTGAGTATGTAGAAAAGTGAGAAAATTGTTTAATAAATGCATGTATCTCTATGAATGCATCCCACTTTTGCAATAAATGATCATCGACGTTATTCCAGTGGAAGGTGTTAATAGATAAGAGATGATAGAGTCTAATATTGATACGTGCTGGATAACAAATGCTGCTTGATTTTGCGTAATGGATTAAAATCTTCTAAACCTATCTTTTCGATGCGATAAATTACGTTCTCGAAAATTTTCTATCCGCCATTATCTTCTCTGTGTAATTTTTCTCACCGGCAGTGATGCATAAGGTAAAAGCACCCAATATGAAAGCAAGCACTAAATAATAAAAGCGATACGTAAAAATAACTTCAACTCGGTATATATACGAATGAATCAATATTTCTTGGATACACTGTTTTCGGGTCCCGATTTTTCCTCCATCTTACCTACGTTTCTTCGATTACAATTAGAAAGTAGAGTTTACCAGTTTTAATCTATTCTGTATGAAGATTGAATAATTTTTTTCACTTTGAAACGAATTATGGAAATATGAAGCACATTTCGATCAGAAAAGATTTAAATTTTGCTAAACAATATTAACCTTTACCCATCTTACCTACGTTTCTTCGATTACAATTAAAAAATAGAATTTACCAGTTTTGACCTATTCTGTATGAAGGTTGAATAATTTTGTTCACTTTGAAACGAATTATGGAAATATGGAGCACATTTCGATCAGAAAAGATTTAAATTTTGCTAAACAATATTAACCATTACCTATCTTACCTACGTTTCTTCGATTACAATTAAAAAATAGAATTTACCAGTTTTGACCTATTCTGTATGAAGGTTGAATAATTTTGTTCACTTTGAAACGAATTATGGAAATATGGAGCACATTTCGATCAGAAAAGATTTAAATTTTGCTAGACAATATTAACCATTACCCATCTTATTTACGTTTCTTCGATTACAATTAAAAAGTAGAATTTACCAGTTTTAACCTATTCTGTATGAAGATTGAATAATTTTTTTCACTTTGAAACGAATTATGGAAATATGAAGCACATTTCGATTAGAAACGATTTAAGTTTTGCTAGACAATATTAGGTACCTTCACCCTATATCAAAATGCTTGCTACGGGACAGAGAAGCATCACTAACTATAAGTTTTATTGTATCCTGATTATCACAGAGTATTTTAATGGGCTAGGCTTTTAGCTACGACTAAAGTTCTCCTTCCAATTGCTCGAGCCATGGTTCCTTCCTGAATCACTGATACTGCTAGGGTCAATACACCTCAGTGATCGATAGAGCAACAGTTTGCTGTTTTCTGCTACTCCGCGACAATGAAGCACCCTGAAACAAAAGTACGTAGACCCTATAGGACCTTCTGCCTCCATTCTAGGTCCAATTCTCAAGCAACCAGTGACGTTCCTGCTGACATCTTTGCAGCTGTCGTTTGCCATTCGACTTCTTTGATATACGGTATAGCAAATACCTGATCCTGTTCCTTCAGCCAAATACAATAAACTTTCGACGATTCTTCGATGTCTTGCTACCTTCCTCAACGTAAATACAAATTACGCGTAAACACCGTGAAAAATTCTACATCTTCAAATAGGTAGACATTTGTAAAAAATTATTCTTCATCTAGAACTTCGAAACTGAATCTTTTATCCTATTGTGTCGCGTAGTGAGTCGTCTACGGACATGGATGTCGTATCCTTTTCTTCTCTCGTGCTGTGGCGTGTACATGGATCTAATTTCGAACGGTTCAGACCTATTTCTTTTAAGGCCAAGTATAAATTTATACTCCATTGTCTTCTTGCCTGCTGCAAGCAACGTACGTATGTGTTTAATCTGGACAGTGGTTAATCAGCGTTGCACGTGTATTTCCTGATCGATTTCTCCTTGGTGGAAACCCGTCGCCGTATTCATCCGGTCAATCCTTGAATCGTGCTCTGTCGCTAAAGCGATTAAATGCTCCAGAGAAGAGTAGCGGACAACAGGTGAAAATACCACGGTGTAATGTACTCTCATTGTTTACTCGTAGTAATGTACTCTCATTGTCACTGGTCTTTAATTAAGATTCTAGCTTCGTATTTTAATAATGCGCCATGGGCGTCTCTTCTTTACTTTTTTCCATGATCACGATCCATGTACTGTTTTTTGTTGATAACTTCTATCCTTTTTCGTCGTATTCTTTCATTCTTCGTACTCCAAACTTGCTATTTACAACTGGTTTATCACGATATAGGTAAGTTTTTTTTTTTTGAAATCGTGACACGCCTGGAAAGTATACAGTAGAACCTCCCTTATCAGATACTATGAATAATTATAAACGCAGACACTTTTTCTACTTTTTATCCCCGAGAATTCCAAGTTTTGCACGTAAGCAGCTTTTTTTCAACTGTCTGCTCAATATTAGAAAACAATAAGACTGAATATTTATAAACTTCGTTACTGTTCGTAGTTCATTAAATTTCGTGCTTTTGTCGAATTTATTTGGCAGGATAGTTTTACCAGAAGTATCTAAAATTATTTTGTTTTATTACAACATTTCCACCTTCAGTTTGTGTTTTAGAAAAACTGAATGTATTTGACTGCTGAAATTTTAGACGAAAATGGATATTTGCTGTTTACCAGTGTTGTCGAATGTATCTATCGTTGCAGTTTGTGGCATGTTAAAGTAATTGCATGAATTTCGTTATTAGTTACGAGATACGAACGAGTAATAATATCAATTGTGGGGACAATTAGTTACACCCACTGCGTCTTTCTGATGGATTCGATGATTGGCATTGAATAGTGGCTCTGGCGCCGCTTGTAAATACAATGTTACGTAAGGAAAAGCTATGCATGCAAGAGGTTACAAGAAAATGGTCTTTAATTTCCGGGCATACTCCATGATAAGCGTATTCAAACTCACCTGGGACTACGTAATATCCCGTGCTAGGCACTATAATGTGTTTTGTGTGTTTAGGATACGATTCCACGTTCGAATATTTTATAAACACACAAATATTGTTATTAACATAGGGTTAAGATTTCAGACTTATATTTTAACGAAGTCTGACTGTTATTAAAATAAAAATTACGAATAGAATATGTTTGGAAATAAGAAATTATTTACTCTGGTCTGAGATTTCGTGTAAAATCAGATATTCCTCCTATAACGCTGATCAACAAATTGTAAACAATTGTTTTCTTTACGATTAATCTAGCTTCTGATTTATTTATACAGAGTGTTCAGCCACCCCGGGGAAATGTTTTAATGGGAGATTCAGGAGGTCAAAATAAGACAAAAATCAAGAATACTAATTTGTTGATGGAGGCTTTGTTAAAAAGTTATTAACCTTTAAAGTTCTACTCGTAATGAATTTTTTTCTAGAAAGTGGGTAGGATTTCGGGGGTAGGCTTATTTATCAAAAATACTTGTAATCTACCCCTGTAACTAAATATAATTTTTTTAGCATGATTTGAAATTTTTTAATTTCGCCTAAAAATTTCAGTACCTACTCGAATTTTTTTCTCGAAAATGGGTAGGATTTCGAGAGTAGGCCTATTCACCAAAAATACTTGTAATTTACCCCTGTAACTAAATATAATTTTTTTAGTATGATTTGAAATTTTTTAATTTCGCCTACAAATTTCAGTACCTACTCGAATTTTTTTCTCGAAAATGAATAAGATTTCAAGGGTATATATATTGACCAAAAATGCTTGTAATTGGCCCCTGTAACTAAATATAATTTTTTTAGTATGATTTGAAATTTTTTAATTTCGCGTAAAAATTTCAGTACCTACTTGAATTTTTTTCTCGAAAATGGGTAGGAATTCAGGGGTATATGTATTCACCAAAAATGCTTGTAATTAACCCCCACAAGCAAAAACAATTTTTCCAAAATGATTTGAAATATTTTTTTATCAGGGTAACCAGACAGTTATGGTCAGACATTATATATTCAGTAATGAATTTTTCTATCGAAAATGAGTAGGATTTCAGGGGTATGTGTATTCACCAAAAGTGATTGTAACTGAGCCCCGCAACCGAAAATAATTTTTTCAGAATGATTTGAAATTTTTTAATAACTTTTTAATGGAGCCTCAGTCAAGAAATTGATATTCTTGATCCTCATTTTATTTTGTCCTCTAGAATCTCCCATTAAAATTTTTCCCAGGAATGGCCAAACACCCTGTATATACTAAGATAAGAAAGAACAAAAAATAAAATTATTTGATTATTGTTCGAGAAATATAATTCATTTAAAACACATTTTTTTCTAGTTTGTTACGTGAAGTTTTCATGATATTTTTATGCTTTGTGAATCCACAACAGATTATAAAATCATAAATTTACTAAAATAATAATCCTGAAAATACTAGGTTTGCATACGTTTAATTTCCAGCGATACTCTGCTTAAATTTCAGATCGCATAAAAAATCTCTCGAATATAAAATATAAAAGTTGACCGAGCCCTTTTCAAGTATTACAAAATTTTCACTTTTTTTCAGAAAAACCAGAGCCAACATTTTAATTTAACTTTCCATTTTCGTGATTAGAGTCGACTGGAATTTATTGCTTAAATGAAGAGTATTCCCCACTGACCAGTTATACATTTATAAATACACCAAAAAAGTAATCGTTTCACCGAACAGCTCCACCAATTATTTACGATTATCCTTACCACGTAATCTAAATATTAATTTCGATATCTCTCGACGAACATTTAACTGCAGAAATATATTAACTAAAAATATAATTTTCATAGGACAGTGTCGTATATATTTACGAGGGATAAGATCGTTGTTCGAATTCGATCGAATTTGGATGTCCGACAAATTTAACAGTTTTTCTACTTTCTACAATTTTCTACGCACGGTGAACGTCCAACGAAACTAAGGAGACGTTATCTCGCCCGGCGAGAACAAATTGTCGACCAAACGGGAAAGAATATGTAATATTTAGTAGGATTCTAGTTCTTCGGGCTACATAGGTAACACATTTGTCTGCGCGTGTGATACACGAACGGTACATCGTGATAGAACGTTGACCCTGCCCAGTCTCGCGGTCGAGAAATCCCTCCAAACGAACGAACGCAGTGAAATACAAAGTTTCATAACGAACACGGAGACGTAACGTCTAAAAATACGTTTCTTGGTTGCATACACAGGTACTCCTGACAGTGTAAATAATATATTTGCCGGATTATCGATGGGAGCGAGCGTAAAGCGTAATCGATAAGAATTTATAATTCGTAAGAAAATAGTCTACGGGTGATAGAGATACGGGGAGGTTCTCGCAGGGGTTGGGATGGTGTATTCAAAAACTGACCTTTTCCGGACCACAGAGTACGCGAACACTCGGCTAAACACGCCAGAATTAATTGCTTCATCGAGGATGAGATCCCAACGGTTGTGCTCGTGCACGAGATCCCGACGTTCTCCCACGCTCGTGGGTTGTTTTTACGATTTTGGCTCCGTGCGAAGGAGCGGTAGAAACGCGAGGTGCCGGCGCCTCGGCGAGCCTACTCAAACATCGTGTTGGATCGAGCGAGGCGTTGGAAACACGGCGTACCGTGTCTATTCTCGTTACTGCACGGCCCGCGACCGCGTAAAACTTTCCGCGATTCAAGTTGGAACGCTGGACTGTCGTTGCACGAAAAGGATCGCCGTCGTTCATGTGAGCAGCCGTACGGTGAGAATGGCACTGAGGGGAGTTTGAGAATCGAGCGTGGCTGAATTTCCGGACGCAGGGAGGCGCGGCGGTCAGGATCAGCCACAGGTTGCGCCCGCCTCGTTCACGCAGGCCGGGCATCTGGGCTGATCACGGAACGGGGAGGACACTCTCTCCGCCGAAGCGACAGAAAGAGAAATCGATTAACTTAACATCCAGAACCATACACGATCTTTCACGACATTCACGGCCGAACTACAGCGATTTCGATCGGGTTCCACGACGCCAAAACACGAGCAATCGCGGTAAACAACGAAATCGAACGGAATTTTCACGCGAACAATGTTTCGTTCGATGTTCGACCAATACGTACAACCCCTGGCAAAATCTTTTCGACCAAAATGTAATACGAAATTATTTTGATGATAATTTTGTGAAATGTATAGGCGTATTAGATTGGGGTTGAGATTTATTATTAGATGACTGGTGTTCCCCTATGATCTCTGACAAAATGTTTTCGACCAAACCGTAATACGAAATTATTTTGATAATTTTGTGAAATGCATAGGTGTATTAGATTGGGGTTGAGATTTATTATTAGATGACTGTGTTCCCCTATGATCTCTGACAAAATGTTTTCGACCAAACCGTAATACGAAATTATTTTGATAATTTTGTGAAATGCATAGGTGTATTAGATTGGGGTTGAGATTTATTATTAGATGACTGGTGTTCCTATTGATTTCTGACAAAATGTTTTCGACCAAACCGTAATACGAAATTATTTTTATGATAATTTTGTGAAATGCATAGATGTATTACTTTGTTATTTTTGATGGGAAAATATCGATAATGTTAAAAAAGGTTTCGACCGCGAGAGAAATAATAACAAGGTGTTTCACAAACCGCAATACGAAATTATTTTAATAATTTTATGAAACATATGAGTGTATTAGATGGGATTAATATTTATTATTAAGTAACTCTTTGTTAGTTTTTATGAGGAAATATCAATAAAGCTAAATCATAGTTAAATAAATAAACAAAAACTAAAGAAAAATTTACATTATTCTCAATGCATCTAATATATCCATACGTTTTATGTGGTACAATTTTACGTTTCAAAAACTAAAACATTTTAAAATTATTTCGTACTGTTGCGTTTAACCGAAAACTTTTTGCCAGGGGTTGTATTATTATGTACAGTGCTTTCACTCTCTATACAATATATCTTTCGTATTCGTTGAATTACTGATGAATTTTTTTGCACCTTGCTACGTCGATATACGTAGTTGAACAATATTATTTAACTATAGACTGTCATACATATAAAAATATAGCATTCCATTTGAAAAAACTGAATTGATTTTTAAATTTTCCACGGCACATCTTGTACAAAGCAAATATTTACACCGCATAACTGCTATTGTTAAAACACTCTTTCGTAACATCACTTAAAACATATTTCACTCTATTGAATTAAAACAAACACTCCGTATATTGTTTCGTACCCCCTTCGGAATACATTCACCATTTCGGACCAACGAAAATGCACCAGCCTAAATAAGGTCATCGTTAATGCGAATCTTGACCCGGAGTTTCCATGAAAATTATAATATTAGATTCGGTTTTAATACAATTTTCGAGTATAAAGAGGGCATGTATTCCCCTTTGAGCAATTTTAACCGTACAGTACATATGTATATTACTGTTAGACAGTATAATATATGTAGCCGTACGGGTTTTAAAAATCCCCTTATTTCTCAACGCCTCAAAACCGAGTAGAACATATTCTAGTATAGTAAAAAGAAACATTATCAAAATATTTTTATTATTTTTATTTTTATTTTGCCATTTTTTGCAAAGATATAAAAGTAACATTTAATTGAGAAATTCAGTAGACATATTACAATTATCTAAAAAAACAAACAAACAGAAACGTGATTCATAGAATCATATACATATGTCTGTTATTTTACTGATTTTTAGAAAAAGCACTTCAATGTAATTCTGCGCGGTTCCCGCATGCAGATCGATCCCAATAACGTCCTTTAATTCTTTAGTAATACTTGTTGCACTGGTATTGGCATTTATTTTTATTTGCCTCGAAATAAAATCCTATACACAGCAATACATTCTTCGTCATATTTGTTTAGCGATATACCGTATTGTGGAATGTGGCTTTGCAACAATGCCTCCAATCTCCCTGAGTGATTTTGTTTGTTTAAATAAATCGATAATAATTCGCCGCGCTTCAACAGTCATTGCCGATTGCAATTCGTATACACAAGCTCATTTTACAACTGATCTGATCTTTTTATTAGAAAATCCACCGGGGCATTCGACTGTTAATTTTCAGTATTCAAATGTACATCGATATACCATAAATATTTTTCATCCATTGACGTCAAAGTTTGATTCCAGGCCTAAAAAAAAAATCCTTAACACATTGACTGCCACGTCACCCATATATGAGTGACATGAATTTTCATCGATCAGCTAAAAAAATTATTTCTCAAGATTACATGTGAAAGGAAATAAATCTTGATAGGACACTTAAATTTTAACGAGGTTGTAAAAATAAGTTCTATAACAAATTGTGGATATGCTAGTTTCCAGTTATCCAAAAAAGAGTATCCTTTTCGTAGACAATTTTAGGGATTTGGTCTGGCAGTCAACGTGTTAAAACACTCTTGATTTAGCTCGCATTTTTGAAGATCTGAACCACTATGCGGTGACTTGGATGAGCCACGAGTCGCTATTGCACAGCGACCAAAAAGGGGACGTATGAGAATGTGTGGAGCGAGGGAGGGGGGATGAATTTCACACACTTTTTCTTCCCTTGTTCGAGATGAAGGTGAAGGGTCGAGTCGTCATTGCACAGCGACCTAATACGACCCTACACTTCACCATTGAGGGGAGATCGTCATCTCTACCCCCGGAATGGACTCGTGGTGAGCGCAACGTGCAGAGGGGGCACTGCGCGTAACTGTAAGCTGGTGATTCCCAAAGCCCCCCTACAACGCGCAGAGGTACTCGGCTCGTCGTATGGTTTTAGTCGATAACAGTCCAACGCTACCCTGTGCCACCTCCGGAGGGGTTCAAAAATTGTATTCCCTACAATCGATTCGATACTCGATTCGGCGTAAGACAATATCTGTCCAACTCATCTAACCGTGCATCACTAGCCTCCCTTATAACGTTCGTGACTCGAAATTTTACTTCAAAATTTATTTATCATTTACATATTTGTACATATATCCTACTTTTTAATTTATATGGCGCCGGGAAATTGTTCTACTACGGGAAGTTAAAATTAAGAGTAATATTTTTCAAACAGATTGTTTTATTAATATGTATTATTTCTCGTTAGTCGATTTAGTTGATAACATTTTGGGAACCTGAACTTCTTCATTCCTCCTTTAATTTTTATTTTGTAACGAGAACGTCGAGAAATCAGTATTGCACGCCTACACTTGCTCTATAGGCCTGAATCCTTTTAGAAATCCAAGGTCATACTGGATTTCGGATTGATCTATAAAGTCATCAGGGTTGATACATAGTTGGGCGTTCTGACGTGGTTTCCGATCCAAGTTTTCCTTTGCCTTCCATTGTTGAAGGCGGCGTCGATCGCGATCCTACCTGACTTTAATAAAAAAAAACGACTTCTCTTTATTCGCCGAAAAATTTCATATTTTAGCGCCTACCCGAATTTTTTTCTCGAAGGTGGGTAGGATTTCGGGGGTATGCGTATTCACCAAAAATGATTGCAATTGACCCCCACAACTAGAAATAATTTTTTTAAAACGATTTGAAATTTTTGAATTTCGTCAAAAAATTGCAGAAGCCACACGAATTTTTTTCTCAAAAGTGCGTGGGATTTTGGGGATATGTCTAATGACCAAAAATGATTGTAATTGACCCCCGCAACTAGAAATAATTTTTTTAAAACGATTTGAAAATTTTTAATTCCTCCAAAAAATTGCAGAAGCTACACGAATTTTTTTCTCAAAAGTGCGTGGGATTTCGGGGATATGTCTAATGACCAAAAATAATTGTAATTGGCCCCTGCAACTGAAAATAATTTTTCCGTGAATGATTTGAAATATTTTAATTTAATTTTTTATTAACTTTTTATCGAAGCCTCGATCGACAAATTGATATTCTTGATTTTCGTCTTACTTTGGTGTCTGGAATCTCCCATTTTAATTTGTGGCCGAACACCCTGTATACTTCTATGTGCTGCTTATAAACCTGTAGACAGAAAATATAAATTATGTATAAAATAATTAAAGAAATAAGCTATTCCTAACCGAAACCGTCAGCCGGATAATGGCTTGGCGACATCTTTACTTCGCCGATATCAGGCCATTACCGCGCATACCTTTCCTTCATCTTAGTTTCGCATATTACTTTTTAATTGAAGAATTTAATCTCGAAATATTGGGGCGAAAAAGCAACGGTATTAACGAGGCAAGACACGCGAAGGAACGAAGAAAGATCTTTGCCATCACAAAGTTTAATGTTCACAAAAAGTTGAAAAAAAAAACTTTATGCAAAAGTTCGAAGATGTCCAAACTCGTCATTTGCCCGTTTTTCGACGATTTATTTAACAATAAATCTTGCTTAAGAGACATGTTGATTCGATTTTAATTTTCTCGAATAACGATCGATCATATAGATACGTTATCTATAATTTGATAAAGTAGCCAAGTAAGATCACAGAACTCATTAGAGCATATGCGGTCTCTGTGAAAGTGTTGAATGTATTACTATAATCTAACAAGATGCACGTAAGTAATAAAAAAAACATGTGCTAAACTTTTTATGCAAATTTTCTGCTTTTTTTCATTTCGTGATGTAAATTTATGTCAGATGTCCTTTCATATCGGCGAGAACGAAGTTATTTTATTTGATGAATGGAATGTAGTTGATTGGCAAGGGATTGGATGGTCAATGGTTGGTATTATTCTTCTAACGTCTATATACGAAGGAATAAAGTCTTATCGGTAAGTGACATATCGTATTCGCAAAATTATTCACAAAATTATGTTCATAATGATCTATTTTCTCTTTCTTTATATTTTCAAGCGAACATCTTTACGTACACACTCCGTGTCTCTGGAGGAATAAAGAAGACAGATCGAGGACGTATGTATAATCATACTTCTCGGTATTGAAAATCAAAACAGTAAACGTCTGCAATTCACCTGTGCAAATTTCTATTGCAAACACAGTAACCTTTTGTTTTATTATATTCTTCTATACCAGACTTTAATTGTATACTCTATTCCAGACATTGAGTTAAGTTATTGGATTCACTCACCATCAATACCTCTAATTGCATTATCGAAAACAAAAAGCAAAAACGAAGATACGTTGTTTTATCATTTTTTATGTAAAATTTAATTTTCACATACTTCAAAATATTTAGAAATAATAATACGTTAGAAAAACAAAAGATCTGTAAGTAATCATCATTGTTCATGGAACAATTTTGTTCAAAATCTAATCAGGTTTTAAAATAAGAATATGCAACTTAAATATAAATTTATTAAAATCACATTAAAAATGTATATGTCTGTTTTAATAGTCAGAACATAATTAAGGGATCCTAACACGCGATTTTCGTTTTCTAAAACTATTCCTTAATTGCAATACCTTTTTTATAGAGAGGAAATTAATAAATCTTCAAACGCAATTTCATCTTATTTTTATGCATGCAATCATTGCTTAAGTTACTATCCACCTACATATAATTGTTTGTTACCACAATTCTAATAATCATATTAATATTAACAAATAAATTCTTATAAAAATGTGGCGAGAATGAATTTAAATCTAATAGATACGCCTGCTGTATCTTACAAAAGTAAGAGTGCATCGTAGCATATTTTGTTTCAGGGCATTACTATTTTCCAAGATACATCTTCTTCAAACAATTGTTCACGTCGTTCAAACGGTTATAGGATATTTTCTTATGTTAATTTTTATGACATACAATGTTTGGCTCTGCTTAGCAGTGGCACTTGGTGCAGCCCTTGGTTATTGGCTATTTGCTTGGGAAAAATCTACCGGCGATAATATCGAATGCTGTTTGTAAATTCTACGTTGTATTTAATTTATAAAATAAATTACAATTAAAGACAAATTAATATTAGATATATATTATTTACTATGTATTAAACGCGCTATAATCTACACGTTCGATAGAAATTATATTTCCTATAAATGCCTTCTTATTAAACGCAATTTTTGAAATGCTATTATTATTGCAGACAGCAATTTAATCAATTGTAAATAAACTTTATCTAATCAGATTTTCCTGTGCATTGTGTGTCATAAGCCAATGTTCGATCATCCTAAATATTATCATCCTAAAAGTGTTACATTATTGATTGTTCGTAAACTATTTTATTAAAAATTTCCTTGTGGCTTAGGACTTAGATTCATGACAAGATGTTTGTTTTTTAACAATTTAACGGAAATTTTAATAAAACCTCCGGTTCTACAATTTTTTCATGAAAGACAAGACACTGTTTTATCGATACATAATCGAAAGGCTGGGATAGGAGCAATTATTTTGCAAAACCAAACTCTTTGTTGCACATGCTTGAAAGACTGACCGACTTCGAAACTAAATATGCTCAATTAGAAAAAGAAATGTTAACCATAACATTACAAGATTTATTGTAAGATACGAATCAAATATTCTGTTATGCTTTGCAGACGCATTATCAAGAGCTAATGATAATGATAAGAAATTTCAAGTTGTAGAAACTAATTTGTCAGAATTTACTACGTAGAAATTTAATTGTTTTGTATTTACGAAATACGATCCCCATTTTGTTTTTAAGGGCGTAATAAAGTAAGAAGGTATGTTGAAATAATTATATAGAATGCTAATTTTAATTAGTAAATAATAATACTAAGATACTTGCTTGAGACGCTCTGAGCTGTCGCCTTAGTCCCTCTCTATAGCAACGAAAAACACGACTCACAGTTTATATAGTCGGTCGACTCCACGTTGACTTCTTTAATCTTTGTGCCGCCAAAATAGTCATATTGTTGGTTATGTTTGCGGGAAATTTAAAAAAGCTTGTTATATTTATATATTAATTCGAAATCAATACGCGTTATCCTTACATGAATGCATTAATTTATTATACATATATAGATGCTATGTATGTATATAGAATTCCGCCATGTAACAGGTTGTATTGTTGGTGCACCCACATGAAACCTCGGCGACACAAAAATTGAGAGAGTGAACCAACTATATAAACTGTGCCCAAGCCAGTACAGCTCGTTGCCAATGTCGTTTAAAATGGTTTCCCGCGAGAAATGGGTGTTGATACAATTAATTGCGAATAAGTTGTAATATTATACATCTGCCACCCTACATGTTGCTATTCGAAATAGTAAAATAAATCAATTAAAAACTAATTATTCGGTAAATGAAATTCGAAACTCGCGGCCTGTTACTATCTTCACTACGGTGATCTTCGATAAAAGAATTACGAAACATTGGTATTCGTAGTGTTATATCCAATATTTCTATTAATTATTACCATTCTGTAAAAGTAAATTAAATTTTAGGAAAAGTTTCCATAAAAGTATTCGAAGGTTTAATGAAAGGTCACTTCGGAAAATCAAACGAATATTAGTTTTTAAACAATTGTTTTTTTCCGTAAAGTCATTGCTTCTTTTTTAATATTTACCAAATTAGTGATTCGATCAATTTTTTAGCGAATACCGTTACAAATACAGTGAACGCTTACTTTTGTTATGTGTAACAACGTTCGCTGTTCATACTTCACTTAACGAAATACTTTTCGTTTTTGTTTGTACGCTGTACGCAAGAATTTTACTTGTTATCCTAACAATTTGAAATAGAACTTCAATTCTTGACGAAATAATTTAACACATTTTAAAAATTCATATATTTTATTATATTTACATGAAGAAAGCATTTAGTTAATCGAACTTAATACGAGGAATATAAAATTGTTTTCTACGATCGACAATATCTTCTAAAGAATTCAGATCTGGCAAAACAGGCGGAAGTTTGATATGAGTATTAGACCATGTCTGAGTATAAACTTTAATGTGCGGCTGTTTATTGTCACTATGACTTGGAGTATAATAGGATTCAGTTGACGTTGAGAATTTTGGATAGTAAGGATCATGTTCTTGTTCATTTGGTACCAAAGGTTTCAAAGACAAAGTTAGGGCATACAAAGGTACTTCTGTAGTTGTTAAGGAGGTATTAATTGTAGTCGATGGCATTTTTGTAATTTTTTGTATAGAGTTCAAAGTCTCTGTATAAGGATAATTTCTATGATTCATAAAGGATAGCTTCAAAAAGTCTGGAGAATTTTTTATAATATGATGATTGTTCATATTGTTTTGTTGATCCTGCACCTTTTCAGGAAACGTGTTCAACGAATATTTCAAAAAATTATACAAAGCGTCATTTGTTTTTTGGTTAGTTTCTTCCCTGACATTGAATTTAACCTTATCATTAATAATTTGACTTGGAACAGAAGAATTTTCTTCGATCGTAGATCTATTTTGTTGATTTTGATTTGTAAAAGGAACGTGCTGGGTTTTTATATTCGTAAAACGATCGAGAGGAACATTTGTTGTCGGATTGTAATTATTTAACGGCGGATGAAAAAATTTAATTATTTTGTTTTCCCCAACTTTTGTTGCATTAAAATTGTTCAGAATATCCTGCGAACTAAATGCAAATCCACGTTGCTCTGCATTATATATCTTTATCGGTTGTATCTCTTGCAAAGATTTAAAAAAGAAATGACAGTTAATATTGTCCGTTGATCCCTTTGCGCAAGAAGAGTTGTTATACTTTTCTTTCTGCATTTCTGTATTCGAAGGGACGGATCCTTGACATTTAACTAGATGAGCATGATCGCATATCAAGGCATCTTGTCGGAAAGCAGTTTCCTCTGGACACTGATAGGTAAATTTGTTTCCAAATTCATCGCAAGTGTGATATATTTTACATCTGGTATCAACGTCTGCATAGAAACCAGCTGTTTTATCGATGCATGAAAAATTTGTTTTGACAGGAATTACATTACTCTGGAAAATATATTTATATGTTTCGATAACAGACATTTTATTTTCTAGCTATAACAATGTTATCTATATTTACAATATAGTTTATTTTAATAACTAATTGCTTATATTATAAAATTAATAATCACCACTTTAATAGGAAAATCTATTCCAACAGTTAACCATAGTCAGGCTGTATGGCAATCAAAATTAATAGTAAGGCAATATTTATATTGAGACTTGTAAATATTAAAAATTTAGCTTATACTTATTTTTTTGTATTTTAGTTTTGCATAAATTGTCCAATAAAATTATTCAAGACATTATTGTTCTGTGACTGTTGAACACAATGATGAAAATACACTTTTAAGAAATATTATTCATAATTATATAAATTAAAGGTAGATAGGGCAATTAATTATTAGTTTCGAAAGAAGCTACAATGAGAATATTTTAATTACTCAAATTTGTGTAGTATAATTTGAATTCATATAAAATTTTAGTCAACAAAATTGTTTGAATTCTAAAATTTGATAAAACTTTTTTTATCCAAGATTTGAACAGTAAAAATGAAAAAATTGTATATTGAAAATTATTTACAAAAATATTACTTTTTTAAATTATTCTATACGAAATTAAGGACGACTTTATTACGAGATGTAATATTTGTAATTACTTACAGGAATCTCAGATTGAATGCCTACAATTGAAAGTATGTATAGACAAATTATTTGTAAAATCCATTTTAAACGCCACATAGTGATAATCAAACGAACAAAACCTCAAATGTAAAACTTTATGAAAGTAATGGGGTTACTAGTTTACCTTTACAGTGTTTATGAGTCTTATTCTAGTACTTAAAGAGAAAGCAAAGGTGTGCTTAGTATTAGTTGAAGTTAGAATATGGATTTAAACCTGTGTTTCCCACCAGTGTAATTAATTACACATTCATACTCAGAACTTGTTGGCAAGAACTATTACGAATTGTTACGTTACTTTTCTATAAGCTCGAAATCATGTAATATATTCATAATATCGGTAATATTATTTGCGTGAAAGCCAGGTTATAAATTATTTTTATTATTTATACATTATTTGTTTATTTTGTAAAAAGCATGAAAATGCCAAGTTAAGGGACATTGTTTGGAAAACAAAAGGCTTAGGGAATTTCTCAACACCGTAACAAATAATTTTTTTTCGAGTTCGCTTCTGATTAAAGAGAGAACGTTATTAATTTTCGATTAAACATTTCAAAGGCTAATTGCATCCTATTTTACAATATATAAGTATATAATATTTTTACTATGTTATATTTATAAACATGTTAATCGTATTATATTTTGATGTGCTAATAATTATAAAAATGCGGTGTGAGTCTAAAACTTAAAGAATATATTACTTGAATAATGCTGCATGTATATGCATATGATACTTTTTGTATTCTTAAATAAATATTTATAGTATAACTTATTAATAATTAATATAATTATACTGTTATTAAAACCAATTGAAGATACAATAAAAAAACACAATCATGAATTTATAACTATTTTGTCATTTATTCTAATCTAGATATTGCATAACATATATGTTGTATAATGATAGGAAATCATTCTTTTATGATTTTTTACCCTTTCTGTTGACTTTTAAAAATACACATAATAATGTAATTCATTTTCAAATTGTACTAAATATGTTTTAGCCTGTTTTACATCCAATAATTTTGAATGTTCAGAATTCTGTGAACTTATACACGGTTCATAAAAAATTTGTAGTGATTTTGCATATCCACGAATAGGGAATTTATTTTTTATCTAGGGTCAGTATTGGTTCGAAGGTTTGGCCGCTGATGGCGCTAGTTTTGCAACTAAAAAAATCTGATTTGGAATTCAAACTTTGGTTCTGACAATCATCTATGATTTGCATTCTTATTGCTTCTTGTACAATTTCAGACAATCGAGTATCAATATTTTCGTTAGTTTTATGAAGTAGTATGTATGAAATAAAGTTATCTGTAGACATTTATAATCAAATGTACGAGATAAGTCGTGTTTTGTGTAATTAGTGTTCAGTGAGGATAAAAAAAAAGTAATATACAGTGTGTGTGAGTAAATATTTGTTGCGCTAACCCCGGTTATTAAACAAAAACAATCATGGCGGATGCTGCGGCCAGACAATTGCAATATGAATATAAAGCCGTAAGTATATTTATTAATTTAAATGTAAGATTATTAGTTTTACTTTACAGTTTCTTTATTCTATTGTAACGTTATTTGTTAAGGTATTCAATTTAAGTACAATTGCACACATTTACTAGTATTTAAATTACTATAATACGTATTTATATTTTCAGAATTCCAATCTTGTTTTACAAGCTGATGTGAGATTAATAGAAAGGCGTAGCAGAGATGAAGCTACCGGTGAGGTAATGTCACTTGTTGGAAAACTCGATGGTACACGTATGGGTGACAGAGCACAACGTACTAAACCAGGAAAAGCGGAAGAACGAAAAGTCAAGTAAGTACAAGCGTTCATTAAAAATCTTGCATGTTAGAATGAAACACGTACGTAACGCCAGTTTTTATGTTTAATAGACGTCAAAAGCGAGACGAAGCACAGTATGATTTCACGCGAATGAAAGGTGCAACATTACTCTCAGAAGGCGTGGACGAAATGGTTGGAATTGTTTATCGTCCTAAAACACAAGAAACGCGGCAGACTTACGAAGTGTTGTTAAGTTTTATTCAAGAAGCTTTGGGAGATCAACCCAGAGATATACTTTGCGGCGCTGCCGATGAAGTACTAGCAGTCTTGAAAAATGATAGACTTAAAGAAAAGGATAAGAAGAAGGAAACCGAACTGCTGTTGGGTTCTTTGGCGGAAGAAAGATTCGCGTTGTTGGTCAATCTTGGGAAGAAAATAACAGACTTTGGTAGCGACGAAAAGAATCCCACGAATGAGGAAAATATTGACGAAACGTATGGAATTAATGTACAGTTCGAAGAAAGCAGCGAAGAGGACGACGAAGACGTTTATGGCGAGATTAGAGAAAACGACGACGAAGCCGACGAAGGCGAAGAAGCCAACGACGATAGAGCTATTCATGCTGAAAATGTAAGTATGTACTACTACGCGTAATATTTTCATGAAGAAAATCGTGAAAGTGTTTGCGAAAGTAATGAAATAAATGTTTGATTTTTAGCTGGGCGGTGCGGAAGAAATGAAAAAAGAGAAGCCATTGCATCCTTTGGATATAGATGCGTATTGGTTACAAAGAAGATTAAGCAGGATCTATGACGATGCAATGGTTTCGCAAGCACGTGCCGCGGAAGTGCTAGCAGTTTTAAAGGATGCTGGGGATGATCGAGACTGTGAGAATCAATTGGTACTTTTGCTAGGCTACGATTGCTTCGACTTCATCAAACAGCTGAAGAAGTACAGGCATACAAGTAAGAAATTTTCCTAGACGAATATAATTATCACAGAACCGTACGCTCTTCGCAAATAGCGTGTGGCTTGCAACCGCGATTTACGTTTATCGATTATTCTTATACTGCGTATGAAAATACAAAGAAAGTATACAGTGCATAATGGTGGCTAGGTCGCAATTTTATTCTTCTATTTTTAAATTTAATAAAACAGAACCGGAAGACTACGGTACATTCCGTTTTAAGTATTCTGCGCGTTCAATAGAACAGAATATGCTATTGTTTGGGTTAGGTGTTATTGTTTCTAGTTTTGAAAATATTAACCTGATCTCAGTTCTATTTCGGTTCTACACTATGCATTAAAGTTTAACTTTCGGCCAGCGGACTTTGTGTCCATTTAGATCTATGCAAATCCGGTCGTTGTTCCTATCAGTTCTAATAACTGGCTTCCCACTTATGCGTCTCTGTCTAACTCGCACTCTCAGAAAAAAAAGAGATGATTGCGTGAGCAACGAATAATGCACAGCGACACAAATACGCAAACGTATCGTCCAAAGGTTTAATGGTACTTGAATAGGTTATAAAAGCAATTGTCTCTATTAATTACAGTTGCTTATTGCACTATGTTGGCATCTTCACAGTCTGAATCGGAACGACAGAAAATTCGAAATAGAATGAACGATGATCCCGTATTAGCAAAAATTCTGCGTCAGTTGGATACAGGTAAGGGTGACGACGATACCGATGAAACGATGGAAGCAAGAGCGCAACGTAAAAGAAGAGAAGAGAATGAAGATACCGGAGGGCCTGGTGGCCAAGTCCAGGGTACAAGGAATCTAATAGATTTAGATGATCTTATGTTTGCACAAGGCAGTCACTTTATGGCAAATAAACGTTGCCAGTTACCCGATGGTAGTTTCAGAAAACAACGGAAAGGGTAGATATTGAAACAGTTTCAATTCTTTAACCCTCGATCGACGATGGGTGGGTCATTTTGACTCGCGATAGAAGTTTCGATATACTAATTGTTGATCAATATCTTATAGTGCATGGACTGTGTGGAATTTGCAAATATATTCCCGGATAAGTTTGACATTTTGAGATGTATTTTGTAATTTTGTATTACTCTTATATTGTTTGTAGAAATACACTCCTGGACAAAAAGATAGAATTGTCAAAAATTAACGAATAGTATACAGGGTGTTCGGCCGCCCCTGGGAAAAAATTTTAATGGACGATTCCAGAGGCCAAAATAAAACGAAAATCAAGAATATCAATATCTTTTCAAAAAATTATTTTTGGTTGTAGGGCTCAATTACAATCATTTTTGGTGAACACTCATACCCCTGAAATCTTACCCAGTTTTGAGAAAAAAATTCGAGGTGTGAAATTTTTAGACGAAATTAAAATATTTCAAATCGTTTAAAAAAAATTATATTTAGTTACAGGGATCAATTACTATCATTTTTGGTCATTAGACATATTCCCGAAATCCTACGCGCTTTTGAGAAAAAAATTCGAGTTGGTGGATAAAGTCGACAAAATTAAAAAATTTCAAATCGTTCTGGAAAAATTATTTTTAGTTGTGGGGGTTTATTACAATCATTTTTGGTGAATAGACATACACCCGAAATCCTGCGCATTTTCGAGAAAAAAATTCAGTACCGGCGGAACTTTAAATATTAATAACTTTTTAACGAAGCCTCCATCAACAAATTCGTATTCTTGATTTTCGTCTTATTTTGGCTTCCAGAATCTCCCATTAAAATTTTTCCCAGGTATGGCCAAACACCCTGTACAACTATTACCTATTAATAATATAATATTTAAATTTTGAAATAGTAGTTTATTATGGGTTTGCATATTTATTAAATTCAATAGTAATTGTTTAAAATTTCAATAATTTAAAAAAACAAATGACTGAAACACGTAAGTTTGAAGTGTCGGTCACCGGTGACCGTCATGACAGCCATAAGTATCTTTTCCCCCCAGGAGTATACAAACATTTCTGCCTTTTATAACAATAACAATAAGCAAATGGCAGGTCAAAGTGATCCATTCGTAGGTTAACTCCTAATTTAAACAAATCGTTGATCATCTCTTTCTTTCCAAAATGATTACAGTTACGAAGAGGTTCACGTTCCTGCATTGAAACCGAAACCGTTTACAGAAAGTGAGAAACTACATCCTATCGATCAGTTGCCAAAATACGTGCAACCGGCTTTCGAGGGGTTCAAAACGTTAAATCGGATTCAGAGCCGTTTATATCAAACCGCGTTGGAGAGCGACGAAAATTTACTGCTATGCGCGCCCACGGGCGCCGGTAAAACCAACGTTGCGCTTTTATGCATGATGCGTGAAATTGGTAAGCATATAAACGCCGATGGTACGATCAACACCGACGAGTTCAAAATAATTTACGTCGCGCCGATGCGCTCGTTGGTGCAAGAAATGGTCGGGAACTTCGGTAAGAGATTGTCCACGTACAACCTGACCGTATCGGAATTGACCGGTGATCATCAGCTGACGAGGGAACAGATCGCCGCGACCCAAGTCATAGTGTGCACCCCCGAGAAGTGGGACATCATAACGCGTAAAGGGGGCGAGAAAACCTTTACCTCGTTGGTCAGATTGATCATAATCGACGAAATTCATTTGCTGCACGACGAGAGGGGACCCGTGTTGGAAGCACTGGTCGCCAGAACGATCCGGAACATCGAAACGACGCAGGAGGACGTGAGGCTGATCGGTCTGTCGGCGACGTTACCGAACTACCAAGACGTCGCGGCGTTTTTACGCATAAAGCCGGAAACCGGACTGTTTTACTTCGACAACAGTTTCAGGCCCGTCGCGTTGGAGCAACAGTACATAGGCATCACGGAGAAGAAAGCGTTGAAACGTTTCCAAGTGATGAACGAAATCGTCTACGAGAAGACGATGGAACACGCGGGCAGAAATCAAGTCCTTATCTTTGTGCACTCGCGAAAGGAGACCGGGAAAACCGCGCGTGCCATCAGGGACATGTGTTTGGAGAAAGACACGCTGGGACAGTTTCTCAGAGAAGGATCCGCGTCCATGGAAGTTTTAAGAACGGAGGCTGAACAGGTCAAGAATCAAGAACTTAAAGATTTGTTGCCTTATGGGTTTGCTATCCATCACGCTGGGATGACGAGGGTGGATCGTACGTTGGTCGAGGATCTTTTCGCGGATAGACACATACAGGTTTTAGTATCGACCGCGACCTTAGCGTGGGGTGTTAATCTACCCGCGCACACGGTTATTATAAAAGGTACTCAGGTGTACAATCCGGAGAAAGGTAGGTGGATCGAGTTAGGCGCGCTGGACGTGTTGCAAATGTTGGGCAGAGCCGGTCGACCGCAGTACGACACGAAAGGCGAGGGTATCCTCATCACGAATCACAGCGAGTTGCAATATTATTTGTCTCTGTTGAATCAGCAGCTACCCATCGAGTCGCAATTGATCAGTAAAATGTCGGACATGCTGAACGCCGAAATCGTGCTTGGCACTATACAAAACATCAGGGACGCCGTCACTTGGCTGGGGTATACCTACTTGTACATCAGGATGCTTCGTTGCCCGAATTTGTACGGGATCAGTCACGACAAGCTAAAGGACGATCCGTTGCTCGAGTTACACAGAGCGGATATTATTCATTCGGCCGCCGTAGGATTGGATCGAAGCGGCCTGATCAAGTACGATCGAAAGTCGGGAAATTTCCAAGCTACCGAACTGGGACGGATAGCGTCTCATTATTACTGCACCCACGACACGATGGCGATCTACAATCAATTGCTGAAACGTACCCTGAGCGAGATCGAACTGTTCCGCGTGTTCTCGCTGTCCAGCGAGTTCAAGCACATAAACGTCAGGGAAGAAGAGAAATTGGAATTGCAGAAATTGATGGAGAGGGTGCCCATCCCGGTGAAAGAAAGCATAGAGGAACCTAGCGCGAAAGTCAATGTACTTTTGCAAGCGTACATCTCTCAATTGAAGCTCGAAGGTTTCGCTCTCATGTCCGACATGGTGTTCGTTACTCAGTCCGCGTCCCGATTGATGAGAGCAATATTTGAAATAGTATTGTTCCGCGGTTGGGCGCAGCTGGCCGACAAGTGTTTATCGTTGTGCAAAATGATCGATCGTAGAATGTGGCAGTCGATGTCGCCTCTGAGGCAGTTCAGAAAGATGCCCGAAGAGATCGTGAAGAAGATAGAAAAGAAGAACTTCCCGTGGGAGAGACTGTACGATCTCGGACCGAACGAGATTGGTGAGTTGATTCGGGTGCCGAAACTCGGTAAAACGATCCACAAATATATACATCAATTCCCAAAGCTGGAACTGTCGACGCATATTCAACCGATAACGCGTTCCACTTTAAGGGTCGAGTTAACAATCACGCCTGATTTCCAGTGGGACGAGAAAGTACACGGTGCGTCGGAAGCATTCTGGATCTTGGTCGAAGACGTGGACTCCGAAGTGATACTTCACCACGAATATTTCCTGTTGAAAGCTAAGTACGCGGCGGACGAGCATTTGATAAAATTCTTCGTGCCGGTGTTCGAGCCATTGCCGCCCCAATATTTTCTACGGGTCGTGTCGGACAGGTGGATCGGAGCGGAGACCCAGTTGCCCGTCAGCTTTCGCCATTTAATTTTACCAGAGAAGAACCTGCCGCCCACCGAGCTGCTCGATTTGCAACCGCTTCCAGTCACCGCGTTGCGTAACTCCAAGTTCGAGAACATCTACACGGACAAGTTCCCGCAGTTCAATCCGATTCAAACGCAGGTGTTCAACGCTGTGTACAATTCGGACGATAACGTTTTCGTGGGCGCGCCCACGGGCTCGGGGAAGACCACCATCGCGGAGTTCGCGGTGTTGCGTTTGCTCAGTCAGAACCCCGAAGGCAGATGCGTGTACATGGTCAGCAAAGAGGCTTTGGCGGAATTAGTGTACACCGACTGGTCGATAAAATTCAATCAGCAGTTGGGCAGAAAGGTGGTTCTGCTGACCGGGGAAACGGGAACAGATCTTAAATTGCTCGCCAAGGGACAGATCATTATCACAACCGCGGACAAATGGGACGTGTTATCTCGAAGATGGAAGCAAAGAAAAAATGTACAAAACATTCAACTGTTCATCGTCGACGAGCTCCAATTGATCGGTGGTGAAGAAGGGCCTGTGCTGGAGGTAGCGTGTTCAAGGGCGCGTTATATCTCCTCGCAACTGGACAAACCGACCAGGATTATAGCGTTGTCAGCTTCACTCGCGGATGCAAAAGATGCGGCTCAATGGTTGGGCGCGCCAGCCGCTGCAACCTTCAACTTTCATCCGTCGGTCAGGCCTGTGCCTTTGGAGTTACACGTGCAAGGGATAAATATTACTCACAACGCGTCCAGGTTGGCCGCTATGGCGAAACCGGTGTACAACGCGATACTTCGTTACGCCTCCCACAAACCAGTAATCGTTTTCGTGCCTACTCGTCGTCAAGCCAGATTAACGGCCATCGATTTATTGACGTTCACGGCGGCCGAGGGGCAGCCGTCTCGATTCTTCCACGCGGAAGAAGTCGACATCAAACCGTTCTTGGACAGAATGACCGACAAGACGTTAAAGGAAACGCTCTCCCAAGGAGCTGCTTACCTTCACGAAGGATTATCCGCGGATGATCGGCGTCTGGTCGAGCAGCTCTTCGATAGCGGCGCTATCCAAATAGCAGTCGTCACGCGTGACCTATGTTGGGACTTATCCATTAGTTCTCACCTTGTCGTTGTTATGGACACTCAGTGTTACAACGGGAAAACACACACATACGAGGATTATCCTATTACCGATGTTCTGCAAATGGTGGCGCGTGCGAATCGTCCATTAGAAGACGACGATGCTAAATGTATCCTCCTCTGTCAGAGCTCGAAGAAAGACTTCTTCAAGAAATTCTTGAACGAACCGTTGCCCGTGGAGAGCCATCTGGACCACAGATTACACGATCACTTCAATGCTGAAATCGTGACAAAGACGATTGAAAATAAACAGGACGCTGTCGACTATCTTACCTGGACTTTCTTGTACAGGCGGCTCACGGAGAATCCAAATTATTACGGATTGCAAGGCGTTACGCATAGACACTTGTCGGACCATTTGTCTGAATTGGTCGAAAGCACACTGAGCGATCTTGAGCAAGCGAAATGCGTCGCCGTCGAAGACGAGATGGACACCTTGCCTTTGAATCTTGGAATGATCGCTGCTTATTATTACATTAATTACGCGACGATCGAATTGTTCAGCCTTTCTTTGAATAATAAAACTAAGATCAGAGGTTTGCTGGAGATCATTTCAGCGGCTGCTGAATACGAGACTGTTCCCGTTCGGCAAAGGGAAGAAAATCTCTTGAGGAGTTTGGCGGCCCGCCTTCCACACGCTCCTCAAGCTACCAGAATGGCCGATCCTCACGTGAAGGCGCAGCTTTTGTTGCAGGCGCACTTGTCCAGGATACAACTTGGTCCGGAGCTACAAAAAGACACGGAGTTAGTGTTGAGCAAGGCTGTCAGGCTGATACAAGCTTGCGTCGATGTTCTTAGCTCGTCCGGTTGGCTGGCGCCTGCGGTTGCTGCTATGGAATTGGCGCAAATGGTCACGCAAGCGATGTGGTCGAAAGATTCCTATTTGAAACAGTTGCCACATTTCACGTCCGAAACTATCAAACGTTGCACGGACAAAGGTGTGGAAACCGTGTTCGACGTAATGGAACTCGAGGACGATGACAGAAATCGCCTTCTGCAGCTATCTGAAATACAAATGGCGGATGTCGCTAAGTTCTGTAATCGTTATCCTAATATAGAAATGTCCTACGAGGTCCAGGAGAAGGATAAATTGCGTAGCGGTGGTACAGTCAATGTTATCGTTCAACTCGAAAGAGAAGATGAAGTTACTGGACCAGTTGTGGCGCCATTCTTCCCACAAAAACGCGAGGAAGGTTGGTGGGTTGTTATAGGCGATCCGAAGACCAATTCTTTGCTGTCTATCAAGAGATTAACGCTGCAACAAAAGGCGAAAGTTAAACTTGATTTTGTTGCGCCCGCGCCTGGACAACATTCCTATACTTTGTATTTTATGAGTGATGCCTATTTGGGATGCGATCAAGAATATAAATTTACCATAAATGTAGGAGAATATGACTCGGATGCCAGTTCAGGATCAGAATCAGACTGAAAGTAGTAATTCTGACCAACCATTATCTACATTACACTCACTGATCGAGATTTCATTCTTACAATATTAAAATAAGTCGATTGTGATCCAAGGTATCTTTTTTTTTTTTTTTTTCAAATTTCATGTGCAAAATGTTTTTAACTGTATATTAGTAGTAGTGACGAAATGTAATAATACCAAAGTATTGAGTACAGATAAAATATTCTTCATTCGAACAGAATTTGATCACAATTAGAAGACAAGAAGATGTTAATTTAATGTAATTTTCTAATGTAATAATATTAAAGTTATCTCTTTCTTTAATATTTAAATATGTATAGTAACGAATAAAAAGAAGGGAAACGAATAAATAGGTCTTATTTATTGCATCTTCCATTGTTCTCCTCCAACTTTTACTATTTGTTTATAAGAGGCTAAAAAAAATACTTCTGAGGTTTTGAAAATTCGTATTACACTATTGTTGAAAAGCTTTGTAGCAGTAAAATATTTAAAACTTACATTACAGATGTTTTATTACATATTATACATAACATAAACTACCAAACAAATACTTGACATTCTGTTCATAAAGTTTTTAAAAATATTTTGTATTTAATTCAAAATCTAAAACATAATTTACAAAATTCTTTTGTCTAAACGAAGAAAGAACAGAACATGCATAGAAACAGTATTAAAAAAAATAAAAAACTTTTTAGAGATGAGGTTAAGAAAAGGAATTTTATATGGAAACTGATCAAAATTTAATTTCAATCTATCAATAGTGGAATATCATGTTTTACTGAAAACTATGCTTATAAACTTGTAAACAACAGTGTATATATGTATGATTAAATTGCTCGAAAATTGTAACACCATCGTTGACGTCGTCTTGCAGAATATCTGGAAAAGCTGGCATAAAAATAAACATGTCATCCGATTACTGCATTCAATTTTATTGCAGACTTGAGTCATTCGCTTTGTGATACGAAAGAGCTCGATCCTTTCGTTTGTCCTCGATTCTCACAACAATCCACTACTTTGCCATTATCTGCAATCAAAATTAAGAATAATATTTTGTTTTCAATTAGTTCGATAGCTTCATTTTTAAATACTATTATACTAATATAAAGGAGAAATAAAACGTAAAAATTTATCTTGTTTATGTTGTCATCAACTTACTCTTTGAAATTGTTGAACCTAGATCTAAAGTTTCTAAAGAACAAATTCTAAACAGAAAATTACAAATGAAACACAAGACATGAAAACACACGCATATAAGTAATATTTGACAAAAGAAAACTTTATACTTAGTTACGATTAGTCGTTGAAAAAGAATGGGCTGAATAAGGTACATACATTAAATGCTCGTTCATTTAGTATTTTTATAATAGTTAAATATATTGCCAACTTAAATGAGCCAGTAATTTACCTCTACTTCTCTTCTTACTCGTACTCATTAATCATCTACAGAGATAGTACCGTTAAAACTCGACTCGATGTTAGTACTTATTTCTCGCGAGAAAACATTGGATATCATACAGTTCGTTTAACGCTTATACATTAATATACCGGCACAGACACCGAATATTTGTTAAGAAAAAGCAGAGCCCCGACTAAAACGCTGTTGGAAGATTTATAACATTAAATACACTTTCTTTATCACATATTTACGCATCAATGGAACACAAATGGACAAATATTTAGTACAAAATGTTGGTCTACCTCACAAAAAAAAAACTCATGCATATTTGTGTATTCGACTACCAGATCACGTAGAAACTTATTCGTAAAATATTGAAACGTAAAATGCATTCAGAAATATAAGAAACTTATAAAACTGATATCAAAAAACACTCAGTCGCTCATAATTATTAGGACACTTGCGAAACGTTGTCGATCTTTCGATTATTGTAACATCGTGAAAAGAAATCAAATTTTTTACCGCCATTTTATTTCACTTTGAACGAAATACGTATAGAATGTATCTCTATAAGAAATAATATCGAAACACGATGAAAATTTATTAGAGAATTTTAATCACTTTTATTTGATTGAGCAATTAAGGAGTTAAACATGTATTTTGATATAATAAGTGTGTTTCAATAGTTATGAGTAGACTGCGGATCTTTATGCAAATTCACATTTTTATTAATAAAATTAATGTAACGGAAGCTTCGCAGAGGGCTGTCTCAACCCGTAAATATAATAATTCGTAACTTACTTTAAGTATTTCTTATATTTTTGCATATTAAATGCATTCTGTAGTTTTTTGAGGATTAAAATTTCCCATAAATGCATAAACATCCGCAGTCTAGTTATGAGTAATGGTGACGGTACGTATCACATTCAAAGTGATATAAAATGGCGAAAAAAAATTACACATCAACTTTCGAAGAGGTCGTTAATCTTTAAATTCATGGTAATTTTAGGTTGGTACAAAATTTGAGTTCGAAGTATTTTTTTAGAGTAAAATCACATACGCTTTTTTACTCGCTTCGTAGCGTGAAAAAATGATTGAAGGCCTTGGTAAGAAAAGTGGAAGGATAGTGAAACTTACGTATACTTTTGAAGGGGAAAGCGTTGTCCTTGAAAATTGTGTCATTGAATACCAGTTTTTTCCCCGTAAATCATTTATATACACTACCGTTCAAAAGTTTGCAATCAGTTGAGCATTGCAAAATCAAGTATTTTATTACAATTAAAGTATTCTATACCGTAACAGTTTATACTGTACACACAAAATTAATTAAAAGACTGGAATCCCTGTTTGCCTTATTAATTTTGCCATTCGCTAATTTCTCAAAATACTTTGTTTCTAAAATTTAAAAATTCTTCAGAATTTAAATTAAAATATGTGATATAAGTCTTCTTTACAAGCGGTTACTTTCAATCTATTAATAAAAAAAATGTTATATTAAAAAGTGTGACTTCTTCCATCAAACGTTTGAACGGTAATGTACGTACGTTGAAACCAACTTATTAAAAAAACATTAGCAAATATAATTTGCACAACATTAGCAATAATTTTTACGTCAGGTATTTGTGAACATTTATTTTATTATTTGAACGAATAGATTCGGACCTGAAAGAATCTCCCAAGAAAATTTAACTCAGGAACGTGAAAGAGGTTATGATATTTCGGAAGATCGAGAACGTTTCAACCAAGTGCCCCAATATGCATGGGCGTCGTTGTACGCATCATTATTGGCTTCGGTAATATTTACTAACGCCGTCTGAATACGCTGTGTAGGAATATAAGAAAATAAAAAATTTCTCGCGGGCAGTGCGCGGTTTACAATGACGATCGATAGATTAAAAATTACGATGATCTCATTGTAGAAAAATGTTACACGGGTATTTCTGCTTCAACACGTTCGAGAATTTCTTTATCACTATTCTGGAAAACAGAAACGCGGCGCTGAATTGCTTTGAGCAATAATTCTCAACGTGAAACAGTTTTTTGCTTTGGGAAACTATTACTAATGAAGTATAAGAACGATTTTTTAGAGAATCGTTAAGAAAAAACAATGGGATTCGCGCTGGCACATGCACTCGCTCATGCACACATTCACGTACGCGCATATAGAGATCCTGAAGTGTTCACTTGTGCGTTATTAGAGTATCATCGCGTGTCTTGAGCGTTCTATATCAGTCGTACATATGTCAATTGTTTTACGCTAGGCGTGAAAATATTTTGCTAAGCTGCTGTAATGTAACGTGATGATTTCTACGAATACAATAGGTCGATATTCTCGTTTAGTTCTTTGAAAGACAGAATATAACGAACCGTACAGGGTGACTGGGAAAGTTACGTGCATCGAATGATTGCTTATTAGAAGAAAATATAGAATAACTTTATTTAGTTTTCGACTTAATTCTCAAGAATGTAACTCCGTCGAAAGTAATTAAAATTTAAACGACAAGCTTTATCATATCACTTGGTTAACGAATCATAATTTAAGAATAAATTTACAAACTTGTAACGATTATCGTGTTTATACATAATGTATGTGCAGCATTTACAAGTTACTGGATTCATGAAAATGCACAAAAAATATTCTATCATATCAATTACAAACCCATTAAAACCATCACACGGTGTGTCCAACGATAGACAAGAGTAAAGAAAACTGTCGATTGTCTTGAGAACTAAGCCTCGAACGAAAAGAAGTTATTCTACGTTTGTTTTGCAAGGAATCATCTGGTGCTCGGTTGTACAGAATTTTCAGAGACACCCTGTGCAGGGAAACTCGTGTCAGTCCTCGTCGATGTCTTTTACTTAAAATTCTTTGAAAATATTAATGCTACGGGGCAACAGATGGCGTGTCACTCATTTCGGTAGAGAGCTCCTTCAAGAACTCCCTATAGATTTTCGAGTTCATGTTGGCCGAAAGGACATAGAGGAGCCACCAGTCACCGAGATCGGTTTTCTTGCTGATACTATAGCAAATGTCTTCCTTGACCAATCGCGCGGACAGCTGTAGCAATTTTGGCCTAATTACTGGAGCAAAGACGATTGCAGCTCTGTAAACCACCAATCCCAGTAGGAGGATCGAGAGAATCGTGAACCAAAACCAGATGAAGATGTAGGTCTTCTCGTTGACGATGTTCAATGGCAGAATACAGAGGGAGTCGTGCTTCTGTATCGTTCCCGATGCACCATACTTATGGAAGATACATTTAGTGACGCGTGGGAACACGTATACCATTGGGTCGATACGCTCTTCTTGGGGAACGTCTGTGAATTGCAGCACGCGCAGTCCGTAGCTGAGGAATTCGCCGTCGAAGAACCGATTCATCAGGTACATTTGAAAGAAAATATTCAACAGGCACAGGACTTCACATATGAAGTACCGGTACACGTACATGCTGTGAGTCTGAAAGAACAAACAGTCACTGAATTAGCACGAATTGAACTCAATGAGAGCAAATTGGATCTATCGCAACCGTCTCAGCCTTCCTCTTAACTCTTTTACACTTTTACTCTTACAGGCCTTTATTCTATCACGACCTAAAAACAATATACAATAACAGTTATAATAAATCTGTTCTCGTATTAGGTCTAGAAATTAATTTGGTGCCTATTTTTCAAAAAGTTTATCGTTTATTCAAAAAGAAAAAGATGTATGTATTTTATTCATAGTAATAACCGCCATTACTTTCGATGAAAGATAGATGGCGGTTTCGATGCTTTTTTGCACCTCTCCCAACGTTTGAAAATGCATATCTTTTTTTCCCGCCCGGAGAAAACAGGCGTCATAGTTGATACAAAAATAATCTGTTCCCCAACTTTCTTGTCAATGCGTTCGTCGAACTAATAACAAAGAAATAAAGTAAAGTAGAAGGTATGAAGGGGACAGTTCTACGTTTTCGACCAACCCTGGAGACAAATTTTAATGGGAGATTCTAGAGGCCAAAATAAGACGAAAATCAAGGATATCAATTTCCTAATTTAGGCTTCGTTAAAAAGTTAATAAAAAATTAAATTAAAAAATTTCAAATCATTCTGAAAAAATTGTTTTTGGTTGCAGGGCAAGTTATGACATTTTAAAGATTCCCATGAAATTTTCGGGCAACATTTCTAACCTCACATTAGATTTTCGGTAAGGAATTTTTTTCTCGAAAATGCGTAGGATTTCAGGGGTATGTGTATACACCAAAAATAATTGTAATCGACCCCTGCAATCGAATATAATTTTTTTAGAACGATTTGAAAAATTTCTTTTTCGCCGAAAAATTTCATATCTCAGCATCTACCCGAATTTTTTTCTCGAAACTGGGTAGGATTTCGGGGGTCTGTGTAATGACCAAAAATGATTGTAATCGACCCCTGCAATCGTATATAATTTTTTTAGAACGATTTGAAAAATTTCTTTTTCGCCGAAAAATTTAATATATCAGCACATACCCGAATTTTTTTCTCGAAAATGGGTAGGATTTCAGGGGTCTGTGTAATGACCAAAAATGATTGTAATTGATCCCCGTAACTAAATATAATTTTTTTTAAACGATTTGAAATTTTGTAATTTAATTTTTTAATAATTTTTTAACAAATACATCTTATTTTGGACTCTAGAATCTGCTATTAAAATTTTTCCCAGGGTTGGTCGGACACCTCGTATTATACAGTAATGATTCTTAAAATGAACCCCAGAATGAATATTTTTGCCCCTCCCAACTGGGGCCCCATCTTGAAGCCAGTGAATCGTGAAAGTCGTTATTCAAAAAACGACACGAGCTAAGTTGCCGACGACGATTCGTACGGAAGACCTTTTTTTCTCGTTCGTTCTCACTAGTCCTTTTCTTCGGCTGTCGACTACGGCCGTCGGCAAAAGATAAAAGTGACTCCGAGGCTTAACGATATCGCTGTGTATAAATATCTGCCGGTGTCGAATTTCGCCTCTGTCGTTTGAAATGTGAACTCTTAGTAACTCCGGATCGATCTATGTCGTAAGAATCATTACTGTATACGTGACTTTAGACAATTTTACTGTTAAGCCGCGTCCCCACTGGGTCGGCTTTTGCCGTTCGGCACGGCCGATCGGCAAAAGCCGAGAATTGCGTCTACACTGCGTCCGCATCTGTCATCTAGCACGGCCGATCGGCACCCTAAGTACTTCTCGGCAAAGCCAAACACTGCATCGTCTTGGATAGCATGGCTTGAAAAGCCGACCGGCATGCCGACGAGTCGATCGGCACGATGTCGGTAACCATCAAAAGAGATCGTGCCAAGACACGAGAGCACGAAAGTTTCATGTCAATTTCGTTCCAAAACCATCATCGAGATACAAAGATACAGGAACTTTAAACGTTAATAACTTTTTAACAAAGCCTCCATCAACAAATTGGTATTCTTTCGCGATCGAACGGAAAATTTCACAGCGCGACGATTGCTACCTCCAGTTCTGAAAGGCCCAGGCAGGGCCATAAAGCCCCGTCTTGTAACCAAATATGGTCATAGGCGAAAGATTTTTTCCTCGTGCCCATATTTTTGCATAGTCGATGTTTCCGGAGCCCGTTTCTTCCTCCGATACGCGATTTTGGGGGTGTCAACCGAATTTGGTATTAACTTTTAGCTCGACCGATTGGTCATCGACTAAGGGAAGGAGGACCCATTTTCACACCCCGTTTGGGAGGAAAACTCTTTCCTCATACCTGAACGTGGTGGAGGAAGACTTCCAGGTCACCCCCAGAACGAGGGTGCCCGAGGTTTTCTCCCCAAGTCGAAGGCTACGTTAATTTATCGAAGAAAAAACGGGACTCCGGATTAGGACGCGACGAGTGGCCGCGCGTGTTTGACAGCTGTTTTATGGCTATACACAACGATTTGCAATTTTTTTTCTCCGTTGAAAAATTTAGACACCTAATTGGATTTTCAGTAAGGAATTTTTTTCTCGAAAGTGCGTACGATTTTGGAGGTATGTGTAATGATAAAAATGATTGTAATTGATCCCCGCAACCGAAAATAATTTTTTTAGAACGATTTGAAAAATTTTTTTTCGCCGAAAAATTTCAGCACCTACTCGATTTTTTTTCTCGAAAGTAGATAGGATTTCGGAGGTATGTGTACTCACCAAAAATGATTGTAGTTGACCCCCGCAACCGAAAATAATTTTTCCAGAACGATTTGAAATTTTTGAATTTAATTGTTAATAACTTTTTAACAAAGCTTCCATCAACAAATTAGTATTCTTGATTTTCGTCTTATTTTGGCCTCTACTATCGCTCATTAAAATTTTTGCTAGAGGTGGCCGAACACCCTGTATATTCTTCTGCTACGTAAACTCGGACGCATCCAAAATCTTCGTTTTTTAGGCATTTTTTTTGCATTTGCTATTACTATAACTGCAGCAGCACCAGTTATTACTTCGTCGTCACTGTACATTTTTTGTGTACTGAAATGGCTTTGCCGCGGTGCATAGCAGTGGCACGGCCGTGCCGCCTTTTGCCGAACGCTGTGCCGATCGGCAAATGCCGAGCCGTGCCGACCCAGTGGGGACGCAGCTATCGGCAAATGCCGAGCCGTGCCGATCCAGTGGGGACGCAGCTTTAGGAATATCAGACGGTCAATCTTGGAACGAGGCAAAGATAAGAGACAGGAATAAAAAAACTATGGAATTTAGAATATATCCTAAAGACTCTTGTTACCATTACTTAAACGCAATACCGAAATAATATACTTACTATATGTTCAAAGCGGAACGAATCATTTCTACTGCTTTGGTTGCGTTTTTTTTTTAATTGAAAGGCAAACATTATGTCTAATGCGAGTTCTGTCGAACGCCATGTTTATTAATGTTTGATGATAATATGATATGTCTCTTGTTTTAACAAACTTGTTACATCAGACTATTCACATTTAAATCGGAGTTGTAAATGATGTAATATAAAGGCACCGAATTAATTTCTAACTTCATGATAAGAGGAAGCCCGTGACCACAACAAATCGTAGTAAAAAGGAAAAAAAAGAAATCGTCGGTTCAGCTACACAAATCTTACAGTTTCCACGGTTTCGTACTTTCTTGATTAAAGCAACGTTCAACTTATACGCTTACCTGCTTATGATTTATGATGTACTCTATTAATATAGCCCTCTTTTGGTCGATGTTCTTCTTGTGATCGAGGCTGTAATTCATACCCATTACCAACGCGTTGATCAAACCACCCTCCCACATATTCCACAACCATTGTGGCACGTAGCAGAATACTGCCTGTTAAAATATACATATCATGTAAATCATGCAGAATTTCAGAGGCACGAAGTATGCGTAAAGAGTTGGATTTATTGGGTTGGTCGAAAAGTAACAGAATTTTCAATAAGAAACAGAAACCATTTTTTTTTTTTTTTTAATACAGGAACTTTTATTAACTTCTTGCCAAATTTGTTCTTTTTTCTAAGCATTGCATATATGAACAAATTGAAATAAAATTAAATAGCGTACATTTGAGAAACGACTTGTAATTGAATTGCACGTGAAATTTAATTTAATAATTTAATAATTTGCCCAAAAGTTTAAAAGCACTCGTACCTTTTTAATAAAAAAACAACGTTCCTTTGTTAGTAGGCTGAAAGTAGCAGTCTATAAAAGTACTAGCCTTTATTAGTCCCAAACTTAATAATTAACACGTAATTAACATAATTTCGTTTCTCAAAAATTTCCTACGCGCGTCACACCAAAGTTACGAACTCAAAGATATCGTAGGACTTCCGCAGAGCGGCGGTTTTACGTGACAATGTTTATCAACATAGTGATTTAGATCCACAACAATTAACGTGGATGTTCAAAATGATGCACGATTGACATCAATGCAAAGATGCAATCTGTTAACCAAAGAGGAAACGGCACTTTGAATTGTATCTGCATCGAGCATAATGCACGCTTCGCGAATTCGTTGTTTAATATTTTCAGGTGCCTTTTTTTTCATTAGGATTTACAGTCGCATAAACTGCTTGGTTATTAGCGAGTTGACTGTTTTAATGGGAGATTCTAGAGGCCAAAATAAGACGAAAATCAAGAATACCAATTTGTTGATGGAGGCTTCGTTAAAAAGTTATTAACATTTAAAGTTCCGCATGTACTGAATTTTTTTCTAGAAAATGGGTAGGATTTCGGGGGTAGGTTTATTCACCAAAAATTATTGCAAGTGACCCCCGCAACCGAAAATAATTTTTCCAGAACGATTTGAATTTTTTTTTTTAGGCACCTACCCCCCCTTGTTGATTTTTCTTAAAAATTTGTTTAACACCCTATAGAAAAGTTGTTTAGTACTTTTTTGTAGCTATGTATGAGTTCTACTTCAGAAAAAAATTTCAATGAGATACGTTCACTATTGTAGGAGTTATGGCCGTTTGAAAATTGGACCACTTTTATGGTGTTTTTCTCATTTTACGGGGGTCAAGGAGCAACTTTTCCAATATTTTTAGAATCTCTACATATTCTTCGCTAAAATACGCGTTGATTACTTTTTGAAATATTAAAATCGTCCAATCAGAATGCTCCTTTTCATTGAGAGAATAAAACAAAAAGAAAAACAACAATCATCATCCACTGCAGAAATCCATTACTTATCAGCCAACCCAATAATAGCAGATATAACCGTAACTGTAACTGATATAGGCCAAAACCGTCGAACTATCGTTTCTGTTCTTCTAAACGTTTTGTAATCGGAGTCAATATCGTAATTGTTTCCGATCCCCGGTATTTCTCGACAGAAATAAAAGGCGATATAATTATCGCTTGCATAAGTTGTATTATCGGCCGTGCTAAAGTTACGCGTTTAATCTTTCGCGCTCGAGCATTCACGCGAACGGGGTTCGGATATACAGCGCGATAGGTGAAATAGGAGGCTGGTAAAACAAACCAAAAGCGCAGCTGTCCCCGAGTTTATCGGTCGCGCGCACGAGATTACTGACAAACGAGCCCTTACCTGGAAGAACAACACGAAGCACACCCATTGGTAGTACGTGTAATATTTCCTCGCGTCAACGTCACCGAAGTCGTTCGCCACTCCTGGATGAGCGACTTCCAGACCGACCTGCAACAAAAATAAAAAATATTTGTTAATTAAATTTATTCCATCTTAGCTGTGTTACAGTTTTTACGAATCGCGTCTACGTTTAAATAACAATAATTTTAATTATGGAAGTCCGGTAGGCTATGAAAGGAACCTAGGAAATTAAAAAATTAATGCAGCTTTTAAACAGTATATGACTCAATTAAAAATATAACAGACAAATCTGAAATCTCGAACAAAGTAAGGAAATCGGTGAGAAAAAAAGTATGCATACATAATTCTCTTCGCAAGTTCTTTGTTTATGAGTCAGTGACAATTTATAGTAATAATAAAATTCGAAATAGATGAATATTTAAAGGGTAATTTCTATACCTTGAAGTGATTTTCCACAGCAAATAGAGGTGGGAAAAATTGTAATGGGAGATTCTGGAGACCAAAATAAGACGAAAATCAAGAATACCAATTTCTTGACTGAGGCTTCGTTAATGAGTTAGTAAGTTATTAAAAAATTAAATTAAAAAGTTTCTAATCAATCTGAAAAAATTATTTTCGGTTGAAGGGCCCTATTACAATCATTTTTGGTGAACAGACATACCCCCGAAATCCTACCCACTTTCGAGAAAAAAATTCGAGTAGGTGCTGAAATATAAAATTTTTTGGCGAAAAAAAAATTTTTCAAATCATTCTAAAAAAATTATTTTCGGTTGAAGGGTTCGATTACAATCATTTTTGGTCATTACACATACTCCCGAAATCCTACGCACTTTCGAGAAAAAAATTCAAGAAGATGCCTAAACTTTTCGACGAAAAAGAAAAATTTCAAATCGTTCTAGAAAAATTATGTTTGGTTGCGGGGGTCAATAACAATTATTTTTCGAGGACCCCACATAAAATTCATGCATAATACTAAAAGAGACAATTGCAAGATACATGTTATACCCTACAGTCTTCGTTACATCAGTTATGGGAACTAGTTTAAGAACAATGGTGTTTGATCTTAGAAAAGTTATGTGAAAATCTAATTTAAAGTATAGTTATCCCTCGAAGTACGAGGTTTCGTTTGTACGTGGTTTTTTTCGCGATCTTTCTAGTCGTCGCGTTCTCCAAAGTCGCAGTCCATCCGCCATTACAAATGACGACATTGTGTAACTTTCTTACGACATATGTAGATCCTTCAATGATACATCAATTGAAATTGAAATAAAATGTGAAAGAAGAATCGTGACAAAATATAATAATTATACGTATGATTTGCCTGTAATTCTTGTCTTATGGTTTTTGGTTAAGATTTAAAGTGGAGGGAGAAGGGGGGTCGGCGTCCTGAACATCCGCGTACTTCCGGGGGATAACTGTACACCACAACAAAATACAGCTGTTATAATTGCTAAAGGTCGATGAGCAAAATATTAAAATTCAAAATTGTTACGATTACGATTAACAGCGGTGCAAGATTGAGTCACAAACAAAATCTTATAAGCAATAAATTAATCAATGTAATTTCCAAAAATGACATTTAAACCTCCTTAACTCTTTGGGGCACGCTGAGATTAAAAGTGTCCCACCTTTTTGGTACACCGTAATGCATGGTGGGACATTTTTAGTTCCACTTCGAAATATTGCAATAACTATTTACGTAAAACAGTCGGTAATATCTTCAACAAATGTTACAAATGTATTCACTTGTGTTGGCAATATTCAACATGCCAATACAAGTTCATCAATTGTTGCAAACGGAAGGTTTATTGCGTCATTACTATTTTTGTTTATTTTTTTACATTATGTGATACCCTTCATACCACTTTTGTTTAATTTAAAACGCAATAAAATTTCTATGCAACGTGGGTCTCTATTTTATTATCTGAAATCCCGTGCCGCGAAGAGTTAAACGCGCGCATAGTACACGAACATGAATGGAAGTATCTTCAGCTAAACCGTGGGTGGATCATCTGAAACGAATTATCAAAACTGTTTAGGATCGCGAAGGGTGAAACGAGATTACCCACCTGTCGATTGAACGCGTCCGGCATAGTGAAGGTAGACGTTATCCAGCAATAAGTGTTGATAGGATGAGTGGGTAAACCCTGGACGATACAGGAGATCGGATTACCGACGTATTGGGTGGCCGTGATCACTATCGAGCACGTGAAAAGTAGCACTGTCGTGAAGTGGGTGTGCAACCGAAACACCATAGAATCGGTCGTGACTTCCTGCCATTTCAGGTACTGACCGAGATCCCCCAGTAGCTTGTACATGATTGTTTTCTTTCGATAATAATCGTGTCGTGTTCAATCGACTGTTCAAACCGCGATCGATCCGAAAAGGAGAATATAGGAGAACCGTGGTTTCCGGCACGAAAAGCGGTAAAACGATACTAAAGTGACACGGAGAATCGTACACGGCCGTGTCCACGCGGCGTGCCTGCCTCCTTTTCCTTTCCTCTTTCTCCTTCGGGGTCCTTCTTCCTTATCTTCCCGCCCTACTCCTCGCTGGCTTTCTGTTTTTTTTTTTCCTCTCTCGTCGAGGCGAAGAGAGCGCGCGCACAACCGTGATCGGTCACCGAACCACGTTGCACGGGATCGCGAACCGCCGCTAGATCCCTCGTTGCCTCGTTGCGTGAAAATTCAATTCCGCGACGACGCGTTGACAAAACACACGTGACGTGCGTGCATCGTTCGGCGATCGATCGATTCTGCGCGGGCACGACGCGACGTTCAGGCGCGTACGGATTTTAAACAACTGAACCGACCGATACAGCGCGCGCCTTTTTTTCCCACGTGATTCTTCGCAGCAGCAGCAGCAGCAGCAGCAGCAGGTGGCCGAAACCGCCAGCGACGCACGTCTTTCTTTTCCACGATCTCTATGGAAACGCGCGACGAACATTCGCCGCTTCGTGTCCGCCACGACGCTCCGCTGTCAATCCGTGACGCGAAGTTGTGCAACTCCTGGACCCCGATGGCGTTGCGAATTTATCTCTTTCGCCGCGCGACACTCTTCTTTTTTTTTCTCCTCTCGCTATCGTCGCTGGCTGGATGATACGAACGAGCTGCTGGTCGCCGAACACAAAATTCTGACGACATACACACGTACGCACGTAGCACTCTCTTCAACGTCGACTGACGAGAAGTTAGTGGCTTGTTGTTCGGCCGGGGGGCGAGAGGGAAACTCTTTCGATGGGTTAGGGGAACTGCTGGAGTAGAAACGAGCAAACGAGTAGGAGAGGGCCCAGAAGGTGGGGATCGAAACGGTGGGGGACCGACGGCTGTTTCAAACTCCCCCCTTTATGTCTGCATTATACACTCTATACTCTGCTTGCATAGCGTATACTCCTGCGTTCCACGATGACTACCGGTTGTCCGTTCGGGGTCTCCCTTTTGCTTATTTTTTACTGATTTACTTACAACTGTTGCTCGTACAATGGCCAACGGTAGTATTTCTAATTTCTTTATTTTTAAACAACATAATGCCTATAACAAGGTCCCAAAAATAGTAGTCCCAAAATTTATGTAATGTACGTATATCGAGCCTAAATTACCACATTCCAGAAGCGATAAAAATATGAACGATAAAAGAAAAGATTCTTTTTATGCGTTTTATTTTTTCAAATATAATTTACAGGCCATAACATAGTATACTGCAATATAAAAAAAAATTCAAAATTGTAGTGTATCAAATGTGTATTCAAATTAAGACAAACTTTTGACTATTTTACATGAATCAGGTTTATAACTACTATTATAATTCTTCATGCGTCTCAACATATCAGCAACGCGAGAATCAGGAAACCGATTTCTGTATACAGTCGGTGACATAAGTGTTTGAATCTTCATTTATAAATTTATTAAAATCAAGTCGATTCATCTTGAAAATTTATTATAATTTTTCCACCGATTTTATATACTTTCCATTAATATTTTACGACTACAAATTTTTCTATATTATTTACATCCGGACTCTGAAGAGATGTTTGATTTTTTCTCGCCATTTTGTTCCACTTTGAATGTGGCGCTGTCGACATTGCAACATTCAAATGGCTTAATTTTTTAAATTCTTACTGTTTATTACAAACAATTTTTATTATAATTTGTTATAATGTTATATTAGTTTCCAAAACATTCGATTTTATCACTCGTATGCTTCGAAACTCTCGAAAACCACAGCTCGACCGATCCCTCCTTCGCGTCGAATATCGTAATGAAAGTAAATCGGTTTAATTTGATCATTAAATTCAATTGAACGCTGCGTACGTCGAGAGAATCATGCATAGGACCCTTGTACTCCTTGGGTCGTGGAAGACATAACTTTGTTCTTAGAATCTTCGCCTTGCAGAATGAATACGTGTCAGAGTTTAAAGAGAGTTTTAATATTCATTTTCTACGGCTTCCATTCTTCTGCATTTTTCAACCTCGATTTTAAAACGGCGCTGGAAAAAAAAAGCAATCTCGCAGAGGGTCATGGCAATATCAAATGCGATTTTAAACATTCGAAGTAGACTCAACTTTGAGCCATTGAACGAATTCTTTTGCTTCGTATGGTTGTTTCTCGTACATACGTGCCTTTACTTCGTCGATTTACGTAGCGTTCTCACTGGGACTACGTACAGTCTGGGGGAAAAGTATTCGTACACAATGGGCCTTGCATTTTAATTAATAATATTGTTCTCAAGTATTGTTTATATTGGCAAGTATTGACAATTTAGTTTTTAGTATAAGTTTTAAAATATGAACCAAATATGATAAAAATATAACAAAACTTCTAGAGAAAAAAGCATTGGTATACTAGCATTAGAAAATATTTAATTTAAATATCTAAATGTTTTAAATATTTCCACGTCAGCCATATTTGGGTGACAAAATTTTTCACCATGGAACTAAAAAAATTAATTTGGATTAGATAGATTATATAGTAAAATATTTGAGTAAACCTTGTTTTTATTTGAAAAATGTACGAAAAAAAAATATTGCTTAAAATGCGAAGGGCACGTTGCATGGATATTTTTTTCTCTGTGTGTACGTGACCAGATGCACGAAGCTTGAAAGGACCACATTTCACCCTACGAAACGGAAATGCCAGCAGATCTTGTCTTCCAGGATTCGTTGAAAACCATTATAGTTTTAGCTATAGCTTAATTTCCGAGAAGCAGCATCATTCGTATCATTAACTTCGTTGCCTTTGTAATTTTACGAGAAATATTTTCCACTTATAACACAGGTAGCTCTCTATATTGCTTATATAAAAGAGTATTGAGTGAAGAATAAAGATCTTTCTATTTCCAATCGATAAAACAAGTTACTGTTGTATATATAGTTTCAATTAGATTCCAAAAAAACATACGTGACTCGGGTTATTTATATTAATTTTTTATATTCATTTCTGTGCAATCTTTGATTAAATAAATTTAAATTGAATGAAACTATTCAAACTTGAATATATATTTTTTAGAACAATTTATGAATATATTTAAAAGGAAAGAATTATTCTAATTATTACTACGAAAAATTATCATTTCTATACCTTCATCCGTCCTCCATTTTATAATAACAATGTAATACAAATTAACTAACTTGATATTGAACAAACTTTTAAAATACTATAATCTGAGGATGATATTCTTTATAACAGTTATTTAGAATAAAAATTTTTTTATACTGTTTCAAGAACTTAAACCTTTATTATAATAGTTTTCAAGCCTCGAATCTTGTGTACAATTGCGTGGAAATTTCATAAAAGATTTTTCTATTGGGATTTAGAATGTTTTGAGAACAACTTAGGATTAACAGAAATTAGTTTATTGCAGGACGTGTAATAAACTGAACAGAGCTTAGAACAGTTGGCAAGTACCATTTGGCGCAGGCCTCCATTGCTATTGTACCGCGATAAGAACCGTTAGGTCTCTTGGCAGACAGTGAGCATGCAGAATTATGGAAATTTCTCTTTCCACCCACACTGCGTACAACCAGCGTCGACCAATAGCTTTCGACATGGTCAACTTTGCGAATATTAACTAACCAATAGGTCTTTATCTAATCCAACTTCTCTTGTTATGGGAGTACATACATATTCCCATTCAGAGACTTTTTAAATGAAGAATTATTATGTCTCGTGTATTTAGCTATTTTTCAAAGTCACACAGTATAATTTTCATACAATAATCTTTACTATTACTAAAGTTATTGCACGTTTCCTGTATTTATCATTAAGAAGTATGTTGATACTTGTACTCAATAGCTCTCCAAACAATTCTATAACATTTCTCTTTATACGACCACCATATTATCAACAAAATTTTTCTTTACTTCAACCTTACTCGACTAATCTATAGATTGATATCATTTTTCAATTTTTTATTTCCCCGTGAATACAATCGTGGCAGCCATTTAAAATACCATACTGCAGGAAACATGCGATTACTTAAACGGTGATAAGGATAATAGTATAAAATTTTATCTATGTTCTCTTTAAATGTAACTAATCATGTCTGCACAGTTTCAAGATTGTTCAACTATAATTATGATAAATATTTAATACCAAAGATCGTTCTAAAATCGATGGTTCCAAATGGGATCAACCCCTAAAGAGTTAAACAACTAATTATGTCTGCACAAATTCAAGATTATTCATCTGTAATTATGATAAATATTTAATACCAAAGATTGTTGTAAAAATGATTGTTCCAAATGGGACCATCCCCTAAAGGGTTAAACAATTAATTATGTCTGAGCAATTTCAAGATTATTCATCCGTAATTATGATAAATATTTAATACCAAAGATTGTTGTAAAATCGATGGTTCCAAATGGGATCAACCCCTAAAGGGTTAAACAACTAATTATGTCTGCAGAATTTCAAGATTATTTACCTGTAATTATGATAAATATTTAGTACCAAAGATCGTTCCAAGATGGTTCCAAATGGGATCACCCCCTAAAGGGCTAAATGACGATCACTTGCACGAATTTACGTCACCATTTCTAAGACATGCTCGTTAAAATGTCCCGACGTGCCAGATGCGCCTACAAATATTTACTCGTGTAAAATGAACGGCACCGTGCCTGCATACTTACATGTGTCGCGCACGTGTTTACAAAATCGGTGAAAAGAAAAATCCCAGGGGGGATGAAACGTGAAAGTTCCGGTCTTTATCAGCGACAGACCTACCGCCTAGCACCGTGCATTAAAATAATATTCCGCGAACAAAAATCGAGCGTCATTAATCTGAAGCAAGTAAATCGATCCATAAACGTCTAACGTTCTACGGCGTATCGGTAACAAGTTGCAACGCGATATTGCGTAAATATTTTCATGTGTTCTCTGCGGCTCGTATCAATGGCATTTCAAACGGGGTTTGGCAATTTACTTTTTTTCGTAAAAGGCAAATCTACCAATAGACGACTTGGATAAATAATGTTTCGACAACTGATATACTTTTATTAATTTATGTTAATTGTACAATTTGCAAAGGAAGCACACGAATTGTTCAACTTAAAAAATACAAAAATTTTATATTTGAAATCAGTATCTTGATTCTTTGTTTACATGCCAAAACACTTTTTTAATGATTTAACATTCTTTTAAATAATAATATTATATTTCCAAAATCTCTGACATTTTTCTTACATTACTCACAGAAAACAATGATTATTATAATTATTATTTTCTGATGGGCTACAAAAATTATAGCGAATATAATTATGGCGATATTAGTACAAATATAGAAACGATCTAATAAGAAATTTGTTTAATGAAAACGTACAATAACATAAATAGTACGCATAATATTGATAACACCTCGATGTTGTAAGCTGGCTAGTTATTGGTACTTTTGCCTTATTTTTGCCCGAAAAGAACTAAATTTTAACGCAGTTGTTCGCGTCCCCATATTGCATTTATCTGGCAAGAAAAATGCATCTGAGACTGAGAAAATCGAGCTGTAAGGACACCGTAAGTTGACGTTGATTCGGTACAAGGCTCTTCTCACTCTCTGAGAGCAACTTTCTCTCATATCCTTGACTTTTTCATATTGCTCTTGCTGGCTGGTGCCTCGTTTGTTTGCTTCGATCGTTAAATCGACAATACGGGCCACGAACACGCTGGAAACCAACTTTTACGATTAAAGTTAATGTCCAACAAAGATCGATCCTTGGTTACTTAGAAAAAAAGTATCCAAACATTGCAACACGTTCGGTTTAAGCATTTTCATCAGTTTTCATCGCTCCAAGAAATATGAACATCTACGATCGAAAATTGTATCTCAGAAAATGAAGATTGACTCAACTATTTAATTTCTGAACATTCTGTGCCCTTCTTTAAATACAGTTATCAAATGATTGAAAACACAGACCCAAATAAAATTAATTAACAACGTTTGAAAGATTCGAAGTCTATGTAAAGTCTTAAAATGAAAACGATTAATTCTGTTCCTAATTTACGAAACATCTATGTATCTACTACTTTTTATTTCCACTGTTTAATCGAAGAAAGAGTTTATCTACGAGGCTTTATCTAACCACTGTCCTTACTAGACATTTCCACGCTCATAGAAGTTGAAATATTACTACAAACCGAGTAACGAGCCAAACGTATGATCAGATTCATTTATCAGAACGAGACCTCCAGTTATTTGAATGAAAAGTTGCAAGTGGTGGGGATTATCTTCTTACATGAACCATTTGTCCTCCGTCGGGTTCATATAAATTAAATTCCAGTGTGATAAAATTCGAACGATCTGAAAGCTGAGATAATTCCCTGACTTCCTATGTTCCATCCACAGCTAAGCTAGCCTTCTTATTATTGTTTAAAGCGAACGTGTTGCGATACGTTGTAATTAATTACGGTAATCGTACGTTCGCTGTAATGTAATTAGACCTATTCAGGGGAAGAACGATCGTATGTGTTCGTGTAAACTACTCGTTGTAATCGTCGCCGTGGTCTCGTTTTCGTTGTAACCGGTCGCTGGTCCAAATGTGCAACGTGATGTAACCTAAGCTTTTGTGCAGACGCGCCCGTAACACGATATCGCACAAACCACCGACATCGTGGTTTCTAGACCAGTGGTCGGCAAACTACAACCCACGGGTCACATGTGGCTCGAAAAGAACGATTTTCAACGCTGTTCCTACCAAAAATGTCGAATGGCATCGTTTAAAATTTTAACACGAAATTATCTGTTAACAAGAACAGCTTTTGTCATCAATTTTATCGAAACTTGTAGATCTAGTTATTTTGTTCAGGAATACATAGCATTGTGGACTTTACGATGGAAAATTTTGTTCGCCATTTTATTTCATTTTCAACGAGGATGTTGACACTGGAATATGCACAGAATGCTTGCTCTGTAAAGAATGATTGCGAAAAAACGATGCAAATTTATTATAGAATTTTAATCAATTTTCCTTTATTGAGTGATTTTGATTAAAATAGATTTTTCATTTTATACGAATGTAATAGGTGTGTTCCAATACTAGTGATCGTTGGGTATTGCTATGGCGACTGTACACATCTCATTTAAAGTAGTATAAAATGGCGAACAAAAATTACACACCGTGAGTGTTTTAAGTCACATGCACCTTGTTGGTTATTAGTGATCACAATTAGATTACCTAGTGGAACTGATCATATTTAGAGCAATTGGTATACTTTAATGTCTTTTAATAAGTTTAAAACTTTTTTGCATGAGTCTATTTCTCGTAGGATCGTTAGTGAATTTTGTAGCTTGAATAGGTCTTTATAAACAAAAACTGTATTCTTTAAATTCATGGTGGTTTTAGACGAGTAAAAATTTTGTTGAATCTTTGGGGGCCTGAAAAGAAACTCCAAGGGAATTCAACTTGAGAGTATGAAAGTAGAAGGTACAACCTTTGAAGTAACCCTAAGAAGATTATAGCACGATTTTGTTATACTTATTTATTGTTTTACAGTAGTTGAGAAATTAAAAACGTTTTAATAAAGTGTTCTAATACTTATGATCGACAGTGGATCTATGTATATGGGATCCTCGTGGAACGATACACGTGCGATGATAAACGTTGGGAAATGGTATGGAAGATTCGTGCGAGTTTCGTTTTATTTATTAAAACGCGTTTCTATCTTATCGTGCGAGTAAAAAGTGACCTCTCAGCGAACTAGTTACTTATTGAATAATATCAACCTACACTCGCGTGGGTATGCAAAACTCGGTCAAGGCACGGGGCAACGTTTACGAATTGTATCGAACCCCTTACGCACATGGTCGCCATTAGGATGAAAACGTTCACTGCGCTGAAGCTTTTTGAACGACCATACAACAGTAAAATTTCAATTATCCGACATACTCGGGACTATATCTACATATGAAGTGATAAAAATTAGGAATAGAATCATAGACAAGGTATATACACGTACGAGTAGACCTTAGATACAATGTATGTTTTTGATCCATTTTTCTGGGGCTCTAGAGCTCCATTGATACGCATTGTTTGAATTTCGAATCATTAAAATCCTTCAATCCGTTCAGAAGTTATAATTTTTTAAAGATATGTATGAAATTTTGGGGCAACATTTCTAATCTCACATTATATTTTCGGAAAAGAATTTTTTTCTCGAAAGTGGGTAGGATTTCGGGAGTATGTCTATTCACCAAAAATGATTGTAATTGCCCCTTGCAACTAAAACTAATTTTTCCAGAACGATTTGAAATTTTTTAATTTTGTCGACTTTATCCACCAACTCGAATTTTTTTCTCAAAAGTGCGTAGGATTTTGGGGATATGTGTAATAACCAAAAATGATTGTAATTGACCCCCACAACTAAAAATAATTTTTCCAGAACGATTTGTAATTTTTTAATTTTGTCGACTTTATCCACCAACTCGAATTTTTTTCTCAAAAGTGCATAGGATTTCGGTGGTATGTCTAATAATCAAAAGTGATTGTAATTGACCCCCACAACTAAAAATAATTTTTCCAGAACGATTTGTAATTTTTTAATTTTGTCGACTTTATCCACCAACTCGAATTTTTTTCTCGAAAGTGCGTAGGATTTTGGGGATATGTCTAATGACTAAAAATGATTGTAATTGACCCTTCTAACTAAAAATAATTTTTTCAGGTCGATTTGAAAAAATGTTTTTCACCGAAACTTTCAGCACCTACTCGAATTTTTTTCTTGAAACTGCTTAGGAATTCGGGGGTATGTCTGTTCACCAAAAATGATTGCAATTGACCCCTGCAACCGAAAATAATTTTTTTAGGTCGATGTAACAAATTTTTTTTCGCCGAAAATTTCAGCAGCTACTCGAATTTTTTTCTCGAAAGTGGTTAGTATTTCGGGGGTATGTCTGTTCACCAAAAATGATTGCAATTGACCCCTGCAACTGAAAATAATTTTTTTAGGTCGATTTGAAAAATTTTTTTTCACCGAAACTTTCAGCAGCTACTCGAATTTTTTTCTCGGAACTGCTTAGGATTTCGGGGGTATACCTATTCACCAAAAATGATTGTAATTGACCCCTGCAATCAAAAATAATTTTTACAGAATGATTTCAAATTTTTTAATTTTTCCCCATTAACGAGGAATTACTGTACAATCTAATAATGCATGTGTCAGTTTTTATTCGATTTTCTGCCATCTATTGAATAATTTAAATATTCTTTCACCATGAAACTTTTCGTTGTTTTAATTAAAAAATTAAATATGACGAAAAGAATAGGTCATAACAAAATCGTTTGTTCCGTGTCGATGCTCCGATACTATTTACATAGTCGCTAAACTGTATTACAGTTAAGGTAATGTCCGTCCACTGTTGCTGTCGCATGCTTTGTACGCGTCCTTAGTCGCAATTATCTTAATTAGAGTTCGTTTATGGACGGTGACAACCAGTCGTTTTGTCGGCGAAAAATTGTTTGTTCCTCCACGCTTTCGACTAAACCACTCCGTGAATTTTGCCTGGAATAAATCTTAGAAACGTCCAAGGGCGTAGTCGCATGGGGCCCTTTCCTATTCATTCATAAATAAATAAATTTTAAATTCAATTTTCACAAGCATTCCAAAAAAATTTGCACTCCAAAAAAATTCGCTTTAATATTAGCAACTTGCAACTTCGGAGCAATTTTAAGAATTCCATAAAAAATGCTTGTAATTTCATTCATTTATGTCGTTGATTCAGTTTCTGTTATCAAGGGTTAAAAAGGTTTCAAAAATAATTCTAAACAGTTACAATAAAATTTCTGGGCAAAACTGTTCAAAGACTATTATCATTACTATTTATTCATTGAATGGAGAATTTCTTTCTCAACTCACTAGCTATAGCACGAAGAGCTCTAGAAAAGCATTGTCGTCTGTGTTAATATAAAACCGCCATTTTTTTAACAGGGGAGGGTCAAGAAACTGCATAAGAATTAGCAGAAATATATAAATGCTAATGGAGATTTGGTACTAAATTTTACTGTTAATAAATACATGGCAGAGATCAAATTTATCGATTAACCCTTTGACTGCTAAAGGCGTTTATATACGCTTTCACAAGTCTATCAATATATACAAAAAGCATAAACGCCCTCTGCATTTTTTTACTATAACACTTTTTATTGTTTTACCAATTGATTCGACATGGAATTGGATATTTTAATTTATTTGCATTTATTATTTGTTTAAACCGTAAGAATGGTCTCTTAAATCTCCGGGTACTTTTTTGGTCACCAGTCGCAGCGCCATCTATGTTAATGGATTCTTCCTAGGACGCGCCGCACTCAAAAGGTTAAATTTAGGTATCGATTAGGGCCAATATAATTTTATTCATTCACCGCGAAATAACATGAATTTCGATAATAAAAACTCTCCAATGGGTTACGACGTAAAGTCAGCCAAAAATTAGTTTGCAGAATACTACGCGAGTCACGAATATTGAATGATTTTTAACTCGTTCCGGAAGCGTGGAATATGGTACTCCAAACAATGGCGCTATTTCAAATTCGCGAAGAATACAACGATTATTAATTGCGTTTGCATTGTTAATGTGTTTGCAGAGTTACGTATCCTCTGATAGAGTTACGCGTACGGCCGTAACTGGACGAAAATTATTCGGAAAGACTTTGAATGTTGTATAATGGCGGCATTGTGCCGCTCCGTTGTCCGTAAGCGATCATTTGACGTTGCGTCGCGGCCTGAACGTCGTTTCCTGGCACCTTTTATAAATCAAACGGTCGCGAGTCGTGTTCTACGGAGTCATTACGTAAAGTTTGGAATTCTAATTTGATCATTCCCGATCGCGCGATAACGATGACTAGGTAGACCTGGCTGAACAAGCACAGACAAATGTTTCTTGCCCTCGATTACATAAACCGTTCATAAACTCTGAGATTTTTTACCGATTGGAAACCTTTTTAGCGTTGGCTTTGGCGCGCAGTCTCTCCTCAGTTTATGAGCCAGTGCAGCCAGCACGCTATGAATTCGTTGGAATGCACATACAGGGTGAATCGCCTAACTTTCCTGCCTCCTTGGCGGAGCTACAGTCTGCCCGACAGGTCAGAAATATTGCTATCTTTTGGTCTGCGCGAATAGAAAGTGCAATGTCTCGAGAATTGGTTTCGAAATTAATGTTAAGTCGACGAAGTTAGAGCCTATTTAATAATACTCGGAATTCGAAAGTGCCCAGCGATCGATTCGAAATATTAATATCTTTTCTTCACGTGGGGATTAAAAGTACAATGTTTCGAGAACTAGTACCGAAAATAACATCAAAATTAGGATCTAAGCTACGAAGTTACAGCCAGTTGTACCTAACAAGTGTTACCTAGCAGATATCTTATGTTTGCACAGATTGAAACAAAGTTCCAAGAATCTGTCCAAACGAAGTTACAGCCCTTTTAGTGATACTCAAGCAATCAGTGTACCTAACAGAATCGAAACATTTCGAAAATAACATCGAATTTAAGATCCAAAGTTGTCCCACTTATTGTTACTGATATCGAGTTCAAAAAGGCAATCAAACATATTGGAGATCATTAGCGACCAATCAGCCAATTTGTTCTAAGCAGAGCTCAACAGTATATCTCTCGATTACGTTGACAGTTTAATTGGCAGACCAATGCGTGGAAAATTGACTCCGAAAACAATTTTCCACGCGGTATACTAGATCGTTGCACTTTTCTCATCAGCGACGATTATATCAAAAGTGTGTAATGCTGTATAATAAAGTCAAGTTGACCTTGATCTCTTATGGAAGCAAAATTTGTTCAAAAACTTTCGAAAAATCATGACGACAGTCACACTGTTTTTTTTTTGTATGGATATGATGTTCGTATGAAATCGTTGTACGAAGAGTGACTTGGAGAGGTATTTGAGGTGATAAAGTTAGGCGGTCCACCCTGTATATTCGAGCACCGGCGAACCGGTTTCCACCATGGGCGTCCAGTTGAGAACCGCTGCGGGTCAATCGTGTCAATTGTGACGAATGTGTGTCGACTCTGCTCGCGTCTGGTCCTTGTAACTCTTCAAACTAAGCTCTATACTCGAATGCAGAACGTGCAACTCACACAGAACGGTACGAATGGCTGTGTTCATCGTGTTGCAAGGCATCGACAATAGCTCTGTTCACACCTCGGTTGCAAAAGTCCTGACATTTTCTTTTTCAATATTCGGATGCTAGCTAATTTAGCTGTAGCCCCATCCAGAATCATTTTCCTTAACACCATAAAAATTCATTCTTTTTAGCTTCTATCTGAGGAATCGTGTCACCTATATGCGAAAGGTCAACGTGCTAATTTATGGGGAGGAATTGTAAATAGGGAAAACTTGAGTAATTCTGGTCAGTTTTATTCCTTAAAACAATTTGTTATTTTTTCTTCTCAATGGACAATATTTAAGTAAATTAGTAAAATAGTACTTGGAGTTGACACAAATTAATATTAATCTCACATAGAGAAAGAAGGCAATGGAGTAGAATGGAGTTAAGAAAACCTATTAAAGGTTCTAAAAGAAATTAGTAAAGCAAAGACATACATAAAACAAAACAGTTATTTGGAATACTATGTTCTACTCTCTAAGAAAGGATTAAAAAATATTGAAGATTGTTCAAAACACAAGAACACAAGAACTAACAAATTTATTTAACTAGAAAAATCGACGCACTACTGAGGCCATTTCAGCTAAAAGAACTCTCTTGGTTTGAAGGGTTCAACTTTGTTGTTTAATAGAAAAATAAACTAACAATACCAACTAATTCAAATTACATTATAATCTCGAGTTTATATTTTCTTTTCCAGACTAATTGTAAGTGGAACTGTTCATCTCAAATTTTAACCAGACGATTTGCAAAAACTTAAAGACTCCTGGTTTCTTAGCACGAGTAAGTAGATTTTAAAACAAATCCTTCGCGAAATAACGGAGATGACGAGCTGGTCCTTCGTCCAAAACCCAACAAATTCAACAAACAGAACTGTGAACACTCGACGAAGCTTTAATACTACGAATCAGAGTCAATGTTCTTAAACTAGAGAATGAAAATGCCTCAGTTCGTCATAGATGAAGGAACATCTGATAATCTGCACACGCAGTGGCGTAGCTAGACCCTCCCCCTCCCCCCACAAGACACATAAAATATTCTTAAACAAAAAGAGCGCTGAAAATTAAATCTAGCTTTTACAAATTTATTTTTTGTTTCTATTTTAGATTAGCAAAATCTTTGATTACTCGTTCGAAGTCTATTTTTGTCTATTAATTCTGTAGAACAAGACTTTCCTTTGCAATATGAATTTACAACGATTATTGTTAAAACTGATGCAAACTAACGGATGAAAATCAAAATGCACTCTACATATTAGTATAATAAAGTCAGAAAACAAATGTATAATACATTTTTACATCGATGGAAGAAACGAAGCTAATTTATTTTGATTATTATTACTTTTAGCAGCTAAACTTAAAGTTATATATTAAAGTTAGAAATTAGAGTTTATCAACTGAATCTCCTAAATTATACTTTCGAATTAACTGTAAGAATTTAAGGAGCTTTGCAGCGTTTCCGTTTCCAGATAATTAATGAGTCCTGCTACAGTAAGAAGTATCTGCATTTTTCTCTAATAAGAGGCTTCCTACGATTCTTTCCGCAGAGATCTTTAATTGCGTAAAACTGTGGTGCTGTTTATGGTCGCGCCCAAAGTATGACTGGAAACCGAGTGAGACTTGTTATCTCCGTTTCTTCACTAGCAACGATTATGGCCTTATCTTCCAACACATCGTGTGCTCAGTACTGTAGTTAGGGCGTCATATTTCGGAGAAAACACTTTAAAAAATGCAAACATCCTTCATAAAGTCTGATAATTACTTATCGGTACTCGAAACAATTATTTTTGATTTGGTAATGCTTTTTCAATGAATTAAATCGTTCTTTAAATCTTGATTTCAATCAAAGGTAATCTTGAACACTTAGAAACGATGTAAGCTACAAAATGAAACAAATATTTATTTATTCATTACCTTTTAAAGGGAATGGAGACTCCAGTTTTTGGATCTTGAGTCCATTTTTTCAAAGACGTTTCTCTATTTAATTAGTGGCCAGGAAATCCAGGCCTCTTTTTGACAAAAATTCTCTAACTTCGAATGACTCTAGAGAGTGTAATTGTTTAAATTTATTTTTGCAATGAACTTGAGAAGCTTCCCCTTTAGAAAGATTTCCCAAAAGTCGACTTCCTTTTTTTTCCCCCTAAGTTATCGTACTTGGTATGTGTTCAAATTTTTAACTATGTTACAACGGTTCAAAGATTTGCAATTTTCACACGCGTCTTTAAGCATTCATCAAAAGTACTTCGTGGACTCTTGCAATACAATTTCTGGTCATGCCTCGGTCGTATATTTCTTTTTTTCTTACAAGGCGCGCATTTTATTGTTAGAACACGGCGCATTATCTACATACGCCCAAGCTTCCAGACATTTCATCGTTGAAACTCCCGTCACGAAAAGTACCGTGCAGGTACTGGAAGAAATACGGAATGCATTCTTTCGTGCCGTGTCCCTTTGCCTCTCAAACGCTTCCAGAATAAATACGTTGCTCCTCGTGAACGTATTATTTATACTTACACTCCGAGTACATTCCTAGAAATTAGTATCAAGTCGAATGTAACTAATATGGCTCTTGAACGAAATATCATTCATATTTACGCGTGTAATTTGTCTCGAAATAATGAAGAAATATTCCAGTTCCATACATAGTATAATAGATACTGCAAAATCTACAGAAGGCCTTGCAATAATAAAAATCTGAATCATTTGATGCAAGTTTCGTTATTATAAATTATTGATATCTACATAAGCTTCTAATATATTTCTTGTAGATACCATTTTTAGAACTACTAAAGTGGTAAAAATGACTCATTCGTAATTTCTAATCAAAATTGTATAAACGTCACTTAATTTTTGAAAACTCACAGGTTTCTATAAAGGGAACGATTAAACATTCATTACCATTGCATTATACGCTTCTCCTAGTATACAGAGTGCTCGGCCAAAACCCTGGGAAAAATTTTAATGGGAGATTCTAGAGACTAAAATAGAAGAGGCTAGAAAGAAATAAAAGAATTTTTTTTCTCGAAAGTGGGTAGGATTTCAGGGGTATGTGTATTCACCAAAAATTATTGTAATTGACCCCTGAAGCTAAAAATAATTTTTTCAGAACGATTTGAAATTTTTTTTTTCGTCGAAAAATTTAGGCCCCTACCTCTGGTCGATTTTTCTTAGAAATCAGTTTTTCATTTTTAATAAATTTGTTCGACGCCCTATAGAAAAGTTGTTTAGTAATTTTTTGTAGGTATCCATGAGCTCCATTTCAGAAAAAAATTTCAATGAGATACGTTCACTATTGTAGGAGTTATGGCTGTTTAAATATTGGACCATTTTTATGGGGTTTTTCTCATTTTACAGGGTCAAGGAGCTACTTTTTCAATATTTTTAGAATTTCTACATATTCTTCACTAAAATAGGCGTTGATTGCTTTTTGAAATATTAAAATCGTCCAATCCGTTCAGAAGTTATGACGTTTTAAATATATGCATGAAATTTCAGGGAAGCATTTCTCTGGCTTCACATTAGATTTTCGGTAAAGAATTTTTTTTCTGAAAATGCGTAGGATTTCTGGGATATATGTAATGACCAAAAATGATTGTAATTAACCTCTGTAACTATATATAATTTTTTTAGTATCATTTGACATTTTTTAATTTCGTCTAAAAATTTCAGTACCTACACGAATTTTTTTCTCAAAACTGGATAGGAATTCAGGAATATGTGTAATGACCAAAAATGATTATAATTGACCTCTGTAACTGAATATAATTTTTTTAGTATCATTTGAAATTTTTTAATTTCGTCTAAAAATTTCCGTACCCACTCGAATTTTTTTCTCAAAACTGGATAGGAATTCAGGAGTATGTGTAATGACCAAAAATGATTGTAATTGACCTTTGGAACTAAATATAATTTTTTTAGTATGATTTGAAATTTTTTAATTTCGTCTGAAAATTTCAGTACCTACTCGAATTTTTTTCTCAAAACTGGGTACGATTTTGGGGATACGTCTATTCACCAAAAATGATTGTAATTGACCCCTGCAATCGAAAATAATTTTTCCAGAGTGATTTGACAAATTTTTAATTTAATTTATTAATAACTTTTTAACGAAGCCTCAATCAACAAATTGATATTCTTGATTTTCGTCTTATTTTGGCTTCTAGAGTCTCTCAATAATATTTTTCCTAGGGGTAGCCGAACACTCTGTATATCTAATTTCTTTGGTACAAATAAATACGCCATTATTGTCGCTAGTTTCAGTGTTAGTATGATTCTTTGAAATACGTCTCCTTCGTTAATTGTTGACCACGTGACGTTGCAATCACAGTACGTCTTCCTACGCACGTTTAAAGTGTAACTCGGGTGGTGAACGATCAATTTTAATACTTCGCAAGATACAACCAGCGGCCATATTAGGTTCCCTGACCCTATCGTTTAAAATTCTTGCATATCAGTTTAATAATGTACGGTCATACGCCATTAGACAACAAGAAAGCGCCAAACTTCCACGAGGAATTAGTTTCTCATTAAGCAAAAATTACGTCCATTTATGGAGGACATTTCTCCGTTTGTATTAATGGCGCGGAGGGTCATTGGACAATGGTGTTCAGGTCACTCGAAATATTGCTTTAGGATCCATGGTTTACAGTCCAATCTTACCTTTCACCTCTCAAAATTGTTGTTTGTTAGTAAAAATAATAATCCCATAAAAAAGAAGCCTAATGGAAATCGTGTAAAATAGTGATAACTCATAGAAACTTTGAAAACTAGATTTTACTAATTCTTGCTGCCATATTAATTGAGATTAACCATTTAATAATTATTGATATATTTCTATTTTCACAAAATGGCACCTTCATAGCCCCCCCGTGCCACATTCTTTGTAGACTTAGAGGAAACTCGAATATACAATAGGAAATCCACGACTGAGGGACAATTTGGTCATTTTTAAATAGGATCCTTTGTTTAATTGTGTGCATGAATTATTCTCACCATTCTGGGAACTGAATCGAGTCAGCGACCTTCCAGAACACATGCGCTCGAGATTCTGAGTCAACCAAAGATTCATCACGTCGGTGTATGAATAATATAACTCCTGGCGCTGTTTTAATTCAACGAGGCACGCCTTGACGGAAGAGATCTTACGATTAATTTACTCTCATTTATCATTATTATTTTTACAATTAAAACCTGACGTTATTTTTAGTTTAAAAATTAGACTATTACAAAACTGTTAGACTAAACCTGATATTTTATAAATCTTTAATTCTTAACAATTTTAAGAATAGGAAGTCTCTAAACCAAGTATGATGATTAAATAAAAAAATGCAATAAAAAGAACTGATATTGTTAAATGATCGTCACTGTGTATAATTAACAGGAAATTATTTACATTTGATTACTAAATTTTTATCGATACAGGACAAAGTTAATCAAATAATAAGTTCCTTTTACTCAATTTTGAAAAGTTAGTCGAGTAAAAATATCTTTAGGAAAACACATTTCGCGAATATTGTCTTTCAAAAATTAATTTGAGCTGCAGCCAGTGCCGGATTTAAACAGAGGCAACCGAAAAAGGGGGCGCTTGAAATTCCAGAAATCGTAGAAATTAATAATTCTTTTATTATACATCGCTAAATTGAAATTCAATATGTAATTCGTTATCGAAATATTGATCTTAAAAATAAGATACGCACATATTCAACGAATTTCTCCGTGGTACACAGTTCTTCGTTAAGTTAGAAAAGTGGAAAAATATTTAAAAGTTACAATACATATTGACTAAATCTATTGAAATTATCTTTACATTAAATACTGGCCGCAACGACGTGATAAATGATTTCGCTGAGAAAACAGCGAGACGTAATCTATGAAAATTTAATCCAAAACAAATCACAGCTGTTATAGTTGCCAAAGGCTGATGGACAAAATGTTAAACTGTTATTTGCGATTTGCAACGGTGCAAAATTGAGTCACGAATAAAATCTTACAGGCAGTTAATCAGCATGAAATAAAACTTGCACATTTTTTAAAGCAAAATGTGAGTAGAATAATACAAGTGATACGATTTCGTCATATCTTACGTAATAAATAATCATTTCCTAGGAAAGTATTATTCATTGTGCATTCTGTGATAGCATAAATATACTTACTCGTATCTCTTTTAAATAATTTTGTCCTATTCGCTGTTAGTGATGTTTATTTTTTTCTAATAATTTATCGTGACGTAAGGGTGTAAATAAACATCAAGCCATATGGGTCAGCGGTTCCTCCTCGGAAGGAATATTTTTGAAACCTTCGCGTTTTGCTTGCATGTCCTCGGCCAATTTTTGCAAAAGATCCTTGAAAACATAGTTGTCCAGATTCTTAGCTATATAATATAGAAACAACCAGTCCCCGTAATGGCAATCATTAGTGACCGTCAGCACGTTCCACGGGTTATATTTCCCTGGACAGGCCATAGAAAACACAATCTTGTTGAAGGATGTGCTCCTGCGAATACGAGAAAACAGTCAATTAACAGAAACTACATGTCTCGATGAACGTTAAGTCCACTGATCACACACGCAACGAATCAACGAAATTTTGTACAAATTTGAACAATATACGTGGGTGTCTTGCTTAATTTGAGCATCTTAAATATTTTATTTATTTTTGGTGATAGGAAAAACGTCGAAGGAAAACGTTATTTGTTTGGAAAGGTAAAATATTAACATTCTCGTTCTTATGCTAGGAAGAAGCATAAAATAAGTAAAATGACAGGATAAAAACCTCAGAAGGGCTTTTATATTTGAAAATGTAATTTTCAAATCTTTGAAAATCTGATCCTCAAAAAGATTGTTTATTGCAATATTTGCCGCATCCAAACAATTAATATTTATATACAACCCTGGGAAAAATTTTAATGGGGGATTCTGGAGGCCAAAATAAGACGAAAATCGAAAATACCAATTTGTTGATGGAGGCTTTGTTAAAAAGTTATTAACATTTAAAGTTCCACCAGTATTGAATTTTTTTCTAGAAATTGGGTAGGATTTAGGGGGTATGTCTATTCACTAAAAATGATTGTAATTGACCCCTCCAACTGAAAAGATTTTTTCCAAAACAATTTGAAATTTTTTTATCCGTCGAAAAATTTCTAACATTCTCGAATTTTTTTCTAGAAAGTGGGTAGGATTTAGGGGGTATGTCTATTCACTAAAAATGATTGTAATTGACCCCTCCAACTGAAAAGATTTTTTCCAAAACAATTTGAAATTTTTTTATCCGTCGAAAAATTTCTAACATTCTCGAATTTTTTTCTAGAAAGTGGGTAGGATTTCGGGGGTATGTCTATTCACTAAAAATGATTGTAATTGACCCCTCCAACTGAAAAGATTTTTTCCAAAACAATTTGAAATTTTTTTATCCGTCGAAAAATTTCTAACATTCTCGAATTTTTTTCTAGAAAGTGGGTAGGATTTCGGGGGTATGTCTATTCACTAAAAATGATTGTAATTGACCCCTCCAACTGAAAAGATTTTTTCCAAAACAATTTGAAATTTTTTTATCCGTCGAAAAATTTCTAACATTCTCGAATTTTTTTCTAGAAAGTGGGTAGGATTTCGGGGGTATGTCTATTCACCAAAAATTATTGTAATTGACCCCCACAACAGAAAAGATTTTTTCCAAAATGATTTGAAATTTTTTTTTCGTCGAAAAATTTCAAATATTCTCGAATTTTTTTCTCGAAAATGCGCAAGATTTCGGGGATATGTCTATTCACCAAAAATAATTGTAATTGACCTTCGCAACCGATAATAATTTTTTCAAAACGATTTGAAATTTTTTTTTCCATCGAAAAATTTCACACCTTCTCGAATTTTTTTCTAGAAACTGGGTAGGATTTCGATGGTATGTCTATTCATCAAAAATGATTGTAATTGACCCCCACAACCGAAAAGATTTTTTCCAAAACGATTTGAAATTTTTTTTTCCGTCGAAAAATTTCAAATATTCTCGAATTTTTTTCTAGAAAGTGGGTAGGATTTCGGGGGTATGTGTATTCATAAAAAATGGTTATAATTGACCCCTCCAACCGAAAATAATTTTTCCAAAACGATTTGAAATTTTTGATTTTAATTGTTAATAACTTTTTAACGAAGCCTCCATCAACAAATTGGTATTCTTGATTTTCGTCTTATTTTGGCCTCTACAATCCCCCATTCAAATTTTTTGACCGAACACCCTGTATATCAATTGTTGAAGATAATAGGAGGAATTATTGGAATTATCAATTGTAAATAGTAACCTTGCATGCAACACCATAGTTAGTAGTCGCCATATCAACCCGCAACCGGTTAGCACCGCAAGAATTATAAACCAAAACCAAAGAAACACATAGATCTTTTCGTTCACGATGTTCAGTGCCATGACGCAGAGAGCGTCGATCTCCTGGATCGTCCCTGTGGGACCATATTTGTGAAAAATGCACTTGGTTACCTAAAACAACTTCATTTGAAATACCAAAGGATACCCAATCAAATATTAATCATAGTAACATACCCTGTTATTTATAAAAATACCTAATTATACAAGTACTTTTCTCTCAACAGTTTTAGTGTATTATTACAATATTTCTTTTCTATTTTAAACCAAAATTATAGTATAATATTGTTTTTAATTGAAAATTATACAAAAGAAGAAGATTTTGTTAATTAAAATGCAAAATTCGAGGTGTATGAATACTTTCTTCTCTGATTCTATTATACATTATTAAATTCCCGAAAACAAAGATCTTTACAATACAAAAGAAATGTTTGTTAAATAAATTTCAGGATATCGAACAGCACGAACTTATGGAACGATCTAATATAAACTTTTATACGATGTTTGATTAAGAAAAAAATAAATATTTGTTAGTAAGTCTGAGAATACCTTGGGAAACGTGACATCGAGAGGATCCATCGTGCTATGGGGATTGCTTTCCGATACCGTTTGACCGAGCCCCATGAAAGCGCCGCCGAGGAACCAGTCGGTGAAATAAATTTGCGAAAGCACGTTTATGAAATTCAGGACCTCGCAAAGGCCCAAGTAATACGCCCACGGTCGGTTCAGGTGGATACGATTTATGAAAGCGACGCGAATGTGTTGGATCTTCTCGTCCCGTTCCTGTCTCGTAGGGACCGTGATACCGTTTTCGGTCTTGAAGGAGGTGTCGTGCAGAGCCAAGGTCGACATTTGCAAACCGGACACCAACGCCTTCAAACGACCTCCTGCATAGTTTTTTTTTTCGAAATATTTCTTTTTCAAACACCGTCGAACCTTCCACGTTGCAACGATTTCGAATCGCTTTTACACTGTTCGAAGAACAAAAATCAGAAGCGGCGAAAGCGTTGCAAACTAGTGGAGTTTTAGATATCGTGGACACCCGTGTCGAAAAATAGTAATATTATCCTAGATATTAAAGTTGTATTCAATGTAAATTAAATGTAAATCAGGACACGAACAGGTTAGAATTTGTTCGAAGGAACATGGCGTGTGCGTCACTCGCCTGAAACTTTCAGGATGTGTTCGCTAACACGTTGACTTGAATTTGTAGTATTAAAACCCGGAAATGTTCGTATAAACATTGCTTCAAAGTTAATAAGCAGTAAGGAACGTTCGTTTCAAGTTTGAAACGAGAATTGTAAGCTCGGAATGTCGGCCATCGGTGGCCGCCATGACAGTCAACGTGTTAGAACTACAAAAGAATGGTAAAGTGAAATATTGAATAATTTTATATTTTTAAAGACCGAAAGTAACGATAAGAAAGCAATCTCAGCGTTTAAGAAAAATCTTGAAAATATTATCGGTAAATATATCGTTATTTATGAATTTCGATTTAATACTACCCGATAGTTACTGATATGCAAATACAGTGAATTTCGTAAGTATTCGTACCCTCATTGCTTATGGGAGAAATTTGTTGAAATCAAACTATGCATTCCGGATACAAATACCATAGAAAATTAATGGGTGGAAATAGGTAAAAGACTACGCGAATTTTCAATAAACAAATGCTAAAAGGAAAAATTTGTAGAAGTTTGGAATAGTATTGAATCAAATATCACTTTAAAACTGATAGAAAGTATACCAAATCGATTAAACGATATAATGTCATAAAGGTAGACCCACGAAATACTAGAAAATTAATACAAAGTAAAAAAGTTACCGTAATATGCGATTTTTTGACAAAATTTACTTTATATATGAGTTTATTTATAACAAAAAGTTTATTGCAAAGCTTCAAATGCATCCTTCGATCTCAAGTTTCTCTTACAAGCAGCGAAGGTACGAATACTTATGAGAGTGACTGTAAATATACCGGTATTTATGAATTTCCTACCGATAACCATCGGTAATTACTGCTATGCAAATATACAGAGTGTCCTATAATTTAGTTCAAAATTGTGTCTTCCGTAATGGAGTATGATCCACGGATAGAGAGCTCGTTATAGCGTTCAAATATTTCACCATTTTCTTTTGTCTCCGACGAAACAGGAGGTGAACACTGACCAGTTCCAATTGCATGACGCACCCTGTATAGCGCGACTGACCTTCAGCATTCCGCCACAGGTAGTGAGGCATGTAAAAGAGGATCGCCTGAAAAAACAGAACGAAAGGGACCCACTGGTAGTAAGCATGGTGGACGACGGGGTCGTCTTTGGTCGCTGGTCCCACGCCAGGGTGAGGAACTATGCCCAGCTCGACCGACGTGGCGTTCATGTGTTTCACCTACGAAATTCATTCGATTTTCTACCGGTACATTTTAGATAGCCACCGCGTCTAATTCTGATATTTACCACGGTGTAGGTGGACATGAAGAAACAGAATGTGTTGACTACATGCTCCGCCACCGCAGAACTGGCAACGCACCTTGTCCATAAAACGCAACAAATGCAATCAACGATTTTCATCACGTTTATATCTCTTAAGGGGCCTTTCTACCTTGTGGGATTAAAAAAATCGATATTTTTTTTTTTGCATTTTCCTTTAGTATGTTGTCTCGAAAATATATCTACCAAATATTAAATTGAAATTTGAAAAACTAACGAAGTTATAACCTGCTGAAATGTACCGCGCGCAGGTATAACAACTGGACGTGAAACTTTAAAGCTGTTTTTCTCGAAACTACATTTTTCGGCACTGCGTGCGTGATAACTAAAAAACTATTCAAGATATCAACATGAAATTTATACAGTATCTTCAGAACTGGTCTCCCTATAGCATGAACCAGGATAATTGCGATATATGCAATACTTTTTCTTTTATTAACAAAAAAGCAACCAAATATATGAAAATATTCAGTATTTTTTCGTAAAATAGCTGCCATTTTGCCATTTTTTGTTTTTTTTTGAAAAGATCCTAGTTCATGCTATAACCACACTCATCTATATTAAGAATATCGTTGGTTTTAGGATTTCGAATAACTTGTTCGCAAGATATCACGTACGCAGTCGGGTGCCGTTCGTAAAAACTGTTGTTTGATGATCAACAAAAACAGCGTAATCAATAGATATTATGCGTTGCAAAAATTCGTAAATATAGCTAAATATATAATAAATGTATCTACAAAATCCGGAATTAATCGCTCTTTAATAACCCGCAAAAAAAAATCACAAAGAAACACGTATTTTTCATGCCTACAAGGTAGAATGGCCCCTTAACACTGTCTCGATAGGTGCCTTTTTACACCTTTACTTTTGGAGGCAAATGTTAGACACCAGAAAATGTTCGTGTGACTTTCTATTATTTATTAAAAACAGTGTTATAATATTCCCACCATGGAAAGCTTAAATAGACTAGTTTCTCATTTTTCATTCGTTTCGAGGAAATATTGTTCATGCAAACGTGAAGATGATACGCGAAGATATAAAGTGATATTTGCGTTACAATTTTACACTTGGTTTTTGTAGCAAAAATAATTCGAACAATTTAAAAAAATTAATGACAATAGCTCCCCCATGATTAAAAAATTATGTGAATAGCCCCCCCAATGGATAAAGGTATCGATTAAAAAGTTTCATCGCATCTTTACCATAGTTTGAAACTCTATTTTCGCGACTACCATTTGTTCATATTTATAATAATCTTTCTAGTAAGTAAGCATGTCAAAAACAATTGCTCGTAAAAAAAACTCGAGACCTTTGCACTACTGGAACGTACAAAATTATGAAGCCTTAAAGGAAGTTAAGTTAAGTTAAGTTTTTCGAATAAAATTATATTGCCTGAAAGTAGCGATTCTTTGTGATCAGATTAGTATAAATCTGCACGAACTTTCACCAGTATCTAACATGCATGAAAATTGTTAATGTGAATTATGTTATTTGTAATATTAATAACTTCAAGTTCAAATTTAAAAACGTGTCTTTTGACATTTTCGGTAGAAACAGTGTTAAATAACCAACGATTCATACCAAAAATCATCCACCACCTTTGCGTTTTTTTTTAAATATTTCAATTATTCAAAAAATATAACTTTCCATATAAAACAATCACAGTTTGCTTCGATCAGTGGTTCTCATCCTTTATCTTTCACGGTTCCCATTTTGGTGGTTTAAAGAATCTCACTTGGCCGTTTTTATGCAAAATTGGACAAATTTTATTCCCGATTAACAAATAAAAATTGCTTTGTTCGCTGGTATATTCGTTAATGGATTCTGATTTATAAAAGAATTTATAATAAAAATTAGTTTACGAATAAGTCTAGTATTTTTTATCGATGAATAAAATTTATCCAGCTCTATTTTTATGCAAAATTCTCTAGAATAACGTTTTGCAATATTAGTTTAATCGTCGTTGAAAATCTTGACTCGATCATATTCAATCTGTTTATAATTACATAAACTAGAAAATTTTACAATTAAAAATTGTCAAAGAAAAATATATTAAAACTTATTAAGTTTTCAATCTCATTTTCAAACTCATTAAGATTAAAATGTTTGCAAAATTCGTTTCCCAAAAAGAATATTCTATAAACCTATATAACTTGTGATTGCACGAAAGGTTTCCTATTATTTTAATTTACAGTTGCATCAATGATTTACAATAGTCATTGAGAATCTTTCTTTGTTTATTACAAGCGTGTTTTATATTGACTAACGCGTAATCGGAAGTAATGTATGATTTTCAGTACGAGAGTTTGTGTATTATAATATTTAGGCGTGATAAACAGGCTGTATCCTGAAACGCGACAAAAATTTATTGGTATTCTGAAATAAATATTTTGAGAACTGTTTTTATAGCAAAACAGACATTTTGGATTTTTTAAACGGGACCACTACTTTTTTTTTATATTGTAGGGGACGTCGAGACTAATTCAAAACGCATACATGTTACTTGATACTTTTTACTAACACATTGATACATTTACAATAGTGAAAATGGAAAGATTTAGCTTCTCGTTGTATTTTACTTTTAAACATATTTGATCTTGCTTAACGTACTATAATGTATTATTTATGCTGTTTATAATAGCATAAATAAACATTGAACATAAAAAGACTGCATTTTATTTGACACTGAAGAGATTATTATACCTAATCATTGGACTAGAAACGATAAGCTGTGTTCCCATTTCCACTACTATAAATCTGGTAACATGTTACTAAAAATATTGCGTAACGTGCGTTTTAACCTCTTCAGGGCCAAATTATTTTCATTTCATTCGAAAATTTATTCATAAACATATAATCGTACTATCAGAGTTAGCCTTGCATTATCAAATAACGAATAAAAATGTTAGAATGAATGAAACGTACATAGAAGTTAGTTTACAAATAAATCTAAAATTTCTATTCGCTATTTTTGAATAAAATTTGTTCAACTCTGGTTACTACCACGATGTAATATTTAAAATAACTTAAAAACTAAATTCATGGAGTCCCGTACAACCAGAGATGAGCACATTCAACCCCCAAGCGTTAAAAAATTTTTTTTTCGTCATTTTTATACTTCTCTTTCTAAATTTGTTTTCTCACTCAAATTTTACATTGCCTCGAGTGGTTATGCATTGTGAACAAAAATCTGTAGATTTTAACAGAAACTCGACTAATTAACAAATTATTTTTCGTTATTTTTATACTTCTCTTCCTAAATTTGTTTTCTTACTCAGATTTTATATTGCCTCGAGTGGTTATGCATTGTGAAAAAAAAACTAGATTTCAACAGTTGTAACCACCCCTATACGAAACTCGACTAATTAACAAATTTATGCTAATTTACACAAATATACTTCTCTTCCTAAATTTGTTGTCTTGCTCAGATTTTATATTGCCTCGAGTGGTTATGCATTGTGAACAAAAATCTGTAGATTTCAACAGAAACTCGACTAATTAACAAATTTTTTTTTTCGTCATTTTTATACTTCTCTTTCTAAGTTTGTTTTCTCACTCAGATTTTACATTGCCTCGAGTGGTTATGCATTGTGAAAAAAAAAACTAGATTTCAACAGTTCTAACAAACCCTATACGAAACTCGACTAATTAACAAATTTATGCTAATTTATACAAATATACTTCTCTTCCTAAATTTGTTTTCTCACTCAGATTCTACATTGCCTCGAGTGGTTATGCATTGTGAAAAAAAAATCTGTAGATTTCAACAGTTCTAACCACCCCTGTACGAAACTCGACTAATTAACAAATTTATGCTAATTTATACAAATATAGTTCTCTTCCTAAATTTGTTTTCTTACTCAGATTTTACATTGCCTCGAATGGTTATGCATTATGAAAAAAAAAACTAGATTTCAACAGTTCTAACAAACCCTATACGAAACTCGACTAATTAACAAATTTATGCTAATTTACACGAATATACTTCTCTTCCTAAATTTGTTTTCTCACTCAGATTTTACATTGCCTCGAGTGGTTATGCATTGTGAAAAAAAACTAGATTTCAACAGTTCTAACAAACCCTATACGAAACTCGACTAATTAACAAATTTATGCTAATTTACACAAATATACTTCTCTTCCTAAATTTGTTTTCTCACTCAGATTCTACATTGCCTCGAGTGGTTATGCATTGTGAAAAAAAAATCTGTAGATTTCAACAGTTGTAACCACCCCTGTACGAAACTCGACTAATTTTCTTTGTATAAATTATATTTCGATCAACAGCGATTCAATTTCTGTTACATTCTGTCCCATCTTTGTTTTCCGTATAAATAAAAAAAATTCGTGGCTCTTGGAAGAATCTCAGACGACCTACGGTTTCTAGTTCTGTTATCAAACATTGAATGAAAAATCGTGGGTCACGTTGCAGGATACACCCTGCACAGCCGTAAAATTCAGTACCTGATGTGCTCGCCGAAAAATTGTCTAGACGACACCAGAAGCGAACTGATCAGCAGTATCAGAAACGTGGCCCTGTAGTGTAACTTGAACACTAATCGCGAAACAACGAATCGTTAAGTCGTAACAGGTAACAAAAAAAAGAAGAAAGATTAATCGAAGCAGATCGAGTCTGGATAGTTTATCAGTTACCGATATTGTCAATGGCCACATAGTCCTGGGTAACTTTTAACTTGACATGGTCCTTGAGGACCGAAAACGTGGCTAAGACGGTGGCCATATCGACGAAAACGATCAGAGTTCCCTCGATCGCAACTCTCTCATTTGTCTCCACGGGGGCTCTCGTATCCTACAAAAATATCGCGTCGACTTTCGAAATGCCTACCGCGAACTGCTCAGCCTTACTCGAGAAACTAATCGAGCTTCCACAATACCGACGGAATGTTAATCAGGACCGCACTGAGCTCGCGAACTGCTGGTAAATCTCGTTTCTTGTTATCAGTAGCGACGATTGCGCAGTAGCTTTGAGTGACAACGCATCACGAAATTGGTATCAAAGCTAGAGGTAGAGTTTCAATCTTATTATTGTGAAGGCACTTATTCGTGAAGATAAGGCTAGATAACATCGCGCTGAGGCGGCGAGTACAATAAGAACGCGATCGAGGCTCCACCCAGAGCCATACTGGCCCACAATCGGCGCCCCTGAATCGAGTGGCGTAAATAAAAAATTATGAAAAATTCGAGATAGATAATAGCAAGAAAATGAGAGGTTGTAACACTTTGAGTTTAGAATAGGTCTACGTAAAAGAAATTGTTCTTTCAACGACCATTACTGAACGAATAATATGTTACCTACTTATCTGAGAGTATTGAGTTCAAACTGTTTTGTTATGTATCAAGAAATGTTTATGTTATCATGTAAAACGTGGGAAGTAGAGAAAAAATTTTTCAAACGTATCGTAGATAATGGAATATCAAGATATTTATTTAATTAAATTGCACTTAAAAAGGAACTTAACGTTTTGGTATGTAGAAAGTTACTATAGAAATGAAAAATGATTTGTTCTTGTTCTTTGGTAAAAATTTTATTCCAACTGCACTCCATCGTTGCAGGTATATCTGTACCTTTTTTAATTTTGTAACTGATACCAACTGACAGCGTTACAATTGTTGCAATTGTTACGATAAGTATTCCCTCATGAAATACCGAGTTAAAGATTTAAAACAAGAAACATCAACTTTTAGATATCGAGAAAGTTACTTCCTTCATTGTACAGTTTTCTAATAGCATCTTAAGTATGATAGATGAGCGTGTTCTGAATGTATACCTGAAACTCTATATTTATTATCATTTTTAGAAAATTTTATCAGTCTGTCCTAAATATTAAATATGCTCGTTTTATTTGGTACATTAACTCGTATATATTTTGTCTCGTGTTAACAAAAAGTATAAAAATATCTTGAATAGCATTTTCGACGCAAGTCCAATTTCCTGAACTTATTCCATTGTTAAAGTTAAACTAAACGCCATTTAAAAAGTGCAAAAATCATCGATGATTTCGTCACGCGTATTTCTGAAAACACGTTTTCCCTTTAAAGATATTTCTAAATCCTGATAGCCCACGTTTTGCTTGTCATTGCCCGTCAGAGGTCTGAAAATTCTTAGATCGCACCTGGTTACGAATACAGCAAAAACTGCGAATCGTCGTCTTCCAACGCATTGTATCAATTCGCATTAATCTTTGCCTCAAGTATGCGTTACATTTAGCACAATCATACAAATGACAAATATTATACGGTTAATCTATATGAAACTTACGATTTCACTTAATCGCTTCTATATCAAGACAAATAATGATTAATCTGTTTAAAGATTTTCCTTATCCAACGTTTTTTTCTATTCAGAAGTGCGTCCGTGAAATATAATAGTTATTGTTAAGTATCAGAAAACCAGCCTCGATTCTCCGATACGAAGGAACTTATATAATACGAATAAACGAACATTTTCTTTACAGGATTAAAACTTGATTATGATCTTCCTTAATCATTTATTTTAAGAGCGGAAAATAATTTGTTTTGGTTGGCCAGCGTTGACCTTGTATTTAAATGTAATCAAACATGTCTAGAAACTTTTATCTATAGGCGAGTTTATATCAGTAATCGTCAATTCATGTCTCAGGAAGAAAACAATACCACCTAATCCCATCGATATTTTGTATATACAAGTCACTACACAATAGGATATTTTCTAATTGCAAGATATTAATCCAAGTTTCCAGAAAATATTAGTCAGATATCAGGGCAATTGCACACAAGTATAGATAACAAAGATTATTCCAACTGAACTAATTTCTCAAATTAAATTTGTTCCTTACTCTGGAAATATGTTGCATACTTGTATGTACCATTTGTCGTATTCGATTACCAATTTTTTTCCATAGATAGAGGATAATGTTTAAATTTTTATTTGTCATGAGAACGAATAGTATTAGTCTATTGAATAATAATTTTTTTTCTGAATTTATTTGTACCAAAGAAATTAAAATGATAGATACATGAAAAAATATATTATAATAAATATAAATAAATGTTTATCCATTCTTTTACAGAAAATTGCAGTAAACATTCAAAAATTCAGTCGAATAAATTTTGTACAAGTTTTACTAAAAATTACAAAATTACAATTTTGACTGGTTTGGTAGTTCCAGTGTTAAAGACCGTTTAAATAGAAAATTAAATATTAAACATTTGCAAAAGAAAAAAAACATAAAGATTGCACAGTGTGCTCCAACCATAAAGTACAAGGAACAGGCAAAGTAAACTACGTAAAACGCGCGAAGCAAAGGGTATATGTTGGAGTGTTTCGAAGAATGTTTTCTTTTGCCAATCTTTCTCAAACGTGGACTTTCACGTGAACAGTTGAGTCTTTCTATGAAAAATGGTTGGTAACTCGTTGAAACGGAATATTAAAAATGTCTCGTAGAGTTAAATATTTAATTGCCTAATATCGTGAACGTCAAACGTTGAAGATAGAAAGCCTCGGGTCAGGTACGAAGGGGAGAACGAAACACGTTGGGAAGACGAGAGGGAACAGGACGAACGTGGAAGAGCAAACTTCAGCGAGGAAAGGTAGAAGGCTGAACGAGGACAGGAACGAATAGGTGGTGGGGATAGAATGTCGAAGGTAGGACTTTGACCGGCCGTTGCCCCTAATGCGGTCGCCTCCAACCTGCGAACCGAACAGAGATCTTCGAAAGAAAATTCTGTCCTCTAGTTTCTCTGTTCATATATGTCCACGATATTTCATCATTCCCAAGCCCGTTTCTACCTACCAGGCCATCTACAGCGTACCAGAATCACGGTAAAACTACCATGCTTGTGTAACCTTGTTTATTCCTTATAGCCTGCAACCAGGTAAGGTGAAGGTACACTGCTGGACAAAAAGACGAAATTAATCGAATTTTTATCCGTTAAAGGCAAGTGTCCTCATTACTGGACCTCGTTTACAGTCTTATTTATTATGTTTTGTTCAAAGAGATAACAGGAAGATCGTACAAAAGATGTGAATATTATACTTGGAAGTATATTATTTTTTTTGCTAATATGTGAATTTATTTCTAGGTAACATATAAGTTGGGACCTTGGTCGTTTGCTTAAAAATTGACGGATTTTTATAAGATAAAGTTACGTATATTTCAGCAGCGATTCACTAAAACTAGAAATATACGAGAAATTATAAAATGGAGGACAAACTTTCCTTTGTTTGCATTATAATTCTAGTTATGAATTTTCATCATTTACTAATGTATTGTATCACTATCACTAAATATTAATCTATCAAAAACTTGTTCTATGTATATTAGGGAATATTGTTGATCAGTATTGAGGATACAAGGTGGCCAATAAATGATGCAATTTTCACTATAATTTTAGTCATAAAACTAGAGACTTCAACGGGTGTACAGAGATGTTCGGGAGATACTAGAGGCCAAAATAAGACAAAAATCAAGGATACTAATTTGTTCATTGAGGCTTCGTTAAAAAGTTATAGAAACATTTCTGGCCACACAGTATATTTTCGGTAAACATTTTTTTTCTCGAAAATAGGTCGGATTTCGAGGGTATGTGTATCGACCAAAAATGATTGTAATTGACCCTCGCAAACAAAAATAATTTTTCCAGAACGATTTGAAATTTTTTAATTTCATCGAAAAATTCCAGCACCTATTCGAATTTTTTTCTCAGAACTGGGTAGGATTTCGGGGGTATGTGTATCGACCAAAAATGATTGTAATTGACCCCTGCAAACAAAAATAATTTTTTCATAACGATATGAAATTCTTTAATTTTGTCAAAAAATTTGTCCACTTTCCTGAATTTTTTTCTCGAAATTGCGTAGGATTTCGAGGGTATGTCTATTGACCAAAAATGATTGTAATTGATCCCTGTAATCAAAAATAATTTTTCCAGAATGATTTGAAATTTTTTAATTTCGTCTAAAAATTCGCGCAACTATTCGAATTTTTTTCTCGAAAATGGGTAGGATTTCAGGAATATGTATAATGACCAAAAATGATTATAATTGACCTCTGTAACTAAATATAATTTTTTTAGTATCATTTGAAATTTTTTAATTTCGTCGAAAAATTTCAGTACCTACTCCAATTTTTTTCTCAAAACTGGGTAGGATTTCGGGGGTATGTGTATTGACCAAAAATGATTGTAATTGACCCCCACAAACAAAAATAATTTTTTCATAACGATATGAAATTCTTTAATTTTGTCAAAAAATTTGGCCACTTTCCTGAATTTTTTTCTCGAAACTGGGTAGGATTTCGAGGGTATGTCTATTGACCAAAAATGATTGTAATTGATCCCTATAATCAAAAATAATTTTTCCAGAATGATTTGAAATTTATCGTCATACCTAGTTTTATTTAAAAAAATAAAATTATCAACGAAACCAAAAATTTGAAATATAAAACAATGAATGATATTTAACGTTTAATATTTTACAACGCCTTCTTTATATTTAATAACATCGTCGGTATTACATTTTTAATGCTTCGATTTAACATTAAAATACATATGCAACGTTTGTTATTCAAATTAGGGAATCTTCTTCATCGATGGACTCTGGGTCCATTCGGTCCAATGCAACCTTTTTCTTTCAGAGTCGTGAAGCATTGGGTTTTTTAATACACTGTAATAATAATATTAATACTAAGCAGGCTTGTGAAATCGACGACATTAACCCATTTGCATCATTTGCTTACAAACTCCAGTTCGTAAGTCATTGGACAGTTAATGAACGTGGAATAAACAAGAATTGTCATTGCAAAGCGATGTAAATTGTGAAATGAAGCTAACATTTATTTATTCGTTACAATATAAAGCAAATTTAACTTGTATTATATGTTATAATTAGACTGCGGATATTTATGCATTTATGGGAAATTTAGATTGTCAAAAAACTATAGAATGCATTTAATATGCAAAAATATAACAAAAACTCAAGTAAGATAAAAATTATTGTATTTAGGGGTTGAAAGAACCCTCTACGAAGCTCTTATTTTATTAATTTTATTAATAAATATATGAATTTGCATAAAAATCCGCAGTCTAGTTATAATAATGCACGAACAATTTAAAAATTTTCGTTTTATGAGCGTGTCAGCATCATTTGAAAACGATCGTACAAATTAATGGTGGAGTCCCCGTCGAGTATGTTTTCATCAATTTCGTTCCGTGGTTTCTGCAATATTTTTCACTGGTCCTTTCATATTAATCGCGTTTATTACTCGTACAATCTTACTTGTTGCACGTTCATTTTAATTTTACACTTTCTCAAATATTTCTACTCGAGTTAAATGAAAAAAAAAAATTTCGAGACTCAGGCATGCTTCTTGTTTCTTCTGTGGTAGAATTTATTATGGTTAAACGCGAACCGACGCATGGACGAACACAAAAGATATGATTGGATCAAAGTACGCAAGTAATTCGCGCGCAATAGCTTGATTTCACGGCACGTTAACGTTAAGGCTAAATTATGTGGTCGAGTTACTAATCGGCAAAATGAGAATAATCATCCCTGTGTCCCCCGATGCGACAGAACAGAGGGATCTGAAATTGGTTGGACCTCGAATGCTCGAACGAGCGTCGAGGTTCGTTTTACTGATCGTTAATTTCTAATCGGAGCACACGCTCGTGTAAGGAACCCCTGCAGTCATTTGGTTGTTATGCGATTTAATCAAATCCACCGGTGGGCTGATAGATATTATGCAAGGCCATCGGTATAAAGTTTAGCGAATGGCACGGAAGTATCGGCTCTTCGATGTGAAATTTTCACTTCGCCACAACTTTGCCACTTAGACATAACTTGAACATTTACAGCTCCTACGATTAACACTAGATTTAGGGGCATTGATCGCACGTATATTGATACCTTTCATGTTGAAGATTACCTTACAATACGATTTTTCTTTTAATTAGATCAAATCAATCAAATTCAACATAAGTTGTTAAAAAATAATATTTACGCGTTCTGCAATTTTAAATATGTAAATCAGACACCCGTCAAATTGATGGCTTCCGTAAATCTAGTGTTAATAATATGAAATATTCGAACAGTGGTTGAAACGGTTCCAAAAATAATTATTTCAAACTGTTATACAGGGTGTTCAGCCAACCCTGGGAAAAATTTTAATGGGGGATTCTAGAGGCCAAAATAAGACGAAAGTCAGGGATACCAATTTGTTGATGGAGGCTTTGTTAAAAAGTTATTAACGTTTAAAGTTCCACCAGTATTGAATTTTTTTCTCGAAAATGCGCAAGATTTCGGGGGTATGTATATTCATCAAAAATTATCGTAATTGACCCCTGCAACCGAAAATAATTTTTTTAGATCGATTAAAAATTTTTTTTTTTCGTCGAAAAATTTCCTTAAAACTTCGTTTCTCATTTTTAATAAATTTGTTCGACCCCCTAAAGAAAAGTTGTTTAGTACTTTTTTGCAGGTACCTATGAGCTCTACTTCAGAAAAAAATTTCATTGAAATATATTCGCTATTATAGAAGTTATGGTCGTCTGAACATTGGACCATTTTTATAGTGTTTTTCCCAGTTTACGGGGTCAAGGAACAGGTTTTCTAATATTGTTAGAATTTCTACATATTCTCCATTAAAATACGCGTTATTTGCCTTTTTCAACATTAAAATCCTCCAATCCGTTCAGAAGTTATGACATTTTAAAGATACACGAAATTTCGGGGTACCATTTCTAGCCAGAAACTATATTTTCGGTAAGGAATTTTTTTCTCGAAACTGCGTAGGAATTCGGGGGTATGTCTATTCACCAAAAATGATTGTAATTGACCCCCGCAACCGTAAATAATTTTTCCAGGACGATTTGAAATTTTTTTTTTCGTCGAAAAATTTCACACCTTCTCGAATTTTTTTCTCGAAAGTGGATAGGATTTCGGAAGTATATGTATTCACCAAAAATGATTGTAATTGACCTCCGCAACCGAAAATAATTTTTTCAGAACGATTAGAAATTGTTTTTTTCGTCGAAAAATTTCACACCTTCTCGAATTTTTGTCTCGAAACTGCGTAGGAATTCGGGGGTATGTGTATTCACCAAAAATGATTGTAATTGATGCCTGCACCCGAATATAATTTTTTCAGAACGATATGAAATTTTTTAATTTTGTCAAAATATTTGTCCACTTTTCTGAATTTTTTTCTCGAAACTGCGTAGGATTTCGAGGGTATGTCTATTCACCAAAAATGATTGTAATTGATCCCTACAACCGAAAATAATTTTTCCAGAACGATTTGAAATTTTATGTTCTCCTTTTTTATTATTTGATTAGGTGAAACTCTTGCAAACCAATAAATTGAAACATATACCTGTGCCAATAATTTTGCAAGGTCGTACAAAGCTCACATTATATTATAAATTGTTATTTTGCGTTTATTTACACTAAACACTGTTATTCTGTAATATTGATTGATTAATTAAGAGTGCAAAGCATATGTACTGGAATAAAAATTATACCAATAACGATTACGAGGTGAACGTACAACTTTATTCCCATAGAATAAATTTTTGATAAACGCTCTAACTTACCATAACTCCGAGAACTACGAAAACGCGACAAAACGAAATCATGGGTGTTTCGGGGACGCAAAGAATTGTGGTACACAAATAACTGCCGAAACGATGGATTTTACTCGCTGACGTTTATTTGTTCAATTTTATAAAGAACATTCGTACGAAAATATAGAATTACTTGGGCAGTATTTATCAGTCCTCGGGAAGCATGATTAAGGCGGCCGACGCAATAGTGATTTAGTAAATCAAAAAAACATACTGACGCATGGAAATTTATTCGTAACGCTCTACCATAGGACCACGCACGCGCAGACACGCACACACACACGTACACACGCGCATTCTTTCTTTCTCTCTCTAGTAAGTAGCAACTACGAGTATCAACGAGTAAAGAACAGTAATTATTAATATAATAGCGGATATAACGCATAAAATGTCATTACCATACACGGGCCAACCAGACGAATCGGGAAACGAAGACCCAAAATGGGCATTCGTCGAGTGTCCTTTGTCAGCCAATGACTATAGCCGCCGGCATCGATAACGTGGATATCACACGAACACTTATTTTTCTTCGCCGACTCGTCTCGCTGACCCGAGCACAATCAATTATCACTCGTTCCTCCAGCAATTCTCAGCTTAGCTGGTTTCGTTACAATTATACTTATCTTTTATATATACTTTTTCCATACCTTGTAGCTTTTACAATCGCGAGGAATCACGCGCATTGCGACGTACGCCAGAGTCGGGGGCAGACTTTATCACCAAAACGAAGAACAAAACTATCACATTCGTCTCTAAATTCTGTTCAAATTGGTAGGAATGTTGTTGTCAGCGAATTAAAATTTGCCCGACTACGACGAACGCGCAGTACAAGTTCGCGAGTGTAACAAAGTCCCATCTGTTAGGCGTGAAAATTCATTGGAACGCTATCGATATACCCTACGGGATGCAAACACGCAATTTTCTTTACATCTACTATAGTCGGTGATATGCACACGAAATTAGGCACTTTTTCCTGCGGTCAGTTTCCATTTTCACTGGTCCGGACTTATCGTTCAACGCTATTTCTACCATAAGACACCTTTTAAAATTTAAACTCGTGATCGTTTTCCTCGATCGACTTTGCAAAAATAGTTTTCGTTTCAACGATTATTTGTAATGGTGTCTCGCAAGACTCACAAGCGGCAGAAATAGCGTTAATGATCGCACAAACGAAACTTCCGTTTCCTTCGATCGCGATCTGTGCAAATTGCGATCACGCTGGAACAAAAGCTACCGAGAACCAAAACGGTTTCACAGGACACGTCGAGAGGGGGTTTCCCTCGACCAAGAATTAAATACGTGTCGGCTACAAGTTACGATAGTCGTTACGAAGAGAAAAGGAAGGCAGAAAAACGAAAGTGGGGCAAGGAACAAACGCCTTCGACGGGTTATTTACGCGGTTACTTACGAATGATAGGAAGAACTGGCATTAAGCGGAAGAAAGGGAATCTAAAAATTACGATTAATGTAATTTGAAATAACGTTCTAAGCACTATTTACGCGTACGATCCTAAATAGATAGCAAAATACAAGAATCACGATTATATATATGGAGTGTCTCGATTACTTGGCAGTCTTACTTTGAGCATGGAATTCTCGTTGAATCGTCGAGTTGACGCGTTCACCGTTAAAACAAAATCTACGAAATTTTCTACGCGGTCGACATCTCGCTCTTAAACAATTGGAAAACTGCTTAATAACTATATATTTTTTTTTTGTTTTTTTTTTTTTTTTTTCTGTAAACTCGTCCAAATTCACAAGTCCTATCAACAGTTTATTTTTTCTTAACATTTTACCTTAATGAAAAATATGGCTGACGTTGTGGCAATCGACGTGTTAACACTACATCTATAAAGGGTGTCGAGAATGACTTGTTTTGTCGTTTGATATAACGATTACCCAATTTTCAGTACATCCTGTTTTTTAATTCATTGGAGTTTCAGAAGTTTCTCAAAAAATTTCACTACGGTACAAGTACCCTTTTTAAAAAATATTTCAGAATGTACACGGTGTACAAAAATCATGTTTGTGTTTGCTTGGTTGTTGTACGTTTGTTCCTATTTCATATTTCTTTTTTTACTAATTTGGAACAAGATACTTGTACTTTTAAAAAACAAGTCATTTTGATCCTTCGGGTACAATTAGGCAGATGTCCGTAGTTCTAGCATTAAAGAAAACAGTACAAGTCCAACATTAGCCATTTTCAAATAATTTCGAAACTAAGAACAATGCAAAAACCCTGCAATTTTCTATCAACATTATTTCTACCAAAAATGTCGAAGGACACATTTCAAAATTTTAACTCTGTATTATTTCCTAAGTTTAATCATTTTTTATTTTAAATTATTTTCATGGAAGACACCTTTTGATGAGAATATATATGCAGAAAACCGCGGTAGAAATAGTGTTAAGAGATTTCTTCTTGGAAGACTTTTGTTAAAATTATACCGAATTTATTCTGAACTCGCTTTTCGATTACATTTGGAATACAAATGTTTCTTTCTGTAACAATGTGTTAACTCTTTGAAATTCCAAAGTAATTGTTGAAAAATAATTTTTCATTGAATAGTTTAATCGTAGTTAGACACGTACGAACATCAATCTAGGTCGGCATACGTTTGAATAGGACTGTAGAATTGATAACGTCGATAACGCGCGAGAACTAAATTCTCGAAGTCTCTGAGAATATGGTTTTTGGACTTGTATTGTCCTCGCCGATTCAATTGTAGATAGCAACGGGCGACAACCCTAAATATGTTTTGTCTATATTCTTATCGCTAAACGTTTATTGTCATATCGTAGTCTATTAAAATTTCAATTCGCATACTCGCTCGTCGAACGGCTACGGTTCAACCAGAACAATTAAGTTGGCCAAAAAGTTCACGCGGTCGTTCGATACAAAGAGGGATTTCTTTTGTAATTTCGACGTAATTTTACAAACGTACATCCGAATGCAACGCATTGTAAATAATATAACTATTATACAGTTTACAAACCTGTAAAAATGAACACCAAAGGATATTTTTAAACATGTTTGTTTCGTTTAAAACGAAAACGTTTCACCACCTTTGTTCTCTAGGGAATTCCCCCAATGGACGAAATTTTAGTTCTCAAAGAGGCTACTCGTTAGCTTTTTCCACGGGGACAGAAATTTTTATGATGGAAATTACTTTCCATTTGCATAATTAGCGTGAGAGCAAATTATTGAAATAATAAATTTCAAAATATTTGTATTTTACCCTTAACTGAAGTGATCGATACACCGACTACGATTGATCGTATTCTGCGAACTTTTCGGCCAGCCTAATATTACGCACGATGGCGCAACAACGCGACAGTAACGTAAATTGATATAAATATAAATGATAATAATACAAAGACGGCGTAAAAGAGACTCGTCTATCGCTTCCGCTTTTGTCTTTTATTCAGCTTCTGGTCCCTCGATATTAATATTCTACATTGTTGTGCGTTCAAGGCGCCAAGACGAATGATAGAATTTAGCATTAAAAACTATTTGTCTATCTTTATCGCGCGATTCGTTCGTTCCCTCTCGTACCCTCTCCCCCTTTCCTCAGTTTTCTCGTTCATTTTATCCTACATGTCCGTGCATCTATGTATAATAAATTTATACTTTCTATTTCGTAAGACAGCCTACAATATACAAACATATATTCCTAACTCTTACGATAATGGAGAAACAATTGGCGAGCTGGTGAAATTACCATTTTTTTGGAGAACGACGCGTTCGATTCTAGGGACTATTTTGGAACTAGATTTACGGGCATCGATCGCACATATTTTTTGGCGAAACCAGTCTTAATACAATTTCCATTTTTTCCTTTTATTTAAGATACGTATTTAATCAAATTTAACGTAAATTGTTGACTAATAATGTTTACTAAAACTGCAAATATGGCGTCAAATTTACGGGTTGCGGGGATATTCTACTGTAAACCTTTCAAAAAATACTGTGCTCAAATTCCTCGTTCCTTTTTCTCTCAAAACTGTACTTTTTCAACCGTCTGTGATATTAAAAAATATTCATTCATCATACTATAATCAATTTAATATTTTGTTTATTTTAATTGAACTTCAAAGTGCTACCATATTTTAGTATCTGCTATAGTCAAATTCGTTCTAAGAATTTTCTTTCATTTTTCGTTTCGACTGGCTTTTTTTTTACTGTGTTTTAAAATATGCAGAATGACCAATCGAATAATTCCCTAGAAACAAGAGATACGTTACCAACGTTGGAACTTTATTTTATCGTGAAACTCTGATATGATGTAATTTACAGTTAACAAATTACTTTCTTCTTGGGTGGATTATTTACTTCTTAAACATTTATACTGTTTCCTCGTCTGTTGCAGAGGGCAGACCTATTCAATTATGAATTTCGAGAAATAAATTTGTGCAGATCTTTGTAAAAAAAAATTATCGAAAGAGACTTAAAAAAAGTGCACATTTTACGGTAGAATTACCCCCTCGAAATCTAGCACGAAGTATTGCATTTGAGCAAACCTTCCTAATGGACGTATTGCACGGCTTTGGACCCTTTCGCGCGCGTTATCCACGAGCAAAGCAATTGAAAGTAATTAGGCGGTAACGAGAAGAGAAACTGAACGTTTTGTAGAACGGGGAAAAGAAAACGAACGTCGTTCTCCGTTTTATCACACGATCAGAGTCCACAAAGGCCTCCAAAATTTTCAGAGGAGTTTAACACTACTTTCACAGATTGCTCCCCGTCGATGCGTTCGGATTTATCGAGAGACGTATCGATCGTTAAAAAAACAATCGAACATTTTTATTGCCTATAAAATAAATTCACACTATTTAATCCGACGGTCTATTAACCAAAATTAGTTTCTTCAGCGTTCGTCAGAATCAGTCATCCTCGAAATTATTGAAAACCAAAATCAAAACCAATTATTTGCAACTTCCCTTTTTTTTTTAATTAAATGCAAACAATGGAATGAAATACTAAATACTAAGTTAGGCTTTGATATCATTGGATCTTTCCGAGTTACGCTTTATAGAATATATATTGCATTTTTATTTTTAATTTTGAGACGAGTGCAGTTTGATCGTCGTTTTGGTCTCTTAATTTTATTTAAGACTTTTTTTAATTGTCTGCTACTGGATATATGTATATATTGTATTATACATACATACATACACACATACAGAGTGGTTTGTGAAACTTGCACACTTAGAATGATTTTTAATTTTTACAGAAATGTTACATGATTTGAAGATGCAAGTTATGTAGTAAAAGTGTGTATTTTTTGAATAAACGAAGCCATTTCGAATATTTGAAAGTGAATTTAGCTCTCTTAAATGGAATGCTAAACTTTGTGTACCAAAATATGGAAGAATGTCGAATGCCGAGGGACAAAGCATGATTGCGACATTTATTAGCCCAAAACCATTAGAGAGTAATTTCGCTTTGTTTACCTCGTGTAAATTAAGTTGGAGATTCAAAGTTACTAAAAATCAATCTGTAATAACATTGAGTCTCCAGTTCGACATTACATGAAGTAAATTTTGGGTTAATAAAGGTCTTTTATACTGGGCATTCGACTTTCTTCCATATATTGATATTAAAAATATAGTATTCCGCTTAAAAATACAGAAGTTGACCCTCAAATTTCCATAATGTCTTCATCTATGCCTACATACATACATATATAGATATATTCATAGTATTGTAGACAATATCGGATTATAGAAAAATTAGATATTTACCTTTTGCAAATATTTTACAAATTACCATGCAATATATATACACAATAAACTGTAAAAATATTCTATTGTATAATGATTTATAAAATATATACAAAAGATAAAATGAACATGTAATTTTTCTATAATCCGATATTATTATCTAGAATACCCAATGTTTATAGTATTCTAAATAACAATATCGGATTATAGAAAAATTAGATGTTTACCTCTTGCAAATATTTTACAAATTACCATACAATATATATATACACAATAAAATGTAAAAATATTCTATTGTATAATAATTTATAAAATATGAACAAAAGACAAAATATATTATCCAATATTGTTATCTACCTGTGTCTATGACAAATGAATTTCAAGATTTGGTATTTTACAAGTGAAAATTAAAACATGTAACAAAAATTCGATGAAATAGTGCGAAAATATGAAAGATTAGAGATAAATGGGTATACTAATATCTAAGTAATACGTTTTCTGTCGCGTTTGGCGTAAAAATGGTCCACCGAGCCGGGGTTACAAAAATCAATATCGGCAATTCACGGCTGTTCGTTTGCCTCTTTATTTCGTCCGTCTCGAAATAAATCCTGTCGCATTTTGACTGACTCAGTCAAGAACAAAATAATAATGTGTATACAAAAAGAAAGAAGAAAAAAATGGATCTACGGACAAACTTAAAGCGAGACGAGCCGAGAAAATTGCAAGACGAGGGAATGAGAACGCTCGAATACCAGAATGGTCTCCATTGTTAGATACGCGGCTTGCCTAAGTTGGCGTAACATGAAAGGGAATGGATTAGGTTCGCTCGATGCCTTTCTACAGCTTCATCGATTAAATCGTCTACGATTGAGAGGCGGTTTCGTTCGACGCCCCGTGGACGATTAAAAATTTTCAAAAAATATATGAAATACGTGTTATCCGAAGCGATATATTAACCCTTTGCGGACGGCGGTCCACGTTACAAACCCAACGCTAATAAAAATTAATTTTATTATCAGACAGGCCAAACTTCGTATCCATCCATATTCCCTCATTTCTCGATTACACCAGAATTCGACAAATTTGAACAAATTCTATGCTTATCTCTAATTTGGTACACGAACGACGAATAAAAATAAAAGCTCGGGAGAAATTTGCCTACGGAAGATTAAACATATTATACCTTTCCGAGTTCCCTTAAGGTTCATGTGCAAAGGGTTAAACCAACCTCTCGTTCAGCTAATGAAACTAAGGATTCGAAAAAAAACAAGCAGAAAAGTAAAACAATGGGAACTAGACGGACGCTTTGCCCTGAAATGACGTGGCCAGGTCCGAGACGAACTGCTTGTACATCAACGGGTCTATGTTCTTCCCGAGTTGATAGAGAATGAACCAATCACCGATCTGACACTTCTGGGCGATCGTTTGGATGTACTCTTGAGGCGAGAGGCGCGATCGGGCGCGCAACAGCACCATGCGAAGCTTAGGGCCGGCGATGACCGCGCAACGGTAAACCACAGTCAAGCCGCTCAACACCGACAATATGATAAACCAGAACCAAAGGAACACGTAAATCTTCTCGTTGACGATGTTCAACGGCAACACGCATAAACCGTCGAACTTCTGCACCGTGCCGGACGCACCATATTTGTGGAATGTGCATTTGGTGACCTTCGGGAATACACGGGACATCGGGTCGATCCTCTCCTCCGGCTCCATTTCCGTGAACTTCACCACGTCCGAACCGTAAGTGGTGAACTCGCCGTCCAAAAAGAAATCCATGAAATAGATCTGACCGACCACGTTGATGAAATTCAACACCTCGCAGAGGAAGAACCGGTACGCGTAAAAGTTTTGCGTGTGCAAGTTGATCGTGAAGTAATCGACCAACAGTTTCCTCCTCTCGCTTTTGCAATCCTCGCTGATCACCGGGCAGTTCAGGTCCAGTACCAGCATCTTTATCCTGCCGCCCTCCCAGGTCTTCCACAGGTATCGCGGCACGTAGAACAACATCGCCTGAAAGAAGAGCGTGAAGCACACCCACTGGTAGTATTTATGGTATTTGATCTCGTCCTCGCCTTCGACGTGGGACGCGACGCCAGGTTGCACCAGGTCCTTGCCGACGATACCGGTACGGTCGGGGATCGTGAACGTCGAATAGATCCAGCAGTAGGTATCCATCACGTGAAGAGGTATCTCGTCTACGATACAGTCTATCGGGTCTCCAATGTACTGTCTAGACGTGACCAATAATGAAAAGGCAATTAATATGATCACCGTTGCTTTGTAGTGCAGCCGGAACACGCTGTTGTCGATGCACACCGCATCGAGCTTCAGCAGTCCCTTCACCGAACCGAATACGTCGAACATCGTTGATCTGTTTTATTTCTTGGACAGTGTTATTCGGGAAATAACGACTCCAAGCGTTTGATTATCGAACGGAACTCTCCTGGGATCGGCAACGTTCAACGCGACGAAACGCCGCGCGTTAACGAACGTTTCTCGTTCTTCGAATGAGGCGCGGAACAAATAAACCGCTTCGAGAATTCTTCACGGTGATCGGTACAGTCTTCTTCTCGTTACCGTCTCTTCCTTTCACTAAAGACTTTTTTCCGTACACTCGGATATCTTCTCCGAATTCTCGGGAACACGTGTGTATCCCGTTCTGATCGTTCCGCGATCACTACGCGCGCGAGAACGGGTCTACTGAGGCAAAGCGTCACTGAGCGCGATTCTGTCGTAATGGCTGCGTTCAGATACGTTGTACGACACGAGCACGCGAGGACATACCGTTCCACGAGTTGTTCGTTTTCTGTTTGTCCTCTTTGTCTCGCTCTCTCTCTGCTCGTACACAGCTTGGTCGAGGACGAAGAACTACAAGTTTGCGTCTGCTGCACACCGAGATCCTATCCCCACTCACGGCACCAAGAAAACCCGTCTCTCTCGTCCCTCTACCAGAAACTAACCCCACTTTCCTGTCGCTTAACCGGCGCGTCGACACCGGAATCACGGGGAGCGCGGCTCCGTTCGTGCGCGCTCGAGCCAATTCGGCAACCGTCGGCTCGGGTCTTCCTGTTCGATGCGCATGCGCGAACGAATTATCCAGCCTTTTCGTGCAAAATGTTACATAAATTTGAGAAAACAAACCACCGAATATACGTTTAACGCTCGACTATGCAAACTCTTACCCGATACAAACTTTCTTTCGCGTTTCTAAAGATCTTCGATAGTCCTCTGGAAATATTTAAACGCGCTTCGTTTAAATTTAAGTTATTCGTTAGCGACTGCGTTTGAATGCCATAGACAGTGTCGCGTTGCGAGCCCTCATTTACGATCTCCAGGCAACAGCCAAATACCGATTTTAGAAATAGCCTTTACCCCAATATACTTTCACAGGTAGCGTTATATACCAAATTTTGTTTCCGTACCAGATGTTCATTTTTACAATAGTTTTCTCGCAATACTTAAGACTACCAGCATTATTGCGCGCCACGGTCAACAGGACCAACCTTTGAAGCTACAACGGTACTTTCAGTATTCTGGACATTAAATTTTTGTTCCCTCCTCATTTACTTTTGACAAATCAGAGTTTTTTTAGATTAGTAACGCCCAATTAGTAGAGCGGCAATCTGTGGTTCTCATTCAGAACACTGTAAAGCTGTCGATACGTCAGTAAGTAGAGTTTTTCATGCTGAGTGAGAACCACTATCGCATGCAGTTCGCAGAGCGCCGTTCTACAAGCGGAACTTTAATCGTTAATAACTTGTTAACGAAGCCTCAATCAACAAATTGGTATTCTTGATTTTCGTCTTATTTTGGCTTCTAGAATCTCCTATTAAAATTTTTCCCACGGATGACCGAGCCCTGAATGTATATTGTGAATGTATTTTTGTTATCTGAATTTGTTCTGTTATCGATAGATCCGACGTTTAGTTGCGTTTTAACGACAATGTTGATGTATCTTATTATTGCGTACGATCGAATTATCTCTGACAATATAATGCTATCTATTATCGCGAAGTGATTTTAATCAATATCAAAATTACGAATATCGGAAATTACATTTATCTCACAATAATTACATAATTCAACGTCAAAACTTTAACACTTTGACGACTACTATCACACAGATATACGAGACTTTGCCAGCAATTATCGACCACAATTTCATCAGCTTTAGTAAAATTGAAACTGTGGTGAAAATCACAAACGATAGACAACAATCTTCATTTATTAAAGAAAATGAATCTAGACCCACGAATTTCGAAAAGATTACAAAGAAAGTACTACGTCAAATTTTAAATTTGATAAATGTTAATATAGATGAATATAATGGATAAGGAAGTATTAATAAATAATAACGTTTTGATTGCAGTTCACAAAGTAATTATTCCTTAACAATAGACAAAAAATAAAAGCACGAAGTCGGTCCTGTGGCGCAACGGATAACGCGTCTGACTACGGATCAGAAGATTCCAGGTTCGAATCCTGGCAGGATCGTTACAATTTTTTTTTTAATATTTATTAATACCCTTGTATTTCTGAATCATTCCAATTATAATAACACGCGTCAGGCATTATAAACGTATGTTTACAAATAAGAATACTTCGAATCGAGCCTTATTCACCACATCGATTGACTCCACAGAAAGAAAAGTGAAATATTGATAAAGTAACATGCATTCTTTGTTAAGGTTCTTTTTCAAATGTAAATTTCTTTTTATCAATTTATAGTGTTGAAAATTAAGGGTAGAAAGTTAAGAAAAGTTAAGTTTTTAAATAATTTTAGCTTATAAATGGCTCGATTGATCGCGTTAGAAAGCTCCATGGCCCATATCTGGATGTGATTAAACGAATGTTATTTTTCTTGAAACAAAAATCGCCGACTAACAGTGTTAACTCGCGTTTCGTGCAAGAAATACGCGAACGGTGCGCATAATTTTAGGGTTCGTTCACTAAATAATGGTAATACGTTTCACACCTACGATGCACGATGACTCAATGTATAAGAATCGTGCTATTAATAGCGATACTCAACAATGTGATTCTAAATTTCGCTGAAGGTAATATGTATGAAGGATTCATGCTTAATGTCATGGAAACCAATTAGAGATAAGCGTAGTCGCTGAGTCAAATAAATTAACCCAGTATTCGCTCGAGAACCGGTTGCAAAATGTGTAAACTGAGAAAGGCTATCAAGAATAGCGAAGATTATTCTCGCGAGCAACATGGAATTTACGAAGTCATCTTCGTTGCATATTGTTCTTTATAATTAACAATATTATTATCATTTTATAATGGCGGATAGTGGCGGATAGTGGCATTTTCCTTAGTTGCCCAAAACTGAAAAAAAATGTGGCTCGTAGGTCATTTTTTAGTTATTGGAGCGTGTAAATTCGTTTCCTGAGTATTTGCATGTATTTCCGAAATACCCTGCACGAAGATACATCATTCTACGTCCAATATCAGTTCCAAGCATAAAATTCGGTGGTCGTGGAACGCTGGCATCCCTTCTGCTTGCATTTATTACGCATTACTGCGGCATTCTTAAAAAAAAGTATCCCTTTGATCGACGAATTTTTGACTGGAAAAGGTTTCTCTTACCTGTGGTCTGTGGGTAAGCGCCGACGTGGCACGATACTCGATACTTCAGCTGCTATGAACCTACCTACCTGTGACTTCTCCATAGAGAATGGTGGCGCGCTACAGAAGAGTGGGGCCAAAAGGAAGGGACCGGTTTTTCTGGTTTTTAATCTCTCCGACCATCGTAGCCTATTCCCGCTAACTTCTCCGTGGACACGCTGTGTATATTTTGAAACATACAGTGAGAAACAAAACCGAACACATGTATTGTCTTTTAACGTGAATAATATTTCATTCAACGCTTCGATACAATAAAAATAAACAAGACGCTGCATTATGTGCAACAAATCGATCTTCCATGACAAATTTTAACCGTTTTGCATTCATTCGTCGTTGGGTCAAAAATGATCCGCACTAACGAAATTAATACTTTCAATTTTATGAAGCAACGAAAATTTTGAAAGAAACGTGGAGATCAGTAGTCACTGGTGATAATATAGTTTTAATTACAAAAGAAAAATGTCATATACTAACAAGGAGAAGTTGCGGACTTTGGATGTCCGATTTTACACCTTCTCGAATTTTTTTCTAGAAAGTGGGTAGGAATTCGGGGGTAGGTATATTCACCAAAAATTATCGAAATTGACCCCCGCAACCGAAAATAATTTTTCCAAACCAATTTGAAATTTTTTTTTCCCGTCGAAATATTTCACACCTTCTCGAATTTTTCTCTAGAAAATGGGTAGGATTTCGGGGGTATGTGTATTCACCAAAAATGATTGTAATGGACCCCCGCAACCGAAAATAATTTTTCCAGAACGATTTGAAAGTTTTTTTTTCCGCCGAATTTAGGCATCCATCTTGTCGATTTTACTTAAAAATGTGTTTTTAATTTTTAATCAATTTGTTTGACGCTCTACAGAAAAGTTGTCTAATACTTTTTTGTAGGTATCCATGGACTCTGCTTTAGAAAAAAATTTCTATGAGTTACCTTTACTATTGTGGGAGTTATGGCCGTTTGAAAATTCGGTAGATTATGCAAGCTTCAATATTTACGTACTTTGGAGACTAAATCGATGCATATACATAGTTCTATTATCATCGATGCAACAAATGGCAGACCCATTCAACTAACGGGAACAAGCAATAAGCTGGTTTAGTCGTTGGCACGCTTAGTGGTCTGTAACAGTGCACAGAGTAGTCTGGAAAGCGAAGTTGCATAGACAAAATTTCTTTCAACGTTATCTCTGCATTTTCTTATGTAATATGATTGGTATATTGATTCTATATGTAATACAAGCCTAATGAGATCAGTCAGTAAGCTGGTTTAGTCGTCGCGTGCCTTAGTGGTCTGAAAAGTGGTGTTAAGTTCGACTTTATCTTTTTTGATGCAGTATGATTGTCTACAACTGAAATAGTGGAACGAACTAATAATTTCTGTAAAAAAAAAGAAATTTTAAATGCAAAAGGAGCTCTTACTCTAAAAAAAAAACATAAATTACTGATGAAAAAATAAAATGAGAAATAATATAAAAATATAAAGTATAATACCTGATAAATTCTCCGAAATCTAATTCTATAGCTAAATAATCATATTATGTATATTATCTATGATATATTTCTTTAGTTTCTTCATAAATACAGTGGATGAAATTTCTATAAGAACACGATGACTTACTGCAAAAGTTCGTTCGTTTTATAAATACATAAAACACATAACTAATATAAAAACATAATTTATACAAAAACATATAAATATTAAAATATTGACCAAAGGATGAAATTCGTATAAAATCATGATTTTCTCGATTTTGCATCATCACAAATACAAGAAACATTATTTCTATCTTATAACGAGTGAATATTAAAATTGAAATAAGAGATTTAATAATACTCACGCAATAATATTTAAAATAATTGCCGCGACGAAGTGTCTTAAACTCTAACGAGGAAATAAAAATAAACGCAACCGTGAATACGCATTTTTTGAAGACATTTTTATTCGTTTTATCGAAGAAAATCATGAAGACAGTATTATTTTTCAACAAAACAACGCAACAATACATAACGCTAAGAAGACGCAAGGGTGATTTAAAATAAACAAAATTTTCCACTTACGAAACAGTTCCTCCATTCTAAACATAATAGAAAAACGACATTAATGAGTTAAACAAATCAACATTGCAAAAATATACTAACACTATGAATTTAGTTTCTTGAAACAGATTTAAAATAATACTTCGTTCATAACAGAAATAAATGCTTTCAATAATTTCTTAATTATTTCTTAAATATTATTATCAAAATTCTATACCATTTTTATACAAAATAATAGTATTCTTATAGAAATTTTGTCCACTGCAGAGTGATAAGAGCTTCGTACAGTTCGTCAAAATGGGTTTCTCATTCTCGATTTCTCTTCGAAGGTTTATTATAAATGGAGACAATATTGGACATGGACACTGTGATCATTACGTATATGTTTATAATAAAACATATAAAAATTTTCAAGGACAAAAAGCCTACTTTAACGAAAGATACAAGGCTCTTATCACGTTATATTTACACTACAAATTACACACTGTCAGTCTTATCTTAAAATAGATATCCACAATCGTGGAATCATCTCATTCATCCGACATTTTGCAAAAATCATTTTCTCAAACCATCAGAGATCCGAAGACGCGTGGTGAGCGAAGGAAACTATCTGGTTCTTATTTAAAATCGAAAATGTCAATATCAGTAAGTATTAATTAAATTATTTCCACCGACATTTCTCTTGAAATACTGTTTGCTTAGGATCACGAAGTAAGTTACAGTCCGAGCAGATGGTGTCGAAGATTCGACCATATAAAAATATTGGAACACTATCTCACATTCGCTGCAAAAGGTAACTTAGGACGATAGATTATTATTAATCGACATTCGTGACAGAATTAACGATTTATTCTTGCAGTTACGGAAAATGCTCGTAAAACCTTGAAATGCAAACTCGATGTCCCATATGGGGCCACAGACCGAGCTAAATACGACGTGTATGGGACCGATTTACCCGATGGTACATGTACTTTTTACAATTACTATAAAAACGGCCCTTTTCAGGGCCACATAGTGTGCAAAATCCGATCTAGCAACCTTCTCGCGATGCACACTGGGCAATGCTAATGTCGACGGTGATTCATGTTTGTACAATGAAAAAGGGGACCATTTTTTACCTTTTTGGCGTTTTTTTATTTTGACTGAAGGGGAGTCTGAGGGTCAGGGGGTCAAGGGGTAATATTTAAGGGCCCATAGTGCTACTATTGAATTTTAAGGGATCAAATAAATGGACAGTGTTCAACTTCTTACACTCAAATATGGTAGTCTACAATAAGGAGCACTATTATTGACTTTTGATCCCCTGCATCTTCAATTTACGAGCTTGAAGCCCATTGGAGCTTTTCATCAATACATAATGAACCACATCATAGCAAAAGTTCAGCTAATTTAACCGGGGGGGGGGCCATTTTCCATAAGATCTGTGCAGAGTCCTTTGCGCCAGAGCGCGTCAAATTCAAACCAGGCCTCGCGAGAATGGCTCCAGCGTCGCCATTTTGCACTATTCTTGAATATTCCTTTTCCTGAACACTTAACAACATAGTTAATAACATTCTTGAATATTATTATCCTCTTACTTTTCCATATATTTAAAAAAAAAAACGCTTTATTTCAAGTTTTTATAGTCTTACCCTTTAAAACAATCGCGACACTTTAATTTATATTTGTCGATTATTTCAGATGCACCAATATTGATATTTATTCACGGTGGATATTGGCAGGAAGGTAGCAAAGAAGTTGCATCGTTCGCGGCGCCTGTTTTTGTCCCGAATGGAATTAAGGTTATAACCGTTGGTTACGATTTATGTCCTCAAGGTAAATCCTCTGATTTTTTTCTATTCCGTTTATTTTGACGTACGAAATTAATATTATATCGGTGACATGTATATATTTTAGTCAGGTTTAAGGATATAATATCACAGATCAAAGTTGCGATCGAGGAGATATTAAAATCAGTTTCGAGTCGCAGTACTATGCCACGGTGAGTATACATCGTTGAACAAAGATCAGTTTAATCGATATGCTATATAATTGTGAAACGAATTCACGTAGGAGCGTTTGGATCGTCGGCCATAGTGCTGGCGCACATTTGGCGGTGAGTCTTTTGTTCGATGCATCGTGGTTGGAGAAAATGGCGAAACAAAGATACTTAAATCTGTTGAAAGGTGTCGTCCTGATCAGTGGCATTTATAATTTGAAACCCTTGCTCGATACTACCATCAACGACGCTTTGAAGCTAACGAAGTAAGTCTGCGTTATTTATTAATTATCTATATTTGTAAATCGTAATACAATTCTTCGTTTATTGTACGTTTAAATTTTTACATGTTTTAGAGACGAAGTCGACGCGTATAGTTTCACTATAATGGATACAACCAACATCAAACCCATTCGAGATTTGAAAGTTATCGTCACCCATGGGGAATGCGATAGTCCAGTGTTTAACAATGAATCACGCGAATGCGTTCAGGTATTCCCACCTACGCGTATCGTGTGATTTTCACACTCGTTTGTTTACGTGATCAACGATTAATCTTCCTTCTTTTTTTCTTCTTTTAGAAGCTTGTTACAATAGTGGACAACGTCCAATACATTTTCCTTCGCGAAAACGTCGACCATTTCGATATCGTGGAAAGGCTCACGGAACCGGAATTTCTTTTAACAAAAGCGATAATGGATAATATTCTTGAAAATAACAGGGGCAGAATCGTGAAGAAATAACATCAAAACGTACAGCTTTCACAATCAAAATTTATAAATAATATTCGACGTGTTTATAAAAAATTTATTAAGTGTTAACATATTAATTTATCGATACAGTGTTGTTAAATTTCAAATCGTGTGTAAAAAAATTATTAGTTTATCTACTGATATTATAATTAATTGGTCATCTGTCATCCGTTAACGATTTTGCGTAACAATGATCGAGATGAATCGAGTTTAATTTATGTTCGAGTCATGTGGATTTTGATTTAGACGAGTTCGATGTTGAAGACTGAACGATACTTTCGTTTTGTTTTGTGGTTAATAATATTGTTTGATTAGACTGAGGGATTCGTATGACCGAGCTGTTTTGTTTCGTTAATAAATAGTTTCCTTGATTATTAGAGTTCATTTGCTGATTACTAGACTGATTAGATGGCAGACGAACGACCGTAGAATTTTTATTTATACCTACTATCCCGTGCAGCGACGATGCAGCTTGACCTTTCTGTAATTTTGCTGCATTATTTGAATCGATATCTTGGGAATTCAGCCTCACATAATTGTTTGTAATGTTTTTTACCTTAATTATATTTTTACCTGCTGGTATAACCAATGTTTTAATTTGGCTTTTCACGATAGGAAGTATCTTCGATCCGATTTGGATCGTTGTGCATTTCGTCAAGTTTGGACTTTGACTGAACGTTTCCTTCGTTAGATCTATAATGCCGTTGTTACTTAACGTACTTTTCTCTACCGGCGAGTTATCTACTTTATCGTGTACATCTTCCCATGTTGTAGGAGGCTTAGCAAACGAACGTACTCGTAGCAATGGCTTTTCTTCTAACGGTATATTATCCTTTGACTCTTCAGTCATAGCATTAGGTTCATTCTCTACAACACACATACACATAAAATCTAAATGCTCCCTTTTATTTATTTGATGATTAATTCATTTTCATCGATATTACGGTTGTACACTAACCTTTTACTCTATCAATAAGGATTTTATTAGCTACCTTGGTAGATAAACTATTAAGCAATGGCGTTGCATCGTTTTTATTTAGCGGCCGTGGCTCGGGATTACTTTTACAGTTAGGAATGTTTACAACATCTTCAGCGGTTTTTGACTTTACATTGTCGTCATCGGCATCCTTTGACGTATCTATGACATCCGTTTGACGTTTTTCATTTACCTCTACGATGTCGACATCGGATCCTTTCACGCTGCCTTTATCGGTTGCGTTGGTGTTACTTTCGTCAACTTTGGCACCGCGTAAACTAACTTCTTCTTCCTCCGAGCTGGCTGCATCTACATCCGTCCTCGAACTTGCATCGTCAGTTTCATTGTTACTTTCTTTCTTGTCGTTATCCGAGCTATCCTCTTTCTCTTCGTCATTCTCGGACGACGACGTACTACTACCCATAATATTTAGCTCTTTTACCTCTTCCTGTTTCTTCACGTACTCCTGAAATATATTTGTCAATCGTTTTTCACCCTCTATCTTATTCTGCATTAATTTGTTAGCTAACTCTGCGTCCTTCAAGGCAGGATCGTCATCTTTCTCTTCAAGAAATAAAGAAAACGTGTCCCAGTAATCGTTACGACGGGAGCGTTGCAAATACTCTCCCAATTCGATAAACGCCTTTTTTGCTGCAACAAGACATAAGCGAAAATACGTGAAATTGCAATTGAGGGAGAGTTCGTATATAATTCTACCGACTTACCGATCTGTTGCTGTTTTTTATTGTCCAACTTTAAGTTATGCAATTCATTGCATTTCGCGACACAATGCAGAATGTCACTATAGTCTGGAAAGATCAGCGCGTCCGTGTAAGCGCCGACTTTCTTAAGTTTATTCCTCTTGGATATTTTAGAATTAATGAAGCTTGTGATAGCATGATCTACAGCGACAATCGCAGTTGTACTAAAGTGCTTTGGTCGTAGGTACTGTCTTCCCGCATCGGCATTATCTCCAGTGTATTCGCAGAGTTTGTTATAAAGTTCCACCATTCTATACCTATACCTTTCTAATTTTATATAACTACTATTATTCTCGTCGTCGAAATTTATTTCCGATTCTTCCAACTTTTTAATATACTTTTCACACTTCTCCATTGCTTTTAATATTAGTTTAATTTTCTTTTGCGTGGCATCCTGCATCTCTGGATCTGCTTCGTTATTTTCACTTGTTTCCGCCGTACGAGCGTCACAGGTTTCCCTACTATTCGTACTTGTTGCACTCGTACTCGAACACGACACGGTAGGTACGTTTTGATTCCTGTTCTCCGATTTGCTCGTGCTGGAAGTAGAGCTCTTGCCATTTACCGATAACGTCGAAACTCTTCTACAGCTGTGTTTCATTTCACTCATCACTTCTTTGATGTACACATATAATTTATTTGTACTATTCATGATATCGTGCCTTTTCTCGTTCAAAAACGTTGTGAAAGGTTCGGAATTCGCGTACGCTGGATCTAACTGGTCGTAACATCTTTTTAACTTATTCGTGATAATTTTCATATCTTCCGAACGATCCTTTTGCAAACATAAACTAAGAAACATGGGAAATATGTCCTGTCCCACAGGTGAAAACGATCTTTTCTCTTTTATAATCAATTGTGGTTTTGGCGTCTGTGTTTCCGTTTTATTTTTCTGTATACTTTTGAATCCGTTGGAACTCTTCTCCACGTTAGGGAATTCAACATTTTCGTCCACTCTGTGCAACAATACTTTTGTGATCTTTTCAGGGCCGTTATTAGCACCGTTACTTATTTCAAACGCTTTTCTTTTTCGCCCGCAAGTTACTGTCCATCCATCTTCGTTTGGCAGAATTTCCATTTTTACATGAGAGTCACATTGACTTTCCAATTCTTTGCTGTTGCTTTCATCCTGTAACAATTAATAATATACAAGTTTCTTAGCATTCAAACATTCCAACTTGTTGCTACTGGAAAATCAATCGAATTATAACAGATCGTTCAAAAATTTATAAACTACAAACAAAACAACCAGACATCTCCCAGTGCAACAAAACACAAACCTTCCCAGTTCCCTCATCGTCGGATGAAATACAAATTACTTCGTCTTTTTCCATGTTACTTGTCCTGATTTAACAGAGAAATTAAATTGCGTTACAACACAAACTGCCGAAAAAATCTGCGACGTTCGATTTGCTGTTAAACAGACATAATTCGATCATAATCGTATTAAAAACATTTTTATCGCTATTTACTCTGTTATATGTGCATCGATCATAGGCAGATATAGCACTTAACGATGTCCTAAACTTAAAAAAATACAACAATTGATGTCTATCTTCCTCACTTTCATGGAAATTTTGACTTTCAAAAAAATAAAGCAAAACGAACAACATACATCGGGACTCTCACAGGATAACTAATACTATTAGATACGTTTCTTACGAGCGATAGTATTGTTTCTTAGGGATTTTATTTCCTATGTGTTAATAATTAATTCAAAAAAAGCTGTTAAAACAATAGCTATATGTATCTCAGATAATGCTTATCACGATATGAGATTGAATAAAATATAAATCTATATAGAATATAATTTTAGTAAGTTGCAAATCCGGTATACGTAATCTTTCAGTTAAATTATATTATTTCTTACTAAATGGATATTATCTTACAGTAACTTTTAATGTAAACTCCGGCTATGTAATTTCATTTAATTAACACTTAAAACAATATTAAGATAATAACTTGAAAAGTATATATGTTTACTAGACATTTTTTACGTGATAGTATAAATTGCAATGTATGTACTTTTATGAATAATAACTAGTATTATTTCGTGCCGTACATGTCATTTAGTATTTATCTTTAATATTAACTTAATTCTGCTGTTTCAACATGGGCACTATTACAATAGCTCCATTTAGCTAACACTATTAGAAACAATAGAAACTTAAAATAATCACTAGGGAATGTTAACACGCTATATCTAGAATTATTATTAGCTGTTCTCTATGCAGTGATGCAAGATTTGAAGAATTCCTACCTCAACGCCGCTTGCGGTGGAATGAAAAATCTCAGCTTTACTACAACACTCCACTCTATAGAATAATACTCTTTGGTAGCTTTATGTAAAACTTAAAGAATTGTATAATAACTTTGATACTGACACGGACATGTGAGGATCTCCTCATCCATGGATGGCCCCTCTGACGGAGAGTCTAAGAACGCGGCCATTAGCAGTGCTAATTTAGCACAATCTCGTTCAAACCGGTCATAGTGCAACGTGTAGTTCAAGAGATCAAAAGTCTTCGTGTTGTACGAATCTCTCCTTTGTGAATGTAATTCGTTCACGTTAATTAATACAAGGCTCAAGCTCATAAACTCCTCGCAATTAAAACAATTGCAAGGGTATTATGAGTCTTGAAACAGCGCATAATTTAGGCAGTTTCTCAAATCTCAATCTCCGCTGGAAATGGCACGGTTCACGGTTCTTATTAATAATGACTCTCTTGTGATCACTGCCTTGTGTTTTTAAAATGTTTACACCAACTCGTTTCTCGCGAACCTTCTACCCGACCGGCAATCTCATTTGTACAGTCCACGTTTTCAAACAAGTATCGTCCTACCACGAGAAGACACAGCGTGTTTACATCCCCACTCTTGCTGCAGTCCGCTGATTGGCCGTAACCGATCTTCGTCTCTGTTTTCGACCAATGCCTGTGAGTCAGCGGACTGTAACAGTAGTAGGGATGTAAATACGTTGTGCCTTCTTCTCGTGAAAGAAGAATACATTCAATTAACTAACAGCGATTTATACGTGTTATTAATTTTTTATATAATTAAGATACTTATTTAACACGTTAACTAACTACCATGGTGGCCACTGATGACCGATGCTTAAATCTTACAATTTTTCTTTCAAGTATCGTTCTTCCACGAGAAGAAGGCACAGCGTGTTTACATCCCCACTCTTGCTGCAATCCGCTGATTGGCCGTCACCGATCTTCGTCTCTGTTTTCGACCAATGCCTGTTAGTCAGCGGACCGCAACAAGAGTGGAGATGTAAACACGCTGTGCTTTCTTCTCGTAGAAGAATGGTAAGTTTAACAGATTGGTTTAGCGCTCAACAAAAGCGCCAGGTTTACATTGAACAAATACCTGCCGCACAATCGGTTATTAAAAGTAATATTATTCAAATATAAGCAGTAATAAGCAGATTCAAAATGAAATCAAATCTTTCAAATTTTCCATTTATATTGGCATGATAAATTGATCCTGAATAAAATTACATCATTTTTAGTGATACATTTATAATTTTGCATAACCATGTTGTTTCTTGAGTTGTTTTCTAACAAAACATTTACCGAGATGTCATAAATGAATCACTAAATATAGAAACACTTTGTGAAGTATTAAAAATAACTGATTTTTATTCAATTCTTCAATTTAAAAAATTTTTTTTTCAAATCATACGTGTTAATTTTATATTGTATACTTACATCTTACAGAATAATAAATGGCAATAGAATTTTTATAAAGTCAGTACTAGCATATAAGAAATTTACAATATATTATATTCTATTCTCTTGTTACTACATTTACAATTGTTTGTATAACTTTCTTTCCATTTTGATAATGTAAGAGATTTAAAAGAGGGTCTTCCATTTTTTTTTCCAATAATTTTACCAATTCTAATCTTATTCTTTGTAAAAGTTGGCCCACCTAGACAGAATTAAAACCTTTTAAAATTATAATTAAAATTTTTTATTATAAGTTTGTAACAGATTGAGCTTACCCTATGTGATTCAACGCTGAACAAAATCCAGCCATCTTCTAACGATACAATAGATAATCCATTATGCAGTTCTATGTTCAGTTCATGACCAGAGAATAAAATTAATAATAGAATTGGCATCATTGAGATTTCCTTAATGAACACTTTGCTAGTTTTAATTTTTTCCTGATATACTAAGTACGGGCTGGAAAAATAACCCACGTTAAAATTAACAGAAGATGGATGGATGCTGACAAAACCGTTACTCTTTGTTTGAAATCTCAGCTCCTCTGGCTTTGGTTGAATTGGAATTGCCCCAGCGGATTGCACTTTAAAGGATTTTTCTGGTGTAAAAACTTTTACGACATTAGGGTAAAGGGCAGCACAAAGTAAACCTTGAAGAAGTTTATAATTATCATTGTTGATGTTTAGATCGATTCCAGTGATCTCCAAGATCTTGTCAACGTTCGATTGTCGTTTGGGCAAATTAATGGGAACAAAACCAATTGAAACTAATAACTCTAAGAATTGATATTTAATATCTGCTAAAGTATATAATGTGCGCATGGATAAATAGTTTTCATTAGCAAAAACATGTCCTGCGTAATTACTGCGTGCACATGCTTCTAACCATTTCTATAAAACAAATAGAAAAAATATAAACATCTGCTTCATGTTATCGTACATGTTTATATTTATATATTTACCTTGTATGCTTTAAGAATAGTTAAGTGATCAGAATTAGCTGTAAAGAATTCTTTCTTAGCATCTATTTTATGCCTTTCCTCAAAAGGTATGTTAAATGGATTTTTGTGAGACAAACAAGCTGCAATGGTAAGAGCAGAATCAAGGCAGCAAAAAATTGCTCCGAAAAGTATTAATTTTCCAATTTGCACGTTTACTGGTAGTGTAGCGAGGTGATGACCTAACGGAGTCAATACATATTCAGAAGTAAATGCACCAATATCTTGCAGACGTTTAATCGCATTATAAATATTTTCGTCTGTTGGTGGTTCTAACATTTTGCCTGTAAATGGAATTATAATAAATATTTTGTAGAAAAAGTATAATTAAAATTAACATTGTTACCTAATTTATGTTATTACCTAAAATATTATGTAAGTCTACTTTTTTCCCTTTATGTAGAAGTTGAATACGTAAAAGCAACGGTTCTAAAGGAATCCTTAATATTTCAGGTATTGGTTGCGTCATAAACTGGTACTTAAATCTGAAAAATTTTAATAAAAAATCAATTTTTATTATCATAGAATATAATGTATTAATATTTAACAAATTATACCTACTTATATGTAGTATATAAATGAATACACACTCCAGGCATCACACGCCCAGCACGACCTTTTCTTTGTAATACATTCGCTTGTGATACCCAACATGTATCCAAACTTTCCATGTTTTGGTTTGAATTGAATCTAGTTTCCTTCATTTTACCGCTATCAATTACAAAAACGCAATCGTCTATAGTAATGGATGTTTCGGCTAAATTTGTGCTCAGCACTATTTTTCTAACATCTTTGGTCTTTTTGAAAACCAAATTTTGTTCTTCATTGGATAAAGTTGAATGCAATGGTACGATAAGAAACTTTCCCGTCTTCGGCGAAAGATGCTTATTGCTATTCAATTGATTTTTCAATGTAATAATTTCAGCGAATCCCGGTAAAAATACCTAAAATTGCAAGGTAATTAACCGTTTGTGTTACAACGTCAAATTTTATTTTGACGAGCAATCTAAGTGCACTGTCAAGTTGAGTCTCAAGCAATTAATATATAATTTAATCAAGTTTCCAAAAATAAAAAACACTTACTAAAATGGAACCAGTTCTTGGATAATCATGTTCCCCCAAAGTAATCCATTCCAATATTGCCTCTATAAGCTCAAAATTAATTTTCTCATGATCCATGACATACAAATTTTTTTGCGTTTGTTTACTGTAACCTTGGTATCTGCTGACAATTTGCATTAACGTTAAATTCTCATCCGGAATTGATTCCTTGACTCCGGCAGAGTGAGCGACTTCAACCTCTGCAGTTTCTAGATCTATTTGCAACTGCTCCCAGTCACCTTTAATTTTTCGCGTAAATACTGAATTTTCTTCCAGCACGTAATTCATCCTCTCAAACATATCTTCTAAGAAGATTTGTTCCACGGGGAACGTTTTTCCTGGAATACATAAAATAGGAGCTTCTCTAAAGTACGAGGAAAATACCTCGGCTTTAAGTGTCGCGCTCATAAGTATTACTTTCAGGTTCGATCTTTTAAGTAACAATTCCTTCAATGCCATCAATAGGAAGTCGCTAGATAAGAAATGATAATATTTAAGTAAAGATAATCAAGTTAATGTAATATACATCTCACCTTTCTGCGCTTCTTTCATGAACTTCATCCACGATTACATGAGTCACGTCGGTCAAGTCTGGATTCACAGATAGTCTTTGTAACAAAATACCAGTTGTACAAAATGTTAATCTAGTCTTGTTAGACATTTTGCTCTCCAATCGTATTTGATACCCTATTGTGTCACCTATACGTTCATCTCTCTCTGCTGCAACTCTATCGGCCACTCTTACTGCACTTATTCTTCGAGGTTGCGTACATATTATGTTGACATGTTCTTTCGATTCGGATCTATTAAGAATCCAATCATCTAATAAGAATTGTGGCACCTAAAAAGTATTCAATACGATAAGAACTCCATTGTAATAAAATTAAAACTTATACACTGATAATTTTGCTTACCTGGGTACTTTTACCACATCCCGTTTCACCTGAAATTATAGTAACTTGATTCTCATGTACTACTTCTAATATGTTATCCATTTTAGGCCAGGCAGGTAATTTTCTTCTAATTTCTTTCATTTTTTTGTATTTAAGATCTTTTTGTTTCTCTTTGAATTTTTTATGAATTAGATCATCTGCTTTCAATATTTCCTCCCATGTAATATTGTCTCTATGTTTTCTCGTAATCGATCCTAATTCGTGATGCGTAGTTGTATCCGTTTCGTTATTGGTCTCGGGTAGCTTTGGAAAAAGTAGTTCATTTTGATCCAAAAATTGTTCTTTATTTACTTCTAAATACCCCTTCATTTCAAATTCATTCTCTAAAAGGGATATTATAGAAAAAATAGAAGGGGTGCCATCTTTAGATAATGACTGTGCTTCGTTATATAATCTTCTTCCTATTCTTAAACATTTTATACTTGGAAACGTACCATCATTTTTATAAAAATAGAGATATGGTGGTTCGTATGGATATTTACAACCTAATGAAACGTAAAAAAAAGAATCCCTCAAGTAGAATGTTATTAATAATTTATATATCAGTTGCATAATTTACTTGATTTTATGTATAATACCTTCAGGAAATCTTATTTCTAACGTAAAGTGAGGATCCTCTCTTTCCGGCATTTTCAAAACTTGCGGTTGCTGATGTAAAAATCTACATTTATTTCCAAATGCACACTTTTTCTGAATAAATAATCTACAAATTGCTTTCTCTTTTTCCTTTTCTTGTTGTTGCTTAATTTTTCGTATCTCTTCCTCTATTACATCATTTCTCACTAAATAATTTAACGTAACTTGGACAATCCAAATTTGGTTTTTTATCTTTTCGATAAACATATTCCCGTAAATAGATTCAAGTGCCTCTTTCTCCTCGTGTCGTCTTTCTAATAAGTCTGACGTGTCAATATCATCAGATATTTCATTTCTTACAACATCATGAAGTCCATAATATTTACAGAATAAAACTTCTAAAGCTTTTCCCATATCACCTTTCGTATATATTAATGCTTCGGTGCAGTGTGATTGATGAAAACTAAAATTAACATAACAGTTTACGATTTATATTAAAATTATTACTTGTTCGATTCTTATTAACATTTACCCATAACTTTCAAGTTTAAATGTTGCAAATTGTCTAGTAATTTGTTCTTGAGTTTTAGGTGTAACATCTTTGGAAGAATAATCAACTATTCCTTCGATAACTAAGTTGCCTCTTTCCATCCAATATTGTTTGTTTAAGTTTGAAGTTTTATTTTCAAACTCTGACGCGTCGGACAGTTTAAAACTCTGTAAAAAAAACTACTAGTTATATACTTCACAAAAAATAGTATATAATAATAAATAAGAAAAGATCTCTATAATACATACAGGACCATAAATATTCTTTAAAGTGTCATAAAGTTGTTGTTCAGATTCTTCGGATATTTTTAAAGTTTGCATCTCTACTTTAAGTTTACTTGAAAAGAGAGGACTTTCATTTTTACCTTTACTTTTTCCAGACACATTCCTGTCACATATAAATATGTTTCTTTAACACTGAACAATATTATAACATAATTATGACGCACAAACTAATTTTACAACGAATAAAAATAGTGTACAAACGAATAAGAATTAATCATAAAGCTGTCGTTTCCTTTATAAAAGAATACATATTTTTTAAAAATAGATTTCGCACTACTTTGGTTTCCTTGTTTCTATTTTAATATACGAGATATTAACTTTTTAATTTGTATGACATACTTTCCAGTAGTTTTTCTTTCTAGTGTAATGTCTTCCATTAACTGGGCACTATTATGATCCATTATTAAAAACTGCAAATAAATACTTTTTATATAAGTCTATTTAAATAATATTTGTAATTATCTTTCAATATATGGGAAAGATTGAGGTTAAGGGACAGTAACGTGCACCTAGTTCTGACAGAAGGAAACACATGAACAAATTCCCAGATGTCTCCCGAATTCATCGCCAGAGGACTATGAATCACGGGTAATTCTCGCAAGTTCTCTCAAAGTAGTTTTTGTAGCTCTTCACAGCGTTACGCGTTATAATATGGAAATTCTGAACCGAAAGGGGGTATTTTAAAATGAAAAAAATCTCAGAATAGCAGAATCTTTTCATGTTCAAATGTCTCACGTCTAATCACTTACAATTTCATGCATCATTTTCATAAACATCGTTTACAAGTAAACAAAATAAATAAGTACAAAATTTGCTTAGTTTTTATTTGAAGTTATTAATATTTGTAATTAATATTTTGTCGCTATAATTTATTTTTAATTTCATAAATAATTGCCTTATTATAACCACAAAGTAGCACAAGATTTCCTTGAGGGTGCCATCGGGCATCCAATGCTATAATATTCCGGGGAGTTGGTATGCAGGTTGCACTATATGGTGTCCATTCAAACATGTGTGTGCATTTACAAAATATTAACAGATGAGCACTCCTAGGATTCCACTTTACAGCTAGACGAAAATTTTAAGTACAATGTAATACCATTTATAAGAAACAATGATAAGATAATCGAAATCCTCACCTGCAATACTATTTTCTAGAAGTAAATAATCGAGATAATCTTCAATAATGTTCCATATCCATAATGTTGTAGGATAAAGTTCATGCTTTATGGCTAAATAATGTCCGCATGAACTAAATTCCAAAATACTGAATTTGGCAATTGACAATTTGTCAATGTCGTTTCTCTTACTGATCCTTACATTTACTGGACGTTCATGTTTTTCTTCCACTGGAAATATTTATATTGTTAATCTTACTGGTCAGTACAGGGTGTTCGACTAACCCTGGGAAAAATTTTAATGGAAGATTCTAGAGGCTAAAATAAGACGAAAATCAGGAATAGCAATTTGTTGATTGAGGCTTCCTTAAGAAATTATTAACGTTTAAAGTTCCGCCTGTAGAACGGTAATTTGGGAACAGTGGTTCTCACTCAGCATGAAAAACTTTACTTACTGACGTATCGACAGCCTTACAGTTTTCTGAATGAAAACCACTAGGACTGACCTGCTTCAACTTTCGCGCGTTTTTCCCCAGAGGTGGCCGAACACCCTGTATAAATTCTCATTTCCATGATATTACTTACAAATATGTTTGTTGTATAAACTTGTATTCGTATTAGAAAACTTTGTTTGAATTACACGTTCCTCGTATACTTTATTCAGATAATTTTCTTTAATTACTGGGTCAAGATACAATTGCAAAAGTGGTTTCCATGTCACGTAATTTAATAATGTGATCTAGATATAAATTTATATTAAAGTAATAATATAACCAAATTCTTGGTTACGACTTCCAAACTTATTGAAATATTATTATACCACTTCATTGAATCCAGTTACAGCCAATAACTGTCCACTAGGCATCCATGTTACAGTTTCAATACCATTCAATTGATTCTGATAACTATGTTCTGTTTCAAACGAATCTGTAATTTTTGTGGGACAGAAAATTCCTATATCTCTGTCCAATACACTTGAATAAGTAATTAATTTTGTCTCATTCCCAAAAGAACACCAGATACATAATAGTTCGCTATTTGGCGACCAACATATCCCATCGATACTGTTTAAATGTCCACATATTAATTTCTAAAAAGAATGATTGAAAATGAAAAAAATCAGAAATCAAAATTTCTTTTCTGCATCGAGTCAAGATCTAGTTATTTTAATGGTGTAAAGGTTCTATTTTAAAAAATGAAGGAGTACCACGTGTACCATACGCGTATTTACTGTAGTTTTTTGAGGTTAGAATCAATCGGTCTGACAATCGGTTATATGTAATACTTATTAATAATAAATAGTTATGACATCTTACATATCATGTGCTTGTAATCGGGTTCCACATTCAGCCGACTGGGGACAAAATGGACTTATTTGCTTCGCAGCATGTCACGCAGTTGCAATTTACGATCCGTCGGTTTCAAAAATTGGCAAAGTAACACAAACACTCCACCGGCACAAAGAACGCATTAATACGGTTCGATGGATAAAACGAACAGACTTTTTAGGCGAATTGGAGATATTGTCAAGTTCGGTAGATGGAACTGCTATTATTTGGAGCAAATTAAACGAATGTTTTAAATGCACCTCTATAATCGAAACTGGCGATATTCTTACATTTAGCAATTCTTTGTATCTTCCTGATCACAATTTTCAAAATGATAAAAGCTTCCCAAAATTGTTGGTGTGCACTGGATCAGTTAACGGAGATTTGAAATTATGGTCAAGAGACGCATGCGGCGATATAAAATGTTTTCAAACATTTACATTTGGGAAGAAGTTACCAATAGAAGCTTCCTTCTCTTATTTGCCTAGCACAAATTACCCACTTTTAGCTGTTGCGACAGAAAATTCAACGGTCGAACTATATACAACAGACACTGATATTATGAAAGAAATACATTTTGTAAAAGTCCAAGTTCTAAGTGGACACGAAGATTGGGTACGTTGTATTGATTTTAATTATGATACGAATAATAATCTTTTACTTGCAACTGGCTCTCAAGATACTATGATAAGATTGTGGAAAATTTCTGCAAATGCCACAGAATCTATGAGTGATGAATTACATCAGAAAGAACAAGTGTTTATGGTTAATGGTACAAAGTATAATATTATTTTGGAATCTGTACTTTATGGTCACGATGGTTGGATTTATGGTATACACTGGTATCCGCAGCAAATGAATAACAGAAATAGGATCTTGAGATTATTATCTTGCTCGTTAGATAAAACCATGATTATATGGGAACCAGATGAAATAACTGGAATTTGGTCTGAGAAAGTAAGAGTGGGAGAAGTTGGTGGTAATTCATTGGGCTTTTATGGCTGTAAATTCAGCAATAACGGATTAAATATATTAGCACACGGATATCAAGGGTCATTTCACATTTGGGAATATTTGGATAGTGTACAAAATTGGATTCCAAAATCAATACCAAGTGGTCATTTCGCAGAAATAGTTGATCTTTGCTGGGATCCAAAAGGAAGGTTTGTATATGAACAAACACGCGAGGAGTACTTCGTAATTGTACTTTAGCTTTGTTATAGAGTGTACACTATTATATTACAGGTTTCTCATTACTACAAGTGTAGATCAAACAACGAGAATTCATGCACCATGGAAAAATGGAACAACAGAATTTTGGCACGAAATTGGACGTCCACAAGTTCATGGATATGATATGTCTTGCTTAGTTATGTTAACACCGTACATGTTTGCTTCAGGAGCAGAAGAGAAAGTTGTACGTATATTCACGGCTCCAGTAACGTTTAAGAATTATTTAGGAAAACTTGCTAATGTTGATGACTTCAAAAATACAATGGCCGACAGTGCGTCGGTTCCTGCTCTTGGATTGACAAACAAAGCAACATTTAATGATAGTATTAAAATTAAAAATGTTAATATCGACGATTTTAAAAATGAGGATTACATTCCTCCGACCGAGGAAGAATTAATGCAAAATACATTATGGCCGGAATTACAAAAAATTTATGGTCATGGATATGAAATATTTTCTATAACTGCCAGACATGATGGATCGTTATTGGCGACTGCATGTAAATCAACTTCACCAGAACATTCCGCAATATTATTATGGAACACAAGTACATGGTCACAAGTTCAGAAACTTGCATCTCATCAATTAACTGTGACACAAATGGAATTTTCACCGAATGACAAATACCTAGTATCTGTATCTAGAGATAGAAGGTGGTCATTGTTCGAGTATAATGACAATACATACACTTTAATAGCAGCCAGTTTGAAAAAAGATAATTTTCATACTCGTATAATATGGTGCTGTTCATGGACACACGATTCACGTTTCTTTGCAACTGGTTCCAGAGATGGAAAAATTGGAGTTTGGAATCCAAAACTCACAGATAACAAAATTGTCCCAACAACGAATTTGTGTGTAAAAGATTCTGTTACAGCACTTTCGTTTTCTCCACAGAGTATTTCTGAACATACTTACATTTTAGCAATAGGACTTGAAACAGGTTGTATACAAATACAAAGGTTGCAAATATTAACAGATAATTTTGTATGGCACAAATGTATAGTATACGATTCTTCTCAAGCGCATCATTTAACTGTAAAAAGGCTCAAATTTCGACCACAAAAAGAGTATTCAAATACTCTACAATTAGCAAGCTGTGGATCTGATTATACTACTAAAATATATGATATAAAGATTGCAGAATTAAAGGACTTATAAAATAATTGTATTTTTATCTAGTAATAGTGTACACTTAATCTTAATTATAGATATTAATTACATTTATCTACTCACTCTACTTAATTTCCAAGTATCTGTTTTATAAATTTCTATACTGTCTTGACCTTCGATTGAAACCACTATAGCCAATCTACTGCCATTTGGACTATAATGTAATTTATGAAAAGATGACTTCACGTTTTGTATATGAGTTACACTCTGATTTTCCAAAGACCATATAGATGCCTGAATCTGATCAGTTTAATCGTTTGAAATAAATGATAAATATTGTTTGTTACATTTAAAAATAAATACAGTATTAATAAGGGTAATTTACTTACATTAAAATCTGACAATGTTAAAATGTGTTTACTATCAGGAGACCAATTTACACTTTCTAAACCAGCACTGCCTTCTATAAGTTTATATTTCCATTCAGGGTAATTAATGGAATATATTTGAATAACAGCTTTACTTATGTTTGCACAAAGGATGTATTCACTGTTTCTAGACCACTCTAAAACCTGTGATATAATAAAACACAACTGTATTGTTATTAAATACTTTGTTTGCTAGTACAATGAAATCTTACACTAACCTCAATTATGTCTGCAAATATAAACGAATGAATGGTATCGAACGTTTTGCTATTTTTTATAATTAAATTCGTTTGATACGCAATCGCCAAGAATCTTCCGTCTGCAGAAAAATCACACAATTGATTACTTACACGTATTAGATCATTTTCTACTTCTAACGACATTATACTTTATTTACTTTCATTTGTTTTTGTTTCTGTTATGAAGTTTCATGAGAATGAGGAATTATGCTGTGGGTCGATGACCCGTTGAAGCTAGGGACCCTGACTCAAAGCGTCCCTTTCCTCTGAAAGTCCCTAGAAACAGTGGTTGGTAGCAATGAATTTGAAACTTGACAGTTAATATTATGTTATTAGTTAACATTTTAAGCGTCTGGTTTGAATTTAAACATTATTGTATTTGCGAAAGTGTTTCATGGATTTATAAATAATAGGAGTTTTTATTTTTGGATATAAAGGCGTAGTAGTTACCTAGGAGTTTACAAGAAACAATAAATGAACCTAAAATGATAAAAAACTTTATTATTCCATTAAACAAAGATGAACTTTTACAAACAACTGGGAGTGGACAATATTACGTAGAAAAAATCATCCCAATACGGATGATACCACAAGCATTAAATGAAGCACGAACAGCATTTCAAACAAATGGAATTAATTTTATCACGGAACACTTTGACACATTTTTCTCTGTAGTTGTACATGGAAATAAAATTGACTTACCGATCATTATGAAAGGTTTCACTGGAATTCATAAAGCTATTGAAATGCTGATTTATCACTTGGAAGGCATATTTGAGAAAGAAAACGAGTTGGAAGAAGAAAACCGATTACAAGTTTTTAACATTACCAAAATGCTTGGGTATTTATTTTCTTGGTTCTTTTGCCATATAGACGAAGAAATTCTTAAAACTGCGGACAATAAATATATTGAGAAGCGTAAAAAAAATACAAAATCAGATTTAGAGGAAGAATGGGATTCTACTAAGGAGAAAGCACTGGAATATTGTTATAGACTGTTACAGTTACCATTGCAGAAACTTTGGCAGCCTCCCATTGTCGAGGATTCTTTTATTATATTACTTACTAAAATGTGCTATAAGGTTTTAGAACAGTGTAAGAATATAAAACAAAAATATATACGTCAAACTGTTTTTGAGATTTTGGGAACTTCGATTAAAAAATACAATCATGGAATAAACTGCATAATAAGAATTATTCAGTTGGTGAAAGTAAGTGATATGTTAGCATCGCATATAGCAACCGGAGTTATTCAAATGATTAATGAATGTGGTTGTAATGGTTTAATAAAAGAAGTAATGAAAGAGATCGATCAAAGCGAACCATCTGAAAATGATGGTCATTATATATCAATATTTCTTGAAACCATTGCTACTACTCAACCAGACCTCATAATGCCTATCCTCGATGATGTGAGGTATTATTTGGATAGCGAACATTATGCTATGAGAAATTGTACGATTGTAATTATAGGTGTAATTGTACGAAAATCATTAAACGGAGATAATCTTACTCAAGAACAAAAAGATAAACGCGATGAATGTCTGAATAGTTTAGAAGAACATTTGTTGGATAATAATGCTTACGTTAGATCAAAAGTCTTGCAAGTTTGGCAACATTTATGTTGCGAGGGAGCAATACCTTTGGCAAGACAAGGGAAACTTTTAGCTGCTACAGCATTACGTTTAGAAGACAAAAGTGCGAATGTACGAAAACAAGCACTGCAATTACTACGGGCTTTACTCCAGGCTAATCCATACGCAGCTAAGTTAAATAAAGTAGAAATTTCTAAGTCATTGGAGGAAAATAAAATGAAATTGAGAAAGATGCAAACTGATAGAGTAAGCAAAAGTGTTTGCGGCGATCGTCAGAGATTAGAATTGTGGGACACTTTACTTCCAAATATAAATAAAACATTAAAAGAAGTTGTTGCCTGTAAGAAAAAAGATAAAGAACAAAGTGACGAGGATGATGAAAATGATGACGACGAAGAAAACATTGATCCTAATATAGGATTTGAACACGTGAGGCAGTTGATGTTAAAGGAACAAATTTCTGAAGCAGTGACATATTTGTGGAAAGTATATGTTAAATTGACGCCAAAGCCAGACAAGAAAAATTTTTCTTCAGAGGCAATAGAGGAATTTTTATTTTTACTTTTACTAAAAATATTTATGGAATCGGAGGATAAGTTAAATAACGTAAAAGCAGATGCAAATACGGCACAATCATCAGATAAAGATAAATCTAATGACGAGGAGGAAATAACAGCAACAAAACGAGTTGTAAATTATTTAAAAGTATGAATTTGGATATCTTATATTAGTGCAATAGACTTTCTCTTTTGATACTTTCCAATTGTATATTTTTATTTTAGAATTGTTTAGAATTTGCAACCGAGCTGGAAACTGCTATAACCAAGGTAGAAAATTTGCTTTTTTCTACAACAGCTGGTGATGCTATTGAAGCATGTACTTTCCTTGGCACTGCCTATCAATTTGGTATAGCTGGAGCTGTAACTGCTATACGCGATGCTTTGGATCAAGTATTTCACCATGATCAATCAGTACGCAAGAATGTAGCTATTGTATATAAAGAAATTTACTTAAATAACAACGTTGATAAAATATCAAATCGACAAAAGGCAGTTATGCGTGTTAAAGCTTTGATCGCATTGTTGAAAGAACTTCAACCAGGTCAAAGCCAAGCTTTGAATAAACTTATTGTAGAGTGGTATACTAACAAGGAACTAAGTAATGAAGAAATACAGGTAATGGTATACTTAGTTTTGAAGTTGCACGATATTAGTCAATTTGTTTATCTTCGCGATTACATTCGTAGGTTTTGTGGGAAAAATTTTCAATGAAATCGTCGGACAAAGATCCATTAGATAGCAGATCTGCATTAATGTTGATAACAATGATAGCTCAAACTGAGAGTGATATTATAACTACAAATTTAAATATATTAATAAAAGTGGGTTTAGGCCCGCGAGCAAAAACTGACCTTCTTTTGGCCAGAGATACATGTAGAGCATTGTTAAAGATAAAAAGTGTAAATGATGACATTAACAAATCACCTGTTAGGTAAGATAGATATACAAGAGTTTAACGATAATTATATTAATTAATCGCAAATAATTATTACAATTCTTAGGTATCCCAATGATCATGAAATGTTTAAAGAAATTTTGAGTTTATTAATAGAAAATTTTACTAACATGGAAGAAGATGGGTATGTGTCATTTGCAACAGATGCAGTCAGCGCTATTTACTGCGTAAGTGTTGCATCGATCTATTTCATAATTGTAAAAGATAGTTCTTGTATTTTATAAAAAATACTTTGAAATTGTAGTTAGCAAATCAGCCTGATCATCTAATGCAGCAGTTATTATTAGAAGTGTATAATCGAGGACAATTTAATAATATCGATTCGACAGAACACGTTGTTTCACTTTTCTTGCTATCTAAATTACTATACTTAATCGGGCATATTGCAGCCAGACAAATGGTACATTTGGACACATCAGTTTACAAGGAATTAAAGCGAAGAGATACCATACGAAAATTAAAAAAAGAAAAGAATTCAAATAGAAATAAATGTAATTCTTCTAAATCTCGTTGGTCAAAAAATACATTATCTACTTCAAACAGCGCAAGACGGATACTTCGTAATAAAGAGGTACGATACATATACAGGGTGTGCATAATACGTGGTATCATGTAATAAACTATATTTGAAGTCGTTTTGAACATTTAAATTTTAAGTTTGCTGCCTTCTATACTGCTCCCCTACTCTCCTGAAACTTTACAAATTTTTCATACGACCTATAACTTACAAGTTACTCAAGGTGAGCATGTTAGGTGCTTTATATTATATGTTTGGAATTCATTCTGTTTCTGATTTTTGTATTTAGACAAGTATAGTTGCAGAAGATAATGGCGAGGAAGCTGTGGTAGGAGCAATAGATGATTCAAATGCAGAATTAATAAACGATGTTCTTGAAAATCACATTGTAACTGGCGATGGACTTTTAGCAAAATTTGTGTATGTCAATGAATTCGGTATTTATATATTTTATGTAATGGAAAAGCATGTCTGTATACGAACTCTATATTTCAGCCCAGTGGTATTACATGTATGTCAAAATCATGATAAGTACAATGATGAAGACACACAAGCTGCCAGCACTCTTGCTCTCAGTAAAATGATGACAGTCAGCTCTATATTCTGCGAAGAATCATTACAACTTTTAATTACAATACTTGAACGTTCGCCGCATCCTGCCATTCGAGCCAATGTTCTTATTGGAGTAAGTGACCTTACATCTAGGTTTCCAAATCAAGTTGAACCATGGATGAAACATATCTATAGCAGGTAATTACAGATAAAACTCGAGTAATTTTAAATAAAATAATCGTTACTTCTTAGATCTTAATTGCGCTTACATTGTGCTAATTAGTCGATGTCCTACTGTATATGGTTGTAATCGATTTAAAATACGATTCATTTTTAGACTCCGGGATACAGATAAAAATGTACGAAGTACCTGTGTCCATGTTTTATCAAGTCTTATAATGAGAGACATGGTGCGCGTAAGAGGTCAGATATCAGAATTAGCTCTCTGCATAGTAGATAAAGATACTCAAATCCGTCAAGACGCAAAACAGTTCTTCAAGGCACTTTCGCAGAAGACCAACGCCTTGTATAATGTGATGCCCGATATATTATCTCGATTAACTGATCCTAATTTAGATATAGGCGAGTCTGATTTCCAAGAGATTATAAAGTATGTCTCATTAATAAACTGGAAACATACGGACTACACAACTTAATAAAATAATTTATATTTCCAGATACATTTTAAGTTTGTTACAAAAAGAAAAACAAGTTGATGCCATAATCGACAAAATTTGTACCAGATTTCAACTAGCTACTACAGAAAGACAGTGGCGTGACTTTTCATATTGTTTGTCACTTTTACAATTTGGTCCGAAAAGTAAATAAGAAGTAGTAACCAAATACGAATTTTATTAAATATTACGTATTATTAAATTGAACAATTTTTTACCAGGTATACATCGTCTTACCGAAAGTTTACCCCTATTAAAGGAAAAAATTCACCACAAGCATGTACAGAAAGCTTTGCAGACTGTTATAGAGCAGTCAAAGAAAAAGCCAAATACAAAAGCAGTTTGTATCGAATTGGAAGAAAAAATAAAGGAACTGCTCAAATCTACGAACGAAGAAAGTAATAACGAAATGATGCCACCACCCCAAGTGCCAAAACCAAAAAAGCGCAACAGACAATCAAAATATAGGAGTAGCAGTGAGGAAGACAGTGATTCCGATATAATGCCCATGGCAAAACGTACGTTTTCTTGGCATGTAAACTAGTTCTAAATATATTTATTAATCGACTTCAAATTATTTTAGCAAAGAGTGCTAGAAAGGTAAAGTCACGTAGTCGCACAAATAAAGCAAGTTCTGATTCGGACTCAGATACGGACTCCACTTTAAAGAAAACTCGCGGAGAGAGACGTATGTATTGCTAAAAGTAAAAATTGATATCATTGCGTTAATTGTCATTACTTTTTATAGAAGCTAAGGCAACCCCATCCAAACCAAGTGCAAGAAAATTATCGAATCGAAGTGAAAATACTAATCCAGTTCATACAACCAGATTATCAGTATCAAGAAGAAATCGAAATTCTGCAACGCCAGTGTATACTTCACAGAGGACTTCGGCACGTTTGTCTCAGTCACGAGGCAAACATTCAAACTAGCAATCGCATTAGTATAACTAATGTATAGTTTTGTATATGTATTTTTATAACTTCGATTAGATAAAGATTTATAAAGATATACAATATTTATACAGTTTTATTTGTCCTTTTTTTCTGGTGCAAGAAAATTGCATAAGAAGTGCGAATTACCGAGTTCTTATAGCATTGGTTCGTGCGGTAGGATGTGTCGACTTTTCCTACCACTCCGTTAAACGTTAAGGAAGTTTGTCGTTACTAGTGTCGCGTCGATGCACTCATTTATACCAATCCTTTCTTTTTTGTACCTGGGGAAATCCTCATGGACACCCCGAGGCCCCAAGTAAAGGAGGCCTCGGGGTAGTGCCGGACTCTTACCAGCTAAAACCCTACAGTGACCATCCTCAGGTGCCTGGCGAGGGGCCCGGAAACTCTAGTGAGCCATCACAGAGTCCCCCACCGCGCCGTCCCTTCTCAGGCCCCTTCCGGTGAGAAGCACTCCTCCCACCGCATTCCCCCTTAACCGCAGGCGCCTGGTCACCAGCGCCCATGACCCCATGACATGGAACTAAGCCGCTGGCCGCATGGTCACGGTGGCCGCAAGTCCCAGTCCACTCACACACACATTCACACGCGCAACACATACCGGTGTTTGGTCCGCGGGAGCTTTCGCCCCGACCTCCGGGATGCTATGCGAGGATGCGGCTACCAGCCTTCTCAGGTTGATCATCCCATCCCAGCGGCTGCCCCTAACCGCCACCTGGGGACGCGCCACGTAGGGGTTCACCTCCCCTGCCGCCTGGCGAGGGGCCCGAAAACTCTAGTGAGCCATCACAGAGTCCCCCGCCGCGCCGTGCTTTCTCAGGCCCCTTCCGTTGAGAAGCACTCCTCCCACCGCATTCCCCCTTAACCGCAGGCGCCTGGTCACCAGCGCCCGTGGCCCCGTGACATGGGACTAAGCCGCTGGCCGCATGGTCACGGTGGCCGCAAGTCCCAGTCCACTCACACACACATTCACACGCGCAACACATACCGGTGTTTGGAGCTTTCGCCCCGACCTCTGGGATGCTATGCGAGGATGCGGCTACCAGCCTTCTCAGGTTGATCATCCCATCCCAGCGGCTGCCCCTAACCGCCACCTGGGGACGCGCCACGTAGGGGTTCACCTCCCCTGCCACCTGGACAACCAAACGGGTGCGTGGCAATTATACTAAACCTGGCCACTGAACGTGAAACAGTAAAACTTCGAGAGTCTGATTTTTCATTTGATAGAAAGAGTACGCGACATTTGTGCATCTCTGTCTATCTATCGCAAAATAGGACTCTCGCAGCTTTAGTGTTTCTTGTTCAGCATGGCTTGTATGCCTACAGTCGGCTGTACGTGAATGTATTAAACATAGTTTAATGTAGTCCGCAAAAAAAATGCAATGAAGGAACTAAAATACTTAAATTCCTTGTTAATTTTAATACGAATGCAATAATTATATTACAATATAAATAAATGTAATAAGTTTACATTTATGAGAATCGTACTACACCCATATAATTGCCTAAAGTAATTTATATTTTGTAAACAGGTTGTTTAAGTATAAGTATTAATTGAAAAAAATTCTTAATATTTTGTGCGATTAATGAGAACCATGCGCATACTGCAATGGCCATGTTTTACGATGCCCTTTGTTCCTATGAGTTACACAGCTAGTGTAGTTTAAAAAAAATCATTTGTGGATGCGATAATCTTTAAATTGCAATGCACGCTAATTAGAATATGCAAGGGTTTGAATCTCTAGTATTATAATAAAAGGTATACGATGAAAACTTATAGTTATTTATTATGGAACCACGCATAAAATAGTAGATATCGATTTGTTCTTGCCAGAGTCAATACGTCGGCTGTCTTTGTTTTTGTAACCCCTCATTACGCCTTCAACATGCCCGTATGTTTATGCTGTATTATAGTCGAATGTAAATACAATTTTTCAAACACGATACTTATTTTTCAGTGTACAGAAAATTAAATATATTTTTATATATAAACAATTATATATAAAAGTGTAATACAAGAAATAATGTAAAGAAAAGGGTAAGTAAACATATTAAGTGAAATAACATTGGAACGTATTCGGTACCTTATTGAATTAAATCATACATGTAAATTTAATATGTTTGAGGTTTAAACTAAAAATGGATGTTCATGGTATTGGGATTGTTGCTGTTTTGGGAACAGTTGGGGCTGCAACTGGGGCTATTTCAGCTGTAATTGTTTATACAATTTGTATCAAACGCAAACGATTATCCCTTCTTGTTCCGGGTAGAGGTCCTCTTAATTGGTACGGATATCTTATCAATTACATAAATACTTTTTATAAGTTAACAGTAATTTATAGAAATAAAACGGGTTAAAAGAATTGACAACAAAAATTGATTAAAATATAGAATTTAAAGCTTGTGTATATTTCAGGTTTGAAAAGGATTTATTAAATAGAGCAGAAGAGACACTGTCATCGAAAGATAATTTTGTTGGTTTAGGATCTAATGTCAAGTTAGATCAGAAAAATAAGATTTCGGAAGATAATGATGATCATTGTAACGACGAAGAATGGCAATCTAATTATGCATTTGATAGCATTGCAAGCGATTCATCGAAAAAGGGTAAATATTTCGGCGATATAAAGAACAAGCTTTATCTTTTTTGCTTATATTATCTATAATACGTTAGTTGTTTATTTTTAGTTTTGCAGTATTTATCAGAGTCTGAAGATATTTCGATATCACCTGTCAGTTCTTTTGCACCGCTATTACCAGAAGGAGCAGTGGCTGCTTCAGAAAAATGCATGGTAATCGTTAAGTCTACGTCAAGAGGCATGATCGACTCGCATTCTCGACTTAATAGTACAGAGTGTGAGACATCTAGCTACAAGGTATATATATTTTCTTAAAAATTAATCAATATTTTGAAAAAATCTGTTTATCTATATTTTAATTCTTGATGCGACGAAGCTGTCTTCTTCCTCATCAATGTCGTTGTCTGATGAGATCAGAGGTGAATTGCAAATAGGTTTAATTTACGATGCAAGCGCCGGTATTCTTACTGTTAGACTTGTTGAGGTAACTTTACATATATGCATCTATAAATCGTAACATTTAAATCAGGTCATCCAAATAAATTGCCTACTTTTTAAAAGAAATATTTCAGACTAATTTGGAGTAAGATTGGTTGAATACATTTTCTTCTGCCATCAAAAGTCGGCAAGTTATCTAGATGGTCTATTTTAAATACATCACCATTTATATTTATTACTTTTCATTAAAATATAAATATATTTGTTATAAAAGGCGCATGATCTTCACCCAAGAGAATTAAATGGTACCGCGGATCCATATGGAAAAGTACGTCTATTACCTGATTGGAGTAATGTATGGCAAACTAGAATACACAGGCGGACTCTCAATCCTGGTAAATTTCATACACACAAATTAATATTTATAAAGTAATGGAAACATAAGCTTTGACATAATTTTTAATTTTAATTGCGATTAATAGTGTTCGACGAGGACTTCGTTTTCGAAGTAATGCCCGAATCATTGACCGGAAGAACATTGGAGATTCTACTTTATGACTTTGATGCCTTCTCCAGACATTATTGTTTGGGTCATGTACAACTTCCTTTATCTGCAGTGATCGATCTTTTGGATGCAACACTTACTCTTATTACAAAACCAATTCTCCGATATAGTATTGAGAATGGATTCAAAGCACCATCTTTGGGAGAGCTAATGGTTTCTCTCTCATATCAATTGTCTACAGAGAAATTGACGATTATAGTTGTTAGAGCAAAAAACTTACCCAGTCTTAATGACTCAACAAACGCGAATCTATATGTGAAAGTAAGTGTGTAAAATTTCTATAATCTTTATAAAGTGCAGTTAAAATTTATATATTTTTATTTTGTTAGGTGAAGATTGTTCAAGATGGTAAAAGTATTAAAAAGAAGAGATCTAGTATACAGCGCGAAACAATTAGTCCTGTGTGGAACGATATTTTAAGCTTTGATATTAATAATGATATATTGTCCAAATGCATGATAGAATTTATTATTTTACGAGCAAATGGTGAGCTTTTAGCTAAATGCGAAGTATCTAATAAGTGTCAAAAGGAGCTTTTTCAGCGTGTATTGTCAGGAAAAGGCGCATCTGCACAATGGTTACCACTGTCTAAAGCAGAAACTTATTGTGATGATTTCACTGAAGTGAAACATTAAGAACTTTATAAAAAAAAACCGTCCGATTTAAAAATCAGTTATTAATCCTTTCGCTAACAAGAACATATATCAATAGATATTGATATTCATGATATTTTGTAAAAAATATGATTATTTTTTATGCAACTTAAAACATGTAAGTTTAAACAGTATTTTTAAATGTTATTTTTTTTTATGATTGCTTCATAAGACTTGTAACAATCATGTTTCATATTTATTTATTAATCTTTGTCTTATTGTATTTTATCTACTTCGGAATTTTATGTTTCTATGTACAAATACTATGATATTAAAATATTCGATTTCTTGGTAAAACATATGATTCTAGAAAACTCACCATTCCGCGTAAACCGACAAGCAAAATCTTTCTATCTCAAACAGAAAGATATCAATTCCTATATAAATCAGTGGGGTAGCGGTACTAAGCAACCATTTTATTTTGATCTGATTATACTATCTAAATGTTTATTTAGAAGTGTTAAAATTGTTTTCAATTCACAAGGATCGAGAATCTACGACGTTCTATTGCTATACGGTCATCGTATCGAACGACAAGAAAAGGAAAGGTCGAATTATATCGATAGCCATCGATATCGATTATACGAAATTACTTTTCGTTTGGTTATGACGCCTAACATTTATATAGCCAAATAGTTTAATTTAAAAATATTTTATTCATTGTACAATATAACTGTACAAAAAATAGATGACGGACCGACAAATTGTGATCCTTGGATTTAATCGAACAGACCTGGAAAAAAGTTAAAATACAATTAAAATAGATTCTCTCTTTTTGCTACATGTAATTTAATTATAACGGTATTCTCATTCTGGAATGTCGTCACGTATAATTTCAGTAGCTAATACATTGTATAATCATCGAAGGTAAGACTTTTTCTTTATTACAATCGATATTATATTTACTAAATTATAAATATGATGCTTACCAAAGCCCATGTCATCATCTGATTCTTCTTCGGGTTCTTCCTTCTTCTTTTCTTCCTTAGCTGGCGCTGCTTCTGTGCTGGCAGGTACCGCAGCAGTTGGTGCTAAAAATATACATATACATATGAAAATATTCTTATGAAAATTCTAGTAAAGTTATATAGTATAATATGATAGAATATATTTAATTGTTGCCTAAAAAAACTTAGATCATATTTTAAGTATGACCAATAGTTTTTTTTATTCTTTTTTCTTTTTCCTCATCACTGACCGCTCTAATAAGAAGTATTTGCTTAGGTCGGTGGATGTAGAGGAATGTTAATTGTATAAAATAACTGTAAGCATTTAAAATTAGTTTTCAACACATTTGTCTCTAAGTCACCTTAGTTTTACACAATTTAACATTTATAGATTATAAAACTATTCTATATACAACACCTGCAAAGCACATGGTTGATGTAAGTATCAATACTATTCATAGATTAAGGATATATATATTGTAAAAATAATACCTGCTGTAGGTGGAGCTCCAACGCCCGACGAAATGTTTGTTATAAGATCTTTTACATTAACATTTTCCAGAGCTTTAGCGAAAAGTCCAGGCCAGTAAGATTCCACATCAACATTTGCAGCCTTTAGAATTGTTTGAATTTTTTCACCCTAAACAAATACACCCTATTCAAATATTTTTATAATTTGTTTTTGCACGTACTTTATGCAACAATTACTAACAATAAAAGGCAATACTTCAATTCTTTATGACGCCGCGTAAAACCAAACATGCATACAATACATACTCACAGTTACAGCGATGTCGTCGTCCACGAGAATTAACGCCGAATAAACGCACGCAAGTTCAGCTTTGGTAGTCATATTTTCTGCTTGTATATTTTATATTAACGTTGGATGTATTTTAATAATAGTGCAAGTCGTCGATAAAAACCTTAGCTCTACAAGAGAGAACAAGCACCCGAGTTTCGAGATCCACCGCAAAGAAAAGACCGAACTGAACGGAAATCACGTGATATATCCAAAAGGAGAATTTACATTACAACGAAAAAGCATATATAGGTCTAGTAACATATTTGATTGGTCAGACTATGAAATTCAGGTAAAAATATTTTTAAATATAAATTTAATAAATCGTTGTTCATAATGTTTAGTTGTTATTATTATATATGTTGCATAATAGACGGTAATGTGTACGTTTAAAATTATATGTGAATACTTTTTTGTAGCTTATCAAAACTGGAATTTCCTAACATTATTAGTTTTCATGTAACGTTTGGAACGAGGAACTTTACTAGGGACATTAAGTGGATATCACAAAACAGAAAGAAATTTCAATTTACTGGACGGTATAATCTCATATTCTGGATTCACTTCTGGCTCTTCGACAAAATGGTAAAAAGATAGACATATTTTATGGTCATAATTACTTACAATCGTACGTATCAATTAGGTACAGCCTTAGATATTTTAATAATCTTGAAATTTTTAAATAATCTTAATCGATTGATTACTCCAATGAAATTAATCGATTAATGCCCAATGATGGACCGTACAACTTTCATTCCGTTAAAAAATAATAAAATTTCTGCAATTTCATTTTCTATCTCATTTCCTCTTGTGCTCATTTCTAAATCTGTTGGTAACGTTGCGAGTGACACGAAAATGGTAATTAGAAAAATGTGTCGAAAAAATACGTTGGGTGAAAGGTCAACTCGTATACCTCGTCTATGTCTGTACCTCTTATGTGATACAATTCCAGCTATAATACAAAAACGAGTTTTCAACGTTTGCTTCCTTTACCAACATCGGTAAATGAGTCGAATATAACTCCTAGAATTACCATTTCTATCCACAGAGTGCGCAGCAAGTCACTACTTTATCACGAAGTCGGTACTTCAGTCTGCGTAACACAATTCCCATAAGTTACTGGGTCTATATAGTGTGCCTAGTCTATGGAACCACATGAGAATCGATGTCGGGAAAGATTTGTTTACGCATCACTCTGCATGCAGCGGAAATCGACTGTATCGACGATGTATAAGTAAGAAAACACGTAACGATCGATTATTCGTAACGACAAAAAACTATACATGCATCTGCGACTTTTAAACAATGTTATTTCGAAATTGGGGTCGTCGAATTACAGGGCGATTGGTGTTCCATTATACGGCACTGACGATGCTTCGTGCCATCGGCGCGCTCAGCCAGCGGTCGTCATGGCAACGAGCAATCATCTTCCCCCACTACATTTCAAACGAGCCCCCTCTGCGTCAGTCGTTCGCGAACTCTCGCATGCGGCGGATTGTGCGTGGTACTCGGATTGTTTTTACGTGTTCTCGCCCTTTCTCGCCTACCCCCCGTGAAATACCGTAAAACAAAGAAGACGGAGCGCCTCGGGGGCGCCGCCGCAAGTGTACGGTGCCGAATTTCATCGCGGTGATCGACTCTGCTCCCGGGTTGTCCACACGGTCAATAATGAGGGACATGGCGGGCAAGATCGCCGAGTTGAAGTTCGAGGCACCCCTCGCACGATTCGAGGAGGAGGACACAGCCAGCCTGAAGAATATGAACCTGCTGACAGGTGCGAGAACACACGTCGTTATATATCTTTTTGTCGCGTACTCGTTTGCCGTGCATCCCCGCACGCCGCTCTGTCACGGGTCCGCGTAACCTCGCCGCGGATCGAAAGTTTATCGCGATGCTCCCGATTCGCGACGATTGTGTTACGAGCGTATTGCATCAAGTGCCAAAATTACGCGAAACCGAGAGTCGCCGGCTCGAGACTACGGGCGATTTGGGGCATCGTCGTTCTCTATTCTCGTCGTAATCGATCTCGCGAACTGCCTCGAAACTGGGTGATACTACTCGGCGAGGTATACATATAAATGAAAACGATTCGTGGAAGGTCGTACGGGTTTGCCGTACTCTGTACTTTTTCTGAAAGAAAGAGACGCGACAACGGACGGAAATCGTCGGATTACCGAAAACGGGTTGACATTTTCTCGCGTGGCGATCGATCTTGAACCGTATCGAAAGCGGGTGACCGTAGTTGCACATTTACGAAAACATTTCGCGTACGGTCGATGGTCCCTGTTTGGTTTTCTGAAAACCCGGCGAGTCAGCGCTAGGCGTATCTATAAGCGGAAATTTCGAAACCGAAAGAGTTGTCGCGGTAGTGGGGAACAGGTTCCGTGGCCGCGTAAACGCGTGAAATGTGCGTGTACGCGTGGTCACGCTCGTTTTGCAGACGTGCGAATCAAATGACGAGGGTGGCGTAGCGTATTTAGCCACCATGAAGAACCGACCTTCGGAGCACGACAAAAGGCTACGTCACGCGTACAATTGGTGTCTAATATCCTACGGGCGGAGCTGCCCGTACCTTTCTTCTACTCAAAATTACGTTATTCGGAATGAAAACAATGTAGCTCTTTCTTTGACGTAACGGCAGTGAAACGTTACCCATATTCGAACATATTTCCAACGGCGATAAAAAACGATTACATTTTCACGAGTCAGATTGCGTGACGACAGAAAATATAGGATAATAGGAGCCTTTATACGGGTCTGCGAGAGTGAGAGTTAATTGCGAACGTTTCAATACGAGTCGAACTGTAATTTGAGAACAGTATCACCGTGCAATCGTGATACTCGCGTCGTGCTATCGATCGATAGTTTCCTTGTCCTCAGACATACAATTATTTTACGAAACGCGCGTAACGTAATTGTGTTTTAAGGTAGCGTTGTTTCGAAAGTTTTCGAGGTTGTCTTCGTGGTACGGTCAGGTATTGTTTTTCACGCACGAAAGCCGCCCTGCGAAACGGAGCGGCGATTTACGCGCGGAAACACGGAAAGTTGTTAGTTACGCGACTACCGGCGTTTTTTTTAATTCGAAACAAAAAAGCCACGAAATATTTAAAGCGTTAGATATTTAATCCCGACGAAAACATTCGATCTGCTATGCGTCACTGGCTTCCACGCGAAAGTACGCGATCCACTGTTTATGTAATTGATAACACCCGGATGGCGGCAGACGTAATTAATACCGGTTGCCTTGTAAGTCGAACGCGTTACCTGTGTACAAACGGTGACCCATCTTTCGCGTTTATTGCGTCCCGTGACTGGTCGGGCTCTTCGTGTTTACTCTTCCCTCGAATCGACTAACAGCGATGACTCGTACTCGCTCGCGTGTCGTTGCAATCAATTAGATGACGCATAACGACAACATTGTCCAATCCGCGAGATTCTGGTCAAAATATCGATGAAAATGTACACATAGCGTTTCCAGTGGGCGGTTTACGGTATACTGTTACCCTCGGTAACCTTTCAACTGCTGCGCTCGAGCGTGCTCTGGTAACCATATTATTCTAGATGCTCGAGTCAAAGAAAACACTCGTACGAATTCTGTAGAATTCTTTGCCTCTTTATTTCATTTAACGCATATTCATTAAACAGAATTTTTCAGAAGCAACTACTCGCTTGTTGCGAAAGTGAACCATTAATACATGTATGTAAGTTTATTAATTTAAAAAATTGATCGAATTGTACGTTTCATAGATTTCTAAACTGTCAACACTACTGGCAGTACAAGTGGAAAGGGTTACAAAACGAACCGTGAAATTAATTCAGCACAGTCTATTCGTACCATTGATTAATTCAGCGACGAGAAGGTTACTATAGACGGTGCTGCACAACCTTTTTCGCTAGGGGGCGATAAAATCAAAGACCATTTTTTACCGGCCAGACTCTCCGATAAAGACGGGAATAAAATAATATATTTTGGTTCACGTTATTAAAAATATACTGTACGGTTGAAAATAGTTTCGATAACCTTTGATAATATATTTGGTACAAGGATTAATATTGCGTTTCGTCGCCCCGAGTTGCATTTATCGACAAGACTTATCTCGTAGATTCTGCTATTGACATGACACCATTAATCGTTTCAACACCCTCCAATTACTCGATAGTTTATTAGTACTTAATTAATTTGAACAGATTATTCAAACGATCAATAACGTCGTGTCTAAGACAAGATCTGCTAGATAGGCTTTACTGATAAGTTGAGATTTCCGGTCCGGGACAAAACGCAATAACATTAGTCTGTGTCTCGATATTGTTAATATTAACCGATTGTAAACTAATTGCGAGAGTAACTTGTCTTTCATTGATCACTCGAAATGTCTATCTAGATCAGAATTGTGGCATTTAGAGGAGTAAGAACAGACTCAATGAAAATTTGATGTACTTTTATAATTATATTATTATAATATATTTAAGTTCTTCGACTATGCAACCTTTTTGCTGAGTTCGACCTTACTCCTTCGAACGTCTTTTTCGTCCATCTTTGTAATTTCGCTCAGAGTGCAACTAAACCTGAGGATTCCTTTTATATTTAGAACAATTGCTGGATGCCAGCCTGGACGCGGATTATGGCGAGAATTGCAACGCGAACGAGCCGCCGACGTCGACCCACGAAAATGGCACCGCTGATACCCTCCACGAGGGGACATTCAGCCCCTTCAGCGGCAGTCTCGAGGACCTTGTTAATACCTTCGACGAGAAGATAACATCCTGCTTTCGCGATTACGGCACCGACGTCGAATCTTTGGCCCCCGTGCAAGTGAGGACACAGGAAGAGATCATGAACGAATGCCAGTAAGTTCTCAAGAGCCCCAAGGTTTTTGTTTTTGTCAATGTGTTAATCAAAACCCTTATTTTTTTACCAAATTTATACTGGGAAAAAATTTAAATGGGGGATTTTAAAGGCTAAAATAAGACGAAAATCAAGGATACTAATTTGTTGATTGAGGCTTCGTTAAGAAGTTATTAAAAATTTCAAATCTTTCTGGAAAAATTATTTTCGGTTACGGGGGTCAATTACAATCATTTTTGGTGAATAGACGTACCCCCGAATTCTTACGCACTTTCGAGAAAAAAATTCGAGAAAGTGAAATTTTTCGGCGAAAAAACAAAATTCAAATCGTTCTGAAAAAATTATTTTCGGTTACGAGGGTCAATTACAATCATTTTTGGTGAATAGACATACACCCGAATTCTTGCGCACTTTCGAGAAAAAAATTCGAGTAGCTGCCTAAATTTTTCGGCGAAAAAAACAATTTCAAAACGTTCTGAAAAAATTATTTTCGGTTGCAAGGGTCAATTACAATAGACATAGCCCCGAAATCTTCATGACAGTGACCTTGACAATATATTTGAAGGTCATCGAAATTGGCGAGGAATCGCTAAAGTAAATAATTATCAAATTAGCAATGGGCGTCGTACGCCATTGTTGGCCCAGGCACCAAAATACCTACGTATAGCCCTGAGTAAACACATGTGATTGAGAAATTTCCATTTCCTTTAGGTCCACTCTGTGAAAGCACCTGTTCAAAGACAAGCATCCCGGCCAATCCTCCTGCATCCGTCCAGAAACCTTTAAAAGTAATTTCACAAAAAAAAATGAAGGAATTGCGCGAGTGAAAATTATGTCAGTAAGTGTGTATGATTGAGAAGTTTCCATTACCCTTGGGTCACGCGATATCTCCGGGTACAGTTATACCGGTTCGCACGACCACCTGGTACGATTAAAAAATAAACCGCCGATGGTAGCGGCGGCACGGGTAAATGAATACCCCGAAGATCGTCGAGTTATCGCGTTCAAATTGTCGCATTTACCTTGAGATATCTATTACGAGCCCGTGTGTGCAGTCTCTGCGATCCATCGCCCGTAGTCCGCGTGGTAATTATGGTCCGGCGTGTTCCGGACGAACGGAAGTAATCGTTTACGGCATCGCCGTTATATTAGTCGCGCGGGAATTGTAATCACTAGGCCGCCAGGCGGTATTTCAGTGACATAATTCAAAGAACGTCGGGAACCCCCTGCTAGCTAAGCGAGTCCCTCGTTTTACGTCGTAAATTTATCGTTCGTACAAGATCGTGCAAAAAGGGGTAACCGAGGATCACGCCTCTCGTCGATCCAAGACTGGTTGTTTGCAGATAATATATCCTGTTTAAGTAATACTCGTGTTAACGCTTTCTTCGATACACGCGTTAAACGCGCGAACAGTTTCACTTGATGCTCGCGCTAAACCGATATCGCTGAACGGGGACTTCGTATGGTTTCGTTGGAGCTGCTTGCGGTGGATCCGAGGATTGATACGTTCAAAACAAATACATCAGCGAACGACGGCTGGAAATAATTTATTTCGATATAGACTTGAACCTTTGTTAGCAATGGTCGTAGCGTTATAAGTAGGTGCATCGTACATCGTTCCTTTTTATTCCTCAAACTTACTTATGCATGCAGTTATGAAACTGTGCAACGATCTTTCTCAATGCATTTTACATCATACGTTAACACCTTGCCCAAAAGTGTTTGCAAAAGAATCGTTGGTTAGAGATGCCTGGTCGTTGTGCGTTTACCATATATTTGATATTTATAACCGAGTTGTAAGCATTATTGCAAAGATGCACGGTACTTGCCGCAAGGACTGATCCTTAAGATCACTATATCGATTTTCCAACTGAAAAGTGTGCCGCCACGAGTACTCTCTACATGACGTTTGCGGCGAGTTCTGCAGCTTTCTCTCTGCGAAGGTGGACAGTGTGCTAGAACAAGAAAGAAACTCACCTTCTAATTAGAATAGCAAATCAACTCTGCATAATCGATTTGCAAAGTATTTTTAACATCTATTTTAAACGTACAGATAGAATTTTGATACAAAGCATTAACGACATTTCGGTTGCATAAGCTGTATCTTTGTATTGTGTATATTGTTTAAATTTAAATACACATTACATAAGATGTCAGTTTAATTTTTTGTTACATGGAAAAATTCCAAGAATAATAATCATATCAATTGTATTATATTTAAATCTCTTGTGCTTGCATCTAGATACAGTGTACATTTTTTTTTATCAGATATAACGAAAAGAAATATAGAATATAACCATTTATATTCAGTACTGTTTTATCATTGTACTGATAAACCTCACTGAGCATGATGAGAAGCCTACTTTGCTATTTACCAGTCAGTACAATGCTTCACATTTTTTAGCATTTAAACTGGCTGTGTTCTACTTTCTTGCGCATTATTATTGGTCCGATTTCTACCAGAGGAGTGCAACGGTCTCAAAGAATAGTTCACAAAAGGAATACACAATTGGTATTATTTGGCAAGCGTGCCTTTATTTCCCAAGGAAAAATAAGAAGCTTCCGACTCGACTATTTTGGTCCTTCTCGGTGAAAATCGATAATGCCTATCAAAAATTCTTGAAGATAACAGTAGATTATAACAGACAACGAGGGTAGCAGATTTAATCTACTTCGTTAATCTGAAGGTAGATTAAATCTGTTACCCTCATCACGCCTTTGTTCTCTACGGCCAATCCTTTCAGAGTTATTTCTTAATTTGAATTTTCAATTTAATTTAATGGTTGTGTTTAAAAACAGAATTACAATTTTAAATAGTTTGAGATTGGGTGTAAATGGAAACTCCTATCTCGAGTATGAAAACTAATTTTAATACTCGGATAGGAAAGCGCTTCAGGTAAAACGAAACGTTCGCGAAGGTCGGGAAACCGGGGAAATATTCTTTCAGCTGTAGAAACATTTTATGGTCGGTCGGGAAAGCATTCTTCGATGGGAAATAAAATCGAAATTTACCAAGGCTGGGGTCGAAAGGGATCCGGGTAAATATTTTCAGGGAATATTCATTGTGGCCGCACGCTGCAGGTGTCCGACCGAATTGTGCCTTCTAACAAGCGCCGCGAGACTGCAGGTGAAGCCCAACGAAGCGTGAAATTGTATCTTCTTCGGTATAGAGCAACGCGCCAGGGCTCTTAAACTCGTTTGAACTTCACTGTCCACCGTTGTGCATAATTTCTTTGAAGTCACGCCTCCGTCGCGCAAAATCCGTCTAGGAGTCTAGACTTTTGTCAAGCCGATCGGAAGAACGTCGCAGAAATGAATAAAACAAGAACAATGACGAAGCAATTTTCTTCGGAAACTATGCAAATACCGCGACGCGGAACAGCTTTCCGAATGTTAACCTTCGTATTGTCGCGGTGCGTTTCCAACGGCCCACGCTGTTGTTTTAGAATCGGTATCTGTTCGATTGTGAATCCCAGCCGTGTATACATTCGTACTTGAACCTTCGTGAACTGTCTATTCAGTCTGTCGTCGAACTTTGCTCGAAGCGTAACGGGAACTGTTTTTCTTTTTTTATTCCTAAATGGACTTTGCAGTTTACAGGTTCGTAGCAAATGCACCTAGCATGAACGTAACTGCAGTCGCGCGTATAATTAGATACGGCGTAAGTACGTAAGATCCATCTTTCACTCAGTCTGGATCGGACTGATTTCATCTTACGAGAAGAGTCTACGATCTGGAAAAAGTTTGAATAGCTTTGAGACCTTTCGATTCGCGAAACTGTATAAAAACTTGCAACGAGTCCTACTCGTCTCTGTCGATTTTTACGTGCCCATTCTCCTTGCTAAATTTCTGGATTAGGTTAGGTCCACGAGCAGTGTCCAATTTCAGTCTTCTTGATCGTTTCGATATAAGCCTCTAGGAGAAGTCAGCTAGAGGTCAGCGGCCGACGTTGGCAGATACGACACGTGCTGTTGCACGTGTCTCTGTTCGGTCATTGCTGTCGCTTTCGTATGCACGCATCGGGCCCCGAAAGAATAAAACGCATCCACGCGTGCATATCCGGTGTGTGTCGCGGGCATTGTTAGTAATCCAATTTGTCGCGCGTAGAGTCTGTTGACTGGGAGCGCCGCTTGTCGAACGAAATCACAGGTCAAAGCAAGGTCGTATTCGTTTACCCACCTCCTTTCAAATGCGACGAAACGGTAGCCCCGCGCTCGACTTCTTTTCGCTCGCGCGATCCGAAAGGCTTTCTCGCCCCACGGCGCCCAACAACTTCCTTTTCTTTCAATTTCTTTTTTTCTCCCTCGTCCCCTTTTGAGGCCGCGGGCCGTCCGAGATTCTCGTGCGCGCGACGACCTCTCCTCTTCTCCCGTCACGCATTAAAAGCCGTGAAATTGTTGATTGTCCGAGCAATTTGAAGAAACGATAGCTCATGCTCGCCTTGAAACACGAGTGCCCCTCTCTTCGGTACGTAAACGTAATTTAGTGAAATTTTTCCACTGCTAAAAAGTGAAACGTAATATGTCAAATGTTTTCTATATATTTCGCCCCCTGGAACGTGTCCTCTGGATCCGTCCCTGATCTAGATAAGAATTTTACCCATCACCGTGCTGAGATCGCTCGGGTGTGAGTCATCGCAACATCGCTGTCACTGTCGCATACTGAATTATTACGCCGTTGTATTTTTACTCTATTCATCGAGCCACTTTTCAATTCCTCTTCTATTTCGTTTCCCAACCGTCTACCGGTATGTTATACGTGTAAAGAACAACGAACGACTGCGGTCGTTCGACGTTACACGCAAAACTGAATAAAGAAACCCTAAAAAGATTGAATCGAGCGACCTCTGTTCGCTACCGCTGTATCAACAAATTTTTCTTCGTATCGCGACTTCGGATTACGCTGGATCGAAAGTGGATTAGACGAAACTCGGTTCAGAGAGACTCCGCTGTACAGTAAACGTAATACTATGCCCTCGTATACAGAGGGAAGCTTATGCGGTATCCAGGAGCTTTGTTCGCCTAAAATTGAAGATCGTCGACGGATGGTGAATTCGCCGCCATGCGTTAACCTTAATAAACATAAATACTCACGCGATCACGAAGAACACAAGGGACAACGAAGTTCAGATTCTCGAACGACCGGTAATACGATCGCCTCGTGGCAAGAAATCGTGCATGATCGAATCCGCGAGGGCATGAAAATTTGATCTCTGGGTTTTGTTCCGTCGTTCGTATCGAGCCACCCTCCGGATGGACAAACGTCAATAAAGCTGCGCATGCGCTATACGAACCAACCAACGACCACCGACGCGATGATATTCCCTGGCTATCGCATATTCGCATCCCGTTTCGCTCGGTTAAATTTATTCCGATTTATGAAAGAAATATTAACAATGAGACGGGGTGTCTGTACATACGTCGCGTCTGAGTCGATTTTTATGTTTCAGTACCGACCAGGACCTTGTTCAGAAATATTTTATGCAGAGAGAAATTCTAACCGGAAATACAAAAGATCAGGCTAGGCGTCTAATGCACAATACATGATGCAGGAAAATTAAGAGGGAAAATAAGCAATGCGTATGTCGTATCTGTTTAATTTCTTTATTATTCTGAATATAAATGTAAATTCTACTGAGATAGCGTCAAATTTTTCGTTGACTGTGCCAAAGACGGATTCCAATAGCATTTTTGTCGGGGAAAGGAACACGAAAGCGCATCGACGTCAATATGCCGCAAAGAGCTGGCAGAAATATGCTGAAAGTGGCGCGTTCGATGCACGACATATTAAGAGGTTACGCCACTTTTGCAGCGAAACAAATAGAAATATTTTTTCGTTATAAAATGCAAGTTAGAATATGTTCGTTCGTACTAATTTACTTTTTATGTATTTCGCGTTTAACTGTCATTGATATATTTACAGATAACCGATACGAGGTCCAGTAAGATTATTTAATTCTTTATCTTATCAATGAATATATGAAAGTGCGAGTCGTTTAGTATCAAGCGCAAACAATTTTTTATAAAAATAATTTGTTTTAGTCGCGATAAAAAAAAGTAATTTTGATCGAGCGAACAGCGTCGTTTAAAAATATTCATAAACACGTCCACCGTGTTGTCGACTCGAAGGTGGCGTAATCCCTTAACCGGTTTCGTCCTTTCCATTCCATATATTGTCCTGGCGATTTCAGCAGACTACTCTGACTCTAAATATGGTAATTGCCACGTAACAGTTTTATTATCGTTGGATGATATATTCGCAAACACGTTGTTTTGCTCGTAAACCATCGGTGTTACGCAACAGATAACGTACGAAGCTCGTAGCGGATCGTTGAACCGAAGAATGAATTAATAAGCAGGAGATAGATCCATCCCTGGAATTGAATTTCCCGGTGCTTTCCAATTATTGACTCGGTACACGGGGGTAGCCTGAACGCGATAGATAGGGCAATCGCGGAAGCCATTGCAAAAAAGAAAAGCACTCTTTCCTGTCCCGTTCGCGATGATACCTAGACACGATAAACATTGTTTCTTTTTCTTAGAAAAGGTATTGTTGGTTAAACTTTCCAAAACACGGGTAATATAAATTATCAGTAGATAAAAAGAAATCACTTTAAACAATTGTATCGAATGCGTCAAGATCTATTTAGATCATTATGATATATGATCGATGGTACATATAGGTCGTAACCACGAGTTTCTTTCAAGCACCTTCTTATCTACAGATTATTTATACTATTATCTGTGCTCTGGAAAATTTAAGCAATAATTTTATACGATAAATGTAATATTCTATATATTTTAATTTCACTGTCCAGGAGTTATTCCAACAAATTGTATTGTTCATCTTTTATTTACCTTTTCGTGTATCTTTGTTATAAATCCTTAATGTTCGTCGCTTCTGAAGCACCCTGTACATATTTAAATGACTCAGAACTAGAGAAAATTATTGGAATCGAGAAAAAGACTGTCCCTTTCGATGCCCCTTTTGGTATATTAGAGCCTGGGAATGTTTACACCAGCGCGTGGGGTATTTTTTCCCTTATAATTCAATTTTTGGAGCATATCGATTTTCAACCCAACCATGATTCGTTCAGCGGCTACACCCCGGCTCAAATGTTTAGTCGTTTTGATGCGATCGACATGCGCGCAAGATGAAGTCACTGCTTTAATGCACTTAACATTAATGAGAAACTCAAGTGGGTCGAATTGACCTCCATTTGTTAATCCAACACCATCGACCGGTCGCTGTTCTTCTGTGCGCTCCTTTTATTTCCAATGTAGTGACCGCGGAATACTACAGGGTGTCCCTTTGAAAACTGACCGTGTTAGTATCGTCAAAAGTTATGTCCAATCATCTGTGAGAAAATTAAAAAACATTGTTATTTGGCCGCATACAGTAAGACAAACACAATGGAAAAATTGCAATTTTAATATCTCAATCAATTTTAAAGAACACCCTGTACACTTCGAACGGAAACCGCCAATTTAATCAACAGGGCCCATTAAATCGTAATTATTTAACCGTCTCTTGTAAGTCGATTTGAAGAACGTTTCAACCCTCTACAATTTAATTTAACACTTCAGAAACCTCGCTAAGAATCATTAAAAACTACAAAATTTTCATTTTCACGGAGCAACCGCGAACGCAGGTCGACCATAATTACACTCGATTAATTATGACCCGAGCGTGGAATTCGCTGAAATTGGACGTTGCTCTCGCTCGCCCAATAAACCTTACGCAAGCTGCAAACCCAAGAAAGTAAAAAATTCACTTTTACGTGTACGTTTATTGAAACGACAAAATAAAAAGATTAGATTATCTTAATCTCTAATTTTATGGTCACCATTTCTATTACATGTTCTATTAAAGCTATAATTATCTCCATCGTGTATATTTACTGAAAAAAACTATTTGTAACGCACACGATTAAGGGACTTGATGGAATTAATACACGCCATTTTAAGTAATCCCCTCTTTTAACTTCTCCAGTCCTACGTCATGGTGTCGTGTTCCTAAATTATCTTGAATTGACCGAAATTAAATAATTTAAGGGGTCGGTCGAATATATCCCTCGTACGTCGAGTAAGTAAAACGTTTTTTTTTTAAACTTTATATCTCGCTTATTTCATTTTGTCTCGAGCGAAGATATCAACGTGCCATTGTTTTACGATACTTTTTAACCCGTTCGATCGAGGCCGGAAGGTTCACAGACGCGTCGAACCGCGATCTAGATTGAAAGGTGGCGAAAATAAGTCGATGATTCCCAGGCCATTCGTTGGCGCGTTAAACGTCTATGAAAGAAGCGATAAGATTTCACGTCGGAGACACGCGCTCAGTTAGGTCTGTGTTTTCTAGGATAGCGTGTGAATCACTCGGCTCGTAGGCGTTTCCTGGGTTGTATGCACGTACACGCGTAGACACAGATAAAGGACGCGTTTGATCTCGTGCAAAACAGAGAGCGACTCATTTCGATAACAATAGCGGCCATTCTAAGGAAATGAATTCTCGTATGTGCCCGTGAACGGCAAATGAATGGGCCCCGTTTCTCACACCTATGATTTGTAAACAATTAGAATTGCATAACAAACGTAATCGTACGAGACCGCGACGGTATTTTTAGATCCGCCGTTCGATCGAATTTAATTGAATTTAACGGCCGTGATTTTCCGCGGCGATCGAACGCGATAGTGGTTCGACCAGAACTGGGATCACCATTCTTGGATCATTAGAAACGGGTACACCCGGAGGATGGTTCGAAGAACCAGCGGCGAATCTCTTTGAACGACAGAATACTTTAAAATACTGTATTTCGTTGATAAATAATTCTGGTACCATGGTACCAGAGTGGCAAACTGGCCCTCGGGCTAAAGCGAGTGACGGTGCCTGGCCCAAAAGTTAATGCGTCACTGTCGTCAGTTGTGAAGAACTTTCAGACTTGTCCCAAATATGGTTGCACGATCTTATCGTCTTTTCCTGCAAAATGAAAATGAAAAAATAAAGAACAGAACTAATCGAATATAAAAAATGAACTATATGGCCCCATAAATTATTTCGAGAAGTTCGACCGTACATTCTGCGAAACGGTATAAGCGCTAAGAAGCAAAAATAGAATCTGCTAATTCGATTCGTAGTTTGAAAACGTCAGAGAGGAATTTAACGAGAGGATATGAGTCAGCTGGTATAGCGTACGCATAATTACCAACACGCCCTACGATGTTTGTCTTTCCAATGAAAAAAGAATTAAAACTATCCTCATGATACTTTTCCTTCCTTCCTCTAATTATCGAATAATTGATCGTGATCGGTTTAGAATGTGGTGGACGATCACTGGCACGTTTGGTAACATGCTACCGATCGACTGGAGCAAATCGTACGCGAGGAAAATGCACATGCCTGCGCTAAATCTGAACGAAGCACCGATATCGAACGACAGGTGAGAGCTCGTTGTTTTCTACTCTTTTTAACCCTGTAAATGGTACCTTATTTTTCTGACTATCGCGCGTCACACTGGGATCTCTCGGATTTTACTGGAACACTTTCGAGTGTCTGGTTTAAGAGTACTAAATTGAAATGTCGAGAAGTTGAAGAAAGATCCCAATGTGCCATTCCACAGTCAACGTTCGTTTGCTGCTTTCGTTGCTGAAATGGTCGTTCCTCGGGACGACGGAGAGAAACCAAAAGCGTGATCGTCGATATGCGATGCCGCATTTAATATTTGCAAATTGGACGCTTTCGTTTTGTTTGCTGTAGACCGGAACTAGAGGATTTAAGTAGCGAAGACGAGGCTGTTGCAACTGATTTGGACATGCATGCTTTGATATTGTCCAGCAGCACCGACACGCACAGTCCAGAGGAACCAATGAAGACTGCCGAGGAAGTACTCCGCGAAATAGACGACATAATGCAAGCAAGTATTAAGATCTGAATTTCGTTATTGGTCCTGGGTAAAATGAACTTGATATTCCTCTTGCTCTTTCGATCGAATCCTTGATTCTAGTCCTTTTCTGCAACCATTAAAAAATGTTAGTAAATTAGTAAATTTTAATTCTGTAATAATTGTATCGCTAAAAAATAAACAATCGCTCGAAAGAGCAAGAGGATTGTTAAGTGTTAAGATCATCATGGCTCTTAACGCGAGTGAAGTTACATAAATCCACGCCCACGAGAATGTTGCTATGATCGTTATAATAAATAATCTTGCTCGTAGGAGAGTCCTTCGATGGAGAGATCGCCAGATTCGGATGGCTCCTTATTGGATAGCGACGAGGCTCTAGAAAGGAGCAGAGAGGTTCTCGGCTCGCCGCTTCACGAGAAAAGTATATTTTCATCGGTTGATCTGAAACAACAAATCATATCAGAATATGGGCTCCGTTAAGCTGAATTGTTAATGTTTGTTTTAGAGCTGAAACAACTTAGCTGCAGTCAACTGACCGAGCTACTTGGCGAAATGGAATCGTTGGTCGGAGCTCTGAGCGAGACTCTGATCGCGGAGCTAGCGTTAAGGGACGAGTTAGAGTACGAGAAGGAGCTGAAAAATCAGTTTATCTCGTTGCTGTTAGCAGTACAAAACCGCCGTAGGCAGCATCACGTTACAAAAAAACGAAATCAAATGCAAAATGGTACTAGTCCTTTGCCAAAACATAGATCTCTACACGAATCCAAGGTAATACACATTGGAACATTTTTTATCGATAGACGATTAAGATTAACAAACGATGAACCGCGACGATATTATTTTTAGTATCTGACGACTGTAATCCCATACCATACGGATAGTGGCCCACCAGATAATCAAGCTTTACAGGTTCTCATAAAAAGTAAGTGCCGGTAAGTAAATACCGATTACTATAGTCTCACGTTTCGCCGTTACGTTCTGTTACAGTATTAAAAGCAATTAACGAAGACAGTCCAACCGTACCTACTTTATTAACGGATTATATACTCAAAGGTAATAAAATTTCATTAGTGTATTTCATTACTGTAACTTGATATGGAAGTATTGATATACGTAGTGTTGTAAGAGCGAGTCTTACATAAGCAGTAAAATGAGTTTTAAAGTCCTGGATCCTCGGGACTTTAAGACCCGTTTACGGTTCGCTTCTGCAACACTAGATGTACGAATAAAATAATTATTTACTTTCAGTACTGTGTCCCACTTAGTGAGAGTACCGTAAAGCTCACGGGAAAAAATCGATGAAAATCAGGAAAAAATGATATTAAATATTGAGGAATACAATTTGCTCTCTTCTTCTTGCCAGTACGCTTTCAGCCATTGTTGTGCCGCATACTCTTGCGTTAAGGCAGGCAATTTTTTGCTTCTGAGTTGTGTCTCGAATTACACTCTCTATTGACCATAGAGTTTAGGTAGGGTCCCGTGACACTCGCATCTAGTCTTATTTTATATATTATAATGTGTATATTAATTTTACATAAGATACATTTCTGATAATCTGTGTATGCGCTCTATGGAATACCTCTTATTGTACGTGAATTATACAATCTTCGTTTTTGTATACGTCATAATGGATTTCGTGACGATTCAGTTTTTGTAATTTTTTGTACATAAAGATTTTATCGAAATATGTGTGAGCAAAGTTTACTATATCACCGAGAATACTTATATTTATCTAGAGAAATATACCTGACAACTTGTAGTTCACTATCAGAGGGAGGAGCATATTAAGCTTACGGAATTAGTGTATATTGTTGTAATGTCCATATGTATCTAAAATTAAAATTAACTAGTAACATTGACGCGCAAAAGTAAAGGCATCCCGTTACTCGAATCACTCCTTCACAAATGTGTAATTTACTTGAAAACTGTTAACTGACTGTATGCAAAACTGGCATTAAAAATTCTTTGTGTACAGCAACACAGTTGTTCTGATGCATTGTGCAGATATTAGAAATATTGTGTTTGTTGAAATAAAGAAATAAATCGGACAATCTTTATTATTCAAGAGCGTATTCCTTACCCATACTTAATTAGAGCATGTTTCTCTTAATTTTCATTTACTAAATTTCGTTAGATTTTTATAGAGCAGTGGAAAATTAATTATCATAGTCAATTCGATCGCGTGACAATGTGTGGTAAATCTACTCTACATCTTTTAAAATGGCGAACTCTCAAAAATAAAAAAAAATTCCTATAATATTTATCAATAATAGTATTTTCGATGGGAAAAAGATGCGCTTAAAGCATTATTGATTTTTGAAATCTTATTTATGTAAATGAAAAACTGACATATTTTTTTTTCTTTAGTATGACTTGTTGCCCCAAATCGAGAGATCAATACCACGGAGTAATATTTATTACTCTGCATCAATACGAGAGGAGGAATCTTGAGAAATACTATTCTATTATAAAAGCATAATGTTCTAAACTTTAGCTTCTTTGACATAATTTTAGCTAACAAGATATAATTTTATTTTTGGCAGTATTCATTCTGCATAAGTAACGAGTATAGTTGTAAATATAGATACGACTAAAGACCTAGTATTTCATGAAAATAGGTAGTACTGGTAGTACCGTCTAATGCGATGTACGGAGGTTACTCGAAAAGTGTATAAATGTAGAAAAATTGTTAATTTATAGATGTATTAAATTAAAACTTGTCGTATAAATAAAGGTAGGTAGTCAATATGTATGATTAATTCATTTTAGAAATCTCTTTTACTTAGAATGTTTAAATTTTGAACATTTTTATCCCTTGGTAAAATCTAACCTACAAAAGGCCCCAATTTAACATCTTGAATGTAGTTATATAAGTAATATTTATATTAGTTCTATTACATAGTATTAATACTAACTGAAATAAGTTGACAAATGCCTTTCTTTTGCACAGATGCCTACACTACTAACGTATTGTAAAGTAGCTGGAATTGGAGCTGGCATCATTGGTGTAACTGGTTCGAGTTTGTCGTATTTATTCCAAAATCGGCTTCGTCAGACAAAAGTATACAAAGCAGCATTGGAAATTGTTCGTAATCATGAGAAAACAGTGCTACATTTAGGGGAACCGATAAAAGAAGGAAAAATAACCTATAGTGAAAGACTCGATGACATTAGGAAATTTTCTGTCGCTTTAAAAGGATCTAATACCAAAGGAACTGTAAATTACGAGGTTCTGGTTGCAGAACCCGAAAGACCAACAATAACAAAAGTGGAAATTAAATTTGCCGATATTCCAAATAAAATGTTTGTAATCCGAGAAACTCAGTAAACAATTCCATGAAATACATTGTTGCTTTTTGTTTCTCTGTTATATTTTTATGGTACTGCTTAAAAGTGTATAAAAGTTTGCTAGTGTATAGGCTTCGAACAAGAGGAAATATGGTAGATTAATTTAGATTTAGAATATGAATAAAAAAAAAACACACTGCTATCTGAATGTTTGTAAAGGCATATCGGTAACACCCTTCGGAACCTTAAGTCCTCTTCTTGTATAACCAAAACCGGCTTGGATAATATGTATAGCAGCCTGAACTGTTAATTGAACATCGTGATGATTACCAATGTGAGGATTTACCTCTACAAGATCAACAGCATTCAATCTGTTAGTTCTATACAATTCTTCCATTACGTGAATAGCTTCCCTAAGAGACAATCCGCCACGCACTGAAATTATAAAATTGGATATTAAAATAAAAATTATTTTGGTACATAGCAAATTCGTGAAAAGTAGGAATTTCATTTACCAGATGTTCCTGTACTTGGTGCCTCTAAAGGATCAACTGAATCAATATCAAAACTAACATGTAGTGACCTAGAATTATCAGGATCTACTTTATTTATTGCCATATTAACAACATCATGAATCCCTTAACAGAAAATATGAATTAGCAAGCAATAAATATTTGTGATATACAAGGAGTTTGAAATAATACCATAACGTTCAACATCTTCCATGCCAAAGGCAGTAATACCAAATTTTTCAATAACTAATCTTTCATAACGATCTACAGATCTTAATGCAATGTAAGCCACATTCCTAATAGATAGCCTGCAAGTAATTGACTAAAATGTTTTCAACATTTCCTATCTGTCGAATGTAAAGTTATTGATTTAAATATTTGGATATTTATAAGAATTACATAGGCTGCTGCCAATCCATGCCTGGAAGATGTGGCCAATAATCAGCCAATTCAGAAGTTAATAATGCTACAGGCATTCCATGAACATTTCCACTTTCACTAGTTTTATTAGTATTAAGATCTGCATGAGCATCAACCCATATTACACCTACATCCTTTTTTACCTATAAAAATGACATACGATATGTGGTTATAGACGATATTAATAAATAATATTCTTTCCTTTCATACTACACCTTAACATGACCATCTACAGTTCCAATTCCTAAACTATGATCACCCCCAATAGTTAATACTCGACGACCGTCGTTTAAAACCTTTTGAACTTGTTCCGATAAACAATTAGTGCAACCAGCAACATCGCCCAAGTGAGACATATTATTCACACCTAATACATCCTTTGTTTCGTACAGAATGTCACCATAATCTTTTACGTCCAAGCCTTATTTAATTTTGGAATACACATAATTGAAATTAGCTGAAAGACTTGTTAAAATATTGAGAACTAATGGAATCTAATATTTACCCAGAGATTTTAATTCTTGCACTAGTCCGGCTGCTCTAATCGTTTCTGGACCATGTGCTACTCCTTCCTTACGCTGTACAATCAATTTAATAAGTAAACAGTTATTGCAATATTACTTTATATTATACCTGTCCTTTTTCAAATGGGACACCAATTATTCCGACTTTGCCATAATAACGAACTCCAAATGTAACAATGACACTTTGTATTCTGGATAACATATTAATGTTGTATGTGTTGTTTCAGTTTGTGATTGAACATGAAATAGTTGCTCTTCTTCATTGACCTATGCCCTCGCGTTATAATGTAGATAACATAAGAGATTTTTGGCTTATAAATATACTGTAATGATAACTATGCCTGTGAAAGATTGTAAAAGTATTTGGGAAACACAATCAACGAGTATTTGTATCATCCGAATTTATTAACAATAGAATTTTTCATTAATTACGAAATATATAAATCATCTATTGCGCGTAACATACAAATACGAAAGACAATTTTTCATGTACAATATCGATGGCAGTATAAATATTACTCTTCACGTTCATAAAATTAAGTATAAATTTTAAGTTAAATAAACGAAAATCGAATTCCTATAATTTATCCGTTTAACAAAAATGTTTATTTAGGACCAAGCATATTTTCGGGTCTGACCCACTCATCAAACTGTTGTTCAGTCACGCCATTCTTCAGCGCTGATGCTTTTAGCGTGAGATTTTCTTTATGTGCTTGTTTTGCAATTGCAGCAGCCTGAAATAAAACGTACATTTTATCGTACATTCGAAATCATAGTAAAATGTTTATTTTTAGTTATTCAAGAAGATGAATTTAAATACCTTGTCATAACCAATGTGTGGATTTAATGCCGTGACGAGCATTAAACTTTCGTTTAAGAGCTTCTTAATGTGTTCAGTATTTGGTTTAATGCCTACGACGCAGTTCTTTGTAAATACGGCACAAGCGTCGCCTAGAAGCCTTGTAGATCTCAATGTGTTTGCAACTATGACTGGTTTAAATACATTAAGTTCAAAGTGCCCGTTGCTACCGGCGACAGTTGTGGCAACATGATTACCCATTACTTGACAACAGACCATAGTTATTGCTTCACATTGTGTTGGATTTACTTTACCAGGCATAATTGAACTTCCTGGTTCATTCTCAGGAAGCGCCAGTTCTCCTAAACCGCAACGCGGTCCGCTTCCCAAAAATCGAATATCATTGGCTATCTAAATCAAAAACATAACAAATATCATAATAATTATATTCAGCTTATAATTTAATGTAAACGAGATTAATTAATTGCAAATGTACCTTCATAATTGAAGCTGCTAACGTGTTAAGTGCACCATGCACTTCTACCATAGCATCGTGACTAGCCAAAGCTTCAAATTTATTAGGGGCGGTCACAAATGGTAAGCCAGTAATTTGTGCAATCTTTTCCGCTGCTTTTTCCGCAAAACCCTTCGGTGCATTTAAACCAGTTCCAACTGCAGTACCGCCAAGTGCTAATTCGTATAATCGTGGAAGGGTATTTTCTACTCTTTTAATACCATTGCAAATTTGAGTTGCATAACCTGAATATTGCAATGAATTAATTGATATTGACTCGTAATTATTTTGCTGCATATATAAATGTGAAAAATATATCGATACCAACCTGAGAATTCTTGACCTAACGTTAAAGGCACAGCATCCTGAGTATGAGTCCTACCGATTTTTATAATATCTTTCCATGCTTCAGCTTTCTCATTCAATGCTTCGTACAAACAGTGCAAACCAGGAAGCAATACTTTATTAATTTCACAAGCGACTGCTATGTGCATAGCAGTCGGAAACGAGTCGTTACTACTTTGAGATTTATTCACATGATCGTTTGGATGCACAGGTGTTTTCGATCCAAGTTTACCACCAAGTAATTCAATTGCACGATTTGAGATTACCTAATTAGAAATTGCGAATCAGAAACATTGTTTGTACTCTACATAAGTTTTTAGTTAACATATACTAATAAATACCTCATTGGTGTTCATATTGGTTTGCGTACCGGAACCTGTTTGCCAAATTACCAATGGGAAATGTTCGTCGTAAAGTTTACCGCTTATAACATCATCCGCAGCTTTGCTAATAGCATCTGCTATTTTTGCATCTAATCCAAATTCCTTATTTACTTCTGCTGCAGCTTTCTTTAGTATACCCATTGCACAAATTACATTGTACTAAAAAAATTAATATACATAAATTAAAGCATTTATACACAAAAATTTTGTCACAACAAAATCTATCACATTTTCTTACAGGCATGCGTTCAGAGGCATCACCAATCGGAAAATTCATCTTTGATCGCATAGTTTGTGCACCATAGTATTTGTCACAAGGAACTTTCAACTCACCAAAAGTATCTCTTTCGACCCGATACTCAGTAGCCTGTAATTACAATATGAAAAAATTTATTAAAACGATATAGAACAAATTAAGTTGAAAAAAAAATTTGAATTATGTATATATGTATACCATGACAAAAGGATAAATTATATAACACAACTAAGCAAGTGTAGTTTCGCAATAGATATTAACAGTAGTCTGAGCAGGGGAAATTCAAGGTCAGTCAAATGAAGCCAGTTAGTCACAATACATATACATATGGGCAATGTATGTGTATGCTCATGCCAGATTTTTACGAGCTCATAAATTCTCGGAGGTTTCGAGGAAAAAGAAAAGTTCAATCACGTTAATTAAGCGTTTTAAAATTATATAGTTAACTGGTTTTATTGACCTTCGCAATTATATGGAACCGACTGTCCACGAAAAAACGAAATATTTTTAAAAATTCTTACTAGAAATACAAATAATTCGTTACGTACCATTGTGCTCCGATAAAATGTTGCTTTGAAAATGTTTATTATCATTAAAGCATATCCCGATCTTCCACACGATTGATTAATGATTAAATGTCAGAAAGCGTTCAATTGTTATATTGCAAACGACATAATGACATTTTAAAAATATACAAGTAATATTATTCATAAGTGATACGGTGTTTTTCGCGATAATCTTTCGAAAATTATTTTAGGATCGGGTTCGTTGACGATTATGTAAAGACCGGTGACGGGCTACTTTAAAAATCATTTGACGAAATTGGGAAAAGGTAAACGACATAACAAACATGCATAATGTCATCGGTGAAACTTACACGGCCCGATGCCGCCAAATCATATTTGATACGAAAATATCACTACCTCAGAATTGCCTTTGAGAACTGCCGATGTGCTCAATGATGATGTCCTTAATGTTAAAAATATTGAGGATTTCTTGAACTCCCGTAATCCATGATTAACGAGTGTACGTTTCAACGCGTTCGACATCATTTCGATTAAGTGTTTTAAGTTTATTTCTTTTAACGATCCGTCAGGATATTAAAAGAAACTAAACCAACCAACGTAACCGATTATTCGGTGAAGTCGGCGAGCGGTTCGAAAATCAGACACAAAATACGTAATAGGTAGATAGTACTTTAGCAACTACGCGCAGATGCTAAATATATTGCACGTGCAAATAAAACGGCATCAAACGCATGACAAAATACGTTCACAATTGGTCCATCTTCCTTAATAATTAAATTGATGACCAAACATCAGATCAGTACGTATAAAGCGTACTCGTATACTTTATGATACATTTTCGTGTTTCTTCGCGTTATTGAAAATGATATAATTGAACGTATTTTAGAGGGAAATTGTACGAAAAATTGATCAATGCAAATGTGAACACTTCGAACATATTTCTTCTTTTTTTTGCGTTTTTTTTTTGTTTTTAAGATTACATCAACCCAAAAGGTCATTAGCAATTTTCAAAACCACGCGATTTTTAACATATCACACGACAGACAGATTATGGAATCTTATTCCGCTTTTAATTGTTGTTCTTTTTTCAGTTTCGAATGCCAAGGTAATCGATGAATTACGTATGCTTAAACATCGATAAGACGCAAAATTCTTTTCCATCAGCCTTGTTAACTTTCGTCGCCATTCTATTTACGTTACGTCCGCTGTGGCGATTTCACATATAGCAGACGTGACAGAACTATGGTGTATTTTTGAAAAAAATGTCACGTGAATGGTTAACGAGCCGATAAATTCGTCTAGCAATGGCTTTATCTTGCTAGCTGTGCATGAATCAGAAACGGCGATATCGTGAACAATTATTCTACGATAAAGCCACGCGGCAGGTTGATTGGATTTTACCGTATCGGTGTTGTTATTAAGACTCGAGAGTCTCATGTAAACAGCACGCGGGCCTTGTGTGTCATCCGATCTAATGATCCTTATTATGTAATTTGTGCATCGGGGAAATGCTATGGTCGAAAAAACGTGGATGAAATTTGCCGGAGTTCGCGTTACGAACGGTGCCCTTAAAAAATGACTGACTTTTCTTCTTCTTCTACTTTCGCGAGGTAAGATGAACCCGTTCTCCATTAACACGCGTGTTACGAAAGCTTATTCCGTTTCTTTTATCGGTAAACGTAAAAAAAGAACTCGCGTACGTGTCATCGAGACATTTCATGATAACCATATATTTAACTTTTGATTAGATAATTATTTAAACATATTCTTAACCTAGAATCACGGATGAGAGCCGGCCTTTGTGCGATCGGTTAATGCGATTTCTAAAACGATTCGTGGATGGTATTAAGACATGGTTTTATTTGTTGTTTTCCATTAATCGATCGTAGTTTCTTAATTTTTCTTGACCTACGGTTGCGATCGCGTCACGCGGTCAAATTAGTAATATCAAATCAAACGAATCGATAATAAACGTAAACTGAATCATACTTATCTTTTTTTTCATAAATTTAGAACGTAAATAACGTTTTAATATGGAAACTGACTTGTTTGCGACATCTCGAACTCTATAATTTACGAATAATGAAGTTTCGTCTACCTTATATTTATAACTAACGTTTAAATTGCAATTATTCTTCTGATAGATGAAACTCTAAATTTAAAATTAGAAATAATTTCTCTTGAAAATCTTTTTGGCAGAATATATCTAAAAATGATGTTGCTTAAAAATTGTCATTGAAAACAGAATTAAGAGCAAAGATAATATTATCTGTTTTGTTGTTTGTATAATGCATGTAAGATATGGTAATTTCGCAGTAATGTAAGAATTAGCATTGTAAACTATCTTTATTTTTACATCGATTTACACGTTTATTAATGGTAAATCAGTTTTTATACGAGAGAAAGTGTAAAATTGATCAATTAGTGAGTTATTTTATTAACTTGCTACCTAATTATATTATTATGAAATATTTAAATAAAATTATTACGTATCTTGAAAAGTTGAGTAACAAAAGTGAAAAGAATTATTTTGGATATTTAGAAATGATCGCTTAGATTATACTTACGTGTGTACTTTATTGTTGTTGACAAAATGTTCGCAATAGTTTGTTTCTTTTTAGGGTAATTGGTAACGTGTTGACTTTTATAAAATGTATCGTTCGAACCAGCTTTGTGATATTAAACAATGCTTATTGTATACCTACATATGTAGTATGGATGACACTATTATTCCCTGTAAAAGTTTATCAACCTCAAGTGTACTGGCGGATCGAAGGATTATTTTTCCATTGGTTATTAGCAATGGTTTCAATGTGGACTTGGTCCGCAGGCTATGATAGTAAGTACACAAATATTAAATATCTAATCGAAAGCTAAAAAGTGAGTCTTTGAATTACACGGATTCGTAGATATGCAGTTATGTTTTCATTTGTACCCTTTTATATAATTGATATATATGTATGTAAAATACAGTTTTCATTTTTTGTAGGTTTTTTTTTATAAAGTAGTATAATGAACATATTATAGGGAAAAAAATAGATTAGTCTTAGAACAAATTGTGTGTTATATTGGACCGAATGTTTTTAGTCAGCCTTTACAAGGTTTATGACTGTACAAAAATTATTTTATTGTCCACATTTACCATATTCATGCTGTTGCATTACTGATCTTTTTTTCTCCTTGTAATATATTATGTGTAATACTATTTAACTTATGCAAAAAGCTCCACGACGAATTAACTGTGTAACCGAAGAACTCACTGTATTGATTATAGTGTAAATGTTAATAGGAAATAATAAAGAATCTTAAATCGACAGTAATAGAACAAGGTGATGATATACAAAAGATCATTAGCGAAAAAACGTTAGTAATAGCAAATCATCAAAGTACCGGAGATGTTCCTATGTTAATGACAACATTTAATGCAAAACCAAATGTATTGCCTAATCTGATGTGGATCATGGACAGGATTTTTAAATTTACCAATTTCGGCATAGTTTCCATATTACATCAAGACTTCTTTATCATGTCTGTAAGTTAATGCGTATCTAATAATACATTAACAATATAGAAAATTAATATACATAATCGAGATATTTTTTATTATTCGTCAGGGTCGTAAACGAAGGGAAGAGAGTTTAAGGCAGCTAGAAAAGCATTTGGTAAACTCGTATATTCCGCTTAATAGAAAGTGGATGGTTTTATTCCCAGAAGGAGGTTTTTTATGTAAAAGGCGAGAGACTTCGCAAAAGTATGGTAAAAAGAATAATCTGCCTATCCTTGAAAATGTATCTTTACCTCGAGTAGGAGCAATGCAGACTATATACGATACAATTGGTCCATCACAGGATAATAATAGTTCGGAACAACAATTAGATAATAGAGCAAGTAAATAATCTGATAAATTGTACTTTTAAACAATGGCATTATTTCACGTTTTTACGATTGAATATATAGACGTTATTTGTGATACAGGTATGATAGTGGCTAAGCCAGAAATCAATTGGGTTCTTGATATAACAATAGCATATCCTCAAGGTAAACCAATTGATTTACCTACAATTATAACTGGTTCTAGACCACCGTGTGAAACAGTACTGTTTTATCGAGTTTTTCCTAGTTCAGTGGTAAGTTTCGAAATATAAACCAACGTTTATCTATGTTTTCTACAGAAATACTTTATTGCGACATCATTTCTAGGTTCCGCGAGAACCAGAATTATTGTCTAAATGGTTGTATGATAGGTGGGTTGAAAAAGAAGCACTTTTGGAAAATTTTTATAAATACGGAACATTTATTGGCACACAAGCATCAGCCAATGAAGGTTCCAAGGTCCATCAGGATCCATTGAGATTCCTAGTCCTTCATTTATTTTTTATAACATCTAGTTATATACATTATAATATGTTTGCGTATATGCTCTCTTGCTTCTGGTAAAGCGTTTTATGCTATACAAGAAATTACGTTCAAACATGAGTGAAATTACGATGTAGTAAAGTAAAAATATTCCTGCCTTAAATATTACTCTTGATGTTGACTAATAAAACTAACGAGTGTATGAATTGTCAATTCCAAGTGAATGTTTATAATCTAGATACGTCATAGGTAGTTAATTGAAATTACTATACAGAATTATTTGATCACGATGTCTGTTCCATTAATTAAACGATCGTAATTAGGAAGTTTTAATAACAAAATTTTGGTTTCATTAACGAAGTTCATTACGGAAAATTATTTTTACAGTTTTGCAAATTTCTGTTATAATTGGCCATTCTTTGAAATGTTTATTTTAATTTATATAAATGAGGTGCGTAAGATACTTCATAACATTATAGTCATGACATGACGTTTATAACACAATTTTAAAAACCTATCTGATGAAAGACATTAGTAACATAAAATTGTCAATAATATAATGAAAATTTTATTTTATTTGGATAAAGAATAGTACAGATTCATTTCAACGAACAGCTATAAAATATGGATGTTTGAGCTGTATGGAAAGTATCTAGAGAGACGATTTAAGCTTTTTTATATGAAATTCATTGTAAAGAGTACATTTTAATGTTTATATCTATGCAAGTCAGACGATTTAATTAATATTTGTTTATTCACTGAGATATATGTATTGCTACCACCTATGTGATAGTTTCGATCGCGCTATATTAATATAAACGGTATCATTTTTATTTCTCCATTTACTACATAGTGTGAAAATGTGTCTACACTTGACTATCTGTCTGGAGGACTTGGCAACATTTCAGGGGATTTTCATAACATCCTACATGTGTGTTTTGTAATACGGTATCTTAAGTAGGATTGCAAATATTCTATGAAGTGGAATTGCAAGATGTAATAGTAAATTGTTACTGCTGCCGTAGGAGCGGTAATAGTAAATACCATTTCGAAGGAATATCCATTTATTTGTGATACATGATAGAAAAGAAAATATTTTTCAATGCGAAGTCAATCATACAAACATAATTTTTTAAATCACATATTAGAAAATTTATGTAAGTTCGTAATTCTATGAGGAGATAGATGTGAAACTTAAATACAAATTGTTTAAAAATTTGGCAGAAATGAAAATCATATCTTAAAAGAATCTGTCAAAGTAAGAAAGATTTATACTTAATTGCTAAATCTCAACCAATAATAACGCTGTTTGGTAAAGAAAAACAGCCGTGCCTTGTTCCTACGGACAAACCTCAGTGTTACTTGTATATATGCATATGCAAATTTCATATGTAACGTTCACGGTTAAATCAGCGCCTATAATTAATTTTTAAGATGTTCAGGTGTCATCGCTTGAAGGGAAAACCTTAGAAATAATATAATTGTTAAAGATATGTTTTTTATGCTGCCTAATTGGTTATTACGAAGTAAAAAGCATAGCCCAAATTCAAAGCAATTTCTAGACTGATCGATTCAGATGAATAAATTAGTTAAAGCATATAATAAATGAACATCCCGTTGTCGTGTAATAAACATAGAAGATTAATTTTTTCTGTGATTACTATTAACAGAAAACATTTTTAATTATATGTCTATTTCAATGACAACATAGAATTTTACGATGAAATGAAATATAATTGTACAAAACAATAATTTCAGTAAGGCCAATGTTAGTTGCATTAAACTGTAAGTGATTATATTATTCGCATATTAAGAGCATTAATTTCCTGTAATATACGAGCATATTAAACACATCAATTTTTGAATTTATATATCTGCATACGAGAACACTATATTATTGACATATACGAATATTTTTTTACATTTCTTTGCATTTCAGTGCATTTAATACGTAAACTACATGAAAAAGTACCAACAAAACGTGCAAGTGTTTGCAGACAAAAAGTTCAACATCGTAAAGTAGAAAGAAGTGTTGAATCGAAATAATTTATATTTGCAAATTCAATGATTTTTTTTGTCTCTTATTTATATCACGGTTATATTTTTATTTGTTAACAGAGTAATAAAATTCTGTTGATCCTTAGTTTCACACCCTTATGTTTATTAAATATTTAAGTGAATCCATAATATCACGATAGAATGCATCTAGTCTGGGTTGCAAACTTTTGAACCAATGGAAACAAGATTCTAAATGTATTACTAATTGTACTATAAGAAACATTTAAATTTACCAATAAAATTTATGTTTCACATTTTAAAAACTGTTACGTATCGTTTGAAACTATTCAATTGAACATAATGTTATTAAAAGGGAAAAAATATGGAAATGAAACTTGACTTTATTGCTAATCAAAAGTTACAAATATACAATAAGATGTTACTAATACTTAACTGTGAGTAATATAACGATTTAAAACTGAACTATAGGTAAGAATGCAAAGGAAAGAAACAGTGTAACATAATGATTGCATAATAGCATATTTACTTCATTACAAGGGCCAATATTTTTGAAACATTTAGATACGTTAGATTTTTAATATAACATATGGTACAATAAAAGTTTAAAACTCAAGTTTCATTGAAAACCAAGAAGCAATCTAACTAAACAAATAATTATATCAATTACAGTGAGGACTATTTATTATATCTATAGTTATTGCATAAAACATTTGTTTTTGCGTTGAGGATGAGTTGTAAGCCAATAATTAAAATAAATGTCACACTTTATACAGCACACTTTGCACCTGAATGTCAGTTTCACAATGTTAGCTATGGAAATAATGTAAAATATTATTAGTGATAATAAGTTATGACATGAGCCCTTTTGGTTGTACTTTAACATCTTCTATTTCATTGCCTTTACTAAGTTATACATAGATAACCAGTATTACTTGTGCACACTATATTGGAACTAATTATTCTTATTGTATTTATGTTTAGTACATATTTTGTATATATTTGAGTGTAGCATTTTCGTGTTATGTTCAAAAAATATTAAGAGCATTATTTTGTGTTGTACTCTTATTATAATCATATTGTATGATAAAGCAGGCAGTATTTAGCACATATGTAATCTACAATTTCAGGTGGAAAAACTAATAATATTACAGAGAAAATCGATATATGGCAATTATAAATTCTATGATACTGATGTTTGTAATATTTGTGTGCTGTATGAAAGGTGTTTAGAAATTTTTGGTGTATTCCGATTCGAATCTACATACTGTAAACACCTTTATAAAAAATAATAAGAATGTAACTGAAAACTTCAAAACTATTTTTCCATAAGGAAATCACAATGTTTTTTTCAATATCTACGCGAGAAATGTGTACCGCTCAAAAGAACTTATAGGTCATTTTTGTGCAATGCACGAATAAAAATATGTTAGATTTCATATTCTTTTAAACGCGAAACCGTTTGCACAACTCAACGTGTCTTTGTCATGTAATGAAACGTGCATCTAATTATGTACAATATTATGACTGCATACGATGTTTACAAATACTATATTAAAATAAATGTAAATGCAACTTAGCGTAAGTTCTCGAAATTTTAAAGAAGAATATAACTCGCTTGTATTGTCTTTTCTTATAAGAACTTTAATAAAATTGTTGTTTTCGAACTACATACCAAAGTATTTCTTTCGAGAGTCCTATTTATCATTTCGCAATACAAAGTTTATCGTAGTATGTATTTCGAATTCACTTGCATGCTATTCTAGCAAAGATCTTACAAGTTAGGATAAGCAGGGATCGAATAACTTTACAATTGATGTAAAGCTAATAAAACAACACGAATATTTACAATTTATTGTTATACATTTTTATATATTACAAAAATGTTATATTTTACATATATTTTTATTTCCAAAGAAAATATATAATTATACTCAGTCGATTAGTTCGATATTACCCGCGATGAAGAAGTTTCAAAAAGGAGGGAATTGACCGTTGCAAGGCATGGCCTTCTGATTGGCGAAACAATATTGAAGCCTTCCAATTGGTAGAATGATACTGGAAATGCATTCCGCCTATTTAAAACACCATTTCAGGCGGAGATAACTATGATAGAAGAATAGATGACAATAAAATCTCTAAAATGGAGCCTCGGATAAAAAAGTGTTATATAAAATTTTTTTATAACACTTTGTCTTCTCTCTCGACTATCTCGAGACAGCCCGAAGTGCATTCGGGATACTTCGGGCATCTTCGTGGATTCGAGAAAGAGGGCAAGTATCAGTTTGTCTTTGTCGACTCTCTGAAAACTACAGTACGTGATCCGGCATAGTGTGCGAAATCGGAGTGAGGAGTCTGGTAACACTGATTGCAACTTGCTCGAACGTTGGTAGCACTTAGTAAACGCGGCTGTACTGTGTTCATCGTCGAACAACTTCAATCTACCGATTTAGCGACACGGCCGCCATGTTGGTGGATTGATCTATCCTACGTTCGCGTCTGTGTACGATCCGTGTTAACGTTCGATATTTGTACAGCAAAATCGTAACGTAGTTCCGTGGATAAAAGTGGACCCGCTGTTTAACGACGTATTTTTTGAAATCATTTTTCCTCATCTAGTGTTGAAGACGTGGGATTTGGTACATCGCCAGCTAGAAACATCGAACATCGCGAAGCTTTTGGAATCTACACGTTGCCAATATGATGTATACGGTAAATTAATCGACTTTTTAATCAAAATGAGACGTAATTTTGGATAGTTGTAGCTGCATCGAAGAACTTCGAACTTTTCCAGTTTGCAAATTTATTATTTACCAATTACAGGGAACAACCGCGTCGCAGGACACGAGGTTCAGCGATAAGGAGAAAAAGCTTCTTAAACAAATGAAGTTTGGCGATTCGCTCACACAGAAGGTAGATCTACGTTGTATACAATCTCAAAAAAACAACTATTTCGAGGCTCGAAAGAAGCGTTCCATTGTTCTGTCTATTTTCGAATTTTATCGTAAATTTTTTCGGCTTTAGGTGGATATGAGCAAAGTTAAACTCGATGTCATCAAGCCTTGGATCACTACAAAGATAACGCAAATTTTAGGCATGGAGGACGACGTGCTGGTAGAATTTGTGTATAATCAACTGGAAGAAAAGGTAAGAAACTTCTTTCATTGTAGATTCGATTGGAATTAGATCTAAGAGACTATAGAATGAAAAATAAAATATAAAATGCGTTCACTTGGCTTTTTCCCCTCATCATAGGAAATCGATAAATACACATTATTTCAGCACGATGTTTTGTACCAGTTACAAAATGCTATCATCCAAAATCTGCACACTGTGCTGACTTTGGAGATGAAAAGCAAGGAGGCAGAAACCATGTTAGTTATATGTGCCTCATTGTTTTTTTTTTCTTTTTGAATTTTGATGAAAGTATCATTGTTCCTTTACATCCTGTGTAGTGACGGGCGTTCAGATCCATATTTTTAAAGAGATTCAAAGCTTTCGAGTCTGTGAAGTTTTGAATTGTAACAAGCATTACTCCATTCCAGAGTCTATCAGAAGTCTTAAAGTCTTGCCGAATCATGAAACTTTTAAAGAATTTTCAACAGTTTGTATTTATCTATGCAAAAGGTTCAAGACTCGTTAAAAGTTTAAAGACTTCGAGATCAACGTTTTCAAGACCTTCTGGTATGGAATAATGTTCAAAGTGATTCGATGGGATTTGATTTGATCCGGAACCCACTACTAATCCTGTGTGACCCGTTTCTATTTTACCTCAAGTATCCCTTTCAAGCGATATCCTTTTTCAACAAAAGAAAAACTGATGTAGCTGATCCTGCAACTCTGTAACATCTGCAAACAATTTTTATCACATATGTTTGAATTCCCCGTTAGTATAAGTAGAGACCGTTGGTGGGGCTCAACCCTATTGTCCAAATGGCATTCGGATGTGCTCCTCTCTGCATCCGATTGGCTGCCTTTCTATCAGCCGTCAACGCTAGCTGACGCCAGCTGGTATGTCCACGTCATCTTAGAACCACTGCTGAAACTTCAGCCTCAGCAGTTCGTCCACCGTCGGCTCATCGTCACCGGAGTATCTGCGTACACGCAATAATCACGCCGCATCGTGCTGTTCTCTGCGCTTCTCAACTTTATACGGAGCTCTGCCCGGGCGTCTTCTACCGTTCTGCAGATGTCTTCGTAGCTGTAGTCGTGTCGTCTGCTAGCTGCACCCTCCGTCATCTTCTCCTGCACACAACTGCCTCGTTCGAGGTGGTTACGCGCCAAGATTGCAACGGCGAAAGCTCTGTCACAGCTTTCGAACATCGACCATCAGCTGGCGTCCGGCAGTTTCGTGTTCGAGCAAGGAGAAACCATCGCCACCCGTCCGCCTCGGTGCCTATGCTCATCGTGCAAGGACATCGACGCAGCTGACGTCCGGGATACATGTTGGCTGGCTCCGTTCGTCGTGCTTACCGTACCAACCCCGAAGATCCAAGCATCTTACCATCGTGCAGGTCTGTTCGCTGACTCATGATTCTTCGGATACGGGGTCAATCACAGACGCGATTGACTCGTGGACCACGTCCCGGAGGTATCTCTACTCGGTTTGACACTTTGTCAACGTCACAGGTTGGTGGAACGGCGTTCCTTATATTCCAAATTAATCCTTACGTTTTCAGTTAACACGACAAATATTTATGAATCCCATTTCAGCATCTACCTTAGCAGTATTTTGAACTTGAGAAGGTATCAATGTATCAATGTGCTACTTGTGCGTTTATCGATGAGTATAATATTTTTTTCTTTAGCGTGTCGCTATTAGAGCAGACGTGAAACGAGCGATTCACAGTTGGTGGTAAGATACATTAGAAATATAAAAGTTAATCTGCTTTTTCGAGGGGGAAAAGCAGTTAGTAACAACATAGGGAAACGGACACTGTTGTAATTTCAACTGTTGTGTGAAAATTGAACGTTCGCCGTTCAATTGTTATTACTTGCAACCAAATGCATGGAAAAATGAATTTGTATACTGTATATTTTACAGTTCCCGGACCCCCGGAAAATGCAGCTCAACCTCACGGGTTTTCTGAACGGCAGAAATGCCCGATCATTCATGGGCGAATTATGGGACCTTTTGGCCTCCGCTCAAGAGAGCGTAACGGGTATCCCAGAGGCTTTCTTACAACAAAAGAAAGATCAGATTAAAAAACGTTTGGTAATTACTAATTTTCGTATTCGTATTTTGTTATATCGAATGCGTTGAATCGATAGAAACAATTGAGTCGATAGATTCTGACATTCGACGAAACGTTTTAGCGAATGCGTCTCGATGCAATGAGGTTTAGTTTAGTTCCATGTTTAATATTTATTTAGAAATAAGTGATTCGTTAACGGTATTTTAAATCACGATACGTTAAAATCAGGAGGAGCAAGAGAAACTCCAAGCTTCTTTGGCGGAAAAGGAGAAGGAGAAGGAGAGGGAGAAAGAGAAGGATGAAGCAGAGAATAAGATAAAAAAGGAAGACAAAGAACGCGGTTCGTCGAAGGAGCGCAGAAGAGACAGAAGCAGAGATCGCGATAGGGACAGGTATTTTTTAAAAACAAATAATTAACCTTACTTTCGTTCGAGTCTTAGCTTAATCAAGTTAATTAATAATTAACTTTTTCAGAAGTAAGAGAAGTCGATCGAGAGATCGACACAGAGACCGCGATAGATCGAGTCGCAAGCGACGGTCATCTTCGAGATCGCCTAGCAAAAATTCTCTTAAGGATAACGGAAAGGATATGCCGGAAGTTAAAGTCGAACGTGAGGATTCGCCTCAACCTGAGAATGCTATACCACTGATGCCCATTAAAACTAAACCGTGAGTGTTAAAAATTTGTTACGTAATATCGATCGTTCAAAGATAATTTATTGATGTACTTGAACAGGGAAGCTGCTGTCGCGATATCTCGGCTACAAGCTAAATTAATGAGCATAGCCGACGGGAAAAAGAAAAACAATCGTACTCCATCCCCAGAATCTCTGGACAAAGCTAAGAAATCTAGATCTAGATCAAAATCCCCTATAAGCCATTCTAAGAAATCGAGATCCAAATCGCCGAGTCGAGATTCGAAAACACGACGGTCTCGATCGCCCGCGTCTAAATCGAGACGATCTCGCTCCAAGTCAAGATCGAGACGATCGAGATCCAGATCGAAATCCCGAAGATCGAAGTCCAGGTCCCAGGATCGCTCGAAATCGAGACGCACGAAGTCGAAGTCGCCGAAGTCGCGTTCGAGATCTCGTTCGCGATCGAAGAAGTCGAGATCGAAGAGCAACGACAGAAGTAAGTCCAGAAAGTCGAGGTCCGATTCGAGCGATTCCAGGTCGTCGAAATCTCGTTCGAAGTCGCCCGATAAGAGAAAGGATAATCTCGATTCCAACAGGAAACGGGACGCGAGCACGAGCAGTAGCTCCGAGTCCGAGGAAGAGAAAGGGGCGAAAGATAAGAACGATTTTGAGATCAGGAAGAAGAAGGATGGAGTGCAGGCGAAAAGGTCGTACAGAAAGACAAATAAAGACGACAGCGGTAGCGAGAGTGACTCGAGCCGGGAGAGGAAATCTGTGCCTAAACGAAGAAGCCCTACGCCGCGGAAAGACAGAGGTCGATCCAAGGACAGAGACAGATCGCGAGATAGGTCACGGGATAGATCACGAGATAGGTCGCGCGATCGATCTCGAGATAGGAACAGAAGGTACGCGCGCAGTACATTACAAGCAGTGATTGGCACGTTCGAATGATTTTCTGAAAGACATTTTGCACAGTCCTTGGTAACCAGCGAGACGTTTGTTCTAATGTGTTAACCTTCGGGTGAATTTTGTTTAGGAGATCCATAGATAGAGAACGAGAAAGAAGACGAGAACGAGAACGGGAAAGAGAACGTGAGAGAATAGACAGATACAGCGGTAGTCGCAGTATGCGACCGCCATCAGTGCGCAGAGCACCCAGCAGGCGAAGGTAGAAGACATTGCATTAAATAAGTGTTTTTTTTAACTGCCTTTAGCCCACAATTTAGCTCACGCTTGTGAATTTACGAGTATCGTCTCTAATATCGGAGAATTTTTATTTACTATAGGAGTCCTCCTCGTAGAAGCCCTGCACGGTATCGTCGCAGATCGCCCAGTCCTGGTGATAGACGCAGACGCAGATCTCTAGATCGCAGACGAAGATCGTCGGAGAGGCGTGACAGGCGTCGATCCCCCGATCGTCGCGACAGCAGACGTCGTTCGCCAGACGGACGGGATCGATCCCTCAGGTACGATAGATCTTCCTCTCGCGACAGATCGAGTAGGCGAGACCGTTCCAGAGACAGAGACAGAAGGGACAGAGATCGAAGATCTAGATCCAAGGATCGTAGATCAAGATCGAAAGATCACAGATCGTCGGCGGATCGTTCAAGAGATGAAAAACGATCGCCCGATCGCTCGAAGGATTCCAAGGACAAGACCAAGGACAAGAAGGTGGACGAGAAAATTAAAAAGTCGGCCGAGACAGGATCGCGAAAAGAGTTGCGAAATGGAAGGTCTAAGTCAAGTAGCTCGGAAAGTAGCGAAAGTAGTTCCTCTAGCAATGAGGATGAAGCGATCAGGTGAGTAAAGAAGTTATTTCGTATTTTCATGTTTTGTTACAGACCTTACGGTTGTCGGAGCGTAACGCAGCTATGTTGTGTTTCCCGCTTAGCTATACGTGAGGAATATTTTCATTTTCTAAGAATGCATTGTTTATTGTCTGTGCGTAGAAAATCGCTTGAGCGGAAATCGTCTCAAGAGAAACGTGACCGCGAAAGGGAACGAGAACACGTGGACGACAAACGTAAGGAAAAAGAGAAGACTGTTAAAGAGGAGCCGATCAAACGTCCCGAGAAGGATGCTAAAAAAACTGAAACTACATCCATCAAGAAACCAGAACCTAGCGTTTCCCCTAAGAAACTTCAACCTTCGGTGCTACCTGTAACCAGGCACAGAGTAAGTCCAATATTTCTTGTCTCCGTACACTGAATATTTTTACCTGTTGTCTGAACTGTTCCTCTCCATTCGTTTGTTTAGTTTTCAAAGAGCTTGTCCCGAACACCCTCGCCGTTTAAAAAGACTGAAGATATTATAGCCGCAGTTAAAGTTAAACAACCTTTAAAGTAAGTTCGCGAATCTTTCAGCCAATTTCTATGTTTGAAAATCTGGTCTCACTGATTACTTTGTACGTACAGAGAAGATAATAAGGAAGAATCACCGAAGGAAGAGTCGAGTTTCTCGTCCGGAGATGCCTTCCCATTAAAGAAGGACGACAAGTCGATAAAGTCCATTAAGACAGTGACGGAAGACAAGAAGTCTGGTCAAAAGACGTCGGAGCCGGTCTTGTTAAAAAAATCGGTAGAGGTGATCAAAAAGTCGAAGAGAGAAAAACGTGATGGTTCTACGGATTCGAACGACAGTGAAAGTGAAGGTGAGCATAAATCAAATGAATCGTTTTATTATTTGTCACACGAGCAAGAATCGAGGTTAAAGTTTGTTATTTTCTGTAGGCAAGAAAAAGCCACGAAAATTAGAGAAGTCGAGAAAATCCCGGAAAGCTTCTACGGACGACGAGAAATCGGACAAAGGTGCATCTAGCTCGGACTCCGAAGAGGAAAGAAAACACGTGGAGAAAAGCAAAAAGACTAGAGAGTCGAGTCGAGGAGGTAAAATTCAGTTGTTCAAGTTTATTTGAATTAATTGCAACGCGTAGAATATTATTCTCTTTTACAGGTTCGTTAGACGACCGTACCAAGGACAGAAAAGATAACAGAAAGCGGGACACTAATGAAAACGAAACTCGCAAACGATCGAAGAAAGAATTGGAAGAAGAAACCAAGAAATCGAAGAGATCTAGGAAGGATTCTTCCTCGGGCGATGAAGATCAAAAAACAAAAAGGAGCAAAAGCGAAGATAGATCCAGATCACGAAAGTCTAAGAAGGATTCTAGCTCGGACGATGAGCCGAAAAAGACACGGAAACGAAGAGATAGCTCTTCGGAGGACGAGAAGTCAAGGACAAGGAAGTCGAGGAAAGACTCCACGAGCGAGGATGAAGGGAAAACACGGCTAAAAAAATCTAAACGAGATTCTAGTACGGACGACGATGACGCGGGGGAGAAAGATGCAAAGAAAAAGAGGAAAGTAGATGACAGTTCAGACGAGGAGAAAGTGAAAAAGAAACGTAAAAAGAAGACCAAAACTAGCACCAGTGAATCGGAGGTAATTGTTTCTTGCGCTTGAATACTTGATATTTGGAGAGTAAAATTCATTCGTTTGTTGTAATTGATGTGTTTCAGGAAAGCGAAGTAGAGGAGAAGAAGAAGAAGAAGGATAAAAAACACAAGAAACATAAGAAGCATAAGAAACATAGAAAGCACAAAAAGAAGAAGGTTGCGGACTCTGACGAATCAGACGTAAGTGAAGGTAATACTGAGGAACTGGAGAAAAAATTGCGGGAAAAGGCATTAAAATCAATGAAAAAAGGACATAGTATAGAAAGAAGTGATTGAGAATTTGTGTGAATTATCATGGAGGGTGTGTAACGTGTGTATACCTCTGTATTGTTCGAACTGTATCAAGGATTCATTTTTGTTTATAATTGAACATGATAGGATTTAATCGTATCGCGATACCTGCTTGTGCAAAACTTACACGATCAAAAATTTCATCTTTTTTTTTAATTTTTTTTAAAATTTTCAATAAAAGAAGTCTTAATTTTTACGAGAAGCTTAAACATAATCTCTTTAAGCATACAATTACGAAGTTACGATTATGAACACAGTAGTTGTTTTCTTAGCGAAATGGAAGTAGTTTATCTGAACACAACAAAGACAGTAATTTCTTCTGCCACTTTAATGTACGATTTCTACATTTTTCAAGACGTTAATACAGTTGAGTAAAGAAATTATATTCCCCTTAGTTAGTAAGTTCATTTCATGAATTAACATTCGTTGTATAATACGATGAATTTAATTTGTAAATCTTATTTGTGTAAAAATAATTTTTCATCAAAGTATCTATAATTAAGATCAGAAAGAAAATAAAAATAAATTCTGTCTTGAAAAGAAATATTGTGCTTTGTACGAGACTATTATCACACCCTCTTGTTACGGCATTTGTACGCGTAAGTTACGTAGTGAAATTTAACCTCCGATCACTACACATTTTACTTATAGTTCAGAATTACTACTAAAATTGAACGTGATAGAGCTTACTTCACGTATACTGTAGTATTGAAAATACATGATTTTCAGAAAAAGTAATTCGTACTTGTAGTGATGTATAAATCTACCCATTTAATTCATTTTTTTTTACAATAAGGAACACGTAACGATAAAATTATATTTAATATAAATATATTTACAATTTGGCCAACATGGATTCCCAATCGGGTGAACAAATAAGTGTATTGCTGACAGGCCCAAGATTAATTAAATCGCCGTTTAATTGTTCGGTATCCACTTTTGCGGCGAGGAGATCCTAACAAAAATTATTTCAATTACATTGTTCAATATTTTTGCATGTTTCAAATACGTACTTGTCGGAAACTAAGGTGCGATCCAACATCCACGATCAAGTTGTTTTCGCCCAATAATAAGCGTGTTTTGCCAGACTTTAAAATTTGTAATTTGCCTAGAATACCAGGCTTCAAGCTATTTAATGTGCACATGTTCGTTTCCGAATTGTGTCCATTTTCTTTGTCGTGATTTGAGACGTTCGAACGAGTTGGTCTAGTATCTTCCTCATTGCTTACAAAGCCTGGTAAACAATCTGGAAACTGCAGTTTATTTGTTATATTGGCATATCGATAATAAAGATAAATATACATCCCTCTGTTAATAAATCCTTACCTGTATCAAGATGTAAGAATTTGTCTTATTTTCGATCATTTGGGGAATGCTATCAAACTCTTCTTTCAATTCTACACCAGATTTCGCTACCTTAACTTTAAATTCATATTTCGGTGATAATACTGAAAGTGATCATTTTATTTGCACATTCTGCTACACAGAAAAAGGAATGTATACTTACCCTCTCCATTCTCCAAAATAGTCGGTTTTCTGTCCTGTTCTTCTTCGATTTTCTCTTTAACTTCTTCTTTGTGCACTTTCGCTGGAATAATCGATAAAATCGTTCTAAAGTTCGTTGATACCACTAAAAGTTATTAATAGAGATATATACCCTCTTTGAACATTGGTAACATAATAGGTCCATTCTCATAATCTAAAGGTTCCCCATCGTCTATAAAATCATCTCTTAGCAATTGCTTTAATTTTTCCTCTTCTTCTGCTTTATTAATATTGCGATTTAACTCGAGTTTTGGCCTTTCTAGGGCTGACTGAGTGCTTCTCTCACTATCTCTAGTACCGCCTCCGCCGCTGCCGCGTTTTATTATTTGCGTGTTTGATGCGCCACTAGACCAGATACCACTAGACTGAAATGAACAAAATATGCGTAGAATATTACAGAATAATGTCATATTGTTTAAACGAGTGTTTTCAATATATTTTAACTAGTGTTTTCAATATATTTTAACTAGTGTTAAGAGGTATAAATGTTTTGTACTCTGGGTCAAGTAAAGTATACCCCTTAACACAAATGAAATTAATTTTTATTTATACTTGTATTAGGTTGCTTCCTCTTCCACGTCCTCTATCAGTCCTTTTACCCCTGTCACCCCTGCCACGTCCTCTGTTATGTTCCTGACCCTTAACCGACTTTGTTGAATCATTTTGTACCCCGTCGCTTAAAAAATGATTAATGTTTATACAATCTGTATGAATTACAGGAGTTACAAGACTTGCCTCTGACAAAAGTAACTTACTCTTTCTTCTTTGTCCTTTGAGCATTTAAATTTGGCGTGTATACTTTTTTGGGTTTCTCAGTCTTAATATTGCCTCCCAATGTTAAGTCCCTTGGCAAGCGGAAAGAAGTTAACCTGGTTGTTGTTGTGGTAGACAAGCCAGGTTCAGTTTTAATGTTCTTTATGGAGACGGGCATCGATGTCCCTGGCTCTACTTTTATCTTAACGTTTGTTGACAGCGTATGATTTGAATTAACAGACTTATCAGAAGCCATTGTTGACGATTGTTATTTCTTAAATATCGATAATCAACAAACGTTATAAAAGTCTTGCTCTTTTTTTCAATCAATCAGTAATTTTTATATAGAACTATATGTATTCCCAATGTCGTGTTTCTTAGGATCGATTTATTATTATAATTTAAAGCACTACATCGCACATAACCTCACACGATAATCAGAAAGGTTTTAGTAACAAAATGAATTTTATTAAGATACATACATATCAGCAAATAAATACAACATTATAATAAAATATCTTATCGGGTATTTCTTTCTAATAGAATTTGCAATTTTTCAGATATATGATGCGAGCATCATGTTACATACTCGACACATCGCACACGTACGACCATACTGTTGATACTCTTCCATTTTTACTAATCTGTAATATCGAAAAACCATGTGGTGAATTTGGTATTCATTTATTCAACGAAATGTTTAAACAAAGGTGCGAATTTGATCTCATAATTTAAGGGTTGCAAGAATAATGTATTAATGCAAATGTATAGTTAGATTCTCGTATGTTGGTACTAGTTTACATTTAGTAGAATTGTTTGCATACATTACAACTGTAACTTGTGTAAATATAATTTGGAGGGAAATGAAATCTAATACTTAGACTACAGATTCGAAAGAACAACAAACTTCGGTTCATATATTGGTGTGATGCAAGCGAGGTGAGAGACGGGGTATGAAACCCATTGGAAAGTAAAAAAAGTTCTAAAAAATCGAAGCATTACCGGTGAGTGATGTTTCTTATAAAACTAAAATCCTCTTTTTTAGTTATTTTATTTGGTTCAGTAGCGAACAAGGTTATTCTAAGAGCTCTATCGTGTTTTTGTAGGGATCGATGATCCGGAGCCCACCTGCAATTAAGAACCCGATTAGGCACGTTCAAAATTCTTCTAAACTAGATATTGTGAAAGTATGTATTCTTGAAAATTTTTATCGTTTATATTTCATGAATAATTACAGGTTACAATACTTCGAAGAAAGCCGTGCACGAAGGTAAAGGAAAATACAAGTTCGTACTCTTGGACTCCAAAGGAAACAAACATGGCGCAGGATCGAGGAAATCAAAAATCGTTTTTTAAGGTTTGATCGTTTAAAAATATATATTTCTGAAGCTTTATATTCTAATTTGACAAAATATTGTTAAGAAGAGTGATATCTTGAAATTTTCTATTTCTTCCCTTTTTGAAATATTTTTATTTTTGTCCGTAGAACGGCGCCAATCCTGCCGACGGTAAAAACACCTTCGCTCGGACAACAGATCCATGGGAGCTTGGAATGCCTAAAATATTAATTTCGCGTGCAAGTATGTCTGCAAAATATGTTAAATGTATCGTGGATGATAGAATTCCATTGCCCAAATAATAGCATTTTTAATCGCCTATTAAAGGACAGGATAGTGGTCCTCGATGCCGGTTAACCACTGGAATCAACAACCTCCAGGAAGCTTGGAATGCCTAAAATATTAATTTCACGTGCAAGTATGTCTGCAAAATATGTTAAATGTATCGTGGATGATAGAATTCCATTGCCCAAATAATAGCATTTTTAATCGCCTATTAAAGGACAGGATAGTGGTCCTCGATGCCGGTTAACCACAGGAATCAACAATCTCCAGGAGGCGATGGCAGGTGACGATGTTTTTAGGATGGTTAGTAGCAGTGACATGGGCAGGAGAACAGAGTCGGTGTGATGAGGTCATCGTATGGTTTTTTAGCCGCGGCGGCAGTCGCGACGCGGAGCGCCCGAACGCCGGCTGCTACGTATAATCCTGCGGCGGGGACATGCCCGCCATGTGCCTATCCGCGACGTATTATTTATCCGATCGCGAGTGCAACGTGTCCTCCTTCTTCCACGGTGTCGCGAGACCGTCGCTCGAACGCGAACACGAACGCGAACGCGCTCACCTTACTTTTAATTCGTGCGGTTCGGCTTACCGGTTCCACTGTTGATCCGCGGCACCGATCTTCGGTGAGTCTTCGAGTCGTCGACGTAAAATCCGCCCGGTACGAGAGCGCCTGATTTCGTACCGATGTGATTTCTACTCGGCTAGACGGATGACCGATTTAAAAGGCGACCGGTCAACTACGTTCTTAAACCTGTTCTTACTCCCCCTCGGACATGGAACACGTCGAGTTTTCGAGTAGCCTGCCTTCGCGGTACCCGCTCGTGGTATCTTTCGGTCCAAGTCCTTTCTAGCGTTCGAGCGTGTATGAAAATCTATCCGTGAGAACCGGTGTTTCACGCGACGACCGGGAATACGTATAATTTACACGGCGAATATTTTTTTTTTCTTTTTCTCTCCCCCTCGTAGATCTTTATTTCATCGGACCGACAACGATCCCGCCGGGTCGTCCACCTTTTCCGCCGTTCGTAAACATTCGGCGAACGAGAGGAAAGTAGCTGATTTATCGGTGACATTAGCGGCCGCGCGGCGCTCGAGGAATTCGAGTCCACCTTCTGGAAGGATTGGAAACTTTCTTGTCGAACAGGAACTGTTTGCGTTAACGTTTCGACGCCGTTGTTTGTGCGTTCAGGATCGTTGTAACAATAATAATTGTTATTATCGTACTGTATGTCGTAAGGATACCACGTGTTTCGGGGTAAGCGACGAGCAAAATACAATCGGCGCACGCGCGAAACACGACGCCCGAGTGTTCAAATCCCTTATCGCCAGACCGCGAAGCGTGGTTCTCCGCGATGCCTGGCGAAACGTTAGTCGGCTCTCGCGTGTCATCGACGCGATGCCATCGGGGATACACCGTGTATCGAAATCAAGCTCGCTCAGGAATAGATAATCAGTCTCAAAAAGAACCTTGAGATCGTTCGTGTTCGATTCCAGATCCCCCCCCCCAGGCCTCGACGATATCTACATTCTTTCGCGGTACTATTTTATCGTTCTTATGCCTCATTGGGCACCTACGACTCGTTCCGCGGCGTTAAGCTCCTTTCGGAGGAATCCCGTTCCAAAGATCAACGACGCGCAGTAAGATTGTAAACAAGCTTTGGTTTCAAAGTCGATCGCGCGTGACGTTACGCGATGCGCGTTTTCTTCGTCGTCGCGTACACATAGATTTATCGATATTCCGGTCGTTAATCGCCATCCTCATCCTTCGAGACAGGGGACGAAATAAAGGTGGATTTTAGCGATATCGATAACTTTTTATCGGACGTGAGTCACATTCGACTGGATTTTGCAACCGTAATACCGATATATTGCGTTCTGTGGCAATCGAATATTAATTCTTTTCCAAGTAAAATATCGAACGGACCATTTTCCATTACCTATCCGACTGGTAATGAATAAGCGAACGAAATAGAAATTAGCAAGGTGTTCGTCGTTCGAACAGTCGTGAATTCATCCTGGGCAGGACGACCAATGAAATCTTCGGTCTGGTTTCCAGAGGCACCAGTGGCAAGGTGCGAGCACGTGCGCGGGCTTGCGGTCGAATTCGAGGGATCGAAAGACGCGCGCGAACGCCTTCCAGTTGTCGCGCGCACGTGAACGAGGATGCGTCGTGGCGGCTCGTAGCTGCTCGAGCAGTTTTGAACTTTTGACGTGCCGTCGTCGTCGCGTTCGCGCGTGTCGCCGTGACGTCCTAAATACTCGCCGAGGATTCTCCCGCTGGTCGCAATCCGCGCGCGACCGGAGGCTGTGAAAAAGAAAAAGAAGGTGACTTTACTTCGCGGGAGCGACGGTACGACGAAAAATGAACGGCGTGCAGCGAATGCCCACCGACGCCTTCGACGTCAAGGTGAGTCAATTTGCTCACGTTAACCGAATTTATCGTTCGTCTGTTAGTCACGAACCGAAGATACGAAACAAAAGATAAACGTCGGTTTATCCGATGCTCGTCGATTACAAATTTTAATTACAGAGCATTTTTATAATAAATTGCTATGTGCTGGTTTTGTTGTTTATTGTCTCTGCTCCTAGATCAGTGGATGGCTATCCTCGTCGCTCTTGATCAGAGGCAGATGATTTAAATCATATTTTCACGAGATTGTTTGCAATTAAGGAAGAGCAACAATATTCCTAAAAATTAGAAAAACGATAGAATAGGGTGTAATAATTTTAAAAGTACTCATAGACATCCTGAATATAATCTTAATTTCGGGCAAGTTAGCCTCGAATTATTTGCATTTGTCACAATTCTTGGATTTCCTTACTTAACTCTAGTATGTTATCTTATTTAGTATTTCACTTTGTTCTTGTGTCAGACATATGAACGCTCACGCACGTAATCATCACATTTTCAATTGTTTGTTCTTCTAAATCAAAGAGTATTTTCCATTATCCACTACATTTAACTACAAGCATCGTGTTTTCATATTCCAGAACGTTATTAAAATGTTTGACCCCCGACTAACCTGTTGAGAAATTATTCTCGTGTAACGCAAGAATTAACACTTATCGCGTAATAATACTTGATTGCTATTCGTGGGCACGTACAAAAACTTGAACATGAATTGTGACTAATTATCGATCAAAGATACAAGTTTAAACATAAAGATAAATGTTACGTTCCGGCTACGCGCGACTTCTCGCGTTTCGTTCGTTTACATGTGGAATTTTTTTGCCTGGAAGGTTGTCGACCCTTGTGCTGGGCCTACACGCAATTTGTGGTTGAACCCAGGGACAAGTAAAGTCCCTATCTAGATACAGATTTCGAACAACCAATAGGAGACAAGCAACCTTTTATTCGTTTGTATATTTGTTACACTTAATAAATAAATATTTTATTTATCGTTCGAATAAAGCGTAGTCCATTTCTGGTTAAAACCGCATAAAACACGTCGATAATTAGGTGTTTTTGCGATATAATACGAATACGTGATTTTAGTATGCAACCGTGAACATAGCCGCGAATAGCGTCGTGCAAGATTTCGATAACCGTGTTCCTTCTTTTGGAGGGAAAGCGAAGATGAATGGGAAGGAGCAGAAGTACGCCTGAAAAAACGTTGTCTTTATGCATAAGAATATTACCATCGCCGCGTGAGTATCTCTCAAAGCAGTATTTTATCTTCATGTCGCAGGAAACGAGCAACGTACATGTAATTTATTGTAATTAGTAGGCAGAGGTAGATAAAATTTAATTCGAATAAAGGGAGCCGAGTAAAAGCGACGTGCGGCAACGTTTATTTGATTAAATAGTTGCCCGGGCAGATTTTTGCTCGTTAAATATGATATATTTCATCCTATAATTCAAATTCCGATATTTATTAAATTGGTAATAGCTGGGGCGAACGTATAACCAAGTTCGCATTAATATATTTATGGAATAGTAAACATATTTTTCTTTAATCCGATAACGCTTAAGTGTGGGGGGAGGAGGGGGAGAGGGGGGATCGTTCGCGTTGCAGAAATTTTACGCTTCGATAGCGTGCAAGTGTTCCGAAGGGAATGAAATTGGACAGTGTTCGTCGTCCAAAGGTTAACGGAAACATTTTGCGTTTCAGAAGGCATTTCGGAAGAGAGACGGGGCCCCTCGAAGTAATTATCTTCAGGCTTCGATAATTCTAGATCCGTTACTGGTAATTATGCCACGACTACGGTCGCTGTAAACAAATATAGGACGGATTCGGGTCGGTTGCTAGGCGTGCGACAGTTTCTCGAAGAAAAATACGACGGTCGCGGCAGTGTAGTGGTAAGCGTGCCTCGATTTGTAAGGTTATCGGCGCTCGGCGATGTAAACCGAGGCGACGAAGGTTGTTTAAAAAGCGTCGTTTGACATGTGTATACACGTAATCGGGACGACCTTGGCCCGCGTAACCCAGTACGTACGGCGCCCTTGAACGAGGTCGTTACTTCTCGCAGAAGCGAACGATCGTACAGTTTCTATCGTTGTCTCTACGCTCTCCACTCTATTACGCCTATCCGTGGCCCCGATAGCAGTTTTCCCACGTCGAATATACAGGGTGTTCGGCCACCCCTGGGAAAAATTTTAATGAAGGATTCTGGAGGCCAAAATAAGACGAAAATCAAGAATATTAATTTCTTGACTAAGGCTTCGTTAAAAAGTTATTAACAATTACATTCAAAGATATCAAATCGTTCTGGAAAAATTATTTTCGGTTGCGGAGGTCAATTACAATCATTTTTGGTGAGTAGACATATCCCCGAATTCTTACGCACTTTCGAGAAAAAAATTCGAGTAGGTGCCCAAATTTGTTGGCGATATTGAAAAGTTCCAAATCATTCTAAAAAAATTATATTTCGTTATAGGGGTCAATTATAAGCATTTTTGATCATTAGACATATCCCTGAAATCCTACCCACTTTCAGGAAAAAAATTCATGAAGGTGTGAAATTTTTCGACGAGATTAAAAAATTTCACATCGTTCTAAAAAATTATATTTAGTTACAGGGGTCAAGTACAAGCATTTTTGATTATTAGACATACCCTCGAAATTGTACCCACTTTCTAGAAAAAAATTCAGTACGGGGGGAACTTTAAACGTTAATTACTTTTTAACAAAGCCTTCATCAACAAATTGGTATTCTTGATTTTAGCCTTACTTTGGACTCTAGAATCTCCTATTAAAATTTTTCCCAGGGATGACCGAACACACTGTATATTTTTTCCTTCCCCTCTTTCCGCAATGCGGCTCGTCCTCGAGTAGGGGGAGGGGGGCCTATACGCGTGTGTTTGTGCGTGCGTGTATTTTTTTTCGGGCAAACACTAATATCGATTAAATCTCTCGAGCGTCCTTTTTCGACGTTCGGTCGCTTTCAATGGCTTCGTACGCGCGACGATAGATTCCAAGATCGAGAGTCACGGGCCACGACGAGTCGTTTCCACGAAAAGTTGAGCAACTTGAACGCTTCTCTGGGAAGTTTCTTTTTTTTTTCGTTCCCGAGTCCCTCTCGGCCCATCGCGACTAAATGGAATGTCCTCCGGTCTCGTTACCAAGAGGACATCGATCGTGGCTGGATTTATATCGTACAACCTCGCGTGTCAATTCCCCCTGATGGCTTCCGTGTATATTTCTGACTTTTTTTTTCATAGTTCCCCATTTTTTAATTTTAAAACTATTATTTTTGAGATACAGAAACGTGGACGAGGAAGAAATATATTCGCTGGAGGTTTCGGTCGAAAAGTCGACGTTGGATGATCGAACGTCCGGTCTAGGAAACGCAGTATCCAAGAGTGTATTTTAAACAGACTAGTAATTATATTTCAACGTTAGTAAGTACTTTAAATCAAGTTCTATTTATCGTAGAAGCTAGGCCTCTCCTTAGGCGTTCTCATACACGATACAAATTTTCTATCACATACAGTTCGAGGACCATTATACCATATAAAGTCAAAAGTCAAGGAACCTAACTCTCGAAAAGTGTCGTTAAAAAGTTGTTCACCGCTGGAAAACGGTTACGATTTTTATTACCGTTCGAAGCAAAAGTGTGGTCGTCCCACGTAAGATTAAATCTTTTGTCGTTTGATCCTCGGGCAAAGGCCGAATATCACCCCTGGGGTTTGCACGGATAATTAACGGCGCGGCTCATTAACAAGCTTTCTCTAAAAACGAGCGAAAAAATTCGCGTTTTAATTGGACGTCACTCGGACGTCCGAGTCCGTCTTCTTCTTCCGCGGCGGAGAGAATCCTCACCGGGAAAGCTTGTCCGGACAGAGAAAGAGAAAAAGGAGGAGGAGAGAGTCGAGAGAGATCCACGACGACAAAGGAAACGCGTACGCGCCAGCCACTCGCCGCAAATGCGAGCCGGGTTCACCCACTTTTCCCTCTCTGTTCCGCCGTTGCGGTGGCCACCGTGGAGAGCATTGCCATTCGGTAAGGGACACGCGTGTGTGCGTACGCGCGCGTCGAACATAACGTGCAATTAGGTGTCTTAACGCCGAGGCCGGTGCACCGAGGTAACGCGATACCTGCGCCCAGGCTTATGGCAACGCGACTCCGCCGAGGCAGAGGTTGATCCCTCCTGGATCAGGGATTCACGATGCCCGAGGGGACCTCCGTAGGGTCATCAATGTATTCTATTTAGCCCACGAAACTTCCAAGAGACAAAGTAAACTTCTTCGTTAGGCTCATTGTAAGAACAAGCGTAATATAAATTAATTAGATAAGCTAAGTAAACAAAGAAAATATTGATATTGTTGTACTTGTCAAGGTCTATTGTTGGACTCCAGTAGAATTGACAATACTTTATTTTCTTAAGAAACTCGTACAACTTGTATTAGATCGACTAAGTATTAGACTCTTTTTAGCTTTTATATACTGGAGATTGATTATTGCTGGAGATAGGTAGAGGTAGGGACGATGGTCAAGGGGCAGGAAGGACATTAGAAATCGTGATGAGGATGAGTTTGTAATGTTTGTGATGTGACTGAGTGGTGTCTGTATGGTCGTGTTGGTCATCCAACACTACTCTTAACACGTTCACCGCCAGATCTAAACCATATAATATTCTGCAAAAGTAAAATTTTGATTTCAGACCATTGTAAGCTACATAACCTAAAATTTGTTCCACTACTTATTTTTCAACCTTGAGAATTAATTTTTCTAGTATCATAGTGGTAAATCTTGTTACTCATACATGGGTGACGTGGCAGTCAGAGTGTTAAGGGTTATCATTAGAACTACAATGCAATGGAAATGTTTATTTCCAGTCGATTATATTTTGTACAGTTTTCATTAGAAATTACGAGTAATTTTGACCGCTTCCGGTAGTCGTAGCGTTAAGAAAACGAGTATTGTCAGGTGATTGTTGATAAAGCTGGTCGAACGTGCGAGTGGGGGGGAACGATAAGAAAGAATCTCGAGGCACGCCGGGGATTTAGGTTTCACGAGCGTTGGTGCGGTTCGCGGAATTTGCGTAGTCGCGCAGAAAAACGAGGACGTCTCCCGGATGAGGAGACGAAGGCGTAGTCCGATGTCTCCAAAATGCTGTTTACGCATGGTGGCTGGACGATAACGCGACCCATGGGGAGGAAGTCGGTGTAACCGATATAAATAGCGTTGACGAACGCCGTGCAATCTCGTAACGCGATCGCCCGGCGATTTCTCTCGCGCTTTTTGCTCGGACGCGATTTGCTGACCGGCGCGCAAAAACCGCCGCGTTTCGGGACGCTGAAGGGGTTACACGCGTAGTCTCTCGCCATAAAAGAAGACTAGATTTTTAATGTTTTTTTTTTTCGTTCAACTTTTATTTTCTTCAAATCATATATTATGATAATTTAGTTACCGTGCGCTAGTATAGAGCTAGAATACAGGGTGTTCGACAGACCCTGGGAAAAATTTTAATGGGAGATTCTAGAGGCCAAAATAAGACGAAAATCAAGTTATTAAAAAATTAAATTGAAAAATTTCAAATCACACTGAAAAAATTATATTTAGTTACAGGGGTCAATTACAAGTATTTTTTATCATTAGACATACCCTTGAAATCCTACCCACTTTCGAGAAAAAAATTCATGAAGGTGTGACATTTTTGGACAAAATTAAAAAATTTCAAATCATTCTAAAAAAATTATATTTAGTTACAGGGGTCAATTACAAGCATTTTTGATGATTAGACATATCCTCGAATTCGTACCCACCTTCGAGAAAAAAATTCATGAAGGTGTGAAATTTTTCGACAAAATTAACAAATTTCAAATCGTTCTAAAAAAATTATATTTAGTTATAGGGGTCAATTACAAGCAATTTTGATCATTAGACATACCCTCAAAATCCTGCCCACTTTCGAGAAAAAAATTCATGAAGGTGTGAAATTTTTCGAGAAAATTAAAAAATTTCAAATCATTCTAAAAATATTATATTTAGTTACAGTGGTCAATTACAAGCATTTTTGATGATTAGACATACCCCCGAAATCCTACTCATTTTCGAGAAAAAAAATTCAGTACGGGCGGAATTTTAAACGTTAATAACTTTTTAACAAAGCCTCCATCAACAAATTAGTATTCTTAATTTTCGTCTTATTTTGGCCTCTAGAATTCCCCATCAAAATTTTTCCCAGGGATGGCCGAACACTCTGTATAATTTATTCCTTAATATTATAACAGTAGATTTACATCTTCATTTTAAGCGTGAAAATATATCTCAGAGATCGGTTTCTAAACTGTACGATACAGTGAAGAGCAGTTCGCCTTGGCAACGAGCTCTTATCTTAGTACAATAAACACCATGATTTCGTAGAACCCAAAACAGGGAAGAAACTCTAGGTACATATACACCGTTACTGAAAGTTCACCAGATATTATCTTTTCCCAAAAATAATAGATACGAAGAAAATCAGCAAACTCGCGTTTCTCCTTAGAATTAATTACGTTGTAATTAAATTGTCGCTGACATGTAAAGATAGAATAATTATATACAGCGTATCATACAAAAATTGTAACGACTCTCGCCTGTGGCACGTGTTCTGTTATCTTCGAACCGTTCGCCGTTGTAAACCGAATAGACGGATTAGGAAGGGGAATCGGAAACCCGAAAAGTGTCAGACGGGCGCGGAACAGTGGATCGTCCACGCGTCCCACGGCTCGATTCGCTCGGTTTCTTCTTCGCGACACTCGGTACGGACGGTTCTTTGCGACGGCCGGCGTCGCTAATTAAATTGGCACGCCGAAGGATCTCGTTTCAATATTTTGCTTAGACGACTCACGGTTAGCGCGCAAGGTCTCGCCGTTATTAAGATGCAATAAACCAGTCGCGCGTGCTGCGGCTACGCTCGAAGGCTGCTCTGTCTTGTGTCCCGAGTGAAAGCAACGGAAAACCATTCGACGGGGCTCTATTTCTTTCCCCTACCTCCCCCCGTGGCCGGTTTCTTTACCTTTTTTCCCCCTGTCTTTCGAACGAACTTCAGTTTCGCGTTACCACCGGGACTTTCACTGTGCTTGCGAACTTGTAGGGTCCGCGAACAGAGGGGAACCAAAATTTAATCAACAATGGCCTCCTCCAGCCATTTTGTAAATAGACCCATACACCAGTTTCGAAACTAGTCTAATAAATATGTTATAGAATATATGTTATCTTGATGTTTATCTTAACCATTTAATTTTTCTCTCTTTTTACGTGTAATATAATGACGTTGAATCATGTTCTTTCGCTGAGCTCCCCTGGTTGTAGATTTTTTTTATATATATTCAGAGTGCAGTGAATTATTGATACAGATTACCAGATTTTTTGATCAGATTTAATGTATAAGGTATAAATTTATAAAGTTGTTAGATCTAGATAATAATTAAAAATATGTGTAATTTGATACCACGTGTCTAAGTTAACGTAAAAATTGCACGGTTGCAAGGTTAAAATTTTTTAGGATAGCGTCGTTGGGGCCGCTATGATTGAAAATCGCGGATCCCCGAATGGTCGAGCCTTGAGGGGGGTGGCTCGTTAGGGGGTTGCCGCGTTCCAGTTTTAGGCGCGATTTGCCTATCGATCCCTGGCTTCGATTCGTCGTCGTCGTCGGCCGTCGTGGTCGTTTCCGTGCTCGAGGAACGTCGCGAGCCTAACCACTCGGTCGTTGAAAAGGAGAGGGCCATTGTTGCCGCAACTTACGAAATTGCCCGCTATAAAACACGCGATCGATCATTGGTAACGCCGGACAGGGTGCTATTAATCTTATTTCGCAAACGGCCGCCGCAAATCGCGAGTTATACGGCGTATTTAAGCGAACGGCTCATTTGCCGCAATTAGGTCAATTATTATCATTTGCTGGAGCGAGTCGTAAACCAAAGCGGTCGCTAGCTGGAACCGGGACATTGTTAAGAAACCCGAGGTGCCGTTGATCCGTTTCTTTTCTGCGGTTTGTGGAATCGTCTTCCACGGTAGCCTCTTTCTAACCCTTTGGGGCCCCGCGTTCGTATAGCTACGTCACTGTAGAAATGTGTTGCACCGTACGTTGCTAGAAAAATTGTTGAACTATGCTTAAGTTGATGATCGAGGTTCAAAGTCACCCTTCGAGGAATCGATTATCGATATTAATTTAAAAGTTGATCGTTTCCATTCGAAACAAGCACAATTTCATCGCAAAATTATATTTTTTAATAAAGTTACAGCTACTCGAAAGAACACCTGCGGTTTAACAATTGTCAATTATCGACAATTATATCGATAAGAGTCAATTATCGATATTAATTTAAAAGTTGATCGTTTCCCTTGAAAACAAGCACAATTTCATCGCAAAATTATATTTTTTAACAAAGTTACAGCTACTCGAAGGAACACCTGAATTTTATCAATTGTCAATTACAGACAATTATATCGATAAAAGTCAATTATAGACCTTAATTTAAAAGTAGATCGTTTCCCTTCGAAACAAGTACAATTTCATCGGAAAATTATATTTTTTAACAAAGTTACAGCTACTCGAACTAACACCTGAATTTTATCAATTGTCAATTATAGACAATTATATCGATAAAAGTCAATTATCGACCTTAATTTAAAGGTAGATCGTTTCCCTTCGAAACAAGCCCAATTTCATAGGAAAATTATATTTTTTAACAAAGTTACAACTACTCAAAAGAATACCTATCTTCTATCAATTGTCAATTATCGGCCTTAATTTAAAAGTTGATCGTTTCAAGCGCAATTTCATCGGAAAATTATATTTTTTAACAAAGTTACAGGCACTCGAAAGAACTGCATTTTCATGGTTCTTCACGTAATTTGTAGATTCTTCGAACGATTTGTCATAAAGTAACAAATTCGGAATTTATTTAAGAGCAAAAGGGATGAAGTTATAATTTCGTGACTCATTTTTTACCCCGCAAGTAGAAACAGCGATCACTGGTCAGACGCGTCAGACAAATCTTGTTCCATCGAACTCCTACGCTCATTTTGCACGTAGAATCATCCCTTGCATGATTATACTAAAATTCTTTCATAGATAGAAAAATTAAAGAAAAACGAACTTCATTTGTTATGTGATCGCATGTACGTGTACGTAGAGAACCGTTTCGGTTACAAAATCGTTCGTGCCTATCCCTGGATACGGAGTGGCCTAGTCTCGTCCAAAGGTTAGAGTCGTTTCGAATTCGAGGGAAAATTCATGCGAAACGAGAATGGAGAAACCGTGCGTCGAGCGTCGGAACAAATTGTCCGACGAGAGAACGATCGCGGCGATCGGTGTCCATTTTTGGATTCCGATCGAACGTATCGGCGCGGATCCGATTCGGTTACGAAACACGCGAGACGAAGGGGAGTCTTGTAAACGACGAGGAATCGTGCCAACGTCGCTACGTGGTGTTTTCATTTACGGTTAAACGAGTCCTCGAGCGAACATGGTTACCTGGCGTGTCGACCGGGAGGATCGTCGCGTTCGCGAAACGATCGATCGAGTACACCGAGAACCTCGAAATTCGATCGTACGAGGAGCAGCGGCGTTCGAACGTTATCTCGTCGAATAGTTCGGGAATTGTTAACGCGTTTGAATTAAATGCTTAATGCTCTGTATTTTAGTTGGGCGCCGGGGAAACACGAAATCGACGGCTTCCGCGGGGCTTCCGGTAGGTAGGTGGTGTTACACGTGTACCCAGTTATATCGAACAGATTTCAATTAGCGGCGACGATCGATCGAGGTAATTGCCGGTGATAAAGCAACCCAGGGCTTCTCTGTCTTCCAATCGCGTCGACGTCGATTTTTCTTTTTTTTACCCCCGTCGCCTCGAACGGCTCTACGTTTCGCGCCAATTTAACGGGTTTCGTCCGTTCGCAATTTTCCTTAAAAGTTCGCTCCGGTTGCGACGTCGTCGGGACGAATCAAAGACGAACCGGCGAGAAGCCGCATCCGTGACTCGAGCTACGATAGATCATAGTCGTTCTCGTGTGCACTAGGTCCATCTAATTCTAATATGATTTCTCAAGTAATCGGAGTTCAAGTTCATGTCGGTGGACATTTGTTCTTAAATAGACGATGCCCAAAAATGGTAACTTTTCCACGCCTTTAACCAGTCAGCTGTGGCTCTTTTCAGAGTGTACACTTGTTTGTTTTATTTCGTCTTGTTCATTACTATTTAAATAGTAAATGGTAACTAATTTTAGCATGACGGATATATAGTCGTCGTGACACAAAATACTGCCATTTCTCTATGATGGGCATAGTCATTAAACACACTGGTCAAGGGTGTGCAATTGGGAGGGTAAACAAAGTTCACCATCTTGGAAATTGTATTTTCTCAAACTACGAAGTTCCATAGTTTGCTACCATCTTTGGGTTAATATCTTTCATATTTATTTTTAACTTTAAGCAAGTTGTTTTTGAGTGATTCGAGCCAATCAAACAAATAATCTTCAAAAATGGTAACTTTTCTACTAAAGAAGCAATTACCCCTTTAAAAGATTTATCTACAGTCAGGAGTGTAAACAAAGTTCACCATCTTAGAAATTCCATTTGCTCAAAGTACGAAGCCCCCTAGTTTGCTACCATTTTGAATTAATATCTTTTACACTTATTTATGGTGATTTGACTCGATTAAAGTAACTATCCCAAAAAGTAAACTTGCGTTGACTTTTCGTGATTTAAGTTTCCACGATGAAGAGCGATGTATTTGAGTTTATTTAGACTAGAGAAATATTTTCTGGCGTTTATGGAGGATTCGTAGGAACAGGGAAAGCGGAAAAGGGGCCGGTTCGATAGAACGATCGCGTGTCTATCGGTAATCGATGTCCTCCGGGAGTCGCGTGACTCCCCCGGGACGCTTACCTAATGCTCGAGGAGGAATCATAATGCAACGTGGCCAAGTTACACCGGCTCGTGAACTGGACAACGCGAATTCCCGCGAGACGCGTTTATAAACGGCCAAGATGGACGTCGCGCTTCGGGAGTGGCCGGTTAATTCATTCCGTCGTGTTGCAAATATACACGGACCGGCGATTAAGTAATGAGGCTGATTTTACTTTTAAAGAGCTACCACGGTTACGTTCGAAGTCGATACGAACATAAAGCTTTCTGCTTATTAAACACGACGCCATCTTTTTTTAGATGCAACGATAGAATTCTTTCGATTTTTTTTTCTGTAAACACCCTATACAAAATTCATATTAAAAAAGCATAAAACCACTTAATCCCTCTTGATACTTTTATATTTTCAGTCCAGTCTTACGATAAATATAAGAAGGTATAATAAAAGAATTCATGTTCTTCCAAATAATTAAAAAGATCTCTCTGCATTAAAACGTCGATCACCAAAGTTTGTCAATCGATCAAGTATATTTTTTCCGGTGTTATTTTAAGCCTCCAAAGAGTGGACGTTTTTTTCAGCCACTTTTCGAAAAGCCTCGCGAGAGATAGCAAGGTTTGCACAATCGCGGTATTTATAGACCCCGTTAGTGGTCGATTATGATAAAAAAATTCGGTCTCATTATATCATCGTTGGTCTGTGTACGGTACGATTGCAGAGAGGATCGCGAGGGAACAAAGGGGGAGGGAGGTTTCGCTTTCAGAGTATTTGCTCGTTCGTGCGTAGAGGTATTTACTTGTCGCGCGTTTTACGTCGAGGATCGCGCGCGAATTCGTGCGTACGAATGTAATGGAAAGCAAATACTTAGCAATCGTGCAAATTCCACTGGCGTATCGGTAATTACCTATCGACGACGCGATCTTGCGAGCCGTCGTATCTGATCGTCGATAACATCTTTTTTTTTCCATTCCGTTTCTTTTTTCTCTACGGACTAATAAAAGCACCGGAACACCTTGGGAGATACGTTTGATCGATTAGTCACGCTCAATGATCGGTAATTATCGTATTCTAGTTCCGGCGAACGCGAGCAACGCAAACTTTGCGCGCACCGTGTTTCCTGCTCGTTGTCCCTTCTTTCACCGAACTTTCGTCAGGTTTTCAAGCATCACTTCGCCACGAGAAGCTTGATAATATACGAAAATCAAGAAATTACGCGGTTATTGCGCGTTAAACCGCGCCACACGCTCGTCACTTTCGTTCTCCGTACGGAGCAAAGTGGATCGACGGAAACGTTATTAGTCAGATTTAGACGCAACAGTTCGCGTTCAAGAATGTTCACGACGCTGTTACAGCGAAGATCGTCGTCGAAAATTCGGTACGCGCTTCTAAACGTTTTCCAATAAGCGTGTCGGGTTTCGATTAATTGGATCGGAACTTTGGGGGATAGGGTGTCAACCATGAAAAGGTGAACACGTCGTTCGCGTTATACAGCGGAGTATATAATCAGCCACGCCCTTTTTAGACCTTATCTAGGCTGCACCCTTCGATCTTTTTCATCCCACCCTACCCGATTCGTCGGCGAAAGGTTAGCCTGTACGTGGCTCGCGTCTACCGAGTCTCGGGGGACGAATCTCCGCTGAAACCGGGGGAGTGGAATTCGAATAATCGTCCCACGTCCTTCGTAGTCTCTATTTCGCTGCGTTTACGCGAACGTTTCACCCTTGGATGGTCTCTGTTCCGCGGTAAGAAAATCTGAAAGGTTTCCGCGAACGCGACATGTTATTTTTACAAGGGGCGTATAGTCTTTCCCTGTGGAACGCCACGTGTGTTCCTAGATTCTCTGACAGGCTGCATATATTATATTTAGTTCATTTTGGGGGAAGTTACAAACAGATTAATGTTTGATAATTTTGTTATACTCTATTTAATATTAAAAAAGCGAGCCAGATAGCAGGATAGCCTCCTTTTTTGGTCCTTTTCTCTTGGGTGACTGCAATATCTTGCATTTAAAATACGAGTGTTAGTGTTTAGTTATGTTAGGATGAGGTGAAAAGGCAATCTAGGTAATGAGACTAGAAATAGGGGATTAATTAATTTAGAAGTTTTCATGCGGTCCTGAGCCTTCTTTAGGTCAAAGAGTATACATGGTCCATCGATCACTTGCGAGCAAAGACTCGAGCGTAGCCCTCTGGCGGCGAGCGCACGAACCGTCGCCACAATAGAATTTGGTCCACCCGACAGAGAGATCGCGCGGAAGAGTTCTCTAAAATAAAAAATAGTAATTACAACACACCGTGAATAGAAGAAAAAAGTCCTTCTCGATATTTAGGTAGGGACGTCGGTTAATGGAGAAATCGGGGTCGCGGCGTAACACGCGAAACAATACTTTGAGATCTAGCGACGTTTCTCGCGGTCGGATTGGAGCACGTGGCATAGCCAACGGCCATTCGGCCTGATTTACATCCGACCACCAGGTTTCCCTTTTTGGTGATCATCGAGCGGATGCATCGGGACGCGAATGAGTCTCTTTGGGTGTCCCCGGGTGCCTTGTAAGCGAACAAGAGCCGTGGGAGACTGGGAAGAAAAACCGAGCTCGGCGAAAGAACAGAAAGGCTTTTCATTCGCGGATCGTTTCTGTCTTTGGGATTCTTCCCGCGGCGGAAGTTCGAGGAATTCCGGCGTTAGACGCCTGGTTAGATACCTCGCTTCAAGCAAACAATCGTCCCTGCCACTGTTTATCAGCCACTGCTCCGCCATTTTTCTCCTCTTCTTCGATTATGTAACATAAAACACGCACAACCGAGCCTGTACGATAGCAGAAAAGTATACGGTATCGAACTCGGATACCACAGCGACCGCGAAACCGTAGGATGATCTAATATAAACGATAACAACGCGATAATTGTACTTTTCTGCACAGTCAGCTCGATACTGTCGTTATCTTCAAAATAACGATACGAAAACAGAAGCAAAGTCAGGTGTTTCGATCAGGTATCGGGAGAAAAGGATATTGGTGGCCTAATACGAAAATATGAAAGAAAAGAATCGATTTTCTGGACGGTTTACGGCGAGAGTAACGCGTCGTGCGCGAGCTTTGAAAGCACTCGGGGGGCGTCGAACTCCCGGGAGCTGAATACGTAACCTGGCGATAATTTGCCCGTTTAATTTACCCGGTTCCGCGGTTCGTACAGAGGTGTATCGTTATCGCGTAGACGGTTTCGTGGAAAGATTCCGTAAGACTATCGTCGTCGACGTGTCGCGCGGCGACTCAGAATTTACGATCGTTCGGCCGCGATAAATTTTAGGGTCATTGCTTCTGCAGCTTTTCAGTTAACGCATTCTTTTCCGAGGCGCGACAACTCGATAAGTCCGACCCACGCGTTCATTGTTCGTCTCGGTGAGGCAATTTTTTTTTTTTCTATCTGTCTACCATTAGCGAAATTTTTCTTCCCAGGCTTCGTTTCTTAAAGGCTGAGACTAGACGCCGGGAGACCCGACAGGAATCTAGGTTTCTTGCCGCGGACTGTTACATTATGCAGAGACTAGACTCTACGTTGAGCGCTATAAGCTGCGTGGAATCTGGATTACTTTGGACCTAGGCTATTAGGGGCTTAGCTCGAGTACATACACCGAACACGGAGGGGAGGGAGATCGCTAGAAATTCTGCAACTTAGCGCTGCGTGTATGGTTATATGTTAACTGGTGTTCGATCGTCGATAGAGAAACGTCCATAGTCCGTGGATGGTTCAAATAGCCAATAAAGTAAAAGCTTTTCTTCTTTTTGTTTCTTGTCTTCGAGACAACGCACGTTGGGAGATATTTATATGTCTCGAAAGCTACTCGATGCATGTGTGATCCTAGCAAACTGCCTTAGACGCTGGGATATTGGGCAGTCGGTCGAGAAGTCTGGGAAACGTTAATAACTTTTTAACAAAGCCTCAATCAACAAATTGGTATTCGTGATTTTCGACAAAATTAAAAAATTTCAAATCATTCTAAAAAAATTATATTTAGTTACAGTGGTCAATTACAAGCATTTTTGATCATCAGACATACCCTCGAAATCCTACCCACTTTCGAGAAATAAATTCATGAAGGTGTGAAATTTTTGGACAAAATTAAAATATTTAAAATTGTTCTAAAAAAATTATATTTAGTTACAGGGGTCAATTACAAGCATTTTTGATGATTAGACATATCCTCGAATTCCTACCCACTTTCGAGAAATAAATTCATGAAGGTGTGAAATTTTTGGACAAAATTAAAATATTTAAAATCATTCTAAAAAAATTATATTTAGTTACAGGGGTCAATTACAAGCATTTTTGATGATTAGACATATCCTCGAATTCCTACCCACTTTCGAGAAATAAATTCATGAAGGTGTGAAATTTTTGGACAAAATTAAAATATTTAAAATCATTCTAAAAAAATTATATTTAGTTACAGGGGTCAATTACAAGCATTTTTGATGATTAGACATATCCTCGAATTCCTACCCACTTTCGAGAAATAAATTCATGAAGGTGTGAAATTTTTGGACAAAATTAAAATATTTAAAATCATTCTAAAAAAATTATATTTAGTTACAGTGGTCAATTACAAGCATTTTTGATCATCAGACATACCCTCGAAATCCTACCCACTTTCGAGAAAAAAATTCGAGAAGGTGTGACATTTTTGGACAAAATTAAAAAATTTCAAATCATTCTAAAAAAATTATATTTAGTTACAGGGGTCAATTACAAGTATTTTTGATGATTAGACATACCCCCGAAATCTTACTCATTTTCTAGAAAAAAATTCAGTACGGGCGGAACTTTAAAAGTTAATAACTTTTTAACGAAGCCTCCATCAACAAATTAGTATTCTTGATTTTCGTCTTATTTAGGCTTCTAGAATCTCCCATTAAAATTTTTCCCAGAGTCGAGAAGATAGGTTGAGCGCTTGCGAGAGAGAGACAAGAGCGTAGCCCTCTAGTGGCGAGGGTTAAAAAAGTTGTAATTTGGGTAATATTGAATTCTACTTTTTGCAATCCAGCTTCACAATTCTTCGAAGAACATCAAACTACTTTGAGTTTGAGGATTTTTCACTAATTTTAATCGATAGGAAGTAATATTAGTTCGAATTACTATTCTTCGTTCCCTTTGTTGCCCTAAACGCGGTCCGGGGTAGTTTAGCGAGCACATACGAGGGACACAGTGTGGCTACACCTATCCCAACCCTAAGGTAGGCCGAGGTAATCCGCGTCGAGCGATAATATTGATCGAGGAACCTAATCGAAGCGAGCCAGAAGGATTGTCAGACGTTTCGTGGCGCGGCGATAGCGTATTTTTATTAATGTTGAGGAAGCGCGTTATTAAATTACATTAAGCCGGGTACACAGGATTGACCGTGGTTCCTGGTTGTGTCAGGGTCGTACCACTTTATTTAATAAGGGTCAATTACCCTAGGGTCAACCATGTTAACACGCCATTGCATAATTTATGAATTATGACCGTTGGCTTCTCCCTTTTTTCCCTCTGCCGGGCTGAGTTACACGCGCCTGGACGTCCTCCTAAATACTCGGATAGCCTAACTCCGTTGTCGACCGTATCTTAAAAGTTAATCCTCCCCCGTACCCCCGGTTGTTTCCGTCATAGTAAATCTGCGCGACAGGATTTACATTCGTGCGTTCGCGTTTCGCGCTTTTGCACAGTGGTTCTTAACCATAAGACTCGAAGGATCCACAGATAAATTCAACCGCGATGTTCGTTGATGACCAACGTACAAAAGTTCAGATTAATCCTTTTTCAATTGCAATCCCGATTCACGTAAAATTTTACACATTCAACTTTCGAACTTTTAATCGAAAGAAATGTGAGCAATATAAATATATTTAATTCAAATTAATACGTATGTGGGGGCTGTCGCTTCCCGTGCTCGCCGCTAGAGGGACCGTTTCTCTCGCAAGCACTCGATCGACTCTCAATATCCGGGCGTCTAAGACAGAAACGCTTCTCCTTATCTTTTTCTTTTCATCTCAACCACAGGAAGTTAATTTTGCACAGGCCAGTGATTACAAAGATTTACAAAAATTTCAGTTTATTAAATTACAAAATTATCAAACCATTATCCGACCCCGAAATTTCTCGAAAGGTGCAATTCAAATGTAGTTAATATCAGGATTATTTGAAATAGAGTGGTTTAGGGCCCAATGGGACTTCCAAAAAGGGGCCCCGGGTGCAAAATGTTCAAGAACCACTGATTTTATGTAACTCGCGTGGCGCACGATGTCCTTTGTGCTCGGATCGGCGTGATGTACACGCGCTCGTTTATGCGTCCGTCCCGCAAGTTCGCGCGAGAAGCAACGTTTTCCTCCAATTGCTATTTTCGTGGACTCAGGCGGACGTCATCCGCCCACGTTAATCGCAGTACCCGATCCCAGCCAAGCTCTCTCGGACATTCGATTGATCGCGCTGATTCGAGCGAGTGATTTGCTACAACGTCGACGAGGATGAGATAACATAAATACATTGTTGGTTGGCCATTATTCGACCGAATAATATACCGTCATAAAGCATTGTTGCTGGTTAACGATAAAAATCAATTAAAGGGAGGGGGACACTCGAAAACACGATTGAAAAATAAAAATTTCTTCCAAGCTATCTCGCAAAAAATATATCCATAAAAAGACAAACGCAAGAGAGGGGAACAGAGTAGATATAAATAAAAATATATTGCTTGGGAGAGACGTTTCTTTCCAAGATTGGAGGATCCTATACATATTTATTCGTGTATTCCCCCTTTTCTCCCTGTTGTTCGTTTCTGTGTACGACTTATTCTCGTAGATATATCTGCGAATGGGCATATTTAATTTAACGTCATAGATGTTATCCCCTCCCTAGGAGCGTATCAGTGCAATGGAACGTAATGGTCGTTGATCATTTGCAACAGAAGCGAGTTAAAATGGAAAGAACGTAATAGACTGTTATCTGAAATGTTAGCTCGATGACGGGGCATTAACGAAAAAACAACAGGCATTCTTCGTCGGTGGCACCGTAAACGCTCACGACGGTTAGGTAAACGAGGATAAAAGAAAATTACTTCCCGCGATGTGCCGAGCATTTGAACAATAATGCCCCCCTGCCGTTAATAAGGAAGATTGCTAGGAAAACATGCTGGCATTGAGTTTATGACTTAATTGCGGACGCGTGGAAGACGGTCCCGCTACGGCAATACGCTAAAACTAGCGTGGAGGAATGTTAACCTTCGCACTTGAAACCGTAATCCACGAAACTCCGTAGAATTCTCTGTGGAATCAGACAAGTTGCTTTTTTTGCTCTTAGGAGGTAACGAAAAAGCATGAAACGAATCCTAAAATACAATAAAACACTTTGAAATTACTCTTCTTGGAGGAATTTCGTTGGATTAGATTCCGTGTCTTGTAGGCGGGGAGAGAATTCGGTCATGAAGCGAGGCACTATCGTACCGCCTTGTCGATCTTTTTCGTTCGATTCGAAACACTTGTTCACGCCCAGGTTTGCAATTCACAACGCGAACGGACGTTGGCTCGCACCTCAAGGCCAGAGGCGGAACAATAATGTCCACCATTAAATTCCGCGTTCCACTTGCAACACACTGCTCGCGATTCGCGATCGTCGATCGTCGATCCGCGTTGTCGCGCCGCCGAGCGATTGTCACGCGACGTGGAATATCGAAAACCCGTCGCGACGGTATTCTTTTTATTTTTTATTTTTTTTTGCTTTTTTTATTCTCGTTCCTCCAGCTGTCTCCGGTACGTCGAACACGCGTCCCGATAGGTTGTCGCGTGCTCAATTAAAACTCGCGTGTCTAAATATAGCGGATCGCGTGGCGCGGCATTCCGATCGTGGTCATTGGTCGAGTGCAGTGGAACCGGCAAGCGGAATTGTCACTGTTCGAATACTTGACGAATTCAAATACCATTCGAATATTCGACTATCGAATTCTGTTCGAATACTTGGTATTCGAGTGTTTGACTATTTTAATGTTTAACTATTCGTGTACTTGACCAATCAAGTCCCATTCGAATACCATTCAAATATTCGACTGTTGAATTCCATTCGAATATTTGAGTACCGAGTACCATTCGAATCATTTGTATTCGAGTATTTGACTATTTGAATGCTTAACTATTCGTGTACTTGACCAATCAAGTCCCATTCGAGTACTATTCAAATATTGAACTATCGAATTCTGTTCGAATAACTTGAGTATCGAGTTCCATTCGAATCATTTGTATTCGAGTATTTGACTCTTTGAATGCTTAACTATTCGAGTATTTAACCTCTTAAATCCCATTCGAATACTACTCAAATATTTGACTATCGAATTCTGTTCGAATGTTTGACTATTCGAGTACTCGACTACTCATATTTGACTACCAAATGTAATTCGAATGCTCGACAACACGAATATTGAAGTATCGAACTGTATTTGAATGCTATTCGAATGGAAATAGCGATATCTAGATCCCCAGATATTCCAAGTTTGTTCGAATGCTTATGGAGCATTCGAATATTGAGTTATTCGAGTAGTTTAAGCGAGAAGGGGAGCGTGCAAAAGTTCATCGATGCGACAGCAATTGAATTTTAAAATCCGGAGGCGTAACTCGATCGCACGGTCGCGAACACTCGACGCGCGGAGACGGAATAAAACATCTGGAATGCTACCGACAACGCTTCCAAATGTCAGACGCCCGATTTTCCGAAACTTTGTACAGATGTTCGGCCCAACACAGAAAAGAAGTCGTATTTCGTTCCTGCCATTCATCAAATTTAACAAAATCCGTCATTGAAGCTTCGTAAGGGGTAGTTTTTTCTTTTAAAGTCTTAGTAGAAATGGAGCAATTTATAATTGTACGATAGATCAACGATCGTTCGTTGGAAAGTTTTATAAAAATCGAGGACTGACAGCGGTGTTCCCTCTTAAGAGAATATCCCTCGTTATTCTAGGGCGGCGTGTCGAAAGCCGGAAACGCGTAAGCCGATCGACCCAGCTTTCTCGGCGTCAAAGAAGTCCCGCGACATTAGTGGGCGGCGAAATAATTTTATCAACGGCCTTTATTGCGCGGTCAGACTTCAAATTTAGATCCCGCGTTCGAAACTGCGGCTCCAGAAATCGAATCACGGATAAAACAAACGCCCAATTTGATTGACTAATAAAGGGGGGGTCCGCGTGACGTACATACGATCGTTTCGAATAAAAACCGCGTCGTACACACTTCGGGGGCTTGTAACCAGAATTCGACAAAGTTTAACGCGTCTCGAGCAAGTTTATATCAAGTTAAAACATTTCAGTTAAAAATTATTGTATCGTAGCTGATTATAGTTTTCGTAATTGGTACGAATTCCATACGGGTCAAAATTGAACCATCTTCGCTAGCAAACTGTCAGAGAATTACCACAACTTTGTTCGTAGACTAGAGTTTGCTCTTCCTTCTTTCTATAAATTAATCAACTATAAATAACTCGTCGATTGTTTATATCGGTCTGAGAATCTTTTTATATGGTGTATGTAGCATCAAGCCACGAGTGAAATAATAATGCTTCTATAGAGTTAAAAAGTCTCGATAGTACTGTTCTGAAGAGTATTGCTCCGTCAAGAAGTAAAGGGTTGAAATAGGAATACCATATGTGTCTAAATTGTCCCACCACCGCTAGTAAATTGTCAAAGAATTACTATAACTTTCTTCGTAGACTGCACATTTTCTTCCAGTTTCTATAAATAACTCACTCGTCGACCTGAGGAACTTTTTGTTCAATTTATGTAACATCGAGCCGCGAAATAATAGTGAATAGTGTTCCATGCTCTGATAGAGTCACAAATAACCATAGTACTGTTTTGAAAAGTGTTGCTCCTTCGAGAAGAAAAGGGTTAAACGTGGATTCTGGGCCCCACGGAGCCAAAAGGCTGTCGATCGATGGAATTTCGTCGTTGATAGCCAGGTGATAGCGAGCACAGGTGACAGTGACCTGACAGCGCGCGCAGACCGGACGAAAATGCATCGCGGAGCCTATAAGCACGCGTGACACAATCGTTGGGGAATGTCGGTGTCGGAGGGCCCCCAGGTCCTCTCGATTCCCCGGTGCTCGCGGACATTCGACGCAATTCCTCGCCGCTGATCGGTCCGATCCTTCGCGACTCCCTAAGGGAAACAGGAACGAGAACAGCCATGAAATTTACGTCCCTCCTCCAACCAACGCATGATTTCTTCTTTGACGTTTCCCCATACCCTCCAACGGAAACACGGTCGATTCAAAATGGCGCTCAAAGGCACAGACGTACTCCTATTCATACTTTCTTCTCTTTGAGATTTGGACCGTTCGTTGGATGGTCTTTAAAATTCAAGGAAATAGAACAAAAAATAGAGGACCTTGTAACCCTTTCTTCATCATATCGCCCTAATGGAGCTCACAGATCTTATGGATTTAAACAAAATTTAGCTACCGATTTATTTAGAACAAATCATCGTATCGTGAACACTGGAATCATCTTCGAAACAATTCTACTGAAATTTAATAGAAATTGTTTTTAAATCCACAAGATCTATGAGCTCCATTAGAGCGATAAAAGGGTTACGGAAACTCTGTTTTAATTCATTAAATATAATTTAATATAATTTCAATTTGGTTACTTTGCGAAGGAGTTTAGTGTGGGCGCGTTAGGTTCCAGCGATCGTTGTTGACGTTCCACGTGATCCACGGAGTCCCGTTCCGGCACGTGCATTTTCGATTCGGCGGAATGTGTCGCCGCGGAGCGTAGGTCGTTCCGGTAGGTCGGTTTTATGAATAATGTAAGAACGGAATGCTAATTGGAATGCTTTCGAGCGGTTCGTTAACGAATCCCGCGAGGCGGCCGGGTGCTAACGATTCGATGAATCACGGATCCGTCGCGGCAAGAAAGGGAAAGCCCCTGGTTTGTTGCACGATAACCGCTGCAGGGATGACGTAAAGGAACTGTGTCGATTGCTGGATTAATCCTTCGCCGATATATCGGTCGCGTGTCGGTCGAAAGTCGAATAGCGAAAGAGAGGCATATGCAGATTAAAAGGGGCGACAAAAAAAAAAGCGATCGAAGAACGATGCTGTAACGCTGCAGTTGGAACGCCGCCATTCGCTTTTTTTTCCCCCCTCCCTCCCTCTCAGAGTCCGTATCTCTCGCTCTTTCGTTTCCCTTTCCCTTTCCCTTTCCCTTTTCCCCCCCGGCGGATAAAAAACTTACGACACGCGCTGAAAAATATCAAACACGCGAACATTGGTGTTCTTATCTCGCGATGGCTTTTTGGGGGATCGCGCGGACCGAAAAATGGCAGCACGCCGACCTCCGCGACACTTTCCCGCTCTTTTCGTTTTCGATGCGCGCGCAACGGGACCGCGACTCTAGTGACTTTTCTTTCATATTCGAATATCACCCGAATACTTGACTATTTAAATTTTATTAGCGCTCGACTCGAGATAAATGCATCGTATAGATAATAAAGAGCATCGTGTGCAGTTACGTAAATAAATAAATAATATACAAATATCGTTTGAGGAAATGAAAGCCTACTTTTGTAGAAATAATCAACCTTTTTTGAGTTTTGACGCATTTGTTTGTTTTCCTAGTATTTTAATCATACTTTTATAATTTTACGCGTGACGGATATAGTCGTCAAACGTAGTTGACTGATCGAACAATATATCAGTTGCATTCCCTGACGGACGAGCCTCGTGTTAACAATAACGATTTGTCCCTAGTCTACGTGCTGGTTTTCTTGGTAGGAAGTACATCAAAGTGGAAACAATCGATCGACCACGTGTTGCTGAAATCGGTCAAACATAAGTTGCCAAGGTTCCTTGAGTACCGCTGGTATGTAAAGACTTAGAAGCCCAGTATTCATTGATAATTGAAACGAGTGAAAGTATCGAGTATTACAAAATGGGGGATAATCCTAGAAAATACAATTCTAATAATATCTGAATACTAAATTCATCGCGATAAAACGAGTATGAACGTATGAAAATATTTCGTAACGAGGTCGTCACGTCGAAATCATCCTGTAACAAACGAAAGTATCGACCTTGGTGCATTTGTTGCACCAAGATTTGAATTTTTAAATATGATAACGTAGGTAAGGCTACCTCGGGACCCTTTGGCTTTCTTACTTCGGTAATAATAGATTCGAAAGAGACACGTAACTCTTTCGATCGTTCTATTTCGCATCCGTTAGATCCTGGTCGGAATATGAGTCATCTATTTGGTCTCCGTCCGCTTCGAAATAACGCTGTACTCTCTGGAAAGAGTGCAACATAAGTTTCTGACGGTAGCTGCTCGCGGAGTAGGTCAACCTATGTCTATCCTTGACCATAATAATGAGCTACCACTGAAAACGCTTAATCTAGCCGTTGCGAGATCGCGGGATCGTGCCGGATCTTACAATTTAATTTGAAATTATGTGCCGGTACGTGTTGCGTGCTCCCCCCTGTTGGAAATAATCTAATTTTATGTTTCACCCTCCTCGTAAATTCACGTTCATAATGTTGACTACGTTTCTGGTTTGACGTCATCATTACACAGACACGTTAAGTTGGTTTCCAACTCGATCTCAAAATTATAGAAACAAGTAATTCTTTCTTTCGAGATTCTTAGTTTATCTTAGTACTCGGTATCGATAATCTGCATAAACCGCGTGTGTGCTCCATTAACGCGTTGAATGTCACGCTAAATTCGCGCGCGAGTCCTTCCAGGCCAGGGTTTCTGCCCGTGGAGCAATTATAATTTAATCAAACGATTGACTGCATTCGGTCATAGTGCCATACGTGTATCCAATGCCTGATAATCTAATCTGAATCACTTCGAACGTAAGCTATCAACGTCTAACGTATAACGATCGTACATTCCAACCAAGAACAAACGACAGTGCACGGGCTCCTAGTCTCACAACTCTCGAACAATTTTATTTTCGTCAAATTTACTCCTAATTGGGCAAGCAAATGTTATAAAAATGGTTGACGCGTCAGTCGAGGCGTTGAAACATTTTTGGTAGATCGTATTCAATATAATTATTCATGATCGATATAAAATTCAAATTTTATTGCCGTAAATAAATGATAAAAGTGTTCGATATACGCATGGAGATAGCGAATATTCCTTGCGCTATCTTCGAGCGATGAGAGAGCTCTTTTGCAAATGAAGTCGTTTCATTAATTTATCAGGCATTTTTTTCACGATACACCTACGCTTTTGTCGGGCCACACCTGTCGGGAAACTCTGATCCAACCGATACTCTATGTTCGCTGAAACGTTTCGTCTCGAGAAGAGGAGTTGTTCAAAATAAAATTCTAGACATCTACTTTTCTTGGTTTCATTCAGTTCGAAAGCTCTTCTTAAAACCGTCGCGATAGATTTTGTAGTAATAAAAAATAAATTCCATGCAAAATGGAACAGTTTGAGGCCTCGTCTGGTCTCTGTGTGTTTCTTATCGATGGTTTGGTAATTCGAAGTCAAATTCTGTTTCATTCAGTTCGAAAGCTCTTCTTAAAACCCTCGTGATAGATTTTGTAATAATGAAAAATAAATTCCATTAAAAATTTTGGAACAGAGACCTCGACTAGTCAGTGTGTTTTTTATTGATGGTTTGGTAATTCGAAGTCGAACTCTGGTCTCATTCAGTTTAGAGAAAACTCTTCTTAAAACCGTCGCGATAGTTTATAATAATAAAAAATAATAATACAAATTTTTGTAATAATAAAAATTTTTGTAATAATAAAAAATAGATTCCATGAAAAATTTTGGAGCAGTTTGAGGCCTCGATAGGTCTCCGTGCGTTTCATATCGATGCTTTGTGGCGGTTTTGTGTAATCTCCGTCGGGCGACGTGGTCTCATCGCCTTCGATCCGTCGCGAGAAATAATCTTAATCTTCGTGCAAACGAATTCGAGGAACGAATTATCATGCCGGGAGCGTAGAGTCGAAATAAAGGTCTCGCCGCGACACGAATTATTTATGCTTTAAATTGAGCGGCCAAGTGACGCCACTTCCGCGCGCGTGACATCATATAGCTGTCGCTCAATGTCGGCGCTTGTTTGCGACGATTCCGCGCGAAAACGATCGTCTTCGTCGCGGAAAAGAAAAAAAACGGACTGGAAAACCGAGACCATGGTTTCTCTCCTAACGAGAAGCAATTAAAGACGACCGTCTCTCCGGCGATGGGATTTTTCTCGTAGGTGCGCGATACGCGATTGCGCCATCGCTGCGTGCATCCCGTGGCTCTTGGGATCCTCAGAGTTGCGTTAAAACTCTTTGAAACGACAAAGAATTAAAAAGAAATCGTAAACTATAATTTTTACTGGATTTCGAGAAGTCAAACAACGTGTTTGGTTAATATTTTGCAGTTCCCCTCGAGCTACGCGGAATTAAAAACCGAATTCTCAAGCTAAGTTAAAAAAAAATAAATCTGGGATTCGATGAATCTTAACAGAGTTGTAAGAACAATGTAGATAATTTTTAAAAGAAATCGTAAACTATAATTTTTACCGGATTTCGAGAAGCCAAACAATGTGTTTGGTCAATATTTTGCAGTCCCCCTCGAGCTACGCGGAATTAAAAACTGAATTCTCAAGCTAAGATAAAAAAAAAAAATAAATCAGGGATTCGATGAATCTTAATAGAGTTATAAGAACAATATAGGAAATTTTTAAAAGAAATCGTAAACTATAATTTTTACCGGATTTCGAGAAGTCAAACAACGTGTTTGGCTAATATTTTGCAATCCTCCTCGAGCTACACGGAATTAAAAACCGAATTCTCAAGCTAAGATAAATCTAAGATGAATCTTAATAGAGTTGTAAGCACAATATAGAAAATTTTTAATTCTTGGTACGAAACGTATTATGTACCACAGAAGACAGTGTCTTTTTTAGTATTCTGAGATTAGTTTGGCTTGGACCAACAATGGCGGAAAGTTTCAAGATCGTCCCGTGTTATAACTGCATTATGGGAGGCCGCGAGTCGAATCGGGGGTACGCAGAAAATGGTTTATCAGAAACGGCTGCGAATAGGTAGAATAACTCCCCCGCAGTGTGACGCTCGTTTCCCGTATTTGTTCCGTAACTTCTCCGGACGAGTAACCTTGCCCAGCATCTGCATCCAATACCGACCGTACACGTTACCGTAATTCAAATCGACGTACACATTATGCGGGATTGAGGTCGACATCGAATTTCGATAATTGATCTTTTATGTTTTAATTTTCGATATTCTTATTTGAAATATTCGACGGGCGAGCGGCTGCATCGAAACGAGCACGCTTCTTTAAATGATAGCAACGATAATACAAATAATAACGATAAATCGAAGTATTAAGAATCACTTTCAACGACTCCTTTTAAAGAGCAAGGCTAACGCGGAATACGGGTGACGTAACGTGACGTCTCGACAATTCATCGCCTGATAATCATACAATTTAACCTAAATTACATGTCGCGTTTTCCCGCGCGGACGGGGGAGGTCGTGACGCCGTATTCAGAAGTTTTAATCGACGTTCGATTTATTTTTCCCTTTCGATACGTCGAGTATTCGCTCGATAACGCGAGGATTCGAGATTCGAGATTCGAGATTCAAATTTCGAGCGCGTTACAGGTCCCTGCAACACCGGCCTGGGATACGGTCGATATTCATCGAAGCGGTCTCGCAATCACCGGGCGATGTCGCCGTCGGATTAAACCGCCGTGATCGATCGATTCGCGAACCGCGCGCAATTCGAACGATTTAAATTTTAAACAAAATCTACAACGCGTCGATTACGTTTCTTTTAAAATATAACGAACGAGTTTCGTTTCAGAATTTGTTTTCGTTCCACGATATAAAGGATTCTCGACGAGCAGTCCAGGTTCTGAACTTGGGGGAAAAAATGTTTGTTTTTCCCCGGTAGCTGGTCGGAGGAATGTGACCTGGGCGGGTTCTCGTCACTTCGTGAAAGTATCAGTACTTCAGCGCGCCTTTTTCTCCCGAGAAATGTTTTCCAGATGACAGACACGTAACATCGTAACGTGCTCTCGTATATAACGTCATCCGCTTTTTCGTCGCGCGAGCGAGTAGCTAACGGGCAACGCGAGCAAAAACCTGCCCAAGGCTTGATGGCTAGATTCTAAACGGCGTTCCTCTTCCCTCCGACCTGTAACATAATCTATCAATCAACGTCTCGTAGATGCAGCCTCGCGATACAATAGTAACACCGCGAGGCGTAAAAAGGCCGCGAATAGCACGATCTTCGTCGATGGTCCCCCGTTATGACCGCTTTCTACGCGCCATTTTGGATCCTCTTTCTCGATCCAACTTTTTCGTCAATTTTTCAACCAAACCATGATAGCGATAATTTTTCCAAACTTTACAAATCGATTTACACACATTTCAAGAAGTCGTGTGTTTTTTTAAGTCTACCAAAAATCAAAATGGAGTTCGAAGTAACTGTTTAATTTTTCTACCGAACCCCGATAACGATAACTTTTCCAAACTTTACAAATCGATTTGCACACATTTCAGGAAGTCCTATGTTTTTTTAAGTTTACCAAAAATCAAAATGGAGTACCAAGTAACTTTAATTTTTCTACCGAACCCCGATAACGATAACTTTTCCAAACTTCACAAATCGATTTGCACACATTTCAAGAAGTCCTATGTTTTTTTAAGTTTACCAAAAATCAAAATGGAGTACCAAGTAACTGTTTAAGCGAGAGAACTATTACAGTTAAAATTTTTCGAGAGAAACGGACGAACGGATAGCATTTAGCTCATATTTTATTCGTAATTCGAAACGTTTGCGTCGATTTATTCGAAGGTCTTCGTTTCGACAGCAATGGCGGTTCTCTAGTGGAACGGGAACTTTCAGCCACAGGTTTGAGTGACTCATTGCTATATTACGAACCAGCGCTGAACAATTGCGGCACGAGTCGCTAACCGTTTAACGGTACACCGGAGAATTAAATTGAATTAGAGCTTTTCAGTGGCTTCCTCGAGTTCTTTTATGAACGATGGTGAACTTGTTCGATGGGTTCGCGGAAGGTCGATCGATAATCTAAGGTTTCTAGTCTCGATAGCCTCGGGTGCTTGATCCAAACGTGCAAACTTTTAGCCTTTGATGAATAGAATTCTGAAAATTTGGAAGGTTACAGGAACCCAAAGGATTCCAAAGTCGATTCCAAAGTCGAGGGTGGCATTGAAAAATCGATGCATTTTGCGTTTTATTCTCTTCAAATGCTAACAATAAACGCATTAAAAAATTAGTGATTAGATTGATTTCAAAATTCATTTTTCCACCGCTTCGACTAGAATTTCTCTGACTCGAGCTGCTTAAAGAATAAAAATATGTCTCCGTGGGTCCGTGCGATGGCCGTTGGGAGGATTTCTGATAGAAACGGACGGGGATGGCCCCGTTAAATAAATAAAAACGAGGTTAATCCGGGAACAGGCACGAGCGCAACGTGACACAGTCGTTGCCCACATATTTCTCGTATTCAAGGGCGGTGTATCGCGAGCAGCAACAGTTTTAAGGCGTCGTTCACACGTTCCTCCGATAATTAATGGCCACGCGAATACCAGGCCAGCCCCGATAGCAGACATAATTTGCAATCGACCCCGCACTCTCGTGTTCATCGATCCACGTAATCGTTGCCGATTGAAACCTTCCTCTGTTGGACGCTGCGCCGTCTGTCGATTCGAACCGTCGCGTACCAAACGCAACCTAGAATCAGGCCAAACGCGGTTTAGACTCCGTTGCTTGCGATATCGCAAACCTCCGGCGTCGTTGCTTACGTCACAATCGTGTACGAGCTTCGATTCGTAACCGAGATCCTATAAAACATGACAGAATCGATCTCAAAACCTAGTAAATCCATCGTACTCCAAACGTGTGTATTTTATTTTTACACAATCCGAAACAATTCTGAAAATATATTTTTAGGTTTAGAAATAAGTATCACTGTGTTTGTAAATGGGAATAATTGTTTATCCTATCCCTTTTTTTTTGTAACGAAGATCGACGAGGACGCGAATGGCGGCGCGCAGCGTCTTCTTAGGCTCTCGAACGTTCGATTATTTTGCTCGCGAGGGGCAGCGGAGGCTCTCCGTGACACAGATAATCGAAGAGCAAACCGTCGATTCGATAGGATACCCTCGGTCTCACCATTTCGGGCAAAAAGGTCGATACGCGCGTAAGGCCCCGTTCACCGTGTGGTTAGACCTCTCCGCGCAAAATGGCGGGGGCGTTGTGACAGGACCTTGTCGCAACCCACACACAGGGCTGTATACCTCCAGGTTCCACAAAGTCTCCTCGTTCCAGACGCGTTCTCTCTGAAAACATTCCCAACACTTCGCCCTTTACACCTCCAAACATTGTGAAACAATTTATTACTAATTTTTTAATTTCGAATTTGATCGCAAACTTATGAACATAAACATAGTATAACACTCTCAAGATAATAAGTATTTTATACAAGAACATTTCCAATGCTTACCCCTATTTTTTTAGCCCTTCCAACATTGTGGCTTAATTTGTCGATTACTAATTTAAAAATTTCGAATTTGATCGCAAACTTATGAACATAAACATAGTATAACACTCCCAAGATAATAAGTATTTTATATAAAAACATTTCCAATACTTCTCCCTATTTCTTTACCCCTTTAAACATTATGACACAATTTGTCAATTATCAATTTATAAATTTCGAATTTCATTACAAACTTACGAATATAAACATAGTATAACATTCCCAAGATAATAACTAGTACATATAAAAACATTTCCAATACTTCTCCCTAATCCTTTACCCCTTTAAACATTGTGACACAATTTGTCGATTATCAATTTAAAAATTTCGAATTTGATAGCAACTTTACGAACATAAACATAGTATAACGTTCCCAAGATCGTAATAGTATCCTCATATAAGTATTTTGGCAGAAATGTAGTGCACAGTGGAAAAATGGCGCAGGGTCGCGGCGAGGATCTCGGGAGACTTTTGGCGCGAGATTTGAAAATTCGAACGATCGTTAATTTTGTTTGGTCGGTGTCTGAGAGTGCGGAGTAAAAGTGCTCACGGCATTGAGACTCCCGGAGAAAAGAGAACGAGGGAAGCCCGACACGAAGAGAGGAGAAGCGTATCGGAGTCGGTTATGTAGGCTAAAGCCTGCGCGCGATCGATTTCACGAACGATCTTTCCGTACGCACAAACGTGAAATCAAGGCCGTCGCTTGTTGCATCTTCTTCTACGACGATCCTTTGAAAAAGTCGGTCGAACATCGCCACGGGATCGACATAACTTAAGTAGAATTAAATTTATTCGCGTAACACATTTTTAATAACAGTAACAACGATTTCCAAGGGTAAAGAAACGCTATCGAGCCATTTTGTCGTCGCGACGTCGCGGTTAGAAATTCATCAATTAGCAGAGAGCGGAACCTAATTGCGAGCGTTTACGTCGCGGAGTGGACCAGTTAAACGGTTGACGCGTACTTGGAAACGACTCTGCTTACGGACTCGACGATCAGCTGCCTCGCCACGCGTCGCTTTCATGTGAATTCGTAACTGGAATCCGTAATCAATCGATTTTCGATATCGAATCCCTGATACTTTTTTGAAGAGAATCCAAAAACGCACAGATTTATATTCCTCGAACTATAAAGAGAGCAATTGCGTTCGATGGTTCGCGAGTAGAAGGTGAACAAAATAAACGTGAAAGATTGGAGACAGGTGTAATATTTTGGGAGGGTTTTTTCAACCCCGAGAGACGATTTTTTTGCTGGAATATCTCTATTGCTATTACGGGGACCCCTTCGAAACGGCTCGACCCCTTTTGAAACCCGATCGAAAATTATCCGTCCGTGTCCGATTTACGACGAACTGCCACCCACGCGCGATAAATCGCGTCCGTTGTAAATCGTAACGTGGGACGGTAATCGGTGGTAGGTTACGGCGCGATATTTCACCCCTTGGATGCCGGTGTCCGCATTGTCTTCGACCTAACGAGACGGTCGCCCTGTTTAAGCGAAATTATCTTGTCTCATTAAGCAACCATCGACGTGCTTTTCGCTCGAGGGATCACTGGACTCGAGGGTCTCTGCTTCGTAAGCCAGAGCCTCGAATGATGGGTCAGAATTCACGCCAAAAATTGTTGACCTCACCTCGAAAGATGAGTAATTTCTTCAATCTTTCTCTATCCTAACGTTCTATGAAATTTTCATTGCAATTTCGATTTTAAAACAGCATGCAATGTAATTATTTTCATGAATTTTCAATTTACCTAATCAAAGTCGTTAATTTGTTTTTATTTGTACTCAGGATAGAATTACAAAATGACCGCTTCAATATCCACGAGGTACCATTTATCAATTCGTTCAAGGCGAAATGTAATTTTATTTCGCGATTAAGGCGGTCATTCTTCCATTACTCGAAATATTTTCGCTACACTTTGTTCCACGCCTGAGGGACCATGCGTCCGAGAAACGATTAGACGCGCACTGCCGATTTTATCGTGCGACCGACCGTTTTCGGGACGCAGAGCGTCGGTCCCCGCGTCTCGAAGCAATTCTGCATAAAACGAACGAGGAAAAAAGCCTGGCTTTGGTGATTTTTATCATTCTCGTTTTGCACCATGAATCATTGACCAGGTTCGTTCCCCTGGTCGAAGAGAGTACCATCGAAGAGATTTCCGTGTAAGGTCTGGCCATTTTTATCTCTTTTTTTCCTCGTCTTCCCTCTCCTTAGTTTTCCTCCTGCTCGATGAGTCCTACACCCGACTCATAGTTGATAAAAGATGATTCTTGCGTACAATTTGAACAAAAATGTGAGTCGATAGTAGTTTGAGAAAAAGAAGTGCTCGTAACACTTTATCCGACCCCTCCGGGCGTGTGTTTGAATAAACCCGAACCGAATTGCGGTAAATCATAGAGTTACAACTCTTACGACTCTTTTGTTCCGTGATTTACGGTTCTCCAGCCTTAAACGACTCTCGCAAACTCGCGACAAATTCGTTGCACACTCGTGCCACGCGTTGTCAAGCTCCACGTGCGTTCGATCGATCTTCTTGTTCGGTTCCAAACACAAATCTTCGTATCATGCATCGTCTCGTGGTCCAAAAATACGAAATTATTCTCATCCCAGCAACATATGAATAATAACGGTATTTGGACCACTGTTATGGAGTTTCTCTCACTTTACGGGGTTAAGAACCAACTTTTCGAACATTCTTAGAATTTTTAAATATTCTCCACTAAAATACGCGCAGTTTGCATTTCGAAACTTTGAAATCCTCCAATCCGTTCAGGAGTTATGATTTTTTGAATATACGCTTGAAATTTCGGGGTCAGACATCGTATCCTCGGTAAAGAATTTTTTTCTCGAAAGTGCGTAGGAATTCGAGGGTATGTATATTCACCAAAAATGATTGTAATTGACTCCTGCAACCAAAAATAATTTTTTTTTAACGATTTGAAACTTTTCAATTTCGTCGAAAAATTTGTCCACCTTCCTGAATTTTTTTCTCGAAAGTGCGTAGGATTTCGATAGTATATCTAATGATCAAAAATGCTTGTAATTAACCCCTGTGACTAAATATAATTTTTTTAGAATGATTTGAAATTTTTTAATTTTGTCGAAAAATTTCACAGATTCATGAGTTTTTTTCTCGAAACTGCGCAGGAATTCGAGGGTATGTATATTCACCAAAAATGATTGCAATTGACTCCTGGAACCAGAAATAATTTGTTTTGAACGATTTGAAACTCTTCAATTTCGCCATAAAATTTTAGCACCTACTCGAATTTTTTTCTCGAAAATGCGTAGGATTCCGATGGTATGTGTCTCCACCAAAAATGATTGTAATTGGCCCTCGCAACCAGAAATAATTTTTTTTTAACGATTTGATACTTCTCAATTTCGCCGAAAAATGTCAGCACCTACTCGAATTTTTTTCTCGAAAATGCGTAGGATTCCGATGGTATACGCCTCCACCAAAAATGATTATAATTGATCCTCGCAACCAAAAATAATTTTTTCAGAGTGATTTGAAACTTTTCAATTTCGTCGAAAAATTTGTCAACCTTCCTGAATTTTTTTCTCGAAAGTGCGTAGGATTCCGATGGTATGTGCCTCCACCAAAAATGATTTTAATTGCCCCTCGCAACCAAAAATAATTTTTTCAGAGTGATTTGAAATTTTTTAATTTCTGTGGTATATCTGAGTGTTTGGACTTGCATCAGTTAAGATTGGTAACGTCTCGGTTCGATTGCAGCGGGTATTCGATATTAAGAAACGATGTAAAAACATCAACGTTCGAGCGAAAAAGAGAATTCCATTGGTGGGGAACTGGCTTGTTCATCCCCGGGAGCCGGGAATCCCAGAATCCCGTGCGGACTCGATCGAGTAGCAGCTCACGTGGTCGCGTCGCGGCTGATATCAAGTAGGAGGACGCGGGGGAAGCCGGATTAACGGGAGAATCGAGTGGTCCGCCTCACCTCGGGGAGGACCGCAGGACGGAGGACAAGCGAAGAAGGAGGCGGCGGTGCAAAGGAGCGGATCGCGACGCTCGGGGGGTGGGGGGGGGGAGGTGGACACGGACGGGGTACCGGAGGAAGGGAGGACTGGAGGACGTCAGGGGGGGAGGAGGAGAGGAGGAACACGCTCTCCTCCGGTGCACACTCTCGTGGTGACTCCGACCGGCAAAGTGCTCGCGTTCGTGAAAGTCCACAGACGACTTTCAGGGTCGTCTGCTCCGCTCGTTCGGTCGAAGCCGGGTTCGGCTTCTCGTTCTCGCGCGACCAAAGGAGCCACCAAAACGTTATCCGCGTACACCGCGACGCGATCTCGAGCCGCTCGAGATCGACGGGACGTCGAAACGGTTTCGTCGCCACGTATCACGGATACGCGTCGAGTTCCTTGACCGGCCGACGTCGATCGTCGATATGTGATCCGAGCCGTGTGATTTCTTGGTGCGGAGGGAAAACCCCGTAAACGGTAACGTTCGCGAAGAGGAGACTGGAACCGAGGCCTCGATAAAGTTTACGACGCGAGCACGCGTGCGATGATGTCCCGTCCGCGCGGATCATCGATAAAGGACGGGGCCAGGCTGGCCAACGACCGCTTCCGCGACGAGGAGGACCAGTCCAGGCCGTGCAAGAACGGCTCGAATCGCTACCACTTCGGCATGACGAGACCACGGGACGAGGAGGCGAGCAGGAACGGTCGCGACCACAGGGACCACTCGGACGAGGACGCGGACGCGTTGTACAAAAAGAGCAGGCAGCACTTTGGCGCCTGGGACTTCAAGGACATCGTGCAGGACGACAGGCTCGGACAGAGGAAGCAGACCGACCGCTACGAGGATCCCAGACTGACGAACGGTCGGTCCAGGAACGACGCGGATCGCGAACAGTCGCGCAGATCGAGGAGGAAGGAGGGTTGGGAGGACGCGCAGAGAGCGGACGAGAGGGACCAGCTGCTGAGAGAGATCGAGAATCTGGCGGTGGAGGGTAGATCGCCCGATCGTAGGATCAGGGCGATGATCGAGCGGTTCAAGACCAGGGAGGAGGATAAATTGAGGTCGAGGAGGGAACGGGACGAGCAGAGCCCGGATAAGGACGGGTCCAGGTCGAAAAGCGTCGGTCGCGGGGACGCGAGGAACGATCACGAGGATCGTGTCAACGATAGAGGCACGAGGATCCAGAAGGACGATCGGGAGTCCGGTAGATCGAAGATACGGGAGACGGAGCACGAGGAGGCGGGTAGGAGTCGATCCGTCGATCGCAGGGCAGACAAGTTCAACGGTTACGAGGACTCGAGGAGGAACAACGGCTCGGAGAGAAGTCATCGCAGGCGATCCAGAGAGCTGGAGGATGAAGGTCTTCCACGCAGGAAGGACAGCCCGAAGAGGAGGAGCTACGCTTACGAGGGCAACCCGGAGGACTTCGACGTGAGGATACAGAGGTACGAGAGGGCGCTCCTGGAACCCAGGAGGGACGCTGGAATCGAACAGAAAGCATCGTTGGAGGATCACGATCGACAGGCGACGAGAAAGAGCTCCTTCAAGAAGAGCAGAGACAGGGAGCCCAGCCTGGGCAGGAAGGCCTCCTTCAAGAACTCGTCCAGAGACGTCGAGAAGAAGTACTTCGGGAAGGATCCTAACACCGAACACGCGTCCAGGAAGAATTCCTTCAAAGAGGGCTCGGATTACGGGAGGATCGCGTCGAGGAACCGCGACGACGAGGAGGAGCGAAAGAATCCGTCGAAAGGACACGCGGCTGGAGTCAGCAGGATCACGTTCAAGGAACGCTCGAGCGACCTGGGACGAAAGAACTCCTTCAAAGAGAAGACCGTCGAGTTCGCCGGCGTCTCCTACGAGGACCACGCAGCTGACGGCGGGTACAAAGGGTTCGACGACTCCAGGAAGAGGCACTCTCCCAACGGCAGGTACGTCGAATTCGGGGCAGTGTCCTTTCAAACCCAGGACGAGGAGGATCAGGATAAGGACTGGTCGACTCGTCGACGGTCGTCCGCGAGGAGCAAGAGCCACGACTCGTTCGAGAAACGCTCGGACAGACACTCCAGGCCCCTGACCCCGCCGAAGAGGGCCCCTGACCCCGATCCAGAGGGTCCGGAGGATCCCAGGACCGAGGATTTCGACGCCAGGTCCTGGCACGAGAGCAACAGACACTTCGCTGTAAAATATCTGCGGGAAAACGGCAGGTTCCGCTCGAATCCCGAGGGCCACTCGGAGATCGAGCGCGATCCCTCGCCGGAAACGGGTCTCCAGGAGTTCGCGAACGACCAGGAAGCCTCGTTCCAAGACGATCAGTCGCTCACTCGCGAGAGGAACGGCGCGACCATCATCAGGATCCGCTCCAGCCCGGAGACGACCGTCGAGAGGCGTCGTCGACGTCGTCCCCCGCAGGACACCCACGCTGGAAGACGCAGGCGTTACGACGCGGGTGACGAAGAGGAGGACAGCGAGGAGGACGAGGACGAACATCGACGCAGGAGATCCTCCAGAGGCGTCCCGACGCCCTCGAGACGGATCTGGAACTATCGCGAAGGGGTATGGCATTTTCATGAGTCAATCGCGTTCGATCGGTCGTTCATGGTCCAGAAACGGGAGGCCATATTCATTAATCGCTGGAGGAGATGAAACCGGAAGTTTCTCTTTTCGTCCACGGTTGCTGTACGACCGGAGTGTGCACCGGAGTGCGTGGTTGGTGGATCGTTTCGAGGTGCGAGCGTTTATCGCGCGATTTGCTCGACCGACGATCGAGATTGTCGCGGTCGATTTTTCCTGGTCGACGATTCGATAACGGCTCGAGCTGGTTACGACTCCGCGTAAATGAAAGTTACGTTTAAACGTTCGCGCTGGCTCGAGACGCTGACCGAAAGTGGACATTTTGTAATACGTGGAAAATTTACTTTTCGATGGAAACGCAGACGTGGTATTATTTTAGTAAATGACGATTCGATTATTTGACGTTTCTTGAAAGTTATCGATATTTAGAAATGTTGTTACACTGGTGTAGGTGACGTTCTTAGTGTCATTTGGAATTTTCCCTAAATTACACAAGCTTTTCAGCGACACAGCACGAAAGTAACAGCCATCTCTATTACCAATTAACCGAGACAAAGGGGTCACAATTTTCCGAATTAATTCCTTAAGTACACTCACAAAATCGAAGAACTGTAATGTACATACTTCACATATATTCCTCGATTGTATAACTATCGAAGATTGGGCGTACCTAGAGACAAGAATGTAAATAAAATAAAATACTCTAAAATGTATCGTTCGTTGTTTCAATCCTAACTTTCCATACTTTCTATTTTTGGGGTCCTTTCGATTTTACAAATTCACCGTGTATCCACTGATATATTCTTGATAATATTTTTATCAGACGGTTGTATTCTCGAGTAGCAGCAAAGTGATGTGTCGGAAAATGATTGTGACGCATTCGTCTCTGTTAATTTTCACTTTTTGGTGACAAAAATCACACCTGATGATGCGATTTACGAACGAACGTTCTGCGAATGTCTTGGCCCAGTACGATCCGCGATTCCCTCGAAGCTCGATCTTTACTTCTGCCATCGGTGCACGGTTTTTTACGCGCGATCCTCGGACACGCTTCGTCGAACGGTCGATGGAATCCGACGAACATGTACGAAACGAGTGAAAGTAATCGTGAACGTAATTACTTCTTTATCTTCGTAGGATTATCGCGGCGTACGAGTAAACGTAGAAAGTGCTTTGATTAGATTCAAGCCGGACGAACGAAATTCTTTTCATTCTAGTCCAAAACGATTAAATAAATTCTATAAACGCCAACAGTCGCGTACAACGTAACCGTGTCATTATTGCTATCGTAAATTAACGATATACAGCATTACGAGACTCGGAAGAATTTTTTATATTTTTGCAAAATTAATTGCAATGCGAGCTCAATCAACGAGACAACGAATTCGGAAATTTTTAACCCCTTAACGCTCATATTTTTAGGAACGACTTAGAATGATCAGTTTTCGTAATTGGACTTGTTTCTAAGCTGTATCGAAATGCGATTTTTGTTAATTACAATGTTGTATCCAACGTATAATTTCAAGGAAAACAAATATCATTTTTCAAAGCAGTCAAACTCGGGCATGAGCGTTAAGGGGTTAAATAAAAATATTCTTGATCAACAAAAATACAAATACCAAATGATTGCATTGGCAAACGGGTGCTAAAAAATGGGGGTTGTTTCGTAATTGAACGTTTCGTTCGGCTAGTAAAATTCTATCGCCACATGTTACATAATTTTAACGGTAACCAGAAATTCGCTGAAAGTCACTGGATAAATCGGGGTGAAAGCAAACTGACCAGTAGCCTGGCTGTCAGCGTTCGCTAATCCTTTAATCGACGCAATCGTTATTTAGTCGTTGAACTTTGCGTTTTTTATTTTCATTTTCAACCTGTCGAGAATGCGTAGAGCGAATATCAACTTTCTCGGCTGTCGTTTTCCGTCCCATTCGTACTATCGCTATCCATTACCGAATAATAATCTACCATAAATCATTCGTTAAACGAATACGCGAGCAATAATGGATCCATAGTTCAGGATTGTTTCTGGGAACATCAATTCTGAAATATTGCAAAACTAAGCTTGATATACACTCTATGACTGTGTGGCTTAGAAATTTACGTGTAAAATTCAATATTTATTTCAACCAACTCGATTCTCACAATTGGATCGTACAATGCAAAATCGACAGAATTTTAATTATGTTTTAAATGTTGATGAATTATCGATTTGCGATATTTCGAGAGGATAGTTACACATGTGTGTAGGGTCGAAAACGTTTGAATTTGAAGGTACGAGTGAGATAGAAATTTTTCGAGGGTTGCATCGTATCATCGGCTCTGCCTAACGCAAGTTTTCAATGCCCTTACGTAATTCCTGTGTCTATTGGCCAACGCGTCATGGAAATGTCAGCGAACCGCCCACAAATGGAATGGTCGCGCCGCGTGTAGGACACGCCACGCAGTCGCGGATCACGTCTTACCTCGCGTGGTGAAAAATGCCCAAGCCTTTGTCCGCGTAATAATCGACGGCCGTCGATCGTCGTTAACGTCCGTCCATCGGAGATGGGCAGACTCATAGTCGCGAAGAAAAAGTCGTCGAGTCGATCCGCGTTCAAAGTTCCACCGAGTAAACACATTCGGTAACATTTCCACAGATCGAGGGTGAACGAACTTTTTTAAAAAATAAGTCTATTTCGCGAGTGGCGCGATCGAAATTATTTACGATCATCTTTTCTCATTGACACTTGCGTGAAACCTTCGAAAATTAACTCTTTCCCGGTGCCTGTTAAAAAATATGAACGAATTTGTTAAAAAGGCAGTCTCAAATTGCACGTGAAAATTAGATCTGGATTAGAATTAGGGGCGTAAACGTACAGTGTATAAATATTCCTAAATATTTATGAAACATCTCGTGGACTTCGCAGGGCTCCAAATTTTGCCCAACTAGGTGGCGAATTAATTCTAAAGACAAATTAATAAAACGGTCCATTCATTAGGTTAATGAGTAATCGATTAGAAGTTACGAAACTCGCTGAGATTGAAATGGCTTGTCGAGAGGAGGGGGATCGGATGATTTACCGCGAAAATGGTTTTCTGGCGATGTTTGGTCGGGGGTTCGTGGTGGGGAAGAGAGGCGTCCTTTCACCGGTGTGACTCAGGACGAAAAATATGTTAATTAGAGGAGGCTGGCGAGCTCGTTCGCTCCGGGAGATCATTATTCAGGATTACTATATATAGAGAGCTAGAGACACATCGTCTTACATATTTTCCATCGCGCTTGTACCCTGTCTACTCGATATTTGGCGATGACGGAGCCGCGAGCCGTTCCACCGTAGGCGTACCGACCATATATGACGGGGCCGGAAGGTTCTTCGACGCATCCAACGCGCCTCGAGCTTTCCATCCTTCGATGCTTTTATCTCCAGCTTCGTAAACGCTGCGACGCGTTTGGTATCGCGCATTCGAGACGTCAAAATGTCACCGAACGGGCCGTTGAAAGGCGCGGACGTGGGTGAGGACGGTTAGAACACCTCGTCGCGATATTAGGCCCCTCTCGAGAATCAATTTTCTTTTTTGAACACCATCTGCATCGTTATTTATGCCTCAGTTCCCCCGTGCATAGGAATCACGATTGCTCGAAACTTATTCGTGAATTTTGCTCAACCGTGGGCATCGTATTTTAGGTGAAAATTGATTTTTTCTTTAACCCAGGTCTCGTTTCCTTTTATCGGTAGCCTTTTCCATGTATTTACGTTTTGTCAATCACCAGTGGACACAGAATGACATTTTGCAAGAATCTTGTATTTCCTCTTGGAGACTTTCGATACGAGCATTTCGATCTTCTCGTAACTGAAGTAACGAAAGGCTCCGGTTAGGTCGAATCAAGGATTCATCGAATCCGCCGCCTTCGGCGACTGACATTTGCGAGGATGATCCAGACCTTTCACCATTTTGCAATTAACGCGACCTGATATCGCCGGGAGGACGATTATCCTTATCGAATCGTTGCTCAAGCGTAGATCCTTATTTGGACGTGTCTTTCTCTTCCTTTCGTAATAGTAATCGTAATCGTGATCTTCATCGAAAATTATAATCACTTTCTAACGTGGAATAGAATCTTCCACGTTCCATTCGTTACATTCTAAACGCACCTTAGCGTGTACTTAACGCAAACTTGATTATTTACCGTTTGATTAAAATATTCCAAATATGCTTTTATGTGTTTAGTCCCCATCCAACCCTCGAGTGAGGCCTTTGAAATCGCTCTTTAGTTTGTAATGCAAGAGAATCTCCATTTTGAAAGGATCCAGGATCGAGGGACAGATTAACACCAATTTTTTCTTGGTTCACAGGGTGTCCTGATCACGGACGTCGAAGAGGGCCAGCCCTGTTTGCAGTGCGGGGAAACGTGTTCAGGATTTTCTCCACACACATGGAGGTAAGTTCGAAGCTCCGAAAAACGCTAGCCTAAACTCAAGAATTTCTCGTTTTCGATCCATAACACAGGCTAGCTTTGACACGAGTACGCAATTTCTATTATAAAAAATAAATAAAATTACACAAATTTTACTTGCTCACGTTAAGAATCGAATACATTGCAGAACACTGTATTTTGTCAGGCTAAAAAACCAGCAAAAAACAGCTGTATCCTCGCCGATAGCATCTACGAACTACCAACGTAATTTATTTCTTCCGTTCGTAGATCGTACTTGAGATTCTCAAACGACTTTTCTCATCCAGGTTGCAGCCTCGATTTTCAACGATACCAGTTTTATTATTCAGAAAATTCCTGCTCGTAGAGGAATAAAATCGCTGACGACTGGACGGGACTGTTTTGTTCGTCGTTCGATTAAAATTCGCGGGAAGAAAGTGCCGTCGCGATAACGGCGAACCGGAAACGGGCTTCCGCGAGGCCCCGACGATATTCCAAGCGGGAATCGCGCCTCCGTTGCCAAGTTATTCGAACAACATCGACGCGTTTCGACGTCTCCAGTCTTCCCGCGCCCGTTGACGCTCGTACGCGATCCGCTCGAGTGATCGATCGATGAGATCCCATCGCTTCTCAATTAGCTGTACACCGTCTAATGCATTATATCGATCGACGCGGTCCCCTAATCAGGATATCGGGTTGCTCGCTCGGAATAATTATCACCGTCCATTAGCTCGAAGGACAGGAAACGCGTAATTTTCTGGCCTTTGATTAGCGGTAACGCAGAAACGCGAAAAAGAACAACTTAATACGTTCCGTCCTTAAACGGAATAATCTCTAAACGCTCGCGCCGGAAGCTCGCTTTCACCCGACGATCGCCATTTTCGCTAGTCCACCCACTAAACACGCGTATCTAATCGTAAACGTAAAGCATAATGTAAGTTTCATGTACTGGTAGCTCCGTTTTAAACGAAAGTAAGCAGAAATTTGATGTTTTCAATATGGCGGCGCCGTGGATGTATTCGGAACTTATAGCTGGAACTTTTTCTTTATTATTTCCACAATATTTCTGTCTGTTTCTCCTAAATTTTATTTGATTTAGAATTTTTATTCGAACTCGATAGAAAATGGCTGTCTTTCTTTATTTCTCCAAAATTCCATTCAACGTAGAACTGTTTCGAGGTTATATTCTCGAAAACTGTGTCCCATCCATAACTCGGAAATTTTTACAAAATAAGTCGTTACAAAGGTCCCCCGTTTCGATCATTTTAAGAGAGTGTAACTGTTCCAACCCCCCGTGAACGGGAGATTCAGGGTGAAATAAAATAGGAGGCGATCGGAGCGTGAAACTCGGGGATCGTCGAAGGTGGATCCGCGAGAGGATCGAGGACACGATCGGAGGAGAGCCAGAGACAAAAGATCGGTGTCCGATCGGCGTGACCGAATCGCCGGATAGCTGTTGCCCGAAAGGCTCCACGGCGTATCCATTATCCGAAGCGTAACTGAACAGCGGTGAAATTACCGGTCGGTAATTACCCTCCGTGACTTACGGGCCAGCAATGCGGTAATAACGAATTAATTGGCCGGGCACGGTGCTTCGCGGGGGAGGGGCGGCGTCGTTGCTCCTTCCAGCATCGAGCTGCCTCGAGGAGAAAGGTTGGGACAGCATCGCCTGGGTGCATTTATAGCCTCGATCGGACGAATTCACAGTTATGCCACCTAAAGCCATTCGAAACCACCCAAACGAGAATTAAACGACTCGCTACCCGAATGTCGCCTCGATCTACGCATCTACGATCTCTGGTCACGAATTCATTTCATCCACCATCGGTGTTTCTCAAAACTCATGACTTCCTTGAGATCCAAAGACGATTCTCTGGGGTCATGATGATGAGAGATGGAAATTTTAGACGTCATGATATTGGGTAGTCGATCGAAGAGCGTATATCGAGCACTTGCGAGAGAACGATCCCTCTGGTGGCAAGTTCTGGAGGTAATCGCCCAACAGAAACGGAAAAAGGTTAACTAAATTTTGATTTCGATTTAAATTCTTCATCAGTGATCTTCCAACGAATAATTATGCCCCAAAATATTTTATTTTTATATTTTATACACACGAAGAGATATAGTCGCGATCGTTTAACGGACGAGTTGAAATTTGTCGATTTCTTCCGGATCGCGTGTCAAATTAGGCTGGTCGTAAAAACAGGGCCGTCTGGTAGACACTGTTACAATTATTCGACGAGGCGGACATAGCTCGTTTCAAAAATAAATCGTTGACACGCGAGCGCGTGGTCGGCGCACGTCGGTCGTCGGCGTGTGTGCCCCGGTCGCGATAAATTTAGATAATTATGATTCGCGTCTCTCGATCGGTATCGTTCGAATTTCTCGTGCTCCATTCACGAGGAAAGCGGTTACGAAATGGGTTTCTGTACCGGGCGACGCGATTTCATTTCCAGCCGTCGATTTGTCCTACATTCCGGGCCCGCGTCTCGAGCTTAATAATTGACGATAATCGAAGCCAAATTGAGTTTTATTCCATACCGAAACGCCCATTCTGTATATTTATTCGTGCAACAATAAATAATTGCCTTATTTGTTTCGTTGGGATTACCAATACTACTTAATAATACAAATTATATTAATTTCAGTCATAATTATTGGGATTGACGAACAGTTTAATTTTAATATACTTTAAATACTAGTTGAGAAGAATTCTATTAATTACACAAATTACTGAGATTAAGGAACAGTTTTATCATCGTATTCTAAAGTAGTAGTAAAATTGTATTACAACTTATTTTCGTAGGAAATTATGTCCATCAGCAAAGTCACTAAACATTCTTTCTACGAGATTACAAAAATCTACTACAAATATTAAATATGCAAGAAAATGATTTCAATAACATTTCATGACGAGTGCAATTTAGTCGAAAGAACTCGCTAGTCAGACCCTGTCACCGTATGACGAGGGTGTTTAAGAACAATACGACCGTTTGAAAAATAAAACGCAACGGGTGTGTCGTTAAAATTAAATTCCGTCCACGTCTGGTCGATGCTAGGAATTTTCACGGATGTTCGATCGTGTCCGCGATCGATACGAGTCGTTGTAAATTCATTTCCATCGAGGTTTGCGCGACCGCGCCTCCGTTTGCGGAGCGCCTACGCCTATGGACGTCGATAATTTACGCAATAAAAGCGAACGGGTTGCGGGCGTCGACGGGCCGTGCTCGCCGGCGTATTTTCGATTGTCGTGCTGCGCGTAAAATTGCACAGACGTCGCGGCCCAGCGCGATAAACTTTCTTATCGATTCGCGGGTCCGTTCGATACGAGATATCGCGCGACTCGCGACGCTCGACACCCGCCGCGCCAAATTCAATTCTCGCACCGACCCAATTCGCGTTTAACGTCCAAAAAAGATACACTCGACTCTGCAATTCTACTGGTGGGCCTTTGCACTGTGTAACGTTTGTAAACAAAGGTTTTTAGTATCAAATTTTTCAGTTGAATTCGCTTCGTTTGAATCTTAAATTTATTTCGAACGAGCATATGGAAATTTATTCTTCTCGACCTCGTTGTTGCTATTTAAAATAAAAATTCTATATTATGTCCCAAAATAAGATCGCGATACTTTGCCGTTCGAATATAATTCCCTCATAAAATTCTGTTTGCCCGGAGATCCCGAAGTGGAGTAGATAATCTGATTCTCTCGGCAGCTGTTTACCAAAGATCGTCGTTCTCCGTGGCACGTGCTGTTATTTATAGATTTATCAGTTGCCAAACACCTACGGAAGTAAAGTCTCGCGGATCGCGGGAACCTGCGCCTGTCGGTTCGCCGCGGTCTTAATTCGCGGCTGCAATTTAACGTCGATGAACGAGCCCCGGTAGCTGTAAGCGTTTCGCTGTCGTATAACGCGGACTCCGCGAATTTTACGAGCGTATCGCGTTCCGGGGCGACGATCCCCCGCTGCAGCTAACACGTGGCCCCTATTCGCGGTTTCGCTGTTTGCCAAACATCGACGGCACCGTGGACGCCGTTCCGTCTCTCGCGCGCGGGCTCTAATAAAACGGGTAATATTTCTGCACGCGTCATAAAATAATACGCGATCACGGCGACGTAAATCATCGATAATAATGCGCGATCGTTCCGAACCGACGTCGAAAAAAAGCTTTTACGAGCTGGTTTTTTCCGTCGACGCGGCGCAAACAGTCCGTCGAATCGTACTCGGTGGAAGTCACTGCAAATTTTTATTTGTGAAATTTTTATTTGTGTAAAATTTTTGTGAGATTGTCGAGAAATTATATTTTTTAGCGTCCATTAGTTTTTTAGAGAGACAGGTATTCCAGTTACGACTTTGGGGGTAGTTTTCACCCCTCAAATATGAATGTAACATAGGGAAACTTTATTTTATTTGCATGGAATAAGGAGTGTATAATCTGTTGAAATGTAGCTAGCAATCAAAATCTTAATTAAGTTGAATATTAAAATAAAAAGGATCAACACATCTTCCACCAATTCCCCAATGTATTATACATATAATATTTTAGAGTACTCTATCTAGCAAATTTTGTCAAAATCTAGGTAGAGTCAGGCCTTGAGTAGATTCGGTGGAATCTAGGCTTAGAACAGTCTAGGTCCAATGCAGACTAAGCTCGACATGGTCCAGACTGGACCGACCGTGGGCGTAGGAAAGCCTCCGAGCGATCGAGCGACGAGATTAACATAGATCCCTCGGTGTCGATGACGGATCGCATTAATTTGCAACAGCGAGCCCGTGGCACTCGCGATGACTAAGGCTTTTTGTTTCTCCGTTTCATTTTTTCGCGGACGCTTCTCGACGCCCGTAACCTCTATTTTCGTTCGATGCAACTCGTTAAAAAATTTATTGTTCAGTTTGTTTTTAACTCTGTCCTGAAACGATACACCGTCGAAATCCGTAAATCGACATTGATCATTGTCAGTCACTGTTACTGTCTGAAAGGGTTAAATTAAAAATAAAAAAAACTTTAGTCAAATAGTAGTAGAAGCTCCAAGGAAATATATTTCTTTTTTTTAATTTTGTGTTTTTGAAATGTTTAGGGAGTATTCTACTTTAGAATTTTGAGAAAAACGATTTTATATCCTGAATAATATGCTTTTTGAATTTCCATTTTCGATGAGTGAGATGACCAGAATCGTGGCAAACTTTGTTAAGGTTAACTCGTGAAATATTGAATATTTTTCTTTCAAAAAAATTGTAAACATTCTTCGAACCTAGATCTAAAGATACGCGTGTAAACTTATTACAAAAATATTTCATCGTAACCCGGAAAAAATTCCTAAAGTTCCGCTGAAAAATGGCGTTCGATGAGCTAGACCAACACTGTGGTAACCATGAATCTTTGTTACGATATCTTCTGAACTATCGAATATTTTTTTCTGAAAAAAATTGTAGGTATCCTTCGAACCTAGATCTAACCATACACATTAAAATTCGATACAAAAATATTTCCCTGTACACCACAAAAAATTCCAAAAGTACCGATAGAAAATGGGGTTGAATAATACCAAGATTACAGCAACCATTTTTATGAAGATATCTCCTGAACTGTTGAATATTTTTTTCTGAAAAAAATCGTAGATATTCTTCAAACCCAGATCTAAATATGTGCGTTGAAACTTGATACAAAAATATTTCCCTGTACACCACAAAAAATTCCAAAAGATACGCTAGAAAATAGGGTTGAATAATACCAAGATTCCAGCAACCATGGATCTTAATAAAGATATCTCCTGAACTGTTGAACATTTTTCTCTAAAAAAAATTGTAAATATTCTTCAAACCTAGATCTAAATATGTGCATTGAAATTTGATAGAAAAATATTTCCTCGTACCCCACAAAAAATTCCAAAAATACTGATAGAAAATGGGGTTGAATAATACCAAGATTCCAGCAACCATGGATCTTTTTGAAGATATCTCCTGAACTGTTGAATATTTTTTTCTGAAAAAAATTGTAGATATTCTTCAAACCCAAATCTAAATATGTGCGTTGAAATTTGATACAAAAATATTTCCCCGTACCCCATAAAAAATTCCATACCGAGAGAAAATGGGGTTGAATAATACCAAGATTACAGCAACCATGGATCTTTATAAAGATATCTCCTGAACCGTTGAATATTTTTTTCTGAAAAAAATTGTAGATATCCTTCGAACCTAGATCTAAACATATGCATTGAAACTCGATACAAAAATATTTCCCTGCACTCCACAAAAAATTCTAAAAGGTATCCTAGAAAAATGGCGTTCGATGATCTCTTGTCGAACGCTTTGGATCGCAATAAATTGGAAAAATTGCTGTTCGGCGGTGTCTGTGTCCAGGTTCTCGAGTTGCCAAAGTCGTCGCCGGTTTCGGTCGAGCTGGCAAAGGAGCGGAGGATCCGATTCGAAGCGGAGCGACGCGTAAAACCGGTAGCCCTGGCCAGCAATTGCTCGAAACCCGAGTCACGCAGGCTCCCGGCACACCGACGCCGATCGTCGCGCGGCGTCCTCGGGCGCACCAGAAGCTCGTGAGTCATTCCCCGTGCTAGCTGCCAGCGGCTGCATCGCGCGTCTCCTCCTGGCGGCTCCGAGGAACACGTGCTTCGAGCAAATACGCGCCAGTGCAGGGCTGGCGGCGAGCAACGTCGACTCGCGCGAGTTCCTTTTTGCCTTTTCGCCGCGACTCTTCGCACCTGGCCGAAGACACGATCCGCGTCCCTCATCTGCCCCCCCCCCGTATTTGCCCCCCCCCCATGCTCGACGAAACGCGAGTGAGTGAGTGGCTGGATCGAAAAAATCGATCAGACGTCGGTGCAACGCGAGCGGAAAGAAAGATCAGAGAGATTTGGGTCAGAATTTTGGGAGGTTTCTTTATCACTGGCATAAGGAATTTTATAGAATTGGAGATATGTGTGTACTGCAGGGGAAAGGAGGGAAAGGTTTTTTTGGTCAGACTTCGAAAGACTGCTCGTTAGTGTAAGACGTGGCTGTATATCTATCACAGTGTATAGAATTAGATCGTATTAGTTCGTACAATAGGGGTTCCCCAATTTTATTTTGCTCTTTCACTGTCTTTTGATTTTCTGTTCAAATAATCAAAGCTCAGGTTTGAAGTGAGACTAGATTTCATGTAGAGAGGTTTGGGAGAGATTTCTTGTTCTTAGAAGTGAATGGGACGCTGCACTGGGTCAGTAGTAGGGATTCAATACTGGTATTATGTCAACAAAACTATATTGTAACCGATACAATACCAAAATAACAACACCTTTGTAAATAATATTTCAATCTTTATCATTTCGGTATTTCGTTTGAGTAAGAGTATTTATAACAATAAGAAAACATTACAGAAAATTGCAATGCAATCAAAACACCAAAAACATTATCAACAAATACAGATAAATGTATCGTTATTTATGAATTACAGTAGCAATCCTCTGATCGTCATTGTCGTTGGTCGTTGAGATGTGAACAGTGGTGGGGGATGATTTCGTTGCAACTGTCCGGGGCCACAGAGCGTGCAATAAGCGAGACAGTACCGTGAGACCCCTCTAAGACGCACAGACGCGTTTTTGATCGTTTCGATCCCAGACTGCAGCATCAAAGCACCGCATTCTCCACTTATTTTTAAGTCTCGAGGGTTCTCTGCGATAAAAAAATGATTCAAAGGGGGGCTCGTGGTGAATGAGAGGTTAAGAATCGTTGCAGTGTAAATACAATTCTGTTGGACAACTCGAACTTGACACCGCGTACGATTAAAAATTCCTGACTCTGGAGCAACAGTACCTACGTTGTTCTTGATTCATCACACGCACATAACACGCTCTTTCTACGCATCTCGCGGCTCTCATGCCACACGTCCATTCTTCGAAACGCTCGGTGGCATCTCCCCGAAATCGATTCCGAGGAATTACGCGATCCCCTTTCGCTTCGACGTAAACACTCTTCGTTTCGATCGTGAAATTAAACGGGAGCCTGTGTTTCTGGACAGCAGATTTAATTAGTCGTGTCAACTGGTCTTTGTCAATTAATCTTCAATAATTTGTAGTTAAAAAACACAGAAGTAAATACTCAAAGAACTTAGGATTTAGTCCCCCAACAGAAGAGATTGTCTGTGCAGGAGATGAAGAATAAGATTAGAAAGTCACCCCAGCAGCCTGACCAAAAAGCTATTATACATGCAGCAAATGTACCTAGAAGACTACGCAGAAAATATCCTAATGATCCTTTTCACTGACAACACACGTTGTAGAGATGCATACTAACGAGGATGCATCTGCGTGGTATGAACATAGCTCGAGTCAATAATCTTCAATATATTTTAGATTTCGAATGAAACAAAATAACATACAACGTTTTCTCCCAAAACAGAACTGATCAACTCTAAGTTCAATAAACATACAATAGTTTGTTAATCGTTTCAAAGACACGTAAATCTACAGCGCCGGTCACCAGTGACCCCCACGACGAGTTAATTTCAAACTTAATTTTAGTTCCATATTATGTATACCGTGACTATTAGGATCATGCTCGTTACTCCATTCCTATTGCCAGTGATGTTATTAAAATATTCACGAGTATTGAGGCTCGTTGAGTTTACAACACCGGTCACCGGTGACCCCCACGACAGTCGTGTTAATTTCAAACTTAATTTTAGTTCCATATTATACCGTGACTATTAGGATTATGCTCCGTATTTCATTCCTATTGCCAGTGATGTTATTAAAAGATTCACGAGTATTGAGGCTCGTTGAGTTTACAACGTCGGTCACCGGTGACCCCCACGACAGTCGTGTCAATTTCAAACTTAATTTCAATTCCATATTATACCGTGACTATTAGGATTATGCTCCGTATTTCATTCCTATTGCCAGTGATGTTATTAAAAGATTCACGAGTATTGAGGCTCGTTGAATTTACAACGCCGGTCACCGGTGACCCCCACGACAGTCGTGTCAGTTTCCAAACGTCTCGTCTCCCCCAAACTGATCTTTCTTTTGCTCAGCAGCGTACGTCGAGCAGTCTGAACGCTAGAAAATCGTTCTACGAAGCGAGAGTGCGGGATCACAGTGGTGTGTCTGGGATCGTAACGATTCTATTCAGGACGCGTCGTGTGTTTCCAGGGTTCGACGTCTCGAGAGTGTCCCGTGCGTGGGAGTCGGGTCTAGATACCTGCTTTCGTCCCCGTCCAGCGTATAGGTAAAATAGGATTAACCCGTTTGATCGAGATCAACGGGGGGCCACTGGCTGCGATCGATTCCGGTCGGGACGGAGCACCTGTTGCTCCGTTATCCGTTTAATTGTCGCGTTTTCGACCGGAATTCCACCTTCGAAAGCCCGTGGAGACTTCTCGCGTCCCGCCCAAGCCATCTCCGTGAATCTATTCCTCGCAGTGATCGCCCATCGATATGCAGATAGCGAACCCTCGTCGTCGCGGCGACTCTTAACTCCTCAATGGCCGCGGATTTCACGCAAACACCGCGTAAAGTTTCCGTATAACTGAAATTTCTACTGCAAACTACGTCTAAATTATTTATTTATTATTATACAGGCTCATGAGCGAAGAGGAAAAGATATGGGGTTTAAACTGGGAAATTTTGCGCGCCAAAGGATTCTACTCGAATGGTCGTTCGCGCGGGAATTTTGAATTTACGTAAACTTGCGACTCGTAGATCCTCAAAGTGTGGTGTAATATTATTATAAAAGATTGCAAAACTAAAAATATCATGACGAATAGTGTAACAAGACTTGGACCTTAAGAAATTTAATAAATTGATCCAACGATGACTCGTGTCAGAAATAATAAAATCAGCCAACAATGGCTGACGAAGTTAACGTTTATAAATGGAACTGATTCGTGAATTTTCAAGTTTCAAATCATTTTCCTATTTCGGTCAATCTTTCATACGGTTTTTAATTGTTTTATATTTAACGATGGTCGTCACTGTCCATGGGTTTGCGAGGATAGGATCAGAAGAGATTACACGAAACGCAGACGGTATCGCCGCGCGTCTGTCTTCTCTTATGGTCGTGTATCACCGTGAAAGCGTCGCTGGTAACACGTTGTTGGGCGCGTTAACTCGGTCGCGTACCGTTAACATCCATTTGCCGTGTTACAGCCATACGGGGAACTCGGGATACAGCGCATGGAATCGTTACAACATTCTGGCTCTACGATCGATCTTAGACTTCTCAAACCGATCAGACATTCCCCTCCGTAACGATTCTATCGTTCAGCCAAAAATGTGGAACCGTTCTCCCATTTCTTCATAGATTTTTCGAACCTAATTATCCTCCTAACATCGATGTATGCAACAGTTCGGACACACCTGCCTTCGTGCGATATTTAGGAGCACGTATGTACGTCGACGCAGATAATTCTGCGAGCCCACACAGTGTCGTGGTATGCAGGTCTAGTTATTTCGAGCCGGAAAACACGGACGATTAAATTTCCGCGCGAATTTTACTTCATAATTCTGAAAATTCGAGCAATTAACGAGTCTCGAGTCCCGAGTCGGTGCATACGCAACTTTGTCAGAGCAAGCTCGCGAAAATATTTAATATATTTGGGAAATTTGATTAAAAATTGAACCACGCTGGTTTCAACGCGAGGCGTTCGAATTTTTCGACGACTAACATAATTTTCCCGCGCGGTCGAACGACGCTGGTGACTCTCGATCGCGACTTCTCGATCCTCAACGGCGGGAACATCGAACGACGAAACGCGGAAAGTCTAACGGGGCGGTTTCTTTCGTTTCGCGCGATTTAATCGTGGCCTATCCTCGCGCGCGCACTCGACCGTCTATTTTAAATCCAGCCACCGATCGGTCTCGTTTTTAAACGCACTAAACGCTGATTTACAACCGGCACCCACCGCCAGGCCGCCCTCCGGAGCGTCGCTGCTTCCGAAAACACGATAAAAGTCTATTCCCGTACCCTGGCCCTGGCCTTTTCGCCGAAACTCACGGTTAAGTGTCCGACCACCTTCCTATCGGCGTCCCCCGATTAGGGTTGACACCCGACCGTTCGAGGAATCAGGCTAAACCATTTTTAGACATTCCTAGACACGAGGAAACAAGCTGTCTCCACGGAAATGGGACCGAACGTTCGGTGGAAAATAATTACGCTTTTTTCCTTTCGAAATTTAGACAAAATCTAATCTCATTAGAAACCATACACTTTGTAATCCTTATTTTATTTTTTTTGTACTGTATTTTACGTGTACTCAATTCGGGGGTAATAATAAGTATCCACCTGTTCGACGAGTAACTATATAAATATTATCCATATTTATTTCATTCAACAAATAAATCATAATTTCTAATTATAAATAAAATTTCTTAAAATAATATATTCAACATCGGAATAATTTTTAATATTGGTGTGTAACATGGTGATTTACGATGATAGAAATCGACTTTTAGCGTGCTAGAAAAATTCAAGTGATCCCAGCAGATAAAAGAACCATCCAAAAGAATTGTAATTTGATATCGTACATTTAGGGACGACACATTTTATTTACAATATATAGAATATTAAAAATTGTAAATTGCGTTGGATCAGACACTTTAGGAGCGAGGATCCTCGTCGACGTTCGTTGCAATATTGTTACCAGGAGTCGCAGGTGCCAGGAACACGCGTGTGGGACCACTACGTCACCCACGCGTGTCGCAGTGAGATCATTCTTATACTTTGACTTTCTTAGTCACGGTTGCCGGCCCCGTGTCGCTCGTTTCGCTGAAAACGCCTTTTGTCGGACTTGAAACTGTCCCGGAAAAAGACACATTCGCGCCAAAAACGATGATCCTTCGAGATCGTCCCGGAGGCGCACTGGGAGAACGAGTTTTCCGGGATACGCGACAAAGAGTTTTCATTGAAGCGTCCTTGTCGAGCTGTCTGATCGGTTCTCGAATTATTTATGAGACTCATCGTCTCCTTGAACATCCGTGCGCGTATAGATCGCGGTAATAGATCGCGACAAAGGGAAATGGAAGTCGAATGACGCCTGAGATCTTCCCTAAACGTTGGAACGATCGTGGATGGTCGACATTCGTTCCATAGATCGTTCGATCGTCAAATAATTTCATTGTTCGAGTATTAGAGTTTTAAAATGTAAAAATTCTCGAATGAGAATATCTTGGCGCTCTTGCACCGTACGAATGATATTGGTAAGCGTGTTCGAACGTTACATCTTGTCATCGATCGATTACCGGGTCATGCATACGAATGAATCGTTGCGGTAAGTGGTATCGACGATTCGTACAAGACGATTACAATAATCTGCGCGTGTAGGGGACCCGTACGAACACAGAGCCGCGTAATCGTGTACGAGTGTAGCGAATCGCTGTCGTAAAATGTCTTACATTAGCGTAAGGTGGGGCACAAGATCGCGTGTGAAGCTTTGTCACGATCTACACGCTGCACTCGCTGTAATTTAATATCGAAAGCGCCCGTAGCACGAATACGTTCTACGGCCAAATGAAAATCGAGTTTAAGAAAGGACGGTAAACCTGGACAGCCTGATTTATCGCCCCACATTGTGCTGTTCCGATACTGGAAATATTTTCAGATCGATGTGCAAAATGTTACGATAGTCGAGCACGGATTCCATTCGAGCAACGTCGAAGAATATAGAAAATTTCAGAAATCTTAATCCTTCTGGGATTCGCAGTCAGTGAATTGTAGTTTTAATAATAGGTACAGTTTTCTGTCTAATAATAGGGTATAACAAAACATCGATATTATCGCGACTTGTAAAATAAACAAAACGCGCAAACACAAACAAGTGCAAGGAGAGAGTTGTTTTAATTGGATCGTTGCCTGTGTTGGGCAAGCGTTGCAATTTGAGGTTTAGAGAAAGTTTTTTTTTTTATTTGGCAACATGTATGACGAATATACTCAATTCGTTTCGATAAACAACACATCGAAAGCAATAAATCATCGTCTCCCTAGAAAATCAATTTAAAACTGGAATCGAGAAACATATTTTCTATTACTCAACAAAATACCTTTGAATCAATGTTCAGAGAGTATATTTATTATTTAGAAATATTAAAAACCACTAACACTTTGCGAGCTCACAATCAGAGCGGTCACCGGTGACCACCAACGACAGTCGACAATTTACCATACCATAAAATAAAAAAAATCCAAATATTCCCGAAGCAAGAATTAAATTTTCACGCTTCCTCTGACGCGAAACATTGCAACGAGAAAATAGAGACACTCTAAAAAAGATATGTTCGCGTACGAAGAATACGAGGCGTAGAAAAATTTATGGTTCGAATTCGTGGCAATTTCGAGGAGACGAGATCCAAGCACGACAGTGAACACGACGTTGATGGTTCCCGGTTTGATAAACCGCGTCGGGGTCGTTGTCTCTGTTCGCGGGACGTTTCAATTCGCTGGAGCGCGCTGAACATGGTTGTCCCGGGCGACGACAATGCTCGTAGGGGGACAATAATAACGGTACTCGGGGGACTTTAACGCGCGAATTGATTTATGCGCGGTGTACCTCGAAAAGGGACGGGGGTGGGTGTCGTCGCCGCACGGAAAAAGGAGCATCGAAGCCGCCCCGCCATGTTGGGGATCCCTGAAACGCTATAACTCGGGACATTTTTAAGCGATCCGCGACACGGTGCGGCCGTATATAGCCGGGGGACAGGCTCACGGGCTCGTTAGAATGCGGTAACGGGGGGCCGCGTGTAATTCGAGAATTTCAGGGAAAGGGTAGCGGGTGACATTTCTGGTAAATATCGCGTTCGAGCGTGCACCCTATCCCTGGACTGTCGGGGGACCTGAATCACTTACTTAGCGGATCGGTTATAAGCCGTTTGGCAAACAAACGTAGACACGAGAGACCTTTTTCAAGGATCTACGTTCGACTGGTTCTCGCAGACACTAGGGCTGCTTCGTAACTGGCGACGAAACTCCACGACGAGAATTTATCTTATTCTGTTGGATAACAACTTCATTTATGGAGTAAAAAGCTCGGTTTATTTGTTGGGACAACGATCGACGCGGTATCTTCGTCGAGAAGTTCCTCGAGGATCGCAGGATCGTGATAGGGGTAGTTTTTCGACTGCCTTCCAGAGAAATAAAGCGTTGCTACGTAATTGGTAACGAAATTGCGCAGGATTTAGTTTTTGACAAATTTATGGGATGCAAACCACGTTTTATTTATTGAGACAACGATCAGAGGGACATGTTGATGTCTTGGTAGAACATTTTTCGAGGTTTACAGATTCATAATAGGGGTGGTTCTTCGACTGGGTATCTCCCAGAAAAATAAAGAGTACTATGTATAATAATTGGTAACGAAATTACACAGGATTTAGTTTTTGACAAATTTATTTGTGGGATACAAGTTTTATTTATTGAGATAACGATCAGAGGGATGTGTTGATGTCTTGGTCGAACATTTTTCGAGGTTTACAGATTCATAATAGGGGTGGTTCTTCGACTGGGTATCTCTCAGAAAAATAAAGAGTACTATGTATAATAATTGGTAACGAAATTACACAGGATTTAGCTTTTGACAAATTTATTTATGGGATACACGTTTTATTTATTGAGACAACGATCAGAGGGACATGTTGATGTCTTGGTCGAACATTTTTCGAGGTTTACAGATTCATAATAGGGGTGGTTCTTCGACCGGGTGTCTCCCAGAAAAATAAAGAGTATTATGTAATTGGTAACGAAATTACACAACAGAAATTATCTTATTTTTATGGATAACATCTTTATTTATGGAATAAAACCCACGTTTTATTTATTGGAACAACGATCGATGTTTTGGTCGAACATTTTCAGAAATTTATAGGATCACAGTAAGGGTAGTTTTTCGACCATATATCTTCCAGAAAAATAAGGGTTGCCACGTATGTAATTGGTAATGAAATGACACAACAGAATTGATCTTATTTTTATGAATAACAATTTTATTTATAGAATAAAAACCACGTTTTATTTATTGGAACAACGATCGATGTTTTGGTCGAACATTTTCAGAAATTTACAGGATCACAGTAAGGGTAGTTTTTTGACCGTATATCTTCCAGAAAAATAAGGGTTGCCACGTATGTAATTGGTAATGAAATGAAACAACAGAATTTATCTTATTTTTTTAGTAGTTTCTCGACCGTATATCTTCCAAAGAACTTTGATTTATTTTATTTTGACTCCATTCCATTCGTCCTGAAAGTAAATACTGTTTCGAAAAAACAAGGAGTATTTTTCCACGCACGATTGTTTATTCGCAGTATACAGTCGGTCGTTTCCACGCATTCACGGGACCATATGTATCGCGCTATAAAGTAGATTATACACGAGCAGTCCACGTTTGTCTATCGACTGTGAGCAACGTCGAACGTCAGCGTTCGTCACTTTTCTCAAACACTATACCCCCCGACGAATGAAAAATTGTTATTCTACGGTTCGGCGATTTATTTCTTCACGTGGGATCCGTCGCCTCCCGTGCACGTGTTACGAAACGTTCTCTGTATATGTATACGTTCGTTTCGTGTCTCGTCGGTTTTAGATATTTTCCGAATTACGGTGCGACCGTATCCGCCCGTTACGAAGATCGAAGATCAAACGCGGAAACCGTCGAGAACTTGGCACGCACGATCGGTTCGAAAAGTTGCATTTTACGTAATTTATTTTCACCGCGCGCGACATTCTATGTGTGTCAAAGCTCTATATTTAATATCGCGGCGGTCGGTCGGGATACCGCGCGCCGGGGCTATTTATTTGACTTAACCCGCTTGTAAAGTGCCGGTGGAATTTATCCACCATAAATCGGCAATAATTCCCGTGCTGGTAAACACTTCGATAATTCAACGGATACGGCCCCGTTTAAAACAAACCCTTAAATCTCCGTGATCGATCGAACACACTGTCGCCGCGTATGAAACGCCACGAAACGATCAGCTGGTTCTAATTCGACGACTGGTGTTTAACTTTGTCGCATGCAATAGCGTCCGCTTAAATGTCCACGAGTTATTCTCACCGTTTCTTAGCGTTCCTTGCTCCAGTTATTTACGATCTGCATCGATAGACGACTGTATTTATGCTCGACAGTGTGAACTGTATAGTTATGGGATCAATTTTATTAGAAAATTATTGCTTTAAAGCGATCATGTTCACGCAGTTGGTGAATTCGATATTGACAATTGTGGTACTGTGAATTGTTAAACATTTTGAAGATACGATGGTCTGCAATCTGGCAGAAAATCTTTGAAAAATAATTTATTTTTAATTAAATATAGTGGTTGATAAATATGGAATTTTGAATAAATTTTCCATCGTGGATGAATCAGTATTTGCAATACGAACGATGCTATTAGGATAGTTTGAATAAATGTGAAATATTGAAGTCGATAGTCAAATTATAACTTCAAAGCGATCATTCTCGCGCAGTTGTTAAGTGGAAACAGAGGAGAGTATCTCGGTATTCTAATAGAATTTAATATTAACAATACATGGTAGGATCGCGAATAGATAAACATTGAAAAAACATACTATCAAATAACTTTTAGAAAAAATTAATTTTTAATTAAATATAGCGGTTGAATATATTACATTTTGAATAAATTTTCCATCGTGGATGAATCAATATGTGTAATATGAACGATGCTATTAGAAAAGTTTGAATAAATGTGAAATATTGAAGTCGATACTCAAATTATTACTTCAAAGCGATCATTCTCGAGCAGTTGTTAACCCAGACCTAACCCAGACCTAACCCAGACCTGAGAGTGTCCCGGTATTCTAATAGAATTCGATAAAAAACATACTACCAAATAACTTTTATAAAAAATTAATTTTGAATTAAATATAGTGGTTGATAAATATAAAATTTGGAATTTTTCCATCGTGAATGAATCAGTATCTGCAATACGAACGAACCATTACAAAAGTTTGAATAAATGTGAGGTATCGAAGTGGACAGCCAAGTTATTGCTTGAAAGCGACCGTGTTCGCGCAGTTGTTGGGTGGAAACAGAAAAGAGCCGCGTATTTGTACCGGTTTCGGTCGGGAGCGTCGTTTCCATTAGCGGCGAGCCGCGCGACAACTCCGTACAATAAACGCGATGTTATCGTCAGCGAGTAAAGAGCGTTTACTCGCGCGACGAGATCATATCGAGGCTCTCGATCGCGTCGGTACTCGCTTATGCGAGCGGCCAGATACCCGCGACACGCGTCGTCGGTCCGTCGTCGAGCGGGAATGCGACGCGTGGGCGTGGAAAGCACGCGAAGGGATTAGAATTCCTGGCAAAAGCGCCTCCATCACGGTCTACGCAGCTTTTCTGATCGACGAATTCGATTTCACGCTAAAAAAAAATTAATTCAAAGAAAATGGATCCAAACGAGGCTTCACCCTTTGCACTCGGTTGCCCCCTCTGAAGGGATGTTCAAGCAAAGAATTTAAATGCACTCTCTCAGGGAACACAACAATATTATTGTCTTAATAATACATAAGCAAAGAATGTAAAAAAAGATATGTTTTCTTGGAGTATTTACTATTTATTTCATAAAAAAGTGTGCTTGAGTGTCTGATCGATGCAAAGGGTTAGAACGAGTTTCCAATCGTCTGAAAAGTTTCTTTTTCGTGAACAATTCGAGGGGTGTGGTGTGGCGATTAACTGACTTTTCTTTCCAATAACCAGCGATGAAAAAATATAGTCCCCTGATCGAACCGCGCGTTCCATCCTTATCGCGAGTTATCTTCGAGGCGTTGCCAAAGTCGAGTTTCCAAATCAGCTTTTTCCATTAGCGTCGACGTACGTTCCCCCGATATAAATACGTATCTTCAGCTTTTATCTCGAATCGATATGACGAATATTCGATGTTCTCGTTTCCGTTCCAAATTTCAAGTTCTCGATAACTTAACGAATCAACACATTTTTTTTGTATTCCCATTGTAACGTTCGTTCGTAGAAAATCGTGAGTAGATTAGCGTTCATCGATCAACGAATCGAATCTGCGGGATTTTCATTAACACCGCGATTGAGCAACGAGTCGCGTTAAGTAATAGCATCGACAGAATCTGATAAATTATTCCCATTAAACAAATTGAAAGACTCCCAACCGCGCGCGGTCCCGTAGGCGTTCATTCACTCCACGATATTTTCTACATACCGATTGCAACACGTTCGATTGTTTTGCACGCGTCGACGAATAGCCGCGACGTTTCACCGAATCTCGATATCGTTATCGAGCTCGATAAACATTTTCGAGACACGTACATCTGATATTACAAGTATCTCCTCGAGTCTTTCGTGGAAACCTCGACATTTTTACTTCTAATCATCAAAATATAAAGGAGTGTCCAATAATGGCGGCCTGAAGACTGGGTCTAATCGTTATTCGAATGCAATCTTGAAAATCTTGATCTCGATCGATTTTGTAGCCTCGATTAAATGCAGTGGAAAATGTTTTTTGTTAAAAATTGGTAAAATTGGTTTGCAAAAATATATTTATTTACTAGAGATTCTGGTAGGTCTCCTAAGACCCATTGCTTTATAACTTCAGCAACTATTAGATATTTATTTCATGTCTGAAATTCTCTGACAATAATGCATCGTAGAGTCGATTTCGTTATTGATATTTGGACTTTTCGAAGAGTATAGACTCCCTGGTCTGATCGTGTCTGACTTGTACTACTCCGGACGATACGAGAAAGTTTTCAACGAGCGTGTTGCCAGCATCGAGGGGGTATTTCGATGAAAAACAAAGATGCTTTCTAATCTGGCGCAACGACAGTTTTAAAAGCGGAAAGGCTTCCGGCTGGAGGCGCCTGTTCCACGGCTGAAAAACCATTTGTGGCTCCTCCGACAGACCCTTTTCACAAAAGTGCCGTTCTGTTAGCGAGCACGAGCCATGAACGGGGGCATTATGCTCTAGAACAGCGCTCAAATCAACCGACATTAACAGCCAGCGAGCAGACAGCGATTCCGATTAAGCCACGGAACAATTTAATCGTCCAACATTTTACACTCGTTCCTACACACTTCTTCAGCAATTTTCCTTCGTTCTGTTTCTCGATCTTTACCCTAAAAAAATTATACAATTCAAAACGATAATTTTTCGATGACCAATGATAAATTTAATCTAAGATTTCTCAACTCAATGATACAAATATTTATCACATATATTGATTCGATCCTATTGAAAATCACAACTTGCATCTTCTATTAACCCCTCTGCACTCCTACGTCGAATGTGACTCGTCATCAGTTTTTATCTCAGGAACTCCTTTGTCGAGTCGACATTTTTTCAAGTCCAAACCAAAGAGATATAAACTTGAAAATTACAAAATACAATAATTTTTAATCAACGTAAATTTCAAATAAAACACTTGAAAGCATTGGGAGCAGCTGGTAACAAGATTCAAATATAATTTGGAGTGCAAAGGGTTTCAAAAATTCAATTCAAATTTCCAATAGTATCCTTCCCCAAAAAAATCCATAAATATCTATCTTTTGGAGCCCTTACACGAGTCCATAATCTCTAAACTAGTACACCTCGTTTCAAACGATTAAAGGTTTCCCCATTTTCCCGCCAAAACTTCGATTCAAATTTCCACCGATATCCGATATCCAGCGCCCTTAAACCAACATTCCAGCAGTTTTCGAGTAACTTTCACAATTGAATCGCGATAAAATTGTAGATCCCAACTTCAACTCCGATCCGCGTGATCGATGCATCGAATTCGTTATCTCGAGTGCGCGTGCGCGTGCGCGTTGGCTACGCTCCCAGGCGATCGTTCTCGGTTAAATTTAGAGTATGATCGGTTGTTCGCGCTATCGGGACGAACAACCGGGCGATAAACGACCCTGTCAAATTTAAATCCCCTTTTTCCCGCGATACTCGCGACGCCATTGTTCCGACGAGCGTCAGGCGTCGATGTTCGCGCGGTTTCTTTCGTTTGTGGTGGTTCGTTCGATCGGAGGCCTCAGTACGAGAGAGATCGTCCGCGAATCGTGTCGCGTGTACACGTGGCGAGCGCGCCAAACTCGCGCAGACTCGGGCCAACCATGATCGACAAGTGGGACGGTCCGAAACGCGCGTCTGGAAACCAGGAATCGCTATACTACGCCAGACGGTGAGTCCACGACTGAAACGGGGCATACTTTCATCGATATGTTCAATTTCAACGTTTCAATCGCGAGAAGTCCTTTTCTAAAATGAAATTAATCTTAAAATTAGTACCTAGACGATAGTTAACAAGATCGATTTGTCTACGAGAAAAATAAAAGAGATTAAACCAAAATTGTGTACAATATTTCGATGTAAAATGAGGACACTGTGTATATTATTGTAGGTGTAAAATTTTAATTTAGGAGGAATGACCGTAGATAAAATAAATGGTCGAAAATTGCACGGTCAAACGATGTTTTGGAATTTCATTTTGAGAGAAAGAGAGAATTATTTCCAAGATAGTAGACAATAATTTAAAAGAAATAAAATAGAGCGAACGAAGTATTGCAGATAGATATTTTTTTTTTAAATCACGACGTATGATAAAGCGTGACCCGATCGAACTGTAAACGACATCTCTAATGCGCATAGTCAAAGAGAATTTATTATCGTAGATCGTGTCTAGGTCACGCGTTTCCGTCGATAGATTCTAATGGTTATTTAACGTATAAAAACATATACAAATACGCACGATCCTCATTACATCGCGTTTGACAATGTCCAGACAGAATCCACTGTTTACACGCCTGTGTCGTAAGGCTATTAAGATCGGTTTAGAACACATTAGCTGGGCATGACGTCGTCGTCTCCTAAGAAATAGTTTAAGATCATCACCATAAAGTAGATGCTTTGGCTAGATTGTCAACAAGGTCATTGATGAAAAGTAATGGACCTAAACGCGAGCCTCGAGGAACGGGCGATAATAATTTTCCGAGAAGCTAAATATAAATCGGAAGACCAGTACGAAAACCATATTTTATGGTATTTTAAGACGCTTTACAACTTCAACTTTGCAACAGTAAACGCGTTGAAAAGCACACGGGACTGCACGCTGCGTTAAAATGAACTTTCAAATATTCGGTTTTAGGAGGAACAGGAAAATCAAGTGAACCTAAGAGTTATTAATACATTTTATTTCCAGTCGTTTTAGACAAATTTGCCTGTTAGTTTCGCCGTGCTCGAAAATGGCTAATGTTAGATTTACTCAGCCATTGTACGTCGACCCATCGATCAATCCCCCGCGAGATTCGGATTACAAATGGATCGGGAGCACGTTTGGACGAAAAATGAAAGGTTCGTTGAGCCGTTAGGGCAACGTGTACGTCGTCGTGTCACGTATCCGACTTGTAAATCTGCCTGGCAGACAGCCATCTCCGTAATGGAGTAAATTTCTCTGCGGTTACGATAAATAAACGAGGCGATTGTGACACGATCGACGGTACGATCCCCCCGTTTCAGCGTCCCGTCTCGATCGCGTTCGTTTCGTAGTTCGATTTTCCGCGTGGAAAAACGACCGGAACCTCCGACAATTCGATTAGAAGAACAGTAAGGATTCCCCGCCGTCTGAGAAACCCGACAGGTATCCCTTTTCTCGATACTCGACACCAGAACGTGACTTCCCAATTAAAGCCTTACCGTTTTTCAACCCCCGACGAGGTCGTTCAGGGCCATTTCTTCGCGCCTCGCTCTAATTATCTTCGCTGGAATCTGTTTCGATCATTTATCTCGCCCAAATTTGGTGGATCTTTATTCTATTAAAAATAAAATAAAATTTCGAAGATACGAAACCCCAATTTTGCATCCGGAAAATTTGTATCGTAGAGGGTCGAAAGGTCAGAGTCTTTAACGATTGAAAATGTTTAATTTCCGTCGAGTCGAGCCTAGAAATTTGAAAAATGATTGGATCTATCATTCACGTGTCGATTAGTGTGACTGATTCTGTGAATCACAGTACGATTAAGTACAGTCTGTCGCGAGTTTCTCTAACTGGATCACGGAAAGTTCATTTAATGCAGAATACCAGGCCAAGTAATCAGCTGATTGATTCGTTTATGCAGAAAGAGCAGGTCAGTCGTCGTACGACGGTTGCTCGAGAGTCAATAACCCGGGCTGCGGCTGTATAGGATCATAATTATGGCAATAAACGGACATAGGTGTGCTGGTGTGGTGGAAAATAAATTGAAGAAATCTCTGCTGCATTCTCGCCGCCGTGGCCTGTGTGTGTTGCGACACTGGGATCAGATAAAAGAACCATATTTCAATTGCCAGTGGAAAAAGCTGGACAAAAATTCATGGCAATTCAATCGTTTCTAAAGACAGAAAATACCCAACAATTTACTGAATTAAAATAAAATTTACTCATCGATTAACAGTAGAAAACAAAAATACATCTATCACGGTTAAATTCGTGTTTGGAGCATCGACCATAGGAACTCGCTATATCTCATTTACGCTTGCTCCTACAACAAAAACACACATAACATAATTTATCGGAAATCAAATTTAGAAACATTTTCTATTCCACGAAAATTGTCAATTTGCAAACGGGGTCGAAGAAAATACAAAAAAAAGAATCCGTCGACAGAAACTACTTCGACGCTTCATTACTCAACTGCTGTTTCAATAAACGATAATAAAAAAAATATTTTTATACTGTTTAAGGGCTCCCAAAAGTCTAGTACGAACTTTTAATTTTTTACGGGAGGGGGAAAAAATTGAAAACTCTAATTTTAATACTGAGAGAATCCCTCTTTAAATCATATTGTGAAGGATCGAGGGGGATGAATAATGTTCCAGCGTAAACATCGGTTCGAAGACACCCTGGTGGCTCGTTGCACCGGAACCGCGTACGATAAAGAGCTTTCGAGAATCCGATTGTATGTAAATGCAACGTTGAAACGTCCTTGCGTGTGTGCCCGTTTCAAGGGACGATCGCGACGCATCGTGGAGGCCGGAGATAACGAGGTTATTCGTTCGTGATAATCCTTATCGTCGAGAACGCTGACGGCATCGTGGTTTCAGTCGCTCTCGGAGCTCCCGCGAATACGCTCGCGTTACAGAAGCTCGCGTTTGGAAAAGTGCATTTCTTTCTCTTCCCCTTATCCCGCCGGCCACCAATTCTCGGTAACATATTCGATTATCCGTGCATCGACGGAGGAACGCGTTCTCCGATCGCCGATGACCGTAAACAACCGGACGATTAGATCTTCCGACTCGAGGATTGAATTTATGATTAGGAGGGAGAGGGGGAAACGATTAGAGAGAAGTCAAAGTCCTGCTCAATGTCGAGCAACGACGAGGTTTTCTCGCCAATTGATCGTTTCGTTTCGCGTTCTGCGTTCGAGCCCTCGAGGCTACGGAGATTAGGGGTGTTCTTACGGCTGGCGTGACCCACGTTGACTCTGAATCAACCCCTTGACGCACGAATTAATTTCAAATCATTTTCCAAACGTACACTGTTTAATTTTTTGTTAAATCGTACTAGGAATGGCCACGAAAAAGAATAGATTCGTGAATGTAAAAATGTGTTAAGACTTTGTGACATCAAAAAATTGTAAGGAGTCAGACTCGTCATTGTACAGGCAAGGGGTTAATTGTAATCGGTTGAATTCTGTTTTTTCTTTCGTCGATTCTTCTTCGATCTCTGTTGAGTCAGTGGTTAGATCGTGAGTTTGCATACGTATTTTGTAGTTTCTGTACGTTTCTGTTATTTCGATCGATAACTAACCGATCGTTTGGGCTAGTAATCGTTATTGATCCATCCTGCAAGAAATCTAGGAGTAGCGTTCACAATATTGTAACACCGAGCCGTAATATTATCGCGTAGCCGTGCGTAACGAAACTCGTGATAACGAAACTTGATATCCGACGTAGGTATCGCGTTAATCCGACATCGAACCATTTAATAAATGGCTCGAAAATACACCTTGAAAGCGCGCCTCCTAATACTTCGATAATTCCGTCGTGCGGCGATAAAATGATTTTTTCGAGCTCCCATTCCAAAAGAAGGTACAAAGATTCATAGAACTAACATTTATCAAACTCGTGATTCGTGATACATAAAATCTTGAATCTCGTGATTCTTCAAATTTTCCAATTAAATATTTTTAACACTTTGACTGCCACGTCAGCCATATATGGGTGGAACGTTTAACAGTGGAACTGAAACAATTAATTCTCAAGTTGAAATGTTAACGAAAATAAATTTTAATAGGCTTCATTTTTAGCGAGGTTACGAAAGCAAGTAGTAAGGGCAAGTTGTAAGTTATGTAGTTTTACAATTGTCTAAAATCAAAGTTTTGGTCTTGGAAATAATTTTACGGTTTAAGACTGGCAGTCAACGTGTTAAAAATATTTAATTGGAAAATTTGAAGAATCACGAGGTTCAAGATTTTCCAACAATCCAACGTTATCGAACCACAGAGTGAAAACAATCAATTTTCTCCGTATCTCTACGCCAAATAATACTAAGCACGCGATTGGTCCTAGTATAATTCTGGCTCGATGAAAAGGAAAGTTCTCGAGGATCCATTTAGCCGATATCCGGGCTCCGCGTTAATCTCGAAGCAGAACGAGTCGAGAGATGAAAAGCGTTCCGGTGACTAAGAGTGTTCGGTAAATGGCTGGTACCGTGAACACGTGGAACGCGTTATCCAGCTCGGTGACGCGCGAACGAGAACTTTTACCTTTGGAACACGGACTCTCGATCGTATCGTGCGACGAAACACACCGGAACGCGTACGATCCAGAAGCTACACGCAATGGAAACCGGCGAACGAAGGTCGGACGAACGTCAGTCGAGGCTTCTGTTCTCGAGCGGAACGCGATGTGCCGCGACGAGGACGAACGCGGCCAGTCGAAACCCGCGGATCGCCGCGGAAGGTGGCTAAAATCGTTCCCCGGACGATCACGAACCGTAAGAACTCGATAATTTCGTACCTGGGCTCGCGCGGCCATCGAACCGGACCGGAAACGTCGTTTGCGTAGGTCGAATCGGGAGGATCGTCCTCGAAACTACCTCGAAACTCTGTTCGAGGGTATCTGTCTGATAGTGTTTGGTTGACAGTACTTCTTCGAAAGGTACACCTGGGAAGATCATCTTCGATCAAGTTTGCTTGAACGAACCTGTTTGAAGGAATCGTGTTTGACAGTGTTTGTTTGAAAGGACTTCTTCTACACCTGGGAAGATCATCTTTGATCAAGTTTGCTTGAACGAACCTGTTTGAAGGAATCGTGTTTGACAGTGTTTGTTTGAAAGGTACACCTGGGAAGATCATCTTTGATCAAGTTTGTTTGAACGAACCAGTTCGAAGGAATCGTGTTTGACAGTATCTGTTTGCAAGTATTTGTTTGAAAGTGTATCTTCGAAAGATGCATCTCCAAAGGAGATCTTCGATCAAGTATGTTTGAAAGTGCTTGTTGGAAAGATACATTTAAAAAGAACATCTTCAATCGAGTCTGTTTGATAGCGTTTGATCAAAAGAACCTCTTTGAAGGAGTCGTGTTTGAAAGTATCTGTTTGAATTTCGATCGAGTCTGTTTGAAGGTATCCGTTTGAAAGTGTTTGCTTGAAAGTACATTATCGAAAGACCATCGTAGATTGTGCAAGACATTTGCATAAATCAGATCCAAAGGATGCGTGGCCGTCCTTGAGGGAACCCAAGAGATCGCAGTGTCGATTCGCAAGATTGCGTATTCGTGTAAGGAGGTCAATATCTCTATTCCTCGAGGTGCAAATATCCTACAAAACTGTATTTCCTTTTGCATTTCAGAGTTTAGATTTTTGAGTTACGTATGAATGGGACATAAATGTTTTTAACGATTAAAAACATCATGGTAGCATAAATAAAGGAAATCAAGCTTGGTCTCTCAAAGGCAGACCGAAATGTCTGACCCAGTACGGTCTCAAGCTACTTCCAGGATTAGTCCTCTCATTAGGTGCATTCAAACTTCGTTTTCAAATTGAATTAAAGCTAACCACAGCTCCATACACGTTCCCTTATAAAAAAAAAAATAATAAAATACACAGAAGCTTTATTCAACCCTCTGACCACCCTCTGTGCGGAAATCTTTTTCACGCCTCGAGCAACAGGCGCGTCGAACGCTCATGGGCGTTATACGCACACACTGATCGACCGATCGCCTATTGGCGCTTTCAGTGGTCAAATTACTGAACTGATAGTCCACTCGAGAGATCGAGCCAGTCCAAGGGTTTTCGATCATCTCGAATCCATTTTCGAAGAAACCCTCTTAGGAAAAATTCTTTTCGAGAGAAGTTTCGAATGGTGGAATCGACCCGGTAATCGAAGTTTCGGTTGGTAACGCTCGAAGGACAGGGTTCGACGGTTTCCGGGAGGCGCGAGCCGACATTCGAAGCGATCATTAGAACCGCAGCTGCGCCGGAGTTTCTCGCGATAGTCCACCCGGTGGTCCGTTTCACGGCGAACGATCGTCCCCGTGGCGTCACGTGCGTCAGAGCGACACCGCGAACGAGTCAGCGGGTCTACGGCAGCCAAGACACCCCCGTAACAGTATTAACTTTAATTCGATTTGTCGGTGGATCGCCGGGGACGGAGAACGCGTTCCAAATAGTGTCGGACCCCCGCCGACTGGCCTCATTCGGTCGCGTTTGGTTTCAGTGTTGGTCGACCGCGAAGGACACCGCTCTGGCCACGCACGAAAAACTCTAGCGACCGCGTTATGGTCGTCGCGAACCCTCCACGAGCGTGACGGGGTTCGAGCGTATCGTAATTACGTTTCCTGGCTGATCACCACGTCGATCGTTGCTGTTCGCGCTAGTGTTTCGCCACGATGGGTTGGAACAACGGGCTGTCGATGACGGAGCTCACGGAGATGAGGAAGAAAACGCCACGATTCCCCTCCAGGGAGCGGAATTTCGCTTTGAGGAGACGGGGAGTGAAAAGAGCGTTCCCGTGGAACCTGGGAAAGGCGTCGCCGATCCCTGATCCGCCGCCCGACATCCAGGAGGAGCAACCAGACAACCACGACGACACCCCCAACGATAACGCGTGCAGACTGTAAGGGCGCTTAGTTTGAATCGGTGGAACTCGTTCCAGACGCGGATCTCGGGCGTCGAGCGACGTGTACAGTAGTCCCGCGCTTTAAGACGCAATTCTCTCCCCGCGAGCAAGACGCTGGGAGTCGGCACTTTCGCTTTCTCGACCTTTTGGAGTGAAATTTACTGGATTCAGTGATTTTTCAAACTTTCTACCGGAGAAGAAAGTTTTTTTTAAATGTGGTTACGTTTAAAATATTTATACTCCGCCGAAATAGTTTTATATTTTTTAAACTTTTACAAGTTTTAACGCACACCCTCGATCCAAGACAGCCTGTGGATCGAATGTTTTGTCTTGAAGCGAGGCACTACTGTACTCGTACTCGTACTCGTATTCGTGGGGGAAATTTATTCGTATTATTAGCCGAGAATTTGATGTATGTTCGCCTGAAATGTTTTTCTTAATTCTTAGACGTAGAAAAGATTATATTATGAAAATTGTACGGTACGATAGATTGTTTCTCGTGGACTTTTGAAAATAAAGATTGTGGAAAATTTGTTTCACTCGAAGTAAGATCGATGGGGGAATTTATTCGCTCTCAGTGTTGAAAATATTGGACCTTAACGATCTCATATAGCGATATAAATAAGCGTAAAAGATACAAAGCGGTGGAGGAACGTTAAGATTCACGGAACTTACGAAAGTTAAACTTTCGTTTCGAGTTGAGTGGATTCGGTTAGTGTAACAGGTTATGTCACGCCTGTCTTCTGCTGGATCTCGGGGCGTTAATTTATCGCGAGATCAGCGACGTATCGTAAGACACATCGCCCTATAGATAGAGCCTCGGAGTGCGTTTCCGTGTCGTGGCGCAGAAAAATCTGAAAAAATGCGAGGATTTCGGTAAATTTGGGACTCGGTAAAGGAAGTTGTAATTTGAAAAAATCGAAGACTGAATGCAGAATATGACCGAAACTAATCGACTGCTTCGCTATTTTTTATTTATTCATTCAAACTGATAATAATTCTCTTATTACAAAAGTCATTTAAAATAAAAAAAAATTAAATTTATTGGAACGTGTGTACAATAATTTTTAATACGTAAAACAATATACCTAATATAAAAAAATTTAAATAAATATTATTTGAGAAACAATTTTTCTCCGTTCGTTCCAATAATCGAAGACAAGTATAATAATTTGATTCTCCAAATACTCGAGCAGAGACAAATTCTGCAACCTAGATCAGAGTCATCGTAATGAATTACGATCGCAATCCACATCGTTCGCGCGTTTTAACGCGGTAATTGAGGAAACGCGTCGACGACGGGAACGATGACAACAATCTGTCAGCTTTTCACGGTCCCGTAAGCTCCGCCACACGTTTTCTCGATCTTCCTAAATCCATCTCGATCGACGAATCAGAAATCCACGTTCTCGGATAGACGCAAATTAGATCGAACGTAACAATTTCTACGCGCGGTCGAATATTTCTGGCAACGTTTCGCCATCGATCGACATTCGAAATTACGATTTTCTCGAAACCTGCCCGTTAAATGTGTCACTCGCAATCTCTCGGAGGGATCTCAGTGCGTCAGCTTTCGTCGTTCGTTCAGCGTCGATCCCATCGAGCCCCGGTAATTTTGGTACAAGCAATTTGCGTCTCGCCAAACCGAACCAACGAGCGATTCCGTCATTTTAGCCTCAATTTATCGCGGCTCGAATATACAGCGGCGTACGAGCGCGTTAATGTCTCGCGTTTTAACGCTTGTAATATCGCGTCAAACGTAAATACGCTTTTACTACGGATTACGAAACGTTTATTTCCACGACGCAGGTGTGTGCGTCAATTTTCGATCACGTGCAATTAAATTCAAATTAATCACACGATTTTCAACCTCCTCTCGTCGACGCGAACCTGTAAACTTCCAATTTTTGGTAACTGCTTTGTAAAAATTAACTTTAAATCACCCAATATTAACACTAACTTAACATAAAATTCTTTCAATCCTAAAACTCGCGATATCTCGTTCGCGCTCACCCCCACGAGAAAAATGCTTATAACATAATCTGTCAGGTATAAAATTTGGAAACTTTTTTGTGTCATGAAAATTTTCGTCACGCTAACCTGTACGGAGAAAAATTCGAAACATTGCACGAAATTTTGCAACCGCACAGCTATTATATCATATACTCTTTCGGTCCTAAAATTCGCGATATCTCGTTCACGCTCACCCCCACGACAAAAGTGCTCATAACATAATCTGTCGGGAATAAAATTTGGAAACTTTTTTGTCTCGTGAGAATTTTCGACACTCGAACCTGTATGGAGAAAAAATCGAAACATTGCGCGAAATTTTGCAATCGCACAGCTGTTATATCAGTGCCGCGTTTCCGTGAAGTTTCGAGCGTGCTCGCCACCGTGTTTACGCAATTCGAATTTCACGGTGACACGTCGTTCGGGGAGGAACGTGTCCTCGAGGCGGTTCGACATCTACGATTACGACGCGTTTCGGTCGCGGGGGATCGCTGACGTAAATCCGCGAAGATCGCGATGACTCCGTCGAACCGTCGTAAATTCGGTGACGCATCGGGCGCGATTCATCCTCAAGGATGGCTGTTTTCGACGTGAGAGAAAAATGAACGGGACTCGAGATGCAGGAAGTCGGTCTGTGCAGTTTCACGACGGACGCGGCACGAAAGCTTATTGTTCCAAAGCCGGTTTCGCACTAGAAATCCGCGGTAAGCCAAAATACGCGAGCATCTCGGATAAATCTTGCTCAATTCCGGACCAGAATAAGTCACCGACTCATTGCCAAGGTGATTCGTTCGAATCGGAATCCCGGTAGTATTCGATTCGTCGAATCTCCTCGTCCTGTCTTCGGCGTTCGTGAATTTATTTTCAAATAAATCGGGCGCAGAAGTCGTGGGGATCCTCCGTGTTTCTCTTGCGAGTCAATTTAGCCCGGAATTTATCGCTGTCGAACGAAATAAAGCAGCCAGCGTTGGCTGCGGAATAATTTAATAATCGAGTAATATCTACGAAGATGCATTCTGTTTCGATAAAAATTGAGAACATTGTTTATGACACGAGATTCAGTGATTTTCGAGCTCCACTCTTTATTCTATCAAAATGGTTCTATTTTATGCGTTGAACGTCGAAAAACGATATCGAGGATGCTGTGTACAGTAGTCTCTCGCTTTAAGACCGAATTTTTTCCCCGCGAGAAAGACGTTGGAGTCGGTACTTTCATTTTCTGGAGCCCTGGAGTGAAATTTATTGGAGCATTTGGCACCTAGTTGAATTTAATTGCCTAATTTAGCGATTTTTGAACTTCTTGTCAGAGGAAAAAAGTATTTTTCAAATATGGTTGTATTTGGAACATTTGTATTCTGTGGAAATGGTTTTTTTTTTTTCGATTTTGAACTTTTAATGGATGGATTATACATAGGTATTCTTCAAGGCAGTGAACCCAATGTTTTGTCTTGAAGCGAGGCAGTACTGTACATACATTCGTCCCAGTACACTTATTATTTCCAGTGAACTTCCAAAAACGAAATAATAACACGATTCTACGAACCCTGACTTATCTTAAAACGTCTTGCAACATTCATGCTTTGTCCCAAGGAATTCTTCATAGAATTCTTGACTTCATTGCGCTTATCGAACAACAAATGGCCTGTCACGACGGTCGCATCAACGTTTTCGATGCATAATTATTATTCCGTACGCGATATCGACCGTTACTTACAAGAATTTTTAGAATAACATTGTTAACGAAGCAAAGAAGTAACAAAGAAGCCTCGAAGAATGTACGCGCGCACGAATAAATTAATCATGTTAATTAATTTAGATAGCTGAAAGCATGGAACGCGCGAACGAGTTTAACGAGTTCAAGAATAAGAGCGCGTTATCGCATAAATTATTAGCGATAATACTGATTCGCGTTATGGGATGAATGTTCCAAGAGTTGCTATTCCTAACGAGACTAATGTTGTTTAAAATTCTACCAGCGACAAAGCTTTTTTCACTTTTTCGTGTTTCGAGTTTGAAGTGTCGGTCACCGGTGACCACCGCTTCGCTCACGGTGTCAAAATCTCGTAGAAAAAAATATCATTCAAAAGGAATGGGGTGTTCAATCATTTAAACAGAGTACACACTATTGGTCAATCGTTCGTTGTTTCGTTACAAAGTTTACAACACGTTCCAAGTTTGAACTGTCGGTCACCGGTGACCACCGCGTCGCTCACGGTGTCAAAATCGTGTAGAAAAAGATATCATCTAAAAGGGAGGAGGGGGTGTACAATCATTTAAACAGAGTACATACGATTGTTCGTTTTTTCGTTATAAATGTTACAACGCGTTCCAAGTTTGAACTGTCGGTCACCGGTGACCACCGCGTCGCTCACGTTAAAATCTCGTAGAAAAAAATATCATCTAAAAAGGAGGGTGTGTACAATCATTTAAACAGAGTACACATGATTAATAAATCGTCTGCTTTTCCCTTATAAATTTTACAACACGTCCCAAGTTTGAAGTGTCGGTCACCCGTGACCACCGCGTCGCTCGCGTTAAAATCTCGCGGAAAAAAATATTGTACAAAAGAGGGGGTATGAAACAAAGTATGCATGATTGGTAATCGTGAAAATGTAGCCGCGGAAAATCCGAAAATGGACTCTCGTGTTTACGTAGAGACTGTTTTGCGCGTGATCGTCGGAAGGCCATGCCAAAATCGTGACGGAGCTGTGTCACGGTTTCGAAATGTCGCGATACTTACGTAAACCGGCGAAAAATGCCCGCGACGGATCCCTCCGGTGTCCATTGGAAACGGGGCATGAATTCTGGGTGCGTTCACCTCTGACGTAACGAGACGCGCGATTGAAAGGAGTCCTAAAAAAGACTCGACCCGACGCGGCGTCCGGTTCCCTGATTAATCCTTCACCTTCCTCCGCAGTTGGACCGGTATGGAAATTATTTCGTTTTGTTGTTCAAACAAAATCCTGGACCGACGCTGCCTTCGTCGAGAAAATCGACTTCGAGCGTTAGATCCAAGCCCGTAACTAGCCTCACCAGAATGGGGCACACCTGGGTCCCTCACAGGGGCCCCCTAAAAAGAAAAGAAATTGCATTGGAAAATAATTATCAAATAATACGAAACCAACAACCTCAAACCTATGTTTATCGTTAGCTATGATAGAATTCAATTGCATTTAAAATCTGTGTGTTTGTGATTCCCCTGAGACTTCCGCTATTCTGGCCCGATTTAACCAATATTTCGTTTAGTTACTCTGTAAGTAAACGAGCAAAATTTTATCTGATCAAATGTAAAATTTAAATTATAAATATTTTCTCCAAACAAACCGGTCGAACAATAAAAATTGTACGGGTTTTTAAAGCTGTAATAGACTTTTATCTTTTTGTGAATCGTACGTGGAGCGATCCAGCCGTGACTTTTGCCCGGGGGCGCTGGAATATCCAAGCACGGGCCTGTTTAAAGATACCTTAATCTGGAGATAGAACTCGTATCTCGGAACGACTCGTTGTGGCCGCTCGTAGCACCTTTTACGAGCGAGATTCTCGCAAAAAGTCGGAGATAACTCGGCCGGGGACGTGTCTTCCGCGTCGCGGCGAAACCACGTCAGTGTATAATAAATAATAATGACGATAATTAATGTCGAACGGCGCGGCGATTCCCGCGAAACGCGTCCTAATAGCGGACGCGACGTTTAACAAGCATTACCCTACGGCCACTCCGTTCCCGATCCCGCGCGATCTTTCGTTTCGTGCCGACTATAAGCCACGGTGCAATAGTCCCGGGAACACGGAGAACGTTAAACAACAGTTATAATAATTGTCGAAACGCGGTGAAACTCGTGGCGCGCGAAATTATTATTACTCGTCCCGGGGAACGGGTTAGAACTCCAGTCAAAAGTGTCTTCAATTTCTTCAATTTTCTATTTTTAAAAATAATAATCATTGATTGCTTAAAATAATCGTTTAAAAGTGAATTTATTAGGATTCACAATTGAAACAAAATAGGACAGTGGCAGGGGAATTTTTATCCGTTTCAAGTTTCGTATTGACCCCATGACGTACGATTTAATGTAATTTTTCAAACTTGTACTATTTAATTTTGCTTAAATTTGTTCGTACAAGGAATGATCATGGAAAAGAATAAATTCCTTTTACGAATACCTCGTGAATGCAAAAATACGTTGATTTTGACTTGATGACGAGTGAGTAGACTCGTCATTGTACGACAAGGGGTTGATATATTAATAATTCATTTGTCCAAGTTTTTAAAACTTTTCACAGTCAAATTTGAAACATCTCCAGAGCCAAGACTTCGATTCCTAGTGTGAAAGTATTTCCCTGTTTCGAATAGATATGTTTAACGAAGAAAATTCGATTCTCTCGCTATAAGATAGAAACAAAGATCGCGTATAAGGAAAAGTCTGTAGTCTCGATCGGTTCTCGTGGAATTAATTCGCAAAGATGACTTAACCTCGAAGGAATTCGACCACCTGGTCCCCTGGATCGTCCGTGTATTTCTGTCGATCGAAATTTTTCCGTCGACAGGTGTACGAACACGTTTCGATTACGCTAATCGAAACTGCTGATTCCGGTCGAGTCGGGCACAGCGAAATGCCGCGGAGTCGTTTTACATTCGCGATTTACACGCACGATAACGACGCAAAACTGGGAAAAATTATTATTATTACTATTACCGCTAACATAATAAATTTCTAACAAATAATATTTACGAATTCTCTAATCTCGAGTACGCGTAAAATTGTACATAAAAATACATAATTAGAGCAAACATCGATACTGATAAATTTTTCAATAATACCATTATCACTATAATGGTTCGAAGAAATTAACGCCATATGGAACATAAAAAAAAATAATTTTATTAATACATGAAAAATATACGTATCATTTACGAATTCGTTAACTTTGACGTGGCGTTAAAAAGATTCTCTCGAGGCGTGGACGCGTGAGAAGCGTCGCGACGCTTGTGAATCGCGGGATCGTCCGCTTCTGATTCCAACGGTCTCTGGTTGCAATCTCGTCGAGAAGGTGGGAGCTTCGATGTCCCGGAGCTTTCGACGACACGCGAGTGATTCCGCGCGTGCGCCAGGCGTCGCGACGCTCCGTTGTCTCGTCGCCACCCGGTATAGCGAGCATAGGTACACACCTACCTACGTCCCCGTCGAATCTCATGGCGCCAGTTTGAAGTACGCTCCTTCTGCGAATGCACTCTCTCTCGCGTTGGCCGGCGATCGCGACTGTTTTCAAATCTCCCGCGCTCCCCGATCGAGACACGCCGCGGGGCAAGTAAATCGTCCTACTTCTCTTCTTTCTTTTCCCTTGTATTTTTTTCCCAACCCTCGTGATGATTTACAGCGTGCAACGACACCGCTGCTCGCGTTTTGTGAATCTGTGCGTCGCCCGGAACGCGTTCTGTGCGCTTCTGTGTACTCACGTGCGGTAGGGGCGCAATATATCTTCGCGCCTCGGAGGTCGAACGTTCTTCCCGATGGACGGGTTTACTAATTACTGCTCGGTGATATATCGACTACGGTTCGATTCACGATTCAATAATTACCACCGCCGTTTTCACTATTTTTTAGGGGGAAACACTCGACAACATTTACGAAATTAATTTCGAAAATTCGAAGGGTTCTAGAAGATTCTACGGACCATCGTGCAAATTTTTATGAAACTCACGTGATATATCGTGGGGTCGTTTTAAAAAATTCATTTGGTTTGCGAATGCAATTGTTAACTATATAGCCTCTTGTAGATCATCTACAAGAAGAAGATTCGTGTGCAATTTTTCTGGAAAATTTACTGATATCCCTCATTTTATCCTGGGGTTGTATTAAAAAATTCATTTATTTCGTGAATGCAATTGTTAGCTATATCGCCTCTTGTAGATCATCTACAAGAAGAAGATTCGTGTGCAATTTTTTTGGAAAATTTACTGATATCATCCCCCATTTTATCCTGAGGTTGTATTATTAAATTCATTCGGTTCGTGAATGCAATTGTTAACTATATAGCCTCTTGTAGATCATGTACAAGAAGTAGATTCGTGTGCAATTTTTCTGGAAAATTCACCAATATCGTCCCCGTTCCATCGATCCCCCGCACGTGCCTCTCAGGTTGCATCGATCACGCAGACGATCTAGTTTAACACTAGAACTACAGACAATTACAGTGAATTTATTTGTACCAAAGAAATTAGAACGATAGATACATGAAAAAATATTCGATGCAATGGAAATAAATGTATATTCATTCTCTTATAGAAAATTACAGTAAACTTTCAAAATAAATTTTTTACAAGTCTTATTAGAAATTACGAATGGGTCATTTTGATTGCTTTGGTAGTTCTAGTGTTAAAATATAAATTTACCATAAATATAGAACCCGCTCCAAAAATATCGGTTTCAACGTGTTTCTTTTCCCCCAAAATTCATTTCAATTATACTATATCCAACGTTACTTTCGTACGCGAGGAGGACGATCGTCCACCGAGCAGATTCATCGAGTTTGATCTCGATCGATTTGTCTTTCATTTTCTTTTCCATTCGATAGGGTCGGTTTAAAATGGTTTTTTCGACGTTTTATTTTCTGTTTGCGGGGAAACGGGACGTCGAAGGAGACGAAACAACGCGAAACTGCGCGTTATCCCGCGACGGTAGCTATTTCGAACGGTCGGCATCAGCGTCGCTTAATATAGCGAGCATTTATCTAATTAATAGCCATTAGCCGCGCCGTACGATCTCGATAGTTAGCTCGGCTTACCGGCTGGACGTGTTGTCCCCGACGCGAAAGCTTCCTGTCGTCTTTCTTTCGCCCCCGTTGACACCTGTCACCTCCTCCGCGAGGCAATTTTTTATCACGTTTTGACAATAGAACCGCTCGAACGATTCCGGAAATCAAAGCACAACGAATCCATCGAGCCCTCCAAACGCGAAACACAATTTTATTCTATAATTCGGAACTTAAATATAAAAAAAAAATATAACGTTATTTTTTAATGGTCATCGAAAGATGGGTGCAAGGTGAAAATTAATCTGATAATCAACAGCTGTTCAATGACAATGACTACGCAATCAAAAATCATTTTAGAGGCTGAGAAAAATTTAGATACGTGGATTTTTAAATCTTTTAAGATTTTCATACGTGAGACTTCTAAAAAGGCTGTCGTTTGTCTTTGGATCGTGATTTCTTAGCACGTGGTCCATAGAACGTTACAACACATTCCTCTCGTGATTCTAATCAGATCATTGTCAGGTGACGAATATCAATTTTGCATCAAATATCAAACAACCCCCTTAATTTAAAATTTTCAAAGTATCGTTGTCCTAAATGATCGCGAGAGCAAAAAGGGATCGATTTTTTCGCGGTGGAGAAGTGGCCCGAGCCACGGAATCGCGGCGATGATTCACTCGCGGGCGAATCGCGTTCGTTTTTCTCTGATTCGCCCTCGAACGAGCATTTCAGATCGTATTCCTGGCAAACGAATTCGCCTGGGTGCAATTCGGCGACTGACTAACTGCGCCGACCTCTGTCCTTTCCCTTTCTCTGCGCTTTTGATGATTCACCTGCGACGGAATATAGCCGAGCTTCCAGGTAGAACCGTTTCAGAAATGGAAAGATCGTCACGCCTCGTTGGATTTTAACGTATCGAGTCCGTTAATGCCCCGACGCGCGCGTCACGGCGTCCACGTCGAACGTTATTAGCTCCTTTTCGCTTACGTCAATTCCGACCAACGCTAGAGTTCGTTCGACGCGTTATTTATACGCCGGAGCCACCAAATGGCCTCACCCGACCCATCGAAACTCGTATCGATATCTCGATGGACGTCAACCTCCCCCGCGACGTCCCGAAGATCTAAGGTAGTCGATTAATCGATAGGTCGATCGAGTATTATCGATACATTCGAGAAATTATACACTATCTTATTTAAGTAAGCGTTTTAAATTATTTTTTATTTGAAAAATCCCGCGTTCCAAGATCGTAAATTTCATTTACGACGGTCTGGAATATTAAAAATGGCGTCACTGAAATAAGAGAATATCAATATAATTCGAGTAGTTTCGACCCTAATCCCGAGTTCTACGTACACATTACGAACAGTAGAGGCGATGCAAAAGTAACAATGACAATTGATAAGAAATCCAGACTCGTGCCTAGTCGGGAGTATGTAAAATGTCGGATGACATTTATCTCGAGTGTCCTCGGAACACGAGACGGTCGATGGAGTGCAAGGAAAGACTAAACCAACTTGCTTTCGTCCCCGTTATCTCGCCATGTCAGATTTATCGAGATAATTTCGGGCACGACACCGTACGGCACTTCGATTTTATTGGTTCGTTTCCATCGCGAAAAACCGTATCGAGCGTCGAAAGGACGCCTCTTCAAAGGAGGTCCTTGTACATATTTGGAGAAGGATCGTCGTCGTTTATCGTTGACCGTAACACGATTTCTTTTCATTAAGCTCGAAACAGACCCGAGGGCGTTTCGCGATAAATAGAAAAGATAGTAATTTAGAAGACAGACACAGAAAAATATAGGATATAACTTTTTTATCGATAGCTCGAGTTTATTACGATTCTACTTGGCTCGCTGGACGCAGTATCTCTGCGTTTACGTTTATCGAGATTGCTAATATCATTATTTGTTTCACATCGGTTCTACCGTTTAGCGTATTTTTTATTTGAATGTTCATATCTTACGAATGCGATAACACGGATACATTTACGTTGCATCGCTCGCTAAATCACAGATACGATTATTTCGAACTACGAGTAAACAATTCTGATACGATCTAATCGTCATGGAACTTTGCTATCGATTATATGACAGGTCTATTAGAATTTTTGCCCTCAGGATGGAAAGCAGTTGTTAATATTTGTAGAAATTACATTACAAATTAAATTGTTAATGATCGATGCTATCTATCGCTTCCTTTCGCTAAAAGAGTGGTCAGAACTTCCCGGGGAACCCCAATACCTTGTCCAAACACGAGCAACCAAGAGCAAACAAGATCAAACGCCCGATATTAAATTAACAGTCTCGTCTTATTGGACAAGGCGTAGAAACTTTTCAATAATATCGGAGTCAATATTGCTGTTCGTTTTATTTCACACGAACTCGTTCAACGGAAAAGAGAAAGTTTATTATTGTTATTCGATCGAATCGATACGCGTTTTCGAAAGTCTCCGGAGTCCACAGACAAAATATCATATCACAGTTCGCGAAGGATCGAAAGGACTTTCGAAAAGAACGGGGAAGACCCGTCGTTTCCTTTTTCATAGCAAACGAGAAGCGTGGCCACCGCGCGGAGGATCCTCGTCCCTATAAATAACCGGACGACTCCGTGAACCGTGGCGATTTCCGCAATGAAAATAAATCCAAAGCTCGTACGCGTCCAGAGGCTCGTCCGTTCACGTCCATTCGTAATAATTTTTCCGCAGGGACCGCTCGTCGATAACCAAACAAACCATCGGCCTTCATTTCGCCGCGAATTATAAACTCCGCGCGCGGCGATTCCGCGATGTTGCTACAAACTCCCCCCTGTTATCCTTCTTTCCGGTGGCCTAATCCATATCTTACCGGCGTCTTAGCCCCGGTTGCTCCGCGGTGATGAACGATTTCGCCCCGAAACTTCTTAGATTCGAGACCCGCCGATCGTTAATTTCAATCTTCGCTGCGTTTAATTTTAGCCACTTACTGGCAGTTGATTTATGGGATCGTCGGAAACAAACGAAACGCTCGCGGGACCCCGAACGGTCCAGCAAATTTTATTTACAAAATATGATCCACGTTGCGATCCGTTCGTGAATTCTTTACGATTCGATTTCATATTTTCATTCGTTGTTCGCGAAATTTAAAAATATCATCGAAATTATTATTAGGAAAATGCATGGAGTCTGGATTTATTCTGAAACGAGTAAAAAGCAATCGTTATGCGTTTACAAGGGGTCAGGACAATCAGACATAGATCATTGTCATTAATTTAAGCCTGTGAATTGTTGTATACTTGTATATTTTTTTTACGAGTTATATAATATTCGATAGATTTGTATTATTTCAAAAATCGACAAAAAATTATTAATGAGCTTTTTTAAATGAATATTCACATACCTCTACAAATGTGCTAAATAACGATATAAATAATAATGGGAAGTATTAGATTTGTTGTATACTTGTATATTTTGTTTACAAGTTATATAACATTCGATAGATTTGTATTATTTCAAAAATCGACAAAAAATTATTAATGCACTTTTTCAAATGAATATTCATATACCTCCAGAAATGTACTAAATAACGATATAATTAATAATGGGAAGTATTAGATTTGTTGTATACTTGTATATTTTGTTTACAAGTTATATAACATTCGATAGATTTGTATTATTTCAAAAATCGACAAAAAATTATTAATGCACTTTTTTAAATGAATATTCACATACCTCCACAAATGTGCCAAATAACGATATAAATAATAATGGGAAATATCAGATTTTCCATATTGATTGATAGGTTGGAATGAAAAATTGACTTTCGCGACCACTTTCTGATCGTCTTAAGATTTTATATCATCCAATGTAATATCGATAAATAATTATTATTGTTAGCTGAATGAATATTCACGTACCTCCACAAATGTGCTAAATAACGATATAAATAATAATGGGAAATATCAGTATCCTACGAATACTAAAGCGAATCCCGACAATTGTCATGCTACCGCGTTCCCAAGAGTAATCCTATATGCGCGAACTTTTACCCTTAACTAGCAGTTACACCATTAGTCGAACAAATTAGAATCCCTACAAATCCATTCCCAGACAAACTGTAACCACATAGAATCGTCCATTTTGCGAGGAATGGACGGGAGATGGCACGGGGCAGAGAATCCTCTTCCGGGCGAGAACGTTCGATCATCCCCCCCCGTAAACAATTAACTATTTCCCCAAAAGAGAATATCTCACGATTTTCCAGAGTCCACTGAACTTTCCACGTTTTCGTTCGGTCTGGAATACCCAAAACAACGTCTCGACCGCACCTGAGAGATTTACCAAAAATTATCAGATAATTATCCGGTGAAAAGAGTCCTCGTGGACGATCTGCACCTGCAGGAGCCTCGTGGTCCCAAAACGATGAGGATCGAGGGTTCCGTGTCATCCTGAACGACAAACTGCAGAGGCGTCACACGACGCCGCAGCTGTTGCCGGGCGCGGGCCCCAGGATGAGTCCGAAAGGACCCAGCCAAGATGGGCCCAAGATGGAGGTGAGGGTGTCCTGCGCCACGGGGCCCGGCGGGGAACCCCAGGGGATCCGTGTCAAGATCCCCGAGCCCAAGAAACGACCTATGAGTCCTCCGATGTTGGAGACGATGCGCGCCAGGTGTCCCTCGGTACCTGAGAAGGAGTTCTACCGGAAGACGTCGTCCCTGGACCGTCGCGACAGGTACCCCACGTTGTCCGGGGCGGAGATCAAGAGGGGAATGATCCCTGGGTCCGTGGACGCGCCCAGGGGTAAGAGGAACCCGATGCTGGACAGGAAGAATCGTTTCCCGACGATCTCGGGGGCGGAACTGAAGAGGAGCCTAGCCATCGGCAGGTGCCCGCTGGAGGACGGGCTGGACCTCAGCCTGGCCCCGTGGCCGGGCATGAAGTGGGCCTGCGTGAGGGTGTTGCATCTGTACTGTAAGGTGTTCGACCAGTTCGAGCTGTTCGAGCTGATAGTTAGGTAATTGAGCTGAGAATGCGCATGGCCATCCCCCGAGGACGTTGTTTTTGTGTTTCGTGTGCGAATCTGGCAGTGGTTTTCGAATTAGATGCATTGTAACGGAGCTTTTAGAGCTTTAAGAAGAAAAATATCGCTTGCAAGGTTAATTAGCTTTTCCTGTCTCGTCGAATGCTGGATTTTGGCGATCTAATGTTTCGAGAGAATACGGAGTATGGTGTAGACGTCCCTTTGATATGCTTACGGTGTCTCGCGTCGACTAATATTTGCTCCTTCCAGGCACGTGCCATCGCGGTTGATCGATCGTTCGGAAACCGAGTACTTATCGTCCCTTACACCGGTGCTCTAATCGTCCGAAGGCGAAGTACTCGCGCGATAAGATCGCGGCCAATTAAAATTCTAAAGGTCCATTAGCGCCGCGTGCACCGTGCAAATATAATTAACCGTCGTTGGCGCGGAACCGGAGTCCCCGATGGAAAAAACAGCGTCTCCCTGTTCCTTTTTCCGGGAGAAAAACGAGCGAAAATCTTCTCGAAGATCGCCTCTTGTCTCAATTTCCGGTTCTCGATATTTTCTTACTCGCGAAGCGCGAGATAAACTAGAGATTCCTCAGAGCGATCGATCTCAAACACCCAAGCATAGACAGTGGAATTTCTATACTTAATACTTTATTTATTATTATTAATTATTTATTCTTTCTATAATTATCATCTTTCTAGTTTAACTATCTTGGAAGATATTCAATTTTCCAGCCAGGAAGCAAAGAAAATCGCGAGGATGATTTTATGCGTCGCTTCGCTGGGGACAAAATTCAGTCATATAGCGAGGGACTACTGTACGCGTCGTTCGAGTCGACTCGACTCGGTTTGTTTCGTCCAAAAATTATAAACTGTAGCTTCGAGGACGTCTCTTCTTCTTTCGACGTCTCTTTTTCCGCTACACCGCGGAATTAATACGAGTCGACGGGCGTGGCCTCGATTTTTTCGCTTCTTTTCGGATTCCGGTCGAACGACGCCGCTTACAAGCGGTTTACGCGTGTACCACCCATCGTGGAATGTCGAGACAAATCGCTCGGTTTATATATCGTCCGGGGAATTAATTGCCCCGGTATAGTTTCGCCGACTGGACCAAAAGACGCAAATAGGCGCGCGAGACATCGTAAATTTTTACGTCGCCGTAACGCCCAGAGATTTTGAAATGGTCACTTTGTTGCGAAATAATGATCGCGTGTTCGTTAGTCTGTCGCTTTCGAAGCGATTTTCGGGTATTTCTGGGACCCTGGATGCTTTGGAATCTTCAGAGACACTTGAACAGAGATATCTTTACGTTGTTAATATTGTAGCTAATATTGTTTCAAAAATAGTACCGAGTTTCTAATAGATACATAGGAATATTAAATTATCGTGAGTTTCTTTGCGTGGAAATTTAAATAAATATAAATTTAAATTTTTAAATTATCAGTCGTCAACATCAGTTGATTTTCGAGCCTCGAATTCAAGAAAATAGTGATAGGAGTATGGTTCTACGCCTCTCTGCCGGGGAGAGATTCGGTCTTATAACGAGGGACTACTGTACGCGTCGATCGATCGCGCTAGAAGAGCGATCTGTTAATTTTCTTTGCACGGTGGACCATTTTGGACAACGAGGGTCCCCATATTGGAGGTTCTATTGTAAATTGAAACGATTCGTTCGATAACCTAGATCCACGCGTATCCAAGAAACAGCGTTCTTCGTCAAGATAATGCGAGGGACGCTGGGAGAACGGAATTTTGGGACACTCGAGGAACCCACACACCCTTCTTCGATGCTCTCGGTATCTCGCCCATTCTCTCAAACGAATTCTCCCCCTTCGGTGCTTATTTTTTACGAACTCCGTACGGATTCGACAGATAGACGAAAATGGCGGACGCAGGGAGCTCCCCAATTTCACGTTTCATAGTATTCTTCGACACCTCTGGCGATTAAAATTTATTTTACATCGAATTAATATTCTACTCTACAATTCAAATAGTCTTATTTTTTCTTTTTTTAGTCGTGTATTTCGATTGATGATTTCAGTCAAGGGTTAAGAAATAAAATACGCTTTTCAGACTCTGGTTTCCCAACGATACCATAAAATAAAAATTCTGACGCCCACAGATGCATGTAAAGATATTTTTTTTCTCAATTATTATGAAATACAGATTTCTTTGGGGGCTATTTCGATACTATTTGAAGATTGTAATTTAGGGGTGAGAATCGATGGTATCCCAGAGTAGTCCATAGAGCATCGATCGCTGCAGACCCATCATTTTGCTACGCAAAAGCTCACGAAGACCGCGTGCCACATGCTAATGGTCGTACGTCAATCGTATATAATCAAGGGGATGCATTTGCCAGCATTCATCGTCGTTCCACCGCACCCTTCCGGATGTCGAAGGTCGTCGGTGGTGCTAACACGACCTTCCCTTCCCTATATTTTCTGCATTCGTCGTCGATAATACAACGATAAGGGGTCGGTGGATAACTCGCGCGACGGAGACCCTTATCTCGCCCAAGGGGGGGGAGAAAACAGGGGCGGAGAAGAATAAAGCACCGCGGAGACAGAAGGAGTACCCTCGTAAATTCACCAATATTTTCTATCCGTCCGTATATTGAACAGAAACGAGGAACATTTTGCGACAGTTACATCCCCCTCCAATGGCGGGACCCCCAAAATAATTTACGTTTATGTTAAGAATAATGAAAACGATAAAACTATTTTATATTTATTATCGAAATTTGCATGATTAAATTACAAAAATTTTAATGCTGTAATTCCACCATTTTGTCTTCTATATTTTAGTGCATTTTATTTAACCGATTTTTTATTACAAACGAAATGAAACTGACTTTATAGAAGCGTACTAAATTATAAAAATTGTAATGTTAGGAACCCAACAATTTCATCACTTTGTCTCCAGATGGCAAACTAACTTTTGCAAAGTCACAATGTGGATATTATTATAAACGAAATGAAACTGACTTTATAGAAGCGTGAATTTGTACAGGTAGGAGTAAATTAAATTACAAAGATCGTAATGCTTGTAATTACAGCATTTTATTTTCTGTGTATTCGATCCTCCAAGTGGCAAACTAATTTTTGCAACGTTTCGACGTGGATTTCAAACACTTTGCCGCGTTCCAACAGCCTCGAAAGACCACGCGGAAACGATTCACGGGGATCGTCGCGGCACCTTTCAGGAATTATTCCTCCGGGGCGCAGCGAAACGGCCACCGTAATGTCACGTCCATAATGTCAGCGAAACGGTCGCCTTGTTTGCCGGCGGACCGTAACTCGCGGAAAGGGCTTTTCAACGACAAACAGTTCCCCCGTACCGTCTCCTCCTTTTTGCGTCCTTGTTAAGGGGCGATAACACGTTGAATCTCTCCCGTCGACGTACGTTCGCCGATATTTTACGAGCCACCGCGAGACCGTCGCGCCGAAGGGTGGATGCAAATTAACGTTGACGCCTCGTTAACTCCGCGACCGCGGAACGCAACCAGCCAGGATCGTAACTCATTCCAATTCGCCGTCCTGTCCTACCACGAGGGTCCTTTGCTCTCCTTCGTTAGCCAAACCCCCGTCCACCCTTTTTTCCCCACCAAAAGTCTCGGTTTAAATCATATTTTTTTCACTCGAACCATCTTATCTCCCACCATTTTATTTTATAATATAATCGTGTGTATTTAAAACCTTGATGGGGGGAAGATAATAACGAGAACATTGTTATTTTTCAACCCTTAACCGGTATCGTATTTCAACACCCCCCCACCTAAGTACTGAATTTTCTTTTTCTTTTGATGTCGCTGCTTCTGATTTTCAAATAATAAAGAAAAAATTTCTACTCACTGATTTAAAATTTGTGATCCTCTTTGAGTCGACCATTTTGAAACTTCGTCAAGTAAAAAGTGTTTGTAATTTTTTAACTGGTGAATGAAGCCTGTTTGATATTTTTTTTTCGCTTGGCGGGAGGATAAGTGGAAAACGTGAGTCGTTCGAGAAAGACGTCGATGTTTGCATTAATTAGACGATTAGCGGGAATCGTGTTGCGGAGTGAGCGCAATAAAACTCGATTAGAGGCTTTATCAGGGCCGAGGCGTATCTGGAGTTAATGAAACACCACGGACAAATATTTATCGTCCGTGATATCCTCGGTCTAATAGATACGTTCAACAAGCTGTTAACGTCCGCTCCACATACACACGAGGGCACTTTTCTAAGCAACGGCGAGACATTAATCTTCTCTCTGCTCGCTGGAAATCTCATTTAACTGTGATTCTTATCTGACCAGCAGAATCGATTTTTTCACCATCACTCTTCCTTACGGTTGGCCCCCTTAACAGTTACAGAATGGAATACGATTTTTGTTAATTTTAATCCACCCACCCGTAACCCTCTGTGTGTTTTAAATCGCGTCTTTGAACTCTAATCTTATCCAATTTTGTGTGGAAATTCGTCACGTTGTTAAATTAACTAAGGCTCTGGAAACTTTTCTATATCGTTTGCCAGTTTTGTGAAATCGATTTCGAAGTTTAAAATGGTCGATTTTTGTTTGTTTGTTTAGTTCAGATTCTGTTTTCTGTTTCAGGAAGAATTGCACGAGCTGCAAGTGTCCGCGGGAGGCGCACGACGTGTGCCACGAAGAATGGGTGTCGGTCAGGTCTCGATTGGGCCTCAAAGGCGATGAGTCCGCGTTGCCAGTCGGTTTCGATCCCAGGAAGAAGGGCCTGGCTTGGGCGCCACCCGGTCTTCCGGCCCACAAGGTCGGTAATATTTCATCCAACGCCCCCCGATTGTCCATTTAACGCGTCGATTATCAGGCACAGATAATATAAAAACTTCTATGTTGACTTACAAATCGGAAATCAATGTGTATTTTCATTTTGTCTTTTATCACAATTTTTTAACAGGATTTCCGTATATCCAATAAACGATTTGATGTCGATATCGAAACGATACCGGGCTCTAACGAGATATAATAGGCTCGTCGGAACGAGCTGTTCCGCGTTCGCGGTTAAGTAGTCGGTTTACAAACGGCGACGAGCGCGCGCGTGCTTGGCACGCTCCCAGTTTTCAATATTTTCCAAAGCCCTCAGACATAAATTATCGCCCCGAGGCTGGTCTTTATCACCGCGACAGCAGATGCTTTATCGTTCGACGCGTTTCCTCGATACGTTTAACTCCCGTACTCGAACGATAACTTTAACGTTAGATTAGGACTCGAGTAATAGAATCACTCGTTTATATCTATTCAACAACTTGACAGATCGGGCGATCGACTGAGGAAGATAGTAAAAAAATTTATATCTCTGTCGTATTTGTACGAGGCTATCGTCGATGGATAGGCGAGATTCTTCCGATTAAAATGAACCCAAACACGACCACTTTCTGACTACTTTTAGTCACACATAATTTACAGTATTTCAGAAATTAGTATAATAATCTGGAATTAAAAGTGTTCCGAATATAGCCGTGTTTGGACTCATTTCCATCGGGATAACATCGCCTATCTGTTAAGAATACTCTCTCAACGGTACTCTAAAAAATGCTATATTATTCGTATTATAGTCATGAGATCATTATCGACGATGTTTTCCCGATGAAAATGAACCCAAACACGACCACTTTCTGACTACTTTTGGTCACACATAATTTACAGTATTTCAGAAATTAGTATAATAATCTGGAATTAAAAGTGTTCCGAATATAGCCGTGTTTGGACTCATTTTCATCGGGATAACATCGCCTATCTGCTAAGAATATTTTCTCAGTGGTACTGTGAAAAATGTTGTTGATGAAAATGAGACCCAACGGGGTCGTGTTTGAAACCTCGCCCAATTTATCGACAGTCTCGATTCTGTTACTCGTGAGCGACGAGTCTTATCTCGCTGACTGCAACAAGATCGATTCACCTGTTGCAGGTGGAAGAGTACTTTTCCATGCTGCCAGAGATCTCCGTGCCGCGGCTCGGCACGCCCGGAGAAAGATACAGGGACCGACAATTAGCGATTCAGCTGCCTAAGCAGGACTTAGCCACAGCCTACTGTCGCCACTTGAATCCGAAACGCGCCAGCAGCGCTGACGACTTTATGGCCGCGAGGAACGAGATCGCGCTGGACATTGGGAACGTGCAAGAAGTGCTCGAGTGTGATATCGTGAGTTTCCAAATGAAATACCTCGATACAAGCACACAGACGTATCTGGACGTGTTGCTTTATCGAGGGAGGTCTGCTCGTAATCGAGATGGATCCACGTACAATCGTGGATGGAGTTGCGACTTTATTTCTTATTCAGTTTATCGTGTTTGTCGGCAGGATTGCGGCGCATGCCACGCGCCCCTGGAATACGGAAGTCTCGCAGTGTCAGCGAGCAAATTGGATCTTCTTTATCATCCGAGGTGCTTTCGGTGCTCCGAGTGCAAGGAGCTTTTGGTCGATCTCGCATACTGCGTGCACTATGACACTCTGTTCTGCGAGAGGCATTACGCCGAACAGCTGAAACCCAGGTGCGCGGCTTGCGACGAGGTTAGTACATTTTTAATTTCTGTTTTTCGAATTCTCAAAGTCCCCCTGCAGGATAATAAAAAAGACTGTTTAGACGTCAGCGACAATTATCAGCAAAGTCTTAGATCGAAATTTTTCGGCGAAAAAAAAAATTTCAAATCGTTCCAAAAAAATTATTTTCAGTTGCAGGGGTCAATTACAATCATTTTTTGTGAATAGACATAACCCCGAAATCCTACGCACTTTCGAGAAAAAAATTCGAGTAGGTGTTGAAATTTTTCCTCAAAATTAAGAAATTTCAAATCATTCTAAAAAAATTATTTTTGGTTGGAGGGGCCAATTACAATCACTTTTGGTGAATACACTTACCTTCGAAATCCTACTCACTTTCGAGAAAAAAATTCTTTACCGATAATATACTGGGTGGACAGAATTTCATGCGTATGTTTAAAACTCGTAACTCTTGAGTGGATTGTTTCAAAATGCAAATGGTAATGGGGCTCTGGAGTATACCTCGTCTGTGATCAGACGAGAATATCGTTCGTCGATGAGGCAGGGAACTGGAATAATCCTTTCGGGAGAAAACGAAATGTCAGTACCACGAACAGGCGTTAAAAAGAGTGATTAGTATCAAGCAATTGTTGCTCAGTAGTGGTGAAAGATTTAGTTTGATCATCTTTAATAAAATATCTAAAATGAAAGTAGGGACGGTACTCGACTGCCAGTGTTGGTCTGCATCAAAACGTCTGTATCTACTGAAACCATCCTTACCGACAGCAGATACTCTTCGACTTTCGATTATGCACTTATCGATTGCTCGCAACGTATGTATCTCGAGACGCGTTTCAAACTACAACGCGGGAAGCTGAGAAGCGCTCGACTCGACCGAACAACACTTTCCCCGTTTCGACGATTTAAACGAAAAGAAAAACAATAAATAGTTCGCGCTTATCTTTTCTCGTCCCCGTTTACGGTTAATGAAGGACCAGAATCCTGACGGAGGTGTCTCGACATCCTTTCGCCAGGCATTTTTATCGCTCGTACGACATTGCCTTCGCATTAAGAAAACCTGAAATCCCGTCGGCGACCCAAATGCACCGACCGGCTGTCAAGGTGCGCATAAATCGCGATTCGTGCCAAGCTCAAGCGTTTTATTAGCTCGTAAGTTAACGAGACTCGTCGGTCCGTGTTTTCATGTACGATCTATCCGACGATATTGATGAGATTCCAGTAAATTCACCGTCGAGCACCGTAAAAACGGGACGACGTTACGCGTTTCCATTTTATTATGTGTTTACGAAACGATTTTTTTAAAACAAGGTCACTTTACAACCTAAATTCTTCTCACAATTCGAAACATTCTTTATTTTATATTCGACAGGAATTTCTGTCAATTTCTTTCGATTGATCTTCGATCTCTAGACAGAGATAAAAGAACCAGTGAAATTCCTTTTTTGGCAGAGTTGTCATTTCGTACAAATTGTACATTATAATTTAAATCAGATTCTATGAAGAATATTAGTCAAAATTAGAATGTTACAATTAAGTCAAGATTCATAATCCACTGCAAGGCGAATATTTGACGACAGTTGTGAGCTTTTACATGAATTGTGTCTCCAATTTTTTGATTATACATAATTATCGATGCTCGTGATTTTCAAACTATATCAGTGAACTTGTAACGCGATATCTGGTTTCATACATTCGACAAATATATACCGGGAGATTCCAATGAAATTCGCGGCCATTTTGTTGACAGTTTTTCATCCCCCGAGCCGCGAACACGGTCTCTTGACGGAACGATCAATTACGCGGGACAGTTTGGACAGCGTTTGTCGGTTAATCGTAAACAATCCGAAAATATCTGGAGCATAATGATATTAAGTGTCGCGCAATGGCGGCGGTGTTGTTCCGTCGCGTCGCGCGGGAACTGGGCCGGTTTCGGCTTTATTTAGATGGACGGAAATAGGAATCGAGTATCATACACGCTTGTTCGTCACCGTACGGGCTGCGCAATGCGAATTATGTTGCAAAAACGTGAATAATCGACGACGATTTGACGAAACTCGCGACCGTTTTATCTCCGACTAACCGATGACTAATATCCAAATCCTGCACGCTGGTGTATTTTCGAACCCTTACGGGTCCAACGAAATCGAAAAAATTTCTCGCATACCACGATTCTGGGCCAAAGGAACCATTAATAATCTTTCATTTTTAAAATTGCAATTTAAAGAATTGTTATATCTTTCTTGGTGCTCCGATTCAAACTTTCCTTTTGTAAAACTATCCACGTGAATACTTGTTCTCGTGATTTTAGAAATATAACATAGAACATTTCCAAGTCGTATACTTTTGATATTGTCAGCGTTGCAATGCTCAGCGTGCAGTAGTGCCTCTCTTATTGCAATCTAGTTGGGTCCGCCCAGATGACACTTATTGTTAGAGGAGTTTGGTGTCACTGTTCTTGGAACTGGTCGAACACGTAAGGTTCAAGACTACTATGGAAGCTCTTATTTTACCGTTACAATTGCTACCCGGTTAACTGTAAAAATCTCTTATTCCTTTTTCTAAACCGTCGTCTCCATCGAATTTTCCGCGCGTTTCCGGATTCGGGATCGAGAGCTCGTTGTGGACGATTTATTTCCTTAAAACGTGAACTAGACAGCTCGAAGGTAGCCGGCGAAACGTCAGCTGTCGACGTTCGTTACTCCCTTCGTGCGTGTAACAGGCGTCTTGAATTGGTTTTCTTCCAACCGGAAACCCTGTCGTTTGATCGTGCCCGCGTCGGGTCGGTAATCTATTTTGATTTCTTGTCGAAGCTCCCACCACGATCTGCGGCCTGTCCAGACACCGAGAACCGTCCCCGTCTTTTATTAGAGTCAGTCAATTGGAGGCGAACCGAAAGCCGAGCGAACCGCGAGAATAATCGAGACGAAACCGCTCCTCGCCTTCTCGATCCGCCATAAACGAGGAACACGAGAGAGGGAGCGCTCGTCTCACGACTCGATTTCGCCCGTGGTTTCGATCGAACTCGAATTTACGACACGCGAGACCCTACGGAGACGGTCACGAAGGCGCTCGACGCGCGACAGTATCGCAGACGAGAAAGGTGGTCTCGAGTTTCCGGGTAAGTGAAGTGAGCCACACTCTCAACCACCACACGAGCCACCACACAGGATACAAAATCCCCCACCAACGACAACCATCGCTTCCTATTCGAGATACAATTTTACACTGCCAAGAGAAGCCGGTGCCAATGTGACTCTATCGATTCCAATTCATTTGATTAATTTTATTCTATCAGGAACAAGTTTAAAACTGTTCTAGTAGGCCAGTTAGATTCTATCGATCGTGTCACCTATGTACTCAATCACCAATTTGAATGTTCAAAACCAATGTGATTCTATCAATCGAAATCCAATCTATTCCTGCAACTTTATTCTACCAAGAGCTAGTTTAAAACTTTTCTAGTTGCCAGTTAGATTCTATCGATCGTGTCACCTATCTACTCAATCACCAATTTGAATGTTCAAAACCAATGTGATTCTATCAATCGAAATCCAATCTATTCCTGCAACTTTATTCTACCAAGAGCTAGTTTAAAACTTTTCTAGTTGCCAGAGAGATTCTATCGATCGTGTTACCTATCTACTCAATCACCAATTTGAATGTTCAACACCAATGTGATTCTATCAATCGAAATTCAATCTATTTGAGTAACTTTATTCTACCAAGAGCTAGTTTAAAACTTTTCTAGCTGCCAGAGAGATTCTATCGATCGTGTTACCTATCTACTCAATCACCAATTTGAATGTTCAACACCAATGTGATTCTATCAATCGAAATTCAATCTATTCGAGCAACTTTATTCTACCAAGAGCTAGTTTGAAACTTTTCTAGTTGCCAGAGAGATTCTATCTATGGAATCTTTTATCTGTTCAATCACCAATTCGAAAGCTTGATACCAAATGTGACTCTATCAATCGAAAGCTTCTAAACTATTCGACCAATTTTATTTTACTAAGAGTAGGTTTAAAACTATCCAAGTCAGAATCAGAATCAATTAATCGAGTCTCCTATCTATACAATCACCAATTCGAAAGCTTGACACCAATGTGACTCTATCAATCGAAGGCTTCTAAACTATTCGACCAATTTTATTGTACTAAGAACAAGTTTATAACTGTCCAAGTCAGAATCAGAATAAATCAATCGAGTCTCCTATCCACTCAATCACCAATTCGAAAGTTCGACACTAATCTGAATCTACCAATCCAAAGCTCCCAATCTATTCGACCAATATTCTACCCTACCAATGCTCTATAATTCCTCTAGTCACAATCACATTTTGTCTATCAAGTCTCCTATCTATACAATCACCAATTCGAAAGCTCGAAACTAATCTGAACCTACCAATCTAAAGCTCCCAATCTACTCTCCCAATTTTACTCTACCAATGCTCTATAACTCTTCTAGTCACAATCACATTTTGTCTATCAAGTCTCCTATCTATACAATCACCAATTCGAAAGCTTGACACTAATCTGAACCTACCAATCTAAAGCTCCCAATCTACTCTACCAATGCTTTATAACTCCTCTAAACACAATCAGATTTGATCTATCAAGTTTCCTATCCACTCAATCACCAATTTGAAAGCTGGACACTAATCTGAACCTACCAATCGAAAGCTCCCAATCTACTCTCCCAATCTACTCTCCTAATTTTACTCTACCAATTTAAGCCCCTAACACTCCCACTCGTAAATCAGAATCTACCAATCGAGTCTCCCATCAATCCAATCACCGATCCAACTATTCACCACGAATGTCCACCAATCTATCGAAAGCTCCCCCCAAGTGGACCCAACGACCAATCTATTAGCCTCCCCCGTGTCTTTCGTCCAGATTCGATCGAATCTCGCGCCTCGTCCAGCAATAAAATAGAAAAATGACCGACGGAAGCACGCGTTTCTACCTTGGTGGCGTTTGCGACGGATCGTAAAGAATCGTTTCGGGTCGTAAAGCGTTTGGGGACGAGTGTTTAGCAGGCTCGTAAATATCGCGCGGAGGGACGCGTACGCGAGCTCTTGTCGATCATCTCGGAGGACGCTCTCTGAGCCCACGGACGGGAAACAAACGGTCTTTATAGAAAAGCATGGGCGTGACGGTGACGCAACGGGTGGTTATAGCGTCGTACACGTAAAATTCCGGCCGCGTTTTCTATTTCGGGAGGCGTCGCGGTTCGCGTGTCTCGGCGTCGACCTGTCGTCGCGACGCACCGGTGCAACATTTCTTCGACATTTCTCTAGCGAGACGCGGGAGACGTGGAAGTTTAATCCACTTTGCATTATCACGTTGTTCCTATTTTTATTTATCATTTATTCGTGTCTCTCGGTAATTTTGCAATTTGTGAAGCTTTGCTTTGTGCACTATTCTCGTGTTCCGAATAAAATTGAAATTTAAATTAAGGATAAGGTCAACGCATGGTATTTTAATCTGGCAACTAGGGGCAGGATTAATTAACGCGTTGATCGATACGTTGAAAGAAGTATAAATCTGGTTTACAGCGGTTTCCAATTGTCCTGTATTTGCTAGAATGGAGCCGTAACACTGATGGTCAAGCATCGAAACGAGATTTATTCGTGGGCGTTCGAGCGTCTCCGAAATAATTCGAATAGCTCGTTAAGAGAATTCGCGGGAGTGGAAATAAATTTATCGCACGGTCGTTCGCGGTTATGATTTATTAGCCACCGCCGGAGAACAACGCGTATGACGATAAATAGTCTCGCGGAGGCCAAACATAACAAAGATCGAGCCAGAATATCTGTTTCCGTGATTCTTTCCGGGCGGTTTCCGGAAATAGAAAGGTCCAGCGTCTCGTCTACAAATTACAGAAAACTTTGTTGAACGAACGCTTACGAAACGGACTTATTCTCATGTAAATACTAAACATCGATATATTTATATTTTATAAAGTTCATTGTTCCAGTGATAGAATAGTTTCTGTCTAAAGAATTCTTTGGGTTTCTGTTTGGAAGTGTTCTGCGTTTACTGTACATTTTCTGTACAAGAGTCTAACAGTGCTGGAAACGCGAAATTAATTTGACGACACGAACGACACACGGCGCAGAGGGCCGCCGTTCCGAAAATAGCGTCGAGCTTTTGCAACGCGAAGATGAATGGCGTGAATTTGGGTCAGCGGGGTCGTGCGACTAAAATAATTAAGAAAGAGTCGAACAACCCCTGGCGGACGAAGAGAGTCGTCGGAGGGTTTCGTTGCTACGAAAGTCACGCGTTCTGCCTTGGTCTTTGCTCTTGACCGCTTCCGGGTCACCGGGATGTTCGACCCGTTCGCCTCCTCGAGGTCAACTGCAACAAACAATTCGAAAATTTGTTATATCATTCGATAAGGGTAGCCACGACACAATATTTTTAATATTTTAATATTTTTAAACGGTTGAAATGACTTTTTCAAAGAACTCTGCCTACTTGTGGGATCGTAACGAAATCGATCTTATTTTTGTTTTGTCGTTTTTCGATCGGTAGATCTCTCTTAAAGAATATTCATTATTTCCCGAATTAACAGAAGTGACAGAAAATTTCACAATATTTATATTGATACAGCAATATTTTAGGATACAATAAAGATTGTAATAACACGGGAGTCTGCGAGCGTTTTCTCACAGAGTTTCTCGACCCCTGAAATATTTCAACATTGGCCACGGTTGTTCGATAAACAAGTGTGTTTCTAAATGGTCCCGAAAATAAAAATCCGTGGAACCAAGCAGGCCAGGCGATAGATCCTCATGGATCTATCCGTCCGTTATGAAATCGTTCCAGAAGCGTTCGGCTACTTGGCTGAAATGTGATCGCGATCCATAAATCACCGTGCGACGTGCGTCTAATGGAACTTCTTCCAATAGCTCGCATAATTAATTACTGAAAAGATGGCACAAGAGCACATTTATCATCGAATATTTTTTCATCCGTCGAAACAGAAACAACCTACAGCGAGATAGTTCTATCGTTTCGATTTATAGCGACTGTACGAGTTAAGGAATATCTATCGTTCGTTTGATCGATCGTTGAAGATATTGACGTACGATCGATCTATTAATTTTCCATTAAGGAAAACTGGGCGTTGTTGAGCATCGTGTAGAACTAGTTTAGTTAAACCAGTTTTAACAGACCCGGTCTGTCATTAAGTCGTACTACAATAATAGCTGTTGCTCACGTACGAGATTAAACGGGACATATGTTTACACGAACGTTTCCCATTGTCTTTGCGTCCTCGATCGACCTAAAATACTCTAATTGTAGCATTCGCGGGTATAGTTTATTGTCTACATAAACGTTTCCACCGGTTGTTTTACGGCCCCCTGTTCGGGCAAGGGAAACTTTAATGCTGTTGCTCGCGGAGTGTCGAGCAAGTCAGGAATGAGAAGATATAAATCATCTTGAGAATCTCTCGGGGGGCCAGAATAGACCAGACGATGATTAATACTTCGAGGTTTTTAAATTTTTGGGACTCTCCAAGATCAATATTGTCTGAAAAAGGTTGGAACTGAAAGACTGATAGATTCTTAAATAGGTATGCTTATGAAGTTTCAACCAGGTGCTGATTGCAGAGGTTTGACTAAGTTTGAGAATGTTTTAAGACCAAAGAAGGCTGTAAAAGTATTTGTATTCAAAATCTTGTGGTTCTTTATGATCTCAATAGTGTTTAATTCCAATCAGGCGAAGAATGCAGAGGTACGAGCAAGTTTGAGAATGTTTTTAGACCAAAGAAGGCTGTAATAGTCTTTTTATTAAAAATTTTGTGTGGTTTTTATGATCCTGGTGGCGTTTAGTTTCAACTAAGTGAAGATTGCAGAGGTTTGAGCAAGTTTGAGGATCTTTTAAGACCAAAGAAGGTTCTAGAAGTCTTTTTATTCAACATTTTGTGGTTCTTTATAATCTTAAAAGCGTTTAGTTTCAACCAGGTGAAAATTGCAGAAGTTTGAGTCAGTTTAAGGATGTTTTAAGACCAAAGAAGGCTGTAATAGTCTTTTTATTCAAAATCTTGTGGTTTTTTGATGATCTTGATAGTGTTTAGTTTCAACCAAGTGAAGATTCCAGAGGTTTGAGTCAGTTTGAGAATGTTTTTAGACCAAAGAAGGCTGTAATAGTCTTTTTATTCAAAATCTTGTGGTTTTTTAATGACCTTAATAGCGTTTAGTTTCAAGTGAAAATTGCAGAAGTTTGAGTCTGTTTGAGAATGTTTTAAGTTCAAAGAAGAGTCTAGAGTCTTGAATTTATTCAGAATCTTGTGGTTTTTTATGAGTTTCAAAGCATTTAGTTCCAATCAGGTGAAAATTGCAAAGGTTTGAGTCAATTTGAGATTGTTTGTAGACCAAAGAAGGTGCTAGAAGTCTTTTTATTCAAAATCTTGTGATTCTTAATGATCTTGAAAGCGTTTAGTTCCAACCAGGTGAAGATTGCAAAGATGTGACTAAGTTTGAGAATGTCTTAAGACCAAAGAAGGTTCTAGAAGTATTTTTATTCAAAATCTGTGATGCTTAATAATCTTGAAAGCGTTTATTTCCAACCAGTTGAAGATTGCAGAGGTTTGAGTCACTTTGAGTGTCTTAAGACTCTCTTTGAGCCCAGAAAGTTCCATTTTTCTTGGAATGCTACCAGGAAAGATTAGAAAGGAGGCGTTTCAGAGACAAAGAGGCGGTAAAACGAACGATTCTAGAGGGTGTACGTCCACCTGGCACCAAGTGGAACGACGAAGACCGAAGGTAAGGTCGTCCTACGGTCGTCAGACACGGCTGCAATGTTTCTGGCGGTCTAATTCGGTTGGCTCGCTTAGTGGCTTCGCCGAGATCTCGGTGGCACGCTTTTCTCCGACCGTGGCACACGCGTTTCGATCATCGACCGAAATAACATTGGCATTGTTCCGTTTCCCTCCAGAAGAACCGGCTTTCGTGGCAAACCGGGTCGACTAATTTCGACCCTTCGTCGAACGTGTGTAATGTCGCGCCTTCTACGGCCGGAACCACCTCCATCGATCTTCCTCTAATCTTTCTTCGACCTTCCATCGATCCCGAGCTTTAGGTAATCGCGCTTTCGGCGACCAACGGTGAAATTAATTTTCATCCATTTGGATGGAACTGTACCGACGCGGGATAAATTTATCGCGACAGTTAACCGGCCCTGAACCGATCCAGCAGTTGCACTCGCGATTTAAATACTCGATGAAGCCCCTCTTTTCTTTCGCTCGATCAAACAAACAGACCACTTTGGAATACTGTTCCAGAGAAAATATTCGAAGATCAATAGTGATAAACGCGGTGTAAGTTCCTGCAAATGATCGAGGCATTTGCCTCTGCGAGAACAGAAATTGCAACATGTGTTTATTAACAGTTTAAAAATTATGATCCTGTTACGTCCGTCTTACAGCTTGTAAATACTAAGTGATCGACAGTGTATACTGCTTGCAGATTTACAAAATAAATGGACAATCGACTGATAAGAGCTTGGTGATTTCAGAACGTCGATCGATTACAATTCGTTGTTCTTAAAGTGATACGGTTCGTCACAATTGTTATTTAAATTATTGCATTTAGGTTTTAGCTTTGATTTTAATCGTCGATTCCCAAGATTTCCAAGATTCTTAAGATTCATGAATTTTCGATGCGTTCGCGACGAATAGTCGAACGGTGCGTGTCTACGGTACTGGCAAATATAGATCATCGAGGGTTCGATAAGCTGGACGCCAGTCGTTTCGATATCTGGTTGGAAGGCGGCCAGAGCTACGTACCGCGCGCAAAATCGTGTATCGGAGATCGGGTCCGGTCTCGTTGATTCGTAACCGATGAGGTAACCCGAAATAAAATCGTTCGAGCCACGCCAGAAATTCGGCCGCGCATCTCTGGCCGCGATAAACATCGCAGAATTTACGCGTCGCGTGCGCCGCGAGAACGAAACGCGAGCGTCCCTCGATTGGCGCCATTCCTCGAAGGTCGACAATCGAACTCTCCATCGACCCTATCGAAGTCTCTTCGAGATTATCTCCAAAAGCAAAGGAAAACACAAAGGGTTGATACCACTTCTCAAATGGAATTCTTTCTTTAGAAAGTTGTTATTATTTTTTATTTATTGACAGGGGAATTCAGTATAAAAAGAGGTAATACGTAAGGAAGAATAAAATGGGGGAGAATATTATTGCTAATAAAATTTTTTAAAACAATTACAATGCAAGGATAGTTTATTATTTCACAAACGTACATTATAGTGTAGATAATATTTTAAAAGTTTCGATACAAAAACAATTGATACCACTTCGATCTTAAATGGAACTGTTTCATCAGAAAATTGTTATTATTATTTATTTATTGACAGGGGAATTCAGTATAAAGAGAGGTAATACGTAAGGAAGAATAAAATGGGGGAGAATATTATTGCTAATAAAATTTTTTAAAACAATTACAATGCAAGGATAGTTTATTATTTCACAAACGTACATTATATTGTAGATAATATTTTAAAAGTTTCGATACAAAAACAATTGATACCACTTCGATCTTAAATGGAACTGTTTCATCAGAAAATTGCTATTATTATTTATTTATTGACAGGGGAATTCAGCATAAAGAGAGGTAATACGTAAGGAAGAATAAAATGGGGGAGAATATTATTGCTAATAAAATTTTTTAAAACAATTACAATGCAAGGATAGTTTATTATTTCACAAACGTACATTATAGTGTAGATAATATTTTAAAAGTTTCGATACAAAAACAATTGATACCACTTCGATCTTAAATGGAACTGTTTCATCAGAAAATTGCTATTATTATTTATTTATTGACAGGGGAATTCAGCATAAAGAGAGGTAATACGTAAGGAAGAATAAAATGGGGGAGAATATTATTGCTAATAAAATTTTGTAAAACAATTACAATGCAAGGATAGTTTATTATTTCACAAACGTACATTATAGTGTAGATAATATTTTAAAAGTTTCGATACAAAAACAATTGATACCACTTCGATCTTAAATGGAACTGTTTCATCAGAAAATTGTTATTATTATTTATTTATTGACAGGGGAATTCAGTATAAAGAGAGGTAATACGTAAGGAAGAATAAAATGGGGGAGAATATTATTGCTAATAAAATTTTTTAAAACAATTACAATGCAAGGATAGTTTATTATTTCACAAACGTACATTATAGTGTAGATAATATTTTAAAAGTTTCGATACAAAAACAATTGATACCACTTCGATCTTAAATGGAACTGTTTCATCAGAAAATTGTTATTATTATTTATTTATTGACAGGGGAATTCAGTATAAAGAGAGGTAATACGTAAGGAAGAACAAAATGGGGGAGAATATTATTGCTAACAAAATTTTGTAAAACAATTATAATGGAAGAATAGTTTATTATTTCACAAACGTATTATACATTATAGTGCAGATAATATTTTAAAAGTTTCGATACACAAAGGGTTGATACCACTTCTTAAATGGAATTGTTTCTTTAGAAAGTTGTTATTATTATTTATTTATTGACAGGGGAATTCAGTATAAAAAGGAAGAATAAAATGGGGGAGAATATTATTGCAAATAAAATTTTGTAAAACAATGACAGTGCAAGTATACTTTATTATTTCACAAACGTATTATACATTATAGTGTATATAATATTTTAAAGGTTTGCCTTTGAGGCTGGTTAAACTTTTGGCGTTTTTATTGTTAGTTTTGTACTCGTGTCTCCTTATATTATATTTTTGGCATTTTTATGCTCGCTCATGACAGGATTTATAATAGCGAACTTGAGAGATTCGAGACGTATTCCGGGGGATGTTTATTTATACGTTTATGCGTCTTCAGCGAAATACAAGAATGCCGTACCTTGAAATCCGGAATTTTTAGCGTCAGCCAAATGTCGCAGTTTTGTCGATGCTGTATATTTTAGTAACAATACACCTTTGTTATTAGATACGGTGTATTTACGTTTTCCTCTCTGGCTTTAGACAGTGTATTCTAATTTAATATAAATGCTGGTTCCTAATGTTTAGACTCGTTTCAGAATTTAAACAGTGTTCGTTAATGATTCCTTCAATTTCAAAGAATATGCTCAACATTCATTCAAATTTTAGTGTACAAAACATACTTATCATTTTATAGTATTTCGACTGACATTCATTCCGTAATTTCAGTAATTGAAAGGAAAGTTACAACATGGTGTCGCCGGTCACCAGTGACCTCCAGCGTTCAGCCTGTTAATATAGCACAAAAAAGATCATACAAGATGATAGACGGTAGTAAATTAATCATTCGTATCGTCAGAATTTGCCTGATAACGATTATGATATAAAAATAATCCTATTTTATTACTGTACTTGCTGTTACTTTTTCTATTAAAAATTTAAGAATTCTTTGCTTCAATACTCATATCACACATACACAATAAATAAAACATATCTTTTGCATTTAAAAATAATAAAAAAAAAGCAACTTGGCGAGGATTCGAACCCAGTACCAAAAGGCTCACAGCTAATCTCTCTATCAACTCGACCAAATCTCACTCAATAAATTAAGAAATATTTCTCTTATTACACTCGTAGTAAAACTTCAAGTCGAAATATTTCGAAAACGAGGGCCCACAGTGAAGAAGCCTATCAGAGCTTTTCGATACTATATGCTACAACTTCCCAGTATCAAAAGTTTCGTAGCTAATTGCTTTATCAATTGAACCAAATCTCGTCCACTAAATTAAAAAATACTCCTCTTATTCCACGCGTACCAAACTTTAAATATCTCGAAAACGAGGGTCCACAGCTCTGATAGGTTCCTTCGATCAGAGCTTTTCAATACTAGGTATATGCTACAACTTGCCCATATCAAAAGTTTCGTAGCTAATTGCTCTGTCAATTGAACCAAATCTCGTCCACTAAATTAAAAAATATTCCTCTTATTCCACACGTACCAAACTTTGAATATCTCGAAAACGAGGGTCCACAACGAAGGAATCCATCAGAGATTTTCAATATTGTATACTAAGACTTGCTATCATTTCAAAAGCAATTTCCACCGCAAGTTCCCCTCGCGAGTGTACCACCGTCTTCGAGCACAAAGATCCCTCCTTCCCCAATTAACCTCGAAGTCGAGACGTCGCCGGAACGTCAAGACAAATTGCCAAGCGTACGCAGTTTCCTCCCGCGGAACGATCGCGACCGTGGCTGCCAAAGCCTCGCGCGTCTCACGGCGTAGAAATATCGAAAACGCCCACGCGTCCCGCGCTTGGCCCCCCGAACTATCGTTCAACGATCGGGTCACTCGGGGCGTCGATAACCGGGTCGTCTATCAATCGGCCGGCCAATTATCAGGCGTACGAAACTGGCCGGTGGGGTCGCGCGATTGCCAAAACCCATCGTGATCCATCGCAGTTAATTAACCGCCTGTGATCGATCGCGACGCGCACGAGGCATTAAGGACAGGGATTCGCGTCCAGGGACATTCTAACTTTAGCCTTAGCCTGGCCAGCGGGGATTCAGCAGGCTCGAGTCGAACGTCTGTTACGTAGAAGTAACGAGTACCGAACGGCCACCAGTTTGCCCCGGTGTCCGTACGCTTTGACTTTGAACAAAACAGTCCTCTGGCCGCCATCCGGCCGCTTGGATAACCCATCGATAATCGTCTCGCGAGGAGGATCCATCGAGGGAGTCCGCGAGACACGTCGGTGGCTCACCGTGGAAGAAGTGGACGCGCGTGGGTGGTGGGTGTGCCCCTCCTGACTCCTGAGGAATCGTGTTTTAACTTGGTCCCACTCTCTCTCGCTCTGACGTCAGCCCGTTAGAGGATCGACCAGGTGATTCATGGACCCCGCCAACCTCGCGAACGATCGTCCTTGGTGGACGTCGACGGTTCCGGTGAACCCTGACGTCGATACGTAAACGTGACCAGTGAACCGATGACAGTTTTCGTTGTCCAGTTTGACCGTGAATCGAGATGGGTCTGATGTTGTCGGTGCTGATCGGCTGCGTGGGCGTGCTGGAGCTGCTCGCCTGCCTCAGACACGTATCCGACAGCGTGATAATCACCATCAACCAGCCGGCCACCCCGTGTCTGTCGTACCACGAGCAGGCGAACGATAACGCGAGCACCCACGACTCCATCTGCAGCTACAGCCACACGACAGAAGCGAGGATGACGAGGGGCGCCAAGCACAAGCTGGAGAACCTGCACGAGTACAGTCTGAGGATCAGGAGCCAGCTGAGATCCAGGGACAAGAACTTCGATTATGGTACATTGTCGGAGTGCAGTTTTACTAGAGATTACCTCCACGGCTCGCGGGCGAGTCCGGACTCCAGGCTGAGTCCAGATTTCGAGTACCTGGTGCAGGCCAGCGAGATCGAACTCGAGGATGACGAGAAACGAGTAGACGCCATAGAGAATCGGAGAACGGATAAAGACGTCGATTATGGTCTTCCTGGAGACTACTTCCAGGACTCACAGGCGAGCCCAGACTCCAGACTGAGTCCCGATTTCGAGCACCTGGTGCAGACCAGACCTCAATTTGAGATCGAAGATGACGAAAAACGACTCGACGCGTCCTACGAGGAAGTCATAGAGAATCAGAGAACGGGTAAAAACGTCGATTATAGTCTTCCTGGAGACTACTTCCAAGACTCACAGGCGAGCCCAGATTCTGGACTGAGTCCTGATTTCGAGCACCTGGTGCAGGCCAGACATCAGATTGAAAATGACGAGGAACGACTCGATGGTGAAACATCCTACGAAGACGCCATAGAGAATCAGAGAACAGAGAACAGTTCGAGGGACAGACCGCTGTCCGTCGCGACGCCAGAGCCGGACAAGTACGTGAGAGTGCCCACACCGATCCCCTTCGATGCTGAGGAGGATTACTCGAGCCTTGGTGCGTCCAGCGACGTGGGGACGTCGTTCGACAACGACTCCGGGAACGAGGCGCCCACCATGAGATCGATCAACCGGTACGAGAGTCCCTCCGACGCTGGTTCCTCCAGAGACGAGTCGGATGATCGAGAAACTTTAAAGAGGAGAGCGTTCAGGAAGTCTCACTCGAGGTCTCCGGACCCTATCAGGTGTCTGAGGTCGATCCAGGCGGAGACAGAGGCTCCCAGGGGATCGAGTCAGAGGAAGAAGGGTGGCAAGTCGTCCAGTACGATCGTCAGGAAGCCCACCAGGCTGAAGTCGAAGAACGCGGAGGTCAGCAAGTCCGCGGAGAGCCTGCTCGCCAGGAAGTCGAAGAGACACCGGGAGCCAGAGAGGCGGAAGTCGGACATCGTGAGCACCGCGTCGTTCAGGGACGAGTGGACCAACACCTCGCCTCTTGGAAGTCCGACGTTGTCCAGGTCGGAGAGCAGGAAGAGCGTGTCTGTACAGGTGCAGACTAGTTTCGAGGAGATACTGGCAGGTCTTGAGTCTGAGAATTCTGTCGTGGGACTATCCGAGAGCAAGAGAGACTTGTCGTCCAGAGATCGATACGAGAGGAGGTCCTTTTTTAAGAACAGAAGATTCGGTGGTTCGACGTCCAGAGACAAGGTGGATGATCAGTCTAAGGATCAGTCGGTGATCAATGCGACTGCTTCTGTGGAGGAGATCAAGGATACGGCGCGGTTGTTGAAGATATCGAGTTTCGAGGAAGCCGAGGTGGAGGATTACGAGAGAATTAGGAGCATCCTGGCCACCGAATCCGACTCTAAGGACGAGGAGAAGAGGAGAAAGGGGTCGAGGTCCGCGTCCTCGTTCGAGGATGACCTGGACTACTGGGACGCGGAGGATGTGAGTGCAGGAAAAGGACCCATACAGTACTCGATACCGGATACAGATCGAAACAAAGCCTTCTGGGTAATGATGCAAGCTCCTCCCGTCTCTTTCCGAGCACACTTGTGTTAATCTTTTACTCACACTGGGGAACTGTTAATTAGCGACGGGATCGAGTGGATTTGTGTGGAATTTCATTCAGTGGGAGACTTTCAGGACAGTGTCAGGCGCAGATTAGTATTTTTTTGGGGAGAGTTTGTGAGAGGGACTTTCGGTTTTTGGGGATGTTGAAAACTACGTTCTAAGTAAGCTTTTCCCCCAAAAAACCGTAGGAGTTTTTGAGGTAGTGGTCTTGACATGCATGGAAACATGTTTTTAGAGTGCTTGCAATTTTTTTCCGGTTAAAAAATAGTAACAATTGTGATGGTTACCAAAATACGTGGACAAGTGTATCTTCCCTTAAAATTGTGAAAAGAAATTTTTTTAAATTGTGCACTATGTTAGAAAGAGGATAATTTAATAATTCGTGAATATAAATAATTACGATCCCGTCGTTAATTCGAAAACTCACACACATTATGTTACTACCACTATTCACTCGACTGTTAGCCTCAGTTAACAAGCATGTACACGACATTAATTCTTATAGTTCTCGTAGAAAACACCGCAAGTAATGCGTTGTTAGTGAGACACTCCAGGTACCACGAAACCCACAGAGAAACCACAAATAATAATTTCTCTCCCGTGGAAATTCCAACTCGAACCACTTTGGCGCAACGTAGGAATGCATTATGTTACCGAGACTCGGTGCACTTATGGTTTTCCTCATTTTTCCGAGCACGTCCCCCTTCTGTGTGTACTCTCCACACGCCCTGTAAAAAGATCACAGCAGTTATTCCAGTTTCACCCATTTTCGTAGAAGCTAAACCAGTGACTTTAACGTTCTAGAGATCAGTGGGCTATGATCAATTTTAGTGGCATTTTTATAGAAACAAAACTATTTTTTGTTTACATTTTCAGGGGGAAATTGCAGTACAAAAATTGATAATCACCGTTTTCAGTAAATTTCTCTAAAAATTTTTTAAATGAACGAGGCGAATTGTTTCAGATTCTTCTCTGGAAAATTCTCAAATAAATTCTGTAATTTCACTATTTTTTGGCTGGAATTTCCTAAAATGCAAAATTTCTGAATTCCAATTAAAAAAAGACCAGGTTTCTCACCTGTGTCTGTGTTTTGTTCCACTTTTCGATCTTTGGTCGCGAGTTCCTCGCGCAATTCGCGCCCGATTAAAACTCCCGGTTTCGTCGCGCGATAAACCAGCCAAGGCCTAGTCGAAGTGGGACGACGAATCAGGATGGCCCATCGAGCTTGGCCATCGTGACCAAAAAACGTTTGTTGGAAGCTTTCACCATCGCGTTGGAAAGAAAAATTCCACGGACGACGGAGGCGAGAAAATCCCGGTCGCGCGACGTTCCGCTCGAAACACTCTCGCGGTGCGTGGCCGTTGGTGCCGTGTGGCTCGCGTGGGGTCTCCCAAAATATCAATCTCATGCCAGTCTCCAAATAATGCACGCATATACCGCGTGCCTCGACATTTACAACCCTGGCGACACTTTGGAAGACGCTTTCCCATTTTTTTTCTTCGATACGTTCGCCAAGAATTCCCCTCGACCCCCCAACGCCCGCAAATATAATGGAAAAATTATGTTTCCTACGACAGAAACTGCCCTTGGTCGACGGTTAATTTTCTTGTCATTCGAAGAGCTTCGTAATTTAAAAAAAATTTGTTTGATAATTTTCCTTGTCTTTCGGAGGGCTTTGTGATTTTTTCAAAATTTAATCCAGAGCCTTTTATGAATTTAAAATAATTTTTTTTTATGGTACAAAGTGCCTTTGTTCGATAATAAATTTCCTTGTCTTCTAAAAAGCTTTATAATTATTAAAAAATTTAATCGAGAGCCTTTTATGAATCCAATGGGAATTTTTTTTTTATGGTACAAACTGCCTCTGTTCGATAATAAATTTTCTTGTCTTCTGAAAAGCTTTATAATTATTAAAAAATTTAATTGAGAGACTTTTACGAATTTTTATTTTTATGGTACAAAGTGCCTCTGTTCGATAATAAATTTTTACGTTTAATGACGAAACACCAAATATAAAATTCTATACATTTTGCATGAATTTGTTGCAATATATGGTTGAATATTAGCTATCGAAAGAGACAAGTGCTTTCAGGATTTGAATAGCCAAATTAGTTACGTTTTAGAACGTCTTGTTTTTCTAAAATGTAACCCCAACGTTAGAAAATATTGTAAAACATTTGTGTTTAGACGTGAGAAGTGGCTCTTAGGCCTAAACGACTCCGACGAAAATTTAACTGGGCCCCTGCTGCATATAGCCGGGAGATTTACGGTTGTTTTTCTTTTTCGTTCGACCCGATTTCTTCTCCAGTAGTATTTTTAATCGAGCATCTTCCGGGGGCCCCTCGTTCGATATTACGTTACCGATTCCACGATCCGCGTGGGCGATCACGTCCTCCTGTCACAGACGATTTTCATTTCCCCCGGCTATTTATACGACCTAACCGCGTTCTTCAACTATTTTGGCGGCGATGGAAAGGCGATTCACCGCGAAATTGCGATCGTTAGAGAGCGGTAAATCCTCCTCGATCGCTAGATCGTCTAAAACTGTCGGGGATTTATTTGTTTGTTCATTAAGGGGTTAATAGCCTTTAGTGGCACGCTGCCTCGATGAACGTTTCGGTGGTCCTCGACGCGTGGCAAAAATCTCTTATTAATAGTTAACTCGCGTTAGATCGATGATAGCACTTGGTATTTTGGCCTGACTTCCTTCGACGATCCTAACTTTCTTCGTTTCTTATTACCTCATGCGTTTCGCAAGCTCTGTGATCGCGAAAAATTGTTCTTAACATACATTTCTAGTATCGATCATTTCCAGTTAGCAATACAATGATCAATCGCTATTTCTTTCAACAAAATTTGTCCAAATACCATGGAAAAATAATTTTCAAAAATCTTTCGTTGATCTCAGATATGAACTCCAAGCAAATCAAAAAAAAAAACCTTTATTTTTATACAAGACAAAAACGCACCCTAACTCAAATAATAAAATTTATTTTTAATTATACACGTAAACATGTACGAACGTTTCGAGTTAAATTCTAGCCGTCTCCGTCTTGACGAAACAAGCAAAAATAAGAATGATACAACAAATTTATGAATATGTAACATTTAAGATAAATTTAGAATTGAAATGATCGAAGGACAAGCGCGCGAAAATGTGACTGAATAATCGAACAAGAATGAAAACGGGGGTGGCGAGTGAAATTAGACGCGTTTGTGGAATCATAGTGAAATTAATAGAAACTGCAAGTGTGTACGATTCGTGCCACTCCCACAGAGATTCGTGACTCGAGTTTAATTCTCGACGTTGGAGGAAAGATTCGTCCCGCGTGGGTGTCGTCGAAGGTATTGGTGATGTGCGAAACATTCCGACCCAATTACATCGGGGATTTCTTCTCTATTTTTCGCGCGTACCCGCCCCCCCCGACCAGGAACCACCTGTTTGGCACGCGATCAAGGCGGTCGATGTTATCAGGAAACTTGCTCGATGCTAGACGAAACGCTTCCGATCGACCCCCTGGCATCCTTCCTGGCCACAATCGTTCCGAACATCCGCCATTAAACACGCTCAACGCGACACATCGCCCGCAGAATTCTTTACAAATTCTTCTCACAACCTTTGAATACCCTTTTCTCCGCTTTATTTCACGATATTCTTTCTATGATGATAGATCTTCGCTCTTTTAATCGTTTTTCCTCTCATTTTCTATCAGCCATTTTTGTTAGGTACTTAATAGTACCCTCAGAATATATCTGCATAGCTGTTTCGTTTAAAAATTCGATGATTTCCACATTTTGATTCACAGACCAGATAATTTCTTCTTCTAATCATTTTCCTCTCTCATTTTTGATTACTGATTTTTTCTATGTATTTAGTAATGGCCTCAGAATATATCTGCATAGCTGTTTCGTTTAAAAATTCGATGATTTCCACATTTTGATTCACAGACCAGATAATTTGTTCTTTTAATCATTTTCCTCTCTCATTTTTTATTATTAATTTTTCCTAGGTATTTAGTAATAGCCTCAGACTATCTGCAAAGCTGTTTCGATCAAAAATTCCATGTACAGAAATTTTTTAGAGGGATTTTCTGAGCTCAATTGATGCAATTGTTGAGAATTGAGTGATTTCCGGTTTATGGGGGCGTTGAAAACCACTTCTTAAGTAGGTTTTTCCCCCAAAAAATCGTAAGAGGTTTTAAGGTAGTGGTCTAGACATGCATGGAAACATATTTTCAAAGTGCTTACAATTTTCTTTTTGATACAAAATGGCAACAATTGCGAGAGCTACCGGAATACATGTACGAAGTGACGCGATTGCGACTCTCCTGCGAATCTAAAACGGATAAATCAAAAAGTAAATTTATTCCTCACATTGCATAGGATTTTTCGGCCCGTATATGACATTTTTGTCGGAAATGAAATGGAATAAAAAATTTTTTTTAAAACTCGTGGACCTCGGATTTCGAGTGTTACGGCCTCGATCGAGCCACGCTCGTCCGTGAACAATGTTTACGGCTCTATTCTTCGGCGAAGCGTCAGCCGCTCCGACAATGAGGAGTATTCGCGTCGATGAAAGGCCGACGGAAATACACCGCGAGCTCAAGCAGCGCGTGCTTCGCTGCCGCGGCTTCTGGCGTTTCGTGCCTCGACGTGAATTCCATAATCGCATCCCGATCGAACGCTCTGAACCTTGAGAATTCCAAACGGGAACCAATATTTGCGTTTACAACCCCCTCCTGGGGCCTACGAAACTCGATTCGTGTTCTCCTATTTATGCACTCGTGACTGAGGCTTTACGCTATTTCACTCTGCTTGTTGAATGGACGGTGGTTTCTAGCTCTATTCATCAAACTTCAAGTTTACAACTTCGCAACCTTTGTAAGCATTATTATGCACTTGGAGCACTCGTTCACTGTCCGGTCTCTTAGCGGTGTATCCAAACGCATGGCGCTATGACCCGTACACGGGTCACGGACAGTGAACGTGTCAACCCTCTGTGGACCGAATTCTGCTTTTTAAATATAAACTTGCAAGGCATTTACTTCGACATTTCCTTGGAACCACGCTGTCAACCATCATCAATATTGTAAAAGAACTATGATTATTTGCTAACATGTCGATACGTTAAAAGGCCATAATTAATTTCAAATTGCAAACTTAATTCATAATCCCAGTAAAACAAAAAATTTCTCCCGGATTTCCGGAAGAGGCGCGACCAAAATTCGAGAGAAAAGAAACGCGAAGAACCACCGAGTGGCTAGATCACGGAGCCCCCGCCGGTATACGGTAATCGATCCTCTGGAATCCGCGGATCGCGCGTGGATCTGTTTCTCGTCTCGGAGGCGGCGGGCGTCAGTGTCCAGAAATATCTCCGTTAAGAATATAGAGTAACGGAAAGAAAAAGGACGCGGTTTCCCCTGTGGATCGCGGGAGGGTAACCTGTCGCGTCCGTGGGCCGTGGATCGCCAACGAGAGCCCCGGGACATCGTCGTGGACGGGAGAAAGAAGGGGCGTCGTAGGAAAAGTTGCACCCGGCACACTGCAACGAGAATCTCGGCGGAAGGAGAAACCCAGTGGGGAGGAAACGAGAGAGAGAGGAGAGGGGAAGGGAGGGTGGGACGCGCGCGGCGCGTATTCTGGAGTCGTCGGGACGCCGAAAATAGCGTCCCGATATGATGACGCCCGGAGCGGTCCGATCCTAGATTTCAGTCAGTTCGCAAGCTCGAAAGCTGCTGGTTACACGGAGAACCGACGCTCTGTTCCATTTCCATAGCGACCAGACGGAGAAGCCATCGACCAGAATCCCTAACAGCGCACCTCCGCGACACAGAGTCTCCCGAAGTCCCGAACCTCCTCTTCCTCGTCGTGTGAAACCGTATTAAACGCGCGTACCGTAACCAACCGTCGAGCGTATCATTAACGACATGGCGGACGTAGACAGTGTAGTGTACTCGACCACCGAGCGCAAGGTTCGCAAAGTGAAGAAGACGACCAAGCGCAGGGAGAGCCACGATCAGAACGCCGAGGTCACGATCACCGAGGTCGACAGCTCGCAGAACAACCACCACGCCATCGAAGAGTATGTGCTGGCTGCAGACGTGCCGAGAATCGGTCCCTACGTAACCCCTTCTTTACCCTCGACGCCCTTTTCGAGCGTTCACCGCCACCCCCGGCGATCTGTTCCTCGACAAATCGGTCCGCGGTGTCGTTCGAGTACAGATCTCTTTCGAAAAGTATCGTTTACTAGGGAATTATTTCGAAGGGGGGGTTGCAAACTGAAAAGGCCCATTTTGGGGGGCTTGAGGGTGACGTCGATGGGATTCTATGGGTAGCAAATAGCGAGTAGAGCTTGTTTTGTCGGACAGAAACGTCCTCGTGAATGGTAGCTTCTTGAACCCTCTCGGGGGGTACAAACTATACTGGTATTGTTGTCATAGATGTTTGAAAGGGTTATTGCTCTGGTTCTAGCGATAAAAGCTAGAAGCTCATTGGAGGCTTCTGTTCATTCGTTGTAGCACGAAAATAGATCGAACCTTGTTTATTAACACTCTTCTCAAGGAATATTAGATGCTTGAGAAAGGTCAATGTTCCAAAGTTCAAATTGCTCCAAAGTCTTCTGTTCAGACGTTCTAGTTCAAATGAAATAGTTTGAACCACGTTTATCAGCACTCTTCTCAAGGAATATTAGATTCTCGAGGAAGTTCGATGTTCCAAAGTTCAAACTATTCAGTTCGTAGATGTTCGAATTGCTTCAAAAGCTTCTTGTTAGCAAATGGTGCATCACCAAGCTGATTCTATCAATCGAAAGCCTTCTGTTCATCCCCATTCTAGTTTGAACAGAGTTCATCAGCCCTATTCTCAAGGAATATTAGATCCTCGAGGAAGATCGATGTTCCAAAGTTGAAGCTATTGAGTTCACAGATGTTCGAATTGCTTCACAAGCTTCTTGTTAACAAATGGTGCATCACCAAGCTGATTCTATCAATCGAAAGCCTTCTGTTCATCCTCATTCTAGTTTGAACAGAGTTCATCAGCCCTATTCTCAAGGAATATTAGATCCTCGAGGAAGATCCATGTTCCAAAGTTGAAGCTATTGAGTTCATAGATGTTCGAATTGCTTCACAAGCTTCTTGTTAACAAATGGTGCATCACCAAGCTGATTCTATCAATCGAAAGCCTTCTGTTCATCCCCATTCTAGTTTGAACAGTGTTCGTTAGCCCTATTCTCAAGGAATATTAGATCCTCGAGGAAGATCGATGTTTCTTGTTAGCATGAGGGTTCCAAAGTTCAAACTGTTCACCCTAATGTGTGCATTACCAATCGAAATCCTTCTGTTCATCCATTCTAGGACGCACGAATTAGTTTGAACCGAATTAGTTTTTGAAAATGGTGTTCACGATTTTGGTAGGAACGTCGCCTTTTTGGATGAAACAAGCTGTACTCGCCTCTGCATGGCGACCCACTTTCGAGGAAGATGGAAACCCTCTCGTCGCCATCGCATCGGTTCGATCGTTGTCACCCCTCCCAGTTTTGGTTTTCTCGACCTAAAAATGTCGCCACGGTTCGCTTCCGTGGATTTACGAGCTTTCGACCGATGTTTTCGACGGAATTCGCGGATCCCGAGGGCGGTGGCCCCAGAGGGACGCTCTTCTCTCACAGGAGCGAATAGATCAGCGACTCCCGCGGGAATCCCCCCAGGGCTGGGACTATCAAAACATTTAACAGGCGCTCCAGTACTCTAAATACGCCAATTGCTATCTTTATTTATTAACCAAACGGGGAAAATCTAATTATCGAGGGAAAAGTATTACAATTTATATTTATGAAACGATAATAAAAATTCTGGGTCCGAAAGGTTCAACTATTCGAATATTTTAGTACTCCAGACTGTCGTTACTCGAGGATTTCGTTGTTTAAAATATGAAGTAAGAACGACGCTCTTAAAGGACTTGAATTATTAAACCAATGGCTATTTTAGGTTCGAGAATTTTTAACGCTGTCGCCGCGGTGGCTTTTTTTACCAGTCTTAAATATTTAAGTACTCGGGTCAGTTACTCTCCATATTAGAAACAGTAGACTGTTCAGTTTTATTCTATCCGTGAATTTTTCTTTTTTAATTTAGATCTTTTATTTCCAACATTCTACATAGAGTTTCGAAACGATTATTAAATTTTGTGTTCCAAATGTATAGAGACAGAATTTTGAAAACTCAGATTTATTGGTACCTAAAATATTCGAATATTGGATTGGAAAAAAGTATCGACGAGCAATCCCAGGCCCCATTCGCGTCACGATACATGCTTACGTCACATAGTAGATAGATATATGCTCCCGTACAAAAAATACTCAGCCAGCACATACAACAGCACTCAACCAAGGTACATACCGACCAGCAACAGATCCATTCTACACCGTCGAACGCGGAAACGCGAGATGGGAGGAATTCGCGTGAACGAAAAGAGAAAAAAAAATATTCCAAAAAAAAAAAAAAAAAAACGATGCTGTGAGAGGAGTGCATCGAAGTTTTTCATCGACGTCGATCCTCGTGCTGTTTAATCTGTCAACCGGAGACGATTTACCATTTGTCATTCACATTGTGTATTAACCTTTTCAGACCTGACGTAACGTTTTCAAGTCACTAATTCACGTTATTAACTAATAATATCAGCGTAGGTTAAATATTATAAAAGGTGTTTCTTTTGCAACGATTACTAGGTTTCTAACATTCCAAAATTACACTTGTCTCGAGAAACGATTAGTTTAGAAATTATTTAATGCATAGAAGTACCAGAAACCTCAGTTTAAGAGTTTGAATCTAATGCAATTAGGAAAAAACTAAAGTTGGAGTATCTTTCGAACTATTTTTGTATCCAAGTATTCAGGTCCGAAACGATTAATCTTTAATAGAAATTGCGTAATTTTCCACGCAACGGGGCACCGTAAATCGTCTTCATTTACTTCCCCCCGCGCGTACAGTAGTGTTTACGATCGGGAAATTGCTCAAAATTAGCTGAGAATTATTTACCGTGTACTTCACGGTCCAACGATAACATAGTACACGGTAATTTTCATTAACTTTGCTGATTATTGTCGAAGATCGCGTCCGTACAGTGATTAATCCAGGGGAGATCGTGTCTAACGAGTGTTCCAAGAGTGTACACGGAGGATCTGGTTCTAAACTCGACGCGTTTTCTTTTTCCTTTTCCAGTTGATTTTCAGTGGCGAGTACACGAAGGCGATGAACAAGGACTGGCACAGCGGCCATTTCTGTTGCTGGCAGTGCGACGAGTCCCTGACCGGTCAACGCTACGTTCTCAGGGATGAACACCCTTATTGCATCAAGTGCTACGAGAGCGTCTTCGCGAACGGCTGCGAGGAATGCAACAAAATCATTGGCATCGACTCGAAGGTACAAACACGTCAATTTATACATTGGAAACCCATAGTCGAATAATAAATAACAACCGTACAAAATTTCATTCGAATTGGACAGAAATTCTTCTGCGTTGAAGTTTGAAAAAATAATAATAATTACTAGAGTTCATATTTCTGCAAATTAAATAGTCTATACTTTCCATTGGAATATAGGGAACAACTAACCAAAATTTCATTCGAATTGGACAAAAATCGTGGGAGTTACAGGGGAAATCACAAACACACAGATTTTAAACGTGAATAGGCCTTCTGCGTTGGAATTTGAAAAAATAATAATAATTACCAGAGTTCATATTTCTGCAAATTAAGTAGCCTATACTTTCCATTGGAATATAAGGAACAACTAAACAAAATTTCATCCAAATTGGACAGAAATATTACAAGTTATAGGAAAATCACAAACACACAGATTTTGAACGCGAATGAGTCTTCTGACTTGAAATATGAAACTTGCTTTATCTAAAGTCGAGACTGGGGAACTATTTCGTATATAATAATAATTATTAGAGTTCATATTTCTGCAAATCAAGTAGCATATACTTTCCATTATAATATAAGTACCAACTAAACAAAATTTCATCCAAATTGGACAGAAATATTACAAGTTATAGGAAAATCACAAACACACATGAACTTGTAATATTTATTTGTAAAAATATAAGGTGAAAGTAAATAAATATGAGAACTGGGAACAACGAGAGATCAATTCAATGAACATTTCTGCAAAGTTTCGTCGTGGGTTTGCTTGTAACCGGGGGGAAAAGATTGCACATAAGCGGGTATTCTTTCGGGGACCATTTAAGAGGCAAATGGAGCTTCCAGGTTTTAAATTGTGATTTTACATCGGTTTTTCGACCGATCAACGAGCTCCTTTTGCGTCGTATTCTCGTGGAAGACCTTCCGGGGACGCGGAGGATGTTCCGTAAGAAGCAATTCCGCGCAAAAATCGGGTAATTATCGGTTCGTGTATAATCACAAGACGAGGTGGCGATACGCGAGCAGCCATGGGCGTTGACTTACTCATTCCTAGAAATAGAAACGATGATGCAGGTGCCGCTACCCGTATCGGCTTCGAGAGCTTATTTCCGTTTCTCGGCTGTTCGTGTCTTCCCCTCCTTCGCTCGCAGTTGCAGAAATTCGCTCGAAACGAGTCGCGAGCGTTCCAAGACAAAATTCAAGTCGACTTCGCGATTTCATTAATATTTTCTGATCATCAAAGTATCAAACTTTCAGTAAATATTTGTTTTACCTGCTATTTTTGATCCTTGATCTTTTTGCTATTAATCGTCTCGTTGTGAGACACTATTTTTACCCCGAATTCCAAATTTAATGTCTGTCGATGTTCGAGATGATTGAAAAAATCTGTCCATAGATTCTAATCGAGATGGATGTTAGTTTGATCATTTATTTTATTCGTTGTTCGTGAATTTTGTGGCCAACTCTGCGAGGAAGGATGCATGGCCGCGAACGAAACGGGTGATCAGTCGATCCAAGGATCCACGTTCCTGAAACGACGCACGATCGTCGTAGAGGTCGACGAGTTCGCGATTATAATCGATCCAGAAATGGAAACCCGCGCGAACGCTTGTCTAATGAATTCACTTTTTATTCCTCGATGTACGAATCGTTACAACCGCCCACAAAAATGATAACTCTTTAATTGTTATGGAAGAACATTTTCGTATAATACAAATGTTGGAATAATAAGAATACGTGGTGATAAATAATTCTTTTATGAGGGAAAAGTTCGTTCAAAGTTACCATAACGTTAAAATGCACGATGGAGACGAGAGTCTGGGCTAACTAGTCTGACCAAGAATGGCATAATCTCCTTTCTACAAACCCAGGAAAAGGCGCGCCTACGGGAAGTAGATTATACCTGTTACTAATCAGACACGCCAGCCAATTTCTCGTCCCTGTTGTAGCGTACAATTTACAAAATAATAAACAATAATACTGTAAGCTTCTATGAACATACTTTATTATTAAAAAATCATAGAATCATAAGAATTAAACTATCAGTTTTATCAATAAAAATCTGAGAATATTCCAGACCAGAAAAATCAAGTAAATCGTTGCTGAGTATTGTATTTTTTTATTCGATATATATTGTAAACAAGGTTCCAAAAGAATCGCGATACTCTTCGTTCAGGTCTCAACTACGTGTATTAAAAATCGCGTGATATTAAAGTAAATTCTAATACCGATAAAAAAAACATTTCCTCCGGGTGTTTGCTAGGTTAATGGCGTCTTGCTAATCCCCGGCGTTTACGTCGATCTCGTGAACCGGTTGATCGTTTTCTACTTCCTTAACGGCGACCTAGACTGCGTTATGGTTTCCTTAGAGTCGATGTCCTTGTCCCAGAGTCAATATTTTCTGCTCGTCCAAGTCCAAGCTTTCTGTTTCGTAGAGTATGTATATTCGCGTTCAAAATTGTCTCTCCTGTTCCCCAGGTATTTGTTTCTTTTTACAAAGGTGCTGTCTTTCGAGAGAAACAAGCGAGAACCGACAGAACGTTTCAGATTTAATTTACAAAAAAAATTGTAAAAGAAGAGTAACAATGTAACTATCGATGGTAACTCCAAGCTATTTTACTCTTCGAAAAAAGTGTTTCCTTTTTGCTAAATAACCAGTTTTTATGGATTAAATAGCCTATACTGGAGGGGTTAGTTCCTGTTACATGATTTTCGTTCGCGTTTGTTGTTTATTATCGAAGAAAATGGTGGTGGATCTCTGATTTTCCCAGGTCCAAGCATTCTGTTTCGTAGAGTATATTCGCGTTCAAAATTGTCTCTCCTGTTCCCCAGGTATTTGTTTCTCTCAAAAAAGTGCTGTCTTTCGATAAAAACAAGCGAGAACCAGCAGAACATTTCAGATTTAATCTGCAAAAGAAATTGTAAAAGAAGAGTAACAATGTAACTATCGATGGTAACTCCAAGCTATTTTACTCTTCGAAAAAAGTGTTTCCTTTTTGCTAAATAACCAGTTTTTATGGATTAAATAGCCTATACTGGAGGGGTTAGTTCCTGTTACATGATTTTCGTTCGCGTTTGTTGTTTATTATCGAAGAAAATGGTGGTGGATCTCTGATTTCGAGGCTCAAGGAGCATCTCGCGAAGGATGAGACCAGTTTGCGATAATTCGAACGCTGTTCGCAGGATCTGTCGTACAAGGACAAGCACTGGCACGAGGCCTGCTTCCTCTGCAACAGGTGCAGAGTGTCCTTGGTGGACAAACAGTTCGGTAGCAAGGTGGACAAGATCTACTGCGGCAACTGCTACGATGCCCAATTCGCCAGCCGTTGCGACGGATGCGGCGAGATCTTCCGTGCTGGTACGTAAATCGACGACAATTCTAATGCAATCGTTCGAAATTCGCCCGGAAATCGATACAGAGACTGCCGCGGAAACTTCGCCCGCGATGCGGTATTCGGTATTTCGAGCGAACGAATCCGCGCGCCGCTTACGAAATGTTATAAATACTCGGGGATTATGAAGATGGTAATAATAACTTTGTTGCGGTGCATGAATTAGCGTGCACACCGGGTGTGACGCTTGAAACTCGACTGGGATCGCGTTAGAGTCACTCTCTAGAGTCACGCGAAACGTCGACACAATTTCATTTTCTATCTGTTCAGAAATTAATTAAAACACATTACTTTTTTCTTTGAGTTCTTATATAGAATCACACAAAATGTCGACTAACTGCCCCCAATCAGTTCAGGGAAAATTAAATTTTCTCATTAATTTCTAGTTTCTGAACAGAAATATTCATCGACCATTTTATGAAAGCATCTGGATTTGTTTTTTATTTGGGGAAATTCTCGAAGTCTTTATTTTGAAGGGATTCGACTGGCTTAATTAATTGCTTTTATCTTTGAATTTTTATTTTCGAAAAGAAGTTAATTTCTAGTTTCTGAACGGAAATATTCTAACTCTTCGAGGTACTATCGACCATTTTGTGAAAGGATCTGGATTTGTTTTTTATTTGGGGGAAAATTCTCAAAGTCTTTATTTCGAAGGGATTCGACTGGCCAGTATTATTTTTTTAATTCCCTGATACCTCGAAAATTAATTAATTGCGTTTATCTTTGAATTTTTATTTTCGAAAAGAAGTTAATTTCTAGTTTCTGAAATATTCTAATTCTTCGAGGTACCATCGACCATTTTGTGAAAGGATCTGGATTTGGTTTTATTTGGGGGGGAATTCTCAAAGTCTTTAATTTGAAGGGATTCGACTGGCCAGTATTACTTTTTTAATTCTCTGTTCCCTCGAAAATTAATTAATTGCGTTTATCTTTGAATTTTTATTTTCGAAAAGAAGTTAATTTCTAGTTTCTGAAATATTCTAATTCTTCGAGGTGCTATCGACCATTTTGTGAAAGGATCTGGATTTGTTTTTTATTTGGGGGGGAATTCTCGAAGTGTTTATTTGGAAGGAATTCGACGGTATTATTTTTGATCGTTTCATCGATGGAAATAAAATGGACCTCGAAATCGAGGATAAGAATCGCGTTCGACAGTCGGGCTTCGTAATCGTGCGAACCTCGGATCGCCAACGTGCCCCGAACAATGATTCACGGATCCCGAACGGACCATAGATCTTGCATTCGGCGTTTCTTATTAAGGCAACGAAGCCAAGGATCCGGCATTCGAGTCAATTACCGGCGTTTCGAACACCTACGTCTGATCTATCCAACGTACCCGCGAAAACTCAGGAATCGTAATCGAAGAATTCCCGCGTAATTGAAACTCTCGAGGCGGTCAGATAGAGAGGTTCACAGTCAACGACCGTCCTTGGAAGATAAAATACTTATAAATCGAATTATTAGAGTTTGATGTCTCGTTTTGAACTTTATTTTCGATTTAGAATATTATAGAATTTTTCTGTTTTATTAAAAAGTGACCAATGTGTTTATATTTTGGGTATATCTACATACTCTTGGTATTCATAAATCAAATTAGGTTTGATGTCTCGTTTTGAACTTTATTTTCGATTTAGAATATTATAGAATTTTTCTGTTTTATTAAAGAGTGACCAATGTGTTTATATTTTGGATATCGAATTATTTGGACACTGGAATAATCAAATACTCGAATATTTTGTCCATTGAATGGATATATCTACATATTCTTGGTATTCATAAATCAAATTAGGTTCGATGTTTCGTTTTGAACTTCATTTTCGATTATAAAATATTATTGAACTTTCGTATTTTCTTAAAGAGTGACCAATGTGTTTCTATTTTGGGTATCGAATTATTTGGATACTGAAATTTTCAAATACTCGAATATTTTGTCCATTGAATGGATGTATGTGGATATTCTTGGCACTTGTAAATCGAATTATTTAAGTTTGACGTTTAGTTTTCAACTTTGTTCTCGATCTATTCTAGAAATTTTGTGTTTTCTTAAAGAGTGACCAATGTGTTTATATTTTGGATATTTGAATATTCGAATGCTTGAATATTTTGTCCATCGAATGGATATTCTTGGTATTCATAAATCAAATTATTTAAGTTTGACGTTTTATTTTGGACTTTATTCTTGATCTTTTATAGAAATTTTGTGTTTTCTCGAAGAGTGATCAATGTGTTTACATTTTGGGCATCGAGATATTGGTATAATCGAGTCGTCCCAGCCCCTGGCGGGGTCCAGGGGACCCCCAGGTGGGAAAGTGGGTCGAAAAAGGCTGTTGGGCAATTATCCGGCCGACCTTTTCCGTTTCGGATGACTCTGAACTGAAGACTATAGGTTTGTCTCTCGTAACCTTCGCCGATCGCAGACGGCGTGGAGTGCACCGCGACCTATTTAACGCGTGATTCACGTCCTCGCGACCCTGTCGGGGACCTAAACATTCTCGTCACCGGTGATTTTCGCTCCGAAAGCACATTAAACGCCCACATACGCAAATCAAGCCCATCTACATCTTACACAAATTGATTACCTTTAGGTCGATTTTAAGAGTCTGCAGCAGATGTTTATTTCATCAAACGGAAGCTTTCATATTTTTATATATCATTCCAGCCATTGACAAAGAGGAACCATACACAGCTGTTTCGTCCAGATAGACTAGGGTTAAAATTTAAAAAAAAATCACGTTTTAATTGTGTTTCTTCGTACATTTTCCACCGAACGTGGAGAAGAAAAGGGAGACCGCGATAATTCGGTCAAGTACGCTCGAGGTTAAGGTGAAACTATCCGCTGACGAAATTCTGGGAACGTCGTCGCCGGGGATATCGCGGCAGAAACATTCGTCGTATCGGGGAAAGCAATGCTAGGAACGAGCCATCGATTTCGCCTCCGTTTTCGAGTTACGTGACGCGCGTGGGAGTTTTCGTTTAATCGTACGTACCTGGCCAGGTAGATAAAAAGCATCAGATAGCGACAGAATCACCAGGGTACCGTTTCCATCCGTGAAAATGACTCCGGTGCCAGCGCGTGTCCGTGCACGCGACCTTTCGAAGAAACTTGCGAGATCTAAGGGCGAATCGAGACACCGGGGATCTCTAAATCGACCTCACCGACTGGGGGAAACCCCCTAATGCCTCGATCGTGCTTGCATTTCGTCGATAGGAACTCAGAATCGTTGAAACCTATGTTTGGTAATCTTCTGATAGACTCTGGTTCTGCTAGAGAACTTTTTGGATGGAAATGATTAAGCTTCTTTCCATTGTTCGATCAGGGGAAACTTTTTAATGTCAGATTTAGTGGGCATTGATCTTATATATTCTCATATATTCATATATTATTGATCTCATATTTTATTGATCGCACGTATATTTATTGATACCTTTCATGTTGACGATTACCTTAAAATACGATTTTTCTTTCAATTAGAATGTGTATTCATGCCATTGCATCTGTCAAATTCAACTTAAGTTGTTAAAAAATAATATTTACGCGTTCTGCAATTTTAAATATGGAATCTGACGTGTTAAGTTAATATTTTTATCGTTGCATTGAATCAAATTTAATATAAATTGCCAATAAAAACACAGGTTCTACACAGAAATAGGTCTTCCGCGTTGGAACATGAAAAAATAATAATAATTACCAGAGTTCATATTTCTGAAAATTAAATAGTCTATATTTTCCATTGGAATATAAGGAGAAACTAAACAAAATTTCATCCAGATTGAACAGAAATATTACAAGTTATAGGAAAATCACAAACACACAGATTTAATCGCGAATATGCCTAACACGTTAGAATATGAAACATGATCTAATGTGGAACTATATTTCGTTTGTAACGAGCTTGGAACAATTAACTTTCTCTTGGTCATCGAAGTCGTAAAGAACTTCTGATCTCACAGTGTAAATTTTGATTCCATTATCCACGAATAAGTTTGTACATTTTATTGGTTGTTCGAGAAATTGTTTTTTTTTTGTTTAACTAGAGTATCAGTGGGATCGTGGCATTAGTTGTTACAGGATCGAGCCTGTGCATTGCGGTCGAGCGTCACGGGAAGTGGTTCCCGTTTCTCGATTTACTTACCGACCTTTCGACAGAGCCATTCGATAGCGTTCTAATAGCATGCAAGCTCAATCGCGAACGCGATACTTTATCTACGATGTACTTAGTCTTGTCAGAGGCTACGTTCCTAGTACCTATTATTAGGCTGTTGCGTAAATTGTGTCAGTCAGAGTTCCCCGTAAATTCGATTTTTGAAAACCGCCTACACTCACGTCGAACCGTCTATTTTAATCTGTGACGGCATCTCGTGACAGTCATGTCATTTCATAATCTCTGAATTTATTTCACAATTTTAAAACAGGAGTAACAATAAGTTTCGTCCCGGAAAAATTGTCGAATTTAACACTAGAACTATAAAACTAGTCAAAATGACCCATTCGTAATTTCTAATAAAACCTGTAAAAAATTTACTCGACTGAATTTTTGGAAAATCGTTATTTTCTATAAGAGAATGAATAAATACTTATTTCCATTGCATTATACATTTCTATCGTTTCAATTTCCTTGATACAAATAAACACACTATAATTATCGGTAGTTCTAGTGTTAAAGAAGAAACTGGGTTTGTCTTCCTTGGTGGAGGAACAACGCTTCAAACGATTTTTCAAAAATATCTTTTCATAATTTCTAAATTCATTTCACAATTTTAAAATAGGAGAAACACGATAAGTTTTGTCCCCGGAAAAATTGTCGAATTCAAAGTAAAAATTAAGTTTGTCTTCCTTGGTGAATGAACAACACTTCAAACGATTTTTCAAAAATATCTTTTCATAATTTCTAAACTCATTTCACAATTTTAAAATAGGAGAAACACGATAAGTTTTGTCCGGAACAAATTGTCGAATTCAAAGCACAAATTGGTGGAGAAATAATACTTCGAATGGAAGTTGAATACTTCTTTGAACTAAATTTTTAATACCTAAAATAGTCGAAGGATCTTAGAACTCTTGGAAAACTACGAATGTGAAATTGAATGCAAAGTCTGTTATCTGTTCACGTGTCGCGAGACGTGATTTATTCGAACTGGAAGCGATGAATCACAAAAGTGCAACACATTTTTCAGTTATCGGGCGTCCTTTTTGAAGAGGCTGCGAGAATTCGCTAACGTCGTTGATTTCGAGCGCCTCGTTGCTGCTAATCGCCGGCAAGCTAATCACCTAACAGCCTCGCGGCGTAATCGACGAAGGAAATGTTTGCAGAGAAAATGATCCTCGATCGTAAACACGGCCATTAATAAGATGCAAAATTAATTTCTTAATAACGAAAGATATCGAGAATCGTCTCTATATTTATTATCGTTCCTACATTTATTAATCGCCGCGATAAAATTGTGAATATACGATGGATCGAACATTGAGATTATTAAAAGACTCGATAATATTTTTATTTCCATGATCTTTTAAAAAATTGTTGACTCATGTTGTGAATCATACGAATAATTGATGGAATAATTGTCCAGAAAATTTGCTTCAACTAAGACGACGAAATAAATTTTAAATTTAATAATTTTTAAGTACAGTCGAGGCTTCGAACTGATATTTTATTCATAGTGAAAGACTGAGTGCACAAATTGGACAATTTTGAATTACCTTGTTTGAGAAGAGAGATATTAAAATCAAAAATTAGTCGGTTTAGATGATTTAATAGATTATCAAAAATTGTTAAAGTAATTCTTCCTCCATGAAAGATCAGAATAATGGTTATTTCGAAGGACATTACTATAGTTGACGCCACCAAGGCTAATTCACGGATATCTGATAAAGTTGCTTTTATTATCAGTCTCCTATTGATTGTAAGTCAATTATGTGTTAACATATACTTCTTGCACCATAAACAAGAACGAGATAACGTTTGTTTATTGTTTATATTCGGTCACAAAGTTTCACTGACTAACATTAACACATTGTCCACCGCTGACGTATCAATTCGTCATTTGACCATTAGTAACCGATGACGAGTTCCCTCGTGTCGAAACACAAATATACAATTTAAATCATACTTTGCATTAATTCTCGCGACAAAGCTTTCGCTATTCAAATATTACTGCTTCGTACGTTTGAAACTGAATTTCGTTTCTGAGTCGTTTCGTTTAACAAGGTGCAGTCTGTATTTTGTATTTGGTAGTTTGGTGATTTTTAATGTTAAATTTCCCCCTGTAAATCGAGCGTGGATCAAAAGTTGACCATAATAATAACCTTTTTGTGAGATCGATCGAGTTAAAGAAAATCGTAGCGATCGTTAGGATGAGGCATCTTGTATGGAATATCTTGTATTTTTTATTTGGTAATTTGGTAATCTCTAACAATGTATTTTCCCCTGTAAATCGAACGTGGATCAAAATTTGACTATAGTAATAACCTTCCTGGAAGATCGATCAATTTAAAAAAAATCGTGGCGATCCCTGGAATGGAACAACCTGTATAGAACATTCCATATTTCTAATTTAGTAGTTTGGTAATTTCTAACGTTGAATTTCCCCCTGTAAATCAAACGTTGACCACAGATTTCCCCATAATAATAACCGTTCTGAGAGATCGATCAAATTAAAAAAAATCATAGCGATTCTTGGGATGGAACAACCTATACAGAATATTCTATATTTGTTATTTGGTAGTTTGGTGATCTCTAACGTTGAATTCCCCCCTGTAAATCGAGCGTGGATCAAGATTTCTCCATAATAATAATCTCTTTTTGAGGTCCATCGAATAAAAAAAAGTCGTGGTGACTGTTGGGATGGGACACCCTGTATAGATACGGGTGGATGCGATCCAGAGTGGTTCTGGCCGAGCGTGGAACGGCTCGAACTTTATATCAGTGAAGTAGAAGACACGTTGCGCGTGCTCGTGGTTTGTAGGCCGACTCCAGCGAGCTGTTCCTGGCCACGGTGCTTCAGTGACTCCCAAGACTCCGGGCCAATCGCACCATTGCACGATTTCATCGCGTTTCGTCGTGTTTTTCGCCGCGATCGCGCACACGTCACCCCGGCTGCGTTTCTGCCCGTAGGTTTGCCCGCGGTTTTCTCGCATCTCGGTTCGAATTTTCAGGAAATTTATCCTCGAACACCGAGAATCGCCGTGCTTAAAGCAATTCAATCGTTGAATCATTAATTTGTATTTAACACACGGAATTATTGGATTAAGAAAGTGAGAATAATAGTGAGTAACGACACACTATCATCCCCATTTTTTTCTACTTGTGTAGCTTGTTATCATTCTCGTTTTCTCGGTCGAATAATTTTGGTTCGTCTTTTGTTTTTGGAAACTTCTGTGGAAACTCCAGACACAATGTTCTGTCAAACTATTATTCAATCGAGGGCGTGAAAATTCTTATTTTTTCCATAAAGTATTGCTTTCTAAACTGTATCGCGAGGGGGGTTGAGAACCGCTGCTTCCAACCCCTTCCGTGTCCCGATTAATCGCCGTCGCGGCGCCCGTTACGATAAACGAGCAATCGAGAGCGAGAAAATCATCGTGTATTATCAGTGTCCACGTTTGTTTCGCGGAGATCCCGAGAATAGTAAAGAAAAATGGCCACCGACGCGTTGAGCGAACGGCTGTCCAGCAAGCTTCACCTGCAAACGAAGACCGTGGGTGAGGAGAGGATAAAGAGGGCGAAGGAGAAGGACGAGGATGTAGCGATATTCAGCATGTTCCCGATGGAGGGCGACCCTAAGTTCAGGTGCTGCCTGGGCAAGGACTGCATCCTGGGAGACCCCAAAAAGGCGGACCCAGGTGACCATCCTCCTGAAAACTCGATGATCCCCCTCAGAAATCGATCGAATCTACCGATTCGAGCAATCGAAATCGTATCAGTCTTTCATTCTTTCATGGAAACGTGGCTGTCGTTCAGCAAATTAGGGTACAACAGGGTTGAAAGAAATAATTTCACTTTACAATACGATTTTCTAGGCATCGTTCCTTAAAGAAGGTCCACTAGATCACAATTGTTTGCTATTTATTTTTGTATTCGTTCCTTTGACGCTAGATCTATTTGTATCAAGGGGATTAATGCGATAGATAATGCATTCTCTCATAGAAATAATTGTTTATTCATTCTCTTACAGAAAGTTATGCTAAACTTCCGAAAATTCAGTCGAGTCAATTCTTAACAAGCTTCATTAGCAATTGTGGGTCATTCTGACTGCTTTTTGGTAGTTCTAGAGTTAAAACACACACAAGTAGATAATAGAAACGTTTCAATGAACACACTGTTTATTCATTCTCTCATAGAAAGCTATAAACTTTCAACATTAGCAATTATGGGTCATTCTGACTGCTTTCTTGTGTTAAAGCACACACAAATGGGTAATGGAAACGTATTGGAAATTATTCACAATTAAAAAAAAGAAAATTTTGAACTTTAATACCCAAGAAACATCCATTTCTGATCGTCCCACCAAGTGGGCCACTGTTAATCGAGATCTTTCGATATGGGGAGTCAAAAAAATAGCGTAATGGAGGAGATCTATTTGTCGGGGTGTGGAGTGCCAGTTTTTCGAAAGCTCCTGGACGCGTTCGCGTTTCGAGTGGCTGTGTATCGGAGGACGTTGCAAAACCCCGAGTGGACGCGGGGGCGGCGGAATAAGGTCCCGTTCTCAAAGTTTTCCTAAGGTCGACGTCGGCACGCCGATCGTGGGTCGACGCGGCGCAACCGGCTGGCCGATAAACTAGTCGATCAAACCAGGCGAAGCGAGAGAGAAAGGGCCATGGACAGGAGGAAGGAACCCGAATGGAACCGCGACCTTATCTGGAAACACGAGCACGGCCACGCTCGATTGTCCTCGGCGCACATGGCTAACGAACTCGCTAATTATCCGCGGGACTGATCGAAAATTAGCGACGACGAGAATTAAGAATCCCTCGAAACTACGCGAAATATTCCAATCTTCCACACATTGAATCGACAGGGTCGAAATTAATTATTCTGTCACTTGCAATCACAGCCACCCCCCTCTTTTGCAGTACATCTTTTCCTATAATTTGTTTTTTTCTACCTCATTGTAGCAAAAAAGTCCATCCAAGTATCCATCGTGTGACTTTGTCTAGTGTTCAAAACTATACTCAAAATATTCAACCCTCTGAAATTGTTCTGTCACTTGAGATAGGAAACACTCCTTTTGCAGTGCATCTTTTCTTATAATTTCTCTTTTTTTCTACCTAGTAGTATTAAGAAAGTGTTCAAAACTATACAGAAAGTATTTAACCCTCTTACAATAGTAACCACCCCTTTTGCAGTATGTCTTAGTTTATGAAATATTTATCAGCGTACATAAGTAATTTTGTTGTGTTCAGAACTATAATATTCGATCCTTTAATCCTGCGGATCTATCAAGATAGTTAAAATGACTTATTCAGTCACTTATAATAACAACCACCCTTTTTGGAGTACATCTTTCATCCTGAAATACTTATCGAGCTACATAAGTAATTTTATAAAGTAATTTTGTCGTGTTCAGAACCGTAGTATTCAACCCTTTAACCCTGTGGATCTATCAAGATAGTCAAAATGACTTATTCAGTCACTTATAATAACAACCACCCTTTTTGGAGTACATCTTTCATCCTGAAATATTTATCGAGCTACATGAGTAATTTTATAAAGTAATTTTCTATTTATTAAAACCATAATATTCAATTTTATAACCCTAGACCTCCCACAATAGCCAACATCAATTATTCTGTCACTTGCAATAACAACCACCCTTTTTGAAGTTAATCTTTCATCCTGAAATCTTTATCGAACTACATGAGTAATTTTATAAAGTAATTTTCTATTTATTAAAACCATAATATTCAATTCTTTAACCCTGAACCTACCACAATAGCCAACATCAATTATTCTGTCACTTGCAATAACAACCACCCTTTTTGAAGTTAATCTTTCATCCTGAAATCTTTATCGAACTACATGAGTAATTTTATAAAGTAATTTTCTATTTATTAAAACCATAATATTCAATTCTTTAACCCTGAACCTACCACAATGGCCAACATCAATTATTCTGTCACTTGCAATAACAATCACCCCTTTTGCAGTGCATTTTATTTCCTAAAATTGTCATCGACGCAAACAATCGTGCAAAATAATTTTCTCTTTTTGTCACAACGTAACCAGAACGCTATCCATCGAGTTTTCCACAAAAATAAATGCTAGTAGGGAAACAGAGGGATTTGTGAAATTTCCCCCCCAACGGGCGTTGCAAGCGCGGTTATTTATTCGAATAAACAGCAAGTGACATCACTATTGAATCGCACTGCGAATTCCAGTCTCTTTTACGCAACAACGAGCAAATATTGTCGCATGCATTTGCCCCAGCGAAGCTGAGCTCCGTTTACAGAAATTTGAATCGCGAATCGATCGACGAAAACGATCGACGCCCATGAAAGGAGTCTTCCTCCGTTAGAAACGATCCAAGGAGGACCGGTCGATCGAAAATATGTAATCGTTTGTTTGTTCCGCGATGCCCGTCGATTATGCTCGTTACTCCATAAATCATAGATCTCGGGAGTAGCGATTATCGCTCGAGACTGGTCGGTTCGGTCGTCTTGCTCGTCCCATGGATCGTTATCTCTTCTCTTGGAGTATTTTGCGTCTTCGATTCCCGGATGTTTATTTATTTCACGATGGATTTGCGGACATTTATTACCTGTATTTTTATTCAAACCTATCGCGTTGATTTTTCTTTCGATTGAAATACAGATTTGTTCGATATGAATCAGTAAAATGTAATGGTTAGACTGCGGATCTTTATGCAAATTCACATTTTTATTAATAGAATTAATGAAACGGAAGCTTCGCAGAGGGCTGTCTCAACCCCTAAATATAATAATTCGTATCTTACTTTAAGTATTTCTTATATTTTTGCGTATTAAATGCATTCTGTAGTTTTTTCAGGATTAAAATTTCCCATAAATGCATAATCATCCGCAGTCTAGTAATGATTGTTAATATGCAATTGGAATCGAATCGATAACTATTACCGTAGTCACGAGCAGAAAATTTCAATTTTAAGTTCCAGTCGAAGAATTCTTTCGCCGGTTTATTTGAGATTCTGGGCAATGTGGATTGCACAGCGATCGCGATCGATCGGATTATCTAAACAGGAAGGAGAAGTCGATCGTTTGAAAGAGATCCATGACTTCAAAAATTTTGTGACGGATAAGAAACCCTATTAATATCTCTGATGTCATTCGAATGTCGACGGCGCGTTCGATCGATATCGATCGGTTCGACTTCTTATCGTGACGTAATCTTTTTCAGCTCTGATTGTCCATTAATGTCGGTTGTCAAACGATCGCGAGACCCAATTAAATTCTGCTTTCTCAGGATACAAAAAAAAAAAAAGAATTTGGAAAATTATTCATTTTTTGAACGATCAGGTCTCTCAGAAAGTCACATATTTTATCGAAAGAAACTAAATTTATTTAAATCGAGTGTTGGACCAATTTAAATTAAAAAATAAACCTGACAACGAGTTTTTTCGGAGAGTCACGTATTTTATCGAAAGAAACTAAGTTTATTTAAATCGAGTGTTGGACCAATTTAAATTTAAAAATAAACCTGACAACGAGTTTCTTCAAAGTGACATATTTTATCGAAAGAAACGAAATTTATTTTGATAAATGGCGCCACAGTGCTAATTTAAAAATAAAGAAAATCGTAAGTTATTTTCGACCGTGCACCGAGGACTTTAAAAACGATTAAAATTCATATGCAGCGAGGAGTTAAGTCGCGTTTGACACGCGTCACGGCCACGGTTCGAGAACGAGCAGGGATTTATGTAACGATTAAACACGGTTATGCAACGGAACGATATAAAAACGAGTCGGGACGCTATCAGGGCGCTGCATATGGGCGAGAAAAAAATAAAAGATACTTCCATCGAAGGATCGTCGATCGTCGCTCTCGCGATCGGGAAAGTCGCGGGCTACTCTTTCCATAGATCGTGGATTTATATTTAGACCTGACGCGGCTCGAAGATCGCAGCTTCCGACGTATCGCCAGCGTCTCTGCAATTCGAGACCTCGTAAAATTCGAAACGATTCCCGGGACGCGATCCTTGAACTCTCGTTTCCTATTCTTCAGCTTCGTTCGGGACTTTGCAATGCATATTCGCCTAAATAGAAGACGAAGACTCGAAAGCTCGAACGCAATAACGAGGAAAATCATTTTCCACGAGACGAAATTATTGAATTAAAAAAAAATAAAATAAACAGGCGTTTTTTTATGTTCGTCGAATAATAAATACGCTGACTGTGTTCGAATAAAATTTCCTGCGATTTTTATACCGATATTCATATCGAAAGCTAGTTTGTTGATGAATGTTAAGTAAAGTGAAAAATTTAATGTGGAAAAAAAATAAACAAGCATTTATTTATTCTCGTCGAATAATGAATATGGCTGAGTGTCTTATTCGAATAAAATTTCATAGTTCATTAAGATAAATATTAAAATTTTAATTCGTCGTTACCATTAAATGAAAAATCTAATCTGGACGAAATTGTTGAATACAAAATAGTAAACGTTTATTGCTCGTTTCATATTGGATTATTCGAATAAAATTTCCAGCGATTTTTAGATCGATCGAAAGGCGGTTTGTTGATAAAAGCTGAGGTTTTAATTCGTCGTTGCTGAGATTCGTCGAGGGGAAACGTGGATTTTTTTTTTGAGAGTGTCCATCGCGTCTCGATAAATCGGATCACGCGATTTTGCACGGCTGATCGGGCTCGCTGGAGCGATGGCGGGGCGCGTTAAGGCGACGCATAATGCGAGATTACCACATCGTCGGCCTTGGACCATCAGACTTTATACATATACGGAGGTATTGCTTGGACGTACTGACGTCACGGTCCTCCTCTCCTGACTCACGATGGACCACCGCGAGGAATAGCGCGCGAAAAGCGCGACGATCGCTTTCTTCGTCGAGGGCAGCTGGGAATCTAGGCTACCCGGTGTCCCTGTCGAAGCAAGCTCGCAAGCAAATGCCTCCAGCCATCGTATAACACCACCAGTTGTCCACCAAACTGGACAAAAATCGTCTCAGGCCACTCTGTCAAAGAATCTTTCACTTTCGCCCGAATAAAACTCGATCGCGTACGTGTATCGAAAATCTCCAAGAAACAAAAAAGTTTCTAAATTTAGTTCTCGATAATTTATGTGGTACACGATTTTATCGTAGAAACGAGCATAAGCGAGATATAACACGTTTTAATCTTAGGAACCTTGGGGGGGTTAATTTTTTAAAAATTAGGGGATGGTGGACAGTTTCAGAAATTCTGAAGTGTAGAATACTAATAAAATATTATTTCTCGTCGATTACCATCCATACCATACGATTACTATAGCACGTTTTATTAATCTTGGGAACCTTGGGGGGTTAATATTTTAAAAATTCGGTGATGATGAATAGTTTCAACAACTCTGAAGTGTAGAATACTAATAAAATATTATTTCTCGTCGATTACCATCCATACCATACGATTACCATAGCACGTTTTATTAATCTTGGGAACCTTGGGGGGTTAATTTTTTAAAAATTGGTGAATGGATAGTTTCAGAAATTCTGAAGTGTAGACCACTAATAAAAAATTATTTCACATCGATTACCATCGTACGTTCTGTGTGTAAAAGTATTGGCTAGATTAAAGAAAATATTACCCGCTTGTATACTCTGAAGCATAAGAAATTTGTCATCGTCGACCCTCGATTAAAATCAATTAAAAAATTTAATTTTCTTCGCCCATGTACGAATGAAACAAACATTTCTTAGTGTTCAGTAACACGATGGTGAATATAATTGAATTGTTCTGTGTAAATCAATCCACTGCTAGCAAAGATTTAGTATCGAATTAATTGTTAACGAGCACAGCTGCCGCGAAGAGGCATCTCATCGGTGAAAAGACAGATTTCTCTCGGCATCGTGAAGATCGTAAGACTCTTTAGCACCGGTTCATCCTATCTTGTCAATCTTATCCATAGAAATCTTTCACACTCTCGTTCCACTCGCAGTTATTCGTTTGCACAATGCATATAAATTCCAGGCCTCATTTTCCTACCTTTCTTCTCATTACTGCAACGATCTTCCAACCTACCCCCCTTTCGGCACCGCCAGATATTTTATTCATCCTTATTTTCTACGACTTTTTCCATCCAGCAATTATTTTAATCTATTTCCTCGCTTTGTTTCGTTTTTAATTATTCCTGGAATTACTTTGGGGCCAGTTCACATAATAACAATCACAGTCGTGGTTGACAATTAATTTCTTCCATTCTATTCTCACTATAACACGTTCGAAAAGGTTCCAACAAGAATATTTTCCAGGATTAAAATTCCGCGATGACTTCGAATAGATCGAAGAAACCTGTTGCTCGATTTGAGAATTTTTTATTCACCGATCTCGTTAACCAAATGAAAAGTATGTCGAGCAGAGTGAAAGGGGGGCGAAATACAGCGGATAAGGGGTTGGTTCGCAAAAGTGTAATGAAGTCGACGAGCAGCGAGCGTTGAAATCGAACGAACGCGAACGGATCGTAAATCTCATTTGTCCGCGTGCTAATTTGCGACGTCTGATTGATCGACTACCATCGAGACGTAACGGTGCGCTGTTCATTTATCACCGTACTCGCGTCGGGGATGATAAAGCGTTGATTATAATTGACGTACGCGGCGGCAGATGCACGACGCTCGAACAATTATTCGCGCGACCCTCGACGCCTCGAACTTCGTTCCAAGCTTTCTCGTTACGGTCTCAAATTAAAAATTAATATTTATCCCATACATGCGTAATAAATAAAATATATTTTTGCATTTAAAAATAGTAAAAAAAAAAAAGGTAACTTGATGGGGATTCGAACCTGGGACCAAAAGCTTGGTAGTTGATCGTTATACCGATTTGACCAAATTTGGTCAACTAAATTAAAAAATACTTGTCTTATTACACACGCAGTAAATTTTAAATCGAAATATCTAGAAAATGAAGGTTCATTGTGAGAAATTTATTAGGGTTTTTTGATACTACATACTGTAATATTATATCTATCGTTTCGAAAGCAGTTTCGACGACTGCGAGGTCCCCTTGTGAGAGGTCATCTACGACGATCGGTCCTATTAGATCACCTTTCGGAATAGCTGGCCGTTAATTCGACTTGCCCTTGACACAAGAGAGAAAGAAAGAGGAAGACAGAGAAAGAAAGACGCTCGTACGCCCACGAGCGAGAGGATCCTCTCTGGTCATCCGTTAACGACGTCCCGCCGCGCACAAGCTGGTCAATGAGATTTTGCATAACGATAAAATTTAAAATACCGAAGCCAACGATCCTGGATCCTGGTTTTCTCAAAATACGTTCGATAGTTTACCGAGATATTTAATACCAAAGTCTTTGGGGACCTGCTTATCCATTGAAACGCGGGGACAGTAGTTTAGTTGCTCGCCTATCATTATTATGGTACTTTCTCTGAAAGGTTAGATCCTAGTTGAAACACTATTTAATGGTGAATTTTTTTTTTGAAACGCCATGAACAATTTTGAAGTTTCCCTGGGAAACATTTTAATAGGAGATTCTAGAGGCCAAAATAAGACAAAAATCAAGAATACCAATTTGTTGATGGAGGTTTCGTTTAAAAATTATTAATATTTGAAGTTCCGCCCGAACTGAATTTTTTTCTCGAAAATACGCAGGATTTCGATGGTATGTCTATTCACCAAAAACGATTGTAATTAACCCCTGTAACCGAAAATAATTTTTCCAAAACGATTTGAAATTTTTTTTTCGTCGAAAAATTTCAGCACCTTCTCGAATTTTTTTCTCGAAAATGCGCAGGATTTCGGGGGTATGTCTATTCACCAAAAACGATTGTAATTAACCCCTGTAACCGAAAATAATTTTTCCAGAACGATTTGAAATTTTTGTTTTCGCCGAAAAATTTCACACCTTCTCGAATTTTTTTCTTGAAAATGCGTAGGATTTCGGGGGTATGTCTATTCACAAAAAACGATTGTAATTGTCCCCCGCAACAGAAAATAATTTTTCCAGAATGATTCGAAACTTTTCAATTTTCAGGGTAGCAGACAGTTATGGTCAGACATTATAGCTTCAGTAATTAATTTTTTTCTCGAGAATGGTTAGGATTTCGGGGGTATGTCTATTCATAAGAAATGATTATAATTGATCCCCGGAACCGAACATAATTTTTTCAGAATGATTTGAAATTTTTTAATTTAATTTTTTTTATAACTTTTTAACGAAGCCTCGATCGAGAAATTGATATTCTTGATTTTCGTCTTCTTTTAGTGTCTAGAATCTCCTGTTGAAATTTTTCCATGAATTTGTGAATTTTAACAAGGTTACGAAAATAAGAACTGTGTGTGTACCTTGCAATGGTCTAAAATAAAAAATTTTACTTTTGTAGAATATTGTATGGTTCTGATCTGACAGTGAACATGTTAAAAGAAGAATGGAAATTTTTTTTTACGCCTACACAGTTACATTTTAAGCGTTCGAATAAATTGCCACACATCGGTGATTATCAATCGTTGGAATAAAATTCACGTTTCAGGATAATGTTATTTCCGTTGCAGCATGCAATTTAGAGTCTCGTGTCCGCGAGCAGGAAAAACGCTCGTAAAATTAACGATTGACCACGCGTTAGGCCGTTCCGTGACCATAAATGCACGGTTCCATATTCCGTCGTGACTAATCTCCGTTTCCTTATAGAATCTTTCCGTATACGACACGTCGAGGCGATCGTCGAAAGCGCGATTTCGCGTGGGAAGCGAACGTTCGACGACACGGTAAATTTATATTACACCTAGTACCGCCATAAATTGCAAGTATATTGTTGCATTCCGCGTAAAATTGGACAAAATTGGGAAATAAAACGGAGGAATGCGGTCGAAGGAGCAATCAATATGCTTTTAAAGCGATCGGAAAGCTATTAAAAATTCTCGATATTTTCTGAAACGGTTCGATAAAATGGAAGTATTTCCACCCTTGCTTCGACCAATTCCATCGAAACAAGCGCACTCGATCGTTGGATGTAGGTTATTTAGCGACCGTGACTAGAAAGTCGAACGAAACTTTTCTACGTCGTAGATGACACCTATCTTCGCCGGCCATCTTCCGGTTTTGCGCGACTTTTTCCGCGTGTCGATGAACTTTCCAACAACACGAAAGGTCGTGCTCTTCCGACATCCGTTTAAAACGCCCTCGTAAAGCCAAAAACTATTTTAACAAACACAATTCACGGGATGTCCATTAAATTTTAAAGCTTGTAATTTGTCGCGTGTCTCGAGTCGTTTGCAGCCTGTTATTTTACAAGCTCAGATTCCGTACGATTGCGTTTAAAACACCCTCGTAAAGCTAGAAACTATTTCGGAGTCGTTTTTAACAAACACAATTCACGGGGTGTCCATTAAATTTTAAAGCTTGTAATTTGTCGCGTGTCTCGAGTCGTTTGCAGCCTGTTATTTTACAAGCTCAGATTCCGTACGATTGCATTTCCTCGAAAGGGGGGGTTCCCCGTCGTCGATCGAGCGAACTCCTGGGGAATTCATCCCCCGGGGATTAGCTCGTGCACGCGAACCTAGAACAGTTCGAAGCAATGGCGCCTCACGCGATCGTCTCGACGCTCAAATGCATCCCTCGACGCCGACGTTGGCCACTTTCGCGAACAAAATTCTCTGAACCGGTAGTTTACAAACTGTTTCGAACAGAACCGCTCCGAATGGCAAGTATAACCCTTCGTTTAGTATCCTTGGGTCACAGACGACCAACGACAAAAATTGTAAGAAACAGAGAGGGTTAACTTTTATTTTAGCTAGACTAATATTGCCCTTTGGTCGCGAGAACTCGAAATTTAGCTTATTTAACCCTTTTCGTACAAAGTTTGACGACTCCTGGTCCAGACTCTAAAATATTCCACCCCTTCGTGTCTCTGGTGCAACACGAAAACGTGAGACATTGCAGATGCGTCGAATCACCGAATGAACATACAGATGGCTCTGAAACTAAGAATAAGTCCGGAGTCGAGGTTCCTCAGCCTGTTTCGCGCCATGAATCTCTTCTAGAACGTGGAATTAATCCACCTGGAACCCACTCTCTATGAAATCTATCTAAATGCAAATTTATAAAACAAAATACAATTCTGCCGGGGGTGTGACTTTGAATTTATAATTCTAGCGTAGTCTAAATGCATAATAACTTAACGATACAACCTCATCGATATATAAACTGTCTGACAGACTGTGCGATTATTCAAATTTTACGCAAGATCCACAGTCACGTTATCATATAACGGGTTCACTGTCCAGTGTCTTCAGTGGCGTATCCAATAGCGTTGCGATATGACCCATATACGAGTCACGGGCAGTGAACGTGTTAATCATAATTAATGGTGATCTTGCAAAAATCTCATGGGATTTATCATAGATAAACAGGGCACTCTAGATCTATTTGACTCGTTTCTCGAATTTCTAAGCGTTGAGTGTAATTGCAATGTCTGAGGATCGCCTATCGCGTTTCAGGTACGAAGAAGATGGAGTACAAGACCAGACAGTGGCACGAGAAGTGCTTCTGCTGCGTCGTCTGCAAGAATCCGATCGGAACGAAGAGCTTCATTCCGCGCGAGCAGGAGATCTACTGCGCCGGATGCTACGAGGACAAGTTCGCTACACGATGCGTCAAGTGCAACAAGGTACGGTCCTTTCCCGCCCTCTGAACAAGTACTTTCCCTCGATAGAAATTTCCAAACTTAAAAAAATCGTAGTCCAGATCGCGACAGCATTCACTGTCCAGTCTCTCAACGTTGTATCCAAAAGCGTGGAGCTATGACCCGTATACGAGTCATGGACAGTGAACGGGTTGACATTAATTATTCTGGAACAGAGTTCGCGTTAGGTAAACGAAGATGTTTTGGTGTCTTGCAGATCATCACCAGCGGTGGCGTGACGTACAAGAACGAGCCGTGGCACAGAGATTGCTTCACCTGCAGCAACTGCAACAACTCCCTTGCTGGCCAGCGATTCACGTCGCGCGACGACAAGCCCTACTGCGCCGACTGCTTCGGCGAGCTGTTCGCCAAGAGATGCACCGCTTGCTCCAAACCGATCACCGGTCAGTTCTGCTCGAGCAAATACTTGAAAGACACAATCGATAGCTCTTTAATGAGGAAACACTTAGAATCGTCGATCTTCAACTTTGAAAACGTGCAAAATTGCATTCTCGTTAAAATTCGTCTCTAGTTCTTTAGTGGATCGTCGAAATAATTGAATTATATGTATTTGCAATGATAAATGAAATTTGAAACCATCTTGTCCATGTGTTCACTTGAGACACATCTTCGTTACATCGTTGATAGATAGCTGTCGCTAACAGTGGTCATTTTGGTAACTCCTGCACTCGCCAGGAGAGGGTTACACTTTCTCGCAAGTACTCGTACATATATAAACTCTTCGTCTGACCAATGAACGTCCTCACGTCTAAAGCAGTCACACACTTGAGACAAAACTGACGGGGGAGTGTATTATTAATATTAGTTTGGCTCACGTTAGGTGCAAGACTATAATAGATACACTTCGTAGGCAAAATCAATTAATTTCAAACGGCTGAAAGCTACGACAAGAGACAGGGAACATTTGATGAATCTACCAGAATAATTGGAATAATCCGATCGTTTATTTTCCAGGCATTGGCGGCACTCGCTTCATCTCTTTCGAGGACAGGCATTGGCACAACGACTGCTTCATCTGCGCGGGCTGCAAAACCTCGCTGGTCGGGCGTGGTTTCATCACCGACAACGAGGACATCATCTGCCCCGAGTGTGCCAAGATGAAGCTGATGTAAGGGCGCGCGGGGCGACGATACCGAAAAAACGAAGACGGAGGAAGGAAAATTTGATCAAAACTTTTTTGGACCGTCGAGAAGATCCACGTCACGGTCCATCGTTTCTACGCGGACACGAAACCAACGTCACGATTCTCCCCCCCTTCCCCCCCGTTAGGAACGAGAAGAACTCCGTTCCAAAAAAAGAGAAAAAAACACAAAAAAAAAAAAAAAATGAGAAACGATCGAATTTAAATCGCGAACAAAGATTTTTTTGATCACGACGCTGTTGTTCGACCACACTTTCGGAATCCAAGCGACGATAAAAATTACCGTGTTTCTCCCACCCCCTCGATTATATTTTCAGGAAATATATATATATGTCTCTCTGTATACCCATAGCCGGGAAACGCGGTAGTCCTTATCGAAATCGAACACAAAAAAACCAAAAAAAAAAATACAAAAAAAAAAAATCATTGATCAGGGACGATCCCTTCGTGTCGATCGTGGAGACCGGTTACCGGGCGCTTCTGAGCTTCGTAGTTTTAGAGGCCGTAGTCGTTTTGTGATTTCTCGATCCCTCCGCGCGACGAGGTAGCCTCGAAGACGGAGGGACGGAACGAACAAATGCCTTGAAGAGTCCGAGAATCAAACCGCCTTAACGTAATTACTGTCGTCGGAGTCGTTACATTGTGTTGATTAGAAGATGAAGCAGAAAAAAATTACGAAGAAAGCCCGCGTACACCGTCGTGAATTGTTATTAACGTTATTGTTTTTGTTTCTTCGCTTTCGAAGGCAAACGAAGATGAATCCTATATATTCTTATGGAAACTAAATTTGATATACGTACGTAATAATGTTATTTTTATTTAACTTAAACTCACACACTTACACGTCATACATGCACACACACACATACACACACAGAGACACAAACACGCCACTGCACCCTTCTCGACGCGATATTGTACAGTAAGACTCGCGACAAACATCTTGGAAACGGGGTGAAACGGAAGTTGGCACGCCCGAGGCCGCGTGGGAATCCCAGGAGGCTTCCTTCGGGATTTTTAGAACTTTTCTGGAGGGCAAGGGATTCTGGGAATTAAATATTTTACGTAAGGGATCGTTACCTAAAGTCTTAAGCCCTGGAACCTAGGACTCTAAAGATCAATCTAGGATCTAAGCACCCGCGAGACATCTTATCGACCTAGACTTCCGAGTATCGAGAGTTCAAGAACCTGGAACCAAAAAGGATACTAGGACCAAGTAACTAGGAGTCCAAGAATCACCGGATCCCTGGACTCTAGGCCCCCCAAAACGGTTCTAGAATTTAGGGAGTCCCCTTGGCGTCCAAGACTCGAAACGATTCTGACATTTAAACGTTTAGGAGTCGAGACATTTCTAGCATTAAGGAATTGTTACTGACCCAGACTTCTAAGCCCCGTGAGTCCCAACAACCGACTCCTGAACATTTAAAGGGTCCCAGAATTGAAATCACTACCAGTCGCTGAATCTCTAGCATTAAGGAATTGTTATTCACCCAGATTCCCAAGTCCCGCGAGGTCCAAGAACCATCGATTCCTGGAACTTAGGTCTCTTGGGGATTCTAGGACTCGAGTGTCTCGAATGTTGAGAACTATTTGGAGACCCAGACTCCTGGGATCGTAAGAGATTTAGAAGTCCTAGAATCGTTTGTTCGTGAAACCTAGGTCTCCGTGGACTGGGGTCGTCGAGGACCAAAACCTAGATCTTTAGATTCTTTGGATCATCGAGGTTCAGAGATCAGAGAACACCTGGGGTTCCCTAGCCTCTTTGCGTACGCTTCCATCGTAAACGAGCCTCTGCACCCGAGCTAAAAGAACAGTGTATGTGTTCGTGCATCAACGAAGATGGTTTCCATCGAAGACGATCGACCTTCTTCCTCGATCGCTGCTGTTCTTTCATTTTTTTTCCTCTCGAGGGAGAAAGCTGATCGCGATCGGAACGACCACGCGAATTGCGGGCATTTTAGCACCGGTCGGAACGAACTGGATAAATAATAGTATTAAAAAAATAAAGAAAAACACGATTAATCACACGCACTCACCGACACGCATACCAGGACGAGTGTGCGGGCACGCACACGCGGAAAACACTAATTGTGGCCTTATCCGCACGAGTACATAGGTGGTAAACTAACGTCATACGAAATAATTATCGTTACATTGGTACTTGATAGAGATTTATTATACATCGTCGAAGCGATGGATGGGAAAATATAAGCGTGCAAGCGAACGGGCGAACCACTGTAGAGGCGAATGAACAAAACGATACTCGCGAAAATGTTTGGGGAATTAAAAAAGATAAACGAGTAATGAAGGGAAACGTTCGACGCGCGAACAACAAAGGATCGTGATGACCAATAAATTACACGTGCTATATAATGTATGTTCTTACCGATCACTCACATACTAATCGCCTTAATTAGTAAACGATAAAGAGCAGAGATTATTCTATATTCAGCGTATCGTATACACTGTTATACTGTGAAATTGATAAATAAATAAATGTAATTATTTACAAAGCGTCTCGAGTTCTTTGCCGGCGACGGGGTTACACCAAAAACAGGGAGTTCAACGAGTGGAGTGGCGAGCAGTGACGCCTCACACTATGCCAGATCACGCGTACGTGACCTCGTGGAGTTACGGAGAGTCGACAAAGGCAAACCGACGCATGCCCTCTCTCTCGATTCTCCGAAGCTGCCCGAAGTAATTTCGTACCGCCTCGTGGGAGTCGAGAGAGGAAGGCTCATTTGCCTTCTCGCTCTTGAACAACTGAAGTTCGACCTCACGTCCACGGTATACGATTCCAAGTCTCGACTGCCCAGGTATTTTTACTTTCCGACCTATGTAGACGGACATAAGCAAGGTACTATAGTGAAACAAAATTTTGTGAAATTTTTCTTACGGAAATACACGTTCTAAGACCCCCTGACCATATTTGAATTATTGAACAAAAATAAATTCTTTTTTATTATTCCTATGTATGAGGGTACATATGTATATCATTTCAGATATCACTTCTGATATATCTGGCAACGTATAACCATTACCGCTGGCTACTGGCAGCCTCTCGCAGCCTCCGCTGGCCTCTGCTGGCCTCTGCTGACCACTGCTGACCACCACCGATGCTTCCGACAAAGGGGGACGATTACTACATGTTACTGCTTGCCCCTGCTGGTCTCTGCTTGCCTCTGCAAGCCTCTGCTGCCCCCTGCTGACCACTACTGACCACTGCTGACCCTTGTTAACAACTTCTGCCATGATATATATGTATTAAAACATTGTATAATGTAAATCTATGGCAATAAATGATATAATTACAAAGAATTCTATGTGTTCTCATCATTTTTTACCTTTCTTATCCTCTCCAAATCATTACCTTAGTTATAAGACTCCCTGAAACTCCTTAGACCACTAGGACGTCCTGAAACACCTCGGAAGTCCTGAAACTCAGAACTTTGCTAAAAATTCCTAGTTCTCAAGAATTTTCGGTGTTTCCAAGAAATGCCAGGACTTCCCAGTTGTTTCAGGCCTTTCCAGCTGTTTCAGGGCTTTCCGGCTGTTTCAGGACTTTCCAGCTGGCCCGGGATTTCCAAATTCCAAGTTGTTTCAGGACTTCCCAGCTGTTTCAGGGCTTTCCAGCTGATTCGGGATTTCCAAAATTCCAAGTTGTTTCAGGGCTTCCCAGCTGTTTCAGGACTTTTCAACTGTTTCAGGACTTTCCAGTTGTTTCAGGACTTTTAATTTTTGATTTTGGCAGCAAGTACGAGAGCTGGGCACTTTGGGAATCCAATTTTAACCGGAAAACGGTCTCTTAAAACTAAGGCAATGATTTGGAGAGGAAAGAAAGGTAAAAATGATGAGAACACATAGAATTCTGTTAAATTATATCATTTATTGCCATAGATTTACATTATACAAGGCTTGAATACTTATACATCATGTCAGGAGTTGATAACAAAGGTCAGCAGTGGTCAGCAGTGGTCAGCAGGGGGATGTAGAGGCATGCAGAGACCAGCAGGGGCAGGCGGTAACAAGTTGTAATCGTTATACGTTGTCAGAAGCATCGGGAGTGGTCAGCAGTGGTCAGCAGTGGTCAGCAGGGGCCAACAGAGACCAGCAGTGGCAAGCAGTGACAAGCAGCCGCAAGCAGTAGCCAATCGTAATCGTTATACGTTGTCAGAAGTATCAGAAGTGGTCAGCAGAGGTCAGCAGGGGCCAGCAGAGGCAGGCAGAAGCCCGCACATGCTGGCAGAGGTTAGCAGAGGCCAGCAGAAGCCAGCAGAGGCTGTGAGAGGCTTGCAGTAGCCCATATTAATCGTTATACGTTGTCAGAAGTATCAGAAGTGGTCAGCGGTGTGCAGAGGCCACCGGAGGACTGTAGGAAAATTCAAAAGTACATGTAGCCGTACCTTATACTTCAGGTAAAATGGAGTATAACTGGGTAAAACAGTTTTGTGACAATACCTGCTAACTCAAGTTACTGTTCTAAAGTAAAACGCTATGTTTGTACTTGAATAAAGTATTCGTCTATATCCTTTTAAAATTTATCTATCCGACCCATACTTTTAGAGTCAGACGTCTTGCATGGCCGTCTGACAGTGAACGGATTAAACTACTCGTGGAGATCGATATATGGAATCGTTCTAGAAAAATTATTTTTGGTCGCGGGGATCGATTACAATCACTTTTGATGAATACACGTACCCTCGAAATCCTACGCATTTTCGAGAAAAAAAATTCTTTTTCTCGAAAGTAAAATGTAAAAAAACCTGGTGGGAAAACGTCCAAGTTTGTCGTGAAATAATTGTCTTCGACGCTAGATGGCAGACATTTTTCTACCAATATCCATCTTAGCAACAAACAAAACGTTAATTCTAATTCTTCTAACATACCAAACCTCGTATAACACGAGGTATACCTAGTCTGTGCTCCTACAAAGTGAATATATTTCATTGAAATTTATTTCTGAAGTAGATCTCGTGTATAACTACAAGAAAGTATTAGACAACATTCCCGTTGAGTGTCAAACAAATTTATTAAACATCAAAAATTAATTTTTACGGAAAAAACGACAGAAGGTAGATGGTGGATAACGATGTAATCTTTCAATATTAACCAATCGCAAGTCATGTAGGCGCTATCTCGCGTCGAAGATTGCGAACTATTTCTCGACAAACTTGAACGTCCTCGACGTAGATAGCGGTGCAATCCTTCGTATATAATGCAATTTGTTATTGTAATAATAAACTTTAAGACTAAGTTTATTAAATTGCCCGACGTATATAATCTCAAGCTAATGTATATTACTCCTAACACGATGTGAAAGTATGTTCATGCACATAGAAAAGTAGAAATTATAACACCAGGAGAAACTATTGCTCGATAAACTTGGGCATTTCGCCGTCGAAAGCGAAGCGTTTATAAATCCATTGCTTCGATGCAAGGTTTCCAATTGGACTTACGTGTCGCCATATTCGCGTGTCATTTATTCATCAAAATAAAGGTTTGCACTGCTCCAAACGGATCCACAATCCGACTGGACGAGGTTTAAAATTGGGTATAGTGTTTCAACTATATACGAGGCCCGTTTAAGTTCCCGGGTATTTCCGCTAGATGGCCACACAATTCGTCGGCCCACAGACCGCCATCGCGAAAGAAACGATGAATTATTGAAGCAAGGCGAACGACATTCGTGGGAACAATTTCTAATCACAATTCGCATGGATTCGCGCTGCGTTTTCTGCATGTTTACGAAAAGAAAAGGCCCGAATAGTAGACGGAAGAAGTAAAACGAGACGTGGGCTATAGAACTTAGAAGATGATATCGAGCATAGGCCTCGGTGGTTCCCCTTTTCCTTCAACACACTTCTTCGTGCATCCTGTCGATCTCGGACTTCCGGTTGCACCAAGGTCGTTCGTATCGTCGAAGGTTATTCCGGGGCACGGTGTCAATGGCACCACCCCCGATTGATGTCGCCTTTTCTACAGGGGAAACAGTAGCTAGACATAAACGAGGACTGTAAAAGTCTATCGCGTCCATCGGTCCGAAGATCCTCAAAACCGAAGGTTCGTGACTCCTCGCCGGCCAGCAGCGTAGGAAAAAGAGAAACGAGAGGCGATACGTAATTGACGAAATGCGCGCGGGTCGAATTAACGAGCCTGTTACCGGGGATATTATCGCCGGTAATATTAAAAAAGAGAATTTACGACCTTGAAGATTCGTATCGCGGGCTCGCGGTGGCATAAAACACGTAACAGTTACTTGCAGAAAAATTCCTGTACGTTTTCGTTCCCCGGAGCGAGCCGGGCTTAATTAAAAACTCTTGGTAAATCGAGTAGCCGCGAGCACGCCACGCCAATTAACTTTACACCGGAACCGACCAAGACGACCGTACGATTCAGGTGGGAGGAGGGGGGGAGAGGAGAGAAAAATGAACGGACACGGCCGCGAAGGAATTGGTTTTCCGTAAAAACCGCGGTAACAAATTGGTCCGCGATGCAAGACGGCCGTCGAGAAGCGCCCGGGAATCGCTTTACATAATCTGAGACCGCGATGAGAGGGCCAGCGGTTCCTTTGAAACTCTGACCGACGTTTGATTACGATGAAATTACGTTACTGCGCTTTGATACCACGGGGGGATCGCGTACAGACTTCCGGCGGAGCCTTCGACGCGAGTTTCGTCGCTCTTTGCGATCCTCGTGGCCGCCATATTGGTTTTTTACGGGAGCTCCAGCGACATTTGCATTTAGTGACGCGTTGGAGATTAAATTTTATTATTTTCAACGTGGCGATAAACGGTGCCTACAAATAAATAAGAAAAATATTGATATTAAATTTTTAACGTGGCGTCGCCTCCCGTGCTCGCCACCAGAGGGCTCGCGCTCTCACAAGCGCTCGACCAACCCCTCGGTTGCTATATATACACACCAGGGCCTGCTAGAAAGCCTTCTAAACGAGGTTTTTGAAAGTTTTCCCTCGAGCCCTGACCCAAGGAAAATCACAATATCCTCATAAACATTCCAGAACCTAACAAACGTTTTTAAGTGCAGGTTATAAGGCGCCAAGGTACTGCAGAGGAAGCATGAATACGAGTTAAAAAAAAAACTAGAAAGCCTTACTGACGAGTCCACTAACACACCAGGACGAAACGCGCCCCCTCTTTCTTAAAAAATAATTATAAACGATGCTATTTTTTTAAATGACCAATCGCTATATTGCTACCGTGAGGGAAAGTGTTGCTCGAAGAATCAAAATTCATTCTCAACATCCGGTCAGACGTTTACTTTTACCGAGGAAGGTTAAAAAATTGTTTATGTTAAATAATATTGGTGAAAAGGGACGCTTGAGAAGCACTGGGTCAAGCGACGACCTAGTCCCGCGATCGAACTCGAGCCGGAAAATGAAATATCGTTGAAAAAAACGAACTTAAGGGGGACGGGGAACGTCGTCGAGTGTCCTTCAATTAACGAGAGAGGTCTAGGATTCGATCGGTCCGGGAAGGAAATCGCCGGGTGGTCGGACTTCCGTTGTGGCGGGCGCGCGCGTGCTCGTCACAGCACACGCACAAGACCGAGGTGAAGCGAGGTCGATGGAAAGTGGCATAATCGCGGATGTGGATCGGCTCAAGGAGAGCAGAAGAGGAGATCCTTTACCTTACTTATGTAACGAGCGGCAGCTCTGTGTCTCGTGTCTTCGACCGCATCCCGAGGACCCTTCTCTTGACCGTATTCCCCTCTCTCTCCCTCCCCCCGCCCCCTAATCCCCTCTCCGCGCGAAGCTCCTGCCGCCACTGTCCCTGAAAATTCCCCGTTCTCATTGGGTCGACGCCGCTGCACCCTCGTTTCTCCTACAGCCCCGTTCCTCCGACTGTTTCCAATTGTCCAGACGACCCGTGGGGGTAATAGTCTCCCGGATTCGCATCCAGGGGGGACGCGAGCCTTAATCCCTCGCGCGTAATTGGATGAAAAGGGGATTCGCGGCGGTCGAATTCCCGTGGAAAAAGAATTTTCGAAGGGTACGCGCCTGGATGGCGTTTGGTATCGACGGGGTGCAAGAATCGTCGGTAATTAGTTGTTAAATGCTGGGTCGGTAACTCTGTATTATCGACGGATAATCGGGAAAGAATCGACGAGTGAGGAAAAAGAACGATAGAGGCGCGATCGTGGCGCAGAAAAAAGAGATATTTTGTGTTTTATAATTTTCAGAAATATCTGTTTTAGTTTGTTTAAAGAACGTATGAGATCGTTGACCTTTATTCATATATCATTGCCGACACTGGCGTGGAAGAATAAAAGCTACGACTAAATATGTTATTCGTAACTTTTGTGGAGAACTTTAGGGAAGAATATACTTTCTAGATTAAATATACCGGGTGCAGAGATTCCTTTCACGAATCGGCTAAAATAAAAAGGTTTTCTTCCCCGGAATTCAGCAGACGTAATGTTACGTCTCCAGCAGGCCGGTTTACGAGGTCCTTTCCGTTTCTTTCTTTTTCATCCCTCGTCTTCTGTTGCCTCCGGTCGGCGCCAGAACATCGCCGAACAACCACTGTAACACGGTCGATGACTAAGCGAGTTATCCGTGTACGTGTGTTTCGCGAAGATTATTTTCCAAATTTCGGGGCGAATCCAAGAAAATTACCACAACTCCTCGATCGACTCTACAGCAGCGCCCGCTTTCAAGTAACGCGCTCGTCTGCAATGTCTAGCGCGGGGATAGCAATCGCTACCTACCCCGGTTTCAAGCAAACTGCGATTTTTCTACGTTCAAACGCGACAAAAAGAGCGTAATTAAATTTATTTCTGCATCCATCGAGTTGGAGGAGACTAAATATTGAAATTTTGCGTTTTTACAAATATACAAGGTGACCAGAATATTTCATGGATGTTCGATTTAGAGTAACAGAAGTGGCAAATGCGTTTCGTCAAGCAATATTTCATACTTGAAGAGTAAATCAAGCTCAAAGTATCGAGCAAATAACATCACCGAAAATAGAAATCGCCACCTACACCGGATTCAAGCAAACTGCGATCTTTCTACGTTCAAATGCGCCAAAAAGAGCATAATTAAATCTATTTCAGCATCCTTCGAGCTCCAGGAGACTAAATATTGAAGTTTCACGTTTTTACAAACATAATATACATACAAGGTGACCAGAATATTTCGTGGATGTTCGATGCAGAGTAACAGAAGTGGCAAATGCGTTTCGTTAGGCGGTGTTTCGTGTTAGAGTAAATCAGACGATGTATCGAGCAAATAACGTCATTGTTTTACAGTCGTACTTTCCCCGACGTGTTATGTAGACCCATCGCGAGCCGGTGTTGTTCCTGTGTTCCATTTTGCATCCGAAGCAAGCTCGGGAGCTCAGCTGGGATGGTGGAGGATTCATTTAACGGCCGGTCGTAAAAGTCAGAAGCACGAGGCCGTAAAGGCGTTATTCCGGCGCACCGGTGATTTCGACACCGAAAACGGGGGCCGTTGTTGTCGGAGGTCATTCGTCGGTTCAACGTACGGGCCGTTTACCTGGCCCGGGCTCCTGCCCTCCCGAATCCTTGGCCATTGACGTTCCGCCATGTGCCGCATTACCATTTCTTCCGTATATTTATAGCCCGATATATGTATAGAGCAAACTTCTCGACACTCGCCGCCCCGTAGCTTTTTCGACCCAAAATCGTATCGACGCCAAAATTTATTTACCAAAACGACGATCAAAATCTGACGAACCTCGTAAAATTGTACTCCGTGACCCTTTGGGCACCGAATCCCCGCTGTTTTTTATTTTCTATAATTTGGTGTTAATAGATACAAGTAAAGGAGGGCTGGTGAGGAAAATTAACACTGCCTATTTATGGATGACAGAAATATTAATTCTATAGTTTGATATTAGCAAATAAAATTGAAAGAATGTTGGAAAAATTAACACTTTGCCCATTGGGGGCCACAAAGTGACAGGACTATAGAACAGAAATGTTAATTCCATAGTTTGATGTTAATAGACAAAATTGAAAGAGCGTTGGAGAGATCTGTGAGGAAAATTAACACTGCCTATTTATGGATAGCAGAACTATAAAACTGAAATACTAATTCTATAACTTGATATTAATTAGATAAAAGTGAAAAAGCTTCGAGCAGATCTGTGATAAAAATTAACACTTTTCCCATTTATGGCTGGCAGGACCATAGAACAGAGATATTAATCTGAACAAAAAAATAAGGTTACCAAGCTTTTTAGAGCCCCACCGACTCTTTCGAAATTGAAATATTAATTTTGTAAGCCACGGGAAAGTTACACGTGGAAATATGAACTTCGAAGCAGTTTCTTGAGTAATAATAATAAAAGTAACGATTACGTACGCGCCAGCTATGAGCTCGAGCCTTCCGCCGAAGAATCAGGAAGGATTTACGGAACCGGAGAGTGCCTTGACCCTGAGAGAGGACTCTGGAGCGAAGAAAAGTGCGAAGGAACCGACGACTCGAGCGTAATCCGGGTCGTGCCACCTTGCCCGTCGACTTTCCGCGACGTTCAGCAGCGAAGTCGAGAGGGAGTCCGTTCGGGCGAGGAGAGGGGGAAATAAACAGTGATGTAACTTTCGAATCTCGAACCCTCCGCGTTGGCCAACTCCCCGAAATTGACCGTGAAAGAATAACTTGACCCAAACGACGATGAGTAAAAATTTTATTAAAGAAAAACTAATCGAGATATTGAATTTAAACTTTGCACAGTTAATTGCATCTATCTCCTCAAGTAACGTGAATTTTTTCATGGAAGAATATAAAATAGTTTCGGAAATATGGGCTAATCAACTATCGGTTCTTGTAACATTCGACGAAAGATCTTCGGTGATGAATAGCTGGAGTAAAAATTTTATAAAAGAAAAACTATTTGAGATATTGAATTTAAACTTTGCATAGTTAATTGCATCTATCTCCTCAAGTTACGTGAATTTTTTAATGGAAAAATATAAAATAGTTTGGAAAATATGGACTAGTCAACTAACGATTCTAGTAACATTCGACGAAAGATCTTCGGTGATGAATAGCTGGAGTAAAAATTTTATAAAAGAAAAACTATTTGAAATATTGAATTTAAACTTTGCACAGTTAATTGCATCTATCTCCTCAAGTAACGTGAATTTTTTCATGGAAGAATATAAAATAGTTTCGGAAATATGGGCTAATCAACTATCGGTTCTTGTAACATTCGACGAAAGATCTTCGGTGATGAATAGCTGGAGTAAAAATTTTATAAAAGAAAAACTATTTGAGATATTGAATTTAAACTTTGCATAGTTAATTGCATCTATCTCGTGAAGTTATGTGAAATTTTTCATGGAAAAATATAAAATAGTTTCGAAGATATAGACTAGTCAACTATCGGTTCTTGTAACATTCGATGAAAGATCTTCGGTGATGAATATTTGGAGCAGTAAAAATTTTATAAGAGAAAAACTATTTGAGATATTGAATTTAAAATTTGTACAGTTAATTGCATCTATCTTCTCAAGTTACGTGAATATTTTAATGGAAAAATATAAAATAGTTTGGAAAATATGGACTAGTCAACTAACGATTCTAGTAACATTCGACGAAAGATCTTCGGTGATGAATAGCTGGAGTAAAAATTTTATAAAAGAAAAACTATTTGAAATATTGAATTTAAACTTTGCACAGTTAATTGCATCTATCTCCTCAAGTAACGTGAATTTTTTCATGGAAGAATATAAAATAGTTTCGGAAGATATGGGCTAGTCAACTATCGATTCTTGTAACATTCGACGAAAGATTTTCGGCGATGAATAGAGGAGTAAAATTTTTATAAAAGAAAAACTATTTGAGATATTGAATTTAAACTTTGCATAGTTAATTGCATCTATTTCGTGAAGTTATGTGAATTTTTTCATGGAAAAATATAAAATATTGCAAAAGATATGGGCTACTAACCGTCCCGAAAAAGTACCTTGAAAAGTAACTGGATTTCACCTCCCGCCTCTGTGGACCTAATCTGTAAAAACAAAAGAGCAAATTATTAGCCTACAAATTTCCCTCACAATTTCCAACGATTCAAGTATCATTGTTTAACATTTACGTAAGGTTTATTAAAATGAAACACAAATTATATTACGCTAACCTAACATCGTAATAATGTTTTTAACCGTCAACTTTCGTTTCGATACCTTCGGTTTTGGTCGAAAACGTGGCTAAAAGTCAGCGTGGCCGCGGCGTGCGAATCGACCGGGTGGAACGATTCGATCGACTCTCGGAATCCGTAATCGCGGTCTGCTCGCGCCACTGTCAGCGCCCTCGGACGGCGGAACGGCGCACTGCAGGAGGAAAGAAGGGGAAAAGTCGCGGGCGGCGATCGAATTCGTGGTGGGGGCGGCTAATCGGTGGACGACGTAGTCGGAAACGAAACGAAATGTCGCGTGGTGGGGGGTCGGTGGCTGGACGCGGCTGGCGGGGAGGCCTGGGAGGGGAAAACGCGGCAGAGACGGCAGGAAGAAGGACGAAGGAGACGAGGAAGGAGAACCCGAAGGGAGACGACCGGCAAGTCGAACGAAGACACGAAGTTCATATCCAAGGAGATGTGGGACGATGGCCCGGAGTAACCTCCATCAAGGATGGACTTCCATCCACCGACGGCCGGGGGACGTACTATACACATCCATGCCTTTCCTCGCCAGTTATGCGAGCCTGGATAATCATCCTGTAGCGAGCGTCCCCGATCCTCCTCGAGCGGAGCCAGCGCGTTCAGATTTTCAGCTTTTTCTGCGAGCTTTTCTCCGCGGTCTTCGATCTCGATCGTGAACTTATCGTTACGCCAAATAGAAACAGGTGTTCGACTATTCAGAATCTTAGTAAGATAAATGGTACGACATTTAAATATTAACCCTTTGTTGCTCGAGGCGTGAATAACTTTTCCGCACGGAGCTTGTGCTTGCGTTGAAATTGACCGTAGTCAGAGTGTTAAAGCTTCTGTGTATTATTTTTGTTTTTATGAGGGAACTGTGGTTAGCTTTAATTAAATTCGAAAACGAAGATTGAATGCACCTAATGTCTCGCGGAGAGGACTAATCATGGAAGTAGCTTGAGACCGTACTGGGTCAGACATTTTGGCCCGCCTTTGTGAGACCAAACTTGAATATTAAGCTTGTATATTTCCTTTGTACAATGATGTTTCTAATGGTTCAGACGTAGCTCTAAAATCGCCAATTTGTCCAGTTTTTAATTTACTAATTCGTAAACATATCTTCTTCACAGAAATGCAAAAGGAAATACAGTTTTGTGGGATATTTGATCTCGAATGGCCCACAGCGCGTGATTTAAGATTGACAAGCGTAAATGGGCGAACAATGGATGTACGAAACAATGATAGAAACATTCGTAAAAATAGGCAATAGAACGATCCCTTTAGAGTAATTTTGGAACACATTCCTTCGTCGTAACATGGAACGCTCACTTCCGGTACGAAAATATAGAGCGGAACAGGGCGATAAATATTTGTATTCTCGCGTCAGATCAATTTCTATTTTCAAGACAGTTTGGTAAGGAGACCACGATTATTGGACCTGAAAATGGCCGTCGACTGTCGCGCGACTTTTGCACGGTCAACGTAGTTTAGTTTTCAGGGAACAGTACTTTCATAATCGATGCCCCTTTGCACTATAGCTCGATCATATATTATTTTGCAAAACAATTTCCAAGAAAATTTGCCAAGAAAAAGAAGAGGGTGGGAAACCTACCCTACAAGTTGATGTTTAATTAAATTTCTCAAAAATGCAGCTCGACAATTTAACCTCAAATTTTACGACAATGCGAAATTAAGATTTTTCCTATAAAAAAACAATATTTTGGCTCCGTTGGAGAATTTCACACCGGTGTGTCGGTGTGTGGTGATCATAAATTTGTTTATTCGCGGATAAAACCACCGACCAGCACTCGGGGTCGACGACCACGGAGAAAAAGTATTGTTGTTTTCTTTCGACGGCCGCCTCGGAGCGAATAATGACGTCAACGAGCCGTGATCGGTCGAAATGTGGAACAGGAATCGTAGAAAACGAGGGAAATTCTCGTGTAATCTTTAGATCACCGATCCGTGCTAGCTCGCTCCAAATTTGCCAAAGGAGCTTATCGCAACCGAAAGTATCGTTTTCGTACACTGGAAAGTTCCTAACTCCAATTTCCACGCCAAAATTTCAATGTCCTCGCGAGGGCGTTAAATTCATCGCGTCGAATTTCAAATGGTAAATAAGAGTTTACAGAATTTACAATCCACATCGGAGAATTCGTACATTACGAACGCTCGACTATTTAAATAATATTTCAATTATATTTGTGGAACACGGAGAAGTTTTATAGAAGCTGGTAATAACGAGCGATAATAAATTTAGTTCACTTTCGCCCAGGGGTGTACAAGTATTAATATAGAACGGCGAAATACCAAGGGAAACAGGAAGACGTTCGTTTTCAGAGATGTAATAGCAAACTCCGAAGAAAACGAGGCACGGAGGCATGTGCCAAAGGAAAAGCTCGATTGCATCTGCCATTTCCTCTCTATAAATCAGGAGAATGCATTCCTATCCATGCAAATATGCGGCACAGCAAAGGCAAAACTCTCCCGGTTCCTTATGTTACGCGTAAAACGCGTTTATGCTTGTTCTGAGGAAGCAAGGAACTTTTCACACGTTTGCTATTTAATTTTTTGTAATAATTCGAGAACGCGAGGATTTTAAAGTGTCAGCAATTTAACAAATTTTAACCCCTTAACGTTCATGCTCGAGTCTGACTGCTTTGAAAAACGATATTTGTTTAATCTAATGGTTTAAGGGATGATAATATTTGTTTTCCTTCAAATTATACGTTGGATACAACATTGTAATTAACAAAAACCGCATTTTTAGAAACAAATCCAATAAAGAAAACTGATTATTCTTAATTAACCCGAAAAATATGAACGTTAAGGGGTTAGCTATTTCTATAAAGTGTTAAATATACCAACTCCTGGTACATGTGACGTATAATTGGGTGGCGTGTACCGGGGAAACAAAATATCTAGAACGGAAGGTTTAAGACGAAACGGACGATCGATTATTAGAATCGATGACTGCGTGCAGTTCCGACGGAATTCCCGATACTGTTACGGCATTGAAGTATCGGAAAGAAAGTGCTTTGACGGTGGAGGAGAGGCGGGGAACTAATGATTCATAAAGATTCGAAGAAGCACCAGGCGTCAGGTTGCCGAAATGGGACCCCGGTTACTCTAACTTTCGCTAATTGCGAGCGAGATCAAAGGCCTCCCGCGTGAAGCTACGATATCATACGCAAAACGAACACAAACGTACGTATAATTTATAGCCTATGTTCGGATACAAAGTCGGACAAAGTGTAATCCGATTAGATTTGTCACGACGCGACTACCTGTAATCACGCGGTAATAACCGGTCGAATTACCGTGTAATTGCAATTGTAAATCTCCCGAGCGTGTAAAAACTATCTATTTATAGACTACATTTTCCTCTATGTTCGAGTACCACTAATATCCAGACGTTTTCATGCATTCTTTATGCACCTAACCGACTATATAATTCATGGGGTGCCTTCGAAACGAGTGGAACAAGTTTCCATCTCATTTGATGGTATGAATATTCTTGTTAAAAAGATGTGGGTCTGGAAAGACCCAGCTGGTTCGTAAAGTAAAAGTTTCGTTGGAAAAGTACTTGAAAAGTGGTGATAGTTTCTGGACTTGCCAGTAGAGGGCTACGCGCTCTTGACTCTCTCACAAACACTCGATGGACCTTTTTATATACGTTTCTCGACAGGTGTCTGAGTGGGGGGCCTAACATCGAATGGATGCAAGGTACTACCGAGACGATAATTTCCGGGACTCACCAGCAGAGGGTTACGCTATTCTTGACTCTCTCACAAACTCTCGATGGACCTTTTTATATACGCTTCTCGACAGGTGTCTGAGTGAGGGGCCTAACATCGAATGGATGCAAGGTACTACTGAGACGATAATTTCCGGGACTCACCAGCAGAGGGCTACGCTATTCTTGACTCTCTCACAAGTACTCGATCGATCAGTGTCCAAGGCAAGGGAGCTGCTAGGGCTATCAAATCGACATATTATGACGAATGTCCAGACGTTTTCGGAAGTTTCTCATGCCCCGAATTCATCATCGTGACTTCAAAATGAGTCGAAACAAATTTCTACCTTGTCTAATCGCACGAATACCGTAATAAATATAAGATACAGAGTCCGGATAGATTTCATTATCTGGTTTGGGGACGTTGGGTCGGTCCCATCGCTGAACCCCCGTGGAAGAAAAGCACAAATCCGCGTTGAAAACCGACGGGCGTCCTAGTAGTAGAGACGGCGGTCGCCGCAGAAGGAAATCGTGACAAGTCGGGGAACAATTCCGTGGCATTCCGCGGAGATGGTCAGGCCGACGAACCCCGGTGCTCGTCCGTGCGAGCAGAAACGAACGCATACGCGTGAAAGTAATGGTCTTCCCGGTTCGGTGTGCGTGTGCCTCTCGCGTCCCCCCCACCACGTGTGTATGTGTTGTGCACGACTTATGTGCCTGCACCACGTCACATGACTTCGCCTTAACCCAGTGCCAGTGGCAGTGCCCATGGAACGAGCGGTTTTTGGGTCTAGGTCTATCGAGGGCGTTCACCCTGCTTACGTTGTTAACACACTTACCATACCGCTCGACGAACCAGGCCTCGCACAGCCGCCGCCACGGCGCTCTTCCACCTTGCCCGCCAACCAGACGAAGAGAGTTAACGTCTGCCTACGCCACTATGACCTCCGGCCACGTGGTCAAAGAGGCTTCACTTTTAATCGCGCTCCGCTCGGACGAACTCCATCCGGCCGGTTCCCCGGCGACGCGCGCCATCTGAAAACGAAAACCACGCGCCCTCGTTATCATCCAACACGCCACGAACCCTCCCCCCCTTCCTCCACCATCGACCCTCGATCCACGGTTCGTGGTTCCCCTAGGTCAAACTCTAGAATGCTACACAGAACTACTTTTTACTCTTTTGGAACTATTACGAGTGGTGATACGTTTGAAATTTGAGCTTTGAGACCTTCCAGAGATTCTAGAGTTGATTTAAAATATTTATAATTCTTAAAAAATATTGGAAGGATCGGAGAATTATTCTTTGCCCTCCAGAGTCATCATAGATAATGGAACATTTAAAATTAAGACCTCGCAGAGACCTGAGTGTAAATTAAAAATATCTGGGTCACCAAAGTATTTGCAAATTTTTAAGAATTTTGCAAGGAATTATTCTTCACCCTTCGAGATCATCATAGACAGTGAAACGATTAAAATTAAGTCTGTAGATCTTCCACACATTCGGGAGTAAATTAAAAAAAAATATATTTATCATCGATGGTTTCAATCCCTCGACCCGCTTCGAGCACCGAGATATTCAAAATGTTTCTTGATTGCCGAATACGCTTTGAGCAGCTTAGGAGTTTTGGATTATCATCTTTTTGCATAATGCATCCTTTGCCCATTAATCGTTGCCCTGAGGGGATCGCGCGTTCGCATAAAATCCGCATATATTACTCCCTTTTCAGAGTATCGTCGATTCCGATCAAATTTCCTATCCATCGTGCCGCGAAACATCCCCGCGCTATTATTAAACTGTCCGCTCGCTTCCTCGTTGGTGTGACGCAATCCTCTAGTATCAGGAAAACCACTGTCACACGTTCAATAAAATACTATCACAAGTCAAAACACTTAGACCATCGATCTCCGTAAATTTGGTTAAATTTCATGATTTTCGACGGAATATTAAACTTCTTCCAAAAATTCGTCAAGAATTAAATATGATTTTTAATGAACTCGATGGTAAGAAATTTCTAAACCGAGCAGTACTTAATTCTATAATAATTAAAAATTCCTAAACTCGAGGATAAAATTTCATTTCCAAATAAACGGATAATTTTTAATCCAGCTTCTGACGTCAAAGGAAATAGAAAATCCATAACTGGACGTTAATATTGTATCAACGAAAGGAACCTAGATTAGTGGACGAGTTTAAGTAAATTAAAGAAAATTAGCCCGAGTCTGGAGTATAGCAGTATTTCGGCCCGGACGGAATTAGCAAGGCGGAGAGTTTGAAAAGAATCTTTAATAGCGTGGCCATTAAAATGGAACAGGCGAAGATAGATGATCGACGACACGGTAGACGCCCAGAGCCGCGGGACCCGCGATCGAAGTAGATCGGTGGTGAAAACCGAGTGTTCGTCAAATTTTATAGAGGGGTCGTTGTCCTGGGGACAGCGACGGGATCAGGACGTTCATCCCATTGGCATTGTTACCGCGGCACCGGCGTCCATCTTCGAGGCAGACGAGAAAAATCCCTCTGCCTACGCCTCGACACCTCGGAAATCTGTTCGGTTGCTCGACAACGAGTTACGTGGACGTTTCGAAAATACAATCTCGACGTTAGATAATCGCGAAAACAGCCCTCGATCGCTAATACACAAACGTTCAACTCTGATCATCGTTCGTACTTTTCTTCGCGAATCTCAGATTACAAGGTTCAAATTTTCTATTTTTACAGTCTGTTTTAAGCCTGAGACGAAATTATACCAGACTTGCGACCTTTTGTCCGTCGATGATATTTTGGATTTCGAGTTTGGGGTCCACTTTGACCCGCAGAAACTGTTCACACTCGAATTATTAAAGAAACACGAATTTATACAGTGATAGAAATTAACGAAACGAGACTCGGATCGAAATGGACCCATACCCCGAGGGCTAAGTATGATTTAAATATGGCTTTTTTTATATTTAAACTGTCGTCGATGAAGTACAGTGGATGAAGTATTATGAATAAATTCCTGTAAAACGACGCGAAAATTGGTGATCGGAGACGCGTCGTCGAAAATCTATGTCCGTTTTATCGGTTCCATTGAACCCGTACGGCCCACTCGTTTCACCTTCGCTTCGAGCGGTCGTTTAACAGTACATCTTTCGGATGTAAATTCGGTCCGTGGGCCCGTGGTGACGAAATTCACTCTCTCGCGGCCGCTACTTTCGTTGACGGCGAGTGGAAAAGTTCCCTAAACGCAATCAGGACAAAATGACGCCGCGTTACCGTTAGCCCTCGGAGCGATCGACACGCTCGTGCCGGGGCGTCGGTAGGCGGAGGTGGAAAAAGGATGAAAGCCCTATGAGAACGTTCGAGATGAATGGACGGGGCTGCCCTGGGGACCGTTATCGTTAACCGCGTTCGACGCGCGGAACCTGGACGCGGATCCGTGGAAACGATCATGGAACCTATTACATTATCCAAGGGAACTTTCTAACGCGCCTCCGTCGGGGACCAGGAAACACGCGAAACACGTAATAATCGCCAGAAATGGCCAATATTCTCATCTGAACACAACTGTCCAAAAATTGCAATTACACAACAGGTTGTTTTACAATGAACAGTCTCCTTCATAAAGAGTCCTTCGTGGCTCCGTGCATTAGATGCGTATCTATGACTCTCGAGGTCTCGAGTTCGGTTCCCCAACTTTGGAGAAATTTTCAAATACTGTTTTTCCTGACTTAGATCCTTAGATCCGTATTTATAAATGCGTGTCATATGCAAAATAGTAATTTTAATAAATAATTACAGTCTCCACTGGGATCTATTATTCGAATAACTAAAATATTTACTGTTCATGACGGGGGATAGAAATTAACAATTGCAAATGTGAAATAAAATATATATTGTGTTAAACAAATTCTAACGTTAGTGGTTGCAAAGAAATTCGTCTCGTTAGAAATAGAATTAAATATTGCGTTTCGTTTGCATATGCAATGGGGTTATTGCTTGAATAACTGACCGCGTTAATCGTAATAGTGGGACACATTTACCGAAGTGAAACCAATTCTATACGCAGACGATGCCACATGTTTAGTTCTACTTTAATGTATAGTGCTTTGATGCAACGAAAGACGTTAAAATGTTTCCGATTGGTAGAATCAGAGTGGTAATTGCTCATTCCAGCGATCAAGAGTCCGAACACGCCTAGCGCCTTACGTGTACAGATTGAATCGTTTCAAACTCATGCTTACGAGGGCGCGGTTGCGTACTACGACTCCTATCTAATAATTATATCTTGGAAACTAAGAGTGAAGGACCATTTTGCTCCGAAACGCTCTCAAACCTTCCCTTTCCAACTTCGAAATCACTGAAATCAATAAGATTATCAATATCACAAATAGCTGTCTTTCTTCGCGATAATTGCAATAAAAGAAACTAAATTCAGATTATAATTCCCCTGACTTGTAAATACCAAAAATGTCAATAAATTCGATACGATAATTTTTTCCTTCCTCAGCTTTAAAAAAAAAAATTACAAATTTTCATCGTCGATAGTTAAACAAATGAATTTTAAGAGTTCGAAAGATCGCGACGGCGATTGTTCGCGAAGTTAACGAGTTCCCTGGTCGAGCTGGCGACCATCGTCGGGGCCTCACTCGATCGCGTATGCGTGCCGCGTGCGGGGCCCGATGCACATGCACATGCACGCGACGCACACGTAGACGACGCTCGCGCCGTTCAGGAATTGCGATGCGTGACCTAGTGCCGTTGCAAGCGTTCTACCTTCGAACTAGGTCTTCCTCGTTCCCAACTAAGTCCCCGCGCGCGCGCGCGCACGCTCGCCAGCGCGGCCAACGACGCCGAGAATGCACCGGGGCGCCGAGCGTGCAATCCTCTCGAGGCGAATCCGTCTGACACGAAACCTCAACCTTACAGACTCACCTGCCACCAGAACATGCACCGTTCGTTTCGTTTCCCCCTGCAACCCTTAGAAAGTAAAGTTTTTGGGGCCCTATTTGGGCCCTAGAGTCAAACGTTCTCAAAAATACGATGGCTATCGCGTTGGAAAATGGTTTCAGAAGATTGGTTGATGTCTCTTATGTGTTATATAGGGCCCAATTTGGATTTACAGGTGCTGTGTTTTGTTAGACACTATAATCGAGAGATCGACGGTTTGTATTAAAGAATTTTTCATCAGTTATGTCTGTTCTAATATGAAGGTTTTGGGGCCTCATCTGGGTTCATAGTCAGAAATTCGAAAAAATACGATGGCTATCGCGTTAGAAAATATTTTCAAAAGATTGGTTGATGTCTCTTGTGTGTACGAGATCGATATAGGGCCCAATCTAGACTTACAGGTGTCGTATTTTATTAGACTATAATCTATAAAATATATATAGTCTATAAATATATTTTATTAGACTATATATAGATTAGAGTATAATCGATGGATTGTCGATATCTACCAACAATTTTGTATCAGTTATGTCTGATCAAGAATCAAGGTTTTGGGGCCTCATCTGGGCCTCACAGTTAGGAATTCTTAAAAATATGATTTTTACCGTATATAAAATATTTTGAAAAGATTGTTTGCTGATCCTTATATGCCCAGAATCGATATAGGGCCCAATCTGGACTTACAGGTGTCGTATTTTATTAGACAGTATAATCGAAGGATTGTCGATATCTACCAACAATTTTGTGTCAGTTATGTCTGATCAAGAATCAAGGTTTGGGGCCTCATCTGGGCCCCACAGTTAGGGATTCTTAAAAATATGATTTTTACCGTATGTAAAATATTTTCAAAAGATTCTTTGCTGATCCTTATGTGCCCAGAATCGATATATCCAATGTGGACTTACAGGAGCTGAATTTGTAAATGTCTCTGATGCTTTTGTCCGGGAAAGGAAGCATAATTTTTGAACGAGAGACGGAAAAGGGTACCCGGAGTGCTCGGTTATTGACATAAGGGTTAATCGGCCGCTGGAAGGAAACCGCAAACCCGCGTGGTCTCCATGATTTCCAACGGGCTCAACGACGATGAGACAGGACGTCGTCGCACGCCAAACGACAAGGATGCGAGCCAACTTGGGAGATTGGACTGCCCGGCTCGCGGTTTCTCCGGGAATTAACCTTCTCCCGGCGAAGTGGATGTTGCTACCTTGGAATATATTGGGCGATGACTGGTCAAAAAGATGTAATACCTCGTGGCGTCATCCACCTGGCTCGGATGCATCCTCCATTAACACCTCGACTACCGACAAACCTTGGAGGGCGACGATAGTAATCGCCTGGTCTCATCCGTGTCACTCGAACCACTATCCCTGGGGATCTGATTAAACTTGTTGAGCTATGCATAATGATTCACGAATATCGTCCTACTGAGTCCACCAATGTGTGACCTAACTGTTTCCTTAGAAAATATTATTGTTTTGCAAATCTAAAGGGGTGAAAAAATTAATTGGAGGTCGTACGAAACTAAAAGTAGGTGGTACCGCTTAGAAAAGCCTCGATGACCTTCAAATGACCTTGAAGATTCGTTTGTATGACAGCACCCCTCTCCTCTCATATAATTCTTATCTTGAATCCTGAATGAGATATATTTAGGTGTTTCTCCCGATTCACCCTGTACAACATCCAAACTGAGTTTGCGTTACAGTCTTGCTTCTTTGAAACGGTATCAGATGACACTCGCTAGCCAGGCTGCAGACCTAGGCGACGGTCTAATCGCCTAATCTCGTCCCAGTCGCTCGTCTCCACTTTCGAAGCCCCTTCCTGAGGAATCTTATCAATCTCGTCGAGATGCACCACAATCTCAGGCTTGTATTTTTTCACTACAGCAAAGTCTCGTTGATCCACAGTAATTGGAGGAGAGCAAACGACCCAAGCTCGAGATTCCAACGTGTATAAAAATTGGATAAACTCCAACGCAGGTGATACACGCCCTTCGTCACGAATTTCAACTTAACTCTGTTTCTCGAATATCACGCATCGCAAATATACGCTTTGGAAAATATTTTAGGCGAATTAAACAACGTCTGTTTTGATCGTTAGATCTGCAATGCAAAGTGCAACGTGTATAAAACACGAAAAAAGTTAAGAGTAAACCCGCGTTAAAAAACATCGTACGGAATTCCGACGAATATGCGTGCGTTGGCCCGATCGACGGTATAATTTTCTTGGAGAAAAAGTTCAATTTAGATGGACCAGCTGGATATGCATATTATTATTACGACCTGCGAAACGAGGTCCAAATTCTTCGACGTCGCTCGTCCGCCGGTTCCGTTATGATATGGGGTGTGATATCCTACTTTGAACCGATCGATTCGAGAACTCTGGCGACCCGAAAAGTCCCATTTCTTTTGGAACTTTCCAGATACAAATAGAGGAGGCCTCCAGAGAAGAGTTTGAAGATTTACTCGTTACAAATTGCTTCACTTGCATCGTTCGTTGGAAAAAAATTCCCGAAAATGTGTGAAAATCGTCGAAAATACGCAAAGACGATCGATCACCCCCTGAAAGTTCAACGCCTCCCGCGTTAAACGCGCCGATTACGGACGATCGCGAAGTTCCTCCGGTTCAACGCCATCGAGCATTCCGGACGCGAGCAGAATTCTCGAGAAAATTCCATTTCTTTTGGGACTTTCTCGTGGTTCGCCCGGGCGTTTGTGAATTCGTCGGGTACAGCGCGACCCGTCCAAACCGAAATCGACGATTACGTAAGCCGGGTCCCGTATTCGTGAGGGGAAACAGCGTTGTTTCGGGGGGAGGAGGAGAGGGGGAGGGCCCGTTAGAAACGGATTTGTTTACGTACACGCACAGGTACGCGAGAAAGGTGTGCACGCGCGCGTACGATTCCGTAGAAGCGTGGCGAGGTGCGACGAAACGCTAAAGGCGGGTCAATGCCTCGTATACGGAGCAGTATACGACTCGCCGACTTTCCGTATATGCCCGGAAACCACCGCTGAGATTCGTGGCCGCGTCAGAGAGCTCGATAAAAACGAATGTGTCACGGGAGAATTCCCTTTTCAAAGCGGAATCGTCCGCGCTGTTTCTCCTCGTTCCCGTTCCCAAGCCACGAACGTCCATTTTCATCCGCCAGGAACCGTTCCCTGATAAATAATCGAGAACCTTTTACCTTTTACCTTTTTAAATTTACGAAATTTATGTCCAAGTTCGAATTGTCCGGCAACTAAGGGGGTCGGGTTTAATAAACGCGAGGGAAACTGAATTTTCTGTCGTGGATTCTGGCTCGCCACAACGACTTGGTTCCCATCTATCGATCGAATCGACGCGACTTTTCTGGACGGTTGATTGCATTACCGCCGCGCGGACCGTTTATTTAAATCGAAACACGTCCAGCTTCCGTCGAATTTATCATCGCCGTCGTAATGTCGAATAAACGGCCCGTAATTGTTCCACGTTTTCGCGACAATTAACGACGCGCGAAAATAACGACCTCGTGCGGGAACTGTGGTCTCCAAAATGAAATTAAGAAGAGCACAGTACTTATACACACAAGCAGCGCTAAGACAGTGGAAGTTCCATAGAATATAAATTCACTATCGAACACAAAATTCGTGTTTCCTCGAAGACTTTGCTTATAAAATTGATCAAAAGAAGGTTCAGTGTACGTGATTATTGCCCAGGTCCCCAGAGTATTTAAACACGGCCCTGGTCGTGGGCTCTGACACCAATCAAGACGTCTACCCAACGGAGAAGAGCCTCGATTGGTGCCAGAACTGGGGACTTTCCCTTCTTGCTGCTCAAAGCGAGTAGTACTTCGGTCGCCGTTCAGGTGGCGCATGCGATTCGTTCTCAAAGATGGCGGCTTCCGCAGCGTTATAGAAGCTACTGCAAGTATGCAAAGATCGATGGTTCTAATAGGTTTCTAATTACAGACCTGGTCAGTCCACTCGAAGATTGTAAACAACGATTGATAGCGAGTATCCCCGATGCAAATGGTCGATAAAATAAATCGACGAATAAAATAACACAGATACAACGGACTTATGAAAAAAATGTTGCATCTGTGTGTTTTGAATAATATTGTACGCGTTCGTGAGGCGTCGTTGCTCCGTTTTCGCCAAATTATCGGGAACGTCGTGCAGCGTTTGCGGGCAGGATACCCTTGTGGGTCACGGTGTTTCCGTTATAACAGCGGACGGTTCACAAAGGCGTTAAAAGTGTTTTATTCGCCTGGCAATATGCCGTCGATTTAGATCTTGCGTCACGTACGCGACGTTTCCTGCGGACAGAACGCGACAGGACGCGGATAGGAGTCCGGCCTCTAGTATCGCGGTTCGGTTACGAAATAGCACGACAATAAACCGATCGCCGATACAAGATAAATGGCGGCTTAGTCACGATCCGGGCACGGCCACGAATTCGACAGGTTGGAGGCTTCGCCGGTCGGGTCTTTAACCTTCGAGCGTTGAACTCGCCGCGAAAAAAAATCCTCGACGGCGGAATAGAACGGGCCCGCGTTCACCATTTTTCGTTTCCACCTTCGACGCGATTCGGCGACGATCCACGGTTTCTTCGTAACACGAGGTGTCCGACGATTTTGCTTCGAGGATCGCGAGTCGTACGAAGTTCAGGGATTTTCCAACCGCGAGACGACTTCCCCGTTGCGTACGCGCGTAATTTTGCATACAATCGGTAACGAGAATCCAACGGTCGGCCGGGTGGAGGAACCGGTTGTTAAAAATATGATAAACCGGTCGCGAAAAACGGAGAAAAAGACCAGAGTGTCCTGAACGCCAAGGGTAAAAAATCTTTGGTCCCCAAATGTAACGCTTTCTTCGATGGGAATATGTGTCAGAGATCTTCTACGCGTTACCTCCGTTTTTTTATTTCTCGGGAGTCGAGTACCCCAGATTTTTAGCACCCTGACATTTTGGATTCAAGTTCCTATTTTATTGAATTTTGTTACAAAAGATCGTAGCTGTTCGAGTGACGAGTAATATGGAGGGACAAAGGAATACGCGATTTCGCAGATCGCCGTTTGCACGTGAGCGATTCACGTTCTCCAAAGCTTCAGGATCGAGAGGGATCGAGGAGAGAGGAGAGGGCGGGTATGAAGGGCGCGAGAAAAAGAAGAGGGGATTGAATAGCGATGGGCTTGATCCAATTCCCATGATATTGATCGTTGACCTTCGACTCGAATCAACGCAAACCCTGTCACAAGGGGGTCAGCTGGCCCCTACGCTCACGGGGGACCTTAAATCTATCCATAATTCAGAAATTTGTACGCTCGAGGTACGAATGATCTATATTTCAGCGACTGTGAATAACATAATTGCAACAAAGGGAAACGATAGATCAATTCTCGCTTTCGAGTGCTAATTTTTACTCCGGATTCCTATGCACGATATAAACATACTTGATAAGCTTCTCTTGTTGCAATTTATCGATAAAAATCGAACACTGATTTCTTATTACGTGCAGGATTTTTATTTAGACGTAGATGATTGTCGTATAAAAATTTAAAGATAAATGAAGTATGTGACTTCCGACGCCGCCCCTGACTCACATGTGGGTCAAGGAACGTGTGAATAGGGAGTATGCTGACCCGAATATGGGTCACCGGACTGTGAACGTGTTAATTTGATATAAAAATCACTACCCACCCCGGTTTCAAGCGAACTGGCGAATCCTTCGTTTGATCGCTCGAAAACGGGAACTATTGTACCGTGTTTCCGCTAGCTGGACTCATCGACGAGGCTTACCTAGCAGATTCTGCCCAAGGCATGACGTTTAAATTCAAGTCTGAGCAAGATTTATCAGACAAACCTCACCGAGTATAACATAAATAGACGATATAATTTTCCAAATGCCCCTAAAAGATTGTCTACATATTCTTTACTCCTAGAATCGCATTCTATTCAGCCTCAAACTGATTTTGTCTCTCTCCGTTCACACGTGGTATTCGATTTATGCGGAAAATGGTGGAACGAATTAATCGTAACGTCGAAGTCTCTCGCCCGTACGTATAACAAGTATTTAAACCTGTCTTCGCCAGCCATTTCGCAAACTATATTAATCCAGAGCTATTCCTGACTTCCAGATACCATTTACCTTTTTTCGAATCCTGGGTAATGGCTAGGCAAATACAAGTTCTATTGTTGGAAATTCTCGAGGCGAGTTAATTGCAACGATCCGCCGGGCTATCGATTTTTAGCGTGAATCGAAAAAAACAAACGCGTTAACACGTCGAAGATCGCGGGAGATTCCACACCTTGCGCCACGCAGGATCGCGCGCTCGCGAACACACAATAACCCTGTTTACATTAACCGTACGTGACCCAAAATCGAAGACAATATCGCGCTGGGTCTTCTATGGGCCTTTCTAGTCTCTCGAACTTCGATCATGGGTCGTAAGATTCTCTAGAACCGGAGAGAATGTTTAAATATGTTTATAAATCATTTCGGTGGGATAAAATTGACAAGATCGTCTTACGCAACTGTGCTGAATATTTCAATAACCTTCTTTCTCGGTATGATATACACACGATATTAATCCCAATATTGCAGGATAAAAATTGAAATCAAATAACGCTTAATCAGGGGACCATTTTAAAAATAATTCTTCGGTATCTAGATTAAAATATAGACACGTTATTAATTTCAATATTGCAGGATAAAAATTGAAATCAAATAACGTTTAACCAGGGGGCCATTTTAAAAATAATTCTACGGTGTTTAGACTTAAATATAGACATGTTATTAATCCCAGTATTGCAGGATAAAAATTGAAATTAAATAACGTTTAACCTAGGGACCATTTTAAAAATAATTCTGCAGTGCCTAGACTGAAATATACACACGTTATTAATTCCAATATTGCAGGATAAAAATTGAAATAAAATAACGTTTAACTAGGGGACCATTTTAAAAATAATTCTTCGGTGCCTAGACTAAAATATAAATACGTTATTAATTCCAATATTGCAGGATAAAAATTAAAATCTAATAACGTTTAACCAGGGGATCATTTTAAAAATAACACTTTGGTGCCTAGACTAAAATATAGACACGTTATTAATACCAATATTGCAGGATAAAAATTAAAATGAAATAACGTTTAACCAGGGGACCATTTTAAAAATAATTCTTGGGTGCCTAGACTAAAATATACACACGTTATTAATCCCAATATTGCAGGATAAAAATTGAAGTCAAATAACGTTTAACCAGGGGACCATTTCAGAAATAATTCTTCGGTGCCTAGACTAAAATATACCCACGTTATTAATCCCAATATTGCAGGATAAAAATTGAAATCGAATAACGTTTAACCAGGGGACCATTTCAGAAATAATTCTTCGGTGCCTAGACTAAAATATACCCACGTTATTAATCCCAATATTGCAGGATAAAAATTGAAATCGAATAACGTTTAACCAGGAGACCATTTCAGAAATAATTCTTCGGTGCCTAGACTAAAATATACCCACGTTATTAATCCCAATATTGCAGGATAAAAATTGAAATCGAATAACGTTTAACCAGGGGACCATTTTAAAAATAATTCTTCGGTGCTTAGACTAAAACTTTGCATATATATTGTGCAATTCGAAAATGAAAAAACACTATAATCGCCATCTGGGGTGGGTTAAACAAACGATGTCTTTTAAAGATACAAATGATCGGTGGCTACCGTATTGTTCCGGAGTATGTGCAGGTTCGATTCACACCTCGCGTGCATTTGGTAAGGAAAAATGCGAAAAAGTGGCCAGCGTAAAAATAACGATCGAGTCGCGTCGAAAAAATCCCGTTGCCCGGCGTGATGTTCCCCCCGTCCCCGGAAGAAGGGCCCCGCGACTCGTCGGGGCGAAATTCCGTGGGTCCGTTCGCGGTGTTCCGCGAGGATCGTCGATACCGTTCGGTTCGCGGTCGAAGCCATCGCTAGGGACAGCCTCGAGGAAGCAGAGCGGTCGTCGACCCCTGAAAATACTCTTACGCATTGTGTGCCACTTCACTTCTGAGCGGTCTCGAGGCGAGCGAGCCGAGCGAGCGGGTCGGCGGCGTCCCTCGCTCGAGGCTAGCGAGGACGAACCTCGATGTTTCCGACTCGGTGTTACATTATGGCCCCAACGTAGGATTCCACCATGCGACCCCACTCCCCGCCCCCGTTCCACGTCCACCGACGCCACCTCCCTTTCTTTCGAGTTTCTTCTTCGTCTTCGTCCTCTTGCTCCTACTCCCTCGTTTCTCCTTTCAGCCTCGAATCGGGCCCCAAAGCTAACAGTACTCCCGTGCCTAGCCTAGCCAGACGTTGAGACCGTCAGGGACGTACCGCTCGAATTTCTGGGCCCAAATGAAAACGAACCGCGCAAGTAACGCTACTACTCTCGACCTCCTGCTCCATTCGTGTCTCGCCCTTCGAGCTTACACCGAGACCCGCTCTGCCTCGATCGTCTCGGTCCCACGCGCCAACGGGCCCCCCTTCGGACCCAACACCCCATTCTGCCCCGTGATTTTTTACTCTATCGATTAAAAATATCTCGATGCTCAAAAATGAATACCCTATGGAAGAAACCACGTCGAAAACCCTTAGTCGCCGAGTAATTAAGGAATTAAAAGAGAGAAAAATTTTGTTTCGCGGTGACCTAGATCGGCGAGAATTAAAATCATTAGCCAATTTAGCTCAATATGGAATAAAAGTTTCTCTTTTTTAATTTCTCGTGGCATCTATCTTCAACGTATTTTTTTTTATTTATTTATTTACTGTTCGCGTGAAAACTAACAAGGTGCTCGTACGTCTGCTATTTTTAATTCTATTCGTAAAATTTTCTTTAAAACCCGAGTCACATTTCAATTTAGGTTAATCAGGAATCGATCCTTCGGCGCGTCCAAATTCCTACAAACCGTGGATTTCATTTCTCTTTCGTACTTTTCGATGGAAACAAGTTTTGTTTTTAACTCTTTCCACTCGATATACATTAACAGAAGTTCCGGTAGAAATATTTTTAATTTCAATTTACATTTGTTGCGCAATCTTCTCTGTCGTACTTCCTACATCCACGTGACACTGTTTATATTTTTATACTCGTGTAAATACCTCCCCCTTTTTCAGCTATTTCTATACCCGAGGAGGGCTACAGGAAAGAAAGCTGTAACGTTGTTGTCGGCTAAATAAATTTACTCCCGGCGTCGTATTTTTTAATAGAATCGTCCGACGAGAAATGTTCCAAACAAAGGTAAGTCGATCCATCGAATAGTTTCGAAATATCTCGTAAATCCGACCACCATTTGCCCAACGAAATTACGATTCTCGCGGCGTTCCTTCGGCGTCGATGGATCGAAGAGGACTAATTACGAAACGAGTCGCTGAGTGCTACCACGAATTGTCCCTCGAGTATTCAATGGCGAAGGTCACGCTAGAGAGACCTTTCGTCGAGGACACGGTGACGAAATTGAATAGCTGGACGAAAGAATGTTTCGAGGATGGAGCCGTCCAGCGTTCAAGGACCTCCCAGATTATTAAACCTCGATTCCACGGGGGAACGAAACAGAATTTTTAAGTCGACCATGGATCCTCCTCACCCTGAAATATCCACGAAAATAGATGGAATTAGAATTTAAATGACAGACAATATCAATCTACCAGGAAATTTCTCCTGAAAATTCCCACAATCTTTCTGATCAATTTCTGTTGATTTTAGTAAATATATCGCAATGAAACTTTTTTCTGAAGTAGAGCTCATGGGTACCTAGAAAAAAGTACTAGACAACTTTTCCGTTGCGTGTCAAACAAATTGATTAAAAATGAAAAACGAATTCTTAAGAAAAATCGACAGGGGGGCTACTGCCTAAATATTTCGGCGAAAAAAAAAATTTCAAATCGTTCTAAAAAAATTATTTTTAGTTCCGGGGGTCGATTATAATCATTTTTTGTGAATAGACATACCCCCGAAATCCTACGCACTTTCCAGATAAAAATTCAGTAGCTAGAGAAATTTTTCGACGACAAAAAAATTTTCAAATCCTTCTAAAAAAATTATTATCGATTGTGGGGGTCAATTACAATCATTTCTGGTGAATAGACATACCCCCGAAATCTTACCCACTTTCTAGAGAAAAATTCGAGAAGGTGTGAAATTTTTCGACGAAATTAAAAATTTTCAAATCATTCTAGAAAAATTATTTTCGATTGCGGGGGTCAATTACAATCATTTCTGCTGAATAAACATACCCCCGAAATCTTACCCATTTTCTAAAAAAAAATTCAAGAAGGTGTGAAATTTTTCGACGAAATTAAAAAGTTTTAAATCATTCGAAAAAAATTATTTTTAGTTCTGAGGCTCGATCACAATCATTCTTGGTGAATACTCTGGCCAATCTCTGTTGATTTTTCCAACATCGTTTAACCATTTAGTTCTCCAACCTTTCTTTATTTTATTTGTGGTGATTTCTCTTGAATTCGATGAAACAATTCTGGAATTATTCTTTGAGGAAGAAAAATGGACGCGTCGATGGTTCAAGCACCTTTTTCGGTCTAAATCTCGAACGATTGCTCGAGAGATCGCGAATCTTTGATGCGACCACAGCGATCCGCCGCCCGTTCTTATCGCGTTCGAGAACATCGCCGACTGCGACCGTAATTACTCGTCGCGGGGAAACGAGACGCGTCTCCCCGATGTAGGTGAAGTAGGTTTTCCACCTAACGGCTCGGAATCAAGAGGAATACTTTCTTTCGCGGACCTCGTCCTTCCGTCTCGATACGCGAACCATCGAGAAATCCCCGGGAACAAAACCAACTGTCATTCCACGACGATCGTCGCTCGATCGGATCGAGGGGACAACGTCCATTTTCTAATATCTCCTCGCGGGTCCACGGCTGGAACGGAAACGTGGTCGAAGTTCGAACGATCGAGCTTCGACGTCGTTGGGAATTATCAAAATAAAAACGAAATCCCTCGAACCTATAATTATTCGCGCCGCTGTGTACACTGTGGGGAGAAAATAAAGGTCAGCCCCGGGTTAAGAATAATGCAGTACCACAAGTAGAGGGAATGTGGGTAGTATCGATTAATTTCTGCCTAGTTGCGAGCCTTACCAGGATCGACGAGAACGTCTGACCCAATACGGTCCACGGTTCCTTCCAGGTCTGACCTTTCCTGCTCCCTGCAATACATCCGACACGCCATCTTGGTTTCAATGGTCGATTAAAAAGAAAAGGAAGATTGAAAAATGTAGTAACTAAAGGGTTTTGTCCACAACCATGACTTTTGCACAGTCGATTTACCCGCGAACGCGAGCAAACACGTTTAGTATCCCACAAGTGTCTCTAAAAGACCCGATCACTTTCGAGCAATTTGTTAATGTAACGGTGGTCGGGTTTTCTAGAACGTGTTTGCTTACATTCGCAGGTTCTCGTCTGCGATCTTGAAATTGCCTTTCGTTGTTAAATACCAGGAAAAATATTTTTGCTGGATCGCATAAAAAATCTTTTTGTATCCTCACGAGTGAGGAGGAAGTTATCGTCACAGAAAATGGAGGTGAGTACCAAAGAATTCTAAATAAAATTTGGACTGTGTCCCTGAATTCAACCTTAAAATATCAGGCATATAAAATCGCAATACTCTCATCAAGGTGTTATCGAGAATCATCGATGTTATAATCTATCAGAAATTAAGTTTAGAAACAAAGAAATCGTTCGGTTATCAGCTACTGTTATAATTTTTGATTAATGGCGGCTAATTGGCGAGTTCGTACGTTCGACGAGCGACTGTAATTTCGTCCGGGGCGTCTAGCTAAGAGCGAAACGAGATTTCTCGCGAGCCGACCGATCCTGCCGCGATGTAGGTGAAGTTTCTAATGCGAAGTACCGGTGAAGACTCATCGCGGCGTCGTCGTCAGCGGGACAAAACCACCTCCAACGTCGCTGAAAGAAGTAAACTAGCGCATCCCGGTGCACCGTGCACGCAACCACGACGCAAGAGAGTATTTTCAGGGGTTAACGAACCCGCGGCGGACATCTCTCGCCGGCCGTGTCATACTTTGCGCTTCTCCGAGAGCCACGGATCACGAGTAGCCGGGGGGGAAATCGCCGGCTTTTTCACCCGATTCCGCGAACGTGATTTTAATTTCAGCGCCGTTCGAAAGTCGACGCTCCGACACCGCTCATTCGAATCGCCTTTTGTCCCCCCTGGTTTTGACCTTTTACTTTTCAGCGACCAGGTCTCCTACACAAAACAAACCTCCATCGATTCGGTGGATGTCAAGATTTTTGCGCTACACCACCTTTGAAATCCCTTGGATCAGACTCGATATGCTGACATTTGTGTATCTTCCTGATTGGAGGCTCTTGAGGGGTGGACCTTGATGCAACGAATCGAAATATCGATGCTTCATAACACGCAGAAAACGTACTTGGATCAACTCAAGAGGGAGGATTCGATGTAAAGATTAGGAATAATATTTTGGTCATAAGTCTATCACGTTTCTCTAAAAGAGTGTACTAAAGATGGCAGCTATACAGGATCCCCAACATCGATCACGATCGGTAGAAATAATTTTAGAAATGAGAAGGCACGTCATGTCTATATCTAAAAGTTTGTATCAAAGATGGCAGCTATTGAGAATCGCCAACATCGATCATATTCGTTGCAGATAATTTAGAAAATGGCATGGCACAAGGTGAATTAATACGTTGTTAAATAGTTGTAGGGTTCAATAAAGAAATACCACTGAAACAAGGTAACCGGAAATATCGACTTTGGACCGTAGTTTTCGAGCGTTTGGCGAGAATAAACGAGGATTGCCTCGCCACGGCGGCCGTCTATGACACAGATTGCAGAATGCACTTCCGGTAGAGGCCGCGAAACGCGGTATTGGCCTTCCGCCGTCTCGGCGAGCGGAAGCGTCGGCGCTTGAGGCGGGAGGCGCAAGGTGAAGGTAAAGGTAACGCCGTAACGTCGAAGGTACGCCGAGAAAAGTGGCGATTTAGCGTGATCACGGTGCCGCGGTACGCAGCTCGGTAACAACGAGCTAGCTAAGTAGTGCAAGCGTAAGAGTGCTCGATGCTAGAGGTCAGTAACCACTCGCGAACGCTCCGTTCCGTTCCGGTTACCCGCTCCGCGCTCTACGGCCGATCGCTCTCCTCCTCGAGAGGCTACAGTCGATGAATTTTTTCCTGCCTTCTTCCGAGAAACGAAATCTCACCGTTCCCAAACAACGTCCCGACGATTCATCGATCCTACCTTTTCGCGAGAAAAGCACTGCTACCCCCGAAAATTTCGATTAAAAAGAAAAATTTTAGGAATCTTCAAAAATATCGTCTTTGTCGCGAATTTTTCTATCGATTCGTTACTTCGAAGAGAATTCTACATCTGGAGTCTTGGAACTTTGAGAGAAGACTCTGGTTACGAGAGTGATGAACTAGACTTTTGCAAAATAACTTCGTGAACTTTCGATGGCCCGTCTTAATAAATATTTCAGGCGACTCGAGCCACCATCCGGCTATCCAAGAAGAGGTATTTTTACTATCGACACAATTGGCACAAGGCCCGCGGATAGAAAACGGACGAAACGAGTAGATTAAGTGTATCAACTATCCACGGGAATGAACCTCGAAAAAAGGATTTCGATGTTGTCCACAAGTTTTTTAATAACACATTGACACTCGTGTTTGCACTTGCATTATCTATTTCTTAATTCATTAATTATCTGTTTAAAATCTCCAGTCAACAATGTGATAATTTCTACTGAACTCTAATAAATAGAAGTTTGATTTCTAAGTCCGGTCTATCTATTTTGCATTTGCATCAACATCCAATCTGCTCATAATTTACAACTTCGAACGAAGATTGTGCCCCGCGATAACAGTCGTATCGAAGCCATTTTTGCGGCTCGGTATTACAGATTACGAGGACGCGAATATAGAACCAAGACTGTATTAATTTCCACTCGACCGCCGATTGTGTGTTGGCCTGCAATCGCGGTCTCGTGGATCGGTAGAGAATCTCGCGACAAAAATCGTCGCTGGACGTGACACGGTCGATCGATCCCGGCATCGTTTCAGCGCGCCGGTTTCCCGAGCGTACGCGATATTATGTAAAAGTGGCCGCATCCTATCGTTCTTCGTTATCGCCGGCGATTTCCTGTTCCAGACGTTGTATCCTTCTTTCTCGATTTCACGAGCGAGCGCGATCGAGGAAAATAAAATTCGTTCGGTGTTACTTTCGATCGACTTTCAAATTTACTATTTGCGTATGAACGGAAACGTCCGTATTTATTCGTCCAACGCCTCTTACGCAATGGATCCTCAGTCAATCGATTCAGTTTGGAAACTTTGTACAACCACGAAAGGCAAACGATACGAATTAAAAGTTCGAAAAGGAGTTTGACTAGGATTGAGTGTTTAAAGAATGTTTTCCACGAGAGAAATAACATATTTCGATGTTTTGTGAGCGATGGGCTCGTCGAGCTCCGCCCTCTTGGTCTTTCTAGGGTTGAATCTCGACGAATCGACGCGGCTGTTTGGACACGCGTATTTCGCGCCCGGAGATCCTGGAAACTTCGACGCCCGCACAGAACAGTTCGCGACGGACATACGCACGCTGCAAGGCAGTCATATATTTTCTTCTTGGTTTATTACAATTTCACCCCCAAGTAGGTCAATTCTAACCCCTTTATTCTATATCAGAACCAGGACAAATACAATCCTGTGTCGTCGATGTAACCGTAACCCTTTTTCCCTTTGTTAACTTCCAACGAAAATCGATCCACAATTTCTTTCATTTCTGTTTTTACTGTATTTTTTTCAAATCACCAACGTAGATTCTTCTTATCTCAATTCGTAAAGAATGTAATTGGAATTTAACAAAAGTGAAATTACACAAAAGAAGACACTTGGCTCAGGAAAACGCAAAGAATAGTAAATTTTGCCTCGAACAAGAAAAGAAATTAGCCAACCTGTGATTATAATCTGATCAAGTCAGATTGCTCGTCGAAAGAGCGTTGGCAACGAAGGTTTCAAACGATACGCGATTTGGGAATGAAGAAGAGCAAAGCTTCGAACGGGTAGCGATGTTCGTCGATAATTATCGTAGCGAGGAAAGGATCGCGCGAAATCGATCCGCGAGTTTTTCTATCGTCATCGACACCAGATTCCCCGTCGTTGCATCTCGGCCGTTAAGAACGAAGCCGAAGAAACACGAAAAGAAATCGAGCGCCGATAGCTCGGGTTTCCGAAGGTCAGTAACCAGGGAGAAGAAACACGGAAGAGTCCGGGGCCCAATAAAAACGCTTGGCCGATTAAAATTATATAATTACTCGCCACGATCGACGCCGAGGCTACTTCAAAACTCGGTTCTTTTTGCGTGACTCGATATCCCCCGTGACGCATTCCCTCCATTCAGAGTTCCCTGCTCGTCGAGCTCGAATTCTAGAATGGAATTTACTTGGGAATCGACCCTTGATCGCGTGGTCCTTGGAAAATTAAGAAATTATTTTCTTTTAATAAAATAAGAGCAGCTCGGAGTAACTAATGTCGAGACGAAGGTTTTGTTTGATAGATGAGGATAAATTTTGCAGTTTATAACGTAAACACGATTTAATTTGAATGGACTCGATGACCTTAGTCGCTGCTATCGCGATCAAAGGAAGGAGTAATTTTTCAGCCGCTGTCAAATGGGAGGTGGCAGCGTAATTAGTGATATCTGGGCCGGTATTTGACGCCGCGGTAAAACGGAAATATTATAAAATTTATTACAGGCCGAACGGATAGCAGAAAGTATCTCGAAATGATTGATGGACAAATAAATACGTACGGCAGAAAAATTACCGAAGATAATTATATACTACAACGAGATAATGCTGTGGGGCATATCGCAAACGTGGTAAAGTAGTACTTTTCTACCAAAAAAAAGGGAAAAAAATGTTCGAGTTTTTGGCCGGTCCTTAATATTATTGAGTCGGGGAAACCTTTTGCAGGAGCACCAAAATGGCAGCAAAAACATTTCTGTGCATTAAAACAATATATTTTAAATTACTGAGAAGAAATGATACGAGTCTCTTAAAATCTTTGTTTAAAAAAAGTTAATTCCACGAATAATCAAACCCGGAATATAGACTAAGAAAGAAATATTTCTGGAATCTCATTTTATAGAATATTCATTCGATCGAATAAAATTTAATATGATCGAACTGATTTATTAAATTTAAATTCTCTATTTTCGAACGTTTATTCAATTGGGTTTTATTCTATAATTTAAATTCGGTTTCTTATTTAATGTAGAACGATTAAATAAATCTTTAAATCGTTGCTCGAAATACGTGACTAGATAATAGTTTTGCTCGACCGTGGTTAAGGGTTAAAAAGCGAAACGCGAGAAAAATCGCGAGTGGCGAAGAAAACGTCAGCGGTATTTCGTTACCGTAGCAACGCAACGTCCGTTGGAAATTATCCTTCCGATACGTCCGGTTTACGGTAGAACCCGCGAAATAATTAACACGTTCAACGCTAGAGCGGTTCCTAGGGATCGTTGAACAAAATTCTCAACCGGTTGCTTCGAAATTTTATTCGTGAATCGCTACTAAGAAACCTTAGAGACATTTTATCTAACCATACGTAGCATCAATTTCATTCCTTGGTCATCCATTGGTGTAAATTTTCTCATTTTCTCAAACTAATTACTCAATCTTTGTTCAAAAAAAAAAAAAATTTCAAATCATTCTGGAAAAATTATTTTTAGTTGCGAGGGTCGATTACAATCATTTTTGGTCAGCAGACATACCCTCGAAATCGTAACCATTTCTGAGAAAAAAATTCCTTACCGAAAATATAATCTCAGGCTAGAAATGTCACTCCGAAATTTCGTCATGATCTTTAAAACGTCATAACTTTTGAACGGATTGGCGGATTTTAATGTTTCAAACGGCAAACAACGCGTATTTTAGCGAAGAATATGTAAAAATTCTAATAATATTGAAAAAATTGTTCCTTGACTCCGTAAAGTGAGAAAAACCCAATAAAAATGGTCCAATTTCCAAACACCCATAACTCCTGCAATAGTGAATATATTTGACTGAAACTTTTTTCTGAAGTAGAGCTCATGGGTACTTACAAGAACGTATTAGAAAACTTTTCTGTAGAATGTCAAACAAATTTATTAAAAATGGAAAACGAACTTTTAAGAAAAAACGACCAGGTAGATGCTGAATTTCTTCGCCGAAATTAAAAAATTTCAAATCGTTCTAAAAAAATTATTTTTGGTTGCAAGAGATAATGACAGTCATTTTTGGTGAATAGACATACCCTCGAATTTCTACGCGTTTTCGAAAAAAAAATTCCAGCAGGTGCCTTAATTTTTTGGTGAAAATAAAAGATTTCAAATCGTTTAAAAAAAATTATTTTTAGTTGCGGGGGTCAATTACAATCATTTTTGGTGAATACACATATCGTTGAAATCCTATGCAGTTTCGAGAAAAAAATTCAGTAACTAGAGAAATTTTTCGACGAAAATAAAAGTTTCAAATCATTCTAGAAAAATTATTTTTAGTTCCGGGGGTCAATTACAATTATTTTTGGTGAATAGACATACCCCCGAAATCCTACGCATTTTCGAGAAAAAAATTCGAAAATATAACGTGTGACAATGAATAATGATTCCCCTGAAATTGCATGCGTTTGTTTAAAACATCATAACTCCTGAACGGATTGGAGAATTTTAATGTTTCAAAAGGCAAACAAGGCGTATTTTAGCGAAGAATATTTAAAAATTCTAAGATTGTTGGAAAGAACCCCATAAAAATGGTCCTCAACACCATAAAAATGGTCCAATTCCGCGTTGTTATCACTTTATACGTAGGTATAGTCCAATTATCCAGCATTGTCCCAGTCCCGAGTATGCTAGATAATCAGAATCCAGTTGTAACATCCGTCAGACATCACTGTGAGTTCCTCAGGGCTAAATTTAATTTGAAGATTGATTCTTCGTTTATACAAAGGGTGAAAATAACAATCAAGAGCAAGAAAAGACAACATCCCCGGACAGAAAGGGTTCCCCAAGTCCCTGAGCGGTGAAAAACTGCAACCCCTGGAGGGGGAGTCTTCCAGTTCGGGTGGTGGATCGTTGTGCGTTCTGGTCAAGGGTCGGGAAGATGAACCGGGCACGGGCGATCGGCTCGTATTTTCGGAGGTCAGTAACCAGAGTCGAAGAAGACACGGTCGCGCGCTCCTGCGGGGTGGAGGGAGACGGAAGAAGCCCGGAGGCCTACGCGAGCGCGTGTACTCGCGCGGCGAGAAAAACAGAGAGAAAGAGCGGGAGCCCCGGGAGGACCGGTGGAAGGGAGGCGAAGAGGCCCGAGGGGCACGGAACGCAGGGAAGAGGAACGCTTCCATCGGGCGCAGGGAGGCAAGAAAAGGAGAGGAGAGAAGGCGGTAGCCTCCTGTGTGCAAGAGAACTCGAACCGAGCTCGAAAGGGGGTGGGGAAAGAGTACCGTTGCTTCTGTCGACGGGGGAATACTGAACCGAACCGAACCGAACGAAAACGTACCGGGTGGCTCGTCGGAGGGAACGAGAATCACGAAGGGAAGGAAGGAACGAGGAAAGAAGGCCCGGCCCCCCGAAGGAAGAAGGAAAACGACGCTCAAGGAGGACCGATCACGCTCGGTTCGCCGATGCTCGCGGCCAGAGGAGCCGCGAACGCGGACAGAGAGGGACCCACAGAGCGTAAGCGGCGTGGAAACAGGACGCGAACACCGGGCAAAAGAAACGGAGGAGAAAGAGAGACTTGGCCGAGCCGAGCGAAGGAGCCCAGCCGGCCTCCTCTTCTGCTTCCTCGCCCTCCACCAGTCCTCCCGGCGGACGCACACGAACCCGTCCCGCGCTCAAACGTGGGTTACGTTGGTGCGTGCACGCGCGCACAACACCGCGGCTCGTACACACAAGGAGACACCTAGACTCACCTTACCCGCCGTGCTCGTCAGTTCGAACCACGCGGCTTCGCACGGTGTACACGACCGTACGTCAAGGACGGAGCCAGCGACTACGCGAAACACCCGACACCGGAGCTCCCGAATCGCGACGCGGACCGATCATCCTCCAGAGACTGCTCTTACGCGCGCGAATCAAACCGGAGGATCGGAAGACGCGGCCAAGAATCCCCCGTGCGAACGAGTTAGTGACGGAGAACACACCCGGGGATCGGTAGGACCGACCAGGAGGCTACGGGGTCTTCGTATCCGGGACTCGTGGTGACCGACGTCCAGTGCCACGCGGAAGTTTCCCGTGTTCGAGTCGATGACATTCGGTTCTCGTTGTCGCCGCGAGTGATCGTTCCACGGACCGTAACCGGGACCGGAAGATATGTCAGTGACTTTGACTTGTGAACTTTGACAGTTCGTCGTGAACCAGGATTCACCCGGCGTCCAGGGGAACCGTACAAGGTGAGCGTTTCTTCGTTCGTCCTTACACTCGGTTAACCGTAAACGCGTCTCCGTTTTCTGGATCGGTCCGGAAAACAGCCGGTGACCTGACATAGTTTCGATAACAAACGACGCAAAACTCTTGGCCGTGGATCCCGTTCGATTCAAATTTCGCGGCGAGGAGTTTAACGAACCGCACCGCGGATAGCACTCGACGCGTAATCGCCGCCATAACAGCCGGGGAACGAAATAACGCGGAGGACGTTTGCTTCAAACGGTCGGGGGGCCCTTTGGTTCGCGCCTTACGTCACAGAACCGAGCTCTTCGGATACGGAAAGTGTTACTTCACGGTCGGTTCTTCGAGAGCCTTGGCCCTAACGGTACCGGGACCAAAGTCAAAGCCTGGAAAACGGGGAACGGTAAAACCCAACGACGCGATCTTTTCGTCCAAGATGCCAGCATGGCCGTGGAATCCTCTTAATTGAACCAAATTAAACGGTTTTTTGGGGGGACAGATCGTAGAGAAAGGTACCAAAGACACGAGTGAAATGGCCCCCCTCTAGATTCTCAAATATATTATCAGTTCAACATTGATGTTTATTTATTATATAACGAAAAGTACTTTGGTAGAACGACAATTCTCCGACGAAAGAAAATTTTCTTTCGAAAGTTATGACGTGTGCGATAAATGGGACAGTGGCACCTAGAAGAATCTAGAAACGAGCAGTGCTGTAAACAGCTACCAACAGTATTTTTTTTATATTGAAATGTAATTGGTTCGAATTAAATATATAATTGCAATTACCAGGCTTAATTCGGGACTTGGTTTCCGTGCTCTAGAAATCAAACTCGAATAAATTGCGATGAAATTTTTTCGAGGATCCTGTAAATGGGACAGTGGGGTACCTCGCGCGTTAAAGAAAGGATTCGACGGAAGACCGGCAAAATTCTGCATAAATTCGTCGGGTGCCATTTCGAGGAGAACGAGAGTCGCCTATAGAGATACACCGTTAAACGAGCGTATTTCCTAATATGACATAACCGTGAACCGTTGGCCCCCCTCTTTCTCTCCGTCTTCGCCGGGCCGTTCGAAAATCTTTCCAAGCAAGAGACGTCTCCATTTTTTCTTTTTCTTTTACCTGTAACCTTTCCCTGCGAAGGGGAAGACACGAATCTCGACGAAGGATCTCCCCAGGACGGAGAAAATTGTCTTTGGGGGATCTGTCGAGAGTAAAGTGTTTCGTTAATTGGGGGAATGGACGTCGGGGAACGAAGCGCGTAAGGTTTTCGATTTTGAGAATGGCACGCCGTGGGAGAGGATAATGACGCCTGCAGGTGCCTACTAATGTGACATAACGGGATCCGCAGACCGCGGTTCGTAGCCACGGTCATTGCGAACTCGCGTGTATGTAATCATTTCGGGGTGGGGGACGGGGGCGGTCGATTTATTGGAACGGTCGTTGCACTTTTCAAACGGGCCACTCGCCCGATGGGGTCGGTACGTTTCCGCGGTCGCGAAAGACGAGGATCGAGGCGACCGGATCGTCTTCCTCCACGACCATCGTTCGATTTTTGCGCCCGTGCCCTTGATTCGAGCGTCAACGTCTTGGAAATCCTCCCCCCTTTTCGAACGTAACCAAAATCTCCCCTCTGCTCTGAGCGATTTAACGGGGATCACGATCGAGCGTTAAAATTTTAGCAAAAATAGGATCCTAGAAATAATTTTCAAGCGAAAGTGTGCGTTCAACGAGCTTCAATTTAGAACACACAATTTACGATGTCCGTCTCTTTTTAACACCGAAAAGTTCCCGGGAAGCGTTTCGATTTGTCGCGAAACTTTCCTCCCCCCGAAGAACTTCGGAACCGACTTATATTCGATTACTTGCTCTTTCGTTGAACATTGTTCGCGTTACGGTAACCGCGTTATCAATGGAGCGGGAGAAACTTGGAAAGAAAATCGCCTCGAAAGTTTTCCGCGGGGGTACCGTCGCCTGAATTTGAAAAGCGTCGCGGGGATTTTCGAGTTCCTCGATTCCTGGCGTAATCCAATTAGCAAGAGGCAGAAGTAGCGTCGCTTTCTCCGGTGTTTGGAAAAAAAAAAAAGAATCAAGGGTGGTCGATGACCGTGTCGTTCGTAGGCCTAGCCTAGATTCGTACGCCGCGGGCGAGCGGCGAGGCTGAAAGTACCGTAGCGCCATTTTCCATGCAAAAATTGCGCCTGTCCTGCGATTCCGCGATAATACATACGCCGAACCGTAAAGTATTACGCGCTACCGTAACGATGACCGTCCGGTACATATACACGGTGTTCGGTTTCACGCGATCTACTACCTCTTATTAATTACCGAGCCCCGACAAAACGCCATTTTTCTTTTTTTAAATACAAACTTATTCTTCATTTGTTTGACTACGATTTTTAAATTTCTATATTTGCTTACGGTAGACTTTTATTTCCTTTGTGCCCCTAAGAAGAAATTATCACCCTTTCGATGATGAAAAAAGAATTAATAGGAAAAAAATTTTATAGAAGTTTAGTAAGAGTTTTGTCCACGTTCTAGGAATATGGTATGAAGTTGGCTAAAAATATCGAAACATCCAGGAAGAATATTTTTTTTTAAGTAACTGTGCAATGGGAACAAAGAATGAAACGCGACCAAAAACTAATAACGGTGTTTTCGAAACGTGGCTAAAACAGAACGTAATAGAGATCTCTGGAACTAGGCGCCTAATTTGAAATTAATGAGAGAAAATTTCTTACTTGACAGAACATTGTTAATGGTACCATAACTGTTCAAAAGAATAAAAATACGAGTCTGGAAAAAGATGTGTGACTTAATAAATTATAAATGGTGATGGTTTAAAAAAAAGTCTAGCGATCGAATTCGAGAAACGGGCATCCAAGTTAATTAAGTTAGGCTTACGAAGCATTATTTCGGGTTTAACATCCATTTTCACTGGAGAAACCGGTAACAGACGTTTCCAGCGTGCGCGAATATTTTACTATCGAACAAATCGCCAGTGAAATAAGCCTGTCCCTCATTTTCCGTCACGCGTAGACTAGACTCCGAAGTATAACACGGTACCATAACCTCAATTACGCGACTACGCGGTGAGACGGGCTGGAAGTATTGTAGGGAGAAAGAAAGACCAGTCCTGGAAGAAATTGCGAGTCGTATTGGGTCAGACGTTTTAGTCAGGCTTCGTAACGCTTGTGACTCGGCAAAAAGAAGCCCGGCCGATGGTGGCCCGGGGAAACTTTCCCGGTGTTAGTTTTGCACATCAAATTTCCTCGCTTTTAACGGTCGAAACTACCAATTAAATCCAACGCGTTCGAGCCACTTTTCAACTTGGAATTCGCTTCCGTTCGTATGAGTTCGCCTGGGCAAATCGAACTTGACGCCATCTATGTTGATGTCGACTCGTCGATTCTATGGAATATGCAGAAAATACTTTTGCCCTAAAATGGAGGCCAAACTTCTCTCAGACTTTTTTAAAATTTGATAAATTCGATGGGGGCACATAGAAGTCGTACCAAGTTTCTTTAGTTTCTGATAAATAACTAAAATACGTAACCACAGAATTTTTTGACAAATTTAATAGTATGGATGGTCTATGTATGGGGGTTGAAATTTCCCTGCTGTAACCACTAACGGACAGGAAAGTCTCCACATTCTCCTTAACCCTGCAATAATATAGTTTTCGAAGCTAAATTATACTCGTTCAAAGCCTTCTAACTTCTACGAGACACAGCTAAACTACAGGAAAATCACAAACACACAGATTTCGGAAACAAAGAGAAAACGAGAACCATTTGGGCCGAATTAAAAATGTCCTACTACCCAATTTAATAATACAGCCAAGATTTCCCCGAAATTAAGTAACCTATGCTTTCTCTCAAGATACAAAGAGTATCAAAGTTTCATTCGATTCGGAGAAAAATGGTGGAAGTTACAAGAGAATCACAAACCCACAGATTTCTGAGCGCGAATAACATCGAAATGGTCGTAACGTGGAGTCCAGGAGTATCGGTTGGTGACAGTTTCGCGGTGTTATCGTCAAACAGACGGATCCATTGCGATCGTGGTCATTATTTTTAATCGTGGCAGTCGTTATTATTATCGAGAAGGCGCGCAGGACCGGTTAAAAGCGAGCTGCGCTCGCGTGGATGCGCCCCGCTATATAAAGGCCATTATACTCACTTCCTCATTCTCACTTACCCTGTTCAACCTGCAGGAATTCGACGCGATAAAGTTCGCGGCAACGGCGCGTAAATCTTCCATAAAAATATCATAAAATTCCTGGTTCGCCAGATTCCAAGGTCAATCGAAGCGGCAGGGGGGAGGAGCGGAGAAAGAAGAGGCGGTGGAAAGATAAATAAACACGCTCGCGGTTCCGCGGGAAACGCCATTAACACGAGACACGTAGCAGTTTATATTCAACGGGTACGTGTTCATTCTGTGGCGTTTTATCGTTCCTTCGGGAGATTGCAGTCCGAAGAACCGAGATACTAACCCGTAGGGGTAGAGAAAAATTATCGTAACTTTCTGACCGTGCTCGGTGCACCGAAAAAGCCTCGAGTATCGCGGGTCCCGAAGAGCCGCGTATCACGTACCGGGTGGCTCGCGACGAACGCGCTCCGTGGACACTCGAAACGTGAATGGCGAACGCGCGCGAGCGCAAGGGGCCGCGAGAGTCTAGTTCGAGGAGCCAATAACCGTCCTACATCGACGCTCTATCATCGACGAAATGTACTATTGCGTTTCGTTCCCGGCGTCGCGATCTAGAACGTTCCGGGCTGCCCCGGACGAGCCGACGTTGCAGTTAACCGATTTCCACGCTTGGAATTTTTTTGATCGAATTTTGAACCGTGCGATATTCTTGGGTGGATAAACATTTAAATGACAACATAACCTACGAAATAGAGAAATGAAAGGAAACTGCTGAATCTCTTTAACCATCCATCGAGCACCCTAATCGACACCTGAAACATTCATGCAGCACGATCGCTAATGCCTCCCCAGTAATGGTGCTCGTTGTAGAGCTTCGATCTATTTAAAATTTTACGCTGCAAACGCGACGAGTACCTACGTCCATAGTTGCTATTATAGTTATGTACAGTAATCGGTGTTCATGAATGATCGTCGATAGACGGTACGTAGAAAGTTCTTTGTTATTAGACACCGATTTCGCGTTACGGAAATGTTTTCAACCCTTCGTTGGAGGACGTTCTCGTTGACACTGTTCGAGACAGGGTTAAATGATTCTTCGAAGGAGTTTCTCACCCTCGGGGGTTGATTTCTCGCGGACAAAGGGCTCGCGATTGAGGGGGGGGGGAAACTAAATAAACGTGGCCAGAAATGAGTCGAGTTCGATGATCACGTGGAGAAGGCCGAAGTATCACGAGGAACGGCGAGGCACGCAGCGTCACATACCGGGTGTATCGCGCAGAAGCACGACCGAGGTGAAGGAAGGAGAAGGCTCGAGCTTGCACGTATATAGGAGGCTCGCGAGCCGAGTCGAGCCGAGCACCAGGAGTCAATGACCGTTCTACATTGACGCGTTGCGCCGGCCCGAGTGCCGGCTGAGTTGAGTAAAGTCACGGCCAGCCATCAGCCGTGAGATTCCCTCCCTTCGCTTCACTTCGCTTCGCTATAGCCTTGCTCTACCTGACGACGGCCACGAGCCATCCTAGAGTACGATCAAACGGCCCGCCGGGTCCATTTTTACCAATCACACGACGTAAAATTTTTTAATACGCCACTATCGTTCGCGACAAAACTTTTTGGGGGTTGAAACGACGTGGGTAGTCAAAATTGTGGTCGGTTATAGGAATGATTGAAAAATAGGGGTGGGTAGTAATAGTGTATAGTCACAGTATTTTTGTTATTCAAAAATAAGACAAGTGTGGAGAACACAATTATTATTCTTTTAATTCCACCACCCTTGGTGTGGGTACTTGGAAAATTTATTACGAGGTTAAAATTTTTTATGAAGAAGAAATAAATTACAACGTCAATCTTCTCGATTATCCGTGAATTTTTTTAAATTCTATCGAGATCTCAACCCTCGAGTGTGCAAGATCGAAGATCGCACCCTCGATCGCGCTATTTATTTTTTTAAGCATTTTCGAACCTCCGGAGGGTGGTTTTAGGAAGCTTTTTCTACGACTCTCCCGATGAAGGGTAGTCTATTCTCTAAATATGAAATACAAAATTATAAAATCAGCTTTCGAGATCTATTTACATACACGGAGTTTAAAAAACGAAGGGGGGCAGAAAATTTGCAAAATATTTGGTATTTGATGTTGATCGATGTCGAGGTACAGGGTCGAAAACGTCCAAAAATGAAGAAGTCGAACGGTCGCGTGATCTCCGCGACCAATGGGCGAAATCGAAAGAGCGTAAACCAGGAAGCCTCTCGCGAGGAAGGTGTTCGAGCAACGCTCGAGCAACGCGTTTGTTTGGAACTCGATTTTACCGATTTCCTGCTGTCGTTTCCCCCCCTGTTCGTCGTGGCTAAATTTAGAGTCGGGGCCATTACTCTCACCGCGGTAATAAAAGCGCTTTACTGTCGTTCGTGCCGTCGAAGAAGAGGTACACTTACCTAGAAAAGACAACCCGCGGAATTTCCATTTTCTCAAGTACCCGCGAAGGAACGGCTTCGAATGAGCGGCGACGGGCCTGCGGAACGATCGTGCCGATTTGCAATGCAAAACGGTCACGCGGTCGGCTTCTAATTTCGTCTTGACACCGTGAACGATTTTCAGCCCGGTAGCCATCTTTCTTTTCCATTTCTTACGCGCCGCGACCTCGAGGAACGTTTTCCCGATCGAGATCGAACCTCGATCTAGTCCTCGACACTTATTTTTTAACTTCTGTTTTCAATATCACCTTTCATTATCACCCAAAAGAAGCATCGAAATGACAGTAACATACTTTTTAGTCTGCGTGATTTTGTTCGTTAAAAAATGTTTGATAATCCTGGTACAATGTATATTTATATTAGGAATAATACTTTTGTAAGATTTACAAGAAATTTTACCCTAATCTTAATTCCACAGGGTCGTGACTTTGGGTTGAAAAAGAAGCATCGAAATGATAGTAACATACTTTTTAATCTGCGTAATTTTGTTCATTAAAAAATGTTTGATAATCCTGGTACAATATATATTTATATTACGAATAGTCCTTTTGTAAGATTTACAAGATATTTCACCCTAATCTTAATTCCACAGGGTCGTGACTTTGGGTTGCAAGAGAAGAATCGAATCGATGTTGAGAATAATACTTTTGTAGGATTTGGAAGAAAGTTAAATAGCACATTTCCTGGTGTTTCATATAGTTATCGAAATCTTGGAAAAAATAACAACACTTTACGTTTTTTCTTAACCTAGTTATTGCGTAGCGCTCTAACTATTTAGGTTTTATTTGCGTTGTTTGCGTATGTTCCGGGCCGCTTCCATTCCAATTGGATCGAGTTTAAATTCATAAAGCAAAACAGATCGAATTTTCACTTCCGTAGATCGTACGTTTAGCACGTTTTGGATCTCGTGAAACACTCGATTAGCTCTAATGGGGACCATCGTATCGCGGTTGAACAAATTACGACGATCTTGATACGCGACTGTGCGTTAAATAATTAAATTTTCAATTCGTACGGTTCGACGAAAATTCTCCCGATTTCGGAGCCAAAGTCGCATCCTGGTGGAATTAGGGTTAAAAAAATGCTCATAGAAAACGACTCAGGTGCCTCATTTGTACGCTCGACCACATTAATTCGTTCCCGTTTCATGGGAAAGTCACTAGGCGTTCGACAACTCCAAGCATTTCGCGAACGAGAAGGGGAAATAGAGAACCTCGACTCTAGTAACTTTCCTCGAAGCGGAAACGAATTTGTACGGATGGTTGTACATATAGGAAGTTGTCATAAATAAAGTGCCACTGTTTATATCTATGGTAACGTGAATTTTGCCCAAATACTAGTACTTTTAACGAAGTTTAAAGTTTGTTAGTTCACACAGAACTTGGTTCGACAAACTATTATTGAACAGACAAGAAACGAGTCATAAATATAAACGAAAATTAATTGGACGTCAATGTACGTTGAAACCATTGGATTAGAAAGTAAAACATACTTATATACAACGAAAGTTCAAGATAACTGTAAACAGATAGGTTTGGATCAAGATGTGGACTCGATGCTAATTTTTGTATAATTCCTCCTCAAAGTTATAATAATTAATATCGTTTCTTACTGTAAACCATATTATCCCCGTACTATTTTCTTAATAATTGCCATAAGTTCAAGTTAATATACGCTACAATTGATTCTAAATAACTTATTTAAAAAATCGAAAATTCAACGACTGATGGACGAAGATGGGGAAAATTTGATTCGAAGAGTAAACGATCGATCGTTTAACCAACCAACGCGTATCGATTTATACGCGTTCGATCGAATCCGTTCGTAGGGAAATTCCTCGTTCAGTGATTGAAATTTTCATTTTTATTCGACGAGTAACGGGCCAACGGTTGTTTTATCAGTTATTAGTTATTCGAGGCTCGTATCCGGGGAAGAATTTCGTCCCGGGGATTGGTCTTCTGGATCGTAGCGAGTTAAGTTGGTAATATGCGGCGGTCGGGAGCGAGCGAGCGCGCTCGTTCGTTATATAAGGTGAAAGGGCGACTGACATTGACATTGAGGTTCGTGCTATTCAATGCGGAAACGGACAAACTCCGTTATTTAATCTCTTTCACAACGATTACGAGGGAACGCTTTATCGGCCGGAGGTATCGACCGGAAGCGCAAATGCGCGTTACGTGTTCCGTCGAACGAACCCGACTAGAATTCTTCTTATTGCCGCGCGCGCAAACAGATATCATTGTTTTCCTCCGCGATACTCCTTGCAACTTAAAAAAAAAAAAAATCATTTCCAACCCCACGAAACGTTTACCATCCCTTGTACGACGCTTCTGCAACGCTATTTAATGGCTCCCATGTATATGTTCACTGTAATCGCCAAAATAAAATAACAGCTTCATCGTTCGTTTTCTTAGAGAAGAATATTTTAATATTCAATATGCAAAAATAGAGAATTTAACTAATATTGTTTACGCTACTTTTAACGTGTGTACTCGATAAATTTAATATAGAAAAATATTTTTCTTTTACTATTTAAGGAAGGGACTATTGTAGAGAAAGATGTATTGAACGAATAATGTACGATTGCCCTTTGTGTACTCACGTGAGAAAATGGAGAATTACTTTATAAAATCTAAAAAATATTACTAATAGACTAATATTGTTAACTCTATTTTTAACGTATGTATTCGACAAATCTAACATAGAAAAATATTTTTCTTTTACTATTTAAGGAAGGGATTATTGTAGAGGAAGATATCTTGGACGAATAATGTACAATTTATGTACCCACGTGAGAGAATGGAGAAAAAATTGGAGAATTACTTTATAAAAATCTAAAAAAAAATTACTAATAGACTAATATCGTTAACACTATTTTTAACTATTTATCTCTATTTATTCTAAAAATATTTTTCTTTTACTATTGAAGGAAGGGACAATTGTAGAGGAAGATATCTTGAACGAGTAATGTGCGATTTGTGTACTAACGTGAGAGAATGGAGAAGAAATTGGAGAATGACTTTATAAAAATCTAAAAAAATATTACTAATAGACTAATATCGTTAACACTATGCTTAACGTGTGTATTCGACAAATCTAATATAGAAAAATATTTTTCTGTTACTATTTGAGGAAGGGACTATTGTAGAGGAAGATATCTTGAACGAGTAATGTGCGATTTGTGTACTCACATGAAAAAATGGAGAATTACTTTATAAAATCTAAAAAACATTACTAATAGACTAATATCGTTAACACTATCTTTAACTATTTAACTCTATTTATTATAAAAATATTATTGTTTTACTATTTAAGGATGTTGAGTGAGGGACTATTGTAGAGGAAAATATCTTGAACGAATAATGTGCGATTTGTGTACTAACGTGAGAGAATGGAGATGAAATTGGAGAATGACTTTATAAAAATCTAAAAAAATATTACTAATAGACTAATATCGTTAACACTATGTTTAACGTGTGTATTCGACAAATCTAATATAGAAAAATATTTTTCTTTTACTATCTGAGGAAGGGACTACTGTAGAGGAAGATATCTTGAACGAGTAGTGTGCGATTTGTGTACTCACGTGAGAGAATGGAGAAGAAATTGGCGTTAATGCTGGAAGATAGTTGTTCGCGATATTTTCAGCGAAGTTGGTGTTTGGGGAGGGAGTGGTGCGACCGAGGTTTCTTCCGTTAAATTGGAACGCCGTGTTTCCGTGACCCTTTGAAAAGTAGGAGCCCCCGAACGAGATATAGGAGGGTGCCTGACCTGCCTTACGCCACGCAGCCGAGCACAATGCCCGAATAACCGACGCTCTTATCTGGCTACGACAATTATTTCCCCCACCGGCGTGGCCCAGGTCGGCGCTCGTGACGCGTACTAGCCGTTTATCAGAGTCGTCGCGGAAATCCTGAATTTTTAAAATTCCCGCCCCCGACTTTACCCGACGATCTTTTTCTCCGGGATTAAACAGACCTCCTTAAATTTATTACGCCATTCGTACTGGCTCCCAGACTTCCCTGCATCTATTTAAACGTATTTCGAGAATGCAATCATTCTCTTTTCGATGGAAAGATTCACGCTGTACTGGCGTTTTCAATTTTTTGGCAGCCGTCGATCAAACGTCGAAGTTTATTTATTATTATACCCGTCCAATTCCGACGAAATTATTTTCCCATCGGAAAATTAAATATCGATTTTCGTGCGCTCGAATATTTAACGCGCTCCAAAGTGCAATTTACGGTTACAATTTCCGAAGAACGACATCATACGTGTACTTTTTAATTAGCTTCCAATAATTCGCATAAATGTATGTCGTATTACTGCGTTAACATCGTCAGGCAAATTTCTTTGATTACTAAAATTATTTTTCCACGATGCAAGTCGTTAACGCGGGCATGCGTTGCTCGATTTGGAGAAATCATGCGATTCGGAGTTAATTTGGGTGAAAAAATTTATGTCTCCCGTAAATCTCGAACGATTTTACCCGCGGACCTCGATTTTCACTTCGCCTGTGTGTCTTACTATTTTCGCCGATAAGATTTTCTGGAAAAGCGCGAAGCTTGTCTCTTGATCTCGTTCTTTGTGCTCCACGGCGACGCGATAACGCGGTAAACGAGTACTGGTGTCGGCGTAAATGGAACAAGGACCCGTTTCATCTGTGAAATGGGTTACGTGGACAAAAGGTGGGGCGAAACGAGCTCGGTTACGAGGGGGGGGACATTTTCGAAACCGTACGAGCCGTCTTCCGGAATCGTCGAAACGCAAACTGATTGTCCATTCGTTTGCTTTTTGCCGCGTGAAATTCGCAGCGTGTAAAACCGTCGATCCGGAGTTTAAAAAACGAATATTCGACACATTCCTTTCCGCTGTCGTTCAGTTTGAAAAATATGGAGAATTCCACTGGGGGGGGGCCTTCTTGGCTCCGTTTCGGTTTCATCGAGGGTTAATCTATCGGGGACACGATTTTTTGTTCGTAGTAAAATAGCATATCGATTCGTTGGTCTATCCAGGCTGCAAACTCGCTTTTTGCACGTCGGGCTAAGATTATTGGAATGCGGGCGTCGAGGAGCACGATTCGAACAAGGACACAGATACGGAGCCCATTTTGTAATAGGAAGTGCGGGTCGCCGCGGGTTCGAGCAATTACAAAATAGGTTTGCCATAAACCTGAGTCCCCAAGGTCGACGACCGACGAGCAAACCGGAAATTTTCTTTCCGATCGCAGGAAAAAATGGCTACCTTTGTTAACCCTTTGCACTCCGAATTGTATTTGAATTTTGTTACCGGCAGCTTCCGACACTTCCAAGTGTTTTATTTGAAATTTACGTCGACTAAAAAGCAGGGTAAATTTAAACAAATTCAATGAAATATCTGTTTTACTTACGCTATTGTTGTATTTTGTTGGACTCGAAAAAATGTCGAGTCACATTCGACATAGGAGTGCAAAGGGTTGATAATAAGTAAAAAGATGTATCAAAAATATAGAATATTTTTCATACGAGAACTTTGTTTTGGAAAGAATCGATATTGAAAATTACACGGGGAAAATCAATAGAGATTGGCGATCAGCGCGAGTGGAAACGGCGAGCGATGGGCAGACAGGTAAATCCGATTTGTAGAATATTTAACGCGTTGGTCGGCGGTGAAAAATACATTTTTACGTTGAAACAGGAATGCAGAAACGAGTCTTAAAAATCTTTGTAAATCGAATGAGCCGAGCATGTGAACGCTTCTAATTAATTAATGCAATTAAATTACTGAATTAGTCTCTCACACGCCACGCAACTAAAATTAGACACGCACTCATAATTATGCGGCAATGAAAAGCAGCTCGAAATTCATAATCTAAGAATGTAGGTAATTTTATGAAATACTGTCTTTTAATACTCGTGCATGATAGGAGGCAGTCGAAAACTATCGTATTGTTGTATTTGAAGTATACAATAAGTGGACTACGAATAAACTCTTTTGAGTTTTCATATTAATTAAATAAATAGTCCCGGTAATTTTGAAAAATTCATCAACAATGTCTGTGCCCTATAGTTGATATATTGCTTTGAAAATCCGCGAAAGTGAGATGTTTCGAGCAGAGAAATTCCTCCCACCGGTTCCTTTAGAATTTGTTTTTTTTCAATTCTTGGAAAGCTGGCGATCGTAGCGCAAAACTGTCTTGAACAGAGCCCCGAGACCGCGAGCTCAAAGTGTGCTATTACAAAATGGGTTATGCAGCGCGCGAAGAGAGTCAAGTTCAATAACCGACGAGAATGGAAACCTGCGACCTAGCACAAATTCATTTCACTCGTGTCCGTAAAAATCTCTACGGTTTCATTCTCTGCTCTAGCAACTTCTCCGCTAGCGTGCGGCGTTCGTTAAATAGAATAACGTCGGGAGGGAGAAAAAAACATAGACGAAATTAATTCCACGGTTTTCAAGGTTCTCCAGGAACTCCGGATTCCTCGAACGCTCGACTCCGATCCTCAGTTCGATCGTCGAACTGTGTCGCGACTGTTTCCCTAACGAAAAAAAATGAATCATTTCGTCGACTGTGATAATTCCTACATAGAAAGCTCTGATATTGTACAAAGTGCACTAAATATTGAACCATGGATCGTGTAAAAATATATATTTCTGATACTCACGTGTTCATCTCGCGATGGAGTCACGATTGCTGTTCGGTGTTTTCTCTTTGGTCTGAAAGTAGAGTTTCGAGCATTAATTTTTATTTTGGGTTTATGTAATAATTTTGAACAAAATAGAATATTTGAAGTTTTGAGATATGCAAGATCGTTCGTAATTTCTAGTTTTCGCTATTTTTTTGAGAAATTTGAAGTGAATCCGTTGCGTTGGAGATGTTGGAATAGCGAGGTCGGTAGAATGGGAATCGAGAGGCCGGTGGTCGATTTCGGGGAAGGGTACCGGTGCGCCGGTTCGAAGTGTGCTATTACAAAATGGGTTATGCAGCGCGCGAAGAGAGTCGGGTTCAACAACCGACGGGAACGGTGAACCGAGGCGCGCAGGCCGGTAGCGAAAATGATATAGCGGTCGTCCGTGACTCCGCGGCGTGCCGGCGTACGCAGAGGAGGTCCTCGGCCGAGAACAGAAGGAACGGAAAGGAAAGAGAGGGAACCATCGCCGCGAACCAGCCGGTCGACCTCCACCACTGCCGTACTCTGCCGATCACGTGTCCCCATTGAAAGCGGCCGTCCACGTACGGCCAGACGTCGACTAGAACCACTCGAGAGCGGCGTTCCACCACGGCCGACCGGATACCCTCCGTTTCCACTTGTACTTTTGCGAGACGCTCGGTTTTAACGGAACACACGATACTAATCTAACCACTTCCCTACGACCAACGCTGCCCGCCATCATTTTATACCTACTCCGACGCTTACACCACCTTCACTGCCTTGACGGTCATCGGTGACCGGCAACTTTGCATGACATTCAAAATTGTTTATTACGAAAGGAGGCGTATAGAATGGTCATTCAACCCCTCTGACTAACTCTATCACAATTAGTGTATAGCTACTCTAACGTGATATGTTCACTGGCATGGTGGTCACCGGTGACCGGCAGCTTTCAACGTGATTCAAAATTGTTTATTACGAAAGGAGGCGTATAGAATGGTCATTCAACCCCTCTGACGATCTTTGCCCAAATTATTTTATACCTACTTCGATACTAGCACGATCACTGCCATGGCGGTCACCGGTGACCGGCAGCTTTCAACGTGAATAAAAATTGTTTATTACGAAACAAGGCATATTTGATATCAATTTAACCCCTCTGATCAACTCTATCACAATTATTGTATAGCTACTCTAACTTGACATGTTCACTGGCATGGTGGTCACCGGTGACCGGCAGCTTTCAAGTTGATTCAAAGTTGTTTTTCACGAAACAAGGCATGTTTGATATCAATTTAACCTCCCTGACCAACTCTATCACAATTATTTTATAGCTACTCTAATATAACACGCTCACTGCCATGGTGGTCACCGGTGACCGGCAGCTTTCAACGTGATTAAAAATTGTTTTTCACGAAACAAGGCGTCTGGAATAGTAATTCAACCCCTCTGACGATCTTTGTCCCGATTATTTTATACCTGCTCCGATGCTAGCATATTCACTGCCATGGCGGTTTGGACGTGCTTCAAAATTCTTTATCAGGAAAGAAGGCATATATGACATTAATTTAACCCCTCTGACCAACTCTATCACCATTATTTTATAGCTACTCTGATATAACACGCTCACTGGCATGGTGGTCACCGGTGACCGTTTCATTTTGGAATGTTTCTATTTCTCACATTATAATTTGAATAAACGTCGAGGGCATCTCTAAATATGGTACACTGACATGGCAATCAAAATGTTAATGTACTATCGACTTTCCTTCATTTTTTGTCGAATATAAAATATTTATCGACGACACTCTTTATTTGAAATAATTGAGGCAACGATGTGCAATTATTTTGTACTGCCGCTGTTCGAATATTTTATTCCGATATTATCAGCAAAACGATAAACGTGTTATTACCATGACGTGTCGCTAGTTAACAAATTTAGAATACTACAAATATCTGCACGTAACATTCGAACTCTTCGATATTTAAATAATTAGCCTCGCGTGTCGACGCCCTGGTGAGAGCTCTTTCAAGCTACAACACGATCCAGAGATCACAATCGCGTAATCTACCCCTTATCGTTTCACACCAAGGGGTTATTTCCAGAATTATTAACCCTCTCCGTGTCGTCAAGAAAAGCCACTTTAAGACACCATCTTGACTCCAACTACTATTGTACCTCAGCACGTTCTCTCTTTCTCTACTCGATCCTACATAATTCTACCAAATCCAGACATTAAACCCGAATTATCTAAATAATATTCAACTGTACATCCCACTCACTCAGCGTTCGAATTACGGTACAATTAACTTGAAAATAAATCTCCCAAGGTTTAAAATATTTCGCGTAGGAGGAATGCCTTCGGGTCAGGTGTTGCGGTCTCGTCGTAGCGTTCCCGACAACGTCGAACAGCTCGTCGAGTCGAAACAGAATTTAGAATGCCACGAACCGACCGAGAAAAAGGATTCAGCCTCGGTCACGGTCCGTTCGTGACTTCATCGACGATGAGGAACGGGGCGCACAGCCTCCTCTCGACTATCATTGTCCCTGTCGAGATCGATGAAAAGATACCGGGGCGAATTCAGGGCCGCCAGGTTCGATCGGCTAATCACGATCGGCGCAACGTAACGCTCCGTCGTCGCTCGATACGATGAACCCGCGAGGTTCAACGAATTCCCCACGACTCGGGGTCCTGAACCCGAGGATGCAGGACGATGTCTCTGACCCGGCATGGCTCGATTCATCTCTCGCCTTTGGGTTACATAAGAGCCGGAGGATGCCGGCGTTACCTTTTACGGCACGCGCTTGCGCACGATCATAGCGCGATTTAAGGGGAATCACGATAATACCGATTTTATAACCCGTCGTTATCCAAGAATCGTGTCGAGAAATTTCACCCCACGGAATTGCAAACTGTTCCCAAATTTTTATTTAAATCGGAATGTTCCAAAGCTGCGAAACCTCAAACGCTTCCACAAGATCATATTTTTCAGGCTCGATGGATTTTTACGAGGCTACATTGTTCGTAACGTACACCTCTAGCGTTGCACGCAGGGCAATTTTTACTCGATTGTTTTACGATAAAAAACCATAAAAATGATTCTTTTATCAATTTTTTTATTTCGAACTGATCCACGGAAAACCGCAGAACCGTGCAAAAACGCACAACTCGCTCCAACCTGCTATGTTTCTGTTCTTTTGTTTGTTGTTAAAACGAACAAAAAATGTTTGTTGCACGAACGTGTAGGAGTAGTCTCTTGGTTCGTTATAATATTTAAGATTGTACACAAACGAAAATGTAGGTTACAGTCATTCAAAATTTTGAGTATATACAAATGTTTCTAGAAAGCAAAAATTGTTCATTAGCCCTCTATAATACAAATTTTATTCATTACATGACAAGTCGATAGAGAACACTATGCTCGTTCAAACGCCATACTTTAAATATTTCCCCCGGAATCAGGTAGCCTATACTTTCCATCGTAGTGCAAAGCGCAACCAGCCAAAATATCACCCAAATCAAAGAAAAATGGTAGAAGTTAGAGGGAAATCACAAACACGGTCTTCGAGCGTGATTCTACGCAGCGTCGGGTGTCCATAATTTGGCGGCGCTATCTAGCGTCTAGAATAGAAACTACGAGACGCGTTTCGCCAATCGAGAGAGCGTCGCCATGTTGGATTTGATACTTTCAACTCCGGGTTCGTAATCGCCGACCCCGAAAAAACCCTCCAATAGCAAGATCCGCGGCGATACGTAGACGAGAAAAATTCGTAGGAGCGTTCGAGCGTAGTTTCGCGATGGGAAAAGTGAAGGAGAAAGAGATAAGGCGGGAAAGATAAGCAGAAACACGGCAGGTCGGAGTCCTACCGAAAACGAATTCGGTTTTACTTTTGGCCGCGCCTTCGAGAGGCGCGTTGCCCGCGCAACGGTGCTTTATACGCACCTGTACACGCATAGAACGGGTGGACGCTTGTGCATAGTGGCCCACGTGTAAACGTCCCGGCGTATTCATGGTTTTACGACCGTTTGGCCGCGTCGTACCTGTACGGTACCTCGGTACACACAAGCCTATGTACAGTTAGGCGAGTGACGCGGTTTGGTTTCGACGACGGTACGTGGCGATATGCAGGGGCGGATCAACGGATTCGCGTGTCGCGAACTAATTCTCGACAACTATAATAACCACGTTTCCCCCGGAATTTGTAAAATATATGATACGGTATAGGTCTGGGTTGGGTCATAAACGATTCCAAAACTGTAAAGTTTATTTATAGACATGTGTGTCAACGTCCTAGAAGAGGTTAACGAACCGTTGTGGATCCTTTGAAATATTTCACGATCGTGTTCGAATGTAGCGATTGCTTGGCTAGCGTAGGCTCGTTTAGGAAGATTTTCGCGCATACCTGGCATCACGGTGCGTTTAAAGTTCGTTCACCGGCGGCGAACACTGTCCCCGTCCGTCCCTGTCTGTGAACGGGCAACGTACGTGTTGCGTATAGAATATAGGCGCAAAAGGGGGTCCCCTATGGGGGTATCGGAACCTCGTTACTCAGCGCACCATGCCTATGGTGTGGTCCAAGTCCAAGTCCAAGTAGACCTCCAAGTGGGACAATGACCGGCAGAGACCTTCTTTCAGATCCGTGGCGAGAGAGAATGGAAGGTGGCCAGGCGAACGAGGAGAAAGAAGGACGAAACGAGGAGACGGAGGTGGCAGGGGTGAAGGGGGCGGGAGAGAGGGAATCGCGAACTCACTTCGCTAATTCACTTGCTCGTTGCTTTTCCGGTTTACATTTTGCTACCAGCCGAGAGTACGTCGGCCTTTAAAGACTAGCCAGCCGGCTGCGGCTCGAGAAACGCGCCCGGAAACGGGACTTTGATTTTCGCGAGGGACCAACCGCGCGGAATGAAACAAGAACAGCGTAACGGGCCAGAACGGGGAAACACAAACGCCAGATTACGCGGAAAATTTTTTGACAAATATGCCTTGGAACTAGCTGGCAACCGATTGGAAAATCGTGACCCATTTTCTATATTTAACCCTTCGGTGGACTTTTGGAAATCAACTTTCCTTTGAGGCATTCAATTTCTACGAATTGCACGACGCTGGAAATGTCGATTGTTTTTCTTTTTTTTTTTTGCAAATGGACGCGTCACTTTCGAAATTCCTTCCCTAGATATATCCCGGGTAGTTTCTCTGGTTTTGGTAAAAAAAATTGCGTTCGATTTGTTTCTCTAGGTTCTGAGAAAATGGGTCGAGATGGACGAGACACGCCTGTTGATTTATCGAGTTAATTGGCGTTGATTTATCGCGAAATGTGCCGCGGTTATTTTCTGTGCAAATACTCCGGTACGTAATTTGAATTGCGTAAACCTTTTGCGGAAACATCGATCTCCACGATCGCAAAAATTGGATTCGACCATCGACTCTCGTTATTCTTACGAGACGAGCGTTGCACGCGTTTAGGTTCAAAGTTACAAACGTGTGCCACAAGTGTTTACCGCTGGCGATGATTAAAATAGACCAACGCTTTGAATACTTTTTTTACACCGGTGCTATTTCTGACTCCGGGCAAAGTCATTTACGGTAAACAATCACCCCCTTTGAGGGTGAATCGAAGCGCGCTCCGAACCCGCGATGGTCAAAATTTGTTAAACCGGTCATTTTGAGTTTCTCGAGGGGATAGAAAAATGTCATCACCTAGAATAATAGAGTTCTGAAATTATTTTCGAACAGGGTGGTTTTCATCTTCGAAAATGTGGGGTCGCGAAAGACCAGGTCGTTTCGAAATTAATTTCAGCTCTGATTCAAGCATCGCGATGGTATAGAAAAATTTCATCGCCCAGAATAGAGTTCTGAGATTCTTTGGGAGATTGTTTTCGAGAGGGGTGGTTCGCGATGCTCATGAAAATTCAAATCAGTTAATGCAACGGAGGCGAGCGTTCTTCGGGGACGCGCAGAAAATAGTAGACGGTTTTTTTATCGGTCGCGCAAAGAAACGAAGTTCGTTGTTGCAAGATCATCGGAGTAACAGCACTTTCTACAAAAAAGCTTGAACGCAACATGTCCCGGTTCAAAGCCTTAAGGGTCGTCGACCCCGGCGACTCGGCGAAGCATCGACCTTCTTACCGGCGTCCAGACCTTTCTTAACCATCGAGAGAACACGAAATGAATATTTGATGCGACAACTCTGCCCGGGCTTCTGACCTTCGGAACCCTCGATAATGTCTCGACAGACTCGAACCATTTTCACGGATAACATTCCCAAAACACCACCGAAAGACTCTCAACTAGACGTCTACGGTTCGACGGTTCAGAATTTTCCGGTCAAAAATGCGATAAATACGTAGCCTTTAATTGTTCGAATGGGCTTTCTTCTTTCTTTTCATACAAGTAAGACATGACTCGAAGGAAAAAATATAAGAATAACGTTCTCGTAACACCAGCCTACTGAAAGACTCTCAACTCGATATCTACGGTTGGACGGTTAAAAATTTGATAAATATAAGCCTTAAATTGTTCGAATGGGCTTTTTTCTTTCTTTTTATACAAATGAGGCATGACTCGAAGGAAAAAATATAAGAATAATGCTCTAAAAACACCAGCCTACTGAAAGACTCTCAATTCGATATCTACGGTAAGACGGTTAAAAATTTGATAAATATAAGCCTTAAATTTTTGGAATGGCTTTGTTTTTATATAAATGAAACACGACTCGAAGGAAAAAATATAAGAATAACGTTCTCAAAACACCAGCCTACTGAAAGACTCTCAACTCGATATCTACGGTTGGACAGTTAAAAATTCGATGAATATATAGCCTTAAATTTTTCGAATGGCTTTTTTTTTTATACAAATGAAACACGACTCGAAGAAAAATAACGTCTTTGAAAATAAAACAACGTCAAATAGAATTAGAATTCGTCGAAAATTAGCTGCGAAAGAACGGTTGAAAAAAGAAGGTTGTCAGAGTGGACCGTGACCGATGTGAAAGAGGAGAGGATGAAAGAGGAATCCTCGTTTCGACGTTGTAGACAAAAATGTCTGCCCGTTATTCTCGGTAAGCCGTGTGTGTACACGCAATCGGCGCGATAAACACGCGCGCGCCATCGCGCGAGCGCACACGGCCCGTTATTCTCTAAAGTAACAGTTACGAGAGTGTAGAACGAGAGAGGTAAAGCACCTTGCACCATGGAACGGTTCGATTCGAATGGGTTCCATGGAAACGGCATTTCCGGTTCACATTCAGTTTTCTATTCGCGGCCGCTATTACGCGCGTCTGATTAGAAACTCGCGAGGCCCGCGACAGGCGTTTCGCTCGCGTCGTTCCGTGTTCGAGAAGGAGGGTGACGAGGGGTGATACAAAGCGTCGAGAAGCTTTAATTTCCCTTTCGAGGAACGCTGAAAAGCGCTCGAATCGATGAAACAACGGAAACCGTCGCTTTTCACCGCGGAAGTTTTATTCCGAGGCCGGGGCTAGAAATGGCCCCCGAATCGATCAACGCCCGCGCAAAGTTCATTAACGAGTTATTCGACGGACAATCGACGACAGATACAACGGAAAATAAAAGGAAACGCGTGGACCTGCGTCGACGCGTATTTAAAAGCAGCTTTAAGGGGGGAAAAATTTTAAAGCTTTCGTCGAGACACCCTTTAGTAATTGCGTTTGCGATGTAGTCGTTAATTAACCCGAGTGGTCGATGAAAATGAATTTCAATCCCCGGGTGATTTCTTTTCCTAGACTTTATTTTTCTCACTTTTGTTCACTTAAAATCGATACAGCATCTAAAAATAAAAATCGTCTGTTCGTTTGGACGAATGAAAATAATTTGTACGCAACGAAAGAAGCGTGTGGGATATTGCGTATACGATCGAGTAATCCTAACGTTAGAATGCCTCGTACAATTGGCTGTTGAAAGATTGCATGCACCGAAGGAGAAATCCAAATTACTCGCATACTTACTGGCTGGGAAAACAGTGCAATTAATAGAGCCACGTGACCCACGCTTCAATATCAAGGTTACGTTAATAACTGTGTATAGCTATAGCTCGTCTCTGTATCAACGAGTATACCTTTCTTTCTAATTTCCTCTTTCCATTTAGTTTTAATTTCTTAATCGTTACGAATTTGCTGCAATGAACGTTATTATTGTTACGCGTAAAGCGACACGAGAGTATAAAAATTAATAATGTTGAAGGGAGCTGTTAGAGTTCTAACTTTAGATATTAGTATAGGGCATAGACTGATCTATGGAGTCACGTGATCCACGTATAGCGTCTGTTAGAGAATTAATAAGCCTCTACGACGATTCTAACGCGGCATAACTCTCGTAATGTAATATCAATGTCACCGAAAGCACATGTCGCAATATCTGCAACAGCTTCGACGATTTTTACGCAGCCCGAAATCATTTTCGGCGCGTCCCCCATACAAATCAGTCGCAACTTTCGTTATTGTTTCGAATACAGCCCGAGTAATTCGATTCTCAAAACATTCTTCGAAAAAGGCTTATTCGGTACAGTATCACGCATAAATCACTATTAAACGCGTGTTCGTTTAATCCCCCAACGTGAATCGGCGCCTTCCGCATCACCGTTTCGTCTCTAGAAATTCTAAGCCTCGTCAAAGCGATGTTTACAACTCTTTTTCTGCAAATCCACCGTTTTGACGAAACAAAAAAAAATCGTAATACGGATTCAATTGGCCCATTAAAGTGTTCGTGGGGCATGATGAATTCGATATTCATTGCTCGAGACGCGCTTCCGGAGTTACTTCTTCGCTGAAAACTTGCGAACAATTTCTAGGATGGTGATAATATTCGAATACTTGAATTTTTCAATTGGGACAATTCTGTGCTATAGAATAATAATATTCGAACAGATAAATATTTTAATTTACTTGGATACTTGAATTTTTCAATTGGAATAGTTCTTTACTATAGAATAATAATATTCGAACAGATAAATATTTGAATTTACTTGGATACTCGAATTTTTCAATTAAGACAGTTCTGTGCTATCTAACAGTAATATTCGAACATATAAATATTTTAATTTACTTGGATACTCAAATTTTTTAATTGGGACAGTTCTATACTGTAGAATAATAATATTCGAACAGATAAATATTTTAATTTACTTGGATACTCGAATTTTTTAATTGGGACAGTTCTATACTATAGAATAATAATATTCGAACAGATAAATATTTTAATTTACTTGGATACTCGAATTTTTCAATTAAGACAGTTCTGTGCTATCTAACAGTAATATTCGAACATATAAATATTTTAATTTACTTGGATACTCGAAGTTTTTAATTGGGACAGTTCTATACTGTAGAATAATGATATTTCAACAGATAAATATTTTAATTTACTTGGATACTCGAATTTTTCAATTAGGACAGTTCTGTGCTATAGAATAATAATATTCGAACAGATAAATATTTGAATTTACTTGGATACTCGAATTTTTCAATTAGGACAGTTCTATATTATGGAACAATAATATACGAACAAGTATTAGAATTTACTTGGATTTTATTTGTAGCATTTAAATATTGAAATAATAAAGTTGTTCTTCGACCCAAATTCGAACAGCTGGTGTTATAAGTGGTATTTGTTCAATAGATCAATATTGGAAGTTTGGGGATGAGAGGATGTGTTTGAGGGTTAAAGGATGCAGGTTGTCCCGAAATCGTGCCGATGGCGATTCTCGCGAGAAGCGGTCGAACCGAAGGAAATTAATATATCTGGTACAGTCGTTCCTCCGAGGAGGGAAAAGATCGACGACCCGGGAACGTATCTGGGTTAGTAGTCGTCGGCGATTCACGCGGAAACTTCTTTCGCTAGGAGGGCTCGGCAACGTGGAAATTCGCAAGGTGACTCGTTCATGCCTCCCGTTGTGTGAGTACGTGGACACGTGTGTGCCCGACGCGCGTGCGTGTGTCCCTCGAAAAGTGAAATTTCGGACGGGCCACGGTGCCAAACCAACGAAATTTCGTCACACGAATTCGCCCGGAGGTCAACGACCTCGCCCACATACCCGACCGAGTCACTCTCCGGAGTGGCGTCGTCAAATTGCTCGCAGATCGGATCTCATCGACCAACCGCGTCCATTGAACCGATTAAGACTCGAGAAACAAACAAATAACACGAAGCAATTTAAATTAAAACTCGAATAATTTTAAATTAAGAAACACAATTCGGGATACGACTTGCTTCCTCTTTTGGAACTTATATTTTCTTGATCGATACGAGCTTAGGTAATCTCTTCGCTCCTCGAAAGTGATATCTTTGTGATCTTGCTACTTTTAACACGTTGATTGTCAATTTAAAATTTACGAAGCCTATTGAAATTTATTTTCTTCGATATTTTAACTTGAGAATTAATTGTCAAAGTGTTAAGAAGCAAACGCAGAACAAACTTCATAGCGTATAGTTCTCAGAAAGTAGAAACGAAACCGATCGATTGATAATATTATTGTACAAATGAAAATTGTTCGTGACCTATTAATTATTGCAGATGTAGGAAACGTGCCTGTCGACGAATCCACGGGTTAATTAATCTCTGGGCACCAAGCGTGTTAAGGAAACCTATCGCGCGACTCGCGGCAAATCCGGCTGTATAAATCGTACGCGCGAGAACGTTAATGCTCGCGGCGATACGTTAAATTTTTTCGTTCTTCATTATTTTTTTTGGAGGATTTGTTATCCCGCAATAAGCTTAATTTATACGCGGCGACGCATATTTATTAATTTGCCGTTCATGAATCATCCCGCGGGTATTTTCGCCCGAGATCCCGCAACCTGTATCACCTGTCGAATACTCCTCGCGACTCTCTACTGTAATTATTCATCATTACTCCAAAGGTTCCTCACCCGTCGAGTAAATAAATAGTTTTTTTAATACGAAAGTAACGAAATATTAATTGCCCCGTTGAACGTCGATCGATAACTCATTCGAGACGACTTCGTTAGAGTTTGCAGAAGTGAATTATACACGAAAATGTTTAATAATCCGTTGGAACCTTGACTTCGGTATCTATGCGAATGCGGTTACGTCGATAAGGGAATCCTCGTTTCTAAAATTAATATTCGATGACCCTACACTGAGATCGTAACGTCGTGTCGAGATTTTTACACGAGCATTATTAAAATGGAGTTTATACAGTGTTCGACCACCCCTGGGAAAAATTTTAATTGGGAGATTCTAGAGATCAAAATAAGACGAAAATCAAGAATATCAATTTCTTGATTGAGGCTTCATTAAATAGTTATTAAAAAATTTCAAATCATTCTGAAAAAATTATTTTCGGTTGCGGGGATCAATTACAATCATTTTTGGTGAATAGACATATCCCTGAAATCTTGCGCATTTTCGAGAAAACAATTCGAGAAGGTGTGAAATTTTTCGGTGAAAAAAAAAATTTCAAATTGTTTTGGAAAAATTATTTTCGGTTGCAGGGATCAATTACAATCATTTTTGGTGAATACACATATCCCCCAAATCCTACGCATTTTCGAGAAAAAAATTCAGGAAGGAGGACAAATTTCTCGGCGAAAAAAAATGACGATTCGTTTAAAAAAAATTATTTCTAGATTCTGGGATCAAATACAACCATTTTTGGTGAATACACATATCCCCAAAATCCTACGCATTTTCGTGAAAAAAATTCAGGAAGGACAAATTTTTCGGCGAAAAAAAAAAATTTCAAATCGCTTTGGAAAAATTATTTTCAGTTGCAAGGATCAATTACAATTATTTTTGGTGAATATATATACCCCTGAAATCCTGCGCATTTTCGAGAAAAAAATTCGGGGGAAGTATAAACGTTAATAATTTCTTAACGAAGCTTCCAACAACAAATTGGTATTCTTGATTTTCGTTTTATTTTGGCCTCTATCTTGCATTAAAATTTTTTCCCACGGTTGGTCGAATATCCTGTATATTTCTATAATGGTCTCTATACGCGTACAAATTGTTTCTAACGAACGCGAATAAATCATATAAATCGAATACGTTACAATTTTCCGCGCGAATTAATTTCTGGGGGAAAGAGAATCAGCATTATTGTTTTCAGGATGACGTTTCCCAGCCTCGTTGACAGATCTCGCCGTGGAAAATGATCGAAATGCGCCGCGCATGGTCGCGATGTTTACGAGGGCGAACGAATTTAATTATTTTCAAATTTCCGGCCGAAAGTAGTCGGGTGTCGCGTGGATTAAAAGCGTCCTGCCGTTAAAATTCGCACGCACGACGGGATTAAAGCGGAATCATTTTATTTTGGGTGAAAAGAGACGCGACGCGCGCCCCGGCGCCGATAAAGCGCAATTACTACTATAAATTTGATTCCGCCGGCGGAGGCATTTCCACGGAATTACGAGTAAATCACGACCGACGCGATATTCTATTAATTTCAGGAACACCGCCGAGTGAATTATTGCCAGTCGATACACTGCAGCGGCGCGCGGCGATCGAGAATACCGAAAAATCGTCCGAAAAATGCTAATCCCGCCATTTCTGATTCATTTATACGCGCGCGTTTTGTCATGCTATTTAAATTATTACATCGCTGGCCAGGAAAAATAGACGTCAAACGCGTTAGAAGCATTCTCGATATTCACCCAAATTACAGAATAAAATGTTTAATCGTTGAATCGGTTCAAAAAGAAAATATGATTTTTTACGAACGATCGCAAAGTTTCACGAAATCGCTGGCACATGGATTTTGTGAAATTTTTTTTATTTAATCGACACTGGATATGGTGTCTCACATCGTTGATTAGTAAAAAATCAGGAGTGGCAGAGATTGGAGCAGTTAAAAAATGATGCGTATTTTCATAAATGATATAACAACAGAAACAAGGGCAAAAAACAAGTTCATTTGAATAGACTTACATTGTAGAAAATTCCTGCGCTACTTTCCTTGCTTCCGATGGAGTATTTTTACTTTCCGACCTATAAGAAAGGAAAGTGTTATTGTCACGAAAAAATACAAAGTAATTTTTTACATTACTCAGTCGTCAAGTCTTATATATTAAGATCAACACATTTTTGCATTCACGAGGCATTCGTAAAACAAATCTATTTTTTTTCATGGTCATTCCTTGTACGAAGAAATTTAAACGAAATTAAATAGTCTTATATATTAAGATCACATTTTTACATTCACGAGACATTCGTAAACAAATTTATTCATTTTCTTGACCATTCCGTTTGAAAAATTATTTGGTATTAAATTATACGTCAAGAGGTTAATTATTACGAACCAAAGGGTGAGTAAGAATGTTTTACAAAGTATTCGACTAACTTTGTCAGACCTTCGCGAATTATCCACCGACTCGATGGGTTCTGAAGTGTTCGATTTTGCAGTAGATGGTCGATCATCTTTAATTGCATGTCGTGCGCTTGTTTACGCCGGGAATACATAAAGGTGTTCACGGTGAACGACCGTCGCAGCGGGCGGGGAGGGACGGTGTATTATCTCGACCGGTGAGAATCGGTCCTTTGTGCGCGCTCGCGTCAGAGTTAGCGCGACAGATTTCGTTCGCGTAACCTTGCAGATGGAATCGAGACCGGTCTTCGGGATTAGGATCCGCGTAGGTTCGACGACCGTCGTTTCTCTGTTACACGAGGTGTCGATGGTCCCGGGAGAGCTAGGCCGTTGCGATGACGCGTAGACGAAAAGAAGAGCCGCACAGTGAACGGCCGTTCAGCCAAAGTGAACGGGGTTACCGATCTCGAGTGGCCGTGACTCTGGCCCGGGGTCTGGGCCAGTCGGATTCCATACACCCGGTGTACCAAAACCACTGGCCACCTCCCTCGAAAAACATTCGACACCTCCGCGAAGATTCCTACGATCGCCACAGGTGACGATTGTAACCAGAATTAAAATCAAAAGTACTCGTCGACGCGTAAAATTAAATTTTGTCTGGCTGCTTTACAAAATTCTTCTTAACCCTTTGATTTTGATGCAAACATAAATTGCGCGCGAAAAACTTTTTCGTGACTTATGCAACACACGGGCTGAACGCTCATAGGTGTTTAACGCACGTAGTCGACTGACTGAGCACCTATAGGCACTTTTAGTAATCAAAGGGTTTGCAATGGACACGATTTAAAGTTTCTGTTAAGAATGAAAGAACATAAATAAAATAAGATTCAGACACCAAGGGGTTGAATAATTTTTCCCCCTCAAGGGTGAAAATAATTCAGAGGGTCAACACCTGTTGGAGCATATTCCCAGCGCATCGTTTTGAACCTAGCGTTCATCTAGGGCGCGGAAATGATCTTTTTTATTCAGGGGGGTTCCTCTTTACGAAGATTCGTAAACCACTGGCGTAACGGTAGTGTTAATCGTATATGGAGAGAGAATCGTTCGGGGGGAGTGAAAATTGTTAAGGGTGTAGATAGTAGACCGGTCTGGATCGATTTGGGCCGATTTACATTCACGCGGCTCGTACGTGATCGGCGTATGCACCGAGCCGTGAATGGGAAAAGAGGGTGGGAGTGAGCAAAGGGTGGCGTTGGGGTTAAATGCACGTCCCCGTGAAGGGGTTGCGAGAGGACAACGGACGCGGAGAAACCGTGCGAGAGGGACGCACCGTAGAAAAACCACTCGCTCAAAGGAGAAGTAAACAAGGACGGTAGAAAAACACCGCAGGATTTTTGTAGACGGTCGTCTGGCTTGAAAATTTACCAGACCAGAAGAAATTGTCCTTCGATGACATTGTTAATAAGAGTTCCCTGACCTACGGGGTACGTTTTACATGCTTTCGTGATCGTCGACGCGAAACAAACTCTTTATACAATTGTCGTTCGATCGATCGTGGCGCGACTTTAACGTTTTCCACCCTATTGGGCCTTTCGGAAAACGTAAACCACCTGGAAATAAAATTATATAAGAATTTAATACGTATACGGTGTATATAGATTTCAGTGCCCACGAAACCCTGCACGGGCTCTTAAACGATCAAAAGAATCCTTATGCATTAATTCCACTGTTTTGTACGATGATGTACAATTAAGTCACTGTATCGTTTGCTTCTACGTTCGTGTAGAAATCTTTGATATGATTTGTGTCTCTGAAGACTCTATTTTGGCTTTGAGTTCATTAAACAAAAATTTATCAAAATGTTTATGTAACTTCGGGTTCTAAAAAATGGACGATGTTTCGAGATTCTTTTCTTTTTAAATTAATGGGACATGAATTGAAATATTATTTGTCAACTTTTTAGAATTTTAACCCTCAAGTGGATCATAGGGGACGCTGCAGCCCTCTGCAAGTTTAAACTAATAATTCTTTAATATATGTAAATGTAATTATTTGAAAATTTATGTAATCCTCCATTAGTCCATTATTTTTTAAATGCTTTAAAGGAAACTTAATTTCCATTTACCAATTTGGTGCAAAAACAACAAAGTAAAATCATTCAGTTGAGATTGAAAGTCCACTTAAGGGTTAAAGAGACCTCGATTTCTTTCGCCTCCAAAGTTCCCCGTACAATACATAGTTAATTACTCGAATTTCACCATTAATATCTTCCCAAGACTTCAAGACTATAAGAGACAACAAGAAAATAGAACCTACTTGAACCAAACAGACCCCCTAGCGTAATATTCTCGACCAGCCATCGCGATAAGTGCCGCAGTCCCCTAAATCGTATCGAAAGTCAGGTGATGTTTTCACGGAGGGAGGAGGGGGTCGTTCCGTGTTCCCCATTCCGCTATTCTTCGTTCCTAATTGCGTGCCAGAAGGTAAACGCTTCTTTTCTTGGATCATTCGCCCACCCGTTCGCCCTATCGATTTTACGCGTTACATAAACCACCCCCGCCAAAACTGAGACGTCTTGCAAAACCCGTTCGAATTCGCCACCGTTGGTCGGGGGTTACCTCGACGGTCGAGCCGCCCCCGCGCGTAAACACCTGGACGACATGGGGTCACGTGCACGCGCGATCGTTTTTTTCCGACCGCCTGCCCCCCCTCCCCCCACCACCGGTTCGTTCACGTTGTACGCATCGATGCGGTAGCATCTTGCGATCGCCGAGAACTTAACCGAAGAATTAAACTTAGAAGCGATCGGCGCATGCACCCTGTCGGGCATCGACGAACAGAGACAGAGCTGGGCGGCATGGAAAATCCGAGGACGACGGGAGAAAGAGAGAGAAAGGGGACACGGTTGCACGCGCTGGAGTAGCCAGAGGGGTTGAAAGGGGTAAACGAGAGCGTGACCGAGAAAGAGGGGAAGAAACGAGGCGCGTCGAGCGAGCAGGACGAAAGAGGGAAATGCACGAGAGGTGCCACCGCGAAGGGGTGGGGCGGGACGAGGACAGAGCAACGGGGTTGACGAGGAGGGGACGATCGTGCATCGACGGGGGAACGAGGGAGAAAGACACACGCGAGTGGAAGGGAGAGAACGGCCAATGGTCGGAGTGAGAGGACCGCTAGGATGAGGAACGTGGGCGCAAGGGAGGCACGAGAGGGAGGGGGAGGGAACCTCTGGCAACGGGTCGATCGAAAGCGCAGCGCAGAGAAATGCACCACCTCTGCTCTGGTCTGGCAGCTTTGCTGGCACACCACCGCGTCCGCGTTCGACGGAAAAGGAAGCAGGACGAAGAGAGAGAGGGACAGCCAGCGACCAATACCGACGCAGAGGGAGGACGAGCCAAGCCGACTCGCGTTGGGCTAGGTCAGGTCTACCCGAGTTCCACACACCGTTCTCTGCGTGTGCCATCCGAACAGACCCCGAAAGGCGGAGACCACCCTCGAAAAACGGGTCGTGAAACGGGGAAATCGCGGGACCCGCGCGTGTGCCCCAAGTAAACCGTGATCCCAGTGCCGGTTTATCAATTTTTTTTTTTTTTTGCCATTTCCTATTCTCTGTTTTTTTACCTGCAAATTTTCCCTCCCTCCCCCCTCGGGGAACGAACCGGACCTCCGCGGCGTGCCTCGATCCTCTCGTCGAGAGGGTCGACGGGAAAGTTCGACGTTTGTTTCGTGGTGACGTACGAATCCGGAATCGTTCGAAACGGTCGATCGACGCCGTTTCGAGGCGCCCGAGCGTCTGTCTCGGTTGTTACACCTGGGGAAAGTAAAACGGGGTGCCAGAGGAGAGGGGTGCGTAGACGGAAAGAGGTGAAGTGCGTCCAAGTGGTTCGCGTGTGCGTTTTCCGAAACGAATACACACGGTGTGCTTCCACGGATAGTTTTCCAACGATCCTGCGGTGTGATTTCTCGGAAAAAAACCGAACCCCCGTGCGCTGGTCCCGGAATCCTCGGAACGGCATCGGAGAGGGATTGTTGTTGATAAACAGCGAGGAAGGGAGAGTGTCGGCGGTTGATCGAGCCCGGGGTGCAACGGCAGCGCCGATTCCAATTTCGTTTTCTCGATGTCCTGATAATCGATAAGCGTCGCGTAGGTGGCTAGAGGACCGCCTGGGGCCGGCAGCGATCGGCCTTATCGACGTTCGACAAATTTGTCCCCCGAAGGGGTGCTGAATCTACGAAATAAATGTTCAGGGTAACCGGCGTCGTGTTTCGTCCCTCAGCGCGAGGCCAGCCCAGGCTCCCGGGTGTCCTCAGACTCGGCGGGATGCCGATCTCCCTTAGAAATCACAGGATCACGTAAGGGGGAAACCGGAAGACCCGTTGTTGTTTGCTTATCACGACCAGCCGAAACCAACCAGACGGTGCAGGGAACCGATGCACCAAAAGGCGTGAGTAACGATGCACGCCGATCGTCATAGATTTCGAAAATAATTCATTCAAAGATCCTCTTCCAACCCTCCCGGTTGCTATATCAGTCGAGCTCTCGGTGAAAACGAAACGCTACGGGGGTGAAAACATTGCACATGCCCTTTACGGGCATCGATTTTGTCGAGAGCTTCAGCCCTGCACACTGCGAGTGCAACGGTCATTCACCAAAAGTTAGCTCGATGCCCTGTCCGTTGCACCGACTTTCAGCCCCTTTGATCATCCACTTTGGACCAGACGCGACCAGTGATCGCGTACCGACGTCGATTCCCTAAAAATCCTAAACGACAGAGACAGGTTTCAACCCCTTAAAAATCAAAACAAAGGAGCCCTGCGTGAGAGGAGAACGTGAATGAATCGAAGGAGAACGACTAATGTCGCCGATGAACCGAGGAAAGAATCCTCTCGATCGAAGGGGGATGAAACAGGCGAGAGGGTGGTCCGGGGAAAGCAAAAAGTTACGCGGAAAGTTAACGAATAGTGAACGGGAGGGGGGGTTGGTAGTGCGCGATTTCCACGGAAATGGAAATTCAACGAGTAGCGAAAACCCCCGCTGGCTGGGCGGTTGGGTGGGAGAGGGGGTGGCGGCGGGCGGACTTCGGAGTTTATGCCCCGTCCCCCTCCCACTCACCCCTGCAGTCGATCAATGCGTGGACGGGTTTCACTTTCGCGGTGTTAAAGTGTTGCACCATCGCCGATTCAACGGCCAGAAAAACGCGAATTTCGCGTCGCACGCGTTAAACGTCGTCGCGAAAAATACCAAATGGCGAACACCGATCGGTCAACGACGGAATTTTATGATTCAAATTTTATTTTTACGACCCCCCGACACTGTAGACAATTTATTAGAGGTTTCAACGATCGTTTTTTCTTTGAAAAGTCTCTAAGAAACAAATAACGTAAATGTCTAGGGACCGAACGAAAATGAAGAATGAAATTCTTTTGTACGAGGTTTTCCGAGAAAATCGACTTTGAAAATTTGCTGGGTAGGCGATTCCGTATTCTGATTGTTTTAATCTTATTTAATATCGTAGTATAACAATATTAAACGTTCAAGGAAAATTTTATTAAGTATTCGTCGAGGTTTATTGAGAAAGGGTGAGCACGTACGAAGCAAATGGGTGATAGTAAGAGCAACTTCTTAAACGATAATGTTGTAGAAAGTAAGTTAATAAAGTAAACTATTTCGAAAGTGAACGTTCCGTGTTTTGTGTATCCCTGAATATTTAATAGAATTAATTTCAACAGAAATGCGAGTAATATGCAGTAAAACAGCCCGACATGCGCGCACCCCGAAAATGTCGAAAGTCTATTCTATATTTTCGATTCGTTTTCTCACGTAGAATCGTCGTGAAAATCATACTGAAGCAAAAACAAAAGACAAATTTGTTAAAGTTGAGTTTCATATACAGTTTATAATAAATTAAAAATACAAAAAAGTGTGTATAAAGTACAAATAAAATAATGTTATATCTCGAATGAAAGTTCATCCCGTTTATCGGTAAAAGTAAACGCGATTAAATATAATAATGTTAAATTTAGAACGACGATAGAGGAAGAACGGAAACAACAATTACGAACCAATGTTATCAAAAACAATTCAATGTTTATAAAAATAAAAGCAGAATAGAATTATTACAAATAAATGTGTTTCTAAGAAGAACATGTAAATAATACTCGATCTGAAGTTTACATTTGGAAGTATCCATAACGAAACACTATAGAACTGCAGACTATTGTAGTGAACACTATGATTTCCAGTGAGAAATTAAATGCAATGCAAAATTAGACAATTTTGACCAATTAGAAAATATAACTATTTTAATTTGAAAACCGAAAAAGTATTCAACGAAAGACACGTGGATCTTTTCAAGCGTTTTCAAAATTAACGCCTCCAAGAGTTATCGATTGTATCGATTTACGAGAATCGCGACTATATTTATAGCCTTCCACATTGTTGGACGTCATTATGCATCGATACCTCCATCGCGATTTCCGCGTTTATAAAGAATTTATAAATATTCCGATACGCTTCGTACGTGATGCGACACGAGACGACAAAATTCACACGAAATGTCCAAGGATAGATATCGCGTGCTCGAGCTGTCAGTGTTTAAAAGCAGCTCGAAAATTTGTAGAGAGACTCCCCAAAGAAATTATGGCACCGATTCAAGGAACGTAACAAAGAACGTTTCGAAACCACAAGTTACCCAACCACGAGATTCATTGAAACAAACACGAAAACCGATCGAACCTGTCTCTGGGAACTCGAAAATAACGGCGTTGATATAAGTGCTAAACATTTGGTAAACAACTCCTGAATAACGGTGTCTGAATTCCTATAGAATCCTCGAATAGATGCAAAGATCCTAAACTCGAGTTAAAACGTTTCGATCCTTTTCAATTTAGAATTCAAATGCTTGTTAATTTGACAAAGCTGTTGAAGCAGTGTTAGACAAATTCTAAATTTAAATAATTGCATAATTTCATAGGTATATATGTATGAATTTAATCCTAATCCTACCTAATCCTTCCATAATCCAGGTGCAAGTGCATTTTCATTTTTCACTAATTAGAATTCATTCACGCAACTCGCAATAAGAGTTGTTTTTATCGAAGTAGTCTTTGGGCTATCTGAACTTTTATAATAAATATTACTACCTCGTCTGTAGTTTATTATCAAGCTGATTCGAACCTAAACTTAGGAGAAGTTTTGAAATGAAATTTAAGACACTTTTCCATAGCCATTTTCAAATTGTCTTTGCTACGAAGGCTGAGCCTTGGTGAAAAATCCACCTTTTCCTTTGCCAGAGAGTCGTAACAGCCAAGGATTCTATTACTCCATTCAGCACACCTTTTTGGTAGACTTTGACCCCGATTTTATGGTCTTTCTCACATAAATGACGGTGAATCACAACTCGATGGGACACTTCCCACAAAACAATTTCTGGCTTTCTGGTGGAATAGGCTCGAATCCATTTATGGAGGCTAATAAACTCTTAAAATAATAAACACGACCTGTCAAACTTTATAACCCAATAAATAAGGCGGTAATTACTATATTTTAAAAAGATACACGCGATGCAAATTCAATTCCTTATTAGGACGCGCATGATTCGAACGTAAAAATGTGAAAATCCACGTCCAAAAACATTAATTACCGGAGCATGAGTTCGTGACTATCAGCAATATTTTTATTGCACTGTACCGGTAATTTATTTAAGTATGTAAATGCCTACATAATTTATTTCCAAGACTTATTGATTTTATTTTGACACTCCAGTTACTACTCGACCTTGATGATTATGTTTTTTGTAGACGCTTCTTTGATCAGAGATCATACGTATCTACGATATAGAAGCCATCATGGTAAAACTAAATTCATTTTTTTATCACTTTATTTCGTACAAACAAAAACAAACTTTCCAAAGAAACTTTTCGAAAAGAACACTTTCTATGTCAAAGCACAACTGCAATTATTATTTGATAAAACCAAACAATATACATATTATTTAACTCTGTTGTTCTACGTACAAATGAGAGCAAAATAAAGGGAAAAGTCTTATACTGATCTACGCCATTATCACGCGTAAAAACAAGAGGAAAATAATTTGTACAATCGACGAAATGTTTGAAGTAAATGAATGTGCAATCGACAGATCAATTATGTTGAGGAGGCATCTAATATTTTTGTTCATTTTTCTGCGCAGTGAAGGATGGAGGCCAGCGAGTGGGATCACGCGACCTTGAGGGAAGAGGAATTCGAGCAGCATGCCGTGTATTTGGTACCGGATGTGGCGGCGTCGCCGGGCGACACCAATCGCGCGGAAGCGTCCCTGCCGAGAAATTTGGTCCTCAAGCCCTCTCAGGCCCTCAACGATGTACGTTCCTCCGCCAAAGAATCATTTCTCGAAACCTCCTCGGTGAGAGTCGCGAGAATCATGAAAATTTGTCACCCGAATCGAAACATTAGGGACCCCTTTATTCACGTCGCGCGTACAACACTTTGGCTGCCAAAAATTCCCATCGAGACGAAATATTTTATGCTCGATAAAAGATTGAAGATAAATTCAAAAATAATGTATGAGTGATTCTACAGAATTGAGAAATTATTATCGACCTGTGGAGTGTTTTTATTTTTTAATTCGAATATAACAGACACTCGTATGGCAGCCAACGTGTTAATTTCTAAACACCCACTCTTATTTCCATGAGTCGATTATTTTTTATTTGTTTACGAATTTCGATTGTTTGAGAAACTTTTTGATAGAGATTTTGCCCATTTCTGGCCCTGCCTGGACGTTCCGCTCGATTCGGAGTAAACAATCTCGACCAAGGGATTCCCGGCGAATCGAACTCGATAAAGTAACGAAGCTAATCAACTTAGCGAGCGTGACCTAGAGCTGAAGTCAATCGTTACACTTTCCTCGCCGACGAGAAACGAGAACGATAGCCTTGGTCACCGCGCGTCGCTCCCAGAAGCGATCAAATTAACGCGACCACTAATTTCACCCGTAAATTCGCGAACCAGATTTTTTCCAAATTTCATTCGCACCGTCGTCGAGCGATCTTAAACGTTTCCCCTCGCGAATACGAGGTTTTTTTCGAAAACGTCCCGCGGACAAAACTGTTTAATACCAAGCGCGGTGCCAACGGCAGCTGAATCGACAAAAAACGCTTTCTGCATTATTGAAGCTCCGCCTGGGCTGACGCTCGACGTTCAACAAAGAAAGGAAACATCGCGTCCTCGGAGCCGCCATGTTTTAAATAATTTTCTCGCGTCCCCGAAAAACCTGGACGTTCTGCAATCGACATAAAGAAGGAAAAAATAGAGTGGAACCTCCATTATCCATTCTAGCTCCTATTAGAATAAAGATCCTTCGATCTTGCAAAATTCACACTCTGATAGGGGAATTAATTTAACTTCATTACGTATTTAACTGTCTGAAAGTGAACATGCTTTTTCAGTAAGATGAATATTTTAGAGATTCCAATTTAGTTAGAAAATCAAACAAAATTCGAGAAGCCCCACTTTGCTATTATTATTAGACACAAGTCCAATTGTCAGCTAACCAGTGACGATTAGAATTAGTTCTACCCATTTTGTGATCTGAAACGTTTAAGAAAGAGTTTGGATAAAGAAGGTTCCACGTAGCCCAATGTCCCGAGTAACTGTAAAGGCTAATCGACCGTTATCCGGGTGTTTAGGTTTTGGGCGTTTGGAGCACGAGTTACATCCCCAAAGGGACGAGGTTCGGACCACTTGTGGGCCAGGTGTACACCAAGGACTCGGTGCCGGCCGACGCGAATCGAAAGTACTTCTGGAGGGTAAGGAATCGTTCGGTGTTCGAAGACCTCGGTTATTCCGCGAGCGCCGGTTATCATCGTCCGGGGCCGGTCTTCCCGCGGACGACGCAGAGAGAGAGAGAAAAAAAAAAAGAAATATTGTTAAGACGGGAACAGGAAAAAGGAAGGATAAAGAGAGAGAAGCCCAGCGAAGACCAGAAACTGGTTTCGACCGATCTAGCCGAGCCTTAAAGCGAAACCCGCCAAGCCATTGATGCCTCGTAACGAATTGATGAGTTACGATAGAGAACCTAGGTTCCCTCTCGATTCTCCCTACTAAATCGCCGATATTTCCTAGCCTCCGCGGCTTAACCGCCTCGAACGTCGAGGATTTAGCTCGCGCTTCATCTTCGTCTATGGTCCGCGTAATATCGCGTTAACCCTTTCGCCGCGAGATCTCTTTATTTCTCGAGGTCTTCGAATCGCTAAAAAATTAACCTCCTGATAGGTTTGCAACCGAGTCACGGACGTTTCTATTCGACAGGTGTACAAGAACAACGAGCTGTTCTATTACATCGACGGTTACGACGTCCAGAAATCAAATTGGATGCGTTACGTAAACCCGGCTTATTCGTCCGAATCGCAGAACCTGATAGCATGCCAGTATAAGGTGGGTCGAATTCGCTTGGCGTTTTTTACGCGACTCCCGACACGCTCGAGGCTCATCCGGATTTCTTTATCCCTTTTTGCAGATGAACATTTATTTTTACACAATCAAGCCGATACTACCGAACCAAGAGCTTCTGGTGTGGTATTGCAGAGAGTTCGCGGAAAGGCTCAATTACCCGTTAACGGGCGAACTGATGCTTCAAAGAATACGTGAGTATCTTAACCCTTAAGTGGATTACTATGGTTCTCCGCAAGCTTAAACTAATATTGCATAGTACATGTCGAGGTGATTATTTGATAATTTAGCGAGACACGTACAGCATTCTGCTGAGGCACATCCCAAGTTTCATATTCGATAGAAACAAGTCTAATCATTAATTTCAATTTTAATTACAATATTACTATTTTTCTCAACATATTCGAACACGTCCTGACTTTGATAACAAAAAGACACCTTCATATTTTGGTCAGCATTTGAGCAAAATGGGCTAGTGTGCTAACTAAACTAAGATCGAGAGTACACTTAAGGGTTAAAATAGAAATTCTCGTAGAAAATATGAAGTTACATTTCTTGTTTTGTTACTTCAGGACAACAAGTACAACAATCGGCGTTACCAACCGAAATCATTCCGCCCAGCGTGGACGTGGTGTCCCCGCTGAAGGATTCGTCGATCTACGAGAGACGATCGCAGATGACGCCGACGGACGGTTCCGTACGATCGGACGAGGGATACCATTCGAACTATCACGACGAGATCCTGACGCCGCCGGAGGAGAGCAGCGAGTCCGACTCGGAGAACAACTACGTGCTGGACTTCAGCAAGAACGCGAAAACGTCGGTGTGCAGCAACGAGGTGCTGAAGCAGGACAACGCGGCGGCGAAGAACGAGTACAGGAAGGTGAAGATCAAGATCACGAAGACCTACGGTAACTTCCAGACGACCAAGAGCCTGGACGGTACCGGTAAGGACAAGGATCAGGAGCTGTCTAGCAGGGCGGTGACGCCGGAGCTTCAGAAACCGATGTCGCCGATCATCCTCCAGAAAAACTCCGTTCTGTCGACGGTGAACGAGGACGAGATCCCGGAGAAGAACCCTAAGCCCTTCTACGAGCCGGAGGCGAAGGGCAACGTGACCGTTTCCGGTCGACCAGCCTACCTGACCAGCCCCAGCAGCTCCATCCTCGAGAACATCCTCTTGCGCAGCAGCACCGACAACAACAACAACAACAGTCACAATCACCATCACAACGGGGTACAGCAGCACCATCAGCACCATCAGATCCACCATCAGACTCACGTGGACTCCGTGACGCCGCCGCCGTCCAGCCCGACGGAGATGGCCTACTCGTACAAGAAGTCCCATCGTTACGGGAACATCCTGCCCTGCAGTCCGGACTCGAGCTCGAACCTGCCCATGCAGCCCGACGCCTGTGTAAATTCCACCAGCGGGAACAGCGCCCTGCCGATGCAGAGTCCCACGAGCAACCTGCACTCCAGCACGGGCAACCTTCACTCCAGCACCGGGCCCACCAACGTTCTCCAGTCCCATCCGGGCAGTATTCATTCCTCCAGCAACGCCAATCACCACACCAGCTCGAACCTGTTATCGTCCAGCACGATACTGACGTCCACGAGCAACCTCCACTCGTCCACGACCGCCTGCCCGACCAAGAGGAAGACCAAAAGCCCGTCGCCATCGGCGAACCCCACGGGCGCCTCCACCCCCACGATCCTCTACTCCAGTTCCGGCGGATGTCAGATCGAGTCCAGTCCCGTGTATCCAGGATCGGCGGTGAGCAGCAACCAGAGCGTGTCGCCCATCTCGCCCATTCAGTCGCCCTCCTCGTATCCGTACGGTATCTACCACCAGAACGGCTCGTTGCACCATAACGTGGCGCCGTTGACCATCAACTGCACCGCGTACTCGCCGACGCCCAGCGGAAACGTCGTCTACGAGAGGCCGGACGGCAGAAGGCTGGAGGCGGCCACCAGCAGCCACCAGCTGCCCACCTCCTCCACGATGCAGATCGACACCAACCAGGCGTTGATCGCTGGCACGCACAACCTCCACCTGGGCCATCATCCCGGCCTCACCATCCACGCGAACTCCTCCTCGATGAACCGGTACTCGCCTGCCAGCTCCCTGTCGCCCGACGATCACGGATGCTCGCAGAGCGGCTCCCTCAGCCCCAACTCCCAGGGATCCAGGGGCTACAGGTCCCTCCCTTATCCTCTCAAGAAGAAGGATGGGAAAATGCACTACGAGTGCAACGTATGCTGCAAGACCTTCGGCCAGCTGTCGAACCTCAAGGTCCACCTGAGGACGCACTCCGGTGAGAGACCGTTCAAGTGCAACGTGTGCACCAAGAGCTTCACGCAGCTGGCCCACCTGCAAAAACACCATCTTGTTCACACTGGTGAGTCGGGTTCACTGTTGTTAGACACGCACTTGCACTTCGCGATTATGTTCACTCGATGAGATTTTGGAATCACGCGTATATTTGCAAGTTTCGAGAATCGTTTCGCGCTCGGATAGATAGCGTGTTGACATTCTTGGTACCTGTTTACCACTGACTACTTCGTCGGTTTTCGACCGGTAATGGCGGACGCGTGCGCTAGTAGGATGCGTAATAAACGGAATGAGAATGTCAACACAGCCTAGCCTTGCTTCGTATAGATCACGATCAAGGCTAGGGCCACGTGGCGATTTGTTTACCGTCTCCAATCATCTTACTTTAGGTGTCATTAACACGTCATCAACATATGGGTGACATGATTTTTCATTAACTAAAACAATTCATTCACAAGATCAGATGTTAAAGAAAATCAATTTTAACAGGCTAAAAACTTGAGTCTCTTTTAACTCCAATCTCGACGAAATGAAAGTTTAGAATTGAAATGGGAACGTGATTGTGACCGTTACAGGGGAAAAACCACACCAGTGCGAGATCTGCAAGAAGAGGTTCAGCTCGACCTCGAACCTGAAGACCCACCTGAGACTACATTCCGGCCAAAAGCCTTACGCCTGCGACCTATGCCCCGCGAAGTTCACCCAATTCGTTCATCTAAAACTGCACAAGAGGTTACACACGAACGAGAGGCCCTACACATGCCAAGGCTGCGACAAGAAGTACATAAGCGCGAGCGGCCTTAGGACCCACTGGAAAACGACCAGCTGCAGGCCGAACAATATCGAGGACGAGCTTGCCCTAGCCGCGGCCGTGGGTTCCCCGACGTACTACGAGTACGGCCCTGACATGAATGTTGGTGAGTACTATGGAGAAGCTACCTTTGGTCTTGGGATATTTATCAAGATTCGCGTAAACCATTGTTTTCGAGCATTTTTAGACACGTATTCTACGTGGAACGAAAGAATAACCCACAATTATGTGGGTTAAAAGCTTCACTTTTAGACCCCTTCTAGTCCAAATTCGACTTGGCAATTTTTTCCTCCTTGTAGAGACTACACTTTCAAACACCTATTATTTCAGTATGCAGGGTGTTCGACTCTGGGAAAAATTTTAATGGGAGATTCTGGAGACCAAAATGAAACGAAAATCAAGAATAGCAATTTGTTGATCGAGGCTTCGTTGAAAAGTTATTAACATTTAAAGTGATAGTGTGCAGCTGTCCGCAGATTGCAGTTTCACAGGCGAAACTTTAAACGTTAATAACTTTCCAACGAAGCCTCTATCAACAAAATACTATTCTTGATTTTCGTCTCATTTTGGTCTCCAGAACCCGCTATTAAATTTTTCCCAGGAATGGCCGAACACCTTGTACGTCTGAAACGTTCTGTACGAGGTTTCGTGTTATTACCGTGGACGTAAAGAGTCCGTTTTCTCGATTTCAGGAAACATGCCGAAGGAATGCGAACTGGAGCACATCGACAATTACGAGAGGCACGGATCCGCTCACGGGCCGCACTCCACGTCCCTCCACAATCTGGAGAACTCCGTGAGTCGGCCAAGCGTCATAGAGACCTCCCAGCCTCACATAATCGAGTGCACCTAAAACCGGGGGTATGAGCCCTTTCGCTCCAGCGCAAAATCCAGCCGTGGAATGGTAAACGAGTTGCTCACGACAAACGAAAGCGACGTTTACCCTCGCGCGCGGTGGCAGTGAGAGAGAGAGAGTGAGAGAGAGAAGAGAGAGGAATAGAGAGAGAGAGAGAGAGAAAACCCGTGCTCTTGCGCTCGTCGTGCTTCCCTCTCGCGGCACGCGAGGGGAGGAGCTCATCCCGGTGACACCGTACGTCTTTTCTTAATTTCATTCGCCCCGCGGCGACCGATCAACTGTACGCGGGGGAGGATGGGTGGTGGCGAACGCGAATCAGAGACGGGCAACGTTCAATCGCGAGTAACAGACAACCAACGAAGACCAACCTGTAGCAATTTATTCGCGACCAACAGAACCCATATGGATGCGTCATCGGCTAAAATAAAAAAAATTGGTGGTGCGTTTAGAAAAAAAATTAATATATGAAGATTTTGAAGAAAGACATTTTGGCTCATGACGCGTCCATACGCGAGTTTGGTGACAATTTTGTTCGTGAAGATATTTTATTCTATTTTTCGTTCAACGGTTTACGGACGGAACGCTTATCTTTCATTCGTTGTCCGACGATTGGGTGATCACAGAGAGGACTTTGCCCGTCTCCGCGCGACACGAAAGTGATTGTTAAAACACGTTGTTGCTTGGTTATACTTGTTGAAACCGCGAATGGAATTAAAAGCTTTTAGCAGAGACACTCCTCCCGGAAGCCGGTTTACTCGATCGCGATACGCGGACGGACGAGAATCGGACGCGGTTCCCCGAGCTACGAGCGTAACAAAGTTCCTTCCTTGTAAATACTCGTTTCTATATTTTTTCTATGGTAGCCACACGAACCAACGAAGAGAGACCCGAACACGAAACGGAAGAACGACGAACGGACCGAACGAAACGATAACGATTTTTCTACCGTTAGAGATATCCGCGAGTCCGTCGAGCAAACGCTGCCATTTCCCGGATAGAATCGAGAGACGGGGGAGGCGAAAAGTCGTTCGAGCTTCTCGATTATCCTTCCACGGGTTACCCTAAAGCGATGCTTAGAAAAGGGTACCGTTAACAACCCCGGTGCTACGTCGTGCCGTTAACACGTTTTTTGCTACTCGTATACAAATCAACAGGCTTCCTCGCCAATACTTCCATCGCGGCAGGCTCTATCCCCCCCGACACGAGGCTGGACCCATACTATCCACTTCCTGTCAAATTTTAATCGCTGATGGAAATCTCGAATCAATTCGTAAACTAGCTTGGAACTTCATTTTATCGTAGTAATTGTTTGATTTTGTCTCCTTGGTCAACGATGGGAAAATATTTGCAAATCATTCGAACTGCTATCTAGACAGGAAGAGTGAAAAATTGAGGAAGATTTCAATGCAAGGAATGTCAACGAGTCTTAACCCCGTGACGTACGATTCAATTTCAAATTTTTCAAACGTGTACTGTTTAATTCAAATTTGTTCGTACAATGGCCACGAAAAAGAATTTATTCTACGAGTACCTCGTTTTTAATACATAAGACTCGATGAATAGTAGCCTCATGATTGTGAAACTCGGTAAGGGGTTAATGGATAACCAAGATACTTTTTAAATCGTCTAACAACTCGACACTGAAATGGTCCCCGTCGTTACGGATTTGAAATTGAATAAGATGACCGAGGAATGACGAATGGTGCTCGATTACGTTTAATTGACGGAAGTGTCGATAGTATGGGGCCCAAAAATGGCCCTCCCCGTTGTACCACGGTATCCATCCAACGACATCTCGTGGAGAAACGAAGGGAAGTTTTCGGTTTTCCGAGATGGTCGATGAAAAACGAACGCGAATACGGAGGGGGGCGCGTATTTCCACGGTACCATTTTCTACGCGTCGTTGCTCGAGGCGGCGGAAAATGAAACGCGGCGGATTTTGTCGGCACCCGCCGCCAGCAGCGAAAATTTTAATACGGGGAGAACCGCGCCTTGGAACAATGGAGGCGAGAGAGACGCGACGATCGAACAAACGAACGAACAGAACAAGAAACAAAACAACAACCAGTGACGACACGACTGCAAAACTATACGAGACCTGTACCTGTATATACTAACATTACTATTAATTATTCGATATAATTTAAAAGGTAATATAATTATAAGGAGCTCTAATTTATGAATACCTTTATATTATATATTATGTATATGTACATCGTCGTCGATTGGCGAGAAACGGTAGGCTGCGCTGCAAAACGGTAAAATCCTTTTCGAGCCCCGGGACACGGTTTTTGTCGGAAAACGTTCAGGTAATTTATTACTACGCACGCGTACTCCGTAGCGAAACGTTGAATCGAGAAAGAACGGACAAAAAAAACATAAAAATAGAAAAAAAAGAGAAAAAAAAAAAAGAAATAAGGAAATAAAGCTTTCGGTGATCGAGTATCTATATATCTATATTTATACACGTTCATATACATAACATATACATATATATATTAAAATATATATATATATATTTTTTAGGCGTCCTTTTGTCGTGGAATTTTCGAAATGGAAAGCATAGTCTCTCGGTCCACGCGAACGAATTTTTTCATTTTTCCTTTCACGCCCGCCAAAACCCACGCGCACACACAAGACACAAGCTCAAAAGTTTCGAGCAATCTTCCACGCTCGATAGATGGGAACCATTTTTCAATTGTCGATGAAAATTATAATTATATTCGAACGTCGACGTCGCATTTTTAATCTGTAGACCGAGTACCTGTTCGATCGTGAATGCCCATGTAGCTTGAAAGTTAATAAAGATGGTTTAATGATTGTTGCTCCACAGAAGACGTAGCTATGACATTTATTTTGATACTAACATCACTAAAGCTAAAAAAATAATTATTCCGAATTAATAACTTGGCCCTCTAAGCTGTGTCTATCGATTCTTCAGTTCCGAACGAATGGCGTCCAAACTTTTCTAAAAGAGCCACTTAAAAATGAAAGAAAACGATACAAGAAAGAAATGTTTACGTCGTATCTTAAAAAGAACTAAATAACTCGAAAATGATCGAACTCGGTACTTCGTGTTTCCGGTATATAATATTTACAAAATGGCGGTTTTATCTCACGAATTCTTTCGATGCTAAAGAGTACAATTTTCCGAATGAAACCAATATACGCGTGCAAAAAACGATTTACTGTTTATGAAGATCGAAGCGTGCTTGAAACGTTTGAGCATCACATTCGCACACATACAGAGACACACGAAACACAGAACCCTGCCTCGAACTCCGCCTTTCTTCGCGCTATTCTTCTCGTTTCGATCGATCGTTTCGAACGGACAGTTTCTTCTCCATCGTCGCCGATGCGGGGAAACGATAATCCGAGAATCCGCGATTTTAATCGTCACGGTTGATCGTTCTCCAACGGAGAAACGTTCTCTAATCTTTCCCATCTGATCGCGATCGCGCACAAATTCTCGTCCGTGCTCGTCGCGATCAAGGATGAAATTAACCCCGGAAAGACCGAGCCACGCGAAGAGAAGGGGTGGTCGTCGAGCCCACTTACGTTTACCGTGCTTCTAATTGCAGAACGATCATTGCAAAACACTATTTTAAGATACTTCCCAGGCGTGGTCATCGATCAACGTCCTATTAATAATCACTTACTGTTTTAAAACTCGTAATAATTTCATACGCAGCGAACAAATACTTGTAAACTTCGCTCGAATATCTCGAAGAGCGATTCGATTCGTAAACGAACTGATAACGTAATATTGCAACTCAGGAAACAACAAATTTCTGGGTGACTGATTCATCCGCGTACACGATTTTATTTTCACTCTGAAACGTAAGCGACAATAACTGATTTTTTTTTTTGGAAATACTTTACCGACCGACGGGGCTTTCCAGGGTTAATTTCGACAAACACACAGTATTCGAAGAGAAGGCATTAAATCGTCGATCGATTCGCGGTGTTAGGTGTATAAAAAGAAAAAAAAAAAGAAACAAAATTTCTTTCGAGCATAATTCGACGGGGCGAAGACTCGGGCGCGATTCTCGAATCGGGAACAAATCGAAAGCGCACACTAAACACGGATAAACACACCTCACGGGTGAAGAGAATTCGCTGAATCGTAAACTGGGGACGAGAGAAGAACGAAATCTAGTCAAAAAGTATAAAAATGAAAAAAAAGAACGAAGAAAACTCTTAACACACCGGTCTCGTGGGTATTTCGTGTATAATTTAAACAAGATCCGCCCGAGCCTTTCCTCGAACTCGAAAATCACGCTTCGATTCAACGTAAACGGCTAGCACGTAACAAGAAAGGTATCTTTCTAGGTCTAAGGTCGTTTTAGAGAAACGCTACAATCGACGAGAGGTGTAAAAAATTCTTTTTTAAACAGAATCTTCACCGCGTGCCGGCGTTGGGCCGAACGTTGCTCCCCTCGATCGCGAAACCACACTTCTCGTTACCACTGAATCAACAGAGTCAAAAAATTGAAAAAGAAAACGGAAGAGTAATCTTCCATCGAGTAAAATTGCAAATGTGATTTCAACGATCGTCACGATTACTTTCCCATCTGATCGATTGGGACAAGTAATCGCGAGGGTAATCGATTGCTGCCCAACTCTGACACGTACAATGATTCCCCCACTTTCGTTCGATTTCGTATCTTCCATCGGTTTCGTGGTAATTTCGTCGCTCTTCGTACTTCCATTAAGTTTTAAGTGCCGCAATCGTCGACAATCGAAGTCACTGAAAAAGCGCAGCCTACCATTAGACGCGAAACGGTCGATCGTCGGCCGGCGATTCGCCAAACGGGGCCGAGACTACTCGAAAAAAAAAAAAAGAAAACGTTTCTCTACTCCATTATTCGAACGAGTGTCCCACGAAGGACTGGACTATTCCAATACTCGTAACATCCAATTATCCACAATCGGTACTATTTTCATTCGATCGTCCAAATATTACGTTGCTCGAATGGTCGCGGCTCTACTTCGAAAACCGGTGACCGTCGAACGAATCGCCGATCGACAACGACTTGAACGCAAACGATGTATCGCAGACTGATATACGATCATCGTCGATCGTCTAAAAGAGAAGAATTTTAAAGAAGCTACGCGCGCATCGCGATACGAATTCCAAGGGCGAACGATCCGGATAAACAGGAACAAAACGAAGGAAAGAAACGAACATGGCGGACAGAGCAGAGGCACGATTCCTTTCTCGAAGCCTCAATTTCGAAAAAAAAGAAACAAAAAAAACAAAAAAGAGAACAGAATTTCAAACGATGAAAGGTTCCAAATACCGAGAACACGAACACGAACACGTTTAACACACATCCGTCGTCTATTCGTTTAGCTTGGAACGCGACAACTTCAATGGTTCCTGCAAATGTCATGGTGCTCGTCGTAAGATTTCTAATGGAACGTCGTTTTTCTTTTTTTTTCTTTTTTAAGTTTGGTTTCTTCCGTTGTTTCGCCGTCACCCCTTTTCAGCTTTCGAATCTCTCTATCGGGAAACGTTACTTCGCCGCGTCGTAAGTTTAAGGCAGCTTTAAACACGAGAAAGAGAAAGAGAGAGAGAATGTACGCGCGCGCGTGTGTGTCTGCGTGTGTTTGGTTTTTTTTTTAATTTCATTCCACGTACCGCGCGATAGAGACGAAGAGAACGCAGTAATGCCTCGCTTCTTGCACAGAGTCCGTGTTACGGATACTTGCAACATAGCACACCACTATTTATGTTACTTCGAACAGAGTCCCGAAGTTAGTTGCAAGAAGAGGGGCAATAGTGTCACGGAGAGAAACGGTACGATTCGCAAGGCCTTCACGCTGAATTTTCGATACGTTAACAGGCAACGTGGAAGACTCGGGCATTCTACCGAACGCCTAGGCTTGGAAGTAACTTCGCGTGTATGCGACCAGTCGGGATAAAACGCGCGGGACGCTGAAAACTGAACGCGTTTAGATCGTGGAGAGAAGGAGACGGAGAACACGAGGCGACCGATAAACGCTCCACGCCGCGAAAAACGACATTGGAAACGGAGACCTGCGTGAAATAACAGTGGAAATTCTACGTTCGTTCGACACGACACGCGACAGATTCGTTTTTCTACCCGTTGAACATAAACACAGATGCGCATCGACGATCGTCGAACTTTTCGGACCTTCGCGACCGTGAGTTTTGGGAACTCGGGTCACGCACGATACTTTTTTTGGACTACGAAAGACCCAGATGGGGGTCCTAGAACAGCCTTCCTCGAAACAACAAAATCGACAAATGTAAACCACCAATGCGGGGAACATCGTGGACTGCCTCGATCGCGAGACGCCAGTTTCTTAAAAATACGCGAAGCTTCATCGTGCAATCTGTTGAATTTTTATTTCTCATAGTTTTTAACGTTGTTACTATAATTGTGATTAAGAACGCCACGAGCGATAAAGGACGAAACGGTCTTCCAACCAACGCCGTGAGCCAAAGACGGTAAAGATCTATCGACATAGCTGGTTTATGTGGTTCGTTCGTGATACCTTCGGGGAACACTGTTCTAGAAGATGCCTGGTGCGTCCCGACGACCGGATATACCCCGTTCGCAGAAGCGTTAACGACGAACGGATCGATGTCACAAGTATATATATTTTTTTATTACGCTCGAAGTGCAATCTCGAATCGCGGGCGATGGTTTCCAGTGACGTTTCGTCGAATGTCATTCCGTATATTGCCTCGATTCCCTACCTTGCCTGCAATAAACGCACTATTATAAATAATGAGACGAACAGTGGGGAGACAGAGAGAGAAAGAGAGAGAGAGAGAGAGAGCGTGTGTGTGTGTGTGTGTGCATGTACGAGCGTAAACGGGAGAGAGTTTGAACCTAGCTTGTAAGATTTAAACTGCGAAAAATAAAAAATGAATAAAGAAAAAAAAATAATGAATTTTGAAGCATTACGAACAAGACGTGAAAACGGTGTAGAGAAATGGAAAAGGAGAATACCGAGAAGATCGTGTAAATACCGCTGAAAGTAGATATGATCGAAAGGAAACAAAGCGACTAAACCGCCTCGACAACAAAACAACAAGCAATATTTAGTTCTTACCATCTCGTAATAATTAAACGATAACTCCAACTCTGTACTGTACACGCGTGTAAGCGCTCGTAACGTATTTAAACGACTATAAATTAAATGTTAATTATCCTTACACTTCGTATATAGTAAAATTGTTACGCATTTATTATCATTACAATTATTGAATAGGTAATGCTCAATTAGCATTTGTTTCTTAAAATAAAGAATAAATATATGGCTGTTGGATATTTATATTGCACATATCACTACCTATCATTCGCACCTGCCCCTTAGACGTAAGACGCGGTTACACGCGTTAAAGAAATCCGAAGTAGAGCCGGGACTATTCGTATTTATTAATATTCGAATATTTTAGAGGCATTGGAACACTACGGATATACCTCGAATATCTGAATTTTCAAATACCATTGCTACAATATTTAAGTATAGAGTATATTAAATTTTTTAACCAGTTTTAAGGGGACTACAATCTTCCTCGTCTTGATATCTTTAATTTCGCGAAATCTCAATTGCAACGATTTATCAAAATGTTTTTTTATCGAGATCGTGTCGTTGGAAATGTTCAACTCGATTCCTGTATGACACATTGCTTACGCTATCATACGAGAGGACTGACCTTGGTGTATTATTACGACTTCGTTTTTCAAACCATTCTCATAACGTAGCGAATACTACTGCGAAAAGTCTACGTTTCCTCGGTAATAATTGATTTTAAATTACAAAACTAAAAAAATGACGTACATACGTGGGGAAAAAAATACTAAATTTCATTACGTTCGGCCACCCTTGGGGAAAATTTTAATGGAGGATTCTAGAGGCCAAAATAAGACGAAAATCAAGAATACCAATTTGTTGATGGAGGCTTTGTTAAAAAGTTATTAACCATTAAAGTTCCGCTCATACTGAATCTTTTTCTCGAAAATGCGCAAGATTTCAGGGCTATGTCTAATCACCAAAAATTATTGTAATTGACCCACGCAACCGAAAATAATTTTTTCAAAACAATTTGAAATTTCTATTCCGTCGAAAAATTTCACACCTTCTCGAATTTTTTTCTAGAAAACGAGTAGGAATTCGGGGGCATGTGTAATGACCAAAAATGATTGTAATTTACCCCCGCAACCGAGAATAATTTTTCCAAAACAATTTGAAATCTTTTTTTTCCGTCGAAAAATTTCACACCTTCTCGAATTTTTTTCTAGAAAACGGGTAGGAATTCGGGGGTATGTGTAATAACCAAAAATGATTATAATTGACCCCGCAAACGAAAATAATTTTTCCAGAACGATTTGAAATTTTTTTTGTCCGTCGAAAAATTTCACACCTTCTCGAATTTTTTTCTAGAAAATGGGTAGAATTTCGGGGGTATGTCTATTCACCAAAAATGATTGTAATTGACCACCGCAACCGAGAATAATTTTTTTAAAACGATTTGAAATTTTTTTTTCCGGCGAGAAATTTCACGCCTTCTCGAATTTTTTTCTAGAAAGTGGTTACGATTTCGGGGGTATGTCTATTCACCAAAAATTATTGTAATTGACCCCCGCAACCGAAAATAATTTTTCCAAAACGATTTGAAATCTTTTTTTCCCCGTAGAAAAATGTCACACCTTCTCGAATTTTTTTCTAGAAAACGAATAGGAATTCGGGAGTATGTGTAATGACCAAAAATAATTGTAATTGACCCCCGTAACCGAAAATAATTTTTCCAGAACGATTTGAAATTTTTGAATTTAATTGTTAATAACTTTTTAACGAAGCCTCCATCAACAAATTGGTATTCTTGATTTTCGTCTTATTCTGGTCTCTAGAATCCCCCATTAAAATTTTTATGCAATCTATTTGATTATTATGCCAGTGATAACCGAGAGAAAACTAACGTCGAAGATCTATAAATATTATGATCGTCGAGATAGTTGACCAATGCAAAAAATATTCGAATCAGACAAGCAGTCCCAACCCTGATTGAAAACAAACGCGAAAGACGGATCCTCCTATCAGGAAGGAAGTCCAAGGATATGTTTCAACTCATAAGGCGAGGTATATCGTTTTCATCCTTTTATTGTAAATTGATCTACAGTCACCATATCCTGGTTCATCGTCGTTTACATCTTCATCGTTTATAAATAGGAAAAAAATGTTACAGCAGCACTATTGCTCAATTAACATAGTGTGTGTATTGTTTGTGTTACGCGTGTCTGCACATATAACTCTGTTCGTTTCACGCAAACATCAACGTTCGTAATCGTAAAAGTTTTTTTTTTTTCGTGTCATTTCTTTATTTTGTTTTCGTTCTTATTATTTTGTTTTATTTTTTTTTTGTCGTTTTCATTTTTTGTTTAAATCACTTGTTTCGTCAGACCGAATGCCTGTCCAATTTCTTATTTTATAATTAAAACGATTACACGTAGCTTCTTCATAGTCACAGAACATACTCTGTCACGGCGTCATCGGATCGCAAAATGTTCGCGTTCCGCGTTTTTTGTGGGTTGTTGTCACGGAGCGAAACGGGCTTTAGGGGGAAAAGCTACCTAACTTACGAAAGTAACACTGCCACTTGCATCGTCATCCCCGTGTACACACGCTGAGGATAATATACATTCCTATATTAATTAGAAAAATAATACAGATTTTGCCTTGTTAATGGAAACAATTAGCTATACGTAATGTACCACATGATTTATGCGGGTATGGACATTCGTGTGTGTTGTCACAGCTAACCAAGTCCCTGAAAACAATTTCAAGAAAAGTCTTTCATCTCCCGGAAACATTACACGTTCCATTTTCTTATATTTGAAACGACATTACTCGGAGCTCGCGATGCGAACGTACGCCAAACGCAACGTGACCGATAAGAACACGGCAGATTTCGTATCCAAACGATAAGGGCAAAGTAAAAAGCTGTTGGATAGGACACGTTCGCGATAACAGTAATCCCGGAATAGGAAAGATTAACGTTTACGTTGTTATCAATTCCTTTCGAGCGCACAATTTTAGTCGTAACGCGAGGGCGAACGAAAACTCGATTCTCCGCTGTCGATGTCGTGAAATCGGCTCCGAATAGATGTATGTCTTTGTATGAAAATATATGAACGAGGTAGCGAAAATAATACATTCTTGCACGCATACTTGGAGAACGATAAATCACAACGAAAAACACAAAAAAAAAAAATAAAATATATGGAATCCTTTCTCGTAACGTGATTGGCCCTTAACGGAAACGAAACGTTAAGAAGCCAAGAACACTGAATCACAAATAAGCCACCATTCCAAACGCTAAATATAATCAATGATACAACGATTTATTATTTTAAGATATGTCGTGTCGACGGATTAAAACGTAAATGTAAAATATTCTCGTTCGGACGTTAATGGATGTAGAATAATTAAGTTGTGAATTGTCCTACCTTATCAAGGTACAGGACTGTCTGTTCCGCTTCCGCTGTTGGTCCCAGCTTCCGTTTTCGTGGCAGCCAGTCTGTCGCCCCGTCTGGAACTCTTCGACAATGAAGCAACTTCTTTTAATAATGTGGAGATCTTGAGTTGCATAGTCGATACCTTATTTTCGTACTCCTTCTCCGTTGTTTTCATTTTGTTGCGCAGTTCCGCTTCCGACGTGAAGTTTTTCGCCTTCAGTTCTGTAATCTGCGAACAGAAACGGTCATACCTGAATCGTCGACGCTACCGATTATCGCAAGACTATTCCCAATGGACGCCAACATTCTTTCACTTCCATTCTAACCTATAAGATCTTGCGCGACTCACAGTCTGAATCATCGCCGGTCGAATTTGGTGATGTTTTGCAAAGCGACGAGCAGCTTACCTGTCTATCCTTAGCAAGTAATTGCCCATCCTTAATCGTGATCTGTTTTTGAAGGTGGGCTATTTTCTCTTTAAGTTGCGTAACCGCCACCACATGATCCGAACTATTTGGATCGTGCGGATCGTGCACGCCAACCATCCTTGCCGCTTTCACTGGAGCAGGGCCATTCGTCTCCGGACCTTCCGACTGTGGCGGTAATTTCGTAACGTCCACTCTGTGCGGTCTTTTATTGTGACCTTTTAATCTGAAAGAAAGCGTACAGTATGAACGCGACATTCGCGTATGAGTAATGCGCGTTAAACTTTACCCGAACGTCTTACATGGAAGAGATACTGAAATAATGATGAATACAATTAAGACTACTGAGCACAAAGTTACCTTGTGTCATTATGTATTTGTATAATTACTTTTGTTCTTTGTGTTTCGCCGCCCGTTGTTGCGCCAGTTTCAAATGCGCCCTCCTCTCAGCGTCTGACTGTTTCGTTTTCGCCAATGCTCGTTTGTAGGACAGCGTACACAGCCAACATAATAATTTTCCATCGACCTTCAACCGAAACATCAACAGATCGATTAGCATTAAACGGTACGATCGAGTAGCAACTTATCGCGTAGAGTATTACCTTTTTGTCTTCGTCTTGTCTGTCAAAGGCACACTTCTGTTTGCATTGTTCGCAAGTGACTGGTGGTCCATAACGTTTCTCCGAATTTGTACATCGTTGACACTTGCTACCAATAAACGCAGCTATGGTATTGCAATACTCACAGGCTGACGGCTTACCATAGGACTTCACATTCTGCTCACACTTTTTACATATCGTACTAGTATTACCCTTTCTGCAAAATAGAAACCATAATTATTCTGCTTAAATGTAAGGAGGAAATCGTAATATAAAGCATTATTTAGTGGGGTGCTTACATTGTTTGCTGGAATTCTGACCTACAATACGTACATTTCACCACAGGGAATGCACCTCTGCACTCCTAAATAAGCAACACAATGTGGTAAAAGTTTGTGAGGGGGAAAAAAATCGTAAACAATTATAAAAATTTGTGACGTACACGTTTTAACATTTAACCAATTTCTATATCCACACATTACTCGTGCTATCGCATAAAATGCACAACAGTGTAAGAAGTTGTTCGTTGCGACTTGAAAGAAAACTCGTGTGTATCAAAAATTCCAAACAAAACCTTCTGAAAGGATACTTATCTCTCTCGTCGAAACAAACATCGTGCACAACCAATTCTGGAAGTTTGATCGTGAAAGGATCGTGTGTTCGTACGTGATGATAGATCTTATAAACAACTGATTCGTTTAGAGACTCGTCGTGGTGTCGGTGCGTGAAACGCGCGTTTGAATTGAATGTTCTATTATTAGCCTTCTGTCTCGTAAACGTGAAAAGTGACGCTCGAAAAGAATCGGTCGTAGCGCGGAGCAGAATTCGGAGGGGAATCACGCGAAAATCCGTGATAACGTTACCTTGCACAACTGCTGTCCTGGGGAAAGCTCCTCGAACGGATGCCTCGAAAAACATCTGGAACACGCGAAGAGTGCCTGTACATTGTTCGCGCTCATCCTCGTGCGTCGATTTGTGTTTGGCCTCGGTGTTCCGTAAAACCGTACGTCACCGACGATAAAACCTGATTCGTAAACGGAACGACGGGATCGTAACGACGTTTTCGCTTTTCACTGCTTGCCGTAGAACAAAAATAAACGTAAAATTCAACGGCGACTGCACCCGCGAAAACGGCTCCTTACATGTTTCAAAATGTTCTCCGCGTTCGACGCGATTGTTTTGCGTACATAACCGCGTCACTTCGCTCGCTCGGTGCACCGGTTGTTGATTTCAGACGGCCATCTGTGACTTCTTAAGAGAGAAACGTTTTCGCCAAGTTCGCGACACCGACCAGATGTCGCCCCGGTACGCCACGCGCATCCCCGACGAAACAAGCTACAAACCAATCGTCATTTTTCGTACCAAAAGGATCGCACGACAATTGGTTAAATCGTTCTTTCGACCACGGTATGCGAGCGTTCGTAATATTTGTCCTCTTTGACCTTTCTTCGTTGGTAACGACCAATCGGTGTGTTTCATTCAGTACTCGTTCATAGAAAACTATAGACTCGTCCGGTCGTGTGCGAAGGTGCACGCGTCTTGTATTTCCGTATCTTTTTAAACGCTCGTCGAACGTAAATATAACCTAAAACTGCGTCAACGTGGCTCAATGCGATGTAAACATGCTCGATTTAATTAAAAGCTGAAGCGTAACGCGTGTAAAGGGGAAACTAAGGTAACGGCTGGAAAATGCGTCGCGCGAAGGGCTTTCGTGAACGAATGCGTGAAAAGAAACGAGCCTTGTATGTTCATTTACCGCACGTAATACGGGACGAGAAGGACGTGGCGAAATTATTTACCGGTGACTTCAAAGTGAACCTCACGCGACAGGCTAGCAAATATTGCTACGTGATATTTGCCGATGTCGAGGAAAAAATGAAAAATTTGAAAGCTGCGAAAAACACGCTGATAAATGGGAAACGCGTAGTTATTGCATCTGCGATTACGAAATCAAAAACACCCACGCAAAATTTAGCGAAAAAAAAGGTCGTTTTGCCTCCTGTAAAAGAAGATGATAAAGTAACAAGGACGTAAGTATTGATCGTATTTTCGTTGTCGATTTCTAGATCCATTGACGACGAAATTTGTTATGACAGGCTCTTTGTGTCCAACATTAAATGTGGAACCAAACTTCAAGAATTGAAAGAAGCTATTCCAGGATGTGTGACTGCCAAAATGTTGAAACCATATTCACAAAATTATAGGTACTTATTGTTTAATTGTGTCTTGCTATTTGAACATTTTTCTTACAGAGTAATATAAACATTTGAATCGTCTTTAGGGGTGCAATGGTAAAATTGGAAACTATACAAATGGCAGTAGAATATTTATCACAGATAAGAGACCTACCAGTAGTAAGGGGAGAAAAATTAATTTTTAAACCTGACACCAGAATTAAACGTACAAAACAAGATTCAAACACTACTCTTAAAATTTATGATGGTGAATCAGAAGTAAATAAAGACTCCAATGAAAAACTAAACAGTAAAACTTCAGATTGTTTTGTGCTTGAAAAGAAAGTGTAAATATTATTGTTCTATTAAATTTATTTTTTGCATATGTTTAATTTGATTATTCATTTGATACCTATGAACTATAACCCTACAGATGTATTTTTGTTTTTTTTTTTCCTATTATTGTATGTACTCTAATATTCCCCCAATTTTCGTATATGTTTTCTGATTTTTTATCAAATTATTTAACTGTTCAATGCCCAAATTTGAGCAAATCAATACCCATGACAGAACATAAAATTTTTCTCTTTGCTAACAATTGGAGCAAAGTCAGAATCTGACCTAATAATCATAAGTGCCCTGTATGATTTAGTTTGCAAATGAAGTACGAAAAAAATCTTCGTATAATAGAGGTAAATCTACATTTGTAAAAGCTACTGTAGCCTTTTATTTACGTGTATTCAGTGCTGTATAATTACATTTAACGAAACGTCCTGAAAAAGAAGATGACCTTATTTACTAATAACACATCTTTGTATTGAAAAATAACTGCAGTCAATAAAGCGATATTATAAAACGAGTCCTCGTGTGCGACATTATCTTGACGATGCAAAAAATGCGTTTACATTATTGAGTCATTGAAAACAGCCAGAGGAGTTCGTGACACGATACTATAAATATTCATGCGATTAATCGCACACATTTGCGTTTCTGAGAGATTGTGCAATATCAGTCGTGGATGCGTGCAATTCGATGCTAAAAAATGTTTATCTGTAGAAAGTGTATAGTAACAACAGACTTAGAAAAACTGTCGATAGATCAACGATCAAGGTAAAGCAGTGCAATCCCGTGTGGCAGTTGAATAATATTTTCCGTGAAAACAGTTCGAGAAGTTGCTCGAGTGAGTAATGTGGTGCAGAGAGCGTTCTCGCGAAGCAAGGTGTATCAAAACGCGGGGAAATATTAAGTTTCACAGACGAAGCAGAAGTGTCGTCGAATTTCTCCCAAGTTCCACGCGATGCCTACGTAGTGAATCTCAAGAAGCTAATATTGAAAGGTTGTTCAGAATTGGACAATATCTATTTATCGCATTAATTCAATATTTAATCGTTTCGGACGCAGAGATAATTTCGAAAGCCATGTCAAATAGCGCAACGTGACGCGATAGCGCTTCTCCTGCTTTTTATCGAAGAATGGCAGCAGCGTAATCGCGCTGCTTAATACTCGAACAGTTAACATATTAATTAAACAATCAGTGCTGTGACTAGTTCGCGAATTTTTAAATTGTTAAAAAAGTTGTCCTGTAAAAATATCATGGCTCCAATGAGCGAATTCCGCCCATCAGTATTCTCTTTGATAATAGTGTAACTCTAGGTAAGTTTCTCATTACTAAAAGTACGCCCACGTATCACTATAGTATCTCCATTGCAAAAACTACCGTTAGTTTGATCATTTTAATTTTAAGGAAGCCCACGCGCAATGTAATTGCGCTTAGTTTTTACTGGCATCGCGTAAGCTTTGCGATAAGCTACGCTCCTTGATAGAGTATTGATTTGCAATAAAAAAGAATGCGTGCTTTTAATAAATTTAATCGAAGCGGGAGAAACGGCTCGAAAGCTTTATTGGTCGACCGCTAGGTAGCGTGATAACCTTGATCGGTAGTTTTGTTTAGATTTGCACAAGTATAGCGACGGTGCTCCAGCACACATACGCACACCAGTGCAACGAGTCAAACATCTCTCGAGACCTCCGCGTGAAGGAACCAATAAGCGATTTGCCAGTCTAATCGTTCCAACGTCATTGCATAACTCGCGTTGCTTTTTAAACCAATTATTTAATGCGCTGCGTGCAATGATTTTGCACTTGGAGGCGTTTACCGATCGATGTCACGCGTGTGTGGTGACGCCGACCGAAAATGCCTACGGGCGCAATAACGCCGGCGAATTCTTCGAATTGGATGTACGTCAGAACTAACCTAAATAAAAAAAGCCCCTTTACTGTGACGTTCTAACAAGGAAAATAAATTGTCCTAAATAAGTATGAACCATCGTTCGATGTCGTTTCATCGAACTTCGACTTCGATATGTTCGACGTTGTCGCTTTTCTTGTGCAACGTCCGTGATAATTCACGTATAGGTTAACTCACGACAGGCGTCCATCGACCGTTTACAATCTGTCATTTAGATTCGACATTTTGTAAATGATAATGTAATTGTATAAATAGAAATATAGAGGTGAAGTTTCTGCGAATGTAGCACGTCTTTTGCCATGTATTTTATAATGATCAGACCTCTTAAAACGTTCCTGTTGATAGTGAATATCGAATATCGAATATTTCGAATTCAAAGGTAACTAAACACACATTTCATTTTTCTGGTTTCGATAGTCCTTCTAAAGATAAGTAACGTAAACAGTATATATAAACATAATAGCGATAGAAGTGACAATTTTTTTTTTAGTGGTGATAGATTACAAAGTTGTGTAGTTGCCAAACCTCGTATTAGTAATATATATCAAATATTTGTTACATGTGTTTATTTTGTTCCAGCAAACTTTAGGAATGAAATTAATTCCATTTTAGAATAATTTTTGATTTATATATCTACAAATAAAATCGAACAAATAAGAACTTGATTACCATGCATTTATGATTAAATGCATCTGTTCTAAGTGTGAGAAATAATGTCTAAATTTAATGTATATTTGTGTATAACCTGACTGCATTAAGAATGCAAGCCAAGAAGCGCTATTTATTATTATTTGTAACGTGCGCATTTCTTGGTTACTGTTACTTTGGTGGTTACCGATTAAAAAGTGAAAAGTGGCCAGGCAGATCTCAGTTGCCTTACGAGCGATTGCCTTCATATTTAAGTCTAAACGAGGAATTCTATGACAAGGATTTAAGGACATCAAATGGAAACTCCCTTATGTCTCAACGTACAAAACAATGCCGTATGGAGACTTGTTTTGACTTTACCAGATGCAAGCAAGGTTTCACAGTGTATGTTTACCCAGTTGAAGATGTGATAAGCCCACTATACCAAAAAATATTAAATGTTATTACGGAATCAAGATATTATACTTCAGATCCAACTCGAGCATGTATATTTGTATTAGCTTTGGACACATTGGATAGGGATCCATTGTCAACAGAATTTGTGCATAATCTTCCTGCAAAATTAATGCGTTTACCATATTGGAACAACGGAAGAAATCATTTAATATTTAATTTGTATTCTGGAACATGGCCTGATTATGCAGAAGAGTCATTAGCCTTTGATTTAGGATATGCTATGCTCGCGAAAGCTAGCATGTCTGTCTTCAGGCATAGACCAAACTTTGATATATCTATACCATTATTTGGGAAACAACATGCAGAACGCGGCGGAGAACCAGGCCAAGCTATAGAAAATAACTTTCCTAATAATAAAAAATACGTCGCAGCTTTCAAGGGTAAAAGATACGTCCATGGCATAGGTTCTGAGACTAGAAATGCTCTCTATCATTTACATAACGGCAAAGACTTGGTGTTTGTCACAACTTGTCGTCATGGTAAAGCATGGAGAGAATTACAAGACGAACACTGTCAACAGGATAATCAGGAATATGATATGTTAGTATGAGTTTTTCGGATATAATACTTTTTTTCAGTCAAGATGTAGAACTTAATGTATGATGTGTTACTTCAGGTACGATTATGAAATTTTATTAATGAATTCTACCTTTTGTCTCGTACCACGAGGAAGAAGACTTGGTAGTTTTCGTTTTTTAGAAGCTTTAAGGGCTGGATGCATTCCAGTTATTCTAAGCAATGGCTGGGCACTTCCTTTCCATGAACGTATCGATTGGACACAAGCCGTTATATTTTCTGACGAAAGACTGTTACTTCAAGTAATTGATACTAATTTATATCTTTTTAAAATAAAAAATAAAATTTTAATATAATTAAACTTCATTCTTTCAGATTCCAGACATAGTGCGGTCTGTGTCCAATGTACAGATACTTAAATTACGGCAGCAGACGCAATTCCTTTGGGAACGATACTTTTCCTCGATAGAAAAAATCGTATTTACAGTATTCGAGGTAATTGCTTAAAGCGATGAACTAGATAGGAAATTTCTGTCGCCGCCATTTTCTAAGTTTCGATATTAAACTTTTAGAATATTCGGGAGCGTTTACCATGGGAAGGTACTAGGGAGAAACTTGTCTGGAATACTAGTCCTGGAGCATTAGCGATATTACCGCAATTTGCTGATAGTCAACAAGAACTTCCTTTTTCAAATAGTAATCCAGGTAATACCTTCACTGCCATCATCTATTCGCAGTTGGGATCTACTGCAGTTCTTTATCGTCTGCTTAAAAGCGTCGCAAAAAGTAAATACCTAGATAAGGTAAGATAATAACAGCTTTGTCTTTTTTCATTTTTTATGGCCATCGCGGATAGATGATAAGTACGACGTTGCGTTTCAGATTATTCTAATGTGGAATTCAGATATTCCATTACCAAGAAGGCCACGTTGGCAAGGGATCAAAGCGTCAATACACGTCGTTACGGTCGACGGTATATCCCAACGTTTCTATCCTCATCCGTTAATCAAAACTAGTGCCATATTATCGCTAGACGAAGATGCCACGCTCAATACCGACGAAATTGATTTCGCCTTTACGGTTTGGCGATCGTTTCCTGATCGAATAGTTGGCTACCCAGCAAGATCGCATTATTGGGACGATTCTAAAGTAAGTGGATTTTCAAACCTATTTTTTCCTCGAACATTTATCCTCGTTTATTTACTATTTACGTATTTCATAAATGTTTAAAGCGTTCGTGGGGCTACACAAGCAAATGGACAAATGATTATAGTATAATTCTAACTGGTGCCGCCTTTTATCATCGTTATTATAATACGTTGTACACCGAATTACTAAGCTCGACACTTCATAAGACTGTTGAACAGTCGCAAAATTGCGAAGACATACTTATGAATTTTTTAGTAAGTCACGTCACTCGAAGACCACCTATTAAAGTGACGCAACGGAAATTGTATAAAGATACTACAGTGGCTGGAATCAGGTATGTGTCTGCTTACCTTTATTTGAGTCTACGCAGGTATATATCCTTCGAACGATTTTTGGCGCCCACCGCCATTTTCTCCTAGACGATCGTACGATTTTCTTTGCCCTCTTCGATAATGCGATATTTCGCGTCGTCGGCAACTTGGTCACACATTTTTCTCACATTTGTTACAAAATTATCAAATAACTTGTTCAAAATTAATAAAAAGAAACGTCACTTATGAATTATTCACAATCACCATTTTGCAATATTTCACGATGCTCACGATTAACCGAATCGAGATCTAAATTGATATCGTTATTTCGATAATCGAAATTCAGTTTGTCCGTTAATACCAGAACTCTCCGCTAGTAGATCGAACTGATGTCGTCGACGTTCATATCCCGCCAAAACTTTATCAGTAATTATACGATTTTCAGTTCTTTGAATTTTCCGCGATACGTGCGTGATAATCGATGGTTATTAATTGTTACATTGAGTAGTGTACATATTATAATACAGTGATTTCTTTCGTAAGTTGTTATACACGATTTCGACAACGTTCCAAATGCGCTACAGCGCCACGACAATATGGTGAGTCGTTCTATTCGAATTTTACAAAATTGAAACAGTTTCTTACCAATATTTGAAAGTATTCGAGAGACGAAATAATGTATCGATAACTATTATAGCCATTCTACTACTAGTTTTTCCCCGTGGCTTTATCTGCGTGAATATCGGTTTACAAGAGCTTGTAAAATTTTCTTGCAACGCTATCGCGATCAAAATTATATCGAAATGTTTGTCCGGTATCGAGTTATGGCAAGTGCTATCAGTAGCAACTAATACCTTTTTATTCTTCACTAATACGACCAAATTTTCACTCAACCTGTCTTCGACCATAAATGCCTCTATCTTACCGACTGGAATCGCCCTATTACCTACATCCTTAGAAACGCCATACCTGCGTAGCGGAGTATTTTGTTCGCGGGCCACCGGTGCTCGATTATTTAACGTCTGTGCTCGACAATAATTTTCAGATCCCCTTGGAACGATCCAGATCACTTTATTCAACGGCAGACGTGCATGAATACGTTCGTGGCCGTTTTCGGTTACATGCCGTTGTTGCGATCAAATATGAGGCTCGACCCTGTTCTGTTCAAAGACCCTGTAAGCAACTTGCGCAAGAAATATAGGCAAATTGAACTAGTTAGTAATTAGTATTATACAGGACATTTTATCAGTTACGCAGTTATCTACTCTTGAGACGAGCAACCTATATAGTCTCGAAACATTTCGAAACGTTAGTGGCGCAAATTGCTGTTACGGTCGCGTGTGCATGCTCGGGCTATTCTAACCTATATAGGGAACACTCGCAACGTTGCTGTTAACGCGCCATTGTGTGTTGTCGATGGTTGTCGGGCAACGAATCGAGACGGTCTTTCATTTGCGAGAAAACGACGATACTCTGCGCTTTTATGTATTCGCAAATGAATTTTGTACAAAAATAACAATAGGAGCAACCTATGATATTGTTCGAGTTCGAATCGAGCCACGGGACACGCATCTCGTCGTTGCGATCGCCGTAATCAATTGATGTACATACGAATCGTTTCATAGTTATTAATAAAACGAGCAAAAATAAAACAAAAAAGAAATAACAAAAAAAAAAAAAAAAAGAAATGAAGGAAAATTATTTGACGAGTTCTTCGACTTTAAAAACCGGCCTTTTTGAAGCTATGCGAGGTACTCCAATTCGTAGTCAATTGATCGCTCGAACACCGAATTCGCCGGAACGCTTACGTCTTTTTTTTTTCTTTTTTTTTTTCTTCCCACTGTCGTTACCGATATCTTAAGCCTCAGGGATGGATCTTTTCGCGATCCTGAGTCTTTATTTTTGCATTTCTAAGTTTTATTACGCTCCCGATCGAATGGTTGAAATAAAAAAAAATTTATCGATCAACGTAAGTCATGGCCATCGATACACGTATTATTTATCTCGGGTAAGTTTCTTCAAACGAATCAGTGTTCTTCGGGTTTTGGGTAAATTTTATTCGCGAATAACGAATAGAAATTCGCGATCTATTACGAACGCTGATAATGAATAATGATTTTTAATATTTTTTGATCGTTGTCCGCGAATAAAATTCGCTCGACGTGTTCTTTCCTCGATCTGTGTTCGTCGTCGCGTCGAGCTCGAGTACACGCGCGTAAGGAAATATCACTTTTGTTTCTCAACACGTGTACGTTCGCAGTTTCGCCGCGCATTCGGAGCGCAGATTATTCGTAAGTTGTAATCATATACGTAGAAGGTATTCCAAGGTTTTTACGTATGTATCTCTGTGTAAGAAAACCGCGTGCGTTTAACGTTTATGTTCGTTTCGCGGGCACGAATGGGTCCCGATCGATTCTTGTGCATTTCGTCGGTTCCGTTCGCGTTCTAACGAGCTCTCGGGTGACCGTTCGAGAGGAAGTAAGAAATTACTTGTGACAATATCGCAAGTACGTCTAGTCGTTCATGTTCGTTTACATTGGTACGCCCGAAGGAAAAGCAAACGATTATGGTGAAAGAAAATAAAAAAAACCCGATGCCGTGTATTTGTGTTTTCCACGACATATACAAAGGAAATAATATGTACATATATATATGTATATGTGATACGTTTATAATTATTATGTGATATATTCGTAATCATCGGAGACAGGATTCAAAAGGATTTTGTAATTCCAACAATGGCATTTCTTCTGTCGCGAAAACGTTGCGCGTTATAATAATATATGTTTACGAGATATATTATATTTTTTATCGTATCGCTGATTTCGCTATTCGAAGGGTCAGCAGGAACGAAGAATCGTTCGTTTCGAATCAATTCCCCCGTTCTCAACCGTGGAATGTTCTTCGCTCGTTACGCGAGATTACGGTATACGCATAGAATTATTTTTTCACTTTGTAATACTTCGTTATCGATAGCTTACTTTTTCTTTTATTTCTTATTTTTTTTCGTACATTAATTAGCGAATAGCAGCGAGAATGTATTTGCTTCTTTTTTCCTGCAAACTCTTCGCCCCCCCTTGAATGTAATTACGTACGGGACTGTGCAAAAACGATCGCTTTTGCATTGAACAAAGGTACTCGCGATAGTGTCGCGTTTGTTACGGTACCAAAAACATTATATTTAATTTTAACAGAAGGATATTTTAACATTGACGTAGACGGTTTGGACATTATTTAGCGAATCGATGGTTTTCATTAATTCGAAGCTGATCGTCGATGTAATCTTGTTGCGTCAGAATAACATGTATTTGAACAAATATGAATGATTTTATATGGCCGAGAAAATAAAGTTTTTATACAAACCCACGATCCACCTTCTCGCCGGAACAGTATCTTTTAACTTATTATTATGCATAACTTTGTGGTCCAATTATAATGGATATTTTAATTTTATTTATTGGCCTGCATCCTTGTTTAATTATTCAAATTCTAATTTTTTAGATATTTTAATTATGTAATATTCTGCTTCTAACGTTAATGATTTATTGCATTTTTTTTATAATTTTTTATATTGCTATATCCTCCATTTTCCTTACTATTCGTTGAATTCATTTTTCTGTTCTTTTTTGAAGTTTGATTCCGTAAGGATGTTCAGTGCATCTATTCGTGTCTTTTTTTTTAAATATAGAATTTAGGCTATTCTGTTGGCCAAAGACACTTCCTACGAAGGTAAGCAACTGCACATTACTGGAATGCAGAAACAACCATAACTCAGGAACAAGGTCAAGCAGGGCACCACGTCCGTGTCAACTTTTTTTCATGGTTTCTGTGTCCCCGATTCATTGTAACAAGTCCCACATATTAGAACGCATCCTGCACATTTTTATAATTCTGTTTCAGATCCTATAACCGAAATCCAAAACCCAGACCAACGATGTCGAATCCCAAAAATATTCCCGATTTTCCAAAGTCATCAACTAGTTCCAACAAAACGTAATAAGTTCAAAAACACTGAAAAATTATTATATCCTAGAAATTAGAATACATTCTACAGATTTTTATAATTTCCTTTCAGATCCTGCACCCGACCAATAACACAAAATCCAAAACCCAGACCAACGATGTCGAATCCCAAAAATATTCCCGATTTTCCAAATTCATCAACTAGTTCCAACAAAACGTAATAAGTTCAAAAACACTGAAAAATTATTATATCCTAGAAATTAGAATACATTCTACAGATTTTTATAATTTCCTTTCAGATCCTGCACCCGACCAATAACACAAAATCCAAAACCCAGACCAACGATGTCGAATCCCAAAAATATTCCCGATTTTCCAAAGTCATCAACTAGTTCCAACAAAACGTAATAAGTTCAAAAACACTGAAAAATTATTATATCCTAGAAATTAGAATACATTCTACAGATTTTTATAATTTCCTTTCAGATCCTGCACCCGACCAATAACACAAAATCCAAAACCCAGACCAACGATGTCGAATCGTAAAAATATTCCCGATTTTCCAAAGTCGCCAGCTAATTCTAACTAAACGTAAGTTAAGGGACAACGAAATATTTATTTCTCTCGTTAAACCGTGCAATAAAAATACAGAAAATAACGTGCAAATTTTCAGACCTCGAGGACGTTATCCAGCGATCTTGGAGCCCGGGGGACCACGGTCGAAGAGCCCCAACGGCGTTGGATAGCTCTCGACGCGATTTTCCATTCCGTAGAAGGGCTTTGACGATCCTAGAACCATCCCGGGTTGTCACACAATTCAGCGTAGTTTACGGGCGGTTCGCTGGTAACCCCATCGGTGTATTTCGTTCGGCGGGAGAAAGAGCAACTTTTCTCCGGTCGGCTGGTCACGTAAGCCGAGAATGGTTTCAGGGTTACCGATACGAGAAACTGGGTAAAAAATCTGATCGAAGGAAGGCGGATTTGGTCGCGGCGAGGCGGATCGGGGGATCGGGGGATCGGCGGTGCCGCGGGTACCACCACCATTGGGGCCCACCACCACCGGGCACGTTGTCCACCACCACTTCTGGCGATCGCGGAGCGCGAGAATGGTGGTGGCCACGCGGTACACCGACCAACACTCCCCTTCTTCTTTGTTGCTGGTTTGCTAGAAAGGTGACTATGCCAAGAAGACAGGAGGTATTGAGCACGCCTTGCGTATATCCAGTCACCTTTCTCTCTTCGTGACCGTAGCATATGTTTTGCGACGTCGATGGAGCTCTCGCGGCTTTGAACGGCGCCCACATCGAAGCCTTGCTGCTCTGCTCCTCTTCTCGCCCGCGGTTCCCTAACCCCGGATTTTTCACCGTGTTCTCCAACGTCCAGTACCCCAGAGAACTGTCCGTGGCTCACGCGTGATCCATAAAAACGCAACAACGCGAGAAACGAAAGGAAATCGCAGCGCCCGTACGCGTGCGATCTGCTGGATCTCAAAGGTTCGTTTATTTCGCGTCTCGTATGTGCGCGCATCCACCGACGTTCGAGTAAGCCCAGCGTACCGCCAGAACGGCTCACCTATCGACCTTGCAACCCTTTGGACCAGGATCCACGGAGAGGGAGACGAGAATGATCGTCGCTAGCACCGTGTTGCTCCTACTGGCGGCGGCGTCCACAGTGGGTGAGTGTCGATCGTTTTTATTATAATATTTTGCAACGCACGGGGACTTAGACCCTTTTTTACTCCCGGCGACAGGAATTTTAATTTTAAATCCAGCGAGACCGACGATCGTGCAACCGTGACATTCTCGTCGCCCGTGTGTGTTTTTTTCCCCCCCGTTCGTAGCCTGTTCGCGATACTCGTAGATCGCGAACGGAGTTTACGCGTTCGCTGGTTTCGCGCGGTTGTCTTTGAATCGCGAAGGTCGGTGAGGAAAACCGATCGCGGGCGGTGAACGGCTGCGCGCCACAGACCTGTATTCAAATATCTCGAATAGTTCGCGTTATATAACGTCGAGCAGCTTTGCCCGGGAAGAAAATCTCGAGTAAAATTATTTTTGAGAAATAGAAATGTTCGTGTATTTTACGAATACCATCGATATTTACGAGTTATTTGTATCGAGAAAACTCCAGGGTACTGATTGAGCGATTACAAAGACGATTTCGATCCGTAATATGACGAAACTTCGCCTCCTATCGAGGCGTCGCTATTGTTGATCGGGTGTGTGCCAACTACTCTGTTGCAAGAGTTATAAAAAAATCATCAATGTTGAAAGCAACGATGAATAGAGCCCGTATTGGAAAAGTCTGGATCCAATTTTTATTTAAGGGTCGAATTTCTAAAGCTTTGCAAGTATCGATCAAAATAGAGGCTATATTATTGAAAAAAATACCAATCGGTGGAAAATTTTCTCGATACCACGGAATAAATAATCCATAAATATTGATAGTATTTTACACTGCCATCTTACGTAGATATCACTTGCATATTTTGCATATTTTTCAAACCCGCGTCTACATTTCTCGCGCATAAGAATAGGCTAATTTCACGTTGCATGAATATCCTCTGCATATCTCGCGTGAACATCGACAGTCTAGAAACATTTACCATCGCGGTATCAAAATTTTATTACCCTGGATGGTTATTAGCAACGGTTGTTTAACGATTCAATTACAGTGGCGTAATTGAAACACCGATAACGTATGCAAACGAATCGAAAATTTTCTGCTCGGAAGCACTCGCGAATGGTTCGAGTGTACTCGAGGGGGTTCCTTTGTCTTTGGAATCGTTCGCAGGGGGCACGAGACTAATTGGTCGTGTTCTCAAAGGTGCTTGCAAGGCGTTTGATCCCATCGCTAGTGACCAAGGCGGCAAACCCGGCTGGTTCGTTCGCGTTAGCCGCGAAAATGTCAGTTTACGTAACGGCGTCGGGTCGTTGAATAACTGGTACACGCGGAAACGAAGCAAAACGCCTTTGGTCCCCGAGGGTGTGCCCCAAGGGTGCGCGGGAACCTCTTTTTTTCCGTCCCGCGGTCCCAAATACGGCGACACGCTTCCTCGAATAGACAGATCGGCTTAATTCGCGTGGACCGCTTTCGGTAAAAATCCGCTACTCGTTAGCGGTTCTTATCGAAAGGCATCGAGAACGCTCGATATCGCTTTGAATATCTTTTTAAGGGCCTTCCACGTTGCTCGAAAAAGAGCCAATTGGAATTTGTTTCCCCCCCTCGGCACCCCGGTGCATTAAAATGAAACTCGTGGTAATTATTTCCCGTGCAATTTACTCGAACGAAAGGCGTCGATAAGTTTGTTGGTATACAGGAGGGTTTTCTCTATTTTAACAAATACTCTATTGTTAATTGTTTCTAAGTAACTGGACTGGAAATTCATATTTTTGTTAATAGGATGAATGTTGACCACCGAATTGTGCTCAAAGCGAGGTTCATGGTAGGGAGAAATTCATTCTGTACCATGAGCATCCCCTAATTACAAATTTGGGGAAAGTTGACTTGCTCGTCGACCAACAATGGCATCTTTCTCCAATGTCCTCAAGTGACGTCTTCGTTTCGATGTGACACGCACCCCCTTCCAAGGGCATCGTTGCAAGGGTTGTCTTTCAGACAGTTCGTTCTACCATTCGAATCATCGAACATCATTCTGACTTCGTTCCAATACTCCAACCATCGTACATTACGCTCTCATCGATCTCACATTCTCACAACATTGGGAACTTGGTCGTATCATCATCGATCAAACACATCTTTCTGTAGCCTCTTAATTACGTCTAATAAACATTAGAAAATCAAATCTCAAGTCTCTCAAAACCCTTACATTCTCCACCCGGAGTATTCATTTATTATTGGAAGACAACCCCTAAATATAATAATTCGTATCTTACTTTAAGCATTTACTAAGTTTCGAGAAAATCTATTTGATCGTTCGAAGCACAGGAAAAAGTTTCTTTTGGGGTTCAGGTATTACGCAGTACTCGGTACCGACGATTTCAATCTAATTTCGTGGCCGTTAATTTTCGTCGATTCGCCGAGACGCCTCCTCTCGGGTTTTGCGGCCACCGTGGCTGTGAATTTCGCAAAGCGGTCGTTTCGCGAAACCCGCCCACCGTGTGGCCACGATTGCAAGAGTTTCTCTACCCGAGTTCGTCGTCGGAACTAGGTCCACTCGATCGTTCCTATTATTTATTTTTAATTATTTCACAGACACGATACCAATAGATACACTCGTAACTAGACTGCTAATTCATATTTTCAATTTCCTAACTCAGACCTGAACTATTCCAATAGATATAAGCTGGTAACTAGACTGCAAAATCATATTTTTAATTTCTTAACACAGATCTAACCCAAAGATAAACGATGGCAATAGATAAACTCGTAGCTGGACTGCAAATTCATATTTTTAATTTTCTAACCCAGGTCTAACCTAGACTTGTCCGATTCTAATTGATAAACTCATAACTAGAGTGCAAATTCATATTTTTAATTGCCTAACCCAGACCTAACTTAGACCTGAACGATACTACCAATAGATAAACTGGTAACTAGAATGTAAATTCATAGTTTTATTAATACAATCAATGAAACGGGAGCTTAGCAGAGGGTTGTTTTATCCCCTAAATATAACAATTCATATAATATTAACTGCAGTCTGTAGTTTTTCGAGAATTAAAATTCCCCATAAATGCATAACTGCATAATATAACCAGAGTAGAGTACTAAAAACCAGAGTATCCTTCTCCTGTAGAATTTGAGGTGTTCGATAAGCGAGAGTGGACGTCTCAATAATAAATCTCCGTGTTTTCTTGTTAAGGAAACAAAACCTGCGTCTTGAACAGATCCAAGGGGGTAGATTCCGTGGTAAAACGCGAGCCCAATCAGCGATCTATGCAACGGCGAACCTGTTGCGAGATCCGGTGGCCGATCGTGCCGAGGCTGTTCGCGATCGTATCGTTGCGAGCGTTCGATTTACGGAATCGAGTCTTAAGAACGGTTGGAAACGACGGTGATTCGGACAAAGGGGGTACGTTAACAGCATTGTAGTACATTTCGGTAACACGGCGGAAGAAACGATCGTTTTTGCGAAATTGTTCGCCGGAGGTGTTCTCCGGCGATCGGATAGAATCTGAGATCTGAAAGGAACGCGTCTGAAGCGCACATCCGACGATCGCTTCGGGCAATCCGCGAACAGTTGATAGACAGAACGATATTAAATTACACATCGGTTTGGAAATGCATTTATGGAAATTACGGAAATTCGTTCGCTCGATACGAAATGCAACGATTTCCTTGGAGACTCGTGATCGTTCGAGCAACGAGAACTATTTTAATAGAAATAGATCGATCAGTGTATTCTGGATCAGGATCAATCTCGGGGATTGAGAAAGGTCCAGGTCACTGACGCGAGAGTCCCACGTCCTTTAGTCGCGAAGTGTAGAAATCCTCGATGCACCGAAGGAAACTTCTATTTTATGTAATAAGTAACACATCTGGTAGCTAGACGTGCCATTAAGGCTCATCAGCAGACCCTGTCTTCGACGCAACGCTATTAATCATTCGAACAGTCGTCTATCAATCGATAGTTTATAACCACGTAATTCGTTGTAACGGACTGCCCGAACGATTGCTAATGTCGCGTTTATGGCAGGCTCTGAATCGTTGCTGAATCCAGCTGGGCAAATCTAGAACGAGACACGGGCGATATCGATCCCTGTATCAACAATATTACTCGTTACTTAATCGTAAACTGACTGGACAAATATTTCTTAATTGTCGTCTTTAAATTTTGTAAACAATAATTAAGCTTATTAAGAATTCAGAAACTTCCGTTTGAAGTCCTCTTAGGTACTGCAAGTAAAAGCATTTTCAAAGAAAATTAAAAATTGAGAATATTTTTTTTCATGCATCGATGGAACTTGAAAAGTCGAAGACCCTATAAACCAGAATTCTTTTTAAGCCCTTCTATCAACAATAGAACTACCAAAATGGTCAAAACGACCCACTAATAATTTCTAATAAAAATTACAAAAAATCAACTCGATTGGATTTTTGCAACCCGCGATTTTCTATAAAGAGAACAAAGAAATTTCCTTGGTAGAAATAGATATACATGTCCAGATAAATTCAGGAAAAATTCGTAAAGAATTACGATAAATGGAACAACCCCGTTAATAAGAATAAAATATTACGAGTTCAGGGACCTCTATCATGTTCGCGGGTGCCAGTTTGCGAAACGCTAGGATGTTAAATGAATATTCGAGTCCGTTAATTATTTTGTAATGGTTTCTCGGATTCATTTCGCTCTCGATAATAACGTGCGTCAGCCAAAGTTCCGAGAAACTGTTGAGATCTCCATCGCGGTGCTTAGTTGGCCGTTTAATCGAATCGTGTTATTGCAACGATGACGAGCGGTTACGTGTAATTTAGTTGCAACCGTGGGCATTCTCTGGCAGACCGAGAGGCAGCTAGTACGCGCAGGAATCCGACCTTCGACGATGGTTTCGATATTTTCTACCCTGTAGAAATCCACCGCTACGCGGCTCGAGGACGATATCCGTGAAAACAGCTGTGCGGTGGCCACGTGCCCGCGCAACGGGTATTCAAATTTATTCGATCCTCGTCCTTCCGCTGGTTCTCGTCCCGGCATAAATCGTGTTCGAATTAGAATACGTTCCTGCGGGTGTGAAACAAGCAGTAAAGTCCGATAAAATTATTCCGGACAATTAACCGGGTAGTCGTCGGCTCGCCATTGTGACCGAAATGATTAGGGGAAACGAAATAATCGAGAATCTGGAGAACCTGTTAAACGGTGTCTATTCACGCCGATGACTCGTTCTTTAAGAATTTAAATAACAAAATAAACAAGTGGTAACTTTTCTGCTTGAAAATGAAGTTTTTTGGCTTGTGTGTAATAGGGAACTTTCCTCTTAAGCAAATATATTCAATAAATAGTACTTCTTTATCAATAGAGAGAGCCTTTATCACCATCTCTTCTGATAACAGAAGCCTTCTTTAGTTTAAAAACCGAGCAAAGTTACTCGTTTATTGCCACCATTGTGAACAAATGGTCCCTGAACAACAAGGATAGACATTCCAAAACTCAGATTTAGAGTCTAACTAGTAAAGATCCTCTGTGCAAAGCTACCATCGAATCCAAGTTGCCTGCAAGTCTCTCGAGCCCCGATTTCGTGCAACAATCGAGGCACTACTGCATGCCCCAAGACGCTCGACTTGGCGCGATCGATCCCAGAGGATCTCAGCGCCCTCGATCATGCAGAAACGTACGTGGATTCGCGCGTAGGCGCCCCGTTTCGTAGTATCGTCCACCGCTATCGGATAATTTACCGTCAGGATGCAGTTTACGCCCAGTAATTTATCCGCCGCCCAATCCGAGACTCAGCGTCAAGGACTCGGCTGGAAATATTATCGAGATTACGTTTGGGTGGCTGCAGGGCGCGGCTCGAGGAAATCTCTTCAAACCGGTAACATTTTTCCGACGGAGTATGAATTACCTTACCGTTCCCTCGGTTTTCCATTATCGTGCCGGGATACCATTCTGGCGAGCGCTTCTTTTATTCGAGTGTCGCGTTTTACAGTCGCTTGTCTCGCGACCAACGGGACTGGACGTTTAATAACCGTCTAAAGCAACGTTACACCTAGCATAGGGAATTTTTCACACGGGAAAAATGTGACTTATATATTCTGTATTAATACTTCATCGATATTGAAACTGGAGATACAGATATTTTATATTTTTCTTATATCGTTTTAATTCTTTGGAGTCTAGAATTGCATTCAATATCGTCGAATGATATTGTCGGGGATTCTTACTCAAAATGTGCGTATCGCTGTGATTGTATTCAATTTTATTCGTCGTCTAATGGGTAACAAGTAGCCCTGAAAAACAGACGTAACTTCTACATATTAACGATTCGTGTGATTTAATTTATTATTCGTACCAAGTGTAATTCTCGTTTTCCTATAAATAAATCGAATGCTTGCAGAGATCTAAGGCGCCCGTTATCCTGGACAGGGATTGTAAACTTTCGTTTCCGAAGTGTCCGATAATAGTTTGAATAGAACCGGTGCCTATAAATATGCATTTACATGGATTCTTCCGCGATCGTGCCAGGAAAGCGCGTTCTTAGAATATTGTTGTCGTCGCGGAGGACTCGCGTCGTCGTGTAACGTGGGAGGGGGGGTAAGAGAAAAAAAATTGCAATAGAGGCGGCCGCTGATTAAAAAGACTACTCGCGGGATTCCATTCTCTCAGGAGCGAACCTGCCCGGACGACCGTTTCATAAAAATTCGTATTACTTTCGGGTTGACGGGGTTCCGAGTAAAAGAGAAATCAGCTCGTTAATCGTTCCAATTATCGGGAATAAAAGTTGTTTCCCTCGCGTTCCAGCGCAACGGGAGCTAAGCCAGATCATTTTCATCGAACAATTACTACCAGAGAATTATATTAACGGGGCTCTCCAATCGATCCTTGTTCCAACCCTGTGACGGCCGTTGTCACGTATACGTGACTTCGCCAAGCGATCTAACCATACCAGTTTCGTTCGCGTTAGCATACGTTTATCAAAGAATCTTTCACGTTTCAGAGTAGGGATATTCTGAGTATTTGAAATTTTTTTCTGAATTGTAATATTTTTTTCATACAGTCGAAATTAATGCATCGATCCTTTTACGTTTCTTCACCTCGTTAGTAATTATTTTCGATAATTTGAAGCCTCTCTTCGTAAAATCCCGTGGTCCCCGCTTAACTGCAACGAGAGACTCAGTTGGCGTAGAAATGGCTCCACTCTCTGTTTCGAAAATACATATAAGCGATCCAGCGTGCTAAATTTAACACGCCCCATGAGCTAAAGGGTTAAGTGGCCAGATTACAAGCATTCCTGTAACCCAGCCGACGATATTTTATCCGTCGACGGTCCGATGGTTAAATTATGTTCGCGCGGCGCACTAAAACCGATACCTCAAGCGGGTACGTAGCTCGAACAGCATCCGAGGAATACGATACACGCCGTGCCGCACACGTTCCTCCGACTATTATCTTCTTCCCCTGGATTCCGATGCACCCGCGCTGCACTTCGCGATTAACGGAAGACAGGACGATCACTATAGCGGGGGTGTGACATACCGTCACGGATCACATTGAAAGACCAAGACCAATTCCTAGATTTCCAAGATTTAATCACAAATCGGTTCGACACCTCAATTTTTCAAGCTCTCGTCAAAACGCCAAAATTGAATTGTTTTTTGAAAAACGCTCGTAAGAGATTTGGAACGATGGAAAATATATTTTATTTCACGAAGATTTATCAAAAAAAATATATGTTTAGAAACCTGGGCGTAGTTTAATGTTTTCTAATACGTATATGGTTAATCGTATTCGTACGCCATTATGGTGAATCGCTATTATTGAAAAGAAACTTGTTTCTTGTGGATTGAGGGGGTTTGTATACGGATAAATTAAAAATAAAATTTGTCAACGATTGTACCGCGTTGGATGCAGTGGACACTGTCTGATTACCGAGGTGCAGCTGCATTTGGGCGGTGTGCAGACTAGGATGGGGGTTACCGCTAGGTAAAAAAACCTACGCATTGTTGACTTGTATACTGTTTCTATCATTTATATCTCTCTATCGGGTTTGTAATTGGAAATTAATTGCCTGTAAATATTAAAAAATTAAAAAAAAACCACTTCGTAATACGGGTAATAAAGTAGTTATAATAAACAATATTTCATAAAAATAAATGGAAAGAATTGCATAAGAAACCCCCCTTGTTTCTTTTCATGTATAGTGAATCACATCATTATAGTGTAGAAATACGAATGGGGATTAACCGTAAAATAGTGTCTCTATATAAATAGATAATTGTATGTAACAGTGTCTTTATCTGGATCCAATGGTGCGTGCAAGTTTGCAAAAATGACTCAATACAAAGTTAATGAAACACGAGGACTCCGTAGTAGGATTTCATAATCGATTTCCGCATAAAACCTCGCCGGATATAGAATCGATGGGAAACCCGTTGTCTACTATTATGATCGCTCGTAAACGTTCGGGACAATACGCGAGGGAAACGGTTAATCGCGGGAGCCAAGCCAACAACGCGCGCAAAACTGCCGGCTATCGTTCTTAAGAGCCCCCCGGAACGATCGATCGATAAACCAGGATCCATATTTGGGTCTGCAAATAACCGAGCATTACGCGGTATTAGCGGTCACGCGTTTATGTGCGAAACGCGCGCGTTAATCCGACTTGAACTTTCGTTTAAGGCGGTCTTCTGGGTTTAACGCGCTAAAAAGAGGCGTACGTTTCTCACTCGTTTCAAATTTTTAGACTAATATTGTATAATATATGTAAATGTAATTATTTGAAAATTTATGCAATCCTCATGAAAGTTGATTTCCATTTTGGCCAAACCCCTCAAATTGCCCACGAAAGCAATTTGTCCTGAGGCAACCGAAAGCTAGCATATCCATCATTTGTTATTGAACTTATTTTCCCTATCTGGATTCATTTTCTTTAACATCTGATCTTGAGAATTAATTGTATAACATATCCATATGTGGGTGACGTGGCAGTCAACGAGTCAAGTAAAATAATTCGGTTGAGATTGAGAGTCCTACTTAAGGGTTGAACCGAGCTAGTTCGTTCTATTACTAAATAAAAAATTTCATCGTCAATTTGGGACTGTCGGGATTTTCGGGTGTTGGAGGGATCGTAGGTATTTTATTTTCAGGAAGAGTGTCGTTCAGGTTGTTGTTGTGGCCGTGGAGCCCAGTCGACGGTCCAAGGATAATGGAGGCCCGGAGTCGAGGAACTGATATCGGTGCATTGGCCACGGTAAATTCTCCTGGTAATTGGCGAGCAGCGAGAAGCCCACGGCGCGGACATCGATGGATAACGCCGCGGAGGGAACGTAATAGGCAACAACGCCGCGGCTACGTGGCATAACCTATGCACGCCGCGGTAAATTCTCCTGGTAATTGCGAACAAGAGGAGAGTGTGGGTGCTGATGGAATCCCGCGGGAAGGATAATGGCCCGTGGAACGTTCCTCCGCGACACAAAGCGGCGAGACCGCCGGGACGCTCCGAGCACCGACAGACGCTCTAGCAAAACGGAATTACAAGCGCGCGATAGCAGGATATTGGATATCCTCGAGCAAAGCTACGCTCCAGGATACACATTTTTTTACCCGGCATTAATTCAACGTTGAAACGTACTAAAATCTGGAAAATTAACGCAGCTTCTGTACGATATTCTATTCAAATTTAAACAGCAAAATCCTTAACGACTATAAAAAGGGATAAAGTATTCGTACTTTCTTGAATCAAAGTAAGGAATCAACAACTTCATTTGTTAAATTTTCATCGAGTTTTCTATCAAGATGCTTCGATTTTAACGAAGTGAATTTTTTATATGTTACATCCTCGAGTTACTGATCGAAATAACAAATTGACAAGTAAATTACTTGCTACATTTCCATCGATATCTAAAGTGTATCGAGATGCTTCCGGGCCAAACATGAATAAGACGTCTCAGAGACGTGATAAGTCTACCGGGCCAAACCTTGGTGTCGCTTTTGTCACGCACAGTTGGAAATTAGAACGTAAGGCAAGCGGTTAACTTAATAGCTATGTCAATTTTCCATATATTACCATATTTCATCGTTGAATTAACGTTCTGTAGAAAAGGTTATTCAAAATGGAGCATCCTAGACATTTTGATCGCGTCGTGTTGCGGGGAATAATGGCGGCAGGAAACAATTTCAGGAAGACTTCGATATCCCGTACCGTGTCCACACGGTATGTTTATAGAAATTTTCGTGGCTAGGAATTCCTGCTTTACGTCCGCGATAAAATCAGCGATACGTTTATTGCTGAACGGGATACTCGTTTAATGCTCCCTCGCGAGGATCACGTTGCGGATCACGGAATCAGGCGTTAATTTAGACCTCCACGATCCATACGTTGGATTCTTTAGGTTGCTTTATACTATCGTGAATTTAACATGGACACCTCAATCTTTTTCAAAGGAACTCAACTACACTCGTATTTACGTTAAATTGTACGCTATTTAAATAACGCTCCAACGAGAAAGAAACGATGAGGAAACGTTGCATAGCCTCTGATAAATAAGTCTAGCGTAGAGATAGGGTGAGATAAATAAATCTAAAAGAAAATCAAGATAAGCTAGAATCGCGTTCCAAGGAATAAGGTTTCAACACTACGGGGCTTATGACACGCAAGCAAATTTCTATTACTATAAATATTCAGACGCCGTGACTGTGTTCAAATTAAAATACATTATTTCACACGGTCGAGGCAGCGTCATTAAACGTTTACGATTTCAATTTTGAAATCATCTTCGAAACACGTATTTCCTTATTTTTATTCGATCACGTTTAAAATACGACCTTAAATAAATTTTTCTTAAATTCATACTCTGCCGAAAATCTAATACAATTCCTCCTGTAATGAAACTCTTATCACATTTATGAGATACAAAATTGTTATATGCAGGGTGTTCGGCCATCTTGGGGAACAATTTTAATGGGAGATTCTGGAGGCCAAAACAAATTGGTATTCTTCATTTTCGTCTTATTTTGGCCTCTAGAATCTCCCCTTAAAATTTGTTCTCAAAGTTAGTCGAACCTGTATATTTCTACGTTAATAAAAAATATAAAATCAGACTATTTTACAACAACAAAGGATGGAATTAACATTTAGAATCCATCCTTTGGTATCCTTGATTTTCATCTTAAAATTTGTAAAAATAACCTCAACAAATGAACGAAACAATCGAAAACCATAACAATTCGATTGACATGGTCAAAGTCTAATACAATTTCTCCAATAATAAAATTTCAACGACTGGTTTTCGATGCTCGGGGGGTCGATGGTGCACGATTTCGAGCGTTACTCGTCCGCCATAAATAAACGAAGGGGGTTGGAAGCGATGAGTTAGGGCCCGAGCGTGCACGCTCGTTAAATGAAACCTCCGGGCAGTTTATTGCCGCGCGTTGTAACGCTAGCGAGGTTTCTCGGGGTGGCTGGGTGTCGTAGGTCAAGCATTTTTCGCGACGGAAACGAACGCCCACGTTCCACGTGCGTCGCCAGGGACGTCGAAGTTCGATATGATTTACCACCGAACGATTGTCTACCTACGGTCTCGAACAGGATCCTGCTCCGACCGAGCGACGCAATCTCGTTATCTCGAAATCGACCAGAAGTGTCGTAACGCGTTATTTGCCATTGTTTTTCTATCGGGCGTTGTTCAACCTTTTCCGCGCGGACAATTGTTGCTCTCGATACGAGGCACACGCACAAACGCGACACTGTTGCTCGAGAATTTTTTAATAGGCCATTCTCCGTTGGATCCGAGAATAAAATTGACCTCGAGAAGCTTGGAAAACGTTGGGCTTGGTACGCAGTAAAAATAGTAAAAAAGGAATTTTTAGAATTTCTATTCGAACAGCAAGTTTCGTTTAACCTCTTCACGCTCTTGGCCACATATGTGGACATTTACTTTTCTTTTTTATAATTATAGTTACTGTCAATAATAAATAGACCCAAAAAAATCGTCCCTGAAGAGGTTAAAAGAATTTCGAAACACTTCGAACGGGATTCCCCGGTCTCGAGAGGCAAAAAAGTTGACGAATTGGGGGATCCTCGAGTTTCGTGAAGATGGAAATCACGGAGGAACGCAATCACGGTTGGTCGTAACGGTTGTCAAATTGTAGGAACGAAAGGGAACTGGTTACTTGAGGAGAAATGATTTAATGTGTCGCAACGCGATAGATCGTTTCCCCAATGTTAATCGAGCCTGGACGCGTAGCGGTTTGCTAGACGTTACGAAATTCGGCCGTTGGCTCCTCTCTCTCCGATCGTGTCGCTATTCGACCGACGCAATTAAGCGTCGTATGCATAATGAATCGCGTCGCTTTCACGGTCACCCAATTCACGGTTGACCCGCCTACGTAATACTTCGTTTATTAGACAGCACCCGTTGCAAAGAAATTATCTCCTTATCTACGAAAAATTGGATTAAATGCACTAACTTATTCCTTTCGATCTTTCCATTTTTACTATACATAAAGATTCGCTTCTCCAGTGGATCGTTGATCTATCTTAAATTTAATTTCCTCCTTCTTCGTCTTACATATTTTATATAAAATTTCGTACGTAAACAAACACTAAACTTTGGATCAGAGTCTGCAACGGAGGAGATAGGTGCACCAAAATGGCGGCCGCCCCTAGTAGAGAAGAGGCACGCGCTCGCGAGCTCTCCGGTGCCCTCGAAAGATGTCTCGTCGCATCGTCGGAACGAGGTTTCACCTTCTCTTTCGCCAGGCACGCACGGAATCCTCCTCCGCCTCCGAGGAGTTGTTTTCACCGGCACGACGAAATCGAAAACGAGTCTACGCCCGCGCAGACGTGCATTCCGCATTTCGTTGCTCCGTGGATCCTTGTGCAATTGCCGAGGCCGCGACGATAGCGCAATTATCCTGACCAACCTGCTCTCGTGGAAATTAAATATCTTGTGACACGCGCTCCAACGTTGCGACAAAACCGTGCGGTTAACCTTCCGTCTTCCGTAACCGACAAAACGAACTCTACATTCCTGTTCAGTCGTTCAAACGGCTCTTAACTTTTTGGAAGACCTTCGTGACTCCGGTCGAGTTTCAAAGCTAGCGTCTCGCGTTCGAATCGCACGATATAAATGAAGTTACGCGTTTTAAATAATAATGAAAGTAATTTCTACAAGCAAAGTTGCATTAATAAGAATAGACTCTTGAGAATTTATTTTCGTTATTTTCCCCTCTCCAACTTGACTATTAGCAAACTTTGCGTCAATTTGCCCCGACACAAGAATTCTCGCGCAAATTGAACGATCCTCCGCCACCCGTTACCGCGACGCGTCTATTTCGTAACTCGCTTTTCATTAGTGCTTCTAAAATTCACACCGACATCGACTTCGCACTCTTCGATCGAAAATCAACGGTTTCGAGCGAGGATTTAGCAATTCCTCGCGAGTAAGTGCAGGAGAGATTCAAGATACGATTATTTTATTGGTAACAGGTCAGGAGAGGCTAACGTTTATGGGCCACACCTTTTCAAATCGCGAAAATTATATAATTATTAATCGCTACATCGATGGAATAGTAACATTCCCTGAATATTATGCGACGGGGAAATGTCAAGTGTCACGAAACAATTTCTACGCAAGAACGCGTGTCGGAAGCTCTAATCGATCGTTTCAATATTTACCACAGAGACATACCTACTTCAACTATTACCACATTTTTCCAGCTGCTTCTGTATTATCGTCAAACTGTTAAAGCAAAATCTGTATGGTCTCTCGTGCCTCGTAATGAAATTGTGCAACCGAGTAATCGCTCGCGGGAGGAAAGGTTTCGATCGCGTAGGAAATGCAGCCGCGATCTTGGCGTTTAAACTCTTCCTTGACCGGGCCCGCAATTACCAACACGCCGCGGAGTCGATTCGAGTTACGCGTAAAGAACGGCTAATCGCAGACTGTCATTCGATGCCCTATTACATAACCGGCAATCTTCGAGCAAAGATCGCGAAACAATCGAGCCACCCGCTAATGGAACTTCTACTGGAACTTGGAAATTAACAAATAAAAATCCAAGCTCGATAACGATTTCTCAAAACGCAATTATCATTTTTTGTCTTCCGGAGAACTCGATTTCATGCAATTTTCTTTCCCCTTCGATCGCGTTTCGCGTCTGAAATGAAGTTTATCAGGTATTCGAATAGTCTCCGCAGTCCTAGTTGCAACAGAAAATTTCGCATGCTGGATCACGAACGGAGGGGGGAGTTTAGCCATCGACCCAGGAAAGAACGGGACGCAATCGTCGCTCGTGAGCCTCGTTCGGTTGTGGGATCACTCTCGTCGCTCAGACAAAAGTTTCATCGCAGACAGCGTGTGATCATCGAGTCGTCCGCGTAGCGTGGTCTAATTAATTAAGGAATCCGTGAAAAAGTATTCAACGCCGATTCCCAGCGGTGATTAGCCACCGTGCACGAACGGCGATTGCGTTTCGCGGTGGTTTTTTTCTTCTCCCTCGTCGCGGCTCGAGCGCGTCTCTTTCCTCCTCGCGGAGATCGCAAGATCGTCCCGATACCGCCGTGCAACTTGTTTTTCGCGGCTCACTGCTAAAAACAACGATCGACTCGACGCCTCTGCGGTCGTTAGCGCGCGTGTCTGGCTTCCACCGTATCGATCCCCGGATCGGGATGCATTCTGATCGTTCGTTTGGCGCCGCTATAAATATTGCTGAACGCCCACCGTGTCGTCATTCATCCAAGGAATTCGACGGAATCCGGGGTATGCGACCAGTTCCTCGCGTTCCGATCGTTTTGGAAGCGGAGAACGCGCCGTCACGCTATATTAACCCGTCTCGTGACTCCGTGCCACTATTTTTTTAACGCTAGATTTATATACATTCCTTGCACGTACTTTTATTGAAATCCATTATATAAAACAGTTACGTTAAAATACGATTTTTTTTTTAAATTAGAACATGTAATTGTATCGTTACTGTAATTGGGGTCCTCTACTAGTTTAAACCAACAATTATCTAATATATGTCAATGTAATTAGTTGAAAATAATTCAGTTGAGATTGAAAGTCTAAGGAGTTAATCAAGTTCAACATAAATTGTCACAGCCATCTTCAATCGTGTTTTCGACCCCCCGAGAGTCCACCGACCGCGCAAATATTCGTACCTTGGAACATTTTTCGAAACTGTAGCTGCGTTACACGACCAACGACGCATAACACACGGAAAAGATAACAGAGAATTTATCGCCGTGGCAAGCTGGTTGTGTCTCCGCGAGGTTTGAGTCGTGTTCGCGGGTCCGGGTTCAGAGGTTCGACCCGTTGAAAGGGTAAACGTGTCAAAGGAGTTCTTTTCGCGTTCCTTTCGTAGGCGTCGGTTACACGAGGACCAGGATTTACGTCGCTCTGTCGCGTCGACGGGGGCCACCTTTTCCTTTTCTTCCGCGCTATTTTCTGACGGCGAAAAAAAGCGGAGTCTGCGCGTCAAGGTCGACGTCTTATCCTGTCCCTCGAAGTCCTCGTAAACAGCTGAGAGAGAAAGGGTTGGCCCCGCCGTACGCGAGATCTCCGAGTCGCCTAAAAATACCTCGAACCCGGAGTTCGCCTCGTCCTTGCCCGTTTCCTTTGTCGCGACGTCAACGAATGTCCTGGCGCCGATCTTGGCCCATATCTCGACAACCATCGATCCTATCGAACATTTTTGTAGCATCGAAAGTCTTCTAAATTAAATTTCTAACAACTTTTGTCCTATACAGTTTTGCTCTAACAGTAATGATAAGCGAGATATCGCGCGTTTCCTTCCACCGACATCGTCCAAGGATTATTTGTCAGAGGATACTGTTTTCTCTCGAGAAACGAATAGATTGTTTGCATCCTTCCACGACCGGGGAATAAGTGCAGAACCATCGAAAACACGATGCAAATTTCTGCTGACGTTGACAACCTCGATAAATCATCCGAACGACGAGAGAGAAGCAAAATAGTTACTCGGGAATTCGACCTTCGTTTACGAAACCGTCGGACCGGTCCTGTTTCCGGGCACCCTCGGGGCATCAAATCATTTTTCGATCGACCAACGAACAGATAGGATCTTCTGGTTCCCCTAAGGTCTCCCAACCTCGATCATCGGCCCACTGATCTCGTTCGATCAGGCGCGGTCCAAAACAGACCGTGCAAAAAGTGGCCTGCACTTTTCTTCGTTTTATCGAAAGGTTCGACTGCAGAGTTCCGCGTCCCAGGGTCACCGAAATACACATCGCCCAGCAACCGGAATATTCGAGTATAATTACAGGAGCCGTGGCCCATTATTTAACTCGTGGCAAATTGTTGCTATCCGCTGCGAATGCACGCGACGCAATTCTTTTCGTAAAATAGTCTTCGTGAAAGATGTGTGTCCTCTATCGAATGTTGTATTCCTCTTAATAACACCTTATTTGATGTTAGAATACTAAGTTAGCGACGTACGATACAACAGAGTATTTGTAGACTAAACTCTGTGTGTTTTCGTGACTGCAAAAATCAGAATGTGTGTCTCTGGAAAAGGTAGAGACAGAGAGTGAGCTTCCAAAATGAGTCAGTGATCAAATGACCAAGGAAAGGAATTTGGGGATGTTTTGCAGTTCAGTATGAAGGGGAACAATTTCACGCGTATAAATCGCGTTTGAAAAATTGCTTTCTCGCCCCTGGGGGTGTTCTACTCACGGTCGTATCGAAGTGACGACCCCCAGGAGGGACGAGTCGAAGAGAACAGACACCGTCTGCATGAAAGTGGTAGTCGATTAGGCGTAGTCCAAGAAAGTTGCGCAAACCGATTACGAAAAACAAAGCAGCGTCGTTGAGAGACGCGGCGACCCGGGGAGGCGTTATCTGTTATCGCGATCTATCTCGACAATGGGCACGACGGAGGTGAAAAAGGCGCGAAACGGAGACGGGGGATATGGAAACGGAGAGGGCTGTTCCTTTCTCGAGTGGCCGCGATCGGTAACGTAAAACCTTGATCGATCCGTGGGACCGATCCCGCGCACTCCCACGGAAATCTGACGGTAACCGTATACAGTATTAAGAAACACGCGTGGCACGTAACCGTCGTGTTAACACGCACGGCAGCGACGGACGTAGAAAGGCGAGTAGAACTCGGTTTGCTCGACGTCACGCCGCGCGTCGGCGGTCTCCTTCGGTTTTCTCCATCTCCGATGGAAGTTTCCTTTTCTACGCGCCACGAAAAACATTCGTCGCGTTAGCTCGGCCCCTCATTACTCAAGCACCAAAATATATTACCAGTTTCCTAATTTTCCACTATTGTTATTCGCACTCTTTGACAATTTAAAAACGACCAAGTTAAACTGAATTCTGTAGAAAACATATAAACGTTTTTTTATCTTTTGTGGGGACTCAATATACCGCCTGAAACTCGCAAATAGTTCCTATTACCAAAAAAAAATATTTCTAGACAATTTAAAAATGTCCAAGTCGAACCAAATTTCGTAAAAAATAAAAGTTTCAAATTGTTCTGAGAAAATTATTTTCGGTTGCGAGGGTCAATTACAATCATTTTTTGTGAATAGACATACCCCCGAAATCTTACGCATTTCCGAGAAAAAAATTCAGGAATGTAGACAAATTTTTCGGCGAAAAAAAAATTTTAAATAGTTCTGAAAAAATTATTCTTGGTTGCGAGGGTTAATTACAATCATTTTTGGTGAATAGACATACCCTCGAAATCTTACGCATTTCCGAGAAAAAAATTCAGGAAAGTGGATAAATTTTCGGTGAAATTAAAGAATTTCAAACCGTTTTAAAAAAATTATTTTTGGTTGCAGGGGTCAATTACAATAATTTCTTGTAAATAGACATACCTCCGAAATCCTAAGCATTTCCGAGAAAAAAATTCAGGAAAGTGGATAAATTTTCGGTGAAATTAAAGAATTTCAAACCGTTTTAAAAAAATTATTTTTGGTTGCAGGGGTCAATTACAATCATTTTCGGTGAATAGACAAATCCCCGAAATCCTACGCACTTTCGAGAAAAAAATTCCTTACAATACAATGTCTGACCACGCATGTCTGATTCCCCTGATATTTCATGCATATGTTTAAAATGTCATAACTCCTGAACGGATTGAAGGATTTTAATCTCTCGAAAGGCAAACAACGCGTATTTTGATGAAGAATATTTAGAAATTCTAAGAAAGTTCGAAAAGCTGTTCCTTAGATCAGAGTCTAATTTAGCTAATTTACCGAGATCTATAATCGTTCCTGTCACTAAAAACTTGTGTTCGCGAATAATGGGAATCTCGAGCACCGGATTGATGGGAAAATATTGCACGTTAGGAGCGCGAGTATCGTCGAAGGATAGAGTCTCGGACGTTTACGTAACGCGATTATCGAACGAAACGAAAGGAACGCGAGGGGGGGAGGACGTTGGGGTTAAAATGGCCAGTCCCAGTCGCTGTCTTCTTCCACAGTCGAGCTTGAACGGTGTAATTTCTGTTATGAGTCGTCGACGTTCGTCCAAACCGGGAAATCCGTAACGGGGAACGAGCGGTTTCCATCGCGGCGACGAACAGCCGCGGCCTTTGAAACGCGCTCGAGATCCTTCCGGTTTCGATCCATCGTTGAGCGCGTGCTCGCGATCCACCGGTGAAAGTAATTACGATTACGCGCACGCGTTATCGGACGTATCTCCTGGACGTAAATCCTACTTCTTCCGCAGATAGATCTTTCGTTTCTCCTTTATCTGCCTCGAATTATTAATTCTGTATAATACGAACAGCATTGGACTTACAACAGAGCTCGATGGAATCGTTGCTGGTTATAAAAATGGGATTAGAATGTCTCTACCATTTCTCTGAATCTACCACAAGGAAATACGAAATTAAACCTCAATAAATAATAGTAACACAGCCCCAGATATTTTTATATTTTGTTCCCAAACGTCATCGAACCATTTCCTTATTGTAGTAGGGTTGTATGTTTAGTACAAGTGTACCAATAATTTACAAAAAATAAATTCCACAGAGCCTGCTCACGGGGAAAGTTATATCCATTCCACACACAGTTAAAATTGCTGCTCGTTGGCCTCGAGAGTACAATATATTTTTTATTACAGAATTTTTTTGTACCTGGTCCCTAGTTTCGATTCTGTTTGTCCGATATTATGACGTTCAGAAGCCATTTCTGACGTCAATGTTTCCTTTCAAATCTATCCCATCTTACTTCAGTATATTATAAAAAGAAAAGAAAATTTTTTCCCTCTGATTTATCGAGAACAGAATTTGGTAGCGTAACAGCGTGCACTTGTCGACAGTTCAGGGACACATCGACACAATTGTTAATTCGCGACTCCCAACGAGAACGAAGCATCTCTGCACGCGATGCAGGTTGCCAGAAAATTGCACCTACGATGATAGGTGTCTCGCTAGCGAGAAAATTGATCACGACACGAAACGCTCCGTTGATAGACGCGTTCACGCTCTCCTAGATCTTCGTTGATCCGTGGCCTGAAACGGCGGTGTTTCTCTCTAGAAAAATTACGATCATCGCCGAGAACAGAATAAGGTTGCCGTAAGGTGCCATCGACGATCCCGAAAACAAGCGAATTTGTTCACGAAATTCTAGTAGACGTTACAGAATGTGCTCGACTTTCGTTTTTGGGCAGTGCAACGGTTGATTTCATTTTGAACCAGCCTCGATGTAATATTAAAAGCACGCAACCAACAGGTTTACAGCCTAACGGGTAATACATTTCAGTGTGTTATATAATCGTGGCATAATACGGTGATTTTATAACGTGACAACAATTTTTAGTCCCGACAATGAGATTACGTGGGAAAAAATTAAAGTAGGTTTTCGGGTTTGTTCGTTAGCAATTTTTGCAAATTCTTTCGTCGAGTATTCTGGGCACGTGCGCGAGACGTACGAAGAACGATGTTAATAACGAGGAACGGGAGCCATTCCCAGGTGTTCGCGTTTCAGAAGAAATCGACGTGACGGGTCACGATTTGCCTTTGCATATCAGCGTCAGCCGCTGGAAGGACGACTTTCGCGAGAAATGTGTCGCAACGCGGTAAAACTCGTGCAGATCGCGATCGACCGTGTAAAGGGGAGAACGTGCGCGTATGTCAACGATGTATGTATCCCCGATAGCAAATTTCTCGAACTCGGTTACGCCCCTGGATGTGTGCCGGACAGTTCCCAGGAATTCAGAACGAAACCAATAGCATGCCTCATTAGCCTGTCAAAAAATTATTTTTCATTGCGGGAGTTAATTGCAATCATTTTTTGTGAATACACATACCCTCAAAATCCTACGCAATTTCGAGAAAAAAATTCAGGAATGTGGACTTTTTCGGCGAAATTAAAGAATTTCAAATCGATATGGAAAAATTATTTTTAGTTGCGGGGACCAATTGCAATCATTTTTTATCAATACACATAACCCCGAAATCCCACGCATTTTCGAGAAAAAAATTCAGGAATGTGGACAAATTCGGCGAAATTAAAAAATTTCAAATCGATCTGGAAAAATTATTTTTAGTTGCGGGGGTCAATTATAATCAGTTTTGGTCAATACACATAACCCCGAAATCCTACGCATTTTTAAGAAAAAAATTCGACTAGATGCTAAAATTTTTCAGCGAAAAAAAAATTTCGAATCGTTCTGGAAAAATTATTTTTAGTTGCGGGGATCAATTACGATAATTTTTGGTGAATAGATATATCCTAAAAATCCTGCCCATTTTCGAGAAAAAAATTCGAGTAGGTGTGAAATTTTTCGGCAAAATTAAAAAATTTCAAATCGATCTGAAAAAATTATTTTTAGTTGCAGGGGTCAATTACAATTATTTTTGGTCAATACACATAACCCTGAATTCCTACGCATTTTCGAGGAAAAAATTCCTTATCGAAAACCTCATGTATAATGGAGCTCTAGAAAAATGCAAGGTCCAAGAAAAATTAAATAAACGATTTCGATAGTTTTTTAAGACCCCCAAGCTGTGAGAAAACAAGATTTTTTTAAAGTATCTGAGTAGAATATCCTCTCAAGAGTGGATGGAGCAAAGAGCTCGTATTCTCGATACTCTCTCGCTTCAGAGTGGACAACAGCCATAAGTCTCGCTTCTGACCCTCCCGTTTCGCCTCATGCTATCGAGAGGACGTATCTACGTGTCTCCAGCGAATATAGCAACGCGAATACAGACACGTTTCGCGTTGATGTATGCTGCGTTCTCTGGATCGCCACTCGGATCGAGCATGGACCGAGATCGCAGTAACCCCTCGAATAGCCCGGAGAACGATAGCTCCGTCGATCTATCTTTATTATTTTCCACGTACCATGCAATCGACAACCCACGATCTAGACCAGCCGTTCTCGATCTACGGTTTACCTCCTGTCGATGCCCATAGATCCTTCAGCTCGCACCGAGTCTGCAAAACAAATCGAAAACCAAGTTTCTTTAAACAAGAATTAATTTTCGTCGCGTCAGAACGTCTCTGTACCGTGTAAATTACCGGTTTTACGCGGGAAAGTTTCCGGCAATTTTTCTTTAGGTCCAGGTTCCTTCGATCCGAACTCCCAGACCACAATTACGTCGTGTTCCTTTTTGTTCTCGCGATGGAAAGCAAGGATATCGTGTTCCTTTCCTGATCCGTGCCCGCGCCGTTGACACGCGAGAACCTCGAAACGAGTATCGTCCATCGCGGGGAAGTTCATTTTTTTAAACGATCGCCAACTCGAGCTCGAGTTCGCGTTCCGCTCGATAAACGCTTCTTCCAAACGTTTCTTTCGCGGCAATTTCGCAACCCATGCTTCTCGTAGCAGTGCTTTCTTACGACGGTTGTTACTCGAATGTGGTTCTGGCTAGGATCATCCTGAACGCGTAACAGGATGCCGCGTGATAACTTGAAACGGCCGGGCAGATATACTATCGCGTATAAGCAATGGCGCGGCTCGAGATCGGCACCGATATATGCTGTTCGTGTATCTAGGCGCTATATTCCCTTGGATCCATAAGCGATCGTGTACGTTCGTTTCAGTCAGACCGGAGTTGAGGCATGGTTAACGCCTGTTGCGTCCGTGCAGCCTTGAAACTTGCTACATGATCGATACAGCCATAGTGGTATCGAAATTATAGTTCTCCGTCTTGAAAATTATATACGTCATTTTACATATGTGAACGAACAGTTCACAATTTTTATATTGTACACCAATGACACTTTTCTACTAAAAAGTTCTACTAAGAATGTTGTAAAAATTCTACGTAGATCTTACAGTGTGAATAATAAGTACAAATTTGCTCGATTTTCCTCTATTTGGGAATATTTACTCGTTGATTCGTACAATCTATAATTCATTTATATAAAAAGAAGTATCACAGTTGTTTGGTCGTAACGTCGACGCCATGTTCCATGAATGTCATTTTATCGTTTAAAAACGTTTATTGCCGGGTTATTTATACTCCGACAACATTACTTTCGAACGGCTAGCTCAAATGTATCCGTAAGAAAATATCGCGAGCAGATCTCGTAAAATTTCTTCATCGAGCCGCGCAGGAGTGGTTTTATTAGCTTTCCAATCGATGACATTACGCAATGCGGGTCTAAATTGACGGAGCTAAACAATCGAACGCGTCGATCCCGATAGGAGAGATAAAATTTCGTTGTCCATTAGCGGACCGCCAGATGAACAATCCGCGATGGAAAAACTCGCGGAAACGAGCAATTACGACTGAATCTGCGGTCGTTTGCCGCAATGAGCATTAGCGATCCCTTTTCGTTCGATGGCGGGGAGTTTATTGCGCGCTTCCATCGCTCGAAGATATACAGGGTATCTCGTGATAAACAACATCGCCAAAAGACGTTGATTCTCCATACAAAATAAATCGCAACAAAAAGTCGCTCACGATTCCCTAAAAATCTCCTCGACGAATCTATAATATTTCAAAGTGATAATTTACAGAAGATTAATTTTCGTAGAATAATCCACGAAGTTGAAACCCATCTTCGAAATCACTACGTTTCGAGTCGTGCTCTAATACTCTAAATATACAAATTCTTAGGATATTAAACTTATCATCAATAGATCGAGGACTAATTCTTTGGGGCCCAGAGTTCGCCAAATCGTAGACCATAAAATCGGAATTCGTACTTTTGTATAATACTTTTATCTTTGGTTCAAACATCGTCAGTTTGATCGTTTAATTTGTGGTCACCCTGTGTAGACGTACGCGAGGCGCAAATTACACGGGGCCGGGGTTCTATTAGGAGCAGAAACAAGCCATGTGGCATATTGCACCACGCCGTCGACCCACGATAGTCCAGGACTTAACCAACACCGCACGATATCGGCCCTAACTGTCCATCTAATTACTCGTATTATCTCGAAAACGAGCCGTATCTCGGCGTCGATCTACCGCAACGCGTCCGAGAACGCGATTTTTCCATCGTTAACCAGTCATCCCCGCGGAAAGAGTATCGGGAACGAAAGGTCAGTCGTTCGCCTCCGCGGTTCTGGGAACGTGAAAATTTCATCAACGTTTCGCCTTGGGAAGTGCCAGCTAGTCGACGTCAGAACCCCGTAACGGTTATTAAAATCGGAAACAATCGCGTCGTTATTTTAATGAACGCTCTGACGTAGACGGGATTACGATTTTTTTTTACGGACGCGTAACACTCGCGTTGCCATATAATCCCGCGAAACTGACGCAAGGAAGGAAACTCTTACCGCAACGTCGATGATACGGACGTCCATTCAGGATTTAATCGTATAAATTTTTTATCCTTTATTAATATGGTGTGGAGTTATTCAGGACTAGATATTTTATTTCAAGGTTTCCAAGCAGAGTTTAACAGTTGTTCAACGAGCTTACTAGCGAAGAATTTTTCGTCTTGAAGTCTTAGTCAATTTTAGACCTTTCGAGTAGATAGAAGTACGGATAGAAGTTCTGTGGCGACGGTTCCCGAACTCGCCGGCAGAGGGCTACGCTCTACCTTTCTCTCTCACAAGTACTCGACCATTCAATGTCCCGGTGTTTACGAAAGTTACAATTATACAATTTTGTCGTGAATTTTGACCAACCATCGACAGAATGAGATGTCTCAAGTATCCCACGATTATCTGGGATAACTTTCCCAAAACGGGAAAGTTAAAAACGGGGGGTTAAAATGGAGCCGGAATCTTGCTATTTGAATGTTGCTAACAACAAAGTCGACGTCGACGTCGACGTCGATTCCGCGAGTGAACGTCGTGCACCACGCATTGAAAATGCCCTGGGTATAACGCCTGCGCAGGTATCCCCCAGGTAGCCTTGAGACGCGTTTCCAAGCCTTTCCCTGGATCTTACGAACGAATCCAATCGGCGATCGTCGCCGAATTCTTTGCTCCGTCTGACCCCGGACGCCAGGCGTCGCGCTCTCGTGAAAGTGAAATCGCCAGCGCCGGACCTTCGACACTAACTTATCGCCTGGCTTCGTCGCGACGTTCGAGTAGCCCCATTTTCAGGGCCGATGTTCTCCGGGGGGTCCCCCCTACGTGTCCCACGCGCTCAAAATATATCCTTTCGTTTCTCTCTGCAAAGGACGCGCCCCTCGAAACCTTCTTCGACGGACCTGTTTCGCAACAGGTGCAATTTGGGCCACGAAGACTAATGTCGATCGATCAGGATCACTGGGGGCTTTCTTTAACCTCCGGTTGGTTCCTTTGGATCGCAGATGACCCACAATTGTTTCGATTTACAATTTATAGAATTGCGTGTGGATATTAGTTTCGCTCGAACAATTTCTAAACTAAAATACCTTCTACAGGTAGCAAAATGGCGTCCAGTCGACCGAATGCATTTCATTGCTCCTTTACACGCCTTTAAACAATCTAATGCGTTACGAGCGTTGGTTTCATTTTCTGCTGATCGCGTATTCAGATTCGAAAAACATTCCTGTACGAATAACACAGTGGTATGAACTAGTTGCATAGGCATGTGTAATAATTAAGTGCACCTATAATATACGATTCTCTACAGGTCCCGAAATATTTAAAGTAATTTCCCGGAGGATCCGAGAAACAGTGCGCAATACCGCCTTTTATATCCTTTTCGTCGTGTTTTGTCAATGCACTTCTAGGCTGGTGCTTTCCCAATCCACGGTGGTTTCTTTCTTCGATTGTTGCAACGTGGTTTATGGTTCCTGTCTTTGTTCCCGCCTATCCTCTCCCGGTGTTCAGAATTCGTGTCGACGTTTTCGTAAATTTAACCACGTCTCGGTCGGCTGGAAATACAACGATCTCGGTATCTCCCCATTTACGAAATACAAATATCGAATTATCCGCGGCTAGATCGCTAGAGTCGCTTTGTTGATCGGCCTTTTGGACGTTCGATCCCGCGCGCGGAGGACGCTTTCTCACAGACGTCGCGAAGAAAGCGAGGAAAGGAAGTCCGCGAAGATTTATAAGCTTCTCGTCGAGCGACGACGCCGGGAGCCCCGATTCCCGCCGCGCGGATCTGAAAATTTTATATTCCCAGCCATTGTCGCCGGTTTCGTAACGACGCGTAACAACGCTCGATCCAATTAAGAAGCGGTAACGCGCCGTTGATGCGTGTCAATAACGAATATGATAATGAACCGACCCCGCTCGTGGAAAGTTCTCGCGCGTAAACGGATAGCGGATACGTTCGACCGGTTATCCGTGATCCGGTTGCTTTTGTTTCCCCCGTTCGAAGGTCGTCCCCGTCTATTAGGAACCGGGTCGACGACGACTTTGATCTATTTTTCAGGCCACGGATCGCCTCGATCGCGCGAGTCCGGTTGCGTCACTGGACAAAGCCTTTTGTGTCATCGACGCCTGCACAACGCTCGAACGCTCCACGAACAAGGGACGAACATCTTGTAAACCGATTTGCAACATCGAACAACGCGTATCGCGATCCTTTCATCTCCATTTTCTACGACGATTCTCCCAAGTTTGGCACATTTAGTTTAAACGATATTTTTATAAATATAGTGTCGCTACGTACATTTACTCCCACATTCGTGTTCCTACACTATGATGATTCACTTGGTAACTTAAAGGAAACTTGTTTCTCATGTGCAATTCTTTTCATTTATTTTTACCTGATGTTTATTACAACTATGGGGTATTACGAAGTAGTTTTTCTTTTATTTGTTAATATATACTGGAGCAAGTGATGTCCAACCTAGCACTTCTCTAATTGGATTAGAGTCATTGTTTCCAACGTAACACAACCATTGACTCTTATTTCTAATTTACTCGAATACAAGTCCTCAATTTTTCCTTTACAAACACACAAACTTTAGCTTTTCGATACAAAATTCCTCTGTTTCTACTAAGAATCTAGATGAAGTTTCAGTGAAACTTAGCCGTTTACATGGAACCGTGATAACAATTACATGTTCGAGGGAGCGCGAGGCGGTCGAAAATTTGCATAACGTTTGCGCAATTCTCATTGGACGGCACAGATTCGGTAATCGCAGGGACAAACGCTTTCTTTTCTCGGTGACCGGTGTCCTTAAATCGCGTCCGCGGGCTTAACTTTATACATACGCGTCGATATTCCGCGACGGGTTCTGATTTACTCGCGTACGGTGTGCTTGCGCGCGGAGAAAGCCGACTAACGGGAGAAAAGAAATCGCATCTCGGGAAAGAGGGAGAAAAAAATAAACTTTCCGTCGATCGTTTCTGATTGCGCAAACGACGATGAAAATTCCTGGCGAGCGTACGAAATTTGGCGCCAAGCAATTACAATCGAGCCGAAATTAATTTCTACTTATCGAGCCGAGTTTAATTTTGAAGCTAAAATACGGGAAGCAGGAAGTTATTTTCGATCGATACGTGGTACTAAATGATTCGCTGAATTATTGTACGGGCAGACGCGTTCGCTTCTGTCAATTACAGAATAAAAATATAACACTTGAAGTTTCACTTTGAATTTCTGCCGAGTAAGCATCGTTACCTCACCCTGTACAATCGCTACGACTTACCGCGATCAACAGATAGGTCAAGCTGAACGAAGGTACACGCAGATAACACGTATTGTTCAACAACGATTTCGAGCACGTTATAACATTATTCGGGACGATGAAAAGAACCGCGAGGCTGAATTTATCGTTTTGCTACTGATTTATTCTGTGCGTGTCTCAATCAAATCGATGCGTGCAATCAAATCGTAGGATGGTAGTACGTTGCAGGTCGAATCGAAAGAAATAAAATTGTTTTTACACTCTTTAAGAAGAAGGTGGCGGGCTTATTACTGGAGCAGAGACCACGTAGCTGGATTTGGAGCTACCTGTGCCGGAAGATCCTTTCCCGGGCGTGTCGAAGCCTTTTGACGAGTCCTTTCCTCTCCTTAGACGGTGATGTTGACACGATAACGGATCCGTAGCGAAAGAGAGCAGCTCGACGCGAGGTTTCGCGAGGCCGACCGCGCCCCACCACCAAACCACGCGTATTGGCCAAAGGCGTGTTTACACGCGCGACAACGTCTTAATTCGAAGCGTAGAAACGATTACCAATTTCAATGATTACGTTTAGAAATAATACAGACAATAAGGAATCTTTAAAATGTAGCATATGGAAAAAATTATATAAGGAACAAGAATTGATGAAATAAGACAAGAAAGTAGCTTACGTGGAAATCGAAGATTATGCAACCCGCAAGATAGTAAAAATATTAAAAGAAAACTACGCTACGTTCAAGTACATAAAAATGTAAAAGTCGTCGTTGATCCGGTGGAAAGGCAAAGATTCTCAAAGCGTTGTAAGAAATCCTATTAAGTATTGCGTAATATCGTGACACGTGCAAATCTAGATTGTCTTTACTGCGGGGACAAAATTGTGGCACGAGAGGTCCGATCGTCGTCGACGAAAAGAACACACGTCAAAAAGATAAGCAGACGGATAATCAGAGTGGAACAAAGCGCGAACTGTACCTCGAGATCGGCGATTGGTCGTCCAATTTCAGCCGGGACAATTGTTTTCAGCGGACATGTTACGCGTTCTCCTTGCATAATCGCGCGTCTGTTGCGCTCTGAACCGTTCCGGGGAGGAATCGAGAGTAGATCTGAAACCATAGTCTTCCATTATTGTTACTCCAGCATTGAAGTCACCGGAGTTCGAATGCTCGGACGCAGAAAAATTCACCAAGGGTCCAAGCAAAATAATACGATTATCCGGGTACTTTCTGCCTCGATTGATCTCAGATTACAGATGATCTAATCTGATACTTAATTAGCTGTTAACAAACCCTTTGCGACGCTAATAGAACAGACTTTCCACGGCGCGTACATTCGAAAGTTTTGACACGTGCACGTGGAATTCTAAACAGTTTAGGACTCGATAATGACTTTCTTTCGTGTTATCAAATTGAAAAAGGCCTTCCTCGGAGTAACAGATCGAAAGAATACTAGGTTGATAAATTATTATTTTTTTGTCGATATTAACACGCGAATCGGTCGTGGAACGATGTAATTTCTCCAGTCCGCGAAACTTTGTGCGCGTATTCAAACTTTCGATCGTCAATGCGCAGCGAAAACACGAGCCAGCGACTGCCATTCCCGGCGGTCAGCTGATACCAATGAAACCGATATCGAAGGCGGTCGCATACAGACGTTCACCTCGTTACACGCGCTCGTTGAACAGGTCTGCATTAAAGACACGCTTACGCGCGTGTACGTGCGTCGATTACGTGGGTGCACCGGCTTCCACGTCGACGCTGAGAGAAACAACGACTCACCAGTCGCTCCAGATCATAACACGGTGGATGGAAAATACTTTTATCCATTCTTTGCTCCGCATATACATCCACGAAATCTACGAATACAAACGATATTTCAAATATCTCACGAAGCAACTTTTTCGAAGCTCACGACAGGTGTGAAAAAGTCGATCTTTCGTAAATATCTCTGAAAATATCGGATTTACCGCGACGATTGGTATTACCAAAAATGAAGACACGGAAATTTTCTATAAAAATGGTGTCGTGGGTTTTTTTCATACAACCAGTGGTTTAAGAATATTGAGAGAATTTAATAATTATCGAAAATTTAAGCACGATGTTTTGTTGTATTTGTCGAGGTCCAAAGTGAGCGTTAGGGGATATTTGCTCAGGCCATGCACTTGGACGTCCATTGAACGATACCTCTTCTCTGTTCGGCGCAGCTGCGTCCGTTGTAGCGATCTACAGGTTGCTTCACCTGAAATCGAGGATGGCTGACGGGTTGGCTAATGGACGCTTTCCTAGCCTTCACAGCTTTTGAACACAATGAACGTGTTGCGCGTGCCGAAAATTAATTGGGACGAGAGATAGGTAGATCGATCGCGGGTGTTTGTTAGGAAATAAATGGGCGTGGCAGGAGATATACAACCGTTCGATCGCCGATCGCGATAGTCCGTTGCTGATTTCCACGAACGCCGGTTAACCCTTTCATTTCCATCGTGGCCACATCACCACATATTCACAACTACTCACTTAAATATCTACCGTAATCCACTAAGCATTTTCCATCTTTTAAAAATCATTTTTTAACATATACACAGTTATTCTAGTGCGTGAGCGATCTACAGTTCTAAAGAAAGGAAAACAAAAATGCTTTAATAGCTTCCATTGTCCTATAATGCAGATTTTACTTTGCAAATACTTTAGACTTTCCGAAAGATCAAAGTGCATTTAATTCGTTTAACGACTGAAATTATAATTACAAGTTTTTTAACCGTAGAGTAAATTTTTGGTTATAGAAAGTGGGCCGCGGGACCCTTTTTTGGAGAGGCCTGTTTCGCATACTTCTGGCTACGGTGTAAACAACGACCCCGTTTTTGTTTGTGCACTTTCCACAAATTAGTACGAACGTACAGCAACGCAATTGCGTTTTGGTTGCTCCGAATAACGATGAATAAATACGCGAAACAATAGAAAAACTCTTTGCCCGACTTTGGTAATACGAGCAATCTTCTCTACCGTAGATTTTCTAATGCTGGTTATGGTACGGCGAGAAATACCGTAAAATTAATCTAGAATTTGTAAGAGACCGTTCGTCCCACTATTTTCCCAGTCGTTGGTTGACCCAAGTTTAGGTTCCACGACCACATTCCTTTCCACGTATGCCAACGAACGTATTTAGTTTCACGGAATTTTTACTGCTCTTCGAATCCCCATAAAATAACCAAACAGAAATTAAACAATCAACGACAGGTCGTTAATCTTCGGGCCCCTCGAGGAGAAAAAGAGTTTCGGCTACCGGATCCACGGTTCGATACTTTTTCTTTCGTGAAGCTATTTGCATACTCGGTGAGGGATCGAGGACAAAATCCGATACCTTGTCGATTAAATGAATCACAACGTTTTTTTACTTGCTCTTGCATGTTAACGAGGAATTTTAATTATACCGAATTGAAATGTCCAGAAGTCGATGCTCCGTGTCCAGTTTTAAAATTCCACCGTGTAGCGTAGCTTTTTTTGTTTTAAATTGGTCAATCAAGGGAAAGAGAAAGAGAGTTTAGTAAAGTTTCTGTTAAAATTCGAGACTTTTTCAGGTTGCACCATAGCCTGTACAATGCTCGATATAATGGCGGTCGGTTGTATCGCTATTAATTGCGAGAACAGTAGCGGTGTTTAGTATCCAGTGACTGTAATAACCACCGGCGCAACTCTTAATTTCCATTCATACGAACGGAACGGTAGCTGCTGCGCGACTTCTCGTGTAGAACCACTTTCCATAGAAAGTCCCGTCTTTTGTTTTCCTAGCGGCTGTCTAACCGAGACACCGAAAGAATCCCAGATCGTCTTGGTATTACGAATGACGAAACGCGTCGCCACGTGACATAACGATACCCGTGATCCGTTATGTCCGGGTCAGGAACCACCAGCGTGGAAGAAACCCAATGAAACCTTCGTGGGTGTGTTCGACCACGGAAATTAAGGTCGACCGAAACCAGCAACATTGCACTGCGAAACGGAAAGAAACTAGACCACGTTTACATCTCTCTAATCGCTGATAAGGAACCTTAAAGAGCTTTGACCATCGTTTATTGAGCGTACACAATAAATCAATCCAGTATATTTTTATACGCAGGTTTCAGAGCCTGTAATAATACCGCGAACATTGAAAATTTATCGAAATCGTAAAGATATGCGGTAAATTTAAATAGTGCAATCAGACCATGATAAACACGATCTAGTTTCGATGTATCTGTTTGTAGGTTAATTGCACGAGTTTCATGCTCTTTTATGCGTTAAACTTCGAACGTTACTCGTCTTTGAAGTTTGACTTCCATGCCTGGAAATCGCATTGATCATTCCAACGGTGACTCCTATCGATTTTTATTAATTTAAACGTATTTTAAATCCTCATCCCCATCCAAGCCTGTTAGATTTGAGAATTGCTAATTTGTTCAGACGCCAAAGCGTGAACCTCGAATGTATTAGCCGCTCAAGGCCATTGCAGAATCCCCCCCCTAACGTCATAAAGTCCATTGGAGGGGATTAACGAAACGGAACTCTTTCTTGTCTCGAAGACCGTAACGGTGGAAGGAAAAAGGAGATGCAAAAAGGCTTCGTGTGTCCCCAGGAACCGTTCACCTCATTATGTACCCTGTTCCCGCGCATGGAACGCGCGTGCGCGCGTGTTACAGTCCGACGAGCGTTTACACGGCTGCGCAGCGTACCGTGGCGGGCATCGAGAGCGAAAAAGATAACGCTCGGACCGATCCGCGATAGCGAGAGTGAGATCGAGGCCTTTCGAAACCACGGACGCGGGAATATTCCCATGGGAAATGTGCTCGGACATTTCGACCGCCGGCACGCCGCGCGGAGAATCTATAATCGGCCGTCGTTTGGTCGCTTCCGTCCTAACCAGCGTTTCCCAACACTTTATCGATCTTGTTCAGTCTCCAAGGTTTTAATAATTCGAGAAAAAAACTGTCTATTAACGTGAAAGAATAATTTTTTTTTTTACTGAACAATATAACTTTCTAGTTGCTGCAAAATAGTCAGAATCCTCCCATTAGTGGAGAGAATGATACAAGTTGAGAAACACTGGCGTAGAGAATTTGAAGAGCGTGTTTCGGGTTTCACGATCGGTGGTCGTAAAACCAATTTTAGGTTCGTGTCCTGGTTTATGTTAGGGCTTGGAACGTTTGAATATTTCGTAATAGTTTTGGTACCGTTTAATAGAAATAAAGATTAAGAACGAACGAAGAAGTTGAAGTACTTATATGTAGTGTGGCAATGGCGATAGTTCTATGGACTTTCTAATAATTCTTTGGAAACATCCACGTGGAATCTTCAGCAAAAACGCTCCCATTGCGAGAAAAGGAAAACGAAATCCACGTGGAGTTGAAAAAGAAGGAAATCCTTCGCGGTAGGTTGAACGAATAGAAAATCGATTCTTAATTAACTCCTCGAACGCAATGCTCGGTGTGCCGTTCAAGGTGTAATGCACCTCTAATTTTTCAACGTGTTCTCTCTAAAATAATCGTATCAACACCTCGGATCCATTTATCACACCCTAATGGCTTCGTTTCTAAACGAGAAACCTTCGTACGCGTTGCAAATATTCTCTCGAAATGTAACAGAATTCTCGTTGCAGTTAAATTACTATACGAGCAATTATAATGCTTCGTTTTCGATGCAATCTATTTTAAAATATCGAACCAGGCGTGTGACGCGACGCAAGTAGAAGCAGCGAGCGATGGACAGACATAACCCACGAACATTCAAATTAAATTTTTTACTCACTTTTTTACTCATTTAGGTATTAACTCTTTGCCATTTTTATCAATTTTCTTAAATCTCAAGAACTTTACATTCGTGTAAATTGCGTTTCGTATTGTACGATCTTCCGAAGCCACGGAACAACTTTTTTACGTTAACTCGACCTTTAAATGATCAGAGCTCGAACTTCCTGCGATGTTAGTCTTAAAAACTCAGCCTTTAGAGTTATTTTCGGGATTCTGGAGACGTCCAGACGCGTCTGGTCACCTGTTTCCCCGTTCTACTCGCGTCGTGTCTTCCCATGCGGTCCCGTTCCACTGAAATCGTGCAGAGTTTCGTAAAGTCGCGGTTTCGCGGCGCGTGTACGATCGCTGACAAAGGTTAGGACGCGATTCGACACCGTCGTGGGCCCCGTTCTCAATGGGGAAACGAGCGCCACGAATTTACGACCGATTCCCCGCGAAGATAAACGAGATAGCTTGTCATTGTTTAGCAGTTTTGCCCAGATGGGACTGTGTAACGGGGTTCGTATCTGGACCAGGGATCGATACTCGCGAACAGGCGCGATCCACGACGCCGCGACGTAGTTAAATCGCGAAAACGCGAGACGACGGGTTCTGGAAGCCGAACTCGTGCAAATCGTTCCTTGGGAAGCGATCGTGCGTGTCTCGCTTTTGTCCTGGCCGCGGGGGCGGCAAAATCGGAACGCAGCCACGATGGGAACTGGTCTCAGGAAATTTTGAAACCGTCGTACAAGCTGTCTCGGTCGTTTCGCGCCTTTCTAACGCGCTCGACGAAATAGCAAAGGTGAAACACGTCGTTCGCGCACACCCCTTGCCAACTGCGTAACCTTCACGGTCGATCGATACGTTTCCACGCTTGTTTGCGTTCGTAAAGAATCAGATCCCCGTGAATCGAGGCTGGAATGCTCCGTACAGCCTCTCTAAACTAGGCCTGGGACCATCTCGTAAAACATCTTCAAAAAGCTTAAAAAAACTGAAGTCTAAAATTCTCAGATTAAGACACTAGCAAAGAAATACCGTCCACGACTCGTACTGTGAATAAATCGATTTGTGCAAGTCGCGTTTCGTATTGTACGATGTCAAACGTGACTTTGACTCGAGTTTCTAAACGAACAAAAATTACAAACACTTCCTTATAGATTAAATATATAGTATAAAATAATCGAGATGGATCTAAACGATCCCGTTGGTGCTTAGATGCGCCTCCGTTGGCATTCAGAAGAAATTGCCTCTCGTTTTGTTACTTTCAACGACGGTGTCGAGCGTTCAGCGGAAGTCTGCTAAACCCACGCTAGATCTTTTGTTTTCGTACTTTCTTTCGCACTCTCTCCTCGATGATTCGCGCCGAATTGTTGGGGCTGACGCAACCGCGAGCCACCGATACCGATCACCGGGCACGGTAATTAATAGCGTGCTCGTTCGGAACGGAATAATCGTGCCTAACGAAGCAACGATCGTCCATGGTTTCAGACCGTTACGTCCACACGGGGACCGAATCCGCGCGATCTTTGATCGCAATTCCTACCTTACACCGTGCTCGAACTGCTTTCTTTCCCAAACACCCGTAATCGCAATAACAACGGTTGCATCGCTGTCGGTGGCTTTTAATTAACCGACCATCTGACCGAATACGATCCTCGTTCGCATCGGTAAACCGAGTCTTCCGTGTACAACGCAACAGTTACCTCTTTCTGACTCGATATCTCACTTTCCTCGATCGTTCTGCGAATTTTTGAAGACCGTGAATTTTATCACGTAGACCACGTACGTTCAGTGTCAATAAATTTCCTGTCAGGGATCTCGAAATTGCCACGAGCGACCAGCAGCGTGACACAACCGAGATTATTCGTTCATCACGATCCGATGCTAATTTACATTTAGACAAATATCGTTGTCGCAGTGCATTAACGCTCATATTTTTCGTGTTAACCAAGAATGATCAGTTTTCTTCCGGTTTTTGTTAATTACACTGTTGTATCTAATATACAATTTGAAGGAAAACGAATATTGTCATCCCTTAAACTGTTGGATTAAACATGATCAGGCATGAGCGTTAAGGGGTTAATTGCAACGGTTGGTACCACCTAAAATCTTTTCACTATTAAACAACGTTAAGACTTAGAGGCAATTTAAAATTTGTCGCACCTATTTTTGTATCCCCAAAGATCGCGAGCTCGACAACGCGTTCGAAAGGATCAACGATCGTTTCGATCGTTTGGAGCCTCCTGGCACGCCTCGCTTCCGTCACCTGGCTGTCGAAAACTCAGTCACGTATCCGGTTACGGAGTCATCGTGCTTTCCTCTTCCTCGTGCCGCTTTCACGGCTGAATCGGAAGGTTAAGGATCCCCGATCGGTTGTGTTTCGCGAGTCAACCTTCGATCGATCCTCCGAGCGTCGATCGCCGGAGACTCGTCCGATATTTCACCGCGACTCGTAGCCAGGTAACGATCGACGCAGGGGAGAGGATCGTGGGATCGAGCCAACGAATGCCAACGAGGTCGAGGAGTTGGCTTTAGTAATCTTCAGGGACCAGGTGAATCGTGAGTGGGTGTTCCCAGGTGATCCGCAGGGTGCAGAGCCTGGGCGAGGGGCGTTCACCGGTTCGCGGTACGTGCTCTCGCGTGTAGATCGCTGAAAAGGAGAACAAAACGCGATCTCCCGGATCCGTCTTTCTCATAAACCGGCGATTAATCACGGTTAAAAGGGTGAGCGGAACGACGCGACGTCTATCCCACGGCGAGCTAAATTTCTGGCTGGAGAGCACTGAAATCACAAAACAATGTCTCTTGAAACCATTAAAAATTATTATGCGCGATTTCACTGTCATCGATCGACCGAATTTGTTTAGACTCTAGTCTTAAATATGTTTATAGATCCTCATAAATTATACGTATTACCCTCGTAGAGACAGTCTGACATCGAATAAAGTAATATGTCGCTGTTTCACTGTTCGACCGACCGATTTTGCTCGCTCCTTCGTGATAAAAATTTCTTTAATGGTGTGATATTTCTGTTGTAAGAGATATACAAGCCACGAATAATTAACAAGTCCCATAATTGCGAGCAGATAGAGAGCTGTTACGTCGGAATGAGTCACGCTCGCACGCCGCGAGAGGCCCCCCCTCGTTAATAACGTTTAATCCCAGAGGCCTGTTCGATAAGTCCGACGTTCTAATCGGCCGTCTAGCACGTGGGAACCCGGACTGGCCGTTTGAAGTTCGCTAGAACGAAGGATTACGGTTCGCGGAGGAGCTGCGAAACGGTAGTCGATCGGTCCGAGAGCTTTACTTTCACGTCACTCTCCCCCTCGAATCGGTTCACGGTGTTACACTGGTCGATCTACACCCATCGATCTACCGATCCGCGAGATCGGAACTCGTGTTCTCCGTTTTATCGTTGACGCGTCGAGACCCCAATTATTGGCCCCGATGCCTCGATAATCAATAAGTTCCCATCGAAACAGCGAAATCGTGGCTCAAGTTGCTTCCATATTACGAATCGAGCCTCTTATTTAATCTACACCGTCTAATTACCACGAATTTTTATTGCATAAATACTGTTTTATTTTTTTTCTTTGCAAACAGATTCTGGTTGACTCCAATTATTTTTATTATCGTTATCGTGAAACTCTCTGTATTTTCCAGGAAACGTCGACGCTAGTCGGAAAAGCGACCTCGAGCGATCGTCGCCTCTTTCGGCGGACGCGTCTTTTCACTTTTAAGGCCACGTCCAGCTGGACGTGGCACCGTTACACGATTGCATTCACACACCGAGACGCCAGTCTAGAAACACCGACTCGCTTGACCAAGAAGCCAGCCGCGGCCTTGTAAACTCTCTTTCACCGGAGGATTCTCGGTTTGCGGCCGATTCGAGCAGGGAATCCCCCTCGATCCAGCTAGAAAACCGTTTCCATGAACGCGATGGCACAATCCTCGAGGTCGTACTCGCTCGCGTATCGGGATCTGTTAACACCTGCGCGAACTCCTCGAATCGAACGTTTACATTTCACCCAGGTGAAACAAATTACATCGAAAATCCCTCTGGATACTAGATCCCTTTTTAATTTACTTTTAGTCTTCGGGCGATTAAATTTGATTCGTAAACATAAGAATGCAACCTTAAGCTTGTACAGAAACTCTTCTCGTTTTTTAAATTTTGTTGAACCTCGTTGCGGAGCTCAGCCAGACTCCTCAAAGCATTACAGAGATTACGATCTCTGGATTCTTAACGCTTCTATTCACCGTGACCTAAGAGCGTTAATAGTGAAGGAAGAAATCATCAATTATAGCTAGCAACGTCATAACAACCTCGAGAGCCTGAGCACCAGCTTGCAGTAATCTCGTTGGCTATGAGAAATCATCTTCCCTCTAAGATCCGCAAACTAATATGGTGCCAAGAAGCGAAAGAAAGTCGCCATTATCGAATGACTACTGCACTGAAGAATTTTGCCACTCGTGGTATTCGCTCATGATACTCCGCGTAGTATTATTACCAAGCAACAATGGATATCCGAACCCTGGAAATCATTAATCAGAATCAGAGACACGATTGAAAAATTCAAGAAACACAGAAACTAATCTCTCTTACAAACGATGATGGGGCTATCGACCGTATAATAATTAATCAATATCAATGATAATGAAAAATGAAAAGAGCAAACAGAATGATACACGATAAATACACCTGTTGTTCGTATTTTCGAGCATTCCTGATCCAAAAGGGCCCAGTACCTCCGCCCGTGTCGCGTTTAATAGCGAGGGAACACGAGTTACGAAAGCGAGATGCGTTCTGGATCGCACAATGACCAAGTTAACCGTATGTATCGCTTTCGAGAGAAATCCCCCCAAGAAAGTTTTCCTCGGCGCTTGTAATTGGTCCACGCGAGGCCAGAAACTGGGTCGCGGCGTTATTCGCGGCTGTCACGTATCATCTCGCATTGCGAAACCGAGATTACGGATTTAATTGCCGGCTGCGCTGATACGATTCTCGCAGGAACGTCTAATTACGTTAGATTCCCACTTTTGGGCCTCCGAGAAGCGCCATTGCTCGCGCCAAATTTCAAATCCGCTCGAAACGATCACAATCGATTTCAATTGAGTCGCTAACCATCCACGATGACTCGAAATCGGAAGACGAAGCGATGGTTAAAGTGATTTTTTATAGGATGGTCAAATTAAAATAGTGTGTAATTAAATTAAGAATAATTTGGTTATTATTTCTGAATTATTTTTTTGCTATATATGCTTAAGAAATAGCTATTTTATAAAAATTGTATGTCTTATTGCTGAATATATGAGTCTCGAGAGCAGCGACTCGGAAAAAGTAAGATGGCCGTTAACGACGAGGATCAATTGTCGTGTTTTGAGCACAGAATTTTAAAATTGCCCGATCAAGAATAGTTTTATTTCTTGTTTTCTAGTATATACACTTCAGAAATAGCTTTTTCTATCAAAATTGTATGCCATATCACTAAATACACGAGTCTCGGAGCGTCTCGGAAAAAGTAAAATGGCCGCCAACGACGAGGATCAATTGTCGTGTTTTGAGCACAGAATTTTAAAATTGCTCGATCAAGAATAGTTTTATTTCTTGTTTTCTAGTATATACACTTCAAAAATAGCTCTTTCTATAAAAATTGTATGCCATATCACTAAATATACGAGTCTCGGAGCGTCTCGGAAAAAGTAAGATGGCCGCCAACGACGAGGATCGATTTAATTGATAACTCAAGTTCTGAGCACCGAATTTAAGAATTGTTAGGGACACCGAGGATTTAGCAAATGCAAACGAGTTGTTACGTTTTCCATGGAACACCCAGCGACGAGTTTCTTGCATTCTGGTGGGAATCGAGTCTGAGACGGGGGTTGTCCGCTGTGGTCCCCGTTGCCAGCGCGTGCAATTATTGTTGTTAATCGTCAGAACGTTTCCACCTTTCACTTTCGGTCCCTGTCACGGTGGAGCTTTTGACTCGTCGCCTAAACCGTACGTGCTAGACGGAACGACCGTTGCGTAAACGTGTTACGCATCCTGCGATCATTAGCATAATGCAACTTCCAACGTTCGCGGTGATACAGCGCGATGCGCATCTCCCGCGTTTTTCCAGCCGTTTCTCTCTCGAAGGTCGTTCTCGGCCGTTTAATAACGAGAAAGGTCGAACCGCGGATGTTTCACCGAATCTTGCGCCGTTTCCACTTTGTTACCGTTGCCCAACCGCTCGATCCCAATCTCTCGTCCTTCTCGAATGCCGGGGATCTCTCGATCTTCGAAGGATCTTCGCGCGAACTGCGCAGGGAAATACAAATTACAATCACGGGGCGCGTTAAACGATCGTATCGTCCCGTGTTTTATGAAATCTTCCGCTTATTACTCGTTCTCGAGTACTAGGGTCGAAAATCACCCTTAAAGTTGTGGTTTCAGTGCTTGAAATCGATTTTAGAATATTATATTGGAACATCGAATACTCCACTTTGCACAATTTTTATAATTACCCGGTTTGGAAGTCTCGAAAGTGGATCTTCGATGGCCATTTTTAAGGGGTTCAACCACCCTAGTTTTATGAATTTATTGTATTAAAACCATTCTCTCGATCGAAACTAAATTTTTACAGCTAACAGGGCATACGATAAGCTCTAAAGAAAAGTTTCCCTGTAGATTTTTGCGAACGAGTAAAGAAAATGGTGGTCACCTAGACCCTGGTCAATAATCTTACATCATCCCAGTTGTTTTCAGGAATTTATTCTAACAAACCCTCCATCGAAAATAAATTTTTATATGAAGCGTATAATAAGCTTGAAAAAAATTATAATTTTACCATACACTTTTGCCCAAAACCACGCTCTACAAGTATAAAAAATGGGAAGATATTATTTCAGTTGATATCTCAAGTTTTTAATATATAAACGCCGTTGTTTCTACAGTGTTTAGGGTCTCTGCGGTTCTGGTTACAAAGTCTGCAGATTGTCGACGGTGTGTCGTGTTCCGGGGAACCGTACGTCGATCCCCGTTTCCGACTGACAGGACAAAACGTGGGGTGCAACGGGTTTTACGGTAATCGATGCGGTTACGGCGGTCCACTTAGGCCGTTGAATCGATCCCCGAAGTCACGCGAGGAAAGTTAAAAACCGTTACAGGGAACAGATATTCCCAGGACCGTGGGCGATCGACGCGGAAACGATTTTTCCCTCTTAATTTATCGTCGAACGGACGGATTGGCCATTTTACTGTTCGAGCCTTTCAGTTCAGACACCTTCGAGAGGCTCTGGGGCAATTCTTTCCTTCTTTTTCTCTCCACACAGCCGCGATACTTAGTCCCTGGTCGGAAGTGGATCGAACAAGCGGTATAAATTCACAAGATTTACGGGATAGACGTCGAAACGCCTCGTTTGCCATTGCAATTTCGTGTTCGAACACCACGGAGTCACTTTGATTTTCGTAAAAGTCGGTTAATTTATTTTGTTCGGTGACGGATAATAAGCATCGAGTGGCTACTTTATCGATAAAAATAACGAGAAACAAATTCTCTAAGAGCTCGAGGAGCCAGTTCCCACGCGATAAATTCGAAAATTGATGGAATAACGGACGGTCGTCGATTCGTAGGCGAGCATGCAGCGTAACAAGAAAGTCTGGCAATGAAACCACCGTCTTCAAACGGTTCGCCGACCGGTTGATCGGTTCGCGTTTTCGATTCGCGGGCTGTTTTGCCGCGGAACGCGCCTCGCGATTACGAAACCGCGCCCGATCGGTGCGATTTACCCGAGGAAACTGTATCGGGGAAAGAGAAAGAGAGAAATCACCGTACTTTGCTCGCTGATCGATGGTCCAACGAGAGGCAAACTCGAGCAAACCCGCGAATCGAAATTGTATCGCGAAATTGAGGCGTGCTCCGCGAGCTTCCGCGTAGAAATCGCAACCGTACCCTCGATTTTGTTAATTACGCTCTATCCCATATGCCGTGCCATTTATTAACGGCAGAAATCATTTCTAGGGTGATTTATGGTCGGAGTTTCAGCGGGAGTCCTGGTTTTCCGAGCTCGTTATTTGCATCCTTGGTCGTGGCGAGTTCAATATTAATTTTTGACGTGTTTCCATGGTCTCTGTAACCGACGTTCATAAAAACTAAATCAATGTTAAGACAAACTCGTTCCAATGTTTACACGCCAGTGTTTTGGTATTTGATTTTTAAGGGGGCTCACCTGTCCCCCCAAAACCGGTTCCTAGCTTCTAACGGTTAAGAATACACACATACGTGTGTACCACCGTTAAAAAATGCTCGATTGTGTGCTTGAGAAATTTATTTTTATTTGTCAGAAAAACTGGACGCAAGTCCTCTCTAATCCAGAAATATGGTTCCAAAAAACAAGAGATTCCCTTTCAACCATCTACGTAAAATTTTCATGATCAAAATAAATATCTATGGAATGTCTCGATCCTCAAACCGGCCAATCAAGAAACTTCCAACGCGAACAATGATTCGTCGAACAAAGAAATTCCAACGGATTACTCGCGATGGCCAAAAATATTATGCCCCGAGAGACCGTGTTAAGAATAGTTGCACGTGCTTCAAGGTCCGCAGGACGAAGCAAGTGCATCCCCGAGGATGGCGACTCGACGATTTATCGCGGAGTTGCGTGCCCGCGGAAGGCAACGGGGATTACGAGTCCTGGATCTATAATAATTACACACTTTTCCTTTGCGTAATTGGACGCGTGACCGGTCCCAAACGAAACCGGCTCGCTCGTAATCGCGCGCGTAGCTAATTCGACCATCCACCGTGGCAGTCCTCGTAAGGAGCAATCAAATTATTCTACGATTACGTCCTGGATCGCTTTCGTCCAGCGCAGATGGTCTCCAGCCCCGTAACGTTTCGAATCTTTCGCGTTGGGTTGCTCCAAAATTGGCCCATAACTGTTTCAATACTTTGTTAGTATCTACATTCTTATATCGAAGCTGTTTTCAGGATATGTCTGCCTTAGAATCATTCGACATTGGAATGATATTAGATCATTGGATCAAACTACGAGTTGGAACGTTTTAAATGGGTTCATTACTGTTTAAATACTTTATTAGTATCTATATTCTTATATCGAAGCTCATTTCAGGATATGTCTGCCTTAGAATCATTCGACATTGGAATGATATTAGATCATTGGATCAAACTACGAGTTGGAACGTTTTAAATGGGTTCATAACTGTTTAAATACTTTGTTAGTATCTACATTCTTATATCGAAGCTGTTTTCAGGGTATATCTGCCTTAGAATCATTCGACATTGGATTGATATTAGATCGTTAGATCAAACTACGAGTTGGAACGTTTTAAATGGGTTCATAACTGTTTAAATACTTTGTTAGTATTTGTATTCTTATTTCGAAGCTCATTTCAGGATGTTATCTACTTGACAATCATTCGATATTGGGTTTTTACATTATTAGATAAAAATTATGAGTTGAAACGTTTTAATTATCAATAATGTCGTCTAGTCCTCTTTGGTTCCTCGTTGCAAGCCATACAAGCATCATAACGTTCGAATAACCAGAAATCCTAAATTAAATTGCAAATAAAGAAGGTACATTATTAAATAAAAATTACGAGTTGAAACGTTTTAAATATCAATAATGTCGTCTAGTCCTCTTTGGTTCCTCGTTGCAAGCCATACAAACATCATAACGTTCGAATAACCAGAAATCCTAAATTAAATTGCAAATAAAGAAGGTACATTATTAAATAAAAATTACGAGTTGAAACGTTTTAAATATCAATAATGTCGTCTAGTCCTCTTTGGTTCCTCGTTGCAAGCCATACAAGCATCATAACGTTCGAATAACCAGAAATCCTAAATTAAATTGCAAATAAAGAAGGTACATTGTTAAATAAAAATTACGAGTTGAAACGTTTTAAATATCAATAATGTCGTCTAGTCGTCCTTGGTTCCTCGTTGCAAGCCATAGAGATATCATAACGTTCGACTAACCAGAAATCCTAAATTAGATTGCAAATAAAGATGGATGAATTTTATTTATTTCACGTTACGATAATACTAACGGAAAATAAATGAAAGTGGTTTTCGTTTTACCGTCTCCGGGCGGTATGTTCGTGGCGAACCGTTTGAAAAGGCTAGTTAGGTTTAATTTAACGTATGCATTAAAACTAATTAAAGTGCAAGGATATAGATCTCGCAATCTCGTGATTCCGAGTTTATTTGGCGTTAACGTGACTCGAGTTTGCTTACGATATCGCGTTACTGCATTCTCGTGTTCGCGCGGACGTGATTTGGGATTGTTGCAACAGAGGGATACAATAAATCCTCGAGCTCCGCTGTCTAGAGTTACGGATTCGCGAATACGCTGCAGAGATCGACGTTCCTCTACAGATTTTCTACGCGTGCCTATTCAATAAGCTTTCCTTCTCATCAATTTCATATTTAAGTCACAGTATAAATTACTATACTTCGAAGCATCTTTCAGAGAATCGACGCAATAGTTGCACATATTCTTATCGAAACACATTGTTGACACATTAAAACGCAATACAATTCGAGTCGTTGCATTAATCAAACTCGACACAAATTACTAACAAATCTACGACTTCCTTAATCGTACAAAAATTTAAATCGACAGCTTTTCGACAATATAATTGATTCCCAGAAACTTCCAAGAGTTAATTTGTAAGTCCAGAGTCCACCCAAATTATCGCCAATTATTCCTTCCCACGCGTTTACTCCGACTCATTATCGAGGATCGAAGATTTCTGACGAATAATCGATAGAAACGAGTAGCTCTCGGAGGAAAACTCGTGTTCGTTAAGTGTCCCAAACGACAGTTATAAAGGAGTTCGTTCAACAAAACTGTCCACGCTGTCACGCGTCCGCCATTCTTCGTGCCATCGTTTGCTTCGACGATTCAAGATTCTCCCCGCGAGATTAACAACTCTGACACTGATTGGTCTACCAAGACGTCCGTCGTTTAGTTTTTAAAGGAGCCCGCGTGTCAGGGAAGCGTTCGACTATTCTCTGAAACGTTCCCTTCGTCTGGCGTACGTCTATCAGGGAAACGATTCCAGTACGCAGACGTCTTGCTTCGTCCGATTTACAATCAACGGAGTCCATACATCAAATTCGTGTCGGCCGTTTCCTGGCGCGGATTCGTTATTACTTTCAACGCGCTACAAATTACTGAATTATCCAGCGCTATTCCCCTCGAGGGAAGAATAAACTGAATCTACTGGCTGATCCAGATTCCTACGTCCTTAAGAAAATCGTTGCTATAGAATACTGCTTTAACGTGTCTCTCAACAATTTTATTTTATTTTTATTTATTCGTGATGATCAAAATAAGGTTATAAGATATTTAACACTAGATTTACGGGCATTGATTGCACGTATATTTATTGATACCTTTCGTGTTGACGACTACCTTACAATTCGATTTTTCTTTTAATTAGAATATGTATTCATGCCAAGTGGATCAATCAAATTCAACATAAGTTGTTAAAAAATAATATTTACGTGTTCTGTTCAATCTAGTGTTAAATACGCGATTTTTGAATGATGAAACAGTGGATCTACCGCTCCAGATCGACATAATGCTATTTCTGGGTTAGGTCTGGTTGGTAATCAGCTGCATTAATTTCTAAATTTAACAGTAACATATCACAATAGGTTGCATCGTGAAGAACACTGTGTCCATAATCATTTAACATAGGATTCTTCTGACCTAATCCATACAAATTAAAAATTATATTATTCCCAAATATAAAACGAACAATATGGAAGCAAGTGCTCCGTTAACAAAACGATTTCGTCTCGTGTAAAGAATAGCGGATTCTATTTAATTTTCTAGGGTACCAAGTTGGTTGTTTCGGTCGAAACGCGAGATTGCCTCGAGAAAGAGTTTCCCCCTTGTTACAGCGTATAATGGAGGTTGTCGAGTATTTAATTTTCCGTGCAATATGTTCGCCTATAGGGTGGACACGCGCCTTAAACTGTTTAAACTGGCCGATATTATGCAAGCGGTGTTCCAGTTTTAAAGCCCTGCTTCGGTATTCCAGCTCACTTTCACTCATTCACTCGCCGGGCTCTTTTATCACGGTACTTCTCTCTCCCTCCTCTTTCTCGGTCTATCTCCTTCCCTCCGGTTTGCCATTCGCATGACTTTCACTTCTCTTAGGTTCGTTCGAGTCGTTCCTTCCTAGGCCTCCGGAGTTCTTTCGCTCCGCAGACTTCCACCGTGGAACGCCTTAGAAAACGATCGCATATTTACAGAAAACGTTTCCCCGACTACGGTCCGCGGGACGCGAACAAACGATCTGTTTAACATAACCCGCCTAACAATTTATAACGCACAACAAAACCAACGCTTCCGACCCTTGGAGCCATTCAATTTTCATCGTAACGTCGAATTTTCTAACACTCGAACTTCCAACGATTATGGCGGTATTTATTCGTACCAACGAAATTAAAACGATAGATACTTCAGAAAATGTATAATACAATAGAAATAAATGTTTATTCGTCCCCTTGTAGAAAACTACGGTGAATTTTCAGAAATTACACATTATTTTTTACCACTTCCGGTAGCTCAAATCGAAAATAGCAAAGAATGCTAAATATCAGAACGACTCATTTTTACGAATTTTCCGTTTAGTCTTCGCAGTGATTTTTCAGCTATTCAGCAAACTCGGAAATTTCTTATTCATTTATTTCACCGGAAGTACGCGATCCTGAAGATAATTACATTGAAATGAAATACAGTTTTGTGGAGAAATTCCAGGATTCGAGCGTTACGGAGTGGCTGAAATTTGAAAAGGTGAAATTATCGAGACGCCCAGGAGACGTCGGGAGAAATTTAATTGAAATTTAAAATAAACATATTCGAAATTGAGGTAAAAATCTGAACTCTGTAATTTTAGGCTTTTTCGATCGTTTTCTAAAGGCGTACGTTGGTATATTGCTGTTTCGTGGCTGAAATGGGTTCGTGGAACTCCGATTTACTCTGATTTACGAGTGCACCGGGGGACGAGAAGAGCCATTTCCTGTTTCGTGAACTTCGCGTGCGGTTTGCGGCGGCCGCGAATCTTTCCATGTCTACTTTTTGGTCCTCTAACGTTACTGCAACAACGTATGGAGCTCGAATATCGTGTTTTCTTCCGAACGAGATCGCGATCTGGTCATCTCGGATAACTCGCGGACCGTTGAAAGCGAACTCGGAAACGATTTTCTGCCGTTCGTGCCTGGAAGCACTTCTGGAATAACGTTATTTGAAACACTGCTTCAAACGTTATCTTGTTTCGCGGGTTGCTTGCTTCGATGAAACTCAACGATGATAGAACTCGATATTCGCGCTCTTCTTGTTCGAGTAGCGTATTAAGGATTGTAAAATTTAAAGCAGTTGCAAGAGAACTAAATACCAAGATTAAAGTGAACAAGCTGAACCAAGAAACTCGTTAATGACTGGAACGAAGTACGTGGAACAGCGATGTTCTAGGCCACGAGGTTTATACACAACGCAATTTAAGCAGCAGGCTAATTAACGATCACCGATTCTCGCGTGTTAAACTTCTGTTTCGTTTCTAGTAATATGCATTTGCGTTGTTACGATTGGTTTCTGCGCCTCTGCCTGGTTTAACACTAGACTTACGGAACTTCAATTTGACGGATGTCAGATTCCATATTTAAAATTGCAGAACCTGTAAATATTATTTTTCAACAACTTATGTTGAATTTGTTTGATGCAATGGCATGAATACATATTCTAATTAAAAGAAAAATCGTATTTTAAGGTAATAAAAGGTATCAATAAATATACGTGCGATCAGTGCTCGTAAATCTAGTGTTAAGCTTGTTCCTGATCGAGATAATTCATCAGAGATTGCAAATTAACATTTTAATATTAAAACATTGAACTATTTGAGTGGTAAATGCAAGATGGCGGAGGCGCGGACCGATGAATTCGCAAGAAAGCCGACGACGGTGAACGTTTCCCGGGGTTTTATATTTCGAAGGCCTCCGATCGAGTTGCACGGGCACGTTGCGTGATCGAGCGTGATCCAAGGAACGTATGATTTTCCAGGCGTACCCCGCCACGCGAAAGATGTCATTAATTTGTTGCCACGATGTTTACGAGCTACAGCTACTTTGGATCGTTTAGATCGTCTATCTTGCAACGTTTCAGTTATCCGGGGAAACATCACATTCGATAGCTAATTAGTCTCGAAAGGTTCCAGAGTCGTGCTGGGTGACTGGAAGCACTCGACCAGGAATAAAAATTCTAATCGTCGCCTTAAAAGGGACAATCACGCGATTTACAGTGCATCGAGTTCGTTATTTGCACCGTACACGGTTCTCAGTTGTTGGGACAACGAATTTACGGTAATATTCGAACCCAGAAACGTTCTACTTCCGATATTGACCAGTGTTCCGCGAACTGGACCGACTTTGGGGGGTTCTAGCGCTTTACGACGCGTGTTTAGGGTCGTTCAGGCGTTGGTTTTGCGTCGACGATGATTTTATCGTTTCCAAATTATGTTTGAACGACTGGAACGTGGCGCTGGTTACGCAAATTACAACCTGCCCGGTGTTAATTACACGCGAACACCTGTGCACGACTCCCAGGTAGGTCGTTACGCGCCGGGATTGTTAAATTAGGTGTGTATTTGTTGCTGGTCGTGATAAGAATTAGCAATACTGATCTCCTAGTTCGAGGCGTTGTATTTAATCGAACCTTTTGACCCTGTTTTTTTCAATTAAATTCTTTTTTTAGGAAGAAATCGGTTAATTCGATGATGCATCGATTATAAAAAATAATAGTCCCCGAAAGCATAGTTTCGAGCAAAACGTAATCCGATTACATTTGCCACAATTGCTCCCGCAAATTACGTCGTAATTACCTCGTAATGATACCTTTTAATGATCACACGGCTATCCCGCGATAATTGCCGTGCAATTGGAATTTAATTACAGTCGATTTACTTTGTAGAAATAATCGTGTTGTTCGATTTTTCCCCCGTTAACGATGTTATTATTGCGATCTCTTTATTACGCAAATTAAGAAAGTGAACGTATCTAACGAGACAATGTTGCGCAAAGGCGGGGCGTAGCTTCGAACCCAACCTAAAAGCGAACCTTCGGTTTCGACAGAAACGATCGAACAAAATTTCATAACCGATCTCTGAAAAATCGAACCCGCGCGAAACGTTTCAGATTTTGTGGTTCGAGGTTTCTGCAAAAAGATCGACCGTCGATAGTCTTTGTTCGACTCGACGGTAACATTGAATCCTCGGTTCGACCGATTTATCCTTTCCTCGGTCCTGTTACGGATAAATCAGCATCGCGAACGCGATTTGCGCTGCCTCGGCCGCGCGCGATCGAGGAATCTCGAACGGAAACAATGGACGTTGATTGATGGGAACGAACGGCGGACTCAAAGTACTACACCTTGTTACACGGGGCCCCCTGATTATCCCGGTTACGTTTACGGAACCGAACTGTAACCAGCCAGTTGGCCTTTTCGATACTGACAAACATTTTTCACCGCTCAGACTACGATTTTCAAAGATTATTTTCACTTTCGTTTTCATGGAATCCCGCTCCACTCGATTATCAAGGACTGTCTTGTTAAATAAGAGTTGTTGAATGGGGAGAATGATTATTAGACTTCTTTTATTCAATTCCACGCAAAATTGAAAAATTAATATTTTACTGGGTGATCCTTAATGGATAGAAAATGTATGATAAAGGGGGGTAGCAATTTGCCATCAAATGCTCGATTAGAAATGGATTATCAAAGACTATTTTACTCTTTTAAATAAGAATTGTTGAATGGGGAAAATAATTCTTAGATTTATTTTATTCAATTTTACGCAAAATCAAAAAATAAATATTTTACTGCTTTAACTCTAATGGATGCAAAGTGTATGATAAAGGGGGGTAGCAATTTGCCACCAAATGTTCGATTAGAAATCGATTATCAAGGACTATATCTGACTCTTTTAAATAAGTATTTTTGAATGGGGGGAATAATTCTTAGACTTCTTTTATTCAATTCCACTCAAAATCAAAAAATAATCATTCTACTGCCTTATCCCTAATGGATAGAAAACGTATCTTTAAAATTCAGAATAAAAAAAGGAATTTTCCACCAAATGGTCGATTAAAAATTGATTATCAAGGACTATCTGACTCTTTTAAATAAGAATTGTTGAATGGGGGGAATAATTCTTAGACTTCTTTTACTAAATTCCACGCAAATTCAAAAAATAAACATTCTACTGCCTTAATCCCAGTATATAGAAAATGTAATTAGAATTCAGGAATAATTGAATAAAAAGACTCTTGAATAAAGGGGGTAGCAATGTACCACCAAATGCTCGATCAAAGATCGAAGAATCAGATTCAGTTTTCTAGGTGGGTTCGTTCTCTCTGCCAGGGCGATACAGTTCTCACATTTCCGCAACATTCAATAACCCCGAATGGTGTAACTTTACCTGCCATCCGCCGCTCGTTTCGTGTGAAAATTCAACGAGTATCTCCCCGGCAAAAAGACTCCGCCAAAAACCGCAGGCTCTTGCGAAATCGTGGCCGTCGCGGCCGTTTGACGAGTTTTGTAATTTTTCATCACAATGGCGGCTCGCGCCACTCCTCGTTTACTCTCCGTTATCGAGATTTTTTCCGGGAGGGTGCATGCCTCGGCGGCCACGTGCCTCAAACGCCCCGACTCTTTCAGCGAACGCATTTTGCCATTTACGCCCGATCCTTCTCGATTACTATGATCGTTACATGATCGTTAAAAACTGCTTCGATATTGGTCAACGTACAGTCAACCATTTATCAACAATAATTTGTTAAACTTGATTTTGACTACGGTCGATTTTGACGCAAACAGAAGCTCTAAAATCAAGCTGATTTTGAGCAACACGCACGCAGACAAAGGGTTAAAGATCCTTGGAATATAAATTAAAATTTTTTCCACGCATTATAAATGCCTATCAGAGTAAAATAATTCTATCTAAAATAATGAAATCTTCTGCGTTGAGTATCGAATAATTGTTATCTCGGATTGAAATGGTATTAAAATTTTTGAATATACTGTATGTGTTTGTTTGAGATTGGATGTGGCTTGGAGTTGGAGGGGGTTGAAGAGGCGTGGAAAGAATTTTCGCTATCGAAAAATAGGCGACGCGTGCCGCAGGTGGGATCGCGTTTCGTTTGACATTTAATTCACCGCGTTTGCATTCGCGGGACGCGCGTTATTCGCCTTTCTAGAACGCCTCGCGAACTTCTCTCTCGTCATCGGTGCCGTGACGCTCCATCGCGTTGCAGTCGAAGCCGATAGCGGAGCAAATGTCAGCCGAGAACTCCATTATTGTTCGAGAAATGGGCGAGGATCCGCGACTACGAAATCGATCACGCGTTGGAAGAACGACCATCGCGGTCAAGGAACTCCATTTTCCCTAGGTCAGTCCCAACGAACTGAAAATCACTTCCAAATGCAACAATTCCAAGCAAATATTTTATCAAATTTATTCTAAAATTTTTGAGAAATAAGGGAAACGTTTAAATAGTCGATTTCAGTTAGTTACTTCAAGTTATGTACAAAAAACAGAGAATCTCGGAGAATCTCAGAGAATCTTTAGAATAAATTCTAAAATTTCTAATAGAACTCACGAGTCAATTGTGCAAAATTGCAAATTGCAAATGTACTAAGAATTGTACAAAAGGGGACTCCATTTATCAACATTGGTTTTTGCTATCCACGACCAAGAAATTCAGATATTAGTGATATTTGACTGGCGCGACGTGGACTATAAATCAAGTCCCCCGAGACGATCGTTCCAAACTTGATTTTCATTCAACGTAGAGATAGACTGTCCCGAAACCATAATTTATTAACTGGCAGCTCGAAGGATCGCTCGAGGATGATGTACGATCCCCCGTCTACGTTCTGAAAGCAAATTGTGTTTCTTTGCAACGCGGTTGCAGGCTCTTTCGATGAAAAAGACGACGCGCCTACGCGCTTGTTGACGTCATAATTATTCAATCGACTCGAATATTTTCATATTTCATATAATATTCTTCTATTCAAAAAAAAATTGTATAGTCTTCCTAGCTCAAGAAATAAGTGAAATTGAAGAGCAAACAATGCTGGAAGTCATTTTAATAATGAGCAATCGCTCTCGAGATAATGTGTTTTGAATGTCGTGGGCTCTAAAAATACCTGGAAACAAAGATCGCGAATAGAATCGATTATGGACGGTGACAGTCGAGTCGAACCTGTTTTTCTCGATATTAAAAAGAGGAAATTCCGATATTGGGGCATGTTCGATTATTCGGACGGCTACCTTAATTTGGTCGTTTCACGGTGACGATGCGATTGTTTATCGAACTCGTCGATCGACTCGTCTCGAGAAGAAGCCATCGACCTGGAGTCCCGTTCCGAAACGAACGCGGCGAGGTCAGCGCCGGCGAAAAGAATTTTAGGATCGCCTTGTGGTCGAGGACGCCGACCTTGTTACGGCCCCAGGGTCGCGTACGGCCTCACGGAAGGTCGTCCCGGAGAACGGTACCAGTATGTTTGGTCTAATTGCTCGTTTCTGTCGGTCCTTGCACTCCATATCCTCTCAAGGCCACTGGACCAAAATTAAACAAATTACGGCGATGAAGCTCGCGAAAAGATCTATTTTACGCGCACTTGAGCAACAGAACGATATCCGTATCCACCTGTTTGCAATTTGAAGCCCTATTAATATTTAAATTAGCGCGGGGTTTCGATGATCGATAGCCTTTTAACGAGCGGAATAATTAATTATAGGAACTGTCTCGATCTTATTGAATTTTTATTTTATGAATGGACATCCTGATTTTTTTGGCTTACTACTCTTGGAAAATGTGTAAGCCCCCACAGATTTTAATTTAATATTGTTTTAAATCTCGACAGCGTTCACTTCCATTCTTGTTGCACCGAAGAATTTGATTTTATCAATGTAATTAAAAGGCGATACTGTCGATTTTATTTTCCAGATTCTCTCGAACTTTGATCCGCCTTTCCACTAATAATCGTTAACCCTGAATGTCCCCTTCGAGATCCCGAGGTCGCATTTCCATCTGCATTTTCAAAGCCTGATCTCATCGTTCCGTCCACAGGCGCCATTGTGTAGCTCCAAAGCGACATTACAGCCAACAAATGATCGATCAACTCGATTAATTTTAACAAAATTCAAATAAAACAGTCAAGATACCAACAAAATCCGACTTATGTGTTGTTTTAAAAATAAACATATGCAACATAATAACATATAAATAGACATATTTCATTCAAAATTTAATCAAGCCTCGAAATATAAATATAAAAATCAAATACAACCTTTTATAGAGATTTTTGGCGTTAAATGGCGTCTTTCGAGTCGTGCAGAGCCTTCTTGAGCGTCACTGTTTAACACAAGATGTCTCGAGGCGGTTTGCGTGCCATAGCTACTTTCAATGTCACTGGATGAGTTCTCGAGTCGACGACATCCGCATCGACGCATGATTGCTATACAGGATGCTTAACCACGGGTGGGCAATTTTTCAATGGAAGGATCGTGCAAAATAAGAAAATCAAAAACAACGGAATCGAGTGGCTTTTTCACGTACCAATATACAACGAAATTGTCTATACGTCGATAAGATTATATTTCGACATTATCGAATTCTTTTTTCCCCCATAAACTCGCGTCGAAGGGTTAATTTCCACCTTATTTTACGTTTAAAATCGTTCCTGAAAAATGGCCCTATAATCCATTCGCGCCATCGCGTGCAATAATGATCGGTGACAGTAATCCTTGATGGAATTTCTGCAGCCACATTACGAAACCTCCACGCAATGTTCGCGCTGGGGATTTGCAATTTCTTGAATCGTTGCGTTTTTCCGTCGTTCGAATAATCGAAACCGACCAACGTGTCAAACGTGAACGTATACATTTAGAACAGAATTTAGAATGACAAAGAAAAACTGCAACGATTACCAAACATTCAAGGTATCGATGATACGAAGAAACACTTAAATTATAATCACAAGTGTCCCCCGTTCCCCTTTGCATCGTTCAACTTTGGCAAATGTTGATTTGTCGTTCGACGTCTCGGCGGGAATAATGTCCGATCCGCGAATCGCGCAGTTGGAAACGGCGTGGCTTCCACGATGTGCATACTTACGCGGGGGCTGTTCGTTCTAAACACGTTGGATCGGTAATAGAAAGTACCGTCGCGGTAATAAACCAGGTCACCAGTTTTTGCGCTGCCGGGAAAAGAAAATCTCCAACGTACGTCGAACCCTTGCCGCATGACTTCGCGCACGGTTCGCAAAAATCCAACGCACTGTTGTCACGGGAATTAAGGAATTCTAATTCTTTTCACAAAATCAAAACCCACAGAATACATGTAAAAACACAATACACAACGAATTCTATATTTAAAGATATAAAACGATTAAAAAATGCTTCTATTCGAATCACAACCTGTGGTGATATTGCTGGAAAAATTTGTACGAAATTTTATACGCGATTAATAGATGGGAAATTTTTATTTTTAAAAGTATAAGAAATAAAGTAAGATATGAATTACTGTATTTAGGGGTTGAAACAACCCTCCGTGAAGCTCCCATTTCTAGTGATTAATCATGGGTATGACACCTACCCTCGTTTCTAAATTTTGGTCCCTCAATGCAGAATGCAGATATTAGAATTTTATTGTGTAAGGATTGTCGAGGATTTCGAACTCGTAGACAGTCAAAGTAACTATATAAACTATACTATTTAATATTTACTATTTAACATGAAGAACATAAAAGAAGGACATAAAACGTAAACGTAAAACTGTGACTGCTCTCGACTAACGTTCGATACAGAGTTCCTACAGTCAAACTCGACCCTTCCTTATTCCTATCTTATAATAATGATCTAAACAAAACGCACGAACGTATTTCAGCTTGAACCTAAACAGCTCAATACCTACTCTAGTTTAGACTAAACATGATCGACGCCAACGGTTCCACAGCCCAAACACACACACTTCTTGCAATTCGAGTAAAGCCATATAAATTTTTGCGTGAAACGTATCCGGATAGGAATTTCGCTCGTCTCTGTATTAGAAATACTCCCGGTGTGCTTAACGACGCGTTTCAGGGTCGACAGACCTAATACGAGGAGTGTTGAAACCGCGGCTGGAATCACGTATAGAAAACAGCTCTTTGTTGCGATTGTCCCTACGAGACAAGGGTGATTCGGTGTTTCGAAAGAGCTCGATATCGATCCCTCGATCAACCGGTCTTGATCTAATTAGTCGCATTCCTGGCGATCAGCCTCGTCTACGCGTTCCCGCTTAAACCGTTCCTTCCCACCGAAGTCGAGACAATTTCCACTTACTCGATGTTGACCAATTCTAGCCGTCCGTCCACCCACGCCGACGTTTCTGCGCTCGAATAACTCGGGTGATCCGAATAGTTAACGATTTCAATGCTCACAGGACCATTTTAACACTTAAAATCTGTCTATTCCAGGATCGTACAGTTTCAAGTTTCACTAATTTGTGAAAGTAAACGATAGGAAGAATGTAACTGATGATTTAGATGGTCAAAATGGACCTACGAGTAAAACTTTTTGCTCTCGAGGATACAAAATTGCAATTTAATTATTCGAACGGTCCCAGAGCTCCCATGGGCACGCTAAATTTCATTGCTGGTCGCGTCAGACGCGCTAATGACAATTACGCAATCGCCCCGTTGTTCCCTGGCCGCTTATGGGAACCCAAAGGAACGCGTGGTCCGACTTCCATGATTTCACTGCGCCTTTCAGTTCCCCCTACGAGCACAAAAACTGTGACCCAGAAATGCTCGAACGCAGTGCTTCTGTCGTTTAACCCCTGGAATTTAACACGATAAACTAACAAGCGATTGAGAACGTTCGAACATCGAGCTTCGAGGGTCCAGTTTCCATCTTTTTATCGAGATAATTATTTTCACTCGATCTTCAGCTTCTATGGAATCTAACCCATACAGACTACCCAAAGAAAAATATAAAAATTATTCTCGACAGAGGCCAGTCGATTAATTTATAAAGCGACTAATTTTCGGAAGTGTCCTCGAAAGTGGAGCGTAACGTGGTTACGTAAACCGGGTATCGACGCGGAAAAATGATTTACATATAAACGGGCCAGCTCGCCGGGGATGGCGAAGGAATGGCGTTATATTGTATAGACATATTCTCACGTCGAAAGTGCGGCCCAAGAATGGCGCAAGTCACGTTTCCAACAAATCAATTCGTCGTTCGCTGGCGCGGCGTCCGCGGTCCCACGATACCGACTCTGTGCCAGAAAGAGCTTTAGTGGGATAATCGAATCCGCTGCCGGGCGAAACAATGCCGGCACGCAGAAACCGTTTTCAACGATACCGTGCTATTTACCGCGTAACGAAGCGGCCAGACGCCGCAATACGCTACAAACGCCACGCAACGCGTCTCCGTTCCCGCGTTTTGCAAACGATGCTGCAAATATTATTTATTCCCCTTCCATCTCAATCAAAATTACACTCTTTCAGGGATCCAAATTCGTCAATTTCTTTCAATTTTATCAAAAGGGGGAAGTGGTTTCTTGATTTCACTCATTGTACCCCCCTAGTTTCTTTATATTAATTCCCCTCGATCTCGATCAAAATTACACTCTTTCAGTGATCCAAATTCGTAAATTTTAATTTTATCGAAAGGTGGAAGTGGTTTCTTGATTCCCCCCATTGTACCCCCCTAGTTTCTTTATATTAATTCCCCTCGATCTCGATCAAAATTACACTCTTTCAGCGATCTAAATTCATAAATTTTTTTTAATTTTATCGAAAGGGCGAAGTGGTTTCTTGATTCCCCTCATTGTACCCCCCTAGTTTCTTTATATTAATTCCCCTCGATCTCAATCAAAATTACACTCTTTCGACGATTTAAATTCGTAAATTTCTTTTAATTTTATCGAAAGGGGGAAGTGATTTCTTGATCTCCCTTATTGTACCCCCTAGTTTCTTTATATTAACTTTGTTTTTATAGGAAAAATATTGTATCAAAATTGCATAGTCTCAGGAGGTGTGAAATAACCTAAACAATAACTACCAGTCATTACTGCATCATCCATTATTGTACCCCCTGAATTCTTCATATTAATTTTGTTTTCATATATGAAAAATATTCTACAAAAATTGCATAGTCTCAGTAGGTGTGAAATAACCTAAAAAATAACTACTAGTCATTACTGCATCATCCATTATTGTACCCCCTGAATTCTTCATATTAATTTTGTTTTCATATATGAAAAATATTCTACAAAAATTGCATAGTCTCAGGAGGTGTGAAATAACCCAAAAAATAACTACCCTCCACTACGACATTATCCATTATCGTACCCCATGTTTTCTTTATATTAATTTTGTTTTCATATGAAAAATATATGGTACAAAAATTGCATGCTCTCAGGGGGTGCAACATAACCTAATAACTAACTACCATTGGATTATTGGAAACTATAGGATTCCATTTAACCCCTTAACGCTAATACCCGAGTCTGACTGCTTCCAAAAATGATATTTGTTTGATCCAACGATTTAAGGGATGACAATATTTATTTTCCTTCAAATTATACGTTACACATTTTTATATAGCTTATAAACAAGTCCAATAAAAAAAAACTGATCATTCTAAGTCGACCCTAAAAATATGAGCGTTGGGGGGGTTAAGAATCTCCCACTTTAGAGTAATTATTTCAAATTGTGTCTAAAGAATACCTTGTCTATTTCAATGAATTAACACTAAACACGATTTTGTGCACATCTATCGCATTTGAAAGTGCAAGTTAATTCGATAAATCGAAGTCGTCTCGGAATTACGAAAAATTTGGCGCCAAGTCTTTCGATCCCCGCTCGTGCCCTCGAGGCGTCGTCGCTTTGGCGATCCAGACCGCGGATTATGCGAGCAATCGCCGTCTCTGGTCGAGTTTCTCGTGCTCCGTGTACGCGCCGACGACGCAAGGTCGACCAAAAATCCGGTTACACGGTTCTCCGGTTGCGCAATCGTCCAGCTCCGTACGCCGCTCACGTTTCAGAACGGCGATCCATATGCCGATACCAGATACAACCGAAGGCTGTCCGTTCATAATTCACATTGTATCGACGCGCCCCGCGGAGGCACTCGAGAACGTTTCTCGCCCCGTCTGGGTAACTTTTTTTTCACTCTCCGCGTTTTACCCGTCCCGCCGTGCCCGCAGCATTCTGGTTTCGCTCCATTCGCGACGCGAGAACCGTTCCCGTTCCCGTTCCCGCCGACAGGACATAATCGATGGTTATTTAACGACACTGACGAAACGTCGACCGTATGGAAGTTTTATTTTTCAGTGTAAATGAACCGTGTGTGTTTTTTGTGTCCCGCAGAATGCCAGAGGACCATCCCGAGGAGCGCCAGAGCGAGCAGAAACGAAGCTGCCTTGGAGTTCGAGTGCCCCGAAGAGTTCGGTTACTACCCCCATCCACGCGACTGCACCCAGTACTATGTATGCGTCTTCGGGGGTGCTCTGCTCGAATCGTGCACGGGAGGTTTGATGTACAGGTGCGTATCATATTTGAAATTCCTCAATAATGTCAACACTGGCAGTTGAAAGCGAAATATTGCCCAGCGAAAAAGAAACCTTGTTTTTAAACAATTGGAAACCATATTATAACTACTGTATTTAATTGAAATTTATTTGGGAAGTAGAACTCATGGATATCTACAAAAAAGTATTAAACAACATTTCCGTACGGGGTCAAATAAATTTATTAAAAATGAAAAACAAATTTAAAAAAAAAATCGATAAATCATTCTGAAAAAATTATTTTCGGCTGCAAGGGTCAATTGTAATCATTTTTGGTCAATAAAGATACCCCCGAATTCCTAACCATTTTCCCGAAAAAAATTCCTTACCGAAAATAAAATATAATGTCTGACCATGAATGTCTGAACCCCTGATTCCCCTGAAATTTCATAACTCCTGAACGGATTGGAGGATTTTAATGTTTCAAAAGGCAAACAACGCGTATTTTCATGAAGAATATTTACAGAATCTAAGAGTGTTCGATAACTTATTCCTTAACCCCGTAAAGTGAGAAAAACTTTACATGTGAAGCCTAATTACTCGTATACCTTGTCTGTATCTATACTCCTTGACTATCCATTGAATGTCCTTTTTCTTTCAAAGTGTACTAGAATATCGTACAGAATAGAGTCTACCAGGGTTGTCGAGACATTTAATAACAATCGAGGAGTTCATATATTTACAAATAAGTGAACGATCGAGTACTTGTGAGAGAGCGAAGAACGTAGCCCTCTGGTGTCGAGCGTAGCAAGTGTCGCCATACAGAATGGGTTCTCGCGCGATTGTAAGTACTGTCGCGTATCCGTCCCCGTGGATAATTAGATAATTGATCGCGAAGACACACGCGACCCCGTTAAACGCTTCTTTTTCGAACAGAATCGTGGAAACGATCCACGTCGTTCCTGGACCGATCGACTAATATGGGAGCAACGAAGCACACTGAGTCGAAATGCGAGCAAATAATACCGGGGGCGTCGAATCGAAAGCGAAACGCGACGCATTGTCGTCCGAATATAGACAAGTTTAATGGATCTGTTCTCCGTTGTTCCCAGGGGCCCGTGGTATCGCAAGACTTCGCGAAGATTTCTATTTCTTTCATCGAAATTCCCCAGCGTAGTTTCCATCGAGGAACTGAACGAATTAATACTCCCCGCGAACCTTGGAGGTCGAGAAAAACAAATCTGGCAGAGCTTAGAGAAATAGACGTTGGAGTAATAAATTGTACCGTGACAAAATGTTAGATTAAGTATTTTTTTTTTTATCGAGAGTGAAACCAGGCGTTAGAATCGATCGTGGAAACCTGTTTCCCCGCGTTCGACAGGAAAAAGGTCGTCGAAAGCTGGAATAATAATCAGTTTACTAGCGCGAATTAACGATCGAGCGTGGATGTCCACCGTTTCGCGGGATTTGCGGGACCGGAAGGTGAACGACCCGGCGGAACACGGTCCCCGCGATTAGATCTAACACGTAGCAAATTTGAATTTCGATCGTAAATTACCGGCGACCCTGGACGCTAGAATTCGGAAGTAGTAAAAACTTTACCGCGTAATTGTATGCAAAGCTGACCTATTTCAATCGTCACGAATGTCCGAACTGTCGATGAGAATGTTTTCTTAAATGGACTTTTCACTGTGAAATTTAAATAAAATTCTCGAGTCAAGACGTCAAAGAAAATTTGTAAACAAATTTTAAATCAAAGCTTTGGTCTCGTAGAAAATTGCACGATTTTGGTTCGATTCCAGTTTCTGAACCGCTCAAGACAAACATCGACGCCATTTTTCGCTAGTTCCCAGAAGACAAAATACTATAACTTCCATTATTAATCACTCGCCCGAGTAACGTTCTTTCCTTAAATAGACTTTTCACTGTGAAATTTAAACAAAATTCTCGAGTCAAGACGTCGAAGAAAATTTGTAAACAAATAAGTACTGAAAGAAATTTTAAATCAAAGCTTTGGTCTTGTAGAAAATTGCACAATTTTGGTTCGATTCAAGACAGACATCGACGCCATTTTTCGCTAGTTCCCAAAAGACAAAATACTATAACTTCCATTATTAATCACTCGCCTGAGTAACGTCCCTTGCAAATAAAAATTACGATTATTATTTTCGAGATCTCTGAATCAAATGATCTAGGTAGGATACTGAGGGTGTAACGTCGAGTTTGGATCAGGGTGAGGGGGTCTGGGGGGCACGATTACGATCCTGGAGCACTTTCGATCTGGATTTGCGCGGTAAAAGGGGGTCGTAGCCGGCACGCATAACCCTGGTGAAAAAAATCAACATGCCACACCTCTCCCGATACGACAGTGCACAAACTAGTTGGTTGTAAAACCGGCCAGCGTAGCCTAAGGTACCCAATAGTAACGTCGTGTCCAATTAAGGATGCTCGCGAGCTTGGGACGCGATTCTAAATTCAGTCCCATCGAAAATCCTCCGGAGAACGACACCCAACCATAGATCCGATCCTCGATCTCCGACGAAGGCGTTGAAACTTTCTTTTCCGCGTGACCAACGAAACAGAACGTCTCCCCGAACGCTTTATTTCTGTTCACGGTTCGAAAATCGAAGTAATCGGTCGTTCTTTCCGGTTCCTGACAATTTTTTAGGGTGCCTTGCATCCTGGACCAGCGATTTGGCAAATTTTTTTCTCAGAATTGGCGAATTATAAAATATTTTAACTTTGTGAACCGCAAGATGACATGGAGGATGCTATGATACAGTGTTAAAAAGTTTGGAAGCTGTTGGGGCATTGTAAAATCACTCTTATAGATATTTTATCAAAATTAATATATCGAAAGTCGAACTAAAATTAAGATTTGTTAAGTTTACAAATGTTGAACTTCACAAATCCTATTCAAATTTGTTTCCTTCGATGTTTCAACTTGAGAATTGTTTTAGCTCCATATAGTGAAAAGTCCTGTTATATATGGATAATGTAACCAAAGTTAAAATGTTAAAGTTGATGGTAAAGGTAGAATGTTTGTTGTGGCAAATTTCAAGGCATTCCATTTATCAATTTTTTCAAAGATCGAGCATAGGATGCTGCGTTGGTGTGAATTGTGGAGGCAAATGGTTTCCAAATCGCGATTGCTTTGGCTAAAAATAGCCACGAAGAACAATATCGATACTAATGGGGACCGTGTCGCTTTTCTTTTCGCAGCCACGAATTGCAGACGTGCGATTGGCCGCGGAACGTGGGCTGCCCCGGAGGCGGATCCCCCAATAAGGAAACGGAAGAAGACCCGCTGCTAGAAAGGTGAGTTTTCGATGCTGGGACTTGTTGTTTGTAACCATTACACGGAGATCGATGAACCCCAACATCCATTCATTATCATAATATATCGAGAGTTGTAATACTTTGTCTCCTAACTTTCAAATACTATCTAACCTTCGAATAATTTATTTATCTACAAATACTTATAAAACCCCTTAAGTGTACAATGAAGTACAAACTGACATGTTATGAACAAGATTTCTAATCAAGATCAACAGCGTACAAAAATGGAGTACAATAATTATTGCTGAACATACACAATTTACAGAGTCTACAGAGAATAAAATAATATTGAAATAATGAAGTTTGAATAATAATATTCAGTAATCTATGCAAATACTTCCAGTTCCAAGCTTCGTCCGTTTCATTCAACAAATATGGCGACCAGTTGGTCCCACCGCATCCTGCGGACTCCGATTTCAAAAAGAGCATATTTTAAACTCGAGAATGTTAACTCAGACAGCGCGATTACGCTCCAGACAAATTGCATAATTACGGTTTACAGGCTCGAAACGTCGAAGAAATTCTTATCGATCCGATTTCTGATTCAATCCTCGACATCGTGACGATCGTAATTACTCGGAGCAGAACTGTTCTCGATCACGATCTGCTTTCCTTTCGACCCGCCGAAAGTTATTCAGGAAACGTACTGTACGTCTCGCGATCCATCGATCCGTGTCGCCCGGACGTCCGTCGATTGCTCAAGATTTCGAGCCTCGATTACGAAACCTTCGATATTCGACTCCGCGTTCGAATTTCTCGATGAAAAAAGAGAGGGGGGGAGAAAAGAAAACTGGGCGATCGAGAGATCGAGACGGCGGACGATCGAAGCGTTTCTTTCGCTCGAAAACGTTCGTACAAACGATCCGGCTGCACGCGAACCTTGAGAAAATGGTAGCAGTGACGTCAAGGATCGAACAATAAACGCTTAGGCGTCGATCGACCGGTATTCACAGTTATAAACTCGAAGGTGAAACCTTTCGATGCTGGCTCGGTCGAGCGAGAATTTTTCTGACACTGCGTTTCTCAATAACTGTTGGATCGTGTCGCAAAAAAGAGCATGTTCCCCGATTTGCACGCTGCTTATACATTTCTTGGAAACTCGCTTTTTAACGAGTCGACTGTCCGGACCAAAAAACTTTGATCTCGGACAGTCGTGGGCTGAGTTAATTAAAATTTGACGAAGCGAGTAATTCGATTGTTTTTTCGAATTACTAAATGGAGGCATTGTGGGTCGATTTAGACCCTGAGTTGTTGAATGAATGATCAAGCCAAGAGGAAACATTATTTGCTCGTGATAATACTTGAACTCAAGAATGTTGGAGTCGAGGAATGTGTTTTTAATTCGATTTAATATTTGTATCATTTTTCTCTTGTTCTTTCGAAGTACTAAATGAAAATATTCCAGGTCAATTTAAATCCTGAGTTATTGAATGAATGATCCAAGAGAAAACATTATCATAATACTCGAATTGAAGAATGTTGGAGCCAAAGAATGTGTTTTTAATTTGATCAAATATTTGTATGATTTTTCTCTTGTTTTTTCGAATTACTAAATGGAAATATTCCGGGTCGATTTAGATCCTGAGTTGTTGGATGAATGATCCAAGAGAAAACATTATCATAGTACTCGAACTGAAGAATGTTGGAGCCAAAGAATGTGTTTTTAATTTGATCAAATATTTGTATGATTTTTCTCTTGTTTTTTCGAAGTACTAAATGGAAATATTCCGGGTCGATTTAGATCCTGAGTTGTTGGATGAATGATCCAAGAGAAAACATTATCATAGTACTCGAACTGAAGAATGTTGGAGCCAAAGGATGTGTTTTTAATTCGATTTAATATTTGTATTTCCTCGAGTCATTTTTGTTTCCACGCGAGCGTTGCGACAGTTTGAAAGACCGGGTTTCGATCTGGATTCTAGTTACGCGTCGATTCTCAGCGCGTAAACGGCTCGCCGAAAGTATCAAGCGGAAACGAATTCGTTGTATAACCGGGAGTGCTCGTCTACAATGAACTCTCCCACTCTGTGCGTCGTTTCTCGAAAGAGAGTACGATAGCGTTGGGCCTCCTTGTGCAAGTAAATGTTAAGCAACTGGCGGTCGCCGGTCGCTCATTAACGTATTGTGCCGCTACTAATCGGGGAAAAGAAGCGGTTTCCCAACGGACGCCGGTTCTCTTCGTCTCGACGCGTCCGCGTCGGCGTCCTTGCCATTCGTGGCGAACGCGTTTCGGCGAAACTGGTTCGATACACTCCAATCAGAGATCACCCTTCTAATCGAACTGTCTTTTCCGCGAATATTCAAAGGATCTGCTTTTCGAGCACTCATTTATGGTGGAAATTGGATCGACAGAAGAATGTACTGCTTAGAAATTCTTTGGAAATTGGTCAATTATTGTTTTCGAGTACCATTTGGATGGGAGAATGGATGAAAGGATTATAAATTTGTTGGAAATTGACCAATTATACTTTCTGTGTACCTATCAGTTCAATACTCATTATTGGTGGAAGTTGGATCAACAGAAGAATGGATGCACTGCTTAGAAATTCTTTGGAAATTGACCAATTATTGTTTTCGAGTACCATTTCAATACTCATTAATGGTAGAACTTGGATCGATGGAAGAATGGATCCAAGGATTATAAATTTGTTGGAAATTGACCAATTATACTTTCTGTGTACCTACCATTTCAATACTCATTATTGGTGGAACTTGGATCGACAGAAAAATGGATGCACTACTTAGGAATTCTTTGGAAATTGACCAATATTGTTTTCGAGTACCACTTGAATACTTATTAATGGTGAAAATTAGATCGACAGACGAATAAACTACTTAGAAATTCTTTGGAAATTGATCAATCATAGTTTTCGAGTACAACTTGAATACTCATTAATAGTGGAACTAGGATCGACAGAAGAATGCATTGCTTAGGAATTCTTTGGAAATTGAGTATACACTCTTTAAACGTTTTGACAACTCTCGAACGATTAGAGATCCCTCCAACCATCGTCGTTCGATCGTGCAACTTACCAATTTTCTCATTCGCGATCCAATCTGTCCCCTTTGCGAAATACCGTCGGTTTCTTACGTCTGAAAAGCGCGGATTAATTGATACCGAACGGTCTTGCACAAGCAAATTTATATAATCAATTTAAACGCTCGAGAGTCTTCTTCTGTACCACAAATGGAAATTTTCTAAAATTAAAAACTATTACCTCTGTTCCCGAGAAACACAAAAAAATGATGGAACGAAAGATTAAGAAAACAAAGAAAATTAAATTTGAAACTACCATCCACCAGAAAAAATAAGAAAGTGTTTGTACGAGTAATTAAAATTAAGAATAAATTGCCAACCACGATTTGATTTGATATTTCAGGTCGGCGAAGATCGAGAGCCTGCAGGAGCAGCAACAGCAGCAGCAGCAGCAACAGCAGCACCATCATCAGCACCACAGGCAACCGATTCGCGATCAGCAACAGCAGAGACGCGAGCCTCAGCAGCAACAGCAACAGCAACAGCAACGACCTGTCCAGAGGCAGCCTGTCACGACCACGCCACCCCCTCTGCCGCAGATCACTGAAAAGCAGATTCGTCAGAGGCAACAGGCTAGGAATTATCACGACGAGGAGTACGAGCCTGCCTCCGAAGTCGAGAGCGACAGACAGCAACGCGTCTACAGAGGACAGCCCTCGACGATTGGCCAGGTGCAGCGGGACAGAGATGGCCTCAGAAGAAACGTAATCGCGGTGAGTTAATCATCCTTCTCCTTCATCTTCGCTGAATTGCTTCTTAACCCTTTCGACCGCAGAAGAGAGCCTAGGTCCTAGATCCAAAGGAATCTCCAGAGTTTCCACTCTTCTTTGTCTCTGAAAAAGGTTGTAAAAGATAATAACTGATGAACACAGGAGTCGTTAAATTATTTCTGTGTGAAAAACAGAACCAAAAATGGAAACAGTTTAAACCTTGCTTTTTCTTATTTTTCCCCCTCATAAGGAAACACCCGTTGCTAGATTCTGTCTCATCCTATATAAATAATTTACTGTAATAGAATTAGACCAATTAAGACACATATTTCCACGAATTCTTTTTATTGTTCCGTACGTTTCCGGTTTACCAAAACTGTTCTGTCCCTCGAAGTGACCATTGGCGATATACCTGCGTGAGCTCGATGGAAAACCCCGTATATTGTTCCGGTAATTAAGTTCACGAGGTGTAGCGCGTCCATACGTAATTTACGAAGGCACCTTTTCGCTCGCGGTGCAATATAATAATAAAATCGCACCTGAGGCGAAATTGGCGCGGTCGATTCCTGGAATCGACCACTTTCAATTAACGGAACGGCGTTAAAAGGGTCAATCGCGTTAACGAAACTGCCAGGTAGCCGTCGTAAATGTCGTGGTTACGATCGAAATACTCGTGAAACTCGCATAATTGATAGAACAGCCTGGTTGACTTCGAGGCAATTCAGAAACAACGTGGAGACATTCTTTAACGACTGCTTTAAACCTCGCGAGTCCACTTTGACCCAAGTCTGATTTTTATTATTTCCAGCGCCAGGATTCTCAGCGAATTTTTACCGTATTTATAAATTCTTTATTCAACGATGCTGTTAATTTAATATTATTACGATTATTCATTGAAATACAAATAATTTACACGGGTTTCGATGAACAGAACAAATTTCAATTGTAGAAATTAAATACATCGCGACAAAGGGGTGAAGATTTATTTATAACTTTAAAATTTAAATAGTCCATCGATCATACGTTTAAAAATACGTTTTTAGAGCACATTACGCGTGACCACACATTGGATTTAAAAGCAATAATTATTGTGGGGCCAAGAGCAAACATTTAGGGGCGAACGTTCTTTATTGGATTTTGTCACGGCTGGTGATCAACGAGTTAATTAATCGTACCATCGGTGGAATCAATTTCTCAATTAACGTGTTGCAGGAAAGGGAGAAGGAGAGTCTGGTGAGCACGCGTGCCCAAACAGAAGCCCATTACAGGTGCGTAAAATCAGCTTTGAAACAAGATCGACCCAGTCACGTCGTGCGCCGCGAACTTTTTCTTCGATTTCTCTTTCGCCTTGGGCTTCTTTGATTCGCTCGCTGTCCCCCCTCGTGCTTATGCAACGATCCGGGGGCTTTTTTTCAAGCTTCGAAGAGACTGTATGACGCCGTGTTGGATAACGTTACGTCAACGTCAAGATTTCGAGATAAACGAGCGGCTATCTTCATTAAGACCCTCGTGTCTCGCGTCACGTTTCGGATTTTTTTTATCGCAGAAGCACCCCACCTATCAAACTGAAATTTTTTGTGCTATTCAACGCACTCGCGTGGATGTTTCGTGAATTTTTTCGAGGAATTTATTGCGACAATAAGCGAGTTATTAATGATAGTTCGGTACTGTGCTGGGAATGACCAATATTCGGGGTTTGCTATTTTTGTAAATGAATCTTTCTATCTTAACTTGCAAATTTGTAATATTTCTATGTGTCTGTGTTTTTAAAGAGAGCCACAGAGTATAATTTATGTGAAATTTTTTTTAATTAGTGTTAAAATCTTTGGGTTTGTTTATAATCACAGAACTCAAGTACCGTCGTCCGAGTCACCCAGGGTGGCGAAGATCCTGGCGTCCACCGTCTCCCCCGTGATCTCTAAGGCCTATTACAATGATCCAGATCAGAGCTATCCCTATTACACGATCTACGACGACGACGTGTCCATTTACAAAGACGACGGTAAGCTGTTACCCATTTCCTGAGAGAAATCGGTATCTCTGGTTCGCGGATAAGCCTTTACAGAAAAGAAATCCCTGTATTTTATTTTTCTAGTCCGTAAGATCCTCTTCGCGAGATTTTTTATTTCGGAAAGCCTATAGATTCGCGTAAAGAATTTCCCTTTTTCTGGATCCAAGTTCACGGATCCAGCGACGTTCGGAGACGATCGTAATCACGGTGATCCGTCGTTTCTCGGTTAGATTACAACCAGTACACCGTGAACCAATCGGTGCCGGTTCAGCCGAGCGTCAAGATCAGCGAGGTGAACACGAAGCAGTACCAGAAGCCGAAGAAGGTCGCCGTGAACGAGGCGGACAAGTACAATCTGAATCAGGACGTCACGGTGCAGGACTACGATATATACGAGAATCAGGTAGGACGGGAAACCGTATTCGCGATTAGAAATGGGCGGGACATACTTAAAAATCTATTCCAACTCACTGAAATGTCAATTTTTAAATTTTAACATTTTCTCTTTTAGAAATTAAGAAGTTCTCATCCATCTTTCGATGAAACTTTGATTTCGTTACTTTTGCATATATAAACTTGTTTAAATTTGAACAGATTATTTAAGTTTGCGATTTATTTTGAGGTGAGAACGCTCAGCGTCTGTCGATAATAAAATTTCAAACCTAATTCGTTAACAAAGAGAATCTTGTGTTCCAAGATTTCGAATTGCGTACATTTCGTTATCTTTTTGCTTCTCTGTGCACGGTCCCCCAGGCTCAGCTGAACAAGAACAAGTTCCGTATCAACGAGGGCCAGTCGTTCAGGTGAGAAACTTTTTTCCTAATCGAGACGGATCGTTCGTTGATAAAAAACAGAAACTTTATGGCACCTCGAGCGCGAAACGTTTCGAGAGACGAGAAAATTGCCGCGATCACACCATTGATTCTCAACGGGGGTCTCCTCTACGGGGGGGGCCGCGATGGGTTAGATGAAACGATAAATCGCAATTTCAGTGGGGGTCGAGAAACATAATAAAAAAATATAGTAATATTATTATACGAAATGGTTGGTCATAGAGATTAGAAACTTTAAGGGATTATTATCCATTTTCTGTCGTTATTTATGTTACTAGAGATAAACTACAGGATTTCTATCTTAACAAAGCTTAATCATCGTTGTTATATTATATTAATATTAATAGCGATCGCGAAGGGGGAATAAAATTTCAAAAAAAGTTGAGAACCACTGGCCTAGCACGTCGCCTTGAGCTTTCATCGACCATGCTCGTAAATTACGTTTCTATGTAAGAATACGAAGATGACGCCGACGCGTCCTTAAGATTTATTCCGTTATTCCGTTATTCCGTGAAAATCGAGTGCGAAAACCGCTCGAGCTTACGTAAACCGGCGAGGTCGGCGATCTAATCGCCAGTAAAAATAAAATAGTCGCGGCTCGCTTAGACCAGCTGTTTCCAGACGCGAGAAATCGGGCAAATTTAATAAAACAAAATCAAACTTCTGCCTATACACTTCAAAGAACCTTTGTATTTTGTATTCATCATCGAGGAGGCTGACAATATTCTCCCATTAATTATTGGTTCTTCTCAGACCCCCAAAAAATTCACATCCAAATTAACGATAGTTCTTTCTTAAAAACTTTATCCTTTCTGATGAATACAAAAACGAGTGAAAATGACGGTATTAGGATTCGTTGAAGAAACTTGGGATCATAAGTGGATAAGTTAACGAGTCATTGGATAAATGAGAATGACTGTAGGCCTCCAGGGCGCTCGTTTAAGGGTTAATAGAGCAAAAATGGGACTCTGGGTTGGGTCCCCCAGGCGAATGAAAGTTCACTTCGAGGAATCGCGGCAATCGTCGTCGCTGTTTCTCGACAATTTGTTAATTAAGAGTCGCGTGTGCTCAGACCTAACGTGCTCAGCCACCCTGTCGTGCACGTGACGACTCCGAACGCCATCGTGGACACGTTCATTCCGTTGACGACGACCACGCAGCCTCCGACCACCACCGGCAGGCCTTACACGGTCAACGCACCCAGGTACGGTATCCGCGTGCACCTAGGCGATTGTCGTTCGCCACTTTTTGTTTTTAACTTACGCAACCAGTCGGGAATAGACACGCAATGATCGCGGCTCAACGATCTTTCATACCGGCGGGAAGAAAGAAAATCCATCGGGCACTCCCTGACGATCTCTACATATTTATATTTTGGGCCCAATGGGACCTAGGAAGAGATTCAAACAAAATTTAGTGTTTTATTTTATTTTAATCTCAGACACTTACTACTTTGGCCCCTTTGGAATGATTATTTAAAGCTTACAGCGTCATAGCAATCTCTGTATATTTATATTGTGGGTCCAATTGGGCCTGGGAAGAGGTTCAGACAAAATTTAGCGTGTTATTTTTGTTTAATTTCTGTTCTTCAATTTTTTGGGCCCTTTGGAACGATTATTTAAAGGCTACAGCTCCCTAACGATCTCTAGATATTTATATTTTGGGCCCAATTTGACCCAGGAAGAGGTTCAGACGAAATTTAGTGTATTTAGTCTATTTTTCAGTTTTGTGTCCCCTTTGGAACGATTATTTAAAAGTTATAGCTTCATATCAATCTCTATATATTTATGTTGTGGGTCCCATTGGGCCTAGAAAGAGATTCAAACGAAACATAGTATTTTATTTTAGTTTAATCTCTAACCCTTAATATTTGGTCCCCTTTCGAACAATTATTTAAAAGTTACAGCTTCATACCAATCTCTGTATATTTATATTGTGGGTCCAATGGGACCTAGGAAGAGATTCAAACAAAATTTAGTATTTTATTTTAATCTCTAACCCTCAATTTCTTGTCCCTTTTTGACAATTATTTAAAAAATACAGCTTCATAACAATCTCTATGTAATCATATTTTGGGTCCAATTGGGCCCACAAAAAATCTTAAAATCGCCTTATATAAATCTAACGAGCGTAAAGAGAATTGCATAGAATATCTTTCCAAAATTTTTGTAATAGAATTTACCAAGGTACCATTAAAAAAAATTCAGACAATACAAAATGTACAGTTTGGACCAAAATAACGAAACTGTCCCTCCATGATAAAATTGTTCAGCGCGTTACTAATAATAACAGTTGCAAATTACACGGTGAAAATTAATCGTTGCCCGGTGATTGGCCGCAACGGGCCGGTGCGTCAGCACGCGTTCGCTTTTATTATACCCTAGCGCGTAATAGTTCGTGAAAGTGGTGGTAGAGATTGATCGTCGCCCGAAGGCGAGATCGAAGACGTCGGGATCAAAAGTTCCGACAGTTGAACGTTAAGCAGAATCTCGTTTGATCAAAGCCAAGTTTATTACTGATACATTAGAGCCGCGATTAATTCTTGTTTTAGCAATAAATCTAGAGCCCGTATCTATTTCAGCGGAAAAACGGATTTAGATGATTTAACGATTCGCGCTGGTATGCGATTTCGATTAGCGGTTGGATCTTGGACACTGATCGCACTCATTGTTGGTAGAACTGTGACTATTCGAAGAATTCAATTTTTTGTACTTGAACGATTGTGGGCGTTGATAATAATAATTTTCGATATCTTTAATGGAATATTGAAATGCAGAAAAAGACAAGCCCAGAGATCTGTAGTAATTGATCATTACTATTCATCCAACATAATGTCATGTTCTGATTCATACTCGTAAACAAGATCCATTATTTGTTTCGCATGCTTCAAATAACACCTCTTTCGCACGGGTATAATCGATCCGTGATCTTGGCGTTTCCCACCGAATCGAACTTTTCAATTTTCTGAACGTCTGTCTCGACGACTTCAATCCCAACAAAACGAATTCAAGCAGTAAATATACTGTATTAAAAAGAGACAAAAAAAAATGTCGTAAATTACAGTATTTTTAACACTTGACTTCGATGGTCTCTTTATTCACGCAAAACGAAGCGCCAGCTTTCTCTCCCGACATTTTCCTTTTAATACGAGACTCCTTGCATCGTATCGATCATCATACACTTTGTGTACACTTTGTTGAATTTTTTTGTACTTTAATATTGAAATAATTTGGTTAAATATTCGAATAGTCCCAGTTCTAAGTGTTTAAATGTCCAAATATTCGAGCAACGATATAATAAAATTACTAGAATCTTCAAATATTTTAATACCAATTATTAATAGTCTCGAGTCCTCTTTTCTAGGCTCGCCTGCAATTTCCTTCTGTTTTTCTTTCAGTCGAGGACGCCCACAACAGGTCCATCGTGGTACGGCACCACCGTAAGTTCAAATTCAGATATAACAATCGTAAACATTGAAAAATCTCACCTCGATCACGATTTTACATCCCATGAATCGATTAATAAATATTCCCAAGGCACATTTTACGGGCAAAGAGACAAATTTCTACTGTGAAAATGCCCCTGGGTAGAATTCGTTTAAATAAAATTTCACATCGGATGTATCAACGAATAATAAATATAACTGGGGCACCGATTATTGGCAAATACTGATTTCTCTCGCGTATTCAGGGGCATTTTTTCAGGATTCAGGATTCTATGGATCGAGACGACTCTCGATCGGATCGCCTTTAAAGCCAGCATTTTGACGCGAACTGGTCCGAAGAGACTCGCTAGAAAGTGAGTTCGAGTTCTCTTTTTGCTGGCAATCGGGCACACGATCGCCAGTTTGGACGTAATTTTCTTGTTTAATCGGAAAATTATCACGGAAGGCTGCAGTTAGGAGCAACGACTGTTGCAAAACAAACAAAAGCCATGCACGACTCTCGCGAATCTTCGATCAGGCGAGAGTTGCCTAAGCTGTACCGGTAGCCTAAATCATACCTCTCCGATACGTTCGCTATTATCGAATCTAACAGTCAATATGTGAAACAATCCACTTAAAAGTTAGAATAAAAATTTACAAATGATATCTTGGTACTTTGAGTTTGGATCTTTAATATTTACGATCTCTTTTTGTAAAAATAGATTCATTCTATAATATTTCACGTTCGTTAAACTCATTAGGGTGCTTTGTTATTTTCAAGGATTCTCTGTATTTTCTAGAAAAATAATCTTTTGCCAGAAAATTTTCAGATCGTAAAATCACTCTGTATATAAGGTACTTGTTTTCTGTTTATTTATCGATTGAATGTGCATTGATAAAACATTTATCTTGTATTATTACCACCCAAAAATTTATTGCTTTAACCCCTTAACGATCATGCTCTCGAGTCTGACTGCTTTGAAAAACGATATTTGTTTAATCTAACGATTTAAAGGATGACAATATTTGTTTTCCTTCAAATTATACGTTACATAAACATTACAATTAACAAAAACCGCATTTTTATACAGCTTAGAATCAAATCCAATAAAGAAAACTGATCTTACTTGGTTGATCCAAGAAATTTGAGCGTTAAGAGGTTAAACGGAGGTACGATTTAGGAAACCTGTTACTTAAATCGTCAATGTTACCGAATTGGCGCGATTATAGCGATCCTCTGTGGGCTCCAGGGCGATTACGAAACCGGATATCCGGTCCAGAGTCTGGAATACCATGGAATCTGTTGGCCAGCGTCACCGGGTGTCGCTTCTCGAGGTGAACGAACGTAGCCATCGAATTAATGCGGCTAGAAAGTTAATTGCGTGCAAGTTGCACGACCGTACGCCGTCCGACTTACAAAACAATTATTCGTTTATAGTAAATACCGTGCTAATTGTCGTGAAAAGCGCGTAAAAAGTAAAATTCTAGACCCCTCCGATCCCCGTCAGTTGCCATATCGGATCTCGAGGATTCGATCGACTTTAAACGGCCAACTCGTCGCTGAAGAAAGGAGAAATCGCGGTTGGGGAACAAAAGATAACTTAAAAATCACTTTTTGTTTGCTTTCTGGAATCTCGTGTCGTTTTCCCCCTTATTGGTTCGTTGAGATCGTCGATTTCGGGTTTTAGGAGATGGAGAACAACCTTGAAACCGTCCACGGAAATAGTGCCCAAAAGCTAACTTAAAAATCACTTTTTATTTGCTTTTTGGGATTTCGTATTGTTTTTTCCGTTCTTGGTTCGTTGAGATCGTCGATTTCGGGTTTTAGGAGATCGAGACCAACCTTGAAACCGTCCATGGAAATAGTGTCCAAAAGCTAATTTAAAAATCACTTTTTATTTGCTTTCTGAAACCTCGTATCGTTTTACCCATTGTTGGTTTGTTGACATCGTCGATTTCGGGTTTTAGGAGATCGAGACCAACCTTGAAACCGTCCACGGAAATAATGCCCAAAATCTGACTTAAAAATCACTTTTTGTTTGCTTTCTGGAATCTCGTGTCGTTTTCCCCCTTATTGGTTCATTAAGATCGTCGATTTCGGGTTTTAGGAGATCGAGACCAACTTTGAAACCGTTCAGGGAAATAGTGCCCAAAAGTTAACTTAAAAATCACTTTTAGTTTGCTTTCTGGGATCTCGTGTCGTTTTCCTTGTTATTGGTTCGTTGAGATCGTCGATTTCGGGTTTTAGGAGATCGAGACCAACCTTGAAACCGTCCACGGAAATAGTGTCGAAGGCGCAGGAGTTCATCGACATCTACAGGTACCCGCCGACGAGGCCGTCGGCGATATATCCGACCCCACAGGTCGACAAACCCGCGGCCAAGTGTCGCAGGGACGTCTGCTTGATTCCTGACTGCAGCTGCGGCGGCTCAGACATTCCAGGTAAGAGCACACGTGGCCATCTTCCGTAATAATTCACCTCCTACCGCGTGGTCGATGGAACAAACTCAGCGATCTCTCATTCTCTCGACTTATTTTAATTAAAATTCAAATTATCTCTGTATTTTCGACGTTAACTTGCTCCGATCGCAATGGAATATCCCGTGTACTGATTCGAACAAAGAAAAGACCGCCCTTCCATTATGGCGGCGTATTCGTAGTCAGATTCAAGAAATCCATCAAAATACTCAACTTCTTTCCCATTATATACTTCCCAATATATAGAATAACCCCCCAAAAATAAAATTTCTCCCACTACTACTTCCTTTATCACGAAAATCGAGGGAAATTGGACCTCTCAGGAAGTAGAAACAGCGAGTAGCGGGCAGACGCGCCAGCCAACTTTGCACTCGATTATCTCAAGCACGAGCCAACGTACGAAAAATATTTATACCACGTTTATTATTCGTTTTCTTCCGCAAAATTCCCCTAGATCGATCAAACCTCTCGTAAACCTTTCACGTTCGTTTTATGGTAAATTTGAAGAATTCATTTTTCCGTGTGTCTCCGTCAGACCATGCTTAGGACACACTACTGCTTGGACAAATATTTGAGTAGATCGTGGTGTGTTTGGATATCGGAGAAATTCCTAGTGCTTGGGATACGTCCATTCGCGAGGCAAACCCTGAAATTCTTGGCGGTCCGCAGTCAAGGACGCCTCTTTGCTGGCACGTTGCCATTTTCACGGGGATCGCTGGTACTTGTTCCATCGAGTGTGTCCAGAGACACGCGAGTCGATCGACGGCACGCGGAAACGGCCGGATCGATATCGTCGAAAACAACACGACGTGGGCAGGACTGTGTGACGCAAGCGTCGAACGCGCGGCGAATGTTAAGTTTGGCCGATCGGTTTAGCCAGCCACCGTGACTTTCTCCCGATTCTAACGTTACACATAACCGTCGTGCACGCCGCTCGAAAGTGAAACAGACCCCGTCGTGCGTCCGGTCGCGATTCTGCACGCGCGTGCACTCTTTGAAATCGAAAGCTCGGCCGCGACCGGAATCGCTAACCGCCCCAAACTTTGCTTTCGATTCGTATTCCCTCCGTTCCAGACGAATCTTTCGCAGACTTAAAAAATATGGGACACCCGGAGAATCTCGAATTCGAATAATTCCAAACCTTTTTTTATTGTTATATGGAGCATTCTGGCAAGTGAAGTAGCTTCGAAATGCACAAACTGGCTCGAAATGTAGAGTTTTCATTTTTATAACGTCCTGTATGTTATAAACAACGTGTCGTATACGTAGGCCTCTCGACCAGCGTTATTCTGAGCTTAATCACTCAGGTCGGGTTAATATATGTCACAGAATTCGAATTTAGCCAGAAATGCTCAACAAAACGCGATTCCTTGATATAACGATAGATTTCTACCTCGATATAACAACGTGCGGTATAAGTAGGCCTCTCGACCAGCGTTATTCTGAGCTCGATCACTCAGGTCAGGTTAATATATGTCACAGAATTCGAATTTGGCCAGAAATGCTCGAGAAAACGCGTTTCCTTGATATAACGATAGATTTCTACCTCGATATAACAACATACGGTACAAGTAGGCCTCTCGACCAGCGTCATCCTGAGCTTGATTGCTCCAGTCAAGTTAAAATATGTCGCAGAATCGAAATTCGACCAGAAATGCTCAAAAAAACGCGATTCCTTGATATAACGATAGATTTCTACCTCGATATAACAACATCCCCCAAAAATCGACCCCTCGACTAGCTATGACGGAATACAAATATTAAATTTCTCAATATATCTTCACGGAGAGAGCCTAATCCATAAATCAAACAGATTTTGTTAATAAAAAAAAGTTGACAAATTGTCAAATTCCATATAATTGCAAATAATCCGAACTAGGTCGTGTTTGGGTTCGTTTTCACCGGGAGAACCTCGACTATCGATTGATTATACTCTCATTAGGATGTCATGATAACCTAATCTCTTATCGTTGAAATATAATTTAGGCTGTCGAGTTTGATCAAGTGAGAAAGTTTCAATATGTCTTTAAGTCTAACCGACGAACGTTGGTATTAAATGCACGTTCGTTTGTAAAGCATTTAATAGCGATTCACTCTCCAGTATGTTTCCCCTTCACTATTAGGCTGTAACATAAATAAGTTCTGTTGCAATTATGTACATATTCTAATTCCGAGAATTCCGTGTAGTATTAACCTTTTAAACGACGTACTGTCGTAAATAATAATAGAGATTATGTAATCGATCGTGTAACTCCGTGCCGTGGATATGATCGAATTAACGCGCGTTACCATCGATTGGATTCGGTTTACTTTCTCTAATGGATCTCGGTTCGATTCTGTTCTCCGTGGATAATGAAAACTACCAAAGGTCGGCCATCTCTCTCCGTACGGTGATAATTAAATCATAATTATTACGGCAACCCTGAATATGAACTTGAATGAATATTCAACGCGAATAACAGTCGATTACGACGAGCAGTGAAAGTACACTTTCGCTGGCGAATGTCAACCGGGAATATCGAGGTACACATTCGCTAATTAAATTAGCAATAGTAATTGCGTGCATTCGCTAACCTTACGCTTTTGAAATTAAGATACAATTAACAAGGCACAAATGACTCTACAAACATTTGGAGAAGCCTGAAACAGGCAATTTATTTATTTATTCGCAGGATAAAAAACCCCCCATTGATTTGCAAACAATTATTACTCCTAATAAATTGTAAAATTACAAAAGAGCGATTGGACCCCGAAAGTTTTCTAAATGTGATACTAATGCAAGCAATAATTGTATTATTCCTGATTTAAAATCAAGAATCGTGCAGACACTCTGTGCAGCCTCGATCGTAGATAGCACGAGATCGATAGACCGTCGAATAAAGAAAAAAAGTAATGAAAAGATCGAATAAAATGGAAAGTAAGGAAAAGGTCAAGCGAAATGTAATGGATCGAGCCACGTGTTTGACGTGCCGGGTACAGAGAAAACAAACGTATGGTCTAGCCGTGTAACACCGTGCTCGCGTATTGTTAGAATGAACCGAGCTCTCGAGTCACGGTAATAATATTTCCCGCGGGCGAGCGGTATGCACGTAAGCCATTAAAACGGCCTTAACCGACTGTTCCTGCGTCTAGAAAGGATTGTGCAACCGCACACCACGCGTAAATCATCCGGAAGGATCTACCGGCGTCGCGGTGTCCCTCTGCCCACGTTTCGTTTTTAATTGAGCAATGGATCACACGGCGTTTCTTTTCCGGCCAACGGATCCTGCTTTTCGGATTAAATCGCGATGATATCGGAAACCCGCGGTGTCGCGGGATGATTTGCGTCCGGGAGAGGGTTGCTTTTAACCCTGAAATATCCTGGAATACACTGGGAAACCGATTCCCCCCAAAGACCACCCAAAAATTGCTTCTGAAATAGTTTCTGGTTTGTATAATTCCGAAGAAATGTTTCGAGGATGGTCAAAGTCATATTATTAAAACATATCGTACAGTACGATGTAAAGAAACGAATATAACTTTGATATCTCCGAAAATATAACGTGAAAAATAGTAATAAATGAGTGTTCGTTAAATGGGATTTTCACCCTTTGGTTTATACGAGATTTGCAAATCTAGGGATATCTGTTCCGAATTATACAAATCACAATCACCGTTGAGTAAAAATCTCCGTCAAGGGAGCTCGAGTACGCGTTTTATGAGCGACAAGGAAGGATCGCCGATTCGAGGGTCGAACGCGCGATAAGTCGATCGATTCGTAACGATATCGTGTATCCAGGTGGAATACCGGCGGAACAGACGCCGCAGATCGTTCTGCTGACGTTTGACGACGCCGTGAACGATCTAAACAAACAGTTGTACTTCGATCTGTTCGAGAACGGCCGTAAGAATCCGAACGGGTGCCCGATCACGGCCACGTTCTATGTCTCGCACGAGTGGACCGATTATAGCCAGGTGCAAAACCTGTACGCGGACGGCCACGAGATGGCATCGCACACTGTCTCGTAAGTTCAAGAGACCGCAGGTTCTCCCGTTACAGTAATCTCCCGTATAACTGAAACGAAAGTATCCCCCCAAAGATGTACTCGTTAGTATCCTCGCGAGAGCACTATCGACGAATCGACGAGGTTCCCCCGATGAAAATGAGCCCAAACACGACTATGTTCGGACCACTTTTATCGAAACCCGAATTATTTTTCGAAAGGTGGCAATCCTGCGGGAATAAAAGTGGTCGGAACGTGGTCGTGTGGGTACTCGTTTTCATCGGGAGGGCACGACGAGTACGTTGGTGACATTCTCGCGGCGATACAGTGAAAAATATACGAGTTTTGCGGTTTTAGTTGATTCGGTTCTGCAGAGATTACTGTACGTCGAAATACGTGCAAATGCTAGGTAATCGAACGTCATCGCCTGCGCCTCTCTTCGACTAATGTTTTCTCTTTCTCTCTCTCTCTCTGGACGCACAATTTTCCGCTGTCGCCTCTGTGTGTGCGATCTCCTTCCTCCGGAGAAGGACTAGGGAACGCTTCGTCCCTTCGAGGATCCTTTAATTTCTAAGCAACTTCGATGCTGGCAGAAAGGCGGGTCGAAACAAGACCGAGACTACTTGTAATTTAATAATATATGCATCGACGTGTCTGTGATTTGATTTGCTATCAACATCAGAGTCTATTACTTGATATTCTGATCCAAAAAGAGTCAACGTTCGTAATGGAACTTTCCAACATTTGAAAGAGGATCAAAGTGATCTGCAAGTAAGATCCCGGCCTCGTACATTGTTCCATCGATGCTATCGTCGCGACGAGGCGTCTTTCATCGACGCGCGTCGAAGCGTTCGAAACGTGCCAGGCTTTCCGGAACAAATTGCTCCGTTTCCGTTCCGGGCCGTACACGGACGTTGCAATTAGAGGATCCTCGGGGATTAGAGGAGGGGTGGGAGGGGGGAATCGCGATAAAATTAAAATTGCAACCGCCAGGCTGGTGAAACTGGCTCGTCGATCGAGAGATGAACGATGACACGGGTCGCGAGGCAGTTTCACCGGCGAGGCGCACCTGTGCCGTATACTAATGACACGCTAACGCAAACTTTTCTCTTTTATCTCTCTCTCTCTCTCTTTCTCTCTCTCTTTCACTCTCTGTTCGCATCACTTGGTCATCCCGTCGCATATTCCCATCACGCACCACCAACCACCACTCTGTCACGCGCGATTCGACCGCCGGGAAACACTTGCAAACAAACTGTTCGATCGAAAATTTTTAACTTTGATATTCATTCGCGAAAAAACTACTCTGTCGATCTTCCATTCGAACGTCTTTGATCTTGATTCGATACACGATATACAAAATACAAAAACAAACACGACGAAAATCGGAACCACGTCCCGCGCGAACGATCCACGATCCCGTCCCCCACGATCCGGAAACGATCTTGAAACAGGTGACTACCTGCCGGAGGAGATACCGCAGATCGTACTCCTGACGTTCGACGATTCGGTGAACGACCTGAACAAGGGTCTCTACGCCGACCTGTTCGAGAAGGGACGGAAAAACCCGAACGGCTGTCCCATTTCGGCGACGTTCTACGTCTCCCACGAGTGGACCGACTACAGCCAGGTCCAAAATCTCTATGCCGCCGGCCATGAGATTGCCTCCCACACGGTTTCGTAAGTACCCACTGACAGAACTCTGATTCGGATCCCCTTTTCGTGACGATGGATCTATCAGGTTGGACCAGGAGTCTCTGCGCTCGATAGCTCATTCGAACAATTCAATTAACCCACCCCCTCGGCATTGGAACATCCTTACATTTCTATAGTAATTGGTTGTAAGCAAAATTGGGTTAATAAGAATTTTTAAATTCTAAACGAAAACTTAAAATTTGTATTAGGAATAAAATTTGCCCAAATGGAATACTAAATTCGTATCACTTTCTGAAATCTCTTTTCTTGAATTTAATAGAGAAAATTTGACGATAAGAACGAATAGTAGTTTACAAATGAAATAAATGGGTATTGCAATTTTGGGCAAAACTTTTCAGAAACGAAGTCTCTTATTTTGTTACCGTGGTTGTAACATTTTTAAATTTGTAATTATTATCCCCGTTGATTTCAACTGAATACCTGTGAATTCCGCGAATAAAAAATGGTGGATTGTCATCCTCGACCGGTTTCTCGTTTAGCAACAAGCTTCAGTAAATGTCTACGCGGAGAATAGAGTTGTATCCTTTCGCAGAGACTCCTGGGACGATTTAATATTTGAACATCGACGGAGAAGCGTATCGAGCGATCGAAAACAGGAAGCTGACCCGACCATTTTGGTAACCGCGCCCGTCGTCTCTTCTCGATCATTAATCACGGTATCATTCCACCATCGGGCAATCTCGCGTCGCTTAATTAACGGCGAATCATAGTCGTTCACGCTCTGTCATTATGCCGATCAATTAATTAGTAAACTAATGCCAGCTTGACTAGTCGGGACCGATCAAAGGCACCAGCCGCTTATTCAGTCGGGAGCCGCTTTCGCACCTTGCTGCGGGCCAGAGTGCAAGGAAGGGTCACGTGGGTCGAGGAACCGGTTCCAAAGCCTCAATTAAGACCCATTGTCGCGAGTCAAACTGTCCTCCGTCAGACACAATCATCTCCACCTTTACTTTATGGCTGTACAAACCACTTCCGCCATTATTGGAGACCTATTCGACGATTACAATTCGAATACGTAACTTAAAATCAAATAAAAAAATTCCACTCTCAAATAATAATACTGGAATACTGAAATATTTGAATACTGGTATCTGAATGCTTAAATATTTGAGTAGGCTCCATTTAAAAATCCCACGATTCGTTAAAAATTCAATTTCTTGGACTCTGGGCCCCGCGGAACGCTTGATCCCCGAATGATCTATCGATCGACGGTACTAACGGATCGTCACGAACAGGCACAGCTTCGGTGAGCAGTTCTCTCAGCGAAAGTGGGCGCGAGAAGTAGCTGGACAACGCGAGATCCTCTCAGCCTACGGAGGCGTCAAGCTGGAGGACGTCAGGGGAATGAGAGCTCCTTTCCTATCGGTAAAGTTCACCATACAAGGAAATATAACTCATATCGAGGGAATCTGTTAAAAACTCGATGGTATTTGTCGTCAGGTTGGGGGCAACAACATGTTCAAGATGTTGTGGGACACGAACTTCACGTACGACTCGTCGATGCCTATCTACGAGAACCGACCCCCTAGCTGGCCCTACACCCTCGACTACAAGCTCTTCCATGACTGCATGATCCCCCCGTGCCCCACCAGGTCCTATCCCGGCCTGTGGGAAGTTCCTATGGTGATGTGGCAAGACCTGAACGGCGGCAGATGTTCGATGGGAGACGCGTGCAGCAACCCCCCAACGGCCGATGGCGTCTACAAGATGCTCATCAAGAACTTCGAGAGACATTACACCACCAACAGGTTCGTCATAGATCCGACAGTCTGCTAACGAACGATCGAAGTATATATTTTTCATCGCTCGATACCGATACTACTTGCAGAGCACCGTTCGGGCTGTTCTACCACGCCGCCTGGTTCACCCAGCCTCATCACAAGGAAGGTTTCATTTCGTTCCTCGACACCATAGTCGCGATGGACGACGTCTGGATCGTGACGAACTGGCAGGCAATACAGTGGGTCAGGAACCCCACGCCGTTACCACTGATGCACACGTTCGAGCCCTTCGGATGCAACTACCCGGTACGTGAACCGTGAAAGACATTTCAATTTAGCCTAGTTTTTACCTGGACGTCTCCAGCGAGGTTCGAGTATGTCAAAGAATTCGAATTTGGGCAGAAATGATCGAGAAAACGCGATTCCTTGATATAACGATAGACTTCTACCTCGATATAACAACATACGGTATAAGTAGGCCTCTCGACCAGCGTCATCCTGAGCTTTATCGCTCCAGTCGAGTTAAAATATGTCGCAGAATTCGAATTCGACCAGAAATACCCGAGAAAACACGATTCCTTGATATAACGATAGATTTCTACCTCGATATAACAACGTGCCCCAAAAGTCGGCCTCCAACCAGCGATGGGGGAATAAAAATATTAAATTTCTCAATCTATCTTCACGGAGAGAGCCTAATCCATGAATCAAACAGATTTTGTTAATAAAAAAAGTTGATAAATTGTCAAATTCCATATAATTGAAGATAGTCCGAACTAGGTCGTGTTTGGGTACGTTTTCACCGGGAAGACCTCGACTATCCATTGGTTATACTCTCGTTAGGATGTCGCGATAATATAAATTAATTTTAAAATGAGTAGTATCGAGGGATTACCGTGCAACGAATGTAATAATTGTTGGTGTGGGTGCAGGATCGGCCGAAGAAGTGCAACAACCCGAAGGTCTGCAATCTCTGGCACAAGAGCGGCGTGAGGTATATGAAGACCTGTCAGACGTGTCCGGACATCTACCCGTGGACGGGCAAGACCGGTATACGTAGCAGTCGCATCGACAACGACGTCGACGCGCACGAATGAACGGGGACCGTCGTTGTTCCGTGCGATCGAGGACCAGCCAGCCGAGAAGAGTTAAGCGCCACCGGGGGGGAACGAAACACGTTTCTACACCTAACCATTCGGTCAAAATCCTGTCACAAATTTCTCTCCGCCGACCGCGTCCGACGAACCCGTTCGTACCGGGCCGAGTACGCCAATGAAACATCAAACTCGAACATGTCCACCCTTTCTCTTTTCCCGCGATCGAACGAACGGCTCGCGACGAAACGACCGTCAACCGATCGTGTCTTTTAAGCGTCGTTTCCTCTTAACGTCGCACGCGGTTGTCTAGGTTCAAATTGTTCTGTATTCGAATTTCTGGATACTTTGTCCAATACTCGGTAAGTGGAATTTGAATACCGTTCGAGTCGTTGAGTACTTGAATACCACTCGATCGAGTATTCGAATACCGTTCGAATGGTTGAGTACTTGAATACCGCTTGATCGAGTATTCGAATACCGTTCGAGTCGTTGAGTGCTTGGATACCGCTTGATCGAGTATTCGAATATTGAATGAAAATTGAGTTTATAGAAGAACGACGAGCTTAAAGAGTTTGATTTACGGGCCACCACCTGTTTAATAATATTATGGAACCTCCGGTATTCGAATTTTTGAATACTTTAGCGATTCCAGTACTTCTTGTCTCGTTGAGTATTTGAATACCGTTCGAATGGTTGAGTATTCGAATATTAAACGAAAGTGGAGTTTATGAAAGAAGGACGAGCTTAAAGAATTCGATTTATGGACCAACGACGTATTTAATAATAATATGAGATCTCCGGTATTCGAATCTTCGAATACTTTTGCGATTCCAATACCGTTTGAGTGATTGAGTATTCGAATATTGAATGAGAATTGAGTTTATAGATCGACTTCTTGAATAATAAATCACTCACTTTAACGGGAATAATATTTTTATCGGTCAACGAGTCCCATTGATTGCTAAATTGCACAATTTAAATTTGAATTTTTATCCTCCTAAAAGAGTTTATGTTTTGTTCTATTTTTAATGTTTTCTAGGTAGAATTAGAAATTCTTTTCTAGAGTTCTAACCTACGCGACTCACGATTCCTTTCAGGACTAATATCTCCCCGCGGTAGATTAGATGCGCGCGTCTGACGCTGATAGGAAATATCTCCTTTAGGCGAGTAAGGACACGCTGGGGGCACGATGGGCGGTCGTTTCGAAGCTCTGCGTCGTTTCTTTGGCAAACGGAAGGTAAATGTTTTACGTTCAACGCCGTCACGGGCGTATATTATATTAATGTACGTCGATAATTGACGGCTACGTTCTATCGAGACGATGGATTAGGTTAAATAACCCAACGCATTCGCCGTCAAGCAAGATTTTCAACGTCTGATAAAAATATACAGTAAAAACTACATCTGAAAGATTTCATGAATTTACAAAATTTTTCTCAGTACATCGGTGTAACATTTTTATTATAAAATTGATAGGTTGACCCTCTATTGGAAATTTTATATCATTTCTCGAAAGAAGAACCAACTCTCAACTATTTTTATATATTTAAATACACTTTGTATAATATTAAGTATTAATTGGTAAAATTGAGTATTCAAATTAAAAATTGAACTTCTCGAAGAACCGTCCACTGAAACAGAGGGTTGATCGTAGCAGCTGTGATCTCGTTAACTTCACGATATTTATAATCAAGTTCAAATTAAAGATTAATTAACGATGCTCCAAAATGACATCGCCGGTAATCGACGCGACGTAAACGCGTTAATCGACCAATCCACACGTTCGCTGGCGATAGGAAATCCTGTTTGACGCGCGATACGATCAACACGAACGTTCTTCGCGTTTTATAATTACGATTAACGCGTCAGGGGACTTCGAATCGAAATTAAAGAGAACAACTATTTTTTATACATTGTACGACAAAATAATGTACAATTTGAAAAGAAATAATCGTTAATATTTGGAAAAATAAATCTCTACGCATACTCTGGGCTTATGCAAAGGTACAAAGTTTGAAATCGATAGTTTTAACACCATTTTCAAAATCAACGCGCTAAAAAAGCTTACTTTTAAAGTCTCTGGACCAAACTACCCCTTGGAAACGAAGATATTTAACGCAGTAATTTTCAACTATTTTGCCGGATCGAACAAACATTACGTTTTATAACAAAGGCACAAGACCAATCGGGAGTCCATCCTTTATCGGTCCTTTCACCGTCACAAAATAGTTGGAAACGACTACGAGTCGAGTTAGAAGAAGGATCAATCGATCGTTTCGTCGCGATTTTCCTCGGTTTCCTTGCCTTCCTCCGATCCTTTCGTCCTCCCCCACCTTCCTTCGCCTCGAGTGTCCTTGGCGTACTCGGTCGAATCCGTTAGGTCAATTAACTACACTGTAAATCATAATTCATAAACGTCAACGTCGGGCGCGCGAAAGCAACTGGAATCGTCGGTCGCGAGAGGTTTCCTTAAAAAAAAAATGGAGTTCGCAGCTCGACGAGCGGAATAACAGTCCTGGATCAGCGGTTTCAGCAAGAATTTCCGAGTGTCACTGTATTAAAACTGCTGGTACGGCAAGACAAAGATTATGAACGTGTCCAGGGATCTTATTCGACTCGTCGAGCTGTTCAAAGGGCGCCGGAAGTCGCCTTGAAGAGGAGGAACGAACCGAGAGAACGTGCACGTTCATTTTAACGAACTGTCGTGCATACGAGGGGATCGTCGTGTATACCTTTTAGAACCTGAAACTGTAACACGCCTTTAATCAATAAATATTTCGCTACAATTCCTACCCCCTGTTATTTACAACCCCAATTCCGACGCGAAATCAACAGTCGAGCCTCTCTTCTTACGTTCCCTCGCAACTTCTAAGCTTGAAAACATATTTACAGTAATAAATAATAGTAACGTTTCGATGGTTAGTCTAAAATCAATTGTATCTAGTTTTTTAAAGAAGAGGCAACGATTTATACTTACCTCGTCGACTACGCGTCAAATGCGTTCACAGACTTCCGTTAGATGCTGGAAACCGGAATCGGAAGCGGGAACATGATCGTGGACCAAGTATCCAGATCGAAATTGTGAATTTCCTGCCATTGAATCGCGTCCGCGGCGCCCACGTGCTCGGTCCAATACCGCGCCATGTTGTTGTAATTTCCGGTCCAGGTCTGCAAACAGGAAATCATCGATCTTGTTTTACAACGCAGGAATTCTAAAATAATTCTCATTTTGCACAAATCGAAATTTTTTCTTTTGAATCAAGGGTCAAGTTTGCAAAATAAAAATATTTTTGCGTGGTAAAAGTCGTTTCTACGATCCCAGAAAAATTTACGAAGATTCCTCTTGATGGAACAGAAAAGATAAAAAATGCAAACTTGGAGAACTTGTATTTTTTAAACAATTACGAGAAGGGAGAAACGATGACTTAAACCCCCTCTAATTTCGTAGATTACTAAATATTTGAATATCGTCTGAATTTCTGAACCTAACCCAGACCTAACCCAGACAATAAAAGATAAAATTTGTAAACTTGAGGAACTTGTATTTTTTAAACAATTACGAGAAAGGGGAAACGATGACTTAAACCCCACCTAATCTCGTATGGATTATAAAATATTTGAATATCGTCTAAATTTCTGAACCTAACCCAGACAATAAAAGATAAAATTTGTAAACTTGAGGAACTTGTATTTTTTAAACAATTACGAGAAGGGAGAAACGATGATTTAAATCCCCTCTAATTTCGTATGGACTACAAAATATTTGAATATCGTCTGAATTTCTGAACCTGGAGAAGCAATATACGATATCGTACCCTTTTGATTTGCATGATCCAAGCCAGCATCATCTGGTTGCCTTGGTACGAGGACCATTTCCTCGACTTTTTCATGAAAATTCGCGACGTGATCGTACGACTTCTCTGCAGGCTCATGTAGCATCGCATCAGGTACAAAAATGGCATGACGAACAACGCGTCGGTTCTTAGATCTCGTAGGGCCCCGATGATAGTCTTCACGTCCTGCACTCGATCGATCAGATCGCTGGACTGTTTGATATTGATTCGACGATTCAGTATCAGCAGGTAGCTCTCGAGACTCTTCGAAGAGAAACGATGAAAAGAACACAGACAGTTTGAAATTGTTTCAATTTTTGGGGCCCAGTACCTTGACGCAATTGTAAATTTGCGAGAACTTGGCGCGATGGATGTTTTTCGTGAACACTTTTACGTCCAGTATGAAGTCATCGATGACTGGTACGTTCCTAAACGCAAGTTTATGGATAAATATAAGTGGCCAAGAACTGGACAGTGGTGTTCTCACATTCTCAGTTGCCAGATACCCAGACAGGTTGTCAGACGCATCAGACTTTCGGGGTCTCGTGAAACGCAGGCTCTTCGTCTGGAACCTGAGAAAGTGGACCAAACTAGAACCATTCTGACTAATTTGATGGAAATATTTTATTAACCCTTTGCACCTGGTAAACATAATACGTATCATGGCTCGATTCAAATTTCATTTATAATAACACAAATTGAGTTGAGGAAACATAGGAATAAAATTGAAATTATTTATAGTTTTGTGAGAAAAAGAATATTTTTTATTTTTGGAAGTAGTAGTCACAGGGTTGATAAAGACTCTTGGAGTGCAAAGGGTTAACTTCTTCAAGGTCAAATAATTTTATTCCCAATAAAGAAAAATGCAAATTCACCCACGGAGTCCATCAATTTTCTCAAGATTCTGCCACGTGACATCATTGCATTTAACTATGAATATGATGTATTAATATTCAAAGTAATTTAAATACTAAAGGTACGTATATGGGTATCCTCGAAGAGATTAATTTAATTTTTAATCGAACGATCGGATGATGGCGAATAAATTGGAAGCTCACCGGTGACTTTGGAGTGAAACGCGAGGCAGGTGTCGTAGGATTCCAAGACCATTCCAGCGTCCAGGAGCAATTCCAACGACAGGGCGTAATACCAGGTGATGGCAGACTTGTCTACGTCCTCCTTGGAGCAATAGTACAGTTCCCTCAGCAGATCGACAGCCTCGTTGAGGTGTTTGGTCCAGACCTAAAGTAAACCGTGTATGGAACGCTGCAACATCATGGAAGAAGAAATTCTTTACCAAGACTTCTATCAGAGACGGAAGTACAGCGAATTTCATTCTGTTGATGCGTAGACAGTTGCATATCTTGAGCAGCTTGATCCCGATCTCGATACCCTCCTCCAATTTGCCTCTCAGCACTCTTTAAGTGACACACTCGTGAAGAACATATCTTTATGCATCGTTAACCCCTTGACGTACCATTTAATGTCATTTTTAAAACGTGTACTATTTAATTTTGTTTAAATTTGCTTTTACAATGGCCACGAAAAAGAATAAATTTGTTTCATGAATACTTCGTAAATGTAGAAATGTGTTGATTTTAATATATGAGACTTCGTGACGAGTGAGTAGAACTTGGAACGAGTCAGACTCGTCATTGTACGACGAGGGGTTAATCAAATTCAATGTAAATAAGCAAATAAAATTTAGAAATTCTCTAACTTCGAGTGCACAGTCTGAAATTAATAAAAAATTGATGGGTTCAGTTCAATGTAAATTGTCAGCAAATAATATTTAGAAATTCCCTAACTTCGAGTGTACAGTCTGAAAAATTGATTCAGTAAATCTAGAAATAAAATACCGAAAAGTGTTCCTTTTGAAACAATATTTTGATGGATTTATTGGCGTAATAATTAAGTTTCATGGTCACCTGTTCTCGTACAGGGTCTGATAGACTTCCGCCAGCACGGTGAGCTCTTCCGCGGAATCCCAGCTGGTTTTCTCCTCGATGGCCATCGTCATCGGCCACTCAAGATCGTACAGCAGATCGAAGTTCCCGTAACGGCGGAATATCTTCGCCGCGATCACGTAGATCCTTCCTTTCTCCACGAATCCCGCGACGCATTGGAACGCGGCTCGAAGACCCTGCAGTGCTATCAATCTCGCGATTTTTGGTTGATCCTCCAGCTGTGGACCATCGTTGTCTCAACAATTAACGATCTTAAGACAGGCACATCGATCGAGAATGGACGAAAAGATATACTTAACCCTTTGCACTCCAAATTATATTTCAATCTTGTTACCAGCTGCTCCCAATGCTTTTAACACATTACCGACCGATAGCCTATTAATCGACTGTTTTACCGACCAACTCTTACCGGCTGAGAGCCTATCAATCAACTGTTTTACCGGCCAACGCTTACCGACCGATAGCCGATTTATCAACCGTTACCGGTCGGTAAAGTCTTAAGTGTTTTATTTGAAATTTACGTTAATTAAAAATTATTGTATTTTGTAATTTTCAAGTGTATATCTCTTTGATTTGGACTTGAAAAAATGTCGACCGGAACTCGACAAAGGAGTTCCTGAGATAAAAACTGATGTCGAGTCACATTCGACGTAGGAGTGCAGAGGGTTAAAGAATGGGGTTGAAAAATCAATATTAATCTTGACCAGATGAACTCGAAGCCCCCGTCGTTTAATATTTAATGTGTTAGTGATTAATTGCAATTATACCAATAAAACTGTGGACAATCGCTGCATGTAGACGGCCAGTTCCAACTTCTCGACGGCCATCTTGCCGGACACTTGATTCACAACGTAACTGGAGAATCCTCTTAGCATGTATCGCAATTTTTCCATCATGGTGCTGTAACAGACCTCCTTGGCAGTTTGCAGAGGGACGGTTCTCAACGCTGACGCCTCGGTATAGTACTTTTTCGCCTGCGAATAGTATCCGTACGCGACGTAAGCGTCCCCTGATCGAGATAAAAATTCCAACAAAAACTTTTATCCAATCCTCGACGTATCGGGTGAAAATTCGATTACCCAAAAGAACGAAGATGCTTCCTTTGTTGGCGATCGTGTACTTTACGTCCGTGATTATGTGCTCCTTGATCTTCGTGATCTCGATGTGAGCGTTGGTGTTCGCGAGAAACTTCGTGGCGAAAGCTGGCTGGGCTGTATGGAGCAGTCCAGCGCTGTACTCCAGCATGAACTTCAACAGTTCCTCAAGATCGTCTACGGAGAAACGTGTTTAACGATGAAAGTGCAAAAGGTGAGAGTTTAGTAATTTGTTACTGGTGAGCCTGATGTGACGGTTTAGAGTCCAGAAGAGGAAGCTTATGGTGTAGCTGCATCGACAGTTTCGATAATCTATGTGGTTGAAGTTCTTCAGTTGGATCTCCCAAGAAACGTCCTCTGTTGTCTCTGAACTATCCGAGGCTTGTTTCGCGTGTTCAGAGTTGACTGTATGATCTGACGAACGGAATTCGATCGATTTAACGCGGTAAAGTTAACAATTTTTTAGAAAATTCTGTTGATCAAGGTGTTGAGAAGTGTTCCCTCACCGTCGTCATCGTCGTTGTCGGTGTAAACTGGTAGAATAGAAGTTCTACGAAAATTTATGCTGTCTCGTTTCTTTGGAGGATCCATGTTTTCCGGGAGAAATATGCTTCGTCTAGATTCCCATAAATCGGAACGACTGTGTATCGTTGCTCGTCTCTGCAACGAGAGGCTAATCGCCGATGGTGGGGCTTTGACTTTCTTGCAATATGAAAACAAAAAACATTTCGAGAACGATCCTCTACGTTGACTTAACTTTTCTACTTATTTTATACTTCTAGCAACGAGTATTATAATCCAATTGGTTTCACATATTCCTCCATTTTGCATATTACAAATATTTCTACTAGATGTTATCGACACTTGTGTATTTTAAACGTTAATAACTTTTTAACGAAGCATCAACAAATTGATATTCTCGATTTTTTTCTAAAATCTGCCATTAAAATTTGTCCCAAAAGTTAGTCGAACACCCTGTATATTTCTACGTTAACACTTTACCGACCGGTAGCGGTTGATTAATCGGCTATCGGTCGGTAAACGTCTACCGATAACACAGTTGATTAATAGGCTATCGGTCGGTAAGCGTTGGCCGGTAAAACAGTCGATTAATAGGCTATCGGTCGGTAAAGTGTTAATAAAAACTATAAAATCAGACTATTTCACGTGGTACAACTTCAACAATCGATGGAATTAACATTTAGAATCCATCCTTCTCTGTTCCCGAGTTTTCAATTTTTTAATTGCTCCCCCAATTTCACGCTAATTATCGTGTTTAAAAAGTAGCTCACAGGCGGTGGTGGAGTTGTCGATTCTTTCGTGAAAATCGACAGGAAGTTGTCGCTGCCGCAAGTGGTACACTTCCTGGCGTCCCTCTGGAAGATCGCAGCAGCCTTCGAATGGTACTCTTTCTTCTCGTGGGGTGGCAATATGTCGTATAGGAGCTTCCGGTAAGAAGCTATCGTGAATTCCAGAAGCATACAATGCGCGTTCAAGGGCAACGTTCTGCTCCCAAAGATGCCTTAGACAAAACAGCGCAAAGATCTTTCTCATTGTTGTCTCTGTACTCTTTTAAAAATTCGTTTCATCCCCCTTTTTATTCGTAGAATTTAATTAGTTCGTTCGTTCGATACATTTTCGTAACGATCTTTTAATTGCTCATTACTAGTCTGCGGATCTTTATGCAAATTCGCATTTTTATTAATAGAATTAATGGAACGGAAGCTTCGCAGAGGGCTGTCTCAACCCCTAAATATAATAATTCGTATTTCTTATAATTTGCATATTAAATGCATTCTGTAGTTCTTTGAGGATTAAAATTTCCCATAAATACTCATTCTGTGCAACTGTACTCCATCGTAGAGGAATTTTGAAAATTATTTTCATGCTCCTGTCTCAAACAGGAACCCGATAGAAGATTAAAAAAATTGTCCAACTGGTTGTATCAAATAAATATCGACTAACGTGGGGGTCGACACTCGCAGATCACCGAATGGTGCACGTTGCTGAAGGTTCTCCGCCTCTTGAACAAGTAGTACAACGAGTCGTCTATGTGAAAGTGGTTCCTCTGGATCATGCCACACTCCAGGATCCTCAGTCTTAACATCTCTGCCACGGCTGCTGGAACGACGAGGACTGGTGCACTAATTGCACCCGTCGCCGCGGACTCGCGACTAGAATTATTGGTCGCTCAAGGTCGTCCCCCCACTACCAATCTTTCCACGATGTAATAAGCATTACTTAAGTGGACTCTCAATCTCAACTAGATTGTTTTACTTAATGTTGATTTTTACCAACTTGGTAAATCAACTTTCGTTTGAAGCATTTAAAAAATAATAAACTAATGCAGGACTTCATAAATTCTCAAATAATTACATTGAACTATATTAAACAAATATTAGTTTAAACTTGTGAGGAACCCCAATAATCCACTTAAGGGTTAACGAACGATGAACAATTTTTCGAACAAATCTGGACGTTTGTTTACTGTTTTCAATGTTCGAAAGAAAAGAGAGTGGCTGCACAGTGTGGTGGAGGGGGGAATCGATCGACGACCTTGGGCAGCCAACACTTCATTCCCAGTACTTTCCTTTGGCAGTGTACAGTGGCGCAAAGTTGGTCATCACGCTTTCTAGCATGCTTCGAAGGAAAACCGTGCCCAACGACGCGGCACACTTTATGAAATCCTGCTCGTAGGAGTTCATTCTATTGTAGATGTCGATCCTCAAGCCTGTGTCGTCCGAGAAACACGCTCGTGAACCATCGAGAAAATATGTTTCGTTTACCGATGATTTTAATTTGTTTCTCGACGTTACCTGTGACGTCGCGATCGGACTCGAGGAAGCCTAACGGCCTCCCGGAGGGCACGCACACGTTTATGGCGCTCATCTGCGACCAGTGCAACGGCGGAGCCAGCTCCTCGGGCGTCATGTCCGCCGGTATCTTCGCCAGGAGCGAACAATCGGGAAAAACAAGGTTGTAGAACTTCACTTCCATCGGCGAAAGAGTGAGGAAGGTTATGGCTTCCGTCTGCAACGCGGACATCAGGAACGCCTCGCACCAGCTGATGGAGTTCCTGCTCCGTCGTCGAAGGATACTAAATAAAAGGAACTTTATCCAGTTTCGGTGATTGTTTACTTTAGGAAACCTCAACTCCGATTTTGATGATTTAGAAATATGTTACAGAAAATTAAATTTAATAGGGGATTCTAGAGGCCAAAATAAGAAGAAAATCAAGAATACTAATTTGTTGATGGAGGCTTCGTTAAATAGTTATTAACAATTAAATTCAAAACTTTCAAATCGTTCTGGAAAAATTATTTTCGGTTAAAGAGGTCAATTGCAATCATTTTTGGTCAATAGACATACCCCCGAAATCCTACCCACTTTCTAGAAAAAAATTCGAGAAGGTGTGAAATTTTACGACGAAACCAAAAATTTCAAATCGTTTTGGAAAAATTATTTTCGGTTGCAGAAATCGATTACAATCATTTTTGGTGAACAGACATACCCCCGAAATCTTACGCATTTTCGAGAAAAAAATTCGAGCAGGTGTGAAATTTTACGACGAAAAGAAAAATTTCAAATCGTTCTGCAAAAATTATTTTCGGTTTCCGGGGTCAATTACAATCATTTTTGGTCAATAGACATACCCCCGAAATCCTACGCATTTTTGAGAAAAAAATTCGAGAAGGTGTGAAATTTTACGACGGAAAAAAGAAATTTCAAATCGTTCTGGAAAAATTATTTTCGGTTGCGGGGGTCAATTACAATCATTTTTGGTTATTACACATACCCTCGAAATCTTACGCATTCTCGAGAAAAAAATTCCTCACCAAAAATCTAATGTGAGGCCAGAAATGCTGCCCTGAAATTTCATGTGCATCTTAAAAATGTCATAACTTCTGAACGGATTGGAGGATTTTAATGTTTCAAACGGCAAACAACGCGTATTTTCGTGAAGAATGTGTAGAAATTTTAAAAATATTGAAAAAGTTGTTCCTTGACCCCGTAAATTTAGAAAAACCTCATAAAAATGGTCCAATATTCAAACAGCCATAACTCCTGCAATAGTGAATATATTTCAATGAAACTGTTATCTGAAGTAGAGCTGATGGGCAGCTACAAAAAAGTACTAGACAACTTTTCTGTAGGGCGATAAACAAAATTATTAAAAATCACAAACGAATTTTTAAGAAAAATCGACAGGGGTGTGCCTACATTTTTCGGAAAAAAAAAATTTTTTCAAATCGTTCTAGAAAAAATATTTTTAGTTGCAGGGCTCGATTACAACCATTTTTTATGAATAGACATACACCCGAAATCTAGCGCATTTTCGAGAAAAAAATTCACTACGGGCGGAACTTTAAACGTTAATAACTTTTTAACGAAGCCTCCATCAACAAATTGGTATTCTTGATTTTCGTCTTATTTTAGCCTCTAGAATCACCCATTAGTTCAGAATCTCAATTTCTTTAACATATTTCAAAATCATCAAAATCGGAGTTGAGGTCCCTAAAGTAAATAATTACCCTAGTTTCTTCCATGTTAATTTCGCGTCCAAAACAGATTTGGAGTATTGAAAATTGAATGAAATTGAAAATAATCTAAAAAGTATAGAAATCTGAAGTTGCTCACGTTTCGAATGTCCTGGGGATCGCTGAGACGTTCAGAAACTGGCAAGCAAACGCCGACAGGTATTCGGAACCGAGTCCTAGGAGGGCCCTGTTCATCAGCCTCTTGTCCTCGCAGATTCCCGCCTCCACCTGCGACAGATTGTCCCAGGACACTGGTTCCAGCAGCGTCATCACCAGGACCACGTTGTCCTTGTCCAGAGCAGCGGACAGAAACTGCCAGGACAGCACGTCCATGTATTGCACGTCGTCCAAGAGGATGCAAACGTGTCCTGCGACCTGGGTAAATATTTACAAACATTAAATAGAAATATATTTATTCCTGAATAATTTTTGAACATCATATCAAATAGTCTAGACCCTGAAGTAGGACGATCTAAGTCGATCTAGTGTTGAACTGCCCTAAAAAAAATTTTAGCATCGATTCTAGACAACGAAAGCGCAATCGAGCTTCTGTTTTGTAATTCTAAGTCCAGAATGGCCCCTTAAATTTGATCGATAGGACCCAGACCTGGGTTAAAATGTCACCGAAGATCTTGATGGTCTTTCTGTGACGTTTCCAGTCGCTGTCCCTGCAGTACTCCCTCGAGAGTGGAAACTGTACTCTCATGATCAAGTTCAGGTAACAGAAATCGTCCGGAGCCAAGATGTCGGTCAGCTTGTTCAGCAGAACCCTCTCGCGATCGTCGATCGTTGTGCAATCCATCGCGTCGAACATCTGAAACGACAAAGATCTCTCATAGCGTCAGAATTAGAATACTCGAAGGACTAGGATTTTTATTTGCCTGAAGGAGCACGTAGTAGAGCACGGCGTACTCCTTTTCCACGAAGGACACGTGCAAGGGAAGCTGGACCAACTTGATCTGCCTGTTTCGAACGATCGTGACGAACGCGTCGAGCAGTCTCGACTTGCCCGATCTCTCTTGGCCCTGAACGATCGATCACGGATCGAGACGATGGACTTAGAAGATAGAGGAATCGAAGATCGAACCTCGATCAGTATCCCTGAATAGCTTCGTTCGTGCACACCGATGTCGTCCAGGACGTCCTTGAAGTATTCCACTTCTTGAAATCGACCGAGTATGGGGTAGATGTACTCGACGTGCAGGAATTCCTCCGACGATCTAGATTTTTGGAAAAAGGATCAAATGCTTGGAATTCTATTTGCCCCTGCTGGCTACTTATAGAGAAATTTTCAATTTTCTTTTTGGAAGCACATAACTCGAAAAGTGTGATACGAAAATTGTTGCAACATTGAAAAATACAAAATTTAATCCTAGATCCTTAACTTAGAATCTTACGGATAGGTTTCGAGGATTTCGTAAACGTAATATTTCCCGAATCCTTTCAGCGTCTTCATGCCTCGCGAACGGAACTTTTCCCTGCTCAAACGACTGTAGAAAACCGTGTCGTAATCGCAGGAGATCTGCTAAAGGGTTCAAAAGAAACGTCGATAGCTCGCTGATAAATAACGTTCATCGAATGCTTTAACAAACTTTTCCGAAGGAAATCATCATCAACGAAGTGGCTCTGTCGATGGGCGTGCCAAAGATCATGTACTGTCTTCTGGAAGGGTGGCCAATCACCCCGCAAAATGCTATACCTGAGGAAATTCGAAACTAAAAATTGTAATCTAACGAGGATCGAGAAAGAATTATTTGTTAGGCAAGTATTTTTTACGTAGACTTAAAAATGTTTTAACACTAAACCTACCACGACGTTTTTAAAATTTTGTTTAGAGTTACTAACATAGAATGACATTTCAGCGCCATTTAACTTCACCACATTTCTATTCTTATTGTTTGTTATCTAAGAAAAATATGTAAATTCCACTCTCCGTCTTAGAGAAGCCTATTAACTCGTATTAAAAATACTAAAAACTTTAGACGCGTGCAGTGCTGAAACTACTAGTGCTTTATCCAAAATTGAGCCACCGTTAGAGGCGGTAAGGCCTCCCCTTCAAAATGGCTTTTGGTTTTTGTCGATCGGACTTTCCGTTTCGGAGATATCGTAATTTATGTAAAGAGGTATTTTTTAAATTCCACTATCCACGCTCTCGCCGCCTTAGAAACGTCTATTAACGCGTATTAAAAATATTAAAACTTTGGACGCGCGCAGTTCCGAAACTACTAGTGTTTTATTAATTATTAAGGCATTGTTAGAAGCGGCAAGGCCTTCCCTTTAAAATGGCTTTTGGTTTTTGTCGATCGGACTTTCCGTTTCGGAGATATCGTAATTTATGTAAATGGTAATTTTTCTTAATTCGACTATCGCTGTCTCCGTCTAACGCGTCGCGTGGGACCTCCTTGTCGCACGTTGACCCACTGACCGAGTGATGAATGACGTCACGTTTACTATTTACTACGGTCACGTGAGTTCATTCATCTCGCGACGTAAACAAACGCCTCGGACCCTTGTAACTCCGAAACTAGCCACCGCATCGACTCGAAACTAAAATCGCTATATCTCCGGAACTAATAAAGCTATCGACTCGCACAAACGCTCATTTTAAAGGGCATTTCATCCTCTATCCAATGACTCTACCAGCTACTATAATTTTTGCTGTCTTCCATGTTTATTTTCACATTTACTTTGACGCTACATACCCAAAGTAGTTTTGGCATTTCCTATTGATCATACGACTGGTGTGCCATAAAACTGGATCATAAATTGTTCATTTAATTGAAGATTAAATTAAATTTGTATACAGGGTGTTTGCATAATTACTATGCCATTTTTTCGTAAATAATTGCTTTCTCTGGAACTGACTACGGTATCGAATTGAAAGAAAATTTGTTTTCAAGGAAAATTACTAATTTATTAATACTATTGAAGTACTAATGCACGTTTAGAGTAAAAGTATTGAATATTTTTGTGCAGGTGCTTAGAATTCAATGCTTTAAGAAAAAATATGCGATATAAAGGGATATCTTACGAATAAACTTTAAAACACAACTTTCTATACATATAATGCAAAAATTAGAATTCCGTTGCCTCGTGAAAGAGAAAAAAGAAAGTCATTTGATCAGCCTTACTAAGAATGGGTGTACATGAAGTGCAGGTAGGTTTAGTGTTAAAGGAGTGAAACAAGGTTTAAAACTGTTAATGATACAGGAATTTAACTACTCCTCGACGATGGCCTTTGACAAAAATGCATCTAAACAAAATTAAAAACCAGAAAATCACCGGTCGAAACGCCTACGAATACTGCTTTGACCCCAATGATGCGTTTCATCTCTTCCATGATCCTCGACGCGGACAAAATTCCGCGTTTCGCCCTGTTCATGTTGCTCTTTCGTTCGCTGTATCCCTCGATCCCGTACAAAACGTGGAACAGAATGTCCTTGTCGTAGACACTCGTTACGCTGATCTGGCCAGAATATTCTGCGATTATGCTGCCACGGAATATCAATAATTTCACCAACTACCTTGGTCGAGAAATGGTCCAAAAAAAATCAGATATTTTGAGGCTAAGACGATCACCGCTGGAGTATCCTGAAGAGTTGATCGACCAGAGAAATAAACTCGTAGGTGGAACACTTGCTCGGAAGCACGTTGACAACGACAACCGTGACTCTCTTCACTTCCGTCAGGTAGTTCAACGATGCACCCTCGTGGATCTGTAAAACAAAGACTTCGTCAGACAAGTTCAATGAAAATTTTGAAGACTGTTACCTGTTTAAATACCAATTTCATCATGTAAGTCTTCAGGCTGGCGCCCAGACGCCTTTTCAACGCGTCGAACACGGATACTCTGGCTGGAGAGTTCACCAGGTTTGATTCTCAGCCTCTTTCGAGTAAATTACATAACGTGGAAGGCGAACGATTACCTCGGAAGGACGCTAAATCCATATCGGAGTACATAGAGATATCAGAGATCGTCGATATGATGTCGGAATGCGTTTCGTAATCCACGCTGGACATACGGTCGGACGTCAAACTCGCCATAAACGAGACTTTGTTTGGTTTCTCGGGCTCCACCGGTGGACCAAGGACCTTGATTATCTGTCACGAGCCAAGAAAAGGACTTGGAAGTAAGGACGACTCAGAAAAGTAAGCACAAAAGCTTTTTAATTTTACGAACTTGGAACGAAACTCAAAATTTGTATCGTTCTGATTAAATTTTGTTTGGACGTTGCTAAGATATTGACGACTTTTCGAGGAACTAAACGAATACTTTGACGTCGAGTGAAATAAATCTGAGAGAACAAAACTCGTGAATTTTTCGAATAATTTGGAATTATTCTTACCTTGACGTTGTCAGAATCCTTGATGACGTACTCGTATTGGCTGGGAGCACAGTGCTCCCACGCGCTGGAAGACAAGACGAGGTCCCCTGGTAGACAGATCCTCCTGGCGCGCTTCAGATCCTCGATCGGCGATCCAGTGATCACGAAATGCCTCGCGTTGTCGTCGCCGATCACGGAAAATGTCATCTCGCCAGCCGAGAGCACGATATCCACTAAAAGACACTCGAACGATCAACTTACTATTCTCATTCACGTTTAAAAGTGATTTTTAACAATTAAATTAAATCATTTATGCGTGAAATATTTTTTCGCCTAAAAGAATCTCCTGTTTTAATTCGTGAACGAGTATAAACATTGAATGTAAGTGGAATTTTTCCTATCGTTGAATGAAAATATCTTAAAAGCTTGCTGTCGTACCTGATGGAGCAACTATTTTCCCCTTCATGGTCGCGACTCTCGCCTGGATTACCTGCGCGTGTAAAATCACGTCGTACACCATCCTGGCGAAGAAGTCTTCGGTGTTCGCCTTCCACATCACCAACAGCACGTCCCCTAATCGATTTAAACGGTTCACTATACATTCGAACATTTAGAATACTCTCAAACGAGACGTTCAAGGATTACATCGAAGATTTTTTAACCCCTTGAAGTACAATTTAATTTCGAATAATTATACTATTTAATCTTGTTTAAATTTGTTCGTACAATGGCTAGGAAAAACACTTTGCTTCATGAATATCTCATGCAAAAATGTGTTAATATATAAGACTTGATCTAGAGTGAGTAGCCTCATGATAGCGAAACTTGAAATCAAGAACTTGATAAACGTTGATTATATCACGTACGCGAGATCTTCAAGACGTCTCCGTAGCTGTTGTACACCCCCTCGATTATCACGCCGATGTAGCTGTTCAACAGAGCGACCAGAGCGTAGCTGCCACCATTTTCAGCGCTGTTGTACTTCTCGTAGAGGTCGAAGAGCCGCGAGACGTCGATCAGAGCCAGCACAGCGTTGAATTTGCGAAAGTTCTTTCTGGTCAGGTCTGGCTCGTAGATCAGCTCGTCCGGGATAAAGGTAGCCATCGATTTCGTACTCTTGTCGTCCCGATGAGCTTTCAACACCTAACAAAGTGCAACTAAAGTCTAGCGAACTCGTGAAATCTGAATATTCGTAAACAATAGAACAACTAACCTCCCTTAACGTAATCGTATGCCTTTTGAAAATGGGACCCACCAGATCCGGCGTCCAGACGGTTTCCATTTCTTCCAAAGACTCCATATTTCGTCTCTGTACGCTTCAAACGATCTTTCTTTACTCAAAGCTCGTCAAAATCGTCGATTCGAGTCGGTTACGAGACTTTTCGATATCGAAAATCGACCGAAAGTTAAAGGTGTTCGTAGTCTCGTAACTTCAGAGCTCAATATCGATTCGTACTTTAAATATGATTGTTTAAACGAGGGACAGTTGATTCAAAATTTTAAAAGACGATCGAGTTAGATAAATAATTTATGTATTTTATGATTACATATACATAGCAGGAGGAATGTCGAAAATCTTACATTGCCTTATACTAAATTACACTAAGCTAGGAACCCAGAATTTCTTGGTCGATTCGCACGATCTGCATACGCAACAACGAATTGAAAAAAAAATAAACGAAAGATCAGCTTGGATGTGAAACTGCATCCAAAGAACGAAAACGCACGCTGTGGGGTAACTAAAAAATTAAAAGAAAAAAAAATAAGTATATGAATACCAGCAGGGAATAATTTCGTGCGATCGACCAACGTGGACGAGCGACTTTTTCACGCGACGATCGTACAAATTTCCATTGTTTTCCCAATCGAAAACGTCTGCAACGTACGATCGTGGTGCAAAGAGTCGCTGGTCCTCATCGAGCCTTACGTTCGCGAACGAAACTCTCAGACTTTTTTCTTCTCAGTCTTAAGTACGTTCTGCGCGACAGAAACGCGGACGTTGATCTGTGAAACGATCCGGAAAAGAAAAACAATTCTCGGGAGGAAAAAAAAAACAAAAAGAAACGGTCCTTTGCGTCGACCATCATCGAAGGATTTTTTCTATATTTTTTTTTTGGTAGGAACAGAGAATCTCTCGGGCGTTAAAAAAATATTATCTTACGATGTACTCTTCCTATGATCCCCGACAGACAAATCCCCCCCCCTCGACGCGTCGATCAGTCTTTAAAAAAAAAAAGAACTCGAAGTAAACGGTGAACCGAATAAGATAGATTGTCAATAGTAAAGAGCAAACCGTTTTTTAACGCAAAGAAGGTAAACGAAGTTAAATTCGCGCTCGCTTCTCGTCAGCGTGTCCTCTCCGAACACGAGGGGGAAAAAAGCAAAAAAAAAAGAAGGTATATACCGTAAAACGAAACTAAAACGACTCGACTGTCGCGTAAAATCCATTCTGGAGAAATAAAACGAAAGAAAAAAGCAAAATAAAAGAAAGAAAAAATCATCGATATCGTCAACTCGGAGAAAGCTAAGAATCTGTCGAAGCTTCGCGAAAATCGACTGTTCGGAAAAGAAAGTTGGAGAAAAACGAAAGGGGGGAATTTCGAAAATCCTCGCGCACAGCCCAACGCGAATTCCAATTACGCGCTGCTGTTCCCTTCAGATTGCACACCAAGACACCCACTCGGTATATTTTTGACTAGAATCGAGAAATTTAGTTCCGCCAACGCGTTCGTTCGATCCTCTCGGCGATTTTTAATCTCTATTTCTCGTGTCCCCGCCCCCTGATCTCGTCGGTCGCGAACCGTGTCGTGCAACTTCCAAATGTTACTACGCGTAACTTACAACCTAATCTATCGTTTGTATTCAACGATCGCTCGACGATAGATCCACCGAATTGCCGTGGAACCGAGAATCCCCTATAAAGAAACAAAGCTTGCTCCTGACACGAGCCGCTCGAACGCTCGAAACCGAGTAAAATGATCGTCGCCCTTCTTTTCTATTATATAATATAAATACGTATATTTACATGTATATATATAGAAAATTGTATAAAAAATATCGTTGGCTCGACTGGGACATTTTATTGGGTTCTCGAGCAGGCTGTCCAGGAGCTCTGATTGACACAATTTCGATTCTCGATTCCGACAATGCACGCCTGGACGTCCGATCGAGATTCTTCGATACCAGAATCTCGATCACTATGAAAAATATAATATAATCTGTATATGAATAGTACCAATTTTCATCCGCACGCCTAAGCACTAATTTGTACATGTGTTCGAGGTATTTGATAAGCGACAGGAACGTTTCCACGGACGTTCCTCGTCGATTCTAGCAACCACCCTTTCTCTTCTGCGAGGATTCGAAGGATCCAACTAGGACAGACAGGTGCAACTCCTTAACAAAGTTCTCGTGGCGACAGAGCTCGAATTACCGAAGCTAGGGATCACAGAATATCGATTGTTAAGTTTTGGAAGGCATTAACCCGGTTAAGTGTAAGCAAAACTTTCACTTATACGGAGCTCAGCTTTTTGTATCAAAAGTACCGTAGACCTTTTAACAAGTTCGTAAGGAAAAAGAAAAAAGTAGTACCAATACTCTTTCAAAGTTGAAAATAAATTTGTTATCGATATTGTATTTAATTAATACTTCAATGAATATGTACACTGGGATATTTACATATATAACATGGAAACTGAAATTTTCTTGTGCACGAATCAAACAATTTTGTTTTTTGTAACACTCATCGTCCCAGCGTATCGATTACAATACAAGTATTTACTAAATTCAATACTATCGTTTGTCTCTTTAATTTTCAAAAGCAACAGAGTGTCAAAGAAAATTATCGAATGCTAGTTTGATACAAAATTGCTTCGAACGCTCAAGAGTATCGACACTTGATTTCAAGCGATCGGTCATGCGCGCGCACCCAAGATGGCGTTTCAAGATGGCGTATTCGAAGACGAACAAGATTCCCGATACGCGGTAAAACTTTCGAACAACGAATAAAAGATACCCCAAACCCGTTACTCCGATAAAACTTACAAGTTCAATTGTAAAACGAAAGTACATTTTCCGGAATAAAATTCAACGGAACCGATCAAATAGCGAGCAGATCGCTAAATGTTAATCTCGTTCGTCGTCTGTTATTCGAACAGAGAATCTCGTTCGCCACTGTTCTCCAACGAAACCGATCGCCAAAAATACCTCGTGACCTACAAAACCACAATCCCTGATCCCTAGCTTCGATATCACGTTTGCTTCTCCTCGAATCCTCTGGAATTTAATAAAAGTAACTCTACTCCCAATATCTTGGCCAGCACTGTCAACATCAGTGTCCCAAAACCGACCCGTTTCACGGCTAGCCCTACGAGCTACGAATGCTTCGACCTGGCGATGTGCAGGAAGAAGGACACCTTGTCGGTGCACTGGTGTCCGCACATGTTGCACGTGTAAGGATCCTTGTAACCGTGATAGCCCATGTGCACGGTGTACATCACCACGTTTCCGAACGCGATCTCGCAGTACTGGCAGGTGAACTCGTTGCTGACCCCCAATCCTCCATCTTTGCTATCTTTCTCCTCCCTGGAACCTGGACTGCTGGCTGCTGGAGGCTCGAAGCTCTCTGGTTCCTCGTGTGGTTGCTGGGACTCGTCGTCCGTGTCCTCCTCGATGACCCTGCGCTCGAGTTTCACGGCTCTTCCCTTGCGTCTGCTCGTGCCTGTTGCTCTGGGGGAGCTTGCAGGCGCTCTGCCTTGGACGCATCCGGTTTGCTCCGGTTTGCTGAGGTCCAACGGCGTCGCCTTCGTCTCAGAGTACTGTTCCTGGTCGGGCAACGCAGCTGACGTGACGTCGCTCGGTTTGAACGCGTCGTTCGTGGGTATGCTGGGCGCCCCGAAGCACCTGATCGCGAGATCCTGCGGGAACTCGTCCTTGATCCTCTCGTCGTCGATCGCCTTCGCGTACTCCATCAGAACGGTGCTCTTCAGGCGGTCCATGTGATTCTCGGGCATGTTCTCGTCCGCGGAGAATCGCGTCGCGGCGAGGGGGAAGCTGGCGAACAGTTGGCTGTAGGGGAACGCCATCATCGAGGGCACCTGGGGCACTCCGTTCATGCAGTTCAGGCCGTTCAGAGGATTGGGAAGATGGTGGCTCACAGGGGATATTTGGGGAGGAGATATCTGAGGCGGTGCTATCCGAGGAGGCATCATTCGAGGGGAGGACAGAGGAGTCTGGAGGTTGTTGTTGTTGTTGTTGGTGGGCACAGTGACGTTCGGGGAACCGTCGTCCTGGGATTTGACGAAGGACTTTTGCTTGGGGCCCCGACGCGTCCCGTAGACGTCGATGATCGGCAACGGATTTGGCGATCCATCCGCGTTCAACACCATCGCCGGCTGATGGGAGTACTTTCTCAAGTGCAGCTTCAACGAGTGACAGTACTTGGTCGCGTACGAGCAGTTCGCGCACCTGTATTGATAGACGTTCGAGTGGGACTTCAGATGGCTGTTGAGCATCGACTTGTTCACGCACGAATACGAGCACTTGTCGCACTTGAACGGCTTCGAGCCGAAGTGATTGCGCAGATGGTACTCCAGGTGATGCTTGTACTCGGTGACGAACGGGCACTTGGGGCATGTGAGCAGCTTCTCCGCCTTTATGTGGCCCCGACTGTGCTCCCAGAACTCGAGCTTCGTGATCGCCACGAAGTTGCACTGCTTGCACCTGAAAGTTTTCACTCTTCCCTGAGAGTTCACGCGGGGCACGCGGAGACCCGGCTCGTCCGCCTCCTCGGACTCGTGCTCCGAACGCTCGCCCTGCGTGGGCGACGATCGACTCTCGTCCTGGATCGACCCGGAGGCCGTCAACTGGTCCAGTATCGTCTTCGTGAAATCCGGCGTCTCGCATTTCGTCGCGCAGTGCGTCGCCAGGTGCTCCGTGAACGTTAACCTGCGTCATAAAACCGGGGTTTTAATCATTTTTTGCTACGTCGATGGGTTCTTCGTTCTTCGTGCTGGTATTGGATTATTCGAAAACAAATGGAGACATTTTATCTTTTGTATGATTTAAGTTATATTCTTCGGATCTGAAAATGACGTTGGGTGCTTGCAAGACTTTTGGAAAGGATGATAAATGCATTCAGATGATCCTAGTTAGATCGAAGCATTTACTGTTTAGATGAGTTTTCTTATGGTTCTCTGTAGAATAGTTGTGTTTCTGTGTGTCGACAGCTATCTAAACGTTATCGTTGTCGTATATTAGTATGCATATGTGTATCTATAATGGATACCCTCAAGTGGATCATTGGGATCTCTGCAGGTTTAAACTAATAATTATTTAATATATGTAAATGTAATTATTTGAAAATTTATGTAATCCTCCGTTAGTTCACTATTTGTTAAATGCTTTAAAATTGATTTCCATTTACCGAATTTGATAAAAATCAACACTAAGTAAAATAATTCAGTTGAGATTGAGAGTCCACTTAAGGGTTAAGTTAACTTCTTCTGAAGATTTGAAGATGACATTGCTTGCAAAGACTTCTGGATTTTCGAGCGTCGATTTATGTTTCCTTTCTCTTCTAAAATTTTAATAAATCGTTGGGACTACCAAAGGTGGAGATTTGATAATTTACCTGTTCATGGAGGAGAAGGTGCAGATCGGACATTGCAAGAGGTCCTGGCTGAGTTCAGCATCTTCGTTGGACGGCTTCACCGTGCTGGATACAACGTCCATGGCCTGTTCCGTTCGGTGGTCGTCCATCGAACGATGCCTCGCGAATTCAAGCGGCGAACCGCCACAATTCTTGAACATCCGCTGCGGGCTGTAATCGAACGTGCTGCACTGCATGTTGTTCGAGTCCTGCGACGTGGCGCTTCCTGGTGACAGGCTACAGTTCGCTGTGGACGAGGAACGTCTGCTCCTTGGCGACACCGAGTTGCTGTTATAATGATCGGGCGACACGCCTGAATCGTTGTTCTTGTCCTCCGTTGGCTCTTCCTTCTGCGAAGCAATGTTATTCGATAGAGTCAGAATGGTGAATGAAAAGCAAAAATAAATCACTAAAGACTTGTAGAATAATAACCCCTTGACTCGTACAATGTCGAATTCTTGATGTCAGGTTTCACAAACATGAGTCTACTTGTCATCGAGTCTTAGATGTTAAAATCAATACTCTTTTCAAGAGGTGATCGTAAAATAAATTCTTTTTCGTGGCCATTGTACGAACAAATTTAAACAAGATTAAATAGTATAAGTTATCGAATTATTTGAAATTAAATCGAACGTCAAGGGGTTAAGGTACAAAGGAGGGGTGCAAATGTAAAAAAAAATTTCCACAGTGTCTTTCCAGAATGCTTGCCAGAGACCAATGTTCAAAATGTAAAGATGGATATTTTTTACGTGAAATTACCCAAGACTGAACCCTTAACAGGGTGTGCAAGTGTAATATAATAGGTGTTACAGATATCTCGCGCCACTGGACTAAGAAAGAAAAATTCTATGTGTTTGACAGTGTTTTCCAGAATGTTTACGAGGGACCAATGTTAAAAATGTAAAGATGGATTTTTTTTACGTGAAATTACTCGAGAGTGAACCTTTGGTGGAGGAAGAAGACTGTCGAATCAGCCAAGGAGAGAAAGCGTAGAGTTTTCGAGAGGCAGCCTATGGAGGAAGGGCATCCAAGGGTCCATCGAACCGAGAGCGAAACGACATTTTGTCGATCGCGAGAGCGAAAGGGGATGGATGGGAAAGACAAAGAGAGGATCGTGGGGGGATGAAAAACAGAGGACGGTAACGCGAGGGGTGAACGAGGGCGAGATGCAAACGGACCGGAGAGGGGTGAATAAGTTAAACGAGGGAGCGAGAAGGGAAACGAGAGGAGATTCGATCGGTGGGGGGCTGAAGCGATTACTCACCACGATTCTATCGGCGATACTCCAAGCGGGCGTGGTTGGCGAATGGAGGGGATGATTTTGCTCCTCGACGATGGTCTGTTGCTGTTGCTGCCGCTGCTGATTTGGCGCGTGTACCAGAGGCTCCGCCGTGTCCCAGTTCCCTCGCATCTTGTCACTCTGCTTAGAGAAATAGAGATATTATTGTCTAGCCAACGATGGACGGTCTGTTCTCGGTGAAATTACGAAACGAGTTTGAATATTCTAAATCAGAGATTCGTAGTTTGTCTCTACCCTTAAATATAATAATTCGTATCTTGCTTTAAGTATTTCTTATATTTTTGCATATTAAATGCATGGCCCATAAATGACCTGAGAAGATATCTTTTCACCACTTCCCTATTTTTCTCTTTATTTATAATAAAGTCAGTTACTTAAATATACCGCCCTAAAGTACAGTAGAAAAGAGATTCAAATTTTCATTTAATTTTTTAATTGTCTGCCGCTAATTAAACCGAAACTTCGCCGTTTATTTTGTGATATATCTCGGGTACCGTCGATCCAACCAAAATTTTTTGTGGAACAAAAGAGTTTCGAAATGTAATTTCCGCCATTTTGTTTTATACACACTTTCGCCGTAAAATCAACTATAAACGAGATATCGTTCGTTTTATAGCGGGCATTATATACGGTTAGCCGATACTGTTATAAAAGGAATTTCCAATGATAATAATTCAAACCGACCAGCAAATAAGTTGCAAATGGGTACTAAAGTAAATCGTAAATTACTATTGCAGGGTGGGTGGGGGGGGAGAGGGGAGCAGATGGGAAATATTCCACCGTCGAGTCGTCGCAAAATTTGAATAGGATAAAGAAACAGGTGAAAAGCGATCGCACAATGAGGTCGAAAAGGGTTGGGCATTTATGCGAATTTCCAGGAAGAAGGGTACCGCGGCTGGCGACAAATAGCTTATGCCTGCTCGAAGGTGAGCTCCAAAAGCGAATTCTCGGTAAAATTACTTCACAATGTTTGCCACGTTGCCATCGTCGTCCTTTTGCCTTTGACGCCCTTGCAAGAACAAATCCTTCGTGAACGGGAACACGGTCAGGCTAATTTATTCGACCAGAACAACAAACGGAACCGTCGAATCGTCGTAGAAAATTTTACAGGACTCGCTATATCGACTCTGATTATTTATGTTCAATATTTACGTAATTAAAATTAAAATTTTCAATATTTACCAGACCTGATTCTGGCATTTCGGTGATTTAAATCTACCAATTACTACAAATATTGACAAAAATGTAGAAATCTAGAAATACAAAGATATACATGTGGATACAGAACGATTCTTTTGCAAGTTTTGAGATATGCGATCAATTGGTTCGTTAACCCTTTGCACTCTGGATTTAAGCTTTATCTGTACTAAGACTAATTAACGAACCAAATGAAGAAATTTAAAATTGCAAACATTTATAAATTTCTCTGGAGAAAAGGACAATTTGAATATTCATCAAAAATGCATTAAAGTGACCACTTAATTTTACTAAAATTAGTTTTTGGAGTGCAAGGGTTTGGTATTTTAATTATTTGGTGAGAGTGTCGTCCTGTAACGTCGATCGACCATATTTCTTTGTCTTTGGAGGATCGTGGTACTCGCGAAACAGTTCCAGGAACGAATTTGCAAACGATCGTGCGTCCTTGTCTTTTAGGGCAGTCGTTTTGGCGATTTCCCCGGTCGAAGGTAGAACGGTTCCAGGGTTAAGGGGCCCACGAGCCAGCTAATTTATTCAAGTGGAGCACACTTTCGAACCCCGTCGACGTTAGGCCGGGTTGGGAGATTCCGCCTTTGACTTCTGGCGAAAATCTTATTGTCCGTTTCTGCCCCGTGAGACTGCGACCATAAATAAAATTCAAAGCAGCCTCGGTACGCGTCTTTCTCTTCGTTCTACGAGCGGTACCCCACCCCGGGAACCGGCCGAAAACAAACAACCCTTGCAAAAGGAACGAAGGCTTTTCCCTCCCCCTCGTCGAAAACCTCCGCCAATCCCAACAACGCAATTACTCTGCTACTTACTGCACGGTGCAATAAAAATTGCCTCTGAACTCTGCTCGACGTGAAAGGAAACGCGTCTTTTCGACCATAAATCGCGTTTTCGTAATGGGTAATGCTATCAATCGTGAATTTGCGTCAGCGTTTCTCAAACTTCGACAATTTCCACGCAACCCCTTCTTCTCGATACGCAATTCGAGCTTGTAAAATTAACGATAGTAATAAGTTGATTGGAAACCTTGAAACTTGGAATGCAAATTAATTAAATTGAGATTTGGGTGAAAACGTTGGAAAATGTGCAATATATTCGACATCTCACTTTACTTTTGGATATTAACCCTTAAGTGGGCTCTCAATCTCGGTTGAATTATTTCACTTGATGTTGTTTCTTATCAAATTGGTAAATGGAAATCAACTTTGCTTGAAAGCATTTAGAAAACGATGAATTAATGGAGGATTATATAAATTTTTAATTAATTAATCTGTGGAGGTCCCATTAATCCAGTTGAGGGTTAAAAACAAGGATTGTAACTCTAAGAAAAGTTTCTTACTAATTAATATTAAATTAAAATTTACTTACAAACGATGGATTATTGTCTGTATTAAAATTCAAACGTACTACAACAATTTCTCAATCGGGACTGTATTTCTCCCCTCCTGTCCCCCAGCGAGCGTTCAAGGAGTTATAAAAACTACTGAATGAGTCAAGGAAAAGTATTACCAAAATATTACACCGATACTATGGATAAATAAATATATAGCGACGCGTTACGAGAACATTCGAGTGCTCAATAATTTAACGGCTCGTGGAATATTCAAATCTGCGAAAGACCAACTTTATCGTGCAATAAACTAATAAAAATCTAGAAAAATTATATCGATACATATTTACGGGGGAAAAAAAAATTCTGAACGATCTGCGAAACGGGGAGGAACACAATTATTTTCCATAGAAATCTCAGCTTTATTTGATCTAATCTTCCGGTTGCTATCAAAAACTCGTAACCGTCCCAGTATTATGAAGAAAGGTGAACTTCGTTCCCAACAACGCAAAGATATATTCAGAAGATAAATAATTTACATCCTCCTGCGAGGACACTGGTAAACAATAACAATATTATCAATTTATTGTGTTAATACATTTGACTTTCGAGATATCGATATTATATAATATTAAGCATTATGAAAAGAATCGAATGTTCACTGAAACCACGAAGGGAGCGATTAAATGGAATTAATTAAACAAACTCTGCGCAAACAGCACCGGGGATGCTCCTAGCCTTTCGATTTTACAATAGTAATTTACTTGTGCCACACCCTCGTGAAAAATACGCTTCCTTCCTCGAAAACACAAATTAAGCAAAATTAACAAAGTTCCAAAAGTTAAGCTCCGTTTTAATTAAATAAAAATTAATAAACTCTTTTAGATGGGAACGAGCTGGGGTTGAGATACACTGCGCCAACAGAACACCGAAATCGAAATTTCTTTCTCGCTCTTAGGCGCGACATAAATAATTGCTAGCTTAATTTTTCTCACAAAAGCTCTGGAACCCCCCTATAACGCCCCCCCCCCCAGAGTCCCCCAGAGTCCCTGGAACCACAAAAATATCGAAAGTTTCACCCAACGGAGAAGCACGACGGAACTTTTCCTAGAAAATCTGATCACTGTGAATTATAATTCTGGAAAATGGGGGGAAAGTCGAAGGCTCCCGGAGGATACGTTTACCTTGCATTTCAGAAGACTGATATTCTCGATTCTTCTTGGACGATCTGCAAACACTCGCGGAGCGGACAATGAAAAACGGACCGGGTAGGCACGAGGATCGACGCGAAATGGATCGAAGGATGAACGTAAACTAAACCAAACTATCGCGCAAAATTTCTCACCGCGACCTCGAGAGTGGAACAGCCTCGAGTTTCGAGAAATCCGCGCGACCGCGCGACGCGAAATTCTGGCAGAAACGGCGCTCGCATTCCAGAGTCGATTAAAGCGAACCCTCGGCGTCTTTGGCCCGAAGAGGGAGAAAAAAGACTTTGGCAAAGGTCGAAGGAAGCCAAGTCTTTCCAAATTCCGAGCACAATCACAACAGTAAATAGAAAAGCCGCGGCCTGAGGGGACCGGGGAGGGGGAGAACGACGTACCGAGAACCACTGGGACCTTGGATCGGTGTGAAAAAAAAAAAACGAACACGCGAAAATGGGAAAACATTTCACCAATTTCCGACGAAAATATCATCTCTGGTATCCGAACGTTCCATTGCCTGGCTGGAAGAATCTTCGTAGGATTATTGATAACATTAGGATGGTGGGGGAATGGTGTAATCGATTGGAAATTTAGGTAACATCGACGAAATTGGGGAAATATATTTTAACACATGATGGGGCATTTTTATTAAAATATGGTGATTGATTTTATAGTGATATTTTTGTAATTAATATAGTTTGCTGAAATTTTCGGGAGCTACATGTGGATAATATTAGAACTGTTTATAGAGAAATTACTTGTAAAACGAGAGGGTGTTTTAACGCAGACTGAAGAAACGAAATGCAACTGTAAACGAGGAACAAAATTTTATTTGAAATTCGAATTTTCAGATTAACAACGGGGCATTTTTGTTCAAACTTTCCTATACAATGGATGATCATATAGAATTCCTTCCATGTGTGTATACTAAAGATGTGATAGATATTTTTGTAATAAATATAGTTTGCTGAAATTTTCAGGAGCTATATGTGGATTGTATTATCGAAAACATTACATGAAAAACACTTTTAAAACGAGACTACACGTTTACCGTCGGTAATGCGTTGAATTTGGGACGAAAATTGAGCAACAGAGCTTTCTGTATCCCAATTATTTTTATTTAATATTAATTTTATTGAAAATTGAAAATTTCCTGGGAATTCCTATGTTTCTTGCAAGCTTATCCCCATTTTTGAACGATTTGCACACGTTTGTGTTCCGTTTGAGAAAGATTGAATCAATTAAATTGAGTAATTTCTAATAAAAATTGCAAAATGACTGAATTTTTCAATTGAGTGAACAAACATTTATTCCCATTGCATTATGCGTCTCTTCGAGTATCTATCGTTTAATTCCTTTGGTACAAATAGCAGTTCTAGCGTTAATATTCTAGTCGTAGATTTCATTCGATCGAAAATTTGATTAAAAAATGTTTTGTTTGCCTCTGTCGACTTATTCGCGCCGTGTTCTCGCTCAAAATTAAAATTCTAGGTATTTGGTGACTATTGTCACATAGGTATTGTTATTATATTATATACACGCCGAGACGAACGAAACATTCGAGTAAATAAATCGCCATTTAATATTTGCGTGTTCGATTTCATCATTGTTCGTATAAAAGGACCTTGAAATTAGGAAAAATCGACCAACTCGCGTGGAAAATTTTCTTTGAAAACTCTAATACTTCAAATTATCTTTCACAAAGATAGAATCAACATCAAAGCACAGAATGGTTACTAAATTCTTTCCACACTCGTTACAAAATAATAAATTAATCCAAACTCTGAACGAAACCACCATTGAGTCTATAGTAATTTTACACGTTTTCAAATCCAAGCAAAATTTCGAAAAATAGTTAATCTATTACATTGACTCATATCAATTTAACAAATTTCGTTTGGCGAATTTCTATTACTTTCGGTCAGATTTTCCACCGATCCAGCGTGAAATTCACGAGTCGTTCGATTGTTTTCCGTGCGTTTCACCGATCGCGGACATGTTGGAATTTTCTCGGTGTTTGTTAGACTCGTGCGTTGATGTCATTGGCGTATCGATGCTTTTCGAAACGCACAAACAAACAATTTCGAGCGCGAGCGCGAATGGTACATACCTCTCTGCTCGAAAGTCGACGATTCTCGGGGAGAAATTCCACGATGGAGAACCGACGTCGTTACGAATCGCTGCGTTCGTCGTTTCGACGGTTGTTTTATCGCGATGACAATTGAACGGCGCGAAAAAACTGCGAAATTCGATAAAGAGCGAACTAGAAAAAAAAAAATATCCGTTAAAAATCGCGAACTCGCGGAGCATTGTTCACGCGTTTAACCATTTCTGTGGCTACGTTCGTTTTGGTTGAAACAGACTCTTTTCTAAGCAATCGATAACGTGTTTTATTCTTACAAATTCTATTACCTTATGTAAATATTCAGTAGCTTTTAAAATTCTTTTCTGTTTCCCAATAAAATCTATTTGCTTGGACGAGCATTCAAATTCCTCGACGATTCGCGGTACCTCGAAGCAAAAGTCGAGCAAAAATTTGGATAGGAGTCTCTAGCGACCGATGAAGGATAAATAACTCTGTCAATTGCTAGTTAAATTAAATTTTCAATCGTGGAAGCAAACCTAAATCTTTTTCACTCTGTCCTTAATAACCAACCTTTGTATAAATTGATTACTCGTTCGATTTTCGAAACGATTTACTCTCTCGAAGGAAACTGACGAGATCGAGGTCGACGCAATCTATCGTATTATTTACTGACAGCCCTTTCGCTTTGATATCATGTCAAGATTACTCACGTGCAATTGGTTAATTAATTACAATGTATCCCTTTCTTCCAAGATGACATTCGAAAGAAACACACACGATGCTTTCACGTCTGAAGAGAACCAAAACCAATGAATAATACGAGTTGAACCGATCTCGATTTCGTTTCCTACGCGTGCAATGAACAAACGTCCATAAGTCACCGACATTACCATAGTTTCTACTTAACAACAACAAACTCTCCCGTAACTGAAAGATCATTACCGAAAGATTCCATAGAAATCGATTGAAAACTAAAAGAAAACATGGACATTTCGGTAAGATCCAAGAGTGACGGAACAGGGTCGATCAATTTTAATTCCACGGTTCGTTAATCGACTTGTGGACGTTCGAAAATTGTCCCCGTCTCCTCTATCCTAATCGTCGAGAGCTTAGAAATCGCACATCCACGTGTTCACAGGGTCAAAGTGTACCAAGTGTCGCTCGACGAACCTGGAACTCGGAATCTCCAGCTGCCTCCAGGCTCCGTGGACGACGTGTTCCTCGATGGTCGATTCCTGGATCACCTCTCACTGATCAAACACCCGATCGGACACGATCGCGATAAAAAAGTCTCACGAGACGGAGTAAACAACGTTCGCGTACGTAATCCCCGTTACGACTCGAGTTCCGTGTGGATGCTCGAAGTCGACTGACGACACACTAAGTCCCAAAGTGGTGTATGGGCTTATTTGTGGATCGTGTCGAGGGGCAGCTACCCTCTCCGCTCGGCCTGGCCAGCCCGTCCAATCACGAGCCCGCCCCGACGAATTCGTACACGTTTTTGAATCTTACCCCACCAGGCACCGAGCGCGCCAATGTCTAATCCACGACTTTTTGCGGAAATGTCTCCCCCACCACGATACTCTCACGACCACGTTTCGCTCTTGTACTTTCAACCCTTTACTTCCCTCTCCACGACCCTCGATTTCAACCCCCGCTTGTTTCACCGTTCGCGGTTTTTCGAAAATTAACCCCTTAACGTTCATGCTCGAGTCTGACTGCTTTGAAAAACGATATTTGTTTAATCTAATGGTTTAAGGGATGATAATATTTGTTTTCCTTCAAATTATACGTTGGATACAACATTGTAATTAACAAACACCGCATTTTTAGAAACAAATCCAATAAAGAAAACTGATTATTCTTAATTGACCCGAAAAATATGAGCGTTAAGGGGTTAAACACACAATTTATTTGTTTCTCGATGGATAATACGACACTTTGCGTTGCTTTGAAGTCATCGTATTTATATATTTATGTAAAATGATTGCAAAATTGTTACTGAAAAATAGTGGATGCTTGTTGGAGAAAATAATGGAGCAAGATATCAATTTCGAATGCAAAAATGGCGGTCGCTGAAGCATCGAGCCAGTCAAGGGTCGAGTAAAGTTATGCAATACAAATACAACACTTTGCATTGCTTCGAAATCAACGTATTTATGTAGAATGATTGCTACTGGAAAAATGGAAACTAGTAACTGCTTGTTGGAGAAAATAGTGGAGCAAGATATTAATTTCGTAATGCACAAATGGTGATCGCTGAAGCGTCGAGCCAGTCAAGGGTCGAGTAAAGTTATGCAATACAAATACAACACTTTGCGTTGCTTCAAAATCAACGTATTTATGTAAAATGATTGCTACTGGAAAAGTGGAAACTAGTGACTGCTTGTTGGAGAAAATAATGAAGCACGATATTAATTTCGAATGCAAAAATGGCGGTCGCTGGAGTCGAATAAAGTTCTGGAGTAGATATTTGAAATCTTCCAGGATTTATTTACAGTAGTTGAAGTAAACATTAAAATGCAGGATATTTTTTATTCTTATCTATTACAATTCCCCTATAAAGATGGCCACACGTTTCCTCTGAACCTCTGAACCTCGAAAACTGTAATCAGCCCCATGAATGTTTCACGAAGTTTATCGAACATTTGTCTAATTTTTTTGCCAAGCAACGATCGTTTTGAGAGTTTCGAGCGACGGAGCGCGTGTTTGGACATCGAAAGGGTTGAGTGTCTCGTTCGTGTCCGTTTCGAGAATCCGACTCGCGAGCCACGAACGGTGAGTTTAAAAATAGGGGGAAGATCCTCTAATTAGCGTCGGCGATTTCTGTCGCCGGGGAAAGAAACCGAAAACCGCGTCGATACGCGTGCTCGCCCTTTTCTGTTTCCGTCCGCGGCTGGTTTCTATCCGTTCGGACAGATCGCACCCTTTCCCTACGAAAAACATCCAGCGAAACGCCATTAGTCGGGCTACGAAATCACAAGAAAACAGAGGGAAATTTCCAAGGTTTAGAGCCTTCATCTCCCCTCCAAAAAAAACACACACACAGTTATCGCTGGAGAGTACTTAAAACCGAACTTCGCAATAATTTGTTTATCTACGGGAATTTTTGGATCAACCCTTTACGCTTCAAATGATATTTCGATTTTGTTACCAGCAGATACCTACACTTTCAAGTGTTTTATTTGAAATTTAAGTTAGCTAAAAAATAGAGCAATTTAAACATACAGAGAAACAAAGAAATTCAATTAAATATATTAATCAATTATATCTCTTTGGTTTCGACTTGGAAAAATGTCGAGGAAGGAGTGTAAAGGGTTAAATACCTACAAGATATAGAAACAATAGTAGTTTCATTTGTATCGACGATTCATAAGTGAGGAAACATTGTCTCAGAGTTATCGTTCGACGCGAGAAAACAATGATGTCCGAGAAATTCGAAAAGACAGCGCCGCGTAAGAGAAAGGTGGGCAATTTCTCGCGAAATCGTAAAGTTTAACGATCGCAGAGTTTTATAAGAGTCGTGCGAAGCGTGTCCTGGAAGGGTCCGTGGACAGGTACACGGAGGACACTGTAAATCGTCCTTCAACCCATTCGTCGCACGATGGGGCGGGAGAGGAAAAAATCTGTAGGCCGTAAAGGCTTCATCAAAAAATCCCCTTTAACCCTTTCCTTCTAATCTCCTTTTCCAGCGAACGGGACCGTCGCTTTCCAGCGTTTACGACGCTTTTACAGTTAAACGACGCGCCGGGGTGCGACAGAGAGAAAAAAGGAGGCCGGAAAACGGAAAACGGGTGACGGGTGACGGGAATCCGACAATTTCTAACTGTTTCCACGTTTCTTGCCAGAATCTGGAAAAACTCGATGACCTAACCCTTCGGGTGGCCTCGTTTTTTCCCTGTTTTCGCAATAAAATTATCTCGCTTTTCCCCGACCGGACGCTTTCGACTCTTTCACCGTGTCTCGACGCCATTACACTTCGACGATCTTGTCCTCTATTTCCTTCCACGTTTCTCTTTTATTGTTATTGTTATCGTTGAAGTTTCACAAATTCAGCTGATCGGCTTCTGGGTATTAAAACGAACGTTAAAAGTGTCGACAAAATTAATTCGTTGATTTTCTATCGAGGGAAACATGAAACTATCGAACGTTCTCTAGAAACAGAACACAGTTTGCGATTAAGAATTTATTATTGAAGTACAGGAATGTAATTTGGAAACAAGGCAAGATCTTTCAGTTAATTTGGTCAAAATGAAGATCTTAGATTCAAGGAACACATGGTAAAATTTGTAAAATCGAAATAAGCAGCTTTTTGAAAGCCCCTAGCGATCTGAAAACGAAGGAAATCTGCCAAGAAAAGGATATTTAGCACGCAAAGTGTATTGAAATAAAACTCTGAGTATTCTTTGACTCTCGATACCAATAAAATATGCACGCTTCGAAGCTGTTTACGAGGGTCCAGAAACGAAATGCAAAACGCAGTAAATAATTACTGTTTCTGCGAAAAGTCGACGAATCAAACGCTTTAAACTTCCCGCGAACAAAAGGCTCATTGTTCTTATACCGTTTTCTGGCAAGCATCGAAACGCGCGCAAACGCTCATAGAAACACTCCGTGACACTGCGCCGCAATAAATAACACGATTAGCCCTTAACCACGTTCTACGTTTCTATTCAGGTCGGTAGGATCCCTCGAGGCTGACCACTTAGAGTACCTGCACCCTAAGACACATCGTCGCGTTCTACATTTACCTAAACCGTCGAGGCCCGCCATTGTTACCGTAATCCTTTTCCGTGACTTTTAATGGCACCTAACCCCGACTAGTTGGACCATTATTCGACATCCAAACGTTTTACCCCCTCAATTAAAAACTCTTAACTTGTTTTAACGCTCGAGTCTCCTTAAATATTATTCAACGCGATGCAGCAGTTAACAAAGTGATTTTATAGATATTTGCACGAGTTTGATACAGCGAAAGACAAAGCTTCGATATACCATCAATTTAAATTTAATAAGAGGAAATATTTTACTTATGATCTTTCAAAAATTTAAACAATTAACTACAATCGTAAAGATACATATCCATATGTAAATACCATTTCTACGAACCAATCTGATGCAATTAAAATTTTTCTATTTAATTCATATCGTCTCTGTGACATTCTGTATTGTATGGATGATTCTTTGATTTTAAATAATAATTTATAGTATTTTAGATGCATAAATGTGTTTGCGTTCGTCGAAACATATGTATATATATAAAATATATGTTTTGAAATAACACTTTTCTAGTCTCAGGAGCGTCGTTGCGTACCGTCATAAATTTTTATCGCTAATTTGCCCTTTATTATTCCGTTCTTCAGTTTTTCTCTGCACCAATAATAAAGTTATTCAATTTTCTTGCCAGTTTGCGACAATAAACGCTTCATTGGAAGAGTTCGAACTTAATGGTGAAGTTTCTCCGAGTTTCAGGTGCGTTAGGCTCGTTCTTTAACAATACTACCGGTAGGTGTTGTATTTTTGTACAGTTTAGGATGCGAATCAGTCGTTGACCACAAATGTCGCTGGTTTCTGACGTGAAAATTCAAGATTTCGAGCATCGATTGTCGAAAATCGACGGATGTTTAGATATTACCGGGGGGCCAGCGCGTGTGAGGAGACAAAAGATCGCAGGTCTAACTGCAACCGTTTCCAGGAAGGTGCGATTATTTTTATTGTACCACCTTCTGCCCACTCGAAGGTGCGAGTAATTGGATTTCGCCATTCGGGCAGTGAGACACAACCGCAGCTATTTACGAGACGCCAATAAGCGAAACGACGAGCACAATTTGAAAAATCCGTCGACCAACTATCCACGAAATCCAATTAGCACAATTTATTTTTGTCGCGACTCCGATGGACGCTGTTATCGCTCGAACAACCCTTAAAAGGACGCTTGGAATGTTTAGGATTGCAATTTAGGGATGCAAGGGCCATTTTGATCGAGCTGTAACTGTTCTGACTTGATGTTAGTGGGTTTAAAATGATCTCTCGTGCATTTTAAGGGTGGGGGGGTTGCCTCGTTAAGGGGTTTGTCGAACTAAAAACTAGGTTAGATCCTCTGAAAGCTTCACGAAAGAATTTTGGGTGTTTTAAATATTTTTAGTTCTTGGTTTGACCAAATATTATATTATATTGAGAAGGATTAGGATATTGAGGAGGATTTTAAATAAATTTCTATATTTGCTACGCCATGTTGGGTGTTTAGAATATTTCTATTTCTTGGTTTGACAAAATATTGTATTATATTGAGAAGGATTAGGATATCGAGGAGGATTTTAAATAAATTTCTATATTTGCTACGCCATGTTGGATGTCTTAAATATTTCTATTTCTTGGTTTAAAATATTATACTATATTGAGAAGGATTAGGATATTGAGGGGGATTTTAAATAAATTCTATATTTGCTACGCCATGTTGGGTGTTTAGAATATTTCTATTTCTTGGTTTGACAAAATGTTATATTATATTGGGAAGGATTAGGATATCGAGGAGGATTTTAAATAAATTTCTATATTTGCTATGCCATATTGGGTGTTTAGAATATTTCTATTTCTTAGTTTGACAAAATATCAGGGAATAATAATATATCGAGGAGGATTTTAAATAAATTTCTATATTTGCTACGCCATGTTGGGTGTTTTGAATGTTTCTATTTCTTGGTTTAAAATATTATATTATATTGGGAAGGATTAGGATATTGAGGAGGATTTTAAATAAATTTCTATATTTGCTACGCCATTTTGCGTGTCTTGAATATTTCTATTTCTTGGTTTAAAATATTATATTATATTGGGAAGGATTAGGATATTGAGGAGGATTTTAAATAAATTTCTATATTTGCTATGCCATATTGGGTGTTTTGAATATTTCTATTTTATGGTTTGACAAAATATTATACTATATTGAGAAGGATTAGGATATTCAGGAGGATTTTAAATAAATTTCTATATTTGCTACGCCATGTTGAGTGTCTTGAATATTTCTATTTCTTGGTTTGAAAAATATTATATTATATTGAGAAGGATTAGGATATTGAGGAGGATTTTAAATAAATTTCTATATTTGCTATGTCATGTTGGGTGTTTAGAATATTTCTATTTCTTGGTTTGACAATATATTGTATTATATTGAGACGGATTAGGATATCGAAGAGGATTTTAAATAAATTTCTATATTTGCTACGCCATATTGGGTGACTTGAATATTTCTATTTCTTGGTTTGACAAAATATCGAAGAGTAATAATTAGACTGCGGATGTTTATGCATTTATGGGGAATTTTAATTCTCAAGAATCTACAGAATGCACTTAATATGGAAAAATATAAGAAATACTTAAAGTAAGATACGAATTATTATATTTAAGGGTTGAGACAATCATCTACAAAGCTCTCATTTCATTAATTCTATTAATAAAAATATGAATTTGCATAAAGATCCGCAGTCTAGTAATAATATATCGAGGAGAATTTTAAATAAATTCTATATTTGCTACGCCATTTTGGGTGTTTAGAATATTTCTATTTCTTAGTTTGACAAAATATCGAAAAGTAATAATATATCGAGGAGGATTTTAAATAAATTTCTATATTTCCTACGCCATGTTGGGTGTTTAGAATATTTCTATTTCTTGGTTTGACAAAATATCGAGGAGGATTTTAAATAAATTTCTATATTTGCTATGCCATTTTGGGCGTTTAGAATATTTCTATTTCTTAATTTGACAAAATATCAAAGAGTAATAATATATCGAGGAGGATTTTAAATAAATTTCTATATTTGCTATGCCATGTTGGGTGTTCAGAATATTTCTATTTCCTGGTTTGACAAAATATCGAGGAGGATTTTAAATAAATTTCTATATTTGCTATGCCATTTTGGGTGTCTTGAATATTTCTACTTCTTGATTTGATAAAATATCGAGGAATAATAATATATTGAGGAGGATTTTAAATAAATTTCTATATTTGCTACGCCATGTTTGGTGTTTAGAATATTTCTATTTCTTAATTTGACAAAATATCAAAGAGTAATAATATATCGAGGAGGATTTTAAATAAATTTCTATATTTGCTACGCTATATTGGGTGTTTAGAATATTTCTATTTCTTGGGTTGACGAAATATCGAGGAATAATAATATATCGAGGAGGATTTTAAATAAATTTCTATATTTGCCATGCCATGTTGGGTGTCTTAAATATTTCTATTTCTTAGTTTGATAAAATATCGAGAAATAATAATATTTTGAGAGGGATTTTGGTCATTGAATTAACTGTACCATTCGCCAGCCAGTTGGCTCCGACATTTAAAAGTTCAGAGGGATGGTCGATGGACTATTGCGGTTGTTAAAGGGTACCAGGACACGAGGATCGTCGAAAGGAGCGAAAAGGTACGCGTAGCAGGAGAGAAAGTTCCTCTTCAACCCCGTTACAAGGGAGTAACAGTACACCCTGTGCTTGGAGTCGAAACGCGGACAATGAGAACGAGACTTTCGGCTTGTAAATTTTGGAAAACGGTGACCCGGTATCCAGCGAACGTGCAAACGCGAGGGATCCTTCGAAAACTTAACGGGGGTTTTTCGAATATCTTTCGAGCACTTTTTCAAACTATCGAGCAACTAACGAGCTCTGCGAACCAACTCTATCGCTATCGACTAATTACCGAAATATTTCGTTGTAACCGTTTTCGGTGGGGAAAGTACAGATCAGATAACAGAAATTAACAAAACTGAAAGCAAAATTAATTTACTATACTTCGATAACACATCATCACCCGCAAACAATATTTCTTGGAAACAATATTTCTTGGAAGATCGTTGCTTGCAATGCAAAAAATTTAAATAGAATTTGAAACCTTGTAAATATAAAATATAATTTAAATATAATTTTCTAATTTTTTATTACGATATCATAAGAAAGATCTTCAACCAAAGTTTCTAATGTTAATTATTACATCAAATTTATACTGATATCTAAAATAGAATTTCAAAAAGCAATCCTTGGTTATTTCCTCTATTTTTGGGACTTGCATCGATCGAATATAAACGCGTGCACGCGGGAACAGTTAATTAGTATCGATGGAACGAAAACAGCGTTCGATTGCAGTGCTATATATCATGCAAAAAGGATTGGTACCCTGTCTGACCAACGGTCGCAATAACACGACGAGGTCCCTCGTATTGTCTCAGCGAAGAAACGACCATGCTATTTGGGCCCTTTCGTTCGCTTATTCGCGTTTTCTCTGTTCCACCCTCGAGCCTTGTTTTCGCATTTTCGGTACGGCCCTATAAAAGTCCCGTCCTGCGCGAAAATTCAGCCTTTCGACTACGGAATTCTCGGTATCAGATAATAAGTTGTATAATTGTGAACTGGATTTATGACGAGCGTCACTACCTGAGGCCACGGGCCAATTTCCCTGGGAAAAAAATCGAGCGTTTTCGCACCGTTTCCGTACCTACGGAATTAATCCCTTCAAAGAAAACGTCGGTACGGCTAACGGTGGAGTTTTGCGATCGTCGTACGGAAATTTGACCTGGTTAAGAGCCAATCGTGGCCTTTTACGAGCCTAGCCTCGTTCTTACGTGCTCGACTAATTGTCTTAGATCGCTTAAAATTATGCATAATACAGTTCCGTCGTACTTTAACGCATTGTCGACCACAAACTTGTAATATTCTTTAATTGAAACTTCTACAGCTTATGGGACACGAGAAAATATTTAATGTCTCTTGGAAATTCGATGGAAATATTTTACGCTAGGCTGTCGCAAAAAAAGATGGCTGACGGAATAGAAGTATGAAGTTCTCTAATTTTTTTAGGGATCTGTACCGTAAAAATGAATGGTGAATATTTTGCGACATATCGAAAATGAAATGTGTTTTGATCGTGGACGTTTCGGGTACGGTTAAATGGAGGACAAAAGTATTTTTGATAGAGGGGCACGGCCCGGGCGAAAATTCGAGCGAAAATACGAAACTCGGGGCAAGAGACGAGGAAAACCGGGTAACGGACGCGTGTGCATTACTGAGAGTTCGTTCATTGTTGTTTATCCGCGATGACTGGCAGGGGCGGAGGTCGAGAGACACGCGCCCCTCCCCCATTTCACTCCTTTTTCCCTTCGAACGCCGCCATTCTATATTTCTGGCTCCCATCTCGACAATTTCAGTATTTAAACATTCGTGATAAAATTTATATGTACGAAAGGTCGAATTTTCAAAATTGAGCTATTTATTTCCTGAGAAGAATATGTTTCTTTCGACTAACGTGAAGATTTCAGTATTTAAACATTCGTGATAAAATTTATATGCACGAAAGGTCGAATTTTTAAAATTGAGCTATTTATTTCCCGAGAAGAATATGTTTCTTTCGACTAACGTGAAGATTTCAGTATTTAAACATTCGTGATAAAATTTATATGCACGAAAGGTCGAATTTTTAAAATTGGGCTATTTATTTCCTGAGAAAAATATGCTTCTTTCGACTAACGCGAAGATAAACATCATTTCTATCGTTTACACCCTCTAAATTTTTATTTAGTCGCGTTAATTTATCCACGTATCCTCGTCTCGAACGTGCAACTTTCGAGGCGTCGAGTCGTTGCTAATTGTTTGCGGGAAATTCAATTAACTCGCGCAGAAAGCCCCGGAAAATATGCATCCCCTTACCTGAGCGTGGGTGTGTCGAGGATCGTTTAAACAGCTGCTCTCTCCAACCCCTTTCGCAGCCCTCCCCCTCCCCCCGGGGCCACTCGAAATTTTGCCAGAAAAACATTTTTCCGTTCCGCACCGAACCGATAAACACGCATACAACTGCCTTCCGTAAAACTCTTTCCACCCGTTGCTCGCTCAAAATATCTGTTTGAGCATTTCGGAAACACTGTGTCGTCGGCGACATCGATTCTCGATTGACAATTTATTAAAATTGTTCGTACGTCAACGAATTTCGTTCGAAATCAACCCCTTGGCGTATTATTTAATATAATCTTTCAAACGTATAGTATTTAATTTCGTTCAAATTTGCTTCTACAATGGCCACGAGGAAGAATATATACTCCAAAAAGTCTATTTAATAATAAAGAAAACTCAATTTTTAAGTGGATATTATAAATTGATTATAGCAATATCTAGAAATGATATACAATGTAATTCTTATGAAATAGCCTGATAGATTTGTTTTACGAATATCTCGTGAATGGAAAAGTCTGTTGATTTTAATATATGACTTGACGAATTTCGTTCAAAATTAACCCCTTGGCGTATTATTTAATGTAATCTTTCAAACGTATACTATTTAATTTCGTTTAAATTTGCTTCTACAATGGCCACGAGAGAGAATAATAGATTTGTTTTACGAATATCTCGTGAATGGAAAAATCTGTTGATTTTAATATAATTGATGTCAAAAACTGTGACTAGTCAAGTGGTAACTTTAAATTTGAACAAGGAACGCGAGGAATGTTAACGCACAGAGGTTTTAACGAGCCCAAAAATGCATAACGAGCGCGTTTCGCGTTATCGCGATTCACAGAGTTTTCCAGGGTTTGAGTCACCGATCCCGACTAATGAGATTTGCTTTTTTTATCGCTGACGCTCGATTTGTCATCGTTAGGCCTGCTATTTATTTATCATCGATAGAAAACAGTTTCCCCATCGGGAATAATCTCTACGGATAAGAAAAGAAAGATAATACTTTTTAGTCGAGAATCAACTCGTAGAAAAATTCGTATTTGGCTTCCGGACTTCGATAAACACAGCTTTTTCGAGAATATCGCGTGCAGGATATCGTGGATGACTAATATAAAGACGCGAGGATGTGTCATACAGAAGAAGTTTAAACAAGCTAACTCTGAGTTTCCAATTAAAAATGGACGAAACGAGACATTGAGAAAATAAAAATTCAGAAGGGACGAGAGATATTTCTCAAGTTTTGCTCGAACAAACTGATAAATAAATCGAGCGACAAGAAGATGGCCAATTTGAATAAGATTTTTTTTAGTATACACGCATATTTTTCTCGAACTTAATGGAGCAGATCGATGCTTATCCCTTTGAGTTCCACGAATACGGACGATTTGTTTCGTTGAATCGAAACCTCGGAATCTCTTTCGAGTCGCCAAATACGAGAGTATCCCTCGGCTCCTTGTTGTTCGGGGAAGAAAACAGGCCGACTCACCGGGTCCCGATATTTTTAAGGATGCAAGGTGTTTTTTCCCCGACCTGGCAGACTGGCCCACGACGACCGACCGAGCTGCGGTATTATTTTTCCGCTACGGGATTAGCCGCAACCATAAAACGATAATCTATCGAGACAATGGCCGGTTGTTATCGCGTTTAGACACGGTTGTTTGCTCCGCCGACGCAGTGAAAACAACACGCGGAGTCACCAAACATCGTTTTTTTCACCAAAATCCCCATGAAAAATTGCTAATCGCGATTACGCGACTCCTGAACAAAACGATCTCCAGAACGGGGGGACTCCTAATCTTTCTCGAACTTAGTCACAGATTAGAAGACTCTCCGAGACTATTAAATTGTTTTTGTTATGTATTTTAAGTGAAATTTTCCTCACTTTCGAATCCAAAAATTATAAAAGATAGTTTTAGCTTCTATTTTATCAAGGGACTCCTGAGACTAATCTGTTATTTGTATTTTTAGTGTCACTTGTTTAAAGATTCCAAACGGTTGAATTTCAAAATAGATACAGATTTTTTAATTCTTTTTATTATAATTTTATTGTTAACGTTTCGCAAAAATGTTCGTCGTAAAGTTTCACGTAGACTCTATAAAAAGAATGGAAAGTTGCAACGATTTAGGGTAAAAGGGTGGGACACGTGGACGCTCCGAGTCGAGACGGAAGACTTTCCCGATTTTTTTAACGTTTTCCGAGATTTTCGAGGGAAACGAAGACTCGTGCCCCGAATCCTTGTCCTAGGCAACGGTCCAGGGGTCCGAGAACACGAATGAATAGAAAAGAGCAGAACGGAGGACGTCTAGGAGCCATCGGTGGCCGTTCGCGGCTGCGTTGCAGCCTGCGACGCACAAATGGCGCCCTTCCACGAGGACAAACAACTGACAGCTGACCCACGCTCGTGCTGGCTTGACCCATACTTATGGTTCATCTGCTGATACCACCCCTGCCACGGCCCTTCCCCATCATCGCGATTCTCCATCGCGATATCCTCGTTTTTTAAAACTTACAAAACGTATAGCAAAATTGACATTCGAACGTTGCACGATTCGTTCTTCGTAATCTTTTCGAGATATCTACATCGTATATTTTACGGTATACAGATTCAATTGTACCCCTAAAACATAATTTATTGAAGCCACTATACGCTAGAGACGATGCAAAAGAATTTCAATTTGAATTGACACAGTTTCAATGATACAACATCAACTAGTAAAATTAATATTCAGCGTTATACGATTTCTATTTCGTCGCGGTGTAATTGTTCTTCGTAATCCTCTCGAGATATTTGCATCGTATATTTACGTTACGTTAAATTCAATTGTACAACCCCTAAAATATAATTTGTAGAAGCCACTATACGCTAGAGACGATGCAAAAGATTTTCAACTTGAATTGACACAGTTTCAACGATACAACATCAATAACTAAAATTAATATTTAGCGTTGTACAATATTTCTATTTCGTCGCGGTGTAATTATTCTTCGTAATCCTCTCGAGATATTTGCATCATATATTTACGTTACACAGATTCAATTGTACAACCCCTAAAAAATAATTCGTAGAAGCCACTATACGCTAGAGACGATGCAAGAATTTCAACTTGAATTGACACAGATTCAACGATACAATTATTGTTCAATTAATAATTGTTCTTCGTAATCCTCTCGAGATATTTGCATCATATATTCACGTTATACAGACACAATTATACAGCTATAAAATAACCTACAGTTATAAAATAACTAAATAAGCTATAAAATAACTAAATAAGCTATAAAATAACTTTACCTAAAAAATAATTTATAGAAGCCACTATACTCGAGAGACAATTCCAACTTGAATCGATACAGTTTCAACCAACTATAGTCACCATACTTATAACTAGCAAAATTAATATCACGAACGTTGCTCAATTTGTAATATACTTTGCATCATATATTCGTGTTATACAGATACAATTATACAACCCCTAAAAAATAATTTATAAAATTTACTATACGCGAGAGACAATTCCAACTAGAATCAATACAGTTTCAACCAACTATAGTCACCATGCTTATAAGTAGCAAAATTAATATCACGAACGTTGCACAATTTGTACTTTGCATCATATGTATATTCATGTTATAGAGATTCAATTATACAACCCCTAAAAAATAATTTATAGAAGCTACTACACGCGAGAGACAATTCCAACTTGAATCGATACAGTTTCAACCAACTATAGTCCTCATACTTGTAACTAGCAAAATTAATATCACGAACGTTGCTCAATTTGTAATATACTTTGCATCATATATTCGTGTTATACAGATTTAATTATACAACCCCTAAAAAATAACAATTTATAGAAGCCATCATAGAGAATATCGAGTACGAGAGACAATACAAGAATTTCAAATTGAATCGATACAGTTTCGAACTGATTTTAGCTTATGAACGAAACGCGACCCGGAAGTTGATTTCTGCACGTATCTGAAATAATATATTCGTTGAAGAACCGCGTTGCGTTGACTCTTTCCTGGAACGGAGATTCGGCTGCAAAAACGGTTCGCCTCGGAGGACATTAATCTCACTTTGCCGGACATCCAGGCGTTTTGTTAAGGAACAGAAAGAATGAGGAGGAAAAAAAAAAAGGAAATGGCGCCGTTTGAAAGAGACTCCTAAGCGACGACTTGGCGGTCAGCGGCCCGGTGGCAGTCGCTTTTCGAAATGGATTTTTTTCTCTCTCCCCCCTGACGTTCTCCCCTCCGATCCCCACCCCGTGAAAACGGTCCCTGCGAACCCTCTGCGGATTGAAGGGCTCTCGATATTCAGTGGCCGAATCCACTCCGTGCGCCAGTTCTACCCACAACTCCGCGTGTTTCGTTTCTTTCTCGACCCCCTCGTCTTTCCCAGCCCTCGTTCCTTTCTTCCTTTCTCTCCCCTGGCTTTTTATGCTTCCCGTAAATCGGGGAAGAACGAAACTATCCCCCTCTCTCTCACCGTCGATCCCTCTTCCTCCTTGTTCCCCAATTTTTTTTCACTCCGCCCTTCGAGGTTCTTCCGTGCGCGTGGCGCGACTCGCGTCGCTGGTAATAAACACACGCTCGTATTCGTATTCGTATTTGGGGGATCGTTAGTCGGCTGTCAGCCCTACGGTGGATCGAGAGCGCGTGCACGGTGAGCAAAAAAAAAAAAAAAAATTGAAAAAGAGGCGAAACGGATCGCGAAAGAAACAGGTTTACAAAAAACTCCCCCTTCGAAGGTGACGAGACCAGGGGGTTCGATCGATTGGGAAACAATTTTTTTTTTCTGGCAAAAAACCGGGTGCAAGGTGGCGCTGAAAAGGGAATACCTTGCATGAGAATTCTATAGAGACACCAGACTAGATACAATTCTAAAATAATTAGCGTTGAAAAAATTCGAACGTTATTATCGTTATTAAATCGATAAAACACTGTTTCACGCGTGGGTTTAACCACCGATCTCCTCGAAGCATCTGGCTCGTGCTCGTCGTCAAGATCAGCGATCCCAGATCCCGATCATGGTCACCCATTCATGGTTTCTCCGATTTCCTTTTGGACAACGGTCAAGTCGTTTCCTCGCAACGGCCACCTTTTAAAATTCCTACTTGAAATTGCTCTTCAAATTTCTAATGGCTTTCAAAAATATAGCCTCTTACGGAGGACCTTGAAATTAGAAAAAATCGACCGACTCGCCTGGAAAATTTTCATTACATCTGGATTAATTGTTTAGAGTCGCTCGAGCGAATTATCAACGACTCACAATTTTCTTGGAAGCTCCAATACTTCACGATGCTTCAAATTATCTTTCACAAAGATAGAATCAACGTCAAAGCACACAGAATGTTATTAAATTATGAAATTAATTCCACAATCGTTACAAAATAATAAATTAATCCAAACTCTGGACGTTGGAACCAACTATGAGTCTACAGTGATTTTGGCGTTGCAAGTTCTCAAATCCAAGCAAAACTCCAAAGAATAAATAAACGATTTTCATAATTTAAAAATACCTGAACTCCGAGAAATAGAATCGTTTAAAAATTCGTTGACCATCGCGATGGATAATTGAAATGGAGGTTCTCTGCGTGGAAATTCGCGTGGTTCTCGGCTGGAAAGTCGCGGAAACGCACGGATCGAAATGGCTTCGCAAGGGATGTACTCGCGAAGGGGCGCGACTGGTCGCGAGAGAAGGGACGGGAACTGGACCAGAGGACCAGGACCGAGGAGGAGAGAGTCCTGTGGATCGGTTACGAGCGACGCGACTCGTAACCTGATAAATAAGAACACCCGAGGGTCACGGTACCAATGAGAGGGGTCAACTATTGAACAATGCTGGGTGCGCGGCCTTTTCACCCCTGGGTTAATATGCGGGCGACTAAACATCGACGCCGGACAATGCAAGATTTATAGATCGAAGCATACGTGACCATTGTCCGGCCAGATTCTGGCCCCAATGACCCCCGAGACGAACGGGAGATTTTTGGAAAACGGCCGCTGCAGCCGTCGTTCTCGAATCCGCGCGACGATTGTCGGGTGAGAAAGCCTCGGGGAATCGCATTTTCACCACCCCTCCCCCCCTCCGGAAAACCGGACACTACCCCCCTCGTACGGGGTGCGTGCGTCGAGCTTAATGACTGACCGGCCCTAATAACGAAACGGTCCAACGTATTTATGGGAACTGGAAAACGTCCTCAAACTGGAAAATGTCCTCAAACACCACGTTTTTTGGGCATCGATAGTTTCGATGACCTCCAAAGTGGGGTACATATGACAGAATCTACGAGAGAACAACGCATGAATGTTTTAAAAATTATTTGACGAGTATCTTTTTATTTGGGTCTCGTTTTCGAAGTTTGTAATAAGTAGAAGAGTACTATACAATAAAATATAATAAATATAATAAAAATTTCAAATCCTTCTGGAAAAATTATATTTAGTTACAGGGGTCAATTACAAGCATTTTTGATCATTAGACATGCCCTCGAAATCCTACCCCCTTTCTAGACAAAAATTCGAGAAGGTGTGAAATTTTTCGATGGAAAAAAAAATTGCAAATTGTTCTGGAAAAATTATTTTCGGTTGTGGGGGTCAATTACAATCATTTTTGGTGAATAGACATACCCTCGAAATCCTAGCCACTTTCTAGAACAAAATTCGAGAAGGTGTGAAATTTTCGACAAAATTAAAAAATTTCAAATCCTTCTGGAAAAATTATTTTCGGTTGCGGGGGTCAATTACAATCATTTTTTGTGAATAGACATACCCTCGAAATCCTACACCCTTTCTAAAAAAAAAATTGGGAAAGTGTGAAATTTCTCGACAAAAAAAAAATTTCAAAACGTTTTGGAAAAATTATTTTCGGTTGCGGGGGTCAATTACAATAATTTTTGGTGAATAGACATACCCCTGAATTCTTGCGCATTTTCGAGAAAAAAATTCAGTACGGGAGAAACTTTAAACGTTAATAACTTTTTAACAAAGCCTCCATGAATTAATTGGTATTCTTGATTTTCGTCTTATTTTGGCATCTAGAATCGCTCATGTAAATTTTTCCCAGGGGTTATCGAACACCCTGTATGTATAGAATTATTCAAATTGAGTGTCACATCTTCCAACAAATTCACACACGTCATTACTAAATATAAAGAAATCGTCATGGAACTACACTGTGCAACAACGTGTAAAAATTGTCGAAAATTATTAGAAACATTCAAGTTCCGTTCGAACTTGTTTTCGACGTCTGAATTCTCGAGAAGGAGACATCAACTATTTACACTTTTCCTATTGGGTTTTTTAAAAAGTAAAGTTTATGTCAATAAACGATCGACGAGCTAAAAAGTAATATTATAGCCGCCATTAATGAAATAGAACCCCAATTATGTAACAATGTAATAGAAAATTGACCAAGACGAGTCGAACTCGTGAAAAAAAAAGTCGAGGCGGTCATTTAAAGACATTGTGATCCACGATCAATGTTATGAACTTTGTATTAGAATAAAGAAACCTGAAATATCTGAAATATTTCATATAACCCTATACAATATCGCGTGGCTCGAAGACTATTCTAAAATTGTGTGGAATTCGTTTCTTTACAATTACTTGCACGGATAATGTTGTTGCCAGTCGTCGTTTCAAGACACGTGAACTACCCCTAATTATATGAAAGAGGTTGAAAACGCACAAAAGAATTCGCAGAATTCTCGAGAAACGTATCAATTAGCCATAAATTATTTTATGGTGACAAATTACTGGCTTTTGTGACCTTCCATCACTACTGTGGGGTGAACCCAACCCTCAAAGTTAATAAGACGAGGAACAATGGATCCTATTGTCGTCCGTACGAATATTATAGCATTATGTTGTATAAATTTTGATTTAACTTTTAACTCGCGTTATGACTACCTGCACGGATGATGTTTGCCGTCGTTCGCCCTTTCTCCGAACGTAAACTACCCCTAATCGCATCAGTACGCATGGCGAAGGCGCTAGAAACGCGGAAACGAAGTCAGTAAATTCTCACGGGGCCCAACGATCGCGAATTATTACGAATTACTGGTTCTACTACGAATCTCGAATTTAATTAGACTTAAAAAGTGTTATAAGATTTGAATTGCATCGAATCACCCCTAAACAGAGACGCTAGAAACGCGTGAAACTAAATAAATTCACAAAGTTTCCAAGAAACCCAAAAATTCGAACTATTTTACAACAAATTACACGTTTTACGACCTCCCATAAATTTAATAATTGCTATATTCGCTTCTTGGAAAAGAAGACTATTCGAAAGAACAAATTTTGCGTGGTTACAGATCGTTCAATTAAAAATCAAGCGACAATTAGAGCAAGTGACTCAAACATTCGAACGGAGAATTATCTTAAAATGAATTTCGTTTCGCCCTATGGCGCGTAAAAGTTAAAAGACAATATTTACAGGGCCGAGTTTCCATCGTTCCGGTTTCAAACGCAGCTAACAAGCGCGTGGACAGATAATCGCGTAATCCGTGGCTCGTTACAAGGGATTAACGGTCCTCGTTCGATCGTCCATCGTTCGTCGAGCATCATTTTCGCCCCGGTAATCGGATTTCGTTCTCGCAGAAACGAGAAAAACCGTCGTTCGTCGGCGGGGCTCCGATCATTTTCATTTATAGGCTATTTTTTTTTTTTTGTGCGTCGGTCGCCGAGGGGCGAGTCGGTCCTCCAAAGGGCGGAGCATGGGGCTGCTGCACCCTCGTGCACGAGGGGTGGACGACCAGGAGAACCAGGAGGTCGCAGGGTGGCCAAGGCGCACGCGTTAATTCCGACCACTTTTCAAACGTCTTGGCCCTTCTGCGTTCGTTTTTTTTTTTGCCTTTTTTCTCTCCCTCCCGCCCCTGTGCACCTCGACACCCCGAGGGTCGTCCAGAAACATGTGATTGCGCGTGCGAGTCTCGTGCGTCGTCGTGTCTCGAATTACGCGAAATCGGAACCTCTTGATCCCCGCAGAACTTTAAATAATAATGTTTAAAAAACACCATCTCGTTCGACGCTTTGACTGCAACGTCATCCATATAGGGGTGGAAAAGACTATTTGGAACTAAAACGATTCTCAAACTGATATGTTAAAGAAAATAAATTTGAATAGGATTATGGAATTTTAATGTGGTTACGAAAATAATTGCTAAAAGAAATTTTCAAATGCAATATTAAAGCAGGGGGTGAAACCAAAAATGGAAAATAAAATAATTAGCTCCTCCATCTGTTACATTATTTAATACGTCCTTCGAGGGAATTATTAATTTTGTTTCACCCTCTACAGCTCCTCCTGGATCACTCTAATCGATAAATAAATACATTTTGTAAAATTAAAATCGTTAGCTCGATTTTACTGAATTTACTGATATTACTATTAATTTTGTTCCACCATTTTGCCTAACTCTGATTCAAACTAGGTCCCTGGAGGGATTCGAATCGTCGTAGGACCGAGTTCCCCGAAAGCTTCCAAGAGGAATCGAATATGCCCCTACCCCCCCGGAACGTCCTCCGCGTTTCTTTCGTCTTTCTCCCTTCGTAATTTTTTTCTCCTTTTTGTTACCGCCGCGTCGACACACGATACGGACCCCAAAAGCTCGTGCTTTCCCCATGATTTCCGTTTTCCGCCTCAGCTGCGCCTCTCTTACCCTATTTATAGAGCCATTTTACGTATATATCCGAGGATCTTGAAAGGAATACGGAACTTGGCGCGCCGCTCGAAGGTGGCTGCCAGTAAATTTCCACGAGATTCCTGGATACGGAAGGCACACGCGTTCCACGGAGAAAGCACGCCATCCGCGGGCCTTCTTTTCGACCCTTTTACGAGTTATTACGGTTAATGACTCGTTCCAAGCTCCCCCCCCGATGTCAGCGAGGATTAGCGGTTCCTCTTACTCTACCCTCCATTTTCTCTCCTCCGTTTCTCCCAGAGTCTGACAGAGTCGCGGAAAATTCTATTAAAACGACGAGTTACGAGTAACGAGTTACAAACGAAAGGAAAATTCCTACTCCAAAAGATTCAATTTTTAAATTTAATTTTTGCTTGCACATAAAGTACTGGGTTTATTTAACTTCTCAGAATATTTTGAAATTTGTAAAATAATTTCAATTTCGAAAGGAGCCTGTCGACGTCTTTGGTGTACACGAATAGTGTTGAATAATGATGAGTTGAATATCTTTATCGTATTGAGTTTATTTAACTTCTCAGAATATTTTGAAATTTGAAAGATAATTTCAATTTCGAAAGGAGCCTGTCGACGTCTTTGGTGTACACGAATAGTGTTGAATAATGATGAGTTGAATATCTTTATCGTATTGAGTTTATTTAACTTCTCAGAATATTTTGAAATTTGAAAAATAATTTCAATTTTAAAAGGAGCTTGTCGACGTCTTTGGTGTACAGGAATAGTGTTGAATAATGATGTTCGAATACCGAGAACACGTTCGAAAGGTCCCAACCCCGGTCGAGGATTCGAAGGTCTGCGAAAAACGAGAATGTCTCCTCTATTTTTTCTCCTCCGTTCCCGACGGAGGTTTTTCGCCGATCATCGCGACTACGGGAATGGAGTTTAAATGGAAAGTATTCGACAAAGGGAACCGGGGACCGTGGCCGTCGGGAACGCGTTTTAATGCACTGCATCCGGGTCGGTTTTGAAAAGTGACGGAAATATGCCCCCCTAAAAAAAAGAGAGACGCGAGTCCCCACACCGGTGCAAATCAAATCCGCATCGGTCAGGACGATCGATCGATCTGCGACGTCATCCTACCACCGACCATATGGCCGCTAACGAGCCGCACGTTTTTCCAAAAAATCGTATCGCGTTCCGCTCGAACAGCGTCACGCAAGCTGCTCCTGAAAACTGTTATTAATGACTTGGTCGTTCGAACCGTGTAACGTCATCGAATCATCTTATTTTACCAACAAATATTGTCTTAAACGTTTCGAATTAAATCATAAATTAAAGCTTTGGATTGCTTTCGTCTTGCATGGCTCATATAATAGAGTCTGTTGCTCTAATACGTTCCCAATTTATTGTATTTATTGAAACAAATTTCAAGGTCGATACGAGCTCATACATTCAGGTACATAGAGTGTGTTATAATTAAGATATATAAGGTGTAAGATTCTTAAACTATACACGGCAATACGGTTTTTAAGTTTGCATGTTAACTAGGATTACACAATCTGTAAAAAGCGGTATAAATATACAGTGTGTTCGGCCATCCTGGGGAAAAATTATAATAGGAGATTCTAGGGGCTAAAGTAAGAGGAAAATCAAGAATACCAATTTGTTGATGGAGGCTTTGTTAAAAAGTTATTAACGTTTAAAGTTCCATCAGTACTGAATTTTTTTCTCGAAAATGCGCAAGATTTCGGGGGTATGTCTAATCACCAAAAATGATTGTAATTAACCCCCACAACGGAAAATAATTTTTCCAGAACGATTTGAAATTATTTTTTTCCGTCGAAAAATTTCACACCTTCATGAATTTTTTTCTCGAACGAGGGAAGGATTTTGAGGGTATGTCTAATGATCAAAAATGCTTATAATTGACCCTTCTAGTGAAATATAATTTTTTTAGTATGATTTGAAATTTTTTAATTTCGTCTAAAACTGTCACACCTTCATGAATTTTTTTCTCAAAAGTGGGTAGGATTTCGGGAATATGTCTAATGATCAAAAATGTTTGTAATTGACCTCTCTAACTAAATTTAATTTTTTTAATATGATCTAAAATTTTTTAAATTTGTCGAAAAATTTCACACCTTCATGAATTTTTTTCTCGAAGATGGGTAGGATTTCGAGGATATGTCTAATGATCAAAAATGCTTGTAATTGACTCCTGCAACTAAAAATAATTTTTCCAAAATAATTTGAAAATTTCAATTTCGCCGAAAAATTTGTCCACCTTCTTGAATTTTTTTCTAGAAAGTGGATAGGAATTCGGGGGTATGTCTATTGACCAAAAATGATTGTAATTGACCCCTGTGACCGAAAATAAGTTTTTTAGAACGATTTGAAATTTTCGAATTTAATTGTTAATAACTTTTTAAGGAAGCCTCCATCAACAAATTGGTATTCTTGATTTTCGTCTTATTTTGGCCTCCAGAATCTCCCATTAAAATTTTTCCCAAGCCTATATATGCATGCGTCGTGATGATCTTATAGTAAAATACCATTTTTTAAATTTCTGACTGTTAATGTAAGTGTCCAATATTATACATATCAAGGTAAGTGCATCAGCTTTGTATTAGCTCGATTATTTCTTCAAATATAAGTATAAATATAATATTCCATATTACGAGCACTATGAGCCCAATATGGAAAATAAGAACCTCAGTATTAAAAAGTAAACATTTCCTAAAATGTTACCAGTCAAACGCATGAAATTTCCAATAAATTCAGAATATTTAAGTTAAAAGTTTAATATCTTCCAACGGGGCAAAAATGCTCGAGTTGATTGAGATCGTCGTTTTGATAGAGGGGGGAAGCTAAAAGGGTGAAAGTGACTCGAACAGGGGCGATTATAAAGCCCCTCTACGCTGAAAGGATCACCTGTTGCCGGTGGGTAGGTTTTAATTTTTTTTTTCTTTTTTAGGTACGCTCGATCGATCTCGCGTTACGACCGGCTTGCACAATGGGCATCAACCTGTTGAGAGAAGGGGAGTTTTTTCGAGAGGCTCTATTAGACGCGGCGCACCGTAGGGGAAGGGTGCGTGGAGTTACTTTTTTTTTTACCCATCGACAAAAAACCACCCTGCATCGGATCGCTGCAACGCAAGTGCAGGGCTACCTGCATCGCGCCAGAGACGGGGAGATCCTTGATAAATGATTTTTTTTGCTCCAAGTGCTCTACAAACGATCCTATCATTCGCCCTTAGTTTCCTGGTTAACTCGTTGTATCGTTCGATCTTAATATTTTCTCTATCGCAATCTTGGTGCTTTTACATCTTCCAATCGTTCGTCGAAAAAGAAGACACCCATCGATTAAAAAAAATTCTTTAATCCCCCGTACTTTCGTTCAAATACTGTACAAAAGGGTTTAACCCCCGGAAGCAATAAGAAATTTCTCTACGACCAACCGTCCATTTTTTCCCCCCCAAAAACGCAAGAAAAGGATCCTATCTGGGAATTACAGTTTGCATTACGTTGCTTTCCCCGTCCGTTTTTGTGGGCTCCGATCGTCCGCCACGAGACGCTTAACGTTCCTTCGTGGGCTTAAAAAACATTCCTGAGGGAAGGAAACGTAATTTCTTTTCCTCCAAATGTTCTTTTACGCGCAAAAAAGTACGCGCGTTTTTACTAGGATTATCCGTGGTTGTTGCGCGCGCGCCTCTAAAGGGTACTTAAAAAACTGCGGGTACAGACAATCCAGGACCCTGAACGCTTTCTTTTGGTGAAAAGATGCGCGAAGAAAGGGTTGAAAAAGCTCAGGTACCCAGACACTAATCTCTGTCCTGCCCACGCGGCCGGTTTTTTACCAGTCCGGCTTAACCGGGGGACCGTTTCCTGTTTACGAGCCGATGGACACGGATTTAACGCAAACTGCATCGAAAAAGCATTCGCAGGAATTCTCGACGGGCACTAAACACCGACACCGTTTAAAAAAAATCGAAATTACAAGCAATACGACTCGTATCTTTTAGGAAGATTCGGAAGATGTTTATCGATGGAAATGCATGGTTTTAAAACAATTGCGTTTTATCCTAGGTTACTGGTGGACTCCAGTAACTTTTAAGGGGACTTAGAAGATGATTTTTAATAGGTAGAAATGCTTTCCCTAATAGTGTGTTTCGTCCAGGGTTACTGGTGGACTCGTCAGTAAGGCTTCTCCAGTAACCCTTGCCTTAGACGCAATTATCATTCTTTCTATTATTCTGAAAATCTATTGGATATTGTTACTTTGGATAGGAATTTAATCGTATCGACGACCACGAGGTTTTGGTGAACCGTTCGATTGGACGAGGGTGGAATACATAAATAGAAGGTGACGTTTAGAACGATCGACCGCGGTTCGGAAGAAACCATAAAAATACTCGTGGAGCGTGGCGGACCTGATGGGGGTCCAGACGGATCGTCGCCACCCTCGCAAACTGCTGCCTTTTTCCTTCCCCATCGCGGCGAAACCCACCCCTTGCCAAATCAGAAATCTGCCGCTTCCATCTCGTTCCAGCAGCGATGGCTGATGAACGGAGCCATCGTGGAAAAGGAACATACTACAGCATTAAGCTCTGCTATCGTCTCGCCGATCGATCATTCCGGCCGCGAAACGCGACGGAAACGATGACGAACAATAACGACGACAGAGCACAGGAAAACCATAAACCGGAGAGTTTAACGCTTCTCGACTCGCGTAGGAGCAAAGTAAAAAGGAAACGATCACCAAGAAGGAACGTCGAGTACCGTAGAATGGGATAACTTGCAAAAATGGGATTGAAATATCCAATGTACAGAGTTATGCAAAATAATGGATTATTACAGTGTGATAGCAACGCCCTCTACAATAAAACGACCAAGTTTGTAACGAAATAGTTCCCACTCGTGGTGCTAAATGGCGCCACCATAGTATGTATCGGTATTGCAAATGCCTGCATCAGTGAGAATCTGTATGCAGTTTCGTTATAACTTCTACTATTTCTGTTTAATTCGGATGAAATTGTTGAATAGTTGTTCAGTACGTTCCGAAAGAAGTTTCCCTAACTTATTTTGTATCCTGTAGAACATAGGTTCGAAGTGGAACAGTGTCGTAGGTGTAGAAATTTTTCGACGAAGTTAAAAAATTCTGACAAAATTATTTTTGCGAAGATAAACATTCTTTAAGTGGTCATCAACACGAAGTGTGTTTATCTTAGGAACGATAAATAACGTAAAAACGTACGTGACTTATTACATAAATATTTACACATTATAACGAGGTAAAAGTATGAAACAAAAGTTATCTTCAAGAATGATAAATTAAAAAACGTACGTGTTGTTCGTATCACAGACGAGGTGTACGAGTAGACTTTTCGCCTCATGGACTTTCGTGGCCTAATCTAACTGCCATGCCGACCTGAAAATTCGGAGGTGATTTTAGCGTCCTCTTCCCATGGATGACGGTCAATTGAGAAACTATTCACTGAATTAGTATTGATAGACAAACAGCTGTAGTGTGCACGTAAATACATGTGAGTTGACTATGGAAGGGATTAAAATTCATCTTTGAATCTATTGGTAACGTTGCGAATTACACGAAAATGGTAATGGGGGTTCGAGACTCCGTAAAAAAGGGCCGAAAATATACATTGGGTGAAAGATCTACTCGTATACCTCGTCTATGACAATACTCTAAAATCTTTGATGAATCAAGGAGAATCAAAACTAATCTAACAAAGAAGCTCTATATTTATGATGACCTATGCAATGCGGATCGCAGCCAATTTGCTAATACTATTTAGTTTTTAATTAATAATTGCATTACCCAGCTAAGAGTGATACGATTATTAAGAAAACGCTAAATAATATTACCCAGGTCTCACCACGTGGAGGTTGCTGCGAATGGAGACCCGCCCTAACCGATTCCCAACCACCCTCCATTAATAAAAATCTTCTGTGACCAACGATGCTAACAACATTATTATATTCATCAGTGTCATCGAAACAAATATCGTATATGCATCGACACAATGTTATATATATTAAAATAAACATTCGTAATAATGAAAGAAACTTGGATCGAGACACCAAGTTGAATAAACACCAAACAATCAAACGAAATGGAAGAATCAAACAAAGTACCTCCGTAGAATATTACTAAAATTCGAGAAAGAATGTAAAAATAAAAATTCATATAATTGTATAGAAACGAATATAGTATATGATTGAAAACAATATTAAATTATTATATCCCTGCAATATTATACATATCAAAGCAATAACACTGTAAAAGTAGAAGCAGAGAAAAGGAACATACATAGTAACCAAATAAAATCAGATAGATAAATAAAATTGAATTCATATCAAATAAACAAATAAATATAATAAAATATAAATAAGTGGAGTGGACTTACTACTTGTTGTCAGTATACAGGATAGTTACCACTGGGCCAGCTGTAAAGAAAGAAAATATCCATATTATAGTAACATCAGTTAGACAAGCAAGGCAAAATCAGTTCATTGAAGCGAAATTGGTATCAAATGATAGAATAGAAGAGGGGAGAGAATTTTAAAACAGCTCTTACCTTGGTCATCACCGTCCGGCACTGGTCAGCAGTGGTCAGTAGTGGTCAGTAGTGGTCAGTACTGGTCACCCATGGTCACCTCAGGCCAGTAGTGGTCATCAGTGGCCAGCAGAGGTCAGCAGCTGTCACCGTTTCACTTCTGGCCATTTGTACACTCCCGAATTCGCGACGAGACTGAAGAATTCTTAGTAGTGGCCCTGCTTATATGTCTAAGGTGATGAAAGGGTGGGGAGACTAATCAGAGCCAAAGTTAAAGTTAACAATTAGACTGTCTTGTCTACAGAGAAACTATTTCGATTGGTCCCACCTCTTGACCATTTCTGGATCTTCTCTGGACCACTGACCTTATTGTTAACCTCACTGTTGACCACCAGTGACCATAAGTTAGTCACTGTTGATCATCGACCCATTGAAACCATTACGAAGATCAAAGCCTTCTTACGAGGATCCCCTTACAATTTAATGCATGATCGTTTTAACATTTTGTTCCACTTTGGAAGAGTGTATCTCATGTTATAAGACACTCGTGGTACAGCGATAGCGTTCATCCCACTAACGATAGGTCTATTCTTTACCTCGTTTATGTGTAATAGGTATACATGGAAAATAAAAATGCCTGGGCAGTCGAGACTCAAAATCGTATACAGGTTAACACAAATCGGATTTCAGCTGTTTCGAAAGCAAGAAAGAGAGACACATTCGCCTTCTTTCTTGAATTCCTGAAGCTGTCCAATTCGGAGGTTATTTTAGCGTCCTCGTCAGTTGAAAAACTATTCACTGACCACAAGATGGTCAGACAATTGTAACGTGTGCGTAAATACATGCGAATTGACTATGGGGAAGGGATTGAAATTCATGTCTAAATCTGTTGGTAACGTTGCGAGTGACACGAAAATGGTAATGGGGCTCTAGAGTCCCAGAAAAATGGGCCGAAAAAATACATTGGGTGAAAGGTCTACTCGTATGCCTCGTCTATGATATAACCATTGAACAATCTATTCGAATCATCTGTTAGTAGTAATTTCTGACGTAAGGATATTTAACAATGTCCTGTTAAATAATTTCTTTCGGGAGTGAAACATAATTTAGGTTATAGGGGGTCAACATCGTTCGACGCCAGAATATGTGGATCGACGTAGGTGGGTGTCGACGAGGAAATAAAAGACTCAATGACATCGCTTGTCAGTACGTAAGTAAACAATATATTTATCATTATCGTTATTACTAAGGCACTTGTTACCGATATAAAAATGTACGTCACAAATTACTGCCAATGAGCATATTTAAATACTGATATTAAACAACTAATTGCTTCTCGTAGTTATAATCTCAGATATTATGGATGCGCCACCTAAAGGGAGTCTGAAGACGGTTTTTTTCCTTTTATTATCATTATTATTATTAATATTATTATTATTATTATTATTTCTGTATTCGACTCGTTATTAACAAACGCTTCACCCCCCCCCCCTTCCCCCCACTTCGTAAAACAGTTGTTCTTCGCGTTATATGAAGGCACTTTACAAGAGGTTTATCTCTCCCTCGCGATGCCCCCCTTTCTTCCCCTCCCGCCCCCTTCCCTCCCTGAACGTAACAACTAAATTGAGTTTAGACTAAAAGCAAGATACGGTGTATGGTAATATTAATATTATCGATAACTAGCAATTAAAATAATACATTAAATGTATCTGACCTGACATGCCTGGAAGCTATCGCATCGAGTGTAAAACCACGTAATTTCGTGACGTAGACGTGAACAATTAATTATTCGCAAGCGCATCGATCTCGCCTGATCCTCGTTGATCGATGGTAACATTCGTGGATCGCGTTCGAAGATTCTTTACGGTTCGCGTTGCACAGTCGGTATTTGCGAACGAACACGACGAAACAGAAAACACAGTAGACGGTGTCCGAACGACGAAATAAAATGTATTGTGCCTCTCGACATGATCAACGACATAAAATTCTGATCCGAGTGTTTGTACGCGTTTAAAACCCTTAACGCGAGGATAGGTTTCTCGAAGGCAACGAGCGGCTTCGTTCGTTTGTTTGTTTGTTCATTGTTCCGGTAACTCCTCGCCATTTTTATACAGTTACAATACTAATCTAATACTATAGAGACGTTCGATGCACGATGATCGTCAGTGGAGGAAACAGACACTCGTTGTTCGAGAAACGATAACGTCGCGTTAACATCATTTCCCTTCCATTCTTTATTTCTCCATTTCGTTGCGAAACGTCGCGATTATTTATAAAATGTTTTTTGTGTGTTACGTTCACGATGATTAATGTTTTGTAAAACGAACGTGAGGTCTACTGTGTTTTATGCTGGCACATGTGACTGTACAGCGATCGCTTTCCAAGTTTCAGTCGTATAATACAGATAGTAACACAAAATATCGAGTGAATATTACATGATCGTTTTATAACTTCATTAAAAAATAAAAAGTAAGAGGTCGAATACTCGTTACCCGCACGTGAAACGTTGTGAACAGAAAAATTATCAAACCGAGCGTGCGAGTAACTGTAAACCAAAGTCTGGCTCGCGTCTCCGGAACTTTTCCTTGTCGCAAGAAAAGGCAGGAGAGCATCAATGGCTTGTCAATTTTTTTTTTTTTTTGTTGTTTTTTCCATATTCTTTTTGAAGGACCGAAATTACATCATCCTCGACGAACAACCGCGGCGGGCAGACGTAACTGCAACGATTCGAATAACAATCAAAAATTTGACAATTAACAAATAAACTTCAACAAGATAATGGTTTGTATCATTGAAAAAATAAAATCGTTTTCTCTTTTCCTTTCGACAGAAGAAAGAAACGTAAAACGTGGAATAAAGATCAGTCGGATAAAATACATGATTGCGCGATTGTTATCACTGGGTGCCCACTTTATCAATCGTTATCGCCGCCTTTTTTTTTTTCGAACCAACGAAAGAAGTTACGTCAACCTCCGTTCTTTTTTTATTCTCTCTCCTCTTCTTCTTCTTCCTCTTTTTTTTTTTTTACGACGTATGTGTACACTTAAGCTGCCATGTAACTAAAAATATATGTGTACGCACGCTGTCTGCGCTTCTACCGAGTCGCTTTGATTTGTTCGATAATAACCATTACTACGCGTTGTTTCACGAGAAACAGACAAGTACAAGATTAACGGCCTCTTTTTTTTCACTTTTCGATCGTTCCCGTCCCCCCAAAAGGCGGGCAAACGAAGAACGCGAAAAAACACCTTAAGGCTAAAGATATTTAAAGATAATCTATAAATATCATATACTCTTCTTTTGTAATCTCCATTATATAACTGTATGTAGTATAAAACATAAGAGAATTTTACAATCTAACAGTGTTTTCAAAATACCAATATAACTGCAATTCGTAACAAGTATAGACTTTATATATAAAAAAAATATATATATTCATTTTGTGTTCCCCTCTTCGAAGTATTTAAAAGGGTCTAAAAAAACGTGCTTGCCTATTTTAACAATTATCTCATGTTCACATAAACATCTCGTATGGACGGTTATTGCTTTGAAAGATGACGATCAACATATATAATATCGTCGTTAAAATCGATTGCAATGAAAAGGCACTTCGTTTAAGCATATATCGCTTGTAAAATAGTCTGAGCATTATCGACACTCGATTGCAGTGTATATGTATGTATGTATATATACTTTGGACACGCGATTCGAAGAAATCTGTTTCGAATCTGAATTATACACGTAACACGATTTGCTCCGTATGCCAACTTCAAGGTATAGACAAGTGTCCGTGCATTAAAAATGCTTTGATACTTTTAGACGTTGCTCGCCGTTGCTTCCGTAAACATCGTATAAAGATCACCGCTTGTATCAATCGACGAATATCGAATAAAATATCGTTTATCGAACATCATACCCTTTCTATTTTCATCTCTATGCGGACAGTTTTTCCGTTAATAATTGCACTTATTTTGCGTTTCGTTCCACGATCAAAATTCCGTGAACACATCAGGTATGGTGTTTCTCCTATTTTCATTATTTTTTTCTCTTTTCTTTTCCCCCTCTTTAAATTTAAATCACACGCGAGATCTATGATCGTTTCAATCTGATATGTCATGATATCAGATTACCATTTGTAAATCAACGTGATATAAATATAATTAAACAACAATTTACTTGTCTACTCCGTACTATCGGGAAGTATATCGAGCTTTCTTCGTTCACTGCGCTCCCCTATTAATCAACGAGCGTTCACGCACATTTAAATATTATTATCAAAATATTCAGTCCTCTCTCTCCCTCTCCCTCTCGTACTAGTGCTTTAGTATAGAAATACAAACTTATATACAAAATGTTGCGGAGGAGAAATGCACTCATACACGCATACAAACATACAAACATCCAAACACACCCTAATAGTAAGAGAGAAAGAGAAAGATCCGAATACGTTTCATTTACATGTACACGATGCCCCCCAGAACGTCGAACCCCAAACATCGAAGATCGTGTTCTTTATTCAATTCCAAAGTTAATGTCGATTGTTTCAGGCGACCAGCCGCAGAAATGGCAACGAAACGTTCGTTTCTCGAGAAGCCTTAGAGATAATTACGGCCTGCTTAATATTCTCAAAGATCTCTTCAGGAAGACTCGACAAGCTTGCCATGAACACTAGACTTTAAGGCCTCGAATTCTATAATTCTTTACCACTTCCGTAGCCTATCGCTCGACGTGCGCGACAGATAAGACGAAATCTGTGTTTGGAACTCAATAAGAAGCACGATCCTTGGATCCGACGTCAATGTTTCCTGGAACACCCTGTGAATGTTCCTGTACACACGTTTCCGTATATACGTTGAGCATAACGCGTCGCAATTAAGGCTCCATTTACCACTTAAACGTTTAAAAAAATTTTCTCGTTCACGTGCGTTTTTCTTATCGTTTTCTTCTTTTCTTTTCTTTTTTTTTTTTTACTTTTTTTTTTGTTTGTTTTTGTTTTTTGTCGTTATGGAATAGTCGTTACTTTACTGGTAAAATCCCATGGGACCGTCCCATTCAGTTTAGACGTATTAAAAATTGCAATTTTTGTTTATCGTGTCGATTTCTTAAATTGCTTGCCTGTCATAGACAATTCCCAACCGCCATACTACAGCCACGTCAGCACGTTTTCAGGTTTCGTCGGATTAGGATTTATGAGCGATTGCACGTCGTCCAAAATATCGCTACTGAAGTCCTCGCTCAACTGTAAGGAAAATTACGAGAACTACGTTAAATTCGACGCAACCGTGGCCATACCGGTATGCACGGTTACTGAATTCCGACAAGTACCTGTAACGACGGGACGAGATCGTCGGTCGAGTCGATATTATCGCTCAGAGTAGAAAGATCTGGGGTCTCCATGGGTGCGCCTCCATCTGCAAAAATGGAAGAAAAACACGGGATGCTTTAGTACCCCAGTACCGTTGCGAGACGTGTCTGAAACTGATGGAAAAACAACCCCGTTGTCTTTCGATCAGCGCTTTCTTTACGATATATTTCTACACCTGCGAGGATATCTCACCGCTTGTACCGTCCATGTTGTCGTCAATGTTCGCGAGGAAATCTTCCGGGGTGTGTGGCAAAGAGTATGCAGAACCAAGACCGAGACCGCTGTCCGCGCTCTCCTGGCGCGCGTGTTGCTCGTTGATTCCAGATAGGAACGGGTCCATGGCGGCGTCGGTGGTGCTCTGTCGGAGCATCAGCTCTTGCTACGGAAAGAAACATTCGTCGCGTCACCATCGACGTGGGGAGGGTGGAGGGGTGTGGACGGGTAAAGAATAAACGATCCGGGAACACAAATACACCAACCTGACGCATGATTTCCTGTTGCCGTTGTTTGAGACGTTCGCGTTCCATCTGTAGCGACTGGAGACGAAGCTTCTGTTGACACGCTTGCAACGTTTGATTACTCTGAATACCACCACCTGTGGGTTGCTGAAGCCAATTCTGCGGTAACATGGCGCCCGATGTTGGAGCCCTCTGAAGATGCGTCGCTGAAATAATCGTTTCCTTCCATAAATTAAATCCCTACGATTATCGATGCACGATAACGGACGTCGACAAAAATCGGTAAGCTCAAGGTTGCACGGCGCGACGAGCGTTTTGTAATTTTTATTTTATTCGAGAAACAGTAAAAGATGCCCTTTGTCAATTTTGGAATCTGGAATTTCGTTTTCGAGATTCGAGCGATTTACCGATGTCACTTCCGGGGTGCGATATTTATATCCCCGAGTCAGCTGATCGCCCGGAAACACGTGCGCGCCATCTATGTCACCCTCGCGCGTAAAAACTTCAAACGCGTGTATCTCGAAAACGAGACCGTACATTGGAAAACGACAAAGGACTTTTCGATCTCAAAAAACTTTCTTTTTTAGGTAAATACCTTTTGAGAGGTCTGAAACGTATCTAACTTGTGAAACTTACGGATTCTCGGATCGAACCAGGAGGTGGTGCGTGTCTGATGATTGATGAAGTAGATCTCTCCTTCGGGGGTGCGCGCTTGCTCCCATCCGTCCGGTAACGGGCCCAGTGAATTTGTGGCCCCTGTGGTGGACTTTCCGTTGTCGACGGCGGCAGCCACGGCCGCCACGTTCGCCGCGGCCGCTGTTTTCCGCGGATCCTCCCATGTCGTGGTTCGCGTCAGGTGGCTGGAAAATAAAATTATAACGCGGTTCAGAACACGTCCGCGCTATTTTGCGCTTACAGCGCGCGCGGCCCCGTGCAGAAACTGAATACGCCACGGGCGCGTACAGTTATCCACATATAGTAGGCGCACTCTAAAAATAGTTCCATTCAAAAGACGACACGAAGGAGTAACAGCGGGCGCCTAGCGGTGTGGTCGGGTACGTTAAGTTTTCGGAACAGACATGGGCAAAATCCGCGTCCGGACCGACAGTTTCGAGCAACGAACGAAACGAATACGAAATACAACTCGTCGAATAACATTAATCGTAGATCCACATATTTCGGAATGATTTATTCGCATCTCTATCTCGTTTTATGGTCGTAAAAGGATCTTCGAAGAAATTCAACTTAAAGATTTGAAAGTAGAGTTATATGTCTGTTTTCATGGTCGGGGGTTACAAGTATCTTTATTAATTCGCACTGTAAACAAAGCTCCTTTCATTCGTGCTCGTTCTATCATCGATAATGATTGATTTGGAGCCGATCATTTTAAACGAATGTAATAATGACACTCTTCTTTAGCACTGAATTGAGTATGAGTAAGATCGTAGATTTTGATTCGATGTTGGAGGCTTCTTCCGTAATATAGAATGAAATGCGTCGCTCTACGATCGCTATACGTCGTTCTTATTCGTCATCGTTTCGAGTAAAATTTTGGCCATCGACGTTTTCGTCTCTGAAATAAAACGTGGTTTCGCGAATTTCCTGCTGCGCGGGGACGACGACAACGCGTACGACGCCGAAATGCGTTCCGTGATCGGGAATCCACCGGCGATGAGAAACTTCGCACGAATAATTCCATCGACGCCTACTCGTTGTTCGGCGAAACGATATTTCTTCCCTTTATTTATTTGTTCGTAGGATTTGTTTCGAAACGTCCCGAGAGAAATAAGCGGCCACGAGATACACACGCGCCCGTTCGAGGACGTCGCATTGTATTTTAAAGCTGCTCGCGGCTGAACGAATTGCAGAACGCTATATCATATTTCCGCGAGCACCTGAACTCCGTTTCGAGGAATAACGATTGCCTATTAGAGCTACTGCTAATAGGTAACGAGAATTACGTTTCACTCTCTTAGTCACTATGCTTCGTTTAAACGCGCGGTTAAAACTGTCGATGCCACCATCGATAACGTTATCGATAAATTTATGCGCCGATAAAATCGTTAAGATATCGACCACGTTATCGATAGATGTCGATAATATCGAAACTATCGTTCAGATCACGGACGAGGTATACGAGCAGACCTTACATCCAATGTATTTTTTCGCCCCCATTTTTCTGGGACTCTAGAACCCCATTAATACACATTGCTTGCATTTTGAAACATTAAAATCCTTCAATCCGTTCAGAAATTATGATTTTCTAAACGTAAGCACGAAATTTCGGGGAAACATTTCTGACCACATAGTATATTTTCGGAAAAGAATTTTTTTCTCGAAAGTGCGTAGGATTTCGAGGGTATGTTTATTCACCAAAAATGATTGTAATTGGCCCTCGCAACAGAAAAAAATTTTTCCAGAACGATTTGAAACTTTTCAATTTTGCCGAAAAATTTGTCCAACTTCTTGAATTTTTTTCTCGAATTTGTGTAGGATTTCGGGTATAAGTGTATTCACAAAAAATGATTGTAATTGACCCCTACAACCAAAAATAATTTTTTTAGAACGATTTGAAATTTTTTAATTTCACCGAAAAACTCAGGCACCTACTCGAATTTTTTTCTCGAAAGTGGGTAGGATTTCGGGAGTATGTCTATTGACCAAAAATGATTGTAATTGACCCCCGCAACCGAAAATAATTTTTCCAGAACAATTTGAAACTTTTCAATTTCGCCGAAAAATTTGCCCACCTTCTTGAATTTTTTTCTCGAATTTGCGTAGGATTTCGGGTATATGTGTATTCACATAAAATGATTGTATTTGATCCCTCCAAATGAAAATAATTTTTTTAGAACGATTGGAAATTTTTTAATTTTGCCGAAAATTTTCCAATATGTATGGCAGCCAGATTAGGCCACAAAAGTCCATATAAGGTGTAAGGTCTACTCGTGTACCTCGTCTGTGGTTAATATATCGATAAGTGAAACTGAACTTGAATAAACAAAAATATTATTAGGTTATAATTGACAATTTGCGCGTTTATCTATATTTGAAACGATACGTCGATCTTCGCTGAACTTTGAGAAAGCTAAAAGACGAATAGAAAATATCAAGATATCTATTTAAACCAGCCAGATACGATAAACAGACATATACTTTACAAGGAAGCGCAATTTCAAATCGATAGGTTCGATAATTCCCAAGATAGGGCGTTGACAGTTCCCGGAAACACGGTGTTGAAAAGAACGCGTTTAAAGTTTTGAAAGCACTTTCAAGATAGGGTAGCGTACCTGCTCCTCGGTCTACACTTTACCTTCAAAGTTACAAAATTCACGAGACTCGTTTTCACAGAAAACTTACAAAAACTCAAACAAAGAAAACTCTAGTTATAACTCTCGTAGTCTTGAAAAATCGTATCGAAGCTGAAGTTCGAATATCGTTAGTTACGGGTTCGAGGCGAGCATCGATACAATTTCTCGTCGACTTTCGTCGATAGATCGATAGCTCGATAACTCGAAACAACCACCGGGGGTACGTTTAGCCGAATTTTTCAGCGTGTCTGGCGCGGATCCGACCGGATCGCCGGCTGGGATAGATCGCGGTTAATTAAATCCGAAAGACGCGCGTCGTTCCGGGCCAGCGGCGCGAAGATGAAGTCGTTTCGGGTCCGAAACGGCTTTAGTTGCACGAAAACACTACGTTTCTCGGCTCTCGACAAAAATAGCGGCTAATGGCTGTGATTGCCGATCCCCGTCGTCATCGTGGTCGTCGTGGTCGTGGTCGTCGTCGTCGTTGAGTCGCCAGTCGTCTCTTCCCGGCCGCCCTAACGTATTTACCTTACTCGCGTGTCATTTTTCAGCCGGGAGGAAGTGGAAAACACTACACCCGTCCACGGAGCCGTGTACGTGCGACTCCCGTCTACTCTTATTTACCTTCGTGAAACGAATACCTTTGCGAACCGGCTACCTTGCACGACTCCAACGAAATTTTAGACACACGACGAACATAAGCTCAACGCGACACCCCGTGGCATGTTACCACTTAACGAAAAAATTTTCCGAACGCACGGTACACACCGTCCTGGATGCATCGCGGCCGATTTACGATGCTAATTTTTTTCCTTCCTCCACCTCCCCCCGCGCGCTGGGTGATCCCAGAAACCGTATCCGGTCGTTAACCCATTTGTTCGCGATTCTTCATTTTTTCCCCCAGATAAAAACTCGACAAATTATTTCAATTTTAGCACGCCGTATGGGTCAGCTCGATATTGCATTTTTTAAACAGGCTGATTTTTTTATAGAAGCTAGCGTGAACAATTGGGCGGGAAAAACGGAGTAAATTCGATAGGCGTTCGAGCTAGTTTCGTACGACCGAATTAAACGGTTTACAACGTCGATAATTAATATATTCTGTTACGTGTCTTCCTTGGTTTAACGGTGTAAGCAATTAGAAACGGTCATGCCAAGGGACGACCACGTGTTATTGGAGCTAAGTATATGAACGGAATAGTGTTTCAATTGTGGACATTAGAGTCCTTCGTATACAGGGTGTTTCACGCAACTGGAACAGGCTATACCTCCTAAATGGTCAAAGTTAAATGGTATTAGACGATGCGTAATATGCAACTAATTTTATGCACTTTTGTGCATTGATGCATCGGGAAAATGCAACTGCGCTCTTTTTTAAAATGGAAACCTACATTTTTTACTGCACCAGTCGATGTAATTTCTTATGCTCTATATAAAAGTGGGATGTTCAATCGACATAATGAACATACATGGTCCGTTGAAAATCCACGCCTCGGAAGAAACACTAACAATCATATACGGTACAGTGTAAATGTTTGGGGTGGAATTTTTGACAAATGGATTATCGATCCATATTTCTTTAACTGGTCAGAGGTACCTAAACTTTCTGGAATCCGATCTACCAGTTCTCTTCCACGATACAGAGATTCCTCCAAGTGTACAGTGAAATATAGGGTACTTTCAACAAGACAATGCTCCAGCACACAATTCACAGATAGTTGCCAGACATTAAATAAAGCTTATGAAGTGAAATGGATCGGTACACAAGGGTCGATCTTATGGCCAGCGCAATCACTAGATTTCACACCCCTCGACGTTTTTTTATGGGAATCTCTAAAAGATAGGGTGTACTTGCACCCCATTATTAATCTTGAGGAGCTCCAGCAACGCATTCAGCAAGAAATATCCAAAATTACGGAAAGAGACATCAGGAACGCATTGTACAATGTCAAAAAACGGATGGAAAAATGCTTGGACTGCAATGGAGGACCATTTGAACACTTGTTGTAACGTAAGTACTCCGAAACGCTTGCAGAGAGACCGAAATAATTCAGAGAACTTTTTATCTTCGATAATTTTCTAACGAATAAGTTTAAGGCATAAGTATGTTAGTACTTTTATATAGAGCATAAGAAACTACATCGACTGGTGCAGTCAAACATGTAGGTTTCCATTTAAAACAAAAGTGCAGTTGCATTTTTCCGATGCACCAATATACATAAGTGCATAAAATTAGTTTCATATTACGCATCGTATGATACCATTTAACTTTGATTTATAACATCTTTTTCTATTCCCAACCGTTTAAGAGATATAGCCTGTTCCAGTTGCATAGGACACCCTGTATAAATATTGTATGCTCGTTTAACTTCCTTATTGTTCAACTTTGTAAAAATCTTTTTAAGTAACAAATTACTAATTTCTTTTGATTGTTTCTGTTTCTAAAAAGTTTCAAAATACAACCGTAGTCGATGGAATGGAAAGTTCGATGAAATAAATTATTTGCAGTAGTTCAAACCGGAGTGAATTAATTTGTTGAACATCGAGGATTGCCTATCCGTTTGTTTACGAATCTAGCGGACAGTTCTTAGGTCTACCATCCTGTACCAATTTTATAGAAATTAGCGTCGACCAGGGCTGTCCCGCCCCTCGGGCTCGAGGACGGAACAAATTTGACGCGGGACAAGTCGCACGATTCAACGAGATTTATCATCCGTCCACTCGCGCTTAAACGCTTTTACGCCGCGAGTCTTCTAATTGCCACGGTTAAGCGTGCAACCCGAAACCGAACCACCGGATTCTCGAAAACATCGTTAATCGTTCGAAGCCTCCAAAGAAAAATGTGAGATCGCACCGGGAGCGTTCGTTTGTTGGTCCAAAATAGGGACGATCGATCACGAATCGATTCCTCGGATCTTTAAATTCGAAATAAAAATTTTAACTAATTAAATTTACCTATTTAATCAGCAACCGCAAGGTGGTGCGTCGTCGTAAGCCATCGTCGAGGTCGCAAACAAGTTCTCTAAATCGGCGTATCGCGCGGCGCGTTCGCGTTATTCACGGCCGCGAAACAAATCTTCTTACTCGGTTAATAATACCCGCCGGAACAGAACGTTTGACGTAGTTGTAACGCTAAGAGCATTATCCGATCGGAATATATATCCGATCGAGCGTGTTAAACCCGCCGCGTTCACCGACGATCCACGAGAGGCGGAGGAACGGGACGAGAAGTTTTTCGTACGATCGCCAGATAACGGGCGTGTGTTTATGCTCGCTTATCGATCACCGGAAGTCTCAAACTTCGTCTCAACAGGTTTCATTCAAGATCCGAAGGCCACGACGCCTGGACTACCTCGCAGACCTCCTACGCTCGGAATTATCAAATTTTCCTGTATTCGAATATTTACAGATATTTATTCGCGACGCTTTTACGACGCTGTTATTTTTCTATAAATTTTTGTTTCCATTCAACGAGACGCAGATTCATTTTTGGAACTGAAGCATTTTCTATTAAATATTATTCTACTACTGCGTTTTTCCTAGCTTAACAAAGTCTACTAGTTTAACCCTTTGTGCTCCAAGAATTCATTAAATGCAATTTTGTGATACCATTTTCAAGAATATTAAAAATGTCCTTTTTCCCCAGAGATACTTATAAATATTTTTAGTTACTATTATAAAATATATATTATACTAAATATTATTTATGTTATCGTAGAGGTGCCATTGGAGTGTAAAGGGTTAAATAACACAAACGTTAGTGTTATAAAGGTACGAAGATTCAACCCTTTACGAACACTGTTACTCTACTACTGTGCTTCGTCCAGTTCCGAAAAATCAATAAAAAACAATTGTGTTAAATGAAACAGACATTAATAGTATGAAGGTTGAGATCAATCATAGACAGTTCTACCGGGGTACGAAGATTCAACCACATCGAACATCCCCGTTCGAGCGTCAAGTTTGGGTACGGATAAAAAAAATGGCGGTCGGGGACCACACGGTGCGGGGCGGTCCCGGGCGTAAAGAGATCGAAAATCCATCGTTCGGGGATGCGTGATCGGTGGCACGGAGGAATACAGAACGGCGGTGTGTTCCAAAAGCTACATGTCGCGGGTCTCTCCGGGAGCGGTTGGACGCGTTCCAAGAGAATCGAGTAGAGCCGGAGGTGGAGAGGACTACGAGAAACACGGTGGGCAAAGAGGCAAGGGTGAGAAGGGAGAGAAACGAGGAAAAGAGGGAGAGGTAAGGAAGCCAGGCAGTCAGGCAGGCCAGGCAAGCAGGCCAGCAGGCGAACAGAACAGGCGACCAGGCAGCCAGGCAGGCAGCTCGAGAGCATTGGAGAATTACAAGAGGGTTTCTGTGTGGCGCACGGCATACGGACTACGATGTATTTTTACTCCGGACATCACGGCGCCGGACAACTCGTAAATAGACACTCTCGCACCGACGCTCTCTTTCGCCTGCCTGCTCTTCTCTCCCGTCGTCGTGGTCGTCTTCGTCGTCGTCGTCGTCTTCGTCGTCGTCTTCGTCGTCGTCGTCGTGGTGCCGTTCGCGTTGGCCTCCCTCTGGCACCCTCCCTCGAGAAACCCATCGTCTTCGAGAGAGGACCGAGACGACAAGCGGGCTCGTCGCCCCACAGCTTTATCGCCGAAACGCGCGAGTACCGTTAACACGATCTTTTAATGGCCCGCGATCAACGCCGCTAAACGCTACGAGATGAGTCTCCCCGGCCGATGGACGATCCTAGATCCCAAGCGTCTCCGTCTCTCTGCTCCACAAGGATCCATGGCGCATCGTACGCGGTACGAACCCCGATCGATACAGGGGATTCGTTTCAAATTCTGCCATAAAGTCGAAATCGTCGTGAAACCTAGGGACAGTTTTTCGGAAATATCTCGTCAATGATTCTATGCAAAAGAGAACTATTATCGAAATTAAAGGGGATACGATTCTCTACGAGAAAGGTTCTACTCACATTTTCGATAACTCTGTTACTGAAATATTCCAATAGTGTTTCTTAGTATGATCGATGGTGTCCTGGGGGATGCTAGACTCTTTCAGGGAGGTTCACTAGCTTTAGGGGTGCATTAATATCATATAAAGACTGTTGTTAAAATACATTTTACAAGGGATCTTTCAACCTCTTTGAATCTAGATAAATGTACGTAAACAAATATTTTTGATATTTTTGATTTCGTTACCTGCCCTCCTCCGGAGCATTAGAATCGACGTGTTTGGGGGCGTTAAACGCCGTTCCACGGCGTCTGTCGTGTTTTCCGAGCTTTCATCTTTTCCGCGTTGCTATTAATAATGACGAGGAGTCGCAGAACTGGCTCGAGGAATTGTTTCGTTTTCAAAGGATGCGACTTTTTACCGGGGAATCGAGAAGTGCCGGAACATGCTGAAAGGATGCGGTTAATAATGGAGGGGAATGCACGATTGATTGATTGTAATTGAATACTGTTACGTGCAAATAAAAAAATTGTAAGCTCAAAACGGTAATAGGACTCGATACATCGACTGGAAGAGAGTTAACCTTTAGACACGAGGCGATTTTCAAGTTTTCAGATACTTCGAAGATTCCAATCGACGGAACGTCCAAGTCACAATGATTATTGCCTACAGTATTGTTCATAAATAGTATAATCGAACATTTCGATAAACGTATCTTCGGTTTCGCTGTTAACGAACTCATGCTCGAGCATATATTCTTGCGTAGTAATATCTTTACTCCGTGACGCCATGGCTAATGACTGTTAGAACCGAGCTATATTTAGAGGGAATATTTCGAAACACTCGATGTGCGTATAAACTAACTTCTTTTAGAGACCATTGTGGAGCAATAAATGCGTTTACGTTGTTAATACGAGGATCGTTTCAGAGGGAATATAAAAAATAGAGACTTCAACGATCGAGGAGCTGAACCCCTGGAATCGGAGACCGTTTGTTCCCCAAAATCGAAGGATCCACCGCGATCGTCCGATTTATTTTGCTTTCGTCGATCGTTGGTCGCATCGTGGGTCGCCTGGCAATGAATGAAACCGCCCCGCCGAAACCTGGCACACACGATTCGCGAATATTTACCTCAAAAAGTAACCGCGAGTCGGAAAGTCGCGACCACGTACACCGGCCAAGGCGAAACGTCTATAACGGGACGCTGTGTGCTACCAGCTGCGAAAATGCACGTACGCGCGGGAATATGAATGAATAGTCACGGGGCGATTAAGATGTCATAGACGATATTTATGGAACTGCCCGGTAACGCTAACGGTATACGAAATTTAAAGTTAAACGCGACTTGGCGCCACCGAGGCCGATTCATACCCGGAAAACCGCTTCTTTATCCGAGCCAGATCTACGAGTCACTTACAGCGAAGGTTACCCGTGAAACGACAGGACACTTTTTCGTGTCACCGTGCGGAGAACCACTCGGCTTGAACCCCGATCGTTATCCACTACGATATCCCAAAACGATACTGCACTCTTCCGAGAAAGAATCACAAACGCGAGAGAAACGTAACTCAAAGCGCGACAACGACATTTCGAATTTCGCGCGCGTTTCGTATCGAATATCGAAAGCAAATTTCGTTCGCGCTTCGAATAAAATATTCCGCGTCTATGGAAACAGTGACGAATAAATTGTCCATTGGTCTATGAAAACATATAATATTTTGCATCGCTTTCGTTTATTTTTGTACCGCCGAACGATCGAAAGATTTGGAGCTTCTGCGTCATTGTTTAAAAGAAAACTACGATTCTATAATTAAAACGATAGTAATTATGTTCCGTGTCGACGACCCCACGAATTTAAACGGCCTCGAAGCATGTCGGAGGGAAAAATATTTCCGGGCGATCTATAGAAACAGATATTTATCGCTCGCTTTTGGTTTTCAAGAAAATATTGGAATACAACTTATTTTGAGCTTGGATTTGTTTGGTCGACGTTCTTTGTCTGAAAAATAACGCTGACACAGATAATGTTAGTAATATCGAGCAGATCGATTGTCAAGTATCGAGTAATTATTTGTTGATCTTTATCGAACCAGGTCGACGAATCAGGACCATGTTAGAAATAAAAAATAACACGTTCTTACGCGATATTTAATAGCAGTGGTATTTCTTCGATTGCAAAAGAAGAATAGGATGTTTGGGCCATGTAACGATAGTCATTTTCAAACTATATTTTTAGTTACGGCTAGGACGTCATTAGTTCTAAAAGAAACCACTTTAAAAAATATATACTCTGCAAACAAGGCTTTAGCACATGATTTCGAACATACGAACCGCCCACTTACACTATCTGCGACACGGCCACGTTGATGATAGAGATCGATATTTATAGTATATTTTTCAATACTTTGACTACTCGTGCAATGCAACAAAAATGTGAATAATTCAAGAAGAGTATATGAAAGAGAATGAAATATAAGCACAATTAAGACAACGCAGATACGCTCTTCTAAATTACAAGGATGAGACACGAGTAGCCCTAGAAAGATTGATCGTTAGCCTCGAGCAATCACGATAAAGGCTAAGGGAAAGAGGGGGCTCATTGAGGCCAACCGCATTATTCTTAATTATCTTTGGAAAACGGCCTTTGAAAACAAGTAACGCGTTAGAAAAACGTATAACACAAACGGAAAACAGATTTTTAGTAAGCTTTATCGCATCGTAAACATCGTCGTGAACTCCGTACAATGGATAATTCTATAAAATTCGAACACTATTGTTCCGATCGTTTATTTTAATCTAATCAGAAATTGATATTTCCGATAGCACGTATCGTGGCTGTTGCACTATTCGAATGCTCTTTAGCATAGGATTGTTACCCGTTTATTTCAAACCTACAACGCGTTGCAAAATCGTTTACAATGGAAGACGCTTACGGGCGCCATCGTCGTGTATTTCTGTTTTTCGCATTACGATTCCAATGAAGATCGGGGACGTGTTATCGAGGCGGCAACGATTTAAATATAAATCGATTCTAAATTAATCGAGAGAACCGTGACAGAAATTCGTCTGTAAATTTCGTTTATTCGAACGAGGCGCTGTTTCTTTTGCGGCGACGCCTTCGAAAAAGTTTGGATACCGGGTGTCGCGTAGTTTGCAAACGACGAGATCGTCGCCGATCGCAAAGTCGAACGAAGCGAGGCGAGGCGAGGACGCTCGAGCTGCCTTGAACTTTCGATACATTCGAGGTATTCCCGGAGATTTGTCCTCCTATCTGGCATTCTGGCGCGCTCGTAGCCCCAACACTCTCGTCTCTACAGGTGTGTCGGGGTCTTTAGCCTCCGCGGCGGCGAGGTAAAAACGCCGATACTCGCAGGCGGGACGCATTGTAATACTTTACGGGAAAGAGCACGACCCACTGCCTCTCCTGGACGATCGCTGTGACGCGCGTTGTCGATGCAACGATGCCAACGGTGCATCGCGATACAAATGCAGGCCATTAGAAAAGTCTCTGCTGCATCCGTATCTACGCTGCTTGGGAAATGCTTCGCTGCACCGACGGACTCGGACATATTTTAAATGTAAAATAACCCTTCTGTTTACGTTTCTATGGAAATTTACTCGAACGCTACGAAAATATTGTACCTTAACAGAAATACAGAGCATCGATTACATATATTTTAAAACGCAGATTTTTCGTTAGATGAATAATATTTATGAGATCTGTAAGTTTAAGTACGTAACTCTGTTGATCGTTTGAGGAGTAGAGACGGATTGAATCGCGCCTAGTATAATAGAAATAGGAATGCTGTCTGCTATGAATAAAATTTCTTCCGTTCGCCACCTGAATCGTGAATAACAAGACAATTTCCACCGATCGCACGTCGGCAGATAACTTCGCCGGAGAGACTTTTCTAACGCGTTGTGGATCGAACGTGACGTAGAAGTAAAATAAAGTCTGCCGTATATCGTTTATCTCTTCGGCGTTTTTAGTTCTCCACGCGTCACAGATGTTATTTATCGCCGTCCACCTTTCGTTTATCGAGAAGAACGTCCCTCGTCGGCCAGTGGCGGATTAATCGTCGACGGGACCCCAAATAACAACATTATTCCAGCTATCTCGTTAATTGGAACGTTGGAAATAATCACGGAACGTTAAATTCGTATATCTGGAACGAACAAATTATTATTCTTTACGATTGATCTACCCAGAGTATAAAATTATAAATTTTTTGGAAAATAAATACTGAAATTAAGCAATAGCTGAGCTATTAAAGGTTTCCGCGAACAAGCATTATACGCAAATCCCATAAAATTGCCTCGGTGAACTTTATTGGGGTTGTCTCTATTGCGTTCCCGATCGAGCACATTATGCAGAAGAGGATTACAACTTTAACCCTAATCCTACCAGGATATGACGTTGAGTCACGTACCCAGTTTGTATAACGGTAGGATCTTTACGCTAATTACATTTTATTACCGAGTTATAAAATAAATTTACTTATAGAGGTCATTAAAAATTGGCACGCGTTGAAACAAGTATCCAAGGATCTTATTTAATCCTTAGTAGACAATCTACGCAATAGGGAGTTATCGATAAAATAATGGGGTTTCTGACGGACTTCCAGCAGTCGCCTAACCACGAGGATCAATTCTAGACTCGTGCCCGTCGATGGTCGCATTTTTCAACTTTTCAAATTCTAAAAGCACGCGCTGAGAGCTAAACACAGGAAAAAAGCTATCCATACCGTCGATCTGACCCTGAGCATAACAGGATGCCGATGTCGCACGCGCTCGCGACTTTCACTGCATTCGAAAATGCATACTAAACGTCCTCGAGATGAATTTACGAGCAAAAACGGCCGATACGTCTACCCGCGATTTTATTAAGCCTGCACGGCCACGAAACGTCGTTTTCTTTCGCGGAAAATGATCGATTTCCGTACAACGACGAGAAAAGCTTCAACGTGCTTTGCAAAAACTGCAATTACACCTTTTTATTTGTCTCCCGTTTCGACTGGTTCGAGGATTCGTTCGAAAGATGGACTTTGTTTCTCCGAAACATCGAGACGGGCGCAAGTATCCTGGCGTCGCTCAACTCATACGGAACTCGCTCATCCGTCTTCTTCGCTTCGTCAATCTTTGCCAAGTAACGATCGTAGAACGACCGACGTTCGTAAACTTGACCGATTTCGGTGCGAACTACAGCGCGGAACGGCAGTTGTACAGTTTGTTAGTTTTCTTATTCGTGGAAAAGTGAGTAAACGTTGTTCGTTCCCTTATAAAACAGCAATACGCGGAGAGAAAGATGGCCGCGTTTATTTCGGAACTGGGTCAGAAATAGGGCTGCCACGTGGCCTAGTTTCCGGTAGGACAGTCCTAAAATCACACGTTCAGTATCCTACACCCTGCTCTTTTTATAAAGTGTCCTACTTGCGTCTGAAAATCTCAGATTGCAAAATGATTAAGGACGTAACCCTTCTTAAGATTCGGTGCATCGATTGCAGTCTGCCATTTTGATTTTGGGACCCACTGGGACCCGGAGTAATGTAAATGGACGACAAAGTGACCGTTGTACTCCATATTTATGGACGAAAAGACACATTTCTCGCATCATGGACATCATTCAAGGGTAATCTTTACAGCTTCGTGCGGTGGATCGTAAATCAATGACCATTATAACGTCGTAGCCGTGAAATGCCGCACAACGTTCGATTCTTCGACGGATTCGACGTTTCAAGGAACGATTCTAACTCGCGACGTTCAAACATACAACAACACGCGAAAATCTGAAGGCGTTCGAAGGAAAATCGAGAACAAAACTTTGTATATACTATCTCGACAGAGTTTCCCTAAAAATCGACTAACCATCGAAGCATTCGATGTATCTAATTTTAAAAAACCTTCGTCGATTCATCGATTCCTGACTTCCTGTTTCAACGACGCGAAACCCTAAACTATAAGAAGACGCAGAACAGGAAAAAATCTGTCGAGCGAACCGGTCCGTGCGATATTCTCGAACTATTTCGACGAACGAGCTATTCCGAGCTCGTTATCTATAATACCCGTGACTATCGTCGTACTTGTCACGGTTTCCAGGAATTTCGAGTCGGCCAACGAATCCCGAACGAACCGCGGCCGCCAAAAATGTCGATCGTTCGGTGAACGACGGCTTCGATAAAGGAGATCCGAGAGGCGCGCGCGAATTCCACGGATAAAATGTGACTCTGCTCGTGACTAATGTTTCGTCAAACGATACAGTTGACGGAAAACCTTGGATGCCTGTTGGCTCGTCGTGTCTCGTGTGTTCACCTGGCGGCGAAACGTGTTTCTCTGGCTGCCAAGACCTTTCGTTGGAAGCGCGCGCGCCTCTTTAGCTAGCGATGGGATCAAGCGTGTCGCAAATAACACCGGAGACCCGATGGAACGTGACAATTTCGCCCATCTCTGGTCCACGAATCGCCCAATCGCTTTGGATCGTCTAAAAACGAATCGAAGATGAATCGAGGGACAATTTTCACCAGCTACTTGGCACGTGAATCGAAGAGAGCAGGATGGGACTGCTGGTTCACGAGCCCCGTGGCCAATGAAACGCAAAGAACGAAATCTATCCGCTGGTTCGCGAAGTTTGTTTCCTCGGAGCCGCGGTCGCTCCTCCTCGAGGTGTGTAATACTCGAACATAGGTAACGGGACTAACGTATAACATTATACAGCGTGGTAACGCGCGAGCACAGTAAACGAAAGATCCAAGAAAAAGTCTAGCAACGTGCTTGAAAAATCTTCCTCGATGCTCGATTTAATTTGGTTTCCACTATAGTGGAATTTTTGTAAAAATATCCAAGGTGGTTTAAGAAAATCCACCTACGATCGTCCCTGTTATCGATCATCCGCGATCAATTGCCGCGATATCCATTTGTCCAATGTTCCACCTTTCCTATTATGGCTGGGAGTCGAGAAACGTTCGTAATGGTAACTTCTAAGTCGAGCCTGAAAGCCTCGAGTCCGTTGGTGGGTTAGCTTCCAACGTGGCTCTTAATTGATCTTCGTTTAAAACAGATTTGGATCTCCCTCGAGACTCGTTTTTCAGATTCAATCCTCTAGCTGTACTATTCTTCGAATCACTTCTCATGATTTTGTTTATATTAAAATAGAAATAGTTCACCTATAACAGAATATTGCTCGATTACAATGGAGTAGTTTGTTTAATTGGAATTTAACGAAGATGATACCTTGTAGAAATTCAATTTATAGAATACGAAAAATTCACTCAGACCACTTTAGCGATGGCCGTGGTCGAGTATCGGGAGTTTTGGCCTGGGCCTAATAGGCAAACATTGTCCCGGAACGAAGAGTAACGACCGTGGTCCGCTCAACGAAAGTTTTCCCCGCTAATAAATATCGCGGGTCACCGATGTCTCGGGCGACATTCAAGGCGTTAATAGTTTATGCATCCAGCTGCTCGTTTTTCGCTTACCCGCGGCAGAATATAGAATCGACGGTAACGTTCCACGGGGCGAGGCGACGCTTCCTAGAAGGATTTCAAAGAGTCAGTTTGTCCGCGGCTCGAATCACGTTTCAATTACGCAAATTAGATTCTAATAAGTCCCGGTTCTGGATAAGATCCAAAAGCTCCGAGAGACGGCCAGAGGTAATTGGACGAACGGCCCGGGAAGAGGAATATATGGCGGAGGGAGAGAGAGAGAATACGCGGCAGTCATTACCGCATAATACAACACAACCGAGCGCGCGCTCGCTCGCGGTTGGCTGCACTTCTTTTAACAACGAGCATCGCGAGCGAGAAACTCTCGCGCCCGTTCGTCCCAAGACTGCGTATTACTCATTAGCAGGGATGGGCAAAATGCATTTCAGAAAGTATCCCGAACCACGAGCGCTTCGCTAATCTCTATTTTCACTCTTTCGCCGTTCGCGTACGACTCCATCTAATAAAGAAAACAGAAAATAAATTAGTACTTTATACGCTCGAACGAAGTTATCGATATCGATATCTGAGAGGAGCAAATATTCATCTTTTTCTGCAAAATATTTACTCGTACCGTGTTATTGCTTTCGGTATAAACGTAATAAAAATAATGGGAAAATGTTCTTAAACGTAAGATTATTTTTATAAATCGATCGTGTTAAAGTATTTGTTTTAAAATAATTTCGAAACGAAGGGGTTAACGCGGACTCTATCTGTGGATCGCCTCTGTTGTCTGTTGAGTCTACCATTTTTCTATCCGTTCGATAACTAGACGTGGTAGCCAGCAAAACGATCGAACAATATTTACGTTGGATCATACCGCGAGCGGATAGCCATAAACTAATCGCGACCGCGAGAACATGTAACTCGATAAACTCGTCGGTGTATACGCTGCACAGGCAGACAATCATTAGACGGGGCGCTCCTTTCTTTTCGTTTACCTTTTCGCGCAACTTCCTGCATTGCATACGGCGGGTGGAAGGGAGCCATCGATGCAAAAAGCGCATTTCATGGGGAAAACACCGACCACGTAACAGACCGCGTATCGACGATTTCGTGGAACGAAATCCAACGCGAAAAGACCTCTCCTACTTCTCAGATTCGTTCGTGAACTTCCGTTCTGATTTATCAGAATTAAACGTGTACGTTGTAAATGAACAGCGTTATAGATTTGTTTGATACAGTCACTTTCACTTTGACGATCGTTGTGATACGAAACATTGTGCAAATATGCTACGATAATAATTTCTTTGGTGCGGCAAAATTTCCGTATTCGTTGTTCGTGAATGAAATTTGTTCGAAGTCGGAGCGTTTAGGAAGTATAGTTTGAAATTCTAGACTCCTCGAACTACGTCGAAAGATGGACAGATATCCCGTTACCTTTTTACGTAACTTTTGCCCAAGGACTCCGTAAAACGGAGAGCATCGCGAACGATCCACCGCGGCGAGCGATTAAATTCCAATTATTGAACGCCACGTTCGTGGAAGTAAGGTCGTGGATACATTATCGTCGAATTGCTCGTAAACGACACGGTAACGTATCGACGAGCTTTACGACTTTCACGATAACATCTCGACGCGGCTAATGTCCATTCGAGTTTCACGTTGGAATCGCGAACGTCGCGCGGGAAAACGCGGACGAGCGTAAACGGAAGTGCAAACCGATTTCCCTGGGAAGAAAACGCTCTCGAACGAGCGATCAACACTAAAACTAAAACTAAAACTTTTGAAGGCCTTACCGAAACTCTTCCCGTTCACATTGTCGGGATCTAAGCTGCCTGGTCAAATAAAAATGCTCAACGCCTAAATTAAAATTAATTTTACAACGTTTATCAGTTTCTCGAGAAATCCAATTTGAATTGTCGCTCTTCGGGGAATGAAAAATGTCGAGGAAACACTAATCGCGCAGTGATAGTCCGAGGGTTAGCCGAAACATTAATCTCAGAAAAGCCTATTATCGGAATAGACAAGATAAAAAATGGAATTTCAGAGAAAAAAACAATTATTTAATTTTGTCATTGAATAGAGTTTGCCTGACTCTGGCCCACCGTGTGATTCCCATTCTGCTTTAAAAACACTGCGTACAGGTACGCGTCGAGAAAGTACGATTTTCTCACGAAGGATGAAACGCAGTTCTCGGTAGTGCCGAAAAGAACGACCCGCCCCGTACGCGTTCTCACGATTTTTAGCGGCAGGTAGGTCCGACCGCGAAGGATTCGCAGGTGAAACAGAAAATGGACGGCTCCCGAGCGGTCCTGCTAAGCTCAGGTAAGCCCGTCTGAAAAGAAGGACGCGTGCACGGAGGGACGCGGGAGGTGCTTCTCGAGTTTTTTCCGTCTTCTCTGTGAACCGTTCTTCCGTTCGCAAATAAACAGCGGTGGAAGGGAAAAAAAAAAAGGAACGAAACGAAGAGGAAGACAGAAATACTTGGAAACGCGGAGAACAATAGAGCGCGCGGTACGAACGGAAGCCCTCCTTCAATCGGCTTTTATAAACGAACGCTGAAAGCGAAACGAGACGATGAATATTCTCGCGGGACAAGGTGACTGAATGAACGCCCCCAGGCCCCTCTCACGCGGCCCCCGGGGGAATATATGTGCCTGTTATCGGATGGAACCATAGATTATCGCCGGTATATCTCGACGTGACATCGATCAGACAAAATCGTAATCGAAGAAGGCAAACAGACTGAGAAAAGTGTAACGCCCAGATAGATTAACCCGTTTAGTAACAAATTTTGGGGAATTTTTTTTTCTCGAGAGGTTAGAAAATTAATAATCGTAAGCTCGGGGTTAATGGAATTCCTTCGAATGTTGTTTCTCGCGTTTTCTCAGAGCTTCAAAAATACGCCGTTGAAACAGCAAGTCGAGATTCGAGGAATCGACTAACGTTCCCTAAGCTTCTAAACAAGATATCTGAACTAATCAATTTCATCTGAACGTATCTTAATACGCTGCAAACTTTGTTCCTGCGGACGGAAAAAGATTCGAAGGTCGGGAATCGCACGATGCTCGAACGAATTTTAATATCGGTAAAAACACGGTTTCCCGAATGGCCTCTAAGTAGGACGGTGGTGTTCTTAATGGGCTAAATATAAATTTAGCAACGGGAATAGAAACTTAAATGTAATAAAAAGAGACCGATGGCTACGATACATTCTTGTTTTCAGCTATGAATAAAATAAAGATCTACCACTGGTTTTTTACGATACGGTCTTGCGTAAGATGGTTCCGGGGAGTCGAAATTTATTTTTTTTTAATACACGCAAGTGCACGAGTTAAGCAAGTTGGGGTGTATGGTTGTTACCATGAATCGTGTATTTCAATGAAATTTGTAAATACCCGTCTCTGATGGAAAGTAATCAACCCCGAAGAGAGGTTCCGACCGGGTCAAAAGACAGGTGGGTGGAAGGAGGTGAACGAGGCGACAAAGCACACGGGGAGCGTTTCCCACGACAGGTGACACGTGGGAATCCTAGTCACGGCGCAGGTGGATCAGGTTAGACGGGCAGAGAGATGGAAGAGGAACGGGGAAGGGAGAGACGGTGTCGGGTAGGCGTCTGAGGATCGACAAGGAGGGACTACGGTCGAGAAAGACGAGAAGAAGGAACGGCGGGGGACAAACGGATACTCTGGCGAGCGACTGACTGATGATAGGAGGAGGGGGGGTGAGGAGAGTGGGAGGTACGGCCGAGAAATGGAAAAGGAACGGAGAAACGACGACGAGTGAGCCGTGGCGGGCGATAAAGACGGTGACGGCCTTGAGGTATGTGGGACCCCAACACACGCACACTGAGAGGACACAGACGACGAAAACGTTCGGCGTTGTAAGAGCATCGTGGATTCCCCCGTTTGAACGGTTGAATCCGAATCGCTTTTAAAGTCATTAGATGGAAGCGAGAAGAAAGGAGTTAACCATGAACCGAATGTAGGAAACCGCGCACCTGTTACGAAGCGACTCTCGAAACGTCACTTGGTCGCTGAAACCCTTCCTATCTGCGTTTAGATAATTCGATGAACCTATAGGTTTGACCCTCCCTATAATCCACATAATATACTTACGAACAAAATACATTTTAACGTACATTTAACGTAATTTAAAGTACATTTTAACGTACATTTAACGTAATTTAAAGTACATTTTAATCGGCGCAAATAGAACCGCAGAATTTCTAGAAACGGTACGAAGGATTAATATTTTTATCTGTACGGTGAAAAGTTATGCAATCCACATGTGGGTGACGTGGCAGTCAATGCCTTGAGATTGTGTGCATCGACATTGCTATTTGGTTTTAATTAACTCTATTTCTGTGAGGCTGTCATCGAGTGAGATCACTGCTGGCTCGTATTAAATTTTTTGATAAAGTTATAGAAAGACTTTGTCGATCGTCGATAGAGGGAAATTGTCATAAGCTAAGGTTATCGGTGTACTGTAATAATAGATGACGAATAAGACGTGTTTCGTTCCATAATTTGATCTGTGATTTCTATTCTAAGAGTATCGAAGTTGGTTCACTTTTCTTATCGAAATAAGAATTTCAGTAATCTCTGGGTACAAATGCCTGTTGACTATTGTCACAACTGGCAGATACAGCCTAAGAGTTACGATTCTATAGGAAATTCCAAGTAATCTATAAAATAGAGCTCTAGATTTGAACCCTAAAACCTGAATTCGATATTTGGAACTTATGTCAACAACACTGGCCAGAACATTTTTCAATTTCGTTATGTTACTCTGGCAATAATATTATGACAATACGTCGAAATTGAAAAATTTTGAAAAAGTGAAGTTGAGCTCCAATTATCAGCGATGATAATGATCTGTTATAGCAGGCATGTCAAACACGCGGTCTGGGGGACGCATGGGGTCCGACCCATTAAATTTTGCGGCCTGCTTGACCTTTCAATTATTTTTTATTCCATCCATGGTTGGGAATATATATTTACGTGAACAGCCTTTATAAAAAATGAAAAACAACGAAACAACTAAAATATAACACGCCTTGTTGTAGATTCAAGATATTGAATTTGAACCATTTAATGTTTGCAAAACGGTAGCAAGTATCTTTGAGAGAATGAAACAATGTTATTTCAGAAACTAATTGCTGGTTTTAATGTACCTGCGCCCCGCGACATGGCAGCAAAGTATAAATCGACCCTCGAGCCAAAATGGGTATGATATGCCTGATGTATAGGATTGTAAAGAAAACAATAATTCTTACAGAAATAAGCCAAAGAATACATTTATTTAACAAAAGGCGTAGGTACATTAGTAGCAAACATATTTTTGTCTGAAATAACATTATTTCGTTTCCTTAAAAATACTTGTTTCATCATTTCGTATTCCTTAAAGATACTTAGTTTCAAACTTGAATAAAGGTGTTAAACAGTTAATTAATCTTATCTTCCGGTCGTTTTATTGTCTCTCGTTATTGAACGAAGCTGTTCGCGTAAACATATACTCCTAACCATAGATACATAGCGTGCGAGTGACAAAATCTTCGGAAAACAAACGGAAATAAAAACTAATAGAGAAGGTTAAACGGGGCCCGTGCGACTCCACGGGGCCGCGCGTGTTCGACAATGGCTGATATACATAATTTGCTTGCGACATAGGACGATGTAACAATTGGTGTCCGTACGACTGCAAAATAGGCTTTAAAATATTCTCGAGTGTCGTTAAAATAATTATAGATCAGCGGGCCGCGACATGGTAGCAAAAGCGTGTATTGGCCCTCGTGCCAAAATCAGTTTGACACGGGTGTCGTATAGGGTCGAAACGTAAGGGATCGGAGGAAAGCAAAAGCTACCGGTCAAGAGAAGAAACTCACTTGAGGAAGTAGATCTGTCCCTCGGGGGTGCGCGCCTGTTCCCATCCATGCGGCAGGGGACCCAGGTCGTCGACCGTACTGATGACGTCGTAGCTGCGTTGCTTCTGGTGATGGTGGTGACGCGCGTGCGGCTGGGGCGCGTGCTGAGGCGCCTGCTGAGCCGACGCGTACGTCTGTTGAAGCGAGGCCGGGCTGCTGTGGGCGCGAGGATGAGCGACGGTGAGGCCAGCCGCGGCCGCGGCCGCGACTGCAGCCGCAGCCGCACCTGCGGCGTTTGTTCCGCTACCACCGCTGTTACCACTTCCACCGGTGGCCGATGTGGCCCCGGCGGCCTGTGTACCGGTCGCGTTTCCACCGGGTGCAGCGGCACCGGCGGCGACTGCCGCTGTCCCGAACGCCGAATCCGCCGAATTCTCCCGGGAATGCGAGATCGAGGGACTCTTGCTACCCGTCGACGGTGGATTGAAGAAGGAATCTGGTAGATTGCGCATGCGCAGTGGCACTTGCAGCGGACGCTTCGAGTCTGGCTTCAGGACGCTGTCGAAGAGCGCCTGTAGATCCGATTCCGAGTTCTGATCGATCCTCACCACGAGATTGCTCTTCGACAACTGGTCCACGTCCTGGTTCAGCGCCATTTTGGATCACGCAGTTCTGATCTAACGCGCTTTCGGTCTGCCCGTCTTTCCCTCCTCGTGTCCTGTTGTACCACTGGCCTTACCTTTCGTTCTTTCTTTATTTCCGTCTTTCCCTTTCGCTCCCACCTTTTCCGTCTTCCGTCTGTCTATCTATCTATCTCGTACCGTTCCTGTCGTTCTCTTTCGCTGCGAGCCCGTTCTCGCCCGAGACCGTTCCCTCTTTCTTTCTACCTTTTACGTTCTCCTCGCGTTTCCTCGAGTTGTCTTCTTTTACGGTACACCTATGCGCACGTCGTGTACACGGCGAACGACCAGTCATGAGCAGTCGTACACACACCGTCTCGCTCTCCTCCGTCACTCTTCGGTCCCTCGACAACGCGATAGCTTCGTCTCTGTTCCACCTGTGCGTTTCGCGCGAGACAACAAAACAAGCAGGACAATGCCGCCGCCGCCGCCGCTGCCGCCGTCGTCGTCGTTGCGATCTACCACGGGCTCCCCTTTGTACCGGTGCCCACGACAATACCCTCGAGTCCCTCGACGTGCAACGTCTCCACCGCCGTTTACCGCGATATCGCGCACCAGGAGAAATCGACTCGTTTTGCTAGCCGGCCGTCTAGCAAACGAGTGCTAGCGTTCACCGTGCGTGGACACGCGATTACGTACAGGGCCTAGAAACTCCCGTCTGTTCAACCGATGCTCCGACCCTCCCGCCATCTGCTGGCCGTCGTTCCTACTAAACCACAATGGCGGTATATACGAAAATTTCTTTAAAAGGGTATTCTGCTCTAGGTCACTTTTTAAGCCTATTTCGGAAATTTTTTACGAGAAAACCATGACTTATGTTGTAAGCAACCTTTAGGTTTGTAATGAATGAATGCGGTTATATTATGTGAGAGTTTCGATTGAAGGCATTGCCGACTATGTGTGTGTGTTTCGCGTGAAGTATGTATTAGAAGTTGTTCATTTTATTAGTTAATCGTTTGTTAATAATAATTTAGTTAGTTACGGTCGAGCCAGCTTTCTGTACAAAACATTGAATTTAGATATTAAAGGGAAAATATCTTACAATGTATATATATTATTTTTTTCAACTGAAAATAAAGAGCACCATGATTAGTATAAATATGGTTATCGAGTGAACCACGATAAATAGAAAATCTGAATAATTAATCAAAATTTTCAATTTACGTGTTTTTATCTTTCCAATATCCGAATTTGTTATCACACAAGTTTCAGAGCTTCGAACTAAACAGTCCTCTTAAAGAAGCACTGTAAATCTGTTTGACATTCACCTGCTTCTTTAGAATGTTCCATGGATGATGAAGTGGATACAAATAAAACCACGTGACTGTAACAGGGCTGTATTGACAAAACGCTATTCCCCAAATACATCCAAATACACCAAAATTTGTACAAGTCTCCATATCTTTACATAAACAATAGTGACTCATTTTACAATTCTATATGCACCATTTTAACAGAAGAAAAATATGAGTATAATAATATAATAAAAATGCAAATATTTCGATCCATAATACGTTGGATCTAAAATACATCCCTGACTGAAGCCTCATGTCAACATAGTGAACCAATGAAATTTTAGTCATGTGACAAGCTTTGTTTACATCCAATTTTATCCAATGAAACATACTACAAACGCATTAACAGTTACAATTTTATATCGAAAACAAAATTATTCTGAAAAAAGATAACTATAATGATTGTTAGTTTACTGTTTATCGATAAATGTAAACAATGTCTCGCTAATAAAATCAATGTACAATTTATACATATCTGTTATGATTCTTACAACGTATAAGAAATTTTGGAATATTCCGAGTGCGAACTGTTCCGAATACAAAAGTATTAATTGCCATTTGTTTCTCTTACGTAATCGCGTCATCTATCCGGGAATTTTGAAAGCTATTTAATACAGATACATTCCGAAAAATAAACTGCAACCGGTAAGAAAAATATAATAGCAATAGGGTAAATCAAAATTACAGTCACAATTAATTAATTCTGTTTCGAACTCATTAACAAACAATATTGTTCGTGTAACAGTTTAAATACATACATCTCTGCTACCAGTAGCTTTTTGAAATGGCCATACTCTCGGAATCCCTACGGTCCACTCTTGTTATTCTTCATTTGCAATCCACCGACTTTCGATGCAGGAAAAAACGTCTGGTTCCATAAACACAATCGTCATTTCTTGATGCTGCGATGTAAAATTTCTTAATATTTGATTCCAAATAGTATCACGATCGTCACTTATTGCATCGAATGTAACAAGAGTACAAAACAACGTATATTCGAGATACCGCTTCGAAATCGGCAATTTATAAACAATGTATTTTCAGCTATGCAGTATTTGAATGATTCTGTAATTTTGCACTTAAAGTACAGTTTACAAAATCGAGGAGGCTGCGGTGTACACGCATACAATTGTATCTTGGTTGGTCGGCAATCATCTGGAACTTCTTTGGGAATATAATTTCTTTCGTATTGAACGCGTGCGCCAGACGACTTTTCACGGTTCTGTTTACTCGAAATTGCGCGATCGCACGAATCGAAATAGAAATTCGCTTCTATTTTCTATGTCTATTTCTGCGTTGACTCGTTTATCACACACGATAATTCGAGCAACGATGCGATGCACGCACACATCAATTCGGCGAGATTTTCTGGAGCCCGTGTAAACTCCGCCATCTACAATGCTGGATGGTCGATGGTTTTCGATATTTCGGTTGTGTGGTTACTTTAATTTATTGACAAAAATGTAACACTTCTATTTTAAATTGACTATGTTTTTACAACCGGAATGATACCTGTTTTATCCAAGTTAAGTTATTTGTGTAAATATTGAAGGTGTTTTTATTCAAGTAAGAACTCGACGCGAATAGCGAAAATGTCTTCGAAGAGGTATTTAATTGTTTTTACTTGGTGTTTTTTAAACTGCCAGAACTTGGCCAACTCACGGATGGAAGTTATTTGTAGATAGAAAGAATCGGCCCCTTGATTCGCAGCGCGTTTCTCTTGTTATATGAAACAATTGCACTGTATTGATTCTTTCTTTCTTTGTTAACCTGCATTATCAATTTCGCCACATTATTTATGGAGCTGATAGTTGCCTTCGATTTTTCGAATAAATTTATGAAACATCGAATCTTGAAAACCTTGTTAATATCTTTTAGAACAGTCACGGTTATTTCTTTCTTGTATTCGAATCTAAATATTAATTTACAGTAAAACATTACTGTGTAGCATGGTACTTGTCATAAAAGTATATCTCGTTCAATAAATTTATTATCGAGCGAGAAAAAACGCGTTTTATATAAATATTGCTTTCTCGTATTGCCAAATACATTACACAACTATGAATATTAGACTTTACCCAATTTTAAATTTGACATGGTCTATTTTTTTAGTGAATTAAAAAAGTTGTCAGAGGAAAGTTTAACAAGACAACCTGAAGAAGTGTTTGACATAATATGCAAATTAGGAGAGGGGTAAGTTGACAGATTTAAGAAAATATAAGAAAAATATTATATGATTCTTTAAAGGAATCTTTTTATCAATGAAAATATATATTGATATACTTTGAATTCTAATTATTTGTTTTCTCTTGCACAGATCCTATGGATCAGTTTACAAAGCATTGCACAAAGAAAGTGGACAGGTACTTGCTATTAAACAAGTACCTGTCGATACAGACTTACAGGAAATTATAAAAGAAATTTCTATCATGCAACAGTGTGATTCTCCATATGTTGTTAAATATTATGGGAGCTACTTTAAAAACACTGATTTATGGGTAACCTTAAGCACCATCATGATAAGCAGTTATGCTTCCATACTTAATTTTTCATTTCTATTTATAAGGGTATAATGTTGCAGATTGTAATGGAATATTGTGGGGCTGGATCTGTTAGCGATATTATGAGGTTAAGGAAGAAAACTCTTCAAGAAGATGAAATAGCAACAATCCTCAGTGATACCTTAAAGGGTTTAGAATATCTTCACTTGAGAAGAAAAATACATAGAGATATTAAAGCAGGAAATATCTTGCTCAATAATGAGGGGCATGCAAAGCTAGCAGATTTTGGGGTAGCAGGACAATTAACTGTAAGCTTTGCAGCATGATTTTTATTTGTAGAAAAATTTTGTTGGACGGTAGACAATTTTGAAAATTTTTTTTTTCAGGATACAATGGCAAAACGTAACACAGTAATAGGAACTCCATTCTGGATGGCTCCAGAAGTAATACAAGAAATTGGATACGATTGTGTCGCGGATATATGGTCCCTTGGTATAACTGCTTTAGAAATGGCAGAAGGCAAGCCACCATATGGTGATATACACCCAATGAGAGCAATATTTATGATACCAACTAAACCACCACCTAGCTTTAGAGAACCTGATCAGTGGAGTTCTGAATTTATCGATTTTGTCAGTGGGTGCCTTGTTAAAAATCCAGAAGAAAGAGCTACTGCAACCGAGCTTTTGAATCATGAATTTATAGGTAAAATCTAATAAGACACTTTAGTATAGTGAATTGATACATCCTTCTGAAATTTCAAAATGTCCTATGCATTGCTTTCGATGATGCTTATTTTAGGTAATGCCAAACAACCGAGTATTCTGAGTCAAATGATCGCAGACGCTCATGAAATACGAGAAAAACAGAGCGCACATCGAGCTCATGTTATTAACAACGTGGCAATAAAAAATCAAAACCAGACGGAAGACTCGGTATTTAGCTAAAACTAAATTGATTATAAATGACATTGTATATATATGTGTATACTAATACCCACAATAAATATTTAACGCCTACCATTAGGACGAAGAAGACTGTAGCGGAACGATGAAACCTTTGCCAGAGGATACAGGAACTTTAGTACCAAGTCACGATCTTCCAGATACAGGAACACTTGTTTCTGCAATGTTGGACTTAGGAACAATGGTTATTAATAGTGACACAGACACCGAAGCAACTATGAAACGTTAGTAAAAATAATTTTATACCATAATATAAAAAGTTAAGAGATAGAGTAGTCGATATAATTTGTTTGCAGGTCATAATACAGGGTCAGTTGAATCCGGAAAGAAATACCGGCCATTATTTTTAGATCATTTTGACAAAAAGGAAGCACCTGAAATAGGAAAGGTAAGATTAACACATTGTTATATGCGTGCATATTATACTGTAAAATGTGAAAGAAATTAATTTGTTGATCGTTTAGGGTAATGGACAAATACTTGGGGCGCATAATCCAGATAATGAAAGTAAATTAGAATTACGAAGCCCGACAGAATCTCAAAGGTTTCAAAGTCATCTACAATTACAGCTTAACCAGATTTCTCATCCTGTACAAGAGCAACCTCATAATAACATATCTAAGTTCCAAAATGTCTTCGCGGAACGCGATTTCGATTTCGTAAGTAACGAATACTTATCAATTTTCAATTAGAGAAAGTTAAAAATAATTTACCGATGATTCCCAGTGTTCTGCATTTTTTTTTTTCTTTAACTGAAAATCAATCGACCTAATGCCACTTTAGGCATCATATATAAAAAACTTGAATATAGATAAACAACCATATCCTGCAGCTGAAGTTTCTCTCATACGAGGAACTACAGCAACGAATGGCTAATCTGGACGCAGAAATGGAGCGGGAAATCGACGAACTAAGAAGAAGGTACCAAACGAAGAGGCAACCAATTCTTGACGCCATGGATACTAAGCGGAAACGTCAGCAGAACTTCTAACAGTTTGGTTAATTTTTTTTTATGCAAATAGGTGTGATGACGATAGATAAAGGGTGTACAGTTGTATAAATGAATAGATTTTATTCGTCTCGACCTTAGTTTCATCAAAGAGAAGAACGTTGACATTTCAATTACATATTTAGCTAACGAAAAGAGTGACAGCAATTAAAGTATTTTCTTCTCTTTATAAGCCAATGTTCTTCCTCTTTATGAATTAAGAACGAGTAACTAATACTAGCTAATAGCCTCACGTCACCAATGTAAATTATTTTACATGATTTAGGTGAACAATCATTATACTTAATTTTTTATCATTATGTTTACCTATCTATTGTTAAATATGCTATTCTTATAGAAATATTATGGAATCTCCTCAGCATTCTTTAGAAACTAAAGCAAAAAGAAAAAAAAAGGAAAGCAATCGAATGCAATGGGAGTGGAATAATTAGAATGCCATATTTGTAATTTTTTTTTTTGTTGAGAATGAAATCCAGTGAGGTGTCCACGTGAAATTGATATTCGGTTTTCGTCTTACGCTAGTCACCTATTATGCCATTTATTTTATCCATAATATTACATTATCAAATATCATCACTCATACGAAATACATGCATGGAGATCATCCCGAAAATATATTTATATAATCTTGTGCGCTAATGTATCGTTTACTTGCGAAAGCAATTTCTGATAAGTGAGCAAACTTTAGAAGGTATTAAAGAATTTACTCCTTTTTTTTACTGCCATAGATATTATTACGCGTTTACCTACAGATATTAATATTAGGTTATGGAACATTCGTTCTTACGTCAATGACTTAGTTTTAAAGTTTTGTAAAATGGAAATCGCGAATTGTTTGGTAGTGTTTTATACCACGCAAGATTAGAAATTAGAGTGATAACATCTCAATGTCGAATATAATATGACGAATGAATTTACTGAAATTAGTCTTCCGTATTAGAACGTATTTCAATATTTCACTAATTCGTTAAAATCAGTATTCAAATTGCTGAGAATGATCATCACAAAGCAATGGCAAGATTTATAATATTTTTAGATTTATATAAATTTATATTTTATTGAAATGCATTTTTTTTTATTTTTTTTAAATAATTTTCGTACGTAAGATTTTCAAATATGTTATCATTGTGTTTTTTTATACAAATTTCAATGAATGCTGGTGGTATCAGAGTTGGGCATTAATCGACACGTTCTTCTCAACTAGATAATCAATCGATTACACGATGCAACTCAAAATTTAGTCGTCGGAATTAATCATTAATCGCGAGCGATTAATGGCCGACAATTAAATTAATCGTTAATCGCTTACGACGATAGGCCATCAAATTAATCACTTATTCTTACTGAATAATGTTTCATCTGGTTAATTAGTCGTCGGTCGCTTATGGCAATCTTCAATTAAATTAATGGTTACTCTTCGGTAGTCATACGCGACCGAAGCGATTTACGATTAATTTAATCATCGATCGTTACGATCGATCGCCGGTTAATTTAATCGCAAGCGATTAAAGATTACCCGTTTCGATCGTAATCGTTAATTGTCACTTTGACTAAATTTTGCCCAACACTGGTTGGTGTAGGTCATGCCCGAGAAATAGTAACGCATGTATGTACTACTAAGAATGCTACAACATAGTGGAGTAATTCTTTGCTGACGTTGGGCTATTTTAAAAAGTAGCGGAAATAGATTTATAATACTTAAACGCTATAGCCAGAACTGACTTTTCTGTTTATTTAGAAAGTAACAATACAGAATAACAACATATTTTTGATATAGAAAATATGCACATTACAATCTAAGGAAATTCGAATATTAATTATTAAATCCAGTCTTTATATGGCCCTACCATGACACACAATATTATCATAATAATAGCGTTGGGTCCCATTGTTAACACGATGAGCAGATAAATAAGTTATAATCTAAAAAAAGTAATATTTCTACTGTTTGATGAAAAATAGAACGCACCATTCACTGCGACATGCGAACTCCATCAACATATATGCGTTAATAATGTAATAGAAACGAATAAATTTTATTCCTGCAGAATTACGTTTGACCACTTCAAGGCTAATATGTGTCCCCCAAACTTTGTAGGATCGACGCGAGGGGGCAGACTTCGAAATTAGCCTTGTTTCCAGCCATTCGTATGAGACACTGCCTGCCTTTTACGTATTTGATTTTACCAATAATAAAATATTGTGCATATTTCGGTTTATTTAAATTTTCTTCTTTTTTTAACTTCTATCTGATATTTTAATTATTTTGTCGAATAAGATGTAAGTACATTTATGTAAAAATTTATACTTTCCTTTTTTTTACAACTCATTCACTTTCTATAAATGCACATTTCATATTTACACTTATGTTATCGTAAAGAATTAAATTATTATCGAACTTAATTATAATAAATAAAAATTATACAGTCATTGCCTATGTCATTATAACTTGTTTACACCGAATTAAAAACTTTACCATTATATTTTTATTAATAATAACATTTATACAAAGAAATTATTACAAATTTTCGAGCATTTAAATTCTGTAGTTTCTATGTTACTTTTTTAAAATTGAAAGTAACACAGCTTTTTAAAAATTAATGCCAACAAAATTGTTATGATATTAGTACATAAGTATAAAATTATCCTTCTACACTTAATGCGAGAATCTTATAAATTTATATCACTTGGTTACATGTCAGCAAAAATATATTAATATCATTTGAGAAGTTTTAGAAAACTATTTAGATATTTATAAGGCATATCCTGTCTCATCACATTATTTTCATATATTCATAAATCATCATCGCCAATCATGTTAAATGCATTATTTTCCATAATATCACATTCTGATATATGTTTTCTTTGAATTTTATCGTTTGTGCTAACTTTTACGTTAGTGGATTTTTTTATTCTAACTACCGAGAATCTATCCGCAAGTTTTTTCATAATTGGTTCTGATTTAGAAGGTTGTTTGATACAATGACTCTAAAACGACATATAACGATAATTAAATTCGATATAAAAAAAATAGTCATAAGTATAATTCAAATCACATACCTTTTTACTTCCGTCTGATTGTTCATCCGAAGACGATCCCATTGTGACACTCTGCCCATCTCGCATAATATATGTCCACGATTTTCCTGGTGACACATCCTATAAATAAATTCTCAAATATTTGACTTTATTTAGCAAATTAATAATAATAAGTATTTATTAACCTGAATCTTATTGCCGCCGACATTCTTTAACAGTAATTCATCGATCATAGCTTGCAAACATACGGACATTAAAATAGCTTGTTCTGAAGTAATTGTCACCCATTGCAATTGATTCTTAGCTACTAAGTATTCAAAAGATAACTCCAAACTGATGTCATCATTTTCTTCGCATCTGTCAACCCCCTAATGCGTCAGACAGTGAACATTAATTTACATAACAGAGTTAAAATACGGTTTTATATTATAAATTACTTACATTTTGTACAGTAGTTATTCGCCAACAACGCATTCGAGAAACTTTAAACATTTCTTCGTGTTGTTCCCCGTCGGATAATGTACGCAAATTCAATTCATTTCTACCTATAGCAACTAATACTTTTGAATCTGCTTGAGGGTAATCGCAAAAGCATGGAGCAAACTGAATATAACCATAATACTTTAAAGTACGCGCTATATCCAGATACTACAATGATAATATTTAAAATAAATGAATATGTGAAAATAATATAATTATAGAAACCATAAATCTCGATCAAAAGTAGATTGACGTAATAGGCAGCAAACAATATTCTTATTAGTCCATAGGTAATTTAACAAGTAATCAACAAGCAATCGGTTTTAAAATTTGTCCAAAACCTAAACCAATCTACTTCTGTCTTCCTATTACATCACATATTAAAACATACTTCTTTTTTCTTTGCATGACTCTGTGAAGTGGTCAGACGATCTTGTAGTTCGTCTGCAACTAAAATCCACCCTCGTTGAATTTCAGCAACTGTTTGAATATACAATAAATTCATTGCTACTGCATTAGTCATTAGTTCAAGATCATATCCCACATCCCAGTAATTCTTTCCAAGTACAACCCTACTACCTATAGTGTGTATATATTTGTTTGTTATAAATGGAGATTCAAAATCCTGTAATTTTCGTAGTACTGAAAACAATATGTATAAAGGATTACAAATTAAATGGAATAGCAATGTACAAATTGTTACTAGAAAGTTACACTTACAATAGACACTATTACCTTCATCCTGAGCCACAATAAATAATGCAAAATATATATGATATTGTTCTGGCAGTTTAAAATGGTTGTAGACTTTCTGTTGAGCAGAAAAATTCGAATTAAATTTTAATTAATTTTGCGTACTGTAAACTTCTTTTTAAGTAAGAATATACCTTTAAAACAATTCCAGAATGATCTCCTGAGGAAACATTTATTGTTACCTTAGAACCATTCATAAGAAAAACGTCCACAACTTCATTATTGGATAATCCACCTATAGTTTCTTGTTGAGCATTTAGTAAGAATGCATTCAGCATTCCTGATTTATTGACTGTTGCATTTTGTCCGATCGATTGAATATACTTTTCCAAAGACAAACGACGTTCTTCTTGCTGATTTAACGTTAAAGGGAAGAACTTTTTTGGTGGAAACAACAGGATAGGTATATCCAAATCCTTTGTTAATTGTTCATGAAGATTGTGCAACTGTTTGTACCTTACGGTACAATGAAATAATCCATTTATATGAATGTTATAACCCTACAAATTTAAATTAAACAAAATAAATGTATATTAACACGCTGTATTGTATGCGTACTTTGCAATAGAAATAGTTACCACATATGTATTACCAGCTGTATCAATAAATTCTTGTGTATCTGGTATAGAAAAATGCATTTTTGTAAAATTACGTACTAGTGGTTTATATATATTGGCGATTAGAAAGATACATCATAGAAAAGTTATTTAACAAAATGAACGTATGTAAAAATATAATCCAAAATGTACAAAAATATCTATATAAAAAACACCACATTGTACACAATTAAAATGCAATTGTGTCTAAAAATGGATATGCATACATTTCTGAGAAAATTCCACCATCTGAAAAATACAATTATAATAAACAGCGAATAAAATAGAATGAACAAGAACTTAAATTTTTGTTTAAATAAATCAGGTATATAAAAAATATATACATACATATGTAACAAATGAAACTCAACAGACATTAGAACGAATCAAACGTAAATTTACGTATTTAACAGTTAACATATGTAACATTATTTCATTTGTATGTCATAATCAAATATAATTACGTTTGTAATTAACTGCACGAAATACTTACGTATTGTCGGATTACCTTGTTGGCATTATCCGTTAACAATAGGCGTATTCGTTTTACACCCGCTCAACAACTATATTTCATGCGATTAAAGCTGACGCATTTTTTACTACTTACATAAATACAAACATACACTGACGTGTAAATGAATATAACTTTTTAAAACTGAAATTCCATTACGCAAACGGTAAATTCCGAGATTATTTTCCAAAGTTACCAAGTTTTTAATACAATGACGCGATACTAAATTTTGTACATTTACTATATAATTTTATTCCTTCCATGTTTTAAAACATATTTAATTTCTCTACATTCCCAACACTTTTGTTTTGTAATCTTGTAGGCGCCACGGCGCCCGTTGCAATTTCTATTTTTAAACGTTGAGTAGTAGTACTTAGATCAGATACTCGTTTGAATATTTCAATTTGTTTCAAACTTTTGATACAGTAAATAAAAATTAGAATTTGTATTAAATCTAATATTTCATTTCACAGTTACATGCATATAATTCGTTTCTTTCTTCATGGCAAATTTTCTTTATGCGAAGTTACTAAATTATTACCAGTGACAGGTTATATTTTCATGGGGCCTAAGACAACATTGAATTTGGAAGCCCCGTTTGAAAAAACCTAAATAAAGATCATTTTATATTGAATCTCGTCGAGATAATAAAACAAAAAATCATATAACGTAAAATATTTAACACAAAACGATAATACACAAACCACGGAATGAAATAATAACGAATCACTGACCAGTACAGAAATTTATTATGTTTATACAACATGAATGCGCAATATAAAAAGTTTCAGCACTTGATATCGTATGTTACATCTATAATTTATAAAAATACTGCAATGCATTTATGGATAATTTCATTTTGGAATAAATCGCTACTTCCGGTTAATCTCGAACGATATATCGATGTGTATACGATGTATCGCGCGTGAGAAGAGTTTCTTTCCGATAAAAGGTTCGCGCTGAAACGTCAAGTACGTTTGGTTTCATATAATATCTGTTTTAATCGTAATCATAAATAAATATAATGAGAAAGTAGAATGTTTTTAAAATTCTTCTATTTTTACTGAATTAGAGAACTGTTATATTATCGATATTTCTTCGGTATTACTATATTGAACAATATTGACATTATGCGGCTAACCTAAGAGAATTTTCTTATTTACCTTGTATTGTTAATGTAAATTTATATCACAGTATTTTAAATTTGTTTACTCCAATTGAAAAAAATATGTTATTTCTGTTGTCCGAATTTGAAATATTAGAATTTCTTTTACGCGAGATGATATAAACAGTTCGTATAACCTATAAATACGGTTATGCTCGTCACTAAATAACAAAAATTTGTTCCCTATAAACAGAATGTAATAAGTAAACATCTTACTTTCTCCATTATATAATTTATTGTAAAAAATTGTATTCACAATGATGGTTATTAATTTTTAAATTACTGTTTGTTACTTTCAGGATGTTGATGCCAAAAAAGAACCGCGTAGCGATTTACGAATATCTTTTTAAAGAGGGTGTTATGGTTGCAAAAAAAGACTACCATGCACCAAAACATCCAGAACTGGAAACTATTCCAAACCTTCAAGTTATTAAGGCTATGCAGGTAATAATTATATGTAATTCAACATTATTGTTTGGTTTGTTAATAGATTGTTTTACTCTGTAGTTGCATTAATTTTCTGTTGCAGTCTTTAAAATCTAGGGGGTATGTCAAAGAACAGTTCGCTTGGAGACATTTTTATTGGTATTTGACAAACGAAGGTATTGAATTTTTACGTGGTTACCTGCATCTACCTCCTGAAATTGTACCTTCCACTCTGAAGAGACAGTCCAAGTCAGAAACCACAAGGCCACGACCGGCAGCAGCTACAAGAAGCGAAACGTCTAGGCCCACCGAAGATCGTGCTGGATACAGACGAGGCCCTGGCGGTCCTGCGGGTCCTGCAGGCTCTGGTGACAAAAAGGCAGATGTTGGCGCAGGCACAGGAGATGTCGAATTCCGCGGTGGTTTCGGTCGTGGTAAACCACAATAATATTTTAATGTAAAATAAATAAATCTTTCATAATGTAGGAAGTTCTATTATTTCCATCATCCATCCTATATCAAAACATCGATTACATATTTATTTCAAATAAAAAGAATGAAGAGTTGAAAGTAACTTTTTGCTTTATTTTCTATTACATTATGAAAATGTACATTTACTTACAACTTATACAGTTAGTAGTTACTAATATGTAAAACTATGGAAGCAAATAATAGACGATCTATATTTACAATTATAAACTATGGAAATCAGAATTTTTCTGCAGGTAAATGTACCGATCAATATCATTTTTTACAAGGCACGCATGAAACTGGAAACATCACAGATATATATATTTGTGCTAAAGCAAAAGCTTTAAATAAAAAGTTTTCGATTACTTTATTGTATAAACAAAGTAAAACCAAACTATTTTCTTACTAATGTGTTCTCTTGCCTAAACTAAAACAGAAATTTAAATACTATTAGCGATATGGTATAGGCTTTCTGTTTGCAATTATTAAAAGCTAAAATTTTTTCCAATTAAATTGTTAATACTTACACTGAATGGAAAGATGCATTAATCGCACAGCATACATCATGTTTTATTTTCATATAAATATTAATCGCTTATATATGCATAATTTCCAAGTAATGCCAAGTTACATTTCAATTTCCACTACTTTATATGCTCGGTAAAATAAATATATATTTATTTTATGAACAAGTCAAAAGTAATCATTTTCAAATCCTACTTACAATCAGAAGTTTTAATACAATACATATAATGAATTACTTAGATTTTATGCTTTATCGCAATATTTATTTCTACCGCTCGTCGTATTCGATCAACGAATACTATTGTTTATTATATTCTTTATGTAAGCAGACTTCAATTTGACAATTTTTATAATTTTTAATGTTTCCTCGATAATATCAGTGTTTGTATTGCTGAGTTTCATTTAATGGCAATTTAATTTCGTACATGATAAATACTACTCGGTTATTAAATTCTTCACGCAAATGTGTATTCAAATAAAGCAATCAGCAAAGGAAGTCTTACTTTGTAAAGTATACAGTTGACAAGAGAGTCAATGAGTCTAATTGGAAAATAATTTTATATACATTGTAAGAAGATTAAACGATAACGTTAAACTAATTGGAATTAAATTTAATAATATATATACAAAGATGATATATTTTAATCATTTTGTATGACCTTGAAGTTTCTTGGTGTCATGCAAAATTTTTTTATGGCCTATCAATTTGATATACTTGCATGTACCATATATATAAATATGTATACGTACCAATTGCAAGGACTATAAAAACTATGTTTAAAACCATAAAAAAATCACATTTATATACATTAATTAATACATATATATATACACAGAAATACCAAAATATGTATATACATATATACTAATTCAGTAATGGATTTACTTATCGAAGAATTAATTTTGACATCTTCTAAAAGAGAAATGAAAGTAATGACAATTGTAGAACCTAAGAGCAGTGTCTTAATAATTTTAACTATTGTCGCATCTCATTGTATCACAATTTGTACTCCAAAGGAGACAATTACCAATGCCACTGTAACAAATTAGGAAAACAGCAACAAGAAACACTAAACTGCAGATGGTGCATGGCTTTCGTTCTAGGAAGAATCCGATTAGGTACAATGCCATGAACATGACATGCGTTTGTAGCAATGCTGGATTAACTGGCTTTGGTATCAGCAGTACTGGAATCAACCACTGTAGGCAATACATCTTTTCCCTTTTTATAGTTGTCAAAGATGTATTTACAACTCTTCGGTCTAGCTCTCTCATTTATCACAGAACCTCTCTAAAACGGAAGAATACATAATATTTTCCCTTTAATTGATCTACGAACTCTATGGTCGATACACAGACTATTATATTACCTTCGATATCTTATTTGGAAGCACTACGATTCTCTCGAAACATTTTGTTCCTTCAAATCGTAACGATTTAACGGTAGATATCCATGCTAACGCAAATATCACCCACCTAAATTTTTACAAATACGATTACACACAATCATGAATTAAACAGAATACAGTCATGGTATTCTCGTCAATGAATACCAATGTTCGCTTCATAAGGATAACCTTAAGATTGTCCTTGAAATGAACAAAACCAATCACAGAATTGTTCTTTAATTATTTTTTAGTATATTTAATCACCCTTTTTTCTTCTTTGTTTATGTATCACTCGTTTCATTTTATTTGTAACTTTTATATATTAATAATTTAATATGTCGATAAGATTCTATACTTTGTACAATGATAAACTTCGAACAAATGAAATCAGCTCCCTCTGGTGGCATTGTTTTGGCGCAAAAAGTGATACGTAATTATATTTTGCACGAAGCGAATTCAAATGTCGTACTGGTGTAATGAATTCTTTTTTAATAAACGTAACAACATGTAATTATATTATATATTAGTTCAATACTTTTAGTTTTGCGTACACATTTATCATGTATCGAAATAACCAAACAAAGGGTTTCAAACCTGTTTTAAAATGCCAACAATCAATGGACGATAAGACCAAGGAGAATTTAGAAAATGATAAATCGTTGGAAAATCTAAATGAAATTACTTGTAGAAGTACTACGAAAATTCTTAATTTATTCAAAAGACCAATCGAGAATTGTAACAAAGAAGTACTCGAAAAAGATGATTCGACCAAGACGAACGAAAACAATTCGGGCGACGGAGAAAATTCACCTTCTGTTATTGATAACAATTCTTTGTCTAGTATTTTCAACGTAGTAATTGGTAAAAAATCCACAAGAAAACATAAAAAATGGGATGATGATGGAACTTTGGAAGTTACAGGAAAACACGCAATTTTGAAGGTAACACACATAATAATACACTTAATTCTCTGTTACTACATTAATTTTTATATTAAATAGGATTCAGAAGGCAAGATTATTCATAGGAAAGTGGTTAATCCAGAAACACTTGTGGAAGGTGGTAGATTATATTTTGATAATAAAGAGATTGAGGTAACAACAAATAATTTATATAAATTGTTTTAATTTGCATGCAAGATCAATTTATAATTATTTATAGATTATTGATAGAGCAACATCAAGGCAATTATTGTCAAATGAGTCGGTCAAAGAGTTAATTCCAGAGCCACCCAGAAAAAAGTTAAAAACTTCAAGTTCCAGTGTATGCCTTCCCTTTGGATCTTTAAAAAAAGGTTTGACACAAATAAAAATACCAAAAGATCTATTTGAAAATCATAATTCATAATACATTGAAAATATTGATATTTATATTGTATTAAAGGGCTCAAATTAACATGCAATTCTTTGGTAATGCCTTCTTTGAATACTTCAAGAAATTGGATGGAAAATGATATTCCAGAAAAGGAGGAAGAAGTGTCTGTTGATGCATGTTTAGTAAATGTACTTAGACCACATCAACGTTATGGTATTGTATTTTTATATGAATGCATCATGGGTTTGAAGGTACCTAATTGCTCTGGTGCAATTTTGGCTGATGAAATGGGCCTTGGTAAAACATTACAATGCATTACAATTATTTGGACACTGTTGAAAAAGGGACCGTATGGAAAACCAGTATTGAAATATGTATTAATAGTAACTCCTAGTAGCCTATGCAATAACTGGAACAAAGAATTTGGACACTGGCTGGGTTTTCATAGAATCTGCCCATATGTTGTAAATGCCAAAAACAAACTGAAAGATTTCAAAAAGCAAATGAAAAATTCAATAATGATTGTTAGTTATGATATGCTTATTAGATGTCAAGAAGAACTTGAACAAATGACCTTTGATTTAATTGTGTGCGATGAAGGTCATAGATTGAAAAATAATGATATTAAAGCAGCAAAGGTAATGCTATTAGTCTTGACGAAAAAAACATTTTTTTTTAAATAAAAAAAAAAATGTTTAACTCTTATTTTCTTGCCAGATATTAAACAACATGAACTGCAAAAGGAGAATTCTCTTGAGTGGAACCCCTGTACAAAATGATTTACGAGAATTTTTTGCCCTACTTGATTTCGTAAACCCGGGTATATTGGGTAGCAATCACGAGTTTAAAAATTATTATGAAAATCCTATTGTAGCTTCACAATGCCCTCACGCGCCTGACAGCGTTGTATCTCTGGGAATAGAAAGGGCCAATGAATTAAATGAAAAAACCAAGTATTTCGTTTTAAGACGAACACAAGACACAATTAATAAATATTTACCACCTAAGCACGAGCTAGTTGTATTTTGCCGTTTATCGAACGAACAGGAACGTCTATATTCTCTCGTTACAGACGCTTGGTTTAATACAACTGCACTACCAAATAACAGCATTCCACATCTGACAGTAATAACAGTTCTCAAAAAGATCTGTAACCATCCTGACTTATTTTACAACGAGAAGAATGATTTTTTGCATAACGTAAATGTAAATAAAATTTCCCAAATAAAAAATTCTGTAAGCACTTCGAAAAATGCATATTGTGGAAAAATTTCGGTTGTACAAACATTAATGAGAAATTTAAAGGAGACAGATGAAAAATTAGTCTTGATTTCGTACTATACGCAAACGCTTGATGTATTGGAAACTGTTTGTAACGCAGAAAGTATGAAGTTTCTCAGATTAGATGGTAGTACACCAAACAGCTCAAGACCTAAGATCATTGAACAGTTCAATTCTAAAATTGATAACAGCAGTTAGTATGCATTACAGAATATTTGATCGAATCAAACATTTAATTATGTTTGTTGACTGACTAATTTCGATATAATTATTGCAGAAATATTTTTATTAAGTGCAAAAGCTGGTGGGGTTGGATTAAATTTGCCTGGTGCATCTAGATTGATATTGTTCGACTCAGATTGGAATCCAGCATCCGATTCTCAAGCCATGGCGCGAATTTGGCGAGATGGGCAAAAAAAAGATGTTTATATATTACGGTTAGGACATTCTAAATTTGTTAGTAAATATCAATATAAATCAATATCAAAATGATACGAAAAATTTATAGATTACTAACAACAGGTACCATTGAAGAAAAAATCTTTCAAAGACAAATTAGTAAAGCAGGCTTAAGCGAAACTGTGATGGATCTGAATTACTTTACTTCCCTAAAATTGTCTATGAGCGAATTAAAGGTTTGCTTCTTATGCAAATTTGAAACATTCACTGAATGAAAACGGTGCTGGTTTATAATAGTTGCAATACTTTCAGGACCTGTTTACATTAACGACAGACACAAAATGTTCAACTCACGATTTAATGAAATGTGATTGCAATGGTTATAAAAAAATGGAGAAGAAAGTAGAAAAATCGGATCACGAAGACATACGAGAACATCAATTAATATTAGAAAATAAAACGCCTCAACAAAATTTAACGATAAATCAACTTTTAGAATGGGAGCATTATCAACAACCAGTTCCAGATGAACTGATGCAGGTAAAAACAATTTAATACTATAAATATTAAACCTCAATTCTGTTAATTAATTTTAACATTCTTTTAGGAAATCATGTTATCAGAAATGTCTGATCATGTAACGTTCTTATTTAAAAATTCCATTTTAAATAAAAAACTTTAATTATCATTTATTCTATGAAAATAATATATTTTATAAAAATTTATAAAATAATGTTTATTATAATATTTTTGATATAAATGCATCTTCATTATTTCTCATTCCTTGACCACCGTTAAATTAATGCGCTGGGAAGTGGAAATAATTTTAAATTTTGCTTTTACGCGACATAATAGTTACAAGTCTCTCTATGAAATCAGAAGACTGCATACATTTTCTCAATTCGACTGATTCTTGTGCATTAGTTTCCAATAAAATTTCCTTGTTCCATCTTTTAACTAAACTTTTAATTGCTAGTATTGACTGGAAAAAAATTTGTTACTTGTTTTAAAATAACTCCATTACTATTTTCTATGGAATAGATGTCTTAGAAACATACACTAGGTGAAAGCATAGTCACTGTTTTTAAATATGTCCAAACATCATCTAAATGTTCATGTTTATATACTTCGCTAACTAAACCATATTGTTTAGCTTCAAGAGCATTCATTTTGTAGCCTAAATATAATATATCACCAGCCTAAAGGGAAATAACTATAAAAATTACAAACTATTTAACAAGCAACAGTAATAAATCATTAAACACCTTAGATTGTCCAAATAGTTTAGGAAATGTATATGTAGAACATCCTTCTGCAACAAGACCTAATCTAGTAAATGGTGTTTGAAAATAAGCCTGTGGTATTAGACAAATAATGAATTACACATTAATTCTACATAAAAAATGATGTAGTTTTATAGTTATATAGCAGTATATAAGAATTACCGTATCTGATGCATATACCATGTCAAACAATGGTAGCATTGTTACTGCAATTCCAATTGCAAGACCATTTACAATGGCTACTAAAAGCTTGGGAAATGTAATTAAATTATCCACAAAATTTCTAAAAAATTCTTCGAAATTAAATTGAAATAAAAGTATAAAGATTGAAATTGAAATATACTAAACAATAGATACGGATACTTGCTTGAAAGTAGTAATTGAACTTTCAGCATCAACATCTTCGTTCATTCCTAGAGAAGAAAAATCATTTCCGCTGCTAAAAATATTACCAACGCCAGTTAAGACTACCATGCGTATATCATCGTTCTGAATAGATTCATGTAAGATCTGTGATAATTGTTTATACATCTGTTGAATAAAACATTACTGTTTTTCCATATGTTTTAAATTGTCAATGCTTTTATATTAACATTTCCTGCTTGTACAGCAAATATATTCACAAATTTGCATTCGAATGATGTTAATATGTCATATTGTTGTGCACCCCAACCTTAAAATTAATAATTACACAATTTATAATTACGTACCGATTCGTTGATAGCATTTTTTTTTTCTAGTCGATTTAATACGATTTTCTGAATACCATTTTCTATGGAACACAAAATATTAGATGAACTTTTAGTTTTCATCGTATAAAATAGTTGTTTATTTAAAGACTTTAATGTACACTGGATGAAAAACAAATCACGTCTCACGTATAAATTTTCTTCGAGAAAAAAAATAAGATAATTTGCTTGTCATTCAAAATTGGTATTACTATTATCAATAATATATTATGCATAGTTATAATATTTAAAGTTCAACAACTCTAATAATGTTCAGAAATTTTTTTAAAATTTTTAATTACTTACATATAATTATTGTTGTATTATGAAGAATATATGGAATATGAATGTTTGGAACTAATAACAAAATTTATTCATATAATAACATGATCTTTTACAATAAATTAAAAATAGGGATAAATAATGGAGGTACAAAATATCCATAATCTTAAATATATTCAATACTACCTTGTGTTTTCCTTTGTTCTCCACAAACCAGTAAACTACTTGATTGAACTTTAATTTTTCAAGTGCATTTTATGCACATCACTTACAATAATACTAGGAATTTACTGTTCTGCGGTAGTAACTTTAGCAAATCACAGCCACTATAACTTTTAGTTGGAAAGATTAAACGAAATATAGAAAGTAATGATTGTACTATGAAAACAGCTGCCAATATAGGAAAGTATATCATATGATTCTAATGTTCGTATAATAACATACTTTTGTACAAAATATCAAAACAAAGAGACATATTCACATAGTAAGCATGACTTGTTTTGTTTTAGCGATACACGTTTGTAAACGCTACAAACGATTATCCGTATGTTGCATTATGTATCTAATATTGCTTTTCAAATGGATACTTGAATTATAAATAACGATAATCGCAATTTAACTTATTTGTAGTAGTACCATTTGAATAAACCTAAAATAAGTACTGTAAGGATAGTGTATTTTTGTACTTATACATGTGTCGATATTATCATATCCGATGTACATATTTCTTTGTGACCAGCATTTGCAAATATGTAATCTACTAAAAATGATTGATTTCAAATTTCTTATTGATTTCAAAACTATATTTTGTAACCACAGATTACATGGCCATATTACTGTCTCCTAGACAACATTTCTACAAAAGTCAGTATTTCATAAATAGTAATGTTTGTACATTGTATAGAACTTATTTAAAATGGAAATATCATAAAGAATGTCTAAATGCTTATAATTATCCTGATGTATAAATTAAGACTTTCAATTATATGTAAACATTTTTCACAAAACAAAAGTAAATTAAGAAAAATTATTATATCTATTTGGAAATGAAAATTTTATTTAGAAATGAATTCAAATAATAATCTTTTTTCTATGTTCACCAAAATATGAAATTAGTCAAATTTTGTTTGCACAAACAATTCGAATGTAATCGAAATTTTATAAAAGATACGCATAAGATAAATTGTTGCCTTCAAATGTTATCTTTTCAGGTATAGTAAAACATTTAGAATTGAAGCGAGAGATACGATTATTAACGTGCATTGTAAAATCAGAAGTTGGAAATATAATAACAACTTTGGTATTTTAAAACAACAAAAATTCGATTAAATAAACGTAAACGACAATAGAATCAAAATAAATATTTACCGCAAATAATAATTCATTACCGGTAGTGTGTCTTTTCCTTTAGGATTTAAACATTTTCATCTACTGCTGTCTTTACTTCTTCGCCAAGCACTAGACTTAAGTAGCAGTAAAGTTGGAAGTAATTAATTTAATAAAGAACAATAAGGTAATAAGGTTAACGCTTAAAATATTAATATATTTTATAGAATTATTACGGCTTCAAAACTTTTTCGATGAATTTCTTCATGTCGTGCATTTCCTGTGAAAGTAATGATCATTGTTAAACATTTATAAAAAACATTGTTGTTTGTTTTTTATATTTTAGTTCGATTATCAATTTCTAGAAACACTGCAATAATTATAAAGCAGGCAAATTCATTGATTATGTTCATAAATCAAACTTAGCAATTTCAATTTTAACTATCATTCTTCCTGCCCAAATACATTATGCATTATTTTAATTGAGAAAATACATAATGCAGATAAGGGCGCCATCTGGTTGTTTGTGAGTAGCAAACCTATTAAAAGTAGACATATACTATTCTTACCTCATCGCAAGATGCATGCATCATTTCTGGATATGTTTTAAATTCTACTTGTGTCATGAATTGCTTGAGATGGGATGCAGTCATTTGGCCCCACTTGTATGGTACAACTGGATCATAGTCGCCATGACATTGTAGCAACGGAGTATTTCTATTTCCTATTGCTTCCTAAGAAACATGTAATATTGTAAACATTATAATAGTATAATGTAATATGTTTCTCACTGAGTACGTACAGCAGGAAATTTTTGGTACAAAGGAAGCCAACACGATAAAGCTATAACACCAGCTAAAGGTTCTGGGAATGTAAGAGCACTATATATAGCAAGGGCACCACCCTGACTAAAACCACCAAGGACAATGCGTTTTGTAGGTATTCCTGCTGCTACTTCTTCTGCAATTAAAGTGTGCACCATTTGTGCAGCTTTGCGTATACCCTCCTCATCTTCAACTCCACTTGGATTCAATGTTCGTAAGTCAAACCTACATTTTATTAATGCGTAAATCTGTATTCAATGTTTCTATTTGTACTTCAGTATTAGTGAACAAAATATCTCAATGTATTGTATACAGTTATTTGTGGCTCACTCACCAAGAAGGCATTCTAAATCCTGCATTTATAGACACTGGCATTGTTGGTCTGAAATAATAAACCATTATGTATTTACTCTTCTTATTCTGTTCATTTTTTTTTTTTATTAAAGGTATACGTACGCTGTAGGACAAATAACTTTAATATGAGGTAATCGTACTGCATTCATTGAACTAGCCCATCCATGTCTACAAAAATAAAGGGTCCATATTATAAAAGCATACGACTATTGTATTATATAATACATTACATCTTACCCTGTATCTCCCAATCCATGAAGAAATATAAGCTATAACATAAAGTATGATAAAATTATATTATACAATATTAATAAAATTATCTAAATACATGATATTATTTACCTTTATCTCTTCAAATCTTTTCACGCGTATGCTCAATAAAAGCGTTAAATAAGTGAAGTATTCGTTGCTTTAAAAAGTCACTTCTAGTATCAAGACCTTTGAACTTTAGAAGACAATAGACAAGTTAACTACAGAATAGAAAATAGAAATCAAAAAAAAAATGTGGCACGTGACGTACAACGTTTACATGATAATGTTGTATCAGGAATAATCAACTTATGGTTAATTAAGAATGACTTTCAGTTATGTATAACCAAAAAGAAAGTATAACGAGAAAAAAATCTTATTTTCCGCTTACTGTGGCTGTATGTCTGGCTGTTGCTGCTATCACCACAGGGCTCACCGATGTCATTATTTGTCGCGATTTTGGACGGGCTACGAGATAAAGAATAAACTGTATAACAATTCGGTAAAAATTGTGAATATAGAATGGCGGAGAAATCTCCTTGTCGTCACTTAAAATCCCCCAAAGTGAACAGATGGGGGATAGATCAAGATAGACGGAAGTTATGCGCATGCTTTACGAGATCATTTTCAAACGAAAATCAAAGATTTTACACAAACCTATGGAACAGCCCATCGTCAATATGTGTTAATTGCAAAATGTTTCGTCACCATGAAAAATTCATGACAGTATTCAGAATAGCAAAACTTATTACGACGAACTAATCAACCGTCTGACTAAGAATGTGATAAATAAATTTCAGATTTGATATTTATGTAATGACGTCCATCAGGGAATAGATATTTCTAGAAAATGATGTTATTTTGAATTCAAACGTCTTTCCATTATGTAAATATTTACCCTAACGAAGCTTTTAGAACTTTGAGAAGGTTCGGGTCGTGTATAAACGACAATATACCAATAATTTCGAAATCTTGTACATTTCTCAAATCAACTAAACGGTCCTGTGAATTTTGTGTTTAAACGACCAAGCATTTTCATGCGGGAAGATCGATCGTTTTCGAAACGTTAATCAATTTTGTTTAATCCATGAGTGTTTGAAGTGTTCAACGGTACAGACAAAAAAAAAAATAACTCTGAAACGTACATTTTCAAAGATACGCGAACATCCAAATTTTCATATTTCAATTAAAGAAAGTCGCAGGAAGGATATGCACGGAGCGCCATCATGGAACATATTGACCAATCAGAGGCGAGAAGACTCGTTCAGTCGAGTCTGCGACGTATACATTTCGGAATGCAAGCAGTAGCCCAGTGAAAAGATGGTGCTCTGAATGGTCGAGACATTCGTTCCGTGGTCGTTCCTAGCTGATGAACCGTGGTTGCCAGCCATATTGTTTTACCGCAGTGTTTGTTTTGGTGCAGCCTGGTCGAGGTACGAAGAAATCCGCGGAGATCGGCACGTAGGAAGTCAGAACAGCTAGAGTGCGTTTAAAGGAACTATTCAGACGGTGCGCGTATACGGTGGTTTTGCTGTATTTTTCGGCATAATCATCGTTACTCGCGGGTTAAGCCCATAATTATCTGTGGGTGTCAGTCGTGAACCAGGACGGCGAACGGTAGAAATGGCCTGCGCCACTCTAAAGAGATCTTTGGAGTTCGACCCGGTGCATAGTCATGGACGTCCTAGTAAACGACGAAGATGCGTACCAATGTGTGTTTCTCCCGGTACATCGACGCAAGCCAATTCCAGGCCACAGAATCCCTCGCCTTTCGGCGAAGTAACCCACAAACTGACGCCTGGTAATTAAGTATAAGCTACGGCCATTTTTCTTTTTATTGTTTCTTTATTTTTCCCCTCCGTTTCTTTCTATTTCCTCGCCACAATGTGACAGAGAGAAGGGGTGGTTAGGAGGCCGTTCCAGCGATTTAAAACTTGATTTCGCGACGTTTAAAAAGGGGGCGGGGAAGGGGTAGGGCGTTTTGGAGGGGGAGACGCGTAAATCATATGGTAATGTAGTAACGGACATCGAGAAATCAACCACCCTTTTCATATTTATACCCGGTTTTATACATTATTTTTAACTTTATTTCAGTTTTTAGAAATCCTTTGTGAGATATTATTTATTTTCTATTGTGTCCGTTATAAATTTCAAATGAATTGCAATTTGTTTACAAGAATATTTAAGTTCTATGGAATATAAATTAAAAAGATAGACTGCTGCACAAATCTCCATTATTTTTATTACTGTTCTCAATATTTCCTCAAACTTACATTATCGAAAATGAATATATTTAATTGTTCTACAATGTATTTAATCTTTGATTTTTTTTATGATATGTTATAAGTAGTACAATTCGTTTGTTGTAAGTGTTTTAAATGAGCATTGCAAGTTCAATATCATTAATTGCCATACCACTGATCTAAGTGGGTCAAACATACTTCAATAAGTACGACAGGTATTAATATTAACCTTAAATGTTATATCAATAAAATAATAAATTCATTGGATTTATTAAACAAGATTCTTTGAAAGGTCAATATAAAAAATATAATCTTCTAAAGAGGCACAATGTTTTAAGTGCAAATAATGTTTCTTATGTATAGAAAAAATGGTTGCCAATATAAGAGAAGAAATTCGGAGACTGCATCGACGCAAACAATTGCATTTTAGTCCTCAAAACAATAGTGGTGATTCTTCAGACATGGAAAGTCCTGCTAGTCCTTCGAGCCCCTCAGCATGTGGTTCAAATTCATGTAGTTATAATCCTAGTGGAAAGGAAAAACCATTATTCACATTCAAACAGGTACAAAGATATATTTATTATTCAGAACATGATTTACATTAATAGTAACATTAGATTTGATCGAATAATTCATTATTTCAAAGGTCGGTTTAATTTGCGAGCGGATGCTCAAAGAACAGGAATCACAAATTCGAGAAGAGTACGATCAGATTTTGAACATGAAGTTGTCAGAGCAGTATGATGCTTTTGTGAAGTTTACGTACGATCAAATACAGAAACGATTCGAGACAGCTGCAGCACCGAGTTGTAAGTAATTTTTGCAGGTCATACACAACAAAGTGTCACTTACTGTTTCTAAATGTATTTCTACTTCTAGATCTATCCTAAAACAAGATTCTTATTTATAAGGACATGTTTCTGTGAAGAATATTAGGTGAGATATAGATACTAACTTTCCTAATTTCAACCGTTCGGACCAAGTGTTTAATTCCTTTCATGAATATAGTAAGATTTTCTATCGGTGTTTTCGTTTTTCTATCGTTATAGATTTCTACTGTGTGAGACAAATTTTGCTTGAAGTTTAAGTCGAGGTATGCAGCACCGCCTCGCTCAAGAAAACGTCTTTAAGAAAATTCATACTATGATTTACTTTAAAAAAAAAGAAAGCAAAAAAAAAACATAAAAAGTAAACGTGTCTGGTAAAAAATGAAAAAAAATTAGTAATGTAAGTTTAGTAGAGATCTCGTTGTTTATACTTTCGGGTGTAAACAGTGTTCTCATGGAAGGAGTATACCAATATTTCGCGAGTATGCAGTTAACTTCGTCAGAAGGTCGAGTAATACACTGATATTTAATACCGATACTGTATCAGTGTATCACTTGACCTCTTAATAAAACTAGTTCCAATACTACGCAAAGCGACGGGATACTTTTCTCGCAAAGAACGTAGCTTTACACCTAAAAGCCTCAACAGTGAGATCTGTACAACACCGGGCCGTGAAAGCCACAAATCTCTAGTAAGTTTAGTAGGTTTGCAGCGACAACAATGATACTACGAAAATCTACAGTGTATACTATTGAATTTACATGAACTAACAATATTTGTACTGGCTGATGTTAGAAATGCGCTGGTATCAGGGAACTGTACTAAGATTCTAGTTATGTACAGATATTAATACATGTAGAAGTTAAAATACAGTGCATAACTATGCTTAAAGTCAGGAGCCACAAAACTTGTTTGGCTCGCACAGGGCTTTGTAAACGTCACGTAATCGATTTAAATTAGTTAAATGTTCAGTTCTTGCACGTTATAACGGAGAACGTTACGAACTATAAAGTAAGAATGCGAATAACTTTTTTGTCGATTTGATGGTACATATTGTATTAGATATTGCTCAATTATATGCAATAACAAATACTCTTGTAATTTACACATGCAAAAATGTGCAAGTGAAATCTTTGGTGAGAAATACTGTGCATACAAAGAGAGATTATAAAACCCATATACCAGGGAAAGTTGTTTCCATGGAGTTTTAATTATATCTTAATTCTAGAAAGTTGAAAATGTATGTATTTAGACAAATTTATTTTTACTGTCGTGATATGAAATGTTTGTTTTATTTTATGTATGATTTATTGCATGTATAAATTACCATTGTGAGCAACATTCCCCAAAATGGATGTGTTCGAACTTAGGTAACACGCATTAACTCACAGAATTAAAATACATAAAATTCTTTAAATAGATGCAAAAATTTGGTCGTTTTATAGAGATTAAACAATTGGTTCTGATTATTTTAAAGTGCATCATTTATGTGTTATGAAAACTTACATTCATTTGGACTTGCCTATTTGTTAGAAAATTTTTTGTTAGTAAAACATCTAATTTAAAATACAAACACGAGGATTTGTAAAGAGGTCAAAGTAACATAGTCTATAGCATTGTACGAACGTATTGTCAGAAACGAGTATTTGAAATAAAGATTTCATAAAATTTGGCAAATATTTCTGTTCCCTGGTAGCAACGACTTTCTGTAGCATAATAAAACAGTGAATAATGAATATATTATACCTATACTTTAACTGTGCCTATTATTAGACATATTTATCGCGATAATTCTAGTATATATTACTTACTGATATCGATCGTAAAATTTTTAGTTTATAATCATTCGTTTTTATATCGTATCTCGTTTTCTTGCGCTGATTTTGGCTTTTTCATCCTTCTTTTTTTTATACGCAAAAAAAAAAAAAAAGAGTTCAAATAATAAACTATGATTAATGTGAATGTGGTTTTCTTGGTTGCTGCATGCGATTTTTGTTGTTGTTGTGGCATGAAATTTATTCATATCAAAAAAGCATCGAGCACCAAGAAACATTTATCTGAAGGAGTCAGTACATTACAAATTTGTGTTATTACTATTTAAGAAGTATATATCGAAAGAACAATTGTTTCTCCATCTGTGAAATTACATTCTGAAGAGGGGCATTAACAATTGCCTTATTCATTCACAAAAGGTGTCTTTCAGTTACCAGAACGATTTGGGAACACAATACTAAATAGTGTTCGCACAATAGTGTGTACATAATATACCAAGTGTTTATGGACTGCTAAATGTGAAAAGAGAAAGGAATACAAGTCGTTTTATTTACTAATAATAAGTAATACCTACTTGAGAAACAATAGATATTGATTACCGTTAAGAAAAATTTGCGAAAAGATACACCGAAGTGATTCCTCGATCATTCAGGGGATTTAATTTCAATTAAAATACCTCCATATTATATTATGTAAGCACTTATTATCGAAATAAATACAAGTCCAAGACTGATCACGTATATTTCTTTATTTTAGCCTCTGAACGTGTAATTGCACATGCGTGTAAACAAAATACTTCTATTTAGAAATTTAAGCAATTCGAATATTCTGTAATCTTAATACTTGTTTTATGTATATTTACAATGTATTATTCCATGCACTAAACGAAACGATAAACAAACTATTGCACTACTTTTTAAATTTCATCACCTTCCTGGTTGGATATGCATGAGCTACTGAGTTAGTTCTCTGCAGTGCACGCAACAAAATTCATTACATGTGTGTTCTAATCTTATTAACCAACTTGTGTAATAAAATAATGCAATTAGTAATATGGCTTCGAGTAAAGAAGCCCCTCCGAGACTATATGAGGTTCCCTGTTCATGCTGGGAGACTGTCACTTCTGGGCGGGAAACAAACTTCGGCTAATTCATTTGATTCGATAAAAAAAAGTGCCAAATGTTTCCTCTCTTGCTTTTGGCTTACGTTGTAGCCATCAAAGTATTCAAAAAAACTACTCCAAATGGTAAGTGATAGAAAGCTGATGCTTAAGGTATCACAATACTCTATAGTATACAACTATTTTAAAATCAATCGTAATAAAAATGTTTCTATATTAATTACAGGAAAGCTTACAGTTTACCTTGGAAAACGGGACTTCATAGACCACTTAGATAGCGTAGATCCCATTGATGGCATCGTTGTTGTTGAAAATGATTATCTTCAGGGGCGAAAAGTTTACGGACAGGTAAAAAGAAACATCTGTCTTATTTATAGCCAGTATTTAAAAACGTTGATGCAGTAGATAATTAATTGATACATTGTGAAGGTGACGACAGTATTCCGCTATGGCCGCGAGGAGGACGAGGTCATGGGTGTCAAATTCAGCAAAGAACTTGTCTTATGTCGCGAGCAAATAGTGCCGATAAAGAAGGAGAAGCAAGATATGACACCCGTTCAAGAACGACTTTTGAAACGACTTGGAGCTACCGCCTATCCTTTCTTGTTCCAATTTCCACAGAACTCTCCCAGCTCAGTCACACTACAACCTGGCGATGACGATCAAGGGAAACCACTGGGTGTTGAGTACACTGTTAGAATATATGTGGGGGAACACGAAGAAGACAGGGTAATATGTTAATTTAAATTATACGTTTATTTAGTAGAATAAAAAAAACATATGGAAATGAACTTCAATTTCTATGCAGGGACATAAAAGATCATCTGTTGCATTAGCGATCAAAAAGCTACAATACGCTCCGCCCACGAGAGGACGTAAACTACCTAGCTCACTGGTTTCCAAGGGATTCACTTTCTCTCAGGGTAAATTGAACCTTGAAGTTACACTTGACAGGGAGATCTACTACCATGGCGAAAAAGTAGCTGCAAACGTTATAGTTACCAACAATTCTCGAAAAGCAGTGAAAAATATCAAGGTACTTAAACTGTGTTTAGCAACCTTAGAACGATATGTTAGATCAAATACTAATATTTTACATTTTACAGCTGTTTGTGGTGCAGCATTGCGAGGTAACGATGGTTAATACTCAATTCTCTCGAAACGTGGCCAGCTTAGAAACGCGCGAAGGATGCCCGATTACACCTGGCGCATCTTTTACAAAGCAGTTCTATCTTGTTCCACTGGCTAGTAGCAATAAAGATCGACGTGGTATTGCTCTCGATGGACATCTAAAAGTATAGAAAAAGTAACTTCGTTAAAAACAAATTCATTTTAATTGATTCTGTTTTTATGAAATCTTTTTGTGTATTTGATACACAGGACGATGACGTGAATCTCGCATCTTCGACTATGGTTGCCGACGGTAAAGCACCTAACGAGGCTATGGGTATTGTTATCTCGTATTCTCTGCGAGTGAAATTGAATTGTGGTACCTTGGGCGGTGAACTAGTTACAGATGTTCCGCTTAAATTAATGCATCCAGCTCCAGGTAGGCAAACTTAAATAATGGAAATAGTATAAGAATTCGCTTCTATATTTATATTATAACGCCAGCTCAGACCTCTCAGAGTCTTACACCAGCAAGTGTGTACATTTTACTTTTTATTGTAGGAGTTGCAGAAAAAGAAAAAGCTACTTTGAAGAAGAACAAAAGCGTCGACAGGACACGCTATGAGAATTCTTGTTATTCTAATGACGATGACGATAATATCGTGTTCGAAGACTTCGCTCGTCTGCGTTTGAACGAGCCAGAATAAATCTTTTTCAATAAGGCAAATATTTACTTCAAAATAATCTTAGATTAATCATACTTTATAATACATTTAACTCAGAACTTGGTAGAATAATATTAAATTAGTAGAATATAATAAAAAAAACAATGTATATATGTAGAATGCGTCGTTTCTAGGATTCTTTTGATGTAAATTATGCTGAAAAATTAAAGGGAGAATAAAAAGGTATAGAAGGTAATGGGTTACAATATCACTATATGTACGCAGTGACCTATGGAAGTAAATAAATATTAATATAAGAAGAGAAATGTAACAAAAAAAAATACAAAAAAAAGCGAAAAGTATCATACAAAAATGTATATCGCTTTAGAATTTCTATCCGATAGTGGTGGTCGGTTAGAAATTCACATGAAGGCGAACAAAAAAAAAAATGATTCCAAGTAAGCTTTATAAATAATTTATATTCGGCTATGTTTAAAACTTTCCCGCCTTACCAGAAGTGACATGTATGCTATTAATTTTGATTTATTATGATTATAACGTGTCTGTAAATGTTAATTTATTACAAACCGATGGCATTGTTGAGTTATAATCTGTATGTTAGAAGAAAAATAAAAACATTGCAAAATACGGACGTCTGTGTTGCAAAGCATTCCTTGGAAACATTGAAATATAGGACCATCACAAAAGTATTTGAATGATGAAAAATATTCGATATAAACATTTATTTAAAATGGCGAAGTATAAACACTAAATGTTACTGCTTAATAAAAATATTTATTTTAAAGTTAATATATTTTCAATATTTTTAAACGCTTAAACGTATCGTTCGGGAGCATTTAAATACTTTCGCGAGCCTCTGTATTCGATTAATCGAATCAAATGAAACTCGATCTTTTACCAAACCCAGAAAATTATTTATTTTATGACTATACAAAATAGTATAAGGATTTCAATAACCGTTCAGTCTTGTGACACATTGTTAAGTATTTAACAATGTTGACTGTATTTTGTTTAATCATACATATGAGAATAGTATTCTTGATATGCCTGAATGTATGCTTCTTTCTCTATAGGTGTCATTTCCGCGATTAATGTGTCGTTCACATCTGCAATGGCAACAGTTTTTCCCGCGACAGTTACAGTTGGTACAAGGTCATCATCTTCGGAATCCATTGTTTCTACATCTCCTAAACGATTTCAACAAATTTATATGCTTTTTCAATGTATACTAACTTGAAACTGGTTTATAAGGGCCATACCTGTATCAATGGCTTGCATTTCAGCAACTTCTTCGTTATCGCTACTATCACTAGATTCTTGAGGTAATACAGATTTTATAGCGGCTGCAGCATTTGTTCCTCCCTTCTTCTCATGAGCCAGCAATACGGACATAATATCTTCACCCTGTTTATTATTCGTCATAGTAGTATTAGTGGCAGTGGCTGCAGCTTTATCCAAAATGTTCTCTTGTGTGTTGACTCCATCAGGCTGAATACAACAACTATTAGTGATCAATCTTGATAAACAATTAAAATGGTGAAAGTAGTCATGAATATACCTGTGAGTCAGAGTTGATAACTGTACTTTCCATCATCCAGATTGGTCTTTCCTTCCTTCTGTTTGCTGCATTATCGTCAGCGGATTCATCGCCGATCGTAACATCTACTCTGGTGTCTTCTACCATAAAACCTGCCGACCTTGTAGCTTCTCCAGACCATTGTTCACCAGGTGCTCTTAGACTACTTGGTTTCCTTGTGTCGATACTAGAGACAAACAAATCATATGCATGACAATTTGTTTACAAGGTTAGTAATTTAATTAAAAATACATACCCCTTAATGGTGTTTATATCAACTGGTTCTGGCTCTAATATTTCAGGTGCCAATTTGATACCTTCCACTTCCCTTAATAAAATGTAAAGAGGTTCCAACTGTTCATTAAACTTGGCTAGTAACAGCCTTGAGTCTTTCTTTGGAAGGGCAGACTGATCTTCTTCTACTACTTCGCGACAAAATGTACATCTAAATTCACCAGTGGCCATATCAAACAATTGATCTGCCTATATTATTTTACATTAATAAATATCTTGCGGTCAATTATTTTGCAACAGTGTTTGTAAAATCATTCACTTACCTCAAGATCGGTAAAAGTTTTCAAACAATTTGTACATTTAAAACTTGCCCTACTGGTAGCATCTCGTTCTTCGGTTTCCATTCTTTTCCTCATTAAGTCTAACTTATATTTTACTACATTTACAAAAGTCTAAAACACATATATATACATATATATATATATTTCTTTAATAGGTAAGCAATAGAAGTCATATTCTTTGTTAATACTTTACCTTATAGTTAATAAAATAATAGTTGACTTTTTGTGCTTTTCCATCAGACCCAGTTTCCATTTTCAATCTTACTTGTATGAATTTATCATTACGCAATGTAGATATCCTAGCTCTTAACATTTTACGTTCAAATTTCAAAAGTTCACAGATGTCATCTTCTTTCATACCTGGACGCGCAAAACATATAATCTCATTAAATGAAAAATAATTTGATATATGTTATTTAAAATGTAATAATATTGTATTTCATTTATGACACACTTACATGGATTTCTAACCAACATATCAACAATCAATGCATCTTCTATTGTATAAAATCCACGTACTACTAAACGTGCTAATTGCTTTAAACTACTGGGAACTTCTGTAACAAGTCGTTCTTCACCACTCATTTTTCTTGTGGTTACATATAATAAAATATCAGGATTACTGAAAATTGTTGAAAAGAAAATGTAATTAATTCACATTGCATGTAAGTACATTATAAGTTATTATAGCAGTTTGTATAATTTAAAATTATTTATTTTTACAATTCATTTTATAAACTGTTGGCGTTATATTAACTTAAAAAAAAAAAATATTAGCATAAGATTTATTACAATCCATTTTATTAGATTTCATTCTATCCCTAATATGAAATACTAACCTTTAAAGTCGCATAAACAGTACTTTTATCACAAAATATCTTGAATCAGTGTTAATAGTAGTAAATTAAAATATACATCATAATATTATGCGTGTGTCCTTGTAAAATAAATAAAAAACAAAAGGACAAGATTCATTATTCCGTCGATCGTTTAAGAACGATAAGATACCGTTCCGACGGACGCTTGTTTATAACTTCAATAGTTTTTAGGTTATGTATTCGTGTTACAAAATTCCCAACAGATTATCTGTCAAATGACAGGGCCATAAAAACAACAGAATACAGTTTCCTATAGTTTGGCAAACATTATCAATGGCTACGATAGATAAAGTTAAAATTATTGTTGTCGGTGATTCTGGTAAGAATGCATTTCAAACAATTATACAATACAATATATATTTATTAGTATTGTTATTTGTACTTTGACAGTTACTACACGAATAGAATCAGAATTGCTATAATGTATATTGTTTCAAATCAATTTACTGTTTAATTTATTATTGGATTCAGATATTATATTTTGCTTGTTTCATATTCATTTTTATAATAATATTTTTAGGTTATGTGATCAGTATATCTTTGGTGATCTTTTATATACTTGTTAAATATTTTGTCGTTTTTCATTTATAGGTGTTGGAAAAACATCATTGACAAATATAATATGTCAACAACAGCCTATTAGTAATCCTTCATGGACCATAGGTTGTTCTGTAGAAGTTAAATTACATGAATATAAAGAAGGAACACCTAATCAGAAAAGATATTTTATCGAATTATGGGACATTGGTGGAAGTCAAAGTCATAAAAATACAAGATCTGTTTTCTATAATCCCACTAATGGTATAAACCTAATATGTTTAAAATAGTGTAATAATTAATGAAATTCAGGAACTTAATAATAGCAAATCATTCCTAATGATTTAGGTATAATATTGGTCCATGACTTAACAAACAGAAAGTCACAGCAGAATCTTCAAAAGTGGCTTGAAGAAGTTTTGTGTAAAGATAGTAATTACACAAAATCAAAACCTTTTGATGATTTTGATCCTGAAAAATTTGTAGGATCTACTCAGGTAGCAATAATCACTAGCAGTTTAAGTGTAGAATTTTGTGGAAGAATATGTTGTATAAAGAAAATTCTTGTTCACAGATACCAATTCTAGTTGTTGGTACAAAATTAGACCTAATTGCAGAAGTAAGATCAAATATCCATAGACGTTCCTCGACTATTGCAGAAGAATGTGGCGCTGATGAGATTTTTTTGGTATGTCTGCTATTTAGTTATTTAAGATTGTATGGAACGATATTTGGTTTCAATTGACTCTGTTTTTGTAGGACTGTCGTCAAATGAGATCATTAGCTGCTGGTTCTAGCTCATCTGTCAAATTAAGCAGATTTTTTGATAAAGTTATTGAAAGGCGTTATTATTCGTCAAGAGAAGGCATTAGTCCTGATAAACGAAGGCTACCAATGTACACTCCATACAGTGCAAAAGTTTATCACAATGACTGAAAATTTTTAAATTCTTTGGATCTACTGTAAGGTGCTATAATGAATGTCATTCAACGATATTCATAATGAGAGAAATCCATTTTGCCAATATTTAAAAAAAATAATGTAGCATTTTTAATTAAAAAAAGAAAAAGAACTGTCAAAATTTACAAAGCTATGTTTATTAGATTGAACAAAATTTTCATACAATATATTTTTGATAAAACTTATATTTACAAAAGCAAAACCGGACAGTTATAAAAGAATCAGATATTCATTAATATATTTGTTTTTTGTTTATTACAAAGTTGAGACCCTTCGAATTCGGGTGTTTTTACGCCTGTATACTCTCGATTATGCTACTATTTCAGTGATAAAATGGTCTTAAAAATTATTATTTTAAACAATTAATATTAAAGAAACTGTTAAATACATAGTACGCTCTAGTTTATTATTATCTGTTTATGTAAATACCCATGTCACGTGTATAAAGTATTAATTTGATTAAAATTGTAAAAAAATAAGATGCATTTCGTCTGTTCCAATTTTCATGGAACTACGCGATTTCTTCTTTGTGTGTTAGGTTTTATGAGTCTATCGTCACTCTTATGAACGATCACTAATAATAATGGCGGGATTAAATATTCCCATAATTTTTTTTTTTTTGATTACGTCACACTGTAGCGCGGGATAGAGAAAAATTTCAAACATTCAATCTGGTTTCGTTATCGATTTTTACTCATCGATATCAAGATAGTGCAAACGTATGGATAATAATGTGATTATGAAAAAATGAAGAGAAAATTCTACACGTTTCAGATGTATGTACATATTTGATTAATTAGTTCGTTTATTCGAACATTATGCTTTATACTTACCTTTCTAAATTTCCTAGTGTGAGTGTTCTATTCTGAGGTAGATACATATACATATTGCATTTTCGTACGTAATATAAAGGTTAATGCGCGTACCTGATCGTCTGTCAAACGTAACTTACATCGAACATGTTAATATCTCTAATCGTATTTATTTGAAAGTTTGACCGCATCTAGTCAATCTAGTCAATTTAATTCGGTTATTTCAATTAAATGTAAATTTCCCCAAATATTACGCTACAAGAGTGAAATTGCACTTTTTATTGACTAATCATTAGCACGTGCATAAGTGATATGTATAACAAATAATGACCTTTTTTTTTTAGGACATTTCCTTCTATAATGACTTGTTTGCTCCCAAAGAAATTTCCAAAGCACAGCTGTCTTTCAAATTTGCTGGCACAGTTTCAACCTCTAGGTTTTGTACAGAAGTATGGATATGCCACTGATGTTACTTTGGACAAGGAGGGACCCATTGCTCTTTTAAAGGCTAAAGTGGCTAGAGGAGAATTAATGAACGATGATCATCAGATGAAAGTTGCTGAAACTTTGCAAGCTATTTATGAAGAAACAAATGGATACAAGCCAGAAGAATCTGGTCTATTAGACAAATGGCTTGGTAGAAAAAGGCCACAACCACCAAAAGGATTATATCTTTATGGAGCTGTAGGTGGAGGTAAAACAATGTTGATGGATCTTTTCTATGAATGCTGTCAGGTAGATCGTTTTGCAGTTTCTGTAAGTAGTGCACATGGGGAGCCAAACCTTCTGTTGGTTATGGATATGACAATTCGTAATATTTTTCAGAATAATTCGCACATATAATAGAATAATTGCTGCAACAAAGGGTTTACTTTATATAACAAAGGAAATAAAGAAAACTCTTATCTATGATAAAGGTACTACATAATGGCTTTCCATATGCAGTACAATATAAAATATATCTTCTAAATTAGGAACAAACAAATAATTGTTGCGAAACATATTACTCCAGATTGAAAACAAGCGAAGGGTTCATTTTCATTCTTTTATGGCGGATGTACATAATAGAGTTCATGAAGTAAAGAAAACCATTGTTCGAGATGTTAGCAGTACAAAGCTTCAACCATTCGATCCGATACCACCAGTTGCCAGAAGCATCACCGAAGAGGCTTGGTTAATTTGTTTTGATGAGTTTCAGGTTTAAAAATGGAACATATAATTGAATATAGAGGATTCAAACTAACATACATTAATAGAAAATATGTATATCACAGGTAACTGATATTGCAGATGCAATGATATTAAAACGATTATTTACGGAATTGTTTAGCAATGGTGTAATAGTAATTGCAACCAGTAATAGAGCACCGGATGATTTATACAAGAATGGATTGCAAAGGGGAAATTTTGTTCCGTTTATACAGATATTAAAAAATTATTGCATTGTAAATTCCTTAGATTCGGGTATAGATTATAGATTGAAAACTGGACTTAGCGATGAAAAAATTTATTTCATGTATGTAAAACTATTCATAGATAGAATATACAATGAAACATTTGCTTATATAGATAAAATAAATTAGATAATTATTATAGTAAAGGAAAAGATGCGGCAAGTAAGAATGTAGACAAGGTGTTTAAGTATCTATGCTCGAAGGAGAATGATATTGTGAGACCACGTACCATTTGTATAAGAGGTCGCAATGTTAATTTTCAAAGAACTTGTGGGCAGGTGTTGGATTCCACGTTTGAAGAGTTGTGTGATAGAGTAGGTTCTTTAATATCTTCTTCTACTTTCGATATCATGTGTATTTTTATATGTATATCTCTCTTGTATATTCTTACATTTATTTGTAGCCCCTTGGTGCTAGTGATTATCTAGAACTAAGTCAAGTATTTCACACTGTGTTTATAAGAGATGTTCCACAATTAGATTTTCGATTTAAATCTCAAACTAGAAGATTTATTACATTAATTGATACATTGTATGATAATAGGGTAAGATCATGTCTTTAACGCTTGATTTTGAGTAATTAAATAACTTCAGGAATCTACCATGTAAATGAACAATTTCTTAGGTACGAGTTGTTATATCTGCAGCTGTACCGCATACAAAACTGTTTGTGGCAGAAGGTAATACTGATTATACAGATGAAAAGAGAATGTTAATGGATGATTTAAAAATATCGCATGGTTCTGTAAGTTAAATGGTATTAGTTGTTTTTAAATGTTGATGCATCGTATTATAATTTTATAATATTTATAGGATGATCATAAATCTAATCTGTTTACCGGGGAAGAAGAGCTCTTTGCCTTTGATCGTACTGTGTCACGACTTTCAGAAATGCAAACTGCACAATATTGGGAACAATGGCAACATCATAGATGATATTAATTCAGATTAGCAGAAATTTCAGTAGTTCCTTTTTCTAGTACATTTATCTAAGTCAATAAATTATAAATTCTTAGTTAAATCTATTGTAACTAAGTATTATGTTAATATGAAAATGTTCATTTTCTTAGGCACGGTACTTGAAATTTATGCAAAATGTTTTAAATAATTTAAAGTATTTATAATATTATTTACTTCTGTTTTAATATTTATTTACTCTAATATTTATTTGTGTATAATGTACAGCAATAAAAAAAACTATTGAATTTCATTCGCTACTTTCACAATTCGTTATTGCAAAATAAGTGAAACGTATTAAACAATTTCTGACGATAAACACACAACGCGTGTCAAAGATATGCATGAAATTAATAAATTACGTTGATGATTTAAGAAAATAAAAAAATTGTTATCTATCGAAATACATCAACATGATAATATACCGCGAAACTACATGGTTACAGTTTCATTATTAAATCGATTAATCGATTCAATTAAGTAGGGACAAATAACGACTGATATATTCTATTGTGCAAAATTCATTTGCAAATAGATTAATTTCTAACCAAAATGTACCATATTCGCAGCATCCTGCTTTTATCGTTTAATATTAATCGTTTTATTACAAATACACACAAAACTTACATCTTGCATCATATCACGTGCAAATAATCACAAAATTATAAACGACTGTATTGTTATCAAATCGTACTTTTCAACGGTATCTTCCATAAAATTCGTGGCACAGGCACTTACGTTTCTTTCCCATTCTGTCTCACTATTGCGCACCAGTTTCGCTTTCTTCGGTAATAATTGAGTTAGACGAAGGACACTTTTCAATTATTCATAATAGATACTATTTATTCCACTACAATGGATATTCAAAAACTGGCTAATGGTACGTGATTTAATGTTCCACATTAAACGTTACAAATTGCTTTTTATACCAAACATTAAATTTGATTAAAATTGTATTTACAAGTACATTTTTAACTTTTATGCGCATTAATTAAATTTAAAAAATGTTTTAATTCCTTCATTTCAGTTACAATGAATTTTGATCAATCAATGATAGATGAGAAAGTTAATTCTGTACGTTCCAAAGTTAATGCACTGGAAAAAGATACTAAAACTAGTTGGTTAATGAAAGCAATAAGCTATATAGACTTAACTAGTTTAGGAGGGGATGATACACCTATGAAAGTCAAAGCTGTTTGTGCAAAGGTAACCCTAACTATATACAGTTATGCTTGAATGTATTTGTAACAATGTGTTGATATGTATGTGAAATTCTATACATTAATATATCATTTTAGGCTGTTAATCCCCTTCAGTTATCACCTATACCAACAGAATCTTTACATACTGCAGCCCTATGTGTTTATCCTTTGAGACTTGCAGATGCAATGGCTTCGTTAGAAGAACTTGATAAAGAACATAAAGTTGCTATAGCTACTGGTAAGTAACGCACTTCTTTGTTAATTTAACACAAATTGTAGCATAATACAATACACAAAATATTATTAATCTGCGAGCAGTAGGTGGAGGATTTCCATCTGGACAATTTCCATTAGAAACTCGTCTCAGAGAAGTAGAAATAGGTATTGAAAATGGTGCAGATGAGATTGATATTGTCATCAATCGACCATTGGCTATAATGCACCAATGGCAAAAATTATACGAAGAGTTGAAATTATTTCGTACAGTTTGCGGCAATAAAGTGTGTTTGAAAGTTATACTTGCCACTGGAGAGTTAGTTAACTTGGAAAATGTATATAAAGCATCTATGGTGGCAATGATGGCTGGAGCTGATTTTATTAAAACATCTACTGGAAAGGAAACAATAAATGCAACTTTACCTGTTGGAATAGTTATGTGCAGAGCAGTTAAAGATTATCATGCGGCAACACAGAAAAAGGTACATGGTTTTGTCTTGAACAAAATACAACGAATCATGTTTAATTTGTCGGATATTTACTATTAAGTTGCATTATCTTCAGGTTGGTTTCAAGCCTGCTGGAGGTATTAAAACTGCACAAGAGGCATTGGAATGGATAATGTTGGTGCAAATGGAATTAGGAGACGAATGGTTAACCAAAGATTTATTTAGAATTGGTGCATCCAGTTTATTGGATGATATTGTTGGAACAGTATGTTCAAAGTAATTTTGTCTCATTTATGCAATGCAATGCTTTTTATATTTTTATATGAATGCATGTATATAACCTTTATAAATGCACACTGGAATTTTATATTATTTTTATATGCATTTCAATAAAAAGAAAGCTGTACGTTATCAAATATTTCCCATATTTCCTACCAAATTAAGATCAATTTTTAAAATTGTACACATCACAATATGAATTGAACAAATCGACAAATTGACGAAAGTGAATACGACGAACGAACAGTCGAAAAATTATCACTAGTAAATAGTATTGTGATGTAATTAGGTATTAATCTCAAGTATTATAATGTATCTGGCGAAGAAGCAATTTGTAGTATATTTTAAAATGTTCCACACGAAAATTTAAACGCATCTATCCGAGTTCCATATTGTTCAAACTGATACACAAGATGTTTTAAGAACGATTTAACCAAATAACTTCAAATTATGATGTTATTTAATAAAATTATTTTTTCTTATTTGTTACTGAACCGAAATAAAATTTAAAAAACGATGCTTTCTTATACCTTCAAGAATGTCGAGAAATGTGAAATTGAAACTCTCTCTATCAAGCGGCGCCATTTTGTTAATTTTTGTTCTTTTTCCATAACAATGGGTTCAGTATCCTACAAATTTCATATAGATTAGAATTTAACTTTGATCGATGACTTTATAGTACTTTATGAGGTGTGAAAATACATCCAGTGAAAGTATGTTTTCTCATTATGCTACAAGACAAAGCGCACAGACATTACTGTACATCGATTTCCTAGCTATACAAATTCCAAAACTACAACGTACGTAATCGATAAAATCATGTATAGAATTTGATTCAGATCTACATTATACTTTTCTTAAATTTCCAAGTATGTACAATATTTCGAAGATTTAAAATGAGACGATTTCTTAACCGACTGGCAATATTTTGGCGCCATTTTGACTACAGTGGCGTCGCGAGGATTTCCTGATGTGTTTTGAGACACCGCGAGTTCGTGCCTTTTCCGTTTAGAAAACCAAGATGGTAAGTTTGTCACGCACTGTCAATATAAAATCCATTCGCATCGAATGTACGATGCGTCGTAGACGGTCAAATTAAATTAAAATGTAAACTATAAAAACCGGAGTGAATATTGATGGATATATAATTCCTTAAACCCATCGTATTTTTAATCGGACAGAAAATTGGTTAGGTTGTGCGAATACGGTTCATTTTGTTGTCTCGTACGTTTATCAATGCGTCGTATGAACACTTGTTGACATAATTTTTTTTATAAAGATAAACGTCCGATGTGATAGATGCGGTTAATGCATCTCGTTTAAAAATTCCAGTGTAATTAGCGAAATAAAACAAGAAACATAAATGGTAATCTAACCTAAAAATACAGTGCGGCAATGTAGAGTGAATTAGTCGATGTCTTCGACATTGAATACATTTCGTTGAGTGCGTATGCTGCTGGTTTAGTGTTAATAATGAAAATGTTTTAAACATTTTCAGGCTCGAGGTCCAAAGAAGCATCTGAAGCGTCTTAATGCGCCGAAAGCATGGATGTTAGACAAATTAGGGGGTGTGTATGCTCCGCGTCCATCTACAGGACCTCATAAACTCAGGGAATCACTCCCTCTTGTTATTTTCCTTCGTAACAGACTGAAGTATGCTTTGACTAACTGTGAAGTAACAAAAATTGTGATGCAACGTTTGATCAGAGTTGATGGCAAGGTCCGTACTGACCCCAATTATCCTGCTGGTTTCATGGGTAAGTGTACATGTCATATTTTTTCCGACTGTATGAATGGTGCCATATCGAAGCTGCAATATCTTTTAAATGGATACTTCCAGTCAAACAATGGCAAACATTAAACAAAAGCTCTTTACTTTGGTCACAGATCGAGTAGTATATTCTTTCTGTATCACCCAGAAAGTGCACATTCTTTTCCTATGTATTCAAATATTTTTAAAACGTAATACTAGAAATAAAGGCTAAATAAGCTTTCGCTCGTTTCAGATGTAATCACCATTAAAAAAACTGGTGAATTCTTCAGATTGATTTACGACGTTAAGGGACGTTTCACCACCCACAGAATTACTGCAGAAGAAGCTAAGGTATTTATCGGTGACACGAAAATATAGTTTGGATTGTTTTCTGGTTTGATTAAAAAGTTAATTTTTTTTTTTGCAGTACAAATTGTGCAAGGTGAAGCGTGTTCAGACTGGACCTAAAGGTATTCCATTTTTGGTAACGCACGACGGTAGGACCATTCGTTATCCAGATCCTCTAATCAAGGTTAACGATACCATTCATTTGGACATAGCAACTAGCAAAATTTTGGACTCTATTCGATTCGATTCAGGTATAATATTTTTATTTCTATACATGGTTTACCTGTAAATATGTTTGTGGGAAAGGCCGCGAAATATTAATTCTTATGTTACAGGTAATCTTTGCATGATTACCGGTGGTAGAAATTTAGGGCGTGTTGGCACGGTCGTTAGTCGCGAGCGTCACCCCGGATCTTTTGATATTTGCCACATAAAAGACTCGCAAGGACACACTTTTGCTACAAGGTATTTTTCATCGATAATTATTTATTCATATAGTAATATACAGTCCATTTAAAATTTTGCAAAAAGTTTGAATTAATTTCTATAGTGGCCATAATCGAAGCTACGGTAATGCGTAATAAATATTGTAGTCAAAAGTTGGCCAAAATGAAGTTCCTTTATATTGGTCACTGTATGCTTTTACGTAAGCTTCTCAGTATTACCCATTTAGGAAACAAAAACGCTTTAAAATTCATTTTATATTACTCGAATGCATCAGAGATTATAACGAATCGTTTTTATAGGTTGAACAATGTATTTATCATTGGCAAGGGTACGAAACCGTACATTAGCTTACCAAGGGACAAAGGTGTTAAGCTTTCGATTGCCGAAGAGCGCGACAAGAGGTTAGCAGCGAAGGGCGTGAATTAATGTACATTTTCAAGAAAACTTTCAATAAACCGAGAATTTCTTGGTGAATAAAAAGACGTGCTTTCACCATCATCCTACACAACAATTATCTTCGCACAGGACCCACATATCCAGAACACATTAAAGAGACAGAACACGAATGCGGTCTCTTTCATCGTAGTATTTAGCGTAATTACATTAAAATCTATCTTGCTATTTAAAAAAATATCATTAACGGTTTGGCTGTTGAAACTGCGTTAGATGAACAGAGCGGCGGTAGAAAATCAAAGTTCAATATAATTCGTGTAAATATCACGATCCTTTTAAATCGCGTTCGTAAAAATGATTAAATCGTCGAAGCGTATCGTGCCGAATATTGCGTTAAAGACGAAGAAAAAACAGAACGCTCGAAAGACAAGGATTTTTGTTTTTATAATCGATCGTCACTTTCCTGGCAGCCAAATTTCGGTAGTCAGTTCTAGCGCTTTTCGCAGCATAGCGTTACATTGTTCGTCCCTATATTTCTCATTTTTCTTATACACTTCTTTGGCAGCTTTCAGATACCTGAAAAAAAAAAAACAAAGTCGACGAGTTGAACAATTGTCGTATCCCGACGTTGTTTAAACGCATATAATCAGGGACCGCTACTTCTGTATACAAAGAACCGTGTTCTTAATGTCCTTCTCCACGACGCGCGAAGACTCCGACACCGACGACGGCGCATACTCCGTCGCATTGTCATCGTTCGTTCGAGTCAACGGGTAGATGCGTACCCATCCACCTTCCTTCACGCATGGTGTACTCCAGTCCTTGCCATTGTCCCACACCGACGTTTTATCGTGATTTTCTGGATTGGTGCCCCGGAAACCGCGAGGAATATACTTGTCCACCAACAAAGGATTGTAACGGGACCACGCGTTCGAACAATCGTGCAGAGATGATCGTCTGAGCTGACGATCAAAATTATTTTATTAAATACAAATGCAAAGCATTCAAGGGTAGACAAAATCACGTGTCCGCGACAGGACCAAAATGGCGTAGAGACAAACGACATTCATACATACAGTAGGTTGAAGTTCCGTGCATAAGTTTAGAAAACCGTCGGTCTCCCTGCCAGTTTTGGATTTCCTCTTCGCGGTTCGACCTCCACAAAACTTGGAAGACACTTCCACCTCGTCGTCGACCGGGCTCGCCGACCATATCTTGAATAGAGAGAGTCCAGTGTTGCATACCGGAAGACCTAGTAAATCGAACAAATCGTGCAGCAGCGGTTTCTTCACCTCCGAGTCGATCTCGCAGTCGTTGCTCAGAGCCGGGCTGACGTTGACCTGTCGCAGCACCGATTATCCACGCGTTAGGGACGATCGCTTTGGTCTCGTAACGAGATCGGTGTATTTGTTCACCTCGAGTAGCCACGGTTTCAAATTCTTGTCGATCAACACGTCGAACCCGAAGAATTCGAAGCAATTGGAAGATTTAGGTATACCCGCCGCTTGGCTCAGTATCGTTAGACTCACTAAACAGGAGATCCTCTGCCAGAGGAACCAGTCGAAGTAACCCGTCTGCTCGAAATACCTTCTCAACTGTTTGAACGTCCATTTGCAACCTATGAAAATGAAATTTAGCTTTCGAAATAAATAGCTTTCGAGAGCCTTCGAAAACAGTTTCAGAATGGTTTATCGTACCAGAACCGACGCGTTCCTTCTTCTCCGCGTACCCTGGACCCAGCTTGTTCAGAGAGAAATTGGTCAAATGCCGGAAGGGATCGTTCAGGTGTTCCAACGAGAATTTCTCCGTGGCGAAACGCGTCAGGCCTTCCTTGTACAAGTATATCGTCAAAGGACGATACGAGGGTACGCAGACGTACAATCGTAGATCGAACTTGTAGCCGCCGATCAGCAGAGGATTCTCGATGTACCTTTGCACGATCGTCGTGTTGTCGTACGTAAGGTCGCTCAGTTTCTGAAAAATATTCTTTTATTCTGTCCCTGTCCGTGGCGAGATCGTTCGATACGATGAACGATATGCTCACGCGAAAGAGGAAGATCCCTTTTCCTTGGCTCTGACCGACCGGCTTGCAGATCCAGATCCTGTCCTCATCGCAACGGCTGCATTCCTCCGCCACTTTCGTGTATTCCGACGGTAAGTTATACCCTGCTGGACTATCATAACGCGTTTCAATTTTTCTAACGATCGAACACTCGTTACAGAGATCAAGATCGTTACCTGAAGTCGTAGATCGAGCCGTGCATTTTCTTCATGCATCTCAGGTGACGGATGAGATTGTCTTTTCTGCAGATCGAGCTCCCTTTCGGAATTCTATTGACGAACTACGAGATCGATAGCTTAGACGTCTTAACTAGGGAATGATTATTGCAAGAACAAAGCAGGTGCAACAATTAAGGTAACATTATGCAATTGTTTTACCAATTAATTTCTTATCTGATAAGACTTTACGAGTAAACTTTTAGGCGAACGAAAGGACCCGATGTATCGTTACCTGCCAGGGCAACGGCCTGTAATGAGGCGAAGGGAAACCGCCGGACCGCCACCATAAATTCCATCGATCTTTGAATACATTATTGTCACCGGTGTATTCCCTCCAGCCGCGTTCCGTGCAAACCTGTGGAAAAGTATACTAGTCTCGTTCCCTTATTCGAGCTCACTTAGGCTAATTGTAAGCAGGAACATCCCTTTTTTTCGGGGTAAATGAATTCGATAGATCGTGTCGAGTTTGAGAGATAAAATATTAATAATACTTGGTTAAACCTGTGGAAAAGTATACGAGTCTCGTTACGTTTTCGAGCTCACTTAGGCTAATTGTAAGCAGGAACATCCCTTTTTTCGGGGTAAATGAATTCGATAGATCGCATCGAGGTTGAGACATAAAATATTAATAATATCTGGTTAAACCTGTGGAAAAGTATACGAGTCTCGTTCCGTTTTCGAGCTCACTTAGGCTAATTGTAAGCAGGAACATCCCTTTTTTTCGGGGTAAATGAGATCGATAGATCGTATCGAGTTTGAGACATAAAATATTAATAATACTTTAAGTGGTTAAGCGGTGAACAGCGGACGTACAAAAATTGTAAATAATTGTCAAAGTATACTTTTGTAAACTAGATTCTTGTTACTGCAACATGGAAATATGCGTAGGGTATAAGTTAGTTTAAAGAATTTTGAAACCTTTATCAATTTTTCGAACTTTGACCCTGTCGTAAGCCTTTAAACGCGCGACTTTCGGGTCAGGCGTAAAGCACCGGGTAGGCGGCGATTAAATCCCGAATATTACGCATTCCAGGGTTCGCAAAGTTTCGAGCATGCACGCGAAAATAGCGGAGAATGCCCTTGATTTATTTGTCGTGTTATTAGAGCATTAAGAATGGCTACCGCTATACATCAAAACCGAGCCAAGGCCTTTAATTAGAATTAAATTCGACCGTATACTCCCTGTCCGTTGTTACCGGTAGCCTACTTTTATTGTTCGACTGTACAATGAAACATTTTCTTACAACTTCGTAATCGATCCGGCCCGAAAGAACGTCGACTCCATTTACACCACCGTTGCCACTGTTACGTACGGATACTTTTCGACGTTACTTCGTAGCCTGTTATCGGTCTCGGGACGCCCATATTTAGACTAACAAGGGAAGTTATCCGGTCGATCAATTAGTTAACAAAACCAAGGGTTGCAGTTATGGTACTCTAAAATGGGTATAAACGATGCGGGCTTTTCAATACCAAAAGGTTCTTCATCCCTAATTTAGATCGTTTCATCCCCCTATTCACAAAAGAGGAAAACGAACTGCAGCCGCGTATCGATTCGTGTTATACTTCTGAATTCTTTCGCGACAAACGATCAGACTGTTCGTTCGGTTGTGCAAATTTAACAATGACGACAGAAAATGCCTGTCCTGCTCTAATTATAAACGATCGACTTTGGCGTCGTTGTAGCCTGGTTTCCTTACCCAGAATCGTTAGCGAAACAATTTTTACGCAACGTTTCGCGTTCCGTCTAGAGCAGCATTTCCCAACCTTTTTCGGTCTAACGCCCCTTTACGAAATCTTTTTCAGGCCAATCACAACGATTCTATCGAGCACTCGAAACGAGTTAAATATTGCTATAAAAGTCACATTGGTATCGTTCAATTTTTAATTTTAATTTATTTTTCAGATCTGAGGGGGCAGAGATCATCTATACCACGAGGGAACGTAGCTTTTTTATACAAAAAAATCAGTATATGGTACCACCGCGAGAAATTTTCCTTAACACTAGTCAAAATGATCCATTCGTAATTTCTAATAAAACTTGTAAAAAATTTATCGTAATTTTCTATAAGGGAATATATAAACACTTATTTCCATTGCATTGTATATCTCTTCGCGTATCTGTCGTTTCAATTTCTTTGGTAGAAATAAACACGCTACAATTGTCGGTAGTTCTAGCGTTAATGGAGACAGAAAGAATTATTAATAACGTCACGATTCGTCGACAGCTACCAACGAGGCCCTCTTTACGAGGGAAGCCGTGTTTCGTGCAAGCCGGGAAGAGACAAAACAATCTTTTCCGTGATCCACGACGTCTCTATTCTTTGCCCTTTTATTATTGCATGTGGCACTTACTTAATAGCCCCCCAACGGTGGTTCTAAAAGTGGTGCACGCAAAAGCGCGTCGCGTCCCGCTCGGCTCGACAGGTATGCACGTGCATACGTACACCGTACGTACCTTGAAAAGTATTCAGTTCAAGGTCACGACTAAGTTTGTAATCGTGTCGAGCAAATACCAAGCGACATAAACGCGTGACAGTGTCCCGATATTTATATGTACACAGGTAGCGATTAAAAATTACGAGAATCCGGCCCAAAGTTAACTTCAAAGTCCCATATTCGAAATGCAATCGTTGCTCGAGTACCTCGATGAATCTCTGTCGCCGAATACCGAGATCTTACATATTTCTTTTAATTTGTTTACGTCGAGAAATACTCGTGCACCGTGTCTGACTATTATCACTGGGCGGAGACTATACCACTGTAATATGTATTTCTATCTACGGGTTTATTCGCACCTGTTGCCGTAAAATCTGTTACATCGATTTGTCGACCGACCGTGGTTAAAAATACTTATCCTACTTATTATTATCCGTAGCCAAGTAAAATTGACACGGGGAAAAAGTTGTGTTCTCAAATTGTGTTCCGTATGCTAATTTTGTTTAGTTATAGCTTGCGTTGTTTTGTAAATAGAAATTGGTTACGAAATGCCACCAAATCGGGGGAACCTTCGGAGGTAAAGGCCAGAAGCAAAGGTATTAAAAAATTCAGACTATAGTGCTCGAGGTCAGTCATAAATCACTCGACTTATTATTATGCACGGACTATTTACAAGTTTGAATATATTAACATCTTCGTTATATATTGATTATATAATTCTCTTTTTTCAATTAGGATTTTTCGAGGAATACTTCTCTACATCGCAGGAACACAATATGGAGAACACTAAAGGGTGTTTTAACGCAAGATGGATCAACGTCTTCGAACGCCAGACTGATTTCTAGAAACGCTATATTTTTTACTTTCGGTTCAGCGATTTATACCTGTACAAGGAGATGGGGTCCTGCACCATTGTCGTTAAGTCTGAAGACGAAGGGCCCGTCCAAGTACTTCACTGCCATACCGGAACATTGTACTCAGACGGGACGCGGGAAGACGATTAGGTCAGTAGATCATGCCTCGACCGACAAACGTTGACGGAGTCTTCGGTTCGAGAAACGGAGGAAATCGTGTGCTTGTCTGAAAACATAAATCAAATTGTTCGAGCATATACAGAGCCACGGTTTCAGAAATTCGGAGTAAATATTCAACACTCGTGTCAATGGTTTTAAATAGAATATCTACGAGTCTAGGACATTCCAAGTCCATGGTTCTTATATACATATTTGATCCAACTCACCTTTCTCGAGTGTGATGTGATCCTCTATCTCGCCATAGCTCGAACTTTTCATTCATAAAAACGTTACGGTCCTTCGAGGCTTGAACAATTCAGGCATCCGTGTTCGTATTAGTGCGTTCCGGTCCGAAGGATACCATCCTGTCTCGTTTCGTTTGTTTGTCACAGAGATATCCCTCAGCGAGCGCGGCTGGTAGCTCCCCGAGCCGACATTCTTCGCGACTAGCAGCCTTTGACATTCAAATATTTCGATGGAACCGCATGCAGGCGAGCCGGAATCCCGATTCCCACTGGTGCACCGCCACGTTTCGGTCTACGCAATCGCTTTGACCTGGTCGCAGGTGCGCAGGTTGCCCGTATGCCGGATCTCCTCGACGCTCTACAGCTTTTATGGGCCTCCGGTGGACACCGCGACACCGCAAGGACACCGGAAGTCTCCCAAGTCGCGAGTCCGCGAAAGAATTTCGCCGATACTCCTTTACAGATCGTTATCGCGTACACGCGAGTTTACCCTAGGTGCGAGAACTACTCGATATCGAATATTCGAACGCTCGAAAACTATTTTAACATCTCAGCCCACGTACAAAATATTCGATAGAAAGTCCTGATTCGCATCATAGTTACCAGGATAACCGAAAGAATAACCGACGGTTCAAGTTCGAGCTTCCAGGGTCGTTGTTCTCTTTCGCTAACCCCTCTCGAAACAGATTACGATTTTGCTAAAACAAAAATTCTCTCCTCCTTGCTCTGACCTTCCGGGGGAGTCTCTGTTCACCGAGTAGTCGAAACGCTTCCGGTGGAGCTCCTTGGAATCTATTTTCGCGATACGTATTAATAGGCGCACGTTCATTGAAGTCCGCGGCGATGACGTATTTGTTGCAAAAAGACTCGCCAGAAAAATGTCTCGCGTGTCTGGGGGCTTCGGAGGTAGGAGGTACCGCAAGGTTACTTTAACGACAAATCGATGAGACGTTCCATCAGCTACTTCCTCGTTAGGGACGAAACGGTTTCCGACTTAGCACTCGACGCGTCTTCGAGCTCCTCTTGCGCTGTGAACACTTTCCCTTCGAGAACTTGACCACGATCTCGAGACACGGGCGATTCGCGTGACGTCGAAACGTTTCTTTGTTTCTATTCGTGTCCCGTGACATTTTGCTGTTTTCGATGCGATAATTATCGTTATTATTAGCTTCGTGTACGAGTTTACAGTGGCGGATCCAGAGGAGGGGTTTTAAATTATTATTCAATAAATGTCAAACCTTCTGGATTCGCTCCTGCGTTAGCCATAGAATACAAGGCGAATTAAAACTCTGAGAAACTTGATTTATAAATAATTTAAGGATATTACTGTGTCAGGAAAGGCAATTGAGAAACACTCGCGATCAACGAAACTTACATGAACATTTTATTTTATTGTAAGCAACACGTAACACGGATACAGGAGGCTCGTGCGGTACTCAGCCAGCAGTCGACCTAAATTAACAATAATCACAAATTGCGCCGTTTCGTGCTCGGTTAACGGAGACCGATGGTGATTTTCAACACGGTTTCTTATTTGCTAAAATTCTGTAACGTCTATATCGATAATGTCCTTCGATTCGCCGGCATGTTCGGCCGCAGCTACTGTCTGACACGAGCCCGCGAAGATGGCACAGAAATCGGTAACCTTGTCTAAAAAAAATTATACGACAACCGCTATCAAGTGCAAGTTCCTCGATCCTCGAAGCCGATTTTTCTCCCTCCGTCGTATCTTCTCGCGTGTCCTGAGAACCTTGGGTGGAAAACGGTCGGACGATTAAACGACAGATGGAAGTTGATCCCTGCTGTCTCGGAAACGAACGGTTCCCTCGGTTGATTTACGACGAGATTCGCATGCACGAGGATTCGAACTCCGCTCCAAGAATCGATCAAGTTAACAAGTGTCCCCGACGAACGTTCGTTGATCGATGATCCGACGTCGATCGACGACCGCGGATCGATTATACGTATGCACGCATCGATGACCAGTCGGATTCGAATTCACCAAAGTCTCTCGTATCTTTTTGAACATCGTTTTACCGGGAATCGAGCACCAAGACGTCTCCTCGTCCGATCTTCGCGAATCCCCCGGGCGAAGGGGGTCGACATTATCGTGACGACGCGCCGGATGCACCTTGGGGAGCACGAAATATGTGATAATGTTGGTAATACTAATTGCTTGGATGACCTTTGCGTGATCCGACCCGGGGAGACGCTCGTTCGTCGTATCGTTGCAGAATTTTACGAGGCATTCGAGGCGCATCGTCACATGGAAACGCCATTTGACAGGGTCCTCTGGCCCCCCCCCCCCGGACGATATTTTATGGTCGCTCGATCCGCCAATTAACCGTGGAATGTCGACACCACGGTAAACATCGACATCGTAACGACCTTTGCGAGGAGTTCTTGAAATTTCAACTCTTCGTTGCGCTCGAGCAACTCACGGCCGTCGATTCGATGCAATTCGAGAAACCGAGCTCGAGACTCGAGCGTGAAAACGTACTTTTGTATTTTAAAAGACGGAACGTTCGAGCCTCGAGCTGATTCCTGGATCAGGGAAAGTCAATCAATTCCTTTACCATTAATGAATCAATCGATGCACAACAGAGCGAAGAAGATTATAAAAATATATCAAATGACGATCGAGAGTTGCTTTTCAAGTGCAGAGAGTCGATTCGATACCTTCGAAGATGATTAGGTAGTTCAGAAATAAATGGCGGTTTCCCGAATAGTACGCGTTTGCCAATATTTATGCCATAAAGATTGGCAAAGGTTTCTCAGTAATAAATTGTACTTTACGTTGCAAACTCGGAATGAATAATTTCGACGAACGTTTTCTGTTAGAATTCTTTCCCCTATTGATCTATCGATTCGACGGAACAGAGGTTTCCGATGGATTAACATTCGGTAATAAATATATAAATTCATTAGTAAATTTTAATTTCTTTTATAATTGCTATATATGGTATATCATCATGTTCGGTTGATCTTCTTAGATGTATGCGCGAAGATTCGATGAAACAATGACATTTGACTACTTAAATTGTTTCTACTTACGACGAATCATTGGTCACGTTATTATAACAGTTGCAAAACAATGTGTCAGTGAAATAATTTGCATCGGTGTATATACATATCGAGAACTTAAAAGTATATATTGCATTTTATTTTACAAATAAGATTAAAATTAATTTATTAAGAAAGTATCTACAATTTTCATCCAAGTTCTGAATCTCTTGATTTCTTATAACATTCTCTCAATGATGCCATATAATATTACATAATGTTTGTATTTTCCAATCAGTTTCCAATACATTCGTTTTCATAAATATGTTTCGTGGTCCTACTGCACTAATATTTTCAGTTAAAGTATCATTTTTTTTTTTTCGTTCAACTAAAACATAACGTAAGTAATTCAACACAGAAGGGGTTAAACACTTGGAAAATTGAATTCCTAATGCTATCGAGAATACCTTTAAGGAATTTATCGACTCCAGGATCTTAGAGTAACGCCAAGTCTCGATCGAGTTACAATTATTTAAAATCCTCCATTCGTTTCTGAACTACCTATTAATTTCTCGAAATTATAATTAAATTTAATTGTGCTCGTCCTGAAACCGCGATCCTCGAGCTACGAAGGACACCGTCGCGGCGTCGACTTGGAGGATGGCATTTGGATAATCGGATAAAGTACGATTAAATCGATAAAGTCTGTTCGTATTCCGTTGGCGTATTCGTTCGTAATAAATACGTTCGTCGATCGTCCTATCGATAAGAATTTAGCGGCTCTCGCGGCTGCTGTGTTAGTTCTGTAACGTCGTCGTCGACCGTAACGATACAAGAAGAACAAGAAATAATCACGGTAAAGTACAATTCGTGCAGAAAGAATTCGTGCTCGTAAAGCTAATATACGCGTCTTATCCGCAATTTTTTGTCCGTTTTTTTTCCTATTTTTCTGTAATTCCCCCCTCCCAATACCCAGTTTTCCCTTTCCTTTCGTGCGTTAGGGCAACAAGCGTCGGGGCGTTAACGCGCATGATTTTTGCAGAACGGACGTCCTCCTTTCGCGTAGAAACTCTGACCCTCGAGGTTCTTCTTGCACATCTGGAAAAGCAAGAACAAGAACGTATAGAATCTCCATGAAATCGACGATTTCGATGAACGAAAGTCACGAAATTTGGCACGTTTAAATGGTCAATGAGATTTAGAAGTTGTTAAGCGATTGTATATTATTCCGGAAACTGCTGCAGTCGAGGGAAATCGATACAAGGAGAGGGCAATTGACAATCCGTTTCTTTGGACTTTGTTCGCCAAGAAATCGATCGGTTTATTTCGAGAAGCGTTTCTCGCACTAATTGCGTACCGTGCAGTTGAAACATTGACTGTGGTAATTATTGTTCAGGGCCTCTACCCAACGATCTCCAGCTTCGACTGGGAATCCGCACGCGAAACACTTGGTCGTGAACAGCTCGTTCCAATCTGCGGAAAAAGAACGATAAAGCAATGTACGCTTATTCTGGTTTTTCTTTTCAGGATAAACAGAATGGATCGAGGGAACCAACCAGCTTCACAGTAGGGCAATCCCTCTTCGAGGAAGAAAGGACTGTTTCCAAAGAGCTTGCCGCAATATGTACATTTGAAGCATTCAGGGTGGAAATGCTTTCCAATTGCGTTCAAACAATCCTGAAACACCGAGCATCGACTCGGTTAATAATTCAAGATTAAGTTTATGGATTACTCACTCCTTTGATCTTGTTGTTGCATTTGTTGCAGCATGGCGCGATGAAACGTTCGAAACAGTACTCGCAATACAGCTGTCCTTTCTCTTCCACGAATCCAATGTCCTGTAGCGGTCGACGACATTGGGTGTTGACGCAAACGAAGTGGTCAGGGCACCAAATTTGCCCCAGGGCGGTGATAAACGGCCCCCTGAACGGATTCGAGCGGAATTCGATTATTCGTCGCGACGATTCAACGCGAACAAGCAGAACGAAGCGACAAGAAACGACAATTAAGCCAGACATTCACAATTAACTATTATCTTTCTAGCACTGATATCGAAAATCGTTTCGCCCATATAGTCTACTATATTACGAACCTTGTGCACTGTTTGTCGTTTTTACAGCAGACTGGTTTTATGAGGAGACCGTTCGACTTGCGATTAGTATTTTCTCCGTTAGCTGTTAACATCGTGCAAAGTAAACACTGTTAATCACGACAGTACAAAAAAAAACAAACCATTATAGTTGCTATTAGCTTGGATAAAATGAGAAAAAAAAACAAATTAATATTGAATTTCGTGCAGGTGCTCCAAAGCGGCCGAATGCGTCCCGATTTTCCGGGAACGGGGATGCCAACGAAACGTAAAAACGCGTAAAAAAGAACAGGCTGGAGGATGAAGCGCGGGGAATCGAAATGGCGGTAACAGCGACGACGGAACGTAAAAAACACTGAAATGAAACAAACAAAGAAAGAAACATCACACCGATGAACGATCAACGGGGGAGTGTACCTGACGTAAGAGTTGCAATGAGCGCAGAGGGGCAATCGCGATCCCGGTCCACCAGCTTGATTGAGGACGCCCCGTCCGCGTTTCGGCGCGCTGCTGCCAGCGAATGTTCCGCTCTTGGAACCGGCACCACCGAGGCCACCGACTCCGGTACCTAGATCCGGGTGGGATGACAAATTTGGTGGGTCTACTAAACTCTGGGTATTTCTAGAGGGGGAACAGTGGATACCGTCCTGGCAGTTATTCTGGGTCTCACATCGATTCCCGGATTGACAGCGGGTGTTGATCGAACATTGACCGCCCGACTGGCAGCGGGTTTTGGAGGAACAGTAACTTTGGGTCTTGCAGCAGTAGCTACTGGACTCGCAGCAGCTCTGCGTCTGACTTTGAGCCTGGGGTTTGTACAATTGAACGGTGGGGGTGTTGCTGTGGCCTGTTTTGGCGGTCAGTCGCGCGAGCTGCCCACTCAGGTTAGTGCGAGGCTTGTGGATGGGCTCGAAGGAGCTTCTGTTCTGAGGGGCGGGCGCAGGAGCAGGGGGAGACGGATCGTTGAAGGGGAAAGGGATTTGAGGGAAGGGAAGTCCCTTTTGGCCCGGTTTGTTGCACGGTGCCACGCAGACGGAACCATCGTCGCACGGCGACACGCAGATCCCGGACATCGGGCAGTTGGGTACGTCTAGGTCGCAGGCGGACTCGCGACCACAGCGTCCCGACGGTTGACCGCAGACGCCCGTCGTCTTGGCGCCGAAACATGGTGAGACGCAGACACCGGACCGATCGGGGGTGGGCATCACGCAAACGCCTGATTTCTGGCAGCAGGTGTTCGGTCCCTCGCAGGGCACCACGACCACGCCAGCTTTGGTGCCCTGGTCGGAGACTGCCTTGCAGGGCATCACCGTCACGCCGGTGTCTGGGCAGGTCTTGGCGGGGGTGGACGTTCCGTAGCTGACGTGACGCACCTCCGTGGAGCTGCTGTAGACCGGTTGTGGGGCTGAGTCAGTCATGGGACAGGAGAGCGTCGGTTTCGAGGGGCTGGTCTTGGTGATCGCGCACACGCTCTTGTGTTCCTGGGTCCTGGGTCTCTCGCGCGGTTCCGGCAGTGGTCTCGTCGGCACCCTTCTCTCGCACCTCTCGAAGTCCTCGACCACCTCGAGCGACTTCTTGCACACGGTCTGCTTCCTCTGTTGCGTCTCCTCGCTGGTCATCAACCGTTTCTCCTGATACTGGGCGTGAACGGCGTCCGTGGGCCCGCGGCCCGGATCGTCGGTCTGCTTCTCGTCGAAGTCCACAGTCTTGGTGGCGGCGTACTCGGCGTGTCGGTGTCCGTCGTCGGTGTCCTCGTCCACCTTGTACGAGACGCTCTTCTTGGTGGGGAAGTGGACGCCGCTGCGTCTGGGTGGTGGATCGTCGCGGATCCTGGGCGCGTGGGCCTTCACGTAACAGCAGGGAGGCTCTGGCGGTCCTTGGGCGGGCGATTTGGATCTTCCTGGTGTGGGTGTTGGGGTCCTGCTACCAGGTTGGTACGTGTGACTCTCGACGGCGCCTCTTCTCATGGCCACCAGGTTCTTCTGGTACGACGGGATGGTGTCGGGCTTCTTTAGGCTGGCCGTGATGCATTTGCTGCTTGGCGTTTGGGGTCTGGATCGCGAGGGCGAGGCGGAGCGGTCTCTGAGTCGATAATCGGGCGGCGGGGTCGGCAGAGGCCGAGGCCCGCACGGTTTAGGCGAGGGTGGCGGCCGTTTCACTTCTCCGAAGAGTATGTCGGCCGGTGGACATATCCTCTCCCCTTGGATCGCCGGGGTACCGGAACGACTGGCGATCTTCTGGTCCTCGGGGCCGATCTCGCGGCTGAGCGGCGTGTAGGGACGCTCAGGGGCGATCATCAGGGCCTGCTGGAACGGCGAGATCGGACGAATGTCCTGCGGGGGCGGTTTCGGTCGACATCTGTGGTCCAAGTATATAGTCTCCTCCGTGTAGACCTCCTTGACGCTGGTCGACGTGGTGGTGCCGCCTGGGGTGAATGGTCGGTCCGGCGCGGTCGTCAGAGCATTCACCATCTCCGACTTCCACTCCTTGGGGGTGGAGTTCTGAATCGCCGAGTGGGGTATCGGTTTCGGTCCGCTGTCCGTCTGCTTGACGAACTGCACGTGTTTCTTGTTGGTCTCCATGATCTCTTGGGCCGGTGGATACTTGGAGCAGACGCGTCGCTCCTTGGGCGCCTGCTGTTCCCTGAGGCTCTGATGGACCTCCACCTGCTCACGCAGGCTCTTTCTACGCTCGTCCTCGATGTCCAGCTTCCTCACGCGTTCCTGGACCAACACTTCCTCCGTGATCTCCTCGTAGGTCTCTTTGATGAGCTTCTTGCTGCCGGGCGTGTCGCCCTCCTCTTCCGTCATCCTTTCCTCGCGGACCACCGTTCTTCCCAGCGGTTGCTCCCGAACCTCCTCGACCACCTCCTCCTCGAAGGTCTCGCGTCTGCTGTTCTCTTCCTCCTCTTCCCGTCGTCTTTGCTCCTCCTCCGCTCGTCTTCTCCTCTGCTCCTCTTCCTCGCGTCTCTTCCTCTCTTCCTCCTCTTGCTTCCTCTTCTCTTCCGCTTCTTGCTCGCGTTTCTGTTCCTCCTCGTCCCGCTTGGCCTGCTCCAGCATCTGCTGAACGTCCACCGCCGACGTAACCACCTCCGCGGACTCCACCACGGTCTTCTCCTCCGTTTCCTGAACCTCTCTGTCGATGTGTTTCGACGACGTCCTGGTGTAACACTCCTCGGTGGTCTCCTCCGTGACCATGGGCGTGCTAGGTCGCGCCGGTGACGGAAGCTTCTCCACGGTCTTCTCGAACGTCATCTTCTTCTTCACGTGCATCCCGTCCACGTCCTCCTCCGTGGTCTCCGTGACGAAATCGTGCTCCCCTCCGATCCCTTTACCATCTTCGTCGTCGATCTCGTCCGCCGGTCTCAAGTCGGTCACCTCTTTGTCGATCTCCGTCACCTCTTCCCTCGTCTCTTCCTGTTTGACCGTGTGCTGAACAGGCAGAGGAGGCTTGTCGCAAATCGTTTGCTCCCGTCGACAGACCGTCGACTGGTACGAGCGATGCTCCTCCCGGAACGGTTGGTTCCTCTCGCATATCCGTTCCCGCTGACAGATCTCCTTCGAGTGGAACTTCTTGCAGACCTTAGGCGGCTCCGTGCCCCCGTAGCTCTGCTCGTAGAGGCTGTTGCCCGTCGAGACGGTGGCCGTCCATGGTTTCGGTACAGGCTGGGCGATCCTGGTGGGCGTCAGCGACCTCTTCACGCTGTCGGTGGAGCTGGGCCTCGAGGTGATCTCGCTCCTCGACTGTCTGCCGCACTCCACCAGCTCGACCTTTCTGTACACGGGACCCGGACAACTGACGCGGTCCATCGGGTCCTCGTCGAACCGATAATACTGCCCGGTGACTCTTTCTACCTCGAGATCGGCGCTCTCGCACCTCTTTCTCGTCAACGCCCTCTCGCAGGCCTCGATGCAGGCCTTCTTCTCTTTGACCGCCTGCTTGTTGCACCTGTCGAGGGCGGGATTCGGGTCGATGTACAAGGGACTAGCGGTCGGGTACGTGACGTCCTCGATCGGTTTTTGCGGTGGCCAATTCAGGCTCTTCGATTTCACGGAACTCGGTCGGGACTCTGTCTTGGTCTCCTCGACCAGCTCGTAATAATAGGACTTTTCGTGGGTTTCCGTCGTGTTTTCTGGGATTGCGGTGTTTCGAGGAGTATCGTGTCAGGATTCGAGGGATCGGAGTTCGCGGGGAGAGGCGCGTGGGCGCGATCGACGCCGGGCGAACACATAACAAATAGTACAAGACACACACGAAACAGTTTGTGAGGCATGCGTTTGACGACGTAGGCGAAAGGTAGGGTCGTGTTAGAAAGAACGAAAAAAAAAAAACAAAGAAATCAGCGGTGAGTAAGAAGCACATTGAACGGCGCGTGGCCGCGATCCAACGATTCTATCGTTTCTAAATCTTTGCTTCGGTCGGATCGCGGACACGTCCAGGACGCTAAATAAAAAAGAAGCGCAACTTAAGAACGAAAGAAAGCTGTTAACGGCAGCTATCGTCTCGCGGAAAGGTGTGCACAGTTTCCGTGATTAATCGAGAACGACGCCCTAAATTCAGAACAAGCCAAAAGCGCGTGGTTGATGTCGGTGATATCAACGGGTCGACCAAGCATGGCGGAGTGAGCAGTCGCGTTTACTCGAGAATCGTTTCGCCATTCTCGAGCACACCGGCTGGACAAAAGTGTCTACGAGTATCGAAGATCAACCGCAGCTCTGGACGATCGTAAAAAAATACAGGTGGGCCACGAATATCCGGGGGCGTTTGCGAGTCGGCGTGTCTCTTGCCTCTGAGACGCGACCCCGACGAGCCTCGATGCGAGAAAAGCCAGGTAACAACAATAGTTAAACAACGGTTTTTTACTTCGGAGGATCCATGACGACGTGTGTGACATGAAGTTTGGAAAAAGGAACAACATGTATCGAGCGAAGAGCTTGCTCGGCTTAACTGTCGCTTTATTTTCGTAATAGCATTTCAATTCTCAACACTGGTTTTTTTTTCTCCAGGAAACAATCGTCGACTCACGGACGCTTTATCGATCTCGAAATTCGCGATTCGTGGATAGATCATGGAGTCGCGAACGGGCAACGAAGCGGCTGAAATTTGTTTTCCTTTTTTTCTATTCTCGAATGAAAATTTGTTCGAATCACGATGTTCGAGATTGCAAAGATCGAATCGTGAACGTCGAGTTATATGATAAATGTTTGTCGTATAGAATCGGACTGTTCGATTCGGCTGTCAGCACAAGGACGACGATGGCGCAGCTGAGAGCTACCGATTCATGCGAATGTGAGGGAGAAAGGTCTGGGTTTCGGGTTGAAAGATGGACCGGCTGAAAAAAGATAAGAAAAGAAAAAATTATGTCCAGGAAAGAGGAGCATGAACACGAATGGCTTTTTAATCGAGGCACGAACGTGATTCCTAGTTTCGAAAAAGAAAAAGAAAAAAAAGAAAAAAATAAATTAAAAATAAACCGAAAAACAAACGCGCAGATATTTATATCGAAGTGTCTTCGTTGTTACGTAAGCTCTTTCTGTCGATGGAAACTCGACTTATTTATTCGCTATTCGGGTCTCGATTCGATCGTCCCAGTTTCGTTTCGATCGGCCCGCATCATCGTCGCTCAATACATCCACGATCTTAATTAACGGTCATAGTGTATCGTTCGTTCCCTGATGAAGATCTCCCAAGTATTTTAAAAAAGATGACGCGTCGTTTAAAGCAGTATTTCGGAGAAGTATTGTTCCAGAAGTGCCCAGAGGTCTGGATGAAACGAGTCGCAGCTCTCAGAACTCGCCGTCGTCGTCCCGCGAACGACGGCCAGATGAAAAGTCGCAGATAAAGTTCGTAAGAGCTTGCAATCACGACCGGAACGCGCGCGAAGTCGTAGTCGTATGATTCGATCGTGGTGGATGCGAGAAAGAGAGAGAAAGTGAGAGATAAATGGGGTGGTTGGATGATGCGAATAGAAGTAAAGAAGAAGAAGAAAAAAAAAAAAAAGAAAAAAAATATGCGAGGACGTAAGCCAAATGGGGCGCGTTATTAGCCAAAGCTCGAAACTCGGTCAGCAGGCTCGATTCTATTCGGCATACCTCCGAAGGGCGTACTTTTTGGCTTTGGCAGGGCTGAGAAGAGACCTATTTGCAACAATCGAAGACCAGAGTGAGGCCAAGGATAAATAGGCGGGTCTCGCCCGTTAGGATTACACGATCGACCAGAGATCGTTCCTCCAGATACGAACGAGAAAGTCGTGCTTGTCGTCGGTAATTTATACGACGACACGATTTCCGGTTTTGTTTCCTGATAACGTTACCCCCAGTCTTGACATACCTCTGGCGTGCCTGTCGTAATTACCGTCGGTATGCCCGCGTCGCGACGCGGAATTTCGTGCACGTAACGGACGGGATAAACACGAGGTGCTTCAGAATCGCACGAGTGTTAACGCACGACGTGCTTGTACTACCAGGAAATTTAATTTCCTTCCGATATATTGTACGTAGGCGAAACTTACCAGCAGAGCCAAAACTTTGGGGATTACGCTCTTTACAGCTGGAGGATCGAATAACGCGCTATATTGCCTCGCTTGTTGCGTCGACGGGCGTTACGGATACTTGAAATCGAATCACTTCCCTTTAAATCATCATTGCATGAGAATTCTTCAAGCGCGTTCTTCCAAAGTTTGGCTATACTTATTAGTTACACCCTGTATGCAAAGGTAACTATTTTTTATACACTCTCAACCATCAAAGATAGACTTAAATATTTCATCCTAGTTGAGACTAGGTGGACTATCGAGAGAAAAGGTCTCTTTCAATAAGAGATAGTTACCTTTGCCGATATTTAATTCGTTCAATTTAAGACGAGCAATCACACGTTACGTTGGTTATTAATTTTCTCCGGTCGCAGAGGGATTCTAGCGACTCTTTTCAACGGACTTCCGGCTGGCACGAAAAAAGTTTACCGTTACGTAAGACGACCGCGATTATGTAACGTGTCGACGTTGGAAGAATAGTTTCGTTCGTAACCCCGACAATCGGAACGATAAATTGTCCGCGTTATCGCGATTAACAATGGAGAAGAGAACTTACCAGTCACAGTTTGACTCTGGGGTCGCGGTAGAGCGTTGTTCCCTGAGTTCACCAGTGGAGGCGACGACAGGTTCGATGACAGATTGCTCGATCCTCCAAAAGGCTTGGGACCAATTAGATTGTTGGACGTTGGCGCCTGTTCGATAGAAATTATTGCGTTATTCGAGCGTCCCTTAAAGCAACCACACAGTCTCCATTTAGGCCAGGCCTCAGAGGTTCGCGAAATGCAATAATTATAGTTATTGCATCCTTTGCTTTGTCTGGGGACTGGCCTGAATGGCTGAACAAACAACGAAAACAATGCACTTGGTGGTGGTTTCGCATTCCGACAAATAAAATAAACGCAAACGCGACTTAGGCGTGAGATTAGTACGCGACGAACAACACGACAAACGCGGTATGCACAGTGCACTAGTGAAACTAGCCGATTAGTTTGAAAATCAACGACACTGATGATTCTTCTCTCCGCTGCCTTGACACCACCGTTCACGGAATATGGCACGTTGCATCGAGAATAACGATAACTTCGATCGATCGAATATAACGAAATTCGTTTTGCTGGTAATTTTCGGAATGAAAGAAAACGTTGATCTTGGGGACAACGACCGACTATTCGTTGGCATAAACGCTGACCTAAGGCTGATTAAGACTCATAATACATACGAGTATATTTATCGAATCGCTTAGCCTCCATCTTTCGTTATTTTAAAGGCATTTACATGCTGTACAGATACTTCGCTACTTAGGAAACTTGTAAATTATAACAAATAACATTTACTATAAATTTCTCTTCGCATCTGTCGTAGGTAAAGTGTGATTTAACACGTTGCGTAATAAGAAAATCGACAGGGTGTTGGAACGAATAAATTTCAAGCGTTCTCTGACCTATAACTCGTCAAATTTACAGTGTTACGAGTATCGAAGAAAATCAATATCATTCTGCAGATATTTAAAAAATTAATTTTGAATACACTTTTTACCTGCGATGAGAAACTTTCTCCCATACCAACGAGTGTACCTTAAATATATCGGTGGTTCTAGACCAACGTTTTCTGTTATTCCTTTTTATTTCGCCACGTTTTCGCGCACCAAATCACGAGAAATCGACGAATTCGAAAGGACTCCGTTGTCACCGTGCACCGAGTAACTGCCAGGGGGTCGAGTAATCGTTTCAGTTCTCTCGACGTACTTCTCTGGAGAGCATTATCTGGCGATCAAAGCAGCGGCACCGCGGATGATCGGTTTCATCGGATCGCTAAGGACGCACCTCACGAAGTGTAGGGTTTCGTGTCGCGAGACGTTTAAGACGAGCCGCGTTGGGACATTACCTGGACTGATCGGAAACTGGGTGGATCGACGGGCGATGTGCCAAGGCGGGTGGGCTGCAATGCATAAAACGACAGAACGATGTCACGTGGCCGATGGTAATTAAAAAAGGTGGGGGGTTAGGAAGGATTCGGGGATAACACGTGGTAGTACGCACACTCGCGATCGCGCCAGGCTAATTAGTCACATGGGTTCGAAATAGTAACCGCGAGCAATCATGATTGGCAGGTGAATAGACGTCGCGGATACGAGGAAGAGGTTTTCGCGGATCGGAAGGACGATCGGGTCGAATATCATAACGATGATTCCGATCATAGTCGACGCAACTGATCATCTCAAGGTTCTACATTGAGCTTTACAGTCACCGTTTCCTGATCGGTCTGATTCAGCAATTATTTCTGGCGATTGTTTACGGGTAAACAAACGCTATATTTAGCCGAATATCGTGTAAAAAAGTAGTCATCGAATACAATTAAGAATTGCAACGATCGATCGTACCCATCGCCAAGATTCCTCGTCGAACTTGGATCGCGTTTCCTATACATTGTGTTCTTTTATCTCGATACGTGGCCCCGATCGGTTTGATTCACCGGTTATTTTAGCCGATTATTCTCTCCTAAATAAATTCTACCTCGAAAAAGTTTGATGCGTAGGATATAATTGGATGGCAGTCCTATTTTGTACGACAGAACTTTCTATGTTTGGACTTCCGGGACGAATTCTCTGACACAGCGAATTAGAATTCATTCGTAACGTGACAATCGATTGATTTCAGAGTTTTAACTGGTATTGCAAACCAGATTATCGCCAAGGATATCAGTCTCTAAAATTGTGGAAATACGACGGTTAATCTGATAGCAATCTGCAGCATTATTGTACATCGTTTAACGAAAAGAGTCGTGAAAGAAATTTAAAAAACGCTAGATTGCAGCATACTATTTAACAAGCTATACTTCTTTGGTTTCTGGGATAATCTTGTTCCGTATACGGAGCTGTGCAAGTAATAAGATACAAGTCGTTAGGTTTCGTAATTATTATTCTGATAATTCCAGTGTATCCTCGAGCTTTTCGCGTGGCTTTTTAGGGCCATTACTTCTCCTGTTCATTACCGATCTTGTTAGCAATTTTTCGATATGCAAATGCTCCGCTATACGCCGATGATTTAAAATTATTTCTTAAAAGTTGGCCCTGAAACGGATGCTCAAATGCTCCAATCCAATTTACATATACTTGAAGCCTGGTCAATTACCTTGAACCGAATATATCCGAGTACCATGTAATGAGATTCTTTCGTACCTATTTAAACGCTGCAGGAAACCGTTTAAATTCGTACTCTGGAAATTAACTTTAAGTAAATCGAACGACGGATTATCAAAATCGCGTGGGTAATTTATTTAATATAATTTTCCTAGTTGTACGTGTCACTGAAATCGGTCCATTATTTTTGAACGAATGAATTCTGGCCAATCGTGGGGGAGAGGGGTTGAAATTGGGGGTGTCACAGACGATTTTACGATCGAACAAAATTCGCGATTATTGCCAACCTCTGTGCAACCCGTCTGTATGGTGATCGAGCTCGTGAAGGTTTTCGATTCCCAGTGGCACTCGCCGTTCGTGATGCATCCGTTCCTATTCAACGTCGACAGCTGAAGATTCGGGGATCCGTAATCGGGACTCGTACGATTGCAAGCCTGGAAAAGCGATTAGTGCCAAGCAAATACCACACACACACGCGTTCAGTCTTAACACTAAACCTACCACGACGTTTTTCAAATTTTCTTTAGACTTTCTAACATAGAATGACATTTCAGCGCTATTTAACTTCACCACATTTCTATTCTTATTGTTTGTTATCTAAGAAAAATATGTAAATTCCACTCCCCGTCTTAGAGAAGCCTATTAACTCGTATTAAAAATACTAAAAACTTTAGACACGTGCAGTTCCGAAACTACTAGTGCTTTATCCAAAATTGAGCCACCGTTAGAGGCGGTAAGGCCTCCCCTTCAAAATGGTTTTTGGTTTTTGTCGATCCGACTTTCCGTTCCGGAGATATCGTAATTTATGTAAAGAGGTATTTTTTAAATTCCACTGTCCACGCTCTCGCCGCCTTAGAAACGTCTATTAACGCGTATTAAAAATATTAAAACTTTGGACGCGCGCAGTTCCGAAACTACTAGTGTTTTATTAATTATTAAGGTATTGTTAGAAGCGGCAAGGCCTCCCCTTTAAAATGGCTTTTGGTTTTTGTCGATCGGACTTTCCGTTTCGGAGATATCGTAATTTATGTAAATGGTAATTTTTCTTAATTCGACTATCGCTGTCTCCGTCTAACGCGTCGCGTGGGACCTCCTTGTCGCACGTTGACCCACTGACCGAGTGATGAATGACGTCACGTTTACTATTTACTACGGTCACGTGAGTTCATTCATCTCGCGACGTAAACAAACGCCTCGGTCCCTTCTAACTCCGAAACTAGCCACCGCATCGACTCGAAACTAAAATCGCTATATCTCCGGAACTAATAAAGCTATCGACTCGTACAAACGCTCATTTTAAAGGGCATTTCATCCTCTATCCAATGACTATACCAGCTACTATAATTTTTGCTATCTTCCATGTTTATTTTCACATTTACTTTGACGCTACATACCCAAAGTAGTTTTAGCAATTCCTATTGATTATACGACTGTTGCGCGATAAAACTGAATTATTTATGAAACAAAATTCTTATTCAAGGGTTTCTTATACCCTATCTGATGCAAATTACGCAAAATTGAAGTGGTAGGTTTAGTGTTAAATGTAGCCAGTTCTATCGGAACTCTGTTAAATGCGACACTCGAAAACGAAAGAAATTCTATCTCGAATACTCGTTAAGGTAATTGCACCAGCGGTCGATCCTCATTGACTCCTCATTAATAATTATTAATATACAGTTCCTGACGAGGAACGAAGAAACGAGCCAAAGGTGCTTTTGCTGGTCCAACTGCTGGTGCTTTTGCCTCGATTGCGAATAAATTGGAAAAGTAAAAGACCTTGTATGATCTCAGAAGCACGGAATACGTTGCGGAACACGTGTTTCAGGCAAGGATGCGCATCTCAGTCTTTAATCGAAGCGATCGCATGACCGACGCGTGCAAAGCAACAACTCTGTGCAGCAATGCCGACACTGTAAGCGATTGCAGCGTGAAGAAATTGCATTCAGGATACTCACAGAGAACGGTAGAGGCGACGATGCGTGATTGCTCAGGGGTGGAGACAACGGTGCATTCGCGAGTGCAGCGGAAATGGTATTAGCCGGTGCCTTTCCGCCTCTGCGAAGTTTAATTGCCATTTTATCTTTACTTTTACGCTTCTATCCTTCCGACCATACGTATTGCTTGCGATGATAAAATAAAAAAGCACAGAAACGTGTAAATGCTTACGGTGGCACGGTGATTGGAACAAGGCCAGCTGGTGCGTTTTGCCTGGCGACCAATTTCGCGTGAATGTCGCAGTATAGTTTGTTGTTGATATTGTAATAGCCGACGTTCTTGAGGGAGGTGCCGCATGTAGAGCATTTGAAGCACTCCACGTGAAGATTCTTGTCCTTGATCCTGGCGAAGACACCCCTGCGAAAGACGACGATCGGTTGAGGGCTCGTTTCTCTCGCGGTGTCCGTTCTTGGTTTAATAAGTGCAGAGTGCTCTTTCATGTCGGATGTGCCACGAGTTTCTTGGCTCGAAGGTGTTCGGAATAAGAAAGAACGGGGGTGGGTTCGATACCTCGACGACGGAGGCCGAAAACACAAGACTCGTCACGTTGTATTGTGGTGTTTGTGGTCGATTTAATAGTGTGAAAAGATATGACGCGTTCTGCAAAATGAGCTTAGAGATCCTATTATAGATTTTATACTCGTGGCTTGAAAAAAATGTCTCCCTTTTAAATGTAAAAAATCGAGAGATTTTTAATTGCGCTTTTATGTATAGTGTAACGACTGTATATCGAAGGTCTTAAGTCTATAGAAATTATTTGTATTCAATAATGGTTTTAATGGTCGTTTATTATATTTAAACTGCACCAACCCTTTTGAACAAATATAAATACTGGATAAATAAATATATATATATACAATTTGACCAAAAGTACTCGGGTAAAAATAGTGTTTAAAGTTCAGGCTGGAAAGGGTTTACGCCGTTTCAGTTTGCAAAAATGTACGCGATCGCGAGAGAAAAAGGAAAACCGCGGAGGGAAAAATGTGCAAAAAGTATCTACAAAAAGTGTCCACAAAAATAGAGGTAGAAAAACACAACATTGACACGAAAAAAATAAAAAAAAACCAAAAATAGTGTGTAGAAAAAAATTAAGAAAAAACATGGAAAAAATCACAACATCGAAAGCGTGTTCTACGTTGCTCGACAAGAACATATCTTGTTCGGTGAGTACGCAGAATGCCGAGGGTGCGTTGGAAAGATATGCGATATAAAGGCTGAAGAATGAAGACACTTCCGATGAACATGAATAGCAGGAAGTTACGATTGCTAGAATGATCGACACGCCTCCCGAAAGAAATAATGAGAATCGGGAAATGGTCCTTTCAGAAGAAGCGATACTGACGACAGAGGCGACAGAGAGGGTCTGTGCTACCATTCAAACATAGCGGCAAAACGTGCACAGAGTTGGGCAAAATTTTATCAGTATAGCAATTTAATTTAACAGTTAAACGTCGTTCCACGATAGAAATTTTTATTTTGATTCAAGTACAGCATTAAAGAGTTCGAAATTTGTATCCAGACAAGTGGTTTGCCCATCTCTGAACGTGCATGTGTACAAAAAAAAAAAGAAACATCAACATCTTCCGTCGTCGATCGATTCGCTTCGATCGTTATCGACTGGTAAAGCTCGACACAGATGATCGATTCATGTTCGATGGACGAGTTGCGAGGTGCACGTTTTCTCGTCCAACTCAAAGCACGTGACGATACCAGCATACGACAATCGAGCAATCCAGGCGGCCATAGTTTCAAATTCACTGGCGACCATATTGCATTTACGCGCAAGCTTTTCGCTTTCCAATATTTCCAACAGTTTTCCAGGACCATTGGGAAGTTCACGAGATTATCTTTCCAATCTTGATCTCACGAATGTGTAAATGGTGGAATTTAGTGATTTTCTTCTTTTATTAACCATTTTGCGTTGACATAGAAGAGCTCGAGGGGTCGAAAGGCTAAAGAAAAATTCTAGAAATAGAATTCGCGATACACCATAACGTTGGAGCGTTCAGGATGTTATAATTTCAAAACTGATTGCAATATTACCGAAAGGAACATGCTTCGAGGCTCTAGAAATAGTTTCACACATGCTAAATGCAAATTGAATAGACCAGAATAAACACTAACGACTAACTACGCGTACTAATAGTCTCATTATTATAATAGAGGAAACCTGTACAGTTTGCGCGTAAAAATATGGCCGCCAATGCGAGAACGAGGATCGCGATTCACGAGCAAACGCGAGGACAACGAACGATCGAGAAACGATCCTGTAAAGTTTAAGAGACAAAAATATACTAAACGAAGTCTTTGAACGGAATAAATTCCGTTTCAGCTTGCTTCACACATCCGGACGATGCTTGTTTTTATTAGAAGCGTGTGTCTTGGGGGAAAAAATGTTCCATAACTGTTTCGAGGGCCGCTACAAAGTTATATTATACGTTTCCACGATCGAATCGTCGCTCGAGACGTTTCCTCGTCGTCGCGAGCTCGTTCCCCCGCCCACGCGCGACACTTTTCCACGCCGTGAGACAGTTTATAGAAGCGTACTCGTCGAAAAGCTACAGATCCCGATCCATCTCGACCGGGGGTGCAAGGGAGAAGAGAGGATTTGTCACGTGAAATAGTTACACGATCGCTCGGTCGCAGTTGCTACAAACGACGGTAGACGGGCCCCAAGAGGGAGACGAGGACTCCTGTCGTTGCGGCAGACGTTTCGACGAGCATTCATTGGAATTGAAGGCCGGACCAACGCCGTGGAGAGCATGAAATAGAGGCGTGGGTGATCTCGGCGAGGTGGCCCTCCCGCCAACGGCGTGGCTCACCGACGAGTAAAACTCTGTTCTCGAAGGAACTGCATGGAAGTAGAAAGACCGCTATGTGACACGGATGGACACGAAAAACTGTCTAATAACCGCCAGAAACTACCCCTCGATCGCTGGGAATATTCTCTGTCATCTATCGCCCTACGCTGCTGCACCACGGACCCCCACATCCGCCGAATCGAATCCACGTTTAAAGAAACGAACAGAGAATGCTTTCAAAATAGCAAAACAGACGCATTGAAAAATTATTCTTCTCTGTCTCGTGGATCGAGCAGCGAAGAGTTTGGTATCGTATCGACTAGTCTACTATGATTTTGTTTCGATTGGCGATTGGAGGTCCGGGTCGCTAGCGTGTCGCTCTTCCTGGCCGAAAGGATAATCGTCAACGGTCCTATTTCCGTTCTCGTTCGACGACCGTGTCCGCTTACGGCTGAAAGAAGGTGTGTAACGGGTCGAGAGTTCGATACTCGACGCGTGAACTTACACGATGAGCCTCTCGCATTCGGCACAAATGTTCTGTCCAGGTGGAAGGCTCGATTGGGGCGTCGACGGTTGCTGCTGCTTGGTCTCCGGCGCCGAGACTGGCCTCAGTCCTGCCAGGGCCGGCGAGGTCGGCGATATCACACCGCTCTGCGCAGTTGGCTCCGCTATTTCGCAAATAAGTTATCGTACCGGCATGCACCAGACTGACTGGAGCCAGCCGATCCACTCGAAAAAATCGCTGGAGGATTCTTCTCATTTTCAAGGGGCTACACCAAGCGTAAGCTAAACCAAACTATAAAGTAAAAGATAAATGCATCGATCGTCCTCCCAGAGGGACCCCATTTTTAGAAGCATCGAGCTCCCAGCGAGACAAAATAATCGTTGCTCTCTGCAAATAATATTCACGGCGCTGTAGACACGTTTCGAGCATATGTTTTCGCTGCCATATAGTCTTTAGAGACCATAATCGCAGTCTTCAGCCTGGTGTAACCCCTTTGCGAAGCGTTTGCTTCACGCTTCGCGCCTCGTGACTGCCGTTACGCCAGTCGTTAGACCGATGCATACGAAAACGTCGTTTCTCCGAAGCTTGAATGTTGCGGAAACTGTTATAATTACTACTCATTACCTTTGGAAATAGACTATTACTCATCGTTTCCATATTTTCCCTCGGGAACGTACCAACATTTCGTTTAATCGTTTGGACGCTTCGAGCTATTTTATTTGCTTTCCTAAGCAGATCCAGATCGGTCGTTAACAAACAATCTTCTCGTTCCTTTTCTCTGTCATTAACCCCTTGCCGTACAATGACGAGTCTGACTCGTTACAAGTTCTCGACGACATGTTTCACAATCTTACTTACTCGACATCAAGTCTTATCTATTAAAATCAACATATTTTTACCTTCCATGAGGTATTCGTAAATCTATTCTTTGTCGTGACCAATTTAAACAAAATTAAATAGTACACGTTTGAAAAATTATTCGGAATTAAATCGTACGTCAAGGGGTTAACCTGTATCTTTTGCAACTTCCGACAAACGATGTTTCTCGCGCATCGACCCGATTAACAGCTCTCCAGGGATTTTTTTCCTTCGCAGGAAACGTTCGACTACCATTAACGAGACAATTTTTTTAGAAACGTCGATGCATTCGGTACGTGGCAAGCCGGCCATCGCGTTACTAACCAGGCTCCGGTGTCTTTGGTTCTTTGTCCGCTTCCTGGACCATCTTGAACACCTCGCTGTTCTCGGCGTTGTAGTTCTTCTCGTTCTTTTTGAAGTTCACCCTGGAAAAAGTACGATGTTTAACACTGTTTCGTATCGTTTTAAAGATTTCTCTCTGCTTTCAGATTTCTTACCCGAGTACACCTCCGGCCAGGACTTCCGCCTGCGCGGAAAGGGTCTCCGCGATGGTCTCCTCGCTGTAGATGCCCACAGGGCTGTTGTACTGTTTGTTCACGATGGACTTGATCGAACCGTCGCTGGTCCCGTTCGGCTGTTAAATAAAATTTTTCTTTAGAATTCGGATCGAGGACGTCGCTCGACTCCCTTTGGCTAATTGACACTAACGAATGGCTTTGGACTGAAGTTGTGGCCGCTTCCGATGTGCGATCCGTCTTGTTTCTTGGCTGCCAAGGATGTCTTCGTAACTGGAGCAATGTTACCGATCGTGGCGGTGGGCGACGGCGACGGGAGGGTCGAATTCAACGGAGACACGTGTGGCTTCCAGGTACCGCCGCCTCTGTCGAAACAAACGGCAAGATAAATCGAAATTTAGAGAACGATCCGTTTTGATCGAGTGCTTCCTTTGGACCAACGATGCAATTAGATTGCAAAAACACTAATAATCCATGCTTGGGAAACAATATAGTCCTTCCGGACGACCCAACGCTCTCACTGGTTACACGGTCCCTTTTAGGAGTAGCAGTTTAAAATTATACTTCAATAATAATACACAATGTAGTAACGATAATACACGATCTCCCATAAGATTACAGACTCTGGTTCGCGCCACGCGATCTTAAAACAGGTTGTGCCTTGTTGAAACAACAGTGTTCGTGCATAATATATTAAAGTCGTTTCCGTGTCTTCGAAACGATTCGTAAACGCCTCGATGATCATATTATTCTAATAATTAAAATTTTGATTTTTCGCCATGGTGCTCGTTCGAGAATCTAATTAGAAAAGTAATCTGCCCTGGCGTTTAAATATAAGGATCGTTTAGGGTGGGTGCCAAAGAGAGAACCGGAGCGTCGGGTGCCAAATATTTTAGGTGCGCCCCTGATTAAAGGTGGGATTCGAAATTAAGTTGGGGGCCTCGATAGGGAAAGCAGAAGAATGTTAGGATCGCGGTGGCTCTCTGCTACCTCTGTATGGTCAGCTCGAAATTGTTTCCAGCCCTGACGATGACATCCTGCGCGTCTTTGTGCCTCAGGTTGTACATGTCGGTGTTGTTCACCCTGATAACTGCATCGCCGGCCTTCAGGCCAGCTGCTTCCGCCGGTGAGCCGCTATTAACCTGCAAATATGCAACATTCGCTTAGGAATCGCGGCAAATTAGTACCAACGTCTACACTACTAGCGGGGATTATCCCAATCGTTTAATAATCAAATATTTTATAGGTATTCCGAGTTTCGCAAACGAACGATTTAATACTCGAACGTCGTTATACGTTTTACGTGATGCGTGTTTATTCGCATCATTTACTCCATAGTGTAAAGCATGAATCGTACTTGGTAGTTTATTTATCGTCAACGAACATTCTTCCTTTTTAGTCTCCACTTATACCGAAGTGGACGATAAAATATTATTAGCTATATTGTATTTTCATGTTAGACACAAATGCAATTTTTTCTATAACTCGCTGATTATCGAGTCTAGCGAAAATTTGTGTATGAAGAAAACGTTTCCAAATGTAATTTTCCGTAACATTTGTTTCGTATGTTTTTGTTGCGAAAGCAACGATAAGGGTGATAATCGATCGCAGCTGTACAGAGCAACACAGCTGTTTTCCTCCTCCCTCTCTCTTGACAGGAGTATTGCGATGTTATGTAGCTTATATTTTATGTTGGGCCACCTAATGGATACGTTCCAAATTTCATCGCGATCCCTGTAGTCGTTTTCTCGTGACGCGTAACAAACGGACGAACACAACCGAGTTTTATTTATATATCAGGTCGTTTCATAAGTTGTTTCATATTTTGTTGCGCGAAACATTAACGCAATTTGATGCATATAATAAAGAAAATTAAACCGAAAAGTACCCGTACAAGTTGGAAGCCATATTCAAGATCACGTAAGTCACGCCTGTTGAAAAATGTATTGAATTCCATCGGTAGGGGATAATAAAAATTCTGCGGAGAATACTCGACGCGTTCGAGAACGTTTCCAGCGGAAGTCGGAGGACTCGAATAATGGACGTTTCACTATAGTTCGGGTCCCGTCATCGATACGCGTCTATTTTTACGAGACACGCGGTTCGAACAGAAGACTCTTCTCCGCTCCAGAGTCCAGGCTTCGAGCCGCTATATTTACTGTCCACGACATATTTACAAATTGATTTTTATCTTCACCCCAATTTTTGTGCGTTAACGTTTCAAAGAGTATAAAAAATCCTTCGAAATAATTGTTTCTGTCTTGAATATTTCGCGGACTGTGAGCATCCCGTTTCACCTCGAACGTCGGACACTGTGCATTCATTCGCGCGAAGTCGAGGAAAAAAAGGGCGTAAAAAATCGGACTAATTCGACGGGAACTCATGGACGCCAGGGAAGAACCAAGGGAAGCATTATCGAAGTCCGAGGAAATGGTTTTTGCTCGGTCGAAAATCCCCTCGTCCATCAGGCTTCTGTTCTTTGGAACGCTGCTCGTACTTGCGCAGTGTTTTCGTTAGCATTCTTCGAATTAACCCTTTGAATCTAACACTGCGCTTATTATAGTCCACAACGTAGATCGTCGAGTCTTGGAAAGTCGTAGAAAATACTTGTGAGATATCGAAAGTGGTATTCTATAGATCGCGATATTTACTGAAAAATTAATGGGTCAAAGAGCAAAACGTTGCAACGATACGCATCGATCGTTTATAAATTTCTGGATCGATCTTCTAGGCCGAGTCAAACCGCTCCAGATGCGACACTTGCCGATCGCGGTTTTATTTATGCGTCGCGACGCTTTATCTCTCTTCGCCTTATTCAACGAGCAACAGACGCCTGGGCAATTAAGGAAACGGATTACCTCGCGTGATCAATGAGTCGCTTTAAATCATCATAATTTATCGCGTCACACCTCGCGCACTCTTACAACCCTGATTTTCCTCGAGGTTAATCACGCTATTAATACATTCGGTAACCGGTATACGCGAATCGACGCGCGGTTTCGTTCGTCTTCGTTGGTCTCCCAGGACTCTTTTCGACCGATGATCGAGAGTAATCGATACATCCAGGACGAGGGGGGGAAAAAGAACACGCGGAACGAACGCTCATTAACTACCACCTACAGCTAGAACCGCCAACCGTTCTTTTTTCCTTTATTTTTTACGCGTTACGGAGTAATCGGAAATAATTAATAGGTTCTTTCTAGAAATACGCACAGGACGATTTATTACAGCCACTTTTATCGAAACCATCGTGCTTGTTCCACTCGATGGACTTTCGTACGATCCAATGATCATTTAAAGATGTTGAATTTATGCTCGAAGAATTTTAACAGATTTATCTAAATATTTACACGCGTTTTTAAAGGAGCGTAACATATTTTCGAAACGGAAGTGCCGCTTGGAGCAGGCTTGGCGAACGCGTTAAAAATGTTCGCGTTTGTCGTCAGCTGACGGCCATTCAGCCCATTCGAAAATGTAGGCTGAAATGGTGGACAGAGAATTTCGACTCGCGAGGCGTTTCTAATTATTAGCGGTCCGGGTTTCCCCCTGGACCCAGGCTCGCGTCACAGAGGCGAAATCAGGCCAGAGGGTGAGTCGTTCGTTCGATTCGCGCGTCTGCCTCCAGAAATAGGAACCGCGAAATTGCGTCATCGTTGTTGCCGTAATAGTTGGATACGTTTGCCCGTCCCGTTATTATCAACAACGTTACAACCCCGGCCCGGGTGAATCGTCTTTCGCGAATTCTTGGCCGATAACGACCGTTGGATCGTCTCTTGAACACCTCCGCGTCTCGATGGGTATCACGACCTCTCACAGAGAGCAAAGTTTCTTGGAACTTGGAAATTCATCCTAGAACTCGAAACCGAAGAATTCTGTGGTTCCTTGTCTCGCCGAACGATCTACGAGAGTTGAATTTCAGGAATCCAATTATCGGTACATCTCGTGCCAGGTATTTTCGAAGAATTATTTTTCAAGGAGAGGGATATTAATTCCGTAGATTTTTATTTCTGTTAAAGACGGTCGAAGAAGGCGGGTTGCACGCTCGAGCGACGTTTCACGCCTAGGCTGAAATTCAAACCTGACCTCGGTCGATCCTCTACCAATGGCCAAGGAACCTCTGACCAGCCCGTCCCCTGGCTGTCCCTAGGCCCGCGAACACGTAGGACGTGGACGTAAGTCAGGGTTAAGCTCGGTGGGCACCGTGAAAGCCTGGCTCTAAAAATAGTCCCGGACCGGTCTAAAAATAGGGCCCCGAACACGTACGCCGGTTATTCGTACGTACACCTCGTAGCAAGCCAAACCGAGAGATAGAATGCAACCAAGGTGCAGCATAGTCTTGCACAGTATGACATATCGGGCCGAGCGTTTTCATTCTAAGAGACGGACGCTCTCTGCCACCGCGTGAACCGCGATGAATGAATCGAGTACGCGCGTACTCGCGCACCGCGTACCCGTGCTTACGACGGCGTACTTGCACGGCCTTATGCCTCGCGTAATAATAGTACCACGATTTTCGACGGTTCAAGCCCTGAACGGGACCCATCCAGTCCCAAATCGACGCGATAAACACGATCGTTCGATAGCCTCCATTACATTTTATAATATTCAGTCATTTTAAGCACACCTGGAGGTACCGTTGATTTTTATTTATTTATTCAATAAACGAGCAGGTACAATGCAGTAGAAGGCGATTTTAATTCGAGTTTGGTAAACAACGTGGGGAACGAAATGCTAAAAATGTTTAAATGCACAGTTCATGAAACATGAAAACTGTGAGAAATGATTGCAAATCTTACAGAAGCTTAAGTTCTGTGCTGAATTTTGTCCCACGGATTTTTTATTAGAACGGTTGACGTTTTTGGTATATGGACTCTTTAAAATTTCTGTACTCAATTTTTGTCTTGTTTCGAAAGCTGTATTTGCAGTAAATTGGACCTTCTTATGATATCATTTTGACGTCGTGTGTTAGAATTTAGGGAAAGCTGTCTCTAGTATAATAAATAAGAAGCGTGGACCAAAGAAACTAAGGGCCCCCCATCGATGAAGAATGATCGAAGCCCGACCAAATGATTTTTAAAAATAAAATCCAACCAGTCTTTCCTTAAATTTTGACCGAGAAAATCGTGGATGGGAGTGGAGGAAGGGGGGCAAAGCGCGTTGATTCGCGGTTTTAAAAGTCGAACGTAGGAATTTCGCGAGGACACGCGTGCCTTTGGTAGCCGGAGGGCTCAAGGTATTATTAATAACGACGGTTCTAAAAATACACCCGAAATATGTGTGACGCGGTGCAAGTAGATGCACTTGAATGCAGTCGAACCGAGAGGGAGAATACGCCAAGGTGTACGAGGTACGCATTCCAATGGGCGGGTTATCAGAGACGGATCCATCCCACCTTCCATGCTGGAATGCATCTCTGGTCTTTTTTCTTTCTCTCACTTTGAGGGCTTAAGGCTCGTTCATACTCGCGCGTCGTACGCTCACGAAAAACGTGGTCCCGAGGAGGGAACGGCCCTCCCGGTCAGTGACACCGGTTTTAATCGGACCGAACGAGAGGGAACGCGTTCGAAAGAAATATGTCAACGATACTTTCGCGTACTTATACGACTCCGTTCCTGGGCCCCGCCATTGATTCCCACATTACCACGGAGGAATCGAGGGATCGCCTTAACCACCGTGATACTACGTTAAAAGATTCACGAATTTGTTTCTGTTATTATTTAAAAATATCAGACCAAGCGCGATTTGAAATTGAAGCCTAGAATGATCTTTGTTTGGTTTTTGTTCGAATACAGGCACCCAGATCTATTTCGTCTTGGACTCTACGAAGACATAACGCACCCACTGTCTTCGGCGTCATCGTTCGTTAAAATTAATTCTAGCTTAGTGACACTCGGGCCTATTCTCGACTTCCCCGGCCTGCTAACGAAGAATTCGTCGGAGCTTCGATTATCCGTGCCACTGGGAATGAAACTATCACGGATAAATGAGCTCGTCGGGCACGAAAATAATACGATCAAAAATTATACTTTTGTAAGTATAATAAGCTTTTGTTACAAATATCATCGTAGTCCAGGTACGAATACACGATTATCGTCGATTTTCTTCAACTATCGAAACGTTTCTATCCATTGTCGGCTCGCGTCCTTGACCTTCTCGATCTTCGGAGGCTTCTATCTCCTCAATGAAATTTCTCGAACCACCGACGTGCGCAGCCACGTTCTATTCGCGGTTATTCATGTTCGAACAACATTGACTATATTTAAACTTCTTCGTGCAATTTGCTAAAATCGCGGAGATATTCCGTTCCGCCGGAAACCAGAATTTATTTCCACAGAAATACCTGTTCCTCTGTCTCTTCGGGCAAGCTTAACAAACATAGTTTATCGTGCTCTGTAAGCTTCAATTGTCTATAAAATTCCAAATATTTACACTTTGAAATTGAAAGAAGAATTTCTGGGTATTTTAAAATATGGCGATAAAAAGTGACCGTGGTAGAATCGAAGGTGTACGCGTGGGCCTTTGGAGAGTTAGGCGAATCCGCGAGTTTGGAACGACGATGGCGTTTCCGTAGCATTCGCGGATACTCGCGATGCGCCACTCTAATTATATTCCCGCGGATTCGTCGAAATGTTCGGTGGCCGCGAACGGTGCGTAGACGACGTCAACGGTGGCCTTTGTTGTCCTAAGCCAGAGCGGAAGAAATAGACAATGACGTCAGGCCGAAATTATTGGTCTACGGTTCGACCTGGCCTTATCTTTCCGAACAAACTGCGCGTTCGCGCCCAGAATGAGTAACAATACGCACACGCGCGACCGCGGAACACAGAAACGCGTGTAATCGTGTCGTAAACCTCCTTCTACGGAAGGCTGACTATCGACGACATCGATGTGCCTCCGGGCGTCCGGAGGATCGACGATTTTTGGCCTCGTGAAACGCATCGATATCCTCTGTCGAGTTTACACCCAGCGTTTCCAACCTCCGCTATCTTAAACGGAGAACCTCGTGTAAAATGGTAAAACGAGAAGTGATATTTGACAATTTTTAGACAGCATAAGAGTTTGACTAAATTAATCGAAATAACTTCACGTCTGATAGCTCGAAGGAGAAGAACAACCGGCTCTCTTTCAATGGATTAAAAACGAAGTCTTCCGTTATAAGAACGGAAAGAAAATGGTTCTACAAAACCAAGTGTGCATTGTCGCGGCTGGTGCATTTCCTTGGCTGCGTTGGACGCGTTGAGGCAAGGTTCCGGTTCGTTGGGTGATAAAATGAGTCATTTTCAGAAACCTGTATCCCGGAAAGAAATTATCGCACGAAATTCGAACGATCGACCGCCCACGCTCACGGTGGTACACGGGTAAACCGCACACCTACGGAGTTTCATTAAAATTCGTTAAGGAGCCCCTACGCGACGAGGAACGCGACAAGCGACGGGTTCGAGACCGTTTAGAATCATTTTATGGACGATCGAACCGATCTCTGACCCTCGCGAGCCTAAACAAAATGGTGCAACATTGGAAATAGATATCGAAGAAGATTGTCGAGGAAGTTTTTATGGAGATTGAACGTCTCTGTTAGAGAAATTAGGGAATCGTCGTGCTGGTCCCGACTCGAAGCGATTTCGAAGCCATCGCTCGTCGCGAGACATGCCTCGAGGCCACGTTTGCGCTTCGTTGGGACGTTTTTCTCGGAACGGCGGACACGTGACCGCGAGTTTCGACTCCGGGATCAGGAAACGGGGGTCAACGGATGCCCCGTAGGTGTATACGGTTCTCGGAGGTGAGCGCGATTAGGCCACCAATGACACATTCCGCCCGGAAGAACGTCGAACGTCACAAAGAGTCCTTGTTGCGGAGACGCGGCTCCGAGGAATCGAACTCGAGACGCTCTCCAGTCGGTCTTCTCGTCGATGACGCGGTATGGAACGCTGGAAATGAGTTCACCTCGCTTCTTCGTCAGCTGATAAAGAAACGACGGGGTAGCGCGACCGTATAACGACCGTAGATTAGCGTTATCGCCGCAACGTCGGCGTTTTTATTCGTCGTTCGATCGAACATTTTTCAAGTTACCAGGACAGAATTCGTAGAAATTTAGGAAAAGACGAATCACCGAAACTGATCTCGATTCTTTGGGAACGACCAGTTCTCAGATTGATCTTGAAATTCGTTTAGGGCGCGCGAGAAAATTATAACGCGTTCGAGATAATATTATTAGAGTACGTCCGTCGGTCGTGGAATATTGCACGTTTTTGGTGGATGTAGATAAAAAGTCGCGCGACGAATTTCAAGTTCGTTAATGTCGTAATCGTGACGCGATTACGAGTACGACGAGGGGTGTCGTGTTACCCACGTATTCACGAGGCGCTACTCCACCAACGACCAAACATACGGGAGAAGACTGATTTCTGCTCCGACTTTTGGCAAATTTCCCACAACTGCCTCCCACTGTGTCTCTCTTCATTCCCGAAATCGAATCGGCATTTACGATGGCGCTCCTAAATCTTCGACTCCGTCATCGAGATACAATTTCACCCCGCCTTGTCTGGCTTTTCTCGGTTCGCCACACTGACATCGCGATGGAACCGCCGATAACGACGTCCGGATAATGTTCGGTTCCTGTAAATAACGTTATGAAGACGAAACATTCCTTCGATCGACGCGATTCCGCGCAGCGGTTCTCAATCCCCTTCTCGATGGACCTCGAGGAACTGCTCTAATCTTCGTACGACTCTTTTTTATCGAAACACTTGCGCATAAACAACAGTGGAGAAATGACGTTTCGAAAGCGTAAACTCAAGCTAAACAACGGCTCAGCTATGATGTTAATTAACATAAGCGATGGGTCTTCACGGTGACATGTTCGAGTGTGTGAGATTATACTGGCTTTCGATTTTCGAGCAAATTTTTAACTGACAAAGTGATAGATCTGATAAGCTATCGTTCCCTTTGTGTAGGAATCAATGATTACATCGTGTCGCATCCGAGGCAAAATTGGATAAAATTCTTGGCTAGATAAAACTGTTCAGCCAACAAAAAGATAAGATATTTGCTCGTTACTCTTTGACCGAAACTAAAAATTCCAATTGTGGAGTGAAATATTTCGCAACGAACGGATAAGAATGTACCGTTACTTGAAAATTAAAAAACTATGCAACGATGAAGACGCGCTAGTTTTATATAAATTAAAATCACCCTCGATAGTCGCCATTTTGCTTCGACTCAACCTTTCACCATACGTTTCTAGTTATGGAAGTATTTAATCATATTTCTCAATATAACGTAAGCTTGCAATCAAAATTGCAATGGAAATTAAGTGAAATCTGACCGGAAACCGCGTCTAAATTCCAGGCTCGAAAGGGTTGAGTCCAAGCGATGTTGAAAAGTTTATCTTAAAAATTGAGGACTCGATGGCCTCGTGGTCGCGAAGAGTGATTTTTCTCGCTGGTTGAATATCGCTAAGAGGCATTTTTTATAGCTGCTCGCAGGGAACCGAGGATGAAAAAGAAACGAGGCGGGATGGAAGAGGGACGCGCGACGCGTTGGAGTAATCGTGTAAAATAAAAGAGGTGCGTGGCGTCGGGAAAACGGTAAAAAAGACGGGTAGTCGGTGGGACGCGGTGAGAAATAAAAGCGATATTTTTATATCCACGGGTGTAAGCTCGTCGGTGGCGGACGCCACCGGGCCTCGGCCTCTATTAATATCCACGGGCCGGGCTTCCTTTCGGCCTCCGCAGCAATTCTCTTCGCACAGGCGGACCAACGATCGGCCACCGGAAAGAGAGACTGTCCGATTGGGGAAGAAAAAAAAATATAATTCCGCCTCCGCGTCGAACTTCCGCGAACATCCAAGTTACGCGACAGTTGCAAGGAAAGCACCTGTCCGCCGATTTTAACCTAATTCTCCACGACCACGGATCCACGGGTCACCTACGCGTAACAATTTAATTATTCTTTCGTATAAAACGCGAGAATCACTTACAAACGTAACGTTTCCTCCAGGAACTCCCAGATATTATCGATTTTAGGGATTACGTTTCCCTAAACTTTTTAAGTTCGAGCTCGATATATAAAAATTTATTTTTATATCTCGAAACGTGAAATATTGACTGTTTACCTGAGAGAGATTTCTTCGGGGAGTGGCTGTGTTTAATTATCTCTCGACTCACCTGAAACAAACAGGAAATATCGAGTCTGTAACGACGAACGGTAATCTTGGCTTTCGATCGAAAATAAATGTAACTTCACGATCGCCTCCGCGAATAGTGGAAGTTGGAAAAACCGCGGTCAGGGTCTGAAAATATCAGAATAAATATTATTTGCGAACAGGCGGCCAGCGGCCTTGGAAAATTCGCGTAGAACTTAATAATAGGAGACGGACTCCAGAGTCCCTGACCACGGTGAAATGGCGATTAAGAGACGCTGGTTTCGACGAAAAATCGTGAAATGCGGTTGTAGCGACACCCGCGAGCCGGCACAGAGCGATTCTTTCATTTGTTAACCTAACGATTCTTTCTACAGCGCCAAAAGGAATATATAAGCGATAATATAAATATAAAACAAGGAAGGAAAGAAACGAATTCCGAAAACGTCTTGATGAATCGTGCCAAAGCATCGCGTAAATACATCAATTTTCAACATTAACGTTTGTTGCTCCGAAATGCCAACGAGGAAGAAACGGCTATATATATATATCGAGTGTACAAAACTGGCAAACGAACAATGTCGAGCACTTTTATCGGAAAGTTGTCGACGTCCGCGCCCACGATTGCGCGCCAGCGTGTCCCTGACTGCATTTGCATTTGCGCGCAAAAGGAAAAAAAAAGCATATATATATATATCGCGAACGAGTTTCGTTGCCTTCCAGGCGGGACACGGTTCGAACAATTGAAAAATCGTGTTTGCCGCTACGAAAAACTGGTACCAGCCGTTTACGTATGCACACGCCCCGACAGTCCAAGAATTCGCGCGAGAACGATTCGCTCGAAGCGCACCGACGCGCGAAAACAAATCCTCGAACGATTAGGCCAATCTCCGGTCGTTTAAAAAAGTCCAACGCGTCCAAGCAGACGTTTAATTGCATCGATCCTTCGTTGCACAAGCTTTTCTCTTTGATATACAAACGATGGAACTTGCTATTTAAAGACTTCTGATTCAATGTTCTTTAAAAATGTCTGTAAATTTAGATATTTAAGTTTTAATTAGTCACGTCCAAAAGAGATACTTTCACACTGATTGTTAAGGGTTATATTCCTCATATCGTGTCCGCCATATTGGATTTGGTAGTTTCAGTTTTGCATACTCGATCAGCGACTCTAAAACCACGCGAATATTTCTAAAAAAATAACTTAAAATTCTTAGCTACGGAATAACCGTAAAACATACCAGTTTTCAAATATTTAACTCGTCGCTTTTGACCCTCGATCTACCCCCACCCCGTTCGTGGGTCACTCATCCGCGAACGCTTGACGTCTCGCTAGAAACGCGACCTTTGTGCTACTTCGATTAGCGGTGTCAAGTTTAAAACAATTTATTGTTCGCGGATAATTCGATTTTTTTTTTTTTTTTTTTTTTTTTGTTCCGCGTAAAGCCCCAGAGACACGGAACTTTGGCCACGCTCGCGAGCTATGCAATTACGCCGATAGCGCGGTTATGCGCGTCGAGGAACGCGATAACCGACCGCGGGAACCGAAAGATAATCGAACGTTTTATGTATTTCGATCGATAACGATGAAACCGGTAAACAGAGTCGGGCACGACTCCCTGCCAGGGAACTCGACGACTGCCAAGCCGCGGAAGGAGTTGCCAGAGCATTCTTCGACGGCCACCCTCCGTCATCGAGCCACCAGACGTTGATATTAATTTATTAGCCGAGCGAAAGAATCTTCGCGTACTTCGGTTACGCAAGCAAATGGAATTTCGTCGCTATTGTAATCGATACCTTCGATAGGATATTTTCTAGATTTTTAAAAAACGGTGCATCAGTATGCAATTGACGCGTGACTGTCAGATATAACGATTAGATAAAAACGATTACGGAGGAACTGATTTTACACGATCTTTATCTATTTAATGATATAATTGTACTTGAAATGATACAGTTAAATGAAATTCGTTATGTAATCGGCAGATACGTTATACAGGGCGATTCTGGAGGCCAAAATAAGACGAAAATCAAGAATATTAATTTGTTGATAGAGACTTAATTCAAAAGTTATTAACGTTCAAAGTTTCGTCCATACTGAATTTTTTTCTCGAAAATGCGCAGGAATTCGGTTGTATGTCTATCCACCAAAAATGATTGTAATCGATCCCCGCAACTAAAACTATTTTTTCTCGGACGATTTGAAAATTTTTTTTCGCCAAAAAATTTAGGCATCTTCTCGAATTTTTTTCTCGAAAATGCGTAGGATTTCTGGGGTATGTCTATTCACCAAAAATGCTTATAATTGATCCCCGCAACCAAAAATAATTTTTCCAGGACGATTTGAAAATTTTTTTTTTGCCAACAATTTTAGGCACATTCTCGAATTTTTTTCTCGAAAGTGCGTAGGATTTTTGGGGTATGTCTATTCACCAAAAATGCTTATAATTGACCCCCGCAACTAAAAATAATTTTTTCAGAATGATTTGAAATTTTTTAATAACTTTTTAACGAAGCCTCAATCAAGAAATTGATATTCTTGATTTTCGTCTTATTTTGGCCTCTAAAATCCCTAATTAAAATTCTTTCCAGGGGTGGTCGAACACCCTGTATATATTTTGTTCGTAATTTTGTATGAAACTGTTATCGGATAATATTTATTTTCGAACGATGTTCCCGGATATAATCGTGGATAACGTAAATGGCCGCGAGCCTTTACGTAACGATTTTAAGCCTGCCATTCATCACGGGTGCGGAATGTTTCTTTTTCTTAGTGGGGCGTCTTCCATATTATCTGGAAACCACTGGCTAATACTAGCAAGCGGGTGTCATTTGATACTGTTTAAAAAAAGCGAGACTATGGGGGGATGACAAAGATCGACGTCGAATCGAGTCGAGGTATTCTCGGAACATCTTTTTCTATTTAAAAACCATTAGACGGTCGTTTTCGTTTTTTATGCCGCGATGTATTTTATCTATCCTCCATCCACACTTAGTTCTCAGATAGTTTTTGGGTAGAATGCAAAATTAAAATTAAAATTAAAATTAAAGCTGTTACTGTCGACAGCTTGCATGTAACACGATAACTGTGATTCGATAAATTTCGAATCAACCCCGAATAATTCGACGGATAAGAATTCCAAAAATGGACGGATCGGTTTAGATAGAAATTTTGGGACGAGATTAGAATTTTATTTATGGGGATTGAATTGGACAGGCGTGTGTGGGTTCGCGTTCAATTTTCTGCGGTTCGATCCAGAGTTCGATGAACAACACCCCGACAAATGCGGCCTTCGTGGAAAGCCGTGGACCCTCGCCGGGGTCTTTTTGTATCTTCGGCAGAATTACGACGTTGCACTCGGTGCGGTGCAGCCGGCGACATCCTGCACCGGATTCGAATTCGCGGCCTGCGCCCGCTCTCGTACAGCCCGCGACAAAATACGCGACGCCATTCGGCTCGAAGCGCCGATTCCCTCGACCCATTTGCATCCGTACGAGAGAACGAAAAACGTGTCCTCGTCGCTCGAATAAAAGGGTACGGATGTTTGAAAAAAAAAAAAGAAATAGAATTCGTAAAGATCGGATCGGGAGCCAAGAGATATTGGGTAACATCGTTCCGGACGATCGGACGCTCTAAATATTGTTTCCTAACAACGATGTCGTTGATAATGCACCCGCGTGCTCGGCCAGAAGTGACCACTGTTGCATTCAAGAGCACCGGAGATAAATGACAACATCTCCCTTGGCGAGCACAATCACCCGATTTAAATATCACCCACCGTGGCCAGTCCCGAAGAACAAAGCGCGAAGCAGATTCTAAACGTCCCTAAAGCAATAGCGAGACGCTTCGACGGAAGAACGGGAATAACGTTGTTCTGGAACCCATTCAAAAGCAGAATGAACGTATTGTGAGAAGAATAGGAGCCGCGGTTAAAGGCAAATGGCGGCTCCAACTCGTACGATTATCGAATGTGGCGATTTAAAATACGCAACCAGCGAGCTCGACATTTCCATGAAAGCTCTTTAAGGTCTACGTTTACCAATATTTTTACGCGCAAGCCAGTGTTTACAGCTATAAATATCCGGGGAATTTAGCGTGGCGAAAGCCAAGTCTCGTTAAAGTTTATTAAACGACGCCGTCAGCCCCGCCGGGACGACGCGCGAGCCATGATGCAATTCTAGAGAATCACGTATCGGTAAAATGGCCGCGAAACGTGCCGATAATTGGGACATTTACCTTATATCGTTTAATTTGGGACATTGTGTACGGGCAGTCGTAAACAGATCGGACGTGCAACTCGTGTGGGGCAACGATTACGTTCTCGTGTGCAACGGAGCGGAGCGAAATCGGGCCTGGGTAGACATAAACAGAATTCGCGAACGGTGACTCGACGGCGACGGCTTATTTTCGATAATGACGAAAATATCGCCCGTTCCCGATACCCGAGAACGCGGTTTTATCCTCGTTCCCCTCGCCCCATCGGTCCCTTTTCGCGTTTCTTTTCGAAAAACATGCGGTCCTCGGCTGTGTCCCCCATCCGGACCGTACGACGGGATTCTTTTAATAGAGACTGTCCTCCAAAAGATATTTACGAAAGTTTGTTTCTATGTTTAGCGGGAACGGTGTACATAATTTACTCCGGATCCGTTTCACGCACCGCGATACTTCATTTTTCACCGGACGATCCGGCATAATCGCTTTTCTTCCCACGCGGCTGGCAGAATCCCAGCTATTGCCACATTCGTGTGTTAACCTTTATCGGAAGGAAGTCCCTCCTTCAGATAGGAGAGGTATTTTCGACCGAGGTTGGGCTACCTGTTACCATCGTTACGCAACATTGTTGTCCATCTTCGTTTCTGACGGAAAATCGCAGACATTAACGCTTATGCCACGTAATTCATACATGGGCGACGGAAAAGTGGAACAGTGGAACTAATACGATTCATTCTCACGTTGATACGTTAAAGAAAAGAAATTTTAATAAGTTTCGTAAATTTTAGGGAAATTACGAAAGCTAGTATTATAAGTTTTTATATTAAAGCTCCAACGTTTGGTGAAAATATCGAGTCCTTTCTTTCAGACACCAATTATTTTCTGCTTCAAAAATTTGTCTAAAATAAAATCTGAAACGACGGGCCTCATAACGACAACGATAATTAAGTTATCGTCTCTGGAACGTAAGTATCAGCGCACAGCTGGTGAATTATCAGCGACTCGTTTCCCAAGAACGAGACGCGTAATTGGCCTTGTTAAAAGTGCATTCTCGAGTGACATTTTCAGTCCGGTCACGAGGGAATCCTCGAAAGCTCCGTAATTTCATTATCATAGCGCAACTAGAATCGTTCCTACTTAAGAATCGAGTCTTCCATAATTCTCGAAAAAGAATTACAGGCTCGTAAAGAGAGAAATATGAATTTCAACGACTATGGATCGGATCGCTGGAGAAGCTCGAACCGTTTTTGCGCCGCTGGCGGTCATTTATTTATCTTTTGGATCGTTGGCGCGCGCGTCCTTGGTACTCGTTAGCCGCTACGAATAATTAGACACCGGGGATAGCTCTTCGAACGACGCGAAACAGAAAAGAATGCTAATGACGGGGAACGCGTTATCGGCGTGACGCTATAATCGGCTAACGACACGCGGAATTTATGCCGAGTCCTTACAACGTGGCGATAGCGCGTCGAAATGCACGTATCGGCGCAACAAACGCGCCCACGTTGCAACGAGGCGTCGTCGGAAATCGTGGAAACCCTCGTGCAGATACGGGCAGCTGTTCGCTAGAGATTACGAGAACCGAGAACGAAAATTTCTATTATTCGCTGGACCAGAATAGATGCCGCGACTCGACAAATTTCTCCCTTCGATCACGATCGAAAGATTCGATAAACTTTCGATGCAACAGCTTTGTTTACGCCCATTGTGCACGCACATTATTATATTAAGAGAAATGGAGAACGTTGAATTTTAAAATTATTATTTAGGCTCGATGGTTTCTTCAGGTTTCATGCTTACATACGTCTGTGAAATCTGTTTCGTATCGGTGTTTGCGATGTACGGATACTGAAACTGGACGTTTCGACTCGCAAGACTACGGAGGAAGAGCACGCTTCTGCTTTTCTTCTGTAATTTTACGATTTAACATTTAGAATTGGGTTCACCACATTTATTTTTAGGCCAGAGGAATTTAGAGAATAGTAATGTATTCAGGCACGTCGGTGCGTCCAGAATTTTTCAACCGCTACGTTATTCTCTATTCTCGAAAAAGGGATACGTTTTCGACGCGTAATCTACTGTTCGCACCATCAAAAACGTGCACGTTGCATTTGCCGCGAAAAATGGCGCGCGAACGTCTTACGCGTTTCGAATTACGCGTGGCTGTGGCTCGCGGAAAGAAAAATATGCGTCTTTCGCGCGGCAGAAATCTTAATTTATCCACGATACGCAACGGAGCAACGAATAAGAATTATCTCCCATAAAAATTGTTGCTCCGATTCAAAATGTCATCCACGGTAATTCGCGTGTTTATAATTTTTAAAAATGCTACCAGATACAAAATTTCAAAAGAGAATCTCCCAGTAACGAGTAAAAGTTTTCCTTTCTCTTTAGAAATTTGTATCTGGTGGTATTTTAAAAAATTATAAAAACGCGAATTACGATGAAAATGCGAGCGTTTATTGTTTAATTTGCAGCCCGAAACGGTGGGTACGGATAAGAATTTTGCCCATCGGCGTGCGTGGTCGCGTCGAAATTCCTTTTTCTACGCAGCTCCGTGGAGCGGGCCGAGAGACAAGACGCACGTGGCGCGCGTCGTAGATCGGTATTTTTATCGATCGACACGAGATCGCTCCCTCCGACGAAAAATTTATTTTCGCGGTGACCAACGCGGCCCAGGAAGCCCCGTAGCCGTCGACGACACCACCGTAGTCGTCGTCGTCGTCGTCGTGGTCGTCGTCGTAGTTTGCCTTCGTCTTCGTCGTTGTCTTCGCGAGCGGGGCTCGACCCGGCTCGCGCGTTTCGCAAAGGCACCTTCTAGAAATAGAACGCCCAAATAATTTGCCTCGGATTACCAGCGACGCGTCGCTGACTCTCTCTATCTCTTTCTCCCTCCTTTATCTTGCTTTTTACACCGTATCCGATACATCGGTTCTTTTCGAAACGTCCCCCCGATCGCCTCCATTTTCCTTCCCCCGAAAATCCCGCCTCCGCGATTCCCCGCGTTATCGAACAAATATCCAAGCATGCGATACAAATTTCAACGCGTATTTAATTTATTTAGAATCCCTTTTAACCGTAAATTTTGATCGATCCATTTTGGTTATCGTAAATTCCTCGATTAGCTTTCATTTGCATTAATTTGGTAAATTTGATAGAGAAGCGATAGACGTTGCTTTGAACGCTCGTTGAACAATTCGACCAGCAATCTTGACCAAATACCCTACTATCAATTAATAATAAGTTGAATTTTAAGCCATTGGAAGTGATTTGCTGGCGTATTCTTTGAAGACGTTCGTTTACTCGGCCCCACAGCTGACAGTAAACATCGAAATCGATGGTTTCGTCGAATCGAAGGTTCCTCGCAGATTATTTTTTTTTAAAATGCCACGAACTACGATCCCAGCGTCGTGCTCGAGCGTCTTTCGTTCGGTCTCCTTGAAACGTTCGCGAGCAGCCACGCAATGTAAATTTTTCTTTTTTTAATGATGCTGGTATTACGACCACGACTCCTGCAACCGTTCGTCAGCGACTATCCAGAGGCCGTAAATCTCGGAACATTGTAGGAACTCTACTAATATGTTAACAACATTCCGAGTACGTAAAGTTTCGAGCGGTAAATACGGATAATTGTTGATGTCATAAAATGGCGAACGATGCTCGCGTCTCCAGAATTTACGACTCCTCCGATCCGCTGACAGGGGAACACTGCGAACTGTCAGACGTCGGTTTCGATGAAACTCTCCGAAGAACGTTCAAAGGCTAAGAACCGTTTCAGAATTTGTTGCTTCCACTTTACGACTCCAAAGGAGGATGATTCTTGAGTCACAGAAGATACCAATGTTTCGGATAAAAAATTCCTCCTGGAGGTCTGCAAACCAGTAGCTAAACATCAGAAAACTTTTAGCATGTAGATGAATGTTTTTGAATCAATGAAACAAGGTATAGTTGATAGTTTTGATAATTACAGGGGGTAAATGAAATGAGTGGTTCGCCCCCAACACTTGAAAAGTAACAGTCTGTGCAAAATTCCAGAAAAGTGGTGTCTGACCAACACTCGACAACGTCCCTATTCTACTTACTCGTGGCGTCCACGTTCTCTTTGATCCCCGTCGTGTTTAGGGTTGTTTAAAAAGTTTCTCGATATCTTTTGTAATTTACGAGTTGCAAATGTTGAAAGGTTCGATGCAAGGGATGGTTTCGTGAAGTTTCGTTAGAATCAGCGTGTCTGACAGTTCGCAGTGCTTCCCTCGCGAGACGTCGGGGCTTTTGCAACGCGGAGGGGAAAGGATCAGCGCGCGGGGGATCTATAAATCGTCGTTAATAGTTGCCACGGCGAAACAGCGAGGTTCGTTCTAGCGATTACACGCGATTAATTCGTAATTCCGGCTCGGGTGGGAGATTCTGACATCCGGGGACTCGTATTTCTCTCCTTTCCGAGAAGCTCGGAGGAGGCGGCCGGACGTCGTATTTGCGGCCTCGTAAAATAAACGGAGCACGTGCTGCTAAGAAGGCCAAGTTCGAAATGTCGATTGCAAGATAAAACTGTTGGACGCCATTCGGTACGGGATCCACCCGCGCTCGCGATCGATTCATCGAACCGCGAACCATCGAAACTCGAACAGTCAAAATTCGACCATCCAGCGCGCCCTATTTTCTCGTTCAATATTTTTCCATGCTTTCGCTTAACATTTCGGTTGCAATTTGTTGCAATTTATACATAGTTCTAAGTTTATAACATATACGTGGACCACCAGGAGGCAAGTCGTGTCACATTCTGTTTTCATCCGTTATAATAACGCAGCTAATGACTCGCTGTAAGCAGAAACAACACAGGTTGCCAAATGTCAGTATTTATCATATCTCCTAACGTTAATGGTGTCAAATGGAATCATTAGACAGTTTAAATGTGGACTAATGAGCCTCCAGTGATGTCACACGCAATACAGAGACATAAGGACTTTGAGACTATATTTTTCAAACGTTTACGCATTTTACTCTCGCTCCATGACCACGTATCGTTTCAAAGTTACACTAATTTCTTCACCAACGCGCGTAATTACGGCTCATCATACTTTCAAGGATACCGACGCGTACACGTCCACTTAATTTCCAAGTTATTTTGTAACGTACAGATAAGCGCTACAATTTTCGAATAATTATTAGCGATTAAATTTCTCAATGACACAACGCTGCCACGCTGTCGCGGAGTTTATAAAGCAACGCGTTAAAGCGAATATCTGTTTATGGTAGCTATTAGTATAATCGAGAGATTCAATTTTGAAAGAACACAGGTACACGATGTGCGAATGGCTCTGTAAATATGGTTATGAATGGAACCTAACTGAGCTACGATCTCCCTCAGGCTGGAAGGCATTTCTTTAAACATTTACTTTCCGAATCGCGTTAATCAAGCTCTGGCTAATATCGTAAATTTTATTTTAATTCCGTTTGTGCTTGAAATGGCTCGAATCGAACCGCAGAAAACACAGAATTCCCCCCATCCATTGAATCGAGATTTCACCGTGTTATTCTCGCGGAATCGTTTCGCTTTTGGAGTAACAATCCGTAACGCTAAATCCGTTTATACGAGTGGAAGCTTCCGTGTAGCAACGTGCTTCTGGAACTGGTTATAAACCATAATCCCCCGTGCGAGGAGCGGGGCAATTCGGCCGGTATGCTATAATATTCGTTAATAATAGACATGACAGTGAAAACTAGCACGGTCAGACCGGCGAGAAGACGCTGGGGCGAAGGGAATCCGTCGCGACGCCTCCGGCGGGATCGACGCCGGGAGTGCCGTGAGCGGATAAACGAAGAAAGTTTTGAAAATTCGCTCGAAAGTTCGCGGGTACGCGAGGCTAGCCAAAAGCTTCTCGTGTTACAGCGAGCCTCGTCGCCAAAACACGGCGGCGACGACGAGCCGCGCGTTTCGCACGTAGTTGGCAGCGATTTCTACCGATGCGCGTGAAATAATTTGGCGTTTGCTGGCGGATTACGTAACCGCCGTTTCGCATACAGCAACGACGGAAAAGGACGTGTCTCTTTCGCACATAAAACAGTATTTTTTTTTCTTCGAAGCGATCGTCGCCAGCGCCCGGGGACGTCTTAGACGACCGTGAACGTCTCGCGAGCACTAAAACGATGAAATTATTAAAGAAATTTGTGATCCTGAGAGCTAGAAACGCGGTACTCGAGATATCGGTGAATTGTTTTCGAGATCTGGTAAATCGCGTGGTCCTCCGTGTCAGCGGTGACACGCGCGCGTTAAAACCGATCGTAACATCAGCGAATACGGTCGATACGACGATGATAAATCATCGATCCGATAAATATCCGACGTTTTCGCGCAATCAGCGCGCCACGACGATTTTATCGATCCCCGTGACACGCAGGATCGTGGAGTTGTCGACTCGGGGACGGGCGAAATTCTTATCTGGATAAAAATTATGACAGACGAACAAGGGGTCAACCGGTGATCTTCGAATAGCAAATCGAAGTTTGCATTATGGGCAATATTGATATTTAAAGTCGATACGATGTTGATGACTGTCACGGTGGTCACCGGTGACCGGCGCTCATTGACACACTCCTATCGAACCATTGTCACGCGTATAATTTAAAGAAATGTGGATAGGGGAGACTGGTGTCAACGCGATTTAATTTTTTTATTTCATCAACCTTGGTACACTTCCCCCGCGGACACTTCTCTGTTTTTACGCGAGGAACAAAGTCGTTGAACGAAGATGGCGAAGCTGGGATGGCCCACCTAACCCACAATCGCAGAGTGTACAAACAAAAATAGAATCGTCGATCGATCGGGATCCATCGGTCCCCGATGGGAATAAAATTTCGTCCGCACGTCGTTAGACAGCCGGCCACGCAATCTAAATTCATCGGCAATTGTTTCCAATCGGCGTTACGGGCGGGAAATTAATGGAGCGCCATCGAGTCCAATGAAAATCACATTTCGCGGAATAGACGCGGCGATCCACGGATGGAAGCTGTCAGACGCGACCCTGAACGGGTCCACCGGGGGAATCACGGCGAAGAAAGACAACCGGGCGTCAAGGTGATCGCCCAAGAAAGAAGAAAGCAACTGACCTTCTGCACGACGAGGGGTGTGCCAAAGTCCTTGCCACCCTGAAGACGGAAGCCCCACGGGGATCCGTCGAACCTGGAGAGCTTGACGCTGATCAGCTGGGCCATTGTCACTGTACGTGTTATCGTTCACCTGACTGATTATTATATTTTTTTTTTTTTTTGTTCAAAAAGAAAAACTGAATTCCTCTGTCGCGCGACGAACGACGCTCGGTGCGAGTACGAGAATTTCCTGGCGAACCAGCGCGCGCTGAGATTCAAGAGCAAAGAGAATGCACGTTGCACCGGGTCGGTCACGGTTGACGTCTGCCTTTTGGCGAGGAGGCGAAATCGCGCGGTTAGGGAGAACGGCACGTACGTTCCTGAAGAACGCGCAGACCGGAGTAAAGGTATAACAGACGTCGAGGACGGTCAGTCGGCCAGCGGGGCCTGCCTGGCTGCCTTCCTTCCATCCGATTCGACTCTGCCGCCGCTCGTGCTGGGGGCGGGGATAGGGATAGAGACCCAACGCACGCGGGAAGGAACGAGAACGCGATCCGGAATCGCCGTGGGAGGGGGATGGAAGCAAAGACGACGAACGGAGGGCGAGTTTCGAGCGGAAAAAGGAAGGAAACACCGATCGGGATTTATCTATTTCGGCTGTGCAACGAGCTTTTCACTACGCTTTTCCTACCGATACGCTCGCAAAACCCATTCCTTCTAATTACAAATTAAAAGCTTCCAAGATCCTCCAGACCAGAACAGTCAAAGTGGTAGCAAAATTAAGGAAGATATTTCCATCTGCGTGGGAGATTAAGAAACCGAAAGTAATACGAGAATGCAGAGTTAATCTATAGTTCGAAGATGGTTCAGATCAGAATACTTCCTTAAAATGGCATCAAAATTAACGATATTTCCATCTACATAGGAGGCTCTTAAGAAACTCAAAGTAATACGAGAATGTAGAATTAATCTATAGCAATAGATTGGTACAGTTGTAGGAAGTACCACTTCCTTAAAATGGTACCAAAATTAACGAGAACATTTCCATCAGCATGGAAGGCTTTTAAGAAACTCGAAGTAATACAAACGATAATGTAATTAATAGAGTTGCTTTGCAAAAAGTATTCAAAAAAGTTTCGAAGATCGTCCAGACCAGAATGCTTCCTCAACACTTTTCACTAAGGAGCTAAAAAAATGAATTCTCAAGATTAGATGTTAAAGAAAGTAACTCTAAATAGAACTCCAGAATTTTATCGAGGCTATAAAAATAAGTTGGATAGCAACTTGTGGGTGTGCCAGTTTCCAAATGTTTACAAAACGAAGTTTCGATTTCAACGAAACGAGCAGGAAAATTACAATCAATTTCCTCCTGAAATACAAAAACTTGGGGTGCAAGTGTATCAAAAATCATTTCATCCAAAGAGTTTCCAAACGTACTACAACATCGTCAAGTTCAAGAAAACAGTATATATCGTTTCGAAGAGGATCTTTAAAAGACAGGAACGTGATAGAATGTCTTTTGCACGCGATTCGGGTAAAGGGGGGCACGTCTAGGGTATCGAAACGATTAGGGGACTAGGATCGAAACGAAAGGGAGACCGTGCGGCTTGAAACGAGAGCGAAGCAGCTAGAAGCGGAGGACGGTGAAGAGGAGGATGCGGTATCAGGATGGCATTCTCGACATCTGCGTCCCGTCCTTTTCCTTCCATCGAGGCTCACCTCGTCGAGCGGTGCTGATTCTTACCACTCCACCTTCTGTCGTTGCTCCCGGTGTCTCGACCCTGGCGAGAAGCACCTTGCTCGGTGCACCGTCCGCCCATGCAGTTCTCTTTGCCATAATTCATTCGCGAAGCCAGAGGGACGATCGATCGGCTAACGGGCACTCCGTGGTTTCTCCCTTTGCTTCGCTGTGCCAGTCGGTCGAGCGCGAATCAACGACCCGATAAAATCAATCCATCGATAACGTCTTTATTAAACGGAGAGCCAATTGATCGCGTCCGTAATGCAGGATCCAAGGGTTCGAAGCCGCGAACGTTGGTTCGCAGGAACAGTTGGACTTTAATTTTTGGGGCCACTCGAAAACATTTGTTTATTCGGCACACATCGGTGTTGAAATACCTCGGTGCACGGCTGCCAACGAATCCGACCAAATACTTGGAATGTCTCGGAGATTGAGAAACCCTACGACGGATCGTCTGCTCGGAGCACTTTCCATAAACTGAACATCGCAGGTTCTTCATACGAGATACGTGAAGCTTCCATTTGGCTTTCCAGAGGCCTCTACGATCTTTTGTTTCAATCCTGAAACCCGTCGAGGTGGATTTTTCACGGAAAATGATCGCGAGGCGATTCGGATGAGCATTTTCGTGGTGTCGAGCGGCTTGGCTGCATTTTCAGCGCCGGTGGCGGTCACGAGGGCGCGAACTAGTTCGTGAATCATGCCTAGAATGCTTTACATAAATTGCTCGGGACCGACGTCACGTTCTCGGACCCCGAGAGCACGAGGCGACCGCCGCGAGCTGGACGGAGAAGGAACAGCCGAGGCAGAAGTGACTCAGCCTATCCGCGCACGCACGCCGTCGCGCAGGACGCACCGGAGTACGACGATGAGAGTCGGAAACTACGGAAAGGTGAAAGTATGAGCGCGACTCATCAGATCCGTTCTCGGATATCCGATTCCGCGAAAAAGATTCTTGCGTGGATCGCGAACCGACGCGACGGTTGCGTCAGGACGCTACGATCGAGACGTGACCCAGATGAAACTTGGCTTATCTCCTCTACGAACAGTTTCTCACGAGACTCGCGACGCGATTACGGGGGCTTTCGCCTCTTGGACCCCGAAGAACGCTGGCTTTCTGCGAGATTTTGCTTTGGAGCCTTCGAAGACGGATTCGAGTTTTATTTTATGGGATATTGGGTCATCCTGGAGGCTCTGACTGTTACAACTAAAATAAAATAAGACGAGAATGTAGAATTAATCTATAGTGATAGATTAATACAGAATACTTCCTTAAAATGGCATAAAAATTAACGATATTTCCCATCAACATAGGAGGCACTTAGAGCAGATGATCCCAATTCAATAGGAGTGACAGTATTTGATGTTTAGCTGAGTTTTACTATGTTAGCATCTAAACGTTATTATTGCCCTCCTAGAATATAAAAAATTGGGGTGCAAATCGCTTCATTTACTATAAAGAGTTTCCAAACGTCTTAACAATATATATCGTTTCGAAGAGGATCTTTAAAAGACAGCAATATAATAGAATCTCTTTTGCACGCGAGGGTATCTTTTTTCACTGTCGATCACCGTTATCGACGAGGAAAATTTGTTTTGGTACCACATATTTCAGAGATAATTGATTACTCTGATACCAGCAACGAGGATTGTCATCCGAATAGAAACTAACTGGTACGTAACGATTCACGACTTTCTGCCACTGAATAGGCTAATTCCGAGTCGATAGAATGAGTAATCTTCCGGGACAATGAAATCACCGCCACGTTTCCAGACTTAATCAACATTCCTTGGCTCGCATACTACGCATACTATGTTGCATCAATCCGAATAGATAAAAATTGGATGGAGCAACGAGCGGAGAGCTGGGCGCGAAAGGATTTTCCATTCTAACTCTGGACAATGTTCCTTTGGTGGCCTTAGAAGTCGTGGAGCAGAACCACTTTGCGTCGAACCGCGACTATTTTGTGGTCGTTCTTCTAGGATTACTCTGTTTAACTTTTCTAATTGTTCTCCGGGGATGTGACTGTCTAAACCGGCGATAAGAGCTTGGGTACACCGAGCAGTTCTTCCTGGTGCCACCATGTACACCAGAGAAGCTTATTACAATAATTTCTGTCCCCACAAAAGCGTGTACTGTAGAAAAATTAGTCCTGAAACGCCACCTTCTTTTAAATTAATTTTTCCTTATCGAAATTAAAATGGCTGAAACGTTAAATGACGGGTTGGAATGCCTTTGGCTCGTATATGGGTTAATGGGAATGCCTGCACCCGTGTCGGGAGTAAGCAGAACCGATGCTGACAGCAGCTGCAAGGTTAGCAATCGTAGCCACAAAATTGCCAGGCGAACGGACAAAAGGATCTCTTTGTTGGCGCGAGACAGAACGCGACAATGTTTTATTTTTTTTTACGAAAAAGAATCAATCCTTTTTTTTTATTAACGCTTAATCTCCATAATGTTTTTTTTTTTGACAATGTATCGCAGCCAGAGACATGCATATATGACACGCACACGTACTTAATTACACTTATGCTCGACACTATTCGATCGCAGCGCACGTATTCGCAATCGTTTCGAAGTGGACGAGTCGCGTTTCGGTGTGTTTGTTCAACGTGTTCTCGCATCCGAGAGAAAAGAAATTCTTGTTTTCCTTTCGTCGTCGATGCCCCGCGGCCTTAATGACTGACGCTTCGAGTGCTCCTGTCGTCCGCCATGCTAAGCGCCGGAGATTTCTGCAACAGGCGACAAAGGTCTCGAATGAGTAATTTCAGGGCCACTTTTAATCTTCCGATTGAAATCGAGTAAGTTTTTTAGTGTAAATCTTTCGATCGGAAGCGAGCTGGACGCCTGTCTATGGGCGCCATTTTTGAATACTGCACTTTATTTGAAAAATAATATTATATAATATTAATTTTGAGTCGAAACGTTTGAATATTGTCGAGAACTGTGATATTCAATCTTTGGAGTAGGAAGATTAAACTACTCGAAATTAATGTTTATCGATAGTGGGTATTACAGATAAAAATCAGTATTGAAATTTACGAGAAAATAATTAATTATGTGTTACATCTTATCTAATATGTACGTAATAAACGGATGATTGAAATTTAAGAAAGAAACGTGATAATTGAAGGTTTACATTTCGTTTCTGTTTATCGAATTCTTTTCGAAAAGTGATTTTTTCAGATCACGGTCTTTCTTGCTAGGCTTGTTCGAAGATAAATGATCGTAGAATCGTGTGAAATACGTACGACCCTTTCGATGATGTCCTCCGCGGCGTTCACCTTCGCGGGCCTAGCTGGAATTCCTTTCTTCGGTTCCCGGTCCATCTTATGAATCATCTTATAGACGCTCGAGTTCATCAAGTGATCGTAGTTCGGTAGATTCGTCTTCTCGTACTTCTTGAAGTTCACTCTGCGCCAATCAATTATCGACGATTACCAATGCATACTTCGTTCTGGATTATTAACGTACGCTATAATACCGCTGCTCACGGTATGAATAAAATCAACTTTCAAATCTGTTGCACCGTTTTAGTTATACAATCGTTGGTTAGATCTTATTTTATAATTGTCCAGTTAATTATTTTATTGCTGCAATCTTTCATTTATTTTATTACTTAAAGCAAACAAGGCATTAGTGTTACGAAATCTCTAAATTTGTTAGTACGTATATATTAAAAAATGTTCAGATGTTCCTACAGTAACAAAATATACTTTCTACATCGCGATAATTTCAAAAACTTCGATAAAAAATAAAATTGTCACGTTTAATTTGACATCCAAAAAGAAGTAAGCATGGCGCGTGTTTGTCCAAGGGAAATTGTTTCGCGTTGCAAAAATATTTTCAGAGGCTCCTGTCGTCCAAAGAAATCCAAGCGCCATTTTTGAAAGCGATGCAAAATTCGTTTGTGATCACAGAGAATATACTTCTATTCGTTTATTTATCGGTGCTTATCAATATTTTGGAGCCACAAAGATAAATGGATGGCCAATTTTATTAAATTAGGTACATGTGGATCGTTAACTTAAATATTAATATTTTCTTTTAATTCAGCGAGAGACGTTGCGTACAATATCTAGATTAATTGGACGAATTTTGTTAAAAATTATTCGCATACTGCAGCTACAAAAATTTTAGTAGCTTATTTTTCTATGATATTAGGTTGTACCATAATTATTATTTTTTACAGCTAGCGAGATAAAATATTTAAATGCACGTTTATGTGTATCATTATGAAGCGTGCAACCTCAATTACTCATACATTATCGGCGCATCGTTGTGCCGTCTGACTAATATGAATTGTAATCTTAGGAATGTCTTTAAGCAAAGAGGTCACGAGATCGCTTCGAGTCGAACAGTTCGATCAAGCAAAGGAGGAAATTAAAAAAAGAACAGAGGCACTAAACCCTTCGTTCGTTTTAATCTTCTTTCCAAACTTCTACCAAGTTATTTAAAATAATTGTGTTACAACCCAATGCCTGTAAGCTTTGCATTAATAAGATTAGGATTCATTGAAGGACGTATTACAATAACTTCTCACGTGTTAATGTTCGTCAGGATTATTTTATTTAGTAAATGTTTGTTATAGCGGAACAGGTTAAAATCATCGTATCGAGAATGCGATGAGTGGTGCGCACGCGGATGATTTCGTAGCGAGAGGAGTTAATTGAAAGCTGTTTCCATCGAATCGACAAGAAAAGGTAGCCTCACCCTAGGGCTCTGCCTCGAATAACTTCCGCCTGGGAAGATAGAACCTCGGCGATCATTTCGTCGTTGAAGAAATCATTCGGACACCTCCATCTGCGGCCGAGAGTCAGCTCGACCTGCTTAGCCTGGGGCCAGAGATCTTGCGAAGGTTTCCTCCCTCTTTGCTGCATTCTTTGCTGCAAAACGCGAAACCGTCATTCGACCATTGAAGTTAACGTTCTGCGACCCGGGTTCTACCCAGGGATTCACGTGCTTCGCGGCTAAATAACCAGGTAACGTGCGTGACACGGATACTTTCACTTCCCGCGAAGTTTAAGGACCTTAAAACTCGAAGGGCAACACAATTTCGAACGAACGTTCTACCGTACGATGTCACGGATAAATTCTAGACGTTTAATGGACGTTCAACGTTCGCTTCGGCTCTCTTAAGCTCCGTTTCACTCAGGCAACTTTCAAAAACCTTCCTTCAAACCACCATTTTTATACGATTTTCAACGTTCTACTCTATTAATTTGTTAATAATTTTGATCGATCTCGATAGTTGCTCGATATAAACGCAGCTTCAGGAGCACTGCGAGGGGAGGACGTACGAGAATGTGTATTTCATAGGGGGTCGTGCCAAATTGGACATTTTTTGGACCAACATACTGGATCGAGCTGAAATTTGGATTCTTTGAGATAAAACCTGAAATGCATCTAAATTTCAGCCAAACGACGAAATTCACGAGAAAAGGAGCATATCCCAGGGAACAAGTAACGTATACATTCCACATCACTCTCCGGAATACCTGTAACTCCTGTATAACTTGATCTTTTGGCGCTAGATTCGGATCTGGTTCGAAACTTCCTACAATACACAACGCTTCGTTTTCGTTACCGTTACTTGGCGAAACAGTTACGTGAAAAACTGATCCTTTAGAATTATAAAAGTTACCTCCAACGTCGGTTCGTTGGTAAAGGGAATGAATGAATATTTACCATGGGAGGGCGCCGGGCTGGGCGACTTTAGAACTTTGGTCTCGTAAGAGACAACGAACTTCTTCACCCTGCTTCCCTCTTCGCTCTTCACTGACAATGTTCCGTCCAGTTCTTGCGTCTCGGTGTCCTCCTCCTCCTCTTCGACGCTTTGCTCGACCATCCGCGTGTGATGGTGCTCGTCGTAGTACGCGGTGTACGAGAAATCCTCGGTGAACTCGGTCACGTCCTGTTCCTCCGTGTCCTCCAGATCCTCGTGATCCTCGTCCTCGGATTCCTTCGCCGTCTCTTTCGGCTCCTCGGCCTCTGAAACATCGTAACAACGCATTCACCACCAAGACCATAAACTGCACGATCTAAAACTTGTAACTTTGTTCAAATTCGTTCGCTAGTTAAGACTGGAAAACACATAGAACCAAATAAGTCACGACGTATTCGTAAACTATTGAAGATCTACGAACGGGCCTGAAGTAAAATTTGCCAAGCGTGCACGGTGGTCGCGTCAATTTGTTCGCGTCCGTATTTTGGACGCGCGTCGAGTGAATTCTGACCTGGTTGCGCGGCGCGTTGGCATCGCCTCAAAAGCCATAAACGCGTGAAATTTGAAAATATGTTCGCGGCCGGCCGTAGGATTACCGATCGAGACCAAGCTAAAGGAGCCTAACCTCGGCGCGACTCGTCGCTGTCGTCGGCTACGACGCCATTTTGGGCGCCGCTGAGCTCCATGATCTTCTGCAGCTGCTCGGATACGATTCTCAGGTGGGTCTCGATCTCGCTGGGTAGCTGCTTCAGGGCCAGCAGTTGTCTCTGTACGTTGTCCAGCTGCTTCTTCAGGTCGATCTCCGAGTTCACCAGCTCCCTGATCTTTTCTTTGTCGAACTTCGACGACAGGTCCGCCATCTCTCTCTCGATCTCGTTCAAAACGGTCTCCCGCGTCGAATGCTCGCGGCTCGCGTCCTCGTCGCGCGCGGTTTCCGTCACCACGGCCGTCTCCTCGTCGCGGGAAACGTTCTCTTCCGGTCGTTGATCGGTGTCGGACTCTTCCGGTCTCGAGGACTCCGCCTTCGATTCCGGACGCGACTCCGCCTCGCGTTCTTGATCCGATCTACAGCCGGGGTCTGGGGTCGCCGACGGCGTCGCCTAAATTCAGACAAACAGCTACAGAATTGGGGGGATCGTGCAGAGCGAACTGTCTGTTTGGTCTGGTCGTGCAAAGAAGCGGGACTGAAATGCGCACAGAATTCCCTTTCTTCTCCTCTCCGCACGAAACTTTTCGTCCATCGGGTTATAGATAGAGATGGGATTTCAAGCTAGCTTCCAACTCTTGGCTCGGTTTAAGCTCGCCTCTTAATCGCGCACTTTGGAAACGAAGAGGCTCCCGATGGTTGAGAAAGCAAACTCCGACGACACCTCGAGAAAGTATGCTGCCTTTTACAGGAAAAGTCCAAACTGATTCAGACGTTGTTTAAATTAGCAAATAAATTCACGGTCTTAGTCGCGGAAGTTTGCGATTGTCTCTGCAGATGGCCTGGATCGTGAATTTTTTTCATAATTTAAATATGTATCTCTTTTAAAACATTATACGTGAATTATCAGAGTTTGGTCTCGCGACCATTATGGATTTCAATGATTCGAACGACTCGATTGACTCGAAGATGGCGACTTTTGGTACCCGTCGTTGATAATCTCAAAATTAGAGAAGGTAGGAACAGGTTAGGCCGTGTAATACCTTCGAAAAATTCAAATTTCCATCGATCCCGGATTCTGTGCGCATTTGGGTTGATCGTTATCGTTACGAGTACTTTACGTTCGATACGGAGAGTTAGTACTCGTGTTCGTTTCCGGAGAACGGACAGGATATCGGGATAGATCGTCGTTCCGGACGAGACAGCTGCGTCCCAACAACTTCTATTATTTTTTTCTTTTTTTCTTTTTTTGTTTGGCATTAAAGGGTTATCGAGACTCTAGCAATGGGTGCATCCAGATACATTTGCTTTTTATTTCGAACGTACTTTTTTTTTTTCTCGACAATCCATGTTTGTGCGTACATTGACAATGAGAGTATATGTAAGATACGATACATGCATCGATCTACGCGTGCATGATAACGCGAGATTCGAGAGTTCTACTCTACACTCGTTAGACTAGATGCGAATGAATTCGACGTGCTAGTGACGATCACTTTCGACTTTTGTATTTTTCTTTTTTAATAAGTATTGTACTACGGTTACGTGTACTTGCGGGGCCGTGCGTTACACCGTCCCGAAACAAACGATTCGTTTACCTCGTGGAACGTTAGGGTGCCTCAGAAAATCTTGGTCTCTTTGCTCTCTGGAATCTTTAAATTATTCATCGAAATAGTAGGAAATCTATTTTGTTGATTACGAAAATATATCTTGAATTTCTTTTGAATTGCCAAGAAAGTGTAACTCTATAATTCATACTCTCAGGAATTTTCGAAAGAATACAATCGCTAGTTCAGAATTTGATTCGTCCAATTACCACGTTTTACAGAGAACGAAGTAAGAATAATGGCAGAAGACCATGGATTGCCCCGCTGGAAAATTAAATTTGGTCCTAATTACCGAATAAAAGTTTTAAAATATATTTTCTGGGGCACCGTACCGATCGAACAGAGAATAAAGTACCGATTAACCCCTCAGAGTCGGTCCACCACGGTACAGACTCCCGCCAAGATTATTATAAGTATCGTACAGATAAGAATCTTGAATCCATATTAAACTGAGTTAATAAGACGTATGTATATTAGTGAACGAGTTTATCGGAATACGCGACTCGCTGGTTCCGGTGACGGAAACGGAGAGTCGCGGTCATCCGTCGCTGAGGGGTTAAGGTAGATGCTGTTACTTTAGTAAAACGTTACAACGATCGAAATAAATCGAGTATTAGTTAATTATTTTTCTGTGCACGGCCCCAGGGACAAGTACCAACAGCCTCTAGTCACGAGAAACATGTTACATGTTACACTGGACATGAAGATACAGAACACACACTTTACGACGAACACTGTTTCATTATCATTTTCGTTTCTATACGTTTACAGATGGCCCATGATGATCTAGCGTCTGTTAGGGATGTCCTAGAACATGTGACGTCGTTTTAAATCTAAACATAATCGTAAGCATTATAACAGTACTGTCCGATGTTGGCGTCATACTCGGTTATAGACCATCGAACGATCTACTTGTACATGTACAATAAGATGATCGAGGTGCATGGCACGAACGCGTACGCGACCAGTCTCGTGAAATCGACGCCTATGCGATTCGTCAGGCCCTCGTAGAGGATCGTCGGGACGAACGACAACCGGCGACCGTCGCGATCGCCGTCCTGGACCGCCTTCTTCTCTACGTCCTTCGATCCGCGGGCGAAGATCAACGGAAGCCAATCGAAATCGCGAACGAAACCGCGGAGAAGGTTCGCGAGGCTCGTCGAGGTTTCTCGGGGCACGGTGACTCTGGAGGACCTCGATAGACGCCTGCTACCGCGATGGAACACCTCGGCGCTGATGAAGTCTTTCGAGGAACGAATCAGATCGCTCCTCGACGAGGAATCGGAAACACTCTGGAGAACCTGGCGACGAACGTAACGAACGATCGAACCTAGCGACTCGAGATGCATCTTAGCGACGCGTTCCGCGTAACGAGCGCGAACGAACAGCTTCCGCTTGGAGGAGACCACTGAGGACGGACGCGTCGGGAAACGATCGAGCAGACCGTTACGGATCAAGCACCTCTCCAAGTAACGACCCTTCGTCTTGATCATCGTCGAGCTCCTCCTCCTGGCGGCGCGTACGCCGACCGGCGACGGAACGCCCTTGATATAATTCGTCAGACACTCGAGGTTCTTCCGGATCACGCGCTGGAAGTAACGACCCTTAAAGTAGAGACGCCTGCGGGTCCGCGAGCACGGCGCCGCGGCGCTCGTCGAGCGTTCCAGGTACGCGAACACGTCGGAACGCAGACGAACGACCAGGAACCGGACGGTCCTCGCGAGGATCCTCTCCGCGTAACGGGTCCGTCTGCACGAGACCTCTTTCTCGCCAAGTAGATCGAACAGCTTGCTCGAGGAGGCGCCGTCCGAGCCCTCGAGCAGCCCCTCGAGCAGCCCCTCGACCACCCGTTTCAGATACGTCTCGAGGTAACGACCCCTCATCCTGGACCTCGAGGATTTCTCGACGCCCCCGCGACGCGGTTGCTTCTCGGACTGGTCCGCGGCCAGGACGACGGCTGGTGTCGCGCGATCGCGGTCGTCGTTCGGCTGGCAGAGCCGCTCCCTGAACGAGGACCTCGGTTTCGTCGGTTTCTTGGCCTCGACGTGGCCCCTCTTCCCGAACAGGCACCCCCGTAGGTAGTGCGCCCTCGTGTAGAACCGTTTCAATCTGCGCTTGCACGGCGGTCGTCGCGCCACGGGCGCGTTCTCCCTGCGTTTCGACAACTGGGGCGTCGTGACTACCTCCCCGTCGCGGGACGAGCATCGACTCGGGTCGATCTCGAGATACGTGACGAACACCTCGGGACGCGTGGCGAGATACTCGAGCTGTTCCTGTTCCGGCGAGCAGGGAACCTCGACCGACGAACGATCGTCCTCCTCGACTATCGCCAGCGTTTCGTTACTGGCCATGTTTACCTCGGGAGTCGGGGGCTCCGGGGTCTTTTCGTCTTCCGGTTTCAGCAGCCCGCTCTCCAGCAGCCGGTCGGTGATGGTCCTTCTTTGCTGCTTCTTTATCACCACTCTGTACGACTCGACCTCGGTCTCTTCCTGTTCCTCGGGCTTCTTGCGGGGCGCCGGGATCGGCCGCTGTGGCTTCTGCAGGAACACGGACGTGCGTTTCAGCTGCTCCACCAACGGCGGCTCGGACGTCGCGAGATTCTGCAGCTCCTCTATCACCTTCGACTGCTTCAACGACGTCACGCGGGGACGGAGCTTCTTGAAGTTCACCCTGGAAACGCGGCAAACAATTTTACATTTTATAGCTCACAATTATTTCAGACGCGCGTCCTACAAATTATAGCGCTCCCTTAAATTGCTTGTCAAAATTATTAATGGTCATGGTCACTCGAGATCCTTCAGGGTTACTCGCACTTTCGTCTCAAAGTAATGCTGCTAATACATTCTTTGTGTCTGTTGACTTTTTTAATGTTCGAGAAATTTATATATCAGTTGAATTAATATTTGTAAAGAGATAGATAAATTTATTCAACGAGGATGATCCCTTTGGGACGGAAAGAAGTATACACGTGTGTTGTTCTTGCACGAGAAAAAGGCACAGAGTGTTTACATCTCCAATCCATTACAGGTATTGATCGTTATTGGTCGAAAACGGCGACAAAAATCGGCAATTTTAGTGAATAGTTTGTCTCATGCAATTTCAATATGGCCGTCGTCTTCGTCCAACAACAGAGGCAAGAATGGGAATGTAAACACACTGTGCCTTCTTCTCGTGTATGAACAGTACACGCGCAACTCTTGAACCTTTTTTACTTCTCATATAAAGAAGCATATTTTTGTCCAACTAAAGGTAAAAATCGTTTTGGAAGCATTCTTTTGGAAATGTACGAAACGTTTGAAGGAAATTCTTCAATGTTTGACGAAAGTTTTGCGAGGTGCAAAGAAGAAACGACGAATCGGTACCCCAAAACTCCTTTATCGTTCAGGAGCTCCTCTTCCTCTAGAATGAGCTGCGCGATCTCGTCGTCGGTGAGGTTCTGATTGGGCACGATCTCGCTGTTCGTGTCTTTGGGCTTGTCCGGGAGCGGTTCCACTTCTGGCTTGACCTCCTCCTCGAGCGGCTGTTCCTCGTACGTGATCGTCACCTCCGTCCGCTCGATCACGGTCTCCTCCTTCAAGATCTCCTCCGGGAACAGCGGCGGCAAGTCTGCGAGCTAACCAATCCGATTACGACGAGGAAACGACGATCGATATCTCTTATTAATCATAAGTCTACGGGTCCGCGTCGAGAGTCGAAACGTTATGATTCATTCCCCAACAATTAACGCCGTTGACTGTCCGCTGACCCACATGTGGGTCGGGACGGTTTTGACTCAGGAATTCGCCGAACAGAAAATAAATATCCCCCGGTCGCCGATAATTTAAAAACTCCTTATACCGGATATCGTAGTTATAAATATTTTCGCGATTCCGGGGGCAGTGAACGGCGTTAATAAATCGTCTAAAAATAATTAAGCTGTTTCCATTCATATTTCGATCCGACCGCGCGACGATTTAGTCTTTAGACGATTTAGAATCCGAATATCGGTTGAATAATGGCGACCGGCTCGCCTTAACCGCGATCTGCTGCCGAAAACTCACGATTTATCGCAGGAAGCCATTAATAAGCGCTCAAAATCGTGATTAATCGCAGGAAATCATTATTCAAGCGATCCGTGTTCGATCTATTTTAACCATGTGGTACTATTTTAAATTCCCATAGAGCGTGTTTACTCTTAGATTGTCAATAGATTTATTTTCACGAGCCGGGGGTGCAATTTCCCCGGGGTTGCAGCGTCGACGAGACTACGCGTACAGTATCGCAGGGTTTAAAAAAAAAGGGTCGATCGATGTTGGTGGTGGTACCTACTGGGATCTTGTATGGAACGATGTTCTCCTCGGACAGCGCCTCCAAAGCCTTGAGGGGATCTTCTTGTCTGCGCAACAACCGTGGCCGATTAGCTGGTTCTGGGCTGAACGTGACGACCCGGTCGCGTTTCTTTTTTTTTTTTCTTTACGCGAAACGTGCAACGATTTTCGACTCGTTTCCCGAAAGGCCGACGCCTCTGAGCCGGTCCGCGCGCGAAAGGGTAATGAGGGATCGGGGAGAACAAACCGCGGCGCTCGGTGTAAATGCCAGCAATAAAATCGCCGACCAATGATAAACAGATTTCATTCTGGGTCACCTATTTATAAGTGTTGCAATTCGTTGCCACACGTATGCCCGTACGCCGGGATATTCTGGCCCCCGGCGTATATTATTATAATGCGCGCGAACGTGCATGGACAACCGTGTGCGTTGCTCGCGCGATTCCGTCAACGATCGTTTCCAGAAAAGAAAAAAAAAAATAATAATTTCGTCGACTAATGGACCGTTCGAACGATGGATCGACGGCGTCGAGAAGCGTCGCCGGGCGATGAATCAGCCCGACGCGTATACGAAATAAAATTCTCGCGTGTCGAAAGTAGTTCAAGTTAAGCTTCGCGGTCCAAGAGGATCGAGACGATGCAACAACGTGTCGTTGACATTGGGACGCGATTATTTTCACGGTTAACTTGACCGAGTCACTTCCGACGGACGACGAAAGCTTTCGTCCTAGGCCAGGCTCGACCAACGCGAATTCGTCGCTCGAGTCGCCGAGGAAGACGGCGTCTTTAGGGGTGGTGGTCCAGGCGGCGATATCGAGCGAAACGAGCCCTCTAGATATCGTGTCGAAAGCCGATAATTAATTACGTCGAACGATATTGCAAGCGTTATTGACGATGTGCTCGATAATTGTTTCAACATTTCATTCCAACGATTTTCAATAGAATTTTTTCAGAGAAACTTACATTAGATTTTCCAGGGGGTTTACACTCTGTTTTTATTTATGTCCCGGGGCTTGTGTGTGTTTTACGTTGTCGTAGAAATGAGGCAATGTTTTTATTAGGAATCTTCTCTTTTCGCTAACTTACCTTAACACACCCAAAACGAAATTATTCCCCGCTCGCATGAGCTCCTCGTGCGCCTGACCGTGGGTCAAGCTGCTGATGGGTTGATCGTTTAGTCTCACTACGACGTCGCCGACCTTCAAGCCCATGCATTCTGCGAGGCTTTCCTCCGATACCTGAGAAACACATTTTTCTATCTCTAAACCACCCTCGAGGCACAGCCAACCACGGAATAACACGACAATGACAGGGGTGTAACTATTCTAAATATTTAAACCCCTAATTAGAACCTAGAGATCGTCTCCTAGAAGCGTGTGAGTTTGTAAACTTTAAATTTATAGGTTTTTTCAACCCTCTGCGGTCCGAGACATTTTGGTATCTCGCTATTCAGCCACTGCTATTTATAACCGACTGCTTCTGCGTATTTCCTTATCGTAGCAACGAAGACCCAATTTGCAGTAGTATATTTAATGTATGCGCGGCAATAACTTGCAAAAATATGTTTCAGTCTTCGTATATTTATCGAGAATATTTAGACGGTCGTTATATCGTACGACAAATATTTGCGTTTGAATTTCTTTAAAAAGAAGATAAGTACACCGGTGCACGAGAAAATAACACACGTCAAAACATCAGTCATCGTCTCGTGACATAATATCGCGGGCAAAAATATCTCATGACGAATATCACGGTTATTTCTAATTATATTTTTGTTAATTTAATTAGCGAACGTGTAATAGCTTTACTATTTTCAGTTCACTGTTCATCGTTAGCGAATGCTTTTTATTATAACAATATGTGCGTGTATTATCAAGCGAAAGCGTGAGCGGGGGAGGAACTCACAATATATCTACACTTGACTCATTAACCCCCTCCCCCCAAATTGATGATGTGTCATACTTTCGTCTGTGATTAATTTGTCGTGGGATATTTTTGCCTATGATGTTTCATCATACAAATTTTTTTTATATTTACTGGGTACATTAATGACCTCTGTTGTACCAAAAAGCTTGCCAACGAAATGAGAAAATGTTGCCTGTCTTTGGTAATGCTTTTTAAAATTCCAAAAACTGTCATACTTTTTTTGAAATTTTACGAGAAACGAGGGTGGTCCATCCCGTCAAAAGAATTTAGACGATATCCTCAGCAGTTTGCGAGAAAACTGTATTTACCGCCCTGTTCACACTAAGCGTCGATAACGTAGAAGTAGAGATCATTCAAAATGATCCAAGCATTCCTACCTTATCGACGATGTAAACGAGTATGTATATTCCTACGAGTATGCAACCGTTCGTGCATCGATGCATTTGCATAGTCGTTCACGAGGACACGAAATCGGTATCAAATTGTTTAAATTAACTTTGATACGGATGTAAAACCAAACTTTTATTAATTTCTTCTACAAACGAAATTATGGCAAATCCATTTAATCTTTGACTTCTTCGTCGATAAAAGGATACGCAGAGTATCCCAGATATTTCTATACCAATCTCATGAGTGTGTTTTGCAAGTAAAGATAACAAATTTGCAAGATAAATTTTGAAGAACCGTGTGCATTAACAATAGCGTGCTCTAATGGTATAATAACAGTAGCGAAAACAAAGGATACGTACTCTGATGACAGTCAGTGGCTGTGGAAAATCGCTTCCACCGGCCAATCGAAATCCCCATGGTGTGTTGTCGAATTTTGTGAATTTTATGTTGACAGCCATGTTGATCTACATCTGAAAATCGTGCGTTCGCGATCACGTTGAAATCGCCGTGACCTCCACGTTCGAAAGATCAATCCCGAAAGGGATTTCCGCTTAGGTTCGATCGATTACGTAACACGAAACAAACAGAATTAGTTCGGCGAGGTTGAATTTCCTCGAGCTGCTTCGTCGATCGCGTTGACGCGCAGTGTTGGGCATTAATCTATTTAGTTAATGGCAACTTGAAAACAATTAAAAAGTCTCGTTGTCGATTACGATCAACGAGCGAGACGATTTCAATGTTAATTGTCAATTGTCAATTGAATTGCATTTTGCCCAACACCGAGTGCGCGCGTCGACCGGAACCGCATGCAATTCGAATCTGAAAGACTCCGGAACTTGGCGCACGATCGTTCGCGCGCGAGCTCACGGTCGTTCGTTAATTTATTCTTCCGGTTTCCGGCGGTGGACGCACGAAAGAAGAAAACCAACAGAATCGATAATGACATTGACATTGAAAAAATACTCAGAAACCATAATTTGTAAAATAGAAGGAAATTGCACGTGAATACTAAAAGTCACCCTCGTTACGTAATACCGATTAAAACCAACAACGAACCGTGGGCCACGTAGATCGATCGGTCACGATCGAGGATTTCCGGGGTCGTTTCGATTCCAGCGCGTGCGATCGAACGTTCGTCTTCCGGTGGTGCGAAATACGAGGTAAAATCGAAATGAAAAAAAAAAAAAAAAAAAATCGAAACGTCGGAACGCAGTGTCCGCCGCGAGGAATTCGTAGTATGTACGCGGAAGTGGCCGCACGCGTCGACCGAAACGAATATAGTCTAGGCGGCGCGATGAATTTACACAACGATTCGCCTCTAACTCCGTTACTTGCCAGTAAGTTTCGCGGTTTGGGATCGTCGCAGGAACGATGCACCACTATGCACAGGGTAAATTGCTATATCACTGGATTCATCGAGAGCACAAAAGCCGACCGATCGATCACGGCGGAACCGACCGATCGAACGAACGAACGAACCGGCCAACTCTCGAACACGCACAAAACGGTGTCACGATAAAGTTTGCCAGAAGGCAAATCGCAGCTGCCGACTCGAACGCCACAAATACACGGCCCCTTCTCCCCCCAGCATCCCCGTTCCCTGCACCCCCTGCTAACCAATCGCAAAACAGTAGGAGGAAGCAGGCTCGATCTATTTACTGATCGATTTATTTAGATTCGGGTCCTCGATTTCCTCGTCGTCCTACGAACCGTCGATTCGCTTCATCGCCGTCTGGCGCTTCGTAGAGCTTCGGGGATTCGAGGAAGAAGTAGCTGATTCCAAAGGTTCTACCATAGTGAATGTATTATTTCATGAATACCTACGAAAAAGTATTCAACAACATTCCCCTAGAGCGTCGAACAAACTTACTAAAAATCAACAACAGATTTTTTAGAAAAATCGACAGGGGGTAGGTGGAGAAATTTTTCGACAAAATTAAAAAATTTCAGATCGTCTTGAAAAAATTATTTCCGGTTTCAGGGGTTAATTACAATAATTTTTGGTGAATAGACATACCCCCGAAATCCTACAGATTTCCGAGAAAAAAATTCGAGAAGGTGGACAAATTTTTCGGCGAAATTGAAAAGTTTCAAATCGTTCTGGAAAAATTATTTTCGATTTCAGGGGTCCATTACAATCATTTTTAGTGAACAGACATACCCCCGAAATCTTACACACTTTCGAGAAAAAAATTCGAGAAGGTGGAGAAATTTTTGGACGAAATTAAAAAATTTCAAATCATTCTGGAAAAATTATTTTCGGGTGCGGGGGTCAATCACAATCATTTTTGGTGAATAGACATACCCCCGAATTCCTACGCATTTTCGAGAAAAAAATTCGAGTAGGTGGAGAAATTTTAGGACGAAATTAAAAAATTTCGAACCGTTTTGGAAAAATTATTTTCGATTACAGGAGTCAATTATAATCATTTTTGGTCAATAGACATACCTAAAAAATCCTACGCATTTTCGAGAAAAAAATTCGAGTAGCTGGAGAAATTTTTTGATGAAATTAAAAGATGTCAAACCGTTCTGAAAAAATTATTTTCGATTACAGGAGTCAATTATAATCATTTTTGGTCAATAGACATACCTCCAAAATCCTATGCATTTTCGAGAAAAAAATTCGGGAAGATGGACAAATTTTTCGACGAAATTGAAAAGTTTCAAATCGTTCTGGAAAAATTATTTTCGGGTGCGGGGGTCAATTGCACTCATTTTTGGTGAATAGACATATCCCCGAAATTCTACCCACTTTCGAGAAAAAAAATTCTTTAATATTTAGAACGAAGGAATTCTTCCGTTACACTGACGAGGTTAGTAGTGCTATCTAGTGAAGGATGGTATAATTTCTCGACAAATTTTCTGTTCTCTCGTCAAAGATGCCTATTTTAAAAAATTAGTTTTAATTATTCATAGACGAGATGTAGAATAAATATTGCACTTATTGTCTTTTCGTATCAATTTTAATTTTCACCTTGTTCAGGGTTACGATTGCGAGTAACTTATCAAGAGTTTGATACCAGTCGGTACTTCAGATTTCTTCCGATTATGGTAAAGCATTGTTATGGTGGTGCACAGTTCTTTAAACGTGGATAATTATCGAAAAACAATTTAATCGCGTCAGTCATGAACATTCTAACTAAGAGTGTAGTGAACATTGCTAGGTCCTGCCTACAAAATTCTATCGGAGGTATACTGTTATATTTATTTGTACATTTCTGTATCTAACCTCAAAAACATAACCTCTTTGTAAATAACTTACCAACATTTTTGCTTTTACGAATGATATTTCACACTTTTGCATATATTTAGAACTTAGTATACGTAGCAACGATTACTCTGAGTCATTTGCCTTTTGTTGTTACGCAAATGCAGTTAATTTTATTTGAAAATCGTGCTAGTATATGTTAGGTTAGTTTTAACACCTTACCTTACCTTTACAGAAATTTTCTCTACCATTAAATATTTAATGAATTACCACTACTTACTGTATATGTGTATATATTTACAATCAACAATGTGTTCGTCTGTTGCAGGCATCAGGCCACAGTTAACAAGACTATGTGCGAATCCTGACATTCAAGGTATTTATTTTAATCTTGAAATTAAATATGTTACAGTTTATGAATTAAATAATTTGTCTAAGAAGTAAAACTTTCTGTTTTCCTCAACAGGCAACCTATTGAATAATGCCAAGTCAAGCATTGGAAGCATAATACAAGGTAATGTTTTAACATAGTATAAATTAAAGCGGTACATTTGTCTCTGGAATATACTTACCACTGAACAAGATTTCATTCTTCGATTATGCAATGGTCAAAACACAAAGGAAATAGTTTTTAAAATTCTAAGAGGGTTGGGGTAGTGGTCGAAACACAATGTCTAAAATTTCGAAAAAAAACCGGTACTCTGCTTTCCGTAAACCACGGTGACCCCATTTACGTGAAATCGTGCGAAATTTCATGGTCGTTGTTTGCGTTTCCCACAAGTGTAACAAGGCGGTACAATGCCTTGGGAATTCGAGTGACATCTCGAGTTTCCGTAAGCCTTTTGGACGGATCTGTATCTCTGTTGGAGTAAATGCGGCAAAAGGGGTGGTCGAGCTAAAAAGGGACCACGGCTTTCCGGCATTATTCTTCGCGAAAATGCGCGTGGCTCGCAAAAGCGCACGCAGTCTCTACCTCTTTGATCCCCACGAAAAGAGATCTCGAAATGCAAAAAGGGATCCGGCTACTCCGCAAGAAAGGACACGAATGGGGAGAGCTGTGTCCTCGGTGGCCAATACCGAAAATCGCTGGGAAATGAAGGGGGTGACGTGTCCATTTGTGGTTGACCAGTTGTCAGAAACGATCTGCGATGGGTACAGCCTGCGAAGGACTCGAATTTTCCCATTTATCGCTAACCTACCCAAGAGGAGCACTACGACAATCGTTCGATCGTTGTATCTAAAATCTAATGAGGGTGCCCAGATACGGACAGAATCTCTTACAATTTTATTAAAAGTAAAGTATAGGTTTCCATTAAAAAACAAAATTTATAACACTTTCGAGCGTGGCGCGATCGTGCCCGAGTAGTTTCTAATTACGCAAAATTTCGAATATTTCGCAGGTTACGCGGGGTTCGTAACCCGGAGATAAGCCGTTTTACCTGGACCGGGATCTTGGCTGCGCGGATGCGACAAAGGCGTAACCGCGACGTCGAAAATTTTCGCAATGTAATCTTGCGCATTGATCTTGGGGAAAAAGGGGTTGCCTTCCGTGCATAATAGGTTCTGCTGGTCTCTTGGCTTAGTTAAGTCCGAGTTAGGTCGGATTAGCAGTGGCAGCCTTGGACATCTGTCGTATTGACGGACGGTGGTCAGCCAGATCTCGAAATGAACAACAATGGTACAGTCCCGGCCAAGAGACCATGGAAAAATCATCGACTGTCACGACCACGGAGAATATCACGAAATTGTCCCGTCATCCTCGACGTTTCACTTATATTCAACGAACCCACCCCTCTTGGGTCACGAATCTCATTCGACGCGCGGATTTTTAGAAGGTTTAAAGCGACATTAGGATATTAGGAAATTTTTATCGTCATTCTCTGTATTCGTACGAATTCTAGTAATCAATGTTCTCAATCAGTCTCCTCCGTTGCGCTGTTTTGCAAATGGCGGTCGAACGGCGTCGAGTTAAGTAATTAGGAAATTAGGAAATTTTTATCGTCATTCTCTGTATTCGTACGAATTCTAGTAATCAATGTTCTCAATCAGTCTCCTCCGTTGCGCTGTTTTGCAAATGGCGGTCGAACGGCGTCGAGTTAAGTAATTAGGAAATTAGGAAATTTTTATCGTCATTCTCTGTATTCGTACGAATTCTAGTAATCAAAGTTCTTAATCAGTCTCCTCCGTTGCGCTGTTTTGCAAATGGCGGTCGAACGGCGTCGAGTTAAGTAATTAGGAAATTAGGAAATTTTTATCGTCATTCTCTGTATTCGTACGAATTCTAGTAATCAAAGTTCTCAATCAGTCTCCTCCGTTGCGCTGTTTTGCAAATGGCGGTCGAACATCGTCGAGTTAAGTAATTAGGAAATTAGGAAATTTTTATCGTCATTCTCTGTATTCGTACGAATTCTAGTAATCAAAGTTCTTAATCAGTCTCCTCCGTTGCGCTGTTTTGCAAATGGCGGTCGAACGGCGTCGAGTTAAGTAATTAGGAAATTAGGAAATTTTTATCGTCATTCTCTGTATTCGTACGAATTCTAGTAATCAATGTTCTCAATCAGTCTCCTCCGTTGCGCTGTTTTGCAAATGGCGGTCGAACGGCGTCGAGTTAAGTAATTAGGAAATTAGGAAATTTTTATCGTCATTCTCTGTATTCGTACGAATTCTAGTAATCAATGTTCTCAATCAGTCTCCTCCGTTGCGCTGTTTTGCAAATGGCGGTCGAACGGCGTCGAGTTAAGTAATTAGGAAATTAGGAAATTTTTATCGTCATTCTCTGTATTCGTACGAATTCTAGTAATCAAAGTTCTTAATCAGTCTCCTCCGTTGCGCTGTTTTGCAAATGGCGGTCGAACGGCGTCGAGTTAAGTAATTAGGAAATTAGGAAATTTTTATCGTCATTCTCTGTATTCGTACGAATTCTAGTAATCAAAGTTCTCAATCAGTCTCCTCCGTTGCGCTGTTTTGCAAATGGCGGTCGAACATCGTCGAGTTAAGTAATTAGGAAATTAGGAAATTTTTATCGTCATTCTCTGTATTCGTACGAATTCTAGTAATCAAAGTTCTTAATCAGTCTCCTCCGTTGCGCTGTTTTGCAAATGGCGGTCGAACGGCGTCGAGTTAAGTAATTAGGAAATTAGGAAATTTTTATCGTCATTCTCTGTATTCGTACGAATTCTAGTAATCAATGTTCTCAATCAGTCTCCTCCGTTGCGCTGTTTTGCAAATGGCGGTCGAACGGCGTCGAGTTAAGTAATTAGGAAATTAGGAAATTTTTATCGTCATTCTCTGTATTCGTACGAATTCTAGTAATCAATGTTCTCAATCAGTCTCCTCCGTTGCGCTGTTTTGCAAATGGCGGTCGAACGGCGTCGAGTTAAGTAATTAGGAAATTAGGAAATTTTTATCGTCATTCTCTGTATTCGTACGAATTCTAGTAATCAATGTTCTCAATCAGTCTCCTCCGTTGCGCTGTTTTGCAAATGGCGGTCGAACGGCGTCGAGTTAAGTAATTAGGAAATTAGGAAATTTTTATCGTCATTCTCTGTATTCGTACGAATTCTAGTAATCAAAGTTCTTAATCAGTCTCCTCCGTTGCGCTGTTTTGCAAATGGCGGTCGAACGGCGTCGAGTTAAGTAATTAGGAAATTAGGAAATTTTTATCGTCATTCTTTGTATTCGTACGAATTCTAGTAATCAGAGTTCTCAATCAGTCTCCTCCGTTGCGCTGTTTTGCAAATGGCGGTCGAACATCGTCGAGTTAAGTAATTAGGAAATTAGGAAATTTTTATCGTCATTCTCTGTATTCGTACGAATTCTAGTAATCAATGTTCTCAATCAGTCTCCTCCGTTGCGCTGTTTTGCAAATGGCGGTCGAACGGCGTCGAGTTAAGTAATTAGGAAATTAGGAAATTTTTATCGTCATTCTCTGTATTCGTACGAATTCTAGTAATCAAAGTTCTCAATCAGTCTCCTCCGTTGCGCTGTTTTGCAAATGGCGGTCGAACATCGTCGAGTTAAGTAATTAGGAAATTAGGAAATTTTTATCGTCATTCTCTGTATTCGTACGAATTCTAGTAATCAGAGTTCTCAATCAGTTTTCTCCGTTGCGCTGTTTTGCAAATGGCGGTCGAACGGCGTCGAGTTAGTAATTAGGAAATTAGGAAATTTTTATCGTCATTCTCTGTATTCGTACGAATTCTAGTAATCAATGTTCTCAATCAGTCTCCTCCGTTGCGCTGTTTTGCAAATGGCGGTCGAACGGCGTCGAGTTAAGTAATTAGGAAATTAGGAAATTTTTATCGTCATTCTCTGTATTCGTACGAATTCTAGTAATCAAAGTTCTTAATCAGTCTCCTCCGTTGCGCTGTTTTGCAAATGGCGGTCGAACGGCGTCGAGTTAAGTAATTAGGAAATTAGGAAATTTTTATCGTCATTCCTTGTATTCGTACGAATTCTAGTAATCAGAGTTCTCAATCAGTCTCCTCCGTTGCGCTGTTTTGCAAATGGCGGTCGAACATCGTCGAGTTAAGTAATTAGGAAATTAGGAAATTTTTATCGTCATTCTCTGTATTCGTACGAATTCTAGTAATCAAAGTTCTTAATCAGTCTCCTCCGTTGCGCTGTTTTGCAAATGGCGGTCGAACGGCGTCGAGTTAAGTAATTAGGAAATTAGGAAATTTTTATCGTCATTCTCTGTATTCGTACGAATTCTAGTAATCAAAGTTCTTAATCAGTTTCCTCCGTTGCGCTGTTTTGCAAATGGCGGTCGAACGGCGTCGAGTTAAGTAATTAGGAAATTAGGAAATTTTTATCGTCATTCTCTGTATTCGTACGAATTCTAGTAATCAGAGTTCTCAATCAGTTTTCTCCGTTGCGCTGTTTTGCAAATGGCGGTCGAACGGCGTCGAGTTAGTAATTAGGAAATTAGGAAATTTTTATCGTCATTCTCTGTATTCGTACGAATTCTAGTAATCAATGTTCTCAATCAGTCTCCTCCGTTGCGCTGTTTTGCAAATGGCGGTCGAACGGCGTCGAGTTAAGTAATTAGGAAATTAGGAAATTGTTATCGTCATTCTCTGTATTCGTACGAATTCTAGTAATCAAAGTTCTTAATCAGTCTCCTCCGTTGCGCTGTTTTGCAAATGGCGGTCGAACGGCGTCGAGTTAAGTAATTAGGAAATTAGGAAATTTTTATCGTCATTCTTTGTATTCGTACGAATTCTAGTAATCAGAGTTCTCAATCAGTCTCCTCCGTTGCGCTGTTTTGCAAATGGCGGTCGAACATCGTCGAGTTAAGTAATTAGGAAATTAGGAAATTTTTATCGTCATTCTCTGTATTCGTACGAATTCTAGTAATCAAAGTTCTTAATCAGTCTCCTCCGTTGCGCTGTTTTGCAAATGGCGGTCGAACGGCGTCGAGTTAAGTAATTAGGAAATTAGGAAATTTTTATCGTCATTCTCTGTATTCGTACGAATTCTAGTAATCAGAGTTCTCAATCAGTTTTCTCCGTTGCGCTGTTTTGCAAATGGCGGTCGAACGGCGTCGAGTTAAGTAATTAGGAAATTAGGAAATTTTTATCGTCATTCTCTGTATTCGTACGAATTCTAGTAATCAGAGTTCTCAATCAGTCTCCTCCGTTGCGCTGTTTTGCAAATGGCGGTCGAACGGCGTCGAGTTAAGTAATTAGGAAATTAGGAAATTGTTATCGTCATTCTCTGTATTCGTACGAATTCTAGTAATCAAAGTTCTTAATCAGTCTCCTCCGTTGCGCTGTTTTGCAAATGGCGGTCGAACGGCGTCGAGTTAAGTAATTAGGAAATTAGGAAATTTTTATCGTCATTCTTTGTATTCGTACGAATTCTAGTAATCAGAGTTCTCAATCAGTCTCCTCCGTTGCGCTGTTTTGCAAATGGCGGTCGAACATCGTCGAGTTAAGTAATTAGGAAATTAGGAAATTTTTATCGTCATTCTCTGTATTCGTACGAATTCTAGTAATCAAAGTTCTTAATCAGTCTCCTCCGTTGCGCTGTTTTGCAAATGGCGGTCGAACGGCGTCGAGTTAAGTAATTAGGAAATTAGGAAATTTTTATCGTCATTCTCTGTATTCGTACGAATTCTAGTAATCAGAGTTCTCAATCAGTTTTCTCCGTTGCGCTGTTTTGCAAATGGCGGTCGAACGGCGTCGAGTTAAGTAATTAGGAAATTAGGAAATTTTTATCGTCATTCTCTGTATTCGTACGAATTCTAGTAATCAGAGTTCTCAATCAGTTTTCTCCGTTGCGCTGTTTTGCAAATGGCGGTCGCACGGCGTTGAGTTCGAGTCTCAGCGACCTCACGGACCGAACGTTCGTTGCAAGGTTGGATGGACCAAGCCCCGTAACAATGTTGCTTAATAAGCTTATGCACGCTCGAGCGAGAAAGGACTGCTTTCGTCGAGCGGCTTGCAGATGTCAGGCGTCCGTCATATTTGATATTCCGTCGTCGTAGACCCTCTTTTCTTAGGCTCGTAAGATTATTTGCGAAAGAGTTTTCAGTTTCCCGGTACCGTTACCGCGCAGTGGGTCTTCCATTTTCACAATGCCCTTGACTAGGACGCGTTGATCCTCGGGGACTCTCTCTCTGCCTCTCTATCTGGCTCCTCCACGAGTTTCCCGAGTCTCTTTGTCGCGTTGTTCGCGCAATCTTCCCGCGATGAAAATTGAATCGACGTCTTCGGGGAGCTGCTCGAACGACGATCCCCTTCGAAAGTCGGTACGGAGTTCTTCGCGATAATTGAGAATTAATAAAAAAAAGATCACCCGCAGGGAATGCTAGTCCTGCAACGCGTCGGGATCGTCGAAAAAAATCGATTTCTCGGAGTTTAGGATTTTAACGGCTTTCGGGGCAGGAAATGTCGTCGAGACCGTAAGCTTTTGTATAATTAAGCACGGCAGGTATATTGTCGGAATAGCTTATTGTTTAGGAAAGAAGGTTTTATTGTTACGAAAATTGTATCGAGTTTCGAGCGGCATTCACGTTTGTAAATGTGTGGAATAAACGTATTAACCCTTTGCGGAATACCGTGTGTCTAAAAATTATTTTATCCGTATACGTTCGCACAAAGAGATCGAAGTCTTTTAATAATGCGTCTAATTGCATAGAGCGGAGATTGAAAACGAGCGTTAATTTCTTGCATCTTTGAATTGTTTTCTTGCCCCAGGATTCGAACAGATAAGACTGGGATCATCGTTGCAAAGGATGCACAGGCTCGGCAGACCCTACAAAGTGTTTAATAAGAAGAAAAATCCACTGGATGGGAAACCGTTCGCGAAAGGCGTGGTTCTGAAGACGCTGATTAAAAAACCAAAGAAACCGAATTCAGCGAATCGAAAGTGCGTTATGGTGCGGCTTTCGACCGGCAAGGAGATGATCGCCTACGTTCCCAGTAAGTATACCAGAAGGATAATCGCGATACAGTTGATATTTGCCTCGTTCCGCGTTACAGAAGTCGGCCACAATCTCCAAGAACACAACGTTGTGCTGTGCAAGGTGGGAAGGCTGCAAGATACTCCCGGTGTCAAGATAAAATGCGTTCGAGGGAAATACGATTTGCCGCATCCAGTTAAGAAAACGTGAAAGAGTATACGCGTGGAGATGGTTGTAATGTTGTGTAAAAATCGGGAAATAAAACGTTCGAAATATTGAGTTTACTTTAAGCTTAAAAGTAAAGTGCTGTAGGTTGTTGCAGCCCTCGTGGCATTAGTTTGGCAATTTCGCGAGATCCGTACTTTCTTAAACAAAATACGGTAATCGAAATTGTCCGTGTATCGTCGTGAATTCGATCGATGGAAGGGTTTGGCGAGGTCACGCTTTCCGGATCTGTTCGGCCCACAAATTGCGGCCTTTTGACACACATTTCGGACGAGGTGGCTGTCGATCCCCACCGCGCGTTTACCGTTAGCTGGATCGTCATCCCGAGAGGAGACGCAGACGCATTGTTGCCCCGGTATATCGGGATGTCACAATGCGGAAAGGGTCCCGGGCGCAGCCCCCTTCTTTGGACATTATTACGGAAGGGTTGGCCGCGGGCCTTCCAGCATCTGCACCCTGCATCCACCCACGCGGCCACTGGCTATTGACCATATGACACGCTGACCAATATCTCGATGTTTTGAAAAGGCTGGCTCTCAACCTGGTCGACTGGATCCTCGAACGCAACGTTCACGTTTCAATTAACGCGCGCAAAACAGCTGGGGCGTGTGTACAATTTACAAAATGTTAGGCGGGCCAATTAAACTTTTTCGAAAGGATTAATCAGCAGATGTTCGACGAGTACCTCGTAGAAAGGTATCCACCATTTTTGATTACAGTTTGTAGCACGGAAATTCGAAACGTAACATTTAGTTTTGTAATTTGGAATTAGGAGGAAAACGAGACAGGGTAAAAGCGAATTGAGAACCCGCGGAAGGGACGATCGTAGCGATTGCTATCAAAAGGCTTGCGCAGGACGGACTCGAGGTTATTAAGTTTTCCCGTTGCGCTTCTTTCGGTCGTTCTTAGACAAAGGTTAAATGGTGTTATTGCAGAATTTGGGGGGAAAAATTGTCGATCGTAAAAAAAGGAGTCCAAGGGTAAGCGAAATGTAGAGTTTTCACGCGTTGGCCGACAATGGTCGTTAACTAATTTAAACTGTTCCCGAAGTCAGGCGAAGTTAATCCGTTTCGCTATAATCGAGTTTTCCTTAATCCAGCCGATCCTCTGGTCCCCGTTCCATCCGTTGTAAACGTACAATAAAAACAAACGACGGTATTCTCGGACGACGTTTTTAACTGGCATGGAAAAAGTTCGCTAGAAAATCCAGCTACTTTTATTGCGCTGCTGGACAAGCGTGTACCTGACTCGGAGATTTCAGGAAGAACGCGACATTCCCATTTACGACCTCTTTGCCCTTTATATAATACCGGTTGCTTTATTACGGTTTTCCGCAATAATCACGGTCTCTTTGTCGATACACGTTTCGTCCTGATAAACCGTGCTCGCTCGTAACTCGCATTTTACTAGTCAAAATAGTCAATTTCTTCTAAAGAAAAATGTAAGTAAAAAAATTTAGAAGAGACTTTTGGTAAGAAAAATACTTTTAATCGATATGCATTTGCGTAAAGTTATTGAAATAAGAGCAGAGACTGAGGCCTGTGGATGTTTTCAGGAACGTCGCGGGAGGGAAGCTGGTTTCGTAGGAAGAAAGAAACCTCGAAAGAGAATAACGTGGAAATAGTTCGAGGGCGACGACAAAGCCGGACAGGAGGGCACAGAACGCAGAGATCTTCCAGCGACCGTGTCACTCCTCTCGAAGGCCTCTCAAACAAATGGCGCGTAAACGCTTTTGGCCTCTGTCGAGATTCTCAACTCTTTGCCGTGCGGCTTAGTAATCGGACACCGAGCGATCTGCTCTCGAAAGTTTTGTCCTCGGTTTGCTACGTTTGCCGAAACGGCTTTTCTAGTTTCGGTTTACCAGGTTTCGCCGTTCCCGGGGAGGCTGGAGTTTTGCGATCGATGGATCTTTACGCGACCCTGCACACGCCTTTGATAACAATACATTGCGTCCTCCAAGATGGAGGCCTCGAGTCATACCGAAAGGGTTGCAAAAAAAAAACATTTTCCATTAATTGATTTGCTTCTACTTTGGAGATCGGAGCATACTTATTCTCTGGAAGTCGTGGTCTGCTGTCGACACAAAGCACTCGGTTTTCTCACGCTTTTCGTGGGACCCGAATCATCTTTGTGGCAAACAAGACGTATCGGGCAAGTTGTTTATACGGAAAGGTATTCGGCCAGAGTCGCCATTGAATGGAGATCACTCGGTCAAGGAACGAAATACGTTCACGAAGATCGGCCCCCAGGGCGTGTCCTGCGACATAACGAAACGCGAAAGCGTCCAGAGAAAGAAAGGGGTTTCCCGCAGGGATAGGAGGCGTGCGCGAGGACCGGAAATAAGCAAATCTCGAAAGTCTGTTGGCAAAACTTGGCCGGTGGTCCGACCGTAAGATAAATCGAAAAGTAATTGCCTCGAACGTCTTAATGCGTCTCCAGCCATTATGTTACTTTTTTCTAAACACTCTGGACAGCCTCGGTGTCGAATTCTATCAAAAGGGCTAATGCCCGTCCAGAGACGAGCTAACGCGAAACCTTCGACGCATAAATTATTTTCGGACTCGCTGTACATTTTGACATTATATAACGGGTGCAAATTCAGAGACCAATAATATTACTGTTAGCGGAATTACATAATTTTGTTCGAAAAGTTTCGAGTTAGGTAAACGATCGATGTCGACGTTTATTTATTTTTGAACCCACGTTGACGCATTGTTGCGTTGGAAGAAGAGTTTCTTCGTTAAATAGCATGGTTCCATAGTAACCCATAATGAGTTTGTATCCAGCATATTGCCTCTGGCTTTATGCGATGTTATGTTCATGGCTGGGGGAGGACAAGTCCGAAACATTTGTCACGATTAGTGGACGGTTCGGTCGAACTGCGAATCGTTATATTGCACGTTATAGGGAAACTATACCTTCTACCTGCCAACTTTGTCCGGGCAGTATGCCTTTTTCGTAAGAAACCATTCCCCCTTTCAACGAACGCCACACAATGTCCATTCACGCTTTACGATTACCCTTGTTACAGTATTTTCGATATTATTCCGATCAAATGTGATTTCTTTTGATTCAAATGCACTCTTTTTTTATTCAACACTGATCATGGATCCTTCGACCATTCAGAAATCAACAGCCAGGTCGAGATTATTTAACGCTGGGCAAACTTTGAATATCAAACATCGCGCGAATCCGATTCCTCGAAACATTATCGCTATCGGACAAGAGGGTTTTCGATATCGAGAAAATCGACGATTCGTTCAAAACTATGTCACTTTCTATTAGTCATTTGCGTTATCTAACGTTCCGCGCAAACAACCGGACTAAAATCACCGATAATTTGACGATTGCGTCGACAAGCCCGCGAGCGATCACTAAAGTCACAACCGGAACTCACGTAGGCCACGAATTTCGAGCTACACTTTGACCCAGGACATTTTTCACTCGACACGTTTCTGGTCTATCCTCTCCATTGAACACGAATTGAATTTTTTCTGATTTATTATTCGTCATAGTTCGCCTCACGAAGTACTGTTCGATTCTAATCATCTTATTTTGTTCTTCTTTCTATAGAAGCGATTTAAACTTGCGCCGAAAAGGGCTACCGCGTACCCATCACGAAAACGTTATAAATTTAGTAACGACCGAAGCCTGTGGCAGTAAATTCCAGCATTATTTCCAGAAGCAATAAATCATTCCCCGGCCATCTTAACGTAACTTTATACCGTTTATTCGAAAACGAATTTTATTCAAACTTGACAAAATAGTGTTTCCTATATTCACCGTTTTCGTCGACCGTTCGACTAGTTGGTTTTACATGGAAATTGATCGTTGTCAACCCCCTCTTTCACCCTGCAGAGTTTTAAGACGAAATAAATTGGAGTCTCGGGGCCTACTCTATCAGCGAGATGACACGAAAATCTTTGTCGCGTTCGTCCATAGATTTTTACCGAGAAACGGATCGCCCGCAACGGGGCAATTTAAACGATTTCAGAGGTGCGTGAATTGAGACGTTTCCACGGCAAATCATCACGAATGGTTTGCATCGACGTACCGTTACATGGTTTGTGTATCGTTCTCGTGGGTCCCCGAGGCAGATGCAAATGCACGGGGCATTCATCTGTCGTTGGCCGATGGCCACGGGAAAAATCGCAAATAACGGGTTGCGGTCGTCCCTGCACCATTGAAATGTGGGTTATGTGGCCAAAAGAGCAAAAATTTGTATACACGGAAAAGGAGGCGGCGCGGTGAATCGAGCGCCAGGGGTGCTTTTCTATGCTCGACACGACGTTTTAACGGGGCCCGAAACGAAAGACTAAATTTGGCGTGATCTTGGGTTCGAGGACATAATGAGACGTCTCCACTATCGGACGTATAACTGTACTTTCGCTTTTCCCTTTCGTCGTTTCTGGATTTTTCTCACACCCTACTGTTTCCTCGAGTATTTCCAAAAATTTGCAACTACGAGCTGTGTAAATTAAGTAATGACACTGGCAACGTAGCGACATTGTGCCCGCTAAAGTCATTTGGTTGTCAGTAGCAGTTGTTTTCGTAAAACAGCTCTTTCTAGTGCGTTCTAAAAATGAGTCAAAAGTCCACAAACAGTTTGTGCTTCAAGGCTAAACGGTCAATCAACACTTTTGCCGGGAAGTTCTAGAAAAACTTCGAAAAAGTGGGTGTTGTATCATGACAATGCGCCTCGTCACACAGCTATTTCAGTAAATGAGTTTTTGGCCAGTAAAAACATTCCTGTGGCTCCTCAGCCTCCTCATTTGCCTGACTTGAGTCCTCGTGATTTTTTCCCCTTCCCGAGATTGACAAATCACCTCAAGGGACGTCATTTCGGGACACTCGAAAACATTAAACCGACCGGCTGAAGGCTATACCAGTATCAGAGTTCCAGCTCTGCTATGAGGATTGGAAGAATCGTCTCCAACGCTGTGTGGCTTCCCATGGAAGTGATTTTGATCTCTCGTTACTTAATTTACACACCTCGTGTTACTTCGAGCAATGATTAATCTTACCAACGTTCTTTAATTTTTATCATCGCGAATTCCGTTTCTTCGAAAAGTCCGCCTACACAACGATTAACCCACGAGCTTGCGTACCCGGTTATCGAAAGCGAACCATTAGTCAGCCAGAGAAAACAAGCCCATCTTTCGTCGGTTAGGCACGAAAATTGCCATATGTCGTTCGTCCCTAACGAGTAAGGACCGAGGAAAGATCCATCAACGACAATGAGTCCGAAGATGCAAGCCTCGAAACTCTCACTTATCCTCGAGTCGATGGACATTTAAATATTTCGCAAATTTCACTCGGCCGCAACACTTTCGCCCCGGCTAATTTATGAGCAGTTTACCGAGCCGACGGAATACTACGGGAAATAGCAAAGGGAAGGCCCAACGAAAGGGTTATGCAGCGATCCTGTGTACCGTCGACTGGACAGTTAAGCGTCGCACGAATGGACGCCCCGCGTCGCAGATACCGGCTACCAAACGTCGAAACACTCGACCGTTTTAAAACCGAACATTAACCTATCCTTACGCAGGATTTTCGAGGATGAACCGGAAGGGTTTAGTGGGCCAGCTGGTAACTGGATTTCTAGAAAACCTGGGGCAACGTCGGGTGGATTCATTTAGCGGGATTCGATTGTTCGGCGTCAAGAAGTTACTGCAATCGTTTCCATTATGGACGGAAGAAAATTGCTGTTACAGGTACGGTGGCGGGGCCGTGGCTACCTCGAACTATAAATCTTTATGCAACTCTTCGATTTACCGAAACATTCGACGCGGACTGTGTACGGTGTATGGAAATTATGTGTCACGACCATCCTAGCGGGGATTCTACGCCTTTGAATCGACGCGATGGAACAATTAAGTCGTGACCCGTGGTTCCTTTTCACGCTTTTAGTAGAGTAGAAAATTTTAGACAAAAAATTTTATTTTATCCTCTCACGAAAAATGCGATAAAAATAAATTTTCCGCTGCAAATAATCTACGATTTCGTGCATTTTTTTATTTCCGAATGTTGTAATAAAAAGTTCATTGTATCGAAGCCGTGGTGTTAGAAAAATGTTGGTTCGTTCGTGGCGGCATTGTTATCGAAATAGTTTCGATCGGTTGTTGTATGGTAAATACGACGATACGCGGCTCGTTCGCGAGATCACGACTACGTAATAACGCGAACGTGACGTTTCATAAACATTTTGGAAACGGTAAGTGGCGAACGCGTGCCAGTTCGACCCCGGCGCTATGGTCATCACGAGCCCCTCCCCACTATTTTCTAAGGAGACCTCCTACCCCTGGTTCTTGCAAGGGTTGGCCAGTATATAAGCGAAAGTGCACACCCTCTCGTTCTAAACGATTTTGGTGATTTGCTGTGCGAGCGCCTTTGCCCAAAAACCATACTGGGTTCCATCGTTTCGAGTGATTCGATCGGTTGTCGGTGACGCGAGTCGGAACAGAGACCGCGACTCGGTGTTGTGAAACTTAGTGATTGGTGCATGACCTCGGATTAATTATTAGGTAAGAAGAATTTGCTGCATACAGTCCCTGTTTCTCTAACTCGCGCAATATTTCTCGATACATCGTCTATTTTTTATTCGTTGACCATAGCTCGAATCTCTTTGCAATCGTAGAGGATCCCATTACCGATTTTCCAAACTGTACAGTTATTACTCGTTTCGTCAGCTTTCTACGATTTCGAAAGATCGTTAACTATTACTTTCGTTCGTCGCGATCTATTCCGTGGAACAGTGTACGATATTCCGTAAATATTAATCGAAATACCACTATCGACAAGTTCGAAGTACCCATTTTTAATCGATTGTTTTCCCGCTCCAAGGTGCGTAGGAAGTAAAATGGAGGCCTATCTCGAGTCGTCGATGGCCAGTCTGCAAGCATTAGATTTTACATCGTGCCCGATGCGAGAATCGCACGCGGGACCAGTCGAGCAGCCGGTTCTCGACCTTTCCTGCAAGAAGCAGACCGCGTCGACGGGGGAATCGGTTTCGGACGTCTCGCGTTCGTACTCGCCCGCGAGCACGCAGAAACAACAACAACAAACGGGCCATTTCTCGGATTCCGAGCGAAAGAGTCCTTTCGAAGGACGGACGTTCATGGTGACGCCACCATCCGAGTCGGATTCGCCGAAGAAGATTAAATACGAGGCTATTTACAACTGCGCGAACGCGGATACCGATAACACCGTGATCGGTCCGCGCGGTGGTTTCTCGATTCTCCCGATGAATATTTCGATTCCGATGGTGCCCACGGTGCTGCCCGCGTTGTTCCCTCAAAGCAACGTAGCCTCGAAGCCGGATCAAATGATCGGTGCTACCGCGACATCGACGACGACGATAACACCGTCAACGAACTGTGGCAACGAAACGATATCGGGTTTGTCTTCAGATCCTGGGAAGAAAGCACCGAGACCGTTCAAAGCGTACCCAAAGGACCCGCTCTCGCTGACCATGGGATCGACAGAGATGATGTACGATCCGAATTCTAACGAGGCGTACTCGGAATTTCGGAAACGAATGCTGGAATCGGTGAGGCGATCGAACGAGGGAACGAACATTAAAATGCGTCGGGTGACAAAGAGCCCTGTATTGCCAACCAGCACGGTGGACGAGAAGGACGCGGCGTACTGGGAGAGGAGAAGGAAAAACAACGAAGCCGCGAAACGATCCAGGGACGCTCGAAGGGCCAAGGAGGACGAAATCGCAATCAGGGCGGCTTTCTTGGAACAAGAGAATATGAAATTGAAGTACGAGCTGGTTGCACTCAGAAACGAAACGGCCAAGCTAAGATGTATGGTTTACACGACTTAGAAGCAGGATGCCTTGTACAGAGCTCGACTATAAGCTGTTATTATTCTTCTGGTGCTCACGAAGAATTAAATTCATTTCCCGAGCACTTATTCGGAAGATCTGCGAATGGGTGAACGTTCGTATTGCATTTTGTGAGTAACAAATTCCCTGTAAATGTCCGCCATTTTTTTTTTTTTGTTCTACATTTATTTGGTTAATTCTTAGTTTCGAGATGGAATTTCAGATGTTTTCTTTATGGTACAGGGGATCCCGCGAACCATGGAAAAAATCGAATTCGAAAGTCTATCCGGTATGCGTGCATTCGATCGCGGCTATATTACGTATTTCGATATGTAATCTTGTTTTGATTTGTACTTGTAAATTGTAAACATGGCGATGATCTGGATTAACGGTTTACCGATCGTAAATCAATATGGCGCAACGTATTTAAATCGTCAATATACGCTCTCGATCGTTTCAACTATAGATATTTACAGTGTATATAGCAGGTATACGTAATTTCAGCAAACAAACGAAGTTTCATCGCAACGAGATAGCGAAATTGTTCACTGATTATAGCGTAGTTCGTGCACGATTTTCATAGATGGCGGAAGCATCCAGAATATTTATATTTTCTCTTAGATTTACTGTTGCTCGTAAAATCATCCAGTCGATTGTCTACGGTCCACGGGACGCAACGTATATTGTAGAAAAAGTGTTTCGAAGTCATAGTATTAATATCTGGAGAGTAATTTTCCAAGAAAGTTGCTAGTTTCACCAAGTTAATTGTAAGGCAATGTAGATCGCGTTAAAAAGGCTATTTGGTATATTAGCTTTATCTGAAGTATAAAAGTTTGATGTATTTTTATATTAACGTTGCACGTACTTTGGCGGATAAGGTATTTCACATTTTACGAGCAGATCAAAGCAACCGAATTTATGTATAAAATAAAATAAGCAAGGAGAAATATGTAAATAAATGAAAATAGGTTAGAAATGACCTAAGATAATAAATTTTTTAAGCTGCATTGTACATATAAATATTGTTGCGATATTTAAAATATATTTATAATAAAAAAAAATGTCATTTATTAAAAATATTTCTGCTAAAATTGTACAACATATACCGTTACTTTAATCATCAGTATTATGTAGGTAACGATTCAGCCAAGTCCATCATAGTTTCTGTTTCAAGAACATTCTTTTCGTTACTCTGATTATTAGTGAGTGCTTTTGTGTATGATTTTTGTATTTGCCGAGGAATAAAAGATAGAGAAGATGCCCCAACAATAGGATTAGAAGAACACGATTGGTTCTCGTTAAAATTAGACTTGACTATGTTTGTACTTCTGGTTATGGGTGGAAACATTTTAATTTTTTGATTTTTACTTAACTGAACCTTCTTAGTTTTTGGCTCCTTCCTTTCATGCTTTGGGTCGTCAATGTCCATTTTATCTTTTGGCTCTTTTTTCACATAATGGGGAGTATTGTCGAAACGAAAATTCTTAGGAAACTTGTGTACATTCGTGCAATGGTTTCTCCTCTCCACGAAATCATTAAACTTTAAATTACACTCGGAAACATAACATTGATACTAGAAAGAAAATATAAATGTTAATAAACAATATAATATATCGAATATAGCAACGTGGAATATATAAATACCATTGGTTGAGTCGCAGATAAAACGTGAAAATAGCTGTCGTGAATTTCTTGAATATGAATATCTAGCAATCTAGGGCTTGGCAGAGCCTTTTTACACTCTATGCAAACGTAACGATGGTAATTATTGTAATGCATTTCAAAATCAAGCAACGTTTGAAACGTGGCATTACAACCAGCAGCGTAACAAGGAAATTCTCTTATACTGAAATTAATTAGAAATGTTACGGGTTTTAGGTTATGTAGTACATTCAAATATATAAGTAATAAAAAAAGCTTTTATTTACACTTCATGACACAATTCTTCATCGTCTTCAACGGTGATGCCTTTTCGTTGAAAAATTTTGCAAGCACGATACGAATCCTCAAAAAACTCGTCACTTATAGATCTCAAGCCTAAACCGATATTTTGTAAAAATTCCTCCATCGTGTTGAGAATATAACTTAAAATCAAATCTTATAAAAAATATAATCTGTAATACTGAACTATTTAATTGCACATTTGTACATTTATTTATTAAAACAATGATATTTAAGCACACTGCCTTCGTTAGATTACATTTTCAAACGTTCACTTAGCAACAGTAGCGCCCTCTAGTCGTCTATCTATGTCGAGAACAATCGATATGTGAGCGCGGTATTGCATATTTCGATAATCGAAATAATTGCTCAGAAACATGGCTGTTGTGCGCGGGATAAGAGTAGTTAATTTGTCTGTTCTTTAATTAATTAAAACGGTGTTAAAAAGTGATAGAAAAGTATTAGTTATGCAACGAATAACGCGTATTTGCATCGTTGATAGTTTTCTGTATCAATTTAGTTTAGCTTCTCAATATGCACATATATAACAGTGATTTATTCGACAAGCAAGCGTGTCTTCAAATTTTCCAGAATGTCGGCCATCTTGATCTCCAGTTCGGTATGTCTTTGCATTTCTTCTTGCTTATCCTGCAACATATTTGCAATATTACGTAATATTAATGGAATTGTTGGACATTGCTATAATATAAAAGGAACGTTATGATATTAATGTACGTAGATAAATAGAAGTAGTACTGTTATTTGTTATTTGTAAAATTACACTATTGGAATTTTATTTAAATTTTTACATCATTTACTAATCTATTTTGCACTCGTAATAAATCACACAATATGTATAGTATTACATTGGATTAAATAGAATTTATTTTAAACGCTTATTAACATTATATAGAATAGAAAATATTGAGGAATAAATTTTAGCATTTTTCAACATTCAAACCTACAAAATACTGGTGGATTTATTAATTAAGTTATAATAAATACACTTTAATGCATGTTGGTTCGCTTTTAAGTACATATTATGGAAAAAAGATGGTACGTGAAAACTTTTAGGACATTTCAAGGTTTCCATATATTTTGTTAACAGTTCCTGACTTATTCAGACATCTGCAGTTTATCAATGAACAATAAATAAATATTAAGATGCTCCAAATAGTCTACGAAGTAGTATTTTAAAAAATCCAAGCAACCTTGAACTGTTCTTAGCATCCCTAACTATCGGAATATCTCCGATAATAATAAATATAATCACTTACGTCTGGAAATTGTTCGACGCGTATAAACAATTTTGAGATTGCTAAATGTTACAAAACGTGGGCGAAGTTGATGTAACCGATCGATTCGTTCGGATTAACTTGTTTTTGTTCCGAGGTACGCATAACAGTCTCACTGTTCACGTAATATCCCATTTCAACTTTCTCGTTTTTGCTTTCCGGTTCACTGGCAAATTTCGTTGTTTCGCCATGATGATACGCGCTATGCGGCGACACGGGTAGGCCAATCATTGCTTCGTTCCCCTTAATCTTTTTGTCCCCTTCTAAAAATCCGATCGATTTCTCATCTTTTTCTTGGCGATCGAGGCGATAGTTTCCGCCGAAACTGAACAAATCCTGGCCACCCACGGGAGTATCGAAAGCCATCGCCGGCACCGATCTCTGCGAAATAAGTTGAAAACCCGGCGTATCTTGACCTTTACCACCTGGCGCTTCCGCAGGATACTGTCCACTATAATAATATCCCATAACAGGGTCGGTGGTGCCCGTGCTCCGTTTCAAAGGATCCATTCTTTTGGAATACATCGAATTCGGAAATTGTCGAACAGATTGCAACTGTTTAACATTTGGTCGTTCCAGTTTCCCATTATTATCGTTCGATATGTACTTGTAGCGTTTCATAAAGTTCGATGCTTCTTTTCTCTGATGAAGTTTAGGGTCTTCGAGTTCGGGATACTTGCGATTCGAAATCCTTTGGCTCGGGTTCGTTCGACCCGTAGACGTTCTCTGTCGAGACTCGAGATCCTCCTTGTACCTCCGGTAATTAACGTCTTCGGGATAGTTGCGATTCGTTCGTTCCGGACTATCGACACGCTTCGCCAGATCCTCAACCCGCGGAACCTTCCCGTTCCCTTTACCGTGCGATTCAAGCTTTCGATGCACGTTGGGTTTGACGATGGAGCGTTCTGGTTTCGCGGTAACGACTTCCGTTTGAATCGTACTGTCCAGGACAAAGTCGAACGGCGCCGGCCACGCTTGCAACTCCTTCTGCTCGCCCTCGTGGAGCTTCTTCGGCGATCGTCGTTCCGGGATACCTATCTTGGGCTTTACATTTTCCTTCTTCGGTCTCCTCGACTCTTTGGGCGACAATTTATTCGCTTTGCCCGACTTCTCGGCTCTTTTCTGCTCCTCGGGAGCAGTCAAGTACCGAACCGGGACGAGCAGAGGCATGAACTTGCTGTAATCCACCCGCTCGTTCGAGTTCTGTTCATTCAGATACGTTCGATTCTCGTTGGATGGAATTCTGTTCGAATTCCTCGCGGGCAGTATGGGACTATCCTCTTTGGAATTTTCCACATCCTTCCTCTTCGTGTCCGTGTCTTCCTCCAAACTGTACTCCTCGTACTTGTTGGTCGCTGGAAGATCGTACTCCTTCGCTTTCTCGTTGCTTCCCCCGTCGTCCTCGTTCTCGCGACTCGACGAATCCTCCTCTTCCCTGGAGGCCTCGCCGGAATTAGGAGCCTCCGGCCCGCTGTACAAATTACTTAGCGACTGCTGGAGCTTCCCGAAGTAGTTGGCGAATCCATCGTCTATCAGCTCGCGACTGTTCAGTAGCTGGCCATAGCTGTCGCGAAGCTCCTCCGGTCGTCGTTGTTCGTCGTCGACGCTTATCGGCAGCGGTTTGTCGTATTCCACGTTGAAGTAACTATAGTTGGACGATGGCGGGTCTTTGTCAACGACATCCTTCTCGTACTCGCGATACTTATCGTCCCGATTCTCCTGGGACCCTTTCTGACCCGAGTATTCGTACCTCTCCCTAGAATCGTCTTCCTCCGTTGAATAATTAGCCTTGCAATTTTCCTTGCATCCCGAATCCTCGTCTTTATACTCCTTCTGCTTCTCTTCGTATTCGCCATTATAGCCACCGTCCTTCACCCGATTTCTGTACCGCTCCTGCTGTCTCAGCCTTTCCGCTTGCTCTTCCTGTTTCCGCTCGAGCTCAGCCAGTCTGTCCTCGTACTCCTTCTTCCAGTGAGGCTCCTGAGCGTAAACGATCGGCGGAGGCGAGGTTTGCACGTCCTTCGCCGCTTGAGTCTCCTTGTTCTTCGCGGTCTGGTTCCTTACGGGCATCTGACCCTGCTGAACGATAACGTACGGTTGGGGGTAGGACAGTTTAATGTCCTGCGGAGGAATCTCGGGCAGAGGTGGCTGTCGCACGGCAGGCAAGGGGATGGTCACCAAGAGGGGTTGCCTGGAGTCGGGCGTCCTTGGATCGATCGAGGGAAGCGTCGTCGTGGACGGCGGTGCTTGCGTCGCGTTCGAAACGCTTCCTCCGCCGTGGAAGATGTTCTCGTATTCTTGCAAATGGTTTAGGAGGCTCGTGGTGTTGCCAAAGTTCAGGACGCCGGTGAACCTGATGGTCTCTCGTTGTCTGGGCGTCGCGGCGGTCGACGAGGTCGGCTGGGTGGAGTTCGAACATGGCGCGTTTTGTCGAGACGAGGACGACGTGGTCCCTCCGTCCGCCGATGGGTCGGGATTCGCGTTGGGTAACGTCGCCAACTGCACCGGGCTCACATTGTATCCGAAAACCTGCGCCAGACCCGACAGTATCAAACCCAGCGCACGTTTGTCGCGGGGGCTGGTGAAATTCTTAAAGTCGTCTTCGGACCTCGAGGAGTTCGAGTCAGGTTGCTCGTATGTGGCGCCTCGTGTGCACAGCACGCACAGCCAACACAAAACGCAGAGTGTCCAAAGTCTCATCCTCGATGGCTACGAGCGGTCTCTGTTAGGCCAGTCTCTGTATCCAAACCGAAAACGTTGACTTCCCGTGTCATCGCGAGGGCGTGAACTCTAGTATTCGACGCGATTTATGACCGAACTCCGCCGAATGTCGAGGTTCCAAAGAGATGCACCGCCATCGCGCGAAAAGCTCTCGCGAGGTCCAGGCGTTGCAGTACTTTTGTGCCACAGCGTTCCGCGACCACTGTTCGCCGAGTGTCTCGGCTCGAACGTCGTCCAACAAAGTTGGGTGGGAGAGGGAAGGGGGAGGGACGAATTTTTGCATAACGTCGGAAAGAAATGCCGAGTTTCTCCTCAATTGCACAGACCTGCCTGTTGATTTGCAACAACTGAAGCGGCACGACGACACACCGCGGGAACGAAACCGCGCGCTGCCTTTTCTCGAACCGTACACAATGGACTGTGACACGGTTTAACTGCACGCGTACTCGCGAACGCGTAATTACGCCGATGGCTATGGTTCTCCTAACGAACAGAGACCGCGTACGATCGCCCCTTGATAATTACCTCGGTGTTCGTTGCTCGCGGTACTTAATAATTCCATTACGAAAGATTTTCGAGGGAACAGCGGAGCCAGTTACGATTTTAAATTTAAAAATTTCTACTCAATTTAGTGGTTCTGCGATACCGTTCTTGCAACTGATCGACGATATCCGGCAGGATATTTCAAATTTCAAGCAACGTTTGGCGCACTAAATTGGAAAAAGCGCGTTCCGAATCGTGCACACGTGCTCTGTTCATTTTTAACGATAATCGTTAGGCGAACACTCGTTAACGTATGATTTCACTGCGTCCTTTGTCGGTGGGAGGCTCGTCGACGCGTGCAGACTTTCCGTGAATCGTAATCCGAATCGATCCACGCAGTTTGAACGTTTCGCGCGAACCGAGGAAAGAAATCTCCGCGCGGAATTGTCCTGGTACGAATATAGTCCGTGCGGATTAGACGGATAGGGATCAGTTGCTACGGAAACTTTTTATTCCGAACGACTTTATTACCAGACGTTCTGCAATTGTTGCGCAACGCAGGAAACGAGCCAATTAAACCTTGTACGTAAAAGAAGAGTTTAATCGAGCGTCGCGAGAGAGCAAGCGAAAACAACTATACAGTATTGTCTCTATAGAAGCGACGCTCTCGGGGCTCAACGCTCGGCTATATCGTGGACGAGAAACGATTCTTGATACTTTGTTGACGCCTACTGGAGGCGGCGAGTATAGAAAAGAACAGCGAGCATATGACAAAGAGGGACTGAGCGGCCGAGCATCGCCGAATTTGCTATCGCTTCCTTCGCTTCGGGTCGGCTGTAACGAAACACAGGCGATGTTTATGCGAGCCTATACGAAATCGGTGTTCTAATTCTGACTTCTACCTCTCTTGGTAGAGGTCGCAGAATGAAATACTGATTCTGTATAGGCTCGCGTAAACATCGCCTGTGTTTCGATACAGCCGACGTGGAGTCACTTGAGCGATGCATGCCTTTGATTTCTTATTGCGTTAGTAAATAGGACCTAAATTGTATATCGTATTTGGTGTCATTTTAATCAGAAAAGTGTCACGAATATGTTGATGAAGTTTGAAAAAAGGAAGAACAAAAATAAAGATGAATTTCGTTGTTGATTTAATATTGTATATGTACTAGTTAAATCGTGTCATAACTTCAGTACATATATGTATGTATCGATCGTTTACTGCAATAGTGATATAACCCGAAAAGATATACATAACTTGCGAATTTAAACTGTTTAACCAACTTATTTTACTCTGAGTTGTCTCACGATTTCGGCAAATAAATGATAGGCCAATTAAATTACAATTCCTTTTTTCAGATGAGGATACACTTTAAAGAAAGGTCAAATGTATATTATAATTTATGAAAAACAATAATAAAAATTATGTTGTACTTGATCTTAGTTAAATCAGAAAACTGTCACAGACATGTTAAAAGTTTCAAAACAAGAAAACGAAAAATAAAAAATTTGTATTATTGCACTAGTGTTGCCTTAGTAATTTGAGCCCGTATCGTATGACAATGTTCGACGACCGACTGTCAAACGCGCCGCTATCTTGGGGAACCGCCCATAGGAAGGCATACTCGCCGATACAGCGAGTGCTTAGTTCTAACGGTACGCAGTGGGGATAAGTAGAGGGGATATGATATTTGCCAATATCGTGGACGAGTTCCGAGCTTATATAGAGAAAATACTGTATACTTATACGCGTAAAATCGTTGTTTCGTAAATAACGATTTGGGAATGGTCGTTCGTTGGGAAACGGGATCACTCGATGCGTGACAAGAGCACGGTTTCAAAGTATCGCATATGTAGCTGAATTAACGACGACGTTACGAATAATAAGCCGTGTCGCGTTTAGATATTTCCACGAGGGGCTTTCATAAGTGTGCCGATTATGTCACCTGTTCTCCACCCAGAGAAAGTTCGAACAAACGGAGGCCGTTTCGATTTCCTGGACTGGTGCGACAAAAACTCCTTAATAGGACAATTGCGACGCGGTTACGAACAAAAAATTAACGACGGTCGTTTTTACTGGTAAAACGATTCGAGAAAAGGGCTTGTATTTATGTAACCGCGAGTTCCTGTTCGTTATTTGTCGCAACTCCATGAACGGCTGCCGACGCGGTTCGTTCCGAGCCTGTTTCGATCGACTGTCATGCCCGTAATTACTTAATTACTATAGCACGGCGATTACACGACGCGTGAAACGCTGCAAATTGCGTGTGCAGCTTTTGGGAACGTTCTCAGGATTATTTTCTGCATTACCTTACACTCCGAACAATGGACGAGATAAATATGGCACACAGATTGCTCGGAACCGTTGCCTAGATTATTTTAGAACAGCGAAATTGCCGCGAAGCTATTACGAAATACGCGATATTCATCCGAATGTTAATGTCCCTTTAGTGCTCGTCGCTCGATCATCGTTCGTACCAATCTGGGAACATTAAAGTTCGAAAAAAATGGGATACCGACGATTAATCGAATCGATCTAACGAAAGTTGGGAATTGTATCACGAGCAAACATTCCTCAGGAATTCTTTACGAGCAGAACTCCTTAGTAGGAATATCCTTTTTCTTGCAACGAATTACAACCATTGAGTGAGCCGTTAAGAGATTAGAAAAGTTCCAAGTCTCCTTTAACTACTACATCAATCAGGGGCAGGTTTAATGGCAGACATTCGGTCCTGTTCGCGACGAATAGATTTAATTAATGAGATCGCGTTTACGGAATATAAAACGTGACTTCTTCGAGGGTTAATATATTTAGCACGAAATAAACTACGATCTATGGAATAAGCATCTTTTAAAATGGACCCTATTAACGAAGAATCAAAGTAATCGTCCGTTGGCCAATAGTGACAAAAGATCCCGCTTACGTGATCCCGTTTCAATTAAGGATAGTTGTTGGAAGTCGTCGGAATTCGAGTTATGCGCTTGTGTTTTCGCCACTCGCGCCAGATGAATGCATTATCGGTGCAAGTCGTTACGTAGCTGGATGATCCCTTAAATGGCGATTGTACCTCGAACTTGTCAGTCAGGACATTAGAAAATACCGGTGTTGTACATAACTCTGGCAACGATTTCCATGAGGCACATGGGTATAAAAGAACCGATCGCCCTTTGGACCACACAGTGTGACAGTGAGCCAGGTTTAACCATGAATCTTCTGGTAAGAGCGCGGTTCCAGTGCGACGGAGTTACCTTCGAGATATCGAAACCCTCTCTGCTGTCTCGAGCCAGTGAAACAGTGTCGTTAATCGATCTCTATGGGAGAAACAGTGCTTTGGTGACGTTAGATCATGATTTCAGTGGCTACTATTGTTGGTCGCTTTCGCCGCCGCCACCAGCACCAACGTCCCCGAAAAAGTGACGAGCACCAACGACGTGCCGGAACAAACAGTCACCGAGAATCAGGTCCAGGTTAATCCACAGGATGGAGAGGGCGATAAAAAACTAGCGAAAAGAAGTTACGGTTGGGGACCATGGGGTGGTTATGGAGGCTATAGTTACGGATGGCCTTGGTACGTAAACTTCGAGAAAGCAAGGCTGGAAAGGTAGAGGTGGAGTGCTGGAGATTGTTCTCCAAAAGCTAAAGAAAATGTCCTTTTAGTCTGTTTGCTTCGATTGAATTTTAAGATCAGATGGAGCAACTTGGTATGTTTTTAGCGGTATCGATTCCAATCTGAAATTTTTGCAAACTCTCCGGTCGTAAAGATAGAGGTTGTTAATTCTTTTCACGAAACGCGACAGTAGGCTATTTTTGTAGGTGTTGACGAGTTTCGATTTTAGGTACGGTGGTCACGGATGGTACTCTGGCTGGTACCCTGGTTGGCCTGTGTATTATGGTCACGGATACGGTGGATACGGTGGATACGGAGGATACGGTGGACACGGCGGATACGGCGGATACGGCGGATATCGCGGTTGGCACGGTGGCTGGTAAATTCGGAGCCACCGTCCACGACATTTTCGAGACTTAACAAATATACATATATCACGATTATTCCTTGGCACGTAACAGTTTTTGATGAGTTTGAATCGTCGACAGTTTTTTTTAACAACGATTGCCACGATACTAAGACTGAGTACTAATGTTAGAATGTATTAATCGTTAGAGTTTTCGGTGTACGAAGCAACAATTAAAACGAAAACCCATCGATGGTCGTTCGATACTTTGTACAGTGATTCAGACTGTCACGACGAGAATAAACAACTCACGTTACAGAAAGGGTAAATTAATTTGTCCACCTACCCTCAGACGTTTTCTCACGTAGGCCGCCAATATTTCCTCGCACACGGTCAGATTTTTGTCGGTGTCCTGCGAAAGAAACGATAGACATTACGCGGTGCAAGGTGTATTTCGAAATTCCGTGCGAGTCAACCTTTATGATGTCGGTCAGTTCCTTGATCTTTCGTAGCCTAGCCTGCTGCTGTTCGGTCGAGTCGTCGCACGATCGTTGATTCGTTCCGTACATTGCAAGCCGAGACACTCACTTTTTCTGGTTAGACGTTAGAAATCCATAACACTTGACGCGCGATGCGACACTACGTATGCGTCCGATACGCGACATATCGTTGCTTAGGAACGATCGAAACACAACACAAGCTCTATCGGGGTTTGCTCGGACTTCGAACATAATTTTGCTTACGTATACAATTTTATATTTCGTAATAATCACGTTAATTTTGATTACAAGACCAAAACATTCGAAATCTATTTCCCTCCATTCAAATCCGTGCCTCCATCTTGTAACGTTCGTCGAGTCTAGGAACTCTGCCCCATCTATTGTAGGTGTTGAAAGAAATTCACGTTACCGGCAAGAAAAAATTCGTTTTCGATGAATAAATAAAATAAATAAAATCGTAGACGAGTCATAGGCACGGACGAGGTACACGAGTATATTTCGTTTATGATTTGATTTTATTTCGATCGTATATCGTGCGTAGCTACCGTAGATTTCTCCAATACCAACTTCCGTTTCGCAGCTTGTCGTAGCATTCGCCAGAGGGCAATTCCTAAGTTGCAGGGGTGAGAAATCGAACCTCCATGGCGGGACAATGCTCGAAATAAAATAAAAATACTCCTCGTTTCTAAGCTTTATTTCGTCCTTATTGAAAATAATTAATTTTCCTTTATTTTCGTAATATTCTTCGATCCTTACCCAATTTAAGATAAAAACATTTGTTAATTGTTACTTGGAAGCATATATTATTTTCCACAATATTTATATTATTTAACGTTTACCTATCCCGATACGGGACACTGGGGACGAATGTAAAAAGAGGGAGCGACGTAGCTCGTCCCCGTTCCGGCAAAAGTCAAAGGCCAACCGGTTCCACGTTTTGTGTATCGAGTTTATTGCTCTTAAGTAGACACTGGCCATTATACACAAAGGGATACGTCGGCATCCCCCCATTCCGGTGGACCAGTCTTCTGTCAGAGGAAATTGACCGAGAAGATTTTCGAACGAGAGTCAAAGGCTAACTCGATGCATTTTGCGGTTTGAATCGGTACACAATGGAGTGGACAGCGGCTATTGTTGCTCAGAGGCGGCAGCATCCCTTTCCGGATGGACCAGTTTTCGAACGGCCCGGTATCCGCGGAATTGTTCTGGTTCGAGCGGGGCAGGACCTCGCCACGCGAGCGAACAGGTTTCGCTCGAAGGGATGACACTCCGACGACGAACGAAAATAGATCGTGATCCAGATCAGGTGGAAAACTGGTCCATCGTCGGAGGACCCTTTTGAAAATGAGAGCAGGCCGTCCACGTGCCGTTTGACCGATCAAAGATCAGAGATTGTCAACAGGTTCACGATTCCGCGAACGGGAACAGGTTGCATACGAGTTACGATCGGAATATCACATAGAATGAAATTTCTTTTATTAGGAGACTACAAGGGGTAGCGTATAAGTGATTTTGGAATTTATTTATGAATCTATATCGTCGCTTGTTAGAGATTTACGTCTAGTGAATGCTCGAACGAAACAAAAGTTTTCGTTAATTAATCGGAACGGATTAATTGGATTCGCAGAGGGTAGCCGGAGCAAAACCTTAGACACGGGTCGCCCCTTCGTTCGCGTTTTATATTATTGTCGTGGAACAACCCTTCTCTCGTGCTCGTATCGAGCTGTCCGGTTCGATTTCCGCGGACTTGTCCCAGAGAAAATCCTCGTCTAAACGAACTCTCTGCAGGGAGGGAGAGAAAAAAAGAAAAAATAAAACGCAGAAAGAAGGGGTTCGATGCGAGGGACAAAAGAGTACCGGGAGCACTCGATCAAAAGTGAAAAAAAAGAGCGAAGGAAAATAAAGGCCGGCGACGTCGTGTGTCACACGAGACGCCGAAACCAGCCCACATTGGCCACTTCTTTCACCTGTCCATCATTCGCTGCCCTTCCAAAGAAGACGTCTCGCTGAAAGAGGACATTTGCGTTTCCGTGCTCGTACCAGTCATTGTACGGTTTTTATCGGCCGTTTCACGTTCAGTTCTACCCGGGGATTTCGTGCTCGTCGCGGAGAATACTTGAAAAGGGAGCCAACAATAATTGACTGCTTTATTCCGGATTCTAGGCCGATCGTCGCGTCGATACGTAATCGTCGTAACCGTAGATACGTGATCGGCTCGAGTCATCGTCGAATAAACAGTCCTGAAAAATATAGCCACGGGACAGGATTCGCGGGGTCGAAATTACCTTAGTTTAAACGGGAACTCGTCGAAGGATAGACCGATAGGGATACCGGCGACCCTTCGATAAACGAAGCCAAGAAACACTCTTTCGTCGCTTCGTGGAGTTTTCCTCTGTCTCGAGTTAATTTTAGTTTCGTCTGCAAAGACGAGGCCATGAAAAGGTTTCGCTACGTACACGCCGCGTTACCTCCATTCGTATCGGTAACGAGACCGACTCCCCGGGATTTAGGCGAATGGGGGGTGACGGGGTGGGTGAGGGGGAGGGGGCGCGAGAGCGTAGACACGCGGTATTGCCAGGACACCCCGTATATAGGGAGGGCGTATTTGTTTTACTGCCTGGCTGCTGGCATTGGTTGAGAACGTGCTCCGCATTCTTGAAATCGTGCCACCCTTGTTACGGCATAGACTCTCCACTGCTACCCCCTGTTCTCTCCCGCCCCACACCATTCTTCTCACCGCGGAACACCCCGCCATCAACCTGGCTCTCTTCTTTGCTGGCGCTAGCACCGACAGCATCGACGGAAGGATCGTCATCCTTACCCCTCGTCTTGGGCGGCCGTAAAAATTCTTGACTCCTGTGTAATGGTCACGCGATCTACGTGGCCGCCATATTTTTGGATACAGCGGACGAATGACGGGGGGGATCATATGAAACGTATGATAATACGAAAGGTCGTATACGGTGCTCTAAGTATGCATTTATGGGAAGTTTTCATTCTGAACAAACTGCAGAATGCACTTAATATTTGCAAAAATATAAAAAATAAAGTAAGATTTGGATTTTTGTTTGTAGGGGCTGAGACAACCCTCTATGAAACTCCCATTTCATTAATTCTGTTAATAAATTATTCACTCCGTCCAAAGGGCTAGGACTAAACTTGTACTACGTGTTACTAAGGTCAGATAGATGTAGAAAATCATATGAATTCGGGGGAAAGTCGTCGGGAATCGCGAAGTCGAAGAGACGGCGAAAATATTAGTAGAAGGCGGGAAAGGACGTAACGGAAGAAGAGTCCGGTTCTGTCGATCTTAATTTACGGCTAGGATTCCGGGCGTTTATGTCTTTCCGATAAGGTCGTTCACGTAGATGCTGTGCCCGGGTCGATGGATCTTCGTCTTCTCGTCCTTTCTTTCTCTTTGCGAGTTAACATGTCTTTTAAATAGTTCTCCGACTCGATGTTTCGAGGCGACTGTATTATTTTCAAAAGGGAATTCGATTTGCATAGATCTCGGTTGCAACGGCTGATTCGAGTACAATTTTAGCCATCGTCGACCTTTCGTTGCAAACTATCGACCGAATGTTCTTCGTTTTCGAGTCGAAGTCGTAATAAATTTCATTTCAATTTCCCATCGATCAGCCAACGGTCGCGATAATATTTGTTTAAGGGACAGACGACCGGAGATTCGATAAAATTGGAAATTTCGGCTTTTTTCCGTCCACCAGAGGGGTGTTAAATTCCCTGTGAGATTCGATTGGCCGACGGTCCGTGGCGGGCACAGATTTCCGGTCCGGAAGAACCGCCAAGATGGGTTTGTTCATGGTTTTTCATCGCGACGTCCTCTTTGTCGTTCCTCTCGCGAAAATTAAAGGGTTTAAAATTTCCACCCTAAATTAGTGCTTGTTTATCGCTCCCGAAACAAAATGAATCGTTAACCATGGTTCATTCTTCGTATTCCGCGTTAACAATTTAACGATCTTCGTTCTTGGCTCATACAGGAACGATCAAATATTGAACGTGACGGATCGAAGTTCTCCAGCATGAATTTTTCAGAAGTAGAATTCGTCTTGCAACAGTGATGGGGTAGAATCGCGACGTTTTAATTTTTGATCGAGCTTCGACCAAACAATCCGACAGGGGACGTTAATTACGTTGATGTCAGCCTCGCGCCCAGAATAGTCAACAAACAATTTCGAAATCAAAATTAAACCAGCAACTTGCAAGAGTAATCTATATATATAAAAATAAGTTGTCCTATGTTCGTGATTTTATAACTCGAGAACCACTCAACCGATTTTCAAACGAGTACATGCGTTGGAAAGGTCTACTTTCACTGATGGTTTATAAAAAAAAAAACATCGAAAAATTTCTACGAATATGCGTTATACGCGCACTTTTATGATGGTGTGTTTTCCCTATATAAAATGTATTTTTTTTCTTATGCGAATTACATTTTGTCGGTATAAGGCTCTGCTTGCTCGCGTCATTTGACTTATTTAATTTCTAGAAAATTTAATTTTTAATACAAAGACGTAAACGTATGTTATTGTATTGTCCAGCAACGCGGGCAGGGTTACTCTAGTTTCTTATAAAACTATTTAAAAAGGGGTCATCGATTGGCAAACAAAACAGCGTCTAAATCACAGGTTCGAAACAGTTAAAGTTATCGCGTACGTCGTACCAAAATTCAACCGTAACAATTTTAGTGCCACGGAGAAACCCCTCGTCATATCGCGCCAAAGATCGGCTGTCGAAATTATTTAAACAACCCGTGGAACCCGTCGGGTCTCCGCGCGAGTTGTTTTCCGTCCCATGAATCACGCCGGTTTTACCCTCGAAGCAGCGTTTCGACAAAAATGAAAGCGACCCAGCAGCACTTTGTACACCGAGGAACTGCGAGTTCCAAGGGAGAGTATCGATATAGCTACTCTTCTTACTTTTGGCTACTATCCGCGGAAGTCGACAAGGGGGTTCACCGGGGCGGAGAGGAGACGAGGGAGGGGGATAGGATGGCCAGAATTTATAGCGTCTTTTGCGATCCCGGCGGGTAGGGATGAGACCGCCACCCCTCAGACTCAATGTTTTCTGCAGGGAAAGTCGGAAGTCGAGTCGAACCCTGGCCAGGACTAGCCGTATCCCATACGTCTTGCTAACAGACCGGATAGGTTTGGTCGGATCCGCGCGGGTTGGAAAAAATTGTCTAAAATCGCTGGTACGCGTCGGGACGCCGTTCGCGACGCATTATGACGCCTCGGACCGTGGTCGATCCGACGGCGTCCGTTTCGTCTCTTAACTCGCGTCGACGCGGGCGCAATCGATTTTCGAAGGCAGCCCAGCGCGGACAATACGTCCGCGTTATCGGGTAGATTTAGTTGGACGACCGGGTCCCTCCATTTTCCGAATGGACTTCTGACCCAACCATCCTACGGCTCACGGGGATGCTTTTTATTAGACTCCGACAGGATCACCCGGTATAGACGTGCGAACGGTACCGGTTCGATGTGTGCGCGGCTCGTGCACACGCACGCGTCACGCGCGGAGGAGATCCCGTGTATGCGACGGCAGTGGCCATGTTAAGGGTGGAGGGACAGCCCCATTCGCCAAATTAACTGCGTTAGACCGGGACCCTGGAATTCTTTACGCTTTCCTCGACCTACGACCGGCCATTTTACGCTGGATTTTTCAACGGGGAACGCTCGACTATCCGCCTCCCTCTTCCACCCTAAACGATCGCGCTTCGTTTACTTTTTTATTCATCGCGCTTGGTTACCTCTAGCTGAATTTCGTTTGCACGCTCGCTTATGGTAAACTTGCAGAATCTCTGCCACGGTGAGTTAGCAAACGATTATTAATTGCAACACAATCGTTTCCAAATAACGACAGATTCCATCTAACATATTGTCGATATCTTTCTACCTTTCTCTCTCTATTCCCCCTCTTTTGTTTTTTTCTTCCAACGCGGTCAACTTTAATTAATTAGCAAACGTCAGAAATATTTACGCCCTGTCGTTTAGCTTTAATTGTTCCGTTACGCGGCTTCGTCCCCGAGCTTTTTCGAACGCGGTGAAAGTGCATAACGCGGGGAACTTAAGTAACGATTTCACTGTGAAACTTCCGCGCGACCGAGACTTTAAAGGCGAGCGCCCGAGACGGCGGTTTAATCGAGTCGCTAATGTTTGCAAAATCTTTGTTCGAAGACGTCTTAAAGAGAAACGGACGGAGCGACGTTCGACCGAGAAACGCGAGACGCGACGATCCTTTAATCCGATGCAAAGAACTCCCGGAGCACGCCGGAAGAACAATTCGCACTTTCGGATGCGAAACTACCCTCAAACCGGACGAGTTCCTCCAATTTTTAAGCGAACTTAGACCGATGATTACGCTCGCCTTTAAAGGGGTAGTTTTTTCCTCCGCTGAGAAGTAACCATTCTTTGGGAATTTATTCCAAGCGTTTACAAAATTAGAATGTTGATAATATTGTTAATCGAGGCTTCTACGACGGGGAGGATATTTTCACTTCGAATTAAGATTGCTCGAAAGGTCAGAGTTTATTATATCCGTCAGGCAACTCTTCGTACCGGATTTAGGATAATTCGAGCATTTTTAAAATCGACTCGAGCATAACGAAAAAGCGAATGGAAACTATAAATGGAAAGTTCCTCGAAAAATGGAGTCAATCGTTTCGACAAATGTACTTACAAGAAAAAGGCGTTTAAACCTCGACCTTAAACAATCTGTTTGCCGGGAAAAATGCTTTTTCCAATTTGTTAAGCAAAGATAAGCTCGCGTAAATAACAGTGGATTCTGCCGTCTCGTCGATCGCGTAACTCTGCGAAGACCGAGTTCCGTTTGACGTTTCGCGCGCTGATTCGCCGAGGGTTCCGATCGCCGCGGTAATCCTAAGTGCCCGAAAATCCCCATCAATCGGTGGAAATCATCATCCGGGTCCTTCCCGTATCCTTTCTCGTTAAGTCCTCGGATGGCGACCGGTCCATCCTCACCGGCGGAATATCCGCGTTCGATCGCGAATAACTTTCTGAATAGGTGATCACGTAAAACTGATTTAGCAATTTGCCCATTCCGGAGCGGCGCGATCTTAGTTCAAATTGAGTATAGTCCAAGTCTTACTCGGGTGAACCACTACTAATCTAATTCCAGAGATCCCAAGGCGTCCTGGTGGGGGGTCGTGGTTGGCGGATGGAACGACGAGGACGAAAGAGAAAGAGCCGCGGCGAGGCGACGTATAGACAGAAGGTGAAAGAGAACGAGCGAGAGGAACGAAGAAAGGAGGGGCGGTGAGCGGGGGTGGGGGGGAGGGGGTGCCGGGGAGTTTCTGGGCGAAGATATAATATCGCCTGTGCAAATAGCCTTTGGACTTAGACCGGCTGAATATACTTTAGAGCTCGCAGGCTCGAGTTAGACCGCATCGTATTTTCCGTTGGGGGTGGGTTTCCGTGTGCGGACGCTCTTAAAAAATTCCATCGCGAGGAACCGTGCCTCGTTACACCGTTGTTCGACAAAGTCCTCCACCGAACGGACCCTACGCGCGCGCGGCGTTTAAGCGAAACTTTTTCCCCCGAGTTACGTGAGAACGGCTCGCTTTTTTTTTTACGCTTTCTTTTACTTCCTCTTTCCCGATGCTCGCGAGACCGAAATTTCGCCGATGCCTGCCCGGTCGCGGTTTTTTCTCGCGGAAAGAAATCGCTTTGAGGCTGGTCGCGACGGTGCTCCCCTCGGGCGAGCTAATTGTAGGAAGCGAAACGAGAAACCGGCGAGAGGCAGCTCGGAGAAAAAATATTTTCAACCGGCGTCTGCAGGAAATTTATTTAATTCCACGTTTCGAGCCCGCCAATTACGCGGATTCGTCCTTACGCGTACTTAAATTTTACGTTGAGTTTTTTCTTCCGAGTGATCGAATCAAGTTTTAATATTCCGAAGATATTATTTTTTCAATTAGACAAACGATGTTGCAACCCTGGTGTCTTTCGAAATGGCCTTCGAGGGTGTTTCCAAGGGAGAAAGATTTTTTTATCAGGACGTCCAACAAGTTCCGTTTGTTCGTTGCGCGTAAAATAACGCGACAACGTCCACCATAACGAGGGAGAACGGCGCGTAAGAGGCGAACGTAACCGATGAAGCGCAAAGGGGTGCGAAAGGGGAGAACGGGGCGGCTGTAAAACCGGGGAGAGAAGTCGGGGTTAGCGGCGACGGCGGCGGAGAGGGAGGGAGGGAAACATTAGGCAGGGTTTCCAGACGAGACGAGGGTAGGACGTTTGAGGTCAGTTCGGGGCGGTTTTTTCAACCCCCGGAGCGAGTCGCTCAATACCAAGCCGCCCCTCGACTGACCAATGGTCGGTCTCCGACCCCCACCACGTGGACCAGCTGACCAGCCAGCCGATTGGACGAAAACCTCCCGAGGGATACTCTATCCGACAAGGATACTCACGGCCCGAATCCTCGAGACCCGCTAACTAACCAAGAGAGGAGAGATTACCTACCGGGTGGCGCGTTCGATATCGAGGGATTCCGTCGAGATGCTTACAGGCCTTGGAATTCTAACCGGAGTCTCATCTGGCGAAGGAATCTCTGACGAGGGATTACAACGAATTTACAGGGTTGAATTCTGTCCCGATTATTCGACCCGCCTCGTACCTGGAATAACTCGCGGCGGAGAAACAGGCCGGTGCACGCGTCGTAATTGATTTTAGGGAAACCGTTCCGCAGTCACCCCGTTTTACCGTTCCTTCGAAGGGGTTCGTTTCTTGCGAGCTCGAACAGTCTTAAAGCGCACCGTCGACTTTCCGATCGCTAGAGACTCGCGGTCAACAACGCTATACTGAAATATTTTCCGCCTCGAACGTGGTAAAAAGAGATCGTTCCCTGTCGCGTCACCCGCTAGACACGGAGAGATCGAAACGGTGTCGCAAGGTGGCGTCGCTGCGACCGTATGCCCCGGTGTTTACGAATGTTATCAGCATAATAGTAGGACACCCTGTATCCGTCCAGCGTCGGCGGTCGTCCCAGCAGTTTGCCCGAGATGATATCGGCGTCTCTCCTTTTCGTTAGGTTCCGCCGTTACTGAAGCAAATGGGACTTGAAACTCTGCCAAAATTCAGATCAAGCCGCTGACTTAAAGACACCTTAAAGCAAGCGAGTCCGTGAACGAGAGAGGGTGGCCTCTCCGAGGCAGGGGAGGCCGAGGGCGAGGGTGGAACAGCCGCGCGGAAATTTCGAGCCGACGTTCACGCTGGAAATGACGTCGCGAGTTAATTTGGATCGATTTCCGACCGCGCGGTTACCACGGCGGGCCGCGTCTTCCTCTTTGAACTTCCGGCCGAGCGGCTGTTTATCGGCGTATTGGAAATTCCGCGCGCCCCAGCCCCCGCTCGCCGAGATACGTCGAAGGTGTCCTAGAAGGGAAACACGCCCTACGGACGGTTTTCGGTCCGTCGTCGGATTTATAAAAATTTTCCCGGGTTTCGCCGGTGTTCATCGTCCGGTCGAAAAAATTCACCGTTTCTCGCGACGCGGCGCAATCTTTTCCGAGCGACAGGTATTTCTCCGATTACTTTTTTTTCCTCCTTTTTTTCGCCTTCCCTCCGTCCGTCCGTGGGTCTTTACTCGTTCTCCGGCGCAGACAGGACTGGCTGGGCCGGGGCTCCGAGCCCACGGGACTGGGATCAAAGGAAGAATTATCAGGGTTCCGAGCGCGGTCCGGGATTTGGTCCCGTAGGAGACTTACCACATGTAAATAAGGACACAGCCTCTGTAGCTCGCTCCTGCCCTGCGTAAATAACATTTTTCCGATAGCGTTGGAATAACCCTCCGCGTCAGTCCGTTGCGAAACCCTCCTGCGTATTACGACGATCTCTTTGTCGCTTGTTTCGTCCGTCTCGATCCCCGGGAAAATCGAAGCGTCGATCTTTAACGACGCCACCGATAGACACGTTATTCGTCGATCGTGCAGCCTCGTTGTCGTTTCTGCTCGATTCTCTGTTGAAAGTTTGCGGTAACGTCACATTTTACCGCGTGGAAATGGGTATCGCGCGCCACTGTTATTTTACTCGAAATTGCACCTCTGTATGAACCGAATTTTAAAAATTTCTCTCTCTTCAACGATGCCTTTAAAAAATATTGGAAAGCGTCGATGTAACCGTAGACGCGTGCATTTCTTTCAAAGGGTTCCATCGACCCCTAAAGTTTCCACCATTTTGTTTATCTCATTCAGCGGTGCGTCGTGTCACGCGGCACATGTCATTAACTTTCCACCAATCGTTTACGTTTCGTCGTCGTCGGCTCATGTCCCAAATTCCCGAGTACGGCGCGCGACTAAACGGGGACAGTTCCTGCACAGTATCGTTAGAATCGGAAACAATAGGGTGCAAAAAAAGCACAGAGAGAGAGAGAGAGAAAAAAAAGAAGAAACATTTAATGGACCGTACCTGTGCGTTTGGAAATGCGACGCGGTCCCTGATTTTTCGCGTTTCTCGTTTACCCGTCCGTTTTTATTCCCTGTCCCCTTCCCTCTTTCCTTCATCCCTCGCGTCGTCGGTGTCTTCGTCCTCGTTCCGCCCTCGCGCGAAACAGAGACGGGCATTTTTGTTTTCCCCGCGCTGGATCCTCTCTTCTTTCTTTTTTTTTTCCTCCCTTTTCTTGCCCGGCCGGCATATTCGGTGCGGTGGCAGGCTCTACGTTTCAAAATGTATGCAAAAGACTGGAGCACCCCGCGCATCCTAACACGGTACACACCACGAAGAAAATCGTCTCACCCCCGACGTCGACGGCGCGGTTCTTTCCTCTCTCTCGTCCGTCGATTCGACGCGAACGACGGAGCGAAGCGAACGATCGCGGGGACGCGGCTGCTCGTGGAAAACGGAACGCGCCGCGCGGAGAAGGGTCGATTTTCCGAGTGTCGAAGGTCGAGGTCGCTGGGTAGATTCTCGTCGGACTGTACCGGGGTCCGGTCGGCGCGTAGTTACCATCGATTCGTGGCCGCAACTGTTTCGTCGTTTAAAAAAGGAACGCCTCGAGTCCTAGGGTGGAAAGACATCTTTTCCCGACATATATTTCTGTTTGTCCAAGGGGCCAGGCAACAGCCTCCCGGAACAATATGGGGTCATTTTACGTGTTTTCTTACATGGGTGCAGGTCGTTGTCCCTGCCGCGATATCGATATCGACGCGACGGACGCTGTTTCCACAAAAGTCCGACGCGGATATATTTACTCCGACAAACATCTGGATTAAAAATTCCAAACTCCTCCATAGACGTGCTGGAGAGACGAACGATCGGGCATAGAATTAATTTGCCTGATTAAGTCGTAGAAGGTTGCTTTTAAAAATTACAATTATGGAGATCTAACCATTTAGGGTTGCGTTAAAAAAAGAAATTCTATTCCCGATCGATCTTTGCTGAATTTGTCTATTTTCTGTGTTTCTGTTTAATTAAATATAACGAGAAACCAAAAGAGGTTTTCTTGAAATAGAATTACCTGTAATATTCCGCATTAAGAGAATTGACTAAATTATTCCGTTTATCTTTAATATATTATTAGAAAGTTTAAAGTGCAGTGAACTTCGTTTGAGTCTCAACTACACCCCTTCAAAGTTTCGCGATACTCAAATAAATCTCTTAAACAGGAGTCCTTCGTAAGAAAAATCCAAATTACCGTTTCGATATCGCTCCGAGACGCTTCGTAAATTTCGTTGATTCGAATCTGCGAGGTTTTATAAAATTTCGTAGTCCAGAGAATTTCGTCCAAAGCACGTTGGAAGTTATCGTATAATCTCTCGACGATGATAATCGCATCATCGTCGTTTTCTGTTTCGCGAGTTCGTCTCCGATTCTTTCCCCGTTGGCAAACTCTGATCTCGCCAATCAAATGCCGGCACGATATTTGGATTGCCCGAGAAAAGGAGAGACAAATTTACCGTAACAATTACCTCGAGCACCGCGACTCCAGAAGAGAGCAATTTTCGCAGGGATTTATCGGGGCAGGAAAGTCTTGCGGCCAACTGTACCGCGCGCTTATAACTCGTGCCGCGGACCGAGCGAAGTGGATCCTCGTCGCGCATATTGATTTACGATAATTTCATTATTTTCCCGGGGGGTTCTTGTAACCGATTAACGTCTCTTCGGGGCAACTGTCCGCCAATTGAAATGCAAACGACCTCGGCGTTATCTCGTTTCTTTCGGTCGGGCCAATTTGACTTCGTTTCGAAGATCGTTCAAGATCGAGAACTTCCTGAAGTTGCCCTGGCTACTGCTTGCCAACTTTTGCCCGTCCATTTTTTTTGCTCGCTCGTTGCCTCGCTTCTCTTTCGCTGGAAGACACGAATACGAACGAGACGACGTATCCACCGAGGAACGGACAAAGAAGCAGCGACGGAAAGCAAAAGGCGGACGAAGGGAAAGCCGGGGCGAGCCAAGGGTAGGGAAGAGATTTTTATTGGCTCTGACTTGGCGCCCCCTAACGTCTACTCGTTTGCCTCGCAGATTTTCATATGTTTTCATCCGCTTGGAAAATTAGGACGTTATACACCAGTCGGACTCGCGAGCTTCTTCAGACGGAGGAAAAGGTCTTTGTGAAACGAGTTACGCTGTTATCGGCCCCTCGATGCCATTTATTGGTACATATTTTCCGTGTCCCTTTTAAAGAACTGCTCGAGGAGACTCTTGGGCTTCGAGTGACGTTTAAAATGTAGCAACTATCGAATGCTAGATACAGAGCCACGAGGACTCCCTCTTTGAAGCGAACAACTGAATTTTAAGAACGCGATCGAACGATGGCTAAAATCCCGATAATACACAAGATTCTCGTAAAAAGGAAAAAATATACGCTCCCTCGAAGGATGAATTATTTTCTAATAATTTTATGCAGATGTATACCATCGGTTGATCCTTCAAACGTAAACTTACGAGAAAGGTTATTATTAGTAAAATCGCAATGTTTTCCAGTTTAAAAAAAATTTTAACGACCCTGGTAGACTGGAGCTCGCTCGACCGTCGAGTTTCAACCCTCGTCGAAGAACAATAATCGCGCGTATAAATGTTCTACCCGAGTCATCTGGAAGTAAAAAATGCGACATTGACTCCGAGGGGGTGGTGGTGTCTTGTCGAGCGGCGGCTACAACCGCTGCAGGAGGGCGCGCATAAAAAACATATTTCGAGGTCCTGCCAGGGCTGCGGCAGGGTGGACCTTGGTTCTAATATATCAAGCCAGATCGATACTATTCCGCAGACTTCGGTTGTTCGGAAACCATCCGGAGCGCCCTTCCACCTTTCCCTCCTCCTGTTCTCTCCGACGACCACTCTCTCAAACATCTCCGAGTTCCAGCATCGGAAAGACGAGGATAAGCCACACGTAGATATAACGTGGAAAATTCGAGGAGCCTCTCGATGCGACTTCCACCTTATTATTCTTCCTGTGAATCTTCTCGTTTGTTACATCCCCGACGAGACTCTTTTTTCCCCGAACTGTTGCCTCCCGTTCCTCGTGATCCGTCGAGAGTATCCATCGAAGATTCGCCAAGATATTATATCAATTTAAGGACTTGTTACGCGTTTGATCTTTCGCCTCCACGCTCGAGTTCGTTAACGCGTCGTCGCGACGAATATATTCGACGATATTCGGCCGCGGAATATCGCCTCTGGGTAATTATTTCGAGTGCTATTTTAGGGGGTGATTTTTCATCGCGCGTTTCTACTTTGGAGGAGTATATCTACGCGAAGGTTAGCGAGGTTCTTCCGAGCTCATTACAGAAAATGCTCCGAGAGTAATTGGATACAGGTGCGTTGATTCTGCGTAAGCACACGCAGCCATTTTGCCGGTTTGTCACTTTCAAGTAGGGTTTCGAGGTATCTTATTTACTTGTTTATAAATCAGTAGAAAATTTAAACAGTCTACTTGTATAGAATTATTTTCGTAGTCTGGAATTATCTACCCTAGATTTTCTCAATTCTTTTCTGTATTCACAAAAATTATCACAAGTATCGTCACGTAAAAACGTGACCTTCCGGCTCAAACTTCCATCTTTTCTTGGGAACGTATTTTATCGGTCGCGTGTTTAAATAAATTATGGCCGTGGCGTAGATCCCGATGCGCGAAACGCCAAAGTAAGCCGCACTATGGAAACGCGGCACAACGTAGCGGGGAATAACGTGTTCGCCGACGATCGTTCGAGAAGCATCGTTACACCTTGTCGGTGAAAAGAGACGAATTATGGTCCCGTAAGTGCAGAAAATAGGTTAACGATCGAGAGTGCTCCCGAATCTGTATCGATCCCGTTGAAGTGGCGGGAGGGCAGCGAAAATCAGATTACACAAAGGGCTCTTACCTGATGCGCTGCGTGCGAAGTCTGACCCAAAACTGGCACCCCTCTCGACACGGTAAAGGGGTAAGATTTCGTGGAGGCCCGCGTGTGCGTGCACGGTAGCACACCAGGTACACGCAACTGGCTCATCCCCTACCCTTCGACCCAGATGCCTATGCTGTTACTCGACTAGATGCACGCCAGCCGTTTTCCTATTCGTCCGTCGGGCATACGGAAACGCTGCTTCGATGCTCCCGGGTTAAAAATTCAGAAATAACTGACGTTCATCGCTTTTACGTATACCCCGTCTTCCTCTTGGCTCGGGGAAATACAAACTCGACGAACGTACGATTTTCCACTAGTTTCTTACAATATAAAATGGTCGACATGGGGTTTTGTTTGTTAGTCGTTTGTTTTTTCACGAAATCAGAGGGTTCCTACGGGGGAAGAACGTTTATTAAGAAGTTGGGAGGTAAATAAACCCGAAAACCTGAGATTAATTTGGTCGTTATGTCTGTTCGTTGGCATCGAACGAACTCTGGATGTCGGGGCGCACGGATTGGGGGTGCAAACGGGTCAAGCGTTGCTCCTTTTACGACGCGCGGAACGACGGCGTTTACTCGAATGTTCCGCACGCAGCGGGAATCAGAAATTTTTTTGCCGCGTCTGGAAAACCCGTAGGAGACATGCCACGGCGACGGGAGTTTCCGAGGGAAAAATCCGGTATTCGAAGAAGATTCAGGGCGCAGACGATAGCCATGCGCGATAGCACAGGAATTCGCGCGGCCCATTGGGCATAGGTCAGGCAGAAGCCAATCCGACGAAACTCTCAGATATATGATAAAAATTGACTGGAGGCGTCCCCGACGTCGCACAGTCGGCTGCTGGAGAAGGCCGAATTTTCGTTCGTCCCCTTAAATCCCTAGGATAACGCCGCTCGAAGGAAGCCCCTCGTCCATTCCCTTCGCTGTCCCCCCCCCACCCAAGATAACCCGACATGAGCCGTCTTCTGCTCCGAGAGAGGAACGGAGAGGAGGAATTGCCGAGTCATCGGCGCGCGATCGAAAAATGATCCATCTGAAAAACCCGACAGGACGACCCTCGACCCACTGACGATTTTCTCGCGGCTGCTACATCTCCTCGTGAATTGACGCGGAAAGAAGACGCGTTCTTTTATCCGGGAGGAAATTACGGATACACTTCCTTGAAACAAGATCCGACAACTTTCCTCGCGTCGGTTCCTATCGTTCCTCAGTCGATCAAACATTGCTATTTATTATCACAGGAAACAATACTTTTGCAATTTGAACGCGGGAAAATTAAGTTCATTTATTAACGTTCTTAAAAATAACGAGTCATAAATCTTTGAAATTGTCATCAAGAACCCTAAGAATTAACGAAGAGAATTTTCTCGTGTTGTGCCTCTTCAAAACTGATGAAATCCTTTACGGAGCCCGTTTCTGTCGTTCCAGATCGTCTCAAAAACAGTACACAAGCATCGCGTCCGAGAATTCGGAGGCGTTCGTTTTCTTTCGCCCCCTCTCCGATCGCGAAAATTTTCTTCGCGCGACGCGTCGGGAAATATTTTTCCGTAGTCCCCCGGAAAGCCGCTCGAAATCCGGCGGTCCCTGTACGATATCGCGTCCGTGTCGCGAAAGTTTTGTCGATTTCTTTCCCGTCGAACGGCCGCGCTGCCGGTTTGGCCGACCGTGGTCGAACAATGGCGGCAGCGTTTTCAGCGAGGATCGCGGAATTTCGATCGTCGCCGGCCGGGTTTATCGACTTTTCGTTACCGGGTCGCGAACTTTAATAACGCTGGAATCGTTCTTGTAATAAAAAAAAAACAAAACAAAACAAAACGGGGGGAAAAAGCACGGACGAAAAAAGAAAACAAAGAACTGTTAATACCGGCGGAAAAAATATTCCCCGGGAACAATGAATAATTTTTACGTATGCTGAAACTGAACCAGATCTGTCCATGGAGCTCGAACCCGCGGGTCACGAGTTTCGTAGCGCGGTTCCGTACGCCTTCGTGCGTTCGGCGTTCCCGCGGCGTGTTTCCTGTCCCTTTGTTGCCGGGGACCGCAAGAAATAGGGCAATACATATTCGGGTCGATTCCAGCCATTTTTGTATTTGTTTGAAATTTTAATGTGATCTCGACGACGGCGGAACGGTCGAGCAAAGTCGCGCGGCGGGGGACGGCGGGGACGAAGGGTTGGCCAGAATACCGGGCGTAAACCGGCGGCCATTACCTTCGATTTCGAAATAAATTGCGCGCCATAAACAGGGTGGTCCATAAGAATACATACGACCGGCTTACCGCGGAGGTACCCAATGTTCTGAAAAATGTAGCCTCGCCTCGTGCTGATATCGATCCTACCGCCACCCCCCCCACGGCATCCTGTCTCTTTCTCTGTCTTCTTCGTTTTCCTTTTTGCGGTTTTTCTTTTTTTTCCCAACCACGGTTTCGTCGCGCATGGAACCGGGAACGGGAACGGGAACGGTAACGGGCACCGGGGGGAGGAGGGGGGTTGGCTTAATTTCGATGTGTAGTCGAATTCATCTGTCTCGAGGAGGAGCTGTCTCTCCGGTGATCTTTGACTGGCGGTCCCCATCGCGGTCGCTTTACCCCCGATGCCCGCTCGACTAAAAACCTTCAAGTGGCGCGGCGAAAAGACTTTTCGGAATTTTTCAGCCCCGGTGGCCGCTGTGTGTGTGCGCGCGCGCGTGCACGTCACTTTTGTCCGCCTGAAAACACCGTCGAGTGGCGAAGAAAAGTTGCGGTAATTACGCGGCCTCGCGCAATTCAGTCTACTCGGTAGACTCGTCGAAACAAACTTCTATCGCCGGCGCAAATATTAGAGGGACACGAAGATTTGAGCGGTTCCGCGGACCGCGAGAGAGGCAGCGATGATTTTTTCCGCGATGACGGCAATTCAGAAATTGAATGAACGCTCGGGGGATGCGAGAGGGGGGGGGGAGGGAACCGCTGGCCCCGCGGTAACCGCGAGTCGAGAATTAAACTGCCAAGGGAACGACCATTTTTCCTGCTTTTTCTCGCTTTTTTTCACCCCCCTCCCTTTCCACCCAGTTTTCCGTCGCGAAGGATGACGCGGGAGAAGGACGCGCGGTTTTGAAAATGGCCGCTGTCGCGGACTGATAAGGAGGACGCTCCTCGCGCTGTCCGAGGGGCTCCCCCGACAAATGGCCCGTCACGATTCTCGTAAATCAAGGCTCAGAACGAAAGACCAGGGTCCTCGTAGGATTCCGAGTCCTTGTTTCGCCGGGCTCTCTCGCTGTCACTCCGTGGAAGGAATAATCCGCTTAACGGACGCACGACGCGCGGGGAAAGTTTGCAAAATTAACGCGTCTACGGCGTTGGCCCTTAACGACCATCGATATAGATTCTGCCAATTACACCGAGCTTGATCGTCGCTCTTCTTTTACCAAAGGCCGTCTCGATCGAGAACAGAAAAACGTTTGCTTTCGCTAACGGCAGCCTCTTGGCAGTAATGAAATCTTTCGGAGCGGGGTTGTTAGACAAATTGTCTTAATGGTTATAACTAATTACTTCAACAGCACGACGTCACACTGTCGTCCTTATATATTTACATACCGCTCCGGGCCACTCTCACCCTCTGTGTATATCGCTAAAAGTATCCGTCGTGTATTTCAATATTAAACTTAGTTGTACGAAAAGTCCACTTTCCAACAGGGGTATCCAAAGTAGGTAGACCGGTTGTGCAAACCAGCTAGAATCTTGACGGGATTTATAATTAGCGAAATTGTTATTTACAAACGACTACGATTTCTCCAGTCTTCTTCCTAGGCGTCTTCCTTTCTTCTGTATTTAATGACGATTTATTGAATCTAACGTATAATATGACCAATCTACCACGGTATGGTCAAGAGGTTCAACAATGGACGGGGAATAACATCAATATTTGAACGTTTAATATAAATTTTGTTGAATTCGCGTACACGGCGAACGATACCTCGGGAGGAAGGAAGATTGCCCGACAAACGAGTTCCATTTCCGTGGTCGGGACGCACGTGAGAACGGTTCGGCGTACGACTTAAATCCTTCTCTCTGACCGAATCGAATCACACGTTCCGTCGGATCGCGCGTTTCCCTTAACCGGGCGGCGTTTATTGTCGCCTCAAAGCGAAAGAACCGTCGCGAACGACGTAGTCGCGAGACTTCCGCGTTTTCCACGTACACGACGGGGGCTAGGTAGAGCCAGCCCGGTATGTACACTGCGGAATCACAGGGCGAAAGCGCAGAACTCGCTGTCAGCACCCTCGTTAGCTAAGGCTTGCGAACCAACGAGTGGTTCGAGCTCGTTCCGTAACGATAATGGAACCCTTTGAGGATCGTCGAGTGTAGCGCGCGGACACGCTGCCACGGCGTAGCGCGGGGTCGCTAGGTTATACGACTATTTCATCCGGAAGGCTAGAGTTACCAGTCCCAGGTATACGCGAGAGACGAGAAGGAAGGCGCGACGCGAGGAAAGGAGAGGACGGTTACGGCCCGTAAGGGGTGGAGACACAGGGCGGGTTGTCGTTACGCGAGAAATCGGTACCGGTGAAATTTTTAAATATTTGAATTAACCCCTTTTGGCGGTGTCGTGGGCCCCGGGTATACCTGGCCTCTCTCTCCCATTATTTTACCCGATCCTTCTCTTTTGCATCTGGCATATCCGTCGATATAATGTCTCCCCCCGGCGCGCCGTTGCGAACCTCTCTCCATGTAAAATTATGTTAATGGATTATCCTGGGGGGCTGGCGCGACGCGATATCCAGGTAGCCCGCAGGAAGAACAGGGACAAGCCAGCCGAACGCTTCTTTCTTCCCTCTTCTCTCTCTCTCTCTCTCTCTCATTTTTTTTCCTTTTTTCCTTCCACCTCTGTGTTCGCCTCCCTTTTCAATCCTTCTGGCCGCGGAAGTAGGTCGCATAGGTGGTTTCCGCGCGGCTATACGCGCGCTCATGGGATGGATGCACGCCGGGAGAACGACAGATGGGGTTAAAAAATCGCTGAAGAGGATTAGGGATGCGCCGAACTTGCATTATCGATTCTGCCCCCGAATGGGCGCGAGCGCCGTTAGGTTCTGCATTTTCATTTCGGTTAATCCCGAGGACCCTTCTTTTTTTCGGGCTTCCGCCTCTCCTACCGGCTCGCGAAACCGCAACCACGGAAAATTAAAGACTTCTTACGGCTACTCCGGCCACTGTTCTCCTCTGCTCGTCGAGTCTATCGATTTTACTACGAAATCACATAGTTCCTTTCTAAACGTTTATATTAAACGTAACATACCCTGCAAGACGAAGAAAACATAGCGGTACAATTAGCTTACAGTCTCAGCTACCATTTTATTCGATAGATGCTCCTTATTAAATTATCCTTTGGTTTGAAAATTTGAAGAGGAAAAACATTAAAAATTAAAAATTAACGAAATTAAATTAGGTAACTTTTTTGTTTGAAAAAAATGCTCGCGAGCGAATATTCGGCGAGGAATATTTCTGTCGTCGAGTCACGACTACGTCTCAAAGGGAACAAATAATTAATTAGATGCGAGCGTAACAGGTGCAGGTTTCAATCCCGGCCTCTCGATGCAATCAGACAGCAAAAGTTAAGTGTCCCTCTGTCGAGAGAGCGGTACGAGTGTCCCCGATATAGATTAGCCGGGGCGAAGTGAATCCACTCGAAGCAATTCGGAATCAACCGGCCCTCTCGACCGGGCGCGTCAACCAAAAAAGAGAAATAAAAAAAAAAGGAGAGCTAAATAAAAGAACCCGTTGCTTTTCCACTCACAATGGAGATCTCGATCGGTTACAAGGATTCCAGCCGCCAGGACGTCGCGAGAACCCACCTCGTCAGAGATTTCGGATAATTCTGAGAAGCGTTCAACCGAAATCGAGGGTTCTAGAGATGCCCGAGATAAGGCATTCAAAGCGTTTCGAGTATTTAAGGGTGGGTTCGCGTGTTATTCTACCCCGCCTGTACGCAAATATTCTGCTGTATGATTGCTGGATCGAGGAGAGTGCGAAGTATGGCGCCCACCCGATAGACGGACGACGGGGCGGCCATTTCCGAACCCGCCACCTTCCGACTGCGGCACAATATTTTTATTTCATCAATAATTCCTCCCCCTTCGTTATTTTTTCATTCGAGAAGTAAGTTCTTTTACTCGATGCAAATTTATGATACAATATTTCAAATTGGTATAAGGAGAATAAATCAGTGTTTTTATTTATCGCTGGTCAGAATAATCGCATTTTTTATGGCGAGAACAACCTGCAGGACGATCGAGCGATCGTCAGATCGGAATCGGATTTAGATTGACGTCACGGAGGAAAAAAAAAATATGTAGCTCGGTCGGGGTCGGTCACGAATCGGATATCGCTGCTTTAGCGGTATTATTTGCGTTCTTTGTCGTCAATTTCTCGCTCCCCGCCCTGTTTTGGGTGTCGGTTTTCACGTTTTTTCACCCAAAACCACCCCTGGTCCATTGTGTGCTCGACACTTTTTTTCTCAAAAGCGCGTAATCCGGCACGAGGGGTGAATTCAAGCACTTCTACTTTATCGCTGTTGTGTAGCAGGTTGGCGTGCTGCAGGTACACTCTCGCACACACCCGTCAATAACAAACCTGATTTAGTGTCGTTTCAAGCCAAACTCCACGCTGTTTTGGGTGAAATTTTCTCTCCGTGGGTGGGCCGTACCAAACAACGAACATCATCGATACCCTATCGCGTTCGAGTTATCTCAATCGATGATCGTTTCGTTCATAAATCAAAGCCCCGAGGACGGCAATTAGAAAACGAATTACCCCGATGAAAGGGTTGAAGCGCGAACCGTTACGTTTCTTTTTTTTCCACGGAGATCCGTTGGCAATCGAGGCAAGCGGATCGCGTGAAAAAAGCGCGCCAGGTGACGAAACCGTGAATCGGTTTCGCTTTTCATTCAGGAAATTGGAAAACGTCATCTGGCGCCTCACGAGCGCCCAGCAACCCTTTACCCTGGCAGTCCATCCTGTAAACCCTCGCAGCGGGATAGAAATAAATGAAATTAATTTTCGTCGCGCAGCAAATTCCGGCAGCCATCGCGTTCCAAAATCTCACGGGAGATCATAAATTAATACCAAGCGCAATTAGAAAATATTAAACTAAAAGGGTGCAAGACACAAGGTTTAGGATACTTTCAACTTTGTTATTTTCCAGACGAGAGACGCTTATTTAAATCACCGTTCGATGGAATACCATTACCAGTAGCGTATAGAGTTGTTTCCACGTTCCTTAAAGTTATTCAAAAATGTATTTCCCATAGGTTCGTAAGCACGCGCGCGGAGACAGTTTCGCCGCGATAAAATGTGCATGGGCGCATGTGAGTTTGCCCTCTCGCCCTCTTTCTCGATTTCACGCACACGATCGCGTTCCCGCGAGCACACAGGAATATCGAGTTCTACCGTGTATTTGCATCTCAGGTAGTTACGCGCACATGCATGTGCGACCCTAACCCGCGCGTACCCTGTTAACAGGCATTTGCATCCCAGGTAGCCAGCCTCGCAGACGCGCTGAATCCTTCGTCAATGAATCGCGCGCGACCAGAGAGAACAAAAATCGTATTGCATAATAGGGGGTCCTGCCCCGCGATACCCCTTTCCTACCTGGAGCCCCCCTCTGTCGCAAAGGTCGCCTCAGGTAAGATTTTCGGGGCCCTATCACACCTCTTACGAGAAACGAAATCTTCCGGAGCCCAGTCTCGTTTCGAGCTCGCGCAAGACAACAACACGATCGCGTCGAGTTTAATCCTCGAATTCCAAACTGGCGACCTCGACCGATCACAACAACTTGTGATTGTATCGTCTACGACTCAGAAGGTGATCCGACGTTCACGGCTCGACATCGAAGGAGCTTGAATTTGTGCGTGAAAAATTTTAGACAGGTACATTGTGTTTGGTACGATCATTTCGTTCTTACTGTTTCATCGAATTCCCAGTCTTCGATCTCTACGTCTTTCGCTAGAAAATTCGAGGTAGATATACAGGGTGTTCGGCCACCTCGAGCACAAATTTTATTGGGAGATTCTAGAGACCAAAATAAGACGAAGATCAAGAATATCAATTTCTTGACTGAGGCTTCGTTAACAAGTTATTAAAAACTTTCAAATCATTCTGGAAAAATTATTTCCGGTTCCAGGGGTTAATTACAATCATTTTTGGTGAATAGACATACCCCCGAAATCCTACACATTTCCGAGAAAAAAATTCGAGAAGGTGGACAAATTTTTCGGCGAAATTGAAAAGTTTCAAATCGTTCTGGAAAAATTATTTTCGATTTCAGGGGTCCATTACAATCATTTTTAGTGAATAGACATACCCCCGAAATCTTACACACTTTCGAGAAAAAAATTCAGTATGGGCGGAACTTTAAACGTTAATAACTTCTTAACGAAGAAATTGATTTTCATCTTATTTTGGCCATTAAAATTTTTCCCAAGGATGGCCGAACACTCTTTATTGTGTTTGTGTTATTATTTTATCGAATTCTCGACCATTAGCAACGAGTACAGTTGAAATTAACACATTGTTGACCGCATTATCTATTTCAATTTATAGTTATAGTTTCTGTCTAAAATTGCCGGTCAACAATGTGTTAAGACATTAGACTAGCCCTATGGCAGACTACTATAATTGTTTCTCCTAATCAGACGATCAATAGTTTTTATTTATCTATATTCCAATTTGTACAAGCCCTAACTTCCTGTACTTTCGACCAACGCTCTTAGGGTACTTCGTTCCGGAGATCGATCTTTCTTTCTTGGTCGTTCCGATTTTCGATAGAATAAAAAAAAAAAAGCGTAGCCGTCTCGCGCGATCGGTTAACGGCGAAAAGTTTCCCTCGAAGGCGAGAGTCGCTCGAGGAAATAATTTCTATTTCGAGGACGCAAGGTCAACCGTGTTCGTCAAAGGGGCAAAGTTCCTGAATACTTTGCGCAACTTTGCCGCAGACGAGAAAGTATCCTCCGGAAAGAAGGAAGACTCCGGGGAGCGTCGTAAAAATTCCCCGCGTCCCGGGGTAAGTTCGATCGTGATTCCGCGGCGCCCGACGAATAATTAACGCTAATTGCCTCGCGGACAACGCGATCATTTTGACCGAATAACGAGACACGTCGCGATGACCGATTACGGTACACCGTAATCAATTTGGACTAATTAAAGGATACCCATTATATTATAGAGCCCTGAAAATTCAACGATATTCTTTATTTATAAAATTTGGAGGAATTTCCCTAGCGTCTATCCTTGGTGATTAATATTTGTATCGAAAGGTTTGAAAACTGGTAAAAATTCTGCGTGGAGTTAAACGCGCGTTCCTCGATCGACGGCGGACATTGACGGGTAGCATTTTTTTCTGTTTTTTTTTTCTGGCGAGATCGGAATCAACGTCCCGGCGGCTCGAGTATAATCCGCGGTGACGCGCGATCGGTCGGATTGAAGTGACGGATCAATGACGAGTGTCTAATTAACGACCGCGTTCCCGGCGTCAGGCTTGCCTCGACTAATTGACCGTTCGTCTCCGTTGCAACGCGACGTCCTTACTAATCAATATTCAGCGAGTGGCGTAAGAGAGCCGACGGGGACGAGAGACGGAAAGAAATCGGCGAGAGAGAGACGAACGTAGGTGCGGAGGGACAGAGCTGGAAAGCGAGACGGAGAGACGAGGAAAAAATGTCGAGGGTGCACTCCGGTTCCGTGGCGCGAGAGCCCGACGTGTCGGTACGAGTATGCACACGATCCACGCGTGCGTGTGTGTGTGTGTGTGAACGAGAATTCTAGTGGGTGCTCGTGCTTGGTCAGCACTCAAGGGGTGAGGTCACCCTATGGTCCAGCCGGCCAATGGGACGAGCGCATTTTTTTTTATCAATACCACGTACTCGGGGGAGGTTGGACCCCGGGGGATGGAATAAAATGGCGGCTGTTGACCCCTCCGCCCCCCTCTTTCCCCCCCTCCTCCACCTCGTGTCCCTGTACAGACGCAGGGAACCGTGCACACGGTGGATATTACGCGACGATGGAAACTTCGTCGCGAGCCCCGCGCGATAACGATAGACGAGCGAAGGTGGAAAAGGTCCGACGACGATGGGGAACTATTTTATCGCGATGAGACAGCGCGATTGGTCGATTGACCTCTTCGCGATCGGCCTTCGCGGAGGGAGAGAGATAGAAATTGTTAAGCTAAGAGGTTCCGGTGTCGGGGTAACCTTAAGGTGATTTGATCCCGCAGATAGCGAGGCGTTCCACATTATCTGCCATCGTTATTTCCGGCCGAGGTCTTCGATTCACGCCCGCCCTTCTCGCGAAATGAGAGTCCAATAACAAAAGTAACCGCCGAGAGAGCCGCGACGTCGAACGCGGATTATCGGATTCCACGGGCTCGCGGCTCCGCTCTCGAATCGAACTCCCTCGTGTAAAATTCAGACGAAGATCGTGACATTTAGAGTATTTTAATCCCTTACGACGCGATCAGAGCGAATATTCGATAGTTGCTTCTATCGTCGTGCTCTAGAAAATCTCGCGAGATGCGAGAGGCTTGCATTATTCGTTGGCGGGCTCTTCGTTAAGTTTATTTTTATATCATTATATCATAAACGACAGTTCTTGATTACTGTTATCTAGTGGCTGGAGAGCGAATATTGAAATTCGATTTAGCATGTTCTCGTATTTTAATCGTCCACTGGCAAATCCGGGACGAATCGTCGTAATTTCTGCCGACGTACACCCCTCGTACACAAATATTTATTCTATATCGACGGAATTGTTTGTTCGTCGCTGACAAAAGGTAAATTCAACAACGCGATACTCCCGTCGAAGAAGTTCTTAACGTTCCGCGAAGAAGGATCTATCAGAAAGAATACGAAGACCCGCGAATCGTATTTCGACCATTATTATTCCAGGAAATAGAATTTCCAACGGACCAAAGGACAGAACAAATATTTTTGCGCAAGAAATTCGCGATCGTGCTTTCACGTTAAAGACGACGTTATTTCTAGACGAGAGTAGAATTTGCTTTCGTACGTTACTACCACCGGCAACCCTTGTCGCGCTTTTTCAAAATATTTATGGACAAATTCCGGGCGATTAATTTCGTTCGACCAATGGAAAATTCACGTTTGGTCGTACGAGCAACATTATTTACTTAAATCGTCGTCTCGTCTTAGGATGTAAATTACAACATTTGGAGAGGTTTTAAAACAAACCTATCAATTATCTTGCGAAAATAATTATAATCTTATTTTTCGAGGCTCGTGTACCCGTGGCGTATTTAGTTACGGTTTCTCGAGGGGGCTGGGAGGGCAGCGGCCGGTTTTTGACCCGGAAGTAGTCCGCGTAGACTGCACTGACCTCCGCATAGACCCTGAAAGCCCCCGTGAGCGGCGTGGAAACTAGTTTTGACAACTCTTGACCACGTGCCAACACCTTCTTCCGACGCGGTTGCCTTATCCCGTCTGGAAACTGCGCCTGGTCGTTATACCCGGTGTCGGAACGGTTTTCGCCGGCCGAAGGTGAAAATTGAACTCGCGGGGCGCTAACAACGTCTGCTCCGCGACCGAACGAAGAACGAATTCAGACACTTTCGCTTTGTGCGGAAACGCGCGCGTGCTTCGCCGTTCGCGTCAAAGGAAGCCCCCCGTTACTACGTTGCACGCGTTTTCCCTCGCCTCCTCTGTAACAGCGTTCGCTCTCATTATCGTTGTCGTCGGTTGCAACGTTACGCGCGCGTACTTTTCAGCGAGAATAACAAGTTCGCAGTCCGAAAGAATAACAAGCGCGTATCCAGCGGAACGCGTACATCTCGTTGTCGGGCGAAGAGAAGAATAAAAAAAAAAAAAAAAAGGAAACAAGAAAGCAACCCTGTCGTCGGTAGACGCCTTCCAGGCGAATCTTTCGGAAAAATTTTCTTTCTCGCCCTTTGCCCCCGGCTCGCGGAACGTCCCGGGCATAAAGGACGATTCGAATAGTGCCGCACAAAACATCACTTAGAGAACCCCGGCTCTCGACGCGCAAACACGCTAATGGAGCCTCCGCCATCGCCCCCGACGTACATGTAGGCGAAGCTTCTTTTCCCACCTACCGCGGGACGGGTAGCATCGATACCGAAACCGTCTTCCTTTAAGCGCGAAAAAGCGTTTTTCAAAATACACACTCGGTGATGTTTTGACGGTACGCTCCTGCCGGGGACACGTCGATTCCACGAATATTCAAGGAGATCTTCAATTATTCTTCGATATGTTGCGAAATAGAATTCAAGGTACAAGGTTTATTGTTCCGGGATAGCTTTGTGCAAGATTTTGAGGGGTTAATAGAATTCTGGCCTAATCGTTACATTGTGGAAATTCGTAAGGACGTGTTACTCGAAATCACTCTTTAACCCTCAGGTGGATCATTGGGGTCTCTGCAAGTTTAAACTAATCACTGTAATTATTTGAAAATTTACGTAACTCTCCATTAGTTCTTTATTTTCTGAATGCTTTGAAGGAAAGTTGATTTCCATTAAGTAAAATAATTAAGTTGAGATTAAGAGCCTATTGACTGTATAGAAGGAAACGTAAAAATTGATACAGCAAGGATAAATTTTAAAAAGGAACCGTAGCCATGAATTTACCAGAATGGCATTTTTCTCGAAGTAGGAGGATTTCTTGACGGATCGAAAACAATCGGAAACGCGTACGCCGCGTTACTTGGAATGGTACGAAAATGGCGCGGGAACGGCGAGCGGCATCAGCGGGAACTGATTCGAGGAACGCCAATAACAAAGAAGACGAGCTACTTGGGAGCCGTGCGAGACTTGGCGATATCAAAGCGCTCGAGGGTAAAGGACGGCTGAAAAAAAGAGGATCTTGGGGGTATATTGGCGCTGTAAAAAAGGACGGACCGAAGAAAGGGTTGGATAGAGCGCAAGGTATGCCATCGCACGCGCACGGGGGTGGAAGCAGAAGACGTTCGGAGGGCCACGGGGGTTTGATGTCGTTCCACGAGAGGACCCGGGAAGGATACATAACTCGTCCCTCGACACGAGTATTCCCGTACATATGTACGCGTTCGCGTATGTAAGCAGCACGGTGTACGTGTTTTGGCCCTGTGTGATCGTCTGTCCCACGCGTCGACCTCGTCGTAGATCAAAACGATGTACCAATTTCGCGGGGTACGGTTACGCTGAGATCAAAAAAAAAACAGAGAAAAAGAAAAGAGAGGAGCGTTCCATGTATCTGAATTTAAATTTCGAATTCCGGAGTTGGCATATGGTCCCGGGGGATCGGAGCCATCCGGAGTCCCCTGGTCAGCCATCGGATGCAGTTTTCGGTCTCGACGTCCTTCAATTTTTGAACAGGATCGGCCGAAGATGTCCCGCGGGACGTCAACGGGAAGACCTTTCCCCGACGCGTATATATCCGGCAAGCGGCGGCTCCACCCTCGCTGTAAATTCCAAATAACCCCGTAAAGATACATCGCATGGTCGCCATTTTCGAGTTATTTACGAGGAGGCCGCGCGGCCCTCGCATCGACGACGATTGGCGCGAAATAACCGTGAAAAATATTAAGTAGAGGGTAACTGTCCCAGCGATCGGTCGATCCAAGGAAAAATACCGTGTCCTTCCGCCTTGGAAATCAACGAAAACGATTTTACAGAATTTTCCCCGCGATAGCTTCTAAATGTGCTAATTCCTGATCGAGGCATTCCACTGTCCATACTTAGACATCCATTGTCCTAGTTATCGGACAGGTTCGCGGCTATTTTGAAATAGTCGAATCGGTACGTCGATTGATTAAACGTGGAAAATTCACGGAGACGCGTTTGCAGTTAAGAGCTGCCCTTAAAGATCACGGTGGAATCTTCTTCTCTTCCAGCCGCGGGGTTCAGCAGCGTTCGGAAACGCGAACGAACGAGAGATAAGATTCTCACGGTATTTTCGGAGGGTCCGTCAGCGATCGTATCGTTTTTCTTCTCATTTAACAAATCCTCGTCGACGTTAGGTCCTTTCCCCCCCGAAACGAAGTGGATCGCGTCTCTTCATTTCCTCCGGCTCCGAGCGGATACCTCGTAAATCTCGATGACTGGCTGCAACTCTTCCGCGATACCCGGCTCCTTTTTTCCTCGATTCCAAGGGGATCGGTAAAAGGGTTTTCCCAAGAAGCGTGTGGCCCCTGCCCCGAGGAACGAAATGTAACGCCGTGCGATCTCGATTCATCGTTTCGCGAACCGAGAAGAGGTCGATCGAAACGATCGCCTAGAGGGGAGAGGAGAGAAGGAATCGTCACCCCAAATATCGCAACTGACACTAAATCATTAATTTGGCCGGTCGGTTCTTTCATTTTTTCTACAGGTAGACGAAACCCCTTTCGGTCGGGCAGGTATGCCCGCACCTTTTGTGCCGCTCTCGCGGGTTACGGGAGAGGAGAGAAAAAAAAAACTGTCGTCCTCCGTTCTCGGGGGGTATTTTTTTTTTAACCCCGTCTCGACCCTACGGGCCGTACCCTCAGAGAAGGAAAACACTCCGCGCTGTCATATCGGGGACTAATATATTTTTGATCGATACCATGAGTCACGGGGGCCCCGTTTCCCACGAGGCGGATACGAACCGACGGAAAGGTGAAAAACAGTCGTTGTCCAAACAAACACACCCATACGTGACTTACGGATCACGATGAGTAGGAAAAGAACTCTCTCGCCATTTTCTATTTTAGTGACATCCAGCCGGAAGCCTGGAAGATCGAACAGTGTTTTCTAATTGCGTCGCGAGGCAGGGGTGATCGATATTTTGGCGAAACCGTTCTTCCGTGTCTACGGGCGGGAAATTCAGCCACGGGCTTGTCATTTTATTGAATTCCAAAACGCCACCGTCGGAGATATTATCGGGCATATTAGGCGGAGAGTCTTTCGTACTCGGGTGTTCGGGGGTAGACTCCATTAAAGGGTCGAACGCGACTTAATATGCGACGTCACGAAGTCGGGGGGGGGGCCAGGCGGCGGGAGGAGAGTCTCGTCTCTGTGCTCGTACAATGGACATCTAATTCGAGTGGCGGGTCTCTCGCCGGCGGAAAGACGGAAAATCGGGAAATCGGCTTTGGTCCAGATGAAACGCGAAAACCAAAATCCCCGATGTAATCCTTCCTTTCAGGCAGCGATTTTTTTTTCCTCCGCTCTCTCTTGTTCGCTCGCTCCGCACTTTGCATCCCCCCCATCCGTTGCCATTCTCCGCATCGTCGAACCCCATCGCGCGTCGACTTCTGTGCCCCGTCTGTCTCCGAAAGCTCCCGGTTACATAGGTACCCTTTCCGCCGAATTTTAAGGGTTAAAAACTTGCACTCGACTCCACAATGTACGCGCGCGGGGTGAAAAAAAAAAAGCGAGAGAAAGAGAGCGATCCCGGAAGGGTAACGCCGATCCCCAGAAAACGTCGGGAACTCTCTCCTTTCCGTTTGTCGCCGGTGCAACGAAAATAAATAACGAAATAAATGACAGTCGTTCTGGAAACTGTTTTGGGTTTTGTAGCGCGACCGTGCTTTCATCCAGCCACCCGGGCATCCTGTTTTTTCTCCCCATTGTCGTCGTTTCTCATCCTTCCGTCGGGACCCCCGGCGACCACCCGGCTAGAAATTTATTAGATATTTATTGCGTCTCGGTTTTGTATCGGGATAGAAAGATCGCGTCTCCATCGACTTTGCTCAGCCGCCGCGTCGATCGCTTCATCGCGCGGACGAGTCCTCCGCGAGGACCGTTGCAGGATAAAATCGAACAGGTTTACGACTACGAACGGATTCGCCCCTTTGTGAGCCGATTATTTGTCGATTCCGATACCGAGCACGGTTATTTTAATATTGCTTGTAAATTGAAAACTTTCCAGCGTCTCGAGCGCGATATCATGATAGGAGGCGTAAAGAAAGGCGAACGGCAATTTTATGTCGGGGGTGGCTCGGCTGGAGGGCAAACTTTGGCTGCGTTCTGCGCGAGAAACAACCCTTTGAGCTTTTTCACGAAGATACGTTGCTTCGTACAAACAGAACTTTTTTTCTAAAAACCTACAATTTTACTAATATAATTTACGGGGTTACAAAGATGTACACCATTTGAATTTGCTAATACGAAATTATAACGCGTTCGTAGGATGCTTAAGAAAAATTTGCATTTTATTGCCACCTTGCTCGGATTTAAAGTCTCGTCCCTCGTAACGTTCTTTTCCTTGCTCGTAAAGGGATTAAACTTTTCCAAATCCTTATTTCATTTAACCCCCGAACGACGGAGGGAAGGTTTCGTAGCTTCGATTTTAGAACTGCTCTAAAATATTTTTTAATAAAATTGCGAGTCGCATAAACTCCCAATACCGAGCGTAGAGTAGGAAAAATACTTTTCCACCATTCAAGCAATTTAATTAAAGTGTTGCCACTCGCGTAAGTAGCCAGCGCATCGAAGATAATTCAGGCGACTTTTATTTGAAAAAAATTATGTCGACAGGGTTATCCGTCCCCCGGAAGGGTTGATTGCCGAACCGTAACAAGATACTCGCCTCTTTTCCAATTTATTCCGACTAATTCGACGGAACGAGTGTGCAACATTTTTTAACGCTGCCGGGGAACGGAGCCGGACGAACGAACGCGAAACGAAAATTAGCGTTCGTTCGACTGGCTCGTTCTGTTTCATCCCCGCGTCTGCCGTTCCGCGCGCGCTTTCACGGCGCGGAACTTCGTCGAGGGCGACGTCGACGGCAAAAAGAAGTCAAAAGGTCGGAAAGAATTTAATATTAAAAAACTGTCATTCTGTGTCGATATGAAAATTCCAAGGATATCAGCTTTTTTCCGACGTCTGTTTCCTTCGCCCGTTCCATCCCTCGTTGGTTTCTTATATCGCGTCCCTCCGCTCCCGTCCGTGTATCTTCTTACCGCGCTCTAACGGGTGTCCCGATGGTTTAGCGGGCGAACGTCTCCTTCGGAGCGGAACTTTATCGGAACGAGGCTGTTTTCAAGGCAGGGTCGCGCGTTTAAACGCATTTGCCTCCGCGACCGTACGGTAAATTTATAATTTCCCCAAGTATGGAAAGCGGCCGTGGCGGCGCGCACTATAGCTACCCTGATCGATGAAGCCATTACTCGGTTGCAACTTAAGAGGCTACCGCCGCCACGGAGCTCGAAAAAAGACGAAATTACCGATTATTTTGCCCGCGAGGTGTTTCCAATTCTCCGAGTTTTTATTTGCGACAAGGAAGAGGCTAAAACCCGTAAGTTATACCATATTTTAGTTACGAGTTACGAAAGGCTAAATTTCGGGAGCGGCGCGATTCCAAGTTTCAATTTCGGATACTTCTGAAAACACACGCAAGTTTTCGAGTTATCGTTACCGAACTGTTTCTGTATTATATACAGACTCGTCTGCGGAGTCATAACAGGATTTGTGTATTTTGTCTGTTGATTTTGTAAGTTCACGTGCACGAAGCGCCCGCTCCTCTCCTAGATACACATATCTCTAACCCTTTACAATGATTACAATACTCATATCCATCGTAATACGTAGCCGTTGTCATCGTTAAAACTACGCCTGACAATATTCACATACATTTTATCGATCTTTACGCACTTTTCTTCCACATTTTTTTATATTCCTTTCCCCAGGCCACTTTCAATTTTTGTGTATACAACCCCTTGTAGTTCCTTCTCGATTTCATCGAGTTTCCACTACGTAACAAATATTACGAATCAAATTTTACCGCGAGATATTTGAGAAAACTTTTTTAGCATTTCGGCTGGCCAAGCGTAGCCCGTTATCGGAATGAGAATTTCACGCGAGGCTCTCAGACACGCCAAGGGGTTGGTTTTTACGTAAGGAATTCGCGGTGAGCGTAGAACGCGTCCGTCGGATGATATCATTGCGGCTGATATCGATTTCGGGGCAAGAGGTCGACCCCGCAAACGACGAAAGGGCAACCGGCCTGCGCGTCACCCTTTTTTTTTCCAGCGAATTAAGGAATTTTAAAGTCCGAGGGGAAAATGCCCACCGGACCGGGCTAACGCGACGATTTATTGGCAATTTTTTTAAAAAGCCTTTAGATTTATTTCCGGCTCGATAGAGCGCGCGCGCGGGGGACGCCGAAATTGCGTCCGTTTGCGCGCAGCAGTAAATATCTCGCGTCGGATAATTGAATGGAAACGCGTCGCGAGGCTTTCCTGAAAGTTTCGCCGCGACGAAGAAGCCCGAGCTACGACGCCATTGACCTTGAGGCATTTTAAACTACGCCCGTAATTGAAAATCAATCGATGCCAATTTTCGCCGCAAAACACGCCGTTTAACAGGCTCGATTTTTAATTATTTATCGAACTTCGTTCCGCCTCTCTCGAGTGTGATTAATTTTCCATCGATATTATTCTCGTGTATGATTCTCACCCTGTTGCAAGGTATTTCGAGTACCCTGAAAAAGCTTTAATATTTAAAGGACGATTGCTTTTGTCCAAGGTTTGCTCGCGTATGATTAAAAATCTGTCGCCGCGCTTCCGTGCCGGGAAAGTTGAATGAAAAACGACGCGTGGCGCGTGTTGTTCGCCGGAAAACAGGGTGTTAGCAGTTACGACACTTCGGAACTCGCGATACGCGCGAGTGCGACTCCGCTCGCGGAAGCGGACCGACCATTCGGCGAAGTTTCGAGCAGCAAGGACGCCCGGGAACTTAACCTAAGTAGTTCGAGATCGTTCCTTATTGTTAGCCTTTCGTCGGACAGCGGGAACTGCGACAGCGAACGCGTTAAACCGAGGATATCGCGCGTACGGGGCAAGTTCGACGACCATCTTCGTTTGCTTGTTTCGACGGCTTGGCGGGATTCGGGCGAGAAGTCGACACCGGACACCGATTTGTATCGAGTTCCTTCGAAACGGAGAGTAAACAAATTTCCAGCTCGCTAAATTTCGCTCATAAATTTTCATGAAGCAGGATATAACGAAGTCTAGCGGCGAGGAGGCACGGGCGAGAGCGAAAGTGTGCACACGCGTCCGGGTGAAAAGTAAGAGTGGAATAACTACGAAAGTTGGAAGGATTAAGGGTGGCGCGTGGAGAAGGAGGATCGCGGGTATTTTTAAACCAGGGATCGTTAGCCGGCCGTGTTGCGAATCAGAATATGGGTAGAAGCTCCGTGGAGGATGCCGTGAGGGAGAGTGAGTGGTGGGTGGGATGTAAAGGAGGGTGTGGGATGGGGGATGGGAGGCAGGGGACGGATGGGTAGGTGGGTGGGTAGCCCTCTAATCGATCGTGGCTGTCCACCCTTATCAGGGGGTTGGGAGAGCCAGTATATAGCCGAGGTCGGTCGTCGGGGGTTGCCGCTGCCGCCGCTCTGTGCTTCTGCTTTGCATGGCCGGCAAAGCTCCCCGGTCGACCCTCCCCTGCCACCCCAACCCTCTAACGGTCTCTCCGTCCTCGTCCTGCTCGATGCTTTTTCCCTCTGCCTCCGACCACCCCACCTACTACCACGTCGACCAAAAAACCAACCCTTAAAATAGGGGCCACAGACCACGGCCATTGTTGCCAGATGCCCCGCGCATTTGCATTTTCTCGCAGATTCCTTGAAAAATGAAGCTGCCCTCTGCGGCACATCCCTTCCGCTTCTGTTCGCGGTATTAGGACAAGCTCCTAAACTTTTCCTTTCTCCCCACCTCCCCCACCTCCCACCCTGCCCTCGTGTCAACGTCGCTTTTCTACTTTTTACCTAACGCGTCCCCTCGTTGTGTATCTCAATTTCTTGATCAATATCGAGCCACGTCGTGGGAATCGTCCTCCTATCGGTGCAATAATGCACGCGTACGACCGCTTCGATTCTACCCCTTGACCGTGTAGACGGAGGATTACAATAAATTAAACTAAACTCCCAAATAGCGGCTCGCTGTTAGCTTCGCTGGCGTAGACACCAAATATTTAATACAACATTTAGCAACCAGCCAGCTTCAGAAATTAAGTATTATAGAAATTTCAAATATAATCTACAGTGTCCCAACTATGCAGGAGTAACTAACTAAAGTAGCAAAATTCTCCACGTTTACGCCTCCCAAATATTAATTAATATTTCCACCAAGTTTTTCAGGATGCTATTTTTCAGTTGTTTATTTTTATAATTGATGTTACTCTTATAAATTACTTTGTCATATTATTGAAGAATAATCCGTCGAAATATAAAATCGAAATAAAGAATACATTTGTTATGCCGCCTGTCATTAATTTCGAGTCGTGTTTGTCACCGACTGGAGACGTTTGACATTTGACGGACAATGTTGGTAACCTGCTCGCGCGATATCACCCCGACGTCTGATGCGTATATTTCCCCGCGCGTCGGAATCGATGCGCGCAAAATTAGGGGTTGTTTTTCGGCGAAGCTTGACGTTCGCCGATCTCGTTCGCGAAACGTCGAGCAAAGACGGGAACTTCTGGAATTCTTATTGATAAATTAGTCGATCTTATTACCCGAGTAAACACTCGACCGGGGACTCCATCTGTATTTGAGCGACCCTTGTTTGAACGAGGCGCGCGAAATCCGTATTTACGCAAAGTCGACGCCACCCTATTGGTCCAGGACTTATACGCGAGGCGTTCTACAAAGGGCTAAGAACTTAGATACACGTAGCGATACGAAGTCGATCTATTTCGTCAATTATTTGCTGTTTTCGTTTTACCCTTGTAATTATTCATCTGTCGCGTACTACGGTCCAACATTTTGCAACGTTTTTATTTTCACCGAAAGATCGTAGCAATATATTCTCTCGCCGAACAGAACTAATTCGCGAAGAGTCGAGTTTCGAGCGCAGCTTTGCTCCTCCGCCGGACTGGGGAGAAGGGTTACAACAAATTTTATTAATCCAACGAGTCGGAGTACGCGAAAGAAGCCTCTTTTCGGCAGGCCACCCTCAATGGCGCTCGATACGTTTCACGGGATCCCGCGGAGCAATCGTAATGGGAATCGCTTTACAGAGTCGAAGCAGGTTTTTCCGGAACTGTAACCGGTGATAGATTTTCGCGTCGAGAAAATTTAATGGAAAAATCCGAGGTGTCAGGCACAGACACGCCGACGATACGTCAGACCATTCACGGCCCAGCCGTCTCTGCTACGGCCGGAAGAGGAAGAGGGAAAGAGAAAAGGGTTTGGGAAATACGCGTTTCGAGTAACGTTCCGGGGTGGTTTGTGGAGAGAAGGAGAGAACAATCCACGCCACACGCACGCCACGTCGAGCAACTTTCTTCGGTGTTGCAGTCTCTCGCGTGCTTCCGTTGATTTTTCCACCGAACAATTCAACGTTGCGCGGAGAGAGAAATAAAAAAATGAAAAGTTCGTGTTCGCGATCACGCGACGTTTCGCGATCTTCGTGGAAACGGGAACCGCGGGGGATGAATTTCTTCCGGGGACACGACGGACGTCGAAATGCATGCCGTGTTTACACGGCGGCTGGTTGCAAACGTCGACGACGGCATTTCCGGGCGAATCGTAATTGGGTCAATAGAGAGCGTTTCTGAATTACCTCGTACAGGTCACTAATTATACATTCCCGCGATGTCGTGCAATTAGAGGCGGTTCGCGTTCGGTCGATGGGCGGTCTCGTTTCCGTAGCCTTCGACCAGCGTTATAAGAAAAAAAGTAAACTTGTTGATACGGGTCGGCAGGGCTTCCTCGATGTATCGTTTTCTCCCGATTACGAAAATCGTCGAGTGCTATGCGGGCTTGTCGGGCGGAACACGGTATCGTAGGGGTTGGTAAAACGGTGGTGACGACATCTGTGGATGGGACACGGTCAAATCATCGATGCGGACGATTCTCGTAGGTCGTCGGTAATGCAGACGATTCTAGTTCCTAGATCTAGTTTCTAGCTCGATGGGTCCCCCCTCTATCTCCCAGGGTTGTCCAACAAGCGACTCCCCTCCTAAACGTAAGGGTTGCTGGCTCTAGGGGCGCGAAAGGGACACTGCAGGACTGCACTGGCTAGATGGGGGAGGGTTGTAATGGCATGGAAGCCATTGACTGGCTGCTGAGTAGGATAAAACTTGTAAACCAATTTTATCCAAGGTAGTTCTGCCTCCTTTTATATTTATTTATTAACTCGCATTAAAGATACAAGATATTCATTTACAGCGGTGTAGTATATTCAGAGATAAAGTGTCAATTATTTGGTAGGTCTTCAATTATTTGTAAATCAGAAAGGGATCAATATTTTTTACGAAGAACTTTATCTCTCGTCCAAACACTCCATAAATACACCTGAACTAGAAAGTCGAATTTAAGTCCCAGAGTGGTCCTAGGTATCATCAGAAACTTGGCAAATTCAATCAACTTTGAAATCTGCTTCTCAACCCCTATGTGATACATTCTCTCAAACCATAATTTCGGAATAAATTAGTAATACCTAGTTTTTGATTTTATACTTGACTATACATAGGTTTAGATTTGCAAGCACCGTGTATCGCAGGTTTGGCGAAACTCGCTGAACCATAGACGTTTTGCATCGAAAACCTCGACTCCGTGGTCTGGCCGGCAGGAATGGCGGGGAGGCATCGGATTAATTTGGCAAATTGAACCGGTTCTTCCATCGAGTCCAATAATTCGGTGACTATCTCTGGCTCTGTCAGTACCCGCGTGACTGTATCCGTCGTCGTGGAGGCCTAGCATACCTGAAGTCTGTCGGCTGGTTGCAGGGAACTCCTGGTACCGCGTCTACGTAGCTAGTTCCCTAATCGAATTAGAGGAGTCAGGATATTGCGTGTCGCTATGTCCCACCCCGCAGCTTAGCAATTGTTTTAAGTTGACATCTCCGCCCGAGCCGCGTCCTAGCCGCTCCTCCGGACATCGAATTTGAACTAAACTATCTGCCCGCCGGAATATCGGATTATCGCGACCTCCTGGAAAAAGCGACCCGAACGTTTCGGCTCCTCCTCTCTCGATCGTCGCGGGAAATCGGATTTGTCGTAAACGAATATTCCCGGTGCCGCACGTGTACGTACCGTTCTGATAAACGACGCCGCTTGCTCCTCGTTACTCGATGGTTTATTAAACGAAAAGCAAGGCCGAGGCCTTCGGGGAACCACGGCTCCGGAGTTCCTATAAATCCCATTGTCGGTCTTCGTCCGATTGCAACCGAATTCTACGGAACATTTTCCATCGAAGAGCTCGAAATCATTCAATACACCGACAACCATCGTCTATAACGTTAACCCCCTGATAGGGGAAGGAATTTTTGTGATATCAACAGCTTTTATTTATTTATACGCGTGTCAGGAAAATATGCATTTTTTGCCTGGGTAGAAACAGTTCGTCGTCGACGAATAGACGAATCGGCGTACCGATGCGCATTTTCGGAATTAATCGGAAGAGGTCAAGTATTTTATTTACGCGCTTGATCTTGATTATCCGGAACCCCTATAGAACTACTTAAGCTTTGTCGTACAAAGCACTTCAACGAACGTTGTAACGATTTCCAGTTGCTCAATTCGTGCACACGCTCGATGCTCTAATTAAACCGTGGGGAAACATACAATTTAATTATATTAAATTATTTTCACAAACCGATCGTTTTCTATGCACGATAACGCGATTCTTTCGCCCGTAACTTTTTAATAATTCAAGAACGAAAAGGTTCAAAGACCAAATCAAGTTAACAAGAAAGTTGCGACAAGTTTCGTCGACGTTAAGAGTTACTTAACAACCCAAGTTTTTAATTGACAGCAAACACGATTCTGCCCGTTACGCTTCCTGTATTTTCATACATCCCTGCAGAATAATCTCGATACCGTCGAATAAAAAAACAACTTTGATTCGCGATTCGTTGATCGAAACTCGAAGGAAGTGTCGCGCCATATTGGATCGATCCTCCCCCTGATTCCGCACGCGGAAATTCGCAATCACCGTCGCCAAAGATTTAATACCCCCTCCATCCGCGGCGGCTCAGACCGGTATCCGAGAATTTTTCAAAAGACCGGTGTTCGTCAGCGAAGCGTGTATCATTAACGCGCGTCCATCAGGAACGTCTCCATCTCCTATTACAGAAAATGACTCCGCGCGCTCCGGCGCGGACGATAGAGGGTCGGCTCTTAACTTTCACTAACGACCGAAGTTTTTCGGTGTCCGAGCCCCGCAGTTTCGGGGTATCATAAATTCAAAATGGCGGACCCTTTGGGGGCGAAAACAAAAGCCACTCGGGTCGAGCAGGAAGGCCTGGAGGGTCGGGGGCGGGTAGCGGCGTTGGGCAACCCTTCTGTGAAGTCCTTTCCAGCGGGGTTGCGGCGCGGACCGGGGTGGAGGAAACGACGAGGATTTTCGAGGGGTCGCGCCACCGAAAATGGCGGACCCAATTAAGTGAGTCTAGGATACCCGTTATTTCGCGACGTACGCGCGTCATGGAAACGGTAAGAGCCGGACGAAGAAAGAAGGACCCCGAGAGTCCTCCGGAAAGGACGCGTGTGCGTCCTCAAGAACCCCGGGCTCCGTTGATACCAACCCTCCGATTCACGTCTTGTTGACCTTTTTCAACCTCCTGCGCGAACGATGCGAGAATAAAACGACAACTCGTAATTCTTGCCCCCGCGAGTGGCTAGTTATCCGTTACCTTCGACAAAAGAAGGATTTTATCCTGATTTTTATTAGCACCCGGTCAACGCTCGCCCCCTTTCCCATACTTTTCGATCAAGTATTTTAGGAGCACAGAATATCTCAATCCCTTGATATTTGTGTTACGAATACCTCGTGAATGTAAAACTGTGTTGATTTTAATATATTAGACTTGACGATGAATTTTTACACAAAGAGTCAGGTTAATACCAGTTACAACGATGGATTGTGTGGAGACATTTACATTTATGAAAACATCTAAGTCCAGTCTTTGATAATAATATAATGTATATCTACTATCGAGTCGAAGAAACCAAGCGTTCGAGATACAGTTTGAAATTTATCGAGCGCGCCTCGCAGGTAGAGTCGTAAGGTGTTTCGCTTTAAATCAGCAAAGGAAGCGTCGACGCTTGGCCGGACAATGAAGATGTTCGCAAATGTAATCAGCGAAGTATGCGACAGGGTCGCAGCTAGGAATGAATAATGACTCGAATCACAATCTCGTTTAGGACGTAGACGGGAATATTAGGAGGGAGCATCCCTCCAAACAGGATTCTCATGGTCCAGAACTGGATGGACGAGCTGCGGGAAAGATTAACCGGTGATCTCTGATCTCGCTTGACCGGATGCTGGACCACCGGCTCCAACCTGCTCCGCGTAACAAGTGTCCAACATATATTACAACCTTTCTGCTTCGAGCTAGTAATTGTACAAGATTCGAACGAAAGTCTGCTAGTCAAAATTGACTGATCTTGGACGGGGGACCGCGAACGCCCGACGCCGCCCCCTTTCCTGATTTCTCCTTTGGTTTCCGAGATTTCGCATAGAAGGACGACGCAAGGATTCTCCGGTCGTTTCCGCGCGATCTTTCACATTATTTCCTACTCGAGACACGTAGGTCGAACAAAGGACTGGGTTGCGGGGGAGGCGGGGGCGGAGGCACGGAGGCCGCGGATCTCAGGCGAGATCGCGCCTCTCAAAGGTGAAAGTCGACGGCGCGTTTCTTTTGAAGCGGTATTAGCCAGCCGATTCCATCGAATTTACCCGTGGCGCGGCCTGGGGTCTCGAGAAGCTCGATCGCGGGATGCGATAGCTTGTATATTTGTAGAAGTAATAACGGAGGCGCAGGGTAACAGAGAAGAGCGAGCGGTCGGAGGAAGAGACCGAAGGCTGAGCACGCGGAGGTGGGTTTGTCGCGAGGAGGCAAAGGAGGTGGAGGGTAGCTTGGCGACACTCAAGACCTCTGTCTACCATTCTCGCTCCCGCGTTCGCTCATTCTCCGTTTACCTTGCTCGCTCGCTCTCGGTCTCTCGGTGCTGTACAAGGGTCCATCTCATAGCAACGCCCACGGAAACTCGAATCGATACGACGCACTGTTCTGGAAATTCGCTGGATTTTCCCGCTCGTTTTCGAGTTTCGACCGCCGACGGGAATCATCGATACCGGCTTCGACGCGCGCCGCCGCCGTCGGGCCAGCCGGGGCCCCCACAAACGTCCCCGCCATCTTGCCAGGCCGTTGGAATTTTCGTAATAACCGTCGTTGCCCGCCGGTACCTGGCTATAAATTCGAGAATCACGCCGCTGGAGACGGATGCTGGAGGCCGGTCGAAAATCCTACCCTCCAACGTGGCCGCGACACCGTCTCCGGAGGGGAGGGGTTAGGGATTTTTGATAAAGGTGTCCTTATCAGCCGCGGGCACACGGTCCTCCGTGGCTCGTTCCTGAAAAACTGCACGAAGAGATTGCCGACCCTCGTAACGCGCGCGAGTTTCGCCGCGCGGGTTTGCATCCATCCGCGCTTCGATTATTACCCTCCTTTACGAGCCGCGGCACACGGAGGGATGGCTCGTTTTTCCTTCTTACCAGCGTTCTTACGGGGAAGGGATCGGAACAGAGACATGGATCCCGACTTCTCGCCTAGATCGTTCGTGCCACTTAATTTTCGCGGCAGCTCTTAGCTTCTCATTTCGTTTGTTTCTCGCTAGACGGGACGATACTGCGATTAAACATTAACCATTCTTGGTTGAGACGATACAGAGTAATCACCCTTTGATAAGAAACAAATAATGCACGGAGTAGTACGTTTAGAGCCGCTAAAGAAATTAAGAAAATGGCTAAAATGGCTATTTTTTTCGTTCGTAACTCGAAATTGGATTTCCGGTGCCCGTATCAACGTCGAGGTAGCGTAGATCGTCCGCGGCGTTATCCGAGGAAAAAAATAACGGGAAGATGTAGTCGGCGAGCAGAGTCTTGAAATGGCGCGAAAGAAACGAGGCGAGTTTGTATTCTCCGCGCTTTCCTCGTTTTTACCGGCGTGGCCAGTCAGGCGTCTTGTCATGCATGACCGATGCCGATATGTGTATACGTGGATGGTACAAGCTCAGGAGCGAACCATCGTTGGAAAAGTCCTTTTTACCGCCCCTTGTCCGCCTCCCCCTTGTCGTCCCGTGTCACCCTTTCCCCTTTTTCGAAGCTTCGTTTCACATTCGTTCTCGGATACGTAGAAGTTCGTGCACGAGAAATCCAGAAAATTGGACAGAGCGATCGCTTCGACTATCCCGGCGAACGTTCTTCAAATGAACGATCAGCCGGAATCCCATAAGCCATTTCTCTCCACCGAGAATCCATAGGTCGAACGATATCGAAATTTTAACACCGTCCACGACGCGTTCGCCTGTTTACGGTGGTCCAGAAATTTACAGATTAATTCGATATTTGTTCGAAGCGAGATTGCTATGTCAATTCAGATTTTTAATATATCCCTTGGTTTCCTTTACCAAGTTCAGGTTCAAAGATGAACTGTACACCAGAAATGATTTTCTTTCTCGATTTATGCGATTGAAAAGCACTAATTAAAGTACATCCCTGTCGAGTAAGAGGTACGAGGATAAACAGCTCTCTTCCTCGGTTTGAAACATTTTTAAATAACCCAGAATATAAAAGTTCAGCACAAGTACCATCTATACGTCTGAAAATTGTAGAATTAAGTTTCAATTTTATTTATATGTATATCGTGCATGAGTGGAGATCGAGAGACAGAGTAATTCGTATCGGTCCGTTGTCGGGATGTCTTGGCGCGTTAAATATTTGATCGTCGGTATCGAGTAACGATGTAGCCGTCTTGGAACACGCAGTTGATCACCACTGACGCGAATTTGTCTACACGGGCGATTGTGGTCACTCGATGCAGGAACGACAAGGCCCTGGTACCCGTTGATCCAGTTCCCGGTCCGGTTTATACGTTGAACTTCGCCCTCGAAACGGGGCCAGTCCTGTCAACACAGAGGCGCGCGCACAGAATGACAAATGTTGTGGCGACTGCTAATGTTGCTGCACAACAAATTATATTACGAGGTGATAAAATCTATTCGCAACATGGACGAACGGTGCTCGAAAACGGCACCAGGTTTAGAGTCGAACGCCCTTTGATCGATCATTTTTTCGCCCTACTTGCCTTATTCCGTCACTTTCAGCGTCTTCGTGAAATAATTCTCGAAAACCCGAGACGATTAATCGAGCATCGCGCTTACATTTTTTATTTTCTGTTGCAGGTGTCTCGCGAAGGATGGATTTTCCGGGGAGGACTGACCAGATTCTTTTGTCCCTTAACACGTTCGCTTACATTTTTGGGGGTTAATTTGATACATCGCGAACCCTGACGATATTAGAAAAATTAAAGAGACTTTGTTCGAGGATGTAACGAACACTCAAACTGTTTCTCGTGTGGAATTGAACTCGATAGAGAAAGTATTCCGCAGCGAACGTGTTAAGATGCATCGCGGAGCATTAGTCGCAGCTACGCGGGGAGGAAGATTATGCGATAGATCGAGTGAATTTTACATTTACCACCTTGACTGCCGAGAGAGTATCGTATGTTTGTGGCACGGTGAATTTTTCGCTGTTTTAACGCGCGATTCTAGGGGTCACCGACACATTATCGATAATACATAATGGCAATCAATCGCAACGGTGTGAATTTAGAATGAATGTTGAAACAAAGTTCGCGTTAGTGAATTGACCAGAGAGTGTATGCAAATATTTTGAGTGAAATTCTTTTTTTAAAAAGATAAAGAATCTGTATCAAGAATGAGTCTCGTTAAAATAACCATCGGATGTCGAAGGTCTTTTTGGACCACCCTTCTATACCAGAATTTCATGCTCGAAACTTCAGTCGTTGTTTACGTTCCAAAGGGACAGATTTATCCAACTCAAAGCAGAGTAATATTAATCTCATCGTTACAAATTTAACAAGACTGAAGATACCAACGGTGTCTAAAAAAAAACATTAGATACTGGGAGAAAGGTTTGCAACGAAATTAATCCAGGTCGAGACTTGGAAAGTTCGCGTAGGGTTAACTATTACAAACTCGAGGTTGGTGACCCCCTGCCGAACGGCAGTCAGTGTGTCGAACTTTTTGGGTAAAAATGATCCTACGCGAGAATAGCGCTGGAGAAGAAATCGAGAGACGAAATAAACGCAGCAGGGTCTTGACCCGTGGTTCATCGGGCTCCTATCCTCCATTCCCGTCGCCCGTTCTCCTCCTCAGGCATTAATTTTATTCGTCGAAGCCGCGCAGACACCGTACGGTAAGTACGTGCTACATTATTGGCCAATATCGGGCAGACATGAGGTTCGAGCCGTTTCGACTGAGCACGACCTCCATTAACCGCGCCATAAACAGATAATCGCGAATTTCCAGGGCGATACCGTTTGCCCAATCAGATAAACCGGGGAACACCGAGATATGGAATTATTGTCTACGCGTTCCTCGGCTCGTTCTCGCGGGAACGCAGTAACTACGTATCAGGGAAGGGATTGGGGTCTCTCGACGCAATAATTGAATCGAAATTATTCACGGTGTTCCGAGCCCTCGACGAAAGATGGCAACGATACGTTGGAAATTACAGAATCGCCAGGAGCGTCCGATTCTAAGGGTAGCTTGGGTTGAAAAATTTTAATTATTCGACATTTCGAGGGTATCGTTAGCTTGGATCTTCCAGGCGTGTCGCCAGGCGTTAGAAAGCGGCGAGTTTGACCTCTTCCGGAGGGTTCGAGTCCTCAAGGCGTTTGACCCCGTCGATCGATCTCGAAATTAATAAATCGTTGTTTCGTTCGAGAGAATCGGACGTCTCGACGTACGTACTCGCGTTTTGTTCTTGGCGAAAAAACGCACAAAGGCGACGTTTTCATTCCGCGAAAACACGTGTCTGGAGAACATCAAACGGCCGGTCGGCTCAGCTAGCGGAATAAAATTTCCGCGACCTTTCGCGTTATTACGGGGGTGTAACAACCGGCACGCTGTGATCCGAAACGCGGGGCCTTTCGTCTTTGTTTGTCTTGGGAAGCGCGGGAGAGCAAGCCGCGAGGGCGAGAAAGAGGAGCACTCCGTTAATCATTATCCAAGGGTAAGTCGAGAGGCGAAGGAGAAGCCTCCTTTGAGGCCGGACCACGGTTGCTCTACCCGGAATTCCAGGGCCTCGGATTACAATTTGGCGAGTCCAGGCCGAAGGGAGAGTAAAATGGCCGCCGGCGGTGGGTAGTTTTGCCCGGCGTGGGGTGGCTACGAGGGTGGCTAACTGGGTGGTCGACGAGGTCTGGAAGGAGTAGGAAGAGAAGCTGGAGGTCGGTAAAGGGGATAGCGGTGGCTGAGGACTGGGGCAAAGGGGGGCTGATGCTAGCCACAACCCCTTAAGGGTCGAACGAACCCTTGCACTACCACACCGAGTCCAAGAACCGTCTCTCTCCCTCTTCCTCCGTCGTTCCGTCCTCCTCTCTCTCGTTCTCGACCGCGTCTACCTTCTCCGTCTCGTTCAGTTTCTCCACATCCGTGTCCTCCTCTCTTTCCGTTCTCTCGCATTTCGCGATGCCTCTCCGTCGATCCCTCCCCGCGGCCCCTTCGACCCTCTTGCTCGTCTCGTTCTCTTTCGTCGTCCCTTGCCCCGCGCAGCCACCCTCTCGGCTGAACAACCTTTATATCTACAGCCACTATACCCACCACCACCACGAGCATCGTACTACCTACCTCGGTTACTCGTGTGTTCCACGAAGGGGCAAAGGGGGTGGCCAGAGAGGGTGGGATCGAGTCGAAGCGTGAGAGGAACGAACGCGGCCGTTGCAGGCGGACGGAGACCACCAAGAGGGAGAAACGGGCTTGCTGAACAGGAGAGGGAGTACATAGAAGCGAAACACGAAGCAGGACAGACACCGAACGCGAAGAGAAAAGGAGAGAGAGAGAGGGTGGCTGGGCGAGAGAGCGAAACGGGCGCAAGGGTGGAATTTTAGAGCCGGGGACTAGCCTTAAAATACACGCCGCGCGAAATACCGGGCGTGAATTAGAGTCCGCGCTGTATACATGGTTCCTGCGGCCACCGACGAACGGGAACGGACGAACCTTCGGAATTTTCGCCAGCCGCAATACCGTGGAGCTACCCCGCCGTTTCCACGCCTTGGCGTTTCGCACCGTTCCGGGACGGACCTTGTATCGCGCGACGCACAGAATTCCACCGACAACGACTACGACGCTCGTTGATTGTGACACATTCCGCAATTCGTCGACGCGCGACGATTGCTCCAGTCTGCGGCTTCGCAAACCCCGCAGCTCGCTCCGTTGGTCCAATTTCTTTCCCGCGGCGCTCTTCGACGAACCCGCGACCCACCTGAGCCAAAGGTAACCGGTAATCGCAACTTCACCAATTACATTTCACCCAAATAATTGCTGCATTCTATGCAACTGCAAATTCATTCCTCTTTCGAAAGGGTCGCGAAATATTTTAACGAATCTGTCGAAAAGATCGATACATTTTTAGTTTCCAAGTCACGGGACTGATATGCTCCTTGTTAATTTTGTCAACATGTGATTCGGTATGGTTTAGGCAAGGGGGTAGTTTCTCTTTCGGACGCGCGATTGTTCGTCAGAATTTTTCCAAGTACTAGAGAAGAATGCACAAAAGTACAGAATGCACTTATAAAAAATACATAAGATACGAATTATTATATTTAGGGGTTGAGACAATCCTCTGCAAAACTCCCATTTCATTAATTCTAATAATAAAAATATGAATTTGCATCAAAATTTGCAGTGTAGTTATAAGCCACGCGACAGAATTGACACTGTTGAATTTTAAGCATATTTACCCATACATAGAGACAATACAATAGAAACAAGCACATCGACATCGTGTCCTATATAACTTAAATTTCCTCGTTTACAGAAGACTTACTCGTTTTAAATAAATATTGTATCGTTTCCTGGAGGTTCACCAATTGTTAGGAAAAGGTGTTCGAGAGAAATTTAATTTACAAAAAGCCCTGTAGCCCCCCACACCGTAATTCTTATATCAAAAATCGAGGGTGTAAATAATATCCTTCGAATTAAGTGCTTCTCGTGGAAAGAGAGGATCCTTCTACCCAGGAAAGAAACAAGAAGGTTACGGGGGAGACAAATAGGTTACGTCCGGAATCAAAGGCGTACCTTGAATTTTAACAGGTCGGAGAAGAATAGGATGGATGGTCGTTCCCGAGAGCTTCTTTGCGAATCTCCGTGCGATCGTAGAAGATTGTATCATTATTAGTCGCGTTCGCGGCGTCCACAAACGAGCCAGCACCGTGTAATCGCTGGAAAGTAGAAAGCGAAGGAACTTTCCGAGACAAATGCAAATGCGTGCCTCGAACTGGCCGAGCCCGAAGAAAAAGTTTCCCATAATTACCTCGCTAAAGACATTGATTAAACCTACGGTTTACTTCGCCCGCGAGTCTCGCGAAGTTTTGTTTGGCACCCGTGTTTTTCTAGCGGGAAAGACCACCGGCTGAAAAATATTTTGAAAGATCGGGCGAGCGAAAATATCGCGAACTTTGCTTCTATGCTTCTCCTTAAAAGCAATTCTCTGCTCCTCGATGGTAAATCAAAATTAAAGGAGTTAATTTTTTTACGATTCGAGGTCCCTTGAACGCATACAGCAACGCACACAAACAAATAAAAGACACGGATACGTTGCTCCGTAGGATTTCCAAATTGTTTCGACGCAAATTTTACGTCCTCGCCGTAAAGTTGAAAACTTCCCCGCTTCGTCGTGGATTCCGGATGTTAGAGATTTCTTCGTACGAGGGTAATCTAAACGGAACTCCTTCGTGGAAGCTTACGATTTTCTATTCCTCTGCTCGCTAAATGTTGTACGCAAAGAAAGTGCGCCGGTAAGTGTACACTTACTTACGCGCGGCTGTGCGAGTAAACCGAGTTCGAAAACGGGAATAACGAATAATAATAAGGAAACTCGACGCAATTAATTTTTCCTTTTCTCGGCACAAGGTCTAACGAATAGGGGCGGCTACGTCGGACAGAAAATCGTACGTTTCTGCCTTGGAGTAGATTTAAGAACCCACCTCAACCAACACTGTTCAACCATTCATTTTTCATGCTATCCTGTACGTTCGAACTTGAACTTTAGGAATACTTTCTTGGTCGAATTTTACTGTACGATTTTTGTTCAGCTATCTAGGATAATTTTCAAACGTTTACGTTTGTTAATATCACTGCAAATATCATGGAAATTTTACGGGATCTGTTATTTAGAGAGTTAAAATAGTACAAGAATAACAGTTGTTAAACTTCGATGGTTACTCTCGTAATCTTGTAATGCAATGTTACTGAATTTTTAAAAAAATATCGATTTAGAGTATTAATTAACTCAATAGCTAAAAAATAATTTCTTTCTTCAAATCTACGAGTAAAACTGAATTTAGAGTTAAGTTTCGTAAAAAAGAATCTCAACCGAGGAATTACTGCTCGATCTTTTTGGCGAAGGATCTAGTTTCTGGACGTTTTGCGCGAACTTTCTCGGACGTCGGTTGGGTCCGTTGGCTACGGGGGTGGTCGTACGGGAGATCAGATCCCGAGGGAGCGGAAGTCGAAGGTTTTTTCCGGTGGCAGGTCGACGTCGCCTCGGCGACGATACCGCACGGATTTAACTAATAAGAGCAATTAGCGCCGGGGGTAGTAACTAGTGGTGGTTTGCCCGCCATGGCATGTCTCTCGCCTGGCGGTCGCCTCGGTCAATACCCACCGGACAAGATGGCCGACGCCCACTCCAACACAAACTCAAAGTTACATACATTTATGTACTCAAATGTATAACCCACCCCCTCCGCACGGAGTTGCCTTTCTCCTTCCGCCGGCTTCAACCCTCCCGGTCTCGCCATCCACTCGGCTACACGGACACCGAACTTCATCATTATTATCTCGCTGCCCCGGTATCCACCTTCCTAGCGTGCGTGAATTTTGCAAAACCCACCGAAACTTGCGCTCACTTCGCGACCACAGGCTCCTGGACGCGTAACGCGCCACTCGCCACGGAAATTTTATGCGATCGGTCCTCCGACGGGCAGTCATTTTTCTCCGCCAACTATATTCCAACCCCTTGCTTCGATTCTTTTACTTTCATCACCGTTCTGAACTTCTCCTTGCGGAAATCCCGCGCCGCGTTCAACAGTTTCAACGAATTTTCACTATCACTGTTTTAGAATTTCTGACGTCGATAGTGAGTTAAAGCTTAATAGAAAATTAACGCGTTGCTTGGCCCTATTGTTTTACTTTATATTTTATTACGTTCGCTGAGACGCTACAAAATATTCAGCTTGATGCGCATTAAATGCTTGTTTCGTATATTTTAATGAGGCTGTTTATATTAACGTCCGGACGTTGAGAAGTTTCTGCCGTCGGTACGTATTGTAATCATCTTAATTTCGAAAGTAAAACGTCAATTATTGGGCCTGAAACGCAAATTGAACATTGATAAAAATAAATACGTTCACGAGAATTTCTACACAAATGTAAGTAAACAGTGGATATAACTTCGTGCTAGAATATTGAATTGAATTATATTTACTACATCAGTCTCAGATTGCTAGATGCTCCCAATATTTTTCACGAGCATTTGAAAGTTTTATGTTATAATCTACTTTTCGTCTACAGCGATAACAAACTTCAAACGCGAGAAAAAAAAAGTCCAAAAAATTGTTTTCCAACCCCTGAACACAAGAATTTTACATCGTACTGTTCCCAGTTGCAAAAATATCTCCGAAGGAAGCCGTCGGTGGAGGATGCGTGTCGGATCGCGATGACGTCGAGCGTGAATTAAAATTTTCCTCGACAAATTACAGAAGTTTCGCGGCGTAACGTTTTAACGAACCCTCAGCCTCTCGCCTAACTCGTTAGGCTGGCGACATATCCCCAAAGAGATCGGTCGAGTAGGCACGTCGAAGCTGTCCTCTATTGGTCAACAAAAAGGGGTGGCGAGGCCAGGCGTGCGATTGGTCAAAGCCACCCTTCTGGTAGGCGAATACTGACCCTTCGGGGGTGGATTTCTCTCCCTTGAAAAATATCGGCAATCTTTTGCAACCCCCCCGGTGCAAACGGTGAGCGGAGGGGTAGGTCGCAGAAACGTATGCGTTCGTTTCAGCAACCCGAACTGATTCGTTTCGCGTTGCATATTTTCTCTCCCCCCGATCGTTTATTCAGCAGCGAGGAGGGTCAATTGAAAGCAAAGTATCGCGTGGAATAATTTTTCCAAAAATTTTGATCCTGGTTAGTCTTTTTGACTAACAGAGATAGTTCGAGGTACGAAAAAAATAGTTTAAGGGAAAAGAAAAATCTCGAACGGGCCTGGAGGGGTACAACTAAAATTGTAACGGTTAGTTTCAATAACCGCGGTTGCAGTTATTTAGAAACGGGCGTTCCAGTCGCAAATTGGAAAATTGAAGGCAAAGTATCGCGTCGAGGCCCGCGTAAAGAGATGTTTGAGCAATTGATTTAGGAATATCCATTTAATTAGGCGGAGACGCGACGGAGGCTAGGAGATCAAGAGCTCCGGCCGACAATACTTCCCCGGTTCTTTATCGGGAAACCGAGAAGGATGGTCGCGAGAACGGCGGAGTATCGGCAATAATGAGATTGAAATTAATTCGACGTCGTGCCGGCCGACGAGATATTCGACGATAAGATAATTCAACAAATTTGCCCAACTAAGCCTCGGATTCACCTTCCGTGATGGCGTCCGTATTACCCCCTGCTTCGTTATTCTCTTTGCTCTGGTCCTCGGTTTCTTTTTTTTTTTTTTTTTTCTTTCCTCGCGCGATATTTAACGCCCCGCCAGGAGACAATACAGGCGCCCAGGAACGCCGGTTTCGCCGGTTGACAAATGAACATTACTTAATCTTTTAACCGTGGAACGAGACAGCGTCGCGAACGCGACCGAACTAATCCCGCGCAATTGTTTTCGTCCATGTTGACTGCTTATCTGGCTTAACAGCCGACTAATTCCACGATCTAACAAACTTCGAGTTCCGCGCCTCTTCCTTCCCGGTAGTTAACCTCCGTTGCAGTTTTTCGTTCCGTCCCCGAAAGGGACCCGGGAAATGAACACCGGACATTAAGATACAGCGAACAACGTAATCGCTTAACGCCTGGCGAGATCATACGTGTCTGCGGGAGATAGCGAAATGGCTGTCGTTTAAGGGGAAACAACCGTGCTCGCGAGCTATCGCCAAACCACGAGAAGAATGCGCGAATATTATTTGCTCGATCGTTTTGCATCCGCGTTAAGTGAATCCACGAATTAATACACTAACTTTTTAGCGCCCCCCTTTTTACCCTAAGATGGTAACGAAATTTCAGTGACCAGGATAGTAATTTAAAACGTAAAAATATGATCTTGTTTAGGGGAGAACTCAACAAAAATTAAACTATTTTTCTTAAACTATTTTTTAATTAATTACCTATAGAGAAGTATATTATTAATCAAAATATCGTACGAGGTATTGATCTCTCGTGTTTCCAGGTAGTCCTATATCCGCACCAACTGGGCTCGTAAATTTTCAACGTGGCAAAATTCAGAAGTAGAGGCTCGAAATATAAAATTCTAATTCTCGATGTTAAGGTAGAACGCGATTTTCTCGTTCGAGTTTCGGGGGTACGGGGGTCTCTTTCAATGCAGGGGCTATAGGCGAACCGGATCCTAGGGGAGGAAATTTTGTGGGGAAGTGTACCACCTATTAGTAGGCAACCGTGTATTGCATCGACGCCGCCCGTGTTCGGGTAGCTCAGGTGCGAGAAACGAAGAAAAAGTATGAGATCCTCGGGGCGATATCCCCCCGCTCGTAGTTTCCAACTTATTTTCAGCCGCGAAATTGTTGCATCGCGTGAAGCGGCCCCTCGAAATTCGCACGAACATTCGGAACCGTTCGAACGGGAACATCTACAGTCCACGTTCGATTCGGATTTGTTTGGATTAAATCCCCGGTGCATAATTAATTGTTACGTTCAACAATGTAATACGATTATGTAACGGAATTTGTGGAAACATTGCTGGGTGCAAATTACCAGTTCGAGCTACGTTTCTCAAATTTTGCGATTCTCGGAATTAACCCTTCGACTACGGTCAATTTTACAATTATCGATCGACTGAGTTTTTACTAGTCATAGGGTTAATTTTACTCCATAATGGAATATATTTTTTATACGTCGACTGTACACACTAAAATAAATGCACAGATTTACGTAGATAAAAATGTGTAATGCAATTCAACAGGCCTTTGGTTCGGTATAAATGCTATTATACTATTTAAATTTAACGGACGTACCAATTAGTCGTCGAATCCGAAACTCGACGATACCGCGCGCCCGACTAATCGTCGCGTAATTAAAAGGAAGAATCGTTGCGCTCCGCGAAAAAATGTGCCACGGGTCGACGAAAGGCGGCACGAAAACCGTGAATTCCCCCCTCGAAAAAGGAGAGAAAAAAGCATCAAAAATATCCCACGTTTTCGAGTTCGAGGGTCAAAGGAGCACGACAGAGAGCCCCAGGAGCGTTTCGCGAATTCTTGAAAACCCGAAAAAATTCGGCGAAACGACAGGCCACCGCGAACACCGCGGAATAGTCGGGCGAAACGTCGTGATAAAAAAAGGGGGAAAAAGAAGGAAGGCGTTTCTCTCTTTCCCGTCCTCGTCACTGTTTTTTTTTTTTTTTTCGTATCGCGTTGACTGCTCGTAGCCGCGGCGCTGTTTTCCGCGGTAGCGACAAAGGAACCGTGGGCGTGGGGGGAACGTTTGACATATTTTGTCCGGAGAAACGACAGATCAGGGACGAAAGCCGCCGGTACGGGAAAGGGTTGGGGGCGGGCGAGCACGGGGGCACCTCTGCTTCTGACGTGGAGATTAGTGTCCGCCATTGTGGTGACGTCACCATAGTTAACACGCATTCAAACGGGTCGGGGAAACGAGCGGCGAAATTATTGACCAGCGAGAGGCGGGGGCGATTCCGACGATGCACCCGCGGTTTTCTTTCGATCGGGGCTCGATTGTCCGAGGCGGCGCGGAGGTGGACGAAAAAGGGGTTGGTCCTGGTGGAACGGGATCCACGGAGGGGGCGGATGATCTATCGCCGCGGTCGAATCCCGGTCGTCGGTCGACTACCGCGAACGTGCCAGAAGTCAGCTGCCGGTTGACAGATGAATGTGCCCGGGTAGAACAATGGGGACCGACCAAAAATTAACGGCATTGTCTTAACTTCGAATTCGCGCGGCTGCTGGTGTGTTTGCTCGCGCCGAGTCGATTACCGCGAAACAGAGAGACGCGCGCGTACCACCGTCGCTGACTTGGAATAGAAGAGAGAGAGAGAGAGAGAGCTTTCCGACACCGGGGCTTTCGATTACGCGCCCGACGACGGATTGTCCCGGGCGTTACTGCCGGATTTCGAACTTTATGACGTGTATTTTGGCTTTGACGCGTTCGGGAGATGAACGAGCGCGACGAGACGCGCCCCGTGAACGCGTTTACGGCGCCTCCGCGCGCGATACGCGCGATAAAAGCACCCCGGGTAACCCATCGGTGGCGGTAAGTCCGCGTAATATGCCCGGGGATGCGCCTCATCGGGCTACCCGTCTTTCGTTCGATGCTTTTTCCGCCGTTTCGGGCATTGAAAAATCTACCGCGAGCAGGAGAATTTTCTTTCTCGATGAAACAAAGAATTTTTTACATATTTCATGTAGTTTACAACAACGTCGAATGACAGTACCTCCCACCTAGAGTCTGTTCGTTTAAATTGACGCTCCTGTAAAGGGTAGAATTTCGGTTGAGAAACGCTGGTCTTGGGTGGTGTAAGTGGAGAAAAGCAGAAGAAAGTGGCACGCTTGAGCCAGCTTTAGATCCTCGCGTCGCGGAAAGCCATTCATCCCGTATATGAAAATTTAAGTAAGAACGATCTTCTCGAGCGTCGTTAAACTGATATCGTCAAAATAATAATGGTTACGGCGCGTGTGCTTGGAAAAAAGATTACATTTTAAAATTATTCCACGTGGTTACGTACACCAATGTTTATTTAAACCTGGAAACTTCCAATTGTGGTCAGGTTCTGAAGATTTCGGCTCACCAGTGTACAGGTTTCGTTAGAAAAGAATTTCAGTGAATCGTGACCTCCATGATTCGATGCAGAAGGGTTTAGTGTAGCGGCTTACCTGGTTCAAGGGTGCCAGTGACTGGTCCCCTTGCAACTGCAACCAAACGTACCCTAGAGCATGCACGAATGTCCTTACCTGAGCTCCAAATAGTGATTCCAACCTGCATCGCAAGATGGCGCGGTGCATTACGCTCGAAACTGCAACTGTTATCGCGCGTGCTCGTACGAATCGGGAAACAATAAAGAAACGCAGCTTCTATTATTACTTGAAAATTCTTTAAACGAATCAGTAAATGACCCGATTCTTACCGTGGAAGGTATTGAAACGCAGTTTCGTTATCAGAAAACACGATGGTCGAGCGGCGTTGCGAAACGCGTTATGCAACGTACCTAATAAGCGTCTGGTAGTAACGCCTCGGAACGAGTTAAATAATTTATGTAACGAGCATTTTATAGTCTGCAAATGCGTGAAACGAATCGCCCCTTTGGCTTTTCAACCAATCGATTAATTAGCATCGAGGATCAATTAAGGATGAGGTTAGGTTTTGCGACAGTATTTACAGCTGCGCTTTTCCTCTTATTCAACCTAAACGTATTCTAATTATAATTTATTCTCAAATATTCCGCATATCTGTTACGAAGATATTATTATTTTAGAGTATTTTATTTGATTTCCAAAAAGTCGTGGAAATAATATTCGAGAATCCCATCTGTAGTGATTATAAACAGGAATAGAATGCAAATATTAAATTTTGTTGTTAATTAAATTTTCTTTGTGTCCGTCATTTATAATCTTACCGTGTTGTTTCTCCCATCGCCAAATAACATGAACAAGTCGTCCGTTCCACTCTGTAGGAAATACGAACCCAAGAAAAGCTCGTCCGCGAGGGTGGTGGTTGATAGGGAAGGGGGTGGCAGCAATCGAAGCGAGTGTGAGTGATGCAGACGACACGGGTTATTTAAAAACAATGTGGTTTATTTGAATCGCACAAGACATACACCGTATCTGCTATGTTTATAATTAGGGACTTCCCCGTGGTAAAGTCGGTCAAAGAGTGTCGCGTTCTTTGGCCGTACTTCGCCCGAAGACGCCTGCGTTTTCGTATTGCCTTAATGTCGATCCTCGGTTCAAAAGTGCTCCAAACGCCAGGTTAACAACCCAGCCGTATCTCTAGAAACCGAGCTTCGGATTATTTACCCTGGATCAGAAGATTTTTCGCTAAAAATCCAATTTCCCTGCTACCGATACCTTTTGTTCGCCTCGTTTCGTTCACCCGTCAATTGCTTCGCTCGTCCGCGTTCATCCTTGCGTGGTTCTCTCTCTTTCTCTCTCTCTCTCTCTCTCTCTCTCTCTCTCTCTCTCTCTCTCTCTCTCTCACTACCTCTCCCCCCGTCGCTTATTATATTATAGGAAATACTTCTTTTTTTTTTGTCATCTTTATTTAGCTTTATTTATTTTAACTGTCTAGATACTTCGTTTCGCTATACTTCCGACATTCTTCTTTCCGTCTGGGATTATCATTTACCATTTTTATTTTATTTTTTTTATTTTTTTTTTTTTGTTTATTTTATTTTACTCGATTTACCCTGTGTAGAAACGTTAGAAACCGACCGCCGGGGACACGACGCGATCAAACACCGAGCGACGATCTCGACGATCGAAACCATCGGGATTTCGAGTTCCGTTCGCGGCGTGTCCCGCTGGCCCGATCGCCCGTTGCGAGATTTGCGTGTGTGATTGAGTTTCATTACTTTTTTTTTATCATATTTTTTGTTTCGTTTGTTCGCTTCGCGAGGCAGGGAACTTGGTCCTATGGTAGGATGAATTCGAATAAGAAAGACGAGAGGAAAACTATTGGAACCAAAGCGTGGGTCCTCTTCGTCGACGGAAGCTCGCGTCACTCTCGATCGGTCGAGGATTTTCTCCCAAAAGTCGACGGAAACATCGTTCGTTTTATTGTTTGTTCGCATGAAAAAATTGATGCAATTAATAAGTAGTGATGATTTATTTTATTTCTCGTTCGAATAGTGACGACATTCGTCTGCCTTATTCTCCGCCCGGTTCTCCACCTCCCTGCTTACGTCTCATTCGCTACGGGCAGTGCCATTATTTACAATATCGTATAAACGGAGCCTGGGCATGTACGTATTTCAGAATCAATCTAACAAACGTCCTTTAACTAGATAACGAGATTTTTATCTAGGGCCGTACACGTCTAACACCGAGACAACTATGTTGATATGAGTTTTTTCCTTTTTTTTCCATTTATTAATTACTCACGCTCGCAATCATCGTCGTCGACGCTCGACGAATTCGCTCGTTCGTTCCACATTCGCGCAATTATCAACGAACACGCACGCACACACGCATGCAAACTCACACACACGCATAACACGTACGCCGTTCGTCGTTCGTCGTTCGTCGTTCGGTCACCGAAGTATTTTTTTTTTTTTTATAGCCTTATTGCCTAGATCATTTTTTCATTTTTTTTTTATTTAGGAACAGTCCCCTTCGAAAACGTTTACAACGAGGCGTTTAGGATGAACGAAAGGAAGGGAAAAAAAGAAACAGAAACTATATATCGTTAATGGAACGCAAGTAAATGAATCGTATAATCGTTAACGGCGACGTTGGCCGCGTCGCCCGGGAATACCTCAGTCTTGGGCTAGAACGAAAGAACAGAAAAATCATCGTCAACCAACCGTCGGCCGTCGCGCGACGTCGCGTCGGTCGGCGACGATTTTCGCAGGATCAACGATACGTGCGTCTCGATCCAACGAAAGCCGATCGCGACCGGATCGCGACAATAAATATAACCAACGAACAAAACGCGCTACAATAATAGCGTCGGCGTAACTATGACGCGACCATCGAGACGATGTTTTCGCGCGTCGAACGATCAAAAAAAAGAAAAAAATTTCTTCTGCTCGTCCACGTTTTTACCTTTCCTCTTCTCTTTTTTTTTTTTTTGTCCATTTCGTTTGAAACGCGAACATCTCCGATCGGTCGTCGTCGGGGTTTTTCTTTTTTTTTAACGTTACATAGAACGGCCATTCGCGTGATCGCGGAAAACAAGAAGTAAGCGCGAGAATACTCGACGGACGCCTCGCGCGACGAATCATAGCGCCGATAAACCTAAACAACTTTGGCATCTTCTTAACCATTTAAAACAGTTTTCGATAATAATTTAATATCGGGATAAAATAATGAAGACGGCGTTTACAGTCGCTGCACAACCGCGTTATAATAATAGTGGCAATGGATAATAATAATAGTAATAATAATAAAGGCAATAATAATAGTAATAATGACAATAATAATAATATTAATAGGCAATAATAGAAATTGTAATAATAATAGTAGACAATTTAAGTCAATAATAGTACTATGATACATTTTACATAGGATCGAGCTAGGTGCTTAAAATCTAGAAACGCAACGCGTGTTCCGTTGCCATGCTTCGCGTTACGATCAAAGTATCCTAAGCGTAGACGCGTTAACAGAGCTCTCGAGATACCGATGCGCGCGCGCTTATGTACAGACAGGATCGTCGATTCCGCGAGAAAAAAGAAAATTTATTAAAAAAAAAAAAAGAAAAACGAAAAAGAAACAAAATAGAAAAAAGGAAACGAATAATCGCGGCGTCGTTGGACGCGTTGTCGCGTCAGCGACATCGGGTCTAATGTACAAAAAGATTTTCCTCGCATTTTCTCCCTTTCTCGTCCTTTCCCTTTCGTCCCTAATACATACAGAGTGTTTGCAGGTCTCCATAGTATATAACGTAACGTACATATATATACACAAACACGCTTCACATACATATATACATATATATTACGTTATACAGTATGTATAATGTATCTATCATTAAATAAATAATCTTCAAATGCGATAATAAAGTCACTATGTTCATTATCCTATGTATAATATTTATATTCTGTATAATTTTTGCATTTAGATTTTATATTTATATATATATATATTTATATTCTTTATATGTATATATATATATTTATAGCGTCTTTATTTATAACTATTTATAAGGATATATTTTAAATAACTGTGCTGAGACTCGCAAAAGTGGTAACCATTCGTTCTCTAGTTGAATCTTTAAACTCGGAGCAGGTCTTTTTATCGAGTACCCCACTCTTTGTCTCTTCTCTTTCTCTCTCTCTCCTACGCTTGGCGGAACCGTGTGCTCTTCCGGTTCAGTGTTCGTTATCGAAAGTGCCCTCGGGTCGGCTTTCGGGTCGAGCCAAGCATCCGGAAGGGTCTCTTCCTCGTTGTGTTTCGATTCCCCGCGTACTCGTCGTCGGGACCGTTTCCAGGTCCTTCGATCGGCTATTTCCCCACCGACCTACCGCCCCTCGCTCGCCTCTCCTAATCCCGAGAGGCTCTCTTGGACATTTCGGTACGCTCGGACGTCGCGTTCGACGGGGACGTCGCGTCGAATCGCGACGGTTCGGATCGGTCGTTCTCGGACTCCTACTTGCTCAGGATATGCCTTCCGTCTACTCTGTCTCTGCTTACTCTCCCGAGGAGGAAGATCCGCTGTTCAGTACACCGGGTAGGGCGGCCTGTGCGGCCACAGTGGCGGGATCGGCGGTAGGCTTCCGTTCCAAGATCAAGTATCCTTAGTACTCAAGGAGGAGTCCTCGTCTTGACTGCCCGGGTAGGACATGCCCAGCTTGGGTCCCTGCTGCACCACCACCACGCACTTCCTCATGTGCTTCTCGAGCGTGCTGGGCACCGAGAACGGCATCTCGCAGAAACGACACTTGTAGGTGTCCTTGCCGTGTCGACCGTGCGTCTTCATGTGCCTGGTGAGCTTGGAGCTCTGGGCGCACGCGTACGAACACAGCTCGCACTTGTAGGGCTTCTCGCCGGTGTGCGACCGCCTGTGAACGGTCAGGTTCGAGCAGTTCTTGAACACTTTGCCGCAGTACTCGCACGTGTCGTTTCTGCCGCTGCGTTCCTTTTTCAGCAACGGGCTGGGCAAGCCCTGGAGAGCCAGGCTGGACGTGGTGGCCTTGGTCGCTTTACGGAACTCGTTGTTCTCCAGATAGTGGGGACTCGGTAGCCAGAGGCCGCCAAAGTCCGGCCCCGAGGACCTGGGAAAACCCTGGCCGGAGAATATGTTGGGCGTGGTCGAGGAATTGAAGTTGGTGGGCGACAGGGCGCTGTCTTTCTCTTTGTTGTTGTTGAGAGAGTTGGTCAGGTTCGACGGTGATTCCGTCTTGATGAATCCTCCGCGATGGTTCTCCTGGAGGGCCTGCCGGTAGGCCTCCGAGTACTGCGCTATGTTGCTCAAGCCAAATTTTTCCATCAGGTCGCCCACCAAGCTGGCCGGTTTTTGATCGACCCGGCCGCTGCTCTCCTCCCCGCTCTGACCCTGCGTGGTGCTCAGATCTTCCGGCGTGTTCTCGGTGTCCTCGCGTTCCGCCTTCTGGTCGTTCTCCTCCGCCTCGTCCAGGTCCATGTTCTCGTCGCAGCTGGACCCGTCGTCCGGCACGGTCTCGACGCTGCCCTGAGGACTGGCCGCGTTCAGAGCCTCCTGGTGCTCCTTCCTCATGTGCTTCCTCAGTTCCGCGAAGTTGGCCAGCTCCAACTCGCATACCTCGCACCTGGTGGGCGTCGTTTGACCATCCTGGGTGCCCTCTTGCTGGTACTGCCTCTCCTTGTCCCGGTGACTCCGTCGGTGTACGATCAGATTCGACTGGAAACGAAATTTCTTATCGCACACCTCGCACGCGTAGATGGTCTCCGAGGCGGAATCGGTGATGATAGGGGTGGAGGCGACCGGCGGGCTGGTCTTCTCGCTGTCCGTCGAGTTGTTGTTGTTGTGGTGGCCGACCGGGCTCTGGTTGTAGCAGGGCGGCGAGTTCTCTTTCTGGTGGTTGGCGTGAGCGATGATCGCGGGGTTGTTCCCCGCCGGGCTCGGGGGCTCGACGGACTGCGCGTGGTTCTGGATCGGCTGTTGCGGTTGCTGCTGCTGGACGGTACTTGGCACTGGTACAGGCGGTACCGGGGCAGGGGGATTCGCGTTGGTCGTGGTGTTCCCGCTATTAGGTGGAGCCGCGCCTAAGGACGGATTAGCGAGGCTCCTTAGGCGCGCCGAGTAAAAATCCAGGTTGGTCTCGAGTGGTGGTGGATGCGCTTGGCCGGCCAGACCGCGACCGTGCGACAGTTCGGCCAAGTTCGCCAGGTTGCGGGCGTTGTTCAGCGAGTCCAACGAGCTACGAACCAACGGGTCGCCGAGGTTCAGACCGTCCATGCCTCGGAGCGGATCGCCGAGGTTCTGGAGGTTCCTGGTCGCGGTCTGGAGCTCTTGGAGGCCCCTGTAACCGGCCAGCGGGTTCAGCGCCAGAAAGTCTGACCTGAACATCGGCGGGAAGCTGCGCTCCAGGTGTTGAGGTAGCCTCAGGAAGCTGTGGAGCGGGTCGCCTACCAGCGACGCGGACGACTGCAGTTGCTGTCGTCCACCACTGCTGCCGCTCGAGTTCGTACCGCCGGACGAGTTCGCCGCCGACGAGCTCCCGGTCGACTTGCCGCTCAGGTTCAAGTGATTCGGCGGACTCAGATGGTGAGCGTGGGTCGGCGTGGGCGTCGGCGGACTCGGGGCCGGCGTGTTCGACGAGGAATTCGTCGACGACGACGGTGAGGTGTACAGCCTGGCGCCGTGCACGCTCTGCACGTGCTGCAGCAGCTCCCAGGCCGATGACAGTCTCCTGGAGCACTGCGAGCACTGCAGCCATCTCGGTTCTGAAACATAACAAAATCACGCGGCTCTGGTTAGACGTGGTAAAAGGATTCGAAATTCAACCTTGTCAAAAGTTCATCTAATTTGAAAACAAGAAACAAAATTCCTTTATTTTACCATTGTCGTTCGATACGGCGGGTTCGAGCTTCCCAGCTTAAAAGCACAAAGAGTCGCGGAGAGCGAGAAACTCCGTAGCCTGTTTCGACACTGGTTAGGCATCCGTTCGGATTCGACGCGGCCGGAGGCGATTATGCGCGCGATAAGTTACGACAGGCTGATTATCGCGGGGCTCGATGATCAATGGCGACGCGGTTGAAAATACGGGACACGCGGAGGAGCGACACGGTGTTGGTGTCGCACACGTAGACAAGACCGGGGAACCCCAACTATCAATTTTCTGGGCACCCTTAATTTCGCGGGATCGGGATAGAAATCGGGTCCGTCGATTGAATTCGGAATTCAAACGGCGCGCCTGTGTCAAATTGCGGCTCCGCCGGCACGTTGCGTCGCTGGGGCTTAAAAATAATATCTCCGTGAAAGATGGTCGATGGCTGATGCGCCCGGGGGTGGGCGATAGGGCGTCGAAGGCGATGGGGGAGAGATCGGTTGCGGTAGAGCGGCTGAAACTGACCCTTAACGACTTCTCGACCCTCTTGCGGCCCCGCGAGGGGGGCAGAACGCGCGGGAGGGACGGGTTTTGAATTTCAATGTTTTTAATCCCGGAATATCAGATTTTCGTCCATTTTTCACGGTCCGCGACGGCCGCTAGGGCGTCCGTGGGATTTTATTAATTCGAGGCCACCCTCGCGGACGAACCGAGACAGCGCGAAGGAAAAGAGCGGAACAGACGTCGTCGCGATGCTCTCGCCATGTGCTCGAAGAACGACCCTTATTTCGCGGCTTGAAAACGACGTCGAACATAACCTCGGGAACATATTCGCAGTCCCCGTAGTTCCGGTCGTTGGAGATGATCGTGAGGGGGTGGAGAAGCCGCGCAGTTTTAGGGGGCGTGCACGAGCTGCAAATTGCGAAACGTTATTGTTTATTTACAGTAAATAAGCACCGTATCTACTATCTATTTTATTTTTATTTAGTCCAGACACCCGTCGCGAAATTTCCAGAGATGATTTTGCCTCTAGTATTTTTCTAGCAACCCACCAGTAAACGGATTTACTTTCGATTGTCTTTTTTACTTAGAATGGGGTTATTTAGAAGCGTTCGTAAACCGCTGTGAAAGTTATTTCTGTACATTTTCTTATTATCAAGTTCGTTTTCCATATTACGTCGTTTCGGAATAGTTCAGCTACAGGAAAAATGAACCGAGGACAAAGGATCCGGGGAAAAATAAAGCAGTCCTAATTAAACGGCTGTTCGAGATAGGGGAAGACGTTCGAGCGAAGAAAGTCTCTCGGAAAGCGTCTTAAAGCCGAACTTCCTCTAAACCGGAGTTTACGTTTTACGCGAGTTTCTTCAGCTCGATGTGCTTCGCGAATTTTTGCGAAATAATACGTTCTCAAGATTTGGAAATCTGAAATTACTATAAACCGATAGCGGGGGCAATAATGAAACACACGCGTAACACATTTAACATAAAATCGACGAACGTAGAAAGACCTATTTCGAAAGGGTTGCAAATGTCTGAAAATACTTGCGGAACCGCTGTTAGGACATGTCGCGTGAATGGCGAATATGTGCAGAAGCGAATGCGGCCCGATGTCCAATAAATGAATCACGTTCCCTCGGATGCCAGCGACAATGCGACAGGTAAACAATGAATCCTAAATTAAATTAGAAACAACTCGGGGACGTCAACTTAGTAAGTGATAGGACGCTGAGCGACAATACACAATGGAACACATATCGCCTCATGTAACAAGGTGCTAAGTAGAATAACGAGGCTGCCGGTGGGCGACGGATTTTTTCTTCCCCGCCTCGCTGACCTTTCACCACGATTACGCTTGCGTTTACGCGTCGCGGTGAGAAACGCTCGCGGAATGAACGATAGAAATAACCGGCGATCCCTCGCCGATAACCTCCTCGACGATGAGAAACGACGAGTCGGCACGTAAACTGGTCTCGAGTCTTGACCACCGACTGCCTCGAAGGGTGGACAGTCTAGAAATTACCTGACCCTTTGTCAGGTAAGAATTTCTATGCACGGTAATACAAACTACCATTATAAATACCGAGTGCACGATTTACAAGCTCGTGCAATTACTTGCGAAGGATGATCGAAAACAGTCGCGGACAATTGTGCTCGAACAAACTCGCTCTCACACTTTGGCTAGCAACCAGTCTTTCTAGGATTAATATAAATAATACGAATAGAACGCGGAGTGGCTGTTCGGAGAGGGAATCGCGCGCGTTGTCAATTAAACGCCTTTGTGCGACAGGTATTCGCGGTAGGTGGAGCAAAACGCTTCCTGGTTGTTGGAATTCCGGTTAATCGAACGATGGTACGAATCTTTACCGACTTGGAATTTATCCTAAGAATTACAATATAAGTAATGGTAATTTAAAGGTTTAGAAACCTCGATCTCTGTCGCAACGTTTATTAATGTTTGGGAACACGAACAAACGCAAGAGTGAAATATTTTTGAGTGTGAGTCGATGAGCGTGGCGAAAGAGACGCGTCGTGTTTTCATCGAGTCATCGATTGGAACCTTTCCGAGGACCGGGTCGAAAAGAAAATTAGAAAGCGAGGAAAGGGACCAGTCACGCCGCAAATGAGGGGTCATCGAGTGGGCAAACCGTGAAAATTCGGCATATTGTTTCGCGCCTCCGGGCTGCGGCGCCCCTCGCGTACGACTCTCCGCCCGGAAGTCGAAAATATTGCCGAGTTTCCTCGAGCCGAGAAAAGGGGACCGGCTACGACCAGAGATAAGCAAGTGCTCGAGCATAATAAAGGTGTATCGATTCCACGGGCAGAACGCTTTTCATATGCAAACGTCGCGGGTGGCCATCCGTTAGGATTATTTCTTTAGATTTTTACGATCCTCTATGGGAAACAGTTCACCCTTCGGGGGGAGGACGAGGGAGGGACGCATCCATCATGATTCACGGAATTAAACTTTTCGAGTAAATAACGTAACAGAAAAAAAACCTACGTCTATACCTTTGTTTAAATATCTCCGATATTTTGACACTCGCGTAAAGTATAATTTTTTATTCGCGAGCTCCTCTTTAAGATACGAAAGTAATATCGATCTACATTAAAATACAATCGAAGCTGCTAAGTTGGAGAATATATGTTTCAGTTTCGAGGGAGCGATTTTCCCCTTTAAACAGTCTCATTTTGCCGGAGCCCAATACTTTATAATTCGTCGTGCTGCGAACCATGACCGAGAGCTAAATTTGTCAGGCTATCATGGAACCAAACGAACAATATGGCTGCGTACGTATCTCTGTCCTACGTCGCTCGCGATAGTGACCGAACGATTTTCCTCAGAAATTGCCCGACAAATTGGCCCACGCGACGTTTACGGGCAAATCGTTCGGAATGCCATTGTTTAACGACGAGCCAAGCCTTGGTCAACCTACGGATACCTCCTTTCAACCCCTTCACGGAAGATTTCACACGGAGCCTAGCTACCCTCGTTCTGGGGACACTCTCTACAAAATAATTTTCCAAATCCCGACTCTGCACGCATTTTTCGCGGTGGACATTTTCATCCTATCGTCATTTATTTCGTACGTTCCTTCTAAAAACCATATTCACGACATTTAGATTTCGAAAGTAGAGTTGAAAATTCCTTTTTACACGTGTGAAACAGATTTTTAAACAAAGAATCATTTCTATGGCATTTCTAGAATAGAATCTCAGAATTTCAGTATTAGAATTTCAGAGAACAACAATCGTTGGAGAAAATCGGTATTTTCCGCGACGGATTTATTAAAATTATAGTTGCGCATGGACGCGGAGGAAATCTTTTCGCTTTTCAGCCGGGCACATCTGCCGTCTATGACGTCACGACCCACACACACACACACACAATACATATACACAAAGGCCTTTAATCCAGAATGGCGTGTGACAATATTAAAATATCGATTAGCCAACGTATGCGGCGTATGCACTTTGTCCTACGTACAAGGGTTGCACTTAAAAGGGACAACGTGCACGGGATCATATCCAGGTAGCTAGATTGTGGGCGATTTTAATCAGGGCCGTCAGGCGGATTATACGTATTCCAGAAATGACCGATCGAAATTCGTTTCGGAATGCCGCCGCGCCGTGAAATTCACTCGACAGGCTCACTTGTGGTTTTGTTCGCTCTTCGATGCTCCCTTATGAACGTTGCACAGCCAATTTTTACGAAACTTTACGCAAACGTTCGTTAAATCCACCGAAGCATTTTACCCTAATCGCTAGACATCACTTTTCGACTATAAAATATGAAAGTTTAGAGGTACGTTAATTCGTTAAAAATTATATTTGAACGAAGATCAAATCTCCCTTCTCCCTTATGTCACGAAGAAATTTTAATTTCTATTTGCGTCTATGTTTAATATTATACGCAAGCTCCAAAATTTTTCTGACATTGTATTTTTCAATTTATATTATATTTGAATGAAGATTAGATCCCCCTTCTTCCTTATGTTACGAAGAAATTTTAATTTTTCTGACATTGTATTTTTCAATTTGTACCTACAAAACTATCGAACTTCCCAGTGTTGTCTAAAAATTTCACTATAGCTAAATTTTAAGGGAGCATAATTTAAACGAGTTTAACAGTAAAATGATTGAGTCGATAAATTAATCAAGAGCGAATCGAATGTACAGAGAAAACTATAGGAGATCTCGATACGTTTAAACGATAACAACCGAGTATAGCTGCTGGAGAACGATAAGTATGATCTGTTTCATGTGTAGGAGAGTTGTTTGTGGCTGGTTTCCAAGAGCGTTTTCTGTCGGTGGACGTGTTCTCGCGCGTGTCATGCTGGCGTTCTCCGTAGCCGCGTGGAACGGAGAGAACGGTTCGGTCCTACGAGCAAAAATATTTTTCCTGGCGCGTATTTTGACCTGAGGTTCTTAGAAATCAGCCAGCGACGGCTAACGGTTGGAATGACCCATGGTCAGGCTCGAGCATACGAGAACCCGGTTTATGGGATTGCCGGCAATAAAACAATTTCTAAAGCGCGAGGGCCTTTGTGGCCTTCGGTTTCAAGAAAATCTAATACCGTGTTTATGTTTATTATTATATCTTTAGTTCCCATAAAGCATCGAAATACTGTTAAATCTCTCGACTGAAAATAGAAACCGTACCCTACAGTTTCTATTTCCTGGACGGTCCTTTCTTTTCATCACTCGTCGATACTTTTCCCCCAAAAATAATTTTTATTCAAATTTGAGGCGCACGGAGTGAAAGTATATATCTTAATGATTAATTTTAATTCGATGGTTTCTCGCGATTACAAAGGCAATTCTCAAGGAACATTTTAAAGCCATAGATTTGGCACAGTCTGTACGTTCGAGAACAATTCACCGAAAGTCCCTCGAGCCTCTGGGTTCTTTCAAACAAAACGGATGCACATCCGAGTGCTCTCACGACACACATATATATATACCTTGTGGTCACTATAAAATGGCAACACGATTGGTCAGAGTATTTTCTAAGAGCCTTCGGCCGGCTTGTTCCTCTGTCCAACCGCAGACATCAAGAACGGACCGCGTCGACCATTAACTCTCTCGTCTCGTAAATGAACGAAGAGGGGAAAAGCAAAGAATCCCAGAACGATGTCCGGTTCGAAATAAAGTTTCCAGCGAAGGCGTGTACGCGTGCCGAAAAGTGTTTCTTCTCCGCGTCGATCTTCTTGAAATTCTTGCGCGTCGCGACTTCGTCTTGCGGAGTCGTTGTCAGCGCGCGGAACAAGAACGAAAGAAAATGGCGCGTATAAGCACGTCAGCGTTTTCGAACGCGTATATTAAAGCTTCTCTTCTTCCTTGACTTCCGGGGGACTTGGCCCCCGTTGTCTTCGTCTTCTCTCGCGAAAGACAAATGAAGTTTCCGGAAATTTCTTAGCATCGAGAAATGTCAATAAAGTACCTCGTGAAAGATGGAAACGTGCCTCGTCGCGCGTATTGGCAAATTCTTCGTTATAATAAATCGCAAATATGCAACACGGCGTAAACTTCTTCTTTGTTTCAACGTTTAGTAGGACCTCGAATCGTTACGAACGTAACAGGATTATTTTATTGCAATTATAATGCATTTAGATTCGCATCGATTAGTTAGATGATGGAAGAATGCAATATACTCCGGTGCGAGGATCCAAGATGGCCAGGAAGAAGAGAACCGTCAAAGAAGAATAAGCATCGTTTAAATTGTGCAATAAATTTGCATTACGTCGTCCGTTTGATTTCACCCCCGAGTCAAGAAAGAGAGGAAGGTTCGAGGGAAATATTGCCAGCGTCGCCAAGAAAGGAATATTTGTCATATTACTCCTGGCCCCGAACCCGGCGACACTTTTATTCCGCGGTGCTCGTTTGAAAATCCGCGAGAGCTGAAAAGAAAAGGCAGATCGGAAGAGAGTAACCGGTTATCCAGAAATCGCGAAGGAGAAAACCGCGCGCCGTATCAGTTTTATGTCGTCCTCGTCGACTTCCTTCCGCGGGCGCAAGAAGCGAGGGAGGGAGAAGGATGGGGGGGGGGGTGGAAAGGGGCTGGTGCAGGACCTCGAAACCCTGAAATACAACCAATTCGCAAGCAATTCTCGACGCGCCTCGGGCGGTCCGCGCAGAGGAGGACCGAGGAGAAAGAAGGAGAGCAGTTTACGAGAGGGTCGTGGAACCGGCGTGAAAAAAATCGCCCGGAGAGAAGAAACCTCGCGAACGAGAATTAATATTCCAGACAAACGTGACAGATAGATCAAATCTGCATCTCACCGGGAGCGCTCGGTGTCAATTTCGACGGATTATCGCTTCTTGTCTCGCTTCCTTCCCACCCCCCAAACCTCACTCTTCGTCTTTCTTTATCCCTCTCGCCTTCGATCGCCGTCTGTTCATCCTGGTCCCTTGGAACTTACGATTCTTCGTACTCTGAACGGATACTGCGTCGTTCTCGACAATCATAAGCACAAAATTTTATTTGGATGGAGGGAAAATCAGAAATCCAGAGATTAAAAGCCTCGAATTAGCACCAATAGCTCGTAACAGAAGAACTCCGAGAGCTTTTTGTTTTTTACTTTCCCCGGAGAATCGTCCTCCCAGAGTTCTGTAGATAGAAGAATTCTCGCAATTTGAGCCGGTAAACTTTCGCTCCGTGGAAAGTTCGAGTCAGCCTTGGGCCCTTGGTCACGGGAGTCTACGCGACCCCTGCAAAATTTGCAATATTATAGATTCTCGATGATCTCGAGTCGAGGAAAGTTTCTAGAAAAATATTTATCGAACTCCCCCGGTTTCTCTGTCGTTGTATTATTGTCCTAGTCTACTTTATAAATTATTTTTGAAGCGTAGGGTCGCCTAATTCCGATCGTTGTTCCTCTCGAGCGGAGATAAACTGTAGTTTCGATCGCCGGCGAATGGAAAGCCACTAAAAAGCCGGATGAAGGGGGGTTCTGGGTTGGGTCCAGCGTGCGTGGCACCACGTTCTACCTGGACACATGCGACGGGACCGGACTAGATACAGGATCGCACACTGTCGCGTCGAATTCACACGCACGGTCGGCTCGTGCGCACCACGTGGCCAGACAATAGGACGATTCTAATTGGGCCTTTGGACGTGGCCGGTCGATAACGAAAAAAACACGACAAAAAAGGCGACGAAAGGGGGCTTATCCGTGGAACAACCCTGACGCGTACAAGAGCACGATCATCTCTCTGTTCGTCTAGCTGAACCCGGGATGGGGTTAACGCGAGTTGGTACCAGGAGGGGGACAACGAAACGAGTTTCACGGACCGTGATGAAATTTTAAAGAGACACCGGGCGAGCGCGGGATCAACAAGCTGTTACGTAATTATGATCGTTTGCATTAATCACTCGTTCCTGTGAAGCGAGAGGCTCTGCGGTTCCGTTGCAACGCGAACTAACCCTTCGGGTGCGAACACCGACCGACCCCAGCGTGCTGCGTCTGCTTGCAAACCAACGTGAGACGGAATAAGGTGTGCAGTAATGACCTTCGACTCGTTACTAGATCGGGGTTCACCCTGCAAGAGCGACTCGAAAGACAGGTAGGCAGGATTCCATCGACGATGCTGGAAACGAGCGACGTACGAACCTTCCATCTTTGGACGCGTTTAGGGTAGTTATTGGACTCAGTTTCTGATATTGTTATTTATTTGAAGAAACTACCCTTTGGTACGAATAGAACATTAGTAGATATGTTAACAGGTGGTCTTGCATCATTCAGAAATTGTACATTTTAACTTTTTTAACATTTCGTCTCCGTGTTGTTTACCTGACTAAAATTACCTTCCCGTTTATCGATTAAATAAAATAAAATATTAGGTAGATTTGTCTTCTGTTTCGGTCGATCTTGATTTGTACGCGTTGTGTTTGCTGTATTATTATTTGTCCGTTCTATTACCAAATGTAAGTGTTATTATTTCCATCATATCTTGAAACCTGTCCCCAATAATTATCCGTAATTTCAGAAAAATAGGGCAAAGTTTCCAAGCGTCGTGTCCCTATATTATAAGTTATGTCGTTAAATTTCTGATTCTCGAATCGTGGGAGGTTCTTTGCCCCGGTCTCGAGCGAGTCTCGCGCTGAAAGAAATCCGCGTCCGCGGAGGAATTTTCAAAGCGTAGCGCGTCTGATAAAATTATTATCCGTGGCGAACGGAGTCTTCCCTGTAATCGTCGCTTTCGAACGAGAGACAATTAAGACTCGAGGAGCTTTAAGTACCGGAGGGGGGTCGTTCCACCGAACGTAATAATATTTACAAAAGTGAGAAGACGCTAATTGTAAGAAGGGAAACAGAGGAGCCGGGACCAGTGGCTCTCATCGCGACGCGTCTTGGCGATTCGCTGCTGGCCTCTCCACGTTTCCGTTTCTCTCTCCGTCGCTCTCTGTGCGATGCAAAACAGGCCGCCGCGTCAATTTGCACAGGTAAGCACTGGAGTTAAGAATCTCAAAGGCTGTGCTTTCAATTCATCAAGGGCGTCGGGCTGCATGAATTTTGTTTGAGCCGCGGCGGCGCTTCTTTGAAGTTAATCGGAGTAAACCGACGCGATCGCGGCGTCGATTCGTCGGGACGAGTGGGTGCGAAATTAAAGTCGTCACCCTTTTGTAACCGCGAGTCGCGATTGTGCGGAACTCGGAGAACCCGACGCCACGAGACGCGAGGTCGAGGGGTCAGGTCGTCGCCGGAAATTTGCAAATCGAGAATCGAGGGACAGTCGGAATTTTCGAATCACGAACGGTGGGGTGAAATTTTCATCCCCTCCCCCTTCTGCGTAAATAAAAGAAATTAATCGGTATTCTCGGTTGGCGCTTTCTGTGCGTGTTAAATATTTCTGCCGGGTCGGAAGCTCGAGCACACAGGAAATTAATATCGCAAAAGTTTGCTCGAAGTTGGTACGCGAAAATAGGTGCAACGTACCGAGACGATCGTGTACGAGACTCGTGACAAGACTTCGCACGTTTACACGGTAACAATTCGTGTAATTACTCCGTAAGAATGCTCGAGGCATTCATTAATGTGCGTCGTAAGAGATTTTCTGTTCGAAAGTTCGCGGTGTTCCGTAGAAAATTTCTCCTTCTTTCGTCCGGTTCTTCTTTATTTGTTCAACAACCGACCCCATAATAAGTCGAAGCAAAAATAATTTTAAGTAGAGGACACGGTACGAGCGTGGACGTTTGCGCGTTAAGCTGTTCAAAATATGACAATGTGGCCACCGATAAAAAGGGGTCACGTAGAGGGGGGTGTGTGGGGGGAGACTGTGGGGGCAGGTTCACCCCAATTCCCGAGCGAGCTCTTTAAATTCAAAAATCGAATCCACCGCCGCATTGTTCGTGCCCGTTGAACCACGATCGACATCAGATGGCAGCCTGTAACTGTACTTTAAAACTCCCTTTTTTCTCTTTCTTCCTCCCCCTGACCATCGAGTCCGAAAGCAGAATTTTCAGCGCAGATGGATATCGTTTTCCGGGGCGTTCGAGTCGATGTTTCGATTTTTAGTAATTTCAAAGATTCCTGAGAATCAACGCTGGCTAATTTATTCTCAATTAAAAGATCGTCAACCACTCTCAAGCATCCGGGACACGAAACTATAGTCCAAACCGAACACTCGAGGGACAAAAAACGATAAGTTGACACGCAGGTTTTCGACGAGCAGGCGGAAACGGAATTTTCTTCCGCGATTCGCCTCGTCCCCGGTCGTAAAGTCTCTCCTAGATCGTTTCCGATCTGCTCGAGCGTTGGTCCGAAAGCTTCATAGAATATGAAAGTCACGGTGAGCATTTGTTGCCGGAACATACGCGCAGTATTTATAGAGATCGCCTTGACTCGCGAGACCCGACGCAGAACTCGAAGCTGAATATGTCAAAACATCGTGAATGCGCTTTGCTAGCACGTGTCTCGGTTTTCGGCGTCGTTGCTCGATATTCATGTTAAAAACTGGTAACTGGAACCTTCCGATCATCAGATAGAAAGTACGATTTTTCCACGCTGGTCAGAGTTTGTTGTTACTCTTATATACTTAAAATTTCTGGGCAAAATCACAGATCTGTATAATTCGTGAAACGTAAGAATTCATTACAACGGTGAATTTTACCAAATTTCGTACGATTCGAGTGATTCTAATCCCAAATATCTAACGTGGTTTGTACAAGAAACAGTCTTGATCTCGAATGAAATTAAATATTACAACTTCTTACTTCCATCCCTCGATCACCCTCAATTTTTGACTCGTTTGCAAATCGTAGCTGTTAAAGAATAAATTCCTCGAGGGGTTCTAGAATTCCTAAGGGTGGAGCAAAGGGTTAAATAGGAGATCACGGGACTCACCGGAATTGACTGTGTTCGTGTCCGCGTCCACGGACTCCGTCTTGGGTTTCTTCGGAAGATCCTCTTTATCCTCGTCGGAGGGCTCCGTCCGTCTTTTGGGCGTCGAGCTGGCGCTAGCCTTCAGCTCGATCGGGCTTCCGGTGTCCGGGCCCGAGCCCTGAGGCGTCGGAGGGCTTTCCAGCCTGCCCCCCGCCCTTTTGTTGATGGGCGCGGATATGCTGGGCACGGAGTTGAGCTTCGAGTCCTGATCGACGGCCTTCAGAGCTAGGGCGTCCTCGGGATCGGAGTCCTCCGGAGCAGCCGTCGCCGATGGACTGTGGCAGCCCTGGAGCGTGCTCCGACAGTGGTTAACCTTGTGCTCGATGAACCGTACGATCTCGCCAAGGGGGTAGGACGCTCTGCAACCCCCGCATTGGACGGTGTCTGGGGATGTGGTACCTTGCGAGGTTTCCGCTGCAAACGAAACAGTCGCTTTAGGGCTCGTTTCTTCTATATTCTAAATAATCACTAAGCGCTAGATCAAGTCAGATATACTAGGTCGTCCCAGAAACTATTGCATCTTCCTTGGATAATCTTTTCTCTTAGTTCAAACTGTCCCTCTAAACGATGGCAACGATCAAGCTGGTTTGTTCTACCCTATTAAAATCAAGCGTGTAATATTTTCTGGCACATCCTAATATCTGTAACGAGGCAAACAATTTTGGAAAATTGAGTCGATCTGCAATACGGGGGAAAACGTATCGGACACCGTAGGTCACTTTTCATGGGTCCTTTCCGTCGCGCAGCACGCTTTCGCTCGGATTTTCACAAGTGGGCCCGCTTCTACTCGTTTTACAAAAGAAACACACGCACGGTCCCGTGAAACTAAACAGATCCCCTCAAGTATTTGAGGATACGAGCACTCGAGGCCCCTCCTCTTCGACCTGTGTCCTGGCCCACCCAAGAAATTTGCTTGTCAACTGCTTATCTCGGGCCTAACAAAATATTCTTACGGTTTCTATTCGTTCTTAAAGCCTACGATGCAGCAAAATTCTACTTAAAAAGCTACTACGATAACGCCAAACTCCAATCTTAGAGAAACACCTTTAATTTCATACGTAAAATAGTTCAACAAACGAGGTGGCTAAAATCCAGAGAACGCTCGTGGCCGCAGAAGCTCTAAGCCCGGAACTGCGTATAGTCTTGCGACTTTTCCAGGTCGAAACTCGAGCAAAGCCATCATGATCGTAGACAAAGCAAAAACATACAAGCGACCAGTGGCTCCGTAAAGAACCTACTCTTTGGGATTCTATTTCTAAATCGTTTTACCCGCGGCGATAGCGGTCGCGGATTCGTAATTAAATCGCGGTCCGTGCATAAATCCGTACCCACGTAGCCGGATTTCGTGCGTTTCGCGCGTGGAGAGCGAACGGAAAGGGAAATTTAGTTAGCCCCGAGGAAAGCGGGGGTAGCCGGCTGATATAGAGATCTAATTTCCTTCTACGCAGCTCTTATAATTCACCGAGGTTCGAGGGTCTAAGGTCCCGGGGTCAGCCGCAGACGTAACAATTCACTTTTAAGTGTCCTCGAGGAGACCTCCTGGCGGGGATCCTCGCGGCTGTTGGTTGCCCTCCGCTCGCAGTTCGGGGCCGCCATTAACATAGAGATTGGCAGGAGTTTCATACATCGATCTTTTCCCTCGGCGAGTCAAGTATCCATATCCATTCGGATAGGAACGCCAGCCCCGCGTAAAAACAAGAGAACCGTCTGCCCCGTAGTTCTGCCTATTGTTCGCTGCCCGACTCCTCGCGTTCCTCCTCGTCTTTTACGCTCGCCCTTCCCTCCGCTTTCATTGCAAGACGTTCCCCGGCGAACGTGACTTCGTCCTTTTATTCCCTCCAACATCTCCTATCATCTGTCCGGCCCGTTTTTCCTTTTTCAACTCGATCCTTCCACCCCGTGCCCTCTACGTGCACCTATACACGCGTCCCTCTTCATCCCTTTCTGCGTTTTACGTCGATGCGCGCAGACCGTTCGATTCTTTCGGGGCGGAGCTTTGATTGACCACTGGACAGCGCGCAAACGCGGCCTCCCTTGACCGTCGTGCCACCTTCCATACCCAGGAATTCAATTTTTACGGTTGGAAATCCATTAACAGGTTTCTTAACCTCTTCACGTACGATTCAATTCCTAATAATCTTTCGAACATATACTATTTAAAGTTTATATTTATTTATACTAGAAATGGCCGTGAGAAAGAATAGATTTGTTTTACGAATATAAAAATTGTTGATTTTAATATATAAAACTCGATAACAATGGGGGTAGTCTTATGATTGCGATACTTGACATCAAATTTGTCCACCAGGAATTTTTTTCTCGAAAGTGCGTAGGATTTCGGGGGTATGTGTATTCATCAAAAATGATTGTAATTGACCCCTACAACCGAAAATAATTTTTTTAGAACGATTTGAAATGTTTTAATTTCGTCCAAAAATTTCTCCACATACTCGAATTTTTTTCTCGAAAGTGTGTAAGATTTCGGGGGTATGTGTATTCACCAAAAATGATTGTAATTGACCCCTACAACCGAAAATAATTTTTTTAGAACGATATGAAATTTTTAATTTCGTCCAAAAATTTCTCCACCTACTCGAATTTTTTTCTCGATAGTGAGTGGGATTTCGAGGGTATGTCTATTGACCAAAAATGATTGTAATTGACCCTTGCAACCGAACATAATTTTTCCAGAATGATTTGAAGCTTTTCAATTTCGGCGAAAAATTTCAGCAGTAACCCCTGACGATTTTTCTTAAATATTCGTTTTTTATTTTTAATAAGCTTGTTTGACGTTGTACGGAAATATTGTCTAATACTTTTTTGTATGTATCCATGGGCTCAACTTCAGAAAAAAGTTTCATTGAAATATACTCAGTATTGTAGGAGTTATGGGTGTTTGGAAATTGGACCACTTTTATGGGGTTTTTGTCGCTTTACGAAGCCAAGGACCAATTTTTCCAAAATTTTTAGAATTTCTACATATTCTTTATCAAAATACGCGTTGTTTGCCATTTGAAACTTTAAAATCCTCCAATCCGTTCAGAAGTTATGATGATTTAAACATTCGCATGAATTTTCCGGCCAAACGTTACATTTTCGTTTAGGAATTTTTTTCTCGAAAGTGCGTAGGATTTCGGGGTTACGTCTATTCACCAAAAATGATTGTAATTGACCCGCGCAGTCAAAAATATTTTTTCCAGAACGATTTGAAATTTTTCTTTCGCTGCAAAAATTTTCCCGTCGGTATGGAACTTTAAACGTTAATAATTTTTTAACGAAGCCTCAAACAACTAATTCGTATTCTTGATTTTCGTATTATTTTGGCCTCTAGAATCTCCCATTCAAATTTTTCCCAGAGGTGACCGAACCTCTATAAGACTCGATGACGAGTAGTCTCACGATTACGAAACTTGACATCAGGAACTTGTGACGTGTCAGGGTTAAGAATCTACCACTTTCAACAGTCAAGGTTAACGTTGAATTTTCGAAAAATCGAATATCCATTTTACGTGCCCTCAGAAAAATTTATTCTCACTCGTAGGAGCTATCAATTCTGATGCGTTTACAAAGTGCTGCAACAAATTTAAAATCGAGTAGCGTACGACTATTTAAAAGCAAAATACCCGATAGTTTAGCCGTTTTAAAATAAATTTCCCGCGCGAATAGCGTAAAAACGAATTTCGAAAGGGAGTTTCGATCCGAATAGACGGCTCCTCGCGCCGCAATCAAGATAAGCATTCATTCCCGAAGCAACGTCGTCACCGGTTGCGAGTTTTCTTCGCGAGCGTTTCGAATTCCCCCGTCGCCGGAAGGACACCGTACCTGGGGCGAACAGGAAGCGAGATAAGTTGGGCCGTGCGCGCGGATCGTACGAGACAATCGTGTCCCCGAGATGGCACGGTAGATGTTGATCGTTCGGTGATCGACAACGAAAGAAAAGTCGCGAAGAAAGCGCGGATGAAAATTTTGAAAGGCCGAGAACGCGGTGGCGACCTTCTCTAACCCGAAGAGAGGGGGGGTGGGGTGGGGGGGGAGGAAAGTTGGAAAGGACGAGGAAGAGGGCAAAAAGCGAGATCGAACGGAAAAGGAACGGAGACCGGAGGGCCCCGGGTCCTCTGAATGGACTTCGGGGTCCGTTATTCGCCTACGATTCAAAAGCGCTCGGTTAGAAACAAGAGACGCGCGACCGGTCGTTAACGACAATGGGCTTTTGTTTTTTCGGGGGCAGATGTTGGACCGTGGCTACGGGAGCTGCGACGACGGGTACGGGAGACCCGCTACCCCTGGCGTTCGCCTCGACAAGGCCCCGCGCCGAAGGTGAGCGAAGGAGGAACACCCGACCGACACGTGTCTAACCTCGTCGCTTCGTGAATCTCCCTATACCGCGCACGCGCTCACCCGACCTCCCGATGGAACTTTGTCTTCCTTGGAACCTGTCCGCGAACCGCTCCGAGGGAGACACGCGCTACGATCGCTCATTCCTACAACGGTACAACGGTCCCAACCCCAACATCACGACCCCGATTGTAATTATTTGAAAAATCAATTTCATTCTCCAAATCGTACCAATCGCGATATCTCTTATGCCTCGTAGCATGTGGGACTACATTATCCACATGAAAACAATAAAAAAATTCACATAAACATACGTCCTATGCGGCCTTGTTTTCGAGCTATGTTGCTATAGTTATTTCGAAACATATTAATGAACTATGCTTCAACTTTGTATTCTGTAAACATTCGAACAATTCCTGGACAAATGGATGACACAGTCGATGATAAAACGTCTCCACCGCGAGAATACAAACTTAATTAGCTTCCCAGTTGGCACGTTTATGTTTATTGCAAAATTAGGGACGTCGTCGCGGCCGTTGAGCGTTTATTGGCTCGATAAGGAACGTGCCTGTGAGAGCCGCTGTACGCGTTCGTTTGATGTCCCTGCAGCAGCCTGTCGCGTGCTACGGTTTGATCCTGGGATGGGGAATCTGCACCCTTTTGAGGCTATCTCTTCCATTTTGTCGATTATCTTCGGTTACAAATTCATATACACTCTGGAACGATTTCTCAAAAAATTTTACGGATCCTCCGTGCAAGTATATTTATTAGAGTCTCGCTCGAGTATTTGTCGACCCCCATTTTTCCCATTCAATCTCCTGCATATTGATTTGTCAGGATCGAATTTTATCTGCTCGAATCGGTGAGCTTACGCGGAGCAATTAGAACTTTGTAAACATTGTACGCGGAAGGATGGTTATATCGGTTCCCGAGAGGAGGTCCTTAATTTCCTTGTTTTTGATTCGATTCTTCCAGGATTGCTCGTCTGGCATAAACACAGAGAAACCCTGGGTAGGCGAGTGGCCACGAGTGGGAGCATCGTCTGCGGAGGATAGACCGCGAATAGCCGAGAAAAGATAACATAAAAATACAATATTGCCCCGCGAATGTAAGTTGGATTGCTTACAAATTGGCCCATACATCTGTAATGCCTCGATCACTGTACCGCGTGGCTCCCTTATTGCGAGAGACTTCGTAATTTCCATCTACGAGTGGGGCAGATACGTATGGGAATCGCTGTAGGAAACGTCCTGAGCTTATTAGTCTTTCACATTAATTTTCTTTCCTATCCTCTCCAAGTAAGAGGAAACGTCCGGGCCAGAGAATCGGCGGTAGGCATCGATTACTCACGATCCTTCCGATATTACGTCGTTAATCACTTCATTTTAATAATAATTCTCGCCCTCGACGATCTCTCCTCGTCGCCGGAGGAAGACAAATTGAAAAATTGTTTCGAGTTGGCTCTATTTTTAACGCGATAGAATATTCTACCATTATCGAATTCTGATATAAATTTTTAAACGTTGCGTTTCAGTCCCAGCAGCCCAACGATCCTTTGGACGCGTTCAAAGGGCTCGAAGCGAGCGACGATCGATACTCGCGAGCGTTTCGCGCAGCGTACGTCGCGACAAACAGTTTTCTATTGTCCCGCGACACCGGCTTGTCAGGAATTAGAAAATGTGAATGCCGCGGCAATTTCACCAGGCACGAAACTATTTCCCAGCGTCGTCGAACGGTTCGAAACAAGAGCGTCGGGGATGACTTTTGTCGCACACATCTGCGCCACGGCGATACAAACGCCACCAACACGTACAAACCTCGAAGATACCCCGAGGCGGTTTCCTTGTTAGGACATCCGTCCTGTCAAAACGTCCAGAGGACACATCGAAGCAATTGAATTACGATCATCCCCAGGGCGAGCTCCGACCGTAACCAATAATTCCATTATCCATTAGTATTGGGTCGCGCCAATTTCCTTCTCCGAGGCATCGTACGCGCCGCGTACGTGGCAGTCGATCCACGGCGAAATATAGAATCGGATCAAGAAACGGATAGACTCCTGGCACACGTCGCAGGAGAATATCGAACCGCACGGAACGGACGGATCCGCGATATCGTCGATAATAGAGTCGCCTAGATGAAATCAACGTCGTTTCGGGGACTCGCAGAAACCCGAAATGCGTCTGCTCTCCGACGCGAAATCTCTCCTCCCTGCACAACCCTACAATCCTGGACTATTCGGGTCGGTTCTCCTATTTTATCCCATCCATTTCGACGAAAAAGTAAGTACTTTGGAGATTGTTTACTTTACTGTTTAACACTGTTCCATAATAGAACACAGTTGACGATTGTACACATTAGAGATCTTAACCCTTAAGTGGACTCTCAGTCTCAACTGAATTATTTTGCTCAACGTTGATGTTTACCAAATTGGTACATGGAAATCACCTTTAAAGCATTTCAATTACATAAATTTTCAAATAATTACATTGACATATATCAAAGAATTATTGGTTTAAACTTGCAGAGGCCTCCAATGATCCACTCGAGAGTTAAATATCAGTAAGAACTACTGTGCATTTCTGTATATTGTAGAAATATTGCTACACGGAACTCGACACCTTCGTTCGACCAAGTCTCTTAAAGTCAACCCTAAAACTGTTTTACTGCTCGGTGGAAATTCAGGTAATTTCACGATACCGATCCTTCTACCCCTAGCTTGAAAATTTAATACGAATACGTGTGTAATTCTTCGATTCCACGTCATGCTTAACCACTGTGCATGCAATATCGACGCAGGAATATAAATTCCACGATTTCACAAGAACTAATAAACGCACTGTGAATATTTCGCGAACAATGTTTACCAGATCGTAGAATTATCAGAGTTTCCTTCTCACCCGTCGCACTGTGAATATTCCTGCACAAACCCTGTCGTTTCATCGTCAGAAAACCGTCGAAATTATGACACATCGATGTGTTTCGATTCGGTTACCCCCTCCCCGTTTGGCTGATTTACCTTTGAGCGCCATTACGCGTCCCCGCGAGGTAAGCGTAGCCAGTTCCATCGAGCACAGTCGCGTCCCCGATCGCGAACCAGCGAGATTCAAACGCGTGCACACGCGTACACAGTACAGAGAGCGACGAAGGTGAGCATCGCCGTTCGAGGATTTAGTTAATCGTCGCGAGACGCGTACAAGTTCGATCGACAGGGCGGAGATCTGGTTACTTCCATGCTCGGATGCTGACTGGAGAGCATCGGGGGGGCACGCGCAGAGGCCCGTCGGCCAAGGGCCCCGCCGACAGGATATCAAAGGAAGAAAGGACCTACCGGCACGTCCTCGCCCCGATGGTGGGGGTAATTTTTATACGAAACCCCCACTTTTTTTCCCTCGTCTTTCACTGCCCTTTTTTCCCGCGGGCCGCCTTTCTCTATCCGTGCACGGAAACCCCATCGTCCTTTCGACTTTCCACCAGGGGCGAGCAGTTTTTAACCTCCCCACGAGGAACGAGTTCGTCGCGCCGGTACGAAAACGCTTACCCCACAAAGGATCCAAAATGGCGTCGTCGATGCAGTTTTTTTTCCAGGGGACCCTTGGTCGTGCGCGCCTCGTTGCACCCGATCGAGGAAGAGGATAAAAAACGCTGACCCGGTCGATCGAGGAAAAAATCGGGCCCGTTTTTGTGTGGATCGAGCGGATCAAGGACGGAGGTCGCCTCGATCTCGTGAACCGGCCTATTCCACGGAAGCTTTTCTTCCGTATCTTTGATCGTTTTCCCTTTTAAGGACGCCTCTTTAAGATCCTCGCCGTAGAACACGAGACCGGGGACCTAACGGGTACTTGTTTTCGAATGGAATCGAGGTCACGGGCGTAGTGTTGGTGTCCATTCGCGTTAAATGCACGGGGAACGAGGATCGAATTGTAAGAAATACATAAGCAGTACGGGAAAAAGACCGTCCAGCTTGTCTGCCCCGGTTATTCTCGATCTCAATGTCCTTTTGTACCGGACAATTCCTTCTCGAGTTTTCAATTTTTTCTTCGAGCCACCTTCGTCCATCTCTTTAACCAACGTGCAAATTTTAAACTCCTGTTGCGCAAAATTAATTGGTTCGAATCGATGCTGAACTCTAGAACAGGCGTTAAGTATTTATAACACGCGCTAGCAAGACGATCCATACTATTTGGTCGCATATCGATTTCATTTCTCTCGGGTATTTTCTTTGATTTTCTCTTTTAAGCTTATATCTTTATAGGAAAGAAGAGTTAAAGGTCTCATTCCATTTTTGTGAATTTTCCAGAATTTACAGTAGAAATTAAAAGTGTCAATAGAATTACAAATTATAGATATCATACATTATGATATTAGAATTTTCTAATTCTTTGGTCGTCGTTTATAGTCGGCATAAATTTTCCTACGAATTCCCCTGGACGTTTTCAATCGGATTCGTATCTGGAGAAAGTCTTGTTATCGGATTGATCGTTTGCCATTCGAGAACCAGGAATTTTAGCCTCACTAAGCCAATTTGTAGTCACCCTACTTGCGGATGTCACGCAATAAGGTAACGCTAAAGATTTACAGACTCGTGGCGTCGAAAGTAAGGTGTCGGTGATAGCTGCTTCATCAGAATTTTCTCGTGAGATCGCTGACCTATCGAAACATCGACTACGGTCCAAAGATCCCTGGATCGACGAAACTCTGAAAATTTCCAAAATGGCTGTGTCTGTCACATCCCCGATCGGATGTCCGCGCAAAACGGGAATCTCTTCCCACGGAAGAGCGAAGAAAACGGACGGTAGGGCCGCGAGTGGACAAAACGGAACGGGTGAAATCGTTTGACCAGTTTGGGAATCGTGCTAGTGGTCCAAGAGACTCGGCTAGAAAACTGCGCTCTATCCGTTCCGCGGTCGGGCCAGCCAGGCGGTTATGAGAAATATGAAATCTGGTTCTCACGGGCCGTGAATGGGTATACGGCGCAGCGTCTTTCTCTTTCTCGTCGGTTTCCCACTCGTCGGGTTAGATCCTTCTCTCTATCGTCGCTCCACATGCGTATCGTGGGAGGATCTCTAGTCCCGGGGGTCCTTTGTGAGCCGGCAGCAGGACATTGTCCATTGAGAAACGGCCAAACAGGTCCTAGAGAGCTGACCTGTACCGTCCCCTTTTCAATCGCAGCTTCTTTCAAGGAAAACCCCTTTCCGTGATTTTTTGATCAAAATAAATCATGTGGGTACAGTTAGACGCGGTCCAGCTGCCTCTGCGCCGCACACTGTCGACGGATGCGGACTCCGAAATCCCATTCTGACGTCCTGTCACATCCCCATCTCGGCGCCGGATCGGCTGCACACGCGGCCGTGCGTGGCCTTTAACCGAGTTTTCACCTTCCGTGGGAGTCGAAATCGATGCTCGGCTCCTGGGAACGTCGCGTCTCGTTCTTACAGAGGCATCCTCCCGCGCCTGGCAATCGCCTCCGCGATTATTCCGCGTCCCGAGGATCGAGGAAAAGTCGCGCGAGAACGTTTTACCGACGCCGATCGAGCTTTACGCCGCGCTCGCGGAGCTTACTCGAACAAGTACTCCGACCACTGTTTCCACCTTTGAGAAATCCAACTTCGAGGTGCCTTTGATTTCGACACGGTCCCCAGGTAAATCCGGAAATCGCGTCAGCTATTTCCACTGTATCGTGTAACGAGCTACGAACGCGCTGGAAGATTTAACAATTCCACCCCCTTACGAATATTCGTATTCAAAATACCACTGTCGTCGTAGGTGAAGAGGGATTCAAATTATTTAGCAGTTTGGAACCCTTATTTTTATTCAAAGAAATTATTAAATACTGTTTATATTATTTGATTTGCAGAGACCGTGAAATATTCTTCGAGGTCATTAATGAGTATTGATATGCACGGAACGTTACAGAATTTGATCCGTTGTTTCTTTATTTATCTAAATCCATAGTGTGAGTTTAATTTGAGTTTTTAATAATTTCTTTTATAAAAGCCTGAAACCTTATCTGGAGAGCGTGTGCAGCTCAGCGACCCGCTATAGATATTTCCGCGACCCGCTTCCGGGTCGCGACCCATAAGTTGAGAGGTACTGATCCAGATCTTCCCATCCGTAAATATATACCGATTTGTTTGTACGAATAGCATATATTTCGATGCACATTGAAAAATAATATAAAGTGTAATTATTTTACAAAATCGAAACGATTCCGTAACTTTTGCAACAATCTGGGAACGAAAGTATAATGTTACTGTTCGCTTCGTCGACCAGGTGCACGATCCGAAACGGTGATATAAAAATATATATCGTGCGAACGTAATTCCATTACCCTAACTATTGCAGATACTGTTAGATCGGCTCTAATTACTTTGTTCTTGATATTTATGGTTCAGAGAGCCCTGCAAGCTTAATTACAGTATACTTTCAAAGTGTTTAAGAATCACGCGGAATCGTCATGTTTTAACGCGAAAACAGACCTTCGTCGCATAATGGAAATTCAAATTCTTTATTTAACGAACGATGAATAGAAGATCGAGTATATTTTATTCATTATTCGGAACTCGCATCTAAATTCTGCCCATCTCCGCCGGAGAGATAACAGCGACTTATTTACTACGCCCATCTGTCCTTCCGGTTGTCGTACCTTGAGAGTCTCGTACTTGGGAAAGTTGGAAGTCGGTGTAAAGAATGATATCGAAGCATCAATTGCGCGTTCGCTGTAGTTTTCCTTTCGATACAGACTTTTGAGAGCAAAATTCTCCGGACACAGGGCTCAGAAGCACCTGGACGTTAAATTCTGCGACGATCTTCCCCCAAAATTCTACCAGAATGTATCAGACTCTAACAAGCAACCAACTGACTCTCGTTACTCATCGTTACTCGCAAAGGAATAGATTTAGGAGTCCTTTCCAAGGTTGATTCGCTAAGCACCGAACAGTACTTGGAACGAAATCACCCCCATCGCTGTTTACGTTCGAACGATCGGCAGCTGCGTAATTAAAAACCCATTTGGACAGTTTCTGGAACAAGGTCTTTGCCAAGAAGAGAGTCACACCGTTGCTAAACATTTAACGTCGCGTTTACCTATAACCACCTGATCCCGGAATCAATTTAGACCCGGAATAACCCTCTCGACGTTCCCTGCATCCTCGAGGAAGGGCACTCGAACTACGCCATCTTGACTCCGAGTGCCATTCCCATTCACGACGTTTTCCCTTTTTCTTCCCGGGTCCCCGAGTATATTATTCGTTTGCCTAAAATCGCGAAACGGCACGCGTCGGTCGCCCATTCGCGGTTCGACAATGACGCGGGGGAACAAACGACGGGAACCGCGGCAACAACAAGCCCGTAGGATCGCCAATGGGGAACGCGACGAAACACCATGGAAGGCCTTTTATTGTCCAGCGTGCTCTCTCTCTCTCCCACTCTCTCGCCTGTTCTCTTTCTTTTCCGTTGTCGGTGTCTTCGTCGCGCTTTCGACCGTTTCTCCGGCTTGCTCTTTCGCCCAGGCCAGCGTCGGTTAATTAGAAAGTTCCGTGGTAAAGAGAGGAAAGAGGGGTCGCCGGGAGGAAGAGGTGGGTTTCGTTGTTACATTATTCAAAACGTCCCCCTCCCCCCACCCCACCATCGCGAAACTCGGTACCGCTCGCCGCAAAACATCCGAATGCAAACTTTTGACAACGCGCGGACGCGCGAAGTGCCGAAGCATGTCACGCGAAATAATTAACGACCGCCGCGAATTTTCTCGAGCGAGAATTAACGCGGCCGGGCGGCCTCGCTCGACGCCCCCGTTGTTCGCCCCCGAAATTTCCCGCGGCGAAGTCGCGATCCCCGAAAACGTTACGAGAACTGTCCCGAGAAAGGGCGCTCGGATTATACCACGACTTCTCGTGTCGCGACAAAGCTGGTCGTGTCTTTACACGTATTTATAATTTCTCCTTTCGTTGTCACTCGTATCCAAAGCGGGGAGTTTTACGAGGTCTCTCAACATCGGAGGAAAAGTACTTAAACGGCACACCATCTTGACGAGTGTATTCGATTGCAACCTGTTCTCCCGTGTCTCCTCCGTTCTGCGTTCAGTCTATTATTCATTGGGCGACTCGTCCTGGGACACGGTCTCGAGGAGCCTGTTAAATCTTCTGTGTTATTTGTTTCATAAAATTGTATTTGTAACTTTTTGGGGTGGCTCGATATAGGCATTCTGTTCACATCCGATTCGATTCGCTGTTTTTACTTTCCGCGAGGAGCATCATTCCGCGTTCCCGCTACGATTATACGAAATTCATTCCGCTCGATAAACCACCCGATCGAGGATCACGCGAGCGATAAATTGATCCACGACAAATCCTATCACCGACCCCTTTGTCGCCCCGCACTAGGACACGGTCACCCAAAATATATCTATTAGAATAACCACCCTTATCAACAGCTTTTTACATTCTTTGGAGAATAATTTCATAATCGATGCTCTGATCTGCACCCTGGGTACACGTACTTTTATGTATATGATTCAAAAATTGTGATGGGAATTGATAATCGAGGAAACACGAACTCATAATATTAAAATAATATACACCCATTCGAAGCCGTAATTTTCTAAAGTTTCAAAGTCAATTCTACTTCAAAAATAGAAGTATCGTACAGACTAACTCAACCCTACTTTTCACGCAGGAATACCTAAAAATCATAATCTAGACGACAATAAAAGAAACACAAACCGATCAGAACCGTTCGATCGAGCGTCGCGAATAAATTGTTACGCATTGGTTAGGATCGATTATCTATTAAAGCCCTATTATTATCTACTATTCTCGCCATTGGAGAAAAAAAGCCTGACCCCTAATTTCTTTTTTCACGCCGGTGTGCTCGGACCCCGTCGTGCAGCACCCCGCGGATCGGCCACGCAATTGGTCCAGAGCCCGGTACAATGAATTATCTCGGACAATCCTCTCTCTCTCTTCTCGCTCGAACGCTCTCTTCTTGTTGCGTGGACTTTTTCGAAAAAAAGTCCCGTCCCGCTGTGCAATTTTGTCGTCGACAGCCAATCGGGAGACCGGCCGTCGAAACGGCCACGCCACTGGTCGAACCGGCAGACCTTCGAGCCGGTTTTTCTTCTCGTTCGACTTCCGGATCGCTCGAGACGCGATGGCCGGACATGACTACGAACTGGTCTCTCTGTTACGTTCCCTCGCGTTATCTACGCGCTCTCTCGACCGATGGCCGTCTCTCGTTAAAGCAAATATCCTGCCGTGGCCAGAAAATCGCGTCTCGAATCGTCGCTTCCCCTTCCGGTGCAAACAAACGGAGCCGCGATTTGCGTAACCGAACGTTTCGTAGGTGAAAAATGTTGGGTCGTGCCGTTTCTCCAACGATTGATTAATTTTCAGCGTTTATATTTAGAGCCGACCCTTTCTAGACAGGGTCTGCATCGAGGAATATATTTTTAACGTTTTCGGGTTGATAAATCGCTCGTCGGTTATTTAATATAAAATCTTTTCAACGTTCTTGGTAGTCGAGGAATATTCAGAGAAAAGCACCAGGTTTTAAAATAACTTTTTAAGCGAAGAGGCGTGGATATAAATCCTCGATAAAATTGACGACGGCGAAGTCAACGGGACGGGCTGAAAATCTCGAACCTCGAAAATACACTTCCCGAACGACTCCGGGAGTTGTCTATAAAGTCAGGTCGCCGGGTAAAGGGAGCTGCTCCGGAGGTCCCGGGGAAGTGGATCACGAAGACGGGGAATCCGAATCCGTCGAACACCACGAAAATCCTCAAGGCTGCGCCATTACGGTGGCTCCTCTTTCCCATTTAATTACACGCCGCCAGCAGGGCCGGGCTTCCCGTAAAGTGGCACCGAAGCGGCGTTCAAGTTCCCGAAGTTACGCCGTTCCTAAACGAGCGCGCATAACTAGCTCGCGGCGTTCTAACCTCAGACTCGACTGGAAACCGGTGGAAAATCTAAAAACGACGCGGTCCTCCCCGTTCCTCTGAACTTGGTCTCCAGCGGCTCCTATTTATAGAAGGGACGCGTACACGCCACATGGTCTACACACGCACCGTCCTCGAATATTAGATTATAACGGGTGACCACGGCCAAGGGAGCCCAACGAACCTATACGCGATGATAATCCACGAAGATTCTCGAAAGCGCTCTCTTTCGATTCCTGAAAGAAAGCGGATCTACTAAAGCTTCCAGACTTCTGTAAACAATTATCCGCGCTAAGAAGACGCTAAACAGAGCTCAGCCACCGATGAATCCTTGAACGTGGCGCTGACTGTTCGGTGATCGTTGACAATTTAACGGAGGAGACTCACCTGCCTCGAAGTTGCTTTCGTACAGATCTTGAAGATCTCGACGAATAATTGTTAAAGCTGTCCGACGCGTGGCGTAGATTCGATGATACGTGTAATCGATCGCGCCAGACCCTAGAGAGCCTCTTGGTTCACGGAGGAGGAAGACACGCGTGGCAACACGACCTCTGCACCTCGCGATTAGCGAAACGTCGACCGCAAAGGGGTCCGGGGATCGCAAGGAGAGGCGGTCAGGTTGACCCTCGTTGTCGATGCACCCTGTTGAACGGGGAGACACCGTAGACGATGGTCCAGGGAGGGAATCTCACCTTGGACAAGTGGTGGAAGGCGCTACGAAGTGACCCTTGGTCAGGTAGCCGTCAGGATCCCCCCTCCGACAAGTGAACGGACCGACAAAGCGTACAATAATGCGAGCAGATTATCGCCCCGAAGGGTGTTCGCACCTTGGAAGGAGGGACTCGGACAATAGTGGACAATGGACCGGGAAACCGAGACTGCAAACAACATAAATTTTCCTACGGCACCTAGCATTATACGCTCGGACATCCGCAGGTTGGACGCTTCCATTCTTCCCTACGTTCTCTATTTTTTTTTCTTTTTTTACCGACGAGTACCCAGGGACAAATAACTCCGTACTCCGTGCTCGGTCCAGAGACCCTGTCGGGCTCTGAAAAAGCCTATTCTGGAGTGCTTGTAAATCCATTATGGCCCCAAAGTCGAAGTGTCCCTTCTCCTATTTCTGCCGCCATTCGAATAGTGATTGGGACGTTCGAACGGGGTTTCAGGATCTATTCGAGAATATTTACCTAACAGAACTTTGCGTTTGAAAACTCTCGCCCTTTGTAGTCCTAAATCGAGTCGATGAGAGTATACTTTTGCAATTAGGAAACAGGTTGTAAAAAAAAGAATGGTAGGTCGATGTACAGAACGGGAACAGCTTGGACGTTGCTCGAACCGTGGATCAGCGTATTCAGAATCCACGGAACGTTCTCGAGGCGGGTTGCTCGATTGGTCGGATAAAAAACGCGACCAGTTCTATGGACGATTTCGCGGTCTTAACCCCGTTTTAAGGGATACGGCACGGAGGCCAATAAGCCGGGGCCGTCGGGGCTCGCTCGCGAACCCGACGACATCGTATTTCAGCCGAAATTGCCCAACGGCAGATTGGACGGACGATATACAGCCCGGGAGTTCGGGAAAGATAGCGAGACGGGAGAGGCTGTATCGACATCGTCTGTCCTGGCGGCTAAGGACGAGGATTTAAGGAAAGCCCCCGGCCGGATGGCTAATTAATTTCTACTCCACGGACCCGTCGTTTCTTCCTGGTAATGGATTTAATTACTTCTGCCTTCGACGTCTCTCGCCCCGGCCCGGTGTGTACTCTGCGCAAAGAATTACGCGATCGCTGGTTATTAAGTCGCCCGGGTTCCAGAAATAACGGGGAAACGCCGTCGGCTTGGAACTCGAGCGTTTCTGCTTCTTATCTTATCGGGCAACTATTTTCAAACGACACCGGACGGCGCGGAACGCGGCCACGGAGTGCCTAAATGGCCGCGTCGCCGTTCTGTTTACTCAGCGGTGGAGTTTAAACCGCAACGCGGGTGGAGCATTCTTTCGCTATCCAGTAGCGAGCGTCAACGCGGCGTCGGACAACGACGCCAGGTGGCGCCATCTATCTTCCCCGAGGTTCGAGAATCGATCGATTACTCGTAAACAGTCCCGTTATTTATGAACTAATCCGCGCGGAGGCGACGGGGACTCCCCGTGACGAGACGTCGACCGTTTCGACTCTTTCTGGACAATTCCTCCGGGCTGCTCGAGGGTTAGGTCGCCTTTAGGAGGGCACGAGTTATTTGCCCTCGTCCATTTAACCGATTCTCGCAATCTGCAAGATGCCCAATAAATAGAGTGGACAGTGGATTATGTCTTGGGAGATAGCAACCTTTCGTTTAAGGAATATTTATACTTGGAGAAGTTACTTTTACAATTTGCAAATTGGGATAATAGGTTGAACGGTGGATTGTCTTGGGGGAATAGAAGTGTTTCGTTTAAAGAATATTTATAATATTTTTAACCCCTTGAAAATCATAGATGGGATGGATCATACGGAATCAGAAACACAAGAAATTGATCTTTTCAATTTATTTCATCAAGCAAATTGATCTCTATAATCCTCGATGTCTATAATACAATGAATCGGGTGATGAATTATGTGGCGGAGAGAGGAGTCTCGCTCCATTATGCCTCTGGAATAATGCAGTATGACGTTCTTCGGATGTTGGTCGTGGATCTGCAGGCCATTTTCAATATACTCTTCCTGCGAGTCGATTTCATGTAAAATTCTTGACCACGGTGGTGGGAATGTTTCTTTTCTGCTTTATTTTCTTCGGATTTGATGTTACGATGGCTTCAAATTTTATCTAGAATTTATCCCTTCGTTGAATTCGTTATCGGTAACAGTATTTTAGTCTTAAATGTATAACAAACTGAATTTGTATAGGCGATCTACATATAAACTAGTATTTTATATTAACTTTAAACCTCCTAAACTTTCCTTCTAACAATAGACACCCAATAAAACCCTGAAGCAACGAAAAGCCAACGATCCAATCTTTATTTTTAGCATCGAGTAATCGGACAAATTATTATCTTTTATCCGTAGCTTGATATCGTTTTCTGGGCAAGAATTTGACGAAAAATCGTGGAGAACGTGGCACCTATTAGCGTAGACTCGTGTCGCGAGGACTTTTTGCGCGGCTCGCGTGCTTCCGGGACGAAAAGTCGGGGTTCCTCGGTACACGATCGGCCGTGAGTTCTTACCTGGCCACGTGCTGCCTCCGAAACAGATAGGAGAGGCACACCGGAGGACACCGTGAACTTCCAGGACAAAAGGAGAGGGAGAGAGTAGTCGGAGGAGAGAAGGGTTCGCCACGCGCCCGACGCCCGACGCCCCGAAAGGTTAATCTGAGAAATCAAATCAAAGTAGTTTTTTGCCGGGGCCAGAGGCGCGTCGGACGCGGAGGAGAGAGAAAAAGAACGGTGGTTTCGCGGGATAAGAACGAGGACGAAAAAGGGTGGCGAGTCGGGCGAGAAACGCGGGGTTGGTGGAGAAGAGGGGGGGGGAGAAGAAGATCGCTGAAAGACGAAGAAGGGCTTCCGACGGGCCGCGTCAAAGACAATGTTTAACGCGCGCGGGCATAGAAAACGCGCATATGCCGCGCACGTGCCGACAAGGGCACGTAAAACTCAGCTTTGTTTGCTAAATAACGTCCTCGAGAGTGCCCCGGCCCGATACCGTGGCTCCCAGGGAGGCTTTGCAGGACGCCGCGACGCTAGGTGTCCTGCTATGCGGGCGTAATTGCGTCAATTAACGAGTCACGCTTTCGACGCGGCTGATAAAATTGCTTTTGCGCGACTACCGACGATCAATTTCCCTTTTCGCTCGTCACGACGCCTCCAGACACCACCGAAAGTTCCTAAATAAAAAAGATAAAGCGTAAAATAGCCCAAAAATCGAGAATAATTGTACTCTCTGTTTCATTTAAAAAAATTATTTTTTCTTCTCAGTTAACTATGCTTTAATCATCGCTAACGTCTCTAAAAAATTTCTTGCGTCCAAAGTAGAGTTCTAAATATACTCCGTATTTGTTCTCCACGCGAAACACGCGATCGTACATTGTCCAGGAATATAAACGAATAATTGATGAACGTCGCGAACCTTCCCGAGGCTCCCTTCTCCTCTCCATGTTGTTTCCTCGTTCTACGGAGCGACAATTAGCGTGTATCGGAGGCAAGTCGTTCGACACTTTATTCCGCTCGGTCTGTTGTTAATATTTCGCTCGATTCAATGCCGTTTAGTGTTCGAACAGCAGCTGTTTCGACATTCCTCGGACAGAAACGTCATCGCGTCAGCGCGTACACACGAGGTACGATTCGTATCTTAATTGGGAATTTGCTTATCCAGATAAGGAATCGTTACATCGCGACTGATATTAAATTCGATCGTTGGTCGTGGACGTGTGAAAAAAAATTCGTATCCAGGAGGAACGAGCGTGGAAACGTATTCTTAATTAAAAACCATTATGAACGTTGCTGAGAATTTTTTTTTGTTGTTCGAGCAACGCTCGTATCGGAATTGTTCCGAGTCCAAGTACATATAATTAAAAAGGGAACAATCTTTTAATTTGCTGGTAAATATTACCGGTCGAACGTTATTTAAAATATTGCGGATAATTGTAATCTTTTAAACTCGCCAACGGGGTTAAATAATAATAAAATGCACCCAAGGTTTCCTTCTTCGATGCAAACGTTTTAATAAGTGGCGATTCGATGAATATGGCGACCGGGTGAACATTCGACGTTCGTTTCATTCAATTTTTCCAACGTTTCCTTCGCGGCCTCGTTTATCGGGCAACGCCGTTTATTGAATTCGACAACATTAATTTCCTGTAAATACGATCGATGCACGGAACAAGACGTAAACTAATTACGCTGACATTATTACACGTCTCCGTTCCGGAATCATTGATTTACAATACGAAATTTTTCGCTCCGAATAACCGCACGACGCTCGTTGAAAAGGTAATTTTCCTGTCTCGATCGTCGAAAGCTATTTACAAATAAATTTATCAAACGAATCAAATGAATTTATATTAAGGAAAGAAACAAAAAAACTTATCTTACGAATGTTTCGACCTAAATTCAATCGTTTCAGATTTTCTTTTTTTTTCTAAATGTCCGCGCATTCGCGACTCTCACGCGTCGTCGTCGACGAAGTTTGCTCCGAAGGCGTCGAGGTCCGAGATCGAAGAGCCCGAAATCCGCCGCTTCTGTCGAAATCGTAGCCATAAATCGAGAGGTAATTGTGCGGAGAGAGGTATTTGCCGTTTGACGGCCGGGCAAACGCGCGATCTATTTACTTCGTCATACGTACATATGTAGGACGGGGCGAGAAGGTAGATAATCGCGATGTAAACAGGAGACGTACGTTCGTTTCTGGGAAGTGGATAATCCACATTTCCAAACAGAAATTTAAAGCCTCGTGTCGCCAAAATCGAGCCGCGCTCCCTTAAATTCCCTCAACGTCCGTTTGAACGACAGCCCGAAGTTTCTCGACGTCCAACTCTCCCGGAGTCATTTCGAGAGGGAATACAATCAACGATCTCTGGAAACGAGCGCAAAGGAAGACGCGTTCTATTAAAAGGATATGAACACGTTACAGGTTACGATTCCCAAAAAGAGTGACGAACTCCAAGTATAATTCATTTTTCAAACGATCTAACTTTTAATATGAATTAAAGATCATATTACAAAGTAATCTAGAAGAGGACTTCTCAATTTATATTCTATATATGTTCGCGACGAGCACGTTAGGTCATATTCAAGCTTTACGAACCATGACACATTCTAGAAATAAATATAAATTAAAGTTATTTCTACGATCGATCGCTGGCAGAGAGTCGATCGCTCTCCCGTCGGATAGTTTGTCGAATCTGCTTCCGTTCTTACGATCGTATAAATTCCTATTAACGTCCAACGACCAACGAAATAAACTTCGTGTTTACCGTGGCACTCTGAACCCGAACGGACAATGGGTAAGACGGTCCTGGAATTTTCGAAATTATCGAATACGCGACGTCCGGATCGACGACCCGTAATGCCGTGTGCAAATTACGAGCATAAATCCCGCTGAAAGCCGATCGTTCATCAGGCTGCGACTAGTTTTGCGCCGGCGAGACGCGTCGACGACTCCGCGGAGCGGTTTTCGGATTCCAACTTCGTGGCAGACATGCGTGCGCCGGCGTTCAACCTTTAACTTAAATCTTACTGTTCGACCTGGACCACTCTCTGACACTGACAGACGTTGGTCGTTTGGGGAAGACACCGATCATGCCCGGGAGTTCGAAGACGAACGAATATTTCAGACAGATAGCTCTCGACCCATTAGCCGCGCACGAGTATACTCGTCGCGAAGTGGAATGGCAATTTTTCTCGTTAAATCCGGAACTATCGATACGGAGTCTAGATTTCTGGAAATTCTATGCCATTTTTGAGTTTACTTTGACAAATGTATCTCGACAAGTGCATATTGCAACACCGAAAATCGGGGCAAAGTTTCTTCATTTTCCGTATCCCACGCGAATTATTTCGATGGCGTACACTCTCAGAGTAGAAAGGGGATAGTCGAGGGGGAGGACGAGTGTTCCGAGTCTCACCTCTCGGGGCTCGCGTCACGCTCGAAACGCGACGGCATATCCTTCGATTCTTCTCGAAACTATCTCGTACGCTACATATCTCGATCGGTTCGACCACCGATCCCATTCGTCAACGTTCGACGAGCGTCGCGCCGCGATTCCGCGAGCGGTTTCCGTTACTCCTCGTACCAGACATGCGTGCGCCGGCGGTTCAACCTTCACAGAATCTTGCTTGTTCAACCAGGACCACTCTACGGACACTGACAAAGATCGCCGAGAAAGATCGTCAACCCCCGCGTGTGTACACGAGTCACGACCACCGAGCCTCAAAGTCGTTTCCGGTCGTCTCGCGATTCGAGGTTCGCGACTGTTGGTGCCTCCTACGTACGATCGACCACTGACCGATCGAGATCGCCGATCGATCGAGAGACCGTCGCGGAGGTCGCGTCCCCGTCGAACGCAACGTCGGGGTTAATCGGTGGAGAAATATTCCGGTATCTTTTCGCGGCGGCGTCATCGCGCGAACTAAAGAATATCGCAGTTGTAATTAAGAAAACGGAGCCGCCGTCGCCGCCGCCGCCGCTGCTCTCCGTGGGGGGCGAGGGGGTGCTCGAGGCTCGAGGCGACGCGGGGGATGGTGGCGTGGAACCGTCGGGGGTGGAAAAGTCTGTGAAAAACGCGCGCATGACAATGCCGCCCCACCTTCTTGCCCACCCCGCTGCGCTCTTCTTTCTCCACCTCCGCCTTGGCCGCCACCTTGCTCGTCTTTTTCTACCCCCGATGAGCGCTGGTGGGGGGGCCTCGTCGGGGTACTAATTAAAAATTCAACCGTCGACGAGTCCCTCCAAGACGTTGGCCCGGTTTTCCCGCCGCCTCCCCCCCTCCCTCCCCCGTCGGGATCCTTCCCGTTTCATTCATTCCTTCTTTCCCTTTCTCTTTCCTTCGGCCCCTTCTTCCTCCGCCCGCTGCTCCTTCGCGTCATTCCGCGTCGCCTTCGAGACGTCCGCGCGCCTCTTTTATTTTCTTCCCGGCGCGGCCACGCGACCCTCCGACGCGGGGCGACAGGTTGCGGCGGGAAGAAAACGCGACGAAAAGATTTCCTCGATCCATCCAGGCCGGATTTACCGTACACGCGACTGGGTTAAGGGCACGATCCGGAGGGCTCGGGATCGAAGATAGCTTCTCTCGGACCCCATAGGATTTAACGACGATCGTTTACGCGAGAGTCAAGGCCTTTTAAATATCTTTCGACGCGATCGATCCTCCTCCCGCGCTATTATCCGATTTTACAGTTAATTCTCTCGTATCCCCAGGAAATTCAAACGCAATTTGCTCGATCATTCGCCGGGCCGTTTAAACTTTCACGCAACCCGCGCGCCTTTTTTCTCGTGCCTCGATCCTCGTTCTCTAAAGTTTTCGAGCGTCGACTCTGATATTCCCGTTGCAAACCCGACTGTCGCGCGTACGAACGTGGCATTAAGAATTCCCGAGCGAATACGTCATGTTCTCGAAAGAACAATGCGTCCGCGGGAGATCGAAGAACGGAACTCCCTGCGTTTCGAACGCCGCGCGAGTGAATTCCAACGATCGAAGCCCCCTGTTCGCGGAACGTCGCGTTCAGCAAAAGTTCGTCGATCGTCGGGTAACAGTTTCGAGGGACGCGTTCGCGTGCGAAAAGTTTCGCTCTACTTTTCAAGTTCAGCCGAGCGCGCGCGGCCGGGTCTCGTCGACGGCGCGGAATCCAAAAATAATGATACTCGGTTCCGTCGGCGTTCGGTTTGTCTGGCACTCACCTTGCGCGATCCTGACCGCGGGCATTTTGATCCTCATGGTGACGTTCTCGATGTTCGCGGCGCTTAGCACGTCTGGAAATGCGTTTCCCTCGGCGGTCCAGGACGGAAGGGGTCGTTTCGCGGCGGTCGTCGTGCTCGCGTTTCCCTCGTCTCTGTAAACTTTTCCTTCCACGGGAGGCGAGGACGACCACGGTGGAAGGAAAAGCGTCTTCTCGTTCGGGGAAAAGAGGGAAGATCGTCACGCTTCAGCCCTCCTCCTCCCCCTCACCTCCGCCTCTGAGGAACGAGTCCATCCGTCGTTTCACCTGTTTCCACCTTGATAAACTTCACTGGGCTCGCGGTATTTCAGTTACTGATTTACACCGGACACCCCCCTGTTCGACGCACTGTTCGGCTTCTCTCGCACCCTGTCTGCCCCCTGGTCCTTTAATCTGTCGCGTCCGATCGTCCCTCGCGCACCTGGCCGCGACGATTGACGGAACTGACAGTCGGCCGGGTCGCGCCTCTTCGTCAACTGGCGCGCGTCCTCATGTTCCTCGACCGGCGGTCTGCTCCGCGTGATCGCGAGAGCCGGACGGGAGGACGCGGTTCGCGGCGCGCATACGGCACACCTGATACCGATACCGATTCTCCTCGCGGACAGACGGAACCGCCCGCCGCGTGCCGCACAGGTGCCGACGCGCCTTATTCGTTATTCCCGCTCGTTCTCACAGCACACGGGTCACCACCGAAAACGGGAACGTATCTCTTGGGTAAACCGATCACTTGGTCCGCCGTCGCGTACAGTCACGCTCGTGTCACGATCATTACGACCGTTCGTCACTGGTCTCGGCCCCTCTCACTGACCGGAACAAACAGCAGTCGGAACAACGTAAACGAAAACAAAAACAAGGTCCTTTGGTCGCGCGACACGCGTCTCGGCACGGCCAACTGTCTCCGCGGACCGTCGCCGACGCTGGTCCCTCTTTGTTCCGGTGTCTCGCGACGCGTAACCGGGACTGAGTCGCGTGTCCTGCTCGTCCTCTACGGCCTGGTGGTGGTGTCTCGTGCGGCCTGACGCGCGGAGGATGCTGGATGCCTGATGCCGGCGTGGACCAGAGCGACGATGGTCCAGCATGGGTCGTATCTCTGAGTGGACTGTGCCGGACGGTGCGCCTAGTCGTGCCGTGCGGGACCTGGTGTGTCGGGCACTGCGCTCGCTTCGGACGCGCTCGGTTCGGCTCGGCGCCGAGGCCGGACACCCCACGCGCTCTCGGGGTAGTTTTCACCCCCGTGGTGGGGGTAACGCGATCCCCCTCTCTCTCGGTCGCGGCAACGGCGCTCGACGCTCTCGGCGGCCCGACGCCTCTCTCTCTCAGTCCGCAGGCATCTGCTCGCCTCTCTCGGTCTCCCTTCTCTCATCGTGCACGTACACGCTCGGTCTTGCGAGTCCTACAACCGCGTTAGTCCTCCCCCCGCGACCTCTCCCTCCGCTCCTCTGCCCAGCTCGATCATTCTTCTCTGTCCAGGCTGTGTCGCGAGTCTCGTGGCTCCAGGAGAGTGTCCGTCGGACGACGCACCGAGATCCTCTTCCTTTACCGCACCACAGGGGTAGCCGCCGCGTTTTTTTCACCCCTCGCTGTTCTCGCTGTTCTCGCTTTTTTCCTCCGACCGGGGATCCCGTCGAACGGAACGCGAGCATCGCTGTCGGTTCGTATCCGCGACCGAACCGTTCTGTCCCAAGGTAACGAACAATTGTCACTCGTCGAACGTAGATCAGCCAGCTGTTACTAACCATCGATTCAAGAATTCAAGAGCAATACACTCGCAAAGGATGTGTAGTTTAATTCGAATCGCGTGCAAGAGTGGGGGATTGCGAGGGAAACATCGGTTGCGGGGTTTTTAACCCCTTCACGCTCATATTTTTCGGGCTGACCAAGAATAATCAGTTTTCTTTATTGGATCTGTTTCTAAGCTATATAAAGTTTTGGTTTTGTTAATTACAATATTGTATCTAACATATAATTTGAAAGAAAACAAATATTGTCATCCCTTAAATCATTTTTCAAAGCAGTCGGACTCGGTCATGAATGTTAAGGGGTTAAAAGGAAGAAGAGATTAGCAGTTTTGTTCAATTCATTTTCCTCCAATTGTAAAAATCCTGTACACATAGATAGATGATTTATTCCATTTGAAATAACTCTCCCATACGACTCGACATAAAATATCCACTCCATAATTCGCATTATTTAAATCGGGTACCAAATCTGTAATTTCTATTATTCGTTATCCAGCAAAGTGTGATCCAGATAATTAGCTCCGATTCGGTGGATCATTTCTCCGAGCACGGACCCAATGTTCGTTACCATCTCATGCCGGGGAAGATCAATAACTTAACCCCGGACCTAGCCCAGTACCTAAACGCTATTTCGAAGATCCCGATTTATATTCCATCGAAGAAAAGCACACTTTTTGACGGCGTTTTTAGGATTCCCGACGTCCTCGGTCCCTCGGTTTCCAGGCGCTGTTTTAACGGTTCCCAGGTTTCCGTGGCGGAACGGGAGAGGGGTGTCGAGAGTTTTCGAAATACACGGGCCGTTAGTTTTCAGGGGGCGACGATACGATTAACGCTGGTCAGGCGTTTAAATTACCCCGAGGTAATTTCTATGCGTGTTAAGGCAGCTTGGACCGGCGCCAGGCTTTTGTTGACGATCGGTGTCACATTTGTTATACTCGCGTTACCCCGGTTGCCTCTTCGAAATTTCTTTTGGGTATCCTTGCCCGCCCGGTCGCTCCTCGCGACGTTTTCTATTCCCTTTCGTTTTCGGTTTTTGTTGTATAAATATTGCGACGCGATTTACGCGACCGACGATCACTTTCGCGGTGCTTCGAGGTACGTTTATCGAGAGCAGTTTCGAAGTGACGAGTTTATTTGTAGTCCCGCGTTGCATACGGGCGCTAGCATTCGATTCGACGACAGTTTGCACCGGGTTCCCCACAGGTTCGGTTTTTGCGTCTACGAAGACTGTCAAAATTTTTAAAGAACACAAAACGCAATTCTTTATAAATTTATACATTATTTTTTACCCGTAGTCTTTACTTTCCTACGTTATTTTCCTCCGCGGGTAATTTTTTTGAACCCATAATTTATATACTTTTTCCTTTCAACGTAGATTATCGTAACCCATAAATAATCGGTCGAAAACATCGAAACAATAAACACATTATTGCGTCCGCATTCCGTATCGCCGACATTGATCGTAATTAAGACACCGAACTAAAATTCGAAATATACTTTAGATAATAAGCAATTAGTACTTAAAGGGCCGCTCGTGTATTTTAACCATCTATTGTATGAATGTTACTTTATCTCTCAAAACAGGAATTATTCCTCCGGTTGGTTGTGCGTCCATGAATTAATTAATACTCCAATCAGACAGTAAATGAGCGAACCAGCAGAGCTATTAGATCCCCCTATAATGCGCAAATCCCACAAAATTTTCTCAGCGAAACTTTACAAGGATTGTTTTTATTAGATTCCTAATTGGGTAAATTATGCAATGCAGGGTTAACGTGTCTTTCACGCAACTCGTTAAAGATCGTGCCCGTGGTAATTGTATCTTGTTTTGGCGTATTAATTATATGTTCTGTTCGAGTCGTACGACAGTTACTCCTCGTTACTGCAAAACGAAACGATGGTATTGGAATTTTAATCGTTCGAGGCGACTTTTTTTTATTTACGATTTTCAAGATTTCGTGCTCGATGTTTTGAATTTTCCTTCTTGATCTATTAATGGAAAAGGAGGCTGGTGATTTTTCGCGTCATCCTTAATTCATCGCGGTGAATCGTCGCCGAAACGGGTAGATTCAAAACAGCCCATTGACCGTGCGACGAAAACATGGGGAGAATTATACCGGGCGCTCATTCGACTTTTAAAACGGACCGTTTAGATTCGAGCCGGTGGAATCCTACGTATGACTATATTCGCGCGAACAATGATCTCGCGGTATTCGTCACTGGGCGAAGCGACGGTATGGATCCGCGGGAGCGATTACCGATGCACGCTCGTCCCCTTCGAACTTCCCGTAAACACGTACACCGTCGAATCGCAGAGAAAGTGGAGTAGACGAGTGTACGCAAGGAGATACCTGCTCTCTCACATTAATTATTCCGTGACTAAACCCTTCATCCACGGTGGGATCGATACCTGCGACGCGGATCTTTCCACGGGATTACTCGCCCAAGGATCGAGATCCTGAGACAGAAAGACAACCGAGAGGGAGACGAATCGAACGCGCGATCTCGACGAGCGACGAGGACGCCAACGATCGCCAGGATCTGCTTTCCAAACTTTTTAACAGACCCCTTAAACAAGCAACAATCTCTTCAACCGAGATAAATACCAGATTTACAAATAACAAAGCAAAGCGTCCATTACTCGTTTGCTATTCGATCGATGCAAGTTTAATATTTTACACAAAGGCACGCTTTAGAATTATTAATTTCTTAAAACTTCAAGTTCTGTTATCAGATAAATTTCAGTAGCGTTGATCGCGATGGTTAAATTTCTAATTGCGTCGACCAGCGTCTTTTAATTTGGTCCCCAGAGTGGGGCTGGGCCTTTTTCTGCTTTCCCTCGGCTCGGGAAACGTGGGGAGGGAGGGCCACGAGTGCCGAAAACGTTTCCCAGGCCTGGGGGCTGTCCTGTCCGCGGCGTTTCTCGCCGAAGGATCTGAAGTGACTTTCGACTAACCGACGGAATTATCTGTTGCTGGTCCTGGTACAGATTCCTGGGTCCTGGACAGTGTTCCCCGGACCTGTCCCAGATATCTCGACCAATCTGTGAAACGACACCGTGCCTGGGCCTGGCCGCGCTGCGTCGTGCACGGACTGTGAACATCGCATTTCCGTCGAGCTTTCTCGCGATACCTCGCACACGAGCTCGTTGTTTCTCGCGTTAAGGTTACCGATATTTCCATCCTGGCCTCTCCAACGCTCGAACGAGCTGCCAGCTAATTTCAGATTAAAAGAAAACAACTTATTTCAACAATTTTCTGGGAAGAAATTCAAAATTAATGCATCGTATCAATGGATTATAAAAATAATTCGGTAGACAAGTACCTTTTACTACTCAAGGATAAATTTTTGTATCATTCTTTAAATGTCCGTTTCAAGATTCCTGTTTTCGTGTATTTATCACGTTTAAATTATAAATACGACGTTAGTTGTCCGGAGAACGAACGATTTCGGGTCGAGACTTCAATTAAGATAAACGTGTTATTATTTTTCGTGCACCTTTCCTTATAAATCCAGTTTAATTGTGTCGTGCCGTGGCCGTAATCGCGTCGCGCCGTTATAATATTCTAGCTGCTACGTTTTCTTCTCCGAGAACGATACGGAAAGCGATCGAATCGTCGAGTAGAATATTTTCATAAATAAAATTACACCGTGTACAGTCATCGATAAAAATGATCACACGGTCCAGCGTCTCTTAAAGCGAAAGGCGTCTTACGATCGAAGAAATTAGATCTCTCTTCAAGGAAGAATGGAAACCATCGATCGAGCGACTCGAGTCGCGCGAAATACTTGTTTTCCCGAAATCCCCCGAATCCAAAAAGTCATTTCACGGTCCCCTGTTATGTTTGCTCGCCTACAACCGGGCGGCGTTTCTATATTTTCGTAAAATTCGTTCGAACGTGGCCGCGTTCCGGTTTTTAAGAAAACGATCGTTCCGCCCGCTGGACCTCGATCGACAGGATTCTCGATCGATCGCGAAAATTGGACCGGCTCTGCCCCGACGAGGTTTATTGGGCAGCGGCGTCGACGCGGACTCCGCTGAAAATGTTGGCGAATTTATAACCGGCGGTATCCAGCGCGCGTCGTATTTATTGCAGTGCTAGATAGATCGTATCGTCTATTTGGAATGCATAAGTTATCAAGCCTGTTTATTACGGACGTGCACGCTATATAGTGCGGGCCGAGCAGAGCCAGGAGAAATTCCAAGTGCATCTCTCGTGTGTATCCCTAGAAAACGCAGCGATCCGTTGACCCGTGTGAAACTCCCACATTCATTACCGTGGGGCACTGTGTTTCAAACGTCCGCAAGTTCATGCAATTTTTCCGCGCGTCTTAACCCGTGGGTTTCTACGATTCCCCGCACAGGAAGAGGTCTTATACGGTCACTCCTCCGGTGCGAGAGTACGTTGTTTCGCGACCGTTGTTTCCAAGGCGAGGCAATATTTTTCTACGCGACGCCTTTCGGACCAGAAACCACCAACCATCGACCCAAACCAACCATCATCGACCATCTTAACATTCAAATTAAAAACAAAAAATTATTTTAACCCTCGAATCGATTATTGGGACCCCCACAAGCTTAATTACTTGAAAATTCATGTAGTCCTCCGTTAGTTCATTGTTTTTTAAATGCTTTAACACCATGACTGCCACGTCACCCATACTGTAATAATGAATTCTCAAGCTGAAATGTTAAAGAAAATAAATTTCAATAGGCTTCGTAAATTTTAACGAGGTTACGAAAGCAACTACTACGACAACCTTTAAGTTGTGTAGTTTTCAATTGCCTAAAATGAAAGTTTTGGTCCCGTAAACAATTTTAGGATTTTAGACTGGCAGTGATTTCCATGTACCAATTTGGTAAACATTAACATCGAGTAAAATAGTTCAGTTGAGATTGAGAGCCCCAGTTAAGCGTTAATTGGGAACCCTGGTGATCCTTGCTCGACCAAAAAGATCATTTTTATTCTTCGTTATTGAAATTGACGAAGGTTGCTCCAAATATTGCTTTTCTTAGAATCTTTGACCGTCTAATTTCGGAAAAGGGATCTCTGAATATTTCTCGAAGGAGTAACTTCGAAACAGGGCATTTTCACGGGGGAAAATTTGCGTCGTTGAAAATGATAAAAGGTAAGGGCCCCGGATGAGAGCCTAGCCGGAATGCCTGAAGAAGCGCTGAAATTATCGGAGTACTGATTAAGGAGCCTAACGACTTGTGTCCTGTCACTTATATAGCTGCTCAGCCAAGAACAAAAGGTTACCTCGGAAACCAGAGGAACTGGATAGAAAGTTTCTTTGAGATCCTTAAAGGAAACGTCGATCATACTCGGACTTAGGAATTAGTCGAAGCTGTGAATCTTTTAACAAATCCTTGGCTCCTGGTAATTCAGAACCCGGTGCATTGCTTGTTATTACAATTTTTTCAAGATACATACTGTGCAAGGGTCGCTAGACTCGGTCTCCCCAGACTTTGGAATGCGTCGACGTCCCGGGGGAAACTGGCCACCGGATGCGAGACATTTTTCAACAAGTTCGAGAATTTATAGCGAGACAAATGGAATTTATTTATACGCGTGTAATCAAATGACCCAAAAATGTCCCAAATGTCCCGCAAGGACATTTAGATTCTCACGCAAGTTTCTCCCTCATGTCAATTGATCCAAGTTTGGGTTAGATCCACCCAATTGACGGTACAAATTTATTTTTCATTAAAGTAGTTGAAAACTGTGTATTTAAAATTTGTCAACACTTTATCCCCGCGTTGTTTACCTAATCAAAAGTACATTCTTACTGCTTTGTACAGTAATGGGGGCTTCCCGGTTATCGAATGAATAAATGAATAATCGCCAGTCGGTAGAAATCGCGTTCGTTCGATCGGTTGGAAATTAACAACGGATAAAACCGAGGGGAATTTTCGGTCGATTTCTTTACTTTATGCGTTCCGGAGCTTCAGGCCGCTTGCGCCATGTGTGGACACGTGTGCCATTTAGTAACGCGGCCGCCTAGTTAAGTCAAACAGCAGACCGCGATAACGCGCAGCCACGAACACGGTCCCGTGATCGCTACATAATTTACAACGAATAGCAGCGCTGTTACAACACATCCGAGTCCAAGAAGCGCCGACGAACCCGAAAATTAAAAAGTACCACAACAAAACTCTCGATTGAATGCTATTCCATCGCCCCCTCCCAGGGGTTCTCGATATTTACTTCTCCCTCTGGCAGAAAATAATAATTATCCACCGATTGACTAACCAATAAAAAAGAAATTATGCTTGGACCCCAGAAGAGCATTGTTCATGAGACCTTATTCCCCGGTTCTCAAAGGTCTCCTCAAAGGCGAGAAACCACGATGAAACTCTCGATTAAATGCTTTTCCAGGGTTCCTCCCAGGGTTTCTCGATATTTACTTCTCCCTCTGGTAGAAAATAATAATTATCCACCGATTGACTATTCAATAAAAGAGAAATTATGCTTGGACGCCAGAGGGGCATTCTTCGCGAGATGTTAGGTGTCTTCTCAAAGGCGAGAAATCACGATAAAACTCTCGATTAAATGCTTTTCCAGGGTTCCTCCCAGGGTTTCTCGATATTTACTTCTCCCTCTGGTAGAAAATAATAGTTATCCACCGATTGACTATTCAATAAAAAAGAAATTATGCTTGGACGCCAGAAGGCCATTCTTCGTGAGACCTTGTTCCCCGGTTCTCAAAGGTCTTCTCAAAGGCGAGAAACCACGATGAAACTCTCGATTAAATGCTTTTCCAGGGTTCCTCCCAGGGTTTCTCGATATTTAGTTCTCCCTCTGACAGAAAATAATAATTGTCCACCGATTGACTACGGAATAAAAGAGAAATTATGCTTGGACGCCAGAGGGGCATTCTTCGCGAGACGTTAGGTGTGTTCTGAAAGGCGAGGATCCCGTAGGAGAGCACGAACGTCGAATCCGTACATCCGACAGATGCAGCCAACGGCTCGCTGCGCGACGGAGGGCCCTCCTCGTGACATGGGACGTTAATTTCGGACACCCGTTACAGAGAGGCGAACGTCCAAAGGGTGAAAAAACCCAGCGTGGACCATCTTGGTGACGATGCCCGGCACGGACTCCTCCGTACGCCACTGTCTCTCTCTCTCTCTTTCTCTCTCTCGTTCCGTTCTCTCCTCGTCCCCTGCCCTAACAACGCATCCTGTTCGGGGTTTTAAAGATTATTTTTACTTCGGGACAAAAAAGATCTGTCTGGCGACTCGGCGACGTGCACATGTGCCTCGCACCGACGACGACCAAGACGACGACGAGGAGGACGAATGGTTTCGGTGCGCTTTTCGTTGCCCCGCGTCCAGCTCTTCGTGGGAGTTTATCGCTCTCTCTGTCCCCCCGCGGTGCCGGAGAGCTACCCCGGCCAGCCGTCCTCCTCCCGCCCTCGACGGCGTCGTAAACCAGAGGGAAAAGAGGGACGCCGTGGTCCGGGGATAAAAGCGAACGCGTCCCCAAAGCGGCTGCGCGCCTCGCGTTGGTATATCGGTGACCAGAGATGGTCAAGAGGTCGACCCGAAACCGCACTGCAGCCTTCCAGCGCGCTTCTTGTGCCAGATACCAAGCCAACGGAAACATCGCGACGCTGAATTAAGTAATCTCGAGCAGGTGTTCCCGGCCCTTACGACCGGGGGTGCCGCGGTTCCCCCTTCTCGTCTCACCTCCTCAGGCCACAGCAAACAGTATACACAGTAAACGTTTGGCGAAGGCCAGCCCCTGCAAACGAGAATCACAGCCGCCATTTCGGGTCCAGTTTCGCTGATTACATTTTTCTTAGTTGGATTGGTCAAATAATTATATGGGGGCTCGATTGTCGTCGATATTTATGACTTTGTCTGTAGGATTTTTATTTAATTATTTAACTGGCCATCAAAAGATATAATTGCATAGTTGAAAACGAGAATCATAGACTTTGGTTTAATTGCAAAATTAGAGAAGAGAAACCTCTGACTAAAAAGTTACAAATAAAGTCCAATTTTAAGTTTCCGTCGACGACTCAGGATTGGAAGAAGGTTGATAGCCAGTCGAGAATGGTGTCTGAGAAAAAATTGGAATGCAATGACCAGGCTACGCCAATGCAGCATGTGTCCCGGAGAGGAGTCAGACACCAAATATAACCAGAGACCCCTTGCCAAGGGTGTTTGGACCATCCTTCTCTCAAGGGTTAGGTCCTGCGTCGGGGAAAGGCGAGAACGTTCCTCCGGAAAGTCGTTTCGACACGTAGGGAAGGAAAATCGTCGTACCGCGGCTGACTGATCGTCTCCCCTTCGCGTCAACGGGATATTTTCGGGGCTAGATTTTCGTGCAGCTATTTAAAGACTTCTTCAAAATTTGCAGCACGACCGATCACTAATTTACTGTACGAAGGCTGCCGGGGCAGCTGCCTCGATCCGTGGACGACGATCTTGGGTCCGTCGGGGGTCGTTGAACCGCGAGGAGGTGTCCCATTCTACGGAGGAGACCCAGTTTCAGAAAAAGGAATTCTCGGAATCGAAGGTCTTGCAAATCCTTCTTTCGTCCCTCCGTCTCTATTTTTTCGAAATTAAAGAGCTCTTCAGACACTGCTGGAGAACCTGGACGAAGCACAGGGGGTGAGATATCTAGAAAAGCATCCAATCTCTCGGGAATCTGGATCGCCATAATAGTCTATCTTTCAAGGAACTCGATCGTTGTTTCTCTGTGTTCTGATCACTGCAAGGGTTCTATTCTTGGACGAATTGTGTTAGACTCCTCTCCAGGACCATAGGTTGTGCACACACTGGCCTTGGATCGTTTCGTTGTTCGGCCAGAAGCCGCAGCATTTGATTTATCGTTCGATCTGCTCCTTCCACTCGACGACCCGCAGACGCGTTTTTTCCCATGTCCAGTCTCGTCGCGAGAAAAAACTCTCACCCTGACGGGAGACGGTGCAAAAGGGGAGGGAAAAGTTTTCGGGGGGTAGCGGATCGAGGACGCGGGTTAGGTGGATTCCGTCGATCGGGATCGTAACGTGCGACTTCCTAGACGCATGGGGCTCGCTTTTTAGGGGTTGGCGATGGAGGGGGCAGGGTGCACCGGAACTTGAACGACGGAAACACCTTGTGCCGCGTAAAAAAACGACGAAGAGGAGGGGGGGGGGCAGGTTCCGAGGGTGAAAGCGGGGAGGGGTTTACGGTACCCGGAGTGGCACAGATTCTCCGACAACGGAACACGCGAGGAAAAAAAACGTATCGGAGGAAGAGAAAAAAAATTAAAATAGTGGCGGCGAGGCCGGATGAAAAATTTCCCCGCTGGATTTTGGGGAAAATCTCGCTTCTTCGTGAGAACCGGACTCCGTAGCACCCTTGGGAATCGCCATTTTTTACGAAGCCATAGTCGTTCCCAGAAGCGTCACGAAGTTATTGAATATTTCGAAACTCTATTTTATGGGAGAAATTCGTTTCTGTTAAAAATGGGGGAACGTTTTCTAATATCGTTCTCAAATTCGAGGATAATTGTTGAAATATTCGTAACGCGATATTCTATCGTACCCATCGGGTAGCTCTAATTTGCTACGACTTGTTAAACGATGCAAATTTCTATACGAGACCATGTTATTCCGATTTGCAGACTCTTGGAAAATGATTCTAAGCTATCGCCTGTTTCAAACTCGTCCGGCGATTACGCCAAACGGTTAGATAGTTCGATCTAACTCGATAATTTACCGGTATTGTGTTTCGAAGCAATTTTCTGTTTCACGTGGTTCCTGGCAGGGTCCCGTGACGCATCCGTTCGACTCGCGTCGATGGAAGCTGCGCAATAGAACTGCTGCGACCCGAAAATGGGACTTAAGCCGTTAGCCCAGGGTGACAGAGCTCATCTCCTCCATTCTATCGTGTCTACCGTCTCGGTTTCTCCTTCTGTCAGCGTCCTTTCTTCCTTCTTCCTCCCCCCGGTTAACCCCTCTTGCGGATCCTGCATCTTGGCCGCCCCTTCCGTAGCGGCAGATGGCCGGCCAAGGGGTAAGAAAAAAATCCTAGGGCCCACAGGAAAAAAAAGAAACGAAGGGAGGAGGTTTATAAAAAGCGATCTGAGAAAAAAAAACGCAGGGGGACGCCCGGGGGCGATGGACCACGTGTGTTCTTGAAAATTTCTCGTGAGAGAGCGGCTCTCGTTCTGCGCGGACCGACCAGATTCGTCCTTTGATCGAATTTCTGGCCATTCATCCGATCGATTCTACGATCGGCCCTCTTCCCTTGGCCCTCTTCTTCTCCGTTTCCCTTTTGCCCCGGGGATCGCGACGATCTCGCGACGTCTCGCGTGACGATCGGCTCGATTTTCGACAAAATTGACTCCGTTCAGCTGCTACCGATCTCTGGTGTCTGGTTGGTCGCGTTAAACGAAACGAATCGGGGCAACGTAAATTCCAGACTCACACAAGCAGAGTATTTTAACGCTAGATTCTGAAAAGTGACTTCATTTTTATAAACTCCACTCTGATCGAATATTTCGTGCATCGAACATTACTACAGTTGCATTTGTATCGAACATTTTCTTTCCCTCTAATAGTAAAATGCTATAATTATAGATTTCTATAAGGTAAACATTCTATAGATAGATTGACCTATCGTTATGAGAACGTTGAAATCATCCTCTAGGACAACACTCGGGGTTGATACTCACTTCGTCCGTGAGAGGAATAACAAATCTTCTCTATCCGTCTCGACGGATCTTGCGTAACTGTAAAGGACCATGGACGACCTGGCCCCCGGCGCTCGGATGACCCGGGGAATAGATCTCAGGTAGAAAAATCGAAATTCGTAAAAAAACAGAAAGCTCACGGTGCAGGGGCGCGAGGAGAAATGATAGAGAAAGAGGATCATGGTCCACAGACGCAGGCCAGCTGACCATCGACCCGTGGGAAGAGGCGATCGAGCTGCCTTTTTTCTCAACGGGACCGAGAAAATTACTTTTAAATTGGCGAGCCACCGGGCCCGGCTAGATGCATCCGAACAGGTAGACCGGTCAGTTTTAGCCCTCGTTTCCGGAAACCGGTCAGAGTCGACCATTTCCTCGGCCCTTATTAGTACGCGACGCGGTCCTCGCCGAGGGACTCGTGAAAATGCTGGGTGGGCCTACTTCGTACCATACAAACGGTGAAAACACTGAATCGTGAATTCTATCATTACCCTGAAGATGATTAGAAATCAAAGCACTCCTCTTACTGCAAAAGTGTTTTAAAAAATAATTTTAGGCTCGTGGAGCTCCGAACAGGTACACAGAGTTTGGCAAATGTGTATCACAAAGCAAATACTTGTTAGGGTACGAGATGGGATCCATCGCGCTTGGTCCGTCACCAGTGCGTTTATGAAGCATACTACAACTCCATCATGCTACTACGTAGTGCTTCGGTTATAGTAGAACTTCATCGTACAACTTAAAGCATACTGCAACAGGTTAGTCCCGAAGACACGTCGCCTTGAGTAAAATCACTATTAGCAAGCTACATTTATTTACTCGCAGATAAAAGCTGGATTTTGCCTTTGAAATCGTACATTTCCTAACCCAGACCTACTCGTGTTACAATTATTCATATATTGCTACCCTTTTCAACGTTTCTTCCACTTATTTTTATTCCAAAATCCACCCAGAGTAAAACTAACGTTTTATATTCTTCGCGAGGGCCATCGCTGCGCAAAGGTTTCTGCGCATCGAAGCGCGCGTCCGGAGCCCGCGATTTTTCAAACACGCGCCGCTTTGTCGTCTGCGTCGCGATTGTCGAGAAACGCGTCCGAAAATAGATCGACGCCACTTCGCGCGGACAATCAGACGCCACTGTTTGTCAGCGAGGGTGAATTTTCCGCGATTCCGTTCCCCTCGTTATAAAATCCTCTCTCCGGTCTGTCGTCTGCGGCGTTGTTGCCGCGGGGCATATTTTAAACCGCGAACAAATAAACGATCCCGCGGTCGCGTCGAAAGAATTCGGGAAAAGGAGACCGTGGTTTTCTTGACCGTGACACGCGGCCGCTTCGAAATAAATTTTTCCACGAGGATCGACGACGACGGGCCGACTCCCACCGTCCCCTCTCCGTTCCGTTCTCGTCTTTCTCGATCTCTCCCGCCCTCCGCCCCGCTACCTCTTCCGCGGCTCCGTTTCGTCGAGTTCTTTCGAAAGGGAGACTATGCATTTTTCGTGCGTTTAAAAATAGGCGATCGCCCGTACCGCGAACTGGCCAGAGGTCAGTCACTCCTTGGGCGCAAGACCGGCGCAAAAATAGCCGACAAAACGGAAAAAATAATTTCCTCCTTGACGGTATCCAGGAGAAATGTCGGATACGCGATACGCGACCGAGTGGACCAACGTCGAGACGCCTCGTACGATTTTTTTTCACGATCGAACCTCTGGCCTCGTTTTGCTCCAGTTTGCAATATTTCGTAACTTTTCTTCTACTAGTATACAATTTCGACGAAACGATTTCGATAAGTTGTTTCGAAGCCATTGTCAAAAACGGACAAACGTTCGCGTATTAAACTACGCAAAGGAAAGGAATGGTTCGAGAAAATCGGTCACGATTTCCTCTCCCATTTTCTGCGTTTCCAACGCCGTCCATTGAATGCATCTCTTTTTGCGCAGCTTATGGGCCCGTATTGCGTGGTCCGAATCTGCAGAGTCAGTTCGACCAGATTTTTCACGGTACCGGTCCCCATTGTAGGGGGAGGGGGGCGCTGCCCGGTTGTCATATTTGCCTATGATGGACGATTCATCGTAGAATGGACTTCCACGACGTGACGAACAGATTCCCCGGGGATGACGTGCGAGTTTCTCTCATTCACAGCCCCCTGGAACACGGTCGAGCCGCATTTCGCCGATTCCACACCGATCGTGGCCGACGCCTACCACGGGATCGGTCCAATTTTGTAGGGACTCGTTTTTTTTCTTCTTCTCGTTGCGGAAGACTCCAGGACTCTCCCTCCGCGTCGTTTGGCCGTGTCGAAAAATAAATCGTGTCGCGTCTCCCGGTCGATCGAGCGGCAAAATATGGCCCAGCGTCTGGACAATTCTATCTTTGAACTTGGAATTCCACGCCAATTGGCCGGGTCGCGTTCCCTGCGCGCGTGTTCGAAAATCGGATCGAAACGCGGATCTTTGTGCTCGTGAAGTATCGGTGATCGCCCAGAACGGGACAAAGAAAACCTTCGGTACCTCGTTTAGGACATCGTTGGTTCCGCAAGACTCTCTGTTGTTCGAAATGTGGTAACAAATCGAAAATGTTCGGTTGATCTTCGATCGGTTCGCGTGAAAATTATATTTGGAGTGGAGTTTCTAAATAAAGAATTAACGGTCGAAGTACACGGGCATAATGTAGATTGTTCCAACGGTGTTTGCATAAACCCCCGCAGAATTGTAGATTTAAAATTCTCATAAATAATGCACGGCACGGAATAACCTCGCCAGTGTATGCAACCGATGCATCACGTACTCTTCGAAGTTTAATATTTCCTGCGGTTCTTTGATGTCGAAGATCGGAACATTTTTTTTTTTTTACGCCCGACAATGATTTCTTCGTTAATATTTCGCGTTACTTTTCCCCGGCTACGGAACAGATCTCTGAATTTCTGTTATTCCGCGAAGAGGTTATTTACAGTTCGAAGGTTCGGTTTGGCGCGTCCGGGAAGTACGTAATCTTGCAGAAAAAAATCGATATAAATCAGCCGGGTCTAGGAGCCTTTGTCCGCGCATTAAGAGCGGAATGGTTGTGAAAAGGATGGGCAAAAAGAAGAGGAAGAGGAGGTCCGCACGCACGTCGTCGATGTCCTCTCGTGGAAGCGTCGTCGCCACCGGGTGAATCCGACAAATCGTCCGAGATAAATTTCCAGATTTCCTCGGCGATGCGTCGTTTCGCATCAATCCACGCTCCCCGGCCAGCAAGCATTCTTCTGGCTCTTCTACGGCCAATGGCCACCCCTCCGTATGAAAAGGCAACCCCCGACGGAGGAAGCCGCGTCGCGGTGGCTTAATCGTTTTACGAGGCAAAGGGCATCATCGGCTACGTTTGCGCGTATCTTTGTTGCCCGGCCCAAGGAAAGTACGTGAACCTTGCGAAATTTTCGTTTACACAGCCGCGTCCTAGCCGTGAACGCACCGCGGCCGCCCGTATATCAAAAGTTTAATTGAATTTTCGACCGAGCCCCGGGAGATTAGGATCGTCCGTCCGTCTCCGTTTAGCTCTGTCGGCCAGCCACCTACGGCCCTGGATCCGTCTTCTGCCTTCTTATCCTCTTCATCTCGACCGCGCGCATCTTTCTATTATTCTAGCTGCCCCTCGATTTTCATCCCCCAGCATCCGCTTTGAACGCTCTCGAGAACCGTTCGCGCGTTCCGAGATTCGTTAATTTCGAGTTGCTCCGCGCTATCATTGGCGAACCGGAAGAATGCCCCCGCCATGGGCTCGCCTCAAACGATCCTCCTCGTGCTACCGAGGATCTAGAATCGAATTCGTGACGTATTATACGGACCGTGGATCGTTCGAGCCTCGGAGGCATTCCTTTTGGCCTTCGAAGATGTCGAGAGTCTGTGTCGGGGATGAGAGACAATTTTATTCCAAGTGAAGCATTTGGTAAGGGATCGGGGAAGATTAATTAACCCTTAAGTGGACTCTCAATATCGAATTATATTTAATTTTGATTTTTACCAAATAATTACATTGACATATATTATACAATTTTAGTATAATCTTGCAGAGGGCCCCAATAATCTACTCAAGGATTAATATACCGTTTTTATCATATGATAATATGGCATCTGAATGCACAGACCACCCAACTGATTAGAATTAAAATCGTAGATTCAAAATTACGTTTCAGACAAGTCTGTAACGAGCTTAACGTAAAAAGCTGAATCGAGTGGCCGCTCGAGTGCATTCGTAGCTCTCCCCCACCATCTCTCGCTGGATCCGTGTCGCTGCTCGCGCACCTGTAAGCATTCGTTCGCGTTGCCTCGAACAAGCAAGATGGCGATGATAGTGGGGATACTGGACGCGCGGTGCGAGCCACAGAAGCAACCTTGAGCAGCCAACCGACTTCGATCAGGCTCAGGTAAGGGTGAAATGAATATCGACAGTGTAGTGAAAACATTTTCTGTATTTTAAAGTAAATTACATACTTGGAATTTATCGATAATTATGATTGTAAACAAACATCGACATTCGCGAGAACTAGTCTTTAAAACATTTTTAACTCATATCTTAAACATTAAACGACTTACGTATTTACAAACTACAGGTTCTCGAGAATTGTTCATTCGATAAACCAGAGTTTCGACTCGTTATCGCTTCCGTAATTAGGAGTTGCAAAATTCGTGAAATTCGAGTCGGGAAGCCTGAAAATTCACGTTGCGCGGTTTCAATGGCCCCGGTTATCGTCGCTTTACAATATCCATCGACCAGTAGTTTCCGAGAATACACGGATTCGTTTGGGGCCACGCGTCCCAAATAATGCACGACCTTCTTCTTGTCAGAGCTTGTATGGATATTTGCATAATTACGCGTTTTAACGTACCCTACGGTCATGAGGGTCAGATCGAATTTATCTCATTGGCCCTCACCTGTCCTACACGATGCGGGCCACGCCGGGACAACTGACCACCTGTACAGTCGAGGCAGCAAAAAAACGAAGGACCCGTAAGAGCCTACTGATCAGAGCTACCACGAACCATTCAACGGCTATTCGAACCCGACGACTCGTTTCACTGAAAAAAAGAACCCTGGATCCGCCACCAGTAAATCAAAATCAATCCCCGCGAACGAAATTGATCTGTTAATTTATCGAATGGACTCGATCAGGCTTCGATTCCTCGCCAGACTTTCAATTTATTTGCAAGTAAAAGTATTTTCTATTTGGAGCACATTGCGTTCGAGCAGCCATGGAAACGGGTCAAAGGTAGGACCGACTGATTCTCAGATATTGAGCATAAATAAAAAAATTAAAAGTTTAGAGAATAATAGAAAGGACTTAAAAAGTTTTATTAATATATATAATAAGAGAATTTCCTTGCATTTCGATGAACAGCAAAATATTAAATAAGAATCCATCCGACAGACCTAATTCCAGAGTAGAATTACAAATAGGCTTAAGTCATGCCATTAATGGCATCTTAATGGAGGTTGCCAGTGGCATGCTATCAATCCTGACCGTTATAACAATTTGTCAAATGTCACCATGGACAAATTGCAATGAAAATTTGTTTATTCTAGAATATTTAATTCCAAATTTTCCGGATTTCGTTCGACGAGTCGCAGTTTCGAAATTTTCTGTACCAAAAAAGATTTTTGCCCTCCTCTGTCGGGAACACCGGGGCTCGATGTATTTGCATGTCGAAAACGCAAGCTTCGAATTCGTCCGCGGGTACGAACTCCGTGCAAAAAGTTCGCCAACATCTCAAGTGGATCGTCGGACAGTTAAACAAAGGGATAGCCGACGAAACGACGAGGTCGTAACATTCTTCTCGCTGGTCTCCGGCCTGTCGTTACATCCCGAGGAGCGAGACGCGGGGCACGGCGCGATGCCCCGTTCGAAAACGACGATCCACGATGGTCGTGGCAGCCGCGCGAAACAATAGAAAAGCCATAACTTTCTCCGCGCGGTCGTAGCTACATCCTGTGTCGTAGACCGTGCCCAAAAAATCGCACGGGGCCTCCGCAACGCCGCGTACCGTTCCTCTTCCGATCCTCAGGCCTGGATTTTACTCAAGAACCAATTGCCATTTCTCACCCTTTTTCTGATCCGCCATTTTGGAGCACAAACGTCAAAGGAACTGTAAAAAAATAACGTAGATCCCAAAGATTACTTTAGTTTTTAACTGTATTTTAATTCAAAACACATTTTTTTATTTTAACTTTATTTTAATTCATCCGAGGAAAATAAAAACTTACAAATGAGTTTACAATTTTTATTTGTTATTCCGTGGGATTCTATGGAGCAGGTAGATATCTATTCACTTTTTATTTGTTACCAGAAATTGTGTATCTAGATAACAAATGAAATCGTGAAGTATTTTCTTCGATATTTGATAAGTAATTTAAATTCTTTGGAGCAATTTATTTCCGTCTAATCGATTGTTCGAAATTTAGTATCTGGTCGAGAGTTTAGGGTATTTCTGGGCCGACAGAGTGTCGTTTCAGGTGGCGGTTAGTCGCGTTCGGAGCACGCACCGTTACGTCGTCTAATCAGAAAATTGAATCGTCCTCTCCCCGGTCTCTCTTCTCGTTCTCTTTTTCACGGGTAGCCTCTCCTTCTTTTTTTTTTTGTTATTTCGATGTTGGACTGTACGACCCGCATGTCGTTACGAGACGAGAGACCGAATGGGTCGCCGGAACGCGCGCGTGTCTCCTCGTATCGTCCCGCGGACGGCGAGGCCACAATAGGGACACATGTCAAAACAATTGGCACACAGGTGTATCGAATTTACCGAAGAATCGACGGAGGACGACCGAAAGAATCGTGGCGTTGCGTCAACAGGCCCCTTGTTGCATCGCCGATGCTCCGCGTCGTGGACTGTACCGCTGACGAAACGTCGCGACGCTCCTACCAGTTTCATTTTTCGATCGTTGATTCAGAAATTATTGGTCGATCGTATTTACCAGACAAACTCACCAAAAGGCCTACATCTTTACTCCAACACAACTTCAAGGGAGGCTGCGGACTCAGAAATCCTTTCAAGCGCTAAAATTTTCACAAATTTACCAATGATATTCTCTTTTTAATCTTTTCGTTTCTCGGTAGTTTATAGAATTTTGTTTGCTATCCATTACCCGAGGATTTGGGTTCGATTTATATAGATTCCAAATTTTATTTCAAGAGGAGGTATATGTTTGATGATCTGGTCCATCCGTGTTTGCAAACTGGCGGAAACGGTTCGAATAGATCCACAAGGTGCTGGATAAATAGGCTTCTTTCGCGTACGATCTCTTAGCCCGGCATCCTCGCGTTCTGAAGTTTTTTATCCTTGAATTGTTACCTTTTGTAAATATTATTCTTTAAATGAAGTTACATCTGGAAATAATTTATTCAAATTTATATTTTTATTCGTAGAATTAATGTCTCAACCCCTAAATATAATAATTCGTATCTCACTTTAAGTATTTCTTATATTTTTGCATATCAAGTGCATTCCGTAGTTTGTTAAGACCTAAACTTGCCCATAAATGCATAAACATCCTCGGTGTAGCGATCAAGTGCGGAAAAGAAATTTCTCGCGAGGCTGGATCGGTAGAGCAGCTCGAAAGCGTAGCCTAAATATCCACCGAAATCCAGAAGAGCATCGATCAGTCGGGGAAATCTCTTAACGCCGACGCGATTCATCGATCTGTCGTGGCCGGATGCTGAATGGGCAGCGATTCGCGTGTCTCTCGGGCCCCTGGTAGCGTACACCGGTTATCCGTTCAGTTTGCTCGATCGTTTCGAGTATCATCGACATCGTAAGTTACGATTATCGTCTTCGTAAGCGCGCGCGCCTATCGGAGCGTGTACCCGGTGCCCCGGAGACGGGCCAGCCTCTCGTTCGAATAATAGACGACAAATAAAAACTACCTATGACAATTTATTCGCGACGTTCATTCCTACGAACGGTTACTCGAATAAGCTTTCGTTCGACGCGAAACATAAATCGATCGTATCGTTCGGACTCGGACTCGGATTATATCACCGATCCAAAGTCATTCGTCTTTCACTCGTTAGAAGCAATATTTTAATTTCTACATTTATTTTGTGTAAATTGGAATACGCGTGGTTTTTTAAACGATCGAGTTATGGGTAAAAGGTGGTTCGAGGATCGGTTATTTTTCGATTTTACCCGGAAGTGGCCCCAAGAAGAGGTGTTCGAAGGCTTCTTTCGGCTTGGACGGAGAACGTGGCGAGGACGAGCGTTGTTTCAGCGCGAAAAGCGGGAAAGAGGCGAGGCGGTCGAGGGAACGCGTGGGAGTGAGCGACGGTGAAAACGCCGCGGAAGGAGAGACGAGCAAAAATAAGAGTCAGTCTGAGCGAAAGAAGAGGGTAAATGGGGACAAGAAGGAATTTCTGTCTCTCTTTCGATACGAAACTGGCGCTGAATAACTTTTTCGATGAATTTTTTCCAAACATTGTGTCATCATCATTGAACACTGTATCGCGACAAAATTGATCATACTCAACAGGGGTGAGCTTACTGATAAAAATTGCTTTCTAGCCCATTAAGAAAATATAAAATTCTGCTTCTTCCGCCGTGCATAATCGTAACCATGTGTTTTCGTTTAAATCTTTTAAATTGCCGGTACGGGCGATGTCCTCGGGTGAAAATCGCCCTGACCCGCATGTGGGTCAGCGGACAGCCAACGACGTTAAATATAAAGTTTCATTGAAATTCGTTCAGCCGTCTAGACGCAGTACCGTTTACGTCCCCACCCTCTACGAACGTATGCAAATCAACGAACAATAAAAAAAAAACCTGTCTTTTCGCGAAATTTTTCTGGATCGTTTCTTTTCTGCTGTAAAAAATTCTTTCGAGACCGTAGTCTGGTACGATACTCGAAGATTAAATTATTCGAAGTGCCCTGCGCGAAACGAAGGCAAACGGGCGTTCCGCGGGCAAGTGTTGGTGGTCGTACGACGAGCGTCGGTTTCGAGTCGATGTCGTGGGGCAAGAAAGGCGGGGGGGAGGGGGGCAGAGAACACGGGACCGAGGCAGAAGACGACGAAGAAGGTGGTGGCGGAGGAGGAGGAGGAGGAGGAGGAGGAGGTCGTAGCTGGGAGGGGCCGAGGGGGCGAGGGGAGAAAAATGACAATCATCGTCATTTTAATAATATGCAAAGGTATAGTCGACTTCCACGCCGGGCAAGTGTGGCCACAATGGCGTTATATAATGACAAAGACACGCCGGGTCGGCTGGGTACCTTTCGCTCGACAAAAGGCGCGGCGTTAGGGTCATCCTACCGGACCGGAACATGTTTTGTCCGGCGCGGACAAATGTCACCGATAATGTCTTCGGGGGCTACGGGACCGTAAAAGTCGAAATAACTGTCGGAACGGAAAATATTATTCGGGATTCGTGTCGCGTTTACGCCGAATCGAGCCGTGAAGTCGATCGAGACGCTCTCCTACACGCTCGATCGGCGAGAATTCACAAAAACGTCCGAAATATTCCTGAATTTTCCTCCATTTTATTTGTACAGAGTTCATGTATGCATATTTCGAGTAGAGAAAATTCTTTCGATGGTTCTCCCCCCCTCCCTTTTCGATACAAAATCTACCAATTTAACACGGTCTTCTTTTCCCGTATTACTGTAAACAGTACCCTGACAATCCGGCCAGCACCACCTGTTTACACAAACTCTTCCTCTCGCCTCAAAGAACGCGTTCTTAAAGTTCGCCCATTAAAATTCAAACACCGCCCAGGTAGAAACACCGGCCTATTTCAACATTGTCAACCGACATGACATTTATCGATCACGCACCAGCTACCAGAGAATGATTCGAACGTTTTCGCGAACCGATCGAATCGCTCCAACAGATGTTATACAATTTCGACGATCGAAAGTTAGTCGGGCAAAGGTGTAACTTCGTTCTTACATCATCAAGTATTCATTTTAAGTGAGGCTACTCGTCGTCGAGTCTTACACTTATTTATTTATTTGTTTGACGGGTAAACACTCTTTATGAAATTACATGTAACTTACACGGAGGATACATTGATCTCTACCTATCTAAATATGCAAAGGAAACCACGAAGCTGCAATTGTGCTTTTAACTAAATATTCAAAGACCCAAAGACCCTAACAATCCGATATGTATATTAAAATAAACAAATTCTTTTTCCTGGCCATTGCACGAACAAATTTAACCAAAAATACCTTTGAAAAATGATTTGAAATTGAATGGTTCATCGTCCCCATAATTATCAAGTGTCCACGACAAATCTAAAAACGACACAGAAGCATTCGTCCGGAATAATTGTAAAGAAAAGGACAAGGTGTTCCGTGAGAGACCCCACCTAGGTATGCCAAAGGGTTAGGCATCGATTTCGCAATATCCCGGGATCGAATTCCTCGGGATCGTGGACCGAAAATCGCGAATTCGCGGTCGTCGAGATTCTAATGGCGGCCGGGATAGGATGTTATTGGGAGATCTTGGACTCTGGTTCGTGGCACGATCGAATCCGCGAGAAGAGGCTACGTTCCGGGTAACGTACGAGGTGATCTTTCACGATCGATCTTCACGTACACACACGTACGCTCGCCGGGGCACCGGTGTGCGGCCCCCCCCTCGTCGCCCCGCGCGTTCCCCCGTCCACGGGGCTCTTTCTCTATACGCTCCGATATTCAAATCGCGAGAGAACGCTAAGCTGGGCTCTTAACGGTACGAGATCCGATGCCGTGGCTCCGCCAAAATCATATCGGGGGAGATAAAAATTTGTCTCCCGGGGCCGCGATTCGTCCGTCGCTTTGGAAACCAGCTGTTTGCCGAGGAAACGTCTCTCTACGTAAAACGGATCCATCCGCGCGATCGGGAACTTCCTCGTTCAAACCCCCCTCAACAAGGGTACGAATATCTTTTCGTTGTGGAAATTGTATCGGTACCGGTCGCTTTAAAGTTACCAGAAGAATGGTCCATTATAGAACCATCCTTGGTCTTTTATTTAGATCGAGATTAGCTTTGGTTACAATAAAAATAATTATAGTCGTAGGAATCTCGAGGATCTATAGGAAAGTTAATACGGTCTGAATTAGTCCAGTTTGCGTAACCGGAATGCTATCGTACTTCGACGCGATTGAAATTTCTCCAGGATGTAATACATCAGAAAATACAACAACGTAATTTATTCATACATACGAGACAGCTCGCATGATGCCTCCTCTCTATCCGCACGTTCGAGCCGTCGCTCCTCCATTATTCCAGCATTTGTTGCGATCGCTCCCGACCAATTTGACTAATCCTTCTCAATCCCTGTTGTACCGGTTATTAATTCCTCGCCTGTTTAAGGGGCTACTTGCGTCTCGAGCGAAAGTATAACTCAATAACGCGTGAAATATCAATTTACATACGCGGCGAGAGTTCGAAATTGGGGTTGAAATTTAGAGCATATGAAACTCGGAGTCACATGAAATAGTCTACTTTTCAAATTCCATCGTTTTGAGATGCAAGCAGAAAAATGTTGAACAGTGAGTGTTGGTTTTAGGTATGTGAGGATGAATTTGACAGAGTGAGAGTCGTTTCTGGTGTGAATGTTTAATTTTGTTTCGAAGGTGAGTTTGGGCAATGACGTTCAGTTGCAAACAGAGCCCAGTATAGAAGAGACAAGTGTGTGTATGTTTTAAAATCCCAAAGTAAAATTTCCAAACCACCCCTTCGATAAAACTCCTTCGTCCGCGATCGAGGGATTTCGGGAACAGGTGTCGGTGTCTAATTCCGATTTTCACCCGGCGAACGCTTCCTCGCGACGATCTTAATGAAAATTCGTCGCTCACCCCCATCGTCGAGTTCCCGCGAGCTAGAGGGGCGGTTTGTCTCCCGCATAAATTTGCATCTTTCACGAAACAGGTAAAACCGACGCACGTTGGTGCCACGGAGGGTTGGGGTAAAACCGTCAGGTGGTTGGTCGTAGGCGAGAAATATCGGTCACCGGAGGACGCGGGCACCGTCGAGTCCCGAGCGCTTCGTCGCCGGCTCCGTGGCTGCTTAAAAATTCGGACAATAGTTCCCCGGTCGTCGGGGTACATTTAAATGTATGTATTCATACGCTCGTGTATTGCTTTGACGAGAGGTGTGGTCAAAATTATTCAAACTGACCCGGACTCTTTTTTTCCTTTCGGTCTGGGACACTTTCTAGCGGAGTGGTGTGCGCCGCTGCACCCACGTACTCCCTCCTCCGCGCCCCTCCGCGTTCCCCCCCCCTCGTCGCGATCCTGGTTTCTCTCCTCTCTACCCTCTCGCGTTTCACCGTTGTCTCCGCGTCATTCTCTCTAGCCATTGTCCCGTCACGTGGTGTCGAATTCGAGATTGCGACGCTCTTCGATTTCGCGGCCGATGATCTCACGTCTCGGCGATCTACGTCCCCCCCCCCGAAACCACCGATCCACGGATCGAGCGACGCCCCCCGGTACCGCCATGCCATTTTTCTTTCAAATTTCACATTTGTTTCGTTTCTTCCCTTTAAAATCTTTCAACTATTAACCCTTTAACTACGGACGATTTTGATGCTAGCTCAAGTCGAACAAAAGGTTAATTGTCTGCCTAAACTTGCTATTTAACCCTTAAGTGGATTATCGGAGTCCTCCCCAATAATGTAATTATTCAAAAATGTATGAAATCCTCCATTACACCACGATTTTTTAAATGCTTCAATTCTGTTGAGATTGAGAGTCCACTTGAGGGTTGAAACGAGTCTCAGACTAAAAAATTATAATCGATATCTTCTTATTCATGAATCTAACAAGTGTAAGTACAATGGGTGGATCCCGAAGGGGTAACTTTTTGGCATTCCTGTGAATATTTCCCACGCAATGGAATCTTTGACTTTAGACGATGCTCGAATTCCAGGAACGCTTCCTCGTTCTAGGATTTATCGAAAAGCAAACCGAGCCGGACTTATTGTTTTTCAATTCAGAATTAATTCTCGACACTTTTCTCGACAAATCGAGCAATTAGGACGTTTTACCCGGAATTCAATTATCGCCGATGGTTCCGAGCGAGCAGTTTCGAGGGAAGAGCCTTTTCCTGATTTGAATCCGAAACGAGGTCGAGTCGAGGGGTGGAAGCTGCGAAACCGAAATGGTCGGTCGGCCACCCAGCGAAATTTCTACCCACATATCATGAATGGACACGGCCCAAGCTGTCCTCTCTATGCCGCGGCATGTTCCCGGCCTGGTCGACTATGACATATGGGTAGCGCAAAAACCGCCAATGCTGATCGATTGGCCACGGCTAACCAACCCCCCCGAACGGTTTCCTCTTTTTCCACCACGTTCTATCCGCTCGCGAACCCTGCTAGTTGTCACCTTTTTACCCCCCCGTTCGTATCCGGGAATGCTGTCCAGTGTAAACACGCTCCTGTTTACCGCAAAGTTACTTTTACCGTAGGGAATTTCGAGAGAACGAACGATCGGACCTAAACTTCGGGTAAAACTAGATTTCAACTATGGCTTTTCGTTATTAGTTTCGAATTCCTTCTTTAGACGAAAGAATCAACGAGCTAGGAGGGTAGAACGAGGTTCCATGACTTGAGCATTGCTCCTCCTTATCGGAAATTTTCCTTTCTACAACCCCCAATCGGTTCCTCCATCACAGTACTGATATTTTATCGAAACTGTTGTCGTCCAATTGGATAGATCCTTGGAGAAAGAAGTCAACGAATACTGAAAGGGGTCAGCGTCGCAGATTTTCTCCTAGTAGGGCAAGGTTCTAGACTCCTCCATCAGGGTCTTCCATCATAGTCCTGATCCTTCATCAAAATTGTTGCATTCATAGTAGATCCTCAGCACCTCAGAATCGACAGTGCAAAGTCTCGTTTTGTGTTCGATTCGAGGTAGATGTTTGGACCAGTCTAAAGTAGTTCACTCGATTGATACTAGGAATAATTACCTCGTTAGATAGACGTGGCCATGAAAATGAACTTATTATAGCAGATCGAACTAGCATTTTTTAACACTCCATAGTCCTCCATCGACCTCAAAGTTCCACTCAATTCTATCGATGAATCTTAGCTAAAAGTGTTATCATCTAAAATTTGATCCCCAGTAGAGCACCTTCCATCCGAATGCTTCACGAAAACAGTTGCCCTCCAATCGTAGCCTGTCGCCTCCGTAACGAGGCACGGCGAAAGCTCGTACCCGCCTCTCGAATTGACAGTGTAAAGTCGTACGGATTGACGCCAATCTTCGGTCTCGTTACGGTGTCTCCCTTGGAAAGTTCCCCCGGAACTCGGTGATGCCCGGTGCTCGCTAATCGGCCGAGAAGGAGCCGGTGTCCCTCGAAACCGACGCCATCCGATCGATCGTCAATCGCGTCCGATATATCGAGTCCTACAAACGACGTCTATAAAAGGTCCCCCCTTTTCCATCCGTCACGGGCACCCCCTCCACCTCCCACCGTCCCCGTGGTCTGCTCGGTCTGTTCACCGTTCCGCGGGCCTCTCTTAGGCCGCATTCGCACGATCCTCGATGCTGGGCCACCTTCGGCACGACCTCTCTCGGCGCAACCTACGGTGAAGGTTTCGCCTGTGTCGTAGGTGGTCGGGCACGATGGTGGCTGCCTGCACGTCCGACGTTCGGCGGATCGGGGTATTCGCGGATGTGTACGCGGATGCACACGAACGCGCGTGTCGGCGATGGCTGGACGACGGTCACTACTCATCGCCGTGCGCCGGGAGCCGAAAGTTCATCGGTACGGTTAACCGGCACGGCTCGGTACGGCTAGGCACGGCTTCTTCTTCTTCTTCTTCTTCTCCTCCTCGTCTTCGTACTCTTCTCCTCTTCTTTCTCTCCGTTCCGCCCGGTCTGCTCGCTCTCTTCCTATCCTCGTTCTTAGAGGTGCCGACGAGGTGACTCTTTGACTCCGGAGCGGCGGCCAACTGTATAGGTCGGCCGAGTTCTAGTTTTAAAGGACATGCACGTACCGTATCTCTGCGCCCTGCGCCCCGGGAATATTTCTAACGCTCGTTACGAAACTGCTCGGCCTGGAAAACTCCCGCGTATCGATCAACGATCGCCGCCGTCGATCATGGTCCTCATGATCCCTCGAAACAATACGCCAAGTGATATTTTCCCCTATTAACCCGTTGACTACTGAAAGCATCTATAGGTGTTCAGTCAGTTGATCAGGTGCGTTAAACGCCTATGAGCGTTCAACCTGTGTGTCACACGAGGCATGATACAATTTTCTGCATACAACTTGTGCTTTGATGAATATTTATTTGCCAAATAAACACATCAAAGCTTCGACCTAAGTATGTGGTTAATTAACGTAGTTTTACAAAACGAAAATGCTGTTCTCAGCTTGACGGTTTTCTGCTAACCGAGCTTGAGGCTCGAATAAAGAAGCGAGACGCTTAGGGTGTGCAACAAACTAGTGTCCTCCTCAGGTAGTACTGACCTTTGCAAGGCAGGGGACTGCACCAATGGATAGAAATTAAAAATACATGCAATGCTTATTGTCAACATGCTTGCATGGAAATCGACCGTGGTCAAAGGGATAAGCAAGTAAATTTCTCACACTTTAAAACCCTAAGATGAAGAACTTTACGGAAGAGTTAATTTCGAAGACAATAGCGATAAGAAAAAATTGCAAACTTGGCCCCGTTTTCGGAGTAACGCTTTGACCCTTGGCTCCTGTTGGTTGCCAGCTTGACGGTCGCCTGCTCGCGATCCGTGCGTGGGATGCTCGTAAAAGTTGATCCGAAACGCTTCCACGCGGACGCGTCGGTTTCGAATGGAATCGCGGTTGATTGCTCAACGCTCCTCTATTTAACTATCGGCGAACGCGAACGAGGCGGAAAAGAAAGTAATGCCACTTTTAAATTGGTGGATCTCTGTCCTCTCGATTCCCTCCTTGGACAGGTTTCTCATTAAAATTTACAATTTCTTTTCTCGACCACACTCCACGCAAATAATTAATCATTTTTGGTATATATTCGAGATAGGTAATCGACAATACGAATTTCCTTTGTTTGTTTTAGGGAATAAAGAAGATTGGATATCGTCTTCGACATCTGAAATCAGTACAACGCCCTTAATCCTTTGACTACTAAAAGTGCTTATAGACTCTCAATCAATCAGTTGACTGTGTGCATATAACGCCTATGACTTGTGCTTGCGTTAAAATTAACCGTAGTCAAAGGGTTAAATAAACAGTAGAACGAGAAAATCGGCTCCTTCGCCATTTTGCAATCTGTGACTTGGTTTTCGATACTCCAGCAGTTTAAATTGCATATGGCGCCTGGCGGTCAGCTGACTGGAATACAAATGGCGCGCTGTTAAACTTTAACCGTTCGTATCTCGAAAACAATGCCTCCCGTTGCAAAATGGCAGAGGAGTTTTCGATTTCTCCTCGCGCGAGGAAGCATTTGCATAACTCGAATCATCGTTTCGAAATGCAGGGCGCAAAATTTAAACGGAACTTGCAATTAGATCGGATTGCTCTCCTAAATATTGGAAAGAACAATAACTTTCAAGCGTGGATACGCAACAGCATGTGCAGAGCGAGAAGCACGATTGCCAATCCCGGACAGATACGCCGATCCTCTTAAATCGACCCAGTCACGCTCGCGGCCGCAAACGTTGAACGACTATCAAAAACCCGCGCAAAAGACGAATACCGCGAGACCCGCGTTCGATTCCCTCGGCGAACCAGGTCAATTAAGAACGGCTGGATGCACGCCACACTCATCAATTAACGACATGTGACCAGAAAAGAGCAAAGTTCCGCGTCGAAAGGACGACATTTAGCTCTTCGCTCAAACGCTCGATACTGTTCCTTCGCTATAATCGCGTTAATCTGCTCTTATGGACCCAGGAATTCCACGGACGAAATACTATTTTTAAAATTTATCCAAACGCGATAAATATCCACTCTTCCAAAAAATTCTCTATCAGAAGGAGCTCGATACTTTGAGAAGCTATTTTCTCTCGAGGTCCCGGGACCAGCAGCTTGATAAATACACGGATCGGGATGCACGGAGGCATTGATCAATTAAAGTCGACTGATTACTCGGACGCGGGTCTCGTGACGGTGAACGGACGAGGGTCATTACTGCCAGAAGCCAAAAGTTCACGGTTTGAACGGCGAATCTCAGCGATCCCCCCTGCGTTCGGGCCAAAGGATCGTTTCCACCTCCGCGGTCGCGACAGAGGCGGCGGGGAAACGACGTCAGCGAGAGCCAGCAGAAGTCCCCGGGTCTCTCGTCGCCGGCAGCCGGTGGCTCTTTGCCTCTCAGCGACGTCGTAGAGACCGACCGAGTTCGAGTTTTAAAAGACGGGGCGACACACAACACACGAGAGTCGTGAGCGAGCAGAACGCTCGCCAGCAGCCTCGAGTTCTCCATAGCTCTCCGCTCCCCGATATATAGGGCAACCGTAGACTCTCACGGTTTCTGCGAGCTATTCATCTGCATACTCTTCGACCGCCGGCCTCTCCTCTCCGCCTACCGTTTTTCTTCCTCCTTCGATCTCCTTCCTATATTCGCCTCCGCGCGAGCACGCGCGCCCGCCAACCCTATCCAGCCCGCGAAATTTATCGGATTAATTAATAGACCATAAAGGAAATTCCGACGAGCGGATAAGCAACGCGACCGCGCTACAAACAGTCGAGGGGTTATTCAGACTTTCGTCGACTGGAAAAAATTAGTCAAGATTAGACCTCGAGGAAAATATATCCAGACAAAGACTTCAATTTTAAGGGGGCTGTACGAATAAGATTTGTGGGTAGTTTCCAATTGTCTGAAAACAGAGTCTCGTTCACGTGGACAATTCGAGGGGTTTGGTACATAATAATCAACAAGTTTAGATGTCAGAACAGTCGAGGGTAATTCATACATTCGTCACCTGGCAAGAATTAATCGTCAAGATTAGACCTCGAAAAAAATATATCCAGAAAAGACTTCAATTTTAAGGGGTCTGTACGAATAAGATTTGTGACGAATTGTGGGTAGTTTCCAATTGTTTGAAAACAGAGTTTCGTTCACGTGGACATTTCGAGGGGTTTGGTACATAATAATCAACGAGTTGAGACTTCCATTTTAAGGGGGCTGTACAAATAAGATCTATGACGAATTGTGGGTAGTTTCCAATTGTCTGAAAACAGAGTTTCGTTCACGTGGACAATTCGAGGGGTTTGGCACCAATTTTGAGTGATTCTCCAAAAAGAAAATTGAGAGATGACGATCTAAATTGTTCAATCTAGGTGTTTGCAGCGTTAGGGTATCCTCGTTAATTTTATTCGATGCACCCTAATCCTGGGGCTTTGAATCACATATGTAACAAGAATCGGTGTCTTTTACTGTGACGAAAAGTCACACGAGCGTAGCGCGACGCGAGAAGTCTACGGCGGGTTAATTGTGCAAGAAACAATTATCATTAATAGTATTCGTTTAGACGAGATCGAAGATTTTATTCAGCCTGTTGATGGAAGGCGGGATAAACTTCTTATTCGCAATCGCGGTGGAATCTTGCAGGTAATTAAGCAACAGCCAGAAGTTAAGAAACTTTTATCTTCGACGACGAAGAGAGACAATCGCCGTGCTCGGTATGAAGCAAAGATTAGCGGATCTTCGGGCGAAACGACCAAGCGTTTCCGCATTTTTCACGAGAAATCCACTTCGCACTTCTCAAAGACGAAGCAATCCCCTCTTGTGCAAACGTTTCGACGACGATACAAAAATTCTAAATTTAGATACACTTTGTGAAGTCCTGGTCAAAATCATCGTACCCCTTCCAACGTTGCAATTTTATTTTATTATCATTTTCCTCATCCTTCGAATGACGACACTAAAATTCTACATTTAGAGGTACCTCACGAACCTCGAGTCCTAGTCAGAAAACATTGCAATTTTATTTCATCATAATTTTCCTGATTCTTCGAATTTACCCTCCCATTTCGGACATTTCAAAATGTCTGCGAAAGGGATTCGTAAAATTCCATGCATGCGCCATCAGCTTTAGTTTAAATGTACATAAAAAATAATTCAGAAGGTAGAATCCTCTTCGTTGCGGGGCCGGTGTTCGCAATCGCCATTGTCCCCGCGAAAGAGAGAGCCGCAATACAGAATTCGTGGACGTCCGCGGCGGTGCTGGGGGGGTGGCGGGGGGGGTAGGCGGTGGAGGAGTCTTAACCGGGAGAATAATAGAAGTAGGAAGCGAAACGTCGAGGCGGCGGCGACGACGTCCGGGGAGGGGGAAAAAATCGCCGAAGCACATTACACGAAATCACAATGTTTAATGAAAATTGCGCGAGGTCGCGTTACACGAGGCCGACGGGGTGCAGGATGGACGGCGTCCCAGGAGGACGGAGGCCACCGCGACGACCGGCGTCGCCTCGTGTAGCCACGGCTCCGACCGAATCGTGACGCGGCGAAGCGGTATTCAGATTGCGCTCTTAGCGGTTTCGTCGATTTTTTTCGCCGCGACAAAAGAGGGAGGGGGGGAGTTTCTGTAACCACTGGTCAGAAGCTGAGCGCTTCCAGAGACGACCGAGAGCCGCTCGTTGCCTCGCAAAAACGCGTACGATTGCCTCTGCGAGCGCGAAAAATTCGAATCGAAAGAGGCAGGTTGGGCCTTTGGGTTCTTAGAACCTTTTGGCAATCTTTTTAGTACGTTTCAAAGTTCTTTTAATACACTGAACACTCTCAGAGGGATACTCTGTACGTGGAGAATGGAAACAGATATGATACAATATTTTTAAACGAAAAATGATGACAGAAATTTTTGTTTATTAGCTGCGAATAATGTTCTTTTATATAACAGTATTTGGGAGCACATAGTGATCCATGCAAGCACCTATGCAAGCTTTATTCCATTACTGGCAATTTTTTTTAGACATCTCAGAGTTCTTTTAATATTTTAGACATCGATACTCTGTTCCTAGAGAATGAAAACAAACAAGACATAATATTTTGGTCCAAATGAAAAATGACGAAACTTTTATTTATTAGCTGCTTAACTGGTCGCGTAAATATCGCATGTTCAAATATAAGAACAAACTTCCTCTCTAAGAAAGTATTATTTCCTTACTGCGAATTTCGAGCTCCTTTGGCAATTTTTTTGGAACGACTTAGAGTTCTATTAATATCCTAGACTCAGAGAGATACTCTGTTCGCAGAGAATGAAAACAGAAAGTAATATTTTGGTCTAGACAAGAGAATGATAGGGGTTGGGATTTTGTTGAATTTCTAAAATTAAGAGAACCGCGATGAAATTGTTTTCCCCTGTTTTCGAAGTTTCGTATTAGCGAGCGATATAAAATACTTGCATATTAATATCACCGTGGGTACAAGTTTGCCAGAGTTTCCCCGGTGTTCTACATTAAAAGGACTATTAGCGAGACAAAGGCAATTATCCAGGGACACGATTTCCATCTTTGAGTCTACGAACTTCTCGCGAGACGAAACGAAACGGAAAGTTCCGCGTGCATTCTACGAAGCAGGATTTCAATGCAGCTTCGTCGTTCGCGATATCTGCCGCGTCGGAGCTACTTGGAGCTACGATTGTCCGCGAACGCGAGAAAACAATGATCGACGCGACTGGCGCGAAGTAATATTCATTTGTCGATGGTCTGCGTAGACAGGGTCGAATCTACTGTGGAATCTAGGAAACTTAAAAAAGAATAAAACTTTTTATTTAAGCAATTTTCGAAAATATGAAAGACCAATTCCTTTTGTTCTCGTTCCAGCTCCGATTCTTTCCAAATTTCATTTAAAAATCTTCAGAATTATTGTATATCTATCATTATTTCCACTGTTCTTAAAATAGATCATTGCAGGAGAGTATTATTAAAATATTTTCCTGTAAATTTTCTATGTTGGAGCTGCAACTCCTAGAAAAATAACAAAGTAAGAAGATGGACTTCCAAACGATGATCGATAAAACAATGTAATGGAATTACAAACTGTAAAATATAATTGAACATCGTTCATCAAACATTCCCAGCTATTGGAGACTCGCTCTTCTTGTACAGCTTTGAACCTAGAAATTTCTTTAAGAAATAGCTAATTTGTTTCCATACGATCGACATATTAATTTTCCATATTTCAAAGAAGGAAGGGGCCCTTGAAAGTAATTAGTTTCTGGCCCCGATAATCGTAGGTCCGTTACTGGAGACCAGGCGTTCTTCGCGAACGACAATGGCCGTTTGCCTACGGTATTGTCATCGGGGTTTTATCTGTTACGCGTTGATTGCAAAAGCACGCGTCTAATAGAGGCATTCAGCGCTCGACGGCTCGCATAATATCGGTCGTTTATTAGCCGACGCTTAAGGACGAGTGTCGATACATCACGTTCCAAAACGGAGGCGCTATCGATAACGTTACGGGATAAATCAGGATTTAAATTCGTGATAAATTCGAAATAAATTTAGATTTGACCTGGTTTCGAGCGATCCCAAGCTGGCCAGGGGGACGCGTCCGGTGTATTATTATTAAATCGACGGTCAACAGCGTCTCCGGTTCGAACGATTAGAACGTAGGCCCGTGAATATTTGCAGAAACGTTAATACATGTAGTCTAGGGAACATCTGCTTGGCGGAAGAACCGTTTCGCGGCGGGTTCTGTTCTACTTGGCCGTTAAGGATTCCTCTATCCGCCGTAGCTCTCACATATGAGAGACCGATGCCTATCGAGAAACCACCGTATCTTCTGCCTCGCTGAACGGTGCAACACTGTACGTTTCGATCGTTACCGAAACGAGATCGTTATCGCGATACGGATGCGCGATAGATCAGCGACGCCGGTGATTTCCGCGCCACGTTCAAGGATGCGACTCGCGCCGGCAAATTCTGCCCTCCTGAACGCCTTATCAAACCCGATATCGACGATATTTTTACGGGTTTTATCGTCACAAAGACAGAGATCTTAAAACAAAGACACACTGTCCCCTCGGTGATCAGCGATATTCTAACAACATTCATTCGGGAGATATTGTCTCGTAATTTGTTCAAAATCGCTGCCTCTGGTCAGGGGCCAAGTATTAATAAGCATAGTAGTGTCTTGGATCGCGAAAGATTTTCGACGATTTGCACAGAGATAAAAATACAGATGCCATTTGTATTTTTCTTGAGGGTCGTGGGGGGTTCAGAAGGGGGTCGTTGAGAATCCCTGGATCGATCGTCGATGAGGAGGACGTATTTCAATCAATTTCACGCGACCTATGCACTCGTCCGTCGCGCGTGTAATCATCTCGCCGGCCGACAGCGAAATTTACGATTTTCTTTTTCGTCAACGCGTGCGCCCTAAACCTTCGCGCGGCGGTTCGCGTCCAGGAACGCGGAAACGAGCCTCTAAGCGGACAATTTTAATTTCCGAGGTTACGAACTCCCGCGGACCCGTGTACCTGGATTTACTGGCAGTTACAACTTCCTCGAGATACAGGCGACCAGGGGGTAGCAGAGTTTTACATTCCAACATCCTAGCGGACCCGACGCTTCAAACTCCCCTGGAAAAAATTCACCGCCTCACCGGAGGATCGAGAATTACAGACGCTTGGATCGAAATATTCGTCAAAGTTCGAGCTCGTATAACATCCATTATTCAGATTTTTGGCTCATTAACCCTTTGTATTTGGACCACCTACTCTACTAATTCAAGCACATTTCCTTACGAAATAGATAGCAAATATCCAAGTGAACATATATTATTTTAAAACAATGATATCGTTGTATTCCCTTAGAGAGTACATCCAAATTCTTTATCGAATGTCCCTTCAGAGGGGTCAGACATAATCTTTCGTAAAAGTCCGAGTCGGAGCCGTCGTGACCCATATGTGGGTCGACGGACAGTTACGGTACCGTACGGAGCGATCGAATCTCAGAAATTTTTTAATTTCTATAGGGGGGGACGCGCGTTCCAAGTTTGGTAGGACGATTTCGCGTAAGCATCGGGGGTCTCGTGATCGTTTAGGCGTCCAGGTGGCAACGGTCTGAGAGTATAGGAGGCACAGTTTGTTCAGCAACGTCGGACATATCTCGCGGAATAGCGACGTCGTAGCGCGGCGCGGACTGGCTGCTGCCCGATCCCTAAGCGAAGTGAAAGTTAGATGTGTGGGCACGGGATGCGCACGAATTCATTTTTTCGGCCTCATCGTGGACTTTTTTTCCAGCGTCGCGGCATCAGTTCCCATGTATACCGACCTAGCCTATATGGCCGGCGCGATATCTTCCCGCACATGCACACGGTTGCCAACCGTTTTCCACATACACACACACCTTGAACGGGCGGCAGACAACCCTGGCCACTCTCACTCTGTCTCTATTTCTTCGTATCGCCGTTACCAAGCCGCGTGTTCCACCGCGTCCGGGGGTCCCCGGTGCTCGGTTCTCCTTGTTCCGCGCCGTGCGCCTTCCATTCCTACGGCGACGTAGAAGAGCAACTTGTACAGCTAGTACTCCCGTGGCCTGGGTCTCTAGCCCGTGACTTATCGGCTCCGCGCGCCTACCACGCCGTCCCCTAGCCCCGGAGAATCGATGCAGGACGACCAAGCTACCAGGCCTCTCTCGTGGGATCTGGGATCCCCGTGACCAAGGATCTCCAGGACGCGAGAGATCGTCCAAGGCAACCTGGTAAACGGGGACAGCCCTCCGCGAGTACGAGAAATCCATTTTTCCTTCGCCTCAGAGTCTCTTTGCGTTTTGCTACCGTTTCGACGCCATTACACGCGCGCCGCGACTGTATATTGAACGATTCGTGACCAATTACTCTGGTCAGCGTGTGTATTATTCGTCTTATTACGAAAGTGAAAGTTAAATTGGAATATTGGACTCTAGTTTGCCTAAAACATCAACACGAAGGATCAGTAGGTTTCTGGAAGCCTCTTTGCATTTTGCTACCGTTTCGACGCCATTTTGAAACGCGACACATTACCAATTACGCTGGTCAGCATGCTTATTCTTTGTTTTAATACCAAAGTGAAAGTTAAATTGGAATATTGGACTCTAGTTTGCCTAAAACATCAACACGAAGGATCAGTAGGTTTCTGGAAGCCTCTTTGCATTTTGCTACCGTTTCGACGCCATTTTGAAACGCGACACATTACCAATTACTCTGATCAGCATGCTTATTCTTTGTTTTAATACCAAAGTGAAAGTTAAATTGGAATATTGGACTCTAGTTTACCTAAAACACCAACACGAAGAATTACTAGGTTCCTTTGGAGCCCGTTTGCATTTTGCTACCGTTTCAACGCCATCTTGAACCGCGCTCGTCGATACATTAAACGATCCATGACCAATCACGTCAATGCATGTATTCTTCGTCTTATTACGAAAGTGAAAGTTAAACTGAAATATTGACTCTAGTTTCTCTGAAGCCAGAATCGATCAGCAATCTCTAAAAAACTTTGAACTTGACCGTGTCAGTTTTTTAGGTTATCTCTCTCGAAACGATTGGTAACGTCACCGTCGAATAAACTCTAGTCGTTTTTAATATTTAATTTTCTCATGGACCAAGCTCACGCCATTGCTCGAAAGAGGCTAGGAGCGAAATATTAAGTACACCGGTAATTAGGAATTTCTGTCATCGAGTGTTTGGAATTTCGGAGCGTCGAATATTGCTCAAAGCAAATGAAGCATCAACTATCGAGTCTTTTGAAGTATTTGGAAATTGGTGATATTGATTATATTGTAGTTTGCAGCGCGCGAAGGATTAATTGCTAGGCATTTCGACAAAATGGATACTCGACAACGCGGTCCCTCGATTATTCGGCAGTTCAATGCACCGTTTAAGATATCAAACAATTTATAATTCAAATGTCTATAAAATCGATTCCTTCGAGCACCATCCAAAGTTTTCAGGGTCCCCAAATCTTTCTAGCCACGTTTTTAGAGAATACGTAATGCGTACGAAAGATTCGCGAATTATTTGCTTTCGATCGATTTTGGCAGCTGTTATTTTACTAATAGAGCAACAAGGAATTTTTATGTTGGTTGTAAATCGTAGATAGCTGGTCGTAGCGTCTGTGAGGATTCCATATGATGCGAAATCGTGGCTCGTTATCGGCCGTGCGATCGCGATCGCTCGCTGGAAATCGTCTAGGACCGAAATTTCTTGCTCCAGATCGCGGCGTCTGGAAATGGATATACCGCGAATCCTGGTCAGAAGAATGCACGACCTTTCTAATCGATGTAGGCAATCCGTCTTTTCTCCTTACCTGTATGCCCAGTATATCTTCCGCGATTTTTTTCGGCGATCTCTCTCCGGTTCACACAGCGATCCCGTGTAATTCCGACGAGATTAAAATCTTCTACCCAAGAAACTTTATATTTCGCGTTAAACTGTGCTTTATCCGCGTGCATTGCCCAACAAAGACTCGCCAGCCATCGTTATTTCGCCCTTAAAATGAATTTGATTGAACGTGTCCGCGTCGATCCTTATTTTATATCAATTTCCGTATCCGTCTAAAGAAACTTTTGTTTATTAGCTGCGAGTAATGTTCTCTTATATAACTGTATTTGAGAGTACAGAGTGACCTATAATGGCAGAGTGGTCGATTAAATATCGCGTGTTCAAGTGTAAGAAGAAACTTACTCTCTGAGAAAGCATTATTCCCATCACTGTAATCGGTATTAACGACCTCGTGGACGGGCATTAAATAGTTAAAATAAGGAATCGATGTGCCAGGATCCAAGATTTATTAAATCGGACTCAAAAGTCGGTACTTTTTTAGGCGAAGAAAAGAACGCTTCTCGTGCAATTTGTTTGTTTCGAGGCAGACGTTCTAGGCGTTTTGCAATCACCGTTGCCGATACAGGGAAGCAAATTACGCGATCGCCGTATCCAATGCTCTATTTCTAGCGTCTAGTTATCAGTTCCTTGCACTTAAAGGCACCATCCGCGCGGCTGTAAAATCGTTTCGCGGGCGACGAGAAATCGACGAGCACCGACAGCTCCGTGGGATCGAGATCGCGCCGATCGAAATTTTCTACGGCGACTGGCAGATAGCATTACTGACCCGTTTCGGTGTTCGATTATCTTCGCGAAGGATTCCCGTTCGCCTCCGTGCGATCGAAAACAATTGCAGCATGAAACCCACGGAAATTCTCTCGAAATAAAGTTTGCAATTTTAGTCGAATTTTTTGCATCGAAATTCGTTAACGATTAGAATCATGGAGTAGTGAAATTTCTTTTCGGTGGTCAGACGCTTCTATTTAATTTTGTAGTGCTCCTTGTGTTAGAAGAAACAGAAATTATGCAATGGAAAGATGATCGAACCTTTTCTTGAATTACCTTGCACAGTAAATTCGATAAACTAATCCTGAAGCACGACAGTGGGCTCGTTTCTCGTGTCATCTATTTATTTGCAAATAGAAAGCTACCTTATCAGGTGCCAGAGTTAATAATTTTCGTTTTAATTTCGTAGTTTTGCTAATTTTATGGAGTATCGCGGAAGAAATCTTCGAATATAGGAACGTTTCGATAAAATGCATATTCGGTTTCACATCCAGGCGACTTTTTCGCCACGTTTCGTTGAAAGCATCGTTCTCACCGGAAGCTGGAACAAGCATCGCGATAGATAAGCAGTTTAGGGTCGCAACAACGTGAAAAGAGGTTCTATCCGCACGGCGATCGGGATATGTCGCGGTCTTCTTTCACGCGGGAGGGGTTGACGAAAACAATAATGTACAAGGGTGTGAGAAAGCTATCGATCCGGGCGAAACAATGGCCTCGCCTGGAACGTAACAAATGATCGTCTTCTTATCTGAGGAACGATGAGCACACCAGCAACGTCACGGTCAGCTCTCCCGGCAAAAATTGCCGTTCCCGCACTATTCTCGAACAATACTTGTCCATTTTTATTCCTCGATGTCCATTGCGTCCGCGCCGACCTCGTTCTCTCCTCGAATCATACGGAAGCAAATACTTTTTCACGCCAAAACCATTTCTTCTCTTTATTACACTCAGAGATCGTTCGAATAGAGGGATATTTACTTAAAATATATATATCGTGAGTTTCAGGGATGACCATTTGGTGTTTCGTTGAAAATATGGTCGAAGAAAGAATTTATGTAACTTCTGATTATATTCAGAGTTCAGATTGTTCAAGTACAGGGATATATACTTAAAATAGATATCATCGTGAGTTTCAGAGAGGTAAGGGTTGAAAAGAGTTCAGGATCATTTGGTGTTTGGTCGAAAATATGGTTGAAGAAAGAATTTATGTAACTTCTCATTACATACAGAGTTTAGATTGTTCAAGTACAGGGATATATACTTAAAATAGATACATCGTGAGTTTCAGAGAGGTAAGGGTTGAAAAGAGTTCAGGATCATTTAGTGTTTGGTCGAAAATATGACTGCACAAAAAAATTTATTTAACTTCTCATTACACTCTTAAATTATTCAAGTACAGGGTTGAAAAGCGTTGGATGACCCATGTCTCTTGATGTTGTCGATACATAAACAATCTCTGGGGATCTAGATCGAAACCGATTCTTCGTTTAATCCAGATGTGAGACTTAGCACGAGACGAAATCACCCTGAAACGATCCTGAAATGAAATTTCATCAGTCGATACACCCTCTCTGCAGGAGTCGCGACGATACACGCTCCTTAAAGATTTCCTTTCGCGTCCCGTTTCGCTCTCCGGGTTTCCTCCGCGATACCCAGAACAAACCGTGGCTCGAGAGAGAGAGAGAGAGAGAGAAAAAAGAAAAAAAAAATGATTGTTCGTCGTCGCCGTAGCGCCGTTACCGTTTCCCATCGCGTTCTCCTGGCATTTACCTTATTATCCCGCTCGGTGCTCCTCCATTGCTCGTTATCGCGGGGCCATTAAATTTTTAAACATGCTACTCCCTTTTCGTCCCGTCGAACGATTCCCCCGAATAATAAAGCACTTCTGCCGATCCCGTGCATCGCCGAGTGGCCCCGTAATACGTTATCATAGAACAAGAGTGGGACTTTCCAAGCGGCATTCGTCGGAATCCTCCCGCACACGGGCGCACACGTACGGGGTCTGAGGACGAGTAAGTAGCTCGACTCCGAAGCCAATCAGTTCGCGTAATGGAGATCGATAGCCATAAGCCGATCTTCGCGATACACGGTGCGTTTCCGTCGAGCGCATAATACCCCGGTACCCGTGCAGACGTGCTCCTCGTCCTGCGATACCCGTCTACGAGCTACGTCTGCTTGGCGAAACGATAAAGCATCGAAACAGACGTTCCACCGTCGAATTGGGACACCGTGTAACTCTGTTGTTGACTTTGCTCGCAATATACCGTCCGAATATCTACCAAATCCATCGGTAAAACCAGTCAAATTTCCTGGGAACCGCTATTATTATTTATTTGTTTTCCGTAGAAGATTTATACTGCAATTTTATAATTACTATTCTCCAGTCTAAAGATAAGATATCGATATTTATTACAAGCATTCTGGCGATATTTGCTGCGTTGGCCACCAGAGGGCTACGTTCTTGACTCTCTCGCAAGCGCTCGATGAACTGACTTATAGACGAATCCATTAGCAGGCCCAAAACGAAAAAAAAGCGACACAGCTTTTTGTTAGAAAATATAAGTAGTAGCCAAAGAATCTAGAAACTCCCATTGCTATATATTTAATAATTTCCGTCGAGTGTTATTTAAATTATTCTTACAATAATATTATTTGCTCCAACTGCTCGTCGATCCTACAATAGTACCAAAGCCTACTTTTTAATTCTTCGCACTCCGAATGATATTTTAATTTTGTTACCAGCAGCTCCCAACGCTTTCAAATCTTTTATTTAAAATTAAAATAGAGGAACAAATAAATTCAACCAAACATCTATTTTACTTACAGTACTGTTGTATATTGTAATTTTCAAGCATATGGTATCTCTTTGGCTTGCAATAGGAGTGTTAATTCGTTTGAAATATTAATTGTAAAAAAAGCAATAACGTCGTAGATTTTCCCGTGGAATTTCGAAAGAATCGCGATCGTTTACGGGGCGGCAAATTAGAAACGAGCCCCCCTCCCCCCATGCTTGTAGCTACGGTAAATTCGTAGGGTTGTCCCCGATGGTATCTGGCGCGCAGGGCCCGATGACGTCCGTTCCGCGTTATCGTTGAATAAACCGAAACTAAAAAACGGACGGATGAACGGACGTTGTCGAGATGAAATGCTGGCACTGTCCACTGGTGCCCCACCTGTGCCCTTATCTGTACAAACAACGCGTATCCCGTCGGTTACAAAGAGACACGGGTCACTCGGGGCCCTCGAAGCCGTTTCCCTTCTTTCTTTCCGGTTCCCGGCGCGGCCCGCATACACCAGGCTTCGAGCAGAAATCAAACAGATACGAGAAATACTCGGGCCTTTTTTTTTTTTTTTTTACCACTTTGTCAGAAGAAACTGGGTTACCTTGACTTTACATGCAGTTACAAAGAATAAACGCGGCCGAAGAGGGGGGAAAGAGATTGAGGGAAAAAGGTGCGAAACGACACGGTTGAGCACTGGGTGGAAGTATTCGAGGAATTACCAGCCGGACTATTCAAAGATTGGCAAGAACAATCAAGGCTTCTCTAGCGAGTCTTTCGAGCACGGAATCGTATTAAACGTCTCGACCCTCTTTGCGGGGTCCTTTTCAAACAATTTTAGAATCTTCCGCGGATCGCGTTAAAATATTATTCGAGCCACGATGGTAAACGTTTTCGAACCGAGTATTTGCATTATTTAAAACGGCAGTCTCACCATTTAATTAATAACAGATCGAATCGGAGAAAATAGATACTAGACCCTTTAGTAATTAACTTTGGTACATAAGGTTTAGGTCGATGCTCAATTTTCTTATTCGATCATTCTTAGCTAATTATATTATCAAGTTGACAACTCTGAAGCCCACATTGTATTTACAAACCTATCTTGTATAATTGAAAATTGCATAGTTTTTAGACAAGAAAGAAGTAACAATCACGATCATAGTATTTATCCAAGAGCAATCACTAATAGTCAACAAAAATTAAAATAAATTATCCAAAGCGAGAATGCTCGAATTTATCACATATTTGTATAAAAATCTTTCTCAATTTCCATGACGAAGGTGTGTGAAATTAATTTTGGCGATCGAATTCGAGCCACGTCGTTTCTCGCGAGCATCGTTCTCGCGCGGGATCGCGTGCGCGAATCGACCGATTAGAAATCGTTTTCAGCGGATGCACTTTCGATGCGCGCTGTACGTGTAGGAGCGTGCAGAGCCGCATAATGGAATGACGGACTCACAATGCATCGCGTCTAGGAGTCACAAGGGCCCGCGAGGAGAGTGTTAAGTGAAAGTCAGGTAAAATCCCTGACCACGATGCTCTCCGACCCTCCGGTTTGCCTCGTCGATCCGCCGTGAGCCGCGTACCTGCGAAACGTTTCGCGCAACGAAATTTGCGAAACACGCTCCTGGACGCCGGGGCAACGCCCTGCTCGCCGCACAACAACCTAGAGAAAAACCAGAGGCCAGGAAAAATGTTTTTTAATCCCCTTTTACCATACTTCTGACATACACCAAGATGGACCCGCATAGCACTTGGAAACTTTCATATTATTCTTGAATTGTTGTTGGATTATTTTCTCACGTATAGTGGAGAATTCCTCGAGCATTAGCTTCTCTGAACATTTTTTAAGAAGATTTACCTATCATTATTTTGGAGCTTGAGATGTATAGAAATATCCATATTACACGTTGCATTGCTCGAGCATTAGGAACACGATGGATTAGGTGACTTTTCTGAACGTTTACCTATCATCGTTTTAGAGCTTAAGATAAACAGTAATTCAATTTGAGCTCATCATAGTGTCAAAAATAATATGTTTTCGATACAATTTTTTTTCTGAATTCTCCGGTGTTTAATATTTTGGAAAGGCAGTCTACCAGTGAGTTTGTTATATCCACGCTACGGGTGGGAATAATCCCGACGATTGCACGCGCGATTTCCCTCCTCCTTCGCTATTCTATTCGTTTTTCTTTTCTTTTCTTTTTTTTTGGGTGGTCCACACTTTTACGGATCCTAATCCCGAAAGGCATTATTGGTGCCACGACTGTCCCCGGGACGTTAAGGCTTTCTTTGTCGCGGATCCGGTAAAAATCCACCCCCGAACGCCTCTTCTTACTGTGCCGTGGACCCAACGGCCGAGTTCATCCTCGACGCGTGAGGAGGCACGTTACAGGCGTGAAACGATCCGTAATTTGTCATGGGCAGGCTCGCCGGGGCTATCCCCGTGACGTGTCCTCGGAATAAGGTCACGACTCGACCTCGCAGCTACGGGGCAGGATGTTGTGCCAGCCTGAATGGACCGTTTTGTCCACGCGGAACCGCACCGACCATCTTTTTCTCGCGTCCCCGACGACCGTCCGGAAATCCTTTCACGTTTAATAGATCCGCCTCGCCCGGCGACCAGGCTACGTAAATACCACTTGCCCCCTCGATCCTTCCCCGATAACTGGACTTGGCCATCTTTTTGCACTCTGAACAATTTTTCACGTGATCAAACGCTCTCTTCTATCTGTATTTACTTACAGGATTCTGAAATTAATTTCCTTGGACCTTGGTCCTCATTTTGTAATTTTTGTCGACGATATTTACAAGATTTTGAAACTCATTTCTGTGGACCTTGGTCCTTTATCGACGATAAAAATTACAAAATAACACGTTCTTTGAGAACCAAGGTCTACAGAAATAAATTTCAAGATCCTGTAAATAAATATAGACAGAAGAAAACGTCTGTGGGGGCAACCAAAATTCTTTAGAGTTCAAAATATATCTCCAAGTATATTCCTTGGAAATTTCGACGCTTCTTGCACTCGTCGACAGAGGGCCACACTCTTAACTCTCTCGCAAGTGCTCAACGGACTACCTATTTCCATATACACGTTCTTGAATCAACCTACAAACGAGTCCACTATCCCGCCACGCAGCATCAATTTCAGTGTCCGAATTTCCGGTTCCAAGGCTCGACGTTTCGATGCCCCGTTAGTCCGGGGCGAGTTTTCCCGGTGCAAGGTCCAGTGAAAAAAATTTTCAGCCCGAAACCGGGACGAATCCCCCGGCGTTCCCATGAAAACCTAACTGTTTCCGCGGCCCTAATATTTGATCGAATCTCTGGTTTCAATTGAAAATCAACAAGGAGAGAGCGAGATCGTCGAACGATTCTCGATTTCACCCCGAAAAGAGCAAAAAATCCCGTCCGGGGTGAAAGACACGTAGGGTAGAAAAAACTCCCGTAGATCGAAACGAGGCCGGAGAACGAACTCTCTCGCGGTTTTTAAAAAAAAATGCACCGTTTCGTTTTTCCAGAGCGATATACCTTCTCGCGTCTCTCTCTCTCTCTCTTGATCTCTGTTCCATTCTTGGTCGTCGTTCTACTCCCGGCCTGCGGGCCTTATCTTTACGATATTTGCGCGCAGTATCTCGCGGCGAATACACGGGCCGGGATTTCTTCGCCGCGTTTTCGTTTGTCGGGGAACGAGAGAGGAGAGGAAACCGGGGCTCTTTATCTGCGCCGGAGGCATTAGTTCATGCTACTCAACACACTACTCGCATCAAACTGTCATTCCACTTTCAAACGACCGGACAAAACTACACATGAGAGCTTGATGATCGTGTTCTGCCGGACGATGGTCACAAAAAATCGCTCGAATCGGTGTTCGGCGATCGCAATTTTGCGACGATTACGTTGTCAGGCCACGCATTGACCTTCGTTGTACAACAGCCCCCCTCTGTCACAACTGTTACTTTCGTTCGACAGGATATGACTATTCCTCCACCTGAATGAGAATCGTCGTACGGATGTTTATGCAAATAAATTATTAGATTACGTAGTGTTTATATTGTCTGGTTTCATTAGTCACTACTTGATGCTTCAAGGTATAACTCTATCTGTATCTGACAAGTGCAACGAGTATATATACCTCGTACTAAAGTTCAAATTATCAAACTATACAATGCTTCGAACTATACATATCCAACTCTCTAGACTTGGCTATATTTCACGTTGATTTTAGATGATTTTATAGATAAAAAATGATTACAAGATTATACACGAAGGATTTAAAAATTCCCCTCTTGCATTTAGTCACTTTCCAAGTCACCAACAATCTCTGTCACTACCCAAGTCGATGCATCATCTCTTCTATTATTTGTTGTAGGATTTTGGAGTAAAAAACGTGGAATTTTTATAGTAAAATATATATAGTTTATTAATTGGAAAAATACACAGAATATCGCGACAAGGTCTAGGGAAAGACTAAACAAAAAAATTCTATCATATCAATATTTTACCCAGCCTGCCATATTTAAATATGACGAACCGTGTACACGCATTAAATATGTCGAGCAGACGTTTCTGTTCGGTGGAATTAGTTTTAAAATAAGTTGTACTTTCTGAGGAGGAACGATCTCCGGTCGCCCTTCTTCTTGCGCTGAAAAATAATAGTCGCTTCCGTCTCCCCTCGGCGGCGTCGATTACTTCCTATTACGACGTTACGCCCGGGGTAATTAGCATAGTCATCCACAGGTGGTTGATCGTGAAATACATCGTCGGGGCCGTCGGTACATAGGTACCACCGTATATAAAACGGAAGCTCGGCCCGCGGAGAACCGGAGAAAAAAAGTACGGACGGCGGAGTCCGCCGCGGAATAATAAGGAAGGGGATCCCCGCGAAGGATAATCGACGCTAAGGACGCCCCGGCTTAAGGACGCGGCTCCGGGGTTTCCCCCGAGTAACTCGCCGTCTAGTTGAGTTTTATGAATTTCCTTTCGCGACACGTACCGAGGCGCTCTCTTATTCCTCTTCTTTTCCACGACGGACGAAGATTCAATTGTGTCGAAGCAAATTGCACGAATTCTTGGACGGGCAAACATTTTGGCGAGATTTACTCGCTGAGATGTTGTTGAAATAATTTTGTGGGCATGGTACATGCAACAACAGTGGGGCAAAAGAACATTGTAGTGGACGTTTATGTACATTTTAGCTCTACGTCAAAATTGAAACTTGTTGCACTGGGTGGTGAGATTTCTCTGGTGAAATTATATTTATTGCAAAGATTATTTTGTGGGAAGATTAGTAAACCAATAGTTGGACCATGTGAGAGAACATTGTCGTAGAAGTTTATGTACATTTTAGCTCTACGTCAAAATTGAAACTTGTTGCACTGGGTGGTGAGATTTCTCTGATGAAATTACATTTATTGCAAAGATTATTTTGTGGAAAGATTAGTAAACCAATAGTTGGACCATGTGAGAGAACATTGTCGTAGAAGTTTATGTACATTTTCGCTCTACGTCAAAATTGAAACTTGTTGCACTGGGTGGTGAGATTTCTCTGGTGAAATTATATTTATTGCAAAGATTATTTTGTGGGAAGATTAGTGGACCATGCGAGAGAGCATTGACATAGGATGTTGTATATATTTTAGCTCCAAGTTAAAATTGAAACTTGGTTGTAGCACTAGTTGATGAGATTTATAGCAAGTGGACGAAGTTTCTCTGTGTATATATCTCAGGGAGATCTCGGTTGGAGTTTCTCTGTCCACTTTATGGAATCGAGTCTGGTCGGTCAAAAGGTTCAAAGATCGCGTGGCTATTGGGAAGGCAAGTTTAGCATTGTTTCGACGTAAGTTAGGTCTGCGTGGGTCCACGATGGGCCCACATTGGACGTCGTTTTCTTACCTGAGAGGCGTCGTAAACTGGGAATCTCGGACAGCCGGACATCGTGTGATCCTAGGCTCGACTATGGGTCAGAGGTGCCAGAAAAGCATCTACGGTGCCCTACTCACACATGCCAGATCACGCGTACGTGAGCTCGTGGAGTTTCAGAAAGTCGACAAAGGCAAACTGACGCATGCCCTCTTTCTCGATTCCCCGAAGCTGCCCGAAGTAATTTCGTACCGCCTCGTGGGAGTCGAGAGAGAAAGGTTCACATTTGCCTTCTCGCTCTTGAACAACTAAAATTCGACCTCACGTCCACTGTACATGATTCTAAGTCTCGACTGCCCAAGTATTTTTACTTTCCGACCTATGTAGACGGGCATAAGCAAGGTGCTATAGTGAAACAAAATTTTGTGAAATTTTTCTTACGGAAATACACGTTTTAAGACCCCCTGACCATATTTTAACTATTGAATAAAAAGAAATTCTTTTTTATTATTCCTATGTATGAGCGTACATATGTATATCATTTCAGATATCACTTCTGATATATCTGGCAACGTATGACCATTACTACTGGCCTCTGCGTGCCTCTCGCAGCCTCTGCTGACCACTGCTGACCACCACCGATGCTTCCCACAACGTGTGACGATTACTACATGTTGCTGCTTGCCCCTGCTGGTCTCTGCTTGCCTCTGCAAGCCTCTGCTGTCCCCTGCTGACCCCTGCTGACCCCTGCTGACCCCTGCTGACCCCTGCTGACCCCTGCTGACCACTACTGACCACTGCTGACCCTTGTTAACAACTTCTGTCATGATATATATGTATTAAAACATTGTATAATGTAAATCTATGACAATAAATGATATAATGACAAAGAATTCTATGTGTTCTCATCATTTTTTACCTTCCTCTTCCTCTCCAAATCATTACCTTAGTTATAAGACTCTCTGCAACTCCTTAGTTTCCCTGAACCCACTAGGAAGTCCTGAAACTCAGAACTTTGCTAAAAATTCAGGGTTTTCAAGAATTTTCGGCGTTTCCAAGAAATTTTCAAGATATTCCAAGACTTCCCAGTTGTTTCAGGACTTTCCAGCTGTTTCAGGACTTTCCAACTGTTTCAGGGTTTCCAGCTGTTTCAGGACTTCCAGCTGGTTCGAGATTTCAAAAATTCCAAGTTGTTTCAGGTCTTTCCAGCTGTTTCAGGACTTTCCAAGTTGTTTCAGGACTTTCCAGCTGTTTCAGGGCTTTCAAACTGTTTCAGGACTTTCCAACTGTTTCAGGACTTCCAACTGATTCGGGATTTCCAAAATTCCAAGTTGTTTCAGGACTTTCCAGCTGTTTCAGGGCTTTCAAACTGTTTCAGGACTTTCCAACTGTTTCAGGACTTCCAACTGATTCGGGATTTCCAAAATTCCAAGTTGTTTCAGGGCTCTCCAGCTGTTTCAGGACTTTCCAGCTGTTCCAGGACTTTCCAGCTGTTTCAGGACTTTCCAGCTGTTTCAGGACTTTCCAATCGTTTCAGGACTTTTAATTTTTGATTTTGGCAGCAAGTACGAGAGCTGGACACTTTGGGAATCCAATTTTAACCGGGAAAACGGTCTCTTAAAACTAAGGCAATGATTTGGAGAGGAAAAGAAAGGCAAAAATGATGAAAACACATAGAATTCTGTTAAATTATATCATTTATTGCCATAGATTTACATTATACAAAGCTTTAATACATATACATCATATCAGAAGTTGTCAACAATGATCAGCAGTGGTCAGTAGTGGTCAGCAGGGGTCAGCAGGGGACAGCAGAGGCTTGCAGAGGCAAGCAGAGACCAGCAGGGGCAAGCAGTAACATGTAGTAATCGTCACACGTTGTCAGAAGCATCGGTGGTGGTCAGCAGTGGTCAGCGGAGGCAAGCAGAGTCCAGCAGGGGCAAGCAATAGCAAGTTGTAATCGTTATACGTTGTTAGAAGTATGAGGAATGGTCAGCAGCGGTCAGCAGAGGCCGGCAGAGGCAGGCAGACTTCAGTAGTAATCGTTAGACGTTGTCAGAAATATAAGCGGTGGTCAGCAGAGGCCAGCAGATGCCAGTAGAGGCCGGGAGACGTTGGCAGTAGCCCATAGTAATCGTTATACGTTGTCAGAAGTATCAGGAGTGGTCAGCAGCGGTCAGCAGAGGCTAGCGGAGGACTGTAGGAAAATTCAAAAGTACATATACCTTATACTTCAGGTAAAAAGGGGTATAACTATGTAAAACAGTTTTATGACATTACCTGCTAACTCAAGTTAGCCACCAGTAAAAGCATGTAGAGATCAGCAATGGTCAGCAGAGGCCAGCGGAGGTTGGCAGAAGTCAGTAGTAATCGTTATACGTTGTCAGAAATATAAGAGGTCAGGAGAGGCCAACAGAGGCTGGGAGAGGCTGGCAGTAATCAGTAGTAATCGTTATACGTTGTCAGAAGTATCAGGAGTGGTCAGCAGTGGTCAGCAGGGGCCAGCAGAGGCAGGCAGAAGCCCGCACATGCCGGCAGAAGGTAGCAGAGGGCTATAGGTCACATCGACCGTTAGTCCTCGCAGGCTAATTTCCAAGAATCCTAGAACAATACCCACCAGGAAGAAAAATTAGAAACCTCTCGTAAAACGATCGTTCACGTATCCACCTCCGTTTTATGTAAAACTAATGTTCGGTGCAAATTCATCGCGGTATTTGATCAGCGAATATCGCCAGTCGTGCAAACAGAACGCATTGATAACGAATCTTAATTTGCATTTCTAAAATTGACAAACGAAAGTTCTCTGACATTATCATTCCAACGACTCTGGATTTATTTAAAATTCTTACGCGATTCGAAGAAAAAAGAGGTCTCGTAATACATGTATTTATTAAAGTGTAATATAATTGGACGATCGAACTCGTTTACCATAAAGAGGATCGCACGAAATGACGAACGTTGAATCTTCTCATTTAATAGACACTATTTAGCATACGACCTTCTGTTGTCTTTGGTACTTTTACTCACCTTTGTTACGCGGTCCGCCGTGCAGTGTACCCGCGCACACCGTTTAAAACTTACATCGTGACTTTACACGATTTTACGTTCATACCGCGCGACTCTCCTCGATAAATCAAATTTTCACTCCACTCTGAAACCACTCTACGTAGCAAGTATGTTCGGCGCAAAGTATCCTGTTAGAAACAGGGTCGTTGCATAGCAATCGAGAAAAGCTTTGCTTGCTTTGTTATACCGTGACGGTGTGTTACACCGGTGTTCAATCTGCCCAACACAGCCGATGAATCAAATTATCACTTCGCAGTCAAGTTGCTAGCCACAGAATGTATAACTCACAGACCCTATTAGAAGGAGGATCATCCTTGACGGGCGATAAAATCTTTGCATTGCTAATATGGCTGTACCGTGCAGCCCATTACACATTGTTTATGATAGTCGACCGCCACCTAACTGTCTTTCGACTCCGCTCGGTCCAAAACGAGCGCCACTTCCTTCAAAAAATTGAAAATCACGTCGATCAACGCATTGATTACCAGACCAAAACTGTACAATTTCTTACGGGACCAGAACTTTTATTTCAGACAATTGTAAACTACACAACTCAAAATTTGTCTTATTCAAATTTTAACATTTCATCCTGAGAATTAATAATTCTAGTTTCATAGTACAAAATCCTGTCACCCATATGTGGATGATGTGGCAGTCAAAGTGTTAAACGAAACAGAGATATTCTCTTTCGCACTACCAATTAATATTAATAGTTTTCAACAGTTTTAATTTTACTAAAATCTATCTGTACGTAATAATGGAGGGTTGGTGGAACAATGACGATAATTTCATTTACCATTCCTCGGTTTGATGACGATGATAAAAGTTATTACTTATACTGAATCTACTCTGTATATACGACTGGAAGCATGAAAATTTTTAATCGTTGGATGGGAAACGAGGTTGTCCAACGCGAAGGACGATCCCAGTCCGATCGAGGAAAGCTCGTCGGACGGAAACCCGTGTGCCCCCGTCGTGTTTCCGTTCGTCGAAGCGGAGGCAGGTCCGTGGCTTCGACAATGAACGGGTCCACTTTAAAACAAAGCATCCTATCAGATAAACGGTTTTTCAATAGACCGAGAGCGAGAGAGACGCATGAGGGCTGTCCAGCGCAGACTGATGCCACGTCGCGATTAACTTCAAACGAAGCGCGTGCATCGTCCAGCGTTCCGTTCCCGTTCTTTATTCCAGAAAACGAACCTTCCTTTCTCCTCCCTTTTTTTTTTACCATTTTTCAATTCCACCCGTGCCCGTTTCGACGGAGCCGGGGCTTTATCTTATCGCGCGACGACGTATTGTTCGACGCTGGGTCAACGTGCGTCAATTTTTCAATTCCGATCGTTAAACCTAATTTTCCAGCCACCTTTCATAATTCGCGTCACGTCGACAGCCAAATTTCCATCCCAGTGTGAAACGCTATCGTTACGTTACATGGACGATACGGAAAAAAATATTTTTTACGCGGCTCGAGTTTCCGTAAAAGTCGGAGCAAACGATAACATAATTTTGTTTCGCGTCCACGTGAACTATTATCTAACCACTGTCGCGGTACGTTTCATCCATCGGAGCTAATATACCAAATAACATTTAATGCCTTTTGGAGATTTTGTGAAAGGCGAACCGTGACGAAAATTTTTTATCGCGAACTTTTTTTTTTCTTTTCGCCGCGACGGTCGACGAGGGACGGGGATGCGGAGACGTCGCGACGCGGATGGACGTCGCTCGGGAGGCTGATAAATTCTTTCGAACGTGTATTTCACGAGCACTCGTGACCCGAGCGGTTTTTTCGCCGCCGGCAATTCCGGACGCTTATCGTCGCATTCACGTGCGATTTGCGTGCGAAAGAGGTCTGATTCCCTCTGTTTGGCGAGTTATGTTAACAAACGTAATTGGTCCGTATCGGAACGGTAGCGAGACAATCGCCTTCGAACGTCTTTTTTAATCTCCGATGCGCGCGGTGACGTATTTATCAGCGCGGCAATAAACTTATTTTCGGAGCGCTGATAACGTCGCAAATTGTGCCCCAAAATGTTTTCACGACGAAGGTTCCGCCGTTGACGCGATTGCGTAATTAATTGCGCCGCAAACATCATACGCGAATATTATTTTGGTACTTTCGAGTCGCTTTAATTAACCGTGTTGTTGCGCTACGGTTTGTTTAGCTTTAAGCGACTCTCGTGCGTTCGTGTATACAAAACTAAACAATGACTCGAGAATTTTTAGAAACGGTGTTAATTCAATCGTCGTTAAAGACCGGGGACACGGTGCAATCTTTGCTACTTTTCACCGAAGAAACGAAGATTTCGATCTAATTACAATTCCACGGGTAATTTACAGTTTATAAACAAATGTAGCTACCATTAGCCACTGACCTCATCACCTGTCCTTATTCTTTCCTTATACTGGTCAATTTTAAATTGAACGAAGCATTTTCTAAGATATTAAATATTAACTCGTTGTAAATAAAATGTTTACACTAAATTAAGCATCTAATTTTTTTCAAAACTGAACCTACACCATTTTCGAAATAAACGGTCCATATATCGACCGATTTTTAAATCCAGTAGCCACTGACCTCACCACCTGTCCTTATACTTTCCCTATACTGGTCAATTTTAAATTGAACGAAGCAATTTTTTAAGATATTAAATATTAACTCGTGAATAAAATGTTTACACTAAATTGAGCATCTAATTTTTGTCAAAACTGAACCTACACCATTTTCGAAATAAACGGTCCATATATCGACCGTTTTTTAAATCCAGTAGCCACTGACCTCACCACCTGTCCTTATACTTTCCCTATACTGGTCAATTTTAAATTGAACGAAGCAATTTTTTAAGATATTAAATATTAACTCGTTGTGAATAAAATGTTTACACTAAATTGAGCATTTAATTTTGGTCAAAACTGAACCTACACCATTTTCGAAATAAACGGTCCATATATCGACCGTTATTTAAATCCAGTCGAAAAAAAATTTTCCAAGGGTCCCCACACCTAAGATCAGGGGTCGAAGCATTGACGAGGGAAAAAAGTCTCCCGTTCCCGTTTTTCCTACATTTGAACGTATTTATTTTTTAGCGTTCGTTATTTACTGTTTGTGCACGGTAAGGTGGCCCCGCGGGCAAAGATGAAATCGACGCGGTTGGCGCAAGTCGAGGAAAGTCCCCCGGGTGTAGGCCGTCCGACAGCGCGTTTTTCCGCGCAACGAGACGGCGCGCAGTCAGGGCCAGTTTCTCACAGAGCCATCGGGAGACTTTCTCTGTATGCTAGACGGATTTTTCCGACGCGTATATTCGTATAGGTCGCGGTACGGGGTCAGGAATGCCCTTAATAAACTAATCGCGCCGCGAGTGTTCGACGCTCGTTACGCGAAATAATGCCACTTTCCAACGCGATAAAAACTCGAGCCCCTTAATTTACTCCTCTTTCTTGTGCGTTCTTACGAAATACAGCTGTTCCTCGCGCGAACAGAATCCGAAAAGTCCTTTGCCGTTTTGCAATGGGAGGCCTCGTCTTCGACATACGGCCAGTTAGAGTTTTTACGGCCCCGGTGCTCTCGCGTGTGTCGCAGCGCGGGCAGCTGACTGCGACAGGAACGGAGGGTGCCACAGGTGACGTCACTCGAACTTCGATGGACCGTATCTCGCGAACGGAGTATTGGATCGCGAAATGCAAGAGGACTTTTCGATTCCATTTAATATCAGGAATGTACTCGCTTCGGTTTGAAAAGAAATGAAAATTGTGATGAAATTCTAGGTATGAGGCGTCGAGTTTTCGCTAGTTTTGGATATTAAATTCTTGGAAGGCGATTTTCGAGAGAAGCTCGAGTGGATGGCTCGTTGATAAAGACCGCGCGTTGCATTAAGGCATAGACGCAACCTGCCGAGGAGTTACGAGCCCCTTTATTAGGGAAATAAAGAAATATCTAACGGATACGATGATAAGGGCCATTGAAACGGCATCGCGAGGGCGACTATTAACATTAATGAAACGGAGTATGTTGGTGGCTCGGGACGAAACGAGCGAAGATCGTAGATAAGCGGCGCGCTAAAGCAGCACACGTTGTTGCTACCTGTACGGTAAGGAGAGCCGTGTTCCGGTCACTCGCGGCCTTTTCGAAACTGTTAGGTTTCCCAGGTGCTTTCTCGCCTGTAATGTACTCGGCGATTGGATAACTCACGCGCCACGAGCGTTGCCGGGCCCGTTTTTTTTCTCTCTGGCGGAAAATGTCAATGTTGTCGCACACGCCGGCGCACGTTTCCCCGATGCTTCTCGGCTCTATCGCGAAGTTAATTATGACGACGCGCGATGGGTGTAATTAAATTGCGAGTTTTGTTGCTGGGGCCAGAAACAAACATCGGTACTTCTCGACGATTTACATTCAACGGCGATGCCTCGAGCCGGTAATGAGACAATTTGTTCGAACGCGACGCGTTCCTTCGAGACGCAGCGACTTCGTGTTACGATTTGACAACCTCCGTATATTTCTGCGGACCTTTTTACGCTTTACACGAAACCGTGTCTTCCTCGTGCTCGTGTTCATGTTCACGCGTGCGAAGGAAAAATAATACGGTCGCGAGGCCTCTGTAATTACATCGAGAGTTTACGCTTTAACGAGACGAGCAAGCGTTATTCGATTAAATCGAAAGGAAAATTACTCTTATCTGCTTACAAAGTTCTGGTTGGCAAATTGATAGAAACCGTGGAGCGCAAGTTTGTTCCACGATGGGAACTGAAATTTTTCAAATTCCACGGTTTGGCATGGTAATTTTTGCGCTAATAACAGGCAACGGAGCAGGGGAGCTAATTGTATAGCAAATTGGTTATACTATGTGGAAATTGAATGTAACATTTTTTTCGACGATACAGTGGTGTAACGGTAGTCTTGATTTTCAATTGAATTTTTTAAAAATCTCTTCTACTAGTTTTTAAGATACCGATCTGTTCATATCAGATGTATGGAGTATAATGGATATACTCGTTTGAGTAAATATTTGCGTCAAAAAAAATAATTTAAAACTGTTCGTATTAACTCGATTATTTTTTCAAATATAAATATAAATATAGTATTCCATATTATGAACACTATGAGCCTAATATGGAAAATGGGAACCTCAGTAAAAAAAGTAAACATTTCCCAAATTATTATTATATTTTAAATTTGACTCTCGCCAGTCGAAAGAGCATAAAATTTCCTATAAATTCATAATATTTAAGTTTTTGTAAAAGTTCTGCAAGCGAAACATGCGACCTCAATAATATTATCGTTTTATCGATATATTGGGGTCCCTTTGGTGCACGGTGATAGTTTGCTACGGTTCGAAAGTGTTCGACGGGTACGCTAATTTTCGAATTCCACGCAACAGCGATCGGAAAGTGTCCAATGGAGGCACGTCGATCGTTTCACGGTGGTCCCAGGGGCCCGTTGGCGCGGAATTGGTCGAGTCTGTCGGTTGCAGAGGTCGCCTCGGTGAAATGGCCGCGGACGCTCTCCTCTCTCGGGTCCTCCTCGGCGTTCCACGGCGTGCAGCGGGAGGATGTGAGGGCGTGAGACTCCTTGAGTGTGGGAGAGTACAAGGCGCATTGTGGAAGTCGGAACGCCGACACCGACGTCGCTGCCGTATAACGCGCGAGTCGGCGCGAGTACGCTGCTCGTGCCCCGTCTACCGTGTGCCCTCGCCCCCTCCTCTCTCTTGTGTCCCCCCCGGGTGCCCCGTTTCCCCTTTCGACGCTCGACAACAGGCCGCGAGCACCGGGACACGTACCCCGAAGTAGCGCTCGTTTCTCGTGTGAACTGACCACCATGGGTCACGTACCTATTATCATTTCCCGGTGCCTAAGCGGAGGAAAGAATGAAATCTAGATCGCCGGAAGCCCCTCATAATTAACGCGCCGCGAACGAGACTGAAGGAGGCAACGCCGGAGAACGCTGGCGTGCCTCGAGTCCACCGTGGTGATCGTCGTCGTAAGTCCGCGCGGAGGAGGCCTCTCCTCCTCACGAGGAGGAAACGGAGAAAGAGGCTAACGCGAGGGGGGAGTTGGGGGGGGGGGGTAGGCAGGGGGGGAAAAGGAAGCGCGAGGAAGAAGATATTCGCACGTGGACCTGCCCCCGTCGTCCCAGCCAGCCCCGTTAACACCGCTCTTAATGAATGCTCAATAACCGGCACGGCGCGTAGTCGAACAACAAGGCCGTTTAATTGTGGCTTCGGGACCATATCCTACCTGTATCGCCCCGGTGCTTGATTTCCGGGTACCCCCGGGGGCCCCCGCGCTTGTGAGAATGCCTCGTTCCGAAATTTACAACCGAGATACCGGCTCCTTCTCGCCGCGAGCCAAACGAGGAGGGCATATTTGTTTCGTTGCTCGATGTACCCGCTCTTGCGGAGCCGCTAGATTGCTCGAGTACAGCGAGCTCATTCCCCCAATTTCATTAATTTCAAGAGATCGAGAGACTAGGCTGAAAGATCGAAGCCTCCTTTGACTTTGGATGGCTTTGGAAGTTATAAATTATTTCGATAGAAACTCTTTGAGATCACATATATGTACTAATGTTAGATTTAGTTGTAAGTTCGATGAGTGGTAGATTCCATATTTCAAATTGTGGAACATGTAAATATTGTTTTTTAGTAATTTATGTTGAACTCGATCGATGTATATATATTCCGATTGAAAGATATTTCGATATAAATATGTGTATCACCGTACGAGGTTAAATAAATTGAGAAATCTAGGAACAATTATTAACTACGAATAATCTTGTCTATCTCTCGAGCATAGATAGAGCATAGACTAATTTTCAAAGCTAATTCTTAAGCCTTCTTAAGAATAATAGATTTCTCTATAGACTGTGTTCGATTAGGTTTTGTAACAATTCTAATACCTCTACCCAGTGAAACTTATGGTCATGTGTGTAACTAGCTACACGAATTGCAATTATTTTCTACGTCCGAGTTTCAACCTCGAAAATATATGAAGTGTCGATTAAGAAGGGAGCAATAGAGAGAATAGAAGTTGTAGTTTGATGATACTAATATTTTCGTACAATGCATAAAGGAGATAATGAAATTATATTGAAATCGCGATTCGATTCTGCCTCTCTCCAGTTTATTAAGAGTCTATTACCTGGCGCTTAGCTGTCCAATTAATCACACCTGCTCTCGAGATTTACCACCTTGGCGATACGAATAATCGTTAAGTACTGTACGCCCCTGATCGTGATCCTCTGATCACTGCTCTATCCTTATTCACGAAACTATCGTATCCGCGTACAATTTATAACAAAAATCCGTGTTAAATCGGGACTTGCAATCCGTATAATTGTCCAACAGATTTTCAAAATTATTTTCCTCGACATCATAGAATCGTGCATGCAAAATTTATTCCATTCAATTTCTTTTTGTACTATGACTACTGGGACTTTTTTTTTATTATTCAATTACAGCTTTGAAATTCCTGCAATGGACATATGGTAAATTCTTTTAACCTGTATTTTTGTCCAAAGTCCAATGCTTTCTTTTTAACCCTCACTTCTCCAATTGTGTTTACCTGTACATTTATTTACCTCTTCCATAATATTTGAGACTTAATTTGAGATTTAATCGTTCCGATGATTTCTCCCCCAAAAACACATCAGCCTATTCCAAAACCCATGTTTAAAATCTAGATTTACTAGAGTCGAAAGGCCCAAAAAGACAGAGAATTTAAACCCACATAAAGCACTCGTATTTCACGAAAATAAAATTCAAATATCGACGTTTAACTTTCCCTCGGACAATATTAGACACCTTCACCCTGCATTCTGTATTCTCCAAACGATCAACACGCGGTCCACTATTCCGGGGAAAAACATCCCCTCCTCCAACCGTTAGGCTGCAGTTTCCTCGATAAATCGCCCTCCCCCGAGGTCCGCAGACGGACCAAGAAATCCCTCAGAACCGAAAATGTCACGGTCACGGCGAAAAGGGTTGCGTGGCCGCGGAATCCGTCTGTTTTGACGATTCCTGGCCTCGCCCGTTCCGGAGCAGCTGTTGTTTTGTTGCGCAAGCTCGGCTGCGGGGCATTTTCATGGGGGTGCCGGACTGTCCGTCTCCTCTCTAAGCTCTGAAAGGGTTTCTGTTATGCTCAGAGGTTCACGCATGTGGAACTGAAAGCCGACCGTCCTGCACTCCCATTATATCACCTATCGCCTTCGTCCACCCCCTCGGAATACATATGGCCTGTCGGGGCTGCATGGGGGCGCGTCATCTTGCAGCTTGCGCAATGATCGGGAGGATACTCTCTCCAGGTTCGTCGCGTGGCCCCATAGTCCATTAACGTTCCAACCAAGAATCCTCTCTTTCTACCCAGGAACTTACCTCCCGGGGGGGTGGAAATGACGGGACGATTCTCGCGATGGGAACCGATTACTTTTGTCATTTGGTACAGAGTTTGGTAAACAGTTCTCGGACAGTTTAGAAACCGAAGAGACACTGTCGAACTGGACGGTCGAAGGGGGTGAGAATCTACGGGGGGAAAAAAATAATTAGAAAATCTGGAGTTACTTGATTGGTGTTAGAGAACTCGTAAATATTATTTTTACTTATTTAGTAATATATTTTGATTCAAAGAAATATCAGTGAAAGCTGAAAGGGGGGTGAATCTGCAGAAAAATGTTAAAAAGAAAGTAGGAAGTGGCATTTGATGGATTTCAGATTCCTTGCTTGAAGTTAGTGAGCTCGAAAATATTATTTCTACTTATTTAGTAGTATATTTTAATTTAAAGAAATGTCACTGAAAGCTGGATGGGGCTAAATCTGCAAGAATAAATAATAAGAAAATCTAAAGTGGCATTTGATGGATTTCAGATTCCTTGCTTGAAGTTAGTGAACTCGTAAATATTATTTGCACTTATTTAGTAATATATTTTAATTAAAAGAAATGTCAGTGAATGTTAAAATGGGGTGATTCTGTAGAAATAAATAATAAGAAAATCTAAAAAGTGACATCGATTTGACTAATTTCAAAATCCTTCCTTGGAGTTACAGAACTCGTAAATATTATTTGCACTTATTTAGTAATATATTTTATTTAAAAGAAATGTCAGTGAACGTCGAAAGGGGGTGATCCTGCAGGAATAAATAATAAGAAAATCTAAAAAGTGACATCGATTTGACGGATTGCAAGTTTCTCCCCCAGAGTTACAAGAACTCGTAAATATTATTCGTTAGTAATTCACTAGTTGAATTTGCTAGAAACATATACATATATCTGAATCAAAAGAAGCGTCCTCCGTTCAGTGTCTCGAATAAATTTCGTCGTTAAGAGGCCCAGACGAGGGTCGAGAAGGACCCAGGCCAGGGTTGAAATAAATTTCCACGGGACAAGGGGTTAAATATGGAATCCCGGGAGCGTTTCTACTCGATGATGCGCGAATGTTCATTTGGAAGGTGGCCGCGAGGCTGTCGGGGTTAAAAAAGTCGGTTATCACGGATATATCTTACCGCACAAGGGCCGGTTACAGGGGTGACTCTGGCCGTGGAAAGAAGCGCGAGGGGTGGGACGGAAAAAAATCCTGGGAGGCTGGATGGCTATTAATATATTTTTTTTTTCTCCGTGCACCCCTGTTTAGCATAGGTCCCGGAGCGGATTCCACGACGATGTCCCGTTCCGTGCGTAACGTAACCCTTTGCAAACAGCATGAGAAAAAAAAACGGTCGACGGTGGTAACCGACGCTCCGACAGGGACGTGAAACCCGTGTCTCACGGTGCGTAGAATTCGTTTTTTTTTTCCATTTCGAACGACGCACGTTTGGAACGAGGAAGAGGAAGCTACGGGTGATCAGAGGTGAGAAAAAAATTTATGCGGTTTTAAAAAATAACGACCGGTGGACGGGTCGACAGGTGGATCCTGCGTGTCCCGGATGAATTCGTACGACGAATAAGTGATAAGCGTCGAGGGGCCACCCCGAAAAAAAAACCGATCCTTTTGATTACTCCGTCGTCCGACGCGGGGTCAGCGAAAAAACAAAGGAGAAGCCATTTCATTATTCCCGACGTTAATTAATTATTCGCCGGCGACCGGCCGTAGTAATTAATCCCAGAGGAGAAAGAGATCCTCCGGCTGGGGAATCGCGGACCCCTGACAAATGTATTTTTTTCGCTGAATCGCGGGAAAACCCGGCTAATACGTTCATTGATCGGTCCGCTGATCTCGCGCTTCGAACGACTATCGCGATTCCGTTCGACTTTCGGATACCTACCCCCTGGGTTGGGTAATTTAATCAACATTCGGATTTCATTATCTCTCGATAGTTTTTTAATACCTCCTACGTTATTTATTTCGTTTGATATGGAAGAAACTTTCGCTTTGCTCTGGAAATTCCAAACTACTTGTTGAAGCACAGTATCCAGAATTATACACAATTACCATTTTTGAAAGCATTATTGTTTAACCCTCAAGTTGATCATTGGGACCTCTGCAAGTTTAAACTGATGATCGATTAAAATATACGTCAATGTAATTATTTGAGAATTTATTTAATCTTCTGTTATAGTTCATTATTTTTTTAATGCTTCAAAGGAAAGTTGACGTACCAATTTGGTAAAAATCAACACTAAGTAAAATAATACTTAAGGGTTAAAAAAAGGGACAGATATCGACTTCGAATGTCAGTTTCAACGTGAAACTCTTCTATAATGTTGTGATTTTCCATTGAATTTTGGGAAATAGTTCGACGAATTAAACCGAATAAAAATTGAGATTTTACGACGATAGTTCTACATATATTGTAGTATTCTCGTGTTAAATAAATCCAACAATTTTTCCCCGGTGACAGAGCCAGATTTCCCCGCAGGGCGAAGTTAACGTATCATTACAACTTAGGTGAATGCCGCCACCGCTCCGGTAATTTGACTAAGCCAAACGAGCGGGCCATTCATAGTGTTGCACGTTTTCACGGGGGTCTTCCTGTCTTTTATTGCACGAAATCAATCGATCGCTGTGACCGTCGCATATGGTCAAACGGTCAAAAAAGAGGGTGGAAAAATGACCAAACAGACGCGATCGTGCGGCGTGAAAAAGTCACGGGGCTTGAATGGCATATTTGCACCCTCGCGCGCCACTGTTGCCAAAATCCAGATTTTTTTTTCTTTCCCTCGACACGGTATATCCACTCGTTTGCGCGGAAAGGAGCGAAGAAAGGAACAGATTGCGTCTTTCGGGCTGCTAATGAGGGAATTTCCACCCAACTTGCTCCATTGTTGAGCCATTTTTATCCCGTTTATCATTATATCGCGTCGATAATTATTTCTACGTTGACTCTGGTCGATTCAGGCAATATTTCTTGATTGGAATCCTCTTGGAAATTCGAAGAATATTTAAAAATTATTATATTCACGCTCTGGAAGGACCATTAGTGAGCCTATGCCTAAACATTCTCATAATTACAATTACGTTCAAATTAAATTTTACCATGCTTGAACACCGCAGAAAAGTAGCTGATTTAATCTCTGTTAAATCGGGGTACTTAATGATCTAATCTTGTGCTCGAATATCATTGAAAAGTGTAGATTTAATGTTTCTTCCAGAATACTACTTCTGAATTATTTTAACACTTATAATTGTTTGTTGATGATGTTTCTAATCACTCAATTCTATTATTTAATTATTCACACTCAGTCTCATATCTAACGTCACTCAATTTCTGATTTCTGTTTATCTTCGTTACGTAACTATCTTCTATACTCGTATCTCTTTTTTTTTCTTTTATTAATGGGTATTTAATCCCGTGAATAAATAAACAAATAAACCAAACGATCAACTCCTCCATTGACTATTTAATTTCACAAAAAAAAGTAACGTCTCAACGACAACGAACATACAAGAGATCGACGAATTCCCCAACGGAAGGTTTCGATCCTCCTTCGCGTTTCGCATAAATCTCCGCGTTAAACGCGCAGCACGGTCTCGAATTTCACGCGAGTAATTTTCTAACCGTAAATCGACCTTTCAACGATCTTCCGTGAAGGACAGACGAAAAGCTCGCGGATAAACGAACGGTGATCCGAGAAAGAAAAGGGGGCCAGAGAATCACTTGTGCCCCGTTCTCTGTTTCGCCTCTCGCGGACCATTCTTCCCGTCTCGTCTAGCGTCTTTTTTTTGTTCAACGGGCGAGCAAAAACTGTGTGTATAAATCGCGGGCAAAAACGAGGCGAAAGAGGCCCCCGAGCCCTTAATTTAGTTAATTTAGATTTTATCCGTTAGCCGGGATGAAAAAAAACCGTAGGATTCCGTCTGAAAGCAACGGGGATATGGGGGAAAAAAAGGAATCGTAGAGAGAGCTCGACGCGACGGAGGACGCTCGCGAAGGGGTTAAAAACGCCCCAACGGGCCGAGCATTATTATATACTTATTTAAGATCCGGCTACCACGAGGGTCCCCGAACGGGACGTTTTTTTTCCTCCCTCTCTCTCCTCCCGTGGATGGCCCGCATTATTTTTTTCTTCCCTCTGTCTCTCCTGCCCCTGTACCCTTCCTACCCCCTTCACCGTCGCTTCTTCAAAGTTTTTTTTACCCCAACCTATCCCGTTGGTTTATTATAATCGGTGTGAAATGATAACCGATCGAGATACAGCACGGCGTACTCGGTTGTTTTTCTTGTCGCAAAAACAAAGTCTCGGATGCGTACACGGGGTAGCGCATGCGCGGTGGTTAACGGGTAAAAAATTTACGGTTTTAAAATCACGCGAGAAATTATTATGCTCGGATGGGCCCTCCCCCCGGTGGGAAGCAGCACCGACCCTTTCACGCAAGATTCGTTAACTTTTTACCGCTGCGCCCTTATCCGTACATCGGGCGCATTTTTATCTCGTGCCTCCTCTGCGGCCTCGTTTTTGCAACCTGGTAGTTTTCCAAGATTTATTTCGACGGGGCCCGCTCAACTGGACTGTTTTACTTGATGTTGATTCTTATCGAACTTTCAATCAAATTAGATAAATTTTCAAATAATTACATTAATATATATTAAACAAATATTATTTTACAAGGGTTAAGGCATTTTGCAGAGGGTTACAATCAGGTTCGTGCAACAGTTATTGGCGATGTATTTTGGTAATTTGTAACGACCCTCTTCGAGGTACAATTATTCGTAAATTCCGAAAAGTAGAAAAGTCAATAATTTGCATAGAAAATTAAAATAATTCCACGAATATAATACAATGATCGTAGATATTCTATTTTTACTTAAATTAGAAGCTACAGCCTTGACTAGTTGTTAGAGTGAACAATCCGAGACACAGATTGAAAAAGGACACAAGGGATGGAAAGTGAAATGCTCGTCTCTGGAAAAAATGTTTAAATACAGCCTCTTGACAGAAATTAAATAAATACATTTCTACTGTACATCCAAGGGTTGAAAATGTGATTTCAAGCTATCACTCGTCCCCGATCAGCCTTGATTCTTAGATATGGCTGGTTTACTAAAACTGTTCATCTTCTTTCGCGAGTGCTCGACCTTTCTTAAATTCTTCTTGCTATACCGAGTGCCGGTTCTAATCCTGCAGGGCCGATTTCCCACGGAAAAAATCATGACGCGACAGAACCTCCAGATCAGGTCTTCTCCTATTTTCAGCTTTTTGCGAAAAATCTTGGCTGCCGGCGATCGTGCCGCGAACCGTACGTGACTTTGGGGTAAAATAGGGACGAGGGGAGTGGCCCGCGACCGTGCCCGGGGGTGAGTTTGGTCGGACATGTGCAATTTGACCCGTTGACCCCGGAGGCCTCGGAGCCGCGCATGGGGCGAGATGTATTTGGGGTAAAAATAATACAATTTACACATAATAGGGGAGAACGGGGATGCACGCTTATTCAAATGACGCATGCACGTGGGGGCACCCCGTAGCTGGAAGATGCGCGTCGTTAAGAAGACCAGAGGGCTGGGGGGTGGTCGAACAATGACCGATCGATCGACACCGGTAGCCTTCGATCGCTCATGAATACGAAACGAAACGCGATTTCGGGTCACTCGCGGTGTTTTCCCTCCTCGATTTTTTTTTCTCCTCCGTTTTTTTAGCGTCGTGGTTCTCGTTAAGGGGGAAAAATGGCGGCGTGGATTTCTCACGATCCCTCCTCGCCGCTGGCCCGGGCGTAAAAAAACGCCCTGGAAATCCGGAGATTCGGGAATTTTTCACGATGCAACGCGCCGTGGTAAAAAAAAAAAATGTCGGTGTTTCGCGATTGGGATTTCCCACGAGTCTGCGACCAGCCGACGGGGGAGCTTTTTTACGCTCGCGAAAATTCCGGGACGTGGACCTCGTAACGTTGACGAATGGCGTCGATACCTCAACCGATCGGCTGTTCTTCGCAGCTTTCTTCGTCCTCGGAGGTGATCGGGTTTGTTTGGAGACTGTGAAGATCATAGATCGATGATATAAAATACTTGTTAAGCGATCTATGGGCAAGATTTTTATATGGAACGGGCAATAGATATTTTTAGCCCCCTTTTAGCCAATTTTGTTCGTTCGTACAAGGAATGGCCACGAGAAAGAATAGATCTGTCTTATGAATATCTCGTGAATATAAAAATGTGTTGATTTCAACATATATTAGACTTCATGACCAGTGAGTAGCCTCATGATTGTGAAATTTGGCACCAAGAATTGTAACGAGTCAGACTCATGGGTTGAGGATTATACGAGTTAAAATAGTTACATGAAAATAGTAAAATTGCCTACATTGTTAATTTCTTAGAACGGATAATCAGACTTCCATCTCCCTCCAAACAATACATAATACACGAATTTATTTGATCGAATCTTTGCGATCGATGCCCAGAATTAAAAAGATTCGTCGAGGGTCAGGAACTAACGCGTGGAGACCTTTCCAAAACTTTCTAAGTCCTTAGAGATTATTTCGTCGGAAGAGCGTTAATAACCGTCATCGCGTAATGAACTTTGGCAGGAAGTCGAGCTTGGTTGAACTATTATAAACATATACAATGGATCGAAGAAAGCGTCATTTAGACCTCACTTTGCCAGTCGAGGGTTAATTAGCATAGTCGAGTATTGTGCCACATAAGGAATAAAAATGCCCGAGCACGAGCTGTCCCGGCATCACGATTATCGGCTACACGGAAAAGGTTGTACGATCGCCACTTGCCATTCCTAAACAGCTGTAATTTCACCGTGAAATATCACGCACGGGAATATACGAGGAATTATGTGTGCGGAACGATTGGCTGTAATTGGCGGTAAAAATCACCGTTTTCGACGCGCAGCTACGGGAAACGAGGACGTAAACACAGCCACGGGGCTCATTCGTTTCCAGGACCGCTCGTAAGATGTCACGTCGAATAATTTATTCTTCGTTTAAATTTTCGAAACGATTGCATGCCTCGAAAGAAACAAGAAATAATTTTTCAACTCAATTTCTATATAGCAAAACTTAATTAAAAACTTAGGGGTTGAGTAAAACGGAGTTTGAATCTGAACTCGATACGACTTTTCATCGGATAGTATTTAATTTTTAAGTGTAACTCTCCGGATTTCCTCTGCTAGAATCGATTGGAGACGCTTCAAAAATTCAAAACTCCAAGGGTGGTCGAATCTCATGCCCCCCACAATAATTGTTCAACTCAATTTTAATTAGAATATCAGGAGTAAAACGAGTTTCGTAAATAAATCTAAACTCGACACGACTTTGTTTTTAAACGAAACTCTCCGGATTTCCTCAGCAAGAATCGATTTCGCCTCGAATTGGGGGCACCTAAAAACTGCAAAGCTCAGGTCAAATTTCGTGGCCCCCTCCCACTCTTCCGCTGTCTATGGTAGAAAATAAAATGTTTCGAAGGTGAACGAGAATCGTAGGTCTCGCGGCAGGCCTAACCCCGGTGACAGTGTGTACTCGGTTTCTATTTTCGTTAGGAATGGGGGTGTGCGCGGTGGTGGCTCGCGTTTGGGACTTGGAAAATCCTAGCATCCCTCAAGACTCCCTCCAACAGGCTGGTTTCCTTATCGAGTGCTTAACCCCCGGCGTCTTGTTGCCTGCGAGGAGAATCCGCCCATTCGTTCTGACTCATCTGCCGTGTCCCGTAGGCGTGAAAGAGACAGAAACGCTCGAGGTGCTAAATCCTAGCGGCGACGAAGGAGATGTTACGTCGGACCGTTAGTTCATGGCGAAATTGTTGGCGCCCACGCTTCCTTCTGTTTCGTTCGATGACTGGTTAAACTCGAGGGGGGAATTGGTGAGGATTCGCGGCCTCCCATTGTTCCACCGAATCGGTTACTCCGACTCCTGTCTCGAACCTTTCGGGACACTAGACGATCCCCAATAAGCAAATTTTCCTTCGACCAACGTGTGTAAACCACGTTGATAAGCGTAAACAAAAGTTCGAGATTTTTGGTCATTTGAAATTTAGATATCTTCAAATCCCCCCTTCCTCCCCCTTTCCAAGCGACGCCATTGACTCAGTGACCCACGAGCTAGCACCAAAGAAAATAATGAACAGAATTTGACCCACTTTTCAAAAAGGTTCGCCATCACTGATATAGAATGTTCGTGATTTTAGGTTTTAGACAATAGTAAGATACGTAACTTAAAATTTGTCCCTGTTTTCGAATCCTATTCAAAATATCCTTTAACTCCTTGACCTACGATTTGACCTATTTAATTTTGTTTCAATTTATTCGTACAAGGAATAGCCACGAAAAATAATATTAAAATGGAATGCAAAAATGTGTTGATTTTAATATATAAGACTTGATGACTAGCCTCATGATTGTGAAACTTGACATCAAGAATAGTAACGAGTCAGACACGTTATTGTATGGCAAGGGGTTAATGTTTCAATTTGAGAATTAATTGTTTCAGTTCAGTCGCCTATGTTGATATGTCAGTTAAAGTATCATATTTATCGCATATTTTGAAATTATATAATCAAAAACACCATGAGCGACGAGGAAGTTTCATTTAGGGTTGTCGTCCATCAGGATTGTTCCTGGATTTGGATCAAGTTACTCTTATTCTATAATTATTTGCACCGCCTTATTTCAATTTGAGAATGAATTGTTTTGTTTTAGTTCTGTCGACTATATAGGGTTGATATGCCAGTTAAAGTATCATATTTATCGCATATTTTGAAATTACATAATCAAGAGCACCATGAGCGACGAGGAAGTTTCATTTAGGGCTGTCGTCCATCAGGATTGTTCCTGGATTTGGATAAAATACCTACCCTATAATTATTCCCACCAGCGTATTCCAAAATAACATCCCAAACGTACCAGATCAATAAAACAGAATCATTTTAAGGAATGATAAATCGAACCTCTCCGAGGGGGAACGCGTACACCGTTTCCGTGAATTTAAACACCGAAAAAGAGAAATTTCTGAAGAGTCGTTAGAGTAATTGTTATTCGCAGACGCTACCAGTCTAAGAAAATGTTTCGTCGCAAACGAGCGCGTCCCCCGTCGCGCTGGTCCCCCCCCGATAACTAATTATTCTAATTACTTCCGGCTGTAATAATTATAACCATCCGCGAAGACGTCAATTACGCGTCCATCGTGTACGCGCGGCTAACGATACCATAAATCACCGTTTTCTAGATTCCGTTGCCACGGTGCGTCTGTGTTTGTTCGCCGAGTTTTCAGGCCCGATTCCTCCTTTCTCCGGGGGCCCCTTATTTTTTCCACGGCCGTTTCCTCCCCCGGTTGGGAAACTACCCCCGTAGCGCGATACGTGGGCAGACGCGACGTGACTTTCGAGAACCTCGTTTTCGGTCCGTGCTAATTACCCTCGACCCGGGTAATAATGAATTGTTTGCCGGGCCCCCCGGGCAATAAATATCGTTCCTACGTGCGAAACGATATTACGTACGACGCGTATAGTATTCGCGTGCATGTACGGGGGCCGGTACACGTAACGATGCAGCTTTCTATCGGTCCGCGAAGAACGGCTTATTATCGAAGATCGGACTCGCGTGCGATACAACGAAGCACGTGTGCGCACGTAAGGACGATAACGGGTGTCCCGATGCTAAACGACCAGCCCTCGCGATTCCGTAAACGACGATTCTCCAGGGGTGGGCACAAAAGTTTGGGAAACCTTCGTTACTCTCTGTCGCGACCATACACCATCTTGCAATTTTTTTTTTTGGTAAAATATCTGTCGATGATGTAGTAACTGTTACGAGGGAAGGACTGGTCAGAAATGGAAACTATCGATGAAGTCTCGAATAAAAATTTATTAGGTACAGAGTGAGATTTTTAGACAATTTTTAAATTCACGGAATAAAAGTGACACTTGGCTTTTTGCCCATATTCCAACTGTAGATATTGAATGTATTTATTAGCTTCTATATAGAATGAGAATTGTAACAAATTTTAAAATTTACAAAACAAAAGTGACACTTAGCTTTTCCCCATATTCCAACTGTAGATATTGAATATATTTATTAGCTTCTATATAGAATAGAATAAGAATTTTAACAAATTTAAAAATTTACAAAACAAAAGTGACACTTTGTGTTCCCCCATATTCCAATTGTAGATATTGAATACAAATTTATTAGCTTCGATATGCACAGTAGGATTTCTAAAAAAATTTACAAAACAAAAGTGACACTTTGTGTTCCCCCATATTGAAAACAAATTTATTAGCCTCGATGCAGAGTAAGATTTCTAAAAAATTTTTAAACTTAAATTAAAAAGTAAAGCTCACGTTTTATATGAAGATAATTTTTGGAAAATCGAACGAGTAAAATAGAAACGTTTTGAAACGAGGATTGTTCGTCGATGGAAGGAATCGTGGGACGTCCAGTGGCGATTTAAAACCCGTGACAATGGTTTGGTAGAACAGGTGTAGGAGGCCACGAAGGGTAAGTTTCGTGGGATATCGTGACTACTGGTCAGTTTGTTCAATAGTCGGTGCCAGCCAGCACGGATGGCCATATACCCGGCACGCCTTACAGGGGGCCTTGGTACCGAGCTGTACCAAGAGGGCCACCGGTCAATACCTTCAGGCCTTCGGAGCACCGCGAAAAACGTAAGCAGAGCCAGCCTCGTCCTGGACGTATCCCCGTCGTGCATGGTACCGATAGCAGACTGGAAAGCATGCGATCACGGATGATACTAAACGCCCGTTCCGTTTGGTAGGGATGAAGGTTACCCCTTGACTATTGGACAGCTGACACCAGGTGACTTCCGAAACGATGCTCCATTTTTCCATTTTTCTCACGAAACCTACCTTCTTTCACCGAATAAAATACTAACGAATCGATGAAATTTATTTAATTCTATACATGAAAAATCCTTGGTGAGTATACTTCAAATTCGCGCTTAAGCCCTTTACTTTCTAAATTTATTAAAATAGTAAATCGAGTCCTAGTTTAAATTCCCCTGTGTACCTGTTCCTTTACAACTTACAATTTTACAATATTAAATTTGAAACGACACCAGTAACCATGGTTGTATATTTGTATGCAGAAAAAAATATTTATTCCAGTACCTTGAAAGCACAATGGCACAAGTTTCCATCTGTGAAGTTCAAAAACAACCACTAACGAGGATATTCTGAATTTTCTTCTAACCTTATATTTTTCAAACAGGAACATTTCATAATCGATGGCCACAATTAAGACACAGCGTTAGAAAATAAAATTCCCCACCATACGTTCCATGCAATATTTCATCATGTTTGCTCTATAGTACCAGAATCGTATTCTCGCGAAGACCAAAGAAACAGGGCAACTTTATCGAATTTTTCAATCCGGAAGCCAGCCCCGAAAGCCCGGCCGGAAACCGCCTAGCCCCGGCAGTCTGTCTCGTCTGTGTGGTCTTCATTAGAGCCCCTCTGCCCCCCGCGTCCCTTTTAATTTCCACGTTGCTCTCGCAACAGTCGTTCCGCCAGCCAAGGCATCCCGCCGGCTCAAAGATCCCGGGAGCAACTTCAATCAGTTTGTCAGCGAAGTCGTTTCTGCAAAGGACTACTCGTCGTCTGCGCGTCGTCGCTACTTAGCCCTCTAACGACCAACCGAAAGACGCTGCTCGCGGAAACGTCCCTTTTGTCGCGAGAATCTTCGAAGGATGATTCGTCTTTCCTGAAAGAGGAACGCGATCTACGGGCGCGTATACCGGTCGCTGCGACGTCGCTCGAGGACCAGGGGTGGATCCTTTGACGAGAGGGGTCCCTGAAGAGAGAGAGAGGAACGCGACAGTTGCGCGAAAAAAAGGGTCTCTCCTTCACGGATGCGAGCGCCGTGGAAAAAAGGGTTCGTAAAAAAATGATCGGCCAGGATCTAAGATGTATGAAAAAAGATTTTTGTCCCCCTTCTCGCACGGTATCCTTTCCCGAGGGTAAGAACGCACGACGATCACGACGGGGGACGCTGGTTTTTGCAGCTGGCCCCGTCCAGAATTACCGACCAAAAGGATTCCGGGGGTCCATTCTTCCTCCCTGGACGAATAAGCTCCAAAGGACCTGCGTCCATGCGAGATGCATCTGACCTGCCCTCTCTTCCTACTCTTTGCCCCCTCGATTCACTCACCTTCCACTTATCGCTTCCTCGACTCTGGACATGCATCCCCTTTGTGCACAGAGATCTCTTTTTTCCTCTGTTCGGTGCTCAGTGTGCGTGTGTTTTTTTCTGGGTCAGGTCTGTCGACGATACTTGGAACATCGATGGATGGGGGACAGGTACTATTAATTTCTATTTTTTGAGAAGCTGAGGTTTACTCGTGCAATCTATGGGAAAGTTGATTGACCCCTTACTGGAGGAAAATAAGAATTGGATGCAACAAACAACCCCCTTTGAACGGGAAAGAGTCTATCGTATTTCATTCTGGACTTGCTTGAACGTTCTACGTTTTACTGTACACGTTCAGATTATTACAATTTTGGTTCGATTAAAATTTAGGTACCTCGTATTATAAGACTCTGTAGAGAAGTTGATATCTAACCTTGAAATATACATGCATATGTAGCTCCTATTGAGCAGTGTGTTCTAACCTAAAGAGAGGATCACCACCCACGTGTCCAAGTAAATTCCAATTCACAATTCTCGTATCTTTCGCAAATATAATTGACCCTTTGCACTTGACTGCTCCCCCTGAAGGGTGAAAGAATTTGGGAGCAAAAAGCGTTTGGGCCAAAATCTTCATCACGAGTCAGATTCGTTAAACCACGAGAAGGGGTTAACAATAAACAAACGAGAAGTGTAAAAAACAGATATGTTTACTCACAATCAGATATTTACTATCTATTTCGTGAGAAAGTGTGCTTCAGATAGTAGTAGGTGGTCGAAGAAAAGTCTCAGAGTGCAAAGGGTTGAGAACATTGTAACTGGTTTAAGATACAATATTAAAAATATAAACAATAAAATTAGCGAAAGAAGGAACAACTGGAGAATCCCACCTTCTGTTAATTGCAGGTAAAAGGGAATAGAGAAATTAGAGAAATCGGTCCCCGTGTTAAGTTCCCGATATTCCCCAGGCGCCATTTTCTATTCCCGGTCATCGGCCACTTCGGCCCCCGACTGCTTAATCGTCTTATTTTTTTCGACGGCTCTCAGAGAGTCTGATCAATCCGGTAAGAGGAGGAAATCATAAGCTCGGCGTTCCTTTCAGCGGGCCTGTCGAACGGCTGACAAAGAATCTTTAATCAAACGCGGATAAAAGCGGTAGTGGGGGGTGGGGATACTCTTTCACGGCGGGCAGGAGACGGAAAGAGATTCGAATCCCGCTCGACGTAACCCCGCGAACGAATTTCTGGGTCATCCCCTTTGTGCCCGGGCTTGTTTTCCGTATTTACGTGTTCGTCGTGTTCCCCGTGTTCGACCCCACTCCCCCTCCTTCGTAGGGCGTACCGACGCGCCGTTCAGCGTCTCAGAAAAAGGGACAAAGTGCACGGAGCGTCCGACAGGATTATGTCACACGGTCTAGCACGCCTCCTCAAACGGGGATTCGTTTTCGTGGTCCGACGAGGATCGTGAATGTTCGCAAATTGCTCGGACAATTTTCTATAGGGGGCGACCCGATCTTCCGCGCGATGGCGCACGGGAACCGAATAGACGTCCGATGGGATTAGATGGCGCGAAAGAACGCCGTCTCCGGATTCCTTTTCCCCGTTCGTTGCCACGTAGACGCGTCCTTCTGGCCGCCGTAGCATTTGTAACTTTGCAAAATAGGGGTACAGATCCGCCACTGGGCTTCTCCGGACCCTCCCGCCCGCCATTTTCGTTACAGTTTTATTTCGATCAAGGTTTCGATCGGAACTTAATTTTTCGGTGAAATTAAATAATTTCAAATCGTTCCAAAAAATTATTTTTAGCTACGAGAGTCAATTACAATCATTTTGGGTGAATACACATACCCCCTAAATCCTTCCCAGTTTCGAGAAAAAAATTCGAGTAGATAGCGAAATTTTTCAGCGAAATTAAAAAATATCAAATCGTTTTAGAAAAATTATTTTTGATTGCAGGGGTCGATTGCAATCATTTTTGGTGAATAGACATACCCCCCAAATCCTTCCCAGTTTCGAGAGAAAAATTCGAGTAGATAGCGAAATTAAAAAATTTCGAATTGTTCCAAAAAAATTACTTTTGGTTGCAGGGGTCGATTGCAATCATTTTTGGTGAATAGATATACCCCCGAAATCCTTACCAGTTTCGAGAAAAAAATTCGAGTAGATAGCGAAATTTTCCAGCGAAATTAAGAAATTTTGAATCGTTCCAAAAAAATTACTTTTAGTTGCAGGGGTCGATTGCAATCACTTTTGGTGATTAGACATACCCCCGGAATCCTACGCAGTATCGAGAAAAAAATTCATTACCGAAAATATGATTTCAGCTCAGAAATGAGGGCCCGAAATTTCATGTGTATCTTTAAAACACCATAACTTCTGAACGGATTGGACGATTTTAATGTTTCAAACGGCAAACAACGCGTAATTTAGCGGCGAATATGTAGAAACTCTAACAATTTTGGAAAAGTTGGTCCTTGACTCCGTAAAATGACCAGAAACCCCATAAAAGTGGTCCAATTTTCAAACAGCCATAACTCCTACAATAATATATATATTTCAATGAAATTTTTTTCTGAAGTAGAGTTCATAGGTACCTACAAAAAGGTATTAAACAAAATTTCTGTACAGAGCCAAACAAATTTATTAAAAATCAAAAACGAATTCCTAAGGAAAATGAACCAGGGGGGTAGGTGCTCAAAAAAAAAAATTTCAAATCGTTCTGAAAAAATTACTTTTGGTCGAAGGGGTCGATTGCAATCATTTTTGGTGAATATACATACCCCCGAATTCCTACGCATTCTCGAGAAAATAATTCCTTACCGAAAATATAATCTGTGGCCAGGAATGTTTCTATAATTTCATTTTCTGTCTCACCTCCTCTTGTGTTCGTTTGTGTAAACTTTCCTTCTCCATCTTACAGGACCCACAGGACCCCACAAAAGTCAAGCCATTGCACTAGCAATTGAAGACCTAAGTAAATTCTATTCTTCACTCTATCCAAATTCGCAAAGTTTCCTTTCCCTAAGTAACAGTGCACGAATAAAAATTTTTAACCCTCCCCCCAAACTTGAAACATGAAAAATTGCATCACAATTAGATTACAAAGAAAACTAAATACATACGCTAAGTACAATAAATTCTCTTTTCTCTCTATTTAATACGATCGAAGTCTCCTGCTTCGAGGTCAACGAAATATTCTAATATTCGATGGTTGCTTGGACTGAAAATTCTCCAAACATCGGTTCCCCGTTGTAGGAGAGGGAACGTCAGCGTCGAAACGATGACCCAAAAGACACGTGAGCCCCGAACGTCGTCTTTGCCGCCACGCCTGGCGTCCCCCGTCCCGCACGCGGTTTGTGTACACGAAAAGTGCTCTCGTGTTTTTTCTCGTCCGTCCAGTTTTATCGTAATTGCCAGCTTTACGTAAGGCTGTTTGTACATGTGTTATCATGAAATACGGCGGTGTTTGTACAATTGTTTGCTCCATCTCGCCGCGGCGACGCCACCTTATGCGTGACCACGGACGAACGGAATCCCGGACGGAGGTTTTTTGGCCTGGAAATTAATTTATTGCCCTAATCGCCGTATCCGAGCAGTGGATGGCCACCGTTGCTCTTCGAATAATAGACGACTGTACGCGACGCGAGGTGTTTGCCTACAGGTGGGCAATAATTTAGGGGCTGATTACACGTGCCAAAATAAGACCGAAAATCAAGAACGATGAAACGCAGTTTCAGCCATTCTTTTTTTATTCCGCCAAATACAGAAAAGATACCGTAATCAGAAGAAATTTCGAGGAAGCTTCTCCGCGCGAAAGCTCGCGTTTTACGACCACGCGATTATGGGCTGATATTAAAACTGTAAAAGCGATCGTTCGACCGACGACACGATTTCGATAGAATTCGCGGATGGGAAGTTGTTTATTTTTTGTTTGTCGTTCCGAAAATGTTATCCAATTAGGAATTTTTCGCGTCTCTGGAACCGTTTCGCCGGTGTATTTGCGTGGGTGGCAGCCGCGAGCGTTTGCCTCTGACGTCGTCGCAGCGAGGTCCAATTCGCCGCGACAACCTCGAGACGGCCGCGATAAGAACGAGATTACAAACTGAAACGGCTGATTATGGTCCCGGGTGTAATCGTAACGACGGTTTGCGCTCGACCCTTGTGTTTCGCTGCTGTGTGAATTTTTTTCTTTTTCCTTTTTTTTGGGGGCCTCGTGCGTGGGAAGTACCAGCCCCCTTTCAGAGAACTTTGACCCCCCGTTTATGGGTTAGTCCATACAAGCTTCAAAACAATATTTACAACCCTATATATTATTGGTCATCTTCCATGGCTTTGCTAGTTTAATTTAAAGATTTTTCTTACTTCGTAAACTGGACTTTGTCAATTTTTTATTTCGACATAAATCGTTTCCGCGATTTTTAATATCACGAATTTAAAAACAATATGTACCTGTACTCGTATCTTCCCACCGTCCGTCAAAGTGTTCGCGATTAATGAAAACGCAATGCATCGCGAGATATTTCATTACTTTATTCCAGCCAGGTGTTCCAAACCACCGCGAACGTTTAAACATTTTATTATTCGCTTCCTTGCATTCTTAAATTATGTAGCAGTTGCACTCGCACGATTAGTGTTAATTTCAATTTTCACATCGTGAATGGAAGTAGAAAGAATGCGTGGGCTATGCTTTCCCAGGTGTATCTTTTTTTCTAATCCATGAAAGTATGTGTACGTTCGGGGTAATTGTACTCGGATCGAATATTTTATAGGGTTCTGTCCACGTTTATTGCTTTTAACAAACACAATGAACATCTTCCTATTTATTCGAGTTAAAGGTGATCGTGAAACAATAATTATTATTTAGGGTTGAATTAGCTATTATTGCTCTTCTTCCAACACTTTAATAGAGTCTACCATCGCCGTATCTTATCGTACTTCCGATAGAAAATATTTCAAAGGCGTTAAAACGATTTTCGTTCGCTCCAGGAGAAACAACGAAGACTTTTGCCCTGCTGAAACATTACGTTCTTGGAATTTCATTCAAAGGAGAGACTCACGGTTGCTTGGAAACGCGTCAATTGTTAATTACTTCCGAGAATGTTCAATCTAAAGACAATTTATTATAAACGTGGCGTAATAAATTATCAAATAACCTCGCCTAAGGGCATGGACGAAAGAAACGTTGAAGGAACCGGGTTATTAGAATTCCGAGAACCGCCTTTTTTAAAACTATTTCTCGTGCTTTGTCCCGTATTCTTTGATAAAATCTACTTCCCCCGACAGAAGTTGAACAATTTTTGCAAAATAGAGAATATAGTGACGTCTGCACGCCCCTGTGGCAGGCCACCCCTCCTCGCTAGCTCGTCCAGCGTGTCGAAGGCGGGCGCCTGGGAAACGCGTGCTGGCGCGCTCTGGTGGTCAAAGGCGCAAGTTCGACTCCACGGGTCGACGGGGGCATGCGCCGACCCGTACGTCAGGCATCTGCCCTATCGATCGGGTCGAAGGGCATCGGAAGGGCGAAGGAGACGCGTAGCGCGCGCGTCCCCGGGTCTCGCAGGGGTTGCACGCATGTGAACGGGCCGCCAGCTCGGGGGCTCCTGCGGCTAGGCAACCCAACTTACACGAGATTACGCGGAGCCAATAGCGTCGCAGGAGCGGCCGTCAAAGGCATATCGCGACGCGTGGTATGAGCCGAGTCTCTAAAAGGGGATTAGAGCTCCTCGTATTCCGGGATATGCGCGCACACATACGCTCTTACACGCGCTCGTATGCACGACGCTGGATATATCGCGGTACCCGTGCATATGCGGACGAGCGTGTAGCCTGACGCGTGTGGAGGTGGATCCGCGTAAGCGGCACCGGCGAAGTCTTGGTAACGGGATTCTCCGGGAAGCGAGACGAGGACGGACGGTCTGGGCGAAAGATACATTTTTCCTCGGGACACAAAGCGCGGATCGACGTTCTCGACGGGGGCTATTAAAATCACAGGTTTCTTTTCTCGGGGTCAACGGTTCCGAGTCTGAGCTTTCAAGACCCTTATCAGACTTTGGATTTATCATAGCGTGTTATAATGCAACATTTTAGCATTTTCCACACGTTGAGCTTTGGTTTTATCGTAGAAGAGAGTATAGAATTCAGCTTTGCCCAGTCTGGCAGACTTTTAGCGTACGCCAGGCAATCCATAAAGTCTCAGGACTGGACTGCTTTGGCGATTATCGGAAAGGGCTGTCCCCGCACGTCGTGGAAATTCATTGTCCCGGTTCGCGGGCGGTTTTCTTTAAACGAGAGTCCCGCGGAGAAAACTTCGCCGACGAAGTTCGCCGCGAACGAAAGTCCGCCCGTGGAGCGGAACAGGGGCGGCTTTCAAAGTCGTCGACTTTCACCGTCGCCAATTATCCCGTCCACTTTCGATTTTTCCGCCGGTTCGTAAACTCTTCCCCCGTCCAGGGCGCTTAATTTGAATAAATTTCTGAGCGAAACGCCCGCGCCTCGTCCTACTTCCGTGCCCCACTCTCTCCCGCCCTCTCTCTCCCCCCCTCCCCGCGTAACGTCCTCCGTCCTCCCGTCGGCTGCACCCTGTTCTCACACCCCTTGTCTCTCTCCGCGTGCCGTCGTAAATCGCGAGTTCACTTTCCACACTTTTCACCCAGTTGGCGCGACGCCAGCGCGCCGCGAAAGGAGCGAGACGGCCGACGAAAGAAGGGTAAAAAAAAAAAAATAGAGGAAAAGAAAAGGGGAAAAAAAAGAAATAAAAAATAAACGGAGGAGCGGCACACGACGGAGGCGGAACGCGGAAGAAAGCGAGGCCGAGGAACTTCGCCTCGTCGCGAAACTTCCCCTTTAAGACGCCGCGAGAGAGACTTATCCTCCAATTATTTCCGGAGTTCCTTTATTCCGCGACGGAAACCGGGCCAACGAATCAGTCCCTGCGATTAATAAACAACGTCGAACGGATACTGGCGATCTTGGGTCAGTTTCCTCGATCGTGGCCTTCGTTGGGGCTGGCGATACGTCACAGATCGCGTTAAATGTATTTTTTAGTGGCTTTTTGATATGGAACAAAACTATTCAGTGATTCTACAAAAAATGCAACTGCATGTAATTTTTCTATTTTTATAGAGAAATATTAAGGTACTTTGTGCTTTGAAGTCACTGGTTCAGGAATTGTAACACTGTTTGAGGTTTATGCATTGAATGTAAATATACGTATTTTTGTAATTTTGAAAGTAGTGCTAATTACCGTAGAAAATAATCGTGACAGGGATGCTGGTGGAAATATAGCATTAATTCCGTCGGAACCTGATCTCAGAGCACAGGTATTGATCCATCGATTTAATTTGTTTTCGCAGCTTTTTGGAGTGTATTTGAAAATCGATCTTAAAACATTCATACCGAGCGTTTCTTCAAAGATAGAATCAGCAAAGCACTTATATATATCATCTGACAAAGTTATTATTGCATTTAATCGATTCCCACGCGTGGAAAAAAATGCGTCTGTTCTAAAATTCGCCCTCGATATAAATTTTGTAAATAATAATCGAAATAACAGCTCGTCTGCGAACATATATTTCACATGTGTATGAATCCACAACCCTTTGACTACAAGTTTATTTTATAAAGACTATAAAATTATAATCGATTTAATAATTTCTAAAAATATTCCCACGTCGCTAAGCCCAATAAAAATACAACCCCTCAACATTCGGTATAGTCTTAATTATTGATATTTGATTATTACGATGCACGGAGGCTGAACACGGAATATTTTTCTTTGGGTAACTCTGACGAATGTTCCAGGAAGGAACGCGGCTGAAGAAATACGCGGACAAAGGGACCCTGTCGAGGTCGCGTGCGGACAAGGGTGAAAGGGGGTAGGTCAGCCGGATGTCCAGTTCGTCGAGTGCCGGACCTGCGCGTTCGGCTCGTACCGGGATCATATGGCAGGGCCTGGAAGCCGATTGGAGGAGCCAGTTACGCCGGGGCGGGTTCTAAGCCGGTTTAGGGGCAGTTTACGCGCGGAACCACCCTCCTATTCTGACCATGGAGGGCGACGAGCGGCTTGACCCGCGGTCAGGTGGCTCGCGAGACGCTGTTCCGTCGCGACGCCTTTTTGGCGCGTGGCAACCAGCCCCCGTCAGGTGAGCCAAGATGCTTCGTTCGATCGAGACGGCGATCAACTTGTCGTAGGGCAGGTTTCCGAGACGACCGTTCTATTTATTAATAACTCCCTTCCGACTTGGGAAACTTGAAAGACTTCTCTGACGATTATTTGCATTTTCTTGGTAGCAAGAAGTTGTGTTTTTGCTGGATTTCCTTTCACGTCGCGTGCACCGTTAGTGGCGCACCGTTTCACCCTTAAACTAACATGTCAATGTAATTACTTGAAAATTTATGTAATCTTTCGTTAGTTCATTATCATTGAAATGCTTCAAAGATAAACATTAAACATTAAGTAAAACAATTCAGTCGAGATCGAAAGACCACTTGAGGGTTAAAAAACGTTACAAACGTCGTCATAGAGCGAGCTAGAGATCGTGTTATTAATAAACTTTAAATATGTACGTCAAGCATCTTTCTTCGCGACCATCCCCCAGTTTCAAGATACATTTTTCATCGCGACGAAGCAATGAATTTGTATTCCCCGGTAATATCGTCGACTTGTTTCAATCTTGATGGTACCTTCCCGCGTGAAACTTAATATTTCGTCATCGAGGAGACTCGATGCTGTTCGAAGGCCGGCCAGAGGCGAAAATAACGTACGCGAGGAGGCTGGGGGTAATTGTTTCGCGAACGGGTACCAGATGACGGCTCACGCATCGCGGAAAAACGACAACGATTTTCCCGAGTCCGGGAGCAGGGCAGGGTGGAGGGTGGTCGTCGTGACACACGAGCCACCCCTGCGAATGGCCGAGCGGAGCCCGGCCGCCAAACAATCGATATATGCGTTCAAAATGGCCGCCAGAAACGCCACCCACCCTACTATATCCCTCTACATCCCACCCCACGTAACCGCCGTCCTCACCCCACCCCACTGCCTCACGGTCTCTCTACATCCCTCTCACGTATGCCCCCGAAGCTCTTTAACTTCAGGACCCAGCCACTGACTGCCAACCAGGCAATACTACTCTTACTCGCCCCCCTTTGTCTTTCCACCCTTCCGCCCTCTACCCTGTTCCTCTCTCTCTTTCTCTCTCACGATCTTTACCTCCTCTGTTTTTCCTCATCTTTACCTACGCGCGTGCACATCGCTCGCCTGTCTCTCTTCGACCCCTTCGCCTCGAGTAGACACGGTGCCTCCTCGAATATAACGCGCATACACCCCCACACCCCCCTCAGCACACCCTCCGGAGCCGAAACCGCCGGAATTTATTGGCACGTTAAGCGCGAGGGTGAGCCACACGCGAGTGATAATTTTCTCTTCGCGCGTCGAGCGACGTCTCGCGCGAACTGCGCCGGAAATCGGGTCGAAGGGCTTCCAAGGGAGATCGCGAGATCACCGGGAGGCCTGTCGATCACCGAAACGCGTGCAAGGAATACTTGGAAACGATCACGGTCGCGAGATCCTCGAGCATCGAAACAGAGACCGGTTATCAGGGGGGGTTGATGCGAGAATTTCGCGCTGTATCGCCACAGGGTTAGGGATGGAAATCGTGATGGGGTAGTGGCGAGATACTATGTGCCTCGATATTGTTGGGGAGTTCAGAGGGGGTTGAGAAAAATTCGAGAAAAATATTGAAGATTCTAAATAGCAATGGTAAATTTACGAGGGTGGTTTGATAGTTCTGTTAGATCGTACAATCGGTAGCAATTAGACAATTTTCGGACAAGGCATCAGGTCACGAAAATTGCCATAATTTTTCAAATTTAATCTGAACCTTTATAGTTTGGAGTGTAGATATTATTTGCAACCCTTTGGAGGTATCGTTCGATTCCAAATCTAAATAGAAACCTCGAGAGAAGGAATCGAAATTTTATTAGTCGACCTGACCCGTCGGTGGATCACTATTTTATATAGTTTTGCCAGATCGAACTAATTGAATGAATAAAGTCGAAAGTGACTATCGGGGATGAATATTTCAGAAGAATAGACGGCGGTAAATGTTCCGAGAATATCGCCATCGTCCTGAACGTGCCAATCAGTATCCTGTCAATTTTTTACTTATTCTCTGACTCGTTGGATGTCAGATCTAATTCGAGAAATTTTCTGCGCAATTTGTTTCGTTATTTTCTCTAACGTTTCACATCAAGGATTAATTTCCTTGGCGTATGGGTGGAAAATATGACTTAATTGTATCGAACTTAAAAATTAAAGACAATATAGCAGATGTTGAATATACATATCGAAGATCATTTATATTGTCAGTCTTTCGAAATCCTGTTCGATTCGTAAAACTCTTCCCTTGTGTCTAAGGGAAACAAAGCGATTAAGAGCAAAGTCTTTCCCATAAAAAGTAGCATTGACAAAAAATTCTACACAAGAAGTATTTGTATTTAAGGGAGGAAATCACTGTGACAACTGAAAATAAAGAATTTTTTGAGCGTAACTGTGAAACTTTATCTGATGAATGTTCAATATTTTCGAAAGCACATTTCTTGTAAAAATTTCATAATAGGAACCTTAACAATTCTATCATCAGGAGTTAATTGTCTCAAACACATTACCTTTGTTTGAACGAATAAATAACAATAATTACAGCTTGAAATTTCAAGAAACTTCGGGCTTGAACAGTTCCACGGAGGAGTTCCGTTCCAGAAGTTTGCTAAAAGTCTGCGCGAGAGTTTTAAGGGAGCAACGATCGTCGATCGTAAACATTTTGGTTATCGACCGGTTGGATCGTTTCTATCGTTGGTTGGCGAAACAAACGAGAGCTAATCGCGCTAATGGCCCCTTCTGGGGCGAAAGGACGCGGAGTAGTCCTTTTGCTCGGGACGGTTGCCAACGCGAAAAGTATTCGTCGGTTTCCTGTGATCCGTGGATGGAAGAGAGAGGACAAAGAGACGGGCTGGCGGGGAGCGGAAGAGAGAAGGCCGACTAGTGGGTTTATTAAAATATAATGGCGTTATCAGGTGGAGGCGAGAGAACGAAGGGAGAGGCGTCGGCTTTAAGAGGGAAGTTTTCTTAAGTGTTCTTAATTAGAAGGGACCTGTTGCTTCGGAAAAAACCGGGTCACGGCCGTAGACGCGCCGACTACGCCAACCCCCCCTCCCCCCGTTTCTGTTCCTCCTCCGCGACGCCCCCCTCAGACGCCTGCAGACTCGGCCGCCGCTCCAGACTTGTAAGAGTCATTATTTTCTTCTTATTCTCCTTCCTGTTCGCGCTTACCCGTCTACCACCGCCACGGTGGCTCCCGTTTCTTCGCGGCTCAACCGCCACCCCCGCCTCGACTGCCTCTTTTCCTTCTTTTTTCGCCCACGGCGTCGTCTAGCGTCCCCCTCCCGCCGGGCACCGCGACGCTACGCGGAATATTTAACGGGTCACACTTCTCGTCGATTTAATCCTTCGACCACTGTGTATCCAAGAGGGGGGATGACCATTTTTTATTGTAGAAATTTATTACGATTCGCCAGGGGGTAGTAAATCAGTTGTACAGAGCTGCTATGTGACATTCGTTGCACATAGTTTTATTGTGATCCGTTGCGTTGACATTTTCAATAAAACACAGCTTCTCTGTTAACCCTTCAACTTCTAAAAGCGCCTGTATGTGCTCAGTCAACCAGTTGACTGTGTGCGTTGCTTAAGGCATGAAAAAGATTTTCGCACGCAGCTTGTGCTTGCATCAAAATCGTCAAAGGGTTAGTTAGGATCAAATTCAACGTGCATCGCTGATAAATAATATCCACGAATTCCGTGACTTTCGAATTTCGAGAAACCTAATATCAACCCTCAAGTGGATCATTGGAGCCTCTGCATATTTAAACTACTAATTATTTAATATATGTAAATTCTCCTATATGTAATCCTCCATTAAGTAAAATAATTAAATTGAGATTGAGAGCTCACTCAGGGGTTAAAATTAAAGAGTGAACTTGCATCCTCTCTATCGTATGTTTTCACGATTTTCGGTCGAAGTATTTGGCAGCTTCACGATAGGGTTTACAAATATATTCCAAACGTTGCTTATTTCAACTTCTGTAAGAGAAACTATCGAAGATCGACTGAATTCCAGTGGTAACGATAGCCAGAGTACAGTATCGCTCTTCTTGCGATCGAATCAGGACCGCTAGATTTCGTGTAGAGAGGCGTGGGCGAAACTTCTGCTCTCAAAGTTGGTCGAACTCAAACGAGCCGCTCAAATGGGTTTTTAATTACGCAGCTGCCGAACGCTCGAGTCGTTCGAGTTTGCAGGAACATAAACAGCGGTGGGGGTTGACTCTGTCGCGAGTATGGCTTATGCAGTTACTATAATAACACACGCGGGTTCTGAGGAGCACATTACGCCAAAAATACTCGGATTCTTCAAGGACAACGGTCGTAGCAACCTCTAAAACTTGCTTAATTCACACTATTAACACTATTATCGTAGCAACGAATTCTTATACTCTGTTCGTGTTAGAACTCTGCTGCAAAGACTCTGCTTGAAAGACAACATTCTTAGCAACCTGGAGAACATATTGCTTAATTCATTTTTAATAAAACGTGTCACACGTAGGGTTCAACACCCTTTCTTAAGTAATCGTAGCAAAAAATTGTCATATTTTGCTCGTGTTACATGAGTAAGTATTGATGATAACAGTTTCAGTGATCGTTTTAACAGCAGTTACCCAATGAACACAGTTGCTTCCCAATAAGTACAGTAAAAAGAATCTCAAATAGTACGAAAGATCATCGACGAAATAATTCAAGAATAAGCTAAAACAGACACCGAGTAAGAGAACGAATCGTGCGACCAAAGAGACGCGAAGCACTCGAAGGGCGAACGGTTGGCCGCGGGGCAAATCTTAGGGGCAGCTTGTTGGCCCCGTGGCTTAAAACGTACCGATTTCTAGGTTCGATTCCGCGGGAAACGGTTACCTGTGCCGATCAAGAGCCCGCCTTCCCCGTAATGTATTAGTCAAAACCGAACACCCGTCACAATGACGCTGATTACTTTAATAATGGAACAGAATGGCCCCGGGGCTGGTGGCTGGGTGTTGGGTTTTCCTCGCGGGCACAATGCAGCTCGCGAAGTATACAAATAGGAAAAAAAGCAAGGGGTGGTCGCGTCGAGGAGGAGGGGTGGTGGAGAGAGGAACCCTATGTCTCCCCTCCGAAGGATACGCCGTCTAGTTACCCCGACGAGGATATTCAAATCGCAACCCTTTCGCCCGTGAAAGGAGACTTCTGCCGAACCCTTCGATCGGATTCAATGGGCATCGATATTCAAATTTATTTGACGGAGGTTCTGTCGCTCTCTTCTTACCCGCGCCTCTCCTTTCCGCCGCGTTTCGGGGCCTCGTTCGCTCGCAGGGCTTGCGAGTAACCGTCGCAACGACGGGGCGAGCGTTTATTGGGGTCGCAGGGCCCGAACGAGAGCGAACAGAGAGGGAAGAGAGAAAAAGAGAAACCCCGGGTGAAGGAATTTGCATCCCACGTTTTTCTTTTTTTCAGTTTTCGATTCACCCCTTGGTCGCGATGCATCCGTCGATACGCGCCCGTTTTCGATGAGCGAAACTGGAGCGGAAGCGACGCCGGCAGATGCACGGCAAGTTTCGATCCGCGTTCTCGCCAAACCCTACCTCCCCTTCTTTCTCCACCCTACGGGAGTTTCTACTCTCTGTTACGGATCTTCTGGTTACAGACCCTGCTTAAGGAAAGCTTCTTCCTGCGGAGGGGGTGGGAATTCGAGGCGAGGATCGAGTCTCGAAGGCGATCGGGTCGCCCCGGAATCGGGGTCAACGCCGTCGAAAGGGTTTCCAAGGATTTCTATTTCGAATATTGGACCGTGGACCCTTCCGACAGCCCGTTCTAAGATTTCCATGGACGACTAATACGCACGTGTCGCTTGGTTACACCGTAACTCTTTTTATCGATGGATGGAATATCGAGACGACAATGGTCTGCTGTTCCAAAAGGAAATTCGATATCTTCTATTTAAATAATATTTATGTAGATATATATACATATTGCAGTGTAAATAAGTCCTGTTCGAAATCCTCATCTCGTTATAATATTGACAGAACTTCACAAAGCCATGATTAAATAACTAAAAAATAGATACGATACTATCGAACGTCAAGATGCAGACTAGTGTTTAAAAATTCCACAAAGGATAATTTCCCAATTTTGACTCCATCCCCCCCGTCGTTTCGACGAGACCTGCCGAATATTTTTTCAATTCGAAGCTGAAAATGATTCGGTTCGCGCTAGATAACCGAGGGTTATTGAAAATTCCGGCGAACTGCGCATTCGAGGACGGGCCCCGTGGGTTTAGAAACGAGGGCCGGAGTGTCCTGGAGGGCCCTCGAAGCGATGCAGGCTATCTCCAAATCGCGGCACCCATCGAGTGCCCTCCAAGATAAAAATCAAAAATTGTATGCGCCGCGGCCAAAGGTGCGAAGCCCGTGCACGCATGGCTGACCGCATTGTTCGGCCCGCTGACGTCTTAACTAAGTCCTACGTGAGCGTGGAGGGAGACAGAGATGGAATTAGAAGGAGAAAAAAATAGGGTCGACCTAGTTCAGACGATCGAGCCGTCCCCGACACCGGTCAGAACGATCGCGATTTTCCACATCTGTCGCGAGGATGGACGCGGGGATCAAAAGAGGTGTCCCTCGCGGTGAAACGAGTTAATACGATTGTCACGGGATCGCTGGACGATACGTGAAGCCTCTCCCGGGTCGGAGGGACCTCGAATACGGCGATCACTGCCCCGATAACCTTTGGGAAACAGCCATTTTGTTCGACGCGACGTGTCACTTGGTCTTTGGATACGGTTGTAGCAAATTAAGGCTCGTGAATTTTTTAATGGTATCTTTGATATTGGGATTAGTGCAAAGTGACAAAATTCATCATCAAACTGAGCTTTATGCAAATTCATATGTTTATTTATAGAATTAATTAAACGGAAGCTTCCTATAGGGTTGTCTCAACCTCTCAATATAATTCGTATCTTGCTTTAACTATTTCTTATATTTTTGCATATCAAGTGCATTCTGCAATTTTTTAAAATGTCCCACAAATACATAACCATCCGCAGTCTACTAATAACATTTTCTATTTTCATGACAATTGATTAATATCCTTGTAATTGCAGTCTCATGCTTCGTATCATTCAATTTTTATTTCTGTTTATCTTTCTTACATAACTAAATATCAAGTGCATTCTGTAGTTTTTTCAGAATTAAAATGTCCCACAAATACATAACCATCCGCAGTCTACTAATAAATTCTCTATTTTCATGACAATTGATTAACATCCTTGTAATTACAGTCGTATGCTTCGTATCATTACATTTTTAATTTTTGTTACATAACTATCTTCTATAGTTGTATCCCTTTCTATATTAATGGGTATATAATCCCGTGAATAAATAAATAAATAAATAAGACTCGATGAAAAGTAGCCTCGTGATAGTGAAACTGAGACATCAAGAACCAGTAACGAGTCAGATTCGTAATTGCACGAGAAGGGGTTAGTTTCTGCAATTTTTTCCAGAATAAAAATTTCCCATAAACGTATAAACATCCGTCCGCTTATCGGAGTCGAACGATCGAGGCACGTAACGGGTAGAATATTTACATTTTAAAGCGCGACCGTTCGATTGGTCCAGAAGTAGCTCCGGATTCTGTTTACCGTCGCGGTGGCGTTTCTCCCCCGTCCCGGATCACCGGAGCCCTCGTTAATCCACAATAATTACCCATCGATCGACCTGTCTGTCGAGCCAGTCGAAGGCTCCATTGACTCCGGGGGCAACGGAGATACCGAACGCGTCACGCCGCTAGAAAAGCCGAGAGCGTCGAATTGGATTTTTTACGGCCGGATAACGAGACTCTCGCGCGTTCGAGATCGTCTCCTCTCGATCATTAATAATCGCCTATAGACACGATCCCGCCGCATGAAAATCACATTACGATAAGCAATAGTTGTCACGACTAACTTCCTGGCAGTCGTTCCGAGCCACCCCATCGTGATCGCGGAACGACGGATCCAGGTAGCTACCAGCTACTGCCGTTCCACGCTCGTTTTCCATACGCGTACGGGGGGCCCCACCTGGGGCCCCCACGCGTGTGTGCACGCACACCGTGCAACGGGGCTCGAGACGCACATGGGACCCCAATAGAATATGCATGCGTTTTGTATTCAGGAATATGTTAACCCTTTCGCTTAGTCTTTCGATTGGCACCGCGGAGGCAACACCTCCGACCAGCCACACGTTTCGAGCAGCGGCGCCTACGAAGATCCTTCGATCTCTCTGGATATTCCGTGGATCGACCCGGATGCCAAGGAATTCAACGCATCCGCTGATCGAAGGTTGGTGGTAACTTGTTTTTAGTATACGCGGGAATGTCGCGTTTTATTTGTGACAAATACGTACACGTTGCAAGTTATTCGCGACAAGTTTCGAAGCTAGGCTTCGTTCGTGAAATTTTGTTCTTAAATTCGAACGAAATTAAACACTACAGGATGCAAAAATTAATTTTAATTAAATCGTACGTTAGAGTTTACTCGATTATCTATATTATATAAAATTTTATTTCTCGAAAAACTACCGAATGAACATAGAAATACGTGAGATACGAGTTATTATATTTAGGGGGTTGAGACAACCCGCTGAGGAGCTTTAAATTCGTTAATTCTGTAAATAAAATGTCGAAGAAAGTAAACTAAGGAGGACGTCGAGATGGAAGTGTTTAAAATATTTCTAAAATCACCGAGGCGATCGAGGATCGCAGTCGCCGCGCGAAGATCGAATTCCACCCTCGCCGCGGCACGACAAAGGAATTACTGGTTTTTCATTTTTCCATCCCCGGGTTTTAAAGGCGAGTTATTTCCATCGGGAGACGTTTCCCTCCGCGGACATTTGGATCGCGTTATACGCGTCGGAGAATCGGAATAATGCAAAAGTAATATCGGGCTCGGAGCATCGTGTAATAGCGGCCTTAAAATATGATCGACGGGAAAATGGAGCGATAAACTTCTCATTGAGTCATCCGTCGTTAAGGAATGTTCGAATACTTCCGTTTCGCGCGTTTTATTCCGTCGTGCAGGCGACGGGAATAAAACTATTTCGCCGAAGACCCGCGATCCGGCTTTATCGCGCGAACATCTATTACCGGTATTCACAGGCGATCGTTTCCGTGCTTGAAAATATCAAAAAATTAATAAGAACGCTTCTTCTTCTTCTATTTAATACACAGGATAACCTGGAACGATATCTGTGTTTCTTTTGCTTTATCCAAAACAGAATTAATTCTAGAATAACAATAGTACAAATCCAGATTATAAAAGATTCATTTACAACACTGAAAGAGTAAACAAATCTTCCATTGATCGATAGAAATATCCTGAAGTTTATTTTTCGAGGATAATTGATCAAGAAAATTCTACGAATTATTGGTATTAATTTTTATTCAAACGTTAAAGAGTTATTTCGAGTTTTATATTTGCTCCGAGAGAGAACAGTTTCAAGCTGGTCGCGAAAATGGCTCGCGGCCATTTTGTAAAGGTCACCCCTCGTTGCCACCCCTGCAGCATCGTGCACCACCAACCCCAAACTCGAATCGGTTCAATTACCCCGAAATGGCGTGGTTCACCGAGCTCCTCGTCGGCGTCCCGCTGCGAAACGCTTGACCGCTGGTCGCTCTCTGCTTGACCGTGAATAATTCGATGAGGCGGCCATTGAAGAGGAGTCGAGCGAGCGCGAAATTAAATTTGACGTCGAAACGCCAGGAACTTGCTCCACCTGACACTCTTTCCCCAAAAGCTGCTCGACTCTTGCAAATTGGGGACAAAATTTCTACGACGACAGGTGTTTCTTTAGAAAATCTCGAGTAGGAAAATTAATCGTAAAGTTTTCAAATTTAATTCTTCACACGTTCACTGTCCGTGACCCGTGTACGGTTCATAGCACTGTGCTTTTGTATACACCGCTAAGAGACTGGACAGTGAAAGTGTTAAATTGTAGAATATTTAGATTTTTTAAAAAGGAATCTCTCTTTTGTTGATGTTTCTCAGCAAGGTTTTTAGCAAGATTCTCTATACACATCTCCGAACAGAGCCTAAACAGTACAATCTTTAACGAGTCAACGAGTAATCCATTTTTAGCACGATTTTCCAACGGGGGCGTAGAAAATGACGATCAGATCGATCCAATTTTCGATTTCCCACGTTTCTCTCTCTTCTGTCTCATATATCTCACCTGAGAATGATATCCACGCCGTCGTGAGAGTCCATAAAACACTCCAAAACACGCTCTCAAATAAAACTCAAATCAAATTCCCCGGACACAATGTGCAAGGCACGGAAGAAAGGAAGCCTGGCAAAGTGCAATATTTACAAATACCTGTGGCGGCGAGTGGGGCGTGGAAAGTGGAAATAAACGATTAAAAATCGACGGTGCAGTGGCCGTGGTCCGCGACCCGTCGATAAATCACCGGCTAATGCTCTCCGGGGCGCGTGCCGCAGAGAGGAGTGACCGGACATTATCGTTCAGGTCAATTCGCCGAGTTGGAGAGGAAGGGGAAACCAGAATTTCCGGTTCTGCGTCTCGTGGCCAATCCGACGGAGGTCACCGGTCCCCTGACCCGGGTCGGGGGTCAGCCCAAACAATCTTTCTCCGGGGTCAGCCCACCGGGTTCACGGAGCTGATTTATGGCCCGCTTCCACGCTCGATTCCTACCAACGACTTTGGCGGTCGAAAAGTGACCGTGCCCCGCGACCAAGACTGATCGTTCCTCAGTCCTGAGGGACTCCTTCGAACGAATACGGAAGCTCCTGCTACTTGGAGGAGCCTTCAAGGAAGAACAATGGTACAAGGGTCAAGGAAGAACGTGGCGTAGTGTTCGTTGGTGTTCATATTTTTGTAAGGAGGGTGATGGAACGTTTAGGCGCCATAGTTTGTGGTGTTGTGGACAGTTGGTAGTGTTTTAAATGTTATCGAAAAACATCAGAGTTGGTCGTGGGAAATTATCGTACGATTTTTGGCAAACATCGAACCGAAGATTCGTCGTTCAACCCTTAAATGGATCATTGGAAAATGGTTTTTGTGGAATCGTGGAATTTATATTCTTACCCTACAGAAAGAGTAGAAAGATCAGTATCGTGAAATTGTCTGAGTTTCCTTTGAGCAGTGAAACAGTTTTTGGAGTTGATTTTAGGAGAATTACAATTTACAAAAATACACTGTAGCTCTTACTGATATTTAACCCTCAAGTGGATCATTGGGACCTCTGCAAGTAACTATTTGAAAATTTATGTATTCCTCCATCAGTTTATTACTTTTTAAATGCTTTAAAGGAAAGATGATTTCTATTTACCAATTTTCCAGTTGGTGGACTGAGAGTCCACTTAAGGGTTAGGGTTATCATCCATACGTATGGCTGACAGGATTCTCCACAATGGAATTAAAAGATTAATTCTGGAGACGTCGAGGGAACATGACATTTGTGAATATTACGCAGCTTGCAACGTAGAATAAAAAATCTGACAGTCAATGGAAGAATTCTTCCATTTCGTGAGTACGGTGAATTCGGTGAAGTGAATTTCCAATGGAATCCGTGGTCCAGAATCAAGTATGGCGGTCTCGTAAGGATACGAAGATTTCAAGGGAACGTTCGAAGGTTGTTTCGGTGTTGTTCGCGTGGTAAAAAGTAGAGACAGGGTAAAAGGACGCTTCGCGATGCCGGTGGCAGAGATTTCTAAGGAGCAATGCTAAACGCAAATTGGCGCAAATTGGCGGCGGGCTCCGCGCAGGACGTAAACCCAGCACAAGACGCTAAGCCACTGGCAAGCAATTGCGAAGACCTCGGGTGCGTCGAGTCAGCTAGGATCCTGTAGGAGAGGAACACGAACACGCGAAGGAGCAAGAAGAGAGATAGCGTATCGCGACGTGAAAAGAGAAGAGAACCCGGTAGGAAACGGCGGATAGGAGGCTAGAGAAGCCGGGATTCGACAAAAGGGAAGAGAGCAAGACGAGGAACGTGGCTCCGGGAGGGAATAGGAGAGGGAAGATCGTTAGGCATGTTACGTCTTGCATCCTGCCAGGACGATGGAACAGCCGGCAGACTCTATCGTGTACCGTTCCACGTACACCGTGCCCCTTCTGTTCGCTACGGTGTATGTACGCGCGAGGACGTACGGTCGGGGTGGTTTTGGCAAGCCCGTCCCACGAGCCGTCTTTCGAAAACCACCCCCTCGTGGATACCGAGGGCGACGAACTGACATTATGCTCGCGCAAGATGGCTCGTGACTCTCCACCGGCTCGTGGAATGGCGTTGCTTCCGTCGGGCGGCGACCTGGACCCGGAGGAATTTTTAATTCGTCGGGGGACGTCGCCCAACAGTACGGAACTTACACATATGCATGATAGATTTAGGCTATTAACGTTGCACGACCGTCGAGATCGTGTGCACAAAATTCCTAACGATTTTTACCATCTCTGTAGAACTTGCAAAACTCCACCCCCAAATTGGGGACCTCGAAAATATTCGAACAGCTCTAATTCTACTAGCTACTCTAGCTGTTTCATATTAGACCTCCTTCGATTATGATTTCTAGACACTAGATTTTCATTTTAACCCTTAAGTGAACTCTCAATCTTAATTGAATTATTTTACTAATGGAGGATTACATAAATTTTCAAATAATTACATCATATATATTAATCCTGTGCACTCGGAGACTTTTCTTCGACCACCTACTACTAACTCAACCACTACGAAGTATTTCCTTTCGAGAAATAGATTGTAAATACTCCGAGCAAACTTATCTTTATTTACATTCTTTGCTTATGCATTTTGTCCTATATAATCATTGTAAAACAATAATATCGTTGCGTTTTCTTAGAGAGTACATCGAAATTCTTTGGTGGATGTCTCTTCAGAGGGGTCAGACGAGTGCAAAGGGTTAAAGAATTATTAGCTTAAAATTGCAATGATCTACTTAAGGGTTAAATTCGGTGGAACTTTTCTACTTCTGAAACCTTTTATTTAAGGTCTTGGAAATCAATTATACTCACATTTTACTATACATAAATCCAAAAAAGCCTTTTATAAAGTAGATCGAGACGTTGCAGAACAACCCCACACGTTTCCATCATATTATATTCAATTTAAGTCGTGGAGCTAGATAATTGATTCGGTTCGGTACAATAATGACCGTCGTATGCACTCAATCTACGAAACAGAGAATAATTCCGTCGCCCCTGGAATTAATTGCGCGAGGGTTTAAGTCTTCACCGATGGATCCTCAGACGCCGAAACGTATCTCTTACCGCGAAAGTCAGCAGAAATCGATCCCGGCTCGGGTCGATCCCTTTCCAAGCCGGGCCAAGTTTCGCGAAACTGCTTCGCTGGGTGGTTCTTATTGACTGGCGGGGGAACGGGACACCTTGGAAGCTCGTCGGGGGTTGCTTAGGCAACTTCAAATTAATTTCAAACATAGGGAGAAACAATACTTAATGCCGGGGACCGTGGGAGGCAGGACGTCTCGAGCACCGGAGCGTCCCATAATAATTATTTTCCAATGAAAACTCAAATTGTCAGTGGGATCGGGAGCTACCCCTCGACCGTGGGGGGGGGGGAGCAAACTTTGCCGGAATGTCTGCTGAAGATGTCAAGACCGACGTCGAGGCCTCTGAAATACTCTTGATCGGTCGTGGGTGTGCTCGATCCGAATATTCAATTGTATCGTCCCTCGTACGCGGGGCTTTTTAATTCCAGACGTTCTTCGATTTCGTAAACGGAGAATCCATGGTCTTGATATTCTTTGTTTAGTTTTTGAAAATAGGTTGATTTTTGTAAACGAAGAATCTGTGTTATCGGTAATATTTTATAAACGAAGAATCTGTGTTATCGACAGTATTTTATGAACAAAGAATCTATGTTACCGATAACCTTATATCTTTCTAAAATTGATGACCAAAACTGTTACAATATAAATATTATAATTTCTTAAAACATTGCCAAGCAAACGTACAACAATTTTGAAATAGAATTGTCCCCACAAGTGTGACAACCAAATAAAAGATAAGGAAGAAGAATTTGTAGACTGTATCGAACGTCTCTAAAATCGAGGAAGAATTGGGGAGGGGTGGAATTAAAAGCGACCCCAGCGTAAAATCTACTTAACGGCCGCGTAGGAGGCTTCTGCGAGTCGGTGGTCGGGTCCGTAGGAACGTTGGAGGAAAATGCGGAAACGTTGTCGTCGGTTTTCGGGTGCGGAATCGCGTCGGGAGGAGCCGTGGTCCTCGCGGGCGGAACAGAACCGTAGCGATGTTAATGGAATTCGATCCGCGGCGTGAGAGACGGTTTCGAGGCGTCTCCGAGGACAGAGGGGGGAAGGTGAGGGGGGTGGGTAAGGACAGAGAAACGCGAAACGCGAAACGCCTCGCGGAACGGTCGTGTAATTACGAACGAGAAGACTCAAAGATGCTGCCTCTGCAGTCTGCTACTTTGCCAGCGCGCGCTTTTGGGAACCCGCAGGCGTTCGAGCGGCCCCGAGGACACCAGCCGCGTAGTTTCCAGCGAGACATGCACGCTTAAACCGTCCCCGCTTTATTCGACGATACGGGGACGTATTCGTAAAACGGAAGAGCCAACGGGAAACGCGGCTGCGGCTCTAACCGAGATTAAATACGAGCGCCTCAGCACGCGCGGTACCAACATGGCGGACGCGGGAGACACTTTCGAACCCCAAACTAGATTTACGAGTCAATTCCGCGACGACGCTGGTCGTTCTGGACCTCTCGCTGACGATCTTTGTTCCTAATTACCAACTACAGGGGTTGTTCTTGGAACGAAGTTCTTGGTTCGAAGAAACGGAGGCGCACAGAATCTTCGATAGGTTCTCTTAGCAAGGGACCATATCTAGAGAATATGGCGGATGGCGACTTTTTTTTGTTGGTTCTTTCAAATTCAGTTCAAATCGTGCGTACATTTTCCGTTTGTTGAGATCTTCCCTCAAATTTGAGTGGATCGTTCATCCAGACACGCCATATATTCATCAGCGATATTTTCCACAGTAATTATCGAGTCATAGACAATGAGTTCTGCTACGAATATTTGGAGCAATTTGGAAATCGTCGTTGATTTTTAGAGTTTGAGAATTGAACCCCTCGAGCGAAAACGACGAGTTGTTTCATTCCCTACGATATACTGCGAGTAAATGGAGTCTGCAGAGGGTCAATGGCGAACGCGTGCGTCTCGTACAGGGTTGGCTCGTTAATCGAGTTCGTTCGAAGTATTTACTATCGCGCGTAAAACAAGTTGCTCGAGTTTTAACGGTGTCGAGCTCAAAAGTGTCGCCCGCGGAAGCGGGTTAAGACAGAGGGTTGGGAAGCCCAGCGTGCTCCGGCAGCGTGTAGAGCAACAGAGGGGTCGGAATATTTTACGACAATGGATACTTGAACGTCCGTAAAACGCGAGCGAAGGAAAAACGTACCCGCGGATTGTAATCGCGAATTTACTCCGCGAAGACTCGTTCAACGCGTCGACGTAAATCTTCTCGAGGGTTCCGAAACATCTAGCAATTACGTGGGATTTTAAAAAATATATAAACCAGTTTCGATTCTCATTATTTGGCTTCAAAAGTGTCAGTTCAAATTCTTGGACATTGCCACGTCCCAAAAATGTTTCCACGAGAAGTTCTCGGAGGTAGACTCCGCGGATCGGTCTTCCCCCGTCCTGTAGGAGTTACTTCCACCCCAAAAACGCGCGCGCGTCCCGAGTTTGCAGCCGCTATCTGCTCCCGTGCTCGCAACATCCGCGCTGCGGGGCGATAAAAGAAATCTGGCGGACGTTTCACGATCGAAGACTTCAAAGAAGAGGCAGCAACGACGTCGGAGACGCTCCCCTCGAATTCTATGCGCGCGGGAGATCCCGTAGGATCAGGATCCCTGGTCGTCTTAACCGGCAACACGCTGGGATCCCCCCCCCCCCACACCCCCGTTTGCAAGCCCAGAAGGTTACCATGACGACCAACACGTGACGTAACCACCCACCGCCGTGCCCGCTGAAACAAATGAAGGCACGTCCTCCTTCGTATACCTCCTGCTCGCCACCTCCTGATTCCTCTTTCGTACCCTCTCTGCCCTCCGGTGTGTTCCCTCTTTCCGCCCGACTCGCTTCCACCCTGCACGCATACAGGGTGTTCGTTTGAAAACTTTAAATCTAAATATCTCGCCAACGACGCGTCCTCTCGCGAAAGAATTCGAAACGGGGATGATCGCTCGAGGGGGGAACCGATTTTATTCGCTTCTGATTCATCGAACGCTTATCAAGGTTGTTGATAACATTTTAACTAGAAATATCGTAAGGGATGATTCAGTTATATTTAACACGTTGACTGCCAGACCAAATCCCTCAAATTTGTCAGACAACTGGAAACTAGCATACCCATAATTTGTTATCGAACTTATGTTTACAGACCCGTTGAAATTCAAGAGTTCTATCTAGATTTATTCTTTTTAACATCTGATCTTGAAAATTAATTGTTTTAGCTCCTCAGTAAAAAATCATGTCACCCATGGATGACAGTCAATGTGTTAACAAAATGACCTCTACGTAAACGGACTAATGGCGTCGAATTGAGGTTCCCTCGAGTTCTCGCGCGAAACACCACGCGATATTGCAGAGAATTTCGAAGAATATCCGAAGGGACGCAGAGTTCGCGAGACACAGTGTACATCTCTGTCCTCTATCTATGCCCTGCTCTTTGCCTTTGCGATTCCCAGCCTCCACTTGCGGGATCACCGCGAGCAAGTGGTCCAGAACGTGGGACGGAGAAAGCCCGCGGTAAAGGGAAGGACGAGGAGGATGCTGGCAGGCAAAATTACAAGGACCTACCCGGGTCCTCGTGGAAACTTGGGTATGAAGTCCTCGTTGCGGGGAATATGCAGCCCGTACGTACCGTCGGAAGTTTCTATTTTACGGGATCTGTTTCTCGAGGGTGTGCCGGATCCGTGGAATTTCGCGGCACGACGGAGATCGAGGTTCTTGATGCCGGTCGTTCCCGGGGATAGCGAAGCGAGCGGAAACCGTAGGTGGCTGGTTCCCGTTATTGGTCGACCCCCGAAACGCTCCAGCCCTTAATTTCTTTCGTCCCGCCGTTTCCTGGGGGGGTTGGAGGCTTCTCTCGCTCGACTCGTCACTTTTCGCTATTTTAAATCTACCCGTTACCGGTATTATCCTCGCCATTACGTTTCTTTATCACGGAGGATACGCACAACCGTGCAACGCGTTGCACGAAGCTGGTGTAATAAACATTTACGTCGGAAATTCCACGAGAACACGGCGAACTTTCGACTTCTGAATCGCTTGAAGAGAAACAGCCCTCGATAGAATTTTTACACGCTATATACGATTCCAAAGAGTTGGGAAAAATGATTAACAATTGTACTGTTTCTATTTTATGATGTTACACCCCCTGTGGAGATTGAAACTGCCCGCCATTAACCCTTTTTCTTGATGTCAAGTTTCACAATCATGAAGCTACATGCTCGTTATCAAGCCATTTTTCCATTCGCTAGGTATTCGTAAAAGAATCTGTTTTATTTCGTAGCCACCCCTTGCACGAACAAATTTAAACAAAATTAAATAGTACACGTTCGAAGAATTATTTGGAATTAACCCCTTAACGTTCATGCCCGAGTCTGACTGCTTTGAAAAACAATATTTGTTTTCCTTCAAATTATACGTTAGATACAACATTGTCATTAAAAAAAAACCATATTTTTAGAAACAAATCCAATAAAGAGAACTGATCATTGTTGGTTAATTCGAAAAATATGAGCGTTGAGGGGTTAAACCGTGACGCTGAGACATTTTCCACGATCGAAAATGCTTCGTGCGGCCTGGAAGCCCTCGTTTATCCCGAAAACGTTCGACTGCGCGAGGGCCGTGACGCGCCCTTTGACGCTTCTCGAAACACGGGTCGCGGGCGTCTTTATGTAAAACCAGGATCGTCATTCTGCTCTCGAACGTCTGGCCGGGAGAAAAGAAAAGGCACGGAGGCGCGCGCGGAAAGAAACGGATACAGCGTTCCAGTTTCTTTGATGGAAGACGCCCTTTTGATTCCGCGGGCCGCGCGAACCGCGCCATCTTGGTACGCGCGCGGATTCAATTCCGGGCCAGGCAACACGCCTCGGTTCTCACGACTTCTTTTTCACGGTTCCCGGGTTATATTCTCGTGCTCTTTCGACGATTCCCTTGGCTTCCGGGCGCGCCTTCCATCGCCCTTCCCTCGTAACGAGAGGGGTCGCGTGGTCGAAATTCGAATCAGAGACACCCCCGGAGGCAAGAGACACGGAAGTGCCGGGCGACGGAAAAGGTTTTCCTGGTTTTCCACGGTCCCTCTCGCCCCTTTGTTCCTCCGACTGCCCACCTTCCATCTTCCCCGACATCGAATCTCATTCCGCGAGGCTGCCTCCGGAAACGTTCCTACCGATTTCTTCCGCGACGAAGGACGCGTTCCCCCCTTCCCCGCGCGATTCGAGGTCGGGATAAGGGAAGCTGGAATTTTCGTGCTGGCTGTTGACGCTGATTAAACTCGTCCATCGGTTCTTCCGCCCGATTGCCCCCACCCCCCCCTTTTTTCTCTCCGCGACAGTGGGTGGCTCGAATCGCCTTCGAGTTTCGTTAAATTCGCCATCGGAGAATCGGTTTCCTCCCCGCGTCGGGCATAAAGGAGATGAAAGTTGCGCCCGGATCTCGAGGGCTTAGCGGGGGCTAATCCTTCGACGCACCCGCCGGAAAGATTGAATACACGCGGGGGTGGCCTCGCGCTCGTAAAACATACGAAACTCTTTCATCCGCTCCCCCGTGTCGCGGGACCGCGAGGGGGCACGATGGAATCGCGCGAGACGCGCTCGCGAGTGATCTAATTAGCCACGGTTAACGAGCCGTCGCGGAAACTTTGCCAGGAAATCGCGGAAGGTCCTCGATTTTGTAAAACACGCTGCACATGAAATTGAAATTTATTTATTTCTATCCTTCGTGTTAACCCTTAACCCCTTCCCGTGCCATTTACCTCGACGAAATCCACACCAGACTGATACTAAACTGCTTTGCAAGAATCGTGACCGACTCTAGTGGCGTACTGATAGGAACTGAAACTCAATGACGATCGTGTTTTGCTGTTCGCGAGCCTGGCTCGTGATGTTTACGTTTGGGCCAAAATCTTCATCACGAGTCAGACTCGTTAATGCACGGGAAGGGATTAAATGCATGATTGTTTAATTTTGACCGAAATGAATCTATTATACGTGGATTATTATATTAAAGAATATTCATAATGATAACTTTATTTTATAATGAACGATGCATGATTGAAACTCTTCCTAACGCGTGTGCTTCCGGTTGGAAGGTCGATTCGCGTCTGACAGGAAATCGATACCGATGTCCGTCGATCAAAACCATCAGGCCGTGAAGCTATACACGGTGGCCGTAATAATATTTTAACTGGGGGTATTTTTCGATTCAAATTTCAATGCGATCTCTTCAACTGTGTTCCCATTAGGATAGCGGACGCAGCTAAATTTTATTTACGCGACTAGGATGGAAATATTCTTACATATGCTCGGACATACGGGCAAAGAAAAACTGAAAGATATCGAAAATTCAGAGAAAGATCGAAATACAAAAGTACACTCAGTAGTTATAATAATCTGACGAAAAAATGTTTCCAACAAAAATTAGTGGAATATAAAAAATATCAAAAGCAATTTGTTTATGCAGAGAATTAAATAATCAGTGACCCTGCTGAAGCTTTATTAAAAACAACACGTACCCAAAACACGAATAGAAACGTTAGCTTGGTATTAAAATAAAATTCTGGATGATATGTTTTCCCTAAAAGGTACAAAAACTTTCCATTTTGACGGTGTATCGTTGTTCGACGATCGTAGACCGAGGAATTCGGTAGTTTCTGGCAAAGTATCGTGCTCGACAGTCGTAATGCGAACGGTACGAAGCCCGGAGGATCCGTCCACAAATCCCTGTTCAGGTTCCCTCGACAAAGGGTTCGCGGAGAACAGGTACGAGGGAAGCGGATCACACGAGACCGGGAACCCTCCCGATTCCAATTAATCGCGAAATAATTAGCAGCGCCGAGCGTAGACGATCGACGCGGATGCGCGTCGTTGCAACCCGGCTGGGACGGGGTGGAAAGGCGGCAAAGGGTTGGCGGGCGTCGCCCGTCGCGAACGTTTGTGTCCCGGGCGACGTCAGTCGCGCGCCATTATCCTTTCAAATTGGTTATTTTCGGTAAATACCATTTTGAAAAGCCAATAACGCTGTTTCCCCATTGTGCCCGGTTACCCCGTGCATTCTGCGCCGACCTTCTCTCACCCTGCCCCGGCGATATTTACGATTCTACCCCCGGCGTGCACTTCGGCAGCGGCACGAGGGGTGGTGACTGGCGCTGAAACCGACAAAAGTAATCCCGAAAACGGCACAGGTGATGCCGCTTTCAGTGGGAAAAAAAAAAGAAGAAATATCATCCGACAGACTCCCCGCCGGAACGTAAGGTAGTTGCCGGTTAGGGACCAGGAGAAACACCGCCAGGTAGGGAAAACTACCCCCCCAGGAAATCGACAGAGCCGCACGAGAGTCGATCCGTACCCGAGATAGATGATCGCCGCTGGAGAGAATCGGGGGATGGGAGGAGGAGCAGGTCGACGCCGCGGAAGCCAATTTTTCGAGTGGAGGGTGCAACGATGGGAAGACAAGGGACGCTCTCGGCGATCGACAACCAGTCGAGGAGTCAAGATTTCCTCGCTGGATGCCTCCCAACCCTCTCCGGAATACGCTCTTCGCGCTGTAATTTTTGACCTATTGGTTGCGTTAAAAATCAAGGGGAGCTCGTCGGGTAATAAATTTCGCATTATACCTCGCGACGTCCACAAATATTTCAAGTTTACTTTTGCTTCACACGATGAGAAATCAGGGATTAAATATTATGATATCAAGTATATATTATAGACACGATGATATTGGATCGTTAAGGGTCAATTACTATTTTCTTTCAACAACGATAATCAGAAGACAAGATATTGGGGTCTATCGATGTCTGTTCGTCCCCTCGTGAAACAACGTTTCCCTCCTGGATGTTTTCGAGTCGCAAAGCGAAACAGAATCGAGCGAGAAAACTCTCGATAAACAGGAGGAGGAGAACCGAGGGGGATGGGCGAGGCATCGTCAAAGAAGCAACGCGCTAAAATAATCTTAATCTTAATCTCGACGGGGAGCTTATGATTCCGCGACTTCCACGGGCCGACGGTATTCCCGGAAGGGCTGTTCGCGGTCGCGAAGAAAACGCAAGGAACACGAGAGAGGAGAGAGAGAGCCGCGTGAAATCCTCCCACGCCGACGCGAACCACGGGAGCAGGAAGAGAAGAGGGGCGGAAGCGTCGGCGGGACGGAGAAAGACGGATCGCGACGTGGCGAGGGAGGAGGAGGAGGGGGCAAGGGGGGGGGGCGAGAGAAAAGTGAGAACGAGAGAAAGAGGGCTCAAGGTAAACCTTCCCCCACCCCCGCACCTGGGGGCGTCGGCCTTGAACTACATTTTTAATTGCGACTTCCTCGCGCTCCCCTCCCCGCCGGCTCCTCCAGACGCTAAAAACAAAAGAGAAACAGTTTTCTGTCGACGCCGCCGACGCCGCCGCCGCCAGCGGCCCACCCCCGGCTCCTTTCGCCCCGTTAACCCCCTTCCAGAGCCGCGTTACCAACGGGGACCAACTTCTGCCACCCCCTTTTCTCTTCCGCTTCCAACACCCCCGGCCGCCTCTCCTCCTCCACGCCTCCGACGGCAACCTCCACCCCTTTTCTCCGTGCAACAAGTAGCGCGTTCATTTAAGACGTGTCGGCGTTCTTTTGTTCGTTTTAAAAAGGCAAAGCACCCGGCAAAGTTCCGCTTTAAGAGGGAGACACCGTTCCCACCCCCCGCGGCGTTGTCGTCGTCGTCGTCCGCGTCGCCGAACGAGCACCGCGAGACGCCCGCGACGTCTGACGGCCTCGCGGTACCCGGATACCACTTACGCTAGCGTGCTTCCGGTCCTCCGTCTCGGTCGGGTTGTTCATAGCGTTTCGAGACGTTTTTAATTTCAAAAGGGGGACGATGCGTGCGATCTTAACTTACACGATTCGAGGTAGAGGACTCTGAATTTTTTAATTAACCCTATATCAAAGTTTTCACCCCCAAACTGATCTCTCTGGGACAATACGCCAGATTGAAATTAACATCCCAGATTTTAGATTCGTTCCTAATAGACGACCACAGATTAAAGTCAACAAACGTTTGATGGAAGCTAGTCTGGGAATGTAACATTTTCACTCGTCGATGGCGAATGAAATATTCCGCGGTCCGCGAGTCTCTTATGGAAAGAGGCTCGTCTGTCGACGGTGGAAGAAAGAAAAGGCAGGTCAGGTTGCCTTTTCCCGGGCATATGGCTGCCACCGGGTATATCCGCCTAGTTAGCGCGCGCATCGTATACAAAACTTCACGTGGAAACGGATGCGAGAACGGTCCCAGCATCCCATTGAGATCCATTCAATGGACCATCTCGCTTCGTTAACCAGTCTGTCGCATTTTTTACCCATCACCTATATACCCGTCGCAAGGGCCAACCCTTTTTCTCGCAATTTGAATACATTGTACCCCCGGCCGACATACATATGTATATCCGACCGATACTTTCGGCTTCTGCTCCTCTAAACCCCCCCTCTGCCCCCTCCATCTCTCGTTCTTTTTATCTCCGCCACCCCTCGACACCCCTTCGAGCTACGTCTCAGTCTTTCTCTGCGTCGATTCCCTCGCACGCGTATCGCAGTTTCTACCTGGATAACCCGACGGGGGGTTTTGTTGTAGCTTGACCGAGTTTCTCTGCCCCCCCTCCTCTTTCTCTTCGACATACCCCTCTGCGGGCCCGAATCTTCGACGGAACCGTACAATGCGTCTGATTTTGATTTATATGACGCGACCGACGGCTCGATTCGACGATCGGAACCGAAGGGGGGGCGCACACCGCGACGGAAATTATAAATTCATGTCCCCCGTACCGTGGATATACGCGATCGTTTCGCTCCGGGCGATTTGCGTTTTCTGTCCCGCGACCATCCCCGTGTCTTCCTCGAACCCCCTCTTTTTTTTTACGAACCATCGAGGGACCGCGTTCGCCGCCATGCTACAGGGTGGCCACGAAAACTGTGACGATTTTTACAGAATTTCTCTTCACCTTTCAGCGTACGCTTTTGAATTCGACAGACAGGAGAATTTTAATTTAAAAAAGGAGAGAACTGTTTGAGAACTGGTATTATTAGGACCGAGTTTAAAAAGATCTCGAGGGTCGTCGAGGGTAAATTCCGAAAACTGGGGCAATTTTTGTAGAACTTCTCTTCACCTTTTAGCGTGTGCTTTGGAATTCGGTAGACAAGAGAATTTTGATTTGAAAAAGAAGAGAGAAAATAAGATTTGGTATTATTAAAAAGAATCTTGATGGTCGTCGAGGGTGGATTCGAAAGTTTTTCAACGCGTGTTCCGCGGCAGGTTATGAATAACTGACTCAAAGGGTGTAACTTTCGCGCGAGACTCGGCGACGCTGCATTAGTAATAAGTCCACGGTTAGTCGAGCAACATACTGCAACCGGGAGGCCGGATTTCCAGCAAAGAGAGACGACGGGAACGACGAGGAGGGACAGAGAGAATTCCGTGTCATTGGGAGACGAAACGCGGAAACGCGATTCGAAATTAACCGCGTACATAATTTCGCGCGTCGACTCGACGTCGCGAGATCTGATTTGGCCTGATTTGTCCCTATAGACGGCACGGGGCGAAACGTAATTCACCTCCCGACTCTGTCCTACGCGTCTCATCTCGATATCTCCGTAGTCGTGGCTCCCCCGGGGGAGGGAGGGCGCAGTTTCCATCAATAACTGATATTCGTCTTCCCAGCTAAGAAGCCTGAGAGCCCGCAGCACCCTCCTGACACACATAAGCGGAAGCGGCAGCGACTAAGTGGAGACGCTCGATTCCTCGACACGGTATTTTCGACCTACTCCTCGATGGAAGCCTAAATTTCTCTCTAAACGCCCAGATTTATCGATAGCTCCAAACAATATAATCAGCCTTTCATTTCTCATCGTTCATCGTTATCACAGTCTATCAAATTTCAATCTTTATGCCTTCTAATGGCATCGTTATATTTCGATATTTTGGAATTTTCATACTGAAATTATTGTAAACAAAATTTCATCGTTCAAAAAGAAATATGTACTTCGTATGTAGGTATGTCTGCATACAGTATTTTAATATAAAATACAGTGATATAGATTGTTGGTTAAGACTGTCCCTATAAGGGAGGATTACAGTTAAAACATCCTTCTCCATGTTTATTATTTCAATTTTGCCTTGGAGATGACCCAGAAAAATAAACACTTCTTATATATCTATATACAGTATCCCAATTTTAAACACACTGTTGTAGATCATTGTTTAAGACTGTCCTTATAAGGGAGGATTACAGTTAAAAACACCCTTCTCCATGTTTACTATTTCAATTTTGCCTTGAAAATGACCCAAAAAATAAACACTTTTCACATATCATAGATATTTAAGAAATCACTTTCTATTTTATTCTGAAAGTTACCACACAACATTTGGATCTCAGAATTGTGTAAATAGACTGATTAGTAATGCAAATTTTGTGCACACTAAAACGAATTTAATTGAACAATCATTAGAAAGTCTAAATTATCCCTGCAACATATTGTAAATTAATTTATTTTGTTAAAATCCACATGTGTAGTTCCTTACATATTACATCTTTGTACTAAAGGGGTTAATCTCGTTAATAAATGAATAATAATATCTGCCTACAGTATTCTAATATAAAATACACTGTTACATATCGTTGTTTAAAGGTGTTCCTATAAACATGCACCATCCTCCTAAATGCTTACAATTACAATTTTGCCTGGAGGTCCTTCGAGTGTAAAAATTAATAAGAACTGAACTCGAAGGGTCCCCGCCATAAACGGAACGTTGACAGGAAGAGAGAGACAGTCGGTGTGAGAAAAAAATAAATATCGCAACGCGCGCGAAACACCGCTAATAGAGAAGGATACATCCGACGGGATCGTTCCGGAAAGGGTTACGCGGATTTGAAAGGGTAGCTGGGGTAAGAAACGTCGGGCAGAGAGACAGGAAGGTGGGACTTTAGAAATTTGAGATAAGACCCCCTTTGTCGTCGAGACGGAGAGTTTTCACGTAACCCTTTACCTTCGAACGCAGCCGTCGGAGAGCCGTGCGAACCCGCGACACCCTTCTGCGGCCCTTTTCCATTTTCGAGACGCGGTACGTGACGCTCCATCCTTGGAAATCAAGAACCGTCGTCCTGCTGTCTGGCCTCGAGTCAACCGTTTAAAGGGCTCCTGAAATATTCCCGTTTCGAGCATCACCCGACGCGAACTTTCCGCTTCCCGTCATGCGTCGATTCTCGAATACGAGATCGTTAATGATTCAATGCTCGACGACCCGGAGAAGGATTTAGTATTTTTGCTAAGTAATTTGTCCAACCGCGAAAAATCGTGAAATTTACAAATTTATTTTAAATCAATTCGCATCGAAAACAATCGCGGAGAGTGGAACGACTTCGAGGAACTTGGTTCACGAGGAAAGAAAAAAAAAAAAAATCCCTGGAGCGTACCGCGCGAAATTCAGTCTCCGTGTAATAAATTCAGAAGAAGGGGGTAGGGGGGTTGAAAGTTCGAGGAGTAAAAGTAAAAGGGTGTTCGTGGAGGGTCGAGGGGGGGGACGAAAGGAAGGAAGGAAGTAAACGTTACCACGTGCTAAGAGTCGCTCGGCGAACGAGTTCGCTTAAATAACGTCGCTGCTCGCGGAATCCTGGTGAATAGCGCAAAGTAGTTAGGAAAATGTCTTACTTAAGAGAAAGTTCGTCGACCGGGAACCCGGTGGAGGGGGGGGGGAGAGGGGGCGAGAGAGCCACGGAGATCGTTGCGACGACCCTGGCCCAGAAACAAAAGCGAGAAGAAGCTTGTGAATAATTCAACTGCGCGGGAAATGAGGAAAGAGTTCGCTGAAAAGTTTCCTCGAGGAATTTTACGCGCCCCGGTTTCCTTTGATCGCCGTGGCCTTGAAACTCCGGGGCGAAGAAAGCGGGGCTTAATTGAGCCCCAGTGGGTCGGATTAAAGACGTTCTCCTCGTTACGCCCGGGCGAAAACGATTTAACGGTTTCGAACCGGAGAGGGAACATTGACTGCGTTTTTAACTCTCGCTGCCTCACGCTACGCGGATATAATTTCACCCCTAATTGCCAGCTTTAAACGTACTTTGCGTTTTGCATATTTCAGGGCTCGTTTCGTAAGGATGCCTCGACACGTTGGTACTTTATTTCGATTTGTGTTTCGAGGACGACTAGAGACTGTTTGACAACCCTTAGAAAACTACTTTGTATTCGATTTATTTCACAAGGATACACATCAACACGTTATTGTGTACGACTTAATTTCATATAATTTATGTATTATTTTTCTTTTATTTAAATTGTCTCATTGCAATGGTTTCGATGATGATTAAAGACAACCCCTAATTTCCAGTTTGAAGAACACTTTGTATTATATATATTTTATTGTTTAATTTACAGGGATGCTCTGATACGTTATTTCGCTTTGTAAATATTTATTTTTTCTTTTATTTAAATCATCTTATTTCGATTGTTTCTGATATGGAATTGAGTAGAACCAGAAACTGAAACAAATATAGAAACTTTTCCATTCGTAATAATTATTGTATAGTTTCGAACCGCCTGAAATTCGACGAAATTGCAATGGACGTTTCTGTGTTCCAAGCCCACAGAAAGCGTCTGTAAACCTTCCAACGAAATAAAGCCACCCGGTCTCTGTTCGCTGGGGGACGAAGTCTCATCCTGTTAATGAGAAACGATCGTAATTCCCGGGAATAATAGGGACTAATCGTGGCAGGAAGCAGCCGTCCAAGCTCCACGAGGTCCGTGAACGGCCGATCGACTCCGGAGGAGCACGCGAGGCTGTCGTTTGTCGCGTCGAGCAAGAACAAAAGGGGGGTGAAAAGAGCACGAGGCACGCGGGTCAGCAACGCGACGAAAGAGCAAAAGAGAAAAGCAAACGGGGACCAACGGAGTCGCGGACAGAGGGAAAGCTCGAGGAATAACAAAGCTACCGTACACCGTCCCCCACAAAGGCAAAGCCTGACCTTCCGCCAGCCATCCCCCCTCCCCCCACTCGCCCCTCTTTCCCTTTCTGTCGTTCCGCTGAAACAATACGGACGACGGTAAAACAAAGAAGTAAACGCGAAAAAAAAAGAATAGACAAAAGGCGGCCGTTTGAATCCGTAATTTGTCCCCCACCCTGATCCGCCCCCCGCGCGTTTGTCTTTGTTTTACGGAGCCGCGTGGTGCCCTCCTGGCCGTTGCTTTCCTCTCGACGCGTACAACCCCTTCTTCACCGATACACCTCCCCCCCCAAACCCTGTTAGAAATCGTGAATTTTACGGCCTCGTTCCTCCTCGGGAAATCCTTTCTCGCGGCGACGACGACTTTGAGGTAGGTCCTGGCGAACCTCTCCTCCGTTTTGTAACCCGAACTTTGATCCCAAACAACCGTAAACCGCGTAACTTAAAACTTCGCTCGGGACTTGACTTCGTGGCCACCCTAAAATTCACGAATCCTACAATTTATTTTCTTTGATAGTTCAATTTATTAATTTCTCTCCGGAGGAAAATATGAATAAAAAGGAATGCTAATAAGCAGACTATGGATGTTTGTGCGTTTATTAACACTTAAAGTATTATATTTAGGGGTTGAGATAATCCTCCGCGTAGTTCCCGTTTCTAATAATAAGTCTGGCCAACCCAACAGGCGAGAGTAGGCCAGTTAAAATTCTCGATCGCGTAATTTTGACGCAGCATTAATTCGATGAAAGTTGTACAAGTCTTGGCCCTTTCGAAGCTGCCCGGTTATTTCGAGTCGATTAATTGGCTCCGTTAAGTCGTCAGACTGTTCCATCGAGAGCATGAATGTTTCACTGGGCGGCAAATAAAACGTCGAATACGGACAAAGGGGGGTGGGTCGAGGAAGGCAGAAACGGGACTTCCAGTTTGAACGTGCAAACGCGCGATTTCGCCGGTAAACTGACAACGAACGTGACGTCGTTCAAAGATTCACGAAAATCGGAGAGCCGGAGGGGGGGGGGAGAGCGGTTTTCCCCGAGCGAGTCGGAAGAAACCCGGAAAATTTCTGGCCGTCCTCCCCGTCGTGGAGCCATTTTCGGCCATCGCGAGGACGTAGACCTCCGCGGAACGACAGATTAATTAACGATCGTTCGTTATTGGATCAAAGGCGAGCGTGTTTCGCGGATTTATTAATCGTGTTTGCCACCGCGGACGATGGAAACTTGTTTCTTAACGAACGACAACACGTCAGTCTCGAACTTCGTTACACATTTCTCGGTTTAGATCCAGCTGGAAAGATTCTTTAAATTTATCATTCGCGGGATCGCGACACACCTGCAATCGTATTAATAATAACAATTTAATTCGGTTCCCCGAAAGGTGTCCTAATTTGGAAGAACAAGTTGTTATATTCGAGCAAATTACAACGATTGATTCGATTTAGTGGAATTACCGAAAGAGATCTAAATAAATAAATTCCATCGTGGAAAACGTCTTCGCTGAACCGGTATCGTCGGAAGTAAAATAAACCGTAACAAGGCCGGGAGCCCCTCCATTTTACAATCTTAAGAAATCAAACGACTCTCCGCGATTCTCGATAAAAATTTCGCCGCGGTGGGAAAGGAGCTCCCGCGATTCCCGTTGAATAATCGAGCTCGAAAATCTCGCTCGTTATTTACAGAGACGAGCCGGGGAATAGACGGCGTGGAGCGAAGAATGCGAACCGAGTCGGTTAGTTGACTTAAGAACCTTTGAATTAATCGAGGGAGATTTAAATAGGACAATAATTGAATCTTTATAGCGCCATTAAGCCGCCAACGGTTCTCAATTACTACGTGCTAAATGAAATCCCACCCCTTGTAACGCGAACGCCGGCCAGAAAATAAGAAAACTACCGTGTTAATGCTCGACACGGCGCTAGAGAAACATTAACCAATTAAACGGGCCCTATATCTTCGTTTAGAGTCTCTAAAATACTCCGATATTCCTCAATTTTTGATTAATAGTAGATTCGTTTCGTTTTGTGGAACTAATAAATATCACCATATTATACTTGGTCTCTTTACATCGAACTTCATTTTACAGGATTCGTAGTAACAGGGTAAATGATTCCCCAAGTTTTTAAAGACAATAGATTCTAAGTAAAAATTCTAGATTCCATTAGACCCAAATGAAACTCATCAATATTATCGTCGTAATACATTTTCGAGACAACGCCTGAATTTGTCCAAAACCTTTAAAATACCTCGACTCAAAAGAGGAACGAACAATAGTTGGCAAACACCGATGTCTTCAGGTTCGATTCCAAACCAACCCCTTCGAGGTTACGCGACAAAGAGGGCCAAAAAGATTCGATTAACGCGTAAATAATTTAATTCCCGGGGCGTTGAAAAAATTCTGCGACAACCTGTACACGTTTCACGGAACACGATGAAACGAGAGTCTCTCTTCAACGTCCACCCCCCCCCCTCCCCCCGATCTTGTCCCCAACCCCCGAAACACGAGTCGCGGAAAACCAGACGCCGCTTACTTTCGAAAATTTTCCTGCGCGCTGGTCAGGCTCGACCTTCTCTCTCTCTTTCTATCTCGAGGGTGAGGACGCCCTTTGGGGAAGAAGGGTGACGAGGACGAGGGAGCCCAAAGGGAGCGAGACAGGTCGAGCGTGAAAGAGAAAGAGAAAGAGAGAGAGAGAGAGAGAGAGAGAGAGAGAGAGAGAGGGTGAAGAGAGGGAGAAGGCGACGGAGGGCGAGAGGGGTTGGCGCGGCGGTCGACGAGGACCACGAGATCAATATGTATGTTAGGGGATGTGGACCACGTGGGTCGGGGGTGGCCAGCAACCCCCGGCAGCTGATTGGCCAGCGGCCACCCCAAGGCCACGCCCACTCCCACACACGCTGTCTTAAACCCCCGTCGAACCGGCGGCCCACCCTATGCACCCTCCAAGAGCCACCACAACCGACGGGGGGACACGCGGGGGGAGGAGGGGGGGGGGGCGGATGGTGGATATGCACGATGCCAACACTCTACCCCCCTAACACTGTTACCGAATTCGGTGGAATCATCGAAAATTGAAAACCGCGTCCATCCCCCCCCCCCCCCAGCCCCTCCGTCCAAAGAGTTTTCCATCCCCTGAAAACTATCGTCCCGACGATCCGATTAACCCTTTGGACAACGGATTATACGCCGCGGGGAGGGTAAATCCCGAGCTACGATCAAATTTAATTAACCCCCTGTAACACAAATTATTAAATAATTTTAATAGTTGACGACGGTCACGGCTAGACTCGATTAGATCGTAAAACAACTTTGTTGCCTTCATTTCTGTTGCATCGAAACAACACGTTTCTGAAATTCGATAATTTGACAAAATCATCCAGAATTTTGGTACGCACAAAGCGGTGGGTAACTTTTACCTGAATGAAGAACGATTTCCACACCTGTACCGAGTTCCCCTTATTTAGACATCGACACGAAGCGACCCAGGAGTTCGCGTTGAAGGGTTAACGAGTTCGTTAGGACGTCACGCATATGGTTGGCGTATTCTCGCGAGAGATCAACATATGGCTGACAACTATGTTCTGTTTAACGAAGAAATTAACCATGGACCAGTATCGCGCGTTAACCTCTCTTAATAGCTATTCTGTGTGGCTGAATTGAACTTTGACACCCCGAAACGGTCGAGGGATGATTAAATAGCGGCTCGAAGTCACGTAGCTGGTGTCGTGGGATTGATTGTTTATAGGAGGTTTCGATGTGTCGATGCATTGTCTACCAGCGAAGATACTGTCCCGAAGGATCTGGCCACGGAGGGGCGAAGGTTTCGACGCCATTCGATAACAGCACAGAATAGCGTAACGGTTGTCGTAGAACCTTCGGATCAAAACGTGCGACGAATAATAACGAGTACAACGAATATAATCTCCGCGACATATTGCAACGTTCGGTTACGTCCGTTTGATACGTTTCGTTCGTACACTAGGGAGCTAAGAATCTGTTGCAGGATGATCGAGAGTCGCGTTGGACCACCAATTTCACGACTCGGTGTTCATAATTTAAATATTAGTATCTGAAAACGCTATAAAATACGTGCATTGAACTACAGAATATTTGAGCAAATTTTTAGGAGATTCCATCATGGCGGTCAACTTGTTCTCTGAAGCTAGATACACTGAATTTTGACTGCTTCATTTGTCAGCAATTTAGACTGAATTTGATAGCGTTGGTCCAGCGTTAACGAGTCGCGTTCAGATTATATTTTGCCACCGTTCTTGATGGTGGTTTCTTTAATGGCGTCCAGCGTCCGGCCGGAAGTGGCGCAAAAACAGGTTTCCCATCGGATAGCAGGTGAATCTCCGATGGATTCCCGTGGCGTTACAGGTTCCGCGAGCTGGCGCAAGCCTGTTTTCCGCTCGTGCCAGTCACCTTTGATTTACATTCCCGCGAACGTCAACGTTCGAGACGACGCCGAGGGTTCGGTGGATCGGAGTTCCCGGGTAACAGGTTCCCCGGGAAATTAATCGTCCGTGAGATTGAGGGAAGAAGGGATTCTTGTAGCATTGTGGATATAATGTATCGATACTCGGTTAAACGATAACTCGCCTCGATCGTGCGGAAATAGCGACAGTCGAACGTAAGCTGCTCCCAGGCCCCTTCATCCAACCCACATTTTACCAGAAAAATCAAATACACTTTTCAAACAATCAGATACGTTTCTCTACAGTAATTTTCGAGATCAAATGTTTTTCATCCTAATATCGAAAAACGATGAAACATCTAATTCTATTTAAAAGTCAGACACGAGCTATTTAAAGTAAAATAACAAGTCGAACCTACACTGCTCCCAGGCGCCTTCATCCAACCCACATTTTCCAAAAAAAATTAAATACACTTTTCAAACAAACAGATACTTTTAAGAAACGTTTCTCTACAGTAATTTTTGAGATCAAATATACTTTTCACCCTAATATCGAACAACGACAACACGTCTAATTCTATTCAGAAGCCAGACACGAGCTATTTAAACCAAACTAGCATATAATTTTGTTCATACGGTGATTACAGTGGGAAAGTGTTAATGAGACAAAAGGATGAACCCGATCGGTTATTCTATAAAGTCGCGCAGATACGATATAAATCGCGTCGGAGTATAATCAGCCGCGAGGAAATCGAATATCATTTCCCGTCGCGTAACCGTGAGATTAAAGAAGCGAAGACTCGCGCGAGTTACATCGATTAACGTCGTTCGACGCGACCGCGATCGAACGATCGACGTTTTCGAGGCGCGACAAGAGCGCGCGCGCCAATGGATTTAATTAGCCGTATAGATCTGGAAACGGAAGCAGGATGACGAGAATGCCTAACGACGTTATCCGACCCTTCTGATGATCGTCGATAAACGAGAATCACCTCCGTCTAATTCTTGTTCGCCCCTTCGTCTGCCAGTTCGCGCGGATTCGAGAAGAAATCGGAAATTGCGTGTTTGATGGGCCTGGAACGCCGCGCGGATTTGTTGGCAACCGTGCTCGCCAGAACTTGAAACATTTTATCCCCTTGAATTTAATTTTGTTTTAGCTTGTTCGTACAATGGTCACGAATAAGACTACATTTACGAACACCTCGTGAATGTAAATATGTGTTGATATTAATTCATATGATTCGATGACGAGTGGGTGGCCTCGTATGTAACTGTGAAACTTGTCACGAGTCAGACACGTTATTGTATGCCAAGGGGTTAAATGATCAGAGCTCTCAAAGTTCTTAAAACAAGTTAATCTTTTCGAATTCGAAACGTTTCGTTTGTTTCGTTGTACGCAAACTCTGGAATTCTCGAGATATAAATGGAAGACACGCGTTTACACCGAAGTCGAAGACCTCCGCGGAGCATCGAATTTTCAGTGGAATAAATTCGTAAACGATCCCCGTCGATTCTCCGAGCGCACGAAACCGACGTTCAAAAATTCTTTCCGTCCCCGTCCCTGAAATAACCCGCGTACCATTAATTCGCAAGCGTTACGCTCGAATTATCCGTGACATCCAGCTCGCGAATTTTCGAAGCTCGATTTTTTTTGCCACGCCGGATGGAGTAAAGCAGGAATCGAACGGTCCAATTAATTCGAAGATAGATCCCGGGGATGACAACGATACGGCTGAAACGTTCGACTGTTGTCTCAGCTTCCCGGACCCTCCATCCCCCTTCGTCGTGGGGGTTGCTCTCGTGAAATATTCAAGCACCGCTGGTTCCGCGGACGTTCGAGCGGGGTTTTGCGCGCGACGACGATTCTCCCGGGCCGTTTGCAATAATAGAGAAAATCTTCGTTCGTTTGTCGGTCCCCGATAACCCCCGCTAATTAGCCGATGAGGCAATTATGGCTGTTCGCGGGGAGGAGGACGCGGATGCGGCGCGTAAATCGTTCATCCGGCTTCCCTGGCGCCCCGATCGTTGCTTCAAAGCCTCCGAAGCGACGGTTTTATTAGCGCGGTTGCCTATCTCGCGGGCGACGAAACCCTTAACTCGACGATCCGTGCATAGGGGGTGTTAAAAATAGGGACGTATCATCCACACATTTGTGGCGCTGCTTCGCTGGTGATAGGATCTCGAAAAAAATCGTAGGAGGGTAGAAAAGGGAAGGAGAGGGTAGTCTAGTGGACTCATCAGTAAGACTTTCTAGCAGGCCCTGCCTTAGAAGTCGATCGAGGAGCGTAGATCTAACCCAGACCAAGATCAATAGGGTGCAAATCCGTATTATTTGTATTAAAATAAATATTATTTATTACGAAGAGTAATCAAGGAGTTTGCTAAATATTTATTACTAAAATAAAATAAATAGTTCTCGAGTCTCCTCAAAAAGAAACATCATCTGATTCTCAAAAGGATTAATTTGGAGAGCAAATGTTTATAAAAGTTACCGAAATGGTCAGATATGTAAGCAACGGAGGGGTCGATCGAGCGCTTGTGAGAGTACAGGCCCTCTGGTGGCGAGCATAGGAAGTGACGCCACAGATTTTATGTTAATCGTTACTACAATAGCTCGGATGAATAGTTTTAATGATAAAAAGTCAGCTCGACAAGTTTAGAGTTTATAGGAGAAGGAAGATATTGTTAACGAAGACGATGATTAAATAACGGGGTTCTTTGGTGCCTTAGTAGCAGTCGTAGGGGCCAACGGGGTTCGTTAGAAGCAAACCCCCGTAGGTACGCTTCACCTTAAGCCGTATAATGGCGAAACGACGCCCCGGCGATTCCCGGTCGTCCTGAGGGCCCGTGAAAATGATAGGCTGTTCCATAATTAAACGGATCTCCGTGGCTGGGAACGCGGGACACGCGCACGACGTCCCATAAAGCGTATTAATGGCTGGAGAGACGCGAGAGCCGAGACGATGCACTCGATTTTAATAAGGGGCTTACGAGTTCGTGTGTTACGTGCGTCCCTGGAAGAATCGCGCAGGTAACCGATGCTCTTTGAGTTCGTCGATGCGCTTGTAAAACGGGGCACGGGACTCCGGGACGCTTCTTGGTCGCTGTATGAACGAAGCGATATACTACTGTCGTGTGTTAACGCTGAAAAGTATCGTCATGGACGAGCTATACGAGTGAACCTTACACCTTATGGACTTTCGTGGTCACAGGGTAGGTGGAGGATTTCGACGAAATTAAAAAATTTCTCATCGTTCCGGAAAAATTATTTTTGGTTACAGGGGTTAATTGCAATCATTTTTGGTGAATAGACATACTTTCGAAATCCTATGCATTTTCGAGAAAAAAATTCAAGAAGGTGGACATATTTATGGCGAAATTGAAACATTTTAAAACGTTCTAAAAAAATTATTTTTAGCTGCGAGACACAATTACAATTATTTTTGGTGAATAGACATACTTTCGAAATCCTATGCATTTTCGAGAAAAAAATTCAAGAAGGTGGACATATTTATGGCGAAATTGAAACATTTTAAAACGTTCTAAAAAAATTATTTTTAGCTGCGAGACTCAATTACAATTATTTTTGGTGAATGGACATACTTTCGAAATCCTACGCATTTTTGAGAAAAAAATTCGAGTAGATAGCGAAATTTTTCAGTGAAATTAAAAAATTTCGAATCGATCTAGAAAAATTATTTTTGGTTACAGAGGTTAATTACAGTCATTTTCGGTGAATAGACATACCCCCGAAATCCTACCCAGTTTCGAGAAAAAAATTCCTTTCCGAAATTAATGCAATGTCTGACCATACACTGACCTGTTCTACTGAATGTTCTACTGAAATTTCATGCGTATCTTTAAATCATCATAACTTCTGAACGGATTGAAGGATTTTAATTTTCCAAACGGCAAACAACGCGTATTTTAGTGTAGAATATGTAGAAATTCCAAAAAATTTCGAAAAGATGCTTCGTAACCCCGTAAACTGAGAAAAACCCCATAAAAGTGGTCCAATTTTCAAGTAACCATAACTCCTACAATAGTAAAGCTATCTCATTGAAATTTTTTTCTGAAGTAGAGCTCACAAGTACCTACAAAAAAGTATTAAACAAAATTTCCGTACAGAGTCAAACAAATTTATTAAAAATCAGAAACGAATTCCTAAGGAAAATCAACAGGGGGTAGGTGCCCAAATTTTTCCTCTGAAGAAAAAAAATTTTAAATCGTTCCGAAAAAATTATTTCCGATTACAGGGGTCAATTACAATCATTTTTGGTGAACAGACACACCCCCGAAATCCTACCCGCTTCCGAGAAAAAAATTCTTCATTATATACATATACGCAATATTTCCAAACGTTGCTGCCGAGAAGCTCGGAACGTCGTGTTTCCGGCGTTCTAAGCGTCCGAGGCAAAGAAAACGTGCCCCGATATTTTATTATCTAAGAAAACGTCGCGTCGCGCGGACTCGTACGTCACTGTCAGATCCATAACAGACGATCTGATAAAACTCTTAGCAAGTCTCCGTGACGCGATAAGAGCAACAGAAATCTGCCACGACGACAATGGATAAATGTCCCGTAACATTTTTCCCCGCGTGCACGTATATATTCCTGTTTTAAGCTCGCTCCCCTCCCACTTCACCTCCGCGTTTTATTCTAGGAAATAAAATGAAAACGAACTGTCAGCGACAAAACGGCACGCTCTCGCCGCGACAAGGAACGTCAAACTTTACGATAATGCGGTTTTCCCCGGTGGAAAGCGAGTTTTCTCGGAGAAAGAAGGACCGTGGGTGGGCGGGGGTGAGGCGGTGGAGGGAGGTTAGAGTGTCGGAAAGGTTGGGAAACTAAAAGTACTACTAGCCGAGTCGGCGCGACGCGAACGAAAGAAGAGGAGGCTGCAAAGAGTTCGTTCCCGCGCGACCTCCTCCCCCGCGACACTTGCCGAAGTTTTCATTCATAATTAGAAGAGTAACAAAAAAAACGGGAGTAGGTCAGCGCGACAGAGACCGACGGATAATAAAACAAAGCGTGCCGTGCGACTCGGTTGAACGTTCGATGTTACAATTAACGACGAGCCGTGAACCACGTTCGCGATAAACGTTTGCTTGTTACGCGCGATTCACCATTTTTATTCCGTTCCGTTCTGTTAAATAATAATTAACGCGCGAACGGGGCCCGGACTAGGATTTTAATTGCTCGCGATTGTCGCGGCGGGCATTGTACGACGATTGATTCGATCTTTGCCTTTTAAACGATCCTTTTTTCTAGCGAGCGTTTGAAACTGTACAAAAAAGTTGGCAGAAAATAATTTTGCAAGCCTTCGTGTTGGCGATTGGAAACCTACGGATGTTGGAGAGTCGATAGATTGAATCTGTGGCGACAGTTTCAGCGCTCGCCGGCAGAGGGCTACGCTCGAGTCTCACATTTCCCACAAGTGCTCGATCAACTCGATTTCTATATGGAAATACACTCTTCCAGCGACTGTTGAATGTCCTGGAGTCTAAGTAGGGCCTGCTAGAGCTGTCAAAATGCGATTTTAAGTTTCTAAAGTATCCTTCTATCGAAATACAGTGACGATTTTTACATTCGATCGAAATAAAAAGGCATAGATTTGCAAAGGCTCGAGGAGGAGGCAGGAAGGAAACAACAATGCAATTTAACGTCTCGTAACCGGGCCAGGGGTTGCGCTCGCGCGAGAGAAGCGTCCCGCGGAAAAAGGCGCGCGGAAGAAGCTGCTCGGGGAAAACATTAAAGCGTCCGGGCGTCGTCGAGAAGCGTGGAAAAAAGAGGGGTTGGCGCGGGGGAGGGCCAGGACGGTGCGCGTCTCGCGGCGTCTCGCCTCAGCGGCGATTTCATTCATAATTAGAGAAAAAACAGGAGGCGCCGCGGTGGAAGGTGAGGGCGAGCGGTGCGCGAAATAAGACGACGGGAACCAGATGAGAGCGAAACAGAGAGAGGTTGAAGTTGTCGGCGCGAGAGCGGGAAACGTAGTACGCTCGCGTAGTGGAAAGAAAGAGTCAATGAAGAAACTCCCAGCGACCTCGGTGCCAAAGGGGGTGGGCGAGTGCTCAATGAATAAGAGGGTAAGAGAGGAAGAATGGAGAGAAAACGTCGGAGACGACGGGTCGGATGGAAGAAGAAAGACGTACAACACCGATGGCGGGGATGGTGGGGGGCGCGATGAGGGGGTGAGAAGAGCCGCGCGAACCGTGAACGAGGAACGGGGGAAACCGAGTTGCGGGGAATCTTAAAGACTTTCGCCATTCTGTTAATTTTCTTCTTAAAGTGGGTTAAATTATTTTACGACTTCCGCCATTACCCCCGCGAGTCATCCCCCGTGCGATCCGCGTGCACCCGCCGCGAAAGGCTTATTCTCCCCCCCACGTCCCCTTTCCACCGAGCTTCCACCCCCTCCTCGTCCTCCTCCTTCCGGCGTCCCCCCTCTGGCGCGTCGTCAGCCACCCTTTTCTTCCAGACTTCTCTGTGCAACTACGGGGTATCAGCCGCGTCTTTTCTCGCACCAACCCCCTCCCCCTCTCCCGCCCCGCGAGCCACTCTTTGCGAACTGCACGGAAACTTTCCGTGTCCTCGGCGCCCCCGAACCCTCTCGGTCCCGACCTCGTCACGTCAGCTGATCATTTCATTTTCTACGCCGCGCTTTCGATATCGGCCCCGGTATCCCGCTCGTTAATTTCATTCATCGACGAATTTTATTGCCGCTCGACGAACCACCAACCGAACCCCGTCGTACCACATTTCCTCCGGGCGAGTTTTCGATTCCGGACCCGGGGGGTCGGAACGACTGGATTTTGGTCATTTTCCACCGTGGAGGGGAAGGGGAAATTGACTTTTAACTGTTCGGGTTACTTCTGTTTCGTTCGTCGCCCACGGGAAACGATCTATTGGGGTGGTACTCCGAAGATCGAAATATTATTTTTGTGTAAATTTGTACCGTGTAGATTTTTAAGTAACATCAGTGGTTCCGTCGATTCTGGATGCAAATATTATACCTAAGAGTAGATATATTTTATTAGGCACTGTTCAGTATTTTAGTCGTTTCTATTAAGCGCCCTCATTCACATTTATTCTCGGTTATATTTTTCTCTTCTACTGGAATTTTCTTTTTGTATTTATTAAAATAAATACATGATAAAATAAAAATGTCAACGACAATGAATATTGTAGAAAATTCTTAATTTGACAACCAACGACTATTTAATCCTCCCCAAATTCTTCCTCCCATTCGATTACAGCGTTTATTCTCGATTATATTTTCCTCTTCTACTGGAATTTTCTTTTTTGTATTTATTTCAATAAGTACATGATAAAATACAAAAAAGAAAATACCAGTAGAAGAGAAAAATATAAATAAATGTCAATGACAATGAACATTGTAGAAAATTCTCAATTTGACAACCAATGACTATTTAATCCTCCCCCAAAATTATTTCTTCGTGAAATTGGCACGTTCCAGGGGCCGATAGGGGTGATTTTTGTCTCGATTTTAAGCGCAACGCGAGCGCGGTTCCGGTTCTCCGTTTTCAACCGGGACGATCGACGAAGAGCTTCTGGTATTTCCGCCGCGGAGAAACTTAGCCGGTGCAGCAAACTTTATAAAGTTTCCCCATTTACGCGTGGCAAAAACGAGGAAACTGGCGCGCGAGCAAACAAAATCATGGTTCGAAAAGTACCCCCTCCGACCTTCGACATCTTTCTGGAGTTAACGGACGCGATTATCGCTTTACGTCGCTGCTCTTGCTTTTCACTTTCCGCGTTATTCGTTTCGAAACAGTTTTACCGCGGCTCGCCGTTTCCCGCCAAAACAAACATTTCTCTTCCCGATACGGTTTATTTATTCTTCGTTTAGATTTACCGTTCGATTAGATTGAAAGACAAATTAATGGGATTTCTCTTAGTTTAAAAGTGGATAATATCCAGATACTTTCCTTTTTTTTGAGAAAGATACCCCATATACACACTTATAGAGATACCTCGTGCTAAAAAATTATTAATAACGTCTGAGGGCTCAATAATTAGGGTCAGAAGGTACGATAGTTACTCTATATAAACGAAGATCGATACAGCTTGACAAAGAATTGTATGTCCAATAGTTAAAAAAAATTCTGAGTACCAAAATGTACGAAGCTTCGAATTCGATTTTGAAGCGTCGAGGTGTGCACGATCGAAGAAACTTTGCTTCTCCCGGTGACTTTGGTCGACGAAAATCTCGACTGGCACAGAACGGAGAGGAACAGCGTCGCCCGGGAGACACGAGGCAACACCGAGATCGCGGAATCCAGGCTTCGGAGGTGTAATTATTCTTTCGCGACGCGTCGGCCGTGATAAACAACCCACCTGTAAGTCGGTGTCTCCGGATGCACCGTAAGATAGAGAGGGCTGTCGGGGGATGGGAAAGAAGAGCGAAACAAGGCGTTAGCCAAGAGAAGATCGTCGAGGAAGAATTATCGACCCTCAGCGTCGCCGCGTGCCACCCTTCGGCGGGAAGGTCAACCGATTGGCGCGAAACCAGAGAATAACGGCTCGAAACTCTCTCCCTTTCGTCGGGGAGACGTTCGAGCGGTCGAAGGGGTCGACGGAGTAGGGGCAAGCAGTAGCAAGTATTAATCGTTATACATTGTCAGAAGTATCAGGAGTGGTCAACAGCGGTCAGCAAAGGCCAGCAGAGATTAGCAGAGGACAGCATAGGCTATTAGGGGCTGACAGAAGTCAGTATTAATCGTTATACATTGTCAAAAATATCAGGAGTGGTCAGCTGCAATCAACAGAGACCAGAAGAGGCTGGCATCAGTTAGTAGCAATCGTTATACAATGTCAGAAATATTAGCAATGGTCAGCAGAGGCCTGTAGCAAAATTCAAAAGTACATGCTACTGTGTGATCGACTATACTACTATTGACAGCCACAATGCTCATGCTTGATGACGTGCCAAATATAACAGATCGAAAAATTGTTAGTTCTATTTAACTTTTTTGTTATGCACGTTACGAGAAGGCAAGTGTAAGCCTTTCTCTCAACTCCCACGAGACGGTCCTAAATTACTTCGGGCAGCTTCGGAGAATCGAGAAAGAAGGCATGTGTCAGTTTGCCTTTGTCGACTGTCCGAAACTCCACGAGTTCACGTACGCGTGATCTGGCATAATGTGAGACAATGGAATGAGGTGTTCCCGGGTGCATCCGGTGCTCCATCTGACATCTCTGGTGTCCACCGTCTACACCAGTCATCAGTTTTTAAGCTTTACGAAGTCGTAACACGATTTAAAAAGCTGAAACTAACGTAAAATCGGATGGAGTTTCGTTTCTGGTCAGTTTGTCTCGCTGACTATTCGTTAATCTTTATCAGATTTTTGGGGGGAACATGGGAAACAAGAAGAAACTTTATGAATGTTTTTTGTGAAAACTGAAGAGGCTAGTAGACAATCTGAGACAACTGAAATAATAAGTTAGACGAGGGTGTACAGTCTCGTTGTGTGTCTTGTAAAATAATCATCTTTGCATTTAAGTGCTGGCACGCAGGGGTTAAGCAAGCACACCATTACTTAACCGCCACTGTCATTCTGAACATTGCTCCGGTGTCCTGGGGGACGCCTAAATTGGAAGTTGCATCGGGGCATTAGCAATTACACCACCGACCCTAAACGTAGGGCCGTGATCTTCGATACTTGGAAATCGTACACGGTGTGCTTCTACAACGTTTCGAATTGCAGATTTCAAGGGAAGCAAAGTTGCAACGCGAAGTAAGCCAGCTTTCTACACGCGTGTTCGTAATATTTCAAAGTCGATAATCTTGCGGTATATTCGGAACGTCGTTTTATGTTTGCAACGTGCAGAATACGTACGAATTTCTCGACCTGACGTGCTACGGCCTTGAAGCGACCTTGGACCGAGGAATTTAAATGAAATTAACGGAGAAATATTGAAATTGCATTGTGTAAATCGGAAGAAACGTTCGAAAGGATCTACTAAAATGTATAATCGTTCTTATCCTATTGCTTCGCTATAAAATACTGTTGCAGATAATTTCTAGAGCAAAAACCACCGTCACCCAAATACAGACGACGCGAGAACTCGAACGAGGGTCGACGCGTAGAAGTAAGTTTTCAAAGTTGCAGGAAGTTTCGATTGGTTTCACGGTTAAAGCGTCGTCCGTCTGTCGGAGCCGGCAAACGACGGGTCAGTCGTGGAAGATTTTGTAGGGGGTTGTTCGATCGAGCCTCGGGGTCATAGGTTGGCGACCACGGGGCTGGAGAAAGCGAACGCGATCGGTCGTCGCGGCATACGTAGACGCCGATACAAAGAGAGAGACAGGGGTGGGCCGCGATCGGTCGAGACCCTGCGCCGGCCAATGGCGTTTCACCCCCGTGGCGAGGGTGGGTTGCCATGGTAACCCCTCGCCATACACGTACGTGCGCGTAAAGGCACGTACACATGCACGCGTGATGCTCACTCTCGGGGTTCGCCAGGCCGAGGGGGCGGCGGGGTGGTCGCGGAGGGACGAGAACGAAGGCTGGGCTGCACGAGGGGGGTTGCAGGAGGAGGAAGGTGGGAGTGGGGTGGGCGAAGGTAAGGCCGAGCACGCGGGGAGCAGAGGGAGACGGGATACCTCTTCCACCCTTGGACAAGCCCAATCGATCGAGGTGTGCTTCGGCCGGACGAAACTCACCCTCTGTCAGCCCGCCCTCCGATCTACCAGCCTCGTACCACCGTTACCATCGGCACCACCGCCACCATCGCCACCACCATCCACGCTCCAAAGCAACGGTGCCTGTTATTTGAATGGGGAGGAGAGAGAGAGAGAGAGAGAGCGAGAGAGAGGGTTAGACGGGGCTAGAGACAGGGGAGACGAAGGGTGGCGGACCGGGGGACGGTGGTCGGGGGTTGAATGTGACAGAGTGCCACCCCCGAGGGCCTCTCCCGTAGAAAGTACGGCGAGAGGGTCTTCTCTCCCTCTCTCTGTTCGCTCACCATTCTGTTTCTTCCGTTCCGTTCCCGTCTATCGCGCTCTGTTCCACCTTGAACCACCCCACACCTGCTGCCGTCGCTGGCTCCTGCTCGGGCGTAGGGTGGCTCGCAGGGGCTGTGGAGGCCCGGCGGGGGTGGCGTGGACAGAAATCAATATAAGACGGGCCTCCACGTATTCCTGCCCTCTCGCTCGCGCTCGGCCACCCTCCCTGTGTTTGTCTCTACGCGTACGGTCCTCTCTGTTACTCTCGACTGGGTCCTCGTCCGTCCCGTTCCCTCCCACTATCCGGGTCTCGCCGGCCTCCACCCTCCTCCTCGTCCACCCGTTTCCATCCCTCATCCTCTCCAGCCACAGCACCGTTCTCCCTCGAGGGTGGACTAACTGACACACGCGCGCGCGCACATGCAAACACGTAGCGAGGAGCGCCAGCGCGCCTCGGCAAACCAAGCGTTTCTGTACAGGGTGTGTTTCGACATGTAACGGGTGGCCCGCGAACACGGGAAGCGTTGCTCGGCGAAGCAACGTGTTCCCGCGCGCGAATCCTTATCGAAGAAACGGGACAAATTAGCGGGCGGTGGGCGGTGGGGGCCGGTCGTAGCAATTACCAAGCCAGCACCGGCGAACACCTGACGCTCCGAATCCGCGCGGATAAGAAGTTCCCGACCACGCTCCATAAATTCAGCGAAGAAAAAGGAGACGGACCGAGGAATCGCGACCGCCCCGAGGTGGGAGAAAGAGTGCCGCCGCGGCTCGTTCAACCGACGGGGAAAGCGAACTGAAAAATCTGAATTACAAATGCCGCCGTCTCGCTTCCGCTCCCCCAATTAACTTTCGCTTTCCGCGAACCCGACGACCCCGGGGCCCCCCCCGTTCCGTGCGCGTAAACCCGCGTACAACGACCGGGGGGGCACGCGGATACTTCGCGGACACCCGTTCCTTAGCGGTATATAGGATCGATAGAAGGACAGCAAACGTGTGGGGAGAGTGGAGTTCGTATCCTGCGGATAAGGGAACGGCATCCATAAATTACGACGCAACTCTGCAGGGTAAAAGTCCTGTACAAGAGACCTCCTGTGTACGGCTCGAGGTCTCCTCCAGCCGCCCCCTTTGGCCGTCCTCCTTTGCTTCGTTTCCTTCCTCGTGATCGCCCCGCGCCTCCCCTAACAAAGCCCCGCGGAGGGCTAAGGGTAGGCGTGCTTTCGAACTATAAATTTTATCGTTAAGTTGTTTAGAATCGCGGTCCGTGAACCGTTCGACTACCCGTCCCTCGACGGCCCCCGGGGGTTGATTCCGAGGACTCACTTTCTACCAATTTCTCGCCGTCCCGTTCCTCCTCGCCGGATACGGGGCGCGCGACTCCAACGACAGGGATATCTGCACCCCCTCGCGAACGCCATTCCAACGGTAGGAACCTCGCGATCGTCGAATTCCACCACCGATCGCTGGGGTGGTTCTCTGGACCCGACCTTCCGGGGGAGGAATTGTTAGTTAGAAGCAGCAGGACCGTCGTAACTCGAAAGATGCACGACAGCGTTCCTACGGAGCCATTTTATCACCCATAATGTGGATGACAGGACTTTTCGCTTAGAAGATCAGACGTTTATTTTTATTTTGTCCGACTTCAACCAGGAAAATTCCACTGGTTAAGGAAAAAAGTACAACATTTTATGTACGAGCTTGGAAATCTCAGACAAATGTTAGATTAAATAGTATTCGATTGTCTAGAAATTGAGTGTTGATCTTGTGGGGGGAAAGTGGACTCGAAGATCCTTTTGAGCAAGACAGAGACTAAGAAAAATTGTTTAATGGGAACTAAAATCGCCATGAATTTGAAGTCCAAAGTCCTCCTCTGTGCAACGACTCGAAACTTCATTTATAATTTTCTTTGCTATTATACTCCACTTCGAATGGAACACAATACGGCGTTTACTCTACTATTATCATTAGGAATGACCCTTTCATAAACTTCTACAGCTAATCACGTAAATAAAAAATTAATCGACATATTTATCCGCCATTCGTAGGACTTGTTGCAGAGTCCTTTTGAGGGTAGCTATTTATTAAGACAAATCAATTATGGAATACTAATCAATTGTATTTTATGGAGTAGTTCCACGAGACGAATTTAACGATGGAACATTTTAATAAAACTCGTAATCGGCGATCGAAACGTAAAGCTTATTGCGATTTGCGCGTCGGGACTTGGTCTTCCGTCGTTTTGCCCCTTGTAATTACAAACTGCAAGGTCCAAGGATTTTCAAAGACTTCTTTTCGAACGCTTCAACGTTCGAAGGACTCCCCGCGACCGGGGTCCTTGACGTTCAGAAACGAACTTAATAACGGCGCTCGCTTTTTTCCCCCCGAGGAAAACACAATTTAGAACGGGTATAAGGAGTCGGGCTAATTTTATTTCTTGTATCCAACAGCAGCTGGCAATAATGGACTCGGCAATTTCTCTCTTAATAAAGGGAGCAACGACTGGTAATAATAGTATTTCACGTTTGCGATCTTAGTTGACGATTCCAACGATCGCCGGCAATTTCACTCGATGCAGCTTATCACTCTCGATATCTTCGAGCAGGAGGAAGCTGGGAACCGAGACTGAGAAACGATCGTAGTCGCAAATCGATACCTAATCTCGTAAGACACCGTTTTACATCGTTCGGCTTACGAAGTTTTAATTTGTAACTTTATTTAGACGCGCACACACGTTTTGACCTACTCGTGATCGAACTTCTCTGACATTATACGTGGCATTTTCTGCGAAAAGGTGAACGCGAAAGGGAACGGAATTTGAAGAACATTATACTTGAAAAATTCAACGAAGAAACAAAGATTTGCTCGGTAGATCCTAAATGTTTATATAGTTGGTGTTTCATTTGCTTCGAGCATTGAAATTTAAAGTAATTATCATTGTATTTTTGTTCAACCCCAACCCCTAAGTAAATCTACTCCCGAACTCGTCGATCTTGTCGATTTGAAACGCAACTTGGAGCTACAAGGTACATTTCAAATAATTACCAAATATATTATTCGAGTCAGAAGGGGGGAAAAGATTGTGCGTATTAGAAGAGAGATTGAACGGTGAAAATCTATAAAAATAACAGAATTGCCATACGTTTGTCCATCTAAGGGTGAGGATAACGATGTGTCCGTATTCTGTGAACGATTTCCCAAACGGGAAAGCGAAGACGTTGGGTAATTGGTTGGCCGAGATCACGTAGGATCGTGTATTTTTCGCATTTACCATTCCGTGACTGATTCGTATTCCCGTGGATGACACAGTTGACTGTTCGCGGCGCGTCGCGAGGCAACGACCATCGAGTTCCTCGAACTTGCCAATTCCGCGCGAGGGGACTCTGTCGCGGGAGCAACGGGAACCGCCGTGGAACGCGAATAAAGGCGCCTCCACGTGGCGAGCAGGACAGAAAGAAACAAAGAAGCTTCCGTCGTCATCGTCGTCCTCGAGGGTGGCACGTAAACCCAAACGGACGGGGGGAAGGGGGGCGAGAGAGGGGTCAGGTCGACTGGATAGAAGAGGAAGAAGGGTAGCGGGGGTTTGGGTGAAAACGTGGGTGGCGGCGATGCCTCGAAGAAAACCAGGGAACGTCGGGGTGTAGAGGGGTACGGATTCGATTCCTCGAAAAACTGTACGTTTTTCTCGCCGATAGAATGGCCGGGACGTCACCTGAATACATTATGTGTTTTCCACCCCTGGGGCTAGGATATTGAAATTTTTAATATCGAGGGGCGGCGGGCCGAGGGGGTTGGTCGGGCGGCGGACGAGGGCGGATGGATGGAGAGCAGTCGAACGTCTATGGCTTCGCGAAGCATCCCTCATGTAGCCACCCTCCCACGGCGATCCCTTATTTTGCTGTCGATATACCCTCAACCCACCCCCCCCCCGGCGACTTCGATGTACGTGTACATATATTTACATCTTCCCCGTGCAACATATGCGTGGGAAGAGAGAGAGAGAGAGCACGCGAAACTCCGCGGAGGCTGTTACATTATCGTTAGCCGTTGCTTCTTCCGTCAACTTCCGCGGGGAAGATCGATAGTACGCGTTTCTAATTACGGGGAAGAGTGTTCGTGTCGCTCGGACCGCAACGCGTCTTCCGTGACTGTCGATAGTTCGCTTAAATTTCAAAATCCCACAAAAATATCTGTCAGAGTCCGGATTACCCTTACCGAATTTTCTATTTAATTTTTAACGCGATGGAATCGAAATTGCAACGTTAGAAAATTGCTTGAATTCGGTGTAATTGACGCGCGACTGAACGGGTTAATTCGGACCATTGTCTAGGGTTATAAAATAAACACGAAATTCTGAAATTAAAACTTCTTCGTGAACTGCTCGACCGCGTGGGAATTTAACAGACATTTATAACGAATTTCTCTTCTTTCATTAATTGTTTTAGGAACCGGAGTCGCCTGCAAACAAAATTTTATCTTGGAGCATAAAGAGAAAAGTTCTATACTGCTCGTTTCAAGGGTCTGCAGAAGTATAAAATAATGTTTAGACAAAATTGTTGAACGAGTGCATCGACCGCGTAATTACGCCGAACTTTTCGTAGCAGAGAATGGCGCGAGAGGGTGTCACGTAAAGAAAGTGCACGCAATTAACGATAAAGTCGCCGGGAGTCACCCCCGACGATTTACCACCGTGAAAATAAATGTGAAAGGAAAAAGGAAGCACGGGTGCCCTTTGCTTCAATAAGGGCATCCACTTTCGTTCGTCCCGGAGTTCCATTGCAAGTCCGTGGAGTACCGTGCGTACTTGTCGTGAGATTACATCGGCCCTTTGTCGAACCGGATCCGGTCGTTTAATTCAATTTTCCCGTTCCGATTCCGCGCGTGCCCTGTATTTATAGCGTTCGTGGAACTCTGGGCGAGCGTCAAAGCTTCCTAGAGAGGCGGCGATCGGAAAAGAAACAACCCTGTCTCTAATTGCTGGGGACGTTAACCCACTTGGACGGAGCGCAAACTATTTTCACCTAGAACTGGAAACACAACTACTAACTCCTATATAGGCGACAGTGTGGCAATAATCGCGATTACTTATCATTACTTTACATAGACTATTAGACGATTTAGATGTTATTCTCAAGAGTTCTCCAAAAATGGTTCCTCTGGATCATTCGTACACGCTGACACCTGAGTCTAATTATCAATTCGACTCAAACGATTAATTCCTCGAGTCGAAACGTAAGTTCGAAGGAAATAGATTTGAACGTTTCAAGGGTTTGATCTAGCGAAATCGGTTGAATTTTCAACGACCATAATTGGGTCAGCAAATGGAAGGCAGAGAGATTCGTTGGTACCTGGGGGCCTGGATCAACGGTCCGTGATCCACGGATCCAGTTTCGGGGAAGATAGGGCGCAGGTGATGGCCACGGTCCGCACTCGACAAGGTCCGCGTGCCCGGTGGACAAGATCGTTGAAACGTACCTTTCGACCGCGACCCATATTTCAGAAGGCGATGTCCTCCGGGCCTCGTATACCTGGAGTGGACACTCCGTTAATTTGGAGTTGCACGGGTGTGTGGGGCGACCCCGAGGCCCCCGAAGGTCCGTTCCGGTCAGTCGAGGAACGGGCGCGTGCTCGAAGAGCTACGGGGTCAACGGATGGCCCCCGAACGGGTCATCCTCGGTGACCCTGGGCGTGCTGTCCGGCCCCAACCCCCTTCGGTGGTCAAAACAGGCGGAAACACGGCCCGACCCTCGTACATCACCGGGCCCCGGAGCCTCTTCCGGCTAACGTGCACGCTGGACGCACGGGCCCGCCAATTAAAACTAAATTCGTTTCGTCCCCGAATGGCGAGAATTATCCCGAGGGGTGATACCGTGGATGAAATATTGCCCACCCCGATTACGTCTGTGAATTATTTATTTAGTTTCCGTTTACCTCGATCTTGCGGTTCTGTACACATGAATAAAATTGAGGCTTAAACTCTGTCTATAAACTTAAAATGAATTGAAATAAAATTGGGGCTTAACCCCTTAACGCTCATATTTTTCGGGTTAACCAACAATGATCAGTATTCTTTATTGGATTTGTTTCTAAAAGTACGGTTTGTTGTTAATTGCAATGTTGTATCCGACGTATAATTTGAAGGAAAACAAATATTATCATCCCTTAAACCGTTGGATTAAACAAATATTGTTTTTCAAAGCAGTCAGACTCACAGGCATGAACGTTAAGGGGTTAAACGTATGGTTCGTAGAGTATCTAAATAGGCATCATAAATCATGTGCAATGATCAGATCAATCTTTACTAACGTCGAACGTTTTTAATATGTTTTCCAAGCGCTACCTTAATTTTATTTACGCGTTTCTGTAGAATCGCAAGGGTAGTTGTCGAGGGTGGAATCGTTTGAGGAACTGTAACATCAGCGTCACGACGCCCGCAGTCATTCGACGATGATATTATATTTATTCCCGTCGCCTCTTCGAGAATGAAATTTATCATTAGAAACCGAGATTTATATATTCTTGGAGTCTCCTATCTTGCGCGCGTTACGTATTCAAACGTTCTATGACTGATCTGGGCATTACGGGGTAATGTTTAATGAATCACTGAAAACTTTAAACCACGAAGTACTTTCTGCATATTTGATGGGACCGAATTTCCAGAATTTCTCTGTTAAAAATTGAAACTCGATTAAAATAAGGTATACACGAATAGTGGGCTCCTAATAGACTCCCAGACTCGATTTTACAGCGTTGAACAAGACTTACAACAATTTGAATTATTTAGTTTTGTTCGCGGGAGACGAATCGAATTACGAACGCGTTCGTGCATCGATATTTCTCGACGAAACTTACAGGCGTCGCGAGTTACTAAACATTTACGAGTGCCTCCCGACGTCCGGCGTATTTTAAGCCGGAAATCGTAAAAATATTATGTGAAAACGGTTGCAGGTATTTTCACGGTTTCGCGTATCGCATAAAGTAATCGATTTTATACCCCGCGAGTGGAAAGTACGTTTCGCATCCACTTGCGTCGACGAGGCATAAAACCGCGGTAGAAAATTCCGACCATGCTTGTAGAATACAATGGCGCCGACGTACATATGTACGTACATACTTCAACTTTTTTTTTTCCGCTTTCATGCCTCGTATCATGCTACCCCGAAACCCGGGGAAATTTTTATTCGCGAACTGGCACAGCGTTGACCTAACTTCGGCCAGAGCTACTCGTCGCGCTAACACCACTTTGTCTCGAGCGAAATCCAAGGTAATTCCGAGATCAAACCGGCATAATTCATGACCCGGGATGCAGAAAAATATCTCGATCCTCGTAACCAACGTATTTATTTAAATATCTCCCCTACGATTTTATCGAGTCTCGTTCGTCGATATCGAACACAAGCACGTCACGTTTCTTTATCCTAAGAAACTTTTAAACTGTATCTGAATTATTTAACAGAAGCTCAACCGGGGGACCTCACTGCGAGCAATATTAATCTTGTTCCTACGAATTTTAATTATATATTCGTTTTGAGTGTCAATTGATTCATGTATGTAGACAACTAAATATTATATATTATCTGTACACTGTAAGGTTTTCTCTTCAGTTTACTGAATAAATTCATTATTATGCTAAGAATATTATTACAAGAGATTCCATAACCAACGAACAAGACAAGAACCTAAACAAAACTTTTATTACACATTTTATATTTAATATAAAATTCCATGTTTACCCGATCTAGAGGAACTTCGCCCCTTAAATAAACAAGCCTGAGACGTTAAATGAACAGTGGAACGACCGAGAAAATTGAAAAATTGATCGAAACGATGGTAAAGTCACGCGTACGTGATAACGGCTGTCACGGGGTAAAAATTTCGTCGGTCGAGGGGGGGTGAGGTCGAGTCCGTCAAGCAACTCGTCGGGGCGGGCCCCGTCCTACGGTTTTCCGCGCACGGAACTCGTGTGTGGACTGCGAGTTTGCCGTCGTCAACGTGAACGAAGAGAGGTCTACGTCGACGGTGAAACTTTAGACCAGACACATCCCCGGATGCGCTGGTTCCCGAGCGCGTCTCGACGCGGCCGCACGCCTGGAAACTTTTGCCCGTGTACCGCCCTTCCCCCCTCCTCGACCCCTCTTAGCCCCGGGGATTTTGGTTAGAATATTGAATCTCGCAGAGTGGAGGCGCTGTAACGAGCATACCGACGACCCCGACGTACGTCCTCGTACCTACCACCACGCAGCTCGCGAACCAAATAATCTGCCTTCGCCGACACACCAGGCGGGGGAGAGACCAGACCAAGGCCCTCCCGGGTCGAAAACACCGAGAACTTAGGCCTTTTGTCTTTTCTCTGTCATCCAAATTCATGTTTAGAGACTTGGGGGGGGGGAGTCATCCATCAGGTTGCAACTCTAGACTAGTTCAAAGCTTCAAAATGGTTCTATACAGAGGCAGTTCATCTTTGGATCGAAGGTTGCAACCACCCTCTTTCATTTCCAAGCTGACCAAATTAGAATTTTAAACTTGTGAGAAGTGTATATGGGTTTGGACCAGGAAAGTGTTATCGTTGGCGTCCAAGTCCTCCTGGGTCGAAGACACTGAGAACTCTTTTGTCTTTTCTCTATCATCTAAATCCATGTTTAGAGACTAGAAGTCATCCATTTGGATCAGCTTCCTTCCAGCAGGTTACAAGCTTGAAGACTAGTTTAAAAATGGTTCCATATAGCAGGAATTCATCTTCGGGTCAAAGGTTGCAATCAACCCCTTTCATTTCCAAGCTGACCAAATTAATAACCTAAACTTGTATCAAGTGCGTATAAATGAGCAAAGTATTTAGGGGGTGTATTCCTCCGTATCGATGTCCTCATTTGTTTATAATATATAAATAGGAATCGAGAGGGTTCAACTTCGACAGCAGAAAGTCATTCTGCATCGAACTTTGATCAAGAGAAGTCTCTTACGACTTATGTCCTTTATGTACTTTGTGTCAAATAGTTTTCATAATACCAAATAATACATTTTCAAGTTAAATGAGTCTGAATATTTGAATCTTGGTCCACACGCCTGCGACCATCCCTGACATCCTTACAAACTACACTGCTACGCGTATCTTGCGTCTTGATAATCACTGTTAGCGAAAAGCTCTTGGTGAGTAATGGAATTTATTTCCTCCTTCTTGCTAGTTATTTATCCGGGCTGATTGAAAGATGCCTTTGGCTCTTTGAGGAGGAACGGTGACCTTTGAGGGAAAGCTATTTTTCATGCTCCGCGATACTTATGACAGAGTCTGACGAAATAAGAAGCGCGCGTAACGGATCCTCGTTTGTAACAGTTCTACGGAACTTTTCTCCGAGTGAAATTTCAGCGGGAACTTTTCCCCGGAGGTCTTTGTTTCTGGTTTCCCCAAGCTACCGCGGAATAATTGATCGATAGGCAGGAGAGTACCAGGCAGATAAAATCACGAATAATATTTAATGCGTAGGTTACCCGTTTCGCGGGCAATAATTGTTTTCTCGTCGAAATTCTCCGAGTCCCAAAGCGGAAGGATTTTCATGGAACTTCGCAAGGTTTGTGGAACAGCCAAAACCAAGGGACGCGTATTTCTTTTAGCGGCTGCAACCGAAGTTTAAGGGGTGAAACTACCCTACCAAGTTTCAACCCCTGACGCTATCTTGAAAACGCGAAGGAAGTTTCCGGCGTGCAAAAATAATCAAGACACGATAATATTATTCGTGGCACAATTTTGCTTTCGAATTTAATCGATCGTCGAAATGTGTCGAGATCTTTGTTTTGGGATTTCCATGCTGTTTTTTGGAGATTTTTCGTGTTGTTCACGGGTGTACCGGAGTTGATCGATGGAGGATGGCGGAAACCGCGCGACTCGTCGGAGAATCGCAATTAGATTTGTTTCTGACGATCGACGCGTCGGCCTGTTTGCATTTCGCGCCGGTTTCGAGGTATTTGGGCTATTGGTTCCTGGATTCGAGGGAGGCTGACTTCAATGGGGGACAATTAACTGTTGATATGCATCTGATACGAAATCACGAAACCTTATCTCTAGAGAAAAATCACGAATAAAATTAATATTTCATTTCGTGAATAAATTATCATACTTTAATTCTACAAGGATGAACAAAGATGACTTCCTAAATTTGAAGAGTTTGATAACTTCGATATCATGTTTGCAAACGACAGATTCGTGAATTTGTGGATCGAACAAATAAAGACGCGAATATATAATTTGCATAATAATATGTAAAACATATTGTTTAATGTACACAAGTTTAATAGACAAATTTCCAAGGCCAGAAACGTTGGGAAGAGTGGTCAGGTGATTTCAGAATGTAAATCTGTAGGTTCGAGTTACGTCGAACGAGGCTAGAGCGTCCAGGAGGAATCCGAGGGGCGGTTTTCAGCGCATAGCTCGCATAAACCGCCATGCTGAAAAGTATCAAAACTCGACGACGATACCGACAGGCTTCCAACGCGAACGTAAAGAATTCCTGAACGCCCAGTTATATTTCTCCGTCGTCGCGAGGGACCCGAGGTGTGCAGAGCCACGATAAAACTCACCCTCTCCAGGTTCTATCTACGGACTTCACCCTCGCCACCCTTCGCGCGCTCATACGTGTGGGTATTTACGTCGCCCGGCTCCTCGGACCAATCGAATACCGGGCTTTATCGACGGAAACAAGGACGGAGGGTCGGTTTTCGGAGCTGGGTTTCGTCAAACGGCGCGAGGGTGGTTTTCCAACTAGGGGATGGACTTCGATTCCGGCGCGGACTGTACGCCCAGTCTGACAGAGTACAGGGCGGAAGGAAAGGCCGCAGGCTATGGCTTCTCGTCCTATCCGTCTTCCACCCTCTTTCTTCGCGACGTCGTTCCTCCCTCGAAGATGTTTCCGTCCATCTCTGCGTGTTTGCGCGTGCACCGCGCGCGATACGCCTAACAGAGTGCTGTGACGATGTCCCGTAAAGCAAAGTCCTCGGGGTAACGGTAAAAATACACGGACACGCGTTTCTCGTCCGGAAATTTACCTTATTTCGACATTAACCCCTTGACGTATGATTTAATTACAAATAATTTTCCAAACGTGCGCTATTTAATTTTGTTTACATTTGTTGAAGGAATAGATTTGTCCTACGAATACCTCGTGGATGTAAAAATTTGGCGATTTTAATATACAGGGTGTTCGACCACCCCTGGGAAAAATTTTAATGAGAGATTCTAGAGGGCAAAATAAGACGAAAATCAAGAATACCAATTTGTTCATTGAGGCTTCGCGAAGAAGTTATTTACGTTTAAAGTTCCATAATGACCGAAAAATAACTTGGAGAAAATATAGTTCTGTGAAGCTTGTTCCAAGTTTTCGAACTGTTTATAATATGTCTCGCTAGCTTCGTAATGTTAAATATTCTTATTCCGAGATACATGAAAGCAAGGATCGTTTACTCGTTCATTTTTTATAACCATCTTCCTTGTTAGAAAGAGGAACGAATATTCTCAGTCACTGTCCAAATGATGCCAGCTGAGACAAGCACCGTGATACTCGCGAGCAATTCGATCGTCGTCCATTACGTGATTGCATGTCTATCGTATCGTTTCTGTCTACCTTACATTTGATTTGACAAATTTCTAATTCGTTCGTTAAGTGTGTTTATTATTTCGTACCTTGACCTCATCGACAGTTCGAATGGAATAAAACAATAAATCCAGGGGAACGAAGCCATCCATTTATGGAAAGCTAATCGCCGTTAAAAGTTTGATCCGCAGGAATCTCTAACCTTCTAATCTTCTGGGTCGTTTCGAGGATTCCGGTCGCGCGATAAGCCTGTGGCCTCTAATTCAACGGCGCCCAGCGTCGCGTTATTCTCGCGCGGCGTACCAGCGACACCTTTAGAATCCGTTGTACGTCCAATGACGCGCGAAGGGAGAAAACTACCCCCGGCGCATCGGATTTAACGTTCAACGCGGCTCTAATGAGGTGCGCCGCGTTCCTTTTTCGTTCGCCAGGTAGTCGCGGCGGATTTTTAATGGGGCACCGGCGTGCTCTCCTTTTTTTCTCCCCCCTCTCCCCGCTACCGAACGGGATAGAGAAGCAACCCCTTCTGGCCGCTGGTTACCTGAGAATCCGTAGGTAGATACCGCGGCTGGGGCCCCCAGGGGTGGCGAAAGCGACGACGCAGAGGTGGAAAACTGTCCGCGCGTCGAGATTGAAATTCAAATGAGACCGCGAGGATATTCTAATTCCGTGCCGGGAACCCCTTTTTTGCATATCGGGACCCACGCAGCTGCCGGGGACCGACGGGGACCCGAATTTATACGCGTCGTACCTCCTCTCTTTCTCTCTCTCTTTCTCTCTTTACCTTTCTACGAGGCTCGAGGTTTTTCCGGTGACGTTCGATCGCCCCGTCTCGCTCCATCCCAGCGAAGGACTTTTCGACAGCGTCGCGCGTGATCCGCAACAATTGAGAATCGACGGTATTCAAATCCGAGGCGATGTACCCAGCTACCTAAGCCCGAGGCTTACCGGCTGCCTTCCACGGATTCGATCGATTTTATGTTCCGGAAAGACGACGTCGAAGAAGGGAGAGAACCACCCTCCCTCCCCCCTCGATACCCGCCGCTTCCCGATTATCGCTAGACTCGATAACGCACGGTTTAGGATTTTCACGAGGGCCACCAACGTAACGGTTTACTCGTTCAATAATTTCCACCACTGTCGTCGGCACGATTCGTCCGACGATTACCGGAAACGACGTTGTACCGCTCCGGGGAGGAACAGGGGACGATCGGGGGAGGGGAAACGGAATGCAATTTACAATACGTCGATTCGCTGTTAATCGAGGTTGATAAGTATTTAAACAACCCCTAAACTTCCAACTCTCAACGAAAGTAAGAAATGTTTCAAAAATTTAGTGACTGTAAAGGGCACGGAATCTGAAATTTTATACCTTCGGTTAGAAATTGTTCGAGATTGGTTTAGAATTAATAATAATATGTATATTTGGAAAGATATAGTAAACGCTCGTTACATGTGGACGCAAGACACACACGCATACACACATACATACGTAATACACAGTGTGACTGATGTGGGCCCTGATTCGTTGTAACTCCTTACAAAAATACTGCTCCAATTGTATTTTCGTTCAGATTCGTGCTCGCAAATTGCATCGACCGATAGACTAGATATTTATTTATTCGTGGGATTAAAATACCCATTAATACAGAAAGAGATACAAGTACAGAAGATAGTTACGTGACAAAGATGAACAGAAATAAAAAATTGAATGATACGACGTATGAGGAGGATATTAGTCGATTGTCATGAAAATAGACTAAAGATGGTTATGCATTTATGGGAAATTTTAATTCCGAAAGCTACAGAATACACTTAAGGTAAGATACGAATTGTATTTAGGGGCTGAGACAACCCTCTGCAGAGCTCAACTAATAAAAATCTGAATTTGAACAAAGATCTGCAGTCTGACTATTAAGATTGAATTATAATAGTAAATGCTTTCGTGGTAAATGCAAAGTTTGATTCAACGTTTGTACAGGTATAAGAAAACTAGCTGCACATTTTCTGGAAACCCCGTCGCGTTAAATAATTCCAAACTCAGTTTTCGAAATGATTCCCGATAGCGGGTCGCGGTAGATGGTTTGGAAAGAAGCTCGCGGAGGTATTCAATTTTCATAAACGACGGGAATAATCCGGGGGAGAGATCCGCAGGTGAGGTGCCCCGGGACGCGGTTCCGTCGCGCTGAAAGTCACCCGCCTACGTGTCCGCGGCGAGGAAGGAACGAAAACCGCCGGAACTGGAAAGAGACGAAGGAGTGCAAACGGCCTAAGGGGGAGGGGACCGCCGCTTTGCATAATCAAATCCGACGACGATGTAGCAGAATGCGAAGTACCCGAATGCCTGGCGAGTCGCCGAGGAACGGGGGGTTTGGGGTTAGGGGGGGGAGTCGACGAATCCCGCGGGCACGCCAGGACTCCGAAAAATGCACTTCCTCCCTTGGGCTGTGTTGCCTTTGGCCCGGTCATAAGGGGTTCCCCGTGTCTCGCAGCCATCCCGCGCGGAATTCCGGGAATAAACCGGAAACACCTACTCGTTTCGCGCGAGGGACTGCGAAGAGAGAATTCGCAGGAGGGTCGACGACGTTTGGGGTGCGTCGCCCCCGCGATCGAAATGGAGCTTCCAACCGGATTGACTGCGCGACATTTTTTGAGGGGGTCGAATCTGCATCGTGGGTCCTTTGGTATCTCTTCTTTCATATCGCTATACTCTTATATCTTCCTTTCAATTTGAGCATTATCGAGGATCAGATGGTTGGACTGTGTTTCGTTCGATGTGTAACGTGAATTTGTTTGGTGGCCCTTCTCGGTGGATAAAATACATCGTGGTCCTGCGATGTTTCCTTTTTTATATCACTATGCTTTGCTATTATATATTTGTCTTAATTTTACATCTTCCAATGGTTGGACGACTGTGTTTCGTTCGATGTGTAACGTGAATTTGTTTACTACCCCTTCTCAGTGGACAAAATGCAGAGTGGTCCTTCGATATTTCCTTTTTTATATCACTATGCTCTGTTATTATATCTTTGTCTTAATTTTACATCTTCCAATGGTTGGACGACTGTGTTTCGTTCGATTTATAACGTGAATTTGTTTGCTACCCCTTCTCGTTCGACAAAATGCATCACGGTCCTTCGACATTTCCTTTTTTTATATCACTATGCTCTGTTATCATATCTTTGTTTTAATATGACAACTTCTGATGATCACGACTGTGTTCGATCACTGTGTAATGTGAATTTGTTTGCTACCCCTTCTCATTGAACAGAACATTGAACTACCAAGAAATCTACCTAGTTCTACCACTAGAAACTTGGGGTACAAATTACATATTTTTTTAAAATAAACAGCTGCTTTAAATTAAGCTACAGATATTTTTCGAGATGAAACAACGTTGTAAATAAAAGCATGTCGATAGATACGAGTGTGTTCTTTATGGACACTGAAAACCGGGAAGGAATAATGAAAATTAATGAAAATTTAGATTTATAGATAGACTGCGAATCTTTATGCAATCATTAATGAAATGAGACCTTATAGAGAGTTGTTTCAACCCCTAAATATAATAATAAATATAATAATCTTATTTTACGTAAAATGCATAAACATCCACAATCTATTTGTAGGCATCCAAAAATCGAACAGAACGCACGAGTTTGTTTTAATAATCCATATAGGATGTATAAATTCTGCAATATACTTAGTTTTCTAAGTATTTTAACTACACTGTGAATTTTATGAGAAAGTTCTGAAATTCAAGTGAAATCAGTAGTTTATTATTCTCAGGATCGATTCGTACATCTTTCGCTTCATCGGTTTATGCTTTGAATCAATTGCATTATATTTTTACTAATTTAATATCGTATTCCGTTCATTTTTATTTACTTTACTCCGTTGACAATGTTTATCGAAAATCTGTGTTTGTTTCTAGGTCGAGGGCGGAAGTAATTAAGCGTTTCATTGGAATTTCGCTGGATAAACTAATTTAGAGTCCGATGGTGCCAAGAAGACACTTTGTTGTGTCCTTTGTTCGAAAAAAATTGGAAAAGGTGAGCATAAATATTTATTTTCGTTTCTCCTCATTGCGTTGTTTCAACATTTATGTTCCATTCATAAATTAGAAACCATTCGATATCTGGATAAAAAGCTAGTTCACCAAGGAATTAAATATATTCGTTCGTTGTTCACGAATTTTTCCAAACCCTGAAACTGATTTATTTATATTTATCTTTCTTCTAGGTCGATATTTATTAGAGATTCCACGGATAAGCACTTCAGGGATTGATATTTCTACAGGGATACGTTTCAGTAAGTTTAATAATTCTTCTTAAAAATATCTTACATGCTCTGACTTCTATTTTCACTTGCAGGAGTCTCGAGAAATCTACCCAAAAGCCAAAATTATTCTAATTCTTACAATATTCCCGTGTGCACAGCATGGTGTCTTCAAGGAAATTGTTAATACTATTCACGGAGTTACTATGCACAATAAGGATACTATTATCGAGCTAGAATCATCAACGACCGCGCGAAAAGAAGAACCAACCCCTGATTGTCGATCGACGTCGAAAAATTCTAGCGAGAACGTGGCCCCCGGATGATTCCCGGCCCACGGAGCGGATAATTACGTCAACAAGTGAAACGAACTTAACCCGGCCCTCTGTCTACGGGAATCCAACCACCGATGCAGAAATCTTCTTTGCTTAAAAATGAAAGTTCGCGACGGAGAGAGGAGGCGCGTTCCTAGCAGTCACGTCCGACGGCATTTGGAAAACCAGCACCAGGGGTGTGGGGCAGGGAGAGAGCGAAAAAAAAGCCCCACGGAATTCCGCAAGAGGCAAAGAAAGAGGGTGGCTGGTACGCAGGGGTGGCACGTACCCCCTCGTCAAAATGGACGGGCTAAGCCCGTATAAGTCTAACGGGATTTTCGATCGTGGGCGGGCGGGTGAGTGCAGGCCACAGTTCGGGGGTGGCCGGGTTAGGGGAGAGGAACGGGGTAGGGGGGGGTTGAGCGATGGTAAGGGCACGACGGAAGGGGGTGGCTGGGAGTCCTTCAAGATGGCGGCTATAAGGGATGGTTTAGGGCGCGTGAGGGTTGCGGGCGAGGCAATATATCAGAGTGAGAGAGGGAGGGTTGCTTCGCCCCCGATGGTGGCCGTTACCACCCCCTTTCGCGTCCTTTCCTGCGTCCTATTTCTCTCCGCTCCGTCGTTCCTTCCGCAGTCCTCTTTCTTGTCCGCGTATCGTCTTTTCCGCCTCTGCTCACCCTCGCGATCAAAACCACCCCCTTAACTCGTCCCCGCGGAGCCCTCGGGTCCGTTCACGAAAGTATAAACGTCACTGGAGACTGATGGAAACGAAGAGGACCGGGGGTGTGCGGGGAGAGGTTGGAACGGACGATCGGAAAATAGTGGAAAATCGAATGGCTGAGGGTTGGAAGCTGGAAGCACCGAGGGGACCCGAGGGGAGGACGAGGCGGGTAGGACAATTCGTTGCTTCCAGGGATTGAAGGCCTTTCGTCGCTCCGCACAGGCTTTCCTCCCTTTACCTTTTGCCGCGATGATATCGGACGACGATGGGAAATATGCCAGCGGAAATCGTCGGGAACCGGTGGCCGCCGATGGTTGTTGATGGATTCGCGTAAACAGGCCCCGAAAGGAGACTAGCGACTGTAGGGAACACCGGCGCGACGCGATCGACGTTTCCGTGCCTCTGGATGTTTTGTTTCCGCGAATTGTAGAAATATCAATGCCCGGGTACGCCGCGACGAGAGACCGAGCAACGACTCGCGCTTGGCTTTTAAATAAATTAGTTGCGTGGATAGAGACGGTGCTCGATGTTTCCCGTTGTATGTCGTTACCGTTATATATATATATATATATATCGATGAACCGGGCGCGACTGGGAAATTTTTTATTTATCCACGATGCGCTGCTTCCGCTCCGCAGACGGTTCTCTTCACGCGAAAATAGCTTTTCGATCGTCTGCTGATGTTGATTTTCACAACCGAACCGTTATGCCTCGAACGGAACGGTGTTTTCTACCCTGAACCGTGTGATCACGAATATTTTTATATTTAGACTATCGTTTCTGGATCGCTGAGAATTAGTAATTTCGTTGCTCGAAGCGCTCGTTGCAAGTTCTGCGATATCGTAATATTTTCTGTAAACTTGCTAAAATTCATAGAGAATGAGTATTTCTAGTTGCACAGCAGCTAGTCGAAATAATCTTGGGACGCAATCACGGGTGGCCGTTCGGAAGGTGTTCTGATAAATTCGCGAGGAATTTATCGCCCCCCTTTGGTATCGCGAAGGCTCTTCTGGCCGGGTCGGAAGAAACGGAAAAAGGAAGTCGCGAAAAAGGAACACGAACACGCGCATAAAGGTTTCAACTCGGCGATCCAGCGTCCCCTTGGCGTGTCTGAAAGGAGGAGCGGTAATGAGCTTCAAATTTGTTCCCCTTAGCGTGTACTTTAACCGCGTTTCGCTGCGTTTTTCCGCGGCGAAAGCATCGCGGCCGCAGTCGAGCCGCGAAACAGAGCGGAGAGGGGAGAGAAAGTTAAAGGAAAAGCGGACCAAAGAGGGTGAAAAAAAAAAAAGAAGAGAGAACCAACGGAAACAGAGAAGGAAAGAACGGGGGCGGGGGAAAGGGGGCAGAAAGGGGCAAGAACACGCGGATCCGGGTCTCAATGGCTGGCTCGTTAATCGACGTCGGCCTGGAAAACGACGGGCGAGGAAATCGCGTGTCTCAAAGTGGCGAGAGAGCGCGCGCGGCAAGAAATTCCCGATAAAGGGGAAGAAAAACGAGCGCCAGCGAAATCTCGCGGCACCAAATCGCCGGGAGTTTTTCACCTGCCGATCGCTCCCGGTGGCTTATAAGCCCCTCGAGAAATTCGTTCCTACGACACCCTGCGGTTTCGACCGTCTTCGCGAATCTCTCCGCGAAAACAACCCTTTCGCGATCCGGAGACCCTGCCGCGGGAATATTCGCGAATCGGTGATTCTACGTCCACCAATGGCTTCGTATTCTCGCTTTAAAACTTGGTGCATTTTACAGAACGCGTCAACAATTTATTTATTTACTCGTATGTTGTCTCGACGAAGTTGCAAATTAAGGCACAGTTCTAGCGTGATAGACTACCTCTTTCCATTTTTAGAATCATTTATTAATGACAAATCGTATCGTAGTAACAGTTGTTCCACGACATTTTCACGGAACTATTCGAATAGATGAAAGTGTTGATTCTATAAATAAAAATTGCCAAGTTATTTGTAATGGTTCGTTTATTAAAAGGGTGTTTACGGAGCATACGAACGCCCCCGACAGGTTAATAAACGCCATCTATCGAAAGCAACGAGAAGACAGTCCCGACCTAACGATTCACACCGCGACGCGGATCTCTTCTTTCGCGGGAATTTTTTTTATGCGTTCTCCGCGATACTCGGAGGGGTGAGTTTCCCTACAACCCGTTTATTCCATCGAGCGTAATTGGGGCTCCTTGAACCGCGAAGTAAACGATAAGATTGGGTGCTCGAAGGAAGAACTTTCGAAACTTCTCTGCTGTATCGTTATAGAATAAAAAATGATAATAACTTGCTGTTCCTTCTGATTATCGAGTATAATCCAAAAGTAGATAAGTTACAATTTGTTAGAACACCCTGAGGTCTTCGAGGCGCGAAAGAAGCGCGGTCCAGGGTTATTTTTCCGTCGCGTTTCGTAGCCAGTGGCGAGAAGGGTGCGAGCTATCGAGAAGGGGAGGACGTTGGCGCGGCGGCGTGGGGGGTTGGCGGGTAAAAAGAGAACGGGACGAATGAAAAGCTTCGAGCTTGCGGTAAACATCGAGCGTGTAATTCGCTCTTTAAAGAACACTTGGACGATAATTAAGCCGGCGTGGGGTGCGCTCCGGAGACAAGGGAAGGGGGTTGGAAGGAACCCCGGAGCAACGAGGAGGACGCGATAGAGAGGGACAGGGCGCAGCGGAACGGTGGGTTACGGGCACCGTTGAAAAGATCTTTTTCCGTTTATTTTTCGTGACCATGGCTCGGAAAGACACGTGGTCTGATTTTAATTAGCACCGGGGCGCACTTCCAGCGCGCGCAGCCACGGATGGAGAATCTCGGGCTTAGAATTCACCTGCCACCGTTTCATCCCCCTCCCGGCTTCCCACACCCCCGTGTCCCCGAGCCTCGTTTTGCTTCCTTTTCTCATGGTCGCTGGCTCACCCCCCTACACCCCCCCTCCCCCCTTCCCCCCGCCCCGTAGCGCGACGTTACCCTTTCTTCGGCTGTGTTCTCGCGCTCGGTCAAGAGGGTTAATCCGACAGCGAAATTCTCGTTTCCCCAGTCGAGAGAGGGACGCGAGGAGTTTCGACTGACGTTAATTCGAGCTCGTCGTTACGGGTTACCGGCGACGCCGTCGGAATTTCAGCCCATTATACGATCGCGGAATTTTTATTTCGGAATCGGCGAACGTTTTCGACCAATTTTTTCTAGCACCCTCGCCGGGCACATCCGCGAAATTAATCGACGACGATGAAATACACGGAACGGCGGCTGGTAATTTCGTAAGAGAAAACGAGCTAAAGATTGGGGGACCGTTTTTTAAGCAATGCCACGTTGGAAATTCGTGACTCGTCCGACCATTATTTGGGATTTCTACTTGCATTTAATGTTCGTGGGTCTGGGTTTGGTTATTATTTGTTTTGACTGATCGTAACTCTTTAGGAAATTGTAATATCGGTAGAAAATGAGTGATTGTATGCCTGGACTTAATATTGACATAAACACAAGTGGAAATGACTAGCCATGGTCGGACAAATTTCTCGAAAGCAAAGCGTAGATTGAAAAACTTTATCATTCACTTTCTATTCGTTTTTTGGCGTAGAATAAACATACTAACTCTTCATCGATCACTAAGCACACTCCTTGTCTAGCAGGGCTGACTATTATTAGATATTTCTACTTGCGGTGAGAGTTCGTAGGCGTTGATGTTTGTCTGAGTTTAATATTATTTGTCTCGATCGATTGTAACTGTGTAAGATATTTAAATATCGATGAAAAATGAGTGATGCTGTGTCACGACTTAATATTTATATCAACACAAGTAGAAATGACGAGCTATGGTCGGACAGATTTCTTCTGCTATCAAAGACGAGAAGATACGTTAAAATCAAGTAAATAGTTTTTGATTTTAATAAAATTATTATTAGACTATGATTCCAGACTACGTTTTAACCAACCCTACACCCCGCTGGCAGATTAATAAGTAATATTACAGGCTGGCTCGCGACACGCGAAAAGCGATCTGTCTCCGGTACCCGGGAACTTGGCACACTTGCCAGCGTAAAGTCGAGGCGAATGGAGTGAAAAAAAGCCTCAAATATTGAACTTCCGTTGCCCCGCGCTCCTCGTGTTTCCCTAAAGAGTTTGCCTCATTAATTAATACCGCGGGGAAATATCGTAATTTCTCGGATCTTGCTCGTGATTTCTCGGGTCACTCCGCCACTTTAGACCCGTCGCGGCGATCTGTTTCAAAAACACCATCCTACGCAACGAAAATTGTTATTGGAACAACTTTTAGAAGTAACGTACGAACACGAAGTCCCAAATAAAATCCGACTATAATATTCTTCCCTCGTAAACTCGTAACGATTTAATAATAATAAAAATCACAAGGGATACATCACGAGGCAGCCAGAGATTCGCTGTACTCGAACGACCATAAAATATTCAAATACTAAATTATTCGAGCGCTCCCAACAGCGCGTCGTACGCGAAAAAATACGGAAAGGAGGGGGTTGAAAACACCACGAAGAACAGAGGAGGGGGGGTATCGTCGAACAGAAATCGACACCGTATTCAGAATCGAATAACGTCGAGTATCAAAGTGCGTGAGCAAATTGCATCCGTCTCGTTCCCTCGTCGAGGTGAAAAGGAAAACAAAAGGGTGACGACTCCCGGTGGCTTTTCTTCCCCCATTTTTTTTTTTTCTCCTCCAAGCGGGGGCGGTCGAAGTGACGGCAGGGGCTGGGAATCGTCGCGCTCACCGACGTTTTATACGTCGTCGGGTTTCATGCGGCGGCGGTAATTTTTTTATTAGCTTGAAAACCACTCGACTCGTCGTCGTCGACGTCGCCCGGCGTCGCCGCTGTCGTTGTCGCCGTCGTCGTCGTCGGTTGGTAGTCGGTGAGACTCGCCACCCCCCCCCCCCTCCCCCCGTAGGGGCTAAAAGAGAAAAAAGAAGAAGAAAAAAATCGTTCGTCCCTCTCTGTCCACGTAACCCGCAGTTCTTCTCTCTCGTCGTTCCCTGGCGCCCCTTCGCCCTTCGCTGTCGACCACCACCCCCCAACCAGCGCTCTCAGCCGTCGAACAGTCAAAAGAACCACGCGTTCATTTGCCTTATTAAGTAGTTTTGTACGAATTAAGAGCGTGTCGCTTTGTCGACGCTCGCCCTCGCCATTGTTCTCCTCCTCGCGAGCTTATTCCGCTTGATTCTGGCAAGAAGTGCCGCTGCTGACGGTCTGAGAAACCTTGGGAAAGTCTCTGGCGGGACGGCTTCTTTTTCCAGGCCACGCGGGCTCTACGCGTGCTTTTAAGGGTTGCTCGTCACCCCGATCGTTTGTCCTACCTTGTTTCTTAACGCGAAAGCCATTTAAATCACACAGGTTTAACTTTTCGACGATCGAATTTAGAATCGACTTTCAAATCGTTTTATATTTACTTAAATACGCGGAGAGTTTAAAATTATTTTAAATTCGACACACTCTTGATCTTCAATTTTCTATTTTATTTTCTGCCGCGAGTTCATATTTTATCCTTCATTTTGGCCACTTGTACCATCATCGTTATTGGATTTCAGCGAGTTTATTATAATCTTGAATCAAAATGAACCCGTGCTTAAGTCCAATATGATTATGAAGACGAGGCGATCGAATCAAGATTTTATTTTCTATTTTATCTTTGCAGAGTTTTATAAGTTCTAACTATTCTACTGCTCGTTGCACAACGAAGCTCATATTATCGACGAATTACCGAAAGGAAAATAAAATTTATTTCCTGGAAAAGTAAATAATACTCCCGTACTCGGAAAGGCTCAGTACTGCAAACTACGATACGGAACGACGAAGAGAAAGCAGAAGATTTCCATTTCCTTTTTCTTCGAGAGACGTTTGTCGTCATTTAAAGCGCACCGTGTATTCATAAGCGAACACTTTGTCAACCGGAAGAATGCCTACGGTGCACGCGTTTCCGCAGTTCATTATAATGAGCGGCGCGTGCACGCGAAACAAGTTTATTGCCCTTTAAGAGTTTCTGAGCACCCCGGGAACCGGAAAGGGGTTGCTACGAAGTCTTAAGTTCTTAATACCGTCACCTGTGGGTAAAAGTATTTCAATTTTACTTTGACCCGACGCACGTGGATCCAGTTCATACGCGCTTATGCTCGATAAAAAGAACAAGCCTCTCAAAGTCGTGCACTTAAAATAATTACAAAATAGAATTTCCTCGGAGAATATTATTCGAGCTTGGCAAATGTTTTTAACGTGAAGATTATCATCGTACGAATTAGAGGTCGAAACGTTTGGAATGAAACGGAGGTTTCTGAATTTAAAATAATAAATTAAAATGATATTGATAAATGGATCCCCCCGGAAGGAAAGAAGTCTCCGTCAGTTTGACTCGACGGAGGATCGCCGGTAAATTTGTTTAAGCCTCGATATTTAAAGCGAACGATAACGTATCGCCGTATCGATACGACGGGCACAGAGAAGCCACCCTCGAGCCCGTTCGGCATTAATGCAAAAGAAGCCCTTACCTCCCGTGCTCGCAATCACCGACATAAATAAATCGACCTCACCGTCTATTTCTCCCCGTCGGCCCAGAATCCCTGTATTCGATCAGGCATCGAAATACGTCGGCATAAAAAGGAGAAGGAGACCGTTCGAGGAGAACCGATTGTTCCACTCCTGCAGATCGGATCTGTCGTTAAGCCACGCTTACTCTCTGCCAATCCCACGGACGATCTGTAATCAGAACGACGTCCGCGATTTATTCGAGGCGATTTTATCGCTGATACACCATCGAGCAATATGGCGGGGCATTATCAACGACAGCCTGCTCAGACGTCCAATTTTCACTGTTCAAACCCTCGTGCAGCCACGAAACGGGGGTATCGTGTTCTTTAATACATGGATCGATTTTTTAATTAAAAATATCAAAGATGTTACCTTGTAAATGGAACAAATATTTATGTAACACGATATAAGCGAAAAAGATTCGTACTTTCTGAATTTAGTCCATCATAGGTCGGACTTGCTCGAAGGGAATACCATTTGCTTCCAATTTTCTAGTCTTGGCTACCCTGTAAATGAAACAAATATTTATGCAACATGATATAAATAAAGAAGATTCGAAGTTTCTGAATTTGGTGTACCATAAGTGAAACTTGCTCAACATAGACGCCATTTGTTGACCTCGTTCCGAAGTTGTTTACCCTGTAAATAAAAATATTTATGTAACACGATACAAGGGGGAAAGTTGTTTCTGTTATTAATTATTCCTGCTTGCTCGAGGAGAACGCTATTTGTTTCGAATTTTCCAACCTTGGTGGTTCGTTTTCTTTTTTAAGGCGGTATCGATTGCGGGTCGCGAAAGCGAGAGTGTCGGTAGGAGCCTAAGCGATAATTCATCCGAAGGCGCGAGGCCAAAGTAACGAACATAAATTTTTGTCCAAGGGCGCATCGCGGAGAAAACTTGGCAACTCTCGCCGGTGGCTGGAAACGGGGGCGGTTCAACGGCGGACGCTTAAACACTGGCTCCGTCGTTAGTCTACGAGCCATTAACTAAATTATGTAAGCCTCCGCGAAGACCTCCGGCACCGGAGGTAGCGTAAACTTTAACCGTCTGCTCCTGAATCAGGGCCGATCAAATTGTTTTTCACCTCTTTCATGGCCTCCGCCCGTCGAGGAGCGCCCTTTCCAACTTTTATTACTGCGCTTTCAAGATTCCTGACGGAAAGCAACCGACGGGGAGCTAGGGGAGGAACAGTGCGTCTAGTGGCACTCGGTCCGATCGAACAAAAATGCAACGAGGTAAAAAGAGCCTCGATCGAATACTCGACGACCCTCGTAATGGAAAATAAAATATTAATAATTGGAGGCTCGCGCGCCTAGCACGGAAAGACAAAGATCCATTTTGGGATCTTCTTTGGAAATGTATATTTAAAATCGTTATCTGTAGAAGCTGGTGCTCGCTGTTTTCGTTATAAATATTGCTTATGATTCGTGTTGAATCTCTGTTGTCAGATTAACCCCTTGACGTACGATTTAATGTAATTTGTCAAATATATACTATTTAATTTTGTTTAAACTTGTTCGTACAAGGAATGGCCATGATTTTTTTTTACGAATACTTCGAAAAATGTGTTGATTTTAATATATAAGACTTGACGAGTAGCCTTATGATCGTGAAACTTGAAATCAAGAACTTATAACGAATCAGACTCGTCATTGTAAGGTAAGGGGTTAAGGATGACGAAGAAGCTTGATTGAGGCTGTAAACCGTGCTTTCCTTTGGAACGTTAACAAAATTTTAGTGACTTTATCGCATCGGCGACATTTTGTGAGAACTGATTGGTTGGAATTTACCAGTGTTTATATCGTAGATGTATATTTTCCATGGTGGCATTTAGGTTCGATTACGATACTCCGGTCAAGGGAGGGGCGGTCTGAGCGAGGAGGATCGCGAAGAGGGTCGTTATCGTAGCCTCGCGACTTAACTCCCAGCAATTAATCTCCCCGCGCTAATTATTTAGCCGGTTAGCAGGAGTTCCGTGCGGCCGAACGTAGTTCCGTTATCAGATGTAGTAGGGGTCGTTCGAGAGGGATCGCGAACGGGTCCGGGAGGAAGCTGCGAGAGGATGGAAGCTCGACGCGAAATGGGGTGGCGGGAGAGCGCGCGCGGTTGAGGTTCAGTCGTGCTCAGGAGGATACACGAGGGGTTGAGGCTCGCGCAAGAGTAAATTGATTAGAATTAAAGGGTTGGCTGGCAGGTGCTGCTGCCGGGTTACTACGGACCGTAAGAGAGAAAGGTCGAGAGAGAGAGACAGAGAGGGAGAGAGAGAGAGAGGTACCGTACAGAGAACACGGAACGGAGTGACGAGGGAGGAAGGGAGCGAGGGTACAACGGTGACCACAGCCTCGACGCTGATTGGTCGAGTCAAGTTTGTGGCAAGATGGCTGGCTGCCGCCGCCGCCGCCGTTCCTGCTGCTCTCTGCCTCCGTCTCGTTCCCTCTTCCTCCAACCCTCTCTCGTCCTTCCGCATCCCGTGCTCCAGCTTCTTCTCCAGTTCACCTCAACCTCTTGCCTCGTCCTCAGGCTCCCTCCCGTCGTAGTTCCCTTCTACGCGGTCTCTAAGATGCTTTATCTATGTGCCAAATAGATGTATGTACGTGTACACGCCTGTTCGAAACAATGCCGGGCGTGCAACCACCCACCCGACCCACACCCTCGCCAGCCAGCCACCCTTTCTGCGAGCACCGCACCATCTACCTCTTACCACCCACGACACCCCCTGGCCCCCTGTCCTTCTCCTTGCCCTATCATCCCTTGCGTGCTCTCTCGCCTCAACCCTTACCACCACCTACGTTCCACCCGACCACCCCCGTCGACATCGTCACCGTTTCTGCCAACGGTTCTCCGGGACCATCCTCCCCGCGTTCGTCCCTCGCGTACCTTTCGTTCACCCTCTCCGTCTCGCCCCCTGTCACCGTTGCGTCCTATTTCCATCGTCGTCCCCTCGCACCCCCCCTCCTCTAACCCGCCGGATGCTCGGCCCGTGGCCCCCTACCCCTCCCCCGGCCCACCCCCTCCTGATCCAGCCGAGCCCACGGATGCGAGAATACCGAGCCGGCCTCAAAGAGAATGCGATAATACGAAGAACTTCGACTAATGAGTTAATAGTTGGTGCCTCGCGTTACCGTCACACCGCGGGTACTTTATTCGACGTCGCCCCGAGCAACGAGATTATAACGCGACGAGAGGACTGCGGTGGTGTGGGACGCTGCGGGGGTTGTGTGTGCACGAGCACGCGCGAGCACAGGTACCGAGAAAAGTCATTCGACGCGGATAATCGCCACCCACCCCTGCCCCCCCTAGCAGTTTGTTTTTACTTTCGTCGTGCACGACGGTCACGCTCTTCTGAATTTTACCACCGCCTGGCGGGGAAATTGTTTTCGGATAGTTCGACTTAAAAAGTTGAGAAGATTTCAATGGCTGGAATTCCTGTTTCGGAGGAGCGTTCGTTTTTATTTATCGACGAGTAAAAAAATATTTACGGAAAAACCGGGTCGGTGAGATACGGATACTTTGAGCAGGGAACCGCTCGCGGCCACAAACGAGTTAATCCACGGCCAAGGATTCTCTACAGCCCCCCTCCCCTCCTCCCCCTGAGGGGCGACGCGACGCTTTTAAAACAACTGGCACCGATAGCTGCGAGAAGGGTCGTTCTCGAATTTACATTTCTAATCGCGGCTAAGGAACGCCGCGTTATGGAAATAGCAAAAATAAACGGCGCGATATCAGCATATCAAACGGCCTCTTTGAGCGCTCGGGGAGCGTGTCTCCCCGACAGCCGCGGGGCGCTTTTTAAACCGCGGCGCGGAGAAAATCTCGGGAGCCTCGAGTGTGTCGATTCGTCCGGGAACGGACGCGGGAACCGCGATAAAAAGAACAGGCCGCCGCGTCGACGAGAGAAAAAAAAAAAGTGCAACCAATAATTTTATTTGCCGCGATAAAGCACGGCGTCGCGAGCGCGCGGAGGCGCGCGGGGGCGGGTAAAGGCTGGTCGCAGGCCCCCGCCGTATCTTTAGTAAGTAAACAGAGCGTCTTATGAATTTTAAGCAGCGCCCGGAAACTACGAGCCGCTTCTTCTTCTTCTTCTTCTTCTTCTTCCGGGCTGACCTCCTTTCTTATCCATCTTTTGCCACCCCTTTCGTCAACGTTTGCCTTCGTTCCTTCCCGCCGAGCTCCTACCCTCTTGGCTCCCCGTTTCCTCGCCTTTAACACCGGCTAATCCGATACAAAAAAGAGGGCAACGCAATTTGGAAAAGTGGATACGCGATCGTGTTACTTTTCGAACGTTTAACCCCTTCGCTCGAAAACGATTTAATTCCAAAGTATTCGACGCGTGTAAAAATAATAATAGTTTTTTTTGTTAGAAGCCTCGACCTTACTTTTGCCTTACTTTTCGTGAGAGTGGACGGTCATGCGGCGTTGTTTTGATATTGATCTCCGGATACAACACCGTCTAAGCATTCTAATGGCAAGGGACCAGGATTCTGCGCGCTGCCAGGCGCACGTGTTTCTAATGATTTTAGTGGTACCGAGGTATACCTCTGCAACGTATAGTTATAGCCGACTGCGAACACGTATTACATCCACTCTGCCGGGGCACCGTGTAATATGTCGGAATTGCGGAAAGGGGTAACGCGAGTTGGAGAGCGGAGAGGGCCCGCGAGGACGGTCTTGTGGGATTCTTAATGGCGAAAGGCCTCCGAGGTAACACTACGGCTATTAAACGCAGACCCCGCTAGTCTGTCTCGCGTTCTCTCTCGCGCCAACCACCACGACGATGCTCGTTCTCTCTCTCGTCGCTCCTGCGTAAATGGGGTAGTTTCTTACTTTCGCGGTGTGCATAGAAATTTAATAACGACGAGGGTCTCGATCGCGCGGCAAATATTTCTGTTGCGTCGCGTTACAAAAATCCCCGTTTAAATTGTTCCGAGTCGGTGAGACGCAATTTCGGGTTGCCCCAGTGGTCTACGAACTTCACGAAGAGCTACCAATCCCGAAAGAAAAATAACGAAGACGAGTTTGATGAGAGAGAGGACATACGAGCAGTGAACAGGACAATTTTCCACGCTTGTAAGGGTTAAAAATTCCAAAATATAAAAGAACCGTGCGGATCAACAGCGTCTCGTCCCTCGCGCGAGACGATAAATCAACGTTAAACTCCACGCGCGGTGTCTCGTAATCGCAATTAAAGGGCCGCGTTTAAGAAAGGGAAAAGAAGCAGGGAGTGGGGAGTGGGGAGAGGCAGGAGATCCCGAAAGCAGGATAAGTAACGAAAATGTAAGCCCGGATCAACCGCGCTCATCCCCTTTGGCGTTTGGCGTTTGACGCGACCGCTGAAATTTTTACTTGGTTCGATTTGGTCTTTCAGGGATTCCCCGTCCTCTGATTGGTGGACTCTGGCCACGCCCTGCATATAAGGGTGGCTTGCCCGCCCGAGCACTATCAACCCTTATGTATGCCCGATGCGAGTACACTTATGTGCCGGTACATATGTAAGGGTGCAGATTTCGCGCGTACATATATCCACGGGGCGATGGTACATAGGCGTAGGAAACGTGTGTACCGGGTGGGGCTCGGCAGGACTGCGGATAGCAGCGGGCGAACTCTCGATACGACACGGTCGATCGAACCAGTCGTAATTTTAGCATCGTGCTGTTATCTAAAAATGAACGGCTCGCTATCGGTTGCTATTCTTTTACGCGAAACGCTATGCAGGATCGCGTGCGTGGAGCTGGGAACTGCGAACGGCCGTACAACAGTTTTATTAGCGTCGCTACTCGTTGATAAACGTATTGCGTTTAAGGGGACATTCTGGAATATTTTCTTTTACTGGTATTTAAATTTATTGTTTGTAACACGTTACGAATAAAAATAAAAATATTTCTCCCAAGGAAATAATATTGAACGCACTCGTGAATAGTCGTTCCTTATTTTCTAGAATGTAATTAGCTCTTATTCGGTTTGAAATAATTCCACTCCGGGGTATATACTAATTTTGAATAACTATGGAACTTGTAGAATAAACTTTTTAATAAATAGCGCTACAAATTGCGCACGGTGTTTCGAGTATATCTTTATAATACGGCTCAAATGTACGCGAAAATTACGTAATCTCTCGGCGCTGGACCGTTTCGCGCGGAATTGAATAGAATAACGCGTCACTTCAGAGGAAAAGAATATTTCTATGCAGAGAACATTTTCTACGAAATGTACACTACCGAGGAGAACGCGGAAAGAAACTTAGTCCGCCCTGCTGATATTACTATTTTATACTAGACGAAGTAGAATAAGATGTCGCCTAAAATTGTCTCCGTGGGTAACTAAAATAGCTTCGCGTTACAATCCTGAAAGTCACGGCTACGAAGACAGTGCCTGGGAACTACATGAAATACACGCCGGAAGAGACGTTACATTAAATTCACATCTTTCGAAATGATACGGGGTTTCAGAATTAATTGCGTGCAAATGCGAACACCTTTCACGACACGTCGTGTAACCCTCGTTCCCCGACTGTGTATTTGAATTATTCTTACTTAATCATATCCCACACGGTACTCGACGTCCCATCGTATTACTAAAGGGAAACTTTATTTCATACTGTGTACGGGCACGAACTAGTACCTCGTTTTCCTTCTGCATCCGTCAGCTGCATTTAAGGACGAGTTCTGGTTTAGCGGGTAATAATAAAATCAGTCGTTTTCAAAAACGAATTACGAATGATAGTACTAGAATTATTTAAAGAAACATAATATTAAAACTATCTAGTAAATTACAATCGATAGAGAAACTAGTCTACTATACTCTGTTTTGTTGTCATATAAATAAATCACCTGCAACCACACTATCAAGATCGAATTTTTATTATCAGAATGTGAACGAGTAAAAACAACAATTAAAACGTTTTTCGTGAAAATAAAGAATATCTATCCTCAATTTTTAGCCCCAAACGTTTGTAATGGTACGTAAACCATTGTTTTCAACGTTTCGATGCTTTGTTATTCAACGATACGCGTTCGAAACTTTCGCGGATTCCACGATTAGTTCGATAGTCGACTCTCGCCTATCGATATGGCTGACTTCGATTGTGCGGGAAGCCTTTTGAATTAGTTCCTCGTAAATGATAGGTAGTGGTGGGGCGCTCGCGTCAGTGCCGTGAGAGCTTCAAAACAAGGTTGTGTTTGGTGGCAAGTTTCTTGATTTAGGATTGATATGATCGAGGAACACGACGAACGCGAAACAATATGCGATTCAGTGGTAAGTGGCGCGATTCGCTGAATGTGACAGCGCTAATATCTCCCGAGATAGAGACCGACAAGGGCGAATACGAGGGTATTATCAAATTCTAACCTCACTTTCAGAATTCATTGGTGGAAGGATGCCGTTTACCGGTTAGAATGCACGGCACAGACGATTGGCGTAAGTAACACGTTCGTTTTAGCAGTCGTTCTACTTTGGACGGTGCCGCAATATTTTTTCTTCAAGATACGTGCACGATCTCGTATCAGAAAAATCGCCCGATAAGTGTGTCACTGAATCACATTATCCGACCGTTCTTCGTACACACAGACCTTTCATTCGCGTAATATTATCACAGTAGCATCCCTGAAATCAGAAATATAGTCGATAAAATGTTCCCAGTACTCGTTATCCACGTACTACGATTCACTTAGTTTTAGGTTATGCTTAGATAACTCGGACATCGACAGTACGCGTACATATTTTAATCTAGAAACCTAAGAACGACAAGGACTTGTCAAAAGTTTCCTTTTATCATTTACAGCTCTTGCTGAAATCATCAGTGTTAAAGATGTACACGGTGTCAAGTGTTATTATGTTCACTACGTAGATTGTAAGTATATTACGGCTTGCTTGAAAAGAAAGGAGTTACGTATCTGCGTAAGCAACAATTTAATCAAATCTACAAAATTTTAGTTAATAAACGATTAGATGAGTGGGTTACGGAAGATTGTTTGGACACTAGGAAAGTTCAATATCCTCGCAAAGATGGAACTGCGCCTGGTACAGATGCAGCAGCCACCCCGAAAAAACAAGCGCCTAGTAGACCTCCTAGTCCTAGCAGTCTTAGCAACGAACCGGTCAATGGTTCTGCGGTGTTACAGGCAGCGTTGCAAAAGAAAATGTCTAGAAAGAGAAAGTCCGCATTTATCGAGAACGAGGACTCTCAGGATGGTCCGCCCCAAACACCAGGTCCGAGGCCGACCGGTTCACTGGTCGCTCATCATCACGATGATATTGTTACGAGAATGAAAAATGTCGAATTGATAGAGTTGGGTCGTCATAGAATAAGACCTTGGTATTTTAGTCCATATCCACAAGAAATGGTGAACTTATCATGTATATATATTTGTGAATTTTGCCTAAAATATAGAAAGAGTCGAAAGTGTTTGGAGAGGCACCTCGTGAAGTGCAATTTACGGCATCCTCCTGGCAACGAAATATATAGGAAAGGATCGATATCGTTTTTTGAGATCGACGGCCGAAAAAATAAGAATTACGCACAAAATCTTTGTCTACTAGCAAAATTATTCTTGGATCATAAAACTCTATATTATGATACAGATCCCTTTTTATTCTACGTAATGACCGATTTTGATAGCAGGGGGTTCCACATAGTTGGTTACTTCTCGAAAGAGAAGGAATCAACGGAGGATCATAACGTAGCGTGCATCCTTACACTACCACCGTATCAGAGGAGAGGTTACGGGAAATTGTTGATAGAATTTTCTTACGAACTTTCGAAATTCGAGGGGAAAACAGGTTCGCCTGAAAAACCGTTGTCCGATCTGGGATTGCTGTCGTATAGGAGTTACTGGGCGCACACGATACTGGACATTTTATTGAACATAAAACCGTTAGTAGAAAACGAGAAACCTCAGATTACGATAAGTGAAATATGTGAACTGACGTCGATTAAGAAAGAAGACGTGATATCGACGCTACAGAATTTGAATCTCATTAATTACTACAAAGGACAATATATTGTGACGTTAAATAGGTAATTGGCTAAATGGTCAATGCATCGTTAGAGAACGAATCGAGCCGAATTTATACGGAAATTTAGTTTCTTTCTGTAGGAAGGATTACCTCGGAACCTCACTGACAAACGTATTTATTCGCAGGGATATAATCGAGCAACACGCGGCCGCAATGGAAAAGAGGCAGATCAGAATAGATCCCAAGTGTCTTCATTGGACACCGAAAGACTGGAGTGTTAGGGCTAAATGGTGAAGTGATGTTAAAATTGACAATAAGACGATGCTAATTTGTCTCGAAATTATTTTCAGGAACCCTGGAAGTGACTACGTGCGATTAGCGAGTGTACAAAGCTGTACATAACATTTCAGACCGTTACGGTCCGAGTTTTTAATAAGACTGTGTCGGGGCTTTGCACGTAACTGCAATGGTCTAAAAAAAAAAAGAAACAATTTCACGAAAGCACGCGTGTCTCGGTTTACGAGTTGGACCCATCGACGAACCGTGATTAGCGAGGTTTACGTGACACTGTATCCGTTAACGCTGGCTTACGACTAGAGTCAGAAGCGATGTTTTAATATGGTGACTAGGATTTTTTAATAAGTACGCATACGTCTTTGCGATTAACACGATTTGTACAGGTACTACTAAAACTACGGTCTTGTAGAATTGTAAATAAATCTGATTTTATAACGTGCGCATCATTCTACGCAAACACGAACGCGGTCTAGTTTTTAAAATAATAATCCGACCTCGAACGACAGCTTGTAATGGTTCGTGTCGTTTTTACATTCGACAAACGTAATCCGACACTTCCGAATGGAATTTAGTACAACGTAGAAGTTGTGTGCACAACATTGTTCGCGCAACGTGTGCACACACCTTTACCGCATTAGCCATTATTCAAATTCGCGTGCACGTGTACCGATGACGGATTGTAATCGAGACATTGGTGACGGAAATAGAAACGCAAAGGAACAAAAAAAAAAAAAAAAAAAAAAAAAAGAACGTGTCAAAATAATCGGACGTTACTAATCTCGTCGAGCTTTCGTTTGGCGTTCTGTTATCAACGGCTGTGCTTAAATCGAGCTCGATAACGCTCGATATAAATAAAATCCGTCAACCTGATTTCACGATTGTTCAACCAAAATGATTAAGAGTTACCTATGAACTGCGAAATAAAAATTGATATTTTTCTCTGAAAGTGTGTATTTTTGATAACGCCGAACGATATACCGTTTGCTGAACTTTCACTCTCAGACCAGAAAGAAATATACAAAAAAGACACAAATATATAATAGACAATCGATTTTTTTTCTTTTATAATTCACTCATTCTCTTCGCACCGAAGAAGGAACAAATGAGGAAACTCTCGAGACGATTTTTAAATACAGCATCTTTTATGTATATATATATATATATATATTTTTTTTTTTATATTCAACAGTAACATCACAGTAGCTTCATATACAATAAATGTTCATAATTTCATCTGCTTTTTGTATTCGTTACCACGCAAGCGTGACACGGCGAGTCCCGAATTTGTCGCTAATTTACAAAATTCGCTAGGTTTTTCCGCGCGTCGGCAGAGGGACGAAGGAGAGAGAACCGTGCATACGTGTACGACGTGTAAATCGCACGCACGACTAGACGACAACGCGAATTAGGACCGCAAATATTATTCGGATCTGTGCGGGGCAGTCACGACGTATACGAAACGTTTCCGATATTTTCCACGGCGCGACACGGTGAATATCCAGAAATAATGCGAACACAGCGGAACGTCTATCGTGGCAGATTTGCAAAATGCACGGGGTACGCGGAATCCGAATGATATTGCTGACTCGCCAACGAAGCTGGTTCGAGCACGCGACAACCATATTATGAAACGTTCACAGTAACGTAGACGATCGACTATGACGAAGTTAATCGGTAGCCCCTTACGATCATATTAAAATACCACTCGGTTTTCTCTAAGTATTAACCTTATCGACGATTAATGCTTAATATAACGATCGACGAAACTCATTGGAATTTCTTTTCACGTACTTACATACACACAGGAAAAACAAAAAATACGCCCATCCATGCATCCACACGAACACACACGCAATGCGATCACTATCCACGCCTGTTGATTGTATTCGTGTTCCGCAGACACAACGAGTGATCCGTGGGTGGTTGAGAAACACTCGGTGAACGGCAGGCGAGGACTCGGATACCCGGGAAATGGTTAACTTAACCAGACCTATGGATTTGTGAGTATTATGTATAAATCATGAACGACAATGCCTCGGAACATGTAACGCAATAAAGTATACGAATAAGGAAGTAAAACCTTGAACTGTGTGTTGATTGTAGTTTCCTTTTGCTCCTCGTAACTTTACAGGTTATCTCGAGATACGTGGTATACATCTTGAAAGAGATGGGTCACTTGGACAAGTAAATCGAACCTACGCGATATTTTTGCTCGGGAGATCTCACTAAAGTCTATCGATCTTCCGTGGGATATATAAAACTAAAACTACACCGGTGAAAATAATCCCTACGGCTCTGACGATCCTCGTCCTTTCGCGTAGCATCGGCTGTGCAAAATGGCGCATGAACGTATTACGTGCGCGCGCTGTGTACATCATGTGTATGCATATATATATTATATACATATAATCATTCTCTCTGTTTTCTCTTTATCTAAGGTAGATTCTCTTTTTTTTCTTTATATCTGTGTGTGTGTGTGTGTGTGTACATCTACGGTTGAACAGTAGTCGGCAATGGCTGGACAGAATCGCGTTCGATGAAAGTTCATTTTTTACGTTCTTCTTTCCCGTATCGGCTCGAGGTGTCACCGGGGTTACCGTTTGCATATTTCTCCGTTTCGATCCTGTGTTTCGGTATCCTTTTTTAATCGTTCTTGTTCCTCGTCTTCTATCGAACGAAACGCAACTGGACTGTCATCGAGCGTGGATAAAAGAACTCGCTTCGTACACAAGTACACACGCATCCGATCGCGACGGGGGTGTGTGGTAGGAGTGGGGGAGGATGTGGACACCACAGGCGTGAGTTTGTACTGACTCGTGGCGTTCGCGCGAATTCGAGTACAGGTTCGCTCGTTCGAATTAATTTAGAAACGATATTTCAAGTAACAGAGAAACATATTTTATGTTTTTTAATATTTTTTGAGAGTTCAAAGAATCTAAATGAATTTACGTTTTTAGTCTTTTTTTACGAGAACCCAAAACTCTATTTTGTTCCTTTCCTTTGTGGACCCTGTACTCAATTACTCCCGTAAACAAACAAATGAACTTCTCAGCGTTCCTCGGAACTTCCGGAAGCGCCTCGTAGATCGATTACACTTCGAGCACACACTAAAAACATCTACGCTTACATACAGAGTTAGTAGAATTTCGGACTACACGCGATCCACGATCGTCGTTCCTTTCGATTCGATCTACGTGATCGAGACTTCGATGACAATTTCTAAGGTGTCCCTCGGATGTTCGTCTTTATTCGTGGACGACGCGTGTCGCGGGAAATCTACCGTTGTATCGCACTTACGAAGATGAACGACAACGCGAGAGCACAGCGACGAGAAGATCGGACGTTGATCGTGCCGCGATCAATGGATCACGAAATTGCGAAAGGTTAACGCGTCGTTCGCTGAACGCTTATCCAACAAATTCAATGTACCAAAGTTTAAATAAAGAACGAAGGAACTATATTAAAAATATAATTGGGTCTACAACGTTCTTATCATCATTACACAACCCTGGAGATGGATAAAATTCTTATCTAGATACCAATTTCGAGTATAAGATAAAAAAAAATGTTATTCGTTGAACGAAGATAACAATTTTAATTATGAAATGAATGGACAGATAAAAATTTTACGTCTACTCTTCTAACGTTATAGATTATGGACTTTAATATTTTCCCTAAACTGCGCCCTTGGGGTTCTTTTCTTCCATAGTATAATCAGTGAACTATTGTTTTCGACGAACTACGATATCCCACATTAAAGGTCTCTATTTCGTGTTTATTTATTGCACTGTACCCATAACTTCTTTCTTTTCATGCTGTTAATGCAACGCTCAGCGAATACCGCGTCATGGTCGATCCAAAGATCCCCGATGATCGAGCAAACTTTATTTTCGAACAACGAATAAAAATCGGTTAACGGATTTTAATTTACGAATGAAACCAAAATGTTCTATTCGTTGACCGGAAGTAAAGTTCATCCAACTCCGTGGACAGATACCAAGCGATCGCGACAGATCATCGTCCATCGATATTCGACACGATTTCTTTACAAACGTTCATTACAACGACAATCGTTTTATATTTGTTTTGTTTATGTTAATTTACAGCTATACATACGTTTGCATATTTATTTACCTATTTACTTTGTTCTTAGTTTGTCTTGTCTCACGACTCTGCTCGTACGTCACATTTGTACCTCTCGGTTCTACAGGTTCTGTAAAAATATTACAAATAGCCCTCTGTGGTTTCTCTGTCTAAACGAGTCGTCGTATTCGCGGATGGAGGCACAAACGTGTCCGGATTCACGGAGCGGCTTCGAGGGTCGATCACAAGCGATAAATCTTTCAGCGATCGGTTTATCGGCTGCGAGAGACAGCACCGAGAGAGGATCTACTTTCGTCCAGCCGGTTTGCCTGAACAATAAGACACTTAACAGTTGGACGATTCCCCGCGACGCGTCGGGGAATCGGCGAGTGTTTTTTTTTTCTCTTTTTATTTTTATTTCCTAAATTTCTATTTTCCGCGGTTGTTGTTCGCGTCGAGTCCTGGCCCCGTTGGGAACGATCGCGTCCACGCGTGCGCGACGAACGGGAATTACGATCAACACCATGGGGCACCAGAAACGCGTTGGTGTAAAAAATATCTCTTTTTCGTGGAACTTTGGAGAAGAGTCGTTTCGGGGTTCGGGGTGGGGCAGAGCAGACACGAGCGACAGTGAAAAGTGACAGAGGGTAAAAGACAGGTGGACGAAAATCAGCCTCTTTAGTGGTTGTACGACGAGATCGCGCGTTCGTTCGCTCTCTGGTTTGCTCGTGAAAATGCAGTCGATGAAACGGTCGGGAGCCAGGCCAGTCTGAACGATATATCGAGCACGAGCCCGAACGTCGCGATAAAATGAACGGTTCTCGAGGCGAACGACGTCGATACGCGTACGCGTTTATTAGAAAAATCATCGAACCGAAATTTGTTACACACGTCTCTCCGTTCTTCGATCCTTTAAAAACGAGAAAATGCCTTCTTCTTTCCTTTTTCTTTTCCGTTTCTTTTTTTTTTTTTTTTTTTTTTTGTTACGTCGTTATATGTCTTTCCAGCCTGTTCTCGTGAATTGTATTTTTTTTTCTTTTTTAGAATTTCTGCCTTAGAGTATTGAAGATACAAAAACTACGATAGAAAACAGAACAGACTTCGAATACCATTTGTTTCGGTTTGTCTCGCCTTCCTTCGTCTTTTTAAATTCCACATTCAACATCAACATCATTTCTTATTATTACTATCGTTTATTATTCTTGTTACGCCTATGTTATTATTATTATTGTTATTATTAGCGTCGCCCTTATACGTACATATGTATAGTTAAATTCATTCAAGCTTACCAAGTAGTTAATCCGTACGTTTACCGTATTATTAGTAACGTTTTTTTTTTTTCTTTCTTCGTATCTCTTTCTCTCTCTCTTTTTTTCTTTTGTTGTTGTTTATGATACAGATTGTCATGTTCGGCATCTCGTTGCCGTTAAAATTCCTCAGCCTCGGATACAACCTCTTCTTCTCCTCTCGTTTCTCTCGCGAAAACGCTGCTTACGATGGATCTGTTCTCTCTCTCCCTCCTCTTGCGGTCTCGTGGCAAGTAACCACGACAAAATGGCCGCGATATGCAGGTACCGGTGGCTACGACGCTGCTTTCAGCAGCGACGAACGATCGGACGCACGATCCCCTAATTATTTACTTCGTTTAATCGACTCTGAACGCACCCTCGAGTTCTTGGTGTTTCGCCTCGGAGAAGAATCCACCCTTTCTCCACCTTATTTTTTAGAACGATATGAAATTTGTGCATTACTTTTCCCCATTGGTGTTCTTCTTCTTACCGACGTATGAAACTAAGAGTCCAAACCCGCACCGAGCACCCTACAGATCGATGAAATCTTTCCCCAATCGATCCTAGCTCTCTCTTTCCCTCCATCTTCGGGATCTCAGAACGTCAGAAACCTTCCAGGAGCACCGAGCACCGACATTCCCGTCGAAAACATTCCTCTATTACGAACTAAACATTTTCTACCTCGCGCGAAAGTCGATTACAGTTTCTGTCGCGAACGTAACACGAAGTAAACTGATTATTTCCTCCCCCTCTTCGAGGAACCGCGTCCACGACTGCGTTTCAGCTCATCAAACAGTTTCGCCACGACGATGATCGAGCCTCTTTCGCGATCCATCATGATTCCGGCGTGATTACACCCTCCTGCTGAAGCTCCCCCTTCGCTCGATGCTTTCATCGCCGAACGGTTCTCGAATGGCCAAGAATATTCGCGAGATCGACGACGAAATTGTGGCGTTGAGTTTCTGGGTTTTTTCTTCTTCTTTTTCGTAACTCGAGTTTCCCTAGTTTGCGAACTCGCGATTCTCTCGATCTTCACTGTAACAATCATTTACATGCCTCAGTCGGTACTCTTCTGATTTTGCACTTCCTTCTGGAAAGACTCTACGTACGGACCGACGTTGTTGTAGGTGCCCGAGTTCGCTTGGTACATCAACGTCTCGAGGATCCTCTCGTTTCTAATCGCTTTCGACTTCAAAACGATCTGAAAAATATTTTATTCGTTACTAGGATAGTTTCTCTTGTCGACCTTATATTAGAATATTTAATAATAAAGACTTATGGAATGAAATAGAACTCCATTTCTCAGAACTCACCGCGAAACAAACCGTACAATCGCTAATAATAATATTATTAATAATATTGAACTAAATTTAAGATAGAAGTTTGAATAAACAGAACAAAATGTCCTCCCCTCTCTGCTATCCAAGACGAGGCTCACGTTTATAAGCGAATGGGGCGGTATCCTGTAGAGTTTCAGGTCTCTGCTGAGCCTCTCCATGATGCACTTGAACTCGACGTTCGAGTCCACCTTGGCGGACTTGGTCTTGATCCTGTTCTCCGCCCAGCTGAGCATCGCGGCGAACTTCTCGATCTCGCCTACCTCCAGGTCCCTGCACATGATCATCTGCACCATCGACTCGCTGAGCGTGAGGAAGCTCGAGTTCTGGAACAGTTGTCGCGCCCTCGTCTCGATGAACGCCAGGATCATGTTGACCAGCTCCGAGGCGGACGTGTACCGCCAGCAATAGTTCTCCAGCGTGCAGAGCATCACGCAGACGATCTCGATGCGTAGGAACTGTTTCGCGTGATGGAAACACGCTTGAAGAAGGTCCGGCAGGTCGTAATGCTCCGCGGCGCAGATCAGCCCGGGGATGTTGCTGCAGGTCAGCGAACAGGAACCGGTGTGCAGATAGTCGAGGAGGATCCTGAACGTCTCCGGGTCGAATTCGATTATATCGAACTGTCGAACATAGCGAAACAACTTTAGGTTGCCCCTTAACGATTGTATAAATAAAACTATCCTTGCAATAATTATTTTGCTAACATTTACAAACGATGCAATATTCATTTTACCTCTGTCTGTGCTAATTTTGCTCTGTCGACCTTTTGCGCGTCCGCGAACACGCTGAGTCTGGGCACCGCCAATTGTTGAGCAGCCTTTTCCTTCTCTTTCGCCTCTTTGTCTGCGATAAAAGAGTATTTGTTAGACACTAGACACCTTTTGCAACGAGCAATCGGTACATACTGCTGCAATCCTGCGAGCTGGCCCATCGTTTCCGGTCGTCGCTGTGCAACGTGTGGCCGCCGCCGTGTTTCCGGATGCTTCTGCTCCAGCCAGCGGTGATCGTGCCCAGCCTCGAGAACGCGCGCATCACCATCGGCGACGAGGGCACGCTTTTGGGTCTAAACAGGTCAGAGCCAGTATCTCACAGAAACCGCAGAGCGGCACCTCAAGGTACGGAAACGGGGAACCATCTTTGGGAACGTTCTTGCCAGGGACCGGGAACATGGAGGAATCGGTTCGTAAAGGTGCTGGAGATTTGGAACTTTCTGAACGCATCGAGACGAACACGAAGAAACGAACACGAGACAACGACGAAAGCACGGCCCCCCCGCCCTGTGGTTTGCAATGTCGCGACAGTTTGTTTAACAGGATGTCCAATTATTTCGAGCAGAATATTTCTGGACACCCTATGTACAGAGTTTCCAACAACGAAGTTGTACGATCGAAAAACAAGAGATTCTACGTAAAAAAGGGAATAGAAAATGGGGAATAAAATTGTTACGAGGTCTTTGAGAAAATTTATCGATTGAAATAATTTTTATTAGAAATTACAGATCATTTTGACCATTTCTGGTAGTTCTAGTATCAAAGGCACACCACCCATGTTTAACAAATGAAGCAACGTACGCAACAAATTTATTCGACATTTTCGATTAACTTTTACACGCAGAAACGCGTAAAACTCTGATCGTTTCGTTTTGTAGTACGTTTGGAATTAGCCCCGTGCGTTTGCATGCCGGTAGCCGAATCGAGATCGTTGCGATAGAAGTGAGATACCGATTTAGAGATCGTTTTCGAAAGAGCAAGGCGTACAGAGAGCACGACAGCCACGGAAAGAAGACGCAGATAGAAACTCGTACGCGACTGTTCGATCACGAAGCTGAGAAGATCTTGCAGTGTTTCGTTCCCCGAATAGAGAAGTGTACATGCGACATTTGTCATTCACAAAAGAAACGAACGAGACATCGTATTGCGAGCCTCAAGATTGCAGTTCTTCGAGCAAAATTACCGACAACTGCGAGATAAGTTTGTTACGAAAATATCATGCGGTGCTGTGAGGATAGGAGACATGGAAGTGCCGTACAAAATACACATAATTACGATTAAGTATACAATATAGAAGTACATTCGACAACGACAGGCATTTAGTCTCACCGTACGTTCCAATTTTCTTAACAAATCCGCTTCGTTACTTGGTTCGATTGTCTTTTAAACCACTCTACGGCGCACTTGTTCGAATAGTTTCGGAAGAATAGCAACGTTAACGCCAAATTTCGATTTCGATCGAATAAACATCGCGCGACAATTCTCGCGAGTAAAGACTCGAAACTCGCAGCTGGACGACGAAAATCCAGACTCCCGTTGATAGGAATTAATTATCGAGATACGAACCTTGGCGTCTCCAAGTCGGGAACTTGGAGGAAGTTCGAGCTGCGTGGTTTTTGCGGGCTGAGCAAGGTGGGCGCTGGTCTGGCGAGCAGCTCGGCGACCGGCACCTGAGGACTTCCGAAACCGGCTTGGATCCCGTACAGCATCTCTTGAAACACTCTGGAACGAATCAACGAACCGTCAGAACCCTCCACGACTCGCACGAAACGTTTCCACGCGGCTAATTATAAAAAAACTTCGACAGGTTATTTTAAATTTTGTTCATCACCTGCTTCTCACCGCCAGAATCGCCCTAACGCCTATGAACCTGACTTTCTGCTTCTGCTGACCGGGGACCAAGAACGAGACGTCAAAGAGGTTCGCGTTCACCGACGCGTTCTCCTGATTGTTCAAAAACACTTTGGTGAAGTCCTTGGCGAGCTGATCGTAGTCCTCGAACTGATCTCTGACCGAGTCCAGAAGCGGCGACGACGGTCTCATGTGACCGATCGGTCTCCAGGAACCGCGTCTGAAAATATTCATTCGACTCCTGTTGATTCGTTTACGAATCATTAATATACGAAGTACAATCCACGGGTGGCCATAAGCCCGAAACCGCAAGTGATTCGGTTTCAAACTTATTGGTCGACTGATGTATCGAGTATTGCATTATTACGGACACGTGATACCGTAATCTCTGTCTCTATTTTACCTGTATGGTTTCGGGATTTGACCGGTCTGCACGTGATTGGCCAAGTTGGCCACGATGTCCTCCAACATTTGGCTACGGGTCCTCTCTTGCATTCTCGCGAACTTCGGCGCCGAGTAACTTGCTCTCTCTCCGTTCACGATTTTCGTTAGTATCCACTCACGAAACATGGGACCTGAGCACGGAGGAACGAATAATTTAGACCTCGAGACCTATTCGTATCTATCAAGCCACTTAAAGGATCGAGAAAACAAGAAACGTGATAACGTTATTACGAATGAGAGAATAGGGAGAAGAGAATCTAAAATGTCAATTACCTTTCTCGAAGACGTTTTGCTCCCAGAGGTAGGGCTTGTAGGCTCCGACTTCGTCCCTGGTAACGACGGACACTTCGTACCTGGTGATTTTCCTTTTTATACGTGGACTGACTCGCACCAAAATGAACGTATGCAGGAAATGCGATTTTATACATGCCGGACTGAATGCAGTGTTATCAGCTTCTAGGAACACGACGCACACTATGTCGTTGCCGATGTGTCTCTTTCTTTGGAGCTACGTAACGCGAAATCATTTCTTTTCATTACACCCATACATCGTTTTAATCAGCCGTTGGCACGTTTTAATGTCTTCTATCGTGAGTAAGCGATGTCATCGAACGCTCGTGAATTTTGTTCGAGATGCCAGAGATCAAGGGATCATCGATTAAGAAATTTAACATCGAACGGTCCAATTAAATTCTTTGGGAAATTTTTTAAGAATATAAATAGTTACCGATTGAAAAAGACAACAGAACACCGATAATCGATGGACCTTTGATCTTGGCGCGTCGATCGGGAACTTTACCTTTTGAGGATCGTGCTTCTCGTAAGGCAGCAGCGTGGACACGTGGAACATGATCTCGATGCTTCTCCAGTTCGTGTAGACCGAGTACAAGCCCGTCAGGTCGTGAATGGTGTCCAAGCCACCCTTGTACTTGTCGAAACCCTTCAGTCGAACTTTGTCGCCAAGGATCTGCATGAATTCCTCGAATAGCGGCGAGTTCTCGTTGTTGTCGAGTATCTCCTCCTCGGTGTACTGGCCTTCTTGAACGTACATCACCCCGACCTTCAGTTCCGACTTGATGAACACCTGGTCCAGTTTCAGCAACTCCTCCTGGGTGTCCGGTAGCTGACCCAATGTCAGAGGTGGATTCACGTTCACTTCTTTCCCGAGACTTCGAACGACTTCCTCACGATTGTATCTACGATATACGGTTACTCGTGAAGAAATAATCCTTCGATTCCACAGGAAAATAATTCACTTCTTTCAAAGCACTTGATAGAATTTCATCGCGATTTGTAATTGTTCATATATTTTGTGATATTCGTTTTGTCGAAATGAAAATCGGAAGGATACGAGTAGACCTTACATCCAATGTATTTTTTCGGCTCTAATACATAAATAAATTTCAATGAGATACACTCACTATTGCAGAAGTTACAGTGGTTTGAAAATTTCACCATGTTGATGGGGGTTTTCTCACTTTACGGGGTTAAGGAACAACTTTTCGAACATTCATAGAATGTATAAATATTCTCCATCAAAATACGCGTTATTTGCATGTTGAAACATTAAAATCTTCCAATCCGTTCAGAAGTTATGATGTTTTAAAGATACGCATGAAATTTCAGTAGAACAGGCCAGTTTCTGGTCAGACATTCGGAAAGAAATTTTTTTCTCGAAACTGGGTAGGAATTCTGGGGTATATCTATTCACCAAAAATGATCGTAATTGACCTCTGTAATCAAAAATAATTTTTTTAGAACGATTTGAAATTTTTTAATTTTGTCGAAAACTTTCACTCCTTCTCGAATTTTTTTCTCGAAAGTGCGTAGGAATTCGGGGGTACATCTATTCACCAAAAATGATCGTAATTGGCCCCTGTAATCAAAAATAATTTTTCTAGAACGATTTGAAATTTTATTTTTTCATCGAAAAATTTAGGCACCTACACCCTGTCGATTTTACTTAAAAATTCGTTTTTGGTTTTTAATAAATTTATTTGACGCTCTTCACTCAATTTTCTGGTCTGTATGGTCAGGTCTACTCGTGTACCTCGTCTGTGCTCAAAAGTCAATTAATCGATTGGCAATCGATGAAGTGTTAAGACCGATATTAATTTTAACGATTCGTATATGAATATATATTCTCTTTGCCTAAAAGTTACTAAGAATGTTAACGAAAAGAAGATTGGCAAATGTCCATAAATATTTTATCCAGAATCCTGTGGAATAAGAATGTTTTACCGATCGGCGAAGACGCAGCTGGCAGGGATCAGGCCGTGGACAGTGTAGCTGATGGCCCTAACGAGGATCCTGAACTGATCCCGGCTGTTGAGCGTTTCCTGTTTGATGCTCAGTATCACCGGTCCGAGGTCCTCGTCGTTGGTGAAGTAATTCCAATGCTCCCTCTGGTAGAAGTACTTCTCGTAGGTCTCCTGTTCGACGGATGTGAGCTCGAATCCCTGATTTTTCTCCCATTGCTCCTCGATGGTGGTCTTCCTACGCGGCACCTCGTCGATCTCCACCTCGTTCTCCTCGTAGAAACAGTAATTGTTGTCCTGACGTCTCGGCGCTGGCTCCGGCTGGTCCTCCCCCTGCTCGAGGTCGGTGGCTTCTCCGCTCTCGCTCTCGTCCAAGATCGTGTCGGACATGATCTGCTGTCTCGAGCACTCGATCCAGTATCCAGGCGTCGGCACCAGGTTGTGCGGGAACTCTGTACAGAATTCATCTGCAACCGGAAATCGAACGAAGCGGCTTTAAACGATTCCCCGTCGTCTCTCCGCTGAAAACGTTCGCGTCTCGCGTACAATACGACGCGCTTAAATCGTTGGAAATCGATTCGTGGGGAAAACCCAATGACCAGCTGATTAATTTCCTTAAATCTAAAATTAAAAACAAGGATCCGTCGTGCGTCCCAGGAGGCTCGAAGGGTAAATCTTCGTCGTTTCTCCTTGAAAGAAGAACCGTGTGGAAAGTGTCCTCGAGGCGAAGCGTTTGTTTGGGCCACGTGTAGACGCGAGAAAATCACTGAAGCCGCTGGGGACCGTGCCACCCGACTCGAAATCATTAAGGGAGGAATCCGATCCGCGCTGAAGAGGATCTCGTCTAGCGCTAGTCCGGCGTACGGCGTCTTTCAGAGATTTTTCCTCCGTGCAACGTGACTCTCCGTCCACTTAGGCACGTATCGTCGATAATGCGTTCGCCCCCTCCTCGCCGCCACGTCACCCTTCATCGATCCCGACCTTCGACCCTTCCGTTCCTTCGGTCCCTCGCGGCCGTTAACGATACCGCGGTCGACTCACTGTAAGGTAGAACACCAAACTGTTTACAGACAGGCTTGGTATGCGAACTTAAAGTGAACCGGCCGTGGTTGCATCCCTGATTCCAAGTCGTCTTTCCATCCCTCTAATCTCGTCTCCCTCTCGCCGGAACTAATGGTCTATAGTGCTCCGTAAATTTGATCGTCGATACGGAAAGAGGGGATGGCGTTCCAGTTTCCCTGGGCTCCCTCCTTGCGTCCCCAGGATCACCAGATTCCCCTCGACGTGATAAAATAATGAAGAGAACCACGTATTCGATACGGTCGTCCCACGCCATCGGGCGACGTCCTGCTGTTGAGAACGTCCGACCAGAGGCTTTACGAGCCTCTTCCTTTTCGCCATCGAAATCTCGATCGGATACCCACGGAACTCTATTTTTCTTTTAACTTCAAAGTCACATGTTAGTAACAGCGTTAAGATATCGGTCAGATACACTTTCACGCTCGAGGGGTCCTCCGTGGGCGCCAAAAAATTAATTTTTCCATTTAATTTTTTAGAGCTCCGATCATCCGCGCCCGCGAAACGCGATTTTTAAGGGTAAGATCACTTAAAAGTATAGAAAAATGTATATGTACGACTGAGATGTAGTTGAACAAACTAGAAAAAAGAATCGTGACGTTACACGTGGCGTTTGCTTTAAAAAAAAATCAATTTTTCTATTTAGTTTTTGAGAGCTCCAATCACCTGCGCCAGCGAAACGCGATTTTTAAGGGTAAGATTACTTAAAACTCTATAGAGAAATGTAGTTAAACAAACCACAAAGAGAATCGTGGCGTTTGCTTGAAAAAAATTCATGAAAATTGCCAAATTTTCAACAAAACAGCTCCCACGAAGGAGTTCACCCCTTGAACGTAAATGATTCCTGTTGATCGCGCAAAATTAAATCAAAACTAAGCTCGTTGCAGCTACGCTCGTGTTTGATTTAATTTTTCCGCTCGATCTTCGTCGCCCCTATAAATTTCTAACGTGCAAAGTTAGACGTTTAGGTCGACGGATTTACCTCGTTTCCAGCGCGAGCTGATAAACATACTTTCTACTTGGACATGTTAGTACATCATACGGTAATTTGAATATTTACAACTATCGTTCGTAAACTTAATTCTACTTTAATACGTTTCGCTCTAAATTTCTAATATTCCCGCGGCAGATTGCGTTTTATAATTCACCGGTCCAGGTTACCTCATCCCTGTCTGATTCACACATATGCAATAAGCACCTTGCCTCGTGGTCAGTCGGCAAAATACATTATACATAGAGTCGGTTCATTTTATTTGAAATTTCCACATAATACGACGCAAGAAGCTAACATGCTAACACTCTGCTAAATAATAATTTTCTTTGGACTTCCTATAAAAAAAAAATAAATTTTACACCTTGGATGTTAAATATTCTATAAATTAGAGATATCTTCTAATTACAATCAGTCGAAACATCGTGGCAGACACTCGATGCAAGTAGAAATAAGTAGCATCGGTCAGACATCTATAGATGGACCAAACACCACTGTTATTTTACAATTTATAAAATTTCTCCAAAACATTAACATTACATTTACCTTCCTCTCCGCTCTCGTATAATTGCAAATACTTTAAATTCTTTATTATTGTGTTTGCAACGTAGAAGCCCAAAAGGGCAGAATTAGTTCCACGGTGGCTTCGACTAATCGTCGTCAGAGAATAATTTCACGCTTCGAACGAGGCTCGGTTTCATACTTTTGGTGCTACAGCGTATGTAAAGCCGTATAATCCAAGACAGGGAGAACCACCTGTAGCTTCGGCTCATACATATGCGCGTTCGTAAAAGTTGGCAAGTCGAGCGTCTCTTCCACGGCCGTTCGAACCGCGACGCGACGCGATCTCGAAGGAATCGAGACGATTCGGGGATGAAAGGGATCCGTAAATCGGCGTCGGTGATCCTACCTGAGCACGCTTGCGGCGGCAGCGGGAAGATCAGGGTCGTCGATGATTTTCTTCTCGCAACTGCGCAGCCTAAACTTTGTGGTTTGAAGCTGCGCAACTGCTGCATGAAGTCCGAGCACTCCATCAGCGTCACGTCAGCAAAGTGCAGATCGCAAAGTATTTGATTTTTGAACCTATGAACAAAGGAAATTTTTCAAAAATTTATCGCTCAAGGGGCAGTATTTATTATTTACGTATTAAATGATATATCGAAATGAATCTCTATGGGGAACAAAAATCGTAAAGTTCCTTTTTTTAACCAGTTAATAATTCTGGGTACTCTGGAATCGGCGCGAAGCAAAGTTTCATGAAAGTCGAAGCCGCTCGATAAAAAGTGAATCCGCGACGGCGTCCCGACGTCGGTCGTTATTGGATCACGCCGACCCTCTTATCTCCTTTATCATCTTTTATTATCGCGAATCCACGCGATACCAATTAAAATCGAGATTCGCGCGAAACTCTTGTCCAACTATTCCGATTGTTCGACGACCTCGCCATAGATATTTTACTCCGGCCGATCGACTCCATTTTCTACGCGTCTATAAAACTCTACGTTCCTTTTCGAAGTCGATCGATTCAATCTTTGGATAAAATAATCGAGCAATGAACGAGGCAATTTGTTACACCGTGCAGGGTATGCATAGATTGCAGTTTAAATGAAATATTCATTCACCGAGGAGATCGTAAAGTTGTGCAACCTGGATTGTTACGTAATCGACACCGATCTCATCTACACTTTTCGTTGCAACAACACGTTATTATCGACATTGTTGCATAATCGTGTCAAGGTTTACCTCACAAAGAACACGAAATTACCTTAAAAAAAATCGAAGGAAAAATATATCTACCGATCTATCGGATTTTTTAAACATTTGTCGTTGTTGAGTTACGTAGTGCGTATTTACGATCGGAATAATAACGAAACCAACTGGAGGCGTTCTCTTCGGGGCGCGCGACGAACTGTAAATCGAGTTACCTGCCTTCGTCGTATCGCGGATCTTGAATAAAACAGAAATGCAAAACGACTTTTCGTTGCGCTGATTGAAATCACCGCCGGCGCGACGATGCATCTCGAACGGTTACGATCGCGAGTGTTTTAACTGATTGAATCGCGCGTACAAGTTGCCGTGACGTTTCGCTCCGATGGAAAATCCGACGATCGAACGAGATCGAGGACGTTTCTCAAGAAAGATTCGACCTCGATCCCTTCGACGGTTTCGAAAAATCCAGAATCGCCAATGTGATGCATCGTAGGGTGTAAAAAATCCTCTCTTCGATGAATCTTTGAATAAATTTAAAAGATTGAAAGATCGACTTCGTTTTTTGACTCAAAACGATCGAAGGATGGGTTAAGTTTCAACCCCTGAACACGATTTTAATTTTGTTGTAGCAACGAGTATAATAAAATGGCGACTTTCTCGATCAAGCGTACGTTTTTCTGGCTTGTCAACATACTTTCCGCGGCGAGTGTAAATGTTGCGTTTTCTCCCCGAGCGGCGAATAACGGACGGACGTTTATTGCGAGACCGTTGGCCAGTATTTTCTTCATAAATAGGAAATTAAAGCGGCAGCCGGACGAAATTACGGGGCACGTCCGTTCCGTAGAAAATACAGGGGACGCGATTCGACCGCGTATGCAACCAGAATCGCTACGATTTTCTCTACTCACCGTCTAGCCCGTTTCTGATTGGGTCCGGTGAGATTCAGGCCGCAGCTGTTACATTTTAGGCATTCCTCGTGGTAGTGATTGTTGTCGTACAACGGAGATGGCTCTTGAAACAACAAACGCAAGCACGAAGTTTAATCATCTCGTAAATATTTGTTGCAGACTCGATTAAAGTTGCTCCCGCTCAGGGGGGGGCGAAACAATTTTAACCCCCTCGGATCGATGAAACCTACGGGCGTCCCTTTCTCGATTATAAATGCGAAATCCCTTCGAAAAATCACGAGGATACTACTTTAAATCTTTTTCAACATCGAACGCAGAAAGAAACAGTAAAAATGGAGGAATGGTTCATAAAATCGAAACAAAGATCCTGCAACTTTGACGTCAGTTTCTACTAAAATCTGAAGTCTAAAAAAACCTGAATTTATTAATAATTCCACAATTTCTTATCCAATAAAAGATAGACAATTTCAGAAATATTTCAGAAGCGAACGAGTTAAGACTACACGATCGAACGAATCGCTGGATCGGAGTTTCTCTCTCGTTGGAATGAAATCGTGGCCGCCTCAGTTCCGTTGGAAATGGGTTTTCCTTCGGTCCCAATTTCCCCTGGACAGTCGCGTCCCCCCCATCGATCAATTTCGAGGCCACCGGTCGCCGGGCCAGAGTCACGACGCGTCCCAGGAGTTCGATCGGGCTTCTTTCGAGAGCCCCCGATCGCCACTTTTCTCCCTTTCCGTCCGTGTTTTATACTTAACGACCTCTCGAGCCCGCGTCGTCGAGGGGTGTGGTCCGTTCTCTCGTGACGCCGCCGTGGGGGCCATAAAGAATTCCAGCGCGTGCTGAGCACGGAATTTTGATATCGCGGCGAGTGCCTGGCGTCGCGGCGCCGACACCGTCGAGGGAACAACGCCGCGTCGAGTTTTCGTGACCGTAGGCACGTCTAATTGCGCGCAAGCACGCAGCCACGTTCTCGATTCAGATGTCTTGCAATGTGTTCCCCACCCACCCCCTTACCACCACCAAAACGAATTACTCTTATCGTATGCTAATACTGCCTTTGCACACGATAGTTCGATGTTTACGAGGACACCCGGTGAACTGCCTCAATTTTCCCTACGTCTAACGCTCCATTTTGTCACTTTTACTCTGACATATATTTATTTATTTATTTATTTATTTATTTAGGGGTATGCATCCTTTGATGAGAAGTAAATTTACGGGCATTGATCGCATATTCGCTTATATTTATTGATACCTTTCATGTTGACGACTACCTTACAATACGATTTTTCTTTTAATTAAAATTCAACGTAAGCTGTTAAAAAATAATATTTACGCGTTCTGCAATTTTAAATATGGAGTCAGACATCCGTCGAATTGACGGCTTCCGTAAATCTAGTGCTAATCTCGTATGTTTAGAGCGACGTGCTTTTAAAGAAATGTTTACTAAAATATTCTGGTTCGTGCACAGGTAATGCAATGTTCTATAAAACGGGCGATACTACTGCAAATAAGTTGCCTGGATTCGAGGGAAACTGAATAATACGTTGGTTGGAAAGAATTGTTAGGGGAAAGGGTGGAGCGCGTAGTTCAAGATCCTCCATCTCGAATAACGAAGTTGCATCGAGCGGATCACGTAACCGCCTTTCGGGGAAACCAATTACATTAATCTGACTATGATTCGCGGAACGGAAAGTTTACATCGAGAACCGTGCAACGGCCGTTACGAAATAAAGGGTATCGCGAGCGGGAAATCCCCGTTTCGAAATAACGAATCGTCCATTAAACGGTGCGGGGGAATTTTCCTTTTCGACCGAGAGCAATTGCATTACACGCGAACTGGGAGAAGCCGCTCGGAACAGGAAATTGTTAATGCAAAGCGTCGAGGGATCGTAGACCGGCGGTTTAATCGATACGACCATTAGAAGAAAATTAAGTATTACGTGGAGCCCGGCTCTTTGTCGCGTTTCTTTGGCACGCCCACGGTTACGAGCACACACAGAGGGATGCACACTTCGGTGCAAGGGTTAACGCTCTCGCGAGCCAGGAAGTGAACTTCACGCGCTGATTCCGCGATAAACGAGATAAAATTCGAGGCTTCGCGAAAGGGGTCCGCGACAAAGCCCGATTAATTAAGATCTCTCGCGCGGATAATGAAATGCGACGGAGCAACGGTGACGGTGGTTTTCTAGTTCGCTCTTTCATGAATATAAATAGAATGCACCTTTCTGCGTACGAACGAAAAATATGTTCCCCGCTCAGCGACCACGATTTTTATTTTACCTTTGCTCGAACGGGGCGCTTATTTTTCGTTCGATATCCGTGCACGCGGATAAGAATTTCGTCCATCTCCGGCCGGCAGTTTCGTACCTCGAATCGCCGGCCATAGCGATCGTAAAGTTTGAATAATATCCCGAAGTTGCCCCTTTTCCCGCGACCAGCGCAAGACTAACGGCGAAAACGCGCATTTTATCGCCTTCGATCTCGAACGGGACTACCGGAAAATAGTCGTAATTTTCCCCCGCTGTCGGGAAATAAATATCGAAACGTGTTTCAAGACCGTCGAAATCCACGGAAGCTGCTGTAAAATCAAAACAACGAACCTTTGATTTAAAAAAAAAAAAAGATATATTGAAAGTATCTTGAGAACCTTTCTCTGATAAATAAAAATTGAAGAAATTTGTTCTCAAGGCGAGGTACAAATTTCCAACGAGTGAAAGTTTCGAGAATTAGGTCTGTGGCAATTAGAGGGTGAAACAATAATTTGTAAGCGTTGTTTCATCTTCTCACAACTGGAATTCGGTTGTTTAATAAACGAAACCAGTGTAGATGATTAGATTTGTGGCAGGTAGGCTTTAAGGTGCGTACAAAATATTATTTCGTCGCGTGAAAAGTAAAACAATAATTTTGAGCGTTGTTTCGTCTCCCCACAACTGGAATCCGGTTGTTTAACAAACGTAGTCATGTAGATCTGTGGTAGACAGGCGTTAAGGGACGTACAAAATTGTGTTTCGACGTGTTAGATATCGAAATAGAGAGTGAAACAATAATTTTGAGCGTTGTTTCATTCTCCCACAACTGGAATCCGGTTGTTTAATGAACAAAGCCGGTGTAGATGATTAGATCTGAAGCAGGTAGGCATTAACGTGCGTACAAAATAGTATTTCGTCGCGTTAAGAGTAAAACAATAATTTTGAGCGTTGTTTCGTCTCCCCACAACTGGAATCCGGTTGTTCAACAAACATAGTCCATGTAGATCTGTGATAGACAGATTAAGGCACGTACAAAATTGTGTTTCGTCGTGTTAGATATCGAAATAGAGAGTGAAACAATAATTCTGAGCGTTGTTTCGTCCTCCCACAGCAGGAATCCGGTTATTTAACGGACGTAGTGGGTGTAAGTCGTCGGTGAACAACGCTGGACACGCCCGATCGCGAGTTCCCGCGAGTGAAACGAGAAAGAAGAAGTTACGAGGCAGGAGCACGCGCCCCGCGATAGGAAGCCCGGTTTTTATCGGTGCTTTAACCTCGACTTGCTCTCTCTTTCCACGCGTGGCAACCTGGCCACCTGGCTTATCCGGCGTCTGAAAACGGCTCGTAAAAAGAGCTCGAACGGGAATCGGGAAAAAAGGAAACGAAATAGAGAAAAGGGAAACACGTTGGATTTTCGCGCGGACGTCGTCCCTGGGAAATTGAAGCGGCAGATGCAATTAGAACCGTGCCCGCCGCGTGAAACGCAATTAGACGCGAATTCACGTCTGTCTCCCGCGACTGGCCCCCGCTGATTCACCGGAAACGGTTCTTTCGCGACTTCGATACGCGATTTCCTGACGCGTACGAATCATTGCCGTGATTTACTCGCGTCAGATACGCTCAAACTAACTATTGAGCGAGATTCGACTCTGCAACGAAGAAAATATCAAGTGTTTTATGGAATGGAAATAGTTATTCCTATGAACTCAGCGTTTTGAATCATTAAGAATCGTTGATGTTTTCAAAATGAGCCTTCCTCCGTAATCTGTCACAAAATGTAAAGTTTATACCGTCATGTAATAAATTCAATACGAGTCGATCGGTGTTTTGTCGTGTACAGTAAATCCTGATTAATGTTTCCAATTATTGTGACGTTCCTGAGCCCTTCAGTTTTCTTGAAATATGTCCTGCATAACATTTGTCACGCCCCGGGCGATCAATCGCGTAAACGATATCCGAGTATAACAAAGTATCCGTCTGTGGCGGAGTCCATTTTTAGGAAATTCAAGTTCTCTCGGTAGAACAAAGTGGAAAGAAAAAATTTACGAAACTCGATACGCTTGAAACTTTTCAGGGACCAATTGTCAAAGTGATCCAAGCTGATTTCTATCGCGATCACGCGTTCTATTCTAAGCAGGACCCGCAATTTCGAACACAATTACGCCACCGATGTTGACCCTCGTTATCGTTTCGCACTTAACCAACGACGCTCGATGGTCGTGTCGGTCGTTTAGCGTAATTCCTTGTTCAAGAAAATCGCGACGATCGAGACCAGACACGGGGCGCGACCGCGATCCGGGAAAGTTTTAAACCGTCCGCGTTACGTAAAAGAAGAGAGAAAAAAAACTGGCAATTAGGACGTTTCTGGCAATAATGGGACGGCCGCGGATCGATCACGGGCGAATCAAGTTGGCGTGTTAGATCGGAATTAGTAATGAATGCGGCTGCGTTGTCGAGAATTAATGACGGAAGACAGACGGGAGGGTGCACGGGGGCTGAATTTATCGAAACTAATGAAATTCCTGGAATTGCGGGACGTTGGCGATTACGGCCACGTCCCGTGAAAATGATAATTATTCTTGGGGCCAGTTATTGCCGCCGACGAATTCCTCGACGCGTACCGCGAACGAAAAAACCGATGAAGTCAATTATAACAGATTTGCCCGGCCATCGAGTCGACGCCGTTGCTGTCCTCGTTCAGATTTTACGCGGACGATATTTTCTATCTTAACATTTTTCGCGCGAGAATTTAATAATATGAAATTTCCAAAATGATACACCTAAATTTTGCACTGCAATCAGCTCCTAATAGTTGGAAATATATCGAATATGTGGGAGTAGGTTACAAACGCGTGTATAAAAGATTTTGTAGATAAATGTTACAAATATCACCTAAGGATCCCCTCGTAACTTTTTCTTACTACGTTCATCGCTTTTGTGGAATTCTTTTTCGATCTCTTGAAATTCCACATACTTGGTTTTTTATTTAACGAGGCACATGTGGTTTTGATCTTGCGGTTAGGTGAAATTTTCAATGTTACGGAATTACCTCTCTTGGCGAAGTATTTCGCGTCGATATTGCGCGACGACGGGAAATAAAACGGAAAATCATTTTCCAGGTATTAAATCTTGGATTTTCAATATATCCGAGTGTATTGCTCGAGAGAACACCACGTTAAAGGTAATAAATTTTTTATGAACGTAATTCAATTTTACCATTGATTTGTAAACGATTATTTCTTACTATATCAATTTTTTTAATTGTTATGTGTTTAAGGACGCTATGAATTCTGGTGATTCTTCCGGGCAATATTTTGAATGATACAAATTATAGAAATAGAAATTTCATTGTTCATAGAACGATCGATCATACTCAGTTTCTATAAAACCTGAAAAAAACAACGGAACTGTAAACAGTGGTATAACTGGACGTATAATAATTCAATACTGCGTGCATAGAACAGATTCAGTCTCAACGATATTCAATAGTGCAACCCAATTGTTTATACATCGATCGCACCGCCTCCGCTCTATCGAAAGGCTACCTATAAAAAGTAGTATAATTGCGTTCGACGGAACAACTCGATTCTTCTCGTGTCTTTTGCATTTTCCTTGCTGCATTGCAATACTAATAATAAGCAACACGTACAAACAGCCTCAAAAATTGAATCGCGAATGCCATTTTCTTGTTTTTTTACAAAATATTCCTACGAACAGAAATAAAATTCCGTACCCTGATAGTCTTATTTAACATCGTAATATTTATATTTAATAGTATTAACTCTAGATTTACGGGCATTGATCGCATATTCGCGTATATTTATTGATACCTTTCATGTTGTTGATTATCTTAAAATACGATTTTTCTTTTAATTAGAATATGTATTCGTGCCATTGCATCAATCAAATTCAACATAAGTTGTTAAAAAATAATATTTACATGTTCTGCAATTTTAAATATTTTAAATAAAATTCGTTCATGAACAGCAGTGTGCATTCGATAAAACGAGTCAATATTTTTCATAAAAGTAGTCAAACTGAAGGCCACCCGCTAGTACTACACAATACTTCAAGCTTCTATCGTATTTCTTATATTTAAAAACCTACCATCAATAGAATAATTCCTCCCAGTAGTACAGCTCACTATTTGCCCCGCCCTTTGCATATCTTCCTTCTGCATGAAATATTTCTATAAACAGCACCCCCCGCGAGGTGAATAAAAATAAAATTGCCCAAATACACTCTGAACATACATATTTTGAAAAAATTAAATACGATTTTAAGTTGAAATATATTATTAAAAAATTGAGTATCGAGAAGGTATCAGATTCTGTCGATCAGTAGTTTTACTCAATGATACAGGTATCTGTAGCACTATTAAAATACTATAATGGAATATGAAATGACTAAATATTTTTGCCCACGCATTTCCCCCGGCTCTATGAAATATTCCTATAAACAGTGGTAGAACCCTACACCGCCCACAAGTATTACTGAATATTTCGAACATCTTTCGTCCTTCCTTCGCGGTATTAAAGTACCACCTATGAGCAGTGGAATAACTCGGTAGAACGAGTCTATATTTCCCGCGCCCTTCGCATACTCTTCTCTCTAAAATATTTCTATAAACAGTAGTAACCTACCCTTGAATTCTTTATTGGTAGAAAAATTCTAAAGAGTGATTTAAATCCATCTCGGAGAGAATTCAGACAGAAAAATAATTCTGTAAATTATAAATTATAAATTATGAATATCGATTCTATTTTATTCCACGTACTGTTTATCTATGAGCACTCTATCTCGTAAAAATATCAGTAAATAAATATTTAGGAAAATATAATCATTGTCTTCGATTTAAAGCTAGAACTACCGACAATTATAGTGTGTTTATTTTTAGCAAAGAAATTGAAACGATGGACACGCGAAGAAATATATAATGCAATGGAAATAAGTGTTTAAATAGGTGGTGGAATAAAAATACAATTAGGGCGATATAACTTTTAACTAAGCTTTGTTAGAAACACTTGGAAGGCACGTTCTGCGTGGTTTGAAAAAAACATACAGAATGAAAAGATCAGTGACGAAAAATTCGTCCCGTACCCACACACCCAATTGGTCCTAAACTTTGTCTAAACAAACCAAGGAAGGGACACAACTGCACCCTCTTGACTTGTATCTCAGAACGTGAATTTTCAACACACGCGTCGATGGTTTTTGTCACATAAAGAAAACTTCCTCTTTTAGAAGAGAAAAACCCAACAGTTTATATATTCTCCACTAGAAAATTACGATAAATTTTCAAAAATTCAGTCGAGTAAATTTTTTACAAGTTTCATTAGAAATTACGAATTTTGCCTGGTTTGGTAGTTTTAGCGTTAAATACTATTCGAGCACAAATGGGAAAACTGTATCACTATCCAAATATTTCCAGTACGAGCGTCGTCTCGGAGGCGCGCGAAGGGCAATTCCGCGTGGATTTCGCGCTTAGACCCTTCGTTCGATTAACATTTTTCGATTAAAAGCCCATTAAGCCCGGCGTGACGCGGCGTCGGCCGGGAGAAAGAGGTTAGATTAGGGAATAATGCGATCAGCCCGTTCGATCGAATTTCCATTCAGAGCGCGGCGGCAATTCCTCCGCCTCCGTCTTCGTCCGGACGCCTGGCATTGTGCCTCGACGGGGTCCTCGAGTCTACAAGTGGTCGAAGGAAACGGACGACGCTGATCGACCGAACCCGACCCTGGCTGGCGCTTCTTTTTTCTACAACCCTCTTTCCTCTCTCGCTTTCTCCCCTTGGCCCTTCTTCCGAGGGAGTTTTCGAGAAAATCCGAAACGGGGATCGAGGAATCGACCGCGAAGGCAGAAGGAGTATGTTGCGCCTTATTATTCCGGCGCCCCTGACGCAATTTCGAAATGGCGTCGCGAACGGAATTGCATTAGTCCGCGGCTCGTGAATTAAGGGCAATTTCATTTTTCCTTTTTTCCCCCCGTTTCCTCCCACCTGGCTTCGTCCGAGTGCGTGGAATTGGAAGGCAGAAGCGACCAGATGGGGGAGGAAACGCCAGGCGGAGGGAACGAAGTGTCGCTGGGAATAACGATAAGAAGCTGTGATAATGGAAATTATATGGGGTGGCCCGGTAATTCGTGGCACAATAGAAGATTCTTTATACGAGCGTACGTTTCTCAAATGCTGTTTCGAAGGAACACTGTACCGTATTGGATACTTTTATTATTCTAATTCTTTTAATCCTTTGCACTCCGAATTATATTTCAATTTTGTTACCAGATTTCAACGCCTTTAAGTGTTTTATTTGAAATTTACCTGTTAAAATATCTGTTTTATTTACACTGTTGTTGTGTTTTGTAATTTTGAAGGGTACGATATCTCTTTGGTTTGGACTTGAAAAAATGTTGAGTGGAACTTGACGAAGGAGCTCCTGAGATAAAAATTGACGTCGAATCACACTCGACATAGCAGTGCAAAGGGTTAAAAACGTTTGTTCAACTTCAGTGCGATTGAAAAAACTACGAGAAATTTTATATCAAGCGATATTCACGAACATACTCTGGCAGCGAACGTGTTAAATTTCTTTCCTGCTGTGTGTTTAAATAAAAAAGTTCTAACAAGTACAGTCGGTTCGTACGATAAAAACTATATAAAATGATAGCTTGAATGAATTTTTTGCTCCTTTGATTCTTATTGATACCATACGGAGCAGTTTAATTTTAATTCCTTTAATTATCCACGGACGTTTCGACCTCAATATCCGCGTCCACTTCGAGAGACATATTGATCTATAGATTACAATTGGAACGTGGATCTTTAATTGCTCACAGCACGTGTCAGAATTTATAATTGCATCGTACAGCCAAGAATAACTCTTCGTCTTATAACGAACAAATAAAGAATATTATTTAAACGGAATCCAGATATATTTTATCATATTTATTACGTATCTGGAGAATCGATGCCAGACAATTAATATGTTTCCCGAAGAGGGGCCCGGAAATTGAGGTCGGAACGTCGATAGACAATTAATAATGCGAAAATTAAACGCCGTGCATGGTCCGATAAATACTCATCTTGTAACATATACAATTTAATGACCTCGCGCAAAAATGAACCAGAAATGTAAAATAAAATTTCCCCGTGGGAGGGTCCCTTTCAGAGATAATCGATTTTAAAAGTACGTGGTTGCACGCGCCAATTTAAGTTAAATTCGTTTGAATGGACCTCATTACAGATTGTCCGACTCGTACGTGATATACGACGCTCGTAATTTCCAAGCAAACATTCGTGCTGCAAAACCGAAATATTGAAAACATTTTGTAATTGGAAGAAACATTGTTCGAGCACGAACAAGTTTGTCAATTAAGGGCACGCGTGTCCCGCGTGTTATTAAAATCGATCATCGCGAGAACGAGACGTAAAAAATTTTCATTCCGCGTTCTCGACTCGTTTTTAAACGAGAAAATCATCCCTCTGTTTCGTTGTACATCGAAATCTCGACGAGGGTGCAGCGGATAATTTTTATCTCCGACGCGACACGTGTTATCCGGTCCGCGTCCGTGAATTTTAAAAGGGCCAGAAAGCACGGTTCAAGAAACGCAATTATCCAAATAGAGGAGGAATCCTCGGGGATGATCACGATGGCAGATATTCGCGAGTAAAATTAAAAGTTGGTTACGGGGAAACCGTCGGGATCGGGAGCAGAAGAAACGTTGTAACGACTTCCGGCGCGGAGTTATTCAAACTTTTTTCGTAACGAGCGGTCTCTCTCGCCAGAGGGGTCGCGCGAATTGTGCAAAAACTTACGCTGTCGCGTAAATTTTGCTAAAAGTATCCTCCTGTTTACGTAACGACGAGAAACTTCCCTGTTATTATCGAACCGTCAGAAAAGTACGCGGGGCCGCCGATTACCAAACTTCTTCAACGCGATTTGATCCAATCGCGAACGAATCCGTTGCGTATCGTCGGATTGTTGCACAATTTTCGACGACAGTGTCATTACAAACATTGAAACGCGAAAGAAAACGATGCAAATTGGATAATTGGTTTATATTATTAATAAATATAATAGATAGACATGGATTTTAATGTTTTTAATCAAATAAATTGAAAATCACTTTGAGGAGAAGCCTGACTTAAATATAATTTATTTGTTTCAACGAAAAAAACGATTCAAATTGGATAATTGGATGGTATTATTAATATAATAAACAGACATGGATTTTAATGTTTTTAATTAAATAAATTGAAAATCATTTTGAGGAGAAGCCTGACTTAAATATAATTTATTTGTTTCAACGAAAAAAAACGATTCAAATTGGATAATTGGATGGTATTATTAATACAATAAATAGACGTAAATTTTAATGTTTTTAATCAAATAAATTGAAAATCATTTTGAGGAGAAGTCTGACTTAAATATAATTTATTTGTTCCAACGAAAAAGACTTTAACGATTGATAAACTAATTGCAGATGCCCAGAGGAAATGTGAAGTTCGATTTAGCGTAACTCAGAGGGCACAAATAATGAAATACGATTGTCTGTTAATTTTCTATGTAATCTTAAACCTGTGTATTAATGAAACGTTAACAATTTAATCGTGAGTTGTTTCCATAAAAAAAAAAACAGGGAATTTGCCTTTTCCCTGGCTTTTGGAGAGATGTAAACTCTTGAACGAGCGATACGATCACGAAAGCTCGCGAGGCAAACTACATATTCCCCCGCGATCGTATCACGCAACGACACGTCGAATTTCAGCGAGAAGATGGAATCAAACGCGCCGACACAATGAAAGCATTCTAACGAGACGCGTTTCTCCGCTCCGTTGATCACGGAGCTCGTGAAACGAGCGATGAAAATACTTTTGGCTCGCTGGACGGCTGCGTGATCAAAATTTCAAGACACCAGTCCAATACTTTCGGGCAAAATAATCGATCTCTCGCGTTCTCGATAGCCTCGAGAACCTATCCTGTAAATTTCGTCGCGAAATTCGGAGTGTCAACGATTTTATAGAATATTTCAGCGACCCGGTAGGTTCTTTTGGACGCTCGAAATCAGACTTGGATGGAACAGTGCACGAAAATCGTGCAACAACGAACCTATAAATTATTAAAATGTATAATAGTAAGACGAAACTTACTGGAACGCGTTGAGGTACGGATGAATTATTCATTCGTACATGTTAAAGTGGGAATAAAATATTCAGAGACGTGACGAAACGGACGAGGCACGAGTTGAAAGATTGTGGCGATCTGCATATTATGGGGAACGAAAGTGAAAAAGCGAGTCATAAATACAGTGCGTCTGGAATATACAAGGCCGTACTTTGAGGGGAGTGAATCTAGTAAAATAAGTAACGGCGTTCTGTGTGCTTTAGTTCTCGAAACGAGAACGCTTTATAATTCCAAAGATTCAATTTCTCAACGAGATAACGTCAGCTGTTCGATAATATTAAACGATAGTAGAACAATTATGTGATCAGCGAATTGACTCGTGTTCCATGGAAAACAATAAAAGAGAAATTTCAATAAGAGACTGTGAAGACTTTCTTCATCCAAACAGCGTTCAGAGCTGTGTCTCTGTTTTACCAGACGACGAACAAACATTTTTATTACTTTGTTGTTATTTGTACAGACCTAACCTCGACCCATCTGTTTCAGACGCGCGCGTTAACATTTTACGCCTCCGCGATGCAATTCCTATTGAAAACCCTTCTGTGACCCCTCGTTTTCTTTCAATTTCCAAGAAAAAGTATTCAAGGAAGGAAACGTGAAGCAACTTACGTTCCTTTCGGACGAAAAGACGGTAAACGAAATCGCGAAAACGCCGTTCAGCTTGACGAGCCGTCGTGCGTGCGACTTGGCGGCTCGACGAAAGGCGGCAGCCACATCCCGCCGCTGGACAAACAACGGAATCCTTCGTCGATCCGACGAGTCCTTTTTCCCCATTGCTCGTGCACCACGTATCACATGTCACAGGTGAACGTCGCGGGGAACCGTTCGAGGACCGTCACACGCGCACCACCAGCGATTCCCGTGCCCGAGGATCGCGATCTCATCGAAGGATCCCTCTCGATCGCGTAGACACCGACGCACGAGTCCTTGGCCGGTTTCCAAGCAGCTCGCCCCGACCAGTGTCGGATGTTTAGCACGCACGATCACCGCCACAAGTGGTTGCGTCCACCAGGACGCCGCGTGTCGCGACGGAGACCTCACCAGCCAGTCGTCCAGGTGGGCATCCTTCGAGGAGGATCGGGGAATCAGCCGATCGATCCCTCGATCGCGTTACGAACGACACCACCCATGGCCACGATCGGAGGAAGCTGTTTGGTCGACGACGGCAACTGGAATCCTCGATGCAGGACGGATTCTTTCGACGTCGGCCTCGAGGATCGATTCCCAGCCGCGGAGGTAAACAGACCGTGGAAGGGAACAGGTGATTCCTGACAGGACGATCGGTTCACGGCGTACACACGCTGCAAAGAGCCTCGAAGAGTTCCGGACGATCCCGTGAACGATCAGCGTTTACCAGAGTCGAGGATTCGCTGACCGATCCTGCCAGGACGCACTGGTTCGATCGTCGATCAGGACAACAAGAGACGATCCACGAGCACCGACACCAGCCGCACGTCGCGACCACGTCGAAAGCGTGACTGCTCCCTGGATCCTGTCGATGGACGAGCGACCGTCGTCCTTCCCAGGACCTGGATACGCCGCGAAACAGTCGTCGGGACACGATAAGGACACGAACACGCTCGCCAGACAGCAGCTCGTCGGGGCTGATTTTCTATTTGGCAGGCTATCGACTGTCGTGCACCCAGTGTCGTCTGCTCGGAACTAACGCCGCTGGCACCACGCCTGCGTCCGCAGAGACGCTGAACAGGCGTCGTGACGCCGGCTGATCGCGACGTACGCGTTGCCAGGGCGCATGCCGCGCCGGTCGACGCGCCGCGATTCGAATCGAACGACGACCAACCGCCCCGAGGGCGCGTATTTTGACTCGAGTCGTGCTAACCGGAACGTTTCATGGTTGGACCTAGTTTGAACTCCCGTTATTCGAGTCTATGTTGATATGAAAGCGTAAAACGTGACTAGGATCTAGGAATGGAACATAGTTTGAGGGTGAAAGAGAATCGAAAGAGTTGATGAACGTTTGACGAACGCTTTGAGCAAGTTTGAGCAGAGTCCATTTGGGCAATTTGAGTCAGGCTAATATGAGAGCGTAGAGAAGCGTGGGAATAGTTAAATGTTTGATGAGTATCCTAGTCTTTGACCTGTGTCGAGTAGGGTTATACTTGGTCGAGTAGAGTCTATAATTGATGAGTGGATAATTTATGTACGAATCCCGAAGCTATTTGGACCCATAGTCAAAAAAATTTGTTTGAATTTTTATCGAAAATTTCTTAAACATTTTGGAACTCGAAGGCCCAAAATTTCAGACTCAAGAAGCACCTCGATCGAATACACGACACTAAACGCGCTGTTTCCAAACCATGGGAACGACGATAATTATTTACAAGTCGTAAACTCGTGGAAGGGAGCATCGAACGTTATGGACGATGTTTACGTCATCGTTCAGCGCGAAATTCAAACGCCTAGCGAATGGGCGCCGGGTCTGGCCATAGATAGGTTATACTACTGAAAACGCGGCGGGATATTTGAAACTTGGCAAAGCAAACAGTTAAAAATCTACATCGATGCTATGAACCTGATCGATTTCAGACGAGGAAAATGATGCTTCTGGTGAATTTCTAAACTGTAATTCGCGAGGATGGGAAAATGATCGTGAAGTGCGTGACTCACCAGTTTGAGTACTGCTATCGAAAAAGGTGCTCGATGTCTCGACGGTCATCGAAGCGAATGTGCCATCGGTAATTTGAGCGGAACTGTCTCTGCGTCCTCGGTATCTCTGAACCTGATAAACAAAGAATGTAGAAAGGGTAACGTCGCCTTTGGTATTTTCCTTCTTTTTCAATTAAAAATATACTGATTTAGGAAACTGACCGCCTCGTCGCTTTGGGAGCTCTGCCTACGAAAATTTCGACATCTCAATATTTCCTCCGTGGTGCCCTGGCGCCGGAAACCACGAGCTATGAAGATCTCTTTGGTCGTCGACTGTCTTCTGACCGGTGGGTGCTGGCTGCTTCCTGGTGCACGCGCGCAAGGACTCGGGTCTCTCGACGAGCACGTAGAACTGTCCGGCGACCTCGAATGCAAAAATCACAATCAATTTGATGAATATTGAGAGTCGAGAACGGTTACGAAACACCTACTTCGGACAGTCCAATTGTTTCAATTAAATGCAATCGTTGGAGAATATTTAAAACATGAATTTTAACTCCATCTTCGACAGGATTTAATAAAATCTGGAAATTTTATTCGTTGGTCGAATTGGCTCGATCACTTGGAATCAATTTCTTTCTTTCAACGACATTCTCTGCGTCGTGCAATAACATCGAAAGGATTGGAGTTTGATGGACTTTAGTATCGACTATAAGTAATTTGTAATAATTGTTATTAACCGTGGAGTCGCGTTTTTATCAGTAAAGAGATATTATCAGCAGACACTGCGGCGTGAAAATCGATACAGGGCAGATACCTCGGTGGCCGACTGGCCATAGACGTCGACTGCCTTCTGAGCTGATGCTTTCGTTGCCTGATAGGACTGATATCCCTTTTATCGACGTTCCTGTCCGGACTCAAATGGCTCCTGGAGTCGCGACGTCTCGGATAAGAGGCGCAATCCGGGCTCAGCGAGTCCCTGCGTGCTTTGCGACCTGCAAACATCACGAAAACACTTTCATACGCGTTCCTGAATTCGAAAGTACTCGCCGCTCCCATGAAATACACTACGTTTCTAACAACACGTTCGTGCAATCGTGGATTTATTTTAAACGAATCTCGTAACGATACCTCCTTCGTCAGGATCCGGCGATAAAGTCGGTTGACTCCCGCGACGTCCTGCAGGTGGCATCGATTCGTCTATTGCTGCCGCTTGTCGCGTTAATCTCGACAATTTATTCGGCGACGCTTCGTTTCCCTTATAATAGCACTGCAACAAAATCCGTGGATTTCCAATCAGCACCGTTCCCGACATATTCAATCCAGTACCGATGCCCTAATTGAAGAATTATTAGAAATTATTGAAATTGTACGCTGCGTGTCTGACTGCATACAGACTGTTACTACTTCCAATTCCTCGCGGTGGAACCTCCGACCTGCTGACGTTTCGCAATAGAAGATGCAACTTTGAAACTTTGTAGAAATTATACTCGGATATTATCACTTTGATAATGTTTAATTACCCACCTGGGTGGTCGAATCTCTTCTGGTGGCGACCAGAGGATGCGTAGGCGTGTGAACGTTCGGCGAACCGACGGGGCTGGAGCTACCGGAAGTGGAGGTGCCAGGTAGCGGAAGGCTGCTACCGATCGTCGGCGAGATCGTCGGCGGCGTCGTCGACGACATTATGATGGTAGGGGGAGTGATGGTCGAGTCCAGAGTTAAATTCTTGTTATCCAAAACCACCTTCGTGTCCACGGTCAACATGGTGGCGGTCCGAGTGGACGCGGAGGTCGTCATCGTGGACGACGACTTCGAATCGACGGCAGAGATCACGGGCGTCTTGCCGTCGATCGTCGACGTGGTCGTCGTGGTGGTGGTCGTCGTCGCTGTTACCGTTTTAGCCTCCCCCGTCTTCGCCTCGAGGCTGCTCGATCGGTCGCTCTTGTCCATCGAACTCCTGGTCTCCAGATGGTCTCTGAAATCGAAATTCCTTACAAATTCCACCGAAAGGAGGCTACATAAATTAAAATATTCTAGGTCCTACAATTTTCTCGTGGAAAAGAATTTTAGATTGTTATTCTCTTTATCGAGTACCTGACAGCGTTGCTGGTCCCGCTGTCGGTGCTGGAAAAATATTTGGCAGCCGTCGCCCCGAGGCCGCCATCCATGGACTGCTCCGACTGTCTGCGTCTGTGATGGCGGCAATTATGCTTCCGTTCGCCAGTACTGGTGGTCTGTCCAGCGACCATCGAGTCCCTTCTGGACCTCGCACTCTCGCTGGAACCGCGACGGGAACTCCGCAACTCCGCTGACCCTGCAAGAGCAACGCAAACATCAATTTACTATCGAGACTACTATTATACCTAATCTTTTCTATTTTGTTCAAAGAGTTCGTATACGTTGAAGAAATAGGAATACGTGACCTTAACTGTTAAAATAAATAAAACAAATTACTTTTGAGAATGACCAAGTATCAACGACGAAATAGATCTAAAATGGGAAAACGTGACCTTTAAAATTTGAGGATACCGAGTATCGATAATAATTTTTGGACGAACCTCGACGAGGGGTTGGCGAGATGACGGTCGGCGGTGGTTGGGGTTGAGGGGCAGCCTCCCTCTTGCTCCATAATTTCGCGATGTCGTTTTTAATCTCGCTGATCGCCGAGTTTCGCCTCGATTTCGTCGACGGCTGGCTCCTGATCCCGCTGTCCACGGAGCTCTCGCGTCGTTTCCGGAGTCTCTCCAGGTGGCTGGCGTCTGTGGTCTGCCTGGACCAGGGCATGGATTTCGCGATGTCCGCCAGCGTTTCCCGCCGACAAAGCTTGTTTCCGCGCCCAGCTTTCCCGGAAGCACCTCCGCTGCTCCACTCCCTCAGGATGTCCGTCAATTGTGCCAGGCTGGACCGTCGACGGCGCTGATTCGTCGGCGACACCTCCTGCGGTTCGTTCGGCGGCGAGATTTGCGTCGCGGAGTCTCGCCTTCCGGTCCCTAAAAAGACACTTACGAGTTACTTATCCTTTAAACAATGCGATAATTCTTGCCAAACAAAATGAAGAATATTTCTCCAAGATATTAGTCGTTGTTTGCTTCTTCCAAATTATCAAATTTCCAAACTTCCTCGAGCAAATATGCACCGTTTGTATGCACAGAAAACAGGAAAACGGAACGTATTCATCCTGTCGCGTGCACTGCTTTCGAAATCAGTTCGACTCCGGGGCCATATATGGCTGTTCCAATTAGTTTCCAATCACAGTTCGCGCATTGTTATGACTAAAAATGTTTTCTCTGGTAATGATGTGTCAAACTACCGTTCGAAACGTGAATCTAACAGCTCCGTACAGACGGATGACGTTTCCTCGATATCGTCAAACGTCAAATCCACCGAAGCAAAACGAAGTAGTTGTAGAAAAAAAATATCTTCCTCTTGTTTACCGTTCGTTCGAAACAAAATTCTGACGTTTCGTATACGGTTTGGTGAAGATCGTTACCGAGTCGTTGCTGCAAAGTGGACTCCTCCACTTGTTCCCGCACCAGGTCGTCCCAGCCATTTCCTCCCTGCCATTCCAGCCCGACCTGATGGCTCAGGATCGGCAGGTTGCACACGAAGCAGATCGCTGTCATGGTCCTGGAACGGAAACGCTCGATCTCGGTTTAAACGGACAAAGGATCGCCGCGATCCGTCAACGGACGGCGGTGAAAATGTAACTCTAGGAGAAAAGGTGCCATTATTCAACGACAGAGTTACGGGCGAAACCAGGCCATGCCAAACACCAGCCGCTAACAAAAGTGCCGTCGAAGTCGTGGTTTCTCCGACTAGCCCACCACTCCTCGATACGCTTCCATGCTCGACGAGTTGCTAATTACGCGGGGAGGGGGAGGGGGGAGGGGGCAAAAAATACAGAGGAAAGATCAAGCAAAATCCAGCTCAGTTTCAAGCAAACTACGTTAACGACCATACTTGTAACTTGGCACGTACTTGGGTTTACGTACTTAGGGGCGGTGATGCTCGTCAGAGACGCTCTGCTGGTTCGATTTCGAGCATGAAGTTAACGAGGAAACTTTGCTCGATTCATGCTCGTATGCTCGCCCTTTCGGAGTATTTGCTCATTAATTACGCGACGCTGTTGAACGTCGCGTTTCGTTCAAAGATTTAAAAAAAATGGACGACTGTTTCGAGCGTTGAAGCGAACGAAGAAAATCCCCGAAGTTTCATTTCGAACCCGGGAGAACGTCTCGGAATTTCATCAACTCCTCGTAATATAATCGTTAGGAACATTAACTCTACGAATACTAGAACTACCGATACGAGCACGGTTCGACTCGTTTGTTTGATCGAACGGTTCAACCCTCGTCGGTGGCAGGGGGTGGAACCTCGATTTAAATAATTGCACGAAAATGATCGCGTAAATTTTACGAACAATTACTCGAATGAAGGTCCAACGTCACCGAGAAGGGATCCGTAATCACGGGGTCGGGACGCTCGACCGAATAAACGAGTTAAACCGCGTTGGTAGTGGTGGTTGTTCCGTTCACCTGTCAGTTACAAAACAAGCACATCACATTAGCTAATTTAAATAACAATGTGTCGTAAGCGCGAAGCAGAAACTCGGAGGAGGATCGTGTCGATTATAAATTCATACGCGATAACTCGCGCTCCTCCTCCCACGTTTTCCGAAAAGACGAGACCGCGCTACGCTGCCGCCCACACCGTGTGCGTGGGCGTGACGGTGACGTGGATGACGAACGGTCGGCTAAATGGAGCAACGTATACATTAAAGACACCGGCGTCGCAGGTGTGGTTGCACAGAGTTGCCGAAACGCGTTCGGGGGATCGTCGATCAGCGTCGTTTCGGAAGCGTGGATGCAGCGAAACAGCCCGCGATATATCGTTACGTGTGTTGGTATAATGCGAGGATGTCGTGATGCAAGCTGGATTAAGATGATTACACGTGCAAAAATAAATCGAAAATGTGGACGAAATTATTTCTCGCGCGAGGCTTTGCTTTTGCAAACAATCAACATTTCATAGAAACTCCTGGCGGTTATCGTTATTGTACTGATATATATTAAAATATCGCTTCGAATTAGTATTTTGCGATAGCTTTCGGTTTTAATAGCGACTGAGTTTAGTAAGTAAATTAATTAAAAATTAATAGTGTATACTTTTCTCGTTCGTTCTTTTTAATTTACCTATCTTTCCAGTTCTCAACTTTTCCTTCGACCTTATAATTAACCCGTCTATTTAATTTAAGTTCGCAGCAAAGCGTCCGGTCTTCGAAGAACGTACCTTCGCAGTTTACAATTTTAGAAATAATATATTACTAGCGTAGCAAATTTACGAACTTAATTTTGTTCGATCGAACCGAAAAGCAACCGAATATTTTAACGTCGGAAATGTCCAACGTGGTTCGTCTAAAAAACGAAGCCCCGCGTAAAAAGCACCTGTTCCACCATTTTTACGTATTTTTGCACGCGCCGTCGGTTCTGTTCGAGCTCGCAACCCACCCTGTACACAATTACTAGCGAGAAAGAAGGATAGATAGAAATAGAGCCGCATGTCTGTCCTCGTATTCAGCGTATAGCAAAACTCTCTTTGTATATTTGATTTGGCGTTTCGACCTGTAATGTCGAAGTCTGGGGCTCGGCAACGACATCGCATGGCAAGGGCCTGGCCGACCTGCAAAAGACACACACAAAACTTTTTCCTTTCCCCCCATTAGGTGGGAAATAGTGAATTTTTGGGGGGCGTCGTCCTGGAAAGTTACGTCAAGTTCTCTCGATCGTTTCCACCCTTCTTTGGATTGTCGATATACTTTTCTGAAGCTTGAATTTTAGGGAAATCTCAAAAAATTCGATTCTTTCGACCTCGCGAGACGAGTGCATCAATTCCTCGTCCACGATGGAATTAATTCAAGCTCTTCGTTTAACGAAGTTCGAAGTCAACTTTGACAATCCCCGGTGGGAACGACCAAGGTCCGTCGCGTAAACTTGGCTCGGTAAATGTTTGCGGGGTTAAACGCTGGAAACGTTTTCACCGGGTCGTAATTTTTCTAATCCCGCCGCCGATGGGACGCTTAGAACGTTCGCGCCTTGATGAATCCGGGGGCAAGGCGCGAACGAGGAGCTGAAACGACGACGAACGACTCGCGCGAGACTCCATCTCCGTGCGTAGGAGAATTTCGTACGAAATATTAAATAATTTCCTGAGATTTGTACACGATGTTTGAATATTAATTAATTCCCAGACGAATGCACGATTGTGAATTAATTTAATATAGCGGAGGGTTTACAGTCTTTCTGTCTGGTTATCAGAAACCGAATAAATATAGAGTCGACGTTAATAAATAATAGTAATGTAAATAATTAGTTTTACAGCGTATTTAGGTATGAAATTTTAATCGAGACCACGCTACCGTCTGCATCATTGCATCGTAGAACCAACGATTATTGCAAACAATTTCGAAACCAGACTTCAAGCATTACACGAGAGCAGAGCTCCATTTTATACTGGCGATTTTCATATTACATTACCGAATTATACAATAATAATACCGGCCGCTGTTTGCGAGCCATTTCGCGTCGGAATATATTTCATTACAGAGTACAGATACAGAGTTACTGATAATGCAAACATTAATTGTAATAACGGTACATTGTTAATCCCGTATACGATTAAACATTGATGATGTAAACGCACGAAATCGTGACGAGCTGCCCACGCGACGAACGTTCGCGGATCACGCGCGCACCGACGAACATAATCTTTGCGTGATTGGTTTCACGTGTATCGCGGTTCCGGCGTTAAGCGAACTTTCGAACTTGGCTTTCTCCTGACATTTTATCGAAAAATCTGTGAAATTTCAATCAATCGCATTGCTACGTACTAGAATTATTCGATTAAACATTCTTGGTCGTTAGTTTCGCATGCATGAGAGTAGCATACATTTTCTCGCATATTGAAGAACTTTGCTAGTGAAGGAGTATGTATTTTTATTAATCGTTCACATATAAAAAATGAATTAATGAACATTCAACCGGTGCTTCTATTATTTGGTCAATTTTTGGGTTATGGCTTTGAAAGGAAATGATTCTGAATGTAATATGTTCTCCGATCATTTACTGTTTCTGGTTCCAAATTCCTTCTTGAACTCGTATCTGTGTCGATTGATCAGAATTTTTATTTTGATTTTATTCGTGAAACTGCTTTGTCCTTTTCACTACTTGTGGTATTAATTAAATCTGACTTGATAAGGAGTTCCCCATTTCGTGGAATTATTTTACTGTTCTGCTGTCCATCAGCATCGTCCATCGATTAATCAGAATTTTTATTTTGATTTTATTCGTGAAACTGCATTGTCGTTTTCACTACTTGTGGTATTAATACAATTTTATCTGATAAGAACTTCCTTATTTGATAGAATTTTTCGACTCTCTGTCTAGGTTTTTCAGGTTAAATTTATTACAGATTAGTTCCTTCTCTCTCGGTCGTTCCCTCGTTCCTAGCTTCGATCATGATAGAAGGAGTTTTCTCCTATCAAATTTTGTCAAGCTACCCCTATCGTTTCACGATGTGTTTGCAAATATCCTGACAATTTGTTAAATCTAAACGAGGAGTCAGCGAGCACATCTCCACGGATAATGCACAAGTGATCGATAAAAAGTAAAAATGTACGCGTGGCGAGGGTACGTGCGAATAACAGCGGGAACCTCGAGAGGCCTCGTGGAGTTTCGCTTCTCGTAAAAAGGTTCCGAAAGATGACCTAAAAATGAACTCGAGGGTCGAGAATGCTCCCTTAATCGAGCGCCGTGAACTTGGCGCGCCTCGGAATATGAAATTATGCCCCGTAAAAGGCAGTCGCCGGATGCTGGGGGTTCAAGGGGAAACGAGGACGCTTGGCCTATTTTAAATCCATTCGTATGCTAATTCGACCGACCGTCGACCAGGAGGGAAAAGGATACAGGGGCACGGAGGGAGACAAAGCAGCCAGATGGAGGTAATTGGATAATTGATCCCGCGGATGCGGGATGAATCTCCTCGCGGGAAACCAGACGGTAGCTGCGGCTGCCGTACAACTTCACGATCCGACGGAATACATTTACAAAATTAAATGCCGCGTGGAAATTTTCCGTTTAGAAAGTTTAATCCGCGTGGGCGGCACGGGCGACGTTTCGCTTTATGAAAATTTTCATCGTCCTTCGCGGATCTGCGAACCTGTCGAAGGCGTAGGCACGCCAACTCTCTTTTCTCTTTCGAAGGGGTGAAAAACATTCTGGCAGGATTTCCTCTGGGTAGGGTCTGGGTTAAAAACTATCGAAACTGTAAAATTTCTTACGAGACCAAAACATTTTAGGCACCCTAAAACTCAAGTGTCCTATTCGAGTTTATTTCCTTGGACGTTTCAACTTGAGAATTGTCTTAATTCTAAACTGAAAAGTCTCGTGTCACCCATATGTGGACAGTGACAGTGTCAAGTGTCAAGCAAATATTTTTCTCTGTATAAATGGATAAGTAAATTGTTTTTTCTTCGATGTAAAGGTTCCAGAATTGAAAATGTTTGTAACTGAAAAGCGAGGTCACAGATTGCACGATATAACGCTTTCCTATGTCCGTTCGTATGAGAAATAACCATATTTCGGTCCGTCCTATCTCCTCCGACATACGCGTTGATTATACGTGTCTGACAATGCACTGTCCTACTCTACTTGGGCAACATCAGGCGAGAGACCTATTCCGCGCGATAAGGCACTGGCCACACTCAACCGGCCTTGACTGCACCATAATTATATTCGACTTGATCGCACATACGACGCATTCTAGTCGCCCGGTTCCATACACGCGTCCAATTCTACTGGAAACATTCGTGCTACGTTTTACTTATCCGATCGCAGGCTCCATTGCACTTGGCTAATCGACTACCAATCTGTTTGCCTGGCCATCGCGCGACCCATTCTACTTACTCGATTGCCCGACTATGTCCGCGTTAGTTCTACTCGGCAGACCGGAATAAGTTCGAAACTTAATTAACACGTTTACTGCCAGTCGAAAATCCTGAAATTGTTCACGAGACCAAAACTCTGATTTTAGGCAATTGTAAACTGCACAACTTAAAAATTGTCGTAACAGTTACTTTTCTAACCTCATTCAAATTTACGAAGCCTATTAAAATTGATTTTCTTTAACATCTCAACTTGAGAATTCATTGTTTTAGTTCCAAGTGTTAAATCGCGAACGCGTTTTATTCGAACAGTTTTAGCGATCGAATTGATATTAAATGTGTATTTTGCGCTTGATCCGTGCACTTTGAAACGTCTCTCGCTGATCTATGTCGAGCAAATGGCCGTCTTTCGTTTTTATCTTGCGTTCTATTTTTAACCGGAGCTCGAGTGGCTGTGATTTACGGGCTGCATAACACGGGCGCATCTTGTCCAGAAGTTATTTTATTCCCGCGCGCCCGTGGCTTCCGTCAGACACATTTGAATTACGGTCGTTCCCCGGCGAGCAAAAGAATTCTTCCGCGATTGCGGTCACGGTATTCATTCCCCAAGACTTCGAACGAGGAAATATTACATCACGGCCGCCCGTACGTAAAATCAATTACAGCGTCGCGTTTCCGACCGCGGGCCGCGTAATCTGCTCCGTTCGTACGAAGGACGCTGTTTACTAATAATTATTCTAATTAAATTCATTTCGTTACGAGGCGCGCGTTGCTGAAATTAATGGCGATTAAAATTCGACGAGCTGACGTACGAATAATTTGTCAGCAGGCTAATTGAATGTATCGTAGGAACACCGTGAAACCGTGACGCTCAAAATAATTTAGTATTGCTGTAAAATATTTACGCGTTGCCAGTCCATCTTGGATGCAAATTTCTAGCGAAAGTAGAACATTGTTACTTATTTCGCTATCATTTACAGATTCTTAAAACGAGGAATTCATGAATATACAACGACGACAGGAAAAATAGGACGCCACGGGAAATTTGATAACTTATAAAACAATTTTTATTCGAAAAAAACGGTATCGCGAGAAGGGGATCCAAGGAAACAATGTTTTCGTTGGAAGTTTCCGCGGAGTTAGGGAAAGTGTTTCCGAAATTCACACCTAGCCGACTATGATTCCGCAAGTTCGTCGAGTTTCTCCGCTTGCCGGAGTTTCGTATTCGTTCGGGAGTTGGAGCGATCTTGAGAAAAAGTTTCGCGTCGGACCAGCAAAGTTAAATAAATTAATCCTTTCTCGCCGCGGCGGTGACGTTAAACGATAATCCTCGCGTTCCAGGAAAAATCGCGTACAAATCTCGACAGAGGTTTGATAAACGATTCGCGAACGTGAAACCATCTATTCGGACGTCTCTCCGATACCGAAACTTTCATTAAAACACCGCTCGTCGGGGTGTAAGCTGATTTTTCATTGTTCGACGTAAATTCAACCGCGATGCGCGAATACGATCGTTGCGTATAAATATGGATCGTCGAGATAATACGCGAAATATTTGGGTGAAATTAACTAAATGTGAAAATTAATGTTTCGCCTTGGCAACGTCTGCTTATCAATTTCACGTTTCGATTTAGTTCGTTTTTTGGTGATTGTAGGCGTCGAGTGTCGGGAGTCCATTACGCGTCGAAGATAGCGGAAGCTCTAAACAAATTTCAACGCGACAGGAATTGCCACGCGTCGCAATAACGCAACAGGACATGACATCGCATTGCGGTTCGCATTAACCGATACTGAAACGTCCACTTGTGTCATCGATGGAACATTATTCGACGTGTCGCGGTGCGATATTCATTCCCGCGATGACGGTCCGTGCCTCGCGATCAGGCCACATGCATAAACGATTCGTTTCGAGCTGGAAACATGCGCTGCACGCACAGGAATCAACGGATAAACTGCAATTACGAGTCTCGACGGCCACTTTTTAAACGCGACCGTAACGAAATTACTCGATTATCTTCGAGGCTCTTTCCTCTTTTATGGATTGCAAACACGTATGGTTTACAAGTGCATCGGGCCAGCGATGGCCACCGGAAGTCCCCAAGTTAACAGAGGAACATCGAAGGAAAAGGAAGTTTTAACCCGTTGAGCCGCAACTTTTAATAACTGTCAATTACCGTGTACCGTGGGGTAATTATTATATCAGGTCGGTAATTGATTTTCCGCGATGTTTAAAATTAAGTCTCGCCGCGGTCGCTCGGCTCTGTATTCGCTACACGCTCGTAATAGGTTCGAGAACTATTATCCTTCGTGGCTACGTATCTTCGTTATATTATTCGTGCCAATAAAACAAGATTTAAAATAATTTCATGAGTTTTGAAAAATTGTTTCTCGAAAACGAAGCTTCGTGATAAAAATTTTATCAATCCTGTAATTTAATGCGACGGATAGACGCGTCAGTGAAAATGAATAGTAATAATGTCTACTGTTCTATGCACGTTTTCCTAGTCCATTTGATCACCGTGTTAAACTGATTTCTGTGTATATATATATATCTGTAAAGGGGGAGATTCACCGATAGGCTGCGATTAAATCTAATCCTGGATTAACCCTTCGAGCGTAGCGCAGGAGTTTCGTCTATCGACGCAGATTTTTCATTTCCTCTCGATCTGTTAATAATTTTCCACGAGACATCGAGTCGACCCGTTCGTCTTGTTTCCCGAGGTTTCGAATATTAAATTTCATCATGACTCGACGCGGTGATTACGATCTCTTCGGTGGGATATCGGGCTGACCTCGTTTCCCAGGAAAATGTTGCATTTTGCTGGAACTTGAAAGCGCATTCCGGCGATTTCAATCTCGCGGAAAATAAATAATGCTGTCGCGGGAATCGTCGCGTTTACAAGAACAGGGACAGTCGCTCTTGCAAATTCCGCGGCTCGTTCGCATTTCCCGGTCGACCAGGAACGGCTTAATCAGATCCCAACCTCGAAGGTAATATAGAAAAACTCATCTGGCGTCGTTCTGAAAACTCATCCGAGGACGGTGGAAAACACGAAGCGACGTACCAAGTGCTGTTTCGCGGCTTTTCAAGACGAGAACGGTTCTCTCGAAGCAACGAGCGAACAAAAAACAAAGTTATATTACGTGAAAAGTTTACAACCACCGCTACGAAAATTTGATTATATAAATTTTTTTTTTTCTCGCGAAAGAAACGCTTCTACGGATAATATTCAATTTTCATCGTTAGAGAATGTTTTATATTGAAATAGAAATTCATCGAATTGAGTACTCGGAACGGTTGTTCGCGGAAAAGACGATTTTCTATTTTGTCGAGAAATTTTAAAAAATTTATAGACCAACGACTGTCGCGATAAATATCCATCGTGACGAATACTGCAAACGATGACATTTAAACGGGAAATCTCTACACCATTCTCGGGGGGATGAAAAAATGGTGTCAAATAAAATGAAAAATATTGCGAACGAAATAGAAATACGCCACCGACCAGCATCGCTGCACGGCTCAACTATCATTAACACGATTTTCGAGATGAATCTCGACGTTTCTCTTTAAACTTTCAGCGGAGACAAGGATAAAACAATTTTTCTCGTTTAATCGATTCTGCAAATATTTTTCGTAACATGTTTTGACCGATGTCTTCCCTCGAGCGAACAATAAATTTCTTTCGCGAAGATAGTGTCGCAATGGTACTTCGTTCCATGGCACTTCGAACATCGTGAAGCAACAGTCTGACGTTTACGAAGCCACTGATCCACAGGTGGCTCTTAAATGCGAATAGCAAAGCTAATAAAAACGCTTTCGACACCATGAAAATCATTCTACGACCAGTTTGTCCGTAACTTTTCGAAAATTATGACCCATACGAGCGTTCGGGCTGCGATTTGTCAGCTTTATCTCGAGCTCAACCACGAACCAGTCATCCAGGCAAATATCTCCCGGAGAAAAATCTCCCCCTCGATCCGAGAACTACCAAGTGAAATTAAGTAATAAGATTTAATCGTCTGGAACGACCCTGAAATGTCTAAAATCGATAGAAATTTCTTAGCACAGAATCCAAACAGCCAGGATTCCCTCGAATCCACGAATTCCCACGTGCTTCGCCAGCAGTCTGGACGCTTATGCGATTACGACGAAACAATTTAACGTATTTGCTGGAACATGCGATCAAACGAAATTATAGAATTCCACGATTTCTCGAAAAGCCACTGCACTCGGTCCAGTCGCGATAGAAATAGCTTTTCATTTCAAAGAAGCTATTTCACTTATTAAAACGTGAATAAAATCTGCCTAGCCACGATTTTCTACGAACACTCGCGTCGGTAATGTTCGTTGCAAATTAATTTTCTGCTTTCGCGCGACATCGTTGGAAATTTCGTAAATGAAAATGGGCTTTACGATTTCGCTTATGTATTCAAACAATGTAGCTCGACATCGATTCACGCTGTTCATCCGGGACATGCGCTCGCTGTGACGTCGATTGACAGCACCAGGATTAGCCAATCGCTTGGCAACACTCCATTTTTGCAACACTCGACGAGCGTTCAGTTTTGTTTGCGTTGCGAGAATCCATAGAAGTCGCGTTTTTCTACGACAGAAAGATTCGTTAAAACGTTCTAGCCATCGTGCTCGGTGCACGTATCGTCGAAAACATTACACTCCGGTAATCGATAACATAGATATTTACCAAACCCTCTGTGTTCATATTTTATTGACATTTGTATTCAAAATGGACCAAATCGAAAGCTTGAAACTTTAATCGCGTGCTACTGCAAACAGCAAACCCGGAAAAGTTGCAAAATTCAGGTTGAAACACACCGATGTAACGTGAATCGCGTTTCTATTTATTTTTGCAACCATCCCTCGCAGGATATAATTTATCACAGTTTACGTAACTAGATAAATATTACAAAAATCGTGTAGCTAGATTACGCACCGACATCGATACCGGATTTTCATTTCTGTAAATACTTTTTCTGTTCTATTTCAACTATTTTCGGTTACTGGAATCAGAACGCTTCAACGAAGGAAATTTACATTAAAATATGAAGTAAAAATAGGCTAGAAATTAAAGGCAGACTTAAATTCGTATCTTTGTTCCATTGACTTTTGTCACCCAGAGAATAAACGGTTTGTTGCGTCTGCAAACAATTTTCCTGTCTTAATTGCATCGCTCACGGTCGACTGTCTCAAATGTTATTTAATTTTCTTTAAATTCTATTACCCGTTCAACTCGACGCCCATCCATTAATTTCTCGACGAAGGCGTAATAAGCGTTCCCAGATCGTTCGACCGTAAGGACAAAAGACTTTCTCGAACGGAAAGCCAGCTGGTTAGTTGGAGGTAATTTAGATTTACAGCGAAGTCGTGCCCCACGGAGCCTCAGAAGCGAGGACAACTTTCTCCTCGCGGTGGAGAAACCTACAGGGTGTGACAAAAATATTTCCCGCAATTTTCAGGAAGATCTACAAAAACGAGTACCAAAATTCTGGCTTTAAAGTTCGACTTTTCCTAATATTTCACTGGATTGTGCCTCTGGACGGAGAAGGGTTGAAATTGTTCGACTATAAACTCGTACCTGGGGGGGTGGTCGGACCACTTCTTTCCCACCCTGTATGAGAACCGAGAGTCCCGAAAGCCTGGCACGAAACAGCAGGGAAAAGGAAGAAGAATGCGTCTACGTACGAGAGAGGAACACGAGGAGGAGGAAATCACGCATGCTGTTACTCCTCGACGAACAGGAGCCAAGAGGGTATCCCCATAGCAACCATTGTGGGGATGACGATACTGGTGAGCAACGCGGAAAACAGAGGGAACCTGTGACGAACCCGAAGCCAGAAACTGCACAGTGTCGGGGGCCAATTCAATCAGATACTCATTAATGCCTGTGTCGATTTCCCGGCATTCAGTTTGGATATCAAACAATTTGAATAAATTGTCACGAACATCTGTAAGATGAACTCGATGACTCGAACGTTATCGAGTACTTTGCCCTACTCTGTGTCAGGGAGATCTAGTTACTCTAGCACAGTGCTGTCTCGCTTGTTGCTCGAGTCTGCTTTAGGGATGCATGCAACAGAATCACCCTAGTAGCTAATGTTGGAACCAATTCAATTGGATACTCATTAATTCCTGTCTTTATCAAATTCCAAAGATTTAATTCAGATATCAAGCAATTATTTAAATAAACTGTCACACTTGCTAACTAGAACACTTCTTTTACTATCGATATGAATTGAAATATCAAATATTTTGCCTGAATCTGAGGTACCTAGCTTGCCTCCTACAGTACTCCCTCGCTTGATGCACAAGTTGCGTTAGGGATGCAACAGAATCACCCTCGTAGCTAATGTTGGAACTAGTGGCTAGTGTTGAAACCAATTCAATTGGATGCTCATTAATTCCTGTCTTCATCAAATTCCAAAAATTTAATTCAGATATTATTTAAATAAATTGTCACACTTGCTGACTAGAACACTTCTATTACTATCGATATGAATTGAAATATCAAATATTTTGCCTGAATCTGAGGTACCTAGCTTGCCTCCTACAGTACTCCCTCGCTTGTTGCATCGTTTGGGGATCCGCGTTAGGGATACTTGAAACTTTCCCTGTCAGAGGCCTAATAGAGCGTCCCATATTACGATATACGATCAATTCTACTTTAAGGGAAACGTTTTGTTTAAAAATTTATTGCCAACTTATCGTAAGCTTGATTCGACGGACATTCGGATTTAACAGACACGTCGTGTCCCCCATTAGCCCGCTAAATCGAGGGCTTTGCCGTGCCGATTTTTCCCCTGTCAGTCCCATCACTATCAGGAACGAAACGAGCGACAAAAACAGGGGGGGGAAAGGAAAGTGATCCCCGAAACTGCCGCCGGTTCCTCCTTGTTTCGCAGGAAGAATTTATGTCGGTGGATCAGCGCGGAATCGAGGAAAGCGACGGTCGAGGCGAATGAAAGTTTCGCGCCACGCTCGCTGAATACGCTCCGGGACTTATTTATCGTCGTCGCGCGATCGGAGAGGGCGGACGACGACCGGCGGCGTAAATAGAAAAACGACGAGGGAGACCGTCCGGAATCCCAGCTTTATTATTGCATCGTAACGCGTTCGAGCGAAGACGAATTCTATTACGACAGTTTACGAACGCACTGTGCACCGTGTCTCCCCGGTTATCTGAAAACGAATCCCCGTCTGCTCATCGACGGCTCTCCAGGACCCGACCTTCCTTCCAATTACAGGGGACGATGGGTATAAATAAAATTCTAATTTAAATTATTTTTTAAAGGTCAAAGCTTTCGTGTCGACGAAATTTTGTTGGAACTTTCCTAAAACGCAACATAGGGACGAGGGGGTTGATCGCAGGTAATCGATAAGGGTATTGTGTCCAAAGTATTTTAAGTGATCTCTGTGGTCGAGATGAAAGACGAGCATCGAATACAGTTTGCCTTAGCGATTAGCGTGACTGTTACCGCCTCGAAGGCTTCGGAGACGCAATCCCTTAGGTCTGGATATGCATACACCTAATCAGCGCGTCCACGAGGAACGCAAACTATCGTTACGAAGCCGATTTGCAAACCCCGTGTGTCCACGTTGCTCCTCACCGATGCATTTCGACGCTCGATCCCGTTAATCAAATTAATATCAACAATTTGAAGAGAAAGATCAAATAGATAGCGATCGAACGAAACGGAAATAGCAGAATCTCGGTATCACGATAATCTATGAAATTAATACGAGCTTGCGGAAGAGTACGGGAAACGGCAGTTCACCTTGCAAGTTGGTTTCGAAGGTAGCTGATATTAATAACGAGCAGGTCTCCGACGTGACGCCTCGCTGGGAGCAAAGTTACTCTCCGAGGTCTCGTTTCTTATTGCCTCCCCTTTCTCGTATGCTTCCTCATTTTTTTCGACCAGCCACTCTCGTCTCGTGGCCTGATTAAGTGGTCTGTCCGGAAATAAAAACTGATTTTTCCCCGTTCCATATCTGTTTTCCTTCGAATTTCTAGTTTAGAGGATACTGGACAAACTTCAAAGGGTCTAAAAATCCTCGAGACAGCAGACATTAGAGTCGTTCGATCGGAGACACAAATATAAGATCAAATACGACTCCCATTTCTCCTAACATGCACCAGTGCCTTCATAGAACAGACTTTAGTGCTTATGGTAACGCAGAAGACATCGAGTTCCATAAATTTTCTAGCAGCCCGGCGAATGGAAAGGGAGTTAGTAGTAATAAGAGAGCGTAACCTTTCTTCTCTTTCGTTTAGCTTCTTCAATGAGCTTTGCGTCAATCTCCAGATGCTAAAACCAGCCTCTGCCTCTGTTCGTTATTTCCGTCAGCATCTATTAATCTTTTATTTAAAGTTACCCCCTCAATTTCTATATCGAAAGGAACTCGAGTAAATAATAAATATACGAGATGAAAGCACCGTAGAACGACTTTAATTTCCTAAATATCCTCTTTGTTCGAGCTTTATAGTTACTCCTTGTCGTCGCTTTAACGCCACGAGGATGATGATTGCGGCATTAACCGGCCTGGTAACGATACGATTCGCCAGTGCGTTAATGGAATTTTATATCTCGCGCGGAGATCCTCGAAGAAGTCACCCAAGGAACGATCTCGTACGCGTTTTGTAGCTCGTTCTGTTCCATCGGCGATCCAACGGGCAGCTATTTATCTACAAATTGTTCCCCCCCGACATAATGACGCGATAAACCGAGAAATACAGTTTAATAGCGGCCTAAGCTCCTATGGCGTACGTACGACGACTCTCCTCTCTTTATGATCACTTTCAGAAAGTACCTTTACCACCCAGATGGTCCGATGTTCGCGAAATAAAGACACGGTAATGGAACCTTTATAAAGGATTTTACAAACGCTTTCTAACGCTTGCACGACAGAGGGGACTCCGAGGACTATCTTCCCGTGGACTTTTAATTTTAATTGCGTCCCTTTTTCAGCTTCTTTCCGTTCGCGTCGCCGTCGATTTATTTTTGCATAACTCTCGCCGAAACACAGCGACAACGTTCGAACCAAAAGGCGATAAAATCGTTACCGTGCCTTTATATTTAGAAAATGTGATTTCGAGAGATTCTCTTAATAGAGAATTACAAATTATGCGAAGTATGACCATTAAAGTCGCATTAATATCAGAGATATCGCCCACGTCGCGTAGAAAATTCGCAGAAGAGAAAGAAAAGAGTGCAGGACTTTCCGAGCGATCAGTTTCCTCTTTTCTGCGAACTTTTCGCCCAAAGACGGAATTCGAAAGAAAAACTTTTCCCCTCCCGGTTCGGGGAAGAATTCTTTACCGAGCTTTTTATCGTAGCTCGCGAAATTTCGTCGCAAGTGGATGTACTTTCGAAACGTTTTCGAGTGGTTTGTCCATACAAACGGCGCTTCCAATAGCTGGCGGTATTCGTTCTGTTGTGCTTTCTGGTCCGCCTCTCCCGCCAAGTAATAATCAATAGCGACGAGAATAAAACTAAATTACTGGCATCGATACCAGATAATAAAGTAACATTTTATAGCGAGCTGTTTTAGCTAACGACTCTTTTAATCAATGAATACGTATCGACGCTTCCATTAGGCGGTAAACGAGCATCGATCGTACTTAAACCAGACCTGAACCGAATCCCGTTTAATTTTAAAACGTCCAAATTTGAACACGAGGTGATCTATTTTGGCACGATAATAATATTAAGTCTTACTCGAACGCGAGGAATATTTACACGAGAGATTGAGATGACAGTAAAACATGTAAAAATACACTGCTATCCTTGTAAAATTTATTGCATAGATCTATGTTTTCTCTATTTTCAATTTCCCAGGAATTGTAACTCGCTCCATTTTATGAACTCGCTCTCCGTTCCAATTTTTATTACCGTTTTTACCGAATTTTTTTTTTCAACGACGCACGAACTAACATTCATCGAATACCAAACGTTTCCGTTCATATTGTACGCATTTCTCGAAAAAGTATTTCGAAAAATGCTACTCTAAAATGGTACAATGAAACGTCGAGAAAACTCGCGATATCAAACTACGAGATACTAATAATCCGAGTGTAGAAATAAATAAGAACAGCTAAAATTATAAGCCGAAATATTAATATGATTTTATTATCGAAACAGCGTGAAAAATCGAGTCTTTCATTTCCACGTGAAAAAGTACCCGTCGAAATCGCGTCGCGCGGAATGTTAACGAAGAATGGGGGAAAAAAAATACAAGGAACAAGAGTCAATTCCAGGGATGAACAACGAGGCAACCAACTTCAACGCGACGTTGAAAAATGTATGTTTTCGTCGTGGGTCGCGACGAAAGCGTACGATTTATCGACCGATATGTACAATTTATCGGTTCATTTTCCAGACTCGATAGCTAATCCGAACGAAAAATTGCGCAGGACTCGTGCGCTGACAACGAGGATCGATTATAATATACATTTATCAACGCCAATTACGGTGATCGTCCTTATAAGAATCATCCTTACAAACCTATGGCACTTTTGAAACGGACACGAAAATTGCATGTAAATAGAAAAATTAATAAACTGAATTTAATCGTGCCAACGATAAAGAACAATTGACACCGACGGTATTATTATTAAAAATGTGCAATGCTTTGTATTCGAAAATCCCCAATTTTCGTCGGATAAAATTCACGGTAGGTTACCAGCTCATAAAACTGATTATAGAAGAATACCTCGTGCATGAAATATGGGTGGAAAAATGTAATGTTTGCCTTTATTAAATAGCCGCAAAGCAGAATCTATTAGAACCAATCACCCTGTAAATGAAACCCATTCTTCTCCCTGGCGCTATCGCTTAACGCCCATTTTCATCGTCGTTTAACGTCTACCAAATTTGACTTCCAAATTCGAACCAAAGGACGCATTGTTTACTCTCCGTTCTTTTCCCCTCGCGATCGATAAAAATTCTCGTTACGGGTCTTACCCTGTCGTTTACGCGAAAATGTTCAGAAACGTCATCGTACAGATCAATAAAAAAAAAAATTAACGGACGTTAATTGGGAGAAGGTTATTTAACCGCTTTGCAATTATTTGCTTAGTCGTGGCCGTCTTTCTATTCGTCTTTCGAGGTATCGAGAATTTCGCTTCCTCGGAAAGTTTCGAAAACTCAATTCGGAACTTTCAACGTCCTACCGTTGACAATTATTGCGCGCGCAAAAGTACACCGAAACTCGTATCGGTGAGCAGTTTGGAAACTCTGGCCTTCTCAAAGGGGTACAAGTTCTCGTCGATCGTCTTATTTTTTTATTTCCAATAATCCGTACACGCAAATTGAAAACGACGAAACGTTTTTCACCGAGAAAATTCCCCGAACGCGAATGAACGTCATTTTTGACGTTAATGTTACGCGAGACGATATTTAAATTTTCATTCGAACGTTCCGCGGCTTGGATTCGTAAATAGAAATTTCCATTAAGGGTGAAACACGCGACGTTTCGTCTCGTCGCGTGACGCGATAAAACTTTCAATTTTACAAAACACAGAATCCCCCGTGGTCCGTCTTTGCTCGTTGTTGGATCGCCGGGCGAGAAAGCCTGATCGAATTTCGGTTCAATTTCGTGGCCCCGGAAACTTCGCCATTATCCGTGCTCCTACGTTTAATGCGGAGCCCGGTAAATACGCGCACGCACGCAGAAATGCACCGAACGAGGAGCGCATTTCGCGAGGAAACGGGATTAAGAAACTTCCAACGAAAGCCTCTATTACAGCATTGCGTGCAGTGTATCGATTAAAATCTTCGTTGGTTCGTTCCGATTAAAAATGAAACACGAAGAACGCTTTCGAATTTCGTCGAAACAAAGAGACACGCAACACGAGACGAACATCTAATACGAAAAGGAAAATTCGATGCATTTCCGTGTAACGTGAATAACGAGATTTTCGCGAGATTTCATGCGGCGTGTCACCAAGAATTTTATCGTAGAAGATAAAAGTATCTAGCGATGTAATTGTTAATAATTGTATCCGAAAGCGTGGGTCTGTGGTGTATGGAAACTCAAAACATAGAAATGTTTGTCAAGCACAGTGACAATAACGTTCGATCACATCGAATGTATTTTCTTTGAGTGTAGAAATAATTGTGTGTGTTCCCTGTTTGTCGTACACAACATATAACACAGAACACTCAGTACGCGGCACATAATGCACACAGATACAACAGATAGCACACATAAGACGTACCACCCATAGGTTACAAAGAAAATACATACCACAGAGGCATACGCTCGAGTCTGTAAAACATTTTGCTATTATTTACATGTTGCTATAATTCTAACAAACAACAAATAAAAGTTCATTCAAACAGGATCTAATATGGACACACTTAGATAATTTGATACGAAGTAGATCGATCGTTCTTTACCGATGAATCCTCGAGTTTCATTCGAAACGAAATTAGGCGTCCAAAACGGGCCATTTTTCGAACGATAAATCGTTCAACGCGTTGTTCTCTATCGCCAAAAGCGAACAAGTTGTTCGCGCGGCCTGTTTTGGGCACCTCGTTCTGTGTAATTGCTGCGCAGCCATTTGGGAAATCAAAGCGTATCAATTTCGGAATAATATTTTCGAAAATTCGCGCACCACCGATAAAAAGGAAAACATATACAAAGGGTATTAAACAAAATTGATCGTGAAAGTTTACGATGACAAAAATTCATTTCCCCCCCGGGGGATATTTCCACAAAAACTGTAACGGTTAGAGGCGTATGAAACTCAATTTGACGTAATTCAGTTTCACAGTGGGTCGAACGTTATCGAATACGCTTTGACCGACCACGCGTTGCAATCCCAAACCTTTTATCTCGATAATTTGAACGCAGTCGCGTACCGATAAGTTTTACACAACCTACGGGGCGCTTCGTAGACAATTAATTAATAGCCATTCGCTTTAAACGCTGTACCCGCGGACCTGGTACTTCGCGTCGTTAGTAAGTTCTTACTAACATTAAGCAACTTGCCGGATCGAACATTCCGTCGCGTTAGTTTCCGTCTCAATTAAGAACGTACCGTTACGCCCTGTCGCCGTACCGATTTAATTAAGATAATTAATGGAATATTCATCGATCTTCCGAAGCACTTTTACGCGAACGGTTTCCCTTCTCGCGTTCGTCGGAGCCATTCGAACCCACGATTCTAACGAAAGAAATCTCGAACGCCATTGACATCTGAAATTCGAATACTTTACACGCAAGTAGAATATGGGATGCGTACTGTACGCCCGCGAGAAGTTGGCGAGTCAAACGATGACGAAAGTGGGGGATGAGCGGAGTCAACTTCTCCCGTACCCGCAATACATTAAAGAATATCCGTTTAAAAATGTTTAAAGCGAAAGGAAAGTTGGATTCTTTAATTACCGACTAGATTATTCGATCGTTAAGCGTAAAAAGTTTTCTCGTGCAAGGTTTTCCCGTCTTATCGGGTGTATCGCGAGATAAATCGTCCTCCGCGACGCGGCGGAGATAGAAATTAATCGGGCACGGCAGTTTTCAAAGGGTCACGATCGTCGGGCTGACGGGTCGTTTAAATCACAGAGGTCCCGACTTCACTGTCCTTATGATTAATGCGAGCGCTGCTATTTGATATGAATTCAGTGCGGCTCGGTTGGCGTTCCGTCGACTAAGCACACGTCGCGCGATCAGAAGGGAAGACTGTCAGGACCAGTCTTGCTGGGTCAACTCAAAATCATCCGTAATGTGAAAGTTCAGCGGAACTTTTGATTAATTTCTTCTCCGTTCCATCGTGCGGACTCGTTTTCGAACGTACCTCGGCGAATTCGCGGCGAGTTTCAACGTGTATTTATTTGCCGCGCGCCGGAGACAATTACGGTTGCTGGCGCGCTCGAAATTACTCTAATTTAACGAAAATATAGTCTTTCTAACCGATACGTTTAACGACGCGACGAATGGTTAACACGATTTAATGGCATAGTCGGAGTTGCATGTAAAAATTGTGTCCATGGTCGAGTTCTGGAGAATAAATATTTATTTTTAACGAACTGGATTATACGTATTGTGCCGTTAAAGAGAGAAAATTTCGTCGACTTCGAAGTCCGCGCGAAATACAACCCTGAATAAAAATGTTTGCTTATCGGAAAACTTGCTCCCTCGAAACGAACAATCTTCTTCTCTGCCTTCTGTCGTATCTTCAAAAGGAACGAAGGTATTCTATTCCACGATGAATGGAGAACCTTTCGTGGGAGTCGTATTGAATCATACGTTATCAGTAGTCTCCGCAGACCGAACTAATGGAGAGTCACCAGAATTCGGATAAGAAAAATTACGGGTAACGGAGCACACATTTTTCGGCGTTCGTCGTTAAAATATAATAATTAAAATTTTCAAGAGAATAATTTTCTCGAGCCCTTTAAAAAAACCATGGTTCCTATTGTTAACGTTACAATGAACGTCAGCCAAAGACGTTTTTTAAAAATATTCCAACTACCTCCGGTTTTCAAAATATTCAATATTTTTGGTTAAAAATTTCCATCCAGTAGGAGGAAGGATGAATAAACGTGGCTGTAAAATATGGAAATAATCTACTGCGGGGGTCGGCAACACGCAGCCCGGAGCTATTTGTGGCCCGCGAAGTGTTTTCGTACTGCCTGCCAATCACATTACAATAGATACGCATCATCGTGGTATTTATGAAAATTGTTATATTTTTCAGGAATTAACTCTTCGTGGTTTAAAGGAAAATATATACTTCTAAAAGCTACCTCGTTGCACTTCTCAATTTAACTTACATTTCATTTAATCTCAATTCACTTTTCTGTATCAGCAACGTAATAAACGAAGTAGTTCGAACGTGTAATTTACGCGTTAAAAAATTACCAAAACCCCTAGTCTACCAGAAGTAGAAGACCCTTCGAATCAGGGATCATTTCTTTCCTTTTTCTCTGCAATGGTTAAGGTAGATACTCTGCGTCTGCGATGGGAATCAGATTTATCTCGTCTCTGGCGTGGCTCGAGTAAAGAGGCCCAACTAATGCGAGTGTCAATGAAGGTAAATAGAGTGGCTCACGACGCAGCGTACTGCTAATGTACAGCTCGCATTATATACACATGCCCGCGGTGCATTGTGTACCAATAACGCGGACTGCATTATTATGTGCGCTTCACTGTTGATCAGTCGATCGGACATCAATCGAGATAATGGAGATAATATGTGCGGTCGCCGCGTCGATCACGCTTCGCGGGATACGCGCAGCTGGCTTGCAAAGGCCTACTCGTGAAAGCGTTCTAACGCGGCAATTACCAACTTTCGAAGACCAGGTTCGCGACACGAACATCGAAAACGAGTAATCCGAGCCAATTAACCAGCTAATTAACTGACCGAGCGCGAAGTTGGGATGCTCGACGATTGTTTAGAATTTAAGAAGGGAGGATCTCTTCCAATTTTTCCATCGTTCCCGCGCTCGCCGGCAGAGGGCTACGCTCGAGTCATACCTCTCTCGCAAGTACTCAACTCGTCGACTTCGACTGAATTCTTCTTTTATTATTTCCACCGTACACGATTCAAGAAAGCGACTGAACCGTGATTTATTTAATGAGATATCCGCTGACAATTCGATGCTGACTCCGTATGAAAAATGATAAGAGATCTATCGTTCAATTCGGTGACAGACGTTGATGTACAATTTGTACAAAATACAACAGAGGGTCGGGGGGTTTGCGATGGAGGGCATTAAAAAAAATAAAGGAGAAAAGGCCTACGGAAAGACCGACGGAATAACAACGAACGCGAGATCCACGGTGTATCTTCGCCGAACGAGCATTTTGGTATTCGCTGGGGAAATATCACGGTGGGGCGACTCACCCTAAAACCATTAAGGGATGCTGGGTCAGCCACGTGCATCGCGTTAAGGGTGAGCCTCCGAAAAAGGCGGTTCCAGGCTCCTTTTAAACAAAAGGTAGTCGACTCTGGACTTTCCTGAACACTTTTGTAAAATGTTCCAAAATAAATAAGATGTGAATTTTGTAATAATCTTTACGATCGAATAAATTCTCTAAGGGGTTAAATCTTCGAAAATTGCCCAAGTTCGAGCACCGATTTTTTCAAGCGTTCGTAATTCATAAAAATTGTACTTTAGCGTGGTCTATATTAAATCCCAACCGCCGATTTCATTGTATCGTATGAAAACGAGTGGAATATTCTCGTTTATTGACCAAAGCGTACCGTCGGGTAACCACTTTCTTTGATTACCGCTGACAATGGACCCGAATAATTCACAAACTCGATTGCTTGTTAATGTCGCCTTTTTCCCCCCGCTCCAGCGATCATTTTTGCCGGCTGTTTATTGCGAGGCCGTTGCTCCGAAGGGACGCGAACGCGGAAAAAGGGACCCTGCGATCTCCCTTTGATTAACTTGCGACGAATTTCCCGGTACGAGGAGAAACTTTCCTCGCTGAATTTTCGGGCTACACCCTCCGGATTCCTGACTTTCGTCGCGGAAAGAACCAGCGAAAACGAATTCGTTTAAACGCCGAGCAGCGAACGAGACGCTGCTTTTTGGGAAATATTTTGTCGCGGCTGGGAAAATACGACGGAGGATTTTCGTGACGCGCCGTGGGATATTTGTTTTATTTCGATCGAAAGGAACGCCACCCTGAAAAATAGTTTCTGGCCGAGAAAAGGAGCAAAATGTTGTTTTTACTCGCGCTGGAAATACAATGTCGCCTCTCCGGTCGGATCTCAATCGGGGACGATTTTTAAACGTATCCGAGCGAGCCAACGTGAATTAAAACGCTTAATCCGTGCTTATTATTCTCGCGAAAATAGAAAATTTCTGTTACACTTCGGTGGACCGTAAATAATTTTTAAAAACAGAATGCAGGAAAAAGTACGGCAATAACAAACGAGGAAAACTCTTTTCCAAAGCGAAACATACGGGTCAAGTTCTCCCTTTCGGGAAACGAGTCATGTGTTTCCGCGGAGCTTTTAAAAAGTTCTGATTACACCCGGCGATCGGCGTGTAATCGCACGTTCATAAAGCGCAATTTTGTTCCTGGCTGACCTTGCGTCTGTTTGTATTCGTCGAAGGAAAATCATAGAACGTACGAATTAAAAGACGTGTGTATAAAAAATACGAATTATACGCGTGCGATGAAATTGGGTCGACCATCGATTAAAAAAACAAAGCGAATATAATTTAATTTGCAAACTCTGCACGATACACAACTTTGCTCCGGTTAAATAATCAATGTGTACAAAAAATAGTGAATTATTTAATTCGCTCGAATCCGTTGCTCGAGTATTATCGAAAACCGAGAAATAATTACGGTACGACTCGAAACGGCGGATTAAGTACAAAAAATTAAACGTATCGAGATTTATTCATAAGTATGCATTGCCAATAGCTCGCCAGTGAATATACAGAGTGTTCAAACAACCCTGAGAAGAATTTTAATAGGAGATACTAGAGGCCAAAATAAAGTTTAAAGTTCCGCTCGTACTGAATTTTTTTCTCGATAATGCGCAAGAATTCGGGGGTATGCCTATTCACCAAAGTTGATTGTAATTGACCCCCGTAACCAAAAATAATTTTTCCAAAACGATTTGAAATTTTCTTTTTCCGTCGGAAAATTTCACACCTTCTCGAATTTTTTTCTCGAAAGCGGATAAGAATTCGGGGGTATGTCTATTGACCAAAAATGATTATAATCGACCCCAGCAACTAAAAATAATTTTTTTAGACGGATTTGAAATTTTTTAATTTTGTCGAAAAATTTCACACCTTCTCGAATTTTTTTCTCGAAAATGGATAGGATTTCGGGGGTACGTTTATTCACAAAAAATGATTATAATCGACCCTTGCAACTAAAAATAATTTTTTCAGAATGATTTGAAATTTTTTAATAACTTTTTAACGAAGCCTCAGCTAAGAAATTGATATTCTTGATTTTGGTCTTATTTTGGCCTCCAGAATCTCCCATTAAAATTGTTCTCAGGTGTGACCGAACACCCTGTATGTATCGCGAGGCAACTGCTTTTCGTTAGCTATGTATTTTCCGCAGCTTTTCAAATCTCCGATTACGTTCGGTTATTGGCGCGTAATCGGACTTTCATAAAGCGCAATTTCATTCCGGCTGTGTGTGCACCGAAGCATGAACACGCACACTGGTTTGTTCGTGTTTGCGCAACATGCGGCGAACAGTCGCGGAAAAAGACCCCGCGAGCAAACTCCGGAAAAATTGCGTGGTTTCTTCCGTACTGTTTGCGCGCGGAAGCGTGACCGTGCTTTGTCATCGTGTATTACAGCGCACGAATTTGTTTTATTGAAAACACCAACGAGACCAGAAACAGTTTTCCATTGGAAGCCCCGCGCGTAACGGCGGAAAGCAGGTACACAAACATCCGATGGAAAATAAACGATAACAAACTCAGCGAGCAACGGTCGAAACGTTTTTTCTGAAAAAACGCTTGCGTTCGGTACGAAAGGCGTCGAGCAAGAAATCGAGAAACTCATCGAATTCTAGTACACTAATTATTTGGATTTTTGTATATTTTGTTTATATTTGAATTTGGATCTTGTACCATCGCGTGCATTACAGTACATTAATATTTGCAACGCTACATCAACGAGGCAGATATACGATGATTGCGTTTTGAGAAAACATGTTCGTTGCGCTGTCTATTGTTCATTGTGTGCCGACTGAAACATCAATTTAATTAACTCCGACATTGTGTGCATTACTCGTTACACAGAATCAGTTGATAGATCGAGAAACTATAGCCATTATAGTTTCATTCTATACGTGTCGAAAGTTTCCCTATCGATCATTCGTTGGTCGATCGATAACCGGGTAACGTCGAAACGATAAGAAACAAATTACATCCGACGAAGAAACGAACGAATAAAATTTCACATTTCAGATAGTATTTTATGCTTTAAATCTCTGATCCCTTCTTTCGCCTCGATTCTTACGACTGCAAATTGCAGAGCCACAAAATGGTCTGTAACTCGAGAACAATAACAAATAGGAAACATATTGATACAAAGTTCTTTCATTAATCTCGCGTCCCCGATCGATACCCGAAGCGTTTCCCACATGGCACGGTACAACCTATACGTCTTCCAAGAGGAAAAGTTTCTCCGCGAGGGAGCAGTAATTGAATCGACTAACGATTCGCGGCGACTTATCATTAATTGTACGGTTTACTGGGGTCCATACAACCGCGTACGCGTTCGCTACTGCGAAACATATGCATAATCCGATCAACGGAAACGTTACGCGGTACTCCGTTCCCGATCTCGATGTCCCATTTCCATTTTCATCCGCGTCATTGCACGCGTTTCGCGAATCGGTTTACGGCCTACCAAACTCCACGGTTTTCCATTGTTTCAAGGAAACGTTCCAATTCGCGTTGTACAAAGGCGATTTATCGAACGCGAATGTCACTTACGGGGAACAAAGACGTACCCGGAGACCGTGTTTGCAATTTGTCGAATTTTCTGCGCCGCGTACCGCGTAACTCGCCGCGGAAATTATTGGTTTTCGTTTCGAGAATTTTTCTCCGCGCTGCGTTTGGGTCGCACAATAGACTTCGACCGGAAGTTCACTGCCTTGGAAAACAATTCTTTTCGCCGTGTTTCAACGACATCGTCCCTTTGATCGCGAATGATGCGACGCAGAATCGATCGTCGCGGACGTAAGTAGCACTCCGAGTTATTGGATGTGATCGAATGATTTATGAATCGCTCGATTAGGCAACCGTGTCGTTCGAAACTCTGTATATTAGCATCGATTCGCGTGAATAAAAAGATACTTCAACTTTTATCGCGCTTGAGAGTACTTCGGTGAATTTTCGCAGAATTTTTTACGCGTTCAAAACCAAGCCAATCGGGGTTAATTAATTGCAAAAAACTTATTTAGGAACGACGACGTTGCGAAGCTATCGATTGGTCAGGGTTTAGCGCGGTACACTTTATACCTGTCATCAATCCTGTCAATTATCACGGTTCGATATAACGCGACGTAATTCGACGTGATTACAATTGAACCTCGATTATTCAGCTTAATTAGAACCGAACGGACGCTGTTCAAATCGAGATAACGTTTACAGTTATTGAAATCATACTTAGGAAATTGTTATCTGGCAACACGAGCGTCCGTACAATTTATTCCTAAATAGCTTAATTTCGAATGAGTCGATGCTGTTCTACTGTTCCATCCGCAAAAAAGCTGGGTAAAATGGTTTCCTGAAATCTCGACCGCCATTCGTCTTGCGTGCCCCAAACGCCAAGCTTCGAAACTCCGATTTAAAAAACATGACTTCCCCTGTACCTGTATTTTGATTTTTTAAACACGGTCTTTGTCGATAAAAAAAATTTCTATGAATTAAACAGATACGAGGTGTCTCTATCATAGTCGTTAGATTTTTTGCCCATAAATAAATGATCTCTGATACGGAGGATGATTTCGATAGCTCGTCAGGGCAAATTCCCGCGAATTTGCATAACAAGTACGAGCGCGTTCCGGTCGAAACGTTAATTTATTTAATAATTTTGACCACTGGATTGTTAAAATCGACCACGGTACGCCGGCGCGAGCGATTCCCCATCGGTGTCGCACAGCAATTATTTCGTTATTCAAACTGGCCGCGCACGAGCCAATTAACCTCCCGCCTCGGTAACTCGATAAACTGGCTCTGTCTACCTCGAGTGATAAACACGCGCGGAAATAGATTCGGCTGGCCAACCCCGAACTCATCGTCCAAGCGAGAACGAAGCTGCGGTTGCTTCTAATCCAGAGACTGGAGACGATCGCGTGATAGGAATCCGCGCGATTCCATCGAAAGCTGCGTGCACCGAGATCACGAGCTTAACCCGAGCCGAATTGGAAATTCTTGAAATAGAAAATACATTTGTTGGACCCTGTCGCCATTATTATTACTATTTTTCTTATTTACGAAACGAACATCACCGCTTTCACGTTTTATATTATTTTGAAAATTCACAGGAGTAATTAGTTTCGGGTTACGACTATGCACGCGAACAGTTTGGACAACTATCGATTATGCACTCGTTCCCTGGACTTTTGTTTAGAAACAATAGACCGTTTTTGGGGGAAAAGTCTGATCGGGCCAGGAAACGCCAACGAGTTCGTTAATTGCATTTTCGACGGCTTGTCGCTGCCCCGCTGTAATTTGTTCTTTTAACCGCGTTTGCATTTTCATCGATCACGGGAGACGGTTGGTCCTGTTTCGTTAGGAGACTATAATGCGACAAGGGTGAAATTTTTATTATCTCGACCGGTGAAATACGATGACGTTCCGAATGCAATGTATAAAGAAAGACAGCGGTCGTAAATAACCCGGGGTAATCACGCACGCGTCGAGATGAAATATTCAGCGGAAAAATCTGATTCGGCATGTAAATCTTCGTCGGAATCCGAGCCATAAATACACGCCACTAATTGGTCTCGATTTTTCTACTGACTTTCGTTCCGATCGCGATCAACGTACCGCTCTTTTCCCGTAAGTATTTTCACGGGCGAGGATCAACATTCCAACGACGTACAAAATTTTCTTTTAATTCGACGTATCAGTCTTACTCCTCGTTCGATATTTGTTTTACGAATCGTACGATTTTTAAATTACGCTCGTGCAGAAGAGGAATTCTCTTAGTCCGTTCGTTTCCAGTTACCGGGAACTTTATTGCGTTTGGATACCGCCAATCGTTTCCGAGATATAATTCATTGAATTGTTCCGTAGCGTTCAGCGAGGAATTCGACAAATTCTGCACGCGGTTGCAAACATTTTATTTAATTACTCAGCATGTAATTGGAATTTCGAAATTGAAACTTCGCTGAAACATGTTCGGAACACTTTCGAACAAAATTTTATTTTTTATTCGTTACCACCACGAACAATGTATTGGTAGTCGTTGATCTATTTATTTTTTGATCTTTTATAAACATTTTTTTATCTCTGCAAGAAGTCATCGATAATTCAGTAGGGTATTTTTTGACTGCGTCGATACTTCATCGCTCCTTTCTAGGCTACCGTTTTTAGAAACTCTTGAATAAATAATGGTTCGGTGGAGTTATGGCAGATGAGTAAGGGAAGCGATTGGTCCTTTCCCATCCGAAATCATCAATTTTTAACTAAATTCTGGACAATCGATTGACGTCTATGAAAAATTTTACGTTCGATGGAAAATGGATGGAAATTTGTTATCAGCAACTGGAACGATTACGGTCAACATTGACAAAAACACCGACCTAATTTACTCGAGAAAAATCGTATTTTTCCATTGTACGTGGCGAATCAAACGCTAGTAAAAATGAATTCGTTCGGAATGAATAATTTGCTAGCTTTCAGATTATCAACTATTCAAAAGTTTCTAAAAGCAGCAAAGAACCAAAAAATATACGAATGGTCGACGATCGTGAATAAACTGTTTCGTTTCGCCTTTTTCGAACGATACGATAAAAAGATTCGTTGAAATGGTTCTAGTGAATTTTTTTCAAGAATATCGCAGTCTCGAACTATAATGTTGCTCGTCTTTAGACCAGCCCGGTTGCGAACTAAAACACACGCGAGCGTACAGGAGTATCGAGAGAGTAATTTTCGTTAATAGTCTCTTATTTTGCTGGTTCCACTGCACTCGCCTAGTAATTAGATCGCCTCGAAAATTGGTTCTCTATTTTTGCGGTGCTCGGTAAATGCATCGATACAGGTGAACTGTGAACAATTACCTTCCATTTTGTCGCGTAACCGCCACTGTGACGTAGTTACAAATATCAGTGTCGCGGCCGTTCCGAGCGAGTGTCGAACTTCAGAGACGACATCGTCGCGCGTTTGATAGATGAATGATGTTTACATTCAACATGGCTCGTTTACGCAACCGACAAGCCTGTATTACACGCAAACCGATTCATTTGCACGGCATGCGAATCTGAATTGCCGATGAGCATGATAGAGTCGACTGGAACGAGGCTACGACGATCCATGATCGACGTCCCTTCACCCGCGGATCGATATTTCTCTACGTACACCGTGTGTGTAAAACGCGGCCGTAATAGCCAAAGGATCGAACAATTACTTTTAATAAATTTTTGCTATTTGATAATTTGGAAAGAACTGAATTTTTTAATATAACCTCGCGACAGATAAATCGTACGATTTGCTTTTCGATTTCGTCGAAGCCGGATATAGGAACGCGTATCAAAGTTCCGTTCTCCGATATCTAGTTTTCTTTCCCCCAGAATCGGTACAACTTTTATTAAATTACAGTTTTGCCGATTACGCGAGGAAGTTCGCGGCAAACGCAAACGTACGAAGGCTCATTAAAACTTGATTCAATATTTGCCATCCTCTGTACACAGAATTTACAGAGAAATTCGCGGGCGTGTTTACATAGAAAAACGCGGTCAGAAGTTTCGACGGATCTAAAATTTAAAATGAAAATTAAATTCACCGATATTCGATACGGTCCCGTAATAAACGCTCCGTCCGCGGAGATATTTCGCTGCGATAAATTTCATTTCGCGTTGTAATCAAGGGATACGTCGATGTAGCGTTTAAAATTTAATATTTCCCCTTTCGCCGCACGTAAAACGACCGAGTATTCCCGTATTTTTCTTTTATTTATTTCCTGCACGCCAATTTAATCTGTCTCCGTTCTCGCAGAACATTTTCATAAAAATCAAATTAACGATCTCTTTGCCTTTTAATCGCTTCGCGATAAATATTTCGCGTTAATAAAGTACACGTGAAATTCCTTCGCAAAGTAACTCCCCGTTTCTCGCTCTCCCGTTACCTCTGCACCGAAATGTTTCATAAAAAATTTTCTTAAATTTGTATTAACGGGGACGCGCGCTTAAGATTTTCCCGACGAGAAATTTCGTTTCTTTAAAATTTTTCCCCGTTATTACGATCGACGCGTTCGATCGTGTTTGTGGCTCGAAATAACTCCGCCGGGTGGAAATTGAAAAATTCTACAAACGCAAATAATTCTTCGCAACATTTTAGTGGAATTCCAGTACCACGTTTCGATACACAACCCGGTAATCCATTGCAACCGAGGGAATCTCGAATTTCTCCGAATTCGTTTCTCTTTCGAGATGAAAGCTAGCAAAAATTCTCAATTCTATCAACAGAATTATTTAAATATTTACGGTGCAAAAATATACCATAAAATCATCCGTAAAGTTCTGATTAAAGCCCCAAAACGTGGACCAGAAGTTATGCAATGCATATAGAGGCCATCCTTTCGGTATTCTCTGAACGCTATCAATTTTCGTGGCTCGAACAACGTGAATGTCCTTTAAATTTCCAGGGAACTAGGATCGCGGTGACGTACTTAGTGGTCCAGTTACCACGAAGCACGTCGTGCCGCGCAAAATCCGCTCTTCCGGCCCCGCGTGGCCCCTCCTGGACAACTTCCGGCCGCTCCTAATTGACTTCCGACACGTGGCGACCTATCGCGAACGACGTCCAAGCCCCGACGAAGCCTTCTAACCGCGATCGGGCGCACCTTCTTCGACGCTCGAGCTTCGATCCTGGTTAACGAAAGCTTTCACATGTGCTCACACATTTGACTGTTAACCCAGGATCGACGAACCCGCGTAATTCGATCGTGGAAATTATGGAATCGCCGTGGAGTCTGGAGAAACAGGCGAGAAATTTAACTAGCAATCGTGGATGCTCGAATCTGCAACTCGAAAGGATCTCGAAACGTTGCAGCTCGAGAGAATTCGAATATCCAGACGACTATGAGCTTTTTAACGCTAAAACTACCTACAATTATAGTATATTTATTTGCACGAAAGAAATTAGAACTCCAGAAATATCCAGTCGAGTAAATGTTGTCCAATTTTGATTAGAACTTACGAATCAGTAAATTAGAAGCAAAACAATTAATTCTCAAGCTGAAACGTTCATTTTGAATAGGATTCGTGAATTTGAGGCTACGAAAATAAGTATCAAGGGAAATTTTAGGTTGTGTGGATGTCTAAAATCAAAGTTGTTGGACTCGTGAGCAATTGTACGGTTTTAATCTGTCAGCCGATGAATTAATGGATCAAACGAGCGGAAACGTGGCTTTGGATGATGCACGAGCGAGGACCGTGTGTACCGTTGAGACAAGTCGGATCGTAGTTTGTTAAATTGTAACGCAGCGACATAGAATTATGTTGCTGAACACACCCGAGGTCGAACTGTAAATTCAATTATGCAGAAAGTTTACTAAAACTGTGTTTTAGCGAAGGCAGGATGTGGCTTAATGGACTTGGAGGTACTTTCGGTGGTACTGGATGACGAGCAAAATGTTATTGGAGGGTCTCTTGCGGAAATTTGCACATGTTTCCATCGAACGTTCAACGAATAAATGTTTAACGCTGTGCTGTGTGTGACAAAAGAATTCTCAAATGAATCTAGATGAATGCGTTCGTGCCTTTTTCATTTTAATTTCCGTTTCTTCCACCGTTTCACTTCTCCTTTAATCCACTCGACGAGCAAAATTAAATATTATATTCTCAATATTCTGTATGATTAAATATTTAATAATTTTTTTGTAATCGACGAGGCCGTTGTTTAAATATTTTCGGAGGGTATTACTTTCCCCGAAACAATGCAAAGAGCGAACTGTGCGGAGTATGGATTGAGAGATCAATAAAACGCGAAGATCAGCGGTACGTGAAATTGAGAAAGGAATTATCGCGACAGCTACTCGCCTTTTACCAACGGAATAAATATTTTACTTAAATAAAAAGCGATAACGAAATCGTCGAAGCGCGAAGGTTCTTTATTTGAATAGAATATTGACTGGCACTCGTCAAATTTAGCTTTGTTTGTATGCGTTTTCGGATATTTCTTTGAGAATCGAAGGATTTCAAACAGTGCTAGATACTGTCCCATGAATTGTAATCTAGTCTCAAATACTATCAAACGTTCACGTTCTCGAGACGAAGCTCGAAACGTTGTAAAACCGTATTTTAAAAAACCATACAGTTTTATACTCTTAGAAGTTTATCGTAGTGCTCTTCAAGCCAGTCTGAACTTTTCTAGCCTTATATATGGATACATTATCATGCTGAAAAGTAGCATAGTCGACCATAACGTCGAGCGTTGGGCAAAGTCTCTGTTACACGAAAGTTCTTCGAATAGTTTTCAACTTTTACCGTATTACTTAATTCGTAATTTGTAATCCACCCTTCCCTGTCAGAGTCTCTGCAATTTCTATTCGTTGTAATTTTGAGATCGAAAATAATGTTTACGCCAGGCGAGCGCGTCTTCGATACTATTTTTATCGATAGGAAAAATTGCGAAACGGCTCGCGTCTTTGTCATAAATCCCGGTACGGCGTCCCTGTCGCCGACAAGAAGAGAAGCGAGGCGACAAAACAATGGGAGCAGTTTCAAAAAAGCCCGCATGCAGACCAGTTAACGCCAGTATCTCCTGTTTCAAGTTTATTCGTTTCTGTCCGACAGAATTACCCCTGGCCCCCAACAATGGCCCCCGTTTCATTTTATACGCCGCCCCTGGCGGCGGTGCTTTGAGCTTGGGACGTCTATTAAGCGGGAAGGTCGGATTAAAATTAAAATAACGAAAGACCTCGTTGTTAGCCGGGCTCGAGAGCCACGGAACTGGAACTCGGCCAGGGATTTATTTCCCTGAAACGACTCGTTTTCGTTTGCTACCTGCGATCCAGTTTATCGGCTCGATCTGCTCATTGTTATTGTTATCGTTACGCGAATTCATCGTAAATTGCGTTCGTAATTTTTTATCTGCAATTTTTCGATCAAATCGTCAACAACGATTCAGCGTACAAGCAAGGATTGGTTACAATGTAATCAGAGATCACGTTAACGATATTATACACGAGTAGAAAATGATCGACGAGACGTCAGCGGGAACCAAGATCTAAAGTTAACCTTTCGTAAGACAGATTATCTAGGCTGTGTGCTTAATAAATTATAACGTTAACGTTCGCGAGTGGTCGATCTAATTTGCTCGAAACGTTTTACGAGGAAATAGTAGAGGGTGCTGGTTTCGCGATCCGACCGCAAGAACTTTCGAACACGTTGCGATGCATGCACGACGCCCGGCGAAATATCGGCAAATATTTCAATTAGTTGCACACAGATGCCAATATCCGATATCGGATATCCGCCATCCCGAGCCCCCCTTCCTTATTATACGTTCATGAATTTGGCAATGAATCCGATAACTCGCGGGCGAATTTCGGTCGGCGACTTTCGGGCAAACAGTCCTGGCCTCCCCGTTCGAGGAAGCAACATGTGCGTAAACGCGTCCCAAAGCACGCTAACAAATGCTCGTTCGTCTGGCTTAAAGTTCCGATAAATCCTAGGGAACGTACTCCCGGCGAGCAATATCGTTTAAATGATATTGCGAAGGAAATGGCGCCGCGGTGCCATTTGTTCGCCGGCGTATCACGCTCGAGAGTCGAAAATTTAAAATACCGCGCTCCCGAACCTGCACGGTTGAAATCTCTTTTTTTTATTTACTTCCGGGGCTCTCGCTGCCGCTCGGATATTTATAAACGCGGGATATTATTTCGTCCGGCTCGTAGCGCAAGATTTATTCCGAACGATATTTACCCGCGCGAGAACCACCAAAATTAAACCGCGAGAAAGCGTTAGGGTAAAACTATATTTAATAAAAGGCTTACTGGTTCCTCTACAATCTGCATTCGTCGTTTGCAAATAATTCCACGAGAAAAGGGATTAAAGGGAATGAAATTCTCTTCCGTTGATTTTCTTTCGAAGCGTCATCGACGACAACAGAATGTCGACGTTCGCAGGTATCTCAAAGGCCTCCCTTTTCCTAATTCGAGTCACGAGATCCGCGGGCGCGTTATCTTCGCTTTGATATCCTCCGACGAATAGAACAGGAATTCCTTTTGAGACTATTCAAACGCATAGTCGCGCGTAGTTATGCACGCACGTGGATATGTGTGCAGCCGAAACGCAAGGCAAGCAGGATTTTAGGTATTAGCTCGCCATGCGTCGTGATGAACCGCGATTCTGTTTTATTAATCAGTTTGACCTAGCTTCCATTTCGCAATTACGTTACCCGGTTGAATATTCCCGGTTCGGTGCGCGGGAATGGAAAAAAAATCTACTCCGTATCGCGACTCCTCGGCCGTTATTCGAGGAATCAAATTCATCGTCGAATAAACAGAACGTTGGGAAACTTTAATAACAGAAACACATTTTTTACTCCAAAGAGTTTCTACATAACGAGAAAATCGTACTCATGCTTTCAACGTTCAGCACGTAAAAAGGCCGCAAAAATATTGATTATTCTACCCAAGACTCGAAGGAACCCTCTCGCAATATGGGCAAATTTAATCCTATGCTCGAACTACGATCGTTCCATTATTTACGTTCCTAAGGTCTCCTCGTTCAGCAATTATAATCATGGTCTTTGTTCTTGTTCTACATCTCATTGTTCCCTCTATTCCTCCAGCTACGATCTTATTGCCTTCTGCGATAGTACTCTTCTGACGTCAACAATGTTCGACACGATTCCCCATTGTTTTCATCGTCGAGACGATTCTGCCGGACCATTTCGAATCTTCGTGAAGTTTTATTTTTTTTTAAAAAAAACGTCGATTCATGTACAGGTTCGATTCGGAACACGTTCGAGCTTGTAACGCGATTTCACACCTCCCCCCGGGAGTCCGGTATCGACTTGCGTAGTTTCGTTCATAGAGTTAGCGGACAAAGGCCCGAGCGTCACACGATATCGACAGGTACGTAATCGACAGACTGTTAAAATTGTCTTTGTATCGAACTGGCTTTGCCCAGTCGTTCTCTCGCTTTTTGCCGGCCATCCAACGAGGCTGCTCGCCGTTTGTTGCCGGGGAACGAGCACGCGAGACTATTAAGTCTTTACGCGCCACACGAATCCCTCTGGTCTCCAATTACCCCGTTCCTCTCGCGCGAAACGTTGCTCAAAACCAATATTTGGCAGGTTTTTCTCGCGTTCGACCGGTGAAAATTAACTCAGAGCACTCGTTGATCCTCGTGGAAACTACTTTCGACGGTTCTCGGTATTAAAGCTTAGCGTGTGAACACAGATTCGAATCAAGCTCTTGTTTAACGAGTAATATCAACGTTATCGCGTAGTAGGTTAATATTTAAATACTTCGTGTATATAAGCCTGTCCCATTATATACACCTAACGCCATTAAATATTGACCTACAACATAATGACACGCAGATGTTATCAGTCAACTTGAATTGAATCTATGCTCGCATGCAAACTGCAAAATGCATAAGATTCGACGATTGTTAAATTTCATTTATTTCGAATTCAAACCCTGATTTTTATAATTAATTCCCTTTACGAGAAACGTTCGAACTTCGAACTCCCAGTGCAGCAGCTTCCTCGTATAAAGTTCTGATTTCATTCAGATGCCTGGTCACGTTTCCACTGGTCGAGATGCGGCGCGTAGGATTTTCGAAATTGAATCCTTCCAATTATCGACAGCCGTTCGACGCTTCGACGAGCCCACCACTCTTCTGCCGGTTGTCTTTCGATCTTTCCATCCCACCGTGGGTTCCGCGCGTCGACGAGACGACCAAGGTATTCGCGGGAATCGCGAAACGACCAACAACCCCCGGAGAAACTGTCTCGCGCGACAAACCGTCGAAACGACAATTTAATTCAATGGCTTCGAAACTTGCGCGTTTCCTTGAAATTCTACTGTGCTTGGTGTTTCGAAACTCTGGCGTTAAATCTCGTTTCGAAGGAATTCGACTACTTTTCCACTTGATAAATAATAAAATAATTGTCGAACAGTAGAATCAGGTACGACGACACAGGCATTAGACATCATAAGTGGCTGAGAAGTAGAACGAGCCTAAACGGAACAGACGGTAGATCGATACTAGATCAAACACAGCGAGGTTGGTTCTGTTAGGTGTGACGATAGAACGAGCCCTGTCGTGGCAGACAGTCGAACAAGGTAACGCGCGGTACAGCAAACGCGGCTGTATTACATACGTCAAACAGTAGAACAAGCTGTAACGTGCCAGACAGTAGAACAAGACACGATAACTCGGTCGGTTTCAGCTCTAACGAATGGCGCGAGTAGAACAGACCGCAACAGGTCCGACGGCGAAACGAGCTGTTTAGCAAACCGCGAAGGGAACCGTCCGAAAACAAGGCGGACGATACGTTGCAAAACAGGCGACAAAATTCTATATATTTGCACGAAGTCGCGGAGGAATTAACGCCGAAATAAATTCGTCCGGAGCGTGCGAAACGGGGAAATTAATCCCGGAAATGAAACTGTTCTAGCGTTTCTAGCGCGACGGGGGCAGTTATGCAATTTAGAAAGCGGAACATAATTGTCTGCGACGACGAACCGCGAAATAACGCGAGCGTACCGTAAATATATCGTTGAACGAAAGGTGCCCCGTGTACGAAAACATTTCAAAACGAATAATTCAACCTTATCCGACGAGTGTGTCGATTTTCCATCGGTTTCGATCAAATAAAAATCGTATTTATTTGCTGGTAGTAATCGACGGTATCTCGAGGTATGTTCGTACTTGAAACGCTTCACCCTCTCGCGAAAATTAATTACGATATTCAAATACTCTTTAAACCATCTGCGAGCGAAGCACTGTTTCAAAGTTTCTTGCCTCTCTCGCGGAAATTTCTCTAACACGAGTACCCTGCCACCCTCGACGAAACCCGCCCTTCCTTTTCCACGAATCTGCATCCCAACGGTTACTTAGCGTTATTACGGTTTTCCATAAAGTCCTTCCGAGCCTGCTTAATCGTCAGCCTGGAAGGCCCGCCGTTAATACGAAATCGATGCTCTCGCTAATTACTATCGACGAGCGCGAACGATTCGACGACGTTCCGAGCCCAAGCAAGAAACGAATCAACGAATACCACCGTCACCGACGATTTAATTTCACCCGGTCGCGAGCCGTGGTTTAATTACATCCTCGTCGGGGAAGTCTTTTTCACCACTGTCCGTGGCACATATTCCCGGTCGTGCCCCAAACCGGAACAGTGATAGTTGATTTAGAAATGAAAACCAGCGGAACCAAAACGAAGAATTTTGCAAAGTATTCAATTGTTAGCTTGAAAAATAGCGGGTTTTTTTAACGAAATATCGCTGATATTTACTAATGTTATAATGAATTCATTTCTCGTGATTTCAGGACCCGCAACGATCGTTTCAGCGGAGCGAAATGGCTGCACGATAACAGAGAACTAATTAAGCACGAAATTAAACCGCACCACATATTTCTGTGATGTTTGAGCGCACGGTGAAACCGCATATATCAATCGATACCCAATCGCGGACCTTCGTTCGCGATTTCGACATCGAACAGAAAATTGCCCTTCTTTGTGCGTCCGTGCATTATTGTTATCATCGTGCTGATTGGACTAATTTCGTCCGATATCGATTCCTGATACCGTTTTAATTGCTTCCCCATTAGTATTGATATTGATAAATAATAATAGTTCTAATCATTGATCCAATAGTTACAAAATTAATCCCCCGCGAGAAGTTTGCTAGCGAAACGGTGAGAGAGGAGAGGAGAACTTCGTTTGCTCCGCCCATCCCAACCGTCTCGACCAATAGGAACGTGTACTCTAAAAGCGAGGAACCAATCAGACTCGCATTCCTTTCACTCGCAAACTTCACGCGAACGCACAGTATCGAACCCGTCATTAATCACGTGGAAATTTTTACAGCAATTCCCTGGAAGACCCATCCACTTTGCAACTTTTTAATCCATCCACACTATTATACTTCCACTTCCTTTGAAGCTCTCGTCATTTTCAGGTATGTCTCTTTCCTTCAGAACCCCGTCGCTTTCACGGTTTCTTTATTCTTGTTTACACTTTTTTCCCCCCGCCACTCCTCCGCATTCCTCCCGCTTTATTTGCGTTCGCGTCGCTTTAGTTTCCTTTGACGGGAAACTTTCACGCCTCGTTCGCGATAGTCGCCACTTTTTCCTTCCCCTTTGTCCCGCCAGCGACGAACTCAAGTATGTCGGGCACGCTGACGAACCCCCCTTTTTGGCAAATGAAATTGTTTTAAAAAAGTGTACGCATCGAAAGCTTGAATTGCAAGCTCTCGGTGACAAGAGGGAAAATTTAATATGAAATATAATCATATACGAGGTATTACTCTGAATTCCAGTACATCGTTGTGGAAACCTCGTTAAAAAATGCGAATTACTTCGATGAAACTACTCTTTGATACCATTTAATATTTGTTTGCGTATTTTCTTGTAAAACACGTTAATGTGGTCTGGTTTGTATGAGCCAACACGTGCACGAACATCTATTCAATTTGTAAAGAAAATCTGCAGAAAAACTGAGAAACGTAAGGGCGCAAACTACAATTTAGTGCACGGCGGATGTTCACGCGTAACCCAATTAGCGAGTAATACATTTTGGAAGGCGTTGTTTTGTTTAACTGTACATTAACCTCGTTTCCCGCGTTAGAGGATGCGTCATTTACCCGGAAACTTTAGCGAAATTTCGTTTCCTGTTCGCGCCTTCGAGTCGATAGAAAAACAGAATATAATTTCTACCAATTTCAAGTTACTTTGTAATAAGCACTGTGTCGTATTTTTCTCTGTTCTTCCATCAGCCTTGCTGAATTTCCGAATAAACAACAGAGAAGTATTCGATATTCGGAGAGGGGTTGGACTGTAGATGTGACAGGACACCGAAGGAAATGGGGAAGTTAAAGACGCGATGGAGCGAGTCAAGAAGTTATCAAAACTTCCGGGACGAAGGAAGGCCGCGGTTGAGGGGAAATTAGAACGAACGGAAATGTTGGAATAAAAATGGAACGAGGGTTACTTCCCCATCGAGAGAGCACTTTCGCACCAACGGGAACGAACGGAGCGTCTGTTTTCTTGATTAATGTCCCAGCAGAGACGCACGGGAAAAGAGAAAACACAATGTGGCGTTGTATGGAACGCACTAGCGAATAAAAGCGAACGAGATGAAAAAACAGATTCGCGATGATGACTGTGCGACGTGGACCGATTAATAATTTGGCACGTAATTTAAATTTCCAGCTTGAAAATTATGTCGGTGACGCAATTTCCTTTAATTCGAAAAAAACGTACCCTTTTCCAATAATTGATAATCTGTGAAAAGGAATTCTATCTTGGTATATTTGATTATAAAATGGTAATCCGAGCGCTTGAAAGCATCTAAAATATAAATAGATTGGAACGCAGATATGAAATGGCAATATTAATTTGTTACATATTTCCTACCAAAGAGCGGATAGAAAATTTAGCTCGCGGACGGAGAATATTTATTCATCGTACAAGTGTATCCTATCGTAAACTCGATTCTGAAATAGTAATTAATATCCGCCCGCTATTGTAAGGAACAAATACCCGTTTATGGAAATTTATCCCCGAACTCGCGATATTAATCTATCGTTCCTCGTATAACCGAAAACGCATACAAGGTAAATATAGGTTTTGATAATATGAAATTGGAACATGAATTTGCACGCGCATGCGTCCAACGGGTAATCTCAAAATCATTAACGAAATCACTTGACGTCATTTAAGCACGCGTAATAAACAATTTGTTGCGCGAGAACCACAAAACGTTTCCGACTTTTTAAAGAGTCTCCTCTAACGAAAACCAAATAAGATATAAAATATTGCATTTCAATTCTACAGAGGCTTCCACGTGTACCATCGCCGGAATAATAATGCAGAATAAATAATTCAATATCGAAAGTGGAAAGGAGATAAATAAAACGTAAGCAAACCGGACGAGATAATGAAATTTTCATAACGAGATCCGACGTTTCCCTATGAAAATGGAAACAAATATCGTCGTTTCTGACTCGAATTCATTAATATCTAGAAAATCAATATTTGATAAATACATATAGTATCAAAAAAAAATTGTTACAGAAAAAGATAGATTAAAATAAATTCTGCACGAAGCACTTTTCTTCGGTCGTCGAAAGCGACTAAGATATTCGAGACAACGATAAATGGGGCACACTCGGTGAACAATTACAGTCGTATAATAAAACGCGATAGAAATAAAAGTCCTTGGAACACGAACGCGAAGCATAAAGGAGGAAAGCAAATTCTCGTCTCCAAGTAACCGTAAAGATATCACTCTCGATGAAAAAAAAAAGGGAAGTCCATCAAACGCAACAGAACGTGAAAATATCGGACGTACCGCTGGAGAAGATATTTTTAAAACACAAATATGATTCAATATTAAGGCGCTCATTAGCGAAAGCGGTTTCAGCTGGACTGTTAAATTTACATCTAGCAAAAGTATAGCCACGCGAGCAACCCAAGAGAATCGAAGAAGCTTTCCCGTTAACTTCGAGCGAACTTTAAGCAGCTTGTTTGTTCTCGAAATAGATACGATCTGGTACTTTGTTGCTACTTGCGCACAGATACTATTTTAATTTGCGATCGTAGCAGATGCTCGAGAAAAACTATTTCCAATTATAAATTGCGACACGAATATCGTCTTCCTGAATAACGTTACACGCGGTAGAAATGCGAAAATAATTGCAAGTTATTCGCGACGGGAAGTATACTTTCTCTTTAAATAGTAGAATAACCTTACGAGCAGGTTTTGTGCAATAATATTCGACAGAACTCGGGGAAAAAGTTCGTGTACGTAGTAGAACCTCATTAATGTAGCCCACATAGCTCTGGACGTTTATTTAACGTGAATTTCAATGTATTTCTGCCTTCATATTTTTCAGTATTTTCGTGTTGAAAAATCCAAGATAGTTTCGCGAGTTGGTTCCTAACTAAATTTAACTGTTTCGAATACTTGACATTTTTTAAATTGTAAGTCTGCGTTGATGCAACTAAACTATAATCGATTCACGATTGAAAAAAATACGACAACCTGGAATATCGAACGACGGGTACTTTCGTGGCAACTAAGACGGTTATGGGTTTCTGTTCCGCGCGATAATAACCAATCTGTTTTTCCTAGTAATGAGCAAACAAGACGATGGCCGCACAGTGACGGGTACGGTACCACTGGCGAGGAAAGTAATCCGACGAGCAAACAAAAGCTACTGCGCCTTTCTTCCAACGCGTGATGTCTTCGTCAATAGTGTTGTGTACACAATCGTTGATACGTGCACACACACGCACACACGAGCATTGTATGTCCGTACGAGGGTTCAATACCGATTTGATTGAAACTGTCGTTCAAATATTAATGTTTGTTGTTTAGAAAATTTCTCACTGTTCTCTAGCTCGACCGTAAAAATATATTTTCTCTGGTATGCTAATGGGGTTTACCCGTACAATAAATCAAAAACATCCCTCGTGAACTCTCAGCGAGTACAGCAGATGAAAATTAAATGTTCCATGGTTTGTACCAGCGTGTTAAAAATTCAAAGAGGGCGGGAAAACAGCAAATTGAACGCGTTATCGAATTTTCTGATGAATATTGACATTTCCATTATTGTTTCGAATATTAAAGTAACCGTACGCACGCCAAGTGATTCCACTTAGAATTCGTCCAGGCTCGTCGATAATTTACACCGAAACGCCCGCTTATCTCGCCGATCGTGAAATCTCGCGAGAGAAACGCGTATGTACCGAGCAATTAATAGTTACGGTCGATTATGGTAAATTGCAACCAGAACGTGATTCGAATGCCGAATTGCCGTAACTGGCTGCCGACGATTACGTTTCGCGTATCTTTATTGAGAAAACAATGGGACAGCGTTGCTCCGCGGATTGTAAACAACCGAGTTTCAATCCCCGCTCGATCACGGATTTATGACAAAATCGAGCACCGTGGTGTTAGAATTGATAAAACGATTAAACGCGAACGATCGAAAGTTCGCAACACGTACGTTACTATCTTGTTTTCGTTCGCTCCGCCACTATGTAATAATATCAATACGAACGCGATATCGGAATACCACGGCCAGCATCCGGCTTCGCGTGAAAAATGGAGGGACAGGGTGTTTCGAATATCCCTGATCGAGCTACGACAACGGTGTGCTTTCTGAAGGAAACGGGACGGTGCAAAGGTAAAACTGCAATCCGTAGGAATTGCTGGCAGCCATCGGGGCTCCGTTTCCCGTCGTTCAGCGAAGATTTACCTCCGATACAACCACTTTACCTTGACACGTGCTTTGCATTCGCCATCCCCGTAGCTATGATCGATCGGATGCAACCAGCATCCTCGTCGACGATGTGTACAGAGTCGAAGTTAAAAATTTCGTCAACAAAAACGAAACCAGTGCACCCATTTCATCCCTTATGGAACGCGAAGATCGTTCAATTATTCAACGTAGATACGATGGGAAATTTATAAAATTTATGGAGAAATTTATTCGTTTCTCGTCTATTATAACACGACGACAGTTTGGAAATAGAATGGAATACGAAACGGTAGAAACGAGGAGAACTTAATTAAATTAATTAATTCTTATAACAAGGCAAATAAACGAGCAAACGAAATCCGTTCAAATAATGTGTTCATTAAGTTTCCAATGATTATATCTTCCGTGACCTAGATATTATGAATAAAATTATAGGCGGCACGTCGAGGGATACAAAACACATTCGGTACGACGTCGAGACAGCGAAAGTCATTAATTTCCTCGTGTTGGCACGGATACATAAATTTGATTAATTTGTCAGACTTCTAACGGATCAAGGTTCCTTCTGAAATATCATTCCTGCTACGGCCGAACAACGGAACAAATTAATTTTAAAAATAACCGAGACTCCGGTTCCGAAGTGCGCTTATTGATTATAGCATTTATAGAGAACTTGCACATTTAGCTATGCGAATTATTCATGGCTCTTTATACTAATAATCGATACTTTCCCTACCATGGGATGGGATGCTCGGGGGTTGAAATAATTGCAAGATTTATAACCATTCTCCAAATTATGAACGACGAATAATTTAAAGAATCACACTCTGTCCTTGTATATTAATTGTACAATTTTCAGAATATTCGTCCTCTGTATTATCGACGAATTAATTCTTTTCCCCATTTTTCCTTACTGTCGGAAATTTTAATCAAAATTCAAAAATTCTTCCGATGGAGATTTATTAAAAGAGTCGTTCCCTCGATACTTATGTATCTGCGCCCGATCTTCGGTTAAAATTACCCGGCTCAGACGGACGTATCGAGATATTTTCGCGATCGTTAGACCCCCCGTGTCGAGGAGGCTCTCGAGGACGTCGTACTACGCATCCAGAGTGTCCAACAGGCATGCCAGGAGCGGCAAAAATTGGCCAACGACGCAGCGATCGAAGCAACGGCCACGTGGTCGTCAGCCCCTTGTTGTCCGGGGGACTTAAGCTTCATCGATTTCGCACGGGGGCTGGTTAGCCCCGCGATATTAGCCCCCTTGCACGAGGGTTCGTCACCCAAGTTTTGGGTCTCGGCTGGGGAGACCGAGCAGAGTACGAGATTGACGGCTACGAAAGGTGGATAGGCTCGCGGGGGTGGCGGAGAACCGGAAACCGTGACACAAAGGGACGAACACAGGACGTGGAAGCGACGGGAACCGATACAATACTGCGATCCGCTTTAATACTCAAAAATTTTGACGTGGACTAATTATTTTTTTAAACTTAAACAACTACGTAATTTTTTATCGACTCAATTAACAGGATTTGCGCTAACAAAAGGTCCGAATTTTTTGCCATTGAAATTACCTCGTTCAAAAATCGGGTTTACAATTTATAATTGAATTATAAATCTCTCCATCGATTCATGGTGTACATATTATATTTTCGGTAAAGAATTTTTTTCTTGAAAATGCGTAGGATTTCAGGGATATGTCTATTCACCAAAAATGATTGTAATTAACCTCCACAAACAGAAATAATTTTTTTACAATGATTTGAAATTTTTATTTTCGAAGAATATTTTCTGCACCTACTCGAATTTTTTTCTCGAAAATGCGTAAGATTTCGTGGGTATGTCTATTCACAAAAAATGATTGTAATTAACCCCCGCGACCAAAAATAATTTTTTTAGAACGATTTTACATTTTTTAATTTTGTCGAAAAATTTCACACCTTCTTGAATTTTTTTCTCGAAAATGCGTAGGATTTCGTGGGTATGTCTATTCACCAAAAATGATTGCAATTGACTCCCACAGTCGAAAATAATTTTTTTAGAATGATTTAAAACTTTTCAATTTCGGCGAAAAATTTAGGCACCTACCCCCTGTCGATTTTTCTTAAAAATTCGTTTTTGATTTTTCACATTTTTTATCTATGAGCACTGTTCTACACTCGACTGTAAACATGTTATACTTTCCCTTTTACACTAATTTTACCCGTATAATGAATAAATAAATGTGAAGGTTTGTAAGCCAATAATAAGTTTTGTCCAACGAGAGAGAAAAGAATGTCGAGAAGACGAGGCGGCGACGCGACCATCCGGACACTAAATTGCGAATTTCCGGCGTTGCAGAAGACCGCGGGGAGACAAAAGGCTCCGGCGCAGAGATATCGCGCTCGTTCCTTTAATCCACGCCTACGAAACGTTCTTCGCGCCTTTTGCACGGCACGCACACGCTCGAAATTGCGTCGCCGACTTCCCGCAGTTGTTTGCGAAATTGTACCCGGGGTTTATAGCGAACTTGACGCCAAACGAGTTTGCAGATTGTTTCGAACGTCGACCTCGTTGACTAACGCGCGAAACACTTTCCGTGAACGAGCTTTTGTCACCGAAACGTGTAATCCGGGCTCGTCGGCGAAATCTCGCGCTCTTAGCGATCCGCTACTCGCGAGTAGGAACGAACAAAATGGCTACGAACGTCCATTAGACGCCATCACGAGATTTCCAAACTATTCGAGAGAAACGCCTGAAGAAAAATTAATTCTCCAGTCAAGGCGTTGAAATAAATAAATCTGTCCTCCCCAAAATGTCGAAGGATATTTTCTAATAGTAAAGTTCGGGTAAACGGTGGCTTGGGAAGTGGTATGCAATGAAATCAACGGCACAAGCCGCGTATCAGCGATTTCGCGCGCAATTTACGTTTAATTCGAAATAGAAGGAGCGTTTCGGTGAAAATTATTCCTTCCTCTATGAAATTATACTCTCGAGCGAGAATCGCGTTAACGCGGCGTGAACGTCATGCGCCGTGACGCTTGAATGCCAATCCCCTGCCTCTTCCTCTCCACCCACGAGCTCCCAAAGGACTAATTCGCGGAATCGGCATAGTTCGTGGCCCGCAAAATCCGGAATCGTAGCGAACGCTCGGGTCAGAATCAACAGTTTGCTCTATCGATTTAGTCGTCGGCGCGCCGTGTGCCTACGAAACAGGGCTTCGAAGCATGACCGTACTGCCGAACGAGGGAATTCCAAGGAATCCGACCCACGTGACGGGCGAACTTTCGTTTTTCCCGGCGAAAATTGCGATTAACGGCCGAACCGTTTCAACTGCGAACGAGAAACTATCCGGGAACCGTGTGAAAAAAGAATTTTCCGAATATAAAATCAACGCGGGATTCATCGTTCGTATCGCGGTTTAATATCGCTGACCGATACGGATAACTTTGGAAAATAAACACACCGCGATTTCGATCTATAGAGGCTGACCAGAGTCGAACAATTTATAATGTTATTATATCGCGTTTTGAATTTAATGCACAGACACTGGAACCACGACGGAAACAATAAATGCGATTCAGCGCGAAACGTACACCGATGGAGAACATTTAGTTTGTTTTCATTAGTCGCTGTGCAAGCAACCAGTTTCGATTACGGGGACTCGTAGTTTGTTTTCCTGAGGATTTATTAAAACGCAATAAATAGAAAGTGGAAAACGTCTGGGCAAAATGTGGGTCGGAAAAGTAGAATTCCGTTCGATCCGAGAATATTAGTTTTTTAAATGCGACCAAGATAGAATCGAACACGTTGCAATCGACGACACAAATTAAATGTTTCATACGCGCTACGAGAAACAATCAATTTCTTGTTTAACGTATTCAACTACACGTTTGAAGTAATCATCGAAACATCGAAGATGAATTTAATTGTAGTGCATGGTTAATATTATTGACCTCGTTATTCCGTGGATGTTAAAATTTAATTCTAAATAAATTGCTTGTTTCCATCGACTGCCAAATTTGAAATTAATGACGCCGATAGGGAAGTTGGTATTCCCAAAAAATAAATCAAAAAATAATATTCCCTGAATATAATATCTATTTTATTCGTAATGGTTCATAAGAAAAATTATTACAAGTCTCTTTATATGGATTTCGATGAATTTTAACACCGGTGAGAAAAGTTTTTACTGAATTTCCCTCGAACAGGACGTTGATAATTAATGGGTTAAATTACAGGTTCTGAAGGATATCGATTTTATTTTCACGTTCGTCGTCCATCGAGTCCTTTCAGAACTTTAGAACTTCCTATTTTCCACAGACGACTTCGTAAGTCTTCGAAAATCCTCGAAGATACGACTACAGATTTTTTTCTTCGATAGAACACGGACGGATCCCGAAACTGCGATCAACGACACGCGAAACGAGACAATTTGAAAGGAACGCGATTGCGACGAATCTAACGTGGACCGATTATGGCGGCCACGACGCGACTGAATCAAGGCAGCGGCGACGAATTTGCATTGAAACGACTATGATGAATCTAAGACGAAACGACGACGGACCTGAAAGAGACGACGATTGACGAGAAATGATAAGACGCCATTGTGAACGCGACTGTCAAAGCGAAAATGGCGAATACAGACGTTTGAAAGGAAAATTACTGTTGGATGTGAGAAACACGGTGATTAGGTGAACGAACAATGATTAGAAGGAGAATTCTTGCTGTATACAGAGTGATCCAAAGTTTATGGGCATGTAACACTTCTGTAGAAGCTACTAGGATTGCTCATTCTATTTTCTTTTACTGGTACCAATTGCGTATCACTTTGAAGGTCTCTGAAATTCTCTCGTGCACTTGACAAATATTTCTTTTCTCCCAGTGCACGATATCGAACACAGCCGACAACAATGGCTACCGGTTAAGACTTCCAGAAGCACGGCATCGGCATTTTATTAATTTCGTAGCTCGCCGTTCGAATTCCATTGCTTGGAAAAGAGCGTCGATCAGCAAGAGGGGAGAAAGTGGGATCATCGGTTGGCGTTCCGTTTAACTCGAGAGCCTATGACAGTGTCCAGGGAAATAGCAATTTCCGTATCCGTTTCGGTATCCAGAAAGGAGGGTGCAAAATCAGTCGACGGTGGTACAACGACCAATCTTCGAATTCCTTCTTTTGTGAGACTCGTGCGTGCCCTCGCACTCGCGCCAAATGACACGTGAAATTTCTTTCTCGCGTCATTTCGCAGACAATTCTTTTACCCGCCTTTCTTTCGCGTCGATGAGACTCCATTTTATTTTGTATCGATGGTCCAAGCGGTTGGGATTCTATATTAATTGATAAATAATAAAATAGAATGGATATGGAAAACTGTTCTCTAGATTTCAAAGATATTCCTGAAGAAATTAACAATGCTTGGTTACTTTTCGAGCTGTCACGGGAGAATCTCCAGGAACGCGTATCGCTCGGATTCGTCCATAGAAGCCGTAACAAATATCCATTTTACACCCCGTACGCGAGCAGCACAAAGTGCAGTGTACGGTACACAGCATAAATAGTTGTACGTTCATTTGCAATTCAAAAGAGGTCGGTTTATCGCGTCGACAGCGACTAGATGAACGAATAGAATCCACTTACGCTAACCGAGTTACGGACGTGTATCCAAACGAGACGTTAAACCCGCGGTTATTAAATTCGCAGCGAGAACCCTCGAGCGCTTACCGATTGAAAGAGAGACTACGGGCACGAGTCGCTTCGAGACGATGAGAAAAAGGGAATTTCGAACGAAGACCTCGACCGATCCGAAGAGGAAGACGCGTTCTACGTTTTACGTGCTCCATAATTGTCAGGAATCGAACGAAAAAGAAATCTACGTGAAATGTAATGACGAAAATTCCCTCGGGGCGCTATTGAATGTATTTCGCGCGAGTCTCGAGGCTGTGAATGGAAACGGGAAAAGAATGGCGCGCTGTTCGAAATCACCCAACGAAGGATTCTCGCGAGCATCGTGTTTATTCGAAATTAAATACCCGACGTTGGAATTTCTTTATCGTCCAACGCAGAGATTCTGAATGATGAAACATACTTTGGAGAGACGCGAATGTTTTGCCTTCGAGCGAGTCCATATTGTTGAGAATTAGTTACGAATTCAAATTGGTGTAATTTTATCGTGGAAGGGAAGCGTCGGGCCAGTTTTACTGCGCGCGTTTCGGCCATGTTCTGGTAGTTACCGGAGTTCATCGAGCGAACCCCGAAAGGCAAACTAAAAGGCAGGAGAATAAAACGGGAGTAACTCGGTCGCAGGCTATCGTATTTTAGGGATTAGTCCCGTAATTGCGGTGCCCGGCCCGTAAAATCCGATTTCCAGTCCCTGCAAACTCCCGCGAAGCTACGCCGCCTTTATATCGTCGTCGCCTCCAGTCGCTACATACATACGTATCCGGCCTAACGAAAACTGGTATCGACGGAACGAGTTTATGGCTGCCGCGGCCCGACTCGCGTCTCGATTTCATTACCGAGAAATTGAAAAATCGCCGTCATTTTTGTTATATTTGCACTCTGCTGTGCTTGAAAAATATGGAAATAAAAATTGCCCGATTTTATAGAGTAATCTCCGCTTAACACTATTCCTACCACGACCGGTCAAATGACTGTTTTTTAAATTTCGTTTAGAATTTCCTATCATCGCCTTTAAACTTCACGACTTTTCCTAAAATATACGTATAATACTTTGTTCGATATTCACTTCTTTTTTTATTGTTTATTTTCTGAGAAAAATTTGTAGCCTGTCTTACCACGACCGGTCATTTTACCGGTTGAACGATTTATATCTTTTTGTAACATAATTATCTCGAAGACTCAATTCCGAAATTGTAAAATCGTTACAAATGAAAGATAATGCAATTGTAGCATAATTTTAGCTGAAAAGTGCCTTCCGGAGACTGCTTTAGGCACTTCCAAGTGTTCATAATTCTCACGGTGTTTATTTGCCACTGATGTGGTCCATAACCTCGGATTTTCTTACACCATCTTTTTTATTATGACTGTAAAATAAATAAAATCATAACCGAAGGGAATGCCTAGACTTCTTGCGAATTCAAATCAGTAAAGTCTTGTAATTCGAACAGAGAGCATTAAAACGTGAAAGTTGCCTGGAGCATATTCGACAGTCATTTATTCTTTTATATTTTTATTCTATAATTTAATAAAAGAAACTATATTTCTATACTGTAAAATTGGCTATTATCTTTATTCTATGTATATTAAAAAATACAAGTTGTGCTGAAAACCGGTCATTTGACCAGTCGCGGTAGGAATAGTGTTAATTGTTTCAAGTGTATCGAATGAATAAGTTCCGAACCGAAGTCCCCAGGACAAGAAAGGAAACCAGAATGTGGCTCTGCCAGAATACCGCAATGTGTCATCGACATTCGCGACGAAGAAGTTCTAATTTCGGATGCCACCGCGGGAGTCCGTCGAATTCGAAGAAGCTACAAGTTCATTCAGAGTTCGTTGTCGAAGGACTCTTCCGATGGAGTGAATTAAGGGAGAACTGATTTCGATTCGAGCTCGTTAATCCCCTTAGACACGCTCGACGACCAACTAAGGTCGAAAAGTGTCTGCATTTTTTAAGATTAAAAACGAAGTTACGAGAGTCTTTCGATGAGATTATGAACATCGACGGAGGTTAAAAAAACTGAAACTAATGGATCTAAAACACCCGAGTTTGGACGCGAATGGTTAATAGTTTACGAGATATATAATATCAAAGTTCCAGTTTTTTCTGCCGGTACGATTATCTACAAACGAGCGTACTTGGGTCGATAAGACGTTAGACTGATGACGCGGTCCTTTTCTTGTCGCTGGTCCAGCTGAATTCGAACCGGCGACCAAAAGAAAACCGTACCATCGGTCTAACGTCCCATCGACCCGACCGCGCTCCTAAAAAGATAATCTCGCGTTATTATTTCTGTGTACACTGGAGACACGGACAATTCGTTATATTTTTTTTTACTATTACCCTGCTAACTTGGCGAGAGTGCAAGAAATATCTGTTTATTTGCAAACCCAACGCGAAGGCTCGTAAAATTGCTTGATCAAACAAATTTTCTGATGACAAAAATAGGTGGAACATTCTGTACACGTCGTTCCGTCTATTCAGGCTCTAAAAATACAGCGACGCAAAACTAGCGAACCTCGAGAAAAGTGGTCTTTGCATCCCCTCGTTGGCTTTCCTTTTTCCCCCACCGAGTTCTTCTCGTCGAGAACTCTCTTTCTTTCCTCGTACACGTTTTCACCGCGGAAAATTCGAGCGACGCGCGTCGCGGACGACTATCGTACGCAACGCCGAACGCGGTTTTCCGCCGATCGTCGTTCCGCCTTTTAAAAATCGTTCGAGGTTCGTGAAACGTGAAAATCCGCCGTTCGTGCCCGTTGCATTCGACAGTCGCGCGTTCCTCTCGGCGGTAAATTATGCGTTGACCTGTGCGCGGACGGATTCGCCTCGCTAGACGATGCAAAAAGCTTCCGGTGACGTACTGCCGCAGTTACTTCACAAAACACAAATTGTGGGGATACGTGTACGCTTTAATTGTAACGAACTGTGCCCGGCCGCAATTTCATTTTTCCGTCGAAACGAGCAACAGGAATATTCTCCGAGGTTCTCGACACGGCTACATACCTCTGGTTGATTCGAAACGAAAATAAAATTTATTAACAGGCGAAAAATAACGATTTCTGTTTGTTGGTTCGATCGGAGAAGAGACAATTATTATTTCGAAACGAAATTAAATTACAGAGTTTGCTGGCGAGGCGTTGACAATTTCACGTAGGTAAGGGGGAAGGGGGTGAATAAAGGGAAACGTATCGAAAAGAGCGCGGCTTTTCCGGTCAACTTGTCCGTCAGATATTCGAGATGCCTTACGCCGCGACTGCAACGTGCAAAAAACGACATTCGAAATGAAAAACAAGCAACGCCAACGGGGCGACGCGGACTTCAAAGGTGGCAATTTTATAGATCTTTTTTGGAGGTCTGTGAAACACAAAGCGACAATACCCGCTGACCCCAACGATACTTTCATCGTAAACCTTTACAGCGGGAAATTTCGCGGAGGTTTTACGTCGCTTTCCGGTTCAAACGGAACGCTGCCGTTCGTTTCGATGTGTAAAAGAGCTTTGTGCAACTTGACATCGAGCAATAGAAATTTCCCAAACGGAAGTAATTATTTCGGTTAATAATTAAGAGAGTACTCTAGAATGTTTATGGAATTTTATCAAACAACAACTATCGGTCACCATCTTTCCGTCGTCTTGCACTATTGCGTTACTTAAACGTTAATATAAACATTCCTGATAGTTTAAAAAATATCATTTTATTCATTTTTTAGAATATAGAATTACGTGAAAAATCATGAAAAATATAAATTTCATCGATAGCAAATAGGCGACTAATACTTCTCGCGGAAACGAGACCGACGATGACGCGAGCGCAGCTGAAATTTGAATCGCTGCGGCAATATTTATTAACGTTTCCACTCTCGCAATTTTTCATCTCGTTCGGGTACTCCCCCAGCGTTCAGCTTGGAGAAGAAATGAAAAATGTTTGATTCAAAGATAAATACGAAGAAACTATTTATTCGATACGTGGTATTGCCTACATGGGAGAGTAAATAAATTGGCTTGCAGATCGATATGTTCTCCTAACATACGGAACAAAATTCTAATTCAAAACTTTTATTCGCATGGATCTCCTTCCGAACGATTTACCAGCTCGTCGATCGACCATCGTCCTGTCGGATCGAAGCTGCGAACGGACAAGTTGAAAAGTTACGGGGTGAAACGAAACTGACTTTTTGAATAGATGCAGTAATGGATCCCAATCGAGTCTGGGAACAGCGTTTCGCTTCCATGGTAATAAGGAAGTTTCGAATGGAACTGGCTGTTCGGGTCCTCCGTGTAGATAAGGGAGTCCCGTGGAAACGGAATGATAATTAACGAGCACGCCTCTCGATGTTCGTAGAACCAATTTGCTGTTTGGCGAACATTTCAGATTTCCATTCGATATTCGTAACGGAATCGCCAACATGGTTTCAAACTTCCCTCGACATATTAAACGCCGATACGTTACCGTGAACCCTAATCGCCACGATTCGAAACCCCTATTTTTGCAGAATTTTATTCGAAAATAATTAATTACGTTCACCGACGAGAAAATAAATCTTTAAAAACTCCAACGTAACGCGAATCGACTTCTCCAAGAAAGGGACACTCGACGAAATTGGTCGGAGAGAAAAATTTCGAGTACCTTTGAGGAGAGTTTCGTCAGAGGAAACAGATACAGGCGAAATCGCGAGGAAAATACTTTCTCTGTATGGAACAAGGAAATCTCGAGGGACGCGTAAGGCTTTTCAAGGATGAAGTAGTTTCGTTCGATAACTTACAATGTCAACATGTTGCAAGTTTCTCGAACTTGCCACTTCAATCTAGCGCGTTCAAGGGGTCTCTGCTTTGGAGAGAATCTTGTATGACACCGTATACACTTACTTCGATGAAACTCCATCGAATTCGCTTCAACGTTCCTAACAGTTTTTTGACGGAAACATCCCTTTATTGTTAGATGTTTCTTTCTACAGGGACAGAATTATCCACTGAAAATTGCCCTGTAATAGATAGAGGGTAATTTAACCCTGTTTTCCACTGGAACATTTGCTCGATAGTTCTCTCGGTGTACAAGCTTAATTCTAATTTTAATTACTGTTTTTATCTGGACAAGAATCACAATCGCGATCGTTCTGTTGGAAAAACGATTTCTACCGACGCCGTTAAAATTAAATGTTGCCTCAGTGGCGAGCCAACGAATAATTAAATCGAGAACTCTTTGCAATGGATGCACGCCTATCGGGATAAAGGGAACACTTTCGACGGCTGTGCTCGATATTGCGAGTAAGAATGTTTGGAACACGCGTGGCTGAAACGAAAAAGAGAAACATTCTAGGATCGATGAAAGAATAAAATCTGTCGGTTAAAAATTTGTCAACGACGGGGAATTAGAATGGAAACGAAACACAGTAATGTTCATCGATGTTGACAAGCCAATAGAGAGCTGGTTCCCAGCAGATTGCAACGAAATTTACCGATCGAAGTTATTGGCGTTCGTTTGAGTCGCGACGCGAACAGGTAAGGGAACAGAATGAACAAAACGTTTCTTTACGGAATCGATGGAATGTATTTTTGGAACGATCGACGGCAGAACAGACCTGACAGCGTACGTTTCGTCGAGGCTCGGGCGCGTTTGTATTTGCATTGAATTTTCTTTGCGCCGGTCAGACGGTAAATGGAACGCGGCACGCTTCCCGTAAGATATTTATGACGAGAAAGAAGAGAAATTTCCTGCTCTTTGTAGCGATTGCTTCTCTTTCGACGTACAGTATCTGTATTTTTCGTTTGCCCGTATCGAGAGGAGAATCCCGAGGAAGGAACGGAGCCGATGAATTGACAGCCACTTCGACGTCGATTTTTGATAAAAATAGAAGGAGGTCGGATCTCTAAAAGGGCTGTTTTATAATCTTCTGCCTCGCCGTTCGCGAAAAAGCCTGTTAGATTTTCCATTTCTCCTCTGTCTCGCGGTGTAATCCTTTCCAGCAGGAGCGAGGGGGAGCAAAAGAGAGAGAAAAAATATTGAAATAAAAGGGACCTCCGTAAAAAGCAGAAAATTCGCTTTTTATTCCGATAGAATCTTCTTTGTACGATACGCGATCCGTAATATGTACTTTATTAATGAAGCTGGCGATGGAAAAATATTCGAATCGACCGTGTACGTCATATCGTATTCAACGTCGTAAAAAAAAGAACATTCGAGATAAAATAAAATAAAATGTCAGGAGATTTCACTTTTGTCGCTTTGCTATTGTCGTATCAGGAATCTGGGCTTCAATTTTTTTAGCTCTTAGATCGGGTCAACGAATATTCGTGCGACGTTAATGCATTAATACATGTGTATCGGAGAAGGGGGGTGAGAAAAATATTCCGACCGCGTAGAACGGTGGATTTGCACCGCAAAGGAACGAAAATCCCGCGAATTACAAAAACACAAGGTCCCGTCGAGAATTCCGTTTGAGGTTTCAATCCTGTGAAACGCTGAAAGTACGGTTCCTGGAAATTAGTACGCAAGGCTAAGCGAGGATGAAAGGAACATTTCGTCGACGAACTCAAACAACAGCTAACAAACGGTTAAACTCGATATTATCCGAAGTCGTATCCCGGTAAAGAAAACTCATTACGACAAAGAGATCCTTTTCCAAAGCAGCTCGACGATTGGATGTCGTTATTCCGAGGGATTCGGACCAGACCTTGGCCGATCTTCGATGAAAACAAAGCGGAAAATGGACCGACTTGGCGCGAAAATAAACGATGTTGATGTTATAATTGATACGAACGCTTTCGATAGTGATAAACGATACAATGTATACTTGACGGAAAAGCTCGGATTATAGAAGCTAGGAAAGACTCGATTCACCGTTTAGCTTCGAATGAAATTCCAGGCTCTTTGCAGAACACTCTGGCGCGTCTTACTGCAAACAGTCTCGAACAGGATGAGAAAACACCGGCGAGCTAATACTCGGACGAACCACTAATAGCAGAAAAGAATTGCTCTCGATCATAAGACGCTCGATGTTTCATTACTGCGTGGTTCATTAAACTGTTTACACGTACGATGTTTGCCATGCACTACGCTCGCTTCTCGACGTGTTTCTACAACGATGCACGGTGTTTCCGGCTTTGACGTAGGGTCCTCGAGCGTGACGATAAAAAATTTATAATTGGAACGCGTGCGTGAAAATAGGAATCGGGGAATAAAGAATGTCCGCGAACCGGGTCGACCTCTCTCGAACCAAACTCCGGGAGTGGCGGATGGTCGAGCTGCAACAGACAATGCCACGAGTGGCGATAAGCAGACTCGAGCACTCCTCGGTGCATCGCCGTCCTCCTCGAGTGGATCTTCAGATGTTGCAGCAAAGGCATGCAAGGACAGAACTCGATTCTAAGGACTTTCCCTCGTGGGAACACACAAAGTCAAGGAGGATGGTATCGATCCTGAAGGAGACCATTCCCGTTTCGGCAGTCAAAGCAACTCGGCGAGAACGTCACGAATATAACGTTAATATCATTTTTCCGTGGTCATTTCCACAAAGAAAATTTGGTGGATTTGACGAGCTTCAGATTACATATTTACGGTTACAAAATTTCTAAATATTATTTTATAGCAATTTACGTTGAACTTGAAATCTAGCGTTAAAGTGACAACATCGACCAGATTGCGATAACTAATTCAAGAGCCAACAAGCCATGACACGACGTCGAACGTCACGTTCGCGACCACGAAGCACAACGATCGGCCGATTCCCATTACACGGCACTTAAAACCATTACTGGGTCGAGGTTCCGGAAGGAAAACACCGCGACCGGTTAAAAATAGAGGGGCGATAAATCGCGGTAGTATGAGAAGAACAGAAACCTCGGAAACAAGAAAGTAAAAAAAAAGCTGGCATCGATATTCGCTAAAGCACGCCGTAATGGAACCGGAGGAGGAGGGGGGATGGAAGAAAGGGTGGAACAAATCCTGGGGAAAGAAAAACGGCGGGCAGGTACAGGAGGTTGCAAGAAGGAAAAACCGGGAAGCGGCAGCACGCAAGAAAGTTGAAAAGGGGACGAAGAAAGAGGCGCGTAACGAGGTAGAAAATGTTGTTGCGGAATTGTATTATTCATAGGTCGTTGGTGCTCGTCTTTAAAATTACATTACAGCTTGGTTACTGTGCGAGACAAAGTTGTTCGGAGCTTCTTAAATTTTTAGGGGATGAAAGATATAAAATATGCTCTCGATTGTTTTGGAATTGTTGTACGAGCTGAAGAAGCTACGGGAGACGAGGGGGTTGAACGAGAAGTTTCGAGCGTGAGTTTGGCCCCGAACTTCGAATCTTTTCTTCGTCGATATCGATACCGGGGGCTGTTTGGTTCCGATCGTCGAAAACGTCCGTTCTCGTTGGCGTTGCAATTAAAGGGGGAGGCGGAACGGGGATAAGAAACGATGAAAAGGAAGGAAAAGTTGAAACCGCGAGAGAATAAAGGGGTCGGTAAAGGGAACGGAGAAACCTTCGCGCGGGAGAACGCGCGGGGAAACAGATATGCAGAAGAAAGGCGGCGGTGGAGGGTCGAGGGGATGAAAGGAGAGTAGCAACCGCGTCGGTCCAGGGATGATCCCGGCTGTGTCTATTTATACGGGCCAGGGAGCCGGCGTAGCTACCTGTTGGCTGGCTGTGTACAGTAGGGCGCGCGTCACCCCCTATATACGTCCACCACCATTCGCGAACAGCCAAGCTGGCCGGGTGGCTGCCAGCCGCCTCCGCGCAACAGGGGATGCCTGTAGCCTCTCGTATACGCGTCCACACGTAGACGGGCCAAAGCGGATCGACGACGGATAAACGTGGAACTGGGTCAGCGGCTCCGTGGAACTGGGTCAACTAACCCAGGGATTCTCAACGGGGACCACGTGGCTTAGCACAACCAGAGCCATGGAAAATGCTACCACTTTTCTCAACGAACCTCCAAAACTATTGAAACAGAAAGATACTACGCGCCAATGATTCGCATCTAGGGGGTGAAAACCATGTCTCAAAAACTACCCAATCTAGGAAAAAGTTGTGTATTTCTTACATTTAAGCATGTACCTAAGCAGTTTTTCAAAATATTTGCATGAATTTTCAGTATAAACTACAGACTAATACGAAAAACACGTATAAAGTGAAAGTCAGTCGCCTTCGAGAAGCTTGAGTTTCTGGAATCCTCGGATAGCAAAATGGCAGACTGTTCGAGAGAAGTGGGTGATAAAATTCGGGGGTGTTCGCGAGCTAAGGAGGATTGAGAGACACTGGACAAACCGTTACCATCACCGATAACACGCCGTTTCATCCAGACACGGCGATGTTCTCATCGCGCTTCTGGCTGACTGAAAAGTCGCGAGACCTGCGCGCGACCATAACCCGCGTTCTTCTCGGACTAACGAGGAACAGCCGCCAACTACCTCCCTTCCACTTTCGATGAAACTTTCCAGGCTCCGGAGATAAGAATAAACTTTCCATTCCATTTCCCTATTCTTGTATTTCATTGTTTATTTTACACAAAAATTCCATCCAACATCGACGCCATATTTTTCGAAATAAAGATTACGTCCTCCCCGATCATAATTTCTATTGTGTTCGATTTTTCAACGCCGGTCACTTTGCATCGAACGTTGCACAACGACCACCACAGCGTAATTAAATTCTCAATTGTCAATCGAATCCCTTTATCGTTGTTCCAAGATAGTTCAGAAAATAATTACATTTAATATACCACTAGCAATTGTTCGCGTTGCATCGTTATTAAAAAATCCAATATTCGCGAATGCTCTTTCATTCTGGCGATTTATTAATCAAATATACCGGGTATATCAGAACTATACGGTCTTAACCGACTAATGGAACTCGCAGCGAAACGAGCAAAAGAGTTCGAGTAAACATAGGTTCGCGATCTAATTGTTTCCAATATTACTAAAGTCGATAGAATGATAAATGCTTCGTTAGCCAGTTGAGGCTTCTGTGGCGACAGTTTCCGCGCTCGCCAATAGAGGGCTACGCTTAACTCTTATCTCTCTCGCAAGCACCCGACCATCCATCATTCCTATTCACTCTGTATAAGTTTGTCCCTTCGAATGATCTCTCCGAAAGTCCCTCCGATCATCGATCGACTGGAAGATGTTACGCTGGTCGTGCACATTTAACCAGTCGACTGTCATCGTCGGCGTCTATTTTAAGATTAATTCTCCGCCGATGAAAATGAGCGTGAAGGACGCGTCATGGCCTTCCATGGCTTTAATGAAACGTGACCTGCACGCTTTTGCTCGAAACGTTCCCTGTGCATCTAGCCATCAATTCCAAACGCTGATTCCAAGCATTTCGGTGAACGCGTCGAATATTCACGATTCGTCGAAGCATTCTATCAAATAAACAACAAAAGTTTCTCAATGGCCAAACGACGCTGAATAGAATTCATTTGTAGAGTCGTAACTCGATAAACGCCAACAGAGTGGTAGTTGTGTTTAGCGTGAAATCGATTTTCCCGTGACTCGAATACGTATTATAACTTCGATACGGTGATTTCAACGTACAGAGTGTAACTGAAAAGTACGTCTGTTTATTATTAACTGAGCGTATCGTAATATTCTCTGGTCGAAAAGCTGCAGCTTTATAAACCCCGTGAAACTTCCACCAAACTTGACACGACGTTGTCAACCAACTTAACCGATCCTACACGTCCGGGACTCGAACTCCAAAGTCTGTTCCTGACTTTCGAAATAAATGGAGCTGTCCGTCGTGCTCCAAATGGGCGATTATCGCGAGCAGACGCGACGATGCACGGCGCGGATTATTCGCAAGTAAACAATTCCTCTGTGAATTGAGAAACGAGCACGTCGAGCTTCCATGTTCATTAAAAGCGCTTTGAATCCAATTTATGCGGTCGGTCTTTAAAAAAAAAAAATACTCAAACACGGAGTTTTAAATGCAGCGTCGCGAAATATTTTAAGAAACTTTAACTCTGCGCGTGGATTTTTAAACAACATAAGCATACTACGTTTATCTTCCTCGGTGGTTATAAAAGCTCTGTTATCTGTTTCTAATCAGATGCTTTTGATACCTCGTGTCTCGACTTTTTGTCCAGGGTAACCTAGTTACTAGCTCGTTTAATCGAAAATGTCACGAAACTCAACTTCGTTCCTCCAACGACCGTCGACGAACCGTGAAAAGACCGAAACGCAAAAATGACCAAACGAAACACAATCTTCGGTCGTGCACGCAATATTACACTCGCGATTCCACGGCTGTCGATTGAACGCTGGCGAAACTATCGTCCGATATTGTATTTACGTTGCGACGAGGGGGTGAACAAGCCGAACAACGCACGAGAAAGCGATAGATCGCGTCGACGGAAGGCGAGAACGAGAGAGAAGAGAGACTCGGCTGGTCGGGGTAGTTGGCAGAGCTTGAACAATGCGTCTATTGTGCTACGAACTCCATTAGAGCGTTTCCCTGGCCGTGGAGAGACAGCGGGGGTGAACAGAAAGGGAGGAAAAATTGGGAAGAGACAATGGGCGACGTTGTTGCTGCAGAAAGAAATTTGCGTGTGACCTCTTGGTAGACTCTAAGAGGCCTCCAGGTCGTTACAATTTCTTCTGTTCTTTACAGTCCTCTTTACAGCACGACTGATCGATAATTCAATAAGTGGACAGTGGATGGTTTTAAAGATACGTTTAATTAAAGTTGCATCCCTAGAAATATACCATGAATATAGGTCGTAGACCAAGTGACTGAACTTCCGGTTTACAAGCCCTGGACTGCGACCTATATTCAGAGCGTAACGCTAGGTATGTAAGTGTAACTAATCATCGTCGCAAATATTGTTGAAATTGCGAGGGTTTAAAGTTTTGGTGCAACTAAATTTCACGCGTAAAAGTTATCAAAATTCGAGATTTTGTAGATGATTGACTCAAACGACGTGGCTGTTATCAACAGTGAAATTGATGTCACAGTTTACTTTAAGTGGAACGACAGCAAAGCGGATCAAATGTAGTACAATCGGACCGCCATTAGTAGTCGATAACAACAACCAGAAGTTGCTCGTCAATTGACTGCCTACAATCGAACTGTTTCGCTTCCTCTGCCTTCAGAGATTATTGGTCGCCCGAGGCAGCATGCTTTAACCCCTTCGTCGCGAGCAAAGAGAATTACGTACGTTTGAATGTCAGCTTGTTTGTCTCGAAACAGAATGGTCAGGAATTTGTTCGTCGCTCTATAAACAGTTTCAAAAAAAAAAACATGCGGTCTAACGGTGTCGCGGGATAATTTGAGACGCAATAATTTCCCGAGTATAATTTGCGCGAGGCGCAAGTAGCAATTAATTTGTAATATTCTTATTACGCGCGAGGAACTTCCTGCAAGTTCTGCGTCGTTGGATTGAACTTAAAGTAAACTTCAGCACGGTAATGTAAATTGACAAAGTACTTGCACAGAAAACTGCAAGGATTCTCGGAACTCTGAAGCCCGACTATAAACGTCCTCGACTGCTTCGGATCTAATTCATCCGCGTACAATAGCTACGCCACCGTCGAGGGCTAACAAGATATTTAAACAGAAAACAAAATATAATTTACAATTAGATACATCACAGAATCTGCGTATCCAAAGATACCGCGATCGGTTCGAAAGCAAATTTAATTTTCGATTCGGTTCGAGTTCAATCCGTGAAACGAATGCATTAGCAAACAGGCGTGCACAAAGGATCGCAATTTATTCGAAAAAGAATTCCAAATATTTTAATTACTTCGCCCTGCGCTTGTCAATGTTCCATTCAACCGATTTCGAATTACTTTATTCTATTAAAGCTTTACGCGAGCTCCGTTCTGCGCGCGAAAACACGATCGAATCGAAAGAACGTGTAAAAATATATTCGCGAGCAAAACAATCGCCCCGACAAGAGGTAAATAAAGGAAACACGAAAAGACCGCACTGAGGCGCAATATATATTTTATATTTAGTGCCTCAAATGCCAATCTCAAAGCAGATCCCCTCGCGGAATCTGTTTCTATCATGGGTGCCGCAACGCTGACCTTTTCCCCTTCCTAAAACATCCTGAATAAAACGCGTCGATAAAAGTACTCTGACACGACCCTGGTAAACATGTTGTATCTTATTTTAATTATCTATTGGCACCCTGCAATATTTTAAAATTGCATTCATTTTTATCGCGTCTGACCATTATTGGATATTACTACTTGCTACTTGAATTATTTCAACTAGCTGGAAACTGACAAGAAACACCAGAAATCGTATCAGGAGATTTTATTCATTTCAGTGTATTTTTGCAGAACGAATCCAAGGCTGACTCGTCTGACCATTATCGACTATTTCTACTTGCTACTTGAATTATTCCAACTAGGTAGAAACGGACAAGAAACACCAGAAATAGTATCAGGAACTTTTATTTGTTTCAATTTGTTTCTGCGGAATGAATTTAAGGCTGGCGCGTCTGACCATTGTCGACTATTTCTACTTGATACTTGAATTATTTCAACAAGCTGGAAACTGACAAGAAACACCAGAAATCATATGAGGAAATTTTATTTGTTTCAGTTTGTTTCTGCGGAATGAATTTAAGGCTGGCGCGTCTGACCATTACCGACTATTTCTACTTGATACTTGAATTATTCCAACAAGCTGGAAACTGACAAGAGCGAAGACACTATCGTATCGTCGACGTTTAGAAACGGTAGAAATCGTATCAGAGAATTCAATTCGTTTCAATTCATTTTGGAATCCAAGTTTTTATTGCGATGTATCTTATTCGTACACGAGTCCCCGTAAATAATCCAGCAACATCGAAGATTAGCCGTGCATTTACGCGAAGCGCATGCAAATTGGATTACCGACGTTATCCTTCGATTTGCAACGACGACCCATCACGCAAGAAAAGGGCGGTCGCTCCTATTTACGAATATCGTCTTCGGGAAATCAAGATTAATGGCCGATAGGGCCGATAGCGTATCATTCGCCTCTCGTGGGTCCTTCGTTGGAAAATTTCGAAACGATAGAGGCAACCTCGCAATAACGTATCGCGATCGTTTCCACGACCCTCGACTCCGAGGCCTCCGCGAAGGGATGTTCCGCCGCGAGAAACATCTGTTTCTCGTTCGCGTCGAAAAAACCCCGCCTGGAATTCCGTCGAATCAGATAATATCCATAAATCGAGAGGTTGGCAGGCAGCCTGGTCGATCGAGGCAGGATTTTTAAAGGGGCCCCGTATGACCCCACGAGTGACAGATGTAACAAAATGGTAAACCACAATCTCTCGATGCGCCGCGATAAATATTACCAATATATTACAACGATACACGCGACTCGTACCATCCCGGAATAATTTAGGACGTTCCAAGTAAATGCAATCTCCGATAGCTACCTTTGACATAGAATCGCAAGACACGACCTTTGCATATACATGCATACGTATGTTGGACATTTGAAACATGTACACAGCGATATGAAATTTCGGTTCTGTGACGTGATACGGAGTATTTCGATGGATACGTTTGAGACGAACGCCAAGTTAAGCAGAGTAATTTGATAATTAAAACGATTTTTTAGTTTCGACGCTCGAAAACGGTCTTCTAGTGGAATCGATGCACAAAATTCCCAAGCATTGCGTCGAGGCATCAAACAGCTATCGAAATGAGCTGTCATTGGTATCGATATCGTGTACTTGTTAATATTTATAGCATTATCGATGCGATTTAAACACCAAGCATCCACCACGAACAGACTTCCATTCAGGTAATCGTTCGAATATTTTTACTTTTTGCATACCACATTTGTTCGATTTCTCATTTTTATCAAAAATATTATTACTGGTATCACTGTCTAATAGGGAGTAGAATTACATTTTTTCATCGATAATTTCTGCAGAATTAATGGAGAAATACAAATCGAAACCGCGTTAATTAATTCGTCGAAATATCAAATTAATTCTGTTTACGGATCGTTGTTTCATCCTTCTCGGCGTTTATTATATTAAATTTTAACGACGCGGTACGATCGACTATGAAAAACTTACTAAACTCTGACTCTGCACATTTTTTATGAATCGTAAACGTTGAGTTTGATAAAATACAAGAGCGATAAAAATATCTGCCAGAATCATTTGCACCTCCAAGACGAACGATTTCCCTTGACTTCGTATTTAAAACAGCCTGCACGTACAGAGGAACCATTAAATGGTAAATTATAACGCGAACGGAGCTTAATTCCCTTTCTGTTATAAAAAGTCAGTGGGCAAGTTAACCGGTGTCATACTTTTAACTGGTAATATCTCTCGAGAAATTCTCTGTGCAAGCGTATCAAATCTTCTTCTACCGTCGGACTGATTTAATTTCTACTTCCTGCTGCAAGTTCCTCGGTGGATTATTTTGCCGTCACATTCAACCAACACCACCTTAGCTACTGGCTGCTCGAGTGTCGAAGAACCTCGTGGACAAGTTTTCTCACTCAACAGGTGGCAGTCGAACAAAGAGAAATAGAGACAGCGACGGGGATTCACTAGAGATTAAAGCACGGAAGACAATTGGTGCTTTATAATGACCCATGCTAAATCTGATAATAACTATTATAATCGACATAATTAAGTCTAACGATTATTCGACTTGACCTTGTAAGAAGTGTATGTGTTTGGAAGCTAGAGTACGTATCGAGTGAAGTGTTTAGGTTTAGGCTGAAACGCGTTTCGTTTAGATTATTATGAAGATAGGAATAAGGAAGGTTCGACGTTGACTGCAGGAACGCTAGTCGAGAGCAGTTAGAGTTTTACGTTTATGTTCTTTATGTTAAATAGTTTTACGTGAATATTAAATAATATTATATAGTTACGTTTATTGTCCACTCTGACCATCCTCGACAATCCTTACAACTTCCTAGTAAAAATCCATTGAACCGAAAAAGTTAAATTTTGTTCGATAGATTATTTCCCCTCGAGTCGATCTAAATGAAATTTTACTTTCTCCCGTTTCGCGTGCGATTACCAGGGTCTCGGTCGTGTAAAATTAATGCTCAGGGGGGGCAGGAAGAAAGCCCGTTTCCATTTCCCTGAGAAAACAACGCTCGACGCAAGGAGTTTAATCAATAAATACGGGAGCAGAGAGTAACAGTTGGAAACTGCGAACGAGCCCTCGGGACGTGATTGTACGTTTGACGAAACGTATCGTTGTCGAGCGCGATAAGCCGGGACTAGCAAACACCTGATCCGTTATTACAACCAGCCTGGATATTTTGGCCAGCGATAAGGTTCGTCGCGGTCCTCCTAATCGGGAAATCAGAGACCGCGTTTGGGGGAAACCCCGACAGCGGAAACGCTGACGGGGACTCGTTTGGTCGGGTGCTTTGCTCGCGATAGCTTCGCCCTAAGGTCAAGGAACCTAATTCTCACCGTTTACAACTTTTCGAATTAATGCTCCTCGTCCACGATTCTTTTCTTTAAGGAGCCTTTCTACCTTATGCGGTTTAAAAAATCGAATTTTCTTTTAGCATGTAGTCTCGAAAATACATATCTACCAAATATTAAATTGAAATTCTGAAAACTAACGGAAGTTACAGCCACGCGCAGGTATAACTCTTTAATAAATATTTTTTTTGCAAAAAAAATCACAAAGGAATTGTTATTCTGAAAGTATTCGCTAGAAAATAAATATCTCTAATTCTATATTTGATATAAAAATATACATAATTTCTTATCACGTGAAGCAAATTTAAAATATTTCTGGACCATTTTGTATCGACTGTTTTTCTAATAAGTGAACTTGGACACGTCAAAATATTCCTCAAGAGTTTCGTAAAAGAGTGAAAGTTGCATAACACGATCTCGGAGTCCAGAGTGCGACAAAACGTGCAAAGCTTAATTCGCGACCCGTCGAAGTATCTTGTTTAATTAAATTTTTTAACGAGCCAAACTATCTGCCTGTTAGCAGAGTACAGAGACTGAAATTGTTTCACTCCCGCCGTGTTATCTTGGCCAACTACACGCTGGAAAGTCTTCTAATTTTCGCGCGATGTATTCCACAATATTCCTCGTAACGTTTATCGGTGCTGGATTCAATTAACCTTCCGTGAAAGTTTCGCCGGACGATCATTTTATAGGCGTTTCTCGAAACGTGCCTTGCCGAGAAAAAAAAACATTGTTTCGACAAAGTTGCTCGTTAAATTGCCAACTTCCCGGCAGTTGCATTCATTAAAGAATACGCCAGACTTGGCGAGCCGTGGATTATAAAATCGAGAGGGGGACTGGTGTGTAAAAGTTTAAGCAAACTTCACCGGCGAGTTACGAAGACTGTTTTATAAAGGATCCGCGTTCACGAAGACAACACCGGCCGATCAACTTCGATCGTTCGTATCTGGACGTGTACGTCTCGTATCGCGAAGCGTAAACGGTCATTTTGATTCGCATTTTTATTCGCCCGGTCGGTGGAAGTTCAATGCTACGTAAGCTGTATTTTACAGCTTGTTCGTCGTTACGCTTATAAATAAACGCGCTTCGTAACTTCGAGTCGTCGTCCATGAAAAATTCAACGTTCGAACCGTGTCGCGGAAAAATCGTGAAAAACTCGGCCAGACCGACCGTTCGAGGAGAAACGAATTTCCGCTCGGAGATTGTTTGAAAATTGTGTCGTCTCGAAAAAGGATAGTCGTCATCTCGGGTTCCATCGAACAGACAGGCTGTATCGCCTTACCGAGCCGCGGTATCATCGTTCTTTCCGGTAAGAGCTTGTCTTCCCTCTGACTAATTGAATTCTATCGCGGTTCCGCGACGAAACGCGCCTCCCACGTTCGCGCGAAATTCTGAAACGGATCGAACGTGGATGCTCGGTGCAAATATTTCCGAAATATTAAAAGCGTGTGGAATCGAAACGCGAAAATGCACACGGAGGAAAGAGAATTAATGTTTGGTTTAATAACGGTTGAAGTTATTTGCGACTGAACGCGTAATTTCGATATTATTTACATCGTTGTTTACGAAGCTTTTCGATTTCGAACGAATTATGTACATCGATCCTGCGTTGAGAAACGTAACATGTTATTCGTTTTAAAAATTCTTCGCGGAACTTGGAATGGTTTAACAATGAAGATTTAGATCGAATTAATTTTATATCGGAGTCAAATCTAGATTAGATCTCGACTAGTCTGATTCGATGGAGCCCAAATTAATCGAGGCTCATTTTTCTGTTAGGCATAAATCAAAATTGGATGCAATTCTTGATGAAATCTGGGCCACGTCCGAACTCGTAAAGATAAATACGTACACTGAGTATGGGTTAGAATTTTCTTTTGACATCCAACAGATATCCGTACTATACGAGCTGTACAGGTTGCGCTATCAAGTTTTCCAAAAGCATAATAGTAACCGGAGACCAATAACGTCGTACGGAGTTCGCTTTTCAAACCACAATATCTGCATGGACTTTGTTACGTCCCTGGTGGGTCTCGTAGCCGTAGAAATAGTTAAATAATACAATTAATTCGATTTAATAAGAAAAATAATTTAAAATCCACGAAAATAAACCATTCGATCGACGATTGGGAAACAATGATTTTTCCGAAACTTGGATATCCTGCGATCTCGAAGGATTTTTAATAAATTCTGTAATTTATCGACTCGGCGATTTTTCTTACGCAACGTAGCCACGCGATACTAAATTCTATAAATTCACCGTAGCTTCCGGAGCACAAGGGTTTAACCATTGAAACGGGGCACGCGGTATATCAGAACGTTTCACGTAAATGCAATTATTAACACGGAACATAACGCTGTAACTATTGCGCGGACGCAAACCACACGCCACGTGGATCGTGTTTCCGAGAATGTAGTTTGCGTCTAACATTATCATTATCAACTCGCCGGTGTTCTAGAATATTCAGCCATATACGAAACGCATACTTCAGGCGACTAACTGGTTCGAAGCCTTAAAGATTGGATAACGTTCGAGCCAAAATTAAGATGCATATAGAAACGCAAATGTCCCAGATGTGCTCTCGCCAAAGATACATCTGTGGCTTTTACGGTCCAAACGATTCCCAGCCAGTTAATCGGCAGACCGATCTGGATATTAATTAATCCCAATTAGTCGTATTAACGTTATTGGGTAATTAAGGTCCGCCGGAGCTAGCTTGTTCCACTTTGCACCATTAATTCTGATCGCGTTGCGTGGAACAAATATTTTGCGAGCGGGGATCAGGGTCGCTTAATTGACTTCTTCACGGTGAATCAGTCAGATTTTATTTTTATATTGTACACACGCCCCCGTTGCTCCGAATCAACCACCCTTAATTTTCCAGAGCATTTTTCAACAACTCGTAAGAGAAAAAAAACTTGATTCTGAATCTTGACTGATAATTATCGCAGTCGGAAGGGGTATTTTAATCGATGGAAGGGTTTCTTCACCCTAAGCTTTCAGTATTGATCTTGGGAATAATTTCTATATGTAGAAATATCGACTAATTACGTAGCGAAAAATTGTTGCACGATCCTCCACGAAACATAATATTATAATTTTCTACAGACAATTATTACTACGCTTGTCGGTTGAAGTTATACGAGGTCAGGTTATTAACAGCTTATATCTCGCCTTTGTATCGTAACGCAAACTTATTTTTACATCTATACATTCATTTTTACTTATTTTCCACTTTTATACATTTTTTTATTCAGTCTACGCGTATTTGTTTTCATTATTATTGGCGCGTAAGAAATTTTTTATAGTATATTCTACAGGTACTGTTCAAGTAACGATGCTTTTGAGCATTGTTCAAATAAAATCTGATCGTCTAGAATTGCTCGACTACGGTTGCATTTAACAGTTTTAAACTTTCTCGGAAGATGTCTTCCCCGGGTAGAAGTTAAATTGACTTTTGCATTAGTTGAATATTGTGCAGGAAGTTTTGTACTCTAATCGCTCACTTCGTTCGAATTGATACTATGCACGCCCTCCGCGTTTACACCGAACACCTAATTGTTTTTAATTGTAATGAAATTTCAAGCGTTCCCTTTGGAACACATTTTAAATCCTGTTTTATCGTAGAACACACAAGTCGCCGCAATGTCAAAGGCGATCATATTCAGAGGCGTAACGAAGCGAGTCACTCCATTCTGCGATAATTAAACGATTCATCATGATAGCGATTAAACCGTCCAGCACGACGCGCGGCACAGATTTCCATCGATTATGTGAATCCGCGACTTCACGGAAATTAGTGAGTTTGTTCCCTGCCATCGTCGCGTTCTCGATAAAATAAAAACTATCAAGTCCGAGGCTAAACAGATTAATATAATTACATTCTCAATATTCATTGCACGATTAGATTTTTCATTAGTACGCAAACTTTAATCAAGCCGTTAGCAAGTGGTGGTAAAATTGAAACCCCGTTTAACAAGTATTTAATCACGTTGATTATTTCGATATTGCGAAACGTAAAGAACCGTCTCGCGGTTCTGAAATAATTTTATAACCGACGAGAGAGGACGAAGATCATTTAATTTTCAATTTCATTTATTTGTACGAACCCCTCGGTATCGAAGAAAAATACGATCGAGAGAATAGGGGTAAAAAAATCTTGGCGCGCAAGAAAAATTATCTTCGTTTCGATGGAAGAACCTCGAGCTCGTACAATTACGCGGCGAAACGAGTTTCAATGTTTCGACGCGCGCATTTTTGCTCTTTTCCCGTCGTTGCTCGACGGATTTTAAAGAAAACGCGATCCTCGCGTGGGAAGCCAGCAAGATCCGTTTATTCTCAACTTGGTCCGACGACGCGGAAAATCTGGCTGATGGTCGAGAGTTCGGTGAAATCGCAGTCGCCCTCGGCGATAAGTCTTTTTCGACTCGCAGGGAGTTCAAAGAATTAATTAACAGAAGATCATTTCCTGTAACTGACGCGGGGAACGAAACAAAAGGAAACCGAAGACCCGATCCGAGAACGATGGACGCTTTTCCTTTGAATTAAAATATTTTTACTCTCAGGAACGATTTGCGAATGGCAATTCGAACGATCAACGTTAATTAACACGGTCTCCGTGGATCCTTTCCCAAAGGATCTCGCTCTTTAAATAAAAATCATCGAAATCAAGGAAAGAAAAGAAAATGTTACGTGTTCCGGGATGCATAGTTTGCGTAACTTCGAGTCGCGAGACGACCTTAATAAATCGCGTACGATCGCGATCGGTTATTCGATTTCGTCGCGGCTTTTCCTCCTCGATGTTTTGACCGTCGTTAATTAACGACACCGTGGATGGATCAGTAAGTGAATCACGAACGGAAATACGATTTATCGACGGCGGTATCGGGTCCTGAAGTGAAATTAACGATCGACGGAACGAGCGCGGACGATGATTCGCGACGACGCGACGCATCGACGATAAAACTGCACCGAGGGGGAGGGAAAAAAAAATCGGAGACGAAGGAAATTGGATTCCGCGTCGACATTCCCGTCGGCGTTCCGGCGCTTTCGATTTTTCTCTCGCGTTTTGCAAATACGTCGCTGATTAATTGAAATTAAATCGGTCAGGTCTACCGTGACAGATAAGGAATCGAAACGCGATCGCGGGGTCGGTTAATTAAATTCGTTCGTTCGACCGTGACGAATAAGAAATCGAAACACGATCGTGGAACCTTATACTTTGGATACGGATTATTATTATTATCGGTACACGGTCTGATAAGGTCTGCGAAGCAATTCTCGACTAAATCCCCTCCCTGGACGAATTATATTGAAGTAAAAAGTGATTTCCAATTTTTGAGGTTCAATTGAGCGGATCGACGGTCGGATCCATCGAATAAGATAACACGATTTCTCGTTCTCGAACCGGATTGAAAACAGATTTCGCTTAGCACGAAGGAAAGTCGTCGAACAACTCTGCCCGGAAGGACCTGAAGGGGATCCGGAAAATTACCATATGCATTCGAGGTCTCCAATCACGAGGAACATGATTACTCCGGAAGGAAGAAGTTCCTTCGGTGGCTGTCGCGGAATTGCTACGAACGGAGTTCCCTTCAAATTTCTTTTTTTCGGACAGAGATATGCGTTCCAGTCGAAACGGAACGTATCGCTTTTAAAATTCATTCAACGATTATGGCGAATGGTTTTACGCGCCCAAAGAACCAGCACAATGTCCTAAACAAATACAATTGCTTTCTAAAAAATAATTTAAATAATTCCAAGTCGTAGAGTATTACAAGCTGGCAATATTCGAAATTTTCGTTCATCAATAGCAATGTAGAGAGTCTTACAGACTCTGAAGCATGCCTGAAGAAAGTACTAAGAGGATTGGCTCCAATAAACGTGTTCATCGCGTACCTAGCGAGTTTATCGAATTTTCCTGAATTATTTGTACTTTTACAGAAACTCTAATTCAGCGCTGTCCAACATAAGCTGCTGGGCTTAGGGACCTTCCAAGATAGCGTCTCTGTTAGCACAATATAAATCCTTTGGTATATGGGACACAGCTTCGCGAGGAGCTCCGCTGTAGACAGAACTACCCTAACTGGTATCTTAGTGTTCGAGAAACATCCCTACGACCTGCACGCTTCTCTCTCGTCCGTCTAGGTTCAAAATATTCAGCTATAACCAAGGGTGATAGCGATAGTAGGGACCTGTCAATCTATATTGAATCTATCGAAGCCTCGAACCGTTCAAAATCCCGCTGATTGATCGATTTGACCGGTATTTAGAATCACCCTACATCCTGAATATTCTTTGTCGTTCGCCCTCCATAGCAAACATAAATCTCTGCTTCTGAATAGAATTATGCAACAGGACAGTGTCGAATATTGGCGATGTAATATTAATTTAATAAAAGAACGACCTTTCAACTATATTCCATCGGGGTGTAGAAAATAAAAGTCATACGTTTGCTTTAAAGTCACGACGGCGCACAAGAAAATATACCACGAGTCGTTGGCTATTTAGCACCTATAATATAGTACGATGATCTATCGATACCCGATAAATCCTTGTCTTTTCCAACGTAAGCTATCGAATCGATATCTTACGTTCAAAAGAATTTACTATAAAGGCAAGTGCAACGCGTGATGATTACACCTGCGTTATTTGTGCAACGAACAACAACGTATCCTGCGTTTGAAAAGGATCTTGCAGATTTCGTATCTCATCAAACTTCGATCGCGTGTGCAATTCTTGCTGCTGAAAATCAAGGAAGCAACCTCAAACGTTTCGTGAATTTTTTCAATCGCGAGATTTGATTCTCAAAATGATCATCACTCTGGGACCAGCGTGTTTTATCTTTGTGAAATTATTCGACATTTTTTGGGAATTCTCGCGGAGACTGACGCCCACGCGTGGACGACGCGAGATCTCGAGAAGAGTTTCGCGCGAGCAGCCAACAGGTTTTCATCGACTTTCTTCTTTCTTTTGCTTTTCACCGACTCATCGAACTTCGCGACACGATCGATCGAGAAACTTTGACCCAGTTACGCGGTTCGCCCTTCGAACGGTGCGTTAAAAAGCGACGCCTAAACGGACGAGCCCGCCCTCCCCTCCCTTGCATCCTGTCGCCGGTCCACGGTACGGAATCGTGCATTGTTTAATATGAGCCCGGCATACGAAATGAACTAACGACAAAACAGTTCCCGAACTGCTCGAAATCAGAACGCGCTCGCTTCTCGCCGAGAACAATGGAGCCACTCACGGACCGCTCGGCTGTTTATGATACCTGCGCACGACGTAACTTTGCTCTCGGTGAATCTAGTTCGTCTCACCGGGTAGAAAGTGCCGTTTGCTATATTTAGGGGCGAGCGTCGCGTTAGGTGCAAGGAGAAACGAGGCTGCTCGACCTCCGTCGATCCTACGAGGCTGGGCTTCTGCGTGGTTATTTTCCGAAACTGTAACCGGGACTTTCCCAACTACACCCCAGGTCTACCAATTTCTTCGAGGAAATCGACCGTACTTTAACCATTTCTCGAAGCTCAATATATAAAAATTAATTTAGTATCTTAATTGGGCTGAACCAAAATAACAGCTTATTCTCCGTTCGAAAGTAAGTCGAGAGCGTGGAAATCTCGTCATATTAGGCTTCGTTCTCGAGATAATTACATTTGAGAAGTTGTTGGCTGCGCGTGTAATTAAATACTACTTGTCTGACGCGTCTGACCGTTACTTGGCGTTTCTACTTGCGCCGATATCAAACGCTTGTTTTATTTCGCGCGTACCAGACAGTACGTTCGAATTCAATTTATCTCGAAAACGAACCATTGTACGAACGTTCGTGCACGATTGTATCCGAATTTGTGTACATGTGTAATTATTAATAACTACATCCGTAATGTATTTTATTACGATTTCGTTTCAGACCTCAGTTATGTGCAATTATGTCTGACCTTTGAAACTAATATATTGTCATCTGGGACACGATATAGACACATATTATCTTATACGTACGTGTAGGAACCAATATAGTACGTGCATTACTTGATACGACCATGTATTACCTGATATGATTATGTATCGTCTTCGACCACCAATTTTGGTATCTGATCGTGTATTGCGGTTCACACACGATTCAGACGCGAACGCATTTTGAGAACAAATCGAAATTATACCGTATACAAAGAGAACCTTCTCCAAACCACAGAAATTTGAATCTCGATGGTCAAATATAAAAAAGTAGGATTCGACGTTAAAAAATAGTTGTAGAAGACGAAATAAAATTTTTTCGCAGTAGGCTTCGTTTCCGTGAAAATCGATTTTGAAACTGTTCGGGACGCGTGCGCGTTTTACTAAAATTCGGCCTAATCGATCTCGGTCTAGATGTCTGTCATGTTCGTATACAATGTGTAGATGAACAACACACACTCGGAAGTAATATTTTCTTCTAATTAAGCCCGCGTATTTTACGTAGAAACGTACAAGGAATGCAAAGAGACGTCCATGAATTTCAATCTAACCGGACAAACACGCACACGTACTTCCAAAATCCATTTTCTCTCGAACGAGACCCGGTCAAAAACGTCATCGATAAATATAAAAAGATTACCGGACAATACGTGCAAATAAATTTAATTGTTTTTCGTCCGTTTATAAATACATAAAAATAAATCGAAATATTCTAACTCCTGGTTCTAAAAATGAAACAGAGTCTACTAGGTTTGATAGATTCGGGAAAGTCGGCGTTTTCATTTCCAGAAATCGACCTTTTTTATCCCGCGTTTAATCGAGCCTCGACGTGCCACTCGACGAAGAGAACAAACGGGATACGTTGGAAGCGAGCGAGGCGAAATTTTATTAAAATATACATAAATATACATAGATAAAAACGCGATGAATAAATAAAATTAACGGCGACAATGATGATTCGTTTATACGGTAATATTGTTTCGAACAAGAAAATAATGCTATCCGTAGAAAAATAGAAATATTCGGTCCGAACAACGGACATTCACGTCGGTGGATAATCATTGGTTCCTGGTAAAAATAAGTCGCCTTCGCGCAATTTAAAAAGTTATTAAAAAATTTCAAATCATTCTGGAAAAATTATTTTTGGTTACGGGGGTCGATTACAATCATTTTTGGTGAATGCACATACCCCCGAAATCCTGCCCAATTTCGAGAAAAAAATTCGGGTAGGCCTAAATTTTTCGGCGAAAAAAAATTTTTTCAATTCGTTCTAGAAAAATTATTATTAGTTGCAGGGGTCAATTACGATCATTTTTGGTGAACAGACATACACCCGAAATCCTACGTACTTTCGAGAAAAAAATTCTTTACCGGAAATATACTGTGTGACCGGAAATTCTATAACTTTTTCAGGAAGTCTCAATCAACAAATTCTTAATTTTCTTCTTATTTTGGTCTCTAGAATCTCTCAGAATTTTTCCCAAACACCCTGTATATTGCAGCAACTGATATGCATTTGCTTATACACAATATCCAGACCGGGGTTTTAACCGCCTAATTTATGGTCCTTCTCAGGCAAAGAAATTTTAGGTCCAAAATATAGATTTATAGCCGTAATAATATGTAAGCTGTAATAATATGAAGTAAGAAAAGGAGGCAGTGAAAGGTGAGGAAATGAAAATGATTTACACGTGGATTAAATACCAAGGTAGAGAAGATATGATCAATAAATTATATTAATATTGCACGCAAAAAGAGGGGAAGGAAAAGAAAACATCACGAAAATAACTTACATGTGGCCTGGATATGATAAAATATGACGAACCTTCTGGTAGTCCACATATATGTAAGTTAAATCCGGTTTCTCTATTTTCCTCTCCCTTTTGTATTGAATATTATCATAATTTTTCTTGGCCTAACAAGAACCACAAATTGTATCATAATAACACAGGCAATATATGCTCCAATTTCTAAACAATCACTCGTACAACATCGATTTTGGAGGAACGAAATCACATTTCGCGCGTTTAGTTTTATCCGAAATTCGATGGATTAGCATAAAGGGAGATTTATAATCAGCATTCGCGCACGAACAGTACATTGTTTGCCAACGGATGGTCCGTCTAACAGAAATAATCCCGTTTGTAATGATATCCCCCTGCGCATCGATGCGCTGTTATCGAAAGCCCTTTCAGCTCTCATGACGTTCGAAACGACACTCTGTCGAGAGAGTAAGAGAGAGAGAATGTGTGAATGTATCGATCGCGATCGTCATTCCGTCGAAAGAAACGAAATATTCACTACGACTTCGTAGGGATAACATTAATTGTCACACGTACACACGGAGGTGATATTTGTGCTCGGTCTTTTGTCGTGATTTACATTGAGAAGAAAACGGGGGCGTACAGGGGACGTTTGTGCTGTCAGGATAATACGTCTTTCCGTGTACCTAACACTTTGCGTGAAAATAATTTCTATACGTATAAATATGTACGCGTCCGTGGCTTGGCTGAAGAGAAACCCACGTCAAACGCCATTAAATCCGATGCTGGAAGCTCGTACAAAGTCTCTAGTTTGCGGTAAGATTGCAAAGTCGATTTTAGGTCGCCAAATAATTACAATTTCAAATGTTTTCCATGTGCAAATATTATCTCGAACTTAGTCTTCTCTTGATAGACATACCGCGTCAAACGTAATCAATCACTCTCAGACTTGGAACATCGAACGAAAGAATTTTAAATACAAGCTTTTTGATTGAGATTGTCGTGCAAAATTGGCTCGATTCGAAATTTAAAATGAGGTTCCACGTAAATTGTCTATTTTATCCAGTTTGCGAAGAGCTTTTCGTTCCATAACATCGAATGATCAGAGAAACGTCAAGTTACATTCATGGTAATTGTGTTATCCGCGAGTTTAACAAAGTTTGAGGAAAAGTGTACGCAGTGAATTCTTCGGCCGAGCCACGGGCGCGATAAAGGGCAAATCTCGTGGAAGACGCGAAAGGGAAGGTGGTCTGCGAGTGTGTCTGCTTTGTATCAAAGTAGACGGAGAGTTAATGCGACACCGTCGTCCGTAATCTCGTTTTGCTAACCGCGTTTCCCGGATCGTTTAGAAGCTACTCCGGGCCGGTTAGCAAAACCGCGTTTCCTGATTCTTGTTGCCTACGCGGCCGTGGGAGGCGTCGGACAGGCTGCCAAGGAACATTAATTTAGCGCAGCGACGCGGCAAATCTGCTTCCCGCGTGAAAAAAATTTCGATTAACCGACGTTTCGCGCGGAAAACTGATAACGCTAACCGATATCGTTCAACGTCCAAATTCCCGCGCGCTGAAACGTAAATATATTCAATCGTCGATACGAAACGCGTGACGCCGTTGATTTACGAAAAGATCAAACGCCTTCGAACCGTTAGCCAACGTTTCTAAATTGTTTAATACCAACGCGAGCGTTAATTAATGGAAAATTTAATGTGCGAAATATCCGATGTGAAATTAATTGCGGAGCAAAGTAAACGACGACGCTACTTGACGTAAAAATTATATTATATTAAAAGCCTTTTTGGTAGTATAATTGGAATATTTCTTACTTGCCGATCGATAGAAAAAATGTAACGTCGTTCGACGCGGCAGTTATTTAATTTAGCAATTACGAGAGGATATTAATTATGTGGTATATTTTTTCCCCCTACGTACATTTAATCATCGGTGTAAAATACGTAATACCGATTATTTAATCTACAAAAAAAGAACAAGATCCTTCGAATCGTTAGACGTGCGAAACAAATTTTAATTAATCGTGAAAAAATCGTGATATTCAAGGTAATAATTGTCTCGATCGCGATTCGTATTATTACCCTCGATCGTTAGCAAAAATGTAATATCGTTCGTTAATTATATAATTAAAACATGTCGGCGAGGGAATGAATTATCGTTCGACAGCTTCGAGTATCGAACCCGTCAAAGAAGCGTCGACACACACTTTAGAATCACTTCGCAGCCTCTGCAAGACACTTCGAGATCGCTCAAGACATGGTACACAAGTTCAATCCAATCACGATCCACGAAGTATCACTTAGAACACCCCTCGAAAAAGACAAAGGAGAACCCGGCAGCGAAAAGATTAATCTCCATTCTCTACCCTTCATTCATCCATGCAGAGTAACGCGATTTCCTCCCCGCCGTTCCACGAGATTTTCCACGGACACTCAAAAACGAACGACGGAATAAAGAGCCGCGCCGCTGAATCAACCCTTAAACCGGTCTCTCGGCGCACTTCGTTAAAGCGTCCCGCAACGTTAGATCGAGAATGGAAAAGGAAACGCGAAAGATCGATTAATCTCCGTCGCGAACCACCCCCGAAACGTTCCACGAAATATTAAAAAACGGAAGATTCCCAACGGGAACGAAACATTAAACAACCCTTCGAAGAACTCCCACGAGAAAGGTCGTTACTTCATTAACCCCTTAATACAAGATAACGAATGCTTCTCGCCTCGGGTTTCCTCTACCGAACTACCAAAAATATAATTTGTTTCCCTTTGATTACGAATATATATTTAAAAAAAAAAACTAATTATAAATATATTATAAATGTTTTTATTCGAATACGCGTTTGGTAAAAGTTATTCTCGTACGACCGCGGACGATGGAGAAACGAAGGACAAATTCTAACGTCGAAGGGATGAAATCGTCACGTACCAGCGAGAGTCCGGTTCGAGAGTCGATCAAGGGCGCGGGGGCAGATGGGAGGGAGAATGTGATCAGCCAGTTGTGGAGAAAATTTACTCACGATTGTGTGGCACGTTTCGGCGGTGCGGCAGGACTGTCGTCGAGGGTGGAAAAGCACGTCGGACCGGCCGCGAAAGAGGCTCGCTCCACTCTCGACGCGCATCGCGCAGACGTGCTTCTCCAACCCCCTCTGCGTTTACGTGTACACACGGCGAACGATCAACGGGGGGACAGAACGGAGATCGCTGGCGGTTTTCCTGCGGCTGGTAGCGGAACGGAAGGGCCGAGACGCGAATGGATCAACTTGTAACGGTGTCACCGGGAAACGCGACTAAATCCACGCAACTGCAACCTAAAAGTACCTGTACCCCATCCGGAAACAAAGAAATAAGAATCGTATTCCCGAGGAAAAGCGTTACTTCAACAGCCACTGTGTCTGCAATCCTTGACACGTCACTGTTTTGGTACAATTTGAGCGTAAAACGTGACCAAATCCACGCAAATACAAGCTAAAAGTACCTGTACCCCCATCTACCACTGGTTGACACGCCGAAAATAGAGAAATAAGAATCGTATTTGTCGAGGAACAACCACTGTATCTGGCATCTTTGGCACGCTATTGTTTTGTCATTTTGTGATTCTAAGATTGTCTGAAAGAGTCACAACTTGGAAATGTAAGGTAAAAGTACCCAGTACCATCTATCGAAAAAGAAAAGATGGAGGTACCGGGCCCCAAGCGGCCATATTGGCTAAAGTATCGTTCGAACAACCACTGGTATTTACCGATCTTCCTACGCCACTGTTTCAGAACAACTGCAACGCGTGTTGTAACGAATATCCATAGCGAGACGTCACGTTAAACTTGAACGTCTTTTTTTTTTAAAGAAGTTGCAGCTTGCAAGAGTGTCACGGTACACGCGAACCTACGCAAATACAACGTAAGGCTAGCACTTCTAGAAAGAAAGTATGAAAATAAGAGGCCCCAGCGGCCACATTCGTAATAGGGAAGCATTGTTTGGACAGCCACGGTATCTACGATCTTGCTACGCCACTGTTTCCAGACAATTGCGATATATGAAGACTCCACGGGAAATAAGAGGAACGTCAACTCGAACAAATTTCGAATTTAACGTGTCTATGATTATTCAGTTTCTATCAATTAAGGTGATGAATCTACGACTGTAATAATTATCATATTTCGTGTATGTCCGCGCGTATTTCGAAAAATAAGAATAATTTATATTAAATGATATAATACTTTTCACTCGCAGCGTTCTCTATCTTCGCCTAAGGAGCGCTTAGCCCAGTTTCTCCACGCATCCTGCATGCAAAACCAAAATGAATGGATGGCTATGGTAAATTCCATTAAAATCACGCGACCCGGGAACAGCGTATTCCGACGCGGAAAGGAATGATAATTTTCCAAAGAAGCGTTGCAAGTATTTAAAAAATTTTCTAAACGATTCACCGGAACGCGCACCCCCTCGTTCGTCCGACAAATTTCCCTCGCGTACGGGGAAGAAAACTTTCCCCCGATTACGAAAGTTTCAGATCAAATTTATAGACAATAAACCGCGTGAATTTTTAACGATGCCTGGCCTAACGCGTTTGCCTCGAAAATGTCAGAAAAATTGAATGCAACGAAACACGTCTGTCCACTTTCAAATTCTATATAAATTACCGATAAATAATAATTACGAATTCCGTAAATATGCAAACATTTTACTACGAATTAACAATCTGCTGAATCGTCTCCATTCTGCGTACAACGTTTCTTCGCGTCGTTGTACAAACTGTTGCGAGCTACTTTGTACATGTTACGCTCTATTATTTCAGATATAATACTATTTTTTAAATTTCGGCTACGCGCTCGCTCGGCTCCGCCGCAACGTTATTTTACTCTCACTGTTATTTATACACCGTCATTAGCGCGAACAACAATCTCGCGGCTCTATTTTTCCCACCGAGCGTACAAAAATTAACCTAAAAATTAATCTTCTCGAAAACTACGAAAGGGAATATTTATTCGGTGATCGCGACTTATCTTTTACACTCGAAATTACACCAGTGGTACCAGAGTCGGGCAAAATATTCGCGAACAACTGCATTAACGGAAGACGTTAACTCGTCTTTGATACAACAAAGTCGAGAGCATGAAAAATTAATTGGTCGAGCGTTACTTGACGCCTGTTACATCCGCTTATCCTTGTTTACATCGGTAAACCCTTAAAAGTGACTCTTCGTGAGGGGAAATTTTGCTCTCGCTACCTGTACTGAAAATTCGATTTAAATTGAAACGGTCCTTTAAAGAGGAAATTTTCGACGGCTCGGGTTTCCCTCGCTATTCGAGACCGTTTTGCGACGCGTTGAAAATAGAAAAGAAATTCGAGCGTAACAGTTTCGAGTACTTTCCGAGTAAGTTTAACTCGCCGGCGTATGCTCGGAATATTCAACATCTGAAAAATGCGTTTTCCGAACGAAACGTTCTGCGGCTGAAATATTTCCAGCCGAAGAACATCGTTCTTATCCTTTGTTTCAAAGTATTTGCTGGGAAACAAATAATATCCCCAAACGACGATGCCCTTAAGACATTTTCCAATTTAAGCAACATTTAGAGAACGTTATATCTTGCTCCAAGGGAACGTAGTATATTTTAACGTCAAGCTACGCGAACATATTTTATAAAAATCCGTGTATGTATATTCAATAGGGTCGAAACGTAAGATTTTGATTTATTATGTCAACGATTGCGCCCTCGTGGGGATCATCGACGGGTGAAAACATCGCAAACCCGATTGTTCGAGATTTATGATCCTCGTTGGCCTAAGTCTGGCGCGTGCAAGATAGTAGATCACCTTCGTATGCTTTCATCTTTGTGCATCTTGCATAGTTTGCGAATAAATCCCTTCAAATCCTCCGTGTTGGTTGTTGGCTCTAACTCCCATCCATGTAACTTACTTCCCTTTAGTATCACGATTGAACTCTCCGTACAATGCAACCTTTCCTCGAGCGTCATGTAACATTTCACCTATCTAGGTGTTTAGACCGTCATAGTGCCGTGTCGTCCTACATTTTTACCTTTACGTCTTTCACGTATCATCCTCGTCGTGTTTCATTCACCCACGGTGACCTCGTACCTTTCCAATCTTTGGTGGTTTCTTTGTTTGACATCCGCAATATGGTTTATGGCTCCAGTTTATCTTTCCAAGCATCATCCGTTACTCGGAAACTTGCAAAACCGTTTTCTTGTAATTTTATATTATAATAGAATCCATATCCGTGGAAAGGCGAAACGTCGTATATTTTCAATCCCAATACGCTTACATTTTAAATTCAAAGTCTATTTAATTGGAGTTATAATCACAAAAAGCGCCCAGAATAAATTCCCCTACCGAAGACAAAACTTTAGAAATATCATTAATGAAGGTATTAAACAAAAGTAAGCCAAGATACGAGCTTTGAGACACCCCGGATGAAATATTCATATTCCTAGAGAAGAAATTCCGCACTTTAATTAACCGTGGACTTTTCGTAAAGAAACTGGAAATTCAAGACGGAAAATTACGTTCAACTTTTGTATTAAGATGGACCTGTAGGTTGTAAAACCAAGATCTACCCGAAAATCGATACAAATAACGCGTCGTGGTCTTTGTCGCGTTGGACGCGTAATGGGGGGCAAATAATACCGGATAAGCCGTGATACTAATCGTCTCGATAAAAAGCACTCTTGTTTATCAGGAACAAAGTTTTTGCTACAGTTCCCGTAAATTCCATCGCATTATTCCTCTGCCCCAACATTCTGGCTGGCTGAACACGCGGCAAAGATGGATTCCACGTCTCGGCTGTCTTGTCTACGACGTCCTTGCCTCAAAGACTCCTATCCATTCGTTTAATTTACTCCCTTCCAATTTGTCTTCGCATACCAAGAATACTCCCAATCGCAAGAATCACACTAAATCATTCTGCGCGTTCAAACCTTGCGTCCCTGCTTGCTTGTTTCGTTTAACGATAATGGAACCTGATAAAACTTGAATTTGATTCCTGAAAACGGTCCAAGCACGGAATTATAGAACTTTACGCCCCGCGCGAGTATCCGAGCCGATTCCAGCAGCGGCTCGATTTTGAAATTTCAATCAGCCCCCGAGTAATTAATTAAATTGTTCCGGGGGAAACGAATGTTCGACGAATTTTCCGGTCGACTGCGCATAATTATCCGATCGACTCCCCGTATCTCAAAAACGATTTCGACTCCGATAATCTATTACACTGTTAATCAAACCGAGCGGGAGATTCGGGGAATTATAATAAATTTCAACTCGTGACTTCGAATCAGCAGACTCGTCCAAATAGTTCCGACGTCACAATATTAGAATGATTTTGATTGGAAAGGGTTCAAGCACTCGGACAAAGATATTAGGATATACTCTAAGGTTTAGTCGGAGACTGAACACTGATGCACTTCTTACAAAATCAGACGCGAAAATGAGCCCGGAGCTTTTATAATTTTTCGTTTAGGTACAGTCGAGTTAGGTCTAGACGCATTTGTTTTTACCCGTAAAGGAGTCAACCAGTTCGTCATCTACTTAGTGTATCGTTTATGACTAACCTTATCGCTATGAGTAATATTTATTTTAATAGGGGCCTACGGCATGACAGTACGAAACAAATCAATCCCTGGAACGAAAGTTCTGTCTTTGAAAGAATTTCGTCCACGCGCGGTAAACGATAAAAACTGTAAAAGAGAGTCGAAATGGTCCATGATCGATTCCAAACCCCTAAACGACGATCGATCGTGCGCTCGCGGCGTTCAAAATTCATCCCCTTTTATCGCGCGGAGGGAGTTGAGGATAACCGGGCGCGGTAAACACTCGGCTCGATCATCTAATTAAAAAGTTGCCAGGAGAGAGAACGACGTGGCGTGGCGTCTTCGCGTTACTCGTGAATCTTTCATGTGTCTCCGGATACGGTCCATCGCGACGCCAGACGTCCCAGCTGCTCCCAAAGAGCGCCGTGGAGAACGGAAGTTTCACGCGAAAACGAAGCTCGCTTCGCCCCGTTCGACGAGGAGCAACGAAAGATCGATGGTCCGTCGGGGCGCGAAGGTTCGAAACAACATTCTTCATTTCGGTGCCCGGGGCTTGGTCGTTCTCGTTCGCCCGTTGCGAAACTTGACATCGTTGCTACCCCCGTTGCTTTCCATCCCAGCGCCACCGAGCACTTTGTCGCGTTTCTCCGCCGGAAACTCCGACGGTTACTTTCGAAACTCGTTGTTAATTAAAAAACAAAAGGATTCCTGGGGGAAACCTGGTCGTCGAAATCGCGGGAGCTTTTGATGCAAAAGCGGAGATAGACTCGCGATCGAGAAGTATAATTTTTATTTGTTCCGCGAAGAGGTATGCGGGATGAATCTGGAGAAAATTACGCATATCTTTTATGGATAACTCGATCTTGAAAGTATAGTTGCAACACGATGGAAAAGGAGTGGGAACGTTACGCGATAAGAATATGCAAGGATAAAGGAAATAATAAAATGGAACCCCAGCCAGGGCCAAAGCAGAAGCAACAAATTGCCACGTGCCTCGACGCAGATATACTGGCGACCATGAATTCAAAACTACCTCTTTAGTTATTACATTATACAATCTAACGGACAGCCATTGTCATTTACATATCCATTAGCTGTAAATAAGTTCGTGTGGCGTTATGAGTACTATGAACGAATTACTGAGAAAAGAATAGAAATAAAAATTTTAACGAATCGTTGATTTTTATATTTCTTTCTGTCTCCGACTCAATATATAAAACTAAACTTTTATGAAAGCTTGAGATTATTTCAGGAGTCGAGTAAAGAGGGTGCACGACCATATTTATAAATTTGAAGAAAAGTAAACGATCGTTTCCATAGTTCGTTTTGACCTACGCGAGGGAGGGGATGGATTTGGTCGAAAAGTTAGAATTTCATTTCGCTGAAAAAGATCCTCCGATGTAGCGCGATGAAAAGTTTAAGTGAGACCTGTAAAGTTTGCTCGGGCTCCTTATCGAAAAGTTTTAAAAGAACTACGAAATAAGAGGAACCCATCGTCCGGGACTAATTCGATTAAATTACAGTTGACAAAGAAATATCGGACGATGCAAACTTCTATCGGAAGTTCTACGTCGGAAGAAACGAAATTGATAACATTTTTGGTCGACGCTCGGAGGTTAGCGACAGAGGATTTCGAAAACCCGTGTTAGAAATTTCTCATCCTTGCAATACTTCCAATTTAGTGAGTAAACATTGCTAGATACTCTTTATAAATAATTTTATCTCAGACGGTCACGATCGTATTTATACCAAAATGGTGCAAACCTATGAGATACGTACTTGCATCATGCAACTCTCACAGTGATGATTCTTAAAACGAACCCCCCCGAGACGTGATTCGTAAATTGAACATTTCTATGCCTCCCAAACTGGGGAGGAGGCTGTACGAAAAATGAACATGTCGATCTCCGAGACGATGTTCATTTTACGAATCATTACTGTATCGAAGATCGAGTAGAAAAATTTGAAGAAACTCGAACGTACGAATAGACCGTACCAAAAGGACGGTTGATTATTTATAGTATTTTATGGAAATTAACGAAAGTCGTGGGAACTGGGGGAAAGGGTAAGGATCGTGGTGTCGAGGTGCAGAGAGGCAAAGAAAGAGAGAAGACGGAAGATATACGTAGATTCGGGCCGAGGTAACGATTACTCGAGCGAGCTCATGGGGGATTTTAATAAGGAAACGAGAGCTTATTCATATCCGTGGACGGCGCAGGCGCCAGAAAGCCACCTGTAGCCCCAGCTTCCAATCAATACATCAGAGGAGGCATATCGTGCAGCTTTTCAGGTAGCAATGTCTATGTACGCGTAGTAGGCGCATATACCAGCGGACGCCGTAGCTGTTCCGGGAAGCCAGGAGTCGCCTGTTGCTGGCGCACCGGCCGCGCCGATTCGATCCGACTTCTATGCTTCGATTTCAGCCCCGTCGATCTGCTGCGCTGTGACGCACCCTGTCGCCAGACTTGGCCGAAAACGGCACGATACATCGCGCTCTAAGGCCGACCAGACGGATGATCCATATTCGGGACCCGGGAAATCAATGTAGGTCGCGTTTCGAATCGTTCCTATCGAATATTGGCTGACCACCCGCGAAGGCCAACGGTATTCCGAATGCAATCGCGTAATTTTCAATTCCCGTCGGTCGCTAATTGACGAGGCATTCTAATTTAAAACGTTATTATTAGAATTTGCGTTTGCAACGACGCGAAACGTGGTGGGATTCTCTTAAACTCGAGAGTTGATTCTCGAAATGAATCGATCGATTCTTTGCGATATTCTAACTCGATTCGAGGGATCGTCTCAGCCCGTTGTTTTCATCTTGCGAATCGACGTCGAACGCGTTCGCGATGGGAATGTATCGACGAATTGCAAGATCGGCGACAAAATTGGACTTCTCGTATTAAAAAATCGTATTACATTCTTGCAAATCGAATACAATTTCGAATAGCGTCGCATATTCGATTTGCAAGAATGTAATACGATTCTTTAACACGAAAAGTCCAATTTTGTCGCTGATCTCGACAATGGTATTACCAATGTTTCTCATTTTCGAGCAGAACTATGTATCCCTGTGCAATGTAAAAATTCGAAGAGAATATCGCACGACGGGATAACGACTTTCGAAGCGTACGTTCGATTCTTCATCCGTCGATAAAAGAGGGAGGCTATTTTACGATCCACGTTACGCCTCGTATGTACCGGGAGTCGAAAATGCAAACTCTTGATCGTCAGGAATTTTGCGTGCAATGTTCGAGGGCATGTATTATTCATTAAAACGCGAAAAAAAATAACGCTGTTCGGTATAATTCTGTTCGCTGTACCGCATAAATTTTGTACGAAGGTTCCCGGACGCTCGTTCGTCTTTGTTTTTAGACGCCCGGTGTGCACGATACAACGTGAATCGATGTTCGATGCGTGCGTATATAGACCGCGAAAAACAACGGGGAAAAAACACGGGATCCGATGACGCCGCGAATATTCGTGAGCGGATTTGTTACACTCGCGATTCGTGCGTTGAAAACGAAATACGATGGAGAGTATCGCCTAATTTCGGTACAGATGCGTCATTAGGGACACTGGTTGCTCATAGTATAGGTCGAGAATGGGGGGAAAAAAATGGTACCATTGTCTCGAATAAATTTTCAATACAGCGAAAACCGGAAAACTACCCCGGAGAAAAAAAAAAGAGAAGCTTTTCATTCATTGACCGTATATGTATACACGTCCTCCTTGGCACCCTACGTGTTATTAATAAAAACGCGTATGCGCCGTATCATTAAAGTAGAACGTAAACATTGAGGTTAGTATCGTCGAGAAGAATCGAAGGAATTGCTTTCAGAGAAGTTTTTAAAATTCAATATTATATTGGAGCCAAAGAAAGAAATAAAAACAGCTTCGAAGGATCTTCGAGGAAAAATACACACTCTATAAACGATGAAAATATAGCGTGTGAAAATAGATTGTAAGAGACAAGGAAAGACAATGGTATTGGAAAAAGGAAGGTCTACGGACGGATGGACAAAATTAAAGATGTAGATTCGAGTATTTATAGTCATGAAAATTAGATTGGTTCGGTAATTTATGGCTGAAAACTTTCTCAAACCTATTCTCTCGTAGCAAGCTCTGATCGATATCGATCGGGAATAGAGACTGCGTCAAAGTTTCGTAATTAGATGGTTGCTATTACGGTCACCGATCGAAACGTCCAAGTTGATATTTTCTTTGTACCGTTGTTATCTATTACTGGAACAAATGGTTTGAAATTTAACTTATCGAATGCTCGAAACCTCCAGATCCTCCGTCACAACATAAGCTATACAGTGGTGACAAGGGAAATCCCGTGGGGGATAATATATATTTTTTTTCCTGAAGACGACTACCATAAGTTGGTCGAAACGTCGAGAAAATATACTATCGTTCAGAACTGACGTTCTTATTTCCTTATTTTTCGGTATACCGCGACACAAGGGTTGCCACGAAGACTGATATCGAATTTTGAAACTTTATCGCACCGAGTGATAAAAAAGAACGAGATAACAAGATTTCCAGAGAAGCCACGGAAGATGCAAACTTGCTTTCGATGTTTGAAAATTATCAAAACATCCAACGAAAGTTCTAACGAAAAATTACTGTTTCTAGCCATTTTCCAATCGACTGTGTACAATTGCAACGTTATATTATTTTTATTTTCATCTCTGATGATTTTGATGTGTTCCTTTGAATGACTATCTTCTGTTTTAACATATGGTTAGGGCAGATATACAGGGTGTTCGGCCAACCCTGGGAAAAATTTTAACGAGGGATTCTAGAGGCCAAAATAAAACGAAAATCAAGAATACCAATTTGTTGATGGAGGCTTCGTTAAAAAGTTATTAACAAATAAATTCAAAAGTTTCAAATCGTTCTGGAAAAATTATTTTCGGTTGCGGGGCTCGATTACAATCATTTTTGGTGAATACACATACCACTGAAATTCTATCCACTTTCGAGAAAAAAATTCGAGAAGGTGTGAAATTTTTCGACGGAAAAAAAAATTTCAAATCGTTCTAAAAAAATTATTCTCGGTTGCGGGGGTCAATTACAATTATTTTTCGTCATTACAGTTACCCCCGAAATCCTACCCACTTTCTAGAAAAAAATTCGAGAAGGTGTGAACTTTTTCGACAGAAAAAAAAATTTCAAATCGTTCTACAAAAATTATTTTTGGTTGCTGGGGTCGATTATAATCATTTTTGGTCAATAGACATACCCCTGAAATCCTACCCACTTTCTAGAAAAAAATTTGAGAAGGTGTGAAATTTTTCTACAAAATTCAAAAATTTCAAATCGTTCTAAAAAAATTATTTTTGGTTGCTGGGGTCGATTATAATAATTTTTGGTCAATAGGCATACCCCCGAAATCCTACCCGCTTTCGAGAAAAAAATTCAATACAGGCGGAACTTTAAACGTTAATAACTTTTTAACGAAGCCCCCGTCAACAAATTGGTATTCTTGATTTTCGTCTTATTTTGGCCCCTAGAATTAAAATTTTTTCCAGGGTTGGCCGAACATCCTGTATATTCCAAACTACGTTACCCAACCGTTTGTTACCCGCGTCTACGTGTAGGGAGAGTATTATACGACCCCTAAGTCCTAAATCCTTTCATGGTAACACCCCGCGGAGGTTTTCACGGTTCGAACACGCCGCGAAAGAGAAATGCCTGGTAACGCGAATCGTACCGCTTTCTTGATCGTGATTTCTCGTGTGTCCTGAAACCGCAGCCGTCCGCGTATGTACGTATGAAAGCAAATATTCACTATTGCGATATACGATACTCAAAGTATCGGCGAAGGTGGAACGTAGAATCGAACGCCGCAATATCTGCTTTGGCTTGCGTGGAAACGCGTGCATACGAGCCATTATGCTTTGAGATTCTAATATCGGTCACGGATGATTCCGGGGGGAGGAAAAAAAACGATGAAATTGGAACGCGACGCGTACTCTGATAAAATTTAAAGTCTGAAACGTTACTCCGCGTTCTCTACGGTCCACGAAGGCGCTTTTACTTTCCTAAAGGTGCGTTGGAATGCGCGTGCTTTCGGTTTCTTTGAAGAAGCTTCGCAGCAAGCGAAGATTATGAACTGAAATCTTTTATGCTGCATCGTTTGCGAATCTTCTACCCACGTTTTTTAAACGATCGATGACTCGAGAAAGATTCGAGCGGAAAATTTGAGCGAAAAAAAGAAAACGAAGATAAAATCGCCAAATGGAAGAAGGTAGAAAAATGCACAATGGTTCGTCAAGATACGGTCGACGATCCAACGAACCGAGATGCCGCTGTTACACGCGATATCCCGAAATCTATGTGGACGGAATTGAATTTCGCATTGTGCCGCGAACCTGCTCCTCCAAAGATCCAACAACGCGCGCGGAGGCATCGCTAACCGCGTTAATATCGGTTTCCAGGGGCAATCGAGCAAGGTCCGCCGTTGTACCTTGCCACTTGATGACGAGGGAAGGGTCTATATCTAAATATAACGTTCCGGCAAGGGCTCGTTCGGTCGAGGTAAACCTGGATAATATCGATTTCTCAACGTGCTCCACCGCCGAATGTTCTACCAGTCGAGTTTCCATCCTGTTTATCCACGCGACGCAAACCATTACATGCTTTATCCGACACCTATCCGGGCCAATTAACGACGAATGGTAATTACTCGACCTATCCAGATCCCTATCATCGCGAACAAGACATAAACTAACCGGTTGCAACGCAGACTGTTTTATCGACTGCATGTTGCATGTTACGCGCAACGTTACCGACTCAGACAAGAATACGACTGCAGCGGAACGGCGGGATTTATAATTGAATTTACCGATCGTCGATTATTTTAATCACGGAAATAAATAGAAATCGGAGAATCAAAAGCTAAGAGAAATTTTAGAAACTCTGCTCTAGGCTGTTATTACTGTTTCGGGGCAAAATCCAACGTTATTGATTCGAAATAAAATTAAACTGCAACGCTATCGACTATGAGAATTGAAACTAAATGTGACGAGAATTATGGTTTGATAATATCGAGATATCGATCGCTTTGGATCTGACGAGGAAGCTGTATTTATACTAAACTACGCGAGGAAGAACGCAGCCATTAGCTCATATTATTTACTATGTAATTAATAATTAAATAATTATATTATACAGTAACAAGCGATAAAATTAATTACATAGTAAATAATATGACCCAGGTCTCACCGCGAGGAGGTTGCTGCGTATGGAGACCCACCCTAGCCTCGCCCCAACCACCCTTCCTTTGGCGAGGAATTCGAATACCTATCCAAGGGAGCAGCTATCGAAAAGTTAGAAACGAACTACAAAGGTCGAGTTCTTAAAAGAACTAACCAATGAAGAGACGAAGAACCTAACAAAATGTCAATACATGTGAGATGATACACATGTTTTCTAGAAACGAAATTGAAATGTGCAACTGCACGCACGAACTCTGATGAAGAGATGAAAAACCTAACAAAATTGGAATGTGCAACCGCACGTACGAATTCTGATTATTAAAGTACCAATATGTACTTTGCTATTAACTGTTCCTTCTTAACTATGACAGTGCTTAATAAGACACTAAAGAACCAACCAAAAATGTGCAACTGCACGTATGGACCTTGCATATTAGAATACTAATATGTACCTTAATATTAACCATTCCCACTTAAATTTACGCACACGGTTTGGTAGTATTTAATAAAACGCTGGAGAACGCTTATATCTACATATACATATACATTTGTACTTATATTCTAACGCAATCTGTGGAAACGAAGAAATACGAGGAAATATTTTCTTCTTGGTGTCTTTATCAATCCCACGATGTTTTTCTAAAACATACACTCATATACAATAAATATAACCGATAGAAAACGAAGATATGACAAGATATTTTCTTCTTGGTGACTTCGACAATCCCACGATGTTTCCCTGAAACATAAACGCAGACAATAAATAGAATTGTACGAAATATTTCTCTAAAGGCGATCAAGATGGAATCCGTGTACCATTTCCAAGTCCATTCTTCGATGATTATATATTCTGTAACAAGAACTTGTTCAAAGGATTAATAGCTGAAATGAAAGTGTATTAGTGAACACAGAAAAAATGAAATTAATATTTGAATTGAAGCTTCCACGAGTAAAAATTGATATAAAAAAGTTTAAAAAAATTCGTCTCAATGTTAAGATAAATACGAAATAGATTGAAAATTTTATTTTCCGTTTCCTTTATGAAATAAACAATTTTTCAAGACGTATACATTGCAATAATTATATTTGACTGTATTCAAAATTAAATTAGTTTCATACAGAAAAAGCAATAGCGAACTAAAATGTCGATTCTACGCGGCAATTAACTCTCAATATGAAATATCGAATTGCAATTTGCATACCCTTTTGATACAAGCATTCTATTTTCCATCGATTAAAACAATGATCGCGAACAAACTTTAATTTATGCAAAGAGTACAGAATATTTATAAAAAAATCCACTATTTATAAATAACAATTAGGTTGAAAACGTTATTATATCCCGTACAAATTATCAACTCTAATAATGAATAATTGGTGATATATATATGAATAATGAATTTAATCTATGACACAATTAATCGCGATACAGCATTTTTAAATGCATCACAAAGCTGTGATAAAAATATATTCATCAAAATTACAGGTTTTAACACGTTCTGAAAAAGGAAATAATTTGTCTATTTACCACAGTACTTTCAAGCAGTATTTTCATTGGCAAACATATAAAGAAAAGGATATATTTCACATAGTTAGGGTATATTTTCCACTCATAAATTCAGAAAAACAACCCGTGAGTGGATTTCTTTCGCAACGCTAATTTATAAAATATAAAACTATACGCGAGTGGTGCTTGTTATTCGTAAAATGAACCATACAGGGTTCCTTTATTAATTAAATCGCGTGCACCCATATTCAATCATGCGCAACACTAATTTTAATAACGATGTTGAGCCATTCGAGGCTTTGCAGAATCCCAGCTTGCTTCTCGATGATCCTGGTGCAGTGGCCAACGTTTTGGCCAGCTTTTGGGCATTGAATCGCAACTCTAATTAATAAAAAACGCGACAAGTCAAGATCGCAACGCTAATTTATAATATAAAAATTCCAAACGCGATTTCTAACAATAAAAGCAACCGCGAATGGTGATTATTCGCAACACTACCCTGAAAAGTAAACGCGAAAAATAGTAATTCGCTACGCTAAGAGCAAACCGATCAGTTAATTCGCAACGCTATTCTTAAATAACGATAAAAGCAATCGCGTATGGAATTCGCAACGCTACCCTGAAAAGTAAACGCGAAAAATAGGAATTCGCAACTCTACGAGCAAACGCGATTATTGTATATTCGCGACTCTATCTTTAATGGAAATATATTTATGTATCGCAACGCTAATGCAAATCGCGTTGCCCAAAAACGCTGGATCAGGTGCTGGCGTCTTCGGTTGTAGATACAAACATACATGCACGAAATAAACTAACTACATCAAGCTACTTCAAACTACAATAGAGTGGCTGATATGGGGATGAAGTTAAACGTTTTAAATATCGCAACACTACGGGACAACAACGCGATAAATCAACAATCGCAACGCTAATTTATAATAGAAAAATTCCAAACGCGACTTGTAACAATAAAAGCAACCGCGAATGGTAATTATTCGCAACACTACCCTGAAAAGCAAACGCGAAAAATAGTAATTCGCTACTCTAACAGCAATCGCGTTTACTAATAATTCGAAACGCTATCTTTAAAGCAAACGTCCGGTTCCTAGGTTTGCATAAAGACAATCGCGAATCGTATTTATTCGCAACACTGATATATCAACGCGATAAATATTTGTTCGCAACTCTACGAGCAAACGCGAACATTGTGTATTATTCGCAACTCTAACTTTAATCAGGGGCTATTGGTACATGTACATAGACATGTACTGGCCACAAAATAAACTAACTACTACTAGTACTATAATTGGGGTAGAATTTGGGCATTGAAAATATCGCAACGCTAAAGAAAAAATCGCACGATTGATCAAGATCGCAACGCTAATTTATAGTATGAAAATTGCAAACGCGGTTGATGTCCATTATATGTATAAAAGAGTAAAAAAGCAACGCGAATCGTGATTATTCGCAACACTACCCTGAAAAGGAAACGCGAAAAATGGTAATTCGCAACTCTACGAGCAATCGCGTTTATCAATAATTCGCAACGCTATTTTTAAGCAAACATTCGGTACCTAAGTTTGCAAAAAACCAATCGCGTATCGTGTCAAGGCGCAACACTACCCTGAAAAGAAAACGCGAAAAACAGTGATTCGCAACTCTACAAGCAAACGCGATTATTGGATATTCGCAACTCTATGTATATCATAACCGCGAATTATGGGGAGGGATGGCTGGCATGTATGGTGCAATCATGTACCATCAGGTACATGCATACGTGAGCCAGACAGAAAAATAAACTAACTACAACTACAGACGAGTTAAGTGACAAAGTAGCAATAGGAATGACTTTCCATTCTCATCCGAGGATGAAGATGAAAAGCCATTTGTTGTAGCCCACTCTTGAGACAGTTTGTCAGGGCCTCTTCAGCTCATTTAGAGCCTTTTCTTTCTTCGGCGGTCCTGCCGATGCCTGAAACTTACTTAAGACCGGGCTCGAGATTTCGTGCAATACGTAGTCTTCCAACAATATACGAATTGTTGAAAGAGCAAACGTGGTCATCTCGAGCGGGACGAACGTTTCGAAAGGGACCTGATCACGACCGCGAGCGCGAGAGAGCGACTTTAAGAGTCGCGCGATTCGAGGAGTCGAAAATAAAGCCGAAACAAACAGCACAAGTACACCGTTTGAATCAGCAACATTTCTACTCTCGAAATCGTAACTACAGGAACAGAACTGCCACGCGAAAACGCGCCTACCCGAATTACTAATGTGGACAGTCCTGCCCTGACCCTACCTACTTAGGTTTAAACACACACACCAGAGAATAAGTTACCTACCTACCTAACCCTATATTTAAAAAATTGCAAAACTCAATCTCACAAACAAACACTCCACGGTTCTCATTCTGAATGTCCGGGCGCGACCTAAACTAGAGAGGACTCCCCGGGGTTCCTCCGACACCCGGACACAACCTCATTCATACTCTAATTGTGTACGTACCAGTTTTTGCAGTGGACTGACAACGCTAGTGCCCATTGCGTACTTTTATTATTTATGTAAAACATTTTAATATATCTGCTATAGTCTTTATTAAAATATACTCTATATATGATCATATAAGATCGAAAAGCTAATTCATTATGCATTTTACAATATTATTGACGCGTATGCAATGCGAACAATTGCCAAGTAAATAATAACTATAAGTTTAATATTATTATTGTGATTGTTATGAATCCAATGTCAAAAAAATCTGTATCTGAATTGTAATAAACTTTTGCAACGATGCACTTCCACATCCTAACCACAAACACACATATGTGGACAGTACATCGTGCACGATACACTAGCATTGTCAGTCGCACGGATAAATTATTATTATAAATGTTACAAACTAAGTCATCGTGCCCCGTTGCCTTCGCTCGTGCAAATAACACTTGGGCATGTGCATGAACTTAGGCAACGAACACGGAAAAGTATCCTGAAAATCCTGACTAGAAAAACTGGTTATTAATAATTAACTAAACGGTATCTATTCTCAATTAAAATGACTCGACTTGTTATATGTAATGTATCAACAACAGAGTACGTTAATATCGAAAGATATTATTATCCAAGAAAAATTTGTGACTGAAATTTAATTGTTCAAAATGTAAGACTTTAATAAAGATTGCATGATAAAATAATTTACTTTGCAAATTGAAATAAATTTATTAAATTATTATTCAAAATATTCAATTAACCTTGGTCGATTCTGTCGTCAAAGTAAATTTTTAAAAAAATAAAATTAACATGCATGTTCCTTTGAGTTGAAAATCGACCATTCGCGAAACGCCTTCTTGCACGTAAAATACATCGTATGATGTATTAATCGATAAAACGAATATTTAATAATTATATTAATAATGTAAGATATTTTACTGAATCGTACGATTAATATAATGTTTTCACATTATATTAATTCATATTCTACTCGATTATATAATTCATATAAAGTTAATAAACATATTTCGTATATTTGATCAAAATTGTGTAATAATCATATTGCGTAATATTTATTGATAACATTAAAGAACGCGAGTGCAAGAAGACCCTAGCCTGCACTAAAAAAATATATCTCATGGGTATTTTTCATACCCGCGGTCACTTAACTCGTCAAAAATACTAAGTATACAACTGGTCACCCGTGTTGATTCGGATCTTTCATCCTACAACATGGTTGGGGACCAGAGGAACACAAATAGCATGCGACTCACGAGTGATGAACTTGTGCCTCTGGGATGACTGCATAATGATGCTGCTGCTGCCCGGTGGAAGTCATCAGAGCCCCCTGCATGGTCCTGCTATAAAAAAATAAGAAATCAATTATAATCTATTGTTAAAATTATAGAGATTTTTAATTAAAAATTTCAAAGTATAAATTTATACTTACGTTGTTCGCTCGTGGTCCACCGCCCGATACCCCCCCGGGTACTGCTGCTGGTTCCCAGGATCATGTTCAGAAACTGTAAGAAAACTGTAAGAAAACAATTAGAATCTATTGTCAAAACTGTAGAGATTTTTAATTAAAAATTTCAAAGTATAAATTTATACTTACATTGTTTGCTCGTGGAGCATCGCCCAATAGTCCTCTTCGGTGATGCACTGACTCTAATTCCGGTAACGAGGAGTTTAAATTTCAAATTGAAAAAATAATTAATTTGATTACAAAGTATTAAATTATATCACCGCGACCGAAGATTCAAATCGGCGTACAAATGATTCTACTATCGCGATTCACAAAACAGTAAGAGCCACGATGCTCTGGAAATAATTTAATACCGCGTAAGAAACACTGCTTCTATTCTCGCGTTTGTCTAACACCGTGAACGATAACGTGCTTGGGGTCACTTTGCCCCGAAAAACAAACTTGTTGCTACGCACAATCACCGAGTCTACCGGCCGCATTGCGCGCGGCCAACAAATTTCCTGGAAAGAAAAGAGCTGAAAAGAAAGGGACAGGAGACAAGAAATACAACAAGCACATCTGTGCTTTGCCTATCGATTTTTGTTTTTCTTCTTGCTAGAGTTCGACAACGAAAACACTGCTTTACTTAGTACTGTTGTATACATAGTTTGTCCCGTACAAAATCAATGCCACGAAGGCGAAATATTCTCGATCAATGAGAATTTCAACGATAAAATATTATCTACGAGAATAATTACGTACAAATAATTATTCAATTTATAAATATTATATCACTAAATTTCATAGTTAGAGTTGTAAGCATGATTATGTTTACTTCATCGAATGTGAGAATATCCGATAATTTTTATAAATATTCCGAAATTTGCAAAAATTAAAGTTCGTTAATTATTTATGCTTTAATAGCATATTCCAACTACGTGGTTTCTACGTTTTCTTAAACTTGCATCGAAATATATATGCAAATTGCAATTACAACGATTCATAAAGAAATAATAAACGATCAATTAAATAAATAACACTCGGAAATAGTTAATCGCGATCAGAATACAGTCTAATATAAAGTATTCCAATGTATCGTCAATATCTACCGACGCCATTTCTGTATACTTCGATATGTATCGAAGTAGATAAAAAGTTTGTTAATGATTTTAATATTTTATCTTAACAATGACCGATTATAAAATTAAAATCATGCTTGCAACGAACGTAATAAAGCTACAATAAAAATGTATAAATATTAATATGAATGTTAATTTTTGTTACAATTGTTTAAATGTTACCAATATTCCCTCCACAATTTGTCGACTCGTCTGCCATCTATTATGGTGTCCTTTACGCGCCAATAAAATTTCCTATGGCGTCGAATTTCAATCAGAGACTGCAACAGAAATAAAATACAAATTAAATCATAATTAAACAATGATTGATTACAATGAGGAAATAACAAAAGGTTAGGAATACGTACTTCGTTGGTCGCGAAACGCAGACACGTCTCGACAGGTTTCAACAAGTCTTATTATTCCTTGATTTCGAATTCCAATAAGAGACTGTAACAGAAACGAAATAACGATGCATTAAAGTACACAAACGATTGTTACAGTTAAGCAATGATTGAATCGAAACCGTATTGCAAGAGATAGTAATTAAAACGCGAGTAGTAAGGGTGGAAAGATCAACAGGTTAGAAATACGCACCTCGGTCGCGGAACGCCGATACGTCTCGACGTCAAAGTACGAATGATGGCCGCTCGCCGTGCTCGGCAATGCTCGGGAGTTAGGCGGCGTGGTGGGGGGAGCTCCGATATCTCGCGAAGCTTGCATTACGAACCCGAGAGATGCCTCGCGCAGAAACCGCGGATAGACTGATTTTTAGCAAATTATTTACAACTTTAAAGTGTAAACGAAACAAACGAAGAACTGTAAATTGGAAAGCGAAATAAGAATTGTTAAACAAGCACCGTGTGCTTTGCTATTCTTCTTTTTTGTTTCTAAATTTAATGTTATTTTGATATTAGAATTGTAACCTTACTGACTGAACTGAATTTGAAATATATTTGAATTTTTATAAATATTCTGAATATTGCAAAATTAAAGTTCTGTAAGTAGTCGTGCAATTGCGACATTTCGTAACAATAAATTTATAAAAAGTTAATTATAAACATGATGCCCAGAAAAATCAATCGCGATCGAAATACAGTAAAATGTAGGTAATTCCAATTTTTCACCCATACTACCGACGCCATTAGTAACTCATTATATCTTTTCTTATTTAATCTTAATACTGAATTGTTACACAATCACACAAACAACGATCGAACTTGAAATATGTTGCACGAAATTCTATATAATTATATTTAGAGGAATATAATGATGTTGGCAAAAATGCACGAAACCGATTCAACTTTCTTCACGATTTCGATTCAATTCGTAATAGAAATGTATTAATATTAAACGAAAGGACCGTTAGAGAGTGGCAGAGAGTAATAATAATTAAATGAAAAGCAATTAGATGTTGATAGCTAAAATATACGTACCTTATTATCTGTAAGACTGCAGTCTTACAAACACGTCTTGTCGCGCCAATTCCACGTTCCGAATGACGTCACCGTGAACTAGCAGCGACATCGCGAGCTAGGCGGTAGGTGGGTGAAAGTTTTCGACGTTTTTCCGAAGGAAAGAATAAGCCTTGAGTTTCGAATAATATTGTTGATATTTGTGCTCGAGAATGCCTCAGGTAGAAGTTACAACTGCAAAAAAAATAAAGCTGCTTTATTCATTAATGCAACTATAACAGGCTCGCCATATAGGGAATTATTTTGGTTCTGTTAAATTACTAAAGATATTTGAAAAAGAAAATTCGAACACCTTTCAAGCTATCTTACATTCTTGGTTCAAAGTAGTTGGTCGATAGATCGAATTGTTGTCGTATTTTTATGACAGTTTGTGACCGTGTCAGAGTCAGATAGAGTAAAGTGTAGACCCGTAAGTTGCCTAAGTTATTTATATTATATTTTATAACGTTGCAAAAATGCAACTACTCTATGTGGTACCTTTTAAGATACTTTTACTTGTTTCCAGACATGCTTGCGATGGGCGAACCTCTCACTTTAGCAAATGGTAACTATTATTATATACAGTCAGTTGCAAAAGCCTTCATACACCCCATAAAAATGGTACTTAAAAAAAAAAAATAAACACTAACTTCGTATAATATCATTTTTTGTGTGTTTATTAACTAGTAGCCTTAGATTCTAATTAGATAGAAATTAAATATGATATATATTCTTTTCATTTGTAGATGTTAAACGGTCCATAGAGTTACTGGATAAACTGCAAAAAGGTAATAAATTAGATGTATTATATAGTTAGAATTGGTGAATCAGTGTTTAATATTTGTTGAGAAATATATAACATAGTAAAAAACAAGTGAATGAATACTTTAATAATTTAAGAAGTAACAAAGTGATAAACTTGAAAGTATTGCAGTGTCCAAAAATTAAAGTAAGTAGATGTATGTTACACCATTTTGAAGAATTTTATCTAGTAATGAATTAAGTTTACACATAGACGTATATTGATTAGACATTTTGCTATTTTAGGAGGTGAAGTACCTGCAACAAAATTAGCTGCCTTACAAAAAGTTTTACAAAGTGATTTTCTCAGTGCTGTACGCGAGGTGTATGAACATGTATATGAGACTGTAGATATTCAGGTATTATACTTGCACAGATGCATTGTAGTTTATTCGATGCGACGCTAATATTAATAATTTCAGGGTTCTCAAGATGTGCGTGCATCAGCCACGGCAAAAGCTACGGTTGCTGCTTTTGCAGCGAGCGAAGGTCATGCACACCCGCGAGTTGTGGAATTACCAAAAACAGAGGAAGGCCTTGGTTTTAATGTAATGGGTGGTAAAGAGCAAAATTCGCCCATTTACATTTCACGAATTATTCCTGGCGGCGTTGCTGATCGACATGGTGGTTTGAAACGAGGCGATCAACTTCTGTCTGTGAATGGAGTGGTTAGTGTTATTTTTACAAACCAAATTTTTTTAGAATTTACTTTCTTACATTAAATTTATATGTTATTCTCTAGTGCGTTGAAGGAGAAAATCATGAAAAAGCAGTAGAATTACTGAAACAAGCACAAAACTCTGTGAAGCTAGTTGTGCGATATACTCCGCGTGTCTTGGAAGAAATGGAATTGCGATTCGATAAGCAGAGAGCAGCACGCAGTAGGCGTCAACACATGCAATAAATCTAAATACATATTACGTATTATTTATTTTCTAATGATCAACCACACATACATTAGAATCACCTTAATTTTACCTTCATTATTCATAAACCCGAAATTTTATCTATTTGAAGTTATAGATCATGTGCGACTTAAGTTTAATGAAATCTTACTATTATTGTAGCTATTGTTGTCGTTTATGTCTTTAAAATAATGTTGCATACAAATGTTATACAGCTTTAAAAAAAATCAAAGTTGAACAATAAAATGTGACCTGTTCCTTAATTTTATTCGATTACAAATGTTTGTGTAGTTTCTTGTGAATTTTTAGCCAATTGAACTTATATTTTTTCAAAATATTGGGCTTGGAAAGTTCGTTTCATATTTCCCAAAGTTTTTTTTTTCAAATTCGCACCTCTTGCTCCAGACCTGCTGACCTGCTTCGTGTTAGGAAACTTCTTATCAGCGGAGCATAGTACTGAACCGCTTATAACAAAAAATCATTAGTTTAGAAGATATTTTTATTGTAATATTATTGGCGATAGCCTTGCAAATTACGATATTATTAAAAGATCTACACTAATGCTTTTAATTCCTTCTTACACTGTAGTTCATCCTGTACCTCGTCTGTAATGTTAGGTCTATGACAAACAGGTTGCCAATGACAACCTCGTTTATGATGACACGAACTTTTATCGACTGTCAAATCCATTGGGTCTATTTTATAATTTATCCGATATAGCATTTGAAGAGTTACACTTATTAAAAGTCGGGAAATAATAATGTCTCAATGGCATTGGAATCACGACAGTGCTTCGGATAGATCGAGTGCAAAGAAGAGACCGTCCACGGGTATAGCTACACCGCAAAATAAATTCGAAAGATCTAGCAGAACAATAAAAAATGAATTGGGTGGATCGTACGTCGCTTCTGGAAATAATCGTCCTGCAACACCTGGTCAAAATGTTCTGGCAAGGCCACCATCAACATCAGTTTTGTTTAACCCAATACAAACTGACAGTTCACGATTAACCACATCATCGAGGAATTCTCCTCATTTAAACACAGGTCACATGAATATAAACATTATGGAAAGACCAATTACTCAGCATGGAGTAGCAGGTGTTAGACCCGGGACATGCAAAGGATTGTCGATGACAAGGTAAATTCATTTTGAGCTCAAAAATTAAGAGCACCGTAGTAATAAGTGATCAATAGTACCGATAGTTTCTGGCCCCTTCATTTTATAATTTTGAACTTTTATTTATAGACAAATTCAAGATAAGAGATATTACATTGGTATTATGCAACTAAAGATAAGGGAATTAAATCAAGAAATTTCCATTATTACAAAAGATATTGAATATCAAAATAAAGAAAAAGCCACCTACCTACATTATGATAAGAGAGCTAAAGATTTAGCAACAGAATTGACAGCTTTGCAAGGGCAGTTAGCAGACTATAATATCGTTGTAGATAAAATGACATCCGACGTTGGAAAGGAAGTCATTGATCAGGAAACTGAAGAATTGGCAACAAAGAACGAACAAAGTTTATTACAGATTGAAAATATGTTTGAAAAAAGGAAGGAATTGGAACAACAATTAAGTAGGATAGAAAAACAACTAGAGAACGAAAAGAAGAGAACAGAAAGGCTAATTGAAAGCATGGACTCGAATACAAGAGAGAAATATGATAAGCTGTTGAAAGAAAAAGCAAGTTTAGAAGAAAAAGCAAATAAAATGCAGCAAGAATTGGACGAGTTATACAAAGAGCAAATGTCTTTGGAGGAAGAAATAGCACTGTCTCCTTTAAAACAGGAAGCAGTTAAGTTACATCTTAAAATTCTAGAAATGGAAGAGAAAAGAGGAAAGCTACAGCAGGAAGAGAGGCACAGAATTTCGCCGGAAGAAGAAAAAGAAAAATTATTACACAAAATTAAGCAACACAATATAGACATCGCAGCTGCAGAAGCATTATTAACTGAGAAGAAGAAGCGTATTCAAGAAACAGAACAGGAACTTGAACAGTTGGAAACTGATATAGAGGACAACCAATCTGAAAAACAAATTAAATATAAAGAACTTCGTAAGCGAGAAGAAATCATGGAACAATTTATGTGTTCTTTCGAGCAAAATAAACAGGTTGAAACAAAAAAATTGTACGAACTAGAGACAACGGTAATCGAATATTTGAAGGATATTTCAAATATTCTGGATGTCGATGTAGATTTTGTAGGCGGCGATGAAATGGCTATATTGAATAGTGTATCTTCTCACAATGAATATAATAAGGATCAGAGTTTGGAAGGATTAAGGAAAGAAAATTTAAAGTCGCAGCAAATTTTAAGTAAAATGAAGATGTTAGAGCAGAAACTTAAAGTAGAATTTACTGACCTTAACGAAAAAATAAATAATAAAGAAAACAAATTAATGGTTTTAGAAGACGTAGACAGTCTAAAAACTAAATTGACAATACAAGAAAAACAGCTAACAGCAAAGTGTGATCAACTAAAAGAACAGCAATCAAAATATGAACAAGAACTCGAAGAAATTCTACTCGAATATAATGAAATAAAACAACATTTACAACGTAATGAAATATATGCTGAAATTAATACATTAGAGAGTACAGTAGAAAAGTTAACAGAAGAACATGAAAAAATTAGAAATTTTATTGTTAAGCTAAAGGAACGTGGCAACTATGGCCCAGTGAAAGAAAACACTTTTAGTTCAGTAACTAATTATAATATTATATTAAAAGAAAGTTTGAAAATAATTTATTAAATAAAATCGTTTTTTTGTAGTTCTTAATAAATACTATTATACTAGGTGTGATTCTCAATCACGCGATAGAATTGTAGTTGTGATCGACTCAGCCAATAATGGCAACGCGTGTAAGGCATGCGTCGCTATTACGCTACAGCCAATCAGCGTGCCTTGCCGCCAAGTCATCTCTCTCTGGTACTTGCGTGTCTAACGGAATAAATACCATAGCGTCGACAATGTACACGATGAACTAGACAATTCAATGGAAGTTTGCCTTTGATAAATTGCAATACCAGCCTTGTAAGTATAGTTTTATAGCGTACTCTGCGTTTAAAGACTATTTCGATAATATTTCGAGATACATAAATATACGCTCGCAACGATGAAAAATCTTTGACATGCATTTTCTATCTATCATGTGTAATATGTTACTATACGAACATAAATATTCATAGTCGTTGAGAACGTCTTTATTTCGTGATACTGACCTTGTACTTTCGGTAATAAGAGACGAGCGATGGTCGTAGTTCCGAGAAGGGCGGTAATTCCGGGAAAACACTTCAACAGAAAATGAACTTGTCGAAACTTGTCGAAGCCGGGCACGCTACGTTATAAGACGAAAGCAAATTTTACGAGGAACCGAAGCAACGCTCGTAAGTAATGTAAACAATAAACAAATAGATCAAAGTATTCGAAACATTTACAGGAAACCTAGTACATAAATGCTAGCACGAGTGTACCTCGTTTGTATTTCCTTTAATGCCGATAGCCAATAAAATGAAACGCGGACTATTCCAGAAAATGATACTTACATTTTCAAGAAAAAAAAAAACATTAAATCTAAAAAAATTTCTACAATAGCGCATTTCATGGAAAGGATAGTAATACAACGCAAATTGCGGTTTTGCTGTTTATAATTTTATTTTTACAATTTTGGTGCATTCGGGGAAAAATATTTTTTCTTTTTTTTTCAAGTAGATATTTAACGTCGCATCGACATCCAACTCATTAGCGACAGGTTTCTGTATTAGGTTTAAAATTTTGTATCATTTTTAGAACGTCGAATTATTTGGTGTTGAGAAATACATGATTGTTAATATTCATGAATTTTGAATATGCAACGTATAAGTACATTTATGAACGAAACCACCGGATATAATTCAGATCATAGTGAGCAAATAAATATATTCGATATAAAAAGTATGCACACACACACGCACGCACACGACACGCAAATTTGATAAAAACGTATCATAGAGTTAAATATGTAAAAAATGTAAAAAAAAACATGATTTATATTAATATAAATTGATAAATATGTAATAAATAAATAAGTAAATACTTGAGACACGGTCACGCACACGCAATATACATTACAGCATAAATATATATAAAAGTATGATGATAAGTACGATAACCTTATGGATTAAACGATTACACATTAAATTCATTCTGATAGATATTTCACACGCAAACCTTATGAAATAATTATTTGTTTCGATACACATCGTATTGTCTTTAAAATATATTTACATAAATGTACTATATCTTATACTCAATTCAATACAGTAGATTTCGTGAATAACTTACAAACGCGATCATGTTTTAGATTCGTAAACCTAATGTTTATGTACATTTTCTCGGATTCTCGTGAAGTTGTACAGTATAAACTCCCGTAGAATATCATAGACTAGATTTATTGATCATGGACTGAGATCGAGTACCCTACTAAGTTCACCAAGTGTAATTCAAGAGTTAAATTATGCAACAAATATTACGATATTAAAATATTTATTAAACACAGTCTGTACGTTTCTTTGTCGATCAATGAAATATTTTAAATGTATATGTTTTCATTTAATTAGTCTGCGTTATCTTTTGCCTCGTAAATTCTACACTTGGGTTAAACTGTTCGAGTTGATGTCCGTGATTTCGTTGACTAGAGGCCACTCTTAATAATACATTCTCATAGATCGATTATACTCATATCTTATTTGTCCATATTCGTGACTAGAATTTGTTATTATTTGGTAATCGTTGCACGTACGCAAGGAATACATTAATCATTAAATCTCCTTGAAATAAATTAAATTGATTTGAGATCGAGTTGGAATACCTGCTAAGACTAGATTTAATCGAGATACGTCCATAGGTGGCGCACGCGAAACTCCGCCGATAAATGTTGAATTAAATTTGATCGATTAAACGATTTAAATTCAGTTAATACGATATTTCTAATTACTAAACACAGCCCACTAATAATTACTTCTCAATTAATTCTTAAACGCTACATCTTTTTGTATTTATTTATTGGCCGTTTAATCCAACTCATAATGTCTTTTTTTTTTTTTTTTTTTTAGTTTACAAATTAATGGCAGTTTTATACGTGGTTCGTTAAAATCGTAATTCAATTTACAATAACTTAATTCTACGTAAGTAAGCTGCCAATGCGGACAATTCTCTCGTATAGACAAATATTTGAACAAATTCGGGTAACTGCTTAATTATCGGATCGTATAAGCGTAAATTAAAACAATCATAGCAATTAAAGTCCAGAAACGACGTAACTAGCCAATTTTTGTTGGTATCTCAATGATTTCAATGATGGATTGTAATTATAGAAAATTGATATTTTTTTTTAAGTTTTTTTTTTTTATATGAAAGTTATTAATTTTGTAACGTTCTATACGATCGTAACATTAAAATAAAATACTGGCACGTTTCCCAAAATGAAGGAAAAACATTATGTTTACATCTTACCGGTTAAGTGACTAGATTCATCCTATCGATAAAGAAGCTAATGAACGACTAGAATCTAGCGACATCTGGCGGTCGATTTTATGACTAAGGTACAGCGATTCTTCGAACTCTGCAGACAGAGTTGGTCAAATTTTGGTCACCAATAACGAATAGAAATGTTAGATTGATTCTTAAACTAATGAATTAGAATCTATTAACGAATATTTGTAACCAATATTCGGACGAGCAATGCTAGTTTACGAGTGAATCTTAACAGTTTTTATTCGTTATTTGGGAATAAAATGTTCCCAACCCTGGTTACAGATAAATGAATGTTATACTTTTTTAACTTACCTAATTTTTCTATGGCATCGTATCCACGGATAATTTTATTCTTACAATCATATACGATACTTTGAAATAAAAATCGAAATTGCATTTACTTGTGGCCTGCATATTAGTTGGTGAACATCAATTGATACAATTAGTGTATTTACCAATTAATTGAAAGTAACTAATTATTAAAACAGACTAGAAACACAAAGAAACGTTGTGAAAATATGTACATTATTGCTTGAACTTAGCGTTAAGCGAAATTAAATTAAATCCGTACCCGTCTATGTTAAATGTACGTGACTAGATGCGAAACTAGAATATTATATTTTACGACTAGATTATACTTTCTCTTTACTAATTTTTGATTTTGACTAGATCGTTACTTCTATAGTTTGACTAGATTCTTTACATTTATTTTTCTTTCGACTAGATTTCGTGTTTTGATTCTCAGACTGAACAGAAAATTCTCATCATTTTTTTTAGAATAATTCTAGCTGTATTTTTTGCAACAGTAAATTATAGTAAAAGCGTGATTGAAAACTTTTCTACAGTAATATTTCAATTAATCTAAAGTCTTAAATAAGAATAAATCTACGATTAGTGAAAATATTATTAACAAATGCAATCGAAGTTGGGTAAAATACTATTTTTACTTAAATTTAACAAAACCAAAATCGATTATATGGACTACTTTGACATTATTTTTTGTGCGATAGAAAAGAGCCGGAATTGTTTCTTATTCGAGTCATAACGAATTTATTATTTAAAATATTATTCTCTGTAAATTTTACCCAGCTCTGAGCACAACTAAAGCTAGAATCACCTATTCTAATCGTATATCTACATTCGTATTAATAAATAGTCGACTCAGAGTTGAAATCTCCATTGAAATTCTGATTTACTTTTCGTACTTAAATTTTGAAATAGATGCTAAACGAGCAGTGGACTTGAATTGATTGGCATACCGAGTCAGTGTCAGGATGAAGGTTGTAAGTTTCGGCGACCAATCTCTGCACAATCGTGGTTCCTTCGACGACAGATTTTCTGCATTTGGTAGATTATCTTTTAGGTGTCTTCGGTGATATAATTCTTTTGAGTCTCGAACAATAATATTGCCAACACGTTCGGATAGCGTTTATTTGGGTTCTTCTTCTTCTGTCAATTTTGTAACGCTGACTAGTACGAAACTTCGAAGGAAATTCTCATTCCCCGAGCTAGTGACTTGAGTAGCATTGTACTTTTAGCATCAGTACTCTACGTCTCTATCTCTCTCTCTCTCTTTCTCTCTCTTCGCCACTTTATCTTCCCTTTGTACAAGTTAAACGTACGTATTGCGTATGTACAGAATCTTCTTTATACAAGCCCTCCATGCCCGAGGACGACGGAGAATAGAACGTTACTCTTTCTCGCACTTTCCCGATCTCGACAACTCGACGATCTCACCGAGCAAGATCCCAACCGCGATTCGTCGACGAACGATCGAACGTGTACCGTCTATCGCGTACTGATTTGGTCTGTTGTACTCACGTCGATAGCGACAGGGTTGCGTCTTGGCATTTCCAACGTTCGATGGATCCATCTTCGGCGTCCCCCTCGACTCCGTTTCCGGTTTCGATTCGGTATTGGTACGAGAACGGTCCGGGTTCCGGTCCGACGATCGGCCTCTCTCGGTGATTTCAATTCGAACGTGTCGAATCGGGAAAGCAGGGCAGAAGGTCGTGGACCCTCGGAGATTGGATCGACTTCGCTCGAGCCGGGAAGGAAAAAGACGCAGGGAGAGGAAAGTAAAGCGCGGAAGAAGGGAAAAAAAGGAGCAAAAGGAAAATAAGGAGGAGAACGGAAAATGGAAAAACGTTCTCCGAGGGCCACGCAAGCGCACAGTCGCTCGCCTGCTTCCAGACTACCTCAAACTCCGCTGCTGCGCTCCAACTGCATATATCCCCCACTCTCCCCTACTCTGCCCCCACCACGTGCGCTCGGGCTTCAGCTGCGACGAGAGTACCCCAAATTGTCGCGTGCCCCACTTCCGTGGTTCCGTTTTTTCAAAGCCTCGCTTTGTATTCCCCACCGTTCCCTTCCCCTCCTCGCGGCTCGTCACGCCCTATAGAATCGCTTCCAGACGCCGTTCCGTTCTGGGATTCGCGAGCTACGCCCCACCACTCGGCCAATTTCCAAGATTTCCTCCCTTCTTGGCGCGTGCGCAGTCCCGTCCACCCTGTTACGCCATCACCGACCGTAACGTTATTGTGCCTCCGTCGCCGCGTAAGAGATTCACGGGGGATGAAGGGAGGAGGGGGTCGATTCTCTCGGGACTACGGGGGTTCCTTTCTGCGCGCGCCTAGATCTGGTATCCTTTCGGGGAACCACGTGTCGTCGCTTCTGCATTATCCGCGGTTCAAATGCTCAACCCTTCGGCGGTCCGAGACATCTTTTAATAGACACTCTTATTCCGCGTCAATTATACATTTTAAGGGCAAGTCTCGATTCAAAAGCTGTTCTAATACCTGCAATCAGGATTGGTTCCAATTTGAGGGGGTCTTCCAAGCAAAGTAGACAAATTCTTCCTGAATTTTTTCAGTCGCTTTGATGTTTATCTTACGTACACATTTTTCTTTGGTACAAAATAGTAGCAGGCTGTTCAGAGAAGGAGGCCCAAATGTCTCGTCGTATAAATCTATCACAGTTTGTAGTGTGCTTGTGTCTGTGTGTCATAGGAAAGTGGTTCACACCCTTCCTGGTAGAATCGCGGCACATACCGCGCATACCTCATTCTCGAACCCTCCTTTGGTCGCCCATTATATTCGATTGCGAAATACCGACTTAGGCTACCTTAAACTATTTTGTATTATACAGGCTGTGCCACCGATGATGATCATCTCGAATAACTGGTGAACAGTACGTTACGAAATTGTTGGACGAAACACACGGTATAGTGGTAATTGCCTCCTAACACATTGACTGCCACGTCACCCACATTTGGGTGACATTGTTTTTCACTAAGGAGCTAAAAAGATTCATTCTCAAGATTAAATGTTGAAGAAACTAAATCTAAATATGACTCTTGAATTTTAACGAGACTTTAAAAATAAGTTTTATGACAAATTATGGTTATGCTAGTTTCCAATTGTCTAGAAACAAAGGTTTGTTTTCGTGGAGGATTCGAGGGGTTTGGTCTGGCAGTCAACGTGTTAAGTAGATAAATATTGAAATATTTCGTTTTATCGTAAGTTCTCGTATTGTAAATCATACTGATCGTGGCATCTCTTAGTCACGTGACCTTTGCGTTGTTACAAGATTCCGATTTCCTATCACTTTCGTCCCGTCAGCCGAGTTGTAAACACAACAGCAGCGACTCTTTGTGTAAACTGTGTTAACACTAGATTTACGGAAGCCAATTTGATGGATGTCAGATTACATATTTAAAATATTATTTTTCAACAACTTGTGTTGAATTTGTTTGATACAATATCATGAATACATATTCTAATTAAAAGAAAAATCGTATTTTAAGGTAATCGTCAACAAGAAAGGTACCAGTAAATATACCTATGACCAGTGCCCGTAAATCTAGTGTTAAATAAATTCGCTTATAATAAACCAAAAAGTACAACATCTCGTTCCGCGATTCTGGTACCCGTGACTCGTCTCTGCATTGTTATTTGCCGAGGAGCATTCGAATTAGCAATACAAAACCGTGACAAGGTCTAACAATGCGGGCGCGACATTGGTATTCACGGTCGACTTGCGATGTTTTTAAGACTCGCATTGCCAAATGTCCGTCCCCTATTCGTTCCATGGACGTTTGTGATAGCCATTATCGCAACCTTGACTATCTCTTTTCGCGAGGACTGTTCTGGAATTTCCATGGAGGCTACGATTTACCGAGAAATTAAGAAACTCCATCGAACGCTGGAAGCAAAATTATAGAGTTTAAAAAGAGAACGTTTTGTTTCTAAGCTCGTATAAAGTATAGGCTCGCGATAATTGTAATTTAATTACAACTATCTTCAGCCTTTCGTCCGGATAAAATGATTCGTCGCTGCCCCCGACAGTGTGCCGTGGTTTTCGTTGGAAACGTTTTTTCAGTAACAATGAAAAAAATAACAAAAAATGCAAAGCTAACCGAAACCAACACGAAACGAGCGAATGAAAGCTTCTATTTTTCGTCGCTGTTACCGGATAACGTCATCCATATTCACTCACGCGACTTGTCATGGAAATAGATAATTCCACTTTCCTAATTTATTCAACGTTCACAGCCTCGAGTCCAATTTTCGACTTCGTATCTTTTTTTATTAACGTAGGAATTTAAACGCGTTTCCAAAGATTTGCAATCGGCAATTAGAGTTCGATCGAACAAAAAGTATGGCGTGGCAAAGTGTTTGATCGATTTCGTGAGTCACTGTAAATGGCGTTTACTTTTCGTGTGTCAGTAAATGTAAATAGTGATTGCGTGTGAGAATATCAGCAGAGGAATGAGAATGCTCGTAACGTTTCGTATAGTCGGACCATATGACGTCGTTTCGATATACAGTAATATCATAAACGCAGAAAAATTATATTACTTATGGTTATAAACCCCGTTTCGATGCGAGGGGTCTATAATTTTCGGTGGGACTGTTTAAACGTCCGCCGATGGTGCAACGACGTCACGGTGGGAATTTTCCCGGTAAATTCCATACGCATTTTTACCGTGAGAGATATATACAATGGTGGCCATTTACGTGCAAGTCGTATTTTAATTTTTAAACCGTCCATATTGTCTTGAAAATTCTTGCAAAAATACAACTGTAAAACATTTCAAAAATTTTCAATTTTTATTGTGCTCAACATACATCGGTAATTACGTTAATAATGGATTTTAAAATATCTGTTCTTCAAAAACATTGTTTATAAAGATTCTGTAAGATTTCTATGAAAGTTCTATAACGATATACAGGGTGTTTGGCCACCCCTGGAAAAAATTTTAATGGAAGGCCAAAATAAGACGAAAATCAAGAATATCAATTTCTTGGCTGAGGCTTCGTTAAAAAGTTATTAAAAAATTAAAAGAAAAAATTTCAAATCATTCTGAACAAATTATTTTTGGCTGCAGGGGTCGATTACAATCAATTTTGGTTATTACACATACCCTCGAAATCTTACGCATTTTCGAGAAAAAAATTCCTTAGCGAAAATTGAATGTGAGGCCAGAAATATGCTGCCCTGAAATTTCATGTGTATCTTAAAAATGTCATAACTTCTGAACGGATTGGAGGATTTTAATGTTTGAAACGGCAAACAACGCGTATTTTGGTGGAGAATGTGTAGAAATTCTAAAAATATTGAAAACGTTGTTCCTTGACCCCGTAAATTTAGAAAAACCTCATAAAAATGGTCCAATTTTCAAACAGCCATAACTCTTGCAATAGTGAATACATTTCAATGAAACTTTTTTCTGAAGTAGAGCTGATATGTAGCTACAAAAAAGTATTAGACAACTTTTCTGTAGGGCGACAGACAAAGTTATTAAAAATCACAAACGAAAAATAAGAAAAATCGACAGGGGGTAGGTGCCTAAATTTTTTAACAAAATTAAAAAATTTCAAATCGTTCTACAAAAATTATTTTTGGTTGCAGGGGTCGATTATAATCATTTTTGGTCAATAGACATACCCCCGAATTCCTACCCGCTTTCGAAAAAAAAATTCGAGAAGGTGTGAAATTTTTCGACGGAAAAATAAAATTTCAAATCGTTTTGGAAAAATTATTTTCGGTTGCGGGGGTCAATTACAATCATTTTTGGTCAATAGACATACCTCCGAAATCCTATCCGCTTTCGAGAAAAAAATTCGGGTAGGTGCCTAAATTTGTCAGCAAAAAAAATTTTTTCAAATCATTCTGAAAAAATTATTTTTAGTTGCAGGGGTCGATTACAATCATTTTTGGTGAATAGTCATACCCCCGAAATCCTGCCCAATTTCGAGAAAAAAATTCGGGCAGGTGTCTAAATTTTTCGCCGAAAAAAAATTTTTTCAAATTGTTCTAGAAAAATTATTTTTAGTTGCAGGGGTCGATTACAATCATTTTTGGTGAATAGACATACACCCGAAATCCTGCACATTTTTGAGAAAAAAATTCAGTTCGGATGAAACTTTAAACGCTTATAACTTCTTAACGAAGCCTCCATCAACAAATTGATATTCTTGATTTTCGTCTTATTTTGGCCTCTAAAATTTTCCATTAAAATTTTCCCTAGGGTTAACGAACACCCTGTATATAAGTTCCAACAGAATTTTGATCGTGAACGAGAGGTATAGTTGTTTGTTTCGAAGGCTGTTTTCAACCCCTGAATGAACGATAAATGGTCGATAAATCGTTTTCGATGCATCGGTCTAGCTCTTTATTGAATCGCAAGAATGAGGCAGAGAATGCTATCCCCTCCCTCTTAGATATACTTGTATCGAAAGCAGTCGCATCAATAACGTTTATTCCATTTCCTAGCGTGACTGGAAATTTTGTATGGGACCGGCACCCTTTCTGGTCGGCTGTTTGCTCTAGGGTTAGAAGAGAGAGAGGGAAACGGAATTATTACTCGGTGGGTAGCAAAATGCGGTGTAATAATGTCCCACCGCAGGCATACTTAGCTAATTGAACTGTATCGTGACTATTCGTTTCAAGATTAGGTTACAAGAGGGCATGCAATGCCTCGCAGCCGGTAGGAATGCTTCGAAGATATGCAAATACTCGTTCGAGTAGTTCGAATTATACAAAATTTCCAAAAATAGGCCCACGATAACTCGCGAAATCGATCGAACACTTCCATTTATTATACTTTCCATTTGATCAAACTCTAATTATATCTTAGTGCTACGTCCGCGGTATGTCGATCGGTGACTTGCTCTTCAAATTCAACGTAAATCTGGGAAATAATATTTATGAATTTTGTAACGTTGCAACATGGAATCTGAGACTCGAGTCGAGTCGAGTGTTTCGTAAATCTAGCGTCGTGTAGTGTAGATCGTATTCGATGACATCTTTCTCACGAGACACGATAGAGCATCATTATGCGAACGAAGGAGGTATGAAAGGGATCGGTGAGTCTTGAAAAGGGCTCACCTGTTGCAGCCACCACTCTAACAACTCACCAGTCTGAACAGACCAGCAACATATTCGCACCCTATGAATTTCCATACAACTACCCCTATTTCGCAACTGTTACGCGAGTCTGTCGTAATCGTTCGGTTGATTCTTTAGAATTAGAACAACTGCGCCAATTGTGAAAATTAATACGTTCGTTGACACGCTAGTTTCCCTCGAAATTTGGTTAAAATTATAGCGTAAAAGACTCGGGAGACCCCATTCATCGATCGTTTCAAATGTGTAAAATGGTTGACGCTAAAAGATGTATACGTCGATGAACGCGCGCAAGGTGTTTCGATTAAAAAAGTTACATTGTTATATAAAAAAAAAATTATCAAAAGTTTTACGGTAGAGTACCTCTTCTAGAACCGCTGCACCATCCTGTCACGATTCTTATATTTAACAAAAGAGGCGCGAGTTCGTACTTTGTTGCAATATTGACAAAAAATTAAACCACGCCCGGGATAGGTGACAATACGAGCTCGAGATCGTGGCAATTTACGCGATCGTGAAGCACCTTTGTAATTTCCATGGGTTCCGAAGCAATGCCCGACAATAGCGGTTGCGATACGATAGAGCCACTCGTTAAACAAAAAGGCCACTTCGGTACCGAGTGGACGTCTGTGCTTTTTTCCCCCCCCCCCTGAGCACCACCTGTTCGTGGGAAATAATTATTGATACCGCCACGGAAATCCTACGTCAACGGATTCGATGTACAAAATTACTACCCGAACCGTACGGGCAACAGAAAATAATTAAACGTCGATTTATTCCTCGACCGTGAAATTTTGCTCCCCGCGTACCGAAACCAAAGTAAATATAACGATTAAAAGCGAAAGAGAATGGTAGATGTTAGGACTAACATTTACAACAAAAATTCCACGACTGGTTCAGACTTTGGAAGAAGGCCTTACTCGTCAAATATAATTGAAAGTCGAAAGACGTAACGATGGTACCGGATTGTACTGGAGTTCATCTTTCGCGTATTCCAGAACGTTTTCTCTCGGCGTGGATTGCACATCCGGTTACCGAGCAACGGAAATTTAAACGTCAGATGCGAGAATCGATCGCTCGACGATGCATCACTGAACGGAGAGCTGGTATACAGTCGTGTGTCTGTGTTCACCATCTATCCGTTCGAATCAATTTCGTTTATTGCATCGATCCAACGCAATTAACTTTACTCGATCGCGTGAAACGATTTCTAAACATCGATTCAAATAGCGACTACTATAGGCTCCATAGTTGACGAAGACTTTTTTTAATGGTTTAACGTCGCATCAACTACATGGTTATTAGCGACAATACTTATAATAGCTTATTGAAAAGACCAGTTTCTCTAAGAAATGAGAGTACCAGGTTTCAAACTATGTTGTGTACGGGTCCTGTTGTATTTGGAACAGTTTATCACGAGGTGTTCAATCGTCATTCTCTCAGAGCACTTATCACACATAGGTGCAGGGTCTCGTGACAATAAGTAAGAGTAAGTCATTCTAGAATGTCCAATCCTTACCACTTGTTCCCTTCTTCATGTCATTAATTTCCTTTCTTCTATAAAATGATCAAAAAAACTTGAAGATTGTCTTCCATGCGTTGGTAAATATTTCCTTATAGGAACGATTTAAAAAAAATGCCTTCTTACCGCATTTTTAGCCCAAACACGAATCAAGATTTGTTTGTATCCCCGTTACTCGCACGTCGACGTTGTTATCAATCAACTTTCGTACAACGATCCTCGTACACGGTGTCTCTTGTACCGCGGAGCCGCGAAACGCTTCTAAAATGCATTTTTTTTTTTGTAAACAACCTTTCGTGCACGATGAAAAACGTATCTCGGATCACCGTCCTACATAGTACAGAGTTAATCTACGATCTAGCCAGCATGCATGTGACGCATGCACGAGACGTGCTCATATCCGTACAGTAAATGTTACATCGTGTCGCGGGTAAATGATTGCCAGAAAATTGCAGTTTCCGATAGGGTCGTTGCAGCGCGGTTCCGCGGATGGTTACGGATCATTTTCCTTTTTCTTATCGTAACTACAACCCCCGCCTTTACCTTCTTCCAGAAGATCGATGCGTACTTCCAAAGTTCTGTGCAGCGATCACGAACTCGCTCTATTTTGCACGCTACCGGTTTGGACCAATTTCATTCGAACAACAATAAACAAACGGACACACAATATGTGAAAATACATAGATTTTATAGACGTTTACTAGACGGTTTTTCGTATCCAGAGACGCCCTCGACGTTCGTTCGAATTACAGTGAAATAGAAATACTCGATAATAATAAATGGTGTGTTTTAATAATGCCATTTTCCTGGGTTGGATACTGCTCGAAGAAATATTTAACACTAAATTTACGGGCATTGATGTTGACGATTACCTTACAATACAATTTTTTTTTTAATTAGAATATGTATTCATCAATCAAATTCAACACAAGTTGTTAAAAAATAATAAATATGGAATCAAACATCCAGTTCCGTAAATCTAGGGTTAATCGTCTACCTCGATATAAATTCGAAAAAACGAAGAACCGTCGAACGGGGACAGAATATTTTTAATATACTTTTTTGCAGAACAACGTCGTTAGAGCGTTCGATCGGCCCTCGGTAGGGCGATCGTAATTTGATCGAAAGCGGAAAGCCTTCAGCGTCGGTTCTCGTTTAATTTTCGCTAATCGTAGCCTCGAATCTCTTCAGAAAAATTTTACTCGAACCTTGTAGAACTTTACAACAGTTTTATGCCTCCGTTGATTGCATGCTCGGCTAACCCGAGAGCGACAGTTTTACGGTACTTTATACTTGGCGTGAAGTTATCGTTAATTGCTCGTGATAATGCAACGCTCGCCTAGCCTTAGACGAAATTCGTATAAATACGTCACGAGATTCCTGGCTCGATGCTATTTTTCACGAACCGTTCAGATTACGATTCCTCGTAAAGAAAATATCAACGATGGCAGAAAACTTGTATTTTAACACACATTGTGCAAATTAACCTTCTCGAGTCCCGATTTCTATGAATTATCTGTTGCAATTACTATCGACTGGTTCGCGATTTGACACGGAAAGGCTTATGTACGCGTTAGACTTCGGATGATCAACGATCTCTTAGCCCCGTCGGAGTTCGTTGTTCCGCGCAGTTATGCGAACGAAGGGTGCAAGGACAGAAGTACTCGTTCACCCTCTTCGTCTTTTATATACGCGACGCGTGACTGACAGCTTTCTAGGGATTCTCTGACGTCCTAATGTCGTATTTCCAAACGCTGCAAATATCCTGTTGACAATTGCTCGTTTCGATTAGTCTGCACGTAGTTCGAGCACCCCTGTATTTTTACGTCTTACGTCGCAATTAAGTAATTGCTCGACGTTTCGACGTGGCAGCTTCGTAGCGAGAAAAAGTTTAAATTATGTTTATTCGGAAGAAATAGGGATAATCTTATAAATTCGTCGGGTTTCGCGCGACGATCGCGAAACGTACGGAAAACCGTTCGGAAATTTGTTGTTTATTGGATGTGTTGGCGGTTTCTAAAACGTCGTGCACGTAAACGATTACCTTTCCGATAGTTACACTAGTTGAAACATTATCTCCGATGGCAATCCAGTAGATTAGTTCTTAATGCAGCTCCCTCACGGCGACGCAGAGCTGCGCAATTAAACGAGTCTCAGATGAAAATTACCGGCGTGACCGCCACTCGATAGAGATCTTATTATGTATACTTGCACGTATACTGTTGTCTAGCACGAAGGCTCTCCACGATGATTGCTTCGTGAGAACTAGCGTAGACTTGGTCTGCATTAATCTAACGGTAACCCAAAATTGAAAATCTCTTGGACGAGTAATTAAAACGGCACCGATAAGCGAAACACACAAAAGTAGAACTTCTGTGGCTGTATTCTGAAAATATTGATGAGAAATTTCGAAAACAGTCTGCTTTATAAGAGTATATAAGAGCACAATTTTATTTTCTTTTATTTATGATACAAACGATGAGTTCAGACATTGGATTTCACACAGATTGCAATTTGTCAAATTGCTAGTTTTTTTATTTATGCGAAAAGTAAAAGAGCAGCGACTGTGACCAAAGGAACGTTATTGGAGATATCATTTTCCAGGGTTGAAAAATTCTGGACGAGACACGTTTATCGAGGTTGTTTAATTTTTGGGGGTTGGTTTTTGCGCGAAATAAGAGTGCTCGAGCCTAAATCGTTGCAGTACCGCATTTTCGAAGATGGGAGGAAGACGGTTGATAGCGGGTCTTCCCTACCCCCGATGTATTAATAACACGCGATTAAAAGTTCATTTTGGTTGGAATTTTAATTGCAATCAGGCCGGGATGCCCGCCACTTATCTAGTTAGAAATTAAGTTAAGGGTAAAATGTGAACTAGCGCCGGACGTGAGATCGCGTCGACTGTTCCGCGAGTTATTAGTAATATTCTTCGGAAAGTACTTTAAGAATTTACGAAACGAGACAATATGAAGGAGAAAAAGACGACTGGGTAAGGGAGGGGGCAGAGTAATTTTTAATACTTGTTCCCGAATTAATTTAATGCTAATAGCCAGCCGTTTGCCGACACGTTTGACACTTTTGTTCCTTGCGAAACAATTATGAGATATTAACCTACCGACATTCTTCACGGTCCTTCCCTTGTAGATGGAACGTTTGCTCTCAGAGCAATGTAGCTGTTCTAAATGTTTATAATTAAATCCTACCATTTTTTACTTCTCCTTCGTGGTAATAACGGTAGGAGCCGACATTTATCATATTCGCGTAATTGCAATTTCGTGTCGATTAACAATTCTCGTTCGCAGTGTCTTCGGGGGGCGTGAAACAAGCATAGAAACATTATCGTTCGCGTGGAACGAAATCGAGTCGTTGCACAGTTGATAATAATAACAACAGAATTATTTGTACAATGATTTGCATCCGCATGCAATCGTATCTATATCTTGGTGTATAAAGATAGATATCTGTCCGTCGAATCGAACAAAAATATGTTTGGTTGACAAAGGCCCACTAATCAACCCTTTCAAAGTAAACATCGATTTCCTGTTTCAACGCGATAATGTAAGTTGCCTATTCGCATCTGTTCGTCACCTTATCGCGCAGCTCGGTACCTAAATATTTACTCATTGAGCAGTCCCAGTAGGTATATTGTACGATAAGAAAAAAAGAAATTAACGATTTAGCAGACTTACAAATTTATAGAAAAGTTATTTCGCGATGATGGCTTCGTAACAGAATATTAAACGTGATATGGATGTACTACTACCGTAATAGGTATGACAAGCTAACTATCGAGCCCGGTTATAATCGCGAACACGAACAGTAATATTACACTTTTCACAAATATTTTATTCGCGGGTAATAACTTTATTTCTTTTGCTAGAAGCGATGTTTAAAGTCACGCCAACTGCCGGGGTTATTGACGTCCATACAAATATTAACTCCAGAAAGACCGAGTCACGAGTAATTACGTTAAAGATCGAGGGGGAGGGGCTCGTTGAGCGCAGAAAAACACAAGTACAGCAAGAGTAATGGTAGTTTGGTATGTTGGGAAACAATTAATACAAACAGTAAGAAAGCGTAGTAATTTTGTTCATCAAATTTTCCTTTCTCAACGTCCTCTATAATTTTCACGCATCGTTTGCATATTTCTTACGTATTTGGAAATGTTTTACGTAAAATTCCGCGATCTATGAACGAAACTCGGAACATTTTCACAGGACGGTTCGTTATTGAACGCGATCGTTTTCATCGTGCGACAAAATGAAAAACGAACAAACAAATAAAAGAGGGAGATAAGTGGTTAGGGGGTTGAAAGAAAAAACGAGTAAATATAATATTTATCCAGATCCTAATTATGAACCACGAGGTATTAAATGAAGCCCTTCGTGTCCCCGGTAGTAATGGCACTTATATGGTGTCCTATAGTGGATTACTTTACCATAGTGCCTATATACCGATATCCAGAGCAGCTGCCCGGAAGAGCGGCCACGACACTTCCTTCCTGGTCGCCTCCTGCCTATCTAGCCACTTTTTTACGGTGTCCCTGTCTTCTGCTCTCGAACCCGCACGAATGCTGCGAACAATATTCGTCACCGATACTCCTCTCGGTCACTCTCTCCCTCCTCTCTTTCCGCTGTTGAGCAATTGAGCGCCGATCGATCAATTCGGTTCACCCTGTACTCACGTCTAAGGTAAACGTCCCCGTTTCTCGCCACAATTATCATATTTTGCTCAATTTAACAATTAAAATATTATTTCTTAACGTCAACAACTATTTCACTTTTGATGGAATCTTGATTCCAAATAAACGGAGTATCGAGGTTGATATTTGACATAATTTTTGTCGTTTCGTTTGTTACCAATAATAGCATACGACGGGACTTGGATTGTCGTTAAAAATGCGAAATTGTTCGGAACAATGAAAGTTCCACGTATAATTCATTTTCGCGGGGGGAAGCAAGTTCCCATAGCTGCACAGCGAAAACCATAAACTCGTCCATTTGTCCCACCTGTACAAGGAAGGTTACACCCCCTCCTGTTAAACCGTGAATCGCGTACCACATCATCCCCCTTTTTCTGTCGCGTATCGTGGGAAGTGTGCACATTTGCTCATCGATTGTTTTTCGAAGCCCCGGCGAACGGCCGTGTCTGGTCAAGTAAAAACATATTAAAAACTACGAATCGACCAGCGATTTTCTCGAGGGTCTCGCCAGTACTTCCGACAACGTTCCTAGTATTTCCCTTTGTTTGCGCTCGCGTCCCGACGTTGCTTCTTAATGAAACGTTTCTCGAAACCATACGCGTTTAATGATTGAAAGCTTGACAAACGAGTGTGGAACTAATTCGGCTCGCTGGGGTTTCGTTTCTTCACGGATGGTGCATTAGCAGATTCTTAACGCGTTAACAACAGATCGGGGAGATCTCCTTTGCGCTTTAAAAATACATACTAAGCAGTGACCGGCTGTCCATAAGGGTTGCAGAGCCACAGACCCCTTTATATCATCCTTTTAACAATTATTTTCATCAAAGTAGCCTCACTTTATTCATTTTCGAGATTACAAAAGTTTTTTCTGAGTTTCTTCTAAATTCTTTGACTTTAAAAATTGAGACTTCGATGTAAGACGTGAAACTCAATTACTATAAGTTGAATATGAAAATCAATACGGATGGGAAACGTGTTATATATTAAGTAAAATTGTTTGCAGAATCAAAAACAGAAGCATCGTTTCGTTCGTAGACCGTGTGTCGAATAAAAAATTCTTGCAACGGAGAACGCGATAGTGTTTTCCAAAGAAAATATAGTAAGCTCGTGTGAACGAATGTGTAAGTGACCGTATAGTCTCCTTACCTTGAAATGTTAATTCCCAAAGATAAGTAAGTACCTTGGTTGAGTGACACTCGCCGCTTCAAAGAGAATATAATATTTGACGCTGATTTATGTCTTCCCCGGGCGAATTTTCATTCAGTGTCTTTGATGATTCCGCGTGCACCGTATTTCCCCGTTCCTCTGCTTCGATTACAATATTTAAAAATAAAAATTCGCGAATCCCATCTAGTTTCTTTAACGTTTCGATTTTATACGATAACTGAATCCAAAGTTAACAAAATTAATTATTGGATATTATGGAATATAATCAGAGCGACATTCGTACAACGACAAACATTTATTAGCAATCACGCCTCGTTGTAGCGGTTGTTAGAACGCTGTCTATTGTCTTAACACTGGAACTACCAAATCAGTCAAAATGACCCATTTGTAATTTCTAATTAAACCTGTAAAATTGAATTTTTGGAAATTTTTTATAAGAGAATGAATAAACACTTATTTCCATTGCATTATACATTTCTTCACGAGCTATAATTGTCGTTAGTTCTAGTGTTAAACATATATGTATTTAGATTCTGGATATTCCTGAATCTATCGGGTGAATTCTTTTGTACACCCACAGGTACAAAAACGCCTATTTTACATCAGTCGTTTCAGTTTTGTATTGTATTTGTAGGATTTCCAACATTAATAACGACGGTACTGTGTGCGTAATGCATAAATCCTATCGGCAAGTGACTTCCCTTAGATCGATAAAAAGGTATCGCGTAAGACAGCGCCGCATCCTGGCACGTGCCAACGGATCCCTTTACACGTTTCCTCCTTGCCAACCATGCTATACATAACAAGCTGGGTATATCCGACACGGGAGAACCCAGGTGGATATACATAATTTCGTACCAGATGCATCTTAATGGTATAATGTTTCCCGAAGACCATCGTGTTTTGATACCGTACGCACGTGCCTCCACTCCCATGACTCGGTCAGAAAAAAAAAGGGAATCCCTTCGCCCTGTGACTCGGCGAAAAGATAATTAACAACGTTTCTCCGTCTCAAGGCGAATCATTTGAAAATATCACACAAGGTGTTCCGAGCACCGTGCATCCAAGAGATCGCTGGATGCTTTAGGAAAATCAGTCTTTACGGAAGTGTAACTCCTTGGACACGGTATATTTATGAGAACGGAGCAAGCATAGAATATTTTTAACAAGTAAATTTTCATCCTTGTAAAGTAATAAAGGGTCTGAGAGTTCCTATAATCTTGCAACTTTGTAAAATTCACGTTTGAAGTTTGGCTGTTTAAACTTAGAGCACCCTGTATACTCCGAACCGTGCACTCAACGACAACGTAACAATGAACGTCCGGGAAGTATCCCCTCCCCCGATCCTGATGAAACTTTGCAGATTCGTATCCGCGATGCAGATGATACCTCTTTTTGGCTGTATTTTTGAAAACTATCTACGAACAAATTGTTAAATACAAAATGTTGAGACAGAAAGAAACGGGACACCTTGTGTACACGAGCTCATCATAATATTTATTTCCATTTCTGTATCGACCGCGATGAATTAAACATTTTCAGCGGTATTATTACGAAACGAGTTCGTCGTCGTTATAAAGTAAAGAAGTAAGAAATAGAACAATTCTCGCCATTCACTCTTTCATCACGCGTGAAATAAATAATAACCAGTTCGCCCCGTAATCCGTGTTCCTCCGAAAATATACCGCGTTTATGAAATATTAAAAATTCCTTACAGCGAGACAGTCTCCGATCTTCGACGTTCAATTTTGTCGTTTGAATTCGAAATTGACAACCGAATTAACGATATGCATATTTCAAGCAGACGGAAATCGATACCAGACAATGCTTTTTATTCGTCTTAACGCGTTCGCTGTTATCGAATGTGCTCTGTTGCTTATAAATTTTTAAATTAGCGTTATCGAGAACCCCTTGCAACGACAACCAGGCATCTCGAATAATTCTGTTTGTCCTCGGAATCCGTTGGACGCGTCGCGATCCACGCGATCGGTGGATGTTTTACGAAATCGTCAACTCTTTATTGCATTATAAATGCCATAGATATTTTCGAGTTATTCCAAATAACCCGCAGAATGTGGGTCGCTGCGGGAATCCTCGGAACACGATCCTCGCCGCGGCTGTTCTTTTCAGAGAGTGCATTCAGACGGTCTTGTGCACTGGCCTCGTTAAAAGAGTGCTCGCACCGGCACTTAAAATACTCCTGACCGCATAGGGGTGAAGAACGCCAAGATATTTTCAAGATGACTCGAGTTTTCTGGACACATCCAAGTGCCCATATGTATCACTGCCGAACCATACAAATATACGGGCCCCAATCTATCTGGCCCACTGCACGAAACGTCTCGAGGACACCCAGGTTCGATTCGACAATTTCTCATCGAATTCCAATGCTGAGAATTCCATTCTCCTCGTCTCGTTCCACTACCAGCATGATCTTTGAACACGTTGTGCGTCGTATATTATAAATATTCCAAGTGTACCTATAGGAAATTCTAAAGCCACTTTTCATCTATTTTAAATAGAAAGAATTCTCCCTTACTATGTAAATTAAAGTTATTTATTACAGATACTTTCTATCTATTTTTTGAAGAATAATCGAGTTCTTGTCCAAGTGTTTTGGAACGTTACTTTTACTTAATATTCGAGACAGGGTGTGTAATTAGTACCGATAACTTGATTTTTCCGACGCCACAGATGCCACGTGAAATTCAAACGTTGGTTTCAGAGGCGTAATGAACATTTTCTCCCATGGTTGGCTAATCTGCGATTAAGATCTCGTAACGGTGAACTCCTTTCCTCTTCTTATTGATATATACCAGACACGCTCGGCATGTGGTCAATGTACTTTGAACGATGGAACTTCTAATGTTCCCGTTGTTCGTGCTTTATGCGTTCTACCGTGTATTTACCGAGGGATGCTGGTGGACAGATGTGTAAGTGGTCGCACTCCGCGGATAGAGAATTTCTAGTGAACTCCCTTCAATGGAGATACACTGTGCCCCGGGTCCTTGCTATACTATTAATCGGCCAAGGATGAATTCACAATTATTTCCGGTTAATCGAACGTGCAGTACCATTTCTAGCCATTGTACCACACCGAGTAAACAACATTTTACGCAAAGATAAACTTTGCAGGGAAAACTAAAAATTAACTCGAATCCTGCATTCTTTCTTTTCGAGATACGATTAATCTTCTTCACTGATTCGAAGTTGCTAATTTAATTTTAAATGTGACTGTCTAAGGGAAGAGCAATAGCTGTTAGGATCGGTATTTGTCAATTTTTGACCTCGCATTTCAATTCCCGCCTCTTTCATCGCACCCCAATCGACTGCGTCGCAGACTCGAGTACTTTGGATCGCGTTCGCGTTTCGTATATCGAATGCATCACCATTACTGGCGAACGTGGACGTGTAGGGGCCACTCCACGCTCGATTGAACGCTGCTATGCCACGAATCCTCCCGAACGAAGATGCACACGCACAGTTAAATATGTCCTTTCGAAACGGGCGACAGCCCATTGTTATTCATAGTGCGCACTTGACACGTAAAAAGCTCATGCACAGATGCGTACGAATAATCCCGCCTCTCCGTGTACACTGGTATCAGAACTAATATATTTTAGCGCTGTACAAAGCTCGTTGGTGCATACAATCGATCGCGAAAGTCTTCTTACACGCCCTAGAAAAGTCACTTGGAAGGAACTAAAGAGCATTGGTAATTTGGGACACTACAATAATCAATTTTCGTTTGTTCGAAAAAATTCACATCAACGCCATTCAAACGGAATAACGCGTAGCAGGAATATTTTAAAGGTCGAAGGATGGTTGGAACTTTCGAGCAACGAAACAGAAAACGGATTCGTTTATCCTTCGAAAGTTTCGGGGACCGTCCACTAATCAAGCAGAATTGGCAAACGGGACGATTAGATGAAAGTTTTTACGGTGCGTCAGAATTTCACGCTCGTCCACGAGGCGAAATTTAATTTTCCCGCTCGCGTCGATCAGATCGCAATCACGAGCCTCGATCGTGGTCGTTTAGGCTAAAAGTTACGACCCACCGTACCTTTTTCCTTTCTTTTTCCTCGATCGGCGACGAGCAAATACAATTATCGGGACATCAAACACGATCGCTTGCCGAATCCTGGTTCGCAGAGGGTTGTCGCGCGATAACGGATAATGTATGGCGTCGTAAAACGTTTGTGACAACGAATTAGAATTCTACGGAATTTTATTTACTCGCGTATATCTGTTTCAAGATACAAAATAATAATAAATTGCTTTCTCGTGACGTTCGTTATTTTCGTAGGCGCGATCGTAGCAATTATCGTGCTCGAATCTCGCGCGAAATCGACGCGTCTGCCGATCGCGATTTATGACAACTGCGCAGGACCACTCTGATATACCTGCGCGAGACGATTAATTCGTTCTCAGTTACCGAACGAGCGCCAAGAGAAACAGTACATCTATCTGTGCCACGGAAAGTAAACAACTCTTAAGGAGTGATTACACCAGCCATTTTGTAGGTGTTTTTTTTTAAATAAATTGCACAGGAACAAAAAAGAGTTTATAAAACGTGAGAAAATATGACAACTGCTTCGATTAGCCGGTCGATTCGTCGAATTGTTACGCGACGAGGGCGCGTGCCCCGCCACGTGCTGACTGATTTTATCTATGAAAATAGAGGAAAGTAAGTTGTGCATGGGCCACCATATCGGCACGAGGTAATACCCGTTAGCGTATAATAACCAATAGGCTTTAGATGCCGATGAAAAAACGGACGATATCTATTTATGGGGGCAGGCGTCCATCAAGTATCTGATTTCCTTTTTAATCGAACGTGTTTTCACGATACGTTCTATCGCTGGTCGACGCTCCCCTAATGTGGCTACAAAATTATCCGAAAACGTCCAAGATCTTCAATATAGTGTCCCTAGATTAGCCAGAAAATGTTATTTTGAATTACGGGAATATTTAATGCGGTACAAATTCGGCACATTTCTGCTTTTGGACACGGTAATTGCGTTTGATCCGGAACTCGATAAATCTCGAACGTGTATTAGAGTAAGCGGCACACCGTATTTCCTGATTATTGCGTCTATATTAGGTATCGATCTCGAAGCGTTCGATGCAAATAGCGTAAAAATTTAATTACAAATTCGCTTTCCTTGTGATTCGTCTCTTGGACAGTTTTAACTAATAATCATTGGTAGTTGTCGCGATTTTTTGGGGCCCGTAGAAATCTGGTCGCGCCTAGGTGCGTCGGAACAAATCCGCCCGAAACGATTCACGGGCATTTTGACGGGGTGGTGTTCGCGTGTTCGCGTGGTCCGATGCTCTGGTGTGTGAAAATGCACACGTGCCGTGGTGGCCCGTGCACGACGATAGTGAAAAGGTATCAGCGCCCCGGCGAAACGAGTGTACGCGGCACGCGTGCACGTATACGCGTCGCGACACCCTTACGAATCCTTCGAGCCCGGTGTACCTAAAGTTCCGAAGGGTGCACGACCCCCTCGCTGTACACACATGCAGATAGGGCCAGGTGGTATGACGTGGCTCTGTTATGGGGGCGCGTATGGGGGTTCTTCTGCAGGCAGCTGCAGCTTGATTCCGACAATGCACCGGCACAAAAAGCCCAGAAAGACCACCGCGGCTTCGTAGCGTGCCCTGGTACCGCGATTATGCCAGGGGCAGACTTGCGCCCATAGGCTTAGGCACTCCCGAATTTCTCTACCCGTGATTTCGAATTCATTTCCACCGTAAAAGCAAATACAAAATCACTACGAAACCATCAACGACTCACAAGTTAGGACAAACTAGAAAAATATCAATCGATTTGTTCGATCACTCTTCTTCGGGATGAACGAAACAAATGCGACTGTCGTTGGATTTTTTGTTAGTTCTTAAATTTATAGGCCTGGAACAGACATTTAGACAGCATTTAGAATAACAACATTTGAGTCTCGAGTATCTCAAATCCATGAGTTATCGTTGATGTTTATGACGCCCCATTTTCGTAATTTAAAAATTACTATTTACCAATATTTGAGACGGAGAGAGTCTAGCTTTACGATTTGAATTCCATATGGTTCGGCGTGTGGATTACGCCAATGGGGGGCCGTCGAAGACGTCACGTGCACCTTGAGCACAAAGTCTCGAAGACGCGTGTGTTCGTAAGAACCGGTGACGTCACGGTGTATACGTCAGAAGGAAGCAGGTTGTATCGGTTTCGTGCCCGTGGGGTAGCTTAAGGTGCACCAAGGTCCATTCACCAAGATATATCTTTAGACGCGTGCCACCGAACAACACCGTCTCTTAAAGGGGGCACAAAGACGATCGTATTCACCAGAGTACACACAAAGATGGTTAGGTGCACCATACTCTGCACCCCAACAGGGGCGGAATATCGATCAAAAGAGATGCTCAAGGCACCGGATAACTGAAACCTATTAAAGATATTAGCCTTTTCTCGCAGGATGCTGAAAATAAGCGAACAATTTTATGTGATCTATTTATTTAATTACATTCTATGCATTTGTTGTCAACGTGTAGCAAGAGCCTATGCTTTTGCAATAGAAATCTTAGAGCAAAAGTTTGCTCGTGTCAGAATTCGATAAAGTAATTGTTTAATAACCGTTTCGGTTAAAACCTTTGCACGAACTTGAATACTGATTTCGTTGCAGCGTGTCGTTATAAAAAAAAACAAGAAAAAAAGTGAAAGACAATTGAATGGAACAACGTCCACGCGGTCCTTGGAACGTGTAGTTAATTAACATAAACGTGTAACGCCTGTTCTAGATCATTTCAAGCGTGTTTTACGAGTGTCGAGACGGTGCGCCTCATCGTTTGCTAAATTAACCACCTGTTACGTGTTTCTGCTGCAGCAATGGCGCGATCGTCACGATCGAACACATTCGAGCCCGTGCGTGCCGCACATGGAACGCGAGCAACATCGATGACCAGCCTGAGATACATTTATCTGCATACTGAGTACGTATCCAATTAATTAATAGCTAAGCATCGTAATGCTGCACGCGTTTGTAAACACGGAACCATATGGGCTAAGGTACAACAGATTGTACAATACACCTATCCTCTCCTGTCAGCTAATTAAAAAAAAAAAGAAGGAACCACCGGGACGATCTTTGAATCTACTTAACTGTAATTAAAAAAAGAACAAACATTCAACAGCCGCTTTTAAACCGAAATGTTAGGAATAACTATGATCGAGGTTCGCGAGAATCATTTTTTCTAGTCAAAATGTGCTTATATTGCGAGTAATATTTCCTGGATCGCTAATATTTGCCCTTCGCTAGGGGCTCGCAATGATTGGTCCTGTTATTGGAGGGTTTGATGCCTACTTATGGCAGTCCATCAGTGTAATTACACCATACCCATGCAATTATCCGGGTTTGCTTAACAATGATTTCACGAAATCCCTCTACGGTTGCACCAACCCCTCTAAATACAAATTCATAGTCATCAAAAATCGAAGAAATTGCGGATCGACTGTTCGAACGCATTTTTCCTAACTTCCCCGTCGTTTCTGGACAAAATGGATATTACACTTTTGGTCGTCGAGGGTTCGTAGAAACCCTTTTCGTGCTAACGAAAGAATTTTTCGTTTCCGACCGGCTCCGTTATTTAGCATAGGCGTAGATCGCGCGGATAAATTAGCAACTGCGCCGTTTTGGCGTCGATGGTTGAAATCAATGAATGGGGTTTGTATTGGTCGTCCCGGGGAAAGGAATTGGCTCGTGTCGACCTCCTCTGGAGTGGCGGCACACGTCGCTGCAGGAATGCATCCATTCGTGCTAGACGCGTGCAGCCTAGGATGCAAACAATGGCGAAAATCATGCATTGTGGCGGCTCGCATTGTAAGTCGGAAAGCTGTGACATTGAGTTGAGGCAGCTGCGTGCTTCCTGCCCTCCCCTCGCCGCTCGTAGATCTCTCTCTCTTTCGTCATCCCCTTCGACTGGTTCCAGGCTATTCAGGGGTGGAAGGGTCCCGCCGCCGTATCTGCACAGAAAGCAAATACTTGCTGAAATTTCGTTTGCCCAGTATTATCTTTCCCAGAACTGGTTGGGCTCTTTAATGTCGCCTCCGACCCATTAATTTTTTTTTATTATCGAATTACCGCCGCAGATGCGAGCCACGACGATCGATTTCCATACTGGTCCTTCTCTTTCCTCCGACGCTGGTCTTCGTTTATATTTTTAGTCATATTATATTTATACAGAGATTTTCTAAGAGTTCCTTGGGGTTAAATTGTCACGGTCGTTGCTCCGAACCGAACCGTATTTCGCGTGTTCGCGTGTAAAGAGTTGAAGAATGAATCGAAACGCGAAACTGGGATCTGGTGGTCCAGCCGAGCACCTGGACAAATTCATTCAAGAGGATGCGTTAGCACGCCTCGAACAGATGCGTGGGTTTTCAGTCTATTGCCGCAGGCGGTTCGAATCGATCGTTACGAATCAGGACTCTTTTTACCGCGGCAAATACCGAGTTGCTAGTACCGATTCGCGTTTGAAATTTTAACTTTTCAAAGTATAAGCCAGTCGATGAAAAATATATTTCTGGCTCGTCTTGGAAGAATTTCTGGGGCAGGTGGGCGCGCCGGAATACGCAGGCACGCGTTTCATTATCCCGCGGAAATGAATGAATCGACGAAAACCGAAGGAAACGAGAAGCTAGAGACCTTAGAATCGCCCGAAAGGCTATTCGGTTGTCCGCCAACGTATGCACGTACACGCGAGCCTAAGTACATTCCCGCGTACGGTGTACGTGTACGCGAGTCGAAGTCATGAATGAAAAAGAAGTAATACGACCTACGGCAAGAAGCCGTAGATACGTTTCTCTCCGTGCCCCCCTTCGCCTCGGAGGGTCCAAAACGTTACGGTGAATGAAACCATAGCGTGATGCAGTGGAAAAAAGTTGACAACGTTGTCGTGGAACTTTGTCGGTGTTAGTTTCGAAAGTAAAAATTTTCTTTTTTTCGCTTCCAATGGTCGGAACTTCCGACCAAATACTGTGAAACCAAAAAACACTCCAGATTTATCATTTGTTTTCCAAAGTCGCGTAAGATTTGGATAAGTGAAGATTCATTCAATTTTCTTTTCATTTGCGTGCATAAAAATAGCAATGAATATATGAACGTAAAGAATGTAGTCTCAATAGAGCGAATATTTCACAAACAGCATGAAATCGAAGTTGTACGATCGAGGGTTTCTTCCCCTGTTGGATGCATCGTGAATTAGGGGTTGAACTCGTAAAGATAAGTGAGTAAAATATCGTGCATGTTCATTGTCCTGTGGCGAAACGTCTTTCTAAGTGAAATACACGATTTTATCGTTTTTGAATTTTGCGTAACTTACGCGGGGTTTTCACGCGCGAAGTTTATTGACGCGACTCGGCTGGCGCCAGTTGTCTTGCATACGGAAACGCGACAATTCGACTGGCGCCACTTGACTGTCACCAGTAATTCCTTCGACAAAGAGCAAATGTACTTTTTGGGGTGAATCTTCCTTATAATTTAAACAAGTGTCGCCTTTGAAAACGTTTTCGTCCAATTTCGAGTGCATCGAACGAACGAACATCGGCAAGTTCACTCGAAACTTAACCCAGACTTGTCTCGATGTTTAAAAATACGATATAAGAACGGCTTGCATCGTCGCGTTTCTTAGCGATTTGAAAGGTACGAGTTCTATGACAAGTTTAATACTTAGCGAATCGTATTTGTACCTTAGACAGCATCTTGTTTTTAAATTACATAAAGGACCAATTTTATGAGATAAAACTGTCAGATTTCCTATTGATCGTTCACTGTTCCTTAAATTGATAACAAATTCGATACCGCTTGCTGTCGACGAAGAAACGATAAAATTGAGAAATTGGGACAACGAATCTTTGGAAATAAACTCTGATTAGATTTCGAATTATTATATTAACGATGTTATGTGAGAAGTTTAATAATAATGCCTTTATTTCGAGCGCCGAAGAAATCGACCGCTTCTTACGACGAATTACAAAAGAATTTGAACGCGGGAAATCACTACGGATATTTGTGCAAAACGTATGCAAAATAATGAAACCAATTATACGATCGTTTCATAATTCCTATGATATTCGACAGACACTGTTTGCACGAGGGTTCGAAAGATGCTGAAGAATTTGGGGGTCGAAATAGACCAAGTAAATTCTGGTTATAATACGATAGGAATTATATCGAAGCCCACTTTGGTACTCTTGAATACTCTTTATTTTCACCAACAAAAAAATTAGTAAGAATTTAAAAAAGCATGCACTCTTGAGGAAGAGAGCGAAGGGAAATTTGAATGTATGACAGCAGAATCGTGTTACTAGTGTTCTGGATTGGTTTCGCGTAAACGATCGCCTAACGGCAACCCTACAATTTGCAGCGAAACTCGCGTCTTCCGGTGTAGGGGTCCGAGAGGGTAAGAATTCCTCTCCGCGAGTAGCTTTGGGGCGGTGGCAGTCGTTCTCTTGAATGGAGAAAAGATTATGAGGCCCCTTTCCTTGGAGGCGAGTCTTGGGTCGAGGGTGCGTCGTGTAAATAGAACCTGGCGAGCAGAAGGTATTACACGGGCACGCGACAACCGAGAAACAGGTCTCACTGTCTTCGGAACCCCAAGAAACTTGTAAGCCAACGCCTGCTTATTATTTGACAGTCTTTGTCCCGAGATAAAGGTGTAAGGTGGACCGGAAAGGCAACTGACTTATCCCAACCACCTTCGTTACCCTCCAACACTGTTCAAGACAGTACAATAACATTGTTTCACGCTTCATTGTCTTGGAAACCACAGTTAACGAGTACTTTCGGATACAAATATGTTTACTTCGACGAGAGTCACCAGAAGGTTTTTTGGAAATAAAACTGACAATGAAGAACACTCGCGCTGAAGCTCGATGCAGAGATCTTTTTCGAAGTTTCTTTCGTGTGATGGAATCCAATAGCATCCCTTAAAGTCGAAGTACCGCGTTACGTGGCGAAATTAATTTCTGATGTACTGTCTGTGGTCGGTTGCCTGTATAGTCATGGCGCACGGCATAAATCCAATCCTAGGTGGGTAAACGGGTGCACAATACGTGTCCCCCCCCTAGCTCCACCCCCGCTCGTTCACGCACGAGTCGGTATCTGGGCAGGATTGGCACGCGTGTGTTCGAAAACACGAGGAAAGAATCGGCAGACGAGGAGAGAACGTTCGCTGCACACACTCTCTCGCAGAAAAACTACCATGGAAGGAGTAACGGGGTTCCCTTTTGGTGGAGTTATGGGGTGAGTCATCACCTGGCTTCAGCCCATAAAGGGGGAAAGTGGGCTCATAGGACTGCCGCGTTATGGTCGAGGGGAGTACGGGTGGGGCGCGGAGAGATTCCGGGTGGTTGAGCTGCAAAAGGCAGGTGAGGATAAGGACACGAGCCAAACGGGCGCACCTACAGTGATAGAATGTATTTTTACGCTGCAAAAGTGTTGTCCGCTGAATTCGATAGGATAAACCACCTAATACGTATTCCTAATATGCCTGATATCGCTCCTAAGTTGTGAAAAATATCGCTATTTCAGGACCATACCTGTAAAAATACTGAAATATATACACAGAGCTGTGAATAATTAATTATACTTGCAACTCGATGATCAGATAGATTTTGTTTATCTTTTGTTCGAATCAAGACTCGATGCTAGCCACAGATAATAACTCGATCCTGAACTCGTAAAATCACTTTTTTTTTATAGAAGAAGTGTATTGTACCGCTGTAATTATTTATCGATTTAATAGATATTATAACAACTCGAGTGCCAACCCCGTTGGGGTCTCGCCTCGCATTATTTCTCGTGGAAGAAACGAAAGTAGAGGATTCCAAAGAGGGGGATCAAAGCATGTATTTCCAATACATATATTAACTGTAACGCGTGAGCCTATCTACGTGGTTGGAAAGTATCGTCTTTCATTAAAATTACCCTGCTGTCTGGCAATCGATCTGCGTTGCAGCGTGTCCATCATGCTAGGTATCTTCCTCGAACGTTTCGCGTCGGTGTTAAATCGAACGAAATCGAACCTTTTGCAAATTATTAAAATAAAAAATTCATCATTTTTTCTCGTTTCATTTTATATTATTTTAATTCTACCATTTGTTCGAATACAAATTTTATTTTTTCGAGATTTCTAGACAGTTTGAAAAACACTGCTATTCTCCAAGTTTGATCATCGATATGTTCCCCTCCCCTCTCATTGCAGAAGACATTAACGTGGAAATGCTCGATAATTAAATGAATTTTTTGCTTTAATTGCTTCGTTATTATCGTGTTTGGCAAGAAACTTATTGCCAGGAATTGTATAACAGACTTCATGTATCTGTGTTCCTCGATCGATGTCGTAGGGAGGATCGCTAAACGCCGATGCCAGGTTTCCATGAACAGGTTGAAAGTGATCGAGTCGAACGACCACGAACGAGGCTTTCAATTTACTCTGTTACGTTTCGCATACTGCGTGTATGTACGTACACGTGTTCTCAATTACTTCGATCGATGGTCAGTCCGTGTATTATGTGTACGAAATCGATTACTGCTGTCAGAACTTTTTGTACTCTCCTAAACATACAAGTCGATTATTTCGTTTATTTTCTCTTTCTTCTATCATTAATGCTATATCTCAAAAGTGTACTCCTCCCATTCGGCCCAATGTTTTTCAAACTCGCGGAGGAAAGAAAAATTTTTAATTACCTTTACAACATTTTGTCATGGATCAAGTTTGACCCGAGTATAAATCTTACTACAAGGTTTTCAATTTAATTTTCGCGTTGTTATATTTGTAGTATCTTTTATTTATTTGGATATAGAATTTGTTGACCATCGTTAATATAATTGTTCGATCAGTGTCTGTAGTTTAATATGATTAAGATTGGAATTTTCCACAAACAGTATGCAATTCATTTAAATCGTAATGATCGATGGTTACTTCGATTAATATTTATCGAATGCTATAACAGACGGACGAGAGTGTGCACGACAGACACGCGCAGTCTATAACTTTTTAAAAATTCTACCAACAAAAATAATGCACCCGGTGAAACTTCACCGGTGGGGTAATAATTTCAGTTCTTTCGAAGGGATGTCGTGAAAGTTATCGTAGCGAAAAAACAACCTTATCGATTGTTCGTTTACTGCGTTCGATCGGTTCTAGATAAAACATTCAAACGTTGATTTCAAGATTTATTTAACTTTTTAGTTTCTATTGAAACTTCGATCGCGAAACTTTTTTATTTTTTGTTTTCAACTAGCGGAGGAAAACCTTCCATACTCTAGATTATAACAATGCCTGGGATGAAACTTTCTTTTTTTCTTCGATCGAAGTTTCCAACCACTGCCTCGAATTAACAATTTCTACAAACTTGTTTAAACAATTCGATCGTTCGTAATTTTTTGCCTGAATTTAATTTCCGTTCCGACGAGAAAACGTAGATACACGATCGAGTTTATAATTATTATAATTATTCGCCGTTTAAAAATTGCTTCGAAGTAAATTACAATGTCGTGAGCGGGGGGGCGTAAAATTCGTTTTGTCCGGTTCGTTTTTTATTCCCGTGGAACGGTGCCGTGACAACGTTAATTAATAAAATCTTATGGTTGCGTACCCGCTAGGTAGAGGGGTGGGTATAAATCATGGTTCGGTCATAGGTGCACCATATGGCGAACGTTGAAAAGGCCTGGCTCCTGCGCAACACCCATAGACACCGTGAGGGGTGTCCATGGTGACCACGTGTCTTGCAAATCGTAGGTATCGTCACCGTCGTAACTTTGAACTCGATGGTTATTTGATCGCAATTCCATCAACGGTCAGTTAAACTTAACTTATCAATTATTTCTCTCACCGTCTATCCTTCCAGAATGTGGGGAATATTTTATTATCCAGGATATACCATTCTGTCCCACGGTTATCGTACATTTCCTCGTCCGGTTTAGAAAATATAAATTAACGTACAAACGTAATTTTCTCGAGCAAACTTCTTTCCGTTATTACGTTGCAACCGCATATTTTAAGTTGTCATTTTTATACACGCAGGTTTTAGCAAATTCAGCGATCTTCCGTCGTTTACAAAACATTTAGTTTTGCATCCAAACGTGAAATTTTCTCGAAGAAACTTCTTTCCGTTATTACGTTGCAACCGCATATTTTAAGTTGTCATTTTTATACACGCAGGTTTTAGCAAATTCAGCGATCTTCCATCGTTTGTGCATCCAAACGTGAAAGTATACGACTTGGCGCAGACGCGAAGAGAAATTAGTATCGTAGAACCATTAGACCGCGAGTAAATGGTAAATGAGTGGAATAAAATAGGTTTTCCGTTTGAATGTTCCGATCGGTCCGCCGATCAATAATAGAGCGATTGCAATAATCCTGGCTGCGGTTAATAATAAACGCGCTCGATCGTTCGTTGGTTCCTTACGGCCGGACAGGAAGTGTCGATTCGTTTCTGAGACAAAAACGTCGGATAAAATGGAGACAGAGATCGGGATTGTCGATAGAACAGGTAATGAATTATCGAAGACGTCGAAGCCAACGGGACAGGCGATACCTTATATCCTTTCCTCCGAGATAGATTTGTTCCAACGTAACCAGAAACGCGATTAGCGTTGGTGACATTTCGTGCATCGCGACGACATATTTTTGGATTTCCGCCGGGACCAATGATATTCGAGTATAAAAATATTTAATCGATCCAACAAACATGTATGAAACTTGTCGTTCTCGTTAGATAAAACTGTTTACATTCACCGATATCCGATTGCAATTATCTATCGTGGACCGATCTGGACGTTTTGGATTTATTGGAAAACATATGCACGCTTCGTGTATTTCTATAGTTTCTATAGATACATAAAACTGGAATTTAATTCTATTATCTGAAAATTCCCTTATTGAAGTGCTGTACAACGGTTTGAAACAGCTATTTCCGGTACCGTTTCGACCACTGGTTTTCCAGGAGAAAAAATTTCGAAAGTTATTCCGCCGTGTCAACGAGACACCGCAGGCAACGTGAATACATCCAGCAATTTAATACCGAATTTGCAAGAAATTTGCCTTGCAATCTGTTCGGAGGTAGCGTGGCATCGGAGAGAGAACAGGGGGTGACAAGGGACACCGGAAAAACCGTTTAAGAGCCACTCTCGATGCAAATTCATTGCAGCCATTTGCATCTATCTTCGTTCGATCTTGGGTTAGGATTCAATTTATTTTTCGCGGGATTGTTGCAGCGGTAGCATCCAATTAACCCGCTCGATTTCTCGAAGGTCGATCCCCGGGAGCCAAAGTCGGAAAACCACATACGAGAAATTTTAATAAAATCGTTCCACGGTCAAGTTGTAGCTTTTTCCCCTTTCTACTCAATTTCGAAGAAAAGCCCCCTCAAAAGTGCGGGGGACTCAAAAATCTATTACGTCTTCGACACTTCGCGTCGAGCCTTAACTTATTCATGGACCTGTTGAGGCGTTCAAGATGCGTTTAGGGCGGGGGAGAACACGCGTCCCTCCTGTCGCAAGTAGATATAAGGGTAGTTAGCGCCCTTCCGCCATTCAGGGGATGAAATCACTACAGTGACCAAGGACTCGTAAAATTGCCCGTTTAAAATACAGCATGCTACCGTTTCGCAGCATCGCGCGAACTTATGGCTCTTTAATATCCCCTATGAATGTTAATATCGATTCAATTTTTCGATACGCGTATAATTATTTCACCATCGAGCCCCTGGGCTCTTTTCTTTCATCTAGTCTAGTCAAATACATTTCTCTCGTGTTCTTTGCACATAAATATTTCTGTAACTTCTACCCATTTCGTGAAATGTTTCCATTCGTTGTTCCCGAATGAAGTTTGACCAACTCCGGGTCAAAATGACCCCCAGATTCGGTGTACGGGGATCGATGGACGTTTCGAATCCGAATTTATTTCTGCCTCGACTCCCGGTGTGCGTCTGGCTTTATTGGGTTTCGAGAATTCGATGTTTATCGGGATTGATCGCATACCTGGCATGACGAGGCATGCGTCGCCACAATAATTACCAAGGGATGCGTGTCTTTACGCACCCGGTCGGAAGGGTACCGCGTTCACCAGGAGGGTGCCACACGCAACTCGCCACAGCGACTATGATTCACCTGAACCATCGTGTTACTATAGTTACTTGATACCTACTCGCTTAAGCTCGCGAGAAAGACCAAAAGTTTTCCGCGTCCACCGCGTTACGAAACATCGTTCGAATAAATTTTCATCGATCATTATACTCCAGGATTACCCTCCAAGAACTCTCCACAGACTCGAACTATCCTAACCAGCGATGCGAACCTAAACACTAGATTTACGGAAGCAGTCAATTTTACGGATATCTGATTCCATATTTAAAATTGCAAAGTAAATATTATTTTTTAACAACTTACGTTGAATTTGATTCTAATTAAAAGAAAAATCGTATTATAAGGTAATCGTCAACATCAAAGGCATCAATAAATTACGATCAATGCTCGTAAATCTAGTGTTAAAGAGTTCGAAAATCTTGAATATCTCGATAATTTTTCGACTGGAGACTTTCGAGAGTTCCAGAGTTTCCAATCATCTTACTTTTCGTGAGACACTTTCTCGACAGAGATTACTTTCGTTCGTTTACGATAAATACCACGATCGTTTTGCATTATTCAGTCGACCAATCGCTTTTCTTTCTTGAACGTATACCTCTGGCAATAATTACGATGTTCCTTTATCGTTTTCTTATTTATAATTCCTTGGGTTTGCGCGTGTATACACGTACATATCGCGACTTTCGTTAGAATGTATTTAACGAAACTTCTGCGGAGCGTCGTATTCGCGATTAATTCGTAAAACTTTGATTATGATCGATCGAGGTTTCTGCCGCGGCCGGCACTCGAAACGCGTGGTTCGGTAATAACATATTAAAGCATAAGTTTCGTTAAGTGTCTGCAGAGTGCTCGCAAATTCATGCATCTTCTCGTTCGAATGCAGCGAAGTCTCCGGCATCTGACACAATAGGGAGATAAAATATCATTTGGATAAGGGAATCTTTGAATAATAACCAAGTTCTGCATTCTTTGAAATCAATTATTTTAAGTCTGCAAATGAAGCACATCATTTAATTTCGTCTTAACGGTAAATTATTTTCGATCAATTTCGATACTAATAGAATTTTCGATAGATTTAAATCTAACCCAATAAACCTAGAGTGAATTTGTTATTAGGATAATAACATTATCTAATCCTATTACCTATTAACATTAATCCTACTGGTATTATTACGAGTAATTCTTGTTTAGGGGCAAAGTTTTGGTCTTGGCGAAGTTTAACATACATAAAAAGTAAATATAGCTTTAGTGCCAGAATATCTTTCTCTGTAGTCCCTGCCATAGCTATATGTACTACTCGTACTAAATACAGAACTGTTGCTTCTTTCTTTCGTATCAACGGGACTTGAAAAATCGAGCACACCAAACGCAGGCGATTCCTTTCCTTTGAGTGCGTTGGTTAACGTGTCGATATTCTCTAACAAAAGAAAAGCGTAGTTTTTTAAAATCATCTTTAACTTAAAATTCACACAGAAATATCAATTTTCTGGCAATCTAAATTAGAATAATTCTATCAATCTTGTATACGAAATGTATGATAGAAGACGAGATTTCTCAACTGTGGATGTAGACTATTCTTCGAACGTACTCTGAGAATTTAAAAATAATTTTCTGGCGATCTAAATTAGAGTAATTATATCAATCGTGTATACGAAATGTATAATAAAAGACGAGATTTCTCAACAGTGGAAGTAGACTATTCTTCGAACGTACTCTGAGAATAAATTTGAAAATATTTTGGAAAATTTCTGAATACGTTCAGATCCGCGTAAAGGATTGTAACAAGTTGTATCGGTGGATTAAGCACCGGGAATGACTTCACCCATTTTACGAGGTAGCAAGAACAGAAGGACGCCGGACAAATCAGTGACGATGACGGTGGGGTGATGGCGTCTAGACGTTGTCGTCGTGGATGTCGTTGACGTCGTCGCACTGACTCACTCGACACCGACATCCGACGGTAGGGGGTACGGCTAAATATTGCGTGCACGCAATGACACACGATGCTTTGAAATAGTTCCACAAGCCACTACGCGTTGATTCAGCGCTGCATCCGACTCCCTTTACTTCTTCAGGGTCACGTGAATTATTGGCACCGTACTATTTAAGGTTCCCCATCATTCACCGCCGCTCTCGCTAACTGGAACAAGAAACTGTCCGAATCGTCAAGCTCGCTCCACCGTTTCTGCGTCGCCAAAATTGATTTTAAAAATATTTTAAATCGAAGAAACACTGATATCGTTATCGCGGAAGGTCTCATCGTTTTAACACGTTGACTGCCAGACTAAACCCCTCAAATTGTCTACGAAAACGATACTCTTTTTTTTGGACATTTGGAAACTAGCATATCCACAATTTGTCGTAGAACTTATTTTTACAGCCTCTTTAAAATTTAAGTATCCTATCAAGATTTATCTTCTTTAAGATCTAATCTTGAGAAATAATTTTTCCAGCTCATCAGTGTAAATTCATATCACCCATATATTGGAAAATGGAACATCATAATCCCATTTGGAAATCAATGAAATATACCACCGTTGCGATTTATTGTTATTTTAATATTTTTCGAGAAGTTCTATAATTTTTTTCTAGACCTGAGAGGAAAGAAACATTGCTCGTCGAGCGTGAGCAAAGTGTCTGGAAAAAGATATGATTCCCAAAGGAGCCGTAGGAATAGGCGGGGCGTAATATTTTACAAAAGAATTCTATAATTGGATCCTTAATCTTGTTTACGGTGAAGAGATCAAGTGGTCTTTGTCAGGGTCGCGTATGCTCTGTGCCGGGGGACGCATTCCTGCACGGGTGGCGTCAACCAAAATAGATTCGCCATAATAGACGCTCGAGGGCTCCTTTCGTTTCTGGGACATCGGGGGAAAAACGAACTTGATCGAGCCCGGTATTTCAGGCTCTGGCCACTTTGTTCGCTTCTCTCCGCGCGATTTCGCGAAATTCAACGACTCGAGCCGCCGGAAACTACGTTAACAAACGTCGAAAAATGTCGTTTTTCTCAACCAACCTCGAATCGACTAATAACCCCGTGTGATTTACGACCAAAAGGCCATTTTGAGAATTCGACGTCGCTTATCGGCTGACCTGACATTTTAATTGAAACGTAAGGCACGCCGTGTGAACCCGAAACAAATAAAGTTGTTAACTTCCTGCGTGGAGCGTTGCAGAAGGAATGCTCATCCTCGTGAAGTTCCCACGCGATCAGAACCGCCTGTTTGCTGGGGGTCCTAAGCGAACATCGATGCGTTAATTACAGTAACGTCCCCAGCCGCCCTAAACTCGTTTGGAATTCGAACTAACGGTCGGACAATCGAAAGCGTCTAATGGCGCGTCCAAGACAAATTTTGATATTCCCACGTAACATACTATCAGGCTGCACGTGCATGGACATCCACTGCCAGCTGTTTCGTTCCGAAGTAGGGATGCTCTCTAGCTCTATTTTCCGATCGTTGTGACCAACGTGGAAATATTTTCACAGTCTCTGAAACGATCACGCTTCGTCCAGGTAGCCAATTAAATATATTATATAATACAGTTTCTCTTCAAAGGAAAGACCGTGACAATTACCCTTCTGAAACGTTAACTAATTTGCTACCAATATTAAAAATAACACTATTTGCTCGAACGGTTAGAATTGTTTAATTTTCGACTGCAAGTGTATGCCCAGGTGCGAACAACCTTTGAACGTTGGGTGTCTCGTTGAAAACGGTGGCAAGAGGAACCCCTGGAAGTAGTTGACGGTTGATCGGTGATTCATACTAATGACGAGTGCCGCTGTTCATCGATTGAATTTGTAACGCTTGCCGGAACGCACCTGCGCTCGTTACGGGCGTTCCTTTCCACGTAAAAACGAGTCCTCCTTTGCGATTCGCGACCGGCTATCGCCTACTAATTTCTAAAAGTACTTCGCAATTTACCGATAAACATCGATCGTTCCGCGGTGTGCAGCGCGATAAATAATGACCAAACGCGCGGAATCAATGGCGGATCGAGCAAGATGCAAAGATGGCCGCGCATCGAGGGCACCGAGAGATCATAAATACAATGAGACCTCGAGTTACGTTATTTATAGTTATGCGGGTTCGTAGATACACGTTCGCACATTTAAATCGCATTGTTCACTTTTACGCGCCTAATATGGTATGATAAATACGTTTCTAACGCGAAGATTTCTTTTATAGGAAACGTAAATATATTTTGAGAAACTATTCAACAATTTTGAATAATTTCGAAGACCATCGTGTCGCATTTGGCTTCGTTTTGCTACAGTTTCTGCATATCGAGAAAAATTCGACACCACTGTCGCGTATAAACACGATGATCGCGTTTATAAGTGCGACCGCAACGCTAAGAGGTGGATCAATGTTAAATATTTAACGAGACCGAGTACCCCAACAGTATTAAACACGTAAATAAGGGCGACTGGTCGTAATAACAGTCGGGCATAAGAATAGTCGTGGATCTAGGATTAAAAAGGAAAAACGTGCTCCCCTTAAAATGCCCACGTGCGAGTGCATTCTCCGCGACGTTTATGACAACAAGGGGCATGCACACATAATGCCCGTGTATTTCTGTCAGTGGCACGCGCTCATTAGAGGCTAGTTGCTTGCATCGCCGTGGGTATTGTTGCCGGTTGAACCGAACGATGTCAATAGAAACTCTAAAAAGAAAAATCCGGAATAAAGAATCCGCCCCCGTGCACCGATCCCGTGAATGGCGAACCTACAATCTGCTACCAAAATGTCGTCTAATGGGGCTGCCAGTGTCTCCGGGTTCTTTTCACACCGGGTGCCTCCCGAGGAGGTGAAAAATAACTTGCAGCCAGACAAAACTAATAGGATGCCCGTTGCGATGGCTACCGACTGACAGGGCGGAACGTTTCGTCACTGTGAACGACACCGTTCGTAAATGGCTGTTTCTCCTGCTCGTAATAAATTACCATACAGTCCGTGAAACCAACTGTTCGACGTTCGAATCCCATAACAATACAGTGCGTTGTTGATCAGTAGCAATAACCAGGAAAAAAGTGACTTTAACGTCGAGTTTGATTAATAAGGATGTCCCTTGATTAATTAAAATTGACAAAATATTCCCAACGTCCGGGTTGGGGGACGCTTAGCCCGGAATTTGGCGTTGTTTTTCCAGTTTAAAGCATCGACGGGGTTTCGAATTTCGGATCCGTTTTCGGTACACGGCTCGTTCGTCAGTTTCTATTCCCTCTCTCGGTCCTTCAATCAGCGAAATATTCGCGGAGATAGAAACGAGCGTAGTTGCGCAACTTTCACGACTTTTCTTCGGCGAATAGTCCGCGGCTCTTGCTGTTTCCCTTTAAACGAATTACGACGGTGTATTAGCTTCACTATTCAGAAGTCATCGCGCACCGGCAACCCTTTCGGATTGTACGTGAATAGAGCAATTAACGCGTACACTTCGGATCGACAGAGCGGAGGATCTAGGGACAGAGAGGCGAGGATAGGAGCTGGTGGAGCGCAGAGTCGAGCAAATATCCAGCAAATAAGCGCGACGTACGCGCGTTAATAGGGTTAAACGGAGCAGGCGCGACCTCTCCTCTTCAAAGTAACGAAGTTATTCGAAGTAACTGTCGGAGTGATCTGTCTGCAGGCACAGGCAGCTCCCGATGGACGTACCTGCGTGCAAGGTACTTCGAAACACCCTCTCGTCGCGATCATTTTTTTTTTTAAATATACTTCGAAGCTTACTAGACAACTTCCCGTTGCATTTATCCACCCACTGTTTGATATTTTTCGAGTTATGGTTATTTATAGCGCCATCTTATCGTCTATGAAAAACCAGACGTTTCAACATTTTTTTCTAGCTTTATTAGTTTCCGAGATATCGAAGGAAACGTGTTTTTCACCCTCTAAAGATACGTAATTGGGTCGTTCACCCTGGATAACAATCGGAGAACGTTAACGTTTTAGTTTTTTATTTAATAACGAAGTCGAATCGATCTGCCTTGAAAATTTATTTCGAATCACTGTCGATAGATATCGAAAGAATTTGTTGAAGAAAGCACGAACGCATTTCCAAGCTTTATAAGTGGAGATCGAAAGAAATCGCAAAGAAAAATTTTGTACGGTTTAATGACCCCTATTATCCTATGATACAAGTTTTTTCCTTCTAAGTGTATCGATATACTTTGAAACTGTAATTGTACTTTTACTTTCCCGGCTGTTATAGAATACAACGGAGGGAAAGTATCGCTATCGGTCGAGCTTTGACGCCAACGATCTCTAGCGCTTCGTGATTTTTTCGATCCTGTTCGTTCTTCTACCGTGTCTCGGGCGTGGAGCATTTTATAAAATACAAAATCGATGTTCGTCGATCTTCCTCGGGTTTAAAATGAAATATCAAAGGGTTCGAAGCGATTGTTTTCGAAACCTTTTCATCGCCACGCGTAACTTTTTGGCATCGGAGGGGGAGAGTTATCGTTGGCTAGCGCAGATCGTTTAATCGAACTCGTCGGAATCGGGGGACAGGGTCTAATTACGAATGCTCAGAGACCGAAAAAGCGTAATAAAATTAGTGGACTTAGACCCTTTTCTATGAACCCTCGTCAATCTGATCAAACGCGTCGGGAAGACCTCAAAATGAGACGGAAAGCGTGTTTCTGGTCGTTGTACATTCACGCTGTGAGATTGTTTGTTTATGGGGTGCTTCTGTATAGTTTCGACGACCCTCGACAAATACCGCCCCCTCTCTTTCTCTGTCAGCGTTTTGGCCAACGTTCGCCTTTCTCGCGGGCCTCCAATCCGGTCGAACAAACGATTCCTCTACTCTTCGGTTGCACGGTATAATGGATCGAGTCTACGTGGCCTATGAGTCAGTTTCTACAAGGGATCGAGGAGGCTCTGAAAATAACTGTTTCGAACCGCTATGTGCACATCGGTTCTTATTCAAACAGATATATCAATACTGTATCGATTCTATAATTGTTACTCAATAAAATAAAATTGCTTTTTTTAGTAAGATGCTAGACAAAGCAAACTTGCGTATAATAAATGATCAGTTTTCTTAATTCATTTATAATTAATGAATTTGATTAGACGAGAAAGCGACATGGGAGTTTTTGTACGGTAATTATTTGAAAAAAAAATAATGGATAACAAGCAGTGGACGATTCTCGGTGCGAGTGGCTCTATTTACGCTACCACACGGTCCGTATTCGCGAACGTGTGGGAACGCTCTGGTGCCTAAGGCGGGGTCGTCGTTTCCTTTGATGTTTTCTGTTGATTTTGTCGACGAGAAATTGCATTCAACATCCTGTGTATCGGATTTCGACGTTCCCAAACCGTGAGCGCGATTGTCGTCGTTGACCAGAGTCGGGCAATTTATTTTTCGAAACAGACTCAGTGTATAAATTAACGTACGTTTGTACGACAAAATCTGGGGCATCGTTTGCTTCTTCTGGACGCGATTAGACACGAAATTTATTCGGGAATGCGAGTATGGATTATAAATGATCCGGATCCACCGGTTCGGGTGGACCAAGGGGTGGGTTTAAATATAAATTCCCCGCTCCCCCCGATTATCAATCGAACGCGATGCACCCTGACGTAGATTCTGACGCGACAGGGGCGAGTCTCCGGTTAGGAAAACCCGCGTAGGGAAAAAGAAAAGCATCGGATACAGAAAGGTTCGTTAATCTAGGCGGAGGTTGGGCACTGGCACGTGTCGCGCACGCGTCGAAATCGCAAACTTTCTACCTTCTATAGCGCCATTGTGCTCCGACGTCGATCCTTGCCCCCGTTGTTCCCATGCTGAGACAACCGAATACATATTGGTACACCGTGTACGTACGCGGAACACTGATGCACCGTGTTCGAGACCGTCTCCTAGGTCCCTGCGGAGAACCGTACGTCGTAATCGACGAGAACGAACTATACGAACTGTAAAATGAGTTTGGTCGAGGGTTGTGTCGCGCTTCGTCACCTTGTTAATCATCCCTGCGCGATAAAAGATTGTTTAAGCACGGACGGGCACCGACTCTATGGGGTTTTCCAATTTGGAGATTCGAATCGAAACAAAATGGAGATGGTGTTTCATTTCGATGACAAATTACAGGTTGGGATTCTCGGTGCTTGTAAATTACGCTCCAAAGTAACTGCACGGTTCAAACAGACAGTCTTGAAGTCTAATATATAACAAAATATATAACTAACTAACTGCAAACAAACTAACTAACTGACAAACAAACAAACTAACTAACTAACTGACAAACTAACTAGCTAACTGCAAACTAACTAACTAACTGACAAACTAACTAATTTACTGCAAACTATCTAACTAACTGCAAACTAACTAACTAACTGACAAACTAACTAACTAACTGACAAACTAACTAACTAACTGCAAACTAACTAACTAACTGACAAACTAACTAACTAACTGACAAACTAACTAACTAACTGCATACTAACTAACTAAATAGTATTCGTTGGAAGAATTAATTGCAATTAAATCGTACTGCCATTGGGATTCAAGTTATGCCAGGCGAAGTTAGCCTCACCCTAGATCGTGGATGAAGAGTAAGTTGTTAAATTAGGTTCTTTCCCAAACGAGAGCTGTATCTTTTCATCGGGTAGCTGATCAGCGTCTTAATGGCGGCTATCGTGCGCTTTTCAATTACGGAGGACTCCCCATTGTTTCGCCGAACCCGTTCAGGCATTCAACGGGTACTTTTCGATCTTCATGGGTTCCCATAGAGCCGTGGCTCCTGTGGGAACACGGTTCTCAACGATGTGCACAACCACCAATTCCTGTGGGAAATATCTTCACCCTCGTGCGTCCAACAGATCGCTATCAAAGGGGCTTCATGGTGTGCAAATTGGTTTACATGGTCGGTGTTTCGCTCTCGACGCACTGCTCGTCCCCATAAAAAGGAAGCCACGCTTCGATACCGGGCAAATCGACACGTGCTCGAAATATTACTGTTAAACGAAATTAAAAAGCGGTGTCATCGAGGCTCGCCTCTTCCACTGTATTTATTGCTCGACGCAAATGGAAAATACAATATGGCGTGTCACGAAAGACGAGCCTCGAAGCTAACAATCAGAAGGGACGTTCTAGCTGGTTCTCGATAAAAAGTAACCACAATTAAGAGCGGTTCGCGAAAGAAACGAGTCCCTAAGAATATTTACGAGTTATAATTCAGATAAGGTGGCGCGCCGACATTCAATTACAGGGGTGAAAGGTTGCACGGGCAATCATCGGCCCAGACAGTGGTCGAGTCTTGCTCGAGACCGTTGTTAAGTCACACTCTTCTTCCTCGAGCGTTCTTTTCCCCGTAATTACTAATTATTACGACGTAATTATCCGACATTAGAGCAACGTTTCGTTTCTCTGTGCGTGAGCAGTTCGCATAAGGGAGCGGAATACATTATTCGCGATTCCGTTTGCTTACGTGTGCACAGTCGTTTTGCGTTTCCTATGCTTTTTGCGCGCGAGAGCTTTTTTCGCCAAGTTTCGCAAGTATGCGTGCGTTTTAAGCCAAGACTTCACTTTCTTCTCTTTTAATGATCGCGAACTAATAGAGAACTTTTTTGAAAGATGGTTTCTTTTCAATTACTGCACAGTCTGCCTCATCTAACTTGAGCTCGATGGAACAGAGTATCGTTTGTTCGCAAATACGAGTTACTTTTACGCTTGTTCGACGATGGAAGATCGAATTTGGCGAGCGTAAGGGCGATACTGGTAAAAGTCCCCGTAGATATCGTAGGAAAGACTGAGAGCAGCGGTAGCACGAGCAGTCAATTAGCAAATTCTTAGGAAATCGCTTGGCATTGCAGCTGTTGTACGTTCTGCGTGCGTAATCTACATGCGAGGGCGGACTATATTATTCGCGCTTACACTTCAGACCCGTACACTGTAATTTATTGAACGAGCCGATGTAGATAACGAAAAAAGGGATAAGATCGTGAGCAATGCTGGCTCGAGGTATAAATGCTGGCTAACCCAGAAACCTGGTATTAAAGCGACCAGCGAACAATTTTACAACAGCTGAAAAATTTCAGTAAACGCACGGAGACCGTCCGTGAACACCAAATCGAACGATATCGATTAAAAAGATGGAGAATGTTAATAGAAGTACTTTGTAAAATGGAACTGTCGAACCCCTGGAAACACTTTAGATTTTAATAATTATTTTTAAATCGACGAGAAGATTGTGGACGCCCTCCAAACATAAGTACTTCCCTTTGACAAAAATTCTTTATGGTTTCTGTTATTTTTATTTTATATATAGTTTTCTAGAAATTTTCCTTGACCGTTTCCCCGTTGCTATTTCGCTGGAAAAAGAATCGCGAGCAGTCGGAAAACGGCGAAAGTTGATAATAATTCGGAATGACATTTAGTCGGTGTCGTGACTGGAGATCAGAGCCGATAAAACCACAACCAGTTGAGCTTCGTCGAGTTGATTTTTCTCGTTCCTCCTTTATTTTCAAACGGTCCCGTTGATCACGCGACTAACACATGTACCCATTAACTCGTTTACTGTCAAAACGTTTATATCAGGCCGGTGCGCATGAAACCTCGAATTGTCGCGTAAATGTTTGCCTCGTTACAATTACGCGACGGTGTATCGACGGTTCTATCGATCATCGTGAAATGCTCTTTTGCGAATCAACGGAACCGTGAATCACAGTTTCGAACGGATTTTCACCAAGGAAAATCCGTCGAGGTGACCGCGACGCGTTTCTAGGGTAATCGATCGACGCTCGTCAGTCGAGATCCGAGATCCGAGATCCGAGATCCGAGATCCGCATCGCTATGGGAATCATTAAGCACCTTTACAGTCGGGGCAGATATCGAATGACACGAAACGAGGCGAGTCGCGAAGTGCACGGTGCACGGATATCACATGCCGTAGAAAACTTTTTCTCCGGCGAGGTCGCACGAAGCATTTGGCCTCAAACTTTCCGCCGTGTCGATCCTGATAAAAAAAACTCCGACCACACTTCGTTTGCAGCGAGCTCGGTTGCTCACTAAACGTTGAATATCGTGAGAAACATTGCTGCATTTTTTGCCGTAAGAAAATCGCTGTTCGCTCGAAGGGAAAACCGCCACCGTTTAGATCACGAGATCGGGCGAAATAAACGCGCCCTTTATTTTTCCTCCCGCGTCGCCATATACGTACGTTTCCATCGAACGACACTGGCTGCACGATTTTCGAAAATTAACAGATTGCAAGTGGAAATAGAATGTATCGGTTGCTTTGGTACGCGACAAAATTAAGTGGAAATAGTTTCATTTATTATATATTCTCATGATGAATAGATCGAGATTAATATTCGATAAATAGCTTTTAATAAACGAGTGATTAATTTGAGATTTTTCAGGAGTAAAATAGGAGTTAGAGGAGAGGTTTTTTGATTGGCTGTGTGCGGTGAATAACTCGCGCGAAGCTAACACGATCGAGTTGTAAAATAAAGAGTGCCTTAGCACGCCTGTCAAAGCGCTCGGTTTCGTGTCGGTTCAGTTCTTTGCTTGTACTACTTTGGCCTATCTCTCATCCTGTTCCGTTTGCTTTGCTGCTCTTTCTTTCTCTCGTTTCCCCTCCATTCTGGCCCGTTGCTTCCGTCTTCTCCCTGTTCTCGTGCACTTGTTGCTTCGTCACGAAATCAGGCTGCTCGAAATTTTTAGCCTCGTCGACCCCATAGCACTCTGACGGAAAAGACGAGCCTACGGTACTTTCGTTATTATCTATCACGAACTATACCAAACAATTTACATTTATAAACGTATAGTTTGACATCATTTACGCTAGTTTACCTCTCACGTTGATGGTTCTTATTTCTCACAAAAGAAGACTTTACATTATGTATAAAATTAAGACTACGGTAGTCTGAAGACGTTACTCAGGTTTAACAGGTTCTTCCCCTGGAATCTTTACGCCCAAATATATTTAAAAATATACACTTATATTCAGAGCTCTGGAAAAAAATGATTTTTTCACAGTAAAAAATAATTTTTATATCGCGAGGATTGGAAGAAATATTTAGATTGTACACTCTGTACAAAAGATTCTTCCCCTTTACTTTGAGTCAGGTGTTGCTTAAAATATTTCTGTAGAAATTTTGAACCGTCATCGTTATGAGAAAAATTATCGAGTCGATGGATGGAGATTGTTTGTATTAGACGATGCATGATAATTAACCTCGTAGAACGGGAAAAGAACATAGATCGACTCGTCGAGATGAAGTATGTATATTAAATACGTGTACTAACTACCTTGGCTACGTGATGAAGCATTCCATTACACATGACTTAACATCACAACGTTCGTCGACAGTATCATGGAGGGAATTTCATAGCTCTCCATTAGCTCCTTTGCCAGCACGATATAATGGCTCTTTGATTACAGAGACGCAAATGCATTTAGCTAGTTCATCCCTACAGGCTATTCCACAAAATTTGATATCAACGGGAACCGGCGAAAGATCAAATATCTTTTCGAAACGATTTTATTTCATCTAACTCGTATTTCCAACGGGTATTTTTCTAAATTCCTATTCGTATTCTTGTTTCTTTGATAAGGAAGGAAAAAGGGTAAATATTCTACGGACAAACTATAATAGAATTCGTGGACACGAATATTATTTATTATTCATTTATTAACGGGTATTAAACCCTTTAGTACGAAGATGTAATATGCAAAGAACTACAGATGTGAATTTACATAGTCAAACATTATCGCTTAGTGAATGTAACAAAACAAATTAATTTACAATATGTTGCAAGGATAACTTTAGACTTTCTAATGATTGTTCAATTAAATCTGTTTTAGTGTGTACAATATTGTAATGCAAAATCAAATAATCTGATTGTTAAAGCATCCATAAATAATTTGATCAAGAACAGAATTAAGCGGTAATAAAATGACAATTTTTTAGCGTCGAAATATTAGTTGATTCGCTGTATTTGTAAATTGTACGACCACTCTGTCGAACAATTCCCAACTTCCCAGCAAACTAGCATTATTTAGCTCGAAAAATGTTACACAAACTATAATAGAATTCGTGGACACGAATATTGTAATACAAAATCAAATAATCTGATTTTTAAAGCATCCATAAATAATTTGATCAAGAACAGAATTAAGCGGTAATAAAATGACAATTTTTTAGCGTCGAAATATTAGTTGATTCGCTGTATTTGTAAATTGTACGACCACTCTGTCGAACAATTCCCAACTTCCCAGCAAACTAGCATTATTTAGCTCGAAAAATGTTACACAAACTATAATAGAATTCGTGGACACGAATAGTGTAATACAAAATCAAATAATCTGATTTTTAAAAAATCTACAAATAATTTGATCAAGACCAGAATTAAACGGTAATAAAATGACAATTTTTCAGCGTCGAATTATTAGTTAATTCGTTGTATTTGTAAATTATACGACCACTCTGTCGAACAATTCCCAACTTCCCAAGCAAACTAGAATTATTTAGCTCGAAAAATGTTACACAAACTATAATAGAATTCGTGGATACGAATATTGTAATGCAAAATCAAATAATCTGATTTTTAAAGTATCCATAAATAATTTGATCAAGAACAGAATTAAATGGTAATAAAATAACAATTTTTCAGCGTCGAATTATTAGTTGATTCGCTGTATTTGTAAATTGTACGACCACTCTGTCGAACAATTCCCAACTTCCCAGCAAACTAACATTATTTAGCTCGAAAAATGTTCGTAAATAATAATTATGCGACTACACCGAAACCACAGTGAAACGCGTAATAATCTGCAGTATTTTGCCCAGCACGGAGAACGTTGATATTTGATTGGTATTTTATTGTATAATGCGTTTTATTGTTTACGTGTCTGGGATCAGAGGGAAATACGAGAAGCGAATTCTCGGCCGTTTATGCGCAATTTCATGCGACGTAGCCTCAAAACAATACGTGGAAATTCATTTGTCGTGGATGGATTACGTTCAGTCAGGTAGAAATTTAATAATAACCAAAATGTGATATCACGGACACGCGGACTAACCTCGAAACTTTAATAACAAGCCAGGAATGTGTTTTCTTTGATTTCTGTTGAGACTCGATGATCGAAGGAAGATTCGAAGGATCGTGGATCAGAATCGACGCGAAACGATTGGAAAATATGAGAAAATTCTCGACGAAAAAACCATTTGCACGCGATTTACATTATTGTCGTTCCGAGAAAGTATGGTAATAATATTTCTCAGGTAGGAAGAAATTGAACACACATCGAAAGTATTCGGACACTTAGGTATGCTTGACTTTAACACTTTTTATTTTATTTTTCAAGCAAAATAAAATGGTCCGAGCGTTCGAATATTTTTGTGATTTAGTTGGAATGGATTGTTTTTACATCGACCGATCGAAGAGCGATTTCCAACGAACCGAACGCAACTTCTTTCCGTTCCCGAGTTCTAATGAAAATTGGTGTCCTCGATTCTTGATCAATTGCCTTCGTAATTGCAAATTCGATGATTATTGCGCTTCGAGAGCGTCTCGGGTCAGGAACGTCTCCACGAGTTTCGCGCCAAAGGAACCGACTGTTTACACGATCGGTTTGCGGCTCAATTCGAAAAGCAGAGATCACCATAGCGAATTTTGGATTATTTCTAACATCAAGAAACTTTTGCAGAAGTACCTTAACGTCGCGCTAAGGTATTTAAACTAACATCTACAAAAATATGCAAGATAAAACAACTTTTAGAAGCAAACGAACGTTATTTTTAATTCGCTAAATAGTAACATAGAGCGATTATTTGCAGCTATCAGAGCTACTTGCACGTTTCTTGGAAGCCAGTCGATTACGCGGTGTCCTTTACCTCCGTAGTGTCGACGGTATCAAAATCTTCGAACAAACTCGCCAGCCATGAATCGTTTTCGAACGAAGAAGCGAATTTCAAGACGCTGCGTTGCGAGTATCGACGATCGTTGGAGAAAGTATCGTCCGACAATCGCTATTCGTCGAAAGATGGTTGCGATTCGAAATTGCTCGACAAAAGGTACACCGATTCGTTCGAAAATCAGCGTAATGTCGTTGACAGAGACGTCGAATCGAATCCCACCGATCGTACAGCTTTGTCGATCGAGTCGATGGATCCACCGATCCGGAAATCGAAAAGGAACGCGTGCGTTCAAACCTCGAGGAGAAAATCTCGACGCAAGAAACGGAGGAAGGACGAGCGTCTCGAGACGGAAATTTGTGCGTTCGATCCCACGGAAAACTCGTCTTCCAAGAACATTAAAACGATCTTCAAGGCAGACGGTGCGTATTTAAACTACGAAAACAGCAAATCGAGCGTGGAATTGCGATACGTGAACCAGACGACGCAGAGAATCAAAGGGAAATCCTCCGAAAACAGAGACAAGGCGCGAAAAAAGTACACGAAGAGGCATGTTGCCTCAGAAAATAACTATAATTCGACGACGATCTATCGAAAGTTTAGCAACGAGTCGCGAGTCTACGAAAACATCGAAACGTCGAGCGCCATAGTTTGCAAAGACACGCAATTCAAGGGTAGCCTCTTCGTCGCTGACGATTACAAAATGGAGGACAAGATCTCCGAGATGATGATTCTCGGGAACGTGAAGAAGAGATTGGAGGAGGACTACGACGAGTATTTTTCGGTGAACGAGTTCGATTTGGAGACCGATCCGCCATCTTGGGACACCAAGACAACGTCATCGATGACTAAAATTCGGGAATCGAAGGAAAATTCGAGCCAAGAATCGAGGGAACGACCGATGGGTATCGATATTACGGACGACTGCATCGTCTGTGCCTCAAATTTGGATTTGAATCGTTCCCATAGCAGTTATTACAGCTCCTTGCGAGATCACGACTGCACACCGAGCTCGTCGATCGAGTATTGCAGCGCTACGAATGTTTCTTTGACGAGACTTTGTTCAGAGATCGAATCGTTATCGGTGCAGAGGAGCTCGTTGATCGATGCCTCGTTCGAGGAGAACGAGGATTTCCAAGACAGCAAAGAATTCCTCGACAAGAACCTGGCCAATCCTCCTACGAACGTGTCCAACTCGAAACTGATCACCGAGTCGTTGGATTCCGGGATACTCACCGATTATTCGCGTCATCTGATTCGCGCTCCTGAGGATCGTTCGCAAAGGAAGAACCAATCGAGCAACCAAGTCAGACGTTACGCCAGAGAGTGGGATCTGCTGCCTACTTACGATTTCGACACGGACAGCAGTTATTCGGACGAGTCGCTCGATCGAAGAGTCGACGTCGCGGTGAAGAAGTTCACCGAGAATCTGATCCTCGCCGAGAGAAGAGCCAGGGTGAAACTGAGGCTGCTGGAGAATCCCGCGAGCCACAGACAGGGAAGGAAACGACGGAAGAGGGTCCCACAAGTACGTACAGAAATTGTTCTTCGATGTTTTAGACCTTTGAATACTCAAAGTGCTTAATCACAGTCTATGGAACAAACGCAATTTAGATTTCTCGAAAGTGAACAACTTACACAATTTAGGAAAATTGCATCTATTTTAAACTATTTTATTAATTAATTCTGAATTACAAAGATGGTTAATGTTCGAGTCAGAGCATAAACATTGATACTTTTAAGGTTGTGCAATTTCTATGTGCAAATGTTTCTGTTTACGTGAAGAAAACTTTAAATTGCAGTAACTTTTAAATTAGTAGTGTCAATACTTTCTTGTAGAGGAGAAGAAAATGATCGTTGAAGTTTTTTAGTTTGCAGTAATACAAAAAGAATTTGGAAAGCGTTGTCGCCGTTTTTGAAACTTATAAAATGAAATGAATAACATTCAGGTGAAGAAAGTGTCAGAGTGTATTCTGAAACGCAGTCCTGCGTGCAGATTCGAGTCTCCCCACTGGTGGACAGACGACGATAGGATCCTAAGCAGTTCCACGCCGCCATTGTTCTCGTTTTCGGATTCCGAGATCGACCACATATAATCCCGCAAAAGCATTAAGTAAGAATCGACGGTTCGTCCGTCGTAAGTTCCGAACCATTCGATATCGACAATAATTTTATAGAATTTCCGTGTCAAGTTGTCCATATGTTTTTAGATCCTCCTCAAAAGTTGTCGAGGCGTTTGAAAAATGTATGACATAGATATGTTTCTATGTTACAGTTGATGTTACAGTTTTGTACAAATTATATTTTAATTAATTATATCGCAAAGAAAAAAAAAATAAAATACACGTTTAAAATCATGGGATTATTCGTTAACGTTAATAAGTTGAGCGTGGAACTCTCGGTGTATCGTCGTCCCTGGATTAAGTATAGGCCTGTCTTTTCAGTCCATAGTTGCACCGTTTTTTTCTTATAAAAACATGCACTCGCACGAACTGTGTTTCGAGAGCGGAAGGGGACGCATATTATAACAGTTTCGAGTCCCATGGCAAAAGGGCAAAAGTTAGGTAGGTTTGTCGAGGCAATGCTCGGAGATGCGGCAACAATCAAAATGTGGAGACACGTCGATTCTCGGCTGGTCCAACAGAAGTTCGACCACATCATTAGACGAGACTGACCGTCTCTGTACTGTGGTTTCCTTTGAGGGGGTCGAAACGAGCGTACTCGATACCCAGCCGAGCGGAAATGCATAAACGACCAACGGACGACGGGCCGGGACGAGCCTTTTCCCTCGTTCCACGCGCCAAAAAGGAAGACTGCTCTCTGTATTAGTGTTCTGACAACGGGCCAAACGTTTCCGTATCAAACGAGGGTCCTGGACGCGTCTCTTGGAAAAACTGACGTTGCAAGTGGACAACGCCCGATCAAAAGGAATCTCGCTTTCTTCCTGTCGTTCGAATGCTTCCGATTTTCTACAAATTACTTTTCCCTGTCTTTTGATGCGTGACCCTCGATTGCAATTCGATTTCTTTGCAACTACGATAAACAACGACAGGACTTTCAGACGACTCTGTCCTCCATAATCTTTGAAATGGTCGGAAATAATTAACGCTAAACCTGCCACGACCGGTTGAATGCTGTTGGTGTCCAAGAAAGAACACGAGTTGGTGGTATAGACTAGTTTAATATCGACTGAACACAAGCAGGCTCTTTTTCGGGGTTTTGTCCCTATTTATCTGTTTGTAGTAAGAGGGGAAGGGGTGCCGGATGGATGACTACTCTAGTAGCACTCGGATGAGTCCTAGTGTTGATGCGTAAGACTGTGTCCTAGTGTTTACACTGACTTTGCATTATTTTTGACAATGACAATGCTTTATATTTTTTTGTAAAGAACTGGACAAAATTTGGTATCAAATTCTGATTAGCTTCCAACATAAATAGGAAATATATGCGTAGCAAAGACGAAAGAAGAGAATCTTCAGTTTCCACCGTCTCAAAACAGTCTAACAACGCGTATTAAAAATAGTTAAACTTTAGACCCGTGCAGTTTTTAAACTACCAGTGTTTTATCTATAATCGAGGCACTGTTAGCAGCGGTAAACCTTCCTCTTCAAAATGGTTTTTGGTTTTTGTCGATCGGACTTTCCGTTTCGGAGATATCGTAATTTATGTAAAAGGGTATTTTTCTTAATTTGACTATCTCTGTCTCCGTCTGACGCGTTGCGTCGTTGCTCTCTCTCGCGCGTGAGTCGAGACAGTCACGTGACCAGGAAGTCGTAGTATTTCCAAGAATTTACTACGCGCTGTTTACTATCTTCGCGCGCGCGAGTTCATTCATCTCGCGCCGATGTCAACAATGAAACGTAAACAAACTTCGGACCCTTGTATCTCCGAAACTAAAATCGCTATATCTCCGGAACTAATTACGCTATCTACTTGTTCGAACGCTCATTTTAAAGGGGGAACGCTCCTCTATCTAACGAATATAACTACTTTTATAATTTATGTTGTCTTCTATGTTTATTTAGATATTTACTGTGACTCTATACACCCAAAAAAATTTCAACAATTTTTATTGATCGTACGACTGATGTACGATAAAACTGGATCATAAATTGTTTATTTAATTGAAAATTGATTTAAATCTGTATACAGGATGTCTTCTATATTTATTTAGATATTTACTTCGACTCTATGCACCCAAAAAAATTTCAACAATTTCTATCAATCATATGATTAGTATACGATAAAACTGGATCATAAATTGTTTATTTAATTGAAAATTGATTTAAATCTCTATACAGGATGTCTTCTATATTTATTTAGATATTTACTTTGGCTTTATGCACCCAAAAAAATTTCAACAATTTTTATTGATCGTACGACTGATGTACGATAAAACTGGATCATAAATTGTTTATTTAATTGAAAATTGATCTAAATCTCTATACAGGATGTTTGCATAATTACCATGCCATTTTTGCGAGGAAATTTTCAAAAATGTTTCGAGTCTGCGTTCTTGTTGATGACAACTTTCGATAGTTTGGTACATTTTTCCACGCCGTTTAAAATACACCCTGTATAAGATAATCTGTAACGTGCCCCGAGAGGAAGTCCGCGAGGAACTTTTTCCAGGCAGCCACGGTGACAGGGACGTCGAAGATCTCAGTGTGTCCCACATAGCGGATCCGAGATTACCACGATATTTATTTCTCTCTTTGTATAGACTCTCTTGCAGCACCAGAACGAACTGGTGTGGGTCACCATACATATATATATGTATATATATCAAAGAACTCCCGGGAATTAGATATCGTAGACTCGGTGTAAGATGCTTTTCCACGGCTGATCCTCCTTTACGTGAATGCGGATTGCTGGGATGGTTGAATCCAACCGCCATTCTTCCTCTCGCCTCCTTTTCTGCTCGTCTTTTCCATCCTTCTCTCTCTCTCTGTTTCCCTCTGCCACGCTCTACTCGAGTAATTATGCTCCCACAGGGTACGGGATTTTTATAGGGCGAGCGAATTCATTTCCACCTTCGATTTTTCACCCTCGAACTATCGCTGATCAACAAATTCGCAAACGACAGCTTGCATTCTCCACTACCGAATTTCTATTTATTTTTTTTTTGTAACGAGAGAAAAAATGATCTGACTCTGTCTTGAAAATCACAAAGCACGAATTATTTAACCCCTTAACGCTCATATTTTTCGGGTTAACCAAGAATGATCAGTTTTCTTTATTGGATTCGTTTCTAAAAATGCGGTGTTTGTTAATTACAATGTTGTATCTGACGTATAATTTGAAAGAAAAGAAATATTATCATCCCTTAAACCGTTAGATTAAACAAATATCGTTTTTCAAAGCAGTCAGACTCGGGCATGAATGTTAAGGGGTTAATTTCACGGTATGCTGCTGAAAAAATAGAATGATACTACGTACGAAACCCCTCTAATTGTCCACGAAATCGAAACTTAGCTTTTAGGCAATTGGTAGCTAGAATATCTACAATTTGTCGTTGAACATATTTTTACTCGTTTAAACAGAGCGTCTGTTACAATCGTGAATCGGTGAATCCTAAATCGTGTGTATCGCGATCTATAAAGTATCGGTGTCCGGGACTTGGCTCCGTAGTTTAGTTAGCAACGAGCAGGGGATGTTCCCCTAACGCAAGACGACCCTAAGCCTGGATGCACACGAGCGTCGACGTTGCGTTTCCACGTTTTTCCTTGTTCTGGTACACCGACCAAACTTATGATTAGAGTCTATATTTTGGTGAGTTAGGTATCGTAAGTTCAAATTTAGAAGGCATCCACCTTGCACTCCTTGGTTGCTAATCAATTACGAATAAAATCGTTACCAAAAAGATGAACTCTCGTAGATTGGATCAGAGTCTGTTTTCACATTGCTAGCACAAATGTTTACGCGCTTTGGTGTTTGTTTTAGCACACCTACGGGCGAAATCCCAGATTTTTGTTAGCGTCCCATATGCGAGTACGGTCCAGGCAAAAGATTGCCGTAAGAATCAATTGATCCAAGGGGCTGGTTCGAGAATGGTCGAAGGATGAAGTCTGGCGACGGACGAAGACATCCTTGGGGTCGGGTCAAAGCAATTTTCGGCTTCGGAGGCAATCGTGCTCTAATACCCCGAGATAAAATAAAATCAACGACAGTGCCCCTTCGTGAAAGCGATTTCACGCGAACGACAGATCTTGTTCCCGCGAGTTGATTCGCTTTTTAAATTTACAGCGAAGTTACTTATCCTATCGCAGACCTAATAGGGCAGAACTCGTCGATCCACGATTCAACGAACCTCTGCTCGACTTTTATTATCTCAACTTCGAGGTTCCAGTTGGAAGCAAATAAGCAAATTCACACTGTGTTGTCATCGTTACTGATGTACGTCTCATTGTCGGTTACCAAAGCAGTCTTTCAAAATGGCATAAAACAATTTAATTTTTCAGCGAAAAAAAAATTTCTAATCGTTCTGGAAAAATTATTTTTGGTTGCAGAGGTCAATTACAATCATTCTTGGTGAAGAGACATACCCACGAAATCCTGCGCATTTTCGAGAAAAAAATTCGAGAAGGTGTGAAATTTTTTGGCGAAAATTAAAAAACTTCGAATCGTTCTAGAAAAATTATTTTTGACTGCAGGGGTCAATTACAATCATTTTTGGTGAAGAGACATACCCCCGAAATCCTGCGTAGTTTCGAGAAAAAAATTCAGTAATTGTTACAATTTTTCGGCGAAAATAAAAAATTTCAAATCGTTCTGGAAAAATTATTTTTGGTTGCAGAGGTTAATTACAATCATTCTTGGTGAAGAAACATACCCCCGAAATCCTGTGCAGTTTCGAGAAATAAAATTCATTACTGAAAATATGATGTGAGGCCAGAAATGTTTCTGTAATTTCGTTTTCTGTCTCACTTCCTCTTATGTTCATTGCTCATCTGCTCGTACACCTCGTCTGTGATTATATTCCTCGTTTCTATCACCTCATATGTAGGTGTTCAGAATTCTCAAAGAATTTTTTACTCAGAATAGTTCATCGTAGCTGTTTCGAGATTCTGCAGCTACATTATAACAGCTTTCGAGGCGTGATTTGGGCGCGAGGAAGTCTCGAACGAAGATAGGAGCCTGCACCGTTCCCCTTTGTGGTTTAGGAATTCGATTGACGATGCGTTTCAAGGTACATCAGTGTACCCGATCATGTTGGTATCCGAAAAGAAAAGGTCGCGGGGAATAAAAAAATCCACTTAGATTCCTATCATGGATTGATCGACGGAAAGGCTACATACGAAAAGGTTAGATACACCTTCGAAATATCTCGGTGCGCCGTTGTAGGAAGCAATTTCGCAATTTTTCTTCGCCGACTTTGTCATCTTCGCTTTGCTATTCGCCGGGGCCGAAATACAATTTCCCCAGCGCGCTGGATAAGAAAGTGTTCGAGAAAGAGAGCAGAGAGAGAGAGAGAGAAGCTCTTTCGAGTGTAGCACCATAGTCCTTTATTGACGTGTCTTCCAAGAATTTTCAGAATCGCTTTCTCCCGTGGGAAGCTTCCCCTTGGCGTGTCATATATATCTCCAACCCTGTTCATGTGTGTCGTCTATGTGTGTGTGTGCATCGAAAAATTTTCTGAAAAACCATTTAGAAACGCGCGTTAGTACGTTTATCGTTAAATTGATCAATAGTTATCGTCTATGGGGTAAGGGAATTCGAGTTTATAATAGTTATTTTTAAGGCATTAGTCCTTCGGTAACTAAAAATCTTTATTTCGTAAAAGTAGCGACGGAAACCGCGCGATCGAGCTTAAGCATTTCCGTAGGAAAGTGCAGGGACGAGTTAAGGAGGCGGTGAAACATAAACTGAAGCGAATGGAAGGTCGAGGATCGGATTTGAAAGGCCGCGGGGCAAACAGAAAACGGTGCTTTTATCATTAAGTAAACAATTGCGGCAATATCGCCCCGATATCTCGTAAACGACAAACATCTGTGGGATAATAACTGTGAAAGCTTTGGAGAAAGCACGTCTCGTGGACCTCTGTCGCGGCAGACGGATTTGTTGGAAAAGAAATTTTCGCCCCCTGGCATCCCCCCGACTTCCTCCTTGCTTCGTGTATAGCCTCTGGGAAGAAGCATTCGCGCCCGAGGATGGTTTTATTAACCCGTTAAATGCCTACGTTCTTCCCCGGAGAAGCTCACCGTTCGAGCATTTATCAAATTAATTTAAAAATGCCGGCGAAAATTTCGGTTCGCTGGCAAAATTGGAAAGAAAATTTTCCACGCCTTTGGGCGAAAGGAAAATCTTATTTGCTCAAGGTTTTCGTCTTCCATCAAAAGCTCATCACGAAGAGAGGTCCTCCGTGTCTAACGACGCCGTAACCATGAATTCGAAAGCTTATTACTCGAGAATCCCAGTAAACGACGATATTAAAAAATAATTTTTACAATCTGCATCGAAGCTATTTTTCAAATCTTGAATGGTCCATTTACGTTAGTCGGTTGGAATAATAATGAGAACCCACCCCAAAAATGGCGGTTAAGCCCTACACGGTAATCAGGGTACAAAAGGACGGAAGAATTCGGCGATCGGGTAGATTTAAAGAGTCATGGTAGCGGTTGAATTTGAAAAAAATCAGCTTCGTGGATTTAATGGTCCCTCTTTAACGGTGAGGGCGCGACAGATCTCTTTATTCGGCCGGCACAAAAGCACCGCGCAGATTACACAGCCAGGAATCCCCTCCTCTATGGATTCTACGACGACGCATTATGGCAGCACGCGGCGAAGTAACGTGGAAGGACATCATCCCTGGACAATACAGACTTGGATCAGTCTATCCTCTTTCCCCGTAACGCGCGATACTTTATTGATCTTGGAGCAATTCCCGCGGATCAATGGGAAATCAATCATCCCTCGAACATCGCGCCCCGCTAATTCGCGGGCTAAATCTTCGAAATGCCTCGTAGAAACTTAGGGACGTTCTCGTATCCTATCAATCTCTAATCAGAATCACGCAAAATTAAAACCTTTGTCTTTGGAATCACGTAACTCGAAAAGCATTACGCTTAAAACAGAATGGTCCTTTTACAAAATTATTACCCACTTATCTGACATTACTTGCTGTTGGAATTTTTTTTGTTGAGTGAATCATAAGTTATTAATAAAAAAAAATAAGAAAAATTATAATCGTCCCAAAATCCCGTCTTTGAATCCATATTACGAATTCTAAGGGTTAACAATTTTATCGAAAGGAGAAGAACAACGGGGAATAACGTGAAAACGGAATATCGATTTCAAGATATGTATATTTACGAGAAGTGAAACTTTTTTATATACAGATATGAACAGCAAATACATTCCCATATTAATCTACGCTACGTATGACTATGCCTACCGACTATACCTGCGGTTTGTGAACGTGGTTTACAAGCTCGCACAAACTCGATGTTATGATACATATTTATAAACGTAGTTCTCGATCTATCGCTGACAAGATTGTTACAAACATTTTGTCAATTGTTATGATACACGTTTTTAACATCTACTGTTCGCCATTACGCAAACAAATACTTTCGTTCGCAAGATCCTGCATCCGCGTTAATAGATTTCAACGAAAATATAGCTCTTCACTTTCTTCCAGCCAGAGACGAACTTAAGTTTTCGAGTAGATGTTGAAGGGTATTTTTTACGAAAATCTATTATTCCTTATTTAAAATTTACTGTTCATTATCCAAAATTTCTCCCAGAAAGGGTGCTTTGTAGCTTAAGATTGTATAAATAAGCTATTGTTATTAAAGATTGAGTGGCCTAAAAAATTTACGTAACTTGGCAAGATCTCTTGGAGAGATCTTAATTTTTCCAATCAACCCGATACGATAATTTCATTAAATGAAATTATCGAGAATTATTAACGAGCTGCCCCCTTTTCGTAAAATCTATAGTACCAATCGTCGTCGATAGGGAAATTAATCTAATTTACAAGTACGATCGCTAGATAAATATATTTCTTATGCACAAATAAATTATTTTACATACTTTCAAGTTTTCCTCGACTCCCATAAGCTCTTAATGACTTTTAAACAACATTGCACAGTACGGTCGACAAATTCTTTTGCGATAACCTATAACGCACGCGTATTTACAATCTCGCCGTTGTTTGACTGTTGCAAATAACAACAGAGATGGGCAAAATTTTCATTCAAAAATTGAAGCTCGAGAATGAATTGGATTCATCGACGAAGATGCAATTTTTTATCTGGTATATTCGAATAAAATGTTGCCCCTCTCTGTATAACAGCTATAGCGAACGGGACACTTTACAACGATACTTATTACAAATACTTTCGCGCCGCTTACATCTAACAAACAATTAAATAATAAATAGTTTTCTCCACCTGTGAGTAAAAATAATATTAAAACGATTGAAGTGGCAAATTTGGCGGTCTTAAACAAGTATTTATACCATTTTTCAATACATCGAACGCATTTTAACGAGCTACCGTTATCAGTTTTTTTTCTTTCGCGATAAATGCTTGTTTAAGGAATCACAATAAAGACCAAATTCGATCATGTTCGTACGCCCTCTACCGAAATACCGTGCTCGAAACATTAATTTCTCAAAACAAAGGTGAAATTCGAGTACTACGTCGATATTCCCCCAGAGTTTCGTATTTCGACTAGAAATTCTATTTTTCCCGTTAATATTCATTTCGTACATTTTCTATGGATCGTATGTACAGCTAGCTGCGACTAGAGTTTGTTTAATTAATATTTAACGCTTGCGCGTAGACGTGTTCGACAGCCTGCGCGCGAATTATTCGAGTCTTCGATAAATACAATTATATTCCGATCTCTGCGTTCGGTTCGAACAATGCTAGAATAAATACAGACTACTTTATAAATAATTGATTAACCGATACGTCTGCAAAGTGTTTCGCAGACGTGTTCGTACCTTCTACACGCTTTGGACTAGATGACACTCTTTTATTCTAATCGAATAGAATAATAAATAAGGCGAAACGAAAAAATAAATCGAACTAAACGTTGCATCGTTGGGGACGTGAAAATGGCATTTAATTGTTAATAGCTCGTTTGCAACGATTCGATTTCAATAGAGAAATTTTCTAAACACAGTTAAATGCCATTTTAAGTCGCATTGATCCATGGGGCGCTTAAACAATTAAAACGAATAAATATCGAACAATAATATTGATATTTAATGTACTAATAGTATTTATGTATATATAATTGTCGAACGAACAGTATCTTTCGCGTATTATTTCTTTACTCCGAAAGGGTTCGATTTCCGGTCTAAAATCGAGAGAAGAATATTCGCAGAAATTTTCAAAATTTTTCTATAGACTTTTCTAGACTTTAAACGTCGATCAAATACGAATATTATATTTCTAATTGTAGGTAAATATACGCAGTGTCTCTGAAATAAATACTCGTTCACTTGCATCAGAAACACCCCGTATATTATCAAAGTACCATCATCGAGGACTAGCTTTTCGTTCCCTGACTAGATGCAATTTCTACAGTTTGGCAATTATCGTTAAATTATGCTCCCTGACTAGAAATTAATATCAATTTCTCACCATGAATATTTTGACTAATGGCGATAGTTTCTGTAAAATTGATATACTTGAAAAATGAAACGCAGTGTTGCCTCGCTGCTCGCATAAATTTTCGTTTAAAATTCTTGTTACGAAAGCTTGAGAAAAGAATTTTTTTTTAGAAAAACTTGAGTTGCAGAACCTTTTAAAAAATTCAGTGGGTTTTAAGAGCAAATTTTCGCCCAAAAATCTTCGCACGACGTCTGGACGGTCCCGATTTAATTGCAAGAAGCGAGACAGTACCGTAATGAAATTTAACACGACCTCGCGTTGTTTTTTCCGTTCGAAGCTACCAAATATTTCCATTATGCGAGTCCCTAGTAACTCACTACGATATCTAGTAGCAATTACGAGCAACTATACGAGTTAATTATCAAGTTAACGTTACTCGAGCAACGGGGTTGATCGATCGTCACGGAAATACTAATTTTAACGACTAAGTTTCGTCTCGACTATTAAAAGCTACGGATTCTAAGGTTTAGAGTAATCACGTTGATCACTGTTCCGACTAGATACACATACTTCGACTGCCTTAACTATCTTTGATGTTTAGCTGTATGATCACGATCCCGCGGATCGATAATTCCTTAGATATACCTAACGCGATATAGCACGTTTACTTAAGCTACAAAATGACCGATCGTCGCGCAGCGTGTCCCAACAATTTCCTGTTTCGAGTGCGATTCAATTTGATGTATGTAAATTGTAATCAATACTGTAGTTACTTTCGAGCTGTCAGGCAATTTTGTTTCAACAATATTGTGTTTACTTTAAAACGAAGATACGTAATATTCCGAATATTTATTCGGGGCGCATTAAACTTTAACGCCCGACGTCGGGGATTGATCAATCCAAAAGTTATGAATTCATTTCGAATTCCCGCGGAAATAACACGCTGCGCGTCGGCTGGAATAAATATTAGGTAACACGGATAAATGCAGCCCGTTATTTACACGCGGTCACGGTTTACATCCGACCTCTCCACCCTATCTACACATTTACATCACACGAACACCGGATTAACCTAATTGATTCAGCGTTCCTAATTCTACGCGAATATACAACCGAGCCAGCCACTTTACGTTCCTCGTGCGCTTCTCTTCGATCATTGTCTCAAATCTATGAGAATTGAAATGCTGTTACCAAATCAAAAAAATACGAAGCTGATTTCTTTTGTTTCGCGAAAATAAAAAAACCTAGACACGTTTTCTCATTGACTGTCTCTTACCTCTCTGTTCATCGAGGTATTCATTCGCCATTCGTTGACCAAGAGAAACTTCCCATTTTCAATAATCAAACGCCTAGTATGTGATCGAATGTTCACAGGAAGTGTACAGAATTAAAATGTAAGATTCAACGCCAGATAGAAACAATTATATTCAACCTTTGAGTACCGATCCTCGCGAGACTGGCTTGCACATTGACGAAACGTTGTTCGTACCGGTTTTTCTCGAAAACAAAGCCTCGTATGGAAAAATATTCGCCACCATTTTTGGTTCATTTTTTCACGTGGAACAACCATCGGTTAACGGGCACGTTGTGCAGAATTCGAGTCGCGCGGGAAGCTCCGGAACGAATTAATTCGCCGCACGTCGAGGATTTGCTGTGATTAAATAATTGTTCGGACGAAAATCGCGTCCGGATTAACTTTTATCGACAAAGCCACGGCTGATCCATCGGCGAGGGTCTCGCGCGAACACAATGAGGAGCAATTTTAATTTTCATTGATGGACGAAACTCGATTCCGCGCGCGTGCCGCCATCGCTCCCGGCTGTTGGCGTCTAAACGCGGATGGTCAAAGGGTTATGGTCTGGGTTGGGACGAGAATCGTAACGTAAACGTTACGTACGAGGCTCGTAAAGTCTGAGAAAATTATTTATTTTGCCGTTTGATCGATTATGAATCGAAAGAGGCGGAGGACGATGGAGCAAAGCTAGTTCGAGGCCTGAATTTTTTAACGCGTTGGCTGTCGCGGTGGCCGCTGGTGGCTGAGTCGAGCGGGTTTGCAACATGTTAATCTGTTTAAAAACTATAATAAATGTATTCGTTGACAATGGGAAATGTAAAGTTCTACGCTAGTTTGATTAGGAATGCTGTAAAGTAACCGACACACCATTGGATTATCTGAATTCGTGGGAAACCCCGTTAAGCAAACGTCTGCAAGGCATATTATTAAAAAGGTACGATAAAAAGGAGCCGATTTCGGTAATTTTTCATTGCATGAATTTGGTATATGGAATAGCCTTATTAACGATTGTTCAATGAACCGTGGCTCATAGTCATTTACTCGTATACTGAAGGAATTTTACGGAAATAGCAACGGTCCAAAGAGACTTGGTCCGGGGCAGCCGATGCGATCTTAGGGCAGAGATGGAAATAAGATTGGTAAATAATTACAGATCGAGTCCGAATCTCCAATAGAGTCCGGGTCTTCGGGGCAAAGGTCTCGCGGGGAACTCGTGTCAGGGCATCTCGGTGGCCAGGGTGCCGTCCGAGACCATCTGAGCCGCTGCGACGTCCGCCTTGGCCACGGTGCCCTGTGCCTCGATGAGGACGTTGTTGTTCGCTTCCGGATGCTGGGTGGCCAGATGCTTCCTGAGGGCGACCTGCCTGGTGAACTTTGCCTCGCACCTGGTGCAGGGTATCTCGACGCCGTTGGCGGTGGACGCGTGCTCGCCGTTGGCAAGCCTGGGCTTGTGCCATCGCCGGTGGGAGGCCAGGTTCGCGGGGCACGAGAACCTCTTGTCGCACTCGGGGCATCTGTACTCGACGTGGGCTATCCTGGAGCACCTGTGCTGCGCCAATTGGAACGCATCCTCGTGTAGTTGTCTGCACAGCTTGCACTGATACGGGCCCAGACGGTTCTCGATCTTCGCTAGCTCGGCGCGCGCCTCCTCGGTGACTTCAACGATGTTGAAGGCGGGATCGATGTCCCCGGTGACGACCGCCTCGTCGGGGCCCAGGATCACGGTCCCGGACACCGGGCTGCTGGTGTCCTCGTCGAACTTGAGCCGCCTGGCGTGCTTCTTCTTCGGTCGTTGCAGCAGCTTCTCGGCGGGGCCGATTTTCGAGCCGCTGTTTGTCATCGACGACGCCGGACTGGCGTCCTCCTCTCTGACCTTTCTTCGCGAGCAATGAGGCGGCGAGGGCGTGCTGGGCGGCGTCATGGGCGCGTGTTGCATGCCCTGCAAGTGATGCTGCGGCGTCAGGAGCAGCTGCTGATGGTAGCCCTGCTCCGACTGCAAGTGACCGGGACTGGCCAGCAGAAGCTTCTGACTCTGTGCGTAATACGACTTCGCCGCAACGTCGCTGGGCGAACCGAACGGAACGGAGGGCTTCTCCGCGGAGTCCTGGAGCGAGATCGCGTCGTTCTTCGAGAGCAGTTGCTCGTAACTGGAGTGACTGTGAACCGAGGAGCTTCGCGGCAGGGCGTCGAAGTCGTCCACGACCAGGGAGCCCGCATCCTCGCTGTTCCTTCTGTACCTGGTGCTCTCGGACTCCTTCTGCAGATCGTTGAGGATCCTGTGTGCTTTCTTGGGCTCCTCGGTCTTCGGGGTGCTCGGCGTGGGCGGCGGCTTCAGGGACAGGTCCAGGGGGCACGGTGTCGACGACCTGGACAGGTCCCACGTCTGCAGAACGTGCTGCTCGGGAACCCTCGGGTAGCTCGAGGGATTCTCCATGGGAATGTGCCAGGTAGCGGGCGTGCAGTACGGATGCTGGTGGATCTCGTCGCCATAGTAGCCCAGATAGTTCAACCCGGGGGCCAGGAACGCCCGGGGCAAAGAACTGTGCAACATGTTGATCGCACACCTTCGACGGTTGCTTCTTTCTCCAATGTTACGTTTACACCGACCATACGTTCGGGACTTCGACGGTTTTCATGATTTAGTTGTTTCTTTTCGTTTACCACGGTCTCGTCGAATTATTCCCGCACAATCTGTTCTTCGCACCCGACCTCCAGTCACTGAGTCACCGGGACTGATTCTCAGAGTCCCCCTTTTCGGGGAAAAGTTTTACACACGATCGCCCTTCTCGACGGCCGAACGCCGTTTGACAGAAGAACGCCTGCACCGCGTCTGGTATATTTGAACGCTCCGCCCGGGAGCTCGCTGACGTCTCGGCTCCGATTGGTCGATCGTCCTCCAGCCCCCATCCCCCACCACCGCTCGCGACTTCCACCACTTCGCTGAAATTTTGGCGCGTGCTCGTGTAAACGCTCGCCGCCCCGTCGACCGCGTAAGTAACTAATGAATGTGGGTGTACGGTACAGACGCTGCCGCGCAGCTACCGGACGAACAGTACTTAATCCCTCGCGGCCCTACGTCCAGCTAGATTCGACGAATATTTTTCCTACCCACGCTCGACCAAAGGACGAAATTGCCCACTTTTGGCCTTGACCGAAAAACCAAACGTTCTCTCCTAGCATGTTTCTATGCATCCTTGGGAGCAAAACGTGCGTTCATTTTACCCGTGGTTGCAGTTTGTTCGATATTTGCTCCTCTTTAAGAATTTTTCCTTAATTCTCAAATTCTTCTCACGTTTATTACTATGAGTCTACTACTATTATTATTTCTTATATTATACAGTTGTTCAGTTATATACCTGATAAACGTAACTCTAGTCGTCTTTTCGGAATCATCGAAGAAAAAGCAATAGTGTTTCAGTTTCATCCATAGTGCTATATTCGAAAACGAAAGTAGCTCTCATCGAAGATCCCTATTCGTTTATAAACCTCCAACCGAGCACTAAAGGGTTGACGTTGAAATTTGTATCCGTCGATTCGTGGAATATCAGTACGAAATCTGCGAGACTTAAAAAGAGTCCTTTAAAGGTTAACGAAGGATTGGAAAAGTAGTCATAAGCAAAGACGGGGAGTTGTCAACGATTTCGTTGATTGTTGATTGCCACTGATCTGACGGAACGAGCGAACGTCTTGACGAGACCTCAAAGGGCTCTCGTCCAATTACAGTGCCCGATTGTCCGGTCTGAACGGTTCCCAAGGGTGGAGATTAACCGCGGAAATCGGCTAAAGTCTCCACACGTTCACACGTTTCGGTCCGTTGACGTCGACGGGAAATCCATCAGCGCTGTGAAATTATTTACGACGATTAATCGAACATACGCCGCTGGTAATTAAGTAAGAAGATGAAGAGATTACGATGCTACCGCGAAACCGGCAGCTCCTGCGGATTTTCGACCTGTCTGGTAAACTTTGGAAGTTTGCACGTTGTTGGGAAAAATTATAAAACGTTCGACTAAAGTTTATTAGTTTCCTTATGATGATTTTTATTAATAGAATTAATGAAACGGAAGCTTTACAGAGGGCTGTCTCAACCCCTAAATATAATAATTCGTATCTTACTTTAAGTATTTCTTATATTTTTGCATATTAAATGCATTCTGTAGTTTTTTCAGTATTAAAATTTCCCATAAATGCATAAACATCTTCAGTCTACTTATGATATTATGTCATTTTTACAGGTCGTTTGCTTCTATTATTCGCGGTATTCCAATATTTTGGTACTCCAAAATTATCGACAGTATTTTATATATGCTTTTTCTGTGCCAAAAAACAAAGTGTGGAAAAAAAAAATCTAGGAGTAGGCGTTTTACAGTAGAATAACCCCTCGAACCGATGCATCAGCGTCCGCGGGGGTCTTAAGGCTTGTGCGTCCACCCCCACGCAGGTTGACAATTGTCCTCGCGACGCGTATCGTAGAATTATTTCGCATTCTGTCTGTCGCGTGGAGAACGGTACGGTTGTATTGTCGTTATTTAATAAAAGCAACGTATTCTTAAGGCGCCAACGCTCGAATATCCGTGGGGTTTTGCTACGCTCGCACGCGCGCAATTATGGTCGTTAAATTGCAGGTTTGTCACGTGCAGCCACGCGGTGGACGACCGGTTGAAATGTTCCCACGCTGTCGGGTTCCAACACACCTTTCAGAACGGCGTCTTAGCCTCAGACTCGATATTTTCTTTGAAATGGTGATCAAAAAGCAATCGATCCGATAAAATATTTCTTCGGTCGCGAGGAAATTTTCAAAATGGCGTCGATGGGGAAAAAAACATGAAAAAATATGGCAACAGAAAAGCTCGAAGTTTGGAGCGACCGAAATTTCTTATTAATTATTCGTTGCTTTTGGAGAACAGAAAATTTTTATATTTCTCGTTCTTGCATTTTTCAGAACTTTTACTTCGTCCTCTAACGGGACTGTGAGAATTCAAAGTTCCGTGGCTCTTATTGGCGTACCCTGTGGAAAAATTTTCGACAAATAATCACTGCTCCGTAGATTCGAGCGAGCGTCGACGAATCAGAGCGCGCGCTACGTGGAATCGGTGGTTCCCAGCGCTCCGTAATTCGAGCATTGAACGCGCAACGGTGTTTTCAGCCGTTCGTGCACGCGTAGCCGGAAGCGGAGAGTGCAACGCGTGGTAAAATGTTTCGCGAAGTATCAAATAATCATAGCAAATCCGTATCGACCGACTTATCCCGCGTTAATACCTATATTTTACGTTTACCGCAAACTGTATTAGCCCGCGCGATGTTTGCCCGTAATAATGGATCATTTGCCGTTTGTTTTTGTTCCTTCCATCGATAGAATGATTACATCGAGCATGAAATTTTGATCCGCGCCCGCGGAAGCGCGTGATCGATTATGCGTTTACCAGCGCGAACACGACACTCCCACGGATTTTGTTTATTTTGCGGTCGGGGAACACGATATATGCTTCCATATAGAACTTTCATGCTATTCCCATACCAGATATTAATCATTCGAACGAAATATTTACATAGCGAACGAAACATTCTGTCGACGTTCTGTTCTTGGTTCTTGGAAAAGTTCAGCGTTTAAACAGCGTTCATCTTTGCTTAGGTCCCACACAACAATATTTTACGATTCTGAAACATGTGTTTAAAAATTTTAAAAATACAAAGAAACGCGTATTAACACGGATACCTTGACGTTCAACAATGGCGACGACGCATGCAAAGTTAGGAGATTAATTTCTACTAGCCTTCGTATTTTGCTACGATTATATTTCTCTACTTTGCCTTTTTACGTATTACTCTTCCCCTGTATGCTATCGTATCGTCGTAGAATGGAACGATACAGTGGAATGAAATCAAACCACGTCACTTTCACCCTACGCAAAAATACGTGTCCACCAGTCAAATTGAATTACAGATATAGTGAATTTAAATCCCTAAAGTCCTTTACAGCCCTGCCGATGAAGCCATTTAAACTAACCTCATCGAACGGATAGACCGTCACGGTGAAATTGTCGAAAAGTTAACCTACGCGTTGCGTCAAACGGTTCGTACGCGGGGACCCGATAGTTTCGAGTTTCGGGTGAATTCTGTGGGACGCGTCTGAAGGAAAATGTACGGGCAAAGAAGGAGAAGCGACTTCCAGGATAGGCAAGCTTTTTGCCTGCACGGATGTCGACGAGTGCTCCCGCATCCGCCGGTATGGAGGGAGCGAGAGGGCGGCTTTCTACATATTTGATGCGATTTTAATGTCTCTGCCCGGCATATCCGCGTCCCGTGCACCAATAGCACCAGGAACACCATCCCGCCGCACGAGACAGGAGTGACTGCCGTGATGCTCTAATCGGCTTACGCAACAAGCCACCCTTATCCCGAGTTCCCATCACAGCCCCGAGCGCCCTCGCCTCGCCACCGAATCAACGACATCTCCCACCCATCGCTTTCAACGACGGCTGTTACTTTGCGGTTAGATGCTACTTTCCTACCTGCGATTCTCCTTCCTTGCGCCCTTTCTTTCCGCCTACGCCTCTCACTATTACGGTTGCGATCCCGCAGCGTCGACGGAACATCAATTCGAACGAATCGCAATTTACAATCCCGCGATGCAATTGCTCCTGCTACTTCGAAACTCTACCTGTACCTGGTAAGCATTCTGTACGCCTTCCTTGGTAAGTAAGTTTTATTATATCGTGGTCCTTCAAGCACACGTCACACAATGACGAATTTCTATAATATCGTGACCATTAACCTAACCAATTTTATTGCTTTCTTTGGTCTTTATGCATCGTATCTTATTATGATCGGAGTATAGTTTTCCGTTGTAACTAACGCGTAATATGTGATCTTCTTGAAAGTTACTAGTGCAGAGTTGGTTCCTTGTAAGTATAGATATCTTTAGTCGTCTTTAACAGTAAGTTCCTAGCAATTAAAAATCTCGACAAAAAGACAAAGTGGACGAAATTTATAACCTATAACTTTTGTTCGAAACGTTTTCCAACGTAACAAACGTAACTATTCGATGCATTTGTAGCTTAAAAGTACCAATTTGCTCGTAACATTCCCTCAAAACGGTTCGTGTGATAAATTGTGAGCAGACTGTACCTACACGTAAGTGCTGCATGAGAGAATTGCCCTAGGCAAGGACGCGCATTATTGGGTAGAATTACATTAAACAAACATCCCATATATCGGCCTCTCCCTCTTTCCCGATGTTTTTTTTTTTTCATTAAAAGACACGTAGAAATATGTACCGCTGCTCGTTTTAACATTCAGTTGCGATAATAATTCGGAATTTATTGCTGGAAAAAGTAACGAAACTATGAATTGTTTGAATATCAAGGCGTTCGGATAGTAAAATATTGAGACATAATACAGTGTTTAATCTCCTAGATTTTACTAATAAATAGCTATATTAAATATTATTGATTCATTGGCGAATGAAAAGATGTAGAATTCGAGAATGTGTTTAACGTTATATGCTCGCTAATAATTTTACTAGACGTTATTGTTTCACGAACTATAAACTAATTTATTTCTCTCTCTCTCTCAGTCATATTACATTACTCGCGTTATTGATTTCAATATCTATTTGCAGCAAATAGATTAATCAGTTTTAATACTTTATTTTCACAGTTGTAATTCTTTATTTCCAAAAATATATCTATACAATATAAACATTCGTAAAAACATAAACGATAAATGTAACATTCACAAGTATGGTTTTATATACAGAAAATTGTCACAAAAATACAATGCATCACCGTCTTCTTTTTACTGTATTCTGTTGAGGTTCCTTTTCGGCGATAGGTATGTCCTTGTTTTCCATGGACGGTTCAATATACGTAAAAACAAAATTTTTTCCATTTCTCGACAGCTTCGGCGCATCTTTCTGTTTTGCCAGAACAGCTAATCGTTTCAGCGATTTCTCTCCTCTCGCGAGAAACGAACGTTTCTTCATAACACTCTGCAACATTAAAACATATCGCAATAACAATTATTCCAATAAAAGTGTCCCGTTCGATAAACATCAATTTCTAATATCTCACATGTATCGTACGCGAATTGCCTTCCACTTGTGAATTATTCAACATGTCCGCTATAGTGTGGGGTATTCTTGATTCCCTCTTCGAATCGCTCATCTCCAGCAACGTGTCTTGCGACTCCGTTTCGTTCAGTCGTTTCTTCTTCAGAATTTTTAAACCCAATTTAAACACTTCGCTGCTATTTAAATCATCCTCGATCGCAGTGTTTACGTTCGCCTGGAAATAAAACGCGGATTAACAAAAAAAAAAAAACATTCATCGTGGTAAATAATTTATCGGTATTATTCAAATCTATCTTGCCATCTTTTCTGCCAGGAACTTTTCCCTTTCGTGCCTTAATTTACGCCACTTGGCTTCGTCTTCCTCGTCCGAAAAATCAACCCAACCGTCTTTATCTTCCGATGGTCCAAAAGTATCGTTACCGAACTGTTTATCTGAAATCAATAGAATCATTTTATGCAAAAATATTTTCATACAAGACAGTTATTACGAAAGTAGCCTAAGTCTAATAAATAGCTTTGATTACCCTTCGTAATGTTCGATATTTCAACTTGGAAACATATGTTCAATCTCATACCTATATTTTTCCATCTCAACTTCCGCTCCCGTTTACTCTCGCTGAACAAATCCCCGTCTTCGAACAGCAACTCTTTGAGCATATTCACTTCTTTCTGATCCTCGTCCAACACTTGCCTCATATGAAATTTCCCTAACTGTCGTTTTACTTCCGTCTCGTCGATATCCTCGTCGTCCACTTCTTCTAATTCTAATTTGTCCAAGTCCTCTTCGTCTTCGTCCGCGGAAACGTCGCAGTCACTCTCGCTCAGCTCGGCCTCTTTCTCCAAAAAGTTGGCGGCATATTGCTTTATATTTTTCTTCGACACAACCACTTCGTTCTCTTCCGAGTCGTAATCTATATATTTGTCCTCGTCTTCCGTCTGCTCGTCGCCGGACGCAGACGCGTTTTCGTCCTCGTCGTCGGACATATCTAACCGTTTCGCTTTTTTCTTCGAACGTTTTATTTCTGTTTCTATCTGATCTTCTTCGTCGGACGACACGATGCTTAATCTGTTCCAAGGCATTTCATCCTCCTTCGACGGCTGCTCTTTGTTACGCGTGTCTTTCTCGATGGACAGCGAGTCTTCGTCCAACAATACCGACTTGTCCTGCGACATCTCGGTCGATAACTGATTCCTCGCGTTCGTCGCATTATTCGCTTGAGTACTAAACGTCCCAGAACACAGTTCTAACAACTGTGATTCCGTCATGTTTGGCTCCTTGGATAAATTGAGACTGTTCTTATCTTGCGTGAATTTACCAGAGCACAAATCCATAAGCTCCTCGTCCAACAGATTGGTTTGATCGACGAACAGCTTCTTCTGCGACGCTTGCTTTCCAGAATTCTGTGTTGGTTGAAACAACTCGTCGATCTGTGAATTTTCCAAGAGTATCGTTTCGGTTTCGTTAGCATGCGATTGTTCTTCTTTGGTAGACTCCTTTTCGGACATCGAATCAGTATTTAATACCGTTAATTGCGTCAGAGGAGAGACGAAATTAAAGGTGTTCGTCTTCCTTTGCGGCGTTTGATCGTTTAAATTGATCTCAACGTGCTGTTGCGACAAAGGAATGTCACTTTCGTTACCACTGAAATCTTCGTTACCGACCGCGTCGAAAGTTTTCTTAACTTCGCTGGTTCCCGCGTCGCAAGATCTCGAATCGTCGTCCAGCGTTTCGACGATTCGTTTAAAAATTTTAGGTTTCAAAGATATATTACTGCTGTCGCAAGTACTACTACCGTCGTCGTCTTCCAAAATTAATTTTTCACAATCCTTTTCTTCCTTCAAAGTTTCATCCTCGTCTTCGTCTATAATTTCATCGCTATCGTTCATTTCGTCGTCACTAACCTCGGCTTCCGAGTCTATAAAGTCACATTTACTTTTCTTATTCTCTTTCTTCGCGTATATATCATCATCTTCGTCTTCTTCTTCTTCTTCTTCTTCCTCTTCGTCAAATTCATTTTCTTTACTTTTATAAGACTCTATGCTCGGCGAACACGGTTCGCTCAAATTGTCTTCTTCGTTCGTAGACTCGTTCCATTCTATCTCCTGCTCCTTCATATCTTGTTCTTTCTGTTTCCACTCCTCGTTGCGTTTCAATGCCATTTTATGTTTCAATTCCTCCTTCAAGCGCATTAACTTTGCCCCAGGTTTGCTCAACATAGGATCCTCGTTTTCGATATTTGCTGGTTTATACGGAAGTGTTTCTTTAATCACCACCAGTTCGTTTGGCGATTCTTTAACTTGCGTCACTGTTACATCGCGTGCGTTTTTATTTGGTTTATTGCTCGTGGAATGTTTAAACACAAATCGATCTATCAACGCATTTATACCACTTTTATTTGGCTTTATATCGTCCGATAAGTCGATTATTAAACCTGGCGTGCCTTTCAGTTTTGGTTTCTCCCTTTGTCGACTCAATAACATTTTCTGTTCATTGATATTTGGAGAGTCGTCGAACTTAGGTGGCGGTAAACCATATTCGTTGTATTCGTCAGACTCCCCTGCCGCTATTCCTAACGATTGTTGTACTATCTTCGCATAATCATTGCTAACTATTGAAGTAGATGTATTTAAAGATTCATTATTACTTTCATCGATACTATTCGTCGCATTTTCTTTCGCATTTTCCTCTTCAACATTTTTCTTTTCTAGTAAATCGTCTACTTTGTTCTCCGTTACTTCGACTAACTCCGTAGTTCCCAATTTAAGGTTTTCGTTTTCATTAATTTCACCGTGAATTTCTAATATTGCCGAATCACTTGTATTGTTTTCTGTTATATTATCCGTCGATGGTTTATTACTTTCGGTATCTTTTATTTCCGTTAGAGTTTCATGCACTTCTTGTGTCACGTTCGAATTATTTTCTTTGTTATTATCGATACACAAATCGTCATCGACAAATAATTTCCTCGAAATATTTTCTTTCTTAAGATCTTGCGCATTTTCTATATTTGCGTTTTCTTTTTCTGCCGGAGAATGACTTTCTACCTCTTCTTCTTCCGAATCTGAAGACTTGTAAAATATTTCAGCTTCTTTCTCTTTTTCTTTCAGGGCTTCGCTGTTCAACAAAAAGATTACAATCTTTTGAACTATTACATCCGATTCAGTAATAAAAACATTTAAAATAAATATACGAAAATTGTAAAATTACTTACTCGATGATAGTGGAAGATATTTTTAACTTTGTTGCCATTGTCGAGGCTTTTGGAAGGGCTGATAATACCTTTTTCCTGCTTAAAAATTCTTGCAACGTTCGTTGTTTAGGGATGTGATAGGGAAGAGAAACTTCTCTTTCCCTAATCAAACGCTGTGTCTCGCTGTGTATCTGTTTCATAGCTTCTTCTTTGGAGGCCCTTACCGAAACCTACGATACAAAAATTAAAGAAACAAATTAAAAAGAAAATTATTTATAATGGTTACTTTGAAATAAACATTCAACTGGTGTAATATTTTAGATATTTACTTTTCTTTTAGGCTCCGAATGTTCTTTCTGTTTTTTGTGTGCGCCGCTTTTGATGAGATGTACTTGCTTTTCATCTTCTGCTTCTGACTCTGAATCTGAATCAATTATAGCTTTCAATCTATTCTGCATCTGTAAAACATGAATTTGAATATTTTTAATAACCGAATCGATCTTAGGTCACAGATCAAACTTACATCGTTCGTGGCCTTTTCTTCATTTGAAATTTCCACATTATCATTATTAAAGGTAATGTCACAAGTTTCATCGGAATCACTATCAAGAAACATCTTAGTTTTTTTCTTATTCAAAGGTGCTTTAGATTTAATACTCTCCTTGGAATCGGATGTTTCATTTTCTGAACTATCGTACACAGGTTTCTTTCTTTTTGTCTTTGAAGGAAACAAATCCTCATCATCCAAATCGCTATCTATGATTTCTGAAAACTTTTTATGTGCATTGCTACTGTCTGGTTCATCTTGTACGAGATCTTTGTCTATTTCTTTTATAGTTTCATTAGGAATATCTGTGTCAATGTTCTCCTTACTCTCAGAAGCCTCTGTAAATACATTTTGCACTTTTTCTATGCAGTCTATTGTCTCTTTATTAAGTTCTATTTCACTGGATTCATCGCCTTTGTTAGACATATTTTCGCCATTCGTATAATTGACGTCGCAACTTTCACTCATTTTCATACAAGTTCAATTTTTATCTGTTTTGTCCGAATGAATCGTTATTACAATATACAAGTTTGTACTTTCTGTCATGTGCTTGTTACTGTTTCCATAACCATATAAACAGCTACGAATAAAACCAAATTACCAAACTTTTCTAAATAATCTTTGACGATCTATAATTCGAACACAATCCTAGACACTATTAAAAATTATATCACACCAAAATTCTTTAACTATTCCCTCTCATTATGATTAATAAATTTGGCGCGAAAGTACCGGAATTCTCTTGTCATAGGTCAGGTTGTAAACAAAGAACCTCGAATCAGAGGGCGCGCGAAGCACCCTTAGAGATTCGATTCGATTCTTCAAAAAATCGATTCGTTCGGTCAAAAAGTCGATTTTCTACTGACAGATTTTCTTGAGAATCGAAAGAACTTCGATTCTTCCTATAATCTGGATTATAAGAATGTGAAAAGGACATTGATAGAACTTAGATTCCATCTATCTCCTTTCTGGTCTCCGCTCACATCAATCTTCTCATGATGAGACCTGGTAATCGGTGTTTGAATAATTTTTGAAGTTGGTATTTCAGTTCGTGTAACACCAACTTTCATAAGGTGCATAGTCTATCTCATAGACGAGGTCTTATATTTCGTCTATGGTACATTAATTTCGGTTGCTGTAGATGCGGAAGAGTTCCGCTGTAGCTTCGGCTGTTGGACCGTAGAGGCGTACCAGGCCGATCGCCATAGATTTTTGCTGTTACCCCATCTTACCACAACATCCCCTAGCTGTTCGAACGATAAGTCGAGGTTCACGAACTATGGGGACCATAGATGGCAGCATGGTGCCGTAACCTTGCCACGAAGAGTTGCTAAGCAACAAAAGTGACGCGCGTGGCGGCCAAGTGACGATGCACGACGGTGACGGTGACGGCGACGGTGACGGCGGTAGCGACGCCGGTCCCCCGAACTTGAATTAATATACGGGAGGCCAAGAATATCCTCGGTGTGCTTCGGGATAGCCAGAAACCAATCGGCGTTACCACAGTGACCCGCGTCATAGCTAAGTTCGCCCGTAGCATCGTGATTCGTTCCGTCGACGCATAAAACAACTCGCCGTTCACTCGTTCGTTCGCTCCGCTCGCTCATTGCCATTTCTTCTCGCTTTCCTTTACGCGATATTTTTTCTTTTTTTTTTTTTTGTTGCCAATATGCTGGACGAATGCACGGCCGGCACATGTACCCGTTGATACCGCGTCTAGTGCGGATCGTAGAAAAATAACTAACGCTGCCCGATAAACCGGTTTCGCCGCAACGAAGCGGTGACCTCCTCGTGCTCGAGAATGCTGTAAACTGTGACAAGTATTCTTTGCTCGCGTTCATAGAAATTGTTGGTGCGTGGTTGGACGCGAACAACATTCCCCAGCCAGTGGGGATTTGCCAGAAATCTAAGCATTGCGTGAACCGCGATGGACGAAGAAGAAATCGACGGCGTGAAGTCGCCTATCAAGAGGCTTGGCTCCACGCGGAAGCTGCTCGTCTTTAACAGTAAGTTCTAGCCACGCACTTGTGCCATCTCTCTCTTTCTCTCTAGTTTCCTTTCTTCGTTTTGTTTTTCCTATCATTATCCAAAGGGAAAGTCAACTTTTTTGCGACGATCGGCGTACGATTTGCCGATTACAGGCGAGCTCGTTTCCCACGATGCGAGGGGTTTGAAAATAGTAACTTTATTCAAAGCTTTTCTCTCGTTCCGCGGAGTTTGCTGTGAAAATTTTTGTTAGAAAACCAGCGAGCTTTCTTCGATATGAAATTTCCTTTAAACAAGCAGGTGCAAATTATTCGACGCGACGAATAAAGCAGCAAGTTTTAAGAATACGTTAACGCGTTGCACGTGTTTTCGAACGCGTAACGTGTTTGATTTATATAAGTATGAGATGAATCTGAGGACAGTATGGACAGCAGATGTTAGAAAATCTCGCTACAACGCGCTGCACGAGAGCTTAGGAGTGCGAGATTTCGAAGAATGATGTGAACGTCAATGTTTTTATGTAGAGAAAGGTGTTGCTTGTACTGTACCGTAGATCGCGTGTTTGCAATACGGACGAAGGCAGAAGTTCAAATTAATATGAATTCTCGTACAACATGCACTGTTCTTTGATGCAAAATATTATGTACATGACCGTTATTTCGATGGTTTTATTTTTCTCTTTGAAGATGATTTTTGACGCAGATAACTGTGGAAATAATTGTTTGAAAATATAGAAAATAATTTTAAGGGTTTCGTTGACGCCTTTGAAAATTATTACATTCTTAAAGCACGGTTTTTCTCGATAAATCGATCGTGAATTTTTTTACTAAAAATGGAAAAATAAAGGAAGGTTTGTTTCGTTTCGCTTGATCGATGTATGTACGATCGTGTAGCACCTATGGCACTCGATGGGGACAAATGAGGTGCTTGCACGTCTCCCGCTTGAAATGTTGGCGCGGCGCACTTGAAACTGCCTCGTCTGCATATTAAAGTCGTGGGAAGCAACAGGGATCGGTTTCACGGCATTCTGTATTCCGGCGAAAACTCTTCTTACATAATACTACTGTTAAATATCGCTCTTCTATTATTCCGAACGTCCGATACACGTTCGCACGATACGGTGGTTCGATAATACGATTTGTGGCGTTCTTGGATCAGGGATTAACCCATTTGCAACGTTCGCGTGTACAAACGATCAATTTTCCTGGCCGTTATCGCTAAAGCACGTACAGGATCGAGAATTGAAAAAATTTTGAAATTTTTTTTTCATAATATTCGAAACGGTATTTCCTTCGATCGTTGGTTTGCTGTAAAACGTGTCCAGCATTCGTATAATTCGATTTGATTGTAAGTTCTCGGAACAGTGTGCATCGGATGCCTATCCCTATTTCCGTTTACAAACTTTCAACTTCGTTTTTGTTTTGTTTCAACATCGTCCGCCCCTGGTGGTGGTGCTGCTGCTGCTGGCTGCTCCCTCTTTTTTTTTTTTCTCCCTTGGGTACGCACCACGCATACACGCGCGTTAGCATTTTCAGGCGCCGCGTAGATGTGGTATCTATATATTTTTTCATGCCCCACGGGCGCATGCGCACAGTTGCCTTGTTCACCACGACTGCTTCCTCGCAGTCGTGCGTGACTGGCTTGACTGTTTCCTCTATGCATTCTGGCTTTTGTATTTACGTCCGTACGGCTGCAACATTGTCTGTTTTAATATCGATCCCGGTAACCTGGCAGCATACGAATTATGTATACTCGCAGCCTCGTCAAATAATACACGCGTTTTCGTGTCTACCAAAAGTTCATTTTATTTTATAAACGTACAATGGTTCGCACTGAAAATCGTCCAGCGCCGTCTTTTTTCTAGTTTTCGCCGTAGCCCGAAAAGACGTGACGACCGTTACTACGAACACCCTGTACATTCAGTCTCGCACTCGAATAGAACCATTCGTTTTAGTTAAGCTTAATTAGCACGATTCCAGCGGGTTACGAGAAAGTAATTACAAAGAAATAACGCGTCCCCCTTTCGTGCGTATCATTGTCAAATTAATTGACTCGAAGAGTGAGTTTTATTGGATCGTAATTTTAATCTAGGTGTACGATATATAATCATCAAGGCGAGCCAATAATCGAGATAAATTATTACTAGAGGAATTAGAAGAGAAGTCGTTCGTAACGATGATACATTTTTAGGTTACTTTATGGGGGTAATTCGAATTCTAAATAGTAATTGTTCTAGTTGTTCGGAAACATCAACGTTATTACTGGATTGAAAACGTATCGGAGAATTTATTTAAAATGTTAAAATTTGACGTTCCTCTTTTTTCCTGCAGACTCCTCGATTGTTTCGCAACAAAGACTTCGGAATATACGTATGGCGAGAAGGCCAAGTGGTATTATTGAATTTGCACGCTTATCTGGACGAAGGTCGGAATCCCGAACGATCTTTGGCTTCAAAATAGCGGTACTACACAATGATCACAAATAGAGATTCAGTTTTAGAATAGTTGCACGCTGAATGAACTTCGCCTACTATAGCTACCGACGGATGTAAGATTTCCACGTTAACACGAAATGCAGCAAGACTATACGAACATTTGACAAATATTCAAACGCTATAAATAAAATTCTAATACCTCTGTTTGCATATTACTATTTAACCGTCGCTATACAAATATTAATGCTTGCTGTATATCTATCTTGTTACGTCGATCAAGCTCAATACGAATTGCTAATAAATAATATTTATGAGTCCTGTAACTTTAAGTATGGAATCTGAGACCCATAAAACCGATGGGTTTCGTAAATTTAGTGTTAAAACTGATTTCTTGGACGCGTTCCAATTCCTACGACAGTGACCTAAACGTGATCATAAACAGAGCCTATAATAAGCTTCATTTTTATCGTTAAAGCTGTATATCTTAATATTTAAGTAATATTTAAATATAGTGATATTTGGTTGGTACACAATATTCATATAGCGATATTTGAATAGCAATATTCGAACAACGATGTTCAGGTAGTGTTTTGGATTAAGGGAATTGAAAGGTTTCAAAGGAATAATGTTGGGTTTGAAATGAACAGAGCTTAGGAACGACAATGGCCGGCAGTTTTTCAGCATAAGGTTAGCAGCATCAATGAAATGGCGCGGTATTCAATTGAACCACTTGGCTGACCCATCCACTTGCTAATACGCGAGGTTCAGAGTGCATTTTTCGTAAGTGCTTTTATGACGTATCAGATTTAATACGTGATTGGACCGAAGGGAACGGGATAGGTTACTCTTTAAAGGAACGAAATAAAACAATAGACTCGAGATAAAAATTTATTTTATTGAAAAGAGATTAAACGTCTTAACGCTATTAAATATTCGTAGAAATGTTTCAATTTTTGTACAGGAAGTATTAAACGAACATTCCAAAATAACAAGAAATTAAAATAAACAAAGTGTACGAGTATAGCCATGTGGCTTGTACGTTTCTTCAAAAATTCCATTAGACGTACCCCTGTCAGAGTTATGCCCTGCATACAGCACTGCTATGAATATCAATCTTTGTCACTTTCATCGAAGTGGCGCGTGGCGTAAGCGATAGAAGAATTAATATGCTCGAGGTCGCGGATTCGAATCTCGTTCACCGAGTAATTCTTTTTATGGGATTCGTTTACAACTGAAATAACAATGCGTACAACGCCTCGTGGTAGTCGTGCATCCATTAAAAGGATAAGTGCAGTCGATACAATGGTCACATTGAATTAGAATGTCATAGCGTTTATTTATAACCTCAATTTCCTTCGAGCTTTTGGCCCTCTGTGGTAAGTTTAGCAACTAATAGATCGGTATACAATTGTGTGGCGTCGCCTCTCATGCTCTCGCCACCAGAGGGGTCGCGCTCGACCGACCCCTCGGTTGCTGTATGTACAATCCTCGACCGATTTCCTAATAACCCAGTCGTCTAAGGCTGGACCTGCTAGGAAGCCTTACCGATTAGTCCACCACTAGCAGGCCCGGGATTAAACGCGCCCCCTGCTTTCCTTTTTCTGTACTACGAATATCTCCGAGTTCCATCCCGCAGCAGCGCCACAATTGTAATTGCAATTTACGTAGAAAGAAACTCTGTAAAAGTCGGTTGAAAAATCATCTGACCCACGACAGTAAGATCGGGTCCACGAATGCTACGAGTAAAATTGAGTATTGGGGGTTCCGACCCGACTCGATTTCGATTTTAGGATACCAGAGTTCGAAAGACTTAGGTGTCTGAAATTTCGTGTACTCAGCGCGTCTCCATTTAAGAAACGGGGAAGATCATACGCGGTGTCGTTGAAGCGACCGTCGAGGCGAGGGTCAACAATTGCGGGCCAAATGAAAACTGTGATTAGTCGAGGCCGCCATGCGTGTATAGTGCACGTGTGCCGCGTTAAACAACGGCCGTGGAACGGAGAGCCGTGTGTTTCCACGTGGAAAGACGAGTCACAGGCGGGACGCAGCGAAATAGAGGCGCGCAGAGCCCCGACGTACACACGATGGTGGACACGCGCACTTCGTTTCATCAGAGTCACAGTCACGGTCACGCTTCGAGGGTTGAACGAGTCTATATAGAACACGCGTTGGGAGAGCACGGTCTGTTGTACCAGAGTACATCTCAACGGGAGTGACGAGGAGGGAGCCAAAAGCTGTAGCGCTAGTGACGCTCATTGATTCCCCTACCAGCGACCAGCCGGTCTCTCTTCCACCGTTTCCTCTTTCTTTATTGCTATTATTTCATCTCTGTCCGTTAAGCTGCATCTCTACGCCATGCAACAAAATATTGTCACATAACTGATTTGCTTTTGATTTTGTCGCATGGCGTTATTGGGTCGTTTGGAACTAACGAATATATAGGGTATTCAATGGGAGATTGTAAAGGCCAAAATAAGACGAAAATCAAGAATACCAATTCGTTGATTGAGGCTTCGTTAAAAAATTATTAATGAAATTTGTCCACCTACACGAATGTTTTTCTCGAAAATGTGTAGGATTTCGGGGATATGTCTGTTCACCAAAAATGATTATAATGGACCCCTGCAACTGAAAATAATTTTTTTAGAACGATTTGAAATTTTTTATTTTCGCCGAAAAATTTAGACATCTCCTGAATTTTTTTCTCGAAAGTGCGTAGGAATTCGGGGGTATGTCTATTCACCAAAAATACTTACAATTGACCCCCACAACCAGAAATAATTTTTTCAGAATGATTCGAAATTTTTTAATTTTGTCGACTTTGTCCACCTATTCGAATTTTTTTCTAGAAAACGTGTAGGATTTCGGGGATATGTCTGTTCACCATAAATGATTATAATGGCCCCCTGCAACTGAAAATAATTTTTCTAGAACGATTTGAAATTTTTTATTTTCGCCAAAAAATTCGAGCACCTCCTGAATTTTTTTCTCGAAAGTGCGTAGGAATTCGCGGGTATGTCTATTCACCAAAAATACTTATAATTGACCCCTGTAACCAAACATAATTTTTTCAGAATGATTCGAAATTTTTTAATAACTTTTTAACGAAACTCAATTAAAAAATTGATATTCTTGAATTTCGTCTTAGTTTGGCCTCTGGAATCTCTCATTAAAATTTTTCAGTGTGTGAATTGCAAATATAAAATGTTATTTTATCGATAAAAAAAACGATGGGAATTATAATAATTATTTTAAAAATTGCCTATAATAGACGTCCCAAAGTGGGAATACCCCGTTAGTAGAAATTGAAATTTTGCAATAATATGTGTACCTTAGCATAGACGGAGCTTAACATTTTTCCCTCGGTTGGGTCGGTCTCGTTAACCCTCTCTCCCTCTCCACTAATCATCGTATCTCTCGTCCTTCTCTCTCGCACGATATACTTTCCGCTCGACGGTCCCGCAACGGTATTACGCGATTCAGTCGATTTCGAAACGGCGCATCGGCAGCATACAATTTCTCCGGTTGTAATCAGAGTTTCCTACGAACCCGTTCCCCCCTCTTCCTTTCGCGAGTGAAACGTTTTCGACATAGAAAGTTCCGCGCCCGACGACGATTCGCCGTCGCGAGACTCGCGAGCGTTTTCCATTTTCTACGCCGACCGCGACCAGTTTATAAGTATCACGGAAATCGGCGCGTGAACTGTGGGAATCGGCCGTTTAGTGACTGAACAGGACGCTACCACAATGGGAAAAGCGAAGCGCGTCGGCGAATAAAAAATATGCACGAGAGTCCCCATTTCCCTCGTGTCTTTGTTGCCCGTTGAATTGCCCTCGGTAAGTTTCTTCCTAGTTGCCCACGGAAGTCGATTCTGTACCTTTAGTTTTCACACTTGGTCAGAAACATTGTTTACAGTTCTATCGACTAGGCGCCATACAACGTAGGTTTTGTTTAACCCCTTCAGGTACAATTTAATTAAAAGTGATTTTTCAAACGTGTATTATTTAATTTTATTTAATCCTCTTTATTTCGACGTGACTCTAAAGTCTACATTTTTTAGATCAAATACAATCCTACGGTCAATAGTCATATTCTCCTTATTAATAATAAAATAGTTTATCTTAAAATAGTACGGAATTTAAAAGACAGTGTATCGATTAATTATTGCTTCTACTAGGACAATGACCCGAGGCATACTACAAAAAGAGTCGAAGAATGAGTATTATATAACGTGTCCCGATCGCATTAGCATATTCTGCATACGGTCTTGACTTGAATCTCATTGAGCATTTATGAGTGTGATATAAAGAAGAATTATTGACACGATTATTGCGTCATAGGAGCGTTAAACTCTACGAATACATTATTTTATCTTTATTTTTGTTGCAAAAACTTGGGAGTTTTATAAACGTTAAACAAGATTATTGCTTAGTCTATTTCCTAGTTCTATCATTTCAATCTTATAACGAATATTTCTCAGACCTCCGAAACTCGATATCCTTATAGTACACTCGTTATAAAGGCGAGCAATCGTGTGGGAATACGCGTAAATTAAACTCATTAGGAATTAGTCCTCCATACAATGGTGGGTAGGCTAGATTTCTGCTCGTTACGACGGAATTCGACCGTGTTTTAAATTCCTCGATCACTAGATAAGGAGATCCAGTGCACTTTTATCGAGCATCGACGGACTTAAATATTAATGGATTAAACATTTAGTCGTTGAATCGCGTATTACCGAGGTCAAACAATAAACTTACGTCTGAAAAGCTTTATTCAGAAGATACAAGATATTACACATTAATGGGAGATTCTAGAGGCCAAAATAAGACGAAAATCAAGGATACTAATTTATCGATTGAGGCTTCGTTAAAAAGTTATAGAAACATTCCCGGCCACACGGTATATTTTCAGTAAGGAATTTTTTTCTCGAAACTGAGTAGGATTTCGAGGTTATGTCTGTTGACCAAAAATGATTGCAATTGACCCCCGCAACCGAAAATAATTTTTCCAAAATGATTTGAAATTTCTTTTTTCCGTCGAAAAATTTCACACATTCTCGAATTTTTTTCTCGAAAATGGATAGGATTTCGGAGGTATGTGTGTTCACGAAAAATGATTGTAATTGACCCCCTTATCTGAAAATAATTTTTCAAGAACGATTTGAAATTTTTTAATTTTGTCGAAAAATTTGTCCACCTTCGTGAATTTTTTTCTCGAAACTGGATAGGATTTCGAGGGTATGTCTATTCACAAAAAATGACTGTAATTGACCCCTGCAACTAAGAATAATTTTTCCAGAACGATTAGAAATTTTTTAATTTTGTCGAAAAATTTGCCCACCTTCCTGAATTTTTTTCTCGAAACTGGATAGGATTTCGAGGGTATGTCTATTCACCAAAAATGATTGTAATTGACCCCTGCAACTAAGAATAATTTTTCCAGAACGATTAGAAATTTTTTAATTTTGTCAAAAAATTTGTCTACCTTCCTGAATTTTTTTCTCGAAAATGCGAAGGATTTCGAGGGTATGTCTATTCACCAAAAATGATTGCAATTGACTCCCGCAACCGAAAATAATTTTTCCAAAATGATTTGAAATTTCTTTTTTCCGTCAAAAAATTTGTCCACCTTCGTGAATTTTTTTCTCGAAACTGGATAGAATTTCGAGGGTATGTCTATTCACCAAAAATGATTGTAATTGACCCCTGCAACCGAAAATAATTTCCCAGAACGATTTGAAATTGTGTAATTTAATTTTTTAATAACTTTTTAACGAAGCCTCTATCAACAAATTGATATTGTTGAGTTTCGTCTTATTTCGGCCTCTAGAATCTCTTATTAAAATGTTTCGGTTCCTGGTGAAGGCTAAGAATCGACGATTTCTAACGTCGTCCTTTCGTGAAAATGTTGCGTTCCATCCTTGTTAAATGAAAATTTGCGCCGACGCTGGTTTCGGATGCTCGGTAAAGATCGGTGCGTGGTCGGCCTAAAGTCGTCGGCCAAGGTACGAGAGAATCCTCTGCGTTCCGTAGGATGCAGGGGGTGGTGAGAGGAACCGGTGAACTGCGCCTTGGATGCGAACGAGGGAGTGCAACAGAGAGGCAGGAAAGGTGGGGCAGAGGACGGTTAGAGCGAACACGCCGGGACGAGAATCGGTACGGGACCGAGACGGACGAATGAGAGAAAGGGGGAGAACCGTACGAAGCGAGAACGAATGAAAAGGGAGGGAGATCCCGGAGCGAGAACGTGGATAGAAAGAGAGAGAAAATCCGGTTGCCTGGCGACGAGCCATCTAGTTCGATCCCAGCCAGCCGACCGGCCACCCTCTCTGGCCGTAGGAGCAACGGGAGAAGGCGAACCGCCTCTCTGCCTTCGATTTCCTTTCCTTGTCGTTCTTAAATTTCCGAAACTGCCGCGCCTTTGTTTCCCCGACGTTCCTCTGCTCGGGGCCGCGGTCTTTTTAGCCCCCCTTGGTGGTTCCGTACCAACGGAAAAGTGTCGTCTCTACGCCGTTAACGTTTTTCTGCGCGATGGGTTTCGGTTAGAGTCCCCGTTGCACGTTTCAAGGCCGGTGGGAGCTGGGGCTCGAGCGCGTTGCGTGCGGCGTGTGTGTGCGCCGAACACAGCGAGTATATCGCTTTCGAACAGTTTCGTTTTGCTGACGAGAACGAGAGTACCGGGGCCCTCGGAAGTGTTTCGCGCCGTGGAACCGGAGCCCGAAGGGAAGAAAACGCGAAGCAGGAAGAGGGAGACCCCCCGGCCCCAGGTGACAGATAGAGAGGTACAGGAGACACATGTGCGAACCGGCCACGGGGAGAGATGATTTCGAGACGAGACGTAATTAATGACCGTACGTGCGGCGACGAAAATCTGGGAGAAAAATGAAACCGGGGACCCGTGGGAATACAGAAACGTAATGGAAATCGACGAAGTGCTCGGTGTGTTTCGATGCTACGCCGCGAGCAGATAAATCGTTTCGTATCGTTGCAAGATGCTCGGCTTCTTCTGTTTTCTTCGGTGTTACGACGGTTGGAATCGATGTCGATCGTACGTGCGCGTCTGATCGATTCACAGATTGGTTGAAAGGGACTAGATTGCCGGTGGTGAGTTCTGGAAGTAAACCCCGAAAATTAAACCGAGAAATCGTGGGCTCGCGATACGATCGATTAATCGATAACTTGGCTAGCAGCTCGATCGCGAGGTTCGTTCCAGTGGTCCGGGGATATTTTTAAGAGGAACAGAGGGACAGAAGGTGGCCCATTGAAGGAGTTTGCCAACTATAACGGAACTCCTGTCTCTTTTCAACCCTGTTTCGTCGTCCTTCCTTTTCCGTTGCTGTTCTCTCTCGTATGTACGTTCGACCGATCGACGCGAATCGAGACCTACGCTTAGCCCGGCAACATGTTCCAGTGCATTATTCAGCAGAGAAACGGATGGATTCATCCTTATAATCCCGACACCAAGGACGTCTTTCCAGGTACGATTCGTTAGATGCAAATACCTTCGGTTTCTCTTCGATCGAGCCACGGAGGGTCAAAGAATTATTCGCTCCCCCGGTCTGCGGTTCTGTCCAGGGGCCTGTGACGCTACCAAGACGGCCCTGCGTACGGATGACAGGACATGTCACTATGGATCTGATAAAATTCATTCCCAAATTGAGATATTAACGCAAGATCCATTCGATAATGAAGATTCAGTAATATTCCAACACATGTTTATAGAAACAGATACCGAGCGAATAATTTTATGACCCACTGTAAAATATCGATATCATTATTCTAATTACCCTGGCATACGATCGTAGCTGCAATGAAACATACGATTTCCGAATTCTTTAATTTACATTTGATCGAACATAATTCGACTCGACTCATTTGTTTTTTCTTTTCCTTTCTACGCATCGTATATATTTTTTTCAAATTTTTACGCACATTGTATTTTCACTTTTGCGTATCAATACGATTCTCCATAATTTTTTGCGCCTCGTTTCGCATTATACAACAATGGAAATTGTACAGGGTGTACCAAAATTACATGCAAAGACTATCACAGCTGGATTCTCTATTTTTCAATATTACATGAAACAAAAAATTTTGTGTGAGAAATTGCATGCTGTGTCTATACTTCTGTCCGTAATTGTAGATACACAGGAACACCCAATGCCATTTGCTACAGTTGTACCGAACACTCGCCTAAACGTATAGAATTTCTCTTCGTGTTACGTGTGTACTTGGAATGCGAGGAAAGCAATAAAAAAACCTTGAAAACCAGTCAGTCAACGTTGTTCGATAAAACATTGAAAGCAAATTATTAAAAGAATAAATCTAAAACCTTATACGATCAACATAACCTTATAATCTTTCTTACGCGAGTAGCTATATTATTGCAAGATACGATTCTGTTAAATGCACAGCTAAATAACTAAAATTGTGTGTTGAAACTTGATACAAAAATATTTTACCGTTTCCCTCCAAAAAATTGCGTTCTAAAGTGCAATATTTCGTTAACGATGTTATCGATATATCGAAACTGTCTGTAATATTTCGATGTTGTCGATAATAGTAGTTTTGACATAGAGGGCGTGTTATGGTCCTCGTTCGCCTCTTCTTTCCGTCACTCGATCGTCTTTCCTGGAGTTGAATGCACCGTAAATAGCATTCCTGATTTCATCTGCACGTTTTTTCCGTCGATTATGTTCTCCGATTGAACGCAGTTCGTATTCTTCGTTATTTATCTGTTCCCCTACATGTTAATTGCACAATACTTATCGTACCGTAAACTTACTGTTCTAACGATGCGAAGGGAAACGATTGCGGCATTGTTACGGCATAGATAGAACAGTCATTTAATTTGCACCGAAGCTGAGCAATTATTTTTTTTTAGGTTCGATAATTAAAAACGTAAAGGATCGTTATTTACATTCTAATGCGAATTAAACGTACACTAATAAATAAAATTATTCTAAATTTTGATATAATTTATTATGCGTTTAATGAAAATCAATTAAAATTTAAGCGGATCTTAAATAACTTGTTATACGTCGTTACAAAATTTCCAGATCCTTAATTATAAGCATGCTGGAATTGCTCTCTTTCATTAAATAAACTATTTCGCACGGTCATCGTCGCGTTCGCGCAATTCGTTCCAGGAGTTAATACGCCACTTTCGTTTCCCAATGAAATTAACAATTTTAATGGAACGTAGACTGCAGGCGATATGTTGTGGCTATCGATGCAATAATATTTCTTTCACTGTTCTATAAAGATACGAAGGTCACACCTTGAGATTTTTAACTGAAAATCAACCGAAGGATATCTCTGGTAATTATTAACTTTCTATCCCGTTTACATAAATAAAATTTTATTCTCGATTCGAAGAACTTTCGAATGGCACGATCAAACGTTGCGCGTTACACAGTTAAGAAACACAAAATGACCTTCGTGTCTTGATAAACAAATTAAAACAGTAATTATTGCATTGCATGCTCCTCTGGGCACCGAACAACTTTCCCTGGAATCGTTTTTCCATACAATAAATATTTTATTAGAAAATTCCTCTTCCGTGTTATCTCTGAATTCTTTTACCAGGTTACGTTTATCCTTGTACGCTGTGATCTTTACTGTCGGTGTAATTAATATGACACCAGAAGAGAAAAGGCGAATTTTCGCGCACGACTCGCACGCAAATTGATATGCAGTGCAACGTTTCTCTATCAACTTCCTTCCTGCACGAATTGAAGGGAAGCGTCAAATGGTTATTGCGTCGTTGGCTCGGTTTGCTTTTCGTTATCTCAATTCTGATACACACCGACGTGCCATAATTGTGTCGAAGTTCGCGTGTGCGTGGCCAACTAGAAACTGGCGGTGTAATATGAGGCCAGAAGACAGTGCGATGGCCTCTCAATAGTCTTCCAACGAAAATTTACCCATTAGCCATTGTACATCGGGGCGGAGAGCGTGTCGTCAATTATCAAGATTTACTGAATGCGCGTGCATCAAAAACACTTCCGACCGAAACGTTTAACCTCAAACCTACCGACGCTTCATATGCGTACCCTACCATGATCGAGTATTTAAAGAAACCATAGCAAACCGTATGATTCAGCAGGTTACAATTTTACGAATCGTTAAACAAAAATAATTTCAAGAATAAATTTTAAAAGGTGTCTCTTGGTAGGAATTAGAGATAGCGTGCAAAATCACCAAGTGATCGCAAAATCACGATCACGCTCGTGATTAAACTCCATTCACGACCGTGATCCGAAAGATGGCGTTTTAGTAGCGGTCCATGTTAACTGTGATCGTTAGTGTTCAGCTAACTCCCCTCGGTGGAAATTCAAAGAATTATAAATGCGCCAAATTTAAATTGTATTGTAATGTAGTCTAAGCAATGAAAAAGGCTGCTTAATTGCATATATTGTACGTTTCAAATGTCAAATCGTTTAGGTCGATTATTTAAATAAATGATAAACTTGTTGCCGCGAAAAAGAAGTATTGGTTAGGTGTAAAACACTCGCTTTAAAAATAAGAAAAAGTATAAAATCATCAGTAATGAAATTTTCTAATTTTGTTGAAAAATTTGTCCATATTCCTGAATTTTTTTCTCGAAACTGGATAGGATTTCGGGGGTATGTGTATTCACCAAAAATGATTGTAATTGACCTCCGCAATCGAAAATAATTTTTCCAAAACGATTTGAAATTTTTGTTTTGCGTCGAAAAATGTCACACCTTCTCGAATTTTTTTCTCGAAAGTGCGTAGGATTTTGAGGGTATATGTAATGACCGAAATTGATTGTAATTGACCCCCGCAATCGAAAATAATTTTTCCAAAACGATTTGAAATTTTTTAATTTTGTCGAAAAATGTCACACTTTCTCGAATTTTTTTCTCGAAAGTGCGTAGGATTTTGAGGGTATATGTAATGACCGAAATTGATTGTAATTGACTCCCACAACCGAAAATAATTTTTTTAGAACGATTGAAAACTTTTGTTTTCTCGGAAAAATTTCACAGCTTTACGAATTTTTTTCTAGAAAGTGGGTAGGATTTCGGGGGTATGTCTGTTCACCAAGAATGATTGCAATTGACCCCCGCAACCGAAAATAATTTTTCCAGAATGATTTGAAGGACATAATTCGTGAAAAGTGAAAAGAACTTTGAATCACGAGTAATTCAAAAGTAACTCACGCCATCTCTAATGTATACCCATTCCTACCATGATCGAGTATTTAAAGCTAGGTTCCATACGATTTAACAAGTTACAATCTTACAAATTGTTAAACAAAAATAGTTTCCAAAAAAAATTTTAAAATTTGTCTTTTGGTAGGAACAGCGTTTAAGATTCGACTTAAAGAGACCCTAAGTTCTGAATAATATTGACGAAGCCATGCAAGGACCCCTGATTTCCTATACAGTATGGTATGGGGGACTTCACAACTGCCGCGACCGGAAACTAGTTGCTTCATAGCTCGTGCGCCATATGGTAGGAACAAATTCATTCGCCGGACGTATATACGATACTATATTTTTTTTTACGTAACACTGTCGCTTACGGAAACTAAAAGAAACTTGGAATTCTCTGAATATTGCTTATATAATTAATTTAAATTATACGGCTAATAAACTCCTTATTGACACTCTTTGGTAGAAGTAGCGTTAAGATATGTTCTAGATAAGCTCTTCGATTAGGAATGTAAATAAATAAAGCAACTGGATTATTCGTATCAGTTTACATTTTCCTGTAAAAAGTTTAATCTAATGAAGCTTTCAATTGTTTCCTCGCATGACGTGTCGGTTCCGTGCAACGGTTATCACGAACGATAACTTGGTAATTGGCAGCTAACTTGTTAATTGTCGCCCACCTCCCGAAAACTGTTGAAACTGAATCACGTGTTTCGTTGGCGCCCCGAATGTTCCTCGACATCAATGAAATTTATTATGATTTTAAAAATATAGGATGCCACCTGTCTGCTTAATTTTCGTCCATTCTAGACCAGAGCACCACCTTAAGTGAGGTTAGGTTTGGGAGATCGACCAAAGCCAAAAATCGATGATTTTTAACATCGTTCATTGGCGCCCCGAATGTTCCTCGACATCAATGAAATTTATTATGACTTTAAAAATATAGGATGCCCTCGTCTGCTTAATTTTCGTCCATTCTAGACCAGAGCACCACCTTAAGTGAGGTTAGGTTTGGGAGATCGACCAAAGCCAAAAATCGATGATTTTTAACATCGTTCATTGGCGCCCCGAATGTTCCTCGACATCAATGAAATTTATTATGGTTTTAAAAATATAGGATGCCACCTGTCTGCTTAATTTTCGTCTATTCCAGACCAGAACACCACCTTAAGTGAGGTTAGGTTTGCGAGGTCGGTGTTCGTTAGGTAAGCGGGGTCGATCGAAGCCAAAAATCGATGATTTTTAACGTCGTTCTTACAATCTCGAAGCAGTGTCGTCGATAGTATCGGTATCGATCCCATCGCTACGAGTTTATCCCGCGTTCAAAGCCGCGCGCGCGCGTGTGAACACGAACGAACGAAGTTAAGACGGATGTGTGCACGTACACGGGAATATACATATCGCGTAGTAATATATCCAGTAGGCGTACAGAGGAAGGCGCGTGCGTGTAGGCCTTGCTGGTAATTGTGGTTAATTTAACGACAGTCAAAGCAACGAGCTGCCTGTCCTTACTGGTCAGTTCACGCGGCCAAGTCCCTCTCGAATGGTCGACTAATGTTATACAAGATTCTCTCGCGGTCAACAGAAACCGCACGCCCCGCCGTTATTTGCCATTGATTCCGTACCGCCGGTATAATTCTCGTTTATCCCTGAATCGCGGCGAGATATCGCTAATTTCGCGTTGTTCCTTTCTCGCGGATCGTCCTGCAACGTCCAACCTCGCCACGATATATTTTCTCCAGTCGCCCTGCAAGGAGCAACGACCACGGTTCGACTCGACGCCAGCTATCGGCAGGAAACGATTTCGATCGGGTTTCGTATTCGTTTTACCAGTTGCGTTTCGGTAGTCGTTTGTTACGGATCGCCCTGTCCGTCGATACCCACAAAAGAAATCTACCGAATTCCCCGAACCGCTGACCAATCGTTGGCCACAAACAGTTTTACACGCAAAAACCGTTGGGAATCGTCGCGGTTTGTGGTGAAACGAGAGAAAGGACGATTTATCGCGACGTTGTTCCACGATGGGATACAATTACCGAACTCACACGTTAATTCCGTCGAGTTAAGAGTTCGGTGATCGGAGACGACCGTCGTTTGCTCGCGTGTGACATCGTGAATTGGTGCGATCGTACAATTTTATATAATCGACAATCCGACGTTTACAGTGATTTTTTTCGATCGACGGGGTAAATACTATAAGCGACCGATGGAAGACTTTTAATCGAACGTATGGTACGAATATCGGTATATTTCCTGCTTTGTGTATGAGAGGTCCAAGTAGTTGAAATGGTTACGAAATTAATCGTTTCAAACTGTTAAATTAAAACTGAGATTTTATTTGGTATTTTAAATAAAATTTTAAGTAAGATAGCCTTAGAGTGTATGTAGCACGTAAACCTATCATGGCGATTGACTAAATTTTATTACGAACACTTTGTTTATGGAATTTTAGATAAGTCGACATTGATGCTCAATGTATTTCCGCGGGAATTATAAGAGTTGTCTCATGACTGAATTAGTATGTTCGTACGTAAAAGAAAAAAACGTGCAACCTGTCCGTGGAAACACAGACGGTCCAGTTTACATAGAAACAAAGCGTTGTACTTCGTGTCGAGAACGGTAAATAGAACCGTTCTATTATAAGGTATTATGATTGTCGGTACAATAAACAAGCAATGGTTAATTATCAGTTCCGAGCACAGCCATTTTTATTTAACACGTTGCCCGCCGCGCCTGTTTTCGTCGATAATTTTTATTTTTGTTTTCGATGAATTTATCGCGCTATAAATAGCTTCCAGAAATAGAAAAATGTAACTGGCCAAGTTTTACATCGAGACCGCTGTATTTACCATCTGCTTTTGCGCGCAGCGCCGCAATTCCCGGTCCCCCGTGGCTCTTTTTCATGTTGTGGTTCTTCGTTTGTAGTATTGTGGCTGCAAAAAGTTGACCAAATCGCGTCTTTCATCTTCTTCTACGAATCACGGTTTCTTCCGACGCTTCTTAACATGTGATCGTCGGTAACGTCGACACCAGCGCCCATATGGTATGATGGGGGTCCTTGAAAAACCGAATTCACAACGCGACGATTATAATCGCTCAGAACCATGCCGTTCTACGAAACGAACAGCTCATCGTAACGCACAACGTGGTTAAACGAGTGTTCCTGATATTTATAATATTCTGGGAAGTCCGGGGTGTCGGTTACACAGGTTGGATAAGCATTCTCTTGTTACCGTTTTGTTTTATTCAATATATATATTAAGTGTATGTTAACAACCAGGCAAAAATATAACATCATAGAGCCAGGAACAAAGGAGACTATAATTCCTGCAGAGTATACAAATTAATCAGAAATTTTACATACTTTGAAATTGTATAATACCTTCATCGTTGCTCGGCAATAATTTATTTTATTTGTAGCTAAAATTAAACCTGACAAGAGAAGGTCGTTTGAAATGTTAGTTTATTTTATAAAGTAATGAGTCTTACCTATAAAATGTTAATACATTCAAAAGCTGAACATACTGCGTTTAATGCAGAATATTCATTGTTATATTTTCTCAGTATTATTTTTGGACTGATTAGTCACGTTGTACCGAATTATTTATTTCTCAAATTCATTGTAATACCAGGGAAAGTATTTTGCAATATATCTCGAACCACCGATGCGTTCCTAAAACCTAACCTCCGTGGTCAAAATTACCCCAGCTTACCCTACAGAATTTAACCCTATATTATGCAACGATGCATATAGTTTTATCTACCCAGTTTTATAATACTGACCTTATGCACCACGAGCACGTATATCGAGACACGTATTTGTTGATTGTTTGCAAATTGTTCGTATGTAACATATTATTTAGCTGCCCAATCACGCGTGTGCGAATCAATATTTGTTTAACCCTAAAACCTTCCCCGATGTAACTTTGGGTTATACATACAGGGTGTTCGGTCACCCCTGGGAAAATTGTAATGGGAGATTCTAGAGGCAAAAATATAACGAAAATCAAGAATATCAATTTGTTGATTGAGGCTTCGTTAAAAGTTATTAAAAAATTAAATTAAAAAATTTCAAATCATCCACGGGAAAATTATTTTCGATTGTGGGGGTCAATTACAATCATTTTTGGTGAATAGACATACCCTCGAAATCCTTCGCATTTTCGAGAAAAAAATTCAGGAAGGTAGACAAATTTTTTGACAAAATTAAAAAATTTGTAATCGTTCTGGAAAAATTATTTTTAGTTGCTGGGGTCAATTACAATCATTTTTGGTGAGTAGACATACCCTCGAAATCCTACTCACTTTCGAGAAAAAAATTCGAGAAGGTGTGAAATTTTTCAACGGAAAAAAAAAATTTCAAATTGTTCTGGAAAAATTATTTTCGGTTGCGGGGGTCAATTACAATCATTTTTGGTGAATAGATATAACCCCGAAATCTTTCGCACTTTCGAGAAAAAAATTCTTTATTGAAAATATACTGGGTGGCCGGAAAGGTTTCTATAACTTTTTAACGAAGCCTCAATCAACAAATTAGTATCCTTGATTTTCGTCTTATTTTGGCCTCTAGAATCTCCTATTAAAATTTTTCCTATCTATGGTGGAACACCCTGTATACTAACAAAAGAGAACGCACGACCTTCGAGTCATCGTTTTATAGATTTCATACATGAAAATGCACGTTAAATAGGAAAAATATTTGCACAACGTTAGAAGTGTAAGAAACGTTAGAGTATTCTCGACTTGAATTTATCGAATAAAAAATTCGTGCATTTTCTACTGGAAATTTGAAAGATATCCGACCGTTAAAGGGTTAAGCAAGCCGCACAGAAACGGCATGGACGAAAGTGCATCTCAATTTAGGAGCAATTGTGCCTAACTGTCCGACGTTCTCAATCGACCGTGGGCGTTTTGCTTCTCCGACGGACGTACGAACGAGAACCCACGGGGCAAACTATTTTATTCTATCTTATATTGTCAAACGTACGACTTCCCTTTCCGGTCTTGGTTTACTCGGTGTTATTAAAACTGCATCACTTAATCACTGTCGCTTGCGCAACACGCATCGACAGCCACGAGCTGGTCGATTATCTTGAAAATCGATTTCCCATTACTGGACAATAACGATTCCGTTGCGATGACTAAAGCTAAGAATTAAAATCGTGGTAAATTCCGTTAGTATAATTTTTTTACGTTACTCTTGTCAGAGCGTTGGAAGTACAGGCAGCCCTCCTACAACACGGTTTTGCTTTGACACGATAAGAAAATTGCGAAAACCTATGTACAACTATGTATTTTTGCTCAACATATTTACAAACTAAATTACCTTAAAATAATGACGCGAAGGAACAACTGTAATAGCTTCACATGAAAAAATATAAACAAATTATAATTCATTAAATTAAGGTTCCGTTAAATAAAAAGAAAAATATTTGTTTTTAATAAGTTTTCGGGACGTAACTCAATTTTTTATACTGGCTCCGGGTCTCGTACAACACGGTTTCGCACAACACGGTATTTTCTAGGAACCTGTCTACCGTGTTGTAGGAGGGTTACGTGTAGTTTTCTAAGGATGGCATTTCGAAAACAGCATTCGGGTGTTCGATTCCTCCGTGGTATAAACGGTCTATTAAGGCCATACTTTGAAGCAATTTAAAAATAATTCTCTGCGTGTAGCCATCGCGCTGTGAAAACTGTGTCCGTTGCTCTTTGAAAACTTTACGCAACAACGTGCATCATTATCTGTAGCCGATCATAACCGATAATCGCGAAGCATACAAGCTCGCAATATGGCAAGTTAACGTTCAAGAGAGTTACATTCTATTAACGGAATCCTTTCTCAGGCTATAATAGGCGCCGCGACTCACGGGAGCTATACTTTTTATGCCACTGCGCTTTCAATTTTCTCTCACAATATTCCGTAGCAAAACCTTTGTACGCCTTGTTGACCATGAAACGATACTTTGAAACATTAAACTTCGTCAAAGCATCATCCCCCACCCCTGGAGCAAATAGTGGTTTTTGCCAGCGATTCACAGCGGGATAAATTGACCAAACCGTGGAACACTTAATAGAAACGAAATAAATCAACGTTAACGCGTTACAAAATCAGGGAAAAATAGAAACTAACCTTCAAATGATGTGCTTCCAATAAATAATTATTGAGGATTATTAAATGTACAAATGTTTACATTTTTAATACGGTCTGCTGAACAGTTTTCACGATTGATGATTATTACCGAACATAACTTTCTTTATTCCGAAACTTATGGCATTTACTTCTTTTATTAAGATGAAACTTGATTAAGACGTTAAAACGCTGCGTGAAAGTTTTGCAATAATTAGTCACGGATCTGCTGCCCAGTGAAAATGATACAGATATGCAATTTATTTCTTAAATTATCGCCAATTATACCTATCAATTTCCATCGGTTTAACGAAATACATTTAGCATGTCGCAAAAATACATTCTAATAGATCTGTCTCTGATAACATAAATGAAACTTTCCAGTTAAGTTAGCAAAATGTGAGAGAAACATGCCAATGTTTTTGTTGACTATTATCGTTATCGAATTATTATCAACCATATCGAACATATCATTCATTATCAGTACATGTTTCTAACTATTATTTACCATCGATCATTTTACGACACGCAACCATCGTTGCAATTACATCGAATCCATTACAATAATACTACATGATCAGATCATGTTTTTTTCCGTTTCCATTCTTTTCTCTTCTATTTGAAACGCGTCGCCAATCAAACGCAAATCCGAAACTTGACGATAATAACATGAAATTTAGATGCTATCGAGTTTCGAGCGCAAGGAAGGTCAAAAATCTCCACGAGTGATTTTGGTGCGACGCTACGCCTCCAGAGATCGGCAGATTTCCTAACCTGGAAATAACGCGACGCTGTTTGGTAACTCGATACACATATACAGTGGGAACGCGCGTGTTTTTGTGCTACGACCGCGACAATACACATTTGGTTTACGGTGACGCGAGCAAAGTGATCCGTGCACGAAGATAAAACAGCATCATCGGGGATCAGCGGAGCTGACAAATAACGCAGAACAATGTTCAAGCTCGCTGGACGCCAAGAATGGGAAGCTTTGACGAAAGGTAAATGGCGCAGCCGTTTACGAACCGTTTTTATCTTATCGATCGGTACGTTCACGGGACAGGTTTCGAATCGTTGAAAGAACGTTTACAATTACGGTAATGCACAATTAACTATCGTTAAAACCTGCACGGTTAACTTTTCACCAGAGGTGTCGAGTAGTTAGTCTTTCTTTAACACTGACGAAAAATATGGAAGAATATTGAATACTAAATGAACAAGCATTGGCATAATAGTTAACGAGTTATATCGCTTTCTTTCTTAAAGCTTGACTTTGCGTGCATCAAGTCCGTGCGTTACTGTGCTATGTTGCACATAGACGGATATGCAACGATCACGATATATTTTAGTACCAACTTAGTAAAATATAACACTAGGAACTGATATCGTAATTGGTCAAAACATAACCTGATTGATGATTTACGATTACGATTACTAAGCAGTTACATGGTGTATTACAGGATTCAATGTTTTACCATTATCATTACAGAGTAATTGCTGGATAATTGCACGGTAATCATAACCATAAATCATTAATCAGATTGCATTTTGCGTAACCCTGACTGGAGCCTAATATAGCCAACTTAAATAAGATCCCTGAGGGAATGTTCTGAGCATGATAGGGTGAATGGTGGGGATAAACTGGTCGAAGAGACACGGTGAAGATAGTTACAGTGTCGTTTTCTGCTGTTTAATAGATGAAAACAGCAGATTAAACAATAAAAATGTTGACATTTAATACCTCGAAAATGGTTTGCGACAGGAGACTGATATTTTCGATATATCCCTTCCTCTTTAGCTCACTTGTTTTTTGATCGATCTGTACCCTGACATATACTGCGTGCGGCAAAGTGCGTTTATTTACCTTCTTATGGGCGTAGACGGCTCGATTCATGCGTTTCAGCCCCTCCGCGGGGTTGAAAATCTCGTGTCCACTTGGGGAATGAATCACACTACGGAAGTATGGAAAATCGATACGTTCTGTAGTGAATTCGAGAAGAAAATTCTCGAGGTTTATACAAAAAAAAAGCAATATTAAAGGGAAGATATTCTTTCGTTTATTTTTCCAAAAAGATACTCTGTATAATAACGGTTCATAGCTCTCCTTTTCATTGATAAGTAAGTGTGTTAAAGTCAGATTCTCAAATCGTTGTTTATGGACAACTTTCTTATAATTCGCATTAGATTTACAATTAATGCAATTTTAGAACACAATTTTTTTAGCGGTTCTTTGGAATTTTTAGGGGAAACGGTAAAATGTTTTTGTATCAAATTTGAACACATATTTCGATCTATATTTGAAGAATATCCACAATTTTTACATTTTAGAAATTAACTTTATTCAGTAATATCAGGTCAGTTATATTTGACAAAAAGCTAACTGTTTTGATTTCGTATTGATGTTCTCTACAATGTGGTAAATAAAAAAATATGTGTTCCTATTTATAAAACCCAAGGCGATCGCGATTTCGCTGTGAGAAAAACTTGTTTTTCAAATTCTTTTTAGCGACAGCTACTGTACACCGCATATCGTTCAATTTTTATTAAAGGGGTAAAAAATCGCGTGTCCCATTAGAGGTAACATCCTCTATAGAATTTTTTTTAAAACTGTTTTATTTCTGTTGGAAACAAAATATAAAAATTTAATGCATTGAAGACTGACGAAATTTGTAATATTAAAAACAGTATTCATAAGGTTCTTACACGTCACTAACATATATAGGGTGTTCGGCCACCTCTGGGAAAAATTTTAATGGGAGATTCTAGAGGCCAAAAGAAGACGAAGATCAAGAATATAATATTAAAAAGTTATTAAAAAATTTCAAATCATTCACGGAAAAAATATTTTCGGTTGCAGGGGTGAATTACAATAATTTTTGGTGAATAGACATACCCCCGAAATCCTATCCAGTTTCGAGAAAAAAATTCAGGAAGTTGGGCAAATTTTTCGACAAAATTAAAAAATTTCTAATCGTTTTGGAAAAATTATTTTTGGTTACAGAGGTCAATTGCAATCATTTTTGGTGAATAGACATACTTCCGAAATCCTATCCAGTTTCGAGAAAAAAATTCAGGAAGGTGGGCAAGTTTTTCGACAAAATTAAAAAATTTCTAATCGTTTTGGAAAAATTATCTTTAGTTGCGGGGGTCAATTACAATCATTTTTGGTCATTACACATACCCCCGAAATCCTACGTGCTTTCGAGAAAAAAATTCTTCACCGAAAATATACTGGGTGGCCGGAAAGGTTTCTATAGAATCTCCCATTAAAGTTTTTCCCAGGGGTGGCCGAAGTCCCTGTATTTATAGAACACATGAACGAAGAGTTGGTAGTGAATCATGGTGTTTTTATAGAAATTTCGTTCGCTGTATTACATAATTCGACGATTTAAAACAGTTATTTATTGAATAGCCCCGAGATAACTATATAAAATATAGCAAAGCGGTTGCGTGTGCAATATGAAACATGTTGCGGTGAACCGACCCATCGATCGATTATCGAAAAACGTTGCAAGGCGTCAGGTCTTTATATTCGTCGTTTTGCTTTCCTCTTTCAGACATACGGCTGCAGCTGAACGAACAGCTGAGATGTCTCGATGTCAGGATGGAGGCACAAGTCGCCCTTGTGGCAGAACTTCAAGATTTTTTTCGAAAGAGAGCCGAGTTGGAGCTCGATTACAGCAAGTCCCTCGACAAGATGGCCAGAAGCATACAGCTGAGACACAAGGAACAAAAGCAAAAGTACATATCCTCAACTTAATTCACGAGCATCTGTCGAACGTACCTTTTTTTTTCTTCTTAATCTTTTACTTTTCAATCTTCGCTGTCGCGCACTTCAAGAGGCTACTCTAGTCTAAAACTTTAAAAAAATCTATTTTTTTAATATTGTTTGATCATTCTATATATATTTCTATATTTTTTTCCCAAGGTTAACGTCCAAAATATTCAGTACTTTAGCTAAAAAAAATTGTGGATTTTCTTCAAGTGTACGATAATTTAAAAATGATAATCCAACCTTAATTACTTTCCAGGCGAGAACACTGGCCTCTGTTCTCCAGTTACGCATGCTGGCAGCAACTCATCAACGAGACAAAATCCTTAAGCAGAGACCACGCAGCTCTTTCGGAAGTCTACAGTACGCATCTCGTGGGACGTCTCAATCAGGTGATGGAAGACGTACAACGGATATACAAGCGTGTGAGTATACATTCGCGTTTCCCCTAACGTTTGGAAACGATTTTAATGGGGAAAATTTTAATGGGAGATTCTGGAGAGCAAAACAAGACGAAACTCAAGAATACCAATTTGTTGATCGAGGCTTCGTTAACAAGTTATTAAAGTTCAAAGTTCCGCTTGTAGAACAGCAATCTGCGAGCAGCTGCGTGCACGCGAGAGTGGTTCTCATTCAGCATGAGAAACTCTACTTACTGACTCATCGACAGCCTTACAGTTCTCTGAATGAGAACCACTGCACGCAGCTGTTCGCAGATCGCCGTTCTACAGGCGGAACTTTAAACGTTAATAACTTTTTAACGAAGCCTCGATCAACAAATTGATACTCTTGATTTTTATCATATTTTACTCTCTAGAATCTCTCATTAAAATTTTTCCCTGTATAAATTAAAAGTTCTGTTGCTAGAAAACTGCTTATATTTATCGAAAATGTAACAAAGAGGGTCCAGTTCTCTGGCCGCTCGCTCCGGCAAACTTCCATTTTGTTATGCAATTCTTTTCTCTTTTATTCCGATTTCCCGTTATATTACACGCTGCATCCGAACGGTCTCCTTCGTTAGATGTACTTTCCTCGCTTTCCAATGTACCAGTTTCTCCTTTTTGGATTATTTGGTGCTCTCCAGATTCGTTCAACTCCGCTGATACGAGCATATAACGTTTTCTATTTCGGTCAAGATCGTTCCTACCGATGCAGCTTTTACGCGTTTTGTAAACTTTTTTTCCAGTTTCAGTTGGCTCCTGCACGCGATCCGCTGTCATTATTTCGAATATTTTTTGGCAACAACTCCGGCAATACCGCCTGATAAAAGCTGTAACCCAGAGTTACCAGTAGAAAATACAGCAACAAATCAGTGGATCTCAGTGGCCATTGGATTACTTCTTAAAAACGTTCCATAAAGCCGTAGAACTTTTATTCTATACATCTGGTATATTTTTGTAGACTAGAAACACGTCTCGTTTCTATGAACTCTGATAAAAATGTGCTTGCAAAAGTTTCCAAAATAAACACCTTGTCTGGACAATGATGGTTTGTCTTTATGTGTTTCAGTGCCGTGAAATAGGCTACGAGACGCACGAGGAAATCCTCCGAGTGCTGCACGAGCTCCACACAACGATGAAGACGTACCAGGCTTACCAAGCAGAATCGAGGCAAGCGGAAACTAAGCTTCGCGTGGCCGAACAGCAACGTAGCAAGCTCGAAGTGGCGATCGCCCCGCCCGAGAAGCTTGCACGTAGCAAAAAGTACAAGCTCATCGAAAAGGAAGTGAACAAGGTATGGTAATATTCAAGGCCAGGTGAAGTAAAAGACCCAACGTTCAAGATGTGGACTGAACGCTGTAGAGTGTTTCAAGGATATAAGTAAAATTCTATCGAGGGAGTACACCGCCCCAGACGGCTTATAAGAACAGGCGAATTTTTAGTCTGTTTCTTGAGGTAATTATCAAGCAATGTAACGAGATCTTTTCTGTCGAACAAGACTTATTATCATCACTTACTAAATAGCGGGGATACTGTATTGGATCTTTCACTTTACCGAGTAAAACAGACCCCTGGTGGATGGTCACGTTTCGATTCAGCTCTTCAGCCACTGCCTGACCCTGGAGGGGTCGAGTGTACTTGCTTCGCCACGCGAGATATCGATTTCCGTCACGAGGTTCTCGCGTTGAAGACACGCTACCCGAGTCTCACGTATGCTCTGAATAAAGTACGGTTTCATTCATCCGTCGTCGAAACGCCATAGTGCTCAAATCTTGCAAGGAGAGCACAAGGCCATGGGGTCATCGATTTGGATCAAATTTTTCACGGCGACAGATTTGATGAAGTTATATGATTATATAGGGACTCAATATCTTGGGTACATATATACATAGGGACATATACATATACTATGTAGATACAGAGTCTTCTTGATTCGTTTACATTATTTATTTCACTTCCATAAACGCTTATTGATCAGAATCAAATACAGGTTGTTCAGTCACCCCTGGGAAAAATTTTAATGGGAGATTCTGGGGGGTCAAAATAAGACGAAAATCAAGAATGTCAATTTGTTAATTGAGGCTTCGTTAAAAAGTTATTAACCTGTAAAGTTTCGCCTGTAGAACCGGCAATCTGCAAACAGCTGCTAGTGGTTCTCACTCAGAAAACTTGTGAGGCTGTCGATGAGTCAGTAGAGTTTCTCATGCTGAATGAGAACCACTATCACTGCACGCAGATTGCAGTTCTACAGGCGGAACTTTAAACGTTAATAACTTTTTAACGAAGTCTCGATCAACAAATTGGCATTCTTGGTTTTCGTCTTATTTTGATCTCCAGAATCTCCCATTAAAATTTTTCCCAGGGGTATGATACGATATTTAATCGTAACGAACAGGCAAATTTCCAACCCTAACCTTACTAAATAAAATCTATTTGAACGCGCCTGCAATACCAGTAAGAAACTTCCTGTTGTTCGTCGAGGCTCGGTATTTCAAATCTAGGTTAAAATACGTCGATCCTCGTCAGCAGAATATGCAACAACGCGAATACAAACAGTTGCAAAATAGACATGTTCGATGAGTCTCATGCATCTTTCCAATCTACGTTCTGTAAAATTATCCCATAAACCTTTATACACATCAATGGATTATACATAATAGGAATTATTTTTGTAGCTATTCTCTTTCAGCGCGGCCTACATAAAAAAAAAAGAACGATTTTCGCTGTGCAAGTTTCCTCGGTGGGAAATGTCAAGGCCACTCCACCTATATCGCCGTGTCTTTTGTTTCAAGAGCAGAACACTAGAGATGAAAGAGACAGCGGTATAAGTAGAGTGGCCTTGACGAGTCAGTTCTCGTGGCTATTGCTATATAGAACCAGAGTCGAGAATATTTCATTCACGAGTAACGAATAAAATGTTCCCTCGTTTGGATACAGATTTAACAAATCCGTGATTAACTCTACTTGAGTCAAAGATGTCGAATAATGACAAAGACGTAGAACCCAAGTAATTGGATCTTTTACCCCAGTGCAGAAAACCAGAACGTAGGTTAGAATTCACTTTATTTTTGTTTCAGAGGAAGAGCAAGTATCAGGAAGCGAAGCTGAAGGCGCTGAAAGCGAGAAATGAATACATTTTGTGCCTGGAAGCATCGAACACGACGATACACAAATACTTTGTGGACGATTTATCGGATCTCATTGATGTAGGTTACTCCACAAGAATAGTACATTTTCGATGCGTTCAATTACATTATTCTGAAGCAATAAGGACGTCTTTCGACGCTGAAATACTCGCATGTGTTCGTCCGGCAACCTACAAATTTATTATAATAGTTTGAACATAGTTTAAAGAGCACTAACCTGGCTTCTTAATGGGCTACACGCGACTCAGCAGTAGGTCGCTGAACCAGTTGCGTTAACCAGCTTTGGCGATAGTTGCTTATCTGAAGAATTATTTAGTACAGTGAGGAGCAAAACGTAGGATTCTTTAATAGTTGGAGCTTCCTTTTGTTATGTAAAGAAATAAATATATAAAAAAATTTCGCGGACTTTGAACCACTTCTGGTACGCGTTTATTATTATTATTCATTTATTAGCGGGATTAAACCCTTTAGTACAACAATGTAATATGTAAGGTACTACAGATGTGGATTTTACATAGTCAAATATCATTGCTTAGTGAATTTAACAAAAATAAATTAATGTACAATATGTTGCAAGAATTATTTTAGACTTTCTAATGATTGTTCGATTAAATCTGTTTTAATGTGTACAAAATTTGCATTACTAATCGATTTACACCATTTTGAGATCCAAACGTTGTGATTTCTTAAATATCTAGATGGTACATACAAAGGAAACACTTGAGTAATCGTTGAACACGAAATATGACTTTTCATTAGCTCACTTACAAAGTGTTTGAAGATTAGTATTAATAAGTAAGTCATAATTATGTGATTCATGAGGTATAGGACTTTGGAATATCTTAGAAATGTCATTAATATATATTATAAATAGAAGAAGTCCCAAGTGTGAACCTTGTGGAACACCAGATGTAACATTAACTTCTCTTGAGCAATTATTATTGAATTTAACTATTTGAACTCTGACAAAAAACTGGATAGCCAAGAAAGTATACAGCTGTTTATTCCTAATGCCTTTGATTTGATTAATTGTTGATTTTATTGTTTCAGTGTATGGATTTTGGTTTTCACAATTGCATCGCCAGGGCATTGTTGATGCATTGCAGCGCAGAGGAAGGCAGGCAGCGTTCACTGCAGTCAGGTGCTGAACAATTGACTGCATGTGTCGGTGCACTAGACTCCAGGGCAGACAAACAGAGATTTTTGGAGTCGTATCATTCTGCTTTCATGATTCCCAAAAAGTTCGAATTCCAAGGGCAACGAGGGGACGAGGTACGCTACGCCTAAATTTGTCATTTGTTTCTTTGAACGTTATAAAATCTGGCTCGATGATTGATGACGTTTGACCATGGTTATGTGTATCGTTTGCTTTTACAGACCCCAGAGCCCGAATTGCAAAAATTATTACACACCGAGATGGAACAACGACTGATGCAACTGCAACAAAGAGTAACGTCTTTGAGGACAGAGTCCGAGGAAGTTTGGAAGACTTTAGAAACGGCAGAGGCTAGCCTGCTGGAAATGCTAACCGCGAAGGATTACGATTGCTCCAGATACTTTGGGGACAATGCTGTGCCCACTTCGAGGCCTCCGGAAACATTGCAAATTAAACTCAGAGCCGACAGACAAGAGACCGAAGAATTCTACCTCACCGTAAGTTCTTTTCGAGAAACAAAATTTGGTGGAAAATGTCGTTTGTTGGAAACATGATGTTGACGATTGTAATTTTGTAGAAATTCAGGGAATACCTTCTCGGAACGTCAAGAATAGCCAGACTAGACGCCAAACAAGAATATATACGACAAAGCCTGTTGGACGGCTCCACTGCCAGCGCAAATTCATCGATGTCGACGACGAAACAGAAGCAAGCACGCCGGAAACGGATCGGCCGATTGCAGATGAACGGGCAGCCGAAATTGTTTGGCGGCTCGTTGGAGGAATACTTGGAGAGCACGAACCAGGAAATACCGCTGATCATGAAGAGCTGCATCAGAGTGATAAATTTGTACGGACTTCATCATCAAGGTATCTTTCGAGTGTCTGGATCGCAGGTGGAAATAAACAACTTCCGTGAATGGTTCGAGAGAGGGGAGGATCCCTTAGCAGACGTCACGGACGCATCGGATATTAACAGCGTCGCTGGTGTATTGAAGCTTTATTTGAGAGAACTTCGAGAGCCGCTTTTTCCTATCATCTACTTCGAGCATCTAATGGAACTGGCGCAATTAGAATCGAAACAGGAATTCGTTAACAAGATGAAAGAACTGATATCGAGTCTTCCAAGACCAGTCGTCATTGTAATGCGATACCTTTTCGCCTTCCTCAATCAGTAAGCATCATCACTTTCCATTGGGTTGAAGTGTTAATAAGATAATTTTTGTACGGTTTTTGAGCAACGTTCCCTTTTATAATAGCCTTTCAGAATTCTCGGACGAGAACATGATGGATCCGTATAACCTGGCGATCTGCTTCGGTCCAACGTTGGTTCCTGTGCCCGAGGATAAGGATCAGGTCCAGTACCAAAACCAAGTGAACGAACTGATCAAAAACATCATCACGTTCTGCGAGGAAATATTTCCGGAGGACATTGGAGGTACTCAGTACGAAAAATACATTAGTAGAGAACCGGACGACGTGTAAGTATACACTCCTTAGTCCTAACAGGCACTTTTGGCCCAATATTAATGACAGATTTCCGATTGAAAATTCGCTTTTCTATGCAGAGACGTGGGCGACTCGCCGACAGATCAGGTTCAGGAAGACATGGACTCCGAGGTGTATCCATCCGAGGACGGTGAGTAAGAAATATAGTGGGTAAAGAAAAGTATTCGCACACCCAGTTTTTTTTTGGATAAGTATAACAACGAACCATGAAAAAATAGTCGAATAAATTGTACGAACAATACAGTTTATTCGATTACTTTTTCGTTGTACATTGTGATAATTGTTACTACCAAAGCCATCGAACAATAGGTATGTTTCAGAATTATTTTTTTTTTTTTTTTAAATTGCAAAAAGACACTAGATGCGCGAATACTTTTTTTTTCATTGACTGTAAATTGAAATCGTAGTTCGGAAAGCAGAGCGCGATCTACGTTCGTTTTGTGTATTCCCAGAATCGGAAAACCTCGAAGCTACAGCGCAATTCGATTTCAATGCAAGGTCCGAAAGAGAGTTAAGCTTCAAAAAGGGGGATACCTTGACTCTGTACACGCAAGTCAGTAATGACTGGTGGCGAGGTGCCTTGGCTGGCAGAGAGGGGCTTATTCCCGATAAATATATTATGATCAAGATAAAGTAAGTGAGACTTAATCACAACACGCAATGGCAAATTTATTTTCTTGCGGGAATGCTTTCTGTTAAATAAATCCGTGACTAAACATTAACGGCCCGGACGGAGGAATACAAGGTTTTGCTTTTTAGATGCTGAAAACAGAACAACAGTGACTCTTATTAACGCATTGCTAATCGATTACATAATACGGCATTGTGGGCTTACAAACGTACACTCACGAGTATTAGAATATACGCTTGTTATGTTTGTACAAAACAAAACATTAATTAATTACAACATTCTGCCTTTAGTTTTTGATTTTAATTTAAATTGAATTTAAAGTTTATTCGTTCATAAATGACTACGCCCTTAGCTTGTGTACTAACTATCAACAGTTTTTGGAAAGGATTGAACAAGAAACTACTGAGTGAAGTATAGCTAAACATGGCTATACAGGGTATTCGGCCAGTCCTGGGAAAAATTTTAATGAGGGATTCTAGAGGCCAAAGTAAGACGAAAATCAAGAATACCAATTTGTTGATGGAGGCTTCGTTAAAAAGTTATTAACAATTAAATTGAAAAATTTCAAATCGTTCTGGAAAAATTATTTTCGGTTGGGGGGGGTCAATTATAATCATTTTTGGTGAATAGACATACCCTCGAAATCCTACCCAGTTTCGAGAAAAAAATTCCGGAAGGTGGGCAAATTTTTCGACGAAAAAAAAAATTTCAAATTGTTCCAGAAAAATTATTTTCGGTTGCGGCGGTCAATTACAATCATTTTTGGTGAATAGACATACCCTCGAAATCCGACCCAGTTTCGAGACAAAAATTCGAGAAGGTATGAAATTTTTCGACGGAAAAAAATAATTTCAAATCGTTCTAGAAAAATTATTTTCGGTTGCGGGGGTCAATTACAATCATTTTTTATGAGTAGACATATCCCCGAAATCCTGTGCATTTTCGAGAAAAAAATTCAGTACGGGCGGAACTTTAAATGTTAATAACTTTTGAACGAAGCCTTAGTCAAGAAATTGATATTCTTGATTTTCGTCTTATTTTGGTCCCTAGAATCTCCCATTAAAATTTATCCCAGGCTTGCCGGACACTCTGTATACGTGACATTAGTTTCCTCGATTAAGATTATTTGTTAATTTTAACTATTTTAAAAATTTTAATAGTTAAGATTGAGAATGTCCCGTTTCGATAATTACAATTTATTGCTCGATTCTTCTAAGTTGGAAGAAGAGAAGCCTTTTCATATTTCATCGTACGAACGTACATTTGTCGTTTGTTCAGGGACGAGGAACGCGAAAAGGAGCTCCTGAAATCGTCCAGCGAAGAATCCATGAGAAGAAGAACGTCCAGTTCCGCGGACAGTGTTCTCTCGAGCAACAATTCACCGCTGATGGGACCGTCCAGTAATCCGGGTACCTGGTCTTCCGGTACCACGTCCGACGTGACTACGAATATAATAGCAACAGACAATAGCAGCAACAGCGGCGTTATTCCAGCAACGGCGACTAGCGTACCTTGCATCTCGTCCACGCAACCGATCATCAGTCGAGAGGTATTGGAAACTACTGTTTAGCATACGAACAAGTATTCGAATTCTTTTTTTTTTTTTCTTCTCATAATTTTTGTCTGCTTTTTACATTCTCTGCGGCGCGCTCGGAAAATGTAAACACTAGGCATAAGTGCATGGCTGTTGTGCTGTAATTTGTTCTCCTCCAAAAATGCAATAGCAACCGTAAGTTCGGAATGCACAGCGCCATTTTTAAGGCGCGGACTCGTTCACTGCACATCGCACCTCGTAGAAAATCAGCATTGCTTCTCGTTCGCGTTACCGGAGTCTGATCGAAGACGTTTTTTCTTTTTTTTTTTTCTTTATTTATTCGAATCTCTATGAACAGTTTGGGTCGACCAACGAGCAATTACGTTCCAATTACGTTCGTTTGCAAATGGAAGATTTTATGAACACAATGTTATTTATTCTCCATTTTGTTTCAGACTACGCCATTATCTTTTTAAATATAAAACATACCATCAGGGCTTGCATTTAAGTGTAAACTTTTATAAATACAAATTATTTGGTAAAATTTTAATGTCTGAATTATTTCTTTTTCTGTTTTAACCTAACTTCTGTGTTAACGATTTAATTCTAGACTGGTAGGAACATTTATTTCTTAACGGATATTTTAAAGTAAAATATACTATTTTATACTATTTTTTAATTGTATAACTATGGGTGGGGGTGAACGCAATTATTTGTTGGTCAACCCAAAAACACAAGTCGACGGTTTTATCTCAAACAAAGCTAACTTTCTACACGACAAGCATCGTTTCAGATTTTTATATCGAATTTGTCCGTGTGGATATCGTTGGTTTTTAGAATCTGTGATTCCGTGGATCGGCGAGATCTTGTTCTTACCAAATAGCGAACCGGCGAGGCTGGAGACGAAATCTAAAGCTATGTTAAGTTTATTTTTACACGAGATCGTGGCGTCTCGAATTAGCTGTAATCATTTGTACGATAATATTTGTAAATAAAATAGAAATATACGTGTTTGTTGCTGCATGTGCCTTGGTCTCTTTGTCTTGTGTCGCCTGTGATCCTTCGTGCCTTGTGCCACATACAAGGCGTTTGTTTGAAACACTTTCAGTCCAAGTATCTCGAAAACAACACACTTTTTGGGCAAAACTATTAAACACAAAAGTTTCTCAGTTTCGAAAGGGAAAATATTTATTTTGTATTCATTTGTATGCTTTCAAAGTTATTCCAAGGGGTAACGTTGAATAATCTTGAAAGCGTTCAACGAATAAAAAATGCATAAGCCCCCTCCAGGTACATTTCCCCCACGAAGCTAAGAAACTTTTGTATTAAATATATTCGCCAAAATGTGCGCTGTCCTCCGGATACTTGGATTCAAAAGCTTTCGAACGAGCACCCTGTATATATATATTTTATTTTTGTTTCTTTTAGTATTGATTTACGACTTTCGATGTTAATAGTTGGGATGGTTGCTATTTTTCCAGATATACGTTTAGTCAGCCTTTAGTTGACGAGAAAAAAGTTTCACGTACATAGGTAGTGGGGCGAAACGGACTAAAAACTGTTCGATAAAACTGCTGCCAGTGTCGTGTGCGTCTGTCGTTTGTGTTTTTCATTTCATTGGAGGGGCCGCCTCTGTTTAACGGTTCAGTTGGTTTGTGAATCCTAGCGTTCTGTAAAACAATTTCAGTCTATAGACGAAACCGAAATGGAATGCTACTCGCAGGTGTCTACTTATCCAGCGGATATTCTTTTGGCTTAGGTGAGTAAAAATACATCTCACCCTCCCCGCCCACCCACCCAGCACCCACCAGTCAAATTAATATTAACTTTGTTTATTGTAGAGAGATTGGTGTGTCTCGTGGATGCAGCGGCCTGTTTTTTATGTATCCACGCGTTTGCCTGCTTGTATACAATCCTATTCATTGTCAGTTTTACGAGCAGTTTTTAATCCTACCTTGGCATGAACCGTCGATCTTGCGCGCATCTATTCATTCACTCCTTTTTTTTCTCATATTAACGCATGCAGGTATACAATTTCTTAATCACTTGTATACTTTCTAGCCTCTTAACACTTCGATGGCCGCATGTCTCCTGTCTCTTGACCAGAAATTCTTAGATTCAACATCTTATAAATACTCGGATATAGTGTTACCATTGACACGTTAGATATCGCGTGATCCGCCGGCGGATCGCGACTTTTACAGAGATCATTTCTCGACACTCCATCAACAGATATTTACAAAATTTAAGAGGGTCTTCTAGTGTGAAATGCGTTTTATTTGAATTTCTTTGGGGGAATTTTTTTACGAAGAAACTATTAACACCGTTTGCAGTCGAATTTACAAGGTTTATTTATATGTGTTTGAGTAACGTTCTGAAAATTTTGTTGGGCCAAAAAAACGAGCTAAAATTGATGGCACTTCGAAGTTAAAGTTTCAGTGTTTTAGCTTTTTTTCGTGTTTAGGGTATTAAAAAAAAGATGGTAACAGTCAATATTTTTTAATTGTTCTAGTTCGGGGGATAAAGGCATGTCCGCTGAAGATTCTTTCCAAATTTGACGTCAATCGACCAACTAGATCTTGAGATATCGTGTCGACCAGATTAAAAAATAAGGTTTCGAGAAAAACACGTTTAAGGGGGTATTCTAGTGTGAAATGCGTTCTCTTTACGTGCTATAACGAAAGAAAAATATCGATTTTTCATGTTTGATCTTTCTATTTTGGGGATTTAGAAAAATATAAGAAATACTACTAAGCATAAAGGAAAAATTAATTTTTTCAAATGTTCATGGTAGAAGACACCCCTTAAATATAGTTACTTATTATCAATGTACACACACCGGAAAATAATCCGAATTAAATCGAAGACATTGAAATTACCAATAATTTTCCAGGTTAAAAAAAATGTTTTATTAAATTTTATTAAATCACATAGCTCGTCAGAGTGTTCAATGTTAATGAAATTGCGTGAAAGGAAGTAATAAAGATGCACCAGTATGTAACATTTACTTATTATAAATGAATAAAACCTTCGAACTTTATCGACTATAAAAATACTTGAAAATTGTAAAATTTTCAAGACTAAGGTTTCGAAATAATTCTATTCTTTCGTCAATTTATAAATTCGAAATGTTCCAAATCCCATCGTTATTGATACTGCTAGATAACACATGCCAAGGAAGTAACGAAGAAGCATTGTCAATTTGGTTGGGAAATGTCATTATTTACTTTACAATAGTTTTTAGCGAAGAAAAAGGGATCACGCGATTAGGTGAAACGCTATAAATAACAACTTAACATTCTACACGTTGGGTGTTTTGGAAATTCACATTGCAGATAGTTCTGGTCATTTCCTGCTCTGCGACAATGTTCCAGGGCACTGCGTATAACAGCGCAGAAAATAATTTGCATTTCGTTGCAATAAACATGGTTGGTAACTTTAAACAATGTCGTTGATAGATCGCGGATGTTTATGCAAATATGATACGTCGGTACGTGCAAATTATATAAATGTAACTAGTATTTAATTCCATGTAGTTAGTTTACGTTAGTGCTCGTTTGATGCAAAATTTGTATCGTCTATTTTACTTAAGAATACCCTACTGTCTAAGTACAAATTATTCTGTATAAAATTAAATTTTCGTTTCAGGAATACCACGAGTTCATACGAAGATTGTTTATTTACTTTTGTTACCCACTGTACTTGCTGTTGGATCAGTGTAACACCCTGTAGATCAGGGTTTCTCAATCTAATTTTATCCCTTAATTTAAATTAAGAAAAACTACACGCGTGTACTTGGGGTTCGCTAGTGACGTTCACAAAATTTGGTGGCAAATGACACTAGTTGAGAAACCCTGCTCTAAGATACCTCCTCTAAAGATATGCACTTGCATAAACATTCGCGATCTGGTCGTCGGTTCTCCCAACTCCATTCGTGTCACAATTCTCCAAGAAAAACTCCCCTCCGGCTGGTCTTCAACCTTAAAACTGTTTCCAGGAGTGCGGGCCCCGCGTGGCGAAAGCCTCGACGCCCGAGATGGAGAAACGGAAGGACGCGATGGCCAGCAACAACGCCGAGAACGAGAAAACGTCCAACTTCGGCGACTCGTCGGCGCAGCAACAGCAGTGCAACGAGGATGCCGGCGAAGAAGCGGAACGCATCTCGCTGATGAGCTTGGAGGGCGGATCGAAGCGCGGTACCAGCAGGAAACAGCACTGGAAGTCGCAGAGCATGGGGGACACCATGCAACAGACGACCAACACACTGCAGACGAACAACTCGCTGAACCAGGGCGACGAGCTCCAGGAACAGCCGACCTTCTCGGCCAATCGCGAGCTGTGGCAGAGACGGGCGACCTCGCAGACCCAGCTGAACCCACCGGCGCCGCCGAATCACAAGCTTTTCCGTAGCTCGCAGGAGTTCCGCGAGATGCGCCAGAAGCACACGCCGGATCTCGTGATGGACCTGCCGCTGTCCGCTCAGGACGCTGGCAAGAAGTCCGCCTCGTCGAGCAGCCTGAGCAGCTCCGACGAGGAGACACCGATTCAGCCCACCCGGGCGGAAGCAGCTACCTCGCCTACCGGCGGACCGGAATCCCCCGACATGAGCACGGCCGCCGAGCGGTTCGCCAAACAGAATCAGTGCACGCTGAAAAAGAACACCAAGTCGAACCCCGAGGCGTCCAAGCTGAAGCGCATGGAAACGGAGAACGAGCCTGAACAGGAAGAGGAGATGGTCAGATCGGCCAGCTCCAATCAGATATCCGACTCGATACCCATAAGGTCGCCGCGTTCCACGCCCAAGATAGTCGCGAAATTCGCTGACATGCACCTGACGGGCGGCAGCCAGGTATCCTCGTTCAAGCCCCAGGTGAAGGTGAAGCCGACGATCCTGAAGAAACCGGTGATGCCCTTCCCGCATCCGCACATGAGCCCCGAACTCGCGAGGAAGATCGAGAAGCAGGCACAGAGTGCCGAGCAGACGAATTAATTATCGCTCCGGGTAGATCTAGAGAGAGAGAGAGAGAGCTTCGTTTGACGAGGGACGGTTTACTTTCGGCGGCCCATGCGTGTGTTAATTACTGTAGGGATGGAAGGGAATTCGCTGACACAGAGCGCCGAGTAGACGAATTAATCGTCGCTCCAGGTGGTCGAGAGAACTTCGTTTAGCGAGGGACGTTTACTTTCGACGATCCACGCGTGTTGGAACGAGATGAACGTAGAGATACACCGTCGAGAAACTCTGATCGAACAGGTACTCCGCCCGATTGCAGGGACTCGAAGCCGAATTTACTCTTTTTCGCTTTGGACGGTCATCGAGAAGCAAACGCAAAGCGCCGGGTAAACGAATCAACCCTTTGACTGCGAACACAGCGCCTATACTCGACTGTGTATCCTCTTTTAAGTAGAACGTAATAATTTTTATCGCGCTGTCCTGTGCAGTTTTTTTAATCTCTATGATAAAGTATCGAGTTTAAAGTTTACTGAATTATTTCGGTTCGTCTGTGTTCGTGAAGATCGGTTTTTACACGGCTACGTTGTCCATGGACTATATGTATACGTTCAACGCGCGAAAAAGTTCACCGCGGTCAGGGGGTTGTTTATTGCCCCTCCAGATGGTCGAGAGAGCTTCGTTCAGCAAGAGACATTTATTTTCAGCGATTTGTGCGTGTTCGAGCGATGGTGAACGTAGAGATTTACTACCGAGACACGCCCCCATCGACCAGGTACTCCGCCCAATTGCAAGGACTCGAAGCACGTTAGTTACTGTACCCGAAATAAAAGGAAAGCCGAGCAGGCAGCGTCGTGCCTCGATACAAGCAACGCGGCGTCACGCATTTAACGAGGCACGACGCCGCCTATGGGCCCGAGTTTATTTTTTCTACGACTATTTTCCATTTTCGCATAATTTTTTTACCAAATGATCCGCGAAACGATGTTTCTAGTCATCGAGCGACGATAGAGAAACGATGAGAGAAATGTGTGAGCGAGATAATACATCGAAGAATAATAACAGTTTCGAGTTTAAAATAAGTTGTTCGCCGAATGAGAGAGAGAGAGAATGATACGAATTTTGTACGTTGGACGATACGTGTAATTTATTGCAAAAGGATATATTTCTCCTCAACGTGTATCAGTATGATGATGTTTGCAACAGTCGTGTACGATGTTCCTTTAAAATGCACGCGAGTGAGTATGAATTAAAAAAAGAAACAAAAAAAAAGAGAAGCCTTTTTCCGGGAGTTCGTTTACTTAGGGGAATGAGTGAAACGATAATCGAGATGGCCGAATCCCGATTGTCGTTAGACATTTCATGTAACGCGCCCATGGGCGTTTTAATTATTAAGAACTATATGAAAATGATGTTCGATATATTCGATAATAATAAGTGTACAATAACGCACGTGTATTTAACGGTTCGACGTCGTCTGTTTTAGGTCTGTACCAATTATTCTGCTATGAAATTCAACGAAATAGGAAAAAGCGATGTATCGTGTCGACGTATTCATACCCTTTCCTACAATCAGTGGTGGAACTTCGATTCGCTTTGCGTTGCTTCCAATCTTGTTGCATTCTAATACACACGTTCGAAGCGATTCGAAATATCGTTCGATGTTAACGATCTCTTGATGATGCATAAAAGCTGTACTCGTAGAAAAAAATTGATCCAAGATTGATAGATAAAAATGATCCAAGTCGGTGAAGATTGAAAACTAAATAGTTGCTAAACGTTCGTTACAAAAATATATTAACGATCGCTACATATTTCGAGACTTTCTTTCATATCGAATCGTATGTTAACGAAATTGCGTAAGCGAATGCATCGCGTAAGTATGTAAGACATCGAGTATTTATTTATTAAATAAATAAAGCCCTCGAACCTTATCGATTATCGAAATTCTCAAGGGCTGTAAGATTCTCAATACTTCTAAAGCTTCGAATCAGATTCCAAGTAACCTCCCGCCATTTTATGGATTCGAAGCGACTCGAAGCGTTCCAAATCCCCCAATCGCTACCTATAACCAACTAAAACATTGTACTCGTTTATCGAATAATACGCATACAATAACCCGATACTAATGTGCAGGAATTCTGCAATTGTATTTCGAAAAGTAAAACGCTCGAAAAATATCACGGCCCAAAGTAACGAGTTCGGTTAGAGCAGTGTTTCCCAACGTGGGGCAATTTTTAATATTCCGAGTGCAAATGGAAAACTATATTGCATTCAGTTTCTTCTTTTATCTGTTCCAAGTACCTATTTGTATTAGACTTGTTCGGAACTTGGTTGGCTGTTGCGTTTAGAGGGAGGTATGAGAGGTTGGGAAACACTGGGATAGACAAAACTAACGTAATACTCTTTATGGTTACTGATCAAATATTAAAACGAATATTATCGTATTATACCCACCGCAATAAGAATATTAAAGCCAATGGATTGTCGCCTTTTCCATTTGTATCATATTTGTAGCAAGAGAGGGCAAATTTCATTCGCAAACAACGAATAAAGATTCTACATTCGTTCGTAGACTTTTCCATGCAGTTCCGTTCGCCTGGATTAGAAAACATTCGGTGATATATACTGATATACATGTACTGATTCATTAATTTAAGAACGAATTTAAAATTTTTATTCGTCATTCCCGTGAATAAAATTTACCCAAATCTAATTTGTTCGAGGAATACTCTAAACCTTGATTTTTACGATGCGTTCGTTTTTTTTTTTTATCAATTTCGCGAAAGTTGCGTTTTTACGATAGTTTTCCTATGCTTTATACTGAATTGTTATTTTCAAGAGGATTCGGTATAATTTCACGCGTAATTTAATCTCGTTGGATTTTTACGTTGATTTTTAATGTTTCGACTGACGCAGGAGCCTAATTTGACGATTCTCCGTTACGATTAACTGATATTCAATAAAGAAACTTGCAGGCTGTATTGAACGTTAATCCAACAACAATCCTGATCACTCCCAATGCAAATTTCTAGAAACTCGATGCCCACGGTAAGTAATTTTTTTTTTCCTCATCGAAGGTTTCCAAAACTTTAATCTTTGATTAAACGAACATTTTTTTGGAAGAAACGCAAAGTTACTATCCGCATAGAACAAAAAAAAAATTATCATCAATTTCTCGTTTGTTAATATCGTTCGAATTTGTTTCACAATCGGCCAAATCGATTTTCACTTTCTATGCCTATTTGAACAAAGAATTTAAACAAAAGATAACACCTCGCTAATTAGATTTGCGAACTAATACAAATAAAAAATAACAAAACGTTAAAAATGTGGATAACCGGGCGTAAAACTATCCAATCTTGGCAACTCTTTTAGAATACCAATTATACATTGCAATTCCCATGTGTACGTTATTATTAATGACGCGTGAAAGAAGAGTAGAGGAAATTAATTTTTTTAAACACGAATGATCAATTAGCTGTAATTAGTCGATGCAAATGTCGCTCGAGAAGCGATAAGAATCTAATTGCATACCACGCGCATGCTTGTTTGCCAACAATAAAGAATATTCGACAGTTTTCCCGCATCGTACGCCGCAATTGCATTTGCATACTTCAAATTTTATCGTTCCATTTCGACTCTTTCTACGCGTGACAGAAAATTTTTTGTACCGTGCACAATGGGGTTAACTTTTATTGACATTTGAGCAATTTCACCGTTTGCAGATCGGCAAATCAGACTAGTAAGGAAAATCTAGGTACAATGTTGATTATTATGCCTCCTGTATCGAAAGTAGAATATTGGCTGGCCAGTCGATCTAACAAACAAATCGCCTTGCATAATTTTGTGAATTCTGAAGCTTGTACCCTTTAAATATCTTCAATGCTAGCAACAGACTCTCAGACATGGAGGTCAATGAAATTGTAAAGGACATTTTCAGTCCAAATGTGTATTTAGAGACTGTCGATGAAAACTTGAAGAAAGATAGTTCGAAAGGACTCAGGTATTTATTAATTTTTCAATGTACGTGTCTTTCGATTCGTACACAATTTGATCACTTTCGTGTTTCAGAGTATCGGAGTATTTAACCTTGGTAAACAACTATATCGATGCCACCCTGTCGAAGAATGCTCCGACACAAAATGTCGAGGATACCAGAATTGGCAGAGTAGGGCCGAGTTTGGTCAGATTCGACAAATCTACGCTTGAAGGGCTGTGCATCATCTCCCCCGACAGACTCTCCATTAATTCTAAAAGCAACTTCAGTACGATGAGAGCGAATGTTGCCGTGTACAAGGGAAAATGGATCTACGAATTGCAACTTGGATCCAAAGGTGTTATGCAAGTTGGTTGGAGCACGGTCAAGTGTGAATTCAATCAGGAATCTGGAGTCGGTTTGTCTCTTTATTGGTATAATGTTTAAATACATATTTATCCTGTTCCAACCCATTACTGGACAGAAATAACACTTGTGATCTTCTATCTTATTTTATATTTCTGCTATATTAAATATATATATATATATAGATATTTCCTCCTTTCCAGGAGATACTGTTAATTCGTATGCTTATGATGGCAATCGTATCAGGAAATGGAACGTAACCACCCACAAATACGGGGAACCATGGCTGACGGGAGATATTATCGGATGTGCGATAGATATGGACGACGGAACCATTGATTTTTATAGAAATGGTAGAAATTTAGGAAGAGCCTTTGAAAATATATCGATGGGTGCTAGTTTCGCCTACTTTCCTACAGTCAGTCTTGTGTTAGCAGAAAATTTAACAGCAAATTTCGGTTCTACGCCGATGCGCTACCCTGTGAAAGGATACCAGGCGTTGCAAGCAGCTCCGGAGAAAGAAATAATTCAAGCTACGTTGTTATTTAAGTGGCTCTTGAGAATAGTGGAATTGATAAATATACAGCAGAACGTAAACGAACGGAGCATGTTGCAGGATGAGAATATAAGTATCCAAGCCTTCTTAATGTGTCTTTCAAGATCCGTTTTGAAACATATAGGACCCCTAGTGACCATACCATACATTACAAATCATATTTCAATCCCATTTATGCAACAACTTTCTGAAACGAAGGTAGATTCCTCGAAAGAGCATGCACGGTCGACCGAAGAATCGTCTCTGTTATTAACTTTCTTAGATTTATTGTGGGCGTTCCTCGATGATCACGAAATCAAGGCGTTTTTAGAGAGTACAGTACTTTATTTACTGTCTGCGTTCAGGCACGTCACTTTGTTGTTGGAATATCCCGACCAGTGCGAGAGTTTAGTTCTGTTGACAAAGATTTGCCAGCATCCGTTGACACGACAGTATTTATTGCAATATTTGCTTTTCGATCGGGTGAGATTTGCAGATTTCATGCATGTCAAGCCACTGAACGAGGAAGGCTTAGCCGACGTCGTCAGTGACGTATGGTGGGAAACGAATCCCGTGGATTCGGCCATTGAAAGTCACAAAACAAGCTACCTGGACGCATGCGAGAAAATAAAAGCTGCCATATCCGGTACGATACATTTTACAAACGCTCCCGTAGCTTACGTCCGTCTGCCTTTATTACCATGGAAAACATTTTGTAGAAGTAGAAATAGTGCAAGTGCGATTATTGCTAACGCTTCTCGACAATTCTGACGGCAATGATAAGAGGCCAACGTCGAGAACTATATTCTTAAGAAAATTCAAACGTTTCGTGCAAGAAAATCTTGAATTGAGCCGTGTAAGTACAGATATTTCAACTCTTTTTTAGTTCTTGTATCGTTATATTTTTGGCCGGTATTTCTACAGAATCTAATAAATATTTCAGCCTCCATTTCCCATCACGTTGTGTTGTTTCCACCGGCTTCTGGTTGCATTCAAAATATTGTGGAATACTGAAGTAGGGACGTCTCCAGTTTACGTGCCTTGCAGGTAAAAGTGGATATAAGGTTCTCTGTTCAGTATATTTCCAATACCGTGAATTCGTGACATTCGAAAAAGAGACAACGATTAATATCGCCTTTTGTATTTTTGTAAGCATTATTGGATCTCGTTTGATTTACGTAATAGAATATCCTTATAAATTTGAATGGGCAGGGCATTCTACGATGCGTCGATCGATTACTCTAGAACCGAGAGACTGGGAGGTGTCTTGTCTCACTTGAACAAAACGTTCAGAAGCGAACTGCTAGAGCAGTTGGGGCCCGATCACGAGGTGATCGTTGCGCTGGATCAGGCTCCAGATACGTCCAATGTCCATAACAGAGCGACCAGGCTGGTGGATTTGCCTATAATTATGCCAACGCTTGCGCGAGTCATCAACATCAGCCCGTCCGGCCAAACTAATTTTGTGATCTTCGAGAGACTGGGATACTTTCCGTCTTTAAGAGAAGACAGAAGCCCGATGCCCCTGGGCCCCGTGGACGCAACATTGTCTTTGCTCGAGCTACTCAACAGCATTATTCTATTTTATCACATAGTAGCGAAGAAGCACCTGGCGAACGTGGCGACTCTCAGGAACAGCATGTCGGAGTTCATTTCCGCCATGCAAGACGCGAAAGCCAAATTGGACCAAATAAAGAACAACAAAGACCCCGAGTCCCAATCGATTCAGCAAGAATTGCTGAGAACGATCAACGTGTTCAACGTTAAATTGATGGAACAAGCAAGGTACATGGCGTGGGTCCGTGCTGTTGTCTATTCGGAACAAAAACAATCGCAGCTGGCGTGGCTTCTGGGAGTGATAATGCTAACTTTGAAAAACTCCAGCAAGGAAGGGAACTTGTTCAGCTTCGTACCGGATTTTTTCTTGGAAGCGTTGACTGATCTGTGCGTCAGCTTACGGAATCAGATGCACCCGACTGTGCGCATTGAAAATATCCCGGATTATCGGGAAATGCTGTTGGACGTAGCGGAGTTTCTTTGCGAGCATTTCATGGACCCCCGTATAGTGAACGCAAATTCGAAAAGCACGTTACTTTTAACACTGGCCGGGTTTGTGTTCAATCCCCTCACTCTGGAAGCATTGGAAAACGTGCCGGAGAAAAGTAGAATAAAAGTTGTCACGAACCTGTTGAAATCGTACGAGAACAGAGCGTGGGCCGAGTCGAATTGGATTTTGGCCAGATTTTGGCAGGGTAACGGTTTTGCCTTTCGATACGAGAAGAGTCCTCATCTTTCCAAAAGAATTGGATCAAGATTACTGCAACAGGAATCAATTTCACAGCCCATAAGTATATAACTTTTATCCATTTGATAATATACTTTGAAACGTTCGATTGTCGATAAGGTTACTGATCTTTCATATTTGTTCCTGGTTCTTTAGAACCATGTCCATCCGTTGTATATCAAGTTCACGTAAAAGACGTGCTACTAAGGAACCCGCAAGCGTCTGCAAAGTTTTTAAATTCCTTGCTGAATCAGTTGAACTGGGCTTTCTCCGAGTTCATCGGAATGGTGCAAGAAATTCACAATGTCTCGTCCAGGCCGGAAAGAGTGTTCATCGAGTCCAGACAATTGAAAATTTGCGCCACGTGCTTCGATTTAACGATTTTCCTGTTAAGAGTTTTAGAGATGATCGTTACGATGGTTCCAAGTATTTTTAACGACTCGACGCAGTCATCCAGCGAAAATTTGTTGTCTAGACTATGCCAAGTACATATCTTCATATGTTACACGCTTCTACAGTTTCCTTGAAGTGTAATTGCCACAATGTTATTTTTACAGTTACTCTGCCAAGTGTTGAATAGAATGAGCTTGCAAACCAGTTGTTTCCAACATGTTGTGTTATTGGAAATACCAGAGTTGGAATCGGTGGACCACTTTCCAATATTGGCAGCAGTTACTGGTATCCTGTTGGCTTTGCTCAATGAAGACATGCCCACTTTTAAATGTAAGTATCTAATCTCTTCGATGGCGAAACAGTTCACGCGTTGATCGTGCCATAAATTAGAGATACGAAATAATTACAAACTTTGTCAGCGAAAGGTGTAACGGAAGTGTCAAAGGTGACTCAAACTCTGCTGATGGAACCCAGCTTTCAAATGAGCTCCCTTTATTTTATGTTGGGCGATTCGAAAGCAAAAAGTAAAAAAGAACAAGCCACGAAGCCGTTTTCGTTCGCGAACTGTAAGTACAAAAACGTTCGAATGCTTTCCGATCGTTAAATTAATATTTGATGCCCGCTTCAGATCCGGATGACGTAACGAAAGATGAAATAAAAATGGTAGAAGGTATGATCGAATATTTGGATGAATGTCGCGCCATTTTGCCCGATTCGAAAATTTTAAGCGACGACGACAACACGTGTACAATTTGTTACGCGTATCCCGTGGCGGTGATATTTAAACCCTGTCGCCATCAAACGTGTCGTACCTGCATCGATCGACACCTTTTAAACACCAGAAAATGCTTTTTCTGTAAGGCGACCATCGACGAGGTCGTAGATCTCACTGGTAACATATTGTACGATTTTATCAATGAAAGTTTAAATTCGGAACAATCCACGGAATCATTTTGATGCACCGATGAACACGTTTGACGCTAAATTTACGGAACATTGACTGCACATATTTATACGAATTCTGCAACTTCAAATATGGGATCGAAACCGTATCGAATTGACGGTTTTCGTAAATCTAGTGTTGGAAGATCTTAAATGCATCGATGGACAAACCCTGATGCGTATTTTGTTCTAAAGTAATTTATAATAGTAAATTTTTTGTAAAGATTACGATAGACTTTAGAGGGGAGTAATATATTGTATAAATAACTACGTAATGCTTTATTTATTTACTATTGCTCTCTATTCTAAGGTATACAAATGTAATAGAAAAAATAAACGATCACATCTCGGTTATAAAATACATTTTCAAAAATAATAACACAGCTGATATAGTAATAAACGTTATATACATCAGTCTTCTGATTTCCTTTGTGCTTAGTACTACGCTTAAAATTATGTAACATTAAGTCTTGTAACGCATTCGGCAAACAACAGAATATCAATAATTTCATTCTCTTTAACACTTTGATGGCCGTTGATCAAATGAAGTACAACACACTAACTACATAAACTTTCCCTCAGCTGTCTAAAACCAGTTACTAGTGGCAGTTTTCCCGACGATTTCCCGATGTTCAAATCTCTTATAGCTTCTACGAAAACAACACCAGAAACGAAAAAACCAAGCGCGATAATAATAATTGCAAAGATAATCAGGAGTCGATCTTTGTTCAGATGCAATTCCGAATCTTTCAGAAGAATATTTTTGAACAGACAAATGCCTGGGAAGATGAAAATAAAAGCTGCCGATAATACTCCTAATAAATTGATCACTGGTGAAATATCTGGCACTAATGTTGCAATCGCCAGAGACAATACGTACCAAAACAACGTAATAGAAACTCCAAATCTGTCGCTAACATTAAACCTTGTTCTAACAAGACTCATAAGAGCATCGCGGCCGCAGTATAAAACGATCGGATACGTGGTGAAATTCTTAATTGCTATAAATACGATCGCTATAGTGAGAATTGTACTTTTATCCGTGTAACCTTGAAGTATATCACTAGGCACCTTTCCAGCACCGAATGTCGCGTATCCGCAGACACCAGCCACCGTGTATACAGCGAAACAAATAATCATACTAATTACAGCACATATCGTAAACTTTCCAGGGCTTCGATCTTTCATGCAAGCGTACATTGGTATTGCTGTCATATGACTCTAGAAATGAGATTTAAAAGTATAGTTAATATTCATAAATATCATTTTTCATACATCGAGCGTACAGTTAGTCATGAAAATCATTGTACACCTCTTCTGAACAGGTCATTTTAACCAGAGCCTGAACAAAAGGTTTAGAAGGTTAATATCGTCAAAACTATACCTGATACGCGAAACATATTATTGGAATTATTTGAAGCGCTTGATATCCATTGTCAGGCCATATTTTCACCGAATTATTAAGAGATTCGGGTTTTGTATAGGTTTTATAAGCAATCAACCACGTTACATATAGAACAGTTATACATCCAACGTAGCTAGCATAACTCAAAACATCCAATTTCTTAAAAAAACATAACGGTAAGATGAATATGGTGCAAGTTACCGCCGTGACAAATGGTCTGGATAAATACCTGAAATATTTAAGTTGTAAATAAATAAACGTAACGAAGCATTTCTGAAAACATAATAAAATATCAATTACCAAGTGTAACAGTAATCGAGTCCATAATAGGTTGCTAAAACTCTATCAAATTGATCTCCGACGATTATTAAAAATGTCAAACAACATCCAAAACTATATACCACGATGAACAAAGCGCACAAGAAAAGCCACCTATGACCACAAAATTCTGCGAACGTATTTTGCATATTAGAAGTGTTTGTGATATCGCTGCAGTGTGCCAGAATGACTAGCGTAGCTGTAATGAAGATAAGTAACAGAAATTGGATGATAATCGACATGGCTATTCCTCCAGCTCTGTCGAACGCCTGTGGAAAATTTAAAATGCCTGCTCCTAACGTAGCATTCACAATTAAAACTATTGTACTCAATATACTGGTTCCTGCAAGTATTATGGTCTTTTAAAACAAGTTCAACGCAATTTTAAACGCATAATTATAGTTCTTTATAATATAAGACATATTATAACGGAGAAATTAAAAACAATTACAAGAACAATGAATACAACATACCTGATCGAACACATCGGTGATTACGAATAGACGAACTGTTTCGGGCAGTACATAATATCATATCATTTTGAATAAGTCGATCGGTTTCCCCGACCAATCTGTTGAATATGTTGAGACTCATGTTTCACGAAATTACAGATGCATCGAGCGGTTATTTCTAACTAACAATCTGCCTTGCTTCTATCTTTGATAATGCTTTCCTTTCAGTGAAAGGGAAACGTTTATCGATAACGTACCCACGACCTAACAGTTGGCCAAAGGTCAATTTAGAAAGAACAAATGCTCTGTTTATTGTTTTCACCACCGCGTCAATTCGTATTTATAAAGAATCGTTTAACAAAAAAATCACATTTCAAGAGCGGAAAATAACTTTTTCATATCGTACATCGTTCGAAGTAAATTTATTCTACGGTTTATATAACAATGGTGCATTTTACGCGGAAACATTTTGAAAATAATTAATTTTGTAATTTAAAAGAATTACTTGTTAACCGAACGGCCCCGGAGGCAGTGATGCCAGATTGGGCACCGGGTGCACTACTCACACTATGCCAGATCACGCGTATGTGAGCTCGTGGAGTTTCGGAGAGTCGACAAAGGCAAACTGACACATGCACCCTTTCTCGATTCTCCGCCAGCAGTGGTCAGTAGGGGTCAGTAGGGGTCAGCAGTGGTCAGCAGTGGTCAGCAGTGGTCAGTAGTGGTCAGCAGGGGTCAGCAGGGGTCAGCAATGGCAAGGAGTGACAAGCAGAGACCAGCAGGGGCAAGCAGTGACAAGTTGTAATCGTTATACGTTGTCGGAAGCATCAGGGGTGGTCAGCAGTGGTCAGCGGAGGTTGGCAGAAGTCAGTCGTAATTGTTATACGTCGTCAGAAATATAAGCGGAGGTCAGGAGAGGCTGGCAGTAACCAGTAGTAATCGTTATGCGTTGTCGGAAGTATCAGCAGTGGTCAGCAGTGGTCAGCCGGAGTCAGTCGAGACTCGGAATCGTATGCCGTCGACGTGAGGTCGAATTTCAGTTGTCCAAGAGCGAGAAAGCAAATGTGAGCCTTCTCTCTCGACTCCCACGAGGCGGTCCGAAATTACTTCGGGCAGCTTCGGAGAATCGAGAAAGAGGGCATGCGTCAGTTTGCCTTTGTCGACTCCCCGAAACTCCACGAGCGCACGTACGCGTGATTTGGCATGTGTTAGTAGGGCACCTCTGCCCGGAGGTAGCTTACTGGACTTTATGAGAATCAGCTGTTCTTCATAACAGTCTTGTAACGAGTGTAGAAAGCGCGAATTTTTTATAAATGTTCAAAACATTATTGGACTGAGAAAAGTGAGCGTGGGGGCAGAGAAAGATGCATGTTAAATTCTCTTTCTCGCAACATTGAGAATCACACACGCTTGCGCGCGTGTGTTTCTGTGCATACAAGTATTATACATGTATTACGTAATTATGACATAAATATCCTTTGCTAAATTGCTTCGAGATTGTAAAAATTATAAATAATTTCAATCTTCTGTGTATTAAAAAAATGTTATTATTCACACATATTTTGAAACCTAATTTGTACTATGAAATAAATAAAAATAAAATCATACACACAACAACAATAATAATAATATATTAAATAAAACACGAAACTATGGCATATAATTTATACTTATATGTATACACATTATACACGTATGTATATAGTCACATAAGTTGTAAAATATTACATGGCATAGTTTCTTTTATTTGGTATTTGTATAACAGGAGTTTAACTTATAGGTATATGCAAAATTTACAAAACTTTGTACATCTTAAACATATAATTGTATGTATAAGAAGCAGTTCTCTAAAGAATTAAAGAATGTCTAAGAATCAGGAACACTGGTGTATATCCGTAACCCGTGCATGTCTTTGATCTCTTCTTTTAGAGCCTATGAAAGCATAATTATAATAAAGAAATGCAGTAAAATATGAATCTTTCATAATTTATTGTTTCTCACTTCATTAATCATTCGATGTTGTTTTATAGTATTCAATCCCTTGAATTCAGGAGCGATCACATTTATTTCAAACATCGCACCGCATCCTCCTATAAGAATAATTAAGTAGTTCTAAATTTTTACTATGAAATGCGGGCAATATGCTCGGAAGAAGAGAATTATTTATTATTTTTATTGTTACGAATGAATTAAACACAATATTATTCCTGTTGGTGGCAACTACTTTGTATTACCGTATAACCTATGCATCTAAAGAAAAGAATCGGTTCCAAGAAATGTGGCTAAATGCAAAGCTTGTTATTTTACCTGACACATCGCTTACTTCGATAAGTTTAGCTTGAGGAAATTTATTCTTTAAAATTGCTACCATTTTTTGCTCAGCTTGTTTACCAGCCAATGCTCTATTAGGGCCATTCCATACTCTGGATAGGAGCTGTAAAACTTTTATTTTATTCATCTTTCGCATTCTCGGTGAGTTTGATTCATTTCTTTGCTTTAAGTGGTTTGCGGTAAATGAAAAAATGTTGCTAATTTCATCAAATTTACAGAATGAATGTTCAACGAATCGGCTTCACCATATCAACAGGGAAAATCATAAACTTTCCCCGGTCATTAAGAAAATTGCACGATAGTAAACGTACATTTACGTGAAAACGTGTTTCGTACCTACCGATATATGACGGAAATTTGACATAAATACACGACCGAACATAGTTATTGCAATAGGTTGTGTTAAATCGAACTTCGTCTGTTTCAATTCTTCGAATTTTTCGCTTTAGAATATTGCTTAACACGATCACATGCGAATAAAATCACACAACACACGTTCCTGTAGCGATCAGCTGATTTCTAACGAGTGTAACAGCTATGACGATTGGGGCGACATCAAGTATCCGTGTTTTAAAATAACGCGATAAAGAAGATACAGTTTTGTACAAAGTCTCTATAAGATATAGAGAGACGCGCATAGGAAATTGTTACTTAATAACATTATTTTTTTACCTGAAGCGTACGTAATTCTTTTGAATCACCATCAAACTTTTCCTAAAATATGAAATCCCACACGAGGACTGCGCCAACGTCATCTGTTAAGAAAAAGAGAAAGAAAACTACGAACTTGGAAGATAAAAATGCGCAAAAACGTATTGTTTGTTAATTGGGAGAAAAAACATAGCTTAAATTGTTAAAGATCGAACTATACAAACGTATAATATATTTTAATTTTTGAATCGAACTATTAGAAACAATATGAATTATTAATAGTGTAAAAATTGAATGCACTTTTTTTTAATTTTCGAAAATAGGCGAAGAAAGATATAAAAAAATAGAGATTCATCTCTGTTAATTCAAACGAGGGCTTGAAAACTGTTATAAAAAACTTAAATTTCGAACTATATTTTATTATATATATAATTTATATGTATATGTAGATCTTAAAAAATAACGGATATGAAACCTATATGAGAGCCAATGTAAGAACTTTAACTTAAACCAATATAAACAATTATTTTTAGAACCTTTTCAAGCTCTGGATACAATTAACATAACCTTTTCTGCAATTTTCTAGTTTCTAATCAATTGAAGGTTTTCGAAACGCCCCGCACAACAGATTACGTTGCTTTACGCATTAGTGTAATGAATGATTCGTTAGTTGCGGATAAATGTGCGCGTAAACATATACATTGCAACTGGCGATCGAGATGAACGTGTGTGCGCACGCATGATAAACTTGGCAAAGGATGACGTAGTTAACACGACTCGAGTGTAACCTTGATCCGTACATTGCAAATTCTCTCTCTCTCTCTCTCTCTTTCTCTCTTCACCCTGCAACCCCTGATCCTGGTAAGTATGTATTTCGTCCAAGCCTCAAGTATTTTAGATTAAGAACGGAACTCGCGTTCGGCAAATTGTCGCACACAATAAATAGTTCTCTAAACTAATGTTAATCAAAAGTCTTGCAATGCTTGACAAATACGATGGTAGAAATTGTTTCCTCTGACGGTTCGACACAGCTTACCGACGAGGGGACAGGACACGTAGAACAAGGAAATGACATAGGTATTATCGATTCGCTAGACCTCACGAGTTAACGGTTTGTTTACACGAGCGTGGGGGAAAGTGCGCATGCGCCGCAGAACCAAAACAATAATAAGAGAGTAGAAGGTTCGTGGCTGGCGGACGAGCGGTCGGTTGCTTTGGGCGTACGAGAACGCTGGTCGTATCTTAAATTCTCTGTGTATGTATATACATATATAAGCCAGCGGAAGAAACATTAAACCTTTGCCTTTACGAAACCATTTGCTCGACGATCGCTCGAAACTATAGTACACGTATTCTCCGATTCTCCACGTAACAAGCTAGTCGGAGGCAGACTTGGGTCAAAACGTTTGTTGTTGTGCAACGTGTCTTTAAGTTGAATACAATGTGATTAAGAAACGACGTTGCGGTGTTATCGTGACCGAAACAAGAAGAACCAAGTGGGTAAAAGTGTACAGCGAAGCGAATTGCTGTTTCAAACACGCTCGAATATGTGCTAGTGTTGTTCGTTCGATTCCAGAAAGCGGAGCATAAGCAAAACTTGATGATCGTTCGACGTTCGAGAAAAGGAGAGGCCCAAGAGAAGGGGAAGGATACATCGTGCGTATTTACCCAGTGAATCACGCGTTCTATGCGATTACGAGACCACGGCTGGTAGTATAGGCCATCTATGTTTATACGAACGTTCCTAAATACGTTCGTAAACATTGACTGAATGTCGAGTCAGAGGAACCGTGTACGCCGGTCGAGCAGTTTAGTTACCTGTGTCGATTTACGTACGCGAGAAACGAACGTGTAGCTCCATAGAAAAGAGGCGCAACAACAACGTTCCGTATGTAACTAGAAAAAAAGAGAGGTAGAAAGGGAAAGAAAGAGAGAGGGCAATAACACGTTGGCCGAGAGAGCGCAGACTTTATTACGAACGCCTGGCTTTTGCTCGGTATCGCCAGACGTGGAGGTGTAAACACGTTCGTGCCACTGCCCTTTTGTTCTCGTAGCCGGCAAACGGGGGAAAGTACGACATGCCAAGCGCCGAGGAAACCACATACTTGATCGAAGTGATGCCAGACACGACGCAGGATTTCCTTTCTCGCGACGTGGATCTCCTCGTCTCACAGATCAAAGAGAATCTTCGATTATCCAGCCTCAAGGCTAAATCGAGCATCGGTCACAAAAACCGACCCTCGCCCTATCAGATACCGTCGAGGTCGTGGGCAGATCCGAGTAGCTGCGAGGTTTGCGGCACGAGGAACACCGGTGCCCACGATCATCGCCATCATATAAGCCATCACCACAAAAGACCCAACACCAGGGAGGACGATCCTTACGCGCTCTTGCAGGAATTGTTAAGAAAAGGTGGTTTAATAAAAGAGGCCGTGAAGAGACTACAAGCGAATCTGGACGAGCTAGAAAATTCAGAAGAGGAGGATAACCAACAGCCGACCGTCTACCGAAGGAAACCGTACTTTTATGATTCCGAGGATGAACAATTGCAACCTGTGTACGAGCCGCTCGAACTGTGAAAATAAATCGTGTGTCGATTTCGTTCGTGTGGGATTTAAAAAAGAAAAAATTCTCGGTACGGATCAGGATTTGAAACTTTTCGTTCTCCTTTAACGGTCGTTTCTTTCGTAAGTGCGTGCAAAGTGTCGTTAGACGAAAGAAAGTACTACGAGGTAAACATAATTAGCCAAGAACTCGCCTTACATGGCCGTGTTTGTAAATATGATGGTATGTTGTTATTCGAAGCATCTCGCAAGCGACTTCGGCCGACTTCGGCAAAGATCGCCGACGTATCGACGATCCACGAGGCTTACGTGGAAGACTTATGGCCGCCTCGACTCGAGTTCCCGGGCTCGATTTACGTGACAACGTTTCATCGTTTCGTCCCTCTTTAAATAGAAAGAGTTCCTTGAGTGCTGCTCGTGTCTAGGGTAACAGAAGAATTCCTAACAATCAGTGACGAAATTTAAACGAAAAATCATCTTGTGTAGTTGTTCGGTCGTCTTGTTTTTTTCTATTTATGTCGAACCGTTCTATCATATTTTCGATCTTTAAACACGCACGGTAGCTATTTAAATGAATGAAAGCTTAGTAAACAATAACACGGTAATCTGTCTAAACCCGTACATCCATGCAAACTCGTCTGTTACCTCTGTTATACAAATTATAGATTTCGTAGTAACGTCAAGTACGGGAAACGAATACGCGTATTAACGGGAAAAGTATCCTATAGGGTATTAGTTGAAAATTTTATTCGAGTTGTTCGGATTGTCCGGTTATTGCTAGAGAAATATACAGAGTAAAATCGTCTGAGAATCAATCAACGAAATAGAACACGTTTGCGCGCAGAAGCGTCGCGACTCGAAGGGTAGTGATCTCATTTATTTGTTGGCAAACAGCGATATTCCGTTGGTTCGGTTATTATATTCGATTATTGTCTACGATCTTATGCTGGCGATTTGACCGTTCAAAGTATTTAGCAAATATTATTTAAGAGACGAAACAAATAACGCGGGCGGACGAACATGTTATTACGACGACCGGTAAGCTTTACGTTCGCTCTGCATATTTAATACATAGTTATTTATCACTAACGATTGTTAGCGACGTAACAAATGCTGTACGCGCGTGTAAATTTATTGTATATACAGTGTATGCGCATGCGTGCCGGTTTAGCGGTATAGTATGATTCATTTACGATATCGGAACCGGGGACCCGGCGCAGTAATCGATTTTTAAGTGGCACTGCGTGTGTTCTATGCTTGTACACATACACGTACATACACACAACATACATACACACGCGTTATCGAGTTCCGCAAGCAAGATAAACTAGTAATTAATGCGTCACACGAATCCTGCAAACGCATTGGTTTAAATCTCCGTTCCGGTGAACATATGATTGTACGTATGAATGAAACAGTGCATTTTTCTTTAATGCTGTGTGATCGCGCCTGCGCACGATGATTATCTAGAGGCAATGAGAGAATTTGTCTTTGAATTTACCGTTATAGTGTAAATTAAGAAAACTATACCTCGTTGTGATGGTCGGATTTATTATCCGACGAACCTTAATTATGAATAAAGAGATTAAAAACTCTATTCTGGCCCCTTTTTTGTACCTTCTTTTTATACCTTCAATATCGATACGTTAACATTTTTATTATAATAAATCAAGGTTTAAATAAATAGTTGCTAAGATATTTAAAAATAAAATTAATGTGGACGTACGTGTAGACGAGTGAAAAAAGATTTTATCGTAAAACATGCAGTTGGACCTTGAGTCACATAGATTTGATAGAATTAAAGAGAAGAATCACGACAGATAACCCCACTATTACATGATGGACGTGCTTAAATCGCTTACGTCATCGCTTGGAAATAGATAATTGAAGTTTCTATATGTAAATAAAATACGTGACTATAAATAGCTACAATTAAAATTGTTTTTGTTATTTATATTTGTAAGTATTGGCACGTGTGTATTATAAATTATACCTACAACAATTTCGAGGATGAATAATACTTTTTCCAGCTGGTCTTTATCGGTATATCGATTATAATTAGCGATAAGAATGATTTATGTGTAAATTCACGATTAAACGTCTAATACTAGAAAACCAACATTGTCTGTGAATTGATACTTTTTTAAGTACGTACAGTGAGTCATGACCCACTTACATACGAAACAAACCAAATCGTGCAATGTTGCCAAATATTTAAAAACTAAATAAAGCTGCACGGTAAAAAGAACGTAACGGTATTTCATTAATGTTTAGACGAACTAACAAAAATCGAAATTCGATACTTGGCGTGTTTATTTATTCAAATTCTACATTTATTATAAATCGATAAATCGAAAAAGTGAAAGTTAAATTTATTCCATTATAAGTCTGTAAAAGGTACTACATAATGTTTTCGATCACTGGATCTGTTAAGATTACATTATATCGTTGATCGATAAATAGTCCTGATGAAATAAGTATATTATCGAATAACTTTTGACTGTCAGTGTTCCATATTTATTGCTATTATTTTCACTTTGTGAATATCTTGAAAAGATAATCAACGTCTAATCTAACCGTTGAGAACAGCAAATACATACTCACATTATATATAGATATCCGAAACTGTTTCAAAACAAATTATAACAGTTTCTAAGCCCTGTTTCTTATTCAAAATTCCGATATTACTGGCCAACTCAATTGATGCCGGAAATGAAGACTTTTCCAGGAAAAGTTTTTCCCCAGCACGAATCGCTATTGACAAATATGTACATATTTATAACGTGTAAGCGCCCAAAAACCGAACGCACCTGATGTGTTGTCGTTACACGTCGCAGATAAGAAATAATCAAGTCGAATGTGAACCAAGTATTTGGATTAAAAACGGTCACACCCAACCAAGGATATCTTAATACTTGAAAATCATACAAACCGTTGATTAAACTTCGAAAGTGTTATTAAAATCAGTGTCCAAGCAAGGGAATTGGGAATATTAGTCTAGTCTACAAGCCAATTGACAAGTGACACAAAGTAACATGGCAGAAGCCACAGATTTGTATGTATAGACAACTTTCTGCTCTAGCTTTTTCATCATTTGCAAAAAAATTGATTGTCTCTAGATACAAATATACAATTATTGTAAGGACATTTAAAAAATGATCAATTAACCATCGAGCTTGACACATTTCATTATTTCCATTTTACCTTCGATACCTTATTCTGTTCACCTATTTCCCTTTGCATTGTATTCGTTTCAAAAATTATACGATACAATAATTATTATAAAATATCAACAAAACACTTTCAACGATATTATTTCTCATTGAATGTTGAGGTTATGAATTCCTTCGTACGAATGAATAATATTTTACAAATTTATTTCATTCATTTATCTTGTTACAGTTCATTGAAATTGTATAATCTTATTGTTAATGCTGTTTCTAATAATAAAGTTATAACAAAATACTTGTCCTATTTTTTTTTTTTTTTTTATCATTCGAAACTGTGTTAATAAAGCAAATATAAAAACGTGTGAATTTTGTTTCGATTCCTACTGTTCTTACGCTTTGTTATAAATTAATTTACAAGTTATACTCGCTGCAAATTTTTTATAAACAAGATGTATCCAATGACAATTAATATACATAGAAGAATGAATAAATAAATAAAATATGTTAAAACTTACTGTTTATCGCATATTTGATAAATCATAAGTAACTTTATCGACCGTCCTCGACAAAAATTACGCTTATTTCAGAATTACCTTTGAATCCTATTTTCAAAGGGGTGAGCACACTTTGAAAGTGCCCATGTCACTTTTCCAAAATAATAGAAAACGTTTGGTGGATCGTATAAAAACAAAAACAGAGATTCCGATCGAAGGTAGTTTTATAATTCTCCAAGGAGGAATTGAAATTCCATTTAATGACACAGATATAAAGTGGCCATTCAGACAGGTAACTTTTACGCTTTACAGTGTAACAGACGAGAAGCAACAAATTTTAATACATTTCTTTTGATAGGAATCATTTTTTCAATGGAGCTTCGGTGTTGAAGAACCAGGATGTTACGGTGCTATTGACTTGTCAACAGGAATTTCCATTTTGTTTGTACCACGATTGCCGCAAGAATATGCAATTTGGGAGGGAAAGTTACACACGTTAGAAGATTTTAAAAAACAGTATGCAGTGGAGGAGACTTATTACACAGATGAGATAGCAAAAGTATTAAAATCAAAGCAAGCCAATCTTCTACTCACTTTAGTAAGTTTTATTTTGAAATAACTATTTGCTTATAAAATAGTACTATTTTAATTTCTTCTATGAATACTTACAGAGCGGGACAAATAGCGATAGTGGTTTGCAAACTCAAGGAGCAGATTTTGATGGTATTAATCAGTAAGTACTAATGACTTCCACATATTCTTATGTTATGTCAAAATTGTGCTTATTTCTTATTTTTTTCAGGTTTAAAGTGGACAATAATGTTTTGTATCCAGAAATATGTGAATGGTAAGTGCAACAAAGTAAAAATTTAAAAATTTTATAGTCTAAAATAGTATACATAATTCGTTTCTTTAATTGAAATCGAATCAGGGACTTAGTATAGGTATTATGCCAGCAAAACTATACCGAAATTGATTATTACTGAAGACTGAAATAAATACCGATATTATGTTAGTTTGATGAATATTTGCATTTCGAAGACCGGTTTTCAATAAAAAATATCGGTTTTAAAACGATTCTCAAGTATTCATATGTCAATTATGTATCGTTTCTGCATTCAGTTCTTTCAAAATGTTGCATCGAACGAGAATAGTGTTGTTATCAGAATTGGGGGAAATTTATGCATACATAACGAATAAAAAATTTAAAATTATTCGAAAACGAGAATTTCATTGATAATGAAATGTTCCGTTTCATGAAATCTAAACGAAAATTAGATTACGAACGAATTCAAAAATTCTATTCATTTTTCGCGAACGAAATTTGTCCAATTTTGGTTGCCGTCGATTATACAATTGACAATTTGTTACATCGATATTACTACCGATATTATTTTCAATCGAATCAAACTTCCTTCTTTACATCTGACACGAGTCTCTTTTTTTTTTTAAATTAATTTATTTAAAGTCGCGTGCCCACTTTTGTGTGGTTTTTTTTATGAAGCATTTTTAAACAATGATCTAGTAATACCGGAATTCCAGTCGTTAAATTGAAAGTATTTTGAAAAGTAGTTCCAAAGAATACGTGCGCCACGTATTGTAAAGAAACTAAAAGTATTCCTATGATATTTTGTAAAAGTTATCCTACGCTGTATGTTCTTTTCATGTTGAAATCTAGAAAGGTATAATAAATAGAACAAAGACAAAGGATTTATCGTTAGACCTAATCTCATTAGATGCTTGTATGCTCTGTCCAGATGATACTAGCTGGTCATGTATGGGCAAAATTTCTAACGCGTGTGCATAAACAGCCGTCTGTCGTAATCTGTAAACTGAGAAAACGGTGGTACGAGTCTGATTCTGGGAAATTTGCTGGTCAACAGATTCTAACGCAGACTAGCATTCTTGTACAAGAAGGACCGGATATACAAGAAGTGCCGTTGATTGTCAGAAAAATGAACGACGTCGAAGCAATATATAACAGTAAAAATAATAGAAACGTTTCTTCTGTGAATTCTGATAAGTTGCCCGATACCAAGAAGAACAGTCAGCCTGTGGTTCATGACAAAAGTGTTTCAAACTTTCAAACTAACGCCGTGATAAAAAACAGACCGTCTAATCGGAGAATAGATATAGAAACCAACGAAGGTACCGCGGTGTTGTTTTGCTCTGATTTCGAGTGTCTGAAAGATTCAGACATAGAAGAGGTCTTGCAGGAATTGCAATCGTTCAATACAGTCGACGGGGTGTATTCATTGTTAGAAAACAAGATCGCGCATGAAATTAATTGCAGGGTTGCTTTGGAAGGGCTGAAGAAAGTTATAGAGTTAGAGAACAATTGGTCTAAACAAAAATCTAACAAAGCACAGAGAAACAGGCAATTGGAAGTTGATACCATTACTAGAGATATCGTGATGAAACAGCTGATTAAATTAATTATTAATAGTCAAGACAGTGAAATAATACTTCAGGGACTCATTACGTTGAAGAAAGATAAAGTTAGTCCACTTAGGAACGTATATAGAGATTGGATATGCGACGAAGCTTTGAGTCGCGTTACGGATGGGAAATTCACGCCTGCACAGTTGATAAATGTAATAAAAATTTTGTCCGCTTACAAAGATTTTAAGTATCGTAAAGCGATAGATACTTTATGGGTAGGTGTCCTGCTCAAGGAACAAGAAATTAATTCGCATACGTTAGTAGCGTTGTTCAAATCGCTAAAATACTTTAACCGTAGTAAAAATATGGTGAAAATAATCCTCGAGAGGAAACTTTCTGATCTTTGGTTAAAATTATCGGGTACGCAAATTGCAGAGATACTGGATTGTTTTCACAATGATGTTTCTGCAACAAAGTGTTTGATTAGTGCCAGTAAGTGGGCAAGCATTAGTTTGAGCACATCCAGCGAGAAAGACTTGATAAACTTTGTACGTAGTTTAAATGCAAAAGACTACATTGATGTTAGAATCGAAAGTACTTTGCAGGAGTATTTGAAATCTAAAGCACCGCAAATTGAAGACTCGAATTTAATAGCCACTATAATGAATTATTGTAAACACTTGCAGGTCAAAAACGAACAGATTCTGTCAGAATGCGGGGAATACTTTATAAAACACAGTATGAATATACCAATTCACTTACTCCCGTCCATTCTTACACCATTCGGTGTGCTGTATGTACAACCACCGAATGCTGTTAAATTTTGGGAAACTTTTGATGAGATATTGTTAGTGAAATTTCATGATTTGAAACTAGACGATGCTCTCGACATTCTTCTTTCCTGCACGTATCTAGAAAAGTATCCTGTAAAGTTTTTGGACAAGATATTTATCTCTCAGTTGATTCATAAGCTTCATTTGAGAAATCATTCTGTCTTTTTTAATCGTATAAAAAACAAATTGAAACTATTAGACGCAGCTATGTCTTTAGAGTGTAAGGATTATCAAGACTTGCTTATCAAGACCACGTATTCAAATCGAATAGAGAAACCATTATTCTTAGACGCACGAATCAGAAGAACAGTCAATATGATATATCAACCATTAGCATCTTTAGTGGGGGGTGAACACAAATTGAGTAAAAATGTGATCCTGAATCGACTACCGGTCATAAGTTTCTATATTCTTGATATATTAATTCATCCATTTATGGTATCAACTCCAATCTTTGACTTGAACGGGTTGAAAAAGGATATAAATACAGTGGTTTTGATTTATTTACCAGAATATTATTGTAGGAATACACGACACTTGATAGGACCTCAGATGATGAGGAAAAGGCATTTCAGAAAGTTAGGATTTCGTGTTATGACATTGGACTATTTAGTATTACAAGATCTTTGGAACCAATCTGATAAATTATCGTCTTATTTGTTAAAAAGTTTAGATACCGTGGAGGGTGCTTTGTAACAAACAAGCACAAAAATTTTAAACGAAATTCTCGTTTACTTTGGGACAAATTGTACATATAATATATTGTGTATGAAATAAAATGTTTTGTAAACGATATTGAATAATTTTTTATAAAATAATTAAGAATTGTTTGCTGCTATTTATATTTCATAACGACGATAAGCGATCATATTTTATAATTTTATACAATGGATTAAATTATGATGTAATTAATACGTGTTATAAAGTCATGTATAGAATAATTGATATTAGAAGTGTTCACCCTACGTTTTCTTTGTAGCAGAGTCATCAAGTCAGCAGAAGAAATCGAGGTGTTGGAATATGTAATTAAGATAAGCTCAGACGCTCACAAGTCCATTATGCACATAGTGAGGCCAGAACTTGCAGAGTTCCAAGCAGAGGCAGCTTTCATGCATTATGTGTACTCTATCGGAGGTTGCAGACACGTATCTTACACTTGCATTTGTGGGTCTGGACATAACGCATCCATATTGCATTATGGACACGCTGGTGCTCCCAACAATAAAGTCATAAGAGATGGTGATATGTGGTGAGCTTTGATCTTTATATTAAAAAGAATAAAAACTCTGAGCACTCTTTCAGATATAATAGTATATTTTTGTTTTCATGTAAGCCTGTTCGATATGGGTGGAAACTACTGTGGATACGCAGCAGACATAACGTGCAGCTTTCCAGCTAATGGAAAGTTCACACCGGATCAGAAAATGATATATAACGCGGTGCTAGCTGCTCGTAATGCAGTAATGAAGGCTGCAAAGCCTGACGTAGCTTGGACAGACATGCACATTCTGGCGAACAGAACCATGTTGGCTTCGCTCAAGGAAGGTGGTTTATTAAAAGGTGATGTCGACGACATGTTGAAGGCAGGATTAAACGAAATCTTCCAACCCCATGGACTTGGCCATTTCATGGGGCTAGATGTCCACGATGTCGGTGGATATCTTGATGGGCATCCTGAACGTTCCGCAGCTCCTGGATTGAGAAAGTTAAGAACCGGTCGTGTTTTACAGTCCGGCATGGTCTTAACTATCGAGCCAGGATGCTACTTTATTGATTGTGTAAGTGTGAAAAGCATAATTAAGACATGTGTATATTTTGTTGCGCATAGAAAAGATGAGAGTGTTTGTTAGTTGTTAGATGCAGCTTTGAACGATCCGGTTCAATCGAAATTCATCGTTGCTGAAGAACTGGAAAGATTCCGAGGCACGGGTGGCGTTAGGATCGAAGATGATGTCCTTATAACGGACACTGGAGTTAGAAATTTGACCTTCGTGCCCCGCACGTAAGTTTAAACGAATTTCATATTGAAACATCTTGTTTATCACATCGTTATTTATATCTGAGCATTATCTGCTACCCTAAAATTCATTTACTAACAGTTATTAGATGTAACAAGTTAGATAATTAATTAGAAGTTACATGTAGGAATTTTGATGTATTTTTTCTAAATTTTGCAAACTTTTCTTTAAGCGTGAACGTATAATTTAATTGCAGAATCGAAGAGATAGAGAACTGGATGGCTCCAGAAAAAATATAATTCGAACCGACAGCAGAAAGAGGAATCCAATCACCGAGAGGAACGGTACGTCATAATATATGCGGCTGTTTAACTAAGAACTTCGAGCAAAGACCGTTTGGTTACATATTCTGTTTTCGTGATATAACAACAGCCGTGGTACGAGATACAACGTCACAAAATATTTTTACATGCATTTTTTATAGCGCATAGAATGCAACATTGAAATATATTTAATATTTTATGTACGAAGAAAATATAAATAAAAATAAAAAAAAAAAAAATTTATTTCTCACACACGTTACGCAGTATATCAATTTCTCCGTTAAACAAAATCTAATACACGTCATTGTAAATTATAGGTTTCTAAGTATATGGTTTCTATTGTAAATGATTTTAATTCGTAGCGATTTTCTGCTAGGCGAAAGGAAACGCAGCCAAGCGTAACCTTGGATGCGATATCTTACGTTTTATTGAAAGGGAACTTGTACACTCTTATTATCGAGTATGTCAGTCGTGGCCGCGGTGCGAACGCGTGCGGTTCTCTTCGCGAAGACTCCGCGCAGCGTTAAAAAATTCGCTCGAAAAAGGATAGCGTCGTCCAGTATTATTTTTGTTCGGTAAATTATTCTGTGATGTGTGCACTGTGCTACGAAATTACACTCGGTTCGATCAAAAATACTAAAAAAAAAAAAAAACTACGGTTTTTTAATCCGAAGCAATAATTATGCAAAGTTAACGTTACTTTTTACCGCGACTTTGTGCGTGTCTATTTAGGCTGAAATGTGTCTTTGCATCTGGATGCAAAGAATTGTTAATTATGCTATTTTTTGAATAAATGAAACACGATCAAACTTGGATAATAATTTCAAGCTGGCTTTCTTAAGACGGAATTCGCAGGTAAACAGCTCTAAAGATAACCGACATTTATGAATTTTTTTTTTTAACTATCCGTTAATTTCGATTGAATTTTTTCAATCAGAAAATAATTTTTTTTATTCTTTACTCGATTATTCTTTCCGTTATCCTGGACTCCATTTTGAAGAATGGCGCGTTTAAAAAGTGTTCGATGAAGGTTCCAGATAGGTCTACTATTTCATGTTTCGTACTTTGATACATTAAAACTAAAATAAAGATTTTTGGATCTAAATTACAAGAGATTAATTTCGAAATATTCTGCATTTGATTTACGAGAAAAACGAATCAATTTTCGGAACCTGTTGCACAAGAGTCCCCTCTTAATCGAACAACTAATAAAAGAAAGATAACGTGATATTAATTTAACAAACATTATAAGACATTCGTTCAAATTGAAATGTTCAATAACTCAATAGCGCACCCATTGTTTTACAGCAATCTTATTCAAATTTTACAAGCTGTCGTTGTAAACGATTTTAAAATACATGACAAGTTTGAAGCGCTTGTCACCGGGGATTGCGATGCCAGTTTTCCATATTTAAAATATTTAATAATTCAATACCCGTTGTTTTACAGAATTTCTAACGACACATTGTAAGTTTGAAGTACTGGTCACCGTGTTAACGGGTCGAAAAATAATATTTTTTAGAATATGGATTTTAACAATCAGGATCCATGCCCCCCCAACAATTTCAAATGCTTTATTTTAGCATGGACGATTACAGGCCGATTTAAATAGAAATACTTTCATTTGAAACGAGTCTGAGAAGGAAAATAACGATAATACGAAACAACAATGGGATGTTCTCCGTGATGTTACGTCACACAGCAGGGAAAAGCGATAGCATGGTCGATCGTTTGTTATTTCTCCCTACTTTTGCAAACTATCATGTTACGGGCACTGGCGAACGTTAATCCGAGATAAGGACGAAATTAAAACGTCCAAACTCAATTGGAACGTCTGTTTTCTTCTTTTTTCCTAAAAAACTACCGTTAAGTTTCTTTAACACTAGAACTACCAAAGCAGTCAAAATGATCCAGTCATAATTTCTAATAAAATTTCTAAAAAATAGACTTGACTGAATCTTTGAAAATTTACTGCAATTTTCTGGTAGAAAATGAATAAATACTCATTTCTATTGCATTATACGTTTCTTTATGTATCCAGCGTTATAATTTCTTTGGTATAAATAAATACACTATAATTGTCGGTAGTTCTAGTGTTAAAATCCTTGAATAAAATACTTTCTTAATGTAACATTTGTTGTGGTATTTATCTCTACGAAATTTCAATTCAGATTTATTTTCCTATCTATTTTATTAGCGTTAACACATTGACTGGCATGGTGGTCACCGGTGACCTACGCTTTAAACATACAACGTGTCTTCAAAACGCTTGCAATAAATGAACATTGCTCGTAAATTTGTCAATAATATCATCGATGTTAGGAATACACAGAATGACGAGCACTCCGTGAAATCACCGAGAATTTTTATCCATCGCGGTATAATTCGAACAAACGTCAAGAGCTGTCCAAATGAAAATTGATGCGGCAATTGACGCGTTAATGGTCGAACGCGTCGAATCAGAGAATCACGTTTCGTATTACGACAGAGAACGAAATGAAAAGTTGAATCACGATAGGAAAAACCTGTTCCCGGCGTTAATGACTTGGCTTCTCGTAGTCACGTGTATTTTTTTTTTTTATTCTGTTGCATCGGCCGGCACAGCCCCCATTCTGCTTTCGTGCGCGTATTACGTTATCCTAAGTTTACGATCAAGGCAAAGGCGATAGATGGGGGCGGAGCATTTACGTTCGTTTCCGTTACGTAGAGACCACGCAAGTTTTGCAAATATGAGCCACATTTGACGTAACGCGGATACAGTCGCCCCGAAAAGTAAACTTACTTACTTTTCTTCAAAGAACACAGAAATCATTGTAGAAATAAAAGAAAACTTGCTGCTGTACTGTTAAGCGCCACGAGATCACCTCGATGATTTAATACAGTATCAATGATTTAATTACGTTTACGATGGCGTCGTTATGATCCTCGACGCTGGAAACGAAGAATTTAATTTTCACGTTTTTTCACGACTCAGTGTAAATAAATGTTTTTTCTATTTCCAGCGAGTTTATACGACCTTGAAAATAAAGCTTACTAAAAATAACTCGATTTGTTGTTCAAATTTTTTCTCACACTACCAATTGTTTCGTGCATCACGTGCACGTTGGTTTTCAGTTTTGGTGTACGATGAGTTTTTCTATGCAACTGCTGTGTTTTCCGAGGCGACTGTATACAACAGTCAGCTGCATCGTACGACCCCGATACACGCGAAGCCGTCACGAGGTTGCGGTGTCAACGATTCGAAATGTCGAGGAAGCGTTAACCGCGTGATTGAGCAGAGTTTGCGGTTGCTTCGAGCCGATATGACCTGGGCGACATTCGCGACCCGAATCCGTACTTTTCAGGCGACGGGACGCCGAGCGAAAACGATACCGTCGGATCCGTAGATCGCCTCCGGTGATTTAGCCACCTAGAAATCGCGAAACGTCGATGAACCAATAACAGTGATATTTGTTTTCACAAAGGGGGGGGGGTGGGGGAACGGCGATATACGGTTTTAGTTACGTTTACTTTCTTTTTTATATTTGTTTTTTCGTTCGACAGTTTATTTTCGTACGACCGACTGTCGCAACGCGCGCGTTCTTTGTATAATAGAAGCGATCGGGCCGTCGATCGATTTCGAAACGGTGCCAGAATTTTTCAACGCTAGATTTACGAACACGATTCCCTTGGATCTACACTTCGATCAAATTCAACGTACATCGTTGACAGATAATATTTACGAGTTCTGTAACTTTAAATTGATAAGTTTTGTATATCTATAGCAACTTGGCGAGGAGCGACGAAATGATATCGTTTCATTATGCGATTCGCATAATGTTCCATAATGTGAGCGTTTCGTACGAGAACTATGCATCGAATTATGTAATAGAATTAGGTTAAACCGAGGCTTGAGATTTGTTTGGAGGCAGAAGAGGAAGATGTGTTTCTTTTGAAAGTAGGTCAATCGTGTCGGTGATTATACATAAATACTTTCGCGTTTGGTTCGACTACGGAAATATTTTGCCATTCTAACGTATTCATTTTCCATTAACATCGATACGCCAGTTTTCTCTGTAGATTTATTCCACGTTATAACGAATAAAAATATTCGACAGTTCAATGGAGAATGTTATTTCGTAATATTTCTAATGTTAGTGACGTCATTACAAAATTACAAGCGTTTTAAAGACACATTGTGGGTAAAGCCCTGATGGCCCCAGTGACCACCATGACAGTCGACGTGTTAACGCGTTTGAAAACATTTGGAGAGCCCTTAACCGGTCGGTTTATGCGGGGAAAACGTCAATATGTAAAATAGGCCAATTGTGCCAGTGGACAGGGCTGGACAAATTCAATCGCGAATAACAAATACGAGCTAAATATCGAGTATCTTTTCAGCTGGATCGTCGACTGTTAGGAGGAATGATTTATCGTTGGAAAAAAATCTTTAGTATTTCCCCGGGGGGGTCGTCGATTACGTCGTTCGATCGTTACCTTATCAATATCTACATTTTGCTTACATCATGCGTTAATTTTATTCAGAAGGAATTAAAAATAGAAAACGACTCCTCGGGCAGATACTATAAGGTGAGCAGGTTGTGAGAAAATCTACGTCCATTCTGCGTATTTTCCGTAATATCGTTGAATTGTTATTAATTATAAGGGTATCCCAAATTTTTTATGCTAAAAGGCAATGTTAAAAATCGTCAAAAAATTCTTTCTTAGTTGTTCATTTCCTTGCTAAAAAAAAATGATCAGAAACGCTTTGGGCGGTCTCAAAACAGAAGAAAAAAATATACAAAATTACGAATGTAAATAATGGTTAAAAAAAGCAAAAATCAAGTGTAAAATATAACCGTTAAAATTGAACTTTGACAATAGAATCGAAGCGTCAGCTTGTAATGGAGTGTACTTTTTAAATTTTAGTAACTTTAGTGTATAAAAATTAGGAGATTCGTCGATGGCCTGGTAGCGACAGAAGCGCGATAATTCCAAGCAGGCTCGCGACTAGTCATTGATCGGCCCGCGAGACGCCGAGCGCCGCGACGCCCTCTCCTCTTCTTAACCCCAACGTCCCCACCTGCTTGTTCACAATCGTGTCAGACATTTAAGCGTCACGTCGGAAACACGCCTCCCTCTTTCTCTCACTCTCTCCGTTTCCCTCTTTCTTTCTCTTTCCTTTGCTCTTTCTGTTCGTCGTTCATCGACTCGCGGGGGCATCGCGACGAATATCTCGGCTGCCATCGGAGCCCGTGGAAACCGCCGCGGAGCCGTCGAAATTCACGTCGTCGTCGTGGTCGTTTCGCAGGGAAAGAACACCGTCGCGCCGCAGAAGCGTCGGTTTCGGGTTATTCCGCGAGAGAGCGACGATCAGAGAACCGAGGACAGAGTTCGCGGAGCCAGTGCGCGAGTTTTCGTGCGAAAATGTGCCGCGATCCGTTGCAACGCGTCAAGAAAAAATCGCCCGACGATGTTTGACCTTTTTCGTGGCACGAACCGCGTGTAAACGGGCTCCTTGGAACGTTCGACGTTGCTTCCTGGTGTTTCGTCGTATCGCTTTGTGTTGAATGGGGGAGGCGGTGAACGACCGTTTCTAGGTCGAAGCTCGATTGACTTGTTTCCGAGAGACTCTTGGCCGATCGAAATCGGGACGCCGGACGCCCCGACGTATTTAGGACGATTTCCTTCGATTCCCAGCGTCGAATCGCGAAGGGGACCGAGAAAAATTGGGTCATTAGGATACGGCCACCGGGCACCGTCGTCGAGCGGAGAAAAGTGCTACGCTGTGATCGAAAGTTTCACGAGTTTGGAAAGAAACTGAAAACCCAAACGGGAGGATGTTCCGTTTTCAAAATCAACTGCCTAACGACGAGAAGATATCCTCGAAGAGCATCATGATACCGATTGATAAATCGCCAGGTAGTTCTACGCGCGATGGACGCGGTCTTCGAGCAAGGTTTTTTTAAACATCGATTCTGCTTCTTGTTGCGTTCGCCGCGGGGATTGAAAAACGTTGTAATATCGATCTCGGCTCTCAAAACAGTCACGAAGAACCGAAATAGTGTTGTAACTGGTGGAGGCACTTTCCACGTGTACCGATCAGGCTGACGATTTTAATTATACTCATTTTTAATGACAAGAAAATTGTGCGTGTTTATATATATTAATTCTGATTGGATATTTTTGTTATGATTCAGACTTATTAACGACACGACGGTAATAATAATTTTAAGAACTTAATTTGTACAATTCTCTTGTCATTTTACCGTTTTTATAACATAGAATATTACTGGACGATTTTGCACTGCATACAATCAAAATGCCTCGTCAATTTGAGAATGTCGAATGTTAAATTAAATTTAAAAGTTATAACACCATTTAAATTATAACATCATTTAAATTATAACATCGTTTTGGTTCTTGATAACTGTCGCAGTAAAAACTGGAGTCCAAGTACTTGAAAATACAAGCTGAGTAAAACTTAACAACAGTATTATATTTTGACAATAAAGTTCCCTTTGAAAGGATTTGGACAAGCTTCCATAAAGTCAAGAATCATTCATGATTGATCCAAACAGATTGAATTTACTCGAGTTTGATGAAATATTCAAACTGCTTGGATAATCAACCACTTCGGTTCGGTTTGAATCACAAATACTTTAAATATTCAAGTACTCCGATGCAGCTTCGGTAAGAACCGATATCGAACAGTTTGAAACAGTTATTTCCCAAACCTTTTCAATCCCTGGTTCGTTGAATTGCTTTGTGCGGTGAACGACCGTTTCTAGGTCGAACGAGATTCGCGGAAGCTTAATCGACTCGCTTCTAAAGATTCTAGGAACGTCGATTAAAATCGAGACGCCGGGGCACGTATTTAGGACCAATTGCTTTTTTCTATAATTCTGTCGCGTCGAGTCGAGAAAGGGACAGGAGGAAATTGGGTCACTGTACCACGGTGAACACGGTGAAAAGTATCACGCTAATCGGAAGTTTCTCGAACGCGAATAAATTGAACCATAGGTGTTCTGTCCTCCGTAGAGACGAAGACATTCTCGAAGAGCATGATTCTAACGATTGGGAGGTCGTCGAGGATTTCTAAGTGCGATGGACGCGGTCTCGAAGCGACTAAAGGTTTTTTAACGTTAGAATTGCCGACGATCGACATCTACCTACACATATAAGGGAGACCGATGACGGTCATTCACGAACATTCAGAAAAATGTAACGCGTGCTCCGAATAGACTTTATAGCTATCAAAGATGTACTAAGTGTATTGCTGTCACGGGGGACTATTTTGAAAAATAAAATATAATAATTATCTGATGCGCCTGTGTAAAATATCCTATAAACAAAACTAGAAAAAAAGATAACGCTGAACAATTTTCAATATGAACCATTGTATACCTAAAATTTGTGTTAATATTTACTATGTATTTTGAGATATTTACAGTGTTACAACCGTCATCAGTCTCCCCTATGCGCCGTAATTTATTATGAAACATGTTCCACGCAAATTAACGGTGCAATAAATTTTTCAGGTCATTGGCAACCGATACAAATTCAGTGTTGACGAAAACATCAGGAATAGATTAAAAATCAGTGGACCCAAAATGAAACTTCCGCGGAACACCGGGCCCTTTAATTAGGACTTCCGCCGTGTCGAGGAACCGACGAACCTGGACGACCAATCGAAGTATTACGCAAATAAAAGATCAAAAACATTCTCGAGAAAACCACCTTTGGAAGGATGTTCTGCTTCCAAAGGCCGTCTTTGCGCTCGTCCGGCATGCTGGCGTCGCCATTGCCGTCCAGCATGACAAAGACACCCTCGAGGAGCATGACTCGACCGATCACCGAGGCTTCGGGGCGATCCAAGTGCGATAAACGTGTTTTCGAAGCGACCAAAGATACCACGATCGTCGATGCTGCTTCCTATCGTTCGTCGAATAATTTCCGTGCAGTGAACGACCGTTTCTAAATCGAACTAGATTCGCAGAAGCTAGATCGAGAGATTCTAGGAACGGCTAGAATTGGTAGATCGAGCCACGTATTATATTCGGTACAATTTCCATCGTCGTCGACGTCGTTGCTTTCCCCCCGAACTCTGTCGTGTCGAGAAAGGGAACGGTTAAAATCGGTTTCACGGGGAAAGGTGTTACGTTGAATTAGAAGTAGAAAAGATAATCGAACCGCCATCCTGAGAATGTTCTGCTTCCAAAGTCCGTTTGCACGCGCGTCCCGCGTGTTGGCGTCCCCATTGTCCTCCAGCAAGACGAAGACGTCCTCGATGAGCATGATCCTGCCGATAAACAAGTCCTCGGGAAGTTCCAAGTGCGAGAGACGCGGATCCGAGGCGGCCAGCGAGAGCTCTTGCTCGTCCATCAGGTACATCGATCAGGATCCGTCGTTCTCCGATTGCAGCAGCACGGACACTCTTCCCGACATCAAAGCTGACTATCTGGACCCGGACACTCTGTCCCCGGGGCCCGATTCGTCGCCAGTCCGCACCGCGAACGGAATGGACGAGACCAGCGACGAGAAGACGCTGTTGGACGACGAGGATCGGATCGCCCCGCGGTCCTACAGCAACCGGCGTTGCAAGAAGCTTCTTCTCCGGCTCCGCTCGACCGAATCCTCGAACTCCTGCGACAAGGAGTCCTCCATTCTCTCGGCGTCCCCGTCCCCGGGTAGCAATTCGATCGGAATCGAGTCGCCCGGGTCCTCCGTGGACGGCCACGACGATTATGAGACCGGAAGCACCACGACCCTGTTCACCAAGTCCTCCCCGTCGGTCCTGATCGACGCCATCGAGCCGGAGGAGAACTTGAGGAGCTGCCGTGCGATCGCCGCGTCGGAGAACGACATCCCGTCTCTGCAAAATGGATTCGGCCAGGGTTTGAAAAGGTGTTAAAAATAATTGTTAATTACCGTTTTACAGGCTGTCATGACCGTTTTGAATGGATAACAGTATTCGATTTCCGATTTCAGCGAGTCGGAGAAGGAGACGGAAACGGAGACAGAAGAAGGATCCTCGCTGCCTTTGAGTCCCGCGGGTCCCGCGACCGCCCTCTCCTCGTCCACGGTGCCCTATTACAACTTTCTCTGCGTAAACGGGGGCGCCATGCGCCAGGAGATGACCAGCACCAGCTCCCCCCAGTTGTCTTCGGGTATCAATCCTAGATCCAGCGACGAATCGCCCTCGACGGACGTACGAAGCTCCTTCGTGGGTGAGAAAGGTTCCAGGTTGGATACTCTGAAGCCCGAGAGCTTGGACGCGACGTTCTGCTTGCCAGCGGCGAGATCCTGCCCGAATCTGGAAAGACAGAGCGCCGGGTGTTCGCCCACAAGCGGCTCCTCGAGCTCCAGTCCCAGTTCGGGCCCCATCGGGCCCAGATTCAAGCCCATCGAGGAGGGGGACATCCAGGTGTGCTTCTTGAACCACACGAAGACTCTGGTTAGGAAGATACTGTCCAGCAAGTTCCTGAGACGATGGGAGACCCACCATCTTTATCTCAACGACACCTGCATCTCTTCGAAAACTGTAAGTTTTGTTGGGCTTCTGGAGACATGGTCCACTTATCTTGAAAACGGTGTAAATTCTATAACTATATCATATTACGTACACTGACTAATAGAAATTTTTATTCACGTGACTGAACGTTAAATAACTTTAATATTTAATGTACCCATCCTCGACATCGATAATTTTTTGATAAATCATATAGGGTAGACGCAATATCGCGAACTTTTACCCCAAGTAACTGTAGCTGCTTTCAAACTTGGATTGTTTCGTTCGTCGATCAATTAGCTTCAATTTGTTGACATTAGGCGTGCATTCTATTTCCACCGGCGAACAATATGTAACCAGGTCGGGACGAATCGTTATACCCGGTGGTCACAAAAAAGAATGAATCGGGCAGCCTTTTGCACGATGTGAACGTAATCTGAGGCTGTCGGCAAGACACACTCAGGGTCGGCTTTGACGCAAGTGAAATACACGCATACGCACATCCACACTTCCCTTTTGTCTGTTTTTCGTGCACGTGCACGTGTAAGTACGTACGCCGAGCCGGACTCGACACTGTGTATTTCGTTTCCAGCCAGTCCTCACGTCGATTACAGCTCGACGCAGAATTTTCTAACTCCTATTTTGATAATAAACGCCTCGAGCAACTTCGTAAAGCACTACCGAATGGAAATGTCGCGTGACTCCAAAGTCGTCAACTTCCACGCTTCTCTTCTATAGTAAGAAGAGTAATTCGCATAATTTCGAACAGAATGTGGTCTTCCACGTTGCTGTTGAAAACGCTTTACCAAACGCAAAGACTTCTAAAGGGTTCTGTCGCTACTTTAGCACCACCCTGTATTTTACGTTGACGTTGTATTCCAATCTTTGTCAATGTGGCTTCGTTATCGCGGTTTATTTTCCTCCTTACTATCAAACTACGTCACGCGGCGAAGATTATACGTTTCTAACATAATTGCGAGTTTTGATAACGTTTAAAAATACGCTTCCGTTTAAAGATGCATTATAAATCACCAACGCCATTGTTCAAGCGTATTTTCCAAGTATCTTCGCGCAATTAGACGGTACTTCGATTTCAATTTCTCAAAATTGAATTTATGTTAATGAAGATTCTCGTAACGCAAAGGGTTAAATAGGAAGGATTGAAAACGTCGAAGTAGAAAACTGTTAATTTGACTCGCAATTATTCAAATGCATGCAGCTGTGACGCGATGCAAAAATGAAAAACCTTTTGAATTGCAAACCGCTTCGAAGAAAGAGATCGAGTTAATTTTTTCTACGAACTCTATTCAATTTTAATATTTCTCGAATCGGCAATTATCGAAGACCGGCTGAGTCAATCAGACTTTGCGCGAGATTTGAATTTATAAGTAATTGGCAAGAAACATTGTCGAGGTAAATGTACCGATAACAGGCCAGCTTGAGACATCGTTAGCGGATAATTAGCACAGAAAAATTATCTGTTTCAGCCTACGGGATTTTTTCAACAGCCAATACCGTACAACAATATGTCGGACATTCGAAAGTACGCTGTTGCTAGATGGGATCCAACGTACAAAAATTGCCTGAGCATAGTTTTGCCGGACAGTTCTCTTCTTCTCCAGGCTAATAACGCTTACACGAGGGACCAATGGTATCATTCGATACTATGGAAGGTAAATCATTTCGAACAATTTTCCCTTCCATTTTTACTCTTCCGTTCAGTAAATTTCAAGTTTGATTTCTTAGGAGAGGATGGTCCATTTCGAGTCAATTTTAACAACACAGAAATTCCATTTTCGTATAAAAACCTAAAAAGAAAAATAATAAAAGAGTTGTAATTGTCGTTGATAATAATAACTTTAACGCTCGGTGTGACTTACGTGTCCTAAGTGTAACATTAACAGCGCTATCGAGCCACATTATGCAAAGAGGCAACCACGTGTTCGAGCTAGATACATAAATGTTAAAATATGTTACTTTTTGACGTAATATTTAAATAATGTGTAAAGAATTATCTTGACGTTGCGGCTCAATTATTGCGCGCCGATTATGTAATTATTATTGAGAAACTTTTAAACGCGTACGGCCGACACAAGTTTACACATTTCAAAGTTTTCCCAGTAGTAATTATATAATTAGTTTGCAACAATTGAAACAACGACGTAATTTCTTGCTTATTATGTAAGCGTTACGTCATAAAGTAATATACAGGGTGATTCGTACAAACGTGCCCGTTCAAATCCAACATTTTTCAAATCAAATTCACCCTTGTCCGGCGATTATTGTTTTCGTATCAGCAAACTGTTAAACTAGCAGTAAACATCTGTTGGAAGCAAAAATGAAAAGCCAACGAAGTATAATGCATTGACCGAAGAAGTGCATACAATAACCGAGACACTTATAAAATCGTGTGCAATTTAAATCACGGCAGCGCCACTTTCTAACAATACCGTAGCTCGTTGAATTAAAGATTTGGTTCATATCTCGGTTGTATAATTGTATTTTTGCCTCGTAAATAGACGAGTCGACATAGCATAATTACGGTTATAACATCATTTCGGTATTTATAACTGTTTCAAAGACCGAAACCGATATCATGACTGTATTCGACCCCTTTTCTGGTTTTCTGATCCTCAGAGGAGTATTTTCAAGTACCAGCACCTAGTATCGTTAAACACGCGTGAGGAAGTGGTGGTCAAAGAGCTGAAATCGATGGTGGACTTTGCTCTGTGGACGTCGCTCCAAGACGAAAGGGTCACCGCGGCGCCGTTAGAAGCCGTGGCGAAGCTCCTCGAGGAATCGACGGCGGAAGAGTCGGACGAGAAATCGGAGAAAATGGCCGAGGAGGCGTTCCAAAATCGAAACGATCGAAAACACTGGGCGGAGACTGCCCTTTCGGTGGTGTCTCCTCTTCTCGACAAGGTTGCTCTACCGGCCTGCCTCGCGAGAGTCCTCGCCAAGCTGGCTCAACAGCATCCAAGGTCGTCCTTAGTTTCCGCCGTCAGTCCAGCCATCACCAGATGCTTGAAGCACACGGTCGACTTTGGAAAGTCTCCGAACATGAGGAAACTTCTTCAGGTGTTCGTGGCCGCCCTGTACACGAGCGAGAACGGCGAACAGGCGATCAGGAATTATATTGCGTCCGTTCATGGGCCCGGAAGCGATTGTCCTCATCCCAGAGTGCTTCCCAATCTGGTCTCCGTCTGCGTTGCCGCGATTTTTCACAGGTGAGTTCTCACAGGCGTATCGCTATATCCACACCTTGCTTTTGTTTGCATTTTTCCAACTTGCTTTCAATCATTGGGCTGGGATTTCCTTTTCCTTATCTCTTCTATAAAAATCACCAGTCTTAAACCATCTTTCACACGTGTCTGCAGACACATTACTATCGTATCTTCTTCAAGATTGCAATCATTAGTAATCCTAATAATTACAGGTTCGAAATGGCCCGGCGTTCCATACCAGCGCACGAGGAATCCTCGATTTTACCACCGTTGAATTGCTACTTGTTGGTCCTGAATGTGGCGTAAGTATTGTAATGTACTAATTATTTCTGAATTATAATTTACAAGTGGAATGTAAACGGATGTTAAAATGTTATCTTTCAGATCTGAATATACCGACTGGCGGCCGGGCTTGGGCGCTCTGTTGCAACCAGTGCCGTTCCCAGAGGAGGCTTTAGTTATGAAAGAGGTCCAACAGACGATATTAATGTGCGTGATAAAGCGTTTAGCAAAAGATACAAGGTGTATCGTTCATCGCGTTCTGCTTCCAGTCAGGGAACCGCGACCTGGTTGGATCCACATCGCTGTGCCATCCAGCCCAGCTTGTCCCGATCAGGGCGAATTGTTCGGTGAAATGGTACGAATTTCCTCATTTGTTAACATCTTATCGTTTCTTTCACGAAATCTAACTGCATAATTTTCTAATTCTTGATCCTTCGCTTTTTCGTAATATGACTAACTATCCTTTGTCGTTGATACTGAACTTTTGTTGCTAACGATCAGCTAACAACCCTGTTGGCGTGTTGCTGTCGACGGAAAAGGTTTATCAACTCGCTGATGAAACAGGCGCGAGACGATTGTGTACTTCTGGCGGTTAGAGGCTGCGACGCCGCGCAAGAGGTTCTCTGTCTGATGTTGGAATGGCATTTGCTACCCAATGAGGAATCGCGACTACAAATAGTCAACGCCCTCGAGTCGACAGAGTCGGGCAAAAATCGTTACGTTGCTCTTTGCCAGAGACAAAGAAACTTGCAAGAACTGGTAAGTAAACTGTAAGACTCTATAGAACCGTATACATAAACGTACAAAACAATTTGATATAACTGGCCATAAATGTGGTCTTACTTGTATCTCTGAACGACGTCAAATGAGTTTTTTCAAAATGTTTCTTGTTTGAAACAGCAACAAAAAGGCGGGCCCAGGAAATTGACGCTGCCAGTACGCGCTACAGACGCAGATGTTGCTCTTCTCCTGGGCGGAAGAGCTCTTGGCAACCTCGAATGCCTTAGTTTGGCCTTCACGTCCGTAACTTCAGCTTGCGCCGAACAACTCATCAAATTACCAGCCCTGAGATATCTAAACTTGTGGGCCACGCAGTTCGGCGACGCAGGTCTACAAATGATCAGCGAACATTTGCAGAAACTGCAAGTTCTAAATCTTTGCGAGACTCCAGTTTCGGATAAAGGAATCTCCACCTTGACCTGTAAGTATTTTGTCATTTTCTTTGATCCACGAATACATAGAAGTTCATTATTTAGTTAATAGGTTTCGCATTTCAAATTAACTCTTTCACAGACCAAATTCACCCTATGGATGAATCAAAAAGTAAAGTAGGGTAAAAGTACCTAATACTGCCTATGTTCCTAATATAATCACTCGTAATTCTTATGTGATTTTATCAGATTTACAGGGAGTAGTATAATTTATAAGGAACAAGCTTTTTTTACTTATAATAAAGCACCGTACAGTGCACGAATACGATTGGGAGTAACTATGTAAGTTAAGAACAGAAGTATTGTATTGGAATCTTATGATAGAGTTGTGTAAACCATATTTTTTATATACCGATTCTTAATCGTTGGGAAATGAAACAAGGAAAGGAGACATCAATAATCGTTCGATAAATCCCAATGAAAAACAATCGTTTATTAATGAAAGAAAATATGCGTCGTACCACCGCCAATTCCCGCGAGCTACACTCCTACACGTTGAGAGCAATCTAGGACAGATAACACGAGCCTCATCCACTGGTCGTTAATTTTAAGATAAAATTGTCGGCACCCAATTTCTACCTTTCACACTTTCCGTTCATACACACTTATTCACTTTTACTGGCAAAAGAAGGAGACGAGGCACACACTGTTTCGCGAATGTTCGCGCCGATGCGACTCATGCGACATCGTTCTTCTTTCTTCAACCGCCAAAACATTGATTTGGCGCGAAAAACTATTCCATTCAAATACTATTGACTCAGACGAAGTATACGAGCAGACCTTACATCCTAAAGAGAGCTCATGAATACCTACTAAACAGTATTAAACAACATTTCCATAGTGTCAAACAAATGTATTAAAAATAAAAACGAATTTTTAAGAAACATCGACAGGGGGTAGGTGCTGAAATTTTCAGCGAAATTAAAAAATTTCAAATCGTTCTAAAAAAATTATTTTCACTTGCAGGGGTCGATTACGATAATTTTTTGTCAATAGACATACCCCCGAAATCCTACGCATTTTCGAGAAAAAAATTCGAATAGGTGGACAAATTTTTCGACAAAATTAAAAAATTTCAAATCGTTCTGGAAAAATTATTTTTACTTGCAGGGGTCAATTATAATAACTTTTGGTCAATAGGCATACCCCCGAAATCTTACCCATTTTCTAGAAAAAAATTCGAATAGGTGGACAAATTTTTCAACGAAATTAAAAAATTTCAAATCGTTCTAAAAAAATTATTTTTACTTGCAGGGGTCAATTACAATAACTTTTGGTCAATAGGCATACCCCCGAAATCTTACCCATTTTCTAGAAAAAAATTCATTACCGAATATATGATGTGTATACCTCGTCTGTGCTGTTGGGTTAAATACTCTATTTTTACTAATGTCCTGTAAAAATACTCACTATTTAATAAGTAGTTCGATAAATATAAAATATCGGTGTTCTCGTTTGCAGCGTTGACGAACCTGAGGAAGTTAAACTTGAACAGCACGAAACTGTCCGTTCAGACGTTCGAGTCTTTGAAAAAATGTCTGCCGGCGTTGCAAGAGTTCGACGTGAGGTACACGGAGGCTTGGTGACCAGAACTTTTACCTCGCGCGAAGCCAAGTAATTCCAATAGTACTACTAGCATCAAAGGAAAAAGACAACATCAAAGTGATTAGGATAAATCGAAGGAAACGTTTTATCGTGATCGGTGAAAGATTTTTTTTTTTTTAATCGTCGTATATATGTGCTATTCGATCGGCAATGAAAGTTACTTGGATGTAAATACTAGACGCGTTATTTGTGGGTTCGGAAACGTCTCTTCTCGAAAAAATGAAGCCGCTGAAAGCTGAAGCGGTGTAAGTCGAAGAAGTTAATTTCTGGATAATGAAGAATGAATTGGAAGTTATGTAAGTTACAGTAATATCGAAAATAATTATATTTCTCTTTTGTAAACCACTTGTTAAGTTTTAATTTAAAATAATAATTGTATTTCCCCCGAAACTGAAGGTACACTATCATTCTGTTCAATTTTCTTTTGATTTATATCATTTTTGTATCGAACCTTTCCTTTTTGGAAGGTAATTATGATAGATATAGGTTTTGCAATCCAAATTTAACATTTTGTAAATCATAATTGGCAAATAACTGACTTGCATCATTTTTGCTTTCAACGACTCAATTATCAACGATGAGGAATAGCAAAGTAAAAGAAGTATCAATATGTTTGAGTGTAAAAATGAGTTTGTGTTCAAAATTGGATTTCCCTTGTTTCGTGAATTTATGATCAATGTTAGAAATGATTACAAACGTGACTAGGACCACGATAAAAGCCTGAAAAAGGAAGGTTTACTGAAAGATGCAATCACTAAACTTCCAAGAAACAAACTGCCTAAGAAACTTTATGGTTTGAAGAAGTGAAGCAGTAAAGACACGGTTCGAAGACACGTGTAAAATTTACAATAGTCAAGAGAAGGAATTTGTGGTGTCTCTACAAGTACTCGATCTATACAAGAACGAGTGAAAATATATTGAGTTTGTTTCAGTGGCACAGGGACTTGCTTCTGTTGGTTTGTGGGACACTGCAAATACTAATAAGTAAATAATGCTGCTCGATGAAACGTATAAGATAAAGGTTTCATTATAACAGTAGACATCCTTTTACACAGGGTGTTCATTTGACAACTTTAAATCCAAATATTTCTTCTTGGCAGAAATGTTAAATACAATAATTCCTTAATTCAGAAGGGGGAAATATATCTTATTTATTTTTTATTTGTTGAATGCTTAATAAGAAATTTTTGTGTCCAACATTTTTCCCAAAAATGTGTTGTTTTCAAGGCATCTGGATTTATAGTTTTCAAATGAATATATTGTGTCCGTAAAAGAAGGGCAAACATAAAGTAAGGAAACGTAGTTCGTGTTATTTACTACAGCCACTAGGGGCGCCACCCATCAGGCTGTGGTACGTAACTATCGCCAAGATTTTTCAGACACTTCCAGTAATCTGATGAAAAAATGTTTCCATTATAACAGGAATTAGAATCGATTGCTTATTATTAGAAGTAGCTGAGAAATCATGGCGACAGTCACATCAGGTTAGTATAGAATAGCAATTCTTAACAATTTCCCTAATTCCGATACAAAGAAGAAAGTTCAATAATACTTACTTGCACATAATATTCTGTGCTTGACACCTGGCAAAGTTTTTGTTGACACATCAGCCACCATTATCCGACTTTGACAATATGACAATATGATCCACACTCATACACAGAAGTGTTTTTGAACATTTACAAATGTTCGAACATTCAACTAAGGAAACATATATGTTAAACCGAAACATTTAATAGAATATGATACATATAATAAGAATTAAATATATATTGTATAAGAGTTGAATTATTTTCTAATTTCACTTATGTAGTCTTAGAACCGATTTCTTTGTTATATGTATCATACAAAATACTTCTGTTTAACATACATATTTCATCGATTGAATGTTATAAACGTAAGCGTTCGAATATTTGCGTGGATGAGTGTACTTTGTCAACATCTCGAACGAAGTGGTATTCGATGTCAATATGTTCGGTGCGATCACGCCATTTTTATAGCACTCTGATCGTCAATATGAATTGCGATGAGCCTTCGAGGAGTACCAACAATAATAAGACTCTTCTTAAATAAATTGCTTCTTTACAAGCATCAGACGCTGCCATGTTCTCCGTTTCCGACGTGGATGAACAGTTTTCTGCTTACGATTTTTCCACAGGATAGGACCTTGGGTCAATTCAAAAACATACGCAGTATACGACTTCCTATCGAGCAAATCTCCCCAATTAGCATTCACGTAGTCAGTGACAACCGTGTCACCGTATTTCCTGTTCAAAATGGGGGAAAAATGTTTTTTAGATCGATGGAGATCGTAAAACGACAATTTTAAATTGTTCGTCGACGTTTTGGTATAATCCATGATATACAATACGAGTTTTCCTTTATAATGTTACGAATAAAGGTTAGTTTCATTTTGTCCTTCGCTTCATAGTCTTGATTCGTTTTTTATTCCACGTTCGTTAACTCTATAAGGGAAAAGTTCCCATTTGGGGACGTCGATTTTAGACGATTTTTAAAACAAAAGATTATTATATAATTGTAGATTGAAGATTGACAAATTTTTCTCAAACGACACGATATAATTTTTATATAATAATTTCAATTGCATGTTTTCTGCAGATTATCATTTTGAGTGGCTTCCATGATATTTACAAAATGGATCGATGGATCTTCTTGAAATTTCACATACATATCAAATAGAATTTCCTTTGTCGTGTGAACCAAAATTATGTTCTCGTTAAGTTTTCTAGGTGGCGTCGATATTTGGCTCCAAAATTGAATTCCGATAAGTTGTAATGGTGTCTTCGTGTATTTCTGTCTTCAAATACTTGTTTATTAATAACAAACGTGATTATAAACTCTTCCAATACTCCCGCATCGATTGATTTTCGATTACAGATCGTTAGAAGTTTTTTATATAAATAATTCGTTTTAAACATTTTCAGATATTCGTTTCAGAGGCTTCCCGGAAACTCTTTCCGAAAATTAGGTTCCATAATTGTATCCGATTAGAAATCCTAGTTTCGTACTTCTCGTTTTTTTCTATTTGTCTATTTCTGACACAGCTGCACCAATTACTATCGGTATAGGGTTTGTGCCTGCAATGAATGGCTTTTTGATGATCTAAGTGTGCATTATTCCAGTTTCGACGATCTAGATTCGTGAAATCGATCATTGTGCGCCGCATAAAGGAACCAGAATATCAAAAATGGAAGATGTCCCTGGGCCCATAACCAGTCGGCTCGTGGGGGCACTGAAGATAGTAATATGTAAATAATGTTGCTCGATGGAACACGCAAGATAAAGATTTTATTATAATGGGTAGATCGTCCTTGTATATACGTAAGAAAAAGGGAAGAACGTAAAGTAAGGAAGCATAGTTAGTGTTATTTACTACAGCCGCTAGTGACGCCACCTACATACATTAATCAAATCGATATGTACTAATAATTCTTAACAGCTTCAGAACACGTATCTAGACCAGGACTTGAAAATTGTTCTAATATGAGTTTTGGTTCTCGAAACAGTTATTAAGAACTTTTATTCTCAACATTCGACAAAATATCAAATCTAAGCTATGTATTAATATTATAAAATAGAAAAATGAAAAAATTATTTAAGATAAAAGATCAAGCTCGTTATTTTTTTTAACTCAATTTTCCTATGTTTTGAATCAAAAATTTATTAAGTTACAAAATAATTGTTCTACATAAAAACTAATGAAATTTAATCTGACTGCCAAAAACGACAAATATTATTTAGGTTCTTTGTAACAGTTCTTCGGAATAGAAGTTCTTCGTAACAATTTCGAGAACTTTTATCGTATAATTATTTTAAACAATTATTTTCGAAACCTTTCCAAGCCTTGATCTAGACATATTTTATCGAATGCAAGTCCCCAAGTGCCTTGCCTTTTTCGTAAATCTTTAATTGTAGAGTTTCGTGTCTTCGAGATCGATAAAAAATTTACACTGATCAGGTGCGTAACCGGACCTTTAATTTATTGTTTTTGGTATTTTAATTTGTTCGAACATTGTTGATTTCAGCACTTAATGAAGTGTCCGTTATTTAGACGGGCTTGATAATTCTAGTATCGAACAAAAATTCAGTCTGGTTATGATTTCTTTGATTTATCCGACATTTAATATAAAAATCGACATTCTGTCAAGGGGACGCCAGTCCTCGATGATAAGATTGTTAATATTTCGTCAAATGTGATCTACATAGTTAAGTATACGTAGTTTTATAAAGGGAACAGAAGTATGTATTTAATTGAAAGTTACTTTAATTGTGCGAATATCAAAAGGATACTTAATAGAATTAAGTAAATGAAATTACCGAGTACGTTTTACTCGAAACGCTTTAAGTTCCATTGGCGAGTAAAATGAACATCGACTCGTTTGTTACAAATGTTCTGTCGATACAAAATGAAAATCCCAACTGTTTATTGCATTATCGTTAAGTGCTACGATATAACACTTTGCTGGGAACGATATACAGTTACGAGCAAAAGTTAATAACCGCATGGAACTTCCTAGCGTTTTTATTGATCTTATTTCTGCCAGAAATCGTGTTTTTTTTTTTTTTTTTTTTAGAAAAATTCGTGTTTCTCGAGAACCAATAGTATTTAGGGCAATTCTGGGAACTCTGCTAGTACCATCTAGTGGATCTTGCAAGTCAAAATTCGTTTTGAAGCGTTACAAGACAAACAGAATATCGATATCGAATTTCCTATTAATTTCGTTTGTATTCAAGGGCGTAGTCGGAATGTTGTCTAGGAGCGAGCAAAGATTCTAGACTAAAACTTAATTAGTAATTACATAGTTTTTAATATAATGTACAATATTTAAACAATAATCGACGTGGTATCGAATCCCAAAGGGATTCACAAAATGAAATTGAATGTAAAATTTATTTATGTGTATGTATTCTCGTATACTGGCGAGCGAACGCGAACGAATCGAAAAACGAGACTCGAAGCTTTGTCGAAGAAGGTTCTTCGGCAGAGGATTAATTGCTCCTTTTGTTCAAACAACGCTCAACTGCCTTAGCAATCAAGCTCTGAGCGACCACTGCCACAACGTGCGCGAACCGGAAATGCACCTGTTGCAATCGAGCGTTTCGTTTCAAATTTATTCCACGCGAATCGTGTTAAACGAATACTATTCAGAACTTAGAGAAGTTTATACGATCAATCTAATCGATTAACTTTTGTCTCGCCTACGACATAATAACTATACGAGACTCGATCGATAACTAAGGTCTCCAATCCTACAAATTGTGTTCGAGATTAGAGGAATTAACGAAACTCGTCTCGAAACTTTGTTCCACTTTAAACGTATACATTTATTTTTCACATTTTCTCCTGGTCTATTTTTAACTCGAACTTGGACGTTCCCTCAATTTTGGGGGAAAAAAAATTGGAGTTGTATTGGTCATAAATGATACTGTTACGCAATGAAGTTAAAAAAAAATTGAACTCGCAAAATTGTATTGTTGGAGACCTTGGTTATGAATAAACCCTCGTGCATTTTCTTCTTCGATAAAAAATTCATTAGTATCCATATACTCGATATCTACTTTTCACAAACGAATACCAAATATACGATGGTTGATCGATAACTAGCTAGAAACTAATTGAGTTCGTGACAAATAACAATTGTTTAACGAAGTTACACGAGAAATCGAAAGTTTTACAATTTAGATTAAACATTCGAGGTTGGAATTTGTATCCCCCCCCATTGCTGTCAAAATGGCGTCGTTGGAGACCAAACAACTTGGTTATCAAACAACCCTCGTACATTCTCTTCTTCGATAAAAAAAAAAAATTCATACATATATACATATATATATATATACTCAGTATCTGCTTTTCATGAAAGAAAATCCGAACGAAATTACGAGAAATTAATAGCCGTTAGTGTCGTCGGATCAATTATTTGATTTTCCATTCGGATCTTGCTATGATAATTCAATAATTAACGTTCATTTGTAAATACGAGTATCGTGTAAATGTTACGATGTAAAATTTCTAAGGCTTAAGATGCTCCCCGCGATCATGATTGGGCCTCTTTCGATGGTTAATGCATTATAAAAAAAAAACGAAAAAAAAATAAATACAATTCGATGTCCTTTAACCAACGAATTCTCGTTTGATTGGAATTGCTGTAACTTTGAAAAAGCTCCACATGTTCCTTAGTGTAAATATCGACGTAGATGATAAGTTTCGTTCTCGATCACGATCGCTAGACGCGAGTCCAATAGTTTTGAAAGCGTTAGGTCATCTCATAAGTGATAACGCTTCTCTCGACACATGGAATAAAAACTTCTCTGTCAACGATTAATAAGCATAAACTATCTTTTTCTTTCGTTCTCTACTATTCTCTCTTCGCCTTCCCCCATTCCAGATTCCTTCTTTTCTCTTTTAGAACATTCGTAGACGTTAATTTTTTGGAATGCTTTGGAAAATGGACCTTTTTGGGGGGTTTGTTTTTTATTAAACTCTCCACTTAAAACAGTTTAACGCGTTGGATTTGTTGCTTGAAAGCGGTAAATGAATTATATTGTATTTATCTGAAACACTCGCGGAATACCGTTCATTATCGAAATCCATAAGTAACGAATAACTTGTAAATTTATACAACTTAATAAAGATCCTAGTTTCGTCGATCGATATGGAAATTTAGAAGTCGTAGTGAGGGGGATGAGGCCTAATCCACAGCTACTTCCTTCTTCAAGTTCGCTGGCAACTCGTTCCAAATTGATTGGGGTACCGTTTCTGAAATTTTGGAGTCACGATTAGTAGCTTTTTCGATTATTTACCGGTAGTACTGAACAATAGTTAAGATAAAGGTTAACTCGATTCTGCTTACCTTTACACTTGTACAGCAGGTTCGACCAAGTGATTTTCTCCTGAGAGAAGCAGTACACGCCCAGTCGACCGCCTTTCAGGGTCGAGTCGTAAACGTTTCTGGAATCAGCCATCAATTGTTTGCCTTGGTAAAGCCTGAATCTGATCAGGCCGATCCTAGGCCTGTGCAGCAGTTGCCATCTGTACGGTGTGTTCTCCTTCCAGCCAATTTTCTTCGGGTCCCGCCAAAGTATCTTCACCTGATTAGGTGTGTCCTGGTTGTGCCAAAGACTGTTTCTGAGAAGTTCGCCGGGACCGGTGCTCGAGTCGACCAGCTTCAAAAAGATCCCAGGATCTCCGACGGCTCTAAACGGCGTGGGCATCCAGTATGGCTGCTGACCCTTCTTCCAGGTCACGATATAGAATCGACGATTGTCTTGATAGGAGAACACGAAACCGACGAAGTCGTCGTCGCCGTCGTCGTTGATGAAAAACGTGCCCTCGAAGTCCACGTCGCTGAACACATCCGGGCCTGTCGATAGAAATAACACGTGCAGAGTCTATTACTTAAATTTGTTGCACAAGTTTTCCCGTACCGATAGCGATTCCAGGATCGCTGTTTACGAGCTGCTGTATCTCCGCGCCGTCGTTGTGTATCCTCCACATTGGATCCTCCTGAGCGGTGCCAACGGGATCCAAAGCGATCGTGACGTATTTTCTAAAGTCCGTCGACCAGATCAAGCTGTTATTAGGGCAGTTGTCGTGTATGTTTATCACGGTGTCGTTGTCGTTGTCGTTGTAACAAGCGTCGCCAATATTCTCGTCTGCAATCGGTATAGCGTCACCAGGATTTCAGTTTGATCCCCCCAAACCATGAACTTACGATGACTGTGCCGTTGATCCGGATTGTACACGTACGGACAGTTGTCCTGATAGTTGGGTATGCCGTCGTTGTCCATGTCCGTATCGCACTCGTTCCCAATACCGTCGCGATCGTCGTCGTTCTGTCCCGGATTCGCCACATCGGGACAATTGTCTCTGTCGTCCTGAACGCCGTCTCTGTCCCTGTCATTGTCGTTGTCGCATACGTCGCCCACGCCGTCGCCGTCTCGATCTAATTGATCCGTGTTCGGATCGGAAGGACAGTTGTCACAGGCGTCGCCGATCCTGTCGAAATCCGAGTCCGCTTGATCGTGATTCACCGTTCTCGGACAGTTGTCCCAATGATTCCCGACACCTGTACCGGTCGATTTGTTTCATTAATTTCGATACTACAGGACAGTGATTTTTAGCCTTCTGTAAAGGTATGACTCCACCGAGGCAACACTATGCGACTTGTAACATACCACATGTAGTTTGGTAACACTATGCGACCTGTAGCATGCTACTTGTCATTAACTGACGACATTGCTCGACATGTTCGATCAAATAATCCCGCTTTTCTTTATTTCGGAAAGGAAACAAATGAATGTGTAGCAAATACACATGTCAAGTGTCTACATAACGTCGATTTCATGTTGCCTTAATAAAATTGTGTTTCGTCGCATGCTACATGTTGCCTCAGTGGAATCACGCCTTTACAATTACCGTCATTATCGATATCGTCGTCGCAAGCGTCGCCAAGGCCATCCCCGTCCGTGTCCTCTTGCGTTGGATTTCTGACCAAGGGGCAGTTATCGCAGACATCGCCAACGGAATCCGGCCCGTCGCGGTCTCTATCTTCTTGATTCGGATTCGAGACCAAGGGACAATTGTCCGACGAATTTAACACGCCGTCGTTATCGGCGTCCGGATCGCACGCGTCACCCTGGCCATCCTGGTCCGCGTCCTCCTGGCCACTGTTCGGCGTCAACGGACAGTTGTCCACGCGACAATGCCGATCGTGACAGCGGAGATTTCTATCGGGGATACCGTCGCTGTCCTTGTCCAAGCCGCACAGCAGTCCGTTTCCAGCCCAACCGACGCGACACTGGAAATCGTATCGTTTTAGTTACCCGAACAACCAACGCTCGATAGCATAACAGTCTCCGAATCCCGATTAGAATGCTTGGGACAATTACTCTGCACGCGTATTGATTGACATCGATGCAGACGCAGTCAGCGTTCGCGTCGCAGACCGTCGTCAAATCTGGACAGACATTGTGCGGGGGATGACAGCCGACCGTTTGGTTCCCCAGGAAGCCCGCTTTGCACGGTCCGCATCTGTACGAACCCTGGAACAAAGACAAACAAATGTACTTGTTTCGTAAATTATTCTTGCGGAGATACGAGGAAACTTAGAATTCTTCTGATTCACCATTGGTCAACGTTTAGTCTACCTGCAAGTTTTCTGGAGGTTTTTCGAACATAGAGAATCAGTTACCTCCGTATTGATGCACTCCGTGTACGGACCGCAGCCTCCATTGTTATTTTTACACTCGTTTATATCCTGACAGATCTGTTTGTGAACTCGAGCGACCTCCAGCCCAACTCCCTCGATCATGGTCCCATTGTATCCTGACGGGCAAGGATCGCATCTGTAACCTGGACGTAGATTAATGCAGCGTACTCCGGGATAGCATGGTTGTGCCAATTCGCATTCGTTCACGTGTACGCACGTCGAACCGTTGCCCACGTAACCGTCTGGGCAAGGACCACATCTAAAAATTACAATTACCATTACCATCACGCCATTGAAAATGTTCACTGTTGCTAGTCTATGATGCACTGACAGTACTGATGCTACCTGTAATACGGTGGATAAAGGACCGATTCGCACTGTACTTCTTGGTAACAAGGGTTGGTCTCGCAACTGTTCCTCAGTCTCTCGCAACGTTTCCCATCGCCAATGTAACCGAGAGGGCACTTTCCACACCTGGAAAATGTATAGATTCATTATTCGGCGGTGGAAACGACCGAACAGAGGCACAGAAAACAAGGAAAATCGTAGTGGTTTATTTAAGATATTAACAACTCTATCGAATGGTAATAATTACAATTTCCGGTACCAGCCGGAAATAGGGTATTCGAGCCAGGGGCGGAGTGTATGGTATTGTTTTTAATTGAGAAGAAATACCTGTAACCGTCCGGATGGTCGTAACAACGGACACCGGGATAACACGGACTGCTCGCGCAAGTAACGATCACTATGGTACACCGGTATCCGTCACCTGTGTAACCTGGTGGGCAGGCACCACACAGTGGGCCACGCGGTGTGTTGCGACAGTCAGCCCCTGGGTAGCAAGGCGACTTATAATCGCACGTGGAAGGCGGGGCGGGCGTCGTAGTCGGCGGTGGAACTGTGGAATTACAGTAATGTTCTTTACTTACGAAACACACGTTACAAACTCTGTCCCACGCGACGTCACACTTATCCACACAGTGCCTGAAACTTTTACTGAAATCGAGGAACGAAGGATAGCTGGGAGGACAACGTTAACACTTTAATGGCCGCACGTATCATGCGAAGACTGTTCTTCATCACTGATATTGTAGACCAAAGTGAGATACATGAAGATGCTAGGAATATTATTACAAGGAATTATAAATGGTGGCTGATACAATAGATCACACACACGTGACAGTGGCCAACGCCTGCTAGCTCGCGAAGTCACGTATACGTGACAGCGGCCGTCAAAGTGTTAAGAATCGTCTATAGCTTGAACATTATATTTTTTATGTAAAAAACGTGGAAAATGTTGTATCACACTTTGCATTCCTATCACTTCTCATGTATTGTTAGTTCGTGGCCTATAAATTATAGTTTTAAGGAACCTTTTATTACATCTTGTATACTTTGTATTTCCATCGCTTCTTACCTGTGCCAATAATTTCATAATTCACTGTTCGAAGATGTTTAAAGGAGATACGACATCTTCTTCCGGTTTTTAGTCGTTAAAAATCGAAACCTTGGACGTTTAACGGTTCAATATTCCAACAGTATCTTCTCCGAGACGCTGTAATCTTTCATTACTTCGCCAGACACGGTTCGTTAAATGTTTTGCGAGAATTACAGTCACAACATTATTAAATTTTGCAAGAATCAGACATTTATTGCAACGTAAGGCCGTTTTATACATTGATCGGAGTCGATCCGTACACTCGTGAGAACTGTGGCGAGATTAAAACCGTTTCGATCGTGGAGAATCGTGCGTAGACCAGAGAAAGAAATAACAAAGAACATTTTCTTGACAAATTAATAATTATTTCAATACAGCCATACTTCACTCACCGAGTGGTGCGCGACAAGCTGTGCAATTTTCGATTAGTTGTCGTAGATGTTGCGTTTCCATTCTCTGAAAAGTTAAATAAATCGTTACGAACTACAGCTCTGATCTAACCTGCTTAATAATTAATAACTAATTACAGTGAAGCTCGAGGAGACTTTCAAATCTTAATTACTCACATTCAACTCTATTTCTCTCCAGATCTTTTTGGTAGCAGCGATCAGTTCGTTCAGAGTTTTGCCCAGCTGACTATCGGTGATGCAAACTATACAATGAAAATTTTCAATCAGTTACTGTTCTGCTTCTAACAAATAGAAAATTGTTATCGATAACAGACTAATTACTTTTTTCGTCCAAACTCTGGATCCCTATGTCCCCCCTCCTCGGTACCCTTTTGTAATACGCCGTCGATTGATTCAACAAATTCATTTCGTCCGTTTCATTGGTTTCTCCCGATTTCATACGCTGCGGTCTTTGGAAATCCTCAGATCGCGTCCGTTGATACATATGATCCAATTGGCTCAACAGATCCGACTGATCGACCTCAGAGTCACCCGTGGAATAATGTTTGCTACGATAGCCTTCGATAAAACGTTTATCGTACCGATTCGATTGATCCAATCGAGTCGAACGACGGTCATGGTTGAAACGACGAGATCGTTGGAGGCCGTCCCGTTGATCCAAGTGCTCGTATCGATCCGAATCGTCGAAATCGTCCAACTCGTAATCATCCTCGAACTTACTTGACCGCACGGTCAAATCGTGGCCACGATCTTTTAATCGAAAACGATTACGTTGTCTTTCGTTCGACTTCATCGATTCCGACGATTCTTCTATTCTGCCCTTCGAGTGATCCGGTAACGCGTCTAGATCAACATTATTGGGACAGCCCTCTAGCTTCAGCACGTCGATTACGGACGACGATCGATGCACCTTCACTTCGCTTCTTCTTTCCCTAAACTGAACACACGACCACTTTAGAATTTCGTTTATTAAACCCTTCGCATACAATGACTGTGTACAATGAACACTGTACATGCATTTAGTCATTAGTACGTTTACCTAGGAACAATGTTTTCTTTTATTCTAATTATGTAAACAATTCTCAAACATTCTAAATTAAGTCATCGATAAAAACCATCGAAATTCATGTATTATGTATAGACTACGGATGTTTATGAATTTATGGGAAATTTTAATCCTCAAAAAACTACAGAATGCATTTACTATGCAAAAATATAAGAAATACTTAAAGTAAGATACGAATTATCATATTTAGGGGTTGAGACAGCCCTCTGCGAAGCTCCGGTTTCATTAATTCTATTAATAAAAATGTGAATTTGCATAAAGATCCGCAGTCTAATTATGTATTTCATCGACAGTTCCTTCTAATTGTTTTATAACATTTCGAACCCCTTTTTTTTCAACTATACGTTCGCGTATGACTATATGTGTGCATCTCGATCGCGGTTACAGGAAAGTGGGCCGTGAATATTCAATATGGATGACTTCTAAGCGAATCGAAATCAATTCCATGCTTAAATGCGTTACGCGAGTTAGCAGCTGTGCGTAATAAAGACAAACAGCCTTGGTCTGACCAACCATATTTGGAAAGACATCATCCTACGATCTCTAACGTCATCGGTGGTCCGTATCAACCGTGAAACTCCCTAAGAGAGGAAGAAATTTAAACGCCGTTCGTAACTATTTCTAGTTTCCTTTGAAAATAATAAATATAACTGTAGTACATACTTTCTCCGGAGTATTCACATTTTCATTTGCTAACTCGAGTAGTAACTATTTCTAGTTTCCTTTGAAAACAATAAATATAACTGTAGTACATACTTTCTCCGGAGTATTCACATTTTCATTTGCTAACTCGAGAACGATCGTTCGTATCAGGATAACCAAGGATAAAATGATGAAGAACTTGAAGCGTTGGAAGGTAATTAATTTTGAAAAATACTCACTGCTTCTACGAGGGAGCAGTCCTCGTCGTTCTCTAGCTCCCTGAAACTTTTCCTCAGCGGTAACACGCCCTGGTAGACGCAATCGATGTAAACATCGATCCTTGCATCTGGTTGACTCTGATGCACCAGGATTACTATATTCTTCAACGGTGCATCGGTGCCCAGAGTGGCCACGGTAATCTGCTCGGTAATTCGACGTCTATCGTCGTTCACGCCCTCGAGGATCACTGGAACAAATTAATTCGCCAAAGGAAAGGACACGGTTATCTCGAAAAATTCATTAATTTAAGAAAAAGATCATTATAAATAGAAGAAGATACAAATCTATGGATAGATCTAGACTCTCACCTCGTTTCGTTCGTCTGTCGAGCATCAGCATTATTTTCGTCCTGAATTTCCCGAATCTCACAGCCAAAAGTGTTTCGACCGTCCCCTCCGATGATTTTTTCTTCGCTTTTATGTTCGAAAATGTAATCGAAAAATCGTCGTCGACCCATGCTTCGCGAAGACTCGTTGTCAGGTCTGTGGAAAAATACATAAACAGGACTCACAAATTACACTAATGTTTTAAGAAAATAATTTCGTTTTCGTTTTGGGATATTCAGGGATCCACTCACAAATAAATATCTACACCATCAATTCTAAATTATAGCTTTTAAACTAACGATTTATGTATACATATACAGGGTATTTCACCACCTCTGGGAATAATTTAAGAATACCAATTTGTTGATGGTGGCTTCGTTAAAAAGTTATTAACAATTAAATTCAAAAATTTCAAATCGTTCTGGAAAAATTATTTTCAGTTGCGGGGGTCAATTACAATCATTTTTGGTGGATAGACGTACCCCCGAAATCTTGCGCATTTTCGAGAAAAAAATTCGAGAAGATGTGAAATTTTTCGACGGAAAAAGAAAATTTCAAATCGTTCTGGAAAAATTATTCTCGGTTGCGGGGGTCAATTACAATCATTTTTGGTCATTACACATACCCTCGAATTCCTACTCATTTTCTAGTAAAAAATTCGAGAAGGTGTGAAATTTTTCGACGAAAAAAATTTTTTCAAATCGTTCTAAAAAAATTATTCTCGGCTGCGAAGGTCAATTACAATCATTTTTGGTCATTACACATACCCCCGAAATCCTACCCATTTTCTAGAAAAAAAATCGAGAAGGTGTGAAATTTTTCGATGGGAAAAAAAAATTTCAAATCGTTCTGGAAAAATTATTTTCAGTTGCGGGGGTCAATTACAATCATTTTTGGTCATTACACATACCCCCGAAATCTTACCCACTTTCTAGAAAAAAATTCAGTACGAGCGGAACTTTAAACGTTAATAACTTTCTAACAAAGTCTCCATCAACAAATTGGTATTCTTGATTTTCGTCTTATTTTGGGCTCTGGAATCTCCCGTTAAAATTTTTCCCAGGGTTGGCCGAACATCCTGTATACAAAGGGCCCCAGAGGGGTCCAACCCCTTTTAATATGAAAGGAAATGGTTTTTATGGAAAATTCAATACCTGCTCAAATAAAATTCTAAGTTTAGGAGAGTACTGCATTCTTTACTGGAAATTTAAATCGATTATTTGGAACGGTTAAATTCGTTGATCCGTTCCCACAATTGGTAAACACGAAAATAGTCATTTCAAGTTAAATGACCTGCAGAAACGATTTATCGTTCGGAGCACGCCGTTACCGGGTTTCTTGTCAACTTGCATGAGGACTGGTTTGCAATACCGTAAACATGTTATGGGAACGCGCCGCAGGTGCAATAACACCATACGTTTTACACTACTTTTAACATTATATATTTATTTACACCTGTTTCATACATCGATCAACGTTCAAAATAAAAATAAAAAACGTCATTATATTTAATATCGTTCCGCACGATTTATTTTGTTATTTATATAAGTATCGAATGAAATAATCGTAAAGAGTACAAACTATTGTTTACAATTTGTTGACCAGTGGTTATTTTAATAGTTGTAATCACTTTCCCTTACCTTTGTCAGGCGTGACACTGGAATCGACGAAATAAATAACGAGGATCGAAGCGACAATTAACGTCGCGGTAACACGCATTTTCGATCACCAACTTTCGCCCGTGATTCTTTTCTTTTTTTTTATTCGCCTATTTATTCTGTACCCGTTGATTTCGTCGATTTCTATTCGTTAGTCGCGGTCACGGTTCAACTTTTCTTACGAGCGATTCGAAACAGTGCATACCGATCTTAAACGGATAAATAGATCGCAGGGACGTTGGCGTTCGTCGACTGAGACGAGGAAAAGCCTACGGATGACTTTATACGTCACCCACGAGAATTTCCGAGTATAGAGTCGGCGTCCATGGCACACAGAAGATAACGAAAGTAATCGGTGTATGGAATATTAAAGAATTTATCAAACTTTCTCGTATTTTCTTATTTAATAAACGGTGAACCGACTGATTGTGATCAGCGATCGATTGGTCCTCATATAACAGACATGTTTCGGCTGTAAAATTTTACAGGAAAATTTCAAAGACAGTGTATTAAAATTGAATTTACGAGGTATTTCTTTAGTCTTGATCAGACAATGATTCGAAGCATATCGTAAAAATAGTCAAGAAATGTGACCGCAAAGTCTCGACTTAGAAATAAATATGACAATCGATAGATCCAAATGTTACTTCTACGTTAGTCCATTCGATGGAAAACAGACTTAGAACTGTTGTAACAACGATCGGTAGAGCACCTTCCAATCATTTTATATATATAAGTATTAAATGTTCCGGTCAAATACGTTTGTCAAGCACTTTCGAAACGCTTAAATATTGATTCTGACGATTCACCAGTTTTATGATATTCGCTTATCATTTAATGGGAAAAAGTATTGATACATGCAGAGTATATTTAGTTGGAAATATTATACAATATTTGTAAAAATGTGTCGCTCGTACAACACGTTTAATCGTACGTTTCCTCAATATTTTCCGTGTTGTTAATAATAATAAAGATTCATATACAGAATGTATTTCGTAACGTGATGATATCAAATGATTTGCTAAGTATTTGCTGTTCATAAGTTACATAAGTAATGTAGTATTCATAGACAATGGAATAGACAAATTGGGACAATAATGGGAATATAAGCCCTTGAATACCTTGGACATTTTCTAGGTATTGTTCAAAAATACTTACCAAATAAAAATAAACAAAGAGACGCTTCCAGCGAAAGAAGCCTTTCGCTCCTTTGAACTTTGCTGCTTTCTCATTGGTTGCGACGAGGGTAGTGTGTCAAGCATGCGCAGACTGTGCATTAAACCTAACGTAATAAAAAGTGCACACGGTATTTGTGTGTCTCTGTCCCTCCAGTGGAAAATCGGATTCTCGTAGCTTTATTGTCTCTCATTTAGCATGGCTCGTATGTACTAGAGTCGCTGTATAAAACATCAACATACGATCCGCCATCTTGAGCAAAGGGTTCAGGTTAGCCAGTCTATGAAAACATCTATCAACTTTGCTGGTAGTAGTACCAACGTTACAATAAAAAACAATTACAATAAGAGTAATTATACGACAACTTCATCATCAACTTACCATACTGTCAACGAAACGTCGAAAATGTGGAAAAAGCTTACAAACAGTGATCAGATTTTGTCACGTTTATTATAGCGATCGAAATATGCAACCATGTGGTCGTTAAGACACGAAACGATGACTCGCGATGAATGCAGAAAATATTTACGATGTTTAGGTAAGGTTAAGTTTCAAACAATCGCTTTTTTACTTTAGTAACGTTCAGTCTTTTACAGTCTCAAAACAGTTATATGTGTCGAGAATATAACGCAATTTTAAAATAAGTATTATGTATCGTAGTACACGAGATTTACATAATTGAAAAATAGAAAATGGAAACCTGAAGAACTGTGTTTGACGACCATAATTTATGAATATATTAATATTTATTGATATCGAATATGTATCCATTTATTATTAAATGTAATTAGAATATCACAAACCGTTTTCTTATTCTTAGCGATTTTTTACTGTGGATTGTGTTACATGTTGTCTAACATTACGTTAAGAGTCACAAATTTTTTTATGTATCTAGACTTGTAATTTAAAAGTTGACTGAATTTTTCCAGACCTGTAGTAATTGTTAGAAATATGAATAATTAATAAAACATATCCTTGAAATAGAATAGAAATCCTTCGTTAAAATGATGAATATATTGCAATGCTCTTGTACAGGCAATAATATTGTTTTAAATACAAATTATGGTCGATTGTAGGTAATGTCCAACAATTAATATTAGAGAAACAATAAGTTTAGTTTTAACAAACCAAAAGACTAATTGTTAAGTTCCCAAAAAATATTTATGCGGATTTATAATATAAATCAAATGCTCACAGCATTATTAGAATTTTTAAAAATTGTATATTCTCAAAATGTAACTTGTATCATAGGGCATTTAAACCTCCCAAAATATGTTATTGAAGAATAAAAATCAGCAATTTCCTTCTATAATTGTCTTTATTTTACACAATTGATTACTCAAAATGATAGAATACAATATTAATTACAAATAAAATAAATGTAATCTCTGGGTTGCAACGATACCTCACAATACCAATTAAAGATTAAAGTATTGCGTGTATTTATATTCTGTATTATTTATATAGCGAATATGTGTTTTATTTAATATAGAATTAGATGCTTATGGAAGTATGGTATCCGTCTTACGTGCTCAAGGCCCTTTTACTAATGAAAAACAGAAATTATTACAAGAACTTGCTAAAGTTCTGCATATTTCTAATGAAAGACATCGTGCGGAAGTGCGAAGAGCGGTAAACGATGAGAAATTAGCAACAATAGCTGAACAGTAAGCGATTGCATACTAAATATATTATAATATTCAAAGTAAAACTCGGACGTTGTGATTGAATATTAATAATTTGTTACAACATAGATTAAATGGCCCAAACACTGGCACAGATTGGACTATCGAAGGTCGTCGTACTATTCCACTTTTACCAAGATTGAAGGCACGATCTGCTTTTACGACGCTAGCAAATAGCATATCCCTTGCAACTGCAGTGGCAAACAAAAGGAATCTTCCAGTTCCTGAAAAAACAGAGAATGCAAAAGGTTTTAAGGAAAACTATTATCTATTTTGGTAAATGTGTGGTTTTAGTCTATTAAAATAGTGTACAGCCATAGAACTGTAAGTTAAGAAGATTTAACAATACGGCATTCTTTTTGTGTACTATGTACGGGATAAAAATTAATTACTCGTGTGTCTGTTTCAATAGCAATCAGAAGCGAATCTCCTGAGAAGACGAAAGTACAAGAGAAATTACTTAGCAATAATGAACTTCCACCTAATGAAGACAAGTTCAGTGATCAGAGCGTATCGAACGAGGTATCGGTTATATACTTATGGTACATTGTAAGGATATTATTTATTTTTTTTTTTTTAGTCGTTTTATTTTTTGCAATATATTATAGGACACTGAATTGGATAAAAACAAGGAAACGAATAAGCAAAACAATAATTTGGATGTGAACGAAAAACGTGCTATTCCTGAAAAACGTAAACCAACGTCTCCGCTTCCAACAGCACCACCAAACAAGGTAATGTAAATCGATAAGAATCAACGGATCGTTTACTTAAATTTGTTCTAAACTATTAAGAAAATATGTGATACAGGTTTTGGTAGTTTCGTCAAATTCGATAGGAACGCTGAATCATGGCGCCACGCAGAAAGGATCTCCCGAAAATACTATTCAATTATCACGAATGCCAACGAACTCGTTACAACATCAAAATGTTACGATAATACCGCTTAATGTTAATTGCGGGGAATGCACAGGTTGTTATAACTTTAATTTTGATACATTTGTAATACATTTAGTATGATATATTTAAATTAATTATATTAAATTCAGATTCGAAGGAATCAGTGGTGCAAGAAAATGCCAATAATCATTTGGCAGTTCCATCCGGTAATGTTATGAATGCTGTGGTCCCCGTTAGTGCAAGTATTACGAAAACTAAAGGAAAAATAATTGCTGCCCAAAATAAACTTAGCACAAAAGTTGGGCCAGCAATTCTGATGTCCAGTAACGCGTCGTGTGTATCTGGAAGCAACTTGCAACCTGATGCGCAAGATACATCCACGCAAGATAGTTTAAGTACGATACGGTTTCCTTTATGTTTTCTATTAAACGCAATATATTTTATCAATTTTATATATTTCTGCTAGTTGGCTTAATTTCCTGCGTTATTTCAGATTCAAAAATATCGTCGGCCCATAATTTAGAGAAGGCAGCAAATACTGAGAATACAAACTTGACTGTTAGCAACACAAAACGTGTTGTGCCAGTGATACATTCTAATGTAAAATCCCCAATAACTAAAACCATTACTTCAAGTAAATGTTACTGCTACTTGATGACAGATCGATTCAGAATCTGTACCAAGCTCATCCATTTTTTTAATTGTTTTTAGGTAATTCACATCGACTGATGACTGTTTGTCCTGGTACAACTGTATCAAATGGACCAGGACCACCTCAAATTAAGCAAACTACAACGCTGACTTGTAAAAAATTGCCTACGACGTTCAATAATCAAACCACTGCCAAAATGGTACGATAAAAAAAAACCGTGAATGTAAACTATGAAGTAGACCTAGGCGAAATTTATTTCGTAAAATGGCAAATAAATCGTTCGATTGAAAATATATTAAATCATTTTTTATATGAAATACTTAATGAAATGACGATGTTATTTCGAGATAGATTGTTTTCCAAATAACTCTGGAAGTTAATTTTAAAACATTGTATTTCAAAAAATGTAAAACATTTATTCGTTATTTAGAAATAAAATTTGCTCGACTTTGATATCGAGATTGAATTTAGAAATATTTTATTTCTAATATTTCAGGGTGTCACGCTAAATTCTAATAAAAGTGTAAATATATCTCACCATTCTAATACGAAGTTAGCATCTAAAACGAACGTGATCGTTATACAAAAGGGTCAAACCAAAGGTGTAACTCTCTCTCACGCAGGCAAGGTAAGTAAACGAATATTCGATAAATAAATTTTTTTATACTTTGAATATAAAGTACAAGGAATGTTATAAATTTTAGGAAGTGTTGGGGAAAGTAATTATGGGAGGGAAAAATTTACGTGTCACGAGTCAACATAGTGCTTCTATCAATGTCCTACCGCATCATGTTACACTTAACAATGGAGATCAAGCTGTAACTATGTTATCGTCAACAAACTCATCTCATACGGAACCTGTAACGTCCAACGTAAAGGTAGCGACTATTATTCATACATAGATCACTAGATTTTCAAAATAATAACTTTCCATTGGATGTTATTTAATCATTTGTATAATCTGCAAATGGGGAGCAAAACTTGTAAAAACATGTTTGATCGATTTTCATTAAAATCTTTCATTCTTTCATTTCAATATTTCATTGTAGCCATAGAATATTCTCCTACGTAACGAAAATTTTTGCAAAAGCAATTATAATTGTAAAAGTCTACGATTTATGTTTTTCAGTCCGGTAATACCATTATGTTCAATCTTCGGCAGGATGTTTTGGAGAAGAACAAAGCTCTGTCTCATCTTCTTGAATCATCTAATATTCTTACCTCAGAATATAAGACTGTGATACAAAATACACACACTTGTCTTTCGAAAGAACCAAGTAATAGTGATTTACATGTACAAGATAAAGAGATAATTGTAAAAACCGACGCTGTAATTAATTCTGTTAAAGATGAGATGCAAAGGTCAGTTTGAAAATGTGAAAATATATTACGATGTTGTTATACTAAGAAAGTACATGTAACAGGAACAACTAACTCCATTATTACTTTGAAAACATTTTGTAAATTAATAACATTATTTTATGTGCAAAAATATTCCGCGAATTCAAATACATCCAAGGAACTCGAGTTTCTCAAAGAAGAATTAAACAGTGTCTGTAAACTTGTCATTTATGTAGTAAATTTGAAATATTTCTTCCATCGGTAGACCAAAAATAAAGAATTATTTTATTCTTTATTAAAACTCCGTAATTTGGTCAAGAACATTTTATATATTTTTCTTTCGTTATCACTGCTACGTTGAATCGATGTTTTATCTTTTACAAAAAAGGGTGCAGAAATATATGCGAATGCAGAAGTTTTAATTAATCAATTAAAATTTATTCAAATTGTACGAAATTAAAAGGAAATGAATATGTACTTTTAAATTACATAATACGAGTACGTATAATATACTCAACATTAACGAAGTTGTGTTTAATGGTTTTTATTATGTAATTATTTACTTGTTCATTATTAAGAAATATCGTTTATATTTTTATACGATCTAAATAATTTATATGATTTATTGTACCGTTTAAATTGTTTTTTAACTACAATTTCTGTACTTCATGTCATAAATATTTTTTTACAAGTTTTTTCTATACTTTTGTTCAGTGCGTATTATTTATTTTGAGAAGTACTCGACAAAATGGTGATATCGAAATCGATAATTGTAATTGTTTATAAAAACCTTTTGTGGTACATATCATTAAATTCGCTGAATTACTGAATTTAACAGGAGAACTATTCTTTCAGAAAAAAATGGATGGCTTCCTCTTCTATTAAATTAAATTTTATAATTAAGTAACGACTGATAAATTTACAGTCACCCTACGAACGTAACAGTTTTAATTTACTGGCAATTTAACATTTAATAAAATTAACACATCGATACTGACAGTATCGTATTAAACCTTCTTTTAAGTATATTTTTCAATACAGGAGGTGTTTTCTAGCTACACGTTTCAACCCAAAAAATATTTTATTTTACTTTAAACGATATAACTCCGCTATTAATAATATTTTTTGCATTCGTAATATAAAATATTATGCCGATTTCAAGCTTAATATCTTTACATATATTTTAAAAAGTAGAATACCTAAAATCATTTCGATTCAATTTGTAGATACAAAAAAAAAATATATAAGAATTTTAAAAGTTTTGTGTAAATATAGCGAACATAACTTTTCTCAGTCTCAAGGTCATCAGCATTTTTTTATGAACCTATATGTTTGTATTGTAGCTAATTTCAATACTATATTATAATATCAACTCGAACAAAGAAAGTTACATAAAATTGTTAAAAATAATGTCCTCGAATGTTAATAACTGAACGAAGATAAGATTTTTATGGCATATTTGTAACTTTCTATGTTCAAGGTCATATTATGTCATTCGATTGTATTTATCTCGATACTAGTTACATTATATAAATAACAAAAATATAATTTTAATGATGTTAAAAATTGTAAAAAAAAATTATGTAAATTCAGTTTCGTAAATTTTTTTTGTATCTTCAAAATCTATTAAGGTATTCAGATGTTTTGTTTCTCTTGATTCACTCTGTATAACAAAAGAAAACACGTTCAATGACGTATTATAATTTACCATTCCATACCTACACAATATTACAGTTATGAAAACAATGAAGGAAAAAGACAGCGATCTCAAAGATACCTTTAATATTAATAAACTGTATATTTTCTCGGAGAATAATTATTACGAAATTATTGCATCGTTTCTCACATATTTTGAAATATCATTGCTAATTTTATATGTGTTATGAAATATTGTTAACAATGTCACAGTTTTTTGTATATGATACTTTTAGCGCTAAGCGGAGAAATTTGTTTCTGTCTCTGACAATTGCTCATGCTTTGTATCATTAAACTGCTGTAAATATATGTAAGATGTAAATAGGATTTTCTAAAAGCCAGGTAATAATAAGTAACATTTATATGTCTAAGAATTGCAATTGTTTCTTGTAAATTTCTAAATAGTTGTACTTACCCTATTTTAAAGTTTTTAGATTACTCTATTGTACATAAACAGAAAATTTTAAATGACTATAAATGTGTAGCTACACATTTATTATAAACAGAAAAAACCACTTTTTCTTTTTGTATCGAATATAATATTATATTCGATACAAAACTTAGATTTAAGAAAAAAATTACAATAGTCTCCTAAACAATAAACTGCCTATACAAACTGCTCAAAAAACATGTAATTATGTTACTGCCAATTATTATTATAACTGTTTTATGAAATCAAATTTTTATGCCTTTAACATCTTTCTTTTCTTAGTATTCTTTCATCTGTAGATTACTTGTTCCACATTTGCTATTTGCTGATCAGATATTTGTATTCAATTAGCAAATAATAATGGTTTAGTATCTAATAACATCTTATGCACAAATCCTGTTTCAAATTCAGAAATTCCACTTGCTCCTGTTGTTTCATTACTATCTATTAAATTAATGTTTAAACGAGTGTACAGGGATGAGATAAAAGATATTAGAATTACAAAGGGGATTTTTATTATTATCAGATACAGTAATATATTTAAAAAATTATTAATATGGACGTGGAGGTGGCCCACCCCGCATCATACCAGGAGGTGGACCCCTCATTCCTGGTGGTCCCATTGGTGGACCTCCACGCCCCATGGGTGGCATTCCTGGTGGCATACCTGCAATCAAATAAAAGAAATTTCAACTTCTTCCTGGATCTGAGCATTGATTTTGCTTTGGACTGCAAGAGTTAAAGAAAGAATAATATGGTGTTTGTAAATTGAATTACCCATCATCCCAGGTGGTGGACCCATCATCCCTGGTGGAGGGCCTCCAACTGGCATACGTGGAGGGCCACCAGGATGCATCTGCGGAGGTGCAGAGACTTGACCCCTGGCTCCCGGTGTCATTATCTGCTGCGACGGGCCACCAACACCTCGAACAGGTCCTTGCAATCCGGCAGGTACTCCGGCAACATTTGCAGGCATACCACGACCAGTTGCACGACCCATGCCAGGTCCTGGCGCAGCACCGGGAATAGGTACTCTGGGCAGTCCTTCTTCCGGTGGCGGAGGTCCTTCCACGGTCAATGAAACAATATTTTCCCCCCTTAAGAGTACAAAACCTAATACACGTTTGTCTTCTCTCTCCGGTTGCTTTGTATTCTTTGGTTTAATTTTACGAAATTCTTCGCAATCACCAAGTATCAAGTTCATATGCTTATCGAAAGCTTTGAATGTGCCTATGAAGGTCCTGGAATCTTGTAAAATGATTCTGACTCTGTAATTTATGTGTTGCAGCATCTTATTGTTCTTACCGATCGTCTGTAAAAGAAATAAGTAGAATTTCAATTTTTTCAACGTTTATTTAGTTGTGATTTCTTAGGTTATAACAATTAACAATAAGCTCCAAACGGTTTACAAATATCTTTGCGTTATTGCTTATCACTTACCATTTTGATTGTTTTTTTTTCACCGTGTAAAAATCAGAAAATAATTATGATTTGGTTAGGCTTTCGTAAACAATTGCAGTATTAAAAAGCAACTATTTACCGGGTACAACAAATCAAACTGTTCGGTTCGATAACATAACCCCATATAACCTATCTATGTAAATAGATGGCACTGGTTTAGAGCAGTGTTACTAGACGGCAGACCGGCACCATAATCCATAACTCCATAAAGAAACTGCCTGCTCCTCTGCTTAAGTACCAGCCTGCAACATTTGTGCGTCTTGTATTAATTTGTATTAAAATAGTTATCAGCTTCTCGAGAACCTTTAGAATAATGCAGTGTTTCAGGTTTATAATGCTTTACAATTATTTTCCATCTTAATTTTCTATTTGATTGATTAGTGTTCAGAATATTTTTGGCTAGAAGTTTCGATTCGTATGCAGCTATTTTCTGATTATGCAACAGTCTATCATTACTCTGTGACTTTATATCCATATACTTTAAATTATAATCTTCTACGTTCAATCGATTTGAATCCATAATTTTTTGTCTAAATTTTGTAAAATTATAAAACATGTCCTGGACTGGTTGAGCAACAAATGTTTTGTTACTTTGATCGCTGCCCTGTAATTTATCCATATATGTATCTTTCCACGATCTTTTGCATTCTTTCAAACTTGGATGCATGCTGCTCGTAGTATTTCTTAGTTTGGTAATCCTAGTATCGTAATTGGTAGATAATGTACTTTTGTTTTCTTCATGGAATGCAGTCATGTTCGCATCAGAGTGTAAATATTTATTAGGAATTTCCGTAGATTTATTTCTATTTAATCTGTCAGTATAATACGAAAGTGATTGAGTTTTTGAGACACTAGTTAAAGGTTCTTTAGTATCCTTGCTACAGTCATCGATTTTTGTCTCTAAAGTATCTTCTGGTATCGTAAAGAAGATAAAGGGTACACGTTTTACTATAAGTTTCTCAACAATGTAATCACATTCCTTAGGTTCATAATCAACGTTTTCTTTAGACCGTTTTTTATGACTATCTTTGAAGCAGCTGAAAAGTAATTGGTAACATTTCTTTTTAACACCTGAATCAGAATCGGTCTTCGATAGCTTGGAAACTGCAGATTTTTGTGATTCGTTACACATTTTTAATACATTTTTACTGTTATGCAATATAATTTAGTCAGGGTTCGTAATTTAATTTAAACCAGAACGACATAGTTTTAAATTCTTTGTTTTCAACATCGTCATGACGCCATCGTAAACATTAGGAAAAGTAACTATAAATTAAATTTGAACCAAGTTGTGTTCGTGTTATGAAACATTGCCGTAACGGCGCTAGTGGAGCGCGAAAGGTTAAAATGGCAACTCGAACAACATCTTGATTTATTTGTTCTTCTTTCCTCGTTGATAGATGGCGCTTTTGTTGTTATGGCGATCTAGAAATGTTTGATATGGAAGGTCCTACGTGTAGGAAACATTTTCGTAAATTTCTGTAAGAATAATTAACATGGCTGCAGTAAAAGTGGTTCCATCGACTTCACCTTCTGTCGAATTAAGTTCGTATCGTGACCAACATTTCAAGGTTCGTTGTATAATATAATATTAAAATATTTCCCATTGACTTAAAACATGAAGCCCCAATATTATAACCAAAGCAACGTTCTTTCAACCATTCATCAAAATAATACCGTTCAATGCTTATTTTGTCCACGTTAATGCAAAACCATCGTGTTATCAAATGTCATTTGTACTTAGGATAACTTATTTTCATTTTAGGGTTCCAGAGCAGAGCAGGATAGACTTCTAAGAAATTCCACGACTTTGTATGTTGGAAATCTTTCCTTTTACACAACAGAGGAACAAATATACGAGTTGTTCTCAAAATGTGGTGATATCAGGAGAATTATAATGGGTCTAGATAAATATAAGAAAACTCCTTGCGGTTTTTGTTTTGTTGAATATTACCAAAGAGCAGATTCTGAAAACTGTATGCGATACATCAATGGAACACGACTGGATGACAGAATAATCAGGACAGATTGGGACGCTGGCTTTATCGAAGGTAGACAATATGGAAGAGGAAAGACCGGCGGACAAGTATGTAATATTAGATTTTTTAGTACATTTAGTGTATGAGATATATTAGGTTGTCCCGTAAGTAATTTTGTAGAGGTGCAATTTAAGTGCTTGAAGTGTTACATTCAAAGTAATATAAAAAACAACATTAGATACCATTCTTCCACGAGAAGAAGGCACAGTGTGTTTACATCCCCACTCCTGTCGCAGTGACTGTGACAGCCAATCAGCAGACTGCAGCAAGAGTGGGGGATGTAAACACGCTGTGCCTTCTTCTCGTGGAAAGACGATACATTTCGACTCTTAATTGGTGCATTTTTAAAAGTACAGGAAAATCTGTTATCACTGGGCATACGATGTAACAAAATCACCATTAAAATGATTATTAACGAAATTCTATTTTTACAGGTACGAGACGAATATAGATCAGACTTCGATAGTGGAAGAGGTGGTTATGGTAAAATAATACAACAAAAAGTAACGCCTATCTCAGATGGCGCGTTCGGACGTTGAAATTTCGAAACTGTAACTGACTTCCTATGTTCAATTTTGTATGTATAAGGAAATTATAATAACATTTCTAAACGTTAATAAAATATTTGCATTAATAATTGTGACAAATATGAACGTGGTACAAGTTGTATATATTTCGTTTTGGGTATTTACATTAGTTTCGTATATACAAAATAACAACTGTAAACACCGAGTATCGTTGACTTAAATAATCATGTAAAAAGCATCTCACGTTTACAGAATATTTTTTAATTTTTATATAAATAAGATAATGAGAAATTGTAGTCTTTGGAACGATATATTTCTTCTAAATATTAAAATTATTACAGATAGTTATAAATATTACTTTGTAACTTAATCTTCAAAATGTACAACAAAGTTTAGTCGATGGTTTCCTTAGTACGGCACGAATTGCTTCGACAAAAACGTCTTCCAAATTGTCGCGTTTCAAAGCAGAACATTCTATGTACTTGTAAGCCTTAACTTTTTTTCTCATCTTGTTGCAATCTTTCAGTGAAATTGTATCTACATTTTCTGTGTTTCTAAGGTCTCCTTTCGTACCTATTAGAAGAAAAAAAAAAAGAATTCATTATATTGTTACTTTTGAACAATATTTATTAAAAATATAGTTCCTCGAAAGTGTAAAGCCATTAAAAGTAAATTCGAACTATTTTTAAATGAATAATGGAAATACTTACCAATGAGTACTATAGGCGTGTTTGGACAGTGGTACTTAATTTCTGGATACCATTTGTTTACAACATTCTCAAAAGAATTGCGAGAATTCACTGAAAAGCAGATCAAGAAGCAGTCGGTCTGAAAATAAAATTTAATTATAAATTAAGTAGAATATCGATTGGAAACCATTACTTGAAAGAACTTTGTTTACATTTGGATAGGATAATGGCCTGATCCGCTCGTAATCCTCCTGACCGGCTGTATCCCATAAAGTCATATCGTATTCTTGCCCGTCTACGTATATGGTTCCTGCATAGTTATCGAAACTAAGGAAAACAGATTGAGACATTTGAAAAAAAAAAAAAGAAACCTTTTAATTGAATTTCTTTTAATGTTTTAGAAATGCAAGCTCGCGCCTAACCGAAGCACAGAAAGTTGACTGGTCTCAGAGAAATCGCAGTCTGGAACCTAAGAGCGAACACAGTTTACTTTGCCTTGAGAACATTGCATTCAGAGGTAAACGACGTTCCCCGATTAGTACTTACACTGTGGGCACATACTCTGAGGGAAATTCATTTGTCGTGTATGTGATTAGCATACACGTTTTGCCGACAGTGCCATCGCCAATTGTTGTGATTTTTATTGGCCTGTGCAGGGGTTGTCTCTTACTATTTTCTGGAAAATAAAAATTAATTTTATTCCTTTTGCATGGAATATGTATTTTTCAGTATTCATCTATTAACAACTGACAATTATAATATGTTGGTGTATAATTTCGGATTAATTGATCATCCGTTTATTCGACCAAAGATCATGTCCCATAGAGGTCGATTAAGCGGGAGTTTACTGTATATTTAAATTTAAAGAATGTTTGTTCTTATTTACCCTTATTATTGCGCATCATGTATAGGAAGTAAATGTCCTGTGTCTACGAATCCAGTCCAGTTTTAATTATCAGCGATGCTAGTTATCTATTTGTAATCCGGCCAACTCCATTATCCGCTACATTATTCGACTGTACAGGAAGAAAAGAGTGCGATAGTTCCTATCAACAAGGCTCATTGATATGCGTGCATGGGTCTGAGATACACTCATACACGAAACCATTCAAACGTTATTACGATTCAACTTGTAAAATATGTATGTTTAACTGACTACTTTCAATAATATTTCGTTTTAACTGTATTTTATAAACGTCCTTCTATAAATGTTCAATAGGGTTTAACGGTGAATTTAATTTACAAAAAATTGAATTCCGAGTCGAACGTTAGTAATATACATGGGTTTATATTTTATAAAATATTAGACGTAGAGCTTGGAACGTTTTTTTTTTTCCTAAAGTAATTATTTAAAAAGAACAAAGCATTCTTTATAAGGATAGTATGCTAAGTGTTCGAAATAATTTTAATCGTCATTTATATCAATGCGGTTAAAACTGCGACCACAGAAGAATGGTTTCCGTCTGATTCACTGCACTACGACGATGGGCAATTGTTTAATTAAAATGATGGAATTATGTTTCCTAATTTGTGAAACCACTCGACCTCATAAAACTGAGATCATCGCACTTTCCTGTCAATTATGTTTGTACACGCTACTACTTTTTAGAAAAACGTACACTTCTTGAGAATATTGCAATGTTTGTTTGGCTTTTGTTATCTTCTCGCGATTGTTCGGCATTTAGCATCCTTTGCTTGAAAATAAATAATGGAATAAATTTTCCGTTACCACAAATCTTTTTGTATTTTATTACAATCAAGAAATTGCGTTCTGGAGTAGTATATCTACCCCCTTAGGGGGTAAAACCACTGTAAAAACCCGAAATAAAGCTTCTTTTCTTTTTTTTGGTGGAAAAGAGGATAATAATATTCAAGAATGTTATTAACCATGTCGTTAAGTGTTAAAAAAAAAAAGTAGTGCAAAATGACGACGCTGGAGCCATTCTCCCGAGGCGTGTTTTTTATATTTTTTTTTTTTAACACTTAATGATCTGGTTAATAACATTAAATATTATTATACATACAGGGTGTTCGGCAACCCTGGGAAAAATTTTAATGGAGGATTCTAGAGGCCAAAATAAGACGAAAATCAAGAATACCAATTTGTTGATGGAGGCTTCGTTAAAAAGTTATTAACGTTTACAGTTTCGCCAGTTCTGAATTTTTTTCTCGAAAATGCGCAAGATTTCGGGGGTATGTCTATTCACCAAAAATGATTGTAATTCACCCCCGTAACTAAAAATAATTTTTCCAGAACGATTTGAAATTTTTTTTTCCATCGATAAATTTCACACATTCTCGAATTTTTTTCTGGAAAATGGGTAAGATTTCGGAGGTATATGTAATGACCAAAAATGATTATAATTGACCCCCGTAGCCGAGAATAATTTTTTTAGAACGATTTGAAACACTTTATTTTTCCGAAAAATTTCAGCACCTTCTCGATTTTTTTTCTAGAAAGCGGGTAGAAATTCGAGGGTATGTGTAATGACCAAAAATGATTATAATTGACCCCCGCAGCAGAGAATAATTTTTTTAGAACGATATCAAAAATTTTTTTTTCACCGAAAAATTTGAGTACATTCTCGAATTTTGTTCTAGAAAGTGGGTACGATTTCGGGGATATGTGTAATGACCAAAAATGATTGTAATTGACCCCCGTAGCCGAGAATAATTTTTTTAGAGCGATATCAAAAATTTTTTTTTCACCGAAAAATTTCAACACCTTCTCGAATTTTTTTCTAGAAAGTGGATAGGATTTCGAGGGTATGTCTATTCACCAAAAATGCTTTTAATTGACCCCTGCAGCCGAGAATAATTTTTTTAGAACGATTTGAAACACTCTATTTTTCCGAAAAATTTCAGGACTTTCTCGAATTTTTTTCTAGAAAGTGGGTACGATTTCGGGGATATGTGTAATGACCAAAAATGATTGTAATTGACCCCCGTAGCCGAGAATAATTTTTTTAGAACGATATCAAAAATTTTTTTTTCCCCGAAAAATTTCAGCACCTTCTCGAATTTTTTTCTAGAAAGTGGATAGGATTTCGAGGGTATGTCTATTCACCAAAAATGCTTTTAATTGACCCCTGCAGCCGAGAATAATTTTTTTAGAACGATTTGAAACACTCTATTTTTCCGAAAAATTTCAGGACTTTCTCGAATTTTTTTCTAGAAAGTGGATAAGATTTCGGGGATATTTGTAATGACCAAAAATGTTTATAATTGACCCCCGCAACCGAGAATAATTTTTTTAGAGCGATTTGAAACATTTTTTTTCCATCGAAAAATTTCACATCTTCTCGAATTTTTTTCTAGAAAGTGGGTACGATTTCGGGGATATGTGTAATGACCAAAAATGATTGTAATTGACCCCCGTAGCCGAGAATAATTTTTTTAGAACGATATCAAAAATTTTTTTTTCACCGAAAAATTTCAGCACCTTCTCGAATTTTTTTCTAGAAAGTGGATAGGATTTCAAGGGTATGTCTATTCACCAAAAATGCTTTTAATTGACCCCTGCAGCCGAGAATAATTTTTTTAGAGCGATTTGAAACACTCTATTTTTCCGAAAAATTTCAGTACTTTCTTGAATTTTTTTCTAGAAAGTGGGTAGCAATTCGGGGGTATGTGTAATGACCAAAAATGATTATAATTGACCCCCGTAGCCGAAAATAATTTTTCCAGAACGATTTGAAATTTTTGAATTTAATTGTTAATAACTTTTTAACGAAGCCTCAGTCAAGGAATTGATATTCTCGATTTTCGTCTTATTTTGGCTTTTAGAACCTCCCATTAAAATTTTTCCCAGGGGTGGTCGAACACCCTGTGTATAAAAAAAAAAAAACTCTTTATTTCAGTTTTTTACAGTGGTCTTACCCCTGAATTGTCATTTTTCCACGCGGAGGAGCAAAATGTCCGATGGTCTGTGGACGCTGGCGAAAGTACAAAAAGATCGACGATACGTAAAATATAAAATTACGAGATGAAAAGATAGATAGTCGCGTAGGTTGATCGAGGGTGTGTCTTTAACACACGACGCATCAAATAATTCTAACCACGCCCTTCCTTCCGCATTCCACACCTGGTCCTATCATTTTTTAATTATACATTTTCTCGAGAATACGTTGCGCTACATTAATTCTAGATTCGTTGTATTTAACAAACCGAAGACGATCACATATAACGAAACGAGATTAAATTTGATGAAAAATCAAAATTTAAGAAATTTTAAATCAGAAAATAAAGGTTTTTCATTGCCAACAAATCATTTTAATTCTTTCAGTGCACAGCATGGCCTTCGTAGAATTACGCGTGGAAAATACGTTACAGTAATTCGATATCGATAAAAGATAAATCTGTAACGATCGTTCGATCGCTGATCGTAAAATATAAATTTATTTTCAACGGTGGCTTTTATTAAAGTAAATTTAATCGTTCAGTTCGTACCGAGGTATAAAAATTTTATTTTAAGCAGGTATAGCTTTTCGAAAGTAGCGGTTACATGTGTCTACGTGTTGGAAATATGAAAAAGGCTTCTAAAGTAAAAGTGTTACGAACATTTTAAAAGCAAACGAAAGTAACACTGTTCATTTTGTACGCCGCCGAACACTTTCCTCTTTCGATATTATTAAATCTTACCGAGACCGCCTTCTCTAATTTGTTTCTCTGTTTGAAGATAGGCGTTGTCGTTTGACAGATTTTAATAAATGTATTTGCAATCGTTATCCGTAAATCTATTGTTAAGGTTCAAGCTTCGAAGATTTGTACAACGCTACTTTTACGTAAATAGGTTACAGACACGCAAGTAAAGTAGCGATGACATAATCTGAGTATGCTCGTGAACCTGTGTGCTCGTATTGGCCTTCAGAAACGCGTAATTAAAAAAGTACGAGGTACAGTCGATCGCGCGAATCGCAATTTAACCACGCCAGTTGCGTAAACAATGAACAATAACGTGGGCGATGAATGAAAAATAAATGACGTCGTAAAATAGAATATTAACATATATCTTATAATAATAATTTTCATTTTCAACGTACGCATCCTTATGCTTCGTTTGTTTGAACAACCGTTTCAAGGTTTCCTTGCGGTAGTCGTGTAATCGATTATGCTAATTAGACAAACAAACTTATCTCCGATGATTTTTCCATATTTTCAACGCGTGAACGCATGTAGGCGCCAACACATTTAAAAATATCTAGAAATAGCGTCGAAACAACCAAAGAATGTTTCAAAATTATAAGGACACCGTTAATTTATTTTGTACGAAATTGGCACGAGGAGATACGTGCTTTTCGAGACAATAGCGAGTGTATTATAAATGATACGCTGATAAGAGATGATAAGATAATCAAAAACCCGAGAAGGTGTGAGCAACACGATAAATATTTATATAATGTTTTTTTCTTATAACTGGAAAGAAATATTTAAGTTCTGTATTAAAATAATATATCCCAACATATAGTTTCTTTTTTAATACAGTTAATAACATACCGATTTATATGTTAATTTGATTTAAAACAGTGAAATAATTTTTTTACAAATGTTACTCTCGATTCAAAATATACAGGCGAATAGTGGGAATAACACTATTAATAATATCCAGTTTATATATTATAGTGATCCTCGTTGCTCCAGCACTGGATTAAAGAATTGTTTCCTTTTTAAATATTATTCAACTCCGTTACAAAACGATGATCACACCTTTTACACAATATTTCACAGGTATATACTGTCACGACCAAAGAAACAGACGTGTAGTAGAATAGTTATAAAAGACAAGTTATCTGTGACTCACTGTGAATTATAAAGCATTCGCTGGGAAAAATATAATCGTAGTCATCGAAGCACATGTTTCGCCTATTAGATCGATGCGTGAAAAGTGTTCCGTTCCGTGCACGATTTTAGACACACTGGCTAATTGAAATTCTATCAGATCCCGGCGAGCGGTTAACGGGAAAGCTACGTAGATGCACTTCTCGCGACAGCTACTCGACGACTACGAAACACCGCCGACGCGTTTTAAACGTTCATCGGAACGTCAATTACACTAGACGCGTACCCTAACGAAGATACACACGCTCGTGCACGAAAATATTTGAACGCTCGCGTATAGAACATTCAAACAAGAATCGACGATATCGCGTGATTATTAAATAGGAATCGTTATGTCGTATCTAATCTACGAGAAAATCTAAAATGCAGAAAGTTAAAAGTACCGTGAAACCTCGAACTACAGGGTGTCTCACCCGATTTTGACATCTTGATTTTCTCGCTATTGTTACTCGTAACAAAAAATGTTTCAGCGGAGGCTTGAATGGTATCGAGTGGAGCATATTCTGATGTTATTAGTTTTTTTATTAGTAAAGGTCATATAAAGGTCAATTTTGTTTTTTTAAATGGAACGAGGTATTTTTTAATACATCGATCGATTCAGCTGGACAATCGTTATAAAAAAGTACTAACTATGTAACGTCGAAAAGTTAGTAGTTCAGGGGATATTTCAATTTAAATTATTTAAATTCTTAAGGCATCATAACTACCGCACTACGACGTTGGCTCTGTTTACCAACGTTAGGCTAGTACAACAGTAATGGTGTTTTAGAATTATTTAAATTTAAATATCCCCTGAACTACTAATATTTCGACGTTACATAGTTAGTACTTTTTTATAACGATTGTCCAGCTGAATCGATCGATGTATTAAAAAATACCTCATTCCATTTAAAAAAAACAAAGTTGACCTTTATATGACCTTTACGCGTCCACTCACGAAAAAACTAATAACATCGGAATATGCTCCACTCGATACCATTCAAGCCTCCGCTGAAACATTTTTTGTTACGAGTAACAATAGCGAGAAAATCAAGATGTCAAAATCGGGTGAGACACCCTGTATATGCAGGTCGAATTCCAAGAGAACTGCAAAACAAATCGCCGAAGAAACGCAAGTGTAAATAAGTTTACGAAACGTGCGTCGCATTTTATAAAAATGTAAACACATAAAACGCAGGAAATCGAAGCAACGGCTTCCTTTAACGGAACGGTATAAAGCAACACGGTTGAGGTTTGACCGTAGACACGTTTATTGCATGAGAAAATAGGTATAGTCATTTTTAGCGATACAAGGAAATTTAATTTGGGTGATCCTGATGGACGGAACGTTTATTATGATTTAAGAAAACAAGAACTGTTCAAGTCGTCATCAAATACGCGATAGTAGTATTGACTATTACAAATCTTGTATCTCGATGTAGTTGCGTTTTTTTAGTTTGAATATGCTTTGATACTGTTTGTTACCAGCTTACATTTTTCGAACAATAATGCTCCTATTCTATTGAATTTTGATCCGATAAACAAGCTGTTTTGGAAACAAATTATTTTTTATGTACAATAATAAGTACAATAATTTTAGTTTCAACTTAGATGTACAAATTCATTGTTTATATAAATTAATCCTGGTCCCGAATCGGGAATGATAGTTTCATGTCCGTAAATGGTACTCGCTTGATGACGCATTCGTATTAATTAACGAACATACGGCTAAACATAATTCGATTGTTCGACGTGTTTGGTACAATGCCATGATTTGCATCGTTTCAACACTGTCAACCGTACGCTTTTTATAAACTATACGCAGAAACGTGGTTTTACTTGAACTTCTGTTTAATTAAATTGTATATTAATAGCCAACAGTAAACGCATAAAGGTATCTAGAGACAACTTGAACCAAAAATTTGGCGTAAGGTAACCCCATTATTGACCGGACCCCCATTAGCAACCTCTTACTTATTGTGCTTTGTTTAAAGCAATAACAGGAGGAATACGTCCTACAAAACGTACGAATATTATACTTAAAGGTATATTATTTGCTATTTCATTTAGTAGAACATTTATTTCTAAGTAAATTAATAATGCTGAACGAGAAACAATAAAATCAAACTCTCGTAGCTCGCTTAGCATGGCTCCACAGTCCATAAAACAGTAAGTCATAGAACACAGAGTTACAATGTTGTTAGTCTATAATTATTCTCATTATAGAGTCGGTTATGGTTCAATGTACTATTTTTTTGTTACAAAGCCATGTGTAAAAATACCTACAATATTTTGCATTTGAATGAATTATAAAACAATTACACCTTTCAAAACGAAATTGTTTAGTGTTTACAGTATTTAATTTCTCAAGGCCCCGCGAGAGGTCGCACCATGTGTAATTTTTTCGAGTCGAGCATCTTTCTAATAAATTTTTTAATTTTTAAGACTCGAAAGTCGCAAATGCTCTTTAACAATAACAGAATGCAACATTTATTAGCAAACAAAAAAGAAACAGTGGCTGAATTTTCGGGCGAAAACGAGGAAGAATTGTACAGAGAATCCAACAATAAAGTGGATCGAATTAATGTTTTAATTAAACAAGTAATAATTTCATTTAGGATCGATGTTCGATTTATTACCATATATATAAAATATATAAATAGAATGGATAAGCAATGATTTTTATAAATAAATGATTCTTCAAGCTTATGGAACTGAAGGATTCGATTAACAAATATAAAAGAAATCGATATTACTTGGAATCACATTTTTCTGTTTTATCGATGAATATATGGGCGGGACAAATTAAATATCGTGAATTGCAAAAGAAAGAGGCCCATATTAGAGAAGCAATTTCCAAATTAACAAAACTATCTAAATTCAAGCAACAGGAATTGAGAAGTTTAAAATTAGAAAGAGCAGAATTTTCCTCCGGACAATGGTTCTTTCCGTTTTTTAATGAATATTTTAAATTACACTATTTTTGTATATACAAATGTTGCCATTTGTAAATAGAATTAAAATTTGTACATTCATTTTCGAATATATTTCTGATTGTGGAATTGTATAATTTTTTAGGAGAAACTTTCAAATCAAATGTGCGGATTACAAGGATAATTTTGTCGATGCACACGTGCAATATGTAAGCTTGATAACATATATGTCATATTTGCAAGGATATTGTTTTGATTATTTTTAAAAAATTACTGACAAAATATCTATTTTATAGTCGGTTCAAAATTTATCGGGAAATATAGAACAATACCAAAAGGAATACGCCAAAATACAAGACGAACTGTTTATACGGTCGAAAGAATTGGAAAGTTTAAAAATGGAACACTATTCGATTTGTTTGAACTCTGACGGAGACACGGGAGATATGTTAACAATTAATATCTTGTTGCGCGACATAATGTTGGTGCAACGATATTATAATATTTTGTTCTTACAATGTAAAGACTTATTTCGGTAATTGTTTGTTTTCAATTTTATTTGCAGGGTAAATAATAACATTAATATACTGCACAAAATTAAGTCTACCCAACGTATGTTAAAAAAACTGGAGAACAAAATAAAACAGAAGAAAGCGGTGCTCAACAATTGTTACAAATAATTTATGTTTATGATTATGTATTATGAGTTCAATGTAAACTGGTTATAAATAATATGTAGGTGTTTTGTAACTGTTGCATCGTCCGCTTAATTTATTTTTGCAAAAAAATCTTCCCGCGTAAACTGTTGCAGAGAGCGCCAGCCAGTGTCGCCCGGCGACGGTTGTTGGTTGGAAAATTGAATGTATCGGGAGCCGGTGTATTGCGTATTTGAAAATTATTTTTCAAAGATTCAGTATTTTTTTGAGTCAAAGGAATTCGATATTTTTAGAATAAGCTGACATGGAACTCACAGATGATAATTTGCTCACGCTCAGCGAATATCTAAAGCATACACTTAGCCCAGATATAAATGTCAGACGACCAGGTGAATATTAACCTCTTTACCATCAATATTTTAAAAGGAAGAATCGTTGAGCTTTTTACGCAACTGCGAACAAGTTAGTTTTCTCGATTACACGCAAAATATTACGGTTGAATTGTTTTTCATTTATAACGTATGTTCACAATTTACGATTAAACAGATCTACGTTTAGAAAAAAATCTGATAGCATGTAGGTATCAACAAGTTTTCACTTTGCTTAATATTTTTTTTCGTTAATTTAACTGCCTCTGTTAATCCATGAACGGTGTCATAATTGGAGATATTGTATGAGTTATTACATCATATTTTGATGATCATAAGCGTAAAAGGGTTAATGGATGTATTGCAGTACTGTAATAAATTAAAAGATTGAGAAAAGAGGCTTATGGATAGGTCTTGTTACAAACATCTAAAGTGTTTCTTTCGTGCATTATTTCTGTTTTTGTACTCTATAGCCGAGAAGTTTTTAGAATCTGTTGAAGTGAATCAAAACTATCCGTTGCTTCTGTTGCACCTGGTGGACAAGTCTGAAATCAATATAACGATTAGAATCGCCGGTGCAGTTGCATTTAAAAATTATGTCAAACGCAATTGGAAAGTGGTAATTATTTATTTTGCCCGTTAATATAACATTGATAAGATCTGCTTTTTTTACGTGTTTACATTCAACAGGAAGAAGATTCCGTGGATCGTATACACACGCAAGATAGAGAAGCTATAAAAAAGTTGATCATTAATTTGATGTTGCATTCCCCCGATTCTATCCAGAAACAGCTATCCGATGCTGTATCAATTATTGGCAAATACGATTTTCCAAATAAATGGCCAGAGCTTATAGACCAAATGGTCGAGAAATTCAATACCGGGGATTTTCATGTTATCAACGGCGTTTTACATACTGCACATTCTTTATTCAAGAGATATAGATACGAGTTTAAAAGTGAGATTCTATGGACGGAAATAAAATTTGTGCTAGATCAATTTGCCAAGCCTTTAACGGATCTCTTTGTCGTAAGTATATTGTTATTGAATCTGCAATAGAGTTGTAGAATATAATTCTTCGAATATTGAATATTGTGTTTTAGGCTACTATGAATTTAACGGAAGTACATGCGCACAATGTAGATGCATTGAAAGTTGTGTACAGTTCACTGGTTATACTTTGTAAAGTTTTCTATTCTCTTAACTTTCAAGTGAGTAAAATAAGCGATGTTCCAATCGTAATAAATACCATTTTCTAAATCTAAATAAATAATACTTATTTTATTTTTAGGACTTACCGGAATTTTTTGAGGACAATATGGATGTTTGGATGAAGAATTTGCACACATTGTTAAACACAAATGTTCCTTTTCTACAATCTATAGTACTGTTACATATTAATTTCTTTTTACGTTTATCTCTATAGCAATATTCATTACATTACTTTATGTATGTATAGGACAATGAAGAAGCGGGAGTTATTGAACAATTAAAGTCACAAGTCTGTGATAATATTGGTCTTTACGCTCAGAAATATGACGAGGAGTTCCAATCGTATCTGTCGCTGTTTGTAACTGCTGTGTGGAATTTGTTAACATCTACCGGACAACAACCGAAATATGATTCTGTATGTGGATCGAATATAAGTGCATATTTATTAAAATTTTTCTAACAAAGTTCTGTACCTTTGCAGTTAGTTTCGAATGCTTTACAATTCTTAGTAACAGTGGCAGATCGTGTACAATACAGGCATCTATTTGATAACCCGACTACTTTAAGTAGTATTTGCGAGAAAGTGATAATACCCAATATGGAATTTAGAGGTATTTATTAAAAGTGGTATATATAAAACACGTTTTACGTTCTTCCAAACGTTTAGTATTGTTGATTTATAGTAAAAAATAATTTAATCAACAGAATCGGATAACGAGTTATTCGAAGACAATCCTGAAGAGTACATCAGACGTGATATCGAAGGCAGCGATGTGGACACAAGGAGACGCGCTGCCTGTGACTTGGTTAAAGTACTTTCAAAGTCTTTCGAAGCAAAAATAATGGAAATTTTTGGCGCGTACATACAGGTACAAATTTATAGGGGTAAAGTAAACTTTAATGTGTTATAACTATTAGAAGATTAAACAAATATATAGAATGGTCCAATAAAGATTATAAAGTTTCATTTGAAAAAGGGATGCAGTTACGTCTTTTTACATTTTTTTTTTGCCTGAAAATAGTTTTTCTCAATTGCGTAGAATATCCTGTGTATCATCGTATTTTTATTCTATTGATTTCAGGTAATGTTACAAAATTACGAAGATAAACCTACCGAAAATTGGCGAAGTAAAGATGCTGCAATTTATTTAGTAACTAGTAGTGCGAGCAAAGCTCAAACGCAAAAACACGGCGTCACACAGACCAGCGAACTAGTCCCGTTGCCACAATTTGCGATGCAACATATCGAACCCGAATTGGTCAAACCGAATGGTGCGCAAAATTAATTTCATACAAATGTTCGAAACGTTTTTTAAGCTCTTAATTTTTAACAATGCATTTCAGTAAACGAGTTCCCAGTACTTAAAGCAGATGCAATCAAATTTATTATGACCTTCAGATCAATATTACCAAGGGAAATGATAGTTGGAAGTTTACCACAATTAATTAGGCACCTGGGCGCTACGAATATTGTCGTTCATACGTACGCTGCATGTGCGATTGAAAAAATACTAGCGATCAAGGGGCCAGATAATTTTCCTATGTGAGAATGTCAATACTTTAATCGATATCGGAATTGTTTTGTACACATTTTATTCACGATTGTAACATTTTTATTTCAGAGTCAAAGGAAACGATTTATCGCCACTGGCACCGAATTTACTAAAGAGTTTATTCGCGTGTTTGAACATACCTGGTTCAGAAGAGAACGAATACGTGATGAAAGCTATTATGAGAAGCTTTGGTACTTTGCAAGAGGTTGTCGTACCATTTTTAGCAGACCTTCTGCCGAAGCTCACAGAAAAACTAGCCGTCGTATCCCGAAATCCTAGTCGTCCAAATTTCAATCATTATCTCTTCGAAATTTTTGGCCTGTCGATCAAGTAAGCACTATACATTTGACGAGAACAAAACTAGAAAAATTTGCATCGGTACTAAGACTGTAACATCTTTAATAACGTTTTCAGGATTGTTTGTAAAACGAATCCAGTGGCAGTCGCGTCTTTCGAGGAAGCATTGTTCCCGATTTTCCAGGGGATTTTGCAGCAAGATGTTTTAGGTAAAATATTTTGTTGACATAAGTATCTAAACTTGAATTTTATGATCTTTAATCGGGCAAATTCCTTTCAGAGTTTATGCCGTATGTTTTTCAAATTCTTGCTCTGCTTTTGGAGTTACGAACGACCCAGGACGTACCGGAACCGTATTTAGTATTGTTTCCATGTCTTCTATCGTCCGTGCTGTTCGAACGTCCAGCCAACATTCACCCGTTAAATCGATTATTGAGAGCGTTTATTAGTCACGGTGCACGTCACATCGTAGCGCAAGAAAAGATAAGTGGTCTGTTAGGAGTATTTCAGAAACTGATCGCTTCGAAAGTCAATGATCACGAAGGTTTCCTGTTGTTGCAAAGTATCATTGAACATTTTGCACCGTAAGTGTAAGATGTTACTATCGTGCATCGTTTCTCTCCAACGTTTTTATCGACACTGATCCAATTTTTTCAGGAATGTATTGGAGCCATATATGAAACAAATTTTTGTACTGTTTTTTCAAAGACTCTCATCATCGAAGACGACAAAGTTTGTAAAGGGTTTGATCGTATTTTTTGCGTACTATATTATTAGATACGGTTCAACTAGTCTGGTTACAATCATCGATCAAATACAACCTCAGTAAGTTACTTTGAGCACAGTTACTTTCAGTTCAGTTTACAGTGATAATTGTTGCTTTTCCTTTTTCAGAATGTTCGGTATGGTCATGGAACGTGTATTAATAGCAGATTTGCAAAAGGTATCGGGCGACATTGAGAAAAAAGTAACCGCAATCGGGATTTCAAATTTATTGATCGATTGCCCAGCAATGTTAGAAAGTCCGTACAACTCATATTATCCGCGTTTATTAGCAACATTAATTGAATTCTTCGAACTCCCGCAAGATCAGAGCACCGTACCGGAAGACAATATATTCCCAGAGATTGATGATACGCCCGGATACCAAGTAGGATATAGTCAATTGATCTATGCAAAAAATGCTCCGAAGGATCCATTAGAAGGTAAGGCCGCAAGTACGCGTATTTTATTATATTCGTTCAGTTGCATCTTACTTTACAGTTACGTTTTAATGAAATAGCTATTGGTGACGTGCGTTTACATTTGGCGCAAGGACTAGGAAGATTGTCACCAGGACAGTTGCCTAACCTTCTTGGTCAAATCCCGGAGCCCAACGCGAACCACCTAAGAAACTACCTCCAAACGGCTGGCATTACTGTTGCATAATACGAGCTAGACATTCGAGATAGATTAAAAATTCACCTAATTGCTCGGAAGATAAATAATATTGAACTGAATAAACTGTAAACAAAGAGGCGAAAAATGTTCATTTTAGCGATATTTATATTACAAACGCCGTGAAGACTGAATATCGTATCGCTTGCCTATCATATAACTTTGAATATTTCAACAAATATTTATCATTTTTATATGATACTGTTTGGAGTCTGTGACTCCGATAAAACGTGAGAGCTAAATGTGATAACACAAAAAGCATTTAAACGACCGGTCGCGACGTCTTATATGTACATGAAACATTCCCGAGGAATTTAAATAAATTTAGAATTTTTACAATAACAAATACGAGACACCGCGCCTCTTTATATTAGCTGGTTTTTTAATTTAACGAATATGTGAATATGTCTACTGAAATGATATCGTATTGTCCGATGGCCTGCGAAGAAATTAATTTTAAATGTACAATATTTGAGCCTACTCTTTTTTATAATAATTATTAGACAAAAAGTTTAATCGCATTTTGTATTTCAAATAAACTAGTTCCTCTGTTATTTCCCCTTATCTATAGCTTTAGTATTCGTAAGAATCTCATATAATTATGGAGAAGTCGGAATTACATTAAACTGCCTAAGTAAAAGTAATAATTTGTCGAAAAAATATACGATCGTTATTGTTGAACAAAAACGTTATAATGTCCCTAGTCTCGTTATTCCCAGGACACTGCGTATCCGAGATCCGAGTTTCAGTTAAAACGTACATCCCTAGGAATTATGTAACGGTTTCTATGAAAACTCGGTTTGCGACAAGACTACGCTAGTGTCGAGTGTAAAACTGCCACGCGAAAATATTACCGATCTGTGTGCAATGTCAGTTATCAATGACGTGTATTATGGCAGTGTAGTGTTCGATGTTTTTCACGTAGCATCTGACTTATACTTATACTTGCATTAGGCAAATAGTTAGTAATCAACGAACAGTAGCGATACAATGGCGAAAATAATTTTCCCATGGCTATTGTTTTTGACGTGTACAGTTTATCGTGTATCGGCTTTCTACTTGCCGGGCTTGGCTCCTGTGAATTACTGCAAGAAAGAAGAAGTCTCGGAATCATGCAAAGTGCGTATATGAAAAAGTGCTTAACCATTTTTTAAATTGGTTATGATCGCATTGATTATGTCTCTTCTTTCCTTCGAATATAGCCGGAGGCAATAAGAATTTATCGCCGATCGTTTATAATTTTTTGTTCCGTTCAATTTCTGCGATTTAATCTTCGTTTCTTTCCCCCTCTTTTTAAACGTTAATTACTGTTTTTAATCGTTTCGAACGTGTCTCAGCGTAACCTTTCGTGACATGTGACTTTCAGTGTCGAAATTGAGCCACGAAAGGTTTAATCCTAGCATGATCAAGGCTTTGCTTTTTTAAGTTAAATTCGTAATGTCAAGTTTCCCTGCTAGACACTCTGGTCAACATTTATGTTAAAAATGATAATAGTATTTTGTGTATGCATTTGTTTAAAGTAAGTTATGCTTGCGTAGTATTGTTTCATTATCCGTTTGGTATAAGCTACGATAGGAAACTTTGTCACCAATATCTGAAAAGTCATGAAACGAACAAAAAGTATTAATTTGTATTTTAATTATAATTTATTAATATTATTAAAATTACATGTTAAGATTACATGTAACATGTAACTTATTCTGTTTTGCTTAACATACTGTGTATTCTTCTTTCCTTATTTAGGCTGAAATTAAACTGTATGTAAATCGTTTGAACACCGAGAAGTATGTAATACCGTACGAATACCATCAGTAAGTTTTTACAAAGTTTATAAAGAAACGTTGTTATATTCTTGCTCGGTTTTACAAAATGTGAAATTAACGCGATCCACATTTTTCAGCTTTGATTTCTGCACTTCCGACGAGAGCGAAAGTCCTGTCGAAAATTTGGGACAGGTTGTGTTCGGAGAACGTATAAGGCCATCTCCGTACGAGGTATGATTTTGATTTTGCTCGTAATATTATTTTATTATAAAATTTATAGCACGATAAATAATAGCAATGGGATTGAAAATATTTACGTGTAAAATGCACATTAATTTGCATAACGGTAGTAGTAAACATCAATTTTATTTGTAAATTTTTAGTTGAGGTTTCTGGAAGACAAAACATGTGTGGTTGCTTGTAAAAAAACATACAAAGGAGGAGACAAAGAGTCTGAAAAGAAATTGGACTTTTTAAAAAAAGGAATGGCACTCAGCTACCAGCATCATTGGATAGTTGGTAAGATTTAAACGATAGAATTAATTAAAATTTTAAAAGACATAGTTTGGCATCGGTGTTTTGATCATTTCGTAGATAATATGCCAGTCACGTGGTGTTATCTATTAGAGGATGGACGACAATATTGCAGCACTGGATTTCCTATGGGTTGTTTTTTTCGAGAAACAAGATCTCAACAGGATACTTGTAGCATTAATGTAAGTACACGTCAGCATTATATTCGAATTATAAAATGAAGGAACCCCGTTTTCAAGACATGCTTTCCATAAATAATATTTTAAAAATATTTATATTATTCCAACTTAACCGAAAGGCCCAGTACTAAATAAAAGTAATAAATTCTTTTTTTATCAGGGCGCAATTAAAAAAGCAAAAACTTATTACCTATTTAATCATGTAGACCTTACAATTACGTATCATAGTGGTGCTAAAGAAGAGTGGGGATCTGCATTTAAAGAAAATGGTGGACGTATAATATGTAAGAACTTTGAAACTCTGCACTTGTATTACAAATTGTTTGTAACGCTACATTTTATTAAGTTTCGTATTTGTACATTTAATAGCTGTTAAAGTGGTTCCTCGAAGTATAAAACATGATGTTGTTGCTAATTGTGATAATAAAGCATTGTTAGATATACCACACGATCCACTTCCCGTTGACAAAGAATTAGAGGTCATTTATACATATTCCGTAAAATTTCTGGTAAGCTCTTGCGTAATAAAATATCTCCATCAATTTTTCGTTTGAAAAACTATCATTTGTATTTTCAATTTTAGGAGGATAATACGATCAAATGGTCGTCTAGATGGGATTATATTTTAGAATCTATGCCACACACAAATATCCAGTGGTTTAGTATTCTTAATTCGTTAATAATTATTTTGTTCCTTTCTGGTATGGTGGCCATGATAATGCTTCGAACATTGCACAAAGATATTGCACGATACAATCAGGTACATTAAAGGAATGTCGTTCTTCGTAATCGACAACATAATTTTGTTATTTTTTCTATAAATAATTTAAGAAGGAAAAATGACACTTTTATCTTTAGTTTTACGTCGTAAAACTACGACACTTCCGTGTCTCTGTTGCAATAACGCAGGCTTGCTTCCAGATAGAATCAGGAGAAGACGCACAGGAAGAGTTTGGCTGGAAACTGGTCCATGGTGATGTGTTTCGACCCCCGCGAAAGGGGATGCTGCTCTCTGTTTTACTTGGCTCTGGTGTCCAAGTATTTTGTATGACGCTCGTCACGCTTGGTAAGTTTTTAAACGATAGTCGACGTAAGAAATTTAATAAAATTTTACCAAATTACGCAGCATTCGCTTGCTTGGGATTTTTATCTCCCGCGAACAGAGGAGCTTTGATGACGTGTGCCATGGTTTTGTACGTTTGTCTTGGGACCATCGCTGGCTACGTATCTGCTAGAATATACAAGAGTTTCGGAGGTGAAAAATGGAAGTCAAACGTACTGCTCACGTCTATGCTGAGCCCTGGGTAATTAAATTTATTTAGTCAATAGTAATCTTACCGATCGAACCTATATCGAATGAATTTTCATGTGTATGGATTGTATATACAGATTAATGGGAAATCTAGGGAAATGTTTTTTTTAATTTTATTTACAATACGTCGAAATATCCGTATTTTACAGAATCGTGTTCAGTTTATTCTTCATAATGAATTTGGTATTCTGGGCAAATGGAAGTTCAGCTGCTGTACCATTTAGCACTCTAATCGCACTTCTAGCACTCTGGTTCGGAGTATCTCTTCCACTAACATTCATTGGTGCTTACTTCGGCTTCAGAAAAAGGGTAATTTATAACTTTGTTTCTCTTATCGAAGCAACAAACGAGTCGAAACGTCAGAGACTTAAATGGACAAATATTAATATTTACAGTTCTTAACTTTCAATAACTTAACAGCTCAGATCTTTCTTCTTTTTAACATTAAAACGGTTTGGAACATGTTATACGGAAAAAAGGAACGAATTTTTATTGCAGCCTCTGGAGCATCCTGTGAGAACCAATCAAATTCCTAGGCAAATACCGGAACAGAATTTTTATACGCAACCAATACCAGGTGTAATAATGGGTGGAGTTTTACCTTTTGGATGCATATTTATACAATTATTCTTTATACTTAATTCACTGTGGTGAGTATAAAAAAAAAAGGTAAACTAGAAACGATACAATCTCAATAATTGAAATCTCTGTAATTCCCCGAGTTATTTTAAAACGATTCTGTTGACGCTTATGATCTACAAGACATTGTTGTCAACAGTGCTCGTATCAAGAATGATATAGAGTGCTAATAAAACCATAATTTACACAGCTGTATCGTCTCGTTTGATTTGAGATCGCATCGAATGAATTATGAAGACATTTTATCGTGTATTTGTATTCTTTTACGAATATGAAATGTTCACAATTTCGATAATGAAAGTACAATTTCCTGGTATATTAATAAATTTGTTTTCCTTTTTTCCAGGTCAAGTCAAGTATATTATATGTTTGGGTTCCTTTTCTTGGTGTTTCTCATCCTCGTTATCACATGCTCGGAAACGACAATTTTACTTTGCTATTTTCACCTTTGCGCGGAGGTAGATAATTACTCGAATCGATGATAAAACACGAATTTATCAAACGTGTACATTTACATTAATCTTTTCTTTTGTAGGATTATCATTGGTGGTGGCGTAGTTTCCGAACATCCGGTTTTACCGCTTTTTATTTATTACTATACTGTATACACTTTTTCATGACTAAATTGGACATAGAAGATGCTACGTCCACGTTCCTCTATTTCGGCTACACTTGCATTATGGTTTACTTATTCTTTCTCCTAACAGGTAAAAATTTTTAACTCGAATAAAAAGCAACAGTTTAATATTAAGAATATATTGAAATTGATATTAAGACTATATGTTTCGTATGTTTAATAGGTTCGATTGGTTTCTTTGCCTGCTTTTGGTTCGTACGGAAGATCTACAGTGTCGTAAAAGTCGACTAATGTATCAGCCAGTGATACTGAAATAAAATGAACGTGGTATGAGTAAATAATAACAAAAATGAATGATATTGAACCTTAATTTTGTGAAAAATGTTAATACACGAGTATCGGGCCCTTTTTATGCACGAGCGTAGTATTTCAAAAAGATATACAATTTCCACTTCGTGGCCACGAAATAATTTAATTTATAATTTTTATATTTATTATCATTTTTAGTTTGATTACAGAATGATTAATAAAGTGTCGAATTTCTACTTCGTGGCCACGAAACATTGATCTATATTTTTATGCGATTAAAGTTTCGACTACTGTTTAGTGAACGTAAATTACTATAAATTATAAAACAACAATTAGTTGACTAATGCTTAACGATGACTTACATTGCAATAAATTATAAAAAAAAAAAAAGAAGTTTCGCTGCAGCAAGAGTTTAAGAAAGAATCGACTAGTATTTGTACAAAATCTTGCATTTATTGCGGAAGATTTAGTGTTGTAAAAGTCGATCAACGTATCAGTCGGTGATACTAAAGTAAAATGAATGTGGTATGAGTAAATAATAACAAAGATGAATGATGTGAACTTTAATTTTGTGAAAAATGTTAATACACGAGCATCGGGCCCTTTTTATGCACGAGTGTATCATTGCAAAAAGATTTAAAGCTTCTACTTTGTGGCCACAAAATATTAATCTATATTTTTATGCAATTAAACTATAAATTATTAAAAAAAAAAAAGATCTCGCTACAGCAAAAATTTAATAAAGAATCGGACTAGTATTTGTACAAAGTGTTGCCTTTATCGCGCAAGATATCAAAATGCTTGTTTGCCGACGCGTCTGAATAATTTTTTCCGCTTCGAAATGCGTGCATAAAAGGGGCCACGGATCAGGCCATTAATCATTTGCTTTGTTACCTGAAAATACAGAGAAAGTTTGTAATTGGTTGACTTGCGAATTAATCAATACAGTCACTGTTATATATTCCTTAGTATTCATCCTTTTCGATAATGTGGTAGACGTATCAAAGCTACAAGGGTTACATGTATACATGTTACAAATAAATTGTGTAATCCAGGCGTGATGTCTAATTATTAGAGATACTGTTTATCATAATAAACGCATAATTACAAGTATAAATTTACAATGTAAATAAGAAAACATCTCTGTCTTATATATTTAATATCGCCAAATATTTTACGAACATTCTGGATTATAAATTTTAATTGTAACATATACACAGACGTTTCACCGTACTAGTAAGATCGAATCCTTTATGGTCTTACGTTCTAGCATTATATTTTAATCCGAATCCATCGCCAACATTTTGCCAACCGCCAAAGTTACGATTACCCATACGCGATAACGTAATTTAAACTTTTATAATACTTCGATAATAAAATTCATACATTTGCATAATACTTTCTTTAGTTACAAATATATTAACATTTCGTTGACTTTGGTCACACAAAAAAATGTTAAATAATTTTATCAATTTTGTTACAAATTATTTTCTTCGATGAAGTAACTTCTAATAAATTTGTTCTAAATACGAAAGATCCTACAAACTGTTATACTCGATCAAGATCGCGAAAGAGACTCGAGTGTGTACATCTTCCGAAAATGAACTCTTATCTAGTCCCTGATAACAATTGTTTTTGATTTTAGATTTGTATATGGCTAGTATAAATACACATCTTATAATGTATATTTGTATTTATTTGCGCGCCATAAAACTGGCAGATCTATCCAAGCGGTTGGCATTTTGTTGAGTGTTTGAATAGTCACTTATAAAGAATACAAATTATTTCACGATATAAGTATTTACAACCCTTTAAAGGCGATTATTGCGAATGGTTAACGAAATGTTAATTTTATCGAATATTATCGATATACATATTGCGATGGTTGTTTCGGTCGAACTGTTCTTTATAGACTTCAAAGAGAGTATTCGTTTCTGTACGCTTGGGGAAAAAAAAGAAAAAGAATGTCAGACGGTGTACAATTACCATGGTACCAAGTTTCTATTCAAAATATGGACAATTTTCACAAATAACGGTCGGACAAGTTTGGCTCGATCGCAGGACGAATATACACGAAATGTGAAAAAAAAAAAACACTGGTAATGAATTTGGACGCTGAACTGGAATTTTTCTTCTTTTTTTTTTTTTTATTTTTCTATCGATAGTATTTTGTGACTGAAATATTTTTAATCAATGGCTGACATGCACACATCCTGTAATTCGTGAATTTTGTAAGTTAAAGCAATTACAACGTTAGCGTTAATAATGTTAATATAAATAAAAATCGAATAAGTTCACGTAGACGTTTCTCTACTCACGACAATGCACCGTGAACGTGTCCCCGGATCTGTTCTGTATCACAACATTTTCCTCGTTAAAACGGTTCCTTCTCAATTACATATTGTAATGCTTGGAGAAAAAAAATGATACTTCGCATCGAGAAATATACAGATATACAGGGTGTTTCGGACTCGTATGATTTTATTAGACTTAAGGTGCGAATGCGACATCGTAAAAGAAATTTTTATATCGAGATCTGAGGAAATATTAAATATTCTATTTAAAAAATTCAAGGTGCTGTATGACTACCTGGAAACCAGGCAACATTTCTTTTTATACAGCAAATACATTACTAATTACTTGATATCGTCACGTTGCGAGATTCACCCTGTTAATATCAAGTAAGAAGAACAGAAAGTCCAGCGTGTTAAATCTATCGATAATAGATAATAAACGAATGAGGGACTTTCGATCATGAAAACAGAGATGTTTCTAAGTCATTAATTCCTAAGTCCTGTAACTTTAGAAAACAATATTTCCTAAACGAGGCGTTCGCAAGCATACTTTCTTTACTTTACAGGCTGTGAATTCCAAATTAACCCTTTCGCAGATTCTATTCACCTTATTGCAAATCAAGCTTTTCTGAAAAGCTTGTTTTCTTACGCTACTACGATAAAAATAAGATTCAATGTAAAGTCATTATTCCGAAATAATAACCTTATCTATTACTTCATTTTTGAGTCACCCACAAGGTGAATTTGGAGAACAAAACCTGTATGGTCCTGTATTCGTGCCTCAAGGCTGGTCATTTAAATTCGAAAACACCCTGTACATTAACACGAGACTGAACGTTACGAATAAATTCGTTTTACCATTTAAGCACGTATGCTTTTTTTTCTTGTAAATCTCGTCTCTCGAACTTATTGGAGGATAAGTAACAAACGTTGTAAATATGGTATCGTAGAAAGTAAGTGGCAAAATGTACTTTCGCACATGTCCTATATAGTGTTTTACATTTATTGATAATTTTACAATGTCATATCACGGAATATCGAATCATACTTTATGTACAAACGTGTTTCTAGCCGTGCGATCCCTTGCTCCGTGGAAGCGAGAAACGCTAAAACTTTATATGCTACTACCAAGTCTGTGGTAGTACATGTCAAACTCAAGAAAGTCAGGCTACTTTACTAATAGACGAAACAAAATTGATAATGATTCGAGGGAGAGAAAATATTCCCGACGATGCGTGGGGACGACTTCTTCCGACAGTCTCGTCATCTCGGCGTTTTTAGTCGTCGATTCCGACGACTCGGCCGAATTTCGATGTTTTTGCTTTATTTTTTATTTTTCCCCCGTGAAAAGACAAACTGTATTTCTCGACTATTACGAATGCTAAGTTTCATGTTCTTTTCTACATGGACAGGTTATTTTTTTTTTATTTTTTTTTTATTTTTTTTTTTTTTTTTTTTTTTTGTTCAATGATCCTTCGATTTCCAGGGCTCGTTTCGCGATTATCGCGCTATAGTGTATTGTAGAATATGATGCGTGTCCCCTAGACGATGCGAACACCGTCGTGTTCGTTCTATAGTTACGCCGCTCTGTTGGATAGTCAACGTTGACCTGTAAGAAGTACAGTTTAATGCTGAAACTCATGGGAACAGGGAAATCGGGAAGCAGGACGTGTCTCGATCGTGCAAAAAATCTGTACAATTCGTCAACGAAGCGACAAATCGAAGAAAAAAAAAAAATATGAGAAAAGAGAAACGTAAAAGACACCCGAAGAAGCGTGCCCTTCGACGGAACGAAACTCTACCGTTGTTCTAAACTAAGAAGCTTTAACACTCCAACGCGATATATTGAAACGCCAATTGGTAAAACAACCTGCAAAACTAATCGAACGTTGAACTGGTTGAGAAACCAAACATTTAAGAACACGTTTAGAATGTTTGTCGACTTTAAAAAGAAAGAATCTTGTCTTGTTTTTTTTCTGTTCTGCAATCTTCAACCGCCTTGAAATGGAAATGGTAAAAATCGGAGTTTTTGCATTAAAGAGGGAAAGGTACGTTTATCGATAGTGGGACAATCAAGAAAACTATTTTCTCGGGCTGCGACGACGACGGCCGTCCCTGTTATTTCTCTCGGCGCGTCTCATCTCTTCTAATCTCCGAGCGTGTTCCGCCATATGTTGCCTTCTCATTTCTTCCTTCACTACAATCTGTAACCGCGTAAAATTGTCAAACAATTACGGTTATACAAACGGGTCAACATTGACTATTAACCCCTTGCCGGTTTCGTAATTTTTACTAAATCGCTCCAAAGACTCTCAGTTACTTTTTTTTTTAATTATTTAGATACGTTACCTTAAAGGAATATTCCCACTTAGGGGTGTCGATTTTAGGCAATTTTTCTCTAATTTTTTTTCACTAATTATTATTAACGTTCAAGTTATTGCGTGTTTCTTGCAGTCTTTGGTTGCAACGATTGACCAAACGGGTAAAACTGAACGGGTAAAGGGCTAATATTCATATGCATAGGGCAGACGTTTCTTTTTCTTATCGTGTAAGAAAAACGAAAATCATGAGAAAATTTAAAAATTGTAGATTTGCCTATCTTTCGTCGTAGCTCACTCAAGGTATCCCAAAATCGACGCACCTGCTCGTTTGTGAGTGGTAACCAGTATATGCACGGCGTTGCCTTTGTCTTCCTAAAGAGATCGTCTAAAAGCTTAGCCGGTGGTGGTTCGTCCTCTTTCTTTTTAAATTTACGAGCTGGGGCTGGAAGATGTGCCTCCACCGCGGGACTCCGACTCCTTTGCCTCCTTTTTTTATCGTGATCCTTCTTTTCACGCTCCTTTTCTTTTATGTGTTGCTGGCCATCTTCTTTACCTAGGTCCCATTCTCGGACTACCATCACCTATTATTCACAAAATATACAGATTAACAAAAAAGCAAAGAGAAACTTTATCGACCGGTGAACTACTGGAACAATTCTTTTTTATTCGAACTTTTCCAAGAAAGAATCGATCAGAATGAAAGTACCTTTGTGTTTGTTCTTTCCTCGCGGTTCCAATCCTGTTGCCACGAATCCGACGGCACAAACGGTTCCGTTTTTCTTGGAATGGACTGATCTTTCGACAACTCGCGTGCCAATTCCATATCGTCTTTGGTTGCATACTCAACGTGAAGCCTTTTTGGATTCGAAACAGGCCAGGATATACCGTGCAGCGCCTGCCTTGTCTCAAATGCCTGGTCCTCATTGGCGTACTGTTACGTTTCAATCAACGTAAAATTATAATTTGTTTGGGCATATCGTCAAATGTAATAGAAACCTTACATAAAAATACAAATGTAACACTTCACTTTATAATATTCAATTAATAAAATATGTATGTTAAACCGAAGCATTTTACACTTTTATGCTTCGATTTGACGTATATATCCCATCGGTTGAATGTTGTAAATGTAAGCGTTTCAATACTTTTATGTACGAGTGTATGGTATACGCACCTCTACAAAACATTTAGACTTGATTCTGTCCATCCAAAATCCATTTTCAACGATCGAGCCAGTGCGCGAAAGGAGCTCTTTAATTTGATTCAGAGTGAAAGGACGAACCAGATTTTTAATTAGAAGTATGTTCGTGGGCTTCGTAGCTGGTGGACTAGGGGATTTAACGTGCGGTGTCTCTTTCACAATCGATATCTTTCGTCGGGCTGCTACAAATCAGAATTGAAATAATCACTGCACGATGTACTTCCAAGGGAGCAATTAAACTATTTATATACCTATGTGATTATCGATCTTTCCATCCGCCTTTTTCGCGGTGCCGTTCTTTTGCATAAGAATTTCATCGCCGGACTTATTATCGTTCATTCCATCGTTCGAATTGTACCATTTTTCGCCAGCACGATAACGATCTCTGTCTTCGTCGTCGTCCTTCGATAGACGAACCTCATTTATTGACAATGGCCTCGCTCCTGGCACCAATGCCTATAACATATAGGCATTAAAGACTAGAACTTTCACTAATTACAATACTAAATGTATCGACGCATTTTAAAAGTATAGTTACAGGGCTTTAACTCTAGATTTATGGATTTCAGATTTCATACTTGCAACTACAAAACTCATAATTATTTCTTAACAATCTACAATAACCATGTAAATATACAGAGTAACCTATTTAAATGAAAAGATATGTACAATCGATGTCCGCAAATTCAGAGTTATGAATGTTTGTATGAATATTAACGAAGTTACAACGCGTTATAAATTAGAAACGGTTGCGTGTATTTGCAATGAAACAAGTCTTTCTAAGTTATGAGCGAAAGTATTACTTTAAGCGAATCCGTAGAAATCGAAAATGAAGGTGCGGTGTCAGTAGATAACGCAATGCCCCATCGACGTTTTCTCGGAACACATTTTGATTCTTGTTCGACACTATCATGATTTTCCTATGAAATATGATTAAAGGATTAATTAGCAGCGTACATCTTTCGAGACCATTTGATAAATTGTATCTCTGATTAATCGTTTCGAAACAACGAACCTGATTTGGAATACTGGTCTCGTTATTTGCATTTGCATCGGTATCGTCCTTTTTCACATCGTTTTTCTCCGTTGTCATTCTTACAGAGCTGAAACAAAATATATGCAATTGTAATGAACGAGTAATCGTTAGAACCGTTAGCAAATTGCTGCGCAATTTATACTTACAACGATCTCTTTAAGTTTACTTTGACGGGTTTGTGAGTCACCGACAGAGCTGCTGTCGATACCGAATATTCTGATTTTTCGTTAAGGTTGTCCAATTTCTGTTTGCTTCCTTCGTTATGTTCCGTCTCTATCTCCACGTTATTCAACATGGAATTGCTTTTTGCTTTCGGTGACTGAGAATGATCTTTTTCTTCGTGAGAATCCTTTGTACTAACTTTCTCCTCTTGCACATAAGAATCTACCTCAATATCTCTTTTAATAAGAGGTTCATCCTCCGAGTCTGGCGTGTCGGAATTAGACGAATCTCGATATTTGGTTCTGTGCTTTCTGCGACTGGCACATGACATTCTGCCACTAGTTCTGTTACTTTTCGTACGAATCTCGTCGTTAGATTCGGACGACGAATTTACTTCGCAATCTTTTCCTTTCGCATTATCATCCTCGTCGCTGCTCGTATCTTTATGAATAGTTTTGATACCGGTGTCTTTGCTAAATGCTTCCGCTGTCTTTTCGCTGGTATCGTCCACAGATTTTTCTTCCTTTGGTATAACGTTTATCTCCTCGGATGAATGGTTGCCGTTTGAACTAGGAGCCAATATGGTTGTACTACTCGACTTTATGGGTTCACTATCAGCGTTTTCGTTGGGGAAATTTGCCTCATTTGATTCACCTTGCTGATCTATGTTTGGTTTATCGTCAGACAAGTTGGCTGAAGTGGTTTCAGGCAGGATCTCCTTGCTATCACTTACCTCTTCGTTGGAGTCCTGACCTGGGTATGAAGAGGAGGGATCGTTCGGCTGTTCAGCGCTACTGAGCATTCTTGTACAAGAAACCAGTTGCTCGTCTGCCGAGTCAGCCTCCTCTGCAACTCCCTCACCACTTTCTTGCCACTTGTTCGATTTTTTCCTACTCAATGATGTATCAGGCGATGCTACTGACATGTTATGTTGTCTACATAACTTCAGCTTCTGTATCTCGCCAGGCGATGCATCGGCTCTTGCCACTTTCCAAACTGACCCACCACTGTTGTCCTCTTCATTCTCTTGCGGTTTGGTCTTCGTATCCGTTTCGGTCGATGAAACTATTTCATTGTGTTCTTCCACCGTTTCCAATTCCCTTCTTGGGTGAATTAACACGGTCGATTTCTTTTCTATATCTTTACTGCTCACACTTTTAGCTGTTTCATCTGTAGTTTCCTGCTCTGGCGATGTTGAATGCATTCGCTTAGCACTTCTACGCGTTGACTTTCTCGTTGGCTTTTCGACTTCCTTTTCTGGAGTCCCTTTGGTTTTGTTTCTTTCGCTTTTGCGCCTCATACCTACAACATACAACGAGAACTTGTTTAAAAATTCAATTCAGCATTACACATAACTAACGCTATATAATTTTTTTAAAACTAAACAATATATATTTACAAATTAGATTCGTTTGCGAATTAAATTACTTCAGAGAATGCTTTGACAAAAAATACATTTTTAAATATCACGTGGTAAATATTTATTTGCAACTGTGTTCTTTACTTCTTTGGACGTACGAATGTATCCTCAGATTTATGAATACCAGCAAGCATTATCACTATTATTAAATTATGCGTAATATATGTTTTAGTGTGCTTCGAAAACATTATATAATTAAAGGGAATATATTATGCTTATGCTAGATTTTGACTTTATAGAGACGTTGTACAAAGATTTTAAATAGAATGTAGAAAATATAAACGATGTTAAAACTATAAATATATATAGAACGGTTTAACAGATTGCTGCTACTTTTTAATAACTAGTATTGTAGTCTAAGATAATTTGTTCATATTTTTAAGCATCTTGTATTTATTCGATTATCCGACTCTTTCGTAATATGTATTTAATGCTTTTTACGAATGTAGAAAACCTAATTTAGATTTTCTATGTAATCTGTGTCTCAAATTGTATTATAGAAGAAATACAAATTACGATTGAACTAATATTATTCAATAACATTTCTTCTTACTTTTTGATGTAGCTAAAAAAAAAAATTGATGTTTATAAACAATGAACATCATAAATTCAAAGAAAAAACAAACATCACAGTTGGCAAAAAGAGAGGATTAAAATAATTTTGTTAGATATATGCTGTGTAGTCACTTAATGATCAAATTATTGTTTTATTCGTTATTTAATTACCCGATTATTCAAACAAATAACGACAAATTTTCCACATTGTACAGGCAAAAACTGTACCGTGCGAAACAAATAGATAGCGTCTATATGTATTAGTCGATTAAGAAACGTTTCCAACAGTTATTTTTGATAAATATTTACTCGAAAATGTTCGAGTAATATCCGACTCCGATTTGTGGTTACCTCAGAAACGCGCGGGCGTTCCATCGCCTGAAAATCATACTCGGCTACTTACTCAATAAACACGCTTCTTCGGTTAATTAGAAGTCTGTCAAGTACGTCGCGCCTTCTACGAATTTTATTGACACATAAATATTGTACTTCACTTGAAACAACGTCTCCTATGATGCTTCTAATAAACGTTCAGCTACCGTACTCCATCGAATACGAACGTTTTATATCGCATCAGATTGGTTTGTAAAATCGAAAACGTCGGTGCGGCAAGTTCGTTCGAAAACTCTATCGCCTCGAAAAGTGATTAAAAAATTGTTCGTAAACTTGCTCACCGCGTACGATTCCAAACGTTGCTTGGAAACGGGGTATAAGCCGGTTTAACGTTTAGTAAGTTAAATCTAGTAAGTAATTTGGTTACGAATTCTGCATAATAATGGAACTGGGCAGTCCCGAGCATTGGTCTTTATTAGAGATGACTAGAATTGCTATTTGTAAATGACGAGTGATTTGTGATCGCTATTGATTAGTGAGTCAGTTAAAAACCAACGAAGTATTACCTATATAAAAATTAAAATGTCAATACATATATTAATCATATGAATTAATGAAAAATAACAACAACCCAACGTAGTATTATCTATATAAAAATAAAAAAATCAAACAAAATAAACATGTAAATTCAATGCATATATTAATTATATGAATTAATATTATTGTTTCTTGTAGACGAGTAACTACCAGTGGGCAGCACTGATTGGTACGGCGCGCCAGGGGACTCGGAGCTACTCGCTGCTGATTGGTCCGGAGCCCAGCGGTGGGGATCGACGTCGAAGTTATAAGTAAGGGCACGCTCGCTCTAGAGTCATTCCTGTAAAAACTCCGCGAGTGGTCGGACGTAGCTATTAGTCAAAATCCTGATATCCTTCGCAGCGATCAGCAAAAACAACTCTAATTTCAATCAAGATCGAAGATGGTCGAGCAAGAAGAGTGGCGCCTACGCAGCACAGTCAAATTCTGGTTTGAAGAGATCATTCAAGGACAGCTGTCAAAAGGAACAACTCTGGTTTCTTTCAAGATGAATAAAATCATATTCTTCGTGTTACGAACTACTTTGGTACGGAACAACTCTTGAACATCTTTTACTAAACTCGGTTACTCTGTGTTACTGAACAACAAAAATAAACGTTCCATTCAGGATCGAGAATTCTGGTTTGCAAAGATCTTTCGCAAACAGTGATCAGAACGAACAACTCTGGTTCCTTTGAACGTGAATATGAGCAAAGTCTATTTTTCACGTGTTGAGTGTAAATTTAATCAGCTGTTTATACTCAATCGTATTAATAATATACATATGTATACGTATGCTCATTCATACGAATAGTAAAAATAACTTTTTTTTCAATAGTTAAAACATAATTAGGAAGTCTTAAATGTGTATTTTCGTGTACATTTTTTTTCATTATAAAGTTTGTCTATGTGTCTATATGTGTCGGAATGTAAAAATGCCCGAGATTCGAAATTCAACTGTTCAAGATCAAGAAGGAAAGGCTCACAATACCCTTCTTTCTCGATTTCCCGAAGTTACACGAATCATGTTTCCGTTAGACGCTAAGGAAGTTCGTCGTAACTAGTGTCGTCGTTGATGCACTGAATTATGCCAAATCTGGCTACACTGTTTGGGACAGAGGTGAACTTGATAGTCATACAATAAACATTGTTAACGTTCACGAAGTCAGTTTTTATTATACCGGTTTAAACAACGTGCCTATGATAGTAGATCGTCTCTCAGTATTCATTAGGAAACGAATCCTACAGTTAGTGATTTAGCACGCCCATCTCTATTTTTAGTGGATTTGTTTTGTTTATTTTTTTATCAACGTTCTAACCTAACAAGTAAACGTAATAGAGAAAAATAATTTAACGTTTGTAGTGACGTACGGAATTATAAAAAGTGCAGATTTATGATTTTATCATATTTATATAACATTCTAAAGTTTAAAAAATGGGAGTTATTATTCTTCGTGACAGTTTTTATCGGTTTGAAATGGTCCAGGATTATTACGTTCCGACCAGACGTAGATCATTTGATCGAATTACATAAATGTCCAGCATGTTTTGGTACCTCTGCTTGTAACGATATTCGTAAAGTAGATATCACACCGTACGATTCCTATTCAGCATTTTCTTACTTCTTCGGGGTAAAGAATGTATTTTTCGGGTTCCTTGATGGAAACAAGGTTCTGTTAAAAAAGTTGGCACATTCGACCGAATTAAATGAATTCGATCGAATGCTTTGCGAAAATAAGAACTTTGCTCATATTTGTACAAGGGATTTAGAGAAACTGTACAATGAAACGAATATTAATTTTTACGAGCTTGTTGTACAAGAAGTCACGTTAGATTTTACAAAGGATAACTTGAGTCGTTTAAGAGTTTGTCCGAATACACAACGTTTAAGCAATCTTTTACAGCATATATATCTTAATAATAAGCACGTTGATTCCAAAATACTTGATATTAATATTTGGACGTCCATAGTTCTTAATCCCGAGCCTCTCATACTTCAGGTATTTAAATTAATTTAGAATATTTAATAGATAAAAGCCATAAATTAGGTCTTTTGGATACTTGTAGGAAAAAGCAGAAATTTTCTCCCTCTTTCACTTTCCAAATATAAATTATAAATACCATGTCATGTCCTAACTCGTTTAAAATTTGAATAGAATACATTTGGGCAATGCTATGTACACGGACATTGAATAGGAACAGTAGAAGAAAATAGATATGAAATGTCCATCAATTTTAAGAACATCTCCCATAATAAAATATAAAATATTATGGATTTGTTCATAGATATTATCTGTGGACAAAAATTGGCCGGTACCAAAATATTTGGGTGCATGCGGACGTATTGTAATCGAAGAATACATCGGATTACCGTTGACATCTTACTATAACAAACCGTGGTTACTCAGAGCTAAAATAGCTTCAAGTATTTTAAATGCTGCTCACATGTTCACTTATAGAGACAATGACTTTGGGTTTTATTTAACCGACGTATCAGCCGATAATATAGCCATCGATTCGAATAATAATGCAAAGTTCGTGGATTTAGAAAATATGATTATTGTTGATAAAAATTTTTTATCCGAAGGTAATGGCATTGCAAATCTAACGTACCGTATTTAATCAAATATAATATATATGCGGAGCGATGTTAAGTTTTGAACGAATAATATTATTCAGTAGTTTGGTAAATATATTTTTAGAAGAATCAACAACTTGGAACCGATTACAAGAAAATACTGAAAACTTGAATTGCACAGATTGTTTAGTATATTCTCCCATTGAAATATGTGATCACAAAATCAGCGATCACAATTATTATGCAATATGTAAGGTCAGTTATTTAAAAGCACAGGATAATTACTAACAAAGTATAAATAACAGTGTATATATCAGAGAAAACATTTTTTACCTTAACATTGTCTTGAGTGAAAAAGTTTTACATTTTACAGATATTATTAGCATTTAATATAAATAACAGTGTGTTTCCTGATGGTCTTCTACATAATATACCTGCAGATATATTAAAGAATTATCCAAATGTACGATATTTAACTGAACAATGCGTCACACCTCAGAAACCATTCACTAGAATAATTGCAGGAATGCAACTTAAAGAATTACTAGATACTATAATAAAAGACGAGGAAAAATGAAGAAATAAATTAAATCAAGATGGGTTAGTGTTTAGAATTATTGAACAAATATTTACAGAAGCGTCGTGTCGTATAAAAGTTTTACATAATATAGAAAATAATTATTTTTATATATGTACATATTATTAAACAAATTTGTAATATTTCAATGTATTCCTATTATATTAAATAATGTTTAAGGAAAGTTGAAAACCTTATAAATAATATATTTTATACATACAATGTTTCAACACAAAACACGAAATTTAGAACTGATAATAGTAATACATTAGTAATTTGTAATACTGCATGCAGAAACTGATTCGAATACTCATAGTGCTGAAAACACTAGGTGCAATTTTTTAACAAACGCACGACTTAATTATCGAACAAAAAATGAATAGAAATGTGTAATTATTACATCGTTTAATTTTTCGATGAATGTACAAACTAAATATATATACTGTCAAATTCGTACTGGTTTTATAATTTATATTAGAAAAAATTGTACTATACATTTTTGTTCTAGAAACTCGTTTCGATTTAATCAACATAAAAACTTATGTATCGTTTAATGGTATATTATATTTAGTAATTTGTGTTTCTAGCATCGAGATTCTCTCCTCCAGCTTTTGTATTTTATTGTCTTTCTCTATAATGTCGCTTCTTAATTGAGCTATAGTCACGTCTTTATCCTCGTTCAAGTTTTGCAACAGTTGACTGGTCGATGGCCGTTTTTTAGGATCTGTTTGTACTAATTGGCTTACTATATGCGCCTGTAAAAAAATTAGTTAGTTTTATCTTTAAATACTTTTCCTTTTACCAGAATTATCAAATTTTGTTTTAATGGTATACCCATTTAGGATAAGTAGCGGTTAATGTTGTCGGTATTTGACCTCTTTTCAAACTCTGAATTATTTCGATCCGCTCCATATGAGTTTCTGTATGTACTAACAATTCTAGAAATACTATTCCTAGACTGTATATATCGCTCTGGAATAGTAAACATTCATTCAATATTCTAGTCTGGAATCTTAAAAAATCAATCGAAAAAACAGTACTTTAGGATCGCATTTTCCTTGGAGTTGTTCCGGTGCAGCGTACATATGTGTACCAAGTATAGAGTGACGATTTTCACTTTGCAATGGACAAGCCAATCCAAAATCGCCTAGTTGTATTTGAAGTCGATTTGATGTTGAAATAAATATGTTACTTGGCTGAAATAGAATAAAACGTTTACGTATCCAATAATCGCTAAAGTAATGTTTCGATTCACTGATAGCTCAAGCTGTAATTTATTAATCGTTGTTTATGCAAATAAAATATTAAAAATGTTTTAAACCGCGAAGTATTAAGATATAGGAATTCGTAAAACATAGACTTTAGTACTTTTACTTCTGCCCATTGCTAGATGCTAAAATTAAAAGATATTGCTAGAGTATTTCATTCAGTACAAATCCATTGTTCTTTTGCTACCTTTATATCGTGATGTACAATTCCACAGGAGTGTATGTAGTCCAAACCACAAAGAACTTGTGTTAACACAGCAATGATCATTGTCTGCGAAGTAAGTTCAATCCTTTCATCGAGCCATTGTTGAAGCGTTTTTTCGCAAAGGGTCATTTGAATGTACAACGTTGCGTACTGTTCATTCTTCAAAAAGAAATTTTTTTAATCAAAATTAAATTCTATCTAAAAATTTTCAATTGTAAGGTTTAGATAAAGAATTCGCACAAACCACTGGGGGTACGTATGAGCAAAGTTTGTTGTTGCTATTAGATTCTTCCCACGAATCGCTACCATCGGTAGAGTTTGTACCGTTTTCTGTTTCATTATCATTACAATTGCTATCGTTTCTGAAAGATATACTATTCGAATTAGTTTTCTCCGTGCTTTCTTCGGTAACATTTTCGATTATTCGATGTCCTATAGTATTAATTGTGGTATTAAGTTCATTAAATCTGTGTTCATCTTTGGTTTGAATGTACCTACCGGATTTGTAATCTATCTTTTTACTATGTTGCTTTAATTGTTTATCCTGTTCGTAGTTTTCTTTGTATACCGACTGCTCTCTAGTCTGACTGTCCCAACTGTTATTACAATTCGATTGGCTCTGTGAATTAAAGCTTTTATTTGCACATGACTTGTATCTGCTTTTTCTTTTATCCGCAGAATTTAGTTTGCTCGGAGAATGACTTGTAGATGGTAAACTTTGTAGAAAGGCTGGCGGTAATGTTGGTTCGATCCATGCGCCTTTATACGAAACTATGTTGGTATGATTTAATTTAGCAAGAGTTTTAACTTCTTCGAGATGGTGCATAATACTTTTAACTCGGCCAGAACGTACTATTATTTTTTTCACTGCGTATTCAATACCATCGAGACGGTGCAAGGCTTTATAAACATTACCAAATCCTCCGGAAGCAATAAAACTTATTTCTTCAAATTCTCTGTAGTACCTGGACCAACCTGTCATCAACGGACTGTATTGAAGTAAATGTATAAAGATCATTGTCTATTTGCGCGAAACATTGGTAAAGCTGATTTATTTTAAACGTTATACTTAGAAATGTGCAGTGAATTTTCACAACCGGTTGCTGTACGTGCAACCGCGATCAACTGGTATACTGCTTGTTGATATTGTCCCCTTAATGTATCAAATTCCATTAAATTGTAGGAACTATCGATTAATTTCAATTCGTGAAGTCTATCGCAGATTGCTAAAAAGAAATGTTATAATTAAAATTAAGAGAAACAGATCGAATTTAATCCTTTTTAGTAACAAATGAGAATTACCAATATATAATTTGTTCCTGGATGCTTTATCACCTTCGAAAAGCGTGCAAAGCTGTTGTATAAGCGATCCGATTAAAAGACTAGTTGACGGTGCAACTACGGTCACAATTTGTCCATTACTTTGATTAGTGTTATTGTCCATGCATATTGTAGATCTTGTATTACTGCCTAATAACAATATTAACGATACAATCAAATTATCAAAAAATAATAATATGCGTATCTTAATGCTAACCGTATTCCTATGAAGCTTCGAAGTTTATGTTACTTACCTACATCAAATGTAGTTACAGTGGATAAAATGTTCCAAGGATTAATTAACGATGGTGTTTTATCCATTTTTATATTTAAAATCGTTCAGTTGTCACATTAGATAGTACAGACTTCTTGCAGCCTTTGATATAGTCGGTAGAATATTTTTTATTTTTAGTTATTCACTTAATTCTCTGAAAAGAGGTACAAATTACAAATGTTTCAATTTGTAGTTAATAAATCTCTTTCACCCGAGTGGATTATTATTTACTTTTTAAAATGAAAAAAAGCTGCAATGAACAGTTGCTCATTTTCCCGCTATCCTCTAAAATTCATGAAATGAAACATATACCCTTTCTTTTAGAAAACTATTCGGTTGTTTATCGTTTATTCAGGCCAATAATGCCATGTTTAAGAATACCACACAACAATTTCATTTCACGGAGTTTAAGGATCAGACTTCAAGTTTTTTGGAACGTTTTTTTCTTCTTAATAAAAACATTTTCATTTCAGCAGTTTATCGTTACACAGTTTTCATCGATAAATGTTAGCGTATCGAATTGTTATTTTTTAGATACGGTCTAATACAGCTACTTCAAGTTGCAGAGTCACTGAACTGCATTTTTTATTTCCACGTCTACGTCATATAACAAAAACATTTATTTCAGGGCTGATTTAGAAAACGAAATTTGGGGACATCTGAAGTATTGTAAATCACCTTAATCATATTTTGTCCAATATAACCTCTAACGGAACATTGGTTTCAAAAACATTAATTCAACTAATATTTTGAAAAAGGGGTTCATGAATTTCGTCCATGTCAAAAGGGGTCATAGAAAAGAAAAATTAAGAACCACTGATCTGGCTAATATATGACTAAATTGATCATTATTAATTTTAAGAGGTCGGTTCGTTTTGAAGGTTTTCATCTCTTGCATGTAATTTTAGGATTATGCAATATTGGAAAGAGAAAGCTAAACAAAAACGTGTTCGTATACACGCGACCTTGAAATGCAATAGACTGTATAGTGCAGTTGGTGGCATACATTGTTACACGTGGGACTAAGTCATTGACCTTAGAAACACTTTCTACTTTCTATTTAACACGACTATGTCGATTCGACTTACTTTAATCCCCTTTCCATGTGTTTATGTAGACTATGCACTACTTATACGTTGTTTTTTCAAGTAATGTAATATTAAATAAACAAAGAACTGCTGTCCAATATTAAACAAGAAATTAATTCAAAAGATTAGATTAGACTAGACTAGATTAGATTAAAGATTAATTTAAAAGATCATCGTGATTGTTATTATTTTTTGCGGTGCTTATACAGGGTAGTAGATCGAACAGAACTTATAGTGTTTGGGTTAGGTTTGGGTTTGTTTTCTATATTTCATGACGTTATTCTTTGTGTAATTTTCATTGCCTAAAAAAAACTTTTATTCGTGTAAAGAAAACACGTAGAAGAAGCTTACTACAAACGTGTACTAGAAATCATAAGTATCAGAAATAATAAGGTTAGCACATTCGCGATCGGTAATGTAGTTCTATGTCGTTCAGAAATTGACGTTACTGCTAACCATAAGGCTTATGTATCACACCAGATGGCAACCAATGTGTACAATTATTATTTGTTTAATAAATAAAATAACAATAATGTTATAATTATCCAACCAATAATAATATCTCTGAATATAGAAATACTATAATATTGTACGATAAGAAATTGATCATTCATCGGTCGTTTTTAACAAAATAATCAGTATCTTCGCTACAAATTTTTGTTCAAATACCACGCTATAATAACAGCTAACATTTTGACGGCCATTGTCACGTATACGTGATTTTATTGTTATGACACAAGTGCGAAACGGCGTAAGTTAAGGTACGAATGTATATAAATTGTACATGTATTTGCCATAACTATCGACACGTGGGTCCATGAATAAGCACGATTGGTCAATGAAAAGGAAAAGGACAGGTTCTGTGTGTCCTCCTTTCCCTTTGCCATTTTGGTTTCGGCACGATTGCGAGTTACTTCTAAGGCCCGCCGCTGGCATAGCTTAAAACAAGTCGCGTTGAGATTGGTCAAGGTACGACATTGCTCTAGAGTTGATTGCTACCTCGACCCTCACCCCACCCATTCTTCCCGCCCCGCCCTTGATATTTCTAGTTGGTCCATGCCCCCACCGCCGTCATTCGACCTTTTCTATCTTCAACATTCGGAACCTTTGTCGATCTCATCGTGACCCCGACACTGTGTGTATTTGAGCCACGTAAGTCGCATTGACCCACGTGCCTCCCATTTCGTAACGCCAGCGGCTCGATTCATGAACACAAAGATTACAAAAATATTATATATCACTCGAGAACGATAAGAATATTACTATAAGAAACTATGAATACAGGGATACGAACAAACTCAGCTGATTCAGTTTAAGATACTCGATTGATCTCGAACAAACTCGGTAAGTTTAATAAACGATATGAAATCATATTACACGTGAATATGGGCTGTCGATGTGTTGATCGTTCCTCGAGATTATATTTCAAACACATTACGGAATTAAAAAAAAAAAGTAACAAAATGTGTCGTGTAATTGCATATTGCGATTGCAATTTTAAACGGCTATCTTATCTGCATCCACGCGAACGACACTGACGTATTATATCTTTCGAATACACTTTAAAGTTATACGTCTATAAACGTGTTATATAACATTGTAGCGTGCCTACTACTATCTTCCTCTATAATTTGAATCCAAATGCACTATAACGATTACATCTCGCGAAACCACGAATTTTTTAACGCGTTGATCCGCCACCTCAGCTGTATGTATGTATACGATTGAATTCCATTTATATAAACTTGACGGGCAGTGATCGAAAACAGTTATAATATCGGTTTCGATTCTTGGATAATAACTGTTATGTAGCCTGGGAAAAATTTTAATGGGAGATTCTAGAGGCCAAAATAAGACGAAAATCAAGAATACCAATTTGTCGATTGAGGCTTTATTAAAAAATTAGTAACGTTTAAAATTCCGCCCGTATTGAATTTTTTTCTCGAAAATGCGCAAGATTTCGGGGGTATGTCTATTCACCAAAAATGATTGTAATTCGCCCCCATAACCGAAAATAATTTTTTCAGAACGATTTGAAATTTTTTAATTTCACCGAGAAATTTGTCCACTTAGTGAATTTTTTTCTCGAATCTGGGCAGGAATTCGAGGGTATGCCTATTCACCAAAAATTATTATAATTGATCCCCGCAACCGAAAATAATTTTTCCAAAACGATTTGAAATTTTTTTTTCCCGTCGAAAAATTTCACACACTTTCGAATTTTTTTCTAGAAAATGCGCAGTATTTCGGAGGTATGTGTATTCACGAAAAATGATTGTAATTGACCCCCACAACCGAAAATAATTTTTCCAAAATGATTTGAAATTGTTTTTTTCCGTCGAAAAATTTCGCGCATTCTTGAATTTTTTTCTCGAAAATGGATAGGATTTCGGAGGTATGTGTATTCACGAAAAATGATTGTAATTGACCCCCACAACCGAAAATAATTTTTCCAAAATGATTTGAAATTGTTTTTTTCCGTCGAAAAATTTCACGCATTCTCGAATTTTTTTCTCGAAAATGGATAGGATTTCGGAGGTATGTGTATTCACGAAAAATTATTGTAATCGACCCCCGCAACCGAAAATAATTTTTCCAGAACGATTTGAAATGTTTGAATTTAGTTGTTAATAACTTTTTAACCAAGCCTCCATCAACAAATTGGTATTCTTGATTTTCGTCTTATTTTGGCCTCTAGAATCTCCCATTAAAATTTTTCCCAGGGGTGGCCGAACACCTTGTATATTAACATTTCTTAATATGGAGGTCTACTGTACATTATACCCTGTCTTTTTTTACGTTTCTCTATAACGAATGATGTTACGATAGTGACCCTTCGTCGATACGCGTTCGCAGATTCAGATAATGGAGATTGCTCAGGGGGACCCCAGCTTGACGGTATCGCAGCATTATTATGCTGCTGAAATTCGATGTTCAAATCTTGTGTTTGTCCGAGGGGTGCCGTACAGTCATACCCTGACTTAGGTTTTCTCGACTTACGTCGTTTCTAGTAACGATAGGCGTTTATTCAAACAATTCGATTCGTATTTGCACGCGTCGTTTTATAATTATAAATACATCTCCCTAGTCGTTTTTACCAAATGATGGCATTCCGCTAGGAAAACTCAAGAATAGCTACGTTATAATATGTCTCATCGTTTAAAAACACTTCCACTATCGTCTGATGTTATCAAACATTTTTTGGGAACATTGAAAATGATCATTAACAAAATACAATATTAGTAACATGACCACGTTCAAGTGTTATAAAGAGGATAATACGAGTCGTATTATATCTTCGAAATAAGCATGTATATATTTTATTTTAATACACTATATTTCATTTTGACAATTATTGCATATTGTAGTAAAATAAATTAATAAATTTTACAAAAAATTTGCTCGATATGTAAGATGGCCAGATATTTTTTACAATCTAGTGTAAAAATCGTTTTTCTCGTAGTTAAAATTATTCCTGATGGACCATAACCTGCAAAATTTTATTGTTGCTAGATACGGCAGTTAGTGTCATTGTCATCTATCACTGCTGTCGTCTGTAACGCGGCTACTACCACTATCTAGAGGCGGTACGCATACATATACAGAAATCGACGCACCGCAGGCGTCGTCCTCGTCGGCGCACGCGGCGTCCAATGCCCCGTCCTGAGGCAGTCGTCATGGTTTTCACCCAGCACACGTGCACCGCGCGCAGTGGGTCATTGCTCTCCTCCGTTCGAAAGCAAAATCGTTACGACGCACGACACTTGTCCCAGGCATGACCACGACTCAGTCGAACGAAATTTGGCTGCCCGTGGACAGATTACATGCTAACGTGCGTTTAAAAGCCAGCTCAACAACCTTCCAGATTAGGTTTCGACGTTAGAATATAGCGATGTAATTACCGATGGCAAACCGAATCGTTTTGAATCTGCTTGTATGACGAAAAATTTGAACTTCGAATCGCTTTGAATCTGCGTATACAATGAACATCCTGAATCTCAACTTTGAAGCCATTCGAAGTTTTCTTAAACTACGATTCGAATCACTTGAAACATGATTCAAGGCCTGAAACCTTTGAAAGTATAGAATCTTGAAAATTCTATAGAAACTCTAATATTTCTCTGAATCAGAAACAGCTTTAAATAGTATATTGTCATTAAATAAATTATAGTTTTAGTTAATAGACTTCGTTTAATATATCTTATTCGGTATATTTTTCATTTTTATGCTTTCTAATAAATAGTTATAAATTATACAGGGTGAAGAATATAGAGAATTTATTCGGTGTTGGAGAACTCGTATTTATAGAAACTACGAATAAATATGTTTATCCGAATATTGTAAAAGATAATTTTATGATAAGTTCCGAAAAATTGGATCATGACAAGAAATTTTATTTCTAATACGACATCGACTCGAAACGTGCGGTGTACTTACGCCATTAAACGATAATTTCTTTTTAATACCGTACGCCTAGTATCAATCCCATCATTGATTATATTCGATAGAAATCGAAAAAAGAATTGAAACAACACTATGTTATGAATAGAAATCAGTCTAGACAGGCTATTGTTAGACTTTTTTTATTATTTTCTAAAAAGAAAACCGTAGACTATTTTGTATCGGAATTTACCACAAAAAATTTTAATGGGGGATTCTAGAGGCCAAAATAAGACGAAAATCAAGAATACCAATTTGTCGATGGAGGCTTTGTAAAAAAGTTATTAACGTTTGAAGTTCCGCTCGTACTGAATTTTTTTCTCAAAAATGCGCGGGAATTCGGGGATATGTCAATTCACCAAAAATGATTGCAATTGACCCCCGCAACCGAAAATAATTTTTCCAAAACGATTTGAAATTGTTGAATTTAATTGTTAATAACTTTTTAACGAAGCCTCCATCAACAAATTGGTTTGTTGGCTAGTTGCCGCGCATAGGACAAGTAGGTACTGTTAACTTCGTTAAACATATTCCTTTTACATAATACTCGCCACAATGACTAAGCATGTATAGACAGTTTTAAAAGTATTCATCTACATTTATTGTAAATATTTTATACCAAAGATCACTCTAGAAATGATGCCTAGTAGTAATGGGAATAACAGCATAAGTAAATACATTTCTAATGCACGTGTACGTTCAATTTTGCGATTAGCTGTACGTACAGCAGTGTATATTCGGCCGCTGATAATGAATCCATGATTAACTAAATTTATCGTAAAATGCTGTGGCGTCACGTACGCGTGTATAGTATGGCGTCCCGCTAAAGGACGGAGAGATACGCACATCGGTCTCTCTGTCGTTCGGCGGTATACTCGCGCAGCAGGGTCGTCGGAAACCACGACGGCTGCCTCCACGTGCTGCGGAAAGCACTTATTGTTAGTCGCCCTAAATTGTAGGTCGCCGTCGGTATCGCGGTGGTGGGGGTACGTCGGAATGGTGGGGCAAGGTAGAGCAACGCGGTTCGGCCATGATCGATGATTTCCGTCGCTGTTCGGCACGGCCAGGCGGTAAACATTGCACAGTACGATTGGCCGTGTCCTGAGGCGGGTCCTTTGGTTTTCAAGTTTCAGTTTTTCGTCGGTATCGAGCGGCAAGAAGTGATAAACGAACGCGACATGTTTTAAAAAAGACACGTGCATTCGTTTTTACTCGTTCCTTCGATCTTTGCTAGTTATTTTGTTGATTTGTGCTGATTATCTAAAGGATGACGAGACGCAGTGTGGGATATCGCGACTGTGGAATGATCTAACAGGAACTACACAGGTGGGTGATGTTGACGTTTATGCAGCTGGTGTATTTGTCCAGCCCATCGAAATTTCTGCGTAAATTTTGAATGTTCGGTATTTGTAATCACTATATTCGAATGGATATATTACTTTTATACGTTTACATAAATTCTTTGTAGACTTCGGGGCTAAACTCGGAATGCTCTATTAAACTTGCTTTCATTTTCTTCGTTTATTAAAATGTTTCAGGAGTGTCCCGAATTTTAATGACCAGAATTTGTTGGTATCTATCGGACTGAATAAATTTTATATAAATATAGATCGTTTGATGCTTTATCGAAAAATTATCAGAAAAACAACGGAATACGAACACTATCAGATTTGGGGATACCGTGATACGGTGTAGGAACACTTACGTTTAGTCTGTTTGCGCGAGATATGTTTACTAACTGAGGTTGTCAAACACTTTGAAATTAATTTTCGTTGGTACTATTAGTATTAAACTCCGTAATTTCTCGATTGTTTACGAATCGAGAATGTGGAGAGGTATACAGCTCGTTTATGGTTTCTGCAAAGGGAATGCCCGATCTGCTACTATGGGTGGGATCATACTTTAGCTTCCATCGCCCAATCTCGTTTCATGTTTGTCTGTGAAAATCTCTAAAAGAAAAAACATGTCGAACGAGCCTAAATTGATATGAAAAATCATTTAGACCCATGCAAAGGCAAAATTCGAGATTTCTGTAAAACGTTCATCAAAAATGTCGGGGAAAACTATAAAAAAAAAGTTTGATCACATATATGTATATGTATATATAAATTTGTATTTCAATGATAATCAATATTTTAGAAGTTACGATAATCTTAATAGAGGCCCTTCAAAAGAAGCTGTCTCCATATTTGCCATGATTCCGATCGTTCTGCTCGTCAAAAATGGAAAATCAAAAAGTATGTTATTCAGTATGGACATGATTGTAGCCGTAACTAGAATACTGAAAAAATATTAAAAAATAGACATTTAGAAATACTTCAAATTCAAGGAATCTATTTTTTGTTTTTTTTTTTTGCCTGTAATGTGCTAAAAAATAGTATAAAGCATCGAATTTGGAAAATCGTAGTTCAAACGATAGATACACATATGCTGAAGACTTTCCAAATCTGTTACCATTTGGTCCACTAGAGCTTGAGATACCATGGTAATTATTTTGAAAAATTTTACATTACTGTGGAAAGGTGCATCGTATACATATCCGTTGACAGAAATATGTTTGGACTTTCAAAGAACAAAACAAAAAAAAATCCATTTTTTAAAGAGTAAAATAACCCCCCATAATAGTCTATGTGAATAAATTTTCTTTTTATTTAGACCCACAAAAAATTTGGTAAAATTCGAGATTTCCCTAAAAAAGTAATCGAAAATCGAGCGGCGATTTTTGAAGAATAAGAAAAGTCGAGAAAACCTAGAAAAATTCGAGCCGTTTCGAGCGACCAAGTTCGCCGGATCATCGCCTTGGCCGCGAACTTCGGCTCGCGGCGTTGTTTTCGCGATCGATTGTATTTTCATATCCTTGAAGATACCTATGTACATATTGTCGCGCGAAGGGAAAAAGGGTGGGGGGTCGGAAGGTGTACGGAAAGAAAAAAAAAAAAAAAAAATATCTACACACGCGAGAGGAAGAGAAAGATCGCGATAGATTCTCTTAGAAGAGGCGATATGTATCGCAATCCGTGATGTAACTCAACGTCCTTACTGCGCGGCGAGTTGCACGAGGTCGGTGATCGCTATAAAAAAATGCCGCGAGTACACGTGGAGGCAGCAGCAGGCGGTTTCCACCGCGACGCGGCGCGGCATTGCACCACCGCCGACCGCGACGACTGCCTCCCGGAGAGGGACCCGCGCGTGCAGGTTTAACCCAGCCTTAACCTATTCTGAACCGACGACCTCGTAGGAACGTGCGAACAACATCGGGTTTCTTCAATAAGCTTGCCCCCAGACTCTTTCCATATCGATGTTTTTCCATTTTCTTTCCCTTTTTTCGAAAACAGACCTTTCGAATTCAAGGAAGCATCGTACGGCAATAGGTCGTATTTTTAGGCCCGTTCTTAGCTGTATTGCTGGGGTGATCCTTCTCATCCTGTTTCATATCTGCTACAATGCAGTTCGATTTATTCCGATACCAATCGAGGGACAAACAAATAGAAATACTCTGGTTACGCAAATTTCTATCGCAGCGTTACAACACGGTGCAGTTTATGTAAACACTTTCTTCGCCTGTAAAATTAACATTTATTTCCATAAACGTCGTTCCTTGATATTTTTATTAGCGGCAATATGCAAAAGTCACCGTGTTTGTACGTCTGTTTAGAATAAAAGTCTTATTAATTCTCGTCCGGTGGGCGCCGGATCCATTTTTACCCGTGGAAATTGTTTATTTTATAATCGTAATGTTTTTTTACTTTTTCTGAGTCGCAATAATAGTACACGAACTTGTAAAAATGTACGATAATAATAGACAAAGAATTTACAAATACAATAATGTAAAATTTTAGTCAGAAAGCTTGTATTAGAATAGGAAATAATAGAATTCAGATTCGGGTAAACATGGATCCGGAGTCAGAGGTGTTCTATTTAAAATTCGTAATATTTATTGAGAGAGTATTTATGTAGCATAAAAATATTAATTTATTTAAATTAAAATTTAAAGGGAGCGGCGGGATTGAATTTTGTTTATTGAAAAAACTACAGTTAATTTGGATTGAACTTTCTCGGGGCTATAAAAACAATTTTCTTAAAATTAATTTCCTCTAATATCAAATCTATTTTTTAAATTAAAAAAAATAAACAGCCTGAAAGAACAATTATCTAAGGAAAAAATTAACTTAATTTTATGAATAATGGTGAAACATAGTTTTAGATTTTTATTTGTATGATAAGAAAATGCGCACGAGTCTGAGGGTATAAGTAAAAATGGCTGAGTTGCGCATGAACCTGTTGGAACGAAATATCAAAAAATGTTTCGAACAGTAAGGGATTAAACGAGGAAAAGAAATGAAAAATTTCTAAATATGACAGGTTCGCGAGTCGATGATACATACATGGTATATCATAAGTAGGTTTGGCAGGATCGAGGACGGAGAGAAGTTGCAGGATGCGTGTGCGTGCGCGTGCGTGTCCGCACGGGGCGTCGCGCGATTCGTGGGCGTTTTTTTTGGATTTATAGGGGACGAATGGAGGGGGTGGGTGTCGGGTGGAGTAGGCTGTGTTACCCCAACGATTCTAACCGGCGCGTAATCAAGGCGTTTACACACAGTTACGTTCGCACGCAGGACAATGTTCCTGGTCTCCTCTTCCTATCTACTTCATCTTCATCTACCTCACCAAATATTCCAATGTTTAAATATATACGCTGTTGATATTGTTATTGTACAGGTAAAACAATATTTCACAGTTCTTGCCTTTCATTGAGCGTGGAAATTGGTTTCAGGATATTTGAAATCCTTTTTTTAAATTTGTACTTTTTAAAAGTTTTCATATATCGTACTATTTTAATTGTACCAATTTTGTTAAATAATTCACAACGATGACAAGAAATTTTCTTTGCAACGAGGCAATGTTATACTATATGTATATCCAAAAATTATATTGCTAATTATTATTATACACCGAATACAATAGCACAATTAAATCCTTTAGAAACACGGGGCACGCAGTATCAAAGTCGGTTAAATATCCTCTACGGTAATACCTATAATTGGTATAAAGCATTTCTGCAATTTCTGTAATTCGATGAAAAAAGATTACTTAATCTCTTACCTTTATTATACCTATCATTTCAAGATTTTCTACCGTGTTTTCTGAACGACGATCACAGTTTAAACGTTTTTTTTAAACCGTATATTATACTTAAAGTTTCATAAGTATACGACACTAATTTTGTTCGTTTCTTTCCAGATACATTCGTCGTCAGTGAACAATGGTGGGTAACTATAAAACAGAACCGCTTCTAAATACAATCGCGATGTCGGACAGTAGCGACAAGTCAGTGAATTCGGTGAAAAGTCTCGTTTGTAGTCCAGATTTAACAGTGTTCTCGCCGTCGACGTGCGGTTCTGAAACACCGTCGGCAAACGTGGAAGAGAAACCGTACCAATGTCTGATCTGTCAGAAGAGCTTCGATCAGAAAACCATGTACCAGAGCCATCTACGCTCGCACGGTAAGGAAGGGGAGGATCCGTACCGGTGCAACATTTGCGGGAAAACTTTCGCGGTTCCCGCGCGACTAACGAGACATTATCGTACGCACACTGGCGAAAAACCGTACCAGTGCGAGTACTGCAAAAAGTCGTTTTCCGTGAAGGAGAACCTGAGCGTGCATCGTCGGATCCATACAAAGGAACGGCCGTACAAATGCGATGTGTGCGAACGGGCGTTCGAACATAGCGGTAAATTGCACCGACACATGAGAATTCATACCGGGGAACGACCGCACAAATGCACCGTCTGCTCGAAAACGTTCATCCAGAGCGGTCAGTTGGTGATTCATACGCGCACCCACACCGGGGAAAAACCGTATGTCTGCAAATCCTGCGGCAAAGGATTCACTTGTTCGAAGCAACTCAAGGTCCACACGCGAACGCACACCGGGGAGAAACCGTACACCTGCGACATCTGCGGCAAATCGTTCGGCTACAATCACGTGCTGAAGCTCCATCAGGTTGTTTCTTGTTTCTATCTACTGAATTAGGTTTACGTTTAGTAGTGCTCGCTTTAATTTAAAAAACGATTATTTTAACGTTAGGAATGCTAAATTTTAGCTATTATTGACATTAGGCAACGTCGGAACCTGTATATCGACCGCGTAATGACCATTTAGGCGGGATCATTTATAAATAATCATTATTAATAACCAGAATTTTATATTAATACCAATAACAGTTTCTTAACTCCTTGCACTATTTTCACGAGTCGAACTCGTACATATCGATATTCCGTCGATCGACATATCGTGTTTCTAGTTCCGTTGTTAGAGCTCGCTCCGATCATTCGTGCGTATAGGTTAGGCACGGCTTCTTCCGAATTTCGGCGCAGTGCAAGAGGTTAATTAAATACTGTTACCTGTTTATACAAGACACTATTACCGTAGTAACTTCATAGTTTAGATTTTTTTATTACATTAATGAATTTGCGGTGTAACAATGACCTGTTAAATGTTTCAGGTTGCCCACTATGGCGAAAAGGTTTATAAGTGTACACTGTGTCATGAAACATTTGGTTCGAAAAAAACGATGGAGATGCACATCAAAACCCATTCGGATTCCTCTGTCGCTGGATCTCCTCGGGATTCGCCAATCGAGCCGGAGATTGAGATCTCGCAAGCGAACAGTGTAAGCACTGCCAGTGATAAGGAGAATCAAAAGACTGATGAGCAAAGCGATGACACTGCTACTTACAACACTCCACGGGACTTTCCATACTATGTGTATTCCAGAGAGCAGTATTCGCAACCGCTCGTGGTGTCCGGCGAAGGCAGAGTCTTCGAGACGATGCCGACAGTCCCTGTTGAACAATACCATACGTTTCTGTACCCCGAAGTTTCTCCGACGTACAATAGTTTTGGTATCCAGACCAACGATTTTGCCGGAGATTGTTCCTCGCTTCTGAATTTACCGGGAAACGACGCGCGCAGAAGAGTCGAGGCTGCGTTGGAAGCAGTAGAGGAAGAAAGGCAGAGGGAATACGGAATCAAAGTCGATAGGGAACCAATCCTAACTCCACCGAGCAGTAACCCTGTGAGTCCTGTACCTTCGCCAGACCCCCTAGATCTGGCTATTCCTGTGCGAGAAACATTAATCCTTCCACCACGAAAGCGGTGCAAGATGATTTTAGAGTCAATGGAAAGTGAAAGAAGCGGCCTCATCGCATCGCAAAGACAGAACTCTGTTATTCAGTTTGCTAAGGCATCATAGTGGAAGAGACCAGTGGTGAACTGGTATTAATTTTGTTTACGGTGAGACATAATCCGAGTCTTCTGACAAGAACATCGGGAGCTAAATACGTACAGAAGCAGCGATGGGTAAAAATGATCAAACAGCTACTGAAAGTTGTTCGGAATTAAAGAAATTTTGAACGTACTATCGTTAACAAATTTTAAGTCTTGAAATAGTAGAAGAATTGAAATGTTTCCAAAGTATTATACACTTGCATTATTTTCAAATAATGCAAAACTTGTAGAAGAGAGAATTCAATGCCCGTCGCTGACAGAAAAAGACTAGAGAATTTTGTGCTGTAAAAAGAACGCGACTATGTTACCGGGGAATTTCATTGCGAAGTTTTATGATCTGAGACAGTTTCCATTATCATGTCGAATGATTTTTGCTACTGTCAGATTTCAGGTTTTCTTCAAACTTTCGAAATGGACTGTAAAGAATATGAGATGTCCATTGTGGGTTTAACAAAGTATAATTAGATCAAGTTTTCTCTTTTTATCGATACTAATTCTAAAGGGACGTGTAACTGTGACTTTGGATCGCGTACCAAGTTTTAGTAACAGGTCTGAAAGTGCATTTACAGATTTTGCACTACAAATTCAACTTTTTGCAAATCAAATTCATTTTTAATGCTACTTTATGTATTATTAACACCTTGACTGCCACGTCACGCATACATGGATGATAGGACTTTTCGCTATGAAATTAATAAAATTAATTCTCAAATTGAAATGTTAAAGGAAATAAATTTGAATGGGATTCATAAATTTTATTCCGTAGTTTACAATTATCTGAAGTCAAAGTTTTGGTCTGGCAGTCAACGTTTTAAAGTATATAATATACATATAAAAGTCGCATCTCGGTCAAACGATGAAGTTAAAGATAATTTAAGTAATTGGATTGACAATTTTTATGATTTTACACGCTTGAAAGTTTGAATAATGCTGGAAATCACGCTTAAATATTTCCCTCGTAAGCCTTAAACCATTAGAGGAACGTCCAATAATTTTACTACATCAAAGAATAATTTGTAAAATTACTGTTCGTAAAATATAGAGTCGCAGTTTCGAGAATTGTTTAAACATCGCGACGCAATTCGAGCTCGCCCTCATGTATTGTTCAACGCTTGAAAACAACCAGCGATCGTACAAAAATTGTGGGTTGGAAATGGCATAAAATGGTAATTTTATCGCGTAGAGTTAATTCGGAAATTGAGAAATCGACTTAACGGTGTTGGAAAAGAACTCCAATTTAGGCTTCGCGAAAATAGAAATTGACAAATCCAAGGATATTTTTTTTTCAGAATAAGAAATAATTTCATTTTGCTTCTAAGAGTATCCTTGGACTTGCGTTTTGAAAGATATTGTTTGCTTTGCTTTCTTCGATATTTAGCCGGCGTGTTCTGCGTCAATCTTGTTTTTTTCACGTTACGTGTACGTCAGTTATGTGTGTATATGCGTGCATGTGTGTATATATGGTTAACTGCAACGGACTACTGTAAAAATTAACGAAAATTGCTAAATTATTGTTATCGAAATGCTTGGAACGAACATGGTCGAGACCATAAACATATGTTAACCAACAGTTTGTTGCTTCCTTCAGTAAACGTACAATTTTTTTTTTTTTAAATATTACTTTATATAGACAAAAAAATATCTACATAATTTGTTTTACAAGGTTCTTTGTGAAATATCTTAAAACAGAAAATAGCGAGTCCGAACAAATTATCTTGAGTTAATTGCTAGATTTTATATCATTCCAGAGTTTCTTGAAATTTGTTCGGAAACCTATGCGAAGAAATTTAAAACAAACGTGTCGATTTTTCTGGAGCCTATACCGCCATATTCTTTCCCATTTCGGGAATGAAATTTCGACGTCGTGCGTGTTTTGTGTATCGTAGCGTTTTTAAATCTTATCCAATGTTCATGTAATGATCCAAATTTCTTGCCAAAATTACAAAGACTGACTATCGGTCTGAAAAACATTTTGTTCTTGCGTGACAAATTTTTAAGGACGCGCTGCCATCCTACGATAAAAGTGATATTAAAATACGCAATCATTCTATTTCGTCGTCGTTAGACTGGTACGATTGTTGAAACAAAATATGTTGACTAAATACTAAAAATAGTTCATATGTAACTTAATTACAATTAGAGCATTCGACCTTGTAATCGTTCATACGTTTGATTCTTCCAAATTACCTTTGCCTTTTGGTTTCTGTCGAATTTCTTAATTCTTTGAAAATCGAATCGCGTTGATTAATTTGTATCGGAAATCTAACCCGACGGAATTCGAATTTATTTGCGATATCGAAATCGTCGACAGTCGACAGAATTGAGAAAATTATATTCGCGAATAACGAATAAAAATTTCAAAGTGAACAGCACACTGACTTTGTTTTGCGTTTCGTTATTCGCAAATAAAATTTGCTCGTCGTTGATAGCTCATTGTCATTTGCGTTAAGGCCCCTTTGATAACATAATTGTTCAACGATTGTCGCTCGCTACTTTCGTAAAACTTGGCTGGTCTCGAAATGAGAATCTATGGTTAAATCCTGTACGTTTCGCTAAACTTTCGAGATTCAATACCATGATAATGATAATAGCAACATGTTAGTTTCAAGTACAAAAACGTTGAGTCGAGTTCGTGATTAAAAAAAAAAAAAATCTTCGAAATGCATAAAAAATACTGTTACATATATGCAACTGCCGACGAGTAGTATTTGCTACTTTAGGAAGGTTCGGTTTAGTGAAACAGATCTTACTGGAACAAACAACTGCAGTCTTCGCTGTAATAGTGAAATCGATGGGGAAGAAAGTACCAAACAATTGATATCTCTGTGATAAGAACTCCATAATGCCAGAGTATTGAGGGGAGCTATGCCCACTGCCAGTACAAGTGTGTGTATGTGTGTGTGTGCGCGCGCGGGTATGCATGCAAATTTAATATTAAATATTAAATCGTATTATCGCGATTAATCATTCATAGCCATCTGTATTTACATTTGGCTTTACTTCAGTACGACATAAAGTTTTATAAATTGAGGATTAATTTAGTGAAGGATTCGGTAAAGTGCATCGATTAATAATTTGATGTACGTTAACACGATATTACCTTACAAAATTCAATGTAGAAAGTTGCCATATTTAACGTAGCTCTTAAAAAAATCCTGCTTATCGCAGTAAACCCTCTCAATAGCGAACGACATTATTTTTAGCTCTTCGCTAACTTTTATTTTAAACGAATTCATATGATACGTTATGTATGAAAATATTTTTGAAGGATCAACAAATATAAGCCATTATCGAAGCTTATTGGCCTAACACTGGTTGATTGAAATACACATTGTTGCTCGGTGCAAGATAATGACTTTTCTGGGTGTATATTGCTCTTATCTTGGCACTATTTAAATTTTTCATTATAAAGATAGTGTTTTGCTTGATTTGTGGACAGAACTAAATGCAGAAAAGTTCAAAAAACAAACGCCATCCCATAGAGACTTATTATGAAGATCTTGCGCTTAAAGTTCTCCGATTTTAGAAAACCACAATGCTTAAAATATGATTTTGAAAAATGCACTTTGTAACCGAATCTACTAATGTTTTTATCTACAGTTTATAGAACAGCTTGCATATACACTGAGCCATGTTCATATTTTAATAAGTAATGTAATATTTATATAGGAGCGTATGTATGTATGTTATGTTTTCTTTTTTTTCTTTTCTTTATTACACATCCAAATTCGACACGTGGCCTATTTCTATTCGTGAGACGTTCACGAAGCTCGAGATGATTTTCTCATTCACGCAAGGAATATTGTAATTCTTGTTGATCGTGTGAATTCACGCGCGGCATAAAATTTTATGTGCAATCGTAACTTAAGTTCTCAGAACGCTTGGCCCCATCTCTAACAGCAAATATTTGCTTTTGATTGATCGAATGCTCGGCTATTTATTATAAATTCCCAACGAATCGTTAACCGTGAAATTCATAACGCCTAAGGTTAGCTTAGAATTAGAATATTTTTTCGTTCTTTCTTTTTCTTTTGTTTAAATTATTCGATCGAGAATTGGCCACGTGGTGTACTATGTCAAAAAGAAAATGCGAATTGTTAAGTATTACAATAATGACGAGATAAAGATTGAAACGTGCGGGAAAGGAGTCTAGTGTAATATTGTAATTATCTGTTATTACTTATTATTTTTAAGATACACAAAATGCATGCTGGATGGGACGTGTTTTGTCCCATTGTTGCGGGCGTGTGGAACTGATTACCCATGAAAAAGAAACGTTTTTTTTAAAGATTCGTTGTGTACAAGATGATTTCAACGAGATAAAAAACAAAACAATCTTGTATGAGTGCAACCAGAGACGACGAAGAAGATTTTTCTTTCGTTCTAAAAAAAAAAAACAGATTCCATCGGAAACGATGAAACGATTAATGGAACACGATAATTCCAATAATAAAAAATAATGAAAAAAGACTTCTTTGTCCCTCGAGCCGCCTCGCTGCAATAAACTTGATTGCCTTTGATTTTTATGTCGAAACATCGTTATGAGTTGTATAGTTTTTCTTTCTTTACTTATTGGCAGAAATTTTCCAGAATTATCGGAATCATCTTGATCATCGACAGGCACTAACGATTGTATTTCCTTGTTTTACTTCGCCAAAGTGCGTACGAATAATTTTAATAGTCAACTTCCGACAGGAAATATATTTATTTATTTAATATATATATATATATATATATCTATATCTATATATTATACACAGATGTATTTTTGGCCGAATTTCGGAACAAACTGTCGTGTATTCGCTGCATTAAAATATATTCTATTGTAAACGCTGTTTTTTGAAATTCTGCATCTAATTTTATCTAATAAAATAACGACGATGCAAACACGTAATAATTTGCAAATTGAAAAAATTGTTGGAAATTGCATGCCATTTTTTTTTATTTTCCATTATTGTACAGGCTATGAAAGGCAATAGGAATTTAACAAGCTCGACACGAGCAACGCAAAAATCACTATGCTGTTCCTAATACATCGTCTTCGCGATTTATTTGACTAACATAACCAACGGATTCTTTGCATTCCTGAAATGCATATCTTTAACACGTTGACTGCCAGTCTAAAATCCTAAAATTGTTTACGAGACCAAAACTCTGATTTTGAGGCAATTGTAAACTATACAACTTAAAAGTTGTCGTAATAGTTACTTTTCTAACCTCATTAAAATTTACGAAGCCTATTAAAATTGATTTTCTTTAACATTTCAACTTGAGAATTCGTTGTTTTAGTTCCGCTGTTAAAAGTTCTGTCACCCATATATGGCAGTCAAAGTGTTAACATACGTTTTAAGCATTTCTCGAAACATTTATTTAAACATAAATGTGTTTGGTGGATGATTTATGTTTCGATCGATTCCTAGATTCTTAACTATTTTCACGAAAGATTAAAAATTGAAAATAAACGCCAGTACGGTGCCAATTGCCTGCCATTGATAAATAAATAAAAAATGTATGTAACGTATATATATATGTATATATAGTGTGTTTCGTAAACTGTATCATGTCTAGCAAGCGTGATAAATTATACTAATTGATATTTTGATATAACAAGTACATCACACGTTGTGATTGTTTACTTTATTTCTTTTATATACATACATACATTCAAGGTTATGGCAAATTTTATACAATAATCGACTTCCCAAAACGTTTTTAACAAAACCGACATGGTCAGTTTTCACATGTAGGAATACATGTAAAAATTTACACAAATTAAAGTAAATTTATCATCAATTTGCTATCAATGTTTAGTGGAAATTATTTTTAAACGTCTATACGAATTTTTTCTGTCCATAACCAAAGAAGGAATATAACTCGTACAAGTTACATAATTCACGAGCATACATGTAATTTGCCTGACAATTAAACATACAACGTATCACAAAGATCATGTGATGAAAATAAGATTCAAGGAAAGCAAAAAAAGAAAAAAAAAATAGTTACTGTTTAATCATGACTATATATTGTTACGTTACTCTTTTAATGTAAATACTTTGAGCATTATTGTACAGTTATTTGTTGATTCATGATTTATGGTTAAATAAAATAACCGATCTTTTACTTTATACCAGTATGTTTTGTAACATCTTTCATGAAACTACTGGATTCAATTTCATTGTCATAACATAGTTAAAAAATAAACATTTTAGTTGTAACAGACTTGCATAACCTTCCTTTTTTGTATTATACATGTAACTGGAAAAAATGGATTCTTGACATTTCAGGAAAAAATCAGCAAGCTTCAACTAATTGCTCTGACAATAGGTCATGACGTATAAAACAATGGAAAGCACAAAATAGACTATTAATTCAAGAATTAAACCACAGACTAGGTATACAAGCAGACCTTTCACCCAACGTATATTTTCGACCCACTTTTATGGGGCTCTACAGCCCCATTACCATTTTCGTGTCACTCGCGACGTTACCAACAGATTTAGAAACAAACACAAGAGGAAAACGCGATTTCGCGATGGTAATGTTATTAATAATTGGTTCGTGCGACACGAAATCTTGACAAATATTAAAATAATTTTTACGAGAATACCAATCGCTGCATATGAACTTCATACATAGTACCTACTCGACGATGATGAGAATTAAACAATTATAAATAAAACTTAGCATTGTTTAACATTCCAACGCAACAGTTTGAACAATTCTTAACAATATGTGGTATATGGGTAATGAAAAGGCCCATTGGTATGCGTAAATAATAATTTCTCGCGAAATTTGTCTACCGGACGGGTTGAGATGGCTGACATGCGCTGTGCTCTCCCCACTCCTCCGCCACTGCATTAAAGGCTCGCGCGGAGACTTGTATGACCATTCTCGCGGGGGGCTCCAAGGGTGGCGGAACTCCTGGGATCATCCTAGGGTGACCAGGGGGACCACTACTGACCAGTGCCGGACGGTAATGACCAACGGTAAGAACTGTTTAAAACTGTTCTCCCCTCTTCTATTCTATCGTTTGATACCAATTTCGCTTCAATGAACTGATTTTGCCTTGCTTGGCTAACCGATATTGCTATAATATGAATATTTTCTTACTTTACAGTTGGCCCAGTGGTAACTATCCTATACACTGACAACAAGTAGTAAGTCAACCCCACTTATTTATATTTTATTATTTTCATTTGTTTGTTTGATGTGAATTCAACTCTATTTATCTATCTGATTTCATTTGGTTATTATGAATGTTCCTTTTCTCTGCTTCTACTTTTGCATTTTTACATTTCAGCTTAAATTCTTGTAATATTTTGCTAATATGCTCTGTGCAATTCCCTTTAGCTAGGTGTTAGATCATTTTTAAGTGTTTATTAAATTTCCTATCATATCTCACTAATATTGTGGCGGCCAAGGCACCACATACGCCTTAGCCGTTCGAAGCCGCTACAATGTATGGTTGCACACGAGACGATGGTTGCACACGAGACGATGGTTGCACACGAGACGACCAGAGCCGCGTGAGCCGAAAAGCCGTTGTCGTCGTCTCTGACCGTCTTTTGTTTTTGAAGGCCTCTTGGTACGGTGGCGATGATCGTACCAGAGAGTCGAGCGTAACCCGCACCACGAGTCACGTCGTTGTACGACAGCAACAATAAAATTGTGCGGAACGGAACAGAGCGGAGTCATTATCTTCCCGATCCCACATTGGTGACCCCGACGTGATCTCGCCGCGCAAGTAAAGTTTTTTTAAGAAAATTTGGACATTTTTTGTATACGGACAATATTAGTTAGTGTAGAGAAATAAGTGTATAGTGTTAAGGACATAAGAAAAGGACACGGTCTGACAAATAGTAAGCGCGGTGTGTGTGTGCGGTGAAACTATTTTTTTTTTGTGACTAAGACTGGTAAAATGACTGACCCTAACGTTAACGCAGGGACATCCGCGAGTGTGCCGTTGGCAGTTGATCGCGTCGCTGTACGGATACCCGAGTTTTGTAGTAGAGAGAAGTTTTGAGGTATCCAATGTAACGTCGGAGACCACGAAATTCGGGTACATTCTCGGCGCGTTAGGTGCGCGACACGCCGCGGAAGTAAGAGACATTATCATGAATCCCCCGGCCGCGGATCCGTACACGACGCTAAAAAATGAGTTCATTCGCCGGCTTAGTGCGTCGCAGGAACAGAAAACGCGGCGGTTATTGGAACACGAGGAAATCGGGGACAGAAAACCGTCCCAATTTCTTCGTCACCTGCGCGGATTGGCCGGTACGGCTTTTTCGGACGGTGTATTGCGGACGCTTTGGATGGGCCGACTACCTGCTAATATGCAGGTGATTTTAGCCACGCAGCGGGACACCCCGCTGGATAAGGTGGCAGAGTTGGCAGACGCTGTTGCGGATACGATGACACCGCGGGTACACGTCACGGAGGCCGCGATTACGGGCGTATCTACATCCTGCCAAATACCCCCGCCGGGCCCGAGCATCGAGGCCATGTTAAACATTAAGATGTCACAATTGGCTCTTTCCTTGAGGCAGGAAATTTCTGCCATCCGTGAATCCTTGGTGGACCAGGGGCAATCTTCCCGTCGCAGGTGGACCCACCGAAATCATCCAAACTCGCGCTACCGCAGACGATCTCTATCGCGATCGCGAGAGCGGCCCGCGGGAGGACAAATGGACCATCAAGGGAAATGCTGGTACCATTGGCGGTTCGGTCCGGCCGCGCAGAGGTGCGTTGCACCGTGCAATTGGAACGCCACGGATCAGGGAAACGACCTGGGGAGTCGTTGATGGCGGCCAGCGACACAAATCCAGCATCACGCCGCCTCTTCATCTTAGACAACAGCTCGAAGACGGAATTTTTAGTAGATACCGGGGCCGATTTGTGCGTTTTTTCCGCGCCGCCTGCTAGGCGGATTGCGAGAAAGATCGGAGTACCAGCTGGCGGCGGCGAATGGGAGTGTAATTAACACCTACGGGACAGTGTCGTTAAACCTGCACCTCGGCCTACGACGGGATTTCGTGTGGCGATTCGTGGTTGCGGATGTTACAAAACCCATAATCGGGGTAGACTTTCTCGATCACTTCGATCTTATGGTGGACATCCGCAATCGTCGCCTCGTCGATCGGACCACGTCGTTAACGGTCCGCGGAACACGAGCCGAGGATGAAACGCCGTCGGTGAAGACAGTAGCAGGGACTACCGTTTACCACCAGCTCCTGATGCAGATGCCGGAACTTACACGGCCTAGCGGCACCCCGATGAGGACTACGCACCAAACGGTGCATTACATCGAGACAACCCCTGGACCACCCGTTTCCAGCAAGCCGCGGCGGCTTGCACCGGACCGGCTCAGGGCTGCCCAGAAGGAGTTCGACGCGATGGTGAAGATGGGCATCGCTTGTCCTTCGAAGAGCGCGTGGTCAGCACCCCTTCATATGGTTCCGAAGAAGGGCGAAGAAGCTTGGAGGCCTTGCGGTGACTATAGAGCGTTAAACGCACGGACAATTCCCGACCGATACCCCGTGCGTCACATTGAGGATTTTGCGCAACAACTGAGTGGCAAAAAGGTATTTTCCACAATAGATCTCGTCCGAGCTTATAATCAGATTCCGGTTGCGTCGGAAGACGTCGGAAAAACGGCCATTACAACGCCGTTCGGGCTTTTTGAATTCCCGTACATGTCGTTCGGGTTACGAAATGCCGCGCAAACATTTCAGCGCTTTATCGACGAAATTTTACGCGGTTTCGATTTTTGTTACGCGTATATAGACGACATTTTGGTCGCCTCAGAATCCCAAGCCGATCACCTGCGCCATTTAGAATTATTATTTAAACGATTAAAAGATTATGGCATTGTTGTTAATCCGAATAAATGCACGTTCGGACAGGAAGAAGTTAAATTTCTAGGCTATCGGGTAAATGAAAGCGGCACTCAACCTTTGCCCGGCAAGGTACAAGCCATAAAGTCATTTCCCCTTCCGAAAAACGCGAAGGATTTGAGGCAGTACTTGGGAATGCTTAATTTTTACCGCCGTTTTATCCCAGATGCCGCTCGCTTTCAAGCACCCTTGAACGACCTTCTAGCCGGCAATTTAAAGGGCAAGACCCTGATAGCCTGGACTTCGGAAGCGCGTCAGGCTTTCGAAAATACCAAAAATAGTTTAGCAAACGCAACCCTGCTTTCTCATCCTGCGGTCAACGCTCCATTGTCGGTTACCTGCGATGCTTCTGATTACACCGTAGGAGCTGTTTTACATCAGTACGTCGGCAACGAACGACAACCATTAGCATTCTTTTCTAAGAAATTAGGATCTGCCGAAAAGAAGTATTCAGCTTACGACCGGGAACTACTTTCTATCTATTTAGCAATAAAACATTTCAAACATATGCTCGAAGGCAGACATTTCACGATTTTTACAGACCATAAACCCATAACTTTCGCTTTCAAACAGAAATTAGATAAATGCTCTCCTCGACAATTCCGATACCTAGATTACATTGCGCAATTCTCTACAGATATTCAACATATTTCCGGTAAAGACAACGTCGTTGCCGATGCACTGTCCAGAGTGGAAACGGTTAACCACTCGATTAATTTCGAAGAATTGGCAAAATCGCAAGCCCAGGATGAGGAGTTGCAGCGGTTGTTGAATAGCGAATCTAGCCTGCGATTACGCAAAGTCTCCTTGCCTGGCACGTCTTCCGAAATTTTTTGCGATATTTCGACTAAGAATGTAAGACCTTATGTCACCCCTCCTTTCCGACGTGCAGTTTTTAATATGTTACATGTATTATCACATCCAGGTATTAACGCGACGATCAAGCTCATAACGCAACGTTATGTTTGGCCGTCGATTAAAAGAGATGTTCGCACGTGGACACGTTGCTGTATACCGTGCCAAAGATCAAAAATTTCCCGTCATGTGACTGCACCATTGGCTACATTTGTTAAACCTTCTGCGCGATTCGAACACATTCATTTAGACATAGTAATTTTACCGGTGTCCGAAGGTTTCAGGTATTGTCTGACCTGTGTAGACAGATATACGCGGTGGCCGGAAGCCTTCCCCATGGTCGATCAGGAGGCCCAAACCGTAGCTCGAACCTTTTATGACGGTTGGGTAGCGCGGTTTGGTGCTCCCGTACGGATTACCACCGATCAGGGTAGGCAATTCGAATCCAAATTATTTTTTGCGCTGAACAATTTAATTGGATCCACACGCCTTCGCACAACGGCGTATCACCCAGCGGCCAATGGGATGGTAGAGCGTTTTCACCGACAGCTCAAGTCGGCTATAAGGTGCCACGGATCCGACAAGTGGACAGAAATACTTCCGACGGTTCTACTCGGTATTCGTTCCGCCTGGAAAGAAGACCTCGGCGCTACCTCAGCGGAATTAGTTTATGGCGAGCCATTAAGATTACCGGGAGAGTTCTTGTCTTCGCATTCAGCGGAAGGCACAGAAAATGCTTCCGATTTTACTAATAGACTACGCAACCATTTTTCTAAATTGAGTCCCTCTAATGCTTCACGCCATTCCGTTAATCGTACATTCGTTTTCAAAGATCTTAGCAGTTCAACACATGTTTTCATCCGAACAGATTCAGCCAAAACTATTTTACAACCCGCTTATGAAGGTCCATACGCCGTAGTGCGCCGAGGCGAAAAAACATTTACAATAAACATTAGAGGTAAGGAAATAAATATATCAATTGAAAGGCTAAAGCCTGCTTATATGCTAGCAGAAAACAGACCGGATCCCGTGAGCATAGAAAATCAGCCGGTCACACAAACAAACGTACCTGACAATGCGCCGGTTATACAGCAACGTGTCACGCGTTCAGGTAGACGCGTACGTTTTCCCGAGCGATTTCAAATTACGCGGTAGTACTTAAGGCTTGCGCATTATTATAATAAGTATCATATACCATTTATTTTTATCCATCACTTTTATGTACTTTCATGTATTTTTAGGTATTACGTATTATATATTAAACTCCATGTAAATTCCTTTTTTTTTCAACTCTGTTCAAATACTGTAATGTAAATCTTAGTTAGGATAACGTATTTTATATAATAGAGTAAATGGTAGTGGTAATGTAGTCGGTCAATTTTTCGTAATTGTGCCAATTACTGGCAGGGGGGTAGTGTGGCGGCCAAGGCACCACATACGCCTTAGCCGTTCGAAGCCGCTACAATGTATGGTTGCACACGAGACGATGGTTGCACACGAGACGATGGTTGCACACGAGACGACCAGAGCCGCGTGAGCCGAAAAGCCGTTGTCGTCGTCTCTGACCGTCTTTTGTTTTTGAAGGCCTCTTGGTACGGTGGCGATGATCGTACCAGAGAGTCGAGCGTAACCCGCACCACGAGTCACGTCGTTGTACGACAGCAACAATAAAATTGTGCGGAACGGAACAGAGCGGAGTCATTATCTTCCCGATCCCACAATATAAATATTAGTTTTGATTTCAGTTTAAATTTCGATTAATCGCAAGGACATCGAGGGAGGGCGCCACAACCGCCGAGGGACTTTTAATTCCAAGTTGATTAGACCTAAGCTTCGTCGCGAGTATTAAAATTAACGTCGAAGATTTCTTTATTACACGTATCACCGCGCTCTACCAAGCAATTATTCAATAATTAACCACATAATTGCTTGGTACAACTAAATCAGAACATCCAAGGAACTTTGTTTCCTTCTATCACCCGAATTTTAGTTTTTACTTGACTAGACTTGAGCTTCGACGTTTAGAATTGTTTCTAGATACAATAAACGAATTTAGATTTATAGTTAGGCAGGTTATGTTTATTTGAAGACAAATTCTTTTGAAAACTCTTTCAACTCTCTTCGTTGTGCATCTTTTATCGATTGCACTTTCGTTTGTTTCTTCTTCGACCAACAGAGGGTATTTATTAATGGAGGGTGGTTGGGAATAGGTTAGGGCGGGTCTCCATTCGCAGCAACCTCCACGTGGTGAGATCTGGGTAATATTATTTAACGTTTAATTAATAATCGTATCGTTCTTAGCTGGGTAATGCAATTATTAATTAAGAAACTAAATAATATTAGCAAATTGGCTGCGATCCGCTTTGCATAGGTCATCATAAATATAGAGCTTCTTAGGTTAGTTTTAATTCTCATTGATTCGTCAAAGAGGCGAGGTATACGAGTAGATCTTTTACCCAATGTATTTTTTCCGTGTCACTCGCAACGTTACCAACGGATTCAGAAATGAACACAAGAGGAAATTACAGAAATTTTATTATTTTTTGACGGAACGAAGGCTGTACGGTTCACCATTTGACATTAATTAAAAATTTCAAGATTATTAAAATGAGATGTATCTCATTGATACGTACACCGCAAATCCTCTAATTTTAAATTGCAATACATCATTCATTTAAAAAATAACTCGTCTGTGGTCTGCTCGTATACCTCGACTGTGGCTCCATCTCTACAGTTCTCATCGGACAGTAAGACAGTGCAGTTGCATTGTAGTTGCAGTCTTTCCCTCTTGGGGCGCGTTCAAGCACCAAATTCAAATTACTCACTGTAAATAATATAACGAAACCATTCCTACCAATCACGGATACATTCTGTCAAACTAATCTCAACTATCGGGCAGAAAATTGCAGAAAAAGAAACAGACTCTCGAGACTGTTTCGAGACATTTTAATCGCAGTCACCGTCGCGTTAGAAATGTTTTACGTTCTCCATCGTGGGAGAATCCTTCGAACGGAAATTTTATTCTCTGTCGCGTATCGAACACCATTTGCGCAATGCTCTTTCTTTCCTCAACAGCCACGCTTTGGCATGCGCCGTCAAGATCGTTGTTACAGTAAAATAATTGTAGAGCCACGCCTCGTCTGTTAGCGTGGCAAAAAAATGTTGCGCGTCTCGGACTTGACTACGGATACAGCGTAACCTTGCCAACGACTGCGTTACACGTAGGCGGGAATTCGCTATTCGAAGGACTGGTTTTGACATTTGTCGACCGATCTTGCTCTTTCAGACGTCTTAAAGGCCGAATCTTCCCGCGCGATAAAGCTCCGTCCGTTGAAAGGACAAACCTCTGATCGACGTCTCTTTTAAAACACCGGGTTACACAAGCACCCTTTCCCTCGATATTCCGCGTTTCGAAAACCGCGGTCAATTCGCGCGTTTGTGGGTCACGACGCGTGGTATGCAAAAAGGAGAAAAGCAGAAAAAAAAATAACCACTATAATGTGGGGATTGTGGTTAACCTTGATAACGGAACACATAAATCGCATTGTTGAGGTGTCGATTAATAAAGAAAACGGATGTGACTTTTTTTTTTTATCTCTCCCCTATACTTGATCTAAATCCTTTCGTATCGAGCCTGTTGGACGAAGACGGATCAAAGTTGCGACACGTTCCAATGTCGGAACAAGACGATCTCCAATGTTTAAGGAGGCAATTACCAGGATCATTCCATGGATGTGTTCGAGTATCTGGTTTATCTCGATAATTGATGGAACGATCGTTCGTTTTTTAATTTCGTTTTTTTCTCTTTTTTTTAAGGACTCGTGATCGGGCAACGTTTTTGCAATTGAAAAAAGGATCGCGGCTCATGAAAGATTTATTAGGCGTGGTTTCCAGCGGAAAAAAATATTGCCGAGCACGTTGGCGGATTTGCGCGGCCACCGTGGATCGCGATTAATTGCTATCACGGATTATGCCACGGAATCGGGACCGCGAATATATTTCGGAGACTCTCGTTACGCGAAATTAACGAATTCGATGCTCGATAAAACTGTCGTGTCAATTTGGACACTCCATAGTTTTACGTAATTAAAAATCACGTATTCGAGTATTCGTTGGTCGTGTAAGGGGCCATTCTACTTTGTAGGCACGAAAAATACATGTTTCTTTGTGATTTTTTTTTTCCGGGCTATTAAAGAGTTTTGTAGATACATTTATTACTAGACTGCGCATCTTTATGCAAATTCACATTTTTATTAATAGAATTAATGAAACGGAAGCTTCGCAGTGGGCTGTCTCAACCCCTAAATATAATAATTCGTATCTTACTTTTAGTATTTCTTATATTTTTTGCATATTAAATGCGTTCTGTAGTTTTCTGAGGATTAAAATTTCCCATAAATGCATAAACATCCGCAGTCTATTTATTACATATTTAGCTATATTTACGAATTTGTTACATCTCAGCAGGCTATAACTTCGTTAGTTTTTCAAATTTCAATTCAATATTTGGTAGATATACTTTCGAAACTACATACTAAAAGACAATGCAAAACAAAATTCGATTTTTAAAAACCCACAAAGTAGAGAGGCCCCTTAACCCCTTAACGCTCATATTTTTCGAGTTAACCAACAATGATCAGTTTTCTTTATTGGATTTGTTCCTAAAAATGCGGTTTTTGTTAATTACAATGTTGTATCTAACGTATAATTTGAAGGAAAACAAATAATATCATCCCTTAAACCGTTGGATTAAACAAATATTGTTTTTCAAAGCAGTCAGACTCGGCCATGAACGTTAAGGGGTTAATCAAAAACAGATTTGAATTATAAAATACAATAGATAATAGATATTAGATATTAGATATATATTGGCTATGAGAAATATTCGAGGGTTTTATGTTGCATTGAGACTGCACGTAACGCGCGCGGGGTTAATTTCTCTCTTTCAAAATGGCAGCTGTCGATGGTTACGCAAATTAGATGTCGAATATGGCGCTATTGAGGCTCGTTTCGACACCGAGTCGATAGACAATTATATAATACCCGTATTATTATGGTATAATCACTCGTGATAAAAAGCAATCGATCGTTTCGCCATTGCAATTCGCTCGTATTGCGTACGCTGTTCTGCTGACAGCGGATTGCGGTTTTACCATAAATCTCGGGGAACGCGTAACCAACGCCCTTCGTTTTCACGTGTATTAACTGGAAGCTGTAATTACATTTTTATACCGTTTTTTTACGCCTTAATAACCGCTAATTATTTTCCTAATTCCTCTTGTTTCCACCATCTGTTAATTCGAATACGATTTTTATTCCATCGTTGAAACGAAAGAAATCGTTTCGAATTCGAAGACTTAAGACGAGCAAAGCCATTTCGAGCTTTTTTAATCATTGACTTCCCATTTGCATTATTTCATTTTCGAATATCATGTTAACTCCATAATACGATTTTTATTCCATCGTTGAAAAAGAAAGAATCGTTTCGAATTCGAAGAATTAAGATCGACGAGCAAAGCCATTTCGAGCTTTCTTAATCTTTGACTTCTCATTTGCATTATTTCATTTTCGAATATCATGTTAACTCCATAATACGATTTTTATTCCATCGTTGAAAAAGAAAGAATCGTTTCGAATTCGAAGGATTAAGATCGACGAGCAAAGTCATTTCGAGCTTTTTTAATCTTTGACTTCTCATTTGCATTATTTCATTTTCGAATATTACGTTAACTCCATAATATGATTTTTATTCCATCGTTGAAAAAGAAAGAATCGTTTCGAATTCGAAGACTTAAGACGAGCAAAGCCATTTCGAGCTTTTTTAATCATTGACTTCCCATTTGCATTATTTCATTTTCGAATATCATGTTAACTCCATAACACGATTTTTATTTCATCGTTGAAAAAGAAAGAATCGTTTCGAATTCGAAGGATTAAGATCGACGAGCAAAGTCATTTCGAGCTTTTTTAATCTTTGACTTCTCATTTGCATTATTTCATTTTCGAATATTACGTTAACTCCATAATATGATTTTTATTCCATCGTTGAAAAAGAAAGAATCGTTTCAGATTCGAAGAATTAAGATCGACGAGCAAAGTCATTTCGAGCTTTTTTAATCTTTGACTTCCCATTTGCATTATTTCATTTTCGAATATCATGTTAACTCCATAATACGATTTTTATTCCATCGTTGAAAAAGAAAGAATCGTTTCGAATTCGAAGGATTAAGATCGACGAGCAAAGTCATTTCGAGCTTTTTTAATCTTTGACTTCTCATTTGCATTATTTCATTTTCGAATATTACGTTAACTCCATAATATGATTTTTATTCCATCGTTGAAAAAGAAAGAATCGTTTCGAATTCGAAGACTTAAGACGAGCAAAGCCATTTCGAGCTTTTTTAATCATTGACTTCCCATTTGCATTATTTCATTTTCGAATATTACGTTAATTTATATACTATTTTCAAAAACTCGAAAGAGCAATTGGAATAAATAGTAAAAATGGAGAAGGATCGAACAGGTATAACAGATATACAAACGAAGAGGCTATTGTTGAGCGTAACTTGCATATGATACCGCGAAAATATTAGAATTTTGTATAAAAAAAAATTCACTCATCTCAGTCGCTTAATAACACCTTACGCAATGAGATGTTATTTTTTATATCGCCCAACAGGTAATTTTAACCGCGTTTAATTAATTTTAGCAACACTGCACTATTCAACGTTCGTGTCGCTTTACTATTAAACCTGTAGAAATAACAGGTAATTACGAGCGTCCGCTGTGTGATTACGCGAATAGACATGGCTACCGCTACTCAGCGGTTCTTGTGTTACACGGATGATCACGCTAGCCGTATCCGCGTGGTATTTACGAATTTCCATGAATCTGAGTAATGGATCGAAAATAAGACGCGTTAATCCGTTAAATTGTACGAGAGCTGCTTCGCGAGGCGTGTCGATTCTCATTAATTCGCGAAACAGCGCGGAAATGCGCCCAAGAAGGGTGCAAATGAAATGTTAGTTTTCAAGACTTCCATATTTGGGTGCTGTGAAACGATTATTAAATTCGTAATAGAATCAGATAATGTTTGTTTGCGAAAGGACAATGCATAGATCTCATGGAAAATGTCCCCCGGTTAAATTAGCTGAACTTTTTATATTTTATTTCTATTTCTATTTTCTATTTTTTTTGGGGTGCGATACCGGCATTATCGGCTTCGTAATAACACCGTTTATCTTCTATTTTTTAATTTTTTAAATTCTCTATTTCCTACTTCCACATGTCTCCTGTTCCATATTCCTTACTCCAGGTATTCCCCTCCTTTCTACTCTTTTAACTCCTTCTCCTTCTCCTCCCCCTCATCATCTCCTTTACCCCTTCTTAACTCTCCCGCAACCCTAACTTTTTATATGATGTAGTTCATTATGTATTGATGAAAAGTTCCAATGGGCCCCAAGCTCGTAAATTGAACAGTTTCCGAGATACCGGGGGATCAAAAGTCAATGATAGTCCTCCTTATTCCAGACTACCACGTTTGAGCATATTTGAGTCTAAGAAGCACTGTTGTACATTGTCCATTTATTTGACCCCTTAAAACTCAATAGTAGTACAGTGGGTTCTTAAATATTACCTCTTGACCCCTGGCCCATTGACTCCCCTTCAGGAGTCAAAATAAAAAGACGCCAAAAGGGTAAAAAATGGTTCTCTTTTTCAATGTACAAACATGATGAACCGTCGACATAGCTTGCTCACTCCTTGAAAGCTAGCTAGATAGCTCACTCCAAGCTAGCTAGATAGCTCACTCCAAGCTAGCTAGATAGCTCACTCCTTGCCAGTTAGATAGCTCACTCTTTGTCAGTTAGCTAGCTCACTCCTTACCAGCTAGATAGCTCACTCTTTGTCAGTTAGCTAGCTCACTCCTTACCAGCTAGATAGCTCACTCTTTGTCAGCTAGCTAACTCACTCCTGTTTTGACTCCTGAAGGGGAGTCAATAGGTCAGGGGTCAAGGGGTAATATTTAAGAGCCCACAGTACTACTATTGAGTTTTAAGGGGTCAAATAAATGGACAGTGTACAACAGTGCTTCTCACACTCAAATGGTAGTCTAGAATAGGGTGGTAGTCTGGAATAAGGCGCACTAAGGGGCCATTTTCCATAAGATCTGTGCAGAGTCTTTTGCAGTGTCACAGACGAATATAAGAGGATAGCTGACAACATCGTGGAAAAATTCGTGATTTCCACCCCCTAGAAATTGCTAATAGAATTTGCTACCAATTTCTCTCCCCCAGATACAAAACACACTAGACTTCGCGAACCTGAACGATTAATATGATAATATCACCTGAATGATTCTTTAAATCGTTGGAAATAACAGTCGATCCGTTAACTGAAAAAAGTGAATGGAAATCGCTATTGATGGCTTCCTTTCATCCCCAACACCCCTCCAGTCTCATTGACGCTTTTACGCCTCTGCAGAGGCCATCCGGGGCCCCGTCAACGGGGCAATTGATATTTCCGTGGAAAGTTCTGTGCCGCGTTTCACTGCGCGCACCGATTTAGAACGTGAATGCATCGGCACATGGCCGACGGGCCAACATTAAATTGCTTGATTTCGTTAGGATTTATGGTACAGAGTCGCGCCGGGGAGCCGTTTCTATGATCGCCCCGACGCATCGAGTTGAAGGCCTGATTACTAACAGGTTCGTATCTGCTCTAATCAAATTCAATGGAAAAATAGACTCGGGGTCTACCCTTTCCACGGGTTCCACGACGAAGGGATATTACGCGCCGGATGGTAATGACCCTCCCTATTGCTCGAACATTGTTCCCGGGAGTTGGCAGTGCGTAGTTGGCGATAGACCGAAGGGGACGCGTGTGTTTCGTTCTTTCGAAACGTCGAAAAACCGACGAAAAGTCACCAAAAAAAGTCGAGGCATACAGGTAGGCACGCGTATCTTACGCCTAGCTTAATTCGTTAAAATTATATCATCTTAGCGACCAGAAGAGATCAGAAATTAGCGTCTTTGATCCAGGCCCCGTGGATGCATTCTAATCAACTGTTAATTAATACTATCAAACTTAATTTGTTACGTTTGTGTAAACCAGTGATCTGGTGTCAGTGTCATCGCCCCCAATATCTATTTGCCTCTTTCGTTCGATCTAATTACCTCTTCTTTGTTGATAAAGACGCTTTTAACACTTTGACTGCCACGTCACCCGTATGTGGGTGACAGAACTTTTAACAGTGAAACTAAAACAATTAATTCCCAAGTTAAAATGTCAAAGGAAATAAATTTTAATAGGCTTCGTAAATTTTGACTACGACAACTTTTAAGTTGTGTAATTTACGATTGTCTAAAATCAAAGTTTTGGTCTCGTAGACAATTTTAGGATTTTAGACTGGCAGTCAAAGTGTTAATAGATACTTTTAATAGAGACAACATTGTTGAAAAACTCGAGTCGCCGATAACATTGTTGCACCTAACGATACATCGATTTTTTCGCGTGCTAAAACAATCGGATCGTCGGATTTATTGGGCACCGCGCGAGGCTGGCGTGCCCAAAGACGAATGTTCCGCCGAACCGGGGATATATTTTCCGCGAGGACGATTTACGCCGTCCAATGTCCACCGTTGCTGTGCAAATACATCGGCGACATTGGCAGTGTGTTCTCCACGATCCTACGCCCCGTCTATTTCCGGCCGGAACGGAAATAAACGCCAGCGTTAAGGTGGGAGTCTCGTGTGAATGATAGAAAATTGAACCATTTTTCCTAATTTTTTTCAAGGAAATGTTGCATCTGACACTATGATTCTTTTTTGCAATTTACTTAGCTATCCTTTGGGAGTACAAGATAATTTTTTTATTAATTTTTAATAACTTTTAATGTTGTTATCACGTCCGCGGTAAACGTGTGTTTATACACTGGCGTTAGGTGATTCCAGCTCTCAAGTTTGACTAAATTAAAAAAATCAAAAAGATTTTTATTCGGTAGGTTTGCAGTTATCGCCCGTACCAAAATAATTAATTTATATTGCAAATTGACAAAATGGTGAAAGCTTGAAGTAAAAATTGCAAAATTTCGTCGTTTCTTTTGCAACTTTTCAATAAAAAATTAATCACCCGAAGCAATGACATAATAATTGACATTTATCTCTCAAAATTTAACAGTACTTAAATATATATACTTTCAAAAAATGAAGTAAAAAAAAATTGATATTTTTGAGGTCTCACAAGAGACTCCCCCTTTAATATTAGGGGATTCGGCGCAACAATCGAGAGGATCCTTTTTAAAAAATAATTCTCAAACGTTGAGAGACATTTCGAGACTCTTCATCCTTTAAAAAAGTATTTGCAATCGTATTTGGTGCGAGCACTTCGAACGCCTGAATTTAAAAAGAATATGATTTGCAAAACTTACGTATATTGATCTGAAGAAACACGAATTTCCATCTACGTCCGTAAAACAGTAGTAAATAGATTGTTTGCGCGCCACGGTGTTGTTTAAAAAATAGATGCGTATCGACGATAGGGTTAACAGATGCTAGAGAGGTATGTAACGTTGCAGTTACGAGAGATTATAGAAGGTTAAACTGCACTCTTATCGACTTTAGCGACACGAGACCTTACGCCGACTGTACGCGCGTTACTCCGACAGAATAAGCCGCGATGCAAATAGTCGAGGATGGGATTAAGTCCACTGTCGGCTTACGGGGTTCGAATCGTAAAAAATGATACTTCTGAAAAGCCAGAGTCAAAAAGGTCCACTTCCGGTTCGACGACCCTGCTCGAATCCTACTTTTACGCGATCCCAATGCTCGTAGCTTTGCTGCAACCTTTGCACTGTTAGCTGTTTGAAAGTAGTAGCATTTTTACACACTATGCTTTCAATCTGAATACAAGATAACATTAATATTATGCAAGATATTGCTATGAAATAATTTTCTATTACAATAGTCGAGGATGGAATTAAGTCCATTGTTGGTTTACGGGGTTCGAATCGTAAAAAATACTTCTGGAAAGCCAGAGTCAAAAAGGTCCACTTCCGGTTCGACGACCCTGCTCGAATCCTACTTTTACGCGATCCCAATGCTCGTAGCTTTGCTGCAACCTTTGCACTTTTAACTGTTTGAAAGTAGTAGCATTTTTACAATCTATGTTTTCAATCTGAATACAAGATAACATTACTGTTATGCAAAATGCTGCTATGAAATAATTTTCTAACATACAGAGATACAGAGACCACCATGACTCTCTGAATTTAGTAAATAAACAAAAGAAACACGTTCAATTTTTAACCCTTTGCACTCCAGATTATATTTGAATTTTGTTACCAGCAGCTTCCAACGCTTTTGAGTGTTTTATTTGAAATTTATATTAGCTAAAAAGTAGGGCAAATTTAAACAAATCCAATTAAATATCTGTTTTATTTACATTATTGTTGTATTTTTTAATTTTCAAGTGTATGATATCTCGTTGGTTTGGACTTGAAAAAATATCGAATGAGACAAAGGAGCTCCTGAGATAAAAATTGATGACATAGGTGTACAAAGGGTTAATATTGCCACTGTAAAAATTCCCTCGAAATTGTTAGCGAGATCGAAGAAATATTTCACAGCGTGGAGGCTCGATTTATCTTTTTCCAATATGGCGGCTGCCTTAGAAGAGCTACCAGCCACTGTTGTGGTCCTCGAAAATTCGAATAAAATTGATGAAACGGTCTCCGTAATGCAATGGCGGGATGTTTATCTCGATGCAACAATGACGTTGCCGGCGAGTGCACTCGATAACGGAATTATCATCGACGAGTGGAAACGTCCAGCGGAACGTCCGAGCAGGCAGATTCCCGCGCGAAGTCGACGGCTGTTGCGCGAGAAATAATTTCGTCCCGGCGTCGTCGGCATGTAATTCGATTACACGCTCCGCTTTCGGAGCACCGGTACGTGCCCGAAGTACAAAATATCCCATCCTCGCTAGTTCCGCGTGTTCGACGTGCACCGGCGCAACGACGACAGGCGGGGAGGGTCAGGTGGCTGGGGGGAGGGGCCACGGCGTCCCGACGCATCGAGCACCTGCTTTGATTTTCGTTCGATCCGCAGCGCGACGAGGCAAGCCGTAAGTGTTCACACATCGTCGCCTGGCCAGGCATTTCGACTCGCGTGCCGCGGGCCCCAAATCGCGAGCACGCCGACTTGGGGGGACCTTTCGACCCCTAAACAAATAAATATCGCGTTGGTAAATACTTCGCGTTCGAGGTGCACAACTGTTGTATAAATTGTCCCAATCTTTTGAGCACGAGTTCTAGAGAAGGAGTATAATGGAACCTAAAGCTATGTTATTTTGACGTGCTATTGACGATAGGTTTTATTAGGTTTCGAGTCAAGTTTTGTTCAACTTTCCAATTAGAAAGAGTTCTCTAGCTTCTCGAAGAGTGGAAAATAATTTTAGCCCGAGTTCTAGAGAAAGAGTATAATGGAGGCACCTAAAACTATGTTATTCCGACTTCCTCGCTATTGACGATAGGTTTTATTAGGTTTCGAGACAAGTTTTGTTCAACTTTCCAATTAGAAAGAGTTCTCTAGCTTCTCGAAGAGTGGAAAATAATTTTAGCCCTTATATTTTTATCGGATTCACACGCAAGCGATAGAACAAAGGTGGTGGAGTGTCTATTTCAACACTTTAACGTCACCACTGATATTGTACGCCAAAGTGAGATACAGAATTGTTACAAGGAATTATAAATGTAACAAACGTAGTAAGTTGAGTGTACGATGAAATGGTAACTGATACAGTAGATCACACGCAAGTGACAGTGGCCAGCATCTACTAACTCGCGAAGTCACGTATACGTGACAGCGGCCGTCAAAGTGTCGATAGTCTATTTTAACCCTTTGCACTCAGTTTTCATCTGAGTCCCACTCGACCTTTTTTCAAGTCCAAACCAAAGACATTGAAAATTACAAAATACATCAATAGTGTAAATAAAATAGATATTCGATTGAATTTATTTGTTCCTCTGTTTGTTTAAATTGCTCTATCTTTTAATTAACGTAAATTTCAAATAAAACAAAATTGAAATATAATTCGGAGTGCAAAGGGTTGTTAGCCAAAGGGGGGCGTGTGTCGATGTTGCCCCGGGCGCCAAGGAAGCTAAGCACAGATATGACACTGGTCATCCGGTTCTCCAGGCCAAGGGGATGATGGTACCGCGTTTTCATCCATATTTATTCATTTATTTAGACTTCCTCGCAGTGTCGAGGTCTATATTACGCATTATAGACGTACTTTCGCTGTCAGACCTACACGACATACTGATCCTCGTACGAAACTAAAGTCATGTACATGTGACAGCGTAATCTTTTATTCCATGGGCGTATAAACAAATGAAACGTACTGCTGAACATACTCTTAACCCTTTGCACTCCGAATTATATTTGAATTTTGTTACCAGCAGCTTCCAACGCTTTTGAGTGTTTTATTTGAAATTTACGTTAGCTAAAAAGTTGGGCAAATTTAAACAAATAGAGGAACAAATCCTCCGAATTATATTTGAATTTTGTTACCAGCAGCTTCCACCGCTTTTGAGTGTTTTATTTGACATTTACGTTAGCTAAAAAGTTGGGCAAATTTAAACAAATTCAATTAAATATCTGTTTTATTTACATTATTGTTGTATTTTTTAATTTTCAAGTGTATGGTATCTCCTTGGTTTGGACTTGAAAAAATGTCGAGTTCGACATAGGTGTGCAAAGGGTTAATAACAGTGTAATTCAGAATTTCCCAAAATCTAATCGAGTTCTCTTAATAAGAAGTTTTGGTGGATCAAAATAAAATGAAATTTATTTTAAGCCCCTCTATAATATATCATATTTAAAAAAAAATACTTTTAAAGATATTTTCCCATGTCTGGTATGTGGTACATATGTATAACTTAGCAGTCTACATGTTAAACGGGTAGAACCGATTATTATACATAAGCCACAGAGTCTATGCCAGAGGTGGAGAACCTTTTGACATTTAATGGCCGCGTGTCGCTTTATGGATTCTTCCTAAGGCCATACACTTCATTTACAGTCCCGCTAAAATCGTAGATAGTTTTCTTAATCTAACGCAACTATTCTCAACTTATGGCGCGTGGAACGAAATAATATAAAAAGATATTAGGGAAAGCAACGAGTTCAAAAGTATCATAGTTCCTACGACAGAAGTTTTCAATTGCATCGTCAACTTGAGGATGACGTGTTTTTCTATATTGTCACGTTGCAGAATTGTTTACTATAGCAATCGTGGACTAAATAATTGTGTAAACTTGCCCCTCCCGCTCATCATTATCATCGGTTAAATGCCGTCATCAAACGCACACAGTGTAGAGTTTTCTTTCTCGCGATGCTACGTCGAAGAAATTTGATAGTCTGCGTAGCTACTGCAATTCTACACTAACGAACTGAACACCCTATTATCGCACTCAATGACGCGTGTCGTAGTAAACGTACGTTTCAGTACGAATTCATAAACTGTTCGATAACATTAGAAAATATGTATCGATGCGAATGTCGCGAGATAAAACGACCGCAACGCTCGTATATTCCGTTGTAGGTGATTAAATTTGTCATTTTACGATCTATAGAAATGCGATAAAAATGCAGAAACTCTATTAAAAAAAAGAAAACAGCAACGATCGTAAAATCTTAGAAACGAGTGCCTCTTAAAGTAACGTTACTTATCGATTAAATATGTCATTGTTTATGAAATCGTGGGAAATCGGTCCTGAGTACGTTTCAGTCCCTCGACATCTTCCAACTTGGTTTAGAAACGGACTCTAAAACGAGCTCGACCGCCACAGCTTCGAACGCTAAACGAGATTAGCCTCGATTGCAACGATATACACGTCCGATCGAATGTACCAGGTGATCGCTTTACGTACCTCGAATACAAATATTTCCGCGACGAAATGTTCATTCATGACGCGTACCAATCAAACGTTTCATCGCGGCATACGGAACCACCCGGAACAGTTTCCTTTATCTTTACATCCTGGACGATTAGTTTTCAAAACATCCGACGCTTACATCCCGGGTGACTAGGTCACTGGACTCCTGGAACCTTCTGCAAACAAAAAGAAAATTTCTGAGATTAGTGGTAGGTGGTAGACATTGGTAGAAGTAGACACTGTGAGTAATGAGCAGACGTAACAACCAGATTGTATTTAATTGAGTTTTACTTGGTCATTGGTAAAAGTAGAAACTGTGAGTAATGAGTTGATCCACCAGCCAAATTGTGTTTAATTGAGTTTTACTTGGACATTGGTAAAAGTAGAAACTGTGAGTAATGGACAGACGTAACAACCAGATTAAATATAATCTAACAATCAATTAAATATAATTGAGTTTGAGTTGGACATTGGTAGAAATAGAAACTGTGAGTAACGAGCAGATCCACCAGCCAAATTGTGTTTAATTGAGTTTGACTTGGACATTGGTAAAAGTAGAAACTATGAGTAATGAGCAGACCCACCAACTAAATTATATTTAATTAAGTTTGACTTGGTCATTGGTAAAAGTAGAAACTGTGAGTAATGATCCACCAGCCAAATTATATTTAATTGAGCTTGTCTTGGACATTGATAAAAGTAGAAACTCTGAGTAATGATCCACCAGCCAAATTATATTTAATTGAGTTTGACTTGGACATTGGTACAAGTAGAAACTGTGATTAATGGGAAGACATAAATCAAAAGTAAATTGCTGTTTCTCCCTGCTAGTTTTAGCTTTAGTTTTAGTTTGAATTCTCTATGAGGGGACGGTTTCCTTGCAAAAGCTCTGACAGTGTTGAGGCCAGTCTCCCCATAAATGGACAGCCATTACCCCCTGGCAATGATTCCTGTTCCAGACCTCCTGCGTAAACTTCTTCGGGGGCAAAGACCATATGAGTGTGCATAGTCCTATTACAGGTTCACCCCCCACTGGGTCCGCTATGCTAGCTATCGTTCCACTAACGAGATTTGAGCCGATCGCCGGGCAATATGCTCGGGTTGACTAATACGCGACCATTTGACCACCCACTTCCACCGACGACCTTCGTCGATCGTTGATTTACTTCCAAGCAACCCCATATTGTCCACATCCTGGGTCTGGGTTGGTCAGTACTCTTTTCCATCCCTTCTGCGAAGCTACCTGCACCTAAAACTTTCGTATAGTTCTTAAATTTTCATTTCTTCAAAGAAATTTGGGCTTAAATTGGACTTAAATAATGCCCAATTGATATGGAAGGGAAGTATTTCCATAAAACCGTTTGCATATCTATGAAAAATGGATTATTATATCACTGTTCTAAGGCAGGTCGTGTTTCGAGAAGCATGGGTTTTTTAACAGCTTGTATATCGGTAGACTGACATCAGACGAAGGCGTATCCCGCGCAACTTCTCGCGTAAATCACAATTACCGATTCCAAGGCACGGTACGGGGTTCAATGGTAACTAATACGTCTGTAAGTCAACTAATGGATTTATTACGCAGAACACGTTGCATTGTTTATCTCAAGGCGATCCGGAATAATCCAACGTTCGCGACGTGTCGATCGATATTTTATCATCCCATCCTGAGTCGTTCAATCATTTTAACAAAATTTGGGTAACTGAAATTTGGGATCTTTAGAAACATAAAAATGAATCTAACAACCTACGACAATTATTGCACTTGACGACTTGAAATTAAATTGTTGACAATGTTTTCTCGTGTTACCCTTGAGGACCTCCACTTTGGGGGTTGCGTTCACCCCTTTGAAATATACTGGATCAAGTTAAATCTGTCTCTTATTATACTCGCAAGCTCTACTATCGCTAACGATTGTTTTAATTGTTAGAATAATTCGTATAATTTCGAATAAAATTCGATCGATTTAAGACTGCAAGGGCTGATCGTTCGAAAGCGAAGCATAGAGAGAATAACAGGGTCGATGATGGATTTAACTTTTTTTAGTCAGGTGTTTTATACACGACTTCACCTCGAAGGGAACTCACGTTCAATTACCGGCGATTTAATGCGGGAGAAGGTGTACTTTATTCCGATTGGTTTGCCGCTTACGGATCTGGCACCGCCTCTGACGCTCGATCGAGAATCATTTATGTACGCGTACCGTGTACCGCGATCTCTTAACGGGTGGGTGGTTACGTCACGAAGTATATCAATGATCGACCGACACGACTCGCGGATTTTTTTTCAATTATGAACAATTAAAATGAGGACAACGATGTATAGGTCACCGGTAGCGAATCATTCAGCGGACAATTCACCATCGGGATCCATTATTTATTTACTCGCGATATAAACTTGAAGATTCATTATCCTTAATAAATTTATTTATAAGAATTTTAAATTGATTTATATTTAATAATTTAATTGAGACATTAACGAGACAATGGGAGGCATTAAAGCCTTTGAAACTCTCTTAAAAATTCCAAAATGTTTTGAAACCTCGAATAACAGTAATTAAAATGAATTTTTTTCTCTTTGAGTTTCTTCGATAACATCACTATAATTTAGCAGAAAAATTTTATATTTTTAGTTTCAATATATAGTAACAACGAGCTTGCGTACTAGCAAAGAGGTCTAGAACCAATTAACCCTCCGCTGCATGAATAATGTTCTCCCTGCATGCTCGACTGCTATGCAAAATTTTCGAACGAAGTAATTTGCGCCTTGGTTGTTGGGCTATTCTTATGCAGATTGATTTTTAGTAACGTATCCAGCTCAACTTACTCCGTGTCCTAAATAACGGTACATTCGATACGCGTATCCTTCTGCGCCTTTCAAAGCAACTCAGTCTCGCGGCGAGCAAAGAGCTCTCGCGAACGGTTCACGGCTGAGGAATCATCGACGATGAATAATTATTATTAACGGGAAACGTGACGGTTCGCCAAAGCACGAAGTCGCGAGAGCTTATGCCAATAATAAACTTTTAAATAAATATTCGCCGCCCCGTTTCTTCTCCACGCTACTGTAAGTACTTGAACATTGGAGTTTTCGATGCATTTATGGCGTGTGTTACGGAAAACCCCCATGAAACAGAAGACATTTATTACGTAATTTTCATGTAAATATAACTATCGTGTTGTTGAATCTACTCTTTCTGTATTTTTAATTACAATAAGTTGATGAAAAAGTTGGAGTTAGAAAGCAAGGGACATTGAATTTGTCACGTGAACTTATAGCAACGTTGATGCTAATAATAAACTTTTAAAATAAATCTTCAACGTCCTGTTTCTTCTCGACACTATTGTAAGTACCTAATTATTAGAGTTTCGATGCATTTATGGCGTATGTTACGGAAAAGCCCCATGAAACAGAAGACATTTACTATGTCGAGTACCAAGGGATTACAATTTTCATGTAAATATAAGCGTGTTGTTGAATCTATTCTTTCTGTATTTTTAATTACAATAACTTGGTGAAAAAGATGGAGTTAGAAAGCAAGGGAATTTGTCGCGAGAACTTATAGCAACGTCGATGCTAATAATAAACTTTTAAAATAAATCTTCGCCACCCCGTTTCTTCTCGACGCCATTGTGAGTACTTAATTATTAGAGTTTCCATGCATTTATGGCGTACGTTGCGGAAAAACCCCATGGAACAGAAGACATTTATTATGTCGAGTACCAAGGGATCTGTACAATTTTCATATAAATATAAATATCGTGTTGTTTGAGTCTACTCTTTCTATATTTTTAATTACAATAACTTGATGAAAAGGATAGAATTAGAAAGCAAGGGACATTGAATTTGTAGCGAGGTCATGGCGCATATATGGCACTAGGCGTCCGATTGGCGAGGTGGCATTGGAAATGCCACATTCTAGCAATTGGGAGTCGCCAATGTCGTTCCACCAATCGAAGGACCTTCCGTCATGTGATTCAATGCCCCCCGTGTGTGTATTATTAAACACACTCTTGTTATCTTAAACCCCTGCACTTAAAACTAAACGCAATTTATGTGAGACGACCTTTGTTAAAACAATATTCATCTTTGGAGAAGAATTATAGCAGACCATTTTCTGACGGTCGAAGAGAGGATTTCAGTCGTAGGAGAGCCTCGATTAATTGCAGGAAAACGGAACTGAAAATTGTTGCAACGTTCGAGGTTCAGTGCAACAATGAAGGGAACCAATCCAATAAGAAGAAACCCCACTCGCACAGTATATTTCCACTACTGGCAGTTACTTCCCTCCTCCAACTTTGCTCGTTACTAACAACGAGTAACCATCCCCTTCCACTTGTCAACTCGTTGCAATGGTCGAGGCTCTCCTGCAATCATAGAGATCGGTTACAATAATGCAATCATTTTTTCTGCAAACCATAAAATCGATGTTTGATTCAAAGGACAAATACAGTGATAGTTTATACCCTAGTTTATTTAATATAATCTTTTAGGGCCCAAATTGAGAGTCAAAACGTTTACATTAAACAAACTTGTTCAGACACAGTGTGCAACGTTGTCTGTTTGAAATGGAAGACACAACATACTCTCAGCTTTCCATATTCCATAAATCAATAAAATAGCAAATCCATCGATGATAAAGCATCGCACGTCGGTCGAGGTTGTTGCCGTTATTATCGTGTTTCATCTCGAAACCGGTCGCACGGTTTGTAACAAATTAGTCGACGAGAGGCGCGATCGACGCGAAAATTACCAGACACGATAGAACGTCACGCGATGAAAAATCACGGTGGAGAACCTCAGGGGGGAGCGGAAGTCGAGCGAAAGGTCAGTGTCGTGGAATTATGTGGACTAGAACTCGTTCCTGACGCGGGGAACAACAATCGGAGGGGGACAAAGTTTCCATCGAACTTCATTTTGTTTTCTTGGGTGAAAAGATTCGATTAGTTGTAACAAATAATTGTTTTTCGATCTTTATGCTCGTCACGATCATTATATGTGCGATCGGTTACCGCGAAAACAGACTTTAAGCCTGTTTAATCGCCATTGTTAGTGTTAATATTGTACGTTTGCAATCGGTGATATAATAATTCGAAGGATTTATGGCTGATTGTTGAATTTCTTGAATATTCTTCAGCACTGTTTGAGGATTCGTTAGTTTGCTGCGCCAGTTCGGGCGAAATAAAGATGGAGGCGATTTATGTAGAGAGAAGGGATAATAGTATTACTTATTAAATATTCTTTATGGAGATCTCATAGAAATCGCGCAATTAGTATTGCCCTCTGCGAGTAAATTCTAACCAGGGATGGGAAAAAAGTTTCTACCAATTACGGACGACGAATAAACACACAATAAAATGATTTATTCGCGACCTTCGTCCGATCGAGCCGTACATTATAAATTGAATTTTAAAAAGAGGTCAAGAATACAGAAACATTTTATCGTAATGCCTGCGTGCAATTTCGGTCGTTTCCAGTTGCATACCGTGGAGTATTTATTTATTCCTCGTCTCTCTTAACGCGTTATATCAAAGAAAATAAATTTAAGGCTCGTCAATTGCAATGGAGTAACAAAAATTATTTCCAATTATACAGGGTGTTTTGGGAAAAATTTTAATGAGATCTTAGAGGCCAAAATAAGACGAAAATCAAGAATATCAATTTGTTGATGGAGGCTCTGTTAAAATGTTATTGAAAAATTAAATTAAAAAATTTAAAATCGTTCTAAAAAAATTATTTTTAGTTGTGGGGGTCAGTTACAATCATTTTTGGTGAATACACATACCCCCGGAATCTTACCCACTTTCGAGAAAAAAATTCTAGTAGGTTCCTTAATTTTTTGGCGAAAATAAATAATTTCAAATCGTTTTAAAAAAATTATTTTCAGTTGCGGCGGTAAATTATAATAATTTTTGGTGAATAGACATACCCCCGAAATCCTACACACTTTCTAGAAAAAAATTCGAGAAGGTGTGAAATTCTTTGACAAAATTAAAAAATTTCAAATCGTTCTAAAAAAATTATTTTCGGTTGCAAGGATCGATTACAATCATTTTTTGTCATTATACATACCCCGAATTCCCACGCATTTTCGAGAAAAAAAATTCCTTACTGGAAATCTAATTCGAGGCCAGCAATGCTTATGCGAATCTTTAAAATGTCATAACTCCTGAACGGATTGGACGATTTTAATGTTTCAAAATGCAAACAACGCGTATTTTAGTGTAGAATGTGTGGAAATTCTAAGAATATTCGAAAAGTTGTTCCTTAACCCCGTAAAATGAGAAAAATCACATAAAAATGGTCCAACTTTCAAACGACCATAACTACTAGAATAGTGAACATATTTGAATGAAATTTTTTTCTGAAGTAGAGCCCATGGATACCTACAAAAAAGTATTAAACAAAATTTCCACACAGCGTCAAACAAATTTATTAAACGAAAAACTAATTTTTAAGAAAAATTGACAGGGGGTAGGTGCCTAAATTTCTCGGCGAAAAAAAAAAATATCAAATCGAGTTGGAAAAATTATTTTCGATTGCAGGGGTCAATAACAATCATTTTTGGTGAATAGACATACCCCTGAAATCCTACCCACTTTCGAGAAAAAAATTCATGAAGGTGGACAAATTTTTCGGCGAAAAAAAAAATATCAAATCGTTTTGGAAAAATTATTTCCAGTTGCGGGGGTCAATTACAATAATTTTTGGTGGATAGACATATCCCCGAATTCCTACCTACTTACGAGAAAAAAATTCAGGAAAGTGGACAAATTTTACGGCGAAAAAAAAAATATCAAATCGTTTTAGAAAAATTATTTTCGATTGCGGGGGTCAATTACAATCATTTTTAGTGGATAGAAATACCCTTGAAATCCTACCCATTTTCGAGAAAAAAATTCAGGAAGGACAAATTTTTCGGCGGAAAAAAAAAGTTTCAAATCGTTTTGGAAAAATTATTTTCAATTGCGGGGATCAATTACAATCATTTTTGGTGGATAGACATACCACCGAATTCCTGCTCATTTTCGAGAAAAAAATTCAGAACCAGCCGAAGTTTAAATGTTAATAGCTTCTTAACGAAGCCTTCATTAACAAATTTTTATTCTTGATTTTCGTCCTATTTTGGCCTCTAGAATCTTGCATTAAAATATTTCCCATAGTATAAAAGTAAAATGAAGTACTCGTGTTATTTGAATATTATAAATTCCTATTTAATGACGTATAAGAGGACTGTTTTTTGCTCGTTACGCAATAGAGTTTGCCCATCTCCGATACCAATAAATCGCGTCGTCAATAGCGGAAGTCGTCTCGGCGTTCCAACGCCCGCCACCGAATCCGGTTCGAACGGATTCTAGGAACGTGCAAACGATTGTTATATTTCATTCCGGTGCCCGTCAGCGACCGCCTCTCTCGTTTATCGTTCCTCGTGATCAAAGGCTGCTTAGAAACGCGGTGATTGTATTCGCGTTGTAGGAGACCGTTTCAAAGGACTCGCGAACGATCGCCGGACGATAGAGACGCCAGGATGTCCCTGTAAAACGCGCGGCTGGCGGAGAAAAAAAATGTACGAAAAAATGGGTCAAGATCTCGATTTTTATTCCGAGGAACGTCACGTGACGCGGCGAACGTATTTTTATCCGAGTTTTGAGTATCCTTCCCGAAGAGGATACGCGTATATAGCGCGATACTCGCGATGCCCAGGAGCCAGTGATCGACACCATTGACTGCCGCCTAAGGTACGGCCACGGTTCTTGTCGTCGACCTTCGCGGTTTTAGATTAACGACAGTTCCGTGACCAGCCACCGTTGTCTCGTTCCGTACGATTCGTTAAAGGTTGCATAATTCACGGGTAAACAACCCGCGTGCACCTTGAGTTCATGAACACGCGCGTTTCGCGACTTGTCGCCCAGCTTCCTTTGTCTCGTTCGAGCACCGATAATGAATCGTGTTCGGCGCTCGAAACCGATTCCGTTTTTTTTTTCATTCGCGATTTACGTTCGCTATCGGACACCTTGGCGGCAGACCAACGCCTTGACCAATTTGACTATACGTTTCCGTTGAGGCCGCTCTTTCGATGCCGTCGGATTCCTAGATAACGAGCTTCTTGTTTGGATGCCACGATGATTGCTCCGCTTACACGTTCGAAGGTGGAAAATATCTTACAGGATATCGAAATTTAATGTTCGTTGTTTTGTTACTATTTTCATCGAAAAATTTCTATAATGAAATTAATAGTTTCAACGGGAACGAATCGGGAAAGGATCGACTTTCGATCACGATAGTCGATAGGATCGTTCGAGTACTCGATAGTCGCGCGTCGGTGATCGATACACGCCCCCTCGTTTTGCACTTAACACTAGATTTACGGGCATTGATATATTTATCGATACCTTTCGTGTTGACGATTACCTTAAAATACGATTTTTCTTTCAACCCTTTTAGTGCCAAACGACGATATATCGTTGCGTATGCGATGGTGCTCTATTCTTCGCATTAGGAGAAAGCTCTGTCTCAAAAAAAATTTGTAAAACGTTATAAAGGGTCTAATTTTATTGCAAAAGCATTTTTGGTGAACAGACATACCCTCAAAATCCTACCCACTTTCGAGAAAAAAATTCGAGTAGGTATTGAACTTTTTAGATGAAATTAAAATGTTTAAAATCACACTAAAAAAATTATATTTAGTTACAGGGGTCAATTACAATCATTTTTTATCATTACACGTACCCCCGAAATCCTATCCACTTTCGAGAAAAAAATTCGAGTAGGTACTGAACTTTTTAGACGAAATTAAAATATTTAAAATCACACTAAAAAAATTATATTTAGTTACAGGGATCAATTACAATCATTTTTTATCATTACACATACCCCCGAAATCCGACGCATTTTCGAGAAAAAAATTGCTTACCGAAAATCTAATTAGGTGCCTTTTTTCGACGAAAAAAAAAGTTTCAAATCGTTCTGAAAAAATTATTTTCGGTTTCGGGGGTCAATTACAATCATTTTTGGTGAATACACATACCCCTGAATTCCTACCCACTTTCTAGAAAAAAATTCAAAAATGTGTGAAATTTTTCAACGGGGAAAAAAAATTTCAAATTGTTGTGGAAAAATTATTTTCGATTGTGGGGGTCAGTTACAATCATTTTTGGTGAATAGACATATCCTCGAAATCCTGTGCGTTTTCGAGAAAAAAAATTCAGTACGTGCTCCACTTTAAACGTTAATAACTTTCTAACAAAGCCTCATCTATGTTTTTTATCTTATTTTATAATTATGTTATTTATATGATTTGCAATAAATATTGAAATGCCAATTGCCATTACTTTATTTCGTAATGTGCTGCTTTTTGAATTTTGTAAATATCATTCTTAGTTTGGTTTTTATGAGCTTTTTCTCCAACCATAACAAACTCGTCAAATTGGTTCGGTATTCTTCGCATAGGCACCCGTTTTTCGCTCGGTACTAAAAGGGTTAATTATTGCATCGATCAAATTCAACGTAAGTTGTTAAAAAATATTATTTACGCATTCTGCAATTTTAAATATGTAAGTGTTAAACGACACGCGTGTTGATTTTACGTAAACATTTCGATTCGAAGCGAATTCATCGCGCGTACCTTTGCGCCGGTGATTTTCCGAAACATCCGCCGCTCCGCGAGCCTTAATCGGTTTTCGGTGTAGCCGGAAACGTCGGTCAACACGCCGGGTGAATTGTTTTCCGATGCAGTCTGTGTACACTGAACTCGAGCGACGAATTAAGAGATTACCGGGAAGCGTCTCGAGTCCTTTCGAAGAATTCCTGCGAACAGTAATGATACATTGAAACTTCCGGGTTGCAAACACTTTTCTCCCGACACACGAGCAAGGAATTTTGCAACATTTCCCATTAAAATTACAAATATCTCGGTGACAATAAATTTTCACGGTTCTAACGCGTTCACTGTCCAGGCCTCTCAGCGGCGTATCAAATAGCACAGTGATGTGAACCATATACGGGTCACGGACAGCGAACGGGTTGATATAACTTTGCATTTGGATGAAAATATTTACAAAGTAGACAAAAATTGGGGAACCCCATAAATATTGCCAAAGACTTTGCTATTTAGGGTGTTATTCCTCGTCGTGTGAGGTTCGAGGAAAACGTTGTACGACTAAAAGGCGTGTTTGATTCCCATTAAAGTTACAAATATCTAGATGACAGTAAATTTTCGCGGTTCTAACGCGTTCACTGTCCGGCCTCTCAGCGGCGTATCTAATAACACGGTGATGTGAACCATATACGGGTCACGGACAGCGAACGGGTTGATGTGCTTTTACATTTGGATGAAAATATTTACAAAGTAGACAAAAATTGGGAAACCCCATAAATATTGCCAAAGACTTTGCTATTTAGGGTGTTATTCCTCGTCGTGTGAGGTTCGAGGAAAACGTTGTACGACTAAAAGGCGTGTTTGATACGCGCGTTAAACGGTCTCGCGATCCGTCGAATGCTCGTATTTAATTATAACGCTTACGAATTGAGAAACCGCGACGGTTTCAGAGCGTGGTGGCTTCATTACCTTCGAGGAACAGCGTATTCGAGGATACCGGTCGTTTAATTGATACCGTTCGTTCTTGCACAGTATCATCCTCACGTGCGTCAGGGTCTTACAATATAAACGCAAAGTAATCGACGTGGATAGTAATTTCCTCCGCGGATTATTAGTTTTTTTTTGCGTATTTCTATTAAACGTCGATCGCGTGCGGGAAACGAAGCCGAACGTGTACCCGACGCACGTTATTTCTCCCGGTGTCGTTTGCATTTGCATCGAGCAGATATCGAACGATAAAGCCGTTACAAGGCACGTTACAAATCTGTCCGGAACATTCGATTTTCCCTCGGCACTGTTCTGTCGAGAATGAATTACGACGGGGCCCCGGGACGCGGCCATCGTCGAGACGCGGTAAGAATAATTCGCACGTTTAGAGGATCAAGAACGAATACCACAGAACGAGAAAACATCGTTTTTCATTAACACTAGATTTACGAACATTGATCACACGTATATTTATCGATACCTTTCGCGTTGACGATTACCTTAAAATACGATTTTTCTTTTAATTATAATATGTATTCTTGCGATTGCATCGATCAAATTCAACGTAAGTTGTTAAAAAATGATATTTACGCGTTCTGCAATTTTAAATATGGAATCAGACATCCGTAAATCTAGTGTTAAACGCCTCGACTTTGTTTCTCCCTGTTCCTCCGCTAAAATTATTATCTAAAAGTGTACCAATTCGATGGAATACAATTTTTCATTTACACTTTCTTGCAAAACGCTGAGACGTCGAAGTTAAGTCGATGCGGTAGAACCTCGATAATTGCACGAGTGGTACGTCCGTTGCAAGCTGTCGACAAGTCGCCTTGATTATTCAAAGAATTTTCAGGCTCGATTTCCTGCAATAATCGAGGTTCTACTGTATGTATAATAACATAGCAACCATACGAGTTTACCACGTGATACGGTGCTTTTCGTTAACAATTCAAAAACGAAGCCCCATCCGACATTTTTGCGAAGGAAATTGTTGCTCAGAATCGTCTCAGCTACCCCACATTTCCGGTTCTTACGCTATTTACAGGACACCCTGTATATGTATAATCGTGCAGACTCGGTTCACGAAACGTTTAAATAAAATTGTATTTTCGTAACGCGACAGCCATTATCTGCCTACCCTTTTGGTTTTGCATAACGCGGAGACTATAATTTCTTCTTCAGATCGATAAATTACAAAACGCTGCCCACTCTATTTATCCCCCTATACATCGTAATCCACGTTAACCTCTTACTCCATTTCACTGACATTCGTCCTACTCGATACGTTTATCAATTCCGTTTCGACATGTTTTTCCAAGTTTCGAGCCGCCATTTTCTATACACTCGCCGTTACGATTATTTTTCATTCAACGGTACGAAATTGTAAATTATCCTTAATCGATATCACGCGATATTATGCTTAATTAAATGCTCGAAGAACAGTAATAGTATACTTGGGATACAGTATTTAACGAAACAGATCAAATTAAAACGGAGATAATTCTATAGTTTATCTCTATAATTTACATCTCCTTTAATGATGACTGTTAAACAATTACGCTAATTATGTACCATTAACGGAACAGTTTTTTCACTTTCACGTGCATTATTTTGTTATTCGCCGATGCAAACGATTCCAAGGTGGAGAATTTTTCGACTTCACGAAGAATAGAAAAATGGCTCCATCGATATACATAATGTTACAAATTACTTAAGCTTAACCCTTTGCACTCCGAATTATATTTAAATTTTGTTACCAGCATCTCCCAACGCCCTAATTTTTCCCTTTCATAATTTCGAGACGCTCGAATGAATTTTTATTTGACGCGAGTTTCAGTACCGATAATTGACGAATTAACAATTAACAGAAAAGACGAAGAAACGTGAACGTGAATGTGAACGTGAGCGTGAGCGTGCTCGCGCGCGCGCGCGGGCGTTATGTAAAGTATATTTTCCGGTTCTAAAAGATGCAAATCGATTATTCTTAAAAATGCCCGTTTTTCCTGGGAATAAAAATGAGCGATCGCCTCGAGCAAAGATGTCAGATAAAAATGTAAGAAAAAAAAAACCGGAGGCGCGATCGCGCAGGTTCTGGATCGCGATGTTCTCGATCGACGGTATCCTAAACTATATTCGCCTGTCCCTGTAAGAATGGCTTTTGCCCGTACTGAGCGTATATAAGACAGACGACGTCCTATCACAAAGCGCAGTGTTAGATTACCCGCACGTCGTCGTCAACAACGAGCATCGTGTTATTAAGCAAAGTCTCCCCGGTGTTTCTACATTCAGTGACCTATCGAGCGTTTCATCGGGATCACCTCGATCGCGAACGAACCGTCTCCCGGGATCTGATTCGATCGACACGCGAATTTCGCACTGGGACCTCGTCGCGTCAAGGTTCATTCGTACAGAAAACCCGTAACGAATTTATTCACCATGGAAACGATATTGGCGTCCGGTCTGGGAAGCTCCGATCGTATCGAGGGCACCAAGATACAAACGAACTTCGCCAAAGATATGCAGAAAAAGAAAAAGTACACGGTAAGCTCGTACAACTTCTCGAAACGGACATTTTCAAATACGAATCTTTCGAAATTTCTCGTCGACGCACAGTGTGTTCAGCAATGGACAAAAGTCGAAAAACCAAAGTCTATTATAAATTCTTATATCCCAAAATGTTGATAAAGGAACGTAGACTTTAACAACGATCCATAACTTTTACTGAATTTACCAATTTGTTGTTGAGAATGATGTTAGAAATTTATTGCAATTTGAAAATTTGTGTTTTTAATTTGATTTTTGCAAGTTATGTACAGTATTACAGTTCCTTCTAAATTTTTAAACAATCTTTTTACAATATTAGCAATTGGTCTCAATTTTTTATGGTAAATGTTTATCAATTTTGAATTGAGTTTAAAAAAAATACCTCGATTTTGTATACTAATTTAGGGCACATTAAACTTTAATTTAACGCCAATTTTAAAAATCATTTTGCTCGGAATCAGAATCGGAATTAATCTAATAAAAAGTGTGCTTTTATTTATTTGCGAGATAAGAAATTGTTTCTGTATCTATTTTATATTTTAATTAAAAAGGAATAAATTGAAAAACATTACACAGATGCAAAGTTATGATTTTCTTTTCATATACTCAAAATGATCACTACGATATTTCAGACACTTTAAGCAAATCAAAAAACCTTTTGAACAAAACACAGCAATCACTTGACAAGAAATTGCAGTAATAAAAATTAGCAAAACAATTTTTATTCGATAAAAAATCAAGGTCGTTTCAATTTTTTTGACAAAAATGCACAATTTTTGCAATTGATGCATCTTTGTATTCTCTTTAAAAAGGTGTGAGAGGTCTTGGGTCGAAAATTGACTAGTTTGGAAGCTATGATTTTTGTTACGAATTCTCATTTACAAAACACACTGTGCGACGTCCTGAGAATTAATTTTAATTTAATAACGAACGGTAGAGATTTATTCGTTTCAAGAGCAACGAGAAAAGTGGCTTCCAGGATCCGAGGATCTGAGATCGCCACGATCTACGTTGCTCGTGAAATCAACAAAATTATGAAGAGTTTGTTGATTATGGTAGTTAATACACTGTCGTTCAAAACAACAGTTTTTTTAAGATAATTAAAATGGAACGTTTAAAAGTGGCTATAGTCGAACCAGTCGCTGTACTTTCGATGTTACAGCGTTGACAAAAAGTTCGATTCTATACGCAGTAAAAGACAATCGTACGCTGTCCTTAATTTCCTCGTTGCATCCAACATATTACGCGTGGAAAACAATTTACGATTATTACAGACACGATCGTACGGATGATAAAGCAAAAGAACGAGTTCGTTGCTGGCGATGAAACGTTACATCGCCTATCTCTAACAAAGAGACAAGGTGAGACGTCGTTACGGGAAGTTAATAATTACGAAAGGACGTCCAGCAAAATTTTATCACTCATTGGATAGCATCTTCGTCGTGATGCAACCAACGACGTACAAAAAAATATTTGATCGAACGAGTACTCGTCTAAAGAATTAACAATAAAAATCTAATTTGTACAGACTTGGGAGAACATTGAACTTGAAGCATAATTTAGTATTCTAGCTCGAGAATAATTTTGTTGTTTCAAATCAGTTTCAGGCTTTGGAACAATGTTGCGCGGTAACGAATCGGGATGAAATGTTGCCAGAACGCGGACGCGTCTCGAGTCGCGGCACCAGGCCACGTTAATTGCAGCGCGTGAAAGCGCTAATTCAATTCCCGTTCGTCGGGAAAAACAACGGATTGTTGTTATTGTCAATGTTGCATCGGGTTACATTTCCATACACACGTGGCCGTTGCGCGATATACTGTTACCGAGAATTTGTACGATCAGATACGGGCTGGGTTGCCTGAACCGCAACGGTATGCTGCATTGGTGAAATCGTTAGATCGCATTGGCGAACGTTCTTACGAGTATCCCTATGAATAATACCCGTGGGAGTCGAACGGTCCCGAAAAGAAACGGTTACGCGCTCGTTGTTACATGCAAACTCGACAAAACCAAATACGTGGCTCCAACGAACATAGTTTGTCCACTCGTAAACATTTTAGGCAGTTTTAGGTCCTAATAGTAACATTGTCTCATGCTTAATAATTTTAAAATACTACTCTATGCGTTGTATACAAATGTATGTACAAAAATAAACCACTTTGTTACCTAACATTAATTATCTACAATTCTCTAAATTAAAACAGTAGATTATTTTACACACTGCTCAAAGAGTTCCTTTGAACGAACGGAACATTCTATTGGTAATGAATAAAAATGAACCAAAATGATAATTGAATATTTCTTAATCGTACGTGTTACAGTAGTCACCGTGACCGAACCAAGTGAGTCATCTAACTCGACCCGCTTTAAATTACTCATAAACAGTTTAATTTATGGAAAATTATTTGCAACAAAAGACGTATAGTATTACATGCGATAATAATACGGTATTTCCTGTCTTATCGCTGGTAGTTTGCGACAAACTTAGCATTTTACGATGCTCCGAAAGAAAGTAACAAAACAACAAACGGCCATAAATATCACATCTAGCTTTTCACTATTGCCTACTAAATTTCACCGGTTACGGTGACTTGTCACGTTCACTTCTACGGTGAAACTAATATTATTTCGCGTAGCAATAAATTCGATCGTGCCTGGACATGTTTATAAATACTTGGTGTTTGGATTCGGGGGTCAGTCAAGTATTGTGCGGATTCTTGTTATGTTTAAAAATTATATTGCTATGTCGAGAGATTTTTACACGTTTAATTTAAGAAACTCAAAGTAATCTCGCAAAGCAAAATAACACAAAATTGTCCAAGTCTTAGTTCAATCAGTACTCGCATTTTTCCATATAACAAACAATTTACGTGTAACCTAAGGTGGTCGAGTTAGGCGATTCAGTCGGTATAAATGAAATTTAGTAGCTTTCCTATTAACCCTTTGTCCCCTTTGAAGCTAGTTTATGAAACTAAGTATACAGAGTATCGTAGCTTGTGTCTAACTGAACTTTGCTTACAAATTAGAGATACAGAGTATTATAGTTAGACTGCGGATTTTAATGCAAATTCATATATTTATAAAATTAATAAAATAAGAGCTTCGTAGAGGGTTCTTTCAACCCCTAAATACAATAATTCTTATCTTACTTGAGTATATTTTTGCATATTAAATGCATTCTATAGTTTTTTGACATAAATGCATAAATATCCGCAGTCTAATTACAGTTTATATCCAAGTGGACTCTACTTAAAAATTTGAGTTCTTGCAACGCATAAACCATGTATAATAAATCTATTACAACATCTGAGTGCAACGGAGACGTACTGACAGAGAAGAAAACCGCTAAAATTCAATTTATATGCTTATGCTACTATATTTTATTGTTCCATGTTGTCCCAGCTGGCGGATCTGCCGGACACAGACAGCATTGGCATGGACTATCACATCCAAACGGTGACCAAGGATGACAAGCTCAGGATACTGAAGTTCCTCAGGAGGTTCTTCTTCAGGGACGAGCCGCTTAATCACTCGATCCAGTTGATACCGGAAGGCGAGGACAGCACCTGCCTCGAGCTGGAGGAGTATTGCAGCATGTCGGCGGTGGAGAACAATCTCAGCTTCATGGCGGTCTCGAACAGCGGCGCTATAGTGGGTGTCGTGTTAAATGGTAAGAATCTGACCTGAACGCTGGCGTTCCGGAATAACTGTGTCAAAGATCGACCGTTGTTTTCGAGAAGACTTCTACGGTTCTGTTTACGCCAGTCCCGGATATATCTGGGTTAAACGCGGTATTTTCAGCGGAAAAACGATGACACACCGATCTGAAACGTTCAGCGTTACACGTACCGATGACGAGTTCGTTCTCGAAATTTGAATACCGTATTTAATTCCCTACGTGCGGATGCAGCGTGTCTGTGTGTGTGTGCAGCAGACTGCAAAATATTTGCCCGTGCACCGATGCACGTACGTACTTGGAGGCCGCCGTCGTTTGATTCTAAATAGATCAACGCGAACGATAACGAGAATCGCGATGGGAAGGCCTTGTAAATCGGTTAAGAGTCCTTGCGTCGAAACGCGCGCAAACAGCTGCCGTCACTGTTCGCCGCAAAAATCGTATGGAAAAATAGTTACGAGAGGGGGAGGGGGGGAGGGACACACCTACTACGAAACGGTACTGTTCAAACGTTACATAAATTATTGTACGAGTAACCGAGCTAGAGTGAGGCTTATTAATCGCTACCGGTTGTCGCAATCGCGGTAATTACATTAATCTATCGACAGATCCAGTTAGTCTCGTGTTATTGAGATTATAAAAGTCAACTCGATATCCATAAGAAGATATAGCTACAAATATTTACTATATGTGATGGAACGCGAAAACACTTTTCGTCCCTTCGATTCCATTATGATCTTTGAAGGGGGAAAAGGAACTATTTATAACCCGATTCGTTCGAGACTGATGTTTAATTGAAGGTGTTTGAACATTAAAAAGTTCGGTTTAAGAATTCGAGAGACATTGAAATTACAATAAATATAAAATACGAAATTTTTAAGAGAAAGTGCCTGTTACTTGCATTGAAAATTATTTTCCCGGATACATAAGCAACGTTTAGGCATTTCCGTTTGGACGATCTTGTCTACGTTCGTCTAATGCAACGCAAAGAATACTAATTCCGTAACTCGTTTCGCACGACAAATTACAGACTCCCGTCGTCGAATGATGAACGACTTCGTGTCTGCCGCAAAACGGTCGCAAATTATCATTTCGAATGCAAAGTGGACGTTAAAGAGTTACCTTCGACGTAAGCACCCGAGGCTGATTTCCTTACAATAAGACGTTTCATCGGGCTAAAGTAACTGAACGAGTAATTACCATTAATAGCACCTTGGTTGTCCGTATTAATTATTCGAACGATTTTCTTTAATCCGCGACATATTCGATCGTCGAAGGAAAACGTTACGAGTGATTCACGACGCGATAAAGAATTTAAAAAAAAAGAAAAAAAAAACTGAGGTTATGTCGCGAACAGGACACAAGCCGGGCGCGAATGAATTTTTAACCGATATTCGTTTGGGGTTAAAGATGGCGTTGGGAGTCCGAAGTCGTCGTTGATGTGCAACCTGTGCATATCGAGAAACTTCGTGCTTCATGGTAATTAGAGACCTTTAGAATAGAATATACATACGTATGCCGTTCACTATGAGTATGCAAATACGTACTATATGCTGGTTGAATTTATGACTTGTAACAATGTTTCTTATTAGACATCTGTAGCGCGCCGGTCGCAAATGTTGAAATTATTTATGAATATTATTACAGACACGCTGCCACGAGTTGTGTAAACTTTATTTATTGTTCGAACCGTCGCATCTAAACCCTTCGAAGTTTAAAAAAACTGTTACGTCCTCGTAACCTCATGAGCTAACAGTTTCGGTACAAAGAACTATTACTTCGTTTCATCCCGGATCTGCTGGCTAGATTTATCGCTTATCTAGCAGATCCCGCGTTGGACGCGACGTTATTAATCGCTCGAACAATCTAATTATGTATTAATAAACTATCCTGTAATTGGATGCTATTCAACGAGCCATTAACAGCGTCGTATCTTGGACAGGATCTGATATACAAGACATAAAACAGATCCGGTAACGCGGTAATATTATTTGCCAAATTCAAACTTTTATCCCAGGTTCGTTCGTAATTCAATGGTATTCCGAGCAAAAACTGGGTGTAATTTATAACTCGTAACTTGTAATTATTTTTATTAACGATCGGCGTACTTCGTGCATTATTTAACGACGTGGATAATTACAAACGTTTATGGCAAAGGACGGCCACGTATTACCGGAGTTAAATGTATGAATAGATTGATATTTCGTATCGTATATATGAATAGCAAATTACCTTATTATTATAGTTTCTTTTGTTTTTAATTAAACGATAAATTGCGCTTAATCGTTATGCAGGGAAGATGGATCCGCCGAGCGACGAGGAACCGGAATATTTGACCGCTTGCGAGAACCCAAAATTCAAGAAGATTCTCAGGTTACTGCGTTACGTTGACAAAAACGTGAACAGCGACGGACAGTACCGGGGATTGAACATCCTGGAAATTAGGATAATCTCCGTAGACCTGAGCTGGAGGGGCAAAGGGATCGGTAAAGCTCTCATAGAAAAAACGATGTGAGTGAGATTGCTATGTTGCTGCAATTTAAATGTCATTTATCAGTAGCTTGAATTCTGCGACGCAGTAACGCGAACTAAACGACATTTAATTGAGAATCGTTATGCAGCGCGAAACATAACAGGAACATTTCTGACACGTTGTCTGTGTCCACGGTTGTGCAATTGCAGCAACGTTTTTGTAACATTTATTGTTGCGATAACGTTGCAAGAACATTACCGAAATATTCCAGAACTGCATTATTGGTTATATTCTTTCTACCTTTATGTTAACAATTCACACCTTGGTATACGCAGCCTGCTTCATCCAAGATCAATTTTTTGCACGATTTGAAATTGGTTTCTAATTTCTTTATTAATATTTTTATTCGATAGTAACCTAACCTAAACAATCAGATTTTTAAGATTTCGAAATCCTTGGGGGGGGCTCTTCATGTTGTTGGGTATTTTACAGAAAGTACTGAAATTATATTTGCAATATTGTTCTGTATCAGAACACGTTCATCACTTTTCGATCTGTTGCTACTAAATGTAATTAAAGTTGTGTAAGATAGTGTTTTCTGTATGTTGATGGTGGGTCTAGAAGAGCTCAGCGGGAGAGAGCTAACCAAAAATCACGAAAAGATTTTGAGATATCGAGGGTTCCATAATTTAGAGATATTCGATAATCACACCCCTGGAAATGATAAATGAATATTTACATACGGTTAATTTACATGTTCATTTTGCAGTGAAGTCGGGCGGGAAAAAGGATTTCACTTCACACGTGCCGACTGTTCGTCCTTCTTCTCCGGGAAACTTTGCGCGGGATTGGGCTTCGAGCCAATATACGAGCTACCTTACGCGGATTATGTCGACGAAGATGGCAAGCCTGTATTTTCACCGGCACTTCCGCACACGTCGATCGTTACGTACGTTAAGAAATTGTGAACGGCAGCATAATCTATTTTCGAAATCGAGTACCTGTTTAGTAATCGAAGATAACTTCGAGGAACGCACTCCAACGTTTTATACAATTGCTCTTTAACCGTCTCCGTTCGTTTAATCTTTTTTGGCGGCAATTCAAAAGTGTTGATCATTTTTCTCTATTAAAGATTTAATTTATTTATTACTTTTATACGAATTAACGTACTATCGCGGTAATTATTTTATTGTTGCGTGCATAAATGTGTACATTTAACGAAACGAACTTTAAAAACCGGATATCACATTGCTACAATTTTTTTTCTTTTTCTATCGTAATAGACTTACATGTAAGGAAAAAATTTGATTGAAATTCATATAATTCCTAATATTTTCATGATTTGTCAAATGTAATTATAAATGAACGTCTGTGTAGTCCATATTTTAGATATAGTAATTTATGTTTTTATAAATTAGTATAGGCACATTATAATTCCTGATAATGTTTAAAAATTACAATGTTTATATAACACAAAGCAATATACTTTTCTCCGATAAGCTCTACCACAAATTTGTTTTCTCCCATTGAAAATAAATTACACTCTAATACTTACATTCCGGGAACACAAATCAATCTTTTCTTAAATTTGTTATATGTCCAACTATAATAAATTATTAATTAATAATGGGCGCAATTTATAAAAGTAATTTATTTTATCACACATTTAAAAAGACATTTTCAAATTGTACAATTATATACAGTATATTTAACGATCAAAACAAGCTATACAAGATGCAAACCTCATAATATATGTTTTGAGATCTGAACACTTTAAAATCAATGTATGTTACAAACGAAATTCATTTAAAATAACTATTAATTTACTAATATATTATTACACATTATTTAGCGTAAGGATCTAAGTTATATTTTTCTTGTAGCTCGCGAAGATGATCCATTTGTTCTGTCAATGTTTTATCTTTCGTTTCTTCCTTAAGCTTGATATACTCAAGCTCATCCTTTATGTCCCTTTCTGTCACAGAGCGTCTGTTATACGGTGAGTCGTGTTTTGATATCACGAAACTCAAAAATCCTTCGATGAACATGATGAATACAATAATTGTAAAGACTTTTCTCATCATTCGTTTAGATTGTTCTTCGCTCTGACGTCGACTAGTTGCTTTTCTTCGTTCCCATTGCACATTAGCTCTATACACCAATTATTTATACATTTACAGATATTTAACATAAATAATGGTCATAAAACAAGTACACTTATAACATACCTTCTAAATTCGTAAGTTCTGTTTTGATAAGAATAGTTTTTATAAGAATAGTTTTGATAAGAATGATTTTGATAATTGTTTCGACGAAAAGGGTTTTCGTCGTAAACTATATCATTGTAATGTAAGCTCTTATCATATTCCTGTCTTTTGTCCTTTTTACTCAAAGTTGTATAAGCTTCGTTAACCTTTACAAAATCGTCATGACTTCCTTTATTGCCAGCATCAGGGTGCATCTAATTGTAAGTAAAAAATAACATAAGTACAAAACTTTTTTCCATAAATATTTAATAATTTCATCGTTCGAATAATCTGAAAAAAAAAATAATAAGCAAATGTTTGAGATTTTTTTATAACGTCTTTCGAAATAGTGTTGTGATGCACTGAAGCTGTTAAACAAAATGACTCACTTCTTTCGATAATTTAATATAAGCATCCTTTATTTCTTTTTGCGTTGCATTCGGAGAGACACGTAATATTTCATAATGACTATATTTAGGTCTTTAAAGAAACAGAAAACATTTAAAGGTTATTCGTACATTCGGTAAAATACGTGGTACTTTCTACAATTCTAACCTTCGAGAAGAACTGTAATTTCCATAATTACGAATTATCACAGGTATTTTGAATTTATAAGCGCGAAATATATGTGCCATTTGTTCAAAATTCTTTGCGTATTCATAAATTCTTCAAAATATAACTAATAGAATACAAACATCAAAATATTACATATATGTTATAACTACTTTGAAACGTTAGTCAACTGATGAAAATTCAGAATTGTATACTTTGTGAACATGTCACATTCGTGTGAGAATGATCATCATATATTTTACGTAAATTTTTGTACAATAGTCGTCATAAATGCGAAACAAAATAAGGAAGTTAACGAGTAAGGGGTGGTGAAAATTATGGTTTATATTCAACTCATTTCAAGTCGTACTTCTGTTACACGACGCTTGCTACATTTCATGCTTGTATATTCGACTAGAACACAGCTACGAGTACGTAAGTTCCGGCACTTCGGGCATTCGAGAGAGAAGGCGAATATGAACCTTTCTTTCTGGCTTTCGAAACAAATTCATATACAGAAGCATACGATTTTGAGTCTTAACTGCCCAGGCATTTTTATTTTCCGGCCTACGTATACCTATTACACCGTAAATGAGGTGCAGAATAGATCTATCATTCAATGGGACTTCGTGATACACGAACTGGTATACCAAAATGTCTAGACAATCGAGGCTCGAAATGATACGCTGGTCAACGAAAGTCAGATTTCGGCTGTTTCGAGAGCGAAAAGGAATGGCTCACGTTTGCCTTCTTTCTCGAATTTTCGAAGCTGTTCTCTGGACACATTTTCATTATTCAATATAATATTATTTGACCATACGTATTATATTTATGTTTTCCATTTCTTTTGAGTTTAGTAAACAATGGATTAAGTTTGTACATTTTTGCTTATGGACAAGTACTATACAGCGATGACTTGATGGCTAGGCACGCCGATTGGCCGTAGCTTAATGCCTGCTTTCACACGCATTGTCATTATTGGCTGAGTCGCTCACAACTGCAATTCCATCGCGTGACAAAGGATGCGAAACGAAACGTATAGGAACAGAGTAGGATAGGACAAGATTGTACGCTCAAAATATTAGCCATGAATACTACTGTGACTGCCACTATGTAGCGTGACGTCAGAGCGGGCCTCTATGGTGGGAATAAGGCGGCGAGTAGACCTTCTCTCCTTGCCCTTGCCCCGTTTAGTTTGTTGGTGCCTAGCCAACAAGTCATCTCTGGATAGTACTGTGCTCCGCTGACTTGATGTCCCGCGGGACTGCGCAGGGGCAAGAGGAATCAGACCGCGCATTTATCTATCTCGCTCCCTCGCTCTCAGGCAGTGCGCATGCGCGTGTAACTGCCGCGACGAATAGCGAACCAGAGTTCAATGCGTACGTGGGAATACGTGTATCTCTTCTACTTTTCTCGCATTCCTGCCACGAGACTTCGAGTCAGCGGAGTACAGTACAAGTAACCTATTATTTCGTTGTACTTGTTCGATATATATTTTCAAATCATTAAAATACTTCGTAGGGATCGACATTAAAAAACGGTTCGTTTGGTGAATTAAATATTTATTAAAAACCAAATTCAGATTTTATAATATAGTAACAATTCTCATTTGCGTTTGGTGTATAGTATAAAATATATTACAATATGTATACAGGAAACATCCTTAAATGTATAAGATAGGCCTCAAGCCCAGCTCGATGTCTATGCATATTATGCTTGGCATACGTCATTTATGCATTATTTGTTATGCGTATTGTATAAGCTCTAGTATCATAAAAAAATTGTAATGTACATTGATTTCATATTGCATATCTTATGTACAAATTGTACGCTATGACAATTAATTATAACATAGAATTTTTTTATCATGAGATGTGAGATTAACTAGTGATGTAAAATTTGTAATTTCAACTTACAAAAATTGACATTATCAAATGTTTTGTTATTATGTAAACAGCGGCGTTGCCATTGTACATAACGCTTTGAGAATGAAATGGCATTGGCACAAATAACCTTTGTCTATGTTGTATATCAATTAAAATGTTTAATTTGTTTCATACTTTTAAACGTACTAGTTAAAACAATAATTAAAACTTCAACTATATCTCTATACGTCTCTAATTTAAAAATTTCTAATCTTCATTTATAGTTCAATTTTTAAGAAGATCGTAAATTTATTCAGAACTTTCTATAATTTTCGTTTGCAACTATTTATATACAGTCTTCTTAAAATTCAACATGTATATTTGCTTAAAAAATAGCATAACTTACTTCTTTGTCTCACAACTCGTGATAGTGTCAGTTTGTGGAAATAAAACTTGTTACTTGCTAGTAGTAAAATATATACATATTCATGATTTCATTTACTGCTTTTAACAATTTAAATACGAAGGCAAGTTATATTATTTTGCAAGCAATCTGAATATTTTCAGGATCACTACACATTCAGAATGTGTCTACTCGTTTTTGTTTTCATATAACGGAACGTTTGAATATTTCGGGAAGTCTACAGCGTCCACGGGATTCTTTACTTTAAAACTAGGAAATAAGCCCGTCATGCTAGTTCGTGTGTTGTAACCTTTAGAGTAACCGTCCCAATGATTTCCAAGAACTTCGATCAAATCTCCGACTTTTAGCTCTATTTCACCAATTTTCCTTGGCTTATGATCCAAAATAGCCTGATGGGGATGTGGATTTTGACCACCGTAATAGTAAATATCATCCAGCGATGTAAATCGATTATAAGCGTCCGGATAATATGTTTGCATTAACTCGTACGCCACACGGCATACTTGGGAACTAAATGTACATACTAAATAATCACATTCGGACAACAGATGTATGTCTATAATTATTCCTTGTAAGGAAGAATCGGAATATCTTTTTGCGACCGATGCCGTTTCAGCTATTTCTGGATCTCCTATTATATCATAGTTCGGATAACGATTCCTCGCTGTTGTAATTACTTTCGGATCATCACTGGCCAAAAATACCCTTTTTACCTCCGGTTGTGTTTCAAGTTCATTAAAATACTGTTCAACTTTTACCATATATTCATCTATGTCATGATAAGCAGCTTCAGTCCCAACTTTATCCGTTCTTCGTACATGTATTCCAACAATAGGCTTTTTAAAACCGAGTCTTTCCTTTGCATACTCTAGTGTTTTTTTCACGTGTTCTTGAGGTCGCATTAGATATTTTAGAACTTGGCCCACCCACCATACTAACGGATGCCCATGGAGTTTCTCTAATCTGGGAACTAGATCCGCGGGTACACTTGGCGGTTGAAACCTTGGTTTTGGAGAAACATTATCCACAATCGGCAAGGAAATTACTTGCTGGGAAGAGTCACCGGGCCAATTAGCATGAGATACTCCAGTCGTAGATAGGCATGTATCACTGAGCGGCTTAAAAACAGATTCCCAGCCATCCTTATGATACCTCCAACCTTTAGATTTAATTATTAATGTCCGTTCTGTGCCATAAGCAACCAAGAAACAATACGTGATGTGATGGATCTGAAATATATGAAATTTTTAATTTCAATTTTTCATATAAATTTTTTATTTTACGTAAGACGAACATATTTATTTACCTGACATCCAAATCCGCAACCTTTGTTTAAACTGCACACTAACTTTCTTGCTTTACTGCAATCGCTAGGATTTTGTAAAGACCTTAAAAGAATAGATATTAGTGTATTGGTTTTATAAGTTGATAACGACACAGGAGACTACCATTACCTAAATCTTCTTTGCACAAGGTCAGACAAATCTTTTGACTCCTTTTTACGCCATTCGTTGTAGCCATCTGCTTTTATTAATTTGTCAATGTCTGTTGTGAGAGATCTTTTATGATCCCAGACATTCTCTAACATATCTTGTATTTTTTTTTCTTTCTGCTCGTGGCTCAATTTATCAAAAGATTTCTTAAGTTTATTTAGTTCCGCGCTAACATAATACCTATCTCAAAAATTAAAGTACTGTATATAATATTCCTATTGTTTGAAATAGACGAGTAATCTATGTTTTAGATATTACACTTACCAGGTTTCTTGTACGTTATTTCTTATCCTTCGTCGTAATTCTTCGTATTCCGAAGAAGGTACACCGTGTTTTACTTTATCTTGTCGATCCAACAAGTCGTCGTAAAGCGAAGCCTTGTCAAGCTTCTCGTGTATAGAACCTAAATGATCTCCTTGAATGGATTTAGACCTTTCTCTGGAAATTATGTTATCCTGTACAACGAAAAGATCACCAGGCTCTTTCTTTTAAACTTCAGATATATTTGTTCGCTTTTATAATATCTCCCATAGACTTACCCTCTGACTATGTTTTTTAATCCCTCGTTTTGTCTTCTAAGAATTTCAAAGTCGTTTACCATTTTGGCCAAACGTTGAGCATTCTCTTTATTCGTATGACTTTCGTTATCAGACATTAAGCTATTAGTCTTAAAAATATGCGATACTGATATAATTAGTACCAAAAGCCATGTAGCCAGCAATGCTATTCCTACTTTTCCTAACCAACCAGGCCTTCCTGACCAAAATGTTGCCATTTTATATAATGATAGTAGGATTGTTGTATTTAATGTGTAGCATTACGACATCTATAAGTACATTATTATTACAATTATCTAAATACTATTACAAAAAAATTGTATTATGTTACAATATTCATTATTTATTTTTCTCATTAAGCAGTTTATCGATATATGATGTGAAAACAGTTTTACAGTAAGAATGGGAATTATTCTCGATAAAAAGTACTTTATCGATAAAATAGACATGCAGAAAATAATGTAAAATAATACAAAGTTAAAGAAACGAAATGACTAACTTCCTATTAAACGTATCGAAGGAAAGTAATAACAACAGAAAAAAGGGTCAAGTATCAGTAGTTGTCAAAAATTTCACTGACATAAATGCTTCGATATACAAATAATAACGTAATATCGTGGAGATGGGCAGAAAATAATCTTACCAAGTACTTCAACACCTCGATTAGAATCTTTTAAACGCGCGATAAGAAACATTTGTGATCATCTAACGCGGTCATAGGAACGAGACCTTTTATATTAAATTGACAATTTGATCTTTTTCATATGCAGCTACAGTCATTAAACATTTCCTCATGTGGCGGGTGCTGCTAGTGTAAATCACAATTCTTACGTACGCATTATGAAGGGTCCGCACTGGACAGTTACGATAATTTTAACCAATAGCTACACTTGCTTGCAACGATAGAGCGCGATCATTACAAATAAAATTGTTCGGTTGCTCGAAGAATCCAAACAGTAACTAGTTATGAGCACGTGTATAATATTGTAACGCATACGAGGCACCCTAGTAGCATTATTAAGCTTTTCGGTGTAAAATATTTTGTAAAGTAAACGGTTTTATTAATATTTACAGAGCGGTTAATAATACATAAAACGTTATGAATACGAATAACTAATTTTAGAACGTAGCTTTTATATTAGATGGCGGTAAAAATGGTACGTTTGATTTTAGCATGCAACATCACTATCTATTCGTTTCGTGCGCTATTCTGTCGTATAACCTAGAATCGTGACACACCGTGCACGGCGTAGTGCGAATTCTGAACGGACGATTAACGCCGGGCAAAGTCTACGAATTTTTGTTCAAACGTTTTAACAGTGCTGTCGATGGATTGGTTATCGTGGTAAACGTAGATATTAAAGCAAGAAATCGTAAACAGGACAAGCATGAAATTGACAGAAATAACGTATTGGTTCTGCATTGTGTCGCGGTATTTCTAAACGCGGGTTGGTTCTTTCTTTGCCCGCCTCTCTCCCCATCCCCTAGACCCCTTCCGAAAATCGCGCAGCATCCTTGCGCGCGAAACACGCGTATGCCGGTGGACGCACATTGTGTGCCTGTACTTCGTTGTACATACCTGTGAATAGTGTATTTTAAGCTTTAGTTTAACAAGATGAGTGTGTGAAAAACCGAGGCGTTCATAGTAACCGCGAGGAGTACGAATAATTACGAATCGAACGGACTATATATTGTACAACTGGTCGCGCTGTAGTCATCGCGGCGAGGTAAAACTTGTACCGTGAGTCGAAAGAGTACCCACCATTAATTGTTACCCGCTGTCGTTTCGCGAAACGGATTTGCAAACGATCGGTACACCAACGGCCGAACGAATCTGAATTTTGCGGATCTTTCGGTTTCTTCCCCTCTTTGTTTTCCTACCCCTAATTCCCTTCCGTTGCCCGTCGATGAACAAGCAGTTGTCGTTTTTTGTATGTTTCACTTTTTTTTCCATCGACATCCCCCCAGTTTCGTTGGTTCGTCGCCGGAGCAGTTGTGTCGATTGGTAAAACCCGAGAAGCCGAGCAGAGTAGAGCGAGTTACATTCGTTCAACGATTCTCTTTGTGTTCCCGTTTCGTTTTTCGTGTCGTCCGGCAGTGTTGTCAAAAATCCGGCAGCACCGCTCGCGGCCAGCTGCCATTGCTGTACTCTGTCTGGCGTTCTTGGTCGCGGCTTCGCGATAAATACGTTTCTCTGTGGTGATTATCCCCGTTGCCGTCGTCATCGTCGTCAGCATCGTCGTCGTGGAAACAACGGAGATGCCACACTGTTAAGAGCCACACGTTCGGAACATGCCCGCGGTACAGACGTAGCGGGGTGATTCTACCTTTGGCTCCGGACGCCGGTTCTGAGAGAGCTAACCTTCACAGCGAGGGTTCTTCTTATCTGTCGGATCGTCGATCATCGTGCCCGTGGCAGCGGTACAGATTGACAGAACGATGAAGTGGCTCGGTGCGAGTAGCGCTGGTGCTGCGGGTGAACCGGCACCTTCTGTGCAGTTACACCATCCTTCTGCAAATGGACATATACCCGCGGTATGCACCTATTTCGATATTTTTTATTTTTCTCCCCAGATCGATACACGTCCGACGGAAATTTATTATCACCGCGACGATTTTACGTCCGATTTATATATCATAACCTATCTCACGTGTCTCGGAGACAGGAAGATTATTGTTTTACGGAACGTCAATTTAGAAATTTATCGTATCGTTGTTCCGTTGTATTGTAATTCGTTTCGTTTAATATAACGGCGGTCAATGTAGAGGAGTTCTATTCTGTTGCTGAAACATGGGAAAAGAGTTTTTCTATTGTGCATATGCATGGGTATTGCATATGCTTGTGCTTTGTTTGATCCATCATGGCAGAGTATTGTATAGAAATGAAGATGTTTTGGTTGCATTCATTAAACTGCTTATTGCAGTGAAATAAGGGTAATGGTGTGTATATTAATGGTCTCTTTGTAGTCCTCCAAAGCAATGGATTATATATATATATATATCCTTGCTGTAAAAAATTAATTTTGTATATTTGTATAAAGAATAAATAAAACAATAATGTGTATATTTGTGATGAATCAAGTAATTGTGTCACAATTTAGAGTGTGTTTATTAATGTCATAATCGTGAAAATGCTATCATGTTATCACGAAAAGTACGTTTATTAAATCCATGTATTTTGATATTGTATCTTAATTTGCAATTTTCTATAGTCGGTTATAATGCATTGATTTAAGTTTATCCATGACTTCGTACATCAAAATTACTTGCGTGACGTACAATGTAACGTAACAATCTCTTTTGTTTGTTATCAATAGGATGCAGAGCAATGCGGACAAGTAATGGCTGGTGGTGATAGTATGCGTATACAACCTGGCCAAACACATCAAATAGGTGTAAGCAGAACACAAGATGACGCAATGGTGGGTTACGTGTTTCAACGACCCACAGAACCGGAATTTAATGCACAGTCTTCAAGTTTTCAAACAAAACAAGCCCCACGAGCTTGGGCACTTGCGGATGATGCAATTATTGATAATGTAAGTATGTTAAGAAATAGGAATCGTAGTGCGTCAAGCCCATTTTGAAGAATGAAAAATTATATATATAGATAGTTTAATGATAACGATTTATTGTTATAACTTATAGAATCCAGAAAAATGGAAATATCCCATTACTAAACTGAGTGTACCACAACAGAATCAACCGCAACAATTAGGACTGCAAACTATGAACAATGTCCATCTACCTTACGAGATACATCCCATGCAACTTAAAGTGAGTAATATATGTTATGAATGTATATTACCATTAATATGAAAATTAGCAACAAATTAAGTTTATTCCTGTATAATTATTGCGACAGAAATACATATTTTTAATTTATCAATTAAAAGTAATTTGTCTGAATCAAACATTCAAATAATTTTCATCCGTTAAAATACTTTAGTATTAACAGTCGCATTTTATTGTATTTATGTAGAGTGGTGCACCTGGAGCGGAACATTTAGTTTATCTCAACAACCAGATGACAGCACAGCAACAAGTTGCTCTCTTTCATCATCAACAGCAGCAACAACAGCAACAGCAGTTTAGAAATGGACAGGTAAGCACTGTTATTACTCGTTATATCAGAAATATTCCGTGACATAAATCAAATATCTATTGATATATAGTGTTATCTTTTTATACCTTTTGAAACAACGAGATCAAATAATAGATCAAGTATAATTTACTAGGTAAATGGAATTGATTTTTGTACATCTAAGAAAAGTTTATAAGCAGATACTTTATTGTTTCTTCCATGAGTAGAGATTTATCCAGCTTCAATATTTTAAATATATCTGGTATTTATTTATATCGCTACATATCAAAAGAGAAATGTATAGCCGAATGTTATGTCTACCATATTTTGTAATTCGATATGAGAAGAATCACTCCGCGATGTATTCTCACTCCAATTTAAAAATTAACAATAAGTCTTCCGTATTAACGATTTTCGAGCTTTCATGACTAACATCGAAACGCCAATCGTTTCGTTAAGATATTAACGTAAATCAAACGCTTTTAATATTTACGAGAGATCGCTTTTAGAACTTGTAACACCAATCGTGTCTAAGTACGCCTACGTCGAATAAGCGAGGTTAATAGATTTGATTGAAGTTGGACTTTATAAAAGAGTAAGCTTCAATCTGAGCTATACGCGGAAAAGAATTTTATCCTTATTTTAATACTTTAATGTACGTATCAACGTACGAACAAAAGTATTTCATAACCTAATATTTTTAAAGTCTGATAAACAAGAATCTATATGATCGATGTTTTTTCCTTTTGCATGCATCATTAGCATTATTAAGAAATATTTCGTTTTTTTATTATTAGGCTTCTTACTGATTCGTATCTTCGTGTAAAATTGTTTTCATCTTTCGATAATAATAATTCGTTTGTGTTTCGATTTGTTACGTTAATTCTTGTTCGAAGATTCTGTGTCTAATTAGGATATGTCATTGACACTGACGGCAATGACTAACAATCGGACAGTTAGAAAGTTCAGTCGATGTGTTGGTCCCACGTGCAAATCGTGTCAGGGTCGAAATTTGGCGGTATAGCAAATTACAAACGTTTCTAGCGTGTCTTAAGCAGGCGACCTTCGCCGCTTTGGAAGGAGTTCGAAATAAAAATTTGCACGTTAGAAGGAAAAGTATACACTTATCCTTGCTATTTTCTTAGATATGTTCTATTCTATGCTTTTAATCAATTCGAGGAATTTTATGGGCGAGATAGCTGAAGGTACACATAAAGTATAAATATTAACTTTTCATCGTCGTAATAATGTAACGAGATTTACAGAAGTTCAAATAGCGTTACGTTGCACGTTATATTGGTTCAGGATTGCCCTTTGTGTTATTAACCCTTTGACTACGGTGCTCATCGGTTAAAAAGCGACTGCTGCATGTAACATTGTAGATGCAAAAAAAAATGTCAATCGAAGATAAAAGCAAGAGTAAAATAATTGTATGATAAACGGCGTTCGCAGCCAAAGGACTTATTTTCTCTGAAATTAAAATAAGAAATAGCATTTCAATCCTTCGTTTCGTGGTATCATCATTTTGAGTCGAACAAGATATCGATTTGGTCGAAATTAAAAAAAAAAAAGAAAGAAAAAAGAAAACGTTTCGTCGAAAGTGACCAGGTACATTCAAGCGCGATCAAATTTTCATCCGGTCGCCGTGAGAGGTCGTAGAAACGCAGAAAGTAGAAACTAGGGGAACGCCGATTGGTCGACGGTGTTCGCGAAGCGAATAGTGATTGGTAGAGTCCTCGATAGAGGGCGCACCGTTCGAGCGTCGTTCTTTGTTTCGGTTAGGAGGGCAGTCTCTGTCGAAGAGAGAGGCCGGTTAACGAAAAATTGAGGAGCCGAGACAAGTAAAGAACACCGTGACGACGCTAAGCGTTATTTTAACGGCCGATAACGACGCGTCCCGCGATATGCCAAGACGGACGTGAATCTAGAATCAAGAACGCGGTAATCGACTCGCTCCCCCCTGTAAATAAACGCGTATTCGCGGAGTGAGTGTGCAAAGTGCGCGAGAGGAGAAAGGAGGTGGCGGCGGCAGCAGCAGCAGCTTCAGCAGCTTCAGCAGCGGCGGCGGCGGCGGCGGCGGTGGAGGAGGACGAGGAAGAAGAGAGGAGCATAGGTAGCGGTGGCAGCATCGAGGCACACGGAGGTGTCGAACTGTTTGACAGGCGGCCGAACGCTTTTCTTTCTCTCTCTCTCGCACTGTCGTCCGTAGTGCCGCGATTCGTATTGTTCAGCGGCGGTGTGGTGTGCTCTGTTCGCGAGAGATCCGTCTGTCCATCCTCCGTGTTCAGAGAGGAAAAACGAACGTGAAAACAACCGGGAGTGGTGTGTATTATATTCAGTGCCGGCTGAATCGGTGTCTGCGCCCTGACGCCGCGGTTCACGTACGATCGCTGCCTTCTTCTTTCCCTGCAACGCGTCGTCGGGAACCTACGAATCGCCTCCAAGATAGCCTCGTCCACCGGATAGTGCGTGCAAAAGAGTGTGTGTTGAATTTCTCGTTCGCGTTGTCGGTGTACCACGGGGTTAACGGTGAATCTCTCGGAGGTGACGCGCCGTGCCGAGGGTACCTTGGAGACGGTGGAGAGTTTCGGTGTAGGGTACGGCCAGGGAGCGGGCACGAGCACAGGCGACTGGATGAAACCACCGGGGGATCTTTTCCTTTACTGCGACATGAAGGATTTGGGGGCCGACATGGTATTTATTTTCTATCAGTTTGTTTATTGATACTGTTTTTCTTTTCAACTTTCGCCCGCGTCTTGACACTGGTCGTCGAGAATTGCGACTTTTGTAGGTTATGTTTCGATCATTTTTTTAACCCACAACTGAAACCTCCATGTTTACGAAGTCCGCGAGGGGCTTGACGCTCGTCGAGATCGTTGACGTTAGAGACGTACGGAATAACATTCTGTCTGTCTCCTTTTCTCGCGAAAAGAGCGGTCGACTCATTAGTAAAATTTTTGGCGGTATACCTAACCCTTCTGCTGGTGATCGTATACGTGGGAAGTGACGCATTATATTTACGAGAGTATACTTTCGTTTTGTGTTTGTTTTCGGTTCTGTATCTTTTGTGAGCAATAGCAACGAGAATGCTTTCATTTTCGGCATATGTAAATGCAATAAAACCTTTCGAGATACGAATACGATATGCCATGCAATCTGTCAAGATGTCTTATCTTTGTCATTTGTCGAACTTGGGACGTTCTCGTATCGAAGGTAATGTTTGCCCTTCGCAATGAGTAAACTTATCCGTTTGCCGTCAAATTGCAGCCTTTCTGTATTATTAAATATCTATGAATAGTCGATTTGTCCGAACCGAACGATTTAATCGTTATTTTAATAAAGAATGACAAGTTGACAGTCGAGATAAATCACATGCAATTACCAGGGAAATTTCTAATTATTTCAACAATGGTTTTTTCCCCCTTATGTTTGTTTTGTTTTATAAATACACTTTACTGTGTGTGTTTTGCTTTCATAAATTCTCATTAAACGCGTTGTAGAATAGCTGTCAGAGTCGTGAGTAGAATATTTGTGCGAATGCGGTCGCACGGAGGTGTCACTGATAGTTATTCAGCCAATCAGGTCTTCGAACTCGGTTAACCTTGTAACATAACAACGAAGTTACTACTGTTGCCTTGCACGTTAACGATGAAAGGATGGTCGACTTTCGCGCCACGTGTGTTTTAATCGAAATGTTCCGAATCACGGCCCGCCTTATCGTTATTATTAACGATATTTCTAGTAGATATTAACTTACATTTCTATATACATAGAAACGATATATAAAAATTGCAATGGTTAAGAAATTAATATTTACAGCGTAGTAGGTGCAAGGGAGCTGTTGCAACCCTTTTTCTCCCAGGGTGCGCCACCGAACATCTCAGTCCCATGGGTGTTAAGTTCTTGTTGACTATGCAAATGCGTCGCTGCGTTCGACCATAGAAAAAAAATATGTATTTTTTAGTCCTGGCTTGAATCTTTGCAAAGCTCTGCATCCCCCAGCGTTTCTACGGATGTATTGTTTACGTCCTCGAATTTCTGTCCGGTGAAACAACCGGAGTTCTCTCTCCTCTTACCCTCTCTTTCTTTCTCGTAGACTGTCTGTCTCGTTTTCGCACGTGCGCAAGCAAAGCGCGGAGGTACGAGAGAACGTTCGCGTTGTTTAGGTTAATGTACTTTCGCACGAACTTAGAACGCTTTCCGCTGCGAGTGAATAAAACGATATTACGTGTTCGTTATCATCGGGGAATCGTTTCTTCGTTTTTATATTTGTTCCTAATTATCAATCGGTCCTTTTGCCACGTGATTTCGATCGTAAATCGTACGTTTCGAATTTTCGTTTCGTTTCGAAGGGAAGGTGCTTCGTGTTTGGGCCGGTGCCATTTAAATTTATACGGCTTTGTGTTTCGCATACGTTTCCCCCTTGCTCGTGGTTCCCCCTTCGGGCACGCCTAATCGATTGAAACACTGTCAGGGTTCCCTATGGGTAACCGTGACACACGTGAACGATGCGTGTGCTAAAAAACTCAATGGAAGTTTGCCACTATATTTAGCGTAGCGCATCTGACATCGTGTTAGTTTTGTCGCTTCGGTTTTTCGTAAACAAACATGATCAGATTCGATGCTGTAGTTGCAACATTTTCCGTAGTTTTATTTCGCAAAAGCAATAGACTATTCCTAACCTAACCCAATTGTTTTTGCCATTTCTTATCAACCATTTTATTTTTTTACTGTTCTCAAGATTGGGTTAATAACAGCGTATAGTTATATAAGTTTCTATTTTTATTGTTACTTGTTTGTTTTACTTTTTGGTGGAGGGGACGTTTCTAACCTAACCCAGACCTAACCCAATTGTTTTTGCCATTTCTTATCGACCATTTTATTTTTATACTGTTTTCAAGATTAGGTTAATAACAGCGTATAATTATATAAGTTTTGATTTTTTTGTTATTTGTTTGTTTTACTTTTTGGTAGAGGTTCGAACGACCGTCGCTTGGAATAGTCGATCATTCCACCTTTGACGGAATAGTAAAAAACAAATATATTCATTCGCGAGCCAGATACACCGTACTGCGTTATTCTTGCGCCAATATAAACGGCAAATAGTGCCTGGAGGGATATCGATTCGCGTGAGTCACTCTATCTCCTTTTCTAGTCACTCCGAGGTTCAGGGTTGACCTTACTTGCCACAAAATGGTTTTCAATTAGCCTTGTCATTCTCGGTGCTGTCTTTCAGGATTCGCGCACGCACAAAGTGTCTCGTAAAAATAATATACTTTAACGTCTCCATATTGTTTACCTCGTATCTTTACCTTTCATATTTTATCTATTGTTTGCCATTAGGTTAGCTTGTATATACAGGGTGTTAGGTCAACCCTGGGAAAAATTTTAATGGGAGATTCTTGGGGCCAAAATAAGACGAAAATCAAGAATAGCAATTTGTTGATGGAGGCTTCGTTAAAAAGTTATTAACGTTTAAAGTCCCGCTTGTAGAGCGGCAATCTACGAACAGCTGCGTGCGCGCGATTGTCTGCACACTTTAACTTTAAACGTTAATAACTTTTTAACGAAGCCTCAATCGATAAATTAGTATTCTTGCTTTTTGTCTTATTTTGGCCTCTAGAATCTCCCATTAAAATTTTTATTTATATATTATATGTAATAATAATATTAAAGAGGCGATGATGGGCCATCTTGTTGGTCCGTATTTTGGGACTCTCTATATAATTGTTTGGTTAAACTTTCGAAGAGTTAGAGTTAGAACTTCTTCGAAGGGGTAGACCGACGCTAATACAGAGATTTGACTTTACGATAACGTTGGATGCGTCGTGTTTAGTATTACATGTTGCGTTACAGCACAAAAATATCGAGTGTCACCCCGTTGCAACAAACTTTCTCTTCTCGAGTCGACGGTAACAGATGGTTATGGGTAGTTATGCAGTTTACGCCTACGGTTGGCGAGCCTCTCCGCGATAATCGTTACACAAGATCAGTGTCGCCTTTTCAATTATCAACCTAACCGATTTTTCGATGCAAATAAATCGACAAAATTTTACGAACAGCAACATTAAAAGATTTTTAATTCTATTAAGGTGAGAGAAAAGGGTATTAGAGATCAATGCCTCTGAATTATTTTTATAGACGTAACATGACCTAGAGAGCATGCACATGTACGCGTAAACAATTTTCTAGAATTAATGATTTATGTTCCACTGACGCAGAATCAAAGAATGATACATGCATTCGAAACTGATTTTTGTAAACTAGAGTTTTAAGGTGTTAGTCGTTTATTAATAATTTTTTAATGTCATCATTTGTACAATTTTTAATTAGCTAAATTTAAGAAGTTATTCGATATACAGAGTGTTCGATCAACCATGGGAAAAATTTTAATGGGAGATTCTAGAGGCCAAAATAAGACGAAAATCAAGAATACTAATTTGTTGATTGAGGCTTCGTTAAAAAGTTATTAACGTTTAAAGTTAAAGTGTGCAGACTCGCGTGCACGCATTCCTCATGCGGAACTTTAAACGTTAATAACTTTTTAACGAAGCCTCAATCAACAAATTGGTATTCTTGATTTTCGTCTTATTTTGGTCCCTAGAATCTCCCATTAAAATTTTTCCCAGGGATGGTCGAACACCTTGTATACATTTATTAATAACTATAATCACGTGTTACATTAATCTTGTCTCCTGAAGAGGGCCTTCTATATAGGTTGAAATGTACAGTATTAAAATAAACCACATCAGTTCGGCTCAAAAATCAGGACACGGAATATCCATCAAAAATTTCGAAAAATCGTTCTTCCCTGTTATGTTTTCTTTTCGAGAACGATAAATCTCTTCGAGATCGTGTTATCTTTTCGTGAATTATTGAACGTTTTATCGAGACGTCGTCCAAAATATTTTCTTTTTCGAATGTTAGAATTCACCGCGAAAAAAGAAGTAAACACCCCTCCGGCTAAATATTCGTTTTTGAATCACGGCCAGCGTTATGGTTGGGATACGTTGCCTGGCGACTGCATGGCTGCTAAGAAACTATACGCGCCCACGTTATCGTGTTCTATTCGCGATAAAAGAAGAATGAAACCAGTTTCCGGTTTCTCGAGTGACGTCACTCTCCTGGAAAGAGGTGTTCCGCAACATTATAGAAAGGGACATCGAAGGGACGGATAATCCCTTTCTCAACGTCCAGCGGGATCGAAACACGCGAAAAAGCGATTCGCGTACCGTCGAGAATGTTTATTGACATCGGGTTATATGTCAGTGAACTTATGCAAAGCGCCATCGATAATCGATAGTTCGCCGCCGTTTCGAGTCCCGGACTCGAGGCAAGTTGGGTTCCCCCTATTATTTAGAATAATGAATAATAGTGCAACGTTGCACCGATAGCAGGAGAGACCTGCGATCAAAGCAACAAATTCTAGACATTTTTTTTTCCTCGATCGTTTCTCATTTCGCGGAACTCAGTATGCCGAACGAAGCTAGTAGCTTCTCTGCAGATCAATCGAGATTTTGCCATTATCCGGAATTAACAATTTGTTTAATGTTAGTTATTTAGCAAGAAAACAACGAGTTTCAGTAATTCAATTACTTTAATTAATTAAACACGGATTCGTTTTATCGGAGGCGAAAAGATCATTTCGCAACATTTTTTTGTATCGCTCGATAATTTCCGACACAGTTCCCAGAATATGACTCAAAACCCACGCACGTCATTCCCACGCGAATGGTCAACATAATCCTAAAGTATACCTAAAAGTATTAAAAGTTTTGCATGGTACAAATTTTTCAAAAACGTATTTTCTACAATCCCATAGCTTATTGGAAAAGAGATCTGGAGGATTATGTTGTTTAAAAAAAAAAAGGAATATTGCGACGCGTTTGTCTCTGTTAATTTTAATACGAACTTGAACGATATTCACGATGCAGAATCGCGTCGTCGGTCATCTCGTGTCGTATTCCGCGGATTGTGTCATAAAGTGACGTATCGCGTCGTGACTTGTCGTGACGTGACGCGTGCGTGTCGTTGAACCTGATCGCATCGGTTACGCTCGCGGAATCGTCATCGGGGAACAGCAGTGTGTTACACGAACGAGGAGAAATTCATTTCCATAGGTCTTTCCGTACGACCACGGCCGAGTCAGCTGTGTCGTAAGATAAGATTTGCCTATCTTGTCTCCCGGTTGCAGCAATTATTTGCTTATTTTATTTGCTAAACAATGGGTTACCTCATGGTACAGGGTATTTGACGCGACTGGACCTTTGACTCTTTTGGAAACCGCCATTTTGATGCTCGAACACCGGGGGAATGGAAATTGATTTCTCAGGTTGTTCTGCGTGTAAATGTATTAGGGTTAGATAATCGAATGGTGAAATTATTTGCTGTTACCGTTATGGAACACGCACAGTACAGGCGAAATAGTACTTAAAGGAATGTTTTATCAAGGAAGTTGAAGTATCTTGTTAATTATTACTTTCATATGCAAAATAACTGAAGGAATTGATACGAGTATATAATTGCATTGAAAGAAGAAAACTGCTTGCTTTATTACGTCGTAACAGAAACGAAAAATAATTGCAAGTATGTAAATTTTACGGGTAATTGATATCGTTCTTCTGCAATATCGAACAGGCTCTTTGAATGTAAAAAGTTTCACTCGTCACGATTGCTGAATCACTTCTTGATCGAATAGTACATCGATACTTGAAAGCGATAACAATCGGATAGAACAAAGTCTTTTATATAATAATCTCCTCAAAAATAGTTTTAAGAAAGCAAATTGTCATTCCTTTATCCAACACTGTCTCGACATGTCCGGACAGTCTAGACATAGAACCGTGAAGGGTTAATTATAGCAATGGCCACCAATTAAGATTTCTCCTCCAAAAATATGGAAGCGTTTCGAATGCTCGAAGATAAATGATATTTACGAAACATTTTTCAACGAATCTCGGTATTGGTAACAAATGAAATTAAAAACAAAAGGCAATGTAATCGCCATCATCGATCTGCGAATTGGATTATAACACTTCTTTGGTAACTCTCGTCGAGGCCCGGAATCCGTGCCTTAATCTCGTCTAAACTCGTGAAAAAGGAGTCGAATAACAAACTAGGAACCACCCCCCTAGCGCGGTGTTCCGTAATGCGTGGCTACTGCGCACCCGTTCAGCCGATGCAGGCGCATGTGCACGCACACGTACGAACAGGGTCTAGGAGACGGAAGGGTAGAGACGGTCGAGGGAGAGATGAAGAGAGAACAACAGGCAGGGTTCGCCTCCCTCGTGCCTGACGCTGATTCTCTGCGAGGACAGTGGCCGTGACCCGCGGCCGAGGGGCCTGGGGAGGGGTCGGTGGCCCCGTGGCAGTTTAGCGACGACGACGTCCACGCTGCCGCTCTCGAGCGGTGGGGGAACCTCGTGGGTGTGCAGGACGGGTGGGGAGCTCGGTGCGCAACGCGCGGTGGGGACAGCCGCGTCGAGTGGCGGGGGAAGCCGGGCGGAGCGGTGGAGGGCGCTGGGTGTCTGGTAGGGCACTGCTCAGGGGTACTGGGAGCTATAGAGGACAGCCGTTGCTCCTCGTCGTCTCGTCTCATTCTTGGTTTCGTTTTTTCTCCCTTTCTTTCGCCCGTTAGCCGAACCTCAGTCTGTCATTGTTGCACCTCTGTTTGTCCGGCTCCGCTCGTCCTTCTCGACCGTAGCCGCGACCGTGCAAAAGCGCTTTTGCCTGGCTAGCCGGTTCGAAGGGACGGAACGACATCGTCCTCGTCTATCGAACGCGAGGCGACAGCGTCGCGCATCGTTTCCCTTCTTCCCGCCGTCTCTTTCCTCGTGCCCTTACTTTTTTCTTCAATTTTCTCTTCTCCTTCAGCTTTGTCTTCGCTGAACACACAAAAGTTTTCGCTGACCGGTTTCACGGGGGATGGAATGCTACCGTTCGCGCGCTCGCCTAACGAACGGATTCAATGCACCGGGGATTATTATTATTTTATCCGTGTCTAGTTCTCGGCTCGCTGTTATGCAACTGGTAGGAATTTTTGCTGTCGTTTGGGAAACGTTGGTGGGACGTGTTTCGGGGGGTATGCGCCGCGCTGTCTGCCGCAGTTCCGTTACCGAAAGGCAACCCCTTGCCTTCCCCGCCTTCGCGACCAGATGCTTTCGAGACAAAGATTCTTTCACCGAAGCAACAGCGCGTCTGATCGATAAACGTTCCTCGATATCCTTTATCGTTTCGAAGAACTCTGACACCTGATCACTGGCGAAGCTGAAAGTCGATGCGTGCCCCGACCATTCAGCCATATGCCCTACGTCACGATCCTGTTCTGCCCCCAGGTCCAGTTGTAAATTCCACGAAAGTTAAATAGCTTCCGGCTATCCGTCTTCCAACAATTTTTACGGCATTACCTACGGTCGATGGAAGTAGTTTTAGGAAAGGTTGTAGGAAAAATTTTACTTTCTCGAGGACTATGTTTCTATTTTATTATGTAAGAACATGGTAGAATAAGAGCATTATTTAGTATCATATTAATACCAATTTTTTTTGTTATATATCTTCACTATTTATCTTGATTTTTTTTTATAAAAATTGTTCACGATATATCGTGTAAAATCAATGCAGTGTTCTCGGCCCACGTACAAGCAGCAGTAAATGGGAATCGTGTGTGTATTCAAATGAATACACGCTGCGTCTTGGACCCAACTGGACACGAAACGAGCAAAGAACAAGCATTCCGTGTTTCGAGGCCTCGCGAAATTTCGAATAGGAGTTTCGCGTTGGTCTTTCCGTCGTCTATTATTCGCGTTAACGGGTTAGACATTTCTCGGCCGTTGAAACACGTATGCACGACGCATAAGAATATTCCTATCAGTTTGTCCGTGGAATCAAGTCCCGGACCCCTCTTGGTTCTCGTTCGAGGAACGAGAAAGCCGGCGTTGAACGTTCTCTTGTTCGGTTCGCATTTCGACCTCTTCCCGTCTCTTTCTCCCTGTAGTCGTGCTTAACGTGCAAAAGCGTCTCTGCCGGCCGGCGACGCGGTCGATACTCACGGCGTATCGCCCCTGGTTGACCGAGCCTTACCCTTACCCTTACCCTTACCCTTACCCTTACCCTTACCTTACCAAACCTTCAGACGTATCCTCGTTCATCGTTACACGTTCCGTTTTGCGTCTCATCCTCGTGCGTTTCGGAACCGTAAATGCGTAGTCGCCTTTCCTTACGAATTAAAGAGATATCACCGACACGTTTGGGTCCGGTGTCTCGCGAAGTTAGGGCATCTTGTATGATCTTTTCTCCATCGTCGATTCTTAGAATTTCTGTCGCTATCAATGGTATACTATTTATAAGATATTCTGCGTAGTTGCACAGGGTGAATCGGTAGCATTATTATATTCTGCAAGATTAAAATTTTGATTTCACGCCATTGTAAGCTACATAACCTAAAACTCGTTTCTTATTTTCGTAACCTTGTTAAAATTTACAAATTCCATTCAAATTTATTTCAAATTAATATTTCTAGTACCATGGTGGTAAACGGCAACATTGAAATCCTCCAATCCGTCCAGAAGTTATGATATTTCAAAGATTCGCATGAAATTTTCGGGATGACATTTCTGTCCCCAAATTATAGTTTCGGTAAGGAATTTTTTTCTCGAAACTGCGTAGGATTTCGAGGGTATGTCTATTCACCAAAAATGATTGTAATTGACCCCCGCGACCGAAAATAATTTTTCCAGAACGATTTGAAAGTATGTAATTTTGTCGAAAAATTGCATACCTTCTCGAATTTTTTTCTCGAAACTGGGTAGGACTTCAAGTGTATGTGTAATGACAAAAAATGTTTGTAATTGACCCCCACAACTAAAAAAAATTTTTTTAGAACGATTTGGAAATTTTTTTTTTATCGAGAAATTTCCACACCTACTCGAATTTTTTTCTCGAAAACGCGTAGGAATTTGAGGGTATGTCTATTCACCAAAAATGATTGTAATTGACCACCGCAATCGAAAATAATTTTTCCGTGAATGATTTGAAATTTTTTAATTTAATTTTTTTAGTAACTTTTTCACGAAGTCTTAATCAACAAATTCTTGATTCTAATCTTATTTTGGCCTCTAGAATCTTCCATTAAGTTTTTCCCCAAACATCCCCTATATGGGTGACGTAGCAGTCGGTGTTAAAATTTCTAAAAATTGTTGAAAGGTACCTCCAGCGTAGATTTGAAACGACAAAGGACAGATATACTCGTATAGTCGTTAAATTCTTTCTATTAATAGAAATGAATCAATAAATCCCTTTTTGACTGAAAGAAGACTCCGCAATAAAATTCATGCTACAATTTGGGTTTAAAAAAATATTAGGTCTGGATCGAGGGATATATTGTTACCGTGTTATCCACATTTTTCATCGAAGATTTCTTTCTCTTGCGCTTCTCCGTGACGCCCCTCGATTTTAAGATTGGGGGCGTGACTTGCAACTTTGGGAAATCATTGGTCGAACGCTTTATCTTAGCCCCCTCCCTCCCGGTCGCGTTGACTAAACAGTTCGCCCGGTTGGTACGATGTAGGCACTAAACAGGGAAAGGGTTAAACTTGTTGGGATATATGTACTCAGCTGGTTCGCGCACATCATCCTGGTGTATAAGCCTCGCGTATATCGAGGGAAGGGCGCTGTAAATCCGACGTGTATCGCGCGACGTCGTCACGCGATCTTTGGGAATTTAGCAACGTAATGCAAGCGTTGCATAGCACGCTCGGACACCTCGAAATATTAAGCAAAATTAAAGAAAATTAAGCTTTGGCCAGGAACTTTAACAATGTTGATTCTGTTGATTTTTTTTTTCTTTTTTCTTAGCACGTAAATATTTCATCAAGTGGCAATGTTTAACGACTCCCGAGGAGAGAGTAAAACTGGCTCGTTCGAACGGCACGAAATGCGAGTCGAATAAAAAAAATGTGCCGTAAGATGATGCAAACGAAGATTCGCTTTCCAACTTGACACGCGTATCGCCAGAGTTGCTCTTTCTGCCGTGTGTGTTTTCTCCCGTGGGATTTCTAACCGGTTTCTAGACTCGTGTAACTCGTTCGATTTTTTTTTTTTTCTTCCATTTTTTTTGTTATGTTCCCTTTTATCCGCCGATACGTCGATCTAGGTGAAAAGACGTACGAGTCTCGCTGGAATCGACGCTTGAGATATGCTTTTTTCCCCCCCGTCTCTTCTCTTCTTTCGCGATCGCCGTGAGCTTTCGCGCGAACGTTCCTTTTTTTTTTCTCTTCGTTGTTTGCAGAATTCACGCGCGCTGAAATATTCGCGTGCACCGTCCAGGCTGCGTATTTTCGTTTCATCGAATTTCTTGTTCGATCCTCCATTCGGTTATCATCGAATTTTATCCAAAGCTCGTCGAATCCGATTTCTCGACGCGAAGTTAATCTTCAAAGCAGTTTTTCCGATTAAAATTGTTCGAACAATGGGTACTCTATTTCTGTTCCTCGTTCGTTTCGTAATTCTTCGATTTTTAAAGGATAATCGATGTTGCCCTTTTGGCTGGAATTTACGCTGTAATATTATTTCGATTTAAACTTCAAATTTCGGGACTTTTGCGTCGAGATCGCGTTCTTCCCTTATTCGATAAACCACTCAACGCATTTCGCTTTCTCTGCCAATGAATAAATCATGGCTAATGCCTCGGTTAGACGATAGCTTGTCTGGCTTTTTTTTTCGTTTTCTTTTTTCTCACGCGGAACGCGTAAAACGTTTAACCCTTGCACTCGATGATAATGAGCATGTCTGCTCGCCAAATCGATAATTAAGAACGGAATATGCTTAGCGAAAATTTACGATCACCTTTTTTTTACTGCGAAAAGCGATCAATGAAATCGATTTAAATACTAAAATATTGAAATAAAAATTTCTGATGCGACTAATTACGGAACTTGACATAAAAAAAAAACTCTAATTTGATACCATTATTCCCAATTTGGTTAACTTGAAGCCGTCAATTTGACGGAGTCTGACTCCATATTTAAAATTGCAGAACCCGTAAATATTATTTTTTAACAAGTCATGTTGAATTTGATCGATGCAATGGCAATGAATACATATTCTAATTAACACTAAATTTATTGATACCTTCCATGTTGACGATTACCTTAAAATACGATTTTTCTTTTAATCAGAATATGTATTCATGCCATTGCATCAATCAAATTCAACATAAGTTGTTAAAAAATAATATTTGGGCGTTCTGCAATTTTAAATATGGAATCTGACATCCGGCAAATTGACTTCCGTAAATCTAGTGTTAAAAGAAAAATCGTATTGCAAGGTAGTTGTCAATATGAAAGGTATCAATAAATATACGCGAATGTGCGATCAATGTCCGTAAATCTAGTGTTAAAAACAGATGTTCGTTTACGCGGTTGGGTATTTATACTACACGGATACGGAGTTAATCGGGATTTTCGTGGTATGACTTAACACACGCGCGACCGATAAGAATAAATTCGCGCGAAGGATATCCGCTTACGTCGCGCTGTAGCGTAAGATATAATTAACGCGTTTACTGGTGCACCGCGAGTGATAAACAGCGGCCGTTTGAAACGCGCCGAGCGTCGAGACGCACGCTGCACACCTACACGGTGCATGACGCACGTGCTATTGTACGTGATATCGTCGGTGTGATCGATAAAATATAAATATCGCGTGCACGCTCGAGACGGGGTCCGTCTTCGTCCCGCGACGACAGTAAAAATCTTGGCCTTTTTATTTCTCGCCTCGCGACGATTTTTTTTATCGAACACAGCGCCGGAGGAGTGTAGGAGTCGAGGGTTAATAAGCTAATCCTCGAGTTATCCGCTGGAACGAGCCTCGATGGGAGCGTTTATCGGGGATTCGCGTGGAATCGTGTGTCACGTGTTACGCGGTGAATAGTGCTCGACGAGAAGAAAGGGCTCGAAAGTGCCCCGGGGGCCCGTGAATCGAGCCGATACTTCCGTTTAACGATCCACACAGCTGGTTTTGGCGACGATGCGGATGAAAATGCAACGAGATTCCCGTTGGCTCTCTCGTGCCGTCACATCGTCGCGCGTTGCAGTTTACCTGCATCTAGGTTCCCGCAATCTGTGGACGCTTCCCTCTATATATCCTCCCCCCCCCACCGCCGCCTATATCGTTCTTGGTTACGTCACTGACCTCCAGAGTTAGGCGAGGTCGGGCACTGTGCAGCGGTAGCGTTCGGGTCACCGCCAAACGGACTGCCACTCTCCGTTTTCGATTCGAATCTCGTGCAGTCGGTTTTCCTGCCGAAACATGGCGCCACCGTCGAGCACGAAAGCAACACCGATTCCTCGATACTTGGATGTCTCAACTGTTAGTCGCCATGTTTATAGTAAGTCCTCCTATTTATGAACATTTTGGGAGGACCCAGGAAATAGAGTTTCTACGAATTTTGGTCACGTTTATTTTAACATTGTGACAGCCCTGACGGTCACTGGTGACCGGCGCTTTAAACTTAGAACGGTGTTGTAAAATCGTTTGACAACGAAGGAAATTTAATTCTTACTGTCGTACACCATTATACAGAGTGTTCGACCACCCCTGGGAAAAATTTTCCAGTTACCAATTTGTTGATGGAGGCTTCGTTGAAAAGTTATTAACGTATAAAGTTCCGCCCGTACTGAATTTTTTTCTAGAAAGTGGGTAGGATTTCGAGGGTATGTATAATGACCAAAAATGATTGTAATTGACCCCCGCAACCGAAAATAATTTTTCCAAAGTGATTTGAAATTTTTTAATTTTGTCGAAAAACTTTATATCTTCTCGAATTTTTTTCTAGAAAGTGGGTAGGATTTCGAGGGTATGTATAATGACCAAAAATGATTGTAATTGACCTCCGCGACCGGAAATAATTTTTCCAGAACGATTTCGAAGTATGTAATTTCGTCGAAAAATTGCATACCTTCTCGAATTTTTTTCTCGAAACTAGGTAGGATTTCAAGTGTATGTCTAATGACCGAAAATGATTGTAATTGACCCCCGCGAACGAAAATAATTTTTCCAGAACGATTTGAAAGTATATAATTTTGTCGAAAAATTGCATACCTTCTCGAATTTTTTTCTCGAAACTGGGTAGGATTTCAAGTGTATGTCTAATGACCGAAAATAATTGTAATTGACCCCCGCGACTGAAAATAATTTTTCCAGAACGATTTGAAAGTATGTAATTTTGTCGAAAAATTGCATACCTTCTCGAATTTTTTTCTCGAAACTGGGTAGGATTTCAAGTGTATCTTTAATAACCAACAATAATTATAATTGAGCCCCGCAACCGAAAATAATTTTTCCAGAACGATTTGAAATTTTTGAATTCAATTGTTAATAACTTTTAAACGAAGCCTTCATCAACAAATAGGTATTCTTGATTTTCGTCTTATTTTGGCCTCTAGAATCTCCCATTAAAATTTTTTCCAGGGGTGGCCGAACACCCTGTACTATCGAATATTTATATTTTCTTCTGGACATGGAAAACCGACGTGGCAGCGAACGTGTTAATTATCGTTTCGTAACGTCGAGTCAAAGTCGTGGTCCATACACAACGAACATATGACAAACACGTGTTGCACTCGAGACGCAAATTATGGCCCGAACACGACAAACACGAGTCGTGCTCGTAGTAATATTAATTGCATTCTGTATTATTGCTTGACGTTCGGTGTTTGTTTTGTAATCATTTAATTGCCCAGGTTTTTTTGAATAGTATTCGAGAATTAACTCGATTTTTTATAGTATAATTTAGGTAGGAAGTAAGAAGCATGAAAAGCGCATACGTTCATTTACATAACGTTTTTCCATAAAGGAAACAGCATTTGAAAATTGGTTGTTAAGGTAATATATGATCTCGTTTGATGTTATTACTTATGTATTACTTGTGCATCGTACCAGGATTTCTTAAAATTTACCTATATTTCAGTGCATTAGTGTCCATCGATGGCATCGTATAATTTCTTCGAAAAGCCACCTGTAATTAGGGTTGTAGAGGGTTAGACGGTGCACGATATTAACTACGGTAAAACTTGTATTTAACGGATTTCGGATTTAATGAACAGAATTCTATGGATTATGCCGCTGTACTCCTAAGTTATATGCCAGAGGTGACCAAGGTGACAAGCCTCGGGAGCCGCATTCAGGAACTGCAATTCGCAAAGAGCTGCATTCAATATTCAAACGGATAAAAATCGATATTTAATTTACCGATGAGGAAATAATTCCATCAGACTTTAACGTTCAATCTGCTAATTACTTTCGTGATTTTTTCAACTATTACTATTACATCGAAGTAACATTGTTTGTTAACCGTTTGAGTAATTAACCGTCAAGATAGACGGATAATGCCTCTCAGTGGCAAATGAAACCATTAGAATTCTAAAAGCTATTACTTTAAAATAACATTGTTTGTTGACTATTTGTCTAATTAACCGTAGAGATAGTCGGACGGATAACGCTTTCGGTATGAAATAAAACTAGTGGAATCCTAAAACCCTCACCCGTTCTTTTCCGTGTTATTTTAGCTCGTTACCACGCATGAAAGAGCACGGTTATTCAGTCAATTGTGTAATTTTTAAACAAGAATTGGAAGTGGTACTTTCTACATTAATCTTCGTTAACCTGGGCTTGGGGCCAATTTGCTCACGTTGCAGCCGTGCTAAGTGCTTTGTTTGTTTCCTCGCATAGCGTATTATGAATCGACGATGAAAAGCACAGTCGATGAACTACAGAGCCGTTGAAAAGCCCCGATAAAAGGATTGTTAAACAAACTAATTTCCTCGAATAAAAACAAAAATGTACAATTTTCAATGCCTACTGCAAGATTAAAAGAGTGTCAAGACTACTAAAGCTAGATTTAGGTTCCATAGTCAGAATTACAAAATTCGTAACCATTATTTGTTAGCAATTTATATTAAATTTTCCTGGTGCAACGATATCAACCTGCATCCTGTTCGCGTTCTGCGCTGAAATGTGTCGCGATATTTGGTCACGATCGCAAACTTTTGAGTGTTCGGTATAACGTTTCTGATATGACTGATGAAACTTTTACGAATAAAAAATTGAATAGCAATATGAATATTTCGATAAAAAAACATCAGCGAATCGTGTCTATCGCGCTGCATGGCACAATTCGACACGGATTTTTTAAAACCCCTGGCACTAAAATGATTAAACCATAAATCATAGAAACACGGTCCCCCCGGTTGAGAACCCCTGCGCCCTCGAGATCAAACCGATCACTGTACGATCCAACCCGAGTGAAGTTGACGGACGAGACGCGGAGAATCGTCTTTTGGCTCTTCCACTCGCGTTACCGATCGAGGATCTAATAACGATCGATGCCTACGCGGGCATTTATCGCGTCGATCTAGGAAAGGGTGCGTGTGCACCGGTATCAGCCACGTCGACCGTCCGTGCACGCCAGTTACGCTAATTTTAAGCGGATCTGCGGTTGGCTCGTTAGTGTAATTAATACGATCGTTCGCGTTCGTATCTTTCGGTGCACGGGCAAGCAACCGAGCACTTGGGAGTTTCGTGCCGGCACGCGGCGGCGGGTCTGCGAAATGCGTGTTCACTGACCCCGTGTACTTACGACCCGTTTTCTCGTATTGTTTCAGATCGCTCCCTCGGCAAAAAAGCTCTGGGGCGTGGACGAGGGCGGCTCCAAGGACGAAGGGGGTGTAAAAGGCGGTGGGATACTTCACCTGGGCGACCACCAGATGTGGCGGGACTCGACGTGGAGCACCTCAGGTAGGATCCCCGTCCTCGTTCTATCCGATCACACGAGACCTTCGAGAAATCCTGCCATCGACGATCATGAGTACCAGCATTTGGGCTAACTACTGCATATGATCGTTTCTTCTATCTATCTTTATTTAGAATCTTCAGGGGGGAGTCTCATATGAATGGTAGAAAATTGAACCATTTTTCTTAATTTTTTTTTTTTTTTTTTTTTTGAGGAAATGTTACATCTGACGTTATGATTCTTTTTTGCAGTTTACTCAGCTATCCTTTGGAAATACAAGATAATTTTTTTATTAATTTTTAGTAACTTTTAATGTTGTTATCACGTCCGCAGTAAACACTGGCGTAGGTGATTGCAGCTCTCAAAGTTGACTAAAACAACAAAATCGAAAAGTTCTTTTATTCGGTAGGTTTGCAGTTATCGCAGTAAAAATTGATATTTTTGAGGCCTCACATGAGACTCTCCCCTTAAAAATGTATTCAAACACTTTACCGATCAGTGTTGATCAGTTCCTAGTCGGTAAAGTGTAAGATTGTCGTTAAAGTGGAGCCGATTAATAGGTTACCGGTCGGTAAGTGTAGAGACCGGTCGATAAAGCAGGGGATATTGGCGCACGCATGAAAGTGTTTACTTTCACATCGTTCGATGTTTATTACGAACCGGAAACCAGAATCCCACTTTGTTAGGTCTTGGAGAAATTCGATGGAGAAGATAGCAGCGATAGTTTATATACACGAGGCTCACAGGTTAGGATAATAGTCGAGTTCCACTAGAAACGAATCGCATTTTACGAATCTGGAAACGTCGCGAATATGCTTGGCTCATTGAGCAACCGTGCCGAGTATACATTAGCGGAGCTTCATCGAGGGTACTGGTACGTATCAAGGACAATAGGGTTCGGGATATTTGGAAATAGGATTTCGAGAGACCCGAGGATATTCCATAAATGGGGTTAATGGGGATCGATAATTCGTTGGTAGCACGCATTAGTGCCCCCCGCTCTTTATAGGAATTAATCTATCCGTGTCCGTGACTTTTCCAATTTCCCCCCTTTTTTTCATGTCGTGGAAGTTCAGGATTCGAGACGTTACGGTATTCGCCGCAAATACGCGTCCAACGTGGAAACTGTGTCGCAGGGGTTGGCGTATGAACGATGTTCAGGGTCGTTCCTTCGTATTTTCCGTTCGTAAATTCTCCCAATCTACGTCTTCTCGTAACGTCGAAGTTGTTGGGGTCAAATCCCCGGTTATATTCAAATGCTCCCGCATAATTCATAGCTCCACGATAAATCAATAAAAGCTTTCTTTAATCAGTCTTGATTAACGGTATATTTTTTTTTATGGATTTTTAATTGAAAATTAATGGTTTGATTCTATTAAACTCGGAGAGCATAGCCACCGAACAGAGTAGCGAAACTGCACTCAGCGATTAAAATAACTCGAACGCGATCGAGGCCCCCCAAACACGCTACCAATAGTGTTCGGAATTGGTCGTATATCCCGACCGTATTCTGTTCCGGAATGGCCAGCACAAAGCCCGGATCTGAATCCCACCTAAAATCAGCGAGCATTATCGAAAAGGCGAACGCACACTGTGCATAATTCCCTTCTATCGTCGATAGTTGAACTGTATACCGCAGCAACAGAACAGCGGGAACCGAAATATCGGCCACGCTATCGTCAAAATTGCGTGTACAGGTTCGAACAAAAAGATCTCGCTTGTTATTCGACACTAGGCGTTCAAACAATTTTGCCTATTTTTTTCTCTCTCTGGTAGTCAGCAAATTCAATTTCTTGAATCTTAAAAGTTCGGTGTCGTGTTAGAATTCTTTTAAGAATTTTTCCATTTTTGGAGAGCCTTCGTCGCGTTCATTAATTGTCGATCATTAACAGCCCCGGGGTGGTGGTATCCGTGGCTTTTGTCCGGCGAGAATCTGAATCGTTACCCAGCCAAGCCCAACCGAGCACAAAGCCGGACTTTAATCTCACGAGCCGTGCATCCGTGCGTTCGTGTCCGATTCCCCTTCGAAGCCCTTTAAACCCCTCGAAATATCGCGGTCCGCGTCGGGTTTTCTTCTCCAGACACGAAATTAAGCGCGGTCTGATCGATACGCGTTCAGCGGACGCCGTTCCTGGCTGATCGTTACGTAATCTTCAGGGGTAAGGCTGGCTGTTTTCGAGCCCCCGTCAAAGGGGTATTAGTTCTCCAGAAACCGCGACATAGGGTCATTTTGGGGGAAAAAACATCAGGTTTTATTTTTTCCATTCTAAAGTTTCAATTAAAAACAGCTCAAAACATAGATGAGGATGCATATAGTTCAACCCCCTAATGGTCACATTTTTCTAGGATTTCATTCTAGACATTCTAGATCATAAAAAATACACTGCATTTGATTTTTTCTATTCTAAAGTTTCAAACAAAACAGCTCAAAACATAGATGAGGATGCATTTAATTCAACCCCCTAATGGTCACATTTTTCTAGTATTTATTTGTAAACATCTTAATGTCATTTTGTTAATTACAATATTGCATCTTAGATTGTGTATTTTCTTAACGTAGAATGCAAAGGAAAACAGTTATCTTATCTGCACCCCATAAATGGCCAGTTTAATCAGAGATGGCCTCTGAAAATTGATCCATGGATGCGTTAAAGGGTTGATTATACGTAGAAATTTTTTAAATACAACGTAGAACGAAACTTTTATTATGCAGTTTTGAAAGAAATTCGAAAGTGTGCATCTTTTCCCCAAGGCCTGGAGGTTAGATGCACTTCAGATTGAGGACAGACGCACTTCTTTCATTTGTACCCTCTTCTCTCTGCTTTTATTCTTCTTTTTTTTTCTCTCTCTGTCACACATATTATACAACGGAGAATAGTTGGTACACGTTTTATGGAACCGTTTGAGGCAATCCGGTCTAGAAATCCAATCCACTCCAGGCCTCGGTGAATTGTAATCTAGTATCATTCAGAATTTTCATCGCTCTTGATTGGGGTCTCTTCTTTGGTTTTACCTTTGATTATTCTTTAAGAATCTCTGCCTTTCAGTCTCGCGTTTTATACTTGTACTTCTGGAACGCGGTTTTCTTTTGTAGCCCTGCGTAGTTACTTCACTAGCTTTCCTTGTTTTGTTCCATTCAACAATCTCAGCAATACTCACCTTCCTCTTAAACGTAACGATTTATAAGATTTATTTAGAGGCTTCCTTAAAAAGTTATTAACAATTAAATTTAAAAATTTCAAATCGTTTTGGAAAAATTATTTTCGGTTGCGGGGGTCAATTACAATCATTTTTGGTCATTACACATATCCCCGAAATCCTACCCATTTTCTAGACAAAAATTCGAGAAGGTGTGAAATTTTTCAACGGAAAAAAAATATTTCATATCGTTTTGAAAAAATTATTTTCAGTTGCGGGGGTCAATTACAATCATTTTTGGTCAATAGACATAACCCCGAAATCCTATCCACTTTCTAGAGAAAAATTCGAGAAGATGTGAAGTTTTTTGACGAAAAAAAGAAATTTCAAATTGTTCTAAAAAAATTATTTTCAATTGTGGGGGTCAGTTACAATCATTTTTGGTGAATAGACATACCCCCGAAATCCTACGCATTTTCTAGAAAAAAATTCGAGAAGGTGTGAAATTTTTCGACGGAAAAAAAATATTTCAAATCGTTTTGAAAAAATTATTGTCAGTTCCGGGGGTCAGTTACAATCATTTTAGGTTAATAGACATACCCCCAAAATCCTGCGCATTTTCGAGAAAAAAATTCAGTACGAGCGGAACTTTAAACGTCAATAACTTTTTAACAAAGCCTCGAACAACAAATTGGTATTCTTGATTTTCGTCTTCTTTTGGCCTCTAGAATCCCCCATTAAAATTTTTCCCAGGGTTGATTAACACCCTGTATATAATGTAAACGGTCAAGGTTTGTGTTCCAAAATGTCCGTCCGCGGGGGGTTAAAAATACAAGCTCAACTCGATGGTCTGAAATACTCTGCACGATCCGCGTAACATACATCCCCGAACACTGTCCACCTAATTAAAAAAGGAACTTTAATTAATTGGGTTACGACTCGATACATCACCCGATATTTAAATTCTATCGATAACGCGAGAAATATCAGCGAAGAACGTCTTATTAATAGTAATGACGATTTATTTAAATGTCTGTTCGATACGGGGACTCGACGCGCGAGAATTGATACGTATCGATATTAATGAATATATCGCCAGCATCGATTCGTAGCGTGCGTTCATTTTTACGCGAAAGTTTCAATTAGAGCGGCGCCTTTGTGTTCCACATTTGCCTGTCACTTTCTCGAGGCATGTCGATACCGATCTGACAGATATCGAGGAGATTATTACCCCCCCGTAGATATTATTTGCTCGTTGGTTCGTTTGACCGCGGTTGGCAGACCAACGATAGATCGACCAACTGGTTTCCTTTGTCCTTTGCGTCCGAGCAATCGCTCCCGATCGGTGTGTCGCTCATGATTAGACGAAAACTCGTTCTTACCGCGATCTTATCGTTCCTGCGAAGCTATTAGAAAAATAGGAATCGCATGCATCACGGGAGCGTACACGATTAGCAGTTGTTTTCGATTATTAATCCTGTGACACGTTCCACGGTGAAACCTAACCCCTATTCTTTAATTTCTCTTTCACGTTTCGGTTTGTGACACGAAGATGGCGCCTCCGTTTCTCTTGGGGAAACATTGCTTCGCCGTGTCATCTTGAAACACGACTAAAAGTGTAAGTAAAATAGTAAAACCCTTGGTCCATAATTATTGTGACGATTCTTTATTTTAAAAGTCGTCTAAAATTGAAAATTCTGATTCGAAACACCCCCTTGTTTTTCTCAATGTTTATCTTGGATAAATTTTAGTCTACTCGTTTGTCTCGTTTAAATTTTCCCGCCGTTTGACTGTTATTCCGTTACTCGGAATGTTTGATCTGGACAAGAATTTTCCCTCGTTAAGGTTAGTTTTGACCAGAGTGTCGGGCAACGTTTTTGGTCATTCAGGGCGGGAGAAAAGCATCGAGATGCGAAGCGAGCTATACCACGCCGCGTGTTTTACGTCGTGCACGCTTATTGATTGGCACAGAGCACCGAAAGAACAATATATAGACGAAGTAGAAACGCTTCTGTCCTCCGTCGGTTCGAGCGGAGTGTCAATAATCGATACACCGCTACCAAAACAGATCTCCTCCGTTCTGTTTGTCTTCGCAAAAACAAAGGAAATCGGCGTCTCCAGCAGGTTTACGCGATCAATCGATACCGTCGTTTCTTCCTGGTATTTTCGTAATCGCGCGGGGAATTTTATTTTTATTTTAGAAAAACAAAACCATCTGTTCCAACCGAGCTTTATTCGAACGCGAGATTTCATTAAAATGCTGGCGTTACGGTTCGTACGATTCCCTTATTAGCCCAGAAAGTATTAGGTTTCAGTCGAGACATAATCGCACGCACAGATATTTAAAATGTTTTATAAATGCACCGTATTACCATATTTCTTTGGTACACGGTGCGAGACGAAGTGAAATCGAAACTTCCTGCATTCTTCGCAAGTTGGATCTCTCTTTTCTCGTTCGAAGCTTAATTTCTTCGATTACACGTGCTCGCGGTGAATGGGTTTGGAGGTTATGGGGGCTTCCAGAGACGATCGAGTCCAGAAATGCATGGAACCATTTTGTACAAAAATCTCTGTGCTCGCCAAATTTTAAATTCGAATATTTATCAAATAGTAACATTTAATCAGTAAAATAACATTCAGTCGTTAAATCTAACATTTCTACATCATCCAGTGCCATTCGTATCGTCGAAATCCTTCGTCGTCCTACCTAACCTCACTCTCCTTAATCGTTTCAAATTCATGCTTTTACTGCGCCCCGCTGAGCGTAATACTATCATTTTCCAAGGAATATAGTCATAGTTGCCACAACAGAAATTCGATTACTTTTGGGACAAGCCGTTGCGTACGGTCCTTAGTTGCCCCCAAACACGAATATGCCATTTCCCAGATGGATATATTCCGGTTTCGTTCCATTCCGTAGCGCGCGTGTCGGTAGGGGGCGATCGAAGTTTCTCGTCAATTAAACGAATCCGCGGCGGTAATTGGCGGAGAGTCGAGGTGTGTAAGGTTGTTCGGAAAGGTCGCGAAGAGGTTGGTTCCCGTCGGAGTTCGAGTCTCGTACGGGGTTGTCGCGCGAGGGCGATGCTACCGCGGCTGTGCTGTGTGTGTGTGTGTATCGCGTGTGTGTGCACATCGTGTGCATGCAAGGAACACCTGATTCCAGCGACGGCATGGTACCCCGGCTCTTCCATGTGCACGTTGCCCGCCACGGTTCGCTCGCGCGAACGAGCTTCTTTCTATGTGTATTCCGTGTGTTGCATGTGTGTGTGTGTGTGTACGTCACCGCGCGATGGGTGCAACGCGGCTGTTGCCATGGCGACAGACGCCCGGCATCACCGGCGGTGGGGGCAACGTCCCAACGCCCAGGGTCGTACCTACTGATCCACCCTGTGAGCGTTGGCCCGCGCCAACCCCCTGCCCACCTGGACCCCCGCGCGCGACACGAAATTGCGCGTCATACGGAATCCTAACGCTCGGAACGATCCCGTGCCGATCGTCGGGAACGATTCCGTCCGTAATCCGAGATCCCAGATAAACCGAAACTTCCTACGAAATCGAGATCGAGATATTTCCTTGCTACAAGGAGCGAGAATCTTCCACCGAAAAGAAAAAAAGAACACGAACCGTCTTCCATATTGGAGGTTACAAATTTCATCGGTATAGGAATAATGGTAAATTGAGAATTTATAATTGAAATTGATTAATAGTGCAATATGATCTCCTGTGACAGAAACGAAGTAACAAAGAAAAGTTTATAATTGTGAATGCAACGATCTTTTTGTTAACGTCGTGAGAGATATAATGGGAACGTCATTTGAATAGTTTGATGCAAATCGAACGTCGCAGCGATTTAGGTGGAGAAGCTGCTGCAGTTTGTCGACTTCCGGGGGGTCTAGGGGTTTCCATCGTTTCTAGGAACTGCTGAGGATTTTTACGAATAGAATTTGCGTTACAGCTCCGCGGCTTTCTCGCCCCCGCGCCTTTTATCGATCACCGGTTGATACCGGCGCGAGCGCGATACGGGTGTTTCAAGATTATTTTATTATTTCTTTATATTTCGAAAATATACTGCAAATCGTACGTCAATTTTTGCTTCAGAGTCGTCTATAAATATTTATAGACGATTATACGTATATATGATTTACACTAATACATTAATTCACAACGTATATTATTTAAAAGATTATCGTATCTATATAATCGTAGATTTTCCTTGCATCTTACATTCGTGCATGAAACGTATCTTCAGAAGTCATTGGATGTATAAACGTGTTCAAGATGTATACTCCTTTTGTCTTCCAAATTTATTTCGGCTATCTTAATCTTCCAAGGCAACGTTTTGGGATATTTACGTTTTCTTACACATGTAACGCCGCGTATATTTAGATCTACAATATATTTTTTGATTCTTTCGTATAGTGGGTTTACGAATATTTACCTTGGCATTTACGATATCAGCGTACGTGGAAAAATACTTTTTAAAGCAGGCTTTTACAGGCTAATTTTACTTCGGCAATCTTTCGGTTTTATGCGGTAAGCTCTTGTTAGAATTTGATCTCGTTGTTCTGGCTATTACTGTCACTGTCAAATTACATATCATATCGAGTATTTTTAGTCTAATTATAAATTATCGATCCGCAGTCAAAATTAAAACTAATCTCATCTACCATTCCGGACTGCTAATACTTTTATAATACTTTAAGGTTAGGTTGACGAATTGCTAACCCAGACCTAACCTAAAGTTTTGAACCTCCTCTGCATATTCATACAGAAATAATTAAACTAAACAAAATGTTGGGAATAGTTGTTGGCGTTGTTAATGTGATTATCAAAATTATAAAAATTCTTATATATAGGATGTTACAATTTTAAAATTACGTTTCGTAAAATTTATATAGGAATTTTTTGTACGTTATTGGAACTCAGTTGCTAACCCAGACCTAACCTAAAGTTTTGGACCAACTCTGCATATTCATACAGAAATAATAAAACTAAACAAAGTTATAATAATTCTTATATACAGGGTGTTCGGTGAAATCTGGGAAAAATTTTAATGGGAGATTCTAGAGGCCAAAACAAGACGAAAATCAAGAATGTCAATTTCTTGACTGAGGCTTCGTTAAAAAGTTATTAACAATTAAATTCTAAAATTTCAAATCGCTCTGGAAAAATTATTTTTGCTTGCGGGGGTTAATTACAATAATTTTTGGTGAATAGACATACCTGCGAAATCCTACGTATTTTCGAGAAAAAAATTCGAGAAGGTGTGAAATTTTTCGACAAAATTAAAAAATTTCAAATCGCTCTGGAAAAATTATTTTTGGTTGCGGAGGTCAATTATAATCATTTTTTGTCAATAGACATACCCTCGATATCTTGCGCATTTTCGAGAAAAAAAATTCATGAAGGAGTGTAATTTTTCGACAAAAATAAAAAATCTCAAATCGTTCTGGAAAAATTATATTCGGTTGCGGGGGTCAATAATAATCATTTTTGGTGAATAGACATACCTGCGAAATCCTACGTATTTTCGAGAAAAAAATTCGAGAAGGTGTGAAATTTTTCGACAAAATTAAAAAATTTCAAATCGCTCTGGAAAAATTATTTTTGGTTGTGGAGGTCAATTATAATCATTTTTGGTGAATAGACATACCCCCGAAATCCTGCGCATTTTCGAGAAAAAAAATTCTGTACGAGGGGAACTTTAAACGTTAATAATTTTTTAACGAAGTCTCCATCAACAAATTGGTATTCCTGATTTTCGTCTTATTTTGGTGTCTAGAATCACCCATTAAAATCCCCTGTATAGTGTTAAAATTTTAAAATTACGTTTTGTAAAATTTGTATAGGAATTGTTTGTACATTATTGGAACTCGGTTGTTCTTTTCGGTTCAACTTTAATTTTCACAACGTGGAGCATTGAACCCTTTTAACGATCAATCGGTGGAGGTGGAGGAATGTTTGGAATTTGAACCGTTGGATATCCCCACGTCACGCGTCGACAGTGATTTCTCGGAGCGGTCGTGCATTCATTCGGTGCAATATGCACCAAGGTGACACTATGATTAATGTTGCTTTTAATAAATTTCAGATCATGCCGTGTCACAGCCGATTTCCATGGGCACCGGTAGACGCGTGGGTGTGGGGACAGGATATCACCATCAGACGTCAGAAGTCGGAACTGTCCTCAGTCCAAGAAGCAGGTACGGGATCGCTGTTCGAAAACCGAACGCAAATTATTTACGATACCGTATTAATAAACCGATGAATATTGCAGCGAAACTGGTGGTCTGGGAGTCAAAATGGTCGAGTACGTACTTGGATCGAGCCCTACGACGCCCAAGGATTTGGAACCCAGAATGGCCTCCCTGAGATTGGTAAGCGGTCACGCGTGAAAATTTGACGCGGTATTATATTCGATGGTAATTGGAATGCTATACTTATAACTTCCTTTGCACGCAGAATACCGATGCGGACAAGAAAGAAAAAGAGAAGGGCTCGGCAAGTCCTTTCGACAGTTCGAAAGACGACACAGGTCCACAGAATAACGGATTAGCATCACAGAACGGTCTTGACGATGACAAAGGGTTTAAGTAAGTATCAGAAAAGAAATGGACGCAAACGACGAAGACACTGTAGAGAGAGGTAACGAAGAAACAGAGTGGTAAATTTTGTCCGAGCTTCGCTTGATATCAGCTTACTCGGTGTATCTCTGTCTACTACGAGACGAGTAACAAAGTCGCTGTTACAAATTCAATTTTTACGCGAATGATTTCTTACATGTGTGGCTTAGCCGTCCGTATAATTGCTTTCAATCGGACGATCGTAAACGTGTCACGGGTTGTTCGTGAACGATTGTCATTGCTCCGAGGAGCGTAATAGTGGTAACTGTCAAGGGCGTGCATGCTCTACTCGCGGGGACGATGACATCATTGGCTCTCGTCTCTTTCTCCGATGCTTGTTGCACCGTCATCGTGCGCCATCTGGTGTCACGAATGCCCGTCACCCTCGAGACTATATTACCGACGTGATTTTCGCGGCTCGTCCTTATCTCTGCAGTTTCATCGATCCATTTGCAAGCATTGTAAACGGAACCTTTTTACCTACTTGTGACAAAATGTTGTAACCTCCTTTTTTGCCAATTTCATTGCACAAAGTGTCGTAAACGGTACAATCGACGAGGTTTGATTATCTGGAAAGCGTCGGTACCGGTTAAAACGAGAAGTTCGCTTTAGGTTATGTTCTCGAACAGAATAATTTTTACGAATCTACACGAAATAATATAAAGCCCCCCAAAATGAAGAATAAATAGAACAGATGCATTTACCAATATCATTAATTTTATCCATATAGCGTTTAGTGTTAGCACAGCTGTATTTTTTTAAATTTATTTTTGCACCGTGCAGTTATTTCCTTGTATAGTAATTTATTGGATACTTTGTGTGTACACGAAGCAGAGCAACTTTGTTGACGAGACAGTGTTATTTGTCGCTCTTCCGTATTCGTTATGGAAATTCATCAACAACAAGAACCGGGTTAATAAATATGGTAACTAAAACGGAAAGAGACGTTGGGACTGCACAATCTTGACGTAGTTTCTACTTAATAATTCCATTATGGTAATGATGTTTTCCCATCACTGTCGCCCGACACGATTACAGTAACCGCGCTACTCCTTTTTCCCCCGCGACATCAGAGGTGCTGCAGAGAGTCTCTTAACTCGGGCTCGCGTTCTATTACGTCGCCATTATGCAAAATGTCCCGTTACGCTGCGTTCCTAATCGCGTATTCGTGGAATCTTACGCGACTAGTTTAGGCGCTGTTTTGTACGAGATTGTTCAGGGTGACTTTAACAAAAAAAACACTAATAAATTAAGACAACCGAATATATATTTTCTCAGTATCAATTAAACTAAAGTAAATGGAAGAAAGAAATACATATGTACATACATCCATGTGTAAATAGTATGCCACTCTCTGATCCGAGAGGGCTAAATAAATATTGATTTTCTTTTTGCTTAATTAATTATAAAGTGACATGCTATTAAACTAGGTATATTTACTAGAAATTTACAAAGATACTTAGTTTAAGGAACTAATTGTAGTACGGTAACTTTATTGCAATCGTGTACTTTTTTAACATAATGTATATCGACGAGGGAATACGAATGTATTGAAAGTTTGAAAATTGCATTTTTGTTAGGAATTCTGAAGGGTTGTGACATTTACGACTATCGCTTGCAACAACCTAGGAAATCTCACGCCATTTTCTTTATTCAGGGTGTTTGGCCACCTCTGGGAAAAATTTTAATGCGTGATTCTAGAGGCCAAAATAAGACGAAAATCAAGAATAGCAATTTGTTGATGGAGACTTCGTTAAAAAGTTATTAACGTTTAAAATTTCGTCCGCACTGAATTTTTTTCTCGAAAATGCGCAAGATTTCAGGGGTATGTGTAATGACTAAAAATGATTGTAATTGACCCCCGCAACCGAAAATAATTTTCCCAAAACGATTTGAAATTATTTTTTTCCGTCGAAAAATTTCACATATTCTCGATTTTTTTTCTCGAAAGTGGGTAGGATTTCGGGGTTATGTCTATTGACAAAAAATGATTGTAATTGACCCCCGCAACCGAAAATAATTTTTCCATAGCGATTTGAAATTTTTGTTTTTCGTCGAAATTTCTGTATCTACTCGAATTTTTTTCTCGAAAGTACGTAGAATTTCGGGGATATGTCTATTGACCAAAAATGATTGTAATTGACCCCCGGAACCGAAAATAATTTTTCCAAAACGATTTGAAATTATTTTTTTCCGTCGAAAAATTTCACAACTTCTCCAATTTTTTTCTAGAAAGTGGGTAGAATTTCGGAGGTATGTGTATTCACCAAAAATGTTTATAATTGACCTCCGCAACTGAAAATAATTTTTCCAAAACGATTTGAAATTTTTGAATTTAATTGTTAATAACTTTTTAACGAAGCTTCCATCAACAAATTGACATTCTTGATTTTCGTCGTATTTTGGCCTCTAGAATCTCCCATTAAAATTTTTCCCATCGTTGGCTGAACACACTATATAGAAAATAAGTAATCCCGAAGGCGGACATCATCGATTGCAATTAATAGACTCGTCGAGTCGTAGATATCTCGCTGATTTTATTGGGTCATAAACATCGAGCCACGGATTACTATTACGCGCGCAACAATGTGCATCGAGTTGCAGAAGATTTACGCGCCGTCTGTTTGCAAAAGCGCATCTGTTGAACCGGTTAACAGACGCGTTTATCTTCGCCGCGTGAGCTCGCCGGTTTCCAAGGTTTCGCGAACCGCTTTCGATCGAAACGAAACGGCGAAATGCGTGAAACGGAGCGCGAAGCGATCGAAAGAACTTTTGTTCCTCCGGAGGGTTGCATAATCTTGTTATTTCCTCGGGGCTTTCGAATCGGAATAGCTTTGCATTTACTGCTACCGATAGACTAACATTCGCCCATTACTTTTTATTCGATACGTCGGAGAATCTTAGTTTTGTTCCACTGGATCTATAGTAAACATAGTGATTTGTAAATAGAAAGAAAATCTAATTAGGTGCCTAAATTTTTTGACGAAAAAAAAACAAATTTCAGATCGTTTTGGAAAAATTATTTTCGGTAACGGGGGTCAATTACAATAATTTTTGGTGAATACACATACCGTCGAAATCCTACCCACTTTCTAGGAAAACATTCGAGAAGATGTGAAATTTTTCGACGGAAAAAAATAATTTCAAATCGTTTTGGAAAAATTATTTTCGGTAACGGGGGTCAATTACAATCATTTTTGGTGAATAGACATACCCCCGAAATCCTGCGCATTGTCGAGAAAAAAATTCAATACTGGCGGAACTTTAAACGTTAATAACTTTTTAAAAAAGCAGTCGAAATGACTTCCGTGGGCGCTCTAGTGTTAAAGAAGTACAAGTGTTGTAGAGGACAGTATGACCCCCGTTGAGAAATTCGGTTCATCCTCTTGTGGAAAATGTTCTCGTTGCTAAAGTTCTCATTCTTTGCAGCCGTACACCAGGGAGCCGTCAACCATCGCCCGGAGAAGAAGAGTTCCAGAAGAATGCGGCTGCCACCCTGGCCGTGAGCACCGGTGGCGGCGGTGTGGTGTTACTGAAGCCTGGCGTCGACGTGGTCGGCAGCGAGGAGCATTTCATGGCCGCGTTCGCGCCAGCACCGCCACACCATCTTCAGCACCACCAAGCCCCACCCACGCATCATCTTCAGCATCCACACTCGCACGCGGCGCAGCTTTTCGGCGCCCAGGCACCGCCGCCCCCGCAGGGCCCGCCGCCATCGCAGCAACAACAACAACAGCAGGGACCGCCGCAGCCGCAAGACACCACCACTCACTTTGATGTTCAGGTGAGTCTTCCGCCACCTCTGTTCTTCTCACCTTTGATTCCACGGGACACGGACGCGAACGCAGCCGCCATAGAAACGATCCTTTTCCTCCACGGAATACCGGAGGACGACTTATAGAGGCTCTCGAACAACCGGGGATGTCTTAAAGTCTCTGGGATTAGGATCAGGCGAAAAGCTGGCTGGTTCTTAACTCTCTCGATGCATTGTATAGATTTATATCTGAATTCAAGCTAGGGATTGTAGCATCGACTTGTACTGGAGAATCTTAGCAAGTTGATACGTTGCATATTGGTAGGATTAGGGTTAAGCTCATGAGCTTAATGGGAGAGTGATTGGAGCAAATTTTAAATATATTAAAAGTTTGAGAAAGAAATCGTTATAAATTGAAGATGCATTTTGTAATATATACTTGGATTTCTGAGAATAGTAGGTAGATATCTAAATCTCGATTTAGCAACACCATGCAGGAGCCAATTAATCATTTGCAGCGTGCAATATCATCATTCATTGCACTGTCACGTGAAAAGCAAACACGTGTAATATGTGAAAGGGAAAGACAGATACATTAGAAAGATTGTTTTCTTAAACAACATTATTCCATTCTTAGCAGACTTGCAGAGAGTTAAGAATCACTGTGTCATACTATCAACTTTCTGTCACACGATAGTTTGGTCGGTGCATAAAAGGCATGGTCGTATACTTGTTAATTGCCTCTCTTCTTGCAATCAAATTAGATCCACCAGATTTCATGTGGAAATATTGATAATTCAGAGAACTATTTTAAATAAATCTCTTCTGTATCTTCTGTAATAGTTAAAAGGTTCAATGACAATTACTTTAATAACTTACAATTATTATCATAAAAGAAATTTATCTGAAATTATCTGAAAGTATCATGATGTACTCGTCTTTGTTAATTATTACATAAGTATCTATCATTGAACAGTGGTAGGAGTGGTTCCTTGATGCAAATTGATGCAAGAAGCGAGGCAGTCGAGTAGACTAAAAAAAAACTACTACATGCAGTGTATAATAGTAGAGAGAACAACTATTTTTTGGTCCACTGCACTGTGTAGTGTGCGCCTAGCCTTGTGCTTGGAGTCTTCTTGAGAGTTCTACTCTTGAGAGTCATGCCAGAAGTTGTGTCGTCACTCTTGGAGGCATGAAAGAACCCTTACTCCCAGCGCTGTGTCCACTGAAGTGTCTCATTCTTGGTAACAAAACTCTTCGGTGGACACCACAGAAATTAACCCCTGCGGTCAGACACATTTTTAATATTTCGTTCCAGCAAGTTTTCGCTTATACATAAATTAAGCAATACACTTAGAACGACGTGCGTTGCAATTGTTTACAATTTAAAATTAATTCTCTACTTAATTCTTGCCAAAAATCAACCTAATTTTGCGTTAACTATACAGAATGTCCGGTTACCCCTGGGAAAAATTTTAATGGGAGATTCTAGAGGCCAAAATAAGACACACATCAAGAATATTAATTTGTTGATGAAGGCTTTGTTAAAAAGTTATTAACGTTTAAAGTTCCACTAGTACTGAATTTTTTTCTCGAAAAATGCGCAAGATTTCAGGGGTATGTGTAATGACTAAAAATGATTGCAATTGACTTCCCCGACCGAAAGTAATTTTTCTAGAACGATTCGAATGGTTTCAATTTTGTCAAAAAACTAGTCCACTTACTGAATTTTTTTCTCGAAAATGGTTAGGATTTCGAGGGTATGTTTATTAAGCAAAAATGATTGTAATTGACCCCTGCAACTGGAAATAATTTTTCCAAAACGATTCGAAAGTTTTCAATTTTGTCAAAAAACTAGTCCACTTACTGAATTTTTTTCTCGAAAATGGTTAGGATTTCGAGGGTATGTTTATTAAGCAAAAATGATTGTAATTGACCCCTGCAACTGGAAATAATTTTTCCAGAACGATTCGAAAGGTTTCAATTTTGTCAAAAAACTAGTCCACTTACTGAATTTTTTTCTCGAAAATGGTTAGGATTTCAGGGGTATGTGTATTCACCAAAAATGTTTATAATTGAGCCCCGCAATCAAAAATAATTTTTTCAGAATGATTTGAAATTTTTTAAATTAATTTTTTAATTTAGTTTTCGTCTTATTTTGGCCTCCAGAATCTCTCATTAAAATTTTTTCCCAAAGGTAACTGAACACCCTGTATTATATTGCAAGTATGTATTGAGTAAATGATTATGAGAAGAGGACACGAGAATGACTGGAACGAATGGGACTTAAGAGGTTAGGTTATTCGATGGATCCGTGAAATTCCTCGAGCCGGCATATTGTAAACATGGCTATAGATCGGTCTCTGTTGTTCTTGGATCCGGTACCAGTATGATTTCGCCGGATTATCGGAAGGGTGTCCCAGTTTTACCCCCCTTCGGGTGGCTTGGAGTATATTTTGGCGCAAGAATTGATAAATAACGGACTCGGTCGTAAATTGTGAAAGCAGTCGGGCCGGCTTGGCCGTCCTACATAAACGTGCATCGTAAGGTGTGCCGATTACTATCGTCCCTCTCGAGTAGAGTAGTCGAACGAAACTCGTGCATTAACTGATTGGGACGTCCATCGGTGCACTTTACGTAAACAATTTACCAGATATAGTTACGCATAGCAGCGCGGCAAAAGATGAAGCTCGAGGCAAACGCGAAACGTTCGTAAATCGAATCGTTCAGTAACGGAAGTAGGAACAAGATGAGATTCTACGTATAAGAACCGGGATCGATCGAACCGAAATTTTCTGGAATTTCATTTTTAATTTCATTATAATCCTATTACAGGCGTAATTCAATCCGATTTGGGGGTTAGGTCTGTTCAACCGTTCCGCGATTCGAAGAATTCGTCGAGCTTCGCGAAGTTATATAATAGGAAACATTAGGATAAATCTGGAAACGTTTTAACTACTTTCGCGTCGAGTTATTTATTCCGCGCTCGGTCTAAGTAACCGTAAAGTTTTTCTCTCTCTGTTTAAATATTTCAAGGCAGACGTGTTTAAAAATTTCCGTTACAAACGTTGGGAAACTCGAAGCTTCGAATCTCCCGAATTATTTTTAACGCTAGAACCGACAATTATAGTGTGTTTATTTGTACCAAGGAAATGGAAACGATAGGTGCGTGAAGAAACATATAATGCAATGGAAATAAGTGTTTATTCATTCTCTTATAGAAAATTACGGTAAATTTTTTACAGTAAAGGTTTTATTAGAAATTACAAACGTGCCATTTTGACTGGTTTGGTAGTTCTAGTGTCAAAGTAGTTAAATATCTCTCCAAAAAAGTTTATTAGACCCTAGGGGAGATAGTCGTACCGCTGGATAATAATTTGCTTAGAACAAAGTTGCATTTAGAATTGGCGAGACTGGCGAAGGGGACGACGAAAAATGCGTCGAGTCGCGATTTCACTTTGTCTCGTCTACCCAAGAGAGAAGTATGCTAATGTCGTATTCATACTGACGCAACGTCTTGATTACTCAGCGAACGTGGCTGAGAATTATGCCGCCGGCTTGTCCTCAGTTTCGTAAACGTGATCCTTGTTCGTCCGCGTCGTTCTGTCGTCGTCGTCGCGCGCGCGAGAGAGGCGGTTCTCTTTTTTTCCGCCCCACGATCCACGGCGCCACGGAACTCGGGGAATCCATAATAGTTCCATAGCCGCGGCGAGTATTTAAAGCCCTGTAGATGGTTTTACAACGCGAAGGGCGTCGCTGCCGGCGTTAATTTAGCGATTGTGCCGGTGACTAGGAAGAGGTTATTTTTAAGCAGCGAGCAGCTGATGCTAACGAGCGGTCCAACCACCGTGCGGCAACCCTCTTGTACGGGTTCTCGACGGACTTCCTTTGCTTTTGAAGTCGCGTTTCATTCGAACGGGTCCGTCTATTCGAGCGTGCCGCTGCCAGCGTACAACAACCACGCGGGTTCAACGTAATATGTTTACACGTTTCGACGGTACTTTTCGTTAAATAAAAAAGAAAAAAAGACACGAACGTCTATGACGGAGATGAGAAATTACCCAGACGGGGCCTGACAGAAAATGTAGGGCGTCTTTAGAATTTTATAAAAGACGTATCCGCGTTCCGTGTAATCGGTTTTACGGGTTTCAGAAATTTCTTACGCGCGTCTCGCGTAATTTTTTCAAATAATTTTTAAAGAACTTGTAATGTCGTTATGAATAATATCGCGGATAAAATTACACGCCATAGGCTGCCTGAATTTTCAGCTCGTCACCCTCGTTAATTCCCTGGCGTTATAATTATAGCAGGATCCAGCCGTAAACTATCACCTTGTATCTATAACCATCGCGCGCGGTGACGTTTATTTCGTCTTCGACTCCGTGACTTGGCAAGCCGTGCACATTTGCAATACCCGATCTCGTTATTGCATTTTCATAGGCGATCGAACCGGAATTCCAATGCCAGCGTAAAATGGTCCCGACAGGCGCGTTGTTGTTGTTCCGAAGGGGCAGGGATCGAGCGAGAATACGTTTACAGTATTATTCTCCGTTTCTTTTTATTAGAACATGGTAGGAAGAAAAAATAACCGTGTCACGTTTCGTGCTTGCGTCATCGTCGAGAGCTCATTTGCGATGGCCGCCGGTGCCTCGTTCGTTGTTCGTCGTTCGTCGTTCGCGTGTAATTTTAACGCTCCTTCTTTTATTTTTGCGTTCCATTATTCGGCGATCCGCGTTTATAATTATCTTCCACCGTGATTTCGCGAATACGATCGATGGTTTCGAACGGTCTGTCGTTAAAATTGGCTTCGTGACGACCGCGGATCGAGCGGGTTCCCCTCCCGACGACCTTGCTTCGACTTCGTCCTTGGAAATCTAGCCTCGTAGGACACAGTTTTTCTCGTTCCTCCCTCCCCTTGCTTCCTACGTCGCTCGGTGAAAAAGACCCTCCGTATTGGTACGACCTGACAGGCTTAAGAGACGCGCCCGGTGGAAGGGGAATGGAGAACGACCTCGTCCTCGGGCGCAGACAAATGTATAAATCACCGAGTGACAAGTTCTCGACATCTACTTCGAATCCTATTCAGAAAATAGAGCAGGCGATATATAGCCATCCCCGGCACATATTCATATTTATGCACGTTACAGCGCCTGTCCGAACATTCTATCTGCGAATGCATCAAAATGCCTTCCGTTACGAAACCGTTCACCCCCCCGACGTCCAGTAATTTTCCATGGATAGAGTATTTTAATCCTTCGTTCGTTCCCAAATTGCGGATATTTGGATCGAGTGAATTCGCCGCCGCGCACGCAGAATGCACAATTTCCGACGGACGGCGTTGTGCAGCGCTCGGACCGCATACCGGAAGTCGAGTGGACGTCGACGCGCGCGCACTTCCTTCGCCGGACTCGCTGTTCTTCGTTGCTCGACGCTCGTTCTTCCTTCGTGGCCTCGATCTCCTCAATTTTGTATCTATACGCAGTTTTCTAATCGAGGCTCGTGTCCCATTAGTCGCTTCGGGCCATCGACTTCGTCCGGCTCGGCAGATTTATGGGGCTATTCGCTCGGGATTAAAAAAACACCGTGATTAGTATCATTATTCGTTTATTAACAAGATTAAACCCTTTAGTACGAAAATGTAACATCTTAGCGAATTTAATAAAAATAAATTTATTTACAATATGTTTCAAACATTATTTTAGACTTTCTAATAATTGTTCAATTAAATCTGTTTTATTATCTAGTATTATTATTCGTTTATTAACGGGATTAAACCCTTTAGTACGAAGATGTAACATCTTAGCGAATTTAACAAAAATAAATTAATTTACAATATGTTTCAAGCATAATTTTAGACTCTCTAACGATTGTTCAATTAAATCTGTTTTATTAAACATAATTCCAAAGGAAAAATACTTAACTACTTTATTTTATGTTCGTACTAATAATCGAGACGTTTGGATGCAACATCTCAGCGAATTTAACAAAAATAAATTAATTTACAATATGTTTCAAGCATAATTTTTAGACTCTCTAACGATTGTTCAATTAAATCTGTTTTATTATACATAATTTCGAAGGAAAAATACTTAACTACCTTATTTTATGTTCGTATCAATAATCGAGACGTTTGGGTGACCAAATCCAGAAGTGCAGAGAAATTGTTACGAAACAGTAGTTCCTCTTTCGTATATTCTAACCTAGAAAAGTGTATTGTTTCGAAACAATGCGTTCTCGGAAGAATTAAAATTGTACAGAAAAATAACAAAATAAGAGAATTAATGTGCATAAAAGTTACCGAAAGAATTAATTTTATAAATTGGATGGTGTTGTAAAAAAAAAATAGCGATTGAAATTTTGATGTCGAGGAACGTTTAATTACATTTAAATAGTCGTTTTCCAGAGTTATTGGCAGCGTCACGTAGCGCCTCGTAAAAAAATCCCAATTTGTCTAATTCTGGCACTCCGCCCATTAGGTACGTTCGACATCTGCGCGATGCTCCGCAATATCTGTTTTTCTCTTCGCTCCGCAGTCTATATATTTTCTTCCTCTCGACTCTGTATATTTTCTGACACTCGAAAATTCATATTTAATCTTCATCCACGATTAGCAATCGAATATCATTACGAATTACTTGCCAACAGAGTGAAAGTTTAATTTCATTTAAATAAGAAAGTTCCATTCGAGAATTCTTGTCGCCTGACGTTTGATCGGAACTTATCGCGCGTTGCTCGTACGTGTTATTAATTTTCGAACGTTTTCGTACAACTAGAAATGCCATACTTCCGTCGTGCTTTGATTTTAGTTAAAAAATTTCCAGGCTCGTACACGCGTAGGCACCATCTTGGGTGAATAATTCTTCGAACGCAATTATAAAAGTAAATACAACGAAGAATTCAGGCGGAAATGTTAGCCGCGCGTTTCTATTATCCGGAGCGTGCATTTGTTGTACCTCAGCCGCGAAAGATTTAATGGAAATGTAATTTAAATAATTTGACTCGGATCGGGAGCCACAATAATTTAACCAAAGAGCCATATGCGGCTCTCGAGCTCCAGGTTACCGACCCCTGTTCCGTAGCTTATGTTCCCTCTATGATTGTAATCTAGTGGCATTGTTCTATAATGCTCTTTTCTTCATTAACGATCGCTTTGTGTACACTTCAGTAACCTGATTGCGGTTTCTTTTTCTACTTAAACTATATTTTTATAATAGATTGCACAGCCTTCGCAATATAACACAGTCAGGAATGTTTATACAATTCTTTCTCTGTATTTCCGTTTCGTCCGCGAAAGTTTCCAGCCCCTCAAAAATCGATTCGAGACCATCTGGTTGACTCGCGAACAAGTGGTCTAAGAGATAAGATCTTCCTTCTCGCTTGCTCTCGCTCGTTGTCCTTTCTTTCCGTTGTCGACTACGACCGTTGGCAAAAAAAAAACAGAAAGACGACTCCGAGGATCAAGGATACCTCTGTCTATAAATACTGATGGGTGTCGAATTTCGTCTACGAAAGATAAACGCCAAAGAATGCTTTACTTTCCGCGTAACCCAAAGGGTGTTTTATGGTACAAAGAAAAAAAAACTAAACGTATACTCCTTTCTGTGTCAAACGACTTTCCGTGCGTTCCAGACCTAACCCCTCATTCCGATTATCTCTAATTCGGTATTCCACACTCTCACTCGCATGTACAATGTAGATCACGCATATTTGAATAATAATCGTTACCGTAATCCGGCGGACGGTGCGCGACAAATCTCGGGGCCCGGAAGAGATGCTTTGCGTTTGGATAAGGAATTCGTCCGGCGAACGTAATGAATCGTTCGCGTAGGTCGCGACAACGTTCGTTAAAAGAAAGGCCCCGCGGGCGGCACGTCTACCCGTTGCACGGGAATATATACGCGATTCTGCTTGAAAATGAGGAAATCACAAATGAAAGGGGAGAAAATGCGGTGTACAAGTTCTCGGGTCGTCCAACTCGTTTTCCGTCCGTTCTCCCCCCTCTCTCTCTCTCTCTGTCGCTGTTGGGCGCGTGCGTTTCCTCTCCTACGGGAAATGGTACCCATCGTAGGCAGCATTGTTCCCAAGGTAGGGGGCCATAGCTGCATTTTCCACGTGACGAGCGAACCCGCGTGTGCACACAGGTGCAACTCGACCGCCACAGCGCGGCGTTGGTTCCCCGGTAATCTCTTTCTTCCTTGCACGTTCGTTCTACCTTTTTCGCGTTCCGCACGCCTCGATGAAAACGCAAAATGTCGCACAAAGCACGCATCGAGCGTGCTTGCGAGCGCGCGCGTGCACGCTCTCGTTGAAGGAGGGCCGACGAAACACGGCCCCCCGTGTGTGTGCGTGCGTGCGCGTATGTGCGTGTGCGTGTGTTCGGCAAATGGGTAGGAGAAAAAAATTGCGAACGCGACGAGAGTTTATGTTTTCGCCGACGGAATTCGTTATAAATTTTTTTTTTTTTCCCTCCGTTTTCCCTTCTGTAATTAGTGCCGCGTTACGCTAGTCGAACTGGATACCAGACCGCGGTTGTCGCATTAATTAACACGCGGCCTTCGCCTCGCTGTTCGCGTTTCGACGTTTCCCATCGGAAGCCCGGCTCGTTCAGACACCCTTTAGGTACATTCGCCGCGCCGCGTCGCTCTTCTGTCGTTGTCTGTTTCCGGTCTCCCCTCCACCCCCCGCCGCCTTTGTCGCGAACGTTTTCGCCGATACGGCGAAGTTTCGATGATCCGCGCGGTAAACTGTCTCGAATCGTCCGGTCAACCACTGATTCACGCTTTACAGCCCGTCTTCGAATCGTTCTTCGAAAGAGTTCTTTGGTTAGGTTAGGTTGTATCGTGTTGGAGCATATAAGTTCGCCGCAGAGTTCGATCAAATCCTGTCCGAACGATAACATTTTCTCGGTCAAGTGGTTATACATCACTTTAACACGTTGACTGCCATGTCATTCGGATACGGGTGACACGTAAAATCCACCAGGGGGCAGTGTCAGCCGAATACAGCCGATGCTCACATTTTATCGTGTCACGGATAATATTTCTTTCCGTCAGTTAACAAATATTCTTCTAAATGCGTGTTCTTTATTTTCAACTAGTCCATAGAAACAGTTACAAATATATAAATCAGTGAATAAATTGAGGATCGACGACGTCAGTCTGAACTTGACCGAATTGCAAAATGGCGTTGTCAGGCAGCATTGAAAACACAACTCGCCTCGGAACGAAATGTTTTAATTCCCCGAGTTATTAATAATTTTTCATTTCCGAGCGAAGAACGCGACGAATTTATATTAGAATGTTAAAAATATGGCGGCTCTCATCGATTTATTCATTCCGTTACGCTCCTGTTTGTTCCGCGGGATAAAGCGCGAGGAAAAACGAAGATCGAAATATTGCGAGTTTATTCGCGGATTCCTAAAGATATTAATTTATATTTAGACGAGCGTCCCGTTCTAGTTTCGGGTAAAATTTACTGTCCGCGAAGTATACGACCTTGCGAGGAATCCGTGAAGCGCGACACGTGGCCCTCCGATGCTAAAAGGTTCCCTACCCCAAGTCTAGACGTAGGACCGCAAAGGGTTGACCTAACGGGTCGTGGTTCGGTATTTTTAGAGTAACCGGAATCTGACTGTCGGAGGAAGGGGGGATCGAGGACTTGTGGCAATTTAAATCCGGTGTTTTGGTCGCAGGGACAAATTTTTTTATTACAACATTAAATAGTCTACTATTGTAATAGCTATCGTATGTCAAACCATCTCAAATTCCAGGATTATTTAAAATTTACAACACATCTTCAGAGATTTTAGTTACGTCGTATGAATAATTCCAACTTCGTTTCATCGTGGAATTACGATGAATACGGTGCAATTTCGTAATTCCAGTTTCGTAAACACTGTACGGGTAGCGGAACGACGTTTGTCCCGAAAACCTCGAGGGTTTCCGGAGGGCCCGTAATCCGCGAAGTATTTCCTGGACTCGCGACCTCGACGTCGGATTAAACGTAAACGAAATTAACACGGATTATCGAATCTCCGCTGTACCGGGTGCGTGACGCACGCAAAAATAGAACGCTCGCGCCGTTTACGAGCGCATTACGGCTACGGGCGTTTATGCACGCGTGCTCGCTCCGCAGGAACGTATTCACGTCGTTGTAGTGGTACTCCGGAGAAGCGCGTGCACGCATGAGACAGGGCTGCCCTCTGATCGCGTTATTACGCGAAGTCTCGTGCTCGCCAGTGCATGAAGCGATTCCCAGACCTCGTCTCCGCCTCTCTGTCTCCCCTTGTCTCTCTTCGGCTCCCATAGGTCTCCTCGATCGTTCCTTCCACTCTTCTTGTTCGTTCGTTCGGCCTCTCACCGCCTTCTCGTTTTTCCCCTGTTCGCCAACCCCAACTTCTCTCTCTCTCACTCTCTCACACACACACACACACACTGTATCTCTTCCCCTCCCTTCGTTTTCTCCCCTCTTTCCTTCGTTTCAGCGCTTCTTCGGCGAGTACAGTTCTCTTCTTGTGATCACGCGAAAAGCAGGAAGAGGATCATCGCGAGAAAGCCAGCTGTATGGAAGGGGTGGGAGAGAGATAGAGACCCTCGAAGGTGCGCGCACCCACACACGCGCTCGTACACGTACGAGCACACGTATACGCGGGCATCGGGTTGTTGACTCGTTGCCCATTCAGCATAAAGTGCAATGACTTCCTCCGATGAAAATCTGTATCATCGCCCGAAGGCTACGGTCTTCAGGGTACCGCGACGTCGTTCTCGCCGGTGCAGTTCCGGTCAGGGATCGCGGGACGATGTTCTGTTCCCACCGGGGGCCCCTCGGTTCCTGGAATATCGAGTTTCTCGCGGCAGCTTCGGTTCTTGCGGCCTTTGATCCGCCCACGCTTCCGTTAAACGCGATTTACGGCTACTTCGACCGCCTGACAAATATGCCTCGCGATCATTGTCGCCGTCAGGAGCCCCGGGGACACCGGTGGCCTCGATGCTCCCCGGTGTTACGGTTTCGCGAGTATCGAGACTCGTGCAATTATCGAGGCAATATTGCTTCGAGTAAAACGTAGTTGAATTTTTTTCTTATTATAGAATATTACCTGATTTGTGATAATTTAGATAAAATGAATATTAATTTTTTTTTGTTCGGGTCACGATTGATCCCAGTTTCGAATTCAGTTCCTAAAAATTACTTAAAAAAAAAAAAAAATAGGATCGAACAATGACTTGGGATAAACGAGGCGAGATCTATTTCCAAAATTCATTCGAGACAGGTTATTTGCCTCCGTCCACACCGGTGAAGTTTTCCGGTTTCGTCGTGTCGGTCATCAACGGGTTAACGCATTCCACTTAACGAGGTGCCATAAATCCAAGTCCCCGGTTTATTGCCGATCTTCGAAACCTTGGGAACCGCCGGTGTCGGGGAACGTTTAAACCGCTGGGCGGCCCCGGTCGAGGCGGCTTGAAAATGCCAGACGTTTTGATTTTGCTCTGTTCTCAGTATAGATTGTTTGGATGCGCGTTTTGGCCGGCGCGATCGATCTCGTTGCTTTCGCTGCGCCCGTGGGTTTGCGAATAATCGCTACCGTGTCTCGAATTGCCTGACGATACGGTCGAACAAGCCAAGTGCTTGTCACTCATTCGACGATATTTTTGGTACATCTTGCATAATCGGCCATACTTACGCGGCAAACCTACCTCCTGTTCCCCCCTGTCCCGCGTCTATGCGTGCCGTTCCTCAATTTTTCACGCCGGCTGACTCACTTTGGCATGGCCAGCCGCGAACACCGTGCTCCAGATTGCCGTTTCGACGCACAAATGGGTTTGTTGCTCAGAGTTTTCGGTACTACGAGTTCGCTTCTTCCTCGTTAATCGCCCCGCTTTAGAAACACCTCGTTTTAACCCCTTCCTGGTATCCGTGCTACCTCCGAACGTTTCGACAAAATAAAAACCAACGACTCGTTGTATACGGTGCATCGACAAAACTATTAAAAGATTCATTTTCTCAACGTCAACAAAAATAATGGACGCGAAACGTGAACTATATTCCGAGTAAGCGACAACCTCGAACCGATGGTAATCTGATCCTTCCATCGTGTAACGGAGGTTAGTTCAAAATGGCGGCCACCGAAATGCTTTCGAGCTGCAAACGTAAGTACTCGGACGGTCGAAGATTTAATTAATCTACGGGGCCCCGTGCTTTCGGATTTGACTCCCGTGTTTGTCAGTCTCCTTAACGTCGAATCAACGTCCCTTTAAAATTATCGATCGTATAACGGCGAACTTATCTTAGTTGGCTGGAGAGCTTGCAGGTGGCTCGATTCGTTCAAGATGGCGGCTACCGAAAATGCTTTCGAACTGCGACGTACCTCGAGGCACGAGGATTTAATTAATCTACCGAGGCCCGCGTTTCGTATTTAACTCGGTGCTCGTTAGTATCGTTGACGTTGGATCAACGTTTCTTTAAAATTATCGATCGAATAACGGCAAACTTAGTCCGCCTTAGTTGGCTGGAGAGTTTGCAGGTGGCAGGCGATGTCGGTCGACCGGCGAGCGAGTGCGACCGTGTTGGCTAATCAGAAACAACACGGATTAGCAAATCCACGGCAAAGTAGCTTGATAGAGGCTGAAGCAATTAGGTACGGGCAAGAATGTGCACGCTGTTTCCTTACCTCGACCAATTACATCGTGCTTTCATCGGAAGGCTACACTCCAATTAGACGGCATAATCTACTTCGCGCGCTAGACCCTCTGTAAACTGGCGCGCGCAGCAGATTTATTAAACAGCAATTAATTCGTCGGGCTTGTGCAACCCCTTTCGTTCCGCGTCGCGCGACGTGTCCACGTTAATCGAAAATCGGACGATTAGTTTTAAAGTAATTAAAAGGGCGCGGCATTCGGCCCCACCCATTCTCCGTCGGACTGCCGCGCGTCAACATCAGCAATTTTATTTTTTTCGTTTCGATCGAACTTCAAAGGTACATAGGTTTTTGTTTTTAACTCCGAGAAACGGACGCCATTGTACTCGTAGTCGCCACCGACGGCTCATTGGTTTACGTATTCGTGAATTAATTAACGCGCGTGTTAAACGATAAGTGGCTAATTCTTGGGTGCAATTAGTCGAACACCATAAAAAAATATCGAGCGTAAATCCTGGTAAATTTCCTCCGGCGAACTTAGCAAGAATTGTTTTCGTAACAAATTCTGCCTCGAATAGAAGCTTCTGAAACTAATTCAAAAGTAGGGCGCAGAATTGCAGAGTATAGTTCGATCGTTTACGGTGATTTATTTTGAAAACAAAACTTTATTTTGAAACTCCTTTAACAAAAATTTCTAAGAGTTACTAAATCCGGAAACTATATCTTGGGACGTCGCGAATAAAGAAAACTACGGAGTGATTTCGTTAAGATGGAAGAGAGTTGTCCTCCGTTTTCGCAGCACCTGCGCGCCGAGTGAAACGCGCTTCATCGTTGTGGAAGTTTATGTAAGTGTCTCGCGCGTCGTGTTCGTCGACGCGGAAACCGAGCAGGGGGTCAAAGGATCCTCGCCACCTCGGAACCAGTCTCCTGGAAGAGACTACCGTCTCAGCAATTAAGCGGAAAGATCCGATCCTTCGCAGATACGGTTCGGGTTCCGTGAATGTCTCCTCTCGCCGCTCCGTGCCCGAGTCACCGATCGAATTTCGAAGACAAGGGGGCTCGTTTGTTCGAGACGCCGACCGGTTACACCGAAAAACGGCTTCTTTGCTTTTGTAACGAGGTTATGCTCCGTAGCGCGGACAAGATGAATCGAGCATAAGTTGTTCAAACGTCGACCCGACCCTTTCTCAAAGTCCCGCGGGTTCACTAGCGGCCAATTTCTTGTTCGACCATGATTAGGCTCGCTTAATTTCGTCGGTAATACGAATTATAGTTCCTTGCACTTGGAAAGCATAGATTATTTTTCTACGATCTTAACCTCTTAGGCACGGCTGAATTTTGCGCGGGACAATGCTGTTCTCTACATTAACATGACATTGGCGTATCAAAAACAAAGATTGTATATTGTTAACACTGTTATAAAACGTTGTGGAGGCAAAAATAGTGTGAAACGAAGCATATGAAAACGATCGCTCGAGTCGAACAGTGAGCGAGCGAGCCACTAGAGTGAGCCACTAGAGAGAGCTACTAAGATCGAGCCACTATAGCGGTGCATCGTGCCTAAGAGGTTAAAAAATTAATCCCGGAATAGCGGGCAATGGATGGGCTACCGACAGTGACATTATTCAAAAATTTACAAGCCATTTAGGTTTGTATAATTTTTTAAGGGCTCCGTTAATAACATCTAATGGACTCGACAAGACTATGCCCTTCCCTCGATCATTCTAGAATGCTTTTGCACCGAGATCGACCCGCGTTTTTCTCGACGCTACGAGCAAGCCCTTCGCTAGTACTCTCTGGCGCGGACATCTAGTAATTTTCGTCCCGTAAATGTCTCCCGACATCCAACGCGGTCTTCGAGCGGGTAAAATGGCGGGGGGGCCGCGCCAGGTGATTCCGGAAGGCTCCCTTCCTTTTCAGGAGCTATTAAACTCGCGTTTTTTTCGACGCCGTTAATATCCCCGATCCTCCGTGTTCACGGTATTCCGGGCGTCGGGCCGATTATTTCCCCGGAGGCCGAAATTACCGCGTAATTCCTCACCCGGCTTCTAAGCCTGTTAATAGGTCGCGGAGGGAAAGGTCAGGGTTGATGTTCGCGGAAATTTGTCCGTGTATCGTGATCTCTCGCGCGCGGAAAATCTCCCCGCGGCTGCGAATGATTCATCCCAGCCGTCGCAGTCGTGTTGAGGTTAGGGTAAAATCGATTGTAAAAATATTTACATCGACGAGTCGTCGACGCGTTTCCAGATACAGCCCGTTTCACATCGCGCGACATCTTCAGTAACGGGTGAAAGAGTTTTTATGAATATCTTATTCGATCGTTTATCAATTCACTTTACAATTATAGTCGTTCTTGGAACGTAGCGTATCGAGTCTTTAAAAAATATTTTAAATATACAGGGTGTTTGGCTATTCCTGGGAAACATTTTAATGGGAGATTCTAGAGATATGGATATCAATTTGAAACATTTCTGAGCACACTGTATGTTTTCGGTAAAGAATTTTTTTCTCGAAAGTCCGTAGGATTTCGGGGGTATGTGTATTTACCAAAAATGATTGCAATGGACTCCCGCAACCGAAAATAATTTTTCCAGAACAATTTGAAATTTTTTAATTTTGTCGAAAAATTTGTCCAACTACTCCAATTTTTTTCTCGAAAGTGCATAAAATTTCGGGGGTATGTGTATTCACCAAAAATGTTTGTAATTGACCCACGCAACAGAAAATAATTTTTCCAGTACGATTTGAAATTTTCTAATTTTGTCGAAAAATGTATCCATCTACTCGAATTTTTTTCTCGGAAGCGCGTAGACTTTCGAGGGTATATGTAATGACAAAAAATGTTTGTAATTGATTCCCGCAACAGAAAATAATTTTTTTAGATTGATTTGATATATTTTAATTTTGTCGGAAAATTTCAGCATCTACTCGAATTTTTTTTTCGAAAGTGTGTAGGAATTCGGAGGTATGTGTATTCACCAAAAATGATTGCAATGGACTTCTACAACCGAAAATAATTTTTCCAGGACGATTTGAAGTTTTTCAATTTTGTCGAGAATCTTGTCCACCTACTCGAATTTTTTTCTCAGAAATGCGTAGACTTTCGGGGATATATGTAATGACAAAAAATGTTTATAATTGACCCCCACAACGGAAAATAATTTTTTTAGAATGATTTAAAATATTTTAATTGCGTCGAAAAAATTGTCTTGGTATATACCTCGTCTATGGTATGATATAAATCTGGAATTTAATCGTGAACAATGTTTTGAGATCTTTTTGATGAATTTTGCAACTTACGGACCATCCTGGCAACGTAAACGAGTCTCCGGGCCACGAAAAATGGCCGCTGCATGAAAACGAGGTTACACAGAGCACGCTTGCCGAAATTTCTTCGTTTTATTTACGCTCTCCCGTGCAGTTATGAAACGTTCTGTATAATTTGGTGTCTTCCGCGTTCGCGTGTCTTCCGAAGGTCTTTCGATCGAGCGTACCTCGCGCGGATACGTGGGCTTAATTAACGCGCAACAGACCGCGTCCAGCGTGGTGTGTACGCAGCAGCGAACGGACGAAGCCTCGAGAACCACCGAGCTTTAACATTGCTTTGTCATGCGACGCTGCTCAAGACGAAAATGACACTTGGTCCGCGGGGAGTTATTAATGAAACGAGAGAGGATCATTAGTCTTGGAAGAACGGCATCGTGCCTCGCCCGGTGGATCCTAATTAAAACCTCGGATCACCCGCGGAGTAGTCGAATCTAGGCTAGAAACCAACTTGAAGTGGCCTCTCCACCTTCACCTCCAACCCTTGAAGCCGGAGGCCCCCCATTCTCCCTCTTCCCGTTGCAACTCCCCCTCTTCTCCCGGCGTTCCTTCCGCAACATCCGCCTCATCTCGAGCGTGGAAACACAAAGGAAACGCCCTGAAATCGTGACCAAGTGCAAACTCCAGAGCCGGCGGTGCTCAGAGCGTCCGTTCCCTCGGCTCGCTAGTTGCGGCGTCGGGAGTAAATCATCGGGAAAAAGACCATTGGAATTACGTAACCCCGTGGACCCGATCGAACGAGACCTCGAAACGTGTTTTCGTCCGGTCAAACGACTACGAAGTGGTAGGGGGGGCTAGCAGCGAAAGGAGATCTTGCAGAAGATCCTCGAGCTCGAAGCGGGGGGAGGGTTGTTCCTCGTTGCAGCCGGTGATCTCAATGTTTACGTTTTTCGTCGCGTAGCTTTATCGATCACGAAGAATTTCAGTCGCGCGGCCTGTCCACGAGAGGGGAAGAAAATGTTTCCTCGAGCGTCTCGCTCGATCGACGACGACCGCCTTTTTTCTTTTTTTTTTTCAAACGAGCCTCTTTAAAAACCTGGTTACGGGGGCTGGGCTTCGGTCGTTCTCTCGCACCGTGTAGTCCGCGCGTACGACGTTTGTTGCGCGGCCGTCGTCACGGGTGCATGTGCACACAGGTAGCCGCACGACCGCCGACTATATTTACACGCACGCCGCGTTCAGCTGGAAACTTTTTTCTTAACGATAAAAAGATCGGCAGGGTGGCGTGCGGGGGCAGGTCGCCGCGTTCCACGAGGGGTTGATAGGGGTCGACGGGAGAGAGAGAGAGGACGCGAGCTGGAAAACGGTCAGGACGAAGGAGGGCCTCGCGGGCATCCAGCATGCGAGCTCGCGTGCTCGTACATCCCTTGGAATCTAGAGGTTCTCAACTTACCGCGGGATCAGATTCCGCGGATCGATTCGCGATGGATCGCGGGGTTCAAAGACATCGATCCGGGGGGAACTCGCCGGGAATATTAGGTCAAACGCGTCTCGAACAACTTTTCGAAACTTTTCTCGCCACGAACAGGATCGAAAGTTTGGGGGTGCAAACTTTCGTTCAGATTTTTGGAAGTATAAATATCTTTCGTCGTTGGGGGCTACTAAACATATATGATGGAGACAATTTTTTTGTTATTTTTGAAAATTCACAAGATTATCGATATTTGTAATTTTTTTTTTGTTTTTGGAAATTCACAAGATTATCGATGTTTGTAATTTTGTTTTTGTTTTTGGAAATTCACAAGATTATCGATGTTTGTAATTTCTTTTTGTTGTTTTTGGAAATTCACAAGACTATCGATGTTTGTAATTTTTTTTTTTTTGTGTTTGGAAATTCACAAGACTATCGATGTTTGTAATTACCTTTTTTAACAACATTAACCCCTTAGTTTACAATGACGTGTCAGAGACGTGATAAGTTTACCGGGGTAAACCTTGGTGTCGCTTTTGGCACGCACAGTTGGAAATTAAATCGTGAGGCAGGGGGTTAAAAGGCATTTATGGTAATGAAATATGATATAGAATGCTTAGACACTATGATTAAACACAAAAAATTATAATATATTATAACGCAAATGACCGCATGGAGACTCGTATTCTTCCGTACGCTACTACAGCGCTACCTTGGGTTGACTGCAGGAAGTACTTCAATGTTTTTTTTTTTACATAACCTTGAAATGATCTTTGAGTTGAAAAATGAAATAGAAACGTAAAATTTTGATCCTTCCTCCTCGACATAGTAAGAAATTATTTCGCCTCGTAGCACAGATATTCGCTTACGAAATGAAAATACGGCGGTTCTGTCCAAACTTTCGTGCACTTAGCATTCAAAGAGTCCAACACGTTGCAGAGGAATTCACTTGTTTTCAGAACGATGACACGAAACCCGTAAATCAGCGTGCTCGAAATTATATTTTGTCGTGGTTTGCCAAGTAATAAACAGAGATTTTGAATTGCACAATATTTTCTGGGGCGCCCCAGCACAGACAACGAATTTGGTAACACATTCTACTCTTCCCAAAAATAGAAAAATATTTAAAAAACCCCTAAAAGTTACTTAAAAAGTTGAAAAAATTGCTGTATTTCAAATTGTATTGTATATAGTACAAAAATCCAACAGAATTAAACTCACGGGATAATCGTCAGTATATTTCTCCAGTTAGACTATAATGAACGTCTACTAATAAAACAAAAATCGACAGTTATAATTTCATATACAAGTTAAGTCCAGTCAAGATGGCCCCCATTTTTTTTTTTTAATCGTCAATATATATTAAATATAATTATTACACAAAATATAATTTTGAAATTAAATATATATAGAATAATAACATAGAATAAAAAAAATAATCTAAAATTATTACACAAAATATAATTCTGAAGTAAAATACATATACAATAATAATAGTAGAATAAAAAAAATAATATCTGGTAATCGTCTCGCCCGAAATAATCTTAACAGCCGTGCTCGATAACAATACGGCTCGCATCTCCGAAAGAAACGCTTCCTGGACCCCCCCAAGTTCATCGAACCTTTTTCCATTCCCAGAAGTAGAATACTCCATCGAAGCGGGAGCCCAGGAATTTCCGGTATCAGCCCCGTGTATTAATAGAGTGTGTTGCGAGGATCGAGCCGCGTATTTTGCAAGACTCGACGAGCCCTAGACTGGTCGGTTCAACGGAAAAGCTCAAACGTACTTTTTTTCTCTCTCCCTCCCCGTTTTGTCGCGAGTCGATCGAGGCCTATCCGCATCCGCGAGCCGGTTCGAACGCGAAACCCTTTTGGTACCGACGACGCTTTCACAGTCGCACCGCGCGCGTCGGCATCATTGATTTTACGCAAATACGCAATCACGGTCACAACCAGAGAGAGAGAGAGAGAGAGGTGTTTCGCGGCGTCCTGGCAGGGAAACGGGCTTGATTTTTAATTCGTCGACGAGTAGGGGACGACTCATTGACCACACCCCCCGTCCCCCTTTCTCGCGTCAGGGTGTTTTCCACGGCGGTGGTACCTTTTCAGAAATCAGGCTAGTTTTAACGTATGTATATCGCCCCAACCCCGGGTCTCCGCATTCGTCCGCCGCTCTTTCGCGTTCCTCGTCCGTGCACGCTTCTGCACTCCCCTCCCCCCTTTCTCGCAAGCAAACCGGGGAGAGGAGCTATATTCTCATGGGCAACCGTATTTGCGCGTTTACGTACATGAAAGCACGAAGTTGCTGATATGTAAATAATAGCTGCAAGGTACGGTTGGAACAGGGGGGTATGAATATAGCCCTCTCTCCCCCTTTCGATTGCCTCTCCTCCTTTTCTTCGCCGATACATCCCGAGCCTCTTCTCGTTCCACTCGTACCGTTCTCGCTTTTTCTCTATAATTACTTCTTTTTATATCTTTTTCTTTTTTTATAAAACCCCACCCTCGTCTCCCGCTCTATATAAGTATCCCATCGGTTTTCCCGCCCAGTTTCTCTTACTCCCGGTTCATCTTCGATCTGCCTCTCTTCGTATTCTTTTACTTTTTTTTTTTTTTTAACTATTACCTAGCATCTTCGTCTCTCTCGGGCTGCGCTCGAACCGTCCCTCCCCGTCGCGTTGTGTATTTTCCTCCTTTTTTTCTTTTATAACACTGCCCTTCCCTCTCCGCCCCCCTTCGCTCTCCTGTGTCGGTGGGTTCCCATCTCCCTCTTTGTCACTACCCGCACGGCTCCACGCTCTGTGTTCGCCGCGTGGTATCAGTGTGTGTGTGTGTGTGTGTGTGTTGGCCGCAAAAGGGAAAAGGGGGAGAGCTCTTCCTGTAGACAATAGGCTGTTGGCTACGGGCGACGACAATGTGCCGGCTGCGCAAGAAAGACGGCCTGCCTTCGTCTCTCGTTCGCCTCGCTCTCGTTTCTTCTCCTCCGCGGCTTCCTCTCTTCCGCTCCTCTCTCCCTCTCGGCTCTTCACCGGCCCCTGAGAACCCTCGAGGTGGTACAGCGTACATCAAAATTAAGGCACGGCCAATTAAAGTCGCGCCAAACGCGACTCCCGATCCTCTTCTCTTCTCTTCTCTCCTCCGTCGTCGTCGTCGTCGTCGTCGTCTACGTCTACGTCTACGTCGTCGTGGTGTACCCTCTTCGCCCAGGAAGCGACGGAAGTGCCCCAGCGCTGCGCGATATTCACCGGCGCGAAACGATATTTTCGAGGATCCACGGGGGTATTTTTTCCCCAAGACCGGAAGGGCGCCCGAAGACACACACAGAGCGGGAAAAGTTGCTCCGTTGTAACAACGCTGCCCCGACGCGAGCGTTTGTAGAGTCTGTGCAGCTTTTCTAAACTCGTCACGGCGAAAATCGATACACGCATACAGCCAGAGAGAGAGAGAGAGAGAGAGAGAGAGTCTCTCTCGTTGTACGTACTAGTTCACAGTCAATTATTGGCGTTTAACATATATATAATATATACATATATACATCAGGCACATACCGGGTTGCGTTTTAAACCTAACCCGGAGCTAACCCTTTTCCCGGACGGCCTGTCGTTCGATCGAAGGGGAAACAATGCCAGGAGTATTGTAGGCCAATTGATTTTATTTTTTCTCTCCCCTCCCCTTCCCCCTTTTCTATGTTAATCGATGCTCCTTGTATGCTCGCATTATCCGTCCACCCTCGGGTCTACCGCTGATATATCGGGATTCCCTTCGGTTCCGTTTAGAGGTTTGATTCGTCATATCCATCGTCGCTGCCGGGACGACAACCCCCGAGGGGGCGGAATTTTCGATCTTCGACTTTTACTTGTCGACGGGCAGAATACGTCTCGTTAGGCGAAATTAGGATGCATTCGGCGCTGCTTCCTGGATGACCCTCGTTTAACCCTTCGACCAGGAAGGGATTCACTTTTCCGCCGTCGTACGCATCTCGTCTCATTTGTTTAACCTCTTCGCGCCCTTGGCCACACATGTGGATGTTTAGTTTTTTTTTTTTGTAATTATAGTTAATGTCAATAATAAGTAGATTCAAAAAAGATAAAAAAAATCGTATCTGAAGAGGTTAAGGAATATTGTACGTTTGAAAATACATACGCATCGCGTTTCGAGCATTTTATTTTAGGAATACATTCGCGCGTTTCACAGTGGATTTTTGTTGAACTTTATTTATTAACAATATAATAACAGAGGATTTTAACGTAAGCAGTAATATACAGAGTGTTAGGTCACCCCTGGGAAAAATTTTAATGGAGGATTCTAGAGGCCAAAATAATACCAATTTGTTGATGGAGGCTTCGTTAAAAAGTTATTAACAATTAAATTCAAAAGTTTCAAATCGTTTTGGAAAAATTATTTTCGGTTGCGGGGGTCGATTACAATCATTTTTGGTGAATACACATATCTTCGAAATCCTATCCACTTTCGAGAAAAAAATTCGAGAAGGTGTGAAACTTTCGACGGCGAAAAAAAATTTCAAATCCTTTTGGAAAAATTATTTTCAGTTACGGGGATCAATTACAATCATATTTGGTGAATAGATATACCCCCGAAATCCTACTCACTTCTTGGAAAAAAATTCATGAAGCAGTGAAATTTTTCGACAAAAGTAAAAAATTTCAAATCGTTCTAAAAAAATTATTTTCGGTTCCGGGGGTCAATTACGATTATTTTTAGTCATTACACATACCCCCGAAATCCTACCCACTTCTTGGAAAAAAATTCGAGAAGTTGTGAAATTTTTCGATGGAAAAAAAAATTTCAAATCTTTCTAAAAAAATTATTTTCGATTACGGGGGTCAATTACGATTATTTTTAGTCATTACACATACCTCTGAAATCTTGTGCATTTTCGAGAAAAAAAATTCAGTATGGTTGAAACTTCAAACATTAATAACTTTTTAGCAAAGCCTCCATCAACAAATTGATATTCTTGATTTTCGTCTTATTTTGGCCTCTAGAATCTCCCATTAAAATTTTTCATAGCCTGACCGAACACCCTGTATAAACTTTAATTGACACTAAGTTTTTTAATGGTACAAACGGAACGAACTGGAAATGAATGAAAAAATAGATAATGAAAGCAAAAACGCAATATCGCGGATCGATAATTTCGACGTCACACGCGCACAAAACGTTCATTCATTCGGATGTCGTTGTCCTCCAACAATGTTGATAAACCGTAAATAGACACGAAATAATAAATTGTTCAATTTCGTCCATCGTGACGTTTGCAGATATGCAGAGTAACATTGCAGGGTATATTCGTTGGTGTAACCGAAGTATTCATAATTTATTTCGCCGTGGAGTAATCTCGTAAAATATAGAATATGAGAATAAGGTTCTTTACGGGGCTGTCGTAAACAATACCTTTCCGCGCAATTAGAGAACAATTGGAAGAGGATGTTTTTTCTTTCGGAGATACAATTTTTCAGGAAATTGCCCGATGTAGTATTTTCTTCCACTGTCAAGGGCCGATTGGAAGAGTCGGTATCATTAATATTTATACGTAGTTCCAGCAAATGATATCGATTGCACTTCGTCGGAATCGAGACTCGTGGAATTATCCGATCTGTAACTAATATCTCCTACTTTAATCCCTCTTTGTACCTCGTAGAATGGCACCAACTTCATATTTCAGGCATGAAATAATACAAATAGAACGATCGGTCCTTTGAAAATACTCGAACATTTTATCGTTGTTAATCTAACGCGACGCAGAAACAAGACTTTATTTTTATAAAAAAAAAATTGTTAATCGTAAATATTCTATGCCTGAAACCCAATTTACAAAATTTTTATTCTAGACTATTGTAAACTGCATAACCTAAAATTTGTTCCAGTAATTATTTTTATAACCTTGTTAAAATTCACAAATTCTATGCAAATTTATTTCTCTCGACATCTCAACTCGAGAATTAATTTTTCCAGTTCCATTATTGGAATTGTAGGATTACGGGACGTGTGTGGTTTAAATTATACAACAATATTTTACTGTAGAATTTTTCTTTTATTATAAGCGTGAAGGTACATCTCAGAGATCCGTTTCTAATCTGTGCAGTTCACCCGCAGTAGAAAGGCAAGAGTGAAGCGCAGCTCGCCCTAGAACTCTTATCTTTGTATAATAAACACCATGAGTTCGTAGAAACCGTGGCCAAAACTGAAACGAAACTCTAGCCATACACAGTCGTCACAGTCGATTTTCGTAACATCGTGAGACGGTTAGAAAGTCCAACATCCATAGTGGAAAATCCCTGTCACCCATACATGGGCGCCATGACAGTCAAAGTATTAATACATAATAATACATAAGAATGTTCACAATTTTTTATTTCATCACCGTTGGAACAGTAATTATTTCAAAAAATAATAATCGAATCACCGGTTCCGTCGTGTCCGATAATACACTTCTCGCGGAGGGTCGAAACCTGCCCCCCTCCCCCCAAATGACGTGCAACGTCGGTTCCGGGTTAAGAAACACGGAACGAAAGAAATTTTTTTTTTTCCCTTCCGCGTTGCACGCGTTTTCCCGAGGCGACGTCGACACGGCCAGGAGCCACCGGAATAAAACGATCCCCCGGTTCCTTTCACCGGTTTCTTGCGACGCGCTAATGCTCCTAGTTACTTTTTTTTTTTTTTTTTCACCTGCGAGCGGGTTTCTGATCTTCGTGCAAACCTCTCGAAAGCGGCGACAGGGCAGGGCCGTACTTGGCGCGAGGGACGCTGAACGAGGGGGGGAGCCAGCCTAGCTTCTTCTCTTGCTCCCCCTCTTCTTGCAGAGAGACCGCGTGCGTGTGAGCCGACGGACGTGTGCGCGCTGCCAAGGTACGAAGGGGGTAGTCATCTTCTTTTGAATCTCGTGAAACTCGCGCCCGCCTTTGTCTCACCCTCGTCCAAGTGCAGGTGGTTGGGGCGACAGGGCCGTACACTCAAAAGCACTTGGAGAGAAGAGACGAACGAGAGGGAAAGAAGCCGGGTGAGGACAGAAGGGTGCCTCGGGGACAGGGGGCTCGGGAGAACGTCTGTCAATATTGGAAATTACATGCAGTCTCGTGCTACTTTCACCGGGCAACTGAATTATTCAGAATAATCATACTGCGTCCCGCGGACCCCCGACGCCCGTGCGTCCGGGGGGAGGACGGAGTAACGCGTCGCGGGATATCTCGCGCGCGTCCCTGGCTCGTTCCACGGGAAGATTTCATTCCGTTCGGAATCGTCGACGGGACACGACGGTGTCGCGTTACGCTCGCTCGCTGATATTCTCGATTGCCCCGGGAACCTTTCGGTTGACTCAGTCTCGGAGCGTTTCCGCGAACGGCGATTCGGTAATTAATTTGTTCGCGAGCCTTCGAAAGGCTGGGACAGCTTAAAGAAAACAGTCGAAACAACGCACCCTTTGTTCTCGTCGTTTTTATCGGCGACGCGATAACAGGGGTTTGGAATCACTATTACAGTATCCGGTTTCAGGAGTCAATTATGAAAACCGAGCCCCCGCTGTTACGGATATATCGATTCCCGGCTTATTTCGGTTTCAGAACATTATATCGGGTTCTATAACTGCTATTTCCGGTTCTCGTTCGGTGATCGTATATAATAGGTGCTCGTTGATCGAAATTAAGATTTTGTCGAACTCTCTGGTATTTTTAAAAATTCAGCGAGATCGAAGAACCGCGTTGAAACGGTTATTTTTGGAACTTGGAACGAGTGTTGTTATTTATTAATTATCTCAGGAGCATCCTGCACGTATTGACAATAAATATTTACATTAGTATCGACCCACCGATTTCAGTGACATTAAAGTACGGCAAAGGGGAGAGGTTAACGCTTGTTCTGGAGTGAAACCAGACAGTCTGGGTTAGGTCTGGGTCCGGGTTCTAGACAATAACGAGGAATAAACAATTGTAACTAGAGGTTTTTACGATCCCCGATTACGAGCCAAGGATGCTCGGTTAACCTCCCCCTTACGACATATTTCAAGCCATTGGAAATTAGCTAGGTTGTTAACATGCAAAATAAACATATCGAATTTTTTTTTTTGTTCATTTATTCTACAGGATATCATGAATAAAAATTAACTTAGTTGACGTTTGAGTAGCAATTAAAGCTCAGTTTATTATTACTATTTTAATATAATTAACCCCTTAACGCTCACGCCCGTGACATACAGGATGTTCGACCACCCCTGAGAAAAATTTTTCTCGAAAGCTAATTTGTTGACGGAGGCTTCGTTAAAAAGTTATTATCGTTTAAAGTTCCACCCATACTGAATTTTTTTTCTCGAAAATGGTTAGGATTTCGAGGGTATGTCTATTCGTCAAAAATGCTTGTAATTGGCCCCCGCAACCGAATACAATTTTTTTAGAATGATTTGAAATTTTTTTTTTCGTCGAAAAATTTCAACAACCCTGTCGATTTTTCTTAAAAATTCGTTATTGATTTTTAGTAATTTTGTTTGACGCCTTATAGAAAAGTTGTAGGTATCCATGAGCTCTACGTCAGAAAAAAGTTTCATTGAAATATATTCACTATTGTAGGAGTTATGGTCATTTGGAAATGGGACCATTTTTATGGGGTTTTTCTCATTTTACGGGATTATGGAACAACTTTTTGAATATTTTTGGTATTTCTACATATTCTCCACTAAAATACGCGTTATTTGCCGTTTGAAACATTAAAATCCTCCAATCCGTTCAGAAGTTATGACGTTTTATAGATACGCATGAAATTTCAGGGTAACATTTCTGACCAGAAATTAGATTTTTGGTAAGGAATTTTTTTCTCGAAAGTGCGTAGGATTTCGGGAGTATGCCAATTCACCAAAAATGCTTGTAATTAACCCCTGCAACTAAATATAATTTTTTCAGTATGATCCGAAATTTTTTAATTTCGTCTAAAAATTCAATACCTACTCGAATTTTTTTCTCGAAAGTGGGTAGGATTTCGGGGGTATGCCTATTCACCAAAAATGCTTGTAATTAACCCCTGCAACTGAAAATATTTTTTCCAGAAAGATTAGAAATTGTTTAATTTTGTCAAAAAATTTCACATCTACTCGAATTTTTTTCTCGAAAGTGTGCAGGATTTCGGGGGTATGTCTATTCACCAAAAATGCTTGTAATTAACCCCTGCAACTAAATATAATTTTTTTAGTACGATTCGAAATTTTTTAATTTCGTCTAAAAATTTCAATACTTACTCGAATTTCTTTCTCGAAAGTGATGTATATTTATATCATAAAATAGAAAATTATAATGCTTGATATAGAATGATTTAGGATGAGTTTATGACAAAAAAATTTGTGCATTTTTGGACGGTAAATTGAAAAAAAATGTGAGCGTCAAGGGGTTGATAGGAATACTCCGTAAATCAAATTTTCGATTCTTCGAGCAGCTCCCAAACTTTCGCGTCTTCCTTGTTCTTTCCCGGGGGAGGGGAAATATTAACGCGAACGTTGGACGTTTTGCAAAAGTGCTGAACCGCGACGAATCGCTGGCCATGCATTCTACGTGACTGTGCTCCCCGCGTCCGAAATCGGCACGTAATTAAACGGGAGGTAATTAAATCCCATGGTAAAATACACTCGATAAAAGTACCACCCCGGTGGGTATATCATCGCCTCCGATGGAGAACCGATGAGTTTCGCTTGGCCGGAGTACACAGCCGTCAAATGTTTGAGGAGAAGCACCTCGATCTAACGAGGTTTGCCGTGTCCTGGTCAAAGAAGCGGGCGAAGGGGAGTCCGAAGGACGAAGGGCCGTTCGGAACCAACGAACCGCGTTCCCTTTAACCGAGAAACCAAGGGAACCGACGCGAAATAAAATTCCGCGCGATCTGACCGCCGATTAGCCAACCCGAAACCTGTCGTTACACATTTTTCCACCTGGCTAAAATATTCCAACATTTCGGTGATTCAATCATTATATCATAACTGAAATTCTTCGTAAAATTTTCTTCTCGAACAACGAACAAACACGTTGATAATATTAAATAATATCTGCGAGCTTGACAAAACATCGCGACCCGAGTATAATATCGAGGTCCGAAATTTAATACTTCCATTCTGGTTTTCGTGCGGCCCGGATGTTCCTCGCGTAACTTCTTAAAACGTATATACGGTATGCACGTAATATAAACATAACGTTGCAGATACATACGTTCATGCATACAAAGTATACAAAGTGTACGAAGTTTATAAACACTGATTACATTGACCATGAGCGACACGAACCGCAGACTCGGAACGGAACGGAAACTCTTGTTACTTCTTTCAGCGTTGGCCAGATTACGTTCCGTGAAAAATCATAGTCGACCGAGTAAACTTTTATTCGCGTATTCGCTGCGCGGAGCACGTTTTCTCTCATTGACCGATCAATCAGTCTCTTGCGTAGACGGTCGCGGAATAATTTTATTTACAAAATAAATAACGTCGAAGACAGCGAGTTTTTATTACGTATCGACGAAAAATCGTAGCAGATACGGTGTTCTCGTGAATTTAATTGCCGGGTTTAATATACAGCCACGGAGTAAAAATATTCCCGGTGCGTCGGTCGCGATTAATCGGTCATTAATTCTCGGCTCGATCGAGCGTACGCGATACGTTTGAAACAGCGGCGGGCGAATCTTCCCGCGGAATCATGGAAGCTCCTCTCTCTTGGCGGCTTTGTCGTGTCCTCGGGTAAAAGAGGTGGCCGCACAGAGGGAAAGAGAGAATGGCAGTGAGCGCGCTGGCGAAGGGAGGGTGAAGGAGTCTCTGAGGGCGACAGGGCTGTGTTCTCTCGTTGGGTCTCCGTCGCGGTACGAGCAGAAACGAACGTGTCTGGCGCGTACGCCGGAGAGAGATCGAAGCCGCGGATACCCGCGAACGTCGGACGAAGAGGGGAAAAAGCTTGGCGGGGCGGGAGAGAGACAGAGGGAGCAGCGAACGAGTAGAAAGGGTGCGGAGAGAGGGAAACACGGTATTAAGGGAGAAGGAGAAAGGATACCGTTGGTCGGAGGGAGAGGTAACGAGTGGCAGTGAACGCTAGAGCGAGAGAGAGAGGGGTGCACGCGTCACACCGGCCGCCGCGTCGCGTCGCGTCACTCAAAGCTCGGGCCATGGGAGCGAGGAGGCTCGAGAGGAGGCAGCAGTCAGTTCTCAACTGCCTTTCTATGCGGCAACCGTTGCGAGCGCGGCTTAAGCCCGGATCACGCTGGACTTAACGGCTCGCCACGGAGAACCGGCCTTTCTCGCCGCCGCTTTCCGACCAACGGACCAAGTCGTGTTACCGGAGGAAAAGCTACCAACGACCAAACACCCACCGGCAGGGACCATCGTCGATCGCGTGTCAACCGCGAGGAACATCGTCGCCGTAGCCGCCGGCCGCGCGCGCCTGTCACGCGGAAACTATGACTTCCAGCAGTGCCTTCCCGTCGAAGCTGTTCCCCGGTCTCGTCTTCCGCGTTTGAGAAAACGAGGGGGGGATCAATCGTTCTTCGTGTGCCTTTTTTCGGGATTTTTGTGAACCGCGCGGGCGACCCGACTCCACCACGATCGAGAGGCTTTTCACCTTCGTCGGGTCGAAGAAAGTTTTTGGTGCCGTTTCGCGCAACAGTGCGCCTTGTACAGAACCGGGAGTGAGTGCAATCGAGAGAACACACCCACGTGGTCCCGCGGATTACTCCGTGTCTCCCGCGTTTTACAGTGAAATTTTCGACGGATCCCGGGAGACCGAGTGACCAGTTTTCTCAGTGATATACTGTACATAGATAGATATAATATCGTTGACCCCCCTCGGTGGACAGAACGGTGGAATGCCTTTGGTCCACTTTCCCTCGAACTTGGTGACTTTGAAACCATGAGATCCGACTCTTGGTTCTGTTAAGGAATCCGACCACCGGCTGGACCGAGGCTACGCGGAATCAGAGTTTTCCCACGACGGGTTTTCGTTTCTCCGCGTGAGATTTTAGTGGGTGCGCGCGCGCGCTCGCGTGCCTCTGCACAGGATAACAACGCTCGGCGATAAATGCTAGCGCCTCGCGATATTTCGTCCGTTGGCTGAGCGGGACAGGAGGACTCGCGGGGATAAGAAGGAAATCGCAGCTCTACGAGCCGCGGAAATATGGTGGTTCTCGAGCTGGAGACCGTCTACGCCCAGGCAGCACCCCATACGAAATTGCTGAACAAGCGTTTCGTAGGGGCACACCACTGGCTGGGCCCTCTCAAGGAGGCCCTGGTCGCGCGACTCGCGGCCGACAAGGTACGGACTCGAACCACTGCCCAATTTACACGCGATCCCTTTACTAACGGGTATCAAACACAGAGAACGAAAGCTTCTAGTAGTCGATAAAACATAAACTGTTTATTTATTACTCATTAACTACCAGACAAAGTTAGAACTTGCCCTGGACGCCATTGTCTAAACTTAAGGGTTAAATTAAAAATTGTACTATACCTATACTGATGAAAATTTAGGGGGCTGGTGTAGTCTGCAAGTGAAAAAGTCCCTTCTCAGGGAAACACGCTTGCTGGACACAAATCCTATCTAAATAAAAACTGCGTACAGCTCGTAAAAGATAGACAAGTGTTTATGCGTTTCTCTTTAAATACGACCAAGTTTAAATCGTGGAATAAAATACTCCACAACGAGGCGATAAGTATCTAAGGGGGCAGTCTAATTTGGAAGTAGAAAAAGAAAGGATTACGAATAAAATTTCATCGAGTGAAGTGGTTCTGATTGTTCTTCGTCTTTTGGAATCTAAATCCGTTCGTTTTTTCAATGCACTTTTTGTATTCCTTTTTCGTGGCGTACTGATATATTCTCACTTATAGATTTACTTTCAACACGGTTCGAAAAGTCTCGCTGTTGCCACTTTCAATGTAGCCGTGCCATAAAAAATGCAAATAAAAAATATCGATCTTCCCAAAGTGCCAGACTGGAATATATCATTAACCGTTCGATCGAATAAACGTCACAGATGAAACGCTATACGTTCGTTTTATCGGTTATCTATTATTCGAATAAAATTGTGTCCGTCTCTGGTGCAATAACCCGGCAAATACATATCTCGATTAGAATATTTTGATTCACCAAAATATCGATGACCCGGAAACCGATTTACTATTTTCGGTGCCATTCAATTTTTCATCATTTAAATAATTTCCTATCGTAACAAAGTTCATTTATTCCCTGTGTATGTGTTAATAAAAGAACGTAACTTTATTATTTACGAAAGCAACTCATCGAAAATTTGTTAAACGCACACGCCGTGATAAAAGGTTTATCTGTGGCCTTTTCCGCGATAAAAATCAACAAATTTACGCACAACAGTAAAATAACAATGCGGGAACATTGATGTTGCATCGATTAATATACGTTTAACAAGCTTCCAAAGTGTTGTTTTCGCAATTAAAAAATAATTACGCTCGCTCTTCAATTTCGATCATAAATAACGGATAATTATTTTCCAAATCCGCCTCTCGTAAGAACGAGCATTTCTAATTTAATAATCGTTGCACGGAGTATTCCGATCGTTCCACGTCAATGGCGTTTTTCCGAGCTCCGGACGGTTCTTTATTTTTGCGTCAACACAGTTTGCCAATCAATAATTTTAGAATACACGCTTTGTTATTGTGCGTCCACGTTAGCTTAGATTTTCCACCATATTTTAAAATTGCGTTACACCCATTAATTGTTGATAATTTGGCACACGGGTACCTCGTCTATCCATCTCTATTCTGTCTACAATTTCGTCGCGGCTTTGTTGGAGTATTTTAGTGATTTATTAACGATTACCAAAAGCTTAGAAATGTACTAAATTATATAAAATGTTCAAAACTATAGCAGTGGTGTGCAAAATAAAAACGCACGTTTCAAGTGTAATTGAAACCAGTCGATAATATTTTATAAAAATATAAAGGGTCTGTAGATGGTTGAAATGACATACGAGTTTAATCCAGATTAAAATACATGTTATTTCAAAAATATATAAATATATAAAAGTTTTAAATCCGATTAAATTTGGGCAAGGAAACAGTTAAGGGGTCAGGGAATCGTTTACTTGACCTAACCCAAGGATCATGGTTTTTCACACACACCCCTATTCGATGTGATCCCTCTTGTTTGCGAGGATCGCCCGGTTCACGGGTCGCGTTCATTCGGACATACCTGCCCCGAACGTCGCCGCGACGATATTTATAAGCGTATAGGATTCTTGCACGATGCACTCATCGGCTGGCATTAGACAAAAACCGTTTTCATTGAGGATTTCGGGCGGAACTCCACCTCGAGAATGTTATTTATAATGCGAACGGTCGGGACGCGAACTGTTGACTAATCTATTCGTTGCCCGTGTAATGGACATGTGTCGGAGGAACGTGGAATTTCTCGTTCGAATTTTGAACAACACGCGTCGATGAAACGACAGTTCATCGCTATAACGCGCGGGCTGTTTCGAATCTGACGGTGGAAATTGCTTGTTTGAACATGGTTTGATAACCCATTGTCTTTCATTCGGATTTTAATTAAATCTGAATCCAAATGAAACGCAATTATACTGGCAATTTATGCACGGATATTCTGCAAATCGTATGGCGGTCATTATTTTGGTTAATTTTTCTCGCAAAGCGAAGGCAGAAATTATTTCTAGCGCGGAGGAGTAGGTTAATGTAAGGGAAAACGAGGAATTTATTGCCCCGGTAGGTTGGTACGTTTCGTCACGTTCTCGGTGTTGATCGAGATCAGTTCTGGGAATGCTCAGCATTGCTCTTGGGAGGTTGGAACGGGACAGACTGAACAGGATACGAATCTTAACTGTTTCGCTGCTTAACTCGTTGATTGTGTCACATTGGAGACCGCTGACCGGCGCTTAGAATTTAGAGATTAGAAAAACACTATAGAAAATGTTTGAATCTCTGCCAAGAATGTGCTAATTAGTTGCATTTTGGTATAAATAGTTCGAAAATGCATGTTTAATATACAGGGTGATCAGCCACCCCTGGGAAAAATTTTAATGGGAAATTCTAGAAGCCAAAATAAGACGAAAATCAAAATTTCACTTCATGAATTTTTTTCTAAAAAATGGGTAGGATTTCGGGTGTATGTCTATTGATAAAAAATGATTATAATTGACCCCCAAAAACGAATATAATTTTTCCAGATCGATTTGAAATTTTTTAATTTTGGCGAAAAATGTCATACCTTCTCGAATTTTTTTCTCGAAAGTGGGTAGGATTTCGGTGGTATGTCTATTGACCAAAAATGATTATAATTGACCCCCGCAACCGAATATAATTTTTCCAGACCAATTTGAAATTTTTTAATTTTGTCGAAAATTGTCATACCTTCTCGAATTTTTTTCTCGAAAATCCGCAAGATTTCGGGGATATGTCTATTCACTTAAAATTATTGTAATTCTCCCCCGCAACAGAATATAATTTTTCCAGACCAATTTGAAGTTTTTTAATTTTGTCGAAAAATGTCATACATTCTCGAATTTTTTCTTCGATAATGAGTAGGATTTCGGGGGTATGTCTATCCACCAAAAATGATTGCAATTAACCCCTGCAACCAAAAATAATTTTTCCAGATCGATTTGAAATTTGTTAATTTTGTCGAAAAATGTCATACCTTCTTGAGTTTTTTTCTCGAGAATGGGTAGGATTTCGGGGGTATGTCTATTGACCAAAAATGATTATAATTGACCCCCTCGACCAAAAATATTTTTTTCAGAACGATTCGAAAGTTTTCAATATTGTCGAAAAATTTTACACCTTCTCGAATTTTTTTCTCGAAAGTGGGAAGGATTTCGAGGGTATATCTATTCATAAAAAATGATTGCAATTGACCCCTGCAACCAAAAATAATTTTTCCAGAACGATATGAAATTTTTGAATTTAATTGTTAATAACTTTTTAACGAAGCCTCAGTCAAGAAATTGATATTCTTGATTTTCGTCTTATTTTGGCCCCCAGAATCTTCCATTACAGTTTTTGCCAGGGATGGCTGAACACCCTGTGTATTTCGGTTGTTCTCGTGAAATTATTAATGTTTGCTGTCCGAATAAACGGACATGTCCCAGTTAGTGAACATTTGGCAAAGATTTTCTTTCGTGGGAAGAAAGAGTGCATTTAACAATATCTGCGAGCTCCACGGAGCAATATATGTAATATTATTTATTCCATCCTCGATCAATTTTTCCGACCATTATGCGATATCGTAACTGCCTCGTTCCAAATCGCCCTGTTGTGAACGAAGAGTGGTCGCTCGAGACACGATTTTTAACGTTATTTGTTTCCTAAATTTCTTTATTTGTTATTCTGATTTTTCTGTCGAACGCCAATGGTTCTGGGACTTACGATTCGATTTTCCTTCCCTGTAATACGATACTTCAACATTAGCATATCTATGATCCACAATCAAAATTGTAAATGGATTTTCGACCCTTCTTTTTTCATATAAAGCACGAATGAATTCCAAAACAGTTTGATCTACGAACATAACCTTGCACATATTTCCTATGCATAGAAACCCCTTATTTCTTTAACAAACCAAGCATAGACGTTCAACGAATTAACCCTTTCTACCCGAGGTACACATTTGCACTCCTTCCACGTGTTCTCTTAACATAACAGAAAAATATTAAAAAAAAGAAAAACATCCACAAAAGTCTACAATTGATTTCTGATCACGCAAACCCGAGGTATTTTCCACGTTACCAAGTACGGCTTACCAAAGTGCAAAATGTTCGATCCCATTCGCAGAAATATACAACAATAAACATGGAAAATAATCCAATATATTGCATTAAACGGGCAAGGTAAAATCGCCCGGAGCCGGTGCAATCGTTGACGCAATAAATTTCTGTTTATTATCGGCGCGGTTTTCGTGCATTTTCATCGGGCGTAAGTTCCACGGAACGCATATGGAAACGATAATCGACGTGTGCACGGTCACTCACGATTGCCTTTTTTCTCCTCCTCTTTTTCTCGACGGAGGCTAATGAAATAAGCAGGATCGTTACGTCCAGTTTCCCGAACGCTTTAACCAGCCGCGCGCGTCGACTGTTGCTATCCGTTAAACGCGCAATAAAAAGTTCCGCTATTAAATATTAAACTTTTGCCGTGTTAATGGCCGGGTATCCGCGCGTATGCTCCGTGTATACCGCTGTATTAAGTCAGGAACATGCATACACGCGTACCAACCCTCCCCCCACCCTCCTAATTCCCACTCGGATGGGTATATCCCGGGAGCATATATAATCGAGTAACCTGATTCAACCTCGAATAACACGCGTCCTGATTTAAAAAAAAAAAACTGCATGTCCAATAAACAGAGGGGGGGGGGCGGGGGGTAGCGCGGGGTAGCGCGGGGGTGGAACACGGGAGCGGTCCATCAGGAACACGCCAGCTAATTATCTGTGTTTCGTCGTGTCGATGCCGGCACGGAACAAACGCCAAACCGACGAGTTCGGAACGTGTCCCAGGACCACGGATAAAACACACACGGATTATTAGAGCGCGGGCGTCGTTTCGTTCACGGCGTAATTAAGGTCGTCGATAAGTTTCCCCGAACGACACGTCTTTTCGCGGGAAATCGGTGGATACGGCACCGCCGGGGGTTTTGGCCCACTTGTCCCTTTAGTAGGCCAACTTATACGCACGGCATAGAATTTTTAAGAGCCGTTCTATTTTCTATTGGCCCCACCGGGTACAATTCGCTCTGCGGTTAAGCCTATAGTACAAATCCCGAGAGGTATTCGTGGTATTTAAAATTAGAGAGATCGAGAAAGGTAGCGGGTTCCGGTAAACGGTTACTTTTCGCCCTAAAGCATTCGAATATAAAGGGAAACGAGACTTCGGGAGGCTCGAGAACCGCAAATCAGTCGATGTGCAGCGACACGTTACGCGCAATCCTCTCTCTGTCGAGAGAGAGAAAAAAATACTCGTCGCGTTCCCGATTACCATTACAGAGGACCACCAAGCATCTCCCTCTTCTCTCTGTCTTCTCTGTCTTCTCTCCAGAGTCTCGCGTTTGTAGTCGAAAAGTATTTTTCCCGGGAGGAAAAAAATTGGTTCGTCGTGATGTCGACGCGGTTTCCTTCGATTCACCCGCTACGACGATCGATAGAGAGAACGCGAAACGAGGAGAGGAAGTTGGAACGATTCAAAAGGGGAAGTCCGCGAGACGCTCGATGATTAAGAGGGAAAACGGAACAGTGGACCCCCCCCGCGGGTCTCTGGTGTCGTCTACGCCGTGGCGACGTCGTTTCCACGTTTCTCCGGCGACAGTTCCCTAATCCTGGCGTTACCGGGCTTTTCGCGACGTTGGCTCACGACTTCGCGAGGATTTTTGCCGATAACAGCGCAACTCGATCTCCTCCGTGGAATACTAATCGCGCGTAGATCCTCCGCGAGCGGAACAGCCTGCCCCCCCCCCGGAGACTCTTAATATACATTCTTTCTTTTTTCTTTCTTCTTTTTTCTCTTTTCTGTTTTTTTTTCGCCTTCCGAAGGACGTCGTTAAAAAGTCTCGCGAAGCAGAAATCCGGTCACGTGGGTTAGATTGCGAGGATGGAACGCCGATTTTAACAAATCAGGCTCTATTTAATTTTGTCACTTATTATTTATGTAAACGGCGGCTGGAACAATTTTCGAACGACGAAAGATGAAGCAGAAGTAGACCTTCTCTCGTTGTTAAAATATTCTTTCTTAATCGTACGAGACGCGAGGTTAAACGTTCCTGAATGTTAGGCCCTTTTGGGGTATACGGCCCTGCTCTGTGCGCAGGCGCGTTGGACACCAAGGGACACGCCGAATGCGAGGCGCAGTAGTAAGAAAGAAACGTGTAAAGTTAACGCGCTACGTAACCTCTTCTTTCGAATACACTTAATTATCCTGTGTCACATTATTATTAAGAGATCCCTACATATATTAACATACAACCATTGAAAATATTATACATCTTGCGCAAAGAAGTTACTTCATTCCAGTAGGGGTTTGTGTAATTTTTATATCGGGTAAAGATGTCGGACGAAGGAGGCATTCAAGATGCAAGTCATTTTTCACGGATAGATTCTCGTTATGCATTAGAGTCACTGGGTTAAAAAATAGGCAGCTCATAAGAGGATTTCAAATTGTGCAAGTGTACCGGAACAAAGTGTCAGTAAACGGTTGTCATAAAACAATCGTCGAATGATTGCATGCAACGAGCAGTAGCAGATTTTTACAGAATTTTTCTTTTTAACCTCTTTGTTAGACGCATGAATTTAAAACAAGTGAAAGAAGTACATATGTAAATAGGAGTCACGGTGCAGGTAGAATGATGTCATTCGAACCTGTCTTCGATGATCAAGTTAATTCCCAACCATATAAATGTTAATTCAAAACGTAACCTCGATGGTCAGGACATAACCTCAAATGATTTATTTCTTGCGCCCCGTAAAGATAAATTTAGGCGATCAGCGCGAATCAGAAATTAGAACGTAATATATTTTTGTATCGAGTTGTACGCCGGGACAGATTTATCGTGACATTGGCGGGGGAGTATAGTATTTCGTCCATGACAAATAATTACTCTTCGTTCGAGTTCGATGCTATCCACGTCGTTAATATTGATTGGAAATCGGATAAGGCTGATTCGTAACGAGAACATCAAGTATTTCGTCTTCGAGTATGTCTTTTCGTGTATATAATTAATCCTAAATATTGAAATTAATGTACATAAATGCATCCTCGGCAATATGCAAACGAATGGGCACAGCTGCGTCGCATTAATACCATTCTCTGGGTACTGAAACAGCAATTTCGTTCGATTCTACCATGAAATTCGGTTAAAAATCATTTCTACTCTGCGAACCGTATAATAATGCCGGGGGGGGGGGGCAGGTCTGGCCTGAAGGCCTTAGTTTGCCCGAGCTTTAAAACGAAACTAGACTTGGACGCTCGCTGCATTAATTATACACAAACTAAATACTTCCAGGGCTCACAAATTTGGTAAAAAAATACCTTCAGTTTGGTATCTTCATTGCAATTAACATATTTTATATTTACAACCGAGCAACGAGTCCAGCGTTCCCCGTACTCATTAGTTAACTAACCTCCAAAAATGCAATTATTTCGTAACAACTTTAACCGCGAAATATGTTTATAATTGCTACCCGACGAGTAAAAGTTAGAAAATGTTCCCTAACCTGACCCGGACCATCGAAATATCAGATCGAAAATAAAACAGTCCGTGTGTGGATCCAACGGGGAAAGTGAAATTCGTGATGAGCGCGTGCAAGGTACTCGGTTGGAGTTTGTCTGTGTAATTGTCTCAATAAACGGCGATTAATTAAGACTGACGTGACACGATCGCGGTCGAATCGTGGCGCACACTTTGTTCCATCGGTTTGCACGGATCGTTGCACGCGTTCGGCGAATCGAATTCGCGTTTACGCTTTCTAGAACTGCTTCGAGTCGCGTCGTTCGTGCCCGTAGGATCGTCGCGAGGCGAAAGCACGTTTGACAAGCAACGAAGGAGTTTGGATACTTTGACGCGTTCTCCTGTTCGACCGTGCATCGCGCGCCCGGGCCCTTTCGTTCCCCGCGCTAAACGGTTCAACCCAATCACGCGGTCCGCTAGGCGGCGCGTCGGTCGCGGTGCTTCCCCCATTGGCATTTTGACAAATAGATCGGCCCCTGTTCGCCGGTAACGCGACCGGAGTACCGAGTGTCTTTGATAACCTCGGCGAAAGCGCACGCGATATGCTAATATTCTCAATACTTCCGACACGCGGGTGCGCCAGGAACGCGCCACGGCGACGAAATAGCCACTCGAAACGAACAGCTGGCGCTACTTTGTCGCTGCTTCGTACTCGACTATGTAACGTCACCTTTAACCCTTTGCACGCTTCTATAAATTGCTTCGCGACGAAGAGAGTGCCAATTTTCTACAGGGAAGTATTTATGCTTTAAAAACTTAGACGATACGGAACATAATGATAAAATATTTATTAGCAATTAATATAAACTTTTTCATTTAGATTATTTTTTTTTTTTTTAATTCATGTTTTACTTGGTGCTGGGTTCTCTTCTTTTGTAGTAGATATTGGTTTCTTTTAGACATTTCAGGGTATTTTCTATATGTTTCTGTGACATTAAGGCTATAGGTGATTTTGTCTTTGGGCGATGTATGTATCTTCTACGTTCATGGATAGTTGGTCGTTATGATTTTGTTGCATAGGTTATATATGTTGGTAATTCGATTTTTTTCATTAAGTACTCGTGTGTGAGTCTACAGTGTTCTGTTCGTGAGCCTTGTTGTGATTATTCGGTTTTACCTCTTCACATTATTGGCGGGTAATGGTCGATCAAAATCAACCAAATTATTGTAGTAGTTTTCGATACTTTCTAGACGCTCTGACATCGTGGATCAGTTGAACCGAATATTATAGAGGACAGAAATTAGTATGTGGAACGTTTTGAATTTTATTATGCGACGGCACACAAGAGACGAGGAGAAAACGACCGCTGGACTTTCGAACCAAAGAGAAACACAATACTAGGCATTAGAGATAACGACTGAGCATGAGCGAAAGCAACTTGACACTTGGAGGACCGATAATCTGAATGTAAACGCACAGAGTCGTTGCATTGGCCCGCTGGCAGTTCTCGCGTAGGTTCCGAGGGTGGTTAAATCGGCCCGCTGGCGGTCAAAGAGTCGGAGCAAAACAGTCCTCGTGCCGATCGTATCACGTATTTTACAACCAGTGGTTTTCAATCTATCCGATAGAGATCTTGCCAACGTTTCAGCGAATAAAAAATTTTTCTCAAGGTTGTCTCGATTCAACATCGAATTTTCTATCGAATTTTTGTATCAAATTTATTTAGAACTTTATAGCGACACAATTTTCTTTTTCCATCGTATTAATTTTTTCAAGCGATTTTCCACCTTCGCGAGAAATCCAATTATAGTATTTTTGTTCCATCATCATTGTTTCACCGCATTCCGTGTTCTTTGTGATAATATACAATGGATGGCTACAACAAAGCTAGCATAGAAATAAACAAAATGTGATCAGAATTGACGAGTAAAAACATACTCAGTCGGATTCTCCCCGTCCTATTGTTTTAGTTATGTTTTCCCGATAAATGGCGACTGCATTCATACTCCCCTCCCCCCTCACGGTTTCCCTACACTCATAAATTCTGAAAAAAAGTATCCAGGGTGCTCGGTCACTCCTGGGAAAAATTTTAATGGGGTGTTCTAGGGACCAAAATAAGACGAATATCAAGAATACCAATTTGTTGATGCAGGCTCCGTTAAAAAGTTATTAACAATTAAATTCAAAAATTTCAAATCGGTCTGGAAAAATTATTTTCGGTTGCGGGGGTCAATTTCAATCATTTTTGGTGAATACATATAACTTCGAAATCCTATCCACTTTCGAGAAAAAAATTCGAGAAGGTGTGATATTTTTCGACGAAATTAAAATATTTAAAATCATACTAAAAAAATTATATTTAATTACAGGGGTCAATTACAATCATTTTTGGTCATTACAGATACCCCCGAAATCCTACCCACTTTCGAGAAAAAAATTCGAGAAGGTGTGAAATTTTTCGACGGAAAAAAAGATTTCAAATCGTTTTGAAAAAATTCTTTTCGGTTGCGGGGGTCAATTACGATTATTTGTAGTCATTACACATACCCCTGAAATCTTGGCCATTTTCGAGAAAAAAATTCGAGAAGGTGTGAAATTTTCCGACGAAAAAAATTTGTTGAAATCGTTCTTAAAAAATTATTTTCGTCTGCGGGGGTTAATTGCTATCATTTTTGGTCATTACACATACCCTCGAAATCTTGCGCATTTTCGAGAAAAAAAATTAAGGACGGGCGAAACTTTAAACGTTAATAACTTTTTAAGGAGGCCTTCATCAACAAATTGGTATTCTTGATTTTCGTCTTATTTCGGCCTCTAGAATCTCCCATTAAAATTTTTCCCACGGTTGTCCGTACACCCTGTATATAATTTAATAACCGTATTAATTCATCGACTACCGATGTATTCGATTATCATAATCGATAACTCCGTAAATGCATACTTTTTTCGGATACTGTACATCAAACGTTCGACGAACTCCTACAGACAGATCGATCGACGGGGGGGGGTTTTATGCGACTGCATTAATATGGAAACGCGTCCCCTCGGATATTATATACCACCGTTACCCTTTCTCGCCGACACGAGTGTCTTCGTCTGTACATTTATTAACGATTGGCCTATTTCAACGATCCTTCAAATTTGAATAATCAAGCGACATTTAAAGGACGATTCAACAGAGGCTCTCCCCGGGTTCTGTTCACTTTTAATTAATCGTCCCATTTGCGAGTCCGATCGAAACCCAGCCTTTCTCTCTCTGTCTGGATTTATTATATTTATGCCTATTTATGAAACGTTTTTAAAAGCGACTTTCTAAATTAAATAACAAAGACAAAGGAAAGATTTATTTATAACCGAACTGTAACATCTTGTAAGCGCGCTCGGTATGCGATTTTACTCGTTGAACTCTGAAGTCGTTTTACGATCGGTTTTAGTACGAGTGTTGCAACGATTCGTAATCGAATGATCGAGGCGTTGCCGTCGTCACGCAAAATTGAAACGGCCGAGAAACAATCTTTCACGTTCATCGGCCAAACTAATAGTACTCTGTTTAATATATTTGGAGTCGGTTGCGCGCCGCGGCGCTTGGAACAATTTACTACCCGCGCTATAATGGAGAAATGTATTTTATTAACGCGTAAATGTTTAAGCACCGTAGGAGCTTCCACCTGCGATTTATAGAGATTGCTCTTCGCGTGCGGTGCTCGCGTTACCCCGTACCATAACCACACACGTTACAACTCTCCAATATATTTGTCTTATCAGCTCGTTCGCGTCTTCGCGTCGCTTTTTCCGCGCTGCTTTTGTACTCCGCGCGCGTCCCCCCCACAATGACTGTTCTCGGATGTCGCTGGAACCGCGAGCCGTATTGTTCCACGTCTGTTTCCTCGTCGATGTTATCTTCCGCGAACGATAGAACGGTTGTCAATTACAATTTTCACTTAACGAGCCCTACGCGCCGCCATTTTCAATTCCAAAACGTCCGATATTCGACACGAGGCGAAGATCCACGTTTAAAACTAAATCGAAGTCGTTCGGTGACGTTTCTTCGTACGAAATTCCATTTTCGAGAAAATTCGTGTCGAAACTTGTTTGGGGGCACCGGTCCACCGAAAAGCTAGTTCACTTAACCCTTTGCACTCCTATGTCAAGTGTGACTTGACATCAATTTTTATCTCAGGAGCTCCTTCGTCAAGTCCCATTCGACATTTTTTCAAGTCCAAACCAAACAGATATCATACACTTGAAAATTACAAAACACAACAACAGTGTAAATAAAACATGTGGCGCTGCTTCGCTGCGGGTAGGAACTCGTGAGAATTCGTAGGAGGACAGAAAAGGAAAGGAGGGGGCTCGTTTCGTCCGGGCCTGCTAGGGGACTCATCCAGTAAGGCTTTCTAGCAGGCCCTGCCTTAGACGACTGGGGTTAGTTCGAGGAGTGTATATAGCAATCGAGGGGTCGGTTGAGCGCTTGTGAGAGCGCGACCCCTCTGGTGGCGAGCATGGGAGGCGACGCCACAAACACTTATTTTAACAGGTAAATTTCAAATAAAACGCTTGAAAGCATTGGGAGCCGCTGGTAACAAAATTGGAATATAATTTGGAGCGCAAAGGGTTAATGCTATTTTTTTCAGTTCGTAACAAAAATCTTATCTCTAAATATCGTGAATAGGCTATATAAGACTATACCAATTTCTTTAGTCGAAATCGGTTTATCCGCGCCCCAAATTTCAAGTCACATTTAAACCCGTCAACGATAAATCAGTACAGCGATGTTTCTTCGCATTGCCAAAAAGTAAACACTCTTGCGCCGTGAATGGAACGGGGACTCTTGGCTGCATCGCGTTGATACAACGCTATCGTTTCACGTTTTATCGCCGAGCGTAATCGGTTCCCGCTACGTTTCGTCCGCGAAGTAATTAGAAAACGTTCGCTTCTTCGCGCCGGCTCCAGACGCGGTCTCGAAACGCGTTCCATCGCCGCGAGTTAATTCGTAACGTCGGAAAGTCACGGGGGAAACATAGTTTACCGTAATTTCCACGTCTCTGCCCCGGTTCCAGCCCGCCCGGAAGCGGTTCTTTCTCCCACAGTCGGGCGTCGTTTCAGCACCCGCGAGTCTTCGTCTATGGAAATTTAATCATCGAGCCCGGGCTCTTTCTCTCGACGATGCACGCGATAATGATTTCTCTGTATGCCGTTCGTAATCATTCACCGGGGGCCTCTGTGACGGCTAGAGAAGAAGAAGAAGAAAAAAAAAGAATAATTATCGTTCGACGGTGGAGAACGGATTCGTTCCCGCGTTCCCTCCTCCCCCCTAACCGTCGAATCGCTACGCGACGGGAAGAAGAAAGGTGAAACCTACTTCCAACTCTCGTGGCTTCCTTCGTCCCTGAAAATCTAATTATTGCCCCACCTTGAGCCGACCCGACCGTTCCCGTGGCACGCAAAGTAATTCTCGATCCTAATCTGGACAAAAGAAACTACATAAACAACGTGTCGCGTTCGCTCTGACCCATTTCTTGCGATTCGAGCCAGAGGCTGGGCAACGAGTAAAAAAAACGAATAATTTCGCTGATATCACTATTCAGACGCGACGGGGACCACGTATGTATTGTGGGTTGCTGGGAAGTTGGCACTCAAGAGAGACCGGGGGGGTTCGATTGGTCGCCGCGAAGTGGGCGTGACCATCAGCCTTTCCCTTATTGGTTTAGACGGTCACATGGCTACTCCAGAACTGGTAGCTACTTATTCCTCTCACCAGCAACGTTCACTAGATGATACTTGAACGACAGTAGTATTTATTATTATTAGACTGCGGATTTTTATGCAAATTCATATATTTATTAATAAAATAAGAGCTTCGTAGAGGGTTCTTTCAACCCCTAAATACAATAATTCTTATCTTACTTCAGTTTTTCTTATATTTTTGCATATTAAATGCATTCTATAGTTTTTTGACAATCTAAATCTCCCATAAATGCATAAATATCCGCAGTCTAGTTATTATAGAAACTATTAAAATAGTTGAGAAGACGTAAACAATATATTAACCCCTTAACGATCATATTTTTCGGGTTAACCAAGAATGATCAGTAGACTGCGGATGTTTATGCATTTATGGGGAATTTAATTTTCAAAAAACTACAGAGAGCACTTAATGTGTAAAAATATAAGGAATACTTAAAGCAAGATACGAATTAATATATTTAGGGATTGAAACAACCCTCTACAAAGCTCTCATTCCGTTAATTCTATTAATCAGAATATGAATTTGCATAAAAATCCGCATTCTAATGATCAGTTTTCTTTATTGGATTTGTTTCTAAAAATGCGGTCTTTGTTAATCAGAATGTTGTATCCAACGTATAATTTGAAGGGAAACAAATATTATCATCCCTTAAAAAATATTAAATTTAAATAGTTTAATATTTAAAATATTGATTTGTGGAATCAATGATGTAATTATTAATAAAATTACTTTAAATTATATTATTAATAATTATAGGCATATTTAAATTTAGGCATATGTTATCTTTAAATATAGTATTTATATTGAATGATTAATATTAAATTTTAATAGAATAAAAATTAAAATTTTATTACTTTTAGATTATATAAGATTAATTTTTTTTAGAATTGTAATATTAATTTCTTCAATAGTAATATTATATAGAATTGAATATATAGAAAATGAAATTTTTATAAAACGATTTATTTATTTAGTAATATTATTTGTATAGATCAAACAAATATCGTTTTTCAAAGCAGTCAGACTCGGGCATGAACGTTAAGGGGTTAAAAGCAATATTTTGCTCGAGATGGGTTGACGAAACGTTTTAGAGATTTTTTCCCCCCAGAAAACCACCCTCGTCTAGCGTTGGCCAGGGTTAAACGGAAGTCACGATCGACGTGTCAGGGCGCGCGGAAACAAATAAACCGCGGTCTGAGCGAAGTTAACGGCCCCCCGGGTCTGCGGTGTTTCGAGGCTCGGTCAATTTACGTTCGCCCATTGTGCGGAAAAGTTAAATTCTTCCTAATTGGTCCGTCGAGTGGGCGCGTTTCGCGTCTCTCTTTCGCCTTTCTTCGCCAGGAAATTTAATTATCGCGCGCGGAACAGGGGGGGGGGCCACCCTCCCCCCGCTGAATGCTTGCACCGTCGCGGTGTGTGTCCTTTAATTGTGAGTCGTAAATCACGCACCGGTTTCGAGACGTCGAAACGAGTCGACGGGGAATAACTGGCGAGAGCACGAGCCCCGGAAATGTTTCGTTACAAATACGCGACAGGTGCTTCTAGCTACGCTCAGACTCCGCGGCCCGTGATTTATGCGATTATGCTAAGCGTTCGTTCGATAGTTTTCCTCTCGATAACCGCTAACGAGAGTAAAAGTGGCCGGAATTTTGTTCGACTTGTTCGCGATACTTTTTCGATCAGTAGTTTGGCCTGGTTCGTTTTACTTGGAAAACTCTTTTATTCTTATTTTAGGTTTAATATCGTCCAATTCATGGGAAGCCCAAATGGCTTCGAACTTCGAGCGTGTCGAGTGTAACTTGACGCTCGTCCTTATAGATATATGTTCACTCATCCTCTTTCCTTATCTCAGTTGAATTCCGAGAAGTAACCATGCCAGAAACGACGTCCGTTTTTATACCCTTCCTTGTCTTATAATTGAAAAGACATAGGGACGTCGATCTTGTCTGTCTTCGTTGTTTTCAATTGCAAGACAAGGAAGAACGTTTCAACAGTCGTGTGGCCCTAGCCTTAAGTATCCTACTGCATCTATTTGTAGAAATTTTAAAGGCGATTCTAGGCACTGTAGAATAGGACGAAGATATAACGAAAGTGCAACGAAGATCTCTGTTCCAACGGACGTTAAAACGAGGAGGGGGAAAAATGGCACCCGCGTACAAAGGGTCGAGCAACCCTGTCGATCGGGTACTCTCGAGGGCGGGATTGGCGAGCGGGCACGTAGGATCGTCCAGAAGGGTCGTTGCATCGCGAGATGCGAATTCTCCCTTGTTGTTTCGCTTGCGTCCGCGGGTTCGGGGTTGGGAAACGAGATTTCCCCGTCGGTCGGTTGCATCGTCGATTGAATGGACAATCGTTCGACTAACGAGATCACGCGCAGCGGCAAGATTTGATCGATAGACGAGAATCCGGGGTGCTCGAAGCCGCGTTTAAAGCCAATTGGATTCCTCGAATCTCTATCGATAGAGAGGCCCCATGGCGGCGCTGCACCGGCCGTCAATGGCGGCCGCTGTATGGCTGTCGACGGGCACGCGGGCCGCTCCTTTCGTCGTATTCTTTGAAAGAGCTCTCTTCTTCCGCCGACATACCATTTTGCTCGGTGGTTAGTCTAACCGCGAGCCATGATTCTCGATGGAATGCTAAGAACACAGTGGAGGGCTTCTCGAGCCCCTTTTCCGTCTCCTTTCTCCCCTCGATACCGTTGCACCGGCTATTGCATAAACCGCCTCGGTTCTTGCCTCAGAGACCCGGAACTCGACGAGTTCTCAAGACACGGGGCTTTCAGCTACGCGAGTACGCCCGGCCAAGAAAAATCTGTTTCGATAGAACCCCGCCGTAAGCGGCCTAGGATTATTAAACGATCGCTGTAGAGGTTATTTAAATCGAGCTTCTGTGTTTCTTTCGCAAAGGAAAAATCGTTCGGTATTATTTTTCCCGTCGTTCCGACCAAGAAGCTCACCGAGAGCCCTCTCGCGTCTCACCGCTATCTCCCGCCATTTTGCGTGGACTTCGTGCGATAGTCGCCCGGTGACTATCTGACGTATCCTTGGAAATGTTTGTTTAAATCACTGTAGAGAAGATAGAGAAGGTCTAACCGTACCGATAGAATAAACTAAAAGTGTCGAAAGCTGCGAGTTCGAAGCGTCGGTCAACGGTGACCGCAATGGCATCCCAGCGCGTTCTAACCTATAAACCGTGTAATTTCTCGATCGTAAACGCCTCTGTGCGCATAGTTAAAATTTCGCGAGGACTATTTAATGCGGCTCCGACCATAACGAATGAATATAACGTCGTTAATGCCAATAAAAAATTTCGTGGTGCGATTGCATAGATCCTCGAGCGTATAAATAAGGAATCGAAAAAATGTTGTATAGACGAGCATAAACGTCGAGCTGTCCCTTCGTTCCAGGCTTCCTTATCGGGACTTCTGGCATCCTACAAGCTTAGCTATTGTTCGGTTTAACCATTATATTAATTAAATTGTGGACGTGTGAAACAAATTTTCGAAACGAATATCCATAAAACTGAAATTCAGTAAGTAATCCAATTTGAATTTCTGTATTCGTAGTAATTTTATTCAACACGGTGCACGCTTTGTTAGTCACGTGCAAATTGAATTCAACAGACCACAACCGATCATTCTAAATAATGCGTACCCACATAATGCGGCCGGTGTTTCGTTTTATTTTCCGAACGATACGGTTAATAAATTTGAATACTAGCGTAATTTGAATTTGAATATGACTTCTCGAAGCGTTTGGCTGCCAAAACTCTTGACGGGGCACGAGGATTGATGTTCGTTGCGCAAGAGGAATATAACGGTGGCGCGGGCGCGATTATGGGTTTTTTATTAAAATTTCTTTGCTAATATCGCGTGACTGAACAAGCGACCTAATTCGCGGAATCCAGTCGAGTGAGGCGAATCGCGTTTTCGCGTACTTCACCGGTTAAGTCATCATCGAGCCATCCACCTTCGAAGTTCTATCGAGGAGAGCTCCGGAGGTGCAACTCGTGGTGCATTCAGTAACGACCTTTCCTTTGCAAACGAGAGGTCTATTTATATACCTCTCAGGATTTATGCGGCGACTGCCAATGTCAACGTGTTCGATTGTTCGCGCAAAACGAGGCACTTTCAACGATCGAGCGCGCGCGATTCCAACTTCTTCGGGGATATTATTCGAAAGTAATCCAAAGATGTCAACCGCGAGATAAGAAGATTTATTGCCGTTTGTTAGCCCGTGGAAAATTGTTTAACTCGCGGTCTTCGCGTACGAATCTGTTTTCCACCCTTCGACTCTCAGGGGTGGCTCGTGCGACGAGCTTTATGGGGGCAATTTGCAAACGATTGAATATTTAGGCAGGCAATACCCGATATATTCGAACCGATAACGAGAATATAATTTCATCGGATAATGTAATAAATACAATTTCCATTTTGCGATTGCAATTTGACGAGATAAACATTTTCTTCGACACCTTTACCAATCAGGATATATCTTTTTATTTATAATTAAAATGACAGTTCGTTTCTAACGGGTTTAATGGGGAATTCTAGAGGCCAAAATAAGACGAAAATCAAGAATATTAATTTGTTGATGAAGGTTTCGTTAAAAAGTTATTAACGTTTAAAGTTCGGCTGGTTCTGAATTTTTTTCTCGAAAATACGCAGGATTTCCAGGGTATGTCTATTCACAAAAAATGATAGTAATTAACCCCTCTGGGTAATAATAATTTTTTTAGAATGATTTGAAATTTTTTTAATTTCACCGAGATATTTGTCCACTTAGTGAATTTTTTTCTCAAATCTGGGCAGGAATTCGGGGGTATTTCTATTCACCAAAAATGATTGTAACCAACCCCTCTGGGTAACAATAATTTTTTTAGAATGATTTGAAATTTTTTAATTTCACCGAAAAATTCCACATCTTCTCGAATTTTTTTCAAGAAAGTGGGTAGGATTTCGTGGGTATGTCTGTTCGCCAAAAATGATTGTAATTGACCCCTGCAGTTAAAAATAATTTTTTTATAAGGATTTGTAATTTTTTAATTTCACCGAGAAATTTGTCCACTTAGTGAATTTTTTTCTCGAATCTGGGCAGGAATTCGAGGGTATGTCTATTCACCAAAAATGATTGTAATTGAACCCCACAACCGAAAACAATTTTTCCAAAACGATTTGAAATTTTTTTCCCCCGTCGAAAAATTTCACACACTTTCGAATTTTTTTCTAGAAAATGCGCAATATTTCGGGGGTATGTCTATTGACCAAAAATGATTATAATTGACCTCCTCAACAGAATATAATTTTTCCAGAACGATTTGAGATTTTTTAATTTTATCGAAAAATTTCACACCTCGAATTTTTTGCTAGAAAATGCGCAGTATTTCGGGGGTATGTCTATTCACCAAAAATAATTGTAATTGACCCCCGCAGCCGAAAATAATTTTTCCAGAACGATTCGAAATTTTTGAATTTAATTGTTAATAACTTTTTAACGAATCCTCCGTCAACAAATAGCTATTCTTGACTTTCGTCTTATTTTGGCCTCTAGAATCCCTCATTTAAATTTTTCCCATGGTTAACTGAACACCCTGTATAATAAATTTCTGTAATGATGTGAAATTTCTGTAAATTCGACCAACAATATCAAGGATAGGTTTTAGTTTGTTGCATTCAGTAATGATGTGGCGGAACGTTCTACGTTGGTAATAAAAGCACGAAATAGCAGCAGGATACAATTATATGAATTTATTGATGTATATCTACACGAAAACGTTGATAATGAGAGCCACAAAATACATAGTAGCAGGATACAATTATATGCATTTATTGGAACATTCAAGGAGTCCGATAACCGGTGTTACAAGCAGCTATATAGTCATTCCCCGCGAGAAAATCGATCCGAAGTATAAAATAAAGATTTTTTTCATCGCGTACGACGTGTCTGTGTATGACTTGCCGTTTCTGCTTGTACATATGTAACGTTCATAAGCACCGATCCTGTTTCATTCGATTCCAACTAATTATCATTGTTAATAACTCGAACTTAATTGCCTATTTTAATTCTGTAATCATTTTACACCGCCTATATCGATGTTCATGTTTTGCAGCGAGGGTACGTAAGGGGAACAAGTAGCAATTTATTCTTGTACGTGCAAAATATTCGAATAATCACGTTCAATCTGTCTATTTGCGGTCTTCTCCAATTGCAAATTTAAGTAATTGAGAAATCGACAATGCTTGTCTCATCGAAAACAATAATGAACCAAAATAGAAAGAAACCGGGTCAGCTTAATATAGCGCTTTAAAGAATATAAAAATTCATTATTCAACGAGTCGATTCCCTCTTCTATACATTATTAAAAAAGAAAATTTAAAGATTAATACAGAACGACACTATTATACGAATTAATTTGAACACACCTTATTGCATTACAAAAATACTTTATTCGTCATAGGAGCGGTTCTATGGAAAAATACAATATGGCGTGTCAGACTTTTTCACAAGAAACACGTCCTTCTTTCCGCGATGTTTACGTGACAATATTTATCATCAAGACAACGTTTATAACTGGTTATTACTATCTGGAAAACTTTAATTAACACGTTCACTGTCATATCAAAACTGTATAATATTCTCCAAGACAAAAACATCGATTTTATACCATCGTAACCTACATAACCTAAAATTTGATTCAGTTCTTATTCTCCTAACCTCGACATCTCGACTTGAGAATTTTTCTAGCACCTTAGTGATAAATCCCGTCATCCATGCATCGGTGGCGTGGCAGTCGAAGTGTTGAATCGCAAAATTAAAGAAACTAATTACGATTATTGTGATATTTTTATCCCATAGACCATAAGTGTACGCAACCGGCTAAAAGCTTGTTTTAAATAGTTCCGGTGCACCGAACGGGTAGTTTCCTGTTCGATACGGGTGCTCGACTTTATTTTAGCTACGGATCGACGGTTCAGGCGCATCCGTAGCTCGCCGAGAAACAAAACGCGCGTCGACGATTCGCCGGATCGCGTCACCGGCGACAAGACGTCTGGTACGTGACGATCGTGCGGAATTCCGTAGCGACAGTGTTGTCGTTCGATGCATTTCGATGTCATCGTCGCGTTTTCCCGCGTAACCGTAGCGTTCGCAGATGCATCTGGCGATTTCTATGGCGCATTGTCTGCCTCGACGTTGTCGACCGGCCAGAAAACCAGCTGTCGAGAGCCCCCGCGGAACGTTCCTCGCTTATTCCGCGCCCGCTTTCGACGCGTACTGCATCCTTATCTGTTCCCCGACGTCCTCTTCCCGTCGCGGATAAAAATATCAGATAAATCCAAAAAACGAACGACCATTCCCGCTCGACAATAGAAACGTAGCCAACACCGTCGATTTCCACCCCGTTTCGTACTAATTCGAGATACTTGGCACGTGTTAAATATACTGACTCATAGAAAACTTGATTTTCAGACAAATATAGAATCATCGTTAAAAAATTATAACGATAATACTATTTTTTAAATATTACTATAATTTTTTAAAAATAGCAATACTTTTGTGGCGTCATCTCCCATGCTCGCCACCAGAGGTCTCACGTTCTCACAAGCGCTCGATCGACTCCTCGGTTGCTATGCAGGGTATTCGGCTAACCCTAGGAAAAATTTTAATGAGAGATTCTAGAGGTCAAAATAAGACGAAAATCAAGAATATCAATTTGTTGATGGAGGCTTCGTTAAAAAGTTATTAACAATTAAATTCAAAAATTTCAAATCGTTCTGGAAAAATTATTTTCATTTGCGGGGGTCAATTAAAATCATTTTTGGTGAATAGACAAACCCCCGAAATCCTACCCACTTTATAGAAAAAAATTCGAGAAGTGTAATTTTTCGACGAAAAAAAAATATTTCAAATCGTTCTGGAAAAATTATTTTCATTTGCGGGGGTCAATTACAATTATTTTAGGTGAATAGACATAACCCCGAAATCCTACCCACTTTCTAGAAAAAAATTCGAGAAGTTGTGTAATTTTTCGACGGAAAAAAATATTTCAAATCGTTCTGGAAAAATTATTTTCATTTGCGGGGGTCAATTACAATCATTTTTGGTGAATAGACATACCCACGAAATACTGCGCATTTTCGAGAAAAAAAATTCAATACGAGCGAAACTTTAAACGTTAATAACTTCTTAACAAAGCCTCTATTAACAAATTGGCATTCTTGATTTTCGTCTTGTTTTGGCCTCTAGACCTACTTTCCAATATTCCAATCGTCCAAGACAGGGCCTGCTAGGAAGCCTTATTGTCCACTCCTTTCCATTTTCTGTCCTTCGAAATTCTCTGAGTTCCTAACCTCAGCAAAGCAGCGCCACGCTTCAACCGTGGACGTAACTAATTTTAATAAAATCTAGCGTTAATATCCGTATTCATAAATTACAAATTATAAAAATTCAAAGGAAAAAAAATCGTGCACCGACCCACTCGGTGGGCTATTAACTTCTATCTAGACGCGGATTCCGTCCACGGCCGAGTGGAAAATGTGTGCGATAAATGGGGGAGCGCGTAACTCGAGGGCCGCGGTATGAAATTTGTCCCTCGTTTTCTACTCGTCGGAACATCCTGGCGGAGTTTGGTCGTTCAGCTTTGATACGCCGTGCACCGAGTCGACGATCTGTTGCTTTACCGAGAAGAGGGGCTTGTATAAAACCGTGGAGGGTTAAGGTTCCTTTCCCGAACGCGTCGGAAATGTGAAATAGCCCGGGAGAAAGAGAGAGAGAAACATAGAGGTCGCCCCTGTATGACTTTGTATTATGCATACGACAGATTTGCCCGCGAATTGAAGGCTGCACTTTCAGCCCGGGTTTCCCCCGGCTATAGAAAACCGCGGATGGTTCATCCTGCGGTGAAATCGCCGCGGTTCGGCCGCGTGTCCCTTTTCATAGCGGCAAGTATATGGACACACACCCGGGTGGGGTTGGAACGCGCGTGAAGCGTCGTGCAAACAGCGCCGGGATGATAAAATGTGGGGACTTTTAACCGCGGGGACGAACGGCCGGGAAAAGTTTGAAGGGAAAACGGCGGGCGAAGTATTTCACCGCTAATTAACATTATTTTCTTTCGTCGGCGGCGTCGCGGATCGAGACCGGGAGACCCTCCTTTTCGCCCTTTATGCGAGGCCAAACCGGTGAAAAATGTGTAACGTCTCCTTTGCGGGTTATTCAACTAACGTCTCGGTAAAAAAAGAGTTAATCGCGCACAGTGCCGCGGTTCTTCTCCTTCCTGGCGCAACCCAGACGATTCCAATCTCGCGGCGAAGTTATTTTTAACGAAGGAACGAGTCCTTAGAGTCGCATTGCACGCGTACCGCGATAGTTTCCGTTCCACGAGAATTTAAACGGTGTTTCTCGACCTCCTGCCGCTGGAGGGGGGCAGAAAATTATTTATTTATATCTCGAAGCATAGTTATTATGATTAGGCTGCAAATCGGGTTCTTCGAAGTCATTTTGGTTAAATAAAAAATAGAAAACCATAGAAAGTCACTTGTATTATAGATTTATTTTTTTCTTCTCTTTACAGTATTTTAATTTTAAACAAAAAAAAAAAGGATAAAGTGTTAGCTAATCGCCAGTAGTCGAATGGAGATTTTCTAGACGATGGTCACTCCAGGCGGGGGCATCAAAGAGTTAAAAAGATTTTCATTCGTGCGTCGCTGGGTTCATCGTCGGGTTCCACTGGATTTCATTTTCCTCGAGAAGCTCCGCCTTCGGTGTCGGTCGTGATAAGCGCCGGTCGCTGCTCGCCGTGTCCTGATTCCAGAATTCCTCCGGGATAGGGAGCACCGCGTTAGTGGGTCTCTGCTCTCCCCTCGATGTTTCATCTTCGGCCTTTGGGCTACGCCGCGGCTCTCCCGATGATCAAACTTCTCGCGACGATCGCGGTTTTATTTATTAAACTTCTCCTAACGCCTCCATCTTGAAAACAAAATGGAATTTTTTAAATATTCCGTGGATATATACAGTATGTTCACCCCTGGGAAAAATTTTAATGGGAGATTCTAGAGGCCAAAATAAGACGAAAATCAAGAATACCAATTTGTTGATGGAGGCTTCGTTAAAATGTTATTAACAATTAAAATCAAAAATTTCAAATCGTTCTGGAAAAATTATTTTCGTCTGCAGGGGTCAATTATAATCATTTTTGGTGAATAGACATACCCCCGAAATTTTACGCTGTTTCGAGAAAAAAATTCGGGTAGATGGACAAATTTTCGACAAAACTAAAAAGTTTCAAATCGTTCTGAAAAAATTATTTTTGGTTGCAGAGGTTAATTACAATCATTTTTGGTGAATAGACATACCCCCGAAATCCTACGCACTTTCGAGAAAAAAATTCGGGTAGATGGACAAATTTTCGACAAAATTGAAAACTTTCGAATCGTTCTAAAAAAATTCTTTTCGGTTCCGGGGGTCAATTACAATCATTTTTAGTCATTACACATACCCCCGAAATCCTACCCACTTCTTAGAAAAAAATTCATGAATGTGTTAAATTTTTCAACAAAAGTAAAAAATCTCAAATCGTTCTGGAAAAATTATATTCGATTGCGGGGATCAATTACAATAATTTTTGGTGGATTGATATACCCTCGAAATCCTACGCACTTTCGAGAAAAAAATTCGTGTAGTTGGACAAATTTTCGAGAAAATTCAAAAGTTTCAAATCGTCCTGGAAAAATTATTTTCGGTTCCGGGGGTCAATTACAATCATTTTTAGTCATTACACATACCCCTGAAATCTTGCGCATTTTCGAGAAAAAAATTCAGCACGAGCGGAACTTTAAACGTTAATAACTTTTTAACAAAGCTTCCATCAACAAATTGGTATTCTTGTTTTTCGACTTATTTTGACCTCCAGAATCTCCCATTAAAATTCTTCCAGGCCGAACACCCTGTATAGTCGGTGGACCTGTAATAATTTTCTTTTAATTTATCAACTTGTCCCACATGGTTTGATAAATTTTTCGGACGATAGTCGATGAAATTGTCGCTAAGTGCGTGGGAGTATCGCTAAACTGTAGCACGGTGCGAGGAGACCGGTAAATTATTTAGGTCAGATTGCAGTTTGGAGGCATCTACGGAGTTTAACTCTCGAAAACTGGTTTAGATCACCCGCGCAAAGCATAGCGGCGGAACGAGAGAATGCGAACTGACTAGGTCATTAACAAATATAATCAACCACAGTGGTTCTAGACGCGAGACCCGTGAGACTACGGATGAAACGTTAATCCGATCGGACGGGTTATCACGGACGTTAAGTACTCGGGATTTGCCTCTTAGGTGAACTGTCAATCCGGTCGTAATTTGCAAAGGTAACGATCAATTTTCGAAAACTTGGTCCACCGTGTAACGGGAAATATTTCAAGAATCTGGTCGAGATTCGAAGTTTGGCGACAGGGGAGAGGAAGCTCAATTTTAGATGAACATTGAACCCCGATGAGTATATCCGTTACAGGACGACAGGTTCCAGGGGCGAGCGGAGTTTCGGTCGAATTATAGATGAATGGAAATTCTGGACAGCTAGATCTATTCGCAACGTTCGATCGATCCTGGGGGAGATAAAAAAAACTCCCGTTGGGTATTCTAGATAAAATTGGTAGTTTATTATAAATGAAAAATTAAACTTTGATTGGAAATATTTAAAAAGTAGACCTTGCGCTCTCCGTGTTAGAAAGTGCTTTGGTTTTTCGTTCTTGAAAATAGAAAATTTCTAGTCGTGGAAGCGATTCGAAGCGATTTGGATCGCCGTGCGCCGGTCCGCGACAAGGTTGCAAAGCGCGACAGTCGTGAGGATCGCGTGTAAATAATAGCCGGTTATCAAACGGCGTGATATAAATTGCGATTAATTAGACGATAGAGCTGGCAGTTTTCTGGTAGCGAGCGTCGCTTAGAGACGCGATAATTCACGTTTCTGCTCGCGGCGCGTCATTTCCTCCCATCTCACGGTGAATCTACCTTACGTACGTCCCACGAAGGGAATGTAATAATTACCAGGGCAGCTCTTATTACCATGGAGGTCTCGCATTACCGCTGAGTAGACGGCCACGATGAGATAGCGTTCTGGTGCCTTCGTGCTCTCACGTTGGCTTCTCGTTGTGTCGCTTCGCGAGACACGCCGCGTTGTTACCACGGTGGATAGTTTAGTCACTTAGCGGATAGTTCCATGGCGATCCAACTTCGTCCAAGATTGTTGTCCTTTGAGGGATAACTGGCGCGTCCGAGCCTTCCGAGAATTTCATGGCTCCGTTCGACGCCAAACCGTTGCATTCGTTTCGTCCATTGTCTCGAAAACCTGGCACACGAAAATAATAATAAAAAAAAAGAGCTCATAACCACCGGGGTTGGCTTCGTGTAATCGAATATCGTAGCTTGGGCGTATTATTTTTTTAACGCGTAACCGCGGTTGAAACTCAACTCGAGACCGCCATATATGTACTTTGATTGCACACGCCTCCGAACGCGAATCCTTTCGACGCTCGAAACGATTAGGGCGTCGTGTTTCCCGTCGAAAAATCTCATTCTTGGAAGAAGAACGGTTTCGTTATCTGCAGTCCCCGCTATCCCCCTCCGCTGCTTTTGTAACCGTCGCGGCGAGCGAGACGGAACGAATACACGCGGGACACAGAGAGCGACGACAAACCGTAACACTCGCGCGAGGACTTCGCCCGAGCTTCGATCGTAACACGATACTCCCGAGACGAAGAGGGTCAATGTTTTTTCTCACTTTCACTCGTTAGATTTCTCAAACGGACGAATTACCGAACGCGAAAAAAACGTTGGCTCTGTCTGCTCCTGGGAAATATGATACGTAACGGTCTGTCGTCGCCTCGCTCGCTGGTAAAATATGGGGGACTGTTTCGTTATAAATTGACCTTGTGAACACTGTACCCTGTGACCATTTAGCGACGGAAAAAATTCTATTCGATCAATTATCGTATCGTGACGATTTAAGATTTGGAGTTACGGGAATTCGGTACGAAGACTTTCCTTCCATTAAATGTACTACGCCCGTTCTAACGTCGACGAGCCCGGACTTCCGGTTCTTCGCTGGACTCGATTGTTCTTATCGCCGTGAATTTCCGCTGGTGGATTTTTTCTCTTTCTTTTTTCACTCCGGAAGCCGCCTCTTCCGTCGGTTTCTCTCTCACTCCGTAGCAAAATCACGCGTAGACGTCGTTCTTAATACGTATCACGGGGTGGCACGATTAATAATCGTTACGGGTCGCGCGCGCTAGGATAACGTTCTATCGATCCTCGCCGAGGGCTGAATGCAAAACGGGGGAGCCGACCCCCGCGCGTTGTTTTCCCGTTTTATTCTCGAACGAACGTCCCGATGGTTTTCTGTGGCAGCCTTTGTCGAAGTGTGGTCCCATTCCTGAGCAACGTGAATTCTTAGCGGGTCACCGCGCCCCGACAGCCCGGCCAGACTGTCGTTTCATTTTCTTGGAATATTTAAACAACGATCCCACGCAGTTTTCGTCCAGCTTCCACGCGATACGGTGGACAGCGGATCGACGATCGTATCGGTGGATCCGCCATTATGGCCGATACACCAAGAGTCCTGTTTTTAGTCAATTTATATTGGACGATTTTTACATCGTGAAATCACTATTTCTGTTTGTATTTGAAAACAACACTAGTATCAATTTTATATATGATTTTAAATAATGCAGCGAGTTTGAATAATTTTCTGAAACTGTCGCAGATAGTTGTTGGTCGTGGATTAGGTTTAATTGAGATACACTTGTGTAATTATAAGCTTCACTATTAATGTTTATTATAAGCAGAGCAAATTCATATTTTTATTGATACAATTAATGAAATCGGAGCTTTGTAGAGGGTGTCTTACTTTAAATATTTCTTATATTTTTGCATAACAAATGCATTCTGTAGTTTTTTGAGAATTAAAATTTCTCATAAATGCATAGACATACGCAGTCTAATTATAAGTATATTGATGAATATAAGATATAGCACACGTGGTGGACAAAACAACAGAAAACATCTTGCGATCGAAAGACGAGCGACGACAAAACACACACATACAATTCATACACACACACACTCAGGCACACATGGCGGGCAATACGAGTTTCTATCTCAACAATACTTGAGTTGAGCAAGTATAAATCTGAATCATTCAATGATTAATAAAATGATGTTAAATAAAATTTATCATTACGAAACAAAACTTTCTATTAAGTCAGACCGATAATCGCCCCTTTCGCTCAATTCCGGGTTCATCGAAGAAACCCATAAATTCAAAGGTTGAAACGGTTGATAAAATGTGAAAGTAATGCTAATTTAACAGGCTTTCGCGCAATCTGTATGACAATCTAGAAGAATAATATCTGCATAAACGAGACGTTACCGACTTCGGTAATGGTTGCATGAAATTTTGTAATTTTAAACGAAGCGAGTTCGTCAAACTGTGGTCCACGGACGCCTGGGGGTACGTGCCTTCTCGAAAGATATTAACAGAGGAGAAAACGAAACAATATTTTCGTAATTATAGTAATTAAGATTTCATTAAAGTTTTGCGCAGAGAAGACAAACATTTCTCTTTCGCGTGAAACTTAATCCTCTTTAGGGTTTATTTAAAACGTCCTTTGAGGAAATGCAGAACTTAAATATAGAGTTTTTTAATTATTGGCAAAATTATCTTCGCAAGTGTGCCGGTTTACGAGAAATCCGTGTCCCTAACTTTTTGTCTAATTGGATAGAAAATTTGATCTTCGTTACTAACTCGATTTTTCCTATTTTTGTTCCAGGTAAGTCACGAAAGTTTAACATTGTCGAATCCACCGCTAATCGTCAAAGAGTTTCTCCACGCAGGTATTTAGTATAATTACTCATTGTTCAGTATCAGGTTTTCCCACAAGTATACAAATTTTTTTTATTAACACTTACAGACCAAACGTATAATCTTCTCGTTCTACTAGTTTTTTTATTACAAGGCCTCCTCATGAACCCGTGAATAATTATTTTATTATTTGCTACGTAAATCCATGTCTTTGTGACAACAAATAATGTTGTACTTCTGGGTAATCATAGCAGGTTGCAAATAAATTCGTATTTGCTTTTGCAAATGGATTTAAAATACATTTTAAAATTGATAAAAATTAATTTTTATTATCGAAGTGCTGGTAAACGAATGTAGATGGAACTTCAAGTGCTTTTTACTTTTCGTGGATTATTTATTTTTCAAGGCGGCGAAGTAGAACCTCCGTGTTTAACACGTTGGCTACGTGTCACTCGAATTCGAGTGACGCGTACGGCCCACTGGGGGCCGTGTCACTCGTATACGAGTGACGTTCGTATTTACTTGGCCGCGAATGATATTAGTACGCATTTCTGACAGAGTGCGATATCCTTTTTTTAACAATAATTCCCGTAGAATTTATTCTCAATGCCATAACGTGTGCTCCGGAGTGACCGATAAATTTACAAATTTCATACGATTATCCTATCAATCCCAACCGAGCAAATAAAATTTTACGAGCATTGAAAACCATCCGGAAGCTGCTAATTATTTATTTACGTCATTAATACACGATATTTGAATTACGATCGCTCAATATAATTCTATTTAGACGCCTGGTACAGATTAATTAATTTGGTCGCTTCAAATCTTTGGAAAAATTAAGACAAATTTATTTTTCATTGCTCTGCAGAAATGGAATTTATATTATAAGTGTCTGTAAAGTTTTATTTTATATATTTTTATAGTCGGTAAAAATACAGGGTGTTCCGGGAAAAATTTTAATGGGAGATTGTAGAGGCCAAAATAAGACGAAAATCAAGAATACAAATTTGTTGATGGAGGCTTCGTTAAATAGTTATTAATAATTAAATTAAAAAATTTCAAATCGTTATGGAAAAATTATTTTCGGTTGCGGGGGTCAATTACAATCATTTTTGGTCAATAGACATACCCCCGAAATCTTGCGCAATTTCGAGAAAAAAATTCATGAAGGAGTGAAATTTTTCGACAAAACCAAAAATATGAAATCGTTTTGGAAAAATTATATTCGGTTGCGGAGGTCAATTATAATCATTTTTGGTCAATAAACATACCCCCGAAATCTTGCGTATTTTCGAGAAAAAAAATCGAGAAGGTGTGAAATTTTTCGATGGAAAAAAAAATTTCAAATTGATTTGGAAAAATTATTTTCGGTTGCGGGGGTCAATTACAATCATTTTTGGTCAATAGACATAACCCCGAAATCTTGCGTATTTTCGAGAAAAAAAATCGAGAAGGTGTGAAATTTTTCGACGGGAAAAAAAATTTCAAATTGATTTGGAAAAATTATTTTCGGTTGCGGGGGTCAATTACAATCATTTTTGGTCAATAGACATACCCCCGAAATCTTGCGCAATTTCGAGAAAAAAATTCATGAAGGAGTGAAATTTTTCGACAAAACCAAAAATAAGAAATCGTTTTGGAAAAATTATATTCGGTTGCGGAGGTCAATTATAATCATTTTTGGTCAATAGACATACCCCCGAAATCTTGCGTATTTTCGAGAAAAAAAATCGAGAAGGTGTGAAATTTTTCGATGGAAAAAAAAATTTCAAATTGATTTGGAAAAATTATTTTCGGTTGCGGGGGTCAATTACAATCATTTTTGGTCAATAGACATACCCCCGAAATCTTGCGTATTTTCGAGAAAAAAAATCGAGAAGGTGTGAAATTTTTCGATGGAAAAAAAAATTTCAAATTGATTTGGAAAAATTATTTTCGGTTGCGGGGGTCAATTACAATCATTTTTGGTCAATAGACATACCCCCGAAATCTTGCGCAATTTCGAGAAAAAAATTCATGAAGGAGTGAAATTTTTCGACAAAACCAAAAATAAGAAATCGTTTTGGAATAATTATATTCGGTTTCGGGGGTCAATTATAATCATTTTTTATTATTACACATACCCCCAAAATGCTACCCACTTTCGAGAAAAAAATTCGAGAAGGTGTGAAAGTTTTCGACGGAAAAAAAAAATTTCAAATTGATTTGGAAAAATTATTTTCGGTTACGGGGGTCAATTACAATCAGTTTTGGTCATTACACATACCCCCGAAATCCTACCCACTTTCGAGAAAAAAATTCATGAAGGAGTGAAATTTTTCGACAAAAGTAAAAAATCTCAAATCGTTTTGGAAAAATTATATTCGGTTGCGGGGGTCAATTACAATAGTTTTTGGTGAATAGACATATCCCCGAAATCCTGCGCATTTTCGAGAAAAAAATTCACAATATTGGCGAAACTTTAAACGTTAATAACTTTTTAACGAAGCTTCAGTGAAGAAATTGATATTCTTGATTTTCGTCTTATTTTGGCCTCCAGAATCGCCAATTAAAATTTTTCCCAGGGGTGGCCTGGTATACCCTGCATATTACCAAATTATCAGATCGGAACTCAAGAAGTTTTCGAGGCTAAGAGAATTAGAAAGTAATCACACTTTTGGTATGCCTATTCGCAGTTAACGCGGGGTCATGGTGTGATTAAAGTAATCACCGAAGTTTAGTAGCGAATTTTATTGCAACTTGTACGGTTGCTCGCGAGAACGGAACCATTGCGTGTCGAGGTCTTCAACTTTAACACCGTTTTTCTCAAAATTGCTGCAGCTCCGGTGTCTGAAACAACTTTCGCGCTAACAATCTTCATTTAACTCGAACTATAACTGGGTACGATATCTGGATTCGATCTATTTCAAACATCGTGTCACAGTTCCTTCAAAATCTCATTATTATTTCAAATTCGAGCGATCAAATATGAACCCGTAGAATTTCCGTGCTTTGTCGATTCAATATTAAAATCAAGATTGAATTACAAATTCATTCACTTTAAATTCATATATTTCTGTCTATCACAAATATTATTTATCTTTCTTCCATTATATTCATTTCTCTCTTTACCTATTGCATAATATCAAGAATTAGTTTGCAAAATTAATAAAGAAAAAATTTATTTGTTCCGTTAGGATCGATATACGATAATTGTATAAAAATCGTAGTATAATTATCGGTCCCTCCACAGCAATTACCGCGTTAATTTTCATTTTAAATAGTAACTTCACCCAAAAAGGACTCGTGCATTATTTATAATCGAACCATTCGATTAAACAGACTTTTCTCCAAATTATCGTTATATTTTGTTCCAAACAATCGGTCGTGTTCCCGTCGATTCACAAAATCAGCAAACAAAAATCCACGCACGCGATAATGAAATATTCATACGCTAGAATCGAAACGTATCGAAAGAGTGTGGTGTCGAGGTATCGACGCTCGAAATCGATAAACGCCAGAACGATTACCAAACGATACACCCAGAATGCTCTTTATTGCGTGGCGTCGATGCTAGTTCGAGAACTGTTCTTCCCATCGTTAGACTTGAATACACATTCTACGTTTCTGACACAGTTTCCGCGACAGTTTCTATTTGAAGCGATAATGGCCGACCGCGCGAATGCAGAAACGGCACATATGTATTTAATGCACGGCCTTGTTGATTGCAACGCTGTTTTGGCAGGACGTCTTTTGTACACGAAACGTTCCCCTAACAGACCATTGCCAAATAGGAAAACATCGCGGTATATTGGCTGGTTTCGAGAATGCGCCTCCATCGACGTGTAGACCCAGGAAAAACCACTAAATCCGTACGTTTGGACGAGCTTAATCTTCGATGGCCATCGGTCGAACCGATAAGGTTAGCCACTCGAACGATTGCTCCTACGAAAAAACTTCGATACACGCGATCGTCTGGAGAATAGGGTAGTCTAGGAATCCTTGATTTAAAATTTCTTGCTAAAATTCTATAACCTGAAAAATTTGCCTATTACTCTCAAAAATTCAATCCCAAAAAAATCATCTTTTATTTGTTCCAAAATTTTTGTCTCACAAAATCCGCAGTGCATACTTCTAACTAAACAAGTTCCTCGTCTTGATCATTTTTATTAAATGAAATTCTGCTTTTCAAAAAAAAAATTTGAATAAATGTAATTAAATAATTCGATAAATTACGTAATCAACGGATTCGAGTATCGGGGGGTTTGTCGATTACTGATTAAGTCCAACCTTTCCCCCTCTTCGCGTTCGTCGCATCCGGGGATTTATTCTTCGTGAAAAGAATTCTATTCGAAACTTGTTCGATGGAAGTTTAACCGGTCCGGATGGAAGAATCGTCGGAGGGGAGGGGTCTTATAGGCTGCCTTGAGAGCGAGGTAATAAGGCGGAAGGCTCTTTCGTAAAAGGAAACAGAATTAAATTCTATCCCCGCGGATGGTATATTGACTCGAACGCGCTAGGAATATTGATGAGATTTTTAGGTATCCGGGCGGGGCGTTATGTAATCGGTGAGCAACGGTTTGGTAAATAAACCCACGAATTCCCGGGACTCGATTATCCAACGGCTACGCGGGCTTTCTTCCGTTTATTTTTATTTCCCCCTCCGTCGCGTTATGATAATAATTCCCGCGGGCATACGACGAACGGAGGAGTACAGCGGCCCCGAAGGAGACCGAAAGAGTCAACTTAACGGTCAAGCAGCGTTTACGACCGCGGAAGTACCGTTGTTTCGCAACCGGCGATGTTTGTCGGAGCCATATTCCCGCAATTTCCTCGACGCTTGATTTCTATTGGGTTCGGTGCACGTGAAATTGTTGTGTGCCCCTCGGTCAAGCTTCAAAGGTTCGCAATTTGGTCGAAATTTTGTGCGTTTAACCGATTTTCCACGCGACTCTTTAACCCTTCGTTATCGTGCATTCCTTCAAAATTAAAATGTAAAATAAATTGTCTCGCGAATATAGAAATAACGAGCTTTCATCGAATCCCAATTCGAAATTACGTATAAAATATAACTATAAATTAGGTATAAAATATAACTATAAATATAACTATAAATATAACTATAAATATAACTATAAATTAGGAATAAAATATAACACTATAGGGTAAGGAATATAATTTAAAAATCACTCGTGTATATAGGGTTAGGAAACTGGAATTGTGTGGTAAAACGATGATTAATTATACTTTCTATTTTTGGACTCGTTATTGCACAGTTCGGACGCGTATATGCGAGTTTTCCATGATTAATGGTTTTATCGTACGTGGAGAAAATGAAATGAAAATAAGAAGACGCGACCCGCGTGTGTTCCGACAACGGTGGTTGCATCACCGGAAGTACGAGAGCGAAGTGGGGACAGCGACGGGTACGCGAGACGGTAATGGAATATGCGACGTTCGGAATAAAATTGTTAATTTCATGCGGATTCGTAATTGCCTGGATATACCCCGTTTCGTTTTCGAATATTTCCAGGCGGAAAATACGCGATATCGTGAAAAAAAAATGTTTAATGTTGTTTGCTACTTCTTCTTGGCGGACGCCTGTCGTTGGAACGAGCTATTTAACGGGCGACGCTATCAACCCTATCAATTTTTAATATTTCACGGACGATCGGTCGAGCGACCAGCTTCTCGAGCGTCGTTAGAAAAAAGACGTCGAGAAAACTTCGTCGTTCGAGCGAGAAAATGAAGCAGGTATTAACGACGGAGGGGGGGAGGGGAATCGCTTTGACCCAGCTTGTAAAAGGTCGTATAATGAAATCTAGCAGTCTTTCAAGTTTTCTGCCCGTTTGACTTTTCGAGGTTATAAATTGTCTGCAATTTCGCGACTAGATAGATTCTGGGGGTTCCGACGCGTACACGCAAACACGTTCGAACGTATGCAAACGTGGCCACGCGTTTCCGTCGATCGATGGTTCACGGGGGTTTGGAAACACGCGCGTGTGTTTAGATTCTTTCTGCTACCGTGGAACGAGATATCGACGCGAACCCGGTATAAATGTACAGCCTGGAGCTGGAAAGAATGGCTCCGGATTAAGGGAGGTCGAGAATAGATTGCTTCTTCGTGACTGGCGAGGGAAATTAAAAATAAAGAAAAGATCGGATTTCCTTTTTAGAAAATTCTTGAATTAAAGTTTCTCGTAAATCTATCTCGATATCATTCGAAACGTAGAATTCACGGGCGTGCAAATAGAAGAGGCGATCCGAATAAGTATGACGGTATTCTTAGACCGATCCAATAAACAATCGCGCGAAGTTTCATAAAAATCGACACCGTGCCATTTATATCAGAACTTCCATTCGTAATTGCGATTTCGCTGCCCGCGAACGACACACGATATCGACTGATCGATACGAGCGATGCCCGTGCACTGCGTCGAAATTCTTATCGCTGGATTGCGAATTTTATGAATTTTGCGACGCACGAAAAACATATGCAAAACGTATGCAGAATACAACGGCGGTACTTTGCATGGCACGGTTTATGCGTGCCAGAAAAATACCGCACTGGTGCAATATACCGTTGCAACACTTTACTATAAATCAACGCAGAACTGTTTATTAACTGTGTCAAGTTTAAAATAAATAATACTTAACGACTCACATAATATTACGAAATACTTTTAGCTAATTCAAATGTTGGCGCCCTTATGCGTAGGACCCGTGTGTACCACGAGGACCGTTACGGTTAAGGTTAGGTTAGGTTAGGTGTGAGTCGACGACGCGAGAGCCAGAACATCGTCACAACGAGACAGTCGTGTTGTGGTTAGTAAATCGTGTGAAGCAGAAAGAACACTACAGTTACACAATAATATTATAATTATGGCGTGTGGGTGGAAATTCATCCATAGGTACCGTTAGCGTAACGGTAAAGCATCGTGTTAAATACATTAAATACATCAAATATAAAACGTAGCGTGATGTTGTAGAGTTGACCGGTAAGGTTAAGGTTAGGTTAGGTGTGAGACGACGACGCGAGAGCCAGAACATCGTTACAGCGAGACAGTCGCGTTGTGGTTAGTAAATCATGTAAAGCAGAAAGAACCAGTACAATTACACAATAATATTATAATTATAGCGTGTGGGTGGAAATTCACTCATAGGTACTGTTAGCGTAACGGTAAAGCATCGTATTAAATACATTATAAAACTTAGCGTTGTAGAGTTGATCGGTAAGGTTAAGGTTAGGTTAGGTGTGAGACGACGATACGAGAGCCAGAACATCGTTACAGCGAGACGATCGTGTTGTGGTTAGTAAATCATGTGAAGCAGAAAGAACCAGTACAATTACACAATTATAGCGTGTGGGTGGAAATTCACTCATAGGTACTGTTAGCGTAACGGTAAAGCATCGTGTTAAATACATTAAATACATTAAATACATTAAATATAAAACGTAGCGTGCTATTGTAGGGTTGACCGTTAAGGTTAAGGTTAGGTTAGGTGCGAGACGACGATGCGAGTGTCAGTCGCGTTGTGGTTAGTAAATCATGTAAAACAGAAAGAACCAGTACAATTACACAATAATATTATAATTATAGCGTGTGGGTGGAAATTCACTCATAGGTACTGTTAGCGTAACGATAAAGCATCGTGTTAAATACATTAAATACATTAAATATAAAACGTAGCGTGGCGTTGTAGGGTTAAGAACCACTGTTCTAACCCGATGGGTGCCGTCAGGAGCGTTCTCGTCGGTTCCCCGAGCAGTACATAGAGCCGTAGCGTGTAGGTTCGAAAAACAATAGCTCGTGTACAAGCAGACGATCCTAAGGCAGTGTCTAGTCCTCGCTTTGTGCACGTACACGCGACGCGGCCGGCTTTCATGCATCTTGCTGTACGCGCGTGTCTGCGCGTGGGCGGGTCGGTTCCGTGACAGTGTGCGCCTCGCGACTGTATATACAGAAGAAGTGCAATCAGGGCTTACAAAGGTTGTAGCATTTCATAAAGGTCACATCCACAACCCCGCCTCTCTCCCTTGGGGTGTATTAAAATCAACCCCCGTGTTTGCAACGCGCCTCGACGAGGATCCTGGTTTTTCTCTTTCCTCCCTTGCACGTGTGCGTCCTCGACGTACCGATATCTTCGCGTATTAACGGTTCATCCCCGCGTGTTTATTGTCGTTTATTTATTTTTTGCCCGGCCGTGTACGCTTTTACGATTACGAATTCATCGATTCTCTGTTCCCGGGCACATGTTAACGAGTGCCATGGGTGGATATTTTCTTTTTTTTACACGCGTGATCCCTCTGTGGTAGTGCGATCGGATCGATGCTCGACCGTCTCGACGCGTAGAGATCTCGCGTCCGTGATAAATGTCGCGGATAAAATTATAATGTACGAACTCGTGGATAGAAATCCCCCCCCCGTTTTTTATGCGTCTCTGTAGGATCGTTCCAGGTCTGAAAGGATTCGAGCGGTTTCTTCTTGACAATCGCGTTCGGGGGTTGAAATCGAGGGATACAAGGGGGTTGCTGACCGAGTAATCGACGAAGTTTTTATTTTCTATCGAGGAAAGTGCGTTTCGCGATACCTTGGGAGTTTGTAGGATAACGTAATGCAAAATTAACTCTGTTTAAAATGGATTCCACCGAGCGAAGAGTGGATTACACTTGAGACTTACCCTTTTATTTAGTTTTATGTTAATTAAATTAATATGTAATAAAATTTTAATACACTATATTTCTGTTATTTGCGTATGCTGCTCATGGTAAAATACCAAGTTTGATAAATGAATAAATTCGTAGGAATTACTCGGTGGAAGTTTAGCTGTCGAATAGAAGCGTCATTTCATAGGGATAATGCTCGTATGATCGTATGTTGGATTTGCATACGTCTAAGAGTTCGGAGGCATATATAAACGTATAAGCATTTTATTAATATTTTTGAACGGATCGAAATGTAAATTCTTGAATATCTTGGAACAGGAAAATCTGGACTTACCAGCTTGCTTTCGAAAGAAACCGCTCATGTAATGTCAAGGTCTCTCATATCACTGGCAGGGTCTTTCACTCTGAAGTATTGAAAATGGCGGCTCATCGTGAATTTCCTACTCGAGCGCTATTCGTAATAAGAAAAATTAATTTCATAAAGAAAACACGATTCTGTACTTTCTACTATAGTTTATTGCAAAAATGCAATTAATTTCATGGATAAAAAGCAGCAATATTTTTAAAATTATATTTAATTTTATCAAGCAGCGAAAATACTGATGAGATACTTCCTTTTTCGATAAATAGAGTTTTTAGGGAATTAAATAGCTTATCTAAGTTATTTAATTAATAGACAAATATTGACACACGGACGAATCGTTTCCTGTTGGAATCGTTCGAACGTATCTTCCCTGCCTTTTTCAATCCGTTCGTCGATCTGTTCTCCGTTCAGACTCTTATCTGGCCATCGATGACCATTATCTGATAAATCTGCTATGGCAAGGCGAGAGGCGAGTTCGCGACCTTCTCGCTGCAAAAATCGACCGAATGTGTGTCGCGTAACTCGCCCAGAAGGTCGAGCCCGAGCAGTGGCGCATTATGCTACCAGCCATATGAAAGGCATTCGCCTAGGGGCCCCACATAAATCATTGTCTCAGAAACTTTTGACGAGCGCAGAACCGAGAAATCTCTCCACGGTTTTTTTCCAACGATTTCAAAATAATTATCGTTCTCACACCAGATTCAATTTTATAGCTATCAAAATTGTGAAAATAAAAGTCCTCGTTAAGAAGTTATTAATGCTTCAAGTTCCGCCCGTAGAGAATTTTTTTCTCGAAAATGCGCAGGATTTCGGGGGTATGTCTACTCACTAAAAATGATTGTAATTGACCCCCTCAAACAAAAATAATTTTTCTAGAAAGATTTGAAATTTTTGGATTTTGTCGAAAAATTTCACACCTTCTCGAATTTTTTTCTCGAAAGTGGGTAGGATTTCGAGGATATGTTTATTCATCAAAAATGATTGTAATTGACGCCCGCAACCAAAAAGAATTTTTCCAGAACGATTCGAAAGTTTTCAATTTTGTCAAAAAATTTCACACCTTCTCGAATTTTTTTCTCGAAAGTGGATAGGATTTTGGGGGTAAGTCTATTCATAAAAAATGATTGTAATTGACCCCCGCAACCGAAAACAATTTTTCCAGGGCGATTTGAAATTTTTTTTTCCCGTCGAGAAATTGTACACGTTTCCAATTTTTTTATCGGAAGTGAGTAGGATTTCGAGGGTATGTGTATTCATAAAAAATGATTGTAATTGACCCCCGCAACCAAAAAGAATTTTTTCAGAACGATTCGAAAGTTTTCAATTTTGTCAAAAAATTTGTCCACTTACTGAATTTTTTTCTCGAAAATGGTTAGGATTTCGAGTATATGTGTATTCATCAAAAATGATTGTAATTGACCCGTGCAACCAAAAATAATTTTTTCAGAACGATTCGAAAGTTTTTAACTATTTAACAAACCTCAGTCAAGAAATTGATATTCTTGATTCTCGTCTTATTTTGGGCTCTAAAATCTCCCATTAAAATTTTTCCCAAGGCTGGCTGAACACCCTGTATAATTTAAATTTATAAATAAATAATTCCATATTATTTAAAAAGCGTTCATTCCTTCAATTATCTTTTTTAATGAGATTCTAAAATTTCGTTTTGGCGTGGGCCCCTTTTAGGTACGATGCGCCATTGCACTCGACGTGACAAAGTGGCGAAACGAATACAAACATTTAGTCGGACGCGCGACGACCAACGGTCTAATAAAATCGGCGTCTCCGCTCGGCGAAGACGTTCTTCCGTTGTCTAACGTCACCGTAACGCCCACGCCGATCCTTTCCCCTTAATAAAACTAATTGGCTCGCCTCGATCTTCTTTCCTTCGTTCATTTCCGTCGACAAACGTCTCGATGAACTCCTCCCGGCGAACTGTTAAACAAATTAGTGGTTAATCGGTACGCGACGAGATTACCAGCCACCCCCTCTGAGGAATCGATGAATGAAACACGACCGTAGAAACGGTTTGGCCCGCGTGAAAGATTTAGCCAACGAACCGTCGAGTATTTTCGACGCTTCTGCGTCTTCTTTAGCGCGTCGATACTTTAATCCCTTTCGACTTTGTAAATCTACTTTGCGCGATCGTCGGGCGTACGACGTTCGAAACCAACGGGAAGAACTTTCAGCCATTTTTACACCCCCCCGAGCTTGCATTTCTCGGTATTCATTATAACTTATAAAAATAGACGATCGCCACTTCGTCGTTCCGACGTTCAAACCATTTTAATATTCAGGGTTTTTTTCTAACCTTAGGAATAAATTATCATCCGTAAAGGGTATTTTTAATCAGTCGGTTTAAGAAAATTCTGAAAGTTTACCTAACTGGAAATTCGTATCGAAACGATTAATAGAAATTTATCGCACGGGGAAAAATTATAATTCAAAACGACGCGTAATAAAATGCGAGTGATTTGTATTCGGTATTACGCTTTATTAGCGCAGATAATAAAATGAAAAATTCTCTACGGCTCGTCGTTACGAGAGATAAGTTCGGTGATATATTAGCATTAATGTTAAAATTATTAAATCATCAATTACAGGACGTATTCGCGTGGCGTAAAATAAGATCGATGGGAGGAGGCGCGTTTTGCAAAAATGTTTTTTCATCAGCGCGTTGTAATTTACGATTAAAATTGTAAAATCAGATTTGTTCTCTCCGCTGAGCCTCACCATTGATGTTATTTTGTAATTTTAATTATTAGTTCATGAATTTCTGATGGGTAGCGAATTTGAAAGCGCTGGGCAAAATTGTGGTCACGTGGGTTAATGTAATTTATACTTGGATTTTAGTATATTAATACGAACCATATTATAATCAAAGGTTGATGCAGATACCATAAACCTTGATGAGTATCTTTTTTTTTTCGAACATCTGAATCAAATATGCACTCGAGGTTTATTCTTATTTGGTTATTACAGCAATTTTTTCGAAGAATGAGCAATATAAAAGTTCCATTTAAAAATAAAATGTATACATTCTCGTCAATATTTTATTTTGTGCAGAAATGAGCGCAAAAAATATTCCTATGGCGTAATTTGTCAAACATTCGTGTCGCAAAGGCGAAATGTAGTTCGTGCTCATTTAAAATTGAAATTAAAAATCTGAAACGGTGAAATATGAAAACGTAAAATTTGATAAAAAATAAAGGGTTTAAAGTGAAAATTCGCGATTATTGTTCGTAAACCGCACAGAATAGACAATTCGACTACTTTCTGATGGAAATTAGTCTCGTCTTGTTGACCAGGTGTTCAGCACCGCTTCCACGGACGACACGCTTTCTTCTGCGGCGCCTCCGCGAACGACACTCGTCCAATTACTTTCGTTCCGAGTTTTCCCGCGCTTTCTGCGTCATTTTCGGTCACGACGACGACGACGAAATCCGCTCTTGGCCGCTTTCGAATTTCTTCGTTCCACCGATTTTTCCCTTTGGAAGCAATTATTCGAAGCGGTCTCGCCGGATACTTCCGCCGACACGCTTTCACGAACGATCCTCCGCGGATGCTTTTTCGATCGGGCAGGTCCAATGAAAATTAGGTTTTCAGACGACGTTCTTATGAAACTCGGAGTCGCCTTGTAAGCAGATGCCCGGTTTACAACTTTTTCTTTCGTTCGGAGGATTTTACTTTCGCTGAGAAACCATCGGGAGAAAGATTTGATATCCAAATTCGAATATATGAATTGTGATTTTTGAAAGAACCATAATGTATGTTTATAATTTGTGGTAAAATTAACTGAACACGAAAAATGCATCCCTATTAGTAACCTAACCTAACCAAAGTAAAAATCGTTCTTTGTCACTAATTTGATTTTATCTTTCTGTTTCAGGTAAGTCGTGAAAACCCAGCGTACACGAATTCGCGGCTAATTTCCAAAGAAATTTCCCATCGCAGGTATTTATTATAATCGTTCATTGTTAAGAAGGCAGTGTTAGGTTATCTCATAAGTACGTAACTTTCCACGATGGGTACTTAAGGTGGGAATAAACAACAACTTCTATAAACTTCACCATATAATAGCTTTTATTATCTACAAATTCTTTTACATCTTCCAGTCCATTTCTCGTGTTGGATCGGACCATAATTATATCACTGCATTATAAATTTGCGTTGCTCATTTCGCGAATCGTTTCTCAGTTCTTTCTCATCTCGTTCGCCCAGTTTCAAACGGTACTTTGATTAATTAAAACTGCGAGATCGTTATATTTAAAGCACAATGTTGAAACATTAAACTCTCCTATCGATCTATCCGTCTATGCTTGTCTCGTTGTCCTACTTATCTGGAAAAAGCGAAGAAATAAAACGCAGACTAACAAATCTCGTTCATGAATTTTTTAAAAGTCAGCCCTTGTCATTCTGGCGAACTGTCGAAACTGGAATCGTACAGAGGGCGTAAATAATCATACAACGATGTTACGCGGGAAATTTAAACTTTCCATATTTAGTTATCAAATGTGTTTTAGAACTTTATAACCCCCATAACTCATAAAATGACGTTGTTGGAGATTTCAGTTATCAATCAACCCTTCTCAGAAAATCTAAAACCTTAATATTTGCCACGTAGCTTGGACCCAAGTCGATCAATTTTGCAATGGCGGTTCCGCGAAGACTCGCGTGTCGGTGTTCCGGATGACGCATAACGGGTGTCGCGTGAAAAAGAAGCCAGATAGGTGGGGCTGTGGTTAACGGCCCATTAGACCGCGACAGGGTAACCCCGGCCGCACCCTTAAAGGCCATCCAATAATAAAATCCGCGTCATTTGGCTAAAAGCTACCACGAAGGGTATCTGGTATCAAGGTGTGGCTCCAACCCTTATCACGCGAGTTCTCCTCCATCGAGTTTACCTTCCTGCGCCTCTTCCTCTCCTCTCTCTCTCTCTCTCTCGCTCTCTCTCGCTCTCGCTCTCGCTCTCGCTCTTGCTCTTCCTGTATCCCGCCCTTCTTTTTCTTTTTCGTTATTTCTCGCTCGTCCATCCCCCTGGAGGATCGCTCGTCATCGTGAATGGGCGCGCGAGCGCCGCGTGCACCGGCCCGGGGAGAGTTTATTTTAATTGAATTTTGCAACTAGGCTAGCGCCTCGTAACGGGAAAAGCTGCGCTCGCGGGAGAGACCAGACCGCGGTTAGACTGCTCACAATGGCCATTGTTTCGCGACGGGGTACCTCGATAATTGTGAATCCGTTCCACATGCATTTTTTTCGTCCCACGGAACGACGTGCGAGCGAACGTTGCGGCCTGAGATCCCCGAGTTTTCAGGTAACGGTAACGTTCGGCTGCCTCGCGCGTTTACAGATGGAAAGAATCGTACTCGATTAATGGACGATAAAAACTCCTCCTGCGGCCGGGTTTAATTGAACTGTTGCCCGACGGAGAAGCTTTTATCGGCCCGACGGGATGCTTAATACGATTGTATAATCCACGGTGTGTAATTTTTATCGAACGAACGGACCGTCAAAAGTGTTTTATTTCCCCATTGCGTATGTCTGCGGTAGATATACGTTGTATAGTACGGGCCTCGATATAGCGAGGTCGTAAACTCGAGTAGGTGTTAAAGTTTAGACGTTTCAGCTCCCGAAACAAGTGAATTGACAGAAATACGAGCAGTTAAGGACCTTACGAAGAAATGTTTTATCTAGTGTCGCCATTTTTAGGAAGTCATTTTTAGAGGTCTTATTCAAGTCTTTAATATCTTAATTTACCTGCTTATAATATATGCATTTAGAAAATGGAAGAAGGTAGTGCAGTTATGCTCAAACAAAATGTCATGTACGGCCCTAAGTGCCCTAACAGTAGTCAGTTCCAATCTTCAAGAGTTTAGTTTACCACCTCGCTATATTGTGGCCCCCGGACTACACGGTAACGATTCTTAGTTTCGTAGACGGAGATGAAATTCGACACCAGCAGACATTTGTACACAAAGCTATCCTCGAGCCTCTGAGTCGCCATTCTTTTTTTTTTGTCGACGACCGTTGTCGACGACCGAAGAAAAGGACGAGTGAGAACGCGCGAGAGAGAGAGACAAATTTCTCCTGTATACAAATCGTCGCGGGCACTCCAGCTCGTATCGTTTTTCAGATGTCGTCTTTCGCGCTTCACTGGCTCCAAGGGGCATCCCCCCCAGTTGGAAGGGATAGAAGTGTTGAACTTACAAATTCACGGAATTACGTCTGTGGTTCAGTCTGAGAATCGTCACTGTATCGTAAGGTGAAAGAAAAGTCCCGTAGCAAGAGAGTTTTCTATATTTTTGTTGCACGTTGAAATAGTCTCGCTTTCTGAAACTAATTTGATATTTAACACACGTTGACTGCCAGTATAAAATCCTGAAATTGTTTACGAGACCAAAACTCTGATTTTAGGCAATTGTAAACTTCACGACTTAAAAGTTGTCGTAATAGTTACTTTTCTAACCTCTTTAAAATTTACAAAGCCTATTAAAATTTTCTTTAACATTTCATCTTGAGAATTCATTGTTTTAGTTCCACTGTTAAAAGTTGTGTCATCTATATATGGGTGACGTGGCAGTTGAAGTGTTAAATATGTTTAATATCGGGGAAGATCAATGGCCGAAAAATCGACTCTTATTTAAGATCCAACGTGACGGTAAAGGCTCGATGTTACCTCGTATCTTTACGAGATTATTTATCCCAAGAATGTTGTACGTTTCTATTTGATATCGCTTGGAGCAAGTTCCTGGATCAGAGGGAAAAACGCATCCCGCGTTTTCGTCACCGTTGAACGCGTTTCAGACTGGTCGTGCCACGCGGAACCGGGACAGGTTCACAGGTGGCATTCGCGCGGGCATTTTGTTTTTTGTTTTCGACCGCGGGCTTCCTGGATGACGCGGAAACGGGCAACGATCCTTCGCCGCGGCGTTTCCCAAACCGTGCCTCCCTTGTGAAACGTTTCGCGAATAATAAAACTCTCCGTTGCGTAACGCGACCGTTCCAGGGACCCGATAAAAAACAGTGCCTGAGAATCGTGCCGGGGAATTTTGCAGGATTTGCGTACGGTGTTATCTAACGAGGACATCTAATGGCTCTGTAGACTCGGCCACTTATTGTTCGAGCATTGATTAGTTCGTGCACACAAAAGAGAGGAATTTGAAAGATAAAATACAACGTGAAAAGTGGTTCGATCGCGATTGGTTCAGCAGATTTTGAGATAAAAAAAAAAGAATTCTAAATTAAATACCTTGGCTGCCGGATCGAAACTTTCGATCAAAAATCTTTTCGGTATTTATTTTACGGTGCTTTGTAAGAAAAAAAATTGTACAGGACAAAGTGGGAGTTTTATTTTTACGGATAGAGGGCGTGTTTGGGGGGGAATGAAAATTGTTTGGGAAACACTGGGGTCCGGTGGCTGTCGAACGGTACAAAACGGGTCGGAGAGGGTGTCGAGCGTCTCGGGTCAGTTCGATCGGTTCCCGGTTGGCGTTCCGGGAACCGGTTTTCCGCCGATGGAACATTAACACCAGCGGTTCTCCGCGTTTCGCGGCGATCGCGTGATTTACGGCCACGGGGAACAGTGAAAAGAACACGAAACTCCGCGGGTAGTCCGTGCTTAGAAAGTTGCCATCGCTGCGAACGACGCGCGTTATCTGGAGCGAACGGTAGCTACGCTCGCGAAACGACATTTCGCACGACACCGTTTCTGGATGTTCCCCCGACACGCGCAACTTGCACCTGGACAGCCTGATCGACGTATGAAATTGCTCGAGGGACGAGCATTTTCGCGTTACGGGTGTATCTTTGAGTGCTTTTCGAATATTTCCTTACAAAACTCCAGGGGCTTTTTCCACCGATTTTTACCCAAAAATAAAAACAAATTTTATCAGAGTTCCGGTACAGATTTAAACTCCATTTCAAGCTTTTCGTCGATCGTTTCTCTGTATTAAAATGTCAAGCTATTGTTGGTCCTGTTTTTAAACTAAAATGAATTGCTAAAATTTTACTTTTTATTTATATACGGTGCTACTCGGAGAGATTCTAGAGGCCAAAATAAGTCGAAAATCAAGAATTCTAATTTGTTGATTGAAGCTTCGTTAGAAAGTTATTAAAAGAATTATTGTTAAATTATTAATAAAATTTGTCTACCTACTCGAATTTTTTTCTCGAAAGTGCGTAGGATTACGGAAGTATGTGTATTCACTAAATGTGATTGTAATTGACCCCTGCAACTAAAAATAATTTTTTTAGAAAGATCTGAAATTTTTTTTTTCGCCGAAATTTCTGAACCTACTCGAATTTTTTTCTCGAAAATGCCTAGGATTTCGGGCTTATATGTATTGACCAAAAATAATTGTAATTCACTCCTACAACTAAAAATAATTTTTTTAAAACGATGTGAAATTTTTTAATTTTGCCGAAATTTCTGCACCTACTCGAATTTTTTTCTCGAAAATGCGTAGGATTTCTGGGATACATCTATTGACCAAAAATGATTGTAATTGACCCCTGCAACTAAAAATAATTTTTCCAGAACGATTTGAAATTTTTTCTTTTCACCGAAATTTCTGAACCTTCTCGAATTTTTTTCTTGAAAGTGTGTAGGATTTCGGGGATACGTCTATTGACCAAAAATGATTGTAATTGACCCCTACAACTAAAAATAATTTTTCTAGAAAGATTGGAAATTTTTTTTTTTTTCGAAATTTCTGAACCTACTCGAATTTTTTTCTCGAAAATGCGTAGGATTTCGGGGGTACGTCTATTCACCAAAAATTATTGTAATTGAGCCCTGGAACTAAAAATAATTTTTTTAGAACGATTTGAAATTTCTTAATTTCGCCAAAAAATTTTCCAAAAACAACGAAGCCTCAATGAACAAATTGTTATTCTTGATGTTCGTCTTATTTTGACCTCTAAAATTTCTGATTAAAATTTTTCCCAGAGGTGGCCGAACACCCTGTATATAGATAACTGAAGTATAGTTTGCTAATTCGTCACAGTTTCGTTGATGATTTTGCATTTTAAAAGTTTCCACGAATTTCGAATAGAAATTTCAACTCCCGGAGTCTTTACAGCGGAGAAAACGTAATGTTTTTGTCCCACTAAGGTAATTTCAACTCCATCGAGACCGCGTGGCTCGTTTATAAATTTTTAACGCGTGTAACTAACAATTCGGCCACCCGCTGCAGTCGAGAAAGTTAGACGTAATTTAGTGACTCGCGTGAATCAAATAAACATCGCAAGAAGACAGCCAACAGAATGAAACAGTAGTTTGGATGGAAACTTCGAATTACGTCGGAAGTACGTGGCGAATTTTGAAAGGAATTATTCTAGCGACACGAGGTCTTCGCAAAGTTGCATATTCTAATCAAACTTTTACGCGAACAGAAATAATTCCGTTCGTTACGATTCTCCGTGTATTTTTATCTCGTACGAGTTTGAAAAATTTATAGAAAAATTACTGCTCTCCGGATACTGATTACGAAACTGTTCGAAAGTAACTGTTTAACTCTAGGAACATATGGTATGTACTTATATTTTCGTAAGAACTAATTTTAATTTCTCTCCGGCGTCCGCTATTTTTAGATCCTCTTCGGGAACATTTGGTTTACGTTAGATGACCACGTGTGTATGGCTTCCTAAATGAAATTGTTCGAAAAATTTTCTTACCAAAGATCGAAAATACATCGCCTCGCCACATTGTGCAAATTATTTCTCACATAAAGTTGCCTATCTGCACAAAAATTAATAATATAATAATAATAGCCAGATTAGTGTCAAACGCAGAAATATTCGATTTTTAAAAATTTTATAATCATTAGAATTCTTCTATTATCGTCAATAGCAGTTTGTTAAATGGTCGAAAACCTAAAAAAAAAATTTCAATCGTGGCCCAAGTCGTTCAAGTTCAATTTTCCAAACTCTACGGCTCTCCCATCGTCCATTTCCGCCGTTCCGGAAACCAGCATCGATGTTTTCGGTCCGCGAGCAGCGAGTTACTCCCAAAATAGTGTTCCGTGGGATCCTTGGAAATGATAAATGAATAATACCCTCGACGTTTGGAGTTTGCGGGACACAAACTGGTCGGCTGTCGCTTGAATCGAGCCGTATCGGCGGGCAAACACGCCACGACGTTTCCAACCGATTAATTAGTCATTCCGTCGGTCTAATCGTAATACGTGAGCACGCGATTTCACGTCGCGGAACGAACGCAGCCGCGTTACGGTCAATGGGAACCGGAACGTGTGGAATACTGGCCAAGTTCGTGACTCGGTCGAATCCGCGACTCGCAATACAGAGCTTCTCCCCCCCTCCCACGCCTAAACAAAGTTTCGACCCGTTGTTCGAGCAAATTCTCATCGGGATGATTGCTCGGATAAAGATTTATCGAATCGCGATCAGAGATGGGCGGAATCTCATTCGAATAAATCGACGACCAATTAAACCAAACGGTCGTAATTTATTCCTGACAATTTTTATTTTGGTCCTCGGGAAGTATTTTATTTTATATTCGTAAATTGACTTCTATTTGCGTTCTATTAAAATTCTAAGCAACGAATTCTTGATTTAGCTCTCTAAAGCGTTGCAATTTATTCCCGACAATTTTTATTTTGGTCCTCGGGAAGTATTTTATTTTATATTAGTAAATTGACTTCTATTTGCGTTCTATTAAAATTCTAAGCATCGAATTCGTGGTTTGACTCTCTAAAGCGTTGCAATTTATTCCTGAGAATTTTTATTTTGGTCGTCGGGAAGTATTTTATTTTATATCCGAAATCAGAGCGAATACAAATTTGATATTTGTAAATTGACTTCTATTTGCGTTCTATTAAAATTCTAAGCAACGAATTCTTGGTTTGACTCTCTAAAGCGTTGCAATTTATTCCTGAGAATTTTTATTTTGGTCGTCGGGAAGTATTTTATTTTATATTCGAAACCAGAGCGAATTTTATTAGCAAATAAAAATTTTATATTTGTAAATTGACCTTTTTCTACGTTCTATTAAAATTCTAAACAACGAATTTTTGGTTTTCGATTTTATCTAGATAAGAATTTTGTGCCCATCGCTGCTTTAGAATCGTAGCGCTAGGCCGAAAGCGGCAGTAATTTCAGGAAACGATCGACGTCTGGGAATCGCTGTGCAATCGAACACCTCGACCCTTGACCTCTTTTCGTCGAAACGAATACCCGGAGTTGCGATCTTCACGATTCTCTCTCTATCCCGGTGGTTTCTGCGCTTTTTTCCAAAGTTCTCAGCGCCCCCCATTGGCACACTGTCGAAACCGAATGCGTGGGCATATTTTCTGAGAGATAAAAATTTCCTTTCGTTGTAAACGATATTAACACTTCAATGGCCGCACGTATCACGCGAAAATCGTTGTCCATCACCACTGATATTTTACACCAAAGTGAAATACACAAAGATACTAAGAATATTATTATAAACATAACCTCAATAAACGTAATAAGTTGAATGTACGATAAAATGGTAACTGATCATGCGCACGTGACAGTGGCCAACGTCTACTAACTCTCGAAGTCACGTATACGTGACAGCGGCCATCAAAGTGTTGAAATACGTATCTTGGTTGAAATGCCTGTGACCGTCGCAGACAGTCTTTAATTTATCCCCATTTTTCACATTAAAAAGTTGCTCTTCCTAACCTAATTCCTCGCAAGTCGTGCGCCCCAGTTCCAATTTTCCACGCTAGGTGGAAGAGAATCGATCTCGACGCGGATCGTAATCTAATCTTTCCGCCAAAGTTTGCCGGTGCAGTTCGTTCGCCGCGCAGTTTGAAAACGTTAGTTTCGCGAATCGTAAATCGTTCTTGTACACCCTGTACAAGCCCGGAGGCCGAGGCGAACGCCTCCGGGGGAACGAATAATTCCTTCGGCTCCGCATTCACGGATGCCTCGTTGTTTTTCTGCCCGTCTTAATTGTTGCGTCCCGATTGTTCCCGATGGCTATCGAACCAGTTCTCGAATCGTGCCTCTATAGAACCGGAACCCGGCTCCTCGGACCAGGAATATTCTGCGATTACCTGGCTTTCGTCAGATTTAGTAGAGAACGATCGGTCCTGGGAAATATCGAGATAAGTCTCCCATTCTTTAAACCGTTGTGTTTCAATTTAGCAAGGGGAATAAATAAATTGGTTGATCGTTAACACTAGAACTGCCAAACCAGTCAAAATTCGTAATTTCTAATAAAACTTGTAAAAAATTTACTCGACTGAATTTTTGAAAACACTTATTTCAATTTCTTTGGTACAAATAAACACACAATAATAATTGTCGGTAGTTCTAATGTTAAACAATCTTTTCTCGAAAGTAAAAATTGCTATAAAATGTATTATTATCTCTGTCCACGATGATTTACTTTGAATTAGTAATTAAATATTTACATAAGAATTTCTTAGCATTCTGTCATAAATATACAACAATTTTGTCACGTAACAAAGTAGAATCCTATTACAAGGGAGGGGGAGAACCACCCCCTGAAGCGTATACTTTATGTATACTTTATTTAAGAATTTTTATTCATAGGTAGCTATCACACACAATATTTAGATTTTTCCCAAAGGTGACGAAAGTAATTTCCAACTTTATTTTCCAATTTTTAGAAAGTAAACAATTTCAAAATGGCGGAGTTACGACGACGTCCCCGACAAACACCGGGGCACCTTAGGTATGAAAAATGTCGATCCCCGGTACATGAACAACGTTCCATTATCCAGCAGTCTAGAATTTTCTACGAAGTGTTTTTTACGATGGAAACGGTCGTTAGTGAAAAATAGAAACGATTATCGATCGGTAATGGTGTGTATCGAATTCGAGACGGCATCGCGATGCAAGTCGATAGAGATTTGGAATCGAAGAGTCGTCCGGTGACCTGTCGCGTGTATTTTCGGTGTCTGCCGTGGAATCAGGAATGCGGCGCGAGCAACGAAGACACCCTGTATATTCCGTACACGCAGTCAGGTGAGCTAACGGTGCTCTGAAGCGGTTAAGTAACGGGCTTCTCCGCTATTTGTCGTTGTACTTTTATTTCACGCAAACAGAGCCCGGGTTTCATATATATATATATATACATATATATATACACATATATATAACAGTATACATATACTGCTTCTTCTTCGTTTTGATTTATCGACGCGTTCCTCTTCCTTTTCTCACGCTATGCTTCCATTCGCCTCCCGGTGTTCCGGCTACACGCTTATCGTCCAAAGAATCGTCGATTTCTGAGCGTTTGCTGCACGGGACCAGATCGGATATAGTTAACACATTGCAGGATGGGAAAGTGTGTTTTTCCTCGGGAACAAGCGATTTATTTCTCTATTTTTTATCAACCCATTTCCATCATTAGCGTCGTACATACTCGTGCAATTTTCCTGGACATTATCACCGGATATACAGGTTGTTCGACATTGGGAAAAATTTTAATGGGAGACAAAAATCAACAATATCAATTTCTTGACTGAGGCTTCGTTAAAAAGATATTGAAAAATTTCAAATCGTTCTGGAAAAATTATGTTCGGTTGGGGGGTGAATTACAATCATTTTTGGTTGATATACATATCCTCGAAATCCTAACCGTTTTCGAGAAAAAAATTCAATAAGTGGACAAATTTTTTGACAAAATCGAAAACTTCGGAATCGTTCTGGAAAAATTACTGTCGGTTGTGGGGGTCTATTACAATTATTTTTGGTCAATAGACATACCCCCGAAATCCTACCCACTTTCGAGGAAAAAATTCGAGGTGTGAAATTTTTCGACAAAAGTAAAAATTTCAAATCAGTCTGAAAAAATTATTTTTGGTTGCGGGGGTCAATTACAATCATTTTTGGTGATTACACATACCCTCGAAATCCTAACCATTTTCGAGAAAAAAATTCAGTAAATGGACAAATTTTTTGACAAAATCGAAAACTTCCGAATCGTTCTGGAAAAATTATTTTCAGTTGTGGGGGTCGATTACAATCATTTTGGGTGATTACATATACCCTCGAAATCCTAACCATTTTCGAGAAAAAAATTCAGTAAGTGGACAAATTTTTCGACGAAAGTAAAAAATTTCAAATCAGTCTAGAAAAATTACTTTCAATTGTGGGGGTCAATTACAATCATTTTTTATCAATAGACATACCCCCGAAAGCCTAACCATTTGCGAGAAAAAAATTCAGTACGAACGAAACTTTAAACGTTAATAACTCTTTAACGAAGCCTCCATCAACAAATTGGTATCCTAGATTTTCATCCTATTTTGGCCTCTAGAATCTCCCATTATACGCCCATTTGCGTTATAAAGAACTAGTAGCCGAGAACGAATCATTTATTTTATAATAAAGAGTAAATAATTTGTCGATTGATTTCGATCGTATAAATTTTACATAGGTGGATTCTAATAAAAAAAATGGGTCTCTGAAAGTAAATGATCCCTGCCGCAAAGCCTACCGCTGGGTAGCGGTAAACGCGTAGTAGGTGAGGTAATTCTACCGCCATGGGTGAGTCACATGGATGGAGGTAAATCTACCTCCTGCAGGAACATGTTAAAACACTATTCCTGTTCAACTGTAACTGGAATTTATATCCCCGCTCGTTGAGAATAACCGAGACTGGTCGTTTCTCCGGATCCTTTTCAAACAATTATAAAATCATCTGTGTAGCTAGAAATTATTAAAATTACGTATTATTTCATCAAACCTCTGTATGAAACTTTGTTAAAAAATTTCTCTCACGCTCGTGGCAGCTAGTAGAATATTTTAAAAAATTCTAACATCTACCATTTCGAGTATTTAATATTTTTAATATTAATATCTTTGATAATTAATATTGAAATTGATACGATTTTTTAAAAAATACACTGCTAGATCTCTGTCTACTTTTTACGAGTAAATAAATCCTTTCGCGTACGTCCGTTGTTTTCGTTTCAATTTCACGCGTGTTTGCTCGTATAAAGGTATAACGACTGGGGAAAAATGGACTCTAAAATATTTCTGACCGTGGTAAAATAATCGTACATCAACGGGCCACCACTGTGTGGTAGCGAAGTGCAAATTGGCCCCCGGGCAAACATGAGTTTGACACGCCTGTGCTAGATGTAAACCATTCGTCGGTTGGGCCAATAGGAAGGAAAGGTCGGAGTTTGCGTAAAAAACGTGTGGACAAACCAATTTCATTTAAAGTAAAAACTATATTTACCGACGAAAGTAGATGCAACGTTTTTAGAAACGGTGGGGTAAAAAGGTAATCGCGAAAAGCAGCGATCCAGTTCGACGAAGAAAATTTACGAACGAACGTCGAACGTGGCAACGGAACAGACAATTTATGCATAATCGAGCACGCTGTGGATGGAATTTATTTATTTAAATATATCGAAAAATAATTTTAACGACTATTCGTCAAATAAAAAATAAAAGGAGGCTGTTTGACTTGGAGAGGTTATGTTGATCCAAGCGAAAAGTTTTGTTCCATAGAATATTAATAGATCACAATATAAAATTCGTTAAATGTAATTAGACTGTTCAAGTATTTTTACCTTGGACTAAATATATTTTGTGCGGTTAAAGAAGATTCACACATATGTTATTATCAAGATTGAGAACTCTAATTACATGTAACTGTGTTGCACAAACACGCTCTATTAGGAGGCCTCTAAAATTAACCTGAATATATTTCCCATATAAACAGTTTGTGGAAACTGCACGTTTCTATCCGGTCGAAGCAATTGTTGGTTTTTGGGTTTATCCAACGTCGACCACAATCTATCGAAATTCCTGTGGCCAAAACTTTTAATTCGTCGGTCGCGCTGAATCGAAACTCGATCGCAACCCCTCGATACTAGGTTAGGTCTGCAACTATTCGAACAGTTTACCGTTTGCTGTATTCGACAAATATTCGAATATTGCTACTTAAATGTAATAATTGCAACTTGCACATAATATAAATAAAATTAGAACTACAGCAAATTTTGGGTAACTGCGAGAAACATTAGATTATAAAAGCATGGTTTTTAGTTCCGAGAAAGGCACGAGCCGAGCTGTGGCGCTCGACTTTGTGTCTTGCCGAATGTAGAAAAGGACAGGGAACAAGAGATAAATAAGAATAACACAATGCGTGACTTATTTTTTTTTATTTTTTCTCAACGAGACCTTTGACAATGTTTGCAAAAATACTTGCGAGTTCTTTTTTTGATTGGATGGAGGCGATTCCTGGGGCCTTCTGCATAGCAAGTTTGTAGGTTAGAATCAATAATACGCTCTGTCTCGGTCTGGCGCGCGAGATATGGTAATGTACGGGGTCGAAATCTAGATTCGGTTCAATTCAGCCTCGCGGAAAGTTTTACTGGCCAGTTCCACCGTTCATTACCACTCGCAGATGCACGAACATTTCAGCGGCCGGGTTCTCCGGCGCTCGTATCGAAAAGTTTCCGGGCCGCGCGTGTGTTTCGACTGCACCCGTTTGCCAGCCTTAGAATGGAAACGGGAGTTCGCGGAGGTACGCAAGGGACAGGCTTTTATATTCCCGCGCGTTTCCACGCCTCGTTCTTCACGGTAATTTCCCGTTCGGAGGAACAAAACGTCACGCGACGGATCGCCGATCCGCCCCAGCGAATTAATTTTCACGACCATCGTGGAATTTCTATTTTCATTACAAGGTTGATCCCTTCTACACAAATTATATACAAAATATATACACTATCAGGTAGTTAGTAAAAATAAAAAACTGATGTATTTGAGCATAGATAAGTACACGTTACCGTGTAATAAAGGCGAGGTGCAATTGCATGCTATTATTAATCTAACCTTGAATGCATCACGATCAGATTACGATAAAATTGTATACCGCGAGGAAAAGTGTTGGACAGAGTTTAAAACACGCGGTCTTGACGCCGTCAGCTATTGGTCGCTCGTCGAGTGGCGAGAACCAATCGCGCGTTTCTTTTTACGTAACCTAACCCTTCAGCGTTTCTTCTGTTCCCGCGTCTTGGAACCGTGGCACGACGAACACGCGTCGTAGAACGATTTCCCTCTGCAAATACGAAATGTTCGTGAATCGAGTGTTTATTTAGAACAGATCCATCGTACTAACAAAAGGAGAACAATAAAGTAGCAGTGTAATAAAGTTCATTAGCAGTATTTAACAGTGAAATAGGTTGTCCCACGTACGCGGGAATACGCCAATTGATAAGGAACGAATCATGGTAGTTGGGAAAGGGTGAGTTATAGTGATGGACCGGGACAGTACGAGAATGAATCGTATTCGGATGCACGATAAATTAGCATGGATCAGTCGTTGCGTTCGTAACAAAAATTCATCCTAACGACACTCGTGATTTGTATTCTCCCGTAGGATGGATTTATATATGCAGTACAAAATAACGGTGTTTTCGGAATGTTTTATCCCTGCCATTATTACCCGCTCGAAAAAAAAATCTTCCGTCGCGTTTTCAATATTTCCGTCATTCGGCGATTAATTTTCAGCTCTCGATGCGTTTGTTTCGAAATAAATTTTAACGAGACAGCCCCCGCGCGCGTACAATTGTGTTTCTCTTTTTATCGGCCGCGAGGGTGCAGGTCGGTGTTTGATCTCCGATCAATCTGAGATGCCCTCGAATCGGCGCGTGTCAAGTTGGAAACAAACGGTGTCAAACCGTGTGTCGCGCGCGGTCGATCGGCAAAACCGTAACGCGCAGAATTGAATACTCGCGACGCGGCGCGTCAGAGGAACTAAAAGCGCGTTATCGAAACGCCGCCGCGGCACGATATCCGCGCCGTTATCAAGGTTCCTCCGCGATCGTTGTGACAATGCGAAACGATAAAACGATGGCGGCGGATGCATGCTCCGATTCGAGACCGTTTGATGTCTGCATTACATCGATCTTTCGCGGACGGTTCGTGCAATACCAGTGGTGCACAAGTCCGGCCCACGGGCCAATCCCATCCCTCCCTCGAGTTCATCCCACCCACAAACTACAAATATCAAGATCTAATTTGTAAAGTGCAATGGACGTTTTCATAACTATGCGTCGTACCAACATTGCAACGATTCTTTGTACGTAGGGAAATCAAAAAGGTTTTCTTATTTAATTTATAAGTTCAGAGGTTACTGAAAATAAATTTAGATAGGATTCTTGAATTTTAACGAGGTTAAATGGCAATCGACACGCTCGATGCAAAGATGGAGATTTTTCTAATCGATTGCCAACGTCTTTTATCGTGTTATTTATAATCGTAGAAACGGTTGCACACCACTGGCGCGTTCACACAGAGAACCGATAGGCGGTGACGCTATTAGCGACAAAAAGTTATCGCAACAGGAACGCGCAGTGCGTACGAACGATTTCTCTTCCTCTTCGGGGATCGCTGGCAACGTCCTGCCGCGTCGAAAGTGCGACGTGTCGGCGATTGTACTCGGTCGTTCGACTATAAACAATCGGGGGGAAAAAAAGGGATCGCGAAAAAGTGCAGTTTTCTGAAAGACAATACGTTCTTTCCCTTTTTATTTGTCCCCTCCTTTTCCCGCGACCGTAAAATGGAAAGTTGGCCGGCGTTGTTCGTCCAGTTTCCGTCGTCTCGAGATCCTAGAGGGCGCCTGGTTAGCTTCTAAATTTAATTAAAACAAAATGGCGTCTATGTCTACGTCGATATATTTACTTAAACGAGGCAAAGCACAAATATTTGTCTATTTTCCACGAGAACGGACCACCGGCCGTGAAGTTGCTGCCAATTCGTAGAAACGATCGATCTTTCCGCCGTACGCCATCGCAAGAAAGGCAACCCGCAAACGCGCGCGGTAAATGTTAAAGTTGCCATTCGAACAGCACCGTTTTGAAAGTCAAACGAGCACGCTCGAAAGTTCGTTGAACCCTCTTGTTCCTACGGTAAAACCCGTTTTCACGACCGCGTTGCGAGGGATTTGGTAACGAATATCTCTTACCTAATGGGTTCTTATATCACTGATTACGCCGCGGACCACTCTGTGCCCGTAATCGAACCACGGGCTTTCCGCCAATTCCACGGCTGGACGTAATTCTCCTGGCAGTGGAAACTAGGCGCTCGCGTTACCGCCGCCATTCGTCTTTCTACCACTTTCGCGAGTCAATCGGAAATCGACCTCGTCCTTCGATGAAAAAAATCACCGTGCAGTCTCGAGACTTCTTAACCTCTAAAATATCAACCCTTGACGGTCAAATGCCGCCATTACAAATTCATTATTCCTCCTTAATTATGCACAATAAACTCAACCAAAATTATTAAAATTTCTAAATTGATTTCTTTAGAATTTTTTCAAAATTGATAAATTTATTTCTTCGTCGAATATTTTTGGTGTCCGGTTAAAAACAACTTATCACCGTTTACAGTTTTCACGAGGCGAGAGAAAAAAAAAAAATACGGAACAATGGCGCTCGTTCGTTCGTGTAAATCCGAATATCGCAGCCGAAGTGTTAATCGGATAGTTATCCGAGTTTAAATCCGACCACGGTCGATCGGCGATCGTTTTTCACCCGTCGGTAGGAATCGAACGCCGCGAGCCATTAAGGGCGGATAATGGCCGGCGTGAAGAGGGAGGGTTTTCGAAAAATCTGGCAACGATTGTCGCCACGGTCGACTCGTGCCAGATTTCTTCTCCTCGGCGTGGATACTCGAGTATAGAGCAGAGGAGAGGAGGAATCAATAGGCCTCGTATTGTAGCGCGGGATTTGTAAGCCGCCGGCGGAAACCTTACGTATTCAACAGTGAGTCACACTTCCAGGAACGTATCCCACCCCTCTTCTCTCTCACCTACGACAATGTTCCGCGGCCATTGTTTCCCACCCTTGCCAAAATCAAACGCTCTTCGAGTCTTTCTCTCTCTCCCTCTCGCGTGCTCTCTGTGTCGCGAGCTTCAACCCCATTTCTTTTTCTCACCCCTTTTCAAACGCAATCACCGTGATTTCCATTTAGGCGTTCGTTTCAGCGCTTCCTGTTCGAGGGCACTAATGACTTCTGCTGCGGCGACAGGCTCCCGCTGTAACTCCATTGAAAAACTGTGCCCGTGAATTGAGTAGCCTCTCCTCTCGACCCGTTCTTTCTCGCTTTCGAACGGATCGCGGATCGCTTGCCGTTCTGGGCCCCCTCCCCTCCCCACGAATCTACAAAGCTCCGTTCTCCTCCGTCAACCTGTTGGCCCCGTACGTCGCGTCATGCCGCGTCCACATTGCCCCGATAGCTGATCCTCCGTGTTCTCTCTCGTCGAAGAAGTATGTAAGCGAGATAGCAGGAGGAGAGAGAAAGAAACTAGAGTGCAGCGTTTCGTCCTGGTCTTGCTAGTCGACATATCCAGTACTGGCCGCCAGAGGGCTCGCTCTCTCGCAAACGTTTCGACCCTTCTGTTTCCATATATACCCTCCTCGATCGACCGTCCAATATCCCGGCGTTCTCAGGCAGCGCCTGCTAAGATTATTTTAAATGATTAACTCTTTGCATTCGAAGTTTTTTTTCATTCTTATTACCAGCAACTCGAAGCAATTTTAGTGAAAAGATCATATTTACATATAAGTAAATGATACATGCATTAAAAGAAAAGTCATCGTTGCATGTTATAATTTTTTTAATTGATCATGGATACAAATGTTATGATATATAAAAAAAACAAAAAATTATAAAATTCTGTAAATTTTGTAATCGTCCAAGCAATCGCCAATATGTAATTATTTGCATTGCCTCCATAGCGGAGCCCTCGAGTGCAAAGGTTTAATATATCGATCCTATTCGTGCAAAGAAAAGGATTTAATATACTTGGAATTTATATAAGTGGGGAGAACCCTCTTCTCTGAGGTACAAATCCACGAACAACGCGAAATTCGTCAGCCGCGATACGAAAGAGAGAGAGAGGCGAGTTGTGATTCCAATTTATTATTATCTCATATTCCTTTAACTTCTAACGAACCAACATCTAATCTTGTAACACAAGCTCGAATGAAACTGGGTATTCCTTTAATACCATGTCGAAGCTCGAACGTTCTCTGCAAATGGTAATGCGTAAGTTGCAACAACTTCGGGGGAAGTATTTCAAAAACAAACTTAAACGCTACCAATTTAGTCGTTCGCGGTACCGTGGTATCGTGAAGCATTACAATGCGAGACCAGCGCCATCCCGACTCGACTTTTGGAAGTGTGAGAATCCAAACTTTGTATTACCGCGGGGAACCGTGGAAGGCACTATGGCGTTTAGTAATACAAACTTTGGCCACCCCAGGAAACATTTCCCATCTCGGCATTATTCGTGACAAACCATCTTGCTGCCAAAGGATGCCATCTTGTTGTAATTAAAACTCGAGTATTTATAATCTTTTCACGTATCAAATTATTTGTAACGCTGGCGTTGTTTCAGTGGGCACATTACCATCTTCCTCCATTTTTTCTGTCTGGTAACGCAGGCCGTAGCCTGGTCGAACGCTACGTAGATAATTGTAACCTAATCGCTCGATGAGGTTGAAAGAGATAAGCGGCGGATTCGTTGCCTCGAGTGAACATTGGGTCGCGATAAGATAGCCGCGTGTTATTAAACATTTCGCAGACGTAATAAGCGTCTCGAGTAACCTGGCGTCCATCGTTCCGCGGAGTTTATGGTTTTCTCGGGGACCAAAGCGTCCGGCGATGACGACTGTTCTTGGAATGGTACTTTGGCTGTAACCAGTCGAACGAATCTACGTCGGTAGTAGATCGGTTATAATAGATCACTTTGTACCCGTTTAACTGCGACACTTTATTTAGAATATGACAAAGTCCTGGACTTAGCCACCTCGATGGCCGTTTCTACGAAGCTGACGCAACGACGGAGAAATGGACGACATTGTAAAAGCACACGGGATGATCGATTTTGACAGTTTATGTTTCTTAGAAATCGGTGATCATCGAGTAAACGCACCTCATTGGAAATAAAATACGTTCAAACTCGTCCTTTTGTAAATTATTCTTTTTGAAAATTTAAAGAAAATCCGTCGTTGCTTGGACGATATTGCGTTGAATATAGTCGATCTGCATACAACATTATTGCCTTATATCTACCCCTGGAGTATGCTTCCGTAGTTTGACGAGGCAAATCCGGATCACCCTGCATATAATGGCTTTGAAGGATTTTGGAAGCAGCGCAGGAAGTGATAGGATAGAGCAAAGTTTAGGAAGTGTCGTCGCGGAGAACATGGAAGGTAGAGCGAAACAGGGTCAAAACTATTTTAAACATTTTCGTGCAGACACCTGCACCGATAATAACAAAGACAATTTTCGTGGGAGGCGAGCATAAGAATATTTATAAGAAAAAGTAAACGTGTTAAAAAACTTTGTTTTAGAGGTTATATTGTATTTTAAATGAACGCATATTTTATTCCTTTTTACGTTCGTACGCGAATCTGTGCCAATTTAGTTTTCCCTTTCACACTCTTTTACCGTCATATACTCTCAAAAATTTAAGGTATATATAAACTATATATCTAAGTGCAGACGCGCATAACATGAATTCAACGGTAAACAATTAAAAGCAGATTTATTTAATGATCAATCATGAAAAATAAATTTGAATTTTCCTTGCCTTTTGAAAAGTTTTGAGCATCCTCAAAGACAGAATACTTTCCTTCCAATGGCGGATCTTCTGCCTGCAAAGAATTGCAGATATAATTAATTAATTTATCCAGAGAGATGTTGCGTGAATTTGTCCTATCTAAAACAATTACTAATCAACTTCAAAGCTTCCATTCAGCGCGATAAATTTCGAAGCAACCTCGGTTCACAGTACTATTTCACATTCTTCGCGTCAAAGACTCGTTTCCTTTCTCTTCCGCTTTTCATTCCCGTCTCTTTTTACAACAACAAACGACGCGCTGTCGTCTTGGCTCTGTCCCGAACGGGTTAACCTATATTGCAGCCTGTCGCAAACCCAACAATGCACCGTCTAATGATCAAAAACTAAATCTATAGATCTAGCTTAATATTCAGAAGAAAACAGAAGCTACGTAAATAGGTTTGTGTACGAATAGATTAAAAAGAAGATTTGTCGACGGTCGCGTCGCGTTGGGTACACCGGACACCGTCCGATAACCGAGGTGCAGCAGCTGCATTGGGCGGCGTGCAGACTGGGATGGGTTACCGCTAGGGGGACAAAAAACATCAGCGTTGATTTTCGTATACTCAATTATTTTATAGATGATTTAGTGTCTTTAGATGATTCGACTGGTATCAACTCCGATCTTCTCTACGTATAGAATCGATCCTCGTAACCTATCTGATCCTTTAAATCCCTATGCGTGGTTACATATGTTCGCGTGATCTTCCCGCGGAATTCAGTCGGACAAGGCGCGAGAGAAGGCAGAGTTCTCCAAGTTCATCGGACCTTGAACGATACAAAGAGCGATGCCCACGGGTTGGGAAAGAGGGGTCCCCCGAAGGTTTGCGCGTGGAATAATCATGAAACGTAACCGTGGCCTTGGCTCAAGCTCGAGCCGCTTCCGGAAGAGGTTAATACCCGAAACGCATCGCTGGCTCGGGAGGGCTAGAGCGTGTCGCGAGCGGGTTCGAGTTTCTCCACGCTCTCGCGTAGGGAACGAGCTGTTCGGAACGACTCCTATTTATTTGCTGAATCGTTGTCTTCGTTAAAGGTCTCCGCCGTTTTTATGATCGGGGGCGTGTAACGATCTTGCGGGACGGGAACGAGAAAAAAGCACAGCGGGTGGGTGGTCCCCCTCCCCGTAATCGGTAACGGGTAATTGGCTAATTAGAGACAAATGCGCTCCTTAAACGGGAGGGGAAATTAAACCGAAGACGCGCGAGCCAATTCGTCCGTAATTTGTTTCGCAATCTTCTTCGGTGACGTTAACCGAAAGGTCGACGCAACACGGGGAACTTTCCGTCGACGCGTTTGTCGGTTCTTGTCCGCGTTTACTGTTGTTCCGTAATAGAATTCGATGCTTTATCGTTATTAGAGGTTAACTGTTCCCGTTGGTACCGGTAAACGTCGAAGAAAAATACTTGTAGTGCATTTGACAATAATTGAAGAATTCTATAAGCTTGTGGAAATTAAATTTAAATTCTATCCGAACGTTTCGACTGAATTGCTTGCTTTGAGGTTAAAGAGTAGTTGCGTTGTTCCTCCGATAGAGGCGCTAGCAGTAGACAGACGTGACAATTACTTTCTGGTCTGGTTTACATGATTTAATGGTATCCCTTTTCATTGTCGATAGTTTATTGATAATTATTAACATATTAATAGGATGAATAAACAGTGAAGCAAAATATAACGTCTATTGCAGTCACTGAGTTCCATTTATTTTTGTTCGACGCAAACTGACTTGCACTTGCTCGTGGCCAACTTGTTGCTAGGAACAAACAGAATGTTTGTGAGGGGCGGACTCAGCAAAGGGACACGTAGGGTAAATGCGTTTTAAAAATTCTTCGTAAAGGCGAAGTCGACAAAAAGTTCTTGTGTAAATATAATATAATAATAAAGGCGCAAGAACATTTTGTTGAGTTTGTTCTCCAGAAAAATGCTTGAAACGCCATTCTCTCTATGCTTCTGTCCAGTTGGGCCTTACAACTCCTTGAAACCGAAACAAAACCCTGATGTTTCTCTGATTGTTTTCCGGGCACATAAAATGTTTAAAACAGAAATTCCGTATTTTGGGAAATTTTTCTTGAATATTACAGTCTACTGACATAAATAATCACTTGCTCGGTGGAGGAAAATTTACACACGGTGTGGTGTAAATTTCAACGGCGCTGATTGCCAACTTCGATGTTTGCGTCTCTGGCATGCAATCGCCATCGCTGGAATTCCAATCTCACCACGTGGAAACATTCCTCCGCCGAAAAAAAAAAAATGGTTATTTATGTGTGGAAGATACGCCTAACAATCGTGTGCTATTCACGACTATTACCGTACCTGTGATTTCTCTAAGGAATTTTTCAAAATCCAAATTGTACAATGTCTTTGAGCGACTCTACCCATTTTTACATATTTTCAAAAACTGATTTCATTTAAAAAAAAACAAACTTTGATTTCAAACAATTGTTGACTATATAAATCAAAGTGTATCGTGGTACTTATTTTTGTAAAAAATACAGAGCGAATTTAAATTTTAAATATTCATGTATTTTTATTTTATGCGCATACCCGGTTAGAAAGAAATTTGCGTAAAAATGACACGAGAACGTCGAATGGAAACAATGAGTCGACGGTGGAAAAAAAAAACATTGAAATTAGGTCACGTCTTTACGTTGTACGATGTAATTAGAATCAAACGGATAGAATTCTGAAATGCCCACGTCGGTAATCGTAGGCAGAAACGGCATGGCGAGGAGTAGGTCATTTACATCTACCGAAACGTAGAAGTAATTACGTAATGGCGGAAAAATCGTTCCACGAATTTAACAAATTTCTGCTTCGTTTTTTTTTTTGTCGCCTTTGATCGTCAAAAACGAAAGAATCTTTGGAAGGAGTGGAAGCGATAGCGTAATTGATTTTGAGAAGGTTTCGATGTAATACGTGGAATCCAAGATGGCGTCGGGTCTTGTAGGGCTTAGATAACTTCGATGTTTATAAGTATAGGCGGCGCAGAGTCCGGTCGACCGCGTAGATAAGAAACTGTGCAGATAAGGGTGGATACTCTAGATTCTCTCTTTCAATGGCACAATGAATTTGCAACTATACGCCGGAAAACGTACACCAATAAAGTTTCGCGGTCGAACGACACATGCACGAATAATTGTGTCCCCTCAAAAGAGACCGACAACGCCATTTGAAGACTGACTTCCGGTTAGAAACCGATTCCGTAAAATACATCGATACGATCGTTCCACTGTATCCTGTCGAGAGCTAATTTGTCCTCGATCGACGTACATTAATATTTTTATACACACACTTTTCGTATAAAATTGATTAATCTTTCTAATTAAAGATATATTTTTTAATAGTTGTACTACTGTCGTATATGCAACAAGCTATGGGTTATTTCTTTTTTATATTAAAGCAGATTTTTAAGGTTAGGTACAGTAAACGTCACTCGAACGATCTACAAACAAAAATGGCGGACAATTTAATAGAGTTGATATCACTGTCGTATGCAACAAGCTATGAGTTATTTCTTTTTTATATTAAAGGAGATTTTTAAGGTTAGGTACAGTAAACGTCACTCGAACGATCTACAAACAAAAATGGCGGACAATTTAATAGAGTTGATACTACTGTCGTATGCAACAAGCTACGAGTTATTTCTTTTTTATATTAAAGCAGATTTAAGGTTAGGTACAGTAAACGTCACTCGAACGATCTACAAACAAAAATGGCGGACAATTTAATAGAGTTGATATCACTGTCGTATGCAACAAGCTATGAGTTATTTCTTTTTTATGTTACAAAGGATGTAAGGTTAGGTACAGAAACGTCACTCGAACGATCTACAAACAAAAATGGCGGACAACTTAATAGAGTTGATATCACTGTCGTATGCAACAAGCTATGAGTTATTTCTTTTTTATATTAAAGCAGATTTTTAAGGTTAGGTACAGTAAACGTCACTCGAACGATCTACAAACAAAAATGGCGGACAATTTAATAGAGTTGATACTACTGTCATATGCAACAGCTATGAGTTATTTCTTTTTTATGTTAAAGCAGATTCAAGGTTAGGTACAGAAATTTCACTCGAACGATCGACAAATAAAAATGGCGGACGTGAGAATCGAAAGTAGTGTCGCTGTTATTAGAAAATAGTATAAATTGGGAAGGTCGAGTAGCAGGGAAAAGTTTAACCCGGTGCGGTTGACAAGGCAGGTCCCAGACTCGATGCTCTCCTCTCCGTCACGGTCAAACCGTACCCACGTTTGTCGGTCAATTAGAGTCCAGACCGAGTACCGGTAACATAGAGGCGAACGGTTTGTCGGTGAACGTCCGCAGGGGGTCGTCGACCCAAGCCAAAGCCAACCCAGCCCTCCCTCCTCTACGTTCGTCGACTTTTAACGTCGCTTTTACCGCACTCCGCCTCGAACGCGGACGTTCTCCCAACTTCTCCAGTTTCTCGACCTTGATCCGTAACTTTTTTTTTTTTAAAGTCAACTGGGCCCGGGGTGTCGGTGTTGGGTCTCCTGCCCCGGTAACAGGAGAGAGATATGTCGTCATCGAGCCCCGGAGATTACGTTACTCGGCACTGATCCGCACGATCGACTCCTCGTAATCCTTAAACGAGTCTTCTAGCAAAGCAGACGGAAAAATAACCATTCTTTGTGAATCGTGAGAGTTTCTTTTTACTTCCAAATAGCCAAAAATCTAGGAGCTCGACAATGACATTTATAGGTTATTTCGAAAACCAACATGGCTGACATTGTGGTGGCCATCTTGCTCGTTCGAAACTAGGGAATCAAATTGTCATAGTCAAAATTCTATAGTTCACATTAATAAAATTTAAATTAAATAATTTTTTAAATTTTTATTATTTTAATAATTAATGGTAATTCTATATTTTAGTTTTGACAATGACATTTATAGGTTATTTCGAAAACCAATATGGCTGACATCGTGGCGGTCGTTCTTATTAGTTCGAAACAAGGGAATCAAAATGTCATAGTCAAAATCTCATAGTTCCAGCTGTAAATACACATTAATAAAATTTAAATTAAATAATTTTTATTATTTTAATAATTAATGGTTATTCTACATTTCAGTTTTGGGAAAAATGTATTTAAAGTATCTGGTATCGTGTTATTTTATTGCTGGGAGTTCCGACAATGACATTTATAGGTTATTTCGAAAACCAATATGGCTGACATCGGTGGCGGCCATCTTGCTCGTTCGAAACGAAGGAATCAAAATTCTACTTAGAGTTTCAGCTGTAAATATATTTCAGTTTCGAGAAAAGTGTGTTTTAAGTTTCTGATATCGTTATTGGACTGTTGGGGGGTATCCTTTCCCTCGAAATGTAAATTTAAAAAGAATACAAAACGAAATCGATCTTTTTTGCCGTGGATTACTGGAAGACCCCCTTAAGCGCCTTAATCTCGGTCCGAGCGATTGGAGTTCTGCCCAGAGAGTTCCTCGGTAAACGTTCCGGGCGCATTGTCGAATAAATTAAGACGACGGGGACGAGCCTGACGTCCCTGCCGGTTGAGCCTCCGCACGCTCGCCACGTTCTAGCCGAAAATTTGCATGCGATATCGTGTGCCTGCCGACTGTTCCCCGGGACCTACACGGCACACTCCTGCAGAGATTTCGCCTGATAACAGACCCGTGAGTCGGTATATCCAAGAGAAGATCGATATATTTTGCAGCACCGCGGATATTTTTAGGACCGAGCAATATTTTCGAGACTCGATTGCTCCCGGTCGACGAAGTCTCGCGAACCCTAGATTCCTAGATTCCTTCGAAACGATTATAATCCCTCGAATCGATCATTTCTATCAAAATATACATTTTAACTTCGTTGAAATCGACTAGCGATAAACATTTCTTTATAAATACTTGGTCGCTGATCAAAGCAGACTTTACTCCTTGCAAGTTTAAAATTCTCCAAGCGTACATTTAAAAGAAGAATCCAAGCGAGGACTATAATTAGATATACCTGTGATTGTTTTCTAGAGCATATAACTCTTTGCGTCCGTAGAAACGCGCGGGGAACGTTTAATTACCAGTCGGTTACATCGGGTGCTTTCTAACCTCTTTACATGTCGGCACACTTAAGAGAAACTCGACAGTTTCATCTTTACCAAACAACTAGGATCGTATTAGCATCGCGAAGACATTTCAATGACACCTAATCTCATCTAGAAACACCTACAACACTGCCTGGTTTAAAAACAAGATCGATCGTAATTTTATATGAATCCCAGAACGCGAATGCTCTACCACTAGAAAAGATTATTCCTGCGAATTACAGCAGTGGTGTTCTCTCTGTTGCAGCAATTGTTCCGAAGCCAGCCGCAGGGAGCCACGCCGCAGCAGCTGCAGTTGCTGCAGCAACAACAGCAGCAACAGCAGCAGCAGTACCTGGCCGCGTCGCAGGCGCAGCAGCAGCAGCAGCAGCAACAGCAGCAACAGAATTTTCCCACGGCGCCGTACACCGTGATCAGCGGCCAGGAACCGTACGTCGGCGCGTTGATAGCCGGCGCGCCACCGCCGGTGGTGCCCCAGTATTATGGAGTCGCGCCGTGGGTTTATCCAGCGGGACTGCTGCCGCAAGCGCCACCTCAGGCAGCGGCCCCGCCGCCCCCCAGACGACCGCTGACACCGTCATCGGCCGCCGCCGCGGCAGCTGCCGCCCAAGACACGGCGAACAATTTGGCGCAGACTGTAAGCGGCTAATTAGTCGCTCTAACCTGATCCTAGGCGAACGGACATCGGCCACGCTCGGTGTTTAGAAATAAATCCCATTGTCGACGCGACGTTTTAACCTCTTAGTCGCGATACTACACGTTGCCACTTTCGTACAAGAACCTACCCACCGCCAGAAGGTCTTTGGTAGAGATTAAATATAAACTTGCTGTGCGATTTACCGACCCATTAACGTCTCTGCGTCTCTGTTAACCGTTCGAGTGCCAAGGAACTTTGTTACGATCCTTGAGCACCCATGAGAATAGCGGAAGCAAAGGTGGAACCAGCGGGACGCCTTAAGAGGCTACTACGGGCTAGAATTTCGAAAAGAAACCAGCTATGTCAAGTTCAACAGAAATTGTTGGCAAATAGGTTTTATGAGTTGTGCTGAAAATATCGAAGCTAAAGCAATTTGAATACCTTTGCTGCACATGGAATAGAAAAAGCTTTATTCATTGTTGTATCTTCTCATAATGCATATCATAACTATTCAATCAGTATTTTTGTAGTATAATGTGATCATGATTAGGTAAACTTACGTTTATATTACACTGTTAGCTGATCGACTCTTTAGATAGAAGATTGAATTTAATCGAAGAATTAGATTTGATCCATACTTGTGCCAAATTTCGACACGATCGACCGAGTAGCTCCTGAGATCCTTTGCCCAATTACTTTGAAAAATGTGACTCAGAGAAAAGCGACTTTCAAGTGTCAGATAGTAACGGGAGATACACACAGCTGTCCCGCAATTAATCTGCTATTCCAGTTCCATAAAGTGGTCCTTCCTTTTCCTCAAAATACTCTTGCGGAGCAGTTCTCGAATTTCTCATAAATCACGCTATCTTGATAGTTCTCTATCTTGCATGCGTTTTCCATCCATTACGATTTGCACTACATGCGCCTGTCCGCCTCAAGTTTTGAAATCCTACCGAACGGTTTCATCTGTAATTATTTCTATCTTCCAACGAGTTTGTTAAACTCAAATCAACATTGAATCCTTATTAAAAAATAAATTTTCTGTATGGATTCTCATGGCACTCAAACGGTTAAAACTAGTTTTGGTACACATGGGTGGTGTTTTCTGATCGCCTCCGTCGGTGGTGTTTTGGTAGAATAGTAACTAAAATTGATATGTTAAATCTGCAGGTTCAGGGGCAGTATCAGGTGATACCAGCGTATTACGATCAAAATGGATCCATAGTGATGGGCGGTGTGCGCGGATTAAGCTCCGCGGCAACCCCCATGAGACTGGTCAGTCCTGCGCCGGTTTTGGTGAACAGAGCCCCGTCTCAACCGCCGCCCGGACCACCGGCTCCACCGCCACCGAGTCTATACTCTCAACCGACTCCCACATCCCACAGTAACGCGACAGCAGGAGAATGTTTGGGTAAGGTCCTCCAGGATGCTGGACGCTGTAATTAAATACCCGGATCCGCCCGTTCGTCGTTGTAGATATGTGTTATTGTTTCTCGGTATTCTTCCCTGAGAAGTACAGAAATACCTGTGCAATCTGTGACAAGCGGTGTGTCTCTGGTTTCCAATATAACAAAAAATATTCAAGTGTTTTAAAGTGCCCTCGTTGGACATATTTCTGGAGACGCCCGCTTGTCCCGTTTCGCCCGTATACATAATATGTATATACATGCATGGCACACAGCGATGTATCAATGATATACATTCGATCAACGTCGGAGTTAACCGTGTCTCTGTTGTCTGTACATACGTGTGTCACGCCACGTATTAACCCCGTGACTAAAAAAAAAAAGAAAAGAAAAAGAGAAAGACCCGTTAATATCTATCGATGTCAATAGCGGAAGCGTGGTGTGTGTATGTGTTGGAACGGTGTACCGCTAGGCTTAATAGACGGTGTGAGGTTTGGTAACGTACGGGCAGATTAATTGATAACTAAGAGCGTGTGTGGGTTGCGGGCTTTCGGTGCAGGTCTGGCGGCGTGCAGTGCTGCAGCGGTGGTTGCACAGGCCCAAGCGGTCGCCGTACAACAGGCGCAGCAGCAAGGATCAGGACTAGCCGCGGGTTTAGCCGCACTAGGATACGGGGGCTCCCCACTGGGGGCGCTGGGCTCGCCCGCTCAGCTCCAGAGCACAGGTACAACATTCTCTAGCCAACGACCGATCGTTGAGAGCCCTCCTTCGGTATCAGGCGTCGTTCTGTACATAACCAAGATCGAATATGTTTTGCATGCTTTGCGAGGAGCGTATCGTTTGTCTTTATTGTCATGTCGAACACGTAATCCTACTTCCAGTGACGTCCTTTTGTTTCTTAAAATCGTAACCGCCGGTGGCCGCGCGCATATCCGCTCTGTTCGTCATCGATTCCGCTACAAAACCACCGACTTTTTGTTCGCAGGTCTCGGTCTTGGCGCATCGTCGACCGCTCGAAGAGACTCCTTCGATAGAAACACGTCAGCGTTTAGCCCCAGCTTGGAGTACAGCCGCGGGAAGTGGCCCCAAAGTTACGGAGCCCTTGGTAAGAATTATTCCTACGCTGGATGGAGTCCCTATCCCTGTATGGAGAATGTGACAACTACTCTCAGGAACAAAAGGATAGCACGCTATTTTATTTTCTGTATTCCTACACGTATAGAGTATTTTTAGAATAACGTGCTATCTTTTTGACGCACCACTCGCTACATATATACTCTACCACTCTCTATAGTTTGTCTACATCCTCGTGATCGTGTTTGCAGGCACGGTAACAGCATCGCCAAGCCCATTAGGATTATCCTTGACGCCGCCACCAACTTTAGGCGGATCCTTAGGGGGGCTGGTCGGCGGAGCCAGTCGCGTCTCCGCTGCTCCCGGGGCCGAGGCAAAGTTTCGCGCGAGCACGGTTCCGGCTTTAACGGCAAACGGAGTTTTCGGTTCCAGTAACTCCCTTTTCCCGAACCTGGTGGGCAAACCCGGTCGCGGCGGCACCACCAGCATCGGTGACAAAAACGCTGGAGGACGATCACGCTTGCTGGAGGACTTTAGAAATAACCGGTACGGTGGTTCTCGCGTTGCTCCGTTCGTCCAACGGTGTTACGTTTCCGGTGGCGAGCTTACGTTACAAGACGCTATTTCTCATGCTGCAGATTCCCGAGTCTTCAACTGCGCGACCTGGCGAATCACATAGTCGAATTCAGCCAAGATCAGCATGGCTCCCGTTTCATTCAGCAGAAACTGGAACGCGCCTCGGCCAGCGAAAAGCAGCTCGTGTTCCAAGAAATCTTGACTTCTGCTTACTCACTGATGACGGACGTGTTTGGGAATTACGTTATTCAGAAGTTCTTCGAGTTCGGCACGCCGGAACAGAAATCCACCCTCGCTCAAAAGGTGATTATTCGCGATGAGTATCTTCGTTGGTTCGTTTCAAAATGATGATCTATTTTGCGTGTCAACTGATCTTGTCCATTGATAGAGTGCAATAAAAGCCTGAACGAGTTGAACGAAAGATGTCTCGTGAGGCTCTTTTGAATGTTCCTACTTTCGTATGCATGTTGTGTTAGGTTCGAGGACACGTACTGCCCTTGGCGCTGCAGATGTACGGCTGTAGAGTGATTCAGAAGGCTCTCGAATCGATCGGGCCGGAACAGCAGCAGGAGATCGTGCGGGAGCTGGACGGGCACGTTTTGAAGTGCGTAAAAGATCAAAATGGGAATCACGTCGTGCAGAAGTGTATCGAGTGCGTCGAGCCGCGGGCGTTGCAATTCGTGATCGGTGCGTTCGCCGGTCAGGTTTACTCGTTGAGCACTCATCCTTACGGGTGCAGAGTGATCCAACGTATCCTGGAGCATTGCACTCCCGAACAGACCCAGGGTATCCTTCAGGAGCTACACGCCGCCACTGATCAACTCATTCAAGATCAGTATGGTAATTACGTTATCCAGCATGTACTCGGTGAGTAAACGCTTCCCATCGCAGATTCTTTTTCTTTTTCCCTCAACAAAAATGCTTTTACTTTTGCCTGTTTGTTTCCGAAGAACATGGAAAACCGGAGGACAAAGCACAGTTGATCAACAGCGTTAGGGGTAAAGTACTTACACTTTCTCAACACAAGTTCGCGAGCAATGTCGTTGAAAAGTGTGTAACTCATGCTACGAGACAAGAACGCGCTGTGCTCATCGAAGAGGTGTGCGGCTTTAACGACAAGTAAGTTTTCCGCGGTAGATTATAATTAAGGAAGCGCAAGATTTATATCCAATTTTGCCGGGGGGGACCACGTATAGGCGCGTTACGTAAATTAGTTCCTCCGTGTCACTAATATTTTGCACGTGTTACAAAACAGCGCATTGAACGTAATGATGAAGGATCAGTATGCCAACTACGTGGTGCAGAAGATGATCGACGTGGCGGAACCAGCGCAACGCAAAATATTGATGCACAAGATACGCCCGCACTTGAACAGCTTGCGCAAGTACACCTACGGCAAGCACATCATCGTCAAGTTGGAGAAGTTTTTCATGAAAACAGCGTCAGCGATGGGGGTGGCGACGCCTGCTGGTCCTTCAACGAGCGGAGGCGATCTTGGCCCCATCGGGCCGCCTGCTTCCGCTGCTGGTCCAGTCTCCACGCCGGCTCAGCAGCCAACGCAGGTTCTATAAACGTACGGTTTCAGAAAGTAACAACCATTCGAGATCTTCGTGCGTTGAAAGGAACACGTACCCAAGACCTACGTAAAATATTTATTGCAACGTGTATCCGTCGTCCATTGATCCATAATGGGCGAGAGAAACGAGGATCCGTTTTCGCGCGCCGTGCTCGTCTCGTTGTTCCTTCTTTCGGAAGCTATAAAGACCCGAAAGCGTGAGAAACTACCGCGTATCCAATTCAAAACGTAACCGAAGGAAAGAAGGGAAAACACTACCGAGACGATTTTTCTTATTTTTACAAAAAAAAACCCCCGTAACGAAGGCCGACTGAATTTGTACAGAACGTCCGGAGAAAGGACGACGCGGGATCACGGCGCCGGGAAACGAGAAAAGAAGAAGAAAAAAAAAGAAATTAATAACTTCAAGGTCGAGAATGTGTGTCAGGAAAAGAATCAATTTGTAGAGATAACGTTAGAGGTGCAGTGCATTTTTCTATTAGCGATCAAACGTGCTGCCGAGTAATATTATTCGTAGCGAATTCGTATCGAAATGTCCCCGAAAGTTGCACCGATAACGTTTTTCGAGAACCGAAGTTTCTTCGCAAACGGCTCGAACAAGCTCTCGTCGGGCTTGATCGTAAAAAGAAACTGCAGTGCTGAGATGGCTGATTGTCTTTATCACCGCTCGTTTAATCGATCAGTTGACGCAATTTATAAAGACGGCACGAACACGTTCCGACAATTTGTATGAAAACTACTTTCTCCCCCGCCCTCCCCCCCTCCCCTCGGTTTGGGTAAAATCGTTATTTAACAAACACACAAGTTTATTGTCCTTTTTAAACTCAGCACTATTTCGTAAGAGCGTAGAGCTCTGTCCTCTGGCAAACACTTAAGCGAAAATATAGGAAAAATGCAAAAAAGAGGTAAACAGCAAGAGATATCGCGCACGCGAGCCGAGATCACAGTTAAGCTCGGTAAAACAACAGCAAACAAGGTTCGAAGACGAGAAAATTGTGTTTAGACAGCTAGGATAGATCTTAGAGCTGCATGCATTTATATCGAGTTGTAACGAGAGTGCGATGTCCGTAATATAACCATGCGCGAGACGTCTTGATCGCGAGTGTACCGTGCATCCTTTCGCACGCTAAAAAACAAGTAGTATTATCTTTGTGCGCGGTACACGCGCACGATCAACGAATCGGTATCGGTTCCAGATTTGATAGATGGTTAGGAGCTACAAGATATGTTGATTAAAATCTAGCATAGCGTTTGACATGGGAATGAAGCTGAGTATCCCTGACCGGATCGCTGATCTGCCCCCTTGATTGCTTCAGATTGTTCGTGGATAAATATTAATAATTAAAGGAGGAAAAAGAATAAAAAACGATACCAGGAAAAAAGGAAAGGAAACCAAGTTCGTTATTCTCGTTTCACGTTTAGAATGAAATTTTCGAAAACGAATCGGTATATAAACACGACATATACGCGTATTCCTTCTCGAAAGAAAAAGGTAAAATGATAAAAGAAAAAAAAAAACGTAACAACAATACCCGGAATTTAGCAGAAGCGATATGGAAAGAATGAAACAAAAGATGGTAAAAGACAGTGAAAAAATAATGAGGAGAGACATCAAGTCGTCAGCACGGTTCTCCTTTGTTCGTTTTACGTTTGTCGCCTTCGAGCGCGGAGCATTTTTTTCTACTCTCTTAAACGTCCTTTTTACATCCCCCTGTTCCCCTCAACCTTGTCCCTCGACCCTTTCCCGCGTACCCTGCCCCCCAACGGCCCCCCCTATCCCAAAGATCCTCGAATTTTGTAAATTGTGATATAAATAAATAACAAATGTGTATAGGAACGACGTGACAACCCTACATGAGGAACCGTAAATTCAATGAATAATTTTATTTTTCACGGGAATTCTCTCCTTTTTAACGGACTTTGTGAATATCGTGTATTATAATAATTACTAATTATATTAAATTTAAATATGATTTACGTTCTAATGCTGCTGACCCTCGATCAATATACGTTACACTTCCCATTCTCCTACCGTGTTAAAGAAAAGATGGTTTCGACCACCTAAAACCCCCCCCGTAAATCCCACACCCCTTCTCCCAATCACGTACACACACGCTCATACATTATCCAGTTGTAAGATATAGACATTTTTGACAAAGGAGACGCTTTATAGGAAAGAGATCGTTTATATTCGGATTCATTCGATTCCCCCCCAAAAAAACCACACCCCCCTCGTCCATCCAAGCTCCTCTCGCCCCCATTTTCTCCTCAGTCCTTTTAAAAGTAATCGCAGCCATCGCGTGGATCAACGCGCGGTGATTTTTGAACGTAACCGAGACCCATTGTACATTGTATAAATGATAACGCGTTCTTTAAAAAAAAAGAAGAAAAACGTCAGGAAATTAATGTTCCCATTGCGTGTGTATCTATATCTCTTTTCGCGCCACATTTCCCCTCCGCCCAACCCCCAAACACCCCACCAATTACACGTTCACACGTTAGAAACATATACCGTGTACACATCCGAGCATTTTCGATTTGTATATTAACACTGAATCACAAGACGGTGGAGAAGAGCACCTCTCAGCTGTTTTCAATAGCGTCGGACTTGTTTTTTTTTTAAATCGAATTCGCGAACAGCGTTCATTTCTCGAGTTCGGTTAGCTTCGTTTTTATACTCTTCACTTCTCGTTCGATAGTTGTATAGTTGTACACGCGTTGAAGCCAATTCACATTCGATGACTCACTCTCTCTCTCTCTCTCTCTTACACACACACATACATACGCATTTTCTGCGGATTTCATCGCTATTTTAATCCAGTCGGGCAACGTTGTACGTACGATTTTATTCGTTCAGGACGCCGATTTCGACAATTTCGTTGTTCGGATTTCTTTGTAAATTTCTCCGAGAACGAACACCGCATCGCTTCGAGACAGAACGAAAAAAAAGCTTCATCCGTATCGCAATCACGAGTCGTGGCACGTGTGTATATATAAATTATTCTTCGTCGGGTTTTATTCGACGATTGTACAAAACAGAAAAAAAAAAGAAAGAAAAAATCAAGAAATCACGCAAAGTTTTTTAAATTCGATGTTCGTACGCGCGACAACACCATCCACTCCACCCCAAACACCATTTGTATACACCATTTGTATACACCATCCGAAAAGGTTCGTTGCGTGCTGCATTCTCGTAATCGACGACAGACAATGATAATAATAAGATCGAGTTGTAATCTTAAACCGTGTACAATGTATAATATTTTGTTAAAACTTAGGTGTTAAATATGTAGAATTCTAAAGGAACAGAATGGAGGAAAAAAAGAACGGAGGAACGGAGACGAGAACAGAAAGCAAAGGGAGAACCGCGAAAAAATGCAACTCGAGATCCGTCGCGATTTTGTACAAAAGCAAATTTAAAGAATGACTAAAAGTGCAAAATACGGTAAGAGGAGGAAGAACATAGCCGCGTTTCTTTGTAAGATATTGTAAATAACGATTTATTAATGAAATTGACAAATTCTTAGGTGCCCTTTCTCTTTCTTCTTCGCGCGGAGATTACTTACTCTAGTTGGTGACACGACCCGGTTCACGAATAGGAAAAAAAAATGAACAAATAAAGAAACCGAGAGCAAAGAAGGGGAAATAAAACGTTGATTGAAAGAAGAACAAAAAAAAAAAAACAAAATGGTAGCGCGCGAGACGCCCAGTACTTATCGGATTTTTGAGGCGGTTTTTTTTATTATTTCTTATTTTTTAGTTCGCTCGATGTGCCCGCTCTCTCCCATTCGCGAGAAACCTATTAATTTCGATCGATCGGTACTCGGTGCTCGCGTCGAAACGATAACGAGAGACGAATTTGTTGTTCCCCCCACCACCCACCCACCCATTCTCCTCCCCTCCACCACACGCACGGAATCGATCTTTTCGGAAATACGCTGAGAGGAGGCTGCTCGTTTTTGGAGCCGCAGAACACACACGAAATATATATATATATATATATACATATATATATATAAAAGGATACAAAGAGGAAAAAAAAGAAAAGAAAAAGAACAAAATAGGGAAACTGGAAAAAACGAAAAACGAAAACAGTAACATGTGTACGATAACGAAAACGCAAAAAACTCGATATATACAGACAGAGACATTCCAACCGCCAACTCTTTTCACCCTTCGGTCGACAGGATATAATTAGTTCGCTGTTAACGCGGATTGTTATACGTAGTTAACGACGCTGACGCGTTCGCTGATATTTAATAAGGGATGACGATAGTTCCTTCGTCCGTGTAAATCGCGCGCATCATTTGTAAATTAAAAAACGTCGGTAACGTACGTCTCATTTTTTGTAATAGAAGCATCGATAAATAATCACCCAACCACCACCACCACTACCACCACCACCACCACCACCACCACCACCACCACCAACCCCCCCTCCCCCCTGTCGAAGTAGGAAAACCCGCGAAAGAAAAGAAACCGAAAAGTCACATAGCAGAAGCGAAACTCGAACGCAAAATCTCATGTCTTATCAGCTAAGGTTAACTTGATTACTATTATACTTTTTATTATTATAATTATCATTAATATTATTATTCTTATTATTATGATTAATACGATTATTATAATTATTATCGCTATAGTTATTCTTACCAATATTGTTTGATTAACGACCTTCCCTTTATTAATTATTATTGCTATTTACTAATGTTTGCTAGATACACACTTCTATATAAATATGAATATAAATATATATGTGTATGTATGTATATACACGTATATACATATATGTATATATATGCATATGTATACATACACCGAAATATATATATATATATATATATACACATACATACGTACATATATATAAAAATGAACACGCGTAAAACACGCTCACGTATATAACGCTTTATAAATACGATACATATAAATACGAATATACTTTCTTTTTACGACCCCCGGCTGTCCCTGTTTCCTTTTGTTTTAGAACTTTAGTAACGGACGTTTGGCGATCGGTTCGTCAACTAATCGCTGTCATATGTGTTATATACGTGTGTGTATGTGTGCGTGCGCATGTATGTACATATGTATGTGTATGTATGTACACGCATATATACATATACGTATATCTACTTAAAGCTTCTGAACGAAAAACGAAAATCCTTTAAACATTTTGATTATAAATAGTGTAAATTTTTTATATAGCGCGAGAATGGAAAATATTGGTTGCGCGACTTCTACGGAGGCGCCGGTGCACCGTGTATAAAACGAAACAGAGCGAAAACAATGCGGAATAATGATACGTAAAGAGCGGAATTTACCAAATTAAATGGCAGATATACACAGGATATGATCCTTCGATTTATTTCACCACGACGAGAGCAAACGCGTACGAAGTTGTTTTTTATACTTCGTCTTTTTCTTTTTTTTTTATTATTAGCATTACAAATCGCGCGATCTCAAGATCCGCGTCTACGAAATTTCATTGTCCGGCCAGCGAATCGTTCATGCGTACAATTCTGTTCCAGCGTGTTGTACTCTTTGTAAAATATGATGTAAAAGTGCGCGAGACATTCACAGTATTTCTGTACACACGGTGTTCGGTATGGTTCTTACATTATTTTGTAAATTCCTCCGCGAGATCGTACGGGTTTAATATAGCCGCCCAGCGAACGGGACAAATTTGTTAACGGAGGATCCGAATCGCGGGATTTGTAACGCGAAAGAAAACAAGCAAACGAAAAATTGTATCGAATCTTATTCTCGCCTGTGTTGCGTGTAACAAACGACTAAGAAAAAGGTGGGGGACGATCGACTGGCTCGTTCGTTCCCCTCGAATCGTCGCGTGAAAACTTCGATAATTGTCAAGAAATGAATTGCTAAAAATCGTACTCGCGAAGTTTTCACGCGCTCGCTCCAGAGACGCAGAAATACAAATAATAAAACACAAGAACGACCCGATCCTTTGGTTGTTTCGAATTGTAAAATTGAATTGTATTTTTAGTAATCGCTTGGTACACGGTTGCTTTCGTTCGCCCGTTGCCCGTGCAAACAGTCGCTCGTCTCTGGCGCTAGCGTCGCGCTCCCAGAATGGGGCACCGTCGTGTCGTGCTTGTACATAACGAACTCGTGTCCGAACAAAATTTTACATTTATTCTTTCGTCGTCGAAATAATCCAAGACTCTCGTCGGCGCGCGGTGCCCCGGGGAATCCTCGGAAATTATGCGTTCCCGGAATGGAAACAAAGAATAAAGGTAAACGCTCGACTCGGCGTGTACAAAGATATCGTGCAAGCAATACGACAGCGTTTTCCACGCGTTGCGTTACGTATAATCCCTTTTTGCGCTCCCTTTTTAACGTTTGATATTTGTACTTTAGATACCAATCATCATCTCTTTATCTCTCTTTCGTCCCCCTTTCTCCTACGAGACCCGAGTACACACGGCCAGCCCTCGCGCGAGGGTTGTGGGTCGGTGTGCTCGCCTAACATCTGGAAAACGGAAAAAAAGAAAAAAAAGAAAAGAAAACCGAAGGAACAAGAAAGGGTTTCTCCCCCCTGTAACGCCAGGGGGGGGGAACGCGTACGGAGGATTCGAAAGAGGAAAAATTAAGCAACCCTATAAATAATTGATTATACATATATATATACATATAAATATATATATATCTGTATATGTATACCTTAACAAACAAAAAAAAAACTTTAAAACCTATCGGTATATGATATATATGTAATAAGTACTATTTAAATATTGTAACAATTGTATATGATTTTAATACTACATGCTAATTGTATTATATATATATGAAGGATCTGCGACCTCCCACTTGTAGTACACACTCGATCGTACGCACGCAACACACTCATCTAACCCCCTCTCCACGTACACAGCCCAAATCGCATACGTAAACACAGGCACATATACAGAGGACACGTACGATACAATGCAAACACACACACATGCCACTGTCGTACTTGTGTGCACGAGCAAACAGGTACACACGTATACACACATGCATACGCTACGTACACACTGATTCAGATAGGACATTTCTCTCCCATTCATCATCGTGTTCGCACCCACCGGTTTCAACTGCCATGGCGCTATATATTTATGTGTACGAACAGCAGTTATAGTCGAACGACAAAGGAAAAGAAATAGAAAAACTTGATTCGTCGGCACCCTTCGTTCCGGGGCTGCGCGCGCATACGGACGAAGGGTGGACGAGGACGGGCTTAGAGTAACATCCACGGGAATGGTGCGCCCTGATATTAAGACTGATGTACAGTAGCGCGCTATTCTCATATCGCGGAAAATATCATCGTCACCTTTATCCACCGCGTCATCACGCCAACACACACACACACACACACAGGCACACTCACACTCACCAAGGCACCGTTACACCTAGCAACCACTACGGATTCGCAGGGCTAATTGAACATATATATATATAAAAAAAAAAATTATATATATATATATATATACACATCGTATATATTTGTCAGATATATGTCATATATGTATGCGTACATTCGTTCACCGCGCCACACTGGCTCCTACACAATCGCACGCGTCGTTTTTATTAATTTTTTTTTTGTTTTTTTCGTTTTACACGCGTCGTTCGGAAAAGGAAAAAAAAAGAAGGGGAAACGAAATTCTTTATGTCGGATTTCTCGCGAGGGGACGGAAAAATGTGTCGCGTCGGGTAAATCGTAAGTTGTAATATATATGTAAGAGTGTAATAAGATGTAATGTAAATTATTTGACGTTGCGTTGCTCGATACTGTTTTTCGGAGGAGAGGCGTGAAAATTTTACGATAAGTGTCGGATCGTGTTATTTTCCTTTTTCGTTTTCAATTCGGAAAAGCTCTCTTCTCGTTTTCGCGGCCGAGCGAAAAAGCTTGATCCTTCGTTTGAACGCGAACCGCGCGCGAACCATGTACGAGCCGGTGATGCTTCTGGGACACACGGTAGATATTTGCAGCGGGATATATAAAAGAAAAAAAGAGCAAGAAAAATGTATTCCATATTAGCGGATAAATTTAGATAAGTGGGACGGACAGGCATACGGATTAAAATTAAAAAAAAGAATTGCATAACTTGTATATTAGTGTATAGAACGTAGTAGAAACGATGAAATAGCCACGAAGATGAATCATTTTCGACGATGTTTTTTACAAGCAGGCAGAACAGTGCGAGTAGATTAAAGAGACAAACAAATAATAAATAAAAGAAAAAAAAAAAAAATAATAAGAAGATGTAATACGTCATTGTACCATTTAAGCAAGGTGAAACTAAAACGAGAAAAAAAAAAACAAAGTAACGAGAGAGAGAGCATGTCGAGAAAAAACAGTTTATAAAAAATGATGCACTAGCGACGAAAAAAGAGCCACTTATATAAAAAATTTAATAGACCGCCACCTCGAAAGAAAAGGAAACAAAAGCAAATTGTAAGAAAAGAAAAAGAAAAAAAAATACGAGAACAAGTAACGATACTTGCCCCCGTTGACCCGCCATCCGGTAACATAAAGAGCGTAGATTTTTTTAATGATAATCACACGGACACGCTACTCACGCGATGGTAGCCGGACCGTATTCGAGTTTTTTGAAAATGTATCGCGAGTGACGACGCACGCGGGAAGAAATTTTTAAATGCTCACACACACACGTAATGTACACACACGCGCGAAATAGCCGAGAGAATACAGCAAAAAGAAAGAAAAAAAAAGAGAAAAAAAAATGGTACTTGCATATAGTTCTGTACTTCCTCGATTCGTTTTCTTTCTTGTTACGAACACGCCTGCGTTCGCGTTCGCCACTGTCGCGTTTTCATATTTATTCTTTCATTTTATTCTCACCTCTATATTGTCCCTCACCCCCGTTCATCGTGACACACGACGCCTTCTTTTTCGACTCGTGGTGGCAGCGTTTCGATGAATTGCCCAGGTCCAAAGAGTTCCGTTCCTCGGCTTCTACGTTTGTACGTTCTGTCGAACCGACACGCGATGCGTTTTTTCCGCCGATTATACATGTATTGTAAAACTATTCCCAGGAACGATAACGCGTCGTTACGGTATTATTATATATACTAATTAGCGTCTTTGTCGATTGTATTTCATATTTTCTAGAACGTTAATAAAAAGGATTTTTGAATCTGAGTATATAATGTGAAAGGAGGATGTCGTGATAACTTATTACAACAAAACGAGAATTAAAAATAATAATAAAAAAAAAAACCAGAGAATCGATAGAAATCTCCATGTTCCTGTTCGCTCTGAACGAGATCATCGTGCAAACCTTTCTTTTTTGCTCTTTGGATCCAACGCATTCTCGTTTTTTAATTCTTTCTTTTTTTTTTCGTCGTTAGTGTTTCCTCGAATCTTTCGTTTTTTACCTTCTAACTTCCTGCCCTTTGTTTTTGGTACGTTTCTTCGATAACGATCGATTCAATGTCTTGAAACAATGGTACATAAAAAAAAAAATCGAGAAATGACGCCCCGTGACAACGTAACTGCATTTTACAGAATCGGGAAAATTAGAGATTTATTGCAATTTATCGAGTTACTCGTTAGTCGTTTCAGCAGGTGTTCCTACGTGAATCATCGTGCGAATTAAATAAAGTTATAATTAAATAATCGATTAATCGAGTATATGCATATATGTACTTCAGTATACTTCGAAATGGTATTTGTTCGTACTGAAAAACTTTGCATCTAGTAGACGCGGTTATATTACATGTATGCTCTCTGTCGCTTGTGTTTTAACTTCTTTAATTTTTTTTTTTTTTTTTTTTTTTTTGTATGTAAGAAGTACCTACCTTAGATCTTATTTATTGTCACCCTCCTACACCGGACTCGAGACAATTTACACGTAGGGCGATCTACGTTCTTCGCCACCGTCGATTGTCTGCTCTCTTTCTTGAACCTCCGTAAATAGTCGAACAAACGTTGTTTTTATTTCCTTTCAAAAAATTGTCCAAACAACGAGAAATAAAAAAATTGAAACGTAGGCAGCCGTACTGGTAGCTTGTCTCAGCTATTAGCATCTCACTCATTAGTAGGCATACCTAACACATCAGGTACACACGACACCTCTACATACACTCAAAAGAAAACAAACAAAAAATAATAATGAATTAACGGTATTCTAAATGTAACGTGTATATGATGGCTGTACAAATGTAACATTTTTTTCCGTTATGTATGATGATATTAACGATAACGAAAACGGGAAGATTCGATGCAAAAAACGAGGTACAATTGAATTAAAGAGAAAAAAAAGTAAACGAAAAAGGAATACGTGTGCGTATCGATCGACGCGAGTGCACGGCTGCACGGCTGGCACGAGTGTCGATCAGTTGATTCACCCACGAGTGATTTACCAATAAAATACTATTACTTTTAATTATTATAAAATACCATTTCTGTAATAACATTATGATATAAAACCATACATTGAATGGCAAGTATCGGTGATTTCGTGTACCTCCATGTCCCGTTTGCAATTTCGTCTCCACGTAGGTGTGTCTCGGTGTCCCGTGAAATGGCACATACACTCGGGGGATTCTGGTGCAACGAAACTTTCGTGTCATTAATGATAAAGTTTATTGTTATTGTTTATAATTCATTTCTTGGCTAGAAATCGCGTATTCTTTACGCAAACGAGAACATCGGAAAATATCGGAACAACAATCTGCCATAAACGCCGAGCAATCCCGTTTGCCGCGTGTACCGTAACGCGCGAGAGTGTTACATCGTTAAAAGATTCCGGCGCGCCAATGTGGCCGCGGATAAGTCTTAAGTAACATTTTTCTTTTTTCCATTTGTTTAGTTTTATTCGCTCTCTTCTTTAGAACGTTCCCTCTCGGAGCGTCTGGATTTCTTCTTGCGTCGACTCGGACTTCTGGATCTAGATTTGTGTCTGCGTGATCGCGATCTCGATCGATGTCTGTGCCTTGAACAAGTTCGAAATATATTATTACTGATAGACGACGCGCCACCACTTACGACGATAATGCCACCACGAAATAAAGCGACGTGTAAACGAAAAAAGAATAATTAAACGATTAAATTAATCACCATTGATAATAATTAATTTAAATTACTGATCGATCGTGCGTCGAATCCCGGCACGGATTATTGTTCAAACACCGCTTTATTTCTAAACACGGCGCCGCTCAATTACCGCTCTTTGTGTCGATATTGGGAACGGGACCTGTCGCGGTCCCTCTCCTCCTCCCTCGACATCGAGTCCCTTTCTCTGTCCCGTTCCCTGACCATGGAATCCTTTTCTCTTTCGCGATCGCGTTCTCTGTCTTTGTCTCGTTCTCTGTCTCTTCCCATCGAGTCTAATTCTCTGTCGCGATCTCTTTCCCTGTCCCGGTCTCTCTCGCGGTCTCTAGAGTCTCTGGGCGGTAGTAGCGGGGGTATATTCGTAGGCGGTACCATGGTCGGTATCGTTTTGGGGCCAGTGTCCTTGTCGTCCTCTCCCTCTGTCATTGGAATAGCTAAATTCGTCGGTTGCCACGTCTACAACGAAACGCAAATGACCAATTACTATCAACACATGATTTAACCGTGGCCCCTATAAAAGGAATCGAAACAATTAGACAAATAGGATTGTGTTACATGTACCGGATCATTGCCCCACTGATTGTCCTGCGTGGGCTCGTAGCTCTGATAGTACGGGTCTGTTTCTGGCATGTAAAACGGAGCTGGTTCGCCAGGGTACCCGGGCGGGGGCATGTCGAACGCGGGGGGCATCCCCGCGCCTGGTGGCGGCACGCTCATGTCAGGGAAACCTGGTTTTCTAGAATACTCCCTTCTGTCCGCGGTCATCACTTGTATCACGTTTCCTTTCGGCGGGGATTTATCAAGATTCCTTCTAGAAGCTAAACCAGAACTACCAATTACATCTATCGTTCCCGCCATTTTTCTTCCCGGAGGCGGTCCAGCTCTTTTAGGTCCCATTATACCAGAATATTTACTGTTATCGTTCGTAATCGCCACTTGAGGTACGCGCATACTGCCTGCATTACCACCGCCACCTCCAGCATTCAATATCAGACCAACGCCGGACTCGCTTCTCATTCTCTTCTGCCTTTCGCAATACGCTCTCCATGTTTCCTCGTTAAAACCATAATTAAAGTAATCGGTGATGTCTGCACCGGGTTGCCTCCATGGTTTATCTTCCAATTGATCTAAATTGAATTCATGAGCAGGCATACCATTGATAACCCCTATAGTTTCAAATTCGTCTATACTAAATTTTCCTGGCTGTTTGTTCAATTTGTCCGGCACCCCGGACGCGTTTGTAAGCAATCCCCCCCTTTTAATGTTGAGGCTGCCGTACGCGGGGGTCGATTTAATGTCACCGATGACGACATGGACGTCGTCATCGGAGTCCGTGTCACTGGGTGCTTCACCATCTTCCTGACTCGAAGATTCCCTCACTCCGTTTTTGTTTATCTCTGTATTACTTTCGTTTTGAGTATTGTTGATCGACGAGGACTCCTCTTCCGGCGGTTCGGTCTCTTCCGTTGCCTAGAAAAGTAATAACCCATACATCTACTTGCATACGAATCGTTTATACACGATGTAGGTTATGTCGATCAAGTAAGGCGTGTGTTTGGTACGATGTAACGTATGCATTTTTACTAAAAAATACAGAGTGTACAAACAGTTTACGGAAAGATCAAGTTCTTGCATGTCGCGATTGTGTTTGGTTTATCGTATTGGCATTGAATCCGGTAACAGTAACCGGACGTACAGGTTAGAAATAGTGTACCTCCGCTGTTGTATCGGGGATGCTTTCCGCTTTTTGATCATCCGAAATTTGTGATTTCTCTTGAACCGTAGCGGGGGCTGAATCATTCTCCTGACTTTCCGGCTCGACGGATGTCGGCGTATATTCTTTCCCGTCGGTCGAATCCCCGTACAACCACTGATCTTCGTTTTCATCCGCCATTCTTTCTTTTCTCTAGCTTGACAACTAAAGACCATAGTATGATCACCATACACCGTCAGTCACACGTTTAACATAACTCCAAAAGCAATACATACTACGTGTTAGTAATTCTGACCGAGCAGAAAATAAATATACTCGTCTCATCTTAAATATGTTAAATATTAGCTTAATAACACGCTTGGCAATACGTATTAAATATACTTTTATTATTGGACATTTTAATTATTCTAACAGCGGCTAATTCAATGCACGAATAATTCGTACTTTAAAACAATCTTCCAACGCTCTCTTTTATTTATAGATACAAATATTTATATTACATATTTATTATCAACATTAACATATATTCGGACTAGTGTAAGTGTTCTTATTATTTGTATGCGTCTTTTTCTCTCCGTAATTAAATTCCTTAAGATAAATAATTCCTCAGTTAAGTAAAAGTAAGGACACAAAGTTAAAAGTAAAGTTTTAATTCACGGAATTTCTTGGAAATGGCGTCATAATTTTGGGAATTCGTAATACTTTAAAGGGGGTTCGTAAAGGAAAGTAAATAAGTCTGAGTTTGTTTCATTCGCAGTAACTTTATTTCGTAACCATATTATGGTTAAACAATCTTGTACGAAAGTGGAATGAAGAATTCCCGGTGCATCCAATGCACCCACGTTCGCCAACAGTTCTACTGTACATATTACTAAATCTACTATCCGACAATTCGAATGATCAGTATTTAATTATAAGTTACTTTTATTAATTCATTTCGAATTAGCTTTTATTAATATTCTTTGTACTGCTAAATTATTAATTAAATTCGATGGTAAAGACGTTAAAAACCACTATAGTCGATCTTTGTAATTCGTGGTACGAACAGTGATGGACATTCGTGGAAATTTTCCCTCGCAAGATTCCTTTCTGCGCATGCGTCACAGCTACCTGTCGTCCGCTACCATAGATATATCTTTAGCTCAAAAAGAGGTGCATGTTTTGTACAAAATTGAACTTTCTACTTCAAATGCTCGTCAATCAGGCAAAAATTAACTTATCGAAGATCCCCTACGTATTTCTCTAGCTATACTCATGTAGATTAAGAGGAAATTTTTTATTTTTGTCTCTTTCCCTGTAACTTCCTTAAATTTTGCTCCAGTGCGCATGCACCATCCAGTGAACCAAACAATCTTGAGAATTTGACGTGTACAAAACTATATAGTGAATTACTATAGATACATGCTACATTGCTTCGTTCGCGAGGTTGTGTTTAAGATGGGTGCCGACAAAAACAGTGAGACTCTTGTAAGTTTAATACTCGTATTGTTCGTAATATATATATTAAAATACGAGCTCGTATATCTCTGATTTTAACACGTGTAATCCATTATGTTTTCTTCGTAAGTGATCGACGGGTTAAGTTTTACGTATGGTACATACAATATTGAAAAGATTGTTGGCTAAAATTTGTATACGTGTTAACATGTATTTTATTTTTCCCGATTGTGGGCGTTACGACTAGACGCTGAACCCTTGATAGATGTTTAATATTTTCAACTAACGATACGTATTGTTTCAGGTTGTGCAAATCAATAAGTGGGACGGTTCGGCCGTGAAAAATGCATTGGACGACGCGGTTAAGGATGTACTTACGAAAAAGTACAACTACATAGAGAACTTTGCATTACTCGATGGGAGGTTAATTCTCAGTGGAATAGCTGTAACAGTAGCTATTATTGCCTTACTGTGCGACCAGCAGTATCCTTTCCCAGCATCTAAGCCTGTTTTAGTCGCCTGCGCCTCTACATACTTTCTGTTAATGGGAATTTTGACACTGTATACAACGTACAAGGAGAAGAGTATATTCGTTGTCGCGATACATAGGTAAATTTTGGTATATTTAATATTTTTAGCGATCACGAAGCGGTAACTCTTAATTGTACATGTATATTAATTAACAGAGATCAAGCGGGTTTCAATCCTGATCTTATTTGGGAAGCGAGCTCCTATTTGAAAAAACACGACGATAAATACAACCTGGTATTGTCCGTCAGGAATACAGCTACTGGAAATGTGAACGAAACCAGCGTCACAAAGTCTGTAGGGAACTTCATAGACGTCAATGGCGTTGTTATTCCAGAATTAGTTGAGAACGTCGTGACAAACATGCACGACAGTTTAACCAGTCAACGCAAAGAGAAGTAACAGGGGAAATATCATACTTATTTAATTAAATGCAACACTCATTCTTTTTTAATTCATAAAACAACAATTATCTTTCCACGTTTCGCGTACTTATCGTCGGTATAAATACAATCTGAAAATAAAGCCCACAGACTTAAAATGAGATATGTATTGTAATTCGTGTCTAAATATAATAGAAAAAGAAATATAAATTTTTACATAGCCATTAATAGAACAAGTTCGTTGTTCGCTTACGTTATATATATTATCTGTGAATTTTTCTTAATAATATAAAATTGCTGAAATTAAACGCACGTATTCATTTAAATGTCGCACAGATATACAAAGATGTGCAAAATCAGAGCGACATTGCGTTAAAAGTACGTAAACAATGTGACCGTGTATTGTTAACGAAACATAAAAAATGATTGTTCATTGTTCCCTTAAACAGGTACATTAACATACACTTTCCCACACAATCGAAGTCATGATTTAATCTGATAAAAATAAATTTGTAAAACGACCAATAGAAACAATAGTCGAGGTGATTTTCGCGACATAAATCAGGGCCAAGAAAAATAACAGTTTCCAGATTGACAATGATTTTATAAATAGTTTATATCCTACATTTAACCATGCGTCGTGTCGTCTTCCACAAAGTCGGCTGCCTCTTCTCGCGTCACGCACACAACGTGAGAAACTTTGTTTCGAAATTTCACACCATAAAATTTGTTCGCGTGTTGTAACAGTTCTGGCCTGCAAGGAAATTGATTCTAAATAATACATAGGGGAACTATGTATGCTAATTATGGATACGAAATTGTTCAAAGTATATATTTTATTTCTTTCGTCCAAGATACATAATGTAGCATATATAGATCAAACATATTTACTTGATAAACGTTTCGACTGTTAAATGTTTCGACTTACCTGAACGTCGTCGTGATAAATTGGGCGTCGGAGCTAAGTTCGTGGATCATATCTGCCACAGCTTTCCTGTGTTGCGCGTCCAAAGCTTGATCGATTTCGTCGAACAAGTAGAACGGCGCTGGATCACACTTTTGAATTGCAAATATTAACGCTAACGCCACCAATGACTTCTGACCGCCGGACAATTGATTCATTTCTCTCATTTCAGCTCTGTGGCCGGTAAAAGACACTCGTATACCTGGAAAGAGAGAAAAATTCATTTATCTTTGTATTTAAAAACCAGGTACTTGCAACAATTTTTTTTTGCCACGTTTTCTCTTACCAACTCCAATAAATCTGTCAGAATCCGCTGATTCTGGCGTCGTGTCGTCTCCTTCGTCGCCATCCGCCGTCTTCATAACTAATTGTGCGTGGCCCGATGGCACAAGTTTCTTGAACACTTCGCTAAAATATTTGCTCACCTGAAAACGGAATATTTACAGATAAAAATTGGACGATCGAGCAACCACGCAAAGACAAGAAATTAACATCGCGTTACACACTTGTTTGAAGGTAAATTGAATCGCTTCGCATTTACGTTGCTCGAGCACCGACATCAGTTCCTTAATCTTCTCATCGCCTCTGTCCAACTCCTCTTTTCTCTTCACCAGTTTCTCTTTCTGGTCGCTGAACGACATGAACTGGTCCAATGCTTTTTTATTTACATGACTGAAATGAAATTCAAAGTATCAGTCGCGAGTCCCTTTAAATTTATATAGCGTACTCTTTTACCTGTATTTTTTCAAATGATTGTTTGCCTTCTCCATTTCTTTGAACAACTGTTTGGTGGACATAGCGCTGAACTTGGAGTATACCTCGTGACTAGGTAGCGCGCCAAGTTCAGTGATCTTTTGTGTACACTCTACTATTTTCTGTTGCAGGATGTTCAATTTGCTGGCTAGCTTCTCTAAATCTTTAGCATCTGCTTCTATCTTCTCTTGCGCTTCCTTCTCCTTCACCTTCCATTTCTCACCCTCCGCAGACTCCACCTTCTGCTTCTTTATGGCGTTGCTGACTCTCTCGTTCTGAGCCTTGAAGTCTGCATTCACTTTCACCAATCTCTTCTCGATATCTGCCAATTGGGCGTTCGATGATTCCAATTGTCGTTGTCGATCTTCCACCGATATTTCTTGCAAAGCCTGAACCAGTTCGTCTTTCCTCCTCACTAAATTATTGGTCAATAAGTTTTCTAATTTATTCTTTTCCGCCTCCAGTCGCATACGTTTGGCAAATGCCTCTTTATTGTCTTTCGTCAGACGTCTTATATCGTCGTTCAGTGTGTCGACCTGACGTTGATCGGCAACAGATAATTGTGCCATGAGTTCTTGGTGCAATTCACTCTCCAACCCTTCTTTAGTCGCACGCATTGCGTCTAAACTTGAAGTACACTGTGCGAGGCTTCTTTCTTTAGGCGTACGGTACCTTCCTATCGCGCTCAGTTCTTCCTTCATGAGTCGTATCTCCGCCTTCATCTTATCATACACATCTTTAGCTTTGCTGTTCTTAGTCTCAGTCCGTTGCATTTCGCTAACGTAGGAACTAATGTTCTGATCCGCCTTTCTGATCTCCTCTTTAAGCGTCGCTAACTGAGACTCGAGGGAGGAAATTTGCGCCATCAGCTCAGACCTGGTTTTCTGTATATCCAAACGCGACCTCTGCGTATTGAAGTATCCACCTGTTAGCGATCCTTTCGACGACACTTGGTCACCTTCCAGAGTCACGCAATCCAAACCAGTAGTACGGGCCAAATTTGTCGCGGTTTCCAGGTTACGGCAGATCAACGTTTTCCCAAAAATGTACCTCAAAGCTTTGTCATACTTCTCGTCGTAATCCAACTTCGAGATCATAGGCATAGCGTCGCTGGTGTTTGGGTAATCTATATCCTTCACGTAGAGCTTATTCAAAGGCATGAACGTCACCTCGCCCGGAAGTCGTTGGTTGTTCATCTCTTTCATGATCTTCGTGCCGAATTTATCGGTGTCCACGATGTGATGGAACAATCGATTCCCGGCAGTCACTTCCACAGCCATGTAAAAGTTCTTCTCGCAGCTGAAGTTCTCGATCACAGGACCGTAATAGCTTTTCACCTCGTGGGCCATGTCTTTGCGCGTTCTAGAATACGAAGCATGATTCAGTAAATACGGACCATTCGGTGCAGTCGCGTAATACTTGCCGAAATGTGTCCAGTACTTTTCGCACGCTGTCTCGTCCGTTTAGAATAGGCTTTCCAGCCATGGACCGTAAACTTTGGTCTGCTTTCGCCAAGTCTTCTTTGAGTCCCGACAAATTAAGTTGCAACACGCTTTCTTGACGGTACCTGTAATATTAAAAATTTAATTTACGGTCGTGTTAGGTGTTCACGTATTAATATACATACTGTTCTTTTCTAGTGGCCTGACACTGATCCTTCGCTTTGGTCAATTCGTAATACTGCTTATTATGTTCATCTATCGACGATCGTTGCTGTTCCATTTCGCGCGTGTGCTCTTCTATCTTCCTCTCCAAAATCACCTGTTTCTCCGCATCTTTCTTCAGGTCGTCGCTGATCTTTCTTTGGTGTTCCTCTTTATCTTTAATTTGCTTGGTAAGTTGCTTAAGCTCGTTTTGTATCCATTTGTCTCTGGCGTCCTAACAAAGGGATTATTCAAGCACCATCTCTCTATCTTTAATCTTCGATTCAACAAACATTCGATACCTTGCTGGTGAATTGACTGCCGCGACCCTGCTTCGCGTACAATTCTTTTCGTTTCTGTTCTTTCAATTGCAACTCGCGCGTGCATTCCTCCTCCACGCGTTTCATTTCCTCGTACTAAAATAAACTCTCGTTTTAAATCAAATTTACGTAAATATAACGCAATAACAAATTACGTATAACATACTTCTGGCTTGAGTACTTCTAATTCCGCTTCTCTCGCTGCAATGTTTACTTTCAATTTTTCTAATTCCTGTTGAGCTCGTTTTTTACTGTCATTGTCTCCTTTCACTTCTTCCAACAGATCGTTAATAGTTAAATTCAATTTGGTTTTCTCTTTGAGTAACTGCTGTTGCTCGGCGCTATGAAATAAAGTTCTCCGCTTATTACACAGTTTCTTATTTGCGTTCATCTTTACGGATATTACCTAAGCGTGTCGCGTTCCTCTTTCGCGGTCTGCACTTCCTTCTTCGCCTCTTTTAGACGTTTCATGGCGGCTCTTACCATTTCCTGTGCAGTCTTCGCTTCCGCGCCTAATCGCGCCTGTTCCGCGCCGCTGTTAGCCCTGGACTTCTCCACCTCTTCCAACTTTCTTTTATTCTCTTTAAGCTCCCGCTCGTGAATCGTGTATTCCAAACAGCGTCGTTGTTTGTCCCAACATTGGTACTCTTTGAGCTCCTCCTTTTCTTCCTCCAAGGTCTTCAAACGTTCCTCTGCAATTCGAGCACAAAGTGTTTTCTAAACGGTCATTACCAGCTCGAATCGGGATTTACCTATTGTTCGCAAAAAGTCCTGAATTTTCTCCAATTTTCCCTCCGTTTCTTTTAAAATAAATTTCGATTCCTCTCGTCGGTCGTCGTACACTCTCGTACCAGCTACTTCTCTCAATAATTTCAGTCTTTGCGAATCTGGTGCTGTCGCCATTTGGTTTATCTACGGAATATATGTTTCTCATTTTTTAAAATCACGTATTTACTACCAAAGGGTTGCACGGGATCCCAAAAAATACCTTTCCTTGCTTCACTATATAGTATGGATTTGACCTAGAAAATCCTGCAGATTCCAATAAATTCATTACATCGTTTCTAGTTACTATTCTCTTGTTAAGAAAATATTGGTCCTTTTTCGAGCCGATCACTCTCCTCAGATACACTTCTTCTTTGTCAATCTATAGAAATGTTTGATCAGATTTATAACACGAAATTAAAAAACAAATAATAAATTATATGACAAGCATTAAATACCGGTAATCTTCCATCTGAATTATCAAATATGATTTCTACGTGAGCGGAAATGACTCTCGGTCCGGTACCCTCGTGTAACAGAGCCTGTCTCTGTTCGGGCCTGAGATGAGAGAATTCATCGCTTAAGACGAACTGAATTGCATAAAAAAAATTGCTCTTGCCAGAGCCGTTTCTTCCGACTGGAAATAAACTCATCATATATGTAATCCTTGTTTAAATATGTTTAAATTAATCGCAATTAAATATTTAGACATACCTACTACATTGTGCCTTGGATCAAAGGGTTCTACTACTGTCTGCTCGCGATATGACTTAAACCCTTGTATGATCACCTAATTGTAGAGAAATGATTACGCAGAATATTATTGCAGTTGCATTTTGTCAAACTACTGTACAAGTATCGCGTTAAGACTAAAGATATCATTTTTCTAAAGTTTAATTGTTGGTGCATATTTCTAATCTCTTGGGTAAATAAATGTACTGTAGAAACATCTTGCATAGGTTTAGATTCAACCATTCGATGGTTTTTGGGGAAAGAAATTACTGACAACGTATCAAAAGCAATCTCTGTAAACGTTCAAAGTGAATGACAATAACAATATCTGCTTCGTAAACGCAGCGTCTGTTGGAAAGGAAGTAGCGTGGAGGCGCGCAAAAGGCGACAGGAGCTCGATAGGAGACCTGTTGTTATTTAATGATACCTGCTTGATGTACATAGTGCGATTAGAGATCACACGAATGTTACTCGTGTTACACTATAGAGGCAACTCAATCAGAAAAGTAACTTCTCTGTCACTGAATGAAACAAAACCATTCAATCGACTTGTTGGCAAAGCGACATTTGTAAGGTGATCCGCTAAACGACAACACGTAAATGTCTCTAGATTTAGGCGGGAGGATTGGTACCATCACCACTACACAAGCAAGAAACTACTATTTTTTGATTATTGCGATTGAAGAAAGTTTCAATGTACAAGAATTAATGAATAAGTAAAAATAGTAAACGATCAAACAAAATATTTCCTTTCGAAGTAGGGTGAGGAGTTGCTAGAAACAGGCTCATCGATATTCGCATTTCCCTCGATTGAATTAGTTTATCTGTTTATGTCTGCTGAATAGAATTGAAAGGAGACAAAATAGAAACGGAGATAGGTAAAAGGGCAGGCGGAAGATGTTTGGAAAGAACGGAAGACGAATATGAAAAAGCAATAGGGATTTATTTCAGAAAATGTGGGGGCGAAAAATATGGTGACTTTCCCCTCGCGTGTCCAGTGATGGTATGCGCGCTAGAATTTTCCCTCGCAGGATTTCTTTCTGCGCATGCGTAAGCTGACGTCACTACGCACGTCCCCTCTATTTCATTAATACGAAAATATCGCTTTAAACCAAAATATTCGTTTAATTTCTGAAATCCATCCAGCATGGATAAAACTTAAGGATAAAATAATAATAACCAACAATTTTAATGACAATTTTATTTCAAGAATAAGGATTTTATTTCTAAATTGCTAATAAATATGTCGATCAATGATGAATGCTCAGCGCGTCGCTTTGAACTTCGTGGCTTAACTGTGTCTGCAAGTTGGATAATTTATTTTTCAAAGCTGCTATGCCCATCATTACGATATTTTCAGGCTTCAAAGCTCCGCTACTTTCGACATTGAAGTAGTATTTATTTGGTTTAGCTTCCCAATTGAACGGAGCTTCGTCTGAAACATTTTATAAATTATTAACTCAGTAGATGACAATCAATCACCCAAGTATTACGATACTTACACTGATCCTCTTCTAATTCACTGTATTCTGATTTTGGCCATTCATCGGGCTTTGGGAACAAAGTATGTCTCATGCAATTGTCTGGGTCGTATTCGAAGCTCACACCGGCTGTTGGGTTCCATTTTGCGTGTTCCTTTCCAAAGCCTTTCTTGGCATATGCTCTCAGCTTCAGTTCTTGTCCCTTACGCAATTTTACTATCAATATTTCTGTAAAATCAATCTATGCTGTAACACAATGGTGATAAACGTATTGGTTTGAAAATTATTAACCATCTGTTTCTCCGTATTCGCTGGCATCATCCTCTCTGTGTCTGGATGTAACAGGAAGTACTCTCGGGTCGCTGGATTTAAAATCTGCTGTGGTTACGTGTCTCGTTTGATCCTCTATGCATTTTACATCCAATGTAAACTCTACGCTACATTCAGGACAGAAATCCATGCATTGGCAATCCCTCGTATATTGTATCCTATCGACAACCTAAATTTATTTCATTTTAACTTGAACCATGTCTTAGATATTAGACGTTTAATTTTTAAATACTCACGTCGTCGCTGATCAGTGGTATCATACCGATTCTGTGCGCCAGAAATTCGTCACTCAAGACCGTGGAATTTGCTTCTAATTGGATCCAATCGATAGCCATGGTAGGTGTTTCCGCGATAAAGACACGTCTCATGCTGTTTGCTACACTGAACACGTTGGAAACGTTTAATAACACGTTACGAAAAAGGATCGACTGCGGCATAACCTCTTACCTCAACTCGGTGTCTTCGACTTGAAATTTCACATTTTCCTCGGTCAGATCGGAAATATGCACCGATGGTTGATTAGCGTACGGCATTTTAACAAAATTTATATTAAAAATATGTAAAAATCGTATTTTATACGTGATACGCTGTCAAACGATACGTCAAATTCCTTCTGTGTTTGTCTATATTCTATCTCACGTGTTTGAAGAGCAGCGCCATCACGGAACATTCGAATCAAATACACATTCCCACATTCATTTTAAAAATTTCGTTCTTTAATGGAATTACGAAGGAAAACATTTAAGATGCTAAGTACATTTTATTTAAAAAATTCATCACATTACATGTTACGAAAAGTAGACAAACCTTTGGTCAAAGATTATATCGAAAAACACTACACAGTATATTTGTATTTTTAAACTTTTTGGTTCGAATAAAATTAGCACTATCTACGTATCTCGAATTTATGTTACATTTGTTTAAATACCGAACGATGATCAGTAAAGGTCTAACTACTTAAATTATTTATTTAGGTAAGTCACAACTTCGGTTCAGTACGATCCTTTTTATAATTTCACATGTACATAAGAATCTGGTGCTCGAAGCGTGCGTATAATTAATCATTTACACAATAAATAATGAGAATAAGATAATATAACGCTGGTAACTTTTACTAATCGTAAGAAATATAAAGTCTATGGGTGCTGATGCATCTTGCGTTAGATGTCATTGCATTTATGGCACTAAAGTTTTGTAAAAACTGGAAGACTGCAGTCCGAGAGATACTGTTTGTTACTTCGAGCATGTTTGTGCAATTACGAACGACTTCGATATAAATATGGTTTAAATGCAGCAGATATAGGAATACCAAAAACATACATAGAGTCGAAAGGGCGATATTCAGAAGTATTCAAAATATTTTCGCGGATGGAAATTTGCAACAGGTGTTACGAAAAAGAGATAAAGATTTTTGCTAACGCGTCTGGGCGATCGATTCTCAAAGCTCGTCTTGGAAACGCTCGATATCCTGCAAATGGTCTCCGTAATCCGTGGCTTCGCTGCCTACAAAAGTATCGTGATGATCTAGAATTTCGTCGAAGGACAATCGATTGTCGTGATCGTCGTCGCACGCCGCAAACAGATGATCCACCTCATCGCCAGCGATTTCTCTAAAATATTCATGTATTTGGTAACGTCTACCAATTATTAGCCGAGCAAAATATAGAAATGTTTTACTTACTCGTTGCTAGGCACTAGCCAAGAAAGTATTTCATCCAAATCCAGTCGCCCGTCCCTATTTTTATCATGCTCATAATCGAACTTGTCTTTTTCTATCAACAACCACTCTTTATCTTCCGCCTTAGCTCTGTTCCCAATAAATTCTTGGAAACTGATAAATCCATCCTTATCCGTGTCTTTGTCGTCCAAAGCTTGCTTAAGCAGAAGCGGGAACATTCTAGGAGTTTCTTCGGGATGAGTGTAAGCCTTGAACTCCTCCGTGTCCAGATAACCATTTTTATCTATATCTGCAGTCTCGAACGTCTGCTTGTCATCGGTGATGAGCTTGTCGTTCACTGCTAAATCTTCCGGATCTGTGCCGTACGTGTCTTGCAAAATTTCATTCCAACTTATTTTACCATCTTCGTCGCTATCGGCGTCCTCCAATCGGTCTTTTGATTCCTCCGTGGAAAGCATGCTGTTTCCAACATAAATTCATACGCGTTCTTCTTCTAAGTTCACAATACTCTAAATATACATACCTGAACGAACGTAAGATCCATGCTTTCAGTTCGTTTCTCTCTATCAGTGTATCGTTATTCAAATCCATTTTTGTTAATAAAATTCCTAGTCGTCTCTTCGATTCCTTCATTGGAAGTTTGTCAAACTCTTCTGCTTCCTTTATGCTTCCTTTAAAACAGAGTTTGTTACATGGTAGACTTTGTTTGGAAATCATCGATATTAGAGACTGTGATTTTGAGTTCCTCTTTAACAATACACACCGAGTATAGCTTCATGATCAAACTCCTGATGGTGTTCCCCTCCTGCGTAATGGTCCAAGTCTCTTGGACTGTACGCGCCATCCTCTGTTCTCTCATTACTAGTGGGTTTGTTATGTTGATAGGTATGTATGTGTGCAGACGCCGCGTTCCCGGTTGAAAACAAACCAAATACCATGAGAATCAGGAACAGAGAAATAGTTTCGCGCGTGCGACGCGTACACATCGTTAATTTTGGTACAACCCTGAAAATCGGAATATAAAAGTTCTGTAACCTCTAATAATATACGGTCCGTTTCATGTTTCGGACTGTCCGGATCATCCGAGTCGGATGTCCGAGTGATTCGCTTTGAATCGGAAAAGGTCGGGCGGATTCGGTTGGGACGTCTTTAACGTGCAAATAATTCGGACAGTCCGAGGAAGTACAAAAAATTTTGACTGCTTTGCACCCCTATATTACACGACGTTTTCGATCAAATAGTCAAGTGAGATCGACAAAACTGTTTCGAGTTTGTCTGATAGTCCGATTACGATCAGACTAGACTCGGACTACCCGAATTTTTGGATGTCACGGACGTCCGATTGGCTTTCTCTGGCCTGGCCCCAGGTCCTTAATCTTGTGTACCCCGAACATCTCTAGTTAACCTCACATCAACATTTGACAGCTACGACGATATCCACAGTGAATACCACAACGAACCTAATCGACTGCTTGTCGTCACGCGTGTCGTGCAATCGTTCTAAAAGATCAATAGATAGTAGCTTTCGATTTATGTTAACGATTGTGGATTTCCTCAGCGATTAGGAAAGCGAACGTTCGTTCGTAAATTGTTTAAATTGTTCGATCCAAAGTAAATATTCCAGGCATCGTATCGTCGTATGGAATGCGAAATCGTGGCAGATTACAGCGAATGTTTTACATTAATAAACGACGTTAAAGAATATTTCACGCGTTATTATTTACAGAGAGTTAAGGTGTAGGATGTTCACGTACCTATTTGAAACTGTCAGAACTGTTAGAATCGGAAGATCATTGTTTCTCTGTAATGAATTGATCACGCCGGTCGTATCGGGAATCGTGATTGATGAGATCCTCGATTTTGCTTCTGGCGTTCACTTGTTGATTACAGCGTCGAAATCGTTCGTTTCTCCGAGGAATGTACCGATCCACGCACGTGTTCGAATATCAAATCTGTGCTCCGTGCCGTGAAAAGAGACGAGGAGTAAAGAAAGGCGCCGGGAGCCGCTTCAGTCGCGACCAGTATGTGCAGTCATGACTTTGTTCTAGGGTGCCCGTACAAAAATAGATTAACCGTACTAACATGCGTCCCATTTATTTCTAACTTCAGTGAATGCCCATCCAAGAGAAAAGGAAGTCGGAAGAGTGAAATATCAACGCGCAGGGCATCTTCTTTTCGAGGTATTTAAAGATACGTTAATAAAGACACGTAACGAGAGTGTTGGGCGGAAGTGTTAATTTCCAAAAATATTCCGTTCAATTAGTGGTAACAATAATGACAATAAATTTCAATTTTAATGTCTCTATACTCTATGTTACTGTCCCTTACCTTAATAGATGATTGTTCTAGTCGCGAATACTTTACGCGGGAATACTTTAGGCGGGAAACTTTTTCATGACTGTATGCATGTACAGATTGTACGTAAACGAGATAAGTTTCTTTAGATTAAAAAGTCTCTAATCATTCGTGAGTGTTATTTTCGAGATACGTGCAAATGAAACTTTTGCGGAATAATAAGGCGGTATCAGATACGGTTTTAACCATTACGTCCTGTCATTTCTACCAACTAATTTTAGATATCGATTTTATTACACTAAAAAAAAGAAATTGATTCAAGGCCACGCAGAAAGGTTCGCATCCTTTCAATCTCTTCGAGCTACTTATATTATTAACTTTGTACAGTTACAAAATTTATAATTACTGGTCTATACTACTTCTGGCCACAGATTATATTTTCGTTTAGGAATTTTTTTCTCGAAAGTGCGTAGGATTTCGGGGCTATGACTACATGTACTTCTGAATTTTCCTACAGGCCTCCGCTGGACTCGAGAGGACGCTGCTGACCACTTCTGATACTTCTGACAACGTATAACGATTACTACAAGCTACTGCTTGCCCCTGCTGGTCTCTGCTGCCCTCTGCTGACCACTTCTGACCACTGCTTATACTTCTGACAACGTACAATGATTACTACTGACTCCTACCAGTCCCAGTTGGCTTCTGCTGACCGCTGCTGACCACTCCTGATACTTCTGACAATGTACAATGATTACTACTGACTCCTACCAGACCCAGTTGGCTTTTGCTGACCGCTGCTGACCACTCCTGATACTTCTTACAACGTATAACGATTACTACAAGCTACTGCTTGCCCCTGCTACCCTCTGCTGCCCTCTGCTGATCACTGCTGCCCTCTGCTGACCACTTCTGACCACTGCTTATACTTCTGACAACGTACAATGATTACTACTGACTCCTACCAGTCCCAGTTGGCTTCTGCTGACCGCTGCTGACCACTCCTGATACTTCTGACAACGTATAACGATTATTACTTGTTACTGCTTACCCCTGCTGGTCTCTGCATGCCTCTGCATCCCTCTGCTGGACTCTGCTGACCCCAGCTAACCCTTACTGACCACTGCTGACCACTACTGACCTTTGTTGACAACTTCTGACATGATGTATATGTATTAAAGCTTTGTATAATGTAAATCTATGGCAATAAATGATATAATTTAACAGAATTCTATTGTTCTCATCATTTTTACCTTTCTTTTCCTCTCGAAATCATTCCCATAGTTATAAGATACGTGCCACCTCTTCCCATATGTTCCCCCGATATCCTCCCGATGTCCTCATCATTTCCCAGAAATTTTGCTGGCAAAATCGAGAATTCATTTTTCGTCGAAAAGTCCTGAAACAACTTTGAAGTCCTGAAACAACGAAAAAGCCCTGAAACAGATGGAAAGTCCTGAAACAACGAAAACGCCCTGAAACAACGAAAATTCGAAGCAGTTGGAAAGTCCTGAAACAGCTAGAAAGTCCTGAAACAACGAAAAAGCCCTGAAACAACGAAAATTCGAAGCAGTTGGAAAGCCCTGAAACCGCTGGAAAGTCCTGAAACAGCTGGAAAAGCCTGAAACAACGAAAAAGCCCTGAAACAACGAAAATTCGAAAGTTGGAAAGTCCTGAAACAGCTGGAAAGCCCTGAAACGGTTGGAAAGTCCTGAAACAACGAAAAAGTCCTGAAACAACGAAAATTCGAAAGTTGGGAAGTCCTGAAACAGCCGGAAAGTCCTGAAACGGTTGGAAAGTCCTGAAACAACGAAAAAGTCCTGAAACAACGAAAATTCGAAAGTTGGAAAGTCCTGAAACAGCTGGAAAGTCCTGAAACAGCTGGGAAGTCCTGGAATTTCTTGGAAACGCTGAATTTTTAGCAAAGTTTTGAGTTTCGGGACTTCCTTGTGGGTTCAGGGAAACCAAGGAGTTTCAGGGAGTCTTATAACTAAGGTAATGACTTGGAGAGGAAAAGAAAGGTAAAAAATGATGAGAACACATAGAATTCTTTGTAATTGTATCATTTATTGCCATAGATTTGCATTATACAATGTTTTAATACATATATATCATGGCAGAAGTTGTTAACAAGGGTCAGCAGTGGTCAGCAGTGGTCAGCAGGGGTCAGCAGGGGTCTGCAGGGGTCAGCAGAGGTCAGCAGAGGCCAGCAGGGGGATGCAGAGGCATGCAGAGACGAGCAGGGGCAAGCAGCGGCCAGCAGTGGTCAGCAGGGGACAGCAGAGGCCAGCAGGGGACAGTAGGGGATAGTAGGGGATAGTAGGGGACAGTAGGGGACAGCAGAGACCAGCAGGGGCAAGCAGTGGTAAGTTGTAATCGTTATACGTTGTCGGAAGCATCAGGGGTGGTCAGCAGTGGTCAGCAAGGGCCAGCAGAGGCAGGCAGAAGCCCGCACATGTTGGCAGAGGTTAGCAGAGACCAGCAGGAGGATGCAGGGGCATGCAGAGACCAGCAGGGGCAAGGAGTAACAAGTAGTAATCGTTATACGTTGTCGGAAGCATCAGGAGTGGTCATTAGTGGTCATCAGAGGCCAGCAGAGGCCAGCAGAGGCATGCAGAGGCAAGCAGAGGCTTGCAGTGGCAAGTAGAGACCAGCAGGGGCAAGCAGTAACAAGTACTAATCGTTATACGTTGTCGGAAGCATCAGGAGTGGTCATTAGTGGTCATCAGAGGCCAGCAGAGGCATGCAGAGGCAAGCAGAGGCTTGCAGAGGCAAGTAGAGACCAGCTGGGGCAAGCAGTAACATGTAGTAATCGTCACACGTTGTCGGAAGCATCGGTGGTGGTCAGCAGTGGACAACAGAGGCCAGCATCAGCCAGCAGGGATCAGCAGGGGCAAGCAGTAACATGTAGTAATCGTCACACGTTGTCGGAAGCATCGGTGGTGGTCAGCAGTGGTCAGTAGAGGCCAGCAGAGGCCAGCAGAGGCCAGCAGTAGCAAGTTGTAATCGTTATACGTTGTCAGAAGTATCAGGAGTGGTCAGCAGAGGCCAGTGGAGGCTGGTTGAAGTCAGTAGAGGCGTTGTAAGTTGTCAGAAATATAATCGGTGGTCAGTGGAGGCCAGTGGAGGCTGGCAGAAGTCAGTAGTAATCGTTATACGTTGTCAGAAATATAAGCGGTGGTCATCAGAGGCCAGCAGAGGCTGGGAGAGGCTGGCAGTAGCTAATCGTAATCGTTATACGTTGTCAGAAGTATTAGCAGTGGCCAGCAATGGTCTGCAGAGGCCTGTAGGAAAGTTCAAAGTACATTTATTAATTTTCAATCTTAAAGTATCTCGGTTTTGACAAATCGTATTAATAATGTACATATGTACGCTCATACATAGGATTAATAAAGAAAATCTTTTTTCAATAATTAACACTTTACCGACCGGTAGCGGTTGATTAGTCGGCTATCGGTCGGTAAGCGTTGGTCGGTAAAAAAGTTGATTAATACGCTATCGGTCGGTAAGTGTTGGCCGGTAAAAAAGTCGATTAATAGGCTATCGGTCGGTAATGTGTTAAAATATGATCAGGGGGTCTTAAAACGTGTATTTTAATAAAAGAAATTTCACAAAATTTTTTCGGGCAGCTTCGAAGAATCGAGAAAGAGGACATGAGTCAGTTCGTCTGTGTCCGAACTTTCAGGTCGGTATGGCAGTCAGACTAGGCCACGAAAGCTTATAAGATGTGAAATCTACTCGTACACCAGGTCTATGGTATTAGAGCGACCTCTTCGTTTAAGAAATGATTTCAGGAATTATAGTCAACTGTACCATTGAAATCGTCAAAGCTAGTGAACTTAGAGAATATGACTCATAGAATAAATCTATCGATTAAATTTTTTGTCCCGGATTGTCGGGGTTACGAGATCCATTTGTCATTCTCAACGTGACCGATTGAGCAAAGAACAACGGTATGACATTTGCAGTGGTTAGAATTGAAATTAAATTTTAGTATGGAATTACAAGTAAGGTGTATGATTACAAACGAGGTATAGAATAGACTATGCATCTTATGGAAGTTGGTGTCACACTGAAGTACCGACCTGGCAAAAGGCCAGTGGTTTTCAAGCGACCTCTACGCGTAAAAAACGGTGATCTCGCGAACTAATTGAACTACTGAATTGGTAAAGTCAGCGAACGTCGAATGCATAAATGCAATCTCTTAGGAATCACTTTTGAACTGTATGTAGGTCTACTTTAGAGGTTAGGCCAAAAGTGCCCCTTCATCGAAGGGATCTGCACAATTGTAAAGTATACGAAACACTGACATAGAAACGATTCAGAATCGAATTGACCCCATAGAGCTTTGATCTTAGTCACAAAAGAATACAAAGAGACGCAACCAGTTCGCGGCGTCGGTCACCGATGCAAAGCATTCGGATTTCCGTCTCGCCAATCAGTTCTGACCAACCGCCCTTTGTCAATTTCCATACCAATTCACGGCAAACGTAAAGAAAAGAGAAACAGAAGGGCGTGTTTCCAACGTTCGCTAAACATCGTACGATAATCGACGAGTTAAATCGCAGGGACGAAATGGAAAGAATTCGAATAAATCCTCGGCACCGAAATTGCAAAAATACGGTAACGGCGGAAAATCGTGCGGCGCTGTAATATTTTACGTGCGCGCGCGCGTTAACGCGCGGAGGGCGAGGAGGGGAATGGAAATATTTCGGCTCGATGTTTAACAAATTTTATCGTTCGATTGTACTTTACGGGTCGCGAACAATAACATTCTGGCAATTACCATCATAAAAGGAGAAACACACGTCGGGGAGCATAACGAGACCAGAATTAATTTTCCGGCCGGAGCAAATGAATTATTTACCAGGCGTTAACGTATTAACCAAAACGTTAATAACGAACCTCTGCATTATTAACGAGTACGAATCGACGATTTTATCGTTCGGGGCCTCGAAACGAGAAGGACACGGGCTAGGTACAGAATAAATCATCTAATTGGCTAAACATTATACCGCGGTGACATCTCTTGCACTCGTCACCAGAGGGCTGCTCTCTTAACTCTTTCGCGAGTCGACTGTCTTCAGTCTCGACTGACCACCGATTTGTGTATGTATATTCACTTCTCGATCGACTATTGAATGTCTTGACGTCTAAGGGAGGGCTAGGTAGCTAGTTTTAAGGTGATATAGATACATATTAGCCTCGGTAAAATAGGCAATGAAATCCTCGAAGTTTTGATAACAATTCTTGCGACTACAATTTGCCTTGTAGCTTAGCAAACTAGACGAGGCCTTTCTCGTGCAATAATGGAGGTTATGTACACTTAGAGCATCAGTACAGGGTGCTAAAATTTCTCTAAATGACGAGGGACCCTGAGATATCCAGATATTTTCGATTCCGTCGGGATGCAGACGCTTGTGATTTTTGTCGATTCGATGGCGGTGGGGGGGGGGGGGGTTAGCCTCAGCCAGCCGAGAGGAGGCATTCCGTCTGACATTCAAATGTGTCGGGCCGCGCAACGAGAAAAAGGATACGCCGGAGCCCGACGGCCGCCTATTCATCGCTCAAAGGGATCATTTATCAACATATTTGATATGCTCCTGGCCGCGTTACACCATTGCAGGAACCTTGCCTGGTCTTTCCACTCGGGGCTTCCATAGAAATAATATGCTAATCGCGCGAAGGCGGAGTTTAAAAAGTGCCCCGATAAATTCTCGAGACTTTTCGACGTAATTTCGCCCCTTCGCGCCGCCGCCGCCAGTCTCGAAAGATTCTTTTTGCACGGTTTCCGACATCTTAAAAGAGACCATCCCCCGCCTCTTTATCGCGGTATATCAGACGTTTGAATATATTTTTTCGACCTGCTTCGCGGGCCAAAGGGTAAAGGACCGACGTATCTTAACACTTTGACGGCCGCTGTCACGTATACGTGATCTACTGTATCATTCGACTTATTACGTTTGTTGAGGTTATATTTGAGGTTATAATTCCTTATAATAACTTTGGTCTACGATATCAGTGGTGACGAATAACGATATTTGCGTGATACGTGCGGCCATTAAAGTGTTAAACCTGTTTCGAGTCTCTAGGCAAAAAAAAATTGCAAAACTAAATAAAATGGCGGAGTTCTATATTGGAAAAAAAAGGAAACTGGATGATTTGGACGATGATTAAAATTAGAAATTGAAGCCGAGGTCGCGATTTTTCGTGCGTAAGTGATTGACGCGGCGCGTTAAGATCATTTACAAATCCCCTCATCGGCACTTATGCGTGCGGTGACGCATACGCACATATTTATGCACCCCTTGTACATATCGTGCCCTCATACATACATCGGTCATATTAGCCGCAAAGCGGACTACCCCGACGAGGACCGCCGGTTCCGTTTATTTAACCCAACGTCGGTGTCGGAGTCGTTACTTACAGAGACTTGGCGCTGAACCACGTCGTCACTTTCAATGATAAATCGTAATTCACGCCCCCTACCCAGCGCAAGATACAATCTCCTTTCGAGTAACTCGATGGCCGATGAATCCTATTCCTAGACTTCGATCGTCACGACTTTGAGAATTCAAAATATATTTTAATAATAAATCGTAATTCACGCCCTCTAGTGAGCGTAAGATACAATCATCTTTATATTTCGACCCTCGAAAAATAAAAAATTCGATACATTTTCTGGTCACCAGTCATTTTATTACGATTTTGAAGTCCTGTTGTTCTTGTCTTGGAGAACAAGATGGCGTCGGTTTAACCCCTCAACGCTCACATTTTTCGAGTGGACCAACAATGATTAGTTTTCTTTATTGGACTTGTTTCTAACCTGTATCAATTTTAGCGATTTTTGTTAATTACAATGTTCTATCTGACATATAATTCCAAGGAAAACAAGTATTGACTCGGGCATGAGCGTTAGGAGGTTAAAAGCAACCCTTTGGCGAGTCTTCGAACGATCCCCAAAAATTCGAAACCACGGTGCTCGTGGGTCGCGATTAAAGTAGTGGGGGAATTCCATTTTTCGAAATATAGAAAATCCCCAAGCATATTCCCCAAGCGTCCCCTTTTATTCGTCGTACAGTGAACGGATGACGTCGAACCAATCCCCTGGACATTCAATTACGGAACGCCACGTCAGCGGGACACTTTCAAGCATATTGAGGCTGGGATCTGTACCCGGTCGCCATTCGCTTTAAGCCCTCTTTTCCATATTTATCTTGGTCTCCTTCATTACGGGCCACTTGGAGAGATCCTCACCGGGTTTCTCTCTCTTTCTTTCCCTTTTTATCGTTCGACATCTTCGGGATTGCCGGGTTCGCGTCTCCTCTGTTCCAGCAGAAAGACGCAGATTGCTTAACGCGGGAAAGAGGAGGGGGAGGAATTTACGAGCAGCTATGATAAACTCACGACCAGCATAATCGAACGTCTTTCACGATAATTTCCGCGATGGCGGCCCAAGGATTAACCGGCGGATTCCTTTCGATTCGATTGAAACGCAGGAAATGGAAAATATTCCCCGGTTTGTAATTATTTTTCGCGAGTTAAGGATTTTAACATTTGTCACAGCTTTCGAAAACTGAATTCCACAACCGGGGGCGAGGAAGGACGCGGAAGAAGAGCGTAAACGTTAACGCCACACCGGTTACGATCGGAGTGTTTTACAGTTTTCGCGATGAACTCGAACTTACGACGAAGTTTACGACGAATAAAATCAACAGCGTCGAATATCAGAAGGATAAATATTATTCGATCGTCTGGATACCTTTTTCACAGCGTTTCGTAAAGGCATCCTAGCAGACGCTGAGATATTCGGTAGTCGATCGAGCGCTTGCGAGAAAGGCAAGAGCGTAGCCCTCTGGTGGCGAGTTTGGAGACTATGGACACCACAGTTTCAATGATGGTTTTATTTTTATTTAGATGGATCAGATTGTCTATTTAGAGGCTTTTATCTGTCCAAGAATTTTTAAGATCGTCGATGAATTTCGAGGCGTTTCGTAGTTAAGGCTCTTAGAAATTGGTTACTAAATAAAGTACTCAGATTTCCTTTCTATAAACTCTACACTTTATTTCAATTACGGTTAGAAGAGACATCCTTTCTATATGAGTTTTACCCCATGGTTTCAACGATGGTTTTATTTCTATTTTTATTCAGTGAACGATGCACCAGACGAGTGTCTATCTCTCGTGTGCACGTTACTCGAGACTTTTATCTATTCAATCAATTTTTAAGTTAAGGCATCCTAGCAAACACTGAGATATTGAGTAGTCAATGGAGCGCTTGCGAGAGAGTCAAGAACGTGGCCCTCTGGTGGCGAGTTTGGAGACTATGGACCCTACAGTTTCAATGATGGTTGTATTTCTATTTTTATTCAGTGAACGATGGACCAGACGATTGTCTATTTAGAGATTTTTATCTGTCCCAAGAATTTTTAAGATGGTCGATGGTTAAAAAGCGTTTGAATATCTGTCGAATTTTGACTTCTTCTTCCCCTGAAACTAGATGGTGATGTCTAGCAGACGCTGAGATATTTGGTAGTCAATGGAGCGCTTGCGAGAAAGGCAAGAGCGTAGCCCTCTGGTGGCGAGTTTGGAGACGATGGACCTCACGGTTTCAACGATGGTATTATTTTTATTCAGTGAACAATGGACCAGACGATTGTCTATTTAGGGACTTTTATCTGTCCAAGAATTTTTAAGATGGTCGATGGTTAAAAAGCGTTTGAATATCTGTCGAATATTGTCTCCTTTTTCCCCTGAAACTAGATGGTGATGTACGACGAAATATTTCGAGGCGTTTCGTAGTTAAAGCATCCTAGCAGACACTGAGATATTAGGTGGTTAATCGAGCACTTGCGAGAAAGGTAAAAACGTAGCCCTCTGGTGGCGAGTGTGGGAAACGATGGACTCCATGGTTTTATTTTTATTGAGTGAACGATGGTCCAGACGATTGTCTATTTAGAGACTTTTATCTGTCCCAATAATTTTTAAGATGGTCGATGATTAAGAACTGTTTGAATATCCGTCGAATTTTGTCTCCGTTTTTCCCTGAGGCTAGACGGTGGTGTACGACGAAATATTTCGAGGCGTTTCGCAAGGATCGTAAGAGTGTTCGACGTTTCCGCGTCGCGATAGCCCCGACCGGGGCATACGCCCCGCGATTTAAGTCGTCAACTTTTATGGGGGTAGTTTTCGCGGAGACGGTTTCCGCGGCAAGCCGCATAAAAGGGGGTGGAAGTTTCTGGTAATATGGCGGCTTCCCCGGCAGGAATATGGCGGCAACTGTATACAAGAGATAGCGACAATATTGAGGCGACCGGGAGGCTCGAAGAAAAGCAACCGGGTTTTGCTCCTCCCGACTAGGATATCGGGTCGCTGCCCTCCTTTTCTTCCCGCAATTTCTTCTACCCGTTTCGAGATCGAAACCACATCGTCCGACTATCACAAAATTAAAAAACAGCAAATAAAACAGTCATTTTCCAACCAACGCTCGCTTGGACGTTCTTAGAGTATCCAAACTAAATTGCACACTTCTAAAGTTGCTATCTGCTTCCATTAAACTACCATTACTCTGATAAATAGAACTAAATCTCCTCAGTAACGATGTTGGCGATTTCTCGCCTCTCGTACTCGCCGCCAGAGGGCTACGGCTCTCATATCTCTCGCAAGCACTCGACTGACCTTCCCTTTACATATATACGCTTCTCAAGACTTGCTAGAAAGCCTCTCCAAGCCTTTTCTCGCTTCCTCCATTAGCAGAAGCAGATCACTGATACAAATTAATAACAAAAGACTTCCACGGAAACAAGGATCCCCCCCAGCAAACCCAGGCGCCCAGACACGGTTCCATACGTCGCCTAAACGCCTACCAAACGAAATAAAATCTAGTCCCCGCCGCGCAGGAGAAGACGCATCAACCGTTTGTTGCATTTCCTGGCCGGAGTTCCAGATTTTCGTGGCTCAGCGGCTGTCGGCGGCCGGATTAAGACGAGGACTGCACTCACGGCGGCGGTCGTTCAGAGGCTGCTGATTGCATCTGGCATTTGTGTCACGCCCTTGAGTGCCCAGTCGATATGCCCGGGCAAATTGGGAATTGGTATTCCGCTGACGGTCTCCTAGACGGCCAGACGGATTTGCGATGGAGCACCTTAGGCTAAAGGAGGATGACCGGTCGGGGGCAGCTCTCGCGCGGAGGCTTGGTGGATCCCGTTAAACTTGGTCAAATCGTTTCTCCACGATCACCTCGCACCGGAATACTAAGGGCTGACAAAAGAGGAGCGTACGTTGCCAAGCGTACCTTTTTCTGCCGGATCGTTAACTGGCCTTGGAATGTCCTTCGAATTAATCGTAATTTACCTTGGAACACCCAGGATAGCTTCTCGATAAACCCCGTTAATTTTTCATTATCGTATTATCATTACAGCATACAGGGTTAAATAAATATTTATTTTATAGTTTTTAAATTATAATTAAAAATGGATATTATAAATTGATTGTAGCAATATCTTGAAATGATATACAATGAAATTCTTATGAAATAGTCCAAGGGAGGGAGTACAAGAAATGATATTTGAATGATTTGAGAAGACCATTGTATCCCCAAAAAAATATTTCTTTTGTAGGGTAATTTTTTCCAGAGTTGGTTATCCATGTTTCTCTATAATTGTATAATTTTTTTTATTACATAAGTGGCAATCTTTATTTAGAACCACCTTGTTTGTATTTCAATATTTGTCTCATTAAATGTCGAGGAGGATGACACTAAAAATCGTGACAATGTTTAGTAGTAATAATCCTTCGCTCAAAGCTGACAAAAATGAGGTGTTTTATGTCATCCTTGTTGATCCTAGGTCCCTGAATATCCAGGTAGCATAATAATTGTTCCTCCATATTACAATCCTCCCGATTGGAAGAGTTCCTTTCGGTTCCTTTAAGCGTTTCGTTTCCGAGCTTTTTGTTATCAGTCGAACGCAGCTCGAGGTATCGATATCCCCTGGACTCGATCCTGACCCTTCGCGCGGAAATGTGGCTGACCGAGTGTGAGCCAAGCTGTAAAAACTTCCACGCCGTATTTTGCACCGCTGTACCAAAGGTTTTGGCCTTCCCGCCCGAACATCCGCGACCACATGCGGATCTCTGATCTCTGAAAATATTGCGGCACATGCACACCACCACATAGGGCTCGGTTCCCTGAAAATTGGCCCCAAATCGTTGGAAAATACGAGCGACGATATCAGAGTGGAGATTTTCCTCGATACGTTGTTCAATTGCTGCAAGGTTGATAAGTGGAGAGGAAGATTCATAGAAAAATTATTTTGAATTCAAGGAAAATTTGTCGAGGCTTTTCTTTCTTACTCCCTACTCTACATCTACAAAGGAGGATTCAATATGAGAGTCACAATATCTATCAAATAAGGTGGTTAAATTGCTTCAAAGTTGATAAGTGGAATGGAAGGAAAAAATTATTTCAAATTCAAGGAAAATCTGTCAGGGCTTTTCTTTCTAGCTCCCTACTCTACATGTATAAAGGAGGATTCAATATGAGAGCCACAATATCTATCAAATAAGGTGGTTAAATTGCTTCAAAGTTGATAAGTGGAATGGAAGAAAAAATTATTTCAAATTCAAGGAAAATCTGTCAGGGCTTTTCTTTCTAGCTCCCTACTCTACATGTATAAAGGAGGATTCAATATGAGAGCCACAATATCTATCAAATAAGGTGGTTAAATTGCTTCAAAGTTGATAAGTGGAATGGAAGAAAAAAATTATTTCAAATTCAAGGAAAATCTGTCAGGGCTTTTCTTTCTAGCTCCCTACTCTACATGTATAAAGGAGGATTTAAGTTGAGAGCTACAATATCTATCAAATAAGGTGGTTAACCCTCAGGTTTTGGTCAAGAAATGTATAAACAGATTATTAAGAGTGTTTGATGTCCAGTATGTCCACAATACATGTCAGAGCTTTTCTTTCTAGCTCCCTACTCTACATCTACAAACTTTGATTTAATTTGAGAGCCACAATATCTACCAAATAAGGTTGTTAACCATCAGGTTTTGATCAAGAAATATATAAAAAAGACTACTAAGAGTGTCTGACCCAATATGACCAACAATACTTGCCACAGCTTTTCTTTCTAGCTCCCTACTCTACATATACAAAGAGGATTCAACACTTTCGACGTTGACCAGTCTAATGTTACAGATCAGGTGATTTGTTCGAGAGGAATACACTTTGGATTTATATTTTCAGGTCGTGGAAGATTCACCCTTCGCCCGGAAGCCAACGATCTCGGCGTTTAACTTCTGGACTTCCGGTACCGAACACAGGACGACGGAAAAGCTCGGCTCGATCGACGCTGGGGGAATTATTCTTTCGACCGTACGATCGCCATCCAACCGACGGCACGGCGCTCGTTTCAGGCAAGGGTTGATAATAAATTCAAATTTAGGGGTGCTCGCAATCTGTGATTCAGCGCCATTAAGCACAGGATCCTTGCGAAAGGACGCTTCCCGCGCTTACTTTCTCCTAACTTGGCACGTCCGCGAGTGGTCTTTAAACCCGTTAAGAGGCGAAAGAGATCACTTTGGTGGCAAAGGAGTATCAATTTCTTATCGTTCCATGATTTTTCACCGACCATCCCCCTATACATATAATTCAGACGAATTTCGCGGGGTCGCGAGTCCGTAGACTCAATCTACACTGCACAGAAATATTTTCAGATACAATATAACCAGATACTTGACCCTTTTACCCGTTACATAACATCTAATATTGTTAACCCCTTAACACTCATATTTTTCGGGTTAACCAAGAATGATCAGTTTTCTTTATTGGTTTTGTTTCTAAAATTGCGGTCTTTTTGTTAATTACAATGTTGTATCCAACGTATAATTTGAAGGAAAACAAATATTATCATCCCTTGAACCATTAGATTAAACAAATATCGTTTTTCAAAGCAGTCAGACTCGGGCATGAACGTTAAGGGGTTAATCGACTGTAACAAATTTTACTTCAAATAAAACAGAATTATCAAAGGAAATACCTGTCTATTCTTTTATTTTTCCAATCCTTTGAACATTCCAGTGCTCAGACAACGATCTCAACTACCTTCGAAGGCCAGACAAGTGATTTCGAGAAAAACATAGATCGACCTTTACTTTTTCAACGATTCATTCGACCGTATTTCGCGTAATATTTGCAGTATCATCGCCAGAAGTACCCACGGAGTTCCTCTTGTCGCGGAACCATCTTCAAATAACGACGTATGCGCGAAAATCCCCGAATCCCGAATCAACTTACACGATAGAGATATCGCGGTCGTAAAGCACGCGAAATAAAATCTAAGTACCTTAGAAACAGAATGCCGAACGAGCCAGTCTTTATGGGTAATCGAACCAAGTTTTTAACTGTCTAGATGTCCCCCCCTTTCCGGTACATAAAGTCCCTAGGAAATATTCCGCGAGAGGAACCGAACGAGACGGGGGGGTACGTCGTAGATCAATTAAATAAAAATGGTTCCCTTTTGCTTTATATTCGCGCGTACCTTCGCGGAATCTCTTCCGGTACTCTTCCAGAGTTACGGGGGAGGGAGGGGGGTTGTTTGTTAGCAACGACGCGGCGACGAATCGATCCCCCGGCGATAATGAATGTGGCATCGGGACGAGAAAAAGAAGGTTTCCGCCTTGATTTATATCGGCTCGATATTTTCCGCAGGTCTCAGTGTTTCTTAATTCGAGGTTTCGCCGCGGAGGTAATTCGATTTTCCCGGGCGAATCGGTCGGAAGTAAATCAGAGTACAGTCCCCGGTGAAACCCCCGATCGCCCGGGGTTTTGGTATTCGCCATAATTTCACCAAGATGCATCGATACACGGGTCGTTTCGCAGTCGCGTCGCTTTCGCGACCGTATTAATCTCACGGAGTCGCCGATGTTACGAACGCAAACACGATTTTTGTGGTAGTTTCAGAGCTCTTCACGTTTCGACGAAACGTCGATTTTATATAATAATAGGTCTCTAAGCACTATTTATAGGAAATATAACAACAGGGATGTTTTATTAGTGGGGCGCACATGTCTTTTTTTTCTTGGGAACGGTAACCCATCCTAGTCTGTACGCCACTCCATGGTGCTGCACTTCAACGATCGGACAACGATATACCTATCGCTTTGTCTACTATTCTGCCTCACTAATATCCCTGTTATACATATGTATTTCCTATAAATAGTGTTTGGAGACCTATGCAGGGTGTTCCACCACCACTGGGACAATTTTTAATGCGAGAATAACGAATAACGTTTAAAATTCACGATGGTAGTTGGATGGTAGTACTCGAATTTTTTTCTCGTAAATACGCAGGATTTCGGAGATGTGTCTATTCACCAAAAATGATTGTAATCGGCCCCCGCAACTAAATATAATTTTTTAGAACGATTTGGAATTTTCTAATTTCGTTGGAAAATTTGTTCACCTACTCGAATTTTTTTCTCGAAACCGCGTAGGATTTCGAGGGTATGTGTATTCACCAAAAATGATTGTAATAGATCCCCGCAGCTAAATATATTTTTTTTAGAACGATTCGAAAGTTTTCAATTTTGTCAAAAAATTTCACACCTTCTCGAATTTTTTTCTCGAAACCGCGTAGGATTTCGAGGGTATGTGTATTCACCAAAAATGATTGTAATAGATCCCCGCAGCTAAATATATTTTTTTTAGAACGATTCGAAAGTTTTCAATTTTGTCAAAAAATTTCACACCTTCTCGAATTTTTTTCTCGAAACCGCGTAGGATTCCGAAGGTATGTGTAATGACCAAAAATTATTGTAATTGACCCCTGCAACCAAAAATAATTTTTTCAACTTGATTTGAAATTTTTTAATAACTTTTTAACGAAGCCTCAATCAACAAATTGGTATTCTTGATTTTAGTCTTATTTTGGCCTCTAGAATCCCCCATTATAATTTTTCCCAAGGGTAGCCAAACACCCTGTATATGTATACATTCCTTGAACGACTTCCCAATATCCCAATCATCTAAGACAAGGTCTGCTAAAAAACCTTACTAATGAGTCCTCTAGCAGTCCCCGGACGAAACGAAAGTCCTACGAAAATTCTAACCAGTTCCAACCCTCAGCAAAGCAGCACCACACTGTGAATTCGAAGGGTCTCAGAAAAATTTTTCTAAATTCAGTTTTCCAAATTCACGTGGTCACCAAAGTCGAATACCCAACATCTAAATCAGCTATTCTTACTGACCACCGTTATTTCTCGTCAAAATCGACGGGGAAAAATGGCTTTAAAATGGTACGTCGGAGGCGTGTATCGGGTGTTCTGGCGTCACGTTCGCGGCGTTCGATCGCCGTTGGGTCCCGTCGATGGGCTAATTGCATAATCAAACGCAGCGGCGAACGAATGCACCGGGGCATTCCGCGATTTCATCGCCCGGACGCGGTCTATCGTCGGTCGTCGTTACGTTCGATCGGTTCCGCGGCGCGGAGCGTAGCGGAACAGCGCAGAACGGGGCGAGAGCCGCGGGTGTGCGGAGCGGCTGATAAATCCGACGTTGTTGCCCGCTATAAATCAATTATAATATTTCACGGTTGGCCACGGCGGCGTATCGATTATCGGCAATAAATGTTCCCGAACATCGAACTTTCCCGCTAACGGGGAAGCCTAAGCGATCTCTGCGAACGAATCGGCCCGTTGTCTCTGCCTCGTCGCGAATCGAACGAGCGCGTCGACGCGTCGAAAACGACGCGCGAAATGAATGCACACGGCACACCGGACGCGGTCTATCGTTCGGCCTCCCGTGTGTGTCGTTCCGTTCGATCGACCGACGAGCACCGTCCCAAAACGGAGGCGCTGATAAATTTCGACGCGCGTCGTTCCCGCGATAAATCAATTATAATATTCCACGGTTCGCTTGGGGTATCGGTTATTAGTAAAACACGTCGCCGTTGCGGAAGGCGGCCATATATATCCGACGAACGAGTTTCTCTCGATTACAAATTTCGCGTTTTCCCGCCCGTCGAACGCGCCCGGAACCGAGTTGAACGCCCGTTTGCCGCACGCTCGTCCTCTTCTTCGTCGCGGCCGCCATCTTTCTTATCGCTCGCCCGTCTTAACGCCGCACGATGGCGGCCGTTGCGCGCCAAACGCGGTAAAAAGTGATTTTATACAAATATATAATGAATAGACTGCGGATATTTATTATTTAAAATGAAAACTGAACATGTTCGATTAGTTATAACTCAAAAAATCTTAGAAATATAAAAGTATACTATGGTGTAATTTAAATACGTATAAAATAAATTTAATTCAATTACTCATCATTTACCTTGAAGAATCAAAGCAACAATAAACGATGATTATAATTCTGAACATTTGAAATTCACGTAGTCGTATCAAAAATCGATGAATGATAAAAAAAATCATACTAAATCATGGTCCATGTGTCCCCATTGCTATTAGTGAATCATTATTTCATTGTATATTTGTATAAAACCACTTTTTACCATGTTTGGTGTGCAATGGCGTTTCCAAGTCGCTTTTAATTCCAACGAAAACTGGTAATTTCTTATTCTTGGAAACCTTGGTATACATTGAGTTCTTGAATATATATTTCGAGGAAGATACCGATAATTTTTAATTTAATAATTTGCACGTTTCCTTGCATGTTCGAAGAGACGTTAACCCGGAGACTGGCGCATTATTCACCGTTTATTGGATTTACCGATTTTTCCACCGGCGACGCGAGCATAAATCCTTCGATCCGACCTGTTCTGCCATGAAACGACTGATACCGCGCACCGTGCGAGCCGAACGAGCCTCCAGTAGAGTCGATAATGGATTCTGGACGGTGTCGAGGCGTTCGTTTGGCTCCTGAAACGTTTCATCGTAACCGTCGAGCATCGATTTATCGTTTTCTCGTCTTAGCGCGCGATTACAGCCGCGCAAAAAGAACGGGGACGAACAAATACAACGCAACGGAATAATTTATGGCTGCACCGGTGCAGTTGCAAAACAAAAATATTGTTCTTCTTCGATCTTAACCGTTCGAGTCGTTAGATTTCAGCACATTTCGATCGTTGTGGACAACTACGTTCACACAGAGCTCCTTCTTTTAAAGTAAATAATACATTTCACAATAGGTACAATACTATAATAATAGTGCAATAATACATTACAAAATAAGTGTCGTGATGGTAGTGACGTTGGTAGAACGGCTGGTCAGTCGATCTAAAAAGTGCAGCTGCATGGCGTTCAGGTACCGGACAGGGATGGGTGACCGCTCGTTTTTTCCCCGGAGTTCTACATTACAATAAAATTATTCCACGAGTTCTACAGCTTCGACAACTAATTTACAACTATCCAATGCATAAATATATGCGTTCTAAATAGTATGAACAAATGAAACCACGGGGCACACCGACGATCCATGGAAATTCGAGGGAAAAACCGTTGACTGTCGCTGACGGTCACCGGTGACCGCCGATTTAAATTCTCATTGTATCAAACATTACAAAATAATCTCAATAATTTCTATCGAAGAAAACTTGAAACATTTGTAAACTCACAGTACGTAATGCATACGTAATAACACAGATGTGCAAAATATAAAATAAAAGAAGCGTAATCGCGCTGTTTGGGATTCTTCGACAGTGTTTTTCCAATTAGCTCCATCGAATGTAAAATTGCTTCTAAAGACAAAAGAGTGTGCTCAGAGTACATGGAACTTCGAATACCATCGTCGTAATCAGATTCACGAGGAGCATGCGAGTTTTGAGGAACGTAAGCGCCACGTCGTTCGAACGAATTCGAGCTCCCATCGTCTTATAAGATCTTGTCGGTCTTGAAGAGGGCAGGGTTCGACTGTTCCCAGTTATTCCCGCAGATCTAAAGATTTCGGAACGCACCGCGTCGCTGCATTTGCATAGTCTACCGATTCCAATGCTTTCCGCGCCTTGCACCCTTCGCCCCCTCCCCTTCAAGGACTTAGTTCTTTCCACCGTCTCCGATGCAAATTACAATATTCCCGTGCCATTCGTTCGGATATGAAAATATATGCGTCTCCCGATCAAAATAACGCGCGTGCCGCGGAACAAAGGACCCAGAAGACTCTCCCCATTTGCGTTCCTCTTCGCGCACCTGTAAATGGACCCATTTATTCGACGAAACGTTCTCTTGGAGGTGTATTTTAATCCACGACTAGGTTAACAATTACACAGATATTTGATTGAATCTGCTTATTGATTGAATTTGTTTGTTCCTCTATTTGTTTAAATTGCTTTATTTTATGTTGAGAGCTGCTGGTAACAAAATTGATATATAATTCGGGGTGCAAAGGGTTAAACGTGATAACAACATTAAAAGTTAATAAAAATTAATAAAAAAATTATCCTATATTCCCAAAGGATAGCTAAGTAAATTGCAAAAAAGACTCATACCATCGGATGTAACATTTCCTTAAAAAAAAAATTGAGAAAAATGGTTCAATTTTCTATCATTCACATGAGACTCCCCCCTTAATAAAAATAGGGGGTCAAGCTGAAATACGTTCGAGGAACTGCACCTCGAACGTGCGTTTTGTTTAGATCATTATGAAGATAGGAATAGGGAACGTTAGTCGAGAGCAGTCACAGTCTTACATTTATGTTCTTCATGTTAAATAGTTTTAGTAAATATTGAATAATACAGTTTATATAGTTACGTTTATTGTCCACGTCTCTGACAATCCTCGAGAATCTTCACAATATGCAAATGGAAGGGATGGCGGAATTCTAGGCGACTTGCTCTCTGCTTTCGTGGCGCTGAGAAGCGAGAAAAATCATTGGAAGGTTGAAAACAGCATAGTTTTGTCCTGGGTTCTGATACTGGACTCCTATTGAGAAGCTACAGTCCTAGCAGATCCTAGGAACTGAGAGTTACTCGAACGCTTGCGAGAGAGACAAGAGCGACGTAGCCCTCTAGCGGCGAGTACGGGAGGCGACGAACCCCGTAAAGCAAGTATAAGTCGCAAGAAAATTGTTATCGACGCGATATATCGGGTGGAATCATTTTCGTTTCTTGCGAGTAATCGCAGGAAAATAGGTACTTACTTTGAACTCGAAGGGTTCAGGGTTCAGGGTTCACCGAGGTTCCCTTTGTATGTTTTCGACGAGTCTTTGTCGATTATTCTCTAATCGCGGAATCAGACGGACTAGGGAATTCGTAGGAGGCGATCGTAACCCGCATATTGCAAATCCGGTTACGTTTCACAGAGGGAGAAACGTGAGGGGGGATGAGAGCCTCATTATGGTTAGAAATAATATCCCCGCGGGGCCATTCTACGACTCGTGTCCTCGAAATTTCGACGAATCGTTGCTCGTTTCAATCGAACTTTTCCTTTCGGCGAAGATCGATCGTTCGATGTTTTATTTTTCTTGTCGCGCAAAATGGCGCGTGGGCTCGAGAAATCCTTTCGCGTTGCAGTGTTTCGGGGCGGAAATTAAAATTTTTGCGAGGCCAATCGGTCCCCAACGATAGTCATCGTACTTAGCCGCGAGAGTAATGTTTCCCACGCGACCGATACCGCCGCGAAATTATTCCTTTTTTCTTCTACAGCAATATTTAGATAAACCGCGGTACGTGCGTCGACTATGGAACGGTGAAACGGCCGAAACACGCGGGGGGAACGTTGCGCGTTTTATTGTCGATTTCTTCTCCATCGGGTCGGGTCGCGTTTAATCATTTTCAGAGAAAAAAACGACTGCCGCGCCATAAAATCGGGATCGAGCCATAAAACAAAAATCGCTATGCTGGCGTTCGAGCGGACGTTTATTTTTAACTTAACACTCCGCGAACTGAGCGCTGTCGTTTCTATTGGTCGATACAACTATTTCGAATGGTTGAATTTTTATTTTTTTTTAGGAACCTTGCAAAGGATTGTTGAAAATGTTCGACGTCTAGTAAGTGCATAATGCTTAAGTTTTGATAATGAAATGTAAAAAAGATTGTTAAGAGTGATTGAGGTCCAGTATAGCCACAATGCCTGTTGGGGTTCTTCTTTCTAGTTCCCTACTCTAGATATAAAAAAGGAGGATTTAATTTGGGAGCCACAATGTCTACTAAATGAGGTGGTGAATCCTCAGGTTTTGATCAAGAAATATATAAAAAAGATTATTAAGAGTGTCTGACCAACAATACTTGTCAGAGCTTTTCTTTCTAGCTCCCTACTCTACATCTACAAACGAAGACTTAATTTGAGAGCCACAAAACCTACCAAATATGGTGGTGAATCCTCAGGTTTTGACCAAGAAATATATAAAAAACATTATTAAGAGTATCTCACCCAATACGACCAAGAATACTAGTCAGAGCTTTTCTTCCTAGCTCCCTGCTCTACATATACAAAGAGAATTTACCTCAACAATCACAATATCTACCCAATGAGGTGGTTAATCCTCAGTTTGACGAAGCAATATACAAAAATCACGCACTCAAATCCTCAGGTAGAAGTGTACCGAAGAATAGAAGAAGAAAGAAGTGTAAGAGATCTCCAACAGTAGCTGGAAACATCGAACGTTGGGTGATTTTTACACGCAGTTCCCATCGATGAGAATTCTCTGGGTGGAAGAAGAACGTTAACACTAAATACCGAGCGGTGGAACCGGGATTTAATACGAACTATAAGTCGCGTTAAAAAGGGGCCCCCCTTTAACGAAAGAACGCCGTCGTCTCTCGGGTGATCGACGATCTAATTATTTTCAGTCTTTCCTCGTTAGCTCCTCGGGGACGACCCTCCGGGGTCCTCCCGCGGGCGCAAATCGTTCCTTTTGTACCGTCGGCGTGTTATCTAAATCGCGTCGAATATTTCCACGGGGGTAGGACGCCCGGTGGGGTCCGTGCTCGCCCGGCGTTCCCGTTAAAAAGCAACTCGCGTATCAATTTCACGGGACAACGCGGTGCATCGCGGGTAATCCGGCGTGCTGGATCGTCTTTTTGTTCCTGGCCGCTTAATATTGCTTGTCCCGCCGTAATCTCCACACCCCCCCCCGACACCCTGTTTCCCCCAACCGCCGCCCACCCCCCGTTTCGCTCCACTACTCCCGCCACCCCCTTCGTAGCAGTAGCGTAGACCGAAATTTTCTTGGATCGCTACACCCTCGGGGATATCAAATCTCAGTTCCCACTGATACCTAAACCCTATCCCTTCATCAAACACCTCGATGTCATCGATGATGTTCCCCCAAAATTTAGACGAAACAAGACGAGGAAGGGTGACTTGAATAGATCGTGAAAAACGAGAAAAGCAAAGGATAGTCTGTCGAGGAATGTATCTCACTTGCGAGAGAGCGGTCCCCCTGGCGGCGAGTACGCGAGGCTATCCCTTCATCGACACCTCGATGTCATCGATGATGTTTCCCTAAAATTTAGACGAAACAAGACGAGGAAGGGTGACTTGAATAGATCGTGAAAAACGAGATAAGAAAATGATAGTTTTTCTTTTTTTTTTTTTGTTACTTGTTATTTTTCCTGATTGATTGCAGTACCTTGGGCTGCGCCCTATAACCTGCATTTAAAAAATGTTTGGTTATTGTCTGTATGATATTGTGGTGGGGTGGTTTTATTGTGTTAATTTCGAGGGCGAAAATGATAGTCTGTTGAGGATCGTACATATAAGGATTGGTGGCCCAATCTCACTTGCGAGAGAGCGGTCCCCCTGGCGGCGAGTACGCGAGGCTACGCCACCGTGGTCTTGCCCACCGACGGGCCGCGCCAATGTCGTTCTTTTCGGTGTTTCGCAGCTCGCGTTTCCGTGGTACTTAACGTAAGTACGTCGAGTTCGGGGCGGAGAAAATAAAGAAACCTCTCGAGTTTTCGCCCCGTCCGAACCACCCCCCTGTTTCCCACCCCCACGGCGGACGTAGAGCGTTCCGGGCTGCGCCGCGACCCGGGAGGGACAATGTTATTTTACGGCACGGTGAGTTTGAGCCTCTTTCATCCGGCGACACGGTGCTCGCGCGCTGCGATTCTGACGGTAATGGTTGGCGGCGGAGGCGACCGAGGCGATGGTGGCCGGTGGCGGCGGTTCCTACCGAACCCGCCACACCCTCGCGGCTGCCTCCGGCTCGCCCTCTGCGCGCCGTTTAATCTGATCAACCGCGGATTATATCGGACAGCACCCTGACGAACAGCAGGAGAAAAAATCGTCGCGACGACGTCCCGCGTTCCGGTCTTCCGGGGGGCCGGGTTCGCTGGAAGGGCTGGAAGGATCGTCGAGATTGCGTACCATCCATAGAACCACTCTGTATCACGACAATACCGTGCAAAAATCAGAATATTAACAATTATCAGAATTAACCTTCACGGTGACGATTCGCCATGTACAAAGTTGAATAGACCATCTTTGTCATTTGTAACTTACATTCGCGTTTATTTCCTTCATAAAGAAGGCGTTTACATAAAAATAAAATGTACCGGATGTCCCAGTACTTAGATTTTTCGATACCAAATCGTGAAGTGGAAGGTTAGTTAAACCAACGCCATCTTTGTTACTCGTAACTTACATTCGCGTTTATTTCCTTCATAAAGAAGGCGTTTTGATAAAAATAAAATATACCGGATGTCCCCGTACTTAGATATTTCGATACCAAATCGCGAAGTGGAAGGTTAACTACACCGACGCCATCTTTGTTACCCGTAACGTAACTTGCGTTCGTATTTATTTAATTTAAACGATTGAAGAAGGCATTTCTATCGTCTATATACACATGACGGATGCCTCGTGTTTAGATTTTTCGATACCAAATCGCGAAGTGGAAGGTTAACTACACCGACGCCATCTTTGTTACTCGTAACTTACATTCGCGTTTATTTCCTTCATAAAGAAGGCGTTTACATAAAAATAAAATATACCGGATGTCCCCGTACTTAGATATTTCGATACCAAATCGCGAAGTGGAAGGTTAACTACACCGACGCCATCTTTGTTACCCGTACCGTAACTTGCGTTCGTATTTATTTAATTTAAATGTTACAGAAGGCATTTCTATCGTCTGTATATACACACGATGGACTCTTTCTGTTAGTAAATAAAAAATAAAATATACCGGGTGGTTTTTGCATTCGAAGGGAAACGAGTGGCTGGTACCGTGGTTTAAGGCCAGCGTTTGGAAGTGGAGCACACTTACGGATCGGTGAAATTGCAGAAGGATAGAGAAGTCTTGCCTTTTTTATTAGATCAAACCGAGTGTGACCAAGCTGTACGTTCAACTTGACTCGGTCACTCGGCTCCTGTCCGAGCGAATAAACGTCGCCGCGCCTTATTCCGTGCCACCCCCTTTTTCCCGTGCCATCCCCGGGGCATTTTTTTTACGTCATCGGGAGACCCTGCTGTCCCGGCAGCATTTTATCGGCCAACTTGCCCGTCCGGGTTCTCAATTTCATTTCTCTCCCTTGTATATATACGAATTTTGCAACGAACGCGCGAATCCATCTCTACTACTACTTCTGACTACTTCTATTTTCTACTAAAAATTCCCGTTTTCCGATTCTGGAATTAACACTGAACGTCGACACTTTTGATGCTAAAAAATTTTTACTCAAATAGTAAAATGATATTCTTATTAGGAACACTGATAGAATCGACTTGTAATGTTGTTAATTTGGATTTAGTCCACGATATTTTTTAAAACATTTGGCTTCAGTCTATTCCAATATCTAAAATTTGTATAAGATTTGATGTTCAATGATATTGTTAAGGGAGTTTAGAGTTTTTAAAATAAAAAGTAAATTACCCCCAGATTGATCCGGATGAAACATCGAGGACCGAGAGCAGATAGGAGGACAAGATTCCACGCTCGACAAAGAACGCTGATCTGCTTGGGGGCCAGTAATAGCCAGCGTTCCACGTATATCGCCCGGGCACCTTTCTTACGGTCGCTTATTGCAACGACGATGGCGTCGCCGTAACTCGATTTTGCGTTCCATCTGAGACGTTGAAGGTCCCTCACGGCCGCTCCTCAATAAGGCAATTCGCTGACCCGAATTGACTACCATTGCCGCGGAAAGAATGACTTTTCACGCGATATTTCCTTCGTTGGAAAGGGTCCCCGCCTCCGAGAGGCCTTCAATTTTTACATTAAAAAAGGAAAAGAAGAAAGATTCCCGGGAGTCTCAGATTTCAGCCTATATTTTAGAACGATCTTCAAACGGAGTGCTTATTTGTTAGTTGTACTTGTACCTATCCTATTCGAGTCTATAAAATAAATAAATAATAAATCCATACCATTTTCACGAGTCTCGAGTTACCACTAACGTATACTAAATTTTCTTCTGTCAGATTTATCGACAGAATAGAAAAATAATAGTGTGTTACAAGAAAAACGTGGTTGCCAACCGGAAATAAGTAAAACCAAAAGAAGAAAGACAAAACACTGACCCGCCATCTATACACCTTTTTTTTATTAGTAGACGCGCTAATTACCGGTAAATTCAACATCTTCCAAACGCGATACAGAAAAAGAAAACTGTTCCCACGTTCCTACCAGTTTCATAGGCCTCTATGCACTATTTACAGTAAATACAAGAAGGATATTAACGGTGAAGAAGCGTAGACGAAGTGAAAGGTGCAGTGTTGTCCGATCGTCCAAGTGCAGCTGCATCGGGCGGGGGAGTGCACCTAGGATGGGTTACCGCTCCACAAGAAAAAAAAGAAAGAAAAATCTCTCGACGGTCAGGTTGGAATTAATATTTGTCGAACAAGATCGACACACGCGAGGGTGTCCTCTCGAGGTTTCGAGAAAGGATCGTTCGTCGATTGAATATTCGCGCGAACATCATCGGAGTCCAGGGGCGGGATCATCGTTAATCGTTATGATTCTCTAGGGGGTCGAATAAATGCACGATCCAGATCCCGGGATTCTTATCTGTCCGCCAAAGCTTAATCCTCCGTTGCGAAGGCGGTCGCGCGGTAAAAAGTATTTTACGAGCTGCTTATACGTTTCAGCGGTCACCCTGACACCGAATCCAATTTTCCAGATACGATCTTTAGTAGGGATCAGGTGTCGAAGGTCCCCGGGGTTCCTTTCCACCGTGGTGTGTTCCCATTTGTGTATGTACACCCATGAAATCATTATGACATCGCGTCACGTGCAGGGGTTAATTCTCATAGACAAATCGAACGATTTCCTCGTGCAATTTTCCTAGACGATAGACAACCCAAGATTTCGGTGTTACTTTCCTAGACGATAGACACCCAAGATTTCGGTGTTACTTTCCCAGCCGGTCGCGTCACGTGCAGGGGGTTAATTCTCATAGACAAATCGAACAATTTCCCATCGATGACATTTTTCTTGTGCAATTTTCCTAGGCGATAGACACCCAAGATTTCGGTGTTACTTTCCTAGACGTTAGACACCCAAGATTTCGATGTTACTTTCCCAGCCGGTCGCGTCACGTGCAGGGGGTTAATTCTCATAGACAAATCGAACAATTTCCCATCGATGACGTTTTTCTTGTGCAATTTTCCTAGGCGATAGACACCCAAGATTTCGGTGTTACTTTCGTAGGCGACAGACACCCAAGATTTCGGTGTTACTTTCCTAGACGATAGGTACAACCCAAGATTTCGGTGTTACTTTCCCAGCCGGTCGCGTCTGTCTCAGCCCCCCCTCCCCCCTGGTGTATCGCCATATTTTAATATTTCCCGCGGCAGCCCCGGAACCGGGACGAGATAAAATGCTTTACGACGCCGAGGAATTAACCCTTGATTTCCAAGCATTACTCTCACCGCGGAGTCTGCCGAGATAAAGGGGTGGCTCCTTCCTTACTATCTCTCCGCGGCATAATGGCCGACGAAGAAGGGCACCGTTCATCGCGGAAAGATATAATGGAGCCGCGGGCTCCTCCACGGCCCCGTACACCCGCGATTTATGGTTTCTTTTATTTAGGGGAATAATGGAGCAAGGTTACCAGGGTGCAACCGTGCTTCGTATCGTCAGTCTTGTTCCCTGGAACGTTGACGAGACGCGTTACCCTCGTTTCACTTTCCAGCCTTGCGCGAAAACAAATGGCCCCCTATTGACTCGTTCATATACGATTCGAATACTCGTATACGATCGGATACATAAGAAACTATTGTCATTGATACTAGATTGCCCAAGGAAGTCATTTCGACTGCTTTTTAACCCTTTGCACTCCGAATTATATTTCAATTTTGTTACCAGCAGCTCCCAACGCCCTTAAGGGGGGTCAGACACCTTTGAAATCTTCAAAAATTCGATTTTTGTTTATTTTGCATATTTGGAAGACTGTATCCTTTCTGTGTATTTTAAGCACAGCCAAGATCTAAAATTCCAAAAATTGACGAAATGATAGCCAAAAATATAAACATAGAATAATGAATGAAAAGAAACAAAATGTTTCAGTTTACCTCTATTTACTACTTCACAATTTGTACAACATATCAGTGCGTTTATTAATAATTGTAGTTATCTCCCCCTCCTTCATTTCCGGTATATACTGAGTTTCAGTCTTTCTAGTGTTAAAAACTTTAGCTTATTCGTTGCAAATCGAACCCAAAATTACATTTCACTTTTCATTCGTGATATATTTGAGATGAAATTATATTAATACTCAAAACAGATCACCAAAGACGATTGTCAAATTATTATTCAAGCACAAGCTACTAAAAATTAAATTTCTATTTCTTAAAATTCAATTAATTAAATTTAATTAAATTTTAATAAAAATTAAAATAAATTTCAACATCTCAACAGACCATTCGAACAGAACAACAGAACAACTAAAAATTAAATTTCTATTTCTTAAAATTATTTAAAATATTATATATCTCAAAATTAAATTAATTAAATTAAATTAAATAAAAATTAAATTAAATTTCAACATCTCAACAGAATATTCGTAGAACTCAATTGGGATACCGAATGCTACGCGAAGCAGTCTTTGAAAGCGTGGCTTTACTTCCCGTACTCGCCGCCAGAGGGCCACGCTCTCGTCTTTCTCGCAAGCGTTCGAGTAACTCTCAGTTCCTAGGATCTGCTAGGACTGTAGCTTCTCAATAGGAGTCCAGTATCAGAACCCTGGACGAAACAATGTTGTTTTCAACCTTCCAATGATTTTTCTCGCTTCTCATCGCCACGAAAGCAGAGAGCAAGGTCGCCCAGAATTCCGCCATCCCTTCGCTTGTAAGCTACCGGCTGTACATACAACGCCCTCCCCCAAACACGATTTCTGGCGCTGGGAGGGGGGTGTTGCGCTGCATCTTTCCACCCCCACCCGGATGCACTCCCGACACCTTGCGTTTCTCAGCTCGAGTAGATGGAAGAAGAGACCCCTAGAGCCAGACGTAGCGGGGGGTTTGGGTGCTAGGTGGTCCGCCGAGTGGTGTGTATCAATATTCATCAGCGTCCTATGTTCGGTTGGCTCAAATTCGTAGGATTAGCCCGGAAACTTCGCGCCGCTCTCCTCTCCCGTGCATCAGCGTTCACCGCGCAAGAAGGACGAAGACGGTCGTGAGGGTCGAAACGGGGATGGAAAGAGACGGGGGTACGAGGAGCGTGTAGGGGCGCGAGAGGGAGAGATACCCGGTGACGCTACCACCGCGGTATTCTAATCCGGGTAGGCGGGCGTGTGTGACGTCATATTGCATAACAATTAATCAACGGGCGATAACAGCTAGCCAGGGTCGACGGAGTGGGAAGCCCTGATAATCATTTCACCGGGCAGCTTAAAGTGCCACTAGTTAACGCTAAGCCGATTTAAAAGCGATTTAATATCCGGAATATTATACCTAGGTTTGGGCCCCTCTCTTTCTATCCGGGGGACCATCTATCTCTCTCGCTCCGCGACCCCCCCGTGACCCGACAAAAGCGAGGAATCCTCCAACGGGGGATAAGAGCGTGTCTTCCTTTCAAGAAATACGTTCAACGATCGCGCTTGTAATTTTTGCTCCTCGAGACTCCTCGCACAGGTCTCTAGCAACGCGCTTCTTCCAACACTGTACCGCTAATAACCGATGGCACCAGCCACATGCTAATGCATAATACCGATCAAACAACTGTTTAAGCAGCCCCGAGTTAAGTGCGTCCCATTCTTTCGTTCACCCCTGTCCCAGCGAACGGGGTTGGTTTTGTCCAACCCGTGCCCCCGTCGACCGTGATTCTCGTCACTGTCGCGTACCCGCGACTCCATCTTGTCTCCCCCGTCGCGGAAAAACCAGCTACGAGTTAATGATCCACTTTGCAACGAGCTACGTCGTCTCTTTTCGGGGGATTTTCTCGTTTTCACGTTGGTGCATCTTCGATCTTGCGATCCGATTCTTTGTTGCGTTCAGCGTTTCGGGGGGAGGGTCGTAGTCGACCGTGAAGCACACAGTCAATCTCGTAGAGGGCTCTGCTGGTCAATAGTTCCGCGGCGAGACGCGTACGCCGTATATCCCATTTTCGTCGATCGCTGATTGAGGACAGATGCACGAGCAGGGGAAGTGCACTGTGCAGCGCGGATGAGGGTACAGTCGATCACAATGACCCCCCGGGTGCACAATGGCGCACCGACTCTCTTCACCGGGGCCATTCGCGACCCGAGAATCACTCGGCCGTGACAAAGAGCTGTGTTCGCGCTCCCGCAAATATGTTGTAAATAGAGGAATACACCGGAGTGTGTCTGACGCCGGGGCTCGAGTGGAGCGGGTCAGCACCTTGACGCCGTCACTAGCGGAGAACAAAACAAAATGTCCCTAGGAACAATACTTTCACTAATCGAAAACTCTATTACATTAGGATTTATTCTCGATCAATTTCAACGCACAATTACAATTACGAAGCGGTGCACTTGGGTTGGGGTTCGATTCTTATTTTTCCAATCTACTCGCTATTTCTATTTCTATTTTTTTTTTTTGGTATAACACCATTTATCTTCTATTTTTTAATTTTTAAATTCTCTATTTCCTACTTCTACCTCCTGTTCCTTACTCCAGTTATTACCTTCCTTTCTACTCTTTTAACTCCTTCTACTCTCCCTCATCATCTCCTTTTCCCCATCTTAACTCTCCCGCAATCTATTCCCTAATATGGTTTCTAAATATTTCTTAATATTTTAGCGAGCATATATTGGCAGCCAAGGGCTGTATCAATTTAAAATATTTACGTTTACATTGCAATTTTACGTAGTAATTTTGTATGTCAAATAATAAAATTATTGGATATTATGGGATATATTTAAAACGACATTCGTTGTTAGGACACACTGTCTGTTGTTTTTAAACATGTACGTATCTAGATTCTGGATATTCCTGAATCTATCAGACCTAACTCAGACCTAACCTAGATCTAATCCAGACCTAACCCAGACCTACAGGTACAATAACGTCTATTTAACATTAGTCATTTCAGTTTTGTATTGTAATCTATCAGACTTAACTCAGACCTAACTCAGACCTAACCCAGATCTAATCCAGACCTAACTCAGACCTAACCCAGATCTAATTCAGACGTAACCCAGACCTAACTCAGACCTAACCCAGATTTAATCCAGACCTAACTCAGTCCTAACCCAGATCTAATCCAGACCTAACTCAGACCTAACTCAGACCTAACCCAGATCTAATCCAGACCTAACTCAGACCTAACCCAGATCTAATTCAGACCTAACCCAGACCTAACTCAGACCTAACCCAGATCTAATCCAGACCTAACTCAGTCCTAACCCAGATCTAATCCAGACCTAACCCAGACATAACTCAGACCTAACCCAGATCTAATCCAGACCTAACTCAGACCTAACCCAGATCTAATCCAGACCTAACCCAGACCTAACTCAGGCCTAACCCAGATCTAATCCAGACCTAACTCAGGCCTAACTTAGACTAACCCAGACCTAACCCAGACCTAACTCAGACCTAATCCACACCTAATCCAGACCTAACCCAGACCTACAGATACAATAACGTCTATTTAACATTAGCCATTTCAGTTTTGTATTGTATTTATAGAATTCCCAACAGAAATAACTATAAAATTGCAACTATGGGGCGTTCTTAATACCTGGACACGTCGACGTAACATTTTCTCGAAACGAGTCGCAATTTCACCGCGACGGATCTTCGATCGTGCCCTTCCGTCGATCTATCGATATCGTAGTCGGAATATAGTACGGAAGCGGCAAAGCGGATGAACTTTGACAAAAAAAAAAAAGCAGTTGACGCGATCGATCCGCGATGGTTTCGGGAAGCGGCGCGCGGTTCGTTTCCATAAAATCTGTTGCTCGCGTTGCCGGAGCGAAATCCTAATTAAACGGCAGATTCGAATTCGCCGGTGGTCCGCGTACAAGCTTAATCCCGGGAAAGCGCCGATAATATCGATCGACGAGCGCGGCGAGTTAATTAAATTAAAATACTCGTATAATAGCGCGCCAGATGGCACGGCCAGAACATACAACCTGGTATTGAGTGCTAGTTCACCCCACCGGCAACCTCTACCACCCCTCTCTCTCTCTCTCTCTCGCCCCGCCATAATACGTAACTCGTTTAGCCTCGCAGGTTGACAAAAAAAAAAGAAGTAAGAAGGGCGGCGCTGCCGCGGGATTTCGTTTGGCCAAAGCGTTTAAGGGACCCCCAACACGTCCTCTTTCGACCATCTTTCACGCTCAAATCGCGCTTCTTCCTTCAAAACACCTTTTATCATTAGCAAACTGCAGACGTTTGTGTTATAGTGTGTTCTTTTATGGAGAATTTTAATTTTGGAAATAACTACAGAAAGGTGCATTTGATATGCAAAAATATGAGACAATATATATAGTAAGATGGGAATTATTATATTCGGGGGTTGAAACAATCCTCTATGAAGCTCCCATTAACCCTTTGCACTCGAATTATATTTCAATTTTGTCACCAGACCACCCAACGCTTTTAAGTGTTTTATTTGAAGTCTACGTTAACTAAAAAATAGAACAATTTAAACAAATAGAGGAAGAAACAAATTCAATTAAATATCTGTTTCATTTACACTACTGCTGTATTTTGTAATTTTCAAGTGTATGATATCTCTTTGGTTTGGACTTAATAAAACTGACGTCCAGTCACACTCGACATGGGAGTGCAAAATATGAATTTGCATAGAGATTCATGGTTAGTTCAAACGTCAATATCCATATCACGAGTACCAAAAATGGTAGATAGCTAACGAAATATTCACTAACTATGTCGTGTCTCCTGGGTGGTCTTTGAAGCAACGCGCCGCCATGACAGTTTGGATAATCGCGGTCGGATGATCTTAATCCCCGACGCGTGTTTACGTTTCTCTCGATTTGGAAGAACAGGTACCGGTAGATCCGAGATGATACGGTCCTGATTACCTATTTACCAATGACAATCGAATGGTTATTTAGTTTCATGGGGTGAGAATCGAACCGCAGTTTAGCATTACCCGGAGGCCCGTAGGCTGGTCGTTAGCGGCGTTGTCGCAACATATGCGCACGGCAGGCTCCATATGGGCCACCGTGGACCCAAATACGGAGCCCCCGTGCCCCGAACAGAGGGATCGATACCGTTTCGCTCCTTTAATCGGCCAACTTTTGCGGCTATCCGCAATGTTTCCCCGGTATTTTCACCATCTACCAGAAACTGGCCCCCAAAAATTCAAATATTCAAAAATTCTATGGTAAATATTCCATCGATCGCATAAAATCGAAACCCAACTAGTTAATAAACGAGAAAGAAAAGAATTTTTTAACATTTCGATCGAAGGTCCGTTCAAACAAAATATCGACTAAAATCCAAATTTATTTTAATTTAGCTAAGAATTTGTGCATCCGTGGATGTCGATGACCTCGTCAATTTTAAATTTCCAAAGAGAATAATTAATCCTACCGCAAATATTACAAAATCTGTCCTAATCCCCGAAATAAACAAACCCAATATTTGCTGACCCAACCCCTGGACAAGAGTCTTGGATAATTCAAAATTTCGTAATGATTAGACTGCGGATCTTCATGCAAATTCATATTTTTGTTAGTAAAATTATTGAAATTGGAGCTTTGTAGAGGGTTGTCTCAACCCCTAGATATAATAATTCGTGTCTTACTTTAAATATTTCCTATATTTTTGCATAACAAGTGCATTCTGTAGTTTTCTGAGAATTAAAATTTCCCATAAACGCATAAACATCCGCAGTCTAGTAATGACCACCCCGTTTAACAAAAATAAAAATAAGTTTCCCCGGGTCCAGTTTGTCGAACTTGATATTTTCTCGTTCCATTTTTGCAGTCATCCAAGCGTAAGCTGGGATGGACAGTTCGAGTGGTCTATCGGGTTTCATCAATTCCCGCAAGCATTGCGGTCGTCGGCGACTTTAAATGCGACCATATGATGAGGGCGGCCAAAAAAACCTGATATTTTCTACGACCATAGCGCGTGGTTCGAGGTGGGGTGGGGGGAGATGGGTTTGTACGGCAAGTGCGCGTACACCATGAAACGGAAGAGACCCCCACGGAGAAGTGTACGGGCAGTGAGCAGGTTGACTAGCTTTGTCCGTGCTCGATGATGACGATGGGGTCGATCTCCGGCACAGATGGGCCGCTAATCTCATTGAAAACTCATGAGGACTCTCAGGGTGGGGAGGTGGGCCCGGGGTGGTGATCCAAGGGCTGAACCCTGCCCCTGGAAGTCTCTGTAAGTCCTTGCATTGGGGGCCAAGCACCGTGCCAACCACCATATGTCGTACGTATATGCGTGCGCGTGTAAACGCGTGATGCATGCTCGCGAGAATATGTCGGGCGCTTTTTTTCTCTGCTCCTCGTCGGGGACGCGGTCGCCAGAACAGAAACCACGGTCTTCGTCGATACCAAAAACGTTTAATCGCCACACGAGATTAATACGAAGATTTGGGATCAGTTCTTGGGAACGAAAGTCCAGAAATTAACACGATTGCCTTGTAAAATTAGCTTTGAGCGTCGTATTCTTCATATATGGAAACTAGAAAAATGAATTCTCAAGTTTAGACGTCGAGACAACGCGTTGAAAAGCTACTTTTGGGGTCCATCACCCATTCTCGCAAGCGCTCGACCGACTCCCGATATCTCGGCGTCTGAGGCTCCACAGGACTCCACATACCATATCTCTATCTTAGAATACCACTTAGAATACGAAAACTGTAAAAGAATCTCCAGAAAATCAAAGACAATCCCCTGTTATCGTGTTCCCCTGGAGCACCGTCTAAGAAGACTATGTCCACCTTGGATCGAGATCATCCTTCCGGACGAGTCTTGTCCAGGGTAGCTCGTGTACACATTTAAGGCCACCGTTAAGATCGCCGTAGCATAACTGCCGGCTGTGGCTCTCTCATGCATATTCCCGTGGTTTAACAAACACTCCTTGCGGAGACACGGCCAAGAGGAAGGGAGAAGGGTCGAGCCGGAAGCGGAGGAACCAGAGCAAGAGAGAGAGAGTAGCTAACGGAGAAAGAGAGAAAACCCCGGCACGTACTCGCGGGCATACGGGGTTGCTTTACGAGCGGACAACTAAGGTATGCTGCCGGTTTCACCCCCTGCTCCCCCGGTATAATCGTGCTTTTCGTAACGCGAGCTGCAACGGGAGGTTTTATACCCCTGGCTCTACGACGGAGCCGGTGCATCCACCGTGACCGGGTCCCGTCGCACTCGCTGACCCCACGGAATACGCTGCGCGTAAACTTTCGGAACTTGGCCAGATACCGTGTGCCCCGCGATTCTGCTGAAGCTACGCTCCTAAATAATAATCTCAATCCTCGTCACTCACCTATTAAGCGTGTTTTCCTATCGTTCAACCCCTTAACAGTCCAAGGTATCACGGTCATGGGCCGTCATCTTGTGTCCAGCACCTCACGGTCACTGGCGGCCATCTTGTGTCCAGTACTTCACAGTCACAGGCCACCATCTTGTGTCCAGCACCTCACGGTCACGGGCCGCCATCTTGTGTTCAGCACCTCACTATCACGGGCCGCCATCTTGTGTCCAGCACCTCACGGTCACTGGCGGTCATCTTGTGTCCAGCAGCTCACGATCACGAGCCGCCATCTTGTGTCCAGCACCTCACGTTCACGGGTCGCCATCTTGTGTCCAGCGTGTCACGGTCACGGGCCGCCATCTTGTGTCCAGCACCTCACTGATACCTGTATTTAAACAAAAAACGCTAATTCACTATACATTCCTATTTTTGTTACATTGAAACAACATATCCAAGTGATCCCGTGAAAAGAAAAACGCTAAACAATTTTTGGACGTGTTAAAGCAAGTGGTAGTAAAGTCTGTCGACTTAACCTAACCTGTTGCTGTAAACAATGTCCAAAGTTCTGTGTCCAAGAATCCCCCCTCCCCCTTGGTAAAAGGATGCACGAAATCCTCGTCTTGCCAAGAGAACGCTTTAACGAGTTAAGAACAGTCGCAAACATGGGAATCCGCTTTGGGTCTAAGAGTCTGTTCCAATGTTTGCGATATGGACTGTTTGTAGGTGCAGTGGACCGATCAGGTAGAGAGGGGTCGATCTCGGGCGGTCTGGCGTGATTGCTAGCGACAGAGCAGTTAGGGGCGATGAACGGACGATTGGCGGATCGAAAGATAGCGAAACTAGATACCCCGCACATATGCTGGCCCCTAACTACGAGGAAATATGCACTTTGGCACGCGATCGCGTTCGAACTCGTTAAAATTTCTGCGGCGACCAGCGCCCTCGGACTTTTCGTTTTGAAAAACTGTCTTTGAATTCGTTGGTAACAGCTGGGCGAAACTCACCCGTGGTTTTTAATCGTCTCGTGTTTAAATTCGTTGTTCCAAAGCGTACAAGCTGATCTGCATCGACTATTCCGACCCGCCATTTCTGTGGAATCAAGTCACCGTCTAGTTTTACGATTTTTCATTGTCGAAGTCTCGTTACAAAGTATTGTTCATATTCTAAACTCCCCTTTTGATTTAACACACCAAACGTAACCTAGTCACTGGGCGACCAGAACGCCTCGATGTGGCACTACACAGCTGTAACGTTTTCTTTTACTTCTCACAATAAACTATGTACTATAAACTGAAACACGTGTCGTTATTATCCATTTGTTCTCTACCAGAATTCCTTTCAGTCCGTTAACATAACCAACAGGTTATGCACCAAGATAGAATGTACTGTAATTGTCGAAACGGAATGTAATCGTGTAAACCTAACCTCTTCGGGCCGTTCGACCGCGTGGCGAAAGTGCTGTGAACGAGTGCACGTAGCAGTGTTAGAAATGGATCAGTTTTCTTCGAATTAACACGTTGACTGGCAGTCTAAAATCCTAAAATTGTCAACGAGACCAAAACTTTGATTCTAGACAATTGTAAATTACACAACTTAAAAGTAGTCGTAGTAGTTACTTTCGTAACCTCATTAAAATTTACGAAGCCTATTAAAATTTATTTTTAACATTTTAACTTGAGAATTAATTGTTTTAGTTTCACTGTTAAAAGTTCTGTCAGCCACATATGGATGGCGTGGCAGTCAAAGTGTTAATAACGACGATCAACGAGTGGAAATTCCGAATGCGAACGCGTTGCACGGGCGCCGTGAGACCGTAACGAGAAAGACTGATTTTTCTTGCAATCGAAGCTGTCGCTAATTCCCTCGCAGAGCCCAGGTGTCCCCTGGATATCCGCGGGAACGTCTAGGCAGCTCCGGGAATCCGGGACTCGGACAAATTACACGCGGGACAGACTTAATCTAGCTTCGTTTCTCCAGGGAACGCCGAAAGAGAATCAAAGTCACATCTGTGACGTCCAGAACGACGCCGCCGGTCGTACCGGGTCTCCTCGCGGCAAGATTGATGACGCCACCCGCGCTTTCTCACCGTTTCCAGTATTCTCTCTACCGGCCGTAGCCGTCGGCTGACAACGAGAGAAAGGAAGATGCGATTTTCTCCGTGCAAATGAGACGTCTCCGACCGGGAACTACGCCACGGCTTCAACCGTGCCCGCTGACAAATGTCCCGTGACATTGGCCCGGGGAACGATCTCTGTCATTGTTACCGGGCTACGGAGGTAATTAAATATTTCAACCGTTTCGATGACGACAGTGAAACCGACAGTGAAAAGTCGCGGTTTCTAGGAAGCGGATCAATTCGTCTTTCTGTCTTTCGTTAAATTGTTCATGACTCTGGTCTAAATATGCAAGTGCTTTTCAGCCACTTAATTACTGGATTTCCTCTTAGCTTACAATGACCAAACCTTGGTGTTGCTTTTGACACGTACAATTGGAAATTAAATCGTAAGACAAGAGGTTAAGATCGAAAATTGATTTACAAAATTCCGAGGCTCGACTGTCCCTTCAACATCACGCTATTTTATTCTAAAATTTTTTAGGTTAGAAATTCATATTTAGGATACGGAGGTTTCGCGATCCACCAGTTCGAGATTTCGGCGTTCGGTTTCTGTCGCCGATACGGTTCCCACTTGGCGCGTCAGGAAGCGAATCCTCGAAGAGGGAAAGCCCCGAGGGTCCGAGGCGCGGCAGGGTCGCAGGGTCTGGGCGTCGTCCATCATTCGTTGAAACGACGAAACGCTCGGTAGGTTCGGGTTTTCGGAGCAGAGGAGATCTGCATAGCGAGCCGGCATCTCGGGACGAGCGAGCTAAGTGCGGGATTATGCAAAGCAGCGGCCATACAGTATAAAAATACGGAGCAACTCCGCGCCATCTTTTCCGGACCATTCTAATAACTCCCTCCCATCCACCCACCTCCGCCGCCCCCGCGATTCTCTGGCTGCTGTGCGTCCTGCGCCTCGACGACCAAGGGGGAGGGGGGAACCACGAACCCAACCCGCGCGAGCACGCGAAACGGTCGCCCCTCTTCCAAGATTTCGGCAAATATAATCGTAAAGCCGTCGACGAGGCCGTCGCGACTACATGAACTGTGACCTCCGATGCCTCCGCCGAGATCCTCCTCGCTGGCTCGATTCGAGACGATTCGATCGCTAGATGGCGATCCTTGTTCCCTCTTTCTCGTCTCTGTTCTTTCTATTCTTTCTACAGGGTTTAAAATATATTTAAAAAAGCACGTTCCTCCTCTCGCGACGATGATTTTTAGGTTAACTTGGTGAATACGACTCTGTCTTTGAAGAATAATCTAATTCTAAGTTGTTCTATGTTTTTAGTGTATTCAGATTTTTAGGTTAGCTTGGCGAATCTCTGTCTTTGAAGAATAATTTAATTCTAGGTTATCCTGCGTCTTTAGTTTACTCAGATTTTTAGGTTAACTTGAAGAATATGACTCTGTCTTTGAAGAATAATTTAATTTTTGGTTATTGTATGTCTTTAGTATGTTCAGATTTTTAGGTTAACTTGGCGAATCTCTGTCTTTGAAGAATCATTTAATTCTAGGTTATTCAAATAGTGTATTCAATTTAATTTAGTGTATTTAAATTTTTAGGTTAACTTGATGAATAGGACTCTGTCTTTGAAGAATAATTTAATTCTATGTTATCCTGCGTCTTTATAATGTACTCAGATTTTTAGGTTAGCTTGGCGAAATCTCTATCTTTGAAGAATCATTTAATTCTAGATTAGTCTATGTCTTTAATGTATTCAGATTTTTAGGTTACCTTAATGAATACGACTCTGTCTTTGAAAAACCATTTAATTCTAGGTTATCCCGTGTTTCTAGTGTACTCAGCTTTCGACCAAGTAAATGTTTCTCGTTCCAATGGTATTTCCCATTTGTTTTATTGGTTCCGCGAATCAAGAGGACCACGTATCGAAAGTACTGTTCGCGGTTGAATTATGTTTCGTGGGATCGTACGATTCCGGCACAATACATCATTGCACGTAGGAAGTCGAGATTCCAGCGTACTCACCGGCACACTAGATTACGCGTTTCTTGTCCCGATTTCGGTGTCATTCGTCGCCATTAAATCGGCGTTAAGCGATGGCTCTTAAGAGCGCGTCAATGCCAGTCACGCCGATGATTAACGACGCATGCATATTTACGCGTCCCATTAATTTGTTACGTTCCGTTCCGGGGCTACGCGCGTTACCCGAACGACGATCGAACCGCGAATGATCGAACAGCCTTCCTTGTCATCCTCTACTAACTTTAAATCACTGATTTATCAAAACAGATACTCTCTAGCCTCAGATAAAATAAAATGAAACCTACGAAAGATCTGAAAACACTAGAAACACGTATATCGATAGGGGACCTAACCTTTAAATTAATTCGTTCGTAGCGACACTTTCCTGCACTCCCCAACAGAGGGCTACGCTCCTAACTCTCTTACAAGTGCTCCACCTACCACCAATTCCTATATAAGGCCCGCTAGGATCGCTTTTACTCATGATTTACTGCCCCCAACTTCTCTCACACAATGTAAATAAATAAATAAAACATCCTCCACCACATTTTCTTCCTATCCAAAGAACCTCGAACACGATTCCCCTCCTCTGATCGGTTCAAATCGTCAAAAGGGGTGGTCGCGTACGGTTCGGTCTGGCGGGTGGTTCCCCGGTTTGCTTAAATTTGGGAAACTGGTGGAAACTTCTCGCCTAGGCGGCTCACGTTTTCCGCGAGCGAGGCGCGAGATAGCGGCGTCCGATAAGCGGGCCCGGTTGGAAGTCGCATTAATTTCTCTCGGTCGACTCCCTCCCCTCCAACCCGCGGTACGTAACGGGTGGTCGAAGGGAGGGGGAACGAGGTGGGGGTCGGCACGCAGAAACGGTGGTTCCGTTTAGGTAAGGTATTCACGTAACACATAAGCAACCGCCACGCGCAGCCCACCGTGTGCACAGAGATAACAGCCGAAGGTGGCATCTTAGGTGGCACTTCGAATAGAATTAAATTCCCCGAGCAACCGCGGTAGCGACCCGATATCGTCTACCGGATGATACCAACAAGGGCGTACGGCGACGGGTGGGGGGTGGGTGGGGGGGTGGCGAAACAAACTTCCACGCGGTGTAAATGCGGAAAGTGAATTCAAATTCCCTCGGTGCTTGTTCTCTGCGGCGACTGCGGATCCCCGTGACTAGATTCGGGATCGATGGAAGGTGGTCCACCCTTCTGCTAGCCGCTAGATACCGGGGGGGATGCGAGCCTTGATCGATGATTATTAGGTTGACGTATCGCCGTGATGAACCGTTCGTACCCGGAGGATCGAGTTTCGAGGAATGTCGGATTCTTTGGGTTCCAAGTAATAATGTCTTCTTTCAACCCCTGTTACAAATTTCTTATTAAAATTGGGGGTTGGAAACTTGTGTAGTCGATTCACTTGAAAAGAAGATACAATAAACAGGGTGTTTTTATTGTATGTTAAATTAAGTCTTTGTAATACATTTTATGAGATCCAGGTGCCATTTGTTAGATCTGTGGTCTCATCTGTAAGGTATAGTAGCAGATTTTACCTAAGACACCGGAATATTGAGTAGTTGGTCGGGCGCTTGCGAGAAAGACAAGATAGTGGCCCTCTGGTGACGAATACTGGAGGCTATGACTCCACAGGTCCTTAGAAAGTGATCCATTGATACCTGCAATGTTTGCAAAGCCTTGCAAAGTCGAAAACAAAGAGTTCAGACACATACTCGATAAAAGAAACGATGAAACGAATCCCAGAAGACTTGTATCGAACGACACTAATTACCCAAAGTGTCAAAGTGGATTTTAGGTGAAACCGTGTAGTCGACTCACTTGAAAAGAAGATACAATAAACAGGGTGTTTTTCTAGTACGTTAGATGAAGTCTTTGTAATACATTTTATGAAGTCCAGGTGCCATTTATTAGATCTGTGGTCTCATCTGTAAGGTGTAGTAGCAGACTTTGTCTAAAATACCGGAATATTGAGTATTTGGTCGAGCGCTTGCGAGAAAGACAAGATAGTGGCCCTCTGGTGACGAATACTGGAGGCTATGACTCCACAGGTCCTTAGAAAGTGACCCATTGATACCTGCATTGTTTGCAAAGCCTTGCAAAGTCGAAAACAAAGAATTCAGACACGTACTTGATAAAAAAAAACGATAAAACGAATCTTAGAAGACTTGCATCGAACGACACTAATTACCCAAAGTGTCAAAGTGGATTTTAGGCGAAACCGTGTCATTCGCGGTTCCCCGTGGCGCGTCGCGTCAGTTTTCGGAGGGTGACTCGGGGAATTAAGACACTCAGAAACATTTGATGGCTCACTTGGTATGCATGGTTCCCGGTTATAAGTCAAGAAATTGCTCAAGCGTCCGTAAAATCTAAATCTCCGCCACCTCTTCCCCTTTCGCGTCGAATGTACATCACGCCCGGTTATTTCAAGAATCCTCTCAACTCATCACACGTTCAATTTATCAGCGACTCGGGAAGACGCCCTGTTCCTTCCAAGGAACGCCGATTCTTTCCCACTCCGCGTCCGGGGAACGTAAAAAATTGAATATTACATCCGACTCGTTGCCCTGGAACGTTCCACTTCCGTCTCGTCTATGGAATCCGTAATTTCTGCAGTTTGACGTCAACTGTTCGACCCTGACTCGAGAAATTACGTCCTCGTTGGGGATTGAAGCCCCGACGACAGCTGTGGCAACCACTGATTTTCGACCATTCCATTCGGGACCTTTTTTGTATGAATCGTGCTATACATCTATAGTCCAAACTCGCTAGAACGTCCAAGAGTCCTGAATCCACGTTCGCGACAACAAATTAGAGGGAGGATGGCTAGTATTTCGTGTTGCATTTCACTCAGAGCTTTTTTTCTGTGAAACGTGCCATACATCGATGGTCCAAAGACTCGCTAGAACGTGCGAGAGTCCTGAGTCCACGTTCGAGACAAAAAATTGGAGTCTGAGTGACTAGTGACTAGTATTTCGTGTTGCATTCCGTTTGGAGCTTTTTTTCTGTGAATCGTGCCATACATCCATAGTCCAAAGACTTGCTAGAATGTCCAAGAGCCTTGAGACCACGTTCGAGACAACAAATTAGAGTGTGGATGGCTAGTAACTAATATTTCGTGTTGCATTCCATCCAGAGCTCTTTTTCTGTGAATCGTGCTATACATTGATCGTCCAAAGACTCGCTAGAACGTTCTAGAGCCCTGAGTCCACGTTCGAGACAAAAAATTAGAGTGTGGATGGCTAGTATTTCTTGTTGCATTCCACCCAGAGCTTTTTTTCTGAGAATCGTGCCATACATCAATAGTCCAAAGACTCCCTAGAACGTCCGCGACTCCTGAATCCAAAATTAGAGTGTGGATGACTAGTATCTCGTGTTGTATTCTACCCAGAGCTTTTTTTCTATGAATCGTGCTATACATCGATGGTCCAAAGGCTCTCTGGTCTGTCCAAGAGCCCCGAGAGTCCAGATTCGAGACGAAAAATCACGATTGGATCGAACGAAAGGGATTCATTCCCTCTGTCCCATTATCGAAACGCAATTCCGCAGATTATAGGTTACGGTTTGAGCAAGATTCCGCAGTTCCATCATTGGCCCGGAGCGTATCTCTATCGAGTGGGAATATTTCCTTCGACCAGCGGGGGCTTGTATGGCGGACCAATGTGGACGTCGGATTTTAATGGAAAATCGAGTGCGCGGGGAAGCACGGCGGAAGAGAATCACGATGATTCCGTGAAATATGGAGGCAGGAGCGAGCAGGTTTTCGACGGAGCCGGCAAAGCTGCACGGAAACGGTGGGGCTGTGTTAACGGGTGATTGATAAACGACCTTCTCTCATCAACTGCATCGGCTGCATATTTATCACCGGACGGACTCAGCAGAAGCGGCAACCCCCGCCTTTAACACCACCCGAGTGGAAAGTATTATCCCGCGATATCGCTACAAAGTACACCGAACTATTCAACCCCCACCCACCATTTCTGGGGAATAAATTAAACGTCGATTACAATACGCGTCGTACAAAACTGATATCGATCCCTTATTTATTTCCTGAGTCGAGTGGACGGCTACACGGGGGACTGGATTTTGTGTTTCGCGGGAGGCGAACGAGGAAACGATGTGTATAATTATACTTGATCCCCTTTAATGTCTCTTGTTTAGCGCCACGAGACAAATCGCGACGATATAATTATCCGATTTTTTTTTAATCAGATTATACCCACTATGGGGTTTGAGCTAGATAAATATTGGTAATTTTGGGTCATAGAGTATTTCAATGATTCTCAATATTTTTTAGATGCTTTGGAAAGCAACACTAAAGTTTGAGCTAAATAAATATTGGTAATTTTGGGTCGTAGCAAATTCGAATGATTCTCAATATCTTTTAGATGCTTTGGAAAGCAACACTGACAACATCGATGCTTTCCCCCGACGATTGTTTCGCTCTCGTCGGGAATAGGGGGATGAAACGCATCGGATACGTTGTATAGGATGAGGCCGCGAATTAATTCGGTCAATCTTGCAGAAATTTTCGCATAATTCAATGTAGCAACAGGGGGGGGGTCATCCGAGTCGAAACCTTTCTGCAAGGTGTCCCAGCGAGACGGTCGCTCGTCAGTGTTAACATCCCTCCCAGTGTCAGTGCTAACAGTTCACGCGTGTCGGACACGTGCCGGACCCCTTCGCGCGTTTAACTTGGACGGATTGGGCGTCGCGAGGATGCCCTTTCCGTGCGATTCGTGGAATAACAAAGACAGATGCCGGCGAAATTAACCCTGGACGTTTCTCACGAGCCTCGTTACTAATAATTCATTACAATTTCGTACTGTTTTAGTGTCTATGTGATACAAAAAAATCACCAATATCTTCAGAATTATCAATCGTGTTGTGTGGTCGAAGAGAAAAATTCAAGATGGCTGACAAGAAGAATTTCATTGCAAAACTTGCGAATATAAGTCGTGTAAAACTATGAAAATTGTATTAACTCACAATAAATACTTAATTTAATACTTAATTTATAAGATAAGATAAGATATTAACTCACAATAAATACTTAATTTAATACTTAATTTATACGATAAGATAAGTTGTGTAAAACTATGAAAATTGTATAAACTCACAATAAATACTTAAAAATTTATTTCGATCTATTTATTATGTACCTTGGTCTCTTAATAGTTACAAAGCTTCGAATGTAAGAAATCAAAAACCGATACTAGGGTTATGTTATGAAGTCAAAGAGAAAAATTCAAGATGGCTGACAAGAAGAACTCAAGCAACAATTGCAAAGATAAGTTGAGTAAAACTATGAAAATTGTATTAGCTCACAATAAATAATTAAAAATTTATCAAAATTTATTTTGATCCATTTATTATATACCTTGGTCTCTTAATAGTTACAAAGCTTCGAATGTGAGGAGTTAAAAACCGATACGAGGGTTATGTTGCGTAGTAGAAGTGAAAAATTCAAGATGGCCGACAAGAAGAATTTCATTTTCAAAACTTGCAAAGATAAAACGTGTAAAACTACAAAAATTGTATTGACTCACAATAAATACTTAAAAATTTATCAATATTTATTACAATAATTACTTAAAAATTTATAAAAATTTATTTCGATTCATTTAGTATATATCTTGGTCTCTTAATAGTTACAAAGCTTCGAATGTAAGGAGTCAAAAACCGATACTAGGGTTATGTTATGAAGTCAAAGAGAAAAATTCAAGATGGCTGACAAGAAGAATTTCATTGCAACACTTGCGAAGATAAGTCGTTGTAAAACTATGAAAATTGTATTGGATCACAATAGATACTTGAAAATTTATAAAAATTTATTATATACCAAAGAGAAAAATTCAAGATGGCCGACAAGAAGAATTTAATTGCAACACTTGCACAAACAAGTTGTATAAAACTATGAAAATTGTATCAGCTCACAATAAATACTTGAAAATTTAACAAAATTTATTTTGATCCATTTATCATATACCAAAGAGAAAAATTCAAGATGGCCGACAAGAAGAATTTAATTGCAACACTTGCGAAGAAAAATCGTGTAAAACTATGAAAATTGTATCAGCACACAATAAATGCTTAATTTATCAAAATTTATTTCGATCCATTTATTATATACCAAAGAGAAAAATTCAAGATGGCCGACAAGAAGAATTTAATTGCAACACTTGCAAAAACAAGTTGTATAAAACTATGAAAATTGAAGTAACTCACAATAAATACTTGAAAATTTAACAAAATTTATTTTGATCCATTTATTATATACCAAAGAGAAAAATTCAAGATGGCCGACAAGAAGAATTTAATTGCAACACTTGCAAAAACAAGTTGTATAAAACTATGAAAATTGAAGTAACTCACAATATGTAAATACTTGAAAATTTAACAAAATTTATTTTGATCCATTTATTATATACCGAAGAGAAAAATTCAAGATGGCCGACCTGAAGAACTTACGCAACACTCGTAAAGATAATTCGAGCCCACGTAAAAATTGCCTCAATTCGCGATAAATACTAAAAAATGTATCAAAATAAATTTTACAGCATCGAACGTAGATTGAGAACCAATATGGCGGATCGTATGTCCGTTCCTCCAGGTAAACGAGTACGTCCAACGATAATAATAATTGCAAACAATCGACGAAGAAGAGAATGGAACGAGGTGGTCATAAAGTGGAATTAGGGACAGGATGTTACAGAATCGGGCAATAAATATGGTTGGTAAGCCCAGGAATGGTCGAGTCACGATACAGAAACGTAACCACGACTGTTCCGTCGCTCGACGCGTGTCACGCGCCTAACCGCTCGCCCAACTTTACGACCACGAATTAGGATTAGATTCCAGGCTGCGTCCGTTCGATATCATCTGGCTCGTTTAATTCGCACCATCATCCATCGATAAGCTTCTTTTCGTCGAATGGTCGCCATCGCGAACGAGAACGTTTATAATAACACTTACCAACCCTTAATCTTTCCCGTTCCGTAAATATAATCTGGAAAACCGTGGAAAAACTTCGGACATTGGGACGCTCCCGGGGACGCTGGAGGTTCGTCTTCTTGCGAACCGCGAATCTCCGTCGGGAGGGGGAGGGGGGAGCCCAATCGAAAAGTCATTACAACTTTTTGCCGACTCAATCAAGAAGTTAATGTCCTTTAACCTCCAGGCGTTCCCCGTAGAGTTCACGGGGAATCTCGGGAACCGCGCAAGAACTTGGACGGCTCTCACATGCCGGGCGAGATAGATCGCGGGAGCTTATGATTGATCGCCTATTGGCTCCGCGGGCCTGGCCAGCCTTTTTCCCATCGTTTCTTCCGCGATATCGGCGAATTATTGCGCCGCGGAACCACCGCCCGGGATCCCCCTCTCGCCTTATTTTTAACGTCCGACGAGAGCTCGACCCAATTATCGCCACGTTTACGAGGTTAGAAGAATTCCAATTTTTTTGGAAAACACGTGTCTCACCGAGAGATTTTTTTTTGAACTGAAAAGTTTCAGATTCGATAATTATTTTGGAAAGTTTTGGGAAGTGAAACACTGTTAACCCCTTGCCATGCAATGACGAGTCTGGCTCGTTACAAGTTTCTCAATCAAGGCTCATTTATTACGGGATATTCGTGAAACAAATCTACTCTTTCTTGTGGGCGTTCCTTGTACGAACAAATGTAAACAAAATTGAGTGGTGTATGTTTGAAAAATTATTTGAAATTGAATCCTACGTCAGGGGGTTGAAGTAATCTTCTACTTTAGTGCTATGTGTAATTATATGTAAATCAATGGGTACATTGCCCCCGTAAAATAAGTAACAATAGTAATTTTGGAATCGATTTGCAACGTGGTTCATTCAATGGGGATAGCAGTGGTCGAAGATGATGATAAAAAGGTCCGGTTTTGGGAGAGCCGTATGTCACCTGGAGGGCTCACGGTATTTATCGAACTGGCGATAAACGGGCGAGAATTCGTCAGGAAGATAATCCCGGCAGAATGATGACAGCCCTCCCCCGTGTGTCTGCCACGGTACCTTCTGTCCAACGCGGTCGATTTAACACGCCTCGTTTCTCTTGGTCGGCCACTTTGGCTCCTAAGATGACCGTCCACGAGACCTAAAACAGTCATCAACGAGCAAACTCAAAGTCTCGATCCCTGAAGACCCTAGATCCCCCTAAGATGCAACGTTCCAAGCTCAGTTCAGGAATCACCACTTCGGTACTATTAAAAAAGCGATTCCTTGGATACAAATAAAAGGTGGAGAGCCTAATTTAGGCCTGGAATAGTCATCCATCACGAGTAAACTCAAACTTTAGAACTTTGAAGACCCTAGGTCACTCAAGATGCAACGTTCCAAGCTCAGTTTACGAGGCATCGTTTCGCCACTGTTAAAAAAGCGATTCCTCAGACAAAGAGCCTATTCAGATCTAAACCAGTCATCTACCACGAGTTCACTCAAACTCTCGAACCCCAAAGATCCTAGATCCCCCTAAGATGCAACGTTCCAAGCTCAGTTCACGAAGCACCATTTCGCTACTATTAAAAACGCGATTCCTTGAATACAAATAAAGGATAAAGAGCCTAATATAGACCTGGAATAGTCATCGATCACGAGTAAACTCAAACTTTAGAACTTTGAAGAGCCTAGATAACCCAAGATGCAATGTTTCAAGCTCAGTTTTAGAAGCACCACTTCGGTACTATTAAAAAAGCGATTCCTTGGATACAAATAAAAGGTGGAGAGCCTAATTTAGACCTGGAATAGTCATCGATCACTAAACTAAAACTCTCGAACCCTGAAGACCTTGGATAACCCAAGATGCAACGTTCCTAGTTCAGTTCATGAATCACCCTTTTGTTACTGTTAAAAATGCGAATCCTTGGATACAAATAAAAGATGAAGATGTTAAATTTAGGCCTGGAATAGTCATCGATCACGAGTAAACTCAAAATCTCGAACCCTGAAGACCTTGGATAATCCAAGATGCAACGTTCCAAGCTCAGTTTACGAGTTACCGATTCGCCACTGTTAAAAACGCGATTCCTTGAATACAAATAGAGGATAAAGAGCCTAATTTAGACCTGGAATAGTCATCCATCACGAGAAAGCTCAAACTCTCCATCTTGGAAGACCCTAAATAACCCAAAATACAACGTACCTAGTTCAGCTCACGAATCACCATTTCGCTTATAGTATTAAAAAAGCGATTCCTTGAGTACAAATAAAAGGTGAAGAGCCTAATATAGACCTGGAATAGCCATCCATCACGAGTAAACTCAAACTCTCCAACTTTGAAGACCCTAAATAACCCAAAATGCAACGTACCTAGTTCAGCTCACGAATCACCATTTCGCTTATAGTATTAAAAAAGCGATTCCTTGAGTACAAATAAAAGGTGAAGAGCCTAATTTAGACCTGGTATAGTCATCCATCACCAGTAAACTCAAACTCTCCAACTTTGAAGACCCTAGGTCAACCAAGATGCAACGTTCCAAGCTCAGTTCACGAATCACCGTTTCGCCACTATTAAAAAAGCGATTCTTCCAATACGAATAGAAGACAAAGAGATCTAAACCAGTCATCTTACCACGAGTCTCTCAAACTCTCGAGCCCCGAAGATCCTAGATCCTAGATCCTAGATCCCAGATACCCCTAAGATGCAACGTTTCCAGCCCGGTTAACGGAAGCACCGCGGTAAAAAAAAGCGATTCCTCGAACGCGAATGGAAGACTCGAAGGTGGGAGGGGGTAGGGGGATGATCGTTCGCGGGATAATCGTGGCGGAGGTCCATCAGCGGATTCGACGAGTCTGCCGAACGTCCAATATCCAGGAGGTCGAGCATAAAAGGGGAGTCGAGGCCGGGCGCGGGCGTTAAAAATATTCAAGATCGTTTGTCAGGCTGAATTACAGCCCCGGGTACGTGTGCATCCCACACCCACCCCCACCCACCCACCCTTCTTTTTCCCTCCTCCTCGAGTGATCGCGGGTGACGGGGTAACGGGATCCTGCGGAACACGCGTTGCGCAACGCGAAAAGGCTAGACGAGGAAAGGAGTCCAGGACCACGACCACGGCCACGACGACGACGACGACGACGATCCCGGGCACATGTGTCGAACCTGAAATATGTAGGCGTGGTCTGTACGGGACTAGCAGACGCGTCCCGACGACCGAATATGTTCACCCCGTTGGTACGCTCCACCCCCGTCTAACCCTGGAACGGTTTCCATTGGCCGGCGCCACCCTCGTTGCGCCTCCACCTGCCACGCAGAGCTACCCTTCGCGGGATTCTACCCCTAAATACAGGGGATGCGCGGCCGGTTCCCTCATTTTAACGCGCTCCGTCGACCCACGCTGTGCCCTCGGGTCACGTCTCGCGCGATCTCGCCTATTGCGTTCGGTACTCCCGAGTGTTTACGTCGGATTCAGTGGGGAAACGCGCTCACGTGCCACCGCGGGGACGTTGTCCGGCAGGATGGACGAGTGCCAGCCCAAGACGTAGATACAACCACGGGGGGTGGAGAACAAGGCTCAACGATCCGCGCTACGAGGATTCTCGTTTGGACGCGTGCTCCGGTAAGTACAGATCAAACTACTCCTTTGGAAGGCGGTCGGAAACAATGTTCGTTGCGTGTAACTTGTTGTAGGAAAGTCATTCTTTCTTAATCCTTTGATCACGGATGATTTTGATGCGAGCACAAGATGTGCGTGAAATACTTTTTCGTGTCTTGAGCAACGCTCATAGAGTGTCTATGGACAGGTTTAGTAGTTGGAGGGTTAGATGAGACCGGTTGTTGCGTTCTTATTTTTCATTAGCGTATCGTTAGTGTCTGTAGTGAGTAGGCTCTATCATTTTGTAGTTAATCTTTAACCCTTAAGTGGATACCCCAAGTATCAAGTTTAAACTAATAATTGTACAATATATGTCAATGTAATTATCTGAAAATTTATCTAATTCTATTGAGATTGAGAGTCTACTTAAGGGTTAATTTGATACTTGCTACAAACGCTCGCCGACAGAGGGCCACGCTAGAGTCCTACCTTTCTCGCAAGTACTCGACCATCGAGTATCCCTAGCCTCTAAAACAAAGCCTTCTTTCCTCCAATCTAAAATAGAAGTTGGTTTCCTCCAAAGAGTGTATTTCTAAACCCTTTAAAAGTTTCTTAATACGTAAATTACGATCGACGTTAAGTCTTCTCGAATTTACACGGATTATCCATCCCCCATAAATAAGCACGAACATCGATTCTCATTGACCCAATTAGCTCCCTCCCAGGACACATAACCGCGACACCTGGTCCGGGTGTCCAGGCGCGATTCCTCATCCATCACGTCCGTATCCCGTTAAATTGACCGTCGGTCGTCATTGTCGCAGGTCGATCATCCGTAACGAGCACGATGACAATGGAAGATCGCACGGGTGGCATCGACCGTGCCGCCCCCGCCGCGTCGACGACGGCCACGACGGCGCTCACGTCGTCCAGCCCGTCGTCCGTCAGCGACGTCGCCCCCGACGCGTCGTATCCCCTGCAGCGGGCCAGCAAACGTTCCTTCGACGTGGCGTTCCTGGTGGCGCCCGACGAGAACCTGGCGCGTCGTCAGAGCGAGAAGATGAGGCTGGTGTCCGGCCGTAAGGACCGTCATCGGGAGACAGCATCGGAGAGGATCGTCGAGGTGGTGGATACGGACAGGCTGCCCCAAAACCTCACGATCAAGAGCTACGAGAGCGACACAGGAGGCTCCGACAGGAGGAGGCTGATGCAGTGCACGGAGAACTCGCTGAGTCCTCCGTACATCTCCCCCAGGACTCTGACGCCTACTCTGCCCAGTCTCTCGCCCGACAACGACGCCCGGAGGTTCATTCCCGGCTCCCGACTACAGAAAACACCCAGCCCCCCAGGATTCGCTGGCCACCAGCCGCTGTTGACCTGTCCCGACACGGTGGAGCCGGTGCTCGCCTGCAACAAGGCGTACGAGTCCTCGAGCATCACCTGTCCCGGCGACAGACACGAGTCCCGCAGCGCGTTCACGAAAGTGACCCTGTCAGGGCAGAGGAACGGGTTCAACGACGACGGCCAGACGTCCCCCAGGTCCTCCATATCGCCTGACGATCGCGCCAGCTACCAGAGCAGCGTCAGCCCGCCGGTGGTCCCGTTCACCACCGCCGCCAGCTACAAATACGCACCGTTCCCCGCGAAGATGAGCTACCCGTTCCTGGTGGGCCCGGAGACCGGTCAACCGGACCTCCTGCAGAACCTCAAGATACCTCAGATCGCCCAGCCGCCCAAAGTACCCAGCCCAAAGATGCCCAGCTTCCGGCCGGATCTGCCGCCAGTCTACCCGAATCTCTCCTACAATCCGATCTCCGTTTTCCCGCCGATGGCGGACGCCCTCGCCAGGCCCCGTTTCCTGGCGACCGCCGCCGGAGTGGCGGGCCTGCTGCCCCCCTCCTTCGCCGCGCTGACCCTGCCGGCGCAGAACGTCTGCGCAAAGTGCAACCTCTCGTTCCGTATGACGTCCGACCTGGTCTACCACATGAGATCGCACCACAAGAACGAGAACGTGGGCGAGTCCTCGAGACGACGGAGGGAGGAGAAGCTCAGGTGTCCCGTGTGCGACGAGAGCTTCCGGGAGAGGCATCACCTCACCAGGCACATGACCGCCCACCAGGACAAGGAGAGCGACGCGATCGTCGACCAGGTAGAGGTCAAGAGACGAGCCACCACCGTGCACAGCAAGTGACGACGGAAATCGCCGTCCAAGGATCCCGCGATCCTCACCACTGGCTACTCCTTCGACAATTGAGGATTTGTTAAAAACCGAGACCCCCCTCGAGGAGAGCTTTTGGAAGTGACGTCGACAGTGAGTATCGGAATTTTGTTCATTTTTAACGCCCCTCGAGGCGTTGTTTTCGATTTCACTGGGGTTTTTCTTTTTTTTTGGAGTCGAATTGTATATTGCACTATCAGTAGTCCGCGTTGCACGGCCCTTTCACACGGAGTTAACCCTTTGAGCGCCGTGAACTAACTCTGAAATTTCTCTGAAAATTGGTGAGTGGTTATGTGAATAGTCCCCTACGCGTTCATGGCGCTCAAAGGGTTAGTAGTACGATATTTACCTGGTATACGTGTACGATAAGGAGATAATCGAGTACTCTACCGTTTATCATAGCAGATTTTATCTTACGATAAGGAGACATTCCCTCTCTAGTCAATATTAGGTAGGTGAAATTTGTACATAGTTCGATTAATCGGAATCTATCGTAGCTCTAAGGGCACCGTAGGTCGCTGGAACGGTCCTTGGATCCCGAAATGGGACTAGTTTCCACCTTCTACGAAGAGTTCTCGCGTCGATATCGACGAAACCCTCGAGCATCGAGCTTTCGTTCGTTTAACTGATCGATCGCGAACCCCGCAGCGATGGCAAATTAACAGCGCGCGATAAGATTTTACCGATTCGCGTTAAATTTTATTGGAGACTTTTATTTCGGCTACTTTGTTCCCTTTTCAAACCAGTACTCTGTAAAACGCCATTAAAGAGAATTCTCGTTTGATTGAAATATACACTAGCGACGGGAAACGAGTATTCTCGTTTTACGACAAACGAGTATATTCGTTGGTAACATAACACGTTTTCATTTAGAAATATTTGCAAAAAACATTTATTCTAATAGATATCAATGAGCAACAGTTGTGAAATATGTTTAGTTTCAAAATTTGTACGTTTTTTTCTACATTTAAATCCGAGTGCAAGTAGCAAATACTATTTGTACTCGCGATTTAAACATTCAACGAAATAGTATATTCAGGATATTTATTAGTCAAATCGATGAAGTCAAAGTTTTGTGTTGAAGGAAAGTCGATTTTTCAGTTACCAATTTGTTAAAAATGGCCGTCAAGTAAAATAATTCGGATCGAGAGTCCACTTGAGGGGTAAGACCACTGCAGAAACCTGAAATAAAGCGTTTCTTTGCGATTTTTTTTTCTAGATGGTTGGAAAAATAAGTAATAATATTCAAGAATGTTGTTAAGTATTAAAAAAAAAATATTTATTCAAAAATAGTGCAAAATTACGATGGTGAAGCCATCTGTACGCAAATTTGTATCTGGAAAAAAACAAAAATATTTTCTCTTAATCTGCATGAGTATAGCTAGAGAAATACGTAGGGGATTTTTGGAATATTAATTTTTATGTGATTGGCGAGTATTTTAAGTAGAAAGTTCAATTTCGTACAAAAAATGGGGCAATCATTTGTCAATAAATAATGTTTTAACTTATGGAAGATCCCCTAGATCTCTAGCTATACTCTTGTAGATTAAGAGAAAATTTTTTGTTTTTTTTCCAGATACAAATTTGCGTCAATTACACTGCGTTGCGCAGAACGCCTCAAATTCAAAACATGGCACACGAGAATGGCTCGAGTGTTGTCATTTTGCACTATTTTTGAATAAATACTTTCTTTTTAACACTTAACGACATGGTTAATAACATTCTTGAATTTTGAATATTATTATTCTCTTACTTTATCTCTTACAATTTTGAATATTATTATCCTCTTACAATTTTGAATATTATTATCCTCTTACTTTTTCTCTTACAATTTTGACTATTATTATCCTCTTACTTTTCCTCTTACAATTTTGAATATTATTACCCTCTTACTTTTCCTCTTACAATTTTTAATATTATTATCCTCTTACTTTTCCTCTTACAATTTTAAATATTATTATCCTCTTACTTTTCCTCTTACAATTTTGAATATTATTATTGTAGGATTGAAAAAAAAGAGAATTGTATTTGGAACGAATGTACAAATAATATAATTAAATGAACGAATTTGAAATACACCAAGCACACAATCTCTTTACACAAATCAAAATCACATTAATTGACCACACAAATTCAAATCACGTCTGTCTTTTCCAATCACTCGTTACTCTCTGCCCGTTGTCTCGCTGCCCCTAGTAACCCCTTCTTTTTTTAACAAAACACTTTCAACCCTTTTGCACATAAGTTAACATTGCACCAAACTACAACGTGACACAAATCTCCTACATTATCCTCTTACTTTTCCTCTTACAATTTTGAACATTATTATCCTCTTACTTTTCCATCCATCCAAAAAAAAAGAATTGCAAAAAAACGCTTCATTTCAGGTTTTTACAGTGATCGTACCCCCTAATACGTTCACCGCCAGATAAAAACTGTATAATATTCTGCAAGATTAAAATTTTGATTTCACACCAAGCTGCATAATTGTAAGCTACATAACCTAAAATTTGTTTCGGTACTTATTTTCGTAGCCTAGTTAATATTCACAAATTCCATCCAAATTTACTTCCCTCGACATCTTAACTTAAGAAAATTAATTATTCTAGTATAATAATGGTAAATCCTGTCACCCATATATAGGTAACGTGGCAGTCAAAGTGTTACAAATTAATGCATTCGAGTAGGGGGGTGTATATCGCCCAATTTCCAAATTATTTAACACAAAAAATTCTCGAAGGCCAAGGTACAGAGATTTGCGAAATTTGCCATCGCTGGTACGATACGTTAAAAAGGTGGATCTTTTCGGTATTTTGTCGACGTTTAGCGCGTAGGCAGGTGATCCGGAGGGGTGGAAAATGCAGGTGGAGCATGGAACGTTCGCAGGCGGGGGCAGGACGCGTAAGCCGCGGTCGTTCGTGCATCGGGGCGGCAATAAATAGATCGTAAACCGTACCCCGGGCTAACACACGAACCGTCGGAGCGCGCATAATGGTAGGAAACAATGAATGCCGTAATCGGAAACAGTGCCGGTTTGTTATCTGCCATTTACACTCCATTTAACTTCAAACAGTGAATCGGCTGGCGCGCATTCGCGTTTTAAATACACGCGACCTCCGCAGCCGCCGCCACCCCCCCTCTCCTCGTCGTTTGCACTCCGCCCACGCTCGGAGCAGCGGCGATTCCCGTCGACGTACGGCTTAACATAGGGTTAACCTGCCGACCGGAGTGGTTTAATATTGTCCGGAATTGCTTGACTTATCGCCACCTCCGTTCCCCGGGAGGGGGGCTTAATGCTTGCTTATTTCGCCACCGATGTTTTGGACGTAGCTCTACGGTCACCTGTGGGTAGCGATGGATACAATCGCGATTGGATACACTCCGAAATATTCTAGTCTAAACTTAAACTCGAAAAGAAAGTCTCCGGGAATAATCAAATTTAACGCTAGAACTACCAAAACTGATCAGAATTCGTGATATTCCAAAATTTACTGGATCAAATTTTTAACAATCGTGGCTTTTCTACGAGGGAATTAATAAATATTTATTTCTACAGTTTTAATTTCTCCTGGTAGTCCTGGCGTTAATTTATTTAGAAACACAAATGTTACGAATCGAAGGAATCTCCCTGATGTTATTCTTCGTAGAAGGAGGAGTCTTTTCTCACAAATCGATTCTTATCGATACTTTTGATCCGTCGTAGAATCGATATTCCAAGCGACCAGCGACTAATCGGATAAAATCGATAGGGAATAGAATCGAAGAGTCGAAAGAGTCGTATCGAGTCGATTGTTATCGATACTTTCGATCCGTCGTAGAATCGAAGAGTCGAAAGAGTCATATCGAATCGATTATTATCGATACGTAGAATCGATATTCCAAGCGACCAGCGACTAATCGCATAAAATCGATAAGGAATAGAATCGAAGAGTCGAAAGAGTCGTATCGAATCGATTGTTATCGATACTTTCGATTCATCGTAGAATCGATATTCCAAGCGACCAGCGACTAATCGAATAAAATCGATAAGGAATAGAATCGAAAAGTCGAAAGAGTCGTATCGAATCGATTGTTATCGATAGTTTCGATCCGTTGTAGAATCGATATTCCAAGCGACCAGCGACTAATCGAATAAAATCGAAGAGTCGAAAGAATCGTATCGAATCGATTGTTATCGATACTTTCGACCCATCGTAGAATCGATATTCCAAGTGACCAGCGACTAATCGAATAGAATCGAGGAGTCGAAAGAATCGTATCGAGTCGATTGTTAACGATACTTTTGACCCGTCGTAGAATCGATGTTCCAAGCGACCAGCGACTAGTGGAATAAATTCGATAAGGAATAGGATTAAAGACTACAGTATTCTGTACAGCAATAATTACCAGTAGCGTGTATATACATATATATATATATATATCTCGTCGTTCTATTCGGAGCGAGAAGTCGTTGTCGCGAGAAAGAGGAGGTATAATAGCGTTGTGAAGCGCGAATAGTTGCGTGGGTGTTGAGCGATAACGTATCCCCGTATCGACACTTAGGGTATCGCGGGTCCATACGATACGCGTTGTTCAAGTTCTACGATTCTAAGCCAAATTGTAAATTACTCGTCGTTTAGATATAAGGATATCGATGTTCTGTTTCGTTTTTATAAGAATTATTTATCGATGTAAATATCACTCTGTACATAAGCACTGTATGTACCCGGAATCGTTGTTAACGAATAAAAAGAGTATCCCGTGAGAAACGTCTTTATGTCACTACTCCCATTACTACGTTCCGCCATTTTCCTTCCTTACTCTATACCTTCGTACTTTCTTTCGTTTTTATTGATCAATGGAAGCAAGGATATATTTTCTAATCCATTTGATATTAAACTCACAAAATTTACAAATAATTTATATATAAATATTATTTTCAATATTGATATGACGTCCAAGGAAAGAAATTGGTCCTCAAAGGTTGAAATTCATCAAGTTCGATGAAAATTCTAATAATATGAAAATCTATCGAGACTTTACTCGGCTTCTGAATAATTAATAACAAGCATAACCATTAAATGTACACCATTTTCGAGTGGAAAATAATTTCCAATGATTAATACATAAATTAATCTATGAATTTTATTTTCACTATTGATATGACGTCCAAGAAAAGAAATAGGTCCTCAAAGGTTGAAATTCATCACGTTGGATGAAAATTCTAATTTGAAAATTTATGGAGAGTTTACTCGACTTCAAAATAACTAATAACAAGCATAACCGTTGAATGTACACCATTTTCGAGTGGAAAATAATTTCCAACGGTTAATTCGGTTGCCGGTAATAAGTCTCTCCGTCCATAATCGGTATTAAGGCCCCTGTTTTTGCGCGACTCCCTCTTTCTCCGCTCTCGTTCGATTGTCTCCGCGCCATCGAAAGCCGATTACACGGCAATAGATTAATTTCTGGCCACTCGAGCGTGCCCCCGCGGACGAATCGATGGGCTTCTAATAAAACGATCGCTCGTAAAGCACCGGGGAGTCGCGCTCTGGGATGATTATTTTCCAAAAGTTACGAGACGCCATTCGTACGAATATCGCGACGCGTAAAAAGTCGCGTCGACGGAGGGGGTGGGAGGGATAGAGGGTTGGGGGAGGTTGAAAAATATCGCCAGGCGAATAGGAGACGCGCAAACATCGACTTGTTGATCGAACACCCAACAGGAAGGCTCGTCGAAGACCGTCTGAAGAGGTATCGTCCTCCGCGGCGAAAAATCCGCCAAGAAATCCCTTAAACGGGTAACGTTAAGCCCGTCGAAACCGCAGCCAATACGACAAACAATCTCTTACCGCCCTCGTTCTGGCTTAACTTCGCCCCTTAACCCCCCCACTCTCCCCCCTCGACCCCTCTGTAAGTGTACTTACCCTCTGCCCGAGGTCCATAAAGATAAATAACACGAAGCAGCCACGGGCTTCCAGAGTGGTTGTATGTATCCCTTATAAAACTAGGACCACCCCCCACCACCCTCTTCATCCCCTCCTCTACGTCCTCGGAAATTCCCATCATCCCCCTCCGCGTTTCTCTCGTCCTTTTAACGACTGAATTCGTCTCCCGACGCTTCCGTTTCCTACGCGGTGTTTTGTCTTATTATCGTCACCCTCGCTCTTCGAGGGCCCGATATTCAATTCGAGAATATGGAAAATGGTCCATTCGAAACTCGAAACTGCAACCACGGGGAACACCTACCAGAGCCACAAGTTTTTACCTTTTTTTTTAAAAAAGGTAGCGTCGACTTGGGGATATTCTCGATTTTTTTTACTTTGACGGCCGCTGTCACGTGTACGTGACTTCGCGAGCTTGCAGACTTTGGCCACTGTCATCTACTGTATAACTTATTACGTTTGTTGAGGTTACATTTATAATTCCTTTTAGTAATCAGAATTGTGTAAATAGAATGATTCGTAATGCAAATTTTGTACACGCTAAAACAGATTTAATTGAACGATCATTAGAAAGTCTAAAATTATCCTTGCAAGATATTGTGTAAAGTAGTTCCTTGCATATTACATCTTTGTACTAAAGGGTTTAATACCCGTTAATAAATGAATAATAATAATAATAATAATATTCCTAGCATCTTCATGCATCTCACTTTGGTTTACAATATCATTAAAGTGTTAATTAGAAATGTTCGATAGTTCAATGGGGCACTTGTGGTTCCCCCAATGACAACGAGAGTATTAAAAAATGTATAAACATAGAGGCTCGTTTATTTGGAGCGCCGGTCACCGGTGACCACCATGCCACCCAACGCGTTAATAATGACTTTTAGTCCGCGAATCGTAGTTTAACACTTTGACTGCCACGTCACCCATATATGGTAATTATATTACCAATGTGTTACCAATACGATACTAGAAAAAATTAATTCTGAATTTAAGACGCTGAAAAAAATAAATTTGGATAGAATTTATGAATTCTAACAAGGTTACAAAAATAAGCACTGAAACAAATATTAGGTTATAGTATAGCTTACAATGGTCTGAAATCAAAATTTTACTTGCCCAGAGTATTATACGATTTTGATCTGACAGTGAACGTGTTGAATAAAATTTACAAAGAATTAAGCAAAAGTACCCCTCAAAAATATCACGAGAAAATTTAAAATAAGTTTCAATGGAATTGAAATTCCCAGAAACGATGGAACGGGAACGTTTGGACGTGGATTGGAAAGAGATCCATTATGTTCGGTGGTTCGATTTAAAAGGAACATCGTCCGGTCGTCCCCCTCGGCCTCGATCGGACAGTTCTTCCCACCCTTGTTAGCGATACTTCTCCGTGGAGAATCGCGCGCATGCTTGTTCTGTCAGTGAAATAATGACAATGTCATAGCCCCGGGCCGATCCGGCACGGCGCCCTTGCCACGTGGGCGACGATTGGACGCGGATATGCTAATATGGCGTCCGTTCCGAGACATTAAGTCCTCGGTTTGCCGATCCTCGTCCCAGACGAGTCGCGTCTTCGCCCGTTCGTGCTCTCGAACCTTATCGATCACCTCCTGCACGCTGTATCGACTTCTCGAACGAGCGGATCGACCGAGAAATGACTCACCCTCTCGATTTCGAGTAATCGAAGCTCGTTCGTTCGAATCGTCAAACTCGATGTAATTTTTCGAATCGATGTTAACACGTTGACTGCGTAATTTTACTATTGGTCGCGTCGCCGGTCACCGGTGGCCCCCAGTCAACGTGTTAACGAAATGAATAACAATATCTGTTTTTATCGTAGAATATTTGTCGTCTTTCAGAGCTGAAAATGTGCTGTTATTAATTTATTTCGAAGCATGCTCGAGAGCGACACGACTTCTGGATATCGAATCAATGTTAACACGTTGACTGCGTATTTTTACTATTAACCCCTTAACGCTCATATTCTTCGGATCGACCAACAATGATTAGTTTTCTTTATTGGATTTGTTTCTAAAAATACGATTTTTGTTAATTACACTGTTGTATCTAACGTATAATTTGATGGAAAACAAATATTATCATCCCTTAAACCGTTGGATTAAATAAATATTATTTTTCAAAGCAGCCAGACTCGAGCATGAACGTTAAGGGGTTAATCGCGTCGCCGGTCACCGGTGGCCCCCACGGCGCTGTGACCAACTCGAGTGCCGGTCACCGGTGACCCCCACGACAATCAACGTGTTAACGAAATAAATAACAATAGGTGTTTTTATCGTAGAACATTTGTTGTATTTCGGAGCTGAAAATGTGCTGTTATTAATTTATTTGGAGAGCGACACGATTTCTGGATCGTCCCGAAGGGCTTCGATCACGCGTCCCCCGGGACGCCCTGATTCTCGATTAGCCACGGTGCTTCGTCGCGATTATGTAACTTGACTGCGAACACGCAGCTTACATCGGTCTCACGATGATCCCCGGTCGTGGTGTTTCGATCTCGACCAGCCGACGCTAAACGATTTTCACCGTTCGCGACGGCACTTTTCCAGGGCATATGCTCCGACTCCCCCCCCGTTCGCTTTTTCACACGCGTCGCCAACAGTAATTACGGGGTGGCTGTGATTTCGAAGACTGGCTACCTTCCACCTTCTCCATAATTCCGTTGTAAATAAACAATCGATAAAAAGAAATACGAAGATTACAGCCCCTCTTTTGGAACCTTTCTGTTTCTATTTATAATTTCCAAGGGTGGGAGTCTTCGGGGAAGATACCGGAAGTATGGTCACCGTGGGGTTATTAGTGAGTTCCAAAGAGGTGGGAGGGAGTCTTCAGAAGATTTTCCCCACGAAAAAAAAAAAAAGAGGGTGGGAGTCTCGACTACTTCGATTACATTGACGATGATGACCTTTGGTAGCTTTATTATTCTACTCTATATTCTGCATGTGCTTCTTCAGTGTTATTAACACTAGAACTACCAAGTCAAAATGACCCATTTCTAACAAAACTTGTAAAAAATTTACTCGACTGAATGTTTGAAAGTTTATCGTAATTTTCTATAAGAGACTATATAAACACTTATTTCCATTGCATTATATATTTATTCGCGTATCTATCGTTTCAATTTCTTTGGAACAATTAAACACACTATAATTGTCGGTAGTTCTAGTGTTAAACTACTAGAAAATTATTAAACAATTCCACATTGGGCAGAAGAAGGCTAAAAAATTTATTCGACTGAATTTTTGAAAGTTTATCGCAATTTTCTATAAGAGACTATATAAACACTTATTTCCATTGCATTATGCGTTTCAATTTCTTTGGTAAAAATAAACACACTATAATTGTCGGTAGTTCTAGTATTAACCTACTAGCAAATTATTAAGCAACTCCACATTGGGCAGAAGAAGGCTCCAAGACAGCAGTTCCAAGCTTCCTGGTACTCACCGCCAGAGGGCTACGCTGCACTTATCTCTCTCGGAAGTGCTCGACCAACCATTAAATATCCCCTCATCTAAGGTAAAACTACCTTCTTTCACCAACGATGACATCACTGACAGACCCTAAAACATCAAAAACCCTCACAAACTCCTAAAATCCACCAAACGATTACGTTGCAATTTAATAATGACGATCCCAGACGGAGAACGAGTGGAAGACACCAGTTCCAAGCAAGCCTTCCGATACTCGCCACCAGAGGGCTACGCTCCATCTATCTCTCTCGCAAGTGCTCGACCAAACATTAAATATCCCCTCATCTAAGGTAAAACTACCTTCTTTTACCAACGATAACATCACTGACAGACCCTAAAACATCAAAAATCCCCACAAACTCCTAAAATCCACCGAACGATTACGTTGCAATTAAATAATGACGATCCCAGACGGAGAACGAGTGGAAGAGTCGCGCACAACATATCGCCGCCATCGCTGGATCCTTCTGTCCGTGTCGCGAGACTGTAAATCCGCGACGGAGGAGGTGGGGGAGGCGGACAGCCGCCGAATTCGAAGCGGATACCGCGCCGCGGCTCGACAAAGACCTGTCTGGTGACCAAATAAAAAAAAAATAAAAAAGCGAGAAAAAAAAATAAAAAAAAAAACATAACACACGCAACAAAAGCGTTGTCGTAACGCGGCGTAGAAGCGAGCGCCGGGCTGAAATAGAAAGGACCGGCCAGGCGGGCAATAATTCGAAACAAAATGTCAAGCGACCGCCATTGTCGGGTGCGGTGGTGCGGTAGGCGCCAACTAACGCCGACGAGAAAATATCGTCGACGGTAAATCAAGGCGCAGAAGAGGACCTGCCGCCTTCCCCCACGTCCCCCTCCCCGTGTTCCCTGATATCCACCCCCTACCACCCATCCTAGAGGCCGGTTTCCATCCCTCCAGGGGGGGGGGATGGTGCGGCCGCACGATCGCATCCGGGGCTGCTTCCGTTTCTCGTCACCGCGGGTCTCGCGAATTCGACGCCGATTCGCGTTGACGTTCAAGGTTGTGCACGGTCCATCCCCATTCTACACATTTTTCATCCTTTTTTCCACCTTCATGGATAAAAAACGCGCCGAAAACTTGGGTTTGCTCGTTGGAGTCTCCTTCGTTGGGACTTGGATCGTTGGACATGGGGATTTTTTACTGGAGAAGACGAATCTTCTGCTTTTGAATGGCTTTATTTATTCCTTAAGTGCTTCAGGGACGAAATGATCGCTCTGAGAGATCAGCTACCTTGGATCATTCGATTTAAAAAAGACGAAGATGACGGTATCTCTGTTTGTTTGAGCCACTCGATGATTAAGTTAATGGCGTCGCCACCTGTCGTCCACGAAAAATTCAAGATGGCGAAGACAGAAGAACCTCAATTCAACACTTGACAAAATGATTGCTCTGGTTATATTGACAATTCAATTTAAAAAAGAGCACGATATCTCTATTAACTTTTGAGAAAACACGTAACCGTTTACTTGAGTCATGACACGTGGTAATAAGTTAATGGCCTCCCTACCTGTTGTTCCCACCCGTTTGTAAGCAAGTTTCCAGCAACCCAGGAGGGAGGGAATTTCGCTCGATTTTTTTAAAACGGGCGATCTCGTCGTAGAAAAGATTTTTCGCCCTGCTTAAATATGTCCGACCGCGAGGCAATAAAATATCTTTATCTTGCTCGTGCCATTACTCCCTTGATTCGTTGGGGTTCAATTTACATTCCTATCGGGGCTTCGGAAAGATAAGTCCATTTAAATAAATTAGTAACGCTATCTCGTCGTCGGCGGCCAGAGGGAGGTGGCGGATTAAATAATATTTTATCAATTTTCGCGGCGATTCGTTACGCGGTGACGGTGGCCGCCATTGTTCCCGCGATACAATTGCCCGAGTTTTTAACATTACGCCACGATGAATCATCTTTCGCGATGCTCCGAGGGACGACGCGACAGTGAAAATGTTACGAGAAAGGTTGCAAACATTGCCGAAATTCTATATGGAAACAAATATGCTGCGATATTTGTATATTATTGGTCGAACCTTTTTGTTTTCGAGTTCCATCGCTGTACTTGAAATGAGAGAATCGTGTTTGGCGTTTGATAAACGATAGAGAATGTATGATTCTCGTTACGGGGGGATCGAGGAGGCAGGAAAGGGTGAGATTTTTCGAAACAGATCTGTTTGGATCGTTGGGGCGCGGTTGCCTTTTCCCCTTTCTGCGTACCGTGTAGGTAGGACAATATAATGGGGCATAACAACGGCGTTAACACGCACTGGCCGACCCCGGACGCGACCCGCGACCCTTCCTGGGTGAATTACACCTCTGATAATTACTAGAAATTAATGCCCGAGCCTTACACCGGTCATTGCGAGCCGTGTCGTTTAACCGACCTCGTATTCGCCTGCTTTTACGCTGTTAATCGCAACACCTACATCATCCTTCCGCGAACCCTTCGCCAAACGTCTCGATACATCACTCTGGAACCTTCGTTTCTAAGTATATCAAACAACTTGACCCGTAGGCTCAACTGTATTTTTGTAATTTTTCACTATCCTGGGCACCGTTGTCCTGTGCAATTTTGGGACAAGCGAAATCGAACGTGGATAGTCGAGAACGAAGACTCGAACGCGATTTTTCATTAATAGATCATTTTTATTATGAGGTGTAATAAGTAAAGAATTTTTTTCTCAAAAGTCCATAGGATTTCGGTGGTATGTGTATTCACCAGAAATGATTGTAATTGACCCTCACATCTAACAATATTTTTTTCAGAACGATTTGAAATTTTTTAATTTCACCGAAAAATGTAAGTACTTTCTCGAATTATTTTCTAGAAACTGAGTAGGATTTTGGGGGTATGTCTATTCACCAAAAATGCTTGCAATTGTCTCCCCTAAACGAAAATAATTTTTTTAGAATGATTTAAGATTTTTTTTTCGTCGAAAAATTTCAGTACTTTCTCGAATTTTTTTCTGGAAACTGAGTAGGATTTTGGGGGTATGTGTATTCACCAATAATACTTGTAATTGTCACCCACTATTAAAAATAATTTTTTAAGAACGATTTGAAAATCTTTTTTTATCGCGAAATTTCAACACCTACCCGAATTTTTTTCTCGAAAATGCGTAGGATTTCGAAGGTATGTCTATTCACCATAAATGGTTGTAATTGACCCCTGGAATCGAAAATAATTTTTCCAGATTGATTTGAAACTCTTCAATTTCGCAGAAAAATTTCGCCTGTCGATTTTTCTTAAAGCTTCGTTTTCGATTTTTAATAAATTTATTTGCCGCGCTACGGAAAAGTTGTGTAGTGCTTTTATGTAGGTGCCTATGAGCTCTACTTCCTCCCAAAATTTCATTGAAATACGTTTGCTATTGTAGGAGTTATGGCCGTTTGAAAATTTGGCCACTTTTATGGGGTTTTTCCTCATTTTACGTGATTAAAGAACAACTTTTCGAATATTCTTGGAATCCTTACATATTCTCCACTAAAATACGCGTTGTTTGCCATTTGAAACATTGAAATCCTCCAATCCATTCAAAAGTTATGATGTTTTAAAGATATGCATAGAACTATTTCTAGCTCGAAATTATATTTTCGGTATGGAATTTTTTTCTCGAAACTGAGTAGGATTTTGGGGGTATGTCTATTCACCAAAAATGATTGTAATTGACTCCCACAACTGAAAATAATTTTTTTATAACGATTTGAAAATTTTTTTTTTATCGAGAAATTTCAACACCTATCCGAATTTTTTTCTCAAAAGTACGTGGGATTTCAAAGGTATGTCTATTCACCAAAAATGGTCGTATTTCACACCCATAACTAAAAATAATTTTTTTATAATGATCTGAAAATTTTTTTTTTATCGAGAAATTTCAACACTTTCCCGAATTTTTTTCTCGAAACTGCGTAGGATGTCAGGGGTATGTGTATTCACCAAAAATACTTGTAATTGACCCCCAAAACTAAAAATAATTTTTTAAGAACGATTTGAAATTTTTTTTTCGACCAGACATTTCAAGTTCGACGATCCCGATTTAATTGCAACAAACGAGGCGGTACTGCGAGACTTACGAAAACTCGAAGACACGAGAGACACAAGGACCATAGAAATGGAAAGAATCGCGGCAGGGGGTATGAAAAGAGGGGGGGCTCATAAAATTGGAAAATTAAAATCGGCGCCGACAACGAAGCGTATCCGCGGCTGATAGAGGGGGCGGGCAAGCCGATGGGATGTATTAAAGCTGCGGCCAGGGCCACACCAGCAGATAGGTTAATGTGAATTTATTGCGATCGAGATATCGCGCCGGCCAGAAACCAGAGACGCGTGCTACGCGCCCCGTCAAACCGATAGCCATTGTGAACCCCGTAACCGGTCTCAAAATCGCCCGAGGACGAGACGCGCGACCAAAGGGGACTCTCCACGGTTTACTGTTTTAAAGCAGCCAGGCCATTTTCCCGGGGTCGGAGGTTCTTATCTGAGAACGCATCCCGAAACACGCGACGCGTGCAACTTCTGCCTGGCCGATCGAATTGGCACCGACCACCATTTTCGTCCTGCGAATCCTTCGGCGGGCTCTAAACCGATAAAACATCTCAATATCGAATTTTTCATTCGCCTCAAAGCCCAATTGTTTGGTCTCGACTTTGCAGTGGGCGATTTTTTTTTTTGTCATTTCTATAATAATATTCCTTTTGTTTTTTAACACAATTTCAACTAGAAATGTATACGTTACATTATTACAAATTGCTGTAGGCTCTTCAAGAACAATCAATTTTCAGTATTCAAGTTGATTGTTTGCGCTCAACTTTGCAGTGGGGTATTTCTTTCTTTGTCATTTTTATGTTATTTTTATTGTTATTTTTTTGTCATTTTTAATATTGCTTCTTTTTAACACTCTTTTGAAAGGAAACGGAGATTATTCTGCGACGTTATTTACTACAATGTCTGTATTATATGTATTGTTAGAAATTGATATAGGTTTTCGAAGGAGAACATTGATCAATTTTTAATATTCCATGGCGTCGATCGCGAAGTTCTGGGATTATCACTATTTGGGCTAATAGTACTATTTTCTACCGAAATTCTCCATTTACCGGGTCGTTAACGATCCCCACCAGCCGCTGGAAGCTTTTAAGAATGTTCTGTCGTTTGCTGTTCCGAACGCGGAAGCTCGACGAAGAATTCTCGCGAGGCGTTAACGGGGGCGAGACTGTAAAAATTTATTCCCGAAAATTTCCGCGAACGCAGCGTCTGCACGGGCACGAACTTTCCGCGTAAAAAACTTCTGGCTTCGAGCGTCCCGGAAACCACCGTTCGTTCGCGGCGTTTCCTTCGTTGCAAATACAACGTAGACGATTGAACAAAAAAAAAAAATTGCTCTCCAAACTTCAAAATATTCCTGAAAATATTTTCCCAATTGTTGAATAAAATTGATTTCCGAAGTTCAAAAAATTCACGATGGAACCAATAAGATGATTCGAACGGGGGTTGAAACGATATTAAATTCACAAAAATTCCTTTTCCCTGTGCGACCACTACAAAATAGTTCGATTTTCCTTAAAATATGGTTTTTGATTTTTAGTACTTTTGTTTCACGCCATATAGAAAAGTTGTCTAATATTATTTTGTAGGTACCCATGAGCTCTACTTCAGAAAAAAGTTTCATTGAAATATATTCACTATTGCAGGAATTATGGCTGTTTGAAAACTGGACCATTTTTATGGAATTTTTTTTCACTTTACGGGGTCAAGGAACAACTTTTCCAATATTGTTAGAATTCCTATATATTCTTCGTTAAAATACGCGTTGTTTGCCGTTTGAAACATTAAAATCCTCCAATCCGTTCAGAAGTTATGACATTTTAAAAATACGCAAGTCGAGTGGACATTTCTGGCCTGAAATTGTGTTTTCGGTAAGGAATTTTTTTCTCGAAAATAGTTAGGATTTCGAAGGTATGTCTATCGACCAAAAATGATTGTAATTGACCTCCACAACTAAAAATAATTTTTCCAGAACGATTTGAAAATTTTTATTCTATCGAGAAATTTCAACACCTACTCGAATTTTTTTCTCGAAAATGGTTAGGATTTCGAAGGTATGTCTATTGACCAAAAATTATTATAATTGACCCCCACAACTGAGAACAATTTTTCCAAAACGATTTGAAATTTTTTTTTTCGCCGAAGAATTTAGGCACCTACCCCCTGTCGATTTACCTTAAAAATTCGTTTTTGATTTTTAGTAATTTTGTTTGGCGCCGTATAGAAAAGTTGTCTAACCTTTTTTTGTAGGTACCCATGAACTCTACTTCCCGCCCAAATTTCATTGAAATATGTTCACTATTGCAGGAGTTATGGCTGTTTGAAGACTGGACCATTTTTATGGGGTTTTCCTCATTTTACGTGGTTAAAACTCCACTAAAATACGCGTTGTTTGCCGTCTGAAACATTAAAATCCTCCAATTCAAAATACTCCTCAAAATATTTTCCCAATTGTTGCATAAAATTGATTTTCAAAGTTAAAAAAACTCGCGACGCAACCAATAAGATGATTCGAAGGGGGGTTGAAACGATATTAAATTCACAAAAATTCCTTTTTCCTATACAACTACTACAAAATAACCTCAATTTAAAAAATTAGTTCTATTAATTAACGCATTGTGGACCACCATATTTGTTCCAAAATTCCTCGCATAATAGATTCGTAAATTAGTAATTCTGTCTTGCAACAAAGAAAAAAGAACGATGGGCGGACGCGATCGGAGCGTCGCGAGATCGCTTCCGGACCCCCAGCGTTTCCTCCTCGTCTTGGTCCCGCGTCTTCTTCAAACCTCGCCGGCCCCCCGTGGGCTGGTCCCCGCGACCGTATATCACATTACTTTAATTCATATGGTAATCGCGCGCCGCGGCTCCGTCGAAAACTTTCGGAACAATGCGAGGGACAATGCTGGAGGGTGTGTGGGTGGGTGGGGGTAGGGGGGAGGTACTCGGTGCACGGCGACAGAGGCGGCGTAGGAGGGCAACCGGGACCCCCGGGTGGGGATGAAGGGCGGGGGGAGAGGTGGTCGCGAACCGTTGGAGTTGGACGAGAACGGTGCGAACGCGATATTGAATTCGCCCCTGGCGACGTGCCTGTTATCGACAATGTCCGACCGCTGGACCGGAAGCCATTTGCTCGCTCTCTGACGAAATTTATGAAAGTTTCGCGTAGCTCGCCGGTATAATTGGGGGAACGCCGCGCCGTGCGTGGACAGCACGAAGGTGGACCGGCCAGGTCGAACGTGTCCTGTGTCCTGTGTCTTCTCGTCCTTTCGCCTCCGGAAACGGAAAGAAGAACCCTGGGATTTCAATCACTCGCGATATCCGGGGCTTCACAAAATGTTTCCTCCACTTCATATATACGATTCAGGGAGCTTGAAAATGGGTTAAAATCAGGTGCCTTGCGTTTCCAATTTGTTCCTTTGGGGGCCCCCAAGATGACGTTCTTGTGAATTTTTGTTTACTTGAATGTTGTTGTTTATGGTCTCTTTGTAGCATTAACATCTTCAACCTTCTTCAATCTTGCATAAATTCAGTGTAAAAATACGATTCGATCGAGTAAAATAACATACTATATTATAACTTCAAACCGACCATTCTCGAGCCAAGGCTTGTCTAGCCATGTCTCTTTTCGCCATTCTAAAATGGGTTAAAATTGTGTGCCTTTTCTTGCACCTTTCGAAAGGAACCATTTTGAAGTTCCCTTATTTTATACTCCCAAGTGTGACGTTCTTGTGGATTTGTGTTTATTTGAATATTGTAATTTAAGCTCTCTTTGTAGCATTAACATCTTCAATTTTACACAACCCAAGTCTAAAAGCACGATTCGATCGAATAGTATGGGAGAATAACTTCAAACCGACCATTCTCGAACCAAGGCTTGTCTACCCCTATCTCTCTTCGCCATTTTAAAATGGGTTAAAATTGTGTGCCTTTCCTTGCACCTTTCGAAAGGAACCATTTTAAAGTTCCCTTATTCTATACTCCCAACATTCAGATAACGTGTGACGTTCTTGTGGACTTATATTTGCTAGAATATTATAATTTAAGCTCCCTTTATAGCATTAACATCTTCAATCTTACACAACCCAAGTCTAAAAGTACGATTCGATCACACAGTATCCAAGAATATACCGTACTATAACTTCAAACCGACCCTTCGTTCCACGAAGAGTGACGCGCGTTACAGCGTCGGGGGGCCATAGCTCATCGCGAAAAAAATGAAAAAAAAAAAGGCAAAATGTAGCTCGATCGGGAAACTTTCGTTGCTCTTCCAATTTTGCTGGCAACCGCCCCGCAGTACGGGGTCCGATGGAAATGAAATTCCCATTTCGCGATGAAAACCGCGGGTCAATCCGCGACGAATCCATATGCCGAGGAGCGCGCCATCCAATCTGAAAGTGGCCGGTTAACGCGAACAGCTTATGCGCCATACGTTACCGGGCGCGTGTTCGTGTCCGCGCTGGTGATTTCGTCCAGAAGCAACCGGAAACCGCCGATGGAAACGAATAGCGCCACGCTCTGTCCTCCTCTCGACGCGTTTCCTTTCTGTCGGCTTGGATTCGCCAGAATCCGCGTAAAGGAATTTTCTACTCGTTTAATGAACAATCCGATCGATTCCTAGGAAGTTGGATACCATGGCTGAATTTTTTCAGGATTTTTAAAATACCTAAACGCGTCGAAAAGCTTGACTGGACTTGGCGAACGAGTCTGTTGCAAGTATCCCTAACGCGGATGCAAGAAGCGAGGCTAGGACGTTCAAACTCTTTGATGAAACTAATTTAACACGTGACTGCCAAACCAAAACCGTTCAATCTTTCATGAGACAGAAACTTTGATTTCAGACAATTGCAAAGTACATAAATTAAAACCAGTATTTATACCAGTATTTATTTTCGTAACCTGACTAAAATTCATGAGTATTCTATTCACTTCATTTTACATTTCAACCTGAGAATTAATTGTTTTAGTTACATAGTAAAAAATCCTGTCGTCCATATATGGACGTCGTGGCAGTCAGTGTGTTAATCGAAGACGAGATCTTGCAAGGACAGGGTACACTTTATTGTGGGGGAATGTTTTAACAAAAATTAACCCGTAGCGAAGGACCAAGTCTGATTTGTAGCGCTACCTGTCGCGCTCACCGCCAGAGGGCCACGCTCTTGTCTCTCTCGCAAGCGCTCGATTGACTACCCAATATCTCACCATCTGCTAGGATGCCTCAACTATAAAACGCCTAATATTTCGTCGTACACCACCTAGTCTAGTCTCATGGAAAAAAAGAGATAAAATTCGACGAATATTCAAACGGTTCTTAACCATCGACCATCTTAAAAATTCTTGGACAGATAAAAGTCTCTAAATAGTCCATTGGACAGATAAAAGTCTCTAAAGTCTGGTCCATCGTTCACTGAATAAAAATAAAAATAAAATCATCATTGAAACCGTGGGGTCCATCGTCTCCCGCACTCGCCACCAGAGGGCTACATTCTTGTCTCTCTCACAAGTGCTCCATTGACTACCCAATATCTCAGCGTCTGCTAGAAAGCCTCAACTACGAAACGCCTAATATTTTGTCGTACATCACCGTCTAGTCTCAGGGGGAAAAAGGAGACAAAATTCGACGAATATTCAAACGGTTCTTAACCAGTCGCGTTCTACTAACCCTTCTCTTCCTCCAGCTATCCTAGACTATTCTCTAAGCCTTACTGTGGACTTAGGGTTCCTTCATTAGAATCAAGGGAACGTCGCAACAAATAAAAGTCGTTTCCACGCAGGGATAGCAGACGATGGTCGACGATTGGCGCTAAACGCGGATCTCGACGTCCTTCAAAAACGGTCCGTCGCGCGGAGGGATCGGAAAAAGTCTCGATCGAGATCTCCGTGGTTCGCGAGGACAGGATGGAAATTGGTCGTGAAGCCATATGCGTCGGCTCTGGTCCGCGCCCAGTGTAGGCGGGGGGCGGCGGGGTCGGGGGACGAGGTTGGCCCCGCATTACAAATTTAATCTTACAAATGGATCCGAAAACTTGGAAACAATGGAATATATGAAATGCGGCCGCGTATATCACGATGGTAGACACGGGGTGGTTCCAACGGCAATATTGTCAGGGCCGATCCATATTCTCCGGGAACGCGGAACGGGACAGAGGGGCGAGGGGGCGAGCTACCCCGGATCCCGGGGACGAGCGAATATCAGGGGGGAGGGGGGCCGCGCGGGGGAACGGCAAAACATCCTCTTGGCACGGCAAGAAGTCGCGAGATACGCGCACGGTTCCTGTCGAGTTCGAACCGCGACGCGTTGCTCACGAAACCCGCCATCATCGTTTCCAATTGTATGGAAGTCTTTAGACTCGCAGAAAAGTGGGGAGGTAGTCCTTAACGATTTTAAATCGATGCAAAGTCAATGGAAAAATATAATTCGATCGAACAGAATGGGAGAATAACATATTGTAACTTCAAACCGATCATTCGCGAACCAAAGTTCGTCTGCCTCTATCTCTCTTTGTCATTCGACTTGCAACAAAATGGGGGGTGGTCCTTAACGATTTGAAATCGATACAAATTCAATGTAAAAATACAATTCGATCGAGCAGTATGAGAGAATAACACATTATAACTTCAAACCGATCATTCGCGAACCAAAGTTCGTTTACCTCTATCTCTCTTTGTCGTTCGACTTGCAACAAAGTGGGGGGTGGTTCTTAACCATTATAAATCGATGCAAATTCAATGGGAAAATACAATTCGATCGATCAGTATGGAGGAATATCACATTATAACTTCAAACCGATCATTCGCGAACCAAAGTTCGTTTACCTCTGTCTCTCTTTGTCGTTCGACTTGGAAAAAAGTGGAGGGTGGTTCTTAACGACTTTAAACAAATTTTGAGAATCTTAAATCTATAATTAGGATATGGAAAATGGGGTAAAACTACCCTCCAGTCGAGCAAAAGTAAACAACAGATAAATTTTATATAAAACATCAGATCCCAGGCTTCCTCAACATTAGTAAAGGATTCTCAATTTTGAAAAAAGCATGCGTAAATATCGATGTTGTAACAATACATATAGACTGTTCAAAAATGATACAATTAGTCTAGAGTTAGTAGCAGTGGTTTTGTGTGGAATTTAGAAAATCGTAGATTCGATCTGGCGATAGGAAAGAGAATCGGGAGAGGAAGAGGGGAAGGGTTGCGCGAGCACGTGTAGGGGGATGATAAAATGGAAGGGAGGGTCCGAGGCAGAGTCTACCCGGGCAGATTAGCATAAATATGGCGTCTTAGAGCGGGGCAGTTTGTCATCGTTAGCAAAGCACACGCTTCCTGGGACTCGTCGAGTCACACTCCTCTGAATCGTCGAGCTGGTTTCTATTCCCCGCGGGGCAACGACGAAGGTCCCGCAGGAAGGAAACCGCCGATGTAGGTTGCTGGATACACGACTACTAACCGTAAGAGTTTCCTACCAGGGTCGCGCTCGTATACACCCGCCACCCTCGACCAACTCGACTTGGGTCCCTTTTCCCAGTCGGAGACAGGTACTTCGGTACCCGAACTTCCCGAACGCAGATTTCAGCAATGGAGGGAGGGAGGCTAACGTGTTCCGTGATTTAGATCCCGGTACAGGTGCTAGACGGGGATGGGGGAGTTCGAACGCTTCAAACCATCCACTTTCTGACGACGTTCCTAAGCTTGAATCTAACCCATGCGTCCATGTTCAATTTCTAAGTTATTCTCAATATTGTACCAGTCATTAATACTGTGAATCTTCGTAAACTTGATAGATATCATGACCCCAACTGGTAAAAATGGTAGAAAGAATAATCTAGCCCTGAAAGCGACGCTTCCCGCGCTCGCCACCAGAGGGACACGGTCAACCTGTCCTCTCTCACAAGTACTCGACCAATTATCAAATAAAACGCTTCTATTCCAAAGGATTCGTGTATTTATAACTCAAACCATCCACTTTCTGACGACGCTCCTAAGCTTGAATCTAACCCATACGTTCGTATTCAATTTCTGAGTTATTTTCAATATTGTACCAGCCATTAAAACTGTGAATCTTCGTAAACTTGATAGATATCATAACCCCAACTGGTAAAAAGAATAATCTATCCCTGAAAGCGACGTTTCCCGCGTTCGCCACGAGAGGGACACGTTCAACCTGTCCTCTCTCACAAGTACTCGACCAATTATCGAAAAAGACTAGGTCAATTTACCGAAGATGATTACACCAACAGTTCTGCTAGGTCCAGGACTAACAAAGAACTTAACACGACTATCCAAGCTCCAACGAAACGTTTCTGGAGAACAGTCTCTCGCCGGCAATTACATAAAAGGGATCCATCGGTCCCAGAAGGAAATCTCGCGCGACCAATCATCCGTCCAGGCTCGCGTTATTACGATCTCGCCCCGGTATCGTCACCAATCTGCTAAAACGCATCGCCATACTTCATAAACGCCCCTGGCCGACCCCCCCCACAAGACGTATTAGCCTCGAGATTCCGCCGCGACATTACTTTTCTATTAGACCGATTGAACCGGGAGAGGAACAATCGATATCGAAGCGCCGGGAGTCGCCCACGTTCTTATTTTCCAACGGTTGTCCTTGAAAAACACGCATCGCCACGTGTGTACCCCCGGAACGCGGGATCGTGGCGATCGAGGAGTCTCGAGGACAGATTCGCGGTACGACTTTTAGCCTCCTTTCGATCCACCCTCGGTTTCCGGGCTCTCGGGGGAGCGTTTACCGCGGATAATTCATATTTATGACCCGAACGCTTTATCAACCCCACTTGCACTCGTATACATTTAATTGAGACGTCCGTGTCGGAGGCAATAGGGTGCGAACCCCGTTGTCTCAGGGGGTAGGCGAGAGCACAATGGCCATTCGGACTGTTCGATGCGTTTCTCCGGACAGTCGTTAACGATCTGCATGGATTTCGTAGACGTTCGAGCGCGTCCGGTTCGATCATTCTCCTCGGGTTCCGACGCCAGCGATCCGTGGCCAATCGTTTGACCGCCGTTCCCCCCTGGATTTGCTTTACAGATTCAACGTCCACGTGGTTCCTCGAGTTTTACAGTATCAACCTATTTACGAGTTCCATTCTTTCCACTCCTATGCTCGACGCGTAACCAAAAGACTCCGGGGCCAGACTCTTGACTCTTGACTCTTGGTCCCCTCTTTAATTAATTCAGTTTAGGGGGTTGGAAACGGTTCCAAAAATAACAAGATGAGCTAATTGACGGGTCCATTCTGTTCAAGTGATTTCTCAGAGACATCAAGGTGCGAACGAGTCGGTCGCCAACGTCGTCGGGGGGCGTCTCCCGGAAGGCGGGATCTCGCGGAAGCGTCGATTTACGGAGACGCTCGCGGAACGAACGATTACGTCCTCGTAAAGAGGCTCGTAAGTGGAGGCGTTCTAGCGATCAGCTCCCCGTGGATCGTCGTCCTTTTAGCGATTGCAGCCATGTATCTGGCCGCGTCGATTGAGTTATCGCGCGATAACTCGACGCCACCGGGCGAAGTAATTGAAGCGAAACTTTCTCGCCACCGGTTGCCCGGCCACGGAGGAGTAGACGAAGAAGAAGAAGAGAAGTTTTGAAAGTGTCCTGACGGGAAGTTGCCCGACCGACCGTGGACGATCGGGGGGAGTGGGAGTACCACTCTTACATTATCGGTCGACGCTACCCCGATCGGCGTTTAATCTTCGATCGTCGCGAGGAACCAGCGAATGGCTCGTAATTGAAACTCCGTTATCGCGACCTTCTACGTGATTGCATAGCGCGACGCCCTGAATCGCTCGCGTTTATCTGCCGGCAAGAAGTTCGCGCGATCTCTGCTCTCGTCGATGAGATCGCGCGGAAATCTCACCCCCTTTCCAGCGCCTCGCCTTTTTAGGCGCGTCTCCATCCCCCCCCTCCTACCGCGAACTTAATGAAATCCACGAATATCGGCTCGATCTTTGCCGGGGGTCGTAAATTAACCGACTTTTATGGAATATGTTGATCGTGCGAGGATCGTTCGATTTGGTCCATTCGATGTCGCTGATAAAGAATCGTGGAAAATATTCGGGGCCCCTTGGAACACTTCTTTGTAACCCTCCAACACAGCAACCTAGAAAATAAAAAGTTTGTTAAAATGGTATTCAATAAGATTAGTGAGTAACTAAATAAAATGGTTTTCCTATTTATTGTAAGTTATAGTAATATTAATGAATTTTCTGAAGAGTTCCTGGTACCTATTCAGCAGCTATTAGATTCAAGAACTCTTAGAATACTTCTTTGTAATCTTCTGTCACAGCAACCTAGAAAATAAGAGATTTGTTAGAATGATATTCAATAAGAATCAAGGAGTCTAGTGAGTAACTAAATAAAATGGTTTTCCTATTTATTGTAAGCTATACTAATATCAATAAATCTTCTGAAGAGTTTCTTGTACCTATCCAGCTGCTGTTAGATTCAAGAACTCCTAGAAATCTTCTTTGTAATCTTCCAACACAGCAACCTAGAAAATAAAAAGTTTGTTAGAATGATATTTAATGAGAATCATAGAAACTAGTGAGTAACTAAATAAAATGGTTTTCCTGTTTATTGCAAGCTATAGTAATATTAATAAATCTTCTGAGCATTTTCTTATACCTATTCAGCAGCTATTAAGTTCAAGAACACCTAGAATACTTCTCTGTAATCTCCCAACACAGCAACCTAGAAAATAAAAAGTTTGTTAGAATACTGTTCCAAGAGAATCAACAAGACTAATAAGCAACTAAATAAAATGGTTCCCCTATTAACATAAGTTACAGTAATATTGATAAAACCTTCCAAAGAGTTCCTTGAAAGATGTTTCATACATTCACTTATTTTCTGTTGAACCACAGGTGCCTACATAACCTAAAATTTAATTTACTTCCATCCACAGTTTCTATTTCATCGTCGACAATTAGATTCACTATTATCTTTGATCGACTTACATTACATTCTTCCTTCCATTTGCAATTCCCGCGATTTTCTTTGTCGAGCAATCCAAGATGGCGTCTCGTGTATCGGTTCCCCCGGAAACTTGCCGCGTATTCGTAAAGGGAAATCGAGACGATTTCATTTTTTCTTTACGATCCGACAACGACTCGATGGACAAACAAAAGCTTTCAACCATAATTCCCGTGGATCGATCCTCGCACGCTTCCATATTTTCGTCCCCCCCTCGCTCGCGTCCCCCCGTCCGGGAGGGTCCTCCGGCCGGATCCATAAGTATTTTCTCAGATTGAAAAGCTTTTCCGCATGAAATATGGGTCAGAGATATGGCCTCGCAACCCTTCCACGGTTTTAATGGAATTAGTATTTAATACTCGACGCGGGGGCGAACACGCGCGTGGGGACGCACGAAATGGGGGAAAAAACTAAGTGGATCTGTCCTGTTAGGAGAGTCCCGGGGTTCCCCCGTTTACACGGTATTGCCTCGCTGGAAATTTACTACTCGTTAGAGGCCTCGAATTAAAAGGCCGTGGTGCTACGGGAGGCGCGGATAACGTCCGCGGCAGGCAGAAATACTGCCGCCGGTCGCGCGGTTCCATTTGCGACGGCCGACGGGAGAAAATGGCAGACAAGAACGAACAAGAAACTATGAAAAGGATTGAAACAACAATAATTAATAATAGAATACTTTTATTAACCCTTTCCAATTATATTTCAATTTTGTTAAGCTCCCGACGCCTTTAAGTGTTTTATTTGAAATTTATCTGTTAAAAATATCTGTTTTATTTACACTGTTGTATTTTGTAATTTTCGAGTGCACGATGTCTCTGGTTTTGGACTTGAATTTTACTTTCAGTAACCCTTTGCAATTATATTTCAATTTTGTTAAGCTCCCGACGCCTTTAAGGGTTTTATTTAAAATCTACCTGTTAAAATATCTGTTTTTATTTACACTATTGTTGTATTTTGTAATTTCCGAGTGCACGATGTCTCTTTGGTTTTGGACTTGAATTTTACTTTCAGTAACCCTTTGCAATTATATTTCAATTTTGTTAAGCTCCTAACGCCCATAAGTGTTTTATTTGAAATTTAACTGTTAAAAATATGTTTCATTCACACTTGTTGTTGTATTTTGTAATTTTCGAGTGTACGATGTCTCTTTGGTTTGGACTTCAATTTTACTTTTATTAACCCTTTGCAATTATATTTAAATTTTGTTACCAGCAGCTCCCAACCCCGTTGAGTGTTTTATTTGAAATGGCATATATATCCGCGATAATGCAATTCTCTCGCGAGAAAGCGCTCGAGAAGCTTCGCCACCTGGCGGTAACATCGCAGTACTGCTACGGGCGAGGTATCGCGCGGGCCGAATATGCGCTTGCGCGCCCAAGTAGACTGTCGTATACAGGGGTCACATGAAATCTTTGTATATAAATTACATGTTAATAACGCGCTTTTGAGACATGCTAGATAGCCTAAGTCCGTCCTAGAGTATGCAGGAATAACGTGTCAAAATTTGAGGAAGATCGGTTCAATAGGTCTTGAGTTTTGCGCGAACATAAAAATCGGCTCTCTCTTTATATAATAGTATAGATTTACCTGTTAAAAATATCTGTTTTATTTACACTGTTGTATTTTGTAACTTTCAAGTGCACGATATCTCTTTGGTTTGGACTTGAAAAAATGTCGAGTGGGAAGAAGGAGTTCCTCAGAATAAAAATTGATGTCGAATCACACTCGACATAAAATTGCAAAGGGTTAAATAATACGTGAAGGTATAACCCAGACCTAACCCAGACAGAGTTCCGTACCGTTCTCCAAGAGATCTGTTACTCGACTGTGACTTTAACCGCAGAAGAAAGACGAGAGTGAAGCGACGAACTCTTATCTTTATAATAATAAACACCATGAGTTCGTAGAACCCATGACCAAAACTCCAGACATACACAATCGTCACTGGAGATGATTTTTGTAACGTGAGACGGTTAGGAAATCCAACAGAAACCAACAAACATCGTTCGAGAATAACGAAGAGAAATGGTGGTTCGAAAAATCGAAGTCCATCGATTTCAACATATTAATTTATAATTTAATCGTTGTAAATGCCTAGTTTGGAAAATCTGCGGTAAGTTTCTGGTTTCTGGGTGCCCCCCCGCGAGAAGGGGGACAGCCTCCATATTGGGCGACGTCGAACAAGCACGAAAGCACCGCGTACGTCGACGAACCGTCGCGAACCGTCTAGGAGCGATTTTAACGCGCACACTTCTGCTCCGCGGGTTAGGTCAATAAGCGCAATAAACTCATTCCGCGGTTTATTGCGAATCGCTTTACAGCCGTCTCGGTTACGACACCCATATTCCACCCCCTCGTACACTATCCGTCTCTCTTTCAGCGTCCGTGAATTCCCACCCTCTCGATCGTCCCGTCCCGTTTTCTTTGTCGTCGAAAGTCCAAACGGGTGAGGAGGAGGGGGAGGGTGGAACTAGTTACCGAAACTGCGCTAGTTTAAATTACGAGCTACGGGCGCCTTCGCGATTTATTTTTGAGGGGCGTTTGTGTATCCCCCTCCCCCCCTCCCCTCTTCTAAGCGTGGACGCGTCTCCGTAAAACTGCGGCGACCGACACCTAGACTGCTTTATTTCACGAGCCTCGTTTCGTTCCCCCCGTCCACCGCGAGGCAAGTTTCTTTCCGCGCGAAACTCTCGACGCTAACGGGGTGAAAAGTTCGCGGACGAAGACTCTTGAGATATCGCCCGCTCATTGGACAACGACGATATAAAACATCGGACTCCCGGGATCCTGCTTTATAACGTTATTCCAGGGATCTCGGGGTTCGAAATATCGGGGGTGAAAAGTGGTTTTCTTTTCGCGAGAAAATTACACAGCACAGTGGAGGGAAATACAATTCCTTTGAGTATAAACAAGGTTACAGATATGTACTTCTAGCACTCACCGACAGATGGCCACGCTCGATCCCTACGTTTCTCACAAGTGCTCGAACCTCTTGAGGTCCAGCGGTTCCATTCATACGCTTCTTCCTGCAACATCAAGTCGGCACAGACATAATAAACAATTTACAGAATATTAAATTCAAAGTACTCCCTAACTAACCACAAATATTTCTTACGAGTTTGCAACGTGCATTTTAACAATGGGTGCACGTTTCGAAAACTGCAGGGTATATCTTTGGGTGTCTCTGTCGCCAGGACGCGGAAAGGATTCGTTCGAAATTTTCGAGGGGAGGGAGAAGGAAAAAAAAAAAATCGCACGCAGAGATCGGGGTACGCCTCTCGTCCCTCCTATCAATCCGAGCGCGCTCGTTTCCTCTCGCTCGGACATTTACATGGCAATAGCTGATGTACCTACACACCGGGCCGGGTTGTTCCCCGAGGCCAGAATTGAAACCACCTCATTACCAGCCGCTGGCTGAGGGGGCAGAGTGGAAGGGGTTGCCAGGGGGACGAGGCTGCCGGCGGAGAATCCGTTTTGCGAATATTGGAGGTAATGTCGCGAGCGGTTTTATACAACACCCGTTCCGCCTTTTTCAGACCTTCCCCTCCCCCTACGGCTACCCGTTTCGCCCTGTATTACGGCCAGCCTGATGAAAAATGGAAATAGCTATCCTTCGGTACTCCCGTCGACATCGTTTATATTTAATACGAAGGACTCCGCGTTTCCTGGACTCTGGGTCGCGTTTCTTACACAGACCGCCCGATTAATTCGTGCTGGTTTAAATGCAATATACAGGGTGTTCGGTCAACCTCGGGAAAAATTTTAATGGGGGATTCTAGAGGCCAGAATAAAACGAAAATCAAGAATATCAATTTCTTGATTGAGGCTTCGTTAAAAAGTTATTAACAATTAAATTCAAAAGTTTCGAATCGTTCTGGAAAAATTATTTTCGTTTGCGGGGGTCAATGACAATCATTTTTGGTGAAGAGAGATACCCCCGAAATCCTGCGCATTTTCGAGAAAAAAATTCCAGTAGGTTCTGAAATTTTTAGAGGAAATTAAAATATTTAACATCATACTAAAAAAATTATATTATGTTAGAGGGGTAAATTACAATCATTTTTGGTCATTACGCATACCCCTGAAATCCTACGCACTTTCGAGAAAAAAATTCCTTACCGAAAATCTAATTAAATGCCTAAATTTTTCAACAAAAAAAAAAGAATTTCAAATCGTTCTGGAAAAATTATTTTCAGTTGCAGGGGTCAATTATAATCATTTTTGGTCATTACGCATACCCCCGAATTCCTACCCACTTTCTAGAAAAAAATTCGAAAACGTGTGAAATTTTTCGACGGAAAAAAAAAATTGCAAATCGCTTTGAAAAAATTACTTTCGGTCGCAGGGGTCAATTACAATCTTTTATGGTCAATAGACATATCTTCGAAATCCTAACCATTTTCGAGAAAAAAATTCAGAACGAACGGAACTTTAAACGTTAATAACTTTTTAACGAAGCCTCAGTCCAGAAATTGGTATTCTTGATTTTCGTCTTATTTTGGTCTGTAGAATCCTCCATTAAAATTTTTCCCAGGGTTAGCTAACATCCTGTAGACCAGCGTTTCTCAATTGAAATTCGTCTGAAACGCTCTTGACGCTTTATTATCGACCGCTAGTCGATTAATCGACCTTTGGTCGCCAGCGATTATCGATCGCTAGCCGATTGACATTTTGACTAAATGGATACATGCCCCAGTCTGACTGCTTTGAAAAATGATATTTGTTTAATGATGATCGATTTAAGGGATGACAATATTCATTTTCCTTGAAATTATACATTAAATACAACATTGTAATTAACAAAAGTCGCATTTTGATACAGCTTAGAAACAAGTACCAATAAAGAAAACTAATCATTGTTGGACCACCCGAAAAATGTGAGCATTAAGTGGTTAAACCAATATAGAAAATAGTCGAGAACAGTTTTACGGCGGACTTTGGTCTCCAATTTCTCGTGTGGCTCAAAGGGTGTCCGATAATCCGAAACAAACCAGGGAATATACGTTACGGGATCTGTTCGAGGAATGGTTGTCGCCGGAAGACAGCAGTCGGCTGGGAGGCATAGGTGAGCGAGGAACAGAGCCTCCGAAGCAGATGACACGTTCGCCGTAGCCGAGATAAGGGAACGACTCTCGTAACACGACCACGAAGATGCCCGCATTACGAAACACGAACCGGCAGTCGCCTTTACGACACCGCGATACGGCTGAAGGTGGGAGAGGGGAGGGGGTTGGATGACGCTCCGCGCATAACAACACCGCCCTCCTCGAGTCTGTGCTGCCCCTGAACGCGGCAACTTTACAAGTTTAATTAAATGTTTGCCGTAACGATGCCCGCTAAAGGTTCCCGAAGAAAGCACGCTCCCCTCCATTCCGCATCTTACGCTTTTACAGCCGATCCCTCGATAAACCGACCCAACTGGGGTGCTCGTACTCCCCCCCGATACAACGATTTATTATAAAATTAATTTTAAATCCTAATCCCCGAGCCCTCGTTAATATTGAATTAGTCGAACGCGATAACACGATCGTTAAAAGCAAAAAAAAAAAAAAAATGACGCTGCGTGGGAACGTCTTCGTCGACTTCGAGATCGAAATCGAAATAATCGTGTTCGTTCCGCCCCCTATCCCCCACCCTCCCGTTTCAGGACGCAACACGTAATCGATTTCGTTCGGACACTAGAGTCCGTGAAACGCGCGATCGAGAGCAAGTTTGCATTTGGTCGTTGTGCATCCGGCGAGCGCCGCGAACGCTCGAAACTTTTCCAAGTTTAAGGGAGTACAACGCGGAAGTTAGGTTAACGCGGAACACGGAAGCGAGAAGTTTCGGCCACGATCGGTCCCGGGAACCTCGTTCCGCTTCCGTTCACCGAGAAAGAATGGACTCCGCCCGTGTCGGGTGCATATTGGTGATCTCGGCTGCGAAGAATATTTTCTGCCGTCGTTTCCGACCCCTCCCGCGTCCCTCACCGCGTCCATCCCCGCGCGACTCTATCGCGGTCAAGATGGCGGATTCTATACGGCGCACTCCGATCTCCATTTGCATATAAATTCTACCGCGTTCCGGTATCTTAGAATCACCGTGTCGCGAAGAGAACGATGTCTAAGACTCCTTACCCCCACCCCCCACCCCTTCCTTGGAGATCAGAGATGGACTTTGAACAAAATTGTTCGATTCGTTCTGAGGTTAGATTCGGCTGGATTGGAACGTTTATTTACGGATGTCTTTGGGAACGAAATGTAAATGGAGATCGGGATGATTCGCTGGTTCGATGACTTTTGTCTGTTTTCAGTATTATTATTATTTACAACGAACAAAATGGTATCGCGGTCGTGATACGACGACGAGATCTTCTTAGCGGGGCGAATCCTCAAGACGTTTCGGAACGGTCAAGATGGCGTCCCAGCACGCAGTGTGCTCCACCTTATATTAGCATATAAACTCGTAGCCTCCAGCGAGGGCCACTCGCGCTATGATTTATGTACTAAATATGCCTTACTAGCGAGCCAAGCACCGTGGAAGTTCTCTGGAAGAGGAGCACAGATTCTCGTTGCCGAGCAGCGTCGTACACTCGAGAGCATTCTCCATTGTTTTATCCCTCGAGGATAAAATTCGATCGATTAACCTCAAAAATACTGACCGCGTTTTGGGAGGATAAACTACGCGAGACTTTGTATCGTGTCTTGGTCACCCTTTCGATCGCGAGTAAATTTTTCAATTAGAACGTGAAACAACGAACCGGACGGATGTCGGCGCAGATTCCGACTGGAATTTTTATAATCGCGGATGGTTTCTTCGTGTAAAAAGCGCGGGACAGTGGCGCGGCGCGGAGCGAAGAGACGAATCGCTCGTACGGTACGATAAGTATGGTAATACGTTAGAATTAAAAGTCCGGTTAAGCCGGTAATAATTCAAGATCCGCGGGTGTATCAAGGCGAATAAGCATAAATGAATAATTGCGCGATAGATAATTTAATGTGCACGCCGCACGTCGGCCAACGTGGCGGCCGATTCGCTGGCAACCATTCGCCGTTGTTATACAACCACGACGTTCCTTTAATTGTCTCGGTATTTCACGTGTTTTGGGCGCGATTACGTTCGATATTGGTACTTACAATGTCGAAGCAACTCCACGGATACAGGCTGTCGATGTTTCGTCGAATAAATTCTCGCCCTTTTCCATACTCGACGATTTCTCGTTCCCAAGTAACGACAGGAACAAATCGTCGATTGCTAAAGCTTCTACGTATCGAATATGTATCGAAGTTAGGTTATCTCATTGATATTTCTAGGTTATATACCTTTCGACATTTATCAGGACTGTGATGCGGGAATTACGCCAATCAGCATAACAAATCACACGTAAATAGACCTGCGAGTCTTAACCTCAACGAACCGGTAAACGAACTACTGAACGATACGGATATGTACGAAGGAATGATCGCTAACAATAAGGCGTGTCCCTCTGGTGGCGAACGAGGGAAGGCGTTTGGAAGGCTCCCGCTAAGCCTGTTGTAAATAAAAGGACCGTGATAAGTAGAAATTTGATATTCACGAAAGCTTCGGAAATATCATCGAACAATACCGCGACCGCATGATTCATTAACACGACTAACGATTCTTTTGTCAGTACCGTGGTCATTCGCGAGAAATCGTAGATCGGTACGATCGACCTGTTCGTCGAAATTGTAACCCCCCGTCGAGTGATTTGTAACGGAAGTGGCGAGATATTTTACGGAAGCTCTCGCGAATTTGTCAGGATTATCTGCGCTGTCTCGCCCCGGCGAGCAGTCAAATATTTTCCGCGCGAGAGAATGGACCTGTCTCTTTTCGCGTCATCGTTTCGACTCCAACTTTACATTGTAAGTTCGGGGAAACATCGATTCAATAAACTATTGTTATATGTTGCGTCGTTCATTCTGTCGCGTGGTTCCGTTGGTTACGAACCGCGGCGAAAATTATGTGCCCTGTCGGGATCTTTTCACCGATCTACGGAGAGACTTTGATTTACAGGCGTGCGTTAGATTTTGTTGGACGTTATAAACTACGAAGAACAGCCCGAAAACACAGTACAGTATTCATCGTACCTGGAACCACGATATACTTCGCTCGTTCTAATCGTTAATTACAACGTTGTCGCGAATTTGTTAACCTGTAACATGTATAACTTTTGCGATCGTAAGCGTCGATGTGGAGTTTATCACAAATAAAGAGTCCTGTTGCAAAGCAAAGGGGCTTAAGAGAAATGGGTAAATTGTATTCACCGAATAACGAATAAAAATTTCAGATCAACTCGTAAACAGACTTCTGTGTGATTTATCAAAATTATAACCTAAAAAATTCAAGGTATATTCCTAGTAAACGGCCCGTTCAACGAACGATTCGTCTAATTCAGTACATTATTGATATGCATTTCATTATCTGCGGAAATTCGTTATTTTTTTATAAACTTGTCGTAAAGTTAAGTATATTTTGTCAGATTCACAGGTGGAAACAAGTGACTGTCGTGTTACTGTGTTCAAAATGCCAGGTAGTCAAATGCTAGTTTGTTAAACATTTATTGAATAAAATTTCTGCTATTTCTGCTAATATTTCATTGAATAAATCACTATTACCCGTAAACACCGTCAGAGGGCGGTGGCAACATTTTTTACTGTTGCTGCATGTACTGTCTGCCTATAAGTACTGCCTGAGTAGGTCTGGGTTATATTGGGGGGGAGGGGTTAATTGTTGCAGCACATATTGTCTACCTGACCGACTCACGCAAAGTCTATGAGGAAAAAAATGATTTTTATGCATACACGTTCTACAAAATCCCATTTGACAATGTAGCATTATCAAATTAGATCAATCATGAACATAGCAACGATAGTCACTTGTTTCTTCCTGTGCACCAGTCAAAAAATGTACTTAACCTTACTTCTTTTACTGTAACTTTACAAGCAGTTTACAAAAAAAATAACAAAAATTTTCGCAGATAATGAAATGCATATCAATAATTTACTGAATTAGACGAATCGAATGAACTCACCCTTATCGTTGAACGGTTTGCTAGGAATGTTCCAAGTTAAAAATAAGAACAAGTACCGAATCGAAGTAAGGTTATTAACCTAACCTATAACTTACCCATGCAGCGTTTCTACGAGGCCTGTCCAACGATCGTTTCGACGACAGCGAAGATCGGCGGTGTTTCGCAGAAGGGATCGTCGAAAACGATTCTGCGGTGAGGGTTTCGCTCGTCGACGTAACCTAGTTTGGCGAAGTCGTTTATGCATATCACGCAATTTTCTTACGGTTTCGGCCGTGTTAAAATATGTATGGAATCGAGTTAAGCCGCGGCGCGGTCCGGCGACGGGCACAGGAAGCCGCGGAAGCTGTTACCGAGCCATTTGCATGGCATCACCGCGATTTCGTTAAAACAACCACTCCCCCGTCCCCCCTCTACGAACGCCCATCCACCGTTTTCTCCCTTTCGCGGTATCTGCCGGCGGCCCCCCGGCTCCGGCAACTCGATTTACCGGTCGCAATCTAAATACACGGTGTTCCATTATACCGCTGGCGTGCCCTGTCGCCGGGATATTTCGAACGAATGTTGAAATTGATGTCGCCGGGCTTTCATTTTTCGTCGCGCACGCAACGATAATCGCCATCGGGCCACTCGCGACGCGATACCAATCTCTCCCGGTTGACTTTTGCACCCCCTTTTTTCGCTGTAAATAGCTCGTTGCGCGGTGTTCCGGACTCGATATAGACGGATCGTTGTTACTAGCGAACCGAAATGATACTTCATCGTTTCCCGGGTTCCGAAGCACCGATATTGACCGTTAACTCTTTAAGGGTACCATTACCATTCGGTGGTACTTGGTCGATCCGATTTAAACAGTACGTCTGATCACACATCGAGGAAAAAATCCTTTGAAACAACCTAGCCCTACCTGAGTCAGGCCCTGAGACGCCAGTCGAGTGTCCCTCTGTTGGCGAGTGTGGGAGATGTCGCCACATAAGTATTTAGTGTAAACTGTTTCGATATCTGTTAGTGTTTGATAATACATAAACCTTACGTGCTTGTAGCCTGCTTGTCGACACATCCTGTGAAACTTTGTTTCGAGTAAAATATTCTGTGTCCAATTTTATTACCACGTCGACCGGTCCCCGACAAGGTTATGTTATTTATGGGCAAACCTAACAAAATTAGGATAGGAGGATGTGCGTCGAGCACTCTAAACCCGAAGTTGCATCGGAATCGCGACAAGACCGTTCTCGCGTGCAATATTTTTCGTCTCGGGAAGACATATGCACGACGAGGCGAGGGGGAACCACCGTAGACCGCGGAGTATTCTCCTCCTGCCCCCCAGCAGAGGCATCATGCCAGAAGTTACGACGCTCGGGAAGCGAAGAAGGCACGGGGAACGAAAGGGAACAACAAACCTGGAGAGTTAGAGAACCAAGGGGGGAAGAAAGATTGGCGCCGGCAGACTTTCGTTCCCGAAGAAGCATAAAAATCGTTTCTCCTGGACGACCGCCGTACCCCCCCGCCGCTCCGTCCGGCCCCGCAGACAGTTTTATGTGTCTCACATTAATTTGCATAATCGAATAGAGAAATCTGAATAACGCGTCTTCGCGAAGTCGTCTGTCACGTTGCTGGATCCACCCCAAACGGAACCCGACTTTCCACCCTCCGAGGGTACACCTACGTAGTGATTGCCTGATTGCCCAATCGGATTCGTCGTTTCTTACGGTCCCCGTTCGTAAATATTAAGGGACTCGCGGAAATTGTGCAAATACAGACGTACACGATTGCTTCCGTGGGCGAAATGAAACGCAGAGAAGGGAGATGGACACGAGAAACTTTGTTCTTTATCTTTCGAGCTGCTACTGGAAATAATAACTACCGTAACAGTTGTGGATAATGTAGAGGTTAGAAGATCCTACCGTATCGCCAAATAGTAACATCAGACTTGTTGGAACAGATTTGACGAACTATTTCTCCGCCGTGAGCTACACAATTTCCGTTCAGGTAAGAGATTTTCCCATTGTCAAAAATACGAACGACGAATGCAACGGTGTACGTGCGAAATATAACCACAGACGAGGTATACGAGTAGATTTTTCACCTCATAGACTTTCGCGCCCAATCTAACTGCCATACCGACATGAAAATTCGGAGGTGATTGTAGCGACCTCTTCTCGTGGATGGCGGTCAGTTGAGGAACTATTCGCTGAATTAGTATTGATAGACAGACAGCTGTAATGTGAGTTGTCTATGGAAGGGATTGAAATTCATTTCTGAATCTGTTGGTAACGTTGCGAATTACACGAAAATGGTAATGGGGTTTCGAGACCCCATAAAAATGGGTCGAAAAAATACATAATACACACTAGGTGAAAGATCTACTCGTATACCTCGTTTGTGGTGCTTATTTTCCTTTCGTACAGCTGATAAAGCAGAATTCTTGTATATCTATGATCGATTGGGGGCGGAAAATCTATAAATATTGACGTATCGTCGTCATAACGTAGAAACGAACACAAACCGAACAGGGTTATGTTTGTTTCGTGTAAAAGCGATGATGGTGATCGCGTAGAGTCATCATATTCGACAAAGACTAACGGACAAGCTCGCTGTCAAAAATTCTATATAGGGTTTGGCAGGGCGCCGGCGCCGCTCTATAAATAGCGCGTACAACGCCAACCGCGGTTTGCGGCACGTAGACAAAGTAAAAGGAAAGCCAGCGATCGGGTGCGCGCGACGACGATAGTAGTTAACGGTGGTACATTTCGCCGCTTTGTGTCACCTAATCGCGAATGTATATTCGGTTCTTCCTCTCAGCATCGTGTGCCGATCAATTCGACATCGCGCGCGTCAGGCCTGTCGGTGGTCAAACTTACCGGAGCGTATCGTACCAAACGAATACAAACATTACCGTCGACAATCGTCGAAGTATTAGAGAAAGAGATCGCCATCGAATTCGTCCGTATGCCGGTGTTTCTACGTTTCGAAGACTAAGCTAAAATTATACGAGTGATCCACGAACGATGGTGGTGCAGCGTGTTCGTTGACGCAATGGCACACTTTAAGATGTGACTTCTTCGTTCACGCTTCGATCACGTCAGCTGATCGACAACGTGTATCGAGCGAAATAGGTGATTATGTAAATTCTAGTTTAGAAGGGGCCGTGGCCCGTGCATCGCGTGCAACGGATTCCCTTCGTCTGTCCACGATAACTTTCGCGGACTATAGAAGTTTTCTAGCCGGCTCGTTAGAGAGAAACTAATTATACTCTCCTCGTGTCGAGAGGTTACTAACCAGACCAGACAACCACTTCTGCCTGGCGCACGAGCAGTTTCGAGATCCGCGTGGCCACCCCAGATCCATTCGTTCACCCCTCTGTCGGACATTTCCTCAGACCTACGGTGAACGATTTGAAATTTAAACTGGATGAAAGTTCGAAACATATTCCAGATCATAATTTGTCGCCAGAGAGGCGTAAAATTCGTATCTGATTGAAACCCTCTTAAACAAGGAATAAAATTAATATTAGTGTTTCGGTTATAGATTATTTTTTTTATATTATGTTTTTCATATGACTCTGATTGGCCGAATCGAACCAAAAATTTTCAATTTTTCCTTCGAGCAATAATAACATCAAGCTAGTTCTTCGATCTTTGTAATCTTTTTCTCGATCACTTGATATAGCCGCGAAAGAAAATAATCGCTCGTAAGAAATTCCTTGCGTTACGAATAGAGAGGATCTTCGGTGCTTTCCAAAGAATACAACACGTATTTTTACACAAGGGACAAAGGGTGTCGAGCTACACGAGCCCGTGATGAGACCCGGTTTCATTTTACGACTATGGAATAGTTATTTTTACACGACAATTCGCGCGTAAAGATACGTACGCCTTTGTGGACGATTCGTTAGACCTCCCGCGCCAGTTTTAAACTTGCACTAATTGCTTTCGGAATGTAGGTAAACGCTTACCTTTCGATAAGCGTCGGATCCCATAGTTAATATTAAAATTATTCAAAGAGGATAATAATTAATGTCGAATCCAAGGGGAAATAGTTGAACCGTTAATTTTATTTAAATTATCGATTAGAAACGAGCAATTTATCGATAGGGACGATAACAAATAATTTAATTTTGCGAATCGAAGCCCATTCGAGAACGTACAAAGCGTACCGTGATTGTGGTTGATATACACAATTCGTACAACAAGTGTCCAGATGTTGGCTGGCGTACACGCTCGTCCCACCTACGGGAGTTTTACGCACAGCTTGTATACAAGGTGATCCGTTAGAAACAAGTCACCCTAATATCTCAGTTACTTTAAAACAATACGTATTTCCAACGACAACTGTACGCCATTACGGGTGAACAAAACACGTATCTCACAGCGACAATAGTTTCATTGCGGACAGGGGTGCGTAAAGGGGGCTCGACAGACAGCTTTGTTTTCTTTAATGAAACGAAGGTGTCCTATTTCTAGCGGACCGCTCTGTATAGATGGTTTCGGTGGAACTGATCCGTGGGCCTATCGCCAAAGAGGATTTCCCTTCTGAAATTCGGTTCGCCGACTGACGATCTATTTTCTTGCATGTAACGCGAGGCGTCCCGGTATTTATGCCGTTGATGTTTAACACCGCGAACCATAGCCCGAGTAAACGTGTATTTCGTACGCGCGTGAACCTGTACGATTCTCGATGCGTACAGAAATAGAAATAGAAATAGAAACACGGTTACAATACGCACGAGGAGACAAATTGTTTCGTTACGTTCGATCACTTTTATTTCTGTTCGTTAATTGTTTAATTTTTCCATTCCCGTCCGGACGCGCGAACACGAACGATTCTTCGATCCTTTAGATCGTCGGCGATCAGAATGGCTCTGGTGATGCTGCCCTGCGATCTGCCATGGTGGCCAGCCGTGGTGAAGCAACTGGATCGCGCGGCCGATGCCAGAAATTCCGAGGATCTCTTGGAAGCGATGCAACGACTGCACGACATGTGCAAGTAAGTGCAACGAACAGCAATTTCTGTTAACGTCGCGTGTATTGCGGATAGAAGAAACGATGTATAGGGAACACGTACGAGAGAGCAACGACGCGCGAAGAGAGTCCCAAGGCCCATGGCCGTTTTCTGTGCGCTCGTTGGACACCTGACGCACGGAGGCCATGGCGCACGAACGGACAGGGAAGGGGTAAACGCCTCTGCGCATGCGCTGTCCCGTAACTGCTCATTCGATGACTCGAGGGATGCTCGAATACAAAAATCAATCTATAGAAAATAGATACAAGTACAATTTTATTTAAACAGTAGATAATGAATAGTTAAACTTATTATTCGTTGTTCGAAATTTTTAAAATGTATACTCGTTAGTTTCAGAAGGAAAACAGGGAAACTGGGTTATTTATATCTCGACAAGTTTAATAAGATATCCGAGGTACTACATTCTACGCTAACTTGAGCGTGGAAAACGAGGGACGAGAATTAAACCGGGCGATTAGATTACCAAGGTCTGCTTAGCTATCGAGCGTCCTTTGATATTGTTTAAAGAAATAAGGCTGCGGATGGACGACTCGGACCGACGTCGAACCGAATCCAAGGACTTTATTCAACTCGTTGAGCTATAAATAATATAATAATCGAAAGGTTGTTCTGTGTCTCAAATCGTCGAACTAAAATAGATGCTAGTTGATCACAAAGAACAAGAAACAGAGATATATTCGATACGCTAGTTTAATTCGTTGACGACGAACATGAAAACATCAATTGTTTTTTTTATATGTTGATAAAGCACATTTTAGTCAGTTTAGTGAATAGTGGAAGGCTGTATAGCTTTTGAATTATCTTTCGAATATACCCGAAAAGTTAATAGTTTACTACAACAATACGTCTTCTATCCACGATACACGAGTTCCGACCGATCAGCGCTCCGAATGCTATAATTCGCGTTTCGAATTTAAACCAGACTAACACTTTTTCCCCACGCGGAGATATTAACGAACTCGATTTTTCTGCTACATGCTGTTAAAAAGATACGAGGAACAGTGCATACTGAAAAGGTATCCGAACAAAAGTATTTCTAAGTATTCATAAAAGATGTACCCGAATGCTTTTAAACGCCACACCTTTTTACAACTATCACCCACTTTATATACAAGACGCGTTTAAAAGTATCAGGCACGTATACAAGGGTGTTCGACCAACCCCGGAAAAAATTTTAATGGGTGATTCCAGAGGCCAAAATAAGACGAAAATCAAGAATATCAATTCCTTGACTGAGGCTTCGTTAAAAAGTTATTAACGTTTAAACTTCTGCCTGTGGAACGGCAGTCCGCGAACAGCTGCGCGCGCACGATAGCGTGATACTGTGAACTTTAAACGTCAATAACTTTTTAACGAAGCCTCGATCAACAAATTGATATTCTTGATTTTCGTCTTATTTTGGTCTCTAGAATCCCCCATTAAAATTTTTCTTGTATACTCAAATTAACATCCAACGCACGATGGAGACACATCATTATTAAAAATATTATATATTCTCCAAATTGACCAAAATTGAGTGCCTGATACTTTACGAACCACTTAATGTGTCCCGTGTAATTACATGTTTCGTATAGTTAAACAACTTAGAAAATATCCTTGCGGCTGAAGAACGTTTTAACAATATGGCGTCGACCGTTGTCATCACTTCAATGCTTCCAGACAGACACCACGTACAACGAATCCTCGGTGTATTTTTCATTTATTTATGTATTTAATGGATCAAAAATACTAAGTGAAATTCAGTGAGATTCATTGAATGGGAAGTCCAAAAAAAAAATGGCATTATCTTGAAAAATACCTTGCAAAACAGAAACAATAATTTTAACACTATTTCTCTCTGTCTTTACCCCCCACCATTGTCTCATTCCTCGGGGATATTTTTTAAATTGTCGTGCTATACGTGTCCTCCGGATTCAACGGGGACGCTTTCAAGTTCGTCGCTTCTTTTCAGTATAAGCCTCGATCCCGAAGAGGATGTGCAAGACCCTGAATTGTTCTCCGGATTGGCGACCTTCCTGGACGACGATCTAGAGGCCGCTGAACGTGAACAGATCCTCGCGAAGACGATACCAAGAATGGTGGAGAGAGCAAAGGCCTTGAGGTGTTGCAAACCACCGCAAGGCTTGCACTTCAGCCTCCAACAGCAAGGTGAGTTGAACTGATTCTCCGCTTGTAGAGAACGGACAGAGCTGATCGCGATCACGAGCCTTCGTCGTTCCGCCTCGCGGGATCACGCCAGGGTGGCGAGCTGACAAGTAAAGCAGCATCTGGAAATATTCTTTGAAAACGAGTATGTAAGTTTATCGAATGTTCATCCGTTTCCTAATGGCGCCTGCGCTGAAATCTGCTAAATTTTCAGACCGGTTATTTTGGGGAAAAATTTTAATGGGAGATTCTAGAGACCAAAATAAGACGAAAATCAAGAATATCAATTTGTTGATCGAGGCTTCGTTAAAAAGTTATTGACGTTTAAAGTTCACGCTATCACGCTATCGTGCGCGCGCAGCTGTTCGCGGACTGCCGTTCCACAGGCGGAACTTTAAACGTTGATAACTTTTTAACGAAGCGTCAATCAACAAATTGTTATTCTTGATTTTTATCTTATTTTGGTCTCTAGAATCTACCATTAAAATTTTTCCCCGAACATCCTGTATATTGTGCGCTGTAATTTACACAGAAATAAGCATTATTATAAAGCACTGTGCTCGAACGTTAGAAACGATAGAAAAACATTTGATAAAATTACATAGCCGTGTTCAAAGAGAATTTCCAAGGGCTACTTTGTTTTTCAGCCGATCGCCCCGGGCGTTAACCGCTTAATACGACACCGAGGAAGACGATATTGTACCCTATGCCGTAGGTGACTGCGTCGAATACAGCTACGCCTTCGCTTCGTCTTTGATCGCGAACGCGTTCTTCTCCACGTATCCAAAGAGAACCGCGAAAACTCATCCGACCTTGCGTGACTTCAATTTCACGAATTTCTTCAAGCATCTACGCAAGTAAGGAGAATCAGGCCCAAATGTACCGAGTAGCGTAAAGTCATCAAAAGTTTGAAGATGACCGGCCGTGGCGAAGGGAAATATAAAAAACACCTTCGTTGTTTACAGCAACGGACAGAAAGCGAAACTGAAGAGCATATTTCACTACTACGACTACCTTGAGACAGAGAGCGCGCTGGACGGGAAACTGGTCATCTCTAGACAGGTCCGTATACAGGGTGTTCCCTGGGGAAAAATTTAATAGGGGATTTTAAAGCCTAAAATAAGACGAAAATTCTAAATTATTCTAAAAAAATTATTTTCGGTTGCGGGGGTCAATTATAATCATTTTTGGTAATTACACATACCCCCGAAATCCTACGCACTTTCGAGAAAAAAATTCCTCGCCGAAAATCTAATTGGGTGACTTTCGACGAAAAAGAAAAATTTCAAATCGTTCTGGAAAAATTATTTTTGGTTGCGGGGGTCGGTTGCAATCATTTTTGGTGAATAGACATACCCCCAAAATCCCACCCATTTTCGAGAAAAAAATTCGAGAAGGTGTGAAATTTTTCGACTAAATTAAAAAATTTCAAATCATATTAAAAAAATTATATTTAGTTACATGGGTCAATTACAAGCATTTTTGGTGAATAGACATACCCTCGAAATCCTACCCACTTTCTAGAAAAAAATTCAGTACTGGTGGAACTTTGGTGGCCTCCATCAACAAATTGGAATTCTTGATTTTCGTCTTATTTTGCCCTCTAGAATTCCCCATTAAAATTTTTCCCAGGTGTGGCCGAACACCCAGTATAGTATTACAATTTTCCTTGTCCAGGTTTCATAAGTATAATTGTTCTACCCCATGTAACACGAGTACACGTCTTTCAGGTGATGACGTCGAAACAATGGCTGACCATCGAGGACTGGCTGGAGAGCAACGTTCCCTTGTGCCCGTTGATGATACGTCACGAGGGTCGTCTGGAGCGAATGGAGCCCGAAACAAAAGTATTGCGCGTTTGCTTCGCGAGCGCGAAGTTTGGCGGCGGCGTACTTGACGGTGATGTTACGCAAGAAACTGTACATGTAAATAGTTGAAGCGCGTGAGAAACGTAACTTCGAATCTGAGTTAATCTGTTGTAGTCCACACGTAAAAAAAAATTAGAACATAATTCAACCGAACGTCCGAGACTGCACTTGGCGCGACGAGGGGGGGCAACGAAAAATTATAGTAATTTATTTGTTGTCTTCAGATAGCAACGCATCCCGAAATGCTCGCGGCGATACTGTCGGTCGAGTCGCTGGAGGACAACGAAGTTTTGATTGTAGAGGGCGTCAGGCACGTGTCTAGAATAAACGATCCTCGCAATAGGGCCACGTTCGAAGGTTTACCGAAGCCAAACGTAGTGAGTACAGAGTCCCAGTGCCCATTGGGTTGTAATACACGTTGACTCGCTACACCCTGGACATTATTCTGGAAGGGGTTCGCATAATAGATGCGCAAACAACTCAACTACAGTCGTATACGTAATTTATTTTTATTTATATAAAAATAAACGTTGGAGTAATTTCAAAATGCACGGTTTGCGCATATTGTGCCAAAAAGCGTAACAGCGTTCGTTCAAACGTTGCTATTTGTCACCGAATATTAAAGAGAAGATTATACTTCGTCTTTCGCTTAACACGTTGACTGCCAGACCAAAACTTTGGTTTTAGACAATTGTAAACTGTATAAGTTAAAATTTGTCTTAGCACTTATTTTTGTAACCTCACTAAAATTCATAAATCCTATTCAAATTTCAACTTTTACATATTATCTTGAGAATTAATTGTTCTAGTACCATAGTAAAAAATCCTGTCACCCATATGTGGATGACGTGGCAGTCAAAGTGTTAAACGGGAGCCTGTGTTGCAACCCGATATTTAACGTGCTCCGTTATTCTGAACGATGCGTTGCAGGTGACAGTGTGCTGCATCGATCCCGAGGATTACTCGAGGCTGCCCCTGTCGCAATTCGAGGAGGACAATATACTTCGAGAGATGAACAAATCTCTGCTTGGATTTCGACAGAGACGCGTACCGAGTAGTCCGACCGATCCCGTAAGATCGGAACTAGATCCGGACGGGGCACTAAGTTCTCGAAGATTGTCGCCGATCGGGGAGAGCTTCAGCAGCACTCCCCCGGAAACGGAAGGCGACGACAAAGCGTTGTCGACGAACAATGGCGCGAAAGATGGTACGGCGTACATTTTTACCAAACGTAATCGTACACGTCGTAACGCTCTTACCGATTCTTATTTTGCTTCAGCGAAATCCGCGCCGAACGAGCAAAGCAAGTACGATATCTTGACGGAAGTTCGTACCAGACCGAACGGGAAGTCCATAAGACCGCCGAGCCCCCACAAGATGTGCAAGGACGCGAGTTGCACCAACAGAAGAAGTCGGTTTATCGTTCTTGGGTCCAGCGGCGAGGTTCTACCGGTCACGCGGAAATCGCTGGGTCAGATGTCGGTGTACAGTAGCTGTAATAGTCAGAGCACGGACAGCTTTCATAGCGCGAAGGATATCGTGGACGAAGATCTTGGTACGCGATACACACGGCTGATCGGTAATAACGCGAAAATATTGAATCCTGTAACGTTGTAACTTGCAGAGGAGGAGGAACAGAAGTTTAGTAGGCGGTACAGTGGTCAGTTGGACACCCCGGAGCGAAGAGGAACGTTTGCTCAACGGTTGAGGGACGCTTTGAAGCGAGAGAGCACGGCTACCGGTGCTACTTCGTCGAACACGTCGTCCGGCGAGAGTAGCTACGCGGTGGGGATAAGCGTGTCCGGAAGTCACGTTTACGACCAAGACATCAAGTAAGGAAGCTCGCGTACACCGTCGCTATTCGGTGTCCTTTAATTACTTAACGTTTTAGGGTAAAAAGGGGGGGTTCGAGGGGTTTCGTTTTACGGGACGAAACCGTGGACGAAGAGTTTTTGAAGGAATCGTTGGAAGCCGAGCAAAAATGGCTGGGTAGATTTCGACAGAATCAATCCACGCTTCAAAGAAGGGACACGAGCGCTAGCAGTAGATACAGTTTCAGCACCGAGTACAATTCCGGCAAGTATTACGAAACACCAACAGAAACATCTTTCGTCAGCCTCTAAATATAAGCGTACCGACTTATCTTCGTGCGTTCAGATTTTTGTTCGGAGCTCGAGGAGGTTTACGAGCAACTGGCAAAATGGTTGGAAGACCCGATAGCGGCGGACGAATCCCGCGAGTTGGACGCGAGAGACAGGGCGGTAGTGCGATTCGCGGGCTCGTTGTTAAAGAGGGCGCTCAGCGAATCGTTCGCCGGCGTTCCGGTTCAAGAGGGCGAACCGCAGCCCCTCATTGATTCCGTCGACGTGAATCAAAGGCACAAGTTAGCTCTGGCCGTGAGAAGTTTGAGTTTGGAGCTGGCCCGTCAAAAAAATCGAAGACAGCAATCAGTAAGAAACATTGTTGCTATATTTCTTTTTTAATTTTCAATCGAGATTATCTGATTCGGAGGTGATAACATTAAAAATGAAAAATTGCATTAGAATGGATCGAGATCGATCAGGTTGATTATGAATTTATTTCTCGCAATTTTATCGACGAAGAATGAGAGACAAACTAAAAACTAATGCCGCCCCAGATAATATTTTGTACATAGCCAAATCTCATCAGATCATTACGATACGCAGGTCTCTGAGTCTGAAGACGTAGAGTATTACGAAGATGCTTTAAGTAATCATACGATATCGAAAGAGGTTAAGGATATCCAACGTAGAAAACTTAGGACGGTAACATTTACATCCGAAGTTTTTCAAACATTGGTCGATGACGAAACTACCGTGTATCTATCTAATCCTGTTTCTTTAAGCACACCTGGAACTGTTATGGAGAACCTTGTGCAAGAATTCGAATCGCATGTTACACTTAACGTGAGCAAACTTGTCTTACAAATATGTAAATTCTGTTTCGTGAATGTAACGCATGAACCGATACCAGAAATTATTTCACGTCTGCCTTTGCTCGTTAAGTCTTAAAGCTTAATTGATCCGGCTAACAGACGAAGGCATTGAGGATTGATGATTTTATTTATACATTAACAACTTGTCGCATGACCGATAACAAACATACATGGTGAAGCTCGTAGGGCAAATCGCTGGAATAACTTATTTACGTCTGGTTATAAACAAAAAATGATTCAAACAATGATGCCATTTTTCATCGTTAAGCATTTTTTGTCTACTGTCGAAAGTAAATGAGTTATTCCGGTAGTTTGTTTTAAGCATAACCGTCTAAAATTATACCTCACCCTGTATATGCTTCTAATTTAAGATGATGTAGTCATAGCTCTAACAACTAATGATTTGTCTCTCATTCTATCTGATGTCTTTTACTTGTACACTTTATAATCGATATTTAACTTGTGTTTATATAACTTTCCATATTTTCCACAATAACGTTGCCCAAAATTCGCCGACTTTGTACGGTTACTAAAATGTTTTTTTTTTTTTCTTTCTTTTATAATTAGTTTGCATCGATCGAGACAAAATAATAATTGTATTACTTCATATTTACTAACGCCACTTTTTAGATACCGAGAGACAGTAGTCCTCAGTCAGGTGGATTATTAGCCGTTGCTACTGGTAATTGGGGATGTGGATCCCGATTAAGAGGGGATCCTCAGTTGAAACTCGTTATTCAGTGGCTTGCCGCTTCTTTAGCGGGTGTACCAAAGCTAGTGTATTATACAGCAGGAAATCCCAACTTGTCCAAGGTAGTAAATATCATATTAATTAGTTAGAGAGAATGAGAAACTAGTCCACGATGTTTAGAATAAGAAAATACACTTTGTCGACCCCGTGAATTATTTTTTAGTTAGACACTGTGAGTAGAGTCCTAATGGACAGACATTGGACGGTCGGTGATTTAGCAGCGGCAACGCTAAGATTTGCCTTGCAAACTATCGAGGAGAGAATAGAGGGAAGAAATAGTTTGTTCGAGGAGATAATTGGTATGGACAAACCAAGTCCTTAGCCCGACTCGATGCTGTCTGTTTTGGTAGACGTACTTGCTACCATGATCGAAGACAGCCTATTGAATGCTTAAAATGATTGCCAAAGAAGCACAAACAAAACGGTTACGCTTCTTTTACAATTAGTGAGAGTGAAAACCTGCTACAAAGATTGACTATGAAAAATGGTCGCAAATGGAAGAAGGGTAACAGTTACAGAAAACCTTTAGTTTTTGAAGATTTGTACGAGTAAATCTAGAAACATCGATCTCTGGTGGTTTGAATGTTTCATATCAATGCAATATCAAACAAAGTCGCACAACTCAGTGTACAAAAGATTACATTAAAATAGAAGTTGAAATTTCAATAATTTTTAGCAAATATGTTATACGAGCGAGGTCGAACAAAGACGTTGGTACAGTCCGGATGACTGTATTATGATTTCCTGGTGAAACGTTGTCACTTTCATCGCAATGGAATTTATACAGGTTTAATAGATTAGTGAACACGAAGAGTCAATTCTGATTTACGTTTATATAAGATACGTAACTTGATACAGTTACCTGCAATAAGTAATGAGGCACAATACATTACACTATATTTTGTACAGTATAATACTTATAAGTCGTTATATGTGTCGGATCAAAGCATATGTAATAATTGAATAGATTTTTAGGAAAAGATTTTTAGTCGTATTTTATAGGCCGCTTTTTTATATCAAGTATAATTTATACAAAAAGAAATTATGTAAATAATAAAAATGGAAATGTATAAGGAGAAAGTAACGTGGCCTCTGAAAGTATAAAGAGTTTACAAGATAAAAACGTATCGACTATAAGACGTCTTCCACTAAGAAAACGTGTAAGTGTATCTATATCTACACTTGTATACTCTCGGTGTACGTTTTGTTTTGAGCAATATTATGTAGGATGTGTTTCAAAATTCTTTATATGTATGTTGTGTATTGGGAAAAAAAAAAAAAAAAAAGTATAAATCCAAAGCACGTATCAATAAATTTATATCATGGTAATAGAATTTGATATCCTTATGTATTCAAATAACAGATTTCAACCGCTTTTTTTGTCAATTAGGTGTCAACTGGTACAATGATTCAATCGATTTTTTACATTTATTTTATGAGAAGTACAATATCCATTATAGCAGCGAATTTTACTCACCGATAAACTTTGCTGCTCTCAGTTTCTTAACTTAAATATTTTGCTATAACTATAGGAGTAAAAAAAAGACAAGTATAAAAGGCAACAGATTCTATTCACTCATCACAAAAAGAGACTTCGCAAACGACGACCCACGCCTTGTTTATCGTACAAAATATTGAATTTGTTAACAAATTGATTAATGTTATTGCAACCTTTTGTTACGATACCGAGGTAGGTCATCAAGGTGAAGTCATTACATTGCTGAAAAGATTAATAATTTGATGCATCGAACGTGTTGAGTTAATTTTTATTCTGACAAGTGGACGGCGGATACTCACGTTATAAAAATCGGCTTTAAATTTCGGATTGTTTAAAACCGGCAATCGATGTCCCAAAGAACAGGCTGCTCTCAAAACTTCGTGATTTCCTTTCAGTTCCCCGCTTTGTACAGCTTGCACATATTTTAGAACCAATTTTACTCTCGAGTGCAACATTTTTATAGCACTGTGTTGCGCAGTTAGGTGCTCCGCGACTGTAGATCGTTTATTCATTTGAGATTATTTTTTTTATTTCGTTTAAAACACTGGAAAAAGAAATAAACATGGTTTATATTACCTAACGAACATTCCCCTTGATCGTTGCTGCACATTCTCGCCACATGATCAACGCCGATTCTTTCAGCTTCTTCCGTAGCCAGTGTATAAGTTAAAGGAACAAACAACATTGTAGCTTCGCCGTTAACCAAATCGATCACCGATTCGTACATAGAAATAGACAGTTGCTACAAAGAACAACGAAGTTTCATTAAAATGTAAATATAACAAAAAACGTCAAACGTAAATGCGTACATCTGTATTTTTTGGTCTCGGATCGAGCTTTAGTAACACAGGACTTTCATTGATTTCGCAGAGCTGCTTATGCACTCTGATGTCCCTTTCGTTAGGCATCTCTCCTGTCGTATACCATCCCAAAAAGTCCATTTCGCTGAAGACTTGTTTAAACTGTTCTTCTTTCGTGTTGTAATAATCTCTGTCGATTATAACATCGTCTCCGATACACGTGAACATCAGTTCGAAGGAGTTCATAATTTCAATGTTACGTCCCTTTTGTTTACCGATCAATGCTCCATATACTGGAACGCGTTTAGATAGTTTTAAACGGTTGTTTTTATGCTGTTCGAAGGAAAAATTGAAATCGTTTGAAAATTTACCTAACTGGTCTGTTCCTTCTTGGGCACGAAGCCTAGTCCAGTGTTCACTGACATTCATTATAACAAGCGGATGGAGACTGATAGAAACAGATCCAACAGTGCCCGATGATGCCATCACTTTAATAGCACTGAGAGAATTCGCCGATGTGGAGGCATTTTTTTCAGAATTATCCTCATCGACTTCCATCGGTGTCTCCGTCGGTGCCGTTGCATTGTTTTCGTCAACCTCCATACCGTTTAATTATTCTTCTTGTTTGCGAATCTTGCAACGAATATCGTCGTGGGTCCTTTTATACGACACCTGATCAACAACGAAAACGAATCCTTTTGTTGTGATACTATCCTCAAGTAACACAGATATTTGGTAAAAAAAAAAAATTTTAGCTCAACATCATGATACGCGTTTCTTCACGGTTTCGTTCAATCATACGCGTATTATTCTAAGGTTGTCAAACTTATGTGTATGTAAATACACGGTATATTTCAAAATAGACTTCGTAAGGTAAACTATCATAGAATTCTCTAGAGGCAGTAGTCGATCTACATAGAGTCGGGGATCGCACGACGCACGAGAATTGAGCGGTGCACTCGGTGCACTGAAAAAAACACTAGGATTCTGACGATAAAGTTGTAGAGAATCTTTGTTGGGTACAGTGATTTAACGAGATATTCTTGAAAGGAAGCGATTTGAAATTATTTATATTTATTTATGGTATTAATAGGAAAGTGTTACGGGAATTATCGGGGAAGCAAGAGAAAATATTCCATTGGAAGAATTTTATTTACCGAGCTCGGCTGACAGATCGAACCCGAACGAAACCACGAAACAGAAAATTCGCGGTTCTTGTTATTGTTCTACATGAAGCAGATTACTTCAAGCGATCATGCGTTTCTGAGTTCGATATACGATACGATATTGTACAATTTGACGTTGGTTCATTCTTGTTCATTTTAAATTAAAGATTATCATTCGAGTCGCTGTGCAATTAATTAAATCCTCGGTATAGAATACTGCATCGATTTTAAGTAAGTATGTGTAACGATTACACAATTCACGAAAAGCATTTCTAGGTTAGATGGAACGGATCTCTGTTAATAAAGGGTGCAGTTGATTGTAAATATCCAGAAATTCGTGACCATCGTTGCCAAAGCTGTTGGAAGATATCAGACGGAAAAATATTTGTCTCGTGTCAGGTGCCGGCTTCTTTATTATATTCTTCAAACACTATACTTTTCTGACTTTCCAATCTATACATAATATTCTATCGGACAAAATATAAAATCAACTGTACCCTACTTAGATCTACGTAAGAAACAAAAAAGACAAATCCTTTGACGATCGCACAAGATTTATCGCAAGATATTACCTAAACAGTTATTCGAAGTTTTTGACGGTAAAGAAATATTATGCAGAATTAAAGGTATCAACTTTTCCTTGGGGGAGGATTTTGCTTGTACTATTAATATTTTACCATGATGGAGAAGTTCGTTGGAATGCACCAGCTAAAAGGGATATTGAAAAGTTTTCCAAGGAATATGAAATTTTGCTTTGCATACGGATCTGCCGCATTCAAGCAATTAAACAATCAGTCCAACAATATGTTGGACCTTATTTTTGTTGTTCGTAACGCAAATCAATGGCACGCAGAGAATTTAGAACTTAATCCTACGCATTATGCCCAGCCGTTGAGGTTTCTCGGTCATAGAGCGATCGCTAACGTGCAAGAAAATTGGGGTGCTAAAATATATTATAATACGTTGGTTAAAATAGCAGGAGGATATACTATCAAATACGGAGTAATTTCTGAAGTTTCGTTGGTAGAAGACTTACTAGACTGGAATGATTTGTACTTGGCGGGAAGGTTGCACAAACCTGTAAAAGTATTAATGGAACCGAGCGAACAATCACAACTGCCGACAGCTTTGGTACAAAATTTATATTCAGCTATACACGCAGCGTTATTATTGCTTCCGCAACACTTTACAGAGGTTGATTTTTACAAAACTATTGCCGGCTTATCCTATATCGGTGACTTTCGAATGACTTTTGGTGAAAATAAAGATAAAATTAACAATATCGTTTTGTCCCAAATGGCGCACTTTAAACAATTGTACAGTCCGATTTTACAACATTTCGAAAATTACGTGGACATTCCAAAGTCGGATCAAACGAGCGTCACCTGCCATCAAGATACAAGTCCAGAGACAAAAATACATCATTTGAATCAGTTACCTAGAACCCCGCAAGTTAAGCTTGTCAGAGCATGGTCGCAAGGTCCAAGGTCGAAGGATACGGAGGATTGTCTGCGCGCGATTGCGTACGATCCCGAGTGTGGTGAAATACTGGAAGAATGCTTGAAACAAATTGTTTGGAAATCCAGTGTCACGCAAAGCCTGAAAGGAATTCCAACCGCTGGACTTGTCAAATCTATTAAGTATGGCGGGGCGAAAATAATGAAGATGTTGCAAGCAACTCCACAGACAAGCTTGATCCCAAAATCAGAGCCAGGTCGAAGTAAAGTCGAAAGTATAGTAGAGACTGTGAAGAACGAGGCACAGCCAAAGGAAACAAACAAACGCATAGAGTAGTAATTACATCCCTTTTAGTCGTACATTTAATTCTGTCATATGTACAATGTTTCACGCAGCTATGTTCTAAATAAAGTTACTTAGTCAAATTACGACCATTTTTGTAGGTATAGTTTAATGCCTCGGCGCTTAAAAAGTATTTTAACGCGACACGATGCGATATTCTTAAGTTTTCTTTATAAGTATTACACCACGGACTAGAAGGATTAGCACATAAAATCAAACATCGTTATATTTTACAAAGTATTGCCATGTATGTATTGCAATTTCGTCACTATGAAAAAAATTAAATTTGTGATACTTTCAGCAAGTAACTAAATCATGACAACAATGGATTCTGATTCCGAGAGTCAGGACAGCGACGACGGGCGACGATTTCGTTTTGAAGCCACCCGCAAAGATTACGTGCACCCGGAAGCTAAACTCGGGAAGCATTCGAGGTCAAAGTCGGAATGTAAATCTGGCTACGACGACGTAGATTATAGAGATAGAAAAGAGAAATCTAAGCACGACAGCGGTAGAAGGGAGCACAGATCGTCGAAAGAGCAAGACGTTGATAACAGAGATCTCAAGCATTCTGCGAAATATTCGAAACACACACACGAGTCGAGAAGCTCGAGGCGCGAGGACAGCAAAGATTACAGAAGCTCGAGGGACGTCAGCATAGATTCGAAAAGTTCCGCTCTGTCCTCGAAGCGTAAAACGCGAGACACGAAACGTTACAGGGATCAAGATCGGGGCGAGCATCGTAAACACAGATCCCAGGAACGATCTCACAGTAGAAACGACGACGATAGATCCCAAAATGACAAGTATAGGAACAAATCTCACGAGAAGTATAAGCGACACTCGCGCGACAGAAGCCGCGACAGAAGCTACCAGTCGCATAAATCGAGATCGTCCGATCATGGCAGATTTCGAGGTGAACTCGAGAGGCACAATTCCCATAAAAGGATCCCGATAAAAGAGGATGTGGATCAACAATTGCAAGAATTATCGTCGCCAAAAAACCCGGAACCAGGCCGTACCGACAATGAATTATTAACGAAAAAAGATTTGTCGGAGAGCCAAGAGTACAAAGAGTTGGACTTGTCCGAGTTTGACGTTCTGTCGGAAACGGACGAGAATCTGTCCGATGGTTCAGACGTAGGAAATAGGTGTTTATTCTCGCGGCACCATAAGACAAAGACGAAAAAACGAAACTCGAACGACGAGTGCGAGAGCGCGACGAAAAAGCAAGCGATAGAAAGCGAACACTCGGACGGCTCGCCAAAGGTAAATGCAAGGAAGAACGACGTGTCGTCTGGTTCCAGTAATAATAATCCTGGTGCCGTTTCAGATTCCGCATTAGGTATCGCGTCGCCTATATTGACGGAAATAACGGAAGACCGTATAAATATCGTCGATGAAAGATGCGAACCCGAATCGAGAGAAAAGACGGTTGATTTGAATAGCGAAGAAGAAAATTTTAGTAACGACGAGAAAGCTTCCTCGCGGCTTGGTAATTCCGATTCTTCGAAAGCAACAGAGATCGGTGCTGTCGAAGAAGACACCACGTACGGGCCGAACTTACCACCGCCATTAATAGTTGATTCTTCCAGTAATGTAAAACCAGTAAAGACTACGAATTTCATAGGACCTTGTTTGCCAGAAATTGACGAGCGAAATGTAACTGAACGATCCGACGTTGATACGAGCTGCAACGACGAGAACGATTTAAGCCAAGAGGATTCCGACGCGGACTCGGACATGATTTTCGGTCCGGCGTTACCGCCGCATTTGTTGGAGCAAACGTGCAGCGACGAGACGAAAGCGAAAATCATAGGCCCCGCTATTTCGAACGCGATAAAATCCACCGATAACGACGAAACGGAACAGCCAGAGTCCGAGAACGAAGACGAGATCGGCCCTCTGCCGGCCAATCATCCCGCATTAAGAACTAGCAATGTGTACAAACAGCTGGAGCAAAGGGCGCAACAAATAAAGAATGAAAAAAAGGACGAGGTAAACGAAAAATTATAATTTCTATAGCGAATCGGGATTGTTTCGATGAAAGCACATAATGGTAAATGATATTTTAGGACGATGGTGATTTGAAGCAACGCGAAGAATGGATGACGGAGTTACCTCCGGCGCAGGTCAGTAATCTAGGATTAGCGCCGCGAAAGTTTCGCGTTAGGACAGGCCCGGACATGTCCGACAGGTCGTGCTGGACAGACACCCCGGCAAAGAAGGCTGAAAAACAGAGGCAACGAGTAAGCGTGATAACAATATTTCTTCGTCGCGTTTCAGAGATCGTTAATAATCGAAAATAACGCCGTGACTGTTTCGCCATTTTAGGAAGAAGACGCGTTCTATAATTTTAAAACATCGACCACAGAGCCGCCGTCTCAAGAAAGTAACGAAACCGAAGGTGGAAAAAGTAGAAAGCGCGAGAAATCGCTGTTAGAAGTTCATCAGAGCAAACTTGAAAAGAAAAAAAAGGTGTTTGCGCATTGAAATTTTACGATTTATATATTTATATTATTATATTATATATTATTAAATGTATAAATTTCAGAAAGAAGAGAAAAAGGCAAAATTAAGTGGGCAAACGGTTAGGAGACCGTTCGACAGGGATATTGATTTGCAGATCAATAGATTTGATCAGGCTCAGAAGAATGCTATCATAAGCAAGGCGCAGTATCTCGACGAAAGGTTCTCTCGTGGAAAGATCTAGTAAGATTATAGTAAATTAATAAGATTTTACAAAGGTAATAAGTTTTGCGCAGTGTACATTTGTAATTTGGCTCCTGTAAGCGATATTGCTAATGAGTGCCTTCAACTACAAATGATGTAATTCGATTTTCATTTACAACGGGATCGAATTCACTTTTTCTTTTAAATTTAACTTTTTTCCACTTGTTCAATGCTTAATGGTTTTTATCGATTGATCATAATTGTAGGTGGTATTAACGTTAATATTATGAAACACCACCCTCTTTCGAAAACACCAATTTCCGCAACATATATATAGTACATTACGGTGTAAATTCGATTAATTACTATCTAAATATGTATAGACAGCTGTGTTATACATGAAATATATATTTTATTCACTTTACTGAGATTCATATCGACTTAAATCTATATTGTGTATGTACATTACACTATTGAATTGTATACTTCGTAAATGATCGTTCTTCATGCCTGTGATGTATATATACGTGTAATATTCATCTATTGTATCATAAAACATTGTAATCCAGTAAGTAATCAAACCTCACGTAAGTAGAAAAAAAACGGAACCATAAAAAGACATACATTCTACGAACTTCGAAAACGAAATACGCTTCTCCTTTTCCGTTCTTTGTATCACAGAATCAACTTTGTCTGTGATAATACAAAAAAAAAAAATGTTTGGATGTATTAAATTTGTAGTCGAATGTAAACAATTTATGATTGAACCACGTGTACTTTAAATATACTTTTTACGAGAATTATATTATGTACATTCAATTTGTTTAATAAACCGAATAAAGTTTTTTACTCCGCCTAAAAGTATCGAACGTTTTGAATATATCGATTATAACATTAACGTATGATACTTCGTCGTACAAACAATCTGATCGCACCTCCTTCAATCTGGACACGGTTCCGCAACGTGAAAATCGATGCGATTGCGAGCCTGACATTTAATTGAATTTAAATTTAGCGCTTCCCACCGCATGAATAAGCACGTCCGGCATAGCTCTGTCATATAGTTCCGTGTGAAAATAAAGGAAAAAGTGTGTACATATGTATGACATCCGCGTGACTTCACTGATCGAGTCGCGAAACAATTTTGTTTTAAATTGGAGAAGTCGTGTTAATCGTTTTCGCGTTACGTATGAACGTTGGATCGTTTGTCGTGTCTGTATTTATGAATGGGGCACTCCTGTACGGTAGTGGAATCTTTGACATTTTCTCGTGAACGTTGCTCGATTGTTTGATCAAACGGCCACAGTCGGTTCTTGCGTCGTTGAACTCGTTCTACGCATTTTGTCGCCGAGATCGGTGGTAACCACGTTGCTCGAAAAAACATTCTCATAACCTCAAAACCGAGGTGGACCGAGGAGAAGAAGGGTGTAAATGACACGCGACGGATGATAAATGGTGTGCATCTCGTTGCACGCTGCTGATATACCTACGAAATTTACGTGCGCGTGGGCGTACGCGTGCATGTGCGCATACATGTATATACGTATTACGCCGTTAAACGTCCCCTGCGTGTCGTAGGCTGTGCATTTTTTTCTGGATGAGAAAAGAAAGAAGGGTATCAGTACGTATAGAAATTATCTATGTATGCACACGCGTCGAGTAATACGGCCGATAAGGAGATATTCAGGGTTAAATTTGCACAGATCCCTCTTGTTCTTCGTACCTGATTACTGTGTTCCCCGTGTATACGTACGTACGTTTTACGCGCGTGTGTGCTGCGTGCATGTTACTTCTTTCGCGTTGATTGACACATATACACCGATAAACCTATTATTGTCGTCTATTCGTTCGTTAATGTGTCAAATTTCGTATATCAAGTTACAACATTTTTTTCGATCATTGATTCAGGTACGATAACGTGTACCTTTTTGCTTACGAATTGTTTATCGGGAGTAGTTGATTCATGTAGTGTATTTTATACCGTTTTATGGCAGACATTAAAAAATAAAAGTTTTACGTTGTGACGTTTTACATGCCGTGTTCGTTGATTTGATTTATTTACTTGCCTGAACTGTATCGAGAATTGCCATACAGGTTACGAATAAGTATTTTTTTCTCTCGCTGAAATGGTTAGATCTATTGTGACGGAAAACATTGAAATCGAATAAATAAATTTCGGCTTCTCTGAGTATGTACATGCAGTATGAAGATAACCCTAGGTTTGGTAAAATTTGCTGTTTCCGTGGACAAGTATGTAATAACAAATAATAGTAGCGAAAATAATTCGATGGTTCATTGTGGACTATACTTTGGTTGTAAAACTTCTTAGATCGAAGTTGACAGTAATTTTTTTTTTTTTTTTATTAATTATCCGCACTATCGATAATTGTTAAAATAGCGGTCGTGTGATACGTATAGTTTTCAACTTTATACGTTCTATACGAAAAACAAAGTTAGGTTATAAGTACATGCATCATATTTACTTCTTACAGGACAACAGTATTCTATTCCACGTGATGGATGTATTGGTATATTTTAATTGAATCTAACGTATAATGAGTCGCTCAAGAAAATTTTTAACGGAATATTAAAGTTGACAGGACAGCGTATACTTCTGATATTTTAAAAAAATGAGACAGTGTTGCATAAACCATCAAGTCCAGCTATGGCTTATGTTCCTTGTTGTTTGCGTCGTGTACAACAGGGCAGATATTTTGGTATTTTCTGCGGCAGCGAGACACCAAATCGAAGAAGAATTTAGAGACATGCCCGCTGGATTTGGTGGCTTGATTCCATCCGAAGGGATTAAGGTATCTATCGTCTTAACGTTTTATTTAGAGAAACCGGAGAAAATTATTAGGAAGTATTTATTTAGAATAGAATGCGTATTACGGAATATGGTAAATTTTATTAGGGTATGGTGGTATATGCGGATCCTCCTACTGCGTGTCACGACATACAGGGTCCCCCGAATATAACCAATTACAAAGGTAATTGGATAGTTTTAATCGCCCGCCAGAATTGTACCTTTGAAGTAAAAGTTCGAACGGCGCAAAAGGCTGGATACAATGCTGCAATTATACATAACGTGAACAGTAACGAATTAGGTAAATATTTTAATCGCAAAACTTCGCAATAATTATGAATTTAATTCGCATTATCGTTGAAAAACATCTACGACAATTACTTTGGGTTATTTGTCTACGGATAAAATAAGGCATAAATAGAAACTTACATTTACATGCGTATGTATATGTATTTTGTTATAGAACCAATGGTAGCGGAACATCCTGCAGGAATAACAATATCGTCTGTATTCGTTAGTGAAATCACAGGACTAATTATTAAAGAAAATTATTTATATGACGAATTATATTTTGTACTCATTAATGACGACACGCCGTTTAATATTAAACATTTACTTTTGCCGTTCACTGTTGTTGTCGGTCTGTGTTTTTTAGTTATGGTTATTTTCATGGTGAGGGCAGATAATGAAATATTTAAATAACATTAAGATTGTTGAGTTTTCAGCTAAACATCCCTGTTTGAAACGTGTCTCTTTTGTATTTTAGTTCTATAGATGTATTAAGGATAGAAGACGGCAACGAAGGCATATGTTACCATATTCGAGCTTGAAGCAAATTCCGACGCACAAATATACAAAAGGTGATCCATACGAAACGTGTGCTATTTGTTTAGAAGATTATATAGAAGGTGAAAAATTAAGAGTTCTACCTTGCGCGCATGGTTAGTATATACCAGTGAAAATCCATTATGGTATTCTAAATCCTGCGAACGATAGTACATTAATTCATTTCAGCGTATCACACAAAATGTATTGACCCGTGGTTGACAAAAAATCGTAGAGTTTGTCCCGTTTGTAAACGGAAAGTTTTAGCAGCGGATGAACAAGTTATTAGCGAGGACAGTGATTCGGACGCTGACGATACGACACCTTTATTTCGTGACGGTCATCAAGGTATAAGGAACGATCATTTTTTTATCTATTAAATTGCGTTCTCTAAAAGGAAAAATAAATATCTTTTTAGGCACTCGAGGTGGAACGTTCACACAGCAGGAGGAGAATTCTATCACGCGTACAATACTATCGCAAACTGCACGAATTACAAATCAATTGAGTAGCACTTCCGAGTCCGATGAATCTCTTTCTTTTTAACAATGGAAAGACTTGTAGCACGGGAGAACCATCTAATGGAACTGCTTTCATGGTGTTGGATACTCATAGCATTAATGGTAAGAAACTTTTGTTATTACTTTTAACCCTTTCGCTGTGAAAGTCTTTTCATCGATGGAGCTCCATTGTTCCTTGCGTCGAGTCAAAAACAAATTCAAGTTAAATCGACATTTAAAAAGCTTTGTAGAATTCGAAAATATAAAATTAAGTATTATATCTGGGAGGTATTGATCAAGGGTTTGTGGGATTCCGAAAATTTTCGGTAATTTCAAATATGCTTCGGAATTCTCGAAAACATCGAATGCTCGACTTATTGTCTGAACTACCTCCCGTATATTTTTGGGATCCCGCACACTCCTGGTATTAATTTAATTAAGACACAAAGTATTCGTGTTTTGTATGTGGATTCGCCAATTTCTGTATTATTCGTTTTGGGTGTCGCGATCAACAGAGAAAGGGTTAATAATCAATGGAAGAGAAAAAGAGAGATTTTGTAAAAAAAAAATTAGCAACCTTAACGATTTAATACCAGGAGAATTACAGGATGCGGAACGTATCAGCGTAAAACTACACAGAGTGAATTTATATAGGACAATTGAAGAATTTGCAGTGCCTGTTGTTCGTGTTACTGCAGGTGGTAATACACGGGTCGTGTTTGAATTTCGGGTGGCTCGCTGCGCCAACCGAATGTGAAACTACGAACCTACGTAAACCGGATCCTGAATGTTACGCCCGTTCTGCGTGATTCTCGTATGTTTATTCTTTATGGGATATTAATTATCTATTTCCGATAAGGTCGAAAGCACTTTTGCATGGTATTACAAAACTTGGCAGAGGAATGCTAGATATCCAGAATCGTAGAACGGAAGAGCATTTTTGACATTCTAAAGATTTAATTTTTTTTTTTTCTGTTATTTGGAACAAGTGAAGTGTCGATTATAGGTCTTGTCGTAAGTGTTAAAGAAATTTATATAAATCTAATTCTTCATATAACAAGCGTCGCTCTTCAAGCATCCCCATGTCCCGTGTTTTCTATAAAGGTAAACGAAATTTTATTATTGACATTGATCTACTATCTTAATAATAAGAATCATTGTTATCCTATTAGCTTATTTCGATTAAAAATCGCTTTAGATACACGGAAAATAATTACTTGATAGTTAAGACTGCAAATTTATTTTCTAGGCATAATGTCCGAGTAATGTAATGTTTCAAATAAGCGAGAAACGGAATATTTCACGATAAAAAATGTCTGTAATCGCGGCTCTGAAAGTTACGAGAAATACATTTTTTAAATGTTATTTTACTCAATGTTGTATTCATAGCTTTATGGCCTATGTATTTTATGTTTCGAGCGTGACTGTTAATCGCATACATTTACCAGAGTTACGGAGAACATGAATACTTATTTCTCTTTAATCGTACGAATAATAGATCCTTTTTTTTTTCTTCGAGTAATTAAATATTTTCAATTATTCCATTAATGCTAAATGATGATCATTGGTGATACATGTATAGTAAATTAAGTAAAATATACTTTGGTGATATAGTCCACGATATGAATTTATAAATATTATTTGTTATTATTGTATACATATATAACTATATAAAGACCAAAAATAGAATTCGTTTTAGCGCAGGATGTATAGAATTTAACCAAAAAATTATAAACATATAACAACTAATATTTTCAACGTCAGGCGTTGTGTTGATCAAGTTGAATCTTTAGAATGTAAGCGTCGCGAAGTATAACAATGCTGATAAACAATTTTACAGAAATATATATATATATATATATATAATGAAATTTCAGCAGTACTTTATCAAATCGTCGTCGTTATGAAACTTCGTGTAATTAAGTAATGCAGAATAATATTATCGTATTTCGTATAACGAGAACCACTGTTTTTTCTACACAAATTCTGTACATTTATATGTATGATTCAAAATATCTGAAGCTAATAGACTATATATGCCTCCGAACGGGGGAATGTATTACGTGCTCGCGGATCGAGGACAGAAGCGGCAAATTAAATTTATGCGAATCAGGGGACGTCGTTTCACTCTGTCGTTTATGATCGGGTGTTAAGTTGAATCTTTCGACACAAAAGGTAACGAAAGAAAGGTTGTACAAAACTGCGTGTAAATAGTCAATATGGGAGACCTTGTTATGTATATATGTATATTGTACAATATCGAGGATTGAATTTTTACTTGATTACTATAACGTCTGAAACGAAAGACCAGACTTGCTATTGTCTTATTATTTAACGTTAGGTGTACTATCCAAATAAAAATAAAAATATTTATATTTTGTATTTTACATTATGCGTCTGATATCCTACGATGGACTCGCGTTGTGGTCTTCGAGCGAAGTTAGTGTATAATGTAAGATAAAGAGGACAATTCCTTGATTACTAAAAGCTTTCATTACGGTGATAAATAAACGCTATAACACGTAGAATAAAGATGAGATAGTTTTATACCGGTAGCTGTCTAATATCAATGCGTGTGATGCAGTTAAAAATAAAATTATACAGGGTGTTCGGCCAACCTTGGGAAAAATTTTAGTCCAGGATTCTAGAGGCCAAAATAAGACGAAAATTATGAATATTAATTTGTTGATGGAGGCTTCGTTAAAAAGTTATTATTTTAGGTTGCAGGGTCAATTATAATCATTTTTGGTAAATACACATACCTAAGAAATCCTACACATTTTCGAGAAAAAATTTCTTACCGAAAATCTAATTTTTCTTCCAGACCTAACCCAAATCTAATGCAGACCTAACCCAGACCTGACCCAAATCTAATGCAGACCTAACCCAGACCTAACCCAGACCTGACCCAAACCTAACCTAGACCTAACCCAAACCTAACCCAAACCTAACCCAAACCTAATCCAGACCTAACCCAAACCTAACCCAAACCTAACCCAGACCAAGGTGCCTAAATTTTTCGACGAAAAAAAAACATTTCAAATCGGTCTGGAATAATTATTTTTATTTGCAGGGATCAATTACAATCATTTTTGGTCATTAGACATACCCTCAAAATCCTACCCACTTTTGAGAAAAAAATTCGAGAAGGTGTGAAATTTTTCGACAAAATTAAAAAATTTCAAATCGTTCTGGAAAAATTATTTTTATTTGCAGGGATCAGTTACAATCATTTTTGGTCATTAGACATACCCTCAAAATCCTACCCACTTTTGAGAAAAAAATTCGAGAAGGTGTGAAATTTTTCGACAAAATTAAAAAATTTCAAATCGTTCTGGAAAAATTATTTTTATTTGCAGGGATCAGTTACAATCATTTTTGGTCATTAGACATACCCTCAAAATCCTACCCACTTTTGAGAAAAAAATTCGAAAAAGTGTGAAATTTTTCGACGTAAAATAATAATTTCAAATCGTTCTGGAAAAATTATTCTCGATTGCGGGGATCGATTACAATCATTTTTGGTGAATAGACATACCCCCGAAATCCTGCGCATTTTTGAGAAAAAAATTCAGCACAGGCGGAACTTTAAACGTTAATAACTTTTTAACTAAGCCTCCATCAACAAATTGGTGTTCTTGATTTTTGTTTTATTTTGGCCTCTAGAATCTCCCATTAAAATTTTTCCCAGTGGTGGCCGAACACCCTGTATATTCAAGCGTACGTAGCATATTACAGGTTATAACGTGGAAACGGTTTGCATCGGCCAAAGAAACAGGTCGGCCTCACAGCGACTCTCTAATCGCTTTAAGTAGTTTACCGACGAGTATCTTAGTTAACGGCAAAGAAATAGTAAGACGTCGGGAAGGATAAGTCCGAAGATAAATACATTGACCTTCGAAGGAATTTACTTATTAGATCGAGCCGAGACGATGTCGTCAGTTCGTGACAATCCTTGGGAAAATATTTCAATCGTACGAAGAGAAACAAAATTAGTTTCCGAGATAAATATTTTCTTGCGTTGTCAGTAAGAAACGATTGAATTTACGAAAGTGTTCCGAGGTGTGTCGTTTCTCTTTTGGGGAAAACGAGCGTGATCGGGAACGACCGTGAAACGAATTCTTGGCACGAATTATCTGTATCGGCGAGGTGACAGGAAAAACAAAAAGCTGGATTCCGTAGCGATTAGCTCGAGCTGAAGTGAGTAAGAGCGAGAGTGGTGGGGGCGAGCGAGAGGCGGGGCGTTTGCAAAAGGGGGCAAAGTAAGAAAGTTCCGCGGTTGCACAGAGGAAAAGAGGTTCTAACGGCGTGTCCGTTGAGAGAGAACGAGAGTGGCCGCGCGTGACCGGCACAATGCCGTTTGAATTCGTCTCCTTGTTGTGTGGAGAAAAAATCGCTCGGAGACGGCCGCGATGTCGAGGAAAGATCGTGCCTCGCTCATCGTGTAGTTCGGCCCTCTCCAACCTTCCGAGGCAGCCTCGTCCTCTCCACCTTCGCTATCGCAGCAACCCCGATTCTTTCCGTCGCCTCTCTTTGGAGGATCTTTTCTTACTCCATCCTCTCGATCTCTCTTCTTTCGCTCGCACGACGATCACCTTCGACGTGTCCCTTCCCCGCGTCGCGGCTTGGGCTTAGAAGCGGGCCAACTCGTCGGGCACGTTCGACGCCCGACGAGTTGGCTTCGAATTCCGACACGTATGCAACTAATCGACGAACACTCGCGTAACGTATTGTATTTCATTCCGTTACGATCCGGCGAAAACGATAGTCGCAATTAAGACAGATTAGCCCCTTTGTCCAGGTAATCGCGATAGGTTATGTTCGGGACCTTGTCGCAAAGCGGATCGAAGAAAGTCTAATGTAGGAGAACAATCGGCTATGAATAGGAACGATTTGAGGATCATTGTTTTTTATGTTCTGTATTTTTGTTAAACGATTCAATTTTATTTACACTGTTCTGGATTTGTAATTGTCGGATAGAATTCGATAAGTCTTGAAAGTTTGATGGAAACGAGTAAGGTTTATTGTTTTATTGTTCGGAGTTTCATTGCTTATAATTTAGCTTTGGTAAAGTGAACGTGAAATTGATGACGCGAAAGAGGAATATTCGAATTGGAGAAGGGCGTGCAGCCCATTCCAGTGGCCAAGGTGTCAATTTGTAAATGCATTCGTCACGGCCCCTGGCGTCAATCGGCTGCTAGGAATAATTTATGAACGTCCAGTACACGTATTGGGCACTCGTGCCGAAAGGGTTAACCAATGTGGCCTAGGGGCGCCATTACCTAATGTGGCCTAAGGGCGCAATATACCTCTTCGAGTCGGATTTAAGCGTACCACGTGGATATATTGTACAAATTTTCGGACACTTCAGAAATATCCACACGAAACCGGAAGTTATATATCAATTATCAATTAATATCGATTGTGAGTATAATTTTGAAATTACAATCGAATAAATCGTGTTACACGTTATTCTAGAAGCCAAAATAAGATGAAAATCAAGAATACCAATTTGTTGATGGAGGCTTTGTTAAAAAGTTGTTAACGTTTAAAGTTCCGCCAGTACTGAATTTTTTTTTCGAAAATGCGCAGGATTTCGGGGGTATGTCTATTCACCAAAAATTATTGTAATCGACCCCCGCAACTAAAAATAATTTTTTTAGAATAATTTGAAATTTTTTAATTTCGTTGAAAAATTTCATACCTTCTCGAATTTTTTTCTAGAAAATGCGCAGGATTTCGGGGGTATGTCTATTCACCAAGAATGATTATAATTGACCCCCGCGACCGAAAATAATTTTTCCAGAACGATTTGAAATTTTTCATTTTCGTCGAAAAATTTCATACCTTCTCGAATTTTTTTCTAGAAAATGGGTAGGATTTCGAGGGTATGTCTATTCACCAAAAATTATTGTAATCGACTCCTGCGACCGAAAATAATTTTTCCAGAACGATTTGAAATTTTTCATTTTCGTCGAAAAATTTCATACCTTCTCGAATTTTTTTCTAGAAAGTGGGTAGGATTTCGAGGGTATGTCTATTCACCAAAAATTATTATAATTGACCCCCGCGACCGAAAATAATTTTTCCAGAACGATTTGTAATTTTTTTCCCCCGTCGAAAAATTTCATACCTTCTCGAATTTTTTTTTAGAAAGTGGGTAGGATTTCGAGGGTATGTCTATTCACCAAAAATTATTGTAATCGACCCCTGCGACCGAAAATAATTTTTCCAGAACGATTTGAAAGTTTTCATTTTCGTTGAAAAATTTCATACCTTCTCGAATTTTTTTCTAGAAAGTGAGTAGGATTTCGAGGGTATGTCTATTCACCAAAAATTATTGTAATCGACCCCCGCGACCGAAAATAATTTTTCCGGAACGATTTGAAATTTTTGAATATAATTGTTAATAACTTATATTTAACAACGATAATAGAAAATTAGGAAGTCGTTGTCGATTGGACGAAATCGAAGCAAGATCGCTTCAAAAATTTTCTAGCTTTCTAACCTATTTCTCGTTCTACGAACTTATCTTATCGAATTATCGAGAACGGGGAAAAAAGTAGAAGGCATATTTATTTCATTACCGATATAGCGAGTAATTGTTATAACGAAGAAATTCCTGCCGGTTCTCCTGGTGCTTGTTATAACCCAGTTCGACTGTAATTAAAATGTGCCGTAAATACGGATCGATTTAACGATATACGGCCCGCGTACATATTCTGTAATTTACAAATAATTGCGACGCGGTCGGGGTCTCCGAGTTTTCATACTTATCGATGATAGATCCCCTAAGCGGGAACGAATAACGCGTTAGGAAATTTTGCGCCCGACGGAGAATAATGCAACTCGAAATTTCTGCTTCTTGTCAGCTTTACTCGTAAATCATTCTGTCGGACGATAATCTCCCCGTAAGCGAGTTAATCGCAATCTGAACGAAGCGAAAGAAAGTCGTGTACTCTTTTTCGTGACTCACGGACCGTGGCTCCATTGCTGTAGTGGCGATATCTCGCGATACCGATGAGCAACAATGTACTTCCATAGAACGCTGTATCGAGCTCGTGATTCACCCGGTACAAAGTTTCACAAACTACGTTAAAATCCATCAGAGTCACAGGATTTAGGTACCCCACGATACTGATAATAATTATAATTTTATTTAATTTTGAAACTTAATTTTGGAAAGACTGTTCGGTATAATTTAAATTGAATTTCGCGCGTCTGTCGAGTTTGAGCTCTTTTTGTTGTTTCCCCTGTCCTCGATTCACCGTCGAAGTGGGTCTCGCACGTTTGGATAGAATCTGGCGTACGTTCGTACGAAACAAACTACGGAAGCTTCCCCTATAGTCCCGCAGTTGAATTTTAACAAAGTTCGCATTCTCGCGAGATAATGTGTCTTCGGCGCGATGCAGTTTGCTCGGCGCTTTGTTGTTGTAACCGTTTCCGCCATAATCAAGAAGGAAAATAACCGTTGCGTAATGCTTGGTGCGTCATGTTAAAAACAAGCATTTTCAATGAACGCGTAACAATTAACGTTCGTTACGTAAGATCTTACCGAAGCTCTACTGTAAACGTAGCGGCGTGATTGAACAACAAAGTAACATCACAGTCTCTCGAAATGAAATGCACACTGAATAACGAAAGTATTCGAATGGCGGAGTAACAGAGAAATTGTTCAGTACATTGCCTTTTAACGTAATACTTTCTAATAACGCGAAGTTTCAACTACTCTGTGTTTAAATGTTTTCGTTAAAGCTGTAAAATAGTTGCATTACGAAAACGCAATTACTGTACCAGTGCGGATAATGTAGTCGCGTTTCACCGTTTTCCCACTGGCGGCGCTAGTAGCAGGTGACAACTATTTTCCCCTGTCAGAAAGGTTATGAGAACTACACAGGCACTCGAGTGCGTTAAAAATATCTGCGAATTATCGGTTCGACTTTCAACGATCACGAAATAGCAAGCTGCAAACATATCGATAGGATTCGAAGCAAGAAAGTACATGAAATTCGAATGTCTTCGTAGAAATGGCGTAACGTGTAAGCATTTCTTAATTTGTTGGTTAAAGCGGGGCCCCGGTAACTCGCCTTGTGTCGAGATTCCTGCGAACGAAACGTTTTTGTTCGCGTTCGATAGCGGACACGGTGTACGGCTATTAAAGTAACGAATTGCGTACGTACAGAAACAAACTGGTACGCGTGGTGACCCAATTCTGAGATATCGCGCGCAAACGAAACATTTATTTTTACGTTGCACTCTTTTTTTTTCGCACGAGTCCGCGTTCTTAGTGATTTTTTTTTTCCCCCCGCGACTGTAAAAATGGCGTCGAGCGCGGTTTCGAAGCAAGTTAAACCGCATAGGTTATATCGGAACTTACGCTTTCTATATAGATTTGGGATAAAGGATCCCGTTTAATGCGGTCCTAAACTCTTTTACTTAAAACACACGGAACGTTCGAACGGATATTTCGCGCGTTACGACCCTATATATCCCGACGCGCGGCGCAAAAATATGCGTTTTGTTATTAAGCTTTCGAGACTGTTAAATTTTTATAACCTCCATCAGGATTTCGCGTCTGGAACTTTTATAGGAGCAGACGCGCAGGTACGGTGATTGCGACACTGGCAACGTGCCGACAGTATCGTTCTTAGAAGTGTTTTCGAGTCCCTCTCGAGGGACAAGTATTCTGCGGAAAAAAGACCTCCCTTGCGTGTAGTGCGGTACCGCCACTCCTCTTGCAATCAAATCGGGACCCAGATTTCACGTGGAGAGGTTTCGAGAAAATTTTATTCCCGGAACGGGTCGAATTCGAGTTGTTCGTGCGGGTTTTTAATCGCACGAACGACGTTCGTTTAAATCGACAGAGCCACGAGAAATCTAAACAACGATAGGGGCGATCTCGTTGCAAGAGTGGTAGTACTGTATGGTTTCCAAAACAGGCAGGGAATTTACCATTTTAGGATGCACGCGAAAGAATGTCTTCAATTGTAAAAATTGTGCATTCTTAATTTTTTCAAGCATTTATATATTTATAGAGGGTGTTAGACGAAAATCAAAAATACAAATTTGTTAATGGAGGCCTTGTTAAAAAAGTTATTAACGTTTAAAGTTCTGACAGTACTGAATTTTTTTCTCGAAAATGCGCAGGATTTCGGGGGTATGTCTATTGACCAAAAATGATTGTAATTGACCCTCACATCTAACAATATTTTTTTCAGAACGATTTGAAATTTTTTAATTTCACCGAAAAATTTCAGCATTTTCTTGAATTTTTTTCTAGAAACTGAGTAGGATTTTGGGGGTATGTGTATTCACCAAAAATACTTGTAATTGTCTCCCACTACTAAAAATAATTTTTTAAGAACGATTTGAAAAATTTTTCTTTCGCCGAAATATTTCACACCTTCGCGAATTTTTTCCTAGATACTGGGTAGGATTTCGGTGGTATGTCTATTCACCAAAAATAATTGTAAATGACCCCCGCTGCCGAAAATAATTTTTCCAGAACGATTTGTAATTTTTTTTTTCCGTCGAAAAATTTCATACCTTCTCGAATTTTTTTCTAGAAAGTGGGTAGGTTTTCGGGGGTATATGTAATGACCAAAAATGATTGTATTTGACCCCCGTAACCGAAAATAATTTTTCCAGAATAATTTGAAATATTTTAATTTCGCCGAAAATTTGTCAACCTTCCTGAATTTTTTTCTCGTAAATGGATAGGATTTCGGAGGTATGTCTGTTCACCAAAAATAATTGTAAATGACCCCCGCTGGCGAAAATAATTTTTCCAGAACGATTTGAAATTTTTGAATTTAATTGTTAATAACTTTTTAACGAAGGCTCAGTCAATAAATTGATATTCTTGATTTTCGTCTTATTTTGGCCTCTAGAATCCCACGGGTGGCCGAACACCTTCTATATCTGTACTAATATACTCATATGTTTAGTTTTTCAGATCGTAGAGATAGCGCTTGACGACGACGAGCAAAATTCTCATCTAAATAGAATGAAGTATTACACAATGAAGAAATAAAAAATTTACGATGGTTTCATTTTGTATTATTCGAATGAAATTTTCCCTTAAGGGGGTAGTCTAGTCTGGAAGAGAAATAGTGGGGCATCTTGGAAATTTTGCGAAGGAAATATTATGGAGCATACCAGTTCGACACTTTGCTATTTACACGTATCTTTTCCGAGTTACACGAATTGTTGCGTACACACATACGCGATTCGAAACTACAAGAAATTCAAAATTCATAAAAACCTCTGTTTTATTTTATAAATTTTGTCGACGGTATTTACAGAATGCATCGAGAGCAAGTTTTGGATTTAAATTAAGTGGAATGGATGAAGGAGCGGACATCGTCTGGAGAAATTAACGCACGAGCGTCGAAAGCAAAGTTGGACGCTACGAGACGGCGTGAGGGACCTGTGCGGTGGAAACGGGAGCAGAGGGTACAACTGAAACGTCTCGCGAGAACAACAGAGACATTCTATGCTCGTTTCCAGGGTACGCGATGCACGAAAGTCCCTGAAACCCCAGCATCAAAGTAAAAAAATAAAAAAAAAGAGACAACAGAGTTGAAGTTGAAAGAATGGAAACCTCGAAATCAAGACTCGTCGCGTACAAGATACTTATGTATAATTATATTGCCGTTTATATACACCGAAGTGGGATTGTACTACAATACAAAAAGGTCCATCGTAATTGTTTATTCCATAGTCGATCTCCCTTAAAAATAAAAACCTATGAACGTTACGCAGTTTGTTACATTTTTGCTTTTTTTAGTTTAGTTCCCGAAGCGAGCCCGGAACGAGGTTGGACGAACCATACTCAAGGACGAAAGTTCGTAGCATGTAATCGTTTCCAGTAACCATCGAACGGAGTATATCGTTGCTTAAGATTTCGAACAGTCAAGGTACTTTTGCCAGAATTTACGGGTGGTTCGACGAAATAAAAAAACACAGAATTTTCTATCGCGACTCGATCACTGCTCCTCCGTCCCGTTCGACCTACAGAATTACCATTCGATGGCCGAACACTGTACAGAGAATCTTCCGTTCCATGGTGCGTTCACACCTAGACGTTCGAGACACCACTACAAGATAAACCTGCCACTCGATACGGAACAATCGGACCCCGGACTGGCGTAAAAAATGTCCCCGAATGACGTGTGCTTGTTTGTGTGCAGTACAGGCACACAACCGTACCGGGTAACGGGGCAGGATACGCGGCGGTGAGTTTTGGAAAGGAACCCCTGAATATTTTACGGCCCCCGAGCCGGTGTACCCCCCTCAAGAAGAGCAAGAAGTGGCAGTAAAAAGCGACGAGGGTGACTTCAGGGGGTTACCAACGCGGCTTGACCGAGTAACAATCAAATAGGCTAGCCGTCCGCGTGACTAACCCGTTGCCGCTGCTGCAGCTGCTCGCGAATTATCGATTCGCGAAAATTTCCCTTCGTCCATGGACATGCGCGCGGGCGCGCTCCACGGCAACACTCTCGACCCGAGAGATCACCCAGCGAGAGAGAGAGAGAAAGAGAAAGAGACTGAGCGAAAAAGAGAGAGGATTGGGAGGGGGAAGAGAGAGAGAGAGAGAGCATGCAACGTCCTTGGTTGTAGGATACGCCTTCGCGCGTATGCGTAGATCCGTGCGCAAGGAAACGTGCTCTCGGCTCTCTGGGATACCTAAACGCGGTACATGCGCCCTGTGTCTTTAATGTCGCATCATCGGCAGGTATAGTCGCTGGGAACAGATATAGCGAGCCACTCGGGACGACATAAAATTTGAAACAATCGTTTTGGCCAGGCCAGCGAGAAGAATGGAATTCCAGTTTAACTGGGAGACCAAGGGAGGGGGAAGAAAAGCTATATCCCTCTATTTCTCTCTCCTTCGCTCCTGTTTATTCGATTGTTTTCTTTTTTTCTTTCCCCCCTCCCCACGCATTGTTCCGTCCACTTAGACCCTTCGTCGTGGCTCGCTTGGTTAACGACTTCGTCGTCTCTGGCGGCGACCGTGCACGGTCTCGTTGCATCCGATGGTTTCTTTTCTATCCGTTCTTCTTCCGTCGAACGCCCGAAAAGACAAATCCCATCGATTTTGCGGGGTTTTCTGGCTCGAGGAAGGTGTCGATTCTTACGCGACATCGTGATTTCGCGTTCCAAAAGGCATCGAACGATCACTTATTTGTCATTATTGCTAATTTTCTATTACAACGAGGAAAGGTACACAAGGGTGTAAGCGGAAGGGTCTCGAGATTGTAGCTTCTCCTCAGTTGCGCGGGACACTTTGATCAACGCTTACCCCCTTGCCTTGCGTATTTAATTTCCAACTGTGCGTGGCAGAAGCGACACCAAGGTTTGCCCCGGTAGACCTGTCACGTCTTCGAGACGTCTTGGTCATTGCAAGCTAAGGGGTTAAGGGGCCATTCTACCTTGTAGGCACGAAAAATACATGTTTCTTTGCGATTTTTTTGGGGGGCCTATTAAAGAGCGATTAATTCCAGCTTTTGTGGACACATTTATTATATATTTAGCTATATTTACGAATTTTTGCAACGCATAATATCAATAAGGTAGTAGTAATGGTAGTATGTAAGGTAGTATTTTGTAAGCAAGTTATTCGAAATCCAAAAACCATTCTACCTTGTAGGCACGAAAAATACATGTTTCTTTGCGATTTTTTTGGGGGGCCTATTAAAGAGCGATTAATTCCAGCTTTTGTAGACACATTTATTATATATTTAGCTATATTTACGAATTTTTGCAACGCATAATATCAATAAGGTAGTAGTAATGGTAGTATGTAAGGTAGTATTTTGTAAGCAAGTTATTCGAAATCCAAAAACCAACGATATTCTTAATACAGATGAGTGTGGTTATAGCATGAACGAGGGTCTTTTCAAAAAAACAAAAAATGGCAATATTGGTAGCTATTTTACGATAAAATAGTGAATATTTTCATATATTCCGTTGCTTTTTTGTTAATAAAAGAAAATGTATTGCATGTATCGCAACTATCCTAGTTCATACTATAGGGGGACCAGTTCTAAAGATACTGTATAAATTTCATGTTGATATCTTGAATAGTTTTTTTGTTATCACATACGCAGTGCTGAAAAATGTAGTTTCTCTCGAAACAGCTTTAAAGTTTCACGTCCAGTTGTTATAACTTCGTTAGTTTTCCGAATTTCAATTTAATACTTGGTAGATATATCTTCGAGACTACATGCTAGAAGACGATGCAAAAAAAAATTCGGTTTTTAAAAATCCCACAAGGTAGAAAGGCCCCCTAAAACGCAGGACAACCGTATCCAAACTAATTCGACGATTCTTTATATACGGTTAGAGAAAAATTGAACAGATCGAGAGCACAGGTGTGCATCGCCGTGGCGTTCTGTCGTTCCACGTTGACGAGGTAATTGGCTTCCCCGCGACCTTCGGGAAAATTCCTCCCAAGCTTGATTCGTAACTTTTCAGCTTCCTCGTGATCGATCGTCCGCGGTTCGAGGAGGCTGGATCGGTTCTCGACCGCGTTCCGTTCAGAGGGATTCGATCGATCGGGCAGAAGCCACCGGTTACGGTTATATCGTCGCGTAAAAATACGGCCGGTTCGTAGGATTCCGGTGGAGCGCGGTTCGTTTGCGTCCCAGAATAGACGGAAGACGCGATCAAATATTCCGCAATCGAATATACGATTTCACGGCGTATCGAGGGGTATTTTTATTAGCGAGCCCCGAAGTCGATCGAGTGCGCTTCGATCGTCGAGAGAGGGAGTGGCGAAGCTGCAAAATAATGCAGGCCCCGCGGTCAGGAACGCGTTTAAATCTCGGCGTTCGGCCCTCTTCGACTGTTACCGTTTGCATTCCCCCCACTCTTCTCGTTCTCTATCTCCCCTCCTCCCCTATTCTCGTACGTAGGGGAAACCTAAATTCCATCCAGGAACCTCCTGACCAACTATCCCGCCCGTACGCTATTGCTAGAACCAGCGTTATCCGAGATTCTTTTTTTACCATCGACCGGTTGCAAAATATCCACGATACGGTCGCCACGAACCCTTGGAAGCCGGGTGGTTCGAGGCGAGCCTGGGAATTATTTTTATCCGTAATGAAATTTTCGTCTCGCGCAGGTCTCGAGAAGGAATCGCGCATCTCGATTTTTAGTACGTGTTTCCCTACGTTTTACTACGCGTGAGAAACTTTTTAATTCCACGGTAGTAGATACGGTCCTGATTGGACGATCGAATCGACTGATATTTAGGAAGCATCATTTTGACTGCCACGTCAAACATAAATGGCTGACAGGATTTATCATTATTATACTCGAGAAATTAATTCTCACGTTCAGACGTCGAGGGAAATAAATTTGAACAGAGTTTGTGAATGTTAACAAGGTTATGGAAATAAGTACTGAAACAAATTTTAGGTTATGTAGGTTACAATGGTCTAAAATCAAAATTTTACTCTTGCAAAATATTATACTGTTTTGATCTGCCGGTGAACGTGTTAGTGAGTGGAAGATTAGCTATTTTTTGGGTCCCCTTCGATATAATCGTAACGAGAACGAATAATATCGGAATTTTAGGTAGAAAGCTATCGAATGATCTTCTGACCGGTGGCCGGGACTGTTAAGGGGCGACCTCTATGTAGAAATCCGAAATTAAGCCGATTTTCAAGAATTATTTCGAAGGATAAAGAATTGATAAATATTTGTAAGGTTTTGAGGGCTGTTTAGAATATACTTTAATTTCATTTTGCAATTTTTTTTTTGTTCAAATAAAATACAAAATGGCGGAGATACAGAATGATTTGCTAGAAGCATCCCAAGTTGTCTTCTAAAAGATATGATTAGTATATAACAATAGTAAATGGATGAACCGGAAGATATTGAAAGAATATTAAAAATTGGAAAAATGGCAGACCTCGGGGGCAAAAAACTTAATATTTCAAAGAAGATTTGTATTCGTTCTTTCGTGCAGCTCGAGCAAAATGACTATTTCGAGGAAGCAGAAGGATCATTATACGGTACTGGAATAGCAGATCAGCCAGAAAGCCACAAAATCATACATATTTCTCTTGTCGAAACTTTAAAACGCGATTCACTCGAAACTTCTTTTTTCGCCAAGTTCAAAATCGGTGTACACGATTACTCGAAAACTACTCAACTTGTCCGACTGAAATTTAATACACATTTTAATGGTAGTAATGTCTCGTGGATGAACTTAAAAGTAAGTTAAAAGTCACGGAAGTTAACCTCATTTTTAATGCAAAAACGAATACAAGTCTTCTCTGAAATATTAAGCTTTTTGCTCCGAGGTCTGCCATTTTTCCAATTTTTAATTTTCTTTCGATATCTTCGGTTCATCCATTTAGCAGATTCGAACAATAAAAACCGACACTAGAGTCTACACCGTTTTCAAAAGACGTCTTGCAACGTCTCTAGCAAATCATACTGTATCTCTGCCATTTTGCATTCTATTCGAACAAAAAAAATTGCAAAATGAAATCGAAGTATATTCCAAATAGTCCTCGAAACCTTACAAATATTTATGAATTCTTTATCCTTCGAAATAATTCTTGAAAATCGGCTTAATTTTGGATTTCTACATAGAGGTCGTATTCGCAGTACTGCGATGTTACCGCCAGGTGGCGAAGCTTCTCGAGCGCTTTCTCGCGAGAGAATTGCATTATCGCGGATATATATGTCAGGACGATCGTCTCGTCATAAATTGCATTTGCACAAGGTCGAGACAGGGCATGGTAGTGTAGAAGAATGCGAAATAGAAATAAAATTAATGGCGAGCAATGACCGCGAATAAAACACGTCAATCTTGTTTAACGGTCAATTTACTTCTAATACACAATAGTTTTCGGCCGTCGTTAGGGGACTCAACTGTTCTCACAAACGGTAAACGGCAATTCAAACATCGAATGCCCGAATGCCTACAGTAGTTATAAATAAAACAGATATCCAATTGAATTTATTTGTCCCTCTGCCTGTTCAAATTGCTCTATTTTTTAATGAACGTAAATTTCAAATAAAACAAAATTGAAATATAATTCGGGAGTGCAAGGGGTTGAGAAGAGGGGGAGGATATGCACATAACAATGAATTATTCCCGAATCCGTTCGTTCGAATCGAAATTCTATGGAGAAATGAATAATGCACGCCATAGACTGCACGGATTAGGAATGCCTCGGTAATACTGTGTTTACGAGTACGCGGATAACGGACATAGAAGAAGAGGAAAAGGTACGGAGGCTTTTCGTGTCCGATTTCTTGGAAAATAATACCTGTGTGGTTTAATTTCGTTTGGTTTTTAAGGTCCGTTCGCAACGTTTACGCGCTGGCTGCAATTACTAGAAAATCCAGAGACCGGTATTCGACAAACAGCAAGAGATATCGATCGCAGTTCGGATCATCGAACATCACAAGCGCGACGATATCATTCGTGCCCTCGGTATCGCCGCATCAGCAGATTTTCAAAGTCGCCATTCGTTTTCGCGCACAGGAGGACCAAGCAGCTAATTAATCACGACGATTCTATTTCCCGATAAAGCGTAATTTACCGTCGCGTTTAAACAGACATTATTCGCGTTGTTGGTCCCTTAGAAATCCACGCCCAGGTTCATCGAACCATATCTCTTTGTCAATTATTATCTTTACATTCGAGTTTAAATAATATCGACCGGGGTGTCTTGATATTTCGCGAGTTTCGACTTTTCGACGCGAGAAAATTCGAAAAAAAACGTAGCAACACCAGGGAAGCTTTGCAACACCGTTGCCAGCCTTTTGACAAAAGAATTCCGCGTTTTAATGTGCAAAGAATTTGAACAACTGTGCCCCCGTATTAGCCACAGTGTCGAAAAAACATGAATTGTTTAGAATTATTTAAATTGAAATATCTCCCGAACTACTAATTTTTCGACGTTACACAGTTAGTACTTTTTTATAACGATTGTCCAGCTGAATCGATCGATGTATTAAAAAATACCTCGTTCCATTTAAAAAAACAAAGTTGACCTTTGTATGACCTTTACGCGTCCACTCACGGAAAAAACTAATAACATCAGAATATGCTCCACTCGATACCATTCAAGCCTCCGCTGAAACATTTTTTGTTACGGGTAACAATAGCGAGAAAATCAAGATGTCAAAATCGGGTGAGACACCCTGTATACAGGGTGGTCCACGCAATTGTTTCAAGTCATAACTCCGTTATTATTGCATTCACGAAAAAATGCCAAAGGAGAAAGGTAAATGGTTCGAAGTGCACTACATCCGTAGGCCTTTAAATTTTTTTTCGATGCAGCAGTGCATGTGCAATTAACAATTGCATAATTTCTTTAAATAGAAATGCATATTTTTTTTTACACAGATCGATTCTTTTCTTCATTCTGCGTAAAAAATGATTAGGGTACCATGGCCAAAAAATTATTGGATCTCGAGATTATTTTCGAGATATACTTTATATATTATAAAGACATTTTTCGAAAATATCTCGAGATCCAATAATTTTTTGGCCATGGTACTCTAATCATTTTTTACGCAGAATGAAGAAAAGAATCGATCTGTGTAAAAAAAAATATGCATTTCTATTTAAAGAAATTATGCAATTGTTAATTGCACATGCACTGCTGCATCGAAAAAAAATTTAAAGGCCTACGGATGTAGTGCACTTCGAACCATTTACCTTTCTCCTTTGGCATTTTTTCGTGAATGCAATAATAACGGAGTTGTGGCGTCGCCTCCCATGCTCGCCGCCAGAGGGCTCGCGCTCTCACAAGCACTCGACCGACCCCTGTGTATACATATACATTCCTCGAACGACTTCCCAATATCCCAGTCTTCTAAGGCAGGGCCTGCTAGAAAGCCTTACTGATGAGTCCACTGGCAGGCCCCGGACGAAACGCGCCCCCTACTTTCCTTTTCTGTCCTCCTACGATTCTCACGAGTTCCTACCCGCAGCGAAGCAACGCCACAGAGAGTTATGACTTGTAACAATTGCGTGGACCCGTCGAAGAAGGAATTGTTCGAGGAAAAAGGGGGTAAGAAACAGGAGTCGAGCAGATCGCTGGGGCTCTTGCGGCGTTTCCTATATCGCGATTCGGTGCGATCCAACCCCTGCAAACTCGGCGCATCGCCGTGTCGAGGGGATCTGGGGGAGGGGGGGAAAAAAAGAAAAAAAAAAGGTAGGCCAGCGAACAGAGCGAAGGCCATCGGAATCGAGCGGAGGGGGGCGACTCGCGTCCGGTCGCGGCGAGCAATTATAACTACTTTTCCACTCGATCTCGATGGTATTAGGTCGGCCGAGAACCGAGGCGCGAAGTCGTAGCCCGAAGGGGGGTTGCCTACGCGATCTCCGTCGGTCTTTCTCAGCCTCTCGACCTCGCGCGTCGATCGAAGCCGACGGCGTCGCGTCGCGTGGACGGAGTATCCGACACAACCCCGGGAACACGTCGGAATAACTCGCGGGACACCCCCCCGGAGATCGGAGATCGGAGATCTTCCCCGCTAACCGATCTCGATTTCTCTAATTTTTTTTTTTTTTCTTCTTCAACCACCCTTCCTCCTCCTCCGTTCTCGAAGAGCGGAGGAGGAGGACGGTGACGAAAGAGCGTTCCGCGAGAATCGAGGCGTGCACGGTGGGAATCGTTCGAGGGTAGACACAGAAGGGTATATCGGGGTGGGGTTTCAGGGCAGCGCGAGAAACAGCGAGGAGGGGAGACGCGGCGGAGTCGACGGTCGTCGACGGTGGTGGGAACGGGCGGTCTGCACGGGGGCAGAAGGCAACCGGCGGCGTGTGTACCGTTGTTTTTAGCCCGAGAGACGGAAAGACACGCGGAGAAGGACGGACGAACCCCCGTTGGGAGGGTTGGAGGGGGGGTGAACCGAGTACCAGGGGCGGAGGAGGGGGTGTCGCGGATGCTGCGCGGGCGGGTGCGGAGGAAGGAGCGTCGAGGAGCCGAAAAGCGATCCAGGGGAATGCCGCGGAGAAAGAGAGTCCGGAGGCGGGTGGCAAGGGCATCGAGGGTCGTTGGCGGAGTAGGGGGGGAGGGGAACGAAGGGTAGAATCGAGGCGAAGGTGGCGAAGCTACCCGGGACGGGAACGGCAAAAAGGAAGATGGCGGTCCTGGCGACACTTTTCCGTACCGTCTCGTTCCTCGACGCGCCGTTCCTCTCTGATGGGACCGAGAAGGTACCAAACACGGTCGTGTAGTCGATTCGTAGCGGATTCCCGGAAAGAATCCGCGCGCCGGCGAGTCGCTACGGTCGGTGGCTGCTCGCGAGGAACGGAAACGGATACAACGGTTAGAGGGGTAACGGGAACGGGAAGAGCAAGAGAGAGAGGGTGGATGGTAGAGCGCGCGCAAGCTTTCTCCCTGCAAAAGAGATCCACCGGTGATTACGACTACCGTGGATGCACGCACCGGAGGGCGATAGATAGCTCTGTGGGAGATAGAGACGCGCATGAGTTGGGGAGGGAGGATGGAGATGGGCGGCGCGGACAGGGGGGGGGGGGGAGGGTGGAGAGAGAAAAGCTCGAGGGTGAAAAGTAGCGGGAGATAGACGGGAGTCGGAGAGAGACGGGAGCAAGGAAGGGGCGAACCAGAGGGGTTACGGGGGTCGGTGGAGCGTGGTCGTGGAACGGTGGGGATAGAACGAAGGAGAATTTCGGGCGCGCGCCGTTGGATGTGTGAGTGCGTGCGGGGCACGCGCGCGCGCGCTTTCGAGTTGGAAAGACAGAAAGGCCTAGAGAGGAGCGAAGGCGCAGCGAAGTTTCCGTCGTCTCTCGAAGAGGGACCCGCTCCGGGTACGCTCGGTGTCCTCAGAACCGCGCAGTTGCTGGTGCGCGGCTACACGGGGTCGGTGTTACCGTGTCACGCGCGCACGACACCCCCCCGAACCAAAAAAAGAAGTGTGTACCGTGCGTGGAGAGAGAGGAGTCGTGCGTACGGGTGCCGTGGCCTGTGACTGGCCGTAACGCGTTCGCGGGACAACCTTGCTCGCGGGACGATTAAACCGCGGGACCGTGCCTCGGGGGGTACGAGGGGTGCCGCGCACGGAACAAGGAGGACATAGAGAGAGAGAGATAGTGCGTCGGGTAGGGAGGAGAGAAGGGGGAGGAGGGTAGGGGAAAAGGCTCGAAAAAGGGAATTTCGACTCGTCGTCGCGAGGACGGACGGTGCGGTGCTCTCGGTCGCGGGCTCTCGGGGCGCGAAAAGTGGATTCGTCGAGAGACCTCTCCTCGTACGTCGCGAACGACGCCCTTGTCCCTCTCCTTCGAAAATTGGTAGCCAAGGTGCGGACTACGGAGACACGGATTTTACTGGCAGGATGCTGCGCTAACGGCGGCGGTGCTGAGGGGCGCGCGCGTGTCGAAACCTCGGGGCCTGGGCTCGCGCGGGACGAAGCCACTACGGCGCGCGTGCAAATCATTCTCTCCGCGGACGCGTCTCTCTGCGACGAGACGCGATTATCGAAGGTGCGCCACCGTCGGTTGGAGAGTAAACGCGGAACGGCCGCCACGAGGAGCGATCCGGACTGCTCTTCTCCGCGTCAACGATACACAACCGATCGAACCAGCCACGGCAGACCGACCAATCTCGGAATCCGTCCGTTCGTAGTGGAATCGAGTGGAATCGTCGGATAAGAGGAGTGGATCGCGAGGAGGGACCAGGAATCAGGAACCAGTAACCAGGAACCGGGAGGAGGAACGTTCGAGCAGTCGTCGGTTTGGTGAACAGGGTCGTGAAGAACGAGAGATCCGACAACGGTCCTCTCGTCGCCGTTTATCGTCGTCCGGAGAGTCGCCGTCACGGAGTAGAGGAGCCGTGCGCGCGCTCGGCGGCGCGCGCGCGCGCGTGCTCTCCCGCGCGGATCCTGGTGCGCGGTACCATCGCCGAGGGTAGCGGAGCATAACCTCACTTTTCGTGTCCGTGGAAGGAATTCGGTGGTTGGTGTTCCGAGAGCACAAGTTCCTCGTTCGAGATACATACATATATATATATGTATATCCGTCGTTAAATAGTTGGAACGAGGTGTTTGGGGTGTTGGGTGTCCGTCTACCCGTAGCCCTACCGAGCACACGGGGGTGTGTCCATGAAGTCGAAGCAATGGGAAGGAGCGAGCGTACCGTCCCCGGTGGCCCGTAGACCGTCGCGGTTGACACGGTGGTACGCGTTGCCGTGTCGCCGGCAAGCGTGATCATCGAGGACGACCCGAGGGTGCGAAGAAACGGGCGAAGGGCTGGTAGTTTAGGATGCAGCATGAACCTCGGTGTCCGGTATTGGGAGCTGGCGAGCTTCGGAAGGGGGACTACGGTGTCCAGGTGCTTTCGCCGGTCGAGAGGTCTCAGGTCTCCGTTGTCCTCGGCACGAGCGGCGTCGGCGTCGTGGTCACCGGCGCTGCCGGCGCAGCAGGCGCAGCAGCAGCAGCAGCAACGACGGCGGCCGTCGTCGTCCTCGCGGTCCTCGGTGCCCTGCTGGTCGTTGTTGTCGAGAGCTGCCGTTCCCGGTGTGGTCGCTGCGCCGCGACGGTGTCGGAAGTGGCGGCCACCACCTGGCAGCAGACCGACGACGGGAACTGGTACGTCGAGAGGAGGCAGAACCAGAGGGAACGGTATCGTCGGTATCGTCGAGATCGCGGCCACGGTCGTCGGGAGGGCCAAGGCGAGATCGCGAACGAGGGCGTGCGGCACAAGGAGCTGGAAACGCAGGTGGCGCAACAGAAGGAAGAGACGGAAGCGTCGGATCGTACCTGGAGGAGGAGGAGGAGGCGGTGGCACGAGGATCTCGAGTGCGTCGAGTGCGCGTTCTTTTTGCCGGTCGACGATCGACGGGACCATCGTGGAGAACGTCCGAGGGGTACCTCGCGTCTGCTACAGGGGGACTTCTAAGGGCCCCGCCGACCCGGCTATCGGCTCCGGGATATCAACGAGCGGGGCTGACGCTGCTCCAACGGAGAACGATCGTCTCGATCGTACGCGGGAGGAGGCATCGTCCGACGGACCGGTCGCCGACGCCGCGTACCGCCGGTGGTTATTGGCGCTGGACGAGGACTCGTTCTTCGAGCCGTCGGCGGCTCGTCTCGCGTGCGGTACGCGCGATACAACCGAGACGATCGAGAGGAGGACGAGGAGCCAGAGAACGAGGAGAACGACGACGACGACGACGAAGACGACGACGACGAGGACGGGCCTCGAGCTTCGGCGGCAGCGATGCGGGACCTCCTGCAACCAGACGACGAGCACGCGAATCCGGATCGTCCAGGGCCTCGGTACCGCCGGAGCTCCAACAACCACCGAACCAACGAGACGGCTGGCCCACCACCGCGCTGGTTTACGATCGTCGACCGGGACGACGACCACCATCGGTACGAACGGGGGACGCTAGCGTTCCCGAGCTCCTCGTGCCCATGCGGCTCGATCCGCCCGGATTCACGGGACCACCCACGTCGAACGACCGGAGCAACGGGAACGACGATCGTTCCTCCACGAGCTTGCCTTTCGAGCTTCCATCGACCGGTTGCTTGCCCTGTCGTCGGTTCGCGTCGGTTCGGGACGGCCCCGATGGCCCTGATACCGGAAACGCCACTGCCTTTTACGTCACGCACGGTCCCGTTCGCCGTCGCGGTCCATCTTCCTCGTCCGCGTCGCGCCGCGGCCACGCGCCGACAACACCATGGAACCTACGGACGGGACGCGTCCACGATCGACCTCGGATCCCTGTCGCGAGCGACCCGATCGCCGCTTACACTGCCTACAACGACACCGCCGGCTCGTCACGCGGCAACCCTCGAGACGATCGCGACGCGTACCAAACGCGACGACGCGCCGGGACCGCCGCGCGAGTCGACCACACTGCCCGGTTCCAGGAGCCGATCGCCAACGGGAGACCAACCAGGCTGTCCAATTCGCGCGCGACCAAGTACGGATTGTTGTTCGTGTTGTATCTGCTTGCTTGGCCGTTGGTGTCCTCGACGAGTCCCGAGGGACTCGGTCACGGTACGTCCCTCGGCGGCCACGACGCGGGTATTCGCCATCGACGTAGCGACCCGCAGCACGCCACCTCGTCGATGTCGGTGTCGAGCGACGAGCGTTGCCGTCGCGCGCGTCACGAGCAAACGCGGCAAGATCGGAGAGAGGAGGCGGATGACGAGGGATCGTTTCGGGACGAGCACGAGCCGACGCATCCTTACAACGAATACAGCTGGGAGGTGAACCAAGTGAATCCTTGGCTATCGGCCTGCGACCTGGCGGGACCAGCGCCGGCCGATCTTCAGGGTAGCTGCGGACCACCGGAGGTGCCCAAGAACTGCCCGAACGCCTGCACGATCGACGACGGGGACGCGGACGCGGACACGAACGAGTTCCGGCGTGTGATCGAGAAGGTCGAGGTCACAGAGAGGATGAGGGAAAGCTGGTCGATCGACGAGGACCGTACCGGGTCGAACGGCGGTGGTACGAAGAACGGAAACGGTCGCGGGAGACCCGATGGCGTACGGACGGCTCCGGAACAGTGCCTTTTTTATCTCGAGGAGTCGCATAAGAGGGACATCTGTCGGGATGATTTTGGCCGGAGCAGTACGCGAAGTTTTTTAACCCCGAGGGAGAATCGATATTGGTTCACGAGCGGGTTGCGTCTGCGGCACTGCTGCGAGCACGCGGTGGTCAACGCCCTGGCACCCGGCAAGGGCGGTCCGCTCGAGAACGTGCTAAATGGTGGCCAGAAGTGCGCCGATGCCCTGGACAAGCTGTTGCTCGTCGATGCGTTAGCCGCGAGATTACATTGTGAGTTCGAGGAAGTGCTGGCGCGATACGACTGCGCTCAGCCCTATTCGGTCATCTTCAACTGCACCCATTGCAAGGTAAGACAATCTACTGTTCCTAATGGGTTATCCTTTGGCAAATTCTGCCACGCGGTATTTACAGAGACTCAGCCAGAAGTTTGGTCGTTCGGATTCTCAGCTTTCCTAACTGTATTCTGCCACCCATGGTCTTTATGCACCGAGGGTAAATTGGACCAAATTTGGTGCTCGTATTGCAACTCAATTTGTCCCAATGTGGGGGACAAGTCGTTCAGTTTGAAATTTTTCCCCTATTTTTCTCGAGTATTTCTAACTATATTTTCTCACCCCTTGTTCTTATGCATCAAGGGTGAATTGAACTAAAGTGCATCCTTGCAACGTAAATTTGAAATTTAGTGCTCGTATCGCAACTTAATTTGTCCCAATGTGAGGACAAGTCATTCAGTTTAAAATTTCTCCTTATTTTTGTCCAATGATTCCTAACTGTATTTTGTCACCCTCTGCCTTTAGACACCGAGAGTAAATAGAACTCAACGTGCCCCAATGCGACACGTTGATACACAAAAATCTCGATTCAACCGTCAACAACTATGTCTGTTATCTGTTATTTGCAGTATCTTATCCCAGCTATTAACAGGGTTTTTAATTCAATAGAGAACCAATATAGGTATACTTATAACCGAAACATTTTCCCCTAGTCTCAAATGGTAGAAAAATTACCCACTGTCTGAATCACAGTAAAAAATGTAGCGTTCATGAACAAACTAATATAAAAATCGAATTAATCGAAAATACATATCGTCGTACAGGGGGTGGTCCACCCAAATATCTCCCCCAAATTTGTGCTCGTGAAAAAAAATATTTTACACGCTCTTTGAACCATCGAATTAATTTCCCGGACATCCAATGAAAATTAGTTATAATTTGAATTTTTTTTTTATTTCAAAAAATATTTTTTCCATCCCCCGAGGATTGGAGAAAATATTAGGGTGTATATTCCACCCCCCCCGGAAGTGTCTGTATTTTCGGATGACGAACGAGGCGAAGTTTCGAGGCATCGCCGATACAAGTCGATTCGTCGCAATTTCCACATCCACTTGTCCAGCTCGCCGCCCCCGTTCGCCGCGACATCGCCGTTATTATCGAGTTTGAATAGTTTCCGTCGACGCGTTTCCAGCAAGTTGTAACTCCGCGTTTACGCGATACGCTTACGCCGCGGAATTAATAAACGCGCTTTCGCATTCGCGAATCGACGGAACTCTCGGGGGCACGTTGCCAGTAATTATGTCCGCGCCCCCGGGACTTTTTTCCACCCCCGTTTTTCTCGTAGAATTAATACGCGGTGCAACAACGTTCTCCGTTTCACCCTTTCAATTCTTTTTTTTTTTGTTATACAGAACACTTGACGAGGAAATATATATAAATTTGGAGCCCCTGATAACGAAATAAATTTATCGAAATACCATAGTAGGATCCAACAGACATATTCTCATTTCGTATGGGGGTTTCTAATCGCGTCCATTTTCACGTAATCGCCCGTTGCAAAGTTTAAAATTAAAATTCCGTGATAAACGAACGCGAAAGATTCTCAAATATTGTACGAAAATAAATTTTAATACACGTACCAATTAAACGAATAAAATGCTAGTGTCTGATTGGCAGCAATTTTTCAATAAAAATTTAATATCGAAAGATTCTCAAGCAATTCCTTGGATGTTTCAACACTAAAACTCACAAATATCGGAGAGAACGCGCCAACAAAAAGTAGAGTGTCCAAAAAACAAATTTTTGTTCGATCATTGATGGAATTTGTAATGTTGCTCGCGTCTGGTTCGCGGTATTATCGAAGATAGAGAGTTTTCAAGGGGGGGTTGTTCGATTCCTTCGGAATTAACCGTGTAAACGAGGTATTGTTTCGCGCGGGATATGCTCGCGCGGAACGATAGACGACGGTCGCAAAGAATTCCCCGAAAATTCGAGGGTCGACTGGGGGGTGTGGGAACGATCTGGCAGCCAGGCTGGAATCGGAATCAACCCCTTTGTTTCGAGATCTTGTCGCATTGCACTTGGCAAGCGACGGAGACTTAGCGCCGCGTGCAGGATGCGCCCCCGGCGAACGACCTCTTCTGCAATCAGAGCTAATAAGCGTTTCGGCCAGAATGCCCCTGCAATTAGGAACGGATTCAATTTGTCCTCCCCCGTTCCTCTTCTTTTTTTTTCTGCCCGACTCCCCCGAGGCTTTTTTCTAAAGAGACTTTGGCCGGAAAGAAGAGGAACTCTCTACTCGCGACTGTTCCGCTACCCCGCTGGATTCGTTGCACGTAGGATTCCCCTACGGTTCGAACGCCCGGGAAACTTGGGCGAGAAAGGGACGGGCGAGCTTAATTCGTACCCCCTTAGGCGGAATTACTTGTCCGCGAAGAGAAATGGAAACTTTCGAACACGTCGACACGCGGTTGCGAATCGTTCTCCGTGGTCTGTTTCGAGATCGTTCGAAAACGTGCACAGGTGGCCCTTCAACAACACGGTTTCCGCTTTGATAAGAAAATCACGAAGACCTTTGTACCCTGTACTTCTACAGCCCTGGATGACATGATTTTTACTTAACGTATTTAGAAACTAAATTACCTTAAAATGATGACGCGAGGGAATAATGAATTATAGTGGCTTTACGTGAAAATATAGGCCAAAATAGGACGATAGTGAAGAATGCCAATTTGTTGACGGAGGCTTTGTTAAAAAGTTATTAACGTTTAAAGTTCTGTCCATGCTGAATTTTTTTCTAGAAAATGGGTAGGATTTCAGGGATATGTGTATTCACCAAAAATGATTGTAATTGACCCCCGCAACCGAAAATATTTTTTCCAGGACGATTTGAAATTTTTTAATTTCACCATAAAGTCTCGGCAGTTTCTCGAATTTTTTTCTCGGAACTGCATAGGATTTCGGAGGTATGTCTTTTGACATAAGATGCTTGTAATCGACCCCTGCAACTGAAAATATTTTTTCCAGGACGATTTGAAATTTTTTAATTTCACCATAAAGTCTCGGCAGTTTCTCGAATTCTTTTCTCGGAACTGCATAGGATTTCGGAGGTATGTCTTTTGACATAAGATGCTTGTAATCGACCCCTGCAACTGAAAATATTTTTTCCAGGACGATTTGAAATTTTTTAATTTCACCATAAAGTCTCGGCAGTTTCTCGAATTTTTTTCTCGGAACCGCATAGGATTTCGGAGGTATGTCTTTTGACATAAGATGCTTGTAATCGACCCCTGCAACTGAAAATATTTTTTCCAGGACGATTTGAAATTTTTTAATTTCACCATAATGTCTCGGCAGTTTCTCGAATTTTTTTCTCGGAACTGCATAGGATTTCGGGGGTATGTGTATTCACCAAAAATGCTTGTAATTGACCTCTGCAACCGAAAATATTTTTTCCAGGACGATTTGAAATTTTTTAATTTCACCATAAAGTCTCGGCAGTTTCTCGAATTTTTTTCTCGGAACTGCATAGGATTTCGGAGGTATGTCATTTGACCAAAGATGCTTGTAATTGACCTCTGCAACTGAAAATATTTTTTCCAGGACGATTTGAAATTTTTTAATTTCACCATAAAGTCTCGGCAGTTTCTCGTATTTTTTTCTCGGAACTGCATAGGATTTCGGGGGTATGTGTATTCACCAAAAATGCTTGTAATTGATTCTCCCGACCGAAAATAATTTTTTTAGAATGATTTAAAATTTTTTTTTTCACCGAACTTTCGAACAGTCATGTTCCCCCGTTAGTTTCGAGCAACCGTGATTAAAAATCGAAGGAAACATTATTAAAATTCCGTTCGCATCGTTCTTGACGGAGTTAAGGGCTCGAAACGGGTTCTCACTGTTCGTTAAATTCGATCGGGCCTTTGACAGCCAATCAAAGGGGGTTAAAGGTTACCCTTTGCTCTATCAAATTTCAATCATCGACGAGGGGGGCAGGGGGGGATGGTTGCAACAACGTTGAACCGAAATTCGATATTTTCGCTGGCGCGTCGACGCGACTCGTTGCTTTTCGACGTGTTTCGAAAAAAAAAACTCGACCGATAGCGGCCAACGGGGGTATGTGGGTGGTGGGGGGGGGCTCGACCATCCCCCATTGACCAAAAAATATCCGTTGGCTGTGTTTCGGTGGCTCGGAGAGATTCCTTTATTCATTGACAAATGCGGACCGATCATCCAAAACGTTTACTGCCTTTGTTCAGGCCATCTTCATTAATGACGCTTGTTCCCATCGAGCATTTCCAGGCTAGCAATTTTTTCATTCCCCCTCGAAGGTTATAGCTTCCCCAAATCATAATCCTTAGTTTTATTCAAGAAAATAGTCGTCTTTTTACAAAGTGTAAGATATTTTAGATATTTTCCCTTTAATCTATACTTAACGCAACCTTTCAATATCGTTTAATTTTCTTTGAATTTGTTTTTTGTAAGAAATTGCATATATCGAAGGGACGTTAGAAGGAAGACCCCCAGTCTATTTTAGACACCGAGTCTGGTTAAGACGTCGTCGCGTTTGCGAAGCCAGTTTTGATAACAATTTTTACCTACGTGTGAAATAAACTGTTTAATAATTGTTGGGGTAGATCGTGGGTTTGTTATTTGAACCCCCAGCCACCTCACGTTTATTCTAACAAGTTTCCTAACAGTTTTGTTATTATATCTACCAAGGGGTTAACAGCGTAAATACACAGTGTGATTCAATTTCGTAAGTTTTCGCTTTAAAAAAAAGTTTCTCGAAGCCTCTTCCGATAAATGGTAATTTTTTATATTAGCTGGAACGTATGTAGGTGGGCCGTAAAACGAATAAAAATCAACGAACCGAGATTGGACCAGGGGGGGGGAGGGTGGGGGTAGATCGTGAATTCGACAAACAAATGGACGCCCGTTTTCACGGCGCGACCGAACTCCGGGCAAATTTTCGCGGTAAATCGTTTTGTGCCTTGGACCATTAACGGTCCCCGAAGATTCGGGATCGTGACCTGACGTGCGGTTTCACGGCAGACGGAATCGCTGGTGAATCCCCGTGCCCCGCTAAAATACACGCGAGCGGTGCAGCGACGACGGAATTCGATCCATTACGTGGTTAACCAAAATTCGCCATCCCTTTTGTAGCTCCGCCCCTCGAGGGATCGCTAATATTTTGGCTGCGAAAACAACGCCCGGAACAAATCTCGACGAAACCAAAAAGAAAAAAAAAAATGTACGCTGTGAATGTTGATTTTTGGAATCAACTTTCCTTTGTCTAACAATTTAATATTTGCAAAGGAGGCGTTACGAAAATCGTTTCTCCTTGGTGCATCTTTAAAAGATGTCTCTGTGCATATTTATTTCACGCGGATCTTTCATTCTCCGTAAATTAGTGTTGGAATTTGTCGTTGGACGTTGTTGGAATTTCTAAATATTCTTTAACAAAATACGCGTCGTTTGCATCCCGAAACGTTAAAATCCTCCAACTCGTTCGAAAGTTATGACGATTTAAACAAACGCATGAAATTTCGGGGGAACCATTTCTGGTCAGACATATTCTCGGTAAGGAAATTTTTTTCTCGAAAGTGAGTAGGATTTTCGGGGTATGTCCGCTCACCAAAAATGATTACAATTGACCCCTGCAACTAAAAATAATTTTTTTAGAAAGGTTTGAAACTTTTTAATTTCGACGCAAATTTTCAGCATCTGCTCGAATTTTTTTCTCGAAAGTGGGTAGGAATTCGAGGCTGCGTCTATTCACAGAAAATGATTACAATTAACCCCTGCAACTAAAAATAATTTTACTAGAATGATTTGAAACTTTTCAATTTCGACGAAAAATTTGCCCACCTACTCAAATTTTTTTCTCGAAAGTGCGTAGGATTTCGAGGATATGTCTGCTCACCGAAAATGATTACAATTAACCACTGCAACTAAAAATAATTTTTTTGGAAAGGTTTGAAACTTTTTAATTTCGCAGCAAATTTTCAGCACCTGCTCGAATTTTTTTCTCGAATCTGCGTAGGAATTCGGGGGTGCATTTATTCACCGAAAATGATTGTAATTGAACCCCGCAATCAAAAATAATTTTTCCAGAATGATTTGAATTTTTTCAATTTCGACGAAAAATTTGTCCACCTACTCGAATTTTTTTCTCGAAAGTGCGTAGGAATTCGAGGGTATGTCTGCTCACCGAAAATGATTACAATTAACCACTGCAACTGAAAATAATTTTTTTAGAAAGGTTTGAAACTTTTTAATTTCAACGCAAATTTTCGGCATTTGCTCGAATTTTTTTCTCGAATCTGCGTAGGAATTCGAGGGTGCGTCTGTTCACCGAAAATGATTACAATTAACCCCCGCAACAAAAAATAATTTTTCCAGAACGATTTGAAATTTTGTTAATTTCGTCAATTTTCAGGGCGGACAGATTGATCACATAACCTCGATCGTGACGATACATCTTAACTGTCGATACACCTTTACGTGTCGTTACATTTTAGCTATCCACAGAATAGATGAACTTTATCAAAATGAATATCTCCGTGAAAGGAAACGTGAAATCTCTGATTACATAGATTTGTCCCGCGAATTCTGGCCTCTCGCGTGACTCCCGAACACTATTTCTCGTTAGATCGTCGGTCGCGGTGCTCGCGTGCGGCGCGAAAACAGGCGTAGCCTGAAATCGTCGTTTACGGTCCGTAAATCGCAATTATTCGCGTGTTGTAACAGCCCCCGTACCGCCATCGAGATCGCGAACGGGCGTTAAACGCGGCGCGAGCGTTTAACGGGTCGCCCTTAGCCCGCGAGAATGCCTGGCAGCCCAGCGCGTTTCTCGTTACGCGTTCTTGAGAACGCCGTCACGCTCGTTTGCCCGGGCGCTGATTCGCCAAACGCGGTGCACGGTTAATGGGAAATCAAAGGAGGCCGGATCGGATCAAAGTGCACGGGGTTCATTAATCTACGTGGTTAATCAGCGAGGACGCCGGAGACGATTGTGTACAGGGGCTGCTCTGATTGCTCGAACCGGTTTCGAACCATCAGGGATAACTGTATCGTGGATACCCCGATACGCTGCCGCTTGCCCACCACCGTCTTCGGGCTGTTAATTACGTTAACACTCGACGGTGTGCGCGTTCAGGGCGAAACCATAAGCCCGTCGCAGGCCACTGTCTTCGATCTCGACCCTATTGAGAATTACAAGAGACCTCGATGGGGAATTACGATATTAATTGATAGACGTACGTGTCGCTTTACGCTTTTAATTCCATCGCGTTTGGAAGATAGGACACGAGCTCGAAGCACCAGGTCACCGGTAACCCCCAAAGACGAGGGACTGCGAAAACAAATTGTATTCTATTATACATTTTCTGCTTGTATTTACACGGGGAATTATAGTCAGGAAATTTTATTCGAGGTTAATAAATAAAAATTGATTTCAAGTAGAAATATCGAAACCTAGTCAGACGTCCAAGCGAAACTTCAAGTATTATTATCTCGAAAACTAGGGACTGTAAAAAAAAATTTATTCTATATTTTCGATTTGTATTTCCACGAGGATATTTAAGAAATTTTATTTAAAAATAATCGATAAAAATTTAGTTCCAGTAGAAATATCGAGACATAGTCAGAAATGCTAGCCAAACTTCAAGTATTATTATCCCGAAAACTAGGGACTGTATGTAAAAATGTTGTTCTACATTTTCGACTTGTATTTCCACGAGGATATTTAAGAAATTTTATTTAAAAATAATCAATAAAAATTTAGTTCCAGTAGAAACATCAAGACATAGTCAGACGTACACCATACTTTCAAGTATTATTATCTCGAAAACTGGGGGCTGTACATAAAAATTTTGTTCTACATTTTCGACTTGTATTTTGATGAGGATATTTAAGAAATTTTATTTAAAAATAATAAATAAAAAAATGAATTCCAGTAGAAATATCAAAACCTAGTCAGACCCACTAGCCAAACTTCAAGTATTAATATCTCAAAAACTAGGGACTGTGCAAAAAAAAAAGAATTCTATCACGATATCAATCGATAGCCGTATTTGTCGTTTACGTTTTAACTTCCATCGCGTTGCATTTCGAGCACGCGGCGCCGGTCACCGGTGACCACCGGCGGCAGTCGTCGTTTCGCAATCAAATTCGACGATCCACGGTCGCTTCGTTGGCTCCCAATGTTGTCCAGGACGAAAACTAAAACAATTAAAAACGTTTATCGGTAGACTCGATGGTCTCCCGACCTCTGTCGTTATTTATCCACCGAAAGATATTAAAATTGATGGATCGTCGAATGTGAATAAAATAGAAATTAACACAGACTGTTTCTCGGACTCTGAACGAAAACTATGTACAAAGTAACGAGAGATCTAGGAGGAAAGGTACTGTTACGGTCATGCTACGGTAAAAGAATCGCTCTTCCCAGGGGAGAGGTGAAATCGAACGCTGAGAAGGCTTCGAAAGGGTCCGTATTAGGTACTTATTAATTATGCAACGTAATATCGATTCCGTGCTATCGGTAGCGGCGATAACCGCGCGAGAACGACTGCACGAACGTAACAATGTCTGGGTTTTCGAATACAGGGGGGGGGAGGGGAGAGAGACGACAACGATTATTGGCACGGTATTCGAACGGCGAAAGCTGCAACGACCGTAAACGTTAAACCAAGGGTGCAGTTTCCTCCGGAACGATTGTTGGGGCCGATTAAGGTAAACGATCATTATCGCTAATCGACCGCGATCGTTGCACACGCCCGTATCCCGGAAACTGACGGCGATCGGGTATCGACGATTTTTGCAAAAAAGAAAAAGATTCGCGAACGCGGATACGGCTAACGAGAACAACGGGCCAGGAGCGGCCACCGATCGTGTAAACTGCGAACTTGACGTGCAAAGTTTCAGTATGGAAACGCTATCGTGGATGCCGCGGACACGAACCATAATTACCGTGCCGTACCTTGCACCATTACTATCAATTAGCCCAAAGATAAAAGCAATTATTTGCAGGTCAATTCTTCGTCTCAATTAGAATCCGCGCCCATCGGGTCCGATAACATTTTTTAGCACAGGAACGTGGATATTTTTTTTTTTTTTTTTTTTTTTTTGAGAAAATCGAGTTTCGAAATTCTAATCGTGCGCGGGAGAATTTTTAATTTTACAATTTTCTTTTTAGTTATTTTGCTAAATCGACGTTCGCTCGGTTCCCGACGTATAGCTTTCCATGAATATGGAACAAGGGGGACTTGCATATTTTTATTTTAACAACAATAAACCGCACTATTATTTCGTAGTTGAAAAATGTTCCTTCCGCTCGGTAGTCTGAATAAAAAAAAAAAAATAAAAGTTTTAACGAGAACCTGTGTAGCCGCGTGTACACTTTTTAGACGGGTTACGGATTAAAGTAGAAATAACGAGTAACGGTCAGACTCGGTAGCCCTGTCGTACGAACGAATTCTGTTCCACGTTCCCTATTTATTTTTTCGCCAAGATTTACACCCGATACCCTCTGAAACACCGCCATCGCGACTCTACATATTCGTTCCTCTTTATTTCATTATAAAATATTTATTATCTTCGAACATTTGTCACCGAAAGATGCACCCTGTTGATTTATCTTAAAAATTCGTTTTTCATTTTTAATAAATTTGTTTGGAGCTGTACAGAAACGTTGTTTAATACTTTTTTGTAGGTATCCATGAGCTCTACTACAGAAAAAAGTTTCAATGAGATACGTTCACTATTGTAGGAGTTACGGCCGTTTGAAAATTGGACCATTTTTATGGGGTTTTTCTCATTTTGCGGAGTCAAGGAACAACTTTTCGAATATTTCGAATATTTCTAAAATTTCTACGTATTCTTCGCCAAAATACGCGTCTTTTGCCGTTTGAAACATTGAAATCCTTCAATTCGTTCAGAAGTTATGACATTTTAAATATTCGCATGAAATTTCAGTGAAACATATCAATGTATGGTCAGACGTTATATTTTCGGTAAAGAATTTTTTTCTCGAAAGTGCGAAGGATTTCGGGGGTTTGTGTAATTACCAAAATTGATTGTAATCGACCTCTGCAACCGAAAATAATTTTTCCAAAACAATTTGAAATTTTTTTTTCCCGACGAAAAATTTCACACCTTCTCGAATTTTTTTCTAGAAAGTGGGTAGGATTTCGAGGGTATGTGTATTCACCAAAAATGTTTGTAATTGACTCTCGCAACCGAAAATAATTTTTCCAGAGCGATTTGAAATTTTTGAATTTAATTGTTAATAACTTTTTAACGAAGCCTCGATCAACAAATTGGTATTCTTGATTTTCGTCTTATTTTGGCCTCCAGAATCCCCCATTACAATTTTTCCCAAGGTCTAACACCCTGTAGATTCGTGTTGATAAAGTTAGCTGTTTTAATTTTTATAAACATCGATGGTGGTACGGTATTGTGAAATACGTTTTCTGTCTATATTCTGATTAGTTGTCGGACTTAATAATAATAGTGTGGCCGGTCGATGTATATATGTATACAGGAACGCAAGTAGAAATATCAACGAGCTGGTCAGACACATCAATAAACTACCGTATTGCTATAACCGTTATAACTAAATATTAAAACTCCTATCTTAAACCTATCTTCTACAATTTCGGAATAAATGTTACTTTCCCGAGAGGAATCCATCCCCTAATTGTTATTATAAATTGCGTATTCCTCTCTAATTTACCAGCCCGATAAAAATCTCTGATCCCGACTAATTGGAAGTGAAAATAGGTAATAAAATATTATCATTGTTATTTAGAGGAAATTCTAATCGGGGGAATTCTGTAAGACAAAGGGTATAGCCGAATAAGGGGGTCAAATGTGCCCCCAAACCGAATGGAACGAGCCACGGGTCATTCGATAGCAAAAAAAAAAATACTAAGTCCAGAAGAGAGACTCGAACCTACGGTAAAAAAAACTTCCAGCGGTTCAGCAGTCGGACACTCTAACGCAGCGCCATCGACGCCGTTGAAAATATCGTTGATTTTCTAGGATATATTGCGCTCAACGGTTGGCTTTATTATATTTGTTTCAATTGTTATGTAATTCTGTTTAGTGTAGAAACATTAAACAGTCTACAAAACACTTATATATTGAAGGACGCATAAAAATTCAACGTGTAAGTTACTCTAATACGCAGAAAACGAGGAAAAACTCGGTTTTTATTTTTTTTCACTGCGGCGCACCAAAATGAAAAATCTGAAAAAAATTGAGAGTAATAGTAATAGTAATACCTGTTTACTGTAAAAGTATAAAAGTAGTTCCGGGCCTCCTTCAATACGTAATCGGCATTTTTCGGCATTTTTTGCTGTTTTTTATTTTTCACTACCTGGTTCTTCAATCAAAAAATCTGAAAATCTCCCAAAGTATGTGCCCCGGTACCCGAAATGTCTCTGAATTTTTTTACATTTTTTTACTCAATAGGTCAGGAGAAATAATTCAAAAACATGATTTTCGTTTTCACCCCATTACTACCCCCACGGTCGAGATTTCAAGTTAAAAATTTGCACACAGGGGTTATTTTTTTTTTGCTATCGAATGACCCGTGGCTCGTTCCATTCGGTTTGGGGGCACATTTGACCCCCTTATTCGGCTATACCCTTTAGCCTACCGTTCGTGGTAGAAATTTACTATCAATCGGTTCGGTTTAATGTCGAGCAGGTTTTCTTTGATCTCAACAGGCTCGCCAAGCCGATTTTCGAGCCCACGCCTCGGCCAGTCTACGATCGTAACAATCATCTAACAATTATTTTCCACCTGGGCCACCCACGCGGCTCCTCTTACCGCGAAGTTAAGTGTCGGTTCGCGGCACTTATTCCTCCAGACGACGACGTGATTGCAACCGCGCCCGTGTCGCGGTAATCCGATCGGTCGCCGCCTCGATTCTCGCATAAATCTCCTCCCCGCAGGTAGCAAACGCACCCAAAAGCTTTCCCCGTAAATAAATTTATCTCGATGCGTACGCAAACCTCGGGGAACTTACCAACGTAAGGGATCAAGTACTGTTAAAAGAATCCTCTCCAAGTTCCGGTTTGGCGCCACAAATTCCGGGGGAGCTACGATCGTCTATGTGAGAGAGATTCACGGCAGGTTATTGAATGTGCACCAAATAAAGAGCCTCGGGTTTCGTTATAACTGATTTATTATAAGAAAGTTTAAATTACAACGAGGCAACGCGAGATCGAGCAAACAACACGAACCAACGAACAGATCAGACAGACAAAAGAAATGAAGATGTGCCCGACACCGGGTGGCGCGTTTCAAGCCAGTGTATCGTTTATTCTAACAGTCTATGACAAATAAAATTTGTTCTTTTTAAACACGGAGCCCAACAATCGTGGATTCAAAACTGAATGGTGGGGGAAAACTACCCCTCTCTGACGGAAAAACTATTAAAAAATTGTTAAAATAGCCACGATAAATTTCGATCGAGTTTCGTTGCTTTTGGCGAGCGGTTGACCCAGAGCCGTGCAAAGGGGACAGAACCGGAAACCGAAAGAAAGACAGACAGAAGAAGAGGCGGTTCGTTAAACGACCCCTGGCAACTTCTTCCCGCTTTGAACGGGGAGGGGGGTAAATGGATTGCCCGGGAAACTTGTAATCTGAACAATCAACGGCCGTATTCTTGGCCCGCTACGAAATGTAAGCGGAAGTTGGAGAAAAGAGCGCGGCTGAGGGACGTCCGGGGTCGTCAGCTTCCGGTACACGGTTGCCGATCGCAAACAGAAGGGGGGAGGAAATTCGATATCGCGTTTAATCTATTGCACGAAGAAAGAAAAATCGGTCCTGGACAGAACTCTTATCGTTCCTTGTTTATCAAGTCGATTACAAATATGGAGGTTGGGGCACATCTTTAGAATTTTATGAAAAAATAAACTGTTCGAGATATTAATTCGATATTTCTTTCTCGTCGAGGTGCGTGAATTTTTTCACAGGAAAGTGTGTAATAGTTTTTGTTGATGAGGTCAGGATATAAAATAACAAACTTAGACACAAAACGAACAAAATATGAATTTATATAAGAGCAAAAAATATGGCTGTACACAAACGTTCCGTTGGACATGTAACGATGTATCTCGTCCTTTTTCTTAACAGTTTTGGCGACAGAGATCGTTTACACCGACCATTGTAAAGAGAAACTCGCGAGGATATTTTGAAAAAATTATTCGAGTCAAATGAATCATTTTTAGAAACCCTTAACTCCAATCTCGAAAACGACTGATTAAAAACGAAACTAATAGGTAAATATTGCGTTTTCTAAGTGGTCCGCGACTTTGGGAAATCGTTACGCGACTTCAACCCCTGAGAAGTTGTTCAGAGATAGACGATTGCTGCGAAACAACCCTTATAACCTCCCAACGAAGTCTATTTAGCCTTCAGAGATTAACAAATGGTCGTTCCGCGTTCGTTCGACTTGTATTCGTCTCCTGAAATCTCCTGAATACTTGATACGCTCTTTGGAGCAATTCTACCCCCCCTTCGAACGATTTTCGCAGCGTTTGGAACGAAAAACCAGCGATTGTTAAAACGATAATTAAAACGGAAGAGAGAATCGAACGTAAACGGTTGTTGTCGACGCTCGAGTACGAAAGATTGATCGTCGATGAATAATAAAGGGCTGCCAGCAAGTAACGACCGTCGATCACCGGAAATGTAAATTAGGATATCGCGGTCGAATCTCGACGCGACGGAAACTGGTCCGTCGACGATTTCATCCCTGTAATTTCTGGCGTCAACGATCCTCCGAATTTCATCGAACGCGTGAAGAATTAATTGCCCCCCTCTTCGTTGCGTGGACCGGACATGGACGTTGAAAAATCCGGACCACGGAAACACTTTTCGATATTTAACGAACCGTACTTTCGAACAATGTTTATTTCACCGATATGCGGTTATTTACCATCGTGTAAAAAAACAATTGATCGATGTTACAATGGTACAGGATGTAGGGAGGTTATTCTTTAACGAGACTTCAAGGTCATCGATGTTTGATGGGAACAACCGATTCCCGGCTTGAAAATTGTGGCAATATCGATTGAATAATCGTTTCGAGCAGCCCCGGAGAATGGAGAAGAGAATTGGCCAGCCTTGGCTAGTTCTAATAAAATTTCGACGTAAGATCGACTGGTTGATCTATCAGGGAGATTGAATACAAACAGCTTAAGATGCCAAATCGTCAAATATACGATCCTAACTTTGTTACGAGACTTTAATGATGGACGAGGAATTGGACCGGGGCCAGATTCGCCCGAACAGGAAGCAAGAAGGCTTCACTTTCTCGCGAACGAGCGAAATATCTTTCGTTCTTCGATACATCTCGAATCTAACAAACCTTCTTCGACTATTTTTCCACTCGTTAAATTACTCCGTGGTCTGGTTAAACGTACTCGTAACACGATGTCAACACCAATTGCATTCGCCCAAAATGAATCCCCCGGCGTGGAATACTCGTGTCTGGCACGACGTGGAATCGAAATTTCATATCACTGTATACATTATTCAAATGCTCGACATATATACCGGAGGCACTTAAGACAAGCCACCCGAACAACTCATTTGCTTTCAATTATAAACAAACCTGACTCGAATCTGAGCGAAATTAGAGGTAAACTCTAACGTCTATGTTCGTGGTTTTCTATTTTTCTATATTAACCGTAGCATATCGATGAATACGAAGAGTTTTTAAATTTTTGTTTCGCTGTTGCGTTTATACTGGATGATAGGATAGAACTATTTTCGCCAAAATGGGCCTCACATAGTATTATCATAATTATCATTTGTTTCAAGATTGTTGAAGATGACGTACTAGGAGCAAAGATGTTTGCAATGTTTTGGTAATTATTTCTTTGTAACTCTCAGAGAATTTGGGCCTGTTGCATGCAACATGGCGTCCATTGTGTAAAGTGGGGCCCTGCATAGTGTTATAATCATTATTTATTTCAAGTTTATTGAAGATAACAGAGTAGTATCTTTGCAATGTTTTGGTAATTATCTTTTCATGATTCTCAAAGAACATGGGCCTGTTGGATGCAACATGGCGTCCATTGTGTAAAGTGGGGCCCTGCATAGTGTTATAATCATTATTTATTTCAAGTTTATTGAAGATAATAGAGTAGTATCTTTGCAATTTTCTGGTAATTATCTCTTCACGATTCTCAAAGAATATGGGCCTGTTGGATGCAACATGGCGTCCATTGTGTAAAGTGGGGCCCTGCATAGTGTTATAATCATTATTTATTTCAAGTTTATTGAAGATAACAGAGTAGTGTCCTTGCAATTTTCTGGTAATTATTTTTTCGTGATTCTCAAAGAATATGGGCCTGTTGGATGCAACATGGCGTCCATTGTGTAAAGTGGGGCCCTGCATAGTGTTATAATTATTATTTATTTCAAGTTTATTGAAGATAACAGAGTAGTATCTTTGCAATGTTTTGGTAATTATCTTTTCATGATTCTCAAAGAACATGGGCCTGTTGGATACAACATGGCGTCCATTGTGTAAAGTGGGGCCCTGCATAGTGTTATAATCATTATTTATTTCAAGTTTATTGAAGATAACAGAGTAGTGTCCTTGCAATTTTCTGGAAATTATTTTTTCGTGATTCTTAAAGAATATGGGCCAGTTGGATACAATATGGCGACCATCCTATAAACTGGGCCCTGTACGATGTTACAATTACCACTTATTTTAAGTCTATTAAAGATATCAGAGTAGATGAGTAACATTTGCTATTTTCTGGTAATTATTATTTCGTGATTCTCAAAGAATATGGGCCAGTTGGATACAATATGGCGACCATCCTATAAACTAGGCCCTGTAAGGTGTTACAACTACCATTTATTTCAAATCTGTCGAAGATAACAGAGTAGTATCTTTGCAATGTTTCGGTAATTTATCTTTTCATGATTCTCAAAGAATATGGGCCAGTTGGATACAATATAGCGACCATCCTATAAACTAGGCCCTGTACAGTGTTACAATTACCATTTATTTTAAGCCTGTTGAAGATATCAGAGTAGATGAGTATCCTTGCAATTTTCTAGTAATTATTATTTCGTGATTCTCAAAAAATATGGGCCAGTTGGACACAACATGGCGGCCATCCTATAGAGAAGGTCCTGTACAGTGTTACAATTATTATTTATTTCAAGTCTGTTGAAGATAACAGATCTTTGCAATGTTCTGGTAATTCTTTATTCATGATTCTCAAAGAATATGGGCCAGTTGGATACAATATGGCGACCATCCTATAAACTAGGCCCTGTACAGTGTTACAATTACCATTTATTTTAAGCCTGTTGAAGATATCAGAGTAGATGAGTGTCCTTGCAATGTTTTGGTAATTATCTTTTCATGATTTTCAAAAAATATGGGCCAGTTGGTCACAACATGGCGGCCATCCTATAGAGAAGGTCCTGTACAGTGTTACAATTACCATTTATTTCAAGGTTTGTTGAAGATAACAGAGTAGTATCTTTGCAATGTTTTGATAGTTGTTTTTTTCGCGGCTCACGAGAAATACGGCGCGGGTCAGTTGGGTGGAATATGGTAGTAGGATCCCTGGTACAGCGGATAAAACGCTGGATCTGAATTTGGTATTAACTCTCGAGCCGCAAATGGGGCGAACGGATGGCTGTGCTAATCGTTTGAATCGATACCGCGCTCGAGTTGGCGTCGGCGTCGGTCTCGCGGCTCTTCTTCCGCGAAATTTCTGTCCCCGGCGATCCGGCTCGAAAACCCTTAACACTCGAAGCCTCGATGCCCGATAATACCGAAACGATCAGCCACGAGGGCCGCTTTCCGCCGAATTAAGGATCGCGACAAACTCTGGATCCAGCCAGTCGAACCCAAAAAGCTTAGTTTTTTAATAGAAAAAAATTACAAACACAGCGGCGGGAATACGAACGAGAAAACAATTCCTTTTACGATATTTAAAAAATATTAAATTTAAAAAATTTGATCGTTGTTTCGGTTCGTCGCCATTTTCTGGCCCCGAGAACGCGAAATTGCCGGGTTTCGAAGGATCGACAAAGTTGTGGGAATCGGATACTCGGAAGCCATCTTTCTCGAAGCCGCATTTTTCAAGCTCGCCCCGGAATTGATATCTCGGAGAACTCCGTGAACTTTTCGACTTGCAATTTTAATGGCTTTTAGGGGACGTATCTGTCCATTCGCTCGAACTAAATTCAAGGCAATATCTGCCGCGGGGTTTCTCGCGGTACAAAAAAAAATAAAGAAAAAGTGGTCGAAACTTTGGAATTCTCTTTCCTCGAGCTTCGAAGCCATTTTTCTACCGAAGCATCTTTTTCGTAACCCCGGGATTAACAGCGGGGCGGATCGCGTGTGACCCAGCCTCGATCATTCAATATCGACGGTACTAACTTTTACGAAGGTTGTATAATATCTTGGATGGAAGTGGGGTTTAAAAATGGTACGCCCTATATGCGTATACTCGAGCGGATCGCCTTTGGAAAAGGCTCGAAGGAACGAAAATAGGGAATTAATGCTCACATTTTTCGGGTGGATCGACAGTGATCAGTTTCTCTCAATTGGACTTGTTTCCAAGCTGTATCAAAATGCGTTTTTTAGTTGTATCTAACGTATAATTTCAAGGAAAACAAATATCCCTTTATCCATCCCTTAAATCCCGTAACGTATATTCGCTGGTTTGTTTCGGATTATCGGACACCCTTCGAGTCACACCAGAGATTGAAAACCATAGTCCGGCGTAAAACTGTTTTCGACTATTTTCTATATCGAATTAACCACTTAACGCTCACATTTTTTTGGCTGGACCAACAGTGATCAGTTTCCTTTATTGGACTTGTTTCCAAGCTGTATCAAAATGCGTTTTTTAGTTGTGTCTAACGTATAATTTCACGGAAAACAAATATCGCCATCCCTTAAACAAATATCATTTTTCAAAGCAGTCATGAGCGCCAAGGGGTTAAAGTTGTTCGCGATAGACGTGGGCGGCTGACGAATGAAAAATCCATCCCCGTGAAATGGCTCGACGATTAATTAGCCCGTGACGTGGTTATCGATCGGCGCGATACGGAACAACGATTGTTGTTTCTCGTCGAAATATTATTGTTGCCGGGTCGAAGCTGGTGAATCTGTTTGCACGAAGCGGATCGACGGGGGATTCAGTTTGCGGTAAACTCTGCTAAATAAGCGTTTGCCCAAAGGCGATTAATTCCTTCGTGGGTATTTTACTAGGTCAAATGAAAGTTCCCGTTAAATTACCAAGTAACGAGACTAGCCCTCCGACTATCCGCTCGGTTCGATAACCGATAGACACGACCGTCACCCGGTATATCGGCCCCCGGGTAATATCCCCCCAGCGATCCCAATCCTCCGACGTCTACATCATAATTTTCTCACGTTTTAAGATGGCGGCCGCGGCAGAATCGGCTTGTAATAGGATTTCTGCTACGGAGAAAGATACAAGCCCTTCCTACACACTACCGTGTCCAAAAAATAAGGCGGACATTTGTTATAAAACGAAAAATCTTTATTTGAGCCGTTTATTTTGAAATTGGCCTGAGTCCATTTATCTTCAAATCGAGATATTTAAGGGTTTGCGTTTCAATGAATTTAAAAATATACGTATAGGATAGTAATGAGTCATACTGCTTAAGTGTATCCAAGGGTGTTAAATTTATAGTTCCTATTAAAATAGTGGCAATTATTAAGCGAATAATATGCGTTTTCTTCTCAAGAATGGAGTTATGCCACTTTCAAAATAAACGGCTCATTTATTCTTTCAAATCAATTTCATACCCATTCGACATAATGCACTTACGCCAACGTTCTTTCCGTTCCTCGATACGGCTGAAAAAGTGTTCGATTAATGATCAGACTGCGGACTTTTACGCAAATTTATATTTCGATTAATAGAATTAACGGAATGAGAGCTTTGTAGAGGGTTCTTTCAATCCCTAAATACAGGGTGTCTCACCCGATTTTCACATCTTGATTTTCTCGCTGTTGTTACTCGTAACAAAAAATGTTTCAGCGGAGGCTTGAATGGTATCGAGTGGAGCATATTCTGATGTTATTAGTATTTTCGTGAGTGGACGCGTAAAGGTCATATCAAGGTCAACTTTGTTTCTTTAAATGGAAGGAGGTATTTTTTAATACATCGATCGATTCAGCTGGACAATCGTTACAAAAATGTACTAACTACGTAACGTCGAAAAATTGGTAATTCAGGAGATATTTCAATTTAAATAATTCTAAAACGCCATTACAAAATTCAAACAAAATTAAACGATATCGAAAAGTCGCGTTAAATCGTACGCGGAAGGGGTTAATTTCCAGAAACTACCCGGTAACAACACGTTGTTCCTCCGTCGATTTTATAATTGCCCGTTAAAAAAAATAATAAATATTCCCCTTCCGTGAGAAGGTGCTCGCGCAAGCTGATGAAAATTATGGTTCACGGTTCGTCGTCCCGAGGGTTGATCAACCAGTCGTCGAACCCGATTCGACGAAATCCCGGACGATCGAACGGGGGGGGGGAAACGTATATCGTCGTGTGTTTCGGGGCGTCGAGCAGCGTCGCGACGATTATCGGTCACGCGTCGTTCGTTGACCATCAGGGGGGGTTTTTATTATTTTTTTTTTATCGTCGGGACGTTTTCGTTTCCGGGTGGCGTGCAATCGAATGGAAGTTTACGGGCTCGGGATTTTCCCCGTGACGAGAAAGGAGAAGGGAAAGGGTTGGAACGTTTATCGTCGAACGGTAGGGTCGTCTGTCCCTTTGCTGTTCACCCCCCCTCGTCGCGATCGAAATCGCTTTACATCGATCGCCGGAAGACGGAAGACGGAAGACGGACTTTACGAGATTATCGCGCCAACGATATCGTCGAGCCCCGATCCATCTCCTATCGTTTATTTAATATGCGCCCGTTTAATCCACCGAAGCCACGATCCTAGGGAAATTAACGTCCCTTCGGTTTCTTTCGACGATCTTCCCTGAAAATCGGGAATCTGTAGTACTTTGGAGATCGTGACGAGTCTCCACTCGGTGGACGATATCTCTGCAAAGATAGAATTTAATGTTGGTTATTAAACGCAGTTAAGGGAATATTAATTAAGTGCCCGATTTAATATACGCCATGTAACACATACGGTTGGAAAAACAGTCGTTAGAAACGGTAGCAAGAACAGATGAGGCTGATGCCTGTACGAGTACAAGTAGGCGCCGGAAGGACGCGTTCTTAAAATGTCCGTGACTGTAATAAGTCTGTAATAAGACTGTTTTGTGGAAGAATAATTTCATAAATTTGTGCTCGAAAGCCATCGATATCTTCAGACTGATATTAAAAGTAAATTTCTGTCCAAAATGGTGTAAAATAGTTGTTGGTTCAACGTTCTTCGTCCAGATTAAGTAAAAGACGAAATGCAAGATTTGTTTATAAAATAAAATACAGCGGTAGAACACGTGGTGAGACTTAAGACGACGATCCAAGATGAGTCTAAAGGCAATGAAAAGTGAAAGGGGAGTGGGCAGCCCAACCATACCCAGAAAGAAAGATAGGGTTTGCATGTTCAACAACAGTCTAATCGTTTCAAAACACCATATTGATCCTAACTCGTACGTCGACTATGAACAAACGAACGTTTCCAAGCGTGGATAATTTTTTAAAAAACTAGTTTTCTCCCTCGTTTTTTGGTACAAATACCGCGGAGGACCAACGAGTAATTATTTTGAAATGGGAGAAATTTCGAGGGAGGGTGCGTGTGTTTTCGTCGCGGAGCAACAGGCAGATAAAGTTGCTCGATCGTTGTAAAGACCGATTCAAATTAGTGGAGCGGCTTAGCGGGCGCCCGCGTCGACCATCTCGTTATCTCCTTGGCCGCGTCAAATGATCCTCACGAGGGGTAATTATTTCTCCGTCGAGAAGCATCATCGCGTCGTAAAAAGAGAGTACACCGAAGAGCAGTCGAGGGAGAGTGCATGATAAACGACGTTCGAAAACGGGGGGAAGTACGCCCGGACGGATCGCGAATCGACTTCTGGGGGAAAAATGGCGGACAGGTAGCCCGGCGATTAGCCAACTTAACCTCACTAGAATCGCTGGTCAACGAAACGTCGCTCTATATTATACGTGTCTGGGCAGATTGTTAGAGAACATTCGCAATATTAGCTCGTTCAAGACAAATGGAAAATTATATAGAGTGTTCGGCCAAAAAGTTATTAAAAAAATTAAATTGAAAAGTTTCGAATCGTTCTGGAAAAAATATTTTTAGCTGCGTGGGTCGATTGCCATCATTTTTGGTAAATAGATATACCAACGAAATCCTACCCACTTTCGAGAAAAAAATTTGTGTAAGTGGGCAAATTTTCGGTGAAATTGAAAAGTTTCAAATCTTTCTAAAAAAATTCGTTTTGATTGCAGGGGTCAATTGTAATCATTTTTGGTGAATAGATATACCAACGAAATCCTACGCACTTTCGAGTAAAAAATTCGAGAAGACATGAAATCTTTCGACAAAATTAAAAAATTTTAAATTATTCTGAAAAAATTATATTTAGTTACGGGGGTCAATTACAATCATTTTTGGTGGATAGACATACCCTCGAAATCCTACGCACTTTCGAGAAAAAAATTCGAGAAGATATGAAATTCATCTACAAAACTAAAAAATTTCAAATAATTCTGAAAAAAATATATTTAGTTGCGGGGGTCGATTACAATCATTTTTAGTGAATAGACATACCCCCGAAATCCTACCCACTTCCTAGAAAAAAATTCGAGAAGATATGAAATTCTTCGATAAAACTAAAAAATTTCAAATCATTCTGAAAAAAATATATTTAGTTGCAGGGGTCAATTACAATAATTTTTGGTGAATAGACATACCCTCGAAATCCTACCCGCTTTCTAGAAAAAAATTCGAGAAGATATGAAATTCTTCGATAAAACTAAAAAATTTCAAATCATTCTGAAAAAAATATATTTAGTTGCAGTGGTCAATCACAAACCTTTTTAGTGAATAGACATATCTTCGAAATCTTGCGAATTTTCGAGAAAAAAAATTCAGCATGGACGGAAGTTTAAACGTTAATAACTTTGTAATAAAACCTCCGTTAATAAATTGGTATTCTTGATTTTTGTCTTATTTTGGCCTCTAGAACGTCCCATTACAATTTTTCACAAGAGTGATCCAACACCCTGTATAGCGTCATAGGGGAATTGGTAAACTGTTTACTCGAAATGTCACTAGGAACGAAATTGTGGGTGGATGAATAGAACGTATTTATTATAATTGTATAACGTTGGTAAAAAACTATTTTACAAGAAGTCTCACTCTCGATGCTCATTTACAAGTGACCAGTTTCACACACGTCGCTCTTTCGTTCACTCTTCGACCATAAAGTGTACAAACTGTTTAGACCATTCGCTCGTGTCACGCTCGTCTCTCATACGAAATATCGCTCGCTTCGTATCCATGACAACCAGTAGCACAGAAATGACCACTGTGTGGGTCGTTCGACAACAATTTATTAACAACGAACAAGTGTGATAATACGCGTCCACGTTCGGACAAAGATCGAGGTTTAATTTTGATTCTCTCTAGAAGTTGTACGGAGGGCGAATATGGAAGTTGGTACGCTCCAGCCCCGTCTTTAGTTGTAAACACAGTCTACGCGAGATTATTCGGTGCAGGTGCACCGGATAGACCGGAACAGTTTCAGTTGCAGTCGTAGTTGCAGTTGCAAGCCTGTCGCGGGCAGCCGATCATCGCTTCTCCTTCCTACGGATCCGTGCGCCTGCGTACACTACCGTCCATAAGTTTTAATCGCTCTAAATGGAAACACGGAACAACGATACCCGGAGATAGACAAAAATTTTATTCGAACGCCGTACCACCGATAAAAACCAACCGACACCAATTTACTCGCGACAATTTGTTCGGTCGTAATTGTTCTCCTTTCGCGAAATTTCCTCGAACAGAAATTTTCGACAACTCAACGACGTCGCGACTTTATCGCCGGTGGCGTAATTAAAAAATTTACCGGCATCGAGGTTCCGTTGATCGTTTCACGCGAAACTTTTTTATCTCGATATGTTCGAAATTGGGGGATTGTAATTTTGAGGATGGGTTCGTAAAAAATGAGTATGTTGCAAAATGTAGAACAAGGTCTTTAATTTGCAATTATTAACACATCATTCAAATATAATCGACTCGTGAGAAACGAGCGGCCATTGTGAGATCTTTAAGGAAATGACGATATTATTGATCGCCATTTCCTGCAGTGAAAGATGAGAAAAACTATTTTTATGTGTTGGACAAATACATAACGTCCTTTAATTAATTATATTAATTACAAGGGGCCTTTGAGCGTAAACGTTAATTAAAGAGTGTATCACATGGAACAAGATCAAAGAACTTGAGAACAGAACAAATTTTAAAGCATAATTGTATAACATTTCACGATCGCGGTTAGAACAAGACTGGGGACAATGGCCGTGCTCTTGACCACCACGAGGTTTCGACCGGCCGGCGAATGGATCGATGCGCGCGCACATCAATTATGCGCAATTGCCCCAAAATCGTTTTGAGCGCATTGCGCAGTGAGCAGGGCCCAGCTGTCCTTCTCGAGGCACACACCGTGCCCGAGAGGTGCTGCCGATGAGCGTCCTGGTGGCCAGAGAACGAGTTAATTCTGGAACACGATAATAAAACGAAGCATCGGGAAGAAGGACTGGACTAGGTTATAATCGAAACCATTTTCGTTTATCCTATCGTCAGCCGTATCGTATATAGCATGTCTGCTGCGAAGGTTGATAAAAAGAAAACATTCATAACTCTAATTGGCAAGAGTGTGAGTTCGTGGGCGTGGTATAACCGCGGAGCTCATTTCTTCTCGAACCATCGAGCAGATCGTGTCATCGTGCCCGGGATCCACTCTCCATCGAAGGTAACGACGCTATCGAAAATTTAGATCCGTTTTCGGAGGTACTCGTGGCACTCGGTTATCCGGGTCCTCGACTTTAACACGGGGATTTATCATTTATCATTTTCGCGCAACGAGCGTTAATTTAAACTAGGTTTTCAAACGTGACTGGCCCTTTTCAGGATTTACAAATTTCTCAAAAAATGATTCGAAACTCACGGAGAATTTTACAAAAATTGATGAAACAATGGTGGATGGTATCTGATACCCAAAAATAATAAAATAAATAATTTACAGACGGTCGGGATCGATTCGGTAAGGTTCGATTTTACGCGTTTCCCGACCGTGTTAGTTTCTCGCCTCTGAATTTGTCGCTAATGATAAGCGTTATCCGAGGCGTGCTGCAAACAACTCGTAAGCAAACTGGCTGCCATAATCAACCAGTTTCACGACGAAGCCCGACCATACTTGACGTTTAATCATTAAACCACTCGGCGCGCGTAAACGTGTTCATACGCGTGGAACATGCGTTCGCGTGTACGTGTGTGTGTGTAGACACACGTGAGCGAATACAGACGCGGGATAAGCGACGGTCGAGCAGTCTTCGAAGCCCTGACGGACTGCACGCTGCAAGCCCATTGTTTCGATGTCGATCCACACGCGAACCGACGAAACAATAAAACATCATATTTCGTTCGTTTATACTCCCACGATAAGGACTTTCCAGGCGTTTCAAATTAATATATAGGACAACCGTACGTTGCTTACGAAAGTACCTCCTCTCGTGAAGGGGTAGATCTCTGTGAATAAATATTTTTTTAATCGATCGTAAATTCTTTTGCTCTCTTAACACTTTGACGGCCGCTGTCACGTATACGTGACTTCGCGAGTTAGTGGACGTTGGCCATTGTCACGTGTGCGTGATCTACTGTATAACTTATTACGTTTGTTGAGGTTACATTTATAATTCCTTCTAATAATATTCCTAGCATCTTCGTGTATCTCACTTTGGTCTACGATATCAGTGGTGACGGACAACAGTCTTCGCGGCCATTAAAGCGTCAAGTTGTTGTTTGGTCTCCCTTTTCTCTGATTTTTAGTTCATTTTACGTTTAAGTTTTTCTCTCTTTTTTATTTGTGTTACCTTTATAGACTTTGTCGGTGTTAATATTTCAGCAGCGTTCTTTCCTTTTTATTGGGGCTTGGTACATTTGACTTGGTGGTCACCGGTGACCGGCACTTTAAAATGAAACGTAATATTGTTTACTGTAAGGGAACCCTGATTACACCATTTTGAATGTTCCTACGTTTCTGTAGTTTGAACAAATATTATAGAATCTTATTAGTTGACTGTCATGGTGGTCACCGGTGACCGTCACTTTAAAATGAAACGTCGTGCAATATTGTTTACTCGAAAACAAAAATTTCCAAAATGGTCGCCGTCCAATTCAACTTCTAATCTAACTTCTAATTTAACAATGTACTGCTCGACGAACGTGCGGCACTAGTTGCACGGTTTCCCCTAGAAATCGAGAGTGTTGCTCGTTCGTGACGACCGCGGTGTATTCGCGTACGAAATCAAAGGGGTCGACGCTCGGGTTAAAAAACGAGAAACTGGGGTGCGGGGGAAGGGAGAAAAAAGGTCTGTGGTTGGATCTGGACGCGAAGAGGGGAGGGGGGGGCGAGGGGAGTGTCGGAAGATCCGTTTTGCGAGGGGCTGTTTGCCGTTGAAAGAGAAAGGCGTACGCGAGGAAAGTGAATAATTTAGCCGGATATCCCTTAGGGGGGACTCGAAGCAGCGAGAAAGAGGCTGGAAAAGATAGAGCCGGGGTGCACAATAACGTCGGTGGCCATGATTACGTACCACCGTTATCGAGGAAACTGTTTCTCGATCTCTGGGAAACGTTCGTCTCGTTCCCGATCGTGTCCAAGTCCGAGTGTGCATATTCTACGCCGTTCCAAGTTCATTTTCTCCGAGAAAATCGTCAAAAAACTGTTAAATAACGGTCGAGTCGGGCACAAGGGGATGATTGATCCGTACAGGGTCGTGTTTAATGAGAAATGACTTGGGGGTGGGGAACGAATGCATTGTCGCGCGACGAGAACCGCCTACCCTTTTCATGAAATTGCAGTCTCGTTCGGGAAACGCGTTGGAATAACCTTTTAACCGCTCGCCGGTGTAGAATCCGATGTTTACTGTTTCCTTCGGGCGCAGTGTCTTCAGGTATCACACCCAGTTTATCGAACGATCCGTACACTATCGACTTTTCGCGTGGAAACCGAGGGGGTGAAAAAGTATCCTCGAGGTTCGAGCGATTTTACTTGAAATCCGTATTCTCTTAACCCTTTTCACTCCAAATTATATTTCAATTTTGTTACCAGCAGCTCCCAACGCTTTTAAGTGTTTCATTTGAAATTTACGTTAACTAAAAAATAGGAGTTTAAACAAACAGAGGAACAAATAAATTCAATTAAATATCTGTTTTATTTACACTATTGTTGCATTTTGCAATTTTCAAATGTAGGATATCTCTTTGGTTTGAACTTGGAAAAATGTGAGACTCGACATAGGGGCGCAAAGGGTTAAGGGGCCTTTCTACCTTGTGGGATTTAAAAAATCGAATTTTCTTTTGCATTGTCTTTTAGTATGTAGTCTTGAACATATATCTACCAAATATTAAATCGAAATACTGAAAACTAAGTTATAACAACTGGACGCGAAACTTTAAAGCTGTTTTTCTCGAAATTCTTCGACACTGCGTGTAGACAATAACGTGAAAACTATTCAAGATATCAACATGAAATTTATACAGGATCTTTAGAACTGGTCTACCTGTAATATGAACTAGGATAATCGCGATACATGCAATAAATTTTCTTTTATCAACAAAAAAGCAACGGAATATATGAAAATATTCACTATTTTCTCGTGAAATAGCTACCATTTTGTTATTTCTTATTTTTTTGAGAAGATCCTAGTTCATGCTATAATCACACTCATCTGTATTAAAAATATCTTTGGTTTTTGGATTTCGGATAACTTGTTCGAAAGATATCACACACACAGCCGTTCCTAAACACTGTTGTTGGTTGATCAACGAAAACAGCGTAATCAATAGGTATTATACGTTGCAAAAATTCGTAAATATAGCTAAATGTATAATAAATGTATCTCCAAAATCTGGAATTAATCGCTCTTTAATAGCCCCGCAAAAAAAAATCACAAAGAAACATGTATTTTTCGTGCCTGCAAGAATGGCCCCTTAAGTCGTCGTTTGGTCCGTTTTCAGTGATTTTTAGTTTCACTCTCGTTTTATCCGTGTTCCCCTTTATGGATTAGTTTCGTATCGTATCATTTTATATCGAGTTTTCCCAATAAGTTCGCTGTTCTGATTGGAGACTGGAGGGACGCCATTGTGGTACTTTCGTTAATCGCGAACCGGGGGCAATTTTGAAATGTCGTTTCGGGGAACGCGTTAGTTCCGTTTCGAAATTATCTCGAGTTTCGATTTACGAGAATATTCGAGATAGTTTTGTTTCGGACGTGACGACGCGTTGGAATTAATCGCGACCGTGTAATTATCGAAATGGATTAAACTTTCGGCCGGACGATTATTATCGATGTACACGCGGTTGCAGGCTGTCCAACGCAGTGTACATGGCCACTCCTCTTCCTAGTCACGGAGCATGTGTGGGGTGGTCACGTATCGCCAACTGTCCGCCGTGCAAGATTACGTAGATGGGCTACAGGTACTGGAAAATACCAAGAGTACTACTTTCGATACCAGAAAACTTTCCCTCCTCCTCTCTGACTCGATCTACCATCAATCGAAAATTAATAACTATTCGTATTAAAATTTCCCATATACATCAACACATTCACTGCCATACCAAAACATCGATATGTATTATTGTTGGGGGTTTTGAATAACTCCACTTACACACATAACACGATATATTTAGTTATTACACATAATGCAGATACATAGTACAGATATATATATAACTAGCATGCCTCGTCTCGGCTTCGCCCGACCTTGTGCAAAAGTAATTAATGACGAGACGATCGTCCTGACATATATATCCGCGATAATGCAATTCTCTCGCGAGAAAGCGCTCGATAAGCTCCGCCACCTGGCGGTAACATCACAGTACTGCTACGGGCGAGGTATCGCGCGGGCCGAATACGCGCATCATAAAAGTGCGCGTATAACGCATATTCGTAGAAATTTTTCGATGTTTTTTTTTTTATAAACCATCAGTGAAAGTAGACCTTTCCAACGCATGTACTCGTTTGAAAATCGGTTGAGTGGTTCTCGAGTTATAAAATCACGAACATAGGACAACTTATTTTTATATATATTGATAAGTAATAAGCATAAAAAGAACAAACTGAAATGGGCATACGCCTAAGCGCGACTACATGGCGCATACAAAGGTGGCGCTGCGGTGGGACGAGCAAACCTCCTTCAATTATCAATGTATACCTATATATACCTATTGATAGGTATTAACATACAGACAATTGTGAACTACATAAGTTAAAATTTGTTTTAGCACTTATTTTCATAATCTTGCTAAAATTCATGAATCCTATTTCAATATCAACTTTAACATTTTAACCTGAGAATTAATTGTTCTAATCTCATAGTAAAAAATCCTGTCACCCATATGTGGACGACGAGGCAGTCAAAGTGTTAAACCTGTCTTGTAATCAGAATAATTCACCAGAAATTGCTAAAACTCGATTGGTTCGCTGGATCTTGAAGTATCCTGGAAACATGTCTTAAACAATAATTTATAACTCCCACAATTTTCAATATTTTTCGATGAAAAAAATACTGTGGGTACTTGTAAGACGAGTGAACGTACCAGCAAAATTTCAGTACGAAATAGTCTACCTGTCCCCGAAAAAAAAAATATCAAATAGCGCTGGACACCAGTTGCCCCCTTAAATATCGTCTGCGCTCTAATCTCGATCGTTTCGATGGATCTGTACGATTCCACGTTGCGTTGGGGTTACAGAGTACGGACGTTGTCGGACACTTTGGACGCATCGTGGACAAAGGGAGACGCGCGTACGCTCGTTGTCCCCGATGAACTCGGTACTCGCGTGGGCGTCTCGCGCTATCCGCTCGTTTCCGATACCGGGTAAGCACCGTTCCACCCTTTGTCGATGGATTTCCCGTTCTTTGTGAACGGGAACGTCCGGGACGAGGCAAACTGGTATCCCTCTTCCGCCTTGTCTTCCGCGAGATCGATAGTCTTTCCCGTCGGCGTGGCTTCTTGAACGGGGGTTGGACGGGAAACGCCTTAATGCGTCGTTTCGCCACGAAACGATAAGGATACCTCGGTGGTAACATAGCCTGGCCAGCACGGCTAAATTTAACCCCCGTATCCGATGGAGTTTCGTTCGATTCCATTACCGATCCGCGTGTTAGATATTTTGCAAGAACGACACTACTCAGTCCCGGTTCTGGGGTAAGTGCCAAGAGGTCCAGCTTAGTCCTCTTGCCAGAAGGCTTGCCTTCACCACTCCCGTGGCCAGATCCTCAAGGAACCAGAGTTCCTATTCTTTAAAGCAAGACAACGTCGGGTTGCTTGCCTTTTTCTAACATACCCACGTTTCCTTGAGGAACAAGCAATCCTATGACTTCGAGTCACCAGCCATCGACGGGCATCTGGATCGTGTCCTTGCAACCTGTTAAAAATAAACACTAACGAACGGTCTGCTGCAAAGATTTTATTTTATTGATATAATACACCACTTTTCCTTTTTGTAATACGGTAGCACAGCGTGGTTACGATCCACGGACCTCAGCAGACATTACAAGACAGGATATAGAGGGAGATTGTGTAAGAGGCACATGTGCAATGATCTAAGTGATCGATAAGTAACATTAAATAAGAGAATAGGGCTAGGAGTAAGTCAGTGAGGAGAATAGACTTAAATTGTCGTTTCTCTTTCCATAGGTAACTAGTTAACCATTGTATCTGTAAAAACTGTATATATGTTATGTATAAATTATAATCTCTTTCCATAGAGCAACACGTGTTGGTTATTCTCCTGGAAGTCCTTAAATTTGTCCGTTGTCTTATATATATTCTAACACAACCATCCCCCTTGGGCCCCACGCAGGCTAAGTCCCCATCATAAATCGTTTGAAAACGAAATGTCGTCGAGCTAATTGCCCTCTCGACGTCCCTTAAAAATAAGCCGTCGCTAACACGCGATCGTTCCATCGGCCCCGGTATCGACTTCATTCGAGGGGGGGCTCCGGTGTCCATTACTAAGACATTCCACCACCCTCCCCCTGGAAATACGAATTACCTCGAAAGGATTGCTCGACGTCGGTTCGAAACAGACAGGTCTAACGGGTGCATCGCTATGACGCTCGGTGGTCCAGCGATCCCCGGAATCGATCGAGCACCTTTCACCCCGATCCGTTACGTTTCTAACCGCTCCGCGCAACGAACATTTCCGCGGAACAAAAAAAGTTAGCAAATTTAATCTCGAACAAATTATCCGGTTAACGCTTTAACCGTGGCGGCGGGCAGAAACGAGATATCGTGCTTCTCGCGGTCGGCTGGTCCGACGTTCCCTTTATTGGCAGCCATTTTCAGATATTCGATGTTCGACCGTACGGGGTCCGATTCATCGTCGAAATAGGAGCAGAAAGTGTACAGTACAATTTTTTCTACAGCCCCCAGTTTTCGAGATAATGGTACTCGAAGTTTGACTAGTGGGTCTGACTAGGTTTCGATATTTCTACTGAAATTAATTTTTTTTATTTATTATTTTTAAATAAAATTCCTCAGAGATCCTCGTGGAAATACAAGTCGATAATGTGGGACAAAATTTTTTTATACGGCCCCTAGTTTTTGAGATAATAATTCTTGAAGTTTGGCTACTGGGTCTGACTAGGTTTTGATATTTCTACTGGAATTAATTTTTTTTATTTATTATTTTTAAATAAAATTCCTCAGAGAACCTTGTGGAAATACAAGTCTAAAATGTAGGACAAAATTTTGTTGTACAGCTCCTAGTTTTCGAGATAATAATACTTGAAGTTTGGCTAGGACGTCTGACTATGTCTCGATATTTCTACTGGAACTAAATTTTTATTGATTGTTTTTAAATAAAATTTCTTAAATATCCTCGTGGAAATACAAGTCTAAAATGTAGGACAAAATTTTTTTATACGGCCCCTAGTTTTCGAGATAATAATACTTGAAGTTTGGCTCGCAGGTCTGACTAATTCTCGATATTTCTACTGGGACTAAATTTTTATTGATTGTTTTTAAATAAAATTCCTTAGAGATCCTCGTGGAAATACAAGTCGAAAATGTAGAATAAAATTTTTTTGTACATCCCCTAGTTTTTGAGATAATAATTCTTAAAAGTTTGGAGTACGTCTGACTATGTCTCGATATTTCTACTTGAAACAAATTTACTTTTACGATACTTGAATAAAATTTCTTGAAAGCAGTTCCTCGTGCAAATACAAGCAGAAAATGTGGAATACAATTTTTTATTTGCACAGGCTCTAATTTTTATTACAATCGTATTTGAAAATTTGGCTTGGACGTCCGACCATTATCAGCTATTTCTACTTGAACTAAATATTTATTTATCATTCCAGAACAAAATTAGCTCGACTCAGCTGTTCTCTAACGTTCAGGGAACTTTCTTTTTATAAATGTTATTACGATATAATAAAAAGATCGACAGTCAGAGTATGTTTTTTGCGGTTGAACGAGAACGCCGGAGAGAGAAATTTCCCCGGTATCGCGAGAACGTTTAAGAGGAAGAGAAGCTTTCTCGTCCCGCGAATAACACCTTAAAACCTCTCTACTGTTTGAGCGCCTCTAATTTCGCGACAGCCTTTAGCTTCCCTTCCGCGGCGTACACTCGGAATCGTTAAAGCCGCCGACCAAATTGCTCTTTGCTTTCTCGCTCTTTTCCCGGGGCAAAAGCGAGCGGCGGCCTCTCCGGTTCTCGCGTGTTTCTCGTCCCTTTTGCGTTTAGGAAATTACGCGCGAGCTTGATCCGTCTCCTCGATGTCAGTCCAACCGGCGACGACTCGAGCACACCCTTGTCCTTACCTACCCCTCCCCACGGCAAACCGAAACCGTTCCTACGTCACGGCCCTTTGATCGTTACGTGGAATTCTACCCACGGATTCCACCAACGTTAAAAACTTTCGTCACGAAATACAATTCGTCGATTCTGCGATTCTATAATATAATGATTCGAGTAAAAGAAATTCGTTCTTTCTGTCTACGCTGTTAATAATTTCATCAACGCTTGCGAGAAGGGTTCGGGATTTTCGTTGGTCCCCTGTCGAGCATAAAGGGGGCGACCAGGTCTCGCGTTAATTGCTTTACAGCGCGTAAAATTCGCGGCAGAGACGTTGTTTATGGGTCCCATTTCCACGAATTAAGTTTCCAACTTCCTCTTCGTAGTCCATTTGACTTCGTCGTGTCCTCGGAAGAATCCATCAATATAGACGATTTATATAGACGAGGAGATTTAAGAGACAGTTCTTACGGTTTAAAAAATGAATCAAAATATTTTTATCCAGACGCATTTTAATGTTGCAGAACATTATGTATTTCCCCTTCTATAATAAAGTTTTCTCTTGGTTATTATTATCTGTGCATATACTTTCGACCACAGTGCATCTCCTATTGCTATCCCATTAACAATAGTGTTAAGAAAAAGGACGAGTTTATTCCTCAGGCACTGGATAGATGTACATTCATTGCCTGCTGAGAATGTTCGAGCTATAAATGTTTGAGTACAGCCATATTTTTGCTTTTGTATAAATTCCAATTTTGTTCGTTTTTGTGTCTAAGATTATTACTTTATATCCTGACCTCATCAACAAATAGAATTTTCCCGGTCTTCGTTTTATTTCCTCTTTTGACTCGATCCATAAAGATCCAAACGCAGGACGCTCGTTCGACACGCGGTGTGGTTTTCGGTTTTCGTTCCGATCTTTTATTCGTTTCGGTTGCAACACTCGCGGGATCTCTTCCCGTGACTCGTTACACGGCTCGTTTGACAGGAAAGCCTCCGCCGTCGTTTACATCGACGCCAGATTGCCGAACAATTGCGCGACGTTTCGGCGATTATGGAATTGACAAATTGCGCCCTAATTACCCCTGGGATACCGGCCCGAACAAAGACGAACTTTCCTACCCTCTCCACTACCCCCACCCTAATCGAAAAGGCCATATCTCCACGCGCAAAATTGCCGGCCGCGTAATTTTCTCGATCGCTTTCACGGTTTCCCCTCGATCCGTTTCCGGAGCGTTCGTTTCCCGCGACAAAAGGATGACCGCGCTCCAAAAATTGCCACGCTACTTCTCGATGGTCTTCGATGGTAAATTTTATTCGATTCAATTTTGAATGAAATTATTTTTCTATAATAATTAAAAAAAGTAGAATTTTTATTACACCTTTTGAGTTATAGAACTGGAAGGGAATGTTTGGTACTTTGTAAATGCAAATCGGGAGATTCTGGAGGTCGGAATGAGACGAAAATCAAGAATATCAATTTTTTGACTGAGGCTTCGCTGAAAAGTTATTAACAATAACATTCGAAAATTTCAAATCGTTCTGGAAAAATTATTTTTGGTTGCGAGAGTCAAGTGCAATCATTTTTGGTGAACAGATATACCCCTGAAATCCTACCCAGTTTTTAGAAAAAAATTCGAGAAGATATGAAATTCTTCGACAAAATTAAAAAATGTTAAATCATTCTAAAAAAATTATATTTAGTTGCAAGGGGCAATTATAAACCTTTTTAGTGAACAGACATACCCCCGAAATCCTACCCACTTTCTAGAAAAAAATTCGAGAAGATATGAAATTCTTCGACAAAATTAAAAAATTTCAAATCATTCTGAAAAAATTATATTTAGTTGCAGGGGTCAATTACAAACCTTTTTAGTGAATAGACATGCCCCCGAAATCCTGCGCATTTTCGAGAAAAAAATTCAGTACGGTCGTAAACTTTAAACGTTAATAACTTTATAACAAAGCCTCCATCAACAAATTGGTATTCTTGATTTTCGTCTTATTTTGTCCTCTAGAATGCCCCATTAAAATGTTTCCCAGGGTTGCCCGAACACACACTGTATAATATAAATACACTTCCCCCAAGGCGACTTTAAATCGTTCCATTATTCGATCGCCATTGAATTCGATTTATGATAAAAGATTTAGTTTCTGTTTTTATTCCGTCGAAACAAAGATGGCCGCTTTTCCCAGCGTTGCTCGTTCGTTCCTCGCGTTGGTGATTTTCTTTTTTACGGTTTGCAACGTTCACGTTCGTCGGAGACCTCTCTGGTTCTTTCATTTTTTTTTATTTCCTCCTTTCAACGGTTGGGCACGCCCGAGCAATAATGCACGCGCTAATAATATTTCACTAAGGAGCACGGCGAGCAATTAAAGGAGCGCAGTTCCGCGATACGGACGGGGAACATTGAACCTTTTACGGTTGCACGTGATGCGCTAGGAAGTTGCCACTCGTCGCGAGAAAAATAACTAGGGACATTGGACTTACATTGGATTTATTTTAGGCTGCAATTTCATTGTTATTCGTTACTTTCGTTATCGATAGAGTCTAAAGAAATTGTGCGTTTTATAACTAGAATGGAACTAGACGTGATGCGCTAGGAAGTTGCCACTCGTCGCGAGAAAAATAACTAGGGACATTGGACTTATATTGTCTTTATTTTAGACTGCAATTTCATTGTTATTCGTTACTTTCGTTATCAATAGAGTCTAAAGAAACTGTGCGTTTTATAACTAGAATGGAACTAGACGTGATGCGCTAGGAAGTTGCCACTCGTCGCGAGAAAAATAACTAGGGACATTGGACTTATATTGGATTTATTTTAGGCTTCAATTTCATTGTTATTCGTTACTTTCGTTATCGATAGAGTCTAAAGAAACTGTGCGTTTTATAACTAGAATGGAACTAGACGTGATGCGCTAGGAAGTTACCACTCGTCGCGAGAAAAATAACTAGGGGCATTGGACTTACATTGGATTTATTTTAGGCTTCAATTTCATTGTTATTCGTTACTTTCGTTATCGATAGAGTCTAAAGAAACTGTGCGTTTTATAACTAGAATGGAACTAGACGTGATGCGCTAGGAAGTTACCACTCGTCGCGAGAAAAATAACTAGGGGCATTGGACTTACATTGGATTTATTTTAGGCTTCAATTTCATTGTTACTCGTTACTTTCGTTATCGATAGAGTCTAAAGAAATCGTGCGTTTTATAACTAGAATGTAACTAGATCCTAAAAAAATTCCCTAGGGCCAGAAGTTTTCCAGTCGATTTTCAAACGAATATTCGCGCGTAGAAATGAAACGTAACCGTTTCTTTAATTTCATAGTATTTATTCGTAAACGTCGCGTGCGGGAAATATTCCGAGGATCGGACGATTCGTTTAATTCGAATTTCAAATCGGTCGCTATGAAAATGTTAAGAGAAGTGGATGGTGTCGCGTTCGTTACGTATGTATTTATGCATACACAAAGAGAACGCGAAAAGAAGAAAATGGTTGATACATCGCTTCCGGTGAAAACAGTGTTCGTTACTGTTAAAGAGCTATCGAAAGATGGCGGTAAATTTCAATGTTTATACAGTACGCCATATAATATTGAAAGAATGCACTTCGATCGAATTTTAGACACGAGTCGACAGCTTCTATCGTCTCTATCGCACAGTGAATGTACAACTAACCTAACCTAACTTCGTATTAAGAGTAAAAGATAAACTAATATTGTGGTTTTCTCATATCGTTGCAACAGCGTGTTAGAATTTTCGTGATTTTGCAATCGTTCCAAAGCAGAGTTTATTCGAGAAATATAATGAACGCGAGTCAACAGCCACAAACATGGCGTCGGTAGTGGCGTCGATGGTTCGACCATGTGCACAAGCTCGATGCGTTTCACGTTGTTTTAACGATATTCGAAGACGAATTTACGAGGAAAATCAAAACTGTGCTCGGTACAAGATATCGATCGTTTTTCTCTGCCATTTTCTGTCGTCGTTCAGGTAGCCTCGTTATCCCGTCCTCAAAGAACTTCGCCATTCTTTTTTAGCGAGACGCTCCTTCGAATGGATTTCACAAGGCTCCGGGTCCTCGAATGCCTTCTCGTTAAAGGAATTTTCGCGATGGTTCGAGAAAGAGTGATAATCCGAATGGCGCATGATCGGCCAAAGTGGGCCATCTCGGCCAACTTCCGACAAGTTTCGACGTTGTCCCTTCTGTTTGTCGATTCCGAAATGTTTCCCTTCGACTTCTTCCGGCGAATCCATTCGGGGAACAATCCTTGTCGCGGCGGGACCTCGTAACACACTCGTTCGATCCCCTTCGATCGAATTCCGGAACACTTAAGGGGGACGTTGCTGTCTAGACTGCCATTTTTTCGGCCTCTGTCGTGATTTTTTTTTTTTTTAATGGCTGGTAGACTGTTTCGTATTGAGATCTCGCTGATATACAGGATGCTTGTGATTCTAGAGGCCAGAATGAGACGAAAATCAAGAATATTAATTTCTTAACTGACGCCTCGTTAAAAAGTTATTAACAATTAAATTGAAATATTTCAAATCGTTCTGGAAAAATTATTTTCGGTTGCAGGGGTCGATTACAATCATTTTTGGTGAACAGACATACCCCTGAAATCTTGCGCATTTTCTGGAAAAAAATTCGAGAAGATATGAAATTCTTCGACAAAGCTAAAAAGCTTCAAATCATTCTGAAAAAATTATATTTAGTTGCAGGGGTCGATTACAATCATTTTTGGTGAATAGACATACCCCCGAAATCCTACCCACTTTCTAGAAAAAAATTCGAGAAGATATGAAATTCTACGACAAAATTAAAAAATTTCAAATCATTCTGAAAAAATTATATTTAGTTGCAGGGGTCGATTACAATCATTTTTGGTGAACAGAAACACCCCCGTAATCTTGCGCATTTTCGAGAGAAAAAATTCAGCACGGACCTAAGTTTAAACGTTAATAACTTTTTAACGAAGCCTCCATCGATAAATTGGTATTCTTGATTTTCGTTTTATTTTGGCCTCCAGAATCACCTATTAAAATTTTTCCCATGGGTGGCCGAACACCCCGTACAGTAATCCCCCCTATAACACGGTAGATTGGTTCCGCGTTGCACGAGAATACTCAGAACGACGATGCAACTTTACAAAGGGCTTTTCTAATAAACGTAAAAATTCTCTCTTCCAGAATATTCATAAACGATATTCACTTCATCGTTGAAAATTTCTCGATAAATTATTCGAGGAAAATCGTGGCCCTTCCGTAGGGATTTCGGTACACGATAAAATTCCGGAAGTTTTCTCAAAGATTTCGACATTCCCCCCCTTCGTTCTCCTGGATTGTCACGGACGTTTCGCAGAGCTCAAGCGTTCACAGGAAGGAAGCAGGTGTCGAACGCTGGTCTTTCCTTCTCATAATTCGATGAGATTGCAGCAAGAACAGAAGGAGGGGTAGGATCGAAGGGAGTGGGTGGGTCGGTGGAGGGAGAGTAAGGGGTGGCGTACACAGCAGCGAGGAAATTCTCGAAGAAAACAACCGTCCTGACCCATATACCAGACACGGAATCGGAAAGCACCGTGGAATTCAGTTCTCTCCCGCGAATCTCTCTCTTCTCGCCTGTTTACCGCAGTTTCTACCCCCCCGCATTGTACTTTATACTTTTATATTTTCTACTTTGAAAGCTCCTCTCTTCGGGGTCCTCTCTTCCTCGTCGTGCCCGAGAACCATTCCCCTTCTGTGCCGCGGGTATCGCCTAAGCGGATTAAAGCTCGGGGATACTCTTCTCTTCTTCGGTTCGAAGAAGACGACCTTCGGGAGGGGGGTTCTATCGTCGGTTCCCTTTTAATATCGCGTTCTCCTCCCGGTCGAGGTTTCGATCGGAACCCCGGGAACGCGGTGAAAATTCTACGGAAACCAAGCGCGCCCGTCTCTGACCCATATACAGGATGTGCCCCAGCTGCAACACGGCCATTTTGAAAATCGAGAATCGAAAGGATCGCTCTCGCTTGGGGAATTTCACAAACCTTGTTCTCTTTACATTTACTTCTACCAAATAGTCGCACTCATTGTGTACCGTCTTCTATTTCCAAGTTACTTTTTTATTAAGCAATTACAACATCAATAATGGAGAATCAAACTCAAGAATTGAAACTGCTTGAATACAACCTCACACACAAACCTTGTTTTGTTTTCTTTCCCATTTATTTTTATCATATTGTTGCGCTTCTGTTTGTGTACTACTGGGGGCTTTCTATTTACATGTTGTGCTTTTTTATTAAACAATTACAACATTAACCGATGCCAATTACAACACCGGTAGAGAGATATAACAATATAAACCGGTATAACGATCGGGCAAACAATATTTAAAATCAACGGAACGATATGTTTTTTTCTCGTGGTCACCCATCCTGAGTCTGCTGCACGCGCCCAATGATGCTGCACCTCGACGATCGGACGCTGTCCAGCGTATCCAACGCGACGCGATCCCCGACATGTTTACTTAACAATTTCAACCCTTAACCCTTTGCACTCCGAATGGTATTTGAATTTTGTTACCAGCAGCTTCCAACACTTCCAAGTGTTTTATTTGAAATTTACGTCGACTAAAAAGTAGGGTAAATTGAAAGAAATTCAATGAAATATCTGTTTCACTTACACTATCGTTGTATTTTGGAATTTTCGAGTGTACGATGTCTATTTGGTTCGGACTCGAAACAATGTCGAGTGGGATTCGACATAGGAATGCAAAGGGTTAAATATCTCGATGCACGGAAAAACTAGATTCAACTTCTCGTTCGTGGCTCGTGAAGTAGCTGTATATTAAAAAATATTACTATCGTTCGCGAGTCCAGAGCCTTCAAGGCTGTTCGAAGAAATAAATCTATTTTAAGGCGAGTAATCGTACACTGTACAGTTCGTGTGCCGTTTCGAGATGGTTTTAAATCGCGTAGGGCAGCACGGGGACGAGCGTCGGTGTTTGTAGTCCCGGTGAATAAAATTTCGCGGTTCGAGCCGGACCATAATCGCGCGAGCACGTGCGTGTCCCGGTCCAGAAGTGGCTGGAATCGATAGCCCCGGGGCACCCCTTTTGTAGATACAGTTGTTTCGAGGGGCGTTAGGGAGACGCAGGATGGCCGGGGAATAAGAATACCCGCGGTCGTTTTGTACACGTGTAAGAAATTCCGTACGAATATTTCTTTATGGCCGATCGCCGCGAGAGACAACGGTTATTGAAGATTTCTTCCCTGTCGCGGCGGAGGAATCCAGCTTACCGGAAGTCTCTATTCCCCGGGACCTTTGGGGATCCCCCCTCCGCAACGACAGTTGCTTTTTCTTCTTCGTTATTATTTTATTAGAGGATCTATTTAGATCGGGGGATGGTGGTCGAAAACGCTCCGGGGGCGTTGTATATTAGACTAGCATGCCCCGTCTCAGCTTCCCCCGACCTTGTGCAAAAGCAATTTATGACCACACGATCGTCCTGACATATATATCCGCGATAATGCGATTCTCTTGCGAGAAAGCGCTGGAGAAGCTTCGCCACCCGGCGGTAACATCGCAGTACTGCTACGGGCGAGGTATCGCGCGGGCCGAATATGCGCATGCGCGCGCAAGTAGACTGTCGTATACTGGGGTCCACTTGGTCTGCCAAACAGTCGTACACATGAAATCTTTGCATATAAATTACATGTTAATAACGCGCTTCTGAGACATGCTACACAGCCTATGTCTGTCCTAGAGTATGCAGGAATAACGTGTCAAAATTTGAGGAGGATCGGTTCAATAGGTCATGAGTTTTGCACAAGCATGAAAAAAAATAAAAATAAAAAGTCGCTAAACTCGTTTAGCTGTCGAAATCGCGGGTTCTTCGCGAATGAAGCGAGCCGCTTGCGCGATAAATAGTACACGCCGACAGAATAGAATTTAAATACGCCGCCGACGTTAATTACCGTTTTAATTATAACTCGGTCGGGCTCTCGCAGTTGTTTCACGCGCGATCAGTTTAGATCGGTGCCTGGGACTACGCGAATATAATTTAATACCACGCTATTCGTACGTTATTGGTCCGGATATCGCTGTTCCAATATTATTATTACGATATTCCTAACGGGGATATTATTATTATTCGGGCATTGCTATTTCCATCGTTCGAACAACGTTTATTCGTGTACGAGCTGGATATTACTGTGGCGCTGCTGGCTTCCGCGGGTAGAAGGAGGGGTCTGCTAGTGGACTTCTGGTGTTGCTTACCATGCTCGCCGCCAGAGGGCTCGCGCTCTCACAAGCGCTCGATCGAATCCTCGGTTGCTATGCAGGGTGTTCGGCCAACCCTTGGAAAAATTTTCATGGGGGGTTCTAGAGGCCAAAATAAGACGAAAATAAAGAATACCAATTTGTCGATCGATGCTTCGTTAAAAAGTTATTAACAATTAAAGTCAAAAATTTCAAATCGTTCTGGAAAAATTATTTTTGGTTGCGGGGGTCACTTATAATCATTTTTGGTCATTACACATACCCTTGAAATCCAACGCACTTTCGAGAAAAAAAATTCCTAAATTCCTGAATTTTTGGACGAAAAAAAAAATTTCAAATCATTCTGAAAAAATTATATTTAGTTGCAGGGGTTAATTGCAATCATTTTTGGTCATTACACATAACATCGAAATTCAACACACTTTCGAGAAAAAAAATTCATAAATTCCTGAATTTTTGGACGAAAAAAAAAATTTCAAATCGTTCTGGAAAAATTATATTTAGTTGCAGGGGTCAATTACAATCATTTTTGGTCATTACACATAACATCGAAATCCAACGCACTTTCGAGAAAAAAAATTCCTAAATTCCTGAATTTTTGGACGAAAAAAAAAATTTCAAATCGTTCTGGAAAAATTATATTTAGTTGCAGGGGTCAATTACAATCATTTTTGGTCATTACACATAACATCGAAATCCAACGCACTTTCGAGAAAAAAAATTCCTAAATTCCTGAATTTTTGGACGAAAAAAAAAATTTCAAATCGTTCTGGAAAAATTGTATTCAGTTGCGGTGATCAATTACAATCATTTTTGGTCATTACACATACCTCCAAAATTCTACGCACTTTCGAGAAAAAAATTCCTCACCGGAAAATCTAATCAGGTGCCTTAATTTTCCGACGAAAAACATTCGATGTTTATGCATTTGCAGGAGATTTGAATTCTCGAGAAACCACAGAACGCACTCGATATGCAAAATAATAAGAAATACTTAAAGCGAGGCACGAATTGTTATATTTAGGGGTCGAAAGAAATTGTCTTTTTTTTTAGAATTTAATTCGATACGTTTTAAATAAATGGAGAATCTCTACTTTTTAAAACTCTCACGAGTTCCGCACCGCAGTGTAGCAGCGCCACAGGCTTCCTAGCAGGCCCTGCCTTGGACGACTGAGATATTAGGGAGTACACAGCAATCCCCCCTATAACACCGGTACTCTTATAACGCGGGGATTTCCCAAAAATCTGTCCAAAAACTTGCCCAAAGTACCTCGACGAGTCCAAACTGTCTAACAAGCTGTAAACTTTGCCCGAGCCACCATAAATAAATAAAAATCGTAGAGAGAAAATGATATCGCTTCGAAAAAATTGTGTAAAACGATCAACGAACGAGCATCGAACAAACCGGAGGTAGATAAATAAATATTCGAGGGAAGGGAACGTTGTTTCGCGGGGGTGTTCCAAGGGTCCCGTAAGGGGGTTGTTTTCGCTGGACCGTGGCGAATTGCAAAATGTCCGTTTGTCGAACGGTTTTCGCGTGTTCGTTAAAATGCTCTCCCGGCCGAAGAATAGAACGGGAAAGGAAGACGAGAGGAGGTTGGAAGAGGAGGCGAGCTGGAAAATGAGAAAGAAGGACAAGAGGGCTGACTCATGGGAAGGGCAGAAAATTCGAAGCACTCGGGGCGGAGCTCCGGGGGGATGTTTCGCTTAAGTTCCACAAAATCTTGACACGGAAAGGAGCTGTGCAGCACAATTCTCGAGTACTCGTAACGGTGAAGTGGAGGGTAGAATAATAGGTACTCGGGGGCCGGCCACCAAGTGGCAGCTAAGCCTGATTTTACACGAGAACGTTCTCCCAACGTTTATTTCGGTTGCGCCGCGATGCACAACCCGACGCGGTAAAAAAGTTTCTTCGAACGAACGGGAAATACCACCGCCCCCTCTCGCGGAGGGTTACGAGAAAGGAGATCGAGAAGCTCACGAATGTTCTGTCGCCCAAGTATTTCTTTAAATCCCGGTTAACCCGGGATCATTAAAGAATGATCAGTTTTCTTTATTGGATTTGTTTCTAAAAATGCGGTTTTTGTTAATTACAATGTTGTATCCAACGTATAATTTGAAGGGAGACAAATATTATCATCCCTGAAACCATTAGATTGAACAAATATCGTTTTTCAAAGCAGTCAGACTCGAGCATGAACGTTAAGGGGTTAAACGAATCACGAACGAGTACGGTTTCTCGATTGGTCCGACACAACGTGGACCCAGACTACTTCGAGCAGGTGAAACGTTGAATGGCTCGCGGAATCGTGGAAAATATTTTGATACCGTGGTATCTCGTGTACATTTTAATTCGGTTATTATTCGATCAGAGGTTTGGTAAATTTAAGATTTAAGGAAATAGGGTCACGGAGGTTGTTTCTCGTTTTCGCTTGAAAACTAAATATCGTACGGTGGATTCGAAGAGAGGGTGTGATTCTGTGTGAAAAACCGAGTGAAAAATGTGGGATAAAGTTTTTCGTACGGTTCTTTGTTTACGAGATAATTGAACTCGAACGTACGTCCGACCATATATCGCCGCTTCTACTTGGACCGCCAAGTCCAATTTTCAACGAGAGCGGAACCTCGCGTGAAGAAATCTCATTCCACGCTTTCGATTCGGTTTTTCAACCTGAAATCATCCCTATCATCTATAATTGCTCCGATTTACGGAAGATTATTCCTGTAAAGTAAACGATTCTTAATTATGGGATCGAGGGGGGTAAAAAATTGATCGGTTCGCGACCGAATGCAGTAACGGGCGTGTCAGGAGTCCGGAGTAACTTAATTAATCACCGAAATGAAAACGGTTTAATCGATGGATCTCGCCTCCGAGTAACCGTAGTCGCGAAACGAGAGGTAACAAAGGACATCGACGTAGAATCGATTCGTTCAACTACCCCCCGAAATTACGTGTCCCCAAGATGTGTGCGTCGCGGCGCCATCGAGGCAGAACCCGATTTCAATTCGATCCGAGGTGAAGGAACACAAACGTCTGATTTTCAACCTGTTTTCAACGGAGTCGCGTCAATTTTTCGATCGAAACGGAAGATACGTTCCATTTCCAGGTGTAACTATTTTGAATTTATTTATTTGTTCACGGGTTTCTATGTCCTTTGATGTAATACGGTTGCACGATGTGTGTAAAAGTCTCGTTAATCAGCGCGCACAACACCAGCGACATGCTCTTTAAAGAAACACGGAGAATCGATAAAGAGGTCCAGACACGCTGGCTAAAGAGGTTAGCTTGGACAAGAATACGATTAATATAATCACTAGACTGCGGATCTTTATGCAAATTCATAGTTTTATTAATTGAATTAATGAAATGGGAGCTTCGTATATGATTGAACCCTTAAATATAATAATTCGTATCTTACTTTAAGTATTTCTTCTATTTTCCCATATTAAGTGCATTCTGTAGTTTCTTGAGAATTAAAATTCCCCATAAATGCATAAACATCCGCGGTCCAATAATCACCGTACGAGTAATATCGTTCAAACATTGGAATATGGGATAATTTCGAGCGGTTCTAACCGGATCATTAAAATCTGTAGCAGAGGTTACAGTGTTTATTTATCTGTAACATGGATCACTTTCGTACACGATACTCTTAACTGCGTTTCACGCCTGCCAAGGAAGGAAAAAGGAAATCCCTCCAACACATGCATGTTTGCCAACATTCTCAACAAAATCCAACCGATTGTAAAATTTCAGGATAATTCACATAGTCGTCGATGATTTTATAAACAAACAACGTACAGTTCTAGAAGAAATTCTAACGCCAACAAAATTCGGACGCACATTTTGCGTGTTTGGTGCATTTTATATTCGTGTCGTGTCAACCGTTCCCCATTGTTCGAACATCGAACCCACCCGGAGGGGATTTTCTCTGCATAGCACGCGTGCCACCTGTAGTGCTGCCAACGACACAGAACCGAAAGATACAAAATGTACTGTCCCTAAAAAAACGATTCCGTGGAAAATCGAAGAGAAAGAAAATCAACCGATAAATAAAAATATATAAACACGTGTTATACGTTTGAGATTCACGGGACCATCTCGTGGCGGAGTAACTCAACGAATTTCTTTTCTCTTTCGTGTACAACGGGTGGCAAAAAAAATTGTTAAAAATAAACACTAACGAACGGTCTGTTGCAAAGATTTTATTTTTATTGATACAATACACCTCTTTTCCTTTTTATAATATGGTAGCACAGCGTGGTTACGATCCACGGACCTCTGCAGTCATTACCGGTAGCGCCACCTTCGTACGCGTTGCTATATATATTCTAACAAAAATGATGCTGAAAAATTAACGAGAGCCCACGTTTAGGTGTTCACACACCCTCCACCTTCCCCCACTTTGGCCAAGCTTTAACTTTACGAATAAGACCTGACCGAAACTTAAGCAATGGTGGACAGTGGGGACGGTGTGCACGCGCGATGGCACGGTTAAGCTCGAATCCGTAACGGAGCAGCGAATCTGCAATCGTAACGGCTCTACGGTCATGTCTATAACGTTCCTCTATTGGCGTTGAGTAGCTACCGAGCGAGGGCAATCTCGCTATTGATTGCACCTTGCATCCTCCCACCCCTTTTGCCCTCCGACCGAATCCCCCTCCGAGCTACCCTCCCCCCTTCCCTCGCCTCACCTTCACCCCGCAGCCTCCCGGTTCTCTCTCTCGTCCGCCTCCCTCTGCCACCCTCTCTCTACCCTCTACCCGAATTCCCACATCCTCGACCCTTTCGAGTCGAACTCGTGTGTCCATGGCCGTCTGGAACGCGTGCATCCCTCCGCGGAGTAAACTCTAATTTCGATTCTTTTGCCCCCCCTCTCTACCCCCCTCTGGCGCTCCCGCCAATTACAGGCTGTCTCACAACGCGCGGTACAACGTGAAAACAACCCCGGGACTCCCCCCCCCGAGCACCGAACACCGAACACACCGTGCACGCGACTGCATTTTGACCTTCTTTCTCGAGCCTCCGCGGCGGCCATTTATTTTTCTCCGCTCGGAGCGTTTCTTGAAAACAGGGTTAGGGGAACGGACGCCAGGGGGTCCTGATCGAACGATCGACTGATATTTAGGAAGCACGTAGATCCTTTAACGTCTTTGACTGCCACGTCGGCCATATATGGGGTGACAGGATTTACCATTATATGATAGTAGAAAAATTAATTCCCAAGTTAAGACGTTGAGGGAAATAAATTTGTTACAAAAATAAGTAGCGAAACAAATTTTAGGTTATGTAGCTTACAATGGTATAAAATGAAAATTGCAGAATATTATACGGTTTTGATCTGCCGGTGAAGTCTTCTTTGAAATATTAAGCTCTTTGCGCCGAGGTCTGCCATTTTTCCAATTTTTAATTTTCTTTCGATATCTTCGATTCGTCCATTCGCTGTTGTTGTAATCATATTTCGTTGCTTGGCAGATTCGGATAATAAAAACCGACACTAGAGTCTGCACCGTTTTTAGAAAACGCCTTTGGACGCTTCCAGCAAATCATGCTGTATCTCCGCCATTTTGCATTTTATCTGAACAAAAAAAATTGCAAAATGAAATCGAAGTGTATTGTAAATAGTCCTCGGAACCTTACAAATATTTATTAATTCTTTATCCTTCGAAATAATTATTGAAAATCGGCTTGATTTCGGATCTCTACATAGAGGTCGCCCCTTAACCCTTTGGTCCCATTTGACCTTTTTTCAAGTCCAATCCAAAGACGCACACTTGAAAATTACAAAACACAGCAATATTATAAATAAAACAGATATCCAATTGAATTTATTAATTGGAATGTTTAAATTGCTCTATTTTATAATTAACATAAATTTCAAATAAAATAAAATTGAAATATAATTCGGGAGTGCAAAGGGTTGAGAAGAGGAGGGGGATATGCACATAACAATGAATTATTATAACGTTACAAAATTCTGTACGAATGTTATAAATGATAAAACTTTGCCAACGACGCGATTCAACGACCCGACCACCCACACCCTGACACGGACGAGATATTAAAAATATTTTTTTTCTTTCCATTCCTATCGATTTCTTCATCGTCGATTAGTCGATTATCGGATAATAAGAAGGTTTAGTATTAATTTGCACGGACGTATCGAACGCCCCGAAGTTATCAAACATTCACGGAGGTATTATGGGTCCCGCGAGCGCATGAATTTTCCACGCGTCCACGCGGTGAATATTCCACGGGCCGTAACAATTATCCAAAACAATTAAACCGAAGCCAAAAGCGTCGTGGATCATTATCAACGAATAACCATTTATCACGCAACGGTAATTAGTATTTATCGGCGAATCGTGATCGATCGAATCGAACGATATTTTTTTCGTAATTTCTATTATATATTTATTTGCCCCCGACGATCAAAGATACAAGATTTAATTTCGCGCCAAATTTAACTTCGATTCGATCACGTAGTTTTACAAAATTACGGTGCGCCAGTTTTTAAAAAGCGGAGTTTCGAGAAAATCGCGTTCAAAGTTTGGTAATTCGATGACCAACCGCGCATAATCGTGGCCCTAACTGTGGCAGGTAACTTTCTCGAGAATAGCAATTTTTTATCGCGTGAACGCGTGCATCGGTATTCTCTGGTTTTCGGAATTCTTGGTTACCGAGACAAAATTTTGTTCGTTTCTCCTAGTTCCAGTTCGCGCGTTAAATAAACTGTGCTCGTCAAGGTTTCATTGTCCGCTCACTTTTTAAATATAACACTCTCTGTGCCATGTACACGGTGGGGCATTTAAGACAGGTCAACTGGATAACTCGTTTATTTTTATAGATAGAAAAGAATGTTTGAGGACGAAAGTTGTGCCCGAGTACATATTTACCCATCTTTCGTTCATTTTTACCGTGTCTTCCAACAGACGATCGTCAAAATTCATTTTATCTTCGACGATCGAACCTAATTTTGGGCCCAAATGTTTCAACCCTTGTTATCGTTGACAATTTTTTAACAGGAATTATGACAAGACTAATTTGTAGGAAACTAGCGAAAGGATCTCTTGGTACAGAAAAATTAATTTTATCTTCGATAAGAAAATCTAATTTGAGGCCCAAATTTGGAGTTCGTTCAACCCTTACAGAAATTCTGCCAAAGCTAATTTGTAGAAGCCTAACAAAAGGATCTATAAACACTCGTAAAAATTAATTTTGTCCTCGACAATAAAACCTAATTTTGGGGCCCAAATTTAAGGTCCACGATTGAAACTTTTCCTGCAACTTTTAACACGAATTCTGACGAAGCTACATTGCAGGAGCCTAACAAAAGAATCTCTTGGTACAGAAAAATTAATTGTATCTTCGATAAGAAAATCTAATTTGAGGCCCAAATTTGGAGTTCGTTCAACCCTTACAGAAATTCTGCCAAAGCTAATTTGTAAAAGCCTAACAAAAGGATCTATAAACACTCGTAAAAATTAATTTTGTCCTCGACAATAAAACCTAATTTTGAGGCCCAGATTTATGGCCCACAATTGAAACTTTTCCTGCAACTTTTAACATGAATTCTGACGAAGCTAGATTATAAGAGCCTAACAAAAGAATCTCTTGGTACAGAAAAATTAATTTTATCTTCGATAAGAAAATCTAATTTGAGGCCCAAATTTGGAGTTCGTTCAACCCTTACAGAAATTCTGCCAAAGCTAATTTGTAGAAGCCTAACAAAAGGATCTATAAACACTCGTAAAAATTAATTTTGTCCTCGACAATAAAACCTAATTTTGGGGCCCAGATTTAAGGCCCACGATTGAAACTTTTCCTGCAACTTTTAACACGAATTCTGACGAAGCTAGATTGTAAGAGCCTAACAAAAGAATCTCTTGGTACAGAAAAATTAATTTTATCTTCGATAAGAAAATCTAATTTGAGGCCCAAATTTGGAGTTCGTTCAACCCTTACAGAAATTCTGCCAAAGCTAATTTGTAGAAGCCTAACAAAAGGATCTATAAACACTCGTAAAAATTAATTTTGTCCTCGACAATAAAACCTAATTTTGGGGCCCAGATTTAAGGCCCACGATTGAAACTTTTCCTGCAACTTTTAACACGAATTCTGACGAAGCTAGATTGCGGGAGCCTAACGAAAGGATCTTTTGGCGCAAAGAAATAAGTTTTATTATCAACAACGAGTAAGTTGGTCGCAAAATGAAATCGGTGGCTGCACTTCCTATAATTATTTACCGGATCGTTGAGATTTCTTCGTGCCCCGAGCCGGACCAATTCTCTTAAATGCGATACTCGTCGCGGGTCGCTTTGACGTCAATTTTATTTATTAATTCGCCCGTAGCTCGTAGGAGATCGATCGGGATTCAGGCAGGCGCGGTGAACGGGGCAGAGTCACGTTCGAATACAACGGGAACTTGATTTAAGATTGCCACCGACCTTTTGTCCCTTCCACCGACAACCTCGTTCTCTCTTCCGGCCCGCCAGGCCACCCGTACGAAATAACGCCAGTTATTTTTATATCCAAATCGTTGCGGTCACTTTGACGTCAATTTTGATTATTAATGCGCCATCCATCAGGACGACACCCTCCTAACTGCGACAACTGCAGTCAAACGTTCAAGATTTAACCCTTATTTAACCCTTAAGAACCTTCGTACGTTTTAAACAAAATTTAGTTCAAGTAGAAACATCAAGACATAGTCAGACTCACTAGCCAAACTTCGAGCATTATTATCTCAAAAACTAGGGGCTGTAGAAAAATATTTTATTCTACATTTTCGACTTGTATTTCCACGAGGATATTTAAGGAATTTTGTTTAAGAATAATCAATAAAAAAATGAATTCCAGTAGAAATATCGAGAACTAGTCAGACGTAATAGCCAAATTTCAAGTATTATTATCTCAAAAACTAGGGACCGTACAAAAAAATTTTGTTCTACATTTTCGACTTGTATTTTCGCGAGGATGTTTAAGGAATTTTATTGAAAAATAATCAACAAAAATTTAGTTCCAGTAGAAATATCAAGAACTAGTCAGGCGTGCTACCCAAACTTTCAAGTATTATTATCTCAAAAACTAGGGGTCGTATAAAAAAATTTTGTCCTACATTTTAGACTTGTATTTCCACGAGGATATCGGAGGAATTTTATTTAAAAATAATAAATAAAAAAATGAATTCCAGTAGAAATATCAAAACCTAGTCAGACACACTAGCCAAACTTCAAGTATTATTATCTCAAAAACTAGGGGCCGTACAAAAATATTTTATTCTACATTTTCGACTTGTATTTCCACGAGGATGTTTAAGGAATTTTATTGAAAAAATATCAATAAAAATTTAGTTCCAGTAGAAATATCGAGAACTAGTCAGGCGTGCTAGTCAAACTTCAAGAATTATTATCTCAAAAACTAGGGGCCGTACAAAAATATTTTATTCTACATTTTCGACTTGTATTTCCACGAGGATATTTAAGGAATTTTATTTAAGAATAAACAATAAAAATTTAATTCCTGTAGAAGTATCGAGAACTAAAAAATTTTATTCTACATTTTTGACTTGTATTCCTTTGAGAATATTACGTTTTAAGTAGTACGGGAATACGTTTTGGATGTGTTCAGGTTTCAAGCTTGGGGAAATAAAAAAAATGTGTAAGAAGAGGTTGTAAAATGAAAACTCGTTTTAAGACAAAGATCCGTCGGTGGCGTGGTGTTTGTCGAAGCACAATTCGACACGGGTCTCCGCGAGTGGTCTCTTTGGCAAATGACTTCAAATATTTGGTCGCGAGGCGTCTGGGCCCTCGAAGCGACATCCGGTCGCCTCCGAAAAGAAAACAGAAGACAATGGTCCGTCTTTCGGCCACAAAGGAACCCCCCACCCCCCACGATCGGGACACGAGGCAAACTTTAGGGGACGATCTCTATAAACGAATCCTAAAACACGGAAATCCTACGGTCGACCATTTTCATAACTTCATAACTCACAAACTAACTAACTGCAAACTAACTAACTAACCAACTACAAACTAACTAAAGAACTATCTAACTAACTAACTAACTAACCTACTACAAACTACTTCATAAAAAATATTTCCAACCGCCAATTTCCAAATCGAAGAGATCTTTTCGACAATTTTAGTTTCAATTTATTTGTTTCATTTTTATTTAGACGATATAAACGTTACTGCGAGAATGCTCGGCGTCGATTTGTTTGGGAACGAAACCGAATTTGCTCGACTATTCTTGGCTCGCGAGGTGAAACGCGATTACGCTAACTGCAGCCCGACGAAAGCTTTTTACGGCTCGCGAACGATACGCTCGCGCGAATACTAGAAACGTCCGCGCGACAAAGGCCGTTTCTCTCACGCGAGGGTTCGTTTTTTCGCGGGACAGCGCGAGCCAAGGCTTTAACGCCGCGATATTGAATGTCGCGACATTTGTCATCGCCGCGGATCTTAAATGTCGCGTTATCGTGACATTTCGATCAACGCGGATCCCGCCTCGCGTCTTTTCCTCGTTACAGTTTTCCATTATTGGACACCTCGAAGCCTATACATGCTCGATAATCGTACCATTTCCACATAATTTTCGAGAGACTCGATCGTTCGAAAACAAAACAAAGACTATCATTTTTTCGGTCTTTTTTGTGAATTTTTTTTTGCACCAATAGGTAGGCCGTTTCACACTGAGATTCTGTAGACACGTTTATGCATCTTATAAGTACGTATAGTATTTTTTTCATCGAAAAATATTACAAATTGTGGGAGTTATAACTTTTTGTTTACATGTGTATTCTTTTTAAACTGGCTTCCATGATATTTCAAAATCTGGCAGACCGATTGGCTTCAAATTTTTAGAGAATATTCAGCAGACACCCCTTTATTGCCGATAGTGGAGATTCTTGAAAATATTGAATTTTACTATTTTTTTTTTCATATGCTAAGTACACAAGAAAGATTATAAAATAGAAATTTGAAAGTTGAACGCCGTTCCTTTATTTATGGAGATTTTGATTTCTCCCTGGTTCCAGCTATAACTGCACCCTTTCCAATGAAGATAGTTTAGCTACCTTTGTTTCAAATTAACAGATCGGCTGGAGTCGTGTAACTTTCTCAGAAGAGCCATTACAAACAACAAGTTGTAACTCCCACAATTTTTAATGTTTTTTGATAAGAAAAACTGGGGAAAAATTTTAATGGGGGATTCCAGAGGCCAAAATAAGATGAAAATTTAGAATACTAATTTGTTGATGGAGGCTTCGATAAAAAGTTATTAACATTTAAAGTTCCGCCCGTACTGAATTTTTTTTCTCGAAAATGCGCAAGATTTCAGGGGTATGTCTATTCACCAAAAATGATTGTAATTAACCCCCGCAACTAAAAATAATTTTTTTAGAATAATTTGAAATTTTTTAATTTCGTCGAAGAATTTCATATCTTCTCGAATTTTTTTTTAGAAAGTGGGTAGGATTTCGGGGGTGTGTATATTCACCAAGAATGATTGTAATTGACCCCCGCAACCAAAAATAATTTTGTCAGAATGATTTGAAATTTTTTAGTTTTGTCGAAAAATTTCATATCATCTCGAATTTTTTTCTCGAAAGTGGGTAGGATTTCGGGGGTGTGTCTATTCACCAAAAATGATTATAATCGACCCCCGCAACTATAAATAATTTTTTTAGAATGATATGAAATTTTTTAATTTCGTCGAAAAATTTCTGCACCTACGAATTTTTTTCTCGAAAGTGCGTAGGATTTCGGAGGTATGTGTAATGACCAAAAATGATTGCAATTGACCCCCGAAACCGAAAATAATTTTTCCAGAACGATTTGAAAGTTTTGACTTTAATTTATTTTTTCCATTATTTTTCGAGTATTATCATTGAAATAATACTTACAGGTACGATTATTGGTATTATTTGTATAATATTCACGAAATATTTACAAACATAACTATTCGTATTACTCGTATAATATTCGTAAATATTATTACCAGAATAAAAATAAAAGATCTCTAGAAAAGGAACGCCACATATTGGGATATAGAAAATAGAAGACACGTCGTCGAAAAATTTGTAAAAAAAACGGAAAAAATGACTAGTATCCTTATCCAACGATTTGTCTTCCGGGGGCAGGGGGGGTTGGTCGTGACTACGAACCTCCATGGAACGTCGATAAAAATCGTACAAGCATAAAAGGGCTGCAATTTGGCCCCGGGAAGATAAACGGTCCAGATAATGTACCCAGGCGCGCGGAACCGACGGGGGTGGATGTCGAAATAAGGATGAAGAATTCATGGTATCTCAACACCTCGAGCGGCTACGTTTCTCCCAGGTGGATACCCCCGTTAAATACATGGGGTACGGCGTATACGCGATCCACGGACGCCCATAATGGATCGCGCTGAAATGATTCACGCCCTCGAACGGACGAATCTCTCTTCTCAAAAAAGGAAGAGAAACTTTAGAAACCGTCTCTGGAAATCAATCACGAGACCGAGTCACCTTTGTTCTCTGCACAGCGTCGAGAAAATTCAAATTATATTGAATAAGAATTTAACAAGAGGTAATTAGGGAATTATTTTCATCCCTCTCGATGGTCGATTTAATCATCTTTTGCGTACGTTGGGTGATCGAATCAGCGTTGAAAGGTCAACGAACGATAGTGTCGATGCGTGGACAAATAATCTTTCCACGAAACGTTGAATAAATCACCTCTCTTAACACTTTACCGACCGGTAGCGGTTGATTAATCGGCTATCGGTCGGTAAACGCCGACCGATAAAACAGTTGATTAATAGGCTATCAGTCGATAAGCGTTAGCCGGTAAAACAGTCGATTAATAGGCTATCGGTCGGTAAAGTGTTAAGCTAGCAGGACCGAAACGTTTTCTTGGGGTGTATTTTGATCCACGACTGGATTAAAAATTACACAGATATCTGATCGAATCTGCTTATTAACACTTTACCGACCGGTAGCCTATTAATCGACTTTTTACCGATTAACGCTTTACCGACCGGTAGCTTATTAATCGGTTGTCATGAAAATAAAAAATATCACTAGATTTAATTACCCTGTAATAACAGAAAGAGAACAATATAGTAACCACTGTCGCAAAGTTTCATTTAACATTCCTATAAGTACAAGAAAAAGTACATATATAATCTAGGGTCAATTGGTACCGGTCGGTAAAGTGTTAAGTGAATAACTAAGACACAGGATAGGCCTCTGTAGTAAATGGACCATCTCCATTTTTCGAGGAAACGTTTTCTTGGAGGTGTATTTTGATCCATGACTGAATTAAAAATTACACAGATATTTGATCGAATTTGCTTATTTAATTGAATAACTAAGACACAGGATAAGCCTCTGTAGTAAATGGACCCTCTCCATTTTTCGAGGAAACGTTTTCTTGGAGGTGTATTTTGATCCACGACTGAATTAAAAATTACACAGATATTTGATCGAATCTGCTTATTAAGTGAATAACTAAGACACAGGATAGGCCTCTGTAGTAAACGGACCCTCTCCATTTTTCGAGGAAACGTTTTCTTGGAGGTGTATTTTGATTCACGACTGGATTAAAAATTACACGGATATGTGGGTTCAGTACCTACGTGTCGAGGAATAATTACAGTGAAAACTCGATAAATGTCGCTACTCCGGGTCCGGTCAGCAACACTTACGGAATAGGAGAATCGTCTTTCGAATTTGATTGTAGTTTGCCGACGCTTCGAACGTAGAAAGAGTCAGTAGCTAAAGAAGAAAGAGGGAATGAAACTCGGATTTATCGCCCCAGTTTAAATATCCGCGTCAGTGTGACCACACTACTGCACAGAAGAAAGTTTTTTATTTTTTACTTTTTGTTAATAAAAATTTCACTATCATGTTGGGGAGATTTCTCTGATTAAAATGAGGCTAAACACGATATAAATCGGTCAATATTTGGTAGCATAATATTGAATTAAATATTGTACTTGCGAGTCTTTCTCTCTTTATTTATCCTTCTTGTGCTGTCCTTTTCTATGTTCGGAAATATCAAAGAACGACGCATCGAGGTGCTGGTTACATTTATCGAACGGGAGGTAGCTATTTTCAAACGGAACGGTTCCACCGTTTCGTAAGTGATCAAAAACTGCAACACTTATGAAATAGGGGGTTTCGTTAGCTACCACTGTTCGATAAATGTACCAATCCACTGACCTTGCGAAGATACGAGTACACAATATTTAATTCAATATTATGGTAACAAATATTGGCCGATTTATATCGTGTTTAGTCTCATTTTAATTAGAAAAATCTTCCCCACATGATAGTAAAATTTTTATTAAAAAAAAGTAAAAAATAAAAAACTTTCTTCTTGTACAGTAGTGTGGTCACACTGACAGGGACATTTAAACTAAGATGGCGAAGGCAATAAAGATTTTTAAAGAAAGCCGCTACGTCTCCGGTTACACTTTGCCTCACTGGTTCAAGGGGGATCCCCCTAGTGGTGGGGATAAAAATGTATCATTTATGGAATAGCTCTTGAGGACATTTATCGAGTTTTCACTGTACAATGTAACAAGAGTGAATCATAGTGCCGCGTGCAAAAGACAAGCTCTCGTTTCCGTGCGCCTTCGTTCCGCGAACGTTCGGCGACGTTGTTGACACAGGTGGCCCGACCGTTACGTTTAACGGACAACGTGGACGAGCCGACCGTTACGTTTAACGGACAACGTGGACGAGCCGCCGACCGTTACGTTTAACGGACAACGTGGACGAGCCGCCGACCGTTACGTTTAACGGACAACGTGGACGAGCCGCCGACCGTTACGTTTAACGGACAACGTGGACGAGCCGATCGTTACGTTAACGGACAACGTGGGCGAGCCGATCAGCTGGAGAAACGTAGAGAAGCGCACGTCGACGCATTCCTGTAAATTATCGTTCCTTTCTGTTAAATATATTCGTTCGTTAAAATACTGACAGATTTCTTGAGTAACAAAGGTATTTTATTTATTAATTCTTACAAAATAGCACTGGGTGCATGCGGCACAGCCAAAAACCAAGTCACACGCATTCGACTGTCGCGCCGCATACCGTACAAAAACGAAAACATAAGAGCTCACGAATTCTTTTGAATGGCGCTAAATTTTGAACATTCCAACAAATACCAACGGGTTTTTGTCAATCCTTGATCCGTATGATCCTACAGTAATTACATGATTTGTACGTTTGTTCCTCGAGTAAATCCTCTTCGTTGAATCGTACAAGAGTTAGGGAGAAAGTCCGGAGGTAATGTTCCTCGAGTGACTTTTAGCGGTACGAAAGCCACTTGGTGTGGCGGAGGGAACGCTGTAACCGGTAACAAAATGGATATTTCGTCGTTGAGGGATGTTGGGCCTGTTCCAGCTCGAAGGGGGGAATTAATTTCGAGAGAATCGCGCGATCGTGAAGATCCTTTTTCTCGAACGAGGGCTTTCTTTCGCGTAGATCGCGGGATGAAGACCTCCCTTACGCTTCGAGGAAGATTCCTTCGTGGACGGTTGCAGGCTACGCGACGAACAGAGTTGGGGGGTGGGTTTTGCGAAGCTGGGAGGACCGAAAGACGAACGAAAGAGCGGAGAGGCGGAAAGGGGGGTGGCAGGAGGACTAGTTCCATGTGGATGGAATACGGATCAATATCGCAGAGGTTGAAGCATCCTTCGGTTAGGCTCCTTCGATTATTCAACGAAGAACCGAGGAAGGAGAAAGTAGATCGTTTTTTCTTCGTTTTTCTCGCGTTTTACTTTCCTCCTTTTCGTTCCATCCTCGCTCGAGACGGTTATAAAATTTCCAAATTGCCTACAGGACGTCCCCAGGTGATATTAAAAAAACAAACACAGAAAAATCCAGAGAAAAATAATGTAATCGTTCGCGTTTTTTTCAAAATTCGTTTTGGGTATTTGTTATTGAATTTTACAGTTTTCAAAGTTGTAAAAGTTTCATTAAACATCCTCTGTTCTGTTTTCGATCAGCTTGCTTCGCTTGAATTCCAAAAGTAAATTAAAAAAAGAGCAATTTAATTTCTAGTAAAAATTGCATTGCACAATGGCGACGAGTTACATCGATCTGTTATATAAAATGATTGAATTGCACTCGGAAAAGTGGAATTTAAATAAAATTGAATGGTATACGTTTAACGAATTATTTGGAATTGAATAATGCATCGAGAGTTTGATAAGATAATTATTAAATTTCAGTAAAATAGTTGTGTCAACATGGACGATTGAACGAGAGTTGAAATTATTTTTTTATCAGCGAGGAATGATTCTTGACAATATTCCCATCGTTACTTTTTAATTTGTTTATCGTTCGTCGACAACGTCGCCTTTGCAAACTTTTTCAATTCGACGTTTATTGTCGTTCGCGACGCTATTCGCGTTTTTTTTTTTTTGTCCTCCTCCCCGACACCGTTGCTCGTTTCAATGGGCCAGCATTGAACTTCGAAAACACAGCCGTGCATCGGCCTTTTCTCTTTGTCCGTGCAGACGTGACTCGCGATTGGCACGATTCCACGGAAATGGTCTTCGTTTCCCTTTGGGGGACGTTTCTAGCGGCGGTTTCGCGACAGTCGGGACGCTTAAGGGAGCCTTCCGCTTCAGAACGCTCGAAACCGTCGTACTTTTCGCGAATTGTTTGCTCCAACGCCGAACACCGTCGATAAATCGTCCGTTCGAACGCGGACGGGGCGAGAAACATCAACCGTCGGCTCGTTGGCGCAACATTTTCATTATTTTTTACGAACAAAACGAATCAGAGTTGTTTCTTGCCGCGACGAAGCGGCAAATATAATTTATAATATTCTCTTTGCTTGTTCCAACGACCAGATGGCGTCGACGAGTCGCGGTTGGATGTTTCCAACATGGCTGACCGCGTGAATCGTCATCTCCGCAAAGGAACTTTAAATAACGTCAGAACGGATGCTCCGTTCACGCTGATTTTTACGAACGATGATCGCCAGCGTGGCATCGACGCGTCGCGGTGGGAATTTTCCAAAATGGCGGAAGGAAAAAAGTAAAAACGTAAAGATAACCTCGTAAACTCTGTTGTCCAATCGCTCGAGTAACAAAATACAATTTCGTGCCCCTCCTTACGATCGCAGGAGATATTTAGGCGGACCACCCTGTAGGAACGACGACGATATCCCGGGAACGAGGGCAACAAAAGTCTTTTTGTTCGCGTCGAGACGTGGAAAAGGGAGGTATGTATCTCGTCCGGAGACGGTGAAAATGAAGGGTAGGAGCGACACGATTCACCCCCGTGCCGCGGCGGGGAGGGCAGAGGGCAGAGGACGATACCAGAGGCGTCCTGGGAGTGCTGGACCATATGGCCCCGTAGCTGTTCCCAGACGTCCTCCTAAAAATTAGAAACTTTCCACCACCCGTTGGGGAGTCTGCGAATTCCGAGAAAGAAAAGACTTCCAACGAACATTTCGCGGAACCACGTACCCACAATGTATCCACAACGAAACGTATCTGCAATTTTCGAAAATCAGATGTGAAATTTAGATAAAATGGCGTGGTTAATTTAGAGCGTAGAATTAAATTTAAATAAAATTGTTCACGCTGTTACGAAGCGAGTTCCAAACGAGGAATCTTGACCTAACCAAAAATCCTGACTCGTTCAGTTTTTGTCCACCGTTCGGGGGGTGAATTTTTGGGGTTGATTCTAATCGAATTCGATCGAGGAGGGTCGCGGCGAGGGTGGTCGTTCGGCGGGTTGTCGCCTAACGTGTTTCCAACGAACGAAAGTGGACGGGCCGAGGTCGAGAAGAGTTCGTTGTTCCTCCATCGGTTCTGTACACTGGTTTACCCAGCCTGATTGATGGCGACTCGCACGTCCGTCGGCCTTCCACGGGATCGTTGTTTTCCTTGGCCTAACATCCTCGCCCTGCCATACATTTTACCCCGGAACGTCCACCTTTTTCCTCCCCGTCCCGAGTCCCTGGAAAAGAAACCAAAACGACGCGTCTCTTGTCCCTTCGAGCTCGCCCATCGAGAACAATCTCGAACGAAATGAACGGTGATTTATTCCACAAATTGTTATCCATCGTTAAAAAGAATTTTTTCTTATTTTTCTGCTTGCAGTTTAAATGGAAACTTCAACAGTGAAGATACTCGAGCGAAATAATTTTGAAATTCGCGACGTTTTCATCAAATCACACTGGACACAAATTTTTTAGTTTTATAGAAGAATTTCGCACCTTCTCCAATTTTTTTCTAGAAAGTGGGTAAGATTTCGGGAGTATGTCTAATGACCAAAAATAATTATAATTGACCTCCGCAACCGAAAATAATTTTTCCAAAACGATTTGAAATTTTTTTTTTAGTCGAAAAATGTAGGAATTTAAGAATTTTTTTTCTCGAAAATGCGTCGGATTTCGAGGGTATGTGTAATGACCAAAAATGATTATAATTGACCCCCGCAACCAAAAATAATTTTTCCAAAACGATTTGAAATATTTTTTTCCCGACGAAAAATTTCACACTTTCTGGAATTTTTTACTCGAAATTGGATAGGATTTCGGAGATATGTCTATTCACCAAAAATGATTGCAATTGACTCTCGCAACCGAAAATAATTTTTCCAAAACAATTTGAAATATTTTTTTCCCGACGAAACATTTCAAACCTTCTCGAATTTTTTTCTTGAAACTGGGTAGGATTTCAAGTGTATGTCTAATGACCAAAAATAATTGTAATTGACCTCCGCTACCGAAAATAATTTTTCCAAAATGATTTGCAATATTTTTTTCCCGACGAAAAATATCACACTTTCTCGAATTTTTTTCTCGAAATTGGATAAGATTTCAAGTGTATATCTAATGACCGAAAATGATTATAATTGACCCCCGCAACCGAAAATAATTTTTCCAGAACGATTTGAAATTTTTAAATTTTGTCGAAAAATGTCAAACCTTCTCGAATTTTTTTCTTGGAACTGGGTAGGATTTCGGGGGTATGCCTAATCACCAAAAAGGCTTGTAATTGATCTCTGCAACTGAATATAATTTTTTTAGTATGATTTGAAATTTCTTAATTTCGTCTAAAAATTTCAAACCTTCTCGAATTTTTTTCTTGAAACTGGGTAGGATTTCAAGTATATGTGTAACGACCAAAAATAATAATAATTGACCCCCGCAACCGAAAATAATTTTTCCAGGACGATTCGAAATTTTTCAATTCAATTGTTAATAACTTTTTATCGAAGCTTCAGTCAAGAACTAGATATTCTTGATTTTCGTCTTATTTTGGCCTCTGCAATCTCCCCTTAAAATATAAAATTTTTCCCAGGTGTGGCCGAAGCACCCTAATTTTGAAATTCTTTTTATATTTACGGTTGAAATCTAAATCGTAATCGTGGCAAATTTTTGCTCGATAATTCGGGCACGGAGGATCCCCGTATATTTTATTCCGGATGTTATCGATTCCCCCGGCGGGATAACTGACGCACGCCGGAGGATATTTCCGCCGTCGGTGGATAGAAAGAAACGACGGAAATCTGGGAAAGTGTCGAGGTATATTTAGCTACGCTGATATCCGTCGGTTTCTGGTTCTGTTCCCCAGCGGTATCTCCCGACACGGCCGCCGCGTTTGTTCGTAAACATTCGTAAACTTCTATCCGCGAATACCTGGGGGAACGGGAATCCGTTCTTTCGGTTCGAACCGCCGTGAAATTCACCCCCCGATACGTCGGGGGTAGGAAAAAAAATGGGACGCTCGTTTCTCGAAACTTTATTATTTCAGTCTCGAGATCGGTCGACCAGTTTGTTTAACCAAACTCACCCCCTTTCCAGCATCTAGCATCGGGGAAACCGTCTTGCCTGTAAATTGGGTTGCAAATCGTCGACTGGGATTTTAGACAAAAATTTACACAAGTAATCGCGAAAGCAATGTTTCAACAACAATTTATTTGTATTAAAGAAAATTGAAACGATAGATACGCGAATAAATATACAATGCAATGGAAATAAGTGTTTATATATTCCCTTATAGAAAATTACTATAAATTTTTTACAAGTTTCATTAGAAATTACGAATGGTAGTTTGGTAGTTCCAGTGTTAATTGTGCAATTACAACTTTTACATTATTTTAATATTCTCTGTGCCATTTTAGAGCTGTATAACTTTACAAAAAATGGCTACGCCTGATAATAACGATAGGAAATAGTAATTTTTATTCGAGATACGTGACAGCAAAATAGATCCTCCTCAACGACCTTGTTTGAATCGAGGAGACATTGTACGTAGAACAGCGGTATCAAAAATATTTTTGAAAAACATGCTCAAACGTAATATTTAATTCGGAATGCAGAAAGTCCAGTGAACCGAATTTAAAAAATTCCATTTAGAAACAATTTTCCCCACTCGTACACTTGACAAATAAATTCTCGCGGATCCATCGTCTCTTTGATTCAGTTTCCCCCCGCAGGGTCTGTCGATCATCGTGATCGAGGCCTCGTATCGGTTGTGGACGATATCCGGCACGAATACGTCGTTTCCCCGGGGCGAACGAATTTTATTGGACGTTCTCGAGCTTCCGTCGGGTTCTGGGGAATCGTTGTCCAGGCTGGATCGTATCGGGAATCACGGGGAACCACCCTGTGCATCGATACGCTCTCACGACGAGCCTCCCTCTGAAATTCCCTCGTCGTCGAAACGCACGTCACGTGGCTGCATCACGTGGCTGCATCACGTTGCCGTCGCGTGTACGCGTATCGTTGCCAAGGGAGGTCGAGTATTGCGATTTCCTCGCGAAAGGGGAAGCTTCGTCTCGGCCAACAACTCCCGGTGATCGCTGACAACGTTATTTCGTAAGGTTGGTACGCTCCGATCAGAGTTGTACGTCTCAAACCTGAAACCTGTGGAACCTCCACTTTCGAAAACGTTGCTTCACCAATCTCTCCATCTCGAAAAGTATCAAATTGTCTGGTACGTTTGTTGAATTCTCGCGCCAATCCTTGGGGTTATTGCGCACGCGCGGGACGAGTGTCTTTGGTGCGGTTGATTCGCGTGGCTCCGGGGATCCCCGGCGTTCTTCTCACAACGTCTCAACCTGTGGACCGATCCAACCCCTCCACTTCGAAAACGTTGCATTTTTACTTGAAACTTTCACCATTTTGTCAATTTGCAACATAAATTAAGTATTTTGGCACGAGGGATAACTGTAAACCTACTGGATAGGAATCTTTTCGATTTTTTTTTTATTTAGTCAACCTAGAGAGCTGCAATCACTGTCAGTGTTTACTGCGGACGTGATAATAACATTGAAAGTTAATAAAAATTAATAAAAAAATTATCTTGTATTTTCAATGGATAGCTAAGTAAACTGCAAGGAAGGAGTGAGCTGGCTAGCTAGCTAGTAAGGGTGAGCTACATAGCTAGTTAGCAAGGAGTAAGTTAGCTAACTAGCTAGCAAAGAGCAAGTTAACTAGTTAGGTAGCAAGGGATGAGCTAGCTAGATAGCTTGCAAGGATTGAGCTAACCAGTTAGCTTACAAGGAGTGAGCTATCAAGCTAGCTAGTAAGGAGTGAGCTACATAGCTAGTTAACAAGGAGTGAGCTATCAAGCTAGTAAAAAAGAATCATAACGTCAGATGTAACGTTTCCTTAAAAAAAAAATTAAGATAAATGGTACAATTTTCTATCATTCCCATGAGACACCCCCCCTTAAATTTCCAACTGTGCGTGGCAAAAGCGACACCAAGTGTTACGTATCAGTGAGGCTTCCTAGCAGACCCTGCCTTGGACCACTGGGATATTGGGAAGTTGTGTTCGAGGAATGTATACGTGAGAGTGCTTGTGAGAGAGACGGGCCCTCTGGTGGCGAGTACGGGAGTCGACGCCGAGAGTTGCAAGCAAGCATCTGCTGAAAGCGAGGGTTAGGGTCGCGGGAGAGTCAAGAAGCTAAAATGAGAAGATGAGGTGGAGTAGAAAGGAGGGGAATAACCGGAGTAAGAAACAGAGGAAACAGAGGATTCAGAAAGTGGATGATAAAATGGTGTTGTTACAAAGCCAATAGTAACAAATATAGGAAAGAAAGAAGCTAGAAAATTATGCCCTAGAATTTTCGTTCCACCCCCAGACAGAACCATAGTCGTAGTCCACCCTGCGGCCCAGTTACCAACACTCGTCCCCTACGCCCACGATTTTCCCAATTCCGAGAGATACGGTATCTCGCGTTACTAGTTCGATTTATTTCTCTTCGTCCAAGTTGCTTCGACGGATCCAGCCAGAGGGTTGTTACGTCGCCGGCATCCTTCTTTCGATTATTGATTATCGCGCGATGCCACGACCTCTTTAACGTCGAGTGGGAACCTCGAAAGGGGCTTCCCCCGAACCACCGGAATCGGCCAAGACCACGGGTCCCTTTTTCAACTTTCTGAACGGCGAAACAACTCGATTTTAAAGTTTTCGATGACCGCGGGGACGCCCCCGGAATATCTCACGCGGAATTCGAACGTGAAATTCGATGGAAAATTGCGCGCGACGCTTAACGCTTCATTATGCAGACCCCCCTCCCCTCCCTCACCCTCGTCGCCGTCAGTCTTCCGTTGCACACATTGCGCATAGTTAATCGAGGCGTCAAACAACTCGGTTCCATTGCAACTACCGACGCTGGACCGATTTATTCTCGTACGGTAACCGACTTCCCGTATATACGTACGTTAATTATCCTGTCATCGTTCCGTCTCGATAACAAAATGGTTCGTATCGTTTTCGAATTACCGGACGATTCGTTGATCATTATTATATAATAATCGCTCGAGATATCGTTTCCACGCGATCTCTGCTTTTTTGTAACGTTGAAATCAATTTAAAAAAAAATCTATTTTTATTCTTAAAGGGGAAGGGACGGGGTACATTTCTAAGTAAATAAATTTTACATTCAATTTTCCACGAAATGCAGAGTGCAATAGTTACTGTAAATAAATAAATGTTTATTTTATTTTTTATTTTCATTTGTAAATAAATAAATTTTTTAATTCAATTTTCCACAAATTGTAGAGTGTAATAATTACTATATATGAAAATTATTTTACATATGTGGGACTATGCTTCAAGGGTATTTGTAAATAAATAAAATTTTTATTCAATTTTCCACGAATTGTAAAGTGTAATAGTTACTATAAATAAAAATAGCTTTACATATGAGCGACTATGCTTCAAGTGTATTTGTAAATAAATAAATTTTTATTTCTTTATTTTATTTTATTTTTATTTTTATTTGTAAATAAATAAATTTTTAATTTCAATTTTCTTCGGTAACAAATGGCCAGAAATCAGCATCCAAATTGGCAATGAAATTTTTCACGTGATCGAATCCACGTGGTAAATCGAATAAAAAATATTTGAGAACATCTCTTAAATCATAATTTAATTATGATTTTTTTTGGAGCAAGTTTGGGAACAGCGAGATCGATTCGAAGTTCGAAGTCTGTGTCGATTATCGTCTGGGAAAGAATAATTTGTCGAGTGGATTTCACCGGTGGGGATCGTTAAGGGGCTAATGCCCGTTTCTCTATACGCGTAACGGTAAACCAATTTGAGGGAAGTGCACTTGGGCGAGACACGGAAAGGGGGGGACGTGTAACGATCGCGATCCGGACGTAAGCCACGCTCGAGAGGGAACGCGACGGTTGCTTTTACGAGACAAACTCTTCTTTTCTCGCGGAATGTTCGTTATTTCACGTTGCGACGTGCGTAATCGCCGTGTTCACTGGCCGAACGCCAACTTGCATCGTTCTGGTGGAAATAGTCGAGACGAACCAGTGGTAACCCTTCATCGAGTTTAGCTGTATTCGAGAAACATAAAATTAAAAAGTAAATTCGTGTCTCGTGGAAAAATGAGATTGAAGCATCGAGGAAGGCGAATATATAAGTGGAATACGATTTTTAACTTTGTGGAGGGTCTCGTTACGTTGGGATACGTCGAGTCTCGTGCGATCATCAAAGTGCAGTGCATGGGGCGCGGTCCGGGACTAGGATGGGTGACCGCTACTGGACAAATTTCGCTTTGTTTGGCATTTTATATGGGTTTTATATCGTTCGTTGATTTAATATCGAAGGAAAATAAAGTAAATTATAATAAATTCCGGACGTGGGGGAAGGGTGGGAAATTAAAAATGAATTCTAGTATCCAGAGAAATAAAGGCGGGTACAGATGGATAAAATTCAATTAAGAATAAAATATAATTAGGTGTACAATGTGTGTCTCGGATCATTGGGTGTTCATCAGCAACGTGGAAAAATTTGTTAGAATCAAAAGTAGAACAGCGAAAAATAATGGTCAGTCTTGATCATCTCGAAAATTCAATAAAATACCACAAGATTATAACAAACTATAAAAATAATAAAATACGATAAAATTCGGTAAAGTATAAAACATTTATATACACTGTACGGAAAATCGATCGTGGTGGAAAATTTAGTATGAAGTTTATCGCTTCAAAACTAAAATTAAAATTAACAAAAATTAAAATTAAAATTGGGGGGAACCCCAAGTAGAAAAACAACGAACAATGTGACAGAAAAAAAAAATCCCACATCTTCGAGCCCACTTTGCTTCGTACGATTGCTCTAATAATTGTCGATATTTCGTAACGGTGGTCGTGTGGATAATTATTAAACGTAATTCGCAACCTTGTTAAATTTCTGGCCCGGAGTAACCGTTGGTCGATTGTTAGCCGTGGGAAACGGGATTCGAGCGATGGCCCCCGGTGATTGCCAGGTCGCGTTTCCCCCAGGGTGGGGTTTTTACGAGGAACTGCAGCAAGAAAGCGTCGTCGCGGTCCTTCGAGATAAGAGGGAACAACGGTGATCTATTAACCTTTTCACGGACGATAGAAGACGTAATTTCGACTGGTAGAAATCGGATAAAAGGATCGTAACGGGACAGGGAACAGTGAGAGGGGGGCATCGACGTTTTATTTCCTTTTTCCTTTTCCCCGTGGACGATGATCCCGGAAGTTCGCGAAGTTTATCTCGGGGGATCGTTGCATCGCGACGATATCAACAGAGTCGAAAGATAAATGTCGTTCACGGGGAATATTATTTAGCCCGGGCGAAGTTACGCGAATAAGAAGATCCGAGATGAGGAAACTGTAATCTCGGCTGGGGCTATCCGATGGCCACGTTTCCATTTTCTCGAGACACCGGACACGTTGCTGGCAATTGCGTCCCGTTTATCGACCCGACACGGCCGTCTTGTATTATTTCGAACCCCTGGAAACGTGACTTACCCTCTCTGTTCTCGTTTCGAACCCTCAAACCTTTCGTACGATCGTTAAAATCCGTTCGTATGACAAAGTATTTAAGTATTTTCGTTCGTACAGTAGTACCCCGCTTTATGGCCGAACGTCTCCCCGGGCAGAAGACGCGAAACTCCTCCCCTCCACTGTTTTCCCTTGAAATTTCATTCGTCGTGCACGAAAACTGTGGTTCGTCTTCCAATCAACGCTAGAACTACCGACAATTATAGCGACTTAATTTGTACCAAAGAGATTAAAACGTATAATGCAATGGAAATAAGTGTTTATTCATTCTCTTATATAGAAAATTACAGTAAACTTTCAAAAATACGGTCGAATAAATTTTTGACTGCTTTGGTAGTTCCAGCGTTGAAATAGTATTAAATTCCATTCTCTGACTAGAAATTATGCGACTTGAGATGACAAAGTTGGCCAGCTCAACCTGTATATTTTTTTTATTAGCTTTCGTGAATATTTCAGATTGTAAAATGGCCTCCGGAATGGATTAGCTTGGAGGTTAGATGATCCTGTTAATTTCACAGATTCGAATCGATTTCTGTAATGTTTTCGAGTGAAAGATTCTGGTCGACGCGGGGATCGGTACGATTCCGTGATTTGAAAGGTCTCGCGGACTATGTCGGCGGGGTTGATCAGCTCCGAGAGTAATCTCGTGGTATCAAAAGCCACGAAGCACCCCGTTTTTTCCTGATTCCTCGTGGGAGAGGGATGCTCGCGAGAGTTGGGACTCGTTTCGACGACCGGGAACAAGGGAACCGACGTATCGCGTTCCCGATACTGTCCTTGACACTCCTCCAACGTCCACATCATAATTTTCTCACGTTTTAAGATGGCGGCCGCGGCAGAATCGGTTTATAATACGATTTCTGCTACGGAGAAAGATAACAGGCCTCCCTACACACTACTGTGTCCAAAAAATGAGCAAAAAAAAAATTTGCAGTTGATCGAATAGATAATGTTCAAGGACGAATAATATTTCTAATAGTTTCAATTATTACTGTAAAATTTATTAACAATATTGAGGGGGCGAGGTTTTCGTTTACCATCGAAGGGAAAATCGTTCGTTGCAGTTAAACGGGGACGAGTTGGGGGTCGATGGATCCCAGGGTGAATTAATCCACACCTCCAAACAATTTAAAGAAATAAATTTTCTTTGTTTTCGTTTACCATCGAAGGGAAAATCGTTCCTTGCAGTTAAACGGGAACTCGAGTGAGAGTCGATGAATCCCAGGGTAAATTAATCCACACCTCCAAATAATTTAAAAAAATAAAGTTTCTTTGTTTCGTTTACCATCGAAGGGAAAATCGTTCCTTGCAGTTAAACGGGAACTCGAGTGAGAGTCGATGGATCCCAGGCTGAATTAATCCACACCTCGAAATAATTTAAAAAAATAAATTTTCTTTGTTTCGTTTACCATCGAAGGAAGAGTCGTTCATTGCAGTTAAACGGGGACGAGTTGAGAGTCGATGGATCCCAGGGTGAATTAATCCACACCTCCAAACAATTTAAAAAAATAAATTTTCTTTGTTTTCGTTTACCATCGAAGTAGAAGATAACATTTTATCGTCGTTCGTTGCAGTTAAACGGGGATGAGTTGGGAGTCGATTTATCCCAGGCTGAATTAATCCACACCTCCAAATAATTTAAAAAAATAAAGTTTCTTTGTTTCCGTTTACCATCGAAGGGAAGATCGATCGTTGCAGTTAAACGGGAACTCGAGTTGGGAGGTGATTTTCGTCGAGCAGACCGGATATCGGTGATCCTCGAGTCGCTTTGTCGCCGGCGTTGAAATTCATCGCGGCTCGTATTTACAGCGTAACGTAGAAGTTTAATAAGCGGACGCGTTTACGGGCTGCATATGTACATCGTTTGACATAAACGCGTTCACTTAACGCCCGTGACGCGGACGCTACGTGCAATTCAACCGCCGGAATAAAATCGAACCGAATCCTCAGCCGCGAGCACGCCACTCCGTTCACCCGTTCTTTCCCCCTATTATACTTTCCAGCCCTCGAAATTTCAGCCCCTCGAATAAATTAAATTCACAGGAGCGCCAATAAAAAGTGTCGATTTTCAAATCGAACGGAAATCCTGCATTTTTTAACTCTCGTCTTATCAAATGCATCGTTGTAAAAATAAACAAACGAAAAAATCGACACTTCAACCCTCGCCTCGAATAAATTAAATTCACCGAGCGCCAATAGAAAGTGTCGATCTTTAAATCGAACGGAAATCCTCGATTTTTCGTCTTATTTCTCGTGCTAGTAAACGCATCGTAAAAATAATAAAAAAAAAATCAATTTTAAGTTCCTCCCGACTACCACGGTATTTTTAATTTTATGTGAAGAAACTTTATTGCATCGATGTCCCTCGACCGTGGTTTGTTTACCGTGAAACCGGGATTTTTTAAATATTAACACTTTGACTGCCACGTCACCCATATATGGGTGGAATGGGTGACATCCGGTTGATAGAATGGCGGGATTTCCTTTTCCCGAATTCGTTGGATTCCTCGAACGAAAATGGCGGGGCTCGAAGTACAGACATCGTTCACCTTCCGTCGTTTACCTTGCTCCGACAAGACAGATTTATCTCGCGACTCGTCCAAGTCGGGGTCCACAAAAATTTCGTAGAAAAAAATAAAATCTAAATTAATATAAAATTATCATAAAATCGAGAAATCGAAATTAATTAAGAAACGCGTGGAATTTATTGTTGTACGTTCCCGTTTGAAATGGTCCTCGAGTTAATTTCGACAGAGACGTCGAAAGAAGCAACGTCGACCTTTCAACCGCGCGTCACTCGCGTAAAAAACACTTAAACGAAAACGTTTGATAGATATTTGGAGCTGTATCCACGGTGTTTTATGCCGGTAATAAATCCCGTATTTCCGTTGTAATAAAACGCGCCATTTTTCCGATCGTACAGTTATCGGGGGGGGAGACGCTGAAGAGCGTCGCCGGATAAAGGAATAAAAAGATACAGAGACGATCGCGCGAAAAGGCACTCGTGAAAAATCTCACCGTCGTAAATGTCGGCTGTGAATCGAATAAGATCGATCGATATTTCGGTTTTCGAACAAACAATTTCCGAAACTGTCCCGTTCTCCTCGATTACTTTGTGGAAAAATTCTTCGATACTTTTGGTTGGATCGAATCGATTGTTTCGGGAAACGGTTTCGCGATATTTGTTAGGGAACCCCAAAGCCTCGATAACACTTTAAGAGCCGGGCTTGATAGGTGCGACCAAAATGAGCTCGGTCGGTCGTGGCAGTTCGCGATATCCAATAATCGATGTAATACCTAGTGCACGCCGAGGAAACGCGAAATCCTCCGCCAAGCCCATTACACCCACGAAAACATTGATAATGTAATTACTGAACGGCTCTGCCGTCGTTTCCTCCACCTATCGGCTTTCCTCGAACGGGAAACAGACGTACCCGAACAAGACGCCCCCGTTCTCGAAACGTCTCTTCACAGACACACGGATCCTCTAAATTGGACCCTCGAAACCGTCTCGGTTACCCAGCGATTCATTCGAGACAAAAATAAATTCAATGCACTTCGTACGCGACGTTTCTCGGAGCGATAGAAATTTAATTGTTCACCCGGTGCATTTGGAAAGAGCATCGACGACTTTGGATCCTTGGAAAAGAAGTCTTCCGTCTGTTGCGACTGGAAAAAAAAATGGGTACTGTGCCGAAGTCATTTTTGACTCGTCGCTTTTTTTCTCGGCACGAGCACCAGTACCGAGTTTCCGCCATTTTCCTCTTGCAACAGAGAGAAACTTCCGTCTGTTGCGACAGGAAAAAAAACTTGGTACTGTGCCGGAGTCATTTTTGACTCGTCGCTTTTTTCTCGACACGAGATACCAGTACCGAGCCTCCGCCATTTCCTTGTTGCAACAGCGAGAAACTTCCATCTGTTGCGACAAGAAAAAAAACTTGGTACTGTGCCGGAGTCATTTTTGACTCGTCGCTTTTTTTCTCGTTACGAGCACCAGTACCGAGTCTCCGCCATTTTCCTGTTGCTACAGCGAGAAACTTCCGTCTGTTGCGACAGGAAAAAGGACTTGATACTGTGCCGGAGTCATTTTTGACTCGTCGCTTTTTTCTCGACACGAGGCACCAATACCGAGTCTCCGCCATTTTCCTGTTGCAACAGCGAGGAACTTCCATCTATTGCGACAGGAAAAAAAACTGGGTACTGTGCCGGAGTCATTTTTGACTCGTCGCTTTTTTTATCGACACGAGCACCAGTAGTCTCCGCCATTTTCCTGTTGCAACAGCGAGGAACTTCCCTCTGTTGCAAAAGGAAAAAAAAACTGGGTACTGTGCCGGAGTCATTTTTGACTCGTCGCTTTTTTTCTCGACACGAGCACCAGTACCGAGTCTCCGCCATTTTCCAGTTGCAACAGCGAGGAACTGTGATAATCTAGAAGAAAATTGATAAAAGATGGCGTTTCGAAGAAAAGGTTTTGTCGTTTTTGTTGTCGAATTCCCAGCGATAAAAAGTTCGATGATATCTCGCCGTACAGTTTCGTTCGTTTAATTTTTCGACCGGCGAAAAACCGTTGGTCCCAGGTTTCCCCCGGGACACGCGATCGCGCGAATGAGTGCCGCTCGATTAAACAGTTTAGTCGAGAAGAAATCGCGGACGGTATTCGACTCGACTAATCAGTTTAGTCGACGGAAAGTCGATAGTATGGTGGTGGGGAGGGGCACCAGTCTAAAGCCAGACGCCTGAGAATGGATAAATCACCGCCGTTACCCTCGTCAAGTGCCACCGGTTAGGATTACAAGACACATTATCGTTCTGGGCCAATTCGAAGCAGACGCAATTAACCCGTGTCCCTTCTGACGACCGGGCTGTCGCGCGTAAATCCACGAAATTAATTTTTTCGACGCGAAGATTCGACCGTAAACGCGACGGGGAACACGGACACGTCCACGAAGGACATCGAGGTCCAACGGAGAGAAAATATTACGAGACTCCTAACCTCAAAAATACGATTTATCTCCTCTATAAAAATTCGTGTATGTAAAGCTCGAGCTACGCCTTTTAGTTTCAATTTATTTCTCGTGCGATGATAGTAAATTGGTTGTGTATTAAGTTTATGCACCGAAAGAATTTTAAATAAAAATGTTATTGGTAGGAATGCTAGGGATATATAATTTTCTTACGGGGGGGGAGTACAAGCTGGGGAAAATGGCGGTGGACGTTGCTATGAAAATATTAACTCAGCGTTTCGATAGTAAATTGGTGTGTATTCCCAATTCTGATTTGGCCTTGACCTTGACCTTGACCCTGACTTCAAGGCCACTCGAATTTTAGAAAAATTTCAGTGGTCTTGAGTTCAAGGTCAAGGTCAGGGTCAAATCAGAATCGGAAAATCGGCGAAATTTTCGAGCAAAAATGTTTTGACGAAAAAAACGAATTCTCGATTTTGCCAGCAGGTACGAGAGTGACGGTTACAGAAGAAAAAATTTAAAAGTTAATTTTTGATTTTGGCAGCAAGTACGAGAGCTGACGGTTACTGAATAAATTTTGCTCGAAAATTTCGCCGTTTTGCCAATTCAAATGTGGCCTTACCTTGACCTTCAATATGATCAGGGGGTCTTAAAACGTGTATTTCGGTAAGAGAAATTTCACCAAATTTTTTTTCATTATAGTACCTTGCTTATGTTCGCCATAATCGTATGCCATTGACTTGAGGTCGAATTTCAGCTGTTCAAGAGCGAGAAGGCAAATGTGAGCCTTTCTCTCTCGACTCCCACGAGGCGGTCCGAAATTACTTCGGGCATCTTCGGAGAATCGAGAAAGAGGGCATGCGTCAGTTCGTCTCTGTCGACTTTCCGTAACTCCACGAGCTCACGTACGCGTGATCTGGCATGTGTGAGTAGGGCAACGTCGGTATGCTTTTCTGGCACCTCTGGGTGTGTATTAAATTTATGCACCGAAAGAATTTAAAATAAAAATGTTATTGGTAGGAATACTAGGGATATATAATTTTCTTACGGAGGGGGAGTACAAGCTGGGGGAAATGGCGGTGGACGTTGCTATGAAAATATAAACTCAGCATTTCGATAGTAAATAGGTGTGCATTAAGTTTATGCACCGAAAGAATTTAAAATAAAAATGTTATTGGTAGGAATGCTAGGGATATATAATTTTCTTACGGGGGGGAGTACAAGCTGGGGAAAATGGCGGCGCACGTTGCTACGAAAATATAAACTCAGCATTTCGGAGAAGAATCTAACAATAAACTGTAACATCGAACGAAAAAAGTAAATTGCATATACAAGGTGGTGCAAAAGTCGAGGTTTACCGATAAGTCTAACCTAAAAATAATACACGTTACGCGGGCCAGAAGCAAATGGGAGCGTGTAGAAGTATAAACCGGGTCTCGTAGTATTTTTTAATTTCGCGTAAATGATCTCCGGGACGGTCGTAACGGTTCGAGACGTTCTGCAAACGATCGCGTTGCATCAATGTCAACGAACGTCATTGGCCAATCGATAGGTCGCGCGGGACATAATGGAAGTAGAATGAGAGTCTTGGACGCGAACAGAGTCGCGTCCGAGCATGGATGAATCGAAGGTAAAGTTTACGATTGTTAAATTGCCAATAGGAAACGCCAGTGATGCTCGTGCATAAAGGAAACTCGAATGACTATACCGTGTATATAGTTAATTGCACGCTTCTTTTCATTTCCCTGGCCATTATTAAAATTGTGAAACATTCTTGTTACCGACTGTCGATAAAGATGCGTTGGATTGCAATTTCGGGAGACTCGCCATATTCGTCTCACGCTATTTGCTTCACAAAAGGATCTCAGAATTGTGTAAATAGAATGATTAGTAATGCAAATTTTGTACAGACTAAAACAGATTTAATTGAACAATCATTGGAAAGTCTAAGATTATCCTTGCAACATATTGTAAATTAATTTATTTTGTTACATTCACTAAGCGATAATGTTTTACTATGTAAATCCACATCTGTAGTTCCTTGCATATTACATCTTTGTACTAAAGGGTTTAATACCAGTTAATAAACGAACGAATGAATGAGTTCACACTGAATGAGAAACAATAAGCATCCAGGTTATCTTTTGCAGCGTTTCATTTCAAAAATACTTTCGATTCGTTTCGAGTTCTCGTGATCCTCGTTAAGACTTAAATAAATTACAAAAAAAAAAACATACTTTGAGGTCATTTGGAGTTTTCATGGTCCTCCAATTGTGGTTATGTGTGTCCCAATACGTCGTAACGGAAACGAAAGGGTTAAATGATTCAACCTGGACAAACCGTTCGTTAATTAGAACGTTAACGGGGAGGGGGAGGGGGCCCAAGCATTGTAGAGAAAATGGGGGGGGGGGGGGACATTGTGTTCCCGAGGCGCACTTTGCCGCGCTTTGTTCGGAGTTATTCGAGCCCTTGCGCGGTCGGAGAAACGACACTTGCCAGCGGCTGTCTTCCGAGCAATTGTCTCTGTAACGAGTAGAGCCCTATCGAGGCTTAAGAGCGGTACCGCGTGTCTTTCCGTTAGCCGGAAGACTGCTTCGTGAAATCGTCCTCCTAGCCGCGAGGTCCGCAAGGGACGCGTTTCGACCGGAGTCGAAGTAAATTTCATTCCCCGGTAACGATCAACGAAAACCGCCCCCCGCGAACTTTCCCTCCGGAACCGCCATTTTGCAAAAAAATTTACGAGAACTCGCCGCCCCGAGTGACCGTACGGAAAATTAACCCGTCCGACCGGATCCCGGTCAAATTTCGTTCGAGCACTTTGCCAACAGTGTTAAATAAATTCACTAGATTTTTTTTCTAATACCTTAAAAAAAAGCTATGCCCCTTCGTCGATCGATTTACGAGTTTATCAGATTAATTGGATATTCGATGACTCTGTTGAACCACAACTGATTTCAATATATGTAATATTACATTTTTGTATAAAGGGTGCTGAATAATTGCGACACAATTTCGAATAACGATTAGAATAGAGAAATGTAAAATTATTGTATATGATGTGTATGTTATGTTCGATTGCTAAAAATCGTCGACCGAAGATTAGAATTCGGGGCCCCGACGAGCAAATAAAAATTGATTTCGATGGAACGAGTACACGCGTTTCGTTCGTTACCCGTTTGTTGGGGATAGGATCTAACATTTTTATTCGTCGTTCGCTGAATAAAATTCGCCGGCGCTATGGCAGGGCGACACGGCCGTGCTGGAATATTTGTTCGACGTCGCAGCGTACGTTGACCAAAGGCGCGGTTTGTTGTTTCCCTCCCGACAAAATTAAATCATCGATCGCGCCGGATGACGTTTGCTCGCGTGCATTCTCCTCCCCTCCGTCATCGCGAAGACGCATTAACTCCGGGGTAGATAAGATAAATTCTTATCTGGATAAAAATCCCATTTCCCTGATGGTTGGTCACATTGAAAGGGACCCTCGAAATATTAGAAACGGAGTAATTGGTGCAGGGATGTTTCTCTTATCGCAGGGAACACAAAATATTGCAGGTTATGTTTCGATAAGCTGACGTTCACTACGATCCGAAATGGCTGGCCAATAAATTCACGAAAATTCATTTCCCTAGACATATAGCAACTCATTTAAAACAAATATAATGTATACATTATGTGGAGTGTTTCTGCCATTCGTGATTCAAAATGGCTGCCCAATATAAATTCATGAAAATTAATTTCCCTAAACATAGGAACTCATTTAAAACAAATATAGTGTATACATTATATAGAGTGTTTTTGCCATTCGTGAATCAAAATGGCTGCCCAATATAAATTCACCAAAATTAATATCTTTAATATGAACGAATCACGGAATTAAAATAAAATGTCTACATTGTATAGAGTGTTCCTGACATTCGTGATTCAAAATGGCCGCCCTAATATAATATCACCAAAATTAATCTCCTTAAAAAAAATCTAACGAATCGCTGAATTAAAATAGAATGTCTACATTGTACAGAGTGTTTCTGAAATTTGTGATCCAAAATGGCTGCCCTAATATAAACTCACCAAAATTAATCTCTTTAATATGAACGAATCACTGAATTAAAATAGAATGTCTACATTGTATAGAGTGTTTCTGACATTCGTGATTCAAAATGGCCGCCCTAATATAAATTCACCAAAATTAATCTCCTTAATATGAACCTAACGAATCACCGAATTAAAATCGAAAGTATACATTGTATAGAGTGTTTCTGAAATTCGTGATCCAAAATGGCCGCCCTAATATAAACCCACCAATTACCTCAAAACGAGTGTAACGAGTCATCGAATTAAAATGGAACGTATACATTGTACAGAGCGTTTCCAAGACACCGTGATCCAAAATGGCCGCCCAATATAAATTCACCAAAATTAATCTCCTTAATATGAACTTAATGAATCACTGAATTAAAATAGTCCGAAATCTTAAAATATACTGAATTAGAATGTCGACACTGTATAGAGTGTTTCTGACATTCGTGATCCAAAATGGCTGCCCAATATAAATTCACGAAAATTAATTTCCTCGAATATAGCAACTCATTTAAAACAAATATAATGTACACATTATATAGAGTGTTTCTGACATTCGTGATTCAAAATGGCTGCCCAATATAAATTCACCGAAATTAATCTCCTTAATATGAACCTAACGAAACATTGAATTAAAATAGAACGTATACATTATGTAGAGTGTTTCTGAAATTCGTGATCCAAAATGGCTGCCCAATATAAATTCATGAAAATTAATTTTACTAAACATAGCAATTTATTTAAAACAAATATAATGTATACATTATATAGAGTGTTTCTGACATTCGTGATCCAAAATGGCCGCCCTAATATAAATTCACGATAATGAATCTCCTTAATATGAACCTAACGAATCACCGAATTAAAATCGAACGTATACATTATATAGATTATTTCTGAAATTTGTGATCCAAAATGGCCGCCCTAACGTAAACTCACCAATTGCCTCAACACGAGTGTAACGAGTCATCGAATTAAAATGGAACGTATATACATTGTACAGAGCGTTTCCCAGACTCCGTGATCCAAAATGGCCGCCCAATATAAATTCATGAAAATTAATTTCCCTAACCATAGCAACTCATTTAAAACAAATATAATATATACATTATGTAGAGTGTTTCTACCATTCGTGATTCAAAATGGCTGCCCTAATATGAACTCACCAAAATGAATCTCCTTAATATGAACCTAACGAATCACTGAATTAAATTGAATGTCTACATTGTATAGAGTGTTTCTGACATTCGTGATTCAAAATGGCTGCTCAATATAAATTCACAAAAATGAATCTCCTTAATATGAACCTAACGAATCACAGAATTAAAATCGAACGTATACATTATATAGAGTGTTTCTGACATTCGTGATCCAAAATGGCCGCCTTAATATAAATTCATCAAAATGAACCTAACGAAACACCGAATTAAAATCGAACGTATACATTATATAGATTATTTCTGAAATTTGTGATCCAAAATGGCCGCCCTAATATAAACTCACCAATATCCTCAACACGAGTGTAACGAGTCATCGAATTAAAATGGAACGTATATACATTGTACAGAGCGTTTCTCAGACTCCGTGATCCAAAATGGCGGCCCGTGGTGATTCGAGACGCGGTTCGCGGGTACGATAAGTAGCTTGAACGGAGGTTGTAGAGTCGAGGAAAAATTTCTATCGGGTACAACGGTCGTTAAGTCGGGAAAGTTTGCCCGTAACACGGCCCCGGAAGACCGAAATTAGGTGGAAGGTTGAAGAACCGACCGTAGCCCCCCGGAGCCCCCCCGGCACTGGTCGTTTTTATCCGGGAAGCAGTCTGTAAGCTTCTTCCCTTCGGCTGTCGCCGACAGATTCGACGCGGAAAAGAAACGTCCGAGTTATAGCGCGCGCGACGACGTCGTCACACGTCTCGGAAATGTTCGTCGATTTTTCATATCGCCTCCAGAAATTGCCAGCCTGGCTTCCCGTGTAATCGCCGAGGAACTATTGTTCCGCCACGTGACGCCTATCGACGCCGCCCGGGGATCGTCTGAAATTTTTATCGTCGTCGAAACGTTTTGTCGTTTTTAACCGTCGTCGCGCCAGAAATCGATGAACGAACGATTTTCGAGATTAATTTCTTGCGAAACACGGTTTTCCTCGAAGCTCCCTTCTCCCTTTCAAACGTTCGATTCCACTATACGTAAGGTCGAACGCGTTTCGACGCCGAAAAATGATCGTCGACGATCGTCGAAAAAATATTCACCTGGAAAATCCACGCTTTCATTTTCCGGGGGGGGGGGTTGGAGAGGGGGGAACTAATTGGACACCCGGTACGCGGCGGCCGTGCAACCAACAATATTGGAACTTTGATGTTTGAATGGAGCGGCCGTGCGTGTCCCGTTAATGAAATCTACGCCGAAATCAATGGACGATCACTGGAGCTTCGAATACCTCCATCGTGCGATTAACTTGTGGAAATAGTTTCCAAATCTTACGACTTTCTTCGCGACAATTTCCTTTCTCTAAACTGTTAACGCTGTTACAGCATTGACGGAAGATCGATGATATATTCCCAACCGTGGGGGATTAAATAAAAAAAAAAAAATCAAGTTTAATACCGAGTACTGTGCCGGAGTCACTTTTGACTCGTCGCTTCCATTCGTCTCGCTATCGCCACTGAGATAATCGTGAACGTATATTTCCGTGTTCTCGTGTTTATTATTCACTGTTAACGGTTTTCCAAATGTTACGAAAAAAAACGAGTCAAAAACGTGTAACAAAAATTTGTTCCATAATGGCTCGTTTTCGAGATAATAAAATTACACGTTCCATCGCGAGCACTGGGCCACGAATTTTCAAAAATTAATTTTCTCGATAAGTGTCCATCTTCTATTTAATTTTTCACGGAAAATCACCTCTTATTCTGTGGAACAGTTGTGTTATAAGGCATCCACAGCACGACGACTACTAAATCGGTATTAGCCGGTTAAAGTTTGATCAGCAAACGGAAATACACTGCAAGCTATCGATCGAGCCCAAAGGTTCCTGGATCGTTGCAGGAGGATTCGAAGGGTTAATAATAGAAATTGAAACGTTCCTCGATCAAATATTACAACGTAATAATTAGCGTTTGCTTGGCGTGTCAACGCCTCGTATACCGGGGCTCTTTAGCCAACAGCACCTGATCCAAGGATCACGAACAAGTAATCTACCCCTTGGTCTCCCCCACACCTGGGGGGGGATCTAAACTCAGAATTACCAAAACCCTCGACGTTACCGAGGGCTATTTAAACGACACAACCATTCTACCAAACCTCGAACCGACGTGTTCGTAACTTCTAATAAAAAATGGAACAAAATTCACTCGATTCGATTTAAAGAAATTGACCGTAGTTTTCTATCTGAGAATTACTGGACATTTACTTTCATAGCATTGTACAGGTAGTCATCGTTCTAATTTCTTTGCTACACATAAATACACCTTCCTGTATCAAACTGGACAATCTAGAGACTAATTTCCATTAATAGCTAATTTCATTACTTGTCTATTTGCTCATGCCCCATATTGATATCTCAACTATCTTCTGTACTTAACCTCAAACCGACTTGTTCGTAATTTCCAATAAAAATTGTAACAAAATTCACTCGATTCGATTTAAAGAAATTGACCGTAGTTTTCTATCTGAGAATTACTGAACATGTACTTCGCATTGTACAGGTAGTCGTTCTTTTAATCGGGTGAACATCGTTTTAATTTCTTTATTGCAAATAAATACACCTTCCAGTATCGAACTAGACAACCTAACGGCTAATTTCCATTATTAGCTATTTTCATCCGCCCGTTTACTTTCGTCCCAGACTACGTATCTTGGAAAAAGGTCGAAACAACGATCGGGGATCCCTGATAGAAAAGTCTGAGTTTCCAAGGTAGGCAAGAAAGTACGTTTTATCGTGATATAAGCGGGGTCCAGACGCGGGGATCGCGGTTTTTGTCCGCTGTGCGACGTTTCGATTCGAACGCAGGATTAGGGAGGAGGGCCGGGGGGGAGATGATCACCGCGACGAGGTTAAAGAAGGCGAGCAGAGGGGTACGGTCGGATGCTGGGGATTCGAGGAGGGGTAGGATTTGGGGTAGCACCGGGTGTAGGAGGGTCGTCGGAGATATGGGCCAGGTAACCAGGTCACCGTGACCGAGGGCATTGCTTTTGCAACCGCCAACCACCGCCGCCACCGACAGCGCCACCCCGTTCGAGCTCTAACCTTCCCGAACCACCCCTCCGCCGCCCCTCTTTTCTCCCTTTCTCCGCCGTACCCCCCGTCACGGCGCCTCCCCTTCGCTGCTACCTCCCCTCTCTCCCTCTCTGCCCCCACCAGGCGGCAACGTCTCTCCTCCATCGACGGTCCGCCACTCGATACGGACACACGAACAACAGTTCCCAGCTCTCTGAACCTCCAATAGGCATCCAACTACTTTGTTCTTCGGCGTTCTGTCAGCGTGCCTATCCTTTCAGACGATGTCTCTACCCCCCCCCCCCCCTCTATCTCTCTTTCTCCCTTTTTTCTTCCATTCTTCCCTGCTGCCTCTGTATCTTTCCACGCCCGGGTCTTTTCGCTCTCCGGGGGAAATAGTACTTTCTTTAATTCTACCGAGTGATCCGGGAAAAGAGGCGAGAGAAAGGCCAGAGGGGGGAGGAACGACGCGGGGAGGGGGGCACGGTATTCAGGGAGAGGCTTTCAACGGAATTCGCTGGGAAGCAGAGTTTAAACAGGAATTAGACGATCGTCGAGACGTTACGTAACGAAGCTATCGGGCTGGAAGTTAAACGCGGATTCGGATTCGAATTCGAATTCGGATCCGGAGACTCGTCCGGAGGAAAGAAAATCCTCGAAACGTTTCGTAAGACGGATGTTTCCATTATTGGGACGAACCGGGAACATCGATTCCTTAAAATTAATAACTAGACCGCGGATCTTCGTGCAAATTCATATTTTTGTTGATAAAATTATTGAAATTCGAGCTTCGTATATGATTGTTGTCTCAACCCTTAAATATAATAATTCGTATCTTACTTTAAGTATTTCTTATCGATTATCTCGTAACTGTCGCGCTAATGTTGCACAATTTCGATTTCGTTTCGATTCGTTCCGTTTCGCGTTATTGATATCGATTATCAAAAATTTCATAGCTGGGGATAAAAACAACCGACAATATAATTGTCGATAATCGTTGATAAACATTTCATGTTTATGCATTTTCAAGAGATTTGAATTCTCGAGAAACTACAGAACTATATATCCGCGATAATGCAATTCTCTCGCGAGAAAGCGCTCGAGAAGCTTCGCCACCTGGCGGTAACATCGCAGTACTGCTACGGGCGAGGTATCGCGCGGGCCGAATATACGTATGCGCGCGCAAGTAGACTGTCGTATACAGGGGTCACGCGGTCTGCCAAACAGTCGTACACATGAAATCTTTGCATATAAATTACATGTTAATAAAGCACTTCTGAAACATGCTACATAGCCTATGTCCGTCCTAGAGTACGCAGGAATAACGTGTCAAAATTTGAGGAAGATCGGTTCAATAGGTCTTGAGTTTTGCGCGAATATAAAAATCGGCTCTCTCTTTATATAATAGTATAGATACTTGAAGCAAGTGTTATAGGTTTTGTAAATGCGCGCGAATGGTGAGAGCGAATGGAATGACGAATGAGTGATGAGTGCGAAAGGATCTGAGAGAAAGCGAGAGAGAGAACGAATAAAATCATTGAATAAATCAATTTTTCCTATTCACGCCTCCTACGATTCTCTCGAGATCCTAACCTCAGCCAGTAGCGCCACAGGTGCTTTCCTACCAAACCAAAGATCGAACAGTGACTGGTATTTTTTATTTTAAAAGAAAACACCCTTTCGAAATTTAATTGTTTCGTTTGGCTCTTTTTTTCTGGCGTTAAAGAACGCACCGCGAATGTGCCCGCGTGTGCAGAAATATAAACCGTGAGGCAGGAGCAAATTTTATTCGAATAATAGTCGACGAATTGAAATACCGTATAGCAATTTGCTCGCTACGTTTACTCGATCAATCAGTTATTCAGATAAGCTTTTGCCCGTTCGGCGCGAAACGCAATTTCATTTTAATAATTCGGATTCCATTTTTTATCGAACAAACAACCGGTCGCTGGTCTCTCTTTCGATTGTCGTTTATATAAAAAATTCCCTGAACACCTGTTAAGCAAAACAGACACTACACGATCTGCCCATAAATATTTTCTTTTCGAACGAGAAAAGTTTAAATTTCCTTCGTCGAAGTCGGTGAAAATTTGACTACCAATTTAAAAAGAAAATAAAAAAAAAAGCGTTTCGAGTTTAAAACGTTCCGTGGATCTTGTTCTTCAGTTGTTCCTTTATTTCGCGAGTTAATTTTAATAAAAGGAAGATCGCGTTTAGATTGTATCGAACCTGGTGGATTTGTCCCAGAGTCGAACGTGGTCGAAATTCGATATTCATCGAAATTATTCGTACAAAAATAGAGCGACGTCGCGTTACCAAAATACGGGTCAACGAGGAGCGATCGTTAATTGCGAAAGAGCAGCCCCCATTATGACGGAAGCACTCTTCGTCTCGAAGCGATCCGCGTCTCGAAACGATGGCGGAGAGACGCGTGTGCGAGCATCGGGAAGGAAAGAATAAATCAAAGGAACGTTCGGCGATACACCGTAGAAAATGCATGGGTGGTTCCTATATTAATACGATCTTCCGGTTCCCACGGGAGATTCGTTTCCTTTTTCACGATCCAACCCCGCACAGTGAACCGTCCAAGTAGACCTAAAAATATTCGAATCTCCATTTCGAACAATTTGAAATCATTCCACGATATAAAATTTCAAACATCCGGATTGGAAAATATTATTAAATTCTTTGATGGCTGCCTAACGATTGGATGATATTTTTATATTTTAATAGAATTTATGAAATGGGGAGCTTTGAAGAAAAGCTTGAAGTGAGATACGAATTATTATATTTAGAGGTTGTCTCGAAGCAAACACCTTTGTTCGATCTTTAAAAAGTAGAAATTCTCTTTTGTAAAAAGCAGAAAAGGGAGAGGCTTTATAATGATTGTATTAACATAATGAAATGTGTATCGTTTGGTGAGTGTCGAATAACAAATTTGAAGGTTAGCGATTTAAATAATTTTCATTTTAGAAATTTTCGAAGGCGCCTCTCGCGTATACCCCGTTAAACGCTCGCCACGGATTTTCCACTTTCGGTTCGGTTAATTGTACGTCCTCGCTCGCTGCTCGGCCCCTCGTTAATTAATTCCGTCCAAAGACCGACCCAGCTTCCGGCTAGAAGCGTACAGCGTTTCAGAATTTGCAGTTTAAGCGGCTTTAAGATTCTCGGCTCCTTTCGGCGCGTTCGAATGAAATCATGTGGCGGCAGCCACCCTGCTCGCCACTAGAGGACCATCCAACAGATCCTTTTACCATCCTCGATAATTGCACGAAAATGGAACCCCGAAAATTTGCGAGTCTCATTTCTTTCGCTTCGTTCTTTGTTTGTTTTAACCCTCTAACACGCAGTGCATCAAATCGCCATTTTGATAAATGAGATATTTCTCGAACCTTGTGAAGAGAAATTAAAGTAGTTACTTTGAACAGTTTTCGAGGTTTTTCATGCACTCTTCGATATTTTTTATAATCTCCATTTTCTATCAAAGCTTAAGCCATTTTGTTACCCGAGATATTTCTCGAACCTCGTGAAGAGAAATTAAAGTAGTTATTTTGAACAGTTTTCGAGGTTTTCTATGCACTCTTCGATATTTTCTATAATCTTTATTTTCTATCAAAACTCCAGCCATTTTGATAAATGAGATATTTTTCGAACCCCCTGAAGATAGATTAAAATAATAACTTTGAACATTTTTCGAGGTTTCCCACCTACTCTTCGATATTTTCTATAATCTCCATTTTCTATCAAAGCAACAGCCATTTTGATACCTGAGATATTTCTCGAACACCCCCGAAGATAAATGAACATAATAACTTTGAACATTTTTCGAGGTTTCCCACCAACTGTTCAATATTTTCTACAGTACCTATTTTCTATCAAAGTTCCAGCCATTTTATAATCTGAGATATTTTTCGAATCCCACAAAGATAGATTAAAATAATAACTTTGAACAATTTTCGAGGTTTCCCACCTACTCTTCGATATTTTCTACAATCTCCATCTTCCATCAAAGCACCAGCCATTTTGATACTTGAGATATTTCTCAAACCTCGTGAAAAGAAATTAAAATAGTTACTTTGAACAGTTTTCGAGGTTTTCCATGCACTCTTCAATATTTTCTAGAATCTCCATCTTCCTTCAAAGCTCCAGTCATTCTGATAAATGTGATATTTCTCGAACCTCGTGAAGGGTAATTAAAGTAGTTACTTTGAACAATTTTCGAGGTTTCCCATGCATTCTTCAATATTTTCCATAATCTCCATTTTCTATCAAAGCTCCAGCCATTTAGATACCTGAGATATTTCTCGAACACCCCCAAAGATAAATGAAAATGATAACTTTGAACATTTTTCGAGGTTTCCCAGCAACTCTTCGATATTTTCTACAGTCTCCATCTTTGATCGAAGCGAAACAATTGGAAATATGATTTTAAGAGGCTGCTCGGTGTCGCCATTCAGGCAAAGCGTCTCGAACTTCGTAGTAATGGCGTCCCGACTCGAAAGGAAAACGATGGAGATGGTTCGTTGGTACTTGGAGTTTCAAAAATGCCCCTCGTCCCCTTGCTAAACTCTCCGTTCTCGTCTCCTTATCCCCGTGGCGAACGTTGGAGGTAATTAATCTGGCGCGCGCGCGCCAAGTATGGCACTCGTGGCCTCAAAAGCACGTTTATGACCGGAGCGCGACGTAAACGAGAAGCACCCGGGACCGAGGCTGCGGTTTCCGGCTCCGTGAGCACCATTTGAAAATCCCACCGGGAAATTGGCACGTACGCCGCACTAATTTTAGGATTCCTCGTCACCTTTGTATCGCGAATTTGCCAAGATTTCCCAAACAACCGGGCCATTTTCACGGACTGATTCCCGTAGCGTTTCCTTTTTCCGCCCTCTTTCGCTACCCCTCGCGCGTTGTCGCCTTTAATTCCATTCCTGACAAGCCATCATACGATCAGACATAAAAAAAAAAAAACATTCTACATCGAGACTGCCATTTTTTTTGTATGCAGAGAGATCGACATTTGTTTAAATTCTGATGCGTTAAAAATAGGAATATCCCGACAGTTTGATGGACATATCTGTTACTTTACGCTCTCCATAACAGAATAATTGAATGTCTAAAATTGATTTTTCCAACGTGTTGGAAGTTTGCAACGCCGGTCACCGGTGACCGCCACGACAATCACGATCGTTGTTAAATTATAGGCACGTAAACTCCGTTGCTTTCGTCGAATTATCGAAGTATATCGTTAAACCAATACACCAATTGTATAGTTAATGCACGATTTATCTTCTTAGCGGCGATTATCATGGTTATGACAATAAAATTATAACATGATTATTAATATTCATGGCATAGTTAGTACTTTGGGATCGGGTGACCATTCAGGAACATCCCGTATCGTTGGCATTTTATATTGTTGCATACTGTTTGTTAATGTTTATTACTGTTTGATCGAAATGGATGAAATTATAAATAGAATAATCCTGATTCCTTAATGTTTACAAATTCGACACCAACAAATTAACCAATCCCAGATAGACTCTGGAAAAACAGAATCAAACTGATCCAACGTTCGATAAAATATAAAACACACAATTATAAAGTGAGTCTCGATCATGGTTCCCACCAACAAGGGGGTCGATCCACACGGAGAAAAACAAGTCGAAAATATCGAATATAATGTCTTGGAGTCGACGGTGAAAATAAATTTAATGCAAGTAGACGCATCGAGTAATGGTCAAACACTCGGTAGCCTCGAAATCGGGGAAGCATCACATTAAAAAAAAATGAGAACACCTTCCAATTTCTTGATGTTATTATCACACCTCTATATAGATTTCTTAGTTTCGTAGGGTTTAATGTTATAAAAAAAAAAAAATAGAAAATAGAAAGAAAAGAATTCCCCTGGCGGAAATCGGATACAGCGATCGTCGAAGCGGCCTTACACGTCCGCCGACGCGTGTTTCATCCCACTGATGGACCGCGTTAATTTCTTTTCACTCCCACTAATGTGTATCGGCTTCGAATTCCTTTATTCTCGTTCTACTTTATCCCCGATCCCAGACGCGCGTGTATCGTCGGCGTCGAGGCGTTTCCACCGCGCGAGCACGGATCCCGGGTGCTCGTAATTCGGCCCGTCATTGTTCCACCCCGGATTCGTGACATTAATTTATCCCCCCACCGTCCCCCTACCCTTAGAACCGCCCCGTCGTGTGTCCTTTGTCCGGGGTCGGGTCGTCGAGATCAAAGATGTCGAGAGCCTCGAAATTAGTAATGCTCTTTGCGCGAACGATTCTTTTGTGACGCGACGAGAGCGACCGCCACCCCCCGCGCCTTCAACCGCCCCTGCTTGTTTGCAGTACCGTAATTCGACAGTTTAACGGTCGCGCTCCCGCTAATTGGACCGATCGATCTGTGTGTTTTGATTAGGCACCGCGAACCTTCTCCTCGAACGTCTTTTACAACTCGAAAGCGTCGCGATCCCTCGTTTGTTGCAACTGTCCACGTTCGGATACTTGCAAATTCTTTCAGGACTCGAAAGCACCGCGATACCTCGCTTGTTGCAACTGTCCACGTTCGGATACATCTTTCGGGACTCGAAAGCGCCGCGATACCTCGCTTATTGCCATTGTTCGCGTACGGATACTTGCAAATTTCCATCGAACGTCTTTTACAACTCGAAAGCACCACAATTACTCGCTTGTTGCCATTGACCACGTTCGGATACTTGCAAACTTCCATGAAACGTTTCTCTGTACTCGAATACGACACTCTCTTGCTTATCACGGATCGTTTCAAAGTCGTTTCAAGGTCACTTTGTATTGAACTATTTGAGTGTTAGTATTGAAATACAAGTATTCGAATTTTATTGGACTATTCGAATATCAGTATTCGAATTTTATCGAATCATTCTTATATTACTATTCGAATTTTATTGAATAATTTAAATATTAGTATTCGAATTTTATTGAACCATTCGAATATGGGCATTCGAATTTTATTGGACTATTCGAATATCAGTATTCGAATTTTATTGAACCATTCAAATATTACTATTATTATACTAGTATCAAATATTACTGTTCGAATTTTATTGAACTATTTGAGTGTTAGTATTCGAATTTTATTGGACTATTTGGATATCACTGTCGGATCATACGGATCAAGGATCGACAAACACCCGTTGGTATTTTAACGAACGAATATATTTAACAGAAAAGAACGATAATTCACAGGAATGCTTCGACGTGCGCTTCTCTACGTTTCTCCAGCTGGTCGGCTCGCCCACGTTGTCCGTTAACGTAACGGTCGGCTCGTCCACGTTGTCCGTTAAACGTAACGGCCGGCTCGTCCACGTTGTCCGTTAAACGTAACGGTCGGCTCGTCCACGTTGTCCGTTAAACGTAACGGTCGGCTCGTCGACGTTGTCCGTTAAACGTAACGGTCGGGCCACCTGTGTCAACAACGTCGCCGAACGTTCGCGGAACGAAGGCGCACGGAAACGAGAGCTTGTCTTTTACACGCGGCACTATGATTCACTCTTGTTACATTGTAATTATTCCTCGACACGTACTGAACCCACATCACTATTCGAATTTTATTGAACCATTCAAATATTAGTGTTCGAATTTTATTGGATTATTTGAATATTAGTATTCAAATAGAAGTATTCGAATTTTATTGAACTATACTTGTAAATTATCATCGAACGTCTTTCAGGACTTGAAAGCGCCGCGATACCTCGCTTCTTGCAACTGTCCACGTTCGGATACTTGCAAATTTTCATGAAACGTTTCTCTGTTCTCGAATACGATACTCTCTTGCTTATCACGGATTGTTTCAAGGTCGTTTCAAGGTCACTGTGCCCTTATTGAAACTAAAAGTACAAGGTATCGTCGAAAGAAAATCGACCAAACGAATAAACAATTATTTCTGTTGCATTGTATAATACGTTTCTTCGAGTTTCTAAAATTTTAATTTCTTTGATGCAAATAAATATGCAGTAATTGTTGTTAGTTCTAGCATTGAATGATCTCGAAGATAACATGGTGACTTACGAAGATTGTAAAAATATATTCTTTTTTTGGCTCTAGCGTTGCTAAAATATCGGAAACTCCGAGGTGGAACTGAATTGTATATATATATATACTGATCCTTAGAGATTTATTTAGATGTATATCGATGAACGTGTTAATCGTCTATTCCTATTACGATTAATCAAATTTCATGTTCCACTTAGGTCGATTAGAATATACTTGTGTTACGTGACAGCTCGGCCATGACGACCTATGGCTCTTGGGACCCGATTATCCGAATTATCCTTGGCTGACGCTTGCAATGATAATGGTGGTTGTTTCTCAGACTTATGCTGGTATTCTCAATGTTTCGAATCAAAATTTTCGTTTATAAGAAAAAAAATTAATTGAAAACGAAAAGAAACCGTTGTTTTAAGTAGAAAAACCTATAACAGATCGGACCATACTCTGACTGTAAAATATATTATTGTTAGCGAAGGATGGAGTGAATTTAAACAATCTTCGTTCATACATACGTAAATTTATTCCCGTTTAGGATTGTAAATTTTCTCCATTGTTAATTAACAATAATGTATTTCGTGTTTCGAGTATGGTCGGACCTAATATGGGTCTCACTACTTGAAACAACTGTTCTTCTTGGTTCATATTGTGGTAGATCGGCTAGTTACGGTCTTGGGTAGTCGCAGCGCCACGCGGCGGACAGCGAGAGAATGAATGTGTCGCGAGCGAGTTGAGGAATCGCCACGAGGCGAGCCAATTCTTTCTTTTGTAATTCACATATACCTATATTAAACTAATTATTCACTACGCAAACCACGACTGGGTTCTTCAGACACTACAATATAGATGATTATTAAACGTACAAAAAAAAAATAAGTTTCAATATATATGTTATATAGAAAAAAAATTTGTAAAATCAATAATTATGCTACGTACAACATTCGTAGTATTTCGATAAAGCACACTTGTGAAACTATGTAACGCTGTTCCCCGATATATTATATTTTCTATCGTACGTTTACAATTTATCCAATACTGCAGCCTCGATTTAAAACTCAATTTAAACCTAACCTACATGTACGGGATACCTTACAGTCAATAATTTTGCGATGTATAATACACATTCGTACCATTTATATTATATATATACTTAGGAAACTATGTAATGATATTTTCCAATATATTATATTTTCTATCGTACATTTACAACTTATCCGATACCGCAACCTCAATTAAAAACTCAATTTAAATCTACGCGCGTATAATTTCAAGATCCCCGGCTTATAGAAAATGCAATTAACAAAATGGGCGATTTTCTGTTCCGATAAGGTATTTTGTTACGACTTCTATGAAGATAATAAGATTAAGTAAGATTATAGAGCTCAGAGAAAACTACTAAAATAGTAAACTACCCCTAGACATCTCTGGTTATGATACAATTTTTTGTTTGAGTCTAAACATAATTTAATTTAATTTGAAAAATATAAGACAAAGCCTTCTTCTCGAAATCCAGTCAATTTCGCCCAAAACAGATCGAAAATTCCCACCCTCGACCATCGAGAGCAAGAATTCGATTTTTCGACACAACCCCTAAACTGAAAAATCAATTATCGTATTATAACATCCCTAAATCGTCAGATATCTCCCACAGACCATCAAGTCCTCTCAAAATCCAATCGATTTCATCCAAAACGACCCCAAAAATTCCGCCACCCCCGACTAACCTGATCGTCAAGAATTTCGACCTCGATTTCCGGAAACAACCCCCCGAAACTAAATCGAAGCAATCACCCAACGTCCAGGAACGATCCTGACGCATCCCTGGAGCCCGTCAAACTCGAGGAAGACGCAGGGAGGGGGGCATCTTGCCCCCCGAGTACGACGTCGAGGATCGGACGTGGAAATCTGCAAAATTACGTATTGTTCGAGATCTCCGGGTCTATTATGGCGATCTAAGTAAAAGAACGAAGGGGGTAGGGGCGGCTGGTTGTGGGGGGAGGGTTGTCGGAGGCGTGGGAGGTGGGATAGGGGTTGGCGGGGGTGGGTGCCGCATCTGCCTAGCTCGAACGCGCGGATACTCGTCGGAGGCTGGAAGAGAATTGGGTCAGGCAACTTGGAGTGTACTTCAGGTGTAGCTACCTATCTACCAACCCACCAACCTACTACCCTTTCGCGTCCTTACCGAAGAATCTATCCCCCTTTTTCTTTCCCTCGTTAACCGCGACGCGCGGCAGTTCGCCACCGTCCCAGTCGTCGTCGTAGGGGAATCCATCGAACCAACAACCTTTCCACGTTCCGTGCTCTATCTGCGGAGCTTTGTTCACCAGTCGACGCCTCGCGTACGCTCGAACGGGGGCGTCGATGGCTGCCCTGTCCCAATTAACAGGTACCAATTTCAATGTCACCCACCTCGAACTGCCGGGGAGGAAAGTAGGACCCGCAGTACGCGACAATTTAATTAATTAACGAATTTCACTCCGGGGAGATACACCCCGTTCTCAACCCCCTTTTTGCTCATTTCTCCACTTTCGTGCTTGCCCTTTACGCGTTAGGCTCGCAATTCTCCGATTTCGGGCTGACACGACTTTAACATTCGATCGTTTATCGGGATATAACAATATAAACCGGTATAACGATCGCAAACAATATTTATAAAAAATCAACGAACGATGTTTTTTTCTCGCGGTCACCCATCCTGAGTCAGTACGCGCCCAATGATGCTGCACCTCGACGATCGGACGCTGTAGCGTATCCAACGCGACGCGATCCCCGACAAGTTTATTTAACAATTTCAACCCTAAACCCTTTGCACTACGAATCGTATTTGAATTTTGTTACCAGCAGCTTCCAACGCTTTTAAGTGTTTTATTTGAAATTTACGTTAGCTAAAAAGTAGGGCAAATTTAAACAAATTCGATTAAATATCTGTTTTATTTACATTATTGTTGTATTTTTCAATTTTCAAGTGTATATCTCCTTGGTTTGGACTTGAAAAAGTGTCGAATGGGACTCGACATAGGTGTGCAAAGGGTTAAGAGTAGAATAATTATTTTCTGTGGCTTATACGGTGGTGTAATCGACGGAAAATTGATTACTGTATAGAAGGTGATCATTTCTGGCGAGTTGGACTGAAAGATGTAGAATTTTGACTCGATTCTCACGTATCAACCCCTCTAATTGTCCAGGAAAACGAACAATTTCTTGTGAAACTATTTTTATACTTTCGAGGGGCCCTGTCTAGATTTATTTATTTTTCTAATCTTCAGAAATGGCAATTTCTATGTTTAGGGGTTAATGAATGACTTGTAGCACTTCTTTTCAAAGAACAAATATGTTAAAATGTTTGGAGACTGCAATTGGGGAGGACAATACGACGAAATTTGTTTTCTACTGATTTACAATCGTACTTGGCGATGTGATGCCTCTTCGAGAGACTTATCGTTCGATTTGAACGAAGTTGGACGGTTATTTGGGTACGAGAGAAATAATATCTACGATTGTGACGACCATGAAACCACCTGGGGTCGGGAAGAAGAACGTGCTCACTTTCGCCGTTGGTCCAAGATGCGACTCACGTGTCCCCATTTCCTCCCCTTGGACCCCGTCGCATCTTATTTCCCGTTTTCACGGGACGCGATTTGTCTCCGCGACGCTCCCAGCATAATCGAGGAACTTAACCCGCGACTCTTCGACGGACGACTTCGTTTCATCCCCCTCCCCATCCCCCAACCCCCATCGACTTATTTCGACGTTGCAAACGATTCCTCCATCGAAAATAATTTTTTATCGTTGCAAAGATCTGGATCGAAACCTTGAAAAACTGACGAAAAATTTCTCGTAATCGTGTATCAAATATAGAAAATAAAATTGAAAAATTTGGATAACGATAATCCATCTTTCCACCCCCGATTTTGTGATAGAAAAGCACCCACGTTAAATTACGAAAATCAGTAAACAATCGTACATCGTAGTTAAATTAAAAGATCACCGATTGAACTCTGAAGAACAATTATTTTTTTTTAAATCAGCCCCCCTCAGGAGTTATTTCCTTTACACGAAAATGTACGAACGCCTCTGTGCACGATAGTAAACGTATCATATAATAATAATACTAATAATATCGAGTTTCCATCGCGCGACCACTCGACGTAAAGTCGATAATCGAAAGAAAAAGGATGTATCGCGGAGGAAGGGAAAGGAAACGTCCGCGAGGATGCTCGGTTCTCTCGGGGGGCAAGTGGAAATCGACAACCAAACTCTCGACGGGATGGTATCGCAATGATAAAAATGGACAAATATTTCGGGACGTTTAAGGATTCGAGGCTGGAGGAAATCACGTGCCCCGATGGCCGTGTTTCCTCCGAGCGAACCGAGGAGGGGGTGAAACTATTTCAATAATTTAATATTCGAATATTTTATAAGCGTCCCCGGTATTATTAGACAACTTCGAAATTCATTATTCGAATATTACCAGAGGGAATACCGTTACTCGAGCATTACTGTTCGAATAATATCCAATATCTCTGTTCGAACGTCTCCGGTCGAATATCATTGCTTGGACATTCGTGTTTCAATGCCAATCGTTGAATATTAGTTGTGGAACTTCGTTATTCGAATTTTATTGAAATGTTCGAATAGAAGTATTCGAATTTTATTGAATCATTCGAATATTACTATTCGAATTTTATTGAACCATTCAAATATTAGTATTCGAATTTTATTGGACTATTTGAATATCAGTATTCGAATTTTATTGAATCATTCAAATATTACTATTCAAATTTTATTGAACCATTCAAGTATTAATATTTGAATTTTATTGATTATTTGAATATTAGTAGTCAAATAGAAGTATTCGAATTTTATTAAACCATTCGAATATCAGCCTTCGAATTTTATTGAAATATTCAAATACAAGTATTCGAATTCTATTGAATCATTCAAATATTACTATTATAAAATTATTACTATTATTATACTAGTGTCAAATATTACTATTCGAATTTTATTGAACTATGTGAGTGTTAGTATTCAAATATAAGTATTCGAATTTGATTGGACTATTTGAATATCAGTATTCGAATTCTATTGAATCATTCAAATATTCCTATTCGAATTTTATTGAACCATTCAAATATTAGTATTCAAATAGAAGTATTCGAATTCTATTGAACCATTCAAATATTAGTATTCAAATAGAAGTATTCGAATTCTATTGAATCATTCAAATATTACTATTCGAATTTTATTGAACCATTCAAATATTAGTATTCAAATAGAAGTATTCGAATTTTATTAAACCATTCGAATATCACTATTCGAATTTTATTGAAATATTAAAAATCAGTATTCGAATTCTATTGAATCATTCAAATATTACTATTATAAAACTATTACTATTATCATACTAGTATCAAATATTACTATTCGAATTTTATTGAACTATTTGAATGTTAGTATTCAAATAGAAGTATTCGAATTTTATTGAACCATTCAAATATCAGAATTCAAATTCTATCGAATCATTCAAATATTACTGATTCAGTATCCTAGTTTTAGAATTATTATTCACATGTTAATATTCGAATCGAACTATTCGAATGCCTGAACTATTTTTTGATACCATCATTATTCGAATATAACTATTAGGTGATTATAATCCACAAAAATTCCAAAGAATATTCAAGCGTTAGTTCCAAGGAAGTAATTCTGATATAGAATAACGAAAAAAAATTATTTCCCCGCCATTACTGCGTCCAATGAATTAGTCAACACTGAAACTAAACGGTAAGTGGCTGACCTAAGGGACAGGGGATGTCTCCACAAGGAAACGTAATTTGAAACTTTCATGAAATCAGTAAACTTGACAGCAGTTTTCTACAAAGAGGAGGGGGGCATGACCCCTGGGGGGGATGGTGGACGTTTAATTATCTGGGGAGGAAGTCAAATATTTTTTCTATTAATACAAGAAAGACTAGGGAAGGGGGTCGTTGAATCCATCTAGTCGCAAATTTCTAATCTTCCAATAAGTAAAATATTTCCAAAGTGTCCAGAATCATCGAAAACCATAGTTTTCAAATAAGTTTCGACAGAAATGAAAAGTAATTTTTTCGAACGTCCTCTAAATAGAACACTGGTATTAGAACTTCTATCCATCCGCGATATAGAAATATTTTTTTTTCAAGATTGGGGGAAATCACTAGATTAGAAACTGGCAGTTTCCAGGAATTTTCCAATCATTTTTCATACGCAGTACCGTGAAAGATTCGATAGCATCGATCGAGAGATTATAAACTCGACGACGCAGGAACGAGTATTGTGGGGAAATTCAAGGGGAGCAAGGAGGGGGCGAAACGAAAGAAACTTCGAACCAGCAGAGCAACGATGGGAAAGGACAAACGAAGAAACAGCGAACAATGCGGTACAACTAGACCGTGCGAAGCGTAATATTTCTGCCAGCTGGAACAGCCCAGTCCGGCGATCCTTGACACGACTTCCACCTACTTCCGGTAGAGATTACCCTGGCTCGACGTTCCTCAAAAATTCCTAATGTCGAACGCGTTTCGTTCTAATCGATACACCTAATCCTGCCTTAAGTTCTTTAGGAGTTCTTTGGGAATTTTTTCAAGGGAACCGGTAAAAGTTTTTTGAGTAAAGTCCAAATACCAATATTTAGATCCACTCTCGAAGAATGGCCACAATTTTTTTCGTACAAAAATATTCAATATTTTAGAAGCTATGATAATTTTAGTAAAGGTCTCAAGAAATATATATCCTGGTTCTGTCTTAAGTTCTTTAGGAGTTCTTTGGGAATTTTTTCAAGGGAACCGGTAAAAGATTTTTGAGTAAAGTCCAAATACCAATATTTAGATCCACTCTCGAAGAATGGCCACAATTTTTTTCGTAAAAAAATATTGAATATTTTAGAAGCTATGATAATTTTAGTAAAGGTTTCAAGAAATATATATCCTGGTTCTGTCTTAAGTTCTTTAGGAGTTCTTTGGGAATTTTTTCAAGGGAACCGGTAAAAGATTTTTGAGTAAAGTCCAAATACGAATATTTAGATCCACTCTCGAAGAATAGCCACAATTTCTTTCGTACAAAAATATTGAATATTTTAGAAGCTATGATAATTTTAGTAAAGGATTCAGGAAATTTATACCCTGGTCCTGTCTTGAATTCTTTGGGAGTTTTTTGGGAATTTTTTTCAGAAAACCGGAGAAATATTTTCACGTCGAGTTCAAATACAAATATTTAGACCCACTCTCGAAGAATAGCCACAATTTTTTTCGTGCAAAAATATTGAATATTTTAGAAGCTACGATTAATTTAGTAAAGGTTTGCAAGGCCATTTTCTCTCTCGACGTTGTTGCTCCCATTTTCGAATATCTAAAATAATATAAATGTTTCTTTCGAACGCGAATGTTTTTTTAAAAGTCTCTGAGATTTGTCTCTGATAAAAAGATCGAGATATATTAAAATTGTATTCCCCGCTTTTGATTGGCGTTATGCATAAGTAGTCGGCATTTTCGCGACCTTGGAATCGCATTTGCCTCGATTTCCCTTTGCAACGCGTGTCCAGTACACGCCTCCGAGGCCCCCCAAAGCTTTATTATCCGAGACTCCGGTGACTTTAAACGCTCTCAGACCTTCGAAACCTCCGTACGCCTCGTTAGTTCTTCCGCATCTTGAATATGCATCCAAGATTTCGAACCCTTTGCGACTTTGTCGACGCCGGGCTCCTCGAGAGTCTTCGACCAAGATTTCTTTCAAAATTGCCAGACTTCTGGACGCTCGTTGATCGATTTATGTCAGAAAAAAAAACACACACACGTAACTCCATAATGAAATAATAAAATATCGAATCCCTCAATTCCTGAAAATCCACGACGATAAAATTCACTTTTCGCGTTCGTGTCTCCCCAATAAAAAAGCTAATATTCGGGTGGAAAAAAACGAAATTTACAACTTGTTTTCAACGTGTTAACGCGATCCCTGATCCCACGACTCGTGGCGCTCGAGCACATATCGTTAAATAGTAATGAAACGACGGCGATGAAAAGTTTGGCGCTGTCCCAAACTTCCGTTTTATTCGTATCGGATTAAGATCGAAACGTCTTAAACTGTTTTCGCTAACCTCCCGGCCATCCAGTGCCAAATTTCCCAAATTTGATCTCGAAAACACAAATTCCTAAATTCCTAAATTTTTCGACGAAAAAAAAAATTTCAAATCGTTCTGGAAAAATTATTTTCGGTTGCGGGGGTCAATTATAATCATTTTTGGTCATTACACATACCCCCGAAATCCTACGCACTTTCGAGAAAAAAATTCCTAAATTCCTAAATTTTTCGACGAAAAAAAAAATTTCAAATCGTTCTGGAAAAATTATTTTCGGTTCCGGGGGTCAATTATAATCCTTTTTGGTCATTACACATACCTCCGAAATCCTACACATTTTCGAGAAAAAAATTTCTAAATTCCTAAATTTCTCGACGGAAAAAAAAATTTCAAATCGTTCTGGAAAAATTATTTTCGGTTGCGGGGGTCAATTACAATCATTTTTGGTCATTACACATACCTCCGAAATCCTACACATTTTCGAGAAAAAAATTCCTAAATTCCTAAATTTCTCGACGGAAAAAAAAATTTCAAATCGTTCTGGAAAAATTATTTTCGGTTGCGGGGGTCAATTACAATCATTTTTGGTCATTACACGTACCCTCGAAATCCAACGCATTTTCAAGAAAAAAATTCGAGAAGATGCCTAAATTTTTTAACGAAAAAAAAAATTTCAAATCATTCTGAAAAAATTATTTTCTGTTGCGAGGATCAATTACAATCATTTTTGGTCATTACACATACCCTCGAAATCCAACGCAATTTCGAGAAAAAAAATTCCCGAATATTCCTAAATTTTTCGACGAAAAAAAAAATTTCAAATTGTTCCGGAAAAATTATTTTCGGTTGCGAGGGTCAATTGCAATCATTTTTGGTCATTACACATACCCTCGAAATCCAACGCACTTTCAAGAAAAAAATTCCCAAATTTTGATGAATTTTTGAATTAAAAAATGATACGAAACTTGAAAAGATTGCCGTGATATTCAAATTTCGATGCTGGTGAGAAATTATTTTTTTTCCAAATTACACGATACGTTTCGTGGAATGATTATTATCGTCGATTGAGTTCCGTTGATTCTTTTAATTTCGTTGGGGGTTGTTTGTATATGGCGGTGAATTTTTGACCGGATAAGAATCCCGCCCTGCGGGGGAACGTAATACGCGCGACCGCGTCATTTTACTCCGGCTGGTTCCGCCGTGTTCCTTTCGGGTCTCTGTACACGGAAAATTTAATAAAGCGCGGCCCGAAGGAACGAGGAGAGAGGAAAAAGAACGGAACACAGGGAGAAAGGAGTCGAGGATAACTTGCCACGGTAGATAAAAGGTTCCTCCCTGCAACCGGAGCGTAATTATAACGCGCTCTTAGAGGACGCGCGGGAAGGGCTAACATTTAAAGGATATGTAGGTCAGCCACTGACCCGCCTTATTGCAACTCCCGACCCGATCACCCCAAACGGAGCCCCGAAAATCGACCAAACACGAAACTACAACGAATATTCATTTATACATTCACTTATCCGGGGACCTAGCCACCATTAAAAACGAACGCTAAATAACTAAATTATTATTACACTAACAGACGACTATAACAGGAACTATAAACCAAATTCTCCTAACCTCTGAGATTATAAAAAATTAAAAAAAAAAATTAAATTTTTCCACGTTTCGGTATCAACGTTTCACTAAAATGCAATTTTCTTTCCAATTAGAATTAATATAAATTGCTAATAATATCGTGCGTTCTATAACTATGAATATTAAAATCTGAAAGATGCCCTTAAATTTTGCTTTTAAAATTAATTTACGAAAGATATTTTTTAACGAACATGGAAATTGGATTGTTTCAGGAGGCGTATAGAAAATGGGTGTGCAGTTCCCTGGTGCCTTACTTTGCTCACGGGGGACCGCAGGACTTGGACACATTGGAGAACAGCTGGGCCGGAAGCAGGCTTAGGCCCTGTCGGTCCTTCTGCCAATCCGTGGAGCAACGTTGTCCTTACTTGCTTCCGGGCGACCGTGCCCCTGCGTACCCCACGCAATACGCCGGTGAACCCACCTTTCTTTGCAGAGGTAATCGATCTTGTAATCCACCGTCGATCCACTGTAATTATTAGGGGCCCAACGAGATCGAAAACCCTTTATTTTTCACCCAAACTATTACATTACTACATCAGGGGGCCGATCTATCCCACCCGGATAACTGGTATTTCGCAAAAAGTCATGCGAGCAGCTTTGAAATCGAGTAATCTCGAATTACAAGAATTATTGTCCTAGCAGAGCACTTATCGCGGAGCTATCAGCACGATATAAATTGTAATTATAATTCATCATACACTATGATCATATCGAGAAAATGTTCACTCGACACGAGTCTATTTCACTCGTTCGTTTGTCGTTTTTACAATGGGATCTCGAGAAACTAGCTACGCAACAGGCGAGGTGGGAATACTTAATCTCCAAAAAAGTAATGGCGGTTCGAGTCGAATATTTAAATTCCTGCTCGTATGACTTTTGTCGAAATATATTATTCCCCCGTTTGCAGGTTCAAAACCCACCGATTCTAAATATTTCTCGATGCATGTTTCGTGTTCAGATCGTTGTTAAGGATATTTATGAAAATGTTAGGGATCTCCAGCGCCATCGAAGGAGGGTAAAAATATTTTCTGGCACCCTCTTGACTCGTAAAAACTAAGCACATCGTGAGGAGAAAAGGAAAATCAGCGTCAAATAAAGAATACGATACCGCGATCAGATTTTTGGGAGAACTGGATATTTCTTTTTCCCCTTTAACGTTCATCGATAATCGACGCGTAATTTCGCCCGGAAAATGGAAAAGAGACAACGATGTTCCTTGTTTCGAGTCGCGTGCAAACGAAAGGGCAACGTACGAAACAAACTATCGACCATCCTCGACTTCCTGGACAGGTATTAGACAGTTTCCGGGCTCTAAATAAAATTTATGCCCGACGGGTCATCGGCCATGTTTTCCTAACCTCCTTGTTCCCAACGCGATCTAAAATAATCCTCGCGGAATTATTTTTGCACGTTCATAGGCAAAGAAATTTAGAAACCGAAAATCACTGTGAACAACGCTTTAGTATTAATTTCCAGAACGCGATAAGTGTCCACGATACAATGACAATTTATTATTCATCGAATATTTATCGTCTCGTATTGGAAATGAGTTTAAGTGAAATTCGAGAACTATTTAGACATTGAAAATTATTTTTGTTTCGAATCTTGTATAACAAGCACGTTGTATTTGAACGGCGTATAGGGAAATATATTACACATAGTTATCCACCAGAATATGCGAGATAATATGTTAATTAAATATGTAGTGTATGCAATAATACGTATTCGATGAATAATTAATTGTTCATCGGACTGAAATTTATTATACATTTTAATGCCCGCGAAGCTGTTGATGGAAATATTGTTCTTTTGTGAAAGACACTTGCCATGCATCCGGTAATCCGTATCAAAATTCACTATGAGGGTGCAACGACACGTGTTTAAACAGAGAACACTTTGTTCGGTGGATTTATGAATTATTTAGAATCTTTGAATAACTGATATTATTCCCGTATCGAAAACACACACTCTGTGTGGTTGTACGTGCCACAACTAATTTTTAAAATTAATAGAAATTAATTAATTAATCTTTGAAGATTAAAATATCCCCAAACACTTTCACGATAACGAACTTTATATTCAATTTGCACACACAAACTTCGACTCGAGCACTGAGAGTATTAAAAACGAAAAATAAGAAACTATGTAACACACACACTCGAACGAGATAAATTCAAAACCAAACGATCCACTCTAAGAGTAAATATAAAAAAATATTAACGTAATTGTAGCAGAGACAATAAACGACACATATATTTTAGGTTACGTTTAATGCACACGGCGCGTACCGTTGTATACATCGTACTGATTCTGCGCAGTGTTATACTATACTAAAAGAAAACGACAGCACGCCTGCCAACGAGGTAAAAAGAATGAGAAAAATTTCCAACAGTAATTAATAATAAAAATAACTATTCAAGAACAACGAATAATCAAAAGTTGCTTGATTTAGTTTCGAACTTCTCTTTCGTTTCTATAATTTCTTATTCGATGGAATTAAATTCAAATATAACCTACAATACTTTCGCGACCGTTTCGATCCTCGTCTCTTCTCCATTTCACCACGCCAAATTCTGTTCTCGAACAACGAACAACCATTTTACAAACTGTGGATTCCTCGATTTCAATTAACCAGTCTAAAAAGCAAAAGTCGATTCGTTGTTCGAGGAGAGAATTTGTTCGACGTCGTTTTAGCAAATAGTCGGGGTCTCAGGTCGTCTAGAGTGCGGTGAATAACGAAAGACGCGTTTACGGGGAACGAAAACGATCCTCTCGAACGTCAGAGACACCGGATCGTTGGAAAACGAAATAATTTCAGATCCAAACATCCCCGAGACCGGGGAGCAAGCCTCGAGGGCGTTGCATAGCACCGACGAGGACGAGTGCTGCTTCCACGTGTGCTCCGAGGAGAAACCAGGATCAGGCATTTGCGCGAATTGCACGGATCGGGAGCCACGGAAGCGCGGTAGAAGCCACGATCCACCAACGGCGCCCCACTGCGAGATTAATCCTATTCAACCGGCTTCCACAGGTATTTAGAAATTTTGGAAAATAATTTTTTGCTCCTCCAGGGGACCAAAGAAGGACTGTTCGAGACAGCAATTTTTCTCGATCAAAAATACTTAACGATTGGAAAAGTTATTCGAAAGTTGCCACCATGACTGTATTCTTACCGAATAAAATGATTTTAGATTCGCACACGTTTTTCGGTAACTTCTACAATCGTTACTATTTTTTATCTATATTTAGAGTGTAGACGAGGTATACGAGTAAACCTTACGCCTTATGGATCAAAAACGAATTTTTAAAAAAAATCGACAGGTGTTAGGTGCCTAAATTTTTCGACGAAAAAAAAAATTTCGAATCGGTTTGGAAAAATTATTTTCGGTTGCGGAGGACAATTACAATCATTTTCGGTCATTAGACATATACTTGAAATTCTTCCCGGTTTCGAGAAAAAAATTCGAGAAGGTATGCCATTTTTCGACAAAATTACAAACTTTCAAATCGTTCTGGAAAAATTATTTTCGGTTGCGGGGTCCATTACAATCATTTTCGGTCAGTAGACATATACTTGAAATCCTTCCCGGTTTCGAGAAAAAAATTCGAGAAGGTATGCCATTTTTCGACAAAATTACAAACTTTCAAATCGTTCTGGAAAAATTATTTTCGGCAGCGGGGGTCATTTGCAATCATTTTTGCTGAATATACATACCCTCGATATCCTACGCACTTCCGAGAAAAAAAATTCTTTACCGAAAATGTATACGTATAGCCCCCAGAAAAATGGGCGGAAAAAATACATTGGATGTAAAGTCTACTCGTGTACGTCGACTGTCTAAGGCAGCACCTGCTAGAGCTTACCAAAGAATCCGAATCCCCCTATTTCTTACTTCTATGGCTTCACCTCTCATACTCACTGCCAGAGGGCTACGCTCTGGCAAGCACAAGCACTCGACTGACTACCCAATATATCTCCTTGCCCGAGACAAGCTTTCCTTTCCTTTTCCACCGGCAGAGCGCGCCACACTTCCACCTGAAATACCGAACAATAATTTCGTCAGCACGCCTAGCGATATTTTAGGAGAGCCCATGACGGAAAGGTGGTTTATTCGATCCAGGTGTGCAGTACCCAGACTCGACGTCCACGAGCGGCGAGATCGACGGCGAGGGCGAGGAAGCGGACGGTTCGTCGTTGCCGTTGTTGTCGTCGCTGTGCGGCAGCGACGGTTTGGACACGGTGTCCATCGTCTCGTCATCCGGTCGATCGTCAGCCTCGATCCTGCCGCAGCTCGTCTGTCTGTGCTCGTTCCTCGGCGGCGTCCTCGGGAACGTCGGCACGGTGGCCGTACTCTGGATCGCGCGGCTGTTCCAACGGCCGACGGACGCGAAACCGGAAATCGGCACCGGTAAAACGGAGCAACGGACGACGACGAAGAAGAGGAGGAGGGGGGACCTTGTCGTTGGGTGGTTGCGCCGTTCCGGGGCTCGGTGTTGCGCGGGCGTGCGTCACGGTGCTCGGTGGATGCTCGGGAAGTGGGTGATGGTCGAACGCCGTTGCCGGGGCTGGTGGTGCTGGTGCTGGTGGTGGTGGAGGTGGCGACGCCGGAAATTGCGAGCGCGTCGGGGATCGCGTCGATGGCCGGTCGAGGCCGCCGTCGGCTGTCCACGTACGGCGTCGGTACGCTGGAACGTGGACGACGCTCGCGGGTGCTCGTCGACGAAGTGCTGTTGGCGACGATGGTGGTGGTGGTGTTGGTGGTGGTTGTACCGATGGCGGTGGCCGCGGCACGTGGTCGAGAACGATCGAGGGGACGGTGGCGGCCCCGAGGCACGGGGAGAGGCAGCGAGACGACGCACGCCGGCGAGACAACGTCGCCTCGGCTCGTCCTTGAGGAGGGATCCGCCATAGGGGTGGCTCCCTGGCGAAGCGCGTAACGCGCGAGACGCAGCTTTTTTCTATTCGGGGTTTACCGGAGCCCCGTCGAGCAGGACTCCGGGTATATACCCTCCGGGCGATTCCGGGCCCTCGAGAAAGGGTCGCGGGGACGGCACAGGGGGCGCGGACGTGGCGGGCGAGCAGCGCCACCTGGAGCGGCCAGAGAGAAACGGATAGCAGCGCCGCGACACGGAGGATTCGAGGAAACGGGGAACAGGAGGCGAGGAAAGTTTTTCGAGAGAGTGCGAGAGTGTGTGCGTGCGAGAGAGAGAGAGAGAGAGAGAGAGAGAGAGAGAGAGAGAGAGAGAGAGGGAGTGAAAGAGGGAGAAAGGAAGCACGACGAAGAATTTTGGACATCGAAGACGGACGAAGACGCGCCGTGGGACGCGGTTCGGGTCTTCTGGAGAGGCCGAGAGGACAACCCGAGGAACCGTGGCGAAAAACACGTACGTCTCGAATAATAATGATAACAATAATACAATAATAATTAATAAATTAAAATAATAATGACGATAACGACCGATTATCACGATGGTAACGATGATCAACGATGATGCCGATTAACGATGCTGATTAATGGCCGTTCACGAATAACGATGATAACGATGATGTTTTATGACGATGATTATGCCGACGATAAAACGCTGACGCTGATACGCTGACGATGATTATGATGATGATGATGACGATGAGAGATAATGAATTAAAAAAAAAAATAATAGCTAACGAATATTAATAATAATGAATAATGACATAAATAATAACGGTTAAATAATGAAGTAAAACGACGATGATGATGATGAAGAAAAAAACGATAAAAGTAATGTTAACATAAACGATAGAATGATTACAATACAACTATTATTATACATTCAAGTACGTCACATAAGTACACACACGCATACACACGGTACCAGATACAAAACGGGCGATAGGGAAGGGGAATCGGTGGAGCGAATGCGAGGTTTATGGCTCGGGGGAGAAGGTAGCGGATACAAGCGAGATGCCTGCACGCGTGCAAAAATTATTGAGGAAAAATGCGACACGCAACCTATACACACGCGCCACACAGACACGGACACACGCACACGTACACACACGCATACAAGACGTAGGTAAATAGTCTTTTGGTCGTGGAATAGAGGGATACGAGGAAGGGAGAGGGAATACGGGAAGGGGTGGGGGCAAGAAATTTTTTGCAGAAACGGCACGAGGATAAATAAACACGACGTTATCGAGGTATAATATGTGTTCGTTTAGACCTTACAATAAATAAATAACTATTATATTAATATAGACACGTAACGATACCAGATAATGAAGAATATGCATGAGAGCGTGGGTGGGAGAGCATGTAGGAGCGAATGAACACGAGGAGCGCGAGTACGGGGATAACGTTGATTAGATTAAAAGGAGAAATCGTAGCAAATCGACGGACTTTTTTTATAGAGAAACAAACGATTCGTTCCCGTGGATATATTGCGAGAATAACGATACGCAACAATGGAAATTACTTTCTTCCGTTGCCCGGTGCTCTGTCGCGCGCAGTTCGCGTGGCTTCGACTTCGCGGAACGGAAATATCCCGGTGGAAAGCCGCGAGGCGAGCGTAAGAGGTTCGAGAGACGCGTCCGCCATCTTGGTATATGCGCGAGGCGCGAACTCGTAAGAACGTTCGATTCTCGATCGTAACGAAGCACGCGATTAATAAAACGCGTTACACCACTTTGTTGCTTGTTGTCGTTAAATATATTAGTTGATTATTGGTTATAACGGGAACCAGTTGCTCTTAGGTTTCGTTTTAAACCGTGGAATACGACAAGGATGTTCGAGGACCGGGGCTGGGCGAAACAAAACAGAACGGAGGGGAAACGAACAGGGCGATAGAGGACAATGGAGGGAAAGTAGCTTACAGAGGGGAAAACGTATAAAAGCGCTCGAGCTGGCGAGGTCCTCGACGCCGGGGAACAGAAGTCGAGGCAAAAAAAAAGAAGGGGGGAGAGAGACAGCGAATCGAAGCGGACTCGGGGCAAGCGTGGGTGCCGTGTTTGCAATCGGAGAGCCGGAACGATCTTATCTCGTAACCGGAAACGGTTAAACCGTCCCTGTTTCGTCCATCGTGTAGTATCCACCCACGCTTCGTTTCTCGAGACTCGTTCCACCCGGTGGAAATTTTTATTTACATCTTTAAGAAATAACTGTTGGAGATTTGTGTTAAATATTTGTGGCACGCTGTAGTTTGGTTCAATGTTAATTTATGTCGTTTATCTGGCGTTGACAATTTCTCGAGGGAGAATCATGGCACGGCCTAATTCCACAAAAGTTGGCCAACCTTTTAACCAGTTTCTACCACCGTGTTGCGTATTGTAGATATTTATATTTCGTTTATAATTGAAATCCGAGTTATGGCGGGCATTTTTCCAGTCGTTCGATCTCTCGAATCGTTTCGTTTCGTGGAGAATTCGAGAACCGTCGTTGCTCGTTGCGGTGATGGGGGGAAGGGTAAGCGAAGAGAGAAACGGGAGAGCGAAAATCGAAGCCACGAAGACACCGGGGCGCGCGGGTACAGAGGGATGGCAAGGAAGAGAGCCGGAGAATCGTCGTCGTCGTTGTTGTCGTCGTAATTGCAGGAAATCGAGCACGAGAAGCAGAGGGGGCGTGTCCTACACAGGCGCACACGTACACACGACACACGTGCACGCATACCCACAAGGCATTCACGCGAACACATACGTACACACAGAGAGAGAGGGGGGAGCACACTCGTGCGCGTTAATTACGTTGTTAAACATTGTCCAATACATAATTGTTACTAATTTACATTTATAAGACGAACGAGAGAGAGAGAGAGAGTGTGTGGAGAAGGAGATATATGTATATAGCGAGTGTGCGCGCGAGAGATCACGTGACCGACTGAAAGCGAACGAGGAGGGGGTAAAAAAAACGAATGTTTATCGCGATGAACAATATAGGGAGTCGATGACGAAACCATATAAATATTATAAATATATAAATATATACAGAAATATTGTGACGAGATCGACGTTCGCGCGATTGTGTAAATAGTATGTATTTATATAATATAATATGTGTACGCGCGCGCACAAACGTACATATACCTACTTTTGTGTGTGTGTGTGTGTGTGTGTGTGTGTGTGTGTGTGTGTGTGTGTAAATTAGAAGGAGAAGTGTGTCACGACGAGAGAGAGTTTAGTAACAGATTATCCCCTCCCCCCACCCCCCAACAAAAACCAGATGTCTGCGATCGATTTCCGGTACGATTTTTGCGCTCGAACGAAATGGACGATTCGCCTGCCGCGTGCGTCGAAAATAACGAGAGATTGCGAGTGAAAAAGAGAATGTGTGCATGTGTGTGTGTGTGTGTGTGAGTTTGAACGAGGCAGCCTCGTCTCGATCGAAGCCACGATCAGTTTTTTCGCGGTGATTTTTGCAGCATGGTAGGATCACGAGTCTTATTTTATTGTTTTCCAGAGTTTTGGAAAGGCGTACCCAAATATTGTTGATCGTTGTTAAAAGCTCCAAATTTTCCCGCGTTTTTGTCATTCAATTTATCGATCAACGATTTCTCCATCAGGGGGGATCCCGAAACGATGAGCGAGGATATTAACAAATTAAGTGTTAAATTTGTATTGTAGTTACGATTTCGAGAGTGATTTCGAAGAGTGGACCTATCGATCCGCTGTTTAAATATTTGAACCTATAACCAACACAGCCCCCATTGTGTAAATTTATAAATTGCTATAATCAGACCGATGCGGTATTACGAATATCGAAACGATTCGATTTTATATTTAAACACGAGCTAAAGAAGCTTTGTTATTTATTTACGAGTCTCTTCGAAACATTTGTGGAGAAACGATTCCAAAAATTCCAAGATCGCGAATAGATTTTGAACAGAGAATTTGGTTGTTTGGCGTCGATATCCGATAGGAAGAATGCAACGGAAAGGAGTCGATCGAGGGGTCGGTGGCGTTCGTTTGCCACGTTGTTAACCAGGACGACGGCCTCGCATTTTCAGGACGACCCTCTGGATAACGCTGGTAAATCGTTCTCGCGTGATCCGGGTTTCGTTCGCCGTCTCACCGCGCTTCCTGCCGGCTCCAGAAGCGTTCTCGTTTCCCTCGTTGGCCGCGACGCTCGACTTCCGGTCGGTTTCTTCCCTCGCGACGCCCACCGGGAGCCACCGTCGGCTCCGGGATATTCCATGGACGCCCGTAATTGAACGACCGCGTCGAGGAACTCTCGAGCTTTATCGTTCCCGCTCGTACGTTCGCTCCACGAACGATAAGCGACGATCTTTGGGCCCATTAACGAAAAATAGAAGGAAAAAGGGCTTTTAAAACGACAGTGGTGTGTTTCGAAGTTGGATCGGGCATGATTTTTCCCCAATTTTCCGAGTTTTCTTAACGTTTCCCGCTTTTCTAGGTTTTCTTTCCATTTTTCATTAATTTTCCTCGCATTTTCTAATGAATTTTCATAGGATTTTTCAATTTTTCACGACTCTTAGAGGATTTTCTATTGGCTCATCAATTTCTACTGTGAATTTTCATATTTTCCAGTGAATTTTCATCAAATTTTCCAATTCTTCTCTAATCTTAGAGGATTTTCTATTAACTCATCAATTTCTACACGAGGGTTTTCCTATTTTCCCGGACAGTTTTCACGAATTTTACGTTTCCCTATATTTTCATCGATTTTCCCGGATTTTCCTGCGAATTTTCATCGAATTTTCCAATTGTTCATGACTCTGAGAGGATTTTCTATTAGTTCATCAATTTCTACACCAGGGTTTTCCTACTTTTCCCAACGGTTTTCACGAATTTTACGTTTCCCTATATTTCCATCGTTTTCCCAGGATTTTCCTGTGTATTTTCATCGGATTTTCCAATTGTTCAGGACTCTGAGAGGATCTTCTATTAACTCATCAATTTCTACACCAGAATTTTCCTATTTTCCCGGGCAGTTTTCACGATTTTTACGAATTTCCCTAGTTTTTCATCGATTTCCCCGGATTTTCCTGCGAATTTTCATCGAATTTTCCAATTTTCTCGTGAACCTTACAGACATTCCCCTCGACTTATCAATTTCCCCGTACGATCACGCATAAATTCATCACGTTCCTCAATTTTTTTTAGAGTCCCAGAACGTCTCACGTTTCTCCGCTCGTCCATATTTTCTACCATTCTCCCATTTTTCCGATTTCCTGAGATTTATAATGCCTCCCTCGGAATTCCCCCCCTTCACCCCTTGAATTTTCCAGATTTCCCCGGGTTTCCCCAATGAAGTTTTTCGCGTTCCTGTCCCGGCCGATTTGAAATTCCGCTCGAGTCCCGGCGAACGTCGCCGCGGAGACCTTTCAAACTGTCGTTAGGCGCGCAAAATATGCACCGTAAGCGAAAGAAAATCGATGAACTCGAGGAGAATATCGAGTGCGATTCGTTCCAGCGGCGCACAAACCTCGCGTCCACTTTAATCGGCGACGTAATCGCGCTAGCGAGTCATTTCGGTCGTTCCCTTTCAATCTGTTGAGCATTCGGTATTGTCTTTACTTCGTGAGTGAGTGCCTTCCAAATGTACAGTCTCTTATTCGACGTTTTTACTTTCTCTTTATTTTAATTTTAAAATTAAAATTGCTCTATATCTGACTCAACTATAAAACTTTGATACATTACAATAGAGCATCGAGATAATATTTGTTACCATAATTTCAGTACTAATTTTGATTATATTTCTTCGTGAGTGCCTTCCAAATGTACAGTCTCTTCGACGTTTTTACTTTCTCTTTATTTTAATTTTAAAATTAAAATTGCTCTATACTGGACTCAACTATAAAACAAGTTTGATATATCAGAATGGTGATAACATTTGTTACTATTACTTTAGAATTAATTTTGATTTTATTTGTTCGTTCTTTTTAGGCAACTGACACCTGCTTATTTTAATTTTAAAATTAAAATTGCTCTATATTGGACTCAACTATAAAACAAATTTGATACATTACAATAGAGCATCGAGATAACATTTGTTACCATAACTTAAGTATTAATTTTGATTATATTTCTTCGTTCACACTAGCTTATTTTAATTTTAAAATTAAAATTGCTCTATATTGGACTCAACTATAAAACAAATTTGATACATTACAATAGAGCATCGAGATAACATTTGTTACCATAACTTCAGTATTAATTTTGATTATATTTCTTGGTTCACACTAGCTTATTTTAATTTTTAAATTAAAATTGCTCTATATTGGACTCAACTATAAAACAAATTTGATACATTACAATAGAGCATCGAGATAACATTTGTTACCATAACTTCAGTATTAATTTTGATTATATTTCTTCGTTCTTTTTAGACAACATACACCAGTTTATTTAAATTTAAAAATTAAAATTGCTCTATATTGGACTCAACTATAAAACAAATTTGATACATTACAATAGAGCATCGAGATAACATTTGTTACCATAACTTCAGTATCAATTTTGATTATATTTCTTCGTTCTTTTTAGACAACATACGGCAGTTTATTTAAATTTTAAAATTAAAATTGCTCTATATTGGACTCAACTATAAAACAAATTTGTTATATTACAATACAGCATCGAGATAACATTTGTTACTATTACTTTCGAATTAGTTTTGATTTTATTTGTTCGTTCTTTCCGAGTCAACTCCTCCTGCATTATTGATGAGAATCTCGTGTTCGAATGGGTTGTCCAGCCTGCGTTTACGAGACGTTGCAAATGTTCCAACCAGTCCACGTACACACGCCTGATTCGAAGATCCCCACGGTTTCCGGTTCTAACACGTCGCGATCCAGAAATCGTCGAATCACTTCGATATTTCCATATCTCGGCGCAACTTCGCGATCGACAAAGATGAATGGAAGTGGAATTTTTCTCGATCGTCTTTTCTCGGATCCTCCGCCGCTGAGAAGTCTTTTTCTCATCGGTTCCTTCGTTTTGTAACGAACTAATCGATGACGCTGCGTTTCCTGTCTGGTCTCCGCTCGCACGGAATTCTCAATCGCGAATCAATAACGCTCGTCACGCCCAATTTCGCGATATCGCGACCACGATTTCTCGTCGAAAAACTGTCCAGACACTCCTCCGTACAGATACGTTTGAAGTCGATAGAAGTTTTTTGAACAAATTGTCTCTGTATCGACAAAACTCGAGGTAAACGTCTTAATTGATAGAACGTTTTTTTAAACAATCGAATTAATTATATATTCATATGAATCGTTGTTCATTTCGTGAACACTATTTTCCATCAAACCATCAATTCCATTAGCCATCGTACGTTACGTTCACTCTTCTTGCAAAGATAACAACACGTTCGAAGTCCAGAACGATCGTCGAGCACGGTTGTTTTACTAATGTAATGAGTTTCGAAACCCGTAATTAAACAGGTCTGTCAAACTTGATGTAATCGATAGGTATCGATACAATGGTCACGACAAAAGAGACCGCGGACGTAACGATTTATTGTACGAGGTTTGTACATTTTGCAACGATTCGAATACAATTTTACGATTATCGTTTCGGGTCGTTCGATCGTTATTAAAATTATTGCACGTGGAATATGGTCGAGTCGTGGACGATCAAACGGTGATCGTTGTCGAATCTCTTAAACCGAAATTCGTAGTTTCGAAGCTCTTGATCTCCTGGTGTATTTTCCCTCTTCGATTTTTTTCTCGCGTCAACCACCAGGCTGAGTGTAACGACAACCCCCCACCCACCACTCCCTTGGAAATCTGCGCCCCGCAATTCAAGCACGCCGCTCGTAAAAGAGAATTAAGGAATCCCACGCAACGTACACACGCAACCCCCCCACAACTAAACCATTCTGGCTTCAACCTCGTTTAGATCCCATCCCTTTGCTCTCCAAGCTCTCCCTTTGCTCGCTGCAAGATACTCGTGCTCGTACTCGTAGTCGTCCTCCAGGAACGTTTTCAACGGCTTGCAACCCCTATTAGGGACTCTTTTAATAAGGGTCGCGATAAATTTCATCAGACTTTGTCGAACGTTACAAACGATTCGATTCTTTCGCGAACTTTTTCTAATTTTGCGTTTGTTGACTACTTGATGCAATATTTTTGAGGATTTCCTGTTGGGTTATGGATTCTCAGAACGAAATTTTTCGACTTTTCCGAAGAGGTTTCGGGAATTTTCCGATTTCCAACAAATGTTTTCCACTTTTCCTAGATTTTCATCGATTGTCAGCGATTTCTGAATTTTCCTGGAAATTATCCGGGAATTTTCCTATGAATTTTTATTCAATTTTCCAATTTTATAGAATTCCCTCTTAGCTTATCAATTTTCAGGCCTAAATTCCCCTATTTCCCGGGACAATTTTCATGAACTTTCCGATTTCCTCCGTTTGAATTTTCCTGGAGTTTTCCTATGAATTTTCATTCAATTTTCCAATTTTATAGGATTTTCTCTTTGCTTATCAATTTTTAAGCCCAAATTTTCCTACTTTTCCGAACAGTTTTCGCGAATTTTCCGATTTCCTTCAAAGATTCTCCACTTTTCTTAGATTTTTATCGATTCTCATCGATTTCTAAATTTTCCTGGAGCTTTCCTATGAATTTTCATTCAATTTTCCAATTTTATAGAATTCACTCTTTGCTTATCAATTTTCAAGACCAAATTTTCCTACTTTTCCTAACAGTTTTCGCGAATTTTCCTATTTCCTCCGAAGGTTCTCCACTTTTCCTAGATTTTCATCGACTCTCATCGACTTCTGAATTTTCCCGGCATTTTTCTATGAATTTTCATTCAATTTTCCAATTTTATGGAATTCACTCTTTGCTTATCAATTTTCAAGACCAAATATTCCGATTTCCCCCAAAGGTTTTCCACTTTTCCTAGATTTTCATCGATTTTCATCGACGTCTGAATTTTTCCGGAATGTTCCTATGAATTTTTATTCAATCTTTGGATTTTTTAGAATTCCCTCTCTGCCTATGAATTTTCAAGACCATATTTTCCTACTTTTCCGGAAAGTTTTCACGAATTTTCCTATTTCCTCCAAAGGTTCTCCACTTTTTCTAGATTTTCATCGACTCTTATCGACTTCTGAATTTTCCCGGCATTTTTCTATGAATTTTCATTAAATTTTCCAATTTTTTAGAGTTTCCTCTTTGCTTATCAATTTTCAAACCCAAATTTTCCGATTTCCTCCAAAGGTTCTCCACTTTTCCCAGATTTACATCGATTCTCATCGACTTCTGAATTTTCCCGGAATTTTTCTATGAATTTTCATTCAATTTTCCAATTTTATAGAATTCCCTCTTTGCTTATCAATTTTCAATCCCAAATTTTCCGCTTTCCTCCAAAAATTCTCCACTTTTCCTAGTTTTTCATCGATTCTCATCGCCTTCTAAATTTCCCTTCAGTTTTCCCCAGCATTTCCCTATAAATTTTCATTAGATTTTCCAATTTTAAAGAATTCCCTTCCTTATCAATTTTCAACCCCAAATTTTCCTATTTCCCCAGACAATTTTCCGATTTCCTCCGTTTGAATCAAGAATCAGAAACATCTCAAAAAACGAGGAACTCCTCGCGATCGAGTGTTCGTTTCGAAACACAACTCCTCGTAAACGATACGTGGGGTTCGCCATCCTCGCGTCGAAAAGAAAAAAAAAATAAATAAAAGACGCGTAGAAGAGGAGACGAAACTAGCGGGGGTTGGGGGTGGTGGACGAAGGAAAATAGGGCGCAAAAAAGCATACATCTCCGGCGCGGAGGGTCAGGGGTTCCCGATATCTGGAGGAAAGCAAGAGCTCTCGTTCGATCGCCGCCCAGCCGGCACCACAAAGTCACTAGCTTTTTTTGCCCAGTTCCCCAACGATTCCCCCGTCCCTCTAGTGGGGGCCATGTGCACCGCGTCCAGTCTCCCTCGGTTCTTTTCTCGTTCCTGCGCTGAGAGAAACGGGGGGTAGGGGGTGAGTTTTACGAGGTTTGGCCGGTCGTTCGACGCTCCGTTAAAATAATAACGCTGACGCGATAAATGTCGGACCGTGAGGCGGGCAGAGGGTGGTTCGAAGGGTGTACGACGTTGGTCCGGGGATACCCAGACCCGAAGGAGTCGAAGGAAAAGGAGACGGACGCAGGCTGTCGGTCCGTAGGGGAAGTTTCGAGGAGGTTGAAGCGTTGCTTGGGTTTCGGTGGAGGCAGCAGCGAACAGAGGGGCGGAAATGGGCGAGAGAGTCAGAGTCCTGCCAGATAGGAGCACGCAGAGCGAGAGAGAACCTACCCTCTCTCGTGTGTGTGTGTGTGTGTGTGTGTGTGGCCGCGGGAGCAAGAGAGAGAGAGATGGGCGAGAGGACCAGACTACGTATTGATCTCACAAGTCTCCCAACGTAGAGCGTCCGCATAAAACAGGCCACCGTCGCCGACGTCGACGGTAGACGTCGTCGTCGATGCCCGACGTGCACGGACGCATCCCCCGGGGGACGAGTTTTCGGACGAAACGGGTCCAAGGGCCTGTCGAGAACCCTTCGAGGAACTTTTCCGGGGACGGAGTCGCCCACGAGTGGCGGCGTCTCGACGTCGCGGTTTGTGCGTCCACGTTTCAGGGGGAACTGGTCCTGGACGGTCGCGTTCCGAGGATCTGGAATATTTGAGGGTAGTTGAACCCACAAAATTTGGGGGAGAAAATATTTTTACGGACGAGTCGATATTTTTGGGGTCCTAGATTTCGTTTGATAACGTTTGATATTGAGAATTTTTGGGGGGCTCGTTAATGGCGGTGGAGCTTCTATTGGTCGATGGAGAGGATTTCTTTTTGATTAGGGGGATGCACAATTGGGATACCAGGACACTCAGGATTGGTCTTGGTAAAATTCGAGAGTCTCAGATTTGGTTTCTTTAGCATCCAATATTGAGAATTAATTTTTTTTTAGCATGTTAATGGTGGTGAGTCTTCTGTTGGTCGATGGAGAGGATTTCCTTTTGATTAGGGGGATGCACAATTGGGATACTAGAACACCCAGGATTGGTCTCGTTAAAATTCGAGAGTCCCAGATTTGGTTTCTTTAGCATCCAATATTGACAATTAATTTTTTTTAACATGTTAATGGTGGTGATTCTTCTGTTGGTCGATGGAGAGGATTTCCTTTTCTTTTCTTAAATAAATTTAGATAGTTTCGTGTCATTAAAATTCTAGAAAGAGTTAAAATAAATATAAAAATTAAAAAAATTATGATAATTAATAATTAATAATTCAAGTAATAATCATTTTATTATAAATGTTATTAAATCATAACTAATATAATTAAAATGATATGCTCTCAAGTCATATACATATTAATTTCTAATTCATTTAATACATAAAATAATAAAAATGATATTGAAAAAAAATCCCTTATATTCAAATTTACAATCCAGACGCGGCTCCACTTCTGTACATTTTATGTAATGTATCCCAATTCATTAATAATAATTTTTTTTATAATTACAGTCAATGTCAATAATAAATAGACCAGAAAAAAATAAAAAATCGTCCCCGAAGAGGTTAAAAAAAAAAAATAAGACGGTGGTCTTTCGAAGCGGAAGTTACGAACGAGCCCCACAAATATTTAAACCAAATTATCTCGAAAACGAAGCGTTCAAAAAAAAATTCTATCCCACGTTTTCAACTTGTTTTTATAGCTAAAACCACCCCCTTTGATTTGAATATATTTTTAACACAGTCTCACCGAACTATATAACACAATAAATATTTTTACGTTCGTAAAATATATCGACCAATTTCACAACCCCAAATTATCAATACATTTTTTTCTATCTTTTCTCGAATCTTTAAAGATCTTTTAAATCCCCCCCCTCTCTTCGAGTGGTCTGCTTCTCCATCGAGGTCGTCTGGAAGGGGGGGAATCAAAGATTCCCAGGAATTCGTTGGACGGGGGTTGCATTCTGGGCGCGAAAGAATCGCGGAGAGTCCGGAGACGCGCGACGCAATCTCGTTTCCGGCGTGCGTTCAATTAAACGGGGGAAACTCCGTAGGAGGCTCGACCAACCTAAAATTCAATTTCACGGGGGCGTAGCTCTCGCGAATTTCGTTTCCAACGAGAACCGCGGAAACGACGCTAAAACGCCTCCCGACGTCGTTCTCGCGAGGCTCCGTCGATATTCCGTTCATTCTTTTTTCCATTCGCTTTGCTTCGTTTCAACGTTCACGCTTTGCGTATCCTCCGACATCGAGCAAGAAAAAATATCGTTAGAAAGATTTATCTAAATATATATTATAATATATAATAAATTTAGAAGATTTATTGAAAAGTTATTCTCGTTTCGTAAATACTTGTAGCATTTCTGATTGAAATTACTTTGTGAACACGGTAGATTAAACGCACTGAATAGAAATGTTACAGTTTGCTTGCTGTTTCGCCTATCGTGGCGCCACCTCTCGTGGTCGCCGCCAGAGGGCTACGCTCTCGTCTCTCTCACGCGTGTTTCTCTTACTTACGAATTTATAAAACACGCGAGGTTTGAAGGTTAAAACCTGAATGCAGGTTTAATGGCCACGGTGTATCGTTCGAGGCGTGTTTCTCCATGAAAATTTGCTCGATCGTGGTGTTTCGATCGATCGAGAGAAATCGGTGGAAAATCGAGCCCGGAAGTCTGTCGCGACTCCACTCAGGATGTTAGGAAAGCCAATAACGACAAGACACACAACCCGGTATGCATTTGGTGCGAGTGCTTGAATGCGAGTCGATGAACGAAAAGTACGGCGAAAAAGAGAGAGAGAGAGAGAGAGAGAGAGAGAGAGAGTGTGTGTGTGTTAAAAGAGCCACTGCCTTAGCGACAGCAGGATTCGTGCTAGTAACAAGGCCTTAGAAAGTAACAAATCAGAAACATAATTAGAGTTAAGTAAGATCTGTTGTTGTTAACCGAAAAAAAAACCTGAAAGAAAAAAGAGAAATAACGGTACTTAGAGGAAATCAGGAGGACAAAAAGGTGTTGACGTACTGTAAAACTACTTAGCCGTTGTACGATATTTAAGCGCGTAACGTAAATAATATATTATACTTAACCCCTCGTGCCCGCAAGTAAGTAGGCGTGTCTTAACGCGCGGTAGAGTTTTACGTAGGATTTATCAATTAAACGTCGTCGCTTGTCGCAAAAAAAAAAAAAAAGAAAAAATGAAGGAGAAGAAAAAACGAAGAGGAAACAGAGGGAAAGAGTTATTCGTTAATAGATAGACAGGATCGAGGGAGAGAACGATGACGGAGGGGGGGACGAAACGGGGGGAGAAGAGTGGTAGCGCGGGAGGGGAACACGCGAGAGAAAACTGATCGCGTCGCTTTAGCCACGAGCAAACCCGGTATATATTCGCGAAAAATTTTACATCTTTCTCCTTGACTTTGTTTTTCTGCTCTTGCCTTAACGGAAACACAAAAAAAAAAAATAAAAAAAAAAAAAAAAACGATACTCGAAGAGTAAAAGCGGGGGAGAACAAAAAAAAAATAAAGGGACACACAGCCACCAATGCCCCGATCCTTTGTGATCGAACGAGAACGAGAGAGAACGAGAGAGAACGAAAGAGAGAGAGAGAGAGAGAGACACGCAATCGAAGATACGACGCGTTCGATCGAGAGGAATTGAATCTTCGATGGCGCGCCGGATATATACAACACGTACACACACACCACATACACGTGCAGAAACACTTGAAAAAAAAAAAAAAAACTACGACTTTAAATCCGATGTTAGCGTAGCGTACGTACCGTAAGCTGTCGACATTTATACTATGAACTATGAGTAAATTGTAGCGATTATTGTGAACATAGTTAATAGTATAGATTAGTTAACGCACTAATTGTACCGACAAATGGAGTACATTTAATTACGAAAAAAAAAGAAGAAAAAAAAAAATGAATAATCGTCGAGGGGTCTCGTTACGTTTGCGCGTGCGAACGCGAACGAAACGTTATTACAGTATGAAGATGCCCGCGTTGAGTTCGTTGTTACGTGAAAACCCGACCGGCGAAGATTCACGAACATTCGCGAACGAATGGAGACAATTAAACGGTAATTGCCTGGGTGCAATTCGATCGAACCGCGCGTTTCTCCGAAATTCGTGGCCCGTCGGCAAAGCAGATCGCACGCGATTTTGCCGACAGAGTCGACCGGGATCGAACGACTTTACCGACGATCCGCGCGACGTCGCCGACAGAGTCGATAAAATCCGTGACGCTTTTACCGACGAAGTCGACGAGACCCGCGCGATTTTACCGACGCTGTCGAGAGAAGACTAATCTCGAGACTTTTCCTCTCTTCTTCTCTACCTGTTTCCAGGCGTAGGAATTCGTTACTTTTTGCACGTTTCCGATTGCCGTTTGGCGCGCGTAATTTGTTTGAAAACTTCCACGAAAGTGTATCGAAGCTCCACCGCCGCTTCCACGGAGGGACGGGGTGTAATTAATTGGCCAATTAAATCACGTGCGCGTGCACGTGCCTGTCGCGGCTGAATATATCGGAATACGTCGTCGTTCGCCGTTCGCAATTCAAATCGTCGAGGAAATCGTCGTTGCACGGCACCCGATTGCTCTTGCATCGCGAAGCGTGTGCACTTACGGACTTAGAAACGCGGCCAGGTCGGTTGGTCATTAATTAATTAGGTTATCGATCCGATCGCGTTACCTCGAACCGATTCGAGAACCTCGCCCGTTCCTAGAGGCTGCACGTGACCTTAAACACGGCGTGCGTGCACGCGAACACGTGCTGCGACGCGTCCAAAGACGCTCCCCATCGTGCACACATTTTTGTTTCCCCTCCTTCGTCGAATCCATTTCCATTCACGGATAGAAGGCGAACGGCTCGAAGTCCACGGGTTTCTTTGCGATCGCCATATTGAACAACAACTGGAAAATTCTAGGTATTATTTGTTCCCTGGATCACGACTTTCTCATACAGTCATTTATTATTCGAATTAATCGCGAATCGAGCAGCGTTGCTGAAACGATCTTGGCAATGGATGCCAATAAATGGCCACGCAAGTATGTTCCAACGTTTATTTGACGGTGATGGGAGGGGCAGGGAGGGGGGCAAAAAAAAAACCGAACGAATAAAGAAGACTTTTGCCAATACGTTCAAAAAAGGATCGTATTCGAAGGCAGCGGTTTGTCGGAGTTCGAATTGGATGGGATTCACCGGAAAATTAATGCTCGGGCTCGCGAACAGCCGACTTCGAGACCTACTCCTACTCCCCCTCCCCCTCCCCGTGCCCGATATCGTTTTTATCTGTAATCGAGCCGTTCCCTTCGTTGCCTAGATCCAAACCGTTTCTATTCCATTCTCCTTTCTTCCCTGCCTTTCTTCCCATCCAAGAGTTTCTCCGTTTCCCTCCTGGAGGCCCAATCCTCGTTAGCCGACTTAATTCTCCAAGCACGACGTACCGTGCATCAATCTACAATCCATCGTTACCTCTCTGCGACTCCAAAAATCATTGAAATTTGTAACAGCGCAAGCTCCTCTATTATGAAATAACCTTCAAATTTTCGTTGTTTGTTAAGTTACATCGCCTGATGACCGGTGCAGTGGTTTCTCATCCTTTCCGTGACTCTGAAAACCACTGAAATTTTAATAACAAGCCTTGTAGTGTCGCTTTAGGTCAAAGCTAAGTTTAAATGTTGCTTTAGTCGTACCTGAGAGGTTAGTAACATCACAAGCTCCTCTATTATCAAATAACCTTCAAATTTTCGTTGTTCATTGAATTACATCGCCTGAAGACCGGTGCAGTGGTTTCTCATCCTTTCTGTGACTCTAAAAACCACTGAAATTTTAATAACAAGCCTTGTAGTGTCGCTCTAGTCGTACCTGAGAGGTTAGTAACATCGCAAGCTCCTCTATTATAAAATAACCTACAAATTTTCGTTGTTCGTTAAATTATATCGCCTGAAGACCGGTACAGCGGTTTCTCATCTTTTCTGTGACTCTAAAAACCACTGAAATTTTAATAACAAGCTTCATAGTGTCGCTCTAGATCGAAAAGTCGTACTTGAGAGGTTAGTAACAGGGATTAAACTCGTTGTAACTTTGCGCCGTTGTCTTTAATATTTCGTTCCAACTAAAATCGACCAGGTCGTAAATCCGTACCTCGGTGGCAGGCAAATCGTGGAGCTTCGAAATCGCGTTTCTCTTCGAACGTTGGTCCCCTGGAAAACGGGGAAATCCCCGGCAGTTCGCGAATTTACGAACGACACGATAATCCTGACGCTTTGTGGCAGCCCTGGCGATTCACGGTGTCGGATATAGCGATCGAAATTTCGGCGGGAAAATCGTATTTTAAAAGAGGCTACCACGCTCCGCCGTTGCACTTTCCCCGAACGTTTATTCTTTCGATTCCTGAACATTTCCGAACGATCGACGAGTTCGCGTTGGTTCGCAAAAAGAAATAAGAAAAATTGCTCCGCCACGTGATTTCGGAGAACCCGTGGAACTTCGGTTCTACTTGCGTCGCGAGAGGAACGCACCACGAGAGAACACAAAAGCGTTTGTAACAAAAAAAGAAATAAAAAAAAAAAAAAAAACCATATACATACACACACACGAGAACGCGAGAGAAGGAAATAATAAATAAATAAATCTGTAATTTAAGATGCGAGCGCGCGAACGAATGGGAGTATAATAAAACCGAATAAAGACAAAAAATATTACGATCGAATGCGAGAGACCGAGGCGAGATTGCATGCGTTGTATGCGTGTGGGTGTGCGTGCGAGCACGAGAGCGCGAAAGGTAGCTTGCAAAAAAAGGAGAAACATTAGAGTTCCGTCTTTGAGTGTTGGAGAATGTTCATTTGTAATTGTTTAAATCTAACGAGAAATGTACTGTAAAACTATAAGTACTATAGGCACTAAAAATATATCATTTGTTGACATGAAAAAATAAAAAAAACCCGAGTGACGTAATGCATTGTCCGCTGCGTGGCGCGAGCGTCGCCACCTATGGACGGATATCGTAATTAATTCTTTCGGCCCCCCCCCCACCCCCCCTCGTCTGGCGACAGGTGTTTCGCAAATTTCAGTCGCTCCCCAATAGGATCTTTTTAGGAAATTATACGCAAAGTAGTCGTATTTAACAAACTTTATAGACGTAGAACCAACGAAACGTCAGTGAATTTATAACCAGCAGTAGCCATCGCGTGAAATTTCAAGAAACGTCGGTCCTGTTATTGATCCACGTATTACAGTAGTTATGCAAGGATTAAGTAAACGTAACGTGTGTCTTATTTTCTTACAAAGATTCGCGAACCACCCGAGAGTTTGAGAAACACTGACCCACGGTAACGGAGACAGCGGGGGAAGGAAAAAAATTACTAGCGACGCACAAAATGCCCTTTGACCCGCGACACGTGCCTTTTTGCAAGCTCGAGATCAAACAGGTAAGGTACAGCTTTCTAGGCGGATTCGAGAGCCGAGAGGTCGACCTCTTTTGTGGAGGTTAAGTGAATAACGTGTCCTGATGGGACGTCGGATCGTGGGTGAACCAGATGTCTCGGGAGGCCGTTAAAAATAATCGTCAGACGGTTTCACATGAAAAATCTATTTATGACGCGCGTGTCTTATGTACAGCGATAAGAATATAAAGTGCACGTCACCGCTACCGTTTTTAATCAAACACAGACATTCCGTTTCTTGACTCTGGACGTGTACACTTTTTGTGGTTCTCATCGCAGGCAAACACTATCGCACGACCAATCACGACTCAGCCATTTGGCTCGAGTCACATTCTTACCGGGGTTTCTCAAATTTTCAACATGTTCTAATAATAATATTTTTGGTACAAAGCAACGTCGCTGCTATTTTGAACTTTATTATTTCATATTCCACTGCAAGCTTTCCGATGGAATTTTGTAGTATTAATATTATTATTGTTATTCGTTTGAAAGCCAAAACTAGGGTCGAAATGAACTCAAAAGACGAGAGTCGAATAATATTGATCCTTCTACCAAAAATATTATTTATTACGCATGTTTATTCGTTCTAACTCTGCGGACGATAGTACGAATATATGGACGAAACACTAAATTCCTTCTTATCTAACCAATGTTAGAGGTTACATAATTTCTAACGAAAATAAACAGATCGAGATCGTGCTTCTGTGATTATAAATCAAATGTTACGTTTAACGTGACCGTTAACCTATACGATGTTTATATCCGAACATAACCTTTCCAGTTTTGGACATACATAGAGATGTTCTTTGGTGCTGCGTCGCTGTAAATGAAAAGAAAATTAATTTTCTTAATAGGTGTGTAACAGTTTATTAAAATTACAATAAAATATACGCATCGGATGAATAACTTTTCAAATTGTTTCTGGGCTTCCGTGACATTCGTGTTCCGAAAATCTACGTCCGCGAAGGGTTGATATAGTTGGGAGTCTCGAAAAAGGTAAATGATCGAGGGACCCTGGTTCGCAAATATACATTACAACACTCGTGTCGGTGCAAAAATACTTTCTCAAACATTCATATCTTAACGAATAGGTTCCATGGACCGGCGAAACGGATCCAAACAAAACCACGTAACCGGTAGCCATTTTGGAAACAGACTAGTCTCGAACACATACGAATACATAATTATATATATAAATAGCAACATACCCTTCCACGATCCTATCAAAGTAACGAAGTAAAGTATGTTTAGAAACACACACGAAAACGGAAAATATACATCGAAATTAGCTGTCCTCGTTTACGATGTAAACGTTGGATTCGAGATTTTTCGGAATATTCAAGACTTCCGAAGTGGCCTGGTAACGTTCTCTGGCCGATGAACGCTAATAAATAATATAAATTAAAGAAAGACAACGAATCGAGAGTTCGTTCGTTCTGGTCGTGGCGGCGTTATGGTCGCGACGACGTCGCCGCAGCTGTCGTTATTGGCGCTGGTGCTGCGTGGTCTGATCGAGGACCTCCATTTTCGGTTGGGTCTCCGGGGGCGGTGACGGTTGCTTCTGCTTCGTTTCCTCCTCGGTTTCCTTCACCGGCGGCGGCGGCAACGCGTTCAGCAACCCTTGCACAAAAGTTCGCCGTTGTACGGCTTATTGCAAATTCGTCTAACCATGGAAAGACGTCCCTTTTCTTGGTAATAAGCGAAACTCGTGGGAAAAGAAAAGGAATTGGTAACAGGGTGACGTTTTTTACTCACCGACCGTCTCCCCTTTGAGGGATGCTCCTGCAACAAAACAAAGGAACACTTCTAAAACAGTTAACTTACTTTCATTTTCTTAGAATATTAAGAGGGTGTTGAAAGAAAAAAATTAGGCATTTAATTAGATTTTCGGTAAGGAATTTTTTTCTCGAAAGTGCGTAGGATTTCGAGGGTATGTGTAATGACTAAAAATGATTGCAATTGACCCCCGCAATCGAACATAATTTTTCCAGAACGATTTGAAAGTATGTAATTTTGTCGAAAAATTCCATACCTTCTCGAATTTTTTTCTCGAAACCGGGAAGGATTTCAAGTGTATGTCTAATGACCGAAAATGATTGTAATTGACCACCACAACCGAAAATAATTTTTCCAGAACGATTTGAAAGTATGTAATTTTGTCGAAAAATTCCATACATTCTCGAATTTTTTTCTCGAAACCGGGAAGGATTTCAAGTGTATGTCTAATGACCGAAAATGATTGTAATTGACCACCACAACCGAACATAATTTTTCCAGAACGATTTGAAAGTATATAATTTTGTCGAAAAATTGCATACCTTCTCGAATTTTTTTCTCGAAACTGGGTAGGATCTCAAGTATATGTCTAATGACCGAAAATGTTTGTAATTGACCCCCACAACCGAACATAATTTTTCCAGAACGATTTGAAAGTATGTAATTTTGTCGAAAAATTGCATACCTTCTCGAATTTTTTTCTCGAAAGTGGATAGGATTTCGAAGGTACGTCTATTCACAAAAAATGATTGTAATTGACCCCCGCGACCGAAAATAATTTTTCCAGAACGATTTGAAATTGTTGAATTTAATTGTTAATAATTTTTTAACGAAGCCTCAGTTAAGAAATTAATATTCTTGATTTTCGTTTTATTTTGGCCTCTAGAATCCCTCGTTAAAATTTTTCACAGGGTTTATCGAACACTTTGTATATGGACCCTATAAGGAACTGCTCGAATCGACCAAGGAAATACGAAGTTTGTTTTCCCCCATAAAGAAGTTAAGGATGAGTAGAATTGAATTAAGCTTACCGTTACCGCGATACTTGTTCAGCTGCTGATAGACTTGCTTCATCCTCTCGATGTTGATCCTGGAGCTTCTGCTGTGATTCACTATCGGTAACGAGTAGTCCTGGCCGATGATACACTTGGCGGCCCGTTGCACGCTGAGCGGCGCGTTCCACGGTTCGTGGATGAACCTCGTGGGGAAGTTTTTCAGAACCGGCAAGTACCGTCTGTCATCGGGTTAGAATACAAAGAAAAAAACACGAAACGGAATCGTCTGTTTTTATTAAATATCGACAGACGCGGCTTAGAACTAGAGCCAGAACTACTCAAATTATCTAATACACGGTAAACGTATCCGCTCGACGACTTATTTCGTGTTTGATCCGGTACACTGTATCAAATCACAGTTTGAGGTTACAAGATTTTTACAATTAAATTCGCGTCGATGTTTTTGCATCTTTCTACTTTAAACGTTCATAACCATCGGTGGTATCGTTACCACCAAAAAAATCCAAAGTCTGTGTGTTTGTGACGTCCCTATATTGCACGCTACTTCTGTCCGATTCGAATAGAATTTCGTTCAGACGTTATCTACGCTTCAACAGGAAGTACGAGCAACATTTGCTTTTTATTAACACTTTGACGGCCGCTGTCACGTATATGTGACTTCGCGAGCTAGCAGACTGTTGGCCACTGTCACGTGCGCGTGATCTACCGTATCAGTCACCATTTCATCGTACATTCAACTTGTCACGTTTGTTGAGGTTACATTTATAATTCCTTCTAATCTTCATGTATCTCACTTTGGTCTACGATATCAATGGTGACGGACAACGGTCTTCAGGTGATATGTGCGGCCATTAAAGTGTTAAGAATTTACTTCGGGGATCCACGGCTCGTTTACCTGATATAATCACCGTTCGGATCCGCCTTCCTGCCGAATCTCACCGGACAGTAACAATGGAAGAACTGCTGGAAGAAGGAGCTGCACGACAACCACATCCACATACCAGCGTTCACCGACCAATCAGCGTCCAGGAGAAGTTCGTCGAACACCTTGACAAAAATTAATATATTATACCTGCTGGACGTGATTTGACCATTATCTTTACAGTAATTTTGTTATTAAAAAATAGCAACGTCGATCGAAGACTTCACTGCACGCGACTCGACGTTTTACCTTCATTCCTTCCTCCCAGGAGATCCAGAGGTCGCCTCTGGTCAAGAAACACGCGACAGCGTGTCTGGCCAAGTGATGGATCCAACCCTCCTCCCTCAGCTGAGTCATGATCGCGTCGATCCACGGGAATCCCGTTTGACCCTGTCGAACAAACGTCCTTTTTAAAATTAATTTTAAAAGTTAAACGATTAAAACTTTTAATCGACTCACGTTCGCCCACTTGGCCAGCGCCTCGACGTTCTTGTCCCATGGAATCTGCACGCAAATCGGGTTGCCCTGCATCCGGTCGAAGTTGGGATTCTTCGTAGCGGCGCAGTAAAAGAATTCACGCCACAAAAGCTGCCCGTGCAACGAGAGCGGCGGTACTGCTTTCTTTATCTGCGACGACGAACGATTAGAAAAATTAGTTTTATTGTATTCGACCCGTAAACAATTAGATATTACGTTACAATTCGAAGCGATAGTTTATACTTTGTATCAGGCTTGGACTTAAATGATACATATCATTAGGCTAGACTTTGATTCTAAAAACTAGCTTGGTATTAGCATTAGCGTGGGTCAAAGAAGACCCTTAGATTACAAAAATTACTTTTATTGTATTCGATCCGTAAACAATTAGATGTTACGTTCCAATTAGAAGCAATAATTTATACTTTGTATCAGGCTTAGACTTAAATAATGCATATCATTTGGCTAGACTTAAATTCTATAAGCTCGTTTGGTGTTAGCGTTAGCGTAGGTCAAAGGAGACCCGGAGTCGCGTAATTCAAGGGTTCGTCGTTGCTCCCTGACCCGCGATCGAATAAACACGACTGGAACCGGTGGCGTTCTCGATGCCACGTCGGGAACAAAGCGAAAAGGACTGGTTTTCTTTTTGAAAGGGAACAAAGGGAGCCGCGAATAACGACGCGAGACCTATTTAACGGATTTCCCGCGACGATTCAGCGTTCTCTTGTAACGCCAGGCCGGCGTCACGCGATTCGGGACATTGTACCTTTTTGTAGAGATCGGTGAGCTGGTAATAAAAGAGTCTGGTGCTCAAGCATCCGAACCGTAAGTAGGGCGAGAGACCCGTTTGACTGGGCAACAAGGACTGCGGAGTCATTTTTGGTCTACCGAAACTGGCCACCCAGGCCTTCCTCTCGAGGTGTCGACCCAGACGTGCCAACGCTTCGCTCTCGCCCCCCACCCAGACGGGGGGTCGAAGCCCCTCTGTGTCGAAGCCTGTAAACAATCGGTACAACTTACTCCCCTCTTATCGGATACATTTCACTTCGACGTCGTTCACTGGTGCTTGGCCACGAACAAAGGGTTAACATTTCTCTAACAATCTTAAATCCAACTGTTATCCCTTATCCTAGAGCTTGGGACACTGCTCAAATGACCCCCCTACAACTGAAGATACAATGGGTTCAAATAAGCAGATTATGATCCCATGATAAATTCTGATGGATATGTCACAAACGCAAAATATGGTACAAATGGCCCAGACGCATGGGAAACTTCGTCAAACAGAACCCGCGGCATTGGTCAATGGAAGAAGACCTATACGTGTGTATATTTTTTTATGTTCACGCTTGGAGAACTCTGGGGAAAGCCTTTTACAATCCTCACGCCGTTGAAAATGCTTCTAAGAAGTCCGTCGACGTTTTTACATAAAAATCTTCGATGATCGCTTAAAGTTAACAGAGTTGGCGGAGCGGATTACAAAACAAGTATCGTTACATTTATTTGTATAGAGAAAATGAATCCTCGGTGGCCCGTAAAACGTAATTTACAGTAATTGATAATTATATCGGCTATCAAGATAGAAAAAAGAAAACTGGTTCCATGGATGTCCTTTAAATAGACCTAACTGTGATTTTGCACGCGACGGAGCGACAAGGTCTGAAACAAAGCGCACGATCGCTGGTCGGGACAAGACAGACCGAAATCGGCGATCAGCCGTTACGCGCTTGCGCTCGACGCTTTCCTCCCCACTCCCCGGGAGAGCCAGAGCTGCTCGGTCCGCCAGCGGCAGCGCACGCGCTGTCAACCGCTCGGCGACATTTATTTCAGATCAAACGTTATGTACATTGGATTAAAGATTTAATAAAAACAATTATGGTCGGACAAATAAAACAACCCGATCCTTATACTGGAATAGAAAACGTCTACAACAGCTACTTAACGAGTTGAAATTGTCGTTCCGATAGAAAAGAAAGAGTCCTCGTCGAGACGTGGACGCGTTTGCCAAGCACCGGAAATATTTCGCGGTGTTTTACCGAGTTCCTCGAGCGTCGGGACGCCGTAATGGTCGTCGTGGTCCTCCTTCAGAGGGGTGTAGGCCGATCCCACGCAGGAGGAAGTGACGGTCGACACAGGCGGTTCCGGCGAGTCCATGCTGGCGACGACATTTTGGAATTGATGGTACGTCAACGGGGGCTTCCCCCCGTTCTTTTCTATAATCCTGAAACACGTAGCTACCGTTTGCTCAGGAGGTTCATCGATCTACCAACACGCCTAAAGCAAATCGAATATCGAGATTCGACGAACACACAGAGAGAGAAGGGCGAATTGAACACACGCTGATCGGGTCAAAGATGCTTTGGGACTCACTCGTCCAACTTGTAGAGAGTGTGCGAGATCCTTTGGACCACCGAGATACCGAGCTCCTTACAGAGTGTCGAGATGTTATGGTCCCGGACGCGACCGAACGGCTCAGGATCCTCCTCGAAGGTCAGGTTCGTCGTGCCCCATTCTTTGAACAGTTTTGGCAGAGCCTCCGCCGGTTGTCCGCGTATCACGAACAGCCTGGAGTTCAGTTTCCTCAGGGAACAGTCCAGATCCTCCAAACACTGCAGCAGGAACCTGTCGACGGACGCAGACTTTTGTGGAAAGGTTCAAAGTGGGCAAAACGTTTGTTCGAAACTGTGTCTTTATATACTCGATTATATTTAACGGAATTTAGTCTAGAATGGGATTGCGTTGTGTTCGAGAATTAGTTCACTCTCTGGCCCAACTCGCGGCGCGATGCGCCCCCAAACCGAATTTGGGGATCTGCACATAGTTGACATGCGCGCGCATCGAGATCTCTGGTGGCTCGGTCTTGTTCTAACCGCCAACGTGTTGTTCAAGTTGTTTCGTATCGTGGAAAGGAAGCAAACTTGTTTTGTTCAAGGCTACGTTCCACCTTTGAGAACAAACGGCCTGTCGAGTTACTTGCGAGAGAGAAAGGTCGAGCACGTCCCTCTTTCTGAATTTCTTCGTTCTCGAGTTTCTCCCTTCACGAACAAAGTTTCTAAGCGCGAGTTTGCTCCACGGAAGAACGTAAACGAGCTGCAGGAGTTATGGGGGAAAAGGAACGTCCTGGGACTTGCTCGTAGACTCGTCGGTAACGCAATGTAAGCGTCGCCACGAGTCACATACCCGAAGTAACATAAAAATAATATTTAAAACGAAGATTCCCCGCGACTGTTTTCGAGGTCCATTTCTGAACTCACCTCCATTTATTGATGCCGACGTTGGTGCTCCCGGCGAACCACGGGTCCAAGACAAAGACGCACCGGAAGGTAGAGGCACCAGCTAGGCTCTCCCTCAACGACGGATTGTCGTGCAGTCGGAGACCTTTGCGGAACCAATGGACCGTGTGTTTCCCGCCATCGCCGCGTACAGCCGCTTCCGGATTTATATCCCTGTTACGGCTCCCCGTCATCTTCCCTCTCTCCTGCCTTTCCTCGGTCACCATTCGCGTCTTCCTCCGATTCTACGACCCCTCGGCGGTCCCCTTTTTTGCCACTCTTTCGATAAAATCGCTACGATCGTTCAATCGGGGCAACGCATTTTTCTAGCAATCGATCGTCACTCCATCTCTGTTCCACGTACTCGTACTATTCTTTCCTTCCCCGTTCGTCTCTTTAACCCTAACGGGAGACGATTCGATGAACACTGGGGATCCTCAGCCACCGAGTACCGTCATCCCGACGAATTCTGCCCGAGCTGAGCGCTTCGGTTTTTTTTTTTAGGTTATCAGGTCGAATCTTCTCGCTATTCACGGGAACGAAAAAAAATCGTGTGGTTGATCGTCTCTCGTCGATTCATATCGCGCGCCGACTACATCCTCGTCGCGGCGGTGATCGATCGACAAAAAAAACGATTCACGGTTCTACGAACAGAATAGAATCGAAACGAAAATTACCTTCTAAAACTATCAGTTTAAATTCTAATAAACATTAGTCAACCTCCGACCCTCGGTCGTTTTTCTGCCCCCCACGGGAACGGAGTCGAAAGATCGTTAAAACCACGGGCGAGTATCGCGAAATGTAAACGGGAAACAATACGGTTCGGGGCACGATTTTTATTTCCGTCCAACTTCGTTAGCTGCAGATTAATTCCAGGTCGAATCACGTAACTACCATTCGCTCCCTATCATGCCCGAATATAGACTCGTGTTATATAATTATAATGCCTGGGTCTCGCGAAACGGCAAAGTTTTCGCTAACAAGTCGGCATCTTTGGCAAACGTTTCCGCGCGTGAATGATCGTTACGCGTAACTCCCCCGTGTATCGCCCACCGCGAACCACGAAACGTTTTAAAAGGTAACTCGAACGCGAACATTTTCCAACCTCGTGACCCATTTTTTCCCCTACTCCGAGTCCCCAAAGCAATTTCAAGTTTCGACCGAGCACCGCGATAATAGCATTAATTTAATCAAATACACGGATTTTGTAAAACTTGAAAGAGAATCACACGATGCTCGATAACACTATAATTTTACTATTTATACATTATTACTTCGTCCATCTGGAAGGTAAATAAATTTTCAACAAAACGATTTGAATTTCCCGCCGTCGGTAAATGGAGCATCGATTGCACTCGATAATAATATAATTTTACTATTTATACATGCTCCGTCCATCTGGAATGTAAATAAATTTTCGATAAAACGGTTTGAATTTCCCGCCGCCGGTAAATGGAGCATCAACTTAGTCGGTAAGGAAGTTCGTGGCTTTCTCAGCGGACGCGCCGAGAAAACGCAAAAAAAGCATTAAATGAATTGATACGAGAGCCATTCTACGTCCGAATTTGTTCCCGCGATATTTGCAGCTGTAACGATTTGTCGCGATGGCAGTCTAGGTTTTGAACGTTTGACGCGTCTCGATGAAACGAACTTCGATACGTCATCGTACACCGGAACGCGTCGATCGAAATTTCAATTAGTCACGCAAAGGAAGAACGACACGCTGGTCCGCCAACATGATCGGTTTTCTTTCGATCAAACGTGACGTAACTATTTACAATTCGGTACCACTCGACCGCTGCACCGTCGATAAAATAGAGGGTTATACGTTTTGTCACTTTATCAGGTTATTGGTACGAAGATATTAATTTTCGCGTTCGTCGAAAGCTACGTGACTACGAACAGGTGGGACGAGCATGATGCAAACAGTACGACGTCACCGTACCGTTGATTGATCGACGCGACCAGAGATCAACGTACAAGAGACGAATACGCATCGAGAACAAATTATATCGTAAACCCCGTCCCCCCTCGCGCGTAAAGAAAGTTTTCGTTGCAACTGCTTTACTCACGTGGTAACTTCGTAAAAATTGTACTCGGTGCTTCGAGTGCCTAGGACAACCTTGACAATGAGCGTTACAGGTTAAAACGACTACCGATCCGGTAACTACGTATGAAGATCGACAAGGACGTGCACTTCGAGACTCGATCTCCAGTCAACGTTCTCGGTCGAGAATAATTGACAAGAGTTTTTACCGATTACCCCCGTTTACCAAACACCTCGTTCTCCGGCATACGTACTCTCGACTACGTCGTTTCTATCAGCGACGCGACAGACGGATCGGCGTTCACGTGCTTTCGCCTGTTTCTCGATACAACAAAACGTTAATCTCGGGGTACGACTATTACGGATTATTAATCCAGGCTAATTAACGTCACGTATCCGAAATTACCAACAGAGCAGAACGGCGCGTCGGTCGGGAGCCGACTTCGCGCGTATTTGCCAACCAGATACTTACGAACGTGTCCGAACGTGTGCATTCTATCTCGACGCGATACGCTGGTTACGTTTTTTTTTTTCCCCCCCCGGCTGCGATGCACCGGCGAATTTATCGCGACCCGTCGAACCGATCACAAAGCACACGCGAGCGACACACACATACGCGGCACTAAGGCTCGACGAGCAGGTTTTCACATCCGTTGGTGCTCGTCGCGCAACGATCGCGGTACAGGTGGCATCGTCGTGCGTCGTCGACGCGCAAAAATCGCACGGAAAACTCGGCGCACGTAGGGAACGGTCGCTCGCATATGCGAACGTACAACTCAAAAGCAAACGCGGAGAAGGCGAGGCGGCGTGTAAGAGCCGAAGGGGGAAGTACGAGCCACGCCGAGTGCAACGTGACCGCTGGCACCCGCGAACCTTGCAATTGGCCAACACGATCACGTGATCCGTCGGTCACGTTGCAACCGCCGTGGTCCTCTCCCGTCCTCCCCTAACGTGCCTCTCGCTCGCTCTTCTTGACCGACGCCACCCGTCGCGCTGCCTCTCGCTCGCTCATGTTCGTGCGTTTCTGTTTTTCGCGTTTGCTCACACGTTCCTTGAAAACTACACGCGCAAGAATAAATCTACTATTTGCATCGTGTCCACCGCCGTAATGTGCCCCGATCGACGAAACGTTTGCTTCTCGTATATGGTTCCGGACCCGCCTCGTTCCGATCGTAACGGTCACTTCCGCTCGTACTCGTACGGGTTTAAACCGAAAACCGCTGTATGGTAGTTGACCGGAGTTGGGCAGAATTTTTTATCTAAGTAAGAAGTCTCGAACAACGAAAACTAAATAACCCTTTATCCGTTGTTGAATGGAAATGAAAAATTTCATTTATAGAACGAAATATTACGCGACGAACGGATAAAAGGTTAACTGTTTGCGACCCTGTACGATCGTCGAACCGTACGTTGCGTTCGATGATCGGTCGTAAATTGTTTTAAATCCGATAGTTTGTTTCACGTTATCCCCGAATATTTTCTGTTTCCATCGCAGCCCGAAAATATTGAATTTAAATCCACCGGAATGTATTACTTCCCGGCAGATTGTATTTTTATTTATACCTTCGCAGATTTTTACCATTGATCCGGAAATTTGTTTTGACGTACCTAACTTGGACTCTCGAATCGAATGCATTTTTTTACGTCAAAAACCACGTTGAACGCCGCGATATGAACTTTCTAACGGGAGCGTTTACTTTCATCGGTTAGGGGCGCGTTACGAAACACGGGATCTGTCGCGAATGTGGAAATAACGAGTCGAACAGAGTTACGGGGAAAGTGCATCGTCTTATTATTTTGCCATTTTACGCGACTAGCGGGACCGTGGTAGCCGAATGGTGTCGCAATTATTCTCGACAACTCTCTCCAACTGTGGTTCCGAGCTGTGCAGAACTTTTCAAACGCTCAACGTCAAAGTTTTATAGGTTATGATACCATGTCTGATAAGTTCGAACTGTATGGCTTACGCTTGAAATGGCTATAAGATTTTCGCGCCAGAAAATCGCGATTTATGTGAAGAAATAAGTCGAAAATGTGGAATAAAATTTACGCGCGTGATGTTTAGCTCGTTGAATACGATTTGCACGGCGCGTCTGTCCATTACTCGCTATTTCTACTTGCTCTGGCGTCCAAACCATACTCTGTACGAATTTTTTAATTTTAAAGTCGTTTTTTCGAAGACAAAGCCTCGTACAAAACAAATTCTTTCAAATTACTTCTGGTTGATTACTCTCTGTATAACATTACGTACGACGTGAAAATTATATGTACAAGACCCCTAAAGCTCCATTAGTTGTAAAATAGAATGTTCCATTGAAACGTACAATCTAATAATTATTGTGATTATGTAAAGGTACATTGATGCTCATGTAGTTAAATAGAAAGGTCAAGATTTAGGAAACCCCATTGCGAAAACGAAGGGTTAATTCGAGACGGTGTAAGTTATAAACGAAGAAAATGTCCCATTAATTGGACATGGAGTAGAAACGACTATCGTTCAAGTACTGAATTTTTTTCTCGAAAATGCGCAAGATTTCGGGGATATGTCTATTAGACAAAAATTATTGTAATTGGCCCCCGCAACCGAAAATAATTTTTCCAGAACGATTTTAAAGTATGTAATTTTGTCGAAAAATTGCATACCTTCTCGAATTTTTTTCTCGAAACCGGGAAGGATTTCAAGTGTATGTCTAATGACCGAAAATGATTGTAATTGACCCCCGCAACGGAAAATAATTTTTCCAAAACGATTTGAAATTTTTTTTTCCGTCGAAAAATTTCACACCTTCTCGAATTTTTTTCTAGAAAGTGGGTAGGATTTCGGGGGTATGTGTAATGACCAAAAATGATTATAATTGACCCCCGCAAAGGAAAATAATTTTTCCAGAACGATTTGAAAGTATGTAATTTTGTCGAAAAATTGCATACATTCTCGAATTTTTTTCTCGAAACTGGGTAGGATTTCAAGTGTATGTCTAATGACCGAAAATGATTGTAATTGACCCGTCGAACCGAAAATAATTTTTTCAATACGATTTGAAATTTTTTTTTTCGTAGAAAAATTTAGGAATTTAGGAATTTTTTTCTCGAAAGTGCGTTGGATTTCGAGGATATGTGTAATGACCAAAAATGATTGTAATTGACCCCCGCAACCGAAAATAATTTTTCCAGAACGATTTGAAATTTTTTTTTTCGTCGAAAAATTTAGGAATTTAGGAATTTTTTTTCTCTAAAGTGCGTTGGATTTCGAGGGTATGTCTAATGACCGAAAATGATTGTAATTGACCCCCCGAACCGAAAATAATTTCTCCAGAACGATTTGAAATTTTTGAATTTAATTGTTAATAACTTTTTAACGAAGCCTCTATCAACAAATTGGTATACTTGATTTTCGTCATATTTTGGCCTCTAGAATCTCCCATTAAAATTTTTCCCGTTGTCCTCCTACGATTCTCACGAATTCCCACCCGCGGTAAAGCAGCGCCACAATTCGATACATGGTTTTTCAAAATTGCGATTGAAAAGGCTATTGTCGACGGTGTGGGAACAAAAAAAAAATTCTAAATCGGCCCAATTGTTATCGTCGTTGTCCCGCAAATGAAATTCGACGATAGCGATTCTGGGAGCAAAGAACAAAGAGGCTCTCTCTTCGTAGAATAATTACAGTTGTTTATTAGTTTTCACATATAAAACGTACCAGGGAGAACCGCGTTTACTCCCGATACATTCCTCGTATCGCAAACCGTGCAACGTATATAAAAATGACTTCTTTCTCTTTTAAAATTCCATGTCGTGTGCGTGTATGTATGCATATGTGTGTGTGTGTGTGTTATTTGTTTGTTACTCAATTTCATTTCGCTCGTCCGTTCACGAACTTAGATCTATTACTTATATCTTCGTAGTTCCTCGATAATACATATTAATCGACGCTATCTTGTAGTCAATCTATAAAGTAAATATTTTCTCTATACATTCGTACTTATAATGTTAATTTTTTTTCACTTTTTTTTTCTGTTTTTTTTTTTTTCCTTTTTTGCTTCCTTTAATTCCGTACACCTGTCGCGGTGTACCGTCGCTGGTGCGTGATTTATCAGTACGATTACTCGGTTTCCGGCGAGTCGTGTTTCAGAGCTACCTCGATATCGATCAGTTTCGTTCAACATCCGTCGCGGAACTGTCTCAAATGTTACAAATGTACGTTAACCTTAAACGTACGCGCGCGCGAACACGCCCGTATGTATATATACACATATACACGGCTCATCTTAAAAGTACCCGAACTTCTTTTGTACAAACGGCTACAGAATTTTCATTCGAGAGGTGTTTGGAGGGAGTTGCCCCGCCGAATTTTGTCCGACAACGGTCATTTCGCTGCTAAAAAAAAAAAAAAAAAAACAAAGCTATGTTACAACTTATTCTACCACAGTCGGTAGCGGATTACGCGTTTGACGGAACCCTAGGCGCGAACCTAGTTCGGGGGGAGGCGCCACCTATCGTTTAAAATTACAAACAAGTAATTATTCCAACTATTACTTAAAATACTGACGTTTCGAACGAATAAATACAAAGCATGAGTTTGTATTTAAACGTTTCTCTCTTCTTTTTTTTTTTTTACTAGTTTTGGGGGACTCCTTGAGCATCCCGGGGCCCGACTTTACGTAGAAACGATTTGATTTACTCCTTCGCGCGAAGCCTTCACTTACAACTATACTCGCTCTAATTTAGATTCGAATCAGATCGACGCTATTTCCACCAAAAAGGTGTCTTTTAACATCTTCGCGGTCGGATGTTATATTGCGATACAATGTCGTCGAGAAGGAACGATTAAAACTTGAAAAATAATTTATAGCTAAAATTTTTTAGGGTGTCTCTTGACACTTTTGGTAAAAATAGCGTTGACCGTGGCGCCACTCTGACACTTCGACGAACTTCTGCAGACGCATTCGTCGTAAACTTGTCGGATTTACGAATTTACAGATTTCCACGACGAAGGGTGTCGCTGGTCCTCGGCCACCCACGGTATTCGCCTAATCTCGCTCTATATGACTATTCCTTTTTTTATTTTTATTATTCTCTAATTCGCGATAAAAGCAATTCGACGCAATATTCGACATTCGAAAAAGCTTCGACCGTTTCTTTTGACGCTATCTCGAAGGAAGCAGAGACGTTTCAAGAGCTTCTACGGATTTACAAACCGTGTATTTCTTCAGATGAGATACATATACAGGGTGTTCAAAATAACACGAAAATCAAGAATACCAATTTGAAGATGGAGGCTTTGTTAAAAAGTTATTAACGTTTGAAGTTCCGCCTGTACTGAATTTTTTTCTCGAAAATGCGCAAGATTTCGGGGATATGTCTAATCACCAAAAATTATTGTAATTGGCCCCCGTAACCGAAAATAATTTTTCCGGAACGATTTGCAATTTTTTTTTTATCGCAAAAATTTAGGCATCTTCTCGAATTTTTTTCTTGAAAATGTGTAAGATTTCGGGGGTACGTGTAACGACCAAAAATAATTGTAATTGACTCTCGCAACCGAACATAATTTTTCCAGACCGATTTGAAATTTTTCTTTTTCGTCGTAAAATTTAGGAATCTTCTCGAATTTTTTTCTCGAAAGAGCGTAGGATTTCGGTTGTATGTGTAATGACCAAAAATGATTGCAATCGACCCCCACAACCGGAGATAATTTTTTTAGAACGATTTGAAAAATTTTTTTTCGCCGAAAAATTTCACACCTTCTCGAATTTTTGTCTAGAAAGTGGGTAGAATTTCGGGGGTATGTGTAATGACCAAAAATGATTGCAATTGGCCCCCGCAAACGAAAATAATTTTTCCGGAACGATTTGCAATTTTTTTTTTATCGCAAAAATTTAGGCATCATCACGAATTTTTTTCTCGAAAATGCGCAAGAATTCGGGGATATGTCTATTCACCAAAAATTATTGTAATTGGCTCCCGCAACCGAAAATAATTTTTCCAGAACGATTTGAAATTTTTGACTTTAATTGTTAATAACTTTTTAACGAAGCCTCCATCAACAAATTGGTATTCTTGATTTTCGTCTTATTTTGACCTCCAGAATCCGCCATTAAAATTTTTCCCACGGTTGACCGAACACCCTGTATATATTTTCCAGTAATCGATAATAAAGATTGTTATTACTTTTTGAAAAAGTTTCGACGCGTCGACCGCCACGCCATTCGTACAAATTATAATACGAGACACGGAAATGTCCGACTAATTAAATGGCGTGATTGTATATATTTAACAATATTCCTAATTAGATTAGCGTTATTTACAATTTTACAAGCGTTACGGTTCGCTCTATTGCGAACGATATTACAACACGTTGTGGAATTTCAAGCTGCCGGTCACCGGTGACCACTATCGCGATCAACGTGCTCGTCGAAGTTCGGAGACTCTCGTGGTTAGACCGTGTACATATACACATATATACAAATATGTACGCATGCCAGTACGCGATATCTAATTGTAATCGTTCTATTCGTATGAGAAAAAGAAAAAGAAAAAGTGAAAGACTATCGCTATTGACGGAGCAAGGAGGATATCCAACGAGTCGCAAATTTTAAAATTCATTCGTGAATTTTTAAAAAAACATCCATTACCGGATTCTCCACTATATTTTACAACAATAATTCGCGTTAAATCACCAGTTGCAAGTAGAAGAGAACGTAGAACAGAATCTTGGATGAACCTGAACTCCGTCAACGTTTATTAATTTCGTTCGGGTCTATAATCGTATAATCTATATTTAAATAACAATTAGTAGACTCTACGCGTTCGACGTTCGAACAAAATATAGTTTTATGGCTGTGACGGCGCGTCGTTTTCTCGTATTGAGACTTCGGTTAACCCCCTATTGTTCCAGCTAATGTAAAACGTTAAAGTACGGTTTAAAGATAAAGAGAAACAAGGCTGACGTTGTAAAGAAAAAAAAAGTACGCGTCGTCGCTTTTCCCGCAATGTTTCTCAAACTCGTATTATTTGTTTCAATATTTTAAAGCTGCTTTTTAAAATTATCTTAAAAGAATCTTAAATTTTCAATTCTATTTAACACTAGATTTGCGAGCACTCATTAAAATACGATTTTTCTTTTAATTAGAATATGTATTCGTGCTATTGTATCAAACAAATTCAACACAAGTTGTTAAAAAATAATATTTGCGAGTTCTGGAATTTTAAATATGGAACCAGACATCCGTCAAATTGATGACTTCCGTAAATCTAGTGTTAATGATAAATTTTCTTTTCTTGTTCTTACGATTATTAATATTGAAGAACTTATTACTTCTAGGTAAAGCCATTTGAAACTTCCCCTTGCGAGGAGCTTGCAAACATCGGGTTTGAGAAACATTGTTTCAGTATTATAAATAGATTGGGGATGTTTATGCATTTATGGGAAATTTTAATCGTGAAAAAACTACAGAATGCATTTAATATGCAAAAATATAAGAAATACTTAAAGCAAGATACCAATTATTATATTTAGGGGTTGAGACAGCCCTCTGCGAAGCTTCCGTTTCATTAATTCTATTAATAAGAATGTGAATTTGCATAAAGATCCGCAGTCCAGTTATAAAACACGTACATCGTCGCTACGAATGAACATTTTTCGACAATTTGATACGTGGACTACGAACTCGTAAAGAAATCGCTGAATAATCGAGTAACCAAGTGGGTATTAACCCTTAACGGTCCAAGTGTGCCTCAAATGTATATTTCGTTATCGGTAATTATTCACAAATAAAAAAATAAATGTCTTGCTCGTTCACCAAAAGTTATTAATATGGTAAAAAAAAAACAAACAGTTTTCTACCGTGAGTTTTTTTTTTTTAACATTCCATGCATTGCTCGATTACAATTAACATAAATATCGTAATAAAAATTCTATTACTTCCGAGAAGAACAAAGACTGTTTTGAATGACTTTAAAATCATTCTTTACACGTCATTGTACCATTTAAACTTTGATATATTTGGGTCGTTATCGGTAATTGTTCATAAATAAAAAATAAATGTCTTGTTCGTTCACCAAAAGGAAGTAATATGGTAATAAAAACAAACAGTTTTCTACCGTGAGACCCGCAAACGCAAACCCAGTTTGAATCCCAATGAATGTTTTAAAAAATTCCATGCATTGCTCGATTACAATTAACATAAATATTGTAATAAAAATTCTATTACTTCCGAGAACAATAAAGACTGTTTTGAATGACTTTAAAATCATTCTTTACACGTCATTGTACCATTTAAACTTTGATATATTTGGGTCGTTATCGGTAATTGTTCATAAATAAAAAATAAATGTCTTGTTCGTTCACCAAAAGGAAGTAATATGGTAATAAAAACAAACAGTTTTCTACCGTGAGACCCGCAAACGCAAACCCAGTTTGAATCCCAATGAATGTTTTAAAAAATTCCATGCATTGCTCGATTACAATTAACATAAATATTGTAATAAAAATTCTATTACTTCCGAGAACAATAAAGACTGTTTTGAATGACTTTAAAAATTATTATTTACACGTTATCGTACCATTTAAAATTTGACGCTTGAGAACTTGCAAGTCGGAGCGTTAAGGGTTAAAATCCCCCAGGAAGTTGTATAAAATGTCTCAGTTTTGTCGCGCCGGTGTGCTTAACGATTAAATACGAAAAAGACTGAAAGCGTCGTAGATCCGTCATGCGAGGCTCCTCTGTAAAAAAATATACCTGTCTATGCCTACGTTCGATCAGAGTGATCGTAAACGCCTACGTTGTACCTAAGATTAAAATGGAAAACAGGCTTGTACCATTTCGCTAGAGATATATCTGAGTTTCTTGCGTTAATTCGCGATCTTCTTTCGTTTCTTTTCGAAATCCACGACCCTCTCGATCGTAGCACGTTAATCAAGGCCGCTATAAATTACGCTAACCGCCGAGGAGAACGTCCTACGTGACGTATTTTCCTATTTCGCTATTTCCTCGCAGGATAGACTGAACGGAACGGAAACGGTCGAAAGTGATCTAACTTCCGCTTAACGTTAGAGATTGCTTGTCGTTACATCGCAGCTAGATAATCCCGTACGTCTACAAAAGAAGGGAGTAGTATTTCAAACAACGTTGATTTCCAACAGAGATGGCCAGTATCTCGTTCGAATAGAAACTATTACACTTATTTAGGATTCACTTGATTTAACTCCTTGACGTACACGATTCAATTACAAATAATTTGTTAAACGTACACCGTTTAATTCAATTTAATAAAAAGTACAGATTTGTTTGACCCGAATATTTAGCGAACAGCTTATTCAGGATTTATTCAACACTGGAACTACCACGAACCAGTCAAAATGGCCGGTTCGTAATTTCTAATAAAACTTGTAAGAAATTTACTCGACTGAATTTTCGAAAATTTATCGTAATTTTTCATAAGAGAATATATAAACACTTATTTCTTTGGTACAAATAAACACGCTATAATTGTCGGTAGTTCCAGCGTTAACACAACTCCGTGACGTACGATTTAATTATAAACAATTTTTCAAACGTACACCGTTTAATTTAGTTCAATTTGTTAAAATGCGTTAATTCTGATATATCGCCAAGAGGTTAATATAATTGTTCGTTATTTGAAATTTTCCATCCGAACGAGAATTTCGACCATCTGAAATTTCCACTTGTCGCAAGATTTCTTCGACCATACTCGCTCATTTCATTAGGAGTCGCGATTTTTTTTTCTTTCTTTCTTTTTTTTTCTCCTTTTTTTTTTTCTTTTTAACGTAGTAACTTTTAAAGCTATGATTTTAATCTCATGAATCGATCCCATCTTCTCTGTAACAGTTAAATCTGTTTTCCATCGATCACCGTTTCGTCTAAAAAAAAACAAAAATAAAAACAAAGCTGAGAGAATAAAAATATTCGCGCAGAAGCTCGTTTATCTGGAATAATTGCTTCCAAAGACAGCATCGAATTGTAAATCACACCGAGAAATATTGCAAAACGCTTTTACATACGTTCGTTAAATATATATATTTTCTATAACGCATCGATACCTCTTATTAAAGATGGGCTTATAGTTATTGATAAAATATAGATAATTAGCGATATGAACGTAAACATATTATCGATATACCGATAAAATATCGCTAATACGTAATACATACGGTATCTCAACTTTCCCTCGAGGGTCGCTTACGATATTTACAGATAAGCTTGGAAAACTAACCCCCTGCAAAGAATATCTAACCTATTAATTTGCTGGTGGTGTGTAACCACGTAACGAACGAATCTTTTCTAAAAAAAAAAAAAAAAAAAAGGAGAAACGCTTCGAGACGGTAAATCGCGATTACGATTCAAGTTACGCTTAAACGAACAAAACATAAATGAATTATACGTAATTAATTATACATATTTTATTATCGATAATTTAAGGTTATATCGATAAACGTAACAACGTTATCGATAAGACAAAAAAAACGAATGTTATCGATAAGATATCGATAATTAATAAGCCCATCCGAACCTCTTGCTCTTTTTTCATTTTCTTTACGGCCACATTAATATATCCAGGTACGCATTTGATGCCACGCAAATAATTCGATTAAGATACGTAAACTATTGTACAAGAAGAAATTCAAACCTCTGTTTTTTTTTTTTTTTTTTTACAATTTATAGGAACATCCGTTTGGAGGGTTCGCAGTTTAGATGCAACGACCAATGATAAGTATCTTATTTTATTTTACACGCTTCGGTGGTCTGCGGCGTTTCTTAGCCTCGGTGTTCACGGTATGATTCAGAATCGAGGGTTTGGCAGTGCGCGGATCCATTGATTTCTGTACACCCCTACCGACGTTGATTTTGTACAAGTCCAACTTGACCGTCTCGCTCTCGATCGCCTTTTTCGATCGTCTGGTTCTACCGGCTATTCTTTCCATCTCGTCGAACTTCGCCTGCAATCTCTGCGCCAGTTCGAAATCTTCTTTCTCCTGTATAACCAGTCTCTCCATTCGTTCCTGTTCCTTGACGATCTCCTCGTCCGAGAGGGCGCCCTTCTCCGTACTCATCACCAACTCTGTGGTGTTGTTATTCTCGGACACGCACTCCTGCGCCTCGCTGCACGACTCGGACGAATTGTAATTGTCGCTGTTCGCGGAAGAGCTGTTCCCTCGTCGCGACTTTCGCGCCGTTTTCCTCGACTCGGAACTGCCCGCGTTGCAACCCGAACCCACGGACGCGTCGCTTTTCTCGGAACTCTCCGTGCTGGACTGTTTCGCCCGACACACCACGCGCTGTTTCGACTTCGATAAGGCGACTCTGGTAAACTTAGTTCTACTCCTCTTTTCCACCGTTACGTGCACGTCGTCCGTCTTGTACTCGAGGTCCTCCTTCCTGCACAACCTCTTCCTCGTGTTCCTCTTCGCGGTCACTTCCGGTTCCGAGTTTAAGGAAGACACTCTGCTCGAACTCTTTTTATCCGCGTTCGTCTTTCTCCTTTTTATCCTCTCGGCGATGTTCTCCATTGTCACGTCGTCCTCCGGTTGCATCGCGAACTCATCGTCGCACGGCGAGCTGATCTTTACAGACGCGGACGACGAGGTCGAATTTCTCGCCTCGGTTTCGTCCGTGTATTTCGCGTTCCTTGCGTCCTTTTTCACCCACAGGTTTCGTTGCCGTTTAGATTTGCACACCATGCCGTTTCTCGCGTGCGGTTTCCACGATTTCTGTATCTTATCGATATCCATGTGCTCGTCCAACGTTAACTTCTTGCTAACCTTAGTGCCATTGATTATTCTATTCGTGTTTCTCGCGTAATTCTTGTTAGAATCGAACGACAGCTCCGACGTGAAATCAATTTTACGTATGTTGTCGTGAATTTGAGACTTTGTTATTTTAGTGGAAATAAGGTGCGACTGATCGAAGGACGTTGACGGCTTCTGCTCCAACCCATCCGTATCTTCCTTGTACGCGTCCTTTTCTTTGAAACTCTGTTTCGTTTTGCCTACGAACAAAAATGCTGTATTTAAAAAAATAAGTGAAAACATTTAATAATACCGATGTAATCTCTGTTGTATCGTGATCTAAAATTAACTTACCACGGAACGCGCTCCACGAGCACCCAATAATTCGTTTCAGATGTGCCTGCGACGGGGCTTTAGGTACAACATTAGATATCCTTTTAAGGACAGGAACGACTCTAATTAATTTTGGATCTATTTGCCTTCCATCTGCAACGCAATGTTATATAATTTCTTCGAAGGTATTAAAAATTTAAGGAAACTTTAATACGATACAAAATGTGATTACAACCTGTGGATGTTTTTAATGGCGTTCTTGGCATAGCTTTTATTGGCTTGAAATGATGAATCTCTTGATTGATACTGTCATGGCTTCCAGCGCTTTCTGCACTTCCCATTCTTTCGTCGTCGTCGCCCAACGTCATACACACCTCCACTCCTAAACTTTTCTTTTTACTGTTCACAACATCGTTCGGTACGTTCAATTCCTCTTTGCTCTGAGTGCCATATATTTTTGAAGAGGACGTTCCGGGCTCCATGGTGCAATTCGACGTACAAGGATCGATCATCTTTGTGACTGCTTGATGCTTTAAAGTTCTCGAGATGGCATTGTGTATAGGAATTGGTTTCTGGCAACAAAATTTCGCCAGAGTATCGTTACATTCACCGGACGTGTCGTTGTTTTTTATACTAGAAGCATATCTCTCCGCGCGTATTTTCGATATCAATGCGATATTCTGTCTTCTTAAACCCGAACTATCTTGATGCTCTAAAATAGTTTCCTTTTCGCATTCAGAGCCGTGAAACTTCGCTCTGTACGGATTCATTTCCGTCACAGCGGCGACATTAAATTTTGACATTTGAAAAGAACTATTAGAGGTGCTAGGATAATCGTTATAATATTTAGAGATATCTTTGTGCTTATCCGCGATTTGCTTTTTCGCCAATGATTTCGCGAGCAATTGATCTTGAGCTAATTGAGCCAACTGTTGCTGTTGCTCCTCCTCTTGGATCTTGCGAATCAAAGCCTCGCTGGCCATCTGTTCAGCCTTCCTTTGACATCGTATTTCCTCCTCAGCCATTTGAAGTTGCACTTCATATTCCCGGCGAATTTCTCCAGCCACGCTGAGTATTTTATCAGTGGCGGTAAAACCTACGCGAAAGAAGAAATTTTATATTTCTGTACAGAACCGACGGAACGCGCGTCAAAACTTTTTGCACAAGAGTCGAGTCTCCGTTTCCTTTAAGAATAACGCAAAATCTACAGACGGATGAAAAATTTAGTAGGAGTATAAATGATAAAACACGCTTAAAAAAGGAAAGATAGATAACGGTGTAGTTGAAAACACGGATGAAGAAAAATTATTTCTTCGAAAAATGTCATAATCAAATTATCGCGAAGACTGTATTTTGATCAATATTTAAGTCCATCCGAGTTGTTATTAATTCGTGGTACATACCTGTATAAATCTATACATACGTACGTTCATTCATACATGTACGAGTGTGTGTATATGCTTCTAACAGAGGTTATGTTACGTTTGTTTATCCTGTCTCATAAGAAACTCACCAGCATCCAATTCGATGTCTTTATCGTCGCCGTTGTACTTGTCCTCAACCTCTTTCGGGAACTTCGTTCGGATTAGTTCCCAGAGTCCGTTATTTACTAAAGTTTCGGTCTTGGTTGCAGTACGTAGCCAAGAACCGACCCGTACTCTACAGAGAGGACAGCTCAGGCTATTGTGTTCGAAAGTACCTTTCAGACATCTTAGACAGAGATTGTGCGTGCACGGCAGCGTTACTGGCTCGATCAGGATGCTACAGCACACTGGACATATTAAATCTCGAAGGCTAATATCCACCGATGATTGTGACAAAGAAATATCAAACAGTTTTGACGTTCGCTTCAAATACGTCGCCATCTTGCCATCATTCTTCGAAGAAACACAACAGCCACTGCCACCATCGCGAGAACCGTGGTTCTCTTACTGAATGGAACGTTCGCGGTTCAGCCAATCTGAATCTGAATCGGATTCTGCATAAACATGTATAGGTAAATGTGATGCGTTCGAAATTAATCGACAACTTTCTACCACTCGATGCATGCCTCTGTGCATGCTTCTAATGCCACTAGAACCAAATTTCTTAATTATCGATGGAGAGCAAAGCGACAAGTTTAGTTTTTAATCTCTTCGTCGGAAACGGCTCATCTAAGCAAATTGTACATGTGAATATTATATTGGTTCTATGTTCCATTATGCAACGAATGTGCAATAAATTCTGGCGTAATTTAAACAGTGGCGTGTAATATGCGCTTGCGTAGATTATATTTAGACGTTTATAACGTACATACATGGGAAACGAATAAATATGAATTTTTAGAACCGAGTATTATAATTGGCGCCTGAGACATTTAATTTAAGTGATCGTCACCACCGGGATCTATTAATTTTTGCCGTGAGAGGAGGAAGTCACCAGCTAGAGTACCAACCAAGACACCTGCCACAAAGAATATAGGATTCTGCCGATAGCCTAGGGGCATTTGTAAGGTTGGCAACGCGAGTGGCGCCAGCTGGAGGCATGAGACAGAGAACTAGCGCCCACTTTCGTCTCCGTATCCCGCCATTCCGGCACGATTATTCGTTTGCAAATAAAACTGTTATATAGCTAGACGTGAAGTGATTCATTTACCTGGCATTCCCACAAGATCTTAGTTGTTGCTTGTTGCTAGAACTAGAGACTTTCTCTCCAAGCGAAAAGTATGGATCACTATGGTGAACAGCCACGAGCATCTTAAGCACCAACGATAGATATCAATTATTTGACCAAGACTTTTGAAATTAGAATATAGAATTTTAGAATATGTTAAAGAACATAGATTGAGCGAGAATTTCAGGTTAAGAACCATCAGTATAGACATTTGACTTAATTTCCCCGAAAAAAATTGTGCCATAAAAAAATTTTAATATTAAAATCTTAAACATATCATACATGACAACAAAATTAGGAATATTATGCATTGTATCTTGTATACTTGTCACAATCATCATATCATATGCATATGGCATGTTGTGTTAAATTACAATCCTAGAATTTAAAAGGATCCATTCTACGGATTAACAATAAAATATACTTACCCTTTTTTTTTTTGCTATAAAAGATATTTGTTCTAAAATATCTTGCAACTTCTTAATATTTAACTAGGAAAGTATTGTAAGACTATATTTAAAAGGAATAAAAATGCGAAACGAAAACTGACTTTCCTTTGTCTCAAGAAAGTCCTTTTTGAGAGTGGCACGCGGCAATGTCCTCGAGAGCCTTGAATTTATGGGCCTGCGTCGTCGAAGCCATCGGGCCCGGCGCACATGGCTCACCATGACCTAAAGTTCAGGTCCTAAACCTAAACAAGGTCTAGACTAGAGCCTTCCTCCGGGGACGACCAGTTTTAGTTTTTTTTATAGTATTGATTTACATTGCAGCGTTAAAGGCACTAGGGACGTTTGAATTTCCGATTGGTAGTTAGAATGTATCTAACACCTAGGTATCTAGTGAGGACAGAATCGATTAATCCGTATGTAAAATCGTTTACATTTACAATTTAATAGTTGGCAAGACTTAAATCAGTTAAAGTATAGTTAAAATTCGTTCATTAATGCCCATAGTTTTATGTAAAAGATGATTAACTTTATATGGAAAGGGTAATATAATATCAGTTAATAATCGAACATATGTCAGAGAACCGTTAATGTACACTGTATTAATCGATCTACTAAAGAAGATAGAGATTTGTATTATTAAAGATCTGTAAAAAGTATAATTACTTTTAACTTCTATGAACGATTATCGACGTCATAAAGATGGCAAAAGGTATTTAAGTACATCTATCTGCGTAATACTATTAATGTCACACTATTTAATACTGCTCATATTATTCAAATAAATCTACTAAATTTGCATGCTATTTAATAATACATATAAAACTGATTTATCTTTCTCATATAGAAACAGGAAAGAAAAGTGATAAAAAAGGTGGGAAGTCAGATAATTCAGAACAGCAACAACCATCTGGATCAAAACAACAGCAGCAACCATCTGGATCGGAACAACAGCAGCAACCATCTGGATCAGAACAACAGCAGCCATCTGAACCAAGACAACAACAACAATTACCTGCTTCAAGTCAACAGCAACAATGGCCACACGTATCAGGACAGCAACAACAACGGCCACCTGGCCCAGGACAAGAGCAACAACGGCCTCCTGGCCCAGGACAACAGCAACAACGGCCATCTGGCCCAGGACAACAGCAACAACGGCCACCTGGCCCGGGACAACAGCAACAACGGCCACCTGGCCCAGGACAACAGCAACAACGGCCACCTGCCTGGGGACAACAGCAACAACGGCCACCTGGTCCAGGACAACAGCAACAACGGCCACCTGGCCCAGGACAACAGCAACAATGGCAACCTGGTCCAGGACAACAGGAACAACGGCCACCTGGCCCGGGACAACAGCAACAACGGCCACCTGGCCCAGGACAACAGCAACAACGGTCACCTGGCCCAGGACAACAGCAACAACGGCCACCTGGCCCAGGACAACAGCAACAATGGCAACCTGGTCCAGGACAACAGCAACAACGGCCACCTGGCCCAGGACAACAGCAACAATGGCAACCTGGTCCAGGACAACAGGAACAACGGCCACCTGGCCCGGGACAACAGCAACAATGGCAACCTGGTCCAGGACAACAGCAACAACGGCCACCTGGCCCAGGACAACAGCAACAATGGCAACCTGGTCCAGGACAACAGGAACAACGGCCACCTGGCCCGGGACAACAGCAACAACGGCCACCTGGCCCAGGGCAACAGCAACAACGGTCATCTGAACCTGGACAACAACAACAACAGCCTCCTGGACCAGGACAGCAGCAACAACGGCCACCTGAACCAGGACACCAACAACAGCAGACATCTGAGTCACAGCAATTATGTGATTTAGAAACGGCAGTGTCTAAAACATCTTTGAGCAAACCAAGTGTGCCTATGGAAACTGCTTTAGAAGGTCTACTGCCGCATGTGGTAATATGATACATACGTGCAGTAATGGTATATTGTTATTTTGATACCTATAGTAACAATCAATATACTTTTTTATTTTTTATTTTTTCATTTAGCCACCGATTGTAACCAGAAGTTCGGTGACTGGAAGATATATTGTACCATATACATTGCAAAATCAGTACATGAGTCAAATACCAAAGAGAAGTGGTCTTGGTGGAGGGAGAGCGGGTAGACCTATTACGGTGGAGACAAATATGTTTAAAATTGTTTTTAATAAAAATTTTCAAGAGAACATTATCCACTACGACGTGGTCATCGAACCAGATAAACCAAAGTTTTTAATGAGGCCAGTTTTTGAGCTATATCGAAAGAAGAATTTTCCAAATAGGTACCCAGCATTTGATGGGAAACAAAATGCATACAGTGCGCAGGAGCTTCCATTTGGCGATCGCAGTGTAAGTAAACAATTCATGGTTTATTATCGCGCTTAATATTATTTATAATTTACGGCAAATATTTTCTATGTATAGCAAGATGTCATACGCGTGTATTACAAAAAAATTCAGTTTGATTATAATTTTTCATTCGTATTTATTAAAGTGAATATATTATTTTACAAGTTACGTTTAATAATTTTTTATAGAAAGAACAAGAAATAAAAGTTTTTGACGAAGAACGCCAACAAGAAAGAAGCTTCAAAATGTATATGAAAAAGGTTGCATCTCTTAATTTAGCATGGTTGAAAAATATAAAGTATGGTCTAGTTGAATTACACTCGGAACAAAGATGTGTGCAGGCTTTGGATGTTATTCTACAGCATGGGTCTGCAAATCACCATGTTTCAGTAAGTCGATTTACAATATTAATAATTTACGCGTTAGAATAACTTTGATAGCAGTATTAAACAATCCAAATTATAATAATTGTTTTTGTACCAAGAGAATTTAAAATGTATTAAAACTTAAATGTTTCGTTTTATTCAATTACTAATTAGAATGTATAATTTATGAAGTATAGTCTATAATTATGCTATAATAACATAAATTGTAGTAAATGCTACTGTTTATACAGGTGGGCAGTTCACTGTTTCCAGCTCCTGAACCAGGTAGAGTTGTATCAATATCAGGTGGTATGGATTTATGGATCGGTTTATTTCAATCTGCTATAGTTGGATGGAGACCTTACTTGAACGTCGATGGTAATACATTAGCATAATTGTATTTGTTTTATTCAACGTAATAAGCAAAACATATACAACAAATTTTTATTATACTTAAATATAAGTACGTTTAATGCGTTTAATTGTAATAAATTTTATATTTAGTTGCGCACAAAGCATTTCCTATGCCCCAGTCAGTTATTAATCTGATGAAAGAGCTTTGCCAAGATCCCAGAAGTCGTACACCGCTACAGCATGTAACTGCAAAGGATGTAGAATATAATTCTGAAAAGATAACGAAGTTTTTAAAAGGATTGAAAATTCAATATGAAATACCTGGTCAACCACATAGCAAAAGAACTTACCGTGTAAACGGATTAGTCGGCTGTCCAAGAAACAATGAATTTCGTTTAGACGATGGCAGTATGTGCACGGTTGAAAATTATTTTTTACAAACAAAAAAGTATAGGCTGGAATTTCCTGATCTACCCTGCCTTTGGGTAGGATCCCGGAATAGTGAAAAGAAAATACATTTACCCGTAGAGGTATATAAAGACAATTTACAATTTATGTTAGTATCATAAAAAAAAACATCGATTAATTTTTATTCGTGTTCCTCAGTTATGTACAATTGTGGCTGGACAAGTCACGCAAAAGAAAATGGATGAAACTCAAACGTCGAAAATGATTCGTTACGCGGCAACTGACACCCACACACGTAAACAAAGAATTATGAACGGCGTAAGGAATTTTATGCATGTATACACCCGTCAGGAATAGTACGTTTTTAACCGTATTAATGTCGACGTGGTTTTTTAGTTCGCAAAAATGAGATTAAACCAACAACCAACTTTGATGAAAGAGTTTGACCTTTCTGTCCAAGGGGAATTTGAAAAAGTACCAGCCAGAGTCCTTCAGGCCCCCAAATTAAAGTATAAAGAAAACGAAGTTAATGTATTTAAAGGAGTATGGCGTGCGGATAAATTTTTAAGTTCATGCGAATTACCAGACAATTCATGGACTATTTTGAATTTAGACAGATACGTTCAAGATCGTGAGTTATATGATGGTTTGCACAATAAATTGCAAGCCGGTGGTTAGTATATCGTTATTAAGCCGTTATCTATAACGCAACTGATAACAGAATTATAATAATAATTATTTCCTATGTTTTCCTTTAGGTAAATTTGTCAATATGTGGATTGGCAAAGCACTAACTCCATTTACGACTTTAAGTGTACAAAGAAATATTAATAATATCTTGCAGTATTTTACAGAGAAAAAGGAACAAAATTTAAGATTAGTGGTCGTAATAATTCCAAATTTAGACGATGCATACAGTAAGCAAAGAAGATTACATAATTCGTTCGATAGTGGGAACGTTCTTGAACAATTTTCTAATTTTTTTTTTCCAGGTATAGTGAAGCAAATTTCCGAGCTGAAAATAACGGGTGGTATAGTAACCCAATGTTTAAAGTCTCAAACGTTAAAAAAATTGAGCGACGCAACGATTACAAATATTTTACTCAAAATAAATTCGAAGCTCAATGGCGTTAATCATACATTTGCTCCTACATTTCGGTAATATTATTTTTCTTTAACGAGTATAATTTACGCGGCGTAACTATTAAACTTTAACAGTTTTTATTTTAATACGTTTCGTCCTAAACGTTTTTCGAGATATTTTTTAGGAGTACTTGCTAAGTTGAAAAAAAAAAAAATAGAAATGACGCTAACTGCGTATGAAATATTGTTTGTTTTAGGCCGGCCTGTTTAGCCGTACCATGTATGTTAGTTGGCGCGGACGTCACCCATCCATCTCCCGATGCTGTAAACATACCATCGATCGCTGCTGTAAATACCTTCGATTACAATTCCTTAAAATATCATCTTATTTAATATGCGCGCATCTTGATTACCATTTTTATAATATAGGTCGCCGCGAGTCACGATCCCAATGCTTTCCGGTATAACATTGAACTAAGACTTCAGCCGCCAAGAGAAGAGATCATTCAAGATCTCCAAATGATAATGCACAAGCAGTTGCTTTACTTTTTCCGGGCGACCGGGAAGAAGCCTATAAAAATTATCTTTTATCGGTAAATATTATTTAATAGGTACCCCATTATAATGTATATAGGTCGAAGGTACGGTTTAACTATAAAAAAAATGAACTGAACAAATATCTCTTTTCGCGTGTGTACAGAGACGGCGTGAGCGAAGGCCAACTTGCCCAAGTGATGCATTTTGAAATATCCGCGATAAAAAAAGCTATCGCGAATTTAGAAAAAGACGGTCAGCATAAAATAGCGCTTACGTTCCTCGTGGTGCAAAAGAGACACCACATACGACTTTTCCCTACCGATCAGAGGAATTCCGACGATAGGAATTTCAACGTGCAAGCGGGTACCATTGTCGACACGGAAATCACGCATCCAACTTTCATAGACTTCTATCTCGTATCGCACGCTAGTATTCAAGTACGTTAGCAGATTTCCGGTGTACCGTCTATATTATGATTTTTATTTATATTACGTGTACACTATAAACTTTTGAAAATTTATTAATACAAACGCTGACGATGATCAACGCTAGAACTACCGACGATTATAGCGTGTTCGTTTGCACCAAAGGAATTGAAACGATAGATACGCGATGAATTTTCAAAAAATTCGGTCGAGTAAATTTTTTAGAAGTTTTATTAGAAATGGGTAATTTCGACTGGTTTGGTAGTTCCAGCGTTAATCGTATATAATTAATTATCGGTAAAAATAATTTCTGCTTTCAACTAAGTTTGTCGATACGTTTAACGACTTTTTATAGGGTACTGCGAGGCCTACAAAATACAGATGTATATGCGATGAAAATAAGATGACGGAAGACGAAATTGAACAGCTAACATATTACCTTTGTCATATGTTCGCACGTTGCACAAAATCGGTTAGTTATCCTGCGCCTACCTATTACGCTCATTTAGCTGCTTTCAGAGCCAGAGCACTGATACGCAAGTAAGTTACACGCATAGATACATAATTTAATATAAGTGTGTATTAAAATAACAAATTGCTATATATCTGTAATTTACATATGTGCAGCGTTTCCTTAAACATGGAGAATCTGATAGGCGAGCAACAAAAGAACATGACTTTACAAATGACAAATTCACCGATGTTTTTTGTGTAAAAATTTATACATATATATATATATTATTCTATATTTTTGCTTTTGAAACGGACATGTTACTATGCTTTTGGCAATTTTTATACAATTAATTAATTAATATGTCAATGAATAGTTGTTGCATTATATTATTCGGTAAATCATATTATCTTTTATTAAAACGAGAATACGATATGTTTTATTTTATCATGTTAAGAAATAATTTTAATTATTTTATTCGAAACTTTTGATCGGCATCGCTAAGTTTCGTGACTTGTTCGTGAAATGGAACCTTAGCCGAAAGAATCACGATGCTATTCCTTTTATTTATATTTGAGTATGTATAATCTACTACAATCCGCGATGTAATCTGCTTACGTGTAACATTCAATAAAACTAATAAAAAATACTAAAAACTTTCTATGCACATTACCTATGTTTTCTGTCCGTAAATGTGTTTAAAATAAACCATTAAAGACATTTGTACCTTTGAAATTTCTGTTGCTGTTTTCATTCGTTAAAAACGTACGTACAAGGTTACGAAAATAAAAATTTCGTTACATTTTACTTCGTACGTCAATGGAATACTGAAATTTATTATTGAGACTGAATATAAAATTGATACACGGTACTATCATAACGAAACGTAGCTAAGAATGTTATCTGGAACGTCGTACTATCGTCGAATCGTAGTCATAGCAATCGATTCTCTTTAAACGCGACGTCCAACTAATATGGCGCATCTTGGTTCAGTGTCGGTATCTGGGATAACGATAGCTACACTTAATTAACTCTATCGTGCTTCCCAAGTCGTGTTCCGATATATTTATTTTATTTAAAGTCTTCTGATCGAGACTTTAAATCGAACATTGTGCCAGAGTATTGCTCGCATCACGCGTTCGTGTATTTGCATATACCATTCACCAGTGTAAACGTAAATTTTATCGATCGGTTAAACCGTTTATTTTCCACACTTTCTGTTCGTTGAATAAGCTGCTGGTGAAACGTTAATTCGCAGTGATGGGATTCGTTTGTTTCGATGCACACAACCTCAAAGTCCTTCGCGAGTTTTAAAGAAAACAAAAGTCGTGCAGACGGATCGGAAAACGAGCATATCGGCGATATTAAGCACCCACGTATGTTCTTACCTTATAATTACTTTGAACATGAAAAGAAGCTGACAACCGTTCAGTATGCATGCACATTTATTGGGAATAGAAAATACGGTCGTGGGCGTCGAGTGTTAACCTTAACGCGACGAAAAGATACTAGAATCAAAACGTACAGGAATTAAAATTGTAACGCGTGTCTTAATCCGTAGTTGCGTGAAATAAAATAGCGTGCACGTTCGATGATCATGCATGTACATCGCTTCCAAGGGGTCATTGCACGCCTATGTTCTATTCTCGTTGACACAGCATCGCGTTATGCAGATCGTACGAATAACGTATTACTACGCGTGGAATGCTCCCATAAAATTTTATATTCCGACTGTCGGTTTACAGCGACCGAAGGCATTCCAAATTGTTTCTCGTCGATCGCGACGAGGGGGGGAAAAAAAAAGGAATGCGCAAGGTTGCGAGCTCGTTCGTAGTATTTTTCAGATGCGACGGTTAAACGACAAGTTTCAACGTTACGATTGGAATTTTCAAAGTCGCGAACGCGGAATGAAAAATGGCGAAACGGGTATAGAAGTAGACGCGTTCTATTTTTATTTAACTTCCACGGGGGAAAAATAATTGAAATCGTACGTGATCGCGCAGGGGGGAAAGCTGATGCGCGAAATTTATGGGGGAAGTCGCAATTCCATTCATGGAGCTCGTCAGACTCAATGGGGTTTTGAGGACGCGTAGGGTGGGTTACAATCCCCTCCTATAGAGAAGATCTAAAGTTGAAGGTCACGTATCCCCTTGGAAAAGTTCTACGCCGAACAAGAAATTCGCTATTACACGCGGAAGACGAAACAACGATTTTTCAAACGTTACAGCGCCGTGGTTTTAACGATGTCGTTGTTTAGCACAGATAAATGCAATGTTTGAAAAGTTGGCTACATTGGTGTCGCGTTCCCTCTGTTGGGGTTAGGACTTGGGGCTTACAGAGTTCGGTAAAATGGTAATTGATAAACGATTGGAAGTCTGATTATTTACAGATTACAATTTGTAATCGACATATTGACTACGATCACACTACAGTTACCAAATGTAATCTCGACTCATTACACTTACAATTATAATCACGATTATAACCTAGTCATTACAACTAATACAGTTTCACGAATGCACGTAAAGCTTGCGAAATTTCTTCGATTCGTGGATTTTGTTAATTTCCAACACATGTACGAACAAAGCTGATTGTATATCGATCGTTCGTAAATTAGGTATTCGTAGTAACCGATTGATGCCAGAGGCCATAACGAATGTATTAACCAATTGACACCATTGTGTTTCGATTTATCGAAAAGGTTAAAAAGTCAAATAACATAATGAAACATTAACCCTTTACCATGCAATGACGAGACTATACCGGTCATTAAATCTGATATATTAAAATTAACACGTTTTCGTATTCGCGAAATAAATCTGTTCCTTGTTTGCGAGCATTGGAAATTTAAACATAATCAAATAGTATGTACGATGCGCAGGAAAACGTGAGATATATATGTTTTAATAAATATTGACTCCCAACGTACGAGTATTTTCGCGATTCAGTGGATCTTCGATTCTCCTTGCTCTCTTTTTGTTTTCTTCCGGCATCGGTCTTTCCTCGTTTCTTATCCTTTCACTGTCCCACCTTTATTCTCTTATTCTTCGTATCGGTAAGTCTCGTTTTCTTTCGTCGATCCTTCGTTTTCTCCCCCTCCCCTCCCCTCCCGCCGGTCCGAGTTCCTTTCGGTCTCCCCCTCTCCCCGCGCCCAGTAACTCGCTTGCTCTCCGCGCGAATGCTTCACGTGACCAGAACGGTCTATTGATTCTTGGAGGCAGTGCATGCGCCCTCGTCCTCGTGATATCTGCTGCCAAGGGGGTATTATAGGTACGCGGGCACGGTGGAAGCTCTGTGTCGTGTTCCGTTCGCCAACGACAGAGACGGGCAAGAGGGGCTGTCGGGTACATAGTGACGAAGGGGTGAATCTGGGGGAGGGACGAGGACACGGAAGGGAGAGTCTACGGAGGATCGTGGCCGTAGAAACTTAGTATCGTTTCGTGTGGCCGATGGTGCATGATACGTTCCGATCGTTATGATTACCATAGTTTTCTTCAGGTACACATACACACATCTTCTGTAAATTGGTGCCTCGCGTTTTTGGAAGCTTTTCCTTTCGATCTATAGTCTCGTGCCTACACCGGAAATCTGTCCGTACGCTCGGTGGAAATGTCTGGTCGCGCAACCGAAAACCAGATGTGTACGAAGTTATTGCGTTCAATTTTTATAACAAAAAAAAAAAGTGCAGAGGAATCTAGTCGAGTGGATGTGCACTCGTCCCCCTAAAGATAGTGCAGTTTCAAATATTGCGAACTTTCCGTTACCGACGATATCGTGCGTCCGTCTTATTGCGGCCAAGTATTTCATTTTTTTGCCACGGGTGTACGAATGGCTACCTAGTTTGTTTACGTGATTTCGGTTTCCCGTTCTTTCGCCTGGTTCGCGTTCTCGCGTTCGCCTTACGTCGTATAACCGACACGCAGTACGCGACGGTGTTGCTTCTACGTGTTTTTTTGAACATAGGTGAATCCAGTATGCGTAGTTTATTAATTTTGCGCGAAATACGTCGCACGTTTGGCGACACGGGCTGGTTGGTCGATCGACATTATTTTCGTTCTGCTTTTACCAAAAGTAAACAATGCCGCGGTGTGTCGCGCTGCACGCCAGTCGTGTCACCATTGTGACGAAACCTCCTCACGGGAAAATTAGTTTCCCCGTTCACTGTACCTGTCCGTAGGATGAATTAAACGCACGTTTCGTTTCAGCCGTGTGAAATATTAATTGTTTGCCGGGGTATGGTCGGTGGAAACGACAGTGAAGTCACAAGTTAAGTGACATTCGAAGATAGGTGAATGAGAACAGTCGAACAGAAGGACTTCGAGGAGAAGAACGTTTGTTGCGTCAACCGACATCGATTACCGTACACCAGTAATCGAAACGAACCTTTCGTATGTCGATTCCATCGACTGTACTTTCGTCGCGACGTCGAATCAATCAACGAATTGTTTTTTATTGCATCGGGCCAGTGACCCTTCGTAACGTAAATATTTAACGTATTTTTTTTAATTATGATTTGGCGATACGAGTTATTTTCTACGAAAACGCTCTCGAGTAAACGATATTCTTATCGTAGTTTATTTCTGCTAGCGAATTGAAACTTCTTCGCCAACCAATTAATGTAGATTCACGTTCGCGTAGTTCTGCGCCGAGGAAAGTTCTGGAACGGAGGAAATATTCGCATTTGTCCCGCTCGGTAACAGCCACTGGTATTTCAATCGAATCGCGTTCGATCGAAAAAGGGATAATCTTTTGTTACCTAAAATTCTTTGCACCAGAGTTGATTAAAGAATATATGGAGAATTCAGAATTTATGAATATTCTTCGCGATGTCGAACGTTCAAGACGTTCCGGATCATTCAAAATTCACGAAGCTTAAGGTTAATTGTTGCTAACAGAACGCTACCACCGTTACAAAAAAAAGTTCATTTCGAATAAATTATTACAATAGAGAAACATTTATTCCTTGGTAACATATCGGTTTTTATTTTCATTTCACATCTGAATTTGGTTAACCAAAATTTCGATTCCTATTTTTTAAAATTGATAAACGATAACTCTGTCTGTTGGATGCGAGCACGTGTGAAATATTTCTCTGGGAAAAATTTTAATGGGAGATTCTAGAAGCCAAAATAAGACGAAAATCCAGAATACCAATTTCTTGACTGAGGCTTCATTAACAAAATTAAAAAATTTCAAGTCATTATGAAAAAATTATTTTCGTTTGCGGGGGTCGATTACAATCATTTTTGGTCATTACACATACCCCCAAAATTGTACCCACTTTCGAGAAAAAAATTCGAGAAGGTGTGAAATTTTTCGACAAAATTCAAAAATTACAAATCGTTCTGGAAAAATTATTTTCGGTTGCGGGGGTCGATTACAAGCATTTTTGGTGAATACACATACCCCTGAAATCCTACCCACTTTCGAGAAAAAAATTCGAGAAGGTATGAAATTTTTCGACAAAATTAAAAAATTTCAAATCGTTCTGGAAAAATTATTTTCGGTTGAGAGGGTCGATTACAATCATTTTTGGTCATTACACATACCTCTGAAATCCTACCCACTTTCGAGAAAAAAATTCGAGAAGGTGTGAAATTTTTCGACAAATATAAAAAATTTCAAATCGTTCTGGAAAAATTATTTTCGGTTGAGAGGGTCGATTATAATCATTTTTGGTTATTACACATGCCCCCAAAATCGTACCCACTTTCGAGAAAAAAATTCAAGAAGGTGTGAAAGTTTTAGACGAAAAAAAAATTTTAAATCATTTTGAAAAAATTATTTTCGGTTGCGGGGGTCGATTACAATCATTTTTGGTCATTACACATACCTCTGAAATCCTACCCACTTTCGAGAAAAAAATTCAAGAAGGTGTGAAATTTTTCGACAAAAATCAAAAATTACAAATCGTTTTGAAAAAATTATTTTCGATTGCGGGGGTCGATTACAATCATTTTTGGTCATTACACATATCTCTGAAATCCTACCCACTTTCGAGAAAAAAATTCGAGAAGGTGTAAAATTTTTCGACAAAACTAAAAAATTTCAAATCGTTTTGAAAAAATTATTTTCGGGCGCGGGGGTCAATTACAATAATTTTTGGTGAATAGACATACCTCCGAAATCCTGCGTATTCTTGAGAAAAAAATTCAGTTCTGGCGGAACTTTAAACGTTAATAACCTTTTAACGAAGCCTCCATCAATAGATTGGTATTCTTGATTTTCGTCCTATTTTGGCCTCTAAAATCTCCTATTAGAATTCTTCCCTGGTTGATCGAACACCCTTGTACAGAGCGTTTCTCTTGCACATCCGGTTATCTTCGTCATTTTTGCTGATACAAAACAACGTATCGGGACAAAATTTATAGATCGTTCGTGTGTGATTTCAGAAAGGAGACGCGGTAAAAGCTCGGGGAAGCACGTGGACCATGCCAGGGCAAGAAGCGAAGTGGTGACCTAAAACTCATCCCCGGCCCTGACCCTCGATGCTTACGCTACGGCTGGTGTCGACTCACTTCTTGAAGCAGCCATAGGCAGTGCCCTTCGCCTCAGAGAAAGGGCCCGCTATGCAATGTGCCGTGATAGGGATATGAACCCAAAACTAATCGAGTCAAACGTTCCCATTTTAACGTCGTATCGGTTGCCGGCGTCGGCTTAAAAGTTTAAAACTATTTGAGAGAGGTTCCGCGCGGACTACGTCGTCGACGAAGAAACACTTCTTCGCCGACGTATTCTCAAATCGAGAATTTCGTGCTCAAGCAACCCCGTCATCCTGGTCCACGTGAACCATTTACCTCCTCCCCCTCCCTCCCCCACAGACATCGTTCCTTACCCTACTACGTTCGTACAATCTCTGTCCGTTCTCTTCATCTATCGATCCCCCCCCCCAGCTCCCTGTGATCGAGACTTCGTAGCTCGATAAGTGATCGGTGACGTATGAAAGGAAGAGACGACTCATCGCGAGGACAGCCAACCCGAATCGACGATAACCAGCCAAGAGAAACTTGCGGAAGGTGTAGCGCGAGGATAAGCTGCCAGGCTGAACTCCGTTTATTTCAATCTGTGGAGGGTCGCGAGGGAGTGCATTGTGAGTTAATTCTTATTTCTAAAGCTTCGTTCTCATTGGTCGGTCGCCGGCCGCGACGGACAAGCGATGTTCGGTGGTTGACTGAAAATTTTCCACGCACGTTAGACCCTCGTTTAACGACGAGAAATCGGATACCGCCAGTCGACGATCGGCAGGTGTCGTAACCGAATTCTATTTCGAGTTAACGAAGGACTATACCCGGGGTGTCAATTTTACTTTAATCAAGAACGTTTTTACGCGTTCGCCCAACAGTCGGCAACCAAATTGAAACTGAGTCACGTTTTAAGAACCTGAAAACTTAAAAACAATTGTTCGATCGGTTGCTATGTGACATTGTCCGATCTGACCGTAGAGAACAGCAAGTATTTAGAACCCAAAAAATAACGTTCATAAATACCATATAATTCGATCTTTTAGGTTATGTGTAACAGTTATTCCGAATCGAAGTTCTTCGTAACAGTTTTCGACCAGAACATTTATACAGGGTGTTCGGCCACCTCTGGGACAAATTTTAATGGGAGATTTTACAGGCTAAAATAATATCAATTTCTTGCGTGAGGCTTTATTAAACAGTTATTAAAAAATTTCAAATCACTCGGAAAAAAATTATTTCTCGGTTGCGGGGGTCAATTACAATAATTTTTGGTGAATAGACCTATCCCCGAAATCCTACCCACTTTCGAGAAAAAAATTCGAGAAGGTGTGAAATTTTTCGACAAAATTCAAAAATTACAAATCGTTCTAGAAAAATTATTTTCGGTTGCAGGTGTCAATTACAATAATTTTTGGTTAATAGACCTACCCCCGAAATCCTACCCACTTTCGAGAAAAAAATTCGAGAAGGTGTGAAATTTTTCGACAAAATTCAAAAATTACTAATCGTTCTAGAAAAATTATTTTCGATTGCGGGGGTCAGTTACAATCATTTTTGGTGAATAGACCTACCCCCGAAATCCTACCCACTTTCGAGAAAAAAATTCGAGAAGGTGTGAAATTTTTCGACAAAACTAAAAAATTTCAAATCGTTCTGGAAAAATTATTTTCCGTTGCGGGGGTCAATTATAATAATTTTTGGTTAATAGACCTACCCCCGAAATCCTACCCATTTGCTAGAAAAAAATTCAGTATGGTCGGAACTTTAAACGTTAATAACTTTTTAACGAAGGCTCCATCAACAAATTAGCATTCTTGATTTTCGTCTTATTTTGGCTTCTAGAATCTTCCATTACAATTTTTTCCAGGGGTGTCCGAACACCCTGTATAACGGTTTGAAACAATTATTTTCTGAACTCTCGCAAGCCCCGACCATAATCCTTTGACACATAACGATTGTTCTGACGGTTTTCGGTAAACGGTCGCGATCAGACAATAGGGATCGTTGTGCTCGATGCACACGCTCGATGGTTTATTTACACGAGTTAGAGGACGCAGTCGTTGTCGCAGTCCTCTCGTATTATGAGAATACGACGCGTAGAAAGTTTATCGATCGCGAGCCACTCACGAAGAAACGTTATATAGCAGGTACCCTTTGTTCGAGGCGCGATCGTCGACCGTTAATAAACGTACACTGGGTAGTCGAAGAGATTGCCCCTGGATGGAATTCGCATTTGGCGAACATAATTTATGGAAAAGGTTATTTCGCTGAAATGCCTCGTTTCTTGCAATTAAACCTGTACCGTCAGATTTGACGCGAACGGGTAATTGTTTTCCTTGTTAACGCGAAATTAATTGACAAAGGACAGGGAGAAAATAATAATTGGGAAAGTATCGTTGTTCACTTTTGTATCGAATTGTTTGAATATCATCAATATATGTGTCGCATCAGTCCCGTCGCTATCAGTAATTGAAACGCCGTTGTTTCCAGTACGAGCCGACCGGGCGTGAAAGTAGAAGCTCGTTTGTCCGTTCTGTGGTCCGTTTAATGGGGGTAGAGAAAAACTCTGGTGTTTGTCGGTTTGATCAGTGCGGCAGCGGGTCGCGGTGTAGGCAAAGTGGGATGAGACGCCCTCAGCAAGATCATCATCATCAGCATCACCACAACAACCACCACCACAACCACCATCACCATCACCACCATGGATCTTCGACGAGCCCTACACGCTCTAGACAAGCACTCGACAAGGTAATACACTCTTTAAATCTAATTAATGTTTCTTTCCGCCATCGATATTGGTTTCGAACGAATGGTAACTCTTTACGTTCCCTGCGATCAGGCAATATTTTACATTACGCTGCTTGTTTTTACAGGATTAAAATTTGTACGAACCAAACATAATCATACATGAATTAAATTTTGTTTCATAAACGTAGAGGAAATTCTAAATAAGTACTGTCCTCCGCTGACTTACAAGTCCCGTGTGGCAGGAGCGCGAGAAAAGTAGAAGGGATACACCTATTCCCACGTACACATCGGACTCTGGTTCGCTATTCGCCGCGGCAGTTGCACGCGCATCTGAACTGGCTGAGAGCAAGGGAGCAAGATAGATAGATGGGGCGGTCCGGACTCCTCTCGCCCCTGTGCCGTCCCGCGGGACTTCCAAGTCAGCGGACCACACAGTATATCGTTCGCGAAATAAATAAACGTTGGTCACGCCGCGTTTCCGAGAAGAAGGAACCTTCGAGTTGTTGTGACGGTTCCGCTCTAGCTCGCACGAGCACCGACCGTTGGAGTCGCTGACGTCATCGTGTAGAAAAAAACATTTCTTTCTCCTTCGAAAGTATAACGACAGATACGTAAAGTTCGGCCTGCGTTCCTAACCTCTATTTTCGCATCGGTTCGATCGTATCGCTGAAATGAAATTAAACGTTTCAACGGTTCGCTCGATATTTTTTTTTTTACGGTAAACGGTTTCGTTGCTATTTTCGCAATTACAATTGGACGATGCTTGACCGAAGGACGAGTCCCGTTTGGCGAAAGTGAAACGCGTACTGGCAATATCGTTGCTGGGCCGTAACGGCGGATCCACGAGGATATTCGGCGCGCGGCTGGACCTGGTGGAGTCGTACCTAGACACGGGCGTACCGTTCGTGGTGCATCGACTGTGCAGTTACATCGAGGCCCATGGATTCCAAAGTGCCGCCGTGTTCCGTCTGTCCGGAGGTAGCCCGAGATTGGCCGAGAGGCTGAGGGCAGCCTTCGAGAGAAGAGGCGATGCCGATTTGGAAGCGGCTGCGTGTCCACCGACCGCGGCTACGCTTCTACGCCAATATCTCAAGGAACTGCCGCAACCTGTCGTCCCGTCGACGCTCGTTGCCAGGCTGCTGACCATTCATGCTCGTAAGCGTTTTCTATTAATCCTGCACGATCCATCGTTCGCTGTAAAACGATACGCGAAATTTACGAGAGCACCTTGCAGAGAATTATGGGGACGATCGCGATCGTTGGATCGGTTTGACGAAAGAGCTTCTGTCCAGCCTACCGTCCTCTCACTATCGCTTGCTCGGCTACCTGGCGATCTACCTGAGCAAGTACGAAGCCAGGCATGGACGAGGCGCCGGCGTATGCGGCGTGTTCGCACCCGTGATCCTACCTCACGTTCCACCTGCCACCACGCTCCTGAGGGACATCCTTGCTGAGGCTTCCGAACTCTTTCCCGACTGGTAAGTTATAAATTGTTCTATACCAGCGTAAATAACGCTCGTCCAAAAACGTTGAATAAATTTATTTAAAGATAATTAGATATTCTACAGGAGAAGACGATCTTACCACGGTGGTGCCTTGGTTATTGACCGACGCTCCAGGTCGAAGGTAGTTAGCTCTTCCAGTGTATCTTGTGATAGATTTAAACACGTAAACACAGGTGGCCGTACAAATAAGCGCCCGGAATGCCAGTTCCATGAACAACCGGGGGGAACCGGCAAATTTCCAAGGCATCGCTGTGTGTTTTATAGCCCGCGTCTTTTCATTCTTCTCTTCCTGTCGGTTGACACTTTTGGTACTATACGGTGATAACTTGATGGCTAGGCATGCCGATTGGCCGTAGCTTAATAGCAACGCCTGCTCTCACACGCATTGTCGTTATTGGCTGAGTCGTACAGGGACAGAGTAGGATAGGAGAAGACTGAGAGGCATTGGCGTAACCGTACGCTAAAAATACTAGCCATGAATGGAACAAAAGTGTATATCTCGTGGTTATGGAGACCCTGCTACTATGTAGCGTGACGTCAGAGCGGGCCTCTATGGAGGGAATAAGGCAGCGCGTAGACTTTCTCTCCTTACCCTTGCACCGTTTAGTTTGTGGGTGCCTAGCCAACAAGTCATCTCTGTATACGTGTCTTTTTACGATTCTTAATATCTCTATTAAAGCATATACGATAAACATGTTGGAATCCGGGTGGTCAAGTAATGCTCCTTTTGTATCATAAGAGTTTATTCATTTACGTTGAACTCGTGCCGAACTCAACTATGAAGAATAACGGAATTTGCAATGGAAATTCATTCTTGGACAAGGCGGTAACACCCGCAGACTTCTTGTTCAACTCTTAAGGCCCTGGGCCCCGCGGTCCGGAGGTATACAGGATGTTCGGCCAACCCTGGGAAAAATTTTAATGGGAGATTTTAAAGGCTAAAATAAGACAAAAATCAAGAATATCAATTTCTTGCGTGAGGCTTCATTAAACAGTTATTAAAAAATTTCAAATCACTCGGAAAAAATTATTTTTTTTCTCGAAACTCGATAGGATTTTAAGTGTATGTCTAATGACCAAAAATGATTGTAATTGACCCCCGCGACCGAAAATAATTTTTCCAGAACGATTTGAAATTTTTTAGTTTTGTCGAAAAATTTCACACCTCGAATTTTTTTCTCGAAAATGACCAGGATTTCGGGGGTCTGTCTATTCACCAAAAATGATTGTAATTGACCCCCGCGATCGAAAACAATTTTTCCAGAACGATTTGAAATTTTTTTTTCTCGTTGAAAAAAGGCACCTAATTATATTTTCGGTAAGGAATTTTTTTCTCGAAAGTGTGTAGGAATTCGGGGGTATGTATAATGACCAAAAATGATTGTAATTGACCTCCGCAACCGATAATAATTTTTCCAGAACGATTTGAAATTTTTGAATTTCATTGTTAATAACTTTTTAACGAAGCCTCGTCAAGAAATTAATATTCTTGATTTTCGTCTTATTTTGGCCTCTAGATTCGCTCGTTAGAATTTTTCTCAGGGGTGGCCGAACACCCTGTATATGTCTTAGCAATAGTAGTGGAGGAGGACCCTTAGATTTAGTGACTAAGGAGCCTTGTGACTAACAGACGATGACGTATCGATGTTTGGCCTATTGGTCATCCGACAAACATATTCGTTCCAATTGTTAGTGAATGCAATAACAATAAAGTTAATCTTACGGTATAGTTGACGCTTTTAACAAAACTGTACATCGCAATCCCGTTTGTCCCTAAATAGCTAATATCTATTCCAGCGTGGTGCAATAAAATGATTTGTTAGGAAAAAAAAAAAAGGAAGGATAAACGAGTTCACGATTCGTGCGGACCCCGTGTTGGAAAACACACGTTGCGAGGCAATTACGAAACTGGCCATTATCGCATAGTTAGCACTTCGCCGGAGCTAAATCGATCGGTCCACAACCTACGCACGTTGTAAGCACGTGCCGAAGGCGCTGGCGTCGGATTCACTCGCGTGCATCGTTTCGACGCGAGTCGAATTCGGTCCCTCGGTACGAGCAGGTACGATTTTCTCCGCGACGAGTGCATCGAGACACGCGAAGCACTTCGTACAAACGAACAATAATTATGTCACTAAATTTATAAAATCGTCGAAGAACTTAATAATTTTTACTATCTTTTAGGAATTTGATAAAGAAACGGATATCGACGTCGATGGTTGTTTCACAAAATAAAGTTTCTTCGTTACCCCCCATACGTTTCTGGATTGTTCTCAATGTCAGATACAGGTCATGCTATCATAGATTAATGAACAGGTCTTGACATTTACTATTACACCACGATGATAAATATGATAATTTTAGGGATTAATAGTCCAAACGTGATACAAGAGGTCTTGCAGTATGTTTCTCCATAATAAAAATTTTTCTTATTACGATATCTTTCTTACAGGTCCGTCCATCGGTAAACACACTCTGCGTTATAATTATTTAATTTAACGAGGACGAGGGGATATCGTTTCTATGAAAAAAGATTTCAGGGCCCCCGAGGTTAATCGACCGTTAGGTGAAATTTCAGCACAGCGAAACTTTCACCGATCGGCACGTCGCGTGCATCGAATTCTTTTCTAATCGGTTCGTGCGTCAGCGGGAATTTACATCCGTAGAATCATTCGTCGACCTTCTGCGATCGATGCCAATAATCGAGTCGCGCGGCGTTCGTCATCCTGTTGAAAATACGCGTCATGGACCTGATGTAACCTTGTTTAAATTATTCAACGTCGACGGACGTTCTTGACGCCTCCATATTTATTTCCCTTTGATGTTCGTGGTGCCCGCTTCTCGCATAACAACGTCGCGAATTCATTTTTCTCGCGATTCGCCATATCGAATAACCAAAATACGTACAGGAGCAAAAGAAATACGCATATTGATTATAAATAGACCGCGGATGTTTATGCATTTATGGGAAATTTTAATTTTCAAAAAAGATACGAAGCAAGATACGAATTAATATATTTAGGGATTTAAACAACCCTCTACAAAGCTCTCATTACGTTAATTCTATTAATCAAAATATGAATTTCCATAACAATCCGTAGTCTAAGTATAAAGTATTATTTTAAACGGGAGTGGCTCGAAAGAAATTATCTAGCCTCTAGAAAAATGTCTATCGAGCCCCGCAGACGATACAACGTATATCGTCTTCGATTTCAAGCAATTCGACCTACGACACCTCTGACACACAATACCCCGCATAGGTACATATAACGATTAAAACCAGATGCCTATCTCGGTGTCGATTGCACCCGTCGTGACAAAGAAACAATTAGTATTTATAACGCTTCGAATGCGTTGGAAGATTTTTTTTTTCTTCTATGCGTTCGACGTACTTTGGTTCGATGTAATTAAATATGAAAAAGAAGCTGCGTATCAACGAAGCTTAAATAACTGTGAAAATTGCTGTAAGTTGGTCTTATTGCTCATCAATCGTTCGATTGGAACTTTGTCCATCTCTGTTCAACGACGGGTCAATCTGGTGTAAGGATTAGGTTCACAGTCGATCAGATCGATATTATACGCGACGAGCAATAATTGATCGGTGTTAATATCGTTTCATCGATCTTTTTTTATAACGGTTTTCCGGTCGAAAACTGAGGATCGGTCAGTTTTGCTCGTCCGTGCCAACAAATTTTCCATTGTGATCCGTCGCGGTGGTTGGGTTCCGAGAATACCGGTTTCCTTAGATCAGACACGTGGCGCAATAAAGGCGATGCGCTATTAAAGTTACATCAGATTTGCCAACGAACGATTACAGCAGAAGTTTCGGCGGGATCGGGTTTTTCTTTTTTTTTTTTTTGTGGCAAAAATTTTATTTCGATACTTTGGAATTGCGCAACAGTCTATTCCCGGCGCTGGTCGCCATAATATCGGCGTTATTTTTATAACAAATTGTTTCAACCAGTAACCACGCAAAATTTATTTTTATTCCACGCTTCACGCCTTAATAAATAATTGCACCTGTTATTTTACAACATACCTAATTAAACGGTATTGCAACGCCGGTCACCGGTGACCACCACGGCATTCAACGTGTTAACAGAATAAAAACATATTCTTCAACTAATATTTAATTGTACGTAGCATATCGATGTTAAGTACAAATAAATCGTAATCGTAAATTAAATACGTTCGGTCTTGACGTAGGTCACTGATATAATTGCTGGCAGAAATAGCGTAAGCTCGTTAGCTTAAGGTATCAGAGATGCTTGTTCTTTTAAGATGGAAGAGATTGTGCGTCAGATGAAGCGACCTTGACATAGGCGAAATATTTTGTCCATATATCACGTGTGATGTGGCGAGGTAACCCTACCCACATATTCTGGTTGAATTTATCTTAACTTCGCCGGCAAGCTGCGTAGTTTCTCGGTTTAGCTCGAGGGGATAAACCCGAAAATATCACGACACGTGATCACGTAATTCGCAGTTCGATCGGAAACGTATTTCCTCGTGTTATTCCTAAATCTTTACCCGTTGACGAATCGAAATTTCTCGCCAATATAATTTTATTCCGAGCTTTTGAAATCGCAAAATTTATCCGGCTATGGTTTTCTCGTAAAAGATTGTTTACTCGTAACAAGATTTGTTTGTATTTTGAAACCGAAAATGTATCGTCGGGAATCGTCAAAATCTTCCGAGACTCGAGTTCTATTTTAAAGTACTTTTTTTTTGTGCATAAATTGATGCATTGTTGCATCCTCGTTAAAAAAATATCAGGATCCTCAGGTCGGAAGTGGATCAGTTTGTAGGTTACGTGTTCTGTAACGTCGATAAAGCAGTCGATGAATCGTTCGTCGGTAAAGAGAGAATACGAGCCAAAAATTGAGCCACCTTCGTCAGCGAACTGTTAGGCGACTCGCATTTTTTCTGCGACAACGTCCATACACGGTTTCTTCCGCCGTATTCTCGCAAACCTTGAGCCTGTCCACAAGATTCGTTGCTGCTCCCGTTCACCCTGAAGAGAGACGATTGTACGATCCTGACTTCCTCGATCGGTGAAAGTTGGAAAAAATTCTCCCGCGTGAAGTGCACGCGGAATGGAAAATTCCAGCGCCCTTAACCTTCAAAGCTGTTTTTCACGACGCCGTATCCGATTCGATTGATTATTCACGGGCGGTCGAAACGCGTCGGTGAATAAATTTGAATGCTTACGATACCACAACACACGTGGTCCCGACTACATTACAACCATCTTTATAAAAAATAGGATAACAAAAAAACTTGAAATTTAATGATAGCTAAATCGAGGATCATAATTTACAGCAAGGAAAAACATTTTGCAACGCGTATAAAAGCACAGAATGAAACGGGAATCTTATAAATGTGTTTCGGAATGAGGCTCGTCGATCTTCATTTAATTAGAAAGGTTTTTCTGAGAATAGCATCGTTGAATTGTTTCTTGGTTCGGTTCCATGTTGTAAGCGAGTCCCAGCAAGAATGCATGGTATTGGAAAAAACTACGGCTAATGACATAACGACATCTTCATCAAGAATCTAGTGTAGAAATAAAAACGTTAAATTCCAGGCGGTTAAAATAAAACAAAAAACTGCTATCTGATAGTACCAGTACTTTACTTTTTTTGCAGTAGGTTATGTTAGTAGGTTAGGTTAGGTTATAGTTAAAAACTCCTGTGATTCAAAAAGGCTGTCTGACCGTACCAGTACTTTTCTTCTTTTGCAGTAGGTTAGGTTAGGTTATAGTGCAGGTGTATTTGACCAGTATTTTGTACGATTAGAGAATTGATCATTTCGAGTATTAACCTATAATGCATCCGACAACTTTGCAGAGCGTTCGCCATTTTCGATATTCTATGGTACGCGTGCGCGTAATTATTTCAGATTTCGAACCTTGATTGAATAATATGCGACGCACCATGCGAATACTCGAGTCTAACGAAACGATCTGTAGATATCGAATTGGTATTGATTGGTATTCGTGACTACATATTGAACTTGATCTCGCAGTTAGTCACGAGTGATCGTGCCCAACAGCGTCCTCTCCTCGCCGTTGCAGCGTCTCTTTGCATTCTGCTCATTCAAGGCAGCGATCCAGCAATGACGTAACGTCCCTAATAGGTTTCGTCGGGTTTTAAACGTGGCCATGTATACACACGGTTTACCCGGGATCGTTACAGTGTGTTTCTGTATCCGTATTCGAGAGAAGAGCAGTTCGGTACGAGCCGGTTTCGGTGGGACGCGTGTCCGCCAATGAAAATAAGTCCTCTCTCTACGCGAAACACTCAGTCGTGCATTCGACGTACAGATCGAATCGTCGATACGCCTATGGATGCGTACTAATTAACGTCGTATCGTTTACCTGATTAAAATCTTGAAAATAGTATTATTATTTATACATCGTTCATCATGAATGAAATGGTTTTGGGAGTCTTGTTTTTTGCAAATATTTTATTTTTCGTTTCGTAGTTCTGCCTCCATTGTGAAAGATCGTTCGCAATTCAATATTTGTTAGTTTTAGAAACTTTTCTGTAACCTCATACTGAAGAGGGCCGTAAATCAACGGTCGAAACGTTTTGCGATAACAAACCACGCGCGTAAATGCTACCAGTAACCGTATTTATTGTTACAAAAAGAGTATATGTAGCTTCGATGATAAAAAAAAAAAATAAACCTCAGCGTATTCGATAATAAAACAAAGATACAAGTATGTTTTATGGTCGAATAATTGATACGCTTGTACTTTAACAATACAGAACATCCAAAGCGTATTATTATTAAGTAAATAGTTGAAAATCAATTTCCCTTGAGAATTTAACTTCGTCCATTTTTCCATAAACATTTGCTTCGAATTTTACCCGTGACACGATGCTTTCTCGATCATTCTTCCAATCCTAACCTAAAAATGCTGAATGGGTTTCGTGCCCGGAGATCGTAGCGAGCTATTAAAAGTGAACTATTGTTTAACGATCTGAGCCATGTGTTTTTGGACGTTTTCATACCGGAAATAAAAATAAAAATACAAGTATGTTTTATGGTCGAATAATTGATACGCTTGTACTTTAACAATACAGAACATCCAAAGCGTATTATTATTAAGTAAATAGTTGAAAATCAATTTCCCTTGAGAATTTAACTTAGTCCATTTTTCCATAAACATTTGCTTCGAATTTTACCCGTGACACGATGCTTTCTCGATCATTCTCCCAATCCTAACCTAAAAATGCTGAATGGGTTTCGTGCCCGGAGATCGTAGCGAGCTATTAAAAGTGAACTATTGTTTAACGATCTGAGCCATGTGTTTTTGGACGTTTTCATACCGGAAATAAAAATAAAGATGCAAGTATGTTTTATGGTCGAATAATTGATACGCTTGTACTTTAACAATACAGAACATCCAAAGCGTATTATTATTAAGTAAATAGTTGAAAATCAATTTCCCTTGAGAATTTAACTTTGTTCATTTTTCCGTAAACATTTGCTTCGAATTTTACCCGTGACACGATGCTTTCTCGATCATTCTCCCAATCCTAACCTAAAAATGCTGAATGGGTTTCGTGCCCGGAGATCGTAGCGAGCTATTAAAAGTGAACTATTGTTTAACGATCTGAGCCATGTGTTTTTGGACGTTTTCATACCGGAAATAAAAATAAAAATACAAGTATGTTTTATGGTCGAATAATTGATACGCTTGTACTTTAACAATACAGAACATCCAAAGCGTATTATTATTAAGTAAATAGTTGAAAATCAATTTCCCTTGAGAATTTAACTTCGTCCATTTTTCCATAAACATTTGCTTCGAATTTTACCCGTGACACGATGCTTTCTCGATCATTCTCCCAATCCTAACCTAAAAATGCTGAATGGGTTTCGTGCTCGGAGATCGTAGCGAGCTATTAAGAGTGAACTATTGTTTAACGATCTGAGCCATGTGTTTTTGGACGTTTTCATATCGGAAATAAAGTCCAGTTTCTCGTCACTTTTTATCAAATTATTTGGATCGATGGTTGGTGAAAGATTGGTATTAAAAAATGTTCCAAGTGTTTCCTTTGAATTTGTTTCACATTTAAAGCACATTAATATAATGGTTTGCAACGATTGGCCGTGGTCGAACGTTCGTCGAGGAACGTTGTAAATCGTTCGAAGCTGGTTTTGTCGTGAAAACGAAGTTTCAGGAAATGCGTTTTCGTACCGAGTGCTCGCGGTCGAGATGAATCTGCGCGTCCTGTTGCGATTTTACGAGATGTAGTTCCCCGCTAAATGTACATCGTGGACCAAAAATAACGTCGTTGACGTCAGGATGCTAAATGCGCGATCACAAGGTGCCTAAGCATCGGGGCAACGAGAACCATTCGCCCGTCGTGACTCGTTATTTCGTACAAATAACAGATGGTCGGTATCGAACAAGCATCGATTCACGGGTTTCTCTAGACAGTCTAATTGTTAATACCTATAGCAAGGTAGCAAGCAAATATTAAGAAGACACGGTGTAGTTGACGATATTTGTGAATCAAATAAGATAATACTGGTCAACAGCGAATAAGTGTTCCTATAAGTTTTTATTTTTACCCTAATTACGAAAATCTACAGTGGTTTGATGTTTAAAAATTTTTTAAACTGATCCACTTATTTTCTTCATTTAATGATTACGATATGCCGCTCGAAATACATCCGTATTTACCGAATGACTAAATGAGTTCATAATTGGTGTCAGAACGTTTTATCTTTTACAATTTCGTGTGTATTTGCAGTCGGAAATAATGTATTATGTTCTCGGTCTTTATCGGTGTCGTCATTCATCACAGGATTCACTTGTTTACCGTTTTAAGATTTTATTTAATGCCTCCGCAGACCTTATAATTCTTGCGGGATATCGAGCATGAGACACGTTATAAATTATCGTAGACACGTGTTAACACAACCCCGGAAAGTAAATAATAGTGTCTGGCTCCAGAACAGCCGGTTTTAATTGGGCACATAATCGAGGTAGCATTTATTTAAATTTAAATTTAATTACAGTATATTTTAAACGATATAGAAACCGGTATTGTATACATTATACGTGTTTTGAAACGTTTATAACAAATGAACATTAACACAAAATGTTATCGCACGACAAAAAAGACTGATGTCCGCGTCTGACTCGAAACGATCTAATTCTCCTTGTCGAGATGTTTGCGTCGACCGGCGCACAAGCGGTCAGAGACTGGCTAAATTTTACCCGAACAATAGATAACCGTCAACACCGACGTACTTTATTCGGGGGAACAATCAAATTTTAAGTTCGTCCGAGAAGTATTTTTCACGAACATAGAGCTTATATCGAAACAGTCGCTACATTAACCGCGAAGCTGTTTGCTGCAAGACAAGCTTCGAACCGGTTCTGAGGTGTTTGTATATTCTGACGCACCGTAGGAAACCACGCGTGGCTCGCGAGGCGCTGCTTATCAACCATTGCGAAGAAAAGAGGACCGCGAGACGCTTCCTTCCTACGCGTTCCTCGAAACGTTCCATAACATTTTTTTTCTAAGGGGAAACGGACAGGGTGCTCGCGAAAAGATCATTTTCTCGACGATGCCGAGGTTGCATTGGTAAACGTTGTCGTTGGCGGTTTCGAGCGATCGTGATTTTGAAATCGATCGGTTCGCGGTCCGCGATTGCCACGAAATCGTGTTTCCCTTCTCGACGACGGGCACGGACGGAGAAAGGGTTTCCATTCGATCGTTCGAGGCTGTCACGTGCGCATAATACGGCCTTTACGGAAAGCAGAGTCACGCGCAAAGACCCACACCAAGATCGGTGTCAGTTGCAGCGGCGCGAGCGCGCCATAATATAGACGAGGCACGGACCGGCGACTGGCGCAGTCTGATCTCTGACTCGTTCGTGCCAGCATAAGCGTTCCGTTCGGTGCTTCGAAGGCGTGTTTCACGCATCGTTCGAGACCCCGCGGTAAAACGTTGGCGCGCCCGTGAACGTGAAATCGTGCGAAATACGGTTTACCTTGGCCCCTGTGCCACGCGACGCTTTTAAGCGGATCTGCATTTCTGTTATGCGCCGTGCGGCTGTCCGCCGTTCGCGAACGACCGCGCGTGCTTGAAACTACCGTTTCAGTGCGGCTTCGGGTACGTGTTGTGTGTGTTTGCCCAACCAAACTGTGTACCCTCGCCGTTACCACAGCCGATCGAAGAACACTCTCTTTCTATCTATCGCCATCTAGTACTACGGACAGACAACCATAAAGACCATAAATGTTTCATCGAATCACCGAGAGACTCGTCTTCGCGCCGGTGGTCCGCCATTGGAAAAGAAAGTTGGTGTTCGTGATTACATGAGTGGCCGCTATCGGGAAAAGGGATTCGCGTGCAGTGAGTTTTCTACGTGTTTTTTTTTTTTTTTACATTTTTTTTTTTTTTTGTACATTTTTTTGTATACGTATGTATTTTTTTTTAACGCAGCATGGCAACCGAACACGCGAACGTACGAATCTATGCCATATTTCTTGAGGAGTCGCGTGGTCATACTCCCCCATATTAACTGTATCTCATTCGCTCTCGCTCCTTCGCACCTTCGTCGTCAATGTACACAAAGTCGAGAAAGCTGGAGAGCAGAGACCGCGAACGTTTCATTCGTACTTACAATAGACAACGTAGACGGAACGTGTACCAAATATACGATTCACATTTTTATTCAACGAGTAACGGATACAAGCGTTGTTTATAATTTAAACAAATATGGATCCCATTACGTAACAAACCATTACTTCGTGCAAACGGAACACAAATTTTCTTTAACCTATTTCATGCTGCCTTTACCAGTATGCGATAAGTAATGCAGTCGTATCTTTTAAGGTTATACACGAATAATTTACATTTTGTTTGTAACACGATGGTTTTACTACGCGAATCAAGAATGTTGAAAAGGACTCTATTAGACGAGTCGAAGAAATAAATTTAATAATCGCTTGCTATTGAAATTACACGTTTTATTTTCGCACGTACGAGTCAGTGGCGAATTCTAACCTCACGGGGCCCCATCTGGAGGAAAACCGAATAAACAACATTTTCAAATTCAATCTCATTTGTTTTAAGACGGGCAAACAAATAGCATACATTTCGGGCCAAATGGTCCCGAACAGTCCCAAAGCAGTTCAGTTGTCTGTGATATATCGGGCCCCGCCCAAACTCGTCAATGTTTAACGCTATTTAATAGCTCGAATCGAGTACCCACATAACCCTAATTTGTAATATAAATTCACAAAAAAAAATTTGTTTCGTATAGAAAATGTACGAGAAAGGTAAATTGTAGTATAATTTTGGAAAATCAGGAAAATGAAATTGTAATCGAAGAGAAACACCTGGGAAAAATATATGCTTGCGAATAAAAGACCTTGCAGTATATTAGAAAGAACATTGTCATTGAGTGTTCTAAAACAAACCATATTTGTCAGTCACTGTTCAAGATACATATGTATGTAATTATTAGAAATATTCATTGTCTAGAAAACAGAGCCAGACTTTTTGCTCGTAATGGTCTGGTTCTATTTGCATGACAATAACGATGAATAAATAATTCTAAGTTGAAAATGAATTTTAATTACTCATTGTTTCTTTGTACTTTTAACCGATGTGCCCCTAACAAGTGGCAATCCGATGATCACACGAATCATAACGTGACATTAAGCCGTGAATCTATATAGTTCAAGGTTTCTAATAATTATATCTTGAAATTGTTATTAATTTTTTTTGTTTTGGAACATTCGGTAACGTAAACCCGTCGACGTATTTCGTATTTCGAGGCCGTCGAAATCGGTGAGATCGACGTTATTGAAAATAATTAGCATTCTCCAAAGGTAACAAATCTTTCACGCTCCCATTAACACGTTGACTGCCATGATTGCTTTCTGCTTCTAGGTAAATGTTCTCGACACTTGTTCAAATTATCGTGGAAAAAAACAAATGTATTCCATAATTCAACGGCGTATGTACTAGTTATTCTGTAGCATTTTTACCGACAGTTTAAAAACATTAAGATTCTTTTCACGTGTGCTGTCAACTTAATCACAGAAAGGCACTGTTTTATAATTCTAACCTGACAATAGCATTTACTTTATATTTCATAATTTTTATCCAGCCGACTCTTAAATATAATAATTGCGATCGCTTTTAGAAAGTAAAATTACGATTGTTTAGGGAAAGTTAACTTTTCCTTCCGCCTTGATAAAAAGCAATAATATATTATTGAAAGTCTCGTAGTAATGTATATCTTATTAGTAACTTTTGTTATTATCTAGTAACTTTTCAAAATATTTATATTTTGATTAAGCATTACGTATTCCAAATACGAGACGATGTTCGAAATGTTATTCGGATAACCTTGCATGCGGTTCGACACGGTTAAACGAACTTCCGTTTCGTGCCATTTATTTTAGGTTAGCTTGGATGTTCCGTAATTACTTCGAAGCTCGCTGGTAAACATCGCTGAGACATTCGAGGTTATAAAGTTGATCCTTTTAGCGGTAAATTACACAACAAAATCCTACCGTTGTTTCGAGGTAGCGTAATAGCAATAAAGAAGGTAATTCGATTTGAAATAATAGTACGAAAATTGAAGAAACCCGACAGCTTGCATAACCGCGAAACAAAGTCCACGTCGATAACAAAAGTTTCGTTTTCCTCGAAGTATGTTTCAGGCAGACAGCGTACAGAGTGTATTGATCCCTTCGTGCAACGTAAACGACAATTTTTTTTTCTAACTTTTTGCTCCGTGCTTTATATATCTGGACAGTAATTTTAACCGTAATTGCTACTGCCGGAGGTATAAAACTTTAAATCGATCGACGCATCCGTCAAGTATCCTCGCGATACCGACAGGTTTAATCGAATTACTTTAATCGAACGGCCTCCAAATTCGTTATTTCTATGGCATCTACTGACTCGATTATCAATCGATGGAATAACTACAGCGTTGTCTCGTTAGAAGTTGCTCGTCCGGCGGATAAGAGTCAGATATAATGAAATTGACCTCTATCACGTTTTGGAAAAAAAGACAGAGTCAATTGTTTCTCTCACTCTGAAACTTTAAATGTACGAAACTTGTCCCGATTTAAATCCAGATGAATTATTATTTACAGATAGTAATTTATTACGATAAACATTTTCCTGAAACGATGCGATAAGGAAACAAATATTATTTTTGGCAGGCCTCCGAGTGCAACTTTCCATTCTCTTTACGCGGCATTAGTTACGTAAAACCGGTCGGTTATTTTTATTATGTGGTCGCTCGCGCGTTTCCTATTCTTTTTATCCTTCTATTTATAATTAGCAGATATATAACAACAGTTTCTTGGTACAACGAATAACATTATTTTTATCCCGCAAAAAAGAAATTCTACGAAGTATTAAACGCAAACCTAACCTATATCTAGCCAAATGATTTCCATTTCAACATTCCTTGCGTCTAACAGTTCCCCTTTTGTTAGGATTTTACGTTGCAATTGTAGTGGTACAAATTGAATAATTTTAAAAGTGCTTTATTTATGCGTACAATATGATTCATGGAAACAGATGCATAAGCAAGAGCGATGGACGATTTACAGAGGGAGTGCGACTATATGTATACTTTGAACCTGTCTGGTCGAGACAGGGGGAAAAAGTTCACTGGGAAAGCACGATAAAGAGCGTAACGATGCGACCTACCTCACGGTTACCGTCCTCGAAGGCATTTCCCTTTGAACGATGATCGATCCATTCAGTCTAGCCCAGTGTTTCCCAACGTGCAGCATACGTTCTACAGGGGGGGGGAGAGCAATTTTTAATATTTTGGGGGGAAGTACTTTTTTAATTCCATGTCGAGGTTAGGTTATACATATACAGGGTGTTCAGCCAACCCTGGGAAAAATTTTAATGGGAGATTCTAGAGGCCAAAATAAGACGAAAATCAAGAATACCAATTTGTTGATGGAAGCTTTGTTAAAAAGTTATTAACGTTTAAAGTTCCGCCGGTACTGAATTTTTTTTCTCGAAAATGCGCAGAATTTCAGGGGTGTGTCTATTCACCAAAAATGATTGCAATTGACCCCCACGACCGAAAATAATTTTCCAGAACGATTTGAAATTTTTTAGTTTTTTCGAAAAATTTCACACCTCGAATTTTTTTCTCGAAAGTGGGTAGGATTTCAAGGGTATGTCTATTCACCAAAAATGATTGCAATTGATCCCCGCGACCGAAAATAATTTTTCCAAAACGATTTGAAATTTTTTAGTTTTGTCGAAAAATTTCGCATTTTCTCGAATTTTTTTCTCAAAAGTGGGTAGGATTTCAGGGGTATGTCTATTCACCAAAAATGATTGCAAATAACCCCCGCGTCCGAAAATAATTTTTCCAAAACGATTTGAAATTTTTTGGTTTTGTCGAAAAATTTCACACCTTCTCGAATTTTTTTCTCGAAAATGGGTAGGATTTCAAGTGTATGTCTATTCACCAAAAATGATTGCAAATAACCCCCGCGACCGAAAATAATTTTTCCAAAACGATTTGAAATTTTTTTTGTCCCTCTTAAAATGTCAGCATCTACCCGATTTTTTTTCTCGGAAGTGGATAGGATTTCGGAGGTAGGTGTATTCACAAAAAATGACTGTAATTGAGCCCTGCAACCGAAAATAATTTTTCCAAAACGATTTGAAATTTTTTTTTTTTATCGAAAAATTTCGCACCTTTTCGAATTATTTTCTCGAAAGTGGGTAGGATTTCAAGTGTATGTCTAATGACCAAAAATTATTGTAATTAACCCCCGCAACCGAAAATAATTTTTCCAGATCGATTTGAAATTTTTGAATGTAATTCGTCTTATTTTGTGTAAACAAACTCAGTATATATGGCTTTCTTTTACGAATAAATGACAAATGGAAATTGTGCAATGTAAAATAAATTATAAAAATATTTTTTAGAGGAGGAAAACTTTTAGGCGATGATATCTCATCATAGAAATATTCTTGCAAATATGTATATTTCGAATCTTGCATGAAAATATTCCAGCGATGTACCTTGCGCCGCGTCGATCAAAATATTTGCTTATCAGGTTACGTAATAGAAAGGCGGCGAAGATTTAAACGCACGAAATTACACAACCGATGTAACGTAGACGTTCGGTCGATTTCGATTATTTAATATGCACTTCAGGCTCGTCCGTACGAGCATAAATTTATCGTTGACTAATATCGTCGGAGCGTATGTACATCGTTCGCTCCATTAATTTTCCAGCGACTCTAATCCTGCCGGTATCAATGGCGTAGGCGACTGGCTTTGCAATTGACATTGAATCTCTCCCGTATTTATCTCGAATTTTCTCGACGGATTTCCACCTTTCGTTGTCCTTCGTCGACGGCGGTTCCGTAACCAATTATAACATCGTGAATTGATTTAATAGGAGGACCGATGTATTGGCAGCGAACGTTAGTTTTTGCTTCGTTAATTTTCCATGGATTCTGATCGAACCGGTCCTCAGTGGCGTGGCAACGGAATTTTCCAATCGTTCTATGAGCACGGGATAATGCATATGATACAAGTACAGGATGAAAAGAATTCCAATTAATTCGCCGGACTAATAATTATAGCAATTTTGTTCGAATCTTCGTCGCGGTAATTATACGGCAATCCAGTAACGAAACATAAAACATTCAACGAATTTGTATCGTGGACATCGTTAAAGGTAATAATTTCCCTTTTAAAATCGTTTTAAAAATCCTGACGTCCCTCGGTGTTCCTCTAATTATTCCCGTGTGCCCCGGGCTTTGCGATCGTTGGCTCGGCCCTGGGACGTTGGTAATTCTGGATCACGAGACCCCGTATTTACTTTCGTAAGCAAGTCGGTGGAAAATTGGATTTCCTGTAAAGCGACTAAGCGACACGTGATAGCTAATGAGACTTAATAAGGGCGAAGTTCTGATCCGTCCATTGATGATCGTAAAAAAGTCAGGTTAAATTTATTACCATTCCGCGATCCGCCGATGCTACTACGTTGATTGTTGTTTACGAGTTATCTGCGCGAAGACGTGCTTGTCCTTAGCCCGAATATAGGGTAACCGCACATAATATGAAACATGTGACTTTAAAAGCTCAGTTGATGTTTTAAAGTAAAAAAAAAAGAAAGCAAAATCGTCTATTAGAAGAAGTGGTATTTAATATAGGGTATTTAGAGGTTTTAGAATCGTTTATCGTTGCTAAAAATATTTTTGCGTTTTCGAGACCACACGTGTTACATCGAGGAGACAGCGTTCAAATATAGCCCCTCGCCACTGTTTTCGAAGATAACTTTTCTTTTCGGCTCGTTCGAAACGATAAGACGACAGCGGGAATTCCCAAGCGTGTCCATGGAATTGATTTGTGAATATTAAATTTTTCCATAGGACGCGTGTCGTATTTCACAAGCAGAACTCAATCGCCGATAAATTAAATAGAATGTAATAAAATTGTTAAATATTCATCAAAGTACCATAAATGTAGATCGAAAAGATTTATTATTCATATTTATCTACATTTATTGTGCATTGATAAATATTTAATAATTTTACATGGAAAGATTTATTATTCATATTAATCTACATTTATTGTACTTTGATAAATATGTAATAATTTTATTATATTTTATTTTATTTATTTAATTTAATTAAGTCAAAAATATATGGGGGACCGCAAAGGGTTGGACATCGAAGGGTACGCCACTGACTGCGTTTTGATAGGATCGGCCCGGTAGAAAGAAAGACTATTGCGAGGACCGATGACTCACCGCGAAAGTATTTATGCTCTGCAGTTCGTTCACTACCACGCAGGAGCGACGCCGTGTCGTTATACAAACGTGTTACAGCGTCGCGTGTAATCTTTTCGTACACATTCCGAAGCGCCGGGTTTCTCCGAATTCTCGTTGACAAATCCGTATCGCGACCATAAAACGAACGATATCACCGGATCAGAAATGCGTCGACCGAAGGTGGAGCCCCACCCCCGTCATTGACTCTACGGCCCCCGTTCGTTTCTCTGTTTCAGCATCCGTGATAACAACGCGGTGAACGGCGTGATCCCTGCCAGTGACTGTAAGATCTGCAAGGACGCGAAGGACGAACCAAAGGATTCCGAAAGCGGCGGCGCGTCCCTGCTTTGCGCGCTGAAACCGCGTAAGCGCAAAGAACGTCGCGAATCCTGTTGCCAGGAACGGAAACTGATCAGGTGCGATCGACGAGGGGCGAAAAAAAAAAAAGCGTTCCTATCGAGTATTATCGATGGATCGATTTGTCGGTATACCGTGTCCCGTTCCGTTACCAAAATCGAACGGTTTCAGGAGCAGCAGCGAGGAGCGTGTACTCGAAAGTCCTACGAAAGCGGCTGATACGATCAGACGCGTCAGCAGTCACGAGGATTTCAATAGCGAGGAACATATGCATATACTGTCTCAACTCGGTCAGGACAACATGGGTCATGGTGTGGTAAGTTTGTACTAGGATTATTGTTAGGTTAGATTTAGGAACCCATTGCACCAAGGACACTTCGTCGTTGCGTTTACGAAAAATTTTAATGGGGGGATTCTAGAGGCCAAAATAAGACGAAAATCAAGAATACCAATTTGTTGATGGAGGCTTTGTTAAAAAGTTAATAACGTTTAAAGTTCTGTTCGTACTGAATTTTTTTTTCGAAAATGCGCAGGATTTCGGGGGTATACCTGTTCACCAAAAATTATTGCAATTGACCCCCGCAGCTGAAAATAATTTTTCCAAAACGATTTGTAATTTTTTAATCTTGTCGAAAAATTTCAAACCTTCTCGAATTTTTTTCTTGAAACTGGGTAGGATTTCAAGTGTATGTCTAATGACCAAAAATAATTGTAATTGATCTCCACAACCGAAAATAATTTTTCCAAAACGATTTGAAATTTTTTTTTTCCATCGAAAAATTTCGCACGTTCTCGAATTTTTTTCTTGAAACTGGGTAGGATTTCAAGTGTATGTCTAATGACCAAAAATGATTGTAATTGATCTCCGCAACCGAAAATAATTTTTCGAAAACGATTTGAAAGATTGCAATTTTGTCAAAAAATTGCATACCTTCTCAAATTTTTTTCTCGAAACCGGGAAGGATTTCAAGTGTATGTCTAATGACCAAAAATAATTGCAATTGACCCCCGCAACTGAAAATAATTTTTCCAAAACGATTTGAAATTTTTGAATTTAATTGTTAATAACTTTTCAACGAAGCCTCCGTCAACAAATTGGTATTCCTGATTTTCGTCTTATTTTGGCCTCTAGAATCTCCCATTAAAATTTTTTCCAGGGATGGCCGAACACCCTGTGTATCGTCTCATTGTCTTGGTCTTTTGCCAAAATAAATTATGAGAAAAATTTTCCATGCCCCAACTCTAAATAACATATATTTTCTTAAAACGTCTGATATGTTAACGAACGAATCGATGCAGAAATTTATCAGAAGGTTCGATTTTAGTAAAAATCAGCAAGCGATTCCAAGCTTTTTGGCCACTTGTGTACATATAAGTACATCTTTCGTAAACTGCTCTCCAACGACCGAAGACGACATAAAGAATCGCTTAGAGTGCCGAAATTTTATATTCGTTTGCTGAAATTCAAGTATTATCTTAATTTTCTTTTACATTTCTTCCCCTTATCGTATCTGCTAGATACAATTATCAGCAATTTCTCGTCGTTTTCAGTTTATCGCGTACATTCGAACGAAACAGTCGTGACTATTCGTTCCCCGGTTACATCATTATTTACATAATAGTGTATAACTTTGTTTAAATAGTTTAATTAAATATTGTGAACTGCAAAATTTCAAGGTATAAAATGAATAATAGCTTCGTGTATCGACGATGGTTTATCCAAAATATTTATTAAAAATTATTCAAATGCGTTGAAATAAATATATGATTAGTTTTTTGAGAATCTAATAAACAGAGAAAATTCTTAAAAAAATACGAAGATGAATATACCGTGCTTCCACGAGAAGAAAGCACAGCATGTTTACACTCCTACTCCTGTCGCAGTCCAGTGATTCGCAGGTATTGGTCGAAAACGATGACGAAGATCGGTGACAGCCAATCAGCGGACTGCAGCAAGAGTGGGAATGTAAACACGCTGTGCCTTCTTCCCGCGGAATGACGATACACATATACATGTCGGTATACAGAATTTGGTGGCGCTATCTAACGGGAAGAATTGGAACTATTTGGTTACGAACTCAACCGTTTTGCCACCCAGTGGCCATAGATTCAAGATTATTAGTTTTATATCATTCAATACAATTATAACGATAGCTGATATTTCCGCGTATTAAGCACCCTAGATTTTCGGTCGAAACATGAAGAGCAAAACAAAATATAGTATTGTTCGCAATTGATTTGCAGAGATGCGGAGGTCTTCCTCTGCACGAAAGGACGAATGTTTCGCCCATATCGAAGAAAGCGCCGTCGTTCCCGTCGCCGTGCGAGACGGCTCTCGAAACTGAAAAATTCGAGCGCGACGCCGAGAAATTGCGAAGCAGCGAACGTTTCAGCAGGAGCATCACCCCGAAGGGCAGAAAGCAGGCCAGAAGAAGAAAAGTGCACAAGATCGCAGACGCGGTGAGTTCTACCAAGGTAAAATTCAAAATTTTTCGAGAGAATACGAAGACGAGTGTAAACATTTGGGAATGAACCGTATTGTATTTTTGTTTTAGGAAAATGACGACGGACCTGGTAACATTTATAACGTATCGTCGAGCCCCAACAGCCGCAATGGGTCACCGGCCCAAAGCTTTTTAGAAATGTTGAGCAGCGGTCCGAGCCGATCGCCATCGCCAGCTCGACCGCCGACGGTCGACCACGAAGATCTAAACAATCCCAGTTTGACGAATTGGACTTTCCAACGGCACGAAAATGTAAATATAAAAATGGAACGTAAACTATTGCTATTACATATCGACTGTGCGTTTATAGGGAGAAGATGCAGACGCGCGTGTCGAGGCCATGCTATCGCCAAGAAATTCTCTGTTGCTGCCTAGACGGTTTTATTCCGAGAACGAAGTGCAGCCCAGCACTCCGACGATCGCGGAACTTGGCTTGAAAAATCTGACAAAGCATATAAATAGTTTGAAGAAAAAGATTAAGAAGTACGAGGACGAGTTCGAGGAAAATTTTGGTTATCGCCCGAGTCATTCCGATAAAATGAGCAACAGGGATATAAAACGATTGTGTTCGGAGTTGAATAAATTGCGAAAGGAGCATAAGCTTCTGAAGGAGGATCCGGTCAGCGCGTTATTGGCCAACGCGAATAATAGAATAAGATCGGACAGCGGTAGCTCGACCAATAACAATAATAGCCCGGAGAAATCCAGAGCCACGTCGATGGAAGAAATGGTGAAGGATATAGAGAAGAAGCTCAGCGAGAAGAGATTGAAATGCAACAGACCCGACAATATGGAAGAGCTCACGTACGAGCAACTGATAGACGAGAAAACTGCCGTGCAGAAAGCTTTGCTTCATATTGAAAATATTTTCGGAAGACCCGTCTCCAAAGAAGATAGGACCGTTGTGCGTCCTTTATATGATAGATATAGAACATTGAAAAGGTTACTTATTAGAGCAGGCGTGAGCAAGAATAAAGATAGCATTTCGGAATTAGCCACTATCTTGGAGCACGAAGCAATGGATTTCACGTCGTCGAATGTGCCTGGCAATCAGTCTGACGCGGAAAGAAGAGCCAGCGAACCGGATATGTCGCATAGAGGTATTTTGGATTGTATAGATTCGTTAGACCAATTACCAACCGACAGCGACAGCCAGCACAGCAGCAGCGAAGGAAGTCGCAGTAACAATGAAAGTCTCCATGCGCTTCCACCGTGAGTTTCTTTGATTACTTCCCATTTCCTATTTCCTATTTCCAATTTTCTCTAAATGATTTCGTTCGATTTCAGGGACGAATTATTGGTTCAGCAGAAATTGACCAGAGAAGAGAAAAAGCGCCTTCGTCGAGCTTTGAAAGAGTTAGAAGCGCAATTCGAAGCTCGGGCCGGTCGCAGGATGCAGAGAGAGGATCGTGGCCCCCAAGTCATCACTGTCTACGAATCGTATAAACAGGCCAAAGCAAAACTTAGACTGATCGATGCTCTTGTAGCTAAAAATGCTTGACGCAGTATCTAATTGGCGCCTTGGAAAGTTACACGCGCGGCAACGACAAAACCCCAGAGCATCATGAAAACGTAAAATGTGCACAGTAGTCGCTATACAATCGACAGATCGCATTACATTCGTACAGTTTGTTGAATAATTCTGTTGTGTAATAGGAACGGCAAGCAAAAGAATTAGAAGAAGAAAAAAACGAAAAAAAAAAAAACAGCATCGAAATAAGAAACGTAATATATATGATAATTTGAAAATACTGAAAAATCAAAAACTGTTGAAATATAAAGGGAAAGAATACCTGCGGTAAATGGTATCGATATCGTTCCTCCCGGTTTATGTATCGATAATAATTTCCATTACCTCCATTTATAAATTCAAGAAACAATCGATCAGTTTTGATTCTAACCATTGTATACCGATATCAGTGAAACTAAACATATATGGAATTTCCCAGCAATTTTAACGAAAGCAGTTATCGAACATAATGCAGTAATCGCTGCACGAAGTGTCTCGAGGAACGATATCGATCGTTCACAATTAACGATGTTACTCTGACGAGTATCCTATCGTTTTAGGGACTCGTTCGACTATACATAACTTCATAAAGGGATATTATACGATAGTAATGGATACGAATCTTATCAGACTAGCACTTTGAACTCTAAGCACTAATAGATAGAAAAAAATGACAGGTGGCTACTGCGCTACGCGTATCGAAACGATCCGCCGATTTGCACTTAAAACTTCCTCAAAATACTCGACATCGATTTCAATACAGCAGGAGGATGCTTATTCCACAATATCTACCAAATCATTACAAAATGTCTACCTACTTGTACGGGGCAAGAACTTTGCATGAAAAAAAAATATTTCATTAGAGAAACTACGACTACACACGCAAGGCAATGTTAACGACTTGTTCTATCGAAAAATTTTATACGTACTTTTAATAATGCCATCGAATATTTTATGATTTTACGATCGAGAATTATCGAAAGTTTTGATTCTTTCTACTTTGCAGCGTTTGTATGTTTACATTACGACATTGTATCATAGGCTTATGATCTTTCCATATTTTCTACGTTCACGCATTCCTCTGTGTCTGTCCAAACGTTGATGAAGTACGAAAAAAATCTTGTTCAGAGGTCGCTGCGGTTTATGTATGCGTTTCTTCCCGTGAATCGAGAGGGTAAAAAGAACATTCGAAAAAGTTTGCGAATCACGCGTGAAAAAAAAAAAGAAAAGAAGTGACAGCATCAGTCACAGACATGAATTAATTATGAAATCGCTTTCATAATCAAGACGAATATAGTAAGTACATTTATTATCATTTTTTTTTAAATTTTATGAGAAATTTTATTGCTTAACCTTACATTATTTATTTAGTAGAGTTGAATAAATGTTTCGTTGTTTTATACTATCATCGATAATATTCTAAGGGAAACTATTAGACTTTTCAGAACAATTGCATACATATTTTCTTTCTAAACATTTTGGCCTTCATCTGGCAACTAGACTGTTTTAATAATATTATTAATACGCGAGATCTTTTGAAATTACATTTGAATTTACTTTCGAAGAGATTATGACCAGTATGACTATAAAAAGCATTTTTTTTAAATGACATTTCAATTTAACTGCAAAGGTTGAAACGTCGAGGAGGAAAGTTCTTTTGAAATTGTCCTGAAAATGCAAGTAAAAAGTTTTTCTCATTATTTATGTTCCCTGATTACTAATCCGGTTGTTGAGATGTTTGTACTTTCTTTGTTTTACGTAAGAATTATTAGTTACTTTCGTTTTTCGAATAGAAGAGATAGGGTGTCTAGACTATATATATCGTTTAAACTAAAATTCGGTATGTTCGTTTTATCGTACGAAAATTATCACCAGATTGGATACCGAGAGTAAAGAACGAATCTGTGGGGTTATTTGTAATCTAAGTACCTTGTAAGAGATATCACATGTTGTAATTGTAGAGTACTATAAACTGTTACAGTCTTATAGCATATTAAACATATTCACTAAAAGCTCGTTGATTTTTGCGTTTAATGATCTGTTTACGCGAGTGAAATTTTAAGGCGGTGATAAGTCCTGGGGTGAACTTCGTAAAATTTTGTAAGCGTCGTCAGCCTTAAAATTTAACTCCACGAGGACAAAGTCTCGAACGAGGGTGCTAATGGTTGAGCTTATAAACGGTGTCGAGTAAATCGAAAAGAGATACTTTAGCGAGTTTGATTGGCGTCGAAAGTGGCGCCAAACGGAGGATCGCGTTTCTTAACGGCTTCTAACAACACCGCGAAGCTGCAAAGTTTGAACTTCGATATGGAACAAGGATCGAAATACAAAAGCGCGTAAAGAATTATCGGTGTTCAAAATTTCGATTGAAATCATGACGAATGTCGACTATAAAAATACATAAAAAAAAAGAAAAAGGTACGTACGAAGCAATTTTCATCGATTCCTTGCTACATATTTCGGTTCAATTTTTGTTCGCTTACAAACCGAGTAAAAGTGGTAGGCGGCCTTCGATCTTTTATTTCATACCAACCCGTTTCGCACACTCGCACGGAAATGAATATTATTTCTTCGTGAAACTTTGGACGATCGAGAATTTGTTGTAAATTATTATTACGCTCGGGACAAGACGCGCGCGGAGCAAACGGAAAAGCGAACGATTTTTTAGACCAAAGCATTTTTTAGTCTGTGATATAATATGAGAGTATATACTACTTGCGTTGATACGGCGGAGTGTGTGTGAGAAAGATTTTAGCTTTCTTTTTTTTTTTTTTTTTTCCGTGAAAACGATTTTTTTTGGGAACACGACGGAACATTTCTTGGCCGTTTCTTCGTGTCGAGATCCATTGATATCTTTAAAAGATAACGAAGCGAGGATAGTAGCTTAAGATTTAAGCGGTGCTGCATTCTTTCGTGGGGAAACGAGTTGGACGGTAGAACAACCGAACAGCGGGGAATCCAACGTTTCCAAATATAAAAATGAAAAGTAAATAACATTTATTCTTTTCTATGGACAATTCTCGTGTATCATTTCCATCCGCGGTTTTCTAGTAATTGTCGCAGCAACTCGTACCGATGAATAAATGGGAGAAAAGAACTTGTTTTGTATTTAGTATCACAGAAACGTTTAATTTTGATAGATTTTGTGTGAACGAACAGCGGACACGAAGAAAAAAAAAAAAGTAATGTCTTAGAAATAAGATAACATTTTATATTAACGTTATCTAAGATACGTTTTGTAGGTTGTGTGGATGAGACGTTTGTCTTCTCGCGTATAAAAAAAAAAAAAAAAAATATTAAACGCGTGATTCTGTACAATTGCTCGAGGGGGAAGGACATTTTCTGGACGCGGAACCGGTCGAACGTTTTCGCCGTCCATGGGAAAAACGTAACTTACGAAAGAAACTGTAAACTATTCGAGACGGTTCGATTATAATTTTTCACGGCATATTTAGTAATTAGTGTTCACACCGAATGACAAATAAAGATCGATATATATATATATATATATTACAAATAGATACATAAAAATTGGCGATAAAAATCGAGGAGCAAATTACGTCTAGCAGAATGTTAATTGTCCTCAGCGTTTATGAACGTGTGATTATGTATATACATATACAATGGTATCTATAGATACAACCAGTTGCATACATAAATACATAAAACCCATACACGCATACAAATCAATATATACGTTATAAGAAGTAGCACCCAGAATCGAATAAAAAAAGAATATGATCCGCTAAAAAAACAATTGTACTCATTCTAGATAATAATCCAAATTCTTAGATATATGAAATTCAAGTTCTAGTAATCCCCCTTTCGATCCTGATTATTATAATGTACAGCGATAAATGACAAATTCTAAGAACTTAATTACCCATTCAAGAGAAAGTACTGAAAATTTTTATTTGCCTTCTACTGTATGTTTCTCAGGATAAGTTTCTATCAATATTTTTAGACCTGCACTTATTTTGCCTCGTAGAGTTATTTTAATGTAGAAAACAGATGCAGTGTCTTGAATCGTTATCCATTTGAGATTCGTTTTATTTCTATACATGTACATATGAGAAGCGTTTGAGTAATTGTCATTGTATATATATAAATATGTCTATCGGTAGATTCAACTTACCTTGCAAACTATGACGCGTCCTTATCACGAAGTCAATTTCAATTGTTTCTGAAATGTTTGAATTTGTCGCAAGAGCCCAGTTAGCCGAATAGAAGTAGGTTCTCTTGTCGCGATAATACTATTTCCTCTTCTATGAATACTAGTTCCGTTGGATTTAGTTAACGTAAAGGGCATGGACGAATAGGCTTTGTTCGGTCCCATTGGAACTTCAGTCGATATACAAACATAACTATTCTTTTCCTGCAGTAGCTTCATCTGTTGTTTTAATGCCATTACCTAATAATAAAAGGAATTAAAACGTTCTGATTAAAATTAATATTATCGTTATAGACGTCGTATATTATTACAATTCGCAGAAGTTCATTTTACCTCTTTGTACAAATTAATAACCGCGTTTATTTCGTCCTCTTTTGCAGTCAATTCTTTCTCGACGTTACGCATCTCTTCTTCAGACTCTTTGTCGGTACCCTTCTCAACTTTTCCTTGTAATTTTTCATATTTCCTACGGTCGGCGAAAGAATAGTTAAATTAACAAAATGTCTAGAATTGGAATATCAATCGATGCGACTTACATGTTCAGTTCTTCAAACTGATCATGAAGATTGATGAGAACTTCTCGTATACCCTTCGAACCCTCGGACTGGGCAATTGATTGAGTGTTGCTCATGACCATGTTGCATTCATTACCCTGTAATTTTCTTACATTAGAATTTTAAACGGTTCTATTAATTTACATTGACCTACTTGATAAATTTTTGACTCTACGCCCGGGATTTCCATTTGCGTTTTTACATCCTGTTGGGAGGAAAACATTTTCAATAGTTTAGCATTACTCGCAGCCTTTGATATTCCTGGTACATCGTGTCTATCCAATTGATTCTCTGATCTAGTATCCTGTAATAGATTGTTTGTATTTCCAAAGAATGTCCACTTTAAATATTTTTTTTTTGGCTCTATTTTTATTTTTCAAAGCGAACCTTTCCTTTGCGAGGATTCTCGTACATGGCGGTCTCGTCTACAATTGTCTCTTGCACATTTTGATATCGTTTTATACTCGACTTTAAATTCAAATTTAAGTTCCTTAATCGCTCCTTCTCATAATGCAGGGACACGCTATCATTCTCAAAGAAATTCCCAGGTCCGTTCATAAACGAATTTTCTTGCCGTACGAATGCGCTTATCATTTGAGAATTTATGTCAGGCAATTTATTACAATGACTGCTTATTTGTTCCATAAGAGTAGACACAGGCTTTATCCCTCTGCTAACTTTACGAATGAGAAGCGGAGTCATTCCATTAACTGTAGGTTGCCTTGTTTTCATTATACTTAATACCTTTCGAACAAAAGAACAAAGCTATAATAGTGAATTTTTTCACGGTCTCGCGTCAGGCAACGTACTTGCTGAATATTTAAACCTAAATTGTGACTTGGGGTTACAGAGGTGCCCACTACAAACGGTATGTTTCGGAAATTGAATCTACTGAAGTACGAACGATTTACTCTTTTCAACTTCGAAGCCAGTGTCGGCATTTCGTAGCTATGAGTAATCATCGGGTCACAAAACGATGTTTGCATAATTGAACGTTGACACTGTTGCGAATCGCATTTCTCCATCGTATACGTGGGAGCAGACGTAATCTCGATATTACAATTTTGAATACGCGTATTTATATTCTTCCCCCTAAAGGATTAGATATATCCATCGTATTTAAAATTAATATCCTCTTAGTCATTCTCGTTGCAACTTACTCTGCTTTATGTTTAGACTGATACTGTTTGCGTGGACTATCTTGCGCGTTGTTTTCATCGACATTACTATTAGGTTGATCGTTATTATTTTCACATTTCGGTTTTACATGCACGGTTTGCTGTTTATTCGCGGCTAATCTACTATTATAGTTCGCGTGGGAATCAAATTTAGAATGTTTACCGGGAATGACAGAAACACTACCACTTTTTGCTGCCGTGTTATGATAAATTTCAACTACTTCGTTGGAAGATTGACGAGATTTTTGTCCATTACGACTACTCACGCTGCCTGAAAAGTTAAATAAAAATTAATATACACTTCTTAAATAATTCTTAATAATTCTAGTCTATACCTTTTTGTTTTCGCTTTCTGGTATCCTTTCTTCCTACGAAAATTGTGTCCTTGGTAGTCACTGTACTCTTTGAACTAATACCGTGTAACTTTCTTCTTCGTTTTTTAAATTTCAATGCAACGGCATCGTCTAATTTACACGAGGAACCTTTCTTGCTTAATACAACAGAAGAAATTGTTTTCTCCTTCTTCTCGCTCTTTAGACGGTTTTTACTTTTGCCTGTAGGTGCAGTTTTTACGCTGCCGTTAGTTTGTGGTTTAATGCCATTGTTCGCAAAAGGTAGCTTTTGAAGCAAGTATTCGTTCTGATTGTCCGAAATTAATTGTTCGAAAGATTTTGAATTTTCCACGTCCTGTGTTACTTCGTTAGAATATTCTGCTAAATGATTTTGGTACGGATATTGCCAGTTATTCTGTTCTTCGTACTGTCGAGAAAATTTTACGCATACAATTACAAAGAACGTTCCCACAAAATATATTTAATGCATAAATACGTACAATCATATTTTCTTTATGAATCGGTGATAATGATCTTGATTGAATATGCAAACTTTGTGGTAGTCTATAAGTTCTAGGAGAAATTGCAGTCAATTCAACTTGTAGCTTTTCCTGTGTATCAGAGTTTTCAATTTTCTCTCCTTCTTTACGTTGCACATTAATTTTTGGTAGCATGCTCTTTAATTTCGGAGACTGATGCAAATCACATTTTGCAGCAGCGCCTTGAACAAACAATATCGTTAAATATCTTATTTAAGAACTTCTTTAACCCCTTGCCTAATGATTTAATTTCCAACTGTGCGTGCAGAAAGCGACACCAAGGTTTGGCCCGTAGACTTATCACGTCTCTGAGACGTCGTTGTAAGCTAAGGGGCTAAACTGATAAAATAATAAAAGGTATTGCCAGATAATTCTTTATACCATTGTCGTTCGTAGACATGTATTTGATATCGCATAACTCTTCCAAAGAATTATCATAATTAATTTGTTTGGATATTATATTGTCGACAGGACAAGAAGTATCACTTTTAGGACTATGACAGTTTGTACTGTTCAAACTACTTCTAGTCTCTAGAATTTCTGGTTGATTGTCGTGACAGATCATTTTCATATAATTCATATGAGACTTTAAGGAATTACATCTTATGTTTGTGTAATCTAGCCATTGTTTCACACATTTTGAATCTGAACAAACGGAAATAGATACAGCATTAAATTACCATTTAAATTTATTAGGGATTGAAGCAACCTTGATCGTGGATAAACATCTGTTTATACCACTTTCAATATATAACTTATAAACTTAAGTATGTTTAAAATACATATTCTAAAAAGCAATAGTGTAATATTAAGCGAAAAAGAAATATAATTACCAATAATGCATTTTTTTGTCCTAACATCCATATTTTATTTTTTTTTTTTTTACCACGTAAACTTTATCGTTTTAACTATAAAATAAATCGTCGTAAATACGGATAATAAAACAAATAGACAATATTCCAACGAGTAAAAGAAATTTGTAACAATAGAAAAATAAACAAAATCTATAAAAGTTCGCGAAGCCAGAATTCGCAGGTTAAACTTTTATTGCTAATCGATTACATTTTGTACACAAATCTTTTGTTTTCGGCTCGTTCTTCATTCGTTAAAAGAAGAATCGTTCGAGCAGAACTTTTGACTATTGCCACAAATTCTGTACAATCGGTTTAACTTTATATCGACATTTGAGAATCACCGTTTCAATGCAATTTAGGAAACTTGAGTCTCGTTTATCTTTATAATGCCGTTAAAATAGGATTGTAAATATAATAGCGTCATCTTGGGTTCGAAGAGAATGATTCCCAAAGTATCATTCTGCATTTGATATCGGTGGACGTCATTGTCTGCAATGAATACAGCAGTCCTTTGCAATAGTCATTATCAAAAGTTGAAAAAGGGCTCTGACCGAAATGATGTTATTCATAACTGTTAAATACACTATCATTTTGATTCTTATAGCTGTTTCGTAATCGGAATCGATACTATACAGTGTCTTTAACCCCTAGTTACTGCATATTCGTCCATACTATGGATTCCATAGTTCTCAAGCAGAGACTATAATCACAAGGAACTAAATAAAAAGTTCTAATTATTCTGATTAAAGTCATTGTTTGGTTAATAGTGCGTTCTCTATAGAACACGTCCTGTTTCTACCAAGTAATTAGAAGAAAGGACGGAAATACTAGAAATTTCGATTCAAAGCTCCTGTTTTAAGATTCCCAACAAGTCTGCATAGCTTCAAAACAAAAATGAAATGTTTAAATTGCCGGATAAACAAATCCATGAGACCGCGACAGAATTGGACAAAATCCTCCGGGTCTCTGTCCATGAGTATACAGCGGGTTAAAACATGAAAAGTTTGAGAAACAATTGAAAAATCTCTAGTCGAGCTTTTATTTAATCTTCGAATACAAGTTACTTTCATACGTGAAGAGTATAATTGGTATTGTTTTTGTGTCTATTCAAGGCATTAGTGCTGTGGCATTTCAGTCCTGACGCAGTCACGCGGTATAGAACTATGGACTTTGATTTATTTTAGTCGTTGGAACTAATTCGAAGTAGAGGGCCTCGAGTCAAAGGGACGTGAAACCCGTTCGTAACAATGATTGGCGCAATTATAAAAATGCACTCGATTTAGTTTACAAACCTAATCTTATTTCTGGCAAAAAGGCACGAGGTATTTTGAAATGTACTCGACAATTTTTAATACAAGTAATTCGTTTGTGTCAGATTTATAAAATTATACGAAAAACTTCTTTCGATGGGAAAAAGTTAAATTGATTCGCATCGCGAAACTTTTTAATTTAACTGCGAAGCATTCGATATCGATTGAACATTTTTGAATAGATTTACGATAAAGTACGGTTATAAATCGAAATTGAAATAGATTCGTTGTGCATCGGGCTATGAATATCCGTGAATTGTTAACGAATTTATGAACAGCTTTGAAATAATTAGCAAAGGGAATGGTCTAGAATAGAATACGAACACCCGGTAAATTTTTAAATCAGATTATTGTGACACCGGTTCGCGATATTTGGTCGTTAGGTGCGCTGGTGTCTGTTTCTCGGATATATTTTAAGAAGGCGAAGTTCGGTCTACTTGCGAGTTGCGAATGGTGGTTGGCCTGTCACCGTTGGTTGCGTTAACATCAGGTACGTAAATTTCTACCTACCTCGTGTTTGATTCTTTATTCATTATGTTAATGAGGCAATGACTGCGATTTATGTCGACGACTGTTCATCGCGCCGGAGAAAAAAAACTAACTTCATCGACGAGCATCATTTTCTTCGAGTGAAATTTTTGTACGATTACGTAAAATTATTGCACAGACAGAAATAGTCACCTGACTCGGCAACGCGGTTACCTTTCCAATTATTTATTTTTATTTATTTTTTTAATCACCGTTCGTCAAAGAACTGGCGAGACTTTTTTTTTTTCTTTCCACCGATGAATTCTCAAGATTTCGAAGATTACTTAACGAAGCAACGTACTATCCGAATACGATAAAAAATACATAAGATTTTACGTGCATGCATGTATATGTATGCACGAATGCAGTTGTGTAATCGCTATAGGTATTTAGTCTACATAACTAATCCTGCTTATCCTTTCATGACTTTCGTTATAACGAATCTTTTTTTAAAACTTTGTTTGCGCGTTCGTGTACTGTCTGTATACACGTATACGTCACCGCGAAACCTCTACACGTTTTTGAGAGATGAATGTCACATGGGCACAGATAAATGCCTTGTTGACAAGCTTTTTACATCCAACACTTATAATTAATTATTCTAGAAACTTCCGATCTATTGTAATCGGCATTTATTTCTTACGACGAATCCAAATAACGTCCGCGAATTCGGTCGAATTTTTCTAACAGTTTAGGGTTACCCGCGATTTCATGGACAGTCTGACACGGGAAAGGTTAGTGATAACTAGGTCAGTGTCTCGGCACGCCTATCTGTTAATGCCGAATCGCGACGCTTTATTTCGCCTAATATAACATTACTTTACAGAAGTTGCGTGTAATCAATACCACGCTGATTTTTTTATCGTATGTCATAATCGTTGGTAATTCATTATCACATTTATATACGTCGTAATAACAACTTTGTTTTGCCACTTTCAGTTTTTATTTTATCGCGTATTATAAATTCGTAGTAAATTTTTCCCTCTTTGTATCTTGAATTATAATACATAATTTATTGTTACTTCGTCCACGAGTACGTTCGTACTTTAAGCTGTAGTTCTGAAAACCGGTGGTCAATCGGCATGTAAATTTGAAAGAGGAAAAGGGACAGAGGTACGAATCACAAATATAAAATTCTAGTTTCGTGTGTCTAATAGCTTCCGTGATATTAGGTTAGGTTCGGCTATTTTTCCCATTTCGTTGTCGAACGGAGGGTTGCTCGCGACACTGCACATAATTAGGCTGGTGAAACAGTGCATTGCAAATATTTTCCTTATGAATTTGTTCGTTAATGGACCCGTGTTAAACAGTATCGATTAACCGTGGCTGAAATTTTCAATTTCGATCCTGTTCTCCCTCCCCTTTGCCTTTCCCTCCAAATCTCGTTACTGCAACAATCGGGCCACACCGGGGCCTTCCCGAACTTTATCTGCATTTCATCCGATAATGCGATAATGTTTGATTGTTTATTGTGAATTCGCTTAATTTGTTATGACCTTCTTAGCAGCTTATCTGGTTAACATTAAGAGCTCGTTATAAATGTGATAGACAAGGTTATCTATACAAGCCAGACTGCATTGCGGTGCGTTGCACATTGAAATTCAACAGGCTATGCATTAGTGTGCAAGTGAAAGGGCATTTTCCTCGTGACACCGGTCTGCCGTCTGGTAATACCGATATTGATTCCTGTTCAGACATTCATATAAGTGCATACATTTCCATACAGTTATGTACTTAAAAAAAATTTTTTTTTGTACGATAAAGGTACAAAGAAGCAAAGAAGCTTTAATAGTGTAATTTCACTTGCAAAGTAAATACTTGGATATTAAAAATGCTGTTGGTGTTTTTATTTTAATAATAATTTCGATATATGTTAATTTTCTTTTGGAAAAGAATTTTAATCGTTTAATGCGCATTTTGCTTTATATATACATTGTAGTGTCGGGGGGGGCATACTTTGGCTGTATGCCAATTTCTCAAATAAATCTGACATTTTAATATATAAGATATCAAAGCATGTTATTTAGCGTATCGATACAAATTAAAGTTCACCGATATTGCATTATTCGTTTCCAGGGATGCTTCGAACAAATTCCCTTCGTTTCGGTCGATTCTTTTCCAAAAAGTTATTTTTTAATACTTATTCTTAGCGTAGCAGTTAATTAGTTTCGTCATGTATAAAGTTTTACAGTTGGCATGTTACATGTTGTTGCGCAATTCAAGTCTACTATTAAAATTAAAAGGAAATTTAAAAATATTATTTCTAAAATAGGTCGATTAAATTTTATTAATACAGGAGCGTGCGTTCGTAATATTACGTAGCTCTTCTTCTGTCGCATAATGTTCGATAATGATTGACACTTCTTTATCTTTGCACTGAAAACGGAAGATTTAAAATTTAAATGACACAATAGGACAATGATACATCATTGTAAACGAAGATAAGAACGGTCGATTTCAATTAGAGTTATCTGCGAGAAGAAATTGATAAAAATGACAGATTTATCAACATTCTTAAATCATAAGTATTTACTTTTTGAATGAATGAAATACGCAGAAAACTTTGAACAGCTTAATCTTATAGATAAGAAATACTTGCTCCCACTCGCTATTTCAGAGATCCAGTCTGTGAAAAACCATTGCGCATTGTGTACTTACGTTTTAACGTGCCGTGCGATATATATGGAATCTATTTTTCATAATCAAAATAACTGTTCTGTAATTATTGTATGTTTAACGTAAGTTTTTTTTAATATAGGTAAAAATGTATAAGGCAAGGACAGTAATTAGTACATTGGCCCCGCTTGCGCCACGCATGTGCGGGCCTGAAAGGTTTGCATCATGGTTGGTGCGGCACCATCCCCTGACTAGGACCACACAGGCGATGGTTTCGGAACCAATCAGGAAATACACCAACCGTGTAGCAACAGAACCTTTCCTGAATGGCAGTTCCAGTTCTTACGTAGAAGAAATGTATAATGCGTGGTTACAAGATCCCCAGAGTGTACATGTGGTTAGTAATAAATTCTAACTTGACCGATATAAATATTTTTACTAATTAAATAATGACTACCAATGTTCTATAAATTTAATCATTTTTATTTATATTTTATAGTCGTGGGATGCATTTTTTCGTAGCAGCACCGCTGGGGCTGGACCAGGTCTTGCGTATCAGGCTCCACCCTCCCTTGCTCCAAGTCATAACCAAATACCATTGGGAGCGTTGTTACCACTCGGTAGTGGCGGATCTCAATTGAGCCAGATACCCGTTAATGAGAAAATAATTGATGACCATCTGGCTGTTCAAGCTATTATTCGATCTTACCAGGTATATATATAGATTTTGCATAATATTTGCAAAATGACAATTACATTTATGTTTCTACGAAACATTTTTACTTTCTTTTTGGCCGTTCTTGGCATTCCGAAGAGTACATTTTTAAATATGCTTATCAGACGTACAGGCAACGTACTATACTTCATTTTTGATATATTGATCTCTTCTTATGTAAAACGGTTTTGTTATGATACTTTATCGCCTTATGTAATATCAAAACTTACAGTAAAATTTTGTTTTCTTGGCAGTAAAATAAAAATATTTCTTAAGACAATGTCGTAAAAAAAGTAATAATTTTTTATGGCCATAATTACAATAAATAAAGATTTATTTCCGTATTGCTTTTATTGACTATAAGGAATTGTTATTTTCCCTATCACATTGGCTCAAATAGTATATTATCGAATAAAACAATCACTAGATATTAATTTTAAATATTTTTATTGAGAAATGCTTCTTAAACAAATTGATAATTTTTCTTTCGAAACTAGTATTTAATATTAATATATTGAAACACTAAAGCATGAATTACAGAAACATTATAGATATATGTTTTAGGCTGAGGGGGGGAGGGGGTGTGTTTACTATCATAATGCATGTGATATGAGTTTCTTTTCAATTTCTGCGACCAACTTTTGCCATTATTAATAAAATTATATTCACGTAATAATTCATATTTTAACTTTTAAAATCAATGTATAAATACTTGTTTTGCAGCTAAAAGAATTACAAGTTGCAAAATTTGGGACACGAGAAATTGACGAAGGAACTATTTTATTAGGGGCTATCATGTGCATCATGTCATGTATCATTAATTTTTCACCTCGTCTTATCAGTACATAAGAAAACATATGTACATGTATATCAAGCATGAATTGGGAGTCCAAAATCATGTCTAAGTATTACATAATAGCCTCGTTTACTTATTATAAAATTAGCTGTTACTGCATCTTTTCACTTCGAGCATGTTTTTTCAACCAAGTACCCCTCGATATTAGCATTAAAATTTCAACGTTTGTAATACGAATTATATATTTATACGATTATTATTAGAGGCGCGTGAGACCCGAAAATTCTCACGCACCTCTAGTTATTATTAATTGATTAAAAATTCTCCACGCGTACGTTCTCTTTACAATTAATGGGACAACCAAAGAGCTAGTATAATTCACAAGAATCGTGGATATTAAAACGTAATGGGGTGTCTAAAATTAAATTTAAATAATTTCAAGCGGCACATGTAAATTTTTTACAAAGAGGGGGAGAGTAACTAATATTTTTATATTCTGTAAAGTAGAACATACAGGGTGTTCGGTCAACCGTGGGGAAAAATTTAATGGGGGATTCTAGAGGCCAAAATAAGACGAAAATCAAGAATACCAATTTGTCGATGGAGGCTTTGTTAAAAAGTTATTAACGTTTCAAGTTCCGCCCATACTGAATTTTTTTCTCAAAAAATGCGCAGGATTTCGGGGGTATGTCTGTTCACCAAAAATGATTGTAATTGACCCCCGCAACGGAAAATAATTTTTCCAGAACGATTTGAAATTTTTGAATTTTGTCGAAAAATTTCAAACCTCGAATTTTTTTCTCGAAACTGGGTAGGATTTCAAGTGTATGTCTAATGACCAAAAATGATTTTAATTGACCCCTGCAACTGGAAATAATTTTTCCAGAACGATTTGAAATTTTTGAGTTTAATTGTTAATAACTTTTTAACGAAACCTCCGTGAACAAATTGGCATTCTTGATTTTCGTTTTATTTTGGCCTCTAGGATCCCTCATTAAAATTTTTCCCACGGTTGGTAATTACACCCTGTATAATTGATATTGCCTCGAATTAATTTAACGCTCACTCTTTCGTAGATTTAGAAACTAAAACTTGAATGTGTTGCAGTGAGAATCAGAGTTTGTGAATAAAATAATTGTCGATTGCATTTTCGATATAACAGTGTCATATCTTTATAATATAGTAATATGTAGTCAAATTTAATAAGTAGAAAAAAAATGATATACATTGGGGGTCTTCTTGGGATTATTCGTTAAACATATAGGCTCGAGGTCACTTAGTTGCCGATTTGGACCCACTCGGTATCATGCAATCAGAAATGATACATACACATTATGCAGCCCGCAAGGGGTCTCCAGAACAGGTTCTACGGCAATATATGCTTGGTAAGGCTCTTTCCCAAAACAATTCCATAAATTATTAATTTAGCCAGTTTTCATGTATCTATAAGGTAAAGGTGTATAAAGCCATAATGTCTGTCGCTGAGACAAGTGATAATTCGTATTTGTTTTTATGATTTTTCTCACAGTTGAGACAAATGTTAGCACTTCCAAATTATTAAAACTTTTAAGACACCTTCACCCAATATATATATATATATATATATCATACATCACCTCATATATATCAAAATCATGGTCTCTATCAAAACACATTAACTCCTTCTTAACTATTTTCGCAATTTTCTTCCTCTGATCCGATATTCTATGTACCATATAATAAGCAAATTTCGTATTTTCTTGTCTTTAAAATTTTAAGTATATTACTTTATTTTAAAAAAGTAATTTTTTAATTTAATGAAAATAACTTCGCTCCAAATTATTTGAAATCTGATTTAAATAATTGAAGTATTATTTTTCATACGTCAATACTTTTCGTGTACAAAATTGGTGAAATTATAAATTCAGTTTAGTATTAATAAAATAAAACAATGATAGCATTGTTCAAATTTCATAGATATTGAGAAGGTGTTATGTGGCTGTTATTCCATGGCAGGTTTTCACTGATACTGAAAATGTTTATACTAAGAAAAAAAAAAAAAAAAATTGGGATGGTAATTGGTTTACGTTTTATGGTTTATATTAATGTTATGGTAATATGTACTGAAAGATATTTGCAAATGACGTGTTTTGTTGTTGCTATTCTGTAGTTAGAGTGTTAGTATTCATTTTCAAATGATACACGTACATGAGTATGTCTAAGGTAAGAAAATGTATTTGCAAATTCTCGCTTCGCATGCTTGTTAATGATGTTTATTTTTAACTTTATCTTTACATATTCGCAACTCATTGTATGGAATGTTTGTTTGTTAAACAGTTTACCATTAATGTTGTGGCTATTACATTTGATGATTTCTGTCACGAGTCGTTTTCGTATTATTTCAATTGTATTTATTTCTTTGATAAATTTTTAAGAAGCAAATAACATTGTTTAACGGGAAATTTTGATTTACTGTATCTGTCAAGCGACCCTCGGCAGGATTTTGTGTCCCAAACATGGATCCTGAGGTAGAAGTGTTTTATCACTTAGACTTATCGGATTTATCCAATTGGATAAATAAATAAAAAAGATTTTTATTTCTTAGACGGTGTAACCAGACAAAGATTTCAAAACTCAGTCATATAACAGGTCGAATAATGAAAATGTGTAACGTCAACATGCTTTAAGATAATACTATTAACAAATGCTTATTATTACTATGTTTACTTGTAATTAATACATGATGAGATGTTTTTAAATGTACTTCTTTTTCTTTTTTGTTAATACTTACATGTCATTAACGAATGTTCAATAAATTCACTGCAGGTAGGGGACGTATATGTTCTATATTGTATGTTCCATTTGAATCATACTTATTGTAATTTCATTGCTACTTTTATTGAACTTTATGGAGTGTAACTAAAAGAAATGGTTGCAGTGAATATATTAAACAAAACATCAATCACAGTAATTAATCTGAATATATGTAACGAGTTGTTTAAATTTAACAAATTAAAAACTACTTAGTTCGTATGAATGTGGCGTTAAATTGACAGATCCGTGGCCATCATATCGCTAAATTGGACCCACTCGGCATCAGCAGCGCTGATCTTGATGATAGACATCCACAAGAGTTGCTCTATAGTCATTATTCATTTGGTAAGCCCATATGAACGTGTCTCTACATAAATTAAAGGACTAAAGATACTATGCGATGCATATCAAATCATATACTCTTGATCTTTTAAAAGATTTCAATGAATTAGACTGCTTGGAACAAGCTCTATTTGTCTTGTTTTCTTTCTTTCATAAACTTATTTTGACAATTGTTGTAAAAACATTGTTTATCAATTATTTTCTTCATTGCAATATTATATTTGCTATTGTTATTTTTATTATTATCATTCATATGCCATCATTATATTTCCTTCCTGGACACAAAATATAGCATTTTATTGAATGCAGTGAATATGTAATTTCAAAATTTTTATAGCACTGTAGCTAAATAATTAGCATTATATGAATTAAAATGAGATTAATAGAATTATTCAATTATGTTTCTCAGAAAGTTTTATTATAGTATGTGAATGAAGAACTCTCATACCCATTCGTTAATTTAATTATTCAGTTTAAGTATAATGTCCACAGGAAACAGAGCACGTACTACTTACTCGCAGGAACTTCAATACCGAGTAGCTGCACTTATGAAACGTATGTAAAAATCGCAACCCGAAAAAGGAAGTTCTGATTAAAGCTCTGTGAGTTATTAGTATCTTTGGGAGGCGCTGGTTCATTATGGGATTACAGAAAAAATTGATATCGTTGACAAACTGTAAAGGTGCTTGGGTCCTTCGCATAAATATTGATTTTAAAGATTGCTATATTTTGCTGTAAATATACTTGTGCCAGGAATAACTTCTCAGCATTTCATTTGGAAGGATTGGAGGAGGTATAACGAATAAACAAACATACTGATCAATGGCAATTTATACAGGATGTTCGACCCCTGGGAAAAATTTTAATGGGGGATTCTGGACCCCAAAATAAGACGATAATCAAGAATACCAATTTGTTTATGGAGGCTTCGTTAAAAAGTTATTAACAATTAAATTCAAAAATTTCAAATCGTTTTGGAAAAATTATTTTCGGTTGCGGGGGTCAATTGCAATTATTTTTGGTCATTAGACATACACTTGAAATCCTACCCAGTTTCAAGAAAAAAATTCGAGAAGGTTTGAAGTTTTTCGACAAAATTCAAAAATTTCAAATCGTTTTGGAAAAATTATTTTCGGTTGCGGGGGTTAATTGCAATCATTTTTGGTCATTAGACATACACTTGAAATCCTACCCAGTTTCTAGAAAAAAATTCGAGGAGGTGCGAAATTTTTCGATGGAAAAAAAAAATTTCAAATCGTTTTGGAAAAATTATTTTCGGTTGCGGGGGTCAATTGCAATTATTTTTGGTCATTAGACATACACTTGAAATCCTACCCAGTTTCAAGAAAAAAATTCGAGAAGGTTTGAAATTTTTCGACAAAATTCAAAAATCTCAAATCGTTCTGGAAAAATTATTTTCGCTTGCAGAGATCAATTACAATCATTTTTGGTCATTAGACATACACTTGTAATCCTACTCAGTTTCAAGAAAAAAATTCGAGAAGGTTTGAAATTTTTCGACAAAATTCAAAAATTTCAAATCGTTCTAAAAAAATTATTTTCGGTTCCGGGGGTCAATTGCAACCATTTTTGGTGAATAGGCATACCCCCGAAATCTTACCCATTTTCTAGAAAAAAATTAATTACGGGCGGAACTTTAAACGTTAATAACTTTTTAACAAAGTCTCCATCAACAAATGGGTATTCTTTATTTTCGTCTTATTTTGGCCTCTAGAATCCGCCATTAAAATTTTTCCCAGGTGTGGCCGTACACCCTGTATACAATAATATGATTATAATTACATTATACTTGAGTAAAAGTATGATAAATTATTTTTTAACTATTGATTTGTTACTTCCTCTTTAGCTTCCTATTTATTTATTAAATGCATTTTTTCTCATTTATATTTTTCTGACACAATCTTCTTACATTTATACTTTTTTTTTCTACTATATTTTGTGTAATGTGTGATTGAGAATATGAAAGTCCCATTCTTTGTATCTATTAGATTTCTTTATTACTAGTTCAGTTCTGTTAGTGATTGTTTTGACTAATGATGCTTTATTTGGATTTACAGCTTTACGTTCTATCGAAATTTGTTTTTCTTAGTTTTCCATTTATTTCTACTTTTTACAAGTATTACGGAGGAGGTTTGTTACACATATTTTTGACAATTGTTGACAATATTTTGCGCATGTATATATCATTTGCCAAATATTTTGCACACGTACGCATACGGCATTATTAAATAAAACGATTTGCTTAATTACACGAGACAAATATACAAAATAATATTACTTTCGATTATTACGTTTTACAATACTTTTATCGCGTACAAATCAATTTGTATAATTCTATCCGTTTATACAAAAATTCGTTTCTTTCATTTTTCGTTTCACACGGCTCACATTTTCAGTATCGGTCATCCGAAATAAAATGTATACAAAATGGCGAAAGAACAGTAATTGTGCGTTGTATACAATGTATTATATATAACAAGTAAAATTTGTGTCATATTTCATATCATCTACTATACAAGTAATACAGTTAAATGCCATAGCTTTCATAAATACACTTTTTTAAAATTGTTTAAAAGCAAATATTTTTCTAGTAAGCGTTACGATCTCGATCGTTAACGAAGCCATGGCATTTAAATCCGTTCGTGGCTCGTTTCGTTTCAAAACGTGACAAGTATTTTAATATTAAATTTCTACAGAGGATTCGGACATGGATCGTATTTTCAAATTGCCGTCCACCACTTTTATCGGCGGCAAAGAAAAGTCGTTGCCGCTTCGTGAAATTTTGAAACGATTGGAGGCCACCTACTGCGGCCACATCGGCGTCGAATTCATGTTCATCAATTCCCTGGAGCAGTGCAATTGGATTCGTCAGAAAATGGAGACACCCGGTATCATGGAAATGACAAACGACGAGAGGAGACTTATTTTGGCCAGATTAACTCGCGCCACCGGGTATCTAAAATAGCAACATTGAAAAATTGGGACGCCTCTACGGAACACAGCGAACGCCATTTTGTTAATTTCTTTCATTATCATTTTTTAGATTCGAGGCGTTCCTCGCGCGCAAGTGGTCGTCCGAGAAGAGGTTCGGATTGGAAGGATGTGAAATTCTGATACCCGCCATGAAGCAAGTAATTGATAAATCTACCGAATTAGGCGTCGAATCCATCGTTATGGGTATGCCTCATCGTGGTCGTCTGAACGTTCTCGCCAACGTTTGTCGTAAACCTTTGAGTCAAATATTCACGCAGTTCGCGGGTCTCGAAGCAGCCGACGATGTAAGCACGCGACAAATTTCATACGAATTCTCGTCCCGTTGCTCGTCGATGTATTTCATATACGATTATAATTCGGTGATGCGTTAGGGTTCTGGCGATGTCAAATATCACTTGGGAACATACATCGAACGTCTTAACCGTGTAACGAACAAGAACATTCGTTTGGCCGTTGTTGCGAATCCATCTCATTTGGAGGCCGTTGATCCGGTAGTACAGGGAAAGACTCGTGCCGAACAATTCTATCGAGGCGATGGCGAAGGAAAGAAGGTACGTTACCTATACGGTATACAGGGTGTTCGGTTACCTCTGGGAAAAATTTTCATGGGAGATTCTATACGCCAAAATAAGATGAACATCAAAATTTCAAATCCTTCTGGAAAAATTATTTTCGGCTGCGGGGGTCCATTACAATCATTTTCGGTCATTAGACATACACTTGAAATCCTTCCCGGTTTCGAGAAAAAAATTCGAGAAGATATGCCATTTTTCGACAAAACTACAAACTTTCAAATCGTTCCGGAAAAATTATTTTCGATTGCAGAGTTCAATAACAATCATTTTTGGTTATTAGGCATATACTTGAAATCCTACCCAGTTTCGAGAAAAAAATTCTAGAAGGTATGCCATTTTTCGACAAAATTACAATCTTTCAAATCGTTTTGGAAAAATTATTTTCGGTTGCGGGGGTCCATTACAATCATTTTCGGTCATTAGACATACACTTGAAATCCTTCCCGGTTTCGAGAAAAAAATTCGAGAAGGTATGCCATTTTTCGACAAAATTATAAACTTTCAAATCGTTTTGGAAAAATTATTATCGGCTGCGGGGGTCCATTACAATCATTTTCGGTCATTAGACATACACTTGAAATCCTTCCCGGTTTCGAGAAAAAAATTCGAGAATGTATGCCATTTTTCGACAAAATTACAAACTTTCAAATCGTTCTGGAAAAATTATTTTCGATTGCGGAGTTCAATAGCAATCATTTTTGGTTATTAGGCATATACTTGAAATCCTACCCAGTTTCGAGAAAAAAATTCGAGAAGGTATGCCATTTTTCGACAAAACTACAAACTTTCAAATCGTCCTGGAAAAATTATTTTCGGCCGCGGGGGTCCATGACAATCATTTTCGGTCATTAGACATGCTCTTGAAATCCTTCCTGGTTTCGAGAAAAAAATTCAAGAAGGTATGCAATTTTTCGACAAAACTGCAAACTTTCAAATCGTCCTGGAAAAATTATTTTCGGTTGCGGGGGTCAATTACAATGATTTTTGGTCATTAGACATACCCCTGAAATCTTATCCGTTTTCTAGAAAAAAATTCGAGAAGATGTGAAGTTTTTCGGCGGGAAAAAAGAATTTCAAATCGTTCTGGAAAAATTATTTTCGGTTGTTCAACAAATTGGTGTTCTTGATTTTCGACTTATTTTGGCCTCTAGAATCTCCCATTAAAATTTTTCCCAGTTTGTGTCTCAGAAATAGTAAGTTTTAGGACATTTGTACCTTTAATATTTCTATACTCGGAATTAAAGAAAAGCTTTTTGACTCTAATTACTGAATTTGTTGCAAAACAGGTAATGTCCATTCTTTTGCACGGTGACGCCGCGTTCTGTGGACAAGGTATTGTTTTCGAAACTATGCACTTGTCCGACTTGCCCGACTATACGACACATGGTACCGTTCACATTGTTGTGAACAACCAAATTGGATTTACCACCGATCCTAGGCATTCACGGTCTTCTCCGTACTGTACCGGTGAGTTTAATCTCTAACGTAGAGACCAGCGTTGAGCAAAATTGAATCAAAGTAACTGTTAGAATTAAAGAAAACAAATTAAATTTATACAATATTTGTTTATTAATTTGATATAAAAAGAAAATATGTTAACGATTTAGAAAAGAAAAAGGAAACAAAAAGACTGTAATAATTGGACGCACATTGTGCCATCCTCGTGGGCACACACACACACACACACACAGAAAACCACAGACACGTCATAAAAACATAAAAAGGGGACATACAGCAGTGCAGCCAACCACACAAAAACAAAAGTAACTTTTACTACCACAAGCGTTAAACCAGATATCAAAACTAATTATAGAAACATATTGTTAACAGTAACGATTGAATCAGTCGATTGATGCTCAACTCTGGTAAAAATCGATATTTTTTTACACAAATGTTCACCGTGTCCGAACTAACATTTCAACAGATGTTGCGAGAGTAGTCAACGCGCCCATTTTCCACGTTAATTCCGACGACCCGGAAGCGGTGATGCACGTTTGCAAAGTGGCTGCGGAATGGAGAGCAACTTTCCACAAGGATGTCGTTATCGATATCGTATCCTACAGGCGAAACGGTCACAATGAAATCGACGAGCCGATGTTCACGCAACCTCTAATGTACCGTAAAATCAAGAAAACTCCACCAGCTTTGGACAAATATGCCAACTCCCTTATCACCGACAGCGTTGTAACGTCCGAAGAAGTTAAGGTATTAAAGTAAACAAATTAAAAAAATCACGCGCGCACAAATACGTCGAAGAAGATTCTTTATATCGATATTATTCTGCAGGACGTAAAAGATAAGTACGAGAAGATCTGCGAGGAAGCATACACCAATGCTAAGCAAGAGACGCACATTAAGTATAAGGACTGGTTGGATTCTCCGTGGTCTGGTTTCTTTGAAGGCAAAGACCCGTTGAAAGTGTCTCCTACCGGCATCAAAGAAGATACGCTTGTTCACATTGGAAAGAAATTCTCGTCGCCGCCTCCTAATGCCGCCGAGTTTGTTGTTCACAAAGGTAAATATTGTTTTTCCTTTTAGAAATTTATAATTACTTCTGTAGGATTAATTAATCGAAATATCTTATAGGTATCGAACGTATTCTGAAATCTCGTATGGAAATGATCGAGGCTCGAACAGTCGATTGGGCTCTCGGCGAAGCTATGGTTTTCGGTTCTCTTCTCAAAGAGGGCATTCACGTTAGATTGTCGGGTCAAGACGTGGAGAGAGGAACATTCTCGCACAGGCATCACGTGCTTCATCATCAAACTGTGGATAAGGCTACTTACAAGCCGTTGTGCAACCTTTATCCAGACCAAGCTCCGTATACCGTGTGCAATAGTTCTTTGTCGGAGTTTGGCGTGCTTGGTAAGACTAGAAAGTTTAACACTGGAAAGACTGAAACTTAGTATATACCTATATTGCCCAAAAGCATTCAAAATGACTTCCTTGGGCAATCTAGTGTTAACGAGTATATCGTAGCGAATGAAACTAAGTGTCTTCCCGAACTTTCAGGATTCGAATTAGGTTATTCCATGACGAATCCCAACGCGTTGGTGTGCTGGGAGGCCCAGTTTGGCGATTTCAACAACACGGCGCAATGTATAATCGATCAGTTTATCAGCAGCGGTCAAGCTAAATGGGTTCGCCAATCGGGTCTTGTCATGTTGCAACCTCACGGGCTTGAAGGGATGGTGAGTTAATTTCCATATACGCTGAAAAGCTTTTGAACATCTCCACGAAGCCGCTGTGTATAAACAAGGTGATAAATATGCGCAGGGTCCGGAACACTCGAGTGCTCGACTGGAACGTTTCCTCCAAATGTCCGCTGACGACCCAGACTATTTCCCCCCGGAAAGCGAGGAGTTCGCTGTACGCCAGTTGCACGACATCAACTGGATCGTGGCTAATTGCAGCACGCCCGCGAATTACTTCCACATTCTGAGGAGACAGATCGCGCTACCGTTCAGGAAACCTTTGATCTTGATGACACCGAAGTCGTTGCTTCGTCACCCGGAAGCCAAGTCCAGCTTCGACCTGATGAAGGAGGACACGGAGTTCCTCAGAGTGATACCGGAGGAAGGCAAAGCTGCTCAAAATCCCAGTAACGTTAAACGGGTGGTGTTCTGCTCCGGAAAAGTCTTCTACGATTTGAAGAAAGCGCGCGCGGAGAAGCAACTGGACGACAAAGTCGCTATTGCCAGAGTTGAACAGGTGAATGATAAAGACATACTACTAGCACTATGCCGTCCGCGCGTCTAATTTAGATTTTTTCTATTTTCTCGAAATTGTAAGGATAGACATATGCAAATAAGTACAAGATTTTTTTGTATCATATGTTTATCTATTTATTTATATTTTGTTGGACACTTAGTATTTATCTTTTAAATGAAACGAAGCAAAGCAATGCCCGAGGTGAAGCGCAATATTCTGAATTACTGAAATACGTATCAGGTGTTCTAATGTCTTCTAGTTCTTCACAATCTTCAAATTCGTACGAAACATCGGACAAGATGTCCACACACTCATCGCGTATAATTGTGTCTTCTTTTTCGTTTGCAGGTTTTTGTGAAAATACAAAGTTGTTACGTCTGTGATTTACTGTTAGTTAAACAGAACACGCAATATTAACTTTCGTTCTACAGTTTCGAATACCACGATACAGCCATCGGCGCTTGCGCGGTAATTTCCGAGTGGCACCGACGTGGAGCCACCGTCACTTACCCGTCAGTCTTCGCATGGCACCAACCGTGGAGCCATCGGACGTCATAGTGCTAGCAATCGTTCGGGTCCCTTCTTTATAATTCGTTCTGCAATTCTATATTCTTTACAGATTACACCTTTCCCGTACGATCTGGTTAAGAAGGAAGCTGCAAAATACCCCAACGCGGACCTCATATGGTCGCAGGAGGAGCATAAAAACCAGGGTGCGTGGTCGTACGTTCAGCCCAGATTCCACACAGCCCTAAACGGAACACGCGCTGTGACGTAAGTACCACGTACAATAGCACAATTTGAAAACCATTGTTTTGTTTACAGTAATCCGATTTAAGATTGCGTTACTGCAAGTTCCAGTAGTCTAGAATCACTGTACTTGTATGAAATTTCATTTTGGCGCAATGTGGCATACGTTCTCTAGTGCATTGAACATTGCTTGTGTATCTTTGTTTAATCGATTCATTCTTTGCGATCAGTTGATCGATGTAGCACAAAAAAAGATATAGTTTCCTGTCGAATAAGGTACAGAATCACCTTATTTCGTTGCCATAATTCGTTTCTGATACCTTTAGCTGTTCACATGGCCCACATTTTTTTTTTTTTACTCGCGTCACAGTCGCGTTTATAGAATCTCGACACACATTACGATATCACGAATATATGCAATGCCTGTCAGCACGAGATGTATCGATGTTAAGAATATCGGCGACTGCTTCACGCGCGATTTTTTGTTAAGCGAAGTAATTGGGCCATGTTACAGCGGCGGAAGTACGTCATGCAAGAGTGACGGAGGGTGGTTAAGTGGTTGGTTTTCATCGTCTAAACCGACGACGACAACTCCATCCGACCCGCAATCAGTAGAGTCTGATAAACCCACACAGAGAACAGTGAGGTAACGTTGATCACAGCATTTAATCGGGACACGGTTGATAATTTTATTTAATTAACAATCTTCAGCGAATCGTTTATGTTCGTTCTTGTTTTCCATTTCAGTAGACGTAGTCGATACGGTGTGATTTCAGGATTATAACATTCGCGGTAGCGTTTATTTCGATCAACAGATGGGCGTTTTTCTATTTCAGGTACGTTGGCCGTCCTACAGGAGCCTCGCCCGCGACAGGAAGCAAAATGCAGCATCTCAAAGAACTGAAACAGTTGCTTGACGATTCTTTCGCTATTTAATTACTCTTCGTAACATTGTGTAGAACACACATTTTATTTATTTATTCGCATTAAAGTTGTTATATTACTTTGTCCTTGCTCTACATACACTGTTACAGAGGTCAACACAATCTGAATAATTTCTCCATTAACTAATTCATTTATAGAATCACCGCACGCGCAAATATTTTCCTGATGGCGGGTTAAAACGAATTCAATATTTTCCATTTGGTAATTTTAAAACTTCTCTTCTCTTGTCTTCTCTTTTCTTCTCTTTTCTTGATTCTTCCATTCATTAAATTTTTTCTTTCCTCTTAATTATGTACATACACATTCGCAATGAGTAATCCATGTAAATATGTGTATATTCCGTTCTCGTTTTAACGTTCGATCGAGATTACGTATTTTTATTTTTTTTTCCCCCCGTCGAGGCCGGGCGACGTATTTGTATTAGTACGGGAATTGCGTGTCGAGCTTAGTTTATAGGAAATTTTTTATTCGTGTAAATATACCGAAGGTACGGAAATTACGTTGATACGAACAACTTGAAACATGCGTTACTCATTGTTTCGTCCCCGAAGATCTTGCATAAATATGTATGCTATATATCCATTGAAAATATTCGCGCGTTGACGTCTGTGTTTTATTTTGTTAATATGTCGATAAAGTAATATTACGAAACGAATAAGTTTAAAGAGAAAGTATTATTTTTAATTTATACAACATTTTACGTTGAACGTAAATGTACAGAATAGTTGTGACTGCGGAGTTTTGAATGAAACTTTTCGGGGGTTCTTGCTGTGGTTTATATACGGCGATTTTTGTACTTGATTCTTTTTTTTTTCATGCCGTTGCGATGGACTACCAATTAGTTTAATTCTTTATTGCCGCTCTATTGTAAATAATTAAATGATTGGCAGGTCGGCCAGGTGTATACTAAGCGATCAAGTTGTAGCGTTAGAGTCGATTACGTAACGACACGTACACGTTCGTTCTCGATGATTCAGCAACGAATAAAATGTGTATCGACGGAATCTAGTCGTAACGTTACTCCTCGAAAAGTTTCAATAATTTCTCCCTTTTAAAATGAGTATGGGGGAGTAGAAAAGAAATAGCTAGTACGTCATTGCAACACTAGAAAGTAATAAATGAATCAACGACGCTGTTGTGCGTCGATTGGCTGCATAAATTTTGAAGGCACAGTATTTATATTCTTCTATGTACGAATTGTTCGAAAGATGGATTTTATGGATGGAATATTGATCGTAGGTCACGTTAATTGGAAAATATTGTATTGAATTCGAATCGATCAAGTTTGAGTTCGATCAAATTCAGTGCAAACGACTTGTAAACCTTCTTTTATTTGGACATACTCGGAACGATAGTATTGCGATATCTTGAAACCTGCTAGGATATTTAGGTGCAATGTGGTCCAATATGAAATTGTGGCGCTGTTATTCCACTCATAATTTTTTGTTGTTATATGCATAATAATGCCGGATACAGCCATGTATGCTTCAATAATAAAAATTAGTAATTAGTCGAATACTGTAGCACTTTATATTAAAAAAAAAACTAAAAATATAAATGTTATCGTATATTCCTTATTATACCTGAATTAAATTTTATTAGCTCGCTTTAATAATCTCGATACTAATTATCTTTTACAATTACTCAGGTCTGATGGCGGATGGAACAGGAAGACAACGAAACAACACACCTACTTTATGTTGCGCATAATCCAAATTTATAAATTTTTTTGTTTATTTTATTTACTTCGTTCGAAATCTCAGGTAAGAATTTCTTACATTTTTCAAAACTTCAATCTCCACGTACGTAACCATTTTTCTATATGTCAACAATAATAATATTTTTTAATTTTTTTATTTCATTTAATCGTTGCTTATTATTTGGCAATTTTTCGTTACCGTTTATTGCATCATACAATAAATAAAATATACATATATTTATATATTATAAATAAGATATATTTATAGCATCAGTTCAGAAATTAAATTCAGTAATCAGTTTGTCCCAGCACACTGTACATAATCCTCTTGAAGCTGTTACTTTGGTGGATCTTCTCACCGTCGTCGTCGTTTATCTAAAAAGAAACGGCGAATTTTCCTTCGCATAATTCGGAACCGTCATGATATCGAGAAGCTTTAAAAAATGCTCGACATGCATTGCGGTATCCATTACGAGTATTTCAGTAAATTGCTTTTTTTTAAGTTTAGCTTCGATCCGAGAGATTTGTTCGATGAAAGCCTATACTCGTATGTGGATAATTTATTGAACAGTTCTCTGGAAAAATGGCTTGCGTCGCGTTTCATAGATTTTACAGGATACCAGCGTAACATACGCCATTTTTCATTTTAAGGAATATACACTGAGAAATTTTAATAGGGGATCTAGTCCGAATTATATGATAGAAATATTTTTTATTTTTGAACTGGGAAATATTTTAATGGGGGATTCTAGAAGCCAAAATAAGACGAAAATCAAGAATACCAATTTGTTGATGGAGGCTTCGTTAAAAAGTTATTGACGTTTCAAGTTACGCCTGTGGAACGGCAATCTGCGAACAGCTGCGCGCGCACCATAGCGCGACAGTGTGAACTTTAAACCTTAATAACTTTTTAACGAAGCCTCGATCAACAAATTGGTATTCTTGATTTTCGTCTTATTTTGGCCCCTAGAATCACCCATTAAAATTTTTCCCGATGGTAGCTGTACACACTGTATAATAATGTCGCTGAAGAGAAAGCGAAGTTCGAACATATATAACATCCGCCATTTTGTTTTTTCAGGGAACCATTCAATCAGAATAGTCAACGTTCTGCAATAGCGCCATGTCTCACGCGTACAAGCAGATGCATGCAGGCGGTGATACACAAATTACACGTACAAGTCGGAGTAAGTTTTAATAGTCGTTGACGCGATCCTTTATGAAAGGGAGGGGGAAGGGACGTCTGTAATTTCCACCCTTGATCAAATAAATATCAACTATTAATTTGTCGCATCGTTTTTACAGTGGGAAGAAATGAACGTCTGAGTTTCAACAGCAGGACGAACAATTAAAAACATGAAAAGAAGTATGACCGAACGATCTATCAAGGACGTGTGAATGTTCGTTGCATTACGATGTTCAAAGAAAATCGCATTCGACGCGTGCAAGTTCATGCAATCACATGCGGAGTACGACTACGAAGTTCGAGATACGATGATAGACAAGTTGCACAAACTCCTTTTTTCTGTTTCACTCTGATACGAAGTTCGAGTTTCATTAATTTATACTTACGAATGGTCCAGCGGGACTCTTCGGTCGAGCGTAGTTTACCTGAAATCAACGACGACGAAATGTTCGAGCATTTTTTTTTTTTACTTTCGAGAGCTAGCGATTGTAATGAAAATACGACGTGTACCCTGTTTTGGTTGACTTTCTGCGGCGAGAAAACACCGGTACGCGCCGGCTGTCTCATCTCCTGGACCGTGTCGCCAAGTGATTCCTCTTGCAGAGCTTTGTAAGCCTCGCTCTTACTCGGGTCGTACTTCACCGGTTTCTTCGGGCTGTGTCGTCGTATCGCATGTGTACACACGGGCTACTTTTAATTGATTTGCTTTGCGATATCGTCGTTTTCGGTTAACAGCAGCCAGGGGGTTATGTATCGCCAATTGCTTGTTCGAGAGCGACTTTTCGGTCCGCTTCCGAGCTCTTATTCGTTAATCTAATTACAAACACGTTCTAGCTAGATGCACGACGCTTTCCTTCGAGGATTACGTTCCGTGTCTCGTCTCCTGTCTCTTTCAATTATTTCAGTCAGTCCTGTCCACAGGCGTGGATTAATTATTACGCGCTCGGTGCATACGACACCTAGCGTGAAACGATAGCAACTATCCTACGGTCGACGACTACGGAAGTTGCGTTTCGTTTGACGCGACTTATGAGGGGGAGGGATGGTCTTGAGTAGTTATAATCGTTTGCCTCTATCGATACAAAAATCTTTCCTAAAAATTAGATTTCGACCTCTGCAAAAGAACACGTCCAGTATTTCTAAATATTTAGTTTATTATTTTAAAAAAATTAGGTCACTTAAAAGATGGGGGTTGAAGGCGTAGCCCCTACTCCCCCAGCCTGCCCCTTAATTCGTGTCTGTGTTTACTATACTAAAGAACAGTTGTAGACAGGACGGATTATGGCAAATGTTTTTTTTGTAGTATTTTTGTTAGAAACAACGAATGTTGTTAATCCTTTAAACCACGGTCTGTAATTCTCGAGATATTGCTCTTATTACGTAAGCATCGACAATTAGTAAGACTACTTATTTTCACGTATATATCATACGATTAATTGTTGATTATTGTCTACTCTACAGCATGCAAGAATATAAGGATTGTTATTTCGCAAACTTTCGCGTGGTTTGTTTCTCTAACTTTACTGCCGGTTTTGTCGATACTGTTTCGTGACAGCTACAATAAACGACCAACAGTTACGTCACGATTTTAATGCACGATCTAAAAACTAATATTGTAACGAGACGATAAAAGTCGAGTCGGTAATTGTTGACGGCGTTATCGTAGAGTATTGGAACAGCGAAGAAACTGCCGCGCTAGAAGCATCGAAAAACGTCTCGAACTATAGATAATTAATTTGGCTTATTAAATTGCGGCCACACGTTCTTCGAGGAGGCGGCTTTGGCCTGCTCCTTCAAGATTCTCGCTTGCTCCTGTATTTCCTGTTTCTGTTTCACGAAGGAAAAGTCTATGAAAATGCTGGAAAATAAACAAACCGCACGTGAGTGTAATCCATTCGCTAGATACACGGCTACGTAAGAACCGAGTTGCATTTTCTGTTCTTCGTCCATATTTCGTCGCTATAACGTTTCCGGCAGTCTCAACAAATCGATAGATCATCGATGTAGAAGATCTCTACTCGTCGGTAGAATACGTTCGTTTTCGAGTTTAATAATTTTGTCTGCCTACGAGTTGATTATTAGTAAGCGTCTCATGCGACTGATTCTCCCACACAGCATGGAACATTGCAGAAATATTTTTAGATTAGGATCAGATTGGTAATTGAACAGATTTAGAGACAGAAATTTCAGAAATCTGCAATAAGACGTAGGAATGTTTCTTACAACATTCAGGGAATGAAAATGAATTAAATGCTGTCATGTATTGTTGTAACGTTGCAAATGTAATTGCAACACTGTTAACGAAAAGAAAGAATTTCTAGTAACGTTCTGTGCTGTGTAGGACGTTTGAATGTTTCACCGTTATCTGTGCATAGAAAACTCGATATCTTCAAGATTAACAATAAATATTAAAGTTCGATGTATTAAGATCGACGATCAATAGATATCAATTAAAATTGGACAATTCGAAACGTGACTTCGATATAAGGGTATTCGATCAACCTTGGGAAAAATTTTAATGGGAGTTTCTGAAGGCCAAAATAAGACGAAAATCAAGAATACCAATTTGTTGATTTTTCGACAAAATTCAAAAATGTCAAATCGTTTTGGAAAAATTATTTTCGGCTGCGGGGGTCGATTGCAATCATTTTTGGTCATTACACATACACTTGAGATCCTACCCAGTTTTGAGAAAAAAATTCGAGAATGTATGCCATTTTTCGACAAAATTACAAACTTTCAAATCGTTTTGGAAAATTTATTTTCGGTTGCGGGGGTCCATTACAATCATTTTCAGTCATTAGACATACACTTGAAATCCTTCCCGGTTTCGAGAAAAAAATTCGAGAATATTTGAAATTTTTCCACAAAATTCAAAAATTTCAAATCGTTTTGGAAAAATTATTTTCGGTTGGGGGGGTCAATTGCAATAATTGTTGGTCATTACACATACACTTGAAATCCTTCCCGGTTTCGAGAAAAAAATTCGAGAAGGTTTGAAATTTTTCGACAAAATTCAAAAATTTCGAATCGTTCCGAAAAAATTATTTTCGCCTGCGGGGGTCAATTACAATCATTTTGGGTCATTAGACGTACACTTGAAATCCTACCCGGTTTCGAGAAAAAAATTCGAGAAGGTTTGAAATTTTTCGACAAAATTCAAAAATTTCGAATCGTTCCGAAAAAATTATTTTCGCCTGCGGGGGTCAATTACAATCATTTTTGGTCATTAGACGTACACTTGAAATCCTACCCGGTTTCAAGAAAAAAATTCGAGAAAGTTTGAAATTTTTCCACAAAATTCAAAAATTTCAAATCGTTTTGGAAAAATTATTTTCGGTTGGGGGAGTCAATTGCAATCATTTTTGGTCATTAGACATACACTTGAAATCCTACCTAGTTCCGAGAAAAAAATTCGAGAAGGTTTGAAATATTTCGACAAAATTCAAAAATTTCAAATCGTTCTGAAAAAATTATTTTCGGTTCCGGGGGTCAATTGTAATAATTTTTGGTGAATAGACATATCCTCGAAATCTTGTGCATTTTCGAGAAAAAAATTCAGTACGAACGGAACTTTAAACGTTAATAACTTTTTAACAAATATTCTTGATTTTCGTCTTATTTTGGCCTCTAAAATTCCCCGTTAAAATTTTTCCCATGGGTAGCCGAACACCCTGTATCAGGAAAATCGAATTACAATGTACAAATTCCGTTGGTTAATTGGTGCAAAGATTACAATCGCTTTTTAGAGTTAATACGTTTGATAAGTGGCAGCATTCAGCAAAAAGCCAATTCGTATTAATGATACTAACTTGATTACTCTACTGCAAGCTACACGACGAATTAGACGTTTCATTTATATTTCCAATGGAATACTTGTTCGATACTTACGGTATAGCCGACGCCTGGCATTTAATAGTATCAGCGATATTTTGTTCGGAGTAGAGGCCGATCGGCGAGTTGAATTGTTTGTGGACTACCTGCGGAATCAAACGAAACGAAACGATGACGAGACTGGCTAGAAATTAGTTTCACATTAATCACAACGACAACGGTACAGTTGCCCTCGTTTGCCTCTTTGTACGTACGTAATAGCATTAGTCTTTACATTTTGTATTCTAAATGTGTTTCAAATTCCCTGTAGTAAGTCATAAATTTACTGTTAGACACGTTTAAAGTACTCGATATACTTTCAAACGATGTAATCTCCTCGGCGAATCTACGAATAGAAATCTACATATGCGCGTTCTATTAAAGACAGATCGCCCAGTTTCTGATAGGTTAATCAAATGACAAAATATCGATAGCATGCTATATTATCGTTGGCACTCGCAATATATTTCGAAGGTATTTTATATAGTTAGAATTCTCAAATGTATTTTTTTAATGCGAATGCATCGTGTGGTTTCGTTGAAAGCGAAAGCATCGTTTGTGGAAGCGGAAGCGATTCGAGAATAAAGTTGGTCCAAACCTTTGGAACTTCATTCGGTCCCAAGACGCGTTGGAGTACCGATTCCGCCACCTAGTCGGACGTTTTATGAAACACATATTCACAAGTTAAACATTAGGGGGCGGTGATCACGTTCGACGACGTTCTCGCGATAAAAAACACTCTTCGCTTTTTCGCTCGTAAAACACGTTCCCGTTTTTCTCCTCGTTCAGAAGTGTCAAGGTTCGTTGAATACGCACCTTTTGCTTCATAGCAACTTCGGGATGAGCCGGTTCGTAATGATGAGGTGCCGCTCTGATCATCGGATTCGGATGATGACGCAGGTAGCACTCTCCGAGTGGTGCATCCTTCTTGACCTTTGCTCCTGGCAAGACCAGAGGGGTCGTGCGGTACGGCTAAAAGTTTGTTAATCTTTATTTACTTATATCAAACGAACGGTTGATTATAATTTCGTTCGTCGTTCGAAAATTTTTATCCAGATAAGAATGTTGCCCGTCTTCGAACGAAGATATCGTAATCGAGGGAAATTAAGTAACGTTCTTCTCGAATTATGTAAATACGACGATACGGATAAAAAGGTTAGGTTTTGGGTTAGGATCGATCGGGAAACATGATATACGAGTTACTTTATTCCGTGCTGCTTCGTGTAAAGAGAAAAGTGTGGATAGCGTGATTAGAATAGCTAACGAACTGCGAATATGCCCGAACCGATGGGTTCTTAATCAGATCGGTAGGCGTGGAATGCTCTGCCAGAACGACGTCAATTACCGACCAACGAAATCTAAAATAAACTTTAATAGAGGCCATCGTGATCGATGATACCTCATTAATTCTCGACACTGTTGCGATAATGGAGCGCGGCTCGCATCCATGAACCCAGACCAAAAATAAATCGATGATAATTTCGAAGATATCGACGCCACTTTCCGTTGAGCGGTTTGCGTCGGAAACGATCGGAGGGATCAAAGTAACGGTCGAGCGTACCTGCGCAGAGTATTCGTGCGCATGCGATAAACGCATGGAAATAAAATAGTCTGCAATTACCACGTTTATAATTATACTAAAATGTAGAAACAAATATGTAACGTTGCATGTTGATCACTGTACTCTCTAACGAACAATAATTCAAGCTCTACGCAAGGATAGTAAATAAGGTTATAAAAGTAAGGTTAAGTGAGTGACGTGATGGAACACGGCAGTTCCGGTCAAGCACTCCTTGCAGCAAACGATCTCGAGTCGATTCAATTTAACGAACGTGATACAGCAGGTACTTCACTCTAACAATCTTGAAGCACATATAGCTATATTAAGAGAACAAATTATTGTTGATTTATATAAAAATTGCACGTCGTTTTTTATCAGAAACAAAACATGTCCACTTGTCGAAATATCAGCCCGGAAAGTGGAACGATGTATCGTGCGATTCTTGTGATGATTATTTATAAGCTGTAGCTTTTTTTAAATTCCATATTCTCGCTGTACGAATACACAGCTTCTCTCATCAGCTGTGAATTTACTGTTCGACCAGTAAACAGCTGTACGCTGTATACGAATAGTTCGAACAAAAGATGCAACGTACTTTTAAGTTCTATTTCCGTTTGAACGTTTCGCGTAATGAATAATATCCGAGTCAAAACAGCGTGGAACGGTGGCGATAATTTTGGCAGAACTATTACAACCGGAAGCGAGCTCGCTGTATAGGGTACACGCATGTATATCGCTCGATGACCGCTGGTCCCGAACGAAAGTTGTAAAACGGCTAGAATTTCGCGGTTTTGGCTCGCGAGACCCGAGCACAATGAGCAAAATTGCATAAAACATCGATGTTACGAATAAAACCGTCCGCCAAATGTCCGCGTCCATTATGTCATCGGTTGTTTGTTTTCTGCGCGGTGTTACGATATTATTATAACAGAGAATCATCGCTTTGTTCTGTTTTGGCAAACCCGAGTGTTGTCAACTTGCAACACCTTGTTTTTCTTTTTTTCTGTACAATAACAATCATTATTATATTACAAATACGTCTTATCCTGACAGCAAAGAGGGGTAAACTTTTTTATTTCGATGAAAATTTTAAATATCGAATAAAAGACGAATTAGTTCGAATTATATGATAGAAATATTTTTTATTTTTGAACTGGGAAATATTTTAATGGGGGATTCTAGGGGCCAAAATAAGACGAAAATAAAGAATAACAATTTGTCGATGGAGGCTATTAAAAAAAGTTATTAACAATTAAATTTAAAAATTTCAAATCGTTTTGGAAAAATTATTTTCGGTTGTGGAAGTCAATTACATTCATTTTTAGTCATTAGACATACACTTGAAATTCTACCCAGTTTCGAGAAAAAAATTCGAGAAGGTTTGAAATTTTTCGTCAAAATTCAAAAATTTCAAATCGTTCTGGAAAAATTATTTTCGGTTGCGGGGGTCAATTGCAATAATTTTTCGTGAATAGACATATTCGTGAAATCTTGCGCATTTTCGAGAAAAAAATTGGAGAAGGTGTGAAATTTTTCGACAAAATTCAACACTTTCAAATCATACTGAAAAAATTATATTTAGTTACAGGGGTCAATTACAAGCATTTTTGATGAATAAGGCGTACCCCGAAATCCTACGCGTTTTCGAGAAAAAAATTCGAGAAAGTTTGAAATTTTTTGACAAAATTCAAAAATTTCGAATCGTTCTGGAAAAATTATTTTCGATTGTGGGGGTTAATTACAATTATTTTTGGTCATTAGACATACACTTGAAATCCTACCCAGTTTCGAGAAAAAAATTCGAGAAGGTATGCAATTTTTTGACAAAATTCAAAAATTTCAAATCGTTCTGGAAAAATTATTTTCGGTTGCGGGGGTCAATTGCAATCATTTTTTATCATCAAACATACACTTGAAATCCTACCCAGTTTCGAGAAAAAAATTCGAGAAGGTATGCCATTTTTCGACAAAATTCAAAAATTCCAAATCGTTCTGGAAAAATTATTTTCGGTTGCGAGCGTCAATTGCAATCATTTTTGGTGAATAGACATATCTCCGAAATCCTTCCCACTTTCTAGAAAAAAATTGGAGAAGGTGTGAAATTTTTCGACGGAAAAAAGAAATCTCAAATTGTTTTGGAAAAATTATTTTTAATTAAAATTTTTCCCAGAGTTGACCGAACACCCTGTATTATAAATTATTAAAATTTTTTTATTTTGATTAGAATTTTAAATATCGAATAAAAGACGATCTAGCCTAAATTATACGATAGAAATATTTTTCAACGAGCGAATAAAAATCTAACCGTGCAATTGTATTTTTTGCAGGTTGATTTCATCGACGGCGATATGGCGAGAACGGGTGTGACTTATTAGCCTAAATTACACGATAGAAATATTTTTCAACGAGCGAATAAAAATCTAACCGTGCAACTGTATTTTTTGCAGGTTGATTTCATCGACGGCGATGGTGAGAACGGGGTGGACTTATGTTTACCCACAAAACGAATGCGCTTCGATCGGCTATCGTCATTGCCGAAACACGAGGGAAATGAGAATGTCAAGTGGAGCGGGCTGAAGAAAGACGCGCGTACGCGGGATAGAGTTACGCGTCGTATTTATAAGACGCGATCGCAAGAATAGAAGGATCGGATCCGAGTCCGGTCCGCCATTGATTTTATTTCGACGGGGCTGTAAATACAGATCGACGCGTCGTACGATTTCACGTGATCGGATGAAAACCGCGATTACGAGGATTCCATTACAAATGGGTCAGGAACATCGTTTTCATAGGGTGAGCAACAGTGACTCTCTCGAAATAGATGAAGGCCCCTAGCCCAGGCAAAAATAACGTGTAACCCGTGTGCCACGAAATCTGTCTTCGTAGCGGAAAATGATTGTCAATTCCCGATCGACTTTCTATACGATCGAGAACCTGGTCGAAGATGTTGATCGACTCCAGCAGTCGAGCGTTTATCAACCGATTAAATCGATTAATCGATCAAGTAATGAAACTCGCAATGATCGATGTTCGAATCGTCAGGTATCGAAGACGATAATCGATTGTGTGTTATTCGATATATCGTTTCTTGTAACAACGTCTTTTATTAATTAGAATGTTATGCTACGCGTAGACTGTTCAGAAGACACCTGACTTTTCATTAGGACGAACTCTTATGTATCCACAAACTCTTATGTTAATTTTTATAGATTTCTCATTGGATTAGAACTTTAAACTAATTGCTAGAAGTATTGTTTGTCAAGTTTGTTTCGTCGACCACCGTGTATTGTAAAAATGGTTTAACACATTCGCTGCGAAGCCTATATTATATGAAGCTATTCCCATTGCCATTAATATTTGTAGTGGTATTGTTTACCAAAGTTCTGTTATTTCTTGGTAAAAGCACATACATTATCATACATAATCATTTACATGCACTTGACATGCTATTCCTCAAACCCAACACTTGCAAGGAGACTCGATATTACTGTCGATTACGTTGCTATAAAATTTCGTTATAAATACACGATGAAGTTGATTTCTGCTTAATTTAAATCTGTAAAAGATCATTATCTTCAAATAATAATTGAAGTATAATGTTTGTAATAAATTTCATTTCTAGTATTTTTTTTCAAGTTTTTTACAATTTGTATATTTATGTTTGCGAGTACAAAAAGTTTGCTTACTCAAAAGCCTGTACGTTACAAGATATTGAAAGTAGGACGAGTATACTCGTCTTGGCAACGCGTAAAGACGAGTATACTCGTCCTTGGCAGCGAGTGGGTTAATATCTCATTGATGTTAATAATCAAGAGTCGACTTTCGTTCTACGTCGTTAAATTCCATTTGTACATGCTTCAGAACAATTATATCGACGAAACAACGTTACAAGGAAGCCCGTCTGTACCAATCGTCATTTTTGTGAAACGTCCCCGGTCTAAATTCAGCCGCGACGAAACGGCTGTTTCGAAAAGCGTTTATCCGCTTGGCTCGTCCGCCCGGTTACACCGAAACTTGAACTCTGATCGTAAGGAAATATTCTAGACGCTTTTTTGGCAACGCGCGACGTGACAATAAAGAGCGTTTACGTGTCGCGATATAGACGGGTCAGAACGGTACGCGGTAACCGTCTCCGTTCCTCGGGTCTACCTTGACCCTTTTGGAACCACGGGCGGAATTTTTTCCACGTTCCCGATATTTCGAACGGGCTCGAAATACCGGTTCTGGGTGTCGTTCGATCCGCGAACGATTCCTTTTTAACGGGGGAGGTGACGAAAGAATTTTTGGGCGAAACGATGCTTTCGCGATGCCCGCTGACACGACGCGCGTGTGGGTGTGTCGTTGTGTCGTCCCTCTTCTGTTTTAGTAACCCAGATCCCGTTCACGAAAATAGAATAAGATACCAATGAACGGCCCACGGGCAGCGCGGTTACGTGCGTTTTATTGCATCGTGTGTGTTATTAGTACGTTCCTGCCCGCCGGTGTAATTCCCCTTTCGATTCGGTATCGTTTCTGGTTTAAGTTCGCTTATTGGGGTTGGTCGCGTGGGTCCCCTCGTCCCCACAGCGATGGACATTCGTGGGAATATTGGTCATGCGCACCGGAGCGCATGATCACCGTATACACTTAACTAGAATTTAGGGTACCGTTGGATCCCAGTAAGAAACAAAATTTGAGGAAGTTACAGGGAAAGAGAGAAAAACAAAAAATTTCCTCTTAATCTACACGAATATAGCTAGAGAAATACGTAGGGGGATCTTCGATAAGTTGATTTTTGCGTGACTGGCGAGCATTTGAAGTAGAAAGTTCAATTTTGTACAAAACATGTATCTTTTTTTCCGCCAAAGGTACATCTATGGCATAAAGCTAACGCATGCGCAAAAAGGAATCTAGTGCGCATGTCTAACATTCCCGCGAATGTCCATCGCTGGTCTGCTGCACTCGCGAGGATTCTCTCTCCTTTTTTTAATGTCACTGTTGCAACTTTTGGGACCTAGCCCCACATTCGTGGACGATGTCAAGGTTGGCTCGCTGCATTATTCGAGATCTAGATCGTCTTGCGTTACGTTACCCTCCGCGTCGCCGTTCGCGCGATTATCCCCGACGTTCGCAGCTATTTTTAGGCAGAACGCGGATCACCGTTGAAATCTACAAAATTTTCGTACACCCGTGCCGTGTCGTTTATTGTTGTTAATCGTCGTTGACCGTGCGTGTATGGCCACCTTCGGAACAAGAAACGTTGCATGTGCCTTCAGCCATGAGGGGTATTCCGTGACCTTCGTTAAACGTTTATGGTCCCCCTATTTGTCGAGATACATTTTATTTTAGAGCGTCTTTGTATATACATATAACGATGAAATGTAAACGAAGAATGCGCTCTACTCCCTAGACATAACGAAATTAAGAATGTTGCGTGTAATTTTATTGCTAATGGCTCGTTAAGGCTGTGTAGAATTTTGTAGATTTAGCTATTTTTGATCGCGACACGTTAGATCCGAGTCGCGCGAAATTGTCGTCGCCGGTTAAAAATAATTCACGGACGGGGAAACGAATTTTGGTGGAGATCGAACGTAATCGGAGACGAGAGAACGAGAATGATTTTACGACGGCCTGTCTGCCGGTCTTGAATAAGATTTATTTGTCGAAAAGCTATCCCCGGCGACCTTAACGAGATGTCAAGACTTCCCCAGAAACGATCATCCTTCTCGACCATAAATTAATTGATTTTAGAAGAGTGGACGAAGAACGAGGCGTGAACTAAGTAGACCCATCCGTTAGCTATTTCGTTAACGCTTAAAGTGTCTCCGATGGCAACCGTTATAGTGCAAATCACGTTAAAATCTAATTTTATGTTGTATTCGAATTTAACGAGGTTTATAGTATGCAGGATGTTCGGACATCCCTGAGAAAAATTTTCATAGGAGATTCCAGAGATCAAAATAAGACGAAAATCAAGATTATCAATTTGTTGATCGAGGCTTCGTTAAAAAGTTATTAAAAATTTAAATTGAAAAATTTCAAATCGTTCTGAAAAAATTATTTTTCGTTGCGGGGCTCGATTACAATCATTTTTGGTGAATAGACATAACCTTGAAATCCTGCGCATTTTCGAGAGAAAAATTCCTAAATTCCTAAATTTTTCGACGAAAAAAAAAATTTCAAATCGTCTTGGAAAAATTATTTTCGGTTCCAGGGGTCAATTACAATCATTTTTGGTCATTAGACGTACACTTGAAATCCTAACCGGTTTCGAGAAAAAAATTCGAGAAGGTATGAAATTTTTCGACAAAATTCAAAAATTTCAAATCATTCTGGAAAAATTATTTTCGGTTGCGGGGGTCAATTGCAATCATTTTTGGTCATTAGGCGTACACTTGAAATCCTACCCAGTTTCGAGAAAAAAATTCAAGAAGGTATGAAATTTTCCGACAAAATTCAAAAATTTCAAATCGTTTTGGAAAAATTATTTTCGGTTGCGGGGGTCAATTGCAATCATTTTTGGTCATTAGACATACACTTGAAATCCTACCCAGTTTCGAGAAAAAAATTCAAGAACGTATGACATTTTTCGACAAAATTCAATAATTTCAAATCGTTCTGGAAAAATTATTTTCGATTGCGGGGGGCAATTGCAATCATTTTTGGTCATTAGATGTACACTTGAATTCCTACCCGATTTCGAGAAAAAAATTCGAGAAGGTATGAAATTTTTCGACAAAATTCAAAAATTTCAAATCGTTCTGGAAAAATTATTTTCGGTTGCGGGGGTCAATAACAATCATTTTTTATCATTAGACGTATACTTGTACGTATGCACTGTTCACGAAAGCGATCCAAGTAAAATACAGAGTCGAGCAATAGAATCGATAAGAGTGCAATAATTTATTTCTGGCGTTTATTCAAGCAGTCAACTATCGTGAAACATTAAATCCTATAAATTTTATAAATATGAAAACTATAAAAATCCATTTACTTGGATCACTTTTACAATCACTGGAACGCGTAGAAAAATTGTTCTCCCGTTTTCTAAGCGTGAACTCTAACACAGTGCTCGGATGAACACCAAGAAAATGTTCATACAAACACAGTGGTAAGCATCGTTGCTTCACTACCTTGCAAGAGTATCGTATTTTCATGGTGGTCATCCTTTGCCAAGCACTCGGTTGTTACTTTCAATTATCGTTTTTGTAAGCTTCCCGCGCCCCTGTAAGGTCTCGAAATCATCGACAATGTACCGCGAACGGCCGAGAGCGCCCGGAGGCTCGGACAATCGATGGAAGACGAGACGTATTTTGATAACGTTTTCCACGGTTTTTCGTACCCAATACACGGCAGCCTCCTCCTCTTTGGGCTGGTGCTCGTAGGTGGTGCGGTAAACGGTGGTGTAAGCCGGCATCGTTTCCTGGTCGAAGACCGTGGGTAAACCGTCTTCCTGGAAATGACACGCGGGCAAATTGCTCCCTTCGCCTCTTTTACTCGTTTGTTTGTCCCGTCCCAACGGCTGTCACTTTTTTTTTCTCCGTGGATCCCTCACCTACGAATATTCGGTAACGCACTGGCTCGTTGCGCGGGCGGCACTAACTCTGGCCTTTTCCGCCGCGACTCCGTCTCGCGCTCTTTCTTCACCTCTCCCGTATTACCGGAGACGTATCGCGATCGCTCAGCTACGTTTTTGCCCTCTCGATCGTCTATACGATCGCTTCGCCCTCGTACGCGTGTCTCCAAATCTTTTTACGCTCTTACGATTCTTGGCTGCTGCGTCGGAACGATACATCCGACTGTCTCGTTGCGCAATCGCTTTTTTCGATGTTCACGCGATCGCGACTCCGCTCAACACTTTGATTTACCATTACGATACCAGAAAAATTAATTCTCAAGTTAAGACCTCGAGGGAAATAAATTTGAATAGAATTTATGAATGTTAACAAGGTTACGAAAATAAGTACCGAAACAAATTTTAGATTATGTAGCTTACAATGGTCTAAAATCAAAATTTTACTTGCGCGGAATATTATACGGTTTTGATCTGGCAGTGAACGTGTAAGGCATTAAAGAAATTAATCGATCGACGGGGAAACGAACGTGTCATTAGCAACCACCTCCCAATAATTACGTTGCTTCCATTCGTCCCGTCGACCAACTTAATACAGGGTGTCCCAGCATCGGTATTACAAGCGTTAAGGAGGTGATTGTACATAAAAAATAAAATTTGTTCGCGCGAGGTTTCGATGTCGAGAAAATCAAGTATGAATATTTATAGGATTCGAATGAAAATAAGTGTAGACTAGTTATAATTCGCGCGCGTGAAGCGAACAAAAGAAACGCGTGTTATTGAGTCCCACCGCTGGGCGGCGCCCTTGTCGACTCAAGCTTGGTCGCTGTGTGCGCCGCGTGTGTTATAACGATAATACTTTGATCTTATTAATGTTGATTATTACGAACATATTGTTCCTACTATGTGTTTATACTAAATATATTGTCTCTTTTAATCCTGGTGTGCTTGTTTTTACTCAGTGCGCCAACAAGGTTATGGGCCCAGCACGCTTCCACTGCGCCAACAGTAAGACTAACTTAATTGATACAATATATGTTGGAAATTGCTGATCGTGCTGTATACGCGACTGTACTTTCTGAATTATATTTTGTATGGACATACATTCTAATGTATTCTCAAATGATTCTCACTTTTAATCGAGGAAGGGTTAAAATATTCTTCTTACACTTTTCTTTTAACACGGCACCGTAGATAAAAATCGATAAGTAACAAATCTGAAGACCACGATCAGTCAAAACCAAAGATAATAACACACTGACAATAAGACAACGAATAAAATTGCGATACATGCTCGGGAGGTTTTGTCAACACGAGTGTACAGAAGTGCAGAGAACACAATAAAAGTAAAATGTACACATACTCGGTGAATATTCAAAATCAATTTTTTCGACAAGAAAGCCTCGAACGAACAAATTTTATTCTTCGATTTTGATTTGTTTTTTTCATATAGAATAACCCCATTCTTGGTTTGTACCACCGATTCTGGGACACCCTGTATATCAGAGATAGGTGTATCGAGAACTTATTGTAAAAAAATAAGTAACAGTCCTGGTATCTAACTAAATGTTTCGTTTCAAACAGCAAAAAGCAAAAATTAATGAGCTAAGTGGGTAACGGTTTAACTGGTATTTTTTGACCGACCGCGTCGCGTTTGGAATTGGACCAAATGCACTCGAGTTTCGGCGTGGCCGCTATTGAAATCACTGTTTTAAACATTGTTCGCGGAGTGGATCGTTCTGTCGTCGGTAAACGCGATCCTAACGTTCGCAAGGTCACGTTCAAACCGTAACATTGTCGGGCCAGTGTTTCCGTATCATCGTGATTAATGGACCCATGCGACCCTGAACGAGTATCGTCGATTCGTAGCGACGTGGAAAGTGTTTCCCTTGGCAGCAACCATCCCTTTCCACGGCGAAATTAACGACAGTCGTTCGAGCGAGCGTAACAGTATCTTGATTGCCAAGTCTCCTATAAATCTACGGTAGACCACCGTTCCCGATGATCGATCTCGATCGAAACTATTTTAAAGCGCTTCCCGGATGGCGTGCATCGTTCGTCGATCGTTTGACGCAAGTACTCACGTCTTCCCTGTACTATTATTTGGAAACGTATTGTCGTAACTATTATTGTCGTATCTGTTAATTCTGTAAAATGTTTGTTCCCTATATATTTACACGTACAAGCGTTTCTATAGGTATTTTCAAATATTCTTTTATTTCAAGTATGTTAGGAAGCGAAATGTTTTCTCGTCTCCTGTAACGACTATAGGAGTATTATTACATGTAATTTGTTCTTTTATAAACTGTTCTGCCATTAACACGTTCACTGCCAGATGAAAACTGTACAATATTCCGCAGGATTAAAATTTTGATTTCATACCATTGTAAGCTACATAACCTAAAATGGTTCACTTATTTTCGTAACTTTATTAAAAGTCACAAATTCAATTCAAATTCTAGTATAATAATGGTAAATCCTGTCCCCCATATATAGGGGTCGTGGCAGTGGAAGTGTTAATATACCTCATCGTTTTAACTCTGAAAAAGTAACAACGTTAAAACCACGGTGTCGATTAACGCTTGCTCGTCTGTTAGCAGGCTTTGGTTCAACATGAACGAATGGACGACGAGGAAGAGCACGTATGCCCCGACGACGTGAACCAGGATCCGAATCGGTGTACCAAGATCGTCCTGAATCGCGCGGTATTGGATCGTAGCAGTGGTTTCGATGCAAAAGCGATATTTATAGCGTGGGCAACCGCCGCTACGCGGACTTTCCGGCATCGCGGCGGGCCAACAAAAATACATATTCACACTTCGTACGTCCCGCGAATAAAAGCGTCTTCGGGCTTTCCGCGGAACTGCGCCATTCACTAGAATCACCTTCGATTATTGTACTTTCCCCCCCAATTGCAAGACACAAGCGTCAGAAATGTAAACGATTGGCCATACGTTTCCCCGGCGATCGTCGTTCGTGCGATAATGGAACATTCCGAATATCACTTTGTTACCTGCATCGTCGCTTTAATACTTTGACTGCCACGTCAGCCATATTATGATACTAGAAAAATTAATTCTCAAGTCAAGACGTCGAGGGAAATAAATTTGAACGAAAATAAGTACCGAGACAAATTTTAGGTTATGTAGCTTACAATGGTCTGCTTGCGCAGAATATTATACGGTTTTGATCTGGCAGTGAACGTGTTAAAGACAATAATTTTATGAGAAATATGTCGGCGAATCTGCAGAAACAATTATTTTATATTTAACTTCGAACGGAAAGGGTCACCCGAGCATCGATCTACGAGAAATTATAATAACCGTCGTCCTCGTTATTCGCTTATAAAAAGTGAAACAATATTGTTCACAATCTTCTGGAAACTCGATCGCTAATGTAATTATACTCTGACGAAGAGTGTCATTTCCAGGAGTCGTTCGAGAACGTTAAACGATCATAAAAAACAGACTCGTCCGGATAGAGGGACAGGGTAATCTGTTCAAGCGACAACCGTGAAAACGGATGGATTTAACAGCCGGCACGAAAGCCAGAGTTGAATGAACAAATAGTCCCGTCGTTCTGACAAAGAGATAAACTCGTGATTTAACGACCGGTGCGTTACAGCTCGTAGCTAAGCGGGACTTACGTAAGAGAGGGTCGGAAATTATTCGGGGTACGCGATTCCACAGCGATTTCAACTACGTTGCGTCGATTCCTGTCGAAAGTGAGCGCGAATTCGTGGGATTACCCGCTAACAGCGGATATTATATTCGACGGATACTCGACCGTGAGTTATCGAGTTTCAAAGTGGCCGGGTAATTTCGAGACCGGCGTTCGACTTGCCAAACAGCCTTTGCTCTTTGAAAATTAATAATTCGTTGTTGCACCGAATCGCGGGGTTTTGCGTTGATAGTTTTAGTGGAAACTGTGGTATCGTTGCGTTATGCTCCGAACAAACATGGCTGCCTCCGAAAGATATGTAATCGGGATCTCCTTTGATCTCCGGGTGACTCCGGCTGCACGACGGTGTAATTGTTTCGAGATGTTTAGGAATCGTTCCCGCGATTTTTGATATACGGACCCGCGGCGTGCAGGGACGTATCGTCTTTCGTTGACCGAGTTACGGGAAATTGATAGAACAAACAATCGCTGGCCCCCACAGATAGGCCAGAATTAACGGCGAGCGAACCGTGTCGTATCGGTCGAAATAGCAGTCCTGCTCTATACTTAGCGAGTGGTTTTGGCTTTCGCCCGCACAATTTCGTTAGAAGTTGTCGATTCCCCTTAGACTATTCGGGGCATTCGAATTTTGCCTTTCTGTTGGAATCCGGCTGGTCAAGTAATGCTCCTTTTGCATTATGAGAGTTTATTCATTTACGTTGAACCTACGTCGAACTCGACTATGAAGAATAACGGAAATTGCAATGGAACTTGACTCTTGGACAAGGTCTTGGACAAACTTCACTTTCGATAGTAAAGAAAAACGATGCAAAGAAATATTGCTTGTATTCAGGAGAGTCGTAGACTAATGTGGAGGTGTAAATGTCCTGTTTGAAATAAGTACTTTTAAGAACTTGTAAAATATAGAGGATAGGGTTCCCAAGACAGACAAGTTGAATAGCTTATTTGCTTTTGATAGTAAAGAAAAACGATGCAAAGAAATATTGATTGTATTCAGGGGAGTCGTAGACTAATGTGGAAGTGTAAATGTCCTGTTTGAGATCCATTGAAACATTTTTGTTTATCGTCGGAATAAATGAGTTATCCAGCTGGCTCGTACTGAGCGCCTCACCCTATACACTTCGCGTGATTTCCTCCGTCGTTTGGTAACACGAGATGTTATATTTACGGATCAACGAACTCCCCAGGAAGTTCGAAGTAACTAGGCCGCGTTTACAAATTCAATTTCAGGAAGCGAATTCTCCTTTCGTTTCCGAGAATCGAATCTGTAATAGAGTACAACGGACGATTGATGCTGTCTGAAATCCCATCGGCGGGGCTGCGCGTATTTTCGAAACGATTCCGAGTTTCGACGTCTTCGTCCGTTATATTAAACTAAGTAATACGCAAGTATTTTAAAAACGATAAGAACCGACAATTTTTATGCGAGACGAGCGATAAAATCATACATAACCCCAAGCATTTGTCGTATCAAACAATTACCCTGGGAGGAAATTTTAACGGGAGATTCTGGAGGCCAAAATAAGACGAAAATCAAGAATACTAATTTGTTAATGGAGGCTACGTTAAAAAGTTATTAACGTTTACAGTTCCGCTCGTACTGAATTTTTTTCTCGAAAGTGGGTAGGATTTCAAGTGTGCGTCTAATGACCAAAAATGATTGCAATTGACCCCCCCAACCAAAAATAATTTTTCCAAAACGATTTGAAATTTTTGAACTTTGTCGAAAAATTTCACACATTCTCGAATTTTTTTCTCGAAAGTGGGTAGGATTTCGGCGGTATGTGTAATGATAAAAAATGATCGTAATTGCCCCCCGCAATCAAAAATAATTTTTTTAGAACGATTTGAAAAATTATTTGTCTCCGAAAAATTTCAGCACGTATCCAATTTTTTTTCTCGAAAGTGAATAGTATTTCGAGGGTATGTGTATTCACCAAAAATGATTGTAATCGACCCCCGCAACTGAAAATAATTTTTCCAGAACAATTTGAAACGTTTCAATTTCGCCGAAAAATTTGTCCACCTTCTTGAATTTTTTTCTCGAAAGTTCGTAGGATTTCGGGGGTATATGTATTCACCAAAAATGATTGTAATTGACCCCTACAACCAAAAATAATTTTTCCAGGACGATGTGAATTTTTGTATTTAATTGTTAATAACTTGATATTCTTGACTTTCGTCTTATTTTGTTTCAGACGTTGTTTAAAAATTTCTGTATTCCTGGTATACCTGCGACAAATGGACCCTTTCTTCGCGAACCTCGTCCAGATGGTCGTGGGGCAGGGTGAATTGTTCCTGCGGGGTCGAGGGTCGACTGTACTCTTCGAAGCACGGGGGTGGCACAGGACTCTTCGGCAACTCCGTTGGCACGATTTTCTTTTTCGGTCTAGAGCGGAACGAGAACGTCTTACTAACATGTCGATGGAAAATTAGATTGCTCTTGCGAGAGTCTTGTCGCGTGCTCGACAACCACTTCATCAAAACAGCGAAGGTGTAATATTTTTTAATGTCCTGTCTACGTGCAAAGTTTCACGAAACTCTGTGTATTATAATCAGATGTCTGTCGAAGCTAAGTGTCTTGAAATTTCTTTTTTCAGATGGTCACAAATTGGACCCAGCAGTCTCTACTCTTCTCTACAAGCAAGAAACGGTCTATCAACCCTTCGATGCGTTACAATAAATATCATCCTACATCCAATGACTGAAGACGTTACTTATGATTATAGACTGCGGATCTTTATGCAAATTCACATTTTTATTAATAGAATTAATGAAACGGAAGCTTCGCAGAGGGCTGTCTCAACCCCTAAATATAATAATTCGTATCTTACTTTAAATATTTCTTATATTTTTGCATATTAAATGCGTTCTGTAGTATTTGAGGATTAAAATTTCCCATAAATGCATAAACATCAGCAGTCTACTTATATGATTGTGGCGCTGCTTCGCTACGGGGTAGGAACTCGAGAGAATCGTAGGAGGACAGAAAAGGAAAGGAGGGGGCGCGTTTCGTCCGGGCCTGCCAGTGGGACTCGTCAGTAAGGCTTTCTAGCAGGCCCTGCCTTAGACTACTGGGATATTGGGAAGTCGTTCGAGGAATGTAGCAACCGAGGGGTCGGTCGAGCGCTTGTGAGAGCGCGACCCCTCTGGTGGCGAGCATGGGAGGCGACGCCACAGATAATAGCTTTGTTCTTTGATAGTATGGTTGCAATTTTTCTAATATAATTTCTCGTTGCAGGCAAAGGGTTGATCCAGCAGGCGAAAGTGGTTGTCGAGATCAAGGTGTTTCCGGCGAGCTGTCAGGCGCTGCGATTAAATGCGCGAGAAATGCAAGAAAAAAAGAAGTGGAAGAGACAGGGGGTTTAATGTGAAACGTTAATAGTCGTGTTACGTAGCGGCGGTAGCGCGAGCTATAGCGTTGCAAACTGAGCTCAATAGTAATAGAAGGTGAAATTGCTTTCTGACAGACTAGCGACCGCAGCCCTGTTGCCAATGATCGGCTTGATAATCGGAGGTGACGTGGTAATGTTGATACGAGACGCACTCGACTGGTCAGACCTTTCGATTACAAGCCTTATGGACTCAGAGGTTTGGAGGAGATTCTGGGCGTCTACGTGCCTCACGTCTCGCGCGTCGTAATCGTCGATTTTCTTGATCACGTCACCCCTCTGGAGCGCCTCGTTCTCCGACTGCGAACACAAAAATCGAATTTCCATCGTTAACGTTCCCGCGTACGCTTTGTCTTTCGACTTATCATCGAACGAACGCTTCGACTGTTCAACGACTCGATCAAATTGAGCCTAAGGGATCCTCTCGCTTAACTATCAACATTAGCGTTGGAATCCCGGGTGGTCAATGCTCCTTTTGTATTATAAGAGTCTATTCATTTACGTTGAACTCAACTATGAAGGATAACGGAATTTCCAATTGGAATTTTACTCTTCGACAAGGCGTTAACCCTTTGCACTCCTGTGTAGAGCGTGACTCGATATCAGTTCTTATGTCAGGTGCTCCTTTTCCAAGTTCAAACCAATAAAATTCAATTTAATTTTCGTGCATTCCAAAAGAAAGCATAAGGTTTGCGCAGTTTGCTCAAACAGAGAAATACCTAATGGAAGAAGAGAAATCAATTTTTTTTTTTTTGCGAAACAAGTTTCAAGAGATATCATACACTTGAATTTGTTTAAATTGCTTTATTTTACAGTTAACGTAAATTTCAAATAAAACGCTTGAAAGCGTTGGGAGCTGCTGGTAACAAAATTGAAATATAATTTGGAGTGCAAAGGGCTAACACCCGCAGACTTCTTCTGCAACTCTGAGGATAAATATGTCTTATTGTTAGCAATAGTAAGGGAGGAGGACCCTTAGACCTAGTGACCAACGAGTCTCGTGACTAACAGACAATTGCGTATCGATGTTTGGCCTATTGGTCATCCAACATTAGTATCGAGTGATTAGAGTGGCGCCTAGTAGATAATGAAAATGTTCAACACGGAAAAAAATAGTCCATTAATACAATGTATCAAAAAAATTACAAACACAGGTACATAGCAGTCAGAAAGGGGAATCTACATGCTTAAAGTGTTTTTTTTGTTTTTTAAGGGGTAAGACCACTGTAGAAACCTGAAATGAAGCGTTTCTTTGCGATCTTTTTTTTTTTTAGACCAATGTAAAAATAAGAGGATAATAATATTCAAGAATGTTATTACCTATGTTGTTAAGTATTAAGAAAAGAATATTTATTCAAGAATAGTGCAAAATTACGATGGTGAAGCCATCTGTACGCATATTTGTATCTGAGAAAAAAAACAAAATATTGTCTCTTAATCTACATGAGTATAGAAATATTAATTTTTGTGCGATTGGCGAGCATTTGAAGTAGAGTTCAAGTTCAATTTCGTACAAAAAAATGGGGCAATCGTTTGTCAATAAATAAAGTTAAAATTAACTTGTCGAAGATCCCCTAGATCTCTAGCTATACTTGTGTAGATTAAGAGAAAATCTTTTGTTTTTTTTTTCAGATACTCTGCGTGCCACAGAGCGCCTCGAATTCAAAACACGTCGTTTTGCACTATCTTTGAATAAATATTTTTTTTTTAAACATTTAAAATCATGGTTAATAACATTCTTGAATATTATTAAATTATTATCCTCTTACTTTTCCATCCATCCATCCAAAAAAAAAACAAATTGCAAAGGGATTTTACAGTGGTTTCACCCCTTAAATATTTAATGCATGAAAATGAGCGCATGCGAGCACTTTAACTTTGGGGGAAAAAAAAAAGGGAAGGTCCGATACCATGCAGCAACGTACAATTACACTTTTACGATGAAAAATATGTGTTTGGACCGCGTTCGGGCTTGTTTATGGCCTGTCCCTTCTGCCTTCGACGATCGTGCCAGAAATAATGCAGACAAGATCGAGCCACACGTGACAGGTGGACGTGCGAGCGCTATATTAAATACCGAGAATCATTTTCAAATGTTATTGTACCGTCAGCCAAAATTTCGTTGCGTCGCGAAACTTTGCGTCTCGATTACAAATGATCTGTAAGAATCTTGGACTCGAGATGGGCAAAATTCAGTATTAATTACAACACATTACTTTATTTATCATTTACCGATGTAACGAACTTTTGGCCATCTCTGTCTCAGATTTCAAGTCTAATTCGGTATACGATAAATTTTCGATTAAATGAGTTAATTAAAACTTGTTCGATATTGAACGCATCTATTTTAATATTTTTAATCGCCTCTCGCGCGCGTGACCCAAATTCGCGACCGCGAGGAGGGTGAACCTTCTCGTCAACTTTCCAAAGCGATCATAGTTTCTGTTTCTCAGTTGTTTAAAACATGATTGTATCGTATACCGACGTGGGCTCGAAACAAACCTGTCGACGAACGTTCCGTGGAAACCGTTCGAAAGCGTGAGATTTTAGCGCGCGAAAAACACCGACGTTGGGTTTAAAGCGATAAATGTTATGGTATCGGAACGAGGTTGTCCGCGGTTAGAAAATAATCTCGAATCCCCTGGTGTTCCGTTGTGGATGCTTTGCCGTTACGCGTCCAATAATAACTGCACGCTCGGGAACACGCGCGCGAATCTAGTAGTACATTACTGCAACGTATCGGACAGGCACGTTAGACCCGTGCACGTCGGGCATGATAATTGATAAGGTCGATGGCGGAACTCTGTAATAGTAATTAAGACTCACGCGGGTGACGACGATCGGCGTGCCCAAATCAGCGCCTCCGGCGATACGTATCCCCCAGGGTCTGCCGGCGCTGGATCTCTTAAGCTTCACGATCACCGTTTGTTTCCTCGTCATGCTCTACTCCGTCTGTCACAACAACGTAATCGCGTGTTTAGAGAACTGTAACGTGAACACCGACGAGTTCGCAACCCCGTGGACCGGTAGTCGGGTGTGTCGCGTGAACCTAACGACGCGAGACGTAACGCGAGATAGAGAGCAGCCGCGAAAAGACCCTGCGTGGAGCGATCAAGGGGAAGTTGAGAGCGATGGGCGACGAACCGCGATCGTCGATAGGGATCGCACGGTGGGCGTCGAGTACGACACGATATCGTTTGAGCCGCGGCTTACGCTCTTTACTGGCAAACGTGAACTACTGGGCTGCACCGCCACTCGATTTTGACAGGCTTTGCTTCTTGCAAGCTCGGTTACCCAACTAGCCGGCCCGCCGCTTCTGCTATTCTGGCCCCATTTCGAATTGGCATACCGTGTGTGTATTGTTCTGGCCCGACCTGCACTCGTTTCTCTGGCATTTGCGGCCTCCCTGACTTCGCTGACTACAAGGGGGGCCAGCGATTCTCTCGCGAGAAACCCAATATCGATGGACCGTGAACTGGGAGGGGGTCAGCGAACCGCGACACTTTGCTCAACACTGGAACTACCAAACCAGTCATGACCCATTCGTAATTTCTAATAAAACTTGTAAAAAATTTGCTTGAATGAATTTTTGAAAATTTTTGGTAATTTTCTATAAGAGAATATACAGGGACAACCCTGGGGAAAATTTTAATGCAGGATTCTAGAGGCGAAAATAAGACGAAAATCAAGAATACCAATTTGTTGATGGAGGCTTTGTTAAAAAGTTATTGACGTTTAAAGTTCCGCCAGTACTGAATTTTTTTCTCGAACATGCGCAGGATTTCGGGGGTATGTCTGTTCATCAAAAATTATTGTAATTGACCCCCGCAACCGAAAATAATTTTTCCAAAACAATTTGAGATTTTTTTTTTCCCGTCGAAAAATTTCACACCTCCAATTTTTTTCTAGAAAGTGGGAAGGATTTTGGAGATATGTCTAGTCATCAAAAATTATTGTAATTAACCCCCGCAACCGAAAATAATTTTTCAAGAACGATTTGAAAAATCAGAAACGAATTTTTAAAAAAAATCGACAGGGATATGTGCCTGAATTTTTCGATGAAATTAAAAAATTTCAAATCATTCTGAAAAAATTATTTTTAGTTGCGGGGGTCGATTACAAGTATTTTTGGTGAATAGACATACCCTTGAAATCCTATCCAGTTTCGAGAAAAAAATTCGAGTAGGTAGTGAAATTTTTGGCCGAAATAAAAAATTTCAAAACATACTAAAAAAATTATATTCAGTTACAGGGGTTAATTACAAGCATTTTTGGTGAATAGATATACCTTCAAAATCTTACGCACTTTCGAGAAAAAAATTCGAGTATGTACTGAAATTTTTGGCCGAAATAAAAAATTCCAAACCTTCCTAAAAAAATTATATTCAATTACAGGGGTCAATTTCAAGCATTTTTGGTGAGTAGACATACCCTTGAAATCCTACCCACTTTCTAGAAAAAAATTCGAGAAGATAGTGAAATTTTTGGTCGAAATAAAAAACTTCAAAACATACTAAAAAAATTATATTCAGTTGCAGGGGTGAGTTAGAAGCATTTTTGGTGAATAGACATACCCTTGAAATCTTACGCACTTTCGAGAAAAAAATTCCTTACCGAAGATTTAATTTGAGGCCACAGAAATGCTTCCCTGAAATTTCATGCGAATATTAAAAATGGCATAACTCCTGAACGGATCGGAGGATTTTAATTTTTGAAAATGCAAACAACGCGTATTTTAGTGGAGAATATGTAGAAATTCTAACAATATTGAAAAAGTTGTTTCTTGACACCGTAATGTGAAATAAACCCCCTGAAACTGGTCCAATTTTCAAACGGCCATAACTCCTACAATAGTGAACGTATCTCATTGAAATTTAGTAGGGAAGTAGAGCTCGTGTATACCTACAAAAAAGTATTAAACAACTTTTCAATACAGCGCCAACCAAATTTATTAATAATGAAAAACGAATTTTTAAGAAAAATCGAGTCGGCGAAAAAAAAATTTTTCAAATTGTTCTAAAAAAATTATTTTCGGTTGCGGGGGTCAATTACAATCATTTTTGGTGAATAGACATATCCCCGAAATCCTGCGCATTTTCGAGAAAAAAATTCAGTTTGGGCGGAACTTTAAACGTTAATAACTTTTTAACGAAGCCTCCATCGACAAATTGTTATTCTTGATTTTCGTCTTATTTTCGCCTCTAGAATCCCTCATTAAAATTTTTCTTCGGCGTATCTATCGTTTCAATTTCTTTGGTACAAATAAACGCACTATAATTGTCGGTAGTTCCAGTGTTAAATTACCATAAGTTTTTGTCACTGGGATATTCACCCTTTTGTGAATCAATGCACCTTATTATTATTCGCCATTATTAAACCCTGATTATTAATAATAAATGTAACGTAAAACGCTTATTCAATACTGGGGAGTATCAATGATCATTCAGAGGGTAAATTTGATTTGCAAAAAGGTGACTATAAGCGCTTGGTACCAGCAACCCCTTCGCGACTTTGTACTCGAATAACAGTTAACCCAATGTAAACCTACTCAGTTCCATATTTAATGCAACGACATAATTATACGTTCGTGATTTTCGACGCGTCAAACATGTACGTTAAACTGAATCGTTTAAAACAACATAGCGTGCGTAGCAAGGAGCAACTCCGTATAATATATTCGCAATATATTCTTCACAAAATATTTGCTCTATGTGTTTAACAAAAGTATGATCGCAAACAGGAGCATCGAATATAAACAATAGAACAAATAGAACAATACACATTCGTCTAGTCTAGCAAAAGCAATAAGATAGAAAGTAAACACCGGTACCCCTTAATCTACCGACATTGGCTATCATTTTGTGCTCCTTGCAACAGAGTATCTGGCACGCAACCGATCGATCGTTACCGATTATAACAGACGATTCGTTCACCTTTGTATTTATTCGAAACTTCTTCGACGCTATTTATACGAACAATCTATAAATAGTATTTTAACGAGCAATTTGAACAACTATATTTGTTTCGATCGAAATAAGCCCGCGTCAGCGTTACCAGTGTTCACCTCGCAGCCCCTACTATCCTATTCTTTGCTACACAATATCTACGGATACGTTTCAGAAGACGCCGACAGTGCGTTGACACGAGCACAGCGAGACGCTCTGAGAGGCGTACGATAGTTATTAATATTTACCATCCGCGGTACGATACTCCGGAGCAAACAATTGCGATCTAACGATAGTTTTCATCTTGCAGGAGGATGGTTTTATCTTGGAGGCAAGTAACGCTTCAACGGCCACGGAGGAACGAACCAACGAATGAGCTTGCTCGAAAATTCACGGCCCCATCATACGGTGGACGTCTTTGTCGGGACAACGAGGGAAAGGTGCGACCGTGGATCACGCAAAACTGTAATCCTCGAGCGGAGAGTTAGGGATGAGACATGGTCCAACGTCAACCGTGTATCACAGAGGGAATTTTAATTTTATGCGTTCTGTCTTCCGCGTACTCACATAGGTCTCGTAATAACTGCTTATGGAGAACTTAAGGGCCATCTTTATCTTCGCGGAAATCACACGTACTCGGTTCCTCGGTTATCCTTTTTCCCCTCCGCGGGCTTACGGTGCTTTCGCCGGAGTGACGTCCGCGAGAGCCCCGCGAGAGATCTTCTCTCCCCTTGTGGCGGCTACGATCTAATTAGTTCGACTGTACCGTGATTAATGGGACCAGATCAAGAGGGAAAGGGGAACGAGGAAAAGAGAGTGGCCACGATGAAACGAGAGGAAGAGAGTGTACGTAAGTTTGACTTAAATTAGCCGCCTATAGCGCGAAAGGTTAGTCAATCATAGTCTCGAGACTGGACCGTTCTAGTGACTCATTTATCTCAATTTACACGTATCCTAAGAAAGTGTGTACATTATCTGTCGTATTGATATGCAGATTGGCAATGACGATGACCCATTAATCGCCTATCGGATGATACAGATTGCTCGACCGGCTAAGAATGGAACCACGACGCGGAGAGAAGCTTCGGGAAAGAGAATTAAAAATAATTTGGGTCGGCCATGCGGGGTGGTTCGTCGATACGAAACGAAGGATTTTACGACGATGCTAGTGAAACGTAATATATATTTTTCCGTTGGTGAATGTTCATGAATATTCTTCGGTGATCGCTCTGCTGATTACCATTCGACGAATCTCGCTGGTACCGGCGCCGATCTCGTACAATTTAGCGTCCCTCAAAAATCTTCCAGTAGGATAGTCGTTTATGTAGCCGTTTCCACCTGAGGAAAATTGTACAGATTCAGAGAAACGTTCCGTATGAAATAGAAGAAATGCAACAATTTACCAAGCACTTGGATCGCGTCTAGGGCGGCCTTCGTCGCGCATTCGGCGCCGTAAAGTATCACAGCGGCGCAATCTTTACGGTTCACGTGCCCGGCGTCGCAGGACCTCGCTACGGAGTACAAGTAACTTCTGCAGGCGCTCAGGCTCGTGTACATGTTCGCCATCTTTTCCTAAAACATCGTTATCGTTTTGTAGATACGTCGTAGGATCGTGGTGAACAACGACGCTGTGACAACCGTTACCTGTATGAGCTGGAACTCCGCGAGACGTTTACCAAATTGTTTTCTCTCGTGGGCGTACTCGAACGTTACGTCGCAACACGCCTGAATAATTCTTAACATACGATACGTTAAAACGCGAAATGAATTTCATACAATACATGCAGGTTGTTCGGCCAACCTTGGGAAAAATTTTAACGGGAGATTCTAGAGGCTAGAATAAGACGAAAATCAAGAATACCAATTTGTTGATGGAGGCTTCGTTAAAAAGTTATTAACAATTAAATTCAAAAATTTCATATCGTTCTGAAAAAATTATTTTCGGTTGTGGGGGTCCATTACAATCATTTTTGGTCATTAGACATATACTTGAAATGCTTCCCAGTTTCGAGAAAAAAATTCGAGAAGGTATGCAATTTTTCGACAAAATTAAAAAGTCACAATCATTCTGAAAAAATTATTTTTAGCTGCGGGGGTCGATTATAAGTATTTTTGGTGAATAGACATACCCTTGAAATCCTATCCAGATTCGAGAAAAAAATTCGAGTAGGTACTGAAATTTTTAGCCGAAATAAAAAATTTCAAAACATACTAAAAAAATTATATTCAGTTACTGGGGTCAATTACAATCATTTTTGATCATTAGACATATACTTGAAATCTTACCCAGTTTCTAGAAAAAAATTCGAGTAGGTACTGAAATTTTTAGCCGAAATAAAAAATTTCAAAACATATTAAAAAAATTATATTCATTTACTGGGGTCAATTACAATCATTTTTGGTCATTAGACATACACTTGAAATCCTTCCCGGTTTCGAGAAAAAAATTCAAGAAGGTATGCAATTTTTCGACAAAATTCAAAAATTCCCAATCGTTCTGGAAAAATTATTTTCGTTTGCGGGGGTCCATTACCATCATTTTCGGTCATTACACATACCCCTGAATTCCTGCGCATTTTCGAGAAAAAAATTCAGAACAGACGGAACTTTAAGCGTTAATAACTTTTTAACAAAGCCTCCATCAACAAATTGGTATTATTGATTTTCGTCTTATTTTGGCCCCTAGAATCTCCCATTAAAATTTTTCCCAGGGTTGACCGAACACCCTGTATACCATATACCGGGTAATTTTGAAAGATTCTTACCCCAGTGGAGCACCCGCCAGTATCAATCGTTCCAAGTCTAGACCGCTGAAAAGAACGTATACACCTTTGTCCACTTCTCCGAGCACGTTTTCAGCTGCAACCGACGATAACAATTTTTTAGTTGAGCAAAGTCGCTACAACATATTGCCAGTTACTTGTTTGTTACTTTCGAAATAAGGAAACATCATTGTTAGTTCGAAATTGATTACCAGGTACTTTACAGTCTTCGAAGACAAGCTCGGAGGTGTTGGAACCACGCATTCCCAGTTTATCTAACTTCTGCCCCGTGCTGAACCCCTCGAATTCTCGCTCGACGATAAACGCTGTAATGCCGTGCTGTGGTTTCTCCGCGTTTGGATTCGTCTTCGCATAAACGACGAGGGTGTCGGCGTCGGGACCGTTCGTGATCCAAAATTTGTTACCGTTTAAAACATAGTGATCGCCTTTCTTCTCGGCTCTCAGTTTCATGGAAACTACGTCGGAGCCAGATCCTGTTTCTGACATTGCCAGTGCCCCCATATGTTCCCCGCTACAAAGCTGCATTAAAATTTACCGTTTTTCTTTACGAGTACACTTTCAAAAAACAGTATTTCTTAAATTGTAAAAGAAAAATTTTAATGGGAGATTCTAGAGGCCAAAATGAGTCGAAAATTAAGAATAGTAATTTGTTGATTGAAGCTTCGTTAAAAAGATATCAACGTTTAAAGTTCCGCCTGTGGAACGGCAATCTGCGAGCAGCTGCGCACGCGCGATAGTGGTTCACGCTCAGAAAACTGCAAGGCTGTCGATACGTCAATCAGTAGAGTTTCTCACACTGAGTGAGAACCACTATCGCGTGCAAGCAGCTGTTCGCAGATTGCCGTTCCACAGGCGGAACTTTAAACGTTAATATCTTTTTAACGAAGCTTCAATCAACAAATTGGTATTCTTGATTTTCGTCTCATTTTGGTCTCTAGTATCTCCCATTAAAATTATTCCCAGAGGTGGCCAAACACCCTGCACAGTGTAATAGAAATTACGATTAAAAATCACTTATGTTTATTACATCGCGCCCTTTACCTTCGGCAGATACTTCATTTTCTGTTCCTCTGTGCCGTTTCTGTGAATTTGATTTACGCACAAGTTTGAATGCGCGCCATAATTAATTCCTATAGACGCCGACGCTCTGCTCAATTCTTCTATAATAATAACATGATCCAAGTACGTGCCACCGGTTCCACCATATTCTGGCTTCACCGTTATACCCAGCAGACCTAATTTGCCCAGTTCTTTCCAGAATATCTGAAAACGGATTTTACAATTTCACATTTTTAACGTTCGAAACGATATTTCGTTGATTACTTCGATACCCACTCTGAGATCGTCGAAATTGTTTTTCCTGTCGATCTCGTCAGCTTTTGGGGCAAGCTCTTTTTGCGCGAAATTAAAAACCAATGATCGCAGCTATAAAGAAAACGTCGTTTCATTAATTTCGTTGTTTTACGCCCGAATATATGTATGATTGAAATCAAATTTCAATTTGAAAAATACTGATCAACGATCGATCGTTTTACTACTAGAGTAACATATGTGTGTGTGTAATCGTTGAACTTGACCTTTTTACATGACTGGCTATACATATGTACATGCAATTCTGTTACGATCCTACTAACCTGTTTCTGATCATCATTCAATCCAAATATATTTTCATCTATCTTGTAATATTGCGAGGAACATCTCACACTGAACTTATTATTAAACTTTGAGAAATTCCGAAGAAGTGATCTCGTATATTTGCATATGGGACCCTTCATATTTGTTAAGCTTCGATATACTGAATGATCTCCGGAACCGTATATATATACGAAGTCACGCATGATTAAACGGTAAACATGATAAGGAAACATAGTGTAACCGTGTATACTATACGAACGAATCATTTTATAAATGTATTCTATCGTGCAGCCTCATTGACTTTTCGTTAATATGAATAAATTAATACACTCTTTGTGTCTCATATATATGGATACGTATTCTGATTAAGTTATTTTTAATTATCTAATACGGATGCTTAAGGAATTAAAAACGAGAAACGTTCTAGAGTAATTTAAACATATGCATGCGTTTCAGCTGCAGTTTATGCAACAGCATATGATTCTTTGGTAAACAAAAATAAAAATCCATCGGAAGTTTCGAATGATATTTTTATTCGTTATAAAAGAATTTTCATTTAAGTACATCTAACGTGTGTACATGATGCATTTGTAAAATATTTAATACCGAAAGTAACCTTATTGCCTTACGAAACCAACGGAACGTGTAAGCTAATAAGATTTATTGCGTGTTCGTTGTTTTCTGTATGCGCAATAAACAAATAACGATTCTATTTTTAAACCTTATCGTTGTGTACGTCCTAAAATATCATCCATCATTTTCTTTCTTTACGTTTTTGATTTATCAACGACTTACGCGTGGTTCTCACCAGCGTTTCGCGTTTGTGAGGTTAGGTTAGGATGTTGATGCACGATTGCCGGGTGATAAGGTTAAGGAGAAACGAATAACTTTTCAATCAACTTTATTAGATTTTTTATATCACAATTTTGTATCTATAACGTGTGTAAAAATGGGTGAAATGAAAATGAATGCCTACGATGGCATCAAGACGGAGCAAAAATATAACAAAGTAGTAAAACATATACAGGTTAGAATGATTATGTTTCTTTGTACATTTACACCTTTATTTTAAGATAGCCGATAACGAATTCGTTTGTTTGTAGGATAAATGGAAACTTGTGCCTGCTTTTCTTAAGGGCAAAGGTCTCGTGAAACAACACATTGATTCGTTTAATTACTTCATAAACGTAGAAATAAAAAAGATCGTGAAGGCGAACGAGAAAGTACTTAGCGACGCGGACCCTTTGTTTTATCTAAAGTATGCATCGGGTTTCTCTGTGATATATTTCTGTTATTTATTTCTGTAATGCGTTTTGTACCGCAGATATTTAAACGTACACGTCGGCTTGCCAGATGTCGAGGAAGGTTTCAATGTAACTCGGTCCACTACTCCCCACGAATGTCGTTTGAGAGATTTAAATTATTCCGCCCCGATTACGGTGGACATCGAATACATCAGAGGACATCAGCCGATAATTAGAAATAACTTATTGATCGGAAGGTATAAATCTTGGACGAACGTATATAAAATGTTAATTGTAAATTAAACTAATCGTCGCTTTCCAGAATGCCTATTATGTTAAGAAGTTCGAATTGCGTATTAAATGGTAAATCCCATTTTGAACTGGCAAAGATGAACGAATGTCCGCACGATCCCGGTGGTTATTTCGTGATAAACGGTCAGGAGAAAGTAATTCTTATACAGGAACAAATGCTTAAGAATAGAATCATTTTGGAAGAAGATAGTAAAGGGTACATTGTAGCGTCCTGTAACAGTTCTACTCACGAAAGGAAAACAAAAACTAACATCGTTGGTAGAGCTGGAAGGTATTACATGAGGCATAACATGTTTCAAGACGTAAGCGAATATCTTATACATTATCTATTATAAAATATATTGTCGTACGACTATATATGTATTTTTTTGTCGCAAGGATATTCCCGTGACGATAATATTTAAAGCGATGGGAATTGTGAGCGATCAAGAGATTATGCAATTGATCGGCACGGAAGAAGAATTTATGAAAAAATTTGCACCCAGCTTGGAGGAGTGTCATGTCCTGAATGTTTTTGCTCAAAATCAAGCTTTAAGGTAATACATACACATAAAATCATTTTTATTATCGATATTGGTCATGTATGATGTTTCAGGTTTCTCAGTAATAAAAAGAAACAGAAAAGATATTCGGTAATAAAGGCTAGCATCACGGATGAAATGAGAGACGTGTTAGCGACTAACATTTTATCTCACGTTCCTGTTAGTAATTTGATAGTAATTGTTATTACGATAAAATGTCGGGAAAGTATACTACCATGAGATATTTGCCATTACAGGTTATAGATTTTAATTTCAAAGTGAAAGCAACTTACATCGCTTTGATGATCCGTAAAGTTATGAAAGCACAGTGCGATGGTAAACTTGTAGACGATAGAGATTATTATGGTAACAAACGATTAGAACTGGCAGGTTCCCTATTGTCTTTGATGTTCGAAGATTTGTTTAAAAGATTCAATTGGGAGGTAATTGTGTTTTATTAGGTTTTATCAGTATTTATAATAAAGATTACGATTTACAATACTTTTTTAGTTGAAACAAATAGCTGACAAAAACATACCAAAAATTAAAGCTGCACAATTCGACATTGTAAAGCACATGAGACAGGATCAAATTACCAATGGATTGGCTTTTGCTATATCTTCCGTTAGTAAATAATGCTTTCTTTGATCGAGAATATTAAAAGGATACGTTTATAGAGGCCAGTTTTTCTAACAAAAATTTGCTCTTCGTAGGGTAATTGGACAATCAAACGATTCAAAATGGAACGACATGGCGTTACTCAAGTGTTGTCCAGACTCTCGTATATCTCGGCGCTTGGTATGATGACGCGAGTTAATTCACAGTTTGAGAAAACCAGAAAAGTGTCTGGTCCCCGATCTTTGCAACCGTCGCAATGGGGAATGCTATGCCCTAGCGACACCCCCGAAGGAGAAGTTAGTATCACGCATGAATTTCTCAACAAAAATTTATCAACCCGTACGTGTAAAAATCATTTTTAAACAAACTTCCCACAGGGTTGCGGTTTGGTGAAGAATTTGGCTCTTATGACGCACATTACTACAGAAATTGACGAGGAACCGATCATAAGATTAGCATTCAACTTGGGTGTCGAAAACGTAAACATTCTTGGCGGAGAAGAGATCAATAATAAAAATGTTTACATGGTATTTCTAAATGGTAATATTTTGGGCGTAGTAAAAAATTACCGGAGGCTCGTGTATGTGTTCAGATTGCTGCGTAGAAAAGGTCTTATAAATGGTTTTGTTTCGATATATACGCAACACCAACACAGGTACTTGTGTAAAAGTTATACCTGCACGTTATAACAGTGCAGTTTCTTTAGAATTATCTCACTTGTGTTTAGATGCATTCAAATCAGTTCCGACGGGGGACGGCTGTGCAGGCCATACATTATTGTACAAAATGGAGAGCCTCTTGTGCAAGAAGAACATATAAAATTCCTTGAACAAGGTGTACGATGTTTTGAGGATTTCTTACAAGATGGTTGGTTCGTTAAAAAATAAAAAAAGCTCTAAACTTTATCTATCTATTTAATATCGTTATCTTGATGATAGGCTTGATCGAATACTTGGACGTGAACGAAGAAAATGATAGCACCATCGCGTTCGACGAAACGCACATTCATAATAGAACCACACATTTAGAAATCGAACCCTTCACGTTACTTGGAGTCTGTGCTGGATTGGTACCGTATCCTCATCATAATCAAAGTCCAAGAAACACTTACCAATGCGCTATGGGTAAACAGGCAATGGGGACCATCGCTTATAATCAGCGGAATCGAATCGATACATTGATGTACAATTTGGTGTATCCTCAAGCGCCTATGGTGAAATCTAGAACGATAGAATTGATTAATTTCGATAAATTACCAGCTGGCCAGAACGCAACAGTGGCTGTCATGTCGTACAGCGGTTACGATATCGAAGATGCTCTTATCTTGAATAAAGCTTCGATCGATAGAGGGTTTGGTAGATGTTTGATATATCGAAATGCGAAATGCACGTTGAAAAGGTACGCTAATCAAACGTACGACCGAATAATGGGTCCATTGATAGATTCGACCACGAAGAAATCAGTTTGGAAGCATGATATTATCGATAGCGATGGAATTGCCGCGCCCGGCGAAATGGCGGAGAACAGGAAGGTTCGATTTCGAGGATCCTACGTTTAATAGCAAAGAAATTAGATTTTTTAGGATAAATTTTTTTTTTTTTTTCGTTCGTAGGTAATGGTAAATAAATCATCACCTTCTGCAAATATTGGTCCAGTGAATTCCGGTAATGTGCAAACACAAACCGAGTACAAGGATGTTCCAGTTGTATTTAAGGGTCCCGTTCCTGCGTACGTTGAGAAAGTCATGATCTCCAGCAATGCGGAGGATGCATTTTTGATCAAATTATTATTGAGGCAAACTCGACGACCCGAAATAGGCGACAAGTTTAGTAGTCGACACGGACAGAAGGGCGTAACTGGTAAATATACATATCATAGTAACGGTACTAGAATATTCCGTATATAACGAAGTTCGTGCATGATACGACACGTAGGATTGATCGTGGAACAAGAAGATATGCCGTTCAACGATTACGGTATATGCCCCGACATGATTATGAATCCCCATGGTTTTCCCTCGCGTATGACAGTCGGTAAATTGATAGAATTGCTCGCTGGCAAAGCTGGCGTTGTGAAAGGACAGTTTCATTACGGCACAGGTACGTTTACAATAAACCTTTCTTTCTTAGTAATTGTTTTCTTAGTAAACATATAATTTCGTTTCAGCCTTTGGGGGTTCGAAAGTGGAAGACGTCTGCGAGGAATTGATAAAGCACGGTTACAACTATTTAGGTAAAGACTTCTTTTATTCTGGTATTACGGGGGAACCGTTACAAGCCTATATTTATTCAGGCCCGGTGAGTCAACATTATTTTTGGTTTATCCGCTTAATTTTGTTAATTCGCTTGATTTTGTTAATTCGCTTAACTTTCTTAATAAATATATTTACAAACGTATAGGTTTATTATCAAAAGTTGAAGCACATGGTGCAGGATAAAATGCACGCTCGCGCACGTGGTCCAAGAGCCGTCTTAACGCGTCAGCCAACCGAAGGTCGTGCCAAAGAGGGGGGTTTACGATTAGGTGAAATGGAACGGGACTGTTTGATCGGATACGGTGCCAGCATGATGCTGTTAGAGCGTCTCATGATATCTAGCGATGCGTTCGATGTTGACGTATGCAACAAATGTGGTTTGATGGCGTATAGCGGCTGGTGTCACAGTTGTCGTTCCAGTTCGTGCGTTTCCACGATTTCCATGCCCTACGCCTGCAAGTTACTTTTCCAAGAACTACAATCTATGAACATCGTACCACGTTTGACGTTGAAAAATTATTGCGAATAATTTTGTACACTCTCGATAACTGCTTGAAAAGATACTGCGATTTATACATGTAAATATATTTATATTATCGTAAACATACCAACAGTTTCTGCTTATTTTAAAAGGTATACACAGTTGTAACAAAATCGGAGTTAAAGAGGCACAGCGTGTAGATGCATCTTTGGATTTTCAATGTGATTCTTGCTTTGTATCAAACGTAACTCGATCCTCTTTGCAGGTTGCGACTCCTTATCTTGGCATGCTTATGGAAATTCAAAAAAAAAAGATTATTATTCTCAGGTATTTATGCGTAACAATTTAAATAAATACCTTTGGAATGTTCGTAAGTTTCTAATAGAACGCAATAGAGCGAATTAACAGTCCTTTCGATGGCGGCCTCCATACTGTCTTGCAAGTATGTGTGAGCTAAAAACAGGGCGGCGAAAAGATCCCCGGAACCCGTGAAGCTAGTTGGTATTTTTGGTATGTCGATTTTTATTACTTTATTGTCTGAAATTAAGTTCCTTGTGTTTTGTACAGAAAAATTTTTATGCAGCAGACTCCTCCTCTAATCGTGATGTACAGGATGTTCGACCACACATGGGAAAAATTTTAATGGGGTATTCTGGATCCCAAAATAAGACTATAATCAAGAATACCAATTTGTTGATGGAAACTTCGATAAAAAGTTATTGAATCGTTCTGGAAAAATTATTTTCTGTTGTGGGGATCAATTACAATCATTTTTGGTTATTAGACATACACTTGAAATCCTACCCAGTTTCGAGAAAAAAATTCGAGAAGGTATGCAATTTTTCGATCAAATTCAAAAATTTCAAATCGTTCTGGAAAAATTATTTTCTGTTGCGGGGGTCAATTACAATCATTTTTGGTCATTAGATATATACTTGAAATCCTTCCCGGTTTCGAGAAAAAAATTCGAGAAGGTATGCAATTTTTCGATAAAATTAAAGAATTTCAAATCGTTCTGGAAAAAATATTTTCCATTGCAGGGGCCAATTACAAGCATTTTTGGCGAATACACATATCCCCGAAATCCTACGCAGTTTTGAGAAAAAAATTCGAGAAGGTACGCAATTTTTCGATAAAATTAAAAAATTTCAAATCGGTCTGAAAAAATTATTTTCGATTGCGGGGGTCAATTACAATCATTTTTGATGAATAGACATATCCTCGAAATCCTAACCATTTTCGAGAAAAAAATTCAGTAAGTGGACAAACTTTTTGACAAAATTGAAAACTTTCGAATCGTTCTGGAAAAATTATTTTCTGTTGCGGGGGTCAATTACAATCATTTTTGGTCATTAGACGTATACTTGAAATCCTTCTCGGTTTCGAAAAAAAAATTCGAGAAGGTATGCAATTTTTCGACAAAATTCAAAAATTTCGAATCGTTCTGGAAAAAATATTTTCCATTGCAGGGGTCAATTACAATCATTTTTTATGAATAGACGTACCCCCAAATTCCTGCGCATTTTCGAGAAAAAAATTCATTACGAGCGGAACTTTAAACGTTAATAAATTTTTAACGAAGCCTCCAACAACAAATTGGTATTCTTGATTTTCGTCTTATTTTGGCCTCTAGAGTCTCTCATTACAATTTTTTCCCCAGGTTATAAGAAAGAAAGCGCGATTTCCGATTTTCGACACGTCCTGAAGAACGTGCATCTGTATACACTTATGGTTTTTGTTATTTTATTACCTTTTATCGTACTGAAGATTGCTGTTAATTTGTTATGAATTTCCGTTGACGAGACGGCTACTATTTGAGGACCAGCTTTATGTAATTCTTTTATAGCACTTCGTAGTTCAGGTATTGTACCGACTTTTATACCCGTTAGTAGTCTGAAATAATTACCAGTATAAACGTTGCTGCTTCTAAATTTATATAAGAAAAAAAAAAAAAAAAAAAATAAAAGGTTCAACGTACTCCACTTCAAATTGATTTGGTGTTAAAATGTCTGCCAATGGCACTATTTCTCTTTTATAAATTTCGTTCAGTGCCTCGGGTACATACATTTTTCCATCGTCTCCCATAACAGGATCACACACTTGTTGTTAAAAAAAATTCGTGATTAATATGAAATTGCCAATGTCAATATTTTTTTACGTTTATGTTTATTTACCATATATGAGATCGGGATTTTTGCGTTTCAAGGCGCGAACCACCCCTGCTATTCTCTTCAAAAATGAAGCAGAACCAACATAGCCAGTGAGTAAATGAGTGTAATTGTCTAAATCGTTTTGTGCTAAGCCATCCACCAAGTCCTCTAGAAAATGATCATTAACGTTAAAACGCTTGGAAACAAATCCTTTGAAATGTGTGCATTTTCTGTAATTTTGTAGTCATGGGGAAACTTGATCTTACCTAAATCTTTATCATTTAGTACTTGACCTTTAAAGACCTTGTAGCCAGTATGATTAGAGAGTTGAACAGAATTAATTGCATCTACCTCAAATCCTAATAACTAAAGAAAAAGAATTATCTATTTTTTTTTTCTTCATTATACATTTGAAATTTTATCTATGAAATGTTATCAGTGACGAAACTAAAAGGTATGCGTCATGCAAATTTTACAACGAATAAAGCCAAACGATATCGGCTAATTTCTGGTTAATATTTCTTTTTTTTTTAAATATAAATTGTCTCGCCAAAAATATTTTGTACGAAAATTTTATTTGATGTAATAATTATTGCTCTATAAGCTTTTTGACTACGTTCCTTTAAATATCACTTGATTTTCTTTTCTCTGATGTAATAAAATTAATTAGCTACCCCTTAAAAGTATCCTTCCATAAATTTTAGTATCTGGGCTCCAGAATTGCTAGTTACGCTACTGAATATTATTTACATTTGTATTGATTACAAATTATCGGGCATAAAGGAAGTTTTTAATACGAAATCTATGGTTTTTTGAGGAAATTCAACAAAATCAATTTTTCCGCGTAAGAAAACATTTTAAAATATAAAGCGAACTGTTTTTATTTCAAATCAGCCGTTAAAATATTTATCTTGTTAATGTATTTTGACAATTGAGAACACAGAGAACGAGCAAGTAGAAATCTTCTACGATGATCAGTCTTACACGCGTCACGCGAACGATACTTGTTTATAAATAACTTTTTTTTTGTTTATTTCATTTTTCTATTAATCCGTTTCCCCGATACGGGAACTATACAAAATTGTTTTAAAAGATTTTCTTACATATCGAATAATTTCGAGGACAGTATCGGAGGCTTGAAGTTTTCGTAGGGTAGTTTCACCCCCTACTCCTTATTCCCAACCTCTCCACGAATTTGCAATTTCATATAAATCGTAGACGAATATATTCCTTGTACATTAGACGGTTATTGTATTAATATTTTCATTTGGAAAGAGAATGACGTGTATGATTTTATTTACGTATCGGTCGCAATGATTATTTTACTTTTTCTTTTTTTTTTTTCTATCGTTTAATATCGTAAGAGTCGATGTCTGAAATCATAAGTAAATTCACCATAAATGAGGATGATTGATGAAAACCGTGCGTGCCTCGTGAGCATACGCAATTGGCTTAAGATAAGCGAACCTCGGTCGTGTGAATGTGCATGGAAGGTGTGTACGAATGATTTCTGTCTTACAACGCGGGCGTGTCGATTACCTGCAATGGAAATGTTGCACTTTTATTTCCAACGTAACCGAATACCACGTGACTCTGTATCGAGAGTATTCGCGGTGACTTTTTGGAGCACATGTCGATCGACTGATACACGGTACGCTATGTTAATGTTCCTCGAATCCGGCGCGAACTGTACAATGCACACCATTACGCATCATTATATATAGCGTTGTATAGGTAGTTTCAAAAGTGGATTTGAATTTGTTTCTATCCTACTCGGGAGTCATAGCAGTGCTGTGTTGTTGAACGTCTTATCAGAATTGTTCGCGATAAGCAAGGTTCTCCATGGATCATTTTCATTGCGGTGAAATCGATGTTCGATGGAAACGTAGTTTTATCCACGAAAATCGGAAGACTGCGTTTGAAATGTATTTAGAAGATTATTTATACTACACGATTATTGTTTGGTCTGATACGTTTAATTGTTTATGGAAGGGAAATATTCTTTATGAAGGTCAGTTATACCACAGACGAGGTATACGAGTAGACATTTAACCTTATGAACTTTCGTGGCCCAATCTGACTGCCATACCGACCTGAAAATTCGGAGGCGATTTCAGCGACCTCTTCTCACGGATGGCGGTCAGTTGAGAAACTATTCACTGAATTAGATTCATGGGCAGCCAGTTGCAATTTTCAAACGACTGTAATACTTACAATAGTGAATATATTTCAATGAAACTTTTTTCTGAAGTAGAGCTCATGGGCACCTACAAAAAAGTATTAGACAACTTTTCTATACGGCGTCAAAGAAAATTACTAAAAATCAAAAACGAATTTTTAAGGAATAATCGACAAGGGCGTAGGTGCCTAAATTTCTCGGCGAAATTGAAAAGTTTCGAATCACTCTGGAAAAATTATTTTCGATCGCAGGAGTCAATTGCAATCATTTTTGGTCATTAGACATACACTTGAAATCCTTCCCGGTTTCGAGAAAAAAATTCAGGAAGGTATGCAATTTTTCGACCAAAATTACATACTTTCAAATCGTTCTGGAAAAATTATTTTCGGTTGCGGGGGTCCATTACAATCATTTTCGGTCATTACACATACCCCTGAAATTCTACGTACTTTCGAGAAAAAAATTCTTTACCGAAAATATAACGTGTGGCCAGGAATGTTTGCGTAATTTCATTGTCCGTCTCACTTCCTCTTGTGTTCGTTTGTGTAACCTGTTGGTAATGTTGCGAGTTACATGAAAATGGTAATGGGGCTCTGAAGCCCTAGAAAAGTGGGCCACAAAAATGTATTGGATGCAAGGTCACAGACGAGGTATACGAGTAGACATTTAACCTTATGAACTTTCGTGGCCCAATCTGACTGCCATACCGACCTGAAAATTCGGAGGCGATTTCAGCGACCTCTTCTCACGGATGGCGGTCAGTTGAGAAACTATTCACTGAATTAGATTCATGGGCAGACAGCTGCAATTTTCAAACGACTGTAATACTTACAATAGTGAATATATCTAAATGAAACTTTTTTCTGAAGTACAGCTCATCGGCACCTACAAAAAAGTATTAGACAACTTTTCTATACGGCGTCAAAGAAAATTACTAAAAATCAAAAACAAATTTTTAAGGAATAATCGACAAGGGTGTAGGTGCCTAAATTTCTCGGCGAAATTGAAAAGTTTCGAATCACTCTGGAAAAATTATTTTCGATCGCAGGAGTCAATTGCAATCATTTTTGGTCATTAGACATACACTTGAAATCCTTCCCGGTTTCGAGAAAAAAATTCAGGAAGGTATGCAATTTTTCGACCAAAATTACATACTTTCAAATCGTTCTGGAAAAATTATTTTCGGTTGCGGGGGTCCATTACAATCATTTTCGGTCATTAGACATACACTTGAAATCCTTCCCGGTTTCGAGAAAAAAATTCGAGAAGGTATGCAATTTTTCGATAAAATTAAAAAATTTCAAATCGTTCTGGAAAAATTATTTTCCATTGCAGGGGTCAATTACAAGCATTTTTGGTGAATACACATATCCCCGAAATCCTACGCAGTTTTGAGAAAAAAATTCGAGTAGTTGCTGAAATTTTTCGGTGAAATTACATACTTTCAAATCGTTCTGGAAAAATTATTTTCGGTTGCGGGGGTCCATTACAATCTAACGTGTGGCCAGGAATGTTTGCGTAATTTCATTGTCCGTCTCACTTCCTCTTGTGTTCGTTTGTGTAACCTGTTGGTAATGTTGCGAGTTACATGAAAATGGTAATGGGGGCTCTAGAGCCCGCGAAAAATGAGCTGAAAAAATACATTGGGTGAAAGGTCTACTCTTATACTTCGTCTGTGGTTATACCGTACATCGAGTTGTTCGCATGGATGATATCGAAATGGAAGATACGGCGTACCGATCGAGTAGCTCTCGTAAAATTATGGAGGAAATTTGGCGGCGCGTCTACGTTCGTATTGCATACCTCGTGATTTGTTTGTGCAGCCAGAAAAAGTATGGCGACGTGGGAAGGCGAGAGATTCCAAGAGATCGAGAATGCCGACGATATCGAGGGGAATTTTGATAACATTCTTGTGACACACGATCTTCAGGATTGCCTCGATGATAGCTTAGACTTGACCAATTTTGGTATAGCTTACGAACAGAGTGCCGTGTTCGATTATGAAAAGTATTCCGATGACGATACTCCTATCGACGAAAGGCTACCTAATGACAACACTACGGGGTAAGATTACTTGAATTTTATTTTTCTTCCTACGAAACGAACGTCTTTCTTGACAATCGTTTCGCTAAGAACGAAAACAAAACAAGGGAGCGAACAAAAGTGATTTGTAACCTATTCATTTACACGGCAAGCGGTATTTTGTATCCCGTCCTTATAAGGATATAACGTATTTTGAAATTAGACCCTTACTTTTATTTATTACTTTCATTTATTCAATGTCGGATGAATGTTTCTTTGATATTTACCATTAAGTATACATCATCGAATAGGAATTATTTAATATACGTGTAGTTGTATTTTCTTTCAATTTTTATAAAATGTAAACTGTAGATTTAATACTGGTTACACTGTGTCCATAAATATAGTTTATCGTTAAAGTTAAAAAATCAATTTTTAAACGTACGATGTTGATTTATTTACGAGAGAACATTATTAATTGTTAGATATGGACTATCCGTGCGTATATAAATGCAATATTACTATGTTATAAATTTAGCTTAGGAGTAGTCGCAAGTAACAATGCATTCGACTAAGTGTTACTCATGCTTGGTGAATATATATTTTGTTGGTAAAATTAGTCCGCGTTACGTATGTCAAAATTATTTCCACGAACGAGTTTATAGATGTATATCGCTAAATAACGTTTCTACTTTCTTACAGGTCGATACATCATACCATTAGTCCACACGAGATTTATATGGGAATCCATTCCGATCAGGATGATATTTTACCGAGCGAATTGTTGTACACAACCATCAAAATTGAAAGCACAGTTTCAGACACCAGTCAAAAACACATCGGTCGTTATACCTGCGAATACGAGGGATGTAATAGAACTTACAGTACAGTTGGAAATTTGCGCACTCACATGAAAGCCCATAAAGGTAACATTTTTAAATAATTGTTAACTCGAAGAAGTTAAAAATATTTTTATTACGAGAATGAATGACTATGAAAAATGTTACTAATACCTCGAATATCGTGTACTTTTAAATAACGTATCTATTATAATTATAATTAGAGATTATTTTCGTTAACAATCGTTATTTCGTGTATACAATATTAAATAATATATGGATTGCTTGTTGCGCTTACATAACTATCGTAACACATACTAATTTGTATATGTCCTTTTCGTGCTTTCTCAGATTGAAGGATATAAGGTAGGTGCGAGAAATGTCATCGTTATTAATATTAGTTTTCGTGCTCTAAACAAATCTGTATGTACGGTGTGTGTTTGCGCTTTAGAAAAAAGTTCTCTTACGTATAGTCTTATTTATTATGAAGTCGTCACTGCTGGTATAAAGGGATCGCTTCGACCTGCATGGCTTTCAGATACCGCAAGCAATAGGTAGCCCAGCAAACTTTTTATGCGGAGGGAATTCTAAAAACTTTCAGGCGAGTATCGGTTTAAATGCGCAGAACCAAATTGTGGCAAGGCCTTTCTCACGTCGTACAGCCTAAAGATTCATGTTAGGGTACACACGAAAGTAAAACCGTTTGAGTGCAATCACAAAGGCTGCGAGAAAGCATTCAATACCCTTTACAGACTGAGAGCTCACCAAAGACTACACAGTGGCAATACATTTAACTGCGAAGAGACTGGATGCGTTAAATTCTTCACTACTTTAAGCGATCTCAAGAAACATATTCGTACTCATACTCAAGAAAGACCGTACAAGTATGTTTTTTTTTTTTTATATATTTTTAATTATTAATTAAACACTCGATTTTTCGCTTAATTTTGCCTGCATATTGTATTTTTAATATACATATATTTCAAGAAGATTAAAGTAATTTGAAACTTATCGAATTCTTGATTTGCAATCGATACAGGTTGGATGTTAATGTGTTAGACACATTACCATATTTTTATATTATATCACAATGTGATGTTATGTACATTGCGTACGACGTGTACGCGGAATAACAAGCTATTTTTTCAGGTGTCGAGAAAAAGGTTGTGGTAAAGCTTTCACGGCATCGCATCATTTGAAAACGCATAAGAGGACGCATACGGGTGAACGACCTTATGTGTGTACTTATGAAAATTGTAAACGATCCTTTACCACGCCTCACAGTCTGAAGAGTCACTTGAAAACTCACAAGAGAACGATTAATAACGATGAAACAGTATGTGTCGTAGTCGTTAAAAAGAAAACCTTTACGTACGGTTGAATGTATGCATGATGTTACGTTATTTTGTCACAGAAACAGGAAGGGAATCAAGACGATAGCGGAAACCAAAGAAACAGTGATTTATTAAAGTCGAAAATCGATGTCGTTGAAATAACTCCTAAGAACAGAAACGTGCCATCTTATGCTATTATACCATTATCTAGTAGTAGGAAAAATAACAAAAGTGTAACTTACCTATCCACGGAAAATGTAAACGATCAGCCAGCTCCCGCAAACGGTATGTTGGATATCTTAAGTCGGAACAGTCTCGATAAAGAGCTCGACTATAATATCAACGCCAAAAGCACGGAAGACTCGGACGAAACTGTTAAAGTGACGCTCCTCGCGTCGGAAAATATCATTCTAAATAACTTTAACGAGCACACGATCGATAATTTTAACAACGATAAAAGTTACGATAAATTTAAAATATTCGACGAAGTAAACGATTTGAATTTGCAAGATCGGAACGAAGAATATACGTCTGATCCTGCAACGGAAACGCAGGATAGCAAAGCGAATGCAATGAAATCGAACTCGATAAATTTGGAGCAGAAAATTATACAGGATGGCTTGCAGAACACGATCGCTCACATATCGGGGGGAACGGATTTTACAAGCGACGTGCAGCGATATAAGAATCGTGTATCCATGACCGAGGAGACGTACAATAACGAATCAAACGTGGACGTAGATAACAATAATGGAACTTTGTACAGCAAGGATTCAATTACTAGTCATCCGTCAGAAATAATTAGTTCCTCGAGCGAGACGCAGCTTTTTGATAGCGAGATAGAAAATATATCATTCGTTAATGGCGCCTTGCGAACCGGATCACTCAACGAAGTTGAACAGTCGTTGAATACCAGCGTTGTTGCGACTGCACAGTCGGAAGCTATCGAATTAGCTGTAGCGTCCGAAGAGGAAATACCTTCCCCTTGGATAGATGTAATCGCGCTGGCGACGCCCTCTGCTCTGAGAAGACAGTCGTGGTCGGAACTAAATGCTTTCCCAACAGCTGTTCATTCGCTGGTCGATCTGGTCGAGCCAGAACCATACCCGTTGCAACTGGAGAACCAATTGGAATCGTTGCAACACTTGGACAACGTTGATTTAGTAGACGCGGAGAGCATCACCGCGAGCACGGAAACCACGCATTGTCGAGAGAATGTTAACGACAGGCAAAAAGATGACAGGACAAGGGTAAAAAAAAGCAGGAACGTTTTGCAAGAGATCACCGCCGACGCGGACATATGCAAATGCATTGATTGCAAATGCTATTACTTGCAGAATTGTCAAAATTGCTTGAACAGTCCGCCGACGGAATTCAACGAGAAAGACGTATTACCGAAAGTGGTGAACGATTTCGTGTCCTCTTTGCAAACCGACTGTCTATGCGACAACGAGCTCGGCGGTTGTGGCTCCTGTTGCGTGGTCATCTGTCTGAAAACGTTGCAGCAATTTCAAGAAGTGTTCAGTCGTAATTGTTGCAAAAGTTCCAACAATGTAACGTGCGTAGGGAAAAACTGATCCCGTCGTCGACGAGACGTAATTTAACAAAAAAAAAAAAGAAAACCAATGAAACAAACGTTTTATTATGCAACTAGTCATGCCAGAAGAAACATATTTTTGCATAAATCTTTAGTAAGGATTTGTTATTTATCGTGATCTATAGAGTAGCTTGCTTAGCTTTAAACGCGATTTTTTTTTTTCACGTGGATGTTAATTTTAAAAAAAGAAAATGTTACCTAGGACAAATTGAGAGTATTGGGACTGTATGTACATACCTGTACTATATTTCAAGAGACTTTATTACGTAGATGCTATATATACATATACTTCGTCCAGCAAGGAGAAAAAATTATAACAGGGAACACCGCGTGACTTGCGATTGGATCGAAATGGCGGGATGCTGTTCCCTCAACTAATTATCTATGATAATTAAAGTTCTGAGCGAGTAGAGTCTATGAGCGAACATTTTTAAAGATATAAAATAAATTGATGTACATAAAAAATTAAAATAACGACCTTTGCAATATATTTTCGGGCAAAAAACATAATGGACCGACGAGCTCCAGTCGCAAGTCATTTGGTTTTATTCACAGACTACTTTTCGCTGAACGAAGTGTATATGTTATACATTTTATTGCGTGCCAATATATTTGTAGATTTTTTACTTAAAAACTTTTACGTATATACAATATTGCTGTTGCATAGTTCGTAGAAAGGAAAGCTCTATTGTTTTAACGTATCGAACGGCAATAAAATATCGATATTTTAGAGAAATATTTATGATACAGGAAGGTACACGAAATATATGTACAAATATCATGTAAGTACATATCATCTTTTTATACATAGTGATGGTTGTAAAAAACATTTTAAGTCATTAAATTTTAGGAAAGAATGATATTCATCGACTCGCGTGGTATTTATTTAAACAGAAGAAAAAAGAAACCATCGATTATGTGTAATGTACTAAATACTATAGATAGTAGTCGAGATAAAATATTTATTGTTTAGTAATTGTTTTCTAATGCACAATACTTAGAGAAGATATAACGCGCCAAATAAACGCTTAAAGGTATTTCACCTCAGATTGTAATACAAAAGAAATCGTGTAAACGATGTTAAAAATTAAGTTATGCTCGCTGTAAAAAGTATACGAAATTCAATGAGAAGCAAATCGGTACGATAGAATGAAACTGGTTTTATAATTTTGGTGTGAAATTCTTTGCGGCTGTTAATAAATACTTGTTGAATGCAACAAAATCAATGTACCTAAATAGTTTTTAGAAGAGAAAGTTTATCGTGTTATGATTAAGTAACATTTGACTAACATTTAATAAATTATACCATGAAGTTATGTATTGTTATTTTTTTTTTCTGCGATAAAAAAATCGATACATAATTTATTAATATCTTTTTATTGTTACTGTATTTTTATACAGAATCGTGACAGAAATGTGGTGAATACATGCCCTAAGATCGAATAACAGAGAATAATGATTTTACATTTATACAATATCCGTGTAATGCTTATTGAGCGGCCTGTACTAGAGCTTCCGCAACTTCAACAGCAATGCCTGCCGCAGCTTTGTCCTGTTCGGACGATGCGGACGAAAGCTGTTGCTGAGCTTGGCTGAGCACGTCTCTAGCCGCAGAACTGTCAAGATTCTCTACCGGATGCGCTTCCTCTGCCAAAATCTATAAGTTTTCAAAACGTTTAAGGATATTTTTATTAACATATTAACAAAGACTAGATAAATATTTGTCTTTCTTTTTCCCCATAATATAATACGTTACTAATATACCTGTATACTATTATCTTCGTTTATAGTGACTGTTCCGGAGGAAACGAAAATTTTTTTGGTATCTCCGCCTTCTTCGTAGACTGTGACTACGCCAGGCTTCAGTACAGCTAATGTGGGAACGTGTTTCGGTAAAATACCAAATGAACCAGAGAACGATGGTACATCCACTTGTTTGATAACAGCTTGATCGTAAAATACCTATTGCAGATGTCATTAAAAATTTACAAATTTTAATTCGAAAGAATGCATATTTAATAGAGTTACGCATATATTTATTCATACCTGATTAGCTCCAGCGAAGGTAAATTTTATTTGATCGCTGGCAGGCGCCGCGTCGGCGTAAGTTCTGTGATTCCGAATGTACCTCAAGTAGGGGCGCAAATTACGAGCGAGAGTGGCCATTTTAACGTACTGCAATCAAAGATCGTTTGTAATATTTAATGGGAACTGTTACGACAAACAATATTTATGTTCGAAGAATGGGCAGAACCGATTACATCACAAGATCGACATACATGCATAACCCATCTTTCTACAATCGCGCACGTTAAATTAACTAGATATATTTACTGAGCGTGGATCGTCTATACTTTCTAAATGCAAGTTCAACGAACTTGTCCGTTTAATCAACCGTGTTTCGTACCGTATTTTAGTTATAGGAGATATCACAGATATAACTGAAGATGAACGAAGTCAAACGTAAGATGAACCTACTTGTCTTGCAGACGACAAAAAGTGTTTCCGTTTTACTCGTTCGATGGCGCGACTGCTGAAATATTGCAGCGCATGCGCAAGCGTGCATTTTCAAGAGGGTGGTTGGGATTGTTGGGAATTGGTTAGAACGGGTCTCCATTCGCAGCAACCTCCACGTGGTGAGACCTGGGTAATATTATTTACCGTTTAATTAATAATCGTATCGCTCTTAGCTGGGTAATGCAATTATTAATTAAAAACTAAATAATATTAGCAAATTGGCTGCGATCCGCTTTGCATAGGTCATCATGAATATAGAGCTTCTTCGCTAGGTTAGTATTGATTCTCATCGAGTCATCAAAGATTCTAGAGTATTGTCAGAGACAAGGTATACGAGTAGATCTTTCAATGTATTTTTTCGGCCCATTTTTATGGGGTCTCAAAACTCCATTACTATTTTCGTGTCATTTGCAACATTACCAACAGATTTAGAAATGAATTTCTCACATGTATTTATGTACACACTACAGCTATCAGCCCATTAACACTTTACCGACCGGTAGCGGTTGATTAATCGGCTATCGGTCGGTAAGCGTTGGTCGGTAAAGAAGTTGATTAATACGCTATCGGTCGGTAAGCGTTGGCCGGTAAAGAAGTTGATTAATACGCTATCGGTCGGTATGTGTTGGCCGGTAAAAAAGTCGATTAATAGGCTATCGGTCGGTAATGTGTTAATATTAATTCGGCGAATAGTTCGCCAACTGACCGTCATCCATGAGAAGAGGACGCTAAAGTCACGTCCGAATTAACAGGTCGGTATGGCAGTCAGATTGGGTCACGAAAGTTCATGAAATGTAAGGTCTGCTCGTATACCTCGTCTGTGACCTTGCATTCAATATATTTTTGTGGCCCACTTTTCTGGGGCCCCATTACCATTTTCATGTAACTCGCAATATTAGCAACAGGTTACACAAATGAACACTAGAGGAAGTGAGACAGAAAATAGAATTAGAATAAGCATGGATTCGGTGGGAAATATAATCCCAAATTATGTGTATGTCTTATTGTGCCGATTAACATTTATTCTCTTACTTCGTCCAAAATTTTGACCACCTAAAATATTTCGATTGTTACGAGAAATTGACTAGTTTCTGAAGAACGAAGAACAATGCACAATAATATCGATAATAACGGAAAAATGGTTTGCTCTCCCGCGACAAAACACTACGTCATTATAAAAGGTAACTGATTTATAGGTTGAGTAACGTGTTTCACGTGGGTGGAAGATTTGGTTCGCTAAGCAACGATAGATTTCAATGCCTGATAAAGAAAGGTCGCAATGAATTAAAATCTCTTCGTTGAAATCACCGTCATTGCTACTGTATCATGTATCACAAAAACTTTAAAAATTCTCGTATAATTATATCAAATTCGAATTTGCTATGTTTATCACATCGATTTTTTCTGATAACATCGTATCAAAATCGATCGTACCAGATGTTGGAATTATTCTATCACTATTGCAATAATAAGAATTATTGCTGTCTGTAATTGGCGCTTAAAATGATATATGATAGAATTCGTATCCTCGGCGCCTGTGTGTATGTTACCCGACGATTACGAATCCGACAGGTGCCACCACCTTGCGGAATAATTTGCGTGTTCCTCGTAACTGACTATCAGGAAAGTATCAAAGTAAAACGAATAGGGGGTTCGTTGCAAAAAACCCGCGAATGCAAGTAAACATACAGACGTACGGTTACACTGTCCTTCTAATATCCTGAGAAATATTGCTTCACCGTTAATATACATAGATGTCGCGATATTAGGTAATGGTAAAATGTCACTCGAGAAATATAAAAGATATAAATATTTTCTTCCAAATTGTTTCTGCCTTGTGCATTTTATTCAAACGACGCACAAGGTGTCTCTGACGAGTACTGTTTCGCGTTAATCGAATTACTTGTCGTTTATATAGCAAGGTGATAAATGAACAGCGGAAAGGATGGGGCCCCGATACGAGTAGGCACAGAATCGTATACATTACGATCGTGTGCATGTGTTCCAACGGTCTCGGAAAGCGATCGCGTCAAGCAGCGTGGAAGAAGGGGATTTTCACGTCAGTTCAGTGAGCTCACGCACTTCGAACGACGATCGTCGGCGACGACGCGATCCGGAAACCTGCAACGTCCAAAAATGGCGTTTATCGCGTAGCTCGCCGCGACACCCGATGTGCCTCGACCTCGTCGACGAGTGGAGCAGGCTCTGTCGAAAGGGAAATCGCGTGAACTCCGTAGGAGTAGGAGGATCCCGTGGCCAAGAAGCTACTCGGTAGACCGACACGATCGTAAATATCAGTTCACATGCCAAACATTCTTACATCCTCGATCGCGCGCGAGTGAACGTACAAGATAGTTCGCGTTCGAGACATTTGTACCGACCAAGTCGAATGTCGCCGTGTACGACGGAAGTTTTTAAATACCTCTTTTGACACGTTCCTCGAACGAATCCACCCCCCCAAATCGCGCCCTTTCGACGTGAATCCCGATTGGCCAATCCGCCGACCTTTCGACCAATCCACGACGATTACCGTAAACTCTCGTCGTGACTTTCGTTCCCAAAACGAACGTTATCGTCGCGGCGAAAAATTCGATCGACCGTTGGCGATCATTTTCCTATTGGATCGTTCGAAACGTCGATTTCAAAAGTTCGACGTGTTTCCACCGGCGCTGTCACGCTGCACGGGTCGAGTGGTCGATCGCGAAACAATTCGAAAAGGACAGATGCAGTGAAAAACGCGAGCGAGATAAATGAATTTTGTGCGCGTGAGTGTGTAAAACACCGGTATCTATATAGTGCTCTGTCGAGAGGTTCCCATTAAACGTTCTGGACGAGTAATGTCTCGTTTTTTGTATTCGTGTAATTGCAGACGCGTTCTCGTACTACGTTCTCGTTACGTCGTCGGTTGCACCATTTGCGTTGCAGTCGTGAACGATTCCGATCGTGTTGTTTATCGTGAAAGTGTCGCGCGAGGGTTGTTTTGAATATCGTAAGTCGCATCGTGCATCGTTTCGAGCGTAGGTAAGTTTCCCGTCTGAAAGTACATTTACGATTCGTCGGATTCTGCGACGATAAAGATACGATGGCGATCGATGTGGACGACGGTCGTCTGTCAAACTTAGCTGCGTCCGGCGTGAAATATTTACGCACTTGCGCAAGTTCACGCCGGTCGGGCAAGGTTTTGAGACAACAGTGATGTCATAGCGCGGCGAGAAGCGATTTCTTTGGCACGTGGAGTGGATGTCACGTTATATCACGCGATATAGAAACCTCGGAACTTGATTAGGATCGATCGTTCGAATTTCTATCCATTTTCGGCCATCTAATCTCACGGCGTATCGATGGATTCACGATCGTGATTTTACCGCGGAATTTCTTTCACCCGTTTTCCTCGCACGGTAGACAAGCGTTGACGGGCCATAAGTATCGTTTCTACGCTTTCTTCTCCCCTTTCTCTCCGTTTGTAACTGTAAAAGATTTAATGAATTCGCACGAAACGGCGGAACGGCGGATTTCCATTTAAAAGGATAAGAAACAGGAGATGCACCCGACGTTCGGAGACGTAGCAACAGGTGCCCGCATAGACACTTTCACCGTGTGAAATTTTTTTTCAACAAACTAATCTTCCCGTGCACCGGGAGCATCTCGCGATTAACTAGACGTTTCGTGGAGAAAATCGAGAGGTGCCAGGCACCGTTTCCGGGCGAATCGAACGCGCCGTTGCGCGTAATTCTGTACGTTTTTAAATTTCGAACGATCTCGCGCTGCAACGAGGTTTCGTTTATCAGGCCACTTGACCCGGGGTTCGCGTTGAATTGTCTCTTATAGACCAGTGGTTGTTAACCTTTTCTCTTCCACGGATCATTCTTTGTAATTTGTTGCAAACAGCCTATGGGAATTCGGTCTTAAATATAAGCTTATTCGTATTGGTAAAGAAAATTATTATATTGATACGGAAATTGGAAATATATTATGATACTGGTTTTGTGTAATAATGTAGTGTCGTTTTGTTTTTTGTACCAATCTGCGTTAGGGTTACTTGCAACCGGAATCACACCCTCCACTGTTTATGTGTTTTCAGCTCGAGTGTTAACGCAAGTGGCCGGCAGCTGTGTAATTAAAAACTAGAGGGGGGCAACAATATTATGTATATAACAATTTTGAATAAACAATTGTTATATAAAAATTATATACAGGATGTTCGGCCACCCCTGGGAGAAATTTTAATGGGAAATTCTAGGGGCCAAAATAGGACGAAAATCAAAGATACTAATTTGTTGATGGAGGCTTCGTTAAAAAGTTATTAACAATTAAATTCAAAAATTTCAAATCGTTCTGGAAAAATTATTTTTGGATGCGAAGGTCAATTACAATCATTTTTGGTGATTAGGCATACCCTCGAAATCCTACCTATTTTCGAGAAAAAAATTCGAGAAGTTGCGAGATTTTTTGACAAATTAAAAAATTTCAAATCGTTTTGAAAAAATTATTTTTGGATGCGAAGGTCAATTACAATCATTTTTGGTGATTAAGCATATCCGCGAAATCCTACCTATTTTCGAGAAAAAAATTCGAGAAGGTGCGAGATTTTTTGACAAATTAAAAAATTTCAAATCGTTTTGAAAAAATTATTTTTGGATGCGAAGGTCAATTACAATCATTTTTGGTGATTAAGCATATCCGCGAAATCCTACCTATTTTCGAGAAAAAAATTCGAGAATGTGCGAGATTTTTTGACAAATTAAAAAATTTCAAATCGTTTTGAAAAAATTATTTTTGGATGCGAAGGTCAATTACAATCATTTTTGGTGATTAAGCATATCCGCGAAATCCTACCTATTTTCGAGAAAAAAATTCGAGAAGGTGCGAGATTTTTTGACAAATTAAAAAATTTCAAATCGTTTTGAAAAAATTATTTTTGGATGCGAAGGTCAATTACAATCATTTTTGGTGATTAAGCATATCCGCGAAATCCTACCTATTTTCGAGAAAAAAATTCGAGAATGTGCGAGATTTTTTGACAAATTAAAAAATTTCAAATCGTTCTGAAAAAATTATTTTTGGTTGCTAGTCTCAATTATAATTATTTTTGGTGAATAGACATACCCCCGAATTTCTACGCATTTTCGAGAAAAAAATTCCAAAAGGTGCGAGATTTTTCGACAAATATAAAAAATTTCAGATCGTTATGAAAAAATTATTTTTGGTTGCTAGGGTCAATTGTAATTGTTTTTGGTGATTAAGCATATCCGCGAAATCCTACCTATTTTCGAGAAAAAAATTCGAGAAGGTGCGAGATTTTTTGACAAATTAAAAAATTTCAAATCGTCATGAAAAAATTATTTTTGGTTGCTAGGGTCAATTATAATTGTTTTTGGTGAATAGACATACCCCAAAATTCCTACGCATTTTGGACAAAAAAAATTCCTTACCGAAAATATAATCTGAGGCCTGAAATGGTTCCTCGAAGTCTTTAAAACGTCATAACTTCTGAACGGATTGAACGATTTTAATGTTTCAAAATGCAAACAACGCGTATTTTGACGAAGAATATGTGGAAATTCTAAGAATATTCAAAAAGCTATTCTTCGACTCCAGAAAATGAGAAAAACCCCATAAAAAATGGGCCAATTTTCAAACAACCATAACTCCTACAATAGTGAGTATATTTCATTGAAATTTTGGGGCGACCTAGAGTTCATAGATACCTGTAAGAAAGTATTAAATAACTTTTCTGTACAGCGCCAATCAAATTTATTAAAAATGAAAAACGAATTTTTAAGGAAAATCGACAACTTAAATATTTTGGCGAAAAACAATTTTTTCAAATCGTTTTGGAAAAATTATTTTCGGTTGCGGGGGTCAATTGCAATCATTTTTGGTGAATAGACATATCCCGGAAATCTTTCGCATTTTCGAGAAAAAGATTCAGTACCAACAGAAATATAAACGTTAATAACTTTTTAACGAAGCCTCCATCAACAAATTACTATTCTTGATTTTCGTCCTATTTTGGTCTCCAGAATCTCCCATTACAATTTTTCCCAGGTACGACCTAACACCCTGTATAATTAAATTAGAGAAAACCAGCCATTTTGAAACTTCGATGTAAGCTTCTATTTGGGACCGAACTTGTTTCATTTATCATATATTCATGAGCCCTTTATCGAATTCAAATCCAAAGGATGACCCCATTTGCCATGGAATTATCACGCCTGTATCATACGATGTTTTAACTGATAAAAAAAAAGGAACGAAAATGGAATCGACCGAGCAATTACGCCCGGAGCAATTGGTGGGCCTGGTGGCCCGTTCCGCGGAGGGCACAGCAGCCAAGGGGATGCCGATCAAAGGCCACGAGGACCTGTGGGTGGAGATTCAGGCGAACACGTTCAGGAACTGGGTGAACGAGCACCTAAAAGCCGCAGACGTTGCTGACGGGCCAGTGATCGATCTCGCGGAGGATTTTCGCGATGGTACGCGACTCTGCGCCCTCGTCGAGGTCCTCACCAAACGACGTCTGCCTCGATGGAATCCGAGACCGGCCAATCAGCATCATCACTTGGAAAACGTATCAACGGCTCTGCAGGCCATCGAGGCTGATGGCGTAAAACTCGTCAACATCGGTGAGTCAACGTTAAATTGGACAAAATTACCTTTTTGAACTGATTAGAAATCCATAGATACGACTACTATGCTAAATACCATGCAATGTTGCTCTAGTTTTTTTTAAAAATCTTTCAGATTACTGGTACAGTAGAGGATCATTATAAGTACCCTTTGTCTGCTGCGTGTAAATGATCTGGAAAGGAATCAATTTATTCCAAGTATATGAGTCGACGTTGAATTGGACAAAATTACATTTTGAACTGATTAGAAATCCATAGATACGACTACTATGCTAAATACTATACACCGTTGCTCTAGTTTTTTTTTTAAATCTTTCAGATTACCGGTATAGTAGAGGACCAGTAAAAGTACCCTTTCTCTGCTGCGTGTAAATGATCTGGAAAAGAATCAATTTATTCCAAGTATATGAGTCGACGTTGAATTGGACAAAATTACATTTTGAACTGATTAGAAATCCATAGATACGACTACTATGCTAAATACTATACACCGTTGCTCTAGTTTTTTTTTTAAATCTTTCAGATTACCGGTATAGTAGAGGACCAGTAAAAGTACCCTTTCTCTGCTGCGTGTAAATGATCTGGAAAAGAATCAATTTATTCCAAGTATATGAGTCGACGTTGAATTGGACAAAATTACATTTTGAACTGATTAGAAATCCATAGATACGACTACTATGCTAAATACTATGCACCGTTGCTCTAGTTTTTTTAAAAAATCTTTCAGATTACTGTTGTAGTAGAGGACCAGTAAAAGTACCCTTTCTGGAAAGGAAACAATTTATTCCTAAATCTAAGTATTTGCCAACAAGCTATCAAGCAATTGGACAGAGGCCATTGATCCCTGCATTTCTAAAACAAAGAGCTATAATTAATAGTTCCTGAGAAAGTAGCTTGTAACAGTTTACTTGGTTCACCCTCGTATCTCCATTACTTGCGACCTATTCTTCTCATGTAATCGTCAGTTTCTTACAAACGTTCTGACTTTTGTTTTCAAGCGGAAGGCACGAGTCAACGCGACGGACGAGATCCGCATGCAAGCATCGAAGCTGCATCCAACGAAGCTCCCCCTCGCGGACAATAAATCAGTCGCTCTCGAGTCACGGGCGACGATTTCCTCGGCGAGAACGACACCGCTAAAACGCGATCGTATGCGAGGCTGTTTCCCCGCTCGTGGAAAGATACCGATCGCGTTTCGCGTTCGGTCGCTTTTGGCGATCGTATCGTTCCCGGCCGCTAAACGATTTCTCGTCGTTGCTCGCAGGTGTATAATTACACAGGCCGACTCCTCGAATGACTTCACCCGGTCGTTACGTCGCCGCCGTTACGTTGCACAATTTTATTCGTAACGCCTTCTTGATAATCGACTCGCAGATAACCCACATGCGAGGTGCTTTGTTTACCGGTCAAGTATGCCGCCCGAGCGGAAAGGATACGCGTACGCGTGAAACGCGCGATCGTCGATCAGAAATAGTCACCCAAGGTGGCTATAGCTACCCATACCATTCCTTAATCATGGGACAGTAGCTGAATCATCGGTCTATCGCTGAATCGCGTGTCCTTCTGATCGATTCAAACGTTTATTGAGTTTCTTAACCCTGAACTGTAATACCAATACAGTGAAAACTCTATTTTCTATTTTTTTTTTTTGGGTGCGATAACACCATTTATCTTCTATTTTTTAATCTTTTTAAATTCTCTATTTTTTACTCCCACTTGTCTCCTGTTCCCTGTTCCTTACTCCAGTTATTCCCCTCCTTTCTACTCTTTTAACTCCTTCCTCTCCTCATTATCTCCTTTTCCCCTTTTTAACCCTAATTTCGCCTTCAGATGTCGCTTACAACTAAAATTAAAGTTAACCTTAACCTATTACAAAAGACAATCAAACTAAAATAACATTACTTAATTACTAATTATCACTACCAGTGAAAACTCGATAAATGTCCTCGAAAGCTGTTCCGTAAATGGTACATTTTTATCTTCGCCAATAGGGGGATCCCCCTCGAACCAGCGAGACGAAGTGTAACCGGAGACGTAACGGCTTTCTTTAAAAATCCTTATTGCCTTCGTCATCTTCGTTCAAAGACCACACTACTGTACAAGAAGAAAGATTTTTATCTTTTACTTTTTTTTAATCAAAATTATACTATCACGCGGGGGAGATTTTTCTAATTAAAATGAGACTAAACACGATATAATAATTTAATTAATAAAAAATTATTTTTGGTTGCTGGGGTCAATTACAATCATATTTGGTCAATATACATACCCACGAATTCCTGCGTATTTTCGAGAAAAAAATTCGAGAAGGTGCGAAATTTTTCGACAAAATTAAAAAATTTCAGATCGTTCTGAAAAAATTATTTTTGGATTCTGGGGTCAATTACAGTCACTTTTGGTCAATAGACGTACCCCCGAAATTCTACTCACTTTCTCGAAGAAAATTAAAAACAATCATCGAGGTATTTTTTTTTAAACTCAATTCAAACTTGACAAACATTTACCATAAAAAATTGTAACTAATTGCTAATATTGTAAAAAGATTGTCTAAAAGTTTAGAAGTTACTATAATACTGTACATAACAAAAATCAAATTAATGCAATTAAATTGCAATAAATTTCGAACATCATTTTCAACAATAAATTGGTAAATTCAGTAAAAATTATGGACAGTGTTAAAATCTACGTTCCTCTATTAACATTCTGAGATATAAAAATTTATAAAACGTAGACTTTATTTTTTTCACTTTTGTCCATTGTTGAAATGGCGTTTAACGAGTATTCTTTAGTGACGAATGAAATTTGCCCGACTCCGTCTGACATTTACTATAACGTGGCGTGTAATAATGGTCCTCAACGTCCAGTTTCCGAACACACAGTCGCGGTTATCATTTGCAATCAAAAAATATGGCCGTTACGTCACTGGTTGCAAATCGGACTTCGAGGTCGTTGCCTTTCTTGCGCTCTATCGGCGCCTACGAGGCTGTTCAGACCCATTACGATTATGCTCGTGTAGCCGGCGACTAATTTAATTTCCAACGCGCGAGCGGCAAACCGATGCATCGGCGATAAAGCCTGCGCATTTACGCGTCTCGTGCATCGAGAGAAGCCTCGAACGGGGGGGCAAGAATGCGTTAATTCCGCATTAACGGGAGAACATTAATTGAAATCGTTTAAAAGGTTCGAGCCTGAACATCCTCGCTGGCAAATTGTTTCCAATAAACTGGATCAGTGTTTCTCAAACTTCCTGCAAACGCGTACGAACCTTTTGTCAAACTGCCAAACGAGACTTTTGTCGGTGTAATTAGCAAGTACAATACACACTTAAATGAAATCACGCATTATTTTTTACGTAAGTCGAGTCTTTTCGTCATTCTGCATACCAACGAATCAAGGCGTGACCATCCAAGTCGTAATACGTACTTCTGAAGATGTTTCATATCCTATTCTTACACCGAAGATCTTGATTCTCGCGTTAAAATCTTATTCGTCACACCACACTACGTAGCACTAACGACTTTGATCGCGGATACCGGTTTAAACAATGCGATTTGCAAGCATATTTCATAAGTTTACGTCTTGGATGCTCCTGCTTTCCAGATATTGCTTATTTATCGCGTTAGATCGAATCAGTTTGAAACTTGTAATAGGTTTTTCTAATGACGAAAGAGCTGATATGTTTAGCGCGTTCGCGAACTACGGTAAAACTAAACGGAATCATTGCAGAGATTTATCGTACCGCATATCCTGTGTACAAACGCGATGGAATCGTATCGGTGTAAAATAGATTTTTAATTGCCATCCTAAATAGGATGCCGATAGTTAACGGGTTAAACGTTCGAATCCATCCGCGGATAAATCTCTCCTTCGAGCGATTATTCGTCGACTAAGTTTCACACGCGTACGTCCTTTTCCCACATATGAGAATTGAATGGAGATTTAGGTCACCTCGAAGACGAATCGATGCCCATCGACGCGAATGCAACTCGATGCGTTGTACGTGAAATAATAATATTGATCTGTAAACTTTTTTGTGCCCGTAGGGAACGTGGACATCGTGAATGGAAATTTGAAACTGATCCTTGGTCTGATATGGTCGCTCATTGTGAGGTACCAAATAGGCAAGTCCAAGTTCCCGCCAAGGAAACTCATGCTCGCATGGCTCAAGGTCAGTATACGTAATTGCACGGGGCGACCTTGCTGCACCGCGAGCGTAATCTCCGCGTGCAAATATAAGAAACACTCGAGCTGGATACACGTTTTACGGAATACATTAAATAATGGCGATCGAAGGGGTTACGCCATCTTGAAGGCGACGAAACAGAGAAACTTTCTGTGACAATTTGGGAACCATCAAACTTGGACAGTGTTATTATAATTGAATGTACAGTAGAACCTATGTTATCCTTGTTTATAGAGAGATAAAATTATTTGTAAATCATACGAATTTTTTTAGTTGTGTAATTGTTTGGAATTAGGGGGGGAGTCTCATGTGAATGATAGAAAATCGAACCATTTTTCTCAATTTTTTTTTAAGGAAATGTTACATCTGATGTTATGATTCTTTTTTGCAAGTTACTTAGCTATCCTTTGGGAGTACAAGATAATTTTTTTATTAATTTTTAGTAACTTTTAATGTTGTTATCACGTTCACAGTAACCATGTGTTTAAACACTGGCGTAGGTGATTGCAGCTCTCAGTATAATTGAGAAATAATTAATTTATGTTGAAAATTGACAAAATGGTGGAAGTTTAAAGTAAAAATTGCAAAATTTCGTCGTTTCTTTTGCAACTTTTTAATAAAAAATTGATAAAAATAAACTGATTATAAAAATTTGATTTTAGTAGATCCTCTTGATCCTGTCGTAAAACTTTCGAAACAGTAATGTCTGTCACAGACTTTTTAAAATTTATTTTTAAAATTGGCGTTAAATTAAAGTTTAATGTACCCTGAATTAATATACAAAAAATCATCGAGCTATTTTTTTTAAAACTGAATTCAAACTTGATAAACATTTAACATATATAATTGTTCTGAAAAAATTATTTTTGGTTGTTGGGGTCAATTACAATCATTTTTTATGAATAGACATACCCACGAATTCCTACCTATTTTCGAGAAAAAAATTCGAGAAGGTACGAAATTTTTCGACAAAATTTAAAAATTTCAAATCGTTCTGGAAAAATTATTTTTGGTTTCTAGGGTCAATTATAATCACTTTTGGTTAATAGATATACCCCTGAATTTCTAACCATTTTCGAGAAAAAAATTCGAGAAGGTGCGAAATTTTTTGACAAAATTAAAAAATTTCAAATCGTTCTGAAAAAATTATTTTTAGTTTCTGGGTCAATTACAATCATTTTTTATGAATAGACATACACCCGAATTCCAACCTATTTTCGAGAAAAAAATTCGAGAATGTACGAAATTTTTCGACAAAATTAAAAAATTTCAAATCGTTCTGAAAAAATTATTTTTGGTTTCTGGGGTCAATTATAATCACTTTTGGTCAATAGATATACCTCTGAATTTCTACCTATTTTCGAGAAAAAAATTCGAGAAGGTGCGAAATTTTTCGACGAAATTAAAAAATTTCAAATCGTTCTGAAAAAATTATTTTTGGTTTCTGGGGTCAATTATAATCACTTTTGGTCAATAGACGTACCCCCGAAATTCTACTCACTTACTAGAAAAAAATTAAAAAAAATCATCGAGGTATTCTTTTTTAAACTCAATTTAAAGTTGATAAACATTTACCATAAAAAATTGGGACCAATTGCTAATATTGTAAAAAGATTGTTTAACAGTTTGGAAGGTTCTATAATACTGTACATAACTTGCAAAAATCAAATTAAAAACACAAATTTTCGGTAAATGACACATGTTTAAGAAAATGCACCGAAAATTGCAATAAATTTCCTAACATCATTTCCAACAACACATTCTGAACATCCAAACTTGAACACTGTTATTACAATTTAACACTAGAACTATCGACAATTATAGTGTGTTTATTTGTATCAAAGAAATTGAAACCATAGTTACGCGAAGAAATATGTAATGCAATGGAAATAAGTGTTTATATACTCTCTTATAGAAAATTACGATAAATTTTCAAAAATTCAGTCGAGCAAATTTTTTACAAGTTTTATTAGAAATTACGAATGGGTCATTTTGACCCATTTTCTGGTTTGGTAGTTCCAGTGTTAATGTACAGTAGAACCTCCGTTATCCTCGTTTATAGAGAGATAAAATTATTATTCATAAATCACACAAATTTCTTTACTTATGTAACTGCTTGGAATTAAACTTAATTCTCTGCCTTTGGCTACCCCACGCAGTCCATTTTTATAATAGCATGCTTCGAAGATGAAGAGGTTTTTAAACACAGCGACCATAGGTTTCCCAATACGTTCTTGCCAATCTCATGGTACTTTCCAATTTATGAATTATTACTCCTAAAAATTGAAATCAAATATTCCTTTATTCTTCAGTCTTTCTAAAAATTGTTATTGGAAATAGATGGTGGAATAAAAAAGACAATTGGGACGATATAACTTTTAACTAAGCTTTATTAAAACACTTGGAAGGTACCTCTGCACGGTTTGAAAGAAACACACAGAATGAAAAGGTGAAAAATTCGTCCCGTACCCTCAGACTCAATTGATCCTATACTTTGTCTAAACGAGCCAAGAAAAAGACACAGTTGCACCCTCTTGACTTGTATCTCGAAACGCGAAACGCAACTTACGATTGTAAAATAAATAAATAAAAAAATAAATATAAAAAAAACCAACAATTGTAAAATAATCGTTGCTTGTTACATTTTTCAAATCTTCAAGCTGCTCGTGTTTCTGTTATTTCGAGGCGGTGTAACCCTTTGATCGTAACTTTCGTCGACGCTACGAAGCTCGTCTCACTGTTTCATCGCTATCTTTTACAGGCAGTCCTCCCGGAATGCAGAGTAAATAATTTCACGACGGACTGGAACTCCGGCGTGTACCTGAGCGCGTTGCTCGATTATTGCCAGCCTGGTCTGTTCACCCACTGGCGCCAGCTCGATCCCAACGATAGGTAAATCGAAAAATCGACGCGTCGTATATATCCAGCGACTGCACGAATCCGTACTCTTACGTTCGCAGCGTGTACAATTGCCGCAAAGCGATGGAGATCTCGAAGCGCGAATTCGACATACCCGTGGTATTGGAACCAGAGTACCTTGCGTCGCCATATTTGGACGAACTATCGGGAATGACCTACTTGTCGTACTTCATGAAGGAAGGTTCGCCGGGTTTCCATGCCACGCTACGATGGGTCAACTCTCAGTTATCTCACCACTCTGTGCAGAATTTCACGGTGAGTGGTGACCTTTGGGTTGCGTCGGGACGATAGTACCACGGACATTTTTCTCAGATGGAATCGATTCTTGCAGACCGATTGGAACGACGGCACAGTGCTGTGCAGCATCGTGAGGAATTTGGGTGGACCAGCCCCATCGTGCGACAAAATCAACGCAGATCCGTCCGCTTGGGAGCACAACATACAGATGGGTAAATAGAAACATCGTGATACGTTTCGAGAATAACGAGTTATTTATATGAGTTTGTCGCCGGGTGATGTAACGCCATCGTATTTTTCCCCGAAGGTATCGACGGCGGCAAGAAACTAGGCGTGGAGCCTATACTCAAGGCGAAAGACATGGCGGATCAGAACGTCGAACATTTGGGCGTGATGGCGTACGCGGCGTACTTTCAGTGGGTGAAGCCTCGCCCTCAAGCTAGCAAACAAATTGTTGTCCACATCGACAGCACTTCCGCCAGAGTGCAGCAACCGGTTAGTACGAATAATTGCGGCTGAAAAATGTGTACATCGGTTCCCTGAATTATTTCGACAGAGCCGTTGCTCAACTAGCGTCGCGGGTTCTTAACGGAACGTAAGAAGACAATAGAAAACAGGGTACGGATTGTAATTAGCAGTTAAGAGCGAAATGCTCGTCCATAGGTACGAATATCCCACGTTGGATAGTCCGTGGCGCATTTTCATTGAATGTTTTCGAACGAAATGAGGAGCCTTGTTGAAAATTATTTATAATGTATACAGGAGGTTCGGCTACCCCTTGGAAAATTTTAATGGGGGATTCTGGAGGTCAAAATAAGACGAAAATGAGGAATATCAATTTGTTGATGGAGGCTTCGTTAAAAAGTTATTGACAATTAAATTAAAGAATTTCGAATCGTTCTGGAAAAATTATTTTTGGTTGCGGGGGTCAATTACAAGCATTATTGGTCAATAGACAAACCCTCGAAATCCTATCCACTTTCGAGAAAAAAAATCGAGAAGATGTGAAATTTTTCGACGGGGGAAAAAAATTTCAAATCGTTTTGAAAAAATTCTTTTCGGTTCCGTGGGTCTATTATAATCATTTTTGGTCATTACACAAACCCTCGAAATCCTTCACACTTTCGAGAAAAAAATTCCTGATCGAAAATCTAACGTGAGCCCGGAAATGCACCCCCGAAATTTCATGCGAATCTTTAAAATGTCATAACTTCTGAACGGATTGGGGGATTTTAATGATTCAAAGGGCAAACAACGCGTATTTTGGCGAAGGATATGTAGAAATTCTAAAAATATTCGGAAAGTTGTTCCTTGACTCCGCAAAATGAGAAAAACCACATAAAAATGGGCCAATCTTCAAACAGCCATAACTCCTACAATAGTGAATATATTTCATTGAAATTTTGGGGGGACCTAGAGTTCATGGATACCTTCAAAAAAGTATTAAACAACTTTTCTGTACAGCGCCAATCAAATTTATTAAAAATGAAAAACGAAGTTTTAAGGAAAATTGACCAGGGGGTAGTGCTGAAATTTTTCGGCGAAAAAAAAAAATTCGAATCGTTCTGGAAAAAATATTTTCAGTTGCAGGAGTCAATTACAAGTATTATTGGTCAATAGACATACCCTCGAAATCCTACACATTTTCGAGAAAAAAATTCGAAAAGATATGAAATTCCTCGACAAAATTAAAAAATTTCAAATCGTTCTAAAAAAATTATTTTCGGCTGCGGGGGTCAATTACAAGCATTATTGGCCAATAGACATACCCTCGAATTCCTATCCACTTTCGAGAAAAAAATTCGTATATGTGGTGAGAGTTTCGGCGAAAAAAAAATTTTCAAATCGACCTAAAAAAATTATTTTCAGTCGCAGGGCTCCATTATAATCATTTTTGGTGAATAGACATACCCCAGAAATCCCACCCACTTTCTAGAAAAAAATTCGAGAAGCTGTAAAAATTTTCGACGGAAAAAAAAATTTCAAATCGTTCTGGAAAAATTATTTTCAATTGCGGGGGTCAATTACAATAATTTTTGGTGAATAGACACACCCCCGAAATCCTGCGCATTTTCGAGAAAAAAATTCAGTACTGGCGGAACTTTAAACGTTAATAACTTTTTAACGAAGCCTCCATCAATAAATTGATATTCCTCATTTTCGTCTTATTTTGGCCTCTAGAATATCCCATTACAATTTTTCCCAAGGGTTGTATAATTTAAACGTGTAAAACATTTCAAGGAACTATCCAATATTATGAAATAACGTTCAATTGTCCCTTATTTGTGTTTGTAGGCGCATTTCAAGTTAGAAATGCTTACCAAAGAAGTAAACACGAGGGAAGTACGCGGCGAAGTCGTAAGTCCCAGCGGACGAACCGAATGCAGGCTTACCTGGAACGGTGTTCACGGTAAAGGAACCTTCATACCTACGGAAGTTGGAATGCACAAGGTTCGTTTCTATCATTCTCAACTCATTCTATATTCATACTCCCTTAAACAACATACACGTAACTAATTTCCTCTGTATTTCAGTTAATGGTGTACAACGACGGAGAACTGGTAGATGGATGCCCCTACTATTTTCGAGTTTTACCTCCCCTGACCAAAATCAAATCGCCCGGTATGGATCCGTGCGCTATAGGATCCATCGTTGAGGTTCTAGTCAACAGTTACGGTAAATACAGCTCTGAACGATTGTTACTCTTCACCGCGTACGGTGCAACAACTATAAAAAATTCACTTTTTAGGAACTAGTCATGATGGCATTGATGTCACTGCATGGTCCCCGACCGGAAGATCTCTGTCGTGCCCTGTCAAAGAGAACGATGGTGTACACACCGCGACCTTTCAACCCGACGAGACAGGAGAATGGAGCATCGCGATAACTCATAAGGGGAACCATATACAAGGCGGACCATTCACATGCTTCGTATTCGACCCTAATGGAATAAAGGTAAACACTTCTAATTACAATTTATACTATTACTTCCCTGTTTAGATTGGAAACTTTCTCGCAAATAAATAAATCGAACGACGTTGTATGCAGTTATTGGACACGGATGGCGCTATGCCCGGGCAACCGTTTTCATTCATCGTCGACGCGACAGGAACTGGAGGCCTCGGCGACGTAATAATAGACTTGGTCCACGACAAGCAGTCTGTACTTTTCCGAATGGAGGATTTCGGACACATGCAATATCGGGTCTCGTTCGTTCCTACCGACGCTGGAAAGTACAGAGTGTACGTGTACTTCAATGGCTCCGACGTTCGAGGCTCCCCGTTCTCCATTCGCGTGGGAACACAGAAAGGATCGAGAAGATCGAGGGAATCGACGTCCAGCCTCGAGAGGTCCAAATTATCTTCCCTGGAGAGACGAATGAACGGCTTGAACGTATCGATCGGCGCTGATCGATCCAGCCCTGTTCAGAAGGTCTATTCCTCGTCCACTTACAAATCGTCCTCGAGCCCGACTCAACACGCTCGCGATTACTCGCCCGTGCACCAGAGCACCTCGACTTACAAGACATCGAACAATTATTCGGTGGAGAACTCCAGCTCGACGTACCACGCGTCAACCTCGTTCAATCGTACCCTATCACCGAATCACAGTCACAGTCCAGTCTCGCGGAACGTTCACAGTCCGTCCACGATCAAGGAAACGAAGGAGATCTATTCGAGCACCGCGTACAATCAGTCGAGGTCGCCGACCGTGCAAAGTCCAAGCCTCGTGAAAGAGTCGAAAGATATTTACACGACCAGTACGATCAACACGTCGCGTTCACCGAATCCGAGCCCTACTGCTCATGGTTCGAGATACTCCCCGATTATTAAAGAGTCCAGAGACATCTACAATTCTGGGTCGTTGAAGAGATCTCGATCACCGAATCGTAGTCCTATGACGTTCCGTAGTCCTACGCAAAGCCCTGTGAATCGAAGCTTCAGCCCGAGGAACAGCGACAACAGAAGAGGTTCCGTGGACAATGGAGCGGTGGACACCAGCAGCAACGTGAGAGTTTCGTCAATGGTCGGTGGTACCTCCCGACGAGACTCTTGGGACGCCATAGAGAAGACTAAATCCTTACTATCTTATGGCAGTTTGGAGTCTCTTGCTAACTTGACCAATAATTCACCCACTGCTGAAAACACTAGTAACCAAAGTTATTTAAATAACAATTACAAGAATGGTCACAGCTACAATTCAAGGAACACGTCCCAGACGCAAAGCAGCTCATCCAACTTTGTGTCCACGCAGAGGGTTTCTAGCTCTGATTACGGTGCATCCCAGAAATACAACAGCGACAATCATAATGCTCGTACGCAGACACACGGCATTCTTAAGAATAAAAATAACAATTATTACAAAAGCATGGACACCACCGACGGGGTGCACGATCGGTATCTTAATAATGGGGTTTCTGTTTACTCGTCGACGCAAGACAAGAATCACGGGCTCGTGACCGGAAGTGCGCTTGAAATGTTACCGATTCACAGGCCGACTACCTTCGCTATAGATCCAAACATAGATTCGAGCAAAGTTACCGTCAGTGTTTCTGGTGAGTTTCCTTGTTGTGCGAGGACAGTGTTTCTCAAACTGTAATTCCATTGGAAAGAAAGAACCAAGTAATAAATAATTATTTCCAAAAATAATAATTCTCACCTCACTAATATATATATATATTTTATTAGTAATTATAATTTTACTCTAGATACGATCTTTTGCTAAAAATTTTCTTTTATTGAGGGGTTTGTAAGAACGTGGAGTTTGAGAAACACTGTACGAGGATGTTTCAGAAAATATTACGCGTTTTGATCACTCCGCTTCCTAATTATTTTTAGACCATTTATCAAAATGAAATATACGTAATGATGCATCGTTGGAGTACTCTCTTTGTGCAGATTGCGAAACTATGTGCATTTATTTGTGATTTTATCCTGCGTTTGGTTTCTTTTAGAATGATTTGTGGAAAAGATCAAAGTCCTGATACTGTTGCTCCATTATTGAACACAAAGTTACTGGTCTGCAATTAAAACTGTAATTCGACCAGTTTGGACTTTGCTCGACTATCACCTTTTACTAGAAATGGCGTACTTTTTTGGTCAAGAAGTGATTCAATAATTTATTAATAGTTTATTACTGTTCCACTATTTTAATTATTTTGAAATGTGCAATATTTTCTGAGACTATATAAGAGTTTCCTGATTAAAAAAAGAAAAATATATTTTAGGTCCAAATGGAAAGCTAATTCCCGTTCAAAAATCGACCCTTCGAGGTCTAACGTACACGATAACCGCTGAAGAAGTTGGTGAACACATAATACAAATTTTAGTGAATGGCCAGCACGTTCAAGGGTCTCCATTCAGGTTTGTAAACTCTTTACGAACTCTTTACGATTCGAAATTTAACTTACATAATGTCTTCCAGATCGCAGGCGTACAATGCTCGATCGATCCAAATTGGGAACATTCCGAATGGCGTTGTAAATCAACCAGTAGAATTTGAAAGTGCGTATCGTAAATAAAACTTGATTGCAAAGTGGAGTACGTTTGCAGCAAATTTGTATCGTTGCACTGTGCAATGTTTGACTGTGTTTCCAGTCGATGGATCTAGAGCTGGATCCGGGAATCTCGAGATCCTCGTAAACGGCGGCCACGTGACGAGTTTTGTCAGAGCGTTGGGCAGCCAAAGATTTCTGGCATCATTTGTGCCCCACGAAGCTGTTGTACACCTCGTGGAGATGACATTCAATGGCGAAGTTGTCCCCGGTGAGTCATTTCTCACATTGCTATTCTTTACTTGACATAAAGTATAGTAAAAGGACTGATATTTCATTGTATTAACCGGGGACCATTTTCTAAGATACAGAAATTAAGTCTAGATGACATTCAATGGCGAAGTTGTCCCCGGTGAGTCATTTCTCACATTGCTATTCTTTACTTAATATAAAATATAGTTAAAGTACTGATATTTCATTGTATTAACCGGGGACCATTTTCTAAGATACAGAAATTAAGTCTAGATGACATTCAATGGCGAAGTAGCCCCGATGAGTCATTTCTCACATTGCTATATACTTAATTAATATAAAATTATAATAAAAGGACTGATATTTCATTGTATTAACCGGGGACCATTTTCTAAGATACAGAAATTAAGTCTAGATGACATTCAATGGCGAAGTAGTCCCCGGTGAGTCATTTCTCACATTGCTATTTACTTAATTATCATAAAATATAATAAAAGGACTGATATTACATTGTATTAACCGGGGACCATTTTCTAAGACACAGAAATTAAGTCTAGATGACATTCAATGGCGAAGTAGTCCCCGGTGAGTCATTTCTCACATTGCAATTCTTTACTTAACATAAAGTATAGTAAAAGGACTGATATTTAATTGTATTAACCGGGGACCATTTTCTAAGATACAGAAATTAAATCTACGAAGATTTGAACTGTAACGAAGATATCCATCGACGAATTTAAGATGAATTTTTCTACTAGTTTAACAAAGAATAGAAGATTTATTTATGACTGAATAATTATTGTTTTGTTTATTAATTTAATTTCTGTAACTTTGGTTGTAAACAATTTCCAAGTACCGTTCGTACTTCAATAACACTTCCACGTTTAAGAACAATGGATTAGAGAGAATATAGGGTGTTCCGGAGTGTTGACACAATAACGATTTCCCATACGGTCGGGAATCGAGCATTGTGTGTGCACGCGTGCAAATTCTTTCGCGGACGCGAGCATTCCGGCGGCATCGCCGTTAAGAAAGTAAAGAATTTGTCCTGAAAATCTCGATTGCGACACAATGCGTACGAGAATTTTAAAATGTCTGCACCACGGAAGGAGATCGAACGAAAACGTTGTATCTCCTCGTGCAACATTAATTATAATCAGCGTTTATGCTCGTCGAGCGACTTTCCTTTCAACCTGTCGCAGCAGATTGTTATTAACTGCGAAAGAAATTTCCTGGTGAAAGTTATGCACTTGTTCCATGCAGCTTCGTAAGTAAAATGACTGGTTAATGGTATCCTCTTAAAAAACACTCGTTTATTTTACGGAACAGGAATTCGAAAACTCCAACGTTGAAAAGAACAGGATGCAAATGTTATATAATTTTTCTGTTACTAATTTTTTGGTGTTGTTATTATTATTTTGAATACTTTAGAATTTTAGGCTCGAATTTTTGGGCTGGTTTATAATTTTGTTGGAAAATTCTATTCGGTTCGTTTATGCATATTTCTGACATTTTCGCCGTGTACAAGCACACTCGTACGTCTTCAGAGTCAACAGGTCATTGGTCAGGTCGTTGACTTGCGATTTCACGCATCCACGCGATGTTCCACTGACACATATACGACGTCATCGTTTTCTTTACCTTCCTGAATTTTTTCCTTTCGTTTACCTATCGAAGCACAATGCACGCTGTGCCATTTAAGCAATACCATTAACCCATTGCGGATGGGTGTCAGGATATACCGAACAACATACTTTTACCGCTTCGTACGTGCGTCGGGAAAATCTCAACAATGTCGTCGCCGCGAAACAAGAATTTATTACCCTAACCATTCATCGAATTAATAATATTTAGGCCTGTCTAACATCTGTACGCGAGGCATTGTATATTTTTGCATTGTAATATCATTCGTCGTGTTTCAAAAAAGTGTTTAAAAAATTAGGGGGCCATTTTACCTTTCTTTGTGATTTTTTTCTGCGGGCTATTAAAGAGCAATTAATTCTGGATTTTGTAGGTATATTTGTTATATATTTAACTGTATTTACGAATTTTTTCAACGCATAATATTTATTGATTATGCTGTTTTTATTGATCAACAAACAACAGTTATCCGAAATCCAAAAATCAACGATATTTTTAATATAAATGAGTGTGGTTATAGCATAAAGTAGGATCTTAAAAAAAAAAAACAAAAAATGACAAATTGAGAGCTATTTTACGAAAAAATACTGAATATTTTCGTATATTCGGCTGCTTTTTTGCTAATAAAATATAACTTCGTTAGTTTTTCAAATTTCAATTTAATAGTTGGTAGACATATTTTCGAGACTCCATACTAAAAGACAATGCAAAAAAAATTCGATTTTTTAAATCCTACAAAGTAGAAAGGCCTTTTAATTAAGGGGCCATTCTACCTCGTAGGCACGAAAAATACGTGTTTCTTTATGATTTTTTTTTTGTGGGCTATCAAAGAGCTATTAATTCCAGGTTTTGTAGATACATTTATCATATATTTAGCTATATTTACGAATTTTTGCAACGCATAATATCTATTGATTACGCTGTTTTTGTTGATCAACGAACAACAGTTTTTATGAATGGTTGTGTATGTGATACCTCGCAAACAAGTTATCCGAAATCCAAAAACCAACGATATTCTTAATACAGATGAGCGTGGTTATAGCATGAACTAGGATCTTTTCAAAAAAACAAAAAATAGCAAAATGGTAGCTATTTCACGATAAAATATTGAATATTTTCATATATTCGGCTGCTTTTTTGTTAATAAAAGAAAAAGTACTGCATATATCGCAACTATCCTAGTTCATGCTATAGGGAGATCAGTTCTAAAAATACTATATAAATTTCATGTTGATATTTTTAATAGTTTTTTCGTTAAAAATGTAGTTTCCAGAAAAACAGCTTTAAAGTTTTAGGTCCAGTTATACCTGCGCGTGGTACATTTCAGCAGGCTATAACTTCGTTAGTTTTTCAAATTTCAATTTAATACTTGGTAGACATATTGTCGAGACTCCATACTAAAAGACAATGCAAAAAAAAATCCAATCTTTTTAACCCCACAAAGGAGAGAAGCAACTCAAGTTTTACGCCCAGTTATACATATATCCCTACGCGTGGTACATTTCAGCAGGCTATAACTTCGTTAGTTTTTCAAATTTCAATTTGATATTTGGTAGACATATTTTCGAGACTATATACTAAAAGACAATGCAAAAAAAAATCCAATTTTTTAAATCCTACAAAGTAGAAAGGGCCCCTTAAGTTTTCAAAGCTGAGCTCCGTCTAACAAATAATTTTTCAATTTCGAAATAGTTTCACTTCTAAGTTATCGACAACATTAAGCGTATCAACCGTGGCTGAAATTCAGTGACGATCGTTACGAGACGTCAGCACGTGCAGTTACGTGGATTACGTTTACATTAACGTGGGCTGGGGACCGACTATCCTCATTCGCGACCAAATACGTCTAGCGAGCATACTTCGTTACCGTGGCCACACCTACGGTTCCCTATGATACTCCTTTTCGGTTGGTAATGCACGAACTTGGGCCGTTAAATGCCGCTGGACGAAGAGAAGCATCGAACCGTGACACAGTTCGATACTCGAGACAATTGAAATCGCAAGAGTTCAATTTTCCAAACAGCGAACGAGAGAAAAATTGTCAGCCATCCTGGAAAGTTGAGCATTTTGTAGTTTCACGAGTGTCAACGAACTTGTACGCGCCGAGTTTCTACGTACCGACCTTGAGCGTCGTTGGTGGCTCACATTAAAACAGAGACTACGTATATTTCCTCGCGAGAGGCCGTAACGGAGTTAGGAACGCTTTGATACGCTAATACTGGCAGTGATTCGTAGCTGGAATGGGGCACCGACGAACGTCTCCGCGGTATTGTAGGCCACGTGCGAACGCGTGGTCAGGATTGCAGAATGCACTTCTCTACATGGCATCTAAATAATATTCCTTGTCCGTGGGCAGTGGCGTAGCGTGGATAGTTTTACTTTCGCCCTGGGATCAGTTGCTCTTCGCGAATAATGCAATCAAGATCGCTCGATTCGAACAATAATTGTAAGATCGCTTCAGCGTCTGCGCAGAACTAAGTTCTACGTCTCGCGACAGAAATTCCACGCTAGTCGCTGATTGCTAAAAAAAAATACAGTTTACTCCGTTTTACGTGCGAGTACGTTTCTTGTCGACAAAGTGTTGAGCAACCAAGATTTCCTATTCCTCGCGTACGTATCGTAACAGCGATCCGTATAATTGCAATCCCGTTTTTGTGCGGTCGTATGCAAGATCGAGCACGCATCGGACCGTTATTATTTATCGAGGAGGAAATGTTTGCGGTTGTTTGGTTCCCGGTGCCACCCCGTAGAACAACACACACCGGGCTCAGCGACACGTGGAAATTCCACGGTGGAACGCGTTCTTACGCGTTCCTTACGCGTTATCGTCAATTTCTCTGTTCCGTTTCGGCTCGTTCCTTTTTCTCCGGACTGTCTTCGTATCGTACGGAATCTCCGGAGCTAATCTAATTTATTTGTATAAATTATTCATAATTCACAGCGACCTGTGTAACATTTCAACGGATAGTCTTAGCGCTAAAAATACAGGTAGAATATTTTATCTCGGCGTGACGTTATTTGCATGGCATCGGCAAATGACACGATTTCTTGTCGCCTGGAAACGTGTTTGCAGCGTTGCAAAATTTAAGCCAACCTTGCCAGCTAATCGCCTTGCCTTTTGGGTAATTAACGCTAGATTTACGGGTATTAATCGCACGTATATTTATCGATACCTTTCGTGTTGACGATTACCTCAAAATTCGATTTTTCTTTCAATTAGAATATATGTATTCTTGCCATTGCATCGATCGAATTCAACAGAAGTTGTTAAAAAATAATATTTACGCGTTCTGCAATTTTAAATATGGAATCAGTTAATCGAGTACAATTTTTACACGTTTCCTGCGCTGGAACGTTCTATCTAGGTTTCATTGCAAAGTTTTGCGTTAAGAAACAATGGCTAGATTTTAAAAATTTAGTTAAGAAAGGCACAGATGATAAATGGAAATCGTTAAGGAGGGCAGTGTTACGCCCAAGTTACCTCGAATGGATCACCATCGATAGTAATGCGAAATACGTCGATGAAATCATCACGATGATAACGAGGATCGTTTGAATATTAATAAACTGTACGCGTGTGGATGCTACACGGTCGAGGCTCACACGAGTAAACATTCTGCTGAACCACGATGGGCAAATCACCGTGACCGCTCGATAAGAATACACATTAGCTATGAAAGTTCCGATTATGTGCTAATTAGACGGGCGGGGAATTAAACGCATCTGCTCGCAAGGTAAAAATCACGCGTCCCGTGTTTACGTAACGCGGCTGGGTTTCGGTGACTTCAACGCCTCGCGCCTGCAACAGCGATGTTGATCTGCCTGGCGCGATGGAAATACGCACGGAAATAACGTTACGAACCAATCTGAATAACAGATAACTCTCCGTACGACAAACGGGTCGAATTCGCGCGGATAAAAATTTCGAATAATGAATAAAACATAAATAATTTTTGCGTTCGTTGCTCGTGGAAGAAAAATTACTGTTTCGATTATAAAATTAAGTGTCTCACGTAGCTGATTGTCTCTCTATATTTTAAATTTTACGAGAACATCATTATTCATTGCCTCTGTCTGATAAATAATTTTGCGTTCGTGGAATAAAAATTACTAAAAATTATTTAGTAAAACAAAAATTCAACGAAGAAGAGGATTCAACATAAGCTACAAAATTCACTAATTATCCTACGAGAAATAGACTCATGTAAAAAAGTTTTAAACTTATTAAAAGACATTAAAGTATACCAATTGCTCTAAATATGATCAGCTCCACTAAAACGCTAAAAAAAAAAAACAAAAAAAATTACAGTTTTAATTATAAAATTAAATATCTAACGTAGCTGATTCTCTTTCTATATTTTAAATTTCCATGAAAATATCTAAAAAAAAAATTATTCATTATTCGAGTAAAATGTTTGCTTGCCTCTGATAAATAATTTTGAGTTCGTTGCTCGTGGAATAAAAATTACAGTTTCAATTACAAAATTAAATATCTTACGTAGCTGATTCTCTTTCTATATTTTAAATTTCCATGAGAACATTTAAAAAAAAATTGTGCATTATTCGAGTAAAATGTTTGCTTGACTCTGATAAATAATTTTGCGTTCATGGAATAAAAATTACAGTTTCGATTATAAAATTAAATATCTTATGTAGCTGATTTTTTTTATATTTTAAATTTCCATGAAAATATCTAAAAAAAAATTATGCATTATTCGAGCAAAATGTTTGCTTGTGTCTGTCTGATAATTACATTCATTACTCGTGAAATAAAAATTACAGTTTCAATTATAAAATTAAATATCATACATAGCTGATTGTCTTTCTATATTTTAAATTTCCATGAGAATATCTAAAAAAAAATTATCCATTATTCCAGTAAAATGTTTGCTCTATCGAGTAGCTGTGAACATCGAAGAAATTTGAATATCTATTTAAAAAAAAATTCGTCATTCGTTCGAAACGTTTTGAGTCCCGGGACATGAAATAATCGAATATTATGCAATATTAATAGCAGCGCCAATAAAGGCCAGACTTGCGGAGTGAATCACTGTTGGTCGATGAAAACAATGCGGTAGTCGTGCACGTATTGGATTCAATTGATTCCGATTTGTTCTCGCATAAACGGTGTCCCGTTCGTAACGATCCGCCGCGCATTGGAATCGTGATTTACTCACGCGAGGCGTAATCTACCGTCATTCGTATTTTTGGAAATCGTGACACGGTTAAACGCGTTTGGTCGTCCGGTGGAAGCTTTTCGAAAATTTTGGAACGAGTTTCCTTCCGTATGACCCGTTATGTCGGGGAATGCAGCGACTCGCGTGCCACACTCTCTTCAACGTAACTCCTGCTGTTAAGAATGTAGCGCAAAGCGATTCGGAATGAAAAAAACGGGCCCAAAGATATCAATGGCGCGAACCAACATCCGTAAAAACCGTTACATGTATTCTCGAAACGATTGGAATTCCCATTCGAGTCTTATTAAATTTCTTTTTTTTTATTGAGTAAAAGTGTTAATTTTTTTAATTTTTTCGCAACTAAATGTCACGACGTACGTTCAACAGAGACTAGGAAAACGCAACGCGTTGCAAAATACACGGTGGAATTAATTTCGTAATAATGGCCACGGAGACGAGACGGTGCTTTGCTCTCGTAAGAGCGCAATTCACCGTCCTTATCGTCCTAATTATTCACTCTGCAATTAGTTATGCGTAATACGTTTATTGAAGTCTGTGGTCGGGGGCAGAATTGGGCAAAATTTCGCGGGAAACGTAACGAAAACAAAATCGAGCTCGTGGCTACGGTGATCCAGAGAGTCAGCTTCTCGATATTTCGAAGCTGGTACCGCGCCAACGATGGACACCAATGAGGTTTGCACTTTGCAGTTTGAGCGACTGATTACGTGGATCGGGACGGTCGATCCTCTTTTAATCGCGCTAATTATCAATCGTACATTATCATTAAAGAGCTACGTGTACCGATTAAAAAAAAATCCATCGTCACAGGGAACGAACATCTCCAAACGGAATTACGAGGCACGAACATCGTTTGGAATTGTAACACGTGAACGGAGACACATTTCTCGTATTTTCTAAACAGAGCCGTACGTTGCATACGTCCACGTTCCACGTTTTGAAATTCGTTTCGCGTAGAGTGGATCGTACCGCGTCGCGTAGAAACTCGATTATTAAGTCGAATCGCGATGCATAGAAGATTTGCACTCCTCTGACCCGATGCTTCTCGATGGATATTAATCATCGACGCTGGCCCGTGGAATATCGCGGTTCTTTCCTCGTCTGTCTCGAAAAGTAGATCCGTGTTGAGTGCAAACAGCGAGGTTTCTATTTGCGGCCGACCTTAAGGTATCGAAATACGCAGATCAGGTATCCTGTAAACGTATAGGTATAGACTGTAGCTGGTCGAAGCAAGAAACGAATGGGAGAAGCATGAGCGTACCATACCCCGTCAAAGCCCTGATCCAATTTCTTTATTACGGATTTAAATGTAAAAGAATAAAACAAATCACCTTCCAATGACCAATAACCGGTATCTTTTAAATCCGGATAAAGAATCACTTACAACCTTGAAGAACAGACAACTTGATATTTGCTCTGTACATTCACCATTAACAGTATTTGAACGTATACAATTACTTGGACTTTGTACGCCAGTGTTCTTCCTAATTTGTTAAAACGCCTCAACCTTTTGTTTGAAAACCTAAAAATAGAAGACTGAGTAATCAGGAATACAAAAGATGAAAGAACTTACTTGCTATGACACAGTTGTCGAATTAGAAAAAAAAAGAAATCAATGTGGTGCAGACCTCCTCTTTTTAGTGACTTGATGTAGCAATATTTAAAAATCGTATCTGTAATTAAAAAATAAAAATTGATCAGGAAATAAAATTGTTGAGTGTACACCAAGAAATGGACGGCCCTGGTTTTGGGCCTGAGCGGCAATCCAGTGGCAGCCACACTCGTCCCGTCGCTCGACTCGTTCGAGTCTGTCGTGAATCGCGATCTGCTGACGTTTCCTTGTCGCGAAACCGAAGCCACGATAATCTGTCGGGTTTTTTTTTCGAACGTTCGGGGATCCATCCTAGCGTTGTCACGAATTTCTGCCATCGTGTCGCGATAATTGTGTCAGAATGGATCTGAACGAGAATCGTTCGCGTTCAACGTACGTCGAGGAGCGTCGAATAACGAACGTCGAATCGGTTCGCCGCGTGCGACTGTGAAAACTTGATACTCGCACGTACTTATGGCCGAGATCGAAGTGTGTTCCGTGAACGAGTTTTATTATTGATCGATAGATTCCGTTCGCGCGTTTCGTTCACTGTCGCGATCGACGCCCCGTAGGCTGTCCGTAATTTAATTAAGTTCAACATTTTTTTCGTTTAAGGTTTTTCAGCGTTTTTCAGGTTTCGTGGTCTGAAAAGTAAAGGTGATCGAGGTAATTACCCGTTTTCTTCGAATACACGCGCGATCGCGCGATTGTCAGGCTATACTTCTGTCCAATGTGTTCGGAGAAACTTGCTTCCGTGCATTTTCCCGCGGTACTTACGAAGGCTATTTTCTTCTGTGATACGCGCGTGCCCTTATGCCAGATAGAAAGGTTAGGTGACATCTGATTGGAGTCACGTTGCACTTCCGGGAAATTGAAATTTGATTCAAAATCTAGCGACCACAAACAGATTGATTACATTTATTGTTTTCTCGAGACAATTGTTGAGAAAGTATACCATATTTAAATATTGTACATTAAATGTACTTTTATAATGTAACAGTGTTCTTATGTACAGATATTGAATTAAGAAGTTCCTGTACACATTATATATTTCATGACTTTTCACTATAATATGTAATACATACATTTGTTCATATAATTGAAGTGTTACAAAATTATTAAAGTAATTTATGAAATCAATAGGATCACCGTGGAGAGTGGGCATCATGCCAGCCCCAAAAATGTCAGTAATTGGGGACTCCATAAGATTGGTCCCTGCCGGTAGTCCTGCACTGTTCGAACTTTCCGCTCTTGGCTTTAACAGCAATGAAATTGACGTCCAAATTATAAGTAAGTATACCACGCAACAGGTATACGATACAACAACTTAAGTATCCTCTTCTTGTCGCAGCACCGTAAACATTCTGACACAAAATGCAATGATTAATTTCAGCGCCTTCTAAAAGACACATACCAGCAAGAATTGACGAAGAACCGGGACGCTCTGGAGAATTTAGAGTTGAATTTACTCCGACAGAAGTGGGCAGTCATCTTGTGGAAGTGAGCATCGCGGGACAAAAGCTACCGGCAGGACCTCTTGTCGCCAAGGTGTACAATAGCAGTTTAATTCAAGTTACCGATGTACCCAGTGCTGTTGTAGGACATGCCTGCCAATTTAGAGGTAATTAAAGATGGTTCGCTCTAAATAAATAAAAGGGTAATTATTTACATTAGAGAATATGTTCCTAAGTGTTCCAAGAACTTGGTGGGGTTCCTAATGTAAATAATAATCAATAAAAATAACGAATATAAATGTATGCTTCAATTTCTTGGAATGTTCACAGTCGATGCTAGTGCTGCTGGCGAAGGACAGCTTGAAATCTCAATAAACGAAGGAGAGGTACCCAATCACGTTCAAGTAGTAGGAGGCGGACGTTGTCTTGTCTCTTTCACGCCTGAAATTGCTAAACCACACTACATAGATATAAAGTTCAACGGAGAAGCAGTAAAAGGATGCCCCTTTATTTGCAACGTTTCCGACACAAGCAGAGTAACGTTAAGTTTAAATCATCTGGAATTAATTCCAGTCGATCAGCCTGCTAGCTTTCACATGGGAGTTGATGGTAGCGGTAGCGCGGAGCTCGCAGTTTCTGTACGAGGTTGGTATCAATGAATGTGTAGCCTAAGTACGAAACCATCTCGCAATAACGAAATGCGTATTTTTCTAAGGACCAAACAACGAATTGCCCGTTAAAGTAACGGGCGATATAAAGAGTGGTTTCACGGCAGAATTCATTCCAAGAGACGTTGGCATTCATTCGATCAGCGTCGAGTATAATGGGCATCCTGTGAATGGCACACCGTTCTTAGCTAAGGCGTTCAACGCGGACAAAGTGTTAATCGGTCCTGTAGCTAGGGGTAGTGTTGGCCAGCCAACACACTTCTCCGGTATGTTAAAAACGAAAGTAGGCTGAAATGTCTCGGATTGTTCGTTGGTGCAATAACGTTAAAGTCTTTGTTGATAGTCGACGCGAGTCAAGCTGGCGAAGGAAATTTAGAAATCACGATATCGGCACGTAGCCAGAATATACCTACTCAAGTGACGCCACAGGGGAACGCACGATTTTCGGTCAGCTTCGTACCATTCGAGGCGTGCGAGCACATAATTAATATCGCCTTTAACAAACGAACCGTGCCAGGCTGTCCGATCGTGACTCGGGTAGGTGGTGATAGTCATGTAACAGTGAGTGGGCAGGCATTAAGCAGTGCTGGATTAGGAAGGCAAAGCTATCTTACAGTCAGTAACGTTGCCGGTAGCTTGGAGGATTTAGAAGTAAACGTTGAAGGTAAGTCGATTTTTTCTAATTTATTCCAATTATTATTGACATTTTGTTTTACTTTAGATACACAGTTGATATGTATATGCCGCATGAGTACCATTCGATTAAAAGTTGTACCCTTGTTGTTATTGCACAAAAATCATTATCTTCACAGCGACATCATACTCTCTATGTTTGATATCCCTTTAAATCTAACGTTCCAACTAAATGTTACATGATTTTTGCAACTTATGCACAACGGTCCCGCCGACGACCGAAAGTATTATACGAGCACCTTCTATGTTTCGTTTACCACCTTCGTGTTAATTTCTCTCGATCGTTGTCTTGTTTGTTTGTGATAATTCGTTCGGTACATTTTTCTGTTAATTATGGTGAAAACTTGCACGAAGTTGTGCCTCTGTGTGTTTGACTGTCTCGTTAATCTCTGGCTTGAGAGCAATTCTCTCTCTGTTGCAGGTCGGCCAGCTTTCAGACTACGACATTACTAGACTTCTCAAACAAAACTAATCTCATTTTTTTTACCTTAATAACGGAGTACTTTTAAATAAATTGGTGGTGGGTTTTTTTTAACTTGACCTTCTAAAAAGTGTTGCATAAGGATAGTTTTTTTTCTCATGCTCTTCTCTTGTGTTTTAATCGTTGGTTACCATTTTAGAGTATTATATGGGATTCGGTTCCACAATCGCAAATAATTGCTAAAACAGTGACTAACGCTTTGCAATTTTCATTTCAATTGCTGAACCATACATATATACTCATGTATATTTCACATGACAGCCATTTTATGGTGCTATATTATATAATTACTATTAATTCAACTTTAACGTTTAAGTATTATGGCACAATGGTTCAAAGTTTGAGTTTGAAACTTTGCACAGTGCTTTCATCCAATGTGCCAACATTTATCAATTATTTAGATAGTCCATACTTAGTTAAGCGAATCAACAATGCAATCAACAAATCGATCCCTCGTTTCTATCGGAAGTGGTCTCCCCCTCCGACTCTCCGGGCCTCGAAATATTTTGCTTGCATTGTTCCTTCCATATAATTCCATCTTTGCGATAACATGCAAGATATAGTATTAACCAAGCATTAATCAAATTAAATTAATTTCTAGATCAATTACGTTTACATTCATGCATCCGCAGCCGTTACTTGATCATAACAACTTATACATCGCTTTTTTCTAATAAGATCGCTTGTTCCCGATTAAAAACTGTTAACATTAAGAAAAGAACTTGTTGGACGCGCATAAATCCCCATCGTCTACTTTTGGTGTCCATCCGATCCACCCTAGTAGTTGGCTGACTAAATTGTATTAAACGACTAACCGGCGGACTTGATAGGACCCAATGGACAGGCTGTACCCGCTCAAGTGACTGACAACAAAGACACGACCTGCAGCGTGGCATTTACGCCGAGAGTAGTCGGGGAGCATAGAATTTCGGTAAGCCATCGGAATGTTGCCGTGGTTGGCAGTCCATTTAGCTGCAAAGTGTATGACGTGACTGCCATCAAAGTAAAGGATGCTAAACACGGTGTAATAGGAATGCCTGTAACTTTCTTAGGTACTGCTTTCGTTCGTGGTATACTTTGTGCCGTATGAAACGCGTATCGAGAAGCACGTGTTCCATTCTCCATTTTTCGTTCGTTTTTTTACTTTTAGTTGAAACTAGTCAAGCAGGACCGGGAAACTTGGAAGTGACTGTAAATGGTGGCCGTGTGCCCACGTCCGCTCAAGCACAGGGCCCGCACACGTACGCGATATCGTTTACACCTCGAGAGCCAATTGTACATACCGTGGACTTACGATTTAATGGGGAGGATGTACCTGGTAGTCCTTTCAGCTGTCAGGTACGATATTGTTACGTTTATTAAGTGCTTAAATGGGTGCATAATTTTTTAAAATGATGAAAATTGTTTTGTAATGAAAACTGTGATTAACTGGTCATCGACGTGATTAACTACTGGTTTAGTGAGGCTTTAATGTGTATAAATACGTATTATGTGATAGCGCTGTTGTTTTTGCTGGTGAAAATTAGGTTAGTGACACGGCAAAGGTAATAATAACCGAGGGACTCGAGAAAGTGTCTGTGAATCGCCTGACAACGTTCGCGATAGAAGCAGATCCTTCCTTAGGGACACCTATAGTGGAAGTTCTTTCGCCCACTAGAGAAAGTTTATCGGTTCATGTTAAACAGAACGGGCATGGAAGTTACACCGCAGGTTTCACCCCAAAAGATGTTGGTACGTAACTCAATGCATAGCAACAGAGAGTCGTAGAAACTTTAAAGAAACATGTGTGAAATTTATAGGCGACCATAGCGTTGAAGTGAAATTAAGTGGATCGCACGTGGAGGGTAGCCCATTTTTAGTAAAAGCTTACAATGCGGATAAAGTAAAGGTGACAGATATAAATAGCGGCGTAGTTGGAAAACCAGTTTTCTTCAGTAGTAAGTCAATGGTTTCTACTTAGTTACACAATACATCTATGGTATAATTCATTTGTATATCTTCTTTGAATCTCAGTTAATGCTAGCCAAGCAGGTGCTGGTAATCTTGAGATCATCGTTGCTGTAAATGGTAAAAACGTACCAAATTATGTACAAAGCGAAGGGAATGCAAAGTTCAGAGTAAATTTCAAGCCTCAAGAAGCTGCTGTGCACAGTCTCAGCGTTCGTTTCAACGGAGAACCTGTTCCGGGTTCGCCGTTTAGCTGTAAAGTAGTCGGCGCGGGGCAAGCAGCAATCATAGGTCATCATTTAAAAATGGGAGCCGTGAAGCAGCTGATTTCCTTCACGGTAGATCCACAAGCTCCTTCGACGAATTGCGACGTGATCGTAATGCCGCCATCTAGTATATCGCTCCCTATTACGATAGAACCCATAGATGGAAAATATAACATCAGTTTTGTGCCTATGGAGGTAGGCAGACATAACATCAGCGTGTTAGTGGACAATGAACATGTGAAAGGATCTCCGTACGCTTGCAATATTTATGATGTCACGAAGGTAAATTAAATAAGTACGATTTTATCCAATTTTTGATAGCACATTTTAATAAAATTGTATACAGGTTCACGTGTCGGGTCTTACGGAAGCGTTGTTGGGCCAAGCAACAACTTTTACAGTCGATGCTGCAGAAGCTGGTGAAGGAACGTTGGAATTGGTAGTGAGCACGGAAAATAACACCGTTAAAGCTGAAGTAGTCGCCTGTGCTCGTGGATTGTACGACGTAACGTTCGTTCCACAGACTACTAGCACCCATTATGTTAATATTAGTTTCAACGATGACAATGTACCAGGTAACTTAACATTTCCTCCTGTAATGGTTACTAATAAATATTCAGTAAATCAGTAACATTCTTATGCATTAGGGAGTCCATTTAAATGTCCTGTAGTCAGTACTATGTTAGACGGACCATCTATGATTCGAGTTGGCAATACAGCTTACATGGATTTAGAAATGCCAGGATTGGAAGGTCCCGTATCTGCGGAAGTTACAGGTAAAGTTTCTATTAAAATATTATCTTCTTTTTTTATGTAAATTATATTGTAATTTTAATTGAATGTTCGATCAGGGCCCGATGGTATAATTATCCCATGCACTTTGACGAAATTATCGTCCAATTTGTATCGAGTAGAAATCCGAACGCGACAGGTTGGAACTTACAGCGTAATTTTCAGCGACGGTCACAAAATGATAAGTTCCCAAACACTCCAAGCTTTCGATCCTGGGAAAGTTACGATCAAAGAGGTATCAGACGTAGTTTGCCATCGACCTGGAAGTATTATAGGTACGGTATATACTTTTGTATTGAACGTACGTTCGAATGGAAATTATAAAATCTGTTTTACAGTGGTTGCATCGAAGGAAGCCGGGCCTGGAAAACTGGCAGTGAATGTGCGCGCTGCTGGAGCCGACGTCGATAGCGTGGTCAGGGAAGGAGACAATGGTCTTTATGAAATAATTTTTCATCCAACACGAGCAGCTCCTCATAGAGTCCACATGAAGTACAACGAAGTTCACATTTCGGGTATAATATTCGTCTGCCTATTTTAGATTTATTTTTTTCACGGTTCATCTGTTTGTTACTAGTTGTATTATTTTATTTTTAGGCAGTCCATTAGACGTAACTGTTCGCAGCCCTACTGGGGGACGGGAAGTAACTGCCACGGGTTTAGGGTTATATCAATCGTGTGTCGGGAAAGTGACCTCGTTCACCATCGAAACATTAGGTCGCCCTGGTAAAGAATTTGACGTCGTGATCAGCGGACCACAAGGCAACGCGGTTCCAGTTCGATGTTACCAACATCGAGATGGAAATTTGCTCGCTGAATTTACAACAAACACTATTGGTGAGTTGTTTGGATCAATTTAATATTCCTAACAATATTGTGTTTGATAAAAAAATGTTTCATTTCATCAGGAACATACAAGATCGATGTTCTGCATGGTGCGAAACCCGTGCTGGGTTCACCTTTTTTCTGTCAAGCTTTCGACGTCTCCAAAGTGAAATTGCAAGAATTGGGTCCGATGACCGTGTCTGTACACGATCATATCGCATTTAAAAGTACGTGTGTTGAATATGCGTGCATGCGTCAATTGAACAAGTTAATTATGACAATAAACTCTTGTAGTAATGAAGACAGATGCTGGAATGGCGGATCTGGATGTAACAGCAACAAGTCCACTGGGTCAGGAACTTCCGTTACAAGTTACTCCGCTCAACGATGGAGCTGAGATGGTGGAATTCTCTCCTAGCGTACCCGGTACTTATATGATGAACATCACATATGGTAAGACCCTACTACAAGGGGGATAGATTGGTCTAGAATTTAATCCATTCTGATTATAAAAATGTCATAATCGTGCACATAGGAGGATGTCCCATACCCGGTAGTCCAGTAGTGTGCACGGTGGATGCAGCTGGGCAAGCTCGTGCAAAGGGAGAAGGTTTGCTAAGCGGTCATGTAGATAAGGCAGCACATTTTATCGTCACTGGCACAAGAAGTCCTCCGGCGGTCCAGGTAAATACATTACGATTTCTGTTCAGAAGTACTCATCTGTATGCAACTGCTTTTAAATGCATTTTGCATTCTTTGATAGGTGGATGGTCCGGACAGTGTTTCGAAAGCGATCATCGAAGCTGGGGCCAATCCGGGTACTTGGAACGTGTCTTACGTTCCATCCGAGGTTGGCGTGTTCGATATCAGAGTTGTCTCGGCTGGACAACAGCTTCCTGGATCTCCCTGGCATCCGAAAATCATCGATACACGAAATCTTCGCGTGATCGGTAAGTAATAAAATAAATTAGAATACTTTTCGTCACATCAAAAATTATTTGATGTAATTTAAGGTGGTTGGCCAGCTGTATGCGACGATATTGGAAGGTTGAAGTTACACCCAACGAATAAAATCAGTTTCGACACTGCTGATGCAGGACCGGGTGAACTCACTGGGAAAATAGGCGATCAGCCGTTATCTTTCGAAATGACTTCCAACAATAGACTGAAGCTCATTCCGCCGCATATCAACGGTGGAGAGCACCGCTTAGAAATATTATTCAATGGGACATCATTCCCAGGAGCCCCAAAGCTAGCAATAGTTCAAGATTTAGAGGTATTTAACTAAAGCAGTAAGTATCTGTTACAACGATTAAGTTTTCTTTCTAATATCTAGCCACCAGTACAAGACACGAGTCGAGTATTATTAAGAGGAAGAGGATTAACATCTGCCAAGTGCGGAGAAGAAGTCAGTTTCACAATAGACGGCTCTCAAGCTGGCAACGGAACGCCCAAAGTCCAACTTTTTTCACCAACTAATGAGCTCAACGTAATGTTACAACATTTAGGTGAGCAACTCGCGACAGTTTCGACGGTCACAATTTTGTTTTATTTATTGCAAGTGGGGGACTGAATTAATTTTGCCTTCAGGGGACAGTGTCTATCGTGCAAGTTACATACCGCTGACCCCGGACCCCCTTTTAATGACCGTCTCGTGGAACGGAAGACAACTGAAAGGGTGCCCCTTGCAAATAAACGTAACGAGCGCGGCAGACGCTTCGCGAGTTATTTGCTCGGGGGATGGACTGAAAAACGGTATAGTTGGACAGGAAATAAGAAGTTTCATCGACACGAGACGCGCGGGACCTGGTGAATGTCTTATACTCGAAACTGTAACTCGTCAAGCGTTCGTGTATTTCAAACAAATATTTTTGTTACATTCAGGCGAGCTTACGGCGCACTGCGTCGGACCTCACAAAGTGGCTTACTGCGAATTGTACGATCACGGCGATGCTACTTTCACGCTAAACGTGAAACCTCAGGAGGCCGGACGTCATGCGTTGACGATCAAGTATGCTGGAGAACATGTTCCGGGTTCGCCTTTCACGTTGCGTGTTTCCGGTGCCCCGGATGCCTCCAAGGTAATTTGGAATTTCTCACGAGTTAGGTTCAAAGCTTCGAGCATTCCAACACTTTATCTACCGGTAGAGGTTGCCATTCGGTAAGGACCGGTTTAGTTGTATAACTAACAAACTTAACAGTAAATCTCATTGGACGAAAACCTATTAACCCTTTGCACTCCGAATTATATTTGAATTTTGTTACCAGCAGCTTCCAACGCTTTTAAGTGTTTTATTTGAAATTAACGTTAGCTAAAAAGTAGGGCAAATTTAAACAAATAGAGGGACAAACAAATTCAATTAAATATCTGTTTTATTTATTAATTTTCAAGTGTATGATATCTCCGTGGTTTGGACTTGAAAAAACGTCGAGTACAACATAGGTGTGCAAAGGGTTAATGGGCCTATCGGTAGATAAAAATTTGCAATCGAAAAGCCGATTAATTAATAGGCTACCGGTCGATAAAGTGTTAATATAACGTTTAAGATTCTCAGTTGGGAGTTTTCTTTAATACACATGGAATTATGATGCATTTTGTAGGTTAGAGTGTATGGGCCAGGAATCGAACATGGCGTACTGGCAACGTTTCAGTCGCGCTTCATTTGCGACACGCGTGGCGCTGGTGCTGGTCAGCTCACGGTAAGAGTACGCGGTCCCAAGGGAGCGTTCAGAGTAGAGATGCAGAGAGAAACACAAAAGGATCGGATAATACTTTGTCGATACGATCCAACGGAACCGGGCGATTATAGAGTCGAAGTTCGCTGGGCAGGCGTTCTGGTACCTGGTTCTCCGTTCCCCGTTAAAATCGTCGACACGCAAGACGAATTATTAATGTTAACGCAGGTAAAATTGCGACCGTCCCCGAAGTTCGTTGAAAACGTTTATGTAAATGAAAAAATCGACGATGCGTTTGTTGATTAATTCCAGGGTGGAGACAATTACTCAACGGGACATCATACCATCGCGTCATGGCGTGGATCACAAGCTATATTGTAAGAATATTGCATATAAAGTTGTTATTTTGTACGGACTAATAATATATTTTGATAATATATAATTATATTGTAACTTATCTAAATGTTTGCAATAAAAACCGATATTTTGACAAGTTTCGTTACTTTGCAAACGACGCGCCAGGTTTTTCTTTTTCTTTTTTTCTTTTTTCTTTTTTTGTAAATATCAATTTTACATACGTAATATAACAGAGTCAACGGTTACTGTACAATAGAGGCATAATGCACTTCAGAGAGACTTGGTGTAGATGAAAGTTACACTGTATATTGAACGATATAAAAAACAATGTGCATTTTATTACCGTATTACCGTTTGTTTTTCTTTTTTTCCAGTTTACTAAGTTCCCTGAACACGTGTTTCTTCAGTTCCTTTTGCCTCTTCAGCTTCCGTGTCTCTTCCACTTTGATCCGAGCTTGATACGCCTCCATTCGTTTCTTAGTGGCTGCTTTCAGCAGTCGTTGCTTGTGAGTATAATTCGTTTTGATCATTTCCATGATCTTAGCTACTTTCTGCTCCTTTGGTTCCCTCACCACAGCCACCCTGCCGTCCTTGAACTTGGGCTTGCGATTACTTGGCATCAATTTTGGCTTGTTTCGATACGGAAGCTCTTTCTGCAAGCTCCTAGGAATGGTCAGACGACCGAACGCTTTTGGCTGTCTCTCGATGGCCGTGTACATGGAATCCATATTGGCTGGCATATGGATGTTCTTTTCTCTCTTCAGTTGGCCGGTGGTTTTCATACCTTGCCAACGATTCTTCTCTTCAGGCGGCAATAGAAGCGACGTTACGGGATTGTAGAACTTCGTGACGTCGACTTTGTACCAGGTTCGACAGAACACAATGTCGCTCAGAAGTATTTTGTCTTCAAACGTAGCACGGAAACACCCTTCCGGCTTCGAGACTGCTTTCTTTATTTGTCCACGTATACCAGACACAGTCTTTATCCTGGCGCCCTCGAATTTCGCTACCTCGAGCGTCGTGTTGAACATGTCTTTGATGAAGGCAGTCTTCTTGTATATCTTCATGGGTACACCGGTGAGCTTCAGCTTTTTAACGATTTCCGTGCTCTTCTCCATCTCGACGACGGAACCTGTCGCTGCTATTCGAAACCCTGGCGCCCTGGTGGCGACGTCCTGAACAGCCAGGACACCGGTACCCTGTGGAGTGACTGGCCCCCAGAAATGGGACATGCAAGCAACGTGCTCCGGCGTGTACTTCAGCATCCTGCTCCGTAAATTGTCTTCCAGTTTGGAGAATATCGGGAGCGTTTGGAATCGTCTCCAGCCCATGCTGAGTATCAACGGATCTCTGCTCTTCAAGATCTTGGGGTACCATCGATGTTTTTTGATTCGCGTATGAACATAACCGATATTCTCCTCGCCGTGTAATAGTCCTCCGAGAATGAGTGGATAGGTAGGGTCTAGATGAGTGATGAGCTCGCAAGGTACATCTTCTATCTCGACGCGTACGTACATGCCTGGACGATAACCTTCCAGCTGAACTCTGACGTCATCGTCCACGCCATCGAACTCTGATTTGTTCAAATTCGCCTGCCTCTCCACCTCTTGTTTCAGCTCGTCGTAGTACGTCTTGGTCTCGTTGTTGTCGTACTCCATGTTGAATTGTTCCTTTAATTTTTTCTTCTTCTCTATGAGCTTCTTCTTCTCTTCCATTTCATCCACGGTCGATTCTTTTGGCGCTTTCGCTTCGTGTTTCTCTCCAGTTTCCAAGTCCTCGAAGTCCCCGTACAGATCCTCGTCGTCCATGTCGTCCATCTTTAAAAGCGCCTCAGCGTCTTCCGATTTCTTCCATTTCCCTGTTACGAAACGATTTACTACGAGCAGCTTGTTTTCCTCGTCCAGCCAATCGCGTGGCGCCTCCGAGAAGAATATAGAATCCTCCAGATTCTGTAATTCTCGTTCTCTGATCTTTTGCTTCTCTTTTTCTTGGACCCTACGGAAGATCCCACCTATTTCGTTGTCGTTTTCCTCCTGTTTCTCATCTTTCTCTTCCACGAGGTTATTCCTATCGAATACACCGTATACAAGTTTCATTAGATTCTTGTTACTTCGCTGACGATCCTCGAAAGCATCCCTGGCTCTGTCGGCCAAATTCGACTTCCATTTTAACTCGTCCTCGGATTCATCTTTCTCTGTATCCTCGTTGTCTTCTTCCTCCTCGTCGGAAGATTCACGCGGCGAGTTAGTTTCCTCGTCCGCGTCGTCCATTTTCAATTTAGCCCGCGAATCTTCGTCGCTGAGCTCGTCGAAGCTTTCACTCTCGCTATTTGATTTTTCATTTACTTTGCTCGAACTGGAATTTAGCAAACCGAGCGCTTCTGTTATCTTGTTCTTTATCAATATATCAGACTCTTTGCTTACGGAATAATAAACCTCTGCATTTGGTGTTTCTGAAGCATTGAGATTACCCGAATTCGAAGACTTTTCTTCCACCATATCGACGTCGCTAACCTCGCAGTCTGAACTGCTTTTCTTTTGACGTTTGACATTTTCTAATTGACTGCTTTTACTTTTCCTTTTTATGCTCTTTCTATCGTGCATCTCACTTTCTTCTAATCCCTCTTTTTCATCCTCCAACATACGTTCAGCTTTTTTTTCTTTTTTATCAGTTTCCTTGGTATCCTGCTCGTTTTCGTCCTCGGATTCCTCGTCATTTTCGTGATCGCTACCATCCGATAGATCGTCGAATATCACCTTTCTTCGTACTCTGCCATCTTGGATCACCGTCTCGCCCACGTAATTACCAAAACTCTCAGTCACGTCTTGTGACTTTATCGGAGCAGCGTCGCTAAATAACTGCAACTCGCTGTGCTGCAATTTTTGATCGAGCGTTTCTTGAGTGTCCATCAAAGCTCCAACCAGACCAGTGTCGTCTTCCTTGTAAGAATGACTGCCGCCCAATTCGACGTAAACGGCGTCTTTGTCGTAAACTATTCCGCCGACCCCAGAAAATGGTGCATAAATTAGTCGTTCCTTCTCTACCAATGCACGCTTTTTTAACGCCTCTGGCAAGGGGCAGGGATCCGGCAGGAAACTGACGTCTTTGATCTTCACGTCTCCGCATCCGGGAATATGTATGGATGTTTCTTTGTTCAATGGAATTCCTCTTACGTACCTGGAAGCACAAACATTGAATCATTATTAACTATACGCAAAGCACAATACACATGCAATATTCCCCAAGCTGTGCTTACATACCCGTATAAACATACAGTTCTGTCAACTTTTGGATTTTGCCTAATCAGTTCCGCAGACGTTAAATCTTCCACTCTGTCAGCAAGAACGTAAGGATGCATGCTGCGCCAAGTCAAAGGCCTGAACTTCATCACGGATATAAACCTGCCTAGGTTTTTAGTCTCCGTGCGTAAATATTCTCCGTGAACCAATCCGGATAGATAGAATAATTTCGCTCCGGCGTACACTTCCGTCCAGAAACGATGCTTCAGAGTCTTCTTGGTACTCTTCAACTGCTTCGCGTTCTTTATTAAATCCAAGTGCGTCAGAACGCCCATGATCCTGGGCATACCGTGTACTTGACATATGTTTAAAAATTCAAAGATCTCCATCTCGAACCCGAAGGACGCGTCTATCAGCAGTAACACCAAATCTGCTACTTTTGCTATGTCTATCATACTGTTTATGTCGTTGTTGCACTCCATAAACGTAACCCTCCTCTTTTTGCTGGAGACGATGGTGACGGGGCCAACTATGTTGGTCAGTGGTTGTCTTACGTAGTTTTTAATGAGACATTGAATTACCAAGGATTTTCCTACTTTTGGGGGACCGACAACTGCGACTAAAACAGGTGGCGGTTCTAGGGGAGTCCTGTCAACAAGCGGTATATGTTGTTTCTTGGTTTCAATATCCTGTTTCCGTCTGAATCGTCTTTCTGCCTTCACCGCGGAGTGAAACGTAAACGCTTTCGGATTCTTCTGTTTGTCCGTCAGTTCTTGAACGTGTTCCTTCTTGCCTTTCTTCTTCTCCGCTTTTCGACCAGCGTTACGTTCTCTGTGAGTCTTGTGAGTGATCGTGTCCTCCGTTTCGTTTGCCATTTTGAATCTCTTTCTTAAATCTTTCCGTTCTTTCGCGTGAATATGTTACATTAATGAAACTTTTACTTCGGACCGACTGCTCCACTTTACACGCTCATCGAGGTTATGATACATTCGTGATGTATGTCACTGACAGTTTCTTGTTACAATATGCGATACAGACTAAACCGAGAACACGAAGGGAACACAAATAAGTTTATAAGTTAAATAAGTGCTACTTCGAACGTTCCACATTTTGTTATTTACGCTACACGATACCAAACGCAGTCACATGGCAATTGAAAAGCTACATGTGCTATCGATAAAGAAGAATTTTACTTTCGAACATGATATGAGGCGCTATCTAGCGGCGAAAACAACGTTTTATTTCTCGACAAACTTGAACGTTTTGCCGTAGATGGCGGTGCAGGTCTTATCGTAAAAATAGGCTTTGGACAAAGTTTATAAAGTAGACCGTTTAATTGCAGTGTCCCTAGATAATTGACAAACGTTACAGCTAGTTAAAATGCACGACCTGGAGTGACCCTTGAAGATGCACATACAGCCTAACGTCGATAGTATTTGTCGAATAGTAAACGACGTTGCAGCACGGACGTTTGTATGTTCAATATAACTTCTAAATATAGGACACGTAGTTTTATACAATTAACAGCGCTTTCACCGAAATCGTAAATATGCGCCAAGATGGTACGACAGAGTCGCATACTGTTCTTTAAACAAACGAAGTAACAATCGGTCGAAAGTGCTTCGTTTATCGAGTTTAATAACATAAACCGAATTTCCCCCGGGGATAAGAGGGTAGATTACTCGAATGAAAGCTATAACGAAGTTACAGATAATTGACGGGGCCGGCAAAGCCTCTTAGAATCACACAATACGAGACATCGATTGGAAAGTCATCGATCAAACGTGTCCCAATTCGTACAATGCTTCGTGATATTGTAAAATTTGATTCCCGTGATCGATCGTTTTTTTTTTAATGTCAAAGGTCGGACGAGGCTGGTTAACGCCACGTTGCCGTGCTAACCACCGAGCGAAAAGGTCATCGAAGTGTTGAACGGGTTAATTCGTAAATAGAAATGTATTCGGACTATGGTAACTATGCGAAAAGCCATACTTCGTTCAGCGAATCGAGGCTCCTATAAACAAAACCCACATGACTATGTCAGAAACACATTCTTGCTCGCAAGCGTGGTTCAGGAATGTATCGTGGGGTCGAAATATGAAATATTCATATCGTCGCTCGACAAAGGTATTTTCTGTTTCTTTGATATATTTTATTTATTGACTTATTCTCTACAGAACTGTAATTATTGTACGTATATAGAGCAATTTGTATAAGCTTCTGTTGAATCATCATCTGTGATCAGAGGTGCCAGCAAAATCACCGACGGTGCCCTACACACACATGCCGGATCACGCGTACGTGAGCTCGTGGAGTTACGGAAAGTCGACAAAGGCAAACTGACGCATGCGCTCTCTCTCGATTCTCGAGAGTCGAGAGAGGAAGGCTCACATTTGTCTTCTCGCTCTTGAACAACTAACATTCGACCTCACGTCGACGGCATACGATTCCAAGTCTCGACTGGCCAGGTATTTTTTACTTTCCGACCTATGTATGTAGACGAACATAAGCAAGATACTATAATGAGCAAAATTTTGTGAAATTTTTCTTACGGAAATACACGTTTTATGACCCCCTGATCATATTTGAATTATTGAACAAAAATAAATTCATTTTTATTATTCCTATATATGAGCGGACATATGTATATCATTTCAGGTATCACTTCTGATACAGCTGGCAACGTATAACCATTACTGCTGGCTACTGCCAGCCTCTCGCAGCCTCTGCTGGTTTCTGCTGGCCTCTGCTACCCTCTGCCAGCATGTGCGGGCTTCTGCGTGCCTCTGCTGGCCCCTGCTGACCACTGCTGACCACCACCGATACTTCCGACAACGTGTTACGATTATTACTGGTTACTGCCAGCCTCTCCCAGCCTCTGTTGGTCTCTCCTGACCTCCGCTTATATTTCTGACAACGTATGACGATTACAACTTGCTATTAGTTGCCCCTGCTGGTCTCTGCTTGCCACTGCTTGCTACTGCTGGCCTCCACTGGCCTCCCCTGACCTCCCCTGACCTCCGCTTATATTTCTGACAACGTATGACGATTACAACTTGCTATTAGTTGCCCCTGCTGGTCTCTGCTTGCCACTGCTTGCTACTGCTGGCCTCCACTGGCCTCCCCTGACCTCCGCTTATATTTCTGACAACATATGACGATTACAACATGCTATTAGTTGCCTCTGCTGGTCTCTGCTTGCCACTGCTTGCTACTGCTGGCCTCCCCTGACCTCCCCTGACCGCCGCTTATATTTCTGACAACGTATGACGATTACAACTTGCTATTAGTTGCCTCTGCTGGTCTCTGCTTGCCACTGCTTGCTACTGCTGGCCTCCACTGGCCTCTGCTGTCCCCTGCTGATCCCTGCTGACCACTGCTGGCCACTCCTGGTACTTCGTGCAACGTATAACGATTACGACTGGCTACTGCTAGCCTCTCCCTGCCTGTGCTGACCACTGCTGACCACCGCTTATATTTCTGACAACGCACAACGATTACTAATGACTTCTGCCAACCTTCGTTGGACTCTGCTGACCGCTGCTGACCTTTCCTGGTATTTCTGACAACGTATAACGATTACGACTGGCTACTGCTTGCCACTGTTGGACTCTGCTGTTCACGGCTAGCCTCCGCTGGCCTCTGCTGACCACCCCTGATGCTTCTGACAACGTATAACTATTACTACTTGTTACTGCTGGTCTCTGCATGCCTCTGCATCCCTCTGCATCCCTCTGCTGGCCTCTGTTGGCCCTTGCTGACCACCGCTGACCACTGCTGACCTTTGTTATCAACTTCTGACATGATGTATAAGTATTCAAGCCTTGTATAATGTAAATCTATGGCAATAAATGATATAATTTAACAGAATTCTATATGTTCTCATCATTTTTACCTTTCTTTTCCTCTCCAAATCATTGCCTTAGCTTTAAGAGACCGTTTCTCCGGTTAAAATTGGATTCCCAAAGTGTCCAGCTCTCGTACTTGCTGCCAAAATAAAGAATTAACTTTAACAAAAAGTCCTGAAACAACTCGGAAGTCCTGAAACAATTGAAATGTCCTGAAACAGCTGGAAAGTCCTGAAACGACTAAAAAGTCCTGAAACAACTAAAAAGCCCTGAAACAACTCGGAAGTTCTGAAACAATTGAAAAGTCCTGAAACAGCTGGAAAGTCCTGAAACAACTAAAAAGTCCTGAAACAACTAAAACCCCCTGAAACAATTGGAAAGACCTGAAACAGCTGGAAAGCCCTGAAACAACTAAATAGTCCTGGAACAATTGGAAAGTCCTGAAACAGCTGGAAAGACCTGAAACAGCTGGGGAGTCCTGGAATTTCTTGGAAACGCCGAAAATTCTTGGAAACCTTGAATTTTTAGCAGAGTTCTGAGTTTCAGGACTTCCTAGTGGGTTCAGGGAGACCAAGGAGTTTCAGGGAGTCTTATAACTAAGGTAATGATTTGGAGAGGAAGAGAAAGGTAAAAAATGATGAGAACACATAGAATTCTTTGTAATTATATCATTTATTGCCATAGATTTACATTATACAATGTTTTAATACATATATATCATGGCAGAAGTTGTTAACAAGGGTCAGCAGTGGTCAGCAGTGGTCAGCAGGGGTCTGCAGGGGAAAGTAGAGGCCAGCATAGGCCAGCAGAGGTCAGCAGAGGCCAGCAGGGGGATGCAGAGGCATGCAGAGACGAGCAGGGGCAAGCAGCGGCCAGCAGTGGTCAGCAGGGGACAGCAGAGGCCAGCAGGGGACAGTAGAGGCAAGCAGTGGCAAGTTGTAATCGTTATACGTTGTCGGAAGCATCAGGGGTGGTCAGCAGTGGTCAGCAAGGGCCAGCAGAGGCAGGCAGAAGCCCGCACATGTTGGCAGAGGTTAGCAGAGGCCAGCAGGAGGATGCAGGGGCATGCAGAGACCAGCAGAGGCAAGCAGTAACAAGTAGTAATTGTTATACGTTGTCGGATGCATCGGGAGTGGTCATTAGTGGTCATCAGAGGCCAGTGGAGGCCAGCAGTGACATGCAGAAGTTGTGAACAAGGGTCAGCAGTGGTCAGCAGTGGTCAGTAGGGGGCAGCAGAGACTTGCAGAGGCAAGCAGAGACCAGCAGGGGCAAGCAGTAACATGTAGTAATCGTCACACGTTGTCGGAAGTATCGGTGGTGGTCAGCAGTGGTCAGCAGGGGCCAGCAGAGGCAGGCAGAAGCCCGCACATGCTGGCAGAGGTTAGCAGAGGGCAGCAGAAGCCAGCAGAGGCTGCGAGAGGCTGGCAGTAGCCAGCAGTAATGGTTATACGTTGCCAGCTGTATCAGAAGTGATATCTGAAATGATATACATATGTCCGCTCATATATAGGAATAATAAAAATGAATTTATTTTTGTTCAATAATTCAAATATGATCGGGGGGTCATAAAACGTGTATTTCCGTAAGGAAAATTTCACAAAGTTTTGTTCATTATAGTATCTTGCTTATGTTCGTCTACATACACAGGTCGGAAAGTAAAAAATACCTGGCCAGTCGAGACTTGGAATCGTATGCCGTCGACGTGAGGTCGAATGTTAGTTGTTCAAGAGCGAGAAGGCAAATGAGCCTTCCTCTCTCGACTCCCACGAGACTCGCGCGATCCCTCTGGCGGCGAGCATTGAGAAGCCACAAGCGAAACGAGCAATAATGAACTACGTTTTGGCGGACTCCCCCGAATCGTTCTGGCAAACCGCTTCCGTCTCTGTTCCGGTCCGCGGAGTCGACTTTGACAGCTGTCACCTTTTAAAATCACGCCTAAAAAAATTGCCTAATATATGGTCACGGGTTCTCCGCGACAGTTCGTGCATGGCACTTGTCCTCGATTGAACCGCCGCGGACCGCGGCGAATCGCCACGACGACTGGGGTGATTTTTAAATGGGAACGTAATTTTGGGGTGCGGGCAATTCCCATCCCGACTTTACAGACGTGTATATTCATTTAAATCCCAGTCTCTTTTTCCACGATCGGTCTCGCACGACCGCGTTCCCGCGAGTACACGGGTTTTTTTTACTCGTGCAGAAACGGGAACAGTTTTCGGTGGGAACGCCGTGGATAACCTATGTCCGCATCTAGGTCGGTCAATAAGTCATTTATTTCGCGCTGAGGGGTGATTAAATGAAAGCTGCCCGCTGCGTTCGACTCTGGATATTAAAGTTCGTCGATCGGGGGTCGTTCGTCTCTATATCGAAAATTCTTCGCAACGTTACATAACCTCTTCGGTTCTGAATCTTATCTTTGGCTGTAAGAACCATTGCGACTTCATCTTAAATCACAACATCTTGATCTACTCTTGAGACTCTCAGCTGTCGAGTCTCTCTCGTGATTTACTATACATATAACGTTAGTGCCAAAATTATTTGCAATGCTTTTGGACAGATGTCACTAATTGTCACGAAAAAAGGGCAATCGAGAATCTCGGCTCGAGATTCCAAATCGAATGCCGTTGAAGTGAGATCGAATGTTAGTTGTTCAAGAGCGAGAAGGCAAATGTGAGCCTTTCTCTCTCGACTCCCACGATTCTGTCCGAAATTACTTCGGGCATCTTCGGAGACTAGAGAAAGAGTGCATGCGTCAGTTTGCCTTTGTCGACTTTTCGAAACTGCACGAGCTCACGTACGCGTGATCTTGCATGTGTGAGTAGTGGACCCGGTGCTCGATCTGGCATTACCGAGCAGATCTGAGGAGGTTAACGAAAGCTCGACACCGGTCGTTTCGGTGTCCGATGGGGTCAGCGTCGATGAGCTTGTAATTCGAGTTCGACAGCAGTTAACCAAAGAGCTAATGCTTTTATCCACTCGTACGACTGGCTGGTAGACTAATCGAAAAGGGCGCGAATCGGCCAGCACAGATGGTGCGGAAAATCGTGAGTCGTTGGATTCCCAAAAGTTAGAATCATGGAAATCTCTGCAGTCTCGGTAAATAGGTAAATTCGATTAAATCTCAACAATCATAGCCCGAAAGCAATATAATTACGCAGATAATTGAGGTTACGTTACAATTTTATGTTTAACGCGTGTTACGTATGTATGTAACTCTGTTACGAGGTTATACTGACTTTATTTGTATCTGTACATCATACAGAGGAAATTGTGTCTATACATCGTGTTAAAATAGAAATCTAAAGAATCTCTATTGCATTGTATCGGAATGATGATCAAACCGATGAAATGAAATACGTGGTTCCGTACGTCTTTAACGTTGAAATTTACGAGAGCAAACAAGGGCACAGCGTACAATACGATGAGTGTTATTATCTATCGTACCGGGCTGACCACCGTAATACGATCGGCGATAAATTCATATTTTCGATGGAATCGACTTGAATACGCCGCGTCCTATCGACTAACCATCGAATCTTCCGTAACGCGATCGCCGATAAATTCATATTTCCGATTGTCTCCGCGGCGAGCAACAAATCGTAAAGTAACGGCGAGGGTGGCGCGGTCATCGCGTGCATATGCCCCGTCCAACGGAATCAAGCGTTCCGAACAATATCTGCCAATTATCGGACGATTGTGTCACGGTGCCAACTGTCGGTGTTGGTCAAGTGGCCGATCGGGGGAGGGAGTGACCGCTGGACGAATCGATGCACACGGTACGTATCCACGGAACGTCCACCCTTCGCGATCGTGTCCCTGCCATTGTTTTCGCAAGAAAGACGTCTCGCGGAACGCATTTTCGCTCCTACCGTGGCCCCGACCAGTCGCGGCGAACACGTAATTTTATGCGTGTTTGCTTTGCACCGGGGAGCACGCGCCAGCGTTTCTCAAACCAAGGCCCCCAGACTGCAACCATTTTATAAGTTCTATAAGTTTGTCGATGATGTTCATTTTTAAAGGTTGATGATCCTGTACTTTACATTTTACCTTGTTACTCTATAAGGGTATTTGGCCACGCCTGGGAAAAATTTTAATGGGGGATTTCAGAGGCCAAAATAAGACGAAAATCAGGAATACCAATTTGTTGATGGAAGCTTAACAATTAAATTTAAATATTTCAAATCGTTCTGGAAAAATTATTTTTAGTTGCACGGGTCAATTACAATCATTTTTAGTCATTAGACATACCTCTGAAATCTCACCCACTTTCGAGAAAAAAATTCGAGTAGATGTGAAATTTTTCGTTAAAATTAAAAATTTTCGAATCGTTTTAAAAAACTTATTTTTAGTTGCAAGAGTCATTTACAATGATTTTCGGTCATTAGCCATAGTTCCGAAATCCTATCCACTCTCGAGAAAAAAATTCGAGAAGATGTGAAATTCTTCGACAAAATTAAAAGTTTCCGAATCGTTCTAAAAAAATTATTTCTAGTTGCAGGGGTCAATTACAATCATTTTCAGTCATTAGACATAGTCTCGAAATTCTATCCATTTTTAAGAAAAAAATTCGAGTAGATGTGAAATTTTTCGACAAAATTAAAAGTTTTCGAATCGTCCTAAAAAAATTATTGATAGTTGTGGGGGTCAATTACAATCATTTTCGGTCATTAGACATAGTCCCGAAATCCTATCCATTCTCGAGAAAAAAATTCGAGTAAATGTGAAATTCTTGGACAAAATTAAAAGTTTTCGAATCGTTCCAAAAAAATTATTTTTAATTACAGGGATCAATTATAATGATTTTCGGTCATTAGACATAGACCCGAAATCCTATCCACTCTCGAGAAAAAAATTCGAGTAGGTGTGAAATTTTTCGACATAATTAAAAATTTTCAAATCGTCCTAAAAAAATTATTGATAGTTGTGGGGGTCAATTACAATCATTTTTGGTCATTACACTTACCCCCGAAATCCTACGCAGTTTCGAGAAAAAAATTCGGGAAGATATGAAATTTTTCGACGAAAATAAAAAATTTCATATCATTTTGGAAAAATTGTTTTCGGTTGCGGGGGTCAATTACAATCATTTTTGGTCATTACACATACCCCCGAAATCTTGCGCATTTTCGAGAAAAAAATTCAGAACGAACGAAACCTTAACAAATAATCATAATAATAATCAACAAATTGGTATTCTTGATTTTCGTCTTATTTTGGCCTCTAGAATCTCCCATTAAAAACACCCTGTATATCTTGTTACTCTATAAATGAATTTTATTTATAGCCATCAAAAGTGTTCGCGATGGACAGTATGAAGGTGAAGTTTGAGAAACACTGTTATATATTATATGCACAGGGAGCTTTTCTCCCTGCTGGTTGTTTGTCCAGGAGATAGGCTGACCACCGGACAAATCCACTCGACGATGACGCGTGTGCGTCGATCAAGCTGGAATTATGAATAAATATTTGTAGCTCGTCGGTAGGAAAATTTGTATCGATCCAGGGTCACGTCTCTCGTTCCGGGCAAATCGGCGAGAAGCTGTCGAAAGTGAGCCTCGTTCGACGCGTTTCCGAGTGTCATCGTTCGCCGCCGCGGCTTCGATGCATAATGACACACACGTTCATGCGCGAGCAACTCGATGGCGCCACGTGACTTCACGTGCAGAAGTCGCGTGCAGACCGGAAGCAAGAGACCGGATACTTAAGTTCGAGTCACGGCCCCGTGCTATAGAACGATACACGTAACTAAACAGCAGACACGTATGATCTATAACGATAATAGTGCCTCCATGACTCACGCTGTGTATGCATTTTTACATTCTAACCCATAAGTTAAGAAAGTGTCGTGTGCACTAACTTTCGTAAAATTTGTTTTCCAGCTGTATTCGTTGCAAGAACGACCAAACGAATTACGGAAACGGGATCTCCGCGATCTCGAAAGAAGAATCGCAGATGCAAAGGCTCCGTAGAATAGTTTCCCTTCGTAATTCGCGGGAAGGATCCATGGGGGTACCTGTGGGAACGCGGTCCCTCCGTCTGAGCAACAGGAATTGAAAGGAACGGAGGGGGCATATAATGCTCGCGGGGCAAGGACTCCTCAGGACGGGCGACGCGAATTCGGACCACACCGGGCGAACAAGAATGCAGTCGGCTCGCGGCGGAACACGCACAGGCACGCGATCCACTTTTTTCCCCCCCCCTCTTTCTGGCAGCGCTCCACGGACGTGTGCTGGTCGTGTGCGGATTCTCGCGAGATGTCCTCGCCGCGTGATACGACTTGGCTAACAGGACTGCTATTGAGACTAACATCGCGTTGTCGTAAAGCCCAGTATAGCTTTAAGAAATAATTAATTCGTGGGGACAAATCACGCGAATTATTTATTGTATGCGAATGTTCCTAGAACAATTGTCCCTTTCGATTATTCTATCTATTATTCTATGGTTAAGGAAGCAAGTACAGGTAGCCCTCCTATAACACGGTAGAAGGCTCCTAGAAAATTCTGTGTTGTGTGAAACCTTGTTATATGAGACTCAGACCCAATAGAAAAAGGGAAGTTACGTTTTGAAAATTTATTAAAAACAAGTATTTTTTTTTTAATTCTACATAAGCAGCTTAATTTTTATGAAGAATATAAATGTATCTGTTACACGAAACAAAAAATATTTTAATTTAACGCAAACTTAATTTAATAAATTATAATTTGTTTGCATTGTTTCATGTAAAGTCACTATAATTTATTATTTTAAGGTAATTTAGTTTTTAAATATGTTAAGCAAAAATCATATTAACCAGTGCCTGTAGAAGTACAGTCTTGCACAGAGATTTTAGCAATTTTCTTATCGTGTTATAAGATGCCGTGTTGTAGGAGGTTTCTCGCAATTTATGAATGATGTTATAGCGAAACCGTGTTATAGGATGCCGTGTTGTAGGAGGGCTACCTGTACTCCGTTTCCAGATATAAGTAGAGATAGGAATATTCCAATTTTGATGATTTTGGGCGAATATTGGTTTGATCGACTCGCGAGAGAGTATTAATCGCCGCGACTGATCGGTCCGCAGCGAAAAGTTAACGATACGATTAGTCAGCTTGGTTCCCAGGCACACGGTCGCCGATAATCGTGCGAGCGCGTGCTACGTACGATTCCTGTGTGAACTTTTATCGTGATCGCACCCTCCCTCGTAGACGCCCACCCTCCACCCTTCTCGCGACCACGCTAGACCGTGCGAGTTCTGTGCGCCGAGGGGGATGCACGGGTGGCAGCGAAGTGATTTCATGGTGGCACACATATCAATTTGCGGGATCGGGGGAAATCGTGGGACCGATTTGGACTCTTGCTTCCTATCCTATCTATGTCTCCCGGATTGCTGTCGTCAAATATCGATCCGTTAACAAACAATCATGTCAGTTTTTAATTTCGATACCGACCATCCACGAGTATATTCGCGAAAAGAAAGCAGGGAATTTGTAAAAAATATCGATCGATCGGGCAGTAAGGAATATCAAGTTTATACAACTGTTATATCCACAAAGTGGTTTCCACCAACGAATGACCAGTTGTTATCTTTTTGCCTGTCTGAGTTGCGACGAACGGCGGAACGAAACACAAAAAGGGGAAAAGTTAATGGTAGAAATCAGAGAAAGTTAACCTTCCTCGGTTGTATGCCACCTCTTACGCGACATTGCAACTTTACTACACGCGAGACGTGACAAGAATAAACAAGTGGTATGCTTGATCGCTGCACATCTGAGTAGCTACATACGTGCTGCAGTGCACAAGACGCCCAGTGCACCGTCTAGTTTTGTACTTTAAAACTAAAACTGTACCTCGGAGCTAAACTTCAAGCTACCTCAAGGTACCTCAAAGCTACTCAAAACCAAACTTGTACCTCAAAGCTAAACTTCAAGCTACCTCAAGGTACCTCAAAGCTACTCAAAACCAAACTTGTACCTCAAAGCTACTCAAAACCAAACTTGTACCTCAAAGCTAAAATGCAAATATCTTCAGACACAAAGCTAAATCAGTTATTCTACAAAACTCTCTACACTTTCAGATCTTTCTACCCTGCAAGATCTCAAGAAAATTACTTCATCAGACTTCCGAGAGTAGATCCATCGACGGAGCGATAAGGCACAATCATCGACCAGCGTCAAAAGCTAAACAACCGGTACAGTTTCCGTTCCCGATAATCGATGGGCCAAACGCGCCAGATTTCGTGGAACTCCCGGTCCGAAAAGCTAAGCGCCAGAGACGTTCCCACGAAAATCGCCCCTTTCGAACGCCGCTCCCCCTTCGAGTCCCCCGATCTCTCTCCGTCCCTCCTCCTCCCCTGGTCCGGAGCGTGTGTGGGGCTCACGGGGAGACGTTCGCCATTCACCTTGGCTCGAGGAGCGCAGAGAAGTTACCCCCACTCCGTCCTGCCGCGCACCTAGTCCCCCCCCACCATCGGGATACGGGGCACGCGGTCGTGTGTCGTCCCCGGGTACTCCCGCACACGACATACGTCGGCCGCCACGCGACCAGTGCACACGCATGCGAGTGCATCTCGCAGCGAGCGACACGCCAGCAGCCGCGTGCAACCGACGGACACTGTCTCCGCGAGGACCTTGCGACCGATTCCTCGCCGCTTCTTCGGACGTGCGCGCACGCGACCGCGACCGTCGCCAGGAAGCCGCGGCACGTGAGCCCCGATAAACTTCCTACGAGTAACAAGTGTCCAGGAGATTGCTCCTTTCGACGATTATCAACACAACGCCTGACCAGAGTTTATCGAATTTTGTCTTCGAGTGACAATTCAGTGAAGTTAGTTTCGAGTTTCGGTTGTCAACGCTATGATAGATCCACGAGACTCTGTTAACAGTATGGGACCTATCTTGACCAGGTAGCCACTCGGTGTCAGTTGTCCTCAGCTCCGACTGTTCGTCACCGTGAATAATCATCGTTGATAATCGAAGAGCAACATGTGGAGAGTAGTGGTTGCGCGTTCCGACGAGAACAGCACGTTGCTGTCGTCGGAGATCGCCACGGGGCCCGTCGGTCCCAGCCACATTTCCGGGCTGCCTGGACCACCTTCCGGCCACCACTGGGGCTACCCACCCCCGCCCCATCCCTCTTATCAGCCTCAGCATCCCGACATGCGCCACCATCACGACATGCGACCGCCTCACGACCTCAGGCACCCCACGGGCCCGGAACTCAGGCCCCAGGAGCTCAGGCACGAGATGCACAGGCCCGATCTCAGGCACCCGGAGATGCAGAGGCACCAGGAGCTGCACAGGCCCGAGATGGCCAGGCACCAGGACATCAGACACCAGGAGATGATGAGGCCCGACATGGCCCCGGAGATGAGGCCCAGTCACGAGTTTCCTGAACTGAAGATAGATGTGGCGGACATGAGGAGTCAGGAGAGCGGTCAGCAGCAACAGCAACAGCAACAGCAGCAGCAACAGCAACAGCAACAGCAACAGCAATCGCAACAGGGACAGGCTCATCAACAGAGGAACCTGAAGAGGGCTATGAGCGACTCTGATTGCGACGATGTTTTCTCCGAGGAGAGCGGCAAAGAACCGTACGTATAATCGAGACTAGAAGTTGTGAGTTGTTTTAAGTTTTTCGAGGAGATATTGCACATTTTTATTTTAAGTCCTCCAAGGAGATATTGCACATTATTATTTTATGTTTCTTTCCAAAAGGAATTGTGTATTTGAGGTATACTTTCTACTGCTTATATTGTATTTATGTACAACGTATGTAGAAATGGCTGAAGTTGAATGGGAACCTTACTTTGTGGAATACTTGAAAGGTCCTGTTAAAGGCAAGATAAAGACAAGGAACTTCTGTGATAATCTACCTAATCTAAGGGATATCTACCAGTGTCTAACAGACATAGAAAGGGATTCTCTTCTAGAGGCCTCTTGTACATTGAAGAATATTGTTTGATACTTTGCATTCTTACAATTTTCGCTTGTACTTTGAACCTTACTTTATGGAATACTTGAAAGATCCTGTTAAAGACAAGACAAGGTATTTCTGTAATAATCTACCTAATCTAAGTGATATCTACTAGTACCTAACAGACATAGAAAGGATTCTAGAGGCCTTTTGTATTTTAAAGAATAATGTTGTCTAAAATATTGTTTGATAATTTGCATTCTCACAATTTTTGCTTGTACTTCACAGAGGTAGAATTAACATGCAAGCACATTCTATGGAGAATAAGAGGATTCAAAGAGCAAGCTTATTGCAAAAGTTATTCTTGTCAATTATTCACAAATGAGAAGAAAGAAACTATGGCCTCTGGATACCAAGCATTTTTGCCCGCCATCGATAAGAAAAAGAGTTGTTTAAAATGTGCAATATTTTCTGGGATACTAATAACTCATTTCTATATACGTTTCTGAATCGTAGTTAATCAACGTTTCGCAAGAAGCGTACCTAACATATGTCGAGTCCGTTTACAATAACGCGGTAATTAACATTTCATTGTTCTCTCGCGCTTGAAAGGACCAACCCTTCGGGGGAATTCGTCGTCTGGAAATTAACGTTTTCGAAAATGAGCAGTGTTTCTCAAACTCCAGACCCTGGACGCCTCCATAAAAGCAAACATTCGGTCCAGAGTGTCACTCGAGCCTCCAGACGAGAATATTAAAACTGAAATTCATTCAGAGACAATCTTGTGAACAAATTCTCCTCGAATATTTTCCTCGAGGGGTAGGACACTTGGAACCTCGAAAGATGCTCGATAAATTGATAGATTTCCTATTGCAAATTGGGGTGTGCGAGATCCTGATTGGGATGGGAATTTTTCTCGAAATCGGGATGTCTGAGTTAGGTTTGGGTCAGGTCTGGGTTAGATTTGGGTTAGGTCTGGGTTAGGTCTGGGTTAGAATTCCCAAGAATTTCGAAATCTCGAAAACAATCATGATTTCCGCGAATTTTCAGGATCTCGAAACCATTTGGGATTCCCAAGAATTTCAAAATTCCGAAAACAACCATAATTCCCGCGAATTTTCAGGATTTCAAAGCCATTTGGGATTCCCAAGAATTTCAAAATCCCGAAAACAACCATAATTTCCCTAGAATTTTCAGAATTTCGAAGCCACTTGGGATTCCCAAGAATTTCGAAATCCCGAAAACAACCATAATTTCGCTCGAATTTTCAGGATCTCGAAGCCATTTGGGATTCCCAAGAATTTCAAAATTCCGAAAACAACCATAATTCCCGCGAATTTTCAAGATCTCGAAGCCATTTGGGATTCCCAAGAATTTCAAAATTCCGAAAACAACCATAATTTCCCTCGAATTTTCAGGATTTCAAAGCCATTTGGGATTCCCAAGAATTTCGAAATCCCGAAAACAACCATAATTTCCCTCGAATTTTCAGGATCTCGAAGCCATTTGGGATTCCCAAGAATTTCGAAATCCCGAAAACAACCATGATTTCCGCGAATTTTCAGGATCTCGAAGCCATTTGGGATTCCCAAGAATTTCGAAATCCCGAAAACAACCATGATTTCTGCAAATTTTCAAGGTCCTGAAGCCATTTGGGATTCCCAAGAATTTCAAAATCCCGAAAACAACCATAATTCCCGCGAATTTTCCGGATCTCGAAGTCATTTGGGATTCCCAAGAATTTTAAAATCCCGAAAACAACCATAATTCCTGCAAATTTTCAGGATTTCGAAGCCATTTGGGATTCCCAAGAATTTCAAAATCCCGAAAACAACCATAATTCCCGCGAATTTTCAGGATTTCAAAGCCATTTGGGATTCCCAAGAATTTCAAAATCCCGAAAATGTTCAGAATTCCCGACATTTTAAGTTTCTCCATACTTCCAACAATAACCAGAATCCAAAAGCCATTGCGTTCTCGAAGATTACATATCTTCTTAATCGGGAATGTTTATGTCAGTAATATTGTAAAAAATAATTGCAAATTTCGATAATTCTGACAACGCAGAATTTTAATATCGGTAGATATTTCTGAACGGATAATCAATCACACAATTGTGTTCCGAAAATCCCAGTTATTTTCGGGAATTCCGAACATTTTTGGGATCCTGTATATTCTCGAGAATCCCAAATATTATTATTATTATTATTATTATTTTTATTATTCATTTATTAATGGGTATTAAACCCTTTACAAAGATGTAATATGCAAGGAACTTCAGATATGGATTTACATAGTCAAACATTATCGCATTATTAGTGAACGCAACAAAATAAATTAATTTACAATATGTTGCAAGGATAATTTTAGATTTAATTTACTTTAGCCAATATTTCTGTGAAACTTATAGTTTCGAAGATATCTGAGGTGCTAACAGTTGTTGCCCCAATCTGTATAATTGTTTCTCTAATTGAAATTAAAAAGCAGTCGAAACGACTTCCTCGGGCAGTCCAGTGTCAAAATAGACGAAGAATCCGTTGTTTTCGGCCGGCGGATGAATTTCGAAAGGGTGATCGCGGTCCGATGGATCGCGATGGCGTCGCCCGTGGGTGTTGAAAAGGCCGTTCGAATATTCGTAACGCAACCGGCGGTATCCGTCTGGTACTCACCCCCGTTCTTTGTTTCCCTTTTCTCGGTGCAGTTGCAACTCGCCGGGAGGCGATTCCTGTCAGCACGCGTCGCGGAAGCGCAGAAGGGGGATGATCGAGAAGAAACGTCGCGACAGAATAAACGCGTCCCTCGGCGAGCTGCGGAGATTGGTGCCGGCCGCGGCTAGGGATCCACACAGCGGCAAATTGGAGAAGGCGGAGATCCTCCAGCTCACCGTCGAGCACCTGCGGACACTTCGAAATAAAGGTGAGCCATCGAGCGATCCGACAGTAACCAGAGAGAAGAGAAAAAAAGAAAACGGAACCTCGCGTAATAAAGGCCCCCGAAAACAGGAAACGATCCGTTATAACCACTCTTAAGCTAGCAGGACCAAAGCAGCAGAATCACGTCGAACCTGGTGGAATATTTAGTACTTATTTTTTACTAATTTTTACCACAAATAATAATTTTGTACCTGGTACCGTTGCCAAGGAAATCGGAATGAATTCTGATGAAGACTAAAGACCGAACTCCCTCGATCTGTACCAAAAAGAACGGTTGAACAACGTAACAGTTCCGACGAACCTCGGTTACAGATTAGCGCGAATATTCTTTTCTTTAATATTGTTTAGGCCTGTTATAAATTGTTCTCTGTACATATTGTGTACTTTTCTTATTTTTTATTCAGTGATAAGAGCTTCACCCGTCATTTATTAGTTTGCAACAACGAAACCTTTTTTCGTGGCACGTATAAAGACATATAGCCATAAAAACTCTGCGGTTTTCTTTAATTTTTTCACTTTATTTGTCTACAATAGTTTGTCAGCGCTAAATGTATCCACTTTGATTTATTCATTTTCATTAATTTTAACTTTTGGTCCTGCCAGCTTAAGGGGTCTGGTAACTCTAGAATATTGAAAAATTCGATTTCTTTTTTTGGCTTAAATAATAGTTTGAAGCCTTAAAAACATTATGCGAAAGGTCTCAGTGTCGGAACAATGTTTTTGCTGAAAATTTCGAGCCCCAAACGATGACGTGTATCTGCGTCCTGTAGCGCGATGCATTTTCCTCGGAACTATGTTTTACAAAACGGTGTGCAGCATTACTCCAGTTCTAATTAATCAATTGCTTTGAAAATTTACAGTTATCTTTACTATTATATTTATTAGGCATTGACGATCCGTTTTTTCAAAATTCTCAAATAATTCAGCAAAATATTCGTAATAAGAACTCGTTTTTGTGTTAAAATTCGATTTTAAGTTTCAAATATCTGCCACATTGTTAATTTTTCTATAAATTTAAATGTCTCATCGTCAATGCCTAGGACATTTATCATAGTTAATGGAATATTTCGGTTTTTGTTGTACATAACAACCATTTCACCACAAAAAGAAGTGGCTCGGGAACATGGCGCCGTGTAGGCTTAATTATAAATATTTTTTAAACATTGCCAAGGGTTTCTTTCAACATTTGTTATACCTAAATACAGTGCAAAGTTTCAGGATAATTGAATGCTTACTTTATCTTCGGTGTTGCTTAAAAAAATGCCTCGTTTTTCATACCGCTAGAGGTACCAGACCCCTTTAGAGAGGTTCCGTTATACGCGAAACAGGACATCGGAGCCCAGCTTCCGGTTTCGAAGATTTCTCCAATCTCCCCTGCCCCTGGAAACCCTGGAACCCCTGTTAACCCTTCTCGAAAATTAATTTCTCGAAGGGGACCTTTTTTCCTTTTTTTGGGGGGCCTCGAAATTTTAAACGATCGCTGAAATTGTCAAAAGCGTCAACCTGTTGGTTTCCGTGTTCCTGCACCCCGATACCATTTCTCGTTCGTCGTTCACGTCGTCCCTCGTGAACCGGAAGACACCTGTTGACCGAACGTCGCGAACCTTCGTAATTGTGACTCGACTAACCGAACCACCATCTGTCGGGGCGTTAAACGCGTTTAGTATTCGCGTCGGTTCCTGATCGGGGGAACAATCTCATTTGCAGTGGTTTCCAGCAATTATCGAGCCACGTTCACCCTCGGAAAAATGGCGGGAAAGCAAAGTTTGAAACGAAAGATTTCCCAGGAAAAATATAACTCTGAGTTATTGGAGCAGAGTAAAGTTACGAAATTAAATGATCGGTTCCCTTGCTGTTCCTCGATTTTTTTCAATTTAGAAGATCTAACTTGTCGAGAAAAATATAACATGGTAAAATACGAGGTCTGTTAAAAAAATAATCGAACTATTTTCATTGTGTGTTCGTTATAGCAACGAACAATTGACATCACTGCAATTGTCATACTCTTCCGCGTAATTGACGTTTTTAGAAATTGTTTGCATCTTGTTTAGTTTTCGAGTTATTGCTAGTTGAGTGCAACGTGATTCGTGGCGATTTTGCAACGTGAAATTTTGCGTAAAACTGGGGAAAACATTCACGAAATCGTTCGAATTTTCGAAGCAAAATCTTAGGGAAGTGATGCTTTTCCCCCGCACGCAGTGTTACGAATAATTTATCAAATTTAAAAATGATCGTCGATCAATTGAAAAGATGATCCTCAATCTCGAAGGCCTTTCCGGACACGGTTTCCCATGCTTCAAATACTTGACTATGGGGCCTCTACTTACCCTATGATTTTTGCCAAAGTTATCGTTTACATCCTATATATTATATATAACAGTACGTTCTTAAATATGAAGTGAAAAAGAATTGATAATTTTGAGGTATCATATGAGACTCCCCCCTTAACGCTGCCCAAAGATAGTCGAAACTGTGTTAGGGTTCCCGAGGAAAAAGGACATCGAAAATTTGGTCATTTTTCCATGGTTTTGGGGGCGCGATGAAAGAGGAAGTAGCGCGGGAATCGTCGCGAGTTTGAATGGCTAATACCGCCGGGCGAGATATCCCCGGCGAAGCAGGTGTTAGGAGCCGAAACGTAGATCCTGTGGGAAGCACAGGAAGTCAACGACTCTTCCGAAGTGGTGTTCCCACGATTGGTGGCGAGGTTGGTAGTGGGGTGTCCCGCGCAGCACCCTTCGTCAAGGAGCCACCGACTCCCTTGCCCAAGGCTGGGACAGATGTCGAACCCTGTGGGAAACCGACTGCTCCCTGTCTCACTCTGCAAACGCGGGTACACGCTTACTATCGGCCTGTATCGACCTACGATCTCGTTGTTTGCAAATGCAGCGCCGAGAGAAACGTAAACGTGGGGTGGAACGTTAAATATGATATTTCCAATTAACACATCGACTGCCAGGCAAGAACCATAGAATTCTTCGCGGGGACCAAAACTTTCATTCTAGACAATTATAAATAGAAATATTTTTATTAATAAAATTGATGAAATTTGAGCTTTGCAGAGGGTTGTCTCAACCCCTAGAATTCGTACCTTACTTTAAGTATTTCTTATATTCTTGCGTATTAACTGAATTCTGTAGTTTCTTGAAAATTAAAATTTTCCATAAATGCATACACATCCGCAGTCTAATTATAAGCTACATAACTTAAAATTTATTTTTGTAACCTCGCTAAAATTCATGAATTCTGTTTAAATCTCAACTTTAACATTTCATCTTGAGAGTTAATTGTTCTAGTTCCATAGTGAAGAATCCTGTCACCCATATATGGATGACGTGGCAGTCAAAGTGTGTTAAGAAATAAGTGATACAGGGGTGAAGCTTCACCGATCCTCCTTCGACCCGTTAACCAGCAATACTAGTAACATTTTCTACCTAAACTCTCTCGACAACTGAGAGAACTACGGTCAGAGTTACTCGTTCATCCCTACTGACTGATTTGCTTTTATTTCTTTATGTATTTGTAAATTTTTGCTAACAATTTTATGGAACAAAGTGTACATAGAGCTAGGACACCCCTGACCAGTGTTTTCAAAATTTATTTGATCTCTCCAGCTGGAAAAATAACCTAAGAGTATCGTGCGCCTTGTAACATATTAACCATGACTTTCGTTTTCACCCCATAACTACCCCCACGGTGGAGATTTCAAGTTGAAAATTGGCACACAGGGTCTTCTTTGGATAAGCTATCGAATGACCCATCGTTCGTTCAATTCGGTTCGGGATCAAATTTGACCCCCCTAATTTGGAAATACCCTTTCCAAAAATTCGGTCGAGTAAATTTTTTACAGGTTTCATTAGAAACTACGAATGGATCTATTTTGACTGGTTTGGTAGTTCCAGCGTTAACTACGTCGTGAGTTCAGAGCGTCGGTCACCGGTGACCACCGGGCGTTGACGAAGAAAGGTTTGAGAAACACTGGACCAAGAGGTCCAGGGCATATCGTGGGACAGAGCGGTGGCTCTCTGTGTTCGTTCAGAGGACGCGGGGTGCGTGCAAGAGTGCATGTGTCCCGGTCTACGGGGGTCTAAATGGTTCCCACGCTACCTGTCCCATTCCACGGTGTATACAATATGCTGCCGGCTGCTGAACCCGAGGCACCCATCTCGTTTCCTCGGTTCACGCCACGGTCCGTTCCGTCCTGCCAGAGAACTCGTCCTCTCACCCTTCTCGATCTTCTTGCGGCCTGCTTTTGCCGCCGTCCGCGGGATCACCTGCCCCGTCGAACGATTTCCGCGCGAAAAGCTTGCCAATAATTGGCCCTAGCGCCTCGTCCCGGACCAGAAATACATTCTCGAGGGATTACGACTGGTCGATGGGATGAAAAATAACCCAACGTAGCTCCTGGACGTTCTTTCCGAGGATGTACTCTGTTTTATGGATCTTTGACACGCTATTAACGATTGAACAACAAATGTAACACAACGAAGCTATGTCAAGTTCATTTCTCATGGCAAGAACACTATTGAGGTGCTGATAACACAGTCCTTTGAGGTTCTTTGTAACAACTACTCAGAGTAAAAGTTGTAACAGCAAATGTACCACCTATATCTCTTTCTTGGATCTTTGACAAGCTATTAACGATTGAACAACAAATGTAACACCTAGTACAGGTTGCAACAAAGCTATTTCTCATGCAAGAACACTATTGAGGTGCTGGTGATACAGTCCTTTTAAGTTCTTTGTAACAACTACTCAGAGTAAAAGTTGTAACAGCAGATGTACCACCTATACCCTCTCTCTCACGGATCTTTGACAAACTATCAACGATTGAACAACAAATGTAACAAAACGAAGCTAAGTCAAGTTCATTTCTCATGGCAAGAACACTATTGAGCAGCTGATGATACAGTCCTTTCAGGTTCTCTGTACCAGGTATTCAAAGTAAAAATTTCCCCCAATAACTGTTTTAAGAACCCAGATTATAAGCATATAATTAATTGCTTCAAAAGCTGTTTTCTCAGTAAGAGTATAAACAATGTTTGGTGTTTGAAATTGCAGGACCAGAGGGCTACGACAGCACTAAGCTGGCGATGGACTATCACGCGGTGGGTTGGGGGGAGTGTGCAGCAGAAGTGGGTCGTTATTTAGTGACGATGGAGGGCCTGGACGAACGGGACCCGCTGAGGTTACGACTGCTCTCTCACCTGCAGAGCTTCCATCGCGAGCATCCGCCGTCCGCGGTGCCGGCCACAGTGCCACCGGCCACCTCGCTGACGTCCACCACCTCGACGAGCAGCTACGAGCCAGCGAGCACGGTTTCCACGGGAATGCCACCTGGAACGGGGACCATGCCTTCCCTTCTGGGTGGAACCACGCTCGGGTGGGGCCAATATCCGGGACAGTATCCTCAGCAGCAACACGGGAAACCGTACAGGCCTTGGGGCGCCGAGCTGGCCTATTGAGAGACGACAACCGGTCCTTGGCCGACTCTGAACCCGATTCGGTGAAACTGTGCTTTGGTTACGCGACTGACAATCGCGGGAATAACGAAAACGTAGAGGATAATGCAAGCGTTAACACGTGCAGAGCTTCTGGAGGATGATGCTTCTGAGTAAAATTGAGATTTAGCGATTGGAATCGTTTGGGGGAGGATTATCTCTTGAAGCAAGGTTTCCCAACTCATAGCATAGACACAAGGAGCTACGGGGACTCGTGTCCCTCCAATTTCCAGGATAGTATCCTCAGAAGCAACATGGGAAACCGTACAGGCCTTGGGGCGCCGAGCTGGCCTATTGAGAAACGACAACCGGTCCTTGGTCGACTCTGAACCCGATTCGGTGAAACTGTGCTTTGGTTACGCGACTGACAATCGCGGGAATAACGAAAACGTGGAGGATAATGCAAGCGTTAACACGTGTAGAGCTTCTGAAGGATGATGCTTCCTAGTGGAATCGAGATTTAGCTATTAGAATCGTTTGGAGGAGGATTATCTCTTGAAGCAAGGTTTCCCAACTCATAGCATAGACACAAGTAGCTATGGGGGCTCGTGTCCCCCCTCCATTGGTACAAAAAATGTATCTGAAATTGATTGGGAACTCTTAGTTTAGAGTAATAAGTCTAGAGCTTTGATGAGAATGGACCTAGAATTTAGATTCCACATCAGATTTGTTTTACCAATAGCATTGTAATGGAGAGGAGAAAATGTTTGACAAATGTAGCGAAGAGCTTTGGAGAAAATGGCCCTGATTAAAATTCAGGCGACTCTAGACAAGTGCTTCTAACGATGATGGACCAAATGAAATGAAATAATATTTTTTACAAGCCATTTTTATAGAAACGACGCACGAACGCGTCTTAGGAGTTCAATCGATCAAAGCATCGATTGTTTCCTTATGTGTGATACCAATGATAGTCATGCAAGTATGTACCTAATTAGCGAGCGAGAAAGATATTATTTATTGTTTACCGGCGACGTTGTACAGTGTACATATTGTAAATAGCACACGTCTATTTAATAACTTTTTTCTATTTGTCGTTCCGTTTGTAACGAACGAAGTCTGATTTTGTACCGGAAAAAAAAAAATAATGTAAAATGCAACTGGAAGAACAAGTGCCATTACACGTACGTGTGGATGTATGCGCGTGGAAGAAACGTTCAAAATATTTTTACAACGAGCATTTGTAATAAAATAACGACGTAAAGGAATTGTGTTTATTGTTGCAACCCTTCCTTCTCGAATTGTGGTTTATGATATAATTGTTTAGATCTTTATGGAAATATTGTTAATGTATTTGGCGAGATTCGCCGAGAAAAATGAGCCCAAACTCGACCACGATCGGATTATATTCAACTACGGGTTATTGTACCGAACAACTTTCGAGGTTTGATTAAAAAAAGGGGTTGATTTATTTTTGAAACGCAAATTTATCACGAAATAAGGAGATAGAGTTTGATAGAACCAACGACGCTAGTTGGAATCTTGAAAATTGTTCGAAATAAGTATGGTAACGTGCGATTTTTCACGGCAAATATGGTCCCCTCCCTCTCTCTTTGTCCCTCAGAACGAGATTTACCACATCCTTTCGAATGCCGCGCGTATTCTTATGCAAAGGTGCACCTCGCAGCTTGCATTCCGTCCGCCATAGAAGAACAAAGCATGGCGCCCCATGGTTCCTCCCGCCGTCGCAGGATGCGAACCAGTTTCGCGACTCGGTTAATCCCCCGGTAAAGAGCGCCTCCGCAAAACGGGAAATTCGCGAGACCGGGTAACGATCGGCGGGAACAATTAGTCGGTCGGAGGTTGCTTTTTTCTTTCAGGGATATTCAGAAACCACGGGGGAGCGAAACTAATTCTCGAGGAGGAGGGGGGAGGAGGAGCCATCGCCTGAGCACGTGGCCATTGTTCGTACCCGAATTCGCCCCGGCTATGCGCGCTTAATTCTCTTTGGTCACGAATCCGTACCGATCGTTGCTGCTAATTGCGCGAACGCGTGTTACCCCGTTTTGTTAAACATTTTAGACCTCGAAACGTAAAATACCAGTTATTACACACGGTATATTGTTGGTAAGGAATTTTTTTTCTCGAAAAGGGATAGGATTTCGTGACTATGTCTAATGACCGAAAATAATTGTAATTGACCTACGCAACTAAAAATAATTTTTTTAGAACGATTTGGAAATTTTTAATTTTGTCCAAAAATTTCACATCTACTCGAATTTTTTTCTCGAAAATGAGTAGAATTTCGAGAGTATGTCTAATGACCGAAAATGATTGTAATTGACCCCGGCAACTAAATATAATTTTTTTAGAACGGTTTGATAATTTTTAATTTTGTCGAAAAATTTCACAACTATACTAATTTTTTTCTCGAAAATGGATAGGATTTCGAGGATATATCTATTCATAAAAAATGATTGTAATTGGCCTCTGCAACTAAAAATAATTTTTCCAAAACGATTTGAAAATTTTTAATTTTGTCGAAAAATTTCATGCCTACTCGAATTTTTTTCTCAAAAGTGGATAGGATTTCGATACTATATCTAATGACCGAAAATGATTGTAATTGACCCCTGCAACTAAAAATAATTTTTCTAAAACGATTTGAAACTTTTTAATTTTGTCGAAAAATTTCACGCCTTCTCGAATTTTTTTCTCGAGATTGAGTAGGATTTCGAGACAATGTCTATTCACCAAAAATGATTAAAATTGACCCCCATAACTAAAAATAATTTTTTTAGAACGATTTGGAAATTTTTAATTTTGTCGAAAAATTTCACACCTACACGAATTTTTTTCTCGAAAGTGGATGGTATTTCGAGACAATATCTAATGACCGAAAATGATTATAATTGACCCCTGCAACTAAAAATAATTTTTTTAGAACGAATCGGAAACTTTCAATTTCGCCGAAAAATTTTCCGATTTTCCTACGATCTTTCTCGGTTCCTTCCACATAGCAAAGCACCACAGTATATTCTAAATGCTTCAGTTTTTAATTTTAATATCAAAAACAGCGATAATAATATTTGGACAAAGACTAAGACTGATCAAATTTAAAATAATTGCAACAATTGTAGCGCGCCAAAGGTATCGAAAAATAAACAAATAGACGTTCAGAGTTAGCTGGGAGGAAATAGAAAAAATATAATTACAGTGCAAAGAACAGTCAGGAAACTCTGTCGCAAATCATGTTAGGCGACGTTAGGCGTTTTCGCGGTTCGATCGATCATGCGTCCAGTGCATTAAAATAGGAAAGGACGTTCGATAGGAAGTCTCTGGTCGACGAGGGTCACGGGTACTCCATATTTCGTCGATAAAACTATTTTATTTATGACATTCGCATCCATTAGAAAGTCACAGCCTCGTCGGACATACTTACGGAAAAATATCGAGACGCATCCATATACATCTATTTACACCTGCACGACGTTTATATACATTCACATATTTATTTACATACAAGTTTCTAACGCAACGGGAAATCATAGTCCGGGTTTGCTCTCGCGGGGACAGAATTCCGCGGGAGGATACGAAAAAAGTTCGCCTCGGTCGCAAGGATACCGGTGCTTTTGAGCAAAAGTGCATAAAACAAGACGCCGTATAGAAAAGTATTTTATTCCGTAGTCTTTTTAGTTCTTGATTCCGCGACAAGTACGCTCTAACATCGATTGTGCCGTTGTCGGTTCGAAAGGAAAGCTACGCGATTGGCAAAGGTACGAAAAAATGGCTACCATTGACGGTTCGTTTCGTAAGCTAAATTGTGCGACTTCCACGATAATTAGAAAACGAAACGGTGGTAACGCGATACTTGAAAATTTTTCTGGTTTCTAGGATTCTTGGATGTCGACGATGAAAAACGAATCGAAGAATCGTCTACTGCGCCAGAGGTTCCCAAAGTTCGGTTAAAAAATTAGCTCGGACCTGTTTTGAGTTGTCGCCAATTTATGATTATTTTGTTATTTTTCTTTTTAATTCCATATTAAAATGAGGTTGAAACACTGTTGGGGAGATATGAGAACCCCTGGTCTACGCAACCTATACAACACCAATAATTTTTATAAGTCTCATCGTTTCGTTGGACGTGCTACTTTCATTAAATCTATTGCAGTATTTCTCAAACTTCGCCTTCGAATCCCTCAATAAAGATTTTAGGGAAATCAACTGGAGAAATAACTGTTTAAAAAAAATTTTAAAGAAAGATGCTAAACTCATGTAACATACTCCTTTAATAAATAATTATATGCATAATAGTTAATCCCCTAGATTGGAAGAACCTCTCGGTAAAAATAAAACACTATGGGGAATAATTCTCTTATTTCACAAAACTAAAACTCTTCTAAGAATCCGCGGATTTTGAGAAACACTAAACTATCGTACGACGAGTAACGCCCGAAAGGCAAAACATTGATTTTCATAAAATAGTGGCGTTCCTATCAGCGACTGTGTTCCTTTTACTTCCTGGAATTCGAAAATCCCGTTTGAAAATCAAAAAATAAAATAAATAAAGGAGAAATTCAGTTTGAAATTCGTTGCGTATAAACATATGTGGACGTTTAGTTTTTTTTTTTTTATAATTACAGTTACTGTCAATAATAAATAGACCTCAAAAAAAAAAAAAAAAATCGTCCCTGAAGATTCTCAATTCAGGATTCTGGAGCGCAGTCGCTGATCTGTGTCCACCATCAATATTTAATCGTGGTCAAAATTCGACGGATAGAAGACGACCCTATTGTACATTTACACGACTACTCTCGTTGGTGACGATTGATAAAGAGAATCCTAAAAATTGCACGATCGATATACACATGTATGTAGGTACTGTTTGTACTACGCGCCGCGTGCGAGATACGAGCTAAATCGCTAGGCGAAAGAGAAGGAAACGTTACGAAACGACGCGCTCGATTGTCGCGTGGACAAACGACATTACCTATGGACAGATATTTGGTACGATTTAAGCTTAAAGTAGACGCTAGTGCCTGCCTAAATGAGATCAAAATAAATACTTACAAACTAATCATTCTGCGGAAGACCGATTGCCCCAGAAGCAATGTTCTCCTCTTTCGATGTTTACGTGAGTATTTACGTGCTGCGAAAACGAGTCTTTGCTGCAGCCCCCAGATCGAGCAACGATCGGGGAAAGCGTTGCTGTACGAATGTCGGTGCAGTTTCGAAAAACGCGCGACGAGAACGCGTCGGAACGATATACAGTGTTCCCCGCTTGTACCCCACTTCCCCCCCTCTAAAATATTACCGCTGGATTGGCGACGTTATACCGGTGAAAACGAGCCCAAACACGACCCTGTTCCGACAATTTTTAGTGAAACCTCGAAAGATGTTCAAAATTAATATAGTCCGAACAACGACGTGTTGGGGCTCATTTTCCTCGTGAGGACGTCAATAATGCATTGGTAATATCGTTTTGAATATATAAGCATAAATATTGTTTAATGCACGACTCGACTCATTTACTCAGCAACGGGGTTAGGTTGCATAGAAGCGGGGAATGCTGTTGAAAATATTCAAAAACTCAGTCGCACGCGTAATCCGATGTGGTCCAATTTTCGTTAAAACACGCCTCGAAAAATAATGAAATTTACAAATATACTATGGAACGGATTGTAGAGGATCTCTAAGTTACCATCGCGCGATCATTGATCATTGGACACCCTTTGTTGATCTGTTCCTTTCTGGTTTGCTCACAGGATGGAGCACACGTTCTGGTCGGCGAGTCCAGTCTCCGTGCAGGATGTCCCATCGCGGTTCCATCGAGGCTGCGAGTCGAAAGGTGAAAATTGCTTTGCCGTCGAGAGGAAATGCGGCGACGGGCGCATCGATTGTCCACGGTAAGATCGCATGCGTTAGATTATCATCTCGTTCTCGATGTTCTCGTTCCTCTGGTTCTCCTCGTACTCGTCGCAGTAGCAACACGTCGACAGGCAGTCTTCGGAGTTCTCGCCCACGTACGTCATGTACGTGTCGATGCTGTCCGTGTCCAAGGACGGCAGGGACCACGACGATATCGACGTTGTCTCGTGGTCCGGTATGGCCGAGAACCAAGAGGTCAGGTTCCGTGACTTCTTCGCCTTGCGACTCCTCGTCGACAGCTTCTTGATTGCCTGCGGAATCGAACCAACAGTCTAGGATATAGCTAACAAATCTATATTTCTCCAGCACTCTCGTAGAATTATATTGCATCAATTATACGATTAAAGGCTGCTACCAAACGTTCGTAGCACACTGCTCTGAGGTAATGCTTCCCAACAGGTGTGACGACCACACCGACACGCCGTGACAAGAATGCGCGTCTGCCACGAGGACATTTGTGATGGATAATGCATTATAAAATTGTAATAATATTCGAATTTTTTAATTTGAATTTGCCATTTTTCAATGCGTTACCACGCGAAAAAAGGTTGGGAAGCACTGGCCAAAGGTAACAACACGAAGCGTACGTTTCTGCGAGCCGAGTTGAGCGAATCAATGTTAAGCGAGGTCACGCCGATCAAAATTACCCGCTCGTGAATATTTGATCCAATTTACCAGAATCAGGGGGAACGTATCGCAGCGTAGCGCTATGCATTTTCACGGGACGTACTGCACGGAGTTCCGAAGACTGTCCTCGAGAGTCCACCGCGCTAGAGAGATCCGTTGTTTCGGTAATAAAATGCGTTTTCGCGACAGTGATCGTTAGTTTACGGGGTACAAATTTAAAAAAAATAGGGTAATTATTGCTTCCAAAATGTTTGATCGCTGAATTCGAATTCCATTTATGGATAATCGCATTAGACTGCAGGGGGCAAAATAGTTAACGAGAAATGAAACTTTTTAAAAATTTTATGGTTCCTGCCAACGATAATGAATAATACAAACTCATTATATTTCACTTTGGAGGGGAGCAAACATCGTAAATAAACCACTGCGGACTCCTCGTTCGAATAAAATTCTCCCCTAATCCCCGATTCGTAGCATCATCTGTTCAATCGTCGAGGCACACGACGCTTACAACGAAACGTTTCCCACCGAATTTCTATCTGGTCCGCTCTATCTATAAACACGGTCAATTCCGCCGAGCGAAACGCGTCCGTGAAACCGTGGAACCGGAGTCGAAAACACTTGGAAGGGACCGGTGTGGCCAGGTTTACCGATGCGTTACGCGAGGCCTCAGGAATTGGGTCGGCCGATGCGCCAAAAACGTGCGTGCGTGCAACGTACGAGGGATAATTGCCATGGGTGTCTTACCCTCAGCAATCTACGCCCGGATTTGCTCAGCAATTTCCTCAACATACTGTCGCCAGCGACTTCGGTGTACTCGTAACCTGGGAACCGGTTTTCTGCTCGACCTTCCTCACGGTCTGGCCAAGAAAATGCAACGCGACGCAGGATTGATTTTCGCGAGGCGCGAATTTTCGTCGTACGGACGAGTCGGATCGATGCACACGAGCCGGCGTCACGCGACGAAATACCGCTCCGTAGCGCGGCGCTGTCCTATTTATCACCTCGGCTGGCCCGGAGTCTTATCGTACCATGCCGTGCGATCCACCCTCCACCCTCCTCAACCCCCTCGCCGAGCTCACAGCTGCCGCGTGCTACATCCGAGTCCGGAACGCGGTCGTACAGCGTGCTTCACAAACGGTCCGTGGAAAGGGGGTGCGCGAGAGGCGAAGGAAAAACCCCCCCACCCAACGACTGCAGTCCTTTTTTTCCTAAATGCGCGCTGAATCGTTTCTGACAAGTTTCAACCCTTAATCTCTGTACGATCTTGAAGAAAATGCAATAGTTATATCCCTGCAAAGAAATAGAGACATTTAACCCTTGATTTCGATTTATCAATGAGGAGCAAAAGTGGTTTTCGAGGGTGCATTCTATGAAATGCTAGACAAAATATACGGGGTGTTCAGCCACCTCTGGGAAAAATTGTAAGATTCTAGAGGCCAAAATAAGACGAAAATCTAAAATTTCAATTTCTTGACTGAGGCTTCGTTAAAAAGTTATTAACAATTAAATTAACAAATTTCAAATCGTTCTGGAAAAATTATTTTCGGTTGCAGGGATCAATTACAATCATTTTCGGTCATTAGACATAGTCCCGAAATCCTATCCAGTTTTGAGAAAAAAATTCGAGTAGATGTGAAATTTTTTCGACAAAATTCAAAAATTTCAAATCGTTCTGGAAAAATTATTTTTAGTTGCAGAGGCCAATTACAATCATTTTTTATGAATAGATATATCCTCGAAATCCTATCCATTTTCGAGAAAAAAATTCGAGAAGGTACGAAATTTTTCGACGGGAAAAAAAATTTCAAATCGTTCTAAAAAAATTATTTTTAGTTGCAGGGGTCAATTAGAATCATTTTTGGTCATTACACATACCCCCGAAATCCTGCGCATTTTCGAGAAAAAAATTCGTGAAGATGTGAAATTTTTCGATGGGAAAGAATTTCAAATCGTTCTGGAAAAATTATTTTCCGTTGCGGGGGTCAATTAGAATCATGTTTGGTCATTACACATATTCCCGAAATCCTGCGCATTTTCGAGAAAAAAATTCAGAACTGACGAAACTATAAACGTTAATAACGTTTCAACGAATCCTCCATCAACAAATTAGTGTTCTTGATTTTCGTCTTATTTTGGCCTCTAAAATCTCTCAGTAAAATTTTTCCCAGGGTTGGCGAATACCCTGAATAGTCAAAAGGAAAACTTAGTATACAAATACATCAATAGTAAAAGTGTAGAAATAGTATTAGGATGATAGTAGAATAGTAATTATACTTGAATTTGGTGAATATATGTAACTCTAATCCTGATTCCATGGGAAGCGCGAATTATAGAAGCCGACAATTCGTACAAGTATGATTGCACACTATGGTCGTTCGCCCATCGGGAATACGAGGGTGGAAGATCGAATTGAGTTAATGCACGAGTGATCGATGAAAATTTACGAGTGGCAATTGCCCCTCATTGATGCTACACGAATGGAAATATAATTGGTTATCGACATCTAGCGATTAAAAGTCTCGATGGGATGGACAATCGATTGCAAATAATTTGCTACCTGTGTATGGATTGTTTAATCACTCTGCTAATACCCATGGCACCTATTCGTAATCGTCCATATCTCTTATCATTATACTGCTCAATTTCGAACTTAGTTTTCCTATATTATAGTTCCTCTCTTCTGTGATCCTGATCTATTCTATAATAATTATGTTATTAAGAGAATTTAGAAAATATTACGAATATACAGTTTTCGTAATGTGGGTCGGTAATCAGTCGAGGATCAGAATGACGTTTCGGAACGTTGACCACGAACGGATCGCTTTGACGTGCATCGCACGTAATCGCTGCGTAACCACGGCTCTCGAATCAATTAAAATCCAAAGGCAAATTTGGAGCGCGTTCGTTGAAAAATCGGAGCGTGTTGGGCGCGTGTCCATCGGCCCCCGGTGTACGCATGCGCTTACGCGTACGCGTACGAAGGACTAACCTCGCAGGACGCACGTGCGCGGCATAACGCTCGTGTGAGCGAAGCTGTTCTCACGCGACGACACGCGACCCCTGCCCAGCGTCACCCTCGATGCGTGCGTGTAGCCACGTGCCGTCTCTATTCGCCCACGGAAAACTCATAATTGTCATAACATTTGAGCTGCCCGCTCGCCCGGGGAAACACCAATACCCGCCATTCGATTTAGAAGTGCACTCCTCTTCGTAAAGCCGACGCGTCCACCGCGATTCTAAATGCCAGTTTCCACCATCCCTGGGTCCACGCTTTTGCGTTTTGCCGCCGGAGCTACGATCTCTAAAATATTTAAAACAAACAAGCTTTTAAATTTGTTTAAAAAAAAAAAACTGAATTTGCAATGTTAGTACGTGACCAGCATGAATGGAACGGGCTTGAATTATTTATGTGAACCAATAAAAAAAAGGCAAATTATCGCTGACGGCGGGTTCAAACCAGAATTAACGTGTTACATAAATAATACGATAAGCTAGATGCGTGTCATATGACCTATGTGATAAGCTGGACGCGTGGTATCGGGTATATTAAGCATGAGTTCATAAATTATCCAAGCACGATTTAAGAAATCTAGTATTGGTACGATTTAGGGATCACGATAATTTTTTTCAGAACCATAGCGATTTAATATTTGTTAATAATTGTGAAGAATTAATGTTGAGAAACACATCTGCACAAAATATTCTATAATGATGAATAAAACCAACATATAACATATTCGTTAACGAATAAGAAGCTGTTTAATTTCATTCATTATTCGAAAATTATTATCTGGATAAGTTTACTAGTCTCTACCGTATACTACGTATAATGGTGGTAATGGATCTTTTAACGTCGTCACACGAATGACGTCAGCAACGTGATTCCACTAGTGACGTCAGTAAGAGTACTTACCCACGATTCATAGCTCTCTTAAACACGTTCGATATCTTATTCGTGTACACTGTAAGTACAGATACCTATACAGGGTGTTCAGCTACCATTGGGAAAAATTGTAATGGGAGATTCTGGAGGCCAAAATAAGACGAAAATCAAGAATATTAATTTCTTGACTGAGGCTTCGTTAAAAAGTTATTAACAATTAAATTCAAAAATTTCAAATCGTTCTGGAAAAATTATTTTCGGTTGTGGGGGTCAATTACAATCATTCTTGGTGAATACATATACCCCCGAAATCCTACGCACTTTCGAGAAAAAAATTCGAGGTGTGAAATTTTTCGACGAAATTAAAAAATTTCAAATCATACTAAAAAAATTATATTTACTTACAGGGGTCAATTACAAGCATTTTTGGTGAATAGACATACCCCCGAAATCCTACGCACTTTCGAGAAAAAAATTCGAGAGGGTGTGAAATTTTTAGACGAAATTAAAAAATTTCAAATCATACTAAAAAAATTATATTTACTTACAGGGGTCAATTACAAGCATTTTTGATCATTATACATACCCCCGAAATCCTACGCACTTTCGAGAAAAAAATTCAGTACGGGGGGAACTTTAAACGTTAATAACTTTTTAACAAAGTCTCCATCAAAAAATTGGTGTTCTCGATTTTCGTCTTATTTCAGCCTCTAGAATCTCCCATTAAAATTTTTACTGTATACGCTGTGAATAAATCACGTACAATTAGTATATCTGAGCGAACTAAATATTTTATGGTATAATTAAGCATATATTTCAATTTTAAATAAATATAAATTGTAAATCCTGGCAACCATTATTTGCACAATAACGCGTGACGCATTCTCTGCAAATGTGCATGCTTCGTAGATCCCCGTCTTATCGTTTTTCGATGTTCGTTTACTCGAGCGAAGCAACGAAACCAAATCTACCCGGCACGTGCCGAACGGATACGCGTGTAGAATATTTCTGATCCATTTCTCCCGTGTTTATTCCTGCTGTTCCAGGGCCTGCACGATCCGAAATGAAATTTAAACTTTCGTGGGTACAGCGTCTCTCAATGGTTCCTCGTGTTTCGTCGCTTTATACGTTTGCTGTTCTTTGCCTACTTAACAAAAAATTTATACAATTTTTCAGGATTTCTCAACCACGCATATAAATAAAAATGAAACTAACAACCGGTATAGTTCACTTCGAACGAGCCAATCGATCCGCGAGAGGGGGGCTGGCAATTTTAACGCAGTAAAACGAAACCGCATGTTGAAGGAGCGTCTCGAAACAAAGAACGCGATCCGGAGGTGGGCTCGTTCGCGACGAGGCCGGCGAAAACCTAATCATTTTTAGGGGAAACAATTGCCGATGGCGATGGAATAACGAGCGACGCGTGCCGGGTCACGTGTCCCACAAATGCTCGCTCAAACATTACGTACGAGGCGGTGGGCGCAGAAATAAGTCTCGCCTAATTGCGACGGTCGTCCATTAGAGATTAAACTTCAAACGAGACTCGGTCAAATTCGTTCGGTTAATTAACGCGGCTCGTCGAACTGCAACCTTTTCGTCTTGCGTTTCATTCGTCGAAGAAACGATCGAACCACTGTAACGGCACAATGAATTCACAAATAAATGCTGTAAAATGGTTTACGTGGTTCACAAACCACATTTTACCGACTCAAACGAGATTTTTGCGAGATCGATCGGTGAACGATAATTGGAGGGAGAAACCGGCCGGTTGGCGACACCAGTTACGTCAGCGTTTGAGGTTAGAAACCGTATAAACGTGATCGCCATTGAAGCACGCGTATTTCGAACGGAGAAGAATGGAAAATCTGTTTGTTCGCCCGGACAGGGGTTAAAAGTCACGGTAATAGGCTTGTGTGGCTAACACAGATCGCAATATCCGGAAAACTAATCTCGTCCCGCTCTTTTCACCGTCACGTATTGCGCAAGTTCGAGCGTTGCGTCAATTTGCGTCAGACTTCTCGCAAATATTTATAAAACCGTCATTCTGATTTCCGTCACGCACCGAATCGCCTCCGAACAACGATGGAAATAGTCAATAATCCCGATTGAAACACGCACTTTTATTTATTGCGAGAAGGGAATCGCGGGAAACCAGAGAGCAGACGATACGTCCAAAATAGCGACCAATATGTAGATTGGGTTTTCAAGTCTCCTTATCGTTCTGTTTGTTGTGAAAAAGAATACGTATTTTAAATATTTCTATAAATTAAGAAGAAAATTGTTTTTGACGGCGTAGTCAATCAGTAAATATTAATCATATTTTATAAAGTATATCGTCGATGTTAAAAAAGAGAACAGTTTAATCAACCGTTAGATATTAATAATGTTGTAGAAATGTGTAATCTAGCGACGAGAGAAACTGATAAATTTGTGTCTGTTAGCATTAAAGAAAAAATAAACTCAACTTATAGAATATTTGTTTATTAATTTAGAAAAGAAAAAAAAGAAAACAAAATGACTGTAATAATTTGATACACAGAAAAAAAGACATAAAAAGGGGACGTACAGCAATGCAGCCAACCACACAAAAACAAAAATGACTTACTACACTAACCCAGACCTAACCCAGATATAAAAGACAGATTATAGAAACATATTTCTAACAGTATCAACCAACAAAACAGAATCCTACCTTAATCCATTACAATATGGAACCACTGCCGCGTGGTAATTTCCTTGCACACAATACTCGATAAAAGAAACAAATTTCACGAATGAGAAAATAGATCTAAAACTTTATTCAATCTTTATCACAATATGTACATTTAATTTTTATGTAACACGTATGAAGGGAATCGGTAATTTGTAATGTAAATGTATGCAAGAAAATAAATAACGTTTCGTATAATACATTTGTAGACAATCAACGGAAACTATCTTCATAGTGTCCGTGAACAAACTATTACGCAAACATTATGATTGTAATACCCACTGAAGTTCAAGTTACACAAGTTTTAATACTCCATGGCCTCAGAATATTCATAAGCTCCCTGTGTACAATTACTTGCAATCGCTCAATTACATTTACCTTCGAATATAAAAATATAAAAATATAAAAATAACGTATTAACACTCTAATAGTAACAATAGCAATAATATCAACGTTTTGAAGATTTTAATTGTCGTTGAGAGATTTGTATAACTTGCTCAGATCGAAGGGGAAATTTTTTTTGTTCCCCGGTAGCAACATTGGCACCAGCTTAATGCGTAGCTCGTAGGGGAAAAAATCCTGACAGAAATGATAAAAATCGTTTCTGTTCTCGATGATACCCAGTCGTGCCATTTCCTTCATCAGTATCTGCATTTCGGGCCTGTACTTCGAGTACGATTTTTTTTTCAATATCAACGTCGTTATCTGCGACAATTCATTTATGAACTTCTCGGAAATCACTCGCGTGTTCAGACCGTACTTCGGTTCCATGCATTTCCACAAATAATTATAAAGATGTTTCGTGACCCAGGGTTTTGGACGAGCGAGACGAGGGACTTTGTACACCTGACCGTTCACCAGGAAAGCTTTATTTACTTCTTTCGAGGGTTGTTTCTTCTGCGTCGGTCTCTTTTTCTTGTTAATGTCACCGGTTCTAGCAACCTGCGACGGGATCTTGGTCTCACGGCTCTTCTGATCCACGTTCATTTTATCGAGCACTCGAGCCTTCAGCTCCTCCATTTTTCTGTTAACCTCCTCGAGCTTCTGTTTGTCGGATAAAACCTGAGACATTGGCACTGCTTTTGTCGTTTGAAGGAAGTCCATGATGTTCCTTTGACTCGTCGAAGCGACAGGAGTTCGTACGGAGGGAATTTTCGAAGAGATTATCAAATTTTGATCTTTGTTCGACTCTGCGCGATGCGTGGAAATGTTTCCTTTCGCGGTACGAGAATTATGCGCGTCAGACGGGGCAAAGATCGTACCGAGTGTGCGTAAATCTTTGTCAACGTTTTGCGCTTCGTTTGTAATTGCTTTGTAACTAGACCCGTGCAAAGACTCTTTGTTTGCTTCACGTACATCCTCGGCATCTGATGCATCTTCGCTGCCTTTGGTGTTATGGATATCTAAATCGGAAGTTGATCGATCCTTCGATTTCGATATCGTAGTAACTTGTTTCCGAATATTACTTACATTACTCGATGTGTAACTTAATTGGAAATTTATATCATCTTGTGATTTGTTTCCGCTCGAGTTGTCTGCGTGAATTTCGGTTAACTCTTTCTCTAAACTTAACCTGCTATGCATCTCCGTAGTATCCTTAGTTTGATCTGGTTCAACGTCGTCGACAGCTGCTTTATCCGGTATATTCCCACTTTTGTTCAAAGGAGCTTCAACTTCTGACTCAGCCTCACTCTGCGTGTTTGACGTTGACTGCCTTTGTGATTCACTTTTACCCTCATTTTGTTTACTTGCAGTATCGCCAACCTTGTATGACAGAGCTATATCTACAACTTTTACAGCTAATTCCTTTTCAAAATTAAGAATTTTGCTTTGCGTTTTCGGAGGAGTTTCAATTTTTGATATAGAGTTGCTATCTGTCTGTAAAGTTGACTGATGATGTGGTTTACTTATTCTCTTGCTTCGTCTGGTCTCAGCTGCAGTAAGTGATTGCTTTTGCGCTCTACTTGATCTCTTGCTTTGCCTTTTAGAAGGAGTTTCAACTTGCGAGACCAAGTTGCTATCTTCCTGTAAAGTTACTTGACCTATTCTCTTGCTTCGTCTGGTCTCAGCTGCAGTAAGTGATTGCTTTTGCGCTCTACTTGATCTCTTGCTTTGCCTTTTAGAAGGAGTTTCAACTTGCGAGACCAAGTTGCTATCTTCTTGTAAAGTTACTTGACCTATTCTCTTGCTTTGTCTGGTAGTAGTATTATCAGTTTCTTCGGGTTCATCCTTATCCTCAATATCTGAAAGTGATCGCTTTTGCGATTTACCTGATCTCTTGCTTTGCCTTTTAGTAGGAGTTTCAACTTGCGAGACCAAGTTGCTATCTTCCTGTAAAGTTACTTGACCTATTCTCTTGCTTTGTGTGTTTATAGCATTATCAGTCCCACCAGATTCATCTTTATCCTCAATATCTGAAACTGACCGCTTTTGCGCAATACTTAATCTCTTGCTTTGCCTTTTAGAAGGAGTTTCAGCTTGCGAGACCAAGTTGCTATCTTCCTGTAAAGTTACTTGACCTATTCTCTTGCTTTGTGTGTTCATAGCATTATCAGTCCCACCAGATTCATCTTTATCCTCAATATCTGAAACTGACCGCTTTTGCGCAATACTTAATCTCTTGCTTTGCCTTTTAGAAGGAGTTTCAGCTTGCGAGACCAAGTTGCTATCTTCCTGTAAAGTTACTTGACCTATTCTCTTGCTTTGTGTGTTCATAGCATTATCAGTCCCACCAGATTCATCCTTATCCTCAATATCTGAAATTGATTGCCCTTGTAATCTACTTAACCCCTTGCTTTTCGAAGGACTTTCAACTTTTGAGACAGCATTACTATCTGTGTGTAAAGTGTGTAATTGACTTATTGTCTTGCTTTGCCTTTTCGTAGGAGTTTCAACTTTTGGGACAGAGTTACCATCTGTGTGTAAAGTTAATTGACTTATTGTCTTGCTTTGCCTTTTCGTAGGAGTTTCAACTTTTGAGACAGCGTTACTATCTTCCTGTAAAGTTACTTGACTTGTTTTCTTGCTTTGTCTGTTTATAGCATTATCAGTCCCACCAGATTCATCTTTATCCTCAATATCTGAAATTGATTGCCTTTGTAATCTGCTTAACCTCTTGCTTTGCCTCTTCGAAGGACTTTCAACTTGTGGGACAGAGTTACTATCTGCGTGTAAAGTTAATTGACTTATTTTCTTGCTTTGCCTTTTCGTAGGAGTTTCAACTTTTGAGACAGGGTTACTATCTGTGTGAGAAGTTAATTGAGTTATTCTCTTGCTTTGTCTGGTCGTAGCATTATCAGTTCCATCTGACTCAGGCTCATCTGCAATACCTGAAACTGATTTCTTTTGCAATCTACTTAATTTTCTGCTTTGCCTTTTCGAAGAGCGTTGAATTTCTGGCTCAGAATCGCTCTCAATGTGTAATATCGACTGCCTTTGTGATTCATTTATTTTTTTACCTTGTCTGTTCCCATCACTCTCAATTTCTCTTGGTTCTGGATCATCCGGAATACTTAATTTGCTGCTTACATTTGCTTGTGTTTGCGATGTGTTTAATCTCTTGCTTTCCCTTTTCGAAGGAGTTTGATCTTCTGATTCAGAGTCACTTTCATTGTCCAGCATTGACTGTCTTAACGATTCATTTATTTTTCTGCTGTGTCGATCAGTTTCAATTCCGTTGGATTCAACGTCTTCCATGATCGCTGAAATCGATTGGTTTTGCAATCTACTCAACCTCTTGCTTTGCCTTTTCAATCGTATTTGATCTTCCGATTCAGAGTCAGTTTCATTGCGTAATGCTGACCATCTTTGTAATTTACTTATATTTTTGCTTTTCTTACTCCTAGTGTCATCAATTTCGTTTGATTCAACGTTGTTCGAAATATAGAGATCTGATCTTCTTGACCTGCTCAACCTCTTGCTTTGCTTTTTCGGCGTTTCGTCTTCTGACTCGGAATCACTGTCGATTCTTGTCATTGATTGTCTTAGCGACTTACTTGTGGTCCTATTTTGTTTATCAATTGTATTTGGATTTCTGTTTGGGTTTGTTAGAATAGATTCGTCCGAATCCTGAGCCTCCTCTTCCCTATTTATCACTGATCTCTTCTCTGGACTCTGTCTTTTTGGAACAGATCGACGTTCCTCTGTCTCTAGCTCCTTATTAATAAATGAAACTGGCAATCTGCTTACATTTTTGCTTTCTCCTGTAGCGGTATTATCAACGTCACTTTGTTCATTTTTATTTGCAATAGCTGATACCGATCGGTTGCGTGACGTGTTCAAGTTTCTGGTCTGCCTTCTTGGACTGTATTCCATGCCTTCTTCATGAAAGCTACTGCTGTTACGCAACGTTAACGCTGGCGACATATTAAATTTATTGTTTTGTTCTTCATCAGTATTACCAGCGTTACTTTGTTTAAGAGCATGAATGATAGCTGAAGACGATAGCCTGTTCGAATTACTTAAATTTTTACTTCGCTTTCTTGATACATCCTCAACGTCTTCTGCATCAGAATCGCGTGTAATACGAGAAACTGACAATTTTTGCGATTTATTTGAATTCTTGCTTTGCCTTTTAGCATTATTATCGATTTCATCCAGTTCCTTTTCAGTTAGAATAGCCGAATTAGACTGGTTCTGTGATTTGCTTGATTTCTTATTTTGCTTAGTCGAAAGCGAATGTGTTTTTATACTGCTCGATCGTTTTCTTGGCTTTCTTGCAGCCAATTCGAATTCTTCTTCCTCGGAGTCGCTCACAACTCTTAAGTTTAACCAGTTTTTATTTTGATTATCTTCCATATTATTTTCTTCTAAAACAGCGGGTTCATTTTCGTTCCTTGAAACCGGTTTCCGAGGCGAGTCCTGATTCAAAGATTTCTCTTTCGAATTCCCGATGAGACTGACTGCTGAGTCGATCAATGTTTCATCTTCGTCATCGACACTTTGCGATAAACTTACTGTTCCTTGGCTGTGCGATTTTGATGAATTTGTATTCGGTTTTATACTTTCGTCCGACGTGGTTGCGTGATTTAGGTGTGAAGTTGACAAAATCTCGTTGTTTTCTTGATCATTTATTTTACTTTTGCTTATACGTTGCAAAGACTGAGCGCTCTTGATCCTATGTCTTTCGTTGTTTGCAGAATTGAAAGAAATTTGGAATCCGGATGTCTCGTGTGGATCGACGTTATCATCTTCCTGAAGAATGTCCAAAAAGGGATTCTGCTTTGAATGTTCAGTTCTACTTTCGGTTGCAATATTTCTTGGCACAGGCTGCGAGATTTCACGTATTTCCTCCACCGACGATATCAAAGATCTCTTCGAACGATTAGATCCTCTTGCGACGTTCTTGTTCGCAGATTCGTTTATTTCCTTTCCGCTATCAACTTCGTCCTTCACTAATACATTTTTAAAAACATTTCTTTCCGCGATTTTATTACGACGTTTTAGGAACCTTGATGGTGGTTTCAATATTATTGGTTCTGTGTCGCTAGAAACACTATCTTTATTACTGTCACGCATGCGCAAAGAATTATTTTCAAGTAATGTACTCTGCGCATTCGGTGCAGAAGAATTATGTTCATCCACATTAGACAGAGAAAATTTACTTAACCGTGATCTGTTAACGATAGGAGATGCAGTTTTACGCTCCATGGAAGCTCGCTCCCTCTGGATTCTTCGATTCTCTTTAACAAAGGGTGTACTCGAAATCCTTTCCTTCGAAAGACTTTGTAGCTCGTCTTCTTTCAATATATTATCAAAAATATTCGTGTTCGGAGCTTTGCGTTTTTTCTCAAAAATTCTAGGTTTCAATTTCACAATTACGTCTGTGCTTTGGCTATCGTTGGAGCTACTTCTTCGGACCTTATGTAAACGTTTGACGTTGACGTTATACTCCGTCGATGCATTGCTATCCACGGTACTGCCTTTATTTTTTTTTCGTACAGGTTCAGGCACAAGCGACGTTTTAGAACTGTTTAATGCGCTTACGAAAGCATTGCTCTTGGTGTTCCTTGTTTTGAACTTCAAAGAACGCTTTCTTTTCGCAATTCTGGACTCTTCTTCCGACTCCGACGTCGATATTATTCTATTAACAGCATCTAATAAAATATTATAGACGATATAAAACGGGGTAACAAAATTTCACTTATAAGGTTAACGCCGTACCTTTCCTCGAATGATCCCTAGCAACTGGCAACGGAGTCGAAGTGTTTGGCGTTTCCAAAACTTTCCACCATCCGGCTCTGGGTGTGTTAATATCTACCATCGAAATAGAATCCAAGTTAGCAGTTGTTTCGCCAAAGATATCGGGACCCATAGATAGTCGCGCTATCGTATTATTTTCGACATCTTTCCACCAATACGGGCGTTCTGAAACGCAATACAGTACAGGTTAACGTACGTATTTAACCAAAAGTTGTGAGATATGTATATACGTACCATCGCCAAAAATTTCCGTATTAGGATCTAGAATACCAGAACTGTAATCAGATCGGCTGTATCTGGATGAACGTCTATTTTCGATCCTTCGTTTAGCCATAATTTTCGACGACTAACCTCTTAAATGCAGCAACAGAGTTGTTTACAAACGACTTTTTCGTTCTATAGTCGATTCTGAACTTTTTAAATCAATTCTAACGCGGATCGATCTGCTTTAATCCGGGTTGGAATAACATTCCCTCGTACGAAGCTTTGTTTTCATAACAATAATAGTGGATATTTCTTAAAATGCGCCAATATTATTACGCCGGCAACTCCCCATCACTGGATGGACGTCGCGGGAATTTTGGTCATGCGCAATGGAATTTTCCCTCGTGAGATTCCTTTCTGCGCATGCGTAAGCTGACGTCACAGTTACCTGTCATCCGCAACCGTATGAGGAGTCCTCATTCCTCATTTCACTTTCGCATACTATGCTAGATTATGCATATGTGAACTCGTAGATGGCAAAAGCAAACTGACAAGCGCCCTTTTTCTTAATTTTTTACAGTTGTTCAAGGGGAGCTTCAGACCAGTACGAGGGTGTCCAGAGAAAAGGCAAATGTCAGCCTTTCCTTCCCGATCTTGAACCATAATGGAGAACAAAATTGCGCCAAATTTTGTTTACAGAAGTGCACGTTTCAAGATCTGGTCATATTTTAACTATTGAAGAAAAAGAAAATCTTGTTATTATTCCTATGTATGAACGTACTTATGTATACACCTTACATACACCATAGAATTATTATAAAAACATATAACTCAAATTTAATTTATTTATAAAACGTCCTATAAAGATTGTGAGACATGTGTAAAACATGTATGTATTAATAAAAAATCAAAATCATATTTTCCGTGCTTTTTATTTACGTTCTCCTCTCACTTTCCCATTAATTTCCTAATTGTAATAAATTCTAGAATACCTTATAATTTTATTAAGATCTTCAACCATTTCTCTATACATTTTTATTAATGATATTAATAAGTTATAAACGATTACTGGAAGCGATTTTTGTTCCAATATTGCGCTAAAAAGTGCCGTAAAACAGTATCGCCATCTAATATCAGGGATTCGAACTGCGAAAATCGTGCCAGGATCACAGAATGTTATAGGAGGTATCCGGAGTACAGGTTCCCCCACTCCTCCTACTCCTAATACTCAATGTACCTTGATTATTCATTAATAACTCCTTTTCTGGGAATAAAATATGAACTTTTAGAATCGAAGAATATAGTACAGACCCTTGGCAACATTCAAGGACCGATTTTGCAATGCTCCTTGCTCTAATTAATTAGTTATTAGCGATAGATACCTAAGGTGTTGGGTTAAAAGATTCAGAGCAGCGTGCCGACTTCCAAAATCGGTTAATAACTATTTAATAACGCATTGCATGGCTATAAAAACTATCCTCGAATGTTGTCAAGGGTCTTCTGTCAATGCGCCGACTTCCGATATTCGTTAATAACGTCTTAATTACTGGCGGAATGTTTATGAAAACTATCCTTGAATGTTGTCAGGGGTCTGTACTATATTCTTCAATTCTAAAAATTCATATTTTATTCCCAGAAAAGGAGTTATTAATGAATAATCAAGGTAGTGCGTATCAGGAGTAGGAGGAGTGGGGGAACCTGTACTCCGGATACCTCCTATAACATTCTGTGATCCTGGCACGATTTTCGCAGTACGAATCCCTGATATTAGATGGCGATACTGTTTTACGGCACTTTTTAGCGCAATATTGGAAGAAAAATCGCTTCCAGTAATCGTTTATAACTAATTAATTACATTAAATAGTCTATAGAGAAATGGTTGAAGATCTTAATAAAATTATAAGGTATTCTAGAATTTATTGCAATTAGGAAATTAATGGGAAAGGTAGAGGAGAACGTAAATAAAAGGAATGGAAAATAAAATTTTGATTTTTTATTAATATAAACATAAGGAATGTTTTACACATTTCTAACTCCTGATAAACACATTACCACTAAACTATCAAGGGGGTCGAAATGACTCGTTTCGTCATTTGTAGTTATAACTTATTTTTTAATTTTAATGGCATACCGTAAATGATTTAATTTTGTAAAGTACTTTTCTTTTTTTTTTGTTTTGCATATAAAATTCATGCGCTGTATACATTACATGTATCAAAAGAACGAAATTAATCTTATGAACCTTCCTTGTCAACTGAAAAATACTTTTAAGTTCTTTGATGTATATTTAATTTGTTCTCGTATAAAAATACAGTTTAGGTATTCAATAACGATGGATGTGCTGTGTTCGTGTAACTGGTCATTAGCTTAAAAATGAATTTATAGCTGGTTAATAAATTATTGATTTTATTTAACGTGTCGCATCTTATACACCGCCAATTTGAAAGTGATCGATTAATTTGTTCAATATCATGATTATATCTACTTTATACTCTCGAAGGAAATTTGTTAAACGCGGTAGAATGGTTTCTTTGGGAATTATAACTAAATATTTTGTAGCTTAGAAAGTAGTAATAAAACTCATTCCCTGCGTATGATGTATACAATGTGTATAAAACATTTTATACAATATCTTAATGTTCTTATCTATTAGAGCCAGCGTTATCTACAGTTTACAAGAAAATGAATTATGTTATGAAAAAAAAAAAATATACGCACGATAAGTTGCTATTTTGATGTAATGTTACAATAGTGGAAGATGTCACAAATACTAGTTCTGATTACGTCTCGATGTAAATAGAGTATGTATTAGAAATCCTACTTATAATGTACATATGAATGAAAACAAATATTAAATCAGCCTTGGATTAATCTCTTTAATCGGGTACGTTTCTACTTCGCTTTCGTAGATGAACGGGACCTAAGGTTCTTTTTAGTCGCCTGATCAACCTCCGGTAAATCATCGTCCTCGGAGACAACAGATTTCTTCCCTGGAACAATATAAATTTTATATCTATTTTCTAGAATTTTCTAGAATTTTCTAGAATTTCTCTCACCTTCCTTCTTTTTCGGTTTCTGTTTCGATTTTACAGTTACTTGCACGGGGGCTGCATTTTCACGAGCACGCTTAATTTGTCTCGTGATGAGCACGTAAGAAAGGTAGGCTTGGAAGACAACGATAATACTTAAAGCTGAAAATCGTATGACCGGAATGTTGTAGTTTCCAGCCGCATAATCGAATGAATTTTCAACTTGGCTCAAGCCATATAGGAACACTAAAGTTGCGATGGCGAATGTCGCAACGCGTACAAAAATATATATCGTATTTGCGATCAAAAATGCCACTGAAATAAAATTATTTTATAACATTCTGTTAAACCTGCTCTTAATTACTGTAGTGTCGTTGCGATAGAATAATACCTACTTTTTGTTACCTTTTCCTTTTTACTGACAAAGTGACCAATTCTCGCTCCATGGAGTATAGCATCTCCTATATAATGCAAAACCAACAGTATGATCCCTACTTGTTGGAAGCTGTGAAAAATTACGAATCAGTACTCCTGACATTTTAATTTCAAAGTTGTAATAAATATTAAACAAAATTTGATATCGTACTTAAGAACATAGGCTGCGAGAGTAAATAGTAATCCGACAGTGGCTTGGACTATACGGGCTGGAATGTCTTCTTTCTTTATCCTCTGGAAGTATAATTCGGGGTAACAGTGCAGCCAATAAGAAAGCTGACCGATAAAGAACAACTTTGAGAAGAAGGTTAACGGCGCTGGATAGTCTTTCCACAACGAAGTTATGTTCAATATTAAATCTTCTCTGAAAAGACAAATTTCTATTGTATTTAAGCATGTGTACAAAAATTTATGCTCGCCGTTATTAATTTTTTACCTGACAATTATATCTATACCCCAAATGGCGGATAAGGCATAAAATAATACAAGTTGACTGGATTCGTTGAATTTAGCAAGCTTTACCTTGCTGAGGTGAAGCCTTTTAGAAATTTTCTGAAAAATGCATAAGAACGCTGTTACGTACAAATGCTTTGAATAACGAGAAAAGAAATAATTATAAGATACAACTCACATCGAAGATATATTCTTGGAACACGGCGTGCATTACAATTGTTATCAAGAAATAAAAGAATACGGCACAGGCGTCCGTCCAACCGATAACATATTTCATTGGCACAGTTGGGTTTTCGATGTCCGAGGTTACATTGTGATGAATAGCTATGAACATGTACGCCCATGGTGATGTTGCCTAAAAAGTAATTCACACGATGAAGAACAAAAAACAAATACAGTGAAACCTCCGTGTCTGTCCTGCTATGCAATGTTTATTAGGTCCCGAAATATGACATATTTTTAAGTACGGATCGTAAAAGATAGTAATCGCAATTTCTAGGCATAGAATGTGGGGAATCAAACACCATACAATCTACTAGAATTGGCTTCCAGGTTGGAGCCGCGTTCAGAAGACGAGAGAGTCCAACGTTTTGCCAGCATTGCAGCTAGCTTCATCAGGGAATTAAATAATCTGATACTGATCAGAGATTATTTGATTCCCTGATGAAGCTAGCTGCAATGCTGGCGAAACGTCGGGCTCTCTCGTCTTCTGAACGCAGCTCCAACCCAGAAGCCAATTCTAGTAGTAATCACTATGGCCGCGAAAGCCTAAAAAGTATTAACTGTACAATCTGGTTTAACACATTTACATGCGTAAAATCAGAGACGAGTCAACGAAACACATTTGCAAGGAGACTCGATATTACTGTCCGATCTGTTCTGATAAACCTCCGTTATGTATCAGGCTTTGTTACAAATCCTATTATAAAGATGATTAATTATGTTGCTATAAAATTTTGTTATAAATACACGACGAAGTTGATTTTTGCTCAATTTAAATCTGTAAAAGATCATTCTCTTTAAATAATAATTGATGCATAATTTTTGTAGTATTTTTATCGAGTTTTTTTACATTTGTACATTTATGTTTGTGGGCACAAAAAATCTGCTTGTTCAAAGGCCTGTATGTTATAATATATTGAAAGTAGGACGAGCATACTCGTTTTGGCAACGCGTAACACCCTGCCAAAGACGAGTATACTCGTCCTTGGCAGCGACTGGGCGAAGATCAATTTACCGTGTACATAAATACGTATGGATCATTCGGTACCGGTGTTACCGAGTAACATATGGTTATTTGATCGACGATAAATAAAATATATCAAACTCTCATCGAGCAAACGTATACGTCGTTCGTTTAATTGCGTTGAATGAAATTAGATACAAGACATGAAAACAGATGCATAAGATATATAAATGTCATTGATATTGAGAAGTTGAACACTGACCTGCACCATTAGACCAGTCACAAAGATCATAGCCACACAAGAAACGATATCTCCATGGTTTTGAATGATAAACTCATGGCTGAATATCGGAGGATTCTTATTCGAACTTTTGCGGCCTTTTATCGCAACCATTTTTACAAGAAAACCACCGTTTCCCCGGGCAGACGATGTTCGATCACCCACAGAACCAACGTCGTCGAATGACTTTTACCAACTACCGACACGAATAAAGAAAGCCGCATCCAATTACACTGACACGCACACACATCGGAAACCAGCGCACAAAGTGACTGGCCAACGTTGCACTATGTGGCGCTTTCTGTCCTTACTTGTGTCACCACGGAAATCAAAAGAGTATCGAAATCATTTCTACACGTTGTCGATGTCGTGTATATTACGATATCTTTATGACAGCAATTTCAATGATAATTTTTTTTGCAATACCACATTAATCACTCGACACATAAACGTTTGAGCGTGCATTTATATGGACGTTATATTGTTCCCAAGAGCGATAAAGATTGCGGGTACAGCTGATAAGTTTAGTACTGTTACCGTGAATGACCGAAATTGGAGAATGTCAACTTTCACCGGTGAATGTCAACAGATACCAAATACGTCGGTGAAAGATCGAATATTTCATTACATTGTTGTACATTCGGACCCTCTACGGTGTGTGTCGACAATCACAGATATGCTCTGGTGGAGGTCCAAAACAGAAGAGTCAAAAAACAAGCGACTGGCTCTCTCCCGCCAAATCCTTTGTTCTGCTCGGAGTCAATCAGCTTTGTCAGTCTTATGCAAGCTTTGATAACGCGAGCAACGTTTTCTTAATTTTTTTCCCGATACCCTAATTTATACTAAATGGATACTGCAGTAAATCGTGATCTTTTTCTAACCCAGACCTAACCCAGACTTATTCCAGACCTAACCCAGACCTAACCCAAACTTATTCCAGACCTAACCCAGACCTAACCCAGACCTAACCCAGACTTAATTCAGACTTATTCCAGACCTAACCCAGACCAATTCATCGCTGATAACGGGGGTTAGGTCTGGGTTAGGTCTGGGTTAGGTCTGAATTAAGTCTACCCTGGCGTGTCTTCCGCCCCTGGAGCTCCTCGCTTGGAGAAACCGACAAGTGTACCGTCACTCCAGGGAGCTCCAGGAGGCTGGGAGACCGCCAGAGGAAAGGAGGCAAGCGGTCGAGGAGACGAGGCGCCATGCCCAACGGACCGTTGTATTTATGTGGTTCCAGCAAATGATTCCGGCTGGAGCCACGCAACGGTCCGTTGGTGCAGTCCTGCCACATTGGCAAGAGTGGCAGGACAAACCGGGTAGGCTGTCCTACAGGATGACACAGGTACTCACCGGGCATGGTTGCTTTGGTGAGTACCTGTGTCGAATCGGGAAGGAGGCGACGGCGGTGTGCCACCATTGTGGAGGACCCCAGGACACGGCGCAGCACACGCTGGAAGTCTGCCCAGCGTGGGCAGATGAGCGCCGTGTTCTGGAGCAGGAATTGGGAAGAAATCTCTCGCTGGCTACCATAGTGGGAAAGATGGTGGCCAGCGAGAAAACCTGGCAAGTGGTGGCCTCCTTCTGTGAAGTTGTTATGTCACAGAAGGAGGCCGCCGAGCGGGAGCGCGAGCGGACCGCGCATCCCGCTCGGAGAGGGAGGGCTCGGAGAGGGGCCAGAGCGAGGCATCCTTCGCCTCCTGGCCCCCTCCGACGCCCTTGAGGTCTAGTGGGACCTCCAGAAGTGGGGCGGCCCGCCAGCACTCTCCTCCGACCACCACGATATCGGAGGTCAGGAGATTGGCAGGCCGCCCCTGGGGGTTGCAGGTGCTCGGTGCAAGGGGCCCGAGCACCGAAGGCAGCCCCGGGGCTGCGGGCGTCGGGTGACCTGGCGTCCGTGGCGGAGAAATCAGGGGGGGGAAGGACATGTCGTCCTTCCCCCCGGGATGAGCCTCGACAGGCAAGGCGCGGCGGGGGACTCTGTGATGTCTCACTAGAGTTCCCGGTCCCTCGCCGCAGCGCCGGAGGACGGTCACCGTGGGGTTTTAGCCGGTAAGAGTCCGGCACTACCCCGAGGCCCCCCCTACTTAGGGCCTCGGGGTGTCCATGAGGATTTCCCCACGTACAAAAGGTCTGAATTAAGTCTGGGTTAGGTCTGGGTTAGGTCTGGATTAGATCTGGGTTAGGTCTGGGTTAGGTCTGGGTTAGGTCTGGGTTAGATCCTTTCAGAAAGAGAGGCGAAAAAGTTACGTCACCCTTGTGACGTTTTATAGCGACTGAATTACGGGGAAGAAAATATAAATCTCCAACATGTTCAACACTCACCATTAGTGCATGGTGAATGTCAACATTTACCGGTGAAAGTCGACATTCTCCAGATTTCGGTGTTTCACTGTAACAGTACTATTTTAATAATCTAACAGTCGAATGCTACGAACAAACATTGAATATTTGAGCATTCGAAATTATTTAAATAACACTATTCAAAGAATAAAATTATTTTAATATAATCCCACGAGGGGGTCCGGGCCAATACGTTTCGATGTTTATAAGATACACTTTATTGAGAGTATTAGGTACATTTTTAGTGGTCACGATATACTTATACATACGCAATTTATGCACCAGTTTCTAGAATTGTGCAATTACCACAAGTATTTCGTGAAACGTTTAACTATCGATGAATAAATATAGTTATGCGACGGTAAAGTGAAAATACATATTCAACAGTTCGATGTCGGAACAAAATAATTTCTGTATGCTACTTATTCTGCCAGAGATAAACTGTAAATTCATTGATCAACAATGACTCGAAAATATACATCTGTAATCGTAAAAATAATATATTTCTTTCAACTTTTATATCTTTATTACGCTATTGGTTAATCGTCAATGGTATGATATTAACGCCTGTGTATTCTTTTTTTCTTTTTTTTGTATATTACTGCTTGTTCGTGTCAGCATGATTTGATGTTCGTTCGTATATGGTTTTTAGGTGAACACACGACGTACGACGAAATTCGGAATATGCACGTAGAAACGTGCACGAAAACATTTTATATAACTATAAGTTTTATATTTACGCGCGAAGGCGGAACACGATAAATGGCGTACACAACAGCCATTCGTTATTTCAACATCGTTATTTTGATCTGCGTCTTGTATTACGATTGAAAAAAATCTTTTTTAAAGCATAGGTTATACTTAACGGATACGCTTTAAGTATAATTCACGTTTCATTCGTCATCGTCATCGCGCAATTAGGCCAAAATAAATTTATGTATCCACAGTCGACGGTGCAAAGAGGGTGATCTTCAAAAGTTTATAGTTCCTTCGAGGGATATCTTCGTAAATATTTAAACATTTTATTATATAGTAGTTGTTTGTCTTTAACGGTTATTAGCGTCGCTTATGCATATGCTTTTTCAACAACATCTATTGTCTTTATAGTTCTCTAAACATTCGCATCTTTAGCAACGACGTCAAACACATTGACTGCCACGTCACCCAATACATCGGGCGACAGAACTTTCAACAGCGAAGCTAAAAGAAAATAAATTCAAACAGGCTTCATAAATTTCAGCGAAGCTGTTACCGAAGCAGTTTACAATTGTCTGAAATCAAAGTTTTCGTTTTCGTAAACAATTTTACGGTCTTGGACTTGGCAGTCGACGTGTTGAACAAGTAATCCGCGCAATCTTTCTTTAAATACGTATACACATCTTTGTTATTAGCCTAGTTTAGGATTCAATGACAAGTATTATACCATTATATTCTTCGTGCAGTGTGTATTCTCTAATATATCTGGAAAAGGTTGCTCTTTCTTTCAAATCAACACTTTATCGACTATCGCTACAGAACTGTTACATTTCAAAGCTTTCAAATAATAATCGTAAGTTGTAAAGAGCCTTCTCTCCTGCGCGGCTCGTATTTTACACAGAAACGTATACGTGCGTCGTTAATCGTTAGAAAATGTTATTTTTTTTTCCTCAGCAAGTTTCTATTAACATTATTAGTTCGTATCGGTGATATTAGTCAAAATTCACGATATACGAATGAACTCGTAAAAAGGTCACGATCGTTCGTACTGTAACGTCATGAGCTTGGTTTCTAAAATTTCTTTAGGAAATAGTAAAGTCCTACTGTACACACGAGAAAACAATTACGAATTTAATATTCGTACGACTCGTCGTGTTTAAATATATGAGAAATATACGAGTACAATAATAACACGAATTAAATCTAAATACTCTTGTGGTCACAAGCCTTAAACATTAGCAAAAATCTTTTTAATGTTTACACGCAACCAGTACGACTTAGAGGTCTTTGGTTTTGCCCCCGAAGTGTCGTCTGACGTTGCAAATTATGTTTTGAGGTAGATAAGTATATTCTTCAAATAGCTTTTCACAGCTATCGGTAAAGCTAAACCAAAGGATAAAAGTTTCTCGTCAAAGAAAAAATGCCACGTTAAGTTTAAATTTTTTATGTATCGAATTTCCCCGCTCCGTGAGAGTTTTTTTTATCCGACTTGTGATTCATGTTTAGAACTGAAAGGTTTAACGATGAAGTAGCACGATGCATTCTAAAAAGTATTGCTTTTATTCTAACGAACTCTTGTTCGAAGTTACCGTGAAAGTATCGAGCGCCAAACGTGTCGTTCCGCATTTCAAAATTCGCACGATCGCGATGAAGTTACTCTGACCGATATCAACATTCTATACAGATGAGTGTAACAAACGCGATGTCGAGTGTGTCGAGAATGTCTCGTAAAGATTCATCAAGTACGAAAACCTGAAATTTACCGAGACTCGAATATCGCGTCGAGAGATTATCGTCACCATTTGGTGTCCATCTTTCATCATCACATTCAACTGTGGTTACATCTTTTAATTGTATTACACCATTCAAATATTATATACTATATTAATTTTATATCGTCGTTTACCTTACTCTCAAAACAATACCAATGACAATAAATATTTAACACTGCCCGTTATAACAATATAATCTTTCATCGTAATCAATGAAAATGCCATCTAGATTTTCCTAACTCGTTTTTTGTTTCCTTAACCTATGAAGGGTATACTTTACCTCCGCATTTCAGGTACTATCTTTGTACCTACTTCTCACCTGAGTTTAAAACCGCGTGAAAAAAACACATAACTTCGATATATTCGGAACAAAATATTACTCTGTAATTCTTTGTCATGACAATGATGTGCAATAATTTTCTATTTATTTAGATTTTGTTTCACATTCAAGATGCTTGGCGCGCGTCTTGTTATCAAACAACGAAACATACAGACGAAGGGTGCGCGTACACATTGCAATTTTGCAATCGTTGATAAAATACTTAACTTACATTAAATCCCGCAGAACGCTCGTATTCTACGAACTTTTTTCTCTAAAATTTGATCTCTCAACTCATAAATAATAACGGAACAGGATTATCGTAATGCCATACAATACTGTAATACTCTTCAATGAATTCTACTTTTCACCATTTTAACCGTGTACAATTTACGGAATATTACCTTACACCGCATACCGTGACGTGCAATTTGTTGTTTAAACGAGGGGATCGTTATCGAGATCCATCTCTTCGACGGTTATGTAAAGACCCTCTTCCTCGTACGTAGACTCGTGCTTTGCTAAAACTTTTAGTAACGGCCGGAGTTTCATCCACCACTGGTATGTTGGAATGCGATGCCTATAAAATTAAAAAGAAAAATAATACTTGACGTAAAACTGTTCGAGCTAAGCACGTATATCTGTAGTTTGTATTAAATTTTATGCACTCACTCGAAATCAGTATCTTCGATCAGATCTGAGAATGGTGTAAATCTGTACTGCCTTCGCACTATACCGATCATAACCGCAGTGTTGGCATCCATAGTTCTCGTTTGGCCTTCTGCGTTGGTATTTTTCTTTAATTGTTCGCTGAACCATTCGACCGCCTTAGAACCCATCTTTGTACCCAAATTTCGGTCAAACGGCGTCGGTGAACCACCTTGTTGCATATGACCTAGAAAAATATTTCTATTGTTTGTAAAACGATGTTGCAAAAAATTATAGTATATTGTAGCGTTAGTCAACTGTCAAATGCATACCAATAATGTTCATTCTACAACTGAACAGACCCTTTCCTTCCTCGCTAAATAGTCTCTGCATGAAATCTGTATTGTAATTCAAATTGGCGTTCTCATTTCTTAGAATAAGACCTCTTTGTACGCCCTCGGACATCTTGGCGGCCATCGCGATGACATCTTGATTTAAATCTTTGATATTAAACTTTTCCTCGAAAATATATGCTGCGTCGGATCCACCGGCTAATCCAGCAACTGTAGCTAAATAACCGCAATAGCCACCCATAGTTTCGATAATAAATACTCGGCGTTTTGTACCCTGCGCCGATTGACGGATTCGATCACAGATCTAAAAATAAACATGAAGTCACGATCCTAACATTAAAAAATCATTGACTAATATTAAGAAACTACAATTAATTTTACCTCCGTAATTTCATTTAAAGCAGTATCACAACCTAACGAAAATTCTGTCCCAGGAACATTGTTACTGATAGTCGCAGGAATCATAGCAATAGGAATTCGAAATTCTTCGTACTTATCCCTAGCTTTGTAGAAAGTAAGCCCTGTTTGGTAGCCCTTTCGAAAGGAAGTAATGGTTTTATAATAAAAAAAAATACAGTTGCTCCAAATAGCGTTGCTATCAAGTGGCTTTTAACGATCGTTACCTCAAATCCTCCTATAATAAGTAAAGCTTGAATTCCAAATTCCTTGAGCTTCTGAGCAATTTGCGGTAACTGATCTTCCTTCGGCGGAGTACGTTTTGTTCCTAAATAAGCACCACCTTGAGCTACCCATCCGGTAACAGAAGGCCAATCCATCAGTTTGAACTTTCCGGACGTGAGACCCAATATTCCATCGCAAATACCGTAAACCTGGAAATATATGCTGTGAGATTTCTACTATAAAAATCAAGAATAAAAACAAACAATTATAATACAATACCTTGTCGCCCCGATAAATACAGTTTCTAACAAAGGAACGCACCGCTGCATTCATACCGCAAGAAGGCGATCCTATATGCATTACACCTAACGTGTAGTGTTCCTGAAACAAAATTTTCTAATAATTCGACGGAAAAATTTGTCGTTGATCCATGCAGCGTACACATAAAACACGAACACATTCTGTAGTCTGACGTAATGTTCGGTATTAATTATCGTATGATGCTTATGCTCATTCCCATCCGCTTAGCAAAACACTTGCTACGTACAAAAAAAAAAATACATGAAAATTATAGTAGTAATAATCTGATGATGTAAAAGTTGGTTAACTCACTTGTCCACATAAAGTGAATTGCTAGTTTAGAAGGAAAAGATGAAAAGTGTTAGAAAAGGGCTGTGCACAACTAGGCGTGAACGATATTCAGCAAAAAATAAAAATAAAATGACACTCATAGCTCTTTCTAAACAAATTTACCTTTGTCAATGCGGGGCCATTACTTTCCTGAAGCAATATTAAATAATACATATAATATAGGTAATTGTCCACTTCCGTGTACGTGTATGTTAATCATTAGAACTGAAAATCTTCATATTACTCTTGTTTTTCAGCGGTTATTTATTAAATTAATAGTTCGATAAATTCATATTTGCATAGTTATTGATTAATAGCTCCGACAGAAGATGTTAAGTTCATGGTAATTCTAAATACTATAATAGTAAATATACGACGATAACATACTTTATGCGGGTCATGATCCACGGGCGCCTTTAGACGAGTCAACATCTTGTACGTCTCTAAATTACGAGCGAATCCTCTAAAAATAGTTTTGATGATGTATAATACAATTCGTAGACAAATATATGTTACAGACAATTTAGCTTACTTTCCACGAAGTTGAACGGCAAGGTCCCAGTTTTTATCGGCCATAGCTTGTGCTACTGCTTTTGTACGACGAACGCACTCCATAAGCGGTAACCTAACCGCTTGATTTCCGTCTAATGTAACGACACAAGCTTCAGTCTCCGGTGTTGCTTCCATCAAAGTCATCACGGATTCTGCACCCATTCGACAACCCTATGGAATATTATTAAATTCATAAAATGTTCTCCAATTAATCAGAACTAATGCTGATACTGTTCGAATATCTTTGATCAATTAATCATGCATATCAATTTAAAGAAAGCACTAACCAAAACTCTGTCAAAAGCCGATGGATTACCACCTCTTTGAACATGACCAAGCACGGTGATCCTAGTATCTTGTTGTAGCTTTGCAACGACGACATCGTGAACTTTCTCGGCAGTAATTGGCTCGCCATTCCTGTCCACGGCTCCCTCAGCTACGATAATAATATTAAGTCGTTGTCCAGTGAGCCGTTCCTAGGAAATAAATATTCCCAATCTTGAAATGTTTACAGAAGGCTCAAATGGCGAATCGTGTGAACAATTAAAAGCACAAATGCCATCCACAGAATAATCTCAGCTAAAGGGAAACGAATTTTAAATTTAATGAACCTGATACGTGGACATCAAGTAAAATAATATCAATGAACACATATGATTAATGCACATTACGTTACCATACGAAAAACCTGTTAACGTTAGTTAAATTCAAAAATGTTTAATTAACGTGCACCTAAATAGTGTATAAAAGCACGCTACACAGAGTAAAGCTTACCGTGAGAAACAAAGAGATAACTAAAATGATCAAAGAATATCTGTTTCCATCTGTTACCGAACTAGAAACGATAAAGTATAATATTTAAAGAAAAAATTATTTCTCTGCGTATAGTAAACAATAGGGATATACAGCTAACTTTATTTAACCGTGTAAAAAATTATAAAAAAAAAAAAAAAAAGAAATTTCGAACCTGCAGCAATTTTCTGCACAGCTTGCTTGGCCAATCCTGCTCAGGTGGCCACTCTGGGATGAACACAAAATCAGCTTCGCAACATATGGCTGCCACTAGAGCCAGGTAACTGTAATAGTATGTTATAAAAGCTAGCTAAAAATGTTAAGATAATATGAAACGATCGATAACTATTTTAAATCAAAGAATTAATGGTTTTCGTACAGGGCCAATAAAAAATATAAAGATCCCGGCTGTTTCCGTAATATCTATGAACAACTGTTACGCGCAAAATTTTAATGTATCTGATCAGTAATTAGCATACTTTTATTTCATCGCAAAGTCTAACTACATCGATGAAGGAGCAGCACACGTTTAATAATGAATGATATGAGATATATAATAATGTCTGGCCATGGTAAGATTTTATTGTAGGTAGATATATGTCTGTAGGTATTAATGTAATGATCTATCAAGGACGTGCCTGTCGCAAAGCTTCGCAAAGTTCCTCGACCCAATCACCTGTCGGTGGTGCTTCAGGTATAAAGGAATAACATGCTTCCGAAGATAAACTTGAGGCTAACGTCAGATACCTGAAAGACTCTATCTTTATTATCTTTCCTATATTAAATTTAACTTATTTAAATTTGTTCGTATTGTCTTAACGAATAATTTGATTCTGTGTACAATTGGAAAGAGGAAATAAGTATAATATGAAGTGGCAGTTTTTCTTTTTGTTGTGTGACATGAACAACACAAGTAAGCAATCAGAAATACACGAAAAAATGCAAATTATAAAATTTGTTAAATTAAGTTAGTGAAATACAACATTGTGACCAGAGATTTCGAAAATTCCTAATCAACATGCCTGCTCCAACTTTCTACATAGTTTATCAGGCCAGTCAGCAGGAGGTGGTGACTCCGGGCAGAAAACAAAATCTGCTTCTGCAGCTAAAGCACCCACAATTGCCAGATACCTATCCAAAAGTTAACCAAACCTATAGATCGTATTACAGGACTGAACGTTATTTAATTAATTAAAAACTACCATTTCAACAGTGCATGTCTTTTATGCCGCTGAAATATCAATATTTCTCAGAATACAATTAAGATTTTTTTAATTATTATAAAATAAGTAAATAAATAATATGTATTGTTTCTCTCACCGAAACAAACGATACAAGTATATATCCGCTCGGTAAATATTTTCTAATGACGCGTAACAGTTAACTTACCCGCAATGGCGACCCATAACTTCCATAATGAATGTTCTTTGATGAGAATATGCAGTACTGACGATCGCATCGATGCTCTCAATAATACGATGCAACGCAGAATCGGTACCAATGGTCATATCGGTTCCGCAAAAATCATTGTCGATCGAACCCACCATACCGACGATATGCAAGTGTTGAAACTTATCCGCTTGCTCCGCAGTTATTTCACCTAATGATCACGGAATATCATAAATATATGCAATAATTGTAATAAAAATTTGAGCAAAAATCACTTTGTCCTTACCAGTCTGTGCTAACTCTTTTAGTAAATCAGCCCATTCTTCTTTGAAAAGGTTTGCACCGGTAAGGGAACCATCACCACCAATTACAACTAGATTAGTTATTCCGCGAGTTACTAAATTTTTAGCTGCTTTTCTGCGACCAGAGCGTTCTCTGAATTCTTTGCATCTAGCAGAACCTATTACTGTACCACCCTAAAATGCACATATGATTAGTATGTACCTTATACCATCGCTCGTGATGATGTAACAGAAAGTAGTATGACTGCATACATACCCTATGAATGATGCAAGATACAGAGGACCAAGATGCCTCCACAATATTATTTCCGCCATCCACCATGCCCTGATAGCCTTCTTTGATAAAGAAAACTTTGCATCCTAAATAAATCCCCATTCTAACGACTGCTCTCACCGCAGCGTTCATTCCTGTGAAATGTATCGCAATAAACATATGATTAAATATACTTTGCATAATATTTATATTCCATTGAAGCTGTATTTTTCTTACCTTGGGAATCACCTCCACTGGTAAAGACTGCGATGCCTTTACCTTTGTGACTACCAGGCTTTATAAATCTTTGTGCTGCTAAATCTTCTGCCATGTCTAGACCGTAGTATTGCTTATGTCTCTGCAAAGTAAATAACAATAATACTTTATGACACATTATCGGTAAACATTGATTTGTTTGCCTGTGTTATAGACTCATCGACTTGAACTTCTGTAACGTCCATGGTATTGTAACAAAGATCCATGGGAATGTGCATTGGAAGGCCAAGATAATTCCGTGAAAACATCTAATCAAGTTTTTTATCAATATGTTAACTAATACAACCGTGTAACAAAAAGTGTAATTCATCGTATGTATCGTAGCTATTTCATACATAACTCACTTGTGGAAAAATTGTAGAAAGTTTCAAATTTTGCTCGAGAGGTTTTCTTTTTTTACTTATTTGACTATTACTTTCAATTTTGACATCTCCTGAAAACCGTATACCTTGCATATGTCTAACAGAATTTTAATCTATACTCTCTAAACTTAACTCTACATTATTTTTTATAGTTCTGATAAACTTCAAGTTAATCTCTATGATAATTTTATGGTTAATATGTTACCTTTTGTTGGAATTAAAGACTGAATGGAATCCTCTTTTTCCACATGGTCTTTGGTTAGACAAGTACATAATGTACTACTATTATTTACAGACATGCCTCGAGAAAAATGTGTGCAACGAATTTAAAAAAAAAAAATTAAAAGAGTAATATGTTACATGTACAAAGAATATAACCTCGGATAAACAAAAAATAAAAGTATTAACATTAGAAAACTGTTTTATTGCAACATGAACATAGGCTTGATGCAATTTAAATATGGACTTATCAACTTAGAGATGTATTCATATTTACAAATTCTTCTATTTTCGGATACGATGTTTATTATCTTTATAACATAAAATTGAAACGTACATTCTAGTTTTGCTTTAATAGCAACATACATTGCATAAGTATCGTTTCGTAGCGATGTAATATGTGACGTGAAATCGTAAAATTAAATTTATAGATTATCGTATCTATTAGGCATCGTGAATGAAGCGAAACGCATCCACACCAGGTATTATTTTCTCAAAGGGCATTGCAACACAAAAGTTCTTCGAGCAGTCCTTCATATTTTAAAATAAAATAGCATGTGTACAAAGAATCAATGGAATCTGGCACAGACTCAAATTGCCGCGCATCAAAACATCAGAACAACAGCAATACGCACAGTATAGATCATTTGAATTAGATTGTCTAACAACGGGATATTTTCTCTACGAACACCACTATACGTACAGTTGTCGATATAATTTATAAAACAGGCAAATCGATACGGTACGTTCACGCGTTATTTTATTCAATTTTGCTAATCGCGATCGAGAACTGTTTGTCCGTTGCAATGTGTATACGATGTAATGTCACACTGTCACTGACAATCAATCGGACAGGGTGGATCATCCATTATCGTTGAATGTCACACAGGTAAAGTAGGTCTTCGTTCTACTCACCTAATGAAAATATATCCGTTTACGATGAAAATCAGAGCGGGGACGATCCTCTTGATCTTAAAGTGAATGAAGAATTCGCGGTCATCCGACTAAAACGTCAGATACCGCTTCCACGTCTTGTGCCTGACTAAAACTGAAGGTGACCTTTATCTGTGCCTTCTGTACGAAGCCCTCCCCCACCAAACGGTATCGGTTGCTTCTCGCCCCACTCCATAATAGAATTAAACTTAGGAAACGTCCGTAGATGGTGTTAGTGGCACGTTCGTCCACCAATCACCGGGCTTCGTCGCTCCCGCTGCGTTCCCGGAAACTATTTTAAATCTTGTCTACTAAAAACTTTGACATCGAACGTTATCTATGTGTCAAAATCGTTTGTCAATAAGGATAGACGATTGGTTAGGAGTACGAAAATAGCAAAAGAGCCAGTATCCTCGTACGCCAACATGTCCTAACTCGATTCGCAACATTATGAAATTACTCCATACCCAAGCATTCGAACACATTTTGGCCTGAGAACCAATTTGCACTATAAATTCTTTTATATGACGCTTAAATATGCACAATTATCCCACGCTGAAGAACACTGGTACAAAGGAAGAGGATTCGTCGCGGATACGTGTCGGTAGCCTCGTAGTTACTTACCTCCGTTTCCTAGAATGTTTCGTCATCGCGCATCACCAATCGACCCGATTTTTTGCCGGAAAGAATTCGATGATTCCATTCGTTGCTTCTTGGTGTTATTTATAAATGGCGCTAGAACTTCGTTGCGTCTTCCTTTTAATCTTGCTCTTTTATTAGCGTTTATTACTGTACGATTAAAACGACATTAATCTATGACAATCTAGATAATTGACGAACAACAAACCCATGATCATGGAACAACAAAAACCAGAAACGATTAAAAATGATTAACATTTTTCGTCTCTTTATCTATCGCGATCACCGCCCGATGGCTACGAACAGCAATGGATCCTCACGAGATTACTACGCATAAAAAATCCTTGCAACATCTAACCGTGGCTTACGCAAGCTCTGCTAGATAACGTCCCAAAGGCCAATATAAGTCTTAATTACTCTTAGTAACAAATTGGAATAAAATTTCGATCATTTAAATTCAAGCATTTAAAAAAATTGAAATTTTTAACAGTTCATACTGTACACGTATTGTACTTGAAAAAATCTAGCTGAAAAATAATAAAAAAAAGCTTCCCAAATCTGTTTGCAAGACAACAGCGACAAATAAATAATTCTGGGTTTAAAATAATTTGTAATTACCTATTATTTTCCTTTTCTTGGTATTTATGGGAACGCCCCTAGCAATAGGCAATCCGATCTGACGCAACCTTACGCTTTGAAGACGTGGAATTCGTAATATATAGTTAAAAACACCTCCATAATTGGTGGTCCTTAATATTATTCATAAGAGTATGCTAAACACTCATCTTCGAACAGAACGGGATAAAGACAAGCAAAGAAACAACTAACGAACTAATAAATCGAATGCCTCGTGGACTACAAAGCTGCAATAAAAAACAAACGAACACGCAAAATTTCTATTATGCATTAACTAAAAACATACTAGTGGCCGGATAACTTTAGCGAGGCTAGTTTTGCTTCAGTCTCTAAAAAAAACTTTTTTTCCTTTTACACATACATTAAGTTTTTATTTACAAATTGTTATATTTAATTATAAAGTAAGCTAATAAATACTCGTTTAAAATAAGTATTCAATTAACGTATACTTTCTCAACTTGTAATTCTCCACAAAATTTGCTTAATACTTAAGGTGGCCGGATACTTTTGTGACCAACAGTAAAATAAAAAAAAAAAAATGAAAAAAGAAAATAGTATTCGCGTCGCATACAGACGACGCAGGTATCATATTTAGGAAAACTCTCAAGGTATGGCCGCGGAAGCTTGAACGCGTCGATGTCCGACGATCACGATCGTCGAATAAGAAAACCAGTCATTCAAGATCCGAGACTTCTCGAATTTCGACGCCATCACCTGGGAATAACGTTTCTACGTACCGACCTCTACGTACTCGACGAAAACGATGCCCACGTCCGATTCAGGGACTCTCAACCACGTTCTGAACGTTAAAAAAAAAAGAAAGGAATAAGTCGTGTTCGACTACGTCGATTCACCCAACGATCGTTTCGAAGCTTTGCAACACGATCTTACAAGGGTTGAGACTCGCTGATCCGACGGTCCTCCTTTTCGAATTCTCTTGCTGCGAGACGCCTGGCACTTTTGCTTTTGATTCGAGCGGGGAAAGCCATTTTTTCTTTACATTCCTAATTTTGTTTCATTTCATAGTAGATCGGCTACTCATAGCAAAAAGATCCTCTTCTACCAGTAATGCGTATAAATTGTGCAAAAAACGTAGCATGATTAATCTTAGGTAGGCCCTTCTTTTTTTCCGAAAAGGCACGTACATATACATAGTACTTCATATATGTATATATATGTATGTATAGTATCTACATAATGCGTAATCGCGTGTACAAGTATACATGTAGACGTATCTTCGGACACGAATAAACAAAATAAGGGGAATACGTCTAATACGATGATACTCATAATCAGCAATTGTAATCGATTAATGGTTAAGGCGACGAAAAATTTGCCGGGAGCGTTGCGTTCTATTTTTCGTCGATCCCCGTTTATCACCGGTTCCGAGTTCCTTTTTTCGCGACGTCTTTGCCCCGAACGCCAGCCCATCGACTCCCTTCCATCGTAATTCCGATCACACCACGGATGGAAAACAAAAAAATATCACCACACGCTGTACACGATCCGTAAACTCGGAATAAATTTCTTCTCCCATGTGCCTTTCCTCGTTCGAGTCAGGGTGAACAAAAGTCGAACCTAACCTCCTACCTACGCTAATCCTTTCTAACCTAGGTGCAACGAACTTCGAACCAACAATAACGAAGATGACGGCGATGACCGATGATAGTAGTAACGCTAATAGTAACGAAGAATCCTTATCGCATAGGAACACTTGTGCTCACACACCTGCGTAACGTTTTTCAAACCAAATTCTAGAATCTGTACTCGGAAACACTGTCGGGGAGCCATTCACGATGCTCGAACTGGAAACAAATTTTTCGGTAATCGTGCCGGTAATTTATTATCGGCATTCAAGGCTCGAGAATAAGTTCAGATTTTAGACAGTTAATTCCAGTACAGATTTCAACTTGGCAAAGAAGATTGTCTGTAAGCATCGCAACGAACGTGCTCTCTTTCTCTCTTTCTCTCTCTCTCGCAACAACTACCGGTACATCGTCGCTGGATTCAGTATAGGAAACATGTACTTCGGTACAGGCTCAGGCTATGCTCGCCTAAGTCAGCGTTGGGCAAATTTTAATCAAAGTAACGATCGGCAATTACGATTAAAATGGATAATGGTTAATCGGTCACGAGGGTAGACGATTAAATCACTCGCTACGATCGTCGATCAAAGTAATCGTTATCAGTGCTTTAACAAGGTGGAAAGAACACTTGTTCATGGCATTACAATTTTATCTTAATAATAAATGGTCATCGGTTCGCCCCTCGTGCTTAAAATTTTAGCTTTGACAGACATTTGATACAGATTTTTGTACAGTAATGCAAAACATTTACGTACATATGTTTTATTACTGTACCAAACGTAGAAATATTTAGAAAACACCAAAACTTTTGTGCTAACATTAAAAAATGTAACTTTGTTACGATGGCAAGTGACAAACGATTAATTCAATCATCGATCATCGTGTTCGACGAACGTTAAACGCAGTCGGTGCTAACTAAATTTTTAATTTAAAAAAAATTCTATAGATCTTATTTTAGTTTTAGAGTAGAGGTAATCGATTAATGCCCAACTCTGGCCTAAGTCCTTGTACACTGTTGGCTCTCGCATTTCGTTCACTTCTATCTCCGATTCATCATAATTCTCGCTATCACCGAGCCCGATGGTATCCCAGAACCCGATGATATTGCTGAGGCAAGGCAACCGAGGTTATAGTGTTCTCTTCTCTCAGACATTTTATCAGAATTTATTATTTCGTGTAAACGTTTATAATAATTATAATTTACAATTACGATGGTTGATGATAAATACAAATAGAACAACGTAAGTCGGGACGAGGAAATCAGGTAGGTTCAACGGATAAAACAGGTATCGGAAGTGGTTTACGGAGGCTAGCTTCTTCAACGAGTGGAACGAGACAATATCCGACGAATCAAGGGACATAGTAAATCGGAATGAAAGACGATGCGTTTTGTCGTACGTAATTATAACGCAAAACGATAAAACATTTTGACAATCGATATATTCATTGTAAACCCTTGACACGATTTAATAAAAAATACGAACGGGTGGGGGAGGATGGCAAAGGAAGATGGCGCAGGAAGAGACCAAAATAAGCGAATCGTAGTTAGGATAGATCTCTGCAACCTGCGAAGAATATTCGCTCTTTTTTTTAATGTATCGCGTTAATTTGCCATGATGGTTATACATATATATATATATATGTTTAAAAAATAATAATAAATAAATAAATGAAAAGGCGTAACATTTACATATCTTAAAACTGAAGAAAAAAAAAAGATACCGCAAGGCGATAAAAGACCGAGCGTCGATTGAATCGAATTGACGTTTTTTTTTTTTTTATTGAGGAACAGAGGAATACGCGTTTTTGGAACGGTTTGTTGAACGAACGTCGACGATTCGGGAATTTGAAAAAGGACGAAGGTAAAGGGGGAGGGAGGTGGGGGGTGGAACCATGAATACCGGTACCAGCGAAAAAATGGTCGAATAGTACAAATATAGCGTTTGGACCTGCTGCGCGAGATCGAGACGAGTATCGTGTAACAGGCAGCAAACGAATGAACTCGTTACCTTGAATATGATCAGGGTTGTATAATATCGTGACGTAACAGCTACCCCGGTCCCGCTCAGCTGGCCCATCTTTAATAAACTGGTTTCAAGGATGCTCTCTCCGAAGATCTTTCTGCACCCCTTCATCGTTTCATTCTCACTTTTTAGTCTCTCTTGCATCGGTAACTGATACATTGACGATAAATAACGTAGAAAGCGCGCGGCTCGATCAGCGTTTGCGAATGAAATTCCCATCGATCGCGATAGCAAATCCACTACTGCCCCACCATCGATTGCCCGATGTAATCAATCGCGTGGAAACCGTACGAAATCGATCTTACGGCTACCTTTGCAAAATCGACTCTTTTTCTTTTTTTTTTTCCCCCTCTTTTAACTCTTTGTTCCCGGAACGTTCATTCGCTTTCGTTCGTTTTGATACGACAGAAAACACGGACACATCGAAAGATACAACACGTCAGGAAAACGTTTACCCACACACACGTTGTAATATCGATAATCGTTAACTTGTTTCCATGTAGTTACACATTTACGTTTTTAGTGTGTTTGTTTGTTTAAGGGTTTAGGAGTAGGCGCGCGTATATTACACGTACTTACAAGTATATGTGCCATACGAGACGAAGAATGCGACACAGTTTTTTTCTTTCTTTTTTTTTCTTTTTCTTTTTTGTTTCTCTATGCTCCTCGAAGCATTTGGTACGGGGGGATGGAATTGGACCGAACCAGAGGCGGACGGTGGATGTTCAAGGGACCTGAGCCAAACATTTTGCGACAAAAGAACAAGATCAATAAAAAAAACAAACCAAAGCGAAAACGTACTTGTTATTTCATTTATTTTGCATATCGTAAAAAAAAGTTGACTGGTTTATAACATAGAAACAAATGGAATTTCTTCGGTTTTTGTTTTATTTAAGTCGGCGAAAACTGAAATATTCTCGCCATAGAATTTTTATGTAAAAACGTAAAAATGGATTTTTCTCGCGGCCCTCAAATAATTAGAAGCAATTAGTTCGTACATATATACATATCAATCCGCCCCTGGACCGAGCGTATCCGTTGCATTCGAACGCGTCGATTTCGATTTAACGTCCGATTCCTTTTTCACTTGTTCGTTTCATGTTTTTCTCTCTTTCGTTTTCGGAATGGCAACGGGTAATATGTCCCTCGATTTTCGAAGTTTCGATTCGGGGCGATCGGACCCGTTAAATCCGTCGCCCCGAGAAACCAGCAATAATCATTCCCGATTTTGCGTGACGATTTCAATGAAGTTCGGTTTCAAGATGTTTTCTTCGAATTAAAAAGAAAAATCGTGAAAAAACTTGTGTATCATTTCTGTCGCGAGTCGAGTCCAAAAAAGTTATTCTACGCGATAGATAGTCCGGAAAAACGATTATACAATTGATGGAATTGCTGGAAACAACGAATGATATTCGAGCTATCGACAATTTCCACGAGATCGATCGTGTCTATAAACTGAATATATATATATACATATATGTTAAAGAGAACATCGGGACGATATAATTTTTTTTTTCGTTTTTTTTTTCTTAATACACGTACACAATTTGTTCTCGTTTTCTTCTTTTCCTTTCTTCCATTGCGATAGAAATTATCAAATCGACGGTAAATATCTGTTGTATATATATTATTGTGTATAATATATCTGTATATATATATATATATGTATATATGTATATATATAACATATATGGGGATAGGGGGAGAGAGATAGAGAGAGAGAGAGAAGAGGTGGGTGATCAAGAGGATGCAAGAGTAAGTCGAGAGTCAGGAAATAGGGACAAGAAAAATTTTTTCAAAGATCGTCGCGTAACAGATCGGTTGCTCGAAAAAAAAAAAAAAAGAAAAAAGAAATTGGTGTTCCCTTTCCTCCTCGATATTCGTGCAACTTGCAACAACGGACGGTCACAGCGTGTGTAAGGATTCAGAAACATATTTTTAGGACTATACGGCGTTTCACTCACCTCGATGTACTGCAATTTACACACGCCAACGATAACAGAACGCAATCTAGTAACGATTTTGTACGTACGGATTCAAGATCTTTTTGTTTCCTTTTAAGTGAGCATTCAAAACGTGCTAAACGTATCAGACGTTTACGGATACAAATTCCCAATGAAGGAAAAGGAAAGCGAATGCGTCGCGCCCCAAAAAAAAACTTAACGTTCTGTGTGTATATATGCCTGCTGTGTGTGTGTGCTCGCGCACACGCGCGCGGGAGCGTTTCAAATAACGGTGAACGTGCAATACGTAAAAAATAAAATGAAACAGTATCGAATGTAAAAGTAAGTCACCACCGATGTTGTTTTGGAACTTAATAACTTAATGTATTTTTACTCTCCTTTCTCCTCCTGCGTTCTTCCCTTCGTATAATAATATCGTACTTGCTAGACAATGTGAAATTTAATTTAATGACAACTGGATATAATGTAGTTAGATTCATTCATGCGTGCTTTTTTTCCCTTTGTCTTCTTCTCAAACCTTGGTTTCATTTTTCATGTTTTTTTTTTTTAGCGATATTTTAGATGGTAAATAGTGAGCAGATCCTGGGAGTGACAGTGTTTTCTTTTTTTTTTTTTAATGGTTATTCTTCGCATCCCGTGTCTCGTCCCAACGATATCAATTTTCTTTTTTTTTTTTTTGTTTTTACGGCACCTCTTCCCCAACGCACAATTTTCTTCGCGTGCCCTCGTTTGGATTTAGGCCCCGGGGGGCACACAAGCGTCGAAGCAACGTGCGTTTCTACGTTCCTCCTTGCTTGCAATTGAAGACATAGACTATGTCTTTTCAATCGTAAGACATGGAAGGCCATAGAAACGGACGTCGTCTCGACGCTCGTGTGCCCCCAAACCTTATAGTCGCCTTATTCGTTTTCCCCGTGCATCATGTTTCTCGACAACGTCGTACGACGAGACAGAGTTTGCGAAACAATACTCTTCCTGTCCTTTCCTCTGTTCATCCACAATTTGCTCCTTCCTACGCTTCCGTACACCGGGGAGTAAAAAAGCTGTCGCGAGGTCACTGCGCGCGCATAGACGCGGAGAAGCTTCAGATTTATGGAATTACACTGGCAAACATCGTACGTTCCACCACCTGGGGAGACACACCCATATATTATTCCAACAATCGAAAGGCTTTTTTACGCATTGCGACAGCTTTGTTGCTCCCCGCTGTACAAACACGGAGCAGACGCGTTCTTCTCGGAGAATTTTCGTGCCAGAGACTGGGCAAATTTTACCGCGGATTCGATCGTTTTCCTTCGTCGAGGACCGTGGACACAGCGACGCAGTCGCTTTTGAAAACTGAGCCAAATTTCCCCGAATTTGCTTTCCCTTCCGATCTTCGTTTACGATTGAAACTTTTACATTTTCGATCCCGTACCTCTGCCCCTCCCATCGAGAAGTGTACACGCGATAATCGTTCGGTCCTCGAGGAGAGGATAAACGGTCGAGAACGCTGGGATTCTCGCGTCCCAGACTTTCGAACCGGGCGTAACAGCTGTGGTGGTGTGCGGCGGTCGCATTGGGACAAAGAGGTCAGTATTCGCGGAGGAGATTAAGGAAAAAAGGGGGGTCTCGGAGCGGTGACGGTGGTATTGCGACTTTGTGGAAGGAAGGAAAGGAGACGTGGGAAGATGGACAGAGTGGTAAAGGTAGACCAGGTAGGTAAGTAGAGATAGAAAGGTGTGTCGGTGTTATGTACGTGTACGTGTACGTGTGTTTGTCCGTATGCGGGGAGAGACAGGGGTAGTGAAAGGAAGGAAGAAGGAAACGAGGTACGCGAGGGGACGAAAGGACAGGTGAATGGATAAATCGATCTCGGGTGGATGGATGGGTGAGCACTTCAAGGGACGGGGGGACGATAGAGAATAGGATGTTCTTATTAGGTTAGAAAGGACTTAAGTTTAGGAAGGTTAGTTGTCGCCGACCTCCTGTTGCTCGTCCGGCTCACCCTGCGTGTCACTGGTCCAAAGAGTGAGGTTGTCTCGCAAAAGTTGCATGATGAGCGTGGAATCTTTGTAGCTGTCTTCGTTAAGTGTGTCCAACTCCGCGATCGCGTCGTCGAACGCCTGAAACGTGCACAGAAAAGTCAATCAGGGTTACGAAACAACGTTCTGTTGTTCCTCGTTCGTTCGATTGTTGCTACGACGCGAATTTACTTCGTGCAAGATAGCAAGAATAGAAAATTGTACATGTGTACGAGGAGGTTAATGAAAAACACGAGCGATGCAAAGAATAGTTATTGATACAGTGGAGACACGTAATTGCAATCATCACACCACAACAAACATTGTATTGTTTCTTTCTCTTCTCTCTTTTGAATGGGTTAGTAAAGAAAAAACTCAAAAACGTACTTGCTGTAAGATGTACACGGCACACTGGTGTTATACGAGCTATGCTTATTTTCTTTGAGGTTATCACTCTCGAAAGATTTACACGAAGGAAAAACCAAGCGTGAAGAGAATTCTCTCGTTTGGGAGAAAAAAAAAAAAACCCTAACCTGTTTAGCCAGGTGACAAGCCCTAGCTGGAGAATTAATAATTTCATAGTAAAAAACGGAGAAGTTCAGAGCAAGACCGAGCCTGATGGGATGCGTAGGCTGCATCCTTGATTTTGCAATGTCAAACGCCTCTTGGTATGCCTTCTGTGAATCCTCGACTACCGCTGCAATGCAAACCGGGGAATCCAGATTACAACTTCCACAAAATTTAATGCACAACGGGACACGTTAAACGCTTTCGTCGATGCATTTACTTTGGGAACAGGAATGGACACCTGGCGGAGAAGGAGATCCTTGCGGGCACGTGTCGTTTAAAAACGCGACGAGATCTTGATCTACGAATTTTGCACGGAGAAAAATCTATCCCTCCACCAGTATGACAAAGCGAAGTTATTATTTTTTTTTTTTGCCTCCACTGCACCACTACACCATCCTTGAGCATCCTCACGCAACCGTGAACCTCGCTTTCGCGAATTATACCTGTTTGGCCAGCTGGCAGGCCTTGTCTGGTGAGTTGAGGATCTCGTAATAGAAAACGGAGAAGTTGAGGGCGAGACCTAGCCTAATCGGATGAGTAGGCTGCATCTTTGACTTGCTGATTTCGAACGCATCTTGGTATGCCTTCTGGCTGTCGTCTACCACAGCTGAATATATATATTTATATGTTACGTGTAAAATTATCAGCAGGGTTTTAAAACATCCTAGGTTCGGTGCATTTTCAAATTTCAAACCCCTGAACTGGTATCGTGGAGTACTTTGACATTGTTCAAAATGACTAGCATATGAGAACAATGTAATATTCTGTTGATTCTCTGAGCAAGTTAAATGATTTTTCTCTTCACAGACTGTTGCATGTACTGAGAAACTAAATATTTTATTAACTTTTGTGTGAATACCTCACCATACCAGTTAAAAGCGTTATAGCGATGAAACCCCGAAAATGCAGTTTTTATTATTCTATTATTATTATTTGGATGGTTATTATTGTAAAATTTGGACACGATATCAACGATACATTTCTCAACAAGAGAACAAGAGTTTTAGTATAGAAACGATCCTAGGTTTGACCATGGATTGTATACCGTGCCACGTGTTACGGAATTCTTTAAATCCATCCAAATCTAACAATATGCCAGGGGCACTCTAAGTCGAACATCTGCCGTTGCAGCTGTGCTGCTTCTTTCACAAGGTGGCGGGTGCACAGGTATGGCGGCGTATTGTGCACCTTTAACGAAGAAAGAAGCGCGTCGACCTACCTCGTGGCAAATACTTTGGGACTAGAAACGTGTCCCTTTCCAAAGACACGGACAAACCGTACCTACGCGTGTGAACGAGGGAGTGGCGTCTTTGGACGTACTACCAGTGCTTTTCGAGTCGATAATATATGGATCTCGATCGAATTGAGAAAGCAAATGTCATGATTAACTAGAATAAGGAAGTTGGAGTTAACGCTTGATCACGCTGCTGCAACGTACGTACCGTTTCTTGTTTCTCCTGTGGCGACTTCTGCGAGATACCTGTAGTAGTCGCCCTTCATCTTGAGGTAGAATACTTTACTCTCGGCATTGCTAGCCTTGGGGATCAGGTACTTATCGAGGAGTCCCTACAACAACAACCGGCATAATTAGTCGTATACACGTACAGTTCATTTATAAACGCAAGTTAAAAACATAAATATAGTTCACGTTTTAACATGAACAGGTCTGGGTAGTGTGGGACAATCTTAAAATACAAGTTACCTTAACATAAATATAAGTTAAAGAATTAAATAAAGAATGACCTACATTTTTTAGTTTAACTCGAATTACTTTTACCATTGGGACAAAATTATACAGGGTGTTCAGAACAACCCTGGGAAAAATTTTAATAGGAGATTCTAGAGGTCAAAATAAAACGAAAATCAAGAATACCAATTTGTTGATGGAGGGTTCATTAAAAAGTTATTAATGTTTAATGTTCCGCCCGTAATGAATTTTTTTCTCGAAAACGCGCACGATTTTGGGGGTATGTCTATTCACCAAAAATGATTGTAATTAACTCCCCTAGCTAAGAATAATTTTTTTAGAACGATTTGAAATTTTTTGATTTCGCTGAAAATTTCACACCTTCTCGAATTTTTTTCTAGAAAATGGATAGGATTTCGGGGGTAGGTCTATTTACAAAAAATGATTGTAATTAACTCTCCTAGCTAAGAATAATTTTTTTAGAACGATTTGAAATTTTTTGATTTCGCTGAAAATTTCACACCTTCTCGAATTTTTTTCTAGAAAATGGATAGGATTTCGGGGGTAGGTCTATTTACAAAAAATGATTGTAATTAACTCTCCTAGCTAAGAATAATTTTTTTAGAACGATTTGAAATTTTTTAATTTCGCTGAAAATTTCACACCTTCTCGAATTTTTTTCTAGAAAGTGGATAGGATTTCGGGGGTATGTCTACTGACCAAAAATGATTGTAATTAACTCTCCTAGCTAAGAATAATTTTTTTAGAACGATTTGAAATTTTTTAATTTCGCTGAAAATTTCACACCTTCTCGAATTTTTTTCTCGAAAATGCGCAAGATTTCGGGGGTATGTCTATTCACCAAAAATGATTCTAATTAACTCCCCTAGCTAAGAATAATTTTTTTAGAACGATTTGAAATTTTTTAATTTCGCTGAAAATTTCACACCTTCTCGAATTTTTTTCTCGAAAATGCGCAAGATTTCGGGGGTATGTCTATTCACCAAAAATGATTCTAATTAACTCCCCTAGCTAAGAATAATTTTTTTAGAACGATTTGAAATTTTTTAATTTCGCTGAAAATTTCACACCTTCTCGAATTTTTTTCTCGAAAATGCGCAAGATTTCAGGGGTATGTCTATTCACCAAAAATAATTCTAATTAACTCTCCTAGCAAAGAATAATTTTTCCAGAATGATTTGAAATTTTTGAATTTAATTGTTAATAACTTTTTAACGAAGCCTCCATCAACAAATTGGTATTCTTGATTTTCGTGTTATTTTGGCCTCTAGAATCTCCAATTAAAATTTTTCTCAGGGGTGGCTGAACACCTTGTATAACAGGATATTGGTGAACATTGAAAAGTAAATTTCAACAGAAATAATCTTGATTTTAGAATAGCAATGTTTATTCTGAAACGACACGAACTGAACATTCCAATTCCGAAGATTTCAGAACATTTTACGTCTACGAATAACGTCAATCCATTTAGGGTCACAAAATACGGCTGTTTCTGACAGCAAAGGTACGCACAACTACTCGAACAGGCGTGTCGTTTCCTCTTCCATTTCCCGTCTACTAGCGAATATTTGTAACATTTGTTTCCTCTCGTCGAGCACCGGTGCAAACAGCTCTTCAAAACGATGCCTTTCAAGTTGTCGCAAAATTATTATACACAGTGTTCGTCTTTGTTATAGAAATTAAAAAAAACGTTAAACTTTAAGTCGATTTTATTCGAAATCCAAGACTCAAATATGAAGTGTATAAATCAAACTATACTAAAGTCAAATGACGACGGCTCTCGGGTTACTGATGAGTCATCAAAGCAGAAAAGTAAAATATTTACATTTCTTACTGCGTCTTTCTAAGACTGGCTTGATAATCGAATTCATGAGATTCTTACGGCGAAAATGTTATCGAGCGTGAGCACGTACGATCGATTACGAGTTACACAATAGTTATCACGTTTTGAAACACTTTATGCAAGTAGAGCAATTTAGAATAATTTAGTGTGTTTAAAATTTATAGTTTGTGGTCCCTTTACCACGCTCGCTGGATGACGAGAAAAGATCTCGTAAGACGAGCTACGTAGAGGAACCCCGTAATTGATACGCGTGAAATTCAAACCAGAGGGATGATCCCCGCCTTCTAGCTCTTGAAATAAGCGAACGCGACAAAGATGATGTGTTGTAGTAAAACGATCTCATCGCCGAAAGCCAGGTATTGCGAACGGGGTCTCAACGGCTAAAACATCTCGTTTTTCATTTTTATTCGTCGTGTCTCTTCCTAAAAAAAAAAAGTATCGATCCTACAGTTTATTCAATTAAATATCGAACAATGGAACCCGCTACCTTCGATCGAATATTTACGAACAATAAATTTTCAACATTGGAAAAATAATAATTAACTGTAAAATATATATTTCTGTTGTAACAGTGAACGTTACAATTCTGAAAACACGTACAAAAATGAAGTACGCTTGCGAAGACCCGAATGGAAATTAGAGACCGATGGAACAGCGAACAATGGCGCAACAAAGAGTTTTTCGACCGTGGATAATTATGAAACATTTTGTTGAATTGGAACGAGCCCAAAAACGACGACTCGCGGAAGCGAAACGCGCCACGAAGATTCCACGCACAACGGCACATCTGGATATAATTGCAACGCAATTAGAAAACAGGTTTCAAAGACGCAAGATAAAGAGTTCGTTCGACCTTACTCGGTGCAGCAGGAAAGCCGTTCTGCCTTGAACCGTCGGTCAACGAGACCAACTAGGGTCCACGCGCTTCTATTCGCCGGAACGAACGCGAGAATACAAAATACCGTGCGCGTGCGTTGAGAATTTTACACGGAACACGCACGCGAGATACCGAGGTAATTGTCCACCAAGCGCCTCGAGAGACGAACGGACGAACGTAAACGGAATGTAGAATAGCGTCGAGAACCCGTGGATTCTTTTCTTTACGTATCGCTCTCGATCGATCCATTGCAATGCAATTGAGAGGTTTACGACAACAAGGAGGCAGCATCGCTTTTGACATATTTTCTTTTTACGCAGCAATGCTTGGACAGCTGCGAGTCATTTTCGATCGAATAAGTGAACGATAGCCATCCCCCCTCCCCCCTTGACAAGCCACCGAAGCTCGAGACGTTAAGCGGACCGTGCAGCGTAACCCGATCCGGGCTCAAATGTCCACCAGACAATACATATATTCCTGCGACTCCGTGGAACAACCTCTTAAAATAGCAAAACGTTCGAAAATCTCGAAGATGTCAATAAACCATCTACGAGTGTATTCTGATTTTGAACAAAGTATTTAGAAATCTAAAATCGAAGAGCTCGTCGTTCTTCGCCGGACGTAATATCCGACGACATTCGCAACAAGCCATTTATTATCAGGGTCAAGATTAAAAACAGTTTGCAATTTAGACACAAAAAACGCGGAGCAAAATAAGCTCTTAAAGTTTCTGACACCTGTTGCCATATACCCTATTAACCTTCCGAGTGCAACAACCGTACTATGTAACAATCCACCAAACCTTCGTTGGTTCTCGACACATAACCGTATAGTTTTACGTTCATGAATCAAATTTTACCGCCACTTTTTCTATTAGGTAACCTCAAACGTACAGGTTATTACGAAAGTGGCCCAAAGTCGTGTATCTTCCGTTTCGAGATTTGAAGGTTAGGTTCGACCATAGAAAACAGTTTTCCATCGCAGCACCAAAAATACTAGGGTTCGTAGGGGCCAAAGAGGAAGCGTAGGAGAGCAAGAATTCCGAGAAGGACGCGCGGAAGAAAGGTGAAGGCGATCAACGGATCGGAAGAAGGAGTTCTTACCAACACGTCGTAACAGATCTCGCGCAGCTCCTTCTCCACCTTTTCCCGGTATTCCTTGGCCATCTGCTGCTTACGTTCTGAACCCTCCGTCTTTTGCTCGATGGAGGAGATTACTCGCCACGAGCTACGTCTCGCCCCGACAACATTCTTGTACGCTACCGACAGTAGATTCCTCTCCTCGTTCGACAACTCTACTCCTGTCTCGGTAACCGCCTTCATGGCGGCTGCCATGTCGTCGTACCTTTCCGCCTGCTCGGCAAGCTTCGCGCGTTGTACCAATTCCTCCTTGTCCACGGACATTGTGTCGTCTGAAAAAAAACAAAATCACGAAACCACTGAGTACAGAATATTTCATTTATAATACATTCTTTCATATAATCCCGATCAACTATCTGTCAATCCCTTGCCTTAGAATATCGAGCAGGAAACATCGAATTTATAGAAGGAACAACGGATAAGATAAAACATCTAACAAGAGGACCAATGCCAACGCCATCTACTTCGATTTTAACGAACTTTTAAAGCAATCCTACGAAATTACTAGAAACGTCACTGATTTGTCCGTTGTATTTTTATTTATTTCATAATGAAGGCCATACTATTCGAAAACTGAGTCAATTTCCTACGTTCCTTCTGTGACTAAGATTATTGTTGTTTAAATTGAACGTTTTGCGGTATATTTTCTCGGTAACTGTGCTATCGCGTCGGTTTCGCGTCGCAGTTACATTCGAAGAAATTCAAAACCGCCGTCAATTACTGGTGACAAAACAGGACGGTACGAGAGACTCGAGACGAGTGACGCGGATGGTCGTTTGTATCGTGTATGTGTAGAATGGCGGCGTAAACGGAGCACAGCACAATGCCCAACGCTCGCGGCTTCAATGTCGCCAAGTATGTACCTTTTGTCGTCCGTGTCCGGTAGTCGCGCACACACGCGAATCGTACGTGAGAATAGATCGGCACAGACGCGTTTAGAACAAGATGACGTACGCTGTCGGTCGTGCAGAACGCAGTCTGGCCTCTTTATAGACGGGTCATGCAACGTAACGATTTTTCGTCTAATAATTTGTACAATTCGTCCAAAGGTTTAACGCTTAGGATACAATACCCTCGTACAATAGTATTATGATCGTACAATCTCTTACAAATTCGAGTATTTAAGAACACGTGATTAAAATATTATTGGAAAAAAAGAACAACAAAGTTACAAAATATTTACGAAAGCGTTGTCAGATTGCTCAAGCTTGCCTTCCGGCATATTTGAATGCGATTGCCTCGAAACCGTTTTCTTTGAATTAGCTGCCAAGATTTCTAAATGAACATGTTGACTTTAAATTATTAGAAGAAGCATATAATTATATTCAGCATACCGCTTTCACTGAATCTTCAGATATATGACTCATAGTATAGCTAAAATTATTGTTAAAACGTGACGAATTTGTCTCGGCCATGTTAGAAGCATTTACCTGGCAGGAAAGTTGGGACATTGTCAACGCGACGACCCTGGCCGCAAAGAAATTCCAAAAAGGAATCGCAGCGTTTCAATTTTAAAAGACTCTACGACCTACGTTACACACCCACGCAGCACACGGTGTGACAAACGAGCAATTCTCCCGTTCTTTCTTCAACACGAATTATTACGAAAAGGCACACGTGCCAACAATGTGTGCTGATGAGCAAAATTTTATCACCAAATAGCAAACAGTCATCGAAACTTAAAATTTTGACGTGTCCGTTTCGAAATATTTCATCGTACGACTGGAATTTTAATTTACGTTTAACGAGTGACTAATCCACGCGATGTTATCCGTACACGAATGAACCGAACCTAGATGAACGAGCAGAGTTAATTAACGTCGCTCCCACTCAACGCGCGAGAACGTTCAATTTCGTTTCGAACTCCTTCGTTCGTTTCTTCTCCCGAATGTACGCACACACCTGGCCGTGGGAACTCGGTTGGAACCATAAAAGCGAGATTGAAAAACAAGAAAGCCATTTAGACGTAACGAAACGAATACGAGAGTGGAGTAACGTTTCCGGTCAATTACCGAACGCAGCGAGCGCCACCTTGCTGCGTAGCTAACCACCTGACGCAATAATGATCGCGAAGCGAAACAAGCACCATTGACCACCGATGGGACTGGCACGATATTGACGATATATTCCGAGCAATTCGATGCCGAAGTACCCACTTGAAACGTTCGTTACTATCGTAGCCAAATGGCTACACTAATACTCGTATTAGAACACTTGTCAATCGTTAGACTACTGTAACTCCGTGAAAAGAGGTTGCACATGAAAAGATTACATCGAACTTCGTGTCATATTTTACTGATTCTCCAAACCAATTTAATCTCGTCTTCTCTCCTAATTAAGAATAACGTGTTAAAATTACTACTTATAGAATATATAAAATTTAATGTTCTGAAAAACTAAGATTTGAGGTTATACCGAGACACTTTTGAGGTTATACCGAGTTTAACAAAATTAACAAAAGCGCCCTAGAGTTTTAGGCGTAGAATTCTTTAAAGATATTAAAGAATTATTCCCATCACTGCGGATTCTTTTGTCCAAGCGTTTCGTTTATCCACGAGCGATCAACTCTCCGAGCCGGAATCGATCGTTTTACTTTCGAACGCGTGCATCCTCGACGGAGGCTCGATAAAGGGCAGCGGCGCGGCGCCTCCTGCGATTACCAGCTATAGCATCGACCTAATAAACATGTCGCTAGCCTAACTCGCGTCTCCCGAACGCGTTGACAGGTTGTCGAACCCGCCTGCGCTTGAAGGTCTCTCGACGCAAAGATTCAGAAATAATTATTCGATTTTATCGACGTCTACCATTGAGTGCGTGTAACGCTACAAAATATTTCTACCTTTCACATTGTAATTTTGAGGTTAAAGAATGAATTTTAACTTTGTATCCGGAGATACAAATGTATGCGTTTTGCAACTTTCATTTTGTTGACACTCCCTATTCATGAAAGGTCTGCTTAAATTCTCGCGTTGCAAAGAGTTACATTTCAGTTAGTTTACAAAGGTTAACCCCCTCTGATGCATAAACGTGCCCGATCGTGTGCCTAATGTAGACGATCCCAGTAAAGTTCAACGAGGCAATTTAGGGGATTTGCGAATGTTCTCTCATCGAAGTAACAGAGACGAACAAAATTTTAATCTTGAACAGAGTTCTATTCTAATGGAACTTTCCTAGTGTCTTCTAGTTCATAGGGAATTTTATGCCATCGGGACGACGAGAAAGAAAAATATCACCGATGATTAATACTCGCGGCGGGTATGATAATCGGTGGACGCGACGCGCATGAACGGAGACGATTGTCGACGCAACGATCTCTCTAGCGTGGGTATAATCGTATGGCAACGATGAGTCATTGCATCGGACTGCATTACGACGGCAAAATGTAGGCAACAGCGTCGCGGGCGTCGTGACCGCTAAATGCTTTATTCGGCGATCTTGTTCGCGAGACGAAGATTAGCAGAATTCTTATCCACGTACAAATTTCAATTACAAAATGAAACGTAAAAGATCGTGTCGCTAATATATAGGTGGCGTGGCAGTCAAAGTATGAAAGGGAGGTATTAATTTTTCTTTTTTTAGGTCAGAACAATCGATTATTTTTCTAACGAGTATACAGTATCCAGAACACGCAGATTAATTATTATAAAAAAATTTGAAATACGAAGGATGTAAAAGAGATTCAAAGTAGGTTGTGCACGGGTGGAAAATGACCTGAAACGAGTCTTTAAACGAGTTTCCCTCGAAACAGTGTTTTAGAAAATGGCTTCCGAGATATTGGATAAAGTAATTGATCAATTGACTTGAAATTTTATATAGATGTTCTATAAACACCCCTCCATAGCACGAACCAAGGCTTATAAAAATATCTGACATAGTTTTTCTACAAAAATAAATTTAAGTTGCAAAATGTCTTGAAAATCGATATTTGATACGTTACAACGTAGCCATTTTAATATATTCTCTGTTTTAATGACTCCGGGCACGAAAAAAGGGTCAAAATCTTCTAGAGATCACTTCCTCAAAAGTTTAATTTTATAATGTTCTTATTTGTTAAAATTGTGAGTTAATTGTATCATACTTCGAGGTATCGTATCTTTTGCCATGTCATAGTATTAATAATGTCGCTCAAACACGTGTTTCTATCTTGCTTCACAAACAAAATTCTCATGAGTGTTTTCCTCTGTTCGAATGAAACCAAAGATTGGAAAGAATCATCTTATCGCAATACCTGATACGATGTACAATCACTGCTCTAACAATTATCTAATCGAATACACAACAAATTACGTTGCATTTCTTTGCTTTATACAATGTTGAATTTTACTTTGGCGGTTCACAGTATGTGCATGTATAATTGGTGGATGAAAAGGTTATTTAAAATTACGCTTTTCAAGACACACTTAAAAATCATCGGAATTGGTAAGGAGAGATTAAAAAAACAACTCGAGCCAACTAATTAAAATTGAGAGAAGTCACTGAACTGTAGCGAGTAGCTATTGTTTTAGACACGAGAATTTACATGGAAGGGGACACATAGATGGCGTCTAGAATTTATCGTAAGTGTCTCCCCCGAGCATCTGTGTCCTTTCAAGCTCTGGTGGGAATCACGTTTAATTAGAAAGAATCCGTGGAATCGGCCTGGCTAGTTTTTTTACCCCACAGGCGTATCGTGATTCTTCTGCGGTGAGTCACGAGCACTCCGGGGACGGTGGATACGTAAGTGTGTACGCGCACGCGCGGACACGGGAAGTGCGCGACCGCGACCGCGGGTCTTTCTCGCTGAACCAAATAATTGTGCTCAAGGATGAAACGCAACTACACCGGAAGCTACGATACACGCTGTCACCTTACACGACGCTGTACGGGGACGAGTAACGTTTCATTCAACTCTCTATCCCGCGTTGTACTACTCTCTCGTATCGATTCGGAATTCTTTCGACCGAAGATATACGCTCGCGCGAATAGCGTGCAAGTCACGGTGTTCGACGTTGCTCAACGAGATCTGCGTTCCGTGCAGCGCCAACAGTTGGCTCGCTCTCGGAATGTGTCTGCCATTGGCCGGGCGCCGGCACAATGAAACAACATATCCAATATATCGTAATATTCAAGGTGGTCAGTTATCCGACCACCGTCTACAATACCGTAACAATAATTTGTACAATAAACATATCAATACAGATACAATTTCAAAAACAAGTTTCAGAAAATTGAAAGAATTTTTTCTTCCTCGTTAGTATCGAAGAATAATGTTGATACGATTTATAAAAATAGAAGACGATCATCTAACATTTCGTTCGTGTCGTGTTTTTCTAACGTTTCGCCCCACTGTGCGCCCATTGACTAATATGCACCACCCACGGAGATACCAATATGCTAACGTAAAATATTGCGTCACTTCTTACTAGAACTGTATAAATTCCGAGTTAGTATTTGAGACTCAGACATTTGAACAAGTTCGATGATCATCTAGCCGTAAACGATATCGATTACTTCATCTCTGACGACTCTCTACATGTGCACATTGAGGCACTGAGTCGTTTTCTGTGAAAGAGAATTTTCTATGAATATTTTCTAAAGGTTGACCAATACAGGGGAATTCGAGTAAGTAGGCCAGGCCGTAATTCTGTTCTAAGTAAAGATAGATGAAAAATGTAAAGGTAAATTTTGTGTGGTTTGACGACCTCTATTATCCTATGATACGATATTTCTCTAAGCATATCGATGCATTTTTAATAGAACCATCTAGATTTTTTTTTCTTTCGAAATATTACAAGTACTCAATATTTTCTTAGACGTAAAGAATAATGCTTGATATTGTCAGAGTTAATTGGCATAAGTATCACACGTGGCGTACAGGAAACCATCATCTTAAAAGGAATACAATCAGTCAAGACATAGCATTAATGCGTGATGTGAGACTCTCAATGCTTGTCAGGTTAGCCTATATGAACAATTGTTATTAACACTGAAATATCTAACTTTTCTTTTAATTAAAACAGAGCTACTCTAAATATTTAATTTTGAAACTCGCAAGGGAGAGATTTTATTCGAACATTTTACATTTTTAGCAGTGTTAAATTAATGTTATGAGAGATGGGTGCCAAATATGAACGGAATTTGAGCGGAATCAGTGACCCGAATGTTGCACGATGAGCTTCCAAGTGTAAGGGATTCCCTGAAACTCGAGCACTTCCGAAAAACGATCTACCCCTGCGGATATTAAACTACCAGAGTAAACGTAGACTAGAACCGCGTTGTTTACAGAGGATCCCGTGACCGGAAGAAACAGGAATTAAACATTGATATGAACCAGGGGTTTCTGAACTCTTTTAAACGGATCACCCTCCCCGAACAAATTGAATTTATTTACGTATTACAATTGAAATAGAGCAATTCTTTCGAACAGTCAAATATTAATTTGTTCGTTGTAAAAAATATCGTTCCAGTGCAAATGGAGGGAACTCCAAGGTAACTTATGATTCCGTTACGTGAAACGGAACGGAAGCAACGAACGATTCATTAATTTTTCGTGGCAAGTAGTAGTAACCTACTATCGCGTATGTCGAATCAACTTCTGACGCGGCGAATTTCTAAAATTATCTCGGTTGTACAGCCATTGAGGGGGGGTCGTGCGTCATTGCATCGTTAGAGCAACAACGGCGATATAAAGTTTTTAATAGTGGCGAAGAGGTGGAACGTGATAAAAAATGGTATCGTTTCACGGAACGTATCAGTATACATTTTAGCCCTAGACGGCATTATAGCTATCGATCGCTGGAATTCCGCGATAGATCGCGAACATACAGAGGTTAAAATGTACGAACGGAGTCTATAATTTCCCGTCGCGTCCAAAGACCAACTTTAAAAGCTGGAACACGATCGATATCGGTGCCGTACATGTGTTCTCGTTATTAATTCTACCGAGTTGCGTATTGCGCTACTTAACCCGCAATGTACCAAGTATTCTGTGTTGAAGACATTCGGAAAACTGTTCTTTCATCGGCGTAAATATTTATTCGAATATCACGAAGACAAGATCTGGACAAAGCGAGGTATAATTTTTTCTGGTAACCTGTACTTGATTTTTGTAATTTTAATGGGAGATTATAGAGACTAAAATAAGACGAAAATCAAGAATATCAATTTGTTGGTGGAGGCTTTGTTAAAAAGTTATTAACGTTTAAAGTTCTGCCCTTACTGAATTTTTTTCTCGAAAATGCGTAGAATTTCGAGGGTATGTCTATTCACCAAAAATGATTGCAATCGACCCCCACAATTGAAAATAATTTTTCCAAAACGATTCGAAATTTTTTTTCCCGTCTAAAAATTTCACACCTTCTCGAATTTTTTTCTAGAAAGTGGGTAGGATTTCGGGAGTAGGTCTAATGACCGAAAATTATTGTAATTGACCTCTGCAACTGAAAATAATTTTTTCAGAACGATTTGAAATTTCTTAATGTTGTCGAAAAATTTGTCTACTCCTCGAATTTTTTTCTCGAAAATGCGTAGGATTTCGGAGGTATGCCTATTCACCAAAAATGGTTGTAATTGACCTCTGCAACGGAAAATAATTTTTTCAGAACGATTTGAAATTTTTTAATTTTGTCGAAAAATTTGTCTAGATACACGAATTTTTTTCTCGAAAATGCGTAGGATTTCGAGGGTATGTGTAATGACTAAAAATGATTGGAATTGACTCCCGCAACCGAAAATAATTTTTCCAAAACGATTTGAAATTTTTTAGTTTTGTCGAAAAATTTGTCTACATACTCGAATTTTTTTCTCGAAAATACGTAGGATTTCGGGGATATGCCTATTCACCAAAAATGGTTGTAATTGACCTCTGCAACTGAAAATAATTTTTGCAGAACGATTTGAAATTTTTTAATTTTGTCGAAAAATTTGTCTACCTACTCGAATTTTTTTCTCGAAAATGCGTAGGATTTCGGGGGTATGTCTATTCACCAAAAATGATTATAACTAACCCCCGCAACCGAAAATAATTTTTCCAGAACGATTTGAAGTTTTTAAATTTAATTGTTAATAACTTTTAACCAAGTCTCCAACAACAAATTGGTGTTCTTGATTTTCGTCTTATTTTGCTCTCTAGAATACCCCATTAAAATTTTTTCCCAGAAATAGCCAAACACCTTGTATACTATACTTGGTTAAATTTTTAAAATTGTTAAAATTTTCAGTACTATTGCTTTCCACAAGTATATTTTTTAATTCCACTAAATAATATGGTTCCTTTTTCTCCAAGAGCTTGAGAACACCTGAAGGTGCACGGATCACAGTTTGTAAAACACTGACACGTTGAAGTTCTGAACCCAAGGTCGAAACGTTTATCATAAATAATATGTTTGTACCGACTCACTTCGTTTTAGTCTTCCAAGCCACTAGCATTGGCTTAATTGTTCTGTATAACAATTTAATTATCACTAACAACAATGTTGCACCGGTGCAAGCAGCGACACCGACGGCCGCGAACGAAAGTAAACGTTATCGTTGGTATCGCGCGCGGTTAGTAATCGCGGCCAAAAAATGGCGTCTTCTAAATAAATTCTACGGTTAAGCGGACACTCGAAGCGCACGGGGCGAGAAAAGAGGTATAATTGCGTTTCATTGTATGCGCTTCCGGTCGATGGCATTCATCACGTTCTCGAGATACACGCAGTACACGCACTTGCTGGCAAGATAAGAGAACGCATACCGAGGAGAAGTATTTCGAAAATATTTATTTGAAACGTAGTAAGTCCTAATATCTTCCGTCGACCTCGAACTATCTTTCCTGTGTACTTCGCGTCAATCAATGCCATTATTAAACTCGATTATTTACTATTGATGAAATTAAATTGCACTTAAACTAACCAAATTTTGTTCTATCATGGCACTTACACTACTTTCTACAAGAACTCTTCATACGTTAATCTAGATAAGCGTTTATGTCACATGTTGGGTGGAAGGCTATCTCGCTATACTCCACACGTAGTTTTTCAACTGAAATGGACACCGTTCGATAAAAATCCGAGCGATCGTAGCCTAGATCGATTGGAATTATCAGGTAGCGGCATAGGCGCCGGCATTGTGCTCGAATCGGTCGCGCGACAGTGACCGAAACGTCGGGTTCGGGTTCGTGTTCGTGTTCGATTCGCCACGAAAGTCCGTTACGTTTCGCGCGTATAACTTACTGTTACGTGACAATTCGGTGCGTAGTAGATTGCACGCGACAACACGATAAACGGAAGGCCAAAGCAGCCAGAGATTCCTTTGCGCGACGAAACCCGGACAGAAATATTAAACCGGTACGTGTATTCGACGTCCTATATTTAATCGCGCGCAATCACCTGGCTTTAGGTTAGCAGAGACTCGGCGACAGTGTTGCCGGATCTACAACGAGAACCGATGAGAAACCCCACGTTGCCAGTGAAATATTTCCGGCGCAGACTTTTCGAGCGGATTGCGAATGGAACGTGACGAGGAGAACTCGGGTTGCCAGCCGATTTGCTTTCCGCGTATACTCCCTCGACTAAACTATCTTTCCCCGCGTCACGAGCGCGTACCGTCGCGCTCGTTTAAAAATACAAAATGATATTTCGTATTTGAGAACGGTTCACGCCACTTTCAATTTCGCACGCGTGCTCCCTCTGCGCACAAACCGTTACGAACCCGAGAATTTTCGACGCGTAAAGATATAGCGAGTCTGACACAGACATCGTATTACAAATACCTATGATTCAACGTCTCCTTAGGAATCTCGAGTTGGACCGCGTGCCAAGTTCATCGACAGACGCACTGTTCACGCACAGAACTGCGAAAAACGTTATCAAGCATAATGTTAATTGCCATTACTCGGGGGGAAATAAAGCGTTTGTAAGGCAAAGACGTCGTAGAGATAGGAAAACGTGACATCACTGTCGATAAAAATACCAATTTTATCAGACGAGACACGTTTTATCTACATTCGTATCGCGTTACGTTACTCGTTTCGATAATACTCGGTTTCTCTGGCGACCGAGGCGTTCGGCGTCAACGTTAATAACTATTTTTTCGCGTACTATCGAGGATCACGGGGAATCGATAACTCGCGAGATACACGCGAAGGAAATGGCGAACGAAAATTACGCGAATCGGTTGCAAATTACTGGCCAGGCATGTGTGCGTCCTCGTTAACTTAATAAAACTTTGTTAAACGTTCGTTTAATCCGTGCAAAGCTCGAAACGTTCGCGGAGGATGGAGTCCGGGAGCTCTCGCTGTCAAGCCGAAGGTCGAGCGTGGAATTTGTCGAAAGGAAGATACCGTCTCGTACGTTCGTCGGTAATAAATTTGAGGTTATGGTCGGGCAATTCGTAGCCGTGACTCGGGAGGAAGCCAGATAGAGCGCCACGGCGCTACTTTCACGAAGCGAGAGCGAAATTCCTCGTCTACACACTCTCTCTTGGCCAACACGCCCCGTCCTCGAGGCGTTCGCGAGCGATTCGCGCCGCGCGGATACGTACGAGTACAAGCCGAGGACAAAGAAACCGACGCAACGGATCGCCTCCTTGCTTCCGGCGAAACGAATCGGCGTCATTGCGAACACCGCAACGGGGACTCGGGTTCTTCTACGTCGCAGTACGATGCCGCAGAGATCGATATCGTCGTTCGACTTTGATTATTCGCGGAAAGCGAGCACAGTTCCAGCACATTCTCGAAGAATATCCGTGGTCGGAAACCAGGGTAAAGGGAAACGGTTCGATAGAAGCGATTCGTCCGCGTAGCAGCATGCGTGAAAAAGAATAACTTAGGCGGAGGGGGGGGTGGCGGCGAGGCGGAGAGGAAATAAGAAATAATAGACAGATAAGGCGGCGAACGAAGACAGATAGAAGATAAAAAAGCTATGCGACAACGTAACGTCGTAGTCCTTACCTATAGTTAAAGTCTTTTGTACAATAAATACTTAAATAAATACACGATCAGCGTATTCCGTGGTCTCGCGCGGCAACGGAAGGGGGTCCGAAAACTGACTAGACTCTCGGTATTGCTAGTTCCTTTTTGTCCGGGGGGGTAAAGAGCGAGACCGTATTACGCGGAGAAACTACGCCGGGTCTTTTTCCTCAGTCACACTCAGTTACGATACCACACATCCCTCAGTGACCACTCCCGCACAGCGACTGAGCCGGCAACGCTGCTCGTGGTGGGGACTCGGCGCGCCTCGTGCCGGGACTCGGTCGCGTTCGACTATCCTCGACACCGGCCGGCATCCCTCGGCCCGCCTCGTGCCGGAGCCGAAGTATTGATCGGCTCGCCCAGCATGGCCGGCTCGACGAGGTTGGGTGGGGCAGCGGCGCACGGCTGTCCCGGGACACCAGACATGGGACACGATGCGTCGCGACGCGCCGTACTGCGCTACGTTACGCAGCGCTGCGCTTAAACGTGATACGCGTTATCATGCAACCGTCGCATACACACGACGCCCACCCTCTTTTCTTCCGTCACTCTATTTAATTACCTTACAATGGTACTTGATAGTAAACTTCAAAGAGCGTGCAATAGTTGTACGACGGTACCTACGAGTACTCACAGAGGACAGTGGCTCGCACTGAAAATCGTCCGTCACCTTTGTCTTTCCAACATTCTCTACAAAATCTAACTGGACGTTAATCTCTTTGAAATATAAAACCGTAGTTTATTTGTTCATTACTGGCTTTAAAAAGAATTCTAATAAAAAATGACTATTTTCACTGTGAAAGATTGCACTTAAATCTTACATCACGACTCGTTGGAAGCAGAAGACCGTGATGCCTGGCTGCCTCGTACAATATTGTAAACTGTCACAGTTTCCCTAAAACGATTATTATTCTATATCCTTATGAAATGTCCCAGGCTAATAAATCTAACCGTCTGTCTCTCTTTTTCCTTTCCATCCCTCTCGAACCATCCTACTTCCCCGTGAACTTATTCCCAGTCATCCTGTTGGAAAATTAACCCGTCTTGGTCCTTTACCCTCGACTTCCTGCCTCCTTCCAGTTTATACCATCTATCTGTAGCTCCGGCCAGCGAAATATTTGCTAATTGGCGTCATTTGCTATTCGTAATATTTCTGGGAAATTGCCATTCTCGAAGTTACGTCTGCGGATAAATTCATACGATATATCAAGGTTCAGCTCGACCGGACATTCTGAAAATTTTACACGAGATGCAAAAAGTATTTGCATTTCCTCGAACATCGATCGTAACGAGGAACGACTTCGTGACTTATTTTCTGTTCAACTGGCACGATTCGTGAGTCAAGGAAATTCGAATAATCCGAGATGATAAATATTCTTCGCGTGTTCGCTTCGCGCAAGCGACCGTTAGAGATTATTAAATTTCTCGGGAGAGACGAGAGAGAATTTTTACCAACATACCTTTAATGAATTTTTAGCCATCTGTGCTACTTTTATTTTAAACTATTCCGAATTATGTTTGGCATTCGTAAAAGTTTTCGGGAAATGACCATCTCGCGGCGCAAAATCAAATCTCCTCAACGTGACGCGTGAGCCACGTGTCGAGACACGTGACATCCGGCTCCCGCCTGTGGATCATTTTGGAAATAAGTAACGCGTCCGTACGTCAATCTGGATGATCGAAAGATACAATATTCTTATCGAGATGAATTAACTCTACAATCCGTATTACTTCTGGCTTCTCAAGAAGTTGCATAACAGATTACGGATGAACATTGACAACGAGATGCAACATGAAATATAGTTTTCAATAAAAATAACCTTTCTGGGATTCGAAATTCTAACCAATAATTGTTATAAAATAATTATTGAATAAACTTAAACAAGATAAATTTAATAATTTTTTTTAACGATAATTCCAAAAAAGAGACGTTGGACTCCCCGTTACGTCACACGGACGGTCACGAAAAATCGTACGAACGTAAGGCTGAATTACAGTATCGATCGGGCAAGCCCACGCTCGATATTTCCTCGTTCGCGGAGCTTTCACCCTGCCAATTCGTCGTGTTACCACGTAGGTAGGCACTACGAGGAGAAACCTTCGTCTTCCCGGTTGCTCGGCGAACCCCTCGATCAATTTCTCGAGGGGAACGGAGAACCCCTGACGATACAGGAACGGTGTGGCGCGACCGTTTCGATCGGGCGAGAAAAAGTTTCACGCGGTAGATACGAATCGCGGAACGGGGGGGCCCCCGACCAGAAAAGTCGACGAAGGGAACGCGAAATTAGATACAGCGGCGGCTAGAAAAAGAGGCAATTACCCGGGATACAATAGGCGGAATCGAGAAGACGAGCGCAGAAATAGGGGTTTGGCTGGTGAGGCTGAAATGAAATATTGATCTGCGGAGGCGCGCGCAACCCCTGCAGCCGACCCGCCCTTCCTTCTTCCTTGGCCACCATTTTCCGCCTTTCTCTCTCCCTCGCGGAAAACCTCGCTGAAATTGCTCCTGAAACAACTGCCCGCTGAACTCAGACGGTGGGGATCTAAGATTTCTCACCAACGACACACGCTTTATTCTGACCCTTTCCTAAAATGGCCTTGTCGCTAGCCGATACAAAAGAAGTTAAAATTGTACCACTCACAATACTTTGCTTTGTCTATATTAAAGATTAACATGGGCTGAAAATTGTACCACTCGCAATACTTTGCTTTATACATAATAATAATTTAATAACGTTTGTCTATATTAAAAATTACCATGTTTTATCAGCGTCTGTATTTTCAGTTTCAATCAATTTAATAGTTTATTTCAGACGTATCTTTTTGGAAACCATTCAAAGACCGTTAATTAAACTTGAAAGCGTTATCAGTTTTAATTAAGAATTTTTGTTCGCTTTTCAAATGTGTAGATTGACTGAAGCCATAAGACGTTGAATTTCTTTACTATATTTTGAAACACTCTGAATGAGGCCAATTATTGAAATTTTACTTTGAATAATTTTGTACGTATTTTGTGAAGATTGATAAACGAGTGTGAGGAGTTTTAACAAAATGAAGTTATATAATTCCTTGTTAAAAAATTATGAACTGAAATGATCCCTTGCCGTGAAAAATAAAAATCAGTTTGAACAAAATTACTTTCGTCGATTTTTGTGTGACTGTTTCGGTACTTCCGGTGTTAAGAGGACGGTAGGGATCGTCATCGGCGAACTCTATTCAGACGCGAAGCTGAACGTGAGAATTTTATACGAGGCCATCGCAAATCGATATAAAACAATATAGCGCAGTTAGCGTGCGAGGTACACGGTTGTCGGAGAGATACATTTAAACTGTACGCGTATACGTATTGACGAGTATTCGGCCTTAATAACGCGCGCGTTTATCACCCTGAATTTATCGTTCCACTTTCCGTACGACGTCGATAAAAATTAAAATTTTCATTAAACTCAGCCCCGAGGATAGATTGAAAAATTATCCCCCCCGACGTTATTTTCTTCTAATTGATCTTATATTAAATTCCCCTTGTTTAAAATTTCTGCCGCCAGGTGGCCGCTATCAGGATCGTTTTCTCGACGCTAAGTTTCGTTAGCGTTACAGTTAACTACAGCAAATTTAGAACCATCGAATAAAATATTTCTGTCACCTAGATTTTTATATGTGTCAATATGTACTAGTTTCTGTCAATTTTATATGAATCGTGATGACATATATGTATATTAAATACAAAATAAAATCCATCTTTTGTTCTTTTCGTATTGATGCGTTAAAATGTGTCGATTGAATTTCCCTTGCACCCTACCGCTACTGAAAAGTTAATATTTTCAGCAAATAATAATACTGGTAATGAAAAGGTCAGCGTACCGCAAAATTTAATGAATCGGGTTGCGTGTTTGACGCGTACCCCGTTATAGAATATCCCTAGCCGTTTGAAACGTACTTCTATAGCGGTTAAAACTAATTTTTATCGTCACGATGTAACGCGAGACTGACAACGTGCGAGTTCGCGATCGATAAGAGCACAAAGCTGAAAAGATACAATGAAATTAACAAGAATGACTAATTGGCGAATAAAAGCTACCTACAACGATTCTCATTTTATTCTCATTTTATGGAAAGACTGGACAGATAGAAAGATATTTTAAGCGAGCTCCCCTCGTTTACAGAGGCAGGCTGAAGGAAACGGTAAGCAGATTACAAAACACTGTAACGACTTGATTTCGTTTCATCGATCTACGACCTTCGAATTCGCGGTACAAAGTTTCCGACAAGCAACGATAATATATTTACCAGTCTATGGATACCCACATCCATATCGACTGTCGTCAATTACGTCGATATATCGAGCATGTGCACAACCCCCGCGAACGAGCTACGCAGTTACGAAACAATTACACGAGCAACCCAATCTCCACGGACGTTGCAACAATTTTGATGAAGAATTTTTACAATTTTTTTTTTTATCTTTGTTAACATGCTGTTGCATCACTTGTGAACACTATACTTTGGAAATTTTAGTATTTCCATGCTCGTTAATTGTTTGAATTATGTTGCTGTCTGAAAAGACTAGTTTTGCGTTATATAAAGTGTTCGGCCATTTTTTTTTTCCGTCGAAAAATTTCAACACTTACTCGATTTTTTTTCTCGAAAGTGGGTAGGATTTCGGGGGTATGGCTATTCACCAAAAATGATTGTAATTGACCCCTGTAACCGAAAATAATTTTTTCAGAACGATTTGAAATTTTTGAATTTTGTCGAAGAATTTCATATCTTCCCGAATTTTTTTTTAGAAAGTGGGTAGGATTTCGGGGGTAGGTCTATTTACAAAAAATGATTGTAATTAGCTCTCCTAGCTAAGAATAATTTTTTCAGAACGATTTGAAATTTTTTAATTTCGCCGCAAATTTCACACCTTCTCGAATTTTTTTCTAGAAAGTGAATAGAATTTCGAAGGTTATCTATTCACCAAAAATGATTGTAATTGACCCCCGCAACCGAAAATAATTTTTCCAAAACGATTTGAAATTTTTTAATTTAATTGTTAATAACTTTTTAACCTCATTAGTATTTTTAATAAAAAAGCTAACGTCGAAATTAAATGTGTCGGTGCAGTAAACGAACTTGAACCCTTGAACTCTCGAGCTTTTGTGGGAAGAGCTCGATCCGAGTATCCGGTTGTTGCACCGAGCAACATCAAAAGGACACCTTTGACGAACAGAAAGATACCGTTTCTCTTGATTCGTACAACGATCCCGAACTTTTGACCGGCAGTGTACGTCGGGATCGTTCGAAACAATGTCCGTCCGAAGTATCTCGCGGGATGGGAGGCGACGGAAATTTCAGTCATAACTCCGCATATATTCGCGACCATCCCGTGAAATGAAGGCTCGGCCAAGTAACTTTTCGAACAAAGTTGTAGGTTTTTCAACGCGTGATCCAGAATCTAATTTCCCGCGACGTTTATTATAATTCCCAATGGAACAACGCCCATTAGTACGCAATAAATATACAGTATGTTCAGCCAACCCTGGGAAGAATTTTAATGGTAGATTCTAGAGGCCAAAATAAGACGAAAATCAAGAATACCAATTTGTTGATGGAGGCTTCGTTAAGAAGTTATTAACGTTTAAAGTTCACACTGTCACGCTATGGTGCGCGCGCAGCTGTTCGCAGATTCCCGTTCTACAGGCGTAACTTTAAACGTCAATAACTTTTTAACGAAGCCTCCATCCACAAATTTGTATTCTTGATTTTCGACTTATTTTAGCCTCTAGAATCTTCCATTAAAGTTTCTCTCCGCTTAATAAATATTTAGTACATTTTTAATATTTAAATAAAATTTCCAAATGCCTCCGTTGGCCATTATTTGTAATCACTTAGAGTCGACGCTTCTGAAACAACGTTTTCACTAAGGGGTGTACGGTCTCTGTCTCGGCGTTGGTACGCGGGGCTCGAACAACGTTCGTGAAAGTAGAGGGTAAGCGACGCGTCGCGTAATGGAAATCGATAAAGTTGGCTTTACGAACCAATTTCCGTGCTGGTAATACGTTATCTTCTTGCTCGCAAACGAGTTAAGATCCCCGCGAGAGGAAACAAAGAAAATAACGGGCCAAGGATTTCAACGCGAATCAGGCGTAGCCTAAGTTCTCCGCTTACGCAGATAATTCGTTTCGTATCTCGTAAAACAATCAAAATCAAAATAACATATAACACTCGAACGTAAAAATTTACGAAACAAAACGCTTCGTTTGACACGTAAATCAGTGTTTTTAAAATTTTCCAAAATCATCGTGTAATTTTTTTTTGAAACTATAAAAATAATTTTGTTAATATTTAGAAAACATCTAATTATTCTATTCGATCTGCGTATTTTAATTCCCTGCCCGTCGAACGAAGAAAACCGGCGGACTTAATTTTTGGTCATCAAGCGAGGGACTAGCGTTTCGTCGTTTCAGTCGCGCGATCGACGCGCCGTTTTTCGTGCACTTTTCGTTGGCGCGATTCATCGACCACCCCAAGTAATTTTCGTGGAGGGTGAGAGGGTCGCTTGTCCGGCAACCTTTAACGCTCTCCTCGGAGAACGAGCACGTACGCTAGGTTAGTAACGCGTAGATCAATATTAGCTCGCGGTTCGCGCGTGTCAGCACGGTCTGCGTCCATGCACGAGAGCTTATTCTCATTTTCTAGCCTGCAAACAGGTTGCGCGAGCTTCAAAAGCCGAGCAGCAGCCCGAGCGCCTACTCGAAACGACTCGTTTCTGCGAACCCTCGAAACTTGACCGGACTCGATTCGCCGATAACGGGCGACACGTGCCTCGAAAATTACCGGTTCCGACACCGAACACAATGAGGAACTCGAAAACACGTTTTATCTTTGCTTGTTTCAAAACACAATCGTTTTGTTTTCTTTGTCGATAATTAACTGAATAATTTTTGTATCCCATAAAATCGTCCAGTTACGCGACTGTCATTTCACTTACGTTCTTATACATACACATATTTCATGTCCTCGTATTCAAAGGTTGAATAAAATTCTCTTCCTTTCGATTTTTCTGTTCGTAATGGAAGAACATACCGGATCTGTTTAATTTCAATTATCTTTTGAAATTAAGATCGAGTACCACAAATACACGGTATTTTTGAATAATATTTCAATATCGTGATTACTCTCCCTAATCAACCCTGTCTATGTGTTTTCCTATAATTAGAAATACTAGCATTTTGCTTTAATTATAAACAGTTAGAATAGAAATGTTTGGTTTACATATTCCACGTATCCTATTAATTTAGCTCGGCAGCACTCCTGTGTGTTTGCCTTTAATTATAAATTATTTAATTAAACTTATTTGTTTTTGCCATCGGTGGACATGCAGCGCTCAACGGTCCAATGGGAAAATATTCGAGAATATTGGAGACACGTGAAACCTACCAGAGGCTCTGTACTAAAAACAATATCACAGAATAAAAAAAAAAAAAAATATCAATACTGAGTCGAATAAAATATTTTTAATATTCGTTCCTATGAGTAGTTTTTTTAGATACCTCCTGCTTATCCTCAATATAATATATATTTACTATTTAACGATCGTTTCCAATATATCTTAAAGCATTTACAGGTCCAGAATGGTTTAAAAGGACATATTCAATACTCAAAATATTACGTTCCGAAAGGGTTGGAAACGACGAGACCTTTTATGTAACCCTATAGAAGCTAGCAGAAGTTTTAGCGGAGTAGCCCGGCGGGCGACTGATAAGGCGAACCTCGTTCGTTCGACCAGTCGACCATGCACGAGTCTTCGGTTTCGCGCGACGAATCAATTTCAATGCGTTGTTCCGAACGCCTTTCGACGAAATACGTGTATAAATGCGACGGATAAAAAAAATATGTAACAAAGAGTGCATACCAACCCTCGAACGTCGACGAAGACTATTACACCACAGACGAGATGTACCAGTAGACCTTACATCCAATGTAGAATATTTTTTCGGCCCAGTTTTCGGTAAAGAATTTTTTTCTCTAAAGTAAGTAGGATTTCGGGGGTATGTCTAATAACCAAAAATCATTGTAATTGACCCTTGTAATCGAAAATAATTTTTCGAGAACGATTTGCAATTTTTTAATTTTGTCGAAAAATTTGCCTACCTACTCGAATTTTTTACTCGAAAATGCGTAGGAATTCGGGGGTATGTCTAATAACTCAAAATGATTGTAATTGACCCCTGCAACCGAAAATAATTTTTCCAAAACGATTTTAAATTTTTTTTTTCCGTCGAAAAATTTCACACATTCTCGAATTTTTTCCTCGAAAATGCGTAGGAATTCGAAGGTATGTCTAATAACTCAAAATGATTGTAATTGACCCCTGCAACCGAAAATAATTTTTCCAAAACGATTTGAAATTTTTTTTTTCCGTCGAAAAATTTCACACATTCTCGAATTTTTTTCTCGAAAATGCGTAGGATTTCGAAGATATGTCTAACCACCAAAAATGATTATAATTGACCTCCGCAACCGAAAATAATTTTTGCAGAACGATTTAAAATTTTTCTTTTTCGTCGAAAAATTTGCCCACCTACCCCCTGTCGATTTTTTTAAAAAATTCATTTTCGATTTTTAATGATTTTGTATAACGGTTTACGGAAACATTTTATATTTTTTTGTAGGTATCCATAATCTCTACTTTAGAAATAAATTTCATTAAAATATATTGACTATTGTAGAAGTTATGGTCGTTTGAAAATTGCGTTTTTTAATCCCTTTCATAGTCAACTCACATTTACCCACACACTACAGCTGTCTGCCCATCGATACCAATTCAGAATTCAGTGAATAGTTACTAGATTGACCGCCAACCATGAAAAGAGGACGCTAAAATCACTGTCGAATTGTCAGGTCGGTATGGCGGTCAGATTGGGCCACGAATGTCCATAAGATGAAAGGTCTGCTGATATACCCCGTCTGTTACGACACTGACCTTGCTCGCAACGTTTCCCAAACTCTGTTCTGAGAACCTCTTCCGTCGGGCTGCCACGCCGCCGGAAGACTTTCAAGGATACAGCGGGCGATTCGGTATGGATTTTCAATTGCAACCGAGCGCCGTTTTTATTGCAACGATCGGGAAGATAAATGGGAGACCAAGCGTTCGCGGAACAGGGCCGTGACTATTCGGAACAATCAAACCTTAATCCTATCAGGATCTCTCCGAGTGAAGAGGGGCAAATGTAGCACTCATTGACGGATGCGGAAAAAGATGGAGGGGCTCGAGCTCCCACCATCTGGCAAAAAGAATCTGGTATCTGAATTTCAATCATTTTAAACGAGTTCAATACTCATCGATAAACGTTGAACATCAAAATTTCAATTAAATATATTAATTCTACAGAGATAAATTACTAGTGTTCAAACACAGAAAAACTCAATAACTAAATCAACAAATTAGAACTAGTTTTCGACGGGAAATATAGGCTAACTCACACGTGGAAATTTTCAACTAAATATTTAAAAAAATATAATCTTGTAATTATCGAATTTGTAAAATCTCTTAGGGCCAATTTTCATAGAGCGTCGTGCAGTAATTCTCCGTTCGAGAATCGTCGCGACGGTGGGGATTCTCGTGTCTGTAAAGGGCAGTCCGTAAAAAAGTCTGATCGACGGAATCGTTTCGCGGCCGAAACGTACGGAAAAAGAAACTCGGGCACGTTTCAAGGCGACGGGCAGGGAATATTCGCGTACGGAAGAGAAACGTGGGAAACGTCCTCGGCGTGGATTCGCTCGCCGGGACCAATCCTCGAGCCAGGACCAATCCGTCGACGTCTCTCGCGCACGAATATCGATCGACTGGTAGCGTGCGTGCACAGGCGACGGCCTTCTCCGAACGCGCGTCTTTCCCGATACCGTCGGGACGCAAACATCGAACCTGGAGTTAAATATTGAGAAACAGGCATACGCGCCCTTTAATTTCCTGCACGCGTACGCCTACGCGTTCTCGCTAGACACCCGAGAGCTCGCTCGATCGAACCAGTCGTGTTCGACGGTTCTTTACGAGGGGGAAAAGACTCGGGGAATTCTGGTTTGCTGCGCTAAAAATGACGTAACTTTCAAGCATTTTGTGTCCAAGAAAATAAATGTAACACTTGGCAGGCTTAGTTACACGCGGGAGGGAAAAAATTTTTCTTAATAAAATTTGATGTAAGAATTATTTATGTTAATAAAACAAATAATAGTTTCGATGAAATTTCGTGTAAATTTCAATATAATAAAATATATTGATTGTAACCAGGAGAAGGAAGAGAGAGGGGATTGAAGAACCAGGTGGAGGGTCAAGGATATAATATTAATAGAAGGGGGAAATAATGGTCTCGGTTTATAAGAAATGCAGTAAGCACAGATTTAGAGAACAACTGTAATACCAGAAAGGAGATAGAGTAAAGGCTGTATATTAACACGTTCATTGCCACGGTAATGGCCACTTTAAACTTACGTATAACATGTCGTAAAATCGTTCACGCGAGAGTAACCGTAATAGTTGTAAAATTGTTAATGTACTGCCATCGGGGATACTGCAAAAGAATTTGTTATTTTCCATACTAATTACAAGAAACTGGTGTAGCGATGAACGTGTTAATCAACTAAAATTCTGTGATTCTAGTAAGAAAGGAATATTTGTTAAATGAACATGCCAAACTCTTTAATATACTTACGGAACTTGAAAGTTTGTAATTTTTAGCGTTAGAAACCACCTTCTCGCCGTGTATAAAAATTGACCGACCTTGAAACAAGTTATTAAAAATTTACGGTTAAATCGAGTGAATCAATCGAGTTGAAGGGAAACAATTTAATCATTAATCGCGTTTAAATTTATATAGCACTGTAAAATCAGTAACGTCAATACACGAAAACTAAAGCTAATCTATCTCGTAACGTAATTCTAATGAAAATTAAATGTTTGCAGCGATCAATTTCATTTCGATAATCGCATCGTAGGCAATAAATATATTCGGCTCGGTAAGTGGTGGGAATGCATTTTGCAAGAGCGTACGAGCCACAGGTGGCAGTACAAAGGTGTCGCGTGGGTGTGCAGCGGCCCTTGTCCCCGACAAGGGTTTCTCTCCCTCCGAGCGAAGTCATCTCCGATAAACTGATCCAGAAGAAAGGCTCCGCTCCCCTAGTCGCTCGTACGCGACATCGACCCCGAAATTAGCGCCCCTGTCCTACGCAAGCTCTCGAAAAATAAATCGCGACAGAAACCTTTTCGCTGAACGAACTACGAAACGGCCAAATTCGCGCAAACGCTAAAAATTCTCGTCTAATCGTAAAAAGTTCCCCCGTGCACGTTTTCGTGGAACAAAAATACGAAAAACCGTGTTGTTTAAGTGCCTTATCTTCGTTCCATTTACCGCTCGTTCCTGGAATCGAAAGAACGCAAACGTGCTTGGCAAGGGCCACGGAAATGTAGCGAGGAAATTTGCAGCGTTTCTAAAACGTCGGTTGTCTTGCGCAATCGACGCGGCAAGTGCACGCTTTTGCCACGCCACCATTCACCGATCCTCTAATACGCTCTACCGTTACGTACCTCCCGATGTTTTCATTCACCTACGACGAAATCCTTCGCCGGGCTTGGATTCACCGAACGATACGCGAGCAACGGCGAAGGAGGAGGGGGGAGAGCCGATCCGTGTCTTTCCAGGCGCCGAACGCCCCCCGGAATCGGCAACTGTCGTTGCACGGAGTCGTACTTACGGAATCCGTCGTCGCGCCTTCGACAACTTTCTCGCTCGATGCGCGTCGCGAAAGACAATCGTGACTCATTTTCGCATGAGAGGCACGCTCGCTGTCGTCGAACTGAGAATATCCGTGTCCCGTACGATTCGCCCTTTCCTTATTTTCACGCGTCGATTGCCACGTCACCCGTATACGCGCGACAAAACTTCGCACTAATCGTACGACGCTAAAAAAACCACTGTCCCTTTTTACCGATCGACGCCCCCTGCATACTTATTTACCAACTCGACCGGCTACCGCAGTTTACGCAATCTTCCAGTATTTCCTAACCTCCCAATTCTCGAAGCGTTCCATATTTCAACTATTACCTGTATTTCTGTACACGGTCTCCCCGTTGTTTACCGACCTACTTCTCGTTTCTATCTTTCGACTCTATTATGACAGTTTGGCCTTATCTAAGTTAACTTCTGCGTTTCTTTTTCGCAACTCGACGTCGCGTCTCGTCGTGAAATCAGAACGGAGAACATTGGTGCGTTAAATACAACGGTCCCTCTAGTATAAACGGACGTTGAACATTTCTCTCTATTTTGCTCTCGGTGTTTCTCGCTTTCGGCTGCAACGCGATCAAGCCAATCAGACATAATAGTCGACAATTCCCGGAATAGTACTACCTCCATCGATAATGCTCGTGTCGCGGACCCGAGCGAACATTAGCGAGGGATCAGATCGCTGCATGTACTACAGGGAAACAAAGCTCTCGACCAAAAGTGGAACAAAGGCTACGAACGATTTTTTCTAGAATAATTTATGCTACCTGCGGTTTGAACGATAATCGTAAACCACGCGGGGTTGTTGCACGACTCGTTACACGACGCTGAAATTCGATTATCGTTGCAACAATGTATGACTCATCGTGCAAGAAATCGTTGCGCTATGACTCCTGCAACTCGTGGTCTCGGGAAAAGGACTCCTGATGTATTTTTAGCGCGTTTCTAGACGATTTTTGGACCGAAAAACGCGCCTCTATTTCCCCGTTGGAAAATAGAGGAATCGAAAGGGTGCTTTCGCTGTCGCCGCGGCTCCCGCGACCGTACAAGCTGGCAAAAAGTTGCGCGCACGAGGTATATTTACGTTGCGCGTGCGCACACGGCGATACACGCTGCCACACGCACGCACAACGCATTATATTAACACGCGGCACGTCCAACTTGAGCTTGTGCGTCAGCCGTCTTGGAATAGCGGCTGATGTCAAGCTCGCTGGTCGCTCGTAGACGCCGACGACCGAATACACACCTACACCACGGGAACGAGGGTGCTCGACCACTAGCTACGACGACGACGAAGCGATTCGAAGCGGCTACGACCGGCTTCGAGGTCTCGAAAAGCTTACAAAGTCTCGTGACAAAATTCGTTACGTTTTTTAACGTATCAAAAAATGAAACTAATTCATTTACACAGATCATATTTCATATTTACTATCATCTGTCAACTCTGCATCAGTTATAAATGTGCCCCACTTCTACGTAGTGTTTTATACCGACCAGGTCAACGAATTCTGGAATAGCGGACGATTTTCAGCGCGACAAACTGTATTCGGATCGCAAAGAAATCGATAACGAGCGACGGTAAGAAACTTCGTTGACAGAATCGTGTCGCCGTTGGTTCTTACGTGAAAAACCGACGGGGCGCGATTTGTTCGGGTCACGCGGAAACGAGGCCAGGTTTTTGGGTCGAAAAACAACGAAGAGGTCGGACCAATAAAAGGACGACACGGCAAAACGTCCGTGGAAGACGCCAGGAGAGATTACCACCGAGGGTCGAAATTTTTACGCGAGCCAAGAATCCGTAGAAAATTTTCCACAGTCGTTGGAGTTGACCGTTGGTTATTACCAAAGTGGTCCAAAATCAATAATTTTTAATATATTTCTAGTCCATACTAGTACAATGTCGTGCAAATGTTTTCATTTTTGCGAGATTAATTCAGAATGGTAGTAAGATTTTTTTAGGTTATGTTTGAGATCCGGTTTTGCTCTATGAGCGAAGGAATGCAAGTTGTGGGCACGGTTGTGAATTTTTATCGTTCTCGTATGTGTGTAAATTGAAGTGAACGATACAGATATCGCTTTCTGTGTTTATGCAATTATTCAAGCACTAATTTCGCACGTGTGCATTTCTCTTTACCGATCTTTTGGTTTTTTCGCAATATTCGAACAGTCAAATAATAATCGAACGGTATTCGAACACGTTATTTAACGAATATTTGAACCGTCGAAACAAATAAATCAACAGAAAATAACGGTTCCGATTCAAATGGTATTCAAATTTTATTCCACGAATGTTTGACCTGCACGGGAGTTCGAACATTTGATAAATAAGTAATTCGACAAGAAGTCCCAAGCCCTAGACTGGACGACGGATGTGCTTCCGTGTTCGTTGCTCGAACGCGTCACGCGAACCCTATTACTGCGCGGCGGCGAACGCGTTTCCGACGATTACGCGTCTCGAGCGAGAAAACCGCGCGGCGAATCGCGCGAAAGCGAGGCGACATTATGCACGCGGGGAGGCCAACTAGCCGAAGGACACGCTTGGGTATTATTAGTACGGATTCTTTAACATTTCTTTCTACGAACGTTACGAACATTACGAGCGTTACGAACACACGGGGAAACGAGAAAGTAACAACGAAGGAGAGGCGCAAAAGGAGTGCTAGCGGTTTCTTCTGACGAAATGACGCATCCGGAGGGCGGTTAACGCGATACGCGGAAACTGTCCACGAATACGTATCTGCGAAAGCAGCGCCACCCTTCGTGGACACGCGGAACTTTCTAAACTTACAACGTTCGACAGGTTAAATTTTTAACCGTTCGTTGTAGAATATTCTATTCCAGTCGTTCGGAAATATTAATTGCAGTGCTTAAGAGGAGTTGTTCGTGGGATCGCAAGCGTAAACTGTATTTTCCTTTACGTTTCTCGACGTGGGCGGTAGCGACTCTTGGGGGGAGTCTTTCAAGGGGGCGTTAAAGGGACAACAAACTTTAACCTTCCGTAGGTCGTAGCTGGCATACACATATGAACCTTGTTATCGATATTTTTAATAGATACATCGTAGAAAAATGGATACAATAGTTGTAATAAAGATAAATAATATTTTTCTGGTACGAATATTTACACGAAAGTAAAAGAAACAAACCGAATAAGGATTTCATCGCGACGGTGCACGACGACGTCGACGGAGCGAGAAACTGGAAGAAGAAAAGTCGGCAGGCGTTTTATTCTGGTCGCGGATAGAAATACAGAAGGAAACGGATCCCCTGCTGTAAAAACTCGTTTCATTCCGAGTTACATAGTTCTTGAATTAACCGAGCGACCAACGCGGGGCGTGTTTTAAAATATGGGACATCTACTACTTCAGTCTCCACTTAAAGTGATTTTTCCTCGTGTTTTGGACTGAATTAAAATACTGTTTTGTCAATCGATATACATGCGACGAAATTGCATGATTTTTTGTCCCAATAGTGAATAAATTATTAATAATATCCCGAATAGAACAGACCATGTATTATAACCATAGATACAATTTTATTGCAAGCAACATTAGACGAACACAATTGGAACACACGAAGGAGCGAGTACATGTTCGGAATTATCATTCGAACGTCTGCGTAACTTATTTATTTTCAACGATTGATTTTCTCGGAAACAATGCCTCGCGCAGAGAAATATTATTCTACATTTTCGATTTAGTTTTATGCGCAGAAGCATTTATTTCTCTATTGTACCAATCGCGGTACGCTTTGAATTTTTATTTTTCACTAGATAATAAAAATTCGTATATAACTATGCCCCATTTGTTTTTTATTCCTACCAGTTTTTTTTATAGTACAATTTCTTGTACACATTGTTTTATTGTTAAATCATATTTGTTTAGAAATGCTAATGAGGAGATTATCATCTAAATGTGTCATAGTTTTTAATCGAAAAACTATTAGTTTTTTTCCTTTTTTATCTACACTGTTTGTTGTTTACTTCAGTGCACTTACGAAGTATGGAGGAGCATAAATCTAAACTCGTGTTTGTAGGTACACGTATACACGAGTATATTTATTTTTAAAAGCTAAACTTTCGCTCTAATTTTCGCTATAATTGCAACTAATCTAAATAATTTCTTAAATGTAAATTCAAGAAATGTATTGCTCTACTGATTATCGTTGGTAATGCGTTGTTGGTGAAATGTTTATTGGACCATATACAGAACAGCTTATGAAACTTAATAAGCTGCTTTGTATGGTTCAATAAATACTCGTCTAATCATAATAGCATTTGAATGCTAATCTTGACCATGCGTAAGGAATTAAACATCAATTCTGTATAATGTATAACAATATAGACACTATAAAAACAAGTATCAAAACTATTAGCTAGGAACCACGGAAGGTAATTAATAAGGACAACAGTTAACAATGTATTTATCCGAAGAAGGAAGTAGAACTTGTTTAATAGAATTTTGTTATAAATTCCCTTCCGTTTGGAACGATAATAAACAATTTTCCCAAAACTAACCATCAATCACCTCAGACTTTACACATCTGGATTTTATCAGTTAAAGCAAGCACCTGATTTTCATGTACCATATGAATATTGATTATTAGCAATAAAATAACCTTTCAAGATTTCCCAAAAGCTTTTAGCCTAGGTTACACGTGGATTATTAAGTAACGCTTCTCCAGTAACCTTTGCCTTAGACGTAATTTATGCTTGTCGCAATTGACTCCTATATGAAGTAATTTGCTTAATAAAACTGTGAGAAACAAGTTAAGCAGTCAGTAGCCGCCTGCGTTATTTGGAGCAGTGGTTTACAGACTTATTGTACTTGTATACGCAAAAACCATTTACCGTTTATCGTAATCAATTTAAAATTCAATTCTGTTTATTAAATTTTACTGATTGGGCTAAATAAATAATGTTCTCTGCACTTATAAAATGGAATAAAAATTAAAGAATGATATTCGATTAAAAATAAATGTGTTATTATTTTGTACTTGAATGGCGTTGAATGTGTCTGACGGGTATTATTATGATTTAATAAATATAGGAAATCGCACTGTACCGACACTTCCGTCCAACCCACGGTGCGCCCGAGGATCGAGAAACGACAGCAGTCGCGAAACAATTGAACGCGGCACGCGACGTTGCCGCAGGCATAAACTTATTATCGAGCAAAATTCAATTTCCGACTGTGCACGTACAATGGCACACGCGTACGCGATGCACGAAACGAGAAACTCGCACAAATTTCGATCGCGGCTGGCAAGGAGATTCGATTACATCGTGTCCGACTCATTGTTTCACGACGCGGACGAGTATACGCCGAGCGCGTGCGTTCACGGAATTTCCGTGCACGAGTTTTACGCCACAGCTCGAACGAGTCGAGTCGTCACTCGACACGGGCTAACGACAACGATCAGATAATCTTCGCTATTTTTATGCCACGCAGTTTTTTTTTTTCTTTTTTACTTATCTCTTTCGTGCCGTTATTCCGTCCTTCGCGCACGCGCGCGGTAGCACCTCGCTTCAAGACTGAAATTCGAACCCCGTCGGCGACAACCGTCGAACCGGACGGTCAGTAATGAATTCTATTTCGAGCTGATAAAAAGGAGATGCAAAGAACAAACCATCAAAACTTGGAGGAAACGAAAATTTTTCAAACAGTTCTAAAAAAATTATTATCGGTTGCGGGGATCAATTACAATCGTTTTTGGTCAATAGACATAACCCCGAAATCCTACGCACTTTTGAGAAAAAAATTCAGTAGTTGATGACATTTCTCGACAAAATTAAAAAATTTCAAAACGTACTGCAAAAATTATTTTAGGTTCCGGGGGTCAATTACAATCATTTTTGGTCAATAGACATAACCCCGAAATCCTACGCAATTTTGAGAAAAAAATTCAGTAGTTGATGACATTTTTCGACAAAATTAAAAAATTTCAAAACGTTCTGGAAAAATTATTTTCGGTTGCGTGGGTCAATTACAATCGTTTTTGGTCAATAGACATACCCTCGAAATTCTACGCAGTTTCGAGAAAAAAATTCCTTACCGAAAGTATTTTTGGGTCCAGAAATGTCACTCTAAAATTTGTATTTGAAGTTCGTTAGCAGTGATCGAATATCAATAAAATATTTGAATATTAGATGATTGGAGTAGTTACAGCCTGAACAGTGGTTAATTATTTGGAAATTTGCTTAGGCGCGTGAGTCGCGTCTGCCGGGAATCGAACAGCGTCCTTAAGTGGCGATGGAGGTGGCACGAAATGGAGAGTCAACCCTCTCGCGAACGCTCCAGCCGTGCAACCCCTCCGGGGAAACAGGCTTGAAACCCGCGCGGATTGTGCACTACCCGCTTCATCGCGCTTCTCGCCGTTACCGAATGGGGAAGCTTTGAAATTCTCGTAGCACGCTTCACCCTTTCACGCCGAAACACACCTAACCGGGGGCCACCCAACCGGTCTACGAGAACTGGGTCGCATTGACATTTCCAATTGTCCTACGATCGTAGCAGAAACGAACGCGAACGAGATTTCACAATGAACTCCGATCGGTGTTGCGCAAATTTTAAACGAAACAAACAAAATTTCGTTCAACTTTACTTGAAATCGAAACCTAACCTCAAACTGTGTCAACTGCTTGGTCACTTCTAGCGTCCGGTTCGAAATCGTGGCATCCACTGTGTTATCAGCGTGAAAACGCGTCGAACCCCCGATAAGGTTGTTTACGAAAAAGAAAAAAATGTAATTTACCGAATTGTCCTTGGTCGCATTACGCAACCGCTTTCGCGTAGTACATAGAGATCGTTTCCCTCGGTGCTATCCGTTCTTACGTAAATCGCAATATCGTTCTCCCTCGCTTACTCGCGACCTCATGGCGCCGGCCTCGAACTACAATAAATTTACGAAGAAACGATCCATGAAAAATTAATTACCGACGCTGCCCGATTAATCGACGCTCGACCGCGAGTGGTTAACATTTTGGCAGCAACCCTCGAGCCAGCAGCGTTTTCTCGAGAGAAAACAGAAAAGAAGTTACGATCTGTCCGTCATTCTCGTTTCTCTGGGAATTAGAATGTTTCTTGGCGAAGAAAATGGATCGCGTAGAGTTGTTGAACTAGAGCGGAGGACGCGTTAGACGAGCAGCGAAGTGACAGTTTCTGGGACACGAGACGCGACGATGGTGGTTATCGAGCGAGCGCAACTTTCTCGATAGGTACGAGTCTCGATTCCGAGCGCATTGACGGCTGCTTTCCAACCAACGAACACAGTCTATGAAACACGTATTTCCTACTCGAAATATAACGAATAAAATGTGAACGTTATTTAGAAATTGGAATTCGAAACACACGTTGTGAATAAATCCGTGATACTTTGTGCCAATAATATTTTGCACATATCAGATTACAGTGTGGGGGACCGAAGAAAATGTAAAAAAGTTGAACAATCCAAACGCTCGACGCGCCGAAAGATTGACGCGATAGGAATCGACAGGCTTGCGTCACCGACGTTTCCACCTTTCGAGACAAATTTAGAAACCACACGGGAATCATTCTCCCCGACACCGGGACCTACGTCCATCCTGCCCTCTGACTTTTCGCGAAGAACTATAAAGGGCAATCTTTCAATTTCCAACGCTACTTCCTCCGGATGCTTCAACGCGTCGAGCGCTGAGCAAGTTTTTCACGTCTTTCCATTTATCGACGAACGCCGCGGAGCCATTCTAAGATTACCCTTAATATTTATTTGAATCCAGCGACGGATCTGGAAGAGGTCAAAGGGGAGAGTTAACTGAAAAATCACGAAAAAATTCTGGATTTCGAGAATTCGAGACTCCCATCCTCGGAAATTTATTAATACGAATAGTCTGTTTCATGTGGTCGATTACCCAGTATTTTAAAAAAATTTGTCGTAAAAATAAACTGAACGTTGGAAATCTTCGTCGTTGGTTAGCATTTATCGCCACGCTCAAAACGAGACTTGTACACCGCGCTCGGCTCGATAACAGAGCCGATTTGACCCCGTGGTATATTGAACGTCGTTTTTTTCGAATGACCTGCTGAACGAGCCGTAAAAGTTCGTCGTGGTAGCTGGCGAGACACTGTATCCATCCGTCATAATTCCAAGAGACGTTCGTGACAGTTCATATAATATTTATCGTAAACGCGAACGTATACGTCTGTATATCTACTTTCAGCGATTTCACGCACACGAGGATGCTCGCACGCGTGTCTAAACCTAGAAAGCTCGTTAAAACGAAATCGGGTCGACCTGGATTCTCCAACGTAATGAAAGAATTGACTGATCAAAAAAAAACTGTTGTCGTGGATGATTTCTATCGGTACATAACCTCCCTTCGAATACTTCGAACGCTTCGAGTCGAGCGGAAAAAATTATATCCGATAAGATTGCCCGATCTTCCAATATTCTTTCGAGATTGTTTAACGTTTTTTTTTAATTTGAACGATACTCGAATTTTTTCGCGATTAAAATTGACGGGAAAACCGTGATAAAGCGAAAGATGGAGACTGGTAGGATTTTTGGAACACGGTTGATGAGAGGTTCGCCAGAAAACGAATCGTAGAAAAGAATGCGGCGACCTCTGCAACTAAAAAGCCTCGTTCGTTACGCAAATACGTACGAGCGTAAAGCTACGGCGAAACGTCACCGATGTGACACGATGAGACGTGGACTGAGCGAGCGAGCGAACAACGGAAAGACAGAGCAGGCCTGTCGTCGGCCTTGGCGAAAAGAGTAGACCTCGGCAGTTGAAGTTGTTCGATGACCGAGAAAGAGTAGGGAGAAGAGAGCGAGAAAGAGAGTTCACGGTCCGCCACTACGAAAAAACGATTACCTTCCGCTAAAATTTACGATTAACGTTATTAACGATTACATCGCGAACGATCGCCGCGTGAAAATAACCTAGAAACGTTCCGGGCACCGTAAATCTAGCAACATTTGATAATCGCTGTAGATTACATGTATCGCGTTGCCCCGACTACGTAGAACAAGTTTGAAGTAGGTAAACTATCGATCGTATGGCCAACAAAATAATACGAAATATACTTCGAAAGCCCAACCAGAGGTCATAGACATCGGTTTCGATCGAAGAGATCGCGTACAATGATAAACATTCTTCTCTCTGATCGGTGTGGCTTTCGTAAATGTAATCTTTTCAGTAATGTCACACGACGAGAGTTTCACCGAATACACTTCTTAGATATGCGCGTCGATAGAACGAGAAAACGAGACGAGTCTACTTATCGACGTTCGATAGAGCCGCACAGTGGAAAAAAGGATGACCAAAAATTGATTCGCGCGACACCATCGGTCAATATCGAACATACACGCGAGAAGGAAGCAAATTCGCGAATCCATCGATGACTCGTAGAACTAACTCAAACGTAACTACAACGTGCTAGCCTTTCCATGGGTCACGATGGGTGTTTATCAGCCGAGACGTATCGAAGCAATATCGAAAGCTCAATGATCGGTTCACTTGTCAAAGGGCGTGTGCTCGTCGTTCCAGCGCGTGTACGCCGCTACGAATACGTGTAACGCATGCTTCTATGGTTTATCGGTATTTCAAGCGTAAGCAGGTCGAATATCGTGCGCGAGAGAACAGACAAAAGCTGCCGCGCAATGTATCTCCGATTTCTCCGTGCCATATATGGGGTCAAATGTCGGGAGAGAAAAAAATCAGTCGCCGAAACATCGATCGGGTATTTTGCACTTCTGGCTGTCATTTCGCGAAACCATGACGAAACTATCGGCGAACAAAACCCGTTCAACGTCGTCCACGGACGGAGAAAATGGGAGCAATAATTTTTCAGATTCTTTAGCGAACGAGAGAGAATTTTGTCGCCGGCTATGTAAGTAAGATGGCGGCGATCGAATCGTACGTTAAGGCTGGCGCGTCGCGTGCGTCGCATGCACCCGTGCGAGCGGCAAGCGACTGCCTTCAGACGGTCTACCATCGCACGGTAACCTAACGAACTTTGCCAAAATGACGATTCGTTCGGCGAACGATCGAGCCGATGCCTGGATCGCACAGTAATGCCAAACCGACTTGTTTCGATCGCGAATATTCAAAGAAACCGCAACCCCCCTATATAGGTTATTTCGAGCGATACGAGGAAAGGATCGGCGGATTGCACGGCTACGGGGTTCACACGGCTCGCTGTCGAATACACTTCGTATTAATTGCGACCGATATTCCACGAGACATTGCGTCCAGCTACTTTCTCGGAATACCGCGTTCTTGTACGATTATATCGGAAAAAGGACTCACCTTTGGAGAGTTGTGAAGCGGCCTAGAAAATCGAGGCTTCGGAATTCAACGGCTCCCGTCCACTACGATCTCACAGAATGCACTGGCGCAACGAGCGGAAGCCGCCATCTTGAACTGCGTTCACTTGACGCTTTCCGCTGGTTCGAAAAGCACATTCGCGTTCCCGCCGTTTCTCAAATCTGCACGCACAAATTCACTGATTAAAATTTGAATTATTCGTGCGAAGTACGAATGGGCAAATTATATTCGAACGACGAACAGCATACTAATTTATATTCCTTTTCGGTATTCGGTATGCAATTACACGTACGAATACAAAATACACGGTATCTTGTAATCGTCCATGAATGCCGAATATATTAGCGTTTTATATTCAGTGGCTGAGTAAGCGCGGAATACTTTATTCGATTTCAGTATTCAGTACATTTTAATCTAGATAACGAATAACGAGTATTAATTAAAATTCGAAGACATAACCTTGGACATCGATCCAATGATTTGCTTGATTCCTGAATAATTATTTAGCTTGGAAACTTCGTTCTTCAAATAATAACTATTTATGTAGATTCGCGTACACCGTGCATTTCCAATTAAATTATACATGTATTCGATCCATAGTAATATGTAGATTGAAATAACGGTTATGACGTTGAACGTCAAATTTCGTTCATATTTTCGTAACTTTATTTAAATCGAATTGATAATAATTATACCGTTTGTTTGTTTGAAATGTACGTTGATCAAAGAAAGGAAACGTCAAGAAATTCTACCGGTATTTGGGCGATTGTATGGCGCCATTTTTCTCGAAGCTCTACAGCACATGTTTACTCGACTAATAACTTATTTCATCGATGTACATTTTGGTGTGATTTGTAACATATTGTTGTAACAAAATGCCGAAATCAAAAAGAGATAAAAAAAGTAATGTCATATCATTCCAATCTGTGGTCTTATTGTTCGTTTTTCGTTCGCAAATGCGTACTTTTTCGACTAACCTAAAAGTGTAGTAATATTTAAGATGCAATTAACAATCATGCGAGTTAAATAATTGATAAATATTTTATATTCCACAGTATCTCTTACCAAAACGAGCAAAAAAGGCCTTGCCTTGAAGCAACACATTGTGGAAGATGTTAGAAGTTGCGTTGAGAGATATCATAGGATATTCATTATATCTGTACACAATATGCGTAATAATAAACTGAAAGACTTGAGAGCGGAATGGAAAGATAGCCGGTTTTTCTTTGGCAAGAACAAGGTGATAGCATTGGCTTTGGGCAAATCAAAGGAGAATGAAATTTCAGACGGTCTGCATAAATTGTCAGAGGCATTGAAGGGACAATGCGGTTTGCTTTTTACAAACAGAACTAAAAAAGAAGTGTGTACTTCATTGCCACAGTTTTAGAAATCTATTATAAATACATGTGCTAATCATACTTATTTATTTCTCGTTTAGGTATTAAAATGGATGGAGGAATACGAAGTATTGGAATATGCTAGATCTGGTTTTATTATAGATGAAACCATAACGTTACCCGAAGGACCTATGCCAGATTTTGCGCATAGTTTAGAACCTCATTTAAGACAGCTGGGAATGCCTACTGCTTTGCAAAAGGGTGTGGTAACGCTAATCAAAGAGTATACTGTGTGTAAAAAGGGACAAGCCTTAACTCCTGAACAAGCAAGAATTTTGGTAAATATAACAGTTACTTTTCTCAAGACAATGGAACGAATTCAAATGAATATTTCTCCTTTTAGAAATTACTGGATAAACCATTGGCTACTTTTAAGCTGTCACCATTAGGCATATATTCAAAGAAGAATGGATACAAACAACTTGCTTCTCAAAACGATGCTAAAAAACGTGTAGAACAGATGGATGTAGAAGACACAAAAGAAAACGACAATTCGTGATGTGCATGTTACTGCGTTAAAAAGAATTAACAAATTTGTATATACATAAACATACTTTGTATATCATGTACAAAATATATTATTTTTCACCCTGTATATTTGCTTTGAAAAAAAAAAATACATGAAGTTATTCAATAAATTTATAATTTTGGAAACAACTGATGTAGAATCATAAAGGATCAGGTATTTGCATCTTTTTTGAAAGATTAAAATTATGTCGTGTTTCGTACGTAAAAATCACGTCTTTCGATCATTTCTATAAATATAACCATGACAATACCGGTTTATTTTACGATAATTTGGATAATCGGAGTTTTATGGGTGAGTTACAACGACTGCATTAACCTCTGTTAGTAATACTAATTAAATACGCGCTACCGGTTGAAGATTGAATATTTAAGATTGTCAAGTACTTTTTGGAATGTAAATTTACATCATTCTATGCGTAGACCATATACTATTGGTGTTCGGAACATTCACGGATAAATGGGCGTAAAGTAGCCTTTCAAGTAAATTACGATAAAAGAGGTAGCGCGACGTCCGTCGAGTCGTCGGATCTATCCGACAATGAAGAAACTGTAAAGCGTAATAAGAGACGAAGGTTAAAGTACGAGGTATATTCGATGACACGAATTTGCGTTACGTGAAAGGAAAGCTTCCGGGGTTCCAATAACCCTTTTCCTTCAGGGCACAAGTTTCTCATAACAAATTATCAATCCAGTGAATAGACTGTTATTTATTAAATACGTAACTTAAATTCTCGAATTGATCTATCTACAACGAAACCGAACAACTAAATGGTATAGCCATCTAATGACGAACGGATCGAACTATTACATGCGAAGGCGAGGTAAGTGGATTTGACTGGAGAAGGCCCACCAAATTCACTGAAATTCTTCGTATCAGAATAAGAATCAATAGTCCAAATATAGAAGATCATCAGTTCTATCGGGGGTTTTGTTCTAATTTTCAACAAGTCCCACTCCAGCCTTGTGTCCCTGTGTATATGTTGATCACAACTACTAGATTACATACAAATATTTAATTTAGATCAGACTACAAGCAAATATCGAGATTGTAGAAACTTGTAAGAGCTGCTTATCATTCCGAGTAAGGGCCCAATATGAATGCTCTTTTGCTTGTTCGTACGAAAGAGCTATTAATCATTATGAGAGAATTTTTCAAATGAACATCAGGCATTTGCACTGCCCCTCGATATCTGACAACCAGTGTTACTACAAGGGGTCCCCCATTAGTTGGTGCAGGTGGAATAGGGTGACTTTCCCCTTACCTGTGTGGACTTACGGCTCATTCAACCATCACCAATCCCCATACTAGGGTAGAGATAGCATGAAAGGGACAAATCAATTCACACATATTAACGTCAACGCGTTTTAACGTAGAAGACTTAACTGTAAACTTGTTAATTTAAAAAGCAAGATTCAAGAGTAGTTCGATCCGTTCGGTTATACCATTTCACTATCTTTCTTTTGTAATCATCGAACCAAATGGGACTTGGGGGGCTATTTTTTCTAAAAAGGATTAACATAATCTGTGGATGAAAACGATATTTTTCGTAATTAATTTCGTTGCAGGCTAAAACGCGTTGGCCAAGTAGGACATCGGTAAATGCAATGTAGGGACACGACCGAAGAACTATTTAACCTTTTTTGTCATCATGCAAACGAAAATAAAGTACCAGTAATGCTTGTACATACGTGAAAAAATAAAACGATACTATGTGACGCTGTTACAGGATTTTGGAAGTTTATAACCTAACAATCCCACTAATTTCTTGTTTATTGTTTCGATAGGTACAAGGTATACGATAAATACACATAGGACTTTAGTTATATATAATGATAGACAATAATAATAAACCAATCTCGTAGGTATACGAAAGTCGCCTAAGTATTATGGCACATCACAGAACGTGCAACAATGAAATTTCGAGTTCCATATATTCGGCAAAAAAAGAGAAAAAAATAAAGTACGTGACGTAATATCACATTTCATACGGGATTAAAACGAGTGTTTTCTGTTATTCGAAATAAAAAAACGATCCAAGACTGGCAAATAATCCGAAAAAAAAAACTGTCTCGTACGAATCATCAGAGTGCTGTTTCAACGATCAGAAATATTCTATAAAATTTATTCATTACGTAGAAACACGCTTTCATGTAAAGATGTAATTACTTTTATAAACGTTCATCTAACTAGTCAAGCAATATGCACGTTTATTGCGGGGAAAAAGCATTCGAAATCTTAATCTACGATTTAAATACTGCTAAGGAATATTCAGATTTTTATGTTGATGTAGGTGCTAGGAGCACGTGTTCGAACGCGATTATTTCATTTCACTTATTTACTCGATAAGAATTCACGTCGGTACTTTTCAAGCGTTGCCGGCATGAGAGCGCAGAAAAATTTCTATCGAAAACAAACAAAAGACTATAAACGAAACTATAAATAAATTCGAATTTATTTGTATTAAGTATAATATGATTAACAAAAAGAGATAAAATAATACTAAAAATTAAACATTTGCTAACTTACAAATATCGTTCTACGGTAATTAGAATTGTGTACACTCTTTACAAAATAAGGATTAACGTATTTTTAAATCTTTTGGTAAATCGAACAGAAAAACAGCACGGTTACTATCACTGATTTTTTGTTTTGTTCGTTCCTCGTTCTTTCAAATGAAATCATCGAGAACTCATTTAAAAAAAAAAAAAAGACAAAAATTTCTTGTACCAAGCAAGACGTCGACACATCATATTTAGAGTACGGTATATTTATTGTGCCGTCGAGTAACCTGCATCTAACACTATTTGCATTCTGGTCGAGTGAGCGTCGGAATATCTATGTTCCTTCGTACAATTGTTTACTTCAAGCAACAGAAGCTTTCATACGTATCCATTGACAACCCATTCTGAATACAAATCGCCAACAATCGAAACTCAAAATACCCTTCAACGCTATTCATCTTTGGTCGAACAAAATTGTACTTTCTCACGTTTAAACGATACGAGCTAAAAGATATCATAAGGGGGAGGGGTGGGAGAAAAAAAATTGCATTATTCTCGCTGTTATTGCTGTAACTGTAGTTTTGTAGAGGTAAACAATAGCTTATTCTACTTCACTAAACGTGTACCTTTAGGTGATGCATTTTGAAAGACACAGGCGTTAGAGTGTATGTCGTGAAAACGATAATCCGAGAGCACGATTCACATTGAACAGTGAAGCTTACACACACTGTCTACAAAAAAAACGGGAGTATTCTCGGCATAGGAAACTATACAGAAAGCATCTTCCTCCGTGCGAATCACGAACTCGTCTTTGCACACTGTGATCGACCCGACCGTTTGTCTGACAAGCGTTAATTTGATCGAAATATCACAATACACAAACGATTACATTCTAAGATATGGCAATCTCACAGCACACTAATTAAACAGAGATCTTGTATAAAAATAAATAAGGATTTCTTCAACGAAATATTCGATAAAAATAAACTAAAATAGTTATATAAATTATATTACAAACGTTAGATTACCGTGTGCTAGAGCAGCTACGATCAAAAAGATTCTCAATGTTGCAAAAGTTCATCGATCAATGGACAAGTGTAACACGTCGAGACTGTTTGCTATTGGAGCACGTTCTCTAGCACAACGAATCTATTTGTAAACACAACGATCACAAAATATAATCGACCACTCCATATGCAAACTTATCACCATGTAATTTTTACTCGTCGATATCGAAAATGTTTAACCTTAATCGAGAACGTAAGAGTATCCTATGGAAAAAGAAAAAATTCGCGTACCGTCTCGTAAAGCATAGCACGTAACCGACACACTTTTTGAACCTTTCTTAAGCCTGTAATTACGTATCGAGTTTTTAAGTTAAGGAGGCACGCATCTCGTGCTCTCTGACTGATGTAATTAGACCTTAAAACGAAAATTTAGAGTCGTCGATAATTAACGTTCCTCTCTACTAAGAAAATTGGAATGTACTTAAACGATAGAAGACCGATTACGTCCACGCTATTCGCGAACGGTTTTGAATCGAGGGCAAGAAACGTTGCGCGTACATTATTTATCGTTGTCCGACTCCTGTCGCTAAACCGAACACACCGAATGCGAAAAGCCTACAAATTGCGTTCCAAATATATTAAAAACTCGCACCAGTCAAGAACACTATAGCCGATAATACATGGAGTATAAAAAGTAGTTAAATATGACGATCGTTTTCGTATTACGAACGAAGTATCATTTTGCCCATTAAGCAAAAACACGTTTCCTTTTAGGTAGTTTGACTCTGACTGAGAAGCTCCTCGAGCGACAGCACTGGTTCCCGCCAATACACAAAATGGCTGAACTCATCCGCAGCGTCTTCCCTCCAGGCTGGGAAAAGATGGTCGACTAGGTAGCTCATGTTTGAATATCTGGAAAAAAAAAAACAACGAGAAAGACATCATACAGCCATCGATAGATACTTATATTCGGCGATGAAGGTCGACAAATACAGTGAACAGAGGGCAAATGTCAAACGTTTCGTTTCAGAGTCTAGTATTATTTGAACAATTTTGAATAAATCTGTTACGCGTTTAATTATTTGGATTTAATCATTTTCGTTCCCATTCGCTTGAATAAAAGATCATAAATGAAACGTTGTTTGTTAAGTAAACGAGAGAATGATTCTTCTCGCACGCATGACGTGTAGAATTTTCGTGCAGTATGTGATTTTGATGCGACGCGTGGTACTTGTATTTTTGTGTGAAATGTATAATTTTTGTGCAGTTTGTGTGGTGTTTGTTGCATTTCTGCGTATAATGTGATTTTTGTGTAGTGTTTGTCACGTTTTCGAGCCATTTGTGTAACACCCTGTATGTTTTCGTACCACACAAAAATCACATACAACGCACGATTATGATGTGCAGCGTTGTACACACAGATATACCACACCCACGCGCGTGCGTACGCAAAGGATTATCTTCTCGCTTTACATAACCAATAAAAGTTTTATTCACGAGTCGCGAATAAACTTTTATCCATATAGAAATTCATTGCTGGTTATATGGATGGCGAGTAAAGTTCTATTAGCGACTCGTGGAATAAAAGCGTGCCTAACTCTGGTTACAAAAAGAGAGATTTGCCGTGTGCTCCTTCGTTATTCAAGATACACATTCATCTGATTATTATATCGGTAAAGATTTGGGTCTTGAGATATATGTACGGAATGATCGTTAGGGACTGAGACTACCTGTACCTCCGTCGAGAAAAAAAATCGATGGGATTGCAAGCTTTTTGCGGCCCGGAGGTATTTGATCGTTTGAGCGAAGATTCTGCCCAACAGAAACTTCCATGCAAAGAGTTAACGGTGAAATTTTAGTGTTTTTTATACCTATGTATGCAGGGAACAATTTTAATGGAAGATTCTGGGCCAAAATAAAACGAAAATCAAGATATCAATCTCTTGACTGAGACTTCGTTAAAAAGTTATTAACAATTAAATTAAAAAATTTCAAATCGTTCTGCAAAAATTATTTTCGGTTGCAGGGGTCAATTATAATCATTTTTGGTGATTAGACATACCCCCGAAATCCTACGCGTTTTCGAGAAAAAAAATCGAGTAGCTAGACAAATTCTTCGACGAAAAAAAAAATTTCAAATCGTTCTGGAAAAATTATTTTCGATTGCGGGGGTCAATTATAATCATTTTTGGTGATTATACATACCCCCGAAATCCTACGCATTTTCGAGAAAAAAATTCGAGTAGGTAGACAAATTTTTCGACAAAATTAAAAAATTGCAAATCGTTTCGAAAAAATTATTTTTGATTGTGGGGGTCAGTTACAATCATTTTTGGTGAATAGACACACCCTCGAAATCCTGCACATTTGCGAGAAAAAAATTCGAGAATATGAAATTTTTCGACAAAATTAAAAAATTTTAAATCGTTCTAAAAAAATTATATTTGGTTGCGGGGATCAATTACAAGCATTATTGGTCAATAGACATACCCCCGAAATCCAAACCATTTTCGAGAAAAAAATTCAAGAAAGTATGAAATTCTTCGACAAAATTAAAAAATTTCAAATCATTTTAAAAAAATTATTTTCAGTTGCAGAGATCGATTGCAAACATTTTTGGTGAATAGACATACCCCCGAATTCCTATCCACTTTCGAGAAAAAAATTCGGAACGAGCAGAACATTGAGAGTTAATAACTTTTTAACGAAGCCTCCATTTAGAAATTAGTTTTTTTGATTTTCGTCTTGTTTTGACCTCTAGAATCTTTCATTAAAATTTTTCCCAGGGGTGGTCGTAGACCCTATATATACATATATACATATATGTATACATATAAACACTAAAATTGAAGAATGACTGCTCAGCGAAATTTGGAGAAGCGATAACGTGGGGTTTCTCCATGCGCAAATTTGCAACTTGCATATGTAAATATGTTCGAAGTACTTGGTTGAAAATTCGTGCACAGTCAGAACGGGTAAAAAAAACAATTTTGAAGTACACATCGACACACCCCGGAAGCTCTCATAATTCGAAGATGTTCGATGCGTGTGTTAAATGTATTAAATTCATCAAACGATCTCGAACAAGGTTACGTGGTGATAAATTCATTCCAAATTGCATCATAACACTTAAGGCGATGACAACGTTAGGATCGCTAAAGATGAATGGACCGGTGAAGATGGAAGTGATAAAAAAAGCAACTGTGTAACAAGTGCTTACCCTATAAATTATAAGAAGATAGAAGTTGTTGCACAACCAAATACCTCAAAACATACTAATCGCGACGAACTTAATGGAAATTAGACTTCTAGCTAATTTGTCCACCTTGAAAGACACTGCCATTGGAAAAGTTATCTTTTATCTAAACGTGCAGGTACTACTCTCCCCGTCTCGACGAATCTCATATGGAATATACGTATATACAAGTATATGTGTAAAAATTGTATACGTCACGAGTGCGCGTACTATTTGCCCTAATAATCGACGTACTAGAAAACTAGAAATATTACTAACTCTATATAGAAAATACATTGTACGGAATAATATTCCAGTCATGAGGTAGCAAGTCAACACGTATGAAATTGAGTCCAGTACCAACGGTACTAATGTACAACTATGCAAGTATCGTTCAACGAAACATTATCAGCTGAGCTAATAGAATGAAACAGCTATTATGGTTGTGCCGCCATCAGTAGGTGTTTCGCATGGGCAGTGGCGGGAATAACTCATTGACGATATCGCACTGACACGCGTAGCTGCAATCACAGAAATATCCGACCTATCAGTATCCCTTATTTTCAATCATCAGAGTGTAAATGCGTCTTCCTTTATTCGCTTTCTCGCATAAATTTCATATTTATTCGCTTCTTTGGCGTCAATATTTGCCATTAAAAATGCCAGTTAAGGGGGTAGTCTGAAAGTTTAACAAAAAACAAAAATCGATCTTTTAAATTCTATCTCCTAATAGATTCAGGTCCTAAAACTCGTTGCCCTGGAAAGATTGCGGTGAAATATCATGAAACTTTCAACTTAAATTATTTGTATGTTCGAAGACTGTACGCTGAAACATCGAAGTCGTTTTTTCTGTTTCAAAACGATATTTCTCGGGCATGGCTATGCATGATATAGAAAAAAACGTTTATCTAAAAAGTGAACCAGCATGAACACAAAATATTAATATTATTAAAATAAAGTTCAACAATTAGTTTTCTTAATTTTACAAATCTTGGCTCCGTGATGGTTTACTCGATAGATAAACTAAAAAAATGATGCATGTATATCTCATTAAATTAAATCGCATTACGTATACGTTTGCTAATTTCCATTCCAATCAAATTATTTCTTCGCAGAAAAACAAATTTTAAAATACACTTTTCGGACCAAAATAGCAGACTGCCCTCTTAACAAATTAAATTCTATTCTATCGCGTAACAATGCACTAATGTAGAAACATGCAACAGACTTTAACGTGTTTCAACTTTTTAACATACGCATAAATGATTTCAGTGTCGAGTACAACATAGTAAAATAACACGCAAGTAAATATTTATCTGAACGTTATGTATGCGTGGTCATGTATTCAATTAAATAGTACTAAAGAAATATAAATTAATAGAAAATATGTTAAAACAAATATAAATGTATGCAGTTACTTACGAGGATTGGAATGTCTGTGTCAACTCGTGTTTCAATTCACCTCTGTGGTTTATAGTGAATATCCGCATAGTCGGAATTCCTACGGCTCGATACGCCCAAACATCCTGCAAAAAAATATTGCATCATAATATTTACATATACCAGCATTTTTGTGCTATAATAACTTGAATATTTACGTTAATTCGATTCCCGTAACCAGCGTAGAATGGCTTGGAGCCTTCGGGGAACAATGCTTGAATATCGCTGAGACAGGATATTTTGAATTCCTCGGGTTTCTTCTCTATCACTTCACGATGGAATGCTGAAATCAGACTGGTGGGATTCAAAAGCAACGGTCCTTCGGGCAGCGACAAATCCCCCTGCTTGATGCTCTTCAGATACTCTCTGGTAACTTTGGCCTGTCCAATAGCTCTTGCCGAGAGATACAGCAATTTGTATCCATTATTCTTAATCTTTGTAAACAACTGAGCAACGCCCGATTGGGCCCAGTCTTTGCCAACGATCGGCAGAATATGACCCAACACGTCGGATTTTGTGATAGTACCGTCGATATCGGAGATAACGATCTTGTCGTCCCATCTCCACTTATAAATGTGACATTTGCAACGCGTTGTGCCTTGGTACGCGGTCGTCACGCTAAACACAACTTTGTTAGCACCGTCTTTTAAATTCAGGCTTGCCTGCAAAGAAATGAATCATAAAAAATTCTTTCCCGCCATTGGACGATCATTAGAGAACTACGAGTACTCACTATTTGTACAGACGACAATCTTAAAGTTTTGCGGTATTTCTCCGTGGACTCGTAATACGATCTCCTTTCTTTGGGTATCTTAACTCCTTGCGATTTGTTTTGATTATTATCAGAATCCTCGCTGCCGCTGTAGCCCTCGCCCTCTTTATCGCGGGTTTTGTCAGTCTTGGCGATATCCGTTATTAACGTTGTACATTGTTCTGCAGTCTTGGCCTCGGAGGGTATAGACTCAATATTCTGATCAGTCTTTGCGTCCCTGTTTGAAATTTCGTCGACCGAAGCGCCCTCTTTCTCGATCAGTTGCTCCGAAGATTGCATATTGACTCCGTCGGCTACCCACGCATAAAATAACGAGAATTGTAGACAAGTAAACAATTTAAAAAGTGTGACGTCTTTTTAAGTACTTACTTTGACTAAGTTCCTGAGATTTTTTAGGCGGTTGCGTGGAACGTCTCCACGAAAACCATGAACTGTAACCGCTGCGAATTTCAGTCTTCCCACTGTTGTCCTGCTTCTTATCCTGATGCATTGGTAACGGCATGCATTGCGCGTACAGATTCTCTACCGTACTTTGCGGCAAATGTCTTTGAAAAACCGCATAGGTCATCACGATCGGGCAAGCGGTAGCCCAATTGTAAAATTTGTCATTGATCTTTACAACTAAATTTGGATTCTCGTATAATTTCGGGTCCGAGCAAATGTCCTCGAAATGTAGCAAATTCTGATGAAAAGCTTCTTTGGCCGGACCGTTCTCGGAATCTAAACCACCGCACAGGGATAAACTAATGTCCATGTTGTTGTCGAATATAGAATGCTTTGGTTCCTCAAAGTCGCTGTCCAACGATTTTGGCCCACCGATAACTTCCTCGACGCTGTTTGGACTTTGCGGTAAACTGGGTCCGTTACCTGATTCTGTGTCCTCCTCGTCCATCCCTTTACCATCTAGGAAGACAGAAATTCATCACTTCGATTCACAGGTTTTATGTACGTCACGCAACAACCACATTTTCACATATTATCGTCAGTTTAACGATTAGTACACGTTACAATAGTAATTCTTATACGTTATAAACGTTTCAATAAAATGAGAAAGCAGTAATATTTAAATGTTTAGTTGTTTTTAGTAATGCAGTATGTAAACACATCGGAGATTAATGTTAATTAAGCTTACAGTAAATATAATAAAATAAGATGAATAAGCAGTTAACCCATCCGCTAATACATAAAAATCTTTCATACGGCAATGCAACAGCGAATTTTGTTTTGTACCTTTAACCGCTGTTGGATCTCTGTGAGAAGAGGGGAAATAAAGAGCCGCAACGTCGGGGTCCAGTTCGTCGGCATTAATGTCACTGAGGTAAATTCCCTCGGATTCTGGATTGTGTCTTACACGAGAGGTCTTCTTCATAAACGAGAACATACCACTGAGCATTGACCGATGTGCCTCTGCTACCATTGAAAAAGCAGTTGGCAAAATGTTAGTCTAAAGCGTATGACACAATGCTCACTGGGATGAAAAGATTCCACAATGCAATGTTATTACTATCGACGTCGTGTATGCGTGTGTACTTGTATACCTGTCGTCTGCCTCTGTGTGTGTGTGTATGTGTGTGTAATGATAAGAAAGTGATGGTTAATTTAAAAATACACAAAACGAAAATTTATATAATATGAATTAATTTATATGCATAAACATCTACCCAAATATTTCTTTAACGTACAAGAATTTCAGTTGAACCAAAAATGAAAGTTTTGAATCGTAGATAGATAAGAGAAAAAATAATCTACTAACTATTGTTTGGCTGGTTTACGGCGATCGATGAATTCAACGAATTTCTATGGGACACGTGTGTTGCGTCCAGAGGTAGACTCGGCAGTTCACCCCATCTCCAGCTCTGCTGATGCCCTTTGTCTTCTCCTTCCGTGCCTTCTTGAGTGATTTTGCGCATTTCGAACTCTGTGTCAGACTGAACGGGTGAACATGGCCTGGAATCCTGATTCCTGTTAAACGCGATGATAGCAGAACAGTGCAATAATTAATTTTACGTGTGAATTTAGTTTTGTCAGTAATGTGAATATATTTAAATCGACTTACTTTGTCACTTCGGTATCACTGAAGAAATGGAAGTCCGTTTCAGGACGTTTCTCTGTCGTTTCCTGCACAGATGTCATAGGTTCGGCAGAATCGTTATTCTCCAATTCTGTGGTCGGATTTGGTCCCTTTAACATCTTTGATAAATATACATATATCAATAAGCAAACACCGCAATATTTAATTTTTTAAACGTTTACAACTTACAGATTCGCTGAGAGATTCGTCGGCAACAGCCGTGTCGTTTTCGCTCATTTCCGTTTGGCTACTGCTACCGTTGCTAGTTCTTCTTTGAGATCCCTTTTTCTTCATAATGCTCCTCCTCTTACGTTTTCTCTTCGTCAAATTGGTATTCTTGTTTTCCTCGACACTCTCGTTCTTTGAATTCTTTTTACACAACGACGAGTTCGACTCGTCGCTCGATTTTTTCTTCCCGTTACTTTTCTCGTCATCCGTGATCGGTCTGAAGTCATTGTTTACCACGCTAATTTTACGAATTCTGTCAGACGAAGTCACGGCTATGAACAATTTAGGCGTCGACGCAGCTGTATGTGTTTCATCGTCATTTATACCATCCATATCGAATATCTCTTCTTCGGGTTTCAAGGAGTCCCGTTTCTCGTCTTCTTTTATCTTCCAATCGCTCAACAACGCTTTCTCGAACTTGTGTCTTTGCTCCGCAGGCAATTCAGGGAAATTTTCTTTGAACAACTTTTCCTTGTCCTCTGTTTTCAGAGCTGAATATTGTTCACGAATCATTTGTTGCTTCTGCAAAGTGGATATATTAGCAAAATGTTCTCTGAACATTTCGTCCCTTTCCTCCACGGTCAAAGAAGCTATTTGCAGCCACTTCTTTCGATGTTCCGCCGGCAGGTCAGAAAACTGCTCGGTTAAGAAATTTTCCCTTTGATTGGGCGGCAGAGCAGACATCTGTTCCCATTTTTCTTTTTCAATGGACAGAACAGACTCTATGAGAATTTTGTCTCTTTGTTCCTTGGGGAGATCGGAGATAATGTTGAACCTAGATGGTGGAAAACAGTTGTCGTCTGGAATGGGCGAACAAGCCAAATGAGGTGGAATTTCTGTGTCTGTCGGAGAACCATCGGAGCTGACTTCTTCTACGAAGAAAGCTTCTCCGGAGTCTCCCAGTTTCATGTGAATTTGTCTCGGTTCTCCATTTATTTCTATGTCCACCTGCAAAAGAGGAATAGATCTGGTGAATCATGTGCTTTTATCTCAAATAAAATGCTAATATATAAAAGTTTCAATTTAATATCTCTTCAAGATCACTCTTGCTATATCACCTTCTGTGTACAAAACTATATGCAACGCATGCATAGGCCGGTGAATGTAGTTAACAACTCCATTGACTTTTTTTATGCTCGTCCCACCCATTCAAAAGATCCTTATATTCATTAATATGTTCAAATAACCTTGCGACGTAACTGTACTATAGTCCCCTATAAACACTATTTACCTCTTGTTATTCTAAATAACGAGGCTCGGACCCATCAATAATGAAATCAAATATCGAGAACTGTAACTCGGAGAAAGAGAAATCGAGAATGTATCTTTCGAAAATTAAAATACACGGATATTCCCGCTTCGAAAGTAAACACACGGGGTACGAATCTTTATCGCGAACGAACCGTAGAAAACGTGCAAACGCATAAACTCACCACTTTTTCCCTGGAACGAAGCACGCCAAGTTTCCCGAAACGTACGTGGAAGGGCGAACAAGTGAAAGATCCATCCGGTTGTTCGACGACGACGACGTCGATAGCGCCGGTGAGCGTCGCCGCGTTGATCTCATTGTAAAAGTCGCGAAAATTGCTAATGAATTTGCCGATGTAGTTCATGCTGTACATCTTTCGATCAATGTTATGGTCAAAGCCACTCTTGATGCGAATTTCTAGTGAAATGGTTTCACCGCGTTTAGTCAACCGACGTGTCTTCGAGATGCTTCGAAGTTACGAAGGTACGTGGATCTTTAGAGGGCTTCTACGATGGTAGACGCACTGTCCGACGTAAATTCCGTTCCGAGATTTACCTAACCATGCCGAGACAACGGTTGTCGCTGACATTCACGAAACTCACGAGACGCGACGATACCTGGCCGTGACGAACCGGAGAGCCACGATCAACGCCGAAACCGTGATTTGACGGTTACGCGACGGGAACCGATACTGCGTCACTGACCCCCGAGAGCAGACGTTTCGGAACTGTCAAGGATTCAAAGCCGGGTAAATACGTCGATCGAGTACAGAGAACAATCGCGTTTATCGCGCGGGTTGTCCGCCGTGAGGCATAATTTAAAGCTGCGAGTTCAAGGTCGAAGGACAGGCGAAGCAATATCCCTCTCGAGAAGGATAAATACGTGATATAAACCGCACGCGAATCCTTTGTTCTTCGACGGTTCGTCGAGAAATCCGCACGACCACTAGCAGACGGTAGTCGCAGTTGACGTTACGAGGATCACGTGCCTCGCCTTAGCCAATCCGAGCGCCGATACGCGTCGGTCAATAAGACCCTCTGGCCACGTGACGAGACTCGTTATTTACCGCGTTCTTTGAATCGCACTTCGGACCTGCAACAGAGAATGACAGTCGTTAGTCACCGACACTAATTTTATTCGACTAAACACTTATCGCACTACGCATACACAGTACAAAGCGTGACCATTGGCACGTAGCAATTCTACAAATAAAACCACTTGGAGGTATAAACAAAGTTATCGTAGACTTTGGTTCTTATCATAACTTAATGATATATTAATATACAAATAAGTAAATTGTTTTTCATAATTTAACAATATACGTATTTTATAATATAACATTTATTTTTTCTAGAATACGAGACAAAGTTATATTATGATGAAAATCGAATGTTTGCGATGATTATTTTTTTTTTTATGTTGACGACTAGTTTTATTCGGAGAATTGTTCCGTGCCAATACACTTATGCTCGGCACTGTACTTCTTTGACCGCTATAACCGAAGACGTGTCTCTCGGTCGTAAATACCGCCATACCGCTCGATGACGCAGCCCTTCCGTCTCTAAACGTTCTCGAACGTTTCGTCGATAACGGCGGACTAGAAGTTTCGACGTGAATCCAATTTTCGGCTGGTGTCAAAGCCGCGGATCGCGATGCACGCGAAATCCTACAACCGCGAAGTTAAAACGAGGCTTAATGTTATGTAAGCCCTTACGCTGCTCGTTTCGCGTTAGCAAATCAAGAGATAAAACGGGTTTGCGTTCCGTCGATGCGTTTGTCATACTTTTCAATAAATTGACCGTTGAACCCGGCAGAAAAAAAATCCGTCGTGTGCACAAGCGTGGATTAACGCAAGATTTACAGAACCCATTGACGGATTTTCACGCAGTAACGGAACAAAGGAAACGTTATTTAGCGATATTATTAAATAGAATAGACGATATCAATATCAAAGTACTTAATGAGGTGTATTGAGAGGTATCACTAATATCACAGCTCTGGTACTTGATATCAAATTCCCGATACCGACGATTACAGAATTATTACCACATTGTACCGAGTAAACACCGATATTATCGTCTATACAGGGTGTTCGGACTCTCCTGGGAAAAATTTTAATGGGAGATTGCAGAGGTCAAAATAAGATGAAAATCCAGAATATTCATTTCTTGATTAAGGCTTTGTTAAAAAGTTATTAACAATTAAATTCAAAAATTTCAAATCGTTCTGGAAAAATTATTTTCGGTTGCAGGGGTCAATTATAATAATTTTTGGTGATTAGACATACCCCCGGAATCCTACGCATTTTCGAAAAAAAAATTCGAGTAAGACAAATTTTTCGACAAAATTAAAAAATTGCAAATCGTACTAAAAAAATTATTTTTGATTGCGGGGGTCAGTTACAATCATTTTTGGTGATTAGACGTACCCCCGAAATCCTATGCATTTTCGAAAAAAAAATTAAAATAGACAAATTTTTCGACGAAAAAAAAAATCTCAAATTGTTCTAAAAAAATTATTTTCGGTTGCGGGGGGCAATTACGATCATTTTTGGTCATTACACACACCCCCGAAATCCTACCCACTTTCTAGAAAAAAATTCGAGAAAGTGTGAAATTTTTCGACGGAAAAAAAAAATTTCAAATCGTTTTGGAAAAATTATTTTCGGTTCCTGGGGTCAATTACAATAATTTTTGGTGAATAGACATATCCCCGAAATCTTGCCCATTTTCGAGAAAAAAATTCAGTACAAACGAAACTTTAAACGTTAATAACTTTTTAACGAACCATCAACTTTTTTTCAAAAATTTTTCCCAGGCGTGGCCGAACACCCTGTATATATAACAAAGTGAGAAACAAAGTGCAATCAGTATGAAGTAAACAAGTGCAAAAAAACAGATATCATTTCGAGAAATTATCATTGAAATTGCGAAAATATGAAAGATTTTACTTTTGTTCGATACTACAGGCGGTATCACGTTTGAAACGGTTGTTTATACCAATTTTATTGTTTCGGACGGTCTCAGGAGCAACACTTTCTCAAAGCTTGCGTAAAAGAGAAGGTTCGTGTACGAGCGAACACGTAAGCCTCAGGGACAAGAAATATATAGTTCTAGACCGTTCCTTAATCGTTTACGCAAACTATGTCGAAGCATTTGGAAACTATTCCCAACCAATCCATTCATCATGGAACATTGCAGAAATATTGCAAGAATATTTTTATGTTTAGAAATATTTGTTGATTTATGGTTCAGATGTCGCTGCAGCCTGTCAATGCTAGCCCCTGTTGCGCTAACCTTTCAAACGTTGCACAAAGATTTCCAAAATATTCCAGAAATAGATTTCTATTTCTATTTCTATCTATATATTAACAATGCATGTCTTACAATAGACGTAAGCTACTGCATCTATGTCACGACGTCAGAAAATTTATTGTTTGCTTTTCCCTGTGAACATTCGTTAGGAAGTTCTAACAAATTGACTAGAAAATCTGACAAATTGCTACAACCATTGGCACGACAATACGGAGACTATTTTCAAACCGTTTTCAGTAAATAACATTTTTAATTCGATCTATTCTCCTGACCCAAACCTAACCCTAATTTACCGATGCAGTTATCGCAATCGCGACATCTCGTTTGGATATTGGTAAATAAGTGTGACGAGCGTATGAGTCATAGGACTCGTCACTCGTGCTCGGCTTTTTCCTCAACCATTTGCTTGTAACAACAACGGAATACACCTACGTACATGTGTAACATTCAATGTAAAGAGAACGGGCGAAGGGCGCCAAAATATCTAGACACGGCCTTGGTTGTAATATCGCTGTAACAGAAGTGTAACTGCAATATTCCCGCAATGCACCGTGTTGTGTCGAACACATTTTTCCGAATGCATAATGCAGAAGGTTGCTGTGTTGATTTGTTACATAAACATGTACGTATTAATCGAAGAACGTGCAAAAATTTGATTCGTAGGTTCGTTTCGTTGCAACGACGATAATAAAGTGTGGAAAGGAGGAGATTCGTGAAAATCGCATGCATTATTTTCGAACGCTTGTATTTCGGCCAAACGATCGTATTTTATCGCGAGAAATCGACGCCGATAATTTCGGCCAAATTTAAAACGAAAGGCAGCGTCGATTATTCGTTCAAATTCTCGAGATAGATGTCACGTACGGTACGATTTAATATTACGTAACCAGGCAAATCGTTCGTAAACTCCCTAGACGGGCGAGACTGACTGTTGGACGAATTTCAAGAAATTCAGCCCGTCGGTATTCTCCCAAGATTACATGGAATTTTTCCGCGTGACGTTCTCGTACGCCGTCTCTTTCTTTCGCGTGCTTTTTCTCTCGTCGACATTGAGAGGACCCAGGTGTAAATATTGTTAACGCTGACAGTTCGATCGTCGACAATCGACATCGTTAATTGTGACGCAATTCAACTAACTTCGAAGTTACGAAACAGTATCGACGTTCGGGAGTGTTTTTGCACGCTCGATGTCTGCGTACCGAGGATGGGAAATGGAGGGAAGGTTAGGTTTTCAATTTTGGCACACTACGGTGACACTGATTGTTCATAAACAACTGTCCGATCGCTAAGTGGGCTCGAGTCGAGTCACGGTCGTTTATGCCTTCTTGTAAAACGCAAAGGTTGCGTGAAACATTTGACAAGCGGTTCAGGGAGAAGGAGAAGCAGCTGTTTCCGGGAAGAAACAGGCGTCCTTTTGTGCCAACCGTTCCGATGAACGATTCGCTCGCTCGACTCCCTGAAACGACCGTCGTGTGTCCCCGGTGCTCGCCTGAGGAATCACGAGTCGGTGGCTCCGCGTCCGCCTATATCCATTGCACGCGATATCCGAAGCACGGAATGCAAACTGCCTTGTTAAAAATTGCAGCGCCCCACGCGTTCTAGGGCCAAACTAATACCGATAACTATAATACAATAGAAATGACGAGTCTACGCTTGGACGATACCTCCGCGTTCGTTCTTTTCTCTTTGATAGCTCTCTTTTCTCACGTTTCTTCGATGGACGACTTTCACGAAAGTCACGAAATGTTATTGGCGCGTGCAAGCCGTGACCTCTCCCCTTTCTTCGTTGCCACGAAGCTTATCTCGCTAACCACGCTTATGCAATCACGGCTGTATCGAAACTAAGAGCGATTCTACGAATCGGCCACCTACATTTTATTGTAAAAGTTAATGTTATTACGCTATTTTATTATTTAAAGATAACCGATAATAGGTCAAAAACGTTTATAAATAGCGTGTCCTCGAGCTACGCAAATTCATAGATACACGACTGTGTTCCCCACATATGTTTTTATATATTTTATCTATGTACTCACGCATGGAAGAAAGTTTGATTTTCTTCGATGCTTTTTTTAACGACAGTGTCGTACGAATCGATTTCGATTTACTTTTGTAACGAAAATTGTATATTAAGCGTGTTGTAAGGTGACAGAAAGATTTTAGACGGAATCGCGAGTGGCGGTGGGTCAGACATTTATCTCTCCACGGTATAACTGATCTGCACAAAAAATGTGTCTCTAATTTAAATAACAAGCTACTTTACAGCGGACTTTGCTCGCGATTAAGCGTAAAACGAATCTACATGAACGAAATCACTGGCAAAAGTTAATCGTATAATAAATAACTACGTCTGTAGTCCATATTAGTAATTTTCGTCGTACTGTATTGCTTTTAAACGCCATTACGTGATCTCGTTCGCGATCGATGAACGATGACCGTTGATCGGCAAACGCCCGGCATATTATGAGCAGCGTTTCTCTAATTGGGGCCCGCGAACGCATTAGTGGGGGGTCTGAGTTCTCAGAAGAAAGAAAACATTAGATACATTATACAATAAAATTTATACTTCCTGTAATATTTTATTTTTATTATTTTAGAAGGTGACAAAATTTTTGTAAACAGGTTTAAATCATATTAAATACGTTAATTGTTTTGCAAGTGGTTGAACAAGAATATTTCTTTACCGAATCCACAAATACACGAAATTTAAGAAACTTCTTCAGGACTTGGACTCGAAGCTATCGACAGATTGATTGTATTACTCAGCGTTAGAGAGTGACTAGCGACATTTCACGTTCGTGGGATGAAAATTAGTCGCGTGCGAAACATTGTACGTAACACGGTGAACGTGTAAATAATTAAATAAATATACTCCTTTGCGAACTTAACGGCTTCCGGCTTCGAAGCCTTTCGCAACGTAATCGAGCGCGTCGCTAAAATGCCAACGCTGAAGAGGCTTGTTGGAAAATAAAAAATATAGTTTGACTTAGCTATAAAGAGCATCTATGCTCATATCAGTTCAAAATATTTATTTAAACGAATAATAACACTCTTGTTGCAGAAGTTATAACAAGCTAAAATTAATTTTAAGTCACTACATTTTTAAAATATAAATCTTGAATAGACACATCAATTGTAAGATTCATAAATAAAAAATTATATTTTTATCATCGTTACGCAACAGCTGAGGTCAAGACTAAACCACTGATCCCTGATAACATTACTTTTGCGTGACCTTTTGTAATTTATGGCATAACTACAATAAAGAGATAAATAACAAACATTTATTTTAATAAATTTCCAATATAACATCCATCAACTTCTGTACGGGGTGTTCGGCCAACCGTGGGAAAAATTTTAATGGGAGATTCTGGAGGCCAAAATAAGACGAAAATCAAGAATACAAATTTGTTGATGGAGGCTTCGTTAAAAAGTTATTAACAATTAAATTCAAACATTTCAAATCGTTCTGGAAAAATTATTTTCGGTTGCGGGGGTCAATTACGATCATTTTTGGTGAATACACATACCCTCGAAATCCTACCCACTTTCGAGAAAAAAATTCGAGAAGGTGAGATATTTTTCGACGGAAAAAAAAAATTTCTAATCGTTTAAAAAAAATTATTATCGGCTGCGGGGGTTAATTACAATCATTTTTGGTGAATACACATACCCCCAAAATACTACGCATTTTCGAGAAAAAAATTCCTTACCGAAAATCTAATTAAGTGCCTAAATTTTTGGACGAAAAAAAAAAATTTCCAATCGTTCTGAAAAAATTATTTTCGATTGCGGGGGTCAATTACATTCATTTTTGGTGAATAGACATACCCCCGAAATTTTAACCACTTTGGAGAAAAAAATTCGGGAAGTTATGAAATTTTTCAACGAAAAAAATATTTTAAAAATTATACTGGAAAAATTATTTTCGGTTGCGGGGGTCAATTACGATCATTTTTGTTGAATAGACATAACCCCGAAATCCTGCGCATTTTTGAGAAAAGAATTCAAAACGTGCGGAACTTTAAACGTTAATAACTTTTTAAAGAAACCTCCATCAACAAATTGGTATTCTTGCTTTTCGTCTTATTTTGGCCTCTAGAATCCCCCATTAAAATTTTTCCCAAGCAACGTGAATATAACGTACATCATTTTACAGCAACAAATTCATAGCTATCGAAAAATGGCGGAAACGAATCAGATATTGTTAATACTCGTCCATCGGTAACTAATTAGTAATCTGATACACCTACGGTATTGGAGATAAGGTATGCTGGAATTGACCAATTCCAGAAGAGTTTCCATCGATTATTATTTAAATAAATTTAAGAAACTATACGAAACGACGATTATTCTTCGAATACCTCGAGTAACTTCAATCCGATGAGCAACTGCTGCCTGTTACAACAGGTTACGACGCGCGTTTATGTAATACCAGTTTGACGGTTAATAGCATACGAAATGGCTGTTCAAACGCGTTCCGCGAATAGTGCAAAACCAGCTAGCGAAAGTAAACCGTTGGTAAACGCGAACTATGTTGGTCGTTCCTTTCCGTTTGAAACCTCGTCGACCTCTCGTTGCAAGAAGAAATCGTATCTTGAGTCTCAAATCAAAGACCGAATGTTATTCAATATTGATACCTCTTAATTATTCAAGTAAATACATAAATAATAAATGTAATATAATTAACAAAATTTCTACTGTCCGACTATAAAAGTGCTGTATTAATTATGTCCGCGTTAAATTTTTATTTGTCACCGTAAATTTTGTACAAAATTGTGCTTCTGCTCGTTAATTAATGGAAATAAATGAAACGTAAGGCCCCAGACTGCGTGACGACGCGGCCGATTAGAACGCGCACGAAACTAGAGAAATATCGTCGTTTCACCTTCGACGGAATCATGACGTGGCATTAATCGGCAAAAATTGCGCCGGTTTCTTTTTCGCGCTAAGAATGATCGTTCGAATTCGCGGGGAGAAAGGAATATTACACGAGCTGCAGACGTTCGTTTTCAGGAAGAACCTTCTGCAAAAAAAAGAACTGTTAGACGATGAGCCGTCTGTTGTTATTCAACCTTTAGTTTGCACAACTTGAGTCATCGAAGGACTTCTTTTTCCATCAGACAGTCGGAATCTTTGCTTTTGCTTTTTATTCGAATTGTAAAGAATTTATTAATTAAAATATTCCCTCTGTAAATTTTACATAATTCTTATTATTGTCAAATTTAATTCTCTGTACCAGTAAACCAACCGTTTATGAGTTTCTTGCTCTTATTCGAACGACACAGTCGAGAATAGACTTATAGCGAACGTTGACGGACATTAAACGTCTAATGCGATCCTGTGTTTACTTTCGAACTGTTATTTCGCGCAAATGTGCTCGTTGTAACGCGGTGGTCGAAAGCCGGCTTTCTTGCCACGTGCGCGAGGTATACTAATTAATTGGTAATTTATTACGCAGCAGTCGAGGTCGGGAATAACGGATGACTCATGGAATGCCGAGAGTTCGATGCACACTGAGCAGCAAAAAAGTTTTCGTGATGTCACAGATAACGATCGTATGGAATATATTAAAATTTATAATTAGTTCTGATATAGAAGTAATTTTATGATATAGTTTTTTCAATTTCGACACACTACTTTCCACAAGAACTCTCCTCCAATTGTATTCGCCTTATCGTTAACTATTAAATAAGGTACAAATAACTTGTCGATAATCGCCAGCAACATCTCTACAACAAAGAAATGTTTTTTCAATTTTGACACACTATTTTCCACAAGAACTCTTCAATTGTATTCGTCTTATCGTTAACTATTAAATAAGGTACAAATAACTTGTCGATAATCGCCAGCGACATCACTACAACGGTGAAACGTTATCACTAATAAACCCGAAGAAATGTTTTTTTACTTTATGTGTACAATGATTCAACGATCACGACTGACATCGATATTTATAAATTTACTTTCTTCGATAAGATTTTGCCCTGTGACCAATCGAGAAACCAGATTACCCAACGTTCTAGTAAACACTTGACTCACCGGGCCGCGAACGATCCTAACCTAAAACTCGAGGAGTTGAGAATCGTCGGGCTCTCGCGGTTAAAATTGTCATCCCGCGGAAACAGAGATTGCATAGATGACGGCGCCGTGATCGATAAACGCACGACCCCGAACGTCCACGCAAATCCAATTTTGGAACGGCCGTGTCATTTCTATAACGGGTGGACAAACTCTTCGTCGATTAACGGCCAAAACAAGAACGCGGCGTTCGTCCGGTGATTAATGGGTACGGCGAGAAAATATCCGGGTTCTACAATGCTTGGCCCCAGCCCAGGATAATTCCTCGAGCGTGGACTTGACATTGAACTTCCCGAATTACTTCTTTTCTCAACTTTTGTCTTCAAGTCGATCCGAACAATCCCTTAATTTTTAAATATTCATTTAATTTTAATTGACAATTAAAATATTCTAGACGACTCAACGTTCAACTTATACAGTGTGTTTGGCCCTGGGAAAAATTTGAATGGGAGATTGTAGAGGTTAAATTAAGACTAAAATCAAGAATATTAATTTCTTGATTAAGGCTTCGTTAAAAAGTTATTAACAATTAAATTCAAAAATTTCAAATCGTTCTAAAAAAATTATTATTAGCTAGGAGAGTTAATTACAATCATTTTTGGTGAATAGACATACCCTCGAAATCCTATCCATTTTCTAGAAAAAAATTCGAGAAAATGTGAAATTTTCAGCGAAATTAAAAAATTTCAAATCGTTCTAAAAAAATTATTATTAGCTAGGAGAGTTAATTAGAATCATTTTTGGTGAATAGACCTACCCCCGAAATCCTACCCACTTTCTAGAAAAAAATTCGAGAAAATGTGAAATTTTCAGCGAAATTAAAAAATTTCAAATCGTTCTAAAAAAATTATTATTAGCTAGGAGAGTTAATTACAATCATTTTTGGTGAATAGACCTACCCCCGAAATCCTACCCACTTTCTACAAAAAAATTCAAGAAACTGTGAAATTTTTCGACGAAAAAAAAATTGTTCAAATCATTCTAAAAAAATTATTTTCAGTTGCGGGGGTTAATTACAATCATTTTTAGTCATTACACATACCCCCGAAATCCTGCGCATTTTCGAGAAAAAAATTCAGTACGAGGGGAACATTAAACGTTAATAACTTTTTAACAAAGCCTCTATTAACAAATTGATATTCTTGATTTTTGTCTTATTTTAGCCTCTAGAATCTCCCATTTAAATTTTTTCCAGGGTTGTCTGAACACCCTGTATATTACTTATTTAAATATTTCAATTACATACGTACATACGTGTTCTCAATACTCTTACATCATATCATGAAAAACTATGTTCAACGGTGACTGAATCACGAGAAGATAAAGAAAGAAATATATATAGTTAGTCGTTTAGTAATTAGTGTTTTTCTGTTTTCTCACATTCGTCGATTCGTGGAAGAATACTCGATGCTCAGTGATCGTCGACGGTAATCTTCGATTCGAAACAAAACAGACGAGAAATTTCGATGTACGCGCAACGACGGCCTTGAGCTTCGCCCGAGCCAATGCTTTCGACAAAAATAAGATCAAAGGAGAGAAAACATCTAGATGAGTTTTACGGAACTGGTGACAACCAGTGCTCGCGCGCGAAGACTGGCAACTAAATTATGCAACCGCCTTTCGCGTATTCTGCCTCGAAACCGGAAGTTCTGGCGCGGTCATTCGCAGGAAGATTCCGTTTACGGATTTACGGCTCTGCCAATTTCAATTTACCTTAAAGCTACGGACGAATAAAAATGTGTAAAATGCTTTCAACTCTTTGTACTCTAACGTTGCTGTTACAGAACAAGAAAGTTGTTTTTTTGTCATTTTATTCCTCAATTAAGTATACTATAATTGTAGTTATATGTAACATTGCTAAGTAGCTACAACAAAGACTGATCAAAGGTTGCTATCGTTGAGGCCTGACATCTACACTTGGATGATGTGACGCACAGTGTTAGGACCGTTGCCACGACGATTATAAATTACGTGCAACTTACGAACGTTCTGAAAAACGAGAAATGTCCTTAAAAGTAATTGAAGCGTCAGGCGCTGATATGTTTAGATCCGTCACTGTGTCAAGAGCACAGAGAACCCCGGAACCGGCGTGCACAAGCTCGCGTATAGTAGAATAGGAAAATAGTCTCGGTGGTGGCGTTGCCAATTGGGAAGTATTTCGCAATGCATCGTTGCAATACGCGTGCAGCCGGAGACGTACGCGCGTGCTTGTTCCCGCTCTATGTTCTCATTCATAAACACCAACCGTCATTCATGCGCGAAACGACGATCGACGGAAAGAGAAAGAGAGACCACCGATCGCCTCCACGCTGATTCTTACTCACCGAATCGAGATCTCGAAACAACTCTCCCCCGCAGTCAGGAGACAGTCGACGATCCGTGGACCGCCGTGACGATTCCACGCTCGGCACACGACGTTGGGTAAAAATAAAGTTCGAGTTAACACGCGTCAGCCGAGGAACGAGAGAGGATCCTGATGCACCACTGATACGCCGTTCCGTATACTGGAACGACCAAAGTTTTCGAAATATTTTCCGTTACAGCGGAGAAAGAGGTTCGCGTGCTGGCGCAAATCCGCTCTGCACGAGCAACCGAGTCGAACTGAGCCACCGACGCGAGAACCGCCGAGATACATACACAGTTATCGTGCTCGCAGCGCGCGTGAACTATGCTCACCGATATACAGTGGCGAACAAAAGTAGTACCAGCACAGTCGTGACATTTATCATAATACAGCGGTCTACGGTTTGGTTTCACTAAAATCTACACGGTTCGGTTTTCACGATTTATCCCCACCATTAACCCCCCACCAACGATTTTCACCCGGTAACGAAAGAGAGAGAAACAAGGCTCGCAAGCAATATATCAAAATATTATGAAACTTGATGGAGCAACATATATAAATATAAATAAATAAGTGAAACTATACGTAGCGAATGTAATGATAAACTGCAAAATAAAAAGTGGAATATAACAATTAGAGCACGAATAGTTAACTATAATTGTGTAACTGCCTTTAAATGTTTAGAAAGTGCTATAAGGAAACGTGTATCTTTTAGATCAACTGCTGGAAAAAGCTCGGCAGGGAAGTGATTAATGTTCAGTCAACCATATATAAGCGACTACATTATCGATGAAACAATTATGTAGTATATCAAGGAACAAAAAAACCGTTGTCGTGACGTCGTAGAAATGCAACAAGGCTGTCGTGACGTCACAAAGGAGCAATAAAGCTGTGACGTCAATTTTTCAAATTGCTAAGATGACATCGGTTACGCTCAAGTGGTAGAATTATTTTGCTGAACGGATATCGTGCATCTTCCGTGCATTTACGACGTCACAACTATTTTGCTCTCCAGTGTACAACTAACGACCAACATATAACTAGATTCTATTTTTTCTAAACTTTTGGTTACGTCAATACTTTTGTAGGTTAGTGTACGTGTTGTTGCAAAGGACACGCGACTGTGCGTAAATTCCAGCGCTAAGGGTCATGGCGTACGGCGTTTGCGTTGGCGTTCTGTTACTTCTAAAACGTTTCAGCAATGCCTTCGAACATCACAAGTATCAAACTAAGTTCAGGAGAGTTTGAAAATTGTTATAATATGGAATCGAAACTGTTACGAAGAATAGATGTTCCTTCGACCAGAACTTTCCTATAACGGTTTGAAAGAATTATTTCGGAACCCTTTCCAGTCCTGATCGAAACGCTGCGTAGCAAAATATCACGGCAAACGGGTCATGTGTCACAGCCCCAATTCACAAACGTGAAACCGAGACGGAAAAAACACGCGACTCCAGTTTTCGTAAACGGGCGGCGTTCTGATTGGCCGTTGGTGTCGGACCAGCAACCGAGCCTCCTTCCACCTTCCGCCTGAGAAAGAAAGGAAGGAAATCGCGTCAGATCGTCGACCCAAATCGCTCGTCGAGTAACCGACTTGCGACGACGCGATAAACACGTGCGGATGGATTTTAAAAAAAACATTCCCTTTGGTGTCACGCCACCGGGACCTCGAGTCACACTCCTATTTCGATTCCTTCTTCCTATCTGTTCGTTCCTTCGTTTTTCTTCTCCCTCTGTCGAAAAACGCTACGTGGACCACAATCTGCGTATTTTTAACTTCCACGCGGGGATAGGCCTAATTTTTATCTAGATACAAATCTCGAATAACAAACGAGAGGCACTGATGCAACTTTCACCCCTTCCAGGATTAAGTTAGGTTAGGTTCAGTAGAGATGGGAAGATTTATACAGGGTGTTCGGATACGCCTGGGAATAATTTTAAGGAGAGATTCTAGAGGCCAAAATAAGACGAAAATCAAGAACACTAATTTGTTGATAGACGCTTCGTTAGAAAGTTATTAACGTTTAAAGTTCCGCCCATTCTGAATTTTTTTCTCGAAAGTGAGTAGGATTTCGGGGGCATGTGTAATGACTAAAAATGATTGTAATTGAGCCCCGCGACTGAAAATAATTTTTCCAGAACTATTTGAAATTTTTTTTTTCCTTCGAAAAATTTCACACCTTCTCGAATTTTTTTCTAGAATGTGGGTAGGATTTCGGGGGTAGGTCTATTCACCAAAAATGTTTATAATTGACCCCTGCAACTAAATATAATTTTTTTAGTATGATTTGAAATTTTTTAATTTCGTCTAAAAATGTCGGTACCTTCTCGAATTTTTTTCTCGAAAGTGGGTAGGATTTCGAAGGTATGTCTATTCACCAAAAATGATTGCAATTGACCCCCGCAACCGAAAATAATTTTTCCAGAACGATTTGAAATTTTTGAATTTAATTGTTAATAACTATTTAACGAAACCTCAGTAGGAAATTGATATTATTTCTTATGTCTTATTTTGGCCTCTAGAATCTCCCATTAAAATTTTTCCCAGGGATGGCCGAACACCCGGTATGTGTACATGTATTTTGAATAACGAATAAAGATAAACAACTTTTCATATATTATTCGTTGAATAAAAATTGAAATTTACTATCTGTGTAAACATTCCCCATGAAACTCTGTTATTGTTGAAACAGTTATTGCGCATGTAGTACGTTATAGCAAGAGATATCTCCATACGCTTAACGACAATAACAGTAAGTACAATAATAGAGAGATTATAGAACGTCGAAAACAACGACGCCAGAAGCTATATGTGGCGTTGTTTGCTTCGTAGTTGAAGTGTTTACGATCTAGGAAAGTGAGGTTAGGCTAACCGAAACGGAAGCGAGCGCGTGCGCGCGTATCGAAAAACAAATTTCGCAACGAATACGTAATAACATGAAACGTCACTCGGGCAACACACGCCCACCAAATTGAGCCCTCCCATTGGACGAAAACCTGCCTAACGTTCGTCGACAAACAAGATTGTTTTGCAGTTGTTTATCTCGATTTCGTCGCCGCGTAGAGCACGCCAGGAAATCATAGAATCACCAGGCCCCAGGAAACATTGCGTAGGCGTTTCCACTACGCGATGAGGGCGTCTTTGACCTCGATATTGTTACACGACAAGCCCGACGTTTACACTAACACCGATACCAATAATGGGATGTTAATTGAAAAGTAAATCTAATTAGAAACTTCCAACGTGCGAGAAATTGCGAAACACTTATTGAAAACAGTCTATTTGTACAAACGTGGGTGGCCATCTATTGTTTCCTTATGTTTCGAAAGTTAACCGATCCTCGGATTGAGAGACACTGAGCCAAAGCTTCGGTTCCGATACGTTTTCCGAAGTGGACAACCAATCGATCGAAAATACGTTCGAGCATGTAGAGCAACGACCTTTCGACGAACAAAATATTTTTCAATAGGTAACCGTGTTGGGAAAAACTCTCGGTTCGTGTTAAAAAAGAAAGAAAACGAATGGGAAACGATAAAAAGTATTACAACGGAAGTAAACAACGATTAACTTATTTTGTTCGCGTTATCTTACTCGTGCACGAAGATAGTATGCATCGTATTAACGGAAAAACGATCGTATAATTGCGTTTCTCATTTCTCCCGATCAAAATTGTCGTACGAAAGATATCAACGTATTGTTATTATAACGCGTATGTAGATGAATATCTAGCTGGCACACGAGCTACGCCGCAGCGGCTGTAAAACGCGAAAATAAATAGAAGCGTAAAAATAACAAGCGAATTACATTAGCAAGTTACGAGCTCACAGCGCGATAACAATTTTCTAATTAAGACGAACAAATTCCGTCTTAAACACAAGGTTACATTACACCGACGTTTCAACGTTTAGGGACTAAAGACTCAATTACTGTCTCCTGACCAAATCATAACATTTTAGGATTCATTTGGTATAATTCTTTTGTGAATTATTCTAAACTAAGAAGGATCAAAACGTCATTATAATATGAGTTTGTAAAGTTCGTTTTATCGTACATTCACAATGAGCTTTTTGTTGAATCGAAATTCTGTAATTTGTTTGTTTATTTCGGGATTGTAAATTATACAGCGCGTTATTCTTTCCGCAAATACGCTTCGAAACATGCACTACGTGGTGTACATGGTTCGTAAAAACAAAGATCGATCAAACTTGTTTACAAACGATGTAGAACGTTCTTTGTTCGTCGCTCTTTTACGGTCGACAACTTCAAGTGTCACTTCGACCGAGTCGCTTTTTGCTCGTTAACGAACTTTTTCTACGTGTTCTCTTACCTTTATCCCTAACGTAGGGTTAAGCTGTTCGATTTAAGGTTAGGTTGCAGAGCGGCATTAAAGTTTGCCATATCACCGTACCACAACTAATGCTTCTAGTTTTAGTCCTCTTGTTCTATGAAGTTCGATTATAAATAATTGGTACACAAGCATAAAAAGTTTAATTTGTCATTTTCTATACATAGTATTTTATTTCGTACACGTGTAGCAGTAGACATATATCTAACTAAAGGGATAGCCTACTTTTTTTTAGCAAGCAGCTGTTAAGATTTATTTTTCATTGTGAAAACGTATAATGTCTATCAAGAAGCATTATGATGTCTATATAAAAGATCTCTTTTGCAAACTGTTCAATTGAATAAACGTTACGAATAATGTACTGAATTTTAATTCGAATTTTAAATAAAATTTTGATCGTATCTCTCTTTAAAAAAATAAGCAAATACAGTTGTTAACTAAACTCGACCGAAAGGTGGCTTGTAATCTTTTAACGAACGAGTTAATTAACGTCGCTAATGTAGAACGTCGAGTCGTGTGGTAAATAGCTGTGGATTGATCTCCGCGATGGCACCACATAACGAGCGATGGTTTCCCGCGTCGATAATATCGATGAATCGTCATTCTCTGATAAGTCGGTTCGTGTCTACGCTCAATGACATCGTTTTTGTTGTCAAGTTGCAACGATAACGATTGTCACGAAAACACAGTCCTCGGATAAGTATGCTAATTAAATTCGAAACTGTTTCGATTAACCGAACCACGAGGTCGTGGAAAAACACGCTAACTCGAACGAAACAAATTACAGTAAGAACATTGTATGGCTTCGAACAGCAGTAGAGAAAAAACCGTCGAAACAAGCGACATTTAAATGCGACGGAAAGTATTTTCTTTTACCGACGCCACGTTCGTCTGCTGCATCGTAGCGATTGTGCTCGCTACTTCGACCGAATCGAACAGAGGACACGTAAACAGAACTGGTCTTTGGTCGAGCAACGATTTCGAGAACAATGAACCACGCTACGATCATTGTTTCGTAGAGGAAGGGCTTTGTTTAGATTTCACCGAGTACATAGACGATTTTTTCCGTCTTGCATCGGAATTTTTTCTTAGAAACGAGTTGGATCCCATGACGATTCCCGACATTCATCGAAGCTTCCGGTTGGTGAGTGTTCGATACGTTTGCAATTCGTGGCTTTTCGCGCGACGCGAAACAGACGTCAAGGCGAACATTAATTCAATGCCACGATCACACGTTACGCACAGATGACGCGATTAACGCTTCTGTGCGCTGATTAACACGTTTACTAACCCGTGGTAGACACGGGTAATATTTCACTCGAACAATAGCCAGTAAAACCAATACGTAGCAATTTATTTGATATTTGAACTTTTATTTAACCACACTTAAATAAGAGGTTAGGGACAATCACGAAAATTCGAACGCCTCGGACAACATCTTGGGGATCTGGGTTTCGAGGTCGAAATGAAGTTTGAAGGTCAGTGGGTCAACGAGCGAAAGGGAATGCGAACTCGCGCGAGACACACGATCGACGAAAGCGAAATCGACGAGGCGTTGAACCTCTCGAACGAAAACGACAGTGAATCGGCCGTTGAACCATCCTTACCGAGAATCGTTCCCCTCGGTTCCATGCAACCGTACACCGCTGTTCCAAAGATCCGTTACCCGACTGCATTCTTCGCGTTTCGATCCCAAGTCGAGCGAAATCGAAAGCAGACTCTCGAGATGCTCGGTGATCGTCGCGCCGCGACGCGACACTGAACCTGAGCGCTTTCGATCTCTCGCTCGTAATGTCGTACTGTCTCGACCTTCGACGAGAATAAAGTTACAATCGAAACAAGACTCGAACCACGACCACATGATTGTAGTTCTTAGAATGTTTATAAATGTAATAATTCGAGGCAACTCGTATCAACGAGTGTACAGATAGCCCTCCTATAACACTGTACTTCTACAGCACTGGATAACATGATTTTTGCTTAACATATTTAATAATTAAATTACCTTAAAATAATGAATTATGGTGGCTTTACATGAAAATATATAAACAGATTATAATTTATTAAATTAAGGTTACGTTAAATTAAAATAATATTGTTTGTTTTGTAACTTTTTGTACTGGCTCTGGGTCTCATGTAACACGGTTTCACACAACACGGAATTTTCTGGGAACCTATCTACCGTGTTATAGGAGGATTATCTGTATTTAAATGCAAACCGAAGTATATTAAATCCATTTCGGTGTTACTCTGCCAGAGACACGTAAGCGGAATTGAATGTTGTCGCGTGGGTCTGGTTGAACGCGTAACCTACTTCTCCTGAATGATTCAAGGCAAATGATCGTTGGATCTGAACTTGAACCAAGGCGAAAACAAACGTTCCTTTGCATCGTCACGTTGATATTTAAAATTAACGCTAGATTCGCGGTCACCGATTACACATATTTCTATTAAAATTTATTTGTGACAATTGAATGAAATATAACGGGATCGTTATCTCGATTAATTAACTTTGTATAAAATTTTTCCGTATCGCGGCTGGCGATTTCATTTATCGATGCATATCAGTCGCAAGTAAGAAAGCAGGAATAAAAAAAATAGAGCTGTTGAAACATTTGCGATTTAAAATGATAAGAGCCGATTGTGGAAACCAGGCGGTTTTATCGAAGCACTATTGAACTTGATCTCAAAATAAAATATTATGAAAATCATTGTTCTTAATCCACGGGATTATGTTTTTCTTTTTCTGAGAAACCCAACAGACGTCTTTTCAATCTGCAGGTAATAACTGTGCAATTGACGCGATATGAAATCTTCATGAAGCTAAAAGAAAAATATTACTTTAGTATTGTGAAACGATTAATCGTAATCGTACTCGATTACGCCTGGGTATTGTGCAATCGTGAGATCATCTGTCGCGTTATTACATAGGCTGAATTTATCAATAAACTGTTGTTCAGTATTGGTAAAAAAAAAAAAAATAAACTTAGATTTAATTTTGATCAACGTTGAAATTATAATATACACGTGATATGAAATTGTTATTTTCGAATAATAACTTTATATCGGACCTCGAGCTTAAGGAAAAAAATTTCTAGGAAAATTTTATTTGCAAATCAGTTTTGAAAATATTCAGCTGTTGGAATGTCTCCGCATTTTGTTTTCAGCCGTTCCTATTTCTGCCTACAAGCTACGACGAATTAACATACTACTTCTCTTCAGGATCGTTGTATTATCTATCCGAATTTAAACGGGCTGGCGGAGCCATTGGCGTCTACAAAGACGAAACACTGAGTATCGACGCGAGCATCGCGTTTGACAGCATTTTGGTAATTCTGTCACGTGTCGTTTGTCGACGTTTAAATTTAGATTAATCTAAAACACGTTTCATTTGCCTGTTCAGTTCACCTACGATTATTTCGTGAGACTCCTGTTCTTGGAAAATTACGGAAGAATAATCGCGGAGGCAACATCGATACGACTCGACATAGGCGTCGATTTTAACATCATCGATTGCAAGTTCGTTCTGAGAAAGCTCAGACTGACCAGCGTCGAGTACGCGCTTTTCTTCTTTATCGACAAACGTCTTTTCTAAAGAAATTATAATCCAGAAACAATCATTCTTATACGTGGAAATTTTTACGAAATTTAACCGTCCACTACACTGTATACTGACCAGGTGTACTTTTCACAGATCCATGACAATGACTCTACATGGCAACAGCATGGCGGAACGATTGATTATACCCATTACCAACGTTGGCATACGTTTGGTAAAAAAATTGTTGACCGAGGAAATCGAGAAAATCGCGACTGAGATGTTTCAAGAACATATCGAACTGATGAACGAAAACATTTCGCCGTGGAAGATTCTTACGTTATTAGCAACGACGTAACTCAATGTGAAAAAAATGTATTAAATTATTTATTATTAAAATATCTTTAAAATCGTCAATTATAAAATGTACGATATCTCGAAAATTTTAATGGGAGATTCTAGAGGCCAAAATAAGACGAAAATCAAGAATACTATTTTGTTGATAGAGGCTTCGTTAAAAAGTTATTTATGTTTAAAGTTTACATTATCACGCTATGGTGCGCGCGCAGCTGTTCGCAGATTGCCGTTCTACAGGCGTAACTTTGAACGTTAATAACTTTTTAACGAAGCCCCGATCAACAAATTGGTATTCTTGATTTTCGTCTTATTTTAGCCTCTAGAATCTCCCATTAAAGTTTTCAAAAGCCTTCGTTGGCCATTATTTACATTTGAATTTTTTTTCTTGAAAATGCGCAGGATTTCGGGGTATGTCTATTCACCAAAAATGGTTATTATTGACCCCCACAACTAAATATAATTTTTTTAGTATGATTTGAAATTTTTTAGTTTCATCTAAAAATTTCGATGCCTACTCGAATTTTTTTCTCAAAAGTGGGTAGGATTTCGGGGGTATGTCTATTCACCAAAAATGCTTATAATTAACCCCCTCAACTAAATATAATTTTTTTAGTATGATTTGAAATTTTTTAATTTTTTCGAAAAACTTGTCCACCTATTCGAATTTTTTTCTCGAAAGTGGGTAGGATTTCGGGGGTATGTCTATTCACCAAAAATGCTTATAATTGACCCCCGCAACTAAATATAATTTTTTTAGAATGATTTGAAATTTTTTAATTTTTTCGAAAAACTTGTCCACCTATTCGAATTTTTTTCTCGAAAGTGGGTAGGATTTCGGGGGTATGTCTATTCACCAAAAATGCTTATAATTAACCCCCTCAACTAAATGTAATTTTTTTAGTATGATTTCAAATTTTTTAATTTTGTCTAAAATTTCGATACATTCTCGAATTTTTTTCTAGAAAGTGGGTAGGAATTCGGGGGTATGTCTATTCACCAAAAATGCTTATAATTGATCCCCGCAACTAAATATAATTTTTTTAATATGATTTGAAATTTTTTAATTTCGTCTAAAAATTTCGGAACATACTCGAATTTTTTTCTCGAAAGTGGGTAGGATTTCGGGGGTATGTCTATACACCAAAAATGCTTATTATTGATCCCTGCAACTAAATATAATTTTTCCAGAACGATTTGAAATTTTTTAATTTAATTCTTTAATAACTTTTTAACGAAGCCTCAGTCAAGTTGATTTCCGTCTTATTTTGGCCTCTAGAATCTCCCATTAAAATTTTTCCCCGTGACGGCTGAACACCCCGTATAAATTATCGATACACAAACGTAACTAAAAAAAAAAATGCAGAAAATATTTGAACGCGGACAAACAAGTCGCGGATGAGCTAATTCAAAATGTAATCGTTTACTCGTTGTAATGTGTGTAAGATAGCTTGTAAAATAATCACTTTTGCATTCGTCTTATCGAATTGTTTTAATTTATGTAATTGTACGGTAACAAAAGTTTTTGACAATAAAAAAAACGATAATGTCGATAGGATACGATAAGTCGATAAGATGCGATCAGATAACGAAATAAAATGTCGATAAAAGACGAACGGGAGCGGTGATCGAATCGTTCGTATTTTCTACCTTCGACTAGATTCTTCGACACGCACAATGATCGCTCAAAGTCGCCTGCTCTTGTTGCTCGTCGCGTCCTCTTTGGTCGCTGTGGGTTACGCGCATCCCGACCTCCAGTAAGTTTTCAAAGCCACGACAAACGTTTTTTACGATCACAGGATGCTCTAACTTCAAACACAGTAATCATAATTCACGCACAAAAACACAACAAAGTTTTTTGTATTATTTAATTAATTTGCTTAATTCTGCACAACTTTATATCCTGTAATCGGGGACCCTAATTATCACAGACTAAAAGAGAACCAATTACTTTTCAATGTTCGTTTTCTCGCGTTGCAGAGTGTACGATGGCGGCAATGGAAGGGTATCGGTGAAGATCAACGAGATGTTCGACGAGATGGTGCCCACGCTTCAAGAAATTATCTTGAAAGACTCGTTGGACCCACTGCCGATGGCCGATTACTCGAAGCAGCTGGTATTTATCTCTGTTCGCTCTATCGTATTCGGTGTTATCGAAAGTATTGTTCATTTTTCTTAAATGTTTTTTAAAAAATTCACGTGCATCGAAATTATTTCCGTTTCGAGTAATTTCGTGGATTTCTATATAATAGTGTACTTTTGTTACGCAGAGTGGGATCCTGGGTCTCAAAGGATCTCTCAGCATGACGAATGGTCAGTTGGTAGGACTGTCGACGATAACTCGCGGCGACGACATCATTCTGTCGTACGACAAGAAGACTCTGACGATAGACATCTCTTTGAAATTCGATATCCTCGACGTAAGATAAAAAAGACGTTACCGAGCGGGAACACGAGTCGTGCGAGCGCTACTAATAATAACATTACTTTCTACGGAAACTTTCAGCTGCAATACGACTACTATCTCAAATACGCAATCATATCGAGAAAGGGAAGCTTCGACGGTCGCTTCACGACCATGAAAATGCGTACAATAGTATCGGTGGACTTCGACAGCTATAAAATCGCTCTCGATTCGGTCAAGATTACAGCTATCCAGTAATTATAATTATTTATTTCATGGGAATATAACTCTACGTTGCTTGTTAAACATGTTAAATTCGTTTCTAGTATAGTTCGGGCCACAATATAGCTAGGTCGTAAATTAAACTTTTGGGGGTTAGGATCGACTACTGCTACGACACTTAGGGCCGTACATGACATCTTGCTTGAGGGTGCCTTTCTGAATGTCTTTTTGTGTTCATAATTGCACTACCTTTTTTCATTTTCCCTGGGAAAAATTTTAATGGGAAATTCTAGAGGCCAAAATAAGACGAAAGTCAAGAATTTCAATTTGTTGATAGAGGCTCCGTTAAAAAGTTATTAACGTTCAAAGTTCCGACCGTATTGAATTTTTTTCTCGAAAATGGGTAGGATTTCGGGGTTATGTCTATTCACCAAAAATGCTTATAATTGACCCCTGCAACTAAATATAATTTTCTTAGTATGATTTGAAATTATTTAATTTCGTCTAAAAATGTCGTTACCTACTCGAATTTTTTTCTCGAAAGTGGCTAAGATTTCGGGGGTATGTCTATTCACCAAAAATGATTGCAATTGACCTCCGCAACCGAAAATAATTTTTCCAAAACGATTTGAAATTTTTGTTTTCCGTCGAAAAATTTTACACCTTCTCGAATTTTTTTCTAGAAACTGGGTAGGATTTCGGGGGTATGTCTATTCACCAAAAATGATTGCAATTGACCCCCGCAACCGAAAATAATTTTTCCAAAACGATTTGAAATTTTTGTTTTCCGTCGAAAAATTTTACACCTTCTCGAATTTTTTTCTAGAAACTGGGTAGGATTTCGGGGGTATGTCTATTCACCAAAAGTGATTATAATTGACCCCCGCAACCGAAAATAATTTTTTTAGATCGATTTCAAAAATTTTTTTTCCGCCCAAAAATTTCACACCTTCTCGAATTTTTTTCTCGAAAGCGGATAGGATTTCGGGGGTATGTGTAATGACCAAGAATGATTGTAATTGACCCCCGCAACTGAAAATAATTTTTCCAGAACGATTTGAAATTTTCGAATTTAATTGTTAATAACTTTTTAACGAAGCCTCCATTAAGAAATTAATATTCTTGATTTTCGTCTTATTTTGGCCTCTAGAATCCCCCATTAAAATTTTTCCCAGTTCCCAATTCCGTCAAAATGCCGGATATCGAATATTTTCCTTAAAAATTATTGACACCATTATTTATGTTGGAACGATTTGACACTATTATAAGCAGGTAAATTAAGGTATTAAAGACTTGAATAAGTCCTTTATCTATTACGATACCTCTAAAAATGGCTTTCATAAAAACATTTCTTCGTACGGCCCTGACTATGGTCTAAGGCCCTTAGCTGCTCGTATTTCTGTCAATTCACTTGTCTGTCAATTTACTCGAGTTTAGGACCTCGCTATATTGTGTCCCGAACTATACATATACCTTGCTGTATTTATTGTTATTTTTATACGTTTCTGTTTTTCCTTTTGATAAAATTTTGTTTGAATTTTAGGAAACTGGACGTTAATCTCGAGGGCCACGCGTTCGACAAGGTGGTAAACGCTGTAATGAAAGTTCTTGTGGACGTATTTAAGAAGGATGTCGTGAACACGATCGAAACACGATGCGCGGCGACTTTCGAAAAGGCTCTGGGTAAAATCAATGGACTGCTACCGAAACCCGACGGTCAACTCGCAAGATACATCGAATACGACTTTTTGAAAAACGTTCCAACTACGTTCACCTACACCCTTATTTAAAAAACTGCAACTGTCTTTTAATCGGGAATTGGAAACTGTTATAACATGGAGTTGAATTCTTATAAAACTTTTTTTAATTTACTAACCTTGCTAAACGATATTAAACATCTTACACAGAAAACAGAGAATCATTGATCCACTGTAAAGCGTAAAAGTTACTAATAAAGAATCGAATCCTCGAATGAAAAATTACAAATTTCAGTCTTCGAAATCACCTTTCGTAACCCACTTAACTTACGTTTTCCATATTTTTGTTAATAGAAATTTTTTGATTTTTTGATTTATTTTTGCTTTATTATTTCAACGATGATCAGATCTTTTTATGAAAGACGATATTCGGTTTAGTCGATAAAAATATTCAATCTTATTGCTGAAACGATGACTCGTGCTTTTTAATAAAGAATCGTTACATCGTTATAGAGACAGGTTTAAACTTCAACGTCATCGTGGCTCTCGTCGATACGAAGCTGGAATAATAATGCATGCGAAAGCACGCCACGATTTCCAAGCTCGTGTAATATATTCAAAATTCCCCGACGACCCCGGAACTTAAATTAGTCTGAATTCGCAACAGTCTCATCTAACTTTCCGATCTCGAGACCTAAGTAATTAAAGGAAAGGCCGCGTTGTTCGGTTCCTCCGTTATTTTCGGCAGAGTTCTCATTTGTTTAACCTCTTCACGCCCTTGGCCACATATGTGGACGTTTAGTTTTATTTTTTATAATTATAGTTACTTGTCGATAATAAATAGACCCAAAAAAAGAAGAAAAAAAAAATCGTCCCTGAAGAGGTTAAACGTGACAATTAATAATGCAAGTTTCATAGTCGACTGCCATTTTGTCTCTAGAACTTTGAATTAAATAAATCTATGGTATTCGTACAAGAAACATTTTTGTAAAGGTTCAAAAAAACAAAGTACACTTTTGGCAAACCTAACGCAGGTGTTTCATCCATTATCGTAATGAAAACATTCGATCGGACGTAATTAATTAAGATTGAATCGATCGATAAAAAAATAATCGAAGACAAACAAATAACAATAAGAGTTACTCTGATTGGAAAGATTTATTTTTTGAAAAGCTCATTATCAGAAGAAGTTCGTCGAGATTTATTGTGTCTCGATAAACAGTCAACCTGATTTAATCTAAAAATATCGTAGATTATGAAAAAATGAGTTTTTCAAAACGTGTGGAGTAACTATAAATATCAATGCCATTATCGGAATTGTGATCGATGAACAAATAAAAGGTTATGTCTGTTTTTCAAATATTTCGAAAAAATCGATATTATTTTAAGCGTTACGTGTGATTCGAATGGAGACCGTGAACAATCGACAGACATCGTCAGAGATAGATCATTGTGTCACGTACGAGGATATCGTTCCCTGCGGCCAGAGATAAACGCATTCTACGGTTACATTCGGTGTACCTGAATTGCGTTTCGTAGATTGAATGAAACTCAATATGCAAGCAAGCAGCTATTGTCCGTCTTCGTGCAATAGCAATCTGCACCACTCTGTTATCGATCGCGATACCTGCGCACGTAAGGAGTACATATTCGACTTAGGTATACATATGGGTTGCTCGTAATGGCACGTCTATTCCAAAGTAAAGTTTTATGAGACAGAAATCGACGATAGTCTCCACAGACACGATGTAAAAAACTATACGAATCTATGGACAACGAAAAAGCTAAATACATTTGTTCGTGTCAAGTATAAAGTATATGTACTCGGATGCATTACGAATTATAAGCTTTCTTTACAAACTTCCGAACGTTGGTAAAGATACATGGTTGAGATTCTAAATGTTCCTTCGATTGTATTAGAAAACAAAATTTGTGAATACCTAAAAGCACTGCAGGGTCTCGTATTAACTCTTGTTTAGCGGAGCACTGGTTCGAAACATTGATTTAACGAATGTTTTAAAACGTCAAGGAGTCCATTTTCACTCGAGCGCCAAGAAGGGTCTGTAGATGAAAAGGTTAAGAACTACTAGTTTACGTTATTCGCTACTGTTATATACTGTCGCTTGTACCGCCAAGAGGAATGTTCACCCCGTTAAAATATGTTAATATTATTGTTTGAATAAAAATTTTACCCATTTCTGGCGTTAGGGTCGCAGCATCGACGAGCGAGGCGCCGTTACGAAGCCGAATCGAGCCGAGCCGAGCCGAGCCGAGCCGAGCCGAGGAAGGACGAACCACCCGTCCCGGTGGCAGATGCACGCTCTCTAACCAGCAACTGTCAAAACAGCCTTGCGGTTTCGCATCGATCGAGGAGGAAACGTCCGCAGGACGACCAAGTATATACCGTGCTCGACGTATGGCGGATATTTCCTTTTTCTTAGATTTCTCGGCGTAAAACCGGGCCACGAAATAGAGAACTCGTAAATACGATAACTCGAGATACGTACTACGCGTCGATCGATCGAAGAAACGTTCCCGCGAAAAATTATGTTCGTGGACTTACTTCGAATTTTGCTTTTTACCGTTGTGCTCGAACGTATAATAAAAAACAGTATCGCGCGATAAGAGGAAGAAAGGGTGGGGGATTAGAGAACGGTGAATCAGCGAGTGGCAGGATTAAGATGAACGAAATCCGAGCGCGAGAATGTGGAAAAAGAAAAGCGTCGCGTGATAGACGGAAGGAAGGGTGGTTGGGTTCGGTTTGCGTTAGAGATGGACAAAATTTCATTCGATTAGTAGAGAACGAATAGGATCAATATACAGCGCTTTATTCGTGTCGTTTATTCGATTTGACGATCAATGGATAAAGACTGCTAATATTTTATTCTTGTTTACATTGCCGTATTCTGGTTTTTGTATACGTCTCGATCCTAATTAATTTCTTTCTAATACTAGATTTACACTTTTATATTACGCATTTTGTACCGAAGGGTTCTCCCGTTAATAAATATTCGTTTATCTCGATACTCGAACTGTTTATCTAGATAAGAATTTTGTCCATCTCCAGCGGAATAGGTATATCGCGGAGTCCAGTGGAGAATCGCAAGCGGTGACGAGCTGCAGCGGAGCGGTGGCGCGCGAGGCGACGCCGAGTCAGGCCGAGCCGAACCGAGCGGAGCCGAGCGCAAGCTCGAGCGAGGCCGAAGCCGAAGCTGAAATCGTGGGCAAAAGCGAAGGAAGGCTCGGACTTTGGGCTCGGCGCGGTAGCGCTGGCTAGCGAGCAGGCGGGTAGCGTATTCGCGAGCGGACGAGAACGTGCGCGTGTCGTCTCAAGTTAATAATCGACCGCTGTCGTTTCGGTCGAACGACGGAGAACTACATTTACTTTTTTGAGACGGGTGCGCGTCTTCCCGGCTGATAGCGCGCGTGTTACCGGCCGTGTATGGACGACGGCACGCGTGCACGAGTCGAGGAGGAAAAAGCCCTGGATTCGTCTCGCCTGCGATCCTCCGCTCGGCTCGGCTTCGCGAGCTCCTCCTCGACCGGCAACCCTCGTATCACCAGGCGCAAGAGGAGGAAGAGGAGAAGGCAGCAACGACGAAACAGTAACGCCGACGACGAGGACGAGCTCGTCGTCGTCGGTGGCATAGACACCGTTGACGAAACCGCCGACGCGACTTTCGCGATCGAGGAAGAACCGAACCAACAGTCGGGCGTATCGGCGATTCCCAGCGAGGAACCGAGCAAGCAACAAAAAAATCGGCTCGTTCACAACACCAACGAATCTCAACGAAACGTATCCAGAGGAAGCGGCACGCGCGCGGCTGCTTCCTCCCTCAATTCCGGCATCACGCTGCTCAACCGTCGATCCGCCGGCAAGCGATCGTCCAGGAGATGCAACACGAGCGCCCGTAGGAACGCGATGACGATGGATCTCCAGAGACTGATCACCGAGGTGCACGCCAGGCCCGCGATCTGGGACCAGAAGAACGTCAACTATCACAATCGCGACGTCATCCTGAAGATGTGGCGGGAGATCGCGAGGGCTTGCGAGGTCTCCAGTGAGTATACGCCTCGCTCTCTTCCCACTCTGCTCTCTTCTTTCTGTCTCGTTCGTTCGCGCCTGCGTCGTTCCTCTCTATCGCTCCCTCTCTCCCGTTTCTTTCCCTCTCCCCTTCTTTTTTATACGCTACCACCTTCCAATTGCGAGCACGCACGCCCCTCCTCTTTTTCGTTGCACGATCGACCGGCCCGTGTACCGATCGAGGCTCTCCCTTCCCCGCTCTGGTCGATCGATCGTCGATTCGAGTCGTTAATTTTTATCCTCGTTCTTCTTTACCGAAAGAAACAAGGTTTCAGAGGTTAACTATGATTAATTGTTATCGCCTGTCGTGTACCCCACGCGCACTAAAAAAAACCGAACAAGGGTCATGTTTGACAGACCGACGTCGTTGGAAACATCGATAACTGACACGATTGCTGTACCTGGTTCGGTCGATGCTCCGCGCGAGGACGCATCGGTTCCTCCGGAAACGGACAAACGATTACGTGCAACGAAAAAATCTAACCTACGATACAGCCTAAATTATATATTATTCACTTAGTATTTCACTTTTTGGAAAATTGCGTCCTACAGACCATGCCACATTTACAGTAACATTATTCCCTGTAGCGCATGCTTTCAATTATCTACAAGGAAAATGTATTAAATTGATTAAGCAAATGTTTTGAATGCGACGTCTCGCATAACGCAATAACGACCTCATAGTTCGTGCTTCATTTGTTTATATGAACTTAAAGCAGACCTATCATTACTGTCACATTTCTACCACCGTTTTGAAATAATGCATTAGATAGAATGACGTAATCTAGATGTAACTTCAGAGGTGGATCAAAGAAACACTACGCATCAAAATGTAATAGGTTTTCTTTTATTCAAAAGCAACACCTTTCTTTTTCACTGTTATCTTTTGCATAAATGCAGAGGACGGGTATTCCGTATGAATAAAACAAAGAAATCATTCCATTCTCAAGTATACCTTTTTTACTGACCCACCTTTCAAGTTGCACCTAGGTTACGTCATTCTACTCATATTTATGTCCTTAATCGCACTCAATACATCACAGCTTGTTAGATGGGAATTCCGAACAAAAATAAATCGAACGTGTTCGTAAATCGCATGTAACAATTTGTGTATGTCGGATACAAAAATTCAAACATTTATTCAATTTTCTTCTTTAGATAGGATATATATTTGCGCAATACAGATATAAACGCGCTCGACCATTAATCAGGTTATCACGAGACACATAAAAACTTATCGATAAGACTATATTACGTTTAGAAAAAAAATAATATCTAAATAAAGTAGACGAGTAATTTAATATCATCGAAACATAAATGAAAAAATTAGATTTTTATATTCTTGTTGCGCAAACGTCTTCTATGTGAAGAAGAATATTGAATAGAAACTCGATTCGTAGAAAAACGACCGAGCCAGACGGTTCGCGCATGCTTGCATCTTGGTCGCCGAATTAACGAGTCACTCGTACAAACGGCGATGCTTGCTCGTTTAATCGATACATTTCGTGCGGCCAGATGTAATTGAATTCGGTCAATTCGCAGGACACTCGTGAATATTCCATACGAAAAAGCCTGTGGCCGCGAAAAAACTTGGCTCTTTATTTAATTCGAACGTTTCAGTTTTTATAATCTATGTTACATTTCTACATTCATATGTTCTATTTGTCTACCTTCGATTCAAATCCTAATATACGACTCGTGCGTCACCAAAATCTTCCATGTGGCTGGCTGTACGGCGGTTTGTAAAATTTGTTCGAATAACGATAAATTTCCGTTTCCAGCGGACGTCGCGAAATCGAAATGGAAGCACCTACGGGACAATTTCCGAAACGAGTTGAAGAAAACTTACCGAGGGAAGTGCGACGGTGGCGCCAACGAGCACGACTCGAAGTGGGTTTGGTTCAAGAGCCTGTTCTTTCTGCGGGATCAAATGAACTCACGCGTGATCGGTTGCACGCTTTCGCAAAATTGCACGGCTGCGCTTCGATCATCGCCGGACGAGACGCAAATCGAGCCGCAAATAGACATTCTAGAAGGCCACGAGGAGACACAATTCGACGATCTGGACGGCGATTCGTGCCAGTCCCTTCTATCGAACGACGATGGCCTGCATCAGGTTATGCCCCCGCCTAAGATAAACAAAATCGGTAGAAAGAGGACCCTGATGGACGCGATCGACAACGATTATTCCGAGGTGGACCGTAAGAGGTACGAGTCCCTTCAGAAGAGATTGAGCATATACCAGGAGGAAGAGGACGACACCTATCATTTCCTCATGAGCGTTCGAACCCCTCTAAAGAGTTTGCCGCTCGATCGACAGATGTTCGTTAGATTAAAGATACAGGAGCTCGTTTACAACGAGATCAATTCTCAGAACCAGCAGAGTCGAACGTACGAGGGCTCGCAGGACGTGAAGCCACTGAGAACCGGAAACGCGACCGGAGTCGCTGTGGTTGGATCGGGACCGGGTCCAGGACCTGGCGGAGGCATCGCCGAGTCTGTTATTGCGGCAGGGGGACAAGCTATCGGCGACATGTCCAACCCGGCGTCGTTGCTTCAAAACTGCACGACAGAGGGCTCCAGTGACGATGCCTACTTCGGCTAATTTAATTTACGTTTGTAAGATGTAAGAATTATAATTTTATTAATAGAAAATAAACGATGGTATTTTTTCAGTAATTTTTGACTTTTCCTTTTGCTCTACAATTATCCTGCTTTTTTTATGGAGAAAGTGCCCCATAGGGTAAGAGGATATTAATTTTTTTAAAAGGTTAGAAAGAAACGCGAAATAATTATCAAATGCTTTCTGATGTATGAAAATAAGTATTTCACTTGCGTGATAACGCCTCGCGGGACGTTGATGAAATAACAAATTTATTAGATTGCCTTGTTAAAAGTTTAAAAATCAAGGATCCCCTGGATCGCCTCGTATTATTATTATTCGTGACGTGGGTCAGACCAGAGGTACATTACGCTGCGTAATTATTTCGCGCGCTAATTGGTTCCCCGCCGCCGCTGAAGGGCGTATTTGAGGCCACGGTTTTCTCGTTTCATCGTGATTAAAGAGCGAATCGAGCATACGGAAAAGCCGAGGTTCCTATTATGTATGACCCCATTTAAACTACTCCGACTTCCCCCGTCGTATTCGACGGTTCGTATGTATTATACGTTTATATTAAATTCAAATGAAATATGTACATATACAGGGTGTCTCGAACAAAACGAACCACCTAATTACCGTCGAAATTTTTCTCGTCGAGCTTTCAAGGTCAGCCCTGGTTCTTTTTCGTTCTATTATTTTTCTATTCCACTAATTGAGAAATTTTTTCATTCGATATTACGTAAGACTTGCGATACAATACAGTATACAAGAGTGGTCCATAAATTCACTCGTAACTCGTCATTACAAATACCCCCGAAATCCTACGCACTTTCGAGAAAAAAATTCCTTACCGAAAATCTAATTAGGTGCTTAAATTTTTCGACGAAAAAAAAAAATTTCAAATCGTTCTGGAAAAATTATTTTCGGTCGCGGGGATCATTTACAATCATTTTTGGTGATTAGACATACCCCCGAAATCCTACCAACTTACTAGAAAAAAATTCGAGAAGGTGTGAAATTTTTCGATGAAAAAAAAAATTTCAAATCGTCCTGGAAAAATTATTTTCGGTCGCGGGGATCATTTACAATCATTTTTGGTGAATAGACATACCCCCGAAATCCTGCGCATTTTCTAGAAAAAAATTCGAGAAGGTGTGAAATTTTTCGACAAAATTGGAAACTTTCAAATCGTTCTGGAAAAATTATTTTCGGTTGCGGGGATCATTTACAATCATTTTTGGTGAATAGACATACCCTCGAAATCCTACCCACTTTCTAGAAAAAAATTCGAGAAGGTGTGAAATTTTTCGACGAAAAAAAAAATTTCAAATCGTCCTGGAAAAATTATTTTCGGTTGCGGGGATCATTTACAATCATTTTTGGTGAATAGACATACCCCCGAAATCCTGCGCATTTTCGTGAAAAAAATTCAGTACGAGCGGAACTTTAAACGTTAATGACTTTTTAACGAAGCCTCCATCAACAAATTGGTATTCTTGATTTTCGTCTTATTTTGGCCTCCAGAATCCCCCATTAAAATTTTTCCCAGGGTAGGCCGAACACCCTGTATATGACGACACTTTCGTACTTTAGACGAGAGTTTTTATACGCTCGCAATCAAGAACTCAGGATACGGAAGATGAATAGAACATGAGCGTTAACGAGATGTTCGCGGTAAGAAGTGACCAATTCAAATCCTATTTTTTTCGAGCACGACAAGTATAAGCATTACGCGACTTGAACGCTCTGGACCTCCTAGAATTTTTTTATAAGAGTGAGGTTAGGTAACAAGATATTTTATTGCTATCGAAATTGGCGTCGGGGAACTTTGAAATTATAAGAATCACAAGAATGATAAAAAGTGGAATATTTTATTTTATAAAAACAAAAGAGGAGGATGAAATCGTGGTCGGTGCGGCACGGCTAAATAAAACGGAAAACTGCTACGAACAAACTAATCTCGCTGAACGAGAGCGTTAATCTTCCCATTACACTGGCACTCTACTTTCGTTGCGATGAAATGCATACACACATCGCGTACGCGCGCCGGTCGAAACAGAATGTCTGCTCTCTGACGCAACCGAGCACCATTGTCTCTTTACATGCAACTGCAACGTCTGCAAAGCCTTTCGCGAAGCTATCGAGTATAGGGCGTCCGACAATTCGGTCTCGTTCAACGGGATTTTTCCTTCAAACGCTGTTTCAGGATTTCCTCGATAATCACCGGTGTAGTTTGTTCGCTGCTACAGCCAAACGAGCTGCAACGTCTGTCCCTTTGTAATTAACCCTACCGAGTTGTTACGACAAAGGCTACGGGGGAGGAGTTAAAATATGGAAACGTTTACCATATCCTTCGTTGGAGAACCATCTTGGCAGCCATTTCAAAGTTCTATCGCTCTTATTTCTCATTTCCTTAACAATTTCAAACTAGGCTGCTTATCAACACCAAACTCATAGGTTATATACGAAATACGTAACAATTCTGATGGTGCACAGTCACGACACCTAGCGTCTCTCTGTTTCAGTTGGGCTTGGTTTGTAAGCGTTGCAGTTGCTACATCATTATTTTCTGTTCTTTTCTCAATTATACGTTTTATTATCAAACATGAGTGTTGTTATTAACCTAACCCATACGTGCAATAAACTCAATTTGTAGTTAGTATTTCCCAGAAAGCTAGAAACTTTCGAATCTTAACTGCAAACATAACCTAGACGCCACAACCGTGTACCATCAAATTCAAGACAATACTTTTCACCATAGGTGTAAAACAATTAATTCTCAAGTTGAAACGTTCAAGGAAATAAATTTTAATAAGATCAATGAATTTTCACGTTTACAATTGTCCTGTAAAAAGTTGTACAGCTTTGGTCTGGCAGTGAACGCGTTAAAGAATCAATTTAGCCTTATTTCGCGACAGTTTCGATCCCGTCGAGCGAATTGGTCTATCGATCGAGCAAGGTAAACTGTCGAGCATTCCCATACATCGTGTATCGGTGGATAGAACAGAAGGGTCTATTCTAATGTGCCGTGTGTATCTGTCACGATGCATATTCTACCGACGTTGCACGGACACCATAGAGTGCACCGACGTTCTATAGGACTGCATTGTACGCAACACGGCGAGATAAAGTCGTTCGAATCGAGTTTGCGCCAGTTCTCCCGGGTCTGTTCGCCGGCGGCTCGTACGTCGCGGTTATTGGACATCGAAGAAACACGACGGACCGTTTTGAATTTAATTAAACCAGGTTATTAGGTATGTTGCGGACTGTCAGCCAACAGGAGGGGGGGAGAAACCGTGATCGGAACGGTTCGCCGCGGCTCCAACGTTTTAATCGTTTCCAATAAATTTTCTGCCGCGCACGGCAGAATGAAATACTTTTCAACGCGTCGATTATTCAGTTCCCGCCGACTAAAGCGAAACGCCAACTATAGCACGGTTAGTTCGTCGATAATAAAATATATTCGTAAATGTAAAAATAAGAAATCTAACCTTTCTGTACACCTCGTGTTCCTTTCAAACGAAGTATTCCATCGTATTTCAGGTCACTTTTTATCGTTCCACAGGCTGAAATAAAACCGTTTCTTTTCCCGTTCTGCTGTCACGTCCGCCATTTTACCGCGATTCCATAGCAGACGATCAGCCCCGCCGCGAGGCTTTCGAACGACGCGGACGCCCGGTACGCGAGACGATGCGTTCTCAGACGAGGAAAGGAATCGGCGGATATTCTTAATAACCGAAAAAAAGGGGCGGGGTGGCGAAATTAGAGAAGTCTTACTCGGTTCCCGGGACTGCTCGCCGCAACCGTCTCGGCCCTCCTTTTCTCCCGGGCGTTTCCACGGGAATTCGCGAAATAACGAGGTAACTTTTCGTTCGGATAGAAAAGCCGCGTCGTCTAGACGGGATGCACTATATATTTGCACGGTATATTGCACCGGTTGAATAGCTTATTCGAAAGTCTGCCTCCGTAGTCTGCTCAACAGACCACTCGGTTTTTCCATACAAAGAGGATTAGCATCGTCCTCCTTTGTCTTTCATCTCTATCTCTCCCTTCCACGTCCACGTTTCCCGTCTCTATCGCGTTGTTTCCTCCCGGTCTTTCTTTGTCAACGAGCCATACCTTCGCTACACGCTCTTCCGACCCATGACCTGTCCTGCCCCCTTTCTTCGCTCTCGTTGCATCATCCGCATCGCCCGCATTATTGGTCGCGTTCCGATAATAAAACCATTCAAACCGATCCGTTCCTCGCGATGTACAATTCGAACACACCGTTATTAGAACACCGTCCTCCTCCTTTCCTATTCCTTCTCGCGATGGAAATCGACCAAGAAACTCGAAGATAGTTCGTCCATTAATAGTATCAACACTTTGACTGCCACGCCACTCATATATGAGTGGCAGGATTTATTACTATGATACTAGAAAAATTAATTCTCAAGTTTGGATAGAATTTGTAGATCTTAACAAGGTTACGAAAATAAGTAGCGAAGTAAATGTTAGGTTATGTAGCTTACAATGGTCTAAAATCAAAATTTTAGTTTTGCGGAGTATTATATGGTTTTGATCTGGCAATGAATGTGTTAAATCGTTCCTACATTAATAATGGTGTCAATTTTTAAGGAAAATATTCGATGTAATTGGTTGTTCTATCGTTACCCGTATATGAGTAACAGAATTGACCACTATGATACTAGACAAATTAATTCTCAAGTTTGGATAGAATTTGTAGATCTTAACAAGGTTACGAAAATAAGTAGCGAAGCAAATGTTAGGTTATGTAGCTTACAATGGTCTAAAATGAAAATTTTACTTTTGAGGAATATTATACGGTTTTGATCTGGCAGTGAAGGTGTCAAATCGTTCCTACATTAATAATGATGTCAATTTTTAAGTCAAATATTCGATATCCGGCATTTCGACGGAATTGTTTGTTCCATAGTCGAAAGTCGTGACTTCGTGTCATGTTGGAAACAGAGCTTAATAATACCCGCGATCGATGGCATTCATTCGGGACGAACGACGCGTACAATGCGCGAACCACCTGTCCAGGCTGGAATTCTATGGAAATTCTCTGCAACAAACACCGGTTCGTTTCTCGTTACGCCGACAGTTTTGTCCGCTCGATTCTCTTACGAGTCCCCCGTACACCAGATAAACATACTTTTTATAGGATCATTACACCGTGTTAACGGGCAAAGAAAAGCGGATGCAAGGAGGAATTAATTGGAACGGAGCATGTGATTTTTAGGTATTTGTTCAGAATTATAGGTTATCCGCGGTCCAAACGCAGACTGGCCCGCGGGGCAAAATAAATTTGACGTGGCCGCCGCAGACGATGGAATTTGCATTCGGAATAACTTGTCGCGCATCCAACCGAGCGATGCGTTTCCTGTAATTGAACGTGAATAAAAAAAAAAAAAAAAAAAAGAACGATGTTTACGTTCAGTCTGAAACGGTTCTCTGCGAACGGGTGGCGAACCGCGGCTGGTTCGCGGGCACAACCGGGAGAGATTTTCTTTGATCACAAAGGAAAATGCAATCCCGCTTCCCCCTTTTTCTCTATCCCGACGTCTCCACTCTCTGTCCTTCTATGAAAGAGTTCATCCTCCATAACCCCAGGCTTTATATTCGATATCGTCTGCGCGGCGTCGCGAAAAACCAGCTGAGCGGATTCTAGCTGCGTTTCGCGGATCGAGGTAAAACCGAAAATCCGGTTTACACGCGGCGACAACGCACTCTGTGGTTTCTAATTGAATATCCTACAAGAGTTCGAGAAGAGCCTTTTCTTCTTTTTTTTCTCTTGTGGTGGTGATTCCATTTTGTAAACCGTTCGATCGAGTGGCATTTTTTAACCCAGACCTAACCTAACAAAAACCCACCCTCCGTTTTGCTTTGCAATTCGAGGTCCCTCCTTTTTATATACTGAGAAAACACGTCTGACGACGCATGCGCCATTACTACTTTATTAAAGTTCTCCAATCCTTTTCATATCTTCCAACATTTTGTATTCATTTAATCTTCCCTAAGTAGTAGCTTAGGATGATTAATGATATGATGGACTTCCCAATACAATTTACATATTTACACACTTTGTTTATATTGTGAGCTATTAATTTGCATATATAATGCTTTTCCTTAATCCTTTCCATTACTTAACAGTACGAAATTTAATAATATAAAGTCGAAAAAGCCTACTCTGGAGGGATGAGGATTCGAACCCAGGCGCGCAGAGAACATTGGATTAGAAGTCTAACGCCTTAACCACTGAGCCACCTCTTCGTTACATCAAAGACGATGATCTTTTGTTTTATCAATTCGATCAACTTATCGTCCTTCGTTGCACTTTTTTTAACGTCCATTCTTCGATAACAGTACGAGTGTTGGGTTATTTTCTATTAAAAGTTTTGTGTAAAATTGGCAGTAGAAAAAATCAGAAATATGAATATTGACGATACAATGATTACAATCGAATATCTGGATATTCTATATTTTTCAATTTTTCAAACAGAGTAGAGTAACGATTAATTTAATATCATTAAATTAAATACGGTAAGAGGAAAGTTGCTAAAATGGCTGATAGGAAAAGTAACGCGAGTGGACAAGTCAGGCGATCAGCTCCGTGTACGGCTTCTGTGCCACGGCTTTGAACGCGACCAATCGAAGAGATCAAACAAAGAGCAAGCGTAATTTCCATTTGACATTAACGCGGCGATATCTGGAATTTTCTCTTTAAAAAAGTGGCCGTACCAACCGCGGGGGAAAAAGTCGTCGCGTCGTAGATCGGAAGAAACTGGTCTCAGACTGGACAACGTTTCTCTCCATTCCTTTCGGGAACCAATATAATCTATGGGGATTACTAGAAAGAAATTCGTACGATTCCCAATCGACAGGGATTATTAGAAATTTAATAGATTTCGCCAAAAAGAGAATAATGGAATACATCGAGAAAATATTAAATTGTGCTTAACAAGGGACATCGCCTAAATCTCATAACCCAATGATGAAACTTGGTATAATATAAAATATTTAAGGGGCGTTTTTCATTCTTAACGTACGACCATCAAGGAGTTCATTGTGGCGTCGCTTCTTGTGCTCGCCACCAGAGGGCTCGCGCTCTCACAAGCGCTCAAGCAACCCCACATATACAGTGTTTTTCGTTAATAATTCAAAAACGAAGCCCTATCCGACATTTTTGCAAAGGAAATTGTTGTTCAGAATCAGTCTCAGCTACCCCCCATTTCCGGTTCTTACACTATTTACGGGACACCCTGTATACATTCCTCGGACGACTTCCCAATATCTAAAAACACCCAGACTCATCCTAAATTAACAACCCCCACCACCATACTCATATCGCATGATGCATGAAAAACGAGGTTTTTGAAAGTTTTCCCTCCAGCCTGAACTCAAGAAATACCGCAACCCCACACTAACATAAATATACCCAGACACACTAACATTCATTCTAAATGCAGGTTATAGGGCCCCAGCCCCAAAACAACAAAAACAAAAACAAAAAAAAAAATAGAAAAATAAACTTTCCAAAATCCCCACCTTTCCTTTTCTGCCTCCTATGAAATTTTCCCGAGATTCTACATCAATAAAAAAAATTAATTTCTCTGTCTGTTGATCTCTTGAAGATAGTTGGAGTTTTTAACAATATCAGAGGAATTCTACTGTGCGTCGCGACGCATACTGCCTGGAGGAACAAGAGTGGACGCGCGAAAGCGAACGGACGTTAGCCTGGCGAACGGAGAGAGGCAAGTCTGAACTTCTCGAGGCCCGTCAGTAAGAATCTCGCTAGTGTCGGTAGCGGTGCATTCGACACGATTATAATACTTGCACGCGACATCCCGTACAACGAGAATCACTACCGACAAGACGTGTGTGCTAATTCAAGCGCGTGAAAATTATTTCGACCATTCCGCGTTCCTTGCGGGGCCTGAAATCCCCAACGATCGGAAGATCGATTTCGCGCAACTTTCACAGGATCGATAGAGAACGTTCTACCGCGCGATTCGATCGTCGAAAATCAGAAATCCTTTCGCGTGGTTGCAATGTTACGACTCGTGGTCACGAATGTTTCGTCAGTGATCGTTTTCGAGAGTGAACCGACGCTTCATCGATTTTTTGGAGGATAAGGAGAAATAGGCGATCTTCCCGCTCGAGTAAGTGTTCGATAAAAGTTATTCGATTTAAATGGATTAAAATATACTTCTACAGTCGTCAAACTTCTATTGGAAAACATGGCCCCTTTCTCTGAGCGAATCCAATATGGCTGACATTTTTGGATTTAATTTTACACGGTACACGGAAATAAAAATATACGATTTTGCTATCTGTGCAGCTTATCGTAGACAATTTCAATTTCAATTTACAGTTAATTAAAAAAATAGGATTTTTTAGGATTCGGTCCCACCGTGCAATGGTTTGTGTAGCTTATTAGGTTTTCAACTAAAAACCAAGTACAAGAATTAATCTCATTTACTGGTCTCCTATTCTGATGGAGAGAGATGCTATATCTTGCTGCTTATAAGATTCGGTTTCCTGTTTATACAAAGATGCGATAAGACCTCGCATAAACACAAGGGAGATATTAGTCTCCAACGCCACAGTTAGCTCTCAGTTTTTCTGTTCGATTGCAGTGCAGTTCTCTTGTAAAAATCATACTGAAAGAGTGTCTGTTCTAAAGCGTGATAAACTAAAGTGTAACGATTATTTGGAAAGCTGAATCTGACTATTTTATTTAATAAACCAATTTCTGATATAGTCTCGAATCTCATCTTCTGATTCGTTACATCACCACCTTTCGATCGCGACTCGCGGACGATTTCAATAAGAATGGACCTCGCGCCAACCATAATTAACTTGACCGACCTTACGACAACAGACTTATAGCAATCGACACCCGACACGTCCCGCACGATCGATCGAGACAATTATAGTCTCGAAACGACGTGTAATTCCGTAATCGTTCCAGCCCACCAGTGCCTCGCGGAGATGATTAATCAACGCTCATTATTGTTCATTACTATTTGTAAACGATATCTCCACCTTGCTTCTGCGCAACAAGTTTCTATCATTGAATGGAAAATGCCTGATCTAAAATTCTTCTGCTCAAGTTTTTCATGGATTTGGACACTAGAAAACTTTCATCTTTTGCAATGTAAATGTACTCTGGGTCGTTTTCGTTCCCAACTTTACGCCAAAACCATAAATTTGTCCGTTAGATAAGAATGGTAACTACAGAGTGAACTTGATTCATGAACGTGACTTATTATCCACTTAAGCAATGCCCCAACTTCGAATTTCAAAATTTATCAAATTATAAGATTCTCGAAAGTGTAATATAAAACTATGCAGAAAAAAATCCCTATGAGAAAAATCCCTATAAAATAAATCTTCTAAATTTTAATACCTTTCAGCAATTTCATCGGTCGTTGTCAAATATCGAACGATCGATTATTATTATTATATAATTTATATAAATATAATAAATATATAAATTAAAATAAATATTAGATTTATAATTTAAAAAATATATAAAAATATAAAAAAAAATTTATAATAAAATAAAAATCTGAACGATCGTCGAAATGTAATATATCTGTTTCTGTTTATAATTTCAACGCGTGGAATTTTCGAATGTTTACCAATCCCCTCCCCACTTTTAAATTCGCCCGGCAAGGTTTCCCACGCATTTTGTAATTTTCGACACGGCGTGAGTCGCAGTTCGATCAATAATTCGTTGGGAACGTGTTTGCCTTCGCGTTATCGTTTTAATTATTTCGCTGATGGAGAGGGTGACTCCGATTCCCGTTCCAAGCGTCGAGAAGAACATCTGTCGCCGCGGAACTTGGCCGATAACGCGCCTCGAGTTTCGCGCTTATCTGCGAAATTTATCGCCAGATAACGAGTCGAGAAATTGGAGAGTGTGCCACGAGACTAGCAGAGGCACGCGGCACGGTCGAGCAACGTGGAAAATCGCCTGGGTTGAGGACACCGAAATTCCTTCCAGTCGAACGTTCACCCCTCGTTGCTCCTAGAATTTTATTATAAAAAATTAATAAACGCAAATATTTCTAAACGCTTACGGTTTAAATTTTGTTTGTGTCACGTCTCCGTTGCTCGTGCCTCATCCCCACCGATGGCCCCCTGCGCTGACTGACCACTCCCTCCAGGGATCTTTTCTAGCTCGTCGAGCTATACACGCGGCACTTCAAACATAATCGCTCGGACTACGGTTACAAGAAGGCTTAACCGACGACCGTGTCACGATCGATACAGATTAAGTGTCGAGCCAGTGAACTGTAATTTGTACAATGGACCTCCTGAGCGTAGTTTCAGACCGGGATATCCCAAACTGTCTTCCTGAAACGTGAAAAATCGTAAACAAACAAATGAAATTTTTATCACAAAATTACGAAATTATAATTTTACTTTGCCTCGAGCAGACCTATCTGAACGAGTTTACCTCTGTATCATGTTTTAATCTACGGATTCGAGTAAGTCGAAACCACGAAATTCAAAGATTTACCGTGCTCTGTTCACACGAAAAATTGTCGCACGAGTGTAAAAAAAAAAAAAAAATCTGGGGATATTTCAGACACCTTGAGAGTACAGGCAGGTGGTGCAGGCCAAGCACGATCTCTCGTTCCACGTCCCCGACAATTTCCACGCGTCCTTTCGCAAATCCCAACGCGCTCGTGTTTCTGCTGCACCGCGACCAGTTACGTAACCGCGTTCTTTCGCTAGCGATTTGCCCTCTTTTCTACGCCCCGCGCCTACCGATGGGATTTCAAGCGCCTCGAATCGGCTGGACTCTATAAACACGGTGAAAGTATTCGTCCAAACGCGTCGCGCGATTGTTCGTTCGTATTCGGAGATCTCTTTCGAAGGAAATAATCGCGGAAGTCGAGGCAGAACGAGAACGTTGACTCGTCAAAGCGAGAACGTTTCGCGACGATTAATGCCCGCGGTTTGAAGGCGTCGAAAGGACCACCGTAATTAACCTAACCCCCGGAGTGACACTCGCAGCTGCGCTAGTTTCCAACAAAGCCAAGGCCGAAAGCACTCTCGTCCCGCGACGAAGATCCCCAAGCTTTCTTGACCCCGAGGATTGTTTGCCCAATCCCGGCAAGAACGGTGCTTTATTCTTTCCGCTTCGAAACGAGGTCGACTTCGCCTCGTTCGTCGCCATTTTACTTCGTGTCGCGAACAGAGGAACAAACCATTTTCTCGATATCGAAAACACTGAGGAGTTTAACATCGTAATATATCTGCTTTAAATCTTTAATCTACGGTCGATTTTTACGCAAGCACATCAATTAGACGAAAATCAACGATACTAATTTGTCGATTGAGGCTTCATTTCCGGTCACACAATATATTTTCGGTAAAGAATTTTTTTCTCGAAAGTACGTAGCATTTCGGGGGTGTGTGTATTGACCAAAAATGATTATAATCAACCCCTGCAACCAAAAATAATTTTTCCAGAACGATTTGAAATTTTTTAATTTTCTCGAAAAACTTGCAAACCTATTTGAATTTTTTTCTCGAAAACACGCAGGATTTCGAGGGTATGTGTATTGACTAAAAATGACTGTAATCGCCCCCCGCAACTGAAAATAATTTTTCTAGAACGATTTGAAATATTTTGATTTTGTCGAAAAACTTGCCCACCTATTCAAATTTTTTTCTCGAAAACGCGTAGGATTTCCGGGGTATATGTGTTGACCAAAAATGATTGTAATCGACCCTCGCAACTGACAATAATTTTCTTAGAACGATTTGAAATTTTTTAATAATTTTTCAACAAAGCCTCAATCAACAAATTCATATTCTTGACTTTCGTCTTATTTTGGCCACTAGAATCTCCCATTAAAATTTTTCCCAAGTGTGACCGAACACCTTGTATACTAATGGAAGGTCTGTCGAGTACTAGCGAGAAGGGCAGTCCCTCTGGTGGCGAGTACAGGAAGCTATGGACCCTACAGATGTTTTCGTAACCAAAGGATTAATTACAGAAGAGATTATCTTTTGGTCTCCTTCGCGTATAAATAGATTCGATTCGTGTCCCTTAATCGAGGGGGACATCCATCGTTATATCGAGGGATTATTGATTGTTTCGTACCTTTTTTTGTAAGGACGTGTCCGGAGACCGAAAGTATTCAGAGTTTCACGACAAAGCAAATTTATGCCCGTGGAATTCAAGAAACGCTGATTCGCCCGTGCTCCGGAATCCTCCCCCGAATCACTTCTTCGGCGGTGAGCACGGGTACGATTTATGGTCGATTCCCACCCGCTCGAGGGACGCTTATGCCAAATTCAAGACCCGACGAACGACCCCTGCGGTGCAAATCTTAGCGTTTAAAATAATCTTGCAATATTTCCTGACGTGCGTGAACATTGCTTGAACATCGAGTCACTCATAATTTTTTTCACTGTAAGGTTATTGTATAAAGTATACTTAATATATTAAAAAATTTGTATTCCAATCAATATATAAAAATTTTATTTAACGAGCATGCGTTTTAGTTATTTAGTCTTCGATGTCGAGTTAAGTCCAGGCGGTGAAACAAAGATGGCGGCCGTACAAGTGGCTGAGGACTTACTTTCGCTCGTAGGTCGAGGCGAGCACGTGCGTGCATAAAACCAAACGTCATGTCGCGCTTTCGAGGAGCAAGTTTTTGCAAGAGGTGCTGGTAGGCGCCACGCAGAAACTCGCTGGCGCCAGTACCAACATTTTTCTCGATAAGGTCAGCGTCGCTCAAGCCCTCCCCACCCCTCCCTCTGGTCACCGTTATCCAGCGATCTTTTCGCATCAAATTTACCGCCACGGCGATTCTTTCGGAATACATTTCGCGCGCGCGACTGCGTTCGTTCCACTCTTTACCCCCCTCTGTCAACGCCGAGAATCTAAAACGCATGATTTTACTACAGAAAATGCTTATTCACCTTTCTCTTGTAAAATTCAACACGTTCGAATAGCACTTTGTAACGTTATAATCACATTGACAATTTTAAAGTGAAATTTCTCAACGACCATAACCTATTTTGACATGTTGCTTTCATGACAAAAATGTTCAATTTACGAATCATTACTGTACCGTATCGTTTAAAATACAGTAATCCTCCCCTATAACACGGTACTCTTATAACGCGATTTCATATCCCTCGTATAACACGCAGGGATTTCCCACGTTATATTTCTGAACTGTGAAATTTATAATGATTTGTACAGTTCATAATCAATTTCGCGTTCGTTACATATGTATAAGTTTTTTATTTAAAATGTTCTTAGTCTGATTTTAATAAAACGCAAATATTTCGTTTGTAACATAGTTTTTCCTTAATATTCAACTTAAACGAGAAAAGTTAAACGTGAATCATTTGTACATAACGCGTTACATGGGGTCATACGAGCGTAATTCTAACGGCGACGAATATTTCGTGTACTTGCGCAACGATGCTTGCAACGTTCGACGCGACGTGTTTGCGACAGATGCAGACGTTTCGCGGCGGGAAAGACGAAATTGTTGAAAGAGAGCATCGAAGCGAGACGCGAGTACGGATCGAAAGAGATCAGGGTCGGGTGTGGATTCGTCGGGAAACGGTCCTTGAGCGTAATCCGGATTTTTGGGTGACTTCGCTGGCCAGGGGGCAGGGTCGACGCGATATCGCGATATCGTTGCGAACGGATTCGTAGCTAGCACCATATAAGGTCGCGCGAACGCCCGCTATCTACGAGTCGATCGAGTCTGTGGCGTCTCGGTTCTCTTGGTTAATCTCGCGAAACCGGACGCCCCGTACAAAAATTTCGTAACCCCGTCGCTTCTGAAGACGCTTCTCAGAAAACGTGACTTCATTAGGACTAGATCGAAACTAGGGCTTGGACTATAGTTCCTCGAGTGACTTTAACGCTAGATCTACCAAAGGAGTGAAAATAACTCGTATCGCCATTTTGTATAACGATTATCCACCTTCGATACATCTTCTTTCATGAAACTTGTCACTCGAATCGAAGTACATAAACGATTTTATAAAACCATTTTAGGTACATCAAAATTTTTATATTAGTAATCAAGAAGTACAAGAATATTTTAACATTAATTTAAAAATTAAAAATAGAAGATAAATGGTGTTACTACGAAGCCGATAGTGCCAGTATCGCACCGAAAAAAAAGTAGAAATAGAAATAGAAATAGAGATTGATACGAGTTTGACAATTCATGCAAATCTGAAAACTTTTAATTTGAGCCAGCTTTCGTGGGATTCTGTTTGACCGGAAACTTTGGGAGACGTGGTCCCAACACGAGGAGTCAAGAATTAAGCCGTGCAACGCACGGGACGAGTGCTATACACCGAGGCGTGGCGGTGCATAAAGCGTCGCACTCGACGAACCCGCGAAACGTGTTTGCGTGGTCACGTTGGCAACGATAACCAGGAAATAAACATCTCTTGGACGGGCGCTGAACACGGAGACGCGACGCGTTTGCGCAAACTTGCTACCACGAAACCAAATACGAAACGTTTCATTCTTTACAGTCCTCTCAGAGTGGCTGGACAAAGGAATTCTCGTCGATGTTAAACAATTACATATACGTACGAGAATAGTTCTCGTAACGTTAAGAATCCACATAATAAATACCATAATAATTACATGGGTAGAGGTTTGAGGTTAATTATTAATTACATGACATAGACTAGACCCGTTGGAGGCTTGAGATTTTTCCCAAGTAGTTGGACGAAGAAATGTGGGGCCCTAAGCGGATGGTTCGTCATAAAGCCGCCCCTGAACCGTCGCGAAAGAGCGACACGAGATCCGTATGACGTGGTCGGTGGCTGCGCAAGCACGAGCAAACCACGTTCGCGGCGTACGAGATCTGGCAACATGGTTTGAGCAAACGCGTCGCTACCCACTTGCAGAGGTACGCGTGTACGCGACCGGTGTCTGGCGACCGACGACGATCGCCGTCCGAGAAGCGTCTCCGTGTACTCGTGGCTCCTCAGTCGTTCGTCGAGCGTGGTCATTCACGCTCCGCCATATTCGTATCCCGGTTACGTCGTTCCAACGCCCGTGAATCGAGAACCTTCGAACGCGAACCAACGTGCGCAAACGATCGACGCGGCTACGACTCTGGCGTGCAGCAACGTTTCGTTCGGCGGGTCCCGGCCACTGGCTACCATGATGTCGAATCCGGACCTGATCGGCTACACGCACGACTTCCTCACGGAGTTCATACAGATGTACCGAAGCTATCCCTGCTTGTGGCAGGTCAGGTACAGAGGATACAAGGACAGGCTGCTGAGAAACCGCGCGTACGACGCCCTGGTACAAAAATTGCGGGAGGTCAATCCGTTGGCCGACAGAGAGACCGTGATACGAAAGATCAACACCCTCAGAACGGCGTTTCGAAGGGAGTACAAGAAGGTCCGGAGCTCCCAGAGGATGGTTAAGAATCCTCGGCAACGGTACAGGTCTTCGTTATGGTACTATGATATTCTAAAGTTCGTGGCCGAGCAAAACGAGGGAACTGGCCTGGACGATGATGACAATTTTAAGAATACCGCGTTACCCACGGATAACTATCACGAGGAAATGGTACGATTCTGAATGATTTTTTTTTTTAGCTATCCGGGGACCAAACTAACGCGGCCAAACCCACGCAAACCGACCGTAGAATTACGTTTCCAGACGATCCCTGGGAGACTGGCGTGCTCGGTTGGCCAAACGTCGCCGTAATGTCGCGCGTTGCATGCACGGACGAAACGGTTGACGCTTACGCGTCTCGCCAACAATATATCTCCGATATGGCCGAGCCCCTTTTCGTCTCTTCCGTTCGCTCTTTCTCCCACCGTGTGTATGCTCTCTTCTTTCCCCCGCACACCCCCCACTGTGGCATTGCTCGTGCCATCTCTCTTTCGCTAGACGGACCTTTATCGATCCGAAACCTCGTCGAGCTACACCACGCAGGAAATTACATGTAAATCGGAAACAAAGCCGAAATGCTCGCTCGCGGCGACGACTTGCTCTCTACGCGAATATTTATGCGCGCGCGAGCCACGCTTGGAAGTCGGTCTTAATGTTTTATTCCGACCAGAGCGAGACGAGACGCGGACTGGATGAAACGGGACGCAATATGGTGGGACGGGAGCGATAGGGGCTGCATTCGCTCAGCCGTGGAACGCCGCGCACGGTGTGCCAGGGATGTTCGATTTCGAATCGATTTTTTTCAATAGATCTTCTTTTTTTTTTTAGATCGATTGAAAATCAGTTGCTTTCGTACACGTTGATAACGAGAACGAGAATTATGACGTTGGACGTGGTCATAAAAAAATCATCAGTCATTCTTGAAACGTTTGCGTCCGTATGAGGCGCTTGGCCCGTAATCTCCTGATCCCTATCGGTATAACTAGCATATTCAAAGAAACCAGTGCTCCGAAGACTCGCTTGACCCAAATGCAGTAATCTTTTTTTTTCTTGGATCTTCCTTACCGACGGCGAAGACATTCGAATGCTTCGAGAGAATCCCGAGTAAACGGCTGTCAATTATGTTTTTTTTTAGTTCGTACAAGCCAACGTAGACAAGATCGAACCGCCGTCGCCGGTACCGACACCCGAGATCGCGCCGGACCAGTCGTTCAACCCCGTGATCCTGGAAACCGAAGGATCGTACGCGAGGCGAATCTCGTCGTCGACGTCCGCCGCCGACAATCTGAAAAGAAGACATCAACAGGAGGGCTTTCAGGAACGACAAACGAAGGAGTCGGTTCGCGACGTTCCTTCCAGACAATTTGCCACCTGCGTGCCCGACGACGAGTACGAGACGTTCGGCCGTTACGTGGCCAATAAACTGAGGAAGTCGATGCCCCGGCAGAGCATCATCGCCGAGAAAGTGATCTCCGATGTTCTCCTGAGAGCCAACCTCGGCACCTTGGACGAAACTACCTCTCTCACGGAGAAAGTACCGTCCCGTTGTTTCTTGGTAATGGGAGATCGTTGAATCATTCCCTTCGACCGATCGTTTCGAAGAAATCGATCCCCACGGACCACTTAACTCCGTTCCTTTCTTTTTTTACTTTTCGTAAAACTACGCTGTACGTATGTATATATAGTTTTACCGTAACGTTGTTGCCCTGGGTCAGGGGCGTACAACTCGAACCGTCGCGATGGACAGTGTTTCGTTCGAATAATAAAAGTTGAATTTTTATTCGTTCGTTAGGAAATATGTGCAATGAAATTCGTTCCGTGGCGACTGGCTGTTGGCAGAGGAGATAGCAAGAAGAAAGAAAAGGAGAGGAGAGGGGAGCGTTACGTTCCGAGTCTGCTAGTATAAGTCGTGTATCTTTTATCCGGGTCGTAATTTTTCAAATTTTCATATTTGTAATCGAATATTTGTAAATGTTGAATATTTGTATAAAATACTCTTGTTTATTTATAACGGTAATCGAATACTTGTAAATGTTGGAAATTTGTATAAAATACTCTTGTTTATTTATTTATTGTCGACGAATAAATACTTGCTAAGTAAGAAATTGTTTGGTCTCCGCAATCAAATCCTAATTTCGTGTTTCATTGTCTCCCGAACCACCGAAACAAATTGTACCCAAGTTTTTCTTTTTTTTTTTTATAAACCTTTTATACACGATGCTTAGTAAATTGTTTCAAAAGTGAAAAGTGTACGTAAGAAATTCTATGGCTAAAAAAACCAGAGAAGAAAAATTCCCTTCGAAAAATTGAACTATGGCGGACAGGTCGCATTGCAGACGAATAGGAATTGGCGAGCAGCCAATGGAAGCTAGTTTTCGACCGCGTATGTGGGAAAATAATGGATGACGAAACGTATTTTTTTCGAATACCGTTGCAGCTAGTCCCAGTGGTCGTCAACCACGAATAATATAAAAGCTACTACCTACATAAATTGCAAAATTTTAAGTGTTATCTTCGACCATAATCACAAGGGAAGGCTCGTTTCGACACAAGGCTTGCTCAAATGTACCAATTTTATTTCCGTTGTTCTACCACCCCGAAATCGTGCATGCAGATTACGCGTAACGAGCTCCGTTTCTCGACTCCCGATTTATATCGCTCGAAACTTTTCTAATAAAAGTTTCAGGCTAATCAAACGGCCGGTTATCTGGCCTAAACGAGTTATTGCGGAATACATTAACCGGTCGTTACTTTCAATTTCTTAAAACTTCCGTAAAAAGTTTCGCCCCTTTTCGTCCTTTATTGCCGAAGGAAACGGGAACGAAATTCTTATCTGCATAAAAATTTCGAGGAACGAATAAAAGACGAACAATCGTGTATTCGATATTTGTTAAATAAAAATTTCAATTAATTAATAATATTTCGATAATCTACTATGTGTATAAAATTTTGTCCCTGTCTTAAACAGTATTGCTTAACGTAAAATGAGGTTTACGAGCTATCAATTTCAGTTTTGAGGTTAGAGGTTGTTTTATCTAGCGAAAAAAGGAAATAAGAATAATTTGATGACTGATGATCGAACTGGGAAATTTGGAATGCAATATGTTCCGTATATTGAAGTCAAAATTCACGCGAAGACGAGGTGGCCGAGTGGTTAAGGCGTTGGACTGCTAATCCAATGTGCTCTGCACGCGTGGGTTCGAATCCCATCCTCGTCGACTTAACTTTTTTTTCTTTTTACACTTTACAAAACGCAATTATTTACACAGAACTTCTAATATCAATTATACAAAAAAAAAAAATAACGATAACTTATTTATGTGTCATCGAACTTGATCATTTAGACACAAAAAAAAGAACACAAAGTTAAAGACACATATTCTAATAAAAAATACAAATTGTCGTATTATTTCAACATTAGAAGATTATGAAATTATATTATAAGTGCTAGACGTGTTTTTGGAACAAACATTTATCGAATGCAATACAAACAAGGAGCTGAAATGTTTCTCTACAGAATATGGGTTGGATTGCTTGTGAAATTTTTAACAAAAATATGGAATTGTATGAATAATCTACCTTCTCATTTAACGCAAACACTCGTGTAACAAATATAGACATTGCATTTCTTTAGATTTGCTAAAATAAATGTATTAAGATCCATTAAATGTATAACACAACAAAAGTTATGAAAGAGGTCCTTAAATGTACAAAAGGAAAAAGTTATCTCACTTAATATTACAGATTGAAGACTCTACTTGATACCAGATGTACCTATGTACATAAAAAGAATTATTAATTAAAAAAAAAAAGAACCTTGTGTTCAAGTATGTGGTATACTTAAAAATACTCAATGATTATGATAGAGTATACTAAAGAATGGTGATCAGTGCGGGAGAGAAGAAAAATAAAAGATATGATAATAATAATAATGTAAAAATTTATAAAAATAAATTTCCTTCTCCCCGACGGGGAATCGAACCCCGGTCTTCCGCGTGACAGGCGGAGATACTGACCACTATACTATCGAGGACTTGTTGTAAATGTGTTATAAATAAATCGTACATTAGTTACTAACTTTAGTCAATGTCTTTACTATTAATTTTTTTCGGAAAATTTTTCTCAACTCGGGGCCCTTCTCAACTACGCACTCTCGTATTCACTTATTTTTGCAGAGTTGTACTACTTATTACCGTAAAACAAGAAGAAAACAAATAAGAATGAAACTACGATCGTCAAGCACGAATTAAGAATTTTGAAACTCACCGTTCAATGGAGATCACACTCGACCTTTTTTTTCACTTTACGACTCGACCTGGAAATGCCGTTGAAAGACGTCCTGCCTCGCCGAAGGGTTCGAAGGGCATTAGGGATATTGACCATCGAGCAAAATCTGGAAGCACTTTAACACAATGCACGTTGCAGTTAACGGTGTCTCGTGTTACACGGTAAAGAATTCGTAAACTAAATTTGAAGGTTAAGTCGAGAACAGCCAGCACCTGTGGATGCAAACACAGGCTGCCAGAGCTTTTACGAATGATTGAAACCCGATACTGTACATAACGACGAAAGATGATATCGAAAACACTTCAACTTATAAGCATATATTCGTTGTCATTGCATCTCGAACGTTCCAGTTATTTTTGTCATTCGTAGTTTTTTTTGCCCGCGCTTTTCGTTGCATTGGCAGATGCACGAACCGTTAAACTTCGATTATCGAAATAGCACCGATCTTCGAGATTCTGACACTTTCGCTGATAAATCGTGCAAATCGATGTTCGTCTTTCTTTCACGGTGCTCGGACATATACTGGCAACAGAATTTATTCTTCGACGCTAAAACAGAAACCGATCGTTCTGTAGATAAGTTTGTAACCGGAGAACGAAGTGCTGAGTTCGAGCTACAGTAAACACATGGCTCGACTTCCGAGATAAAACACTCTCTATAGAGACGAGCATCGACCAATGGGAACGTCGCAAGAGGGTTAACTTTCAAACGATTTCGAGAGGACTTTCAACGACCGTCCGTTCGACGTTTTTGGCACAATCTTAAGGAAGAAATATCGAATGAACTAACATGCAGCTGTGTAATCGCTAGAAAGAGAAACGTAGGACTCCATGTAACGTAAGTTTGTTTTGTATCTGTGTTCGTAAAGTATCATCTACACTGCGAATAACGTTTCCCGCGCATTTTATCGTTAAAAATTGACACGGGTTTGGTGCACTTTGGTAGGTTAGCCGCTTTAGCTCGACCGTTGGATAGAAAGCCTCGTAAAGTACGCAAATTGCCTTGAAAGTTTGTCGCGGTGTAGCGTCTTTCGAAAACTAAGCCGGGAACAATGTCTTATGCACGGAATATTTATTTCTATACGACGGTCATTTTCTTCGCAGGGTGCAAATTTATATTCACGATAGACGCGGTAAGTGCTGCACGGCATTTAAGCGTGCCAGATATCGGGTTTGTCATTCCGTGCTAGGTTATGTCGAGCAACGACGAGATTAACACTCTCTCCTGAATTAATCAGTGGCAGGAAAAAGGCTTGTGTGTAAGTACTAATACAATTTCAGAATTTCACTTTTCGTAATGATACTTGTCGAATGTATGTCAAAATTAAACGAAGAGGTTAAAAATTGTCAAACGACGTCAAACTGTTTGTACGACTCGTGGCTTTTTTCTCAATACGAAGGTCTAAAATAATATTTTTTACCCACGCTCGAGTTTACTCGAGAACAGCAATTAAAAGGTTAATACTTTAACTGACGTGCGTACTTTATCGTCACACAGAAAGCGAACGGTTTGTGCCATATGCGTCAATATGTCGCGTAGTTAGTAATACATGGACAGCCTGTCAACATTTAGTTTGAATGGCTGTCAGATAAGAAATAACAAATTACAGACTACACCTATTGGAACGAATTTCATTATATTTAGTACGATAGGTTATTTTCTACCTCTATCGATGTGTTTGAAAGCGGTTATTAACAATTAACAGTTAACTTGATTTTAATAAAATTAACGATTGCAGATGCAATAAATGTATTGTTTTTTTTCTTTTTTCTATATTTATGTTTAACAATACGAATTTTAGAATAATGGTGAAGGAAGAAGACATCTGCCCGGCTAGCTCAGTCGGTAGAGCATGAGACTCTTAATCTCAGGGTCGTGGGTTCGAGCCCCACGTTGGGCGAATTACTTTTTTTTAAAGTAATTCATCAAATTCAAAATTTTGTTGCATCTCTTCTTTGAATCTTAAATGTATTATTCCTAAAACCAATGCTACGTAAAATGTTACGAAAATTGACGATTGGAGCAATTATGAAATTATTAAATAAATAAGGGTAACAATTATTTTTTTGATTGCAAATTTCATCCGACTTTTCAATTGCAAGTTTTAGTTAGACTGAACGATCAATTGAAAGTATAATCAATCAACACTGCCTGGAAGTGAAAGGGAAATATATTTTCCTAGGATTTCCGTTTCAGTGCCCTTAATAACGACAATATATTCTAGAGGCCAAAATAAGACAAAAATCGAGAATACCAATTTGTTGATGGAGGCTTCGTTAAAAAGTCATTAACGTTTAAAGTTCTGAATTTTTTTCTCGAAAATGCGCAGGATTTCGGGAGTATGTCTATTCACCAAAAATGATTGCAAATGACCCCAGCAAACGGAAATAATTTTTCCAAAACGATTTGAAATTTTGTTTTTCCGTCGAAAAATTTCACATCTTCTCGAATTTTTTTCTCGAAAATGCGTAGGATTTCGGGAGTATGTGCAATGACCAAAAATGATTGCAATTGACCCCCGCAAACGAAAATAATTTTTCCAGGTCGATTTGAAATTTTTTAATTTTGTCGAAAAATTTCAAATCTTCTCGAATTTTTTTCTAGAAAATGCGTAGGATTTCGGGAGTATGTGTAATGACCAAAATTGATTGCAATTGACTCCCGCAACCGAAAATAATTTTTTTAAAACGATTTAAGAAATTTTTTTTTCGCCGAAAAATGTCAGCACATTCTGGAATTTTTTTCGCGAAAATGCGTAGAAATTCGGGGGTATGTGTAATGACCAAAAATGATTGCAATTGATCCCCGCAATTAAAAATAATTTTTCCAGATCGATTTGAAATTTTTGAATTTTGTCGAAAAATTTCACAGATTCTCGTATTTTTTTCTCGAAAATGCGTAGGATTTCGGGAGTATGTGCAATGAACAAAAATGATTGCAACTGACCCCCGCAACTGAAAATAATTTTTTTAGAACGATTCGAAAAATTTTTTTTTCGCCGAATAATTTCAGCATCTTCCCGATTTTTTTTCTCGAAAATGCGTAGGATTTCGGGAGTATATGTAATGACCAAAAATGATTGTAATTAACCCCCGCAACCGAAAATAATTTTTCCAGAACGATTTGAAATTTTTTAATTTAATTGTTAATAACTTTTTAACGAAGCCTAAGTCAAGAAATTGATATTCTTGATTTTCGTCTTATTTTGGCCTCTAGAATCTCCCATTATAATCATCCCTGTATAAACTAACGACGAATTGTCATATTTCAATATTTACAAAGAACAGTATTTTTTTCGTTTGAAAGTTGCAGAATGATAGAATAAAATAAAAAAAATCCAATTTCGATCGATTTAGCGAAAAGAGAGTTTGCAACCCCGACGAAATATGCCCGTTGGAATTTCAACGAGCGACTTGTCCGTATGGAGGAAATACATTGATTTCCGATTGTACATGCATGGATCGCGTTATAAATTGCGAATAGAAAATTTCTCCACAAAAGAAATTCGCCCCCGGGTGGGCTCGAACCACCAACCTTTCGGTTAACAGCCGAACGCGCTAGCCGATTGCGCCACGGAGGCGGCTTGTTGGACTCTTTTTTATCTAAAAATTTATATCCGTCGATGATGCTGGGGCAAACAGAACAGTCGATAACGATAATGAATGGAATACGAACAAAATCACGCTCGCTAATAAGCGTATTCTTAGCCGCGATTGATTTCTGCCCAGTAGTAATGATTCATCGTCGTTCGATCGTGCGAAAAAACACAGAAACACAGATACTCCATGCAGCCATTGAAACGGTTGTTCAACTTCTTTGATCGGTTCTTCTCTTGTAATAAAAGCTCTCGCGTTATAAGTCCAGACGAGAAGAAATGAACAAAACTCCTTGAGAATGAAAGTTCTAGTTTAAACAAAATTAAAAATAGTTACTTACCAAGAACAGGTAACAGTTAATCGCTTTTGGAATCGTACACTCTCCAGTCACAAGCTACGTTGCAATGTTCATTGTAATTTGATCCATTGTTACTAAACACAGATAATATTGCTCACTACTTGTAATAACTCTGAACACTTTCTTTTTAGAATGGACTCGTCTGATGGTAGAGATCACTAATAGATGCGTCTCAGCTCGAGGTTCAAGGGTGAGTGCCATGAATTCTGTCCTACCAAAAAGGCCTTAGCTGCCTTCCCCGCTTCGAGGCGAAGTCCTTCAGGACAAAATCTTTGTTATTTAACACAGCATTGGCACGGCCGCCTCGCTCGACACGTGCAAGCCTATCGTAAACAATCAACGACCGTCGACTTCGTGGCACAACGCTCGCGAGGGTGCTTGGCTTTCGTCAAGGTCTCGCTCGGTCCCTAACGCGGCCATAAATCTGTCGTCAACTGTCTTCAAAACACCTCCAAAACACATCGACGCTGGTATATTTTCTTGCCACGAAATTGTGTACAATATCATCTCGTATTGGCATTGGAACTATTATCTGTAATGAATAGACTGCGGATGTTTATGCATTTATGGGAAATTTTAATCCTCAAAAAGCTATAGAATGCATTTAATACACAAAAATATAAGAAATACTTAAAGCAAGATACGAATTATTATATTTATGCATTTATGGGAAATTTTAATCCTCAATAAACTACAGAATGCATTTAATACGCAAAAATATAAGAAATACTTAAAGTAAGATACGAATTATTATATTTAGGGGTTGAGACTCTGCGAAGCTTCTGTTTCATTAATTCTGTTAATAAAAATGTGAATTTGCATAAAGATCCGCAGTCTAGTAATTTTCAATTTAATCGCGAAAGCAAATAATCGATTTTGGATATCAACCCTTTGCACTCCTATGTCGAGTGTGATTCGACATCAATTTTGATCTCAGGAGCTCTCAAAGAGATATCCGTACACTTGAAAGTTACAGAATGCAACGACAGTGTAAACAAAACAGATATTTTAACAGGTAAATTTCAAACAAAACGCTTAAAGGCTGCTGGTAACAAAATTGAAATATAATTCGGAGTGCAAAGGGTTAACTAAAATTTCGTAAATACGTAACAAGCAAAATTTATATAAAGTTTCTCAAAGAAGGTAGTAAAAATACCAGTTGTTATATTATCTCTATTATTTCTTCCAAAACGAGGTTGAATCGACTATTTTCGGTTTTTCTTGAGACGGGGCCCCTAAATTCCACTATTTTCCTTGTCTCGGGCCCCGATAAAGTTCTAACGCCGTGCACTCGTTCAGGCTGCGCCAAAGTGTTTGCTTTGATTTGCATAACGCGACTGGAGGCGATTTTCAAGGTTCGAGTCCCGGATAGGACGTTATCGGTAACCCCCGTTCCCGCGAAAATGTTTTCCTCGCCGAGAAAAACGACAACGGAAGTTCCTCTCGAGATACTTTCGTCGTGAACGAACGACGATGGCCCGAGTGTGTGTACAACGACGTTCAACTGGCTGCGGATAAAGAACAACCGTTTCGTTTGTAAGCAAAACACGGGACAAAGGGTGCTCGTGGAGGCCTTTGAGGATAAATAACGAACTGTGGACGCGGGTCGTGGTCGAGTGTGGAGCGTGAACCCACAACAGAGCGCCACTTCCCCGAAGAACGTGGCGGCGATGATTTCTCGCGATAGAATTTCGACGACAACGGGCTACGGCGATTGAAAGCGAAATCGAAATCGATTTCGAACGATTCTGCTCGAAACGTTCCCATAGAATCGGCACCCGGGGTGAACTTTCAGACCGACAATTGCTTTTTCTTCGCTGACTGTCCAAATTACTTCGTCGTTCCCGACGTAAAACGGGTTTGCTCGCGACAATGGATCAACGCTCGACCTTCTCACGCTTTCCCCAGACCTCTCCATTTTTTAAGAAACCTCGTCACTTTTATCGAAACAATCATATCGTGCTCGTTTATTTTATTTATCGTTCTTTTCTATCTATCGGTTGCTCGTTACAAAAATTGTGTATATACATTAAGGACTACCAAATGTACAAATTCTAGTTACAAAGCACGATATCCCATTATTAAGTCCAATCGCTATTGTCGTCGAAAATTGCTTTGTAACAGGAATTCACGTGGCTAAGGTCTCCCGGAGAGGCCTTTTGTGTGTCGAGGTTTATGATACCGATACCAGAATCTCGCCATTTTGGAGGAACATCTATGTACCTCGGACGAGTAATTAAATAAGGGACGAAGGCCATGGAAGGTAATTTTCTTCGTTTCTGTCGAACACGTGCATACCTATCGTCATAACGAGTTCATCTGGATAGCGATTGCCGTGTCATAAACCCTCGAGGACGGTACTTGGAATCGACCGTAACAGTCCCTGCAGCCCCCAGCGTCCCTTCGCGCCAGGCTTTACGCTCCTCCCTTGCGCGCTGTAACAAAATACGGATTAAGGGAGAGGCTAGAATTTTCAATCGATGGAGAATGGTATGTTTGTCAGTAGTTTCCTCAAAATCTTCCCTTGGATTTCCTCCATCGGGGAACACGTGCCAACTCGGTAGTAAAATCATTGGCACGCTTCGATTATTATCTGAGAAACCTCTTCAAGTCGATGGCAGACATTTTGAACGTCGTCCAAGATCTTCTCAATATCACATTGATCTTAAATTCGTACAAATTCAATTCGTATTGAGTGGGTACTCAAAACCAACAGTTTGAGTAAGCTAGCTAGCAAGGGGTGACATCTTTGTAATTAGGCCGCGTTCTGGAATGGTCTCGAACTTTAGAGAAGGTGTCGGTGTTTTATCTAAAAGGACACGGGCCAAAACTCGATCTATACTCGGGCCAACGAGGCGAATCAACAAACGAAAACAAACTCGTAAGTGTCTAATGACTGCAGCAGGATCGACCATCGTCTCGTTGACCCGAGTGTAGACACCGAACCAGCAACATCTAAATACATTAACACGTTCACTGTCCATGACCTGTATATGGGTCACAGCGCCACGCTTTAGAATACGCCGCTGAGAGACCGGACAGTGAACGCGTTCACCTGTCGTAGTTATCATTTATTATACTCTTCCACGAATCACCAGGTCAAATGTAAGCAGTTTTTCTTTTCGCAAACACGCGGAACGCCTCGAGTTCCCCTTGATTTATTAATTTATCATCCGCAGTCCTCGCGATAATAAAAATTATACGATCCTCGTTCTCCTCGTGCAGAAATGCGATTCCACGGTCGCGGGAGGGTTTCTTTCTGGCCGACACGCGAGATTTGCCAGCAGGAAATGCTCCTGATTAATTCACCGGCGTTCCGGGACCGACCTTAACGCGCACTTGAATTCAAAGTGAGCGCGCGTAACGTCGGCGCGGGATTCTTCCGAGTTTCACGGTGAATTACACGACGATGCTCGTTTAAGCGAATTCGACTGGTTGCACCCGGTGGAGGGGTTTTCACTTGTACCTCGGAGGCCCGTGTACGCGGTGCCTCGCCGTATGAAAGGAAGGCACGAAGGAGGAAGGAAGACACGCATGACTAGTCGCGAGAAAAAAAGAGAACAGTCGGCGGCTGGGTTCGAGGGCGTTGGTTGCGAGTAGGTTGAAGGGTGTTTGCAAAAGATTCGAACGGGGTAAATACGCTGGGGCGCGGTCTCGCAAAGGACTGGCTGCCCCTGTTTTTTTCCCCCCGTTGAGGCGAATATGGGATTCGGTTGCACCCAAACAGGGACGGGGAGACCTCAAAGTCCGCGTGTGGCCTTTTCGCACATCTCGTTAATTAGGCGTTTACGATGGTATTCTTCTCCCGAGGGAAGCACCGTGGAAAGTGTTCGTAAAATAGATCGTTTTGTCAAAGTCAATCGAATTCTTCCACGCGAAAGCTAAATTAGGATCAAGTCTGTCGAACATTTCGTATTCTCCAAAAGACCCTCCGCTCTTTTACTGCTTAAGAGCCCTTTATACAACTCAGGCGGCTGCTTAGGGTCGTTACCTTAGAGCCTACGATTTCTACCTACCGATGGTCGATAGAAAATTATTACTTTTTTTTTAACTTCAACGAATATATTTTTGTAAAAGGAACGGGTACAAGATTTCTCTCGGGTAGAAAATTATTACTTTTTTTTTTAACTTCAACGAGTATATTTTTGTAGAAAGAACGGGTACAAGATTTCTCTCGGTTAGAAAATTATTACTTTTTTTTTTAACTTCAACGAGTATATTTTTGTAAAAAGAACGGGTACAAGATTTCTCTCGGATAGAAAATTATTACTTTTTTTTTAACTTCAACGAGTATATTTTTGTAAAAAGAACAGGTACAAGATTTTTCTCGGGTAGAAAATTATCGATAGAAAATTATTACATTTTTTTTTAACTTCAACGAGTATATTTTTGTAAAAGGAACGGGTACAAGTTTTCTCTGGGGTCGTTTCTATCGCCAGAATCTAGCGAGTGTTGCGAGTGGACGAGGAAGAAGGTCGTGAAAAGCGTAAGTGCGTCGGTTACTCGTTAAACGACGCTCAACCGAGCGCGACAAACGTACACGCGAATCACTGTTACGGCGCGTTAACGAGCCATGAAACGAACCATACATTGTTCCAACAAGCGAACGGGTACCGTTCGCCCCCCCTTGGTAGGTGCAAGGGCCGCGTGTGCGCCGCGTTCCGTGCCCGGCGCCCTCGTCTGCTCGCAAATACGTCCGAACCGGTCTTCCGAGCGAGCAAAAAGAAGAACGAGAAGGACCGTCGAGAGTCAATTGACCGTTAAATGTGCCGAGCTCCTTCAAACCGCGCGAAGATAACGCCGGTGACCACCAATTACCGCGCCCCTGCGTCCGCCAAATATTCCAACCAACGTTACCCGACTGTTACGCACCGATTTTTATGAAACTCTCCATTCTGCGTTGAGAAAACTAACATTTTAGACTTTGCAAAGGGGGAAACTCTGAATCAAACTTAGTATCATGGTTCTTTTTATTAAAATTGGATGAGTGGGGCTCACTGCTTCTCGTACTCGGCGCTAGAGGGACAGTTCCTCTCGCAAGCGCTCGACCGACCCACCATCTCTTGTTGGATGACCAACAGGACCAGACTAAACATTACTCATCCAAAACATCCTAGTCCAGATTTCTAATCCTTACTCATCCTGAGCCTCGTACCCTTCCTGAGTCACCCTATCCCTTGACCATCGTCTCTACCTCTACCCATCTCTACCAATAACATATAAACGCCTGCAATACCGAAAAACGGCCAGAAAGAGTCTAGTCTTCGGTCGACGTAATAGTTATACGAGTTTTCTTTTGGAATTCAACACTCTTCCACAGGGCCCCACAGTACATATATTTTCCTCACGCAATTGTACATCGTACGTTAACGATATATCGTAGAATTTTAGATCGTCATAATGCTCCCGGATAAAGCGTTCGTGTCGACTGCGGACTCGACGAAGTTTGCACGCAGATTACAGATATCTGTCCCCATTACACGCTGCTCCAGGAACTCCTGTCAGGTGATTATCAGAGGCAGAAGCAATTCTGTGAATTATACGTGCTGTCGATGAATATGATACCACGGATCGACAAAGTATTTTTAATATCCATGATAATCACAGAGTAGAAGAGAGCCCCCTCCATTAATCCAGATAGAACGTATCGATTCGAACGTAATGTATGGGCGGAGTTACCTGTTGTAATGTTAGAAAGTTTCTATAATAATGTCAGTTTGTTCTTTTTAAAGAAAAAGGTTCATTTTGCAGCGAAGGTTGCCGACCCCCATAGAATCGTCACTGTGTTCCGACGAATATTTTTTTCGCAGGTTCCTCGTGGGTGTGTCGCGCTACGGCAGCCCTACCTTCGACACCTACTACCATCGAGCATTTCCGGTTTTCACTCCCTTCGTCTGCTTCATCATCGTCGCCACGTTCTTCGTCCTACTGTCTAATTCTTTGTCGTCTGACTTCGAGGACTGGACGGTCCTGAAATGTCGATGCAATAAAATCAGAGGAATTACACCTCAATATTGTTGCAAGCTCGACAGAAATTACGCAGGAATTACGCCTCTTTCAGCGGAGAACAGGGGGAGTTAAGGGGGGGACCTCTATGTAGAAATCCGAAATTAAGCCGATTTTCAAGAATTATTTCGAAGGATAAAGAATTAATAAATATTTCTAAGGTTTTGAGGACTATTTGGAATATATTTCAATTTCATTTTGCGATTTTTTTTGTTCAAATAAAATGCAAAATGGCGGAGATACAGCATGATTTGTGTACTTTGTGTACTAGTGTCGGTTTTTATTATCCAAATCTGCTAAGCAACGAAATATGATTATAACAATAGTAAATGGTTGAACCGAAGATATTGAAAGAAAATTAAAATTTGGAAAAATGGCAGACCTCTGAGCAAGAAGCTTAATATTTCAAAGAAGACTTGTATTCGTTTTTGCATTAAAAATGACGTTTATTTCCGTAATTTTGACTTACTTTTAAGTTCACAAAGAACCATATATTTTTCGTGCCTACAAGGTAGAATGGCCCCTTAAATACAGATTATGGCTGCTCAATTTTATTGAGATATTAATTGGATTTATTCGATTTACAATTGAATTAATTGGATTTACACCAATTGTAACAAAAAAAATATTAATTATTGTTGGTGATTTGATCGTCTTTGAACAGCTTCAAGGATTAATTTTTCTCTCGATCTGGGGGGCGCTACTGTCGTTCGGTTGTTCGTTGAAAATTTTTCGCCCGAAAACGAAATTGCCGTGCGAAATGAAATTGCAAGTTACGTTCGATTATCGCGTTACACTCGAGCTTAATTGAATCGCGAACGGTCGATGCTGTCGACGTTTCGTCTCGTCCCGACCCCTCTCGGGAGGAACGCTCGTTGGAAACGCCGCTTGAAAAATCGTTCGTTTCTTCAGTTTCTTCCGGCGACCAGCGTGCGCGGATAAGGGCGTTCCGTAATTGAAACGGAATCGGAAATGCTACGGGAACGTCGGCTGGGAATCATTACTGAAAATTATTACTATTATTATCGAGAATTAGTTTCCTTCCGCGACTTCCCGTGGATAAAAATATCCGTTGAAATTCAGTGCACTTTGCATTAGAGAGTAATCACGAAATTTAATAAATTTATATATTTATATAATGGTAATTGAAACGAGGCAACGTTAAAAGCAATTTTTTTTATGTTAAGTAGGTTGCTTTTTAAATTTAAAACATTCCCATGAATGCATAAAATTCTATTGAGTTGTCTCGAATAGCCGAAACGTAACTTTAATCTAGTACGTATAATTATTGTACACAATTCTTTGTGGGTGTCAGAGATTAGTAGTCAAATGTTATTACGATTAGATGAGTGTTTATTGGACCATACAGAGCAGCTTAATAAGCTTAATAAGCTGCTCTGTATGGTCCAATAAATGCTCATTTAATAACACATTACCCGCGTTGGATGCTTTTGTTGTAAAAAATATTCGTTTCGAATTTACACGCTGTCCTTTGATTTAAATTTGTTAACCACTTAACGTTCATGCCCGAGTCTGACTGCTTTGAAAAACAATATTTGTTTAATCCAACGGTTTAAGGGATGATAATATTTGTTTTCCTGAAATTATACGTTAGATACAACATTGTAATTAAAAGAAACCATATTTTTAAAAAGAAATCCAATAAAGAAAACTGATCATTGTTGTTAAGGGTTTAATATGTAAATAGAACGTCGCGCGCCTCGAACAAGTGAAGAGCAAACATGGCGGCTCTTGAAGAGGTTAAGAATTTATTTCTCGAAGACCGAAGAGAGGCACTTCTCCTTTCTGAGGGTGTTCCGTATATCCTCTTCTACGTCCCGAAAAAGAAAAAAAGAAAAGGAATAAAAGACTGGAGGGTTCCCCTCGCGAGAATCGATTCGAGATGTCTGAAGACGCAACGAAATCGACTGGGAAACGCGTCTGGTCAGAAATTCGCGAAGGTATCCGCGTGGAAGGGTGGATCTAGACGGTCGATGGGACGCGATGTAGGCTGGCTGCGACGTAAGCCGGCGGCGGAATTGCCAAACCAAATAGAAAGGATCCAGGGATGTCGTAAAATTGATATTTATCCTGGCTGGTATCCAGTGTTGAAACGCTGCCAACTAAGCTACGGATAATACAACGACGTCCACGGCTATGTACCCCGTACGTAATTATCGTCTCAGCGGAGTCGCGTGTTCCCTTTTTTTTTTTTTATTTTTTTTTTTCACTCCCAATTTTCTTTCTGTCACAACTATCCAGCGGGAGATTAAAAGAAGGCATCGCGGGGGTCGAGAGATCTCGACCGAAATTGACTCGGCGTCTACGGCCAGACGTCGTTCGAATGGTCCACCTGAATGGCAAAAGTCGAGCATGCAAACGCGAGAAACCCAGGAGGCATTCGTTCCGGGCGATCGATAATTTTTCGTTTTGTTCGCGCCGTAACCCCGAAAGGTATTCATTCGGAAGGATAAAGGCGCGGGGATCCGATACTTTTATACGTTTCGGGCAAACGGTCCTCGAAAACAATGGCGAAGTCTTAACGGGAGCAACGACGGGTTATTGTTGACGAGTGTTCGCTGGAACTCTACGCTGTTGTTCAACCCTTTTCGTTAAAAAAAATTTCTACATCGATTTATGGAGGTGCTATCGAGTACAAGGACTTTGAGTATACTCGTACGCTTGTTCGATAAACGGGGTAGCCAGGTACTTACTTGTACGCTACGCGCCGTTCTGTCTGCGTCCCAAAACAGCCACGTGTCTTATCGCTGACGGGCCTACAAAAATGTATACACCATAAATTCCTCGAACCTCATCCTTTCCACGGTGACACGGAGAGAAGGGGAATTCTCTAAAGTCCCCTCGATCGGATCTGGCTAGCTTGGGTCGTCGAAGGGTAGACCCTTATAGACAGGAACGTACTTAAAAACCGCATCGAAAACCTTACGCAACTATTTTGCAACAATACAACCTCAAGAGTATAAAATTCGCGTAGAAATAGAGAGAATAGAGTGGACATTCTCCTCTGTCACAGTACTTAATATGTAGGGTCGGTTCCAAATGGAAAACAAGTGAATTACAGTCCTCTATTAAGTCTCCGACAGAGTTTATGAAAGTGTTTTAAAAACGTCTGGCGGGCGCTATAAACGCGAAACAATAGTCACGACCAATTCGATGCCGAACAATTAATACCACGTTTGAATCAGTCAGTCTCGCCGTTCGTCGGTCCCGACGAGCAATAGAAAAGCGTTTACCGCGTGTCAGAATCCACCCCGCTGTCGTTTCGAACGAGAGGGCAAAAATCCAGTAATTCGTAGGTAGGTATATGTATCGAGTCCCTTCTGCAACGGGTACGGCTGTTCGTGTCGATATTCTCTCGGGATACGTCGTATCGGCCGGAAAGAGAAGAGCAGAGAACAGTGGCAGGTATGGGGGTATGGGGAGAGCACCCCTTTCGTCTACGGCCCTGCAACGTGTCCGCCCAATAAGGGTGCGTACTCGACGGGCGCTCAGTCTCGCTCGAACCGTCGACCGAGTGGGACGTTCGTTGTTTTCTCTTTCCGCCGCGCTGCGCCGCGCCGCGTCGCGTCGACACTCGCGTGCCGGCTACAGTGTCTCTTGGCAGTGTTCCCCGTCTTTTCCCAGTTGTCAGACTTTGGACTATTTTTTTCCCTCCCCCCCCGAACGATCGTGACCCCATGAACGCGACAAGTGCCGGAGTTCGGACGTATATGTATTTGTGACGTGCATCGTGCTCGAGATCTCAAGATCGTCGTGTCTCGTCCCACGCGAGGAGAGGTCGAAACCGATGGGGGATGACGTTCGATGGAAAAGGAGGTAAAGAGCGTGCCTTTTGCGATCCCGACCGTTCTTCTTTACGTTCACGCCGATTATCTACGTACGTATGTACCTTCTATCGAATCTCGGGGACAGATTCCGTCGTTGGAATCGCGGCATCGTTTTCACCGTACCTTCGCGTGTTTTTCTGCCTCTGTACCGCAATTTGTTCGCCAACATATGGCTACAGGACCTATCGGTGAAACAATGTCGTACGAATATGGGTCCTCGATTGCATTCTTTCCGCGTTACGAACACCGAAAGTTGTGCATTCGCTTTTTGATTACGCATTGATCAGTACAAAGTACTGAAATAAACCTAAGATTTCGTTTGATTGATACACGATTCAGCGAATCTTCGATTTAGCACGCTAATTGGGGGAGGATGTCCGTTACATTCTAATGTCCAAGTAATAGGTTAGGGTAAACGTTTAATTAGTTTTGTTCTACTCGATATACGATTTACATAGCAGACCCCTATTAATAAAAGCAATATTACGGAAGTAGGTCTTTTTATTCAACGATATATTTTTATTCTTGTAAGAGTTCGCAGACCTGTTCCAACAGGTTCACCGGACCCCCCGGGGGCAGCAGGCCCCAGTTTAAGAAACCCTGGTATTTATAGGAAATTCTCAAACGTAGACGAACGACATTTAGTGTGAACAATTCTTTCCTTTAGTTACGAAAGTATCACATCGATTCATTATATTTTGTGAACAAAAGTTAACCCACTGTATTAGCGTATCAAAGTTTTGTCTAAATAATTATCCAGAAAAACATGGTTTATGTAGATACATCATCCGGATGATCATTCGTTATTTGGCGTTCTCGCCTATTCCGAATAAAAGTTTGCAAACGTGTCCAACTCTGTTCATGATCGATGCCAAATGGTTTGGCAAACTTTTAGAAATGCTCATAAAATATACGTCACTGACGTAGTTCATAAATCACAATGGATATCGAACAACGAGAAAAAGGGTCACACTAGTTTCGCCATAACCTAACAAAATTCTCGAGCTTCGCGATTAATGAGAGAATGCCAGCACTCGTCTCAGTGTTCAAAGAATTCTCTTGAAACGCTTCCTCCGGCCTTGCAACTTTCGTTTTCTACATTTTTTTTCCCCCTCCCACGGTTGCACCACATTTTTTTTTCATTGCCGAGTATTTTAGCAACGTCCTCTGTGCATCTGTGTCACCTTGGACGGACGTAGACTATGAAATCCGTCGACACGCGAACACCCGTCGCCGTTAGATTTCTTTTCCTTTTGCGGAGAAAAAAAAAGAAAAATGTAAACATAGCTTAAAGCGGAACGAGCGTTGAATTTTCGTGCCGATTCCAGTGTGACCTTTCCGCGCGTTTCGAAGCCAGTCGCAGTCGCATCCATCACGGACGTGCCGTTGGCGTTACATAACCTATACGCTTTCCAAATTGCAAACTTTAAGATTCTCTCGCGGAGAAAACGTACTGTGCACGGACAGTGGCGTATCTGAAACGAAATCGAAGGCAGGGGTGCTAGAAAAAGATTAAAGGAAATCAGTAAATAATAAAAATGTATTTTTTTTATTCGTTAGTGCTTCTTCATTCGTGTGCACAATTGTCTTTTTATTTCGAAGTATTGGATAACCTAACATATTTTTGTTGGTCAAAGGGGGTCGGGGAGACACAAGCTCCTGTACCCTAACCTCTCATGTGTTCGCCCAGATAAAGAATCTCCCAAGTCTCGTCGACCGTTGGGGGAAAAATATAAACATGCTTTGTGGTATATGTAGCTCACGAGTCGTTTGGACTATGAAAATGAAGCATAAAAGCAGTATGCTTATATATGTACATACACACAATAGATAGATAGGTTTATTGGCCTAGGGCGAGATTGCTTAACCCCCTCTGACCCGGTATTTAGACCCGATTCACGTTCAGGTTTCGCTAGCCGATCATTTTCTTTCAAAAAGTTTCGAGCACATTGTATACACACGGTGTAAAATATATTACGAAAGAACGTTCGAATAGTTCCATATGTATACATGCATAGCACGGGTGTAATAAGAACACAATAATGTTTTACATCTAAACAGTAATAATATTAGTCGTATTATTTACAAAAATAATAAGCAAAATTGAAAACTATTTGAGATTGGACGATCGAAAGCAGAGTAAAACAGGGAACCGATGATAAATTGCTTTTGAGGGTTACGGACAGGACCGAACCTACCGTGAAACTGATGAAGCTTAAGCTTCAGGGTTCTCTTGAATAAATACTAGTCAGAAGTACAGAAGAAAAATTGTTTTTATTCTTGAAAAAACAAGTCACTTTACGTGGTTTGTATAAACCGTATAATGCAGCTAAATTTCTTTGGTAATTTGTGTAGGTTGTTTCTATTTTGTTTATTATGATTCCAGATGGTAATAATTGAAAGGTTATGTTGCATTCGTCACTTTCATCGCACAGTAAAAAGTACCATTGTTTTCTTGTGCTAGCAAACGTTCTTTTATGTCATGAAGATCTTCGTGGCGTTGGGGTGGGGCATGACGCAAAAGAGGTTGGGAAACACTGGTTTAGATCCACCACCGGTTACGGACGCCGACTCCGGCGAGAGCTTTCGCCAGGCGCTCGTCGCGCGAACTTTTCCCAACGATTCTAAAATGGGCGTTTGCGTCGAAACGAGTCGCCAAATCGAGTTCAGCGCGAAACTCGATTCGCTGTTTCTGGAAGCAAAGACCAGCTTCACGGTGGGACGCGTTTCCGTCTCCGGTCACCAGATAGGCACCTCGATAGAAAGTCTCGTGAAGTGCTCGCTGGGACTCTCGTGTTCTCCCCCACCTTTCTTACCAGAACTCTGGAACTTTTATGTCTGGCTACTTTAATTGTAATCTCGAGGGTCGCCATCGAGAATAAGAGCTTTTTCACGCGGGAAAACGAAAGATCCTTCGTATCGAAAGTTTGAGGTTAGTTTGAAGTGAACAGAATTTTGAGGTTAGAAAGTGGGGACCGTTGGAAATGCCTGTGATAGAAGTTTCAATAGAATAGTTTCTATTCAATAGTCTGTGCATTCTTTATAGGAATTATTGTTTTGTAGTGGTAGGATGAACAAAATGTTGAGGTTAGAAATTGTGATGGAACTCTGGAACTTTAATTGTAATCTTGAGGGCCGCCATCGATAATAAGGGCTTTTTCACGCGAGAAAATGAAAGAGCCTTCGTATCGAAAGTTTGAGGTTATTTTGAAGTCAACAGTATTTTGAGGTTAGAAAGTGGGGACCGTTGGAAATGCCTGTGACAGAAGTTTCAATAGATTAAGGAGGGAAACGTCTGTGTATTCTTTATAGGAATTATTGTTTTGTTGTGGTAGGATGAACAAAATGTTGAGGTTATAAATCGTGACAGAACTCTGGAACTTTTATGTCCGATTACTTTAATTGTAATCTTGAGAGTCGCCATCGCGAATAAGCGGGAAAACGAAAAAGCCTTCGTATCGCAAGTTTGAGGTTATTTTGAAGCCAACAGAATTTTGAGGTTAGAAAGTGGGGACCGTTGAAAATGCCTGTGACAGAAGTTTCAATAGATCAACGAGGGAAACGTATACATTCTTTATAGGAATAATTCTTTTGTAGTGGTAGGATGAACGGAACTTTGAGGTTAGAAATTGTGACTGATCCGTTGGACGAGCCTGTAATAGAAGTTTCTGTATCTTTACGCAAAACGATCGACGCGTTACGATGGAACAGGGCGTCCGCGAGGGGGACTTTTACCCTAGGGTGTGAGTCGGCGTGCAATATCGTTTGTCCGCGGAAGTATCGCGTGCAGGGGTGGCGTTTATGCGTGCCGAAGCGAGCATGGGCGTGGAGAACGAGCGAAGAGGAGCAAAGGGACAGGGACAGAGGTATGGTAGCCGCAAAGTGCAAGAGGTTAAACGCGCTAGCCGACTTGGAATTTCTCTCTAGCAACGTTAAACGATAAATCGTGTCTCATTGTCATCGTTGCTCAATGGTTCGAATCCCCCAAAAATGCGATGTCTAATTTCTAACCTCAAAAATCCGAGAAATTTTAATTACAGATCCTTGTGTCTCTAGACTAAGTTTTTCAACTCAGTATCAAAATAACATTAATTAATAATTTTACCTTTTTAATAAAAATTATAATTTTGCAATTTACGAGTATTAAGATTCGTTCGAGGTTGAAGTGACGGTCACCAGTGACCACCGTGGCGGTAGACGCGTTAACAGAGATTTAGTAACGTGGAAGGAAGTTAAATCAATGGATGACTTTTACCCCCCAAAAGCACGTCGTCCAATTTAAAAGAAGAAAACGTTTATTCGAGTAAAGTCTGCGGAACGCAGCCGTGAATTCTCACGGTGCGTTCGATACTTTCTTATCTACGGTGTAATCTTTTTGTCCGCGACGCGTCGTCGGTTCTTCTTTCTTTCCCCTTGGCGAGAACGTCTCGCCAGCGAGAAAGGTGGTGTGAGATCACCGTAAGGGGAATCCCCGCTCTCGATTTTCTCCCGCTTCTCGAGATCGAGTTCGAGTTGCAGCGCCAAACTATTTCTATCGCGAGACGGAACACTTAATCATTTGTTATAAACAAAAGTGAAGTTAAGTTTTCCTGGCTGTTTTAATATTTAAAAAATTGCAACTTTTTGCTGATGGATCAGCAGTTCCATGTCTAATAAGGCCTGAAAGAATTACTTTCGCCCGCGATAAGAGAGGGGAACGGGCAGATAAGAAATTGTCTGATAAGGTGATTCTTGCGAAATCCATTGGTTCGTCGAAGGCTCGGTGTATACACGGAAATCGAAGCTGACGAACGAAAGAATGCGAAGAGCCCGTCGCCTCTTGGTAACGTGACCCGCCTACTTGGCCATTGGCGGCGGCGTTATTACGATTCCAATTGTAATTGACCCGATTCGACCGTCGATCCGTCGAAATGTTTCGCGAAGATATCGACGGTGTCGTTGGCCGAGAAATTTTTACAATTTCATTAATTTAACAACAAAAATGCGATCAGAAACCTTGCAGTGGGATTCACGCGTTGGAACAAAATGGACCCTCTCGATCACCAAAGCGTTCCTTCGTTTAACACGTTAAAAACTTTCATTTTAGGCAATTCTAAACTACCCAACTTAAAAGCTTTCGTAACCCGATTAAAATTTACGAAGCCCATTAAAATTTATTTCCTTTAACATCTCAACTTGAGAATTCATTATTACAGTTCTACTGTTAAATAAACTTTAATTTTAATTTTATTATTTAAATTTATTATTTTTATTTTATTATTTAAATTTATTATTTTTATTTATTTATATTCATAAAATTTGTTGGATATATGAAAATTTCTCTATTATTAAATAGGATTTTTAAACCGTATCAGATTATTTCATAACAATAAGTTCTGTCGCCCATATATGGCAGTCAAAGTGTTAAGGGTTGAATACAAATTTTCAAAATGTGCATACACAAAGAAATTAAAATGAAATGGTAAAATATACGAAGGAAATAAAAAATTCTTTCCCTTCAGAGGATGTATTTTATTGGAGGGTGGGGATTGAGGGGTGGTTCGAGCAACACTGGTCCAGATTGCCATTAGTTTTGTTCGTTTCGGGTAGACGGGCATACTTGGCGCTTTTATTCGCGGAGAGGCAGACAGCCACGGTCGCGAAGAATAGACCGATTGGATTATTTTTGGTAGCGACTAGCGCGACGAGGGTAGCTCGTTCGAATTAGCCATTCCGAAAGAGGGTGCGTCGACAAACTGGAGGAAGGGACCGACGCCTTCTGCCATTTCCCCTGACGTATCCTGATTAATGTTTCATTTAAATTCACGAGCGAGTTGCTCGCGCCCGATTCGACCGAGGGGGGTGGGGGGAGTACAGTTGCTCAAAACGTATTTGGAGCAGGATGTATCCTCTGTTGTTCGATACGAATATTTTGCCAACGAATTCGCGCCATTGTGTCGGAGGAAATGAGTCGAGCCGGAGACTCGTTTCAAAATTATCGCGTTTACACTCGAAACGAGGAAATCGCCGACAAACCACCCCCTAACAAAGGAATTTTTATTTCTTTATTATATTTAAAAAATCTGTATCTGTTAAATAAAGATGCGTGGTGAAAAGGTTCTACCGATCTACGAACTGGTTTATCATAAATTGTTTTAACATTTGTACTTGGGTTCTCGCTCTAGGCTCACGTAAATTCTTCTTCTTTGCTACTGCACACGTACATACACTAGATGGCGTTGTCTCACTCATGATCTTGTTCTCATGAAACGCGTTGAATGTAAATGTACCTTAATACTCAACAGTATCATTAATTTGCTTTTTTTTTTGTTTGGTATAAAGTGTTTCTTTTTTCTATATGAGAGCTTATAGGTTTCCCCATTAATACGTTCGAGGACCACAGTTTGAGAAACATTGATCCGGACCAACATGGCGGTCTGGCTTTATTTCCTTAAAAATGTGCACGACGCTCTGCAGATTCTTCTATTTATACTTGCTCTAAAATAGCGCTTCTTAAACATTTTTCATCGGCAGTCTTTTTCCGCGTGACGAAATTATTGATGACCTCCGGTTAAAAATATGTATAGTCGTGCAATGATAATTAGACTGTGGATCTTATGCGTCTACAAGGTAGAATGGCCCCTTAATAGAGTTAATGAAACGAGAGCTTTGCGGAGGATTGTCTCAACTTTAAATGTTTCTTATATTATTATAAATGAATAAACATCCGCAGTTTGATAATAATAAAATCGTTCGAATACGAAAAGGGACCATTTATTTCATCCAAAGAAGATTCCAGGACCACGTTAAGTGTCGATAAACGGTCGTGCTATTTTCCCAGAAAATCGACGAGAACCCGTCGAGCTGGCGTCGCGATGGCCGACATTATTCCAAATCCTGACGTGGTATTGCTTCGGATTCGCGTTGCTCCAGATTCTAAAATCGTTCCAAACTGTTAATCTCGCTAACGGAAGTTTCCAGGACCGGCGATGGACGTCGATAAACGCCTAGATCGTCGTGCCATTTTTCAAGATCTAGTTTTCTCGTCAGGAATAATGCATCAGTACCTAAAACTGTTATCATTCCGCGTACGATGGTCAGATTGAAACCGGAAGTCGTTAATATAGGAGGTCGAAAATACACAGTCATATTCTACGAACAAACCCATTAATTTAACCCCTTAACGTTCACGCCCGAGTCTGTCCGCTTTGAAAAATGATATTTGTTTTCCTTCAACTTATACGTTAGATACAACATTGCAATTAACAAAAATCGTATTTTGATATAGCTTGGAAACAAATCCAATAAAGAGAACTGATCATTAATTCGAAAAATATGAGCGTTAACCCTTTGCACAAAATAAGTTACAAGGAAATCTTTTATCACTTTCTAACTTTTTATCGTATTCCCGAGGAAATTTCCTACCAATTTAAGCAAAAAAAAAAAAAAAAAAATATGCTCAAAAATTTCATTTTACATGAGATTATTTTACCCCCCTTAATCCACTGGATCGGTCGATTCGTACGACCGAAACCAGCCTTACGACTCTTCCAGGCAAAGGTCCTGGCGATAGTCCAGACGTTTCGAAGACTTCGCGTGCCTCGAATACTCACGAGGACACGGATTCTCCTGATTCCATGAAATTTATCGACGAAACTTTCTTAATCGTAGCTCCTCGAGGAGACGCGTCGACGGAAATAATCCCGACGCTTCTCTTCGTTTGGTTCCGCGATTCAAGAGGGTTTCCCCTTGTCTCGTCTGGAAATAAATCGTTTTCTTTTTATTATTCTCCATCTCCCTGTAGTTCCAAGGTTTCTCACAAGTACACCTTTGCAATATTAATTACCAGCAGAAGCTTCGATCCAAACTTTATAATTTATGATCGTTGCTTCTCAAGATCTGATCAATTTTTCTAGATGTTATGATTAGACTGCGGATCTTCGTGCAAATTCATATTTTTATTAATAAAAATTAATGAAATTGGAGCTTTGTAGAGGGTTGTCTCAACCCCTAGATAATTCGTACCTTATTTTAGGTATTTCTTATATTCTTGCATGTTAACTAAATTCTGTAGTTTTTTGAAAATTAAAATTTCCCATAAATGCGTAAACATCCGCAGTCTAGTTATGATAAAGCATCCTAGCAGACACCATTTTAGACGACGAGATATTGCATAATCAGTCGAGAAGCGTAAGAAACTTAAGATCACTCGAGCGCTTGCGAGAGAGAGACAAGAGCGCGTAGCCCTCTGGCGGTGAGTACAGGAGGTGACGCCACAGTGATAAATCTGGGGGACAAATGGGGTCTCGAAAGCGGGGGATTATTGTACTCGGTGAATTTACGCGACAAGCCACGAATGCCTTTCGAGAAAGTGTCTCTCGGAGGCGAACCGACTGCCATAAGTTGTTTCAATCTCAACGGAGATACGGAGGCAGTCCATTTGTAGAAGAATGCATCGTGAGAGTAATCGGCGAGTCGATCGACCGGGTCAAGGTAAACGATCGAGTCCGCTAAGGGGAGATGTCGCTGTAACAGCTTCAGAAAAGTCGATATTTCTTTTTTTAACGTTTCTAAAAGATTTAACTCTCGTAAAACGAAGAATCGAACGTGAATCGAGTCTGTGGAAGCTTTCACGTTCCTCGAACTCTAACAAACTAAAAATTTGAGTAGATAGTTTTCGTTTAACATTAGAACTATCAACAATTATAGTGCATTTATTTATTCGAAAGAAATTAAAACGATAGATGCGCGAAAGAATGTATAATGCGATGGAAATAAGTGTTTATTCATTCTGTTGGGGTTTTGAATAATTCCACTTGCACACATAACTCAATATATATTTAGTTATCACACATAATACAGATATATAATAAGCATAAAAAATACAAACTCAAATAAGCATACGCCTAAGCACGACTATATGGCGCATACTAAGATGGCGCTGCGGTGGGACGAGCAAACCCCCTTCACATTCTCTTATGGGATTCACATTAATTAAAGGGATGGTAAATTTACAAAATTTCAGTCGAGTACATTTTTTACAAGATTTATTAGAAATAACGAATTATTTTGATTGCTTTCGTAGTTCTAGTGTTAATTAAATTCTTGTAATAATTGCTTGACTCGGTTATTCCTCATTGTTATTTCTTTCGGCAGTTTCAGCCAGCCCTCGACGATCGAGGAATCCCCGATCGCGTCTCTTTGCTTCTTTGACCTTTGCCTCGAACCTGTCCTCCCGAAAGAATACCTTAAACGAGCCAGGGTAGCAATCAAAGGCTTCTTTTTTTCTAAGATTCGAGGCTGACCTCCCGTAGACGACGAGCAATTAACGGTAACGACCTCGTCCTTGGCACCGTTTCGTCATCAAACCTAACCACGTTCCAACATTTTCTTTGACGAGAGTTTTTCCTCCGGTCGATTCGACGAGCGCCAGCCATGGAATCTCGTCGACGAGAAGCTTTCTCGAACCGTGTTGCGCTTCATCAAACATTCAAACGTCTCTTTAACCTTTCCAGGCCCGTTGTATCGCAAGCTTTTGCAACGCACGTGGGTTTTAAAAATTATTTTCAACGAAATAATTTATACAAGCGTGTAACAATTTATTAGTGTTTTAATTTTTATTTACATAGGTAATGGAAGGATTAAATTTGCGTTTAAAAAGTTTTTATCGTTCTTTTACCCCTGGTTGAAACTATTATACAGGGTGTTCGGACAACCCTGGGAAAAATTTTAATGGGGGGTTCTAGAGGCCAAAATAAAACGAAAATCAAGAATACCAATTTGTTGGTGGAGGCTTTGTTAAAAAGTTATTAACGTTTAAAGTTCCGCTCGTTCTGAATTTTTTTCTCGAAAATGCACAGGATTTTGGGGGTATGTCTATTCACCAAAAATGATTGTAAATGACCCCCGCAACCGGAAATAATTTTTCCAAAACGATTTGAAACTTTTTTTTCCGTCGAAAATTTTTAGATCTTCTCGAATTTTTTTCTAGAAAGTGGGTAGAATTTCGTTAGTATGTCTATTCACCAAATATGCTTGTAATTGACCCCTGCAACTAAATATAATTTTTTTAGTATGATTTGAAATTTTTTAATTTTGTGGAAGAATTTTATATCTTTTCGAATTTTTTTCTCGCACATGTGTAGGATTTCGAGGGTATGTCTATTGACCAATAATGCTTGCAATTGACCCCTGAAACTAAATATAATTTTTTTAGTATGATTTGAAATTTTTTGATTTCGTCTAAAAATTTCTGTACCTACTCGAATTTTTTTCTCGAAAGTGGGTAGGATTTCGGGGGTATGTCTATTCACCAAATATGATTGTAATTGGCCCTCGCAGCAGAAAATAATTTTTTCAGAACGATTTGAAATTTTTTAATTTTGTCGAAAAATTTGTCCACCTATTCGAATTTTTTTCTCGAAAACGCGCAGAATTTCGAGGGTATATATAATGGCCAAAAATGATTGTAATCGACCCTCGCAACCAAAAATAATTTTTTCAAAATGATTAGAAATTTTTGAATTAACTGTTAATAACTTTGTAACAAAGCCTCCATCAACAAATTGGTATTCTTGATTTTCGTGTTATTTTGGCCCCTGTATACCCCATTAAAATTTTTCACAAGGGTGGCCAAACACCCTGTATAGTTTCACATTAAATATTTAAGCCATCGCGAACGTTTCGTCGAAATATTTTATTCGAACAAGAATCCAGCCCGTTTGTGGAGCCTTGTTCCTATTATGGCGTCTTTATCGTTCCAATTGGCGAGAAAGCAGCAAGGCTGGGGGTCGCCTCTCGACGCCTCCGACGCGAAAAGATAACGAGATTACGAGCTCGCCTTTGCGACTCGCGGGGAACACAGTTAAACCTTCGTTTGGCTGCAGTCGCGCGAGCGAGCAATTTCCCCCGTTGTGTCTGCAGACTTTCCGCGCCTCCCGAGGCTCCAAGATATCCCACGTAACCCTTGGATACGACGAGTCGCGGGGGCCTCGTGTTTTGTCGCGTTCGCAGCCTCCGCCACGTGGTTTCGACTAATTCGACTGTTTAGAGAAGGGGGCTAATGCGATTAAATCCTAGGCGCTCGTGGCGCGCAAATCCCTTCGAACTTTTACTATCTGCCACCGTGCACTCGCGATTCCAGAGAAAACTCTAACGACTGAATTATAATTTATCGTTAACCCCTTAACGCTCATACTCGAGTCTGACTGCTTTGAAAAACGATATTTCTTTAATCTATTGATTTAAGGGATGACAATATTTGTTCTCCTTCGAATCATGTGTATGTTAGATACAACATTCTAATAAGAAAAACAGCATTTTTATATAGCTTAGAAACAAATCCAATAAAGAAAGCTGATCATTCAGTTAGGTTAAAACACGAATCCCAATAATTGCCTAATTAATCAGTCCGGAAATCTCTTGGGGTTATCTGGCAATGTATTTTGTAATATTCATATTTACAAAATTATGTATTTTTATAAACGCAAGAGACAGAATTTTACTAGAAATTTTCGATTCAGTCGCCATCTTTGTTTTGTTTTACTTGGTTCGTTGTACCCTGTGTTCTAGAGAGAAAAATTTGTGCAAGCGTTAGCTATGCGCCATGATAATTCGTGGCAACGCGATAATGGAGACGTCGTCTGTTTGGTCGTCGACTTCCTTTCAGTCATTGGGTGCTCGTAAATCCCACGGATTGAAACGTAAGTCCATGTTCGGGAATAATCCTCTGGCGGGAAACGTATTATCCGAGGGGGCGTAGAGTAAAGACGTCGTTGGCGAAAGTAAACTCGATGATCGAGTCGGTTCCACCGTCCCCGAATCGTTTCGTTCAAATTGCGCCTCTGTTTATAATTAATTCCATTCCCAAAACTATCGTAAAACTATTTTTACATTCGACTATTTTTATATTCGACTAATAACGAATTTAATAACGAGACAGTTGTCGATGCTCCGTAGATTCTAAAACTTCTGGCGTTACCTCCCGTAGTTGCCGCCAGAGGGCCACCACGATCTTGTCTCTCTCGCAAGCGATCGATCGACCTTTTATTTTCCGTCTTCCTACGATTTTTCTCACTCTTTCCAGAAACGGTGCCACAAACTCTTTAACAGTGGAAAGATTTAACACTTTAATGGTCGCACGTATCACGCTAAGATCGTTCTCCGTTACCACTGATATTGTAGACCAAAGTGAGATACATGAAGATGCTAGGAATATTATTAGAAGGAATTAGAAATGGTGGCTGATACAATAGATCACGCACACGTGAGAGTGGCCAACGTCAACTAGCTCTTAAAGTCACGTATACGTGACAACGGCCGTCAAAGCGTTAAGATTCCGTTGGCACGTTCGACCGAAAATTTGCAATTATTGCAGTGTCCTGAAGTCCTCCACCTCGTCAGCCCGATATAAACCGACCCCCCTTTGGGGTCGGTGCACCCGTGGTCGCATAGCCGTCGGATTACAGAATTCTGGCCGCGGTCCAGAACGAGCTCAGCGCGTGCACGCGCCGTTTCACGCCGTGAAACTCCTCTCTCCGTGTCAGGGTCGCGATTGTTTACGACACTCGTCGGTATCTTGGTCCCTGCCGCGAGTTTCGGCGATCCAGATCCGCCTACGATGGCGAAACGAGCGAACGAGAGAAGCAAAGATCGATCGCGGGTCGCTGGAAAAATGATTTTATCGGTCTTGTAATACTTGGACCGAACAAACGGCCAATTATCGAATCCCTGGAATCTCTCGGTTGCCTTCATCGGCTCTTCGTACCTCCTAACAGACGTTCAAAGAAGCCTTGGCGCTCGGCCTTCGAGGAAAAATTAGCCTAGACTCCGATGGCTCGAGGGTGGTGCTTCTATCCCAAGAGCAATCGGTGCGATTCTCCGGATCCTTTTCATCCCACGTACAACCGTTACCGTTACCGTTATTTATGTAACATCTTCCGCCAACGACAGGCCTCTCGAACGAGGAATTCCCCCCGGTTCGTTTGGCTGGCTCGTTTCATCTTCCTACCAATTTGTCTCCCGGAAACCAGGTCGAAAAATCGCTCTCCTCGGAATCGTGTGCTAGTTCGCGGACCATATCGTTTCCAAACCTCTTCTTGTGTCTGGTACAAGCTCGTCGAGGTAGCGTTTGGTCGCGATTTGGAATCGATTATACTAATCGAAAATGTAATCAATGCTGCTCGACCCTCTAGCCTAGTACAAGCTCACCCTCCCGCAAAATAAACCGGATTAGTTAGTTAAATTAGTTAATCATTAGTTAGTTTAATTAGTTAGTCACCGTGGACGGTCGTTGTCGGCCAGCTTACTGGGACGAATATTAGTTCAAGTGCACTCGAAAAGATAGCGCGTTACGAAATTTGAAATCCAACAGCATTCAACGACTGTGACTCTCTCTATAACGTCTCTATAACGAAAAACGCCATCGAACGTAACAAATATGGCGGCCATGACAATTGAAAGTTCCGTCGTTCCATGGGTATCCAGTAGCCGTTCTCGTAAGAACGACGCGTCCGCCGGAAGGTTAAGGAAAATTTGTCGAAGAGAACGGAGCATCGGTCCAGGAAACCCTCCTGGGGTCAGAGATCGAAGGATGGAGGGAGGGGGGCGTGCCAGGAGTCGCGATCCCGCGAACGCTCCGGAGGATCCTAGTCCCTCGAAGGATCGTTGGGTTCGTTTTTTTACCATCGATCGAACCACCCCGTAGATCCGAGAATTGCCTGGGGGCTTGAGCTCCGGAGTGTTGCCATGACGACCACCATCGTTGCCCCGCCGCGGCCAACCAGCGGTGCTCAATCGAACCCTTTCACCAACCCCCGCCATCCCCACCACCGACCTCTACCCTCGACTCCGTGCCTCGCCACCCTTTCTATCATCCAGCTCACGCTCGTACCCTCCCTCCCCCCCCTTCGCTACACCGAGGCCTCCGACCTCGTTGGCAAAATACAAGAGGGCATTTTCGCTTTAAGATGCATCGCGTTTCCCCGAAGCGTCGCGAGCCAACGTTTGCCAAACGTTAACGAGGTACGCGACCCTTTGTCGCTGAATCTTCCCTGCCCACCAGCCAACATCTCCGGAGAGCCCGCGAACGAGCAAACCGTTTCACGACCACCCAGCCTCCCTCACCGTGTCCTTGCATTACCGTGTCGCGTGAACCTTGGAAATCAGGAAAAATCGCGACAGACAACCAAAATATCAACAAAGATTTCAGGATGGACGGTTCCTGGGAGCTATCGGACCATAGACTTGAAATTTGTCACCGCATTTTTGGACGCCTGACCTTGAGAATTTATTTTTTTTTAACTTCTTACTGCGCTGGTAATGGAAGAGGATGCTTGGCTGTCGGTAGACAGTGAAGCTTAGTTGCAATGGAGTCGAACACTTAGTGAGCTTGTGGGAACAGGAATTAAGCGAATGGCCTTTAGCAAGTACCTGATCCGCAGGTGGACCATGTGTATAGCTCTGTTTGACGATAAGATAAAGCGCAAGAGATACTTTTGAGGTCAAAAATTAATAAATTCGATAGTCAGTGTGCTTGATATTGCTGCACTTCTTCTTTGTAACAAGTTTGAGAGAAGTATTTGTAATGAGAGAGGGTACTTATTAGAAGAAAGACATTTCCTTCTTATTAATTCAACAGCTTAGCGACTCGAGCGCCATTATGCATGTTCGAAAAGGACTTCTGCACAGGAGTCGAATGCTTAATGAACCTGCGTGAACAGGAATTAAGCGAATGTACCGGTGTTACCTAGAGGCTGAGTTATGGTGTGTATCAGGGGCGAATAATGCAACAAGCTTCAGGAGCTCCATTCACCAACTGCAATTTCCGTGTATTCGGTTAAAATTTGATACTCAATCTACCAATTAAATTTTCGTAGACTTTATTAACCGGGCGTATGAATTAGGCACGGCTTCTTCCGAATTTCAGCGTAGTGCAAGGGGTTAATTTCATTTCAACTATCATAGACCATGACTTTAGCCTCTAGACAACATCAGTGTATAGGACAAGTCATAAGAACTAATTATGTAACCAGAAGGTGTACCCAACTTTGTTCGACAATCGATACAAACAATCCACGTATCTGTATTATTCCAACTGTGGTCGAGATAAGCAGTAAGAGATACTGCTAAGAGTCCCTTCATGTTTGTTAAATATTAAGCCCTCGTTGGTATCGCTTTCTCTTTATCTCCACTATCGAAACACAGAGCCAACGTTCTGAGTACATAATTATTCACCACTAGATAAATCTAGACAAAGCCACGTAATTTATGATCTCACAAGTTCATTCACCCTAATCTGGGCTGTGGCGTAGGGTCTAATTTGAGTAACTGCTGGCAGTATCAAGCTCGGTCAACTTCATGATTCAATGGGATACAAAATGTCATCTATACTATTATATAAAGAGAGAGAGCCGATTTTTATGTTCGCGCAAAACTCAAGACCTATTGAACCGATCCTCCTCAAATTTTGACACGTTATTCCTGCATACTCTAGGACGGACATAGGCTATGTAGCATGTCTCGGAAGCGCGTTATTAACATGTAATTTATATGCAAAGATTTCATGTGTACGACTGTTTGGCAGACCACGGGACCCCTGTATACGACAGTCTACTTGGGCGCGCATGCACGTATTCGGCCCGCGCGATACCTCGCCCGTAGCAGTACTGCGATGTTACCGCCAGGTGGCGAAGCTTCTCCAGCGCTTTCTCGCGAGAGAATTGCATTATCGCGGATATATATGTCAGGACGATCGTCTGGTCATAAATTGAGACGGGCCATGCTAGTTAGTCTATAAATTTGATTACAGATCTTAGAATTACTAGGAGTTGGTGTGTGTTCTAAAGTTACGTCCTGGGAGGACAAGGGTTGATCATTTGACTTCCAACTATAGACTTAACCTATTTTAATTCCTCAAATTCAACGTTGAAGAAGTCAATCCAACAAAATATATTCAACATTAACAAACGAAGGACTTCGATTTTCAAGTTCCTAAAGACACTCTTAGACTATTAGGCGTAGTTACTCGATAGTTTCAATGACACAAACGATCAAAGTCACCTGCCTCTCGATGAGTCACAAGTATACGTGTTCCTCGACCGTTTGGCGCGAAATAAAATTCTGCATTTTGCAATTTTCGAGTAAGGGGACCGTCAGAAAGTTTAGATAATTCTTGCATCCGTCGTTCGAGCAACTGAAATCCCGAATTTCCGTTTCCGCTGCGGAGGGGGTCTGACGAAATTACCGTCGTCGTCGCAGGATGTTTTCCATCGACGGGAGTGACGAGGAGGATGAAAAGTCGGGCTAGAAGCGACCGTGAACGTCCTGTCGTTCCTGGTTCGCGGGTCTCTTTCACCTGGGTACGTCGAGCGTAAAGAGAATATCCGCGACCGTGCGCATCCGTGTTCCTCGAATCGCGACGATGATCGATACCAACGACTGCTGCCACAACCACGACAAACGAGACGCGAGTAAATATTAACGAGGATGAATTCGATTGGAGTTTGATGGTATGGGATCGAAGGTCTCCTATGGCCTTGCGCGTCCGAGCGTCGCTCGAAACCGAGGTTACCGTGGGAACACGGCCGGATTACCTTTAATTTATTTACTTGCTAAGTAAACGGGTTAGCCTACATGCACAGGATGCATCGTGATCCGCCTCGACAATGGATCCGGGATAAAGGCGTACCGAGAACCCGAAAATATCAGATTCTAATTGTTTATTCGTTACCGGGTAATCGGAAGAGATAATTACTATATACGATCTCCGTTTTCACGCAGAATCTACGGGCAATGTTACTTTGACCCTGTAATTAGTCGTCACTGTATGCCTAAACCAAGACCCTATAATTATTCGCCATTGTGGATTTGTACATGCTTCCTACATGGATGTATGTACGCTTATGAAACAATGCGACGATCTCAACCAATATTCATGTGGGTATCCACATTGACGGTCAACCGGAGATACATTAAATAATAGTTTACACGAAGGTATACCTTCTTTTTAATCAATTCGACGTTGTACTATTCATAAAGATTATAGTTCGGTTGTTTCGTAGTCACCGTTACTTTGTACTTTAATATTAGGTGTACAAATGAATTCGTAAAAAATGCAGTGTCGGATATGCGCCTTATCTGTTCCAATTTTAGACTCTACCGAATTGAATACTTTTGAAGGTTATGTTGGGTGTTTCGCTAAACTATCTTTTGTTTTAACTAGCTATACAGGGTGTTCGGCTAGCTCCGGGAAAAATTTTAATAGGAGATTCTAGAGGAAATGAAATCCTACTCACTTTCGAGAAAAAAATTCGAGTTACTGAAATTTTTAGACGAAATTAAAAAATTTCAAATCATACTAAAAAAATTATATTTAGTTGCAGGGGTCAATTACAAGCATTATTGGTCATTACACATACCCTCAAAATTCTACACATTTTCGAGAAAAAAATTCGAGAAGGTATGAGATTTTTCGATGGAAAAAAGAAATTTCAAATCGTTCTGGAAAAATTATTTTCGGCTGCGGGGGTTAATTGCAATCATTTTTGGTCATTAGACATACCCTCGAAATCCTACCCACATTCCAGAAAAAAATTCGAGAAGTTGTGAGATTTTTCAACGGAAAAAAAAAATTTCAAATCGTTCTAAAAAAATTATTTTCGGTAGCAGGGGTTGATTACAATCATTTTTGGTGAATAGACATACCCCCGAAATCCTGCGCATTTTCGAGAAAAAAATTCAGTACCGGCGAAACTTTAAACGTTAATAACTTTTTAACAAATCCTCCATCAACAAATTGGTATTCTTGATGTTCGTCTTATTTTGGCCTCTAAAATCCACCTCTAAATCGCCTGTAAAACACCTTGTATATCAATACTATATGACCACAAAAAAGCGGGAAAATCTATTGACTTTAAACTTGATTTTATAATAACTTAAGATAATTTAGATTCTTCATTTGTACACCTAATATTTTTCTGCAAGGCTTAAGAAACTGCATCGAATATTGCAATGAAAATTATCGAGTTTCCGTATCGTTCGATGGCGTTTAATTTTGCCTAACGACATTCTTTTGTATCTCTAATCGCCTAAACGCTCGTACGATTGTTGTTATCCTCCCCCAGCTGTACGGTTTCCATAGCGCCAGATGGAAGCTGAACGTTTATCGAAGGCCTCGGATTTCCACGCGAACGCCTGCTCAAAGTCGTAAACATTCTTTCACGCGTACGCTGGTACAAAGAACCGTATTAATTATCATTATCTTAAGGCGACTTGGGTGCCTCGGTATCCTAACAAAATTAATCACATCCTCCGGTTAAACGTCCCGTCGATCGAACTTTGCACTCGTCGCTCCCGAGAATCGCGTTTCCCCTTTAATTAACTTTCTCGTTGGACGCGAAAGGGTCGAGGACCGAACGGCTTTTTCATCGGGCTTTTTCCTATACAAACGATAGCGCCTGCCTATTAATCGCGCTGTTCGCGGAATTGCGCGCCACGTTGCGCTTCGCCGATGCCTCCGAACCCTCTGTAGGATCGAATCAGCGAACCGTAGGACACGTAAAGAATCTTGAACGCTCTTGGTTAAAAGTGAATACGCCAATACCCCGGATATTTTTGAAACGTAATGTGGGTGAACGAACGGCGTTGCCCTCAAAACTTGACGATAAACAGACAGCAACTTTCACGACAAATAATATCGAATAAATAATATCTATACTATTATATAAAGAGAGAGCCGATTTTTATGTTCGCGCAAAACTCAAGACCTATTGAACCGATCTTCCTCAAATTTTGACACGTTATTCCTGCATACTCTAGGACGGGCATAGGCTATGTAGTATGTCTCAGAAGCGCGTTATTAACATGTAATTTATATGCAAAGATTTCATGTGTACGACTGTTTGGCAGACCACGGGACCCCTGTATACGACAGTCTACTTGCGCGCGCATGCAGTACTGCGATGTTACCGCCAGGTGGCGAAGCGTCTCGAGCGCTTTCTCGCGAGAGAATTGCATTATCGCGGATATATATGTTAGGACGATCGTATGGTCACAAATTGCTTTTGCACAAGATCGGGCGAAGCCGAGATGAGGCATGCTAGTATTCAATAAAAATAGAAAATATCTTTCTATCATACAACATTTCGTACCAATTATTTATTATATTATTTATTTATCCACGGCGTTAATATAACTGTTACGAACAACCAAGACAAACGAACGTTAATCAAAGAAATAATTGTCACGTTTTCTTTATTTTGGTTCCTGTAAAATGGGAAAATATGGCGTAGAACGCGAATGAAAATTGGGACATTTATCTTAGGATGGAAACGCGCGCGGCTGTCGGCGAACAACAGGGTGAAAAAGTTGGGCGCGGGGGTGGGCGAAATTTTGTTACGCGCGAATAAACGGCCGACACGATTTCCAATACGAGGGTCTGCGACCCCGAGCATTCTAAGTGTCGTCCAAACGAAATTGAAAGCGGCCAGACCAGGGCTCGTGAAAAGAAAAAAAAAAAAAAACTCGGGAAAAGGCTGCGCCGCGCCACGCTATATCTTGCTCCGTGTCGTCGAGAGTTCATTGTCTTCGTCGTTACAAAATAACGCCGCGCAAATGTACAGTATACCCGATCGCCATTGTCTACCGCCCCTCGTTTTCTTATTTTATTTCGCTTTTCTCCGTGTCGCCGCGTTTATAGGGCGGACAATGGGTCGTCGGATCGACAATGGATATAACGCAAGGACGCGATCGCCTCGATTCCGTCGTATATTTTCTCTTCGGCGATTTTCAACGATTACTCGGCGATCTCTCGAGGGGATCCTTCGACGAGACTGTCAACCTTGTCGCACGGCGTACAGGGTGGTTCCCCGTCGCTGGTAAATATTTTACGAGGCGATTCCACCGGCTGAAATAACGCGAAAATCACACGCGGTGATAAAATTGCGTTTCTATTAGGAACTTAAGCTCCGACAACGAGGAGAAAATATTCGAAAACTGTTACTATTTTACCTTTACACCCCATCGATAGATGTCACTGAACAACGAACACGTACATAGTTTTATTCTACAACCTTCGACTGGTATAACCAAATTGCCATTTGTTTAAAATTGAATGTCTCATACAAATCTTCTAAAAGTCGTTTTCTCGATGACTCGAACAACCTACAGTTTCTTCTGCTTCTATTTTGGCGTAAAGCAATCCACGTAGCGGAATATAACGTTGTATTCAAGACATCTCTTTAAACGACTTGCAGTTTTATTTTCAAGTTTTCTGTTTTCTTTGCTAAAATAAAAATAAAATATACAGGGCGTTCGGTCAACCCTGGGAAAAATTAGGGGATTCTAGAGGCCAAAATAAGACGAAAGTCAAGAATATCAATTTTTCGTTTGAGATTTCGTTAAAAAGTTATTAACAATTAAATTTTTAAATTTCATATCGTTCTGGAAAAATTATTTTCGGTTGCGGGCGTCAATTATAAGCATTTTTGGTGAATAGACATACCTCCGAAATCTTGCACACTTTCGAGAAAAAAATTCGAGAAGGTGTGAGATTTTTCGACAAAATTAAAAACCTTCAAATCGTTCTGAAAAAATTATATTTAGTTGCAGGGGTCCATTACAATCACTTTCGGTCATTAGACATAGCCTCAAAATCCTACCGACTTTCCAGAAAAAATTCGAGAAAGTGTGAAATTTTTCGGCAAAATTAAAAGTTTTCGAATCATTCTAAAAAAATTATTTTTAGTTGCAGGGGTCAATTACAATAATTTTCAGTCATTAGACATAGTCCCGAATTCCTACCCACTTTCCAGAAAAAAATTCGAGAAGATTGGAATTTTTCGACAAAATTAAAAAATTTCAAATCGTTCTAAAAAAATTATTTTTAGTTGCAGGGGTCAATTACAGTCACTTTCGGTCATTAGACATAGTCCCGAAATCCTAACCACTTTCCAGAAAAAAATTCGGGGAAGATTGGATATTTTCGACAAAATTAAAAAATTTCAAATCGTTCTGGAAAAATTATTTTCGATTGCGGGGGTCAATTACAATCATTTTTGGTGAATAAACATACCCCCGAAATCCTACGCACTTTCGAGAAAAAAATTCAGTACGGGCGAAACTTTAAATGTTAATAACTTTTTAACAAAGCCTCCATCAACAAATTGGTATTCTTGATTTTCGTCTTATTTTAGCCTCTAAAATCCCTCTATTATAATTTAACAAAATAGTAATACTATACAACAGTATATAACAGTATTACTATTTACAATACTATTTTAACTTTTTACTGTTAACCAGTATTATCCGGATGTTTTGCTCCGCGTATGATTTTTATAATCGTTTTTTTGGTTCGCGCGACATCGTTTACGAAGTGCGCGAGGAAAATATTTTGGTCCGTTTAAGAACTCTTCGCGATCCATCTTCTCTGCCATTCTTCGCCGTCGCCCGCTTTATCGCCGTGGTGACGATAATTCGCCTGGTCTCCCCTCGGATCCGCTTTCCGCGCGACCCTCTTCATCTCGAGCCCGCCCTTTCTTCTGAAACGTTAACGTCGAGCGCGTAATCGCTGCTAGGGCTTTTTTTCGTTTGTCGCGAGCACCGCGGAAGCCGCGAATATTTTTCGGCCGTTGCGGATACAGCGGAACTTTTACGGTTATGAATCTCAACCCCCGAGTATTTATCAACCCCCGGCCGGCAGATTACGCGACGCTCCCGCAGCTAAATGAACGCCCCACGGGCGGTTTAAAAGCTCGAAAGCCGAGCCAAAGTTCATTTTTTTTAATACCCTTACCTTGTAAAGAGAAGTTACGAAACTCCCAGACCGAATATAATTAGTCATATTTAATTAGATATTTCATTTCGAAGTTTCATCGGACTTAATACTCTTGTATTAGTATAGAAAAGAGAAAGTAGATGGCGATGTAGTGGCCGTGAGCGTAACCTGCTGTACTACGAATCTCGGGGTTGTGGGTTCGATCCCCACTCTCTTCGAATTTGCATTTTTCCTATATGTTCATTTTTCATAAAAAGTTCCGCTTCTGTATAAGTCATAATCTTATTATTTAATTAACAAATGGACGCGATAATTGTTTCCTTGTTTATCTCGGTTGGTATCTCGTCGCGCCAGGGGGCGACGCCTAGTATAGATTTGGGTCGAGTCCCTCGAAATTCCGTTCGAGGGGGGAAAAAGACTGAAAAAAAAGAAGAAACCCTGGTGCTTCACATACGTTCCATCATCGTCAAACCCGGGAAGCGGCGCGGAGAAGAGTCTTTTCCTTAAAATATGAAACTCCCTCGTGTCTTTCCCCTATTTGCACACCGAGCTTCGGGCTATCCGCGCTTCCAGCTGCGACTCCCGCGAGCTCTAGAAGAGGACCGTTTCTCGCGCGACCAACGAGATCTCGTCGAGGCAAGAGACCGGAGGAGAGAGGTGTATAGGCAGCGTTTTCGCGAACGTGTCGGCGTCGTAATCCCCAGCGGGCTGCCTTGCGACCCGCGAAAAAAAGCCGCGTTAAAATTAATTCCGGGTGTGCCCTATTGTGCAGCCCCCCACCGACTTTGAAAATTCGGGCAAACGCATGGAAAATTCTGTTACGAGCGTTATAAGAATTTCTATTCGTCGTTCGACGAGTAAAGTTTGACCAAGTTTCGAAGGGTCGCCCTCCGCTCGAAGATTTCTCGCGACGCGTGACACACAGGGGTTCCCGACCCTTCCGCCCACCCACGCTCCTTGTCAACGTCTGAAACGGACGTGCACCGAGGATTAAAGAGCGGACGGAAATTGTGTCGGTGGGGATGGCGTCGATTCCATCGCCGGACGTCCCGCGGGACCGCCCGTCCCCGGAAATAAAGGTGCCAACCTACTACCGCCGTCCCCGTCGAGACTTGTTACACTCGCAGCCGGGCTCGTTCCGAGTGGTTTTGGCCCCATACCGTCCATTTTACCTTTCCTCGTTCTCGATTTAGAGGAGACGACAGATACGGGGATCGACGACGGCTCTATCGCTGGAAAAGCATCGGTTCTCTTGTGCTCCAGAACGATTGTTGACCAGGGATACGGTACCCGACCATTTATCCGGCAAGCAACAGACCGGAGGCGACCTAGATTTTTGGATTTCCTGCTTTTCTTCGCCCTTACTACTCCATATTAGATTTAACCGTGACGTTTCGCTATAAAAAACTATACAGGGTGTTCGACGACCCTTGGAAAAATTTTAATGAGGGATTCTAGAGGCCAGAATAAGACGAAAATCAAGAATACCAATTTGTTGATGGAGGTTCCATTAAAAAGTTATTAACAATTAAATTCAAAAATTTCAAATCGTTCTAAAAAAATTATTATCGTTTGCAAGGGTCAATTACAATCATTTTTGGTGAATACACATACCCCCGAAATCCTATCCATTTTCGAGAAAAAAAATCGAATAAGTGCTGAAATTTTTGGGCGAAAATAAAAATTTCAAATCGTTTTGAAAAAATTACTATCATTTGCAGAGATCAATTGCAATCATTTTTGGTGAATAGACATACCCCCGAATTCCTATCCACTTTCGAGAAAAAAATTCGCGTAGGCAGTGAAAATTTCGGCAAAAAAAAAATTATCTTCGCTTGCATGGGTCAATTATAATCATTTTTGGTGAATACACATATCTTCGAAATCCTATCCATTTTCGAGAAAAAAAATCGAATAAGTGCTGAAATTTTTGGGCGAAAATAAAAATTTCAAATCGTTTTGAAAAAATTACTATCATTTGCAGAGATCAATTGCAATCATTTTTGGTGAATAGACATACCCCCGAATTCCTATCCACTTTCGAGAAAAAAATTCGCATAGGTGGTGAAAATTTCGGCGAAAAAGAAATTTTCTAATCGACCTGAAAAAATTATCTTCGCTTGCATGGGTCAATTACAATCATTTTTGGTGAATACACATATCTTCGAAATCCTATCCATTTTCGAGAAAAAAATTCTTTACCGAAAATATACCGTGTGGCCGGATATGTTTCTATAACTTTTTAACGAAGCCTCCATCAACAATTGGTATTCCTGATTTTCGTCTTATTTTGGCCTCTAGAATTCCCCATTAAATTTTTTCCCAGGGTCTATTGAATATCTGAATATTCAATATCTCTGTTATTATTTGGAAAAGAATATCGATCGATTCAGGGGAATTGTTCGAGGATCCTCGCAGACGCTTCGAAAAATCTTCGGCTCGTGCTTCGATGCGACCGCTCCTGAGCGATCCCCGCATAACTGCGCCCAAGAATGTCCACGGAACGCAGCTTCGTTCCACCGGAAGGGGTAGTCCGGCGTGCCAACGGAAAGAGACGAATCCCGTCGTCGCAGTTGATTAGGAATCGGGGATTCCTTACTTTGAAATGAGCAAAATTCTTAAACTACATCTTGTAAAAATTTCATATAAAGATATAATAGGAACCAGCGTGAGAGACTGTCGTATATTTCTTCACTGTCAAATTTTAATACAAGAAACGATGCAATTTTCTTAAACTACTACACATAGTTTACCACTGTTGAGAATAAGCTTTGCATCTCTATATTATTTGTAATGGAAATTTGTATTCAGTGCCCCCTCTCTTGCTAAGGACAGTCCTGAGGAGGACACCATTTATGGCACCCCTTGAGCACCTCTGAGCCTCAAGCTCAGTTAGCAAAAAACCGTTAAACTGAGAATACCATTTTCGCCTTATAAAACTATTATACCTTAATTAAATATATATCTTAAGTTGAAGCTCTGTTGTATTTATTTAACAAATAGTTTACCAAGTTCCCTGTTTAAAAATGAATCCCCAGCTCTCGAATCAGGAGATCAACAAATACGAGAATTTTGGCGCAAAGAGCCCCGGAGCCCCGATGCTTCGTTAGTTCCATGGTAGATCCACCCCTGACTCTTCCATACCGAAGGGGTTAAGTCCTACCGTTTTGCTCTCTAGAGGCACTCTGCTCGTTACGACGCACCCTCGAACGCGGCCCACGCGTCGACGTACACTTCCGCGACCGACGGGAATCGAATCGGTCTCCAGAGATGCGAGAGGGTCGATTCCGTCACCCACCTCCATTCCCGCGATGCTCTCGGAAAGATTCTACCGAGGAATCGTACGCTGCTGAAAATCAGAAACGGCGACGAAGTAAAGCGTTTACCGAGAAACAGACCCGGGCTATTTTCGACCGTCGTTTCGTCGTGAAATTGCTCGACTTTCCAGGACGATTCCCGACGGCGCGTCACGGCCGAAGAAGCGGAAAAATCGTCTCCAAAGATAGGCGAGCGTGAGTCAGTCGAGCGAGTCGTCGCGATTTTACCTTTCCAACCACGATCGGAACTAGCAATGGGATTAAGTAGCTATGGGGGTAGTTAATGTTCTTAAAATTAGGAATATTAATTGAAATGCACGTCCAAAGGTTTTCAAATCCGTTCTAATATCATTTTATTCAAACACAATTATTACAATAGCGCTAAAGCATCTACTGTGCGTCCGCGAGAAGTTACCAAGTGGGACGGCGCCAAGTTCGCTCCGCCCATCCCCACCTTCGTAGTTTCGGCCAACAGCGCCGCGCGACGGGCTGAGTGGGAAGAGTGGGGATCGCGGGGCGCCAATCAGGCCCGCGTTCCACTCAGCGGCCAGCTTCTCGCGAGCACACGGTACTCGCGTGGCGCTCGACGCCGTCGCTGATCCGGGGGTGCTCGGTGGTCGATCGAAGGCCCGGATAACCGCGATACACGGGCCGATAACGCGAATTAACGAGCCTGGTGTTCTGCTTTTTTCTGTTTCAGATCCGTTGCCTCGCGTCGTCGAGGAATGGCGCGAAGCGAAGCGACGCGTCGGTTTTCCACGCTAGCCGGCCTCGCGTCGTCGACGTAGAAGACCCGGTGAACTCGCGCGAGACAACCAGACGTCCGCGGACCGGCAAAGCCGCCGCGCGCGGTTTAAAACGAGAAACAAAGTGCGATCGCGTTCCCCCGATACTCGGTAAGCGACTTTCGCGACACGCGCGATAGCCAATCGCCGCGTATCGTGATCAAAGTTGCCGACAGGCGGAACAAGACAGAGATAGAGAGAGAGAGATATAGAAGCCTTTGATCGGACCGGGCATTTTCGACGTGGCGGCGCTACGTTGGCCGAATCGCGTGCAACATGTTCGGGACGAAACTGCGCACGTGGATGGAGGCGCATATCGTGCGATCGAAAAAGAAGAAGGACAGGAAGAAAGGGGAGAAGGGATTCGATTCGAACTGCAACTCTCCGAGGAATCACAGTGCCAACAGGTCCCCCGCCTTGCACCAAGTGAGTACTTAACGAACTGAAATTTTTATCGTCGATCTTTGCTGTCCAATCCCGAGAGAACCCCCGGGGGTTGCGTTTCACGACAAGTTGATTGCTTTATACGATCAACGTCGAGAATTTTAGGGGCATTGGAATGCAACATTACTGCGTCGTTTATCTAATTTCGAATCGATGCGTTCGATGCTTGGGATCTTGGTGAAATTGATATACGATGTACTCTAGGTGAAATTAGGGCGGGTTTAAGTCATCGATTTTTCGATTTATAATTAGTTTAAAAAGTATGTACGAGGCGTTGAATTTGTTACGGGTTGCAGTTCCTTGTCTAAGTAGAAGAATTGGAGAACTAGGCGTTTTCGCTGAGAACGCGCCAGACGCGCCAGTTACGTTTCCGCTAACGTTCGTTCCGCGTTGCGTCGGCATTTTCCAGGGTTGGTTTTCCACCCCTCGTGGCGGCACACGAAGAAGACGAGAACGTAAAGTAAATAAGGGAGGGAAGAGAGCGGGGTACGGGTTCCGGAAGAATTGGCTTCGTTGTCTCGTAGCCGCTGAAAGAGCCGACCGCGTCTTCCTCCTCGAGTTTTCTTCGCTCGAGCTGGCTCGTTTTCCTCTACCAGGCCATCCACGGCTATCCAATTAGACGACACTGGCCTGGCCTCTTCTACCTTTTATCTCTCCCACTTCCGCGGCTACTTACCCTTCCGCGACGAGGCTCGAACTCTCTATCGAACATCCACCGCCGAAACGCCCCCGGTCCCCCCGTGGCGTCGCTCGTTTCCGGTTCGCCATTACCATCGGAGATAGGCAAAATGCACAGTGACTTTAGACATGGACGAGGTATACGAGTAGATCTTACACAATATGGACTCTCATAGTACAATCCGACTACCATATCGACCTGAAAATTTCAAATCGTTCTGGAAAAATTATTTTTCGTTGCAGGGGTCAATTACAATCTATTTCGGTCATTAGACATAGTACCGAAATCCTATCCACTTTTGAGAAAAAAATTTGTGAAGGTGTGAAATTTGTCGACAAAATTAAAAAACTTCAAATTGTTCTAGAAAAATTATTTTCAGTTGCGGGGGTCAATTACAAACATTTTCGGTCATTAGACATAGTACCGAAATCCTCTCCACTTCTGAGAAAAAAATTCGAGTAAATGTGAAATTCTTCGGCAAAATTAAAAGTTTTCGAATCGTTATAAAAAAATTATTTTTAGTTGCGGGGATCAATTGCAATCATTTTTGGTGAATACATATACCCCCGAAATCCTACTCACTTTCGAGAAAAAAATTCGAGTAGATGCTAAAAGTTTTCGCCAAAAAAAAATTTCTTGAATCGCTTTAAAAAAATTATTATTGGGTGCAGAGATCAATTGCAATCATTTTTGGTCGACAAACATACCCCCGAAATCCTACCCACTTTTGAGGAAAAAATTCGAGAATGTGCTGAAATTTTTCGGCAAAAAAAATTTCCTAAATCGTTTTCAAAAAATTACTATTGTTTGCAGGGGTTAATTACAATCATTCTTGGCCAATACACATACCCCTAAAATCCTACGCATTTTCGAGAAAAAAATTCTTTTCTGAAAATATAATGCATACCCAAAAATGTCTCCCCAGATTTCAGTGTTTTAAAAACTATTCTTGTAGTTCGAACTACCAAAATGCTGGTAAAGCTATCGTAAAATATTTTGCACATCGCGTACAATTGAATAACTAATTTTTTGAACCTCTTAAAGGGTTCTTCTTAATCCTCCTCCAATTCAAGACTGAGGACTCTAAAAATGATTTCTTCTTCAGGTACACCCGGTGGACTCGCCGTCGAAGAACGTGGATGGTATTCGGTTGCACGGGGAAGTTAGCTACGGTGGTATCGCGTCCTCGACCGCGACGGCGTCCGCCTCCTCCGGGACGTCGGCTGGCACTGGTAGCGTGAACCTCTCGTCGCCGGAAAGCGCCTACAGCACCGGATACTCGACGGACGGCACCTCGCCCGGAACGAGCTTTCCACCGGAGTATTACATAAACATCAGGACCGGGACTCACTATTTTCAGAGCAACGGGAGACCGAAGAGGCCGGTCGACGCCGCCGATCTACCGGCCGCCAACGCCCTACTCGCTGGTCATGGGAACGTCGAGGCAGCCGCCAACCTCGCGAACATGACCAGGAACAACGAACAACCGAGGGACGTCAGGAACTGCACCCCGAGCAAGGCACGCAGAATTATTCCTAAACTCGACCAACCGACACTATCATTAATCAACCCTTGGATAGTTCAGACATTAGGTCATCCCATAGGATGAAGCATCTTTATTATTATCTTTGTTATTAAACGCTTCTACTTTAATGTATAAAAATATTAACAGTATGTGAAATGGTATCAAGCTGTATATTGCCTCTCTCAGTCTGTGCTTTACTGTAAAATACTTGGAAAGTCCTGATTGAAGCGTTTATGTAAAGTAAGATAAACTTATGGGGCTAGTAGTAGCTAATAAGCTAATGAGCTGACCCCGAAAGACTGTATTAATTAGATTAAGCAAACGACACTTAACGAATTTGTATCCAAAAGTGTAAGATCGTTTGGAGCGCCTGTGACGATCCTCTTTGTCGTTCGAACAGGTCAACGAACGTCTGGGAGGTCAAGGACCGAAGGAGCAGTCGCAGCGGGTGCACTCGCAAGCGCAAACGCAACAGGACAGGTACCATCGACGGACCGAGTCGTTTTCCGCCGACTCCTCGAGGAGCAACCTGGCCGTGCCCTCTTCGATACCGCCGCCATTGGTTTCACCCTCGGTGCAGTCGCCCAGGGAACGTTCCCGCATCCGAACGAATCCTTGGCTGTCCGCCAACTCGTCAGGATCCAGCACCGCGGGCTTCAAGTCGAGATTCAACCTGGACGACACCAGCAGCAGCTCGGGCCTCAAGCTCACGGAATCCTCCGGAAGCGCCAGCGACGTCAACGTGAACAGTGCTCGTGAAGGACGCGCTAGGAAGGAATTCAAGCAAGAAAGCCTCAGCGCTGGCAGAAGCCCGTCAGTACCATTTTCTCGATCGTTGTTTTCCCTTTTGCGATGCAGTAAACTCGCGAATTTCAGCTTCAGAATGTTGTCTATGGCGAATAATAGAATAATCAAGGGTCTAGTTAACCAAACCATAAAGTTCATTTGCTTAGTTTATAATGGTATCAAAGAGAGAGCTTCAAACAAGCTATTACTGTAGAGACCACTAGTGACCACATAGTGGTCTAGAATTCACTTGTAACGAGTCAAATTCAAGGATACAAAATGTTTCTTTCGTTGCTTAGTTTATAATGGTATCAAAAAGAAAGCTTCAAACGAGCTATTACTGTAGAGACCACTATGTGACCACACCTCGCTTTCACCGAGATCAATTATTTTTCTCCGCTACGAATGAACTCTGACCCGTCGAGAGTGCACCGCTAGAAAAGTTCTCGACGGTTTCGCTGCTCCACAAGTTCGTCGAAACAAACGTTCACGCTTTTCCGTTAACATTTTCCGATCGACGCGCAAACTCCGTCGAAGCGAGCGAATTTTCCGGTGGGCGATCGAATCTTCCCGCTGCGAGGAAAGTTTTAATTACGGGAACCGTCGAAATCGTTCGAGGGAAACGCGAGTTTTGCGTTCTGTCGGTGAACGCCGTTGATTCGTTCGTTCTTTCATTCGAGGCCATTGTATTATTATTATTCTTACTATTATTGCATATATTTTCTCTTCTTTTGGGTTACTTGATTCCATTATTTTATTCCATTCTTAAAGATTTATTTATCGTTATTTAATAATGAATGTATCTTTTTCAATTCGTCATAAAAAATACAAAATTCATCCATTTACATACGTCTGGCCCTACTTTGAGGGCCGACTTCATGTTGAGGGCCCTTCACAACATGGACGATAACAGAATATAAAAATATTTTTGTTTACTCCAAGTGTGTCAGATATTATCAAAATCAGCAACTGACACGGTGTGTTCCCTTCTAAGTATCAAGTATCTTAAGTGTTAACCGGGGTCTTACCATACCCGTCAGAAGGAAGTGTACTGTCATAACATCAGGAATATCAAGACAAAATTAAAACTAGTGAAAAATTACATTAAAATCTCATTATCAAATTAAAACCGGTGCATCCTTCCCGCTGGTCGCCGAGCAACCATACCAGGTCCAATCGGCTGTTCATCAGATTTGTGGGATCACCGTACACTCATCGCACACGTTACCATTATTGTTCGATTACCAATGAAACTATCACAGTAAAGCATTGCCTGGACGGCCACTTTAACAAAGTTTTTTCGCACAGAGTGAACCAGAATTGGAGGATCGCCTCGGGTCTGGAGATTCGACCGAAGATGGCGCTGTCCGTGCAACGACGCAGCAGCAGCAGCAGCAGCAGTAGCAGCAGCAGTGCCAGCAACACCAGCAGCGGGAACAGCACCAGCACCAGCGCCAGCAGCAGAAGCAACGAAAACGGGAACGAGAACGGAAACGGGAACTGCAACGGTTCGTCCGCGTCGTCGGTGACCAGAAGCGTCCGATCATCCGAGGACGACATCACTCTGAACGAGATGATGGGCAAGTTCGACGAGAGCTACGTGTACGAAAAAGAGACGGACATTCTGTCCGACAGCGACCCGACCGACTGCGAGGATTACATAGACTCGTTGTCCGACGTGGACCCGGCCCGGGAGGTCGTCGACGAGAACGATCCGTTGGAGAACGACGAGTTCGACTACATCGACAACGGCTCGTTCCTCGATCTCGACAACCTGGACTGCTCGGGACGGTTCCCCAACACCGGCCATTGCACCTACTTCGCGTTCACCGGCGAACTGGCGCGTCGTAGCAGCAAGCTGCGCGAATCCCTGGTAAAACGCAGGATCAAGGAGGACGCGACGATGCTTCAGAGGTAACTCGACGAAGATTGATGTTGCTTTCAGAGAATGATCGCCGGGCTCGTGTCTAGGGACCCAAAGAAACGTCGTCTCGTACAAAAAAACATTCGGACCTAACAGTGCCAATTAGAACATTAGATATCATGTCAGACATCTGGACCTATCTTTTGAAATTATTACCAAATAACTTCTACAATTTTCGTTATTTTGTAATCAAAATTTTGTGTGTGTATCCTCGAAAGATGAATAAAAAAAGTGAGCAGAATCCCCGTGTACCCAAATGTACGAAAAAACAGATTTGCGGAAGAAGATTAAATAAAATTAGATAACGTGCGTGTCTTTAAAAGAAATAAACTAATTTTAAATACTATTTTAAGCAGCGTCCATAAATGTTTCGACCCTTGTTCGTGTCTGTTTACAGAACGCCCAGCGCTAAAAGCGGCAGCGCTAAGAGGCAGAGCACCCGACACAAGAAGCCGGACGAGAAACAGCAGAGCGAGAAACGAAAGAAGAAGATCTCCCAGCGTCGTAAGTCGACGTCGGAGAGGTGCAACGACGAAACGGGAAATCTGAATTGCGTGTTGGTGGAAAGAATGCTGCTGAAGAACTCTGGCTTTAATCAAGGTAGCAGAAGCGTCGGGGGCACGCCCATATGCCGGCGTCGAAGAAAACACGATGTCAACAAGAATTTATCGCCGATGAGGTTAATGGACGATCGATCAACAGTTCAATCGACCGCTGTCGTCGATAGCGAGATCGTCAAAAGGCGATCCAATTCGGTAAGCTCATCAAAACGAAGGACTTCCACTAGTCTTTTCAATCCATGGATCAATACTGAATCTTCCCCCTATTTTGTAGGTGAGCTACGTGAACGGCAACATAGTCAGGCGACGGATAACTGGCAATGCCTACATGACCACCTTCGCCTCAGAAATTGCTCTGATCGAGGCGGACAAAGAAGCGGACAAAAAGTATCGCGAGCTGATACTCGAGGCGGAGAACATCCTGGTGAATATGCAGAAGAGTCAGAACAGCATGCCCATCATGCCGTCGCCGTCGCGGAAATTCCACAACGGTTTGGCGAACAAACGCGTCGAGCTCATCAAGAACACCGAGCTGAATATCGAGCTCGCCCTCTCCAAGAGCAGAAACTCCCAGCCGGAATTGCAGAGCGGCAGCATCAGAGACCTCGAGCACACCAGTCCCAAGAGACAGTTCACGCAACCTTGTTCACCGATTCGCTTGTTCATGGAAAGGAACTCACCGGGTGGATTCCTTCCGAAGGAAAACTGTTGCAGGCAAGCATTGTTTTTATAGAGTAATGTATACAGTCTGAGCTAGCTAGATAGTTAGCATAGGAGTGAGCGAGCTAGCTAGCCTGCAAGGAGTAGGCTGGATAGATAGCTAGCATGGAGTGAGCTATCTAGCTAAGTAGCATTGAGTGAGCTAGCTAGATAGTTAGCATAGGAGTGAGCTAGCAAGCTAGCTATGAAGGAGTGAGGTAGGTAGCTATCTAGCAGGGAGTGAGCTATCTAGCTAAGTAGCAAGGAGTGAGCTAGCTAGCTAACTAGCATAAGAGTGAGCTCGCCAGGCTAGCTACCTCGGAGTGAGCTAGCCAGCCCTAGATTGTCGACTCGATAACGTTTCGTTCGATCCTACAGGCCAGAAACACCCATCAAGTACTCGACTGCCGCATCCCCGATCGCCGCTAGAAGGACTCCACCTGCTCAACATTCGCCCTGCAGAAGCCTGCTACGCTCTCGTCCGATAGGCGTCGAGCAGGATAGCAACGACTACTGCAACGGGACGCGAGCAGTGCCTCTGAACTGCAACGGTATCCTCCGACCATCTATAGACTTGGAGGACCCTATGGCGCAGACTCAAAATTCTTTCCAGGCCAGATCTCGCCCAGTTTTACCACCGAGAGATCCACTTGTCGGTAGCAGAAAAGACCTTCGCATCTCGAGATCAACAAAGGAGGAAGGCGTGACGTCGAGCTCGTCGGACTCCGAGGAAAGATGCGATGTTAGGAGAAGGACACCTTTGCTGACCTTCAGGTTAGCCTCTTCCTCCCTCTCTCTCTCTCTCTCTCTCTTTTTTGAATCAGATGAACTTACGTATTTGTTCTTGTAGGTCGATCGACATGGGACCGATAAAAGAGAGTTCTTCCTACTGTCCGCAAAGCGAGCCAGTGAAAAGGAAAGTGTACGCTGGGAGCGCAACTTATGGAAGAATACAGAAAACGTTGGGGGAGCACGTTACCTTGAGGAACTCTGACGGGGATACAGCTACCGACGACACTGGTAAATACGTAAACACGTGAAAGATATAATCGATAGTCGATCTTACATACGTACGTAGAGTAGACAGTATTTTAACAGTGATTTTTTAGCAAAAGCTAGCAATTTTCGAATATTGTTCTTTTGCGAACACAGACGACTCGAGACGATCTCTGAAGGAGAAGGTGGCTCAGCTTCGTCGAGACCGACTGGCCGCCGAAGCGAACGCGAACACTCAGGATTCGCAGATTTTCCAGCACCAGCTGTCGCAATTGCGGAGACAGATGCTGATGCAAACCATCGAGGGCTTGAAACGAAGCCTCGAGGATCAGTCTGCGACTTTGAAGCAGACCTGCTTGGAGCCGGTGTTGACCGACCACCAGTTGCCATGAAATGGGGATGTAAGTCGTCGCGGTTCAGATTCGACCGCGACAGTCGAACCTACGGGAACGACGTAGCGATGTACACGCTTTCCTTCTCTGTACGTGCTATATTCAGAGTGTCCGAGAACATTGCGCATTTCAAGGCCTCGAGTTATCGATAGTAAACCATAATTTAAAGTATAATAATCCACGACCTTAACTATTTACAAGCAAAACTCAATATCTGACATTGATCTTACGTTGAATTATATATGCGTTATTATAGCACTAGGTGTCAGATTTTTGAAGTACATCTTCCCTGAAAATGGGAAGTTTTCCTAATAAAAAAAATGCCAGATATGTACCTAATATTGGCTTTCCCAAGTATCATAGTGGCCAACAAAGCTAGTAGAATGCGCAGTATTTTCTCGAACACTCTGATATCATACGATGATCTCGTATCTGGAACCAGCGTTGCGCATCGTAGCCGAATTTCTACCTAATCCTTTTACAAGGGTATCAATATATTTTTCTGCCTGTCTACACGGTAACAGAATCAAAATTAAGAATGTTACATATTTTCTGGGCATTGTTCTCGTGTTCTTCGTTCGACGCGCAGAAATAATAACGTGTTACGAATACCGTGCTTCTCGTTCCCTTCGATCTTGCAGCTTGACTAGCACTACTAAGCAGTCCCAGCGTATCCGATATTCAAGCTAACTTATTAGACGCGTTGTGGGACGAAGGGGCAGGAGGCGAGCGGAAGAATGCTAAAGAACGAGATCCTTTCGATTTGGTCTTGCCGCGCATTATCGTGATTCAAGACGCGTGGACAGCATTCGAATCAAATATACATAGCCTGACAAATTTAGAAAAGATCTCTGAGGAAGTAGTCTCGAATATATTAAGAGATCACTATTGCAATGTAACAACGGTGATGATGTTAACCGTAAAGAATTAAGCAAATGATTTGGTGCCTCAGGGATCTTTTCTGAGTTGTCAGGCTATGTATATGTACTTCCGCTGCGATTCATTCTTTTGTCCCCCACAGAGCAAGCAACTCCTTCGCGAACGTTTAAACTTATTCGAGTTGAGAGATCTAATGGGCCTGTTCGTAGGTGTTTCTCTTTGAACTCGTTCCGAAAATGGATGTAAAGACACAGCAAATAGCAAGGCTTATCGAACCTACTAGTAGTCGAATACAAAGAACTTAGCTAAAACAATGCTAACAGTGCATCTAGCGAGCCACAAAAAATTTGCCCTTATCATCACAAATGCGTTGGCAGGTTTTGAGATCGATAGTTGACTGCTATGACTTGGACGCATTTGCAGTAGTATGGATTACTGCGCTGAACGTTTCAAAACCAGCTTCGATCCAATGTAAACCCGTGTGCAGCGTTTTCCACTAATATAAGTCTAACAAAATAGCGTTAAAAATTCTATACGAAACTGGTGTGCACTAAAAACAGGCAAATTTTATTTATTTTATGTCAAATGTTCATTACGTTATTTTGGGTTGGGAAATGTTGCATTGAGGATGAGGTTAGGTAAAGACTCGCGACTTCCCCCACTTCTCTCACTCGACTACAAGCAGTTGGTTGGAATCATCGTAGTAGTTCCGATTGACATAAGCAAAGGGATATGGAGGAGTAAGTTAACACTTTGATGGCCGCTGTCACGCATACGTGACTTTGCTAGCTAGCAGACAGTTGGCCACTGTCACGCATGCGTGATCTACCGTATCAGTCACCAATTTCATCGTACATTCAACTTATTACGTTTGTTGAGGTTACATTTATAATTCCTTCTAATTATATTCCTCTTGATTTACAATATCAGTGGTGACCATGCGGCCATTGAAGTGTTAAGAGTTTCTACCCGACCCTTCCTACTAGAAACCACGTTGACCTAGTCAGCATATGAATACGGCCCAGCTGTGAACTCGCAAATTTCTTCCATCGCACGGTAGTTGCTGCACCGATATTTTTCTTCCGTAGAAGCGATCGTTCGTGGTCGACGACGTAACGTAACCGTTCTCTCTCGAATCGCCGACAAGTTTCCGTTGCAAGACCTGTATCGCAGGACACACACGACCCGCCCCTCATGTAATTTTTCATTAATCGTCGCCGCGGGCTCGTCGTATTTTTTGTGCCGAGAATACGCGCCACGGCGACGTCCGGCACGCATATTACTCGTAATGTTCCTATTTCTACGTAATTCGTACTTCCAAAGGAGAAGAGTTAAAGCGACGAACTAGAGGCGAAGTTGTCGTCGGTTCTGCCGGCGGAACTAACATTTCCCCCGTTAGTAATACCAAAGATGACATATAGTCTAGCACGGTAGTGTAGAACCGTTTAGTTGATCTAAGACGCTAAGTACGCATTCGTAATATTAGAGGTTAGAGTTACTTCTTCTAAGTTTCGTAGAGAATGATGATATACCGTTGAGTCGAAATTACTAATCTCGCATGCTCGTCAGAGTCGATTTCGCGCCAAAATTTTGGGACTGCTCGTCGAATACTATTCGAATACAATTTTGACTGTTCAAATATTCAGTAAATAGTGCAGTGTGGATCATAAACTTCATTTTCGTTTCTGATACTTTATCAACGATACTGTAAAGATTTGTCGTCTCTAAGCAGCTTCTTTATGCAATCATTGTTTTCAGTCGTAGAAAAGACTTGCACGCCAATGACGCAAATGGGTCAATCTCTACTATTTTAAAAGATCCGTGTTGTGTTCAGTCGTTGGAATAGTAATGTTCGAATACTCAAATGTATTGATAGTATTCGAGTACTTATAAAATATTCGAAAATCCTAGCCCCATTCTGCGCATCACCGAAAGTGTATTCGATCCGTCACGTTTGAGGTTATGAAACCTGTACCGAATTCTCTGTCTCGTAAACGCCTGGGTATTTTTCTAATCATTTTCGTTGCAACATTTCGAGGAATAGATGCGCCGAGAAACGAACAAATGTTAAAAATAATACCGCGAGAGACAAAATTTATCCTCGATCGGTGATGCGTGGGGACTTCTGAACTCTGACGACATAGACGAAGTACTTTCAGTCGCAGTGATATTTTTGCGAGAATAGACTGATAGCGTTTATCGACTATTATTATCGTTAGACTCGTGTGTTCGGTGATGATTTAATTTACATGTGATTTATACGTTAATGTTCATCGAGAACGACGAATCGTAATACGCACACGATATTTATTTGTGTTAGATGTTAGATGCCATAGTAACGGAAATATTAGAGAACAATAGTGGTAGTGGATATTAGTAACGCTAGCTTAGCCGATTATTGACTAAAAAAGTTTCGTGAAATCGTTTCTCTGAATCGTCCCTTTTGTGATTTATTTCCGCGTTTCGTTGGAACTGTGATTACAACTTCTTCAGCCAGTTTAGAGTTATATTGCCATAAGCGTGCACGAAACGTCTTCCGTTTCACGGCGGCGCGGGCTCAGGTGAATTCATTCAGAACTTTTATACTCGATACGTGTACATACTTAGTTTTTAATCGAAGAAAGATCTAATTTTTATTATCGTAAGTAAACGAGATGACGATTATTGCGGTTTTAATTATTTTAGCCAATTAAAGTATATCGAGACATTCCGAAGGTGTAGAAGAAAGGGCAGGGTGTTCTGTAGCCACGCTGCGGAAACCCCATTGTCCGAAATCTTCGATGGCTCGTCGAATGGTTAACGAATTAAAATTTCAATTTTTCCTTCCCTGCTGAGAAGCAATGTGCTAGTCGTCTGGTTAATTGTGCAGGGTATGATCGGCAATTCGAAATGGATTTAGAAGAGGCGCGAAATTATTGTTGCAAATTTTCCGTGTACTGAACCATTTATGAAAGTAAATGGACAATTTTTTTATATGATTATGAATAAATTATATTACGTCGTTGGAAATGTGCATTTATTTGTCCACTTATTTCCTAGCGATTCTCCTTGTAGCCTGTAATAGAGCATCTTATGGTAACTAGAAACCTGATCGTTATCGTACAGAATACCCATAAACCATAACAATCGAAACGTAATTCCATTTTTCACTGCAGCTGCTGCAAGTAAATTCGGACGTGATTTTAGCGGTCAGTTGAGAAACTATTCACTGAATTAGTATTGTTAGACCACAGACGAGGTATATGAATAGAGGATATTAAGTAATATAACACATAAATTTCAAGGAATAGATATCGTTTTACTCGGTTACGATTGATAAATAAAAATGATATTAAGACATAATACATTAACTTATTTATGTTCATATTTTTAGACGTATGACAAAAACTGGAAATTGCATTTGGCATAGGACATACAGGAAAACAGTAAAATACGTTCAACATTATATGCAGATTGAATACAACAGCAATCTAATGGTACCATCGATCAAATGCAATCTTTTGCAGTGTAACAATGATGTAATGTAAATTTTTCGGAATTTAATAAATTAATATTTTTACAATGATTAAGAAGAAACCTATTTACAAGCAAATAGACCTTTCACCTAATGTAATTTTACGGCCCGAGTTTCTGGGGGTCCCGGGACCCCATTACCATTTTCGTGTCACTCGCAACGTTACCAACAGATTCAGAAATGAATTTTAATCCCTTTCATAGTCAACTCACATGGATTTACGCAAAACTACAGCTGTTTGCCTATCGATAGTAATTCAGTGAATAATTTCTCAACTGACCGCCATCCGTGAGAAGAGGACGCTGAAATCACCTCCGAATTTTTCGCTCGGTATGGCAATTGTTCGAACTGACGTACGAAAAGAGAAAAATTAACGAGATACACTCTTCCAAAGTGGAACAAAATGTTAAAAAGATCATGCATCAAATTGTAAGGGAATCCTCGTAAGAAGGCTTTAATCTTCGTAATGGTTTTAATGGGTCGATGATCAACAATGACTAGCTTATGGTCACTGGTGGTCAACAGTGAGGTGGACATCAAGGTCAGCGAGGAAGATCCAGAAATGGTCAAGAGGTGGGACCAATCGAAATAGTTTCTTTGTAGACGAGACAGTCTTACCTGTTATCTTCAACCTTGGCTCTGATTGGTCTCCCCACCCTTTCATCACCTTAGGCATATAAGCAGGGTCACTGCGAAGATTTCTTCAGTCGCGTCGCGAATTCGGGAGTGTACAAATGGCCAGAGGAGAACCGGGGACCGCTGCTGACCTCTGCTGGCCGTTGCTGACCACTACTGGCCAGCGCTGACCACAGCTGACCATGGCTGACCACTACTGACCACTACTGACCAGTGCTGATTCGCGTTCCTGCCACTACTGACCACTACTGACCAGTGCCGGACGGTGATGACCAACGGTAAGAACTGTTTAAAAATTCTCTCCCCTCTTCTATTCTATCATTTGATGCCAATTTTGCTTCAAATGAACTGATTTTGCCTCGTTTATCCAACCGATGTTGCTATAATATGAATATTTTCTTACTTTACAGCTGGCCCTTATGGTAACTACCCTATGTACTGACAACAAGTAGTAAGTCCACTCCACTTATTTATATTTTATTATTTTTATTTGTTCGTTTGATGTGTATTCAACTTTATTTATCTGATTTTATTTGGTTATTATGAATGTTCCTTTTCTCCGTTTCTACTTTTACATTGTTTTGCGAATTTACGTGTCTGCTTCGATACGTATAATATTGCAGGATATAATAATATAATATTGTTTTCAATCATACGCTATATTTGTTTCTATACAAATTCACGAATTCATATTTTTACGTTCTTGCTCGAATTCTCGTAATATTCTACGGAGGTACTTTGTTCGATTCTTCCATTTCGTTTGATCGTTTGGTGTTGATTCAACTTGGTGTCTCGATCCAAGTTTCTTTCATCATTAGGAGTGTTCGTTTTGATACGAATAACATTGCGTCGATGCATATACCGTATTTGTTTCGATGTCTCTGACTCGTCTTTTCGTTCGTGTTCGTTGTTCGACGCTGCTTAATAGAAGATTTTTATTTTTACTTCTCGGCTTAAATTCTTGTAACATTTTGCTAATATACTCTGTTCAATTCCCTTTAGCTAGGTGATAGATCATTTTAAAGTGTTCATTAAATTTCCTACCATATCTCACTAATATACATATGAGTTTTGATTTCAGTTTAAATTTGGGTTAATCGCAAGGACATCGATGGAGAACGCCACAACCGCCGAGGGACCTTTAATTGCAAGTTGATTAGTCGTAAGCTTCGTCGCGAGTATTAAAATTAACGTCGAAGCCTTCTTTATTATACGTATCTCCGCGTCCTACCAAGCAATTATTCGATAAGTAGCTTGTCTCTCGCTCGTTCCCTCGTTCCTAGCTTCGGTCACCGCTGTTTCATCGATTGAAACATGTGATCGGCCGTGTAGCTGATCCGAAAGATCTAACCGCCTTCCCATTGGTAGCTCGATCCAGGGAAAATGGTACTCTGCTGGAAGGTGTGGAGTTTCCGTATTCTGCGGAAACGCATACCTTCCAGCGGAAGTCGACACTGAAACAGAGGTACTCTCTCTATGTCAGACAACTTGAGTCGGGTCCTTCGGGCTCCCGGCGGGTTGCGTTGGAGCAATGGAGACCTTAGATTCGGAGTCGCAGCCGTCCGTTATCCTGTAGAGATCTAGTTAGCAAGGGCAGTAGGTTCGATCCTCGGATCCGCTGCACGGTTCAGCGTCGCGTCGCGTCACGTCGCGTGCCCCTCAAATTAACTTCGTCCCTCTTTTTAACCAAATAATTGCTTGGTACATCCAAGGAACTTTGTTTCCTTCTATCGTCCGAATTTTAGTTTCAACTTGACCAGACTCGAGCTTCGACGTTAATTTTAAGTCCCTATTGTACGCGTCTCCCAATATCGCCAAGTAATTAGTTAACAAGTAGCTTCACTCGACTCGTTCTCTGGTTCCTAGCTTCGATCACCGCTGTTTCATCGATCGAAACATGTGATCGGCCGTCCAGTTTGTCCGAAAGATCTAGTCGCTTACCCATGATAGATCGATTGCTAGAAATAGGAATCAATCTACCAAGGGCAGTGTCGATTCGATCCGAAGATCTGCCGCACGGTTCAGCATCGCGTCGCGTATCCCACAATATAGCTTCACCCCTTTTCAAACGAAATAATTACTTGGTACAACTAAACCAGAAGATCGAAGGAACATTGCTTCCTTCTATCTCTCTAGTTTAGTAATCCAGCTAAGCTTAGCTAAAAGGGAGATCGATGGAACTTTGATTCCATCTATCTCCCTTCGGGTCTCCACTCGCAGCAACCTCCACGTGGTGAGACCTGGGTCATATTATTTACTATGTAATTAATACAATTATTAATTACATAGGGAATAATATGAGCTAATGGCTGCGTTCTTCTCATAGTTCCACATACCTTGTTCGTCCTGGTGTGCAGTCTGATAACACTGATTTCGAGTCGCAAATACGTTTTTGCCGAGTTAGTTTTTAAATAAATAATATATTAAAATTTAAATTAAAAAATAGAGGATTTGCGGTGTATTTATCAATGAGATCCTTACGTATTTTAATAATTTTGAAATCTTTAAATAATCTCGATCGATTGGTTATTCCAATGAAATTAATCGATCGATGCTCAATTCTGGACCATACAGCTTTCATTCCGTTAAAAAATAATAAAATTTATGTAATTTTATTTTCTGTCTCACTTCCTCTTGCGTTAATTTCTAAATCTGTTGATAACGTTGCGAGTGACACGAAAATGGTTATGGGGTCCCGGGACCCCTGAAACTCCGGCCGAAAAATTACATTAGGTGAAAGGTCTATTCATATACCTCGTCTGTGGTTAGACAAACAGCTGTAATATTTGCATAAATACATATAAGTTTACTATGGAAGGGATTAAAATTCATTTCTGAATCTGTCGATAACATTGCGAATGACACGAAAATGGTACTGCCCGAAAAAATACATTAAAAGGTCTAGGTACTCGTCTAGTACTAGGTATACCTCGTCTGTAACGATACTACTTAATCTGTAGTATGTGTCGTATACGGTGCATTGTTAACACTTTACTAGATTATATATCTACTTTTTCTTGTACTTATAAGAATGTTAAATGAAACTTTGCGACAGTGGTTACGATATTGTTCTCTTTCTGCAATTACAGGGTAATTAAATCCAGTGATATTTTTTATTTTTATGAGAACCGATTAATAAGCTACCGGTCGGCAAAGTGTTGAGCGGTAAAAAACTGATTTACCGGCTATCGGTCGGTAAAAAGTCGTTTAATAGGCTACCGGTCGGTAAAGTGTTAAAAAAGAGAATAATTTTACAGAACATCGTCGACACAAAATGTTCGATTCATGATTTCGTGTTTGTAACGCTAGGCGTCGCTGCAGTTGCGTGCAACGCAAAGTCGCAAGGTGGCATTGTGTTACTTCATGGACCTAACGATGTTTAGAAATTTATCAAGACGTCCAAGCATGAAACGATTAATCAGCTTCTGTTTAGTTCATTTGTACATATTAATATCGTATTGCAACGCGGAGGATATTTTAGGCTGCGGGGGATTCCTGCAGAGTCACGCCGATATCGACTTTGCAAAAGTTCAGATAAATTTGTGAGTACCACTGCCACCCGAAATTCTTATCGAGTCACGTTCACGTACGCGAAATAAATCGGTCAATAATGACTTAAACTTTTGCTCGATTCAGATATACAAAAGCTGGTAGCCTTAAGGACAACACGGAATGTGCTCCTAATAATGGATATTACTTTCTTCCTCTGTATGATAAGGGAGAATACGTATTGAAGGTAACTGCGATTACAACAATTATACGAACGAGTTGTCTAATACATTTTCAAATTGTGGCTATATATTCTAATTTGACATCCGCAATAGGTGGATCCACCCAGAGGATGGAGCTTCGAACCTACGGAAGTTGTGTTAAACGTGGACGGAGTAACCGATGCCTGCAGCCAAGGCAAAGACATCAACTTTACCTTCAAAGGTTTTGGCATCACAGGCAAGGTAAATCAGACTGCTTAAGACTGCTAATTATCCAAATAATTCTACGTTTGTCATAAGAAATTTAATGTATTCTAGGTCATTAGTTTAGGGACAGACTTTGGACCTAAAGGAGTTACGGTCACGTTGTATAACGAGGACAACAAACAAGTTCCTGTTGGAACAACGGTTACAGCGGAGGGTGGAATATTTTATTTCACGCCGATACAGCCTGGTCAATACACGCTCGTAGCATCCCACCCTACGTAAGTCTTGCAAAATGTACAACTTCATTACACCAGCTTATGCCTTTTTCTTTGGTTTTAGATGGATGTTGGAGAAAGATACTGTCAAAGTAACAGTGCGGGAAGGCAACACGGAACTTCCGGATGGTAGCTTGGTAATCTTCGGTTACGATGCCAGTGGTCGCGTTACTAGCGAAGAGGAACCAGTTAGCGGTGTAACCTTCGTTCTGTTTGGAGTAAGAACTTGTTCTTTATTGTCTAATCCAGCCCATGATAGTAGCTTGTAGTCATTGGATATTATTTCTGTATAGAATGGCGTGGCTAAGAACTGTGCAACGACGTCTATAAGCAAGGACCTTCAATCCAGGAAACCCCTTTGTCACGTCATGTCGGACAAAAGTGGAAAATTCGTGTTTCCAAGTTTGTCGCCCGGCGAATATAAACTCGTGCCCTACTATGCCGGTGCTCAGACCAAATTCGACGTTCAACCCACGGAGTTGGTGTTCAAAGTAAACCACAACAGCGTCGTACTGCGCCAAGGGTTTAAAGTAACCGGTTTCACGGTGAGCGGTATAGTTCTGACCGCCACCAATGGAGATCCTTTGCCGGGTGCGAAAATTCTGTTGTCACAAAAGGAAGTCGCGACGACTGACGCAAATGGAAGATACGTGTTGGATAATATGAAGGCTGGACAGTATTCCCTGAAAGCTGAGAGCAGTACGTATATTTGACCGATTCTTGATTGCAATTGCAGATTAACATTTAATCGTGTGAATTCTTTGCGACGCAGATGATGTGGTGTTCGACGAAAAGTCTGTAAAAATCTCTCCCAGTTCCCCGGAACTTCCAATACTCACACCGTCGGCGTACAAAGTTTCCGGAAGAGTTACCCTATCGGCGAAAGAGACGCTTCATTATCGTAAAGTGTCTGTACAGAACACAGCCGCCACGTTCAACAAAGAAATCGATACGAAGGCAGGGGAATTTTCCATCTACCTCCCTCCCGACAGATACCAATTGACCGTAGTTGTAAGCGCGGAAGAAAGAGCTAAAGGCTTACAGTAAGTATACTATTATTTTCTCCGTTTGTTCGGTCTCGTCAGCTGATCATTTTTTAGATTCTTCCCGCTTCAACAAACCATCGACGTGTCGTCTCGACCAGTGTTCAACGTCAACTTCCTGCAACTGAAGGCGACGTTAACGGGTACGGTAAAATGTTTACCGGATACCGATTGCAGTCAGGCTTCCGTTACATTGAAAGTACTCGACGGGATCACGATAAAGACGATTCAATCTAAGGGTAAGGTTCCACATCGTATTCTGTGTGTTCCAGCTAACATTATCTCTGTACGTTTGCAAACTCCGCGATAACAAAAATGCGTTTAAATGGATCGAATGTAATATAAGTAAATTGTAAATAAAAAGACAACATTTCTAACGCGTTCTTGTTGTCGCGGTAATAACCGCGGTTCGATTCGTTCGATGCTATTCTTTTTTGTCTGTGAAGTCGTTTTTCGTCACGCAGATGGCCACTATCAGTTCACGGACGTGTTGCCCGGCCATTACGAGGTGTTGATCGACAACGACGTGTTTTGCTGGGAAAATCCTAGTTACAGGATCTCCGTAACGTCGGAGCGTGCCGAGGTGCCGCCCTTCGAGCAAACCGGATTTTCCGTTACCTTTATCTTTTCTCACGATACAACGGTGGAATATTCCGAAGTGAACGATCCAAAGAAGATCACTTTATCTTTGAACAAAGGTAGCACGAAGCATTGCGTCACCAATCCAGGTGTATACACATTCACGCCGAAAAGCTGTCACGTGTACGACCGATCGTCCTATACCTGGGATACCAACAGTCTTTCTCCTATTTTATTGCACTCGACCGAGCACAGTCACAAAGGGAACATTGAGAGTGCTTCCGCGTTGGACGGAGTCAAAGTGACGATAGAAAATGGCGGCGAAGTCGTCACTCTAGGACCGTTGAAACCGGTGCAGCACGGAAACGTGTACAGATACGAATTCGAGTTCAAAGCGAAGACCGATTACATTTACACGATAACACCATTGTCGAACGTTCTCTTGTTCAGCCCTCCGTCGTTGAAAGTGTTGGGAGTGAACGATTGTCAGAACGATATAGCCACGTTCATCGGTGATTTGGGGAAGATCATTTCTGGCAAGATCAATCCACCCTTGGAGGGAGTCACCGTGCAAATATTTGGAAACGATAAAAATACCCCGATACATACGTCGGTTACTGAGAAGGATGGGGCATACAGCATCGGACCTCTGGATGGAAAAGTAGACTACAGCGTCGCCGCGGAGAAAGAAGGTTTCGTCATCGTAGGACCCGATTCCAACGGAGTGTTCTCCGCTCACAAGTTGGCCGAGATTATCGTGCAAGTCTCCGATCAGGCCGACAACATCTCGTTGCAAGGCGTTCTCCTTTCGCTGTCCGGTGGGCAAAGTTACCGCAGAAACAGCGTGACGGGCGAGGATGGCAAACTGATCTTCAACTCCCTGTCCCCTGGAGAATATTATCTGAGACCAATGATGAAGGAGTATCGTTTCGATCCTCCCTCGAAAATGATCAAAGTCGTCGAAGGAGCGACTGTTACCGTAAATTTGTTCGGTAAGAGAGTCGCGTTCAGTGCATACGGTTCCGTGACGTCGCTGAACGGAAAGCCCGAGGCTGGATTGTTGGTCGAGGTCCAGGGACAAGGAGACTGCAGTAACCTTCAAGAAGAGGCTACTACCGAGGAGAACGGAAACTTCCGAATCAGAGGACTTCAGCCGACGGTAAGCAATTTTTTATTAAGTGTACAAATGAATACTCCAAATTATCTTGAGCAGTTATAAAATCAAGTTCAAAGTCGATTGATTTTCCCGCTCTTTTGCGGTCATACGGTGTTGACATACATATAGCTAGTTAAAACAAAAGATAGTTCAGCGAAAGGACCTTCAGTAAGGACCGGTTTAGTTGTATAACTAACAAACTTAACAGTAAATCCCATTGGATGAAAACCGTCGACAACCAAAAACCTATTAATAGGCTATTGGTAGATAAAAATTGGCAATCAAAAAGCTAATTAATAGGCTACTGGTCGATAAAGTGTTAAGAATAACCCAGCAAACGATTTCCAAACGCCTACGTGAGATGGGAAAGATCCAGAAAGAAGGAAAATGGGTTCCGCATGAACTCACTGCAACCAACAAAAATCAACAAGTGGCAGCGTGTCTTTCTCTTCTCAATAAGCAGCGTCGAAAGTGTTTCTTATGGAAAATCGTTACGGGTGATGTGAAGTGGATACTCTATGACAATCTGAAACGTAGAAAGTCATGGGTAAATCCTGGCAAAGCATCAACATCGATTGCAAAACCCAATTGCTTTGGAAAGAAGGTTCTCCTCTGCATTTGGTGGGATATCAAGGGTGTGGTTTATTATGAATTGTTGGAATCGGGTGAAACAGTTACTGCGGACTGCTACCAACATTAATTAATCTGCTTGAGTCAAGCATTGGAACGAAAACGTCCATTGAAATTGTTGCATGACAACACCAGGCCACATATTGCTTCCCATACAAAAGACACCATAATGAGTCTTGGCTGGGACGTCTTGCAGCACCCGGCGTATTCACCAGACATTGTTCCATCTGATTATCACCTGTTCCAATCGATGCAACACGCCCTATCCGATATGCACTTCCAATCAGTGGATGAGATCCGAAAATGGCTTGACGACTTCATCAGGCTTAACCTTACATGGCTTAAACTTATAGAAAATAACAGCAAATACTTTGATTAAACAATTCAATTTACTTTCCTTTAAAATAAACACTGAATATTTGAAAAAATTGGATTATTCATTTGTACACCTAATAAAATTCTTTTAAAATCGTTTCTCTTTTTAACGTTGGTATGTTTCGTTGCAGTGCGCCTACACGTTCCGTCTGAAGCCGAACGCCGAGGTGAACGCGCACATAGAACGCACGAGCCCCGACTTCGTACCTGTGCAAACCGGCAAGGACATTCACGATCTCCGATTGGTCGCGTTCCATCCGATATCTCGCACCGACATTTCCGTGTACGTTGTGTCCGGCCAACCGGAGCACTATCGCACGCTAAAGATAAAACTGTGCAGAGAGGACACGCCCGATTCCCCGATTCATACCGCGAAATTGGAGGCTCAGCAACCGAGCAAGATCGGCAGCAATTACAACGCTGGATTTCTCCTGCATTTCCCGCCGTTGCAGGCGGACGGTAAAAAGTATTTCGTACAGCTGGAGTCTACGTTGTCGCGGGCGATGCACAAGTACAGAACCGTGCCCGTTTACTTCGAGGCGAACTCGTCCTTCAAGTACGTGAAGCTGATGTTCAACGCGGAACGAAAGGTGGACCAGAGCGACATGAACCAAACGTCCGTGGTCGCGTTGCCGTTCATAATGCTCGTGGCGTTCGCGTTCCTCAATCGCGAGAAAATGTGGACGTGGCTGAACACGTTGATCGAGAGACGATCGAAGCCAGCCGCGAGCTCGAGAGCTCCCATACAGGCAGTTCCCATCGATCCAAGAGCAGACGATATAATCGTCGAACACATAATGAACATTAACAAACGAAAAACTAAGCCGCGCAAGACGTAATCGATATTTTTCGGTTACCGTGGCCGCGGCACTTTCGAGAACACGCGCCGATCGTTCTGAGGAGGTCTGCTATAGTTTAAAAAAGTTCATTCCTGTCTCTTTGCATTTTCTTAAAGTTTCTGCGCGTTGAAAGCGTGTAAATTATTCGATCGAGGTTCAAGGGATTAGCGAAACTGTAAGAAAATGCTGAAGTGATCGACTATTTGGTCGCGTAAAACACGAAACTCCTCTTGAGCGATCGTGGAAGATTAATATTATATTCGCCCTGTAAATATCATAAAGGATTTAACGTAAGTGTTCATTCGTGTGTGATAAATGTATTTTTAACGAATACGCCTTCATAGGTTACCATCATTTTATTACACAACTGTATGTTTTCGATTCTACAGTGAATTATACGTTGACTCGTTTTATAGATCTCGTCGTTTGCTTTTGCGACCCGCGACGAATCTTTCCTTCCGTTCATTTCTGTCTGTACATTTGCACATTTTATGCACAGTTTCCAGAAACGAACTACTACGCTCACGGGGCGATAAATACCTGCAGGAAAGGCAAGAAGAGGAACGTCTTTCGTCGAAGAAGATTTATAAAATTTCAGCTTGAGACGAGAACTTAAATCCTACGAATTATTGAAGAGCATGTATTCAACTTACCATGGGATTAGCGAAGTACAAGCACTTCATAAAGTTGTAGGCTTTGTTGCAGTTATCTTTCCCAGCTAAAATCAGTATAAATATATACAGGGTGTTCAGTTGTTTCATTCAGGACAAAATAAGACGAAAATCAAGGATACTACTTTGTTGATTGAGGCTTCGTTAAAAAGTTATAGAAACATATCCGGCCACACAGTATATTTTCGATAAAGAATTTTTTTCTCGAAAGTACGTAGAATTTTGGGGACATGTCTATTCACCAAAAATAATTATAATGGACCCCTGCAACCGAAGATAATTTTTTTAGGTCGATTTGAAAATTTTTTTTTTCGCCGAAATTTTCACCATCTATCCGAATTTTTTTCTCGAAAATGGATAGGAATTCGGGGGTGTGTTTATTCACCAAAAATGATTACAATTGATCTCCGCAACTGAAAATAATTTTTTCAAAATGATTTGAAATTTTTTAATTTTGTCGAAGAATATCACACTTTCTCGAATTTTTTTCTCGAAAATGGTTAGGATTTCGGGGGTATGTCTATTGACCAAAAATTATTGTAATTGACCCCCGTAACTAAAAATATTTTTTCCAGAACGATTCGAATTTTTTTTTTCGTCGAAAAATTTCATACCTTCTCGAATTTTTTTCTAGAAAATGGTTAGGATTTCGGGGGTATGTTTATCCACCAAAAATGCTTATAATTGACCCCCACAGTCAAAAATAATTTTTTCAGAATGATTTGAAATTTTTTAATTCAATTTGTTAATAACTTTTTAACGAAGCCTCAATCAAGAAATAATATTCTTTATTTTCGTCTTAATTTGGGCTCTAGAATCCCCTATTAAAATTTTCCCCAGGTAATATCCTTTTTTCTCTTGGTATTTTAGAGCGGAAACAAATTTGTCAAAGTATGTAAAAATAGTTATTTCTTTCGTCTTTCGTTTCAGTTAAGGATGGAGGAGACTCGATTCCGCGATACTCACTAGGATTGGCGCAGCTATCGAAGGCCACTTCTTTGTAAGGTTCAGGTATCACCTTTTTCAACATATTGTATTTTATCTTGCCACTGTTATCCATCTGTCGAGTAGGAAACGAATTGGTTTTATGATACCTGATTTTCAGATTCTCGAAACTCTCGAAACCCAGAACTCTTATTTTTTACATTTCACTCCGAGGAGAACCTACTTCAGATCAAACGATTAGAACGCAAAAATGTTACAAAGCTTTGAGTTTCAAGGGTTTTCGAGAGTTCGAGTGTCCCATTCCTAGTATAGTAGGGGCCACAATATAGCGAGGTCGTAAACTCGAGTAGGTGTTAAAGTTTTATACGTTTCAGCTCCCAAAACAACTTGGACCACAGTCAGGGCCGTACGAAGAAATGTTTTATCTACTGTCGCCATTTTTAGAGGTATCGTAACAGGTAAAGGTCTTATTCAAATCTTTAATATCTTAATTTAACTGCTTATAATATATGCATTTAGAAAATGAAAAAAGCAGTGCAGTTACGGACACAACAAGACATTCAGAAAGGCACCCTCAAGCGAGATGTCACCTACAGCCCTAAGTGCCGCAGCAGCAGTCGGTCCCAACCCTCAAGAGTTTAGTTTACGACCTCGCTATATCGTGGACCGAACTATACAAGTAACCGACTATGTTAAATTTCCCCAGGACGCATTTGAAGTAGCACTTTAATTTCTCATCGTCTTCGGGGAATTCCCCGTACTCGGCATCTTCGATAGCCTCTGCAAGAATACACAGTTACGTACGAAAGTTGTAATCAGGATCAATCGACAGATTTCGTCGCTTACGAATAGTAGTCTTGGTCTCTTTGATACATTTCTTCCTCGATGGGGCGGTCATTTTTCGAAAATCGTCAGGATCCGCCTGGCATCGACAAGAAACATAAAAGATAAAACGTTTTAGGATAAATCAGGACAACTTTCAACGGTGTTGCACGTACCGAGCCTATACCGGCGACAAAAGCGATCCCCGACGCCACGAAATACGTCCAAATAAAAAAACACACTGTCCCCTTCATTTCCCGATAAGTTCGATTTTTTCCCCGCGAAAACGTCGAACGGACTGCGCCGCGTCTTCCGATAGGGGGAATATATACGCGCGCGGAGTAAATAATTATCGGTTGGCAAATACACATGCGACTGGTAGGTTGCAAGCGTCTAGGTTTTTCGAATTTCCAGCTAATTGCAACCCGTACTTGATTTGATCGCCAAACGTGCAATCCTGGTTCGATCAAGTCGATTGCAAATAATACAGTAGTCTTCGAACCTTTTGGATAGCATTCTCGCTTTAAAAAAAAAAAAAGAAAATCCATAGACCTGACGCAAAAACGATAGATTTATATTTTATTGCTCTAATTGTTAGCATTTTTCTACGTTTAAGGGGCCCATTCTACCTTGTAGGGCACGAAAAGTACATGTTTCTTTGTGATTCGTTGGTTCGTAGGTTCAAACAACGTTCTTCACCCAGATTGACCCCTCAACGCGCATGCCCGAGTCTGACTGCTTTGAAAAACGATATTTCTTTAATCTAATACTTTAAGGGATGACAATATATCTTTTTCTTCAAATTATACGTCGGATGCAACATTGCAATTAACAAGAACCGCATTTTTATTCAACTTGGAAGCAAATCCAATAAAAAAAATTGATCATTCTTAGTTAACCCGAAAAATATGAGCGTTGAGGGATTGAGTAAAAGACAAAATGCAAGATTTATTTATAAAATAAAATACAGTAATACAACACGTGGTGAGACAAAAGACGATAATCCAAGGAGAGGCTAGGAAGCAGTGAAAAAAGGGGGGCAGCCCAATCTTATTTAGAATAAAAGGAAACGCAAAAAAAAATCGATTTTTTTAATCCCACAAAGTAGAAAGGCCCCTTAAAGGTTCTCTATTTGCGTCACATTCCTTTATCGCGCAAATGTTTGTCAAAGGGCGATCGACGTTCGATATAAATACAACGACCTTATAGCGAAGATTGCGACCAGAGAGTAATTAGAAGGACGAGCAAAGAGTACCCATCAAAAGGCTACAGTGTAATCGCAACAGTCAATTAACATCCGTGCGTGCAACCCAAGTTCCACGAAAAAACGTAATTGCTATAAACGACTCGTTTACCTGTAATGCAACTGTTTGGATTTGGCACGAAACTTCGTCCGTAATTACGGTATCGTCCTTCGTCTCAGGCGCGTTTAAATTACAAGGGGACTGTAGCTTGGGAGGGTGAGACGTTTGTTTTTTTTTTTTTTAATTGCTGGTGGTGAATCGTTTACGCAACGACGTAAGTCAGGACCGAGAGTTTGATATCGTACAGTGGGGTATTTGCGTAAAAAGACTGTGTATACCATATAAAGAATCTCGAATCTGTTATAACCGTTTTATTATAGTTTAATTTGCAACGAAGGGACAGAGAATCGTGACAAAAGATAAGAGGATGTGCCTGACATCAGGTGGCGCTCTAGAAGCCTGCGTATCGTTTATCCTAAGAAAAACAAAGAAACAATTCGACTGTCTTTCGCGGAGAATGATTTCAAGTTAAATTCGAGAACAAACGGAAGCAACTTGTAAAAGTTATCAACCCTGAACGAAACTGGTGTCTCCTCGACACGATCGACATGGAGGTGTGAATAACGTAATCACTTCGTTCTACCTTCGGCTGTTAAACGCGCTTAATCTATTTCGAACGCGATCTCGCGCACGGACACGACCTTAATTGACAATTGGAGGCCCTCGGCCGTCGGAAGTTGCGATCAGCTCGAAACTCGGACAAACAAATCTTCCAATTTTTCAACCGTCGAGTCGCCCCTGTCTTTTACCCTTTATCCGGGTTACAATAACGCTTGGAATCGTACGAGACGAGTCTTTTGAGGAACTAGCCTGATAAGATTGGCAATAACTTGAGCGTCGAATGATTTAGACGTTTTATTTTATTGACATCTCGTAGGAAGGGTCGTTTACATCGAAACCGGTACGGTTCCATTACATGGTAAAGTGAAAAATCACACGATGCAGGTTCCAGGTCGTTTGGCGACGCGTCGTTTTTCTTTGGTCTCGTTTCCTTTCTCCCTCGCGCTCTGTCCGTTAGAACAAGTAATACGTCTGGAAAGAAAACAAAATTGCTCGTTAAACACCGTTTAGAAAGATAGGTTGTCATGTATAGACTTAGTAACTCGAAGTCTCGGTGTCTCTGTAGTGTAGTTTATACAGGGTGTTCGGTCACCCCTGGGAACAATTTTGAAGGGAGATTTTGGAGGTAAAAATAAGACGAAAATCAAGAATATTAATTTTTTGAGTGAGGCTTCGTTAAGAAGTTATTAAAAAATTTCAATTCATTCTGAAAAAATTATTTTTGGTTGCGGGGGTCAATTACAATCATTTTTGGTCAATAGACATAATCCCGAAATCCTACCCACTTTCGAGAAAAAAATTCGAGAAGGTGTACAATTTTTCGACGAAATTAAAAAATTTCAAATCGTTTTAAAAAAATTATTTCCGGTTGCGGGGGTCAATTACAAGCATCATTGGTCAATAGACATACCCTCGAAATCCTACACATTTGCGAGAAAAAAATTCGAAAAGATGAAATACTTTGACAAAATTAAAAAATTTTAAATCGTTCTAAAAAAATTATTTTCTGTTGCGGAGATCAATTACAATCATTTTTGGTGAATAGACATACCCCCGAATTCCTATCCACTTTTGAGAAAAAAATTCGGATAGATGATGAAAGTTTCGGCGAAAAAAAAATTTTCAAATTGATCTAAAAAAATTATATTTAGTTTCACGGGTAAATTATAAGCATTTTTGGTGAATAGACATACCCCCAAAATCCTGCGCATTTTCGAAAAAAAAATTAAAAACGGGCGGAACTTTAAACGTTAATAACTTTTTAACAAAGCCTCCATCAACAAATTAGTATTCTTGACTTTCGTCTTATTTTCGCCTCTAGAATCTCCCATTAAAATTTTTCCCAGGTAGCCGAAGATCCTGTATATGTATAGTCGAGAAAAATGTATTGTTATTAAAAAGAAAATAACTCACTTGCGGCGACAATTCCGCGTAACATTTGTTGAACGTGTACGCGTACTCGCAGTTGTCGTCTTTCGCTAAAGAAACGATGGTTGTGAATTAATTGACGCCGGACCATACTCGACTCCATCGATCGCGTGCAATCGAAAAAAATCTTGCGAAATGAAATCGTTCCCACTTGTACGGAAAGAAGGGTACGAAAAACACGGAAATTTCGACGATGCCAGATCGATCGACGGAATAAAAGGAGAAATAATAAAAAATATGTAATAGATACCCATGTTTGTGCTGTATCCGTGGCACACGGGGATGAAGTGCAGTTCTCCCGACCTGTAGGCTCGTATTCTTCGGACAAACGAGAGCATGCCGTCCAAGTTGAGCTCCCTCTTGTCGTCGACTAGACCGAATTGCTCCCACAGACAGTACATGTAACACTGCGTCGACAATAAGCATACGTTTGTCTCGTTTGAAAAAAAAACGCGGGTCGGTAAATACAGCAGGACAGTTACCTTCAACTCCCGCGATTCAGGCCACACGCTGTTCCTCACAGCCTCTATATCCTCTGCAAAAACAACAAACACATTATATCATTACGCACGAATAATAATATAAAGTCCCAACCGTACCCAAACAGACGTGGAAAATAGTAAAAGTAGTTGCAAAAAATTATTTCCATTGCTATTACAACTTCGTCACGTTTCTGTCTTTCATACTTGTCGCCACTCCTGTCTGCGTTTGACAAGCGTTCACGACGTTCGCCGTGGCTGCTATCATCTCGTCGGAAACGAAACTCGGCCGTGTCTATAAAAATATCAATTTTCCCGTACGATTTTTTAAGAATTCTCCTGGCAATGTTACGTACCCCGCAACGAACGACCGGCGGTTGGATCAAGCAGAGAATCAGCAAGGGTACGAGGACCAAGAACCCCATGATTCGCGTTCGATTTCGTCGGTTGTCGTTGAGTCGAGCAACCGATCGATTTTCGATCGGTGGGATGCTGGATGCAGCAACGATTCCCGACCACGAGTTCTTTCTGCCCGGGAATCTCTCGCTTCAAGTAGTACGGTACGGTTCGATTCGGCTCGGGTCGGCTCCACTCGGGGTAGAACCAGTACCGGCTCAAGAGCATTTTTCCCGCCAAATAACGTCGATCGCAACGACATTAATTATGCATATACGTTTGGGTAGATTTCTGAACAATGGGGTGTAAAAAGCAATTGTTATTCGCTCGTATGCGAGTATCGGGTTGTCTGACGCTAGGGGGCGCTTCGATAAGAAGCACAAATAGCTCTTCGCGCCCTGAACCGATGTCTATTTTGCCTGTGGCTAAAGCCAGTCCTGGGTAGAATACTCAGCGACGCAATTCGGATCGAGGGCGCGACTCGAGCAAATCAAAGGGGAAGATTTAACAAATATCGCGATCAGAAGCAACAAATTTCCTTGGCAACACTTTTTAATCGATCCAAAAAGACTCAATCCAAAAATGTAATACTCGAATGTACGGTCGAAATAAAATGCAGGTTATGATAGCCTCCGTCGGTACAGAGTATCGAATCCATTCGATCGTTAGTTAACGATCGTCGAAACAATAATTAATAAACCTTTAAAGTAGTCTATCGTAGGGTGATCGAATCTTTGGATTCTAGGCCAGGGTGTAGTAAGCATAAACGCAGGTTGATTGGCGGATGTTACCAGTTTACGATCCGTCGACCCTATGCAATCTGTCCTATCTCCCGCATAACCGTACGATTTGAATTTTGTCCTATTAAATTTAACGTTTACAAATCGCGATCGGACGAGACCTGTTCGTGGCTGGTTGTTAAACAAAGCAAAAGTCACGGGAACGCAACAAAATTCAAAGCAGCTCGCATGCGTTCGCTAGTCCAGTAAAAGATCGTTTGGAAAAATTGACGAAAACATTTGAAGCTCGTGTCAATGCACCGAAAACTTGTCTACGAAGTTTCGAGCGAGATGTACGCACGAGGGAAGCGAATTAGTGGGTCAATATAATTCCGGGCGAAGGTGGGCGAACATACCCGAGAGCTAACCCTGAATAACACGCGTCGAGTACAGTCGCCCGTCAAAATTATTGACCAACGTCAAACCCGATACTAGAAAAATTGTAGTCGATACGCGAAACACCGGTGCGTCGGTATGACCGGCACGTGTACGAGCGTTATTCCTTCCATGAAATTTCCGCGACGTTGTTCGATGCATCGTCGAAACGTATCGTCGCGCGAAATGTTTCTCGTTTGACATAACCTTCTCGCTGTACGTTTCCCGCTGCTCGGTGGTACAGTCAGCTGATTTTCTATTGACGATAGACGAGCGTCTGTGTCGTTCGTCGGCGAACGAATGCAGAAATTCACGGGGATTGCGTTTCATTTTGCGTTCACCGGACTCGCGGATCTTTGAAATGAGACGGAATCGATAGATTCCACGAGGATGAAGCAATTTCGAGGGACTGTACGGTCGACGACACAGTACAGTCCGCCGAACAAAAATTGACGATGCTGGTGCATTCTCACGCCGTTTTCCGAATCGAAGACGTTCCGTGTCTTAGGTAGCGATCTTTTGCGATTCCACGTCCCGTCGATTAGCATGTTTCCCGGCGGCGGTGAAGCATGCCCGGGAAGATGTTCGGATGGAAATTAAAAGTTTACGGGGAACAAAGCGAGGACAAAAGAATCTCGACGGACTGTACAGCCGAAGTTGTATTGACTGCAGTGTTTTCTTCGAGCGAGTGCATTTCGTCGAAAACGAGACGTATAAGGTGTATCGACGGTGAAAACACAGGCTCCCGTCCATGCACCGCGACGTGGACCGAGCAATTTTCAACGGGTGAACGTTGCCCCGGTGAATTCTACGTGCGAAATCGAGTTTGGTAAACAACGCAATTGCAATCCGTTCGACGCTAAGGTTTCGACCCGTCCAAACATTTCGAACACGGTACGATGTCGAAGGCAAGGAAGAGAGAATATTTTTCCAAAAGCGTACGCAGCAGGACCACGATCATCAAATAGGATGATCCGGCGTATCGTTGTAATTCGAAGATCGCGCGACAGACGATTATACGAACGTAATTAAAATTTTGAAAAACTTTCTGATAGAGCACTGCCATTGTCACGTGGTCTGTTCTATTCTTACGTCAGTTTTCGCGTTAAATTTAAAATTTTTCTTAAACCTCTTTTGCTACCATACCCGTATACTTTCTCGACAAATCGGTTCGAAGGATAAATCAAAATGGGAAAAACCAGAGGTGTGCACGAGACAACGCCGGAATTGAGAAATCGAATGGTGGGAATGTACGAAGCTGGTTTGGGCCTGCGAGAAATTGCGGCTGCCGTCAATTGTTCGGTAAGTATATTTTTAAAAACTGCACGCTATCAATTTACTTGTTTGTATATAATTATGGTGGTTTCCAACTCATCTATAATTTCATTATCTCTAATTTGTCCAGCAACGTACAGTAAAAAGGTGGTTGAACAGGTTCGATAAAGAAGGTACGGTAGAGACAAGAGAAAGATGTGGACGTAAACGTGCCACGACCAGCGAACAGGACGAGGCGATCATAAGGCTGGCTACGCAAACGCCGATAACAGCTGCTAAAGCTGTCCTCCCTGCTTTGGGACTCAATTGCTCCGTTGACACTATAAGAGAAAGACTGCACAAAGCAGGAATCCACAATTGGAGTCCCTCGCGGAAATACATGCAAAGAATTCCTCTTGGGTTGGTTATTGAATTCTGTACAATTGTACGATTCCATCTTAAATACACTCCCGCTGTTCAACTGTGTTCTTTGTCTGTAGGGATACAGACGGTGCAGCGATTCAACAGCCTGTATGGAGGCCTACCGGGACACAGTTAGGGAAAAAGAAGTCTTCCAAAGATTCTAGTAAAAACGATAAGAATAGTAGCACGACTAAAAAGAAGAACCCGTCTTGGAAAATTAGGGCCAAAGATGTGTACGTTGGTGATGGCGCACCGATAGAAAATGCAAAGCAATCCAACGAACAGCAAGAATTTATATTTTCCCAACAAGCTGCTCCTCAACCTCAGGCCGCTGACATGCAAGCGCCACCTCAACCGCTACCTTCGAATCAAACGGAGTTTGGCAATGCGTTAAGTTTAGTTCAACAGGCGCAACCTGTTTATCAGCATCCTGGTTTAAATATCTCTCAAAATTGGCCGTTGGATTTGGTGCAAGGAAGTCATCATTATCCACAGGTTTGCGCGCTGTCTTTAAAGTAAGCTTTTACAGACATACGTTGTCTCGATGCCCGACTCTAGCTTTTCGGAATTTCAGGGCCAACCTGATCCAATTTCTCACGAACAACCTTTGTCACAGCAGCTTCAAGAATTACGTACTCGGCAAGAGCAACAGCAACATCACGCGCAACAAGTACGGCAAACGATTACAGATCAGACGCACAATCTCGATCAGCAACGGCAACTAAAAGTAGAGCATCAAATCCAACACCAGCAGCACCAGGAACACTTACATTTGCAATTGGCTAGCCCGCAAACCAATACGAACATGAACTCTGATAATTTCAATTCCTGTAGTTCTCAAGACAGCAATCAGTCTTCTGGCGGTGAACTCAAACAAAACGAGAACGCTGCAAAGCCTGTCAAGATGGAGCGATTTTTGCCTGTACGGTTGCAGGAGGATCATCACCATCAGTTCCTGGAACTGCCAGTACAAAATGAGCCGACGCGTTATCTACGATCCGCGGTCGACGATGACTCAGGTTGCTAATAAGTTACTAACGTAGACATCTGAATAGATAGAGGAGATGCAATATCTTCTTTTTTTTATATTTCAAGTTTCGTTCCCCTGTCTTTTAGGATGCAAGAATCAGGCCCCGGTCGCCCTGCAACCCGACAGGCTCCACTGTACGTCGAAAGACAGTAACGAAAGGAGTATGTCGCAGAAAAGGAAAAAGAAAGGCGGGAAGGCGAAAGGAACGTTGGAAACGAGCGTCGAAATTCGAAATCGTATGATCGGTATGTCCGAGGCAGGTTTATCCACGCTATCAATCGCGCTCGCAATCGACAGATCGGTAAGTGGAAACACGTTCGTCTTGATGGACTTGCATAATTAAGACTATCTTGAGGATAGCCTTATACCCAATACTTGTTATTAAATAGGAACGTACCGTTAAAAGGTGGTTAGAACGTTGGCATAAAGAAGGGAACGTGCAAACGAAAGAAAGAAAGGGTCGTCGTCGTATCACGACTAAAGAACAAGATGAAGCTATAATCGCGATGGCTACACAGCAGCCCTTAACTGCGGCGAAACACGTCGCGCCTGCTCTGGGATTAAAGTGTAGCGTGGACACGATCAGAGAACGGCTTCACAAAGCTGGTATCCACAGTTGGAAGCTTGGGAAAAAGCAAGGGTCAGTGTACAAAAAGAAAATATCTTCGTTCGTTCCAGGAGTAACCAAACATTCGATTGGTTTAGGGAGGGAAACGCTGTACATACGGTGCATCTTTGGCAGCCCAGTGGAAATCGACCAAACAAACCAAAGATGCTCGGTGAAAAGAAGAAGAAATCGAACGGTAATAAAAAACGGGATCAAGCGTCGAGGAATACGCCGAAACGATTGTCTTCTAAAAGGAGGAGGACAGAGTCTGCTGCAGTGAAAATCGTACCACCGCCGACGAACATGATACCGGAACAGTCCACTGCTTTGCCGTTTCATAATCCTGCAACGAGTGAGCCTCGATATTTTAATTCATTCCGATATTGTGTTTCACACGCCACGCGGAAGGAACTAATTGATTATTTTGTAAACCACTTCACAGTGGCAAATTATGTTTCAGCTCCTAATATTATGCAACCTGTTCACAATATTACCGCAGCTCTTCCTACGCTCGTTCAACCTCAACCACCTCCGCCAGCGCCGCAATCGATGCAGCCAATGGGTCCTATGATGCAACAAAGACCCGATTGTCGATTAGCGCCGACTATCGCGCCACCTGTGTCGGGACAGGAAAATACCGGAGTTGCCTATCCGTCGTGTATGGTTGGAAACAATAGTCACACTGGACACAACATGGAACAACCAGACCCATTGAACTATGAACCATATATATGGAGTTTCTAAGCATCAAGGACTTCTAGACACCATTAAATCGTAAACTATCAAATTTTTACATCTTTTACCGTGCCGTGTGAGATTTCTTTCAGCCGTCGAAGCTACCAGCTTTATGTTAGCGTTTTGTACGTACTAGTTAGAACGGTAAAATCGCATTTACGAAAGTATTTTAACATTCTTAAAGATACCGGGGAAAAAAGGAACAAAAGTCTGAAAATGTGTACCGTCGAACAAGTATTATCAGCCCAGTGGCAAAATTTTGGCGCGATGAATTCGAATTTGCGATTGATTTCGACGTGTAATCGTAATTGCATGCATGGTCTCGCTAAATATAATTCTCTAGTCGTAAAGTTTCTCTTACGAAGCAATTTGTTGCATATTAAAAATACTCGATAGAGCACGCGACTCGTTACGAAAAAAAAATGTTACATTTTTTTTTATTTTATCGTACTTTGAAGCTGTATCGGAGTTGCAACGTATTTTTTTTACATGAAATCAAAAAATGATAATATTATTTGAACGTATAGTTTTCAACGTGCAATGGCAGAATTAACGTACATAATTATGCGTGTAACGATATTTATGGCCGTGCGCTTAAAGAGATATGCTGATTTTTGTACAAAATATTTTTCGTAAATTCAAAGCAAACCACATTAAGATGTGCAGGTGAAATATGATTTCAAAGAATGAAACGCTAGCTTTTCATTTGATCAAATATTATTAATTTCAAAAATTCGAGATTTAAGTGAAATTGGTTGAACCAATTTTGAGTCAACGTGAAGAAGCACGTTAATAATCATGTGTACATAGATAGATATACATATAAATATATGTAGTCGGGAAAAAAAATATATTGATGAGAGTAGAAGAAAATGTATACAACGTTTATTTTGCTATAATGTATTTTGTCTTTGGATCGTCATTCACAATGTTGGTAATGTCGACAGTAACGCAATAATCGGAATAAATCGTGTAAAAGTGAGAAATTTTTATCACGTTTCTATTAAGTTTGTATTTGTAGAAATTTCAGAAGTCGGAAGCCGAATCGGCAAATGTGCCGATTTACGTAATTAATATAAATATGAGAACCTAAATGGTCTACAATACCTTTGTCATTTTATTCTTCTCTGCCTTTATACACAGTTTCGTTGCAATGCTAATCTCTGTATCTAATCCTATCAGGTAAGCTCCCATATATGTGAAACATTTTTCATTACGTCGTCGGGACTATTCTTATGGAACATGAAGAATCCTTGAATTTGCGCCGGGCTAACATTCTTTTTTTGAGACATAACGTTCTCCGCGAATTGTCTAGCGCATTCTTCCGCTTTGATGTCGGTGCTTCTATAGAATCTTAAAAACATTTGTTCCACTTGTTGCATGCTACACCAGCCTGAAATGAAATATACAATCAATCGAATATCATTCACTTTCAATATGAATCGGGTTCAAATTTAACGCTTAATTTCATATACATACCTATATATTCTTTTACATCTACTCTACCTGGCCTAACTAATGCAGGATCCAATCTTTCCAAGTAATTAGTCGTCATAAACAGAATTCTTGCTTCGGTGGAAGCAACACCATCCAGACAGTTCAATAAACCGCTAAACGTTACTCTGTTCAAACCGTCGTATGCAGATTTAACTGTAATAAAATATATCGAAATTGGCAATGCAATTAATCCGTGTACTCGCTCGAAACTAGCGAGTATACCTTCTTTGCTCTCCGATCTACTGACAAATGCTGCATCGATATCTTCCAAGAGTATAATAGTTTGTTGAGGAGCTACAGCTAATAAATGATTCAATCTATCATCCGTTAAACCACGTTCCGATAGATTTAAAACGCATATACCACGTTCCAATTCACCAGCCAATGCGGTAATGAATGACGATTTACCGCAACCCGGGGGACCATGTAATAAATATCCGCGACGATACGGAATCCCTACGTAAATTAATCAACATATTCATCTCCCTTTGTTCTAATCATTCCTTTTAGACGACCGTTTACATACCACGATCACTATACCACAATGAATTTTCTATAAATTCACGACAATCGCTTATTATTTTCTCCGCGATACCAGTGTCTAGAACGACTGATTTTAGCGGTCTTCGTTTTTTAGGATGTCCAAACGGCCTCCACTCGCTTCCCATTGCAACGTACATTATCGTTTTGCCTTCGTGCTCTTTCAGGGCCATTTGCCTAGCTACAAATGAAAATGTTACTCTTACTAATCTATCGTGCATCTTGCACACAAGTACAAGTTTTACCTTCTTCCAATATATTGAAATATATATTTCTGTCTCTCCCAAATGCCGTAAGTTGTACAGTTTCGAACGGTATACCCATTTGTATATCCAAGGTTTGCTGTTCCCTGGTTCGTTCCACTCTTATCCAATTCCCTTTGTATCTGTTGAACCGATTAAACAAATTAAGAAATTTACATCGTTTACGTGTACTGTCTGATCATTTCCCTCGAACGATTATTACAATCTTTGGATAATTGCAGAACTGTCTTATACTTGTCGTCGTAAGCTGAAGTATCTGAGCAATAAGTACAGTTATTTCTAACCTAAAGAAATGAGTTCCGATACTTGGTATGAAATCATATCTAGTTTTTATGTGACCTGTTTCTCTTTCCTCGAAACTTGTCTCAACAGACAGATGCTGCGTTTTTTTCGCGCCCTTATGCGTGATCCATTGTAAAAGCCATTGGTAACTTTTGTCCCGACAAGGAACTTCCAAAGTGATCATATAATGTCGCCTGAATTTGCAAAACGTTTTAAACATTTTAGAGATGCCATGGAGAGTCGAATGCAGTAGAATTTTTATACGAGTTGTACCTGAAGAATATCATTCCCGCTTGCATCCCTTTACGCAATATAGCTGCTCCCGCTCCTAACCCAAACAGACCAAATCCAGCTCCGAAATAAGGATTGTCGGATAACGTGTGCATATAGTCTATTATAGTCATGATATAAAAGTTTCTTTCTCACAGTATACAATCGGTATTAAATCTAACGAATATCTTTTATCTCGTTGCTTAATACGTGGGTGCACACAAGTTTCGAACGCCTACTTTGTACGATACGTGCGCTCTTTGTCACGTTACTTTTAGAACAAGCGTACGAACATGTTCCATTGTAGACAACAAAACCTTAGCATTTATTTATTTCTCGTTTGTCAACAAACGGCAACAGTAAAAATCGTTTAATAGAAAACATATTCTTTCTTTTTTTAAGTCTGATAAAATTGCTAGGAAATTTTATGAAATTCATTCCTAAACGCGTTGGTAATTCTGGACGAAAATTTGTGGGCGATACGTTCCTTGAAACGTATCGTTGAAATTATGAAAATTGTGTCTGCAATTCATAGCCATTCGTAGCGATCCGACGGTCGAATATGTAGCACGTAGTTTCGTGTAATTTGGTTGGTCACGTACGGAGGGATATACGTGTCATACGAAATTTGTAAATGTATGATTGCACGAATGGTGATTAGAATGTATACGTATTATGCATACACGCGTAACTCCTTAGCTTAGAGTTCGTGAAGAATTCCACCAGTGTGGTATTTGCCGGCACGTGTACTGCATGGATTGGCTATCGTCGTATTTTTCTTCTTTGATATAATTTCTATCGCAAAATTAGAGGTATGTAACTTGTTTCGAATAAGTCCGTTTTACGTACCGCGGTGTTATTGATATTCATAACTATGCACTGCTAACACCGTTTCTATTAATTTTTATCGATGGTAACATCTCTCGTTTCGCTCGACAGTATGATGTTGTTATGAAAAAGCGGGTTCGTGTAATTTCGAATTGTTTTGAGGAAAATAATGAAACGATCGGCATTATTGTTAAGTAAATTGCTATCTACGGCACACGGATTTAAAGGATTCTTCGTTTAATTAGATAACGCGTTCGGATAACTCTCGATCGTCGATAAAATCTGTTAATATTTTCGACAATTTGGAGCTACTAAAACGCGACGGTACTCTTACGGAAACATTAAGTTAATTATGTTTTTATATTTACGATAGTGTTATTAATAATCGTTATGTTGTTTACAGATGTGGTTAACTGCACTTTCTCCTATACTACTCCTGTGTATAACAAATCTTGAAGCGGATAAAAGGGTTAATAAGTACGTGACGACCCTGATAGATGCAAAATGGAAAGAGACGCCTTTAGCGCTCGAAGCAGCCGAGTATTTAAGCGATGAGAATTCAAATTATTTTTGGAAATTTATAGACACCTTTGCAGATCACAATTTTGGAAACGGCAAGTCCGACGTAACGCAGTATTGTTATTTAGTTGCCGTTATTTTACACATTTCTTTCCTTTTACAGAAAGAGATAATTACAATGCCGTTATTACGTTCGCCGAGGAGTATTTATCTCCTTCCGAAGTAGCGTTGCTCAAATTAGGTTTGTCATTACGTATTTATTCAGCACGAGTGGAGATGTTTACTCAAATGGCAGAGAATAAAAACATTTCCAGCCTTGATTGTTATAACATAGTAGATGTCGGTGGAAAATTTACTTGTTCTTTAGAAGAATTGGATAATTTAATCGACCAAGTGAGTAGTATATAAACTTTATTACGTTACGCATGTAATTCCCATACGTTTAAGTATTTGTTTATTTTACAGGAAACTTGGTTAAATCCTGATACTTATAGCGTAGATCATCGTTATCGTGTGTCTCAACAGTCCGAGAATGTTATTATATTGTATGGTCAAATCGGAACGCCAATGTTCTCAGATTTCCATAATAAATTGAAAGAACTTTCAGAAACCCAGGGGATCAACTATATTTTGCGACATTATTTAAAGGTATCTTAGGTATTTAATAATACATAATTCATAATCAAGGAACATGTTCCCAATATTCAAATGTTTCCTTTGTCTATAATTTGTAGGACAGATCGGAGAAACATGTACGTTTGTCAGGATATGGCGTAGAATTACAAATGAAGTCCACGGAATACAAAGCAACAGACGATTCGGACATCAAAGATAACGCTGACAAAGATTCTGAAACTTACAGCGACAGTATGGAAGAAATAGATGGAATCAATTTTGTGACTTTAAAGTAAGGTGGTTACGCTAGTTACGTTACACGTTAATATTAACATGTTTCGAGCAAAATGTTATAGCAAACACTTTTTCAGAAATTTGTATCCTGACAAGCATGCAGAGCTGGATAAGCTGCAGACTCATTTGCTCGAAAGTAGCCATGAAATCGGAGCGTTGAAAGTATGGCAGTTTCAAGAATTAAGCCATCAGGCAGCTGAGAGAATTATGAACTCACCCACGAACGACGCTATAAACGTTTTGATCGATATCTCGCAAAACTTCCCGATGCAAGTAAATACACCTTTGCATACAGTATTAATACACATATGCTTTTGTATTTGTATGGCTTCGTTTATTTTATCTTAAACGTGGTCGGCTCTGATTTTTGTAAACGTTTGTTTCTGGATTGTTTAGGCGAAATCTTTGATCAGAACGAAAGTAAACGGCGATATGAAGAAGGAAATGAAACTTAATCAAATGATATTTGCCGCGAGTTTAAATATACAACCCACGGATACCGCGCTCTTCGTTAATGGGCTATTCTTCGATTTGGAGGCTGTGGATGTACTCGGTCTTCTCGAATCGCTGAGAAGCGAGCTCAAAATAATGGAGTCTCTTCGTAAAATCGGTACGCACGCTATATTGAGAATAACGCGATAGAAACGGAAGAGAATTATAACGTTTCGTTCGTAGGATTTAGTAATACAAAGATGAGCAAATTGTTGGCGTTGGATTTGTCCACCAATATGGATAAGCAAGAGTTCGCGATAGATATAAGAGACTCGGCTATAATTTGGCTGAATGATATCGAACAGGATGTAACTTACTCACGGTGGTCGCCGTCGTTAACAGAATTATTAAGGCCAACTTTTCTTCCCGGACTGCTTAGAAATATTCGAAGAAATTTATACAATTTGGTTCGTATACATCCGTCAATGCTCGTAAACAATCGTAGAGCGTGTATTCGTTTTTTGATATTCCTTCTTTCGACAGGTGTTAATCATCGACCCCCTGAGCAAAGAATCTACACCGTTGATCACTTTGGCGCAATCATTGTATTTCCATGCTGCACCGCTACGCGTCGGTTTCGTTTTCGTAACAAATTACGACACTTCTATAACTGGTCTGACGGATGCCAGTATCGCGGTGAACAATGTGTACCATTATTTTGCGGAGACCAAAGGATCGGAACACGCCTTACAGTTTTTAATAGACGTAAGGCCCTGTGGTATTCGATTCATTACTACTTCATACTCGTAATGATAAATCAGTGTATTATAGTAGAAAAACGTGTCGTTACTATCTCTTCTTTTTAGTTAGGAAATTACATTGGGCCGGATGGCGCCACTGTCGACGATGTGAAAAAAGCTTTAAAGGTCCAAGATTCATCTGCTAATATCAATTATATTCTCGGCGAAGAGTCCGAGTACGATGTAGGACGTCATCTAGCTAGCGATTTCGTGAAACGAACTGGTTTCAAGAAATTTCCCCAAGCTTTAATGAACGGTGTACCTTTGTCAGCCGATCAATTGAATGCCGCCGCGTTCGAAGAAGCAGTTGTATCCACCATTATGACGCAAACACCCGCGTTACAGAAAGCAGTGTACCGCGGCGAGATGTCCGACGGAGACGATGTGGTCGATTATATTATGAATCAGCCGAACGTGATGCCACGGTACGAGTTTTTTTTTTATTATAATATACAGGGTGTTCGACCACCCCTGGGAAAAATTATAATGGGGGATTCTAGGGGCCAAAATAAGACGAAAATCAAGAATACCAATTTCTTGATGAAGGCTTCGTTAAAAAGTTATTAACAATTAAATTCAAAAATTTCAAATCATTCTGAAAAAATTATTTTTGACTGCGGGAGTCAATTATAAGTATTTTTGGTGAATAGACATACCCCCGAAATCCTACCCACTTTCTAGAAAAAAATTCGAGAAAGTGAAATTTTTCGACGGCAAAAAAAAGTTTCAAATCAAACTAAAAAAATTATATTTAGTTGCGGGGGTCAATTACAATAATTTTTGGTGAGTAGACACATCCTCGAAATCCTATCCATTCTCGAGCAAAAAATTCGAAAAGATATGAAATTCTTCGACAAAATTAAAAACTTTCAAATCGTTCTAAAAAAATTATTTTCAGTTACGGGGGTCAATTACAATAATTTTTGGTGAATAGTAATACCTTTGAATTCCTACCCGGTTTCTAGAAAAAAATTCGAGAAACTATGAAATTTTTCGACGGAAAAAAAAAATTTCAAATCGCTTTGGAAAAATTATTTTCGGTTGCAGGGGCCAATTATAATAATTTTTGGTAAATAGACATACCCCTGAATTCCTACCCACTTTCTAGAAAAAAATTCGAGAAGATATGAAATTCTTCGTCAAAATTAAAAAATTTCAAATCGTCCTAAAAAAATTATTTTTGGTTGCGGGGGTCAATTACAATAATTTTTGGTGAATAGACATAATCCCGAAATCTTGCGCATTTTCGAGAAAAAAATTCAGAACCTATGAAACCTTAAACGTTAATAACTTTTTAACAAAGCTTCCATCAACAAATTGATATTCTTGATTTTCGTCTTATTTTGGCTTCTAGAATCCCCTATTAAAATTTTTCCAACACCCTGTATGTAATACCTATAACAGGGATGATGAACCTTCGACCTAAAAATCACACAATGTCTTTTGAGTTAATTGGTAAACAATGCATCTTCTTAGTCTACAAATTACAGGAAGTACGTTTATTTTAAATGGACTTTTCAACGTCAAACGGTCCCCCATCCCTGAGTCCGTAATAATTTATACATTTTCGATTTTATATCGTAGTTTAAACGTGCGAATATTAAAAGCAGAGAAGTACACGTGGTTGAATTTAATCGGTACTCTACCCAAGGACGAGAATTACACCAAATGGAGCCCGCAAGATCTGACAACGTGGTTGATGAGTAGAATGCGTTATGTGTACGTACTGCGTCGTACGAACGTGCACCATTTGTACACCTTTTGGGTGGTGGCGAATTTGAACGACCCAACAGGCAGGCAACTGCTACGCGAGGCCCTCGAGTACATAGTAAGCGAACAAGAGAGTGAATATTTTATTAAAATTTAGATAAACGTGTTTCACGAGTGATTCGTAATTTAGGAATCGAACGCTGACGTTAGGCTTTCCGTGATCATTAACTCGCCATCCGAGCCAAATGTCGATTCCACGACCGACGTAAATCAGATAGTATTAGCCGCGTTGGACGGTTTGCCCATAGACAAGGTCTTGCGTTTCGTTCGTAAGGTAATCCAAGAAGATGTTGCTGGCGTTATCGCTGACGGCAAGTTTGAAATAGAGGTGAGCAATTTGTACTTTCTAATATCAAAATGATAATAAACGTTCCGACGAATAAATCATGTAAAATCTAGGAAGAAGCCGTGAGGGAAAGCTTGAAGAAGCAAGTCGACGAATTGTCTATCCATCGGTTGTACGTTAAAACGGTATTGAATTTAGAGAAAGGAACCAGAGCAATCGTATGCAATGGAAGGTTAATCGGTCCCCTGGACGTAGACGAAGAATTCACCAGCGAAGATTTTTCGTTGTTGGAAAGGTTCAGTCACAACAGTTACGGGGACAAATTGTTTAAGAAATTAATAAAAGGACAGCTACTAGAGGATGATGAATACGGTATGGAGACTGATCTATGTGAACAGTACTTCGTGTCAACGATCTAATTCTTATTGTGATTACTTTTCATTACAGAGAAGAACGAAATCACGGACGACATGATTATGAAAATCACGTCGTTGTTAGTGTCGCATCCTCAGACACGTAGTCGATTCGATGTTCCTTTTCACGGCGATGACTACAGGTGAGCTCTACATATAAGCAGCACGAAATCATGTAACTTGACGTTAACGATTCGTTTTGCAATTGCTCCAATGTTTAGCGCCGTGAAGATCCCAGCAGCGAATCCCGACGAAGTGGTGTTCAATTTGATAGCTATCGTAGATCCTGTGTCTCGCGGTGCTCAGAAATTGGGCCCGATTTTGAGAACGTTGCAGCAGTCCTTCAACTGCAACATTAAAGTGTTTCTGAACTGCGTGGAGAAGAACAGCGACATGCCGTTGAAAAGGTAATAAACGTATATTTATTGATACCTTTCATGTTGACGATTACCTTAAAATACGATTTTTCTTTCAATTAGAACATGTATTCATGCAATTGCATCAAACAAATTCAACATAAGTTGTTAAACAATAATATTTACGCGTTCTGCAATTTTAAATATGTAAATCTAGTATTAATAATGGTACTTTTACCATTCTACTTCATATTTATTTAAATGTTTCACTCATTTCAGTTTCTATCGGTTCGTGTTCGAGCCACAGCTACAATTCTCCGCCGATGGTCACATCAACGGTGCTATGGCCAAGTTTACAAAGTTACCAACATCGTCTCTTTTGACGCAATACATCCACGCGCCAGAGAATTGGTTGGTAGAGGTAGTCAGAAGCGTTTACGATTTAGATAACATCAAATTGGACAATGTCGCGATGGGAGTGCACAGGTACGTAGTTCGTCACCTGGTGTAGCGTAGATAATCTGTATTACATAATACCATGCGTCTATTTTTTCCCAGCGAATTCGAATTGGAGCATTTGCTGCTCGAAGGGCATTGTTTCGAAGCGGTTATCGGAAATCCACCGCGAGGGCTGCAATTCACTTTGGGAACGGAGAGGCAGCCGTTAATGGTGGACACCATAGTGATGGCGAACTTGGGATATTTCCAACTGAAAGCAAACCCCGGCGAGTGGGTGTTACGCCTTCGACAGGGACGATCGGCGGAAATATACGATTTCACTACCGTCGGCGGACAAGATGTCATACAAAATGGCAACGACGTTAAAGTCGTCATAAGCTCGCTGAAGAGCCACGTGTTGCAGGTCAAAGTGTCCAAGAAGCCGGACAAGGCTGAAATGGACCTCCTGTCCGAAGACGAGAAAAGTTCGAGCTTGTGGAATTCCATTTCAAGGTACGCAATATTCGTTTTACTCTTCCTTGCAAACTGTGACATGTTTTCATTTTGCAGAGGCAGGACAGAATAATAACGTAACATCAAATTTATTCGCTCTTTATATAACTGCACGTGTTACATACAACGATCCTATTTTGCAACGAATGATTATTGCATACGTGTCTTCTGCAAGAAACGCATATCTTTGAATATCTGTTATTACTGCCTACGCAGTAACAGCACCTAGCACGTTTTTGAGTTCCCAATTTTGGTCTTTTAACAATTTTTCTGCCAGTCGCTTCTATCGCTTTTATTACATCCGCGTGCAGTCCTTCGTCCATGTTTTCGAACGCAGCAGCTCTTCTGTCTATATTCTTTTCGCACAGTTTCTTCGCCAATTCCTGCAAAAACATCTTTCTCCTAGTTAGGAAGGATTCTCTATCTTGCCACGCAGGATACTTTGTTCGCCAAAGGATAAATGCATTGTATGTGGCAATATCCAAGTAATGCATGAATAACGATAGCGGCCATCGACGGGTACGCCGCCTGCAGGAGTATTCCCGTAACATCTTATCCAACACGTCGACCCCACTTTTTCTACCATTATAATACTTGACGATCTCCGGTTTTTCTGTTTCTGAATTCTTTAACACGCTAGTCATGTTTCTGACAACACGTTGTTCTTGACTCTTATCTGACGCGTTTCCTTCTTTACCGAGGTATACTTTCAGATTGCAACGGTAAAATGTTTTAGAGTCGCAAAGGTACCATACCTTGATGCCATATTTTTCTAGTTTACTTGGCACGCATACTTTGAACGAACATCGACCGCGATACGTGACCAATTGCTCATTAATGCACACGAGTTTTGTCGCATTATATGAATTTTTGCAATTACGAACAAAAATCTCGGTTACGTCTCTCAACGGAGCCAATTTATCTATCATTTTCCTCTGCTCGCGTGTACTCGAATCGTCGAACCGAATATATCGTAATATATTGGTAAACCTGTCTCGCGACATTATGGCGGCATAAAATCGGCGGGAAAGTCCGTCGACTTTCCACAAGTCCTGTTTTCTCTCTCGAGATTCCCTAAAGCGTCCAATGAGTATCAAGAGACCGAGAAAAGCTTCGATTTCTATTGGATCTACCGGTTTCCATTTCTTGCCCGGTTGCATATTCTCTTCTGCCTTTTTATTGGTGTGCAAAACAATCGTATGGACAATCTCTTCATCTATCAATAAACGGAAACTATCGTCTATCGTTTCTATATTCTCGCTAGTGCTCTGTGATCCTAGTTGTGAAATATACTGCCAATCGCGGCCAGATAAAACTTCGTTTCTTGCGTCGTTTTCTTTCGATTCAAAAATGTCACTAGAATCCTGGATCTCTGGTTCATTATCACTGTTCGATACCGTCCCGCCATCCGACGACACTTCGTCATTATGGTAATCTTCACCAAAGAAGAAACCATATTGCTCGTCAAAGGACATATCAAAAAAGTAAAAATATACAAAAGCTTTTCGAACTGTGACGGAGTTGCTATCGACTCGCCACCTTTCTCGAGACACGCACACAATACCGAGTCTCGTTATTGCAACGAAGACAATTGTGTGCGTACCTATACCTATTATGTGCTTACTGCTTTGACCAATGAGACACTCCACCGTTTTTTTCACGGACCTCTTTGTTTCTCACTCGTTGTCCTTTTCTGCTTTCGACGCTCGACCGATGCCCCGATTCGCTGGACTAATTTTAGCCATAGATTTGCGAGCAGACAGACAGAAAAAAAGAAGAAAAATCATGGTGTCTCCTTTACATGATTACGAGCGTTTTCACGTGGTCTCGTTTCTTTGCAATATTCTGGCGAAGGAAAACGAAGGAGCTCGAGTTTCGAACGGGAGAAAATATATCAGTTTTAGCGAAATGTCGGTTCGAGTCAGAAATGACTCCGGCACAGGCTTTGAAATCCAATATGTACTCTGAAAAACGCATTTAGCACGTTATTCAATTATCCTCGAACTTTAATTTTTATTCTCTCCTTTCTTTTTTCCAAATTTTGATAAACTATCGACGACTAAACAATGTTGTACTCGTAATCTTTCGCGAAATTTCTGTCGTACGATTTGTACGTTTGTATTTGTTAGATTCTGATTAATTTTGTTGGGGAAAAGTAGGACGTTCGCGAAAACAGACGATGGCGACGACCAGGACGAGAAGCTGAACATCTTTTCCCTGGCGTCCGGCCATTTGTACGAAAGATTTCTGAAGATTATGATGCTTAGCGTCATAAAGCACACGAAAAGTCCCGTGAAATTCTGGTTCTTGAAAAACTATCTTTCGCCAACGTTAAAAGTAAGCGACAATGTCGGAGCGTACCTATGGGGTGGAGATATTTTAAAAGATGAACCTTTTGTTAGGACTTTTTGCCGCACATGGCGAAGGAGTATGGTTTCGAGTACGAGTTAGTGCAATACAAATGGCCACGCTGGCTTCATCAACAGACCGAGAAACAGAGAACGATTTGGGGTTATAAAATTCTATTTCTGGATGTACTTTTCCCTTTGAATGTTAAGAAAATAATATTCGTCGATGCCGATCAGGTACGATAAATACGATGAAATTTTTTTGGATAGAATTACAAAATATTCCGTTGTTATTACTAGAAATTAAAAACGTTGAGTTTAGGTGGTCAGAGCAGATTTGAAGGAACTGGCGACGATGGACCTGGGCGCAGCACCCTATGCGTATACGCCATTTTGTGACAGCAGGAGGGAAATGGACGGATTTAGATTTTGGAAGCAAGGCTATTGGCGAAATCATTTACAAGGTCGTGCTTATCACATTAGCGCCTTATACGTGGTAGACTTGAAACGATTCAGACGCATCGCGGCTGGCGACAGGTTGAGGGGGCAGTATCAAGCGTTGAGTCAAGATCCCAACAGTTTATCGAATCTCGATCAGGTCCGTGAGATTAGTAACAGCACTCGTGTCGAACAACGATCCAGAAACTAATAAAAATACAATCTATCGTTTCAGGATCTGCCTAATAACATGATTCACCAAGTGGCAATAAAAACATTGCCTCAGGAGTGGTTGTGGTGTGAAACTTGGTGCGACGATGGATCCAAAAAATACGCTAAAACCATAGATTTGGTAAATAAAAATATACAGAGTGTTCAATCACCCATGGGAAAAAATTTAATGGGGGATTTTAGGGATATTAAAAAATTAATATACAATGGGAGATTCTAGTGGCCAAAATAAGACGAAAATCAAGAATACTAATTTGTTGATGGAGGCTTTGTTAAAAAGTTATTAACGTTTAAAGTTTCAACCTTACTGAATTTTTTTCTCGAAAATGCGCAAGATTTCGGGGGTATGTTTGTTGATCAAAAATTATTGTAATTGACCCCCGCAACCGAGAATAATTTTTCCGAAACGATTTGAAATTTTTTTTTTTCCGTCGAAAAATTTCACATCTCGAATTTTTTTCTAGAAAGTGGGTAGGATTTCGGGGGTATGTCTATTCACCAAAAATGCTTGTAATTGACCCCTGCAACTAAATATAATTTTTTTAGTATGATTCGAAATTTTTTAATTTCGTCTTAAAATTTCAGTACCTTCTCGAATTTTTTTCTAGAAAGTGGATAGGATTTCGGGGGTATGTCTATTCACCAAAAATGCTTGTGTTTGACCCCTGCAACTAAATATAATTTTTTTAGTACGATTTGAAATTTTTTAATTTCGTCTAAAAATTTCAGTACATTCTCGAATTTTTTTCTGGAAAGTGGGTAGGATTTCGGGGGTATGTCTATTCACCAAAAATGCTTGTGTTTGACCCCTGCAACTAAATATAATTTTTTTAGTATGATTTGAAATTTTTTAATTTCGTCTAAAAATTTCAGTACCTTCTCGAATTTTTTTCTCGAAAGTGGGTAGGATTTCAGGGGTATGTCTATTCACCAAAAATGATTAGAATTGACTCCGACAACTAAATATAATTTTTTTAGTATGATTCGAAATTTTTTAATTTCGTCTAAAAATTTCAGTACCTTCTCGAATTTTTTTCTCGAAAGTGTATAGGATTTCGGGGGTATGTCTATTCACCAAAAATGATTATAATTGACCCCCGCAATCGAAAATAATTTTTCCAGAACGATTTGAAATTTTTGAATTTAATTGTTAATAACTTTTTAACGAAGTCTACAATCCCCCATTAAAATTTTTCCCAGGGTTGGCCGAACACCCTGTATACAACGAAGAACCTAACACTGCTAATGATCGCGAGTTTTCAGGGAGCTGAATCCATATCCTAAATTAACTGATAAGAGTCCGACAGCGTGACGTTTATTTAGTTATTTTACCATATGGATTTCAGCTCCTCAGGTATTTACATGTATTTCTGAAACTTTAAAATTGATTATTTTCGAACGATAGTGCAATAATCCAATGACCAAGGAAGCTAAACTGCAAGCAGCCGTGCGGATATTACCGGAATGGGTAGGGTACGATGATGAGATAAAAGCTTTACAACAGAAAGTGGAAAATAGGCAAACGGAGAAGGAAGAGCACGGTATAGCACTAGACGGCAATGCGTTGTTTAAAATGACGATAATTGCTCAATCACGACAGTATGTAACTTGATTTTATTTTTGTACATTTTAGAGTTTAAAGAGGAGAGCACGGAAGAAAGTGTCGAGAAGCACGAAGAACTGTAGACGAGTGGTATATAGCGTGAAAAAGGTATTGCAGAAATGGCAGGTAACTGAAAATGTTTAAAAAAATTTCTGATGATTAATCAGTTTTCGAATGTCTGTGATTAAATGTTGCAACGTTCTTGTTTCGCGAGGCACGGCTGCATAGAAATGTGCATTTTAAAAGTTTCGTTATCCGTCTACGATTGTTGCGTATTTGGAACATTTTTTTTCTACGAATTGTTGAACGTCTCAGACAAACCGAATATAACAAAAAAACGTTAACCGATATCGAACATAGGGCTCGGTGAGAGAAAAAATGAATTTCGATAGCGTTTACCCCGTACATCGATCGTGCGAAGAGGGAAGAAATGAAAACGTCGCTTAAGGATCGATTTTTATTCGGATAGACGGTAAATACGACTTTACCTGTACTATTGCAAACGATTCGATCATCGGAACACATTAACCATCAATTGCAGTATTGTAGTTGATCGTGGACACAAAACAATGCTCGTAATGTGAACGCGATTGTGATTTTGTATCGTCTACTTCATAGTTGTAAGAAATAAACCTCGTAACGTTTGTAACTATTTTTTATGAATACCATTCCATCGATAAACATCGTTCTAAAATCATGGATATCTTTACACCCCAGCGACTGCGTTTGTTTTATTTACGATTAATATCGTGCCCTGTTATTTTGTGTAAAAAAAAACCTGCATAAAATACGGACAATTGTACAATGGAAGTCTCGTTGCATTTTATTTTTCGATAGCATGTTTTAGGGTACGATGCTAATTTCGTCTTGAGAGTACCTGTGCGCAAATTTGTGGATCCTCAGAAATTTCGTTACGGTCCGCCAGGGGTCCCCGTGGACCACGGGCTAAAAATCGCCTCTCTAGTGAATAATATCGAAAGATCGCGCGTCGATCGTCTTACGTTGGAAATGTATAAACTTGACGACGGATCCCGAAAGAACGGGGACTTTAGTTTACTACTAATGACATCTTTCAGCCAATAGAAAAACGCAGACGTCGCGCCGTGATTCGCCGTGCGTGCGGACCAAGCTCTACGCGTTCGACGTTCGTTTTTCTCGCACGCGCCAGTATTATTCGTACAAATCACGATAGAATCGTATATATTTCGTATTTCTCGCATACAAGGATCGACAACCCTAACGCAAGAATGGACGGAGCTAATCGAGACGATCAAATATCGTACGTAACAACAGTTGTGTTCTTGTCGTGCAGGATCAAGATGTTCCCTCCGTTCCCTCGTGTTCTCCGTTTATAACGTAAACACGAGTCGTACGATCGAAGTGCACAGCTAGAATTTGGCATGAATACGCCAGGCTCGTGACGCTAATTCGCGTAAAAGTTTTATGTTTCTCGTATGATCGTGGAAAGATCAAGTCACGCGAGATTATGCTGGAACGTTGACGTTTCTGCACGATTCTCGATAAATCGGTTAAACGGGAGATACCGACCGCGTGTTTACACGATAGGATGCTCACGTCCCGCTCTCTCCACGTTCTGGTAAGCAATGTTAAAATCATCTCTCGCGAATTTCCATAAGTTTTCGAATAGCTGCGCAGAAGAAGAAACGTCCATCCTCGTGGCGCGATCGGGTGACTAAAATGCGCGCGATTTTGTCAGAACCGAGGCGGTTGCATGGAATCGAAATAATGTGAAATATTGCATACTCGTTGATTCGTCGTTTTCGTGTTCCTCGTGCATGCGTATGCGTATACACACATTTATCGATAAGTATCAAGTGTAGCTAAAACGCGTTCCGGGTAATACTATTATTCTTGAGCGCTAAATTGTTTGAACAACATTATCTCGATTCGTTACCTGTGTCTGGATGTATCGCCTTGTTCTATTTATAGCGTAATTCGACAAATACGAAACGGTCGTAACGAAGAATCAAAATAATCGTCGAAAAGGTACATAAATATTTCTTTCAGTTGTCTGCAGCCTCAGTCAAATCGACAATGTTCACAAAATCATTTAACACATTCATGCCGTGGCGATTGCTGGTGATCGGCGCTCTTTATAATAATTTCATCAACATTGAGAATTAATGCTTCCGCTCGTTACGATACAATTTGAGAAAGTGTCAACGATATCGTTGAGCAGTGAAAACTGACGTAAACCTAAAGTGTCAAAATCTGCACCCTCGACGATCTCCTCGTGGTCGCAATGGAACGCTCAGAGAAAAACCCTTGCGTCCTTTTCGCTGCGGGATGTTTTCCAAACTGAATCATAGTAACATTATTTTTATTACGTTTGAGAAGTTTCGTTTCTTTCAAGGGGCCTTTCTACCTTGTGGGATTAAAAAAATCGATATTTTTTTTTTTTTGCATTTTCCTTTAGTATGTAGTCTCGAAAATACGTCTACCAAATATTAAATTGAAATTCGGAAAACTAACGAAGTTATAGCCTGTTGAAATGTGCCGCGCGCAGGTATAACAATTAGACGTGAAACTTTAAAGCTGTTTTTCTCGAAACTACATTTTTCGGCACTGCGTTGCGTGATAACTAAAAAACTATTCAAGATATAAACATCAAATTTATACAGTATCTTCAGAACTGGTCTCCCTGTAGCATGAACTAGGATAATTGCGATATATGCAATACTTTTTCTTTTATTAACAAAAAAGCAACCAAATATATGAAAATATTCAGTATTTTTTTCGTAAAATAGCTGCCATTTTGCCATTTTTTGTTTTTTTTGAAAAGATCCTAGTTCATGCTATAACCACACTCATCTATATTAAGAATATCGTTGGTTTTAGGATTTCGAATAACTTGTTCGCAAGATATCACGTACGCAGTCGGGTGCCGTTCGTAAAAACTGTTGTTTGATGATCAACAAAAACAGCGTAATCAATAGATATTATGCGTTGCAAAAATTCGTAAATATAGCTAAATATATAATAAATGTATCTACAAAATCCGGAATTAATCGCTCTTTAATAACCCGCAAAAAAAAAATCACAAAGAAACACGTATTTTTCATGCCTACAAGGTAGAATGGCCCCTTAAATACAAAATTTGCCGTACGATCGCTTCGAATCATCCCCAAACTTCTTTACCGGTCGAAGTACGTTTTTATCATGCGTCGAAGGTCATTCGTCGGTGTTCGCCTCGAGGTGCTCTCGTCCCAGTGGTGCATAGACAATCGAACGAATTGTTTCGGTAAACGAAGGAATTCGAAGCTCGCGAAGACAGAGTACGTATCTCGTGGACGCGACGACGCGACCGTGGGGGAGTGCGAGCAAAGAACGAGTGGGAGGGTGTGGGGAGGGGGCCATCGATTGGCATCGAACGAATGGCGTCGATCGGACGATCGAACGGCGGACGCGGTCCCCCTTTGACTCGCGACACGTCTCGGAAGCGCGGGAAATCCAGAACGGACGGGAGCATTCGAACGGCGAGGAACGGTCAGGAAACGAGAAAAACAGGAAAGGCGGGCGATAAGTCGTGGCGCGACAGAGACAGAGACAACGACAGGGGAGAAACAGATAGAGGAAGCGCAGCGGTTGGCGGGGAGGGGTGAACGGGACGTTGCGAGAGGAAAGACGCACACGAAGGGTAGAGGGCAGGGGGGACGGGGGTGTGATCGAGAGAGAGAGAGAGAAAGAGAAAGAGATCGTACGTGGGAGTGAGTGGAAGAGGGACGAAGTAGGAGAAACTTATTGAGAGTTAAGTTATCTGGTAAAACAAACGGACTAGGCCGGATAGAGGGTTTTCTACTGAAAAAGACAGCGCGAAGTGGCAGGCGGGTTTCGTTGTTTTATGTAACTGGGTGCGCGCACAGTCCGTCCGCGTCATTTCGTCGCCGGTCAGCGGAGGATCTAACGGCTCTCGATACAAGTCGATCACTGTTTCCGATCAGCTTCGTTGTTCGGTTTACCGACGGTTTCTGTTCTCCGCCTCCTCCCCCCTCCCCCTCTCCCTTTTTTTTTCTTCGTCTTCGCTGCTCTCTTCGCCGCCGCGACGTGTGTTCCCTCGTCTCTTCTTTTCCCATATTTTTCGATCGATCGCGGTGAACCGATTCTGTTCGCGGTGACCATCGTCGATCGGCGCCGTCCAGTACGCATCGCCCCGAGGATCATGGACGACGAGAAGATCAAGCTGTGAGTTCTCCTCGATTATCCTTGCGGATTCGATCCCGATTCGATCGCCTCCCCACTCCGTTTCCCGCCAGAGAAACTCCGTTAATACCACATCGGTGCGCGCGTCCTTCCGCGATCGTCGTTCGCGTCACGGAACTGCGATTTTCATGCATCGAAACCGAGAGAAAGTGACAACGCGCGACGACGAATCACGATCGGGGACCGTTGCTCGCTTTCGGCCATCGTCGCCCACCGAAATGTCAGACAATCGTTTCTCTTCTCGCTTCGCGACCGCCACCTGAAATTCCATTCCCCGTTGATCAGCTTTCCTTCCTCTCTTCCTTCCCGCTTTCCATCCTCGGAACACACGTGTTGCTTAAATATCCTCGATCTGCTTAGCGTACCACTCTCCACGACATTAGGGGTGATATATTTTTATCTCGTCGTTTTTTAAGACCGTTTATTCAAATTGAGTAGTCTCCGGTATCTGAACGTGTTTTATTATCAAGTTTTGTTGTTCGAACACGTGTCCTTGTAACATATTCCTTCGCGTATTAATCCTTCCTGTCTTGAATCAATTACGTATTTCTGGTTATTCAGAGACGGAAACGTACAACGATTTATTCGTGACGTTTATTCGATCGAGGGATTAAACTTTTATTTGCACGTTGCGAAATATTTTATTTTATTATTTTATAATAATTAATATAAATATTCGAAGCCATTTTTTTATTGTTTTTAATTGCACAGTGGGTTGAATGTCGTTGTGAAAAATCGGTGTTTCTTTTGGTCGACGGTTTAACGTGTCTAATAAAATAAGAAAATTTGCATCATGCGAAAGTGGATATGCGTGTGTTTATCAATGACGTGGAGAATATGTGAAGCGACGCACATTCCGTTAGTGTTACTTGACCGGGAATCACGACAACTTTTCATAATAAGGAAAATGGTATTTACAAACTCCGGAAAAGTAAACGTGATTACAGTTACGGTGAATCGTCGTGGAAACGTAGTGTATTTTATATGTAAAAACGTAAACTTCATTCACGTGATAACTAAAATATTTTTAAACGATTCCTGGTACCAAGAAACCTTGTAGCCAAAATCAATGATAAAAGATAAATTTGATATATCGAATCGATGAAAAATACAGAAGAAATTTCATAAAATTACAATAAAAATATTAGTGTAATTCTAATAATTAAAACTAAAATTCATCCGGTATATAGTTCAGACGTTCTTTCGATTATCATCTTTTCCAAGCGATAACCATGTAAAAACGTAAACTTCATTCACGTGATAACTAAAATATTTTTAAACGATTCCTGGTACCAAGAAACCTTGTAGCCAAAATCAATGATAAAAGATAAATTTGATATATCGAATCGATGAAAAATACAGAAGAAATTTCATAAAATTACAATAAAAATATTAGTGTAATTCTAATAATTAAAACTAAAATTCATCCGGTATATAGTTCAGACGTTCTTTCGATTATCATCTTTTCCAAGCGATAACCATATGTTTTAAGTAAGATATGATTCACAATGACAATGATTAAACGTAGACCGTAGCAGTGTAATTGAAAAATCAGAGGAAACAATTGCTTTCACAACGATATTTAACGACTATAAATAATCGTGTTTAATAGTCATGTTTAACAATTTCGAAACGTGAAATTTCTTTTCTGAACAGAAAATCTGGCGGTTGTACGCGTGTACCCAACTAATTGCAAGTCTCTGGCTCGACTGTGTATGCATCATTTTGAACAATTACTCTAATAGAATTAACCTTGGGAGATAACTTATCTTTATTTACAACACCATTTTAATTAAAAATGCGGCCAACGCCAGTGTTTTCTATAGTTAATATCAATATTTCTTAATGTTATCGAACAATTACTTGGCTCGTAATCCATACTGTGGGAATTGTGAAGTGGCCATACAGTTCTCCGGATCTCGCTCGATTCGATTTCCATTCACGACGGAAATTAAAGAATGTTGTTTACCATAATCGCCAGAGGATATAAGGCAAAGAATTACCTCAGCGTACGCTGCAATTACGCCGCAGGAAATAGAAAATTCATATAAGTCATTTATTACGGAACTTTATTATTGTATCAACGCGAACGGAAGCCATTTTGAACGCGACGTGTAATTTCGAAGCGTGTAAATAAAATTTTAAATACTTCGGGAACGAACGAATCGATTATACTTTATAACAATATAAAAGAATAAATATACAGGGTGTTCGGTCAACCATGGGAAAAATTTTAATGAGGGATTCTAGAGACCAAAATAAGACGAAAATCAAGAATACCAATTTGTTGATGGAGGCTTCCTTAAAAAGTTATTAACAATTAAATTGAAAAATTTCAAATCACTCTGGAAAAATTATTTTTGGTTGCAAGGGTCAATTACAATCATTTTTGGTCATTACACACACCCCCGAAATCCTACGCACTTTCGAGAAAAAAATTCCTTACCGAAAATCCAATTGCCTAAATTTTTAGATGAAAAAAAAAATTTTAAATCATACTAAAAAAATTATATTTAGTTGCAGGGGTGAATTACAATCATTTTTGGTGAATAGTCATACCGCCGAAATCCTACCCACTTTCGAGAAAATAATTCGACTAGATACTGAAATTTTTCGACGAAATTAACAAATTTCAAATCATACTAAAAAAATTATATTTAGTTTCAGGGGTCAATTACAATCATTTTTGGTGAATAGACATACCTCCGAAATCCTATCCACTTTCGAGAAAAAAATTCGAGAAGGTGCGAAATTTTTCGACGGAAAAAAAAAATTTCAAATCGTTTTGGAAAAATTATTCTCGGTTGTGGGAGTCAATTACAATAATTTTTAGTCAACAAACATACCCCCAAAATCTTGCGCATTTTCGAGAAAAAAATTCAGTAAGGTTGGAACTTTAAACATTAATAACTTTTTAACAAAGCCTCCATCAACAAATTGGTATTCATGTTTTTCGTCTTATTTTGGCCTCTAGAATCCCCCATTCAAATTTTTCCCACGGGTAACTAAACACCATGTATATATTATTCCAGTTAAAAAAGCATCGATGACCTTGGAATTCTCCATTTTGTATACCTTCGAAACATCGAGAAACGCAAAAAGATTAAGGAACGCGGGATAAATTTTGATCGATGACAATATTTCCCCTCTGTTATCTCGATAACGGGTCGGCAAAAGCAAAACGAAGGGGTGGGAGGATCCCGCAGATCTCAGCCAAACGGAAAACGTGGATCGTGTTACGATCGTTGATATTGAATTCCTGTGGTCACCGGTGTTTAACCAGTATTTAATTACCCGTTATCACCTGCATTTACACGCGATCGAATTCCCAACGCGGCGATCCGTAGTACTCGGACAATACTTGTCGCGTTAAGCGGAGAGCAAGAAAAATAAATTTTATTCAAACAGAAAATCGGAAATAACTATTCCAAAGAGTATTTTCGCTATTACGTTCCCAACGCAACGTTTATTTTTCTGTCCAACTGAACCAGAAAAAGAAACGTTATCGAAAAGAAAAACGGCCGAGTAAAAAGAAATGCTTCCTCTATAGGAGTATTATTTATAACTAGTTCGATAACCGGTACTTCATACGGGACTCTATTCAGGAACCAGTTTTTGGGGAATGCTGTCAAACAGAGACTTCTGTTGAAAATTGTAATTTTTTTTTTAGAATAACGTAGCTCATCTTGAAATTATTCTTTGAATTATAAAAAAATAACAAGCGTCTTTTTCCCACGACGAAAAATTGAAATTTATTTTTAAAATTCAGAGTAAAATATCCACTACACTCGCGCATTTAAAATAAATATTTTTATCGTTTAATTAAGATATCGAATCGTTGCATATTTTATTTTCTCACTTGTTGCAGATTGCTGCAAAATTTATTGCACCCGAGTAACGCGAATCAATTATAATTTTTCGGAATATTATACAGGGTGTTCTACTACCGCTGGGAAAAATTTTAAAGGGAGATTCTAGAGGCCAAAATAAGACGAAAATCGAGAATATCAATTTTTCGTTTGAGGCTTCGTTAAAAAGTTATTAACAATTAAATTAAAAAATTTCAAATCATTCTGAAAAAATTATTTTTGACTGCGGGGGTCAATTATAAGCATTTTTGGTGAATAGACATACCTCCGAATTCCTATCCACTTTCTAGAAAAAAATTCGAGAAAATATGAAATTTTTCGTCAAAATTAAAAAATTTCAAATCGTTCTAAAAAAATTATTTTTGATAGTGGAGGTTAATTACAATCATTTTTGGTGAATAGACATATCCCCGAAATCTTGCGCATTTTCGAGAAAAAAATTCGAATAGGTAGACAAATTTTTCGACAAAATTTAAAAATTTCAAATCTTCCTAAAAAAATTATTTTTGGTCGCCTGTGTCAATTATAATCATTTTTGGTGAATAGACCTAACCCCGAAATCCTGCGCATTTTCGAGAAAAAAAATTCAATATGGGCGGAACTTTAAACGTTAACAACTTTTTAACGAAGCCTCCATCAACAAATAGGTATTCGTGATTTTCGCCATACTTTAGCGTCTAGAATCTCCCATTACAATTTTTCCCAGTATAAATTAACTTAGAGACACCATAGTTACTTAAACTTTGTTGTACATTAACAAAAATGAAACATATCAAAAAATTATTTACCACGTATGTGTCTCAGAGCGTGATTATAAAAATAATTATGACAATGATAAATACGATTTATTGGAAACATTTTCACACGTCTTATCGAAAAATTCTTGGTGACTTTCTCTTTTATCCGATTACAAATTAATTTATTTACCACGTGTTCGTATTTCGTGCCAAACAAGACAATTAAAAAGATAAGTTGTAACAAAAAGACTACGACTGAAATAGGTGGTTCCAATTTGGTAACGTGTCTCTTTTCAACAACGTAGGTATCATAAACGTGGGTTCGTAAACTCTTTCTTCCCACGATTGTAAACACGGTTTCTTTGCATCGAAAGCTTTCGCGAAATTCGTGCTTTCTTTTCTGTTGCGAGCGTGCTATGCAGTACAACGGTGCCGCTCTGACATTGAAGACATCGCGGTAAATCAGTCCGTGTCTAAACGTTTCATAGTTAAGACGGTGTTATCAGGATGACTTATTCTAATATCGAGTGGGCAGTTCATGCATGGTTGATGCACGGACGAGCTAACGGGGACACCGCAGAAGCTCGTCGTCTCTATGCGGGGACACCTTTCCTTTTCTCGCGTGACAAAATTCGGAAACCGGGAATGTTCGCACGTTACCGACGGTCTACGAAATATCGACGTTGAGGCGTGTATTATCGCAGAGGGATATCGTTTTCAGCGCTTGCTTTGAGTGAGTTTTTAGCATTCCTAAAATACTGCGAAACGGAACGTGTTCATATCTTGGGAAGGAAGAGTTTCCGGAGTTGTGTTTATTTATTCACGCTTGGGGAACGCGACGCGCCACCAGAGCGGGGCTATCCATTTCAACGTCAATGTAGAAGCAGAATTTAATTACTATTTTTATAACGGTTAAAAATACAATAAGAATACGATTCTTAATCCGTGGTCATTTTTATAATTATATTTGATTATTTTTGGACTGTGTTTATATTTACTATACTCTCAAACGCACGGCTTAACACGAGTTATCGGAAATATAAATTATGCACGTGCATACAATTAAACTGTTAGATAAATTTCTGCTGTTTAATAGAATGTATTCGTTTGTTAAAATTTCATTAAATGCGAATGATTTCGAATTTTTGAGCAGCAGTGTACGTAATGATAATGGACAACATCCTTATCTAGATAAAAATTTCAAATAACAAACAAAAGATGAAAAAGTGTATATCAGTTAGCAGTTCGATAAAAATTCAACTATTATTTAACTTGGATTTTTCATTATTAATTACTGGGATGATTATATACATACAGAGTAACATGCGTGTGGTTGAGTGTATTACATTATCTTACACGTACGATAACTGATTTTCCTCTGTATTCGCAGTGACTAAGTTTGGAATACTTATTGTACTCACTGTACCAGTACTTCCGTTTTTCAAACCGACGCAGGATACTGTTTCTATTGTCGGGTCTCTTTTTATGATACGGTTGTTGCTAACATAAACAGTTTTGTCACTGTGGTTGAGATATCGTTTCAAAGTCGATGGACATCCGATGACTCAACATAGTCACTACGGAATCAAAACGTACTATATTTTTAACGAATAACCAATTAGAAAACTATACCGAGTGTTCGGCCATACCTGGGAAAAATTTTAATGGGAGATTCCAGGAGCCAAAATAAGACGAAAATTAAGAATACCAATTTGTTGATGGAGGCTTCGTTAAAAAGTTATTAACAATTAAATTCAAAAATTTCAAATCGTTCTGGAAAAATTATTTTCAGTTGCGGGGGTTAATTAGAATCATTTTTGGTGAATAGACATACCCCCGAATTCCTACGCACTTTCGAGAAAAAAATTCGAGTATGTACTGAAATTTTTAGACGAAAAAAAAAATTTCAAATCATACTAAAAAAATTATATTTAGTTGCAGGGGTCAATTACAATCATTTTTGGTGAACAGACATATCCCCGAAATCCTGCGCATTTTTGAGAAAAAAATTCAAGTAGATGCTGAAATTTTTCGACGAAAAAAAAAATTTCAAATCATACTAAAAAAATTATATTTAGTTGCAGGGGTCAATTACAAGCATTTTTGGTGAACAGACATATCCCCGAAATCCTACCCATTTTCGAGAAAAAAATTCGAGTAGACGCTGAAATTTTTCGACGAAAAAAAAAATTTCAAATCATACTAAAAAAATTATATTTAGTTGCAGAGGTCAATTACAATCATTTTTGGTGAACAGACATATCCCCGAAATCCTGCGCATTTTCGAGAAAAAAATTCGAGTAGATGCTGAAATTTTACGACGAAAAAAAAAATTTCAAATCATACTAAAAAAATTATATTTAGTTGCAGGGGTCAATTACAATCATTTTTGGTGAACAGACATATCCTCGAAATCCTGCGCATTTTCGAGAAAAAAATTCGAGTAGCTGATGAAATTTTTCGACGAAAAAAAAAATTTCAAATCATACTAAAAAAATTATATTTAGTTGCAGAGGTCAATTACAATCATTTTTGGTGAACAGACATATCCCCGAAATCCTGCGCATTTTCGAGAAAAAAATTCGAGTAGATGCTGAAATTTTTCGACGAAAAAAAAAATTTCAAATCATACTAAAAAAATTATATTTAGTTGCAGGGGTCAATTACAATCATTTTTGGTGAACAGACATATCCTCGAAATCCTGCGCATTTTCGAGAAAAAAATTCGAGTAGATGCTGAAATTTTTCGACGAAAAAAAAAATTTCAAATCATACTAAAAAAATTATATTTAGTTGCAGGGGTCAATTACAAGCATTTTTGGTGAATAGACATATCCCCGAAATCGTACCCACTTTCTAGAAAAAAATTCGTGAAGATGTGAAATTTTTCGACAAAATTAAAAAATTTCAAATCTTCTTGAAAAAATTATTTTTGGTCGCTTGTGTCAATTATAATCATTTTTGGTGAAGTGACCTAACCCCGAAATCCTACGAACTTTCGAGAAAAAAAATTAAATACAGTCGAGACTTTAAACGTTATTAACTTTTTAACGAAGCCTCCATCAACAAATTAGTATTCTTGATTTTCGTCTTATTTTGGCCACTAGAATCTCCCATTGTATATTAATTTTTTAATATTCTTGTTTTTTTTCGTAATAATCTTGGACAAAATTATTAGGTTCGATTCAACGAAGATTATTCTTTTACGTAGATCGATTTCGATCGATGAGTGATATTGAAAAGCACGGATTTCCCCACTTGACTCGTCGAATATTTATATTAACATCTTGCTCTAAAAATACCGACTCTATTTTAATATTAATAATTATAAGTGCACCTGCAATTTCAAACTATATTCGAAATCAATGGCTTGCATTACACGTTACGAACATTTCGTAACAGTTCATAAATTCACGTTTATGACAAACGTACAATCGAAGCAATTTAATTGACAATTATCGCGATCGATTAGGCTACTATGTAATAGCGTCAATCGCCTCGAACGATCAACGATTATATGTTCCGAATGGTATCGTCGATCGTTAGTTCTTTTCCATTTTCCTTGCACTTGAACAAAGTCAACAAATTCATACGATTTCGTTGGTGGGACACGAAAACTATGTTCTATTTTAGGTTAGGGTTACACGGCTTTAACGTACTTTAATTTACCGGGCTTGAGGTAAATAAGTCCTGCCTTATCAAATCATTTTTTTCCCTCGTTATCTCGATAATAAATAAATAGGAAGATCGTACCTAGAGAATATTGTTTAAATATCGAGTTTTAATACTGCAAGATACATAACACTAGTAAAAAGATTCTTTGTCGAGCCAAACTCGTAATTTTAACGAAGAATTTCCGTCGAAGTTGAATAAAATTTTTGCCTGTCGTGCTTCGTCGTTTCGATCGGTTTTGCACACGGCATTATCGTCGGCGCGTGACCGACGCAGAAACCTGATTCTTTCGACAGTGAAAATCGTCATGGCGGATAACGATCTACCGTCTACGCATTTGCACACGGCATGGATCGTCCGTGATACGTATTGTCAGATAGCAGAGCCGCACGTTGAACGATAACGATTGATAAAAACTCGATGTCACGTAAAATGCGTGCACGTCGTTCAAGAAACTTATCTCGACGACGCCTCTGAGTTTCCAAACATCTCCGTTGTTTTCGACGGTTCGTTTCCGCGTCCGTACAATGAAAAACACAACTACACTTAACCCTCAACGATTCCAAAAGCAATTCCCGGAAGAGCACATAATATCTACAGCGTGATAAATTAACAGAACAAAACAGTTTTGTTGTATGATAATTAGTGACTCAATTTTTATAATCTTTTCGAAATCCTACGCAAATACACGAGTCAATATTTCATAGAAACTCTTCTACCGTAAAGAACGTTCGTTCTAGGTATATTTTGATGAATTTTTGGCGGCAATCGTGGTCGTTGGTCAAGCGGCCAATGCGCAAACGCGTTGGCTCGGTCCTCGCTTCGGATTCGACGAAACGATCGCAGCGCCGCGTCACTGGCTCTCATTGGCTCGCCGCGAGGAGTCTTGGGCGGCGCTTGTCCGTCACCAAATCGTTTTGCACGCTTGAAACGTCGCTAGTTTGTTCCTAGCCACGATCGCGGCGATGGAAAATCGCGAAGTCGACGATTCGTCGCGCGACGATCCACGGCGCGTTTGCTCGAACGTCTGCACAGGATCGAAGATCGAACGGAAGTATAACGATTTTCAATTCGTCGTGAAGCGACAGTAATATTAAAAAACAGAGATTTATTGCTTCTGCCCGAGCTGAGCCGTGTCTTGGAGAGATATAAAATCCATTGTAATAAGCAATCAATTACAAAATGGTTTAGTGAACCGTAGAAAAATCGTATTTAAAATGTGATTGTTCGATAATAATTAGTACATTCAACGCGTTGTTATTTTTCGTTACGTTATGTTTCTTTTTTTTTATAGTTTTACATTTAGTTTTTAGTTTTATCTATGTTTTGGGATTATGTAAACAATTTCACGGATAACAAAACAATAGTTAGAGGTTATCCGACTGTGTATATATTAGGTCATTTAACACCAGGAAGTCCATCGACTCTTTATGTTCAGTCTTTCACCGATCTTACGAGTAAGATGCATGTATTACGCTCACTTTCTAACGGACTTTTTGCACAGTGATAGTGACTGAAAAGGTTTCGAACCGTTATAAATAATTTCTGGTCGGAAATGTTACGAAGAACATATGATACAATATTTTGATGATTTCTCTAGCCGCTATTTAACTTCGATCTTTTAAAAGGATCGATATCTTCTTTTCGTGCGCAATTTCGTATTCGAATTCTGGTTGGTCGACGCGACTCCCAAACACAGATTTTTGTTACTGTTTCATGCGCGCGAATCCGTGTGTTTTTTTTATGTAAAATAAAACACGCTCGTTAGCGATAATTATAAATAAAAAGTCATAAAAAATATCTCGAAATGAAAAGTAGACAGTCGGCAGTTACTTTCGTACAAACGCGGTAACGCCTGTATAACATCAACATATATTAGTTCACGCGCATATAACCGTGAACATATTGTAAATAAATAATTCATTGTTAGAAAAATTGTTCACTACGCCGTATCGCGAAAACTTCACGGAAACGGTGAATAACGAATCTTTTAACAGTTTCGAAATTAGTTTCATTTACAAATCGTTAGGTACGTTTTACTTAATGGGAATTTGCATTTACGAAGCGTGGTTTACCCCAATTTATGCAGCCGCGATAAAATTTCTGTTGTCACAGGAAACCGTTCGTGGTATATTACGAGACGGAATCCGTTAACGGTTCAGCGTTGCACACGGCGTGAAATCGCCCTTTTCGGTTAGGGCGATCGCCGATTGTTGATCGAACCGTTCTTTAGACGAGCACCGTGCCGTGCGTTCCTCAGATCGTCGCGAGTTCGCGTCCAGACACTACGTAGCAGATCATTATGTATTTCGCCTTCTATAATAAAGTTTTCTGTTCGTTATTGTTATCTGTGCATATACTTTCGACCACAGTGCATCTCCTATTGCTATCCCATTAACAGCGAAGTAATTTGTTAAAATCAACACTTTGTTAATACAATTCAAACTTACGATACTCGAAATGAAATTCGAATGAAATGTTTAAAAAATAAGCATCCAAAATTTTATGGTAAAATTTGCAAAAGTTACAAAATTATTGTCTAGTTTGGCAATTTGTTGTTCGAGAATAAGATTTGACCAATTTTGGGTTCAAAATTTTTACACGAGACCCCTTCCCCTCCTTTTTAAGAGAAAAATAAGAGTTTTTATTTATTTGCAGATTCGAAGATAAAGCTGTGTACGGGTACGGGACGAGTATTCCGCCGAACAACAACGAAGTCGAAGAGAACGAAATATCGGCGCCAAAGAAGGTGATTTTCTGCGTCCACGGGAAACTTTCTGGCTGCTGTACGGTCGTTAAGGGTATGTCTGCCGACGAAAGTGCAGCCGCCGATTATAACAAAAATTCTTCCTGTAAGTTTCGCCCCTCTTATCGATTCCGATCTACCGTCTACGCTGTTCGGTAATTCTTGTCTTGTTTCTCCGTTGCAGCCTTGACGGAAGACCATTGTCACAGAGAAAGAGATGAGGAGATCGATAAAAAGGCAAGAAAGAAACTACTTCTTGCTAGTATGCTGTGCGTAATGTTTATGATAGCGGAAATCGTAGGTAATGCGCCACTAAACGTGACAAACCTACTCGCTGTTGCTCGAACGTTAACAATTTATCGTTACTTAAACTAGTGTCACGTCAATTATTTTTTAATTATTTTTTAAAAAGACAACCGTGAGACTACTTTATATTGGGATTCCGTACACATATTTACTTTTTTTTTAGGTTAGAATAGTGAAAATTGTATGAGCTTGAAATCCCTTTAAGTGGTTACTCTGGTTCAAATATGTATGCAAATTACTATTGTTATATCTTCTCAGACAGTTGATTGACCAGCGGTATATCATGTTTTATTAATTCATGTATACAGGGTGTTCAGCTAACCCAGCGAAAAATTTTAATGCAGGATTCTAGAGGCCAAAATAAGACGAAAATCAAGAATACCAATTTGTTGATCGAGGCTTTATTAAAAAGTTATTAACGCCTAAAGTTCCATCCGTACTGAATTTTTTTCTCGAAAATGCGCAAGATTTCGGGGGTATATCTATTCACCAAAAATGGTTGTAATTGAACTCCGCAATCGAAAATATTTTTTCCAAAACGATTTGAAATTCTTTTTTTCCGTCGAAAAATTTCATACCTTGAATTTTTTTCTAGAAAATGTGCAAGATTTCGCGGGTATGTCTATTCACCAAAAATGATTGTAATTAACCCCCGGAACCAAAAATAATTTTTCCAAAACGATTTGAAATTTTTTTTTCCCGTCAAAAAATTTAGGCATTTGATTTTCGGTAAGGAATTTTTTTCTCGTAAGTGGATAGGATTTCGGGGGTATGTGTAATGACCAAAAATGATTGTAATTGACCCCCTCAACAAAAAATAATTTTTCCAGAACGATTTGAAATTTTTGAATTTAATTGTTAATAAATTTTTAACGAAGCCTCAAACGAAAAATTAATATTCTTGATTTTCGTCTTATTTTGGCCTCTAGAATCCCCCATTAAAATTTTTCCCACCCGAACACCCTGTATACCACCCATACTTTGTCATAAATTCTCTTAATTCCTAACTTCTGAGCAGCAGTGTGTATTTTAAAGAAGAAAGAATACCCCTGGACGGAATTCCAAATTAGCGATTAGAATCATTTAAAAAGATTATTTCGTTATCGGTCACGATTTCATAACGTACAAATTAATGGCTATTTTTTATAGTCATAAATGTTGCCATCTCGATAAACGGTTTGAAAATAATCAGGAAGCAAAGTGACCAAAAAAGAGCAATATTTTCTGGATCACTTAATATCACGGAAGCGCAATTTATGAGCAAAAAGAGGAATTTCTTTCGCATCGTGAACATCGTTCAAGGGCATTCTTTATAACTATTTGCAATATCTAAAAGAAATCGAATAAGAAGCAAGGTAAACGGTTTTTTAGCTGAACAATCATGTTACAGGTGGAATATTATCCAACAGTTTGGCCATCGCAACAGACGCTGCGCATTTGTTGACCGATTTCGCGTCGTTTATGATCTCGTTATTCTCGATATGGGTTGCGAGTCGACCAGCGACGAGAAAAATGCCTTTCGGGTGGTACAGAGCGGAAGTACGTATACCTCACAGCCGTGCAATACAGATTTTGCACTCTGTATTAATCCCTCTGCAAATTAAGTTTAGGGATCATCTTATAGTTGACTCATCTAAGTCTGACATTATAGAAATTTTGTCCACTGCCCCTGTTGTTTCACGTCCAAACGAATATTTCTAACTATAACATTGTTAAATCGTTGCAGGTAATAGGAGCATTGACGTCGGTTTTGTTGATATGGGTAGTTACTGGAATACTGTTTTACCTGGCTGTGGAGAGGATCATTCACCAAAACTTCAAATTAGATGCGAACGTAATGTTAATCTCGTCTGCCGTTGGCGTTGCGGTAAATCTAGTGTTAGTGATATGTACCATTAAACTAAAATCCGTCCAACGATCGCCCGTCATTCAGGGTCGGGCAACTTTTATTCACGAATAACGAGCACAAGTTTTGTAAATGCGTAAAACTCTGCGTGACGCAAAGAAGAACATGTCCCTAAAAATTTGGGTTCGTTAATCGCGAATAAGATTTGTCCAACTTTGCCGTCATCCTAGCCGAATGATTATCGGTTAATGTTAGTGATCGGTTCTATTTCGCAGAATGGGTTTGTCGTTGCACCAACATGGGCACAGCCATGGGCATAGTCATGGGCACAGCCACGAACAGTCCAAGAAGAAAACGGACTGTGTGGAAAGCGGTAAAGTCGACAACGAGAACCACGATAAAAAGAACATAAACGTGCGGGCTGCTTTCATCCACGTTGTGGGAGATTTCATTCAGAGCACGGGGGTGTTCGTCGCGGCGTTGATCGTTTACTTCAAGCCGAGTTGGAGCATAGTCGACCCAATATGCACCTTCTTGTTCTCGGTGTTGGTGATATTCACCACGGTCGCGATAATCAAGGACGTGATTAACGTTCTGATGGAAGGTATACCAAAGGGATTCGATTACTCTCAAGTGGAGAGTACGTTCACGCAAATAGAGGGGGTCTTGAAGGTGCACAATCTTCGTATTTGGGCCCTCTCGTTGGATAAGACTGCATTGTCGGCGCATCTAGCGATAAAACCGGGAACTAGCCCGCACGACATACTACGCACGGCGACTAGGAACATTCACGACGAGTACAAATTTTTCGAAATGACACTTCAGATAGAAGAGTTCGACGAACGAATGGAGAATTGCAAACAGTGCAAGGCGTTATCGCAGTAAATTGCTCACCACCTTCGGATTTCAATAGGGGGCGCGCGACGAGCCGCGCCAGTGGCCAACTTCGACTCTCGAGACTCGAAAGGTCTGCAAGCGAGCTGAAAATAATGCCTTGGAACGAGAGAGCTGAGCATTTCCAGCCGCGTCGTACGCAACAATGACTTAGGAGATTGCCACATTTTCCACAACCGTGAAGCGAGAAATACTTTTTACCATGGATATGGAGCCTACTCCCATAAACTAACAGCCGATAACAATTGCTCAACAACAAAAAGTATAACGTTTCCTTTGATCGCGTTAGTTTTATTTCAATCGGTTGGTCTCAAAATCCAACGCACGTTATTATCGTTATTTATTTTAACAGTGACTTTCAGTGATGTGATCAAATTAAATTTTATATTCTCGAAATGATTTACTGAATATTTACTTTACTTCGAAATCGAAGAGTTATCGAGGTGTAAAGTGTTGAAACATGAAAGAAAAAAAAAAAAATGTATCCGAAGTACTTGTGTCGATTTATTTTCATTTTTATCTTTATAAGTTTCTATCTTTTAGATAGGTCTATTTTGTACCTCGTTTGTGGAGTAATAAGTATACGTACGTAGATCGAAAAATAAAAATGCGTGGGCGGTCGAGACTCGAAATTGTATGCCAGTTGACGCAAGTTGAATTTCAGCTGTATCGAGAGCGAGAAGGAAAAGCTCATATTCGCCTTCTTTCTCGAATACCCGAAGCTGCCCGAAGCTACCCGAAGTACCGAAGCTCACGTACCTACTTGCGGCTGTGCATCAGTGTACCGTGTGTACGTAAGTGGAGAGGTAGTTTCTTTGGCTGTGGCATCTGTCTGCCGTCTGGTAACACTGATTCACTGATTCCCCTCGAGCCGAATGAACCAATGATTCTCAGTGTCCATAACCTTTGATAAGATTTGTTTTGTGTGGAATAGTGTCATTTTGCAAGTACCGGGAAAGTAATCTGCCAAAATATTGAACATGTCAGAGGAAACATCGTTGAGTTTAGAAAACGATGCGAAAGATACGGCAACGTTGTCGGAATTATTCGACAAAGCGTTCGAACTTTTTAACGAAATAAATAAAACAGAGGAATCCACGAACAGTACAAAAGTTCAGGTATTGTTTTGCGCCTAAATCCTTTTTCGCCTTTAACGATTTCAATTAAAATTATTTTATTTTATTGTTTTACAATAGTCCGACATTAGACGGGCCATGAGTATGTTAGAAGATTGTACGAAACTGGTCTCCATCGTGGATATGTTTAGTCACAATGAAGGTTTCGAAGAAGTCGCTACAGAAAACATAAAGTATTTCTTGCTGCCAGCATTCCTCGGCAAGCTAGCCACAAAACTTTCTTGTAATACCAACGACAGAATGCACATTGTTAACGTGGCTGAGATTTATTTTGTGGATTTTCTGAAACGTGTTAAAAGTTATGGTTTGACTACCATTGATATACCGGATATTAAATCAGACAACGAGAAAGAAATCGCTTCGAGGAGAGTTAAATCAAACGTAGAATTAGTTACAGAAATGGTATGTTTATTATTTACACTTAATCGTCGAGAAAGGAGCTTCCAAAAAATGTTTGACCGTTTGGTACTTCGTAGGTATGTAGAAGAAATACAAAATTAGAGAGGTACAAGGAGCAAAAGGAATTAGAATCAAGTTTATCGGTTCTTCAAAGGAATATGTCGAATCCAAACATAGACGATGAAGTGAAGAGGGAATATTTTGTAGCTCTCATAAAATTGTATGTAAATTTGACATTAGAGGAACTAAGCTCGTTAGCGGCGGAGAAACCAATTCTGGAGCACATGAAAAAAACGGGAAAATCCGAAACTATGGCTTCACAAGCTTCGGAAAAGCGTAAACCACCTGCTCAAAAATTGCAACCAATAGTCATCACTAGAGACGAAGCTCAAAAGAAAGTATACGGAGCTGGTTACCCTAGTTTGCCTATTTTTACTGTTCAAGAATTTTACGAGCAACGAGTGAGAGACGGAGAGTAAGTATAGAAGAACTGGAACCATATAATTGCTTCCATCGATGTATTTTAACTCTTCAAATGTGTCCCTTAAAGCTGGCCGGATCCTTCGAAACGAAATCAAATGAATGCCAAGTCCTTACAAGATATGGCAAGCAGCGGTACGAACGATGACGATGTTGACGATATTAAAAAGGAAGAATTGCTCGAAGATGAAAATCCCGAGATGTTGAGACAGTTACGTGCCATGGACGAATATAAAGATACGCATAGACGCGGATGGGGTAATCGTGCTAATCGAAGTTAAACGTATAATGGTTACACGAGTTCACGTATCTTTGGATTGTGTAGTCATTATACGAATTTCACGAATTCCTTTTCGGATCATTATACATACTCGTAATGCGCATGCGTTCTCGTTCGGAGGTTGCCTTTTGTTAACAATTATAATATCAAGATTGTGTAATAATTCTAAATAAAAGAAAAAAAGTTATACATTTTTTACAGGCTGATGATTTTCATCTTTTTTCAAGTGTGTAACTTAGATTCGGGACGGATATCTCCGTAAAAATCTCATTTCTGGTCTCAACGCAATAACAATTTTTTATCGCGCATGCTTGAAGTGCCATCTAGCCTCGAAGACAGCGAACTAGTTTTGAAAGCAAAAGATTGCGGTATCTTCTAACGATAGTAATAGAGTACTGTTTCTTGACAAACTCGGGCATTTTATCGTCGAGGGCGAAGCTTTAGGAGTAGAAATACCAGACTGAGAATTTTGTATCTATAATAATTAGCAAATTATCAAATTCTATCTCGCAAGTTTCTAACAAAGAATAAATCTACGTGCAGTTCGATCTTTCGTAAATGATAACGTTTGTGTGATACGAATCAATCGTGATTCGTGGCCATCTGGTGGTGTTGCGCGTTAACCGACGTGTTGTCGCCTAAAAAACGAGAGGCGCAGGTGTCAGCTTGAAAACAACAATAACGTGAATCAGTGTAATACAGATACAGGTGGGAGTCGTATATGCGTCAGCAACAGGTTGCGGAGTCGCGAGAACACGTTCTCACCTCCTTCCTTTTTTTTTTTATCTATTCTCGACGTAAGCTAAGCCCGGAGAAGCGGGAGTTACGCAAAGACGCGAATTTGTTCGTCGCACTTCCGAGGCAGGCTCGTTATGTCGTATTTAGGTCGACGAATCGGCGGTCTCGCTCACGATGGGCGCGATTCGAAGGCACGCACGGAATATATTAGTTCTCGGAAGTAGTGGATAGCCTCGAAATATTGTTCGCGCGTAAATCTGTCAGTCTCGTGAAAAATAATCGTATCACGGATCCGGGCGCTTCCTTTGTGCGTGTGCTGTTCCGAGTGTCGTGCTACGTCGGTCCGTCGCCAATTTAGAATTTATTTTGGGAATAAGATGATCGCGCAGACGTTCGTATACCACACACGGAACAAGCCTGTCCGGAAAGGTACGTATCCGCTTCATTCACGGATCCCTCGTTAATTTCGTTTCGCGCGTCGAACGGTTTACTACGAGGAGGTTAGGCACGTAAAGTTTCTTTTTCCCCCCCCCGGATTCGTTGTATATCCGTTTCGTGCAACGAGATTACGTGCGTGCAGCTGTGGGTTTGCACGCGCTCGCTGGCTCGCATTTATTTGATATGGAAATTATGCATTTATCTCGGCACGCCGTTGGAATTTATTTCAATATTTATTTGTTTGCGTTTCGCGCGACTTCTCTGCACCGTCGTTGTTTAATCGTGTCAGTGATGCTTCCTCGAGGCGATGCGTATGTTAATTCGATTTGTGTCCTACTTTGGAAAAATGATTATCAATTCCCGGAGATCGATCATCGCTTAAATAGATTATCGTGCCAAAGATTCCTACCACTGTTCCCGTGGACATCGTCGTGCGTCACGTACGCGTGGCTATTTGCGCTTTTATCTTCCCGAATTATCGTTGATAGATCGGGAACAAAAGGTACCGCGTCAGACGGATTTAAGGTGACTTAAAAACTAACATCAAGATACCATTATTTCAGACATCGATGAGAACTGCTTCTAAATTGCGAATCTAAGTTGTCCAGGCTCGAGGAACGATATTTTGGAAACTATGGAGAGGCAGCAGGGAGAAGGTGCATACGTAGATGGTGATAATAACCTGCTAGATTATTGGGAGGAATGGAAGCTCTTGGACAACTATCTCGAAGAGGAGTGTCCACGTACCTACGATGGTAGTTATCTTTGTTACCATTGACTTTAACTTGGCAATAATCGTTTCAAAGAACAATGAACATTCGTGGTTTTAGATGGAGAAGAAGAGGCGGAATGGTTGCGTACAGCCGGGCTGGGGCAGCTGACCGAAGCATGGAAAGCCGGACAGGAAGTGCAACCGGAAGAACTGGGGGCTGCACTGCGTCCCTTATCGCGAGCGCAAGCGGAGGCGGTGAAACGTCGCGTTAGATCTCTTAATCACACCGTGAAACAGCGTTTTAATCAGCGACAGCGGGTTCGCAAGCCAGACATTCGAGACGTCTTTAAAGACGTGGAGGTACGGATCACGAGCGACGCGATGTCGCAAGACTAAACGACCAAGCAGTAAATTGTTTCTTGTTACTACCTTAGGCGTCCAGTACGGGGACAAGGTCGCGTAGCGCTACGCCTGATTCTTTAGATTCCATTCCAGGTGCGACGCCAGAGAATGCCTCGCCACCATCGCCATCGACGGTCGCCGTTGTCGACACGCATTATACAAAGTAAGAATCCCGCGCTTCGACGATATTACACAGTCTTCAATGATCTTGAAACATGCTAAGAAGCAAGGTCATCGAACGTAATTACCTTTGCTACAATATATTTAAACAACGAATTATGTTGCAAGTTTAATGATACTAGTACAAAGCATAATAATAATGGGTCTGCTGGTTCAACAGATAAAACTCGTCGGTAAAACTTATGCAACAGACCTTGCGTTGAATACGATACTATTAATCCTTTTAACAGTCTGCACTCGCTGGTTTGTTAGTAGATAATTAATTTGAACAGGATGTTTAAACGATAAATTATCGCCATGTTTAAAGTAGGATTAGGTAGATAAGACTGACAAGGTTAAGTAGCAGAGCCAAGACCTTGTATAATATTACTTATTATCGCGTATGGCTTCTTTTTATACTAAGAAACTCGATGACCTTTCTCTTCGATTGTGTTTTAGGTAAATAATTATCCTTTCTTTTCCAAAGCACCGCCGTACCGAACTTCGTGTCGGTATTTCAGCGAGCATCGAACGAGGGTAAAGAAACGGTGCGCAGAACACCCAGTGCGCCGTCGACGACCGCGCACACGGCGCCAGGTCCACCGCCGACGCCATTGCCCGTTCAAGAGATCTTCAGACGCGCTGGGAACTGGTTGCGCGGAGACGTCGCGAACGATTCAGGTACTGGGACCATCGTATAGCTCGTAACGGAATTTAATTACGGTGATTCGTAGTCGAAATCGGCCGCACGGTGATTTTAGAATCGCAACGTAACGTGTTTGTATATCGTTTATTCTAAAAATCATTGGGCGGGCACATTTTGATTGTGAGCCACTGTAGGTGGAACTCGATCCACGCAAACGATACGTTCAATTGCAGAAGGTATTCAGCTAACAGGATATCACAGGTTAGGAACTATACACGTTTCGAGGCCGACTATACAAAGGCGTAGCGGCAGCGATCCCAGCGAAGTGGCGAACACGAGTTTGGGCAACGAGTCCATCGAAAAGTTGAACATATCCAAGGATTCGACGTTAAGGTAGACGCTGAAATATTTCACGTACGTCGAATTGTCAGGTTTGCGGTCATGTTACTCTCTACTCTCTCTTCTTTTAGGAGAAACTCTGGCGGTCACGCGACGGTTACTCGAAGCCACAGCAGCTTGTACGGTTTGACGAGACCGGCTGACGAGGGTCTGATAACGCATCCTCTGAATCGCACGTCGTCCCATGGGCATTTGAGTTTCGAGGAAGTGTGCAGAGCGAACGAAGTAAGGTCGCAGCCATGGGCGGCGAAAACTCACGCGTCGGACGACGCAGAGAGGCGGATAGGGGTCGAAATGTTGTCGCAACGAGATCTGACCAGGTTGCAGCCACTATTGTGGCTCGAGTTGACCGCAGTCTTCGATAAATATAACGTACCGTTGAAGAAACGTAAACCGAATAAACGTCGAACGAAAGGTTCGCATAGACGATCGATGATCGGAGATCACCGAGCATAGACCTTGTCACGCGATTAACGTTACTGTGTTCGTAGCTGGGAACTTATTCGGCGCTTCGTTATCGACTCTGTTGCTTCGCGATAGCCAGTTGACGTCCGAGGAGAGCAATATACCGCTAGCGTTCCAAAAGATTCTTAGCGAATTGACGAGACGCGGCGTGAAGGAGGAGGGAATTCTTCGCGTCGGGGGACACAAACAGAAAGTACGTACGCGTTTTTAAAGTAATCGTCGCGACATCCGGTCGGTCGTTGCGTGTTTCGTTCCCTTCGAATAAATTCTGTTGGGCTGGTTGTGTGTCCAGGTCGAGGCGATATGCACGCAGTTGGAAACGGATTTCTATAGCAAACCCAAAGAGATGGATAGGTTGTTCAAGCGCATGTCGACTCACGACTTGTCGGCGGTTTTAAAAAAATTGGTCCGCGATCTGCCGCAACCGTTGCTCACCATCGAGCTTATCGACGCTTTCTACCAAAGTCATGGTAAGTAAACTATACTCGAACCACGGACGAGGTATACGAGTAGATCTTACGTTCAATGTATTTTTATGGGGCTCTGGAGTCCCATTACCATTTTCGTGTCACTCGCAACTTTACCAACACGTTATACAAACGAACACAAGAGATGAAGAAAAGAGAATTTTTTTCTCGAAAATGGTTAGGATTTCGAGGGTATGTCTATTGACCAAAAATATTGAACGATTTAAAATTTGTCTTTCGTCGAAAAAATTTAGGCATCTACTTCCTGTCGATGTTTCATAAAAATTCGTTTATGATTTTTAGTCATTTTGTTTGACGCCCTATAGAAAAGTTGTCTAATACTTTTCTGTAGGTATCCATGAGCTCTACTTCAGAAATAAAGTTCAATGAAATACATTCAATATTGTAGCAATTATGGTCGTTTGAAAATTACTACAGCTGTCTGCCCATAAGTACTCAGTGAATAGTTTCTCAACTGACCGCCTCCGTGAGAAGAGGTCGCTAAAGTCACCTCCGAATGTTGAGGTATGGCAGTCAGATTGGGCCACGAAAGTCCGTAAGGTGAAAGATGTACTCGTATACCTCGTCTGTGCTCGAACGAACGATGAATAAATTCTTACGCGTTGTTCTTTTTCCCCGTTGTTTAGTAGTGAAGGATCGCCAAGAGTTGTCGTACTCTTTGAATTTGCTGGTGCTACTGCTACCAATAGAGCATCGTTGTACCTTGAAAGCGTTAGTGACGTTCTTGAACGTGGTCGTCGAGAACCAAGCGTCAAACAAAATGTCGATCCATAACGTAGCGATGATAGTGGCACCGTCCCTGTTTCCACCGCGGTACGTTCATCCCCGCGATCGAACCGATCTTACCGCTCAGGTCAATATGGCCGCCGTTTGCTGTCAGGTGACGGAGGCTCTCCTCAGCAACGCGGAGAAACTGTGGTACGTACCGAACGATCTTATAAATCAGATGCACAGACAGTCCGTGGAGGAAAGGTATCGAAAATACAAGAAAAAGTATTGATGACGGGGATCTGTCGCGCGACATTTTCTTGGTTAGTTTCCGACAATGGTGCAGTTTTCAGATGGAGCGCCATGCTCGATCGATTAGTTTCGTAAACGTTTTTAATTCACGTCCGGTCGATCACGATGATCGCTGACGTACGCAAGTGCCTAGATTTTGTGGTGCCTTGTACGAGACCAGGGATGGGCATATTTAAATAATTTTGTTATTGAAATACATCTAAAATACATGTGTTCAATGGCGATGAACAACTTGATACATCGAGTTTCGTAACGATCAACGTTCGTTCGTATTTTGTACACGTTCCTGCTGTTGAATATTAAATACTCGTGTAATTTGTATTGGGATGCATCGTCGAGTATCGAATACATTACTTTGTATTCGGTTCCATCGATGAATAAAAAATACATTATCGCCTCGGATCGCTTCTATATGATAATTAAGAGTTTATATTTCAATTTTTTTTTTTTTATGAACAGATGAACATCGAGAACAGCATAGATTTTTTTAAACATTTACAAATTACGTTATTCGCTCGTAAACGATTTATAAATGTATGAATTTTTTTTATTACTTTTATAAACATTCATGAATCTTTTAATGAATTTACGAATTTAGGGTTTCGTTAATTTTTGTTTTCAGGGAATGTATTCGATGAATTTTAAGAACCCCTTAAATTCTGTTGCGTAATAAAATGTTTAAATCGATGATTTATAAAGTGCACGGAGCATTCGATTGCAAACGGAATATAAATTTGTAACTTGTGATACGAATACTTTTTTTTTTAAATACAATTTGCCCATCCCTGCGTGAGACATCCCGCGAGTCCGGTGATGATTACCATAATCTAATTAAATATCGTGGTGTTGCATGTCTCGAGGTGCAACACGGTGCGTTCGTAATTATTCTCCATTTTGGACGTCGTTCGAACGCGCAGGCGCAAACGTGTCCGTCGCGTTCCAATCGGTGATGGAGATTCGTGGGAAGTTTGGTCATGCGCAATGGAGCGCATGGTCATTGCCGTTATTTCTCAGATTGACCAAGAATGATCAGTTTTCTTTATTCATTACAATTGAATAATTATTTTTGTTCATTGCAATGTTGTATCTAGTGTATAACTTGAAGGAAAACAAATATAGTCATCCCTTAAAGCATCAAATTAAACAAATATCGTTTTTCAAAGCAGTCAGACTCGAGCATGAGCGTTAAGGGGTTAACTAGAATTTTGGGTACCGTTGGATCCCAGTAAGGAACAAAATTTAAGGAAGTTACAGGGAAAGAGACAAAAACAAAAAATTTCCTCTTAATCTACACGAGTATAGCTGGAGAAATACGTAGGGGATCTTGGATAAGTTAATTTTTGTGCGATTGGCGAGCATTTGAAGTAGAAAGTTCAATTTTGTACAAAACAGAAGTTCCCAAAATGCACCTCTTTTTGCGCTAAAGATACATCTATGGTAGCAGATAACAGCTAGCTCTGACGTCAGCTTTCGCATGCGCAGAAAATTCCCTCGAATGTCCATCATTGGTTCCAATAGCACAGCGTGGAAACAATGCAAATTCAAACATAAACTACGAACGCTCAACGACGATCGTTCATTCGCAGTTTCTCGCGTTACAGCGAAATTATCTCGAGTGGCATTTTATACATTACAGCATTTCTACGTATAAGTACTTTAATTTATTACTAATACCCATTGCGTGGAGCCTCAGCGAGTATCGCGTAGGTGCATATTATTTGTTTATTTTCAATCTTTCTTTTTTGTTTGTTTTGTAACATTTTTTACCCGCCAGTGTGTGTGTGTGTCGGCGATTCCGCCGATATCCGTGCAACCATCCTCGAAGTTAACGTAAAAGGAAACGAACGTTCGCGAGCACAACGGCGAAGAAACTAACCGAAAATCCTGGTGCGTCTCGCGAACGTCTCGTTTCCGTTTACGTTCTCGTCCTGTTCTCTGATGCGCCATATTACTTTAAGTAATTGTACATACTGTATTCCGTAAAATTGTTACATTTGCGTCAATAAAGTGCCAAAGAAAATACTTCCCTGTGGATCTTCGATCATGTTCACGTTCTTCGTTTAGGGATTGGAAGAGTTGGAACATTCCTAGCAAACGGACCAATCCAACTAAACGTAAGAGACGTAATATAAAGATATTTGCAAAGCAAAGAACGTGGTTTTCTAAAAGCAAACCGAGTTACAGATGTCTTAAAATTAACATATAATTATGAGCAATGTCATATTATTAACTAAAAATAAAATAAAAATACTGTACAGCAATTGGAAGGGTAGAGAAGATTGTCGACATTTTGTCGTAGAAAATATCACAGAGGCCATTTGAAAATTAATCACAGCGTCAATTTTTAAGATTCCATTACTGATGCTTACACGAATTACATTGAAACCACTCGGAGGCATGACACACATTTTTTAATCTTTTTTTATAACATACAATACTATCAATATTTTATATTTTCAAGAAGAGTAACTTTATTGGACATCTGAGCCATTACGAATTTAATCAATGTACCTAACAGGAAATATTAGCAGAAATAGCAGAAATTTCATTCGATACATGTTTAACAAATCAGCATTCGACTACCTGGCATTTTGAACAGAGTACAGTCAATAATTTCCACCTGTGAATCTGTCGAAATATACCTAACCCTACTTTTTTACTGTAACTTTACAAGTTCATAAAAAAATAATGAAATGCATATTAATAATGTATTGAATTAAACGAATCGAATTACGTATAATTCACCCCGATTGGTGAACGGTTCGTTTGTTAGGAATATACCCAAGAGTTGTTAGGTTATGTTCGCATACACGAAGTGGACATCTAGATGAATATACCTCTTTTTTAACAAGTACCGTTAAAAACGAGTTCTTGCGTGTCTCTTTATAGCGATGTTACGTTGTAACTAAATTACCATTCGCGAGATTGTGTTTACGCAACGATCGAGTCAGCGTACGGACGCGATCACTCGTTCGAGATCGACGTCCCCGATAATTGGCGCGAAAAGATCTCCCGCCAATTCCCGTGGACAGCAAGCGGTCAGAATCGGAAGTACAAGCATGATCCTGGCCAATCTGGGCGAACGTCGTTCGGCACGAGCATCCAGATGGCGAACCAGAGTCTCCACGGCGGTGTCCGTTGCTTGAGACGTCAGACGGATGCCATTCGTCGTCTCAGCGATCTCTGGATTTCGAGAACGAACAGCTTAACTCGTACCGTGACATGATCAGCTTCATCGAGAACTGCAGATTGTTTTCATATTTTTGTTTCGACTTTTTCAAAACGGGACACCTTCCTGGCGCATGCGCAGTCCGCTATGCTCGATATTATCAGAATTGGAAAACTATTTTATCAACGAGAGGTGATGCAGGTCGGGGCATTCGAAGCTCGTATGAAATTTTCAAAATTCATAGTTTAGGGAACCTTCTTTTACAAAATTAAATAGCTCGTCGTCCCACGATAGAGGTTATACCTTAATTTTGTAACCAATGTTACAGCAAAGAAATAGTAACGATAATCGGAATATTAAGATTTCTTAATTTCTTACTGTGACAGTTTCACTGAAAAAATATGAAAACAATCGTATACCACGAAGTTTGACTAATCGAAATCAGTTAACCCTTCCCACTACGATTTTTATTAACACGAACATCCAGCAATATCGATGCAATTTTGTGGTGAAATATATATTATAAATATATTATAAATATATAGTATAAATATATACGAGAGTGCAAGGGGTTGATTATTACGCGACGCAGGGCATTTACCAGGTCGGCAGAGAATCAGAGTCTCCAGAATCGATATCTCGATTCGATCGAGGCGCAGTTTCAAGATGGTGGACCGTGCAGCGACGAGGGCGCCGTAAGCGGTGGCGGTGTCGTTCCCGGTCGACGCGTCTCGTTTTCGAAAGTTCGAGAGATCGATCGGCCAGATCGCGGCCCGCAGGAGGAACGCCGCCGCCCACCCTCTTCGTAAAATCCGATTCTGCTCGTCGACGTCGAGCATCGAGAACTCGCGATGCTGTCGAGCTGCACGCACGGTCGCGAGAAATATCTGGGCAGCGATCTCGTATCGCATCGTTGGCCCTGCGAACAACCGTTAACCAACCCTTACTCAACCCTGACCCTAAATTATTACGTTCAAAATTCTTCGTCTGTACCAGCGGCTATGATCCTCGATGCTCGAGCTGGATTCGACATCGAGGAGAAAAAGAAGCTGCTCGTACCGACGCCATCGGTGCGATAGATCGTCGATCCTATTTCAGATTCGCGCGAGGGAGCCACGGTCGTCGACTCGGACGAGAGACACTTTCGTCCAGGATCGTTGCTCGGGTCCCACGCGACCCTGGAATCGCTGTCGATCATCGCTGCGATTCTGTTTCGAACGCGTGGTCCTCGTTCTTCCTGCACCGCTAGGGAAACGAAACACTTTCGACAATTCCAGCGAAGCAACTTTACTCGCGAACCTACATTGCATCGGTTACTTTTTGGTTAGATGTGTTTGTACATTTCCGTCCACGAGCTCCCGAATGCGGAATAAAAGCTTCGAAACGAGATTCACTGTCGGTGCTATCGCTACTCTCAGCTAAAAATAATTGACGGCGTCGAGCTCGCCCGAGCACCGAAGGGTGACTGCCGTGTGCTGGACACGCGCCATTGTTTGCATCTCGTTTCGCTTGTTAGCCGCTGTGACGCGCGTGATTCTTCGATCCGAAACAGGACGGAGAGCAAGCTCTATTATAAGTAGTACGTTAAACTATGTATGGGTGTTCTATACATCCGGTTTTGAGTATTCTAAAAAATACTGGACACTATCTTGCGATCAATTTTGTGAATTGGTGATATATTTTCTGTCGGTTTTTGTGTCGTTTTCTCACCTGCAGTGTTCATGCCCACGGTGAAGCATTTCTTTAGGCGACAGTGAGGGCACCAGTTGCGTCTGGCTTTGTCGATGGCGCACGTCCCTGCGCCGGCTGGAACCGGAAGCAAGAGGGTCAGAAACTACACGACGCGAGCCATCGATGTCTGAATATCCACTCGAGAGTTTCACTCTTGAAGTACTACATTTAATTAACCTCCAATAACTATGGACGAGCAGAGCTAAATAACCTGAAAATTATAAAAATGACTACTTCAACGAATTTATTTCGTTTTTAAGTGGTGAAATTCTCCGGTGGATCAGACACGAGGCAGTCGCGAATTCGAGGAGAAACAAAGTGTTCGCACCTATGCAGGTGAAGAGGGCGCCACGACGCACGGATCGTTTGAAGAAGCACGAGCAACCGTCGCAGCAATAGACCCCGTAATGTTTCCCGTAGGAACGATCGCCGCAAACCTTGCAAGCCACTGGCGTGGGAAGCGTCCTTCCTGTTTCGAAATCAGTCGAAAGATCAAAGGACAATGTTAAGTCATAGAGGGGTTTACTGACCCAAGAGCGTACAGCATATGCTATACACCGTTGGAAAGGTCTTGCCAAGGCGAATCGACTGATACCATTTTTAACTTCGATATCAGATGGGATAATGTCGAAAAATGGCCTCAAACTTCGAGATTTTGCGGTTTTGAACAAAAGAAACCGGTAGTAAAAGCCCATCCGGCCCGAGGGACCTCGGGTAGGCACCTGAGGAAAAACCGAGGGGTGTAAGCGATACTCTAGCAGATTGGGACGGCAAATGTGCCCCACCACCTTCATTTCAGTGCCGTGTTGGGCCTGCGTTTGCCGCATGGGCCCTGTTCCAAATGCCCAGGGCGAAATCGCTAATGGATCAGTTGTTTTTCATGAACATAATATATTCATGGTAGACAATTCGCAGGTATAAGTTGGGAATGTGCAGGTTAGTATTTTCGCGGTACACCTCTGCCTTTAATTTTCCCCACAAATTAAAAATCGAGAGGTTGACAGGTCTGGGGATCGTGCCGGCCATTTGTTACTTCCTGATCGACCTGACACCTCTCAATTTTTATTTGTGGGGAAAATTAAAGGCAGAAGTGTACGGCGAGAAACCAACTACCAAACTTGGCATGCAAGAACGTACATATAAGAAGAGCTTGCTCTGTAATAGATACAAATGAAATTTGCCAGGTAGTGTCATCACTATTGCAACGATTTAGACTATGTATCCATGTTCAAGGTCGCCATTTTGAACACTTGTAGTAGCAGTGCCAAAGTATCCAAGTGTTCGAGGAGTGCTTTGAGACAATTTATTTTCTATTGCAGTTGACTTTGGGTGACCTTGAATGACCTTAATAATAAGTCATTGTATTCACCTTGAAACATTTTATCAGAATGTAAGTAAAACAATATACTGTTCTATTTAAAAAAAACCAGAGTTGACCTTCATATCTCCTTGACGCCTCCACCAACAGAAAAATTGGTAGTACCAGATTATGAGCCCCCCCCCCGATATCAAGTAAGTTTGGTCTAATGCATTTTCTCCTATCTTCAAAAGCAAGCAAGTTATTCAGGTGACCTGTTTAAAATGCCCCACCCTGTATGGGTGACGTGGCAGCCAAAGTGTTAAATATGGAATCTGACATCCGTCACAATTGACGGCTTCCGTGAATCTAGTGTTAAAGCCACGGATCTCTGGTACTCACCCATTTTCTTGCAAATTTCTTGGTCAGTCGTGGCCAATCTATCAAAGGTCGTTGGTGGAGGATCGAGGGCGAAGACCGGAGTGAGAGTCGTCGGTTAAACGAGGTGTCGCGTCGTCCAGCGAAGAACGGAGACTGAGACCAAGGTGTCGAGGCGATCGCGAGGGTAGGTTTGGTTTATCGACGAGCAGCGAGGTCGAGAGACGGACAGACGGGGGGTTGGGTTTGACGCGCGCGAGTGTCACTTGGGTCGTCGGACCGCCGTGTGATAATATTTGCACGGGGCAGTGACGAGGCGCGAGGCGATCCGTTCCACGAAGGAATCGCGACAGCTCGAGAGGGGCTGTCGGGACGTTTCGCGTGATTCGTGACAAGCCGTGATATCGAAAGCTGTTCTCTTTATTGCGCGTCGCAAACACTAATTATACAGGAACTGTACAGGGGACCGATCGATCCACGACGAAACTCGTTCGAGCTAAATAAGATTACTCGGTTCCACGTCCTCCCTAATCCTCCAACCCGCTATAATCGTCTCTTTGTAGCTACAACCAGAAATGGGCAAAATTCAACGAAGACAGAATTGAAAATTTACTAGCCATAACTAGCTTGCTGGTAAATATTCGTTGCTCGAACCGAATTTTGCCCCTCTCTGCGCTCGCCTCGAGTATTTGAGTATTCGAATAAATAACGAATTATTCTAACGTTACGAAGCGACTCTGTCGACAAGGCATCCATTTTCCGCGAGTTCACCATAATTGTATATTATAAATAGAAATAGGAAGTCTTTATTTTTCGTATTCGTATCTACAATTTATTACAAAAAAAAAAAAGAGAAAAAAACAGGCGAGGCTATTCAAGTGGACAGTACTCTGTATGTGTACATAGAAATTTTTTAAATCGATAATTCTGTGATCTATAATATATATTCGTACATGTGTGTTATGCATGCATGTATAACTTATGAAACTATGCAACGATCTGCCTCGATATATTTTACACCGTACGGTTTTAAGGTTAGGTTGGAAAATCCTCCATCTTGTTTTCCTTGCTCGTGCACTTCAATTTTTGTCTTTATAGTCGTTAAGTAGCGTCGAATGGTAATAAATTTACAATTATACGAGATATGGTTAGGAGTTGTCGCTTAACAAAGCTCCGATGAAAACTGTTTGTAAACCTTTCCGTCCCAAATGGCTCCATCTTTAATTTTAAACTTGATAATTTTGCATTAACGCCTGAAGATATAATAAATAGCATTTGATAGCTAATACTTTCAGGTGAAACGTGTTTATTGCGATAATTAATTTGGGACGGAAAGGGTTAAAATACAGGCTCGAAAGAGTGAATGATCTCGATGGTCGCACTATTCAGATACTAGGAATATCCAGATACTGGATCGGCGCATAAAATATTCGAATACTCAAAGTACAGCGAGACCTCGAATTACGCGGATTCGGCAGATTCGTGGATGCACCCTACCTTACGCCCTAACACATACTCATTACGTATCTATTTATGTATTTACACATTAAATAATGATTTTATTCCCCCAATTTTTCTTTCAACACGTTGACTGCCACACCCAAACGCTTCAAATTGTCTACGAATAACGATACTCTTTCTGGACAATTGAAAACTGGAAACAATTTGTCGTGGAACTGTATCTTTACAGGCTCTTTAAAATTTCAGTGTCCAATCAAGATTTATTTTTTTTACCTCATCAGTGAAAATTTGTGGCAGTCAATGTGTTAACAAGTACACGTCGAAACGTTGAACTTCCATTCGCTTTTGCAACGATGATTGTACTCTAAATGTATTTGCAAGGAGAAACGAAAGATCCAGTCCTGTCAATGATCAATCCTGTCAAAGATACAATTTGCTTGCGTGAAATAATCCTCTATATACAATTCGACTTGCGCGGAAACCTATGGAGCGAATTAACCGCGTGAGTCGAGGACCCACTGTATTCGAATAGTACTCAAATGGTCAAATATTCGAACAGTATTAAAATAATCAAGAATTCGAACAGCATTCAAATCGTCAGGTATTCGAACGGTATTCAAACAGTCAAGCGTTCGAACAGTATTCGAACAGCCAAGTATTCTAATAACATCCGAACGATCGAGTATTCGAACATCATTCAAACGGTCAAGTATTCCAACAGCGTTCGAACAGTCAATCGTTCGAGCATTGTTTAAATATTATTCAAACGGTGATGTATTCGAGTAGCATTCGAACGGTACTCGAACACACGAATAGCATTCTAATAGCATTCAAACAATCAAGTATCCGAACGGTATTCAAACAGTCAATTATTCGAGCGGTATTCGAGCACCAAAAATAGTCAGCTATTCGAACGGTATTAGCGTCGGCGCAGTACAGTACTCGAATGGTATTCGAACAATTCGAAAATTCGACGCGTAAAAGTCCCCGATACTCGGTCGTCGTCGATAATAACGAATATCTTTTCTGTACGCTTGCACTACCGACGTTCCCCGTCTCCAGCACATTCGATACATCGTTTTTAATTATCGTTTCGTCTCGCGGGTGTCTCGTGGACCGAGTTACGAGGACGCCAACAGTTTTGCGGCCGCCGTCACGTGATGCTGATGATGATAGGGCGCCTCCTGGCTCCCGTAATAAGTCTGTTGCTGGTGCTCGCTGGTCGACACGCCCAGCTGATGGGGATGATGCTGGTAGTACGAGGAATAGGGTTGCCCGACGATACCGTCGCAGCTCCGGGGCTCCGTCTTCACCGTAGCCACGCTTCCGGTCGCCAGCAGCGACGTGTGCCCCAAGTAGACGGGTCTGTCCGTCGAGCTGGACGCGCCCCCCGACGACTTCGACGCCTCGATTTGATGCTGCTGTTGCTGCTGATGCTGCTGCTGCTGCTGTTGCTGATGTTGTTGCTGTTGTTGTTGTTGCTGCTGCTGCTGCTGGCTGCTCTTCAGTTCTAAGAATCACGAAAGCAGAACGGTGTACGGTTGAGAGTATCAGGTGTATCTCTCCAAAGCGTTTAATCGAATTCTTTTTTAGGTTAGGTCTGGGTCAGAATCTCAGTATCTTTAGGTTAGGTCTGGGTTAGTACCTCAGTACCTTTAGGTTAGGTCTGGGTTAATATCTCAGTATCTTTAGGTTAGGTCTGGCTTAGTACCTCAGTATCTTTAGGTTAGGTCTGGCTTAGTACCTCAGTATCTTTAGGTTAGGTCTGGCTTAGTATCTCAGTATTTTTAGGTTAGTTCTGGGTTAGTACCTCAGTATCTTTAGGTTAGGTCTGGGTTAGTATCTCAGTATCTTTAGGTTAGGTCTGGCTTAGTATCTCAGTACCTTTAGGTTAGGTCTGCGTTAGTATCTCAGTACCTTTAGGTTAGGTCTGGCTTAGTACCTCAGTATCTTAAGGTTAGGTCTGGGTTAGTAGTAACTTACTAATTCTAAGTGATAGTGAACACTTTTTAATATGGTTGCATCGCCTTTCAAAGCTGTCGAGGAATGCCATCGACTCGTGAGTACGTGGAAAAGAGGAAGGGTGATCGTTTTGCTTACCGTTGGACGGCGAGGAGGCGGTCGAGACGGCGGTTGCCTCGTGGTCCCCGGCGGTGGGTCTGGCGTTTGGTTCGGGCGTCTTTTTCGGTTTGCGTTTCCGCGTTTGTATGCCGTCCTTCCGCATCGCCAGCGGTCTGTTCACCCCGTGCAGCTTGAAGTAGAGGCCGCACGCGTTGCAGACCGGCTCGCCCTCGTTGTTGCGCCTCCAGAGCGTGGTGGTGCGGGTCCCGCAATTCGTGCAGCACAGTCCCAGCCGCCTGGTCGCGGTCTGAAATCCCAACATCCGTTCCATTCGTGGATCGCGCGACGAGTCGCCGTCTACGGCGAAAACTCGATGATGCGGGGACAGCGGAGAACTGGACGTTTCTCCTCCGGATCGCGCGCACCAGCACGGACCGCACCGCGTCTCGGACGACCAACTTACCAGCCGTTTCGAGGGCTTGATCAACGGTCTGTTCATTCCGTTCATCTTGTGATACAGTCCGCACGCGTTGCACAGATAGTGACCGGTGCCGTCCCGTCTCCACAGCGGCGTAGAGATCGCGCCGCAGTTCACGCACTCGCGCCCCTCGCCGAACTGAAAGTCCATCGCTGTGTCTGCAACAATACCACCGCGTTTTATCGACTGTCACCGGTTTACGTGAAATTGGATAAGGTTATGTATCCGTCTTGCTAGCTTCGATTATATTTGGGAATGTTAGCTTGACGAATCTTGGTTAAGTCATCATGGCACGAAATGTGGCTTTAAGGTTATGTATCGTCTTGCTAGCTTCGATTATATTTGGGAATGTTAGCTTGACGAATTTTGTTTAAGTCCTCATGGCACGAAGTGTGGCTTTAAGGTTATGTATCGTCTTGCTAGCTTCGATTATATTTGGGAATGTTAGCTTGACGAATTTTGTTTAAGTCCTCATGGCACGAAGTGTGGCTTTAAGGTTATGTCGCCATCTTGCTAGCTTCGATTATATTTGAGAATTTTAGCTTGACGAATCTTGGGATATGACCCATGTCAAATTGACATTCCTTGCTGGTCGATGTCAAGAATATTAAGGTACAGCAAAGTCCATGTAAAATTAGAATTTAAGTCACCCATTTTGCTGACTTTGTTTTCTCTAACAATGAGAAAGAGGATGTTGAGCTTGAACGCGACAACGAGTTCTGAAAATCGAGGTTTCGAAGGGGTCTGGTGGCAGCGGAACCGCGAGCGGCCATCGAGGCGGCCGGAAGAGTGGGAAAAGAAACGCGTCCGCAGCGGCGGCGGCGGCGGAGTCGGACCACTCGACGTCGTATCGTACGTTTCAAAGAAGCCGCTATCGCTTATCCGTCGCAGATGGCCCGCCGCGTGGCGGCGCGTTCGTCGACCAGAAAAGGAGCTTTTTTTTGTTAATCGTCCGGCAATCGTGCCCGCTTTTCCGCCGCGTTTCAGTCTGGTTAATGTCTAACGCCCAGGCTACTACGAATCGGTTCGTTCTCACTGACTTCTGTCTCTCTCACCACAGCATCAAGAGCAATCCTTTCGATCCAAAGATAGAGAAACGATAGAGAAAAGTGGCGACTTCCCACGATACGGCACACGATGTATCATCTATTCCTAAACGCGGACCCTCTCTAAGGTCTAAAAGACCCTCGACTCCCGGGTAATTGTAAAAGAAGGTTTCGAGTTAATCGAAGTCGGCCTCGATGCTTTGATGAGCTCGACAGTGTATGGTGTATGCAACTCTGAAGTTTGAATCTATATCACAGCAATAGTAAGACCATTTTGCACCATCTTGCATTAGAGTATAAACAATTGGAAATCTGTGCTGTAGCGTCGCCTCCCTTACTCGCCACTAGAGGGCAGCACCCTTGTCTCTCTCGCAAGCAACTGACCAACCCTTCCGTTCCTATATATACGCTCCTCGACCAGACTAACCAATGTCCCTGCCATCTGAGGCAGAGCTTGCTAGGAAACCTTTACTCTGACTTTTCAGCTTTCCTACGATCTTTCTCACTTCTCCCACGAGTTAACTCACAAAATTACGAATACGACCAGTAAGAGGGTTAATTTGGAGGTTCAAAAGGGAAACCCGTGTAATAAACGAACCGTATGGCGATGCTCGTTGAAATCCAGCTCCGTCGTAGGCGCGCCAGGAGGACATCATGGCAACGTTCTGCGCGTAGAAGGGCGCGGCAGCGGCGAGGCTCGAGTGCGGGTGTCCTGTGTGAGGGTGGCCGGCGTGGGGATGACCGTGGCCAGAGTGTTGGCCCATCGCTGCTGCCGCTGCGGCAGCCGCGGCCGCGGACGCGGAACCGCTCGCGTGGCCAGCGAGCGCGTGGTGGGCCGCGTACGTCTCGACTCCATGCTGCCAAGAAGCTGCTGTCTTCTCCCTTTCGATTCGACGACCGATCGAACGTTAATCGACTGGTCCGAATCCATGATCGTTAGTGACGGGACTCGACTCTATCGCGATATTTGACACGGACGTCGACAGCGCATTGTCGCAACACCTATCGTCTCTCTGGTTTAACCCTTTAGCTTACAATGGCGTCTCTGAGACGTGATAACTCTACCGGGCAAAAAATGAATAAGACGTCTCTCAGAGACGTGGTAAGTCTACCGGGCAAAAAATGAATAAGACGTCTCTCAGAGACGTGGTAAGTCTACTGGGCCAAATATGAATAAGACGTCTCAGAGATGTGATAAGTCATCTATTGGGCCAAAAATGAATATAAGACGATTCAGAGACGTGATAAGTCGTCTACTGGGTCAAAAATGAATAAAACGTCTCAGAGACGTGATAAGTCTACTGGGCCAAAAATGCATAAGACGTCTCTCAGAGATGTGGTAACTCTACCGGGCCACAAACGTAAATAAGACGTCTCAGAGACGTGATAAGTCGTCTACTGGGCCAAAAATGAATATAAGACGTCTCAGAGACGTGATAAGTCATCTACTGAGCCAAAAATGAATATAAGACGTCTCAGGGACCGTGATAAGTCTACCGGGTCAACCATGAATAAGACGTGACAAGTCTACCGGACCAAAAATGAATAATACGTCTTAGAGACGTGATAAGTCTAGTTCTACCAAACCTAGGTGTCGCTGTTGGCACGTACAGTTGGAAATTGTGAATCGCAAGGCAAAGGGTTAATAATTCTCGGTATGCAAGGGTTTATATCTTTGCTGTATCATTCAGTCCCATCACTAAGAACCGTGGAACGTTGGATTCGGGTCGAAGGAGCTTACCAGGCGGGCGAGCCGGAACCGGGGAACGAATGGTATTGGGCGGCCGCCGCTGCAGCCGCCGCCGCCGCCGTCGCCGCCGATGGAATGGTCGGCCTCGAGGATGGCACGTAGACGGGCGCCTGGAGCTGCTGGCCGTGTTGCTGCTGTTGTTGCTGCTGGGACTGCTGCTGGTAGTCGGAACTTGCACCGTACCCACCGCTTCCGCCCCCGTGGAACATCCTCCTCGAGAGCTAGAACCGCGACATCTGCTCGAAAAAATTCACTTTATTTATCTGAGTCTGCGAATTAGTCGGCTGGGTTACAAAATGGAGGAAACCTTGTTTAAAGGAATGCAATAGGAATCACGTTTTGTTGATCAACAATTTGATGCCACATGTTTCTGAAGCAACAATTGAGTTGATATTTATACAAAACGTTAGCAGAGTTCAGAAACTCATTAAAAGATTAACTTTTCGTCTCGAGGAAGACAGGTGTCTGCCTATTGCAAGGGGGAAGAAAAATCAGACGTGGCAGGAGTTACGATTCGTACTGGGTCAGCCATCTTGGTCAGCCTTTGTCTGTGACTACTTTGGAGCCAGAAATTTTGCTCGACGATTTTCATATTCTACTTACTGTATATTCTCTCTAACTCGGAACTGATACTGCATTTACTATTGATACTTGATTAATATTTTGTGCAGTTATGGAACGGATAAATTCAAACGTACGATTTCTAACCTATAAGCAAATCCAATACTTTGTGTCGAATTATTACGAACTCACAAAGGGCGAACCGTGGAGGAACCGTTGAAATCCCGAGGGAAGAAGAGCAGTGGACGTTGGACTAGCGAGGAAAGAACGTTCGGAAGATGGGAGAGTGCGAGGGAGACGGTCGATTCCGATTCGCGATCGGACGGTTGGAGAGATCGAATGGTTTCTCGGAACCGAGGGGGGGGGGGAGGGGGGCGGAAAGGCGGGCAGTGGCGGGCCCAGGAGTTCGTCGACGTCCTGGACGAGGAGGGACGGTGGACGAGGGGGGAGTGGAGGGGTCGCGGAGGATGAACGGAGACGGCGGAAGAGGAGGACAGAGAGCGCAGTCGCGTCTCCACCTTCGAGGCGCGACTCCCAGCCTGGAATCGGAGATACGTGATAGCGGCCATCGCGGCCACGAATAAGATCCCCGTGTAGGCGGGACCAAAGCTCTGCCGCGTTCCTAACCTTTCGCGATGGATCGATCCCCGACGGAACGCGACGCAACCTTTTTAACGAATATTATTCCCTCGACCGAGAGTCGGATTTTTCTTTTTATTTGCAGACTGTTTTTGGGTGTAGCCACTATATCGAGAAGCTTGGATTACATTTGCAACTAATGGAATTGGACTATTTCATAAGAATTTTATTGTATTCTATTTCAAATTCCTATTAATATTATTAAACTAAAAATTATAATTAATCTTTTATATTTTATATATTTCCATATTTACGAATATCTTGATTATTATTTATTAAATGAATAAAATCACCAGAGGCATCTGCCATTGTTTAAATTATTAATGTGTTTGAGTATTTTGGAAAGTTTGAAGCTTATTTTTGTAAATATATTGGCGAGCTAGTGTTTAAATAGTAATAATGGTGTGCTTTGGTGCTCATTTGCAATTTTTAATCACCTTGTCTGGGTGAATACTTACTTTTTGTGTTTTAGGTTATGAGTTTGCCAATATGGCTACCGATGAAGATTGCAGAAGGTAATCGAAACACAATTATTTGTAACAAACATTGTTCAGGTTGCAAATATCGTTAAAGAATAATAATCGTTAAAATTTTGCCACCGATCGGTCGGGGGAGTATGGCATTTCGCGGGGGAGGGTATTAACGGTCGAATCGTCGTGTTTTTTGCAGTCGCGAGTCACGCTTCATCGCCGAGACGCGATTCGCGACGCTCGTTCGCGAGTTATCGACAACCTTATCGCCGAGGCTTATCGAAACCGCGACGAAGAGTGACTCGCTGCCGCGAAACTCATTCGACGATATTGTATAACGCGCAACAATCCACTACTCGGTCAATCGGACATTTCGCGACCACTTTTCGAACCCCGGTGAAATTATAACATCGATGAACGACCCTATTACGATTATCTAGACAATTGCAATCGTTCTGGAAGCCAATTCTTACTTTTCGACTTTTATGTTATCGGTTACTATACGGGTTTTTTCAGGTTGCAATATTACTATAGAATAATATTAAAACACGTTCACTGTCCGATCTCTCAACGACATATCCAATAACATGGCGATGTGCCCCATATACGGGTCACAGACAGCGAACGTGTTCAGTGTTATTCTTATTTTTTTATTTTTTAGGTCATGGGTTACCGATTTACTCCGATCCTAAAAACCTGTTTTACTCAATGTATATAGTCAATAAATTTTACAAAATTGTATGCAAACCAAGGGCTTAACTTTTTTACGAAACGATGAAATATTTTAGTGTTATAGTTATTTTTCAATTCTTATTTTTTGACTTTTAGGTTATCGGTTACTATATGGGTTTGTTCAGGTTGCAATATTACACGTTCACTGTCTGATCTCTCAACGACATATACAATACCATGGCGATGTGACCCATATACGGGTCACAGACAGCGATCGTGTCTAGTATTATTCTTATTTTTCAATTTTTACTTTTCGATTTTTAGGTTATGGGTTACCGATTTACTCCGATCCTGAAAACCTGTTTCACTCAATATACTCAATAAATTATACAAAATTGTATGCAAACCAAGAGCCTAACTTTTTTACGAAAAGATGAAAAATTTTAGTGTTATAGTTATTTTTCAATTCTTATTTTTCCACTTTTAGGTTATCGGTTAATATATGGGTTTGTTCAGGTTGCAATATTACTATAGAATAATATTAAAACACGTTCACTGTCCGATCTCTCAGCGACATATCCAATAGCATGGTGATGTGACCCATATACGAGTCACAGACAGCGAACGTGTTTAATGTTATACTTATTTTTCAATTTTTACTTTTCGATTTTTAGGTTATGGGTTACCGATTTACTCCGATCCTAAAAACCTGTTTCACTCAATGTATATAGTCAATAAATTTTACAAAATTGTATGCAAACCAAGGGCTTAACTTTTTTACGAAACGATGAAATATTTTAGTGTTATACTTATTTTTCAATTCTTACTTTTCGATTTTTAGGTTATCGATTGCTATACGGGTTTGTTCAGGTTGCAATATTACTATAGAATAATATTAAAACACGTTCACTGTCTGATCTCTCAGCGACATATCCAATACCATGGCGAAGTGACCCACATACGGGTCACAGACAGTGAACGTGTCTAGTGTTATTCTTATTTTTCAATTCTTATTTTTCGATTTTTAGGTTATTGGTTATCAATTTACTCAATATACACAATAAATTTCACAAAATTGTATGCAAACCAAAGGCTTAACTCTTTTACGAAACAATAAAAAATTTTAAGTTAATCATAATCGCAATTGTGTTTCTTATTTTTCTCACTTCTTCATAAAGGGTATTTACCCCCTCGAATAAATAAATAAATGAATAAAACTACTATTTCCTCGCCAGTAAACTGGTAAGTAAGATTAATAAGAACGATTTTCCGGGTCGGGGAATCCCTCGACGAAATAAATGAAAATCGGACAGGGTCCGGTGAATACGAAGGGTAAAACACACTAATCGAGCCGCGGTAACGTTCTTAATGCGTGAGATCGTTCGTTATCGCAGTGGAAAACAACCTTCTTTAATCGATCCAGTTGTTAACGATCGCTCTCGCTATTAATCGCCGGTTCGCGCGATAAAAGTTCACAATAAAGCATTAAACTGTTCGTTACGTAACCTAATAGTATCGCCGCGGTGTAAAAGTCAGAGACACCCGATGATTTATGGCGATCGAAGCCGGGTTGCACGATCCTCGAATGTCAGCGCCTCGGCGTTTCAGCGTCGCTGCATCGTGTGCACCGACAGGTTGAGCAACAACTCATGCGTTTTATAGTTGTTACAAAGAGCCCTGTCGACGATTGTTACGGGGAATTCGAAAAACCATTTCGCGTCGCGAGTTACGATCATCGGGAATCATAGGATCGAATGGAATCGATCATAAATTAGACTCGATTTTTTAAAAGATTAACAGAATTTTCACTGGGCTCTGTCAGAAGTGAAAGACACCTTTTGATATTTCAATTTCAAAGTTCAATCGTTTCTTGACATAGGAGAATTTCTTTAATATTTGTTTGTAATCGAATGCAAAGTTGTCGAAGACAACTTTTGGTAAAATGGCGGAAAGGAACGGTGTTAATGTAACACAGGGTGTAAGACACCCAGCGGCCGTGCTCGCGTTTCAAAATAGGCGACTGGAGGGTTAATGGGAACCGGTTGGAAGAGTAATCGTGTTTCGACGTTGGAACGGCGCCGGGACGAAGGGGCATCTGGCGCCAGCTCCAGACCTCCGCGTACGGATCACGTTCCCCCACCCCCCGCCGCGCCCGGACGTCGCCAAAATCCCTCGGACCTCGCGTCGATCGAGAGAAGATCCGCGAGATCCACGAACTGCCGCCCACTGAACCTCCAAACTTGCCTACGAGGCCAATATTTCGCTCTCCCCACAATTGAGCATCTTACATAACCTAAAAGTTGCGCTACATGTCTTTAGAATTTCATAAAAACCCTCCACTCTTATCCAAACACACATTCATAAACTTTTTTCTCTCAATAAACACGATTCATTCAGATTCCAAACAATCAATGTACAACGGTGTTAGACCGTGCAATCAATTATCGATATCTAATCGATGTATCATACAGTAATCGACTTTTCACGCCACGACATAATATTTATCGATATATCGTTATAATCGACTATCGATATCTAATACGATTGTCTATAAATCGAACGTCCATCGATGTATCAGTAATTGACTTTTGATGCCATGACACAACACTTATCGATGCATCGTTATAATCGACTATCGATATCTAATACGATTGTCTACAAATCGAATGCTCATCGATGTATCATACAGTAATCGACTTTTCACGTCACGATACAATACTTATCGATGTATCGTTATAATCGACTATCGATATTTAATCGATACGATTGTCTACAAATCGAACGTCCATCGATGTATCATACAGTAATCGACTTTCGATGCCATGATACAATACTTATCGATCTATCGTTATAATCGACTATCGATATCTAATACGATTGTCTACAAATCGAATTCCCATCGATGTATCATACAGTAATCGACTTTCGATGCCATGACACAATACTTATCGATCTATCGTTATAATCGACTATCGATATCTAATACGATTGTCTACAAATCGAATGCCCATCGATGTATCATAGAGTAATCGACTTTCCATGCCACGACACAACGCTTATCGATGTATCGTTATAATCGACTATCGATATCTAATTATTCTTGCAACATATTGTAAATTAATTTACTTTGTTACATTCACTAAGCGATAATGTTTGACTATGTAAATCCACATCTGTAGTTCCTTGCATATTACATCTTTGTACTAAATATTAATAAATGAATAAATAAATAAATGAATAAATAAATAAATAAATAAATAATACGATTGTCTACAAATCGAATGCTCATCGATGTATCATACAGTAATCGACTTTTCACGCTATGACACAACACTTATCGATATATCGTTATAATCGACTATCGATATCTAATCGATACGATTGTCTACAAATCGAATGATCATCGATGTATCATTCAGTAATCGACTTTTCACGCCACGACACAATACTTATCGATGTATTGTAAGATATTTTAGATATTTTTCCCTTTAATATTTTAATACAATGGTCTGTTGTACGGAAAGTTAACCCGAACGTAACTAACTAAATTATTATTAACAAACGATTAACTAATAAAATGAACAACTTTTAAATGCACACTACACACAAAACACACATTCATTACAAACCTGAAGGCTGCTTACAGTATCGTTATAATCGACTATCGATATCTAATCGACACGATTGTCTACAAATCGAACGTCCATCGATGTATAATACAGTAATCGACTTTTCACGCCATGACACAACACTTACATATCGTTCTATCGTTATAATCGACTATCGATATCTAATCGATACGATCGTTTGCAAGTCGAACGTCCATCGATGTATCGTCTAGGTATCGACTTTCTGACGCTTATCGACGCGTCGATAACAAAAATGGCGCACAATTCATCGTGCAATCTATCTTCTATTTTGTTCATTACGTAAATTACGGGTAAGAGCATTCACGTGTTTCGTTCGTAATCGCGCGGCCCCGCGGCCGGCGAACATTTTTCCCGTCTCGGAAAAAGATTCGTTCGGGACAGAAATCTTACGTACTGAAACGAGTTACTTTAAACCGACTGGATACAATCGCGGAAAACGTATATCCTTGCATGACCACCGAACTAATGGGTTCAGATTTTCTTTGCACGGGTAAATAAACCAGCAGCAGCGACTGTGAGGTAAATGGAGATATACCGTGTAAGCCAGGGGACTCCTCGTCAGATTGGTTATCTCGATCGCGGCGGGAACTTTCAGCCCCGTTTTTCCGCAATAATCGAGGCTCTACTGTTTATAAATGAATCTGATTTGCTTGGAATGAGTGCAACACAGGTATCGTAGATCCTCCTGGTAACTTTATCCTCTTCGTCCTCCTCGAACTGACCATAGGAACGCTACTTCTCTGGTATTTTCCTGAACCTTACCATCTCCATCTTTCTACGTCTCAAAAAATCCACTAAATTCCCACCAAAATGAGGTTCGAATTTCAATTTCGAGAACACCGCCTGCGTTGCTCGTTAAATCACAATTTATTTCGAAAATTCTCGCGCCTCGACCCGTTCGCCGTCATCCGTGCATATATTAATCGTAATAAGTCCTTCGTATACGCCATCTTTGCTATGTTTCAGCGTCGATTCCGTTTAAAATCGGAATAGAAACCAGGCGTTCCGTCGACCCACTCTAAATTCATACCTTTCGAAGCCCTAGCGGCGTCCTCGTTCGATTATTGTCAAGTGGTTTATGGTCTCTATCCGTCCCCTCGACTGTCCTCTCTTGTTCGCCGTATCCGAAATTCGTGTCTTCATTATTCTTACGGTTCTCGTAAATTCGACCACATTACTTCCCTGTCCACCGACGTTCCGGCCAGCAGAAAATCTGGCTAGCTGGACTCCTCGTCTCCAACACCATGTTTGCAGAATCTTTGAGAAAATTTCCGCCATTTTAACTCTGGATACACGTTCCTAACTTCCCTTCAACGTCCACTTCGATGCCATTTGCCCTAATTTCGCATTATGCTACATTTCTGTGTGATGTTCTCATCGTTATATGCGTTCACTGTCTGGTCTCTTCGCGGCGTATCCAAAAGCGTGGCGCTGTGACCCATATACGGTTCACGGACAGTGAATGCGTTTAAGTTACAAGAACGAATAAGGACGTTTTCTTAATATTGGAATACACAAAGATCCTTAATATCAGAATTTATATCTCCACAAAATGGAGGCAGATAAAATTTCAGTCTTGTTCCAGTACCAAACGACGCCATTTTGGTTCCCCCCGAACAGACAATTGCAATGTTTTCTCGACTCCCTACCATTCGATCCAAGTCAATATATTTTTTGTTACATTCACTAAGCGATAAGGACTAAGGACTAAGGACTATGTAAATCCACATTTGTAGTTCCTTGTATATTACATCTCTGTACTAAAGGGTTTAATACCCGTTAATAAACGAATCGACTAGTCCAGAGTCGAAAATACGATCCCCCATCGAAGACACTCGATCAAATCTCGAAGGTTATAGTTTCTCTCGATTCCTCTCGACAATGTCGAAGACCGTGGGTCTCGCTGGACAGGTCTCCTCGATTTATCGACGCGGACAGGACGCCAAAAGTATCTCCTGACGCTCGTGCGCCTCTCTTCGATACGGGAACGGGCTAATGGAAATAACGTCCGTCGCGTTTTTTATTTTTCCCCCCTTCTCCTTCGAAGCTCGACGCGTCTGGGGCTAATCTTCTCTCTCTGCTACACGGGTCCCAGGCCGCCTTCGAACGAGCCGACACCAGAGACCAGAGACCAGAGACCAAAGAGACCAGAGACCAGAGAGACCAGAGAAACGATACGAAACAAGAGTACCGATTCTCTACGAGCCTAATTAATTGCTTCGAACGTCTACCGGTTCTGTTTCAAACTGGCCCGAGGAGACGAGCCTCGTTCCGTCTTTTACGAGGGGCTCCCCACCCCTGCTCGTTGGGGCTTTGAGGAGTTTTCGTTCCGACCGTGGGGGCCCCGCGAATGCAACGAGAAGGGAACCGGCTGGGATGGAAAGCGTTTCGATCGACGGTTTTAAGAGTCCTACGCCTGGCTGCCGGTGCTCGATTCCGAGGCGCCACGGCGCCGACCGCGTAGAAGGGTTTCCTTGTAGGTCTGCCACAGCGAAACGTCGGCCACACGGACGCGCCGCTACCCCCCTTTCCCTTACCTCTCCTCCCCCCACCGGCCACCCCGCCATGTCGTTCGACCGCGTAGGAACCGTGTCCGCGCGGAAGCGCTCGCGATTTCGACGCTATTGCACGACTAGGCGGAAACGGTACCCCGTGGGAGTGGTCACCAAACGCGGGGGAGAGGCAATTACACGCGACGACGACACGCAGAGTCTACGAGTTACGTGGGAGGCGTTCGACGTTGCTTACATCCGGCGGTTCTTAACCCTTTAACTCGAGAAGGGTGCAATTGTTATTAGCAATGATGGAGGAGTTGCATGATCTAGTTTGGAGTGGATGGTTTGGATGGAGGACGCCATCTTGACAGTTTCGACTCGGTCTACTGTTGCAATCCAGGTGGTCAAGTAATGCTCCCTTTGTATCATAAGAGTTTATTCATTTAGGTTGAACTCACGTCGAACTCATCATTCATGCGGTAGTTCATAACTCTTTCGCTTCGAAAATCGTTTATATAGACCCTTGAGAAGGGTGCAATTGTTATTAGCAATGGTTTGTATTTGTGAATGATAGAGGAGGTGCATGATCTAGTTTGGAATGGATGGTTTGCATGGAGGACGCCATCTTGACAGTTTCGACTTGGTCTACTGTTGGAATCCAGGTGGTCAAGTAATGCTCCCTTTGTATTATAAGACTTCACGATGAACTCACGCCGAGCTCAACTATGAAAAATAACGGAATTTGCAATGGAATTTGACTCTTGGACTCTTTGACCCTGGGCCCTGCGGTCCTTTTTTAGCAATAGTAGAGCAGAAGGACCCTTAGACCTAGCGACTAACGAGCCCTGTGCCTAACAAACGATGACATATCAATATTTGGCCTATTGGTCACCCAACACTACATAAACATAGAAGTCGTATTCAATCTTTGCATTTGTAATTAAGGTATGTTAAACGTTCAGAGTAAACCTTTCAATCTAGCATATTCGTTTAAATATTACTTCCATGGTTTCGAAGTTATTTAACATAAAAAATGCGAGGTGGAGCTTCTCGCCGCCATGTTGCTACCTTGAAACCACAAGACACTGCGCTGTAAGTATCACAATTTTTACGAAATCTAGGACAAATCTAGCAAAGAAAACCGATAATTCTTGTTGGATCCAAAGAAATGTGAATCGCGAGCTTTCGTTCCGCGGGTCGAAAAAGTCTGCTGGCTCGCGACCCTCCGCGACCCGAGATACCCATCGTCCGCGACTCGTTTAGAGCGTCACGGAGTCGAAAGTTATAGAGTCGCGTCACGCGATTTCCACGACACTCGAGATAACGAACGTTCGCACGCGCGTACGGCGCCCCCCGATAGCGTCAGAGGCCAGAGTCGAGCTCGGTTCGCGAACGTAATAAAAAATTTTTCGGACTCTAAGAATTCCAATACCACGGATGGTGGAAAAATTTCATATTGTGCCTGTCTCGAATTAAAGTGAATAAATTAAATGAATTGAAAAATAAATTTCGAAAAATAAAGTAGAAAAATAGATGTAACATGGTTCGACGTTTCCTCGTGGAGTTGCTTTTCTACCTTTTGTCGAAATTCGAGACCCGTTCCAATTGCGTGACGCGCTCGGTATATTCCGAGCGTGAGGATAAGTCGTTCAACAGGCAGCTCTCAATGTTAATGAATTATGGGATGATTTATTAAACAGTGATCGCGGCGATAACGATCAAGATTCCTATCCACCATGGAAGAGAAATAAATCAACTGTTTTAATTATTAACCGTGTCTTCCAGTGTTCTCTCGATAAATGTGATATTACTTCGAGTAATGAATAAATAAAGATAACATTAACACGTATGTATAATACAAACGGTACACGTTATTTCTCTTAAATACTCGAGAAATATAATGAGGTAAATCTTAACTGATTGCATCACGATTCGTCATTTCGTATCTTCGTGTAATCAAAGATAGGAAAATTTAATAGGAAAATTACTGTTGGAAGAAATTCTGATCACCGAATTTCGATTTTCGATCCTTGATTAACTCTTCCACTCTTCCCGGCTTTCTTCTTTCTCCGCGTTTCTCGTTTTATTCATCTCGAGACCTACCTGATCGCGAACGACCGTCCAGCGAGCGTTATGCTAATTACGAGCGCCCGTAAAGAAGCCGCGGAAACGCGGAAATTGCACCTTTATTTTGCTATAAATTGAACGCTGCTATAAAAATAAATTGGCACTCTAATGTAAATTTTGATGTGCACTACAGATGTGTTCTGGGCATTTGATCGAGAATAGAGCATGGAAATGGTACTATTCTAGAGCAGGTACATCAATTTAGAGCTGGATCTTTACTCTATTACAGGTTGAACAGTATCTGATGCTCTAGTAACGTTTGAACATCATTTTAGAGTAAAATATTAATACTATTTCAATTGAAATGTTTATGTCAGATGTGTTCTGGCATTTGATCGAGAATAGAGCATAGAACTGGTACTATTCTAGAGCAGGAACCCCAACTTAGAGCTGAATCTTTACTCTATCACAGGTTGAATACTATCTGATGCTCTAGTAGTGTCTGAACATCATTTTAGAGTAAAATATTAATACTATTTCAATTGAAATGTTTATGTCAGATGTGTTCTGGCATTTGATCGAGAATAGAGCATAGAACTGGTACTATTCTAGAGCAGGAATCCCAACTTAGAGCTGAATCTTTACTGTATCACAGGTTGAATACTATCTGATGCTCTAGTAGCGTCTGAACATCATTTTAGAGTAAAATATTAATACTATTTCAATTGAAATGTTTATGTCAGATGTGTTCTGGCATTTGATCGAGAATAGAGCATAGAACTGGTACTATTCTAGAGCAGGAACCCCAACTTAGAGCTGAATCTTTACTCTATCACAAGTTGAACACTATCTGATGCTCTAGTAGCGTCTGAATATCATTTTAGAGTCGAATATTAATACTGTTTCAATTGAAATGTTTATATAGGGGCGAACTGACACTTCTCTATTCCATTCTAGAGCAGGAGCTCCAATTTAGAGTTGAATCTTTACTCTATCACAGGTTGAACACTATCTGATGCTCTAGTAATGTTTGAACATCATTTCAGAGCCAAATATTAATACTGTTTTAATTGAATAGCCTATATAGAGGGGAAGTGATGCTTCTCTAGAGCTCTATTGTTGATATAAATGCGAATTGGTGCTTTACTATAATTTGAACGTTGATAGGGAAGTGAATAGATATTGTCCAAGCATGGAAAGTGTATTGAGCTCTAAAAATTGGGAAAGTAGAAGGAAATTGATAGGATAGAGCAAGTATAGTGGCTATATAGAGATGAACTGGTACTTCTCTAGAGTTACAGCGTCGATATAAACTTGAATTGGTACTCTACTATGACTTGAACGTCGATATAGAACCGAACCAGTGTTCTGTAAGCTTGGGAAATGCATTGTGCTCTAAAAATTGGGAAAATAGCAGGGAAATTGATCGAATAGAGCAACTTAAAGGCAATTTCATCAACTATACAGAGGATGGGAGTTCGAAAACCATCTTAGAGGCACTCGAGCTCTACCAATTGGGAAACTATCAGGGAAATTGACAAAATAGAGCAACTTTAAGCGAATTTCATCGAAGACACAGAGGCTAGAGTTTGAATAGAGCATTCTTGAGGCACACAATTCGATTTGGTGCATCTATTACTGCTTGAACACGATCTCAGAGGTACTGAGCTCTAACAATTGGGAAAGTAGCAGACACACTGATCAAATAGAGCAAGTTAAAGGCAATTACATCAATTATACAGAGGGTGAGAGTTCGAAGACCATCTTACAGGCACTCGAGCTCTACCAATTGGGAAACTATCAGGGAAATTGACAAAATAGAGCAACTTTAAGGGAAATTTCCTCGAGGATATAGAGCGTGGTGGTTCGAATAGAGGCCGATTGGGAAACTATCAGGGAAACTGACGAAATAGAGCAACTTTAAGGGAAATTTCCTCGGGAATATAGAGCGTGGGGGTTCGAATAAAGGCCAATTGGGAAACTGACAAAATAGAGCAATTTTAAGCCAATTTCATCAAAGACACAGAGGCTAGAGTTTGAATAGAGCATTCTCGAGGCATCCAATTCGATCTGGTGCAACTATTACTGTTTGAACACCATCTCACAGGCACTCGAGCTCTACCAATTGGGAACCCATCAAGAAAATTGACAAAATAGAGCAACTTTAAGGGAAATTTCCTCGAAAATATAGAGCGTGGGGGTTCGAATAGAGCTTCCGCGGGACACTCAATTTCTCAATCGCGTTTCTGCTCGAGACAGTGTATGGGACCCAGTGCAGACGGACGAAAAAAGTCAGTTTAGCGTAGCCGTAGATCCCCGGGGTCGGAGATCTCAGCGAGGAGATAAGCTCGCGTGCCTGGCTGTCAACGGAGCGGTGGAATGGTGGAGGGGGCGCTGGAGGCGCGTGCCGAAACTGGACCGGAGCGCAATTTCCGAGGAATCTTATCTCCCGTTTGCATCTTCGGTATCGAGTTACCGTGGAAAGGGCCGTCCACACCGAAACCGATACGGCCTGCTTCCTGTCCAGGCTGGCTCGACTTCGCAACGCGTACCGAAACTTTCAAGCAGTCCTTTAGATCCTACGCAGGGGCTGGTGTATCTAGAACGATCCGCCACCTGAAAGACAAGCAGCCACTCTTCCCTCTAAACCCCATACAACCGTTTGCTTATGGCCCCGGGAGCCGGGGATTAAAAGCTCGAGTAACGAGGGTCCGTCTGGGAGTGACTCGTTCCCTCTTTCGGAATTTCTAGAGCATTCCCCCCCTCCACCATTTTGTCTCTTAATAGTCAGCAGGTAGTTGCATGAATTTTAAGGCTCGTGTCGCAGAAATTTTACGTTTTTTTAATTTGAAGCGAAGAAATTTATGACTTCTGGATTTTCAAATTTCGAAAAGATGATGGAGTGGATAAGTAAATGGTAAATTGAGATCCAAGTGGTGCACAATGGGTATTTTCTTTTCGTCAAACTCAGCCCAATTGTAATTTTGTTTCTCGACGTGGTGGATTCGACTTTCCCGCGGCCCCTGAGCGAAAACCCGCGGGTCCCACACGTCCACGAGGCGCAGGTAGATCCTGGATCGTGTACGGGTTTAACGTCGACGACGATACACACGCGTGTTTGGCTCGAGTGGCTCGGCGGCTCGGGGTCCGGTCGTTGGCATAAATCCTCGCGCATTAAATTTATTCGCGCTTATGCCACGGCGAGCGTGACGCCTGAACGAAGCGTACTTGCAACGGCGAACGGCGACAGAGAGTCGTCGTAAGGGAGACGGAACGAGCGAGCGAACGGACCAAAGAAAGAAGAGAGAAAGGAGGACGGACTCGTACCTGCGCGGCGAGAATTTCTGCTACTTGGATCCCCTCGGCTGCCACGTGGAAACCACCGGTTCGCGGGGCAACTATCGATCGATCTCGAATTAATCTAAATTTAAACACCTTTCGAGGTGATCTCACACTGTTCGTCGCGATTATAAAATTAATGGGTCGATAATTCATATATTCGCGAGTGTAGGCGCGCTCGGGAAGTACGACAAACCTGCGACGACCGTTTGGACACGTTTGGCGTCCCCGACTATTCGCTTTATCGCCGCCTTTTCTTTTTCTTATCCGACAATGAGCGTCGAATCTGGCAATAAATTTTGAAACGCGCGACGGCGGACAGATACCGCGCGTCCGGGACGCGATCGTAAGCGCGGGCCATTAACTCGCGAAAAATGAGCGTCGCGACGACCTATTTTCTCACAACGCGAAAAACAGTAATGTTCAATAGTTAAATCCCTCTTGTTGTGCAAAATTTTGCATGTACATCCGTGAGTTTGACGCGCCGGTCACCGGTGACCCCCAAGCCAGACAACTCATTAAAGCCAGTTTTGTGGAACAAAGTTGCATTCTACGACACATATATACCACGATTATTCATATTTTCAGCTATAAATCCCCACGAACTACTCGAGTATTCGAATACCAGTGCCGGTCACCGGTGACCCCCAAGCCAGCCAGCGTGTTAAAGCCAATTTTCTAACGCGAAATTACATTCTAAGGAACATATATACCACGATTATTCATATTTTCCACTATAAATCTCCACGCGCTTCCCAGGCTAGCCAATACCAGGAACGCAATAGGGGGAGTTCTCGGATTGAAACATTGAGGCGACATCCGTTCGTCTTCCCGGGTGACAAACGAGGTGGGCGGCCGCGTACGCGCTCGAGAGAGAGAAAGAGAGAGAGTGCAAAGTAAATTCCAGGAATAGTTTCCGTCTGTCGACCGTGGCAAGGTGGAGGCACTCAAAAGGTGACCGGTCCCCGAGCAACACGGCCGACGCCTTCGTCGCGAACGGCGCACGGTGAAAAATGTTTGGAGAACCGGCGGTGTGGTCGTGTGGCCGTCGGGGAAAAACGGCAAAGGTTTCCGCTCGGAACTTCGCGCGGCGGAGGGAAGCCCCCGGTGGTTGCGATTCCGAGATCGAGGGATCAGATACCGTGGTAGCAGGCAAGAAGGGAAAAGCATCGAGCGCGTTAATTCCCGAGCGTAGCGTAGCGGACGCTCCCAACTAACCTCCCCCTCCCCCTTTAGCGCCCCTGCCCCCCCGTGCTCGACATCTTATTGGCCAATTATTATTCACCGGTACCAGGTTTCTCGAGTTCGGTAGGTACTCTACCGGGCAGCGTTTAAGCTTTAAACCAGTCCGCGGAGGACTGTTACGGGAGTCGAAGAGAGGAGTATACGGCGGCGCGGCTAACGCCTTCGAGTTTCCGCGCGTCCGGGGCAAACGAGATCTCAATCGCGCATACGGAATAACGAGCCGAGCTCGTAAGTATCGCAACTGACGACCGTACGGTCATCCATATGTATGCGGGGTCGCGCATGCGCGCCACCGTGGGGTAGGAACGCTGACAAGACCTAACCTGACCGCACCTAGGATCTTTACCACCATTTTTTTCCCCCCCAAATTACGCTTACACGCGGAAAATTAGAAACCCCCAAAGTCGTAGAAAAGAACTTATCAACACTGGAGTAGTGTCCATAGGACAATGGTGGGGTTGGTAGGGCGCCTGGCTGGTAATTCGATGGTCGTGGGTTCGATCCCCCGGGGGTACCTCCTCGTTTTTTCTGGATATTATAATATCTATATGGGGTACCAATTTTGATACAAATTCCTGGTGAATTCTCTCTCTCAGAGTCATATAAGAATTTGGTGTGAGTATCAAGATAAAAGATATATTTGTGTTTCCTCGGTTGTAGCCCCCCGTATGTTGTTCTCCTAACAGTTATATTAAGAGCATGATAAAAATAGAAAATGTAATGTAGAAGGAAGACGAATAAATAAGATACTCGAGCAACGCGCCTGTTACTAGGCAGATTATGCAGCGAGATAATGTACCCTAAGCGGCTCGTCTAGAGTTTGTGCAAAGGATTCTTAATGCAAAAAGACACGAAGGAATATGAGCATTGGATGCCATTAATGAAGAGTTACGAAACAGTGGAATTGAAGAACTCCCATCACAGGATCCCCCTTCGAAGTCCCATCGTCAAAAGTAAAAAAAGCCAAATTAACCAATAAATGTATGCAAATTTAAGTGACAGAAATGGTAATGGCGTTAAAGGGAACGGGGAGAGGTGACTCAGTCAAAAATGACACTAATATCCGGAATATTAACGAGTTGCGTGTTATTAGGAATAATTCTCACTCTCGATCGTAGGTTAGTTAAAGTCATTAGATAAAATATCCGCGAATGAAAAATAATAATGCGGCAATTTGTCAGTATGGGAAACATGTGGCAGGCCAGATTACGCAACCGGCGATAAATTATATCGTAAGAAGACAAGTAGGCGAAGTTTAAAATTAATACCAATGTATCTTACTTTTCCCACTTTTCTACACCGTGACATAACTTATCTCGTATTGCGTAACCTAATATACCAATATGCTCGCTTATGGACCGATTTGACGCGTTTACTCCGCACTTTGGAACCGAGAACAAGAATTACTCATTTTTCCAATCGTCAAATTTAATTGGCCACCAACATTAAATACGTTATTAACTTTTGAATTACTATAAAATTCGACTCTGCTTCGAGACAACTACGCACGTGGATCGATTTCTGTTCGTCGATTCAAGCTCGAGTCGATTCGAGTCAGAGTCGAAGTCGAATCGAGTCGAGTCGAATCCTGTTTTTCTGCCATCTAGCGGCGTCCCCCTCCCGTCCCCCTCCCGTCCACCCGCTCATCGCGTTCCCACGCCGACCCGTTGCCATTATTTTTCATTCATCGACCGTACGATAGCGGGACGTTTCCCAGTCGCGAGGGACTCCGTTGCCTTCGCCGCACGGACACGTTTTAATAACGTTTACCTTCTTTTTCTCGCGCGTCGAGCAGCCGGGGCGATACGAGGAGGCACGAGAAACAAACGGAAAAAAAGAACCGCCGGGGACGAATGAAAAACGAGCGCGATCCGCGACACCCGGTTTGCCTACTTACGCCTACTTCAAACGACCGGGGACACGGTCGCTGCTAACGCCGCGATCGCCGCGCCGTCTCGCGTCAAAACTAATTACTATTACCGCTTCATTCTTATTTCACGTCGTTGAACGTCGTTCCTCTGTCACTGGGGGTTTCAATATAATTTTTTATACAACAATCGATCGTCGATTAAGATCTTAGAATATTATTGTACACTAACACGTTGACCACCACATCAAAACCGTACAACTTTTTACGAGACCAAAACTTGGATTTTAAACTGTAAACTGCATAACCTAAAACTTGTCCTATACAAATTTATTTAACATTTAAATTTCAATTTCAGGATAAATTGTTTTAATTCCGTAGTGGGGAAAGTCTTGTCACCCAAAGTGACTTTTTTAAAAAAAAAATCACCATTTGATCCAATACATTTTTTCCACAAATCCACAAAAATTTTTTAAATGAAAAATGAACGAATAGACGTTGAGGGGGGCCCCTGATGCGCAAGTCCCCGATTTCTGTGGCTGGTATATACGCGCCTGGGCGAATCTGAAACTCCCGCGCGGAGACCCACGGTTGGAAAAACGGAAAGCAATCGTTGAACCCCGTTCGACGCGGGTATGCGGGTACCGTTGATAAGAGACAAGAGCGGTTATTTGCCACGACTTAAATATTTATGAATCATAGAGCGGCTGGCCTCGTAGATTCGCAAATTTTTGCCAACGACTCACCGAACCGGGAAGCGAGTAACTTCTCCCTCCTGCGCTTACTCTCGCTATTCACTCGATTCTAAAGGAGATTTATGTATCCAGCCTCGAGCGTCGAGAGAAAAGCTCCCGCTCGCGATTACGCGCACACCTAACCTCCGTCGTTCTGAGCGGAGGTGTACCTATAGGCAATCTCCGGTAGCCAGGCTAATAGAAATCTAATAACCATTGAAAACCGCTTTAACGCTTCGCGGACGATTCGCTGGTAACGCGTATATATACACTGGAAGGATTTAACCTGGATGGAAATTCGAATTCAGGGACTACGATCTTTCGAAAATCATTTTACCGTTGGTTATCATTTTTTTTAATTATTATATTGGTACAGGTCACCTCGATTTTCCATACAGTATAGATTTTTACAATATTTAGTTCGTTGTTGCGCTTTCGTGAATCGTGCTATACAACGAAAAGATGGAAAGCTATTCTTTCATTAATCGTGCTATACATATAGGGTGTTTGATCACTCGTGGGAAAAATTTTAATGGGGGATTCTAGAGGTTAAAATAAGACGAAAATCAAGAATACTAATTTGTTGATGGAGGCTTCGTTAAAAAGTTATTAACGTTTAATGTTCTGTCGGTTCTGAATTTTTTTCTCGAAATTCCGCAGGATTTTGAGGTTGCGTCTATTCACCAAAAATGATTGGAATTGACCTCCGCAACTGAATATAATTTTTTTAGTATGATTTGAAATTTTTTAATTTCGTCTAAAAATATCAGTATCTAATCGAATTTTTTTCTCAAAACTGGATAAGATTTTGGGACTATGTCTAATGACCAAAAATGATTGTAATTGACCCCTGCAACTAAATATAATTTTTTTAGAATGATTTGAAATTTTTTAATTTCGTCGAGATATACAGGCTGTTGATTTTTCTTAAAAATTCATTTTCGATTTTTAGTCATTTTGTTTGACGTCCTATAGAAAAGTTGTCTAACACTTTTTTGTAGGTACCCATGAGCTCTCCATCAGAAAAAAGTTTCATTGAAATACATTCATTATTGTAGGAGTTATGGCTCTTTGAAATTTGGACCATTTTTATGGTGTTTTTCTTTCATTTTACGGGATTATAGAACAACTTTTTCATTATTGTTAGAATTTCTAAATATTCTACACCAAAATACGCGTTGTTTGCCGGTTGTAACATTAAAATCGTCCAATCCGTTCAGAAATTATAATACTTTAAAGATTTCCATGAAATTTCGGGGAACCCGAACAAATTGACTTTCGGTAAGGAATTTTTTTCTCGAAAGTGGGTAGGATTTCGAGAGTATGTGCGTTGACAAAAAATGATTGTAATTGACCCCCGCAACAAAAAATAATTTTTCCAAAACGATTTGAGAGTTTTTAATATTATCGAAAAATTTCACATCTTCTCCAATTTTTTTCTCGAAAGTGTGTAGGATTTTGGGGGTATGTCTATTGAGCAAAAATGATTGTAATTGACCCCCGCAACTAAAAATAATTTTTTTAGAATGATTTGAAATTTTTCAATTTAATTTTTTAATAACTTTTTAACGAAGATATAACGTAAAAATGGAATTCATTTCTTTCATTAATCCTACTATACATACAACGAAAAGATGGAAAGCTACTCTCCCAGTAATCGTGCTATACATATAACGAAAAGATGGAAAGCTTCTCTTCCATCAATCGTGCTATACAATTAAAAATTAAAAATATCGATGAGATTCAAATTCAAGGAACTAGAACTTCCAAATACCAATAGCCCCAATTTGACTTCCAATACAATTTTTACAATATTCTATTCACAAATCCACTCTTCCATCAATCGCTCTATACTGAAAAAATAACAATATAAATACACAAATTCATAGATTCCACGTTCTGAAGTCAAATCGCGTAACACAATGGGGGATTATACTTTCTGAAAATACGACTCTTTTGTCCAACGAACCGCAGGATTCGACGTTGCTCGTCCGGGCGGTCGTAAACGCGTCGCGGCCGTTCCACGGGGCACCGACTGCCGGGTTTCTCGGGCCGACTTCCGGTTTTAACGTGGAACACGACTTTCCAATAAGGTTGTCGCCGGCTGCCGGCATCCTTGGCCTCCTATACCTTCGAGACGAGACGCCCGTAGTCCAGGTACGCGGACGCCGTTCGTCGCCTCCTGCATCCCCGGGCTTATCTCCGCCTCGATATCTCTACCATTCGGTTCTCTTCGTGACTGTCGTCCCGCTGGACCCGTATAATTTAATATCGACCCGCCAAAAAATAACTCTCTACAAATTTATATGAAACAAAACGTTTCCCCCCCAACTCAATTCCAGGACGAAACATTTCGAAATTATTCAGGATCACGCCATCGTTATTATTCACGACCAAGAAACCCTCTTAGCCTCGAGTTCAACACAATTTTTTTTTCATTTGGGGGAAAAAGGAAAATTTTATTTTTTTACATTGAATAAAATTCAAATCTATTTTAACACTGGAACTACCGAGAATTATAGTGTGTTTATTTGTACCAAGGAAATTGAAACGATAGTGAAGAAAAGTGCGTGAAAAAATTACGGTAAATTTCCAAAAATTCAAGTTGAAGAGATTTCGAGATTTCAAGTTAAAAATTGGCACACAGGTTTTTTTTTGGATAAGCTATCGAATGACCCATCGTTCGTTCAATTCGGTTTGGGGTCACATTTGATCCCCTTATTCGGCTATTTCCAAAAATTCAATCGAGTGAATTTTTTACCAATTTTCTTAGAAATTACGAATGGGTCATTTTGAGTGGTTTGGTAATTATTATCATCGTAATCCCAGTCGCCATTATCGACAGAAAAAAAATACTCGAAAATTTGGGGAAGGACTGTTATTATTATCGTTGTTGTTGCACTTTATTTTTTGAGTACATTTGCAATGGGTCTCGATCGACACGTCGAGTCGTTATCGTCGATCAGCGCAATAACTCCCCGGGGCCAAAAGGCTCGACCGCCATTTTACGCAGACCCACCATCGCGGTTTCTCGCTTCATCCCCGAATCTATTACCGGGCCGGCGGACTGGCCGAGTATAATGTCCATTATAGCGAGCCGTCCTGTCATTAGTTCCCCCATCAACTCCGGGACCCCATCGATAGCAAGCAGGGGGTCGTCGGTTTATGGCCTCTCGACGCCATCCTCCCAGCCCTTCGCTTACGCTCGTCAAAAAACCGCACGCCAGACCCTTTCCACCTTCGATTTTCGTCCTATTAACATCCTCGGAGACGCTGTTCCACCTTCCACCGATAAAACTCCAATTTGTCGATCGATCAAACGAAGCACGCTTATATTTCACCACTTACTTTCACTCTTTTTCGCCACTTCTACGTTCCCAAGGCAAAACTCTCAACACCCAAACAACGAAATCGACGGATCAAATGAAGCACGGTTAATTCTCCCTGTTTAATAGTTTCAAAATTTACAAGGTGTTAAAAAAAAACTTCAATATTTATAGGGTATAGGGTATAGACTACTTCTACGTTCCCAAAATAAAATTCTCAATATCTAAACAACGAAATCAAGGGATCAAATGAAGTACGATTAATTTTCCCTGTTTAATAGTTTCAAAATCTACAAGGTGTTAAAAAAAAATTTCAATATTTATAGGGTATATAGGATACACTGTACTGAGCAAAAAAGCTTTAGTAAACGTAGGTCCAAAGGTCAACCGTTTCTGAGATATAAACATTTTTGTTTGCTAGTATCACCTCAGTACAGTGTATCCTATATACCATATAAATATTGATTTTTTTGAACACCCTGTATACAAGTTAAACAGCATTGCTATCGATTAACTCCCCATTAAATATGATCCTCGAGAATTTTTTCCAAGTTTCTCCATCATCCCCTTGCAACGCTAATAACCCTGAGTAATAAAGTCTGTTCGCCAACCCCTCGTCGATTAGGGTGTCCCCCCTCTTTGGAGGATCGTCGAGAAATCGATAGGACGGGGCTAGTTCTGGGTTAAAAAGACACCGATGGTCGCAACGAACGACGGAGGATGGTTGTTAGCCGCCTCTGCCAGGCCTCCGCCAACAGTCGCGTCGCCGAAAAATCGACAGCATGAGTGAGTCCTTACTCGATCGGGTATTTTTATCGTCGCGGCTGGAAATCCCGAAACAGCTCGTAGTCATCGTCGACCCACGGAACGGACGTGCTACTCCGCCGACAAGAGCCCTCGCCCTCCCCGTTCCACGAGGATCGAGGGATCGGGCGTAATTATAATATAAAACTTGCCGCGCCTTGTCGCCTTTCGTGTCCCTCCGCGATTCCTTTTCCTGTCCGCTTCCTTCGGGAACAAGGTTTCTGTTCATCGCGCACCAGCCGTTCCCAACCGCTGAAACCGCTCTCTTGCTGAATCCTACCAGCGTTTGGTTTGGGTTAAAGTAACCTTAATTCGGTTGCTATCAGTTAGGATACTCCGAGGACATTTCGAGAACTCACCAGGAGGAAGATCGAGGTCATAAGAACTCTGGAACCACCCTGGTGGAGGCACCTGGTTCTGATCAACAATCTTTCAGGATCTTGGATTGAGTGTTGTTTTTGAGGTCTTCAGTTTGTGTATCTAGGGATCTATATATGGTAATTTTTATTGTTTGCTGGGGTCACCAGGTGAGATGGACCTAGTTTTGCCACTAACAATCAACAATCTTGGATCGAGGGTTGTTTTTGATGCCTTCAATTTGTGTATCTAGGGACCTATATATGGCAATTTTTATTATTTGCTGGGGTCACCAGGTGAGATACTCCTGGCTCTGATCAAGAATCTTTCAGGATCTTGGATCGAGGGTTGTTTTTGAGGTCTTCAATTTGTGTATCTAGGGACCTATATATGGCAATTTTTATTATTTGCTGGGGTCACCAGGTGAGACACTCTTAGTTTTATCACTGACGACCACCAATCTTTCAGGATCTTGGATTGAGGGTTGTTTTTGAGGTCCTCAATTTGTGTATCTAGAGACCTATATATGGCAATTTTTATTATTTGCTGGGGTCACCAGGTGAGATGGACCTAGTTTTCCCACTGACAATCAAGAATCTTCTAGGATCTTGGATTGAGGGTTGTTTTTGAGGTCTTCAATTCGAACTATGGGTCTATCTAGACACCTATATATGGCAATTTTTATTGTTTGCTTGGGGTCACCAGGTGAGATGCACCTAGTTTTCCCACTGACAATCAACAATCTTCCAGGATCTTGGATCGAGGGTTGTTTTTGAGGTCTTCCATTTGTGTATCTAGAGACTTATATATGGCAATTTTTATTACTTGGTGGGTTCACCAGGTGGAATACTCTTAGTCTTATCACTGACAATCAACAATCTTCCAGAATCTTGGATTGAGGGTCATTTTTGAGATCTCCAATTTGAACTCCGGGTCTATCTAGTCCTATATATGGTAATTTTTATTACTTGATGGGTTCACCAGGTGGTATACTCTTAATCTTATCACTGACAACCACCAATCTTCCAGGATCTTGGATTGAGGGTTGTTTTCGAGGTCTCCAATTCGAACTCTGGGTCTACCTAGATACCTATATAAGGTCTATCTAGATACCTATTTATTACTTGATGAGATCACCAGGTGGGATACTCTTGGTCTTATCACCAACGACTACCAATCTTCCAGGATCTTGGATTTAGACTTGTTTTTTAGGTCCTCTGAGGCGTTGGAATGATGGTCTATCTATATACCTACAATTTCTACGGTTTGGTGGGGTGATTGGAAAATCTGTTGTCACACTTGTTGAGAAGTGGATTCCGTTTATATGTGACATGGGGATAATTGAATTTTTTAAGTGTTTGAGGGAGGTTGATCTAGGTGTAGCTAGCGAAGGAGAGACGCTGGTTGGGCGTCGGTTGAGAAGCACGGTCGGTGTATCGGCAGGCCGTTGTCTCTATACTCGTCGAGGGCGCTCGATCAGCACCAACACGCTCCAACGATCCGATTCGATCCGCGTCGCGCCCACATGGACACGACGGATACACACAGTCGCGCGACCAGCCGCTCGACCAGCCGGCCAACTAGCCTGCCAAACAGCCGCATAATGTGCGCGCGCCATGTTAGTCTTACCTATGGACCTAGGTCAATTTTGACCCCTGAATAAAATTGCACTTCGACGATTGGGAGCTCTATATTGCAATCACTGATCTAACCCCTCCAATCCTCATTCTTTGCTCTAATTATATATCTTTGTAATAGTGAGTCACGTACTATAGGACCTCGATAGTTGCACCAAAGTCTCCCTCACTGGACTCGTCGAGGAACTACCTAACTTGGGAACTCTATAGTGCAATCACTAGTCTATCTAACTCCTTCAATCCTCATTCTTTGCTCTAATTGTATATCTCTGTAATAGTGAGTCATGTACTATAGAACCTCGATAGTTGCACCAAAGTCTCCCTCACTGGACTCGTTGAGGAACTACCTAACTTGGGAGCTCTATATTGCAATCACTAGTCTATGTAACCCCTCCAATCTTCATTCTTTACTCTAATTATAAGTCTCTGTAGTAGCGAGTCACGTGCTATAGAACCTCGATAGTTGCACCAAAGTCTCCCACACTGGGCTCATCGACGAACTACCTAACTCTGGATTTCTCTGACTTAACATCAACTTTAGTCCCATCTCTATCAATCCAAGATTCATTGTACAACGTATATACTGTATAGTACATTAAAAAAGAAAATAACACGTTGAGAAATCAGAATAAAAAAACTGATAACGCATATGAATTTCAACCACCACTAAATCACGATAAAAATCTCCTCAAATGGGATCCCCAATGCGTTAAAACAATCGAAAAAATCGAATTTCCTTGATCAAGAAACCAGTTTTCCGCCACTGCTTCGAGGAAAGCTTGGAATCGAATCGATTCCCCGAGACTCGCGAACCACACTCGAATTTCCATATCGATATAATCGATTTCGCGCGCTTTTTTCGAACGGCCGTTCGCCATTAAGCGTCGGGAGGGACCGTTATCGAATTCCGTAGCGATTTTTCGGTTTTCGAACAGGAACAGTCGGTTACCAGAGGCGGAGGCGGAGAGGGTAAAGACAGAAATCGATCGCTAGCTAATTAACCGAGTTCATTATTCGGATGGCACGCACCTCGGGACCGGTTCTACCGTTCGAGCGTATCCGGGAAGCTTTCCGTGTAAACGTTGCGGTACGATCGGATCGTTCGCGAATACTTTCCGCCGTAACAACGACTCGCGGACGATCGGGGCACCGCGCGGAATCGCTCGCCTCCATTCGATCGGCAATTTTATGCCCCAAGCGAGGCCCAACCGCGGGCCCAGAGCATCCTCTCCCGCGCCCCAACGTCCCACGGACGGGGACTCCATTATTCGATCGCGATTTAGGCTACGATCGACGTCTTTTTTAAACAAAACATACTAAAGAGTGCAAACACTATCTTTTACATTAAAAAAAAGAGTTATTAAGTCGTTATACGAACGATTGAGTGCACAACGTCGACTCTATGCTCTGGTCAGGTTTCAATTGCGTTGCAAACGAAAGTGAGAACGATTTTTAGTCGACAGTTTATAAAGCTCGATGAAAAATCAATTTTTATAGAAATATAGAGTTCATTTTGCAACGAAAAATTGCAAAATGCAGCGAAAATTGTCGACTCAATGCTCTGTCAGGTTTCATTATAAATTCGTTATACGAACGATTGAGTGCACAACAGTAAAAAAATACTAAAAAAATTCGGTTATTTTTCGTTATAACATCCAATGAGGTGCAAGAATCGAGAACATTGTGTTATGCCAATTTCACACGCTCTTTTGCAACGTTGTTAGCGTATAGTTCTCGACAGTTACAAATAAAAATTACCCAGTCATTGAAAGTAACAATTACACAAACTTCGCATGAGGAATCACACAATCGCGCAGAATGAATAATTTAACTATTAATGAATGATTCGAATCTACTAGGTCAAGGCTCGATTAGATAACAAAGAAGAATAACCACAAACCTAATTACTCGAAAGAAACTTCTGAATCATTGAGATAGCGAGTCTCGTAGTAGGTGAAATAGCTTGAGGCTATTTTTTTGCGAGTCAGAGTATAGCAGTTTCCGAGAAGTCGAACGACGAGGATGGTGTACGGTTGATTCACAAGGAACCTGGCTGGAAGTATGTAGAAACGAAGATGTACGATCAAATTTACGGACACCGTAGGTAAAAAGAAACGCGGACAGGTGTTTTGAATGGGCTGGATACGAGACGCTGTACGGAGGTTCGCGCGGGGCTATAAACTATGTCAGCGTAGTCAAAGAGTGAGATAATTAGTGGTCGCGATAGCATGAGTTTCTGATACGTTGGATAAGAGAGGCATCGGGGACGGGTGAAAGGTTCTTTAACCTCCTCGATGGATGGTTAGGTGACCCATGACACTGAATGGGCACGAAAACAGTGAATTTATATTTTTTAGTATATTAAAGACTGATTTATCCCTAGATTTTGAATAATCAAACATTTGTGAAATCTTTCTATTTTCTATTTTCTATTTTTTTTGGGTGCGATACTGGGTCTATTGGCTTCGTAATAACACCATTTATCTTCTATTTTTTCATTTTTTAAATTCTCTATTTCCTACTTCCATTTGTCTTCTGTTCCCTGTTCCTTACTCCAGTTATTCCCCTCCTTTCTACTCTTTTAACTCCTTCTCCTCCCCCTCATCATCTCCTTTTCCCCTTCTTAACCTCGCATTCAGTTGACGCTTACAACTAAAATTAAAGTTGACCTTAACCTAGTACAAAAGACAGTGAAATCTTTGATTCGACGAATTCTTAACTCATCCAAGTGGTAAACATTTCAGAAATCCAGTCGATTAAATTTTTTACAAGTTCTATTAGAAATTGCGAATCATTGTGGGTCATTTTGAACACTTTGGTAGCTTTCTAAAGTCTCAAAAGCGCTCTTGGATCCTCGAGAACTAAAATATCCCTAGATTCGAATACCCAAAATTCAATTAATAATGGGACCAATTCTTGGACCATCCAAATAGCAAACTATAGAAATAGTCTCGACGCTAGATAGTCGACAGAAGTGGTATCTAGCTCTTGGACCATGGAAAGCTAATTTATCCCTAGATTCAAATACCCAAAATTCGATTAGCCCTTGGTCCAGCTCTTGGACCATCCAAATAGCAAACTATAAAAGTAGTCTCGACGCTAAACAGTCGAAAGAAGTGAGAAGAATTCGTGGTATCCACACTTGGTCCATGGAAAGCTAATTTATCCCTAGATTCTAATACACAAAATTCGATTGATCATTGGTCCAGCTCTTAGACCATCCAAATAGCAAACTATAAAAGTAGTCTCGACGCTAGGCAGTCGACAGAAGTGATATCCAGCTCTTGGATCATGAAAAGCTAATTTATCCCTAGATTCGAGTACCCAAAATTCGATTGAACATTGGTCCAGCTCTTGGACCATCCAAATAGCAAGCTATACAAAAAGTCTCGACGCTAGACAGTCGACAGAAGTGGGGAGTACTCATGGTATCTAGCTCTTGGACCATGGAGAGCTAATTTATCCCCAGATTCAAGTACCCAAAAATTCCTATAATCATCAATCTAACGTTTCCTTGGACCATCCAAATAACAAATTATAGAAATAGTCTCCACGCTAGATGGTCGACAGAAGTGAGAAGAATTCGAGGTATCCAGCTCTTGAATCATGGAAAGCTAATTTATCCCTAGATTCAAATACCCAAAATTCGATTAATCATTGGTCCAGCTCTTAGACCATCCAAATAGCAAACTATAAAAGTAGTCTCGACGCTAGGCAGTCGACAGAAGTGATATCCAGCTCTTGGATCATGAAAAGCTAATTTATCCCTAGATTCGAGTACCCAAAATTCGATTGAACATTGGTCCAGCTCTTGGACCATCCAAATAGCAAGCTATACAAAAAGTCTCGACGCTAGACAGTCGACAGAAGTGGGGAGTACTCATGGTATCTAGCTCTTGGACCATGGAGAGCTAATTTATCCCCAGATTCAAGTACCCAAAAATTCCTATAATCATCAATCTAACGTATCCTTGGACCATCCAAATAACAAATTATAGAAATAGTCTCCACGCTAGATAGTCGACAGAAGTGAGAAGAATTCGAGGTATCCAGCTCTTGAATCATGGAAAGCTAATTTATCCCTAGATTCAAATACCCAAAATTCGATTAGCCATTGGTCCAGCTCTGAGACCATCCAAATAGCAATCTATAAAAGTAGTCTCGATGCTAGACAGTCGACAGAAGTGATATCCAGCTCTTGGATCATGAAAAGCTCATTTATCCCTAGATTCGAGTACCCAAAATTCGATTAATCATTGGTCCAGCTGTTGGACCATCCAAATAGCAAACTATCGAAATACTCTCGATGCTAGACGGTAAACGGAAGCGTGTTGGGGTGATTCCGGGGTATCGTTTGGACAGTACACGATCAGAGACCGGTAGCAGCGAGGAACGCGTACGGCGCGATCCAATTATCCGCTCGGTCTCCGTGCAGATCGCGCGCGGTCGCGGTTATCATAAATCAAGATTAACGGTCGGGGAAGATTTTCGCCGTCCCCAACCGGTTGCGAGTTTCGATGTTTTAAAAGCCCAATATATATACATATACACATGTACAGGTATCCACGTCGATCTCGGTGAACCGCGTGTACGCGCGGATAAGAAGCCAACGGGAGATACCCACTGTCGAGAATGGCGGAGTGGGGATAGAGCAAAAGAAAATGATCGATTAACGTCGATGCGTTAACGGGTTAAACGTATTCGCGATTACGCGATAATTCACCGGTTTTTTTTTCTCTTGTCCGCTCGGTCAACGATGGAAACTGGTTCTCGATGTCTCGGGCGGAAAAGAGCGAACGGAGGCTTCCTGCTACGCGAGATTCGCCGGGGAATCGATGATTTTCGATCGTCGATCAGTACGAGCGAGCGCATCGTCTCGGTACAGCGCCGTAAACCGGTCACCGACCGGACTTACGAACGAGTTACGATAAATCGTGAGTAACGGCCGCGGCCGGGGGAAAAGATCCGCTGCCGGGTTCGCGTTAATTTTCTGTTTGTTTTCTAATTAACTTTCCGCGACGGGCGTCCCACGGGCCCCGGCCGACCGCGAGCTGGACGAGAGAGGCCTCCGACGAGTTCGTTCATCGGTGCGTGACCGTAATAACCGCCGCCGCGAGTTTCTCAGGGATTATAATTCCACGGACTCGTTTCGCGGATCGCGGATCGGCCGTTTAATAAATTCGATAATTAAGATACCGGGGATTAAGGGCGTAATTTCACGAATCGACGTATCGCCCTCTATCGGCTCTGACGCGAGATAACGCGTCGCGACGGAATTATCGCGGCTCAAACCGTGGACGGGCGTGGCAAATGAGACACACGGTATATCCTGAGTATATTAAACAATCCTGATAGTAACAGATTTCTGTTTGTTATTTACGCGATTCGAATCTCGCGGTGCACGCTGAGGGAGGCGCTAGGGGGCGCGTCGAACGTAAACATGGCGGACAGATGGTAGTGGTCCCTAACTTTGAGTCGATGACTCTCTTTTTTACTGGTTTTTATTGTCGATGAATAGTAAATTGTATTATTGGTATTGTTGTATTTCTTTCTTGACCAGTTAAATGTGTTTGACGACTATATTCGTCGTGCGTAAAATTTTGTTACAATTTGATATTTAAATTGTAATTTTGAGGAAAACTAAATTATATTCGTGAATTTTAATGTGTTCAAAATGTTTAGAGGTAAAGACGAAATGAAACAAACAAATAGAAATTATAAATAATTAATATAAAAAAAACCGCATATTAGTTGCAAGAATTAGTTGTCTTTTATTAGTCATCACAGAAGCAATTATGGACTCATATATTCATTATGCATTGTATCATGCTTTGCTCAACACCATTCTCCAAAATTGATTTTTCATGTTTTTCTTTTTCGCTCATATGCAAAATATTTATGTTAATTTAAGTGAATAAATAAATGTGAGTAATGAAATAAAAAACCTACTCTCATATTACATATACTCTGTGTTTGACGACTATGTCAATAGTGTGTCATCGCTTGATTATCGCGACAATAACTGGTTAAAATAACACGTTTATTTATAATAACATACAAAAATAAAAAACTTGACCAAACCCTTAACAAATATGCAACACTCTTTCTTTCTTCCCAGTCTCTTTCGTTCTAAGTGACTCCTTTGTCTTCTCGATACACACAGTATTCCCCTCACTCATCATCACTACCAACCTCACTCAACCAAATCACCACTGATGTCATTCGCAGGAGATTATCCTCCAACAGATATAAATAAAAGCATTGGTAATGTGAAACAAGAGATATGGGGTCACTTCAAGGCGGCCATATTGGATCTTTTTGTTCTACAGTAGTATACAAAATTGTCCACCACTTTCGTTTATAAGGTACTCTGCCTGTATAGAAATATTCCAAACATTCCACGACGCTTATCCAGTCATTCTGCGTGCAATATAACGTGTAATTTCCTATAAAAACGAATGGGAAAATTGAGGTTAGAAACGACTGAAAAATTGAGGTTGGAAACGAATGAAAAATTGAGGTTGGAAACGAATATAGTTGGAAATATAGAACCTCCAAAAAATTGTTAACGGGGGTCCCCAATCATTTGCAACAACTTTCATTTATGAAGTAATTCTGCCTATATAGGAAATATTCCAAACATTCCACGACACTTATTCAATGATTCTGCGCGCATAACAACGTGTAATTTCCTATAAAAACGAATGGAAAAGTGAGGTTGAAAACGAATGGAAAATTGAGGTTAGGAATGAATACAGTTAGAGACAGAACCTCCAAAAAAATTGTTGTCCGGGGGTCCCCAATCGTTAGCAACTAATTTGATACTCGGTTTAGCAAGTGGATGGAATGATCGATCAGTGTCGAGCCTGGCTGGAAGGGGAAAGTAACTGGTAGCAAGTGATCATAGATGAAGATAGCGGAGGTATATTCTATAAACGAGGACTCCATATAATTGGATTGATTACCTTGATCGTTGCAGGAAGTTTCTGTCCCCATTTCCCGCAGCAATCAAGCCGCTAACTCGTATAAATCAATCTCATTTATTGAAATTAGCCGGCTCGAAAAATCGCTAAATACTCAGAAATTTAAATAAATAAAAAACAACAGCATCACGGTAGACGATCTTACAGAGCGAATATCTAGGGGGGAGACATTTGTCCCTAGATATTTTCTCTTTCATTTTTTCCCCAGTTATCATCCACCCTTAAATTCTGTCCAACACTTCCAAAATACAATTTTTTAATCCCTTGGGACTCCACACATTATTGTTAAATAACTCCCACAAATTACATCGAAAAAATTCGATCATATTCTCGAAGTACCAGTAAACATTTGGCGAAACTCACGCCGAGAAAAGTGTCATAGTGTTTGTTTTTTAGCACTAGATTTACAGGCACTGATCGTACGTATATTTATTGATACCTTCCATGTTGGCAATTACCTCAAAATACGATTTTTCTTTTAACTAGAATATATATTCATGCTATTGCAACAATCAAATTCAACATAAGTTGTAAAAAATAATATTTACACGTTCTGCAATTTTAAATATGGAATCTGACATCCGTCAAATTGACTTTCGTAAATCTAGTGTTAATTAACACATAGGGGACGATGTGAGAGAAGTAATCTAGGGATATTTAAGCTCAAACAGTCTTTTCCTCACGAGGTCTTGAATAGTTTCAGTAATACAGATCGCGATTGCATAATTGCGTTGGAGCCTGGTCTGTCGACCGGGCCCGACGCGTTCGTAGGCAGCGAAAAATCGAAACGGGGCGACGAGCCGGGCAAAAAGCCAACAAGGCGATTTTCGCTCGGACGTTCGTGTCCCGGCGCGTCGTGGCGTGGCACGCGCTTCGCGTGCTTAGCTTCGATATATCGCGATTGCGTAACCCGATTAACGGTAAAATCGACCGTGGCCGGCGTAGTGTGCGCGAGAGACCGACCAACCGACCGATCGAGTCCGGGATTCGATAAAAATTGACACGCGACGAACTCCTCCGGAGCCTATGCGCAACGCGTCCGATCCGCCGGCCGCCATTATCGAAAAAGGTTGATGCACCGAGCAGACCACTCTGGACAACCTGGGATTCCCCTCGATCCGCGAACTAGAAACGGCTGGTCTCGACCAGAAATCGTTTTCAAAAATATTCCAAGAGCAATCGAGTTCGCTGAGTCGGAGAATACCCCGTTGAGACTCTTCATGGGAATTTGAGTCCCAGTATATGGGGCCTGACACGCTAAAAGGGAGCTGGACTCGACCAGAAATCGTTTTCAAAAATATTCCAAGAGGAATCGAAGAATACCCCGTCGAGACACTTTATAGAAGTTTGAGTCCCAATATATGGGACCTAACACGCTAACACGGAGCTGGACTCGACCAGAAATCATTTTCAAAAATATTCCAAGAGCAATCGAAGTCGTTGGAAGAATACCCCGTCAAGACACTTTATAGGAGTTTGAGTCCCAATATATGGGACCTAAAACGCTAAAACGGAGCTGGACTCGACCAGAAATCGTTCTCAAAAATATTCCAAGAGGAATCGAAGAATACCCCGTCGAGACACTTTATAGAAGTTTGAGTCCCAATATATGGGACCTAACACGCTAACACGGAGCTGGACTCGACCAGAAATCGTTTTCAAAAATATTCCAAGAGCAATCGAAGTCTCTCAGTCGAAGAATACCCCGTCAAAACTCTTTATAGGAGTTTGAGTCCCAGTATATGGGGCCCCAGAAGAGGCCCAAATGTGAATCTCACCGATTTCAATGAAATTTGAATGGCTGATAGATCAGTATCCATAATAACCATAGCTAGAATCACAGGTGTAAATGGCCAGTCGATTTCGAAATAGACTCGCATAAATATTTCACTATTCACTTCGTGATAATCGAGGAAATAATTAGAAAAAAAATATCGTAGGCCAATGAACAGTCCCAGAAATAAATATTGGGCGAAAGAAGCATCGAAGCTCCCAATAAAATCGATCTCGAATCTCCTGAGAGGAACACCGATCATTGCACGAGAGTCTCATTGACAAGTGGATGGGGATGGTCTAGTCGGTAACCAGAAGATCTGGAGGGGGAAGTAAACCGATAGCAACGAGCAGAGATAGCGAAGAATCCACGTGGTGGGGAGTTCTTATCACCTCGTTGGTAATCTCGATCGCTGCAGGAAGTTACAGTGCAGATTTCCTGCAATAATTAAGTCACCGCCGCGCATAAATCAATCCGTTTTGCTGAAATGTGCGACCGTTGACTCGATGAATCTACTTCTCCAATATCGCTCGATCTATGCAGGAGCTCGTATCGAAAATATTAAATAAACACGCGAAGTTTAAACTATGCTCGGAACAGGTATCTCGCTCCGACTGCTCTTCAAAATATATTCGTTAATGGTACTTGACGAAACTGTGCAATTATCGAGGATGGCAATTAGGCTTCTGATATAAAACGTTGCGTGTTACCGTTAGGCCAAAAATGGTCGATTTGCATAAACAGTTTGATTTTTCTCACCCTGGTCGATCGCGATAAGGCAGGCTCCGGCCAGCGCTCGTCCGCGAAGGGTTAAAAATCGAGTGATTTCCGATCCACCCCCTCGATCGTCGTAACCGGCCGCGATCCTTTAATATCCTAACGCGTACATTCGCACTATTTATAGCTCCACAGCGAGCCGTGGACCGTTCAAAGGGCGAGAGAGATAGAGATATCGTGGATTTTTCACCGAGCCACGAATCTAGATCGAAACCGGTCAAGCTCTGGATCCCTCGGTCGTACGGGCACGGATCGCGGGTAAATAAATCGTCGGTATAGCGCGGGTAAGAAGATCCTCGCGGATCGCGCGACGATGCCTTTACCTTTATCGTCCAATTAACGATAAAGATTCGTTGCGTTTACTCGAACCGGACCGGAATTACCTACGCCGGGCTTCGTAGACATTACGATTATTGTCCCTGCTAGCTACGACCGTGATTTTATCGCTTTTCTACAATATATCCTCCGACCAAGCTAATCCGCGGACCGTATACACGCACTCCACTGCTGTTGCTATCGTTCCCCGTACGAACGAGAATCGGTTATGGTCGGCTGGTACTCTTCTGAATTCTAAATTCGATCGAGAAAAAAAATTATCCTTCATTCTATGTTTAATATAATATACAGGGTGTTCGGCCACCCCTGGAAAAAAATTTCATGGGGGATTCTGGAGGCCAAAATAAGACGAAAATCAAGAATACCAATTTGTCGATGGAGGATTTGTTAAAAAGTTATTAACGTTTCAAGTTCCAACCGTACTGAATTTTTTACTCGAAAATGTGCAAGATTTCGGGGGTGTGTTTGTTCACCGAAAATTATTGTAATTGACCCCCGCAACTGAAAATAATTTTTTTAGAATGATTCGAAATTTTTTAATTTTGTCGAAGAATTTTATGGTTTTGAATTTTTTTCTCGAAAATGTGTAGGATTTCGAGGGTATGTCTACTGATTAATAGTGTTTGTAATTTACCCTTGCAATGAAAAATAATTTTTTTAGAATGATTCGAAATTTTTTAATTTTGTCCAAGAATTTTATGGTTTTGAATTTTTTTCTCGAAAATGTGTAGGAATTCGAGGGTATGTGTAATGACCAAAACTGATTATAATTGACCCCTGCAACCGAAAATAATTTTTTTAGAACGATTTGAAAAATTTTGTTTTCCCGGAAAAATTTCACAGCTTCACGAATTTTTTTCTAGAAAATGGGTAGGATTTCGGGGGTATGTCTATTCATAAAAAATGATTGCAATTAACCCCCGCAACCGAAAATAATTTTTCCAGGCCGATTTGAAATTGTTGAGTTTAATTGTTATTAACTTTTTAACGAAGCCTCTATCAACGAATTGGTATTCTTGATTTTCGTCTTATTTTGGCCCCTAGAAACCGCCATTACAATTTTTCCCAGGGGTGGACGAACAACGTATGTGTGGTCAATGCCCCATAAATCTAATGTTAATATAATATATACTATATTTTATATAAAGTTATATCACACTGTATTCTTAGGACGACATCATTTCCAATTTTCCCTTTCCACATATTAACACTTTAATGGCCCCACGTATCACCTGAAGACCGTTGTCCGTCACCAGCGATATTATAAACCAAATTGAGATACACGAAGCTACTAGGAATATTATTATAAGGAATTATAAACGTAACCTCAACAAACGTAACAAGTTGAACAGTAGATCACGCACACGTGACAGTGACCAAAGTCTGCCAGCTAGCAAAGTCACGTATACGTGACAGCGGCCGTCAAACTGTTAAAACAGTTTCACCGATCACCAATATTCCAACCCCAACACCCACTTCATACCAAAATTCTAACGATTGTACCCACCCAGTAAATAAAGTCAGTTTCCCCTGCGATCGCGTGATCCTCATGAGCACGTTTGCTCCGCGCTCAAGATCGCGGGGGCAAGTGTGCCCGTCGCGCCCTCTGCCTCGCTCCAGATACGCGCCGGGGGCCTGTCAAGAGCAGACCTCGCGATTACGCTCGTCCTTTATCCGCGTCTCCCTCCTCCCCTCGCGATAACGAGGCTCGGGGGCGGGGTGGGCATCGCGACGCTCCTCGATTCCGTACGGAGCGTCGATTCTCTCTCGTTCGTTTGCCCCGTCGAGGACGGTTTAATCGCGGCGCGCGATCGCCAAGAAGAAATGCCGCGCGTCTCTCGCGGTCGGACAGCCCGAAGAAGAAGAGCGCAATTAGCGACTGGCTATAATTTAAGCCGGTTCAATTAATGCATCTGCCGCGACGACGAGGGGGCCCCTCCGGTCGCCCCGGCTCGTTGCACGGCCAGATAGGCGAGGGACGCGCGAGCCGTTTCTCTACGTGGACGCACATTTGGCTCGGGGAGCCCTCACGGGTAATTAACGCCGCGATACGTCGCCGGCAGGTTCGTTAAACCGAGCACTCCCGGCCGCAGGGACTTTTTCTTCGACGACCCCGTCGCCTCCGTTCCCATACGCGACGCCCCGCGGGCGCTCGGCGCTCCGGCGGGCGGGTAACTTGATCCGTAGGGCGATAAAAGTGTCGCGATCGATTACGATTCGTTGGATTTCCCAACCGTCTCGCGTTGTTGCAAAAATCATCTCCAGCGACGATTGTGTATGTCTGGGAGTTTTGGCCATGGGTTCTGCGAACTCATGGCGTTTATTATACAAAAATAAGAGTTTGCTAGAGCGAACTACGCTTTACTCTCGCCTTTCTTCTGCGGGTGAAGTCACAGTCTTGTAACAGAACTCTTGGATATACCTTTTACGTATTATAGAATAAAGAGTACACATTCTACCGTTAATTATTGTCGTTTCAATTCGAATCGTACGTCCCATAGCCCTACCCTTTCCAATACGATTATTTGACATTTTTTTGACATTATTGGGACCATCTTTTTGGGATGATGAACAGTGCAAAGTATGAACAATTCAGATGGAGAGGGTGTGAACTGTTGAAACTGAAAGGCAATTAGACGAGAGAAGCAAAAGAAATGTTAGACTCTCTGGCATTTTAATTGGAATAATTCTTACGACGTTTGTTTGCAATAAAGGTGATTTGCTTGGAAGTTTGTCGAGTAATTAAAGTATAGATTGCACGCAATTATGACGCGCGATATGTATGAAAAAGTAAATGTATCTAGGATACGCGCAGCCACGCATGATGAAATCTACCGATGTTGGTATAATTACTTATAAAATATACTCGACGCGCGTGTTGCGCGCCTTTTTATCAACGCACGACGGCGAACGAGGCGGCCGGGGAGTGACAGGCGCAGAAATCTTTATTAATGTCGGACGTTCGCTGCAACGTCCGATGGAAATTGTAAACAGGTATCGAACTTGATGTAATCGATATGTATCGATGGGACAGTAGCGTGTCTCGATAAGCCTCGCGTCGTTCGCGATCACTCGATTCGATGGATCGATATAAAGGACTCGCGTCGATAGTATACGAACACGTCACGATCAGTTTTAAGAGTTTTTCGGTTGAAAATAGTTAAGGTAGAATGGCAGTTTAGAAATTAGGGGTGTTGGAAATCCTATAAATACAATACAAAACTGAAATGACTGATGTAAAATAGGCGTTATTGTACCTGTGGATGCATAAAAATTATTTGTACCATAACGTATTAATGTAGAATGCAGAAATCCTTAAAAAGCCTATATAGTGAATATTGTACCAAATAATAACAAAAAATTACACGTTTGGAGGCTTTAGCTATTTAAAAACGTATTATTAAGATTCATAAATGACAATAAATATAAAAACTGTAAATTAACTTTATTCGTACCATAACGTATCATAATTTTAAATTTATTTAGTATTTAATAAAAATAAAAAATTAATTATAATTTTGGTGAAATAATATACATACATATTTAAATTTAATTCTATATTAATTAACAATAAAAAATTAATAAAATTAAACTATTTAATGAAATTAAGGAACCTAATGAAGATAGTAAATTTCAACAATAATATGAATCAGGACAAAAAATTTATTGAAAATCCTCAGGGATCCTCGAAAAGTGCGTTCCGTGAATCTCATATCGAACAATCGCGAATAATTACACGTTTGCAGGGTTTAATCGCTCAAAAACGCCTGAATTTTGGGAATATATCATCGAACAAAATCAATTCCTCGCCATCTACACGAGAACTCTTTCGTTGTCGTATTTCAAGTCCCTTGGAACTTATTAAGTTGGCCGCCATCTTGGTCAAGCAGTAGCTAGCGCCTTTTCGTCTTTCTATGCTTCTCTAACCCTTTCGAAACAATTGAATCGTGCAGTAATGCCACTGAACCCTCAAACTATATCGCGAGAAATAGAAATATTCAATAATTCATCCATACATTCACTATTCTATAACATTTAAACCAAAGTCTCCAAAAGTACAGATTCACTTGCTTCCGAAAATCGACTACTTTTGAGCCATCTAGGGAACAATTAGGCCTCAACACCATACAAGATCGACTCTAACAGATTAGTTACCATCCTCTACACGTTCCAAAGACCCAACAACAAAGATCTAACCCAGTTCTAGCCCAGACACAAACAACAAAGAGGAAATCCAAACGGTTCGCGTGGTTTCTTTGGCGCGTGTGAACGATTCACGCGTCCGCGATCGCCGAGTATCGAAAAGGAAGAACGTGGTCCGGGGTCGGTGTTACCCGGGGGACAGGGTGTGTCGGTCGAAGGCGATTAGTCGAGTTTACGATCAGGCCGATCGTAGGAGATAATCCGGGATCGGTAAGCGAGCGTAAACTCGGCTTGAAATCCGATAAAATCGTATAGAGCGATCGCGAGGCGGCGTCCGGAGTAAGTTTGCGCGCGTCGGCCAAAGACCCGTTACGTCGGAGGACGAGGTAATTAATTTAAGCTGCGAACGCCTCGCCACTAGGCCAATGCAAACACCTTCTGCGCGCGCGCGCGCGCGAGCCTCCGCCAGGCGCGGCTGTTACACGACTCCCGGGATCCGCGCGATCCTTTTGCCTCCTTATTCCCCCCCCTGCCTCCTCGTCGCGAACTTTGCTCAACCGCGAACGACTCCATCCTGGATCCAGGATATAACTGTACAGACCAGGCTGTCGTCGCGACTTTCAGCCGGGCTGGCTACGTTGACCACTGTCCAGGACCTCCTAGATGTCAGGCTTGGAATCGAAAATTTGGGGCGAAGAGCTTCTTGGATGATTCTATAATTGGGCAGGAATCCTTCAGGAGGCTTCATCTTGGCTGAGAACGTCCTTTTTTAGCGGATGATGGCCCACTGGGGGGTGGGTCATCCTTGCTGAGATTGGGAATCGCGTCTGATAGAAGAGTAATCCTTGATGATCTTTTCATTTAGGTGGTCACTTGTCGATACCTATGTGTTAACTAGAGGAGTTGAGAGGGGTCTTCTGATGGGGAGGAACAACACAAATGCTACATCCAGAATGCCTGTAGAGGCTAGACAATCGTAGGAATTCTCGATTCGAAGGTTGGGAATGGTACAATTAGCGCTAGGATTAGAAGCATCTCTTGAGGATTTTGACTCGACTCGTTTTAAGAAGTTTGCTACTTTGCTCAATCGCGAACGACTTCATCCTGGATCCAGGATATAACTGTACAGACCAGGCTGTCGTCGCGACTTTCAGCCGGGTAGGTACGACTGGCCCCGTAGACCACTGTCCAGGACCTCCTAGACGTCAGGCTTGGAGAATTTGTCATGGGACGAGCCTCCAGAGTCCTGGGGATTTGGGGAATCGGAAATTTGGGGCGTGGAGCTTCTTGGAAGATTCGATAGTTGGGCAGGAGGCTTCATCTTGTGTGAGAACGTCCTTTTTTGGCGGATGATGGCCCACTGGGGGTGGGCCATCCTTGCTGAGATTGGGAATCGCGTCAAATAGAAGGGTAACCTTTGATGATCTTTTCATTTAGGTGGTCACTTGTCGATAGCTAAGTGTTAACTAGAGGAGTTGAGAGGGGTCTTCTGATGGGGAGGAACAACACGAATGCTACATCCAGAATGCCTGTAGAGGCTAGATGATCGTAGGAATTCTCGATTAGAAGGATGGGAATGGTACAATTAGCGCTAGGATTAGAAGCATCTCTTGAGGATTTTGACTCGACTCGTTTTAAGAAGTTTGCTTTCCAAAGGGAATTTGACCGAACTCACATGTTTGGAGAATTAAATATGGAGGGTTTTTGACCTAAAGAGAGAGGTTTTTACCTTTGCAACTATGCAGAGGCTGCCATCTTTGAGAATGAACCGCGTGCACCGCCTGAATGGCGATCCAAGTGTTATTCAAAAGTTCTTCCCGCAGGAAAGGAGTCTCGAGGGTTGGCAGAACTGCTGGGGGTTTCCCAGTTCAGGGTGTGAAGCGAGTAGTACCGTCAGTCGCCATCAGGCGTGGGTGGTTGGTCCTCAAAGATGGCAGCCACCCTTCGTCGGAAAATTCTTCGTTGACTTTATGATATCAAGGAACAACCTTCCCAACATCGTTAGGTTTTTTAAATATTCTTCGCCAAAATACGCATAGTTTGCATTTTGAAACATTACAAACCTCCAATCCCTTCAGGAGTTATGATCTTTTAAACATAAACATGATTATATTAAGGTTTTTGTTTCGGGTAAAGAATTTTTTTTCTCGAAAGTGCGTAGGATTTCGGAGGTATGTGTATTCACCACAAATGATTGTAATTGATCCCTGCAACTAAAAATAATTTTTTTAGAATGATTTGGAAATTTTTAATTTTGTCGAAAAATTTCACATTTTCTCGAATTTTTTTCTCAAAACTGAATAGGATTACGATGCTATATCTAATGACCGAAAATGATTGTAATTGACCCCTGCAAATAAAAATAATTTTTTCAGAACGATTTGAAATATTTTAATATCGCCGAAAAATTTGCCTACCTATTCGAATTTTTTTCTCGAAACTGCGTGGGATTTTGGGGGTATGTCTATTCACCAAAAATGATTGTACCCGACCCCCGGAGCCAAAAATAATTTTTTCAGAACCATTCGAAATATTTTTTTTTCTACGCCAAAAACATTAGGCAACTATGGTCAAAATTCTATTTGATTAACCTCTTCACGCCTTTGGCCACATACGCGAACGTTTAGTTTTTTATTTTTATAATTATAGTTACTATCAATAATAAATAGACAAAAAAAAGAAAATAAAAATCTTCCCTGAAGAGGTTAATATTGTGGGGTTATTTTTTATTAAGTTGTATGCCTGGTGGAGGGAGTGGTCTGTACACGGGTTTGAGAGTTATATGTGTATTAACAGAATATTAAAGATATATATTTTATTGTTAAGTCAATGCCACATTGAACTATTGATAATAGCCCTAATTCCTACCACAAATATGCCTATTATTAAATACATCGATGAACTATTGAATATTTCCATTTTTCGCGTTACAGTTCGATGATTTACCGAGATTACTGCACGATTCGACCATTTCCAAAGAGTTAAATATGCGAAGTAAGACAGAAAGTCTCCAGCCACCGTTCAACCAACATGGCGGCCAACGTTTTAAGTCCCGAGGAAACTAAAATCGACATTTCGATTCGTGCTCTGTTATAAGCTACACTGTACCAGTTGAAACAGCCCACGTGGACCGTTATCGACGCCAATTGATCAACTTGGACCACGGAATCGGAACGAAAGAGACCGTTTTTGCTGATTATGGCAGCCGCCGTGTTACGACAGCTGCGCGTCAACTCGGACCAGAACGTCCGTCGTCTCCAGTTTCAGCTCGTGAACCGTTCCGCACGCGATAACGAGATAACGACGCACGAGAAACTCGTCGACGATTGTATCTCCTCGAAATCATTAAACTTTTATAAGACGACGGGTATTTCGGTGGTCGGCCATATTAACATCAACGCTGGATTTATGGAGATCAATTGCTCGCACTTGTGTCAAAACCTGTCGTGTAGATGGTCGCGTTGAAACACAGTATTTTCTTTTAATTGGGGTACATATCCGTATCGTTACTTTAATCGAATTCAACAGAAATTACCGAGATATTTACGAGCTCTGAAGTTTCAAATATGGCGTCTAATAAATCTATTATAATTGAGGAATTATAATAGATTTAAAATTTAATGTTAATAACTAGGATGGACCTGATTTCTTTGCTACATATACTACCTGGAATTTATTATTATCGCTATGAATAGTAATAAAATTTATTCAGGATTGTTTTTAAGTCGTCGCGGGGGCAGTGGTTCGTCGGAGGATCCGGGTTAGTTTAGGTTAGGTCCCATCGATCGATTCTCTGTTTCTTCGTGGATAGTATTCGAGGAAAGAATTACGATCGCGACGCCACGGCTCCGTAGAGTTGGGAAGCGCGCAAAAGCTGCTTTCTCTCGTGCATTTATCAAAGGCCAAAGGCCAGGCGAGCACCGTGTCCGCCGCAGGATCGTTCGCGGCGTTGCATCGCGTCCCATTCGTCGATTAACCCCCTCCAACGCGAGTTTAGACGCGTTTTTCGGTCCCCCGGAACGACAGATAAATAAAATCCACGACCACGTCGCCCCGCAACTTTTCGCCAAGGACCTCCAAACATTCACTCTCATGGCGAAACGCCAAGAAAAACTAAATCAAACGGTTCCACATTCACGTTCAGTGTGAAATAATGGCGATAAAAATTGACAATTAAATTTCAAAGTGTCACCATTTTCTAAATCATTCATTTTCTATTTTTATTCTAGAACCCACTATTTTTATTCTAGCACCATTTTTACGTTTCATTTCTAACCTCCAAAATGGTGGACACTGCAGGGGACCCATAAGAAGACACTCATATTTGTTCTATTTTAAAAAAATCATAGCACGACCAATTATGGATATTTTGCATCCAAAAAATTTGAGCATACTCTGTAGATATCAATAGATACGTGTAAAAAATTTGAACTAGAGGGGATGTACGGTTCGCAGGCAAAAAAATGTTCGAAAAACGAAATGGGGGAAGCAAGGTGAGAAACGAGGCTATCGGCGTGGAACAAAATGGCAGTCAGGTTCGAACGCGTGAAACGTCGTCGCCGGTGGACGATCCGGCGGAGATATACAGCGCGTCCAAAGTAAACTTATACCTATTGCGTCGTTCTGGCGCAATATTCCTAGTAAACAGTTGGCGAAACGCGCGTCGGTCGCGCTATAAGGCGGCGAGTCATTCGCGAGGATCGTTTCGACGTGCCTCCTTAAATAACGATCATAGGCTCGTAACTAACGCGCTCGGGGCTCGATTAAAAGAGGATTCTCCGCGCTGGCGTGTATCGCGTGTGTGTGTCGCGGCCGGGAACGAAGGAGAAAAGCAATCGAACGACGCATACACGGCGATTACGAGGATTCGCGGAATGTTAGATCGTTGGGTTGCTCGCCGCGAATCGTTTCGCGCTGTAACGTTGCCGATACAGTCGTCGATGTTTCGGCGACGCGTCGTTTCATTCGTGGAAGCGCTGGTTGGATGGAGTTACGAGTTGGGTGATAGTGATATAGGCACAGTTGGAGTTTCATCTCATCTGGGGCTCTAGAAGTCTATAGCGAGACTTTATAGTACTTAATGATGCTATCAATGGTCATTTGGTGATGAATATAGCGGATGGGGAATCTAGTTAACTTGTGGGGACGTCAAATAATAGGTAAAATTAGAGTTTGATCATATTTGGGGCTATAGAGGTCTAGAGCGCGACTTTATAGCACTTAATGATGCTATCAATGGTTATTTGGTGAGGAATATAGCGGATGGGAGCTCTAGTCAACTTCTGGGGACGTCAAATAACAGGTAAAATTAGAGTTTCATCGCATCTGAGGCTCTAGAAGTCTAGAGTGAGACTTTATAGCACTTAATGATGCTATCAATGGTTATTTGGTGATGAATATAGCGGATGGGGAATCTAGTCAACTTGTGGGGACGTCAAACAATAGGCACAGTTGGAGTTTCATCACATTTGGGGCTCTAGAAGCCTAGAGCGAGACTTTATGGCACTTAATGATGCTATCAATGGTCATCTGATGAGGAATATAGCAGATGAGAACTCTGGTCAACTTAAGGAGACTTTGAACAATAGGTACAAGTAGATCTTCATCAACTTTGGGGCTTTGGAACTCTAGAGTGAGACTTTATAGCACTTAATGATGCTATCAATGGTGATCTGGTAATGAATATAGCAGATGGGAACTCTAGTCCACTTAAGGAGACATTGAACAACAGGTACAACTAGACTTTGATCAATTCTGGGGCTCTAGAACTCTACAGTGAGACTTTATAGTAATTAATGATGCTATCAATGGTCATCTGATGATGAATATAGCGGATGAGAACTCTAGTCAACTTGTGGAGGCGTCAAACAATAGGCACAATTAGAGTTTGATCACATTTGGGACTCCAAACCTGAAAGGTGGAACTTTATAGTAGTTAATGATTCTATTAATGGTCATCTGATGAGGAATATAGCGGATGGGAGCTCTAATCAACTTAAGGAGACATTGAACAATAGGTACAACTAATCTTTGATCAACTACGAGGCTCTATAACTCTAGAGCGAGACTTTATAGCACTTAATGATGCTATCAATGGTCATCTGATTGATGAACACAGCAGATGGGAACTTTAATAAACTTAAGGAGACATTGAACAATAGAGCGAGACTTTATAACACTTAATGACCAACTCTGGAGCTCTAGAACTCTCGCGTCGGACTATACAGCACTCAACAATATCGTGAATGGGTCGATGACGAATACAGAAGATACCTAGCCAACCAAAGTGGAGGCACGAGTCTGGGACGCGAGTCTGCACGGTCGATGTTTCGATATCGATACCGTTCGATCCCGGTGGATGCGTAGACGGAACGAAACCAGTTTGCCGGTATTTTCGTCCGTTGAAAAGCATCGAGAGTGCCTACTCTGGAAAGCGTCTCGGTCCCGATCAAAGGGAAACGAAGCCAGACCGTGAGATGAAAAATTTGCTGCTCCGCAGCGACTCTTGGATCCCATCGATCGATGTTCGCGCGGGGTCCAGGGGCGGTAGATCGACGGATAGGTCTCCCGAGAGGGGGGTGGAGGAGGGGGAATTTGCATGGTACCTCGTCGTCCACGGAGTCGAATCGGTGTCGCGTCCGGAGATACACAACCCGAAAAACGCGCGTGATAAATTACGAAACTCCTCCTATTTGTGATCTCGAACGAGCCCGGAGATCGTTTCAGATCTTATCGATCCGACGGGCAGACAGCGTGGCAACGTCATTATTACGAGAACCCGTGGAGATCGTTATCGATTCGTAAAAGCATTAACGATCGTTTTACGATCCCCGATAAACACGACATTCAATAAACGCGTATCGTACCGAAAGCGAACGCCAATAAAAATATCCTATCCGATACGCGGAATCGCTATTACGGTAAATTAAGCGCGCTTCGCGGTTCCCCGACACGGTTTATTCGCGCGTCGAACTGCGGGCCGACGCCGGCCGTCGCCGTTCCACGAAGCGACGACGGCGGTTCCGCGCTTCCTTCCATTATCGTCGTTTCTGGCCACCGCCGGATCGAACTCGTGAAAATTCACCGCGAGCCTCCAGATCTCGTTTCGAATGTGTTCAACCCATAAATCGTCGATTTACTTGTTTTAACGCACCGCGAATCCTATTTTCAAAACCACTCTCGACGCTTCGATCTCGTGAATTTTTTGGATCTATGGGGAAATTTTGTGCTACCTAATTAGTAAATTATGCAAGGAAAATTGATCGTGTAACGGTTTATTGAATTATAATTGAATTGATACGTTGGGGAAAGTGGTATTTGAATGGATGTTATTTTTTTTAGATCTTTTTACCTGGAACCAAAATGGCCGCCCACGATGGATTAAATTGTAGATTTTGGGGGTGTTATTGGCCAAGATACTAAGTACTATTGCTAGATAATATTACTTACTTAGTCTTTTTTTTACTATTTTCTTTTTTTTTAGATCTTTTTACCTTGAACCAAAATGGCCGCCCACGAAGGATTAAATTGTAGATTTTGGGGGTGTTATTGGCCAAGATACTAAGTACTATTGCTAGATAATATTACTTACTTAGTCTTTTTTAACTATTTTCTTTTTTTTTAGATTCTTTTACCTTGAACCAAAATGGCCGCCCACGAAGGGTTAAATTGTAGTTTTTGGGGGTGTTATTGGTCAAGATATTAAGTACTATTACTAGATAATATTACTTACTTAGTCCTTTTTTTACTATTTTCTTTTTTTTTTAGATCTTTTTACCTGGAATCAAAATGGCCGCCCACGAAGGATTAAATTGTAGATTTTGGGGGTGTTATTGGCCAAGATATTAAGTACTATTGCTAGATAATATTAGTTACTTTTTCTTTTTTTTAATTGGTTTGGTTTGTTATTGCGATTGCAACCGCGCACGACGCCGGATGCTAATCATCATAAATGCACTGGAGGCAGGATCCGTGACAAGGCGATGGCAGAAGGGACACGTGCCCTTGGGCGCCATGTTTCTAACCAATAGGAGCTCGAGGGAATCGAGAAAAATTTAATCGACTGTTTTAATATTACTCTAAAATTAATTATGTATCACTGAGCTTTGTCTGTTCAATTATTAACAATACGTCAAACTGCAAGGATCATTTACATATTTATTTCAACTGCAAGGGGCACGTTCACGTAAAAGAAGAAGCACACTGGCAGGAGAGCAATAAATGATGAAATAATAAATAAAGAATTACGGACGATATGCATTCCGATGGCATTGACGATTCAGATAGTACGTAAATTTTACTTTGTAAGTTATCCATGTTGCAGATAAGATTACAATTGAAATTGCACGGTTATGCAAACTCCTAACGTGCATTGAAACTGAATACAAAGCATCAGAACCAACGATAACCTCGAATTCACAATTTTAGGTGGAAATACAAAATATTAAAAATCGTTCCTCTTTCCAGAATTTAATACTATTTTTTTACAATTTATATCAATACTGTTATTCGTTTTATCGAGTCGCCACAATTTTTAGCGGAAAAGTAACACGGTAGAAAATTTGTCGAGTCTATCGAGCGTGTTTCTGTGTGTGAAAAAAAATACTGACGGGGAAGGAGAACAAAAAAGAGAGAGAAAAAAAATGCCAAGTGGCGCTAGCGATCGCGCGGTGTACACAAAGCAGGCCCATCTCGGTCGACTCTTGAACTCGTATCGTCGCACTCGAGGGAAACGGCCGTCCGTGGCGCAAAAGGGGACCCCTGAGAGGTTTTCCATCGAGGCGACGGCGCCGACGGCGGCGGCGGCATCGTCCGACGAGGACACTTCGTCCGGTTTTTAGGCCTAATTGGTTGTCGCCCGGCGCCTCGTCTTGTTCCCGGAGAAAGTGGGCCCCTCGCGGTTGCCACGCTGTGTGCCCCGTCCTTTTTTTCCCCGCCGCCCTTTCTCCGGGACCATCGACAGCGTTAGGAGCACTTAGGGCACTGTGTCGCCCCCGACGCTCGCACCTCCGACCGTTTCCATTCATGTTACGGAATATAAACGCGATTTAGCAAAGATAGATGCAACGAACATTGCAAATAAATCGATAGTAAGAATGGTGGTATTGGTAATTGGTAAAAATGGTAAAAATGGTAAAAATGGTAAAAATGGTAAAAATGGTAAAATTGGTAAAAATGGTAAAAATGGTAAAATTTTATTCACGCTTGATGCTTTCACTGTAGACGTTTCCCTTCTCGTTACGGAATATAAATGCAATAAACATCGTAAACAAACCGATAACAACAATGGTAATATTGATAAAATTGGTAAAGTGGTAAAATTTTATTCAAGCTTGCAACTCAATTTACCAACGATAAATGCAACAAACATAGTAAACAAACCGATAGCAACAATGGTAAAATTGGTAAAATGGTAAAATTGGTAAAATGGTAAAATTTTATTCACTTTTGACACTCTCTCTTTATAGACGTTTCCCTTCTCGTTACCGAATATAAATGCAATTTACCAACGAAAAATGGCAACAAATATTGTAAACAAACCGATACCAACAATGGTAATATTGGTAATTGGTAAAATGATAAAATTGTTAAAATTTTATTCGCGATAAACGAATAGAAATGTTACGTTCACTTAAAAATTCCCATCGATGGATTTTAATCCACAAATTTATAACTATAAACCTAAAAGGACGAACGAAATGAAAATTTTTGTTAGTTAATATGATATTATTTGCACTAAATCAGCCCCAAAGTAAAGGAAAACCAGGGTGGAGTCTCAATTTGCTCAAAGCGATTCATCAGCATCCCCACCACTTTTTTTTCTCTTGGTTCGGATAGTACATTATCGGCCCAAGCACACGGAATCGAATAAAGCTGATTTCTAAATGATTCTCGCGTTTAATAAAATTGTGTATTTAAAGATTCCGTGGAATATTACTGTACAAGAACAATGAAGAATATAGGAAATCGGAAAAGACCATTTTGTTGTATTTTTAATTTCTTGAAATTGCAATAACCCTTTTCCAATCATTCCAAATGGGAAATATACGATTTTGGGGGCTGTTTCGTGGCCTGGGAAGGGAAGGGGAGAAATTGAGACAAAAATTTTGTCAGGATCGAGGATCTCTGGATGAGAACGAGCCAAAGGTGCGCAGGTTCGCCCACGTTGGCTCTCGCTGGTCCAAATACGATCCGGATTATACTCGATCAGACTGTTCCAATCGTGGAACTCTTTCCTGACAATACTATTCTCAATAAAATACAGATTTTGAAATTTCCCGCTTCTAATGTTCCAAGGATTAAATTGCATAGGGACATCTCAACCTATCTACGATTAATGAATATTTATTTTATTATTAAACAATTTTCTCTCTCGAAGCCCCTATTGAAAATGACATTTCATTTCCATAGCTTGCTTGCACGTCAGTATTTATTTTATTTAGACAACCTCGTTTTATGTACCTTCTCGTTAACGCTTTGTCGTTATAAAATTATTATGTTGGATCAAATGGAAGTAATTAGACATCTTTTAACAATATTTAGACAATTGCAAATCGAATTTTATTACACTACAACGATCTCTGATCCTTTTAAGTTTATCCCCCAAAAAATTAAGATGGTATCTTCCGACGATACAAAATATCTTTCAATAACGCAACGTTATGTGAGATAATATTCCACAAAAACATCGAAATCGTTTGTAATGCAACACTTTACAATGTATCCCATCGTATTTTATACCAAGAATTTATTTCATTCCTGCAGGTGTTCCATCATGGCCGCTTAAATATTTTATTACTTGTTCCTACGCGTTCCTCATTACATTTTTTAAATTCTGCAGCAGTTATACACGGCGCGATTAATTTCAATTTTAAATTTCGCGCCAACAACCGCAGCAAATTGCAACCAAACGGCCAGCAATCAAAACAATAACACAATACGTTTACTGCTGGGGGGAAAAAATCGTTCGACGAACGAGAGTTCCACGGTTGAAAATTAAAATCGTAGATAATTGCAATTTAATTTAAAACGTGATAAAAGAGGTAAAGGAACGAGCAATGAAATGTTCGCGACGGAACGCCTGCTGGAATAAAATAAATTCTTAACGCAAAGCATGAATTTTCAATTGCCATAATTTCATAGAAGAATCTATGTAAATTTTTTTACTCGATTATTTAACTAACAATTAATGTGGGCCAAAGTTACTCGATGAAATAGAATCGTTGCCACGACTGAATAATTCTGTTGCAATTTTATTTAACCGACAATTCCCTTGACAAACTTTTTACTCGATTATTTAGCCACAGAAACAATTTATGTGGGCCAAAGTTACTCGATGAAATAGAATCGTTGCCACTCCTGAATAATTCTGTTAAAATTTATTTAACCGACAATTCCCTCGACAAACTTAACAAACGACTCTGTGACGTTACGAACGAGAGGATCTCGAGTTTCCCCGTCCAATTTGGAATTCTAATCGACGATCTTCGGGGCACTGTCGTCGAAACTGGTATTATTTCACGGTTTCTTACGGTGTGTATTGTCCCCGGACAATAAATATCTATCTATATTTCCCTTTCTATCGCCGAAAGCGACGCAGCCCGCGTCGTTTCGAAAGAGTTACACGCCTGGCCGGCCGCGGAAGACCGGAACTTATTCGTATCGGCCGCCTCGCGATACGTTATCGCGCGCGCAACCGGGTACTCTTTGTTTCGTATCCGTTTAAAAGGACTGTCCCCTTTGGCTCGACGTTTCCCAAACTCCTTCTGACCCGGCCACACCGACCGAACGATCTCTTTCAGCGGTCAAAATACAATAACGAGTCGCCATTGTTATTTGCTTTCGTCAAATACATCGATGGAAATTAATTGGGATCGGAAAACAATGGCGTCGATCGGCGTATAAGGAATGTAAAACACAGAGATTACTTTTTTCTTTAATTTGGTATCTTAGAAGTTCGTTTTGTTTTTCTTAAATTTTGTTACTATTTTTTAAATATACCCTCGATGAATATTAAGAACAGTTCGATTAGTTAAAATCAAATAGAATAGTTTTCATACTAAATTTGAATCCTACTGAATATGTAGCAAGATTAATAGAGATGTATTGTGCAAAGTTCGTGAGTTGCCAACGGGTGCAACTTACGACCTGTGCACAGTATACAATTAAATAAAATTCTCTTGTTCTTTCTACTCTATTATGGTGATTTCAATGCTTTCTATGCTACTGGATACGCAGTAAACCTAATATAGATCTACTATGCAAAGATTGTGAGTTGCCAACGAGTACAATTTACGATCTCTGCACACTATAAAACTAAATAAAATTCCCTAGAGCTTTTTACTCTATTACAATGATTTCAATGCTTCGAATTCTACTTAAAGCGCGTTGAAACCCATATAAACCTACTATGCAAAGCTCGTAAGTTGTCAACGAGTACAATTTACGACCTCTACACACTATAAAACTAAATAAAATTCCCCTAGGGCTTTCTACTCTATTACAGTGATTTCAATGCATCGAATTCTACTCAGAACGCAGTGAACCCCATATAAATCTACTATGCAAAGCTCCTAAGATGCCAACGAGTACAACTTATGATCTCTGCACACTATAAAACTAAATAAAATTCCCTAGTGAGTTGCCAACTGGTACAATTTACAATCTCTGCGCGCTATAAAACCATTAATAGATTGATTCTCGGTAATATTTTCGGCTGCATACGCGAGAAATACATAGTTTCTCGCGAGCAAAAGCGAAGGTTCCGCGTCGAGGAAACCTACGTGCGGATAAACGAGTTCGCGGCTAACTGTAAATCGAACGAGCGGCGGTTTGGCGGGCGATTCGACGCGTATCGCGTAACTCGTGGTTCCTACGGGAAATGGCCGTTCAGATAAAGGGAACAGCTAGAGAAAGAATGGCGGTGCCGGCATGCTTCGATGTATCGCGATAAACGTAGAAGCTATCGTTCAACGCTCGATGTCTGTTTTCATGAGCCTCCATTCTGTGCTCCTCCATCCGTGCTCGCAATCGCGATCGAAAATGCTTTATCTCTACTGGCAATGGAAGGTATAAAACTTTGCAATTAAAACGGATTTTAAATTTAAGTTACGGAAGATATACGAATACGGGATTCTAATTGGAAGGGAATTGTCTCTACGGTGGAGTCTAGGTTTGTTCAAAACGATCACCCCCACCACTTATTTTTTTCTTAGTTCGGATAGTACATTGTCGGTCCAAGCGCACAGGATCGAATAAGGCTGATTCACAAATTGCAAGATAAAAAATTCTAAGTAAAAACCCCAAATTTGAGACAAGGAACGATCAGGAATGATCTTTCAACTATAGTGATCAGAATCGAAAAGCTAAGGTGTCAAGCTTCATATAGTATGTTTTTGAACTTAATGTGCTCTAAACTAAGGGAAAATCACGGTGGAGTATAGGTTTGTTCGAAACTATCCCCCCACCACTTATTTTTTTCTTAGTTCGGATAGTACATTATCGGTCCAAGCGCACAGGATCGAATAAGGCTGATTCACAAATTGCAAGTTGAAAGATTATGAGTAAAAACCCTAAATTTGAGACAAGGAACGATCAGGAATGATCTTTCAACTATAGTGATCAAAATCGAAAAGTTAAGGTGTCAAGCTTAATATGGAATGTTTGAGCACTTAATGTGCCCCAAACTACGGGAAAATTACGGTGGAGTTTCGGTTTGTTCGAAACGATCCCCCCCACCACTTATATTTTTCTTAGTTCGGATAGTACATTATCGGTTCAAGCGCAGAGGATCGAGTGAAGTTGATTCACAAATGATTCCCGCGTTCGATGAAATTGCAAGTTGATAGATTCTGAGTAAAATTATGCCAAGCTTAATTCTGGGGCACCAAACAGTCTAGCTCGGATCTCACGTTCGATCGAAAGAGCAGACCTCGTGTTTTTTATGGCGATTCGCGGTTTTTCGAAAATTCCCCGGGATTACGAAGAACGGTAACCGTGGGCTGTACGATTCTCGCTTACCGCCATCGCCATTAACCTTATCGTCGCGTTAACTCGCGGCGATATAAGCGCGAAGATAACGGCCCGTATCCTTCCCGACGAACGGCTGGTAATCGCGACGACTCGCGTGTACTAATCGTTTATCGCCCGGCTGTCATGTAAAAGTCCGTCATCACCGAGACGGCCGGAAGCCCGTTGTTCCGGACACTGATTTTTCGCGGGGCAAAGTAAACCGTGTACTCACTCGTGATCACTCGTCGAAGCTCGACATCCTACCGTCCGCGATCAGGATCGAGTTCGAGTTCGAGTTCGAGTTCGAATTCGAATTCAGTCTGTCCAAGGATCCCACCGCCGTCCTCTCCGTGGTTTCCTCTGCTTCCACTGCGAATTCCTTCTTCTCTATCGCGCGTCTACTCCCGCGGTAGTCCTGCCCGCCTGAGTTCCAACGATCGCGTCACTGTGTCTCGCGCAAATCGCTTCCACTCGAGTTCGATCATCGGGTCGATCGTCGCGCGTCAAACACCCGCACTTGTCAGCTCCGCGGGTACCGCACCCGTCATTGTCGCGCGCACATTTCTGTCACTGCACCCCCGAGACCCCGACACCCGTGTTCGCAGCGACGTATCCCTGGGCACCTGGTGCGTCGATCGTGTACGGATCAGAGTCGTTGACGCGTGCGCGTGGACGCGATTCGTATCGCGAACATTCGAGAAACACTCGTGGAACTGGGCGAGAAACCCGCTGTGGCACGAGCAACGGTACGACCGAGCGAGACTACTTCCTGAACGCGGTGCAACCGTTGACTGCGGCTTCGAAACTGCCCTGGACAGTCACCTCTGGCGAGGCAGTCCGGGCCACGGGGCGGGGAGAGGGTCGATGGAGTCGCAGGGGGCGGAGGCGGCGGCGGAGGCGGAGGCAGAGGCGGGTAACCGACCCGAAACGAAGGGCGCCAGAGAGAGACGCGACGAACGTGCGCGCTGGCGGCGTGCCGGGTTCCAACTGGGGAGCAGCGGACGAAAGAGAGACAGCGAGCCGCGGCGCGCGAGAGGCGGCGATGCGCGCGACGCGGTCGCTGGGCGGTCCTAGGCGGCGCGAGGCGCGACGCGCCGGGCACCAGGTGGGCGTGACCTCGCCGCCCACGGCCGCGAAGGGCGCCGTGCGCGACCCGGGCAATTTTCATAAAATCTTTTTTCGCCTCTACCATACTCCCGAGCGGTCGGGGCCTCTCCCTACCACGGCGCGTTGTCGGGCCCTATAATGTCCGACCAGATCGGGCCCGGATAAGCCCGGTCCGCGGCGGGCCCCGGGATCGTACCTCTCCGATATCTTCGGAAATCCGCGTTGCACCGCGAGACTGACTTACGAACCTACGTAATTCTCTCCGCTTCTCTTTCCCTCCCTCCTTGCACGCCCTCTCCCGAATCTATTCGTCTTCTCGCGCGCCCCCGCGTCTGCCTCGGTTTTTGTTCCGTGAAAACGGTGGTGTTTCTTCGATGTTAGGTCTCTTAACCCTTTGTAAACTTGTCAATATTGTTGTTGGGTGTCTCGGAGACATTATATAATTAAAAACTAAAATTATTTGGTAAAGTGTCTAACTGGGGGTAGTAGTTGACTCTAGTGTTTCTGAAAAATTAGTCGGAATTGGTGGAAACCCTATAAATACAATACAAAACTGAAACGACTAGTGTAAAATAGGCGTTATTATACCTGTGAATGTATAAAAGAATTCACCCGATAGATTCAGGAATATGTATACATAATACAATAGACCTAACAACCGCTACAGCGAGGCGTGATTGCTAATAAATGTCGTGTTGAATATATCCCATAATATCCAATAGGAATAATCACGAAATATGTCAACGTCTTCCCTTCCAGGCGATTATTTTCTTACGAATGGTGGTCGTTTAAAACTCTTCTGTAATTTGATAGCTCCATGCCAGTGGCTAGTCAGAATCACACTGGAGTGTCCGCGAATCGGTCAGCGAGACCAGCGCCCTCCGCCAATAACACATCGAGGCTCGTATGCATTCTCAGTGGCGTGGACACGAATTTTTACGAACATCTCGTCCACGACTAGTGCAATAAATCGTCCTGGTGAGAAAATGCCGCGGGTTCGACGGGCAAGCTCCCAGCTACGTTATCTGCGCGAGACCAGGACCGATTTATCCCGAGCGTCGGGGAACGAACGCGTTCGATCGTAACCTAATCGCGATGCAATTAACCAGCGGTTTCCAATTAGGCCCGTAACGGACAATCCGAGCTTCGGCTCGACGCGATATTATTGGTTAGGAACATCCCTGGTAACGTTCGTACGCGAACGCTGTCCGCGGATACGCCATTTTGAGATAGTTTCGACAATCTAGAGCTGACACCGACGCTCTGGTCAATTATGTATCTATCAGGGCGATAGTGAGAATCGTAATAACGCGAATGTACTGGTAGTCGGTCGTTTAAACGCTCGAGGGTGGTACTTTTGACCTCTAGATTCGATATTTCTTCTCGTTTCAAGACGTTTGCTGATTCAACCTTCCTAGAAACTTAGTTTTCGTCGATTAGCCTACAGTTTCGTATTTAACCTCTTACATGTGTCGTTGTTGGTCGGTTTCGTCGCTTTGGTGCTTAATTTGAATCACCAGCGCAATCGTGGAGCCTACAGTTTCGTATTTAACCCCTTACACGTGCCATTTTTGGTCGTTTTCGTCGCTTTAGTGCTCAATTTGAATTACCAACGCACCCATGGAGCCTATAGCCTCGCGCCATTGTTGTTTTCCTCACTTTGGCGCCAAATTTGAATACACGAACGTAACTACAGAGTCTAGGGTTCGAAATTAAAGGATGAATGACGTTGTAATTCACAGTTTGGCTACTCTTTGGGAACACTGTCTCGTCCGTGAGACCAGAGACGTCAAGGAACAAGGATCGAGGGATTGTGAGATCTCCGGTCGCGATAAGGATCGAGCCATTCGTTCGGAGGGCATGAATGGCACTTTGGCCAATTCTGGAAATGGAAAAGCACGGTACCTCGGGGCCGGGAAAACGCGAGTGCGTGCGAGAACGGACAGAGGGGAGGTAAAGAGCAGAGGGTCTGGCTCGAGGGTCCCCCTTGGATACGGACTTCCGGTGTTACCGATAACTATCGCCTCGCAGGGGTTCCTACCTGGCACGCTATGTTTGGTTTTCCGATAAGAGGGTGGGGGGGGGGGATCGGTGACTGGGCGCAAAATACGCGCGTGCTCCGTCGCGTGTCCGGGTCGCTCGGAACGTTTTTCGCAGATGACGTTCCCTCGTAAACCGATCCTAGAAGCTTTTTCGAGTGCAACGATGCCCGGAAGTGGAAATTTTATTGCACGAATCGGTGTACCTACGATGCTTCATTCAACCACGAACTTTCTAATTTTACGTGTTGATAAAAAATACTTGTGCTTTTACGTAAAGCAGTTGATAATTATAATGGAAGAGAATGGTATAGTTGGTCGCAAAAATAGTGGGGTGTAATTTCGAATTTGATGTATATACATGACTAGCAACAAAAATGTATTGTATATTGTTAGAATACAGTATACAGATCCACGATCAGTTGCATTGTATCTAAGAAATGATAGAAAAAGAACGAACACGTCGAATTTCCATTTCCGACATTTTGCTTCTTTTACGCGCGACTTTTAAACGCGACAGAACGCCTCCAGTTTGTTCTTTCGGTGTTCCAACGTGCTTTTTCGAACAGTTTGCGACCCAAGATGCTCGAGAAGCTTTAAAACTGAAAATGTTTCACCGATTCTTGGCTCTTGTGAGGTCTTTTGGGAGTCAAGTCGGTCGCGTCGCTCGCGATTTCTCGGCGCCATTGCGCGGACCAGCGGTCATCTTCCTAGCGTCGCGTCGTCGAATCCACGTTGCTAAATATTTTACTGATATACTATTCTTTTAACACGTTTGTTAAATACACTGAAATGAAGGAATTACTCGTCGAAATTAATGAAACGATGGGTTTTGCTTTCGGGGGGAAACTCGACGAATTTAAATTGTGTTGTGCAATGAAATACAGAGAGTTACGGAGAAAATGGGACTCTCTGCCTGGGAAAAAGGTCTGGGTTAGGTCTGAAGCGACCCAAACGGGGGGATCTTAGGTTACAAACGATGTTTAAGACAGATATACCTAATTACGACTCCTGGAAATTCAGGTAAACAGAAATGTACTGCTCGAGAAACTTCTTACACTCGAGAACTCTGTAATTATTAGCGAGTACGGTGGACTTATGCTCCTGGTATTTTCTGAAATTCCAATAATACTTATTAGCTACGAGCAATCGAGCCTTCGTACAGAGATTGAAATCTCTCTCAAGAATGGTGCAAAAGTGAATTATATCCACGATTAAATATGGCGGAAAATCGAAGCTTCCCCTATCAAAGGACTTAAATATTATAGAAACATTGATACACCTTTCTCGAGAAACGCATATCGTTATTCTATGAGAACCTAATTTTTGTTGCACATATACATAGCCCCGTATTTATAATAAAATAATTAGACACTTAAAAAGTTAAAACAAGGCTTCCCAAATCTGTCATGAAGCTAATTTCACATTTTCAAACAAACTGGAGTTGAATAAAAAATATTTTACTGATTTTAAATTAGAATTAACGCGTTCACTGTCCTGTTTTTTAGTGACGTATACAAAAGCATGAGGCTATGCCCCGTATACGGGTCATGGACAGTGAATGTGTTAACGTTGAAAATCCATGAGTTGGTGATACTTTATCGGTGAATAATCGTATGGATAGGTGTCAAAGGACGCCCAAAGGGGTTGGATGGACACGGAGGCCCAATATTAGAGAATTTGAACCGGGCTGGCGGTTGGAGTTTCGGGAACGGAACCGTGAGGATAAGAGAATAGGGAGAGAGCACTTTCCGGGTGTACTCACGCCCCGGGGACCATTGAACGTCCATTAGCGGGCCAGACGTGGAATGCGATTCTGGTGGCTGCTGGAACTGGAGTCGACCAGGCCGGAGAAAGAATGCCAGCGAACGGTCACCGACGAAAGCTCGCCGCCACTGATGGGGACCAATCCAGTGACATACTCATTAATCCAACCCAATCACCAGGCTCTGCTCACGTCTATCGAAACCCTCTCACGAACTTCTAGCTTCGTCCTCGGACGTGTCTACTATTTTACATTTTCTTACAACCTTCTTCTCTTCGTCGCTCTTGCTGGTTGCTTGAATTCTGTATTAACAGTATTAAAGATTGGCTGAAGATGGATTCTTCGTCTTTATTGTCTTCTTGAAGAGATCCTTATTTCAAAGGCTTCAATTTGATTGGCCTTTGATCCATTTTCAACGTCTCCAATTGACCTGATTCTTCTTGTATTCTTCGACTTATCTTCATAGACAAACAATTGCTCAGTTTAAACATTAAACGTTGGCTAAATATATGGTAAAGATGGATTCTTCGTCTTTATTGTCTTCTTAAAGAGATTCTTATTTCAAAGGCTTCAATTTGATTGGCCTTTGATCCATTTTCAACACCTCCAATTGACTTGGTTAGCTTTCACTTCATAGATAAACAATTGTTCAGTTAAAATATTAAACGTTGGCTGAATATGTGGTAAAGATGGATTCTTCGTCTCTGGTGTATTGTCGAGGAGGTCCTTATTTTAAAGTTTCCAATTTGTATGTACTTTGATCCATTTTCAACGCCTCCAATTGACTTGGTTAGTATCGAACGACTTTCACTTCATAGACAAACAATTGCTCAGTTAAAATATTAAACGTTGGCTGAATATGTGGTAAAGATGGATTCTTCGTCTCTGGAGTATTGTTGAAGAGGTCCTTGGTCCAGAATTTCCAATTTGTATGTCCTTTGATCCATTTTCAACGTCTCCAATTGACCTGGTTCTTCTTGTATTCTTCGACTTATCTTCATAGACAAACAATTGCTGTTTAAATATTAAACGTTGGCTGAATATATAGTAAAGATGGATTCTTCGTCTCTGGAGTATTGTTGAAGAGGTTTTTGTTCTAGAGTTTCCAATTTGTATGTCCTTTGATTCATTTTCAACGCCTCCAATTGACTTGGTTAGCTTTCACTTCATAGATAAACAATTGTTCAGTTAAGATATTAAACGTTGGCTGAATATGTGGTAAAGATGGATTCTTCATCTCTGGTATATTGTCGAGGAGGTCCTTGTTCCAGAATTTCCAATTTGTATGTCTTTTGATCCATTTTCAACGACTCCAATTGACCTGGTTCTTCTTGTATTCTTCGACTTATCTTCATAGACAAACAATTGCTGTTTAAACATTAAACGTTGGCTGAATATATAGTAAAGATGGATTCTTCGTCTCTGGAGTATTGTTGAAGAGGTCCTTGGTCCAGAATTTCCAATTTGTATGTCCTTTGATTCATTTTCAACGCCTCCAATTGACTTGGTTAGCTTTCACTTCATAGACAAACAATTGTTCAGTTAAAACATTAAACGTTGGCTGAATATATAGTAAAGATGGATTCTTCGTCTCTGGAGTATTGTTGAAGAGGTTCTTGTTCCAGAGTTTCCAATTTGTATGTCCTTTGATCCATTTTCAACGCCTCCAATTGACTTGATTAGCATTGAACTACTTTTACTTTATAGACAAACAATTGTTCAGTTATAATATTAAACGTTGACTGAATATATAGTAAAGATGGATTCTTCGTCTCTGGAGTATTGTTGAAGAGGTCCTTGGTCCAGAATTTCCAATTTGTATGTCCTTTGATTCATTTTCAACGCCTCCAATTGACTTGGTTAGCTTTCACTTCATAGACAAACAATTGTTCAGTTAAAACATTAAACGTTGGCTGAATATATAGTAAAGATGGATTCTTCGTCTCTGGAGTATTGTTGAAGAGGTTCTTGTTCCAGAGTTTCCAATTTGTATGTCCTTTCATCCATTTTCAACGCCTCCAATTGACTTGATTAGCATTGAACTACTTTTACTTTATAGACAAACAATTGTTCAGTTATAATATTAAACGTTGACTGAATATATAGTAAAGATGGATTCTTCGTCTCTGGTGTATTGTCGAGGAGATCCTTATTCCAAAGCCTCCAATTTGTATGTCCTTTAATCCATTTTCAACGCCTCCAATTGACTTGGTCCTTCTAGTATTCTTCGACTTATCTTCATAGACAAACAATTGCTCAGTTAAAATATTAAACGTTGGCTGAATATGTTGTAAAGATGGATTCATCGTCTCTGGTGCATTGTCGAGGAGGTCCTTATTTCAAAGTCTCCAATTTGTCTGTCCTTTGATCCATTTTCAACGTCTCCAATTGACCTGGTTCTTCTACTATTCTTCGACTTATCTTCACATAAAACAATTGTTCAGTTGCAATATTAAAATTTGGCTGAATATATGTCGCTACTGTTGGCTACTTTGTCGACGATATCCTTGTTTCAAAGTCTTCAATTTGTCTGTTTTTCAATCCATCTTCAATGTCCCCAATTGTTCACTTTATCAGTTTAGCATTCTTCGACTTCGAAAAGCCAAATTTCTAGCTTCTTTTACCTATATATCCACCATTTTGATTTTCTTTCAGTCAGTGTGTCTCAGTACAATCTACTCCAGTGTCTCCAATCTTCAATATTCGTACCTTTCACTCATAACATAATGAAACAATAAATTCACATTGATAAGTAGAACTGCCCAAAGAACGAAGATCCCCAGTCGTTTTGCAATAAGAAGAACGATAATTTTTGAATTAAAGTTGGAAAGTGGAACTAGGGGATCAGATCATCGACGAAAGACATCGAGCTTTCAATTAACAAGTTTTTCCAGTATCAAAAATGGCGACTGCTCGGGATTATTGTTAGCACAAGATTCCCAACCATCGATTTGCTTTGTTGTTTCCAACCACCTGCAGGCAAACATTGCAAAAATCTCCATTTTTCATACTGAAATTGCAGGCTTCGATATACAGATCCAATAAAACCACCACACATTTATGTTCATTGAAATATTTCATTCTATTATTGAGATTTTTACGTTCACTCGACGAGCAAGGGATAAATGGTCGTTCGTCTTCCCTTCGTTGTTTGTATCTTAGATTCCCTCGAAGACCCACGCGGCCATCGCGTTCGATTTATGCCAACTATTACGTCGCAATTGGCGAAAATAAACTCCGCAATTGGATATAGTTATCGTGCCTCTGGGCGCGTTCTCGCGGAAATAAGTAAATAAAATACAATAAAAACGTAAATGCACCTTCGAGCGTCTTGTATGCGGGCCTTTGTACGCATTACGATTTAATCGCGCCATCTAGATTGGACCACTTATTTCATACGTTTCAACCATAATTCCCTTCGGTACCTTGCGTTTGATTAATTAAACTCACCCTCGAGAAATTTATCGACGCTCTAAGCTCGGATCTGACAATTTTCTAACAACCAAAACTCGATAACAGAAATTATACACGAATTATAAGCATAGATTCACTTTCTTCGAGCGTTAGAAATGAAACACTATGATTCACCCAGCTTGTAACAGTTCTTGCTCCACTTCTAAACACACTAATAACGATTTGATTTAGTTTATATCTACTGATCAGACACTGATGGAGCATTTTTTTATTGGACACCCTTTATGTCGACAGTTGCATTAACCCCTTAACGCTCACATTTTTCGGGTGGACCAACAATGATTAGTTCTCTTTATTGAACTTGTTTCTAAGCTCTATCAAAATGCGATTTTTGTTAATTACAATGTTGTATCTAAAAACAAATATTGTCATCCCTTAAATCGGTCCATTAAACAAATATCATTTTTCAAAGCAGTCAAACTCGGGCATGAGCGTTAAGGGGTTAAAATATAAAATGAAATGAATTTTAGAAAAATGATTAATTGATATTCGAAGTAAACATGTTATTAAAAATATACTTAAATATTTACATAAATCATTATTTTTAAAATTTAATACGTTGTATGAATAACATTCGACACAAATCCTAAACAAATACTATTCTCGAGTCCGGTAACCTCAATTATAGAGTCAGATATCCCTAAAATCGAACACGTTCCATAACCAATATGGCGTCACACGTTCCGACGAGCACCGAACCGTCCATGAATCGCGCTATAGCGAGGGACTCATCGGCGAATTCGTAGTCGCTGGAACGATCGGACCGCGGTGGAAGGCTGCAGATAAGCAGTCCCGAGGGGGACGAGGGGGCGGGAGGGGTGGTTTGACGTCTCCGTGGGGCCCCGGGGACGAAAATTATCTCGAGAGAACGAGCTCGCAACTGCTTCCAGGAAAGAACGTGGCCTGTGTTGGTCGCCCCGTAACACGCATTAGAGTCCCCCCCGTCCGGTTTTGTTTAGCCGTCGCTGTTTTGTTTCGCGATTTTTCTCCCCCCCCCTCCCACCTCTCGGGCCCCTCGTCGACGGGGCCCGCGGAACGCGTCGCAGGCCAATTAAGTCGCGCCCGTCCCCGGGCCGCGGGGGCCCGTTTTCCGCCGGGAATTCGATCGTCGTTCCGCGGGGACCTATTCGCCCGGATCTATTCGGGCCCAACGGGGGCCCCGCTAGACCCACCGGGTCGAAGCCACGCTTCCCCCCGCGGCGGACGAAGGTCGAACGGTTTTATCGGGGCCCCGATAGCGGGCCCAAAATTTACGGCCACCTCGCCCCGGAACCTTTTAGCGAGGAAGTTTACCGCCGCGTGAGAGGTTTACGCCTCCGAGTCCACGCAGAGTTTCTTCGCTACGTTTACGCGTTTGCTCGGTTCCGCGAACGGGAGACGCGATCACCGATCGGATCGATCCCGCGGCGGCGAAACGCTTCGAATCCGATTTCGAGTACGAGCAGCTGGAACGCCCCGACGCGCTGGACCGATTATCTCGTACGTGGACGCTCGGCTGAAATATGGCTGGTGCAGCTCGCCCGTTAAGTAACGGTGGAGATAGGCGTGGCGCCGATCAGACAATCGGAGGGTGCAGCGTCTCCTTGTTGGTTGACCGACGCTAGACCAGCGACGCGGGGTGACCGCCCTCTTCCGTCGAACCGTGGACCGACACCTGCGACGAGCGACTTCCATCATCCTTGGTCCATTACGTTAGTGGTAAATTCGCCATCTTTGGGGTAACGGTTCGAGGGAAGCTTTGGGGAGCTATTGTTGGTCGAGATGATCTGCTTGGGGTGGTGTATTATGGTAATATGTACATATGGGGGTGACCTTAATTGTTGTAAGTAAAATGGAGCACTTCTATCATCCTTGGTCCATTATATTTGTGGTAAATTCGCCATCTTTGAGTTTTCAGGCTAAGAGAAGCTTGGAGAGTTACTGTTCGTCGAGATGTCATTCTTGAGGTGGTGAACTATGGTAATATGTACATATGGGGGGTGACCTTAATTGTTGTAAGTAAAATGGAGCACTTCCATCATCCTTGGTCCATTACGACTGTGGTAAATTCGCCATCTTTGAGGTAACGGTCCCAGAGAAGCTTGGAGAGCTATTGTTCGTCGAGATGATCTTCTTGAGGTGGTGCATTCTGGCAATATATGGGGGGATCTTAACTGTTATAGGCAAAATGGAGCACTTCTATCATCCTAGGTCCATCACGTTTCTAGTAAATTCGCCATCTTTGAGTTTCCAGGCTGAGAGAAGCTTGGACCGTTGAGGTATTCTTCTTGGGGTGGTCAATTATGATAATATATGGGAGTGACCTTAATTGTAGGTAAAATGGAGCACCTCTATCATTCTTGGTCCATTACGTTTCTGATAAATTCACCATCTTTGAGTTTCCAGTCCCAGAAAAGCTTGGAGAGCTATTGTTCGTTGAGATGATCTGTTTGGGGTGATGAATTATGGTAATATATGAGGAGACTTTAACTGTTATAGGCAAAATGGAGCACCTCTATCATCCTTGGTCCACCAGGTTTCTGGTAAATTCGCCATCTTTGAGTTTCCAGTCCGAGAGAAGCTTGGAGAGCTATAGTTCGTCGAGATGTTCTTCTTGAGGTGGTAAATTATGGCAATATATGGGGAGACCTTAACTGTTACAGGCAAAATGGAGCACTTCCAGTCCGAGAGAAGTTTGGAGAGCTGTTGTTTGTCGAGATGATCTTCTTGGGGTGGTGAATTATGGCAATATATGGGAGGACCTTAACTGTTAAAGGCAAAATGGAGAACAGTGTTTGTTGCAAATGAGATTTGAAAGTGACAAGATACAGTTGTTGCTTGTTGGTAGTGACTAAGTGGAATTGTTGTCGATTGCTTAGTTTTACTTGTGATAATTGTAAGATGTAGCTAATCAATACTAGAGCAAAAGTTTAATCTCGTTCCTCTTTGATGATGTTGATCTCGATAATATGGTTACTAGTGTTGATATCGATATGAGATTAGTTTTAGCGACCATTTTGACCCCCTCCCAAGAAAAATTTGATAATGTTGATATCGATTGCTTAGTTTTACTTAGGACAATTGTAAGCTCCTGCTAATCAATAGTAGGACCCCAGTTTAATCTCGTTCCTATTCAACGATGTTGATATCGATAATATAGTTACTAGTGTTGATATCCATATGGGATTACTTCTAGCGGCCATTTTGACCCCTCCAAGAGAAATAAATCTATCTCAGAGCCACGCGTCTCGCGTTCTCGACGTTGTTTCGCGGATCGCCCCCTCCTCGCCCAGTCAACCCCTTTGTTCCCGGAGTCGCCGGGATTCCAAATCGTACCTCTTTCTCTCTTTCCACGGAACGTTCCACGACGATACGTCGCGATCTCGGGGATTTTCATCCTTTTTTTTTTTGCCTCGTTCTTTCCTTCCAATGACGCGACCCGTTCGCCCACAGGGCTATTACAGAACCTACGGCCGATCCTGAGCACCCACGAGCGCGCTCGTGTACGTGCCCCGTACACGTGTACCTACACGCGCGGAGACAACCGCGTACCGGCGACCCGGTTTCCAGGAAGACGCCGCTCGAGAGCGACGGAGACGCCCCCGGGGACCGAACGAGGAGAGAAGGAAAGGCGATTAGATTAGAGCAGAGAAGAAACTCTTTCTGCGGCGAGACGACGAGCCCGGAGAGCCAGCGATCGAAGTCGATCGGAAAAGAATTACGCGGGAAACGCGAAGGGCGTCGCGAAGCGCGCGAAAATCTCTAAGATAGATAGACCGAGGGGCGAAGGATGTGGGACGCTTTATTTTCAAATCGCGCGGTGATTTAGTGCGCGGTACGGCACACGCGGTGGAACGTCGATATGTAAATGCGTTAATGCTTAATGCGTGTCGGTTGATTTATTGTCGCGCGATCGCGGTTGCGCGAGTGAAAGGCGCCCGGGCTGACTCTTGGAGGCCGAGAAGACATTGCCGATACGAGCGAACGCGGATCGCGAAGTACGGGAGACGTGGAAACTTGGGCCCCTTTCGAGCCCCACCGCTCTCGTTTCAGCAAAATGGAGATTGGGGTGGGACTGGGTGGCGAAAAAGAATGCTAGATATGGGGTATAGTGACACTAGTAAGGCTATTGGAACGAGTAATGTTGCCAAAGGTGTTGATTGCAATGGTTTTTTCAATGGGAGCAGTAGAATAGAACTTTGAAGAACATGAATAGGTACTACTAGCAACTTGGAGATGGGGTTGGGCCTGGGTATGAATAGGAATTCAAGATATAGGGTATGGTAACACTAGTAAGGCTATTGGAATGAGTATTGGTGCCAAAGGTGTTGATTGCAATGGATTTTTCAATAGGAGCTGTAGAATTGAACTTTGTAAAAGATGAATAGATACTACTAGCCAAGGTGGAGATGGGGATGGGCCTGGGTACAAAGGAAAATGTAAGATATCAGGTATAGTGGCACTAGTAAGGCTATTGCAATGAGCAGTAGTGTCAACTCTGTTAATTGCAATGGGTTTTTCAATAGAAGCGATAGAATTTTGAGTAAAATGACTACTACCAGCCAAGATAAAGATGGGGATGGGCCTAGGTATGAAAAAGAATGCAAGATATGAGGTATAATAACACTAGTAAGGCTATTGGAACGAGTAATGTTGCCAAAGGTGTTGATTGCAATGGTTTTTTCAATGGGAGCTGTAGAATAGAACTTTGAAGGCAATGAATAGGTACTACTAGCAACTTGGAGATGGGGTTGGGCCTGGGTATGAATAGGAATTCAAGATATAGGGTATGGTAACACTAGTAAGGCTATTGGAATGAGTATTGGTGCCAAAGGTGTTGATTGCAATGGATTTTTCAATAGGAGCTGTAGAATTGAACTTTGTAAAAGATGAATAGATACTACTAGCCAAGGTGGAGATGGGGATGGGCCTGGGTACAAAGGAAAATGTAAGATATCAGGTATAGTGGCACTAGTAAGGCTATTGCAATGAGCAGTAGTGTCAACTCTGTTAATTGCAATGGGGTTTTCAATAGAAGCGATAGAATTTTGAGTAAAATGACTACTACCAGCCAAGGTAAAGATGGGGATGGGCCTAGGTATGAAAAAGAATGCAAGATATGAGGTATAATAATACTAGTAAGGCTATTGGAACGAGTAATGTTGCCAAAGGTGTTGATTGCAATGGTTTTTTCAATGGGATCTGTAGAATAGAACTTTGAAGAACATGAATAGGTACTACTAGCAACTTGGAGATGGGGTTGGGCCTGGGTATGAATAGGAATTCAAGATATAGGGTATGGTAACACTAGTAAGGCTATTGGAATGAGTATTGGTGCCAAAGGTGTTGATTGCAATGGGTTTTTCAATAGGAGCTGTAGAATTGAACTTTGTAAAAGATGAATAGATACTACTAGCCAAGGTGGAGATGGGGATGGGCCTGGGTACAAAGGAAAATGTAAGATATCAGGTATAGTGGCACTAGTAAGGCTATTGCAATGAGCAGTAGTGTCAACTCTGTTAATTGCAATGGGTTTTTCAATAGAAGCGATAGAATTTTGAGTAAAATGACTACTACCAGCCAAGATAAAGATGGGGATGGGCCTAGGTATGAAAAAGAATGCAAGATATGAGGTATAATAACACTAGTAAGGCTATTGGAACGAGTAATGTTGCCAAAGGTGTTGATTGCCATGGTTTTTTCAATGGGATCTGTAGAATAGAACTTTGAAGAACATGAATAGGTACTACTAGCAAGATGTAGATGGGTATGGGCGTAGATACAAATGAAAATGCAGGAAACGAGGTGTATCGACAATAGTAACGCTATTGCAGTGGCTAATGTTGCCAATTGTGGTAATTGCAAAGGTTTTTCTAATAGAAAATATTAAACTTGAGGGGGCCTGCAGTAATCCACTCAAGACTTGAGGGGGGCCCCCAATAATCCACTTAAGAGTTAAAGCATACAAACTTGATGAATAACTGAGGTCTCCAATTTTATACAATATCTTTAACCCCAGAGAATAATTCAAACTTTTCTTTCTTTTTAATTTTGTATTTAATGGCTGGAACTACTTGATAAATGCTCGAATAAATGTTTAATGCATCGAAAATAAATATTTATGTCCCCCTATAGAAAACCATAGTACAAATCAAGTCTAGTAAGCCTTTTGCAATTTTTATTAGGAGTCAGGTTACTATTCGTTTACTATCCTGTTGCAACTACAATGGCGTCGTTGGAGACCTCGGTTATCAATTAACACTGGTAAGGTGGTTCAGACAAGATCTCGTCGACTTGTAACAACTTTTAAACAGAGGACTGAATATAATTATTTCGCATTCGCATAAAACACTCGGACTACGCGGTATGCCTGGACCGTAAAGTACAGTAAAAATGGAGGGAACCATTCGATGCGTGCGAAACATAGGTAAGGCCGGGAGTTGCTAGCAGAGCGTTTCAAGAGATACCGTGCAACGACCTGTACGCTTTTTATAGAAAACTATGGAAACATATTGCAACACGCTGTTACGGAAATAAATTTAATGTATTGCATCACGTATCGACCTAAGCTTAAAATGTCTCGACGATAAGGTTATGGGCTGACCAGCGGACATTTTTCCAAACGTTGGACACTTAATTACCCCAGATAACCAGGCTTTTCGATTGATCAATAATCCATAAGTGGACAGATATCCATATCTGGCGTTTAACTCTGATCGATACTAGCGCCACCGTCGAGACATGGCGATACTCGTCTCGGTGAAGTATCGGTTACAATTATGCTCGTGATTTCGATACGAAACAAGTGTCGCTAACCTCGATCGCTTGTTTTCGAGATTCGAGAGACGCAGAATTATTTATTCACACTATTATTTAAATTTCACTCCATCTGACTGTTTCTTGTCCACTTTTCTGTACGCCATCTTGGAGAACATCCGTAGACATCGTAAAATGGATATTTCTTCGAAAGAGAAATTTTTTATTCACGCTATTCGTTAGATTTCACTCTCCCTGACTGTATCTCGTATCTTTAAATTCGAAGACGTCCACATTTCTGCACGCCATCTTGGAGAACGTCCGTAGACATCGTAAAATGGATTTTCCATTGAAATTCGTGAACTTTCAGGGACAGATACAGTTGCACGATCGACGTTCGACGCAATAAATATCCCGTATCCTCCGAAACAGAATCTCCTTATCTCCCGATGACGCGTAAATTCTCTATTTGATAATTGAGATGTAATACATGATCCTTGTCAATCTTCGTATCCAAAACACGTGTCTTCGTCACGCCTATCGCGATCGCAAATACGATCTCTCCTCGGTTCGTGAAATCGTCTTGGCTGAATATGAGACAAAGATGGATCCTTCATTCCCCTCGAAACAATATCTGCCCGTTCACAGCCGTATCTAACAATTATCATTCTCGCCAACCACTCTGTTAATGGTTATCCAACTTGTTGGCGATCATATATCTCTAACACGATCCACAACACGTCTAATTGCAAGCTTAGTGCCTCCTACGCTTTGGGTTCGCTATTATCCCTCCACTCGATGCTGTGAAATCCTCCATCTTGCACACAATTACCTCTAGAGCCTCTATCTAGTTACAGTTTTCTTCGTGTCATTGTTACATCGTTATTTTTCCCCCAAATTTTGCATATATTCCACTATACGCGCTAGTAAAGTTCCGCCATTTTGTTTTTTTTTAGCTCGTTGGACGTTCGTGGACGCCAACCGACGATAGAGACAATTATTTCTGATGGTTAGAAGGAAATGGATGCAATGGGGATTGAATAAGTAACAAAACAAAGATGGCGCCCGTTCGACTCTTGATATTCGTAAGTTTCGATGGAAAATGGCTGCCAAAGCACACGACACGCTTTTGTCTCGAAGCTTTTGAGAACTTGGATAGTTCTGGGACTCAGAATTCTTTAAAAAGAGACTGTTTTCCTCGTTCTGTTAGTCCCGTCGCTAGTTTCATTAGGGCAATTGGCGCGAGGTCGAAACTTGGACGAAATCGAAGCAAAAAACTATCGCGATAAAAAAAATTTTTTATTTGATATTATAAAACGTGCTATGAGAGTACTTAAAAAAAACAGAATTTTTCACGATTTGATTAGATCGTTAAACGCGAGCAATACTAGAAAAACCTCGCGTAGAATCTTACGCAAATACCAAAGAATCAGCTAGTTAAGAAAAATGTAAAAATAAGAATTATTATTTACAAGATAACGGTACGAAATATCGAGCATAAAACACAGCTTATTTCGTCGTTTCGTGGTTCGAATAAAACGTTGCATAAAAAGAAGACTAACATCCATAATGGCGGAGGCAAAATGGCGGCCAAACGCGTGACGTTATCGGGATAATCGGCCGGCGCATGCAACGCACCTATTAATGAACAAATAACGATGTAAAAGAATAATATTGATAATTTACCACCGTCGGAATCGTTCCTCTTCGAGTCAATTATCGTCGTCGCGATCGCCATCCCGCCCTTATCAATCGTCCGACGGGGTAACTGTAAACCAAGAACTTCCGTATCGGATGATTTCGAGCTTCGTTCCGACACTTTTCACGGACTGGTAACGCGTGCAACATGAGATAACGGATGGGTCTGTTAAATATACCTTGCGAACGTTTCCACGCGTGAATATTTTCGGGTAAACTGTTCGGGGCACCTTTTTATTATCTTGTACGCTGCTTCTTGACATTCCTCAGATAACTGACCAATGGTGTTACGCCTGGACCGCGAACGAGCATTTTATGCACTGTTGCTCTGGGAATGGAAGCCTCAACCAGTGTCTCTTTAGCTAGAAAAGTTGGGTAAACAATGTAGATTCTATTTGAAAAGAGAAACCAAAGAATTATAATCAAACACACTTGGGGAGTCAGGAAGAGTTCAATACCTGATCTTCTATGACTCAGAAGAGATGATGAGGCTAGCTAAAATCACTCAATACCCCACATTCTTGCTTCTACTCTACCGAGAGGAAGAGACAGATACATTTAATGCTCTATCTCGTTCATAACAATGTGATAAAAGACACCATCGAATCCACCATCAGCTTAAGCACAGGTTTCAGTTCGTTCTCTCGCAACCACGGCTGCAGTCTTGCATTTATTTATCAAAGTAGAAGCGGGAATGTGGGATTAAGTGGTTCGCCCAGACGTTCAGGTTCTAAGCTCCTTGTTAACTAAACTGGTCAAGGATTTCGAGGAACCCACGGTGCCTTTTTCACGCATCCCCCGTTTCTTCGTTCCACCACTGTCGCTTCTGGTGACACTGAAAATTCACGTATCCCGTTCAGATATGTTTCCTTCGACGTTTCGCGTCGAGGATAAATTTCGTTGACTCATTGGCGAAACTGTTACTTACGTACGAACGATGTGCACTTTGTGATGATACGACGTGGCCGCCATCTTTGATAACACACCACGCGCGCCGTCTACGTATCCACCGAAGTACTACTGCGCGCCAAAACTGTACTATTCCCTTAGAATTCGATGCCTCGTAACGCCTTCGTATTAATCGACGACGACTGGCGATAATTCTTGGTCCTGGAAATGGAGTAACCAAATCTGTTAGTTTAACTCAAAGAAAGTACTGTGCAACGCTGGAAAGATGATCACTGGGGCATGAAACAGTGAAAAAGAGAACTCAATTTGATATTCTATCGCTTGCATCAAAAAACCTTCTATATTTCTGGATCGATTTAGACAGTACGTCTAATTCGATTCGTTGGTAAGTTATCATCTAAGTGTGGTACATCTGAATTTGTTTCTTCGTTTTTTTTAGCTGTGTAGGATACACGAGAGGTGTACAGAGCGGTCTAGACCGGGCACAGACGGCCAGCCGACGGGAAAGCGACGGTCGTTCGACGGGAATGAACGAGAAACGGAAAGAGCAAGGTTAACGGGAGAGAAAAGAAATGGCCGTGCCGTGGAATTGTCGAGCGAAACGAGAAAATACGGCGCGGATGAGAGTCGCGCGAATCGTACGAGGGGGCGAGGAGGAGGAGAGAGGAGGGGGAGGAGGAGGAGGGGGGTAGAAGGCGAAACAAGGCGAGGAGAGGCGCGGCCCTGTGGACGGCTTAACTTACGTCCGTGCCTCGACCGTGAAATATCGCGAGCGCGGACGACGAGACTAAGCGATGTTCCGCGCGGGATCGCGCGATCTAATTTGTTGCGCTTCGAGCTTATTTATGGCGGCGCGTTACCGCTCGTGCCCTCCTCGCGCACTTCCTGCGGGGCCACGAGATACGGAACTCGGAGAAACGCTGGGGCCTTTCCTCGCGGATCGAACGCCTCCCGTCGCACGCCGCCAGAACGAACCTTGGGACGTTCTAACCTCTTGAAAACGATGTATCTTTACGCAATTTGCATGGAATCTTACAATTATGTAATCGATGTACTTTTTGGGGGCTAGTGGAGTAGGAGATATTTCGTGGTTGAAGAGGATATGTTCATTGGGTTAGGTCTGCAAAATTTCATGGCTGAAGAGGATTTGTTCATTGGGTTAGGTCTGGGTTAGGTCTACGAACTTCTTGCAAACGATGTACCTTTACGAAAATCTGCACGGAATCTTAGTCTGATGTAATCGATGTACTTTGGGGGCTAGTAGATTAGGAAAAATTTCATGGCTGAGGAGGATTTGTTCATTGGGTTAGGTCTGGGTTAGGTCTACAAACTTTTTGTAAACTATGCATCTTTAAGAAAATCTGCACGAGTCTTACTCTAATGTAATCGATGTACTTTTGGAGGTTAGTAGATTAGGAGAAATTTCGTGGTTGAAGAGGATCTGTTCATTGGGTTAGGTCTAGGTTAGGCATGCAAACTTTTTTCAAACTATGCATCTTTACGAAAATCTGTACGAGTCGTTAGGCGAAATTTCGTAGCTGAAGAGGAATTGTTCATTGGGTTAGGTCTGGGTTAGGTCTGCAAACTTCTTGCAAACGATATGTACCTTTACGCAAATCTGCACGGAATCTTAGTCTGATGTAATCGATGTACTTTCGGGGGCTAGTAGATTAGGTGAAATTTCATGGCTGAAGAGGATTTGTTCATTAGGTTAGGTCTGGGTTAGGTCTGAAAACTTTTTTCAAATTATGTGCTGGTGTACTTTTAGGGGGTATTAAATTGGTCGAAATTTCATGGCTTAAGAGGATCTGTTCATTGGGTTAGGTTTAGGTTAGATCTGCAAACTTTTTTCAAATTATGTGCTGATGTACTTTTAGGGGGTACTAGATTGGTCGAAATTTCATAATTAAAAAGGATTTGTTCATTATATTAGTGATTTGGTTGTAATATTGTATGTTATGTTTTGGTCAGTACCTGACCCGCTTAACTGTCGATGGTGGCTGTGAACTGGACCAATAATTCAACGCGTCATTATGGTCATTACAAACGTTTAATTTGATTTATGTTGATCAGAGTATGCTTGGTCAAGATCTAGAGGACATTCAGATGGGTGCAAACGTTTGAACGTGTGAAGAATTATTAACAAACCTTTTCAAACAGGTACAAATGTTTGATTCAAATTGACTACTGAGAACCAGTCAAAAAGTTTACTTAAATTGACAAACCTACATTCAGACGAGATCAAAAAAGCAACTTCAGATAGATTGCAAATGTTTGGATGTATCAAAATTGAAACTATCAAACCTCTTCAAACCAGTCCTAACTTGAAAATGTATCAAAATTGAAACGGTCAAACCTCTTCAAACTTATATTCGATCGAGATCGAAAACAACTCCACCTAGTTGCAAACGTTCGAATCAAAATTGAAACGAACGAGTTCCCAATACTTCGTCCAATGAAACGAGGGGCCCAAACAGTCGCGCGACGGAAAAGTCGATATCGTGGGGCCTGTTGGGCCCTCCCGAAAGTAAACAAGTGGTCTGGTTTAAGGCTAGGTTAGTTTACTTAAATTGACAAACCTATATTCAGACGAGATCAAAAGCAACTTCATATATATCAAAATTGAAACTATCAAACCTCTTCAAACCAGTTCAAACTTGGCTCACACTGACAAACCTATACTCAATCAAAATTCTAAAACAACGTCAGCTAGTTGCAAACGTTCGAAAATATCAAAATTGAAACTATCAAACCTCTTCAAACCAGTCCAAACCAGTCCAAACTTGGCTCACACTGATAAACCTATACTCAATCAAGATTCGAAAAACAACATCAGCTAGTTGCAAACGTTCGAATAAAAATTGAAACGAACAAGCTCCCAACACTTCGTCCAACGGGACGAGAGTCCCAAACAGTCACGCGACGGAAAAGTCGATATCATGGGGCCTGTTGGGCCCTCCCGAAAATAAGCGACTGGTCTGGATTAATTTACTTAAATTGACAAACCTATATTGAAACTAGATCAAAAGCAACTTCAGATAGATTGCAAACGTTTGGATGTATCAAAATTGAAACTATCAAACCTCTTCAAACCAGTCCAAACTTGGCTCACACTGACAAACCTATACTCAATCAAAATTCTAAAACAACTCCACCTAGTTGCAAACGTTCGAATAAAAATTGAAACGTACAAGCTCCCAATCCTCGTCCAACGAGAGGCCCAAACTTGGGCCCTGATGGGCCCTCCCGAGAGCAAACGAAAACAACTCCACCTCGTTGCAAACGTTCGAATAAAAATTGAACCGAACAAGCTCCCAATCCTCGTCCAACGAGAGGCCCAAACTTGGGCCCTGTTGGGCCCTCCCGAGAGCAAACGAAAACAACTCCACCTCGTTGCAAACGTTCGAATAAAAATTGAACCGAACAAGCTCCCAATCCTCGTCCAAACTTGGGCCCTGTCGGGCCCTCCCGAGAGGAAACGAGTGGTCTATTCGAGAGGGGGCCGAGTAGAAAATAGTAGGAGAAAGTCGTCCATCAGCGATTCGTGATCGAAGCGTCCGTGGAACCGGCCCGAAACGTGAAAAGAATCTTCCAAAGTAAGGACTCGGGAGTAACGGTGCTCCGCGTCGCGATAAGGTTCACCGGTTGGCGCCACGACGATAGGAAAACGTCCGACATCCCCTAAATTCCGAACGATCGGAACGCGAGAGAAATCCGGGCTGCTGTCCGACGCTCCAGACGACCAGGTATGCCCCTGGACTCGCATTAACTCTTTGCAGGGCCCATTTGCACCACTGACTGGGACCACCTGGTTAATTCGAGCACTTCAATTTTGTATTCACACACTTTCAAATCCTGATAGAAGATTTGTTAGAAAATGGTATGGTTAGAATACCTTAGTTTTACAAAATGGCGGAACAAGTGGTCACTGGTACCCATCTGTTGAGCTCAAATGATTATTTTAGTGTGGTGCAATAAATGCAAGTATCAAGGAAAATCGACCTGATTTAGAAGATTTGTTAGAAAAGGCTATGGTTAGAATAGCATAGTTTTACAAAATGGCGGAACAAGTGGTCACTGGTACCCATCTGTTGAGCTCAAATGATTATTTTAGCGTGGTGCAATAAATGCAAGTATCAAGGAAAATCGACCTGATTTAGAAGATTTGTTAGAAAAGGCTATGGTTGGAATACCATAGTTTTACAAAATGGCGGAACAAGTGGTCACTGGTACCCATCTGTTGAGCTCAAATGATTATTTTAGTGTGGTGCAATAAATGCAAGTATTAAGGAGAATCGATTTAACTAGTAAAAATGATGTCAACGCAAAGAATTTTTGTTATCACAATGGACTCTGAATATTTGCACAGTGACTCACGAGAGGACATTTTGATGGTGATCGATCGATACAAGTACAGGCTTCTTATCGATCAATGTCTGGGTCGAAAGATACCTTTTTTATTGGAATATCATTTTCCAACATTTTTCTCAAAGCCAGTCTCGAAAGAGATAATTTTATGTTTGGAGAATGCTTGAAATTGAACGAGTAATGATTATTTAACGAAATTAGTAGCAAGAATTGCTATTTTATTTCGATTGGACAGCCTCCTTGGAACACAGCCGCGTGTCAGGAATCCCGATCCGACGTCGTGGAATAACCAGCTAATTACGAGACGCTCGAACGCGCGTCGGTTCCACGCGTTGGTTCCACGCGTTGGCGCCAAGCTACCGAACGCGTCCCGACGCAGCTAATCTCCGGGGGCACCTGGGATCTTTCGAGATTATTTTCCCCGGCATTTTCGGGAAATTTATACATACCCGATACCGGGAATCGTATAATTCTTCGATCGTGATTCTCGTGAGACACGGACTTGGGAATTAATTCGACAAACTCTGGGGTCCATAAAGGTCAATGTCTGCCTTGAAGACACAAAATCCCCTAAAAGAAGAATTTAGAATAAAAGATATTAATACAAGTATCCATTAAAAGTCGTTTCTGGATCATTTTAAGGAAAATGTGTATAACAATAAAGATATCCAATTTGATATAATAAAAATTTGATAGATTAATGTATTCTTTGTGTCGATTCTCCTTAATACTTCCATTTATTGCTTTTTTGCAGTGCTTAACTTAGGCCACCACACTAAAGTAATCATTTGAGCTCAACAGATGATATCAATGACCCACTAAAATAATCATTTGAGCTCAACAGATGATACCATAATGACCGACTAAAATAATCATTTCAGCTCAACAGATGATACCATAATGACCCACTAAAATAATCATTTGAGCTCACCAGATGATACACAATAAATATATCTAATTTGATATGTGAAAAATTGGATTAGTGTATTCTTTGTGTCGATTCTCCTTAATACTTGCATTTATTACTTTTTGCAGTGCTTAAATTAGGCCACCACACTAAAGTAATCATTTGAGCTCACCAGATGATACCACTAACCACTTGTTCCGCCATTTTGTAAAACAATGGTATTCACAATGCACATTTTTATTCGTCCCTTTTCTAACAAATCTTCTATTAGGATTCGAAGCAACTAAAATTAAAAGAAAACCAGCTCCATGCAGTGCACAATATTTACTGTTTCATAATTAATTTAAGAAACTTTCTAGTCGTCGATCCGCAGATACAGATTGGACGTTTCCCATCGAGTGTAAGAAACTAAGTGCCCGGGTATGGGAAACGTAGCCATAAATTAAATCACGAGGGGTTAATCGTATCGTAACGAACGATAAGAAACGGATGCTCAACGAAACGCGAAACGAGAAAAATGGTGGGTCGAGAGAGACGTAGGCTAATAACTCCAGAGGTTAAGAATTCGTTTCGTTATGTTCGTTGGAACGGTTCCGTGTAAATTATTTGGTTCTGTGGAACATCGCGCTTTCTGCTCGGTGTTCGGAAAGGAATTCTGCATTAAGAGCTTCTCGCTGATAAACAAAACGTAAATTTCGATCTGTATTGCTGGCAATTAGAGCAACTGAGTGCACCGATTATGGAGAAACGATACGAATTGGCTAATAGGAGAGGTACATTGTTCCGATTGGATAGCGCGAGATATTTTGTTGCAAATCATGTGGAAATAACTGTGAACCACTCCCACGCTGTTGGGATACTCTTTTGCATCTGTTTCATTCGTTGGATTTATCCTGAAGCTTTTCTTTTTTGAATAAAAATTGTACTTGTTTAAAAATTACAACTAATTTGAGTCTTAACTACTGGTTCTCTTCAAACAGTAATAATTACAAAAAGAAACTTAAGAGATTTAAAGATCTTTCATGAATTTGGCCATCTTCTTAGTTTTTATTGAACCTGAATATTTCTAGAAGTTCAGAAATATTCCAATCGCGTTGAGTACAGTGACCTCTCTCTTGGAGCTCCAATAATTATTTTGAACTAACCTTTCTACATAAATGTAAGTTCATTAGTTGGTCCAGTTGCAAAGAGTGAGACGTTTTACACTGCCCAATATTTTAATCCTTAAAACTTAAAGATTGCTTGGTAGATATTTATTGAAAAACAGTAAGTCGACCCAAAACGATCCAAATTGAGGATCCACGGGAAGAAAAACGTCAAATACTTTTTAACGCGATAGGGAAAGGGATATCTGTGTACCTGGTCAGCGACATAAAACAGCTGCCCGAGTAATCGGGCATGCCCCAGTGATCGGGACACTCGGGGCAAAGTGTTTCCTTAATATCGAGAAAAACAGGTTGCATTCGGCGATATCTGCCCGCGTTATGGAATAATATAATATTATTAATCCCGGCGCACGGCCACTGTTCCCGGGGGATCTTACGCGCTGATAGCGTAAGTGCTTCGGTTTCGAATCGCGTTATCGCGAACGATGCGCTGCACCCAACCTAACTCCTATTTTCACGAGTCGCAAAAACCGTACCGGTTTCCTTTGTATTTTCGTTAAAGAAATACTTATGATTAATCCTCGCGCGCTGTTTCGGTCGATATTTGATGTCAAATACCTCGTCCACTCGCTTAAATTAACTCACTAATGGAAGAATGTATCATGCTAAAGGAAAATACATTCCATGTTGGGTCATATTTGATACCAAATATCAGACTTCGTTCAGCACTGTTGGAACTATACATATTCGGTTACTTTGTGTTCAGGTTAATACAGTCACTGTCCATGACCCGTATATGGGTCACAGTGCTACGCTTTTGGATACGCCGCTGAGAGACTGGACAGTGAACGCGTTAACGTGACAATTTTTCGGATTAAATGCAATAATAAAAAAAATTTTATGCAGATGGATCAAGCCCTAGTTACCCTACAAGCCACGGAGCGTCGACGTCGTGGATCGAGGAAAAAAATTACGATCGGATCGATAATAACGCGTTTCGTTAACACGTTCACTGTCCATGACCCGTATATGGGTCACAGCGCCATGCTTTAGGATACGCCGCTGAGAGACCGGACAGTGAACGCATCAACGTAAAACAATTGTTCGGATTAAATGCAATGATAAAAAGAAGTTTAAAGCAGATGAATTAGGTCCAATTACCCTACAGGCCAGACCAAGGAGGGGAGGGTCGAAGGAGCCTAGGAGGAAGGTGTTGTCGACGTCGTGGATCCAGAAAAAAAATTACAACCAGATCGATAATAACGTTCACTGTCCATGACCTGTATATGGGTCACAGCGTCACGCTTTTGGATACGCCGCTAAGAAACTAGACAGTGAACGCGTTAACGTAACAATTGTTCGGATTAAATAGAATAATAGAAAAAAGTTTAAAGCAGGTACATCAAACCCTAGTTACCCTACAGGCCACGGATCGTCGTAAGGAGCCTAGGAGGAAGAAGTCGACGTCGTGGATCGAGGAAAAAAATTATAACCGAATCGATAATAACGTGTTCCGTTAATACATGCACTGTCCATGACCCGTATGCGGGTCACAGTGCAATGCTTTTGGATACGCCGCTAAGGAACTGGACAGTGAACGCATCAACGTAAAACAATTGTTCGGATTAAATGCAATTATAAATAAAGTTTAAAGCAGACGCGTTAGATTCAATTACTCTAAAGGCCACGGAGCGTCGAAGGAGCCTAGGAGGAAGAAGTCGTCGACGTCGTGGATCAAGGAAAAAAATTACAACCGAATCGATAATAACGTGTTCCGTTAATACATTCACTGTCCATGACCCGTATACGGGTCACAGCGCCACGCTTTTGGATACGCCGCTAAGAAACTAGACAGTGAACGCATCAACGTAAAACAATTGTTCGGATTAAATGCAATAATAAAAAAAGGTTTAAAGCAGATACATCAAGCCCTAGTTACCCTACAGGCCACGGATCGTCGTAAGGAGCCTAGGAGGAAGAAGTCGTCGACGTCGTGGATCGAGGAAAAAAATTACGACCGGATCGATAATAACGCGTTCCGTATGTACGCGCGCGTGTGCACCGCGATCCGAACAGAGTGGAAACACGAGAGAAAAAAAAGAAGAAGGAGCGAGAAGAGAGAGAGAGAGAGAGAGAGGAGGCGAGATCGCGAGCGGTGCCAGCACGAACCTTTCAAGAGTCTACCCGCGCGAGAAGGGATCCCCCGAGGGCGGCGCCACGTTTGCGCCGTACAAAAAGTCCAGGAGGGGAATAAAGAGAAGGGAAAAAAAGGAGCTCGCCGAGAGCGGCTAACATGGAATAGCCCTTAGCCGGCCACGATAGCCACTCTTTAGGCTGATGGACTCACGACCCTCTCGATTTCTCTATCTCTCTCTCTCCCTTTCTCGCTCCGGCAACGATCGCGGCGGTCTCTCTCGTTCCCCTTCGCAGTCTGACCACTCGCTCCGAACACGCTTCCTTTTGCTCCTCTCTCCGGCCGATCACCGCGCGTTTCGCCGGAATCGTTCCCGGTCTCCCGGTATCCTTCTTTCCTCGCGCGGCCGTCCAGAATCCGCCTTTTCAAGGTTTTTCGCTTTCCGTCCTCGACGCACGGGTGGAATGCTCGCCGCGGGGAAAGAAATCCGCGCCGCGACCGTGTGTACCGACCAAACGAACTCGTGTTTACGTGCCCGTTGGAAGGGCGATTACGAGCACCGGGGGCTCGTCCTGGTGAGCTCTCGACTTTATTGCCAGCTACGGCTCACCCGGACTCGGAACCGCCCTTCCACCGGGGGAGCAGCCCTCAACCCTTTCAGCAATCCCTCGCTGCAATGGAGTTATCAGCACCTCAGAAATAAATCATGGTATTTCAGTCGTGGTATGTTTTAATGGATGCAATAAAATTGTTCGTTCAGAGAATTGTGTTTGTAACTTACTTGCACCTTGCATGATCAATCAACAGAGTTTGCACCAGGGTGTAGTACTCCCTCACTGCAACAGAATTATCACTGTTTCAGAAGTAAATCAAAGGATCTACGTCGAGGTATATTTCATGTATCTAGTGTATGCAATAGGAATTGGGTTTGTAACTTACTTGCACCTTGAACAGAGTTCACACTAGGGTACCAACACTCCCTCACTGCAACACAATTACCAGTATTTCAGGAATAAATCATAGGATTTAAGTTGAGGTATGTTTTAGAGTTTGCACTAGGGTACAGTGGTTTGCCTCCAATGACCACTGCAGTTAGGAGTATTCAATACTCATAGGGTTAACTAGAGAGCAATATTTCTTACCAACTCTATCATTTCTTTAAGGCTAACTATCTTCTATGCTTGGCAGTTTAGCTCAGAGAGTAGCCCTCAACTAGAGAGCAATGTTTCTTACCAACTTTATCAATTCTCTAAGGCTAACTGTCTTCTATGTTTGCAGTTTAGCTCAAGAGAGTAGTCCTTAACTACAGAGCAATGTTTCTTACCAACTCTATCAATTCTCTAAGGCTAACTGTTTTCTATGTTTGCAGTTTAGCTCAAGAGAGTAGTCCTCAACTAGAGAGCAATGTTTCTTACCAACTCTATCAATTCTCTAAGGCTAACTGTCTTCTATGTTTGCAGTTTAGCTTAGGGGTAGTCCTTAATCAGAAGGTAATACTGTTTACCAACTCTCTTACAACAGAAAGTCTCTTCTATGCTTCCAGTTTAGCTTAGAGAGTAGTCCTTAACTGCAGAGCAATGTTTCTTACCAACTCTATCAACTCTCTAAGGCTAACTGTCTTCTATGCTTCCAGTTTAGCTCAGAGAGTAGCCCTCAACTAGAGACCAATGTTTCTTACCAACTCTCTTACAACAGAAAGTCTCTTCTATACTTGCAGTTTAGCCCAGAAGGTAGTCCTCAACTATACAGCAATGTTTCTTACCAACTCTATCGATTCTCTAAGACTAACTATCTTCTATGCTCCTAGTTTAGCTCAGAAAGCAGACCTCAACTAGAGGCCAATGCCTTTTACTAACTCTTCCGTTTTACTAAATCTTGAACATTGAAAAGGCACTCCTCTGCTTCCAGTCTGGAGTTTGTAGAGAGATTGGTCCATTTGGTACAGTTCATAAGCTCCTATGCGATCACTTAATTGATCAATTGGACCTCAATTATGGGGGCTATGCATTTCACAAACTACCAATTCTGTTGCGACGGTAAGCCACTTGGATTCCAGCCTAGAACCAGCAAGAACTTGCGTTAATAGATCTTGCATCATCAGTAACTTAGCTTCGTTTGCTTTTGAGCCCCTCGGAAGGGACGATTAGGGTTCGTTAGCCCTGGTATGAGGCGCACGCCCGATCAATCGGCCCTCTACGATAAAACAGTGCGAGTGTCGACTCTCGTGCGACGGAAAGTCGCCTTGCATCCAGCCTAGAACTCGCAGATTGGTCGATATGATACAAGACGTATATGCCTATACGGGAGAGCGCAATTACGTGGGCGGTGAAGTCCTCGACACGATGCTTTTTTACCACTTCTCGAAAGTCGCTTGTATCTTACAGCTCCCGAGAGTGATCGGTCAATATGATAAACTGCACGGCGAAGAGAGGACTTGGACTGTTCGTGCGACGGGGGAAAGAGTCTGACAATGGAACCCTCGCGCATCTTTTAGCCTTTCGTTTTATTGAGTTGCAAAGAAACGCGTACAAAATATGTTCGATCGTAGATGCGTTCGATTTTGTCGCGGAACGTACACGTTCCCCGCGATAGGTAGGAATAAATATTGTCGCGATCCTCGGTTCGCTCGCATTTAAACTATTCTTTGGAGGAACACCCTGGTACGGTGATTCGTATCGCGGGAACGTCACCAGATCTCGATCGGTGACGGATTTGGTGATTTTCCCTCTGGCTAGTTACGAATCACCGTCCCGCGTGGACTCGATTCGCTACACCACCCGGTTGCACGCGCGTACTCGCTCGTCTGACGCGTACACGCGCGCACCGTACGTATATATGTATATTTATATATGTATGTGTTAAGGGGAGGCAGGTTCGAACGACAGGACGCGTGTTCCGTAGGATGCGCGCGAGCAAAAACGAAAGTATCCTTCGCGTTCGAACCGTGAGAGAAAGCAACGACGATCGCGGAGGCGGGACACGGCCAACGAACGACGACCAGGTAACGCTGGGATACCGTGTTTCACCTCCGTTCATCCAGAGGGCGATGCCCTCCAACGGAATCCCCACTTGACCGTCGATACGACCGAGCGCGATCGGTAAAACAGAACTCGCGCGTACCACGCGAGCCCGCGACCAGTATCGAACCGTTTCGATAAGTTACGGTCGATACGCCGATTCGAGATCGTCGTTGCTCGCGATTAGAAATAAATAGAAACGATGGGAACGGGGTAGGAACGAAATGTCGCTCGAGCACCGTATCTGCGCGATTTCTTTCAACAGAGATGGGCAAAATTTTCGACTATATTTAAATATTGCCTAGCGTGGGGGAATTATCTTTAAACGTAAATTCAAACGTTTTCTAATTATTAATTAACGCCAGCCCGCCTTTTTTTACATATATTCTTATCCCTATTACTTACTACCATTATATATTTTTTTTTTATAAACTTTCTATTCCGGGCACAGCCCTCCGCCATTTCTGATCCGGCCACGAATCAATGTAGTTTTGATTACTCGAGTACTTCGTACCGTTGGACGAAATATAAATAAAAGTTTTAAATAACAGGTACTAGGTAAACAATTTTTGATTCGCTTGTTTGTTCGATGGAATTTACAATCCGAAAAAATTCTTATTTATTTATAATTAAGAACTGTGCTATTTTTTTTCTCTCTAAATTGTCGTTGGTCTAGAAAGATCGAGAACTTTCGAAACGTTGATAATAAATCGATGTATGTACAGAGTTTTCGTTCGTCGTCTATTGTTTGAGAAAAATTCTGCCCATTTCTGCTTACGAACATCGATTTCTCTCGTTAAATAGGAAACTGTTCGAAGAGTTTCCAAAGCCAGAGCTGAAACTCGGTTGGTAAAAGGTTGCACGATGGCGCTCGCGTCGCCGAACAATGCAAAATACGGCGGCACACTCGATAATGTTTCTTACTACTTTGTTAATATATATATATTCACATGTTTCAAAATCAAATACTATGTACCAAAACGAGGCAAAAGGTCGCTCATCGTTTCGTAATCCGAAGCTTCGTTTTCGAAACATCGGTCCATCCACGAGTCACAACCACTCACTACACCTAACCACTTTGATCCTAAATCTAATCACTCGCGATTTAAACTTTCAACCGTAGCAAAATATTCTTTTACGTCGCGTAATTTTCGCTATAAAAGGTAAACTTTTTCCCACATTTCGGTGAATTGCAACGCTTACACGCCATTCGCGTAGTGTCGTTATATTTCTCTTCGTACGATAATTTTACCAGGCTTGTTAAGAAAACTTTAACGCGAATAAACAGTTGCATCCCTGTTCCACCGTGAAACGAACAATGGTTCCAAATACTTCGAACATGCATTATCGACTGTCTCGAAATTCGAAAGACGCAAGGAAGAAACGGTTGAGAGTCGTGGGGAGTCGGTGTCCGGTCTTCGAGGTTAGGTCAATCGCGAGCAAGATTTATGGCGGGTGGAGGCTCGAATTTCGCGCGGGTCTGTCCTTCTGGTAATTGTCGCAACTAAACTGCACAGCAGACACTAACATAACCCAGACGCTGTCACATGATCTTCGAAAAAGAAAAAAAAAAGTTATAAAACAGATCCACTGGCGGAGCGAATTCTCGGGTATATTTTTGACCTTACTCCGTCGTAAATCATTTACTCGAGAACGATATCTGGTGTCTCGCGTTACCAACCAACCTCCCACGTTTCTCGATTACACGTAATGAAAATGCACCCGAAAACGTAGTAACTTCGAGACAGCGAAATCGAAAAGAACCATCTCGAAAAATTATCCCTCTATCTGATTACCGTTGAATCAAAATCGAAGTTGAAGTCGATTCCATTATTTACCGTGCTACACGTAGATTATGTACATTTTTATTCGGTATAATGGAGACGTTGTTGTTGCTAAAACTCCTCGGTACGCAAACGACAACGAATCGTATAATAAATTCTACAACGACGAATTAAATATACAGGCTGCATGCATGGCGTGCAAGTGTTACGACGTACCGATATGTGAGAAAGAGGTTAATTTCGATTGAGAAGGTAAAAGACTTCTACCATGCCTGAACACTAATATGTGTCGTAAGAAACGTGTTTAGAATCAGTAAAATACAAAAGAGACGCGAAGAGGACTATTAAAATCAGTGTAAAAGTACATTGGACTCGTTGGCTCACCACGCTCGATGGACGCCGGGCGGGATCCAGAAAATGTAAGAATATTTCTGCTACTTAACGATTCTAAACTTCTCTAACGCATCAAATTGCACGGACGCTCGCACGAAACACGATAATTGCACACACATGCTCGTATTTAGGCCGAAATTACTATTAACCCGTCGAAATTGCGATGCCAACGGAACACCGACGCGTACTGCTCCTCGCTCCTCGCTACGTGTGCTGCGCGCGCAACTGTCCGCTGTTCAAACAGAGACGCCCCGCGAATTTCAATCGCTCGTATCTCGAAAACGAAGCCTCGATTCGCGAAACGCCAAGGGGTACTTTCCCGTTAATTCTAAACGCGGTATCGATCCAGAGAAAACATTCGACGTTCGCGCATCCCTCGTTCCCGATTTTCGTCCATGGCATCGCGATCTTCTCCCATTACGTCCTCTCGGCGTGGATCGCTGTCGTAGAAGTTATAACCGAGATCAGGTCGCCGCTGGACTGACTAGCGATTGGCTCTAGTGGTGGCACGCTGGAAAATAATCGATACAGTTGCAATCGATCGATAGACGCTAATAAGAACGAACTTTCGAAAGATATACGCGTTTAGTTCGCCTGGTGCCTGTCTAGGGGCTGATAATTAACCGCGCTCGTTTAACTGCAAGATTTCGGTCGCGTTTCTTTCAGTTATCCGGGTATATGGGCTGTTTTACGATAAAACGCGTGACTTACGTAAGGGTGGTCTGACGGTTGAGGACTGCGGCGGTGGGTAATGCGAGGGGCGAGTGCGCGTGCCCTAATTGCACCGTAGTCGGTGTACCTACAGGACGTCTCTCCTCGGACCCTACGTTCCCTCCCTCGCTCCCGCTTCCGCTTTCGCTCCCGACACCGACCCCGCCCTCGTTACCGCTGCCACCGCTCCCGTACACGTTCAACTGCACCGAGTCCACTGGAACGTGAAAAAAAGGACCGTTCGGCCGATTACGACGCATCCTCCCCCTCTTCTCTCCGCTACGCGTCTTCATCGACAAATTGCTACGTCTTTCCTCTCGTCCTTCGTCTCTTTAACCCTTTGCACTCGACGATCGTTTCCACCAACTTTGAAACTGTCAACTCCCGTACTCGCCGCCAGAGGGCTACGCTCTTGTCTCTCTCGCAAGCGCTCGATCTACTATGCAATATCGCTTTCTCCACTAGCAGAGCGCGTAACAAAGTTAAAATCAGAATTTTAGAGAGCATCATTTTCACTTGAACTTTTCTTTCAAACACTTTCGAGTGGAAAGAGTCGAGCTAGAGACACGCTATTGGCAGCTAGGGAGAACGTTTCAACGAAGGTGTAATTTGAATTAATTTGACCACAACTCTGTCCTCCATAAACAAACGAGCGTTTGTCGAGTTTTTCACGCGTTCATGGCGAAAGGAAAGCGTTCAACCTGTAGGTACACCCACCTCGATCGAACAACGCGACGCGGAGCGAAGCAAAAGTTAAAGACTGAGAAGCAACGACGGAAGACGAAAGAAAGACTGAATGACAAACTTGCTCACCGAAGACTCACCGAGCAAGTTAGACTTAATCTCGGTCTTGTGCATGCCGCTGGGTCCGGTCAGACCGCCGCCCATCCCCGTGTGATTTTTTGGCTTCCTCTTCCTCGTCTGGATCCCCTCTTTCTTCATGCTGAGCGGCCTGTTTACCTGTTTCGAGAAAAGACATTCTGAGACCAGACAGAGACGGAGTTTTAATTAAATTGAACGGAACGAGATAAGAGCCGCGCGTATCGGGGTAAGCGATCGTGATCGCGGACGATAACTCTCTGACCAGTCGATCGTTCCGTAAAAATATTGCGAATCGAACATGTCTAAAGACAAAAAAATTTACTAGGCGTGGATTAACGCGACGTAATATTTCTTTTTAATAATCGTCTGCAGGAGGGACGAGAGTCGAGACGAAGAATGTGGGACGCCATCTTGAGAATGCGCGCGCAGACGCGTGGTTACTTAAAACAGTAACCAGAATCTAGTTGACTACTTTGATTCTCCTATTACTTGTAAAATATTGGGTTTCTCGATTTAATATTTATTTTTCAGACACAAATTTACCGTGTTTACCATTTAAATTTCAATGTTATAGAAAGGGTTCTGCAATTGAGTATGTTTGAGTTTTTGTAATTTTGCTGTTCGAGCGAGTTCTAGATCGAAGATTTAGAGATCTCTTTGTACAGGGTGTATTTAGTAACTGGGACAAGCCACGAAATCGATAACGATATTCCACTTCCACGAGGATATCTGCGTCCGTTGCAACGTATCCACTGGAAACCTGCTTTCGAAATGTTTTCGGAACGATTAAGTATAGGAGCACGTCTCGAAGGTGACGATCGAGATTACCGGACGGAAAGTATTGCGTAACGAGCGTAGCGACTTGTATCGAAACACGAAATACCGATGCCTTTCTCACGATGCTTGAGAAAATTTAAAAAAAAATGCAGTTGGAACCTCCATTGCTTCAACTTCGATTTGTTAATATAATGAAATCGAAAACAGAGGAAGAGTTCACAATTAGAAAATATCGAGGCGTAAACACTCTAATATTAAGAATGAACGTGAAGAAATTAATGAAAATAGAAATTTCTCTATTTTACAGGAAGAGTCGAAGAAATTATTTACTCGAAGATTCTGACTTCTAATTACTTCGAGAATTGCACACCTGTGAAAATACCAGGTGTGAATCACTAAAATTTACGATAATATCGATTCATCATTATTTATCAGTATTATTACCCATTAACCCTTTACACTCCGAATTTCCAATTTTGTTACCAGCAGCTCCCAGCGCTTTCAAGTGTTTTCTTTTAAATTTACGTTAACTGAAAAATAGGGGAATTTAAACATATTCGATTGAATATTTGATTTATTTACACTTTATTGTTGTACTTTGTAATTTTCAAGTGCAAAGGGTTAACTATACTTGCGCCCAACATTTGCTCTTTCACGATCCATTTCTTCCGCAAAACTACTTACATGATGTGTTCAATAAAGCGTGTGTTTCTAGAGTTATGTGTATATTATCTATAGAGAACGTTTGCAAATCTATTAATTTACGATTCGAAGCGAACGAAGGGATGCGGATTGCTGAGACACGATCGACGCCACGCGTATGGTTGGGTGTTCCGTCGTTTGGCCGCGCGGCGGAAGTGTCGCGAGCCTCGATCCCCGGTTACGAGCAGCCCAAACACCGGAGGTTCGTTGTTTGTTTTCCGCGTGGCGGCCGTCGGCACACAGTGAAACGAGAGCGCGTGGGCGTGCGTTCGAGAACACAGGTGAAACCGTTCCAACGTTTGCACGTTCTCGGAAAATACCACGAGCAATTCAGAGAGGCTCCTCGAGCAAAAGTGGGGACACCTTTTGTCGCTCCACGGATTCCTCGTAACCCCCTACTCCGCACCCATCATTTCTGGCGAAATTAGAAACCGATACGCGATCAGAAACGCCGTCATCGTTGCTCGAATTTTATTTTTATTTTTATTAGCGAAGGAAATTGCTTCTTGGTTGTTTCATCAATTTTTTAACTATGGAAGAAGAGAGCTGAGAGCAGAAACGCCGTCATCGTTGCTCGAATTTTATTTTTATTTTTATTAGCGAAGGAAATTGCTTCTTGGTTGTTTCATCAATTTTTTAACTATGGAAGAAGAGAGCTGAGAGCAGAAACACCGTTATCGTGGCGCGAATTTTATTTTTATTTTTATTCTTTTGGCGAAGGAAATTGCTTCTTGGTTGTATTATCAATTTTTTAACTATGGAAGAAGAGAGCTGGATCGAGAGTTGATGTATTGATTTTTGAGGGAATTCGCTCGTTTTTACTTGGCTATTTCGCCTCGGTTTTTGAGACCGCCAACCATAAACGTTTCGTCACCGGTGATAATGCAGTTTGTGAAGTTTGAGTCGTTTACAGCTCTTTGTTCAAGCTTACAAACTTCTTTATGATTGGGCTGTCGCGTTAGTTGCCGAGCAAACTCGGTACAAATTTGGCTACAACCCGTCTCGTGGCGAGAGTATTAGTTTATATTTACCGACACGTTCCACATAAGATACCAAGAGATATCTCTTTAATAGTGAAACGGGCCGAGTTGCTTAAATTATTCATCGCATCTTCTCGATACCATTCGAACACAACATCTCTATCTCTATCTTCTCAGTAAACATTATCCAGCGTTTCCCTTAATTTTATATCGATTTCTCCATTTTTTTCACAATTTTTCTGTCCACGAAAATTTCGACGACGACGCGGAACGATCCGCTTTTACGCAACAATGGCCAACAACTGGCTGATCGTGACGCAACAGAGGTTTCACCATGCATGCACGTGTGCTCCGACTACCATCTAGTGTCGAAACAATTCGTCTATCTTGCCTGGTATTTGTCTTTTCATCGAAACACTGCATCTCCTCGATCGCCAAGTCTCACGAAAAACTGGAAGACTCGACTCGATTACTTTTAAATTAAGAAAACTGAACTTTTCAACGATGGATCGTTAAGACTAACTCGAACGTTTCTCTTTTGGTCTTGGGAGGCCAGCGGATCTGGTCGTGCACGATACCAAGCGTCGATGCGCTATCGTCGCTATCTGGTGAGCGATTCCTAGACGGTTCGGAGCCAGAAAGTTATCTATCACATCCAAAATTCGCCTCGCCACGATCGTTTCGCTTTTGTGAACACGTATGGCCGCGCGTTTCGCGCGAAAACGCGCTCCTTATGGGGCAAATCGGTCGACGACAGTTGTGCAAACAGAGGAACCTTTGTGACGCGACGCTTAGAACCAGAATCAACACTTAAGGAAACCTTCCCAAATGGAACGGACGTAGATTCGATAGAGCCTCGATTATTGCGTGAATGTCTCGCTGTTTCCTATTTATTCGTAACTGGAAAGCACGGAGCTGGAGATAGAACCGATAGGAACGATCATAGATATTCCAACTGTGTTCACTGTCCATGGTTCATATATGGGTCACAACACCACGCTATTGGATACGTCACTCAGAGACCGGACAGTGAACACGTTGACTTAGAAAAATTTTTTTTTTTGGGAGGGGGGGATTACTCAATTCAATAAACGGACAACAATTGCTACCAACAAAGAGTAAAAAAAATTGTCCAGAAACTCACGTTGTGGAGCTTGAAGTAGAGACCGCAGGCGTTGCACACAGGCTCGCCATTGTTGTTTCGCCGCCAGAGGGTGGTGTTACTGGTCCTGCAATTGGCACATTGCACCCCCGTCCTCCTCACCCCCGTCTGAAACAAGAGAAAAACCCCCGTAAACATCGAGTTCCAAGCATCGACAAATCACGATAAAAATACAAGGACTTGAATTTTTACAACAATTTATGGTCGTAGAATATTACCGGAACGACTGGTTGCTTGGGCTTGCCGCATCTCATGGTCTGTCGGTTCATCCCGTTCGCCTTGTAGAGGCAATTATGGCAATAATAGTGGCCAGTTTCGTCCCGCCTCCAGATCGTGGTGAGAGCCGAGCAGCCAGCGCAGTCTTTCGGCTCGGTGGTGATCATCGTGGAGTCGAAACCGTCCTCCGCGCTCGGTAGAGGCAGTCCTGCCCAAGGTGAGGGCACCCCGGTGCTGCCGGCTGACACGCTGTACCCACCGCCGGAATATAGTTGCATGTTTGCACCGTCGCTGACGGAGATCGCTGTCACGCCTTGGTAGCCCTGGACGCACTCGAACGACGGAGGCGACGGCGTTCCGGCCGTGGACCAGTACTCGCTGGAAGCCGTGGGCTTCGCGTAGGAGTAGGAGCCTGTTCCACTCCCGTACAAGGTCATCTGAGAGCTGGGGGAGCCGGGTTGCTCGTAGTGGATCGGTACACCTCGAGAAGTGCCCAGGGAGGAGGCTAGGGTTGGGTCACCGCCCTTGATGTAAGCGTTTCCTGGAGGATCCACCTGTGTGGAGGTCGAGAGGATGATGGAATTAGTCTGTTTTGTTGGATGAGACGCCATCAACTAGCAAAAAAGAGTACGACACTCACCCCACCAACCCTGGACGTCAACGGACTCGGGTACGTGAGAATGAGGTGGTCCCCCGGTTTGGCGTAGGTGTACGTGGACGCTTGTTGGAACGTCTCGCTCCCGGATATGTACTGCGCCGCGTATTGCACCGTCTGTTGGGGCGGTATCGCGACAGTTTCGAGGGTGGTGTACGTGCTGGACACTTTGATGTTGTCAGACGCTGCGGCCGTGGCAGCCGCGAAGCGTCCAGCGACTGCAGCCGCGACAGCGTTTGCGGCGTTCGCTGCGTTCACGGCGTCGGTCTCGTACTTGATGTCCGCACTACCCGCGTCCGTGTACCCGGCGCCGGTCACGCGAATACCGTCCGTGATCGGCGGGGAGTACGACGGAACCGAGGAACCCAGCTGAACGTTCGACGCTGTCGTGGCGGAGTTCGCCCTGGACACCAAGGAGCCAGTGTCGTAATCCTCGGTGCTCGGCACCAGGACCGGGGAATCCTGGTGATAGGTTCTGGTCGATCCGTTGCCGCTGTTCGAGGTCTCGCGGGGACTGTACCTCTGTTGGCCGCTGCCCACCGACGGAGCACGCCTCTCTTGAGCCTGGATCACCTGGTTCTCCCTTCGCAATTGCTGACCGTCCGTCGTGTAACTGTACATGGTCTCCGTGTCGGGTCTCTCCGGACCGGCGGGCTCGTACCTTGAGTCAAAATCGTGGGATCAATAGGGAGTACTCCATGATACGGCTTATTGCGATGCTCGGAATTCGAGCTGGGTGCCTGGAGGTTCTATTTAGTCACTGTTTCGGTAACTTTTAATTGTCTTTCAACTATCTCGAGCTAGAATAAACGAATCTAAGAAGCCAATAATGGAAAAAAATCCCAGATTCAAAGAGGTAACAGTCTGCACCCGACGACGATAGATCAAGTTACCTGGTCTGTTCCTTGACGGTGAGGGTGCTGTTGGGATCAACGGTGTCCGTGACCTCGACCTGCACTTCCTGGCCATTGGTCGTCAGATAAACCACCCGTTGCTCCCCGGAACGATGTTGCTGAATGTCCCCATCCGCCTGCGAGATCTGCACGAAGTGTTGCGTAGCCTGTAGACTGCCCTGGTCTTGCTGTTCCTCTTCTTGGTACACGCGTTGTCTGGGCTGCCTGTGCTGGTGCTGTTGCTCCACAGACGGATGTTGAATATGGTGATGATGATGGTGGTGCTGCTGGGGATGTTGGTGATGGTGTTGGGTCTGTTGCTGAGGCTCCAGTTGAAGATTCCCCGATATGACACTGGCGTCTGGCGAGTCTGGGTCCGCCTCCGAGACCGTCTCCGTGATCTGGCCGGTGGTCGTGATCGTTCGAACGTGTCTTCTGGCTGTGATCACCGTTCGCGGGCTCTCCGATGGCTCCTCCGTCGCTGTCATCCGCGGCGACGCTTCCTCCGGCTGAACGTGCTCCCAATCCCGTTTGATCTCACGCTTCGCCAGCGACTCCTTCATCTCGCGTCCTGAAACAGGATCCGGCCAGGTTGGATCGAGTCGTTTCTCAGCCGAGACTTTCGTTTTCGAGAGACGACAGACGACTGGAGGACGAGGTGCGCGCGCGATCGAGATCGAGATACGTCGAAACGAGAACAGACCGAGTCGTGGACGGAAGGAAAAAGGAGAAAAGGCAGGAAGAAGCGTGGCTGAGGGGGGCAAAGGGAGCAAAGGCACACCTCGTCCGTCGCGAGACGAGACGTGTTTGCCCTGGAGCGCGTCACACTTCCCTTCGACAATGTCAAGTCTCGACTTCCGGGCCCGAGCACGCGACTCTTTCTTTGTCGGACCGGGGACAGTCTTCGCGAGTCACCTGGGACACATCGTCCTTCGATCGGACGCGTTTCGGTGCGCTTTGTGTCACGAAGATAGGGATTTATACGAGCTCGAGGCGCTCCAGTGGTCTACATAGACGCCATCTTGGTTGCACGATCGCGGTAACGCGGGAAGTTCGATTAAAATACTTCGATCGGGTTGCAGGAGCGTGAGTTTCGACTGATTTAGATTTGCTAGGCCTCCTATGTTTGCGTTATGGGAAATTTAGATTGTCGAAAAACTATAGAATGCATTTACTATGCAAAAATATAACAAAAACTCAAGTAAGATGAGAATTATTTTAGGGGTTGAAAGAACCCTCTACGAAGCTCTTATTTTATTAATTTTATTAATAAATATATGAATTTGCATAAAAATCCGCAGTCTATTTATTACATCTAGAGTGAGTTGTATCTTATGGAAATTTATTTGAAAATATAGTCAACTTTTGGATGGATTTTCTGTGGATTGGTCAGCACTTACTGTATTCAATTTTTTTATTTATTTTTAGTCTGTTTGTTAATGTTGTATAAATTCACTACTCCTATATTGTAATCAAGTCTTTTATATCTATTTTTATTTTTATTTTATTTATAGGAAATTGTCTATTTTATCAAATTTATCAGAATCAATTCATTTATATTTATTTCCATTCCATAGTATGCGTTCTATTAAATTTTGTGAAATTTCATTCTGATTTATAATAATTTTTTATGAAATTCAATTTCTTAATAAATATTCTGTAAATTGATTACTCCTATTGAAATTTATTTAGATTTATATATTAATAATTTGTTGTAAAATTCAATTTCTTAATAAATGTTCTGTAAATTGATTACTCCTATTGTTAATTATACTCGAATTTATTTAGATTTATATATTAATAATTTTTTCTAAAATTCAATTTTTTAATAAATGTTCTGTAAATTGATTACTCCTATTGTCAGTAATACTCGAATTTATTTAGATTTATATATTAATAATTTTTTGTAAAATTCAATTTCTTAATAAATATTCTGTAAATTGATTACTCCTATTGAAATTTATTTAGATTTATATATTAATAATTTTTTGTAAAATTCAATTTCTTGATAAATATTCTGTAAATTGATTGCTCCTATCAAAATTTATTTAGATTTATATATTAATAATTTGTTTGTAAATTCAATTTCCTAATAAATATTCTGTAAACTGATTACTCCTATCAAAATTTATTTAGATTTATTTTCATTCTAAAATGATAGTTCCATATGGTATATTTTGTTAGGTGAAAATTGCATCGCCATTATTTGAGCGACGGCAAATGACTTCGATGCGTCCATTTTATCCAAATGAATCGAATTTTGCCATTCAAAAATCCCATAATTGTCCACTAATGTGTATAATAAATTGGTATGATTTTTGTAAACCAAAGAAGAGCTTTCAGACGTGGTATGCTTAATCGCAAAATAAAGTAAGATGGACACTAGTTGAAAGTTATTAAGAAAATCCTGTCTCAAAAAGCATTTTGGCTGGTATCAAGCGTGATAAATATTTCAGAATATTATTACGAGACAATGAAACGATGATTGTTGTTGTGCAATAGTGAGTGACACGTTAATTTCTATTTTGGTGGCCTGTGAAATTGTTCCACCGTTCCTCTTACGACTTCTAAATTGGTGAGTAATTGTACTTTTTTTTGTAGCATGTAGAAATAGAATAGAAACATCGATATTGTTCTCTAATCCTTTTTTAAAAGTTCTAATAAGCGATTCCCTTTACCTGGACCAGAAGTTATCAAAAGAAACTTCTTCTTTGAATTAAAATGCACACTTTATCTTAGTTATTTTTCATTTTATGGATGTTCTTACAGAGATTTGCAATTTTGTTCTCTAATCGTTTTCTAAAAGTTCTAATAAGCGATTCCCTTTACCTGGACCAGAAGTTATCAAAAGAAACTTCTTCTTTGAATTAAAATGCACACTTTATCTTAGTTATTTTTCATTTTATGGATGTTCTTACAGAGATTTGCAATTTTGTTCTCTAATCGTTTTCTAAAAGTTCTAATAAGCGATTCCCTTTACCTGGACCAGAAGTTATCAAAAGAAACTTCTTCTTTGAATCAAAATGCACACTTTTTCTTAGTTATTTTTCAATTTATGGATGTTCTTACAGAGTTTTGCAATTTTGTTCTCTAATCGTTTTCTAAAAGTTCTAATAAGCGATTCCCTTTACCTGGATCAGAAGTTATCAAAAGAAACTTCTTCTTTGAATTAGAATGCATACTTTGCCTTATTTATTCCTCATTTTATGGGTCCTCGTACAGAGTTTTGCAATTTGTTTTGTATTAATTGAATATTCTTGAATATTCCCTGCATTTAGAAATCATACTTGCATTTAGATGGACCATTTTTATTAAAATTTAGGTAACGAATTTGGGAGAAGAAGAGGCCTCCTGGAACTTGGAGCACTCTTCTCCTAAAACTATCATTTCCCTCCATTGCAATTTTTTATGTAGATTTTAACAAAGCTAGTTTCTCGATAACTAATCAAAGGACTGATTCACGTTGCAAAATTAGAAAAAATTATCTCGAATAACAAGAAAGTGAATAGTTCAAAGTTGGAGCATTTCTGAAACTCTGATCTTCGACATCCAAGAACTATAGTTTCCCATATCAATTTCAACAAAGCTAGTCTCTCGATAACTAATAGAAGGACTGATTCACGTTGCAAAATTAGAATTTTATCTCAAATGACAAGAAAGTGAATGATTCAAAGTTGGAGCACCTCTGATACTCTGATCTTCGTCACCATTTTCTAAATTCGAAAATAATCAAGCACTATAATTTTTCATATCAATTCCAACAAAGCTAGTCTCTCGATAACTAATTAGAGGACTGATTCAGATTGAAAAATTAATTTTATCTAAAATAATGAAGTTTCGGGAGTAGTTGAGATTTGGAACACTCAGAATTGGATTCTGAAATTCTGATTTTCATCACCATTTTCTAAATTCGGTATTTTCTCAAATACTATAATTTCCCACACAAATTCCAACGAAGCTAGTCTCTCGATAACTAACAAAAGGACTAAATGACGTTGCAAAATTAAAATTTTATCTTGAATAACAAGGAAGTGAATAATTCAAAGTTAGAGCACACCTCAAATTCTGATCTGGGTCACCATTTTCTAAATTCGAAAATAATCAAGCACTATAATTTCCCATATCAATTCCAACAAAGCTAGCTTCTTGATAACTAACGAGAGGCCTGATTGAGATTGCAAAATTAATTTTATCTAAAATAATGAAGTTTTGGGAGCAGTTGAGATTTGGAGCACTTCTGAAACTCTGATCTTCGTCAGCCATTTTCTAAATTCGAAAATAATCAAGCACTATAATTTCCCATATCAATTCCAACAAAGCTAGTCTCTCGATAACTAATTAAAGGACTGATTCACGTTGCAAAATTAGAAAAAATTATCTCGAATAACAAGAAAGTGAATAGTTCAAAGTTGGAGCATTTCTGAAACTCTGATCTTCGACATCCAAGAACTATAGTTTCCCATATCAATTTCAACAAAGCTAGTCTCTCGATAACTAATAGAAGGACTGATTCACGTTGCAAAATTAGAATTTTATCTCAAATGACAAGAAAGTGAATGATTCAAAGTTGGAGCACCTCTGATACTCTGATCTTCGTCACCATTTTCTAAATTCGAAAATACTCAAGCACTATAATTTTTCATATCAATTCCAACAAAGCTAGTCTCTCGATAACTAATTAGAGGACTGATTCAGATTGAAAAATTAATTTTATTTAAAATAATGAAGTTTCGGGAGTAGTTGAGATTTGGAACACTCAGAATTGGATTCTGAAATTCTGATTTTCATCACCATTTTCTAAATTCGGTATTTTCTCAAATACTATAATTTCCCACACAAATTCCAACGAAGCTAGTCTCTCGATAACTAACAAAAGGACTAAATGACGTTGCAAAATTAAAATTTTATCTTGAATAACAAGGAAGTGAATAATTCAAAGTTAGAGCACACCTCAAATTCTGATCTGGGTCACCATTTTCTAAATTCGAAAATAATCAAGCACTATAATTTCCCATATCAATTCCAACAAAGCTAGCTTCTTGATAACTAACGAGAGGCCTGATTGAGATTGCAAAATTAATTTTATCTAAAATAATGAAGTTTTGGGAGCAGTTGAGATTTGGAGCACTTCTGAAACTCTGATCTTCGTCACCATTTTCTAAATTCGAAAATAATCAAGCACTATAATTTCCCATATCAATTCCAACAAAGCTAGTCTCTCGATAACTAATTAAAGGACTGATTCACGTTGCAAAATTAGAAAAAATTATCTCGAATAACAAGAAAGTGAATAGTTCAAAGTTGGAGCATTTCTGAAACTCTGATCTTCGACATCCAAGAACTATAGTTTCCCATATCAATTTCAACAAAGCTAGTCTCTCGATAACTAATAGAAGGACTGATTCACGTTGCAAAATTAGAATTTTATCTCAAATGACAAGAAAGTGAATGATTCAAAGTTGGAGCACCTCTGATACTCTGATCTTCGTCACCATTTTCTAAATTCGAAATTACTCAAGCACTATAATTTTTCATATCAATTCCAACAAAGCTAGTCTCTCGATAACTAATTAGAGGACTGATTCAGATTGAAAAATTAATTTTATCTAAAATAATGAAGTTTCGGGAGTAGTTGAGATTTGGAACACTCAGAATTGGATTCTGAAATTCTGATTTTCATCACCATTTTCTAAATTCGGTATTTTCTCAAATACTATAATTTCCCACACAAATTCCAACGAAGCTAGTCTCTCGATAACTAACAAAAGGACTAAATGACGTTGCAAAATTAAAATTTTATCTTGAATAACAAGGAAGTGAATAATTCAAAGTTAGAGCACACCTCAAATTCTGATCTGGGTCACCATTTTCTAAATTCGAAAATAATCAAGCACTATAATTTCCCATATCAATTCGAACAAAGCTAGCTTCTTGATAACTAACGAGAGGCCTGATTGAGATTGAAAAATTAATTTTATCTAAACCAATGAATTTTTTGGGGGGGTAGTTGAGATTTGGAGCACTGTTCACCTTGTTTAATTCCTCGACGGATGAGATCGATCTTTCGTGGTGGGACTCGTCCGACGTACCGACGTCCAGCGTCGACCGACGCGTCGCGGTGACACGGGACACGTATCACGAAACACGAAACGGTTTGCACACCTGGAGACACGGAGTCGACGCTTCGCCGTCGAGACGCGGCTAGGAACTGACGCGACCGCCGCCGGCGGTGCACCGACCCACCGACGTATCCAGATTCACGGAGATCGCTGGATGGCGGAACGAGGAAGGCTTCAAGGTGGATCGAACGACAATCGTGGATCATCGTCCAAAAACGTGCAATTTCTCACACATTTAACACTGGAACCACCAAACCAACAAATGGGTCAAAATGACTCATTCGTAATTTCTAATAAAACCTGTAAAAAAATTTACTCTAAAAAAGTTACTAGAATTTTTGCAAATTTACCGTAATTTTCTATGAGAGAATGAACAAACACTTGTTTCAATTGCATTATTACATTGTTTCAATTTCTCTGGTACAAATAAACACGCTATAATTATCGATAGTTCTACTGTTAAATAACACTTCTATCGAACGAGCTATCAGAAACTATAATGACTAAAACAGAGAAGCATAATGTTCCTTCGAATATTAAAAAGGGAAATAAACATTCAATTGGTAAATATCTCACGGATAAAGAAGACTGAGAATAGACACTATTGTTCGATAAATTGTGGACAAATTGTGCAACAAATTTGTAATAGAGATTCGTTTAAGACTAATGAAATTCCACAATGGAGGATGTAATAATGAAAAAACTGAGGAAGTATATTTTAAATTGTGAGTATTAACGAAGAAGAATGTCCGAAATCGTGGTCCAATCGAAGTAACCATTTCACTGAAGTGTAGATAATTTACAACAACAGTGTATGCATCTCCATAAGTAGATAATAAAATTATTTTTTCTTGTCGTCTAATCGAAAGCAAAGAGCAATTGTATTAGATAAGTATCTATCAATATCTACAAGTGAGTGTGACTTTAGTAAATTTCGTCCACTCTATACATATATGGTATTCTATAGTTGCACGTCTACTCTATAATTGCACACCTACTCCATAATTGCACACCTACTCTATAATTGCACGTATGTGTAATATTTTCAAGATTGCAAATAGAATATAGAATACGTGAACAATTTTTATCGTAAATTTTTAATTAAATAATAAAAATTGACTGCAACGATAATTTTAAATTGATTGCAATGAAATTCTTATGAAATAGACTCATGGTATAAAAAAAATAAGGTTACAGTAAGGACTGTTTCTGCGGAGAATGATCGAATCTTTCGTTGCTTTCGCGATGACGTTTCGTTTGCCAAAGGTGAATCAGTGGGACCGGCGGTAACGTAACAGCCATAATCCGTGGAAGATGACGTGTGTCTCGTTCCAAAAACACACGAACTGGGTCCTCGAGAAAGGGGGAGAAACCTCCTCGGGGGGAATTTCTACTTATTTCGATTTTTGCTACAGACCTAACCTAAAACATCCAGATATTTATATTTGTAATTTGAATTACAATTGGGGAGCTCTGTCTCTTAAAAGTGAATATTTATCAGGCTTCAGAAGATCAAATCTCCCAGCATGACCAAAACTTACTAAATTTGTACCAAAACAAGGTTAATTTGAAAAATGCATAACGAAATTACATTAACTCTAACAATCGTACAGCCATTTTGGTCTTTACTTGGCCATTTTGGATTACTGAATCCAATGCTTAGAATTAAAATTGCATCAACTCTAATTTTACATCAACTAATAATAATAATAAAAATTTAATTTAACTCTAACAATCGTACAGCCATTTTGGTCAAATTCATTACTGAAACCGGTGCTTAGAATTCAAATTGCATCAACTCTAATTTTACATCAACTAATAATAATAATAAAAATTTAATTTGACTCTAACAATCGTACAGCCATTTTGGTCAAATTCATTACTGAAACCAGTGCTTAGAATTAAAATTGCATCAACTCTAATTTTACATCAACTAATAATAATAATAAAAATTTAATTTAACTCTAACAATCGTACAGCCATTTTGGTCAAATTCATTACGGAAACCAGTGCTTAGAATTCAAATTGCATCAACTCTAATTTTACATCAACTAATAATAATAATAAAAATTTAATTTAACTCTAACAATCGTACAGCCATTTTGGTCAAATTCATTACTGAAACCAGTGCTTAGAATTCAAATTGCACGCTGGTCAAGGTAATGACAAATAAATAAATTTCTCGAATTAAAAAATGGAGAGAACGAGAGACACGAGAAAGCAAATGGCGGATTCCGTCGGTTTGGTGTCGTAAATCGTTCGATTTAACGCGAGTTGCTCCGTTTCAGACACCCCTTGGACTCAAAGTCGAAAGGTGAGGGGCGAAGAGAATCAGAGGCGCGAGGAAATTTTTCGACGCGATAACCACCGTTGCGCGAATGATTCACCGTTGGCCACCCTACCGACGACTCCGGTGGCCGTCACAAAATGGCGTATGCCAACGATGGCCGGCCGCGGGGAAGGACGAAACGAACGTGGACACCTCTCTCTGTACCCCTCTGCCCCCCACCGCGTCTCGCGTTATCGCGCAGCCAGCGAACGGTCGCTCGATATCGACGAACAAACAAACCGGACCCCTCCGTCGCTTCATTTTCACTCGATCGACAGGGATTCTCTGCCCGTCTTCCTGTCTCTGCTCTATTTAGACCGGTTCCCAACAGAAAACCCAAATCGACGACCAACAAGCAAACCGCCGGAATATTTCACTATTGTATTAGGTCGTCCCATAAGTTCATGCCGTTTGATATTCTGAAATTGATGACGATCAAATTTCTAATCCAATAAAAAACAAAGAAAATTTGTCAGGTGACTTCTGAAATTTCAAACATAGCAACATCAACGATTCATAGAAATTTGAAACAAATAGATATTAAATCAACGTTCGAAGTTTGAAGTCCACCCTGGCTTATGGAACAAAATTTTCTTGATCGCGGTATTTCTGTTGGCATGTAATAAAACCGAATCTTACAAGGTATAAAATATAACAATCTCCAGACATATCAGTGGATGAACAATTTGTAAATGTCAACGTTTTAATGAAAGACGTTCAATTAAATTTGAATAAAATATCAAGCAAGTTTCCGAGCGACGATACAATGGCTTTGCCAAAAGAAGGGGAAGGTGCTGTGGAACGAGAAGAGGTTTACTATTTTTCATAAAATTCAAAAGTTTAAAATATTATTTCAAGTTGCAGTAGAAAACTCGGCACGAATGTATGGGACGACCTGATACTTGAAAATTTCAAATTTCTATGTTTAAATGTCGGAATTGTAGGGTCACTTGTGCTTATGTGGAGTACTTTAGTTGAATGGAGCACAATGATGGTAAAGAATTGATAAAAAGATAGTTGCAAGGCCATTTTTGGGGTAATATTATACATAAACAATTGTCGAAATGCTGAACTTCTACTTGGTATATCTAATGTTTCTAAAAATTTTAAAAATAATGATGTGGCTAATATGGAGTAACTGAAAGAGCTCAATATGCAATATTTTATAACAGAGACCATGTTTCTACCTCTTGTTCCATTTCGATTAGGGTGTTTTTTGTTTATTGTTGTATAGTTTATGAGTTTATATGATTTGGAGAACACTAAGGAATACATAGACACATAAAAAACAAACGATTGTTGATTTAATACGACACGAGGCGTTTGGTGCCCCAGAAATGGAGCACGAGGGAGATCTTTCTGGAGGAATTCGCTTCTTCCATAAAAAGATAGTTGCAAGGCCATCTTTGGTATAATATTATACACAAACAATTGTAGAAATGCTGAATTTCTACTTGACACATCTAATATTTCTAAAAACTCAGAAAACAACGATGTGGCTAATATGGAGTACCTGAAAGAGCTCAATATTCAATGTTTTATAATAGAGACTATGTTTCTACCTCTCGTTCCATTTCGATTAGGGTGTTTTTTGTTTATTGTTGTATAGTTTATGAGTTTATATGATTTGGAGAACACTAAGGAATACATAGACACATAAAAAACAAACGATTGTTGATTTAATACGACACGAGGCGTTTGGTGCCCCAGAAATGGAGCACGATGGAGATCTTTCTAAAGGAATTCGCTTCTTCGATAAAAAGATAGTTGCAAGGCCATCTTTGGTATAATATTACACACAAACAATTGTAGAAATGCTGAATTTCTTCTTGACACATCTAATATTTCTAAAATCTCAAAAAACAACGATGTAGCTAATATGGAGTAACTAAAAGAGCTCAATATGCGATATTTTATAACAGAGACCATGTTTCTACCTCTTGCTCCATTTCGATTAGGGTGTTTTTTGTTTATTGTTGTATAGTTTATGAGTTTATATGATTTGAAGAACACTAAGGAATACATAGACACACCAAAAACAAATGATTGTTAATTTAATACGACACGAGGCGTTTGGTGCCCCAAAAATGGAGCACGATGGAGATCTTTCTAAAGGAATTCGCTTCTTCGATAAAAAGATAGTTGCAAGGCCATCTTTGGTATAATATTACACACAAACAATTGTAGAAATGCTGAATTTCTTCTTGACACATCTAATATTTCTAAAATCTCAAAAAACAACGATGTAGCTAATATGGAGTAACTAAAAGAGCTCAATATGCGATATTTTATAACAGAGACCATGTTTCTACCTCTTGCTCCATTTCGATTAGGGTGTTTTTTGTTTATTGTTGTATAGTTTATGAGTTTATATGATTTGGAGAACACTAAGGAATACATAGACACATAAAAAACAAACGATTGTTGATTTAATACGACACGAGGCGTTTGGTGCCCCAGAAATGGAGCACGATGGAGATTTTTCTGAAGAAATTCGCTTCTTCAATTCCATTTTATTATCTCTTTTCCCTTACCAACAGCAAACCACTAGAATATTTCACTATTGTTCTAGAAAATTTCAATATTAATGTTTAAATGTTGGAAAAATAGGGTCGCTAGCACTTATATGGAGTATGTTACTTGAATAGAGGAAAACGATAGTAAAGAATCGATAAAAAGAAAGTTGCAAGGCCATCAATTGTCGAAATGCTGAATTTCTAATATTTCTAAAAACTCAAAAAACAACGATGAGGCTAATATGGAGTAGCTGAAAAACCTCAATATGCTATATTTTATAACAGAGACATCATCTTTCTACCTTACATTTCGATTGTTTTCTGGTCTTCGACCGTCCAGTGTACAATTTATCAAGTCATCGCTAGCTCATTGTTATATAGTTTATGAATTTATATAATTTTATAATTTTTATATCATCTTCGTATTAAAGGGTTTAATACCCGTTAATAAATGAATAATAATAATAATACTACTGTAGGAGATTTGTGTTGAATATTTGTGTCACGCTGTAGTTTGGTTCAATGTTAACGTATGTGCAAAAGGGTTGAAAGTGTTTTGTTAAAAAATGAAGGGATTACTAGGGACAGCGAGACAACGGGGCGGAGAGTAACGAGTGATTGGAAAAGACAGACGTGATTTGAATTTCTGTGGTCAGTTAATGTGATTTTGATTTGTGTAAAAAGACTGTGTGCTTGGTGTATTTCAAACTCGTTCATTTAATTATATTGTTTGTACATTTGTTCCAAATACAATTCTCTTTTTTAAATCCTACACTACTAATAATATTACTACTAATAATAATAATAATAATAATACTACTACTACTAATAATAATAATAATAATAATAATTTGACGAACATTAAGGAAAAAATAGACACACCAAAAACAAACGATTGTTAATTTAATACGACACGGGGCGTTTGGTGCCCCAGAAATGGAGCACGATGGAGATCTTTCTGGAGAAATTCGCTCCCTCAATTGAATTTTATCATCTCTTTTCCCCTGCCAATGGAAACCACGACTCGCGAAGTCACTTTCTCCGATAACTTTCCCCGAACATGTTTCTGGAAGAAATATCAGATCAGATTTTTGTCGCGCGCATCCAAGGATTTTGGCACCGATAATCCCCGCACCGCTATGTAATACTCTTATCGCGTCTGGAATACGCAACGACCGTTTTCGGGCCCCCGGATAATAAAATAATATCTGATCTCGGACGAAAGAATTCGTCATTAACTTATCAGATTAGTAGACTTCACAGTAAAAGAAAGAACAATTGATCAGTAGCTACTACGAGTAATATAACGATATAAAATTCTCCAAACTGGGTATTTATATAAACCTTCAAATACAAAGTACATATAAATAAAAAAAATTTTCAAACACTCACATATTAAAAATTGAGAAAGACACTTCAAAATGGAAAGTAGAACAAAATGCAGTGCATTGCTCAAGAGACAAATATGTCGAAGGTTTCTCTAGTCACTGTATTCTTTCTTTCGATCGGTGTATTTAGCACGAAAGACGGTTGTACAAATAAACAAGCGGATCCTAAACTGTTCTGACGCATCGCATGGCGCCGAGGCTCGATCTCCACGCGGCAAATAAACGCGAAATTCGACGACGCATTTTAGTCCCCGTCTGAACGTAGTTGACCGATCCCTCGATACGGTTATCTAGGATGGGATCGAAAAAAAAAAAAAAAAAATTAATTGTTTATCGTCGAACGAAGGAAATACCGATTGCCTCGCTCTGCGTCGCCGATAAGGAACGATAAGGCGTCGATACAGCGCTATCCACTCGTCGATCGGCCGAGAAAAAGCTTCGATCGAGGCTTCTTCTTTGCTCGATGAACGGGGACGGGAGAGGCGCGTGGAAAAACGAGAAAAGCAAGCAACTGCGTCTCGAAACCTTCGATTCGAACCAATGATACTCTCGGATGGTGCACTTTAATAAAAGAACACCCGTTACACGAAAGTTATGATATTTCTCAGTTTTCTATTGGAATATCTATTGGAAAATCTGTTTGTGAATCTGATTTCAATGGCTATGCAACGAAATTGGCGGAATCTCGGATCATACGAGTCTCGTTAACCGAGATTTCGGACCAATAATTCTCACCAGATGATGTATTTTTCTAAAAGGACACACGTTACACGAAAGTTACAATATTTCTCAGTTTTCTATTGGAATATCTATTGGAAAATCTGTTTGTGAATCTGATTTCAATGGCTATGCACGAAATTTGCGGAATCTCGGACCATCCGAGTCTCGTTAACCGAGATTTCGGACCAATGGCGCTCTCAGACGGTGCACTTTATTAAAAGAACACGAAAGTTACAATATTTCTCAATTTTCTATTGGAAAATGTGTTTGTGAATCTGATTTCAATGGCCATGCACGAAATTTGTAGAATCTCGGATCATACGAGTCTCGTTAACCGAGATTTCGGACCAATAATCACCAGATGATGCATTTTTCTAAAAGGACACCCGTTATACGAAAATTACAATATTTCTTAGTTTTCTATTGGAATATTTAACAGAAATGTATGGAAAATCTGATTGCAATGGCCATGCTCGAAATTGGCAGAATCTCGGATCATACGAGTCTCGTTAACCGAGATTTCGAGTCAATAATTCTCACCAGATGATGCATTTTTCTAAAAGAACACTCGTTACACGAAAGTTACAACATTTCTCAGTTTTCTATTGGAATATCTATTGGAAAATCTGTTTGTGAATCTGATTTCAATGGCTATGCACGAAATTGGCGGAATCTCGGATCATACGAGACTCGATAACCGAGATTTCGGACCAATGGCGCTCTCAGACGGTGCACTTTACTAACAGAACACGAAAGTTACAATATTTCTCAATTTTCTATTGGAAAATCTGTTTGTGAATCTGATTTCTCTGACAAAGCATAAAATTGGCAGAATCTCGGATCATACGAGTCTCGTTAACCGAGATTTCGGACCAAACGGCGCTCTCAGACAGTGCACTACAATATCTCTCAGTTTTCTATTGGATTATTTTACAGAAATGAATGGAAAATCTGATTTCAATGACAAAACACGAAATTGGCAGAATCTCGGACCATACGAGTCTCGTTAACCGAGATTTCGGACCAATGGCGCTCTCAGACGGTGCACTTTACTAACAGAACACGAAAGTTACAATATTTCTCAATTTTATATTGGAAAATCTGTTTGTGAATCTGATTTTAATGGCCATGCACGAAATTTGTAGAATCTCGGATCATACGAGTCTCGTTAACCGAGATTTCGAGTCAATAATTCTCACCAGATGATGCATTTTTCTAAAAGAACACTCGTTACACGAAAGTTACAATATTTCTCAGTTTTCTATTGGAATATTTATTGGAAAATCTGTTTGTGAATTTGATTTCAATGGCCATGCACGAAATTGGCAGAATCTCGGATCATACGAGACTCGATAACCGAGATTTCGGACCAATGGCGCTCTCAGACGGTGCACTTTACTAACAGAACACGAAAGTTACAATATTTCTCAATTTTCTATTGGAAAATCTGTTTGTGAATCTGATTTCTCTGACAAAGCATAAAATTGGCAGAATCTCGGATCATACGAGTCTCATTAACCGAGATTTCGGACCAAACGGCGCTCTCAGACAGTGCACTACAATATCTCTCAGTTTTCTATTGGATTATTTTACAGAAATGAATGGAAAATCTGATTTCAATGACAAAACACGAAATTGGCAGAATCTCGGACCATACGAGTCTCGTTAACCGAGATTTCGGACCAAACGGCGCTCTCAGACAGTGCACTTTAATAAAAGAACACACGTTACACGAAAGTTACAATATTTCTCAGTTTTCTATTGGAATATTTAACAGAAATGAATGGAAAATCTGATTGCAATAACCAAGCACGAAATTGGCGGAATCTCGGACCATCCGAGTCTCGTTAACCGAGATTTCGGACCATTCTAAGTGTCTCGAACGTTTCTATGATATTTCAAAGATAATCTCAAAGCTGTCTATCGAGATATTTCGATGCCTCCCTGGGACTGTTTTTACTTTAATCGATCCACGAGGAAAATCGTTAATCGTGCAATAAATAGACACTTGGCTCTCATAAAACTCAGATACAGCGATTTTTTCTTCCACGTTCAAGTTGCTCCGTGAGTCACTATCGCTATCGCGAGACTAGCATTAGATTTCTCTTAGAAACACGAGTAACTAACCAACGGAACAAAATTTAACAAAAAGAAATACTCAAACCCGTTAACAAAAACATATCGAACCTTCCAACATAAAGAATCTATCAAATACTCTAACCCACATCAAACACTTCCCTTATCTCCGTGAAAATAATTGTTCCTCTCGAATCCTAAACATGTTTACTCGCGATACTAACGGAAATACGGCCTCTGTGCAATACTTTCGAGCATCACGAAAATAATGCAACCATTCCGTTCGATGCTTGAACCACAATCTTATCTCGACGAATTTCAACTCGAGTCCACGTTTACTTGTTCAAAAATGGTCCGTCGCGAGCCAGAATTTACCGTACAGCGATTACGTTTTCCATCCTTTATGGGGAAAGAACAGCAGTATGCGTTTGGCGTGCAAACTGCGAGCAGCTACCGACTTGGATAAACAACATTCTCAAGTCATCCCGATAGCTGGGAGCAGTTTTGTTTTCCCAAACCGTTGCTCATCCTCGTTACGTACCCTCCAAAGTCTATGATTCGTTCAAAGTGTGGTTTATTGACTTAGTTACCGAGCACTAAGGTCATCCACCCCCTAACCCTGCACTATTCACGCTATATATTTACATTGTTGAAAATTGTTTGAAAATTGATGTATGACAGTCATCAAGTGTTAAAACTGACTGTTATTGTTTACATGCAAACATATGACAGGGGACCAATATATCAACTAAAATAAATATTGTCACAAAAATGTTTAAATGCATAATTACTTCCTGAAGTCTACTTTGGAGATCTCACCATGAATAAAAATGGCGTTAACAAAAATAAATAAATATTGCTAGAAAAATGTTTAAAATATCTTCAAATATATCCAGTATCCTCCATAATTACTTCCTGAAGTCTACTTTGAAGATTCCACCATGAATCAAAATGGCGTCAACAAAAATAAATACACATTGCTAGAAAAATGTTTAAAACTGTTTATCGCGAAGAATGCATCGACTAACCTATATTTGGGATACTTTAGAAGCCTACAAACGAAGATTCCACCATAAACAAAGATGGCGTTAACAAAATGAGTGTTAACAAAGATAAATAAATATTGCTGGAAAAATGTTTAAAACAACATCAAATATATTCAGTATCCTCCATAATTACTTCTTGAACTCAACTTTGAAGATCCCACCATGAATAAAAATGGCGTTAACAAAATAATTGTTACCAAAAATAAATAAAAATTGCTAAAAAAATGTTTAAAACCGTTTATCACGAATAATGCATCAACTATCCAATATTTGGGATACTTAATTACTTTCTAAAGCCTACGAACGAAGATTCCACCATAAAACAAAGATGGCGTCGCGGTTCTCGGACCGCGTTGGTCTCCAAACAGCTTTGGAACCATTTCTACGGTTCGTGAACGCGTTGTAGTTCAAAGTTCACCGTGTTGAGGTGCAACAGGTAGGGAGACCTTCGTTTTAAGATGAAAAGGGTGGACGAATAGCGGGCACGCGACCACCGATGGAGGCCGGTCGAGTCTCGGTGCTGCGAGAGGTACGCCGTTGTCAAAATAAACGGCACTATCGCGATTTATCTCGTTTCCCATGATAATAAGAGATAAAACTGCATCCTTACATTAGCTAGTATATCAGCTAAAATGATAATTTCAGTCGTCGGGTCCGCCAGGAACGCGTAGGGCCGTTCCTCATCCGACGCGGCCGAGTTTCGTCCCGGAAGCCCAACACGCGCGACCTCCGCTTCCTGCGGGCCCCAAACTGCCTCCTCCAGGCTCCCACCGAGTTCCGTGTCTCGTGTTTCGTCGATCCAGGTCGCAAAACCGAATAAATATCTCCGAACGTCCTTCTTCGTCGCCTCCAAACTTCGAACTTCGGACTTTGGATCTTGGATTTCGGATTACGTACTGTGGACCTCTTCGCCAGCGATTCTCCGGCTCCAGAGGAACCTGGTACCATCAGCGACCTCCTCGAGGATCCTCTACTCGCGATCGTATCGTAAAGAGATCGATCTTTCGAATCCAGGTAAGAGCAAAAACTGCAAATTAATTTCTTCCTCGTCGCGTGGGAATCCCATCCGCCATTTTGTACGTTCTTGTTCGCGTTTGATAGCGAGACGATGGCTCTCTATTGTTCGACGAGTCTGCAACGTCGATGGTGTCTCGATTCCGAACGATGATACAGCTCTGTTGGCGCTCCTTTTTGGGTATTGCTTCTATGGTTGCGTCACGGTTGGCCGGTGGAATCGCGAACGCGACGAGGCCATTTTCTTTATCAGTTGGAAATCCTTATCGCGAATGAAAATCCCCCCCGTGCGGCTCGCGTAGCACCGGTGCTGCGTGCTCGTCGTCGCGTACCACCGTTATCGTGGCCGGATCGCGGGGAAAACGAGATTTTTGTGCCGTTTCAAAATGGCCGCCGACCAGGTCCGACGACGACGATGACGCGTCCGTTTCGTTACGCAACCGTGGCAAAGCTCTTCCTCGAAACCGTCGAGCCGTAATTTTCCGCTACGACGTTCGGAACACGGAGTCCCCTAACAGTTCTTTTCGTTGGAAAACTTAAAAGACGATCGTATCAGTCGATGTTGCTTATTGATAAACCTCACCGTCCATTATTTATCAAGCGTGCCTCATCGACGAGAGAATAGCGACTTATGTCATTGCAATAAAATTGTATCCCTGAACAAATGAGGAAATTGTTTCATGCTTTCGTCTACTCGGTGATCTAGGTTATTTTGTGTCTTCTTTCGAGAACTAAGGTACCTTTGTTGACCTGGAATTGAGAACGACACCTTAGCGTCTCGATTCTGTGCGAAAACGCCATAGAAATCACGAGGATTAGACACTGTCGACCCGTTCACTGTCTGGCCTCTCAGCCGGCGTATTCAAAAGCATGGTACCTGTGACCCATATACGGGTCACAGACAGTGCACGTGTCAGTCCACCTTGTGGTCTATGATTTTCTCCATATTAACAATATAAACTTTTTAAACAATATTTATTCCGCAACTTCAGGTGTTTTTCTTCTCCCAACTCCATGTTTCTTTAGAATTTCTCAAGGAAGACGATTTGAAAAATTATTTTACCATTTTCTGATTACTGAAAGATGATTCTGTAAATCTGTCGTTAGCGTAGAAGAGTATGTTTGGACTTCGTTGCATATAATTGTGCCCAACGTCTCCACTTCTAGCTGTTTCGCGTCTGAATCGAAAGTTTGAAATTTTAAGGAAGGTCTGTTCTCTTCTTTGATAATTCAGACCGAGAGGCGTGCAAAGGAGAGAAAAATTTCGCCGTCGACTGGAGCTTGTTTGCCGTGTCGGTGGCGAGTCGCGTCAACGTTAAAACCGTCGCCGGAGGATTCGGTCCCGTTGTAAATTACGGGGTAATTGCGTTGTAAAGACTCGCGAGGAGACTCGTTCGCGAGCCTCGTTATCAACCTGGCTCGCGTAGGATCGGATCGTAAAGAGCTTTAGTCTCCCGCGCGTTTCGAAGGGAAGGAGGGGAAGATGGCGGACGACGAGGTCGCGTTTGGTTCCCGAAAGCGTGAAATCAACGATCGTCGCGTGTGGCTAGCAAATTTTGCGTCCATATTGTCTGGAGACAACTATTACTAGCGTGTGATTTTACTCTGACAAATGAAATTAATGCAAATTCTACGTCAAACAAACATTTTTTAACCCCTTGACGAACGATTTAATATCATTTTTCAAACTATACTATTTAATTTTATTTTTAATTCGTTCTGTACTAGGAACGACCACGAAAATGAATATGTTTTATTGATATCTCGTAGAAAAATGTGTTGATTCTAATTAGACTGCGGATCTTCATGCAAATTCACATTTTTATTAATAGAATTAATGAAACGAATTAATGAAACTAAATATAATAATTCGTATCTTACTTTAAGTATTTCTTACATTTTTGCATATTAAATGCATTCTGTAGTTTTTTCAGGATTAAAATTTCCCATAAATGCATAAACATCCACAGTCTAATTACAATATAGAAAACTTGATGACGAGTGAGGGAATTTTAAGAAAACCATGTATGTATGTCTTCTCGAGTTCCAAAACAGTTTTCAATTGGATTTTACTTCCAAAAAAATTAAAATTCCTTTTCGAACGAGAGTCGACGTTGCACGAGTTCGACTCGTCACGTAATAAATTAAATTAATGCAAATTCTACCATTTGTTCCATCAAACACAATTTTTTTAACATAAAATCCTCTCCGTGGATGTTGAAAAATAGAAAATTTGAAAAATAAATTGGGATTGAATTTTAAGAAAATCATGCATGTCTTCTCGAGTTCCAAAACAGTTTTCAATTGGATTTTATTTCCAAAAAACGTAAAATTCCTACAGAATCGATTGAGAGTTCGTCCCGTTTCGTAATAAATGAAATTGATGCAAATTCTACCATTTGTTCCATCAAACAAAAATTATTTTAACATAAAATCCTCCTGTGGATGTTAAAAAATAGAAAATTTGCAAAATAAATTGGGATTGAATTTTAAGAAAATCATATATGGCTTCTCGAGTTCTCGAATTATTATTTCCGTGTGATTTTACTCTAATAAATTAAATTACCACAAATTCTACGATTTGATCCGTAAAAAAAAAATTTTTTAATACAACATCCTCCAGTGGATGTTAGAAAATAGAAAATCTGCAAAATAAATTGCAATTGAATTTTAAGAAAACCATGTATATATGTCTTCTCAAGTTCCAAAACAATTTCAATTGGATTTTACTTCCAAAAAAATTAAAATTCCTTTTCGAACGAGAGTCGACGTTGCATGAGTTCGACTCGTCTCGTAATAAATTAAATTAATGCAAATTCTACCATTTGTTCCATCAAACAATAATTTTTTTAACATAAAATCCTCTTGTGGATGTTAGAGAATAGAAAATCTGCAAAATAAGTTGATATTGAATTTTAAAAAAAACATGAATGTCTTCTCGAGTTCTCGAATTATTATTTGCGTGTGATTTTACTCTAATAAATGAAATTAACGCAAATTCTACCATTTACTCCATCAAAAAAAAATTGTTTTAACATAAAATCCTCCCATGGACGTTAGAAAATAGAAAATCTGCAAAATAAATTGGGATTGAATTTTAAAAAAACCATATATGTCTTCTCGAGTTCTCGAATTATTATTTGCGTCTGATTTTACTCTAATAAATTAAATTACCGCAAATTCTACCATTTGTTCCATCAAACAAAAATTTTTTAATATAAAATCCTCCCATGGACGTTAGAAAATAGAAAATCTGCAAAATAAATTGGGATTGAATTTTAAGAAAGCCATATATGTCTTCTCGAGGTCCAAAAAGATTTTCAATAGAATTTTATTATTTCTAAGAAAAGTAAAATTCTTGCAGAGTCGATCGAGAGTCGACGTAGCGCGAGTTCGACCCGTAATAAATGAAATTAATGCAAATTTTCTACCATTTTCTCCGTCAAACAAAAATTTTTTAATATAAAATCCTCCCATGGACGTTAGAATATAGAAAATCTGCAAAATAAATTGGGATTGAATTTTAAGAAAGCCATATATGTCTTCTCGAGGTCCAAAAAGATTTTCAATAGAATTTTATTATTTCTAAGAAAAGTAAAATTCTTGCAGAGTCGATCGAGAGTCGACGTAGCGCGAGTTCGACCCGTAATAAATGAAATTAATGCAAATTTTCTACCATTTTCTCCGTCAAACAAAAATTTTTTAATATAAAATCCTCCCATGGACGTTAGAATATAGAAAATCTGCAAAATAAATTGGGATTGAATTTTAAGAAAGCCATATATGTCTTCTCGAGGTCCAAAAAGATTTTCAATAGAATTTTATTATTTCTAAGAAAAGTAAAATTCTTGCAGAGTCGATCGAGAGTCGACGTAGCGCGAGTTCGACCCGTAATAAATGAAATTAATGCAAATTTTCTACCATTTTCTCCGTCAAACAAAAATTTTTTAATATAAAATCCTCCCATGGACGTTAGAATATAGAAAATCTGCAAAATAAATTGGGATTGAATTTTAAGAAAGCCATGTATGCCTTTTCGAGGTCCAAAAAGATTTTCAATAGAATTTTATTATTTCTAAGAAAAGTAAAATTCTTGCAGAGTCGATCGAGAGTCGACGGTAGCGCAAGTTCGACCCGTAATAAATGAAATTAATGCAAATTTTCTACCATTTTCTCCGTCAAACAAAAATTTTTTAATATAAAATCCTCCCATGGACGTTAGAAAATAGAAAATCTGCAAAATAAATTGGGATTGAATTTTAAGAAAGCCATGTATGTCTTCTCGAGTTCCAAAAAGATTTTCAATAGAATTTTATTATTTCTAAGAAAAGTAAAATTCTTGCAGAGTCGATCGAGAGTCGACGGTAGCGCAAGTTCGACCCGTAATAAATGAAATTAATGCAAATTTTCTACCATTTTCTCCGTCAAACAAAAATTTTTTAATATAAAATCCTCCCATGGACGTTAGAAAATAGAAAATCTGCAAAATAAATTGGGATTGAATTTTAAGAAAGCCATGTATGTCTTCTCGAGTTCCAAAAAGATTTTCAATAGAATTTTATTATTTCTAAGAAAAGTAAAATTCTTGCAGAGTCGATCGAGAGTCGACGTAGCGCGAGTTCGACCCGTAATAAATGAAATTAATGCAAATTAATTAATGCCCCATTAAACAACAATTTTTTTATTGTACGGAATAGAAAATCTGCAAAATAAAAGTAAAATTCTAGCAGAGTCGATCGAGAGTCGACGGTAGCGCGAGTTCGACCAGTCTCGAAGCTAAGAATCGATGGATCGATTCGAGGAGGAACCGTCCGTGAGTTCGACCGATCGCGGGACTCGCGAGCCGAATAATTAACGCGCGACAAACAGTATTATCGTCGTTGCCCGATATTATTCCATTATCTTACGGCGACTATGTGCTTAACGATTAATAAAATATCTGCGCTCAGAGGTATCTCGGCTCGATATCGAATAGTTTCGCGCCAGACGTCGTCGAGACCGTCGATTTCCTTCCGACGTTCGAGCAGTTGCGAGTGTTTTCGAGAAAGATTCGATAAACGAGTTTCGAGAGAAAGAGTCGAACGAGTCGAACGGTGGATGGGAGGAATCGTCGAGGATCGAGAGATCGACCGCGACCGATCGACGATCGTGATATTCGTTTTCGACTTCTGGGAGTCTCGAACCGGGAGAACAGCGTTTACACGGGGAACCACAAGTGTCTTAGGCCAATTCGAACGTAAAACACAAGTGTTTCGTGTTCGAGTGAGCGAGTTACGTCTATCCAAATCGCCTCCACGCGTCCAGACTTCGATCCACGCCACATTTTACTGAATTTTACGCTAATTCGTGGACAGAATTTCGCAGAGTGATTCGTTAATATCATCTGATCGATCATTGTGTCTCCAAGCTAACGCTCTTTTCATTTTAAATCATTATTATGCCATATTGGAAGATACAAAATGAGCAAAATAAATTGGGATTGAATTTTGGAAAAACCTTGCATATCATCTCGAGTGTCCAACAAATGTTTTCATTGGATTTTATTTCCAAGAAGAGAAGCTATTTAAAATTTTCTTTCCTCAAAGTGTTTGATCTTTCAAACGTTCTCTCATCTTTCAGAAAATTTAGAGATCACTGCTTTGTAGTCTCTAGAAACTATAAAATCATCAATATTCTCTGTCTTTCCCTATATTTCGTCGCTTGACCACGCGTTGAAATCACCGAGATTCGCGTCGATGCAGATACGCGCGAAAATGTCCTCGCCAACCTCAACTGTTGCACCTTTTGCTAATTCGTTTCTCATATTCCTTACATTTCGATCTCTATTTTAGAACTTGTTCAAACAAATCGTCCAAAAATAGAACGGCGATATAAGGATTAAAATTTGCTTTCGTAAGCATTGATTGCTCTGTTTATTTGGACGTGTCGTAAATCAAAAGGCGCAACTTCGTTCCGGAAGAAAAATACTTGATATAAATTTTTTCGAACATCGTCGATTTTCTCTACTTTTTACTAGTTTGACGATCGTAAAAAAAATTTACAGAAATTCTTTTTATCGAGTCTTTGATCCGGTATATTATGTAATAGGAGATAAACACTATCGTTGTTTATCTATAATCACTGGCGAACACAAAGGGGAGCTACAACGACTCGAACAACACAATCATTGACCATAAAACGTTAATATTTTTTTTATTTCTATTAGATACTCTCTGTAATTAATTTCTATTTTCATTTATAGTCGTTGCATGTCTTATTCGAGCACGGAAAATGAACACGGTTGTTCGGAAAATATATGGACCATATTTTCATCCAGATAAAAGTGTCAAACAACGAATAAAAGAGTAAACAGCTCTTGATCTGTCGTTTCCATCGTAAAATGAAATTATTTTCCGCGTTCGACGTATATTTGCATAAATGTTTCACGAAATCTAGCTCCTTCGAGCCGAATTTCAGCACGCAAAATCATCGATGTGAATTTTAAGCCAAAACGTGAATGTTAAGAAAATAAAAAATGTCTTCTCGCGAGATAATTCCGGAGAAATTATTCCTGCTACAGGATCTCGCGTTTAATCCCGTTGTTGCTCGTCTATAATTAATTTTACACCTTCCAGAGGCTCCCAACGAAGGGAAACGTCTTTGCAATTTTTATTTCCTCTTACATAAGTCCCCAACGAAAGAAAGAATAATTCGTTTTATTATTATTTATTAATATATCTAAACGGAGTTTGTGGAGCTTTCTAAATATAAATTATCGCGATCGAAAATTGTCTCGCGAGAAGAAAGTCTTAATAACCTCGCGGAGCCAGCCAATCGTACGTAAAATCGTCGGGAGATAAAACGGGAAAGGTAAACGAATAATCTTGTCACGAGGCGCTACCAGATTTTAGATTCAATATTGTTGTTTATCTACGATTAACGTTACGTTCGAAGAAAGACCGAGAAACCTGTACATCTGTTCCGTATCAGAAAAATTTCAGGGACACGAAACCGAACCGAGATCCTAATAACTTTAAATTGTAGCCACACAAAAATTGCTATTATTCGTTCCAAAATACAAATAAGACTTTGCAATTTCTATTTGCTTCTCCGCAAGCATCGACAAGGAACCGATCGACCGATTTTTGTGTTATCGTTCGTGCAAATTACGTGAAAATTTCCAAAGTAAAAATGCACGTGGGAGGGGGGAGGGAGAAGAAGCAAAAGGTGCCCGGGAAAATTAAAAAGAAAATGGAGACTCACCGTGATCGGAGAACGATGAGGAGCAATTCGACGGGTGGCCGAGTCGTGTCTAATCGTATGTGCTGCTCCAATCTGTGTCGCGTCGACAGTCGACGACCGACTCGCGGTGCCGACGCGGTTACGTTTACGATTCGTTAGCGAGGATGGCCGAGGAGCGCGACGCGGCTTGACACAGGTGCGCTGCCAAGCTGCGTCGACGGTTCTGGGACGGCTGCCGCCTGGTAGCGTCGCACCGAAGCTTCGATTCGAGCACGGAGAGACCGCGTCAAATATTGACCGACCACGATTAGGCCTACGATGCGTGCGGAGGCTTCGGAACCCGTCGATACGACTTTCACCTTTCACGCGCCGCCCGCCATCTTGGTACCGCGGGCTGCGCGCGCATCGCAGCCTACAAGGGATGGCCACCCTGTCGGCCATCTTCCTTCCTCCACCCAATGCTCGATGTTATTAAAATCGAAATACGTTTTACGTTAGAAAACATAATTATTTACCACCAAATGATTCGTAGTGAAGTTTTTGGGACGCTGTGCCATTCCATTCGAGAGATTTTCGTCAATCGAAATTAACGTTCATATTTTTAGGGTCAACCAACAATGATCAGTTTTCTTTATTGGATCTGTTTCTAAAAAATACGATTTTTGTTAATTACAACATTGTATCTAACGTATAATTTGAAGGATAATAAATATTATCATCCCTTAAACAATTAGATTAAAGAAATATTATTTTTCAACGCAGTCAGATTCAAACATGAGCGTTAAGGGATTAATACTGAGTTTCGTGCACTCGAATGACTTTAATTAAGTTGGTAACCACTTGGAGCGTGTAGTTTATTTACCACTTTATTTATGGAGGCAGAATATTTGGAATACTGATTTTTGTTACGTAATTTTATAAAACGTGATAGACTTTAACTATGAGCATGGTTGGTAACACAAATTGGAGCAACACTTTATTAATAGAAGCAGTATACTTGGAATATTGATTCGTTTAGGGTGGATAATGAATGTACCAAGATGGGAGATGCTTTCTTGTGTTTCAAACTCTCTGTAGCGACATGCAAACGAGTATTTTACATTCCTCAAATATTTTTATGTACCATAATGGTAAAACTACTCATCATACATCACTAAACCTCCATTTCCTCCTATTATTAACAGTACTAATTAAAATACTTCAAATATCATCTACAAACGAGTCACAAACAGCGATCTCACGTGGATGGAAAGCCTTCAAACGAGACTTACATAATTCTAGTCTAGTGGAACGATCAAGACGGTGCAAAAAAACAGATCTACCGCAATATCAACATTGTATCCCAGTGACACCCAAATAATCGAACACCTGCCATTTTTCTAAAGAATTGCATCCAGTATTTCGACGAGGATTTTCCAGTTTTTCGTGAACGTGAAGGGACAACGGGGGAGACGAGGTGGTGGAGGAGCAGGGAGAGGCTACGGTGGATTTATTGCTGGCCCCCCCTCCCCCTCCCAGGTGATATTTTTTCCTTGGCAACGGAGAACCGTCGCCAGCGAAGGGATCGGTTTACTTTTCACCGCCGAGATATATGCCCGTGTGGGTGTATGTGGAGCGCTCGCGACGCGTTATCGTTGAAAACCGCGGCAGAGGAGGCGAATACTCGGCTCGTGAACGTGTCGTCATACTTACAGAGCACACACGGGACTCCACCGATAAGACGGTCAGGTGAGACGCGGTCGTAAGACGCGAGGAACCCGGGGAACCCCGAATCTACGCATTTGAAATCGTCGACCTAGCGAAATAAAAGTCAAACTAGGAATTTTCATCGAACTCGTATCAAGATTGGAAGCCTTCTTAACCCTTTATGCTTCTAAAATTCATTTCAATATGGCTGCTCGAGTACAATCTCGTGACCCAAAGTGCGTCCATTATAAATAAATTTTTGCCACGTGACAAAAGATTCTTAAGTGTTCCTCGATTACGCGAACAATAATTATTTGTAAGATATATATTAATATTTGTTTAACCTTAGTCGTTGATAAATAAATTTCAAGGACGATAAGAGTCGAACATAAAATGTAAAATTGCTTTCCCTAGAAATATTGAATATATTTCCCTATTGTCGATCACAAATTCTTAATAATTTTGTTATGTTCTAGCAATGATCTTGGTAAATAAACTTTCTAAAGAGAGCCTAGCATAACCGACTGTACCAAACTGTTTATATACAACGCTCGATAACACCTTGCTATCTCTCGACCTTGTTGACTATTCTTTTCTACGAATCACTCTGGTTCATCTTCCCGAGCACCTGATAATTCCTTAATTTATTACACGTTGGGAGAAATAATTCAGTATCGAATCCGGAATCCGGAAGCCATGAAGCCTCGAAAAAAGACTATACAAAATGTATAAAAATATATTTTCGAAAGACACTATTCTAACTATAACTACTTCCTCACCAACCTCGAGAACTGATTTTTATTTATTTATTCCCACTCCCAATGTCCTTCAAAGTACCACCCACGTGTTTAAAGTGATTGGGGGTTATTTTATTTGCAGGCGAGGTACCTAACTTTTTGTAAAAATGAGATTCTCGATAAAAAAAAAATGGAGAAAATCGGGCCACGGCGGTGAACGTGCTACGCCAATGTACTCGTCCCAACCTTTAACCGAGATTAGCCGAGATATCGCGTTATCGCCGAAAATACACAGGGATGAAAAGTTTTCCAGCGTTCACCGACTCCTCCACGCCAGCTGGTCGTTTCCGTTCCCCTCGTCCCGGTTCCCCTGGCCACGTGGAACGCGTTCCCCCTGAAAACGTCACCCGAAAAAGGTCGCTGGTCCACGACAATTCCAATTTAAATATCCCTTTTTATTTAAAAATATCCGATTCGATACAGCACACTTCGAAAACACGCGCGTTACCGGGCGTTGCGCGCGCAGCCATCGCGTCCATCGATCGCTAACCTAAAAACTGCTCTCTCGATCTTGGCGCGTTCGGGCGCAGCAACCGGATCGAACAACGCTCAGAAAAGATTATTATCCTTTTCAAAAATATCTCCGACTTAAACACCTAGATACGCTTAACGTTTACGGGTTTAATATTTAGCACACTATTGTCTATGTACAAGGAACGACGCGTCGTCGCTTCGACCGTGTTTCCGTCCATCCAGCGCGATGGTTTTCTTCCTTCGACCGTGAATTTATTATCAGGCTGTTCGCTGAAAGTTGATCGAACTCTCGCCTGGTGGATTCTCGATGTCCACCATCTTGTATTCGCTCGAGAGTTTCACTATTCGAGCAGAGATGGGCAAAATTTATTCGAATAAAATGCTCATCGAGTTTTAAAAAAATAAAATTTTGATTCCATGATTGGAATCTTTTAAATTTTGTTCCAAGGATAAACAATAGAATTGTTCATCTCTGCTCTTTATTCACTGCCCCATGAAACAAAATGCTTTCCAAAGTTCCAAGCCATTTTGTTTCGTTGGCTCTCGTGTTTCGTTGAACGTAATTCGTATTTTTACTAATAGTTAACATTCTTTATACATCTGCAGAGTTGGGCAGATTCTATCCACGAACAGCGAACGAAAATTTTAAAATCATTCGTGGACGTCATTTTGGGGGGAAAAATCTAATTTACATTTAGCGTACGAACGAGTGTAAAATTTTTATTGGTTGCAGGTATCGTGGATAAAATTTACCAAACTGTTCGAAGAGCGAGGGTCTGGTATGGGGGCTGCTATCAGAGATGGGTGAAATTCTTATCTAGATAAAACCGACGATCAACGAACAATGGCGTTCGTTTCTCGTTGGAATCGAAAATTAAAAACTATATCGGAGCAATGTTTTGTCCATTTCTGCCCACTGGAGCAGGGCTGCCAAGCTCAGGGCATCTGCATAATAACGCGACAATTGTACAAGGTTATTCTAAGGTCAATCTAGCTCTGCCCAATCGAGAAGCTATATTTTCATTTGCAGAAGACATTTAGTCACTACTTTCAAAATGAAGGAGTCATGCAAAAGTATCTCCAAAGCAGCCCCGTCAACGACTCTCAAAAGCAAAATTCTCCATTGAACGCTAACAAACCCTTCGAAATTTAAATCACCATAAGTTTCTTGGGCCTTATACAGTCTCAGGCCCATCGCGTTTCCACGAGAAACAAGGACGAAACGATCGATGCCCGACGTTCTTTCTCCTCCCACGCGCTCCTTTCTCTCAACGTCCACACTGTTTCCGGTCCGTCGTCCATCCACACAGTTTCTAATCGATCCAGTTTCTACCGTTCCAGGAGCAGAGACTTTGGACGACGAAAACAACCCGGAATAAAGGAGGAAAGACTACGAACTCCGGACCCCGGACCCAGGATTCTGGATCTCGGATTCGGGACGCCATTGTTATTTACAAAGTCAGAGTTCCGCCAGTGGTTCGACAATAAATCTCTCGCACAAGTTTTTCGTCCAGCGTTCTGTTTACCCTCCACACTCCCCTATCCGTGGTTTATTCTTTGGTTCGTGGGTTTACGGACCCCTCGACGACGACGTTCCGTGCTCCGTTTCCGTCCAGGATTCGAGGCGAGAAAGCCTCTCTTTCGCGAGGTCGTTTCGCCGGTCCTCGAGCTGTCGCAACGACGGGAAACTACGGAGCGAACAAGAAAAAAAAGACCCGGGAAAAAAGATTCGTAAAGTTTACCGTCGTCGATACGCGAGGGGCAGCTGCGAGGCGGACGTGCGCGCCTATGGTCTTTCATCTTGTCATCGTCATCTCCGTGTCAGGATCCTCGCGATTTAAGAGGATATCGAGACTACCGTGGGTCTGTCCAGGTGACCGTTGTCGAGAATGATCTTGGGGGCGCCCGTGCTCGGCGAGGAATTGCCCAGGGTGACGATGTGGGGCGCGGCCAGCTGGTGATGATCAGGCGAGTGGCTCGCTGAGATCATCACCGGCGATCGATTCGCGCAGGGTGGCGACGGGCACTCGACTTTCGGCGAATGGGTCTCGAGGAGCTGCTGATGCTGATGCTGGTGGTGTTGCTGTTGCTGTTGCTGCTGTTGTTGCTGCTGGGACGCGATCGACTCGTAGTAGATCCCAGGGTTCGACTGGTACGAGACTATCCGATTCGAGGGCTGAAACGAACCGTACAGCGCGTTGCTGTAGGTCATTTTTGCTACTCCGGCGTGGCCCATCCTCAGCTCCCCGTAGGTATCTGTTGGAGCAAATAGACGCGTGTCACGGTCGTCGAGAATCTGGTTGAAGGAACCATTGGATCGGTTGATAAACGTGGCTGAACGAGCAGAAGTTTGGGAGCTCTTTAATAAAGAGATATAGTACTGCATCAATCAATTGTGAACACGGATTATTTGGAAAAATAGTTTATCTGTTGTGGAATGGGTTTCAAGGGAAAATACAAAATGGCGGGGTGAGGATTTAATGATATGTACTTTGACAGTAATTTCTGCATTATTTTTGGCGATCAGTTTGTTGATCGAGGAACTAGGAATGATTTTTACTGTTTTTGATAGTTTTTTAATGACGGAATAAATAAAAATTCTGTATAAACGATAGGTTTTATGATATTTTGAGCGCTTTGAATAATGTAATGTGATACTATCGTGGGTCAGAAATGACACAGACTCGTCAGAATGGACATCCCCAAGAATTCTATTTAAAAGACGACAGAATAAATAAAAATTCGGAATAATTTGATCGTTTTAAATAATCTACTGTAATACCATCAAAAATGACCCAAACCAGTCAGAATCGACATCCCCAAGGATTATATTTAAAAGACGACAGAATAAATAAAAATTCTGAACAAACGCTAATTTTTATGATAATTTGATAACACTTTGGATAATGCAATGTGATACTATCGCGGGTCAAAAATGACACAGACTCATCAAAATCGACACCCCCAATGTTTCTATTTAAAAGTCGACAGAATGAATAGTTTTGCCAATAATTTGATCGCTTCGAATAATGTAATGTGATAATATCGTGGATCAAAAATGACCCAAACCCGTCAGAATGAATATCCCCAAAGATTATATTTAAAAGACGCCAAAATGAATAATTCTGACAATAATTTGATAACTATGAATGATAATTTTGCACGTTTCAGCGACCAATGGTTCAGTTTTTGTAACATCGAGCGCAGAAACTCGTACTGTACGTACCCGGTTCCAATTTCAAGCTGATGTTGTTGTTGTTGGTGTTACTGTTATTGTTGTTGTTGTTGGTGTTCGAGCAAGCGGAACCGTTTCCGGGGATCGACGTGTCGGTGGTCTTCATGCCGCCCTTGGGCTTCCTCTTTCTCGTCTGGATGCTGTCCTTCTTCATGGTGGGCGGCCTAACCACGCCGTGCAATTTATAATAAAGACCGCAGGCGTTGCAAACCGGCTCGCCCATGGCGTTCCGACGCCACAACGACGTCATCGTCGTCTGACAATTACTGCACGAGGTGCCGACTCGCCTCGACGCCGACTGTGGAAACACGAAACCCTTTTTAAAGTACACGTCTAACCGCTCGTACTTCGACGGTCGAGAGAAATAAAAAAAAAAAAAGTACCGAGAGCTAGAATAATTCAGGAAAAAGGGCAACAATTCTAATTTGGATACAAATCTCGAAAGATGGATCAAAGATTTATTCCACAGACGTTAAAAACAGAATTAAAACTTTAAATAAAAATTTACTCGATCTAATAAATTCAAAAATCATTGGTAGGTATAAAATTTCAAATAACATAGAAAAGAATTGAAATTTTGATGAACTTCGAACAGTTTTTAAATTGCAAATATTCAAATGACAAAATTAAACAGTTCACGAGAGATTCGACCATATTTCTTTGATAAATGGATCCTGATCGTCGCTCGAGATCATCTCTGGATAGTTTAGTTCGTAGTAGGATGAAGGCTCGATTCAGAAAGAGAAGGAAAACGAGGAGAAAGAAGATCTTACGTCTACATTAACCTAGAATTAGACACGAGAAAATTAGACTCGACGGGCACCGTTTATTCTTAAAACAACCATAATTTTGCACTCTTGCAATTCTATACATGGTCGAGAACGATAGAAATATTTGAAACATTCGAGACCATTGTGTTACATTTCTCTAAATACGAAGGAACAGAAAAAAATGAAATTTATTTTCGACAATTTTACACAATCTTATCAATAAGAGATATTAGTATACACAGTGGTACGGAATATTGCAAATATTTCTTTCCAAACGAGAACTTAAAATTCAATTCAAACAACTTTATCGATTACATAATAATTTGTATCATTATAAACCTATTTATTTTAGAATGGTGCCTTCCAGAAAGTTTAGCAGTCTGGTCCCCCTCGAGTCTCATCTTCTCGCCGTAAAAATAGCGTTTCGTACAGAGACGGGCAAAATTCTTACTCGTTATTAACCCCTCAACGCTCATATTTCTCGAATCGACCAAGAATGATCAGTTTTCTTTATTCATTACAATTGAATAATTATTTTTGTTAATCACAATGTTGTATCTAGCGTATAACTTGAAGGAGAACAAATATAGTCATCCCTTAAACCATCAAATCAAACAAATATCGTTTTTCAAAGCAGTCAGACTAGGCATGAGCGTCAAGGGGTTGACCTAAACAAAAATCATCAAAAATAACATCGAAGAACAAAAGTAAAAAATTTCAATTTCAAGCTACCTCTCGCAGCGAGTAAAAATCTTAAATAAATCACCGTTTTGATCGATCGAACAAAAGTTTGCCCGCCTCTGGTTCTAACACGCTCGAAACACGAAACTGGTTCGTCGATCAAGAGTTTCCGGCCGCGACTCGGTCCACGGATTGGTCCACGGGTCAGAGACGGGCAAAATTCTAGTCTGCGTGAAAAATTTCCAACAACGAGTCAGAAACTGAACAACCACGAAGAAAACAATAGCGAAGAGAAATCGAAGCGAGCGCGCGCATACTGTCGATCTTTGAATAGAACTTTGCCCAATCTCTGGTCCAGGCCGCGCATATGGATTTCGTAAAGGAGATCGCGATCGTACCATGGGTATAGTGGCACCTCGAAGCAACGAGAAATTTTCTACCAGAAGTATTGCCGCCACGGAACGAGTCAACGGGCGCGAAACAAACGTCGTTCGCTGTCTTCGAGTAATTTCCAGGGACATTGATATATACACATGGAGGAACGAGCTGGGAGAAAGAATATGAAAAAGTGATTCCGTCGATGATCGAGAACGGATATCGAGAGTGTACGATCGGAACCAAATGATAGTAGAGAAAGGCTTGGTGGTTTGGAAAGACAGAGACAGAGAGTGAAAAAGAGAGAGAAGAGAGAGAGAGAGAGAGAGAGAGAGAGAGAGAGTGGGGGGGATAAACACCTACCAAACGGCGGCTCGATTTCTCCTCGAAGGCGCGACGGGTGCCACTATACCCACAGAAGCCTTTGTAGAAATCGCCCTGGTCCGCCACTGAAACAGAGACAGGATGACAAACGTTAGGGTTGCTTGTCTTTCTATGCGCGTGGAATTGTTCTCGACCCTCTCTCGAGACGCGCGACAATCGCGAGAAAGAAAAAAAAAAAAAGAATGGAAAAATACGAATAGAAATTGGAAACGCCTCGACAAAGGCACGATCGACGGGCGAATTTCCACACAGGCTCCTGTTGCTATACTCCTCGATCATTTTACCTCCTTTGTCGCCACTTTTGCCTTTGAAGCCGCCGGGGATCGCGGGCGGCGACGAGGAATCGTCGTTTGGGCTAATTTTCAGTCGATCAATCGTCATCGAGAATCGATCATATCGATATCGATATCGATATTACGTCTCGACCCATTCTCGACGGCTCTTTGCGACCAGAGTGCTATTACAAACTCGTGAACTCGTAACTTTTTACGATTTTAAGAAATTTATACAACTTACGAAACAATAACACGTTCACTGCCGGATCAAAAACAGTAGAATATTTTGCAAAAGTAAAATTTTGATTTTAGATCATTGTAAGCTACATAACCACATTTAATAAAGAATTACATCAAGATATAAAATCTTTATTGAAAATTAATTCCTCATTTTCATATATAGATTCTAATACATACATTATAGAAAAAAATAAAAATGATATAATTCAATATATACCAAAATATAAAATAAATAATTTTGTAGATAATATTATAATTAATATTATAATTGATGTATGTGAAATTGAAGAATAAACCAATAATTTTTTAATAGAAATAGAAGAAATTAAAACTATAATTATTGAATATAATATACTAATAATAATAATTATTATAACCTCAAACAATTCTCTTAATAAATATACTAAATGTAAAGGTTGAAGTTTTAAAATAGTTGAAAATATAAATAAATGCATTTTGATTTTAGATCATTGTAACCTACATAACCTAACATTTGTTTCAGGTTTTATTTCCGTAATCTTCTTAAAATTCACAAATTCTATTCAAATTTATTTCCCTCGCCGTCTTGACTTGAGAATTAATTTATTCTAGTATAATAATGGTAAATCCTGTGACCCATATGTGGGTGACGTGGCAGTGAAAGTGTTAGAGAACATGATAATCGTGAGAAAAAAAGATCGATTTCGACTGAAAATTGCTGGATCGACGGCCAACTCGGCGGAGGAATGGTCCTCGTCGCGCGCGATTGCTTCCGTTCTTACCAGTCGACGTGGCTGCTTGACCAAGGGTCGGTTCATTCCGTTCATCTTGTGGTAGAGACCGCATGCGTTGCACAGGTAATGGCCGGTACCGTCCCGTCGCCACAACGGGGTGGAAATTGCGCCGCAGTTCACGCACTCGCGGCCCTCCGTAAAGTATTCCGCCTCGATGTTGTGCACTGCGCGTTTCGTACATGTTCAAACAGGTGTCCTGCGTCCGCTGTCTTTCGCGGCCGAGGGAATAAAAACACGCGGCTTTGTCTGCTTCGAACGTTCAACGCCGCAAAAGGAGGAGTTTACTCGTGTCTCGGGGCTCCCCGAAGGCACTGTTTGCCAATTTCGGAATTTTTTTAGAAATAAGTACCGGACCTATCGAAACGAAACTGGGTCCATCGATCAACATACTTACGGAGATACTGTACGATTTTTTGCGTGCAATTCGCTGCAACAGCAAACGAGTACGCGGGGTGTTCGGATACATGCGAAACATAGAAATCGGGGACTCGCGTGTACTCTCGAATTTTTTGGGGGGAAAAGTACGGGAGATATCGAAACGAAACTTGGTGTGCTAGTTAACATACTTACGGAGATATTGCACGATTTTTTGCGTGCAATTTACTGCAATAGCAAACGAGTAGGCGGGGGTGTTAGGCTAGATGCGGAAGATCGAACCCAGGGACTCGCGTGTACTCTCGAATTTTTTTGGGGAAAAGTACGGGAGATATCGAAACGAAACTTGGTGTGCTACTTAACGTACTTACGGAGATACTGTACGATTTTTTGCGTGCAATTTACTGCAATAGCAAACGAGTAGGCAGGGGTGTTAGGCTACATGCGGAAAATCGAAGTCAAGGACTCGCGTGTACTCTCGAATTTTTTGGGGGAAAAGTATCGGAGGTATCGAAATGAAACTAGGTCCATCGATTAACATACTTACGAAGATGCTGTACGATTTTTTGCGTGCAATTCGCTGCAACAGCAAACGAGTACGCGGGGGTGTTCGGATACATGCGGAAAATCGAAACCTGGGACTCGCGTGTACTCTCGAATTTTTTGGGGGAAAAGTACTGGACCTATCGAAACGAAACTTGGTGTGCTAGTTAACGTACTTACGTAGATGCTACGTAAATTTTTTCGCCTGATTTACTTCAATATTAAATGGGGATATCGATAATATAATTGTAATAGAAATAATTTCCTTTTGTAAATTTTGAAAAATAAATTAAAATCGTATGATAGATGGTTGAGGTTGAAAGTAGCATAGGAAATATTGATTAAATTTGTGAGTTTATGAAATACGAAAACTCCAGGGATTGGAATGGTGCTAACGCCTTGAGCGAAGCTATATTGTGTCGAAAACATTTGACGTGCGTGGATGGTTGGGTAGAGGGGGTGGAGAAAGGGAGGGGAGGGGTTAAGAAATAGAGTAAGGTGATTAAAGTTATCAAATTTTCCATGCTTTTTCAACGCCTCGAGGTTAATTAGTTTGCATTCTAGGGCTCACAACCGCCACGTGTCGTCGAAACAAATATTTTTATCGTCGTTGACACGATTCAGAACCATAATTATTAGGTTTAGAAAATCCAATTCGACTATATTTACTATCATCTAAGTATCGGTTTTCTTATACGACTATCGGTTGCAAAATAATTTGTCAGGCATGTAATTGCTGTAAATCGAAGCAGCAGGAAAGTACCAGCGAAACGAAATGCGCGTGTACGTCGAGGAGGAAGGATGCAGGAAACGTAACAACACGCGACAGAGGATGTAGATGGACACGGTGTTATCAGAATTTCCGGCGTGTGGCGATAATAATAACTAACAACCGCTGCTGGACGCCGGGAATATTGCTTCTGTGCGTATCGTATGGTCCTCGAAAGAGATCGAGGAAACGCCAGAATTCACAGAACCACAAAAATAAAAAAAAAATCACGACAAATCGAAATATTAACAATGATCGAAAAATCGTAAGAAAGATAAAAAAATTGCAAAATTACAAGTTTATGGGTTATTCTAAGAGAAAATAATATTTCTGTTGAGGATACCATATGCCTGTTTAAATATGGAATCTTTCTCTCGAACGAATTTTTTGGTGAAAAAAAAAGAATTTCAGATCGTTTTGAAAAATTATTTTTAGTTGAGGGGCTCAATTACAATCATTTTTGGTGGATAGACATACCCACGAAATCCTACGCATTTTCGAGAAAAAAAATTCAATAGGTGGACAAATTTTTCGGCAAAAATGAAAAATTTCAAATCGTTTTGAAAAAATTATTTTTAGTTGGGGGGGGTCAATTAGAATCATTTTCGGTCAATAGACATACCCCCGAAATCCTACGCAGTATCAGGGAAAAAAATTCCTAATTGAAAATATAATGTGAAATCTCATGCTCACGTTTAAAAAATCATAACTTCTGAACGGATTGGACGATTTTAAAGTTTCAAGAAGCAAACGACGCGTATTTTAGTGAAGAATATGTAAAAAAATTTTAAATGTTGGAAAATTTGGTCCTCAACCACGTAATGTGAGAAAAACCCCATAAAAGTGGTCCAATTTTCAAACGACCATAACTCCTATAATAGTGAATATATTTCGATGAAATTTATTTCTGAAGTAGAGCTCATGGATACCTACGAAAAAGTATTAGATAAAATTCCCGTACAGTGTCGAACAAATTTATTAAAAATCAAAAACGAATTCTTATGAAAAATCGACAGGGGGTAGATGCCTAAATTTTTCGGCGAAAATGAAAAATTTCAAATCGTTCTGAAAAAATTATTTTCGTTTACAGGAGTCAATTACAATAATTTTTGGTCAATACACATATCCAAGAAATCCTACGCACTTTCGAGAAAAAAATTCGAGTAGATGCGAAATTCTTAGACAAAATTAAAAGTTTTCGAATCGTTCTAAAAAAATTATATTTAATTGCAGGGGTCAATTACAATCAATTTTGGTCATTAGACATAGTCCCGAAATCCTATCGACTTTTGAGAAAAAAATTCGAGTAGATGTGAAATTCTTCGACAAAATTAAAAGTTTTCGAATCATTCTAAAAAAATTATATTTAATTGCAGGGGTCAATTACAATCAATTTTGGTCATTAGACATACTCCCGAAATCCTATCCACTTTTGAGAAAAAAATTCGAGTAAGTGTGAAATTTTTGGACAAAATTAAAAGTTTTCAAACCGTTCTAAAAAAATTATATTTAGTTGCAAGGGCCAATTACAATCAATTTTGGTCATTAGACATAGTCCCGAAATCCTACCCACTTTCGGGGAAAAAAATTCGAAAAGTTGTGTGATTTTTCGACAAAATTAAAAAATTTCAAATCGTTTTGAAAAAATTATTCTTAGTTACAGGGGTCAATTACAATCAATTTTGGTCATTAGACATACCCCCGAAATCCTACCCACTTTTGAGAAAAAAAAGTTCCTAATTGAAAATATAATATAGTTCCTCGAAATGTCATGTTTATGTTTAAAAAATCATAACTTCTGAACGGATTGAAGGATTTTGAAGTTTCAAGAAGCAATCAACGCGTATTTTAGTGAAGAATATTCAGAAATTTTAACAATGTTCATAAAATTGTTCCTCAACCATATAAAGTAGTCTGTGAAAAATTGTGGGTGGTCTGAGGTTGATGATTGATTAGTTTATATGTTACGGATCATTTGCACCGAATTCCCATGTAAGCCACACACTGTGCGCCGATGAGAAACGCTTATACGTCTCTGGTTACTTCACCAGAGACGGAGTCGTAACAGAGAGGACGAAGAGGTCAGCGTACGGCAGCCGCGCATCCGGCAGAAACGAGACTGGGAAGCAATTGGATATCGCATATAGGTAAGCAACGAGTCGCTGACGTCGGCGACGCTCATCGCGAACGCTGTCCGTTCAGCAACGGACGCTCCGTGGCTCGTATTCCGTTCTCGTACCGCTTTCAGACGCCACCCTTGACCCATTCACGCACGCGAGAAACGATCAAACTCGTCCATCGCAAACTTGCGCCACAAACGCGGAAGGAAACAAAATCAAAATTTCACAGCGTTTCCCTATTTACGCCAAATGCATTCCCGTTCCTAGCAATTGGACAACAAATTTCTATTTACATCCCTCGGATGACCAGCATCCTGTTTACTGTTGTTATTGGCCATCGATAAGCCACTGAGCCAATTACAAAAGATATTACTCAGTGCACTTTCCAGTGCAAAGGTTGTTTTGACGCAAAGTCAGACCTCTAAGTCATTAGGCTACTTGAGTCATCCTCTCCTAAATTGTACCCTTTGTCACAGGCGTATAGGACATGACGTCACTTTTCTTTCAGGTTGATATGCAAGAAAAACATAGTAGCTAACTCGGAATGAACAAACAAAATTTTTTAAACTGCAATTATTAATTAATTCCAGAAACATTTTGAAACAAACTACAAAATCTGTGTGTCAAAATTATTCTAGCCATTCTATCAGGGACGCAGAGAAACAAGGGCTGCTATTGGTGGAATTAAACCACAATTATTAATTAATTCCAAAAACATTGTGACCACATTAAACCACAAAATTTGTGTGTCAAAATCATTTTAGCCATTCTATCAGAGATGCAGAGAAACAAGAGCTGCTATTGGTGGAATTAAACCACAGTTATTAAATAATTCCAGAAACACTGTGAAACACACCACAAAATCTGTGTGTAAAAATCATTCTAGCCATTCTATGAGGGATGCAGAGAAACAAGGGCTGTGATTGGTGGAATTGAACCGGGCCTACCTCGAGCTCCGCGATTGGCTGGTCTCCGTGAAATTTGGCGGGTGCTATGAAACGTGAGACCGGAGAATGCTCGGGTCGAATTTATTGTTCTAATATTCGAGCAACGCAACGAAAACACGTCGATTCTTCGTAACCGAATATTCCACGGCGTCGCGGGCTCCGAGGAAAATGACGAAGCGACAAGGAATGAGAATAGGAGGGTCGAATTACGCAGGGAGACGAGAGGAGAGGAGTCGAAGGAGACGAGGGGACACTGGATAAGGAGAGGAACGCAGACACAAAAGCGCCCGAAGAACGGGGGGGGGGGAGGCTCGGAGATAAGGAAGAGGAGGAAGAGGTCAGAGGACAACGGGAGTCGATGAGAGTGGAGCAGCAATCGGATATAACGCGGGGAAAGGTGCTGACGGGTAAACCGACCTCGCAGGTAACCGTACTTTGCAACCCAAGAAACTCTCCCATGCTCGCAGATTTTCGTGATACTTTGCAGGCTCGTAGATCCGTGCACACGGCGACCGTAACCCGAGTTATGTGGATGATGAGTCAGGCACGAGAATAGGAGCATGAAATTTGGCAAAATTGCTCGGTAAGTTATATTCCGGTAAGAAATTGTTGCATTCGAAAGGGGGACTGTGGTCTAGTGACGAAAGTGGGAGAGGCTAGGGACATTTTGTCTTGGGTTCGAATCTCGTGATATTTGATAATTTTTATTATTTTTCACAAAGCTTCAGATTGTTTCAACTGCATATTTATTAAATGGATACTTTAAATACCGTCTTAATTGGATTTTTAAACACTTAATGCTGTTTTCTATTTGCTGCTATTGATCCCCCCCATTTCTCCCCTAGATACGACGCAATTTTAAATTCTAATGACCTTTTTAAGAAGTTACGTCATGGAGAAGTGATAAATGTAGACGATTGGGGGTTTTGTGTGTGGTCCAGTGACGAACGCGAGAGGCTAGGGACATTTTGTCCAGGGCTCGACTCTTGTATCATATATTGCTAATATCTAAGTGGAAATATTTGATAATTTTTGCTATTTTACACAAAGCTTCAGATTGTTTTAACTGCATATTTATTAACTGGGTTCTTAAAAACTTAATGCTGTTTTCTATCTTTTGTTATAGACCCCTCCCATTTCTCCCCTAGATACGACACAATTTTAAATCTCGAGCTTGATATTTAAGTTCTAATGACCTTTTTAAGAAGTTACGTCATGGAGAAGTGATAATGTCGACGATTGAGGGTTCTGTGTGTGGTCTAGTGACGAACGCGAGAGGCTAGGGACATTTTGTCCAGGGCTCGAATCTCGTGTCATATATTGCTAATATCTAAGTGGAAATATTTGATAATTTTTGCTATTTTTCACGAAGCTTCAGATTGTTTCAACTGCTTTAAACACCGCCTTAACTGGGTTCTTGAAAACTTAATGCTGTTTTCTATCTTTTGCTATCGATCTCCCCTCCATTTCTCCCCTAGGTACAACGCAATTTAAAATCTCGAACTTATTTAAATTCTAATGATTAGACTGCGGATGTTTATGCATTTATGGGAAATTTCAATCCTCAAAAAACTACAGGATGCATAAGAAATACTTAAAGTAAGATACGAATTATTATATTTAGGGGTTGAGACTCTGCGAAGCTTCCGTTTCATTAATTCTATTAATAAAAATGTGAATTTGCATAAAGATCCGCAGTCTACTAATGTCCTTTTTAAGAAGTTACGTCATGGAGAAGTGACAATTGAGGGTTTTGTGAGTTGGTATATAATACTAAGGGTTGGTTATGTGTACCAAAAGGGTGGTACCACGTTTATAAAGCGATATTATCATAGAAGCGAGTGTTTTCATTCGATATGGGGGACGATTGTGACCAGAAAGTGGACATGACTATTGAGTCGAGTTTCCGTGACGGAAACAAGACAATGGCGGGGCGGTGTAACAGGTGTTGGACGCCGTAGACGCTGTACACGCGTTAAGAGGTCCTCGAGTCGGTAGCGAGCGTGTTCAAAGTCTAGGTTAAATTAAGGAAGGCCACGTGCAGATCCGCCGTGGCTCCGACCGCGCCAGGGGGACGTTTGGGGCTCGAGGGTGGTCTGGCAGGCGAGGTTAACGTTAGATCGAGGCCACGCGCTCTGGCGTCGCCGGTGCCGCGGTAGAAAGCCACTCGAGATCGCGGTATGTTAAAAGCCCGCATTCCCCGATGGCGCATGGAAACCGCAGACACCCGAGACGCTTCCCAAAAGAAGCCACCACTTCAAAAGCTTTTTCGACTTCTCCCATATATCCCTCAGACGACCCTGTACCGCATCCCTGCGTTACTCTCTGTAACCACCCGCTTCTGCATTTTCTCTCGATCCTCGTCCTATCTCCTTCCGGGGACTCGCTGTTCCAGAATGTTTCATCCTGTTTACATCGATTGTCGATATACTCTTTACACAACAGGGCTGCTTTCAAACTGATGATCTCATCGTTTACCCTGACTCACGCTCGAACCTTGACCACTGTCTCATTTTCTATTATTCACCGTAAGAGGTTCGTCTCTTTGGTCGATGCATCGAATTTAGTTTACAGGCTCGCGTAGCCATAAACACTGTTCTCTAGTTGGTATTCCGATTTTAGGAGATTATTTAGAGCACAATAGAGGAAGTAAAATATGAAAATGACTTCGAGGAAACCGATTTATATTTACGTAGCAAATGGGGGAGGATATGAATGTTAATTGCAAAGGATGTAAACTTCCCACGCGTTGTTCGATTGTTCGATTACTCGATGCATCGAATTTAATTTACAGGCTGGCGTAGCCACGAACACTGTTCTCTAGTTGGTATTCCGATTTTTGGTAATTATTTACAGCACAATAGAGGAACTAAAAAATGAAAATGACTTCGAGGAAACGTAGCAAATGGGGAAGAATATGAATGTTAACGCAAAGGATGTAAACTTCCCACGCGTTGTTCGATTGTTCGATTACTCGATTGTTCTTTTCGACGTGTTCGAGTTTAATCGTGAGTAGCGCGACCCTCGCGACGTCTCGAGACACTCGATACGGGAGAGAGCATGATCGTCAGAGTGCTCGATTACGCTCACCGAGGTACGTTCGCGCGCCCCGCCACCATCCACGCCGCGCCAAGATACCGTTGAAATTATCTCAAATTCGCGGTCCCGGGGCAGCTAGATATACGCAGGCCTGCTATCGTTCCTCTCTGTATCGCGCGTAGACAAAACTAGATTAGAAACGAGCATTGTCTAGGTCAGGGTCGGCGTGTATCAATCCCTCTTTCGATACCGTGAGATCGCGCAGCACGCGACCACCGACTTTGTTGACAATTTTCCGCGCGCGATCGCTACGTGCAACGAACGTGTACTGCATGCATCGAAGAAAATTAACCCCTGCGGAATCCAGACCCAACGATCAGAATTTCTAGCCTGATTTCAAGATTCTTTCGCTTGGAAATTAGAATATAATCGTAAATAGGACGTAAAAATGGCCCCTGGATTTATCTGATCAAATATAGGATCGAAAATTTAAGGTTATTTTGATCGTAGAAATTTCTCTGAGTTTTAAAATTCTTAATTTCAACAATGTTTTCTTATTTTTAACTGTTATAACAAGAAAGTCTCGAAATGTAGCGTGATCGCTACATGGAACGAACATGTATTGCATGCATCATAGAAAATTAAACCCTGCGCAATCCAGACCCAACAATCAGAATTTCTAGTCTGATTTCAAGATTCTTTCGTTGGAAATTAGAATATAATCGTAAATAGGACGTAAAAATGGCCCCTGAATTTATCTGATCAAATATAGGATCGAAAATTTAAGGTTATTTTGATCGTAGAAATTTCTCTGAGCTCCAAAATTCTTAATTTCAACAATGTTTTCTTATTTTTAACTGTTATAAGAAGAAAGTCCCGAACTCTTTGAGTTTGCAGACGATTTTGTAACATGTATTGCATGCATCAAAGAAAATTACCCCCTGTGGAATCCAGACCCAACAATCAGAATTTCTAGCCTGATTTCATGATTCTTTCGCTTGGAAATTAGAATAGAATCGTAAATAGGACGTAAAAATGGCCCCTGATCAAATATAACCTCGAAAATTTCAGGATATTTTGATCGTAGAAATTTCTCTGAGCTCCAAAATTCTTAATTTCAACAATGTTTTCTTATTTTTTACTGTTATAATAAGAAAGTCTCGAACTCTTTGAGTTTGCAGACGATTTTGTAACATGTATTGCATGCACCAAAGAAAATTACCCCCTGCGAAATTCAGACCCAACAATCAGAATTTCTAGCCAGATTTCATGATTCTTTCGCTTGGAAATTAGAATAGAATCGTAAATAGGACGTAAAAATGGCCCCTGATCAAATATAGGCTCGAAAATTTAAGGTTATTTTGATCGTAGATATTTCTCTGAGCTCTAAAATTCTTAATTTCAACAATGTTTTCTTATTTTTTACTGTTATAATAAGAAAGTCTCGAACTCTTTGAGTTTGCAGACGATTTTGTAACATGTATTGCATGCACCAAAGAAAATTACCCCCTGCGAAATTCAGACCCAACAATCAGAATTTCTAGCCAGATTTCATGATTCTTTCGCTTGGAAATTAGAATATAATCGTAAATAGGACGTAAAAATGGCCCCTGATCAAATATAACCTCGAAAATTTCAGGATATTTTGATCGTAGAAATTTCTCTGAGCTCCAAAATTCTTAATTTCAACAATGTTTTCTTATTTTTAACTGTTATAAGAAGAAAGTCCCGAACTCTTTGAGTTTGCCGACGATTTTGTAACATGTATTGCATGCATCAAAGAAAATTACCCCTTGCGCAATCCAGACCCAACAATCGGAATTTCTAGCCTGATTTCAAGATTCTTTCGCTTGGAAATTAGAATATAATCGTAAATAGGACGTAAAAATGGCCCCTGATCAAATATAACCTCGAAAATTTGAGGTTATTTTGATCGTAGAAATTTCTCTGAGCTCTAAAATTTTTAATTTCAAAAACGTGTGAGGAAGTTGACTTCCTCGAGACTAGTTTTTAAAGGGTCCTGCGCGCGCATGGCAGAAGAGGAAGTCAGGTTTTTGGAAACACGTGCGATTAGTGTGAAAAGTGTAAAAGACGATCGAGAATAAACATCGAATGTAGATTCTTTCGCAGAGAAGCTCTTCGCGTTGTTCTTGACTGGCCCCCTTTTGGTATTCCCCATAATTGGAAAATTATAATATTATAAAATTATAAAATTATGAAGTTATAAAATTATAAAATTATAAAGTTATAAAATTATAAAATTATAACATTATAAACGTTTTCTTATTTTTAACTGTTCTAACAAGAAAGTCTCGAACTCTCTGAGTTTGCAGACGATTTTGGCGGGAAATTTTGCGCGCGAAGATTGAAATTCGCGCGACGTGTGTGGTTCTGCTGAAAACCGTTGTAATTAGAACTCGAAACGTTCACCTTCGGACACGTGGAAGGCATAACGAGAGACTCTGTAACGCGACACGTTTCCCAGCCGAGGACGAGCAGGGAAATTAGTCACGAGTGGTGGGTGTACACGGTTGGTTTTCGAATTTCCCAAGCGTCTGGACGTGGGGGACGATCGAATCCTTTTCCCCGTTATTTACGATCCGTGCAACACGATCCATCGTTCGCGTTCTCTCCAATCGACCACGATTTATCGTTGTTTCGAGAGACCCAGGGTCCCCCGTAAGTCGAGACTTGGGAAATCCTCGACACGGTTCTTTGAAAATCTTCGAATCGTCGAGTTTGATAAACCGTGGCACCGAATTTTTTGTTACCAACCAACGAATGCTGATCGAGACAAAATTTTGCAGCGTGATTTTAAAATTTTCAATATAATTTGAAAAGATAGATTTATTAGAGCCTCCAAGAATTGTACGATATTTATTTCAGACATTGTTCGATATTTTTTTTCCTCTGTAATTAGAAACAAAATGGCTGACGCTTGTAGTTTCTCGTTCGAAGTCGAAGAGAGGTTAGTTTCAGCGAGATTTGTGCAAAATTTTATCAAAATTGGCACTCGATGGTTGATAATTATCCCTAAAATGCTGTTGAATTCGTCTAGTTTGCACCAAGAGTATCGAGTTCGTAAGAAATACGAATAAAACATAAATAAACGAGTACTTTGGGTACTCGACATTGTCTAGGGATAACGGAAGCGCGAATTGGAAAAATAAGCTGTGTATTTAACCCGTAATTAGTTCTTATCTACGAGACACAAGAAAACAGAGGGAGTACAGCTTAGAATTTCGTTGTTTCGAGAATACACGAGCGTTTACAGCGTTTGCATGGCATTTAATACGCGTACCGAGACGCCATGTTGAAAAGTATCGCGAACTTAATACTCGATACGCTATCGTTTGCACCGCAATTTTGTTCCCAGTCGAATAAGGTCACCTCGCCAATAATAGATCGGAGAAATTGTTTAATTTTTAATTTTATTAAAATCTCCAAGAATGAGAATATTTATTATGATCAGACATCTTTACGTCTTTCTCGTGGATCAGGTGGTTCTTGATCATCAAAATTTAACACTTTGACTGCCATGTCACCCCTATACATATATGGGTGACAGAACTTTTAACAGTGAAACTAAAACAATTAATTCTCAAGTTGAAATGTTAAAGGAAATAAATTTTAACAAGCTTCGTAAATTTTAATGTGGTCACAAAAGTAACTACTACGACAACTGTTAAGTTGTGTAGTTTAGAATTGCCTAGAATCAAAGTATTGGTCTCGTAAACAATTTTAGAATTTTAGATTGGCAGTCAACGTGTTAATAATTATAAGTACTAGTATTAGAGCAGGGTTAGGTTTCAATTATTATCAGATTTTGTCCTGCTAGCAATTTAGAGGATATCAATCTTTATAGAAAAAAGTTATTTAATAATAAGAATATTTAGTTTTCATATATCCAGTGAAAATTATTAATAATTGTATTTAATTTTTAGCTTTATAGTAAAAATTGACTAGATAGCCACAAAAACTGGCTAAAATTTTTCTTCTATTTGGAAGTTGAGAAGCATGTGAGCATTGTACTGTTCGAAGCTAGAAAGATGACAACAGTAAAGAATGCCAAAATGGTTGATGCATCATCTATCAAGGAAACAAGCTAGAATGTGAAACAGAGAGAAAAAGAGTCACGAACATAGGGACATTTTGTCCATCGAGAGACTCTCAACTATCCCACTAGCCATCTTTCCAGCTTTAAACAGTAGGAGCCAAACAATTACAACCAAAGAGGACTAATGGTTAAATGAGACCCATGGGGCACGAGGTGACCATATTTGACCAAATCTGCTACCCAGAGTGCAATGTATCGAGTATCACGTGGTTGGTACGCGTATCAAACGTTCGAATCGAAGGTGTGGTCGAAAAGATTGACCGAAAACGAAAACGCAAACGAAAACGAGAACGAAAACGAGAACGAAAAGGGTGACGGTCGTGGCGGGTGTAAAAATGAGGAAATTTGAAAATGATACTCACTGCCGCTAAGAGTGGTGGTGGTGGTGAGCTGGTGCTGCGTGTGGGTCGGCGGCGGGTTGACTGTTTGGCGTCTGGAGGGCGTCGCGTACTGCGTCCCCAGGGTGTCGTCCGAGGACGGGACGTAGGTCCAGGCGGTGGCGTTCACCGCTGCCCCGCCCCCGTTGTTCGTCTGTTGCGTGGGGTAGGACGGGCTGTAGCCGCGGAAGCTCGGTCTGCCGCAGAACGGTTGCGAAAACCCAGGCAGGGCCTGATGAGTCACCGTGCCTGACGTCTTGTCGCTGCCACCGTAGTCCTCGGAGATCCCGGAGAGACCTGTGTTCAGACCTGACACCAAAAACCGTTTCCTTCAGTTATCTCTCTCGCTCCAGAGGAAAAATTTCTACAGGGGGAACACCTTGGATAAACGGGACTATTTTATACTCGAATAAAACATTTTGCACTCCGAATTATATTTCAATTTTTTTATCAGCAGCTCTCGACGCCTTTAAGTGTTTTATTTGAAATTTACCTGTTAAAATATCTGTTGTTGGGTTTTGTAACTTTCAAGTGTAAATATATCTCTTTGGTTTGGACTTGACGAGGGAGCTTCTGAGATAAAAATTGATGTCGAATCACACTCGATATAGAAGTGCAAAGGGTTAGTTCGTAGATAAAAATACACTGTTAGATTTTATCTTAGTGATGAGTCCAGTTTCCAATGAAACAAGTGTATGTTGAAGAATGTAAATTCTACGTATGAAGATGGAAGATTTTGATTGCACAAAGCAAAAGATCCTCCACTGGGGAGACTTGCGAAATTTCTGAGAGTCTGGTAAAGACGAAACTGACAATTTCTAATATTGTATGAATTTTTGTTTAATCATCGTGATTACCTTGAGCGTTCCAGAGCTGCTGAGGGGAGGTTGGCAGTTCCGTGGGGCTGCCCGTCATGTACGGAAGAGCGTAAGTGCCTCCGCCAGCCCCCGCTGTGGTGGCAGTCGTCATGGTGCCAACTCCACTTATGGTGCGATACAACGGACTAAAACAATGCATAGAACAATAAAAATAAAAATTGTTGTGCAACAAAAATAAAAAATAAATAGAGGAAGGTTGCCCTCAAACTACAGTTCTTAACTTTTGAGAATAGTTTTGGGAACACTGGTCTACGAAATCAATCAAGATCCTCCCTATTTGCAATAATAATAATAATAATAATAAACTTAAAATAATCGTGTTTTCATCGAAATTTCATCGACAATGCTTGGATGGTGACGAAGATCGTATGAAATAATATCGATAGCGCTAAAAAATGGTGCAAAATAACCGATCGTAGTCGCCAGAGCCCCCCCTCGAGGATTGACGCCTCCGCCCATGGGATTTGGCCAGCACGCGACCGAAAACTCGTCGACCAAAGCGATTCGATACGGCCGTAAAGCGAGTCCGGGCCGCGTTTGTTGGCTAATTGTCCCGCAGGAGGCCGGAAACGAGAACCGTTCTCCGATTCATCGGTCCGTAAATGCGGGCGCGTGCCAAACCAGGACGTTTTTCGATGTACCCCGGCGACCAGCTACTACCGTGAACACAACTACTCCATTACCATTACCCACTGCCATTACCGTCGCTATTACCACTTTGCTATACCGTTACCATTAGCATCGACCACTATACCTGGGGACTCGCGTCGAACCGTTCCCCGGAAACCCCGCGAATCCGGGAAATATTGGCCCCGAGACTAAAACTGGACAAACTTCCTCTTCGTTTTTTGCTCCTCGAAAGCAATACTAAGTCACAGACGAAATTATTAAAATTGTAAAATGGATGATATTTGACTATCATGTTCTACTATTTTTGTATACTATTGGGGCTTGTAGATATGTATAGGATTGATTCTGTTAGAGAAGTTGAGGGTTAATTGTGGTTGTTGCAATAGTGTTTTTAAGATGGGATTTAACAGTTGTATATTCTGGTTCCGCGCAAGTTCAGCTTTGAAAGGAGTTGTTTTAAGAATATTATATTGCAAATACGGAGTAAATGAATAAGAGAAGTTTGAAAACTCTGTGTCGAACTAAACTCGAAGACTGACTGGAACCAAATATCCCTAGATTGACACTAGGTTAATGAAACGTGTAATTTAACAATTTTCAGATTCCCAAAATGGCGTTACCACTGCTTATAAATATTATTCCTTAGCAATTTCTATTCGATTGCACTTCAACCTGATTGCAATAAAAATGCACATCAAATTTTCCATTTTTCAACCTTCGTTCAACACGTTCGTCAACTATGTCTAGTGTTTAAATGAATGAAACTGAAAATTGGAAATTCAATTACGATGACTGTTAATAGAACGAATTGCAATAAAAATGCACATCTAATTTTCATTTTTCAACTTTTGTTTAACATGTTCGTCGATCATACTTAGTGTATAAATGAATGAAACTAAAAATTGGAAATTCAATTACGATGACTGTCAATTGAACGAATTGCAATAAAAAATTTTGTTTTTGTATTGCGACGAGACATGTTTGGACGAGTCACACACTGTCTCTAACTACACATGTATAAAGACCGCCATTAGTCGAGTGTTATTAGCCAAGTGTATCGATATTGTATTCGAAATATAGACAATTATTTGTGGCATAAATCCCTGTGCACTAAATAATCCAACAACTATACCTAGCGTTTAACTTAATAAAACTGAAAATTGGAATGTCAATTACTACGATCGAGACGCGTTCGTGGTGGTCGCCATTGCGCAACGGACGCGCACGCGTGAGATGTTGAAAATAACGGTCCGCGGCTACGAGGAGGCGAGGATCGTGCGCGCGCCAGTTTCCAATTTATCGCGCGGGACGCGGCAACTGTCGATTCGCGCGGCCTTGGCGCTTCTCGCGACTCGTCGGGACACGTATGGACACGTACGGATCGGCCGGTACGTGCTCCGCCGATCGCCTCGCGAATTCTCCCGGAACGACGGCTGTTCGAGGAACGACGTTTACCGTAAAAAAATAAAAAAAACCAACATCGATAACGAAAACGCGTCGCGACGACCTTCGGCGTTTCAGCGCGCGGAAACGAGGAAAACGCGCGACGACGCTCCCCGGAGAATCGAGCTCGCGATAAAACACGAAGCAATTCGAAACAGTCGCGATGACGAACGAACGCCTCGATTCAACAGATTCCAGATTCCTGATTCCAAAATTGACGATACAAAACTCGTATTTGATTATTTGGTTCTTAGTAGACTACGTTTGTTTTAATTTTAATTTTAATTCGCGAAAAATTAGAAAAATATGAGAAATATTTAGGGGGCAACCCTTTACGAAGCTTCCATTTCCTTAACTCTGTTGCATAAAGATTCACAGTCTAATAATGAGATTTGAGTGAAGAGAAGATTTTGGTTCTAGCAGAGGCTGATCTAGAGATCTTCGAGAAGTATTGAAAATTATAATTGCAAGTTTGAGGACGCGTCGATTCAACAGATTCCAGATTCCAAATTTGACGTTACAAAATTCGTAATATTTGATTGTTCGATTATGAGTACTGCGTTTGTTGATGCATTTATGGGAAATTTTAATTCTCGAAAAATTATGAAAATATGAGAAATACTTAGGGGACCCCTCTACGAAGCTTCCATTTTATTAACTATGTTGATAAAAATATGAATTTGCATAATGATTCGCAGTCTAATAATGAGATTCGAGTCAGAAGATTTTAGAGTTCTTCGAGAAGCATTGAAAATTTTTTTTTTTAATCGCAATTTGCTGGTAATTGCTAGCTGGAGGACGCGTGGATGACACTTGGGGTTCGGTTTTTATCCCGCATGGCTGACGCGGAACTGGTTGGAGGGCTCCCCAGCGTGGGCGATATAGATCCTCGCCGCCAGGTGCAACGAGGAAACGGTGCAAATGCAGCACGTGCTCGACGCTATTTCCACGACACGGCTTGGCACGCCAACTCGTGCGCATCCAGCCGACTAATGTCGCCCCACGAGCCCAGGACGTATCTGTTTCTAACATGATCGAGCTTCTTACCGACCACCGTGGCGTTTACACGCACGGATGTCGCATTAATTTACTTGGAACAGCCACGAACGCGACGATCTCTCTGCTCGATGAATTGTATAACCGTGCTTGACAAGACTTTGAAAACGATTGTTAAAAACGTGTAGAATTGTACAGCCATGATCAATGAATTCTACGATGAGTCTACCACCATTTTGGTATCGGTTTCTTTGAGAATCTGAGGTCTATGATTGAGCACCACTGGTCAGTTTGTGGTTCTTGCACGACTATGATTCGTACGAACGATTGCGAGAATAATTGTCACGTTCATGGTCGTGCCTAATCGATGGGTCCATTTAGACCCACGCCAACTGCTTTCAGTCTTCGAGTTTTGATTTTTGATAAATAGCGATAATAATATCGGTGCTAAGGAAGCTAGTAAAATTAACAATTTCGATTAATAAAGAATTGACAAATATGATAATAATGAGAAATGCAAAATAATGAAATTCAGATTTGAACCAAAATGGGGGTCCCGTCATTTGAAGGTTGATAAATATAAAATAAAATATCGATAATAATGGTGCTAAGGAAGCTAGTAAAATTAACGATTTCGATTAATAAAGAATCGACAAATATGATAATAATGAGAAATGCAAAATAATGAAATTCAGATTCGAATCAAAATGGAGGTTCCGTCATTTGAAGGTTGATAAATATAAAATAAAATATCGATGTAGTTTCCTGATTGCCTGACGTTGAGAGATCGAATTCGACCGGAAGTCGATGGACACCGATACGTTTCGTACGACGCGATCTGGTCGACGAGAAGCGATCGATTCGCCGCGAGGAATGGTTAGCCCATGACGCAATATGGCCAATGGTAACTGGAAATGATCGAGGCCGGTTTGTCAGTTTGTATATACAACACACCCAGACCGCCGTGGACTTCGATAATCAAAGGTTCGTGTTTCTTCCGAGAACCTTTTCGAGACACTCTCGATCGTCGTCGCGAACCCTCGTTCGTAATCTCGATCTCGACCGCTACTATTTACTCACCGCCGCCTTGCCCCGCCATTTCTCTTTCCTTTCGGTTCTTTACGCCTGCCACGACATGTCATCGACGACCGTTTACGATCTATATCACTGAGGATCGATGAAACAACCAGACGACGTTGACGACAACCAGAAATAAAAAATAAATTTAGCTTTCGATCTGTAATATTTGTTCGATCGAGATTACGATCTGTAAAGTGCAATTATGATTGATGGAAGTGTTCAAATGGTAGTGAGCACTGTGACTGTAGAATTAATGGTAGAAACGATGGTTGCAAAATTTAGAAAGGGTATTGTCCACCTTGTTCTACGAACGAACACTTTGTGACCGAGCGAGAGCTTTCACCGAGCGCGTTGAAGCAAGAATCGAGGAGGAAGGAAAAGGAAGAGAAGAAAATGTTTCGTTCGGTCCGCGAGGAATGCAGATTTCGCGAAATCCAATCTAGAAGGTCGGTGCCGACGGGGTTATAGCTCCCGGGCTACCGGACCGCTATCTGAATCCACCGAGTCGATAAGCCGCTTCTCACGATAGCACGCCGGAGACGAACAACCCGAGATCCGACGATCAACGTCGCTGGCTAAGTCTCTGGACGTCTCGACGACACTTTCATCGACAAATTAGATCGAAACAATGATTTAACAAGCTCTACAAATAGCCTAATACATCGGGTACAACGTATTTCATTGTTCTTTTCAGGCGATTGCGATTTCAACGCCCTCTATAAATGTGGTAGGTTCGTGGTAATGGAGAAAGAATTTTAGAAACAATTTTAATTAGTTTTAGTTTGTTTAGTTTGGGTCAGCTTCAGGGCAGCCATTTTGAAAAATCATAGTGTATTCTGGGAGCCTCGAAGACCCCTAACCCCAAAAATTTCAAGATTGAACGTTCTATGAAGGGGTTAATGGAAACAAATGCTTAAGAATCCTCGTTTTCGCTTTACAAAACACTGATATACATTTAATATTGAATAAAAAGGGGAAGGTAACAAGAAATTGTGATTTCGAGGAGAATCCTAACCTCAAAAATTTCAAGCTCGAACATTCTATGAAGGGGTTAATGGAAACAAATGCTTAAGAATCCTCGTTTTCGCTTTACAAAACACTGATATACATGTAAGCTTTGTGTATGTGTCGGTGAGCTAGTGATAGAGCCATATATGCTCGATAGAGGGAGTAGTTGAGAAGTTGGATATAAATAAGCATTGGATATAAACAAAGATTTCTAAGTACAAATTTCTAAAAGTACAAATTTCGATAATATAGAGAAGATAGGGAAGCACGAACATGTAACTGTTGATTCTCTATACTTTAGGTTAGTATTTTAGGTTAGGAAATTAAACATGTGCAATAATTGTGTAATGTGTAATTAATAATAAACTCTATACTTTAGACGAATCAACCTTGTGTATTTGTTGAAGAAGGGTGCCCTCAACAACATTATATACATTTAATATTGAATAAAAAGGGGGAGGTAACAAGAAATTGTGACTAATTGTGTAATATGTAATTAATAATAAACTCTATACTTTAGACGAATCAACCTTGTGTATTTGTTGAAGAAGGGTGCCCTCAACAATATTATATACATTTAATATTGAATAAAAAAGGGAAAGGTAACAAGAAATTGTGATTTTCAAGAGAATCCTAACCCCAAAAATTAGAAATAGAGATGGTACTGCTGAACTTTTGACGAACTTAAAAGTCAGATATTTCGCCAATATGGCGGAGGGGCTGAAAACACTGATAAATATTTAATATTGAATAAAAAGGGGAAGGTAGCAAGGAATTGTGATTTCGAGGAGAATCCTAACCCCAAAAATTAGAAATAGAGATGGTACTGTTGAACTTTTGACGAACTTAAGAGGCAGATATTTCGCCAATATGGCGGGAGGGGCTTAAAACACTGATAAACATTTAATATTGAATAAAAAGGGAAATGTAACAAGAAATTGTGATTTCGAGGTGAATCCTAACCCCAAAAATTAGAAATAGAGATGGTACTGCTGAACTTTTGACGAACTTAAGAGTCAGATATTTCGACAATATGGCGGAGGGGCTTAAAACACTGATATACATTTAATATTGAATAAAAAGGGGGAGATAGCAAGGAATTGTGATCTCGAGGAGAATCCTAACCCCCCAAAATTAAAAGTAGGATGGTATTGTTGAACTTTTGACGAACTTAAAAGTCAGATATTTTGCCAATATGGCGGAGGGGCTGAAAACACTGATATACATTTAATATTGAATAAAAATGGAAAGGTGACAAGAAAATGTGATTTCGAGGAGAATCCTAACCCCAAAAATTAGAAATAGAGATGGTATTACTGAACTTTTAATGAACTTAAAAGACAGATATTTCGCCAATATGGCGGAGGGGCTAAACACACTGATAAACATTTAATATTGAATAAAAAGGGGAAGATAACAAGAAATTGTGATTTCGAGGAGAATCCTAACCCCAAAAATTAGAAATAGAGATGGTATTGTTAAACTTTTGACGAACTTAAGTCAGATGATATTTCGCCAATATGGCGGAGGGGCTTAAAAAAACACTGATATACATTTAATATTGAATAAAAAGGAGAAAGTAACAAAAAATTGTGATTTCGAGGAGAATCCTAGCCCCCAAAAATTAAAAACAGAGCACTGTTAAACTTTTGACGAACTTAAATCAGATGATATTTCGCCAATATGGCGGAGGGGCTTAAAACACTGATAAACATTTAATATTTAATAAAAAGGGAAACGTAACAAGAAATTGTGATTTCGAGGAGAATACTAACCCCCAAAAATTAAAAACAGAGATGGTACTGTTGAACTTTTGACGAACTTAAGAGGCAGATATTTCGCCAATATGGCGGGAGGGGCTGAGATCTTCCCCCATTGGCGGTGATAGAGAAATGTAACAGTTTCGAGTCGTATTTACGTTCGATCCGCTCACCTCGACACCCACAGACTAAAACCATTTATTTACGAGCGCTGTTGTCGCAATTGTTATCGCTTTCCCATTTACATATTTTGTTTTCGCTCGCGGCGTAGCGTCGATAAACGTAAAAACATCGCGTTCGCCTGCAGGCGAGTCCAACGAAGGAAATGGCGATCTAAAATCGCATAGGGGTGGAGTCGAGAGCCACGACGAGGAATCGAGGTGGGGGCCAAGGTAATAAGGGGTGGCTTCCAGTCGCAAAAAACGACAAAGTGTCTGTGAAAACGGAAACGAAACCGAGGAAGACAACGATCGTCGGAAACGTATACCGAATTGGTAAATATTATTATTATCGTAACGTTTACGTTACACGAACGTACGGTGTACTAACACAATCGTGTAAAACCGAGGTAGAGTCGGGGACTATTTTTAAAAGCAACCTTAAAGATTGTTATTATTGTTAAACGTCCTTATCGCACATATACAGACGTGATAATTTTAACATGATCGGTGGTGAAATTTTCGATTCGTGCGTCAGTGCGCCGCCAATTATTGCACGAATTCAGCGCGACGTGTTTCATAATGTAACCGCGATAAAAATAAGGAAACTGCGGTAGAAAATTATTTCGAACGTGATCCGATCGATGAAACGCGACTGTCCACTATTTTTCCAGAGAACTATTTGAATTCGTTCGTTCATCGTGAAATATTTTGTAATTAAAAATAAATTGTATAATTCTGTGATAAAATAAAAAGAAACCATAGAATTAACCTTGCATCTGGCCAAGAAATATTTTATTCGACAAAACCATCGTTCACCGATTCATTCGTACACTTAATCCAACCAAACACTTCCTTCCTCGACATTCATCCTTCGCTCGTGATTCAAACCTGTCATCTAGATAATTTTGATCGTTTATTATCAAGAGATAGTAACGAAAAAAAACTTACTGCATGCTCTCGTTCGCGATCGTTCGGACGACCATCGATCCTCTCGTCCGTTTCGATGCCTCGGGTCTCTTCCGTTCGCGTTTCGTAGATCCGCAGTAACGAGAAAGGGTTGGAACTAAGAACTGGCCACGGTCGATCGGGCTGGCAGTATCAAGAGAAAACGATCGCGACACGTTGTACGAGAGTTCGCGAAGAGACGCGAACCGGGCGGAATATAATCCGACAGTGTGCACGAAACGTCCAAGCGAGCGTCGCTGGAGGACCTCGAACGTGGTCAGGATTCCCCCCTCCACCCAACCCACTCCCCCTACGTTTCTTTTGCTACGTCCGTTCGCCTCCCCTCTCGCGATGCGTCGCCCAACGCCCTCTCCCATCGACTACTCGTTGCGTTTCAAGACCCCACCACCACCGTCGTTCCTCGATCCACGATCGGTTCGCGCCTGCTCTGCTTTGTGCATCTTCCTAGTGATTTACACGGTTGCGTCTGGAGACTAAATTCCTCCCTAGATGAGTATCTCGACAGAGTACGAGATACCAACCGTTTACGTCGACACTTTACCAAATACTTTTTACGATTCTATAGTGCCTAGTATTCGAGTTACACATTGTGATTAGCTTGACGAATAGCAAAAATATTTCGTTGAGGTTATGTGGAATGTTTACCGAATGAAATGATTTCTAACTGTCAGGGCCATCTTTAATTTAAGATTGCATGCATGGTAGTATAACGATCTTGTAAGATTACCAACTTTTGAGTTTCACCGTAATCAGAGTCTCGCCAGAGAGCCACAGTTAAAATTCCTGTAAAATTGCTAACTTTTCATAATCTTCTCCGGCAATACCCTTCGCCGAGCTCGAGACGTGAAAAGGCAGGAATCAATTTCTTTTTATCTGGGGAACCAGACACTGCTTTTAAGGGACAGAGGTGGTTTCGGAAAAAGCGTTCGGAGGTTTCCAGAGCGAAGGAACGTCGCGTAGGAACGACCACCGTGAAAATTGCCCGGCGACAGGAATGCGGCGACGCGGGGAAAGCGCTCTAAGGTCTGCCCGATGGTGGCGTCACGCGATACCGAAAGGTTTCTCGGAAGACAACGGGTACGACTCTCTCCGTGGACTGTAAACCCCTGGGATGATTCACGCGACGAACCTCGCATCGAAGACTCGCGATTACGATTTACGCGCTCTCCGGTTTCGTTTCACGGGCAAACAAAACGCGAAACGACGATTACGACGCGACGGGGTCCAATTGTCGGCTGAAACGGGGGGCTTCCTAGAATCGAACGTCCATCGAAGTTGGCTACATTTGTAGACTTAAAATAGAGAATTTTAAACAAATAATAAAACCGAGCAGGTTAGGTTCGACATGCCTGCAATAAAAATTTGAATACGATTGAAATTCAAATTTTATGAAAAATTATGACATCCGTCGCGGGTTGAAGTATCTATTTGTATTATAGTTTAGTATTATAGACTTTTTACGATTTAAATAATCGAAAAGGATCGAAAGTACGGTCAAGAAATGAAATTATTTCACTAACACACGGTTCATCGATAGATAAGCATTGAACATATCCAATATACAACGATACCGATTAAACAGCGTTTATTTATACCAATGTTGACATACTTTATCACCAGAAAGAGACTCAACATGCAATTACCACGATTAAATGCAGTTTATTTATGTTAATGTTGACGTGTTTTATCGACGAGAAACACACAGTTGGGGCAATAATAGAATTTACATTGTTTTCGTCCACTTTTCCACCTCTGTGTTTCAATGGTAAACAAAGAAAAATGCATCGTTCCGTCATTGCTGTTGAAACAAAAATTGAAAATAAAAATATGTATACTGATGTATTGGATATTATGTGATATATATTGAATATGATATTCGTGTAACGATAAACAATTATTAGTAATGACGCCTCGTTGTTTTTAAACATGTATGTATCTAGATTCTTGATATTTCTGAATCTATCGGGTGAATTCTTTTATACATTCAAAGGTATAATAATGTTTATTTAACATTAGTCGTTTCAGTTTTGTATTGTATTTATAAAATTTCCAATATGATGAAACAGGTATAGTAATGTTTATTTAACATTAGTCGTTTCAGTTTTGTATTGTGTTTATGGAATTTTCAATATGATGAAATAAAGAAATAGCCAAAGCTAGCTTGATATTTTGGAAATAATTAAATACTCTAATAATAATAATTAAACATATATGTATCTAGATTCTTGATACTCCTGAATCTATTTGGTGAATTCTTTTATACATTCACAGGTACAATAATGTTTATTTAACATTAGTCGTTTCAGTTTTGTATTGTATTTATAGGATTTCCAATATGATGAAACATGCATAATAATGTTTATTTAACATTGGTCGTTTCAGTTTTGTATTGTATGTATAGTATTTCCAATATGATGAAATAAAAAAATAGCCAAAGTTAGCATGATATTTTGGAAATTATTAAATATTCTAAGCTAAAATTCTGCATTTGGCATCCTCACCCCCTCCCCTCGAAATCCTCTAAATTTCTCCTCGATCGATAGCGTCATTTGAAAAAATAATTTTGCACAAAGCCCCCTTTTGCCCCCCTAAAATTGTTGACGAATCGCCGGACCTGTAATGGCTACGCGATCATCGACGACGCTTTGCGTCACTGGGTCGTGCGGCGCTAATCTCGTCAGCGAGATACGCCGCAAAAAGAGAAACGAAAAGTAGATCGTCCTCTGCACCCGAACTTTAGATATCTAAATTCGAAGGTCGTGGCCCGTGCACGTGCACGCCGCATGGGGAAATCGACAAACAGTTCGAGACGTTCGCCATCGGCACGAACGATCCCTCGGAAGCCACCACTTCGTCGCGAATCGATACAGATCGATTCCCGAAAAAATCCTTTTCCCGGGCGCTCGAGTTTTCCCCGATCGTCCACCGTAAACGACGACCACGACAGAGAACCGATAACGCTCCCGTTTTCCTCGCTGGCCAGACGGATAGCGCGATCGAAGAATCGTTTCTATCGGTCAATAAACTCTTATCGCGGTCGCGTACCAACGGACGAGCACGAACGCGAATCGATTCTCGGGCCGCGATCGAATCGAGAAAACTTTTTCCGCGAGACGCGCGAATAATAACAGCATCGCGGGGCAGATAAGGAGCGCGCGAGGGCGGATGAGCAACTTGTGCTCGACGGTTGGACAAAACTGTTAGAAATCGTTTTTTATTTCATGTTTAATTGCATGGTTCTGAGTCTGAGTAAAATTAAATATTTCAAGTTAAAATAGCGTGCAAACTGCATCCGAATTTCAGGTTCCGCGCAGACGCGTGGGTGCACGCATGCGCGGGACGTAGGGAGCCTCCGATCGGAGGGTTCGATAGCGAAAATCCGTAGTGCGCGCGACTCGTGCCCCGGGGACGAATCGGCAAACAGCAAAAGATGTTCGTTTTCACGAAACTGTTAGCATAGGGCCGCGGAGGCGTCACACTGTTTTCCATCGTCGGTTTAGCTTTATTTTCGGTTTTGTATCGCCTACGTATACAATCTTGGGAACACGGAGCATCCCTTAAGCCGTCGAGTAAATATTTTCGCGAACGGTCTGCCAGCGCAGACGAGTCCTCGCCCGTTCGTCGATCCCTACCGAGAACACGCAAAAGACTATCGTGTGTCATCACTGACGTAATTGTTAAGCACTCTGCATCAGCATTTTACGTGTATAGCTTTAAGGTGTTGAATAATATCCCTAAACTTGATCAAACTCGATCTCATTCGTTTCTAATGATATCTAACACTAGTGAAATCGTCTGATCTGTACTTTTACAATCGCTTCTTTATACTCAGACTTCTACCTTTAAATTTCAACTATCGATCTGTTTCTAAAATGAATTTAAAAGCCACGAGTATACTCCATCCAAACTGTATCAGATAACACTCGCTGGTTAGGACAACAGACCTTAGATCTCATCCCCATCACTTTTTCACACTTGGATCACTAATTTGTCTCTGTTCCTATCGAAAGCAGCGAATAGGCAACAGTCGTGAAAATGAGAAAAAATCCCCAGAAACTACTTGGAAGGAATAGTAATGAATTAAAGAATATCCCCAGATTCGGTGCAACGTCAGTCCAGTGTTGCATCCGCTATCGGATGAAAGTCGATAGTCTAATCGTCGGGTCCGATCCCTATCGTTCTCCACGGTTGAATCACCGTATCACGGGTCCTATTAAACTGGTCGAAGCTACAAGTATTCCAACACTGGTGCACGATAAAATTCCAGCTACAAGTTTCTGAGCAGACGGTATCGATAGATAACTAGTCGTGAGAATAAGAGTCCACGGTAGCTAGGTCAGACGAACGACAAGTCAAACAAGATAGTTTCCGTTCCAACGTCAGGTCTAGTCATTCTCTCGTAGCTACTTTCAATCAAAAATTGTAAACAATAGTCCAATTACTGTGTTTGGGATCTTATTGAATTTGATGAAACTAGGAACACTTTGACTGTTAACTGACATCGTGGGGTATTTTGGCACCCCCAGGGATACTAATTACCATCTGGTCACAATATCAAAAGATATGGTGGCTCTCTATGAACGAATAACGGTAAATTCAGCTAGTTGGGGAAATAGCTCGTAATTCACTTCTCAACTAGGAATCACAACGAAGCAACGCCACAAAACGATCTACCTTTCCCAACAGCAAACGCATAGCGTATAAACAAACGCGATAGTTAGGTGAATCACAATTTAAACGATATGGTCAACGCGTTCACTGTCCGGTCTGTTAGCGGCGTATCCAAAAGCGTGACGATAAGGCCCGTATACGGGTCACAGACAGTGAACGTGTTCGATCACGTCGCGTCCTCCCCATAGTCTGAACTTTACGCGAACAATATCGTACGACACTCCCGAGCAGCTAGACCGCCTAGGCGATATGTCTAATCTCACCCCCCGCCACCGGGCGTTCGAGCAACACCTCGTCGATCTTATTAAACGCGTCGCGGGTTACGCGACGACTGGCCGATAGAAGGTTACGTCAATGGCTCCTATAACGGGTCCGTGTGCGAGGGATTCTGATAATGAACGTCACTAACCTGGGTAACGGTCCGCTGGGCGAGTGAGGCGTCGAGTTCGCCTGATCGTGTTCTTGGTGATGATGGGGCGTACCGGCCGCGTGGTGAGCGTAGATCGACTCCATGTAGAGCTGATCGGATACGCGATCGGCGTCCTGCGCCAGATGATTCGCCTGGACCGAGGCGGGCGGTTGCATGGCGGTCAGGTGAGCGTAGGACTGTCTGCCCTGCTCGTTCGGACTGTAGCCGCCGTCAGGCTGTCCCTGTCGATGCGGCGACGAGAGTCCTTGATCGTCGCGCGGGCTGCGACTGGAGCTCGGCGAGCTGCCGGTGCGCAGAGTGGGCGATCCGCCGCCGGCGCCGCTACCGTCTCCGCCGCCGCCGCTTCCGCTGCCTGCACCACCACCGCTGCCACCGCCCCCGCGTATCTGATGCTGAAGGTACGCGTCGTCGGGCAGCACCTCGTCCAAGTGATGATGATGGTGTTGATGCTGCTGGTGATGATGGTGATGATGATCGGCCGTGCCCACGTCGTTCGCGATGCTGTTCGCCCCGGTGTTGCCGAGATTCGGGAACAGAACGCCGAGAGTGAAGTCGCCCCTTGCGCCTCTCATGGCTGCCGCGATACCGCTCACCCTGTCCACGTCCTCGTGATCCTCCTGGTGCTGTTGTTGCGCCGACTGCTGCTGAGTTTGGGACAACGACTGCGACTGCTGCTGCTGCTGCGTCTCTGGGTCGTCCAAGCGGCGATGACCCGACGAGGCAAGCGCGGCGTGTTGGGACGCGTCCGACTGCAAATGGTGCTGCTGTTGTTGATGGTGGTGGTGGTGGTGCTGCTGCTGCTGCTGCTGATGGTGGTGGCGTTGATGGTGGTGGTGGTGGTGGTGATGGTGGGGATGGTGGTGATCGGTCGCGGTCGTCGAGAGCGTTTCAGTACAGTAACGATGCATCGTGGAGCGAGGCGCGTGACTGCCGAGCCGATTTCCCTCCGGCGACGCGGAGGTCTCGCTCGGCTGCCGGTTATCCCCACCATCGGGGACCGGCGGCTCTCTCGCCCTCGACGTAACGAATTGTGGCTGCTGCTGTTGGTGGTGACGGTGGTGGGGTTGATGGGAAACCTGTTGCTGCTGCTGCTGCTGCTGCTGCTCTTGTTGTTGTTGCCGCTGTTGCTCGTCCGTCGTCGGGTCGCCGCCCCCGTAACGGCGCGAATCCTGTTCGAGATAACCCCTTCGCGGCCGTGCGATAAATTACAAATTATGCCTTTAAACGTCTCGTTCTACCGTTGGGTTACTATTTTTTTTTTTTTTTTTTTTAACGTTTCGAGGTCAAGGACGAAGAGATCGAGATCGTGAACGCGGCGGTCGGAATAATCGGTAAATGTTTTTGTTTCTCACCTTTCGCGCAGCGCCGGGCTATCGGGCTCGCCGTAGTCGAGTGGATGCAGATCGTAGGTGGCGCTGATATCGTTTCCGTGATCGGCAGAAACGGCAATAGCAGCCGCGTCGGCGCTGCCCGTCGACGCCGCCGCGCCATTTTCAATTTCCTGCTGTCCCGCCTCCAGCACGCCCACGCCGTCCCCGCCCTCCTCGCTTCCACGCTTCTCGTACCCGGTCTGGCGCCGTTGTTGCTGCCGTTCGAACAGCTGTTGCTGTCGAAGAAGCTCCTCCGTGCCCGCGTTCGTCATCGCGTCCCCGTCCTCGTTCCCTTCGAACGTCTCCGCGACGACCTCCGTGCCCCTGTCCTCGGTCCCGTACTCCGTCGTTCCGTCCACGTACACGATCAACGCTGCGAACATCCACGAAACGTTTCGATATTAAACAAGCTTTCTTGCTCGATGAAAATATAAACAAACTTCCATATTTATGGTTCATTTTTAAAGCGTATCAGTTGAAATAAATCGTATGTTGAATCGTAACTTAAATTTGTTCGAATCTGATGTATACACGGTTGGCGAATAGAAATGAACGTTTTTAAAAATTTTTACCAAAGGCGAGGTCTCGAGAATGTCGATGACGTTTGAATATTTGTAATTGCAAATATTTTCGTCGAAACTCGGTGAAACGCTCCATTTCAGAACACAATTCAAGTTTACTGACCTATAACTTGAACTGTAATGTTGAAAACTTGTTTTCCCGCGTTTAATTAGATATTTCTAAGCTGTAAGCTTGCAAGCTACTATGGAGTTAGAGTACGTAAACGAGTAATTGTTTGAAGAACGTCGAAAAAGAAAGAGAAATATGCGTATTGCCAGAATCCCTAGACCGTATCGATGCGAAAAATGGAGGCACGCGGGCGTTTGGTCGTCGCGTCTGCCCCGAGGATCCAGGGAAGATCGCGATCGAACGATACCAGAGACCGATCGATTAGATCATAACCGTCGAGGTCGGCTCGTCCCGACGATACGGACACACTGTTGCTAGCCGGTACGTTACAAAAATAACTTGGTCGTCGTTATCTGGTGCTCGTTAGCGAGCGGCGCGCGTTCCTCCTCGTCCATCGTGTGTTTGCGCGCGAGCGTAACCCGTCTTCTCGCGTCCCGAGTCCGGCAATTGTTCGCGCGAGTGCGGACCAACGATGACAAAGATCAAGGATAGAAGGGGTGACGGAGAGAGAAAGTTAGAAACGACGTTTCGCGGTCCCGTGCTCCTGCTGGAAGATAAAAAATATTATTTTTAATACCCAAGGGTCAACCGATGCCAGCAGCACCGAGCATAGGCCACCGACGGACCTACGGTTCGATTACGCCCATTCTCTTTCCACTCTTCGCCACTGGATTCTCTTCTTTTTCTCGCCACATTTATCTGCACTGTGATTCGTTCTATCTGTTAGGTTCATTTGGACAGAATCGTACCTGTAACCGGTACCTTTTACCGAGTATTTATCCCAGAATATCTGATGCATAATTTTCTCTGTATTTTTTACATTCATCTGTATCTGAGACTCTGTTAAGTACCTGCACAGTGCCAAAAGCAAAATGCCCTTTATATTAGTGTTTTAGAATAAAGATTTTTGATCATTCTAACCTGTATTTATTCCTAATCTCTCGTATATTTAACCAAAACAACTTTCATAAAAAAAACAATAATTCACATTTATCTGCACTGTGATTCGTTCTATCCGTTAGGTTCATTTGGACAGAATCGTACCTGTAAGAGCATTCTTGGAGGATCTCATCCCAAAATATATGATTTTCTCAGTATTTTTATTTAGTATATTTCTATATTTTCATTTGTATCTGAGACTCTGTTAAGTACCTATACTTGTATTGCACAGTGCCAAAAACAAAATGTCCTTTATATCAACGTTTTAGAATAAAGATTTTTGATCATTCTAACCTGTATTTATTCCTAACCCCTTTATATCAACGTTTTATAATAAAAATTTTTGATCATTCTAACCTGTATTAATTTCTAACCCCTTTATATCAATGTTTTAGAATAAAGATTTTTTATTATTCTAACCTGTACTTATTCCTAACCCCTTTATATCAACGTTTAAGAATAAAGATTTTTGATCATTCTAACCTGTATTTATTCCTGACCCCTTTATATCAATGTTTTGGAATAAAGATTTTTGATTATTCTAACCTGTATTTATTCCTAACCTCTCGTATATGTAACCAAAACAGTTTTCATAAAAAAGCAATGATTCATACGACGCAGATAAATCTCAAGTATCTGCTTGATTCATCTACTTTGTCTTTGTCTCATCGAGTGACGGAATTGTATCAAATATCGAATCGAGATTTCGTTCATCGTTACAGGAATACCACTCGAACTCCGTGTCTACGTTTCTCCCGCCATTTTTCTCAAATCGATCCCGGTAATCGATCGTCGAAACGACCGCGACCGTCGAGCATCGTAACGAAAACGAAGGGGTTAAAGACGGTGGCGAAGGAAAAGATGGCGGACGCTAGAGGTAGAGAGACACGTAGGTACCCTAGAAATAGGAAGTGGGGGGCGGGGCGTTGTGGCGCGAGAGGGCGCGACGAACCGGTTCGATTCGAGAATTCGAATTAAAATGTACGTAGGGGGGGGAGGGAGGGGCGCGGAGCTCATTGGCGAAATTTTCGTCGGACGAGGATCCGTGAACTCGCGGTGTGTGGTTCGTTTTAACGATATCTTTTACTCTCTCCCCCCCCCCCCTCTACCCTCCCGCGAACACGGTGTATCGACTGTTTAACATTCAGCCGACCTTATTGACGTTACCTAATCGAATTGGAAAGGTCAGGCTCGCCGGATTATCTTGACGGTTCGTTTCGCGGCGAATTCTATTAAAAAACATATTTTTTCGCGAAAGGTCCAAGTACGAGTCCCGTCCCACCACGCTCGGGATAACGTAAATACGATTGCGCGTGCAGATTCCTCCGATCCACGGCTCGCGAACGCTTATACAGGGTGGGGCATTTAACTTAGAGATCCGGGGGAACGTCGATTAGCGCTTCTATCGCAAATACAAAGTTTTTCTTTTCGTTCGGATACGCGATATCGTTGCATCGATCGAATTGGACGTAAATTGGGTGACTAATAATAATCACGAGCATGGAATTTGAAATTTATCGAATCGATCCAATGATTTGTCTATTTATTGCAGATGAATTTTCTGACCACTTTAAACGATATAAATTTGATTTTACGATTTGATGTTAGGATTAAAATCGTCGAAGGAAGTTAAGAATGAGTACAATGACCCGTGGTTAAAGGTCGTTCAAGGTCGTTCAAGGTCAACCGCGAACGAAAACGCTAATCTCGAAATAGATAATAGACATAGATCGAACAGTTTCGTATCTTCTCCGGTCGTTGGTGTTATTGTTCTACGATTGCACAGTGATAATCACAGAATGTAAACAAACACTCAATCACGTACACGTCGTATTTATCTATATTCATGAGCACGATTAAGCCCGTGGTACGATAGCGGCCAAAGTGCGGCCTCGTGAATTTCTCGAAATTTCGATAATGAATTTGGGAACATTCGTTTTTGCAACCCTGGTTCGAGATCTAGTATTTTATATCTCGAATCATGTAAGTTTACACGGATGTAGATAAAATATATTCTTCAATATTAATAATTTACCATTCGCTTATTGATATGGAAATTTATACGACGGCGAATGTATTTTGCATTTTTGAAATTTTGCGTAGAAGGTCTACCAAGCTTCGTGAAACGTAGAAAGTCGACTGTCGTCAAAGTTCGAGATAAGCAATGTACGCAGAAATATTTCCTGCCCGTTCGACGATTAGGAGCGTCCATTGTTGTTCCTATCGAGTGCATTTTGCATTCCAAGTTCAAGGTTAACGTTTCGAACAAGAGGAGAAACTCGCCTGGTTCGATCTACGAGAGCCTGCGGGCAGTTAAGCGAGCCGGATCGTTTCAGTTAAACGAACTAAGTCTACTTGGACAGGTCAGACCTTCTGAGACCAAAATTTCAGTCAGAAACTCCGCACAGTGGGACATTTAATCTCAGAACTCTACTCAGCATCGATTCTAACCTGCAAATTAGTAAATAAATTACCTCCTGCGTTTCGTTGGCGCTTGCAAAAGTTTGACCACCGATTTCATTGTGAAATAATTTTAATTTCAACTTGGGGAATCCAAAACGATAACCGAAGCTATCGATCGCAACAGAGAACTCGATTTAATCATCGATCCCTAATTTGTTATTATCTGTAGTTAAAACGACTTCTAATCAAACTATTTCACTCTACTCAGCGTCGATTCTAACCTGCAAATAAATAAATAAATTACCTCGTGCAAGTGTTCGATTCCTTTGTGGAATAATTTCAATTTCAACTTGGGGAATCCAAGACCACGATGATCTACACTATCGATCGCAACAGAGAACTCGATATAATCATCGATCCCTAATTTGTAATTATCAATAGTTGAAACGACTTCTAAATCAATTTTATTTATTTTTAATTTATTAATTTATTTAACGCGTATAGAATTGTTAAGTATTTTCTATAAGATGGAACTTTAGTGACTTCGACTTGGATTTGGACTCACTAGAGTTCCAAACTAGCGGCCATCTTGGAATCGAGTCGACTCGACGCATTTTCAGCTCCGATTCTAACCTGCAAATTAGTAAATAAATTACCTCGTGCGTTTCGTTGACTCTTCCAAGCGTTTCACCACCGATTTCATTGTGAAATAATTTTAATTTCAACTTGGGGAATCCAAGACCACGATAACCTACACTATCGATCGCAACAGAGAACTCGATATAATCATCGATCCCTAATTTGTAATTATCAATAGTTGAAACGACTTCTAAATCAATTTTATTTATTTTTAATTTATTAATTTATTTAACGCGTATAGAATTGTTAAGTATTTTCTATAAGATGGAACTTTAGTGACTTCGACTTGGATTTGGACTCACTAGAGTTCCAAACTAGCGGCCATCTTGGAATCGAGTCGACTCGAATTTTCTGCGTCGTCGCGAAAAGTGAACGAGTCGTTCCGGCGATTAGTTTTTAGCGTTTCACCCTGTATACGCGTGCACGGCTCGAAGCATAGCGAAACGGAGCTCCGTCGCTGTTATCGAAGACCAGAAGCTCCATTGTTGCGCGAGACGAATCGGTGACGAGACGCGGAGTCGCGGAGGCGTAGTGCCGCGACCCCGATTAATCATTCCGGGACGAAGAAAATACGCGATCGACGCCTGCACCGAACCCGCGGAGTCTTCGTCTCGGCCTCGGTTGCGAAACTGGGGTGGCCTGGGACCAGGGCTGCGTCCAAACACGAGCTAAATCATTATCTGAACAAACCTCTCCCAACGATCGACGCGAAACGAACTCGAACTAAATCTGATAATAACATGTTCCAACAATAAAAATTCTAAATTCTTATTGTACTACTTTGGAGCTCTCTACGGGGACTATTGCGTCTTTCCAAAAGTGTGCATTTAGACCTCTTCAAGGTTTTATTCTTGTGTCGTTTACCCCTTCCGCGTTAACATTGCCTTTCTAATCTTATTTTGACTATTATGGTCTATGTTTTTTTACGCTAGTGGAGCTTCTTGTTTATTAATATATATATCAAATTTTAAAATTTGTGAAAAATTCAGAAATTTGCCCCACACGAGTAAATGAAATATAGACAGTGTCATCTTTTGTGTTTGAATTATTCTTCGAAAAGTTTGAAACGCAAATAGGCGATCGAGCATTTCGCAGACCGGACACAGACGTCCATTTTGGTGTCCTCGTCGAGTATGATTCACAGTACTCCCGTAGTCACCCTATAATTCGTACCGTCGTTCGAGAATGTTTCACGATATAATTAAAATTATCGTGTAGCTGCTGATAATTTCGCCTACTTTCACCCAGTACCAATATCGTGGCCACGGTTTCACGTAATCAGCCATCGTTCATAAACGTGATCACCTCGTAGTAACAGCTTAACCAAGAAACGAGATCCAAAGGTACACGAAGAGGAGAAAACACTAACTGCTACCAATGTTTTCACGTGACTCGAAAACACCTGTATTTATCACACGTTTTTTATTACAGTCGAGAATAAATGTGTGTGAATTTTCCTTAAAATGGCGTACGTTTTTCTTTGGAGAAACTCAGCACTGGTATTGTGACTTTTCGAAAATATTTCGGTCAGCCTCGAACTCGCTGACGATTACGAACCGGAGAACACGCGGTACACCTGAACTTTGGCCCCGCGAACCGTCGAGTCACAGTCCTCGCGTGACCTTCGCTATCGTCGAAAACTACGTGTGTGTGTGTGTGTGTGAATCGAGCGATGCATTCGAGATTTCGCCAAAAAAATTCTAACAAGCAAAATACTTTAAAGTTACTACAGTGCTCTATCATTATTTTGGAAATCTCTGGGTGCAATTTTGTAGAAACTCTGTAGGATCCGCCATGTTGGATCCGCGAAGAAACTCGGTACAACAAAAATCCACCGCACGAAGGGTTATAATCGCAACAAATTAATAAATTGAAACACTTGGAACGAGTCTCAATGCTTATAATTGGTCCAATCAACTATTTAACGCTTCGATTCTAATGTAATTTTAAAAATGGTGGATCTCCACCGCACGAAGGGTTATAATCGCAACAAATTAATAAATTGAAACACTTGGAACGAGTCTCAATGCTTATAATTTGTCCAATCAACTATTTAACGCTTCGATTCTAATGTAATTTTAAAAATGGTGGATCTCCACCGCACGAAGGGTTATAATCGCAACAAATTAATAAATTAAAACACTTGGAAGGAGTCTCAATGTTTATAATTTGTCCAACGAACTATTTAATGCTTCGATTCTAATGTAATTTAAAAAATGGTGGATCTCCACCGCACGAAGGGTTATAATCGCAACAAATTAATAAATTAAAACATTTGGAACGAGTCTCAATGTTTATAATTTGTCCAATCAACTATTTAACGCTTCTATTCTAATGTAATTTTAAAAATGGTGGATGGATCTTGTTAAAAACATGTAGTAAAAGTTACTTTTGCTTTGTGTGGTTGGCTACATTGATGTATGTCCTCTTGCTTATGTTTTTTCGTGTGTCGATGGTCGAGTGTATGTGTATGTATGTGCATAGTCCTTTTGTTTGTTACCTTTCTTTTATCTTCTAAATTAATAAACAAATTGAGTTTATTTCCTTCAATTCTAACAGATCCAGACAGGAGAAAATGGCTGACGCTAATAATTGAATGGATAGACATGTATGTTCGACCAGTTAATTAAGGGAACAACGATGTGAAAAATTGTCGAAAGATGGCGAGTTTCTCCCCTCCTGCGTGCGTTTCGTGCAACGTCGGTCGAAGAAACGAGGGTAACGTTCTTCGTGGAAACGGTAGCGGGAGATTCCGACTGGCAGACCGAGCGGAAGACGTTTTGTACATCGGGGCCAGAGGTTGACCTCTTATCTCGTTGGCCCCATAAAAACGCGCTCTGTTATCCGCAACGTAAGCGACCAAGACGGCGCATATCGATGCGGTTTACGACGAGATTTTCAGAGATTGAATAGCCTCTTTATCTCGACCTCTCTGATCCTCGTCCTCATCTGCCCTGCAACACTTATTCGCTCATTCCAGTTTTGTCTCGCTTATTGCTCCTCTATTGTCACTCGATTCGTGAAACCAGAGACTATCAAAAGGGGGCAAATCGTAAAAAAGTCGTTGATTTCTGTTGGATATTATATAGAAAACTAGTTTATCGATGAATTAGCGACATCTCACGTCGGAATTTACATATGTTTTGGCCCACTCTGTCTCTAATTATACGTGTGTAAAGACCGCCATTAGTCGAGTACTATTAGCCAACTGTGTCGATATTCTCTGTGTCTAGCGTACCTTATATTTCTATGTTAAACGTATAAAAATTTATTCATTTTATATAACCTGCTATATCAAACGTTTGTAAGGTATTGTGGTTGCTAATGACCCTAATGGGTTGATGCAACAGTAAAAATTAAATAAAAAAAATTATTTGTGGCATAGAACCCTGTGCACTAAATACTCCAACAATTTCTAGCATTGCTTACTCGTGGAATACATCGAATTTCCGGTTATAAAGAAAAGCAAAATGGTGATTCTGTGAGTTTGATTGATTCTCAAGATCGTTGCGATTATGGTTACGCGAGGGGAGGAACAGGTCGGATCGATCCTGTTGAATACGAAACAACGAATGGCGGACCCTTCTCGGGATGATGCGTGGGGAACAGCGGGACCATTGTAAAAAGATCGCGGAGGCCCTTCCGGGGAAACAAAGTTGCCTTTCTTTGACCGGAGTCGAGAACAAGGCGCCTTCGTCGCTTCCACGGTGCAGAAGGCCAGGTGCTTCCAAAGTTTTTTACTTCCCGACAGATTGCACGGAGAACAATTCGAAAACGAAACCAAATGGTTAACCAAAGTGTCTAGACTCGAAGATCAACGATAAAAATTGAAGATAATTGGGAATTTTTTGGGACCAAAATGGCGGGAAATAGTTTGAAAACGAAATCAAATAGTTACTAAAGTGTCTAGACTCGAAGATCAACGATAAAAATTGAAGATAATTGGGAATTTTTTGGGACCAAAATGGCGGGAAATAGTTTGAAAACGAAATCAAATGGTTAACCAAAGTGTCTAGACTCGAAGATCAACGATAAAAACTGAAGATAATTGGGTAAAATTCTTTGGTACCAAAATGGCGGGAAACAATTCGAAAACGAAATCAAACGGTTACCAAAGTATCTAGACTCGAAGATCAACGATAAAAACTGAAGATAATTGGGTAAAATTCTTTGGTACCAAAATGGCGGGAAACAATTCGAAAACGAAATCAAACGGTTACCAAAGTGTCTAGACTCGAAGATCAACGATAAAAACTGAAGATAATTGGGTAAAATTCTTCGGTACCAAAATGGCGGGAAACAATTCGAAAACGAAATCAAACGCTTATCAAAGTATCTAGACTCGAAGATCAACGATAAAAATTGAAGATAATTGGGAATTTTTTGGGACCAAAATGGCGGGAAACAATTCGAAAAAGAAACCAAACGGTTGCCAAAGTATCTAAACTCGAAGATCAACGATAAAAGCTGTAGATAATTGGGTAAAATTCTTTGGTACCAAAATGGCGGGAAACAATTCAAAAAAGAAATCAAACTGTTACCAAAGTATCTGAACTCGAAGATCAACGACTGAAGCTAAAAATAATCAAAATGGCGGTTTCGAAGAACGTTGAAATATTATGCGAGTAACAGTGTAATATAAACAAGTTCCAAACATTGTTTATTTACGTGGTATAATATTATTTATCATGGTCGTTGTGTTGTTAATTCTTTTAAAATAGATTTTGACGCTACCTTGTAACGCGCGGCTGTGAAAAAAAGCGATCGACTACGAACGGTAGCGTAGTTCTATAACGGGGATAAAAACAAGATAATTACGTGAAATGTTAAAGGGTTAAGAGATAATCGCCGAGTCACGAAACGCACGAATGTGTGTGCGTTCGCAATATTGGATCACCGAGGAGGAATACGCGATGAGCGATAACCGGAGTGAAAAAGTAGAAAAGCTGACCCGTCTCCGTTCTCGGATTTCGTTTTGGCATTTAAAGAGGCGCCCGACACGCTGAGGTGCCTCGGACCCGATAGAAGATGATAAGACGATAAGGCGATACGGGCTGGCACGCGACCACGATACGGCACGACGTTCGTCCTCCTCGAGGAGGCGCGAACGACTGACGCTGTCAGGTGAATTCGCTCAACGCTACCACCACAGACACTTACTGTGTGTTTGTAGCAAAGAGATTGAAACGATAGACACGTGAAAAAATATAGAATGGAGTTTATTGATTTTCTTACGGGAAAGTTACGGTCAATTTTCAAGACTTAAGTCGAATAAATTTTTTACTTTTCCTAAAAATTACAAATGGGGTTGACTGCTTTGGTAGTACTGGTGTTAGGTATAGTTTAAATTGTGTTTTGGGGTCTTTCGATTAAAAAAATGTATTCCTTCTTCTGTCATGAATCAGTTACGTAATTCTTGTGTTGATTTTATTTTGGATTCTGGTCGTTGTATTACTGTTTTCAAAAAAGTGTTAATAAGTATGCGTGAATAGTTGTAGATCGAGGAACGAAAGTAGCTTTTATCGATTTGTGTATGATTACTAGCTTGGGAGATGTTTGTTCATTGATTCTTATAAATTTTAATTCTGAACAAAACTGCAGAATGCACTTAACACTTTAAAAGTGAAATACACGAAGATACTAGGAATATTATTATAAAGAATTATAAATACAACCTCAACAAACGTAATAAATTGAATGTACGTTGAAATGATAGATCACGCGCACGTGACAGTGGCCAAAGTCTACTAACTCGCGAAGTCACGTATACGTGAGAGCGGCCGTCAAAGTGTTAACATGCAAAAATATGGGAAGTACGTAAGATACGAATTATTGTATTTGGAGAGTTGAGACAACCCTCTTGAATGCTTCCATTTCATTAACAAGTGATTGAAAATGTTTAAAATTCTGTTGTGATTTAATTTGTGATTATTAACAGTGTATTTTGATATCAATAGAGTTGGTGAAACTCGAATGAGGAACTATGTGTCGACGGTGCACCGAGATACTGTTAGAAAATCCTCCAGGCAGTAAATCACTCTTCATCTCGGAGTTAATGGGGTAGTAAAAAGAAAAGCTCGTAAAAACTACGGGTACGAGTGCTCAGGAACTAGATGACGAGACTGCGTCTTTTAATGGGGTCGGGGCCCGTTCAACGTTAATAAATAAACAAATAAATCTCAAAGGGGATCGTCTGCCGAGATCGTCTTGCTACTTTCCTCGAAATCATTCGATCCTTGTACGAAGAGAGAATTAACTTGTCCAGAGGGATTTTCATTTGGTTCGTTTTCGTGAAATTATTAGGAATCTCGTTTTCTCGAATCTTTAGGGAATCGTCATTTTACTGGCTAACTAATTCCAATTGGTAATAATAAACAATACAAATATATTTATATTTAAAACAAAAAATGGTGAAAAGATTGACTCGTTTCTCAGAAAAAAATTGACTTTGATTGTAAATAGTGTGAGATTATAAAATTTCGAGACTTTCAAGATGAAATCGTCAGATATAATAAAATTTGATTGGTTAAAAATATTGGAAAAATGATGAAACGTTCTACAAACATGTAGAATTAATACTGTATTAGAAATTTAGAAAAAGATTGACCCGTTTCTCAGAAAAAAATTGACTTTGATTGGAAATAGTGTGAGAATGTAAAATTTCGAGACTTTCAAGATGAAATCGTCAGATATAACAAAATTTGATTGGTTAAAAATATTGGAAAAATGATGAAACGTTCTACAAACATGTAGAATTAATACTGTATTAGAAATTTAGAAAAAGATTGACCCGTTTCTCAGAAAAAAATTGACTTTGATTGGAAATAGTGTGAGAATGTAAAATTTCGAGACTTTCAAGATGAAATCGTCAGATATAACAAAATTTGATTGGTTAAAAATATTGGAAAAATGGTGAAACGTTCTACAAACATGTAAAATTAATACTGTATTAGAAATTTAGAAAAAGATTGACCCGTTTCTCAGAAAAAAATTGACTTTGATTGGAAATAGTGTGAGAATGTAAAATTTCGAGACTTTCAAGATGAAATCGTCAAATATAACAAAATTTGATTGGTTAAAAATATTGGAAAAATGGTGAAACGTTCTACAAACATGTAAAATTAATACTGTATTAGAAATTTAGAAAAAAATTGACTCGTTTCTCAGGGAAAAATTGATTTTGATTGGAAATAGTGTGAGAATGTAAAATTTCGAGACTTTCAAGATGAAATCGTCAGATATAACAAAATTTGATTGGTTAAAAATTTTGAAAAAATGGTGAAACGTTCTACAAACATGTAAAATTAATACTGTATTAGAAATTTAGAAAAAAATTGACCCGTTTCTTAGGGAAAAATTGATTTTGATTGGAAATAGTGTGAGAATGTAAAATTTCGAGACTTTCAAGATGAAATCTAAAATATAACAAAATTTGATTGGTTAGAAATATCGTGAGAAAATAGTATTGGAAAAAGGGTAAAACTACCCTGTTGGGCGGTAATGTCGATCGACGAATACTCGATCGAGAACGAGAATACGAATCTCCCAGCGTACGAGGAACGACGAGATATCGCGTTCAAGTTGAAGAAGGAGGATCTGGAGAGGGGGAGGGGTCGGTAACCCCCATTTATCTCGGCGGCTTTCCTCTCCTTTATCTTTGACGTCGTTCGAAACGAATCTCAAAACCGTGAATTTATAGGCCGCTTCGCGTTCCATTTAACCCTCGAACCGCGGACCACCGAGGTTGGGTCACTTTTGACCCCTGGGAAACCTCGCTTTTATTCGTTCATTTATCTCGACGACCAACGAATCGAAAGCCAAGCAAGTTCGTTCAATTTCCCCCACTCTTTTCCCCAGTCCCAATTTTGGCGCAATCAACGAAGCTCAAATCTATGCACAAATTTGCAATAACACATGAAAATTAAACAACACATATAGAAATATAGAGATTAAACTAACTTAGATCTAATCCCTGGGAAATATTGCTTTTATTCGTTCATTTATTTCGACGACCAACGAATCGAAAGCCAAGTGCGTTCTTTCAATTTCCCCCACTCTTTTCCCCAGTCCCAATTTTGGTGTAATTGTTGACAATGGAGCTCAAATCTATGCACAAATTTGCAACAATGCAAGAAAATTAAACAATATAGAAATATAGAAATATAGAGATATACAAAATATAGAGAAATATAGAGATTATTAAAAATTACCCTTTGATAAAATGAAGAGACATTAGTAAAAATAAAAACGTAAAAAAGTGAGCATGAATAAAAATTCTAAGCATGATTGGCGAAATGGGATTCCCACATCCGGAGAATATTGAACTTTTCGTTTACTTCCAAATCGCGTGATCAGGGTGCCCAATTTGATAATTGCACCGGGTCACTGGCAACCCAAGCGCCGTCCCTGAGCGCTAATATAGATACAACCTAATTAGAGCAAACGATATTAATAATAGTCTAAAAGTGTCGTAGGAAGGATTGAACACATCGATGTTGTTACAAAATTCGTTATCGTTAATACATAACCGGTTGATAGTCACGATTATGTATCTCCAACATTATTTCATACTTCGAGTACGTAGGAAACCAGATAATAGAAGCGTGTTTTAAATAAATTCTGACTAACGTTTTCGTACAGTGTCGCGATAGCACGAATAATTTTTAAATCAGAAAAACTTTTCTTCTCGTAGTAATATCTTGGACGGGTTAGAAACACGTTTCGGAGTTCATTAACTGGCCCGATATATTAAATCTGATGCCTCGAGTCTTTTTTAGGAGCTGTCGGGGTCGAAGTTAGCTCAAGATCGCTTTTCACCCCCTTCGTTCGGGGTCTCGCGTGCCCCGCGGGCCAGTCTCTCGCGCTACTCGGCGAAGGGTCGTAATAATTGGCGGGTCCCCAGAACGCATGGCCCATTTTTCTTTCCCGAACCACGGTCCGGGGAAAGTTAATGGGGCCAGACGGATCCGGGACCCGGGGGTGAACGATTCTCGGTCCGTTTTTGGTAAAAAACACGACGGGAACCCGATACGTATTCCCGCGAGTCGAACGGATTCGAATCCTCTCTCGGAGGCAACTTTTTTCGGGAATCGGAGCACTTTTGGTCCTCACGATCCGCAATCTCCATATACAAAATATATAAAACCGAAAAATTAGGTGTAAATGATCTATCGAAAGAAAAAAAATCGGTTAATAGTAACCAAGGTACCCGATTGAAAAAGTTAGGTTACAACCAAGCGTGAAAACGTTCGTTGACAATGTAAAAGGCGAGATTCGAGCAGTTGCCAACCTATGTAACTATGTGTGTTGGGAAACAACGGGGCAGGGAAATGGCAAATACTACGGGGATAGTTTCGAGCGACGTACCGGTTGGTTTCCGGTACGGTTTATGGCTCGTTGGTGTACGGTGTACCCTTCTTTCTCCCCGAGAACCTCAGCCCCGTGCACCCGGTGCCTCGAACGGTCGGCATTGTTTCCGTCTTCGAGGCTACGTCGCTAATGATTCAACCACGGGCCGTTTTTTCCCCTCTTCTTTTCCTTTTTCTTCACCCTCTGCAAGCAAGCTTTAATATTTGCTTTCGTTCCTTCTTTGGAATTTGTCCCGGCACCGGTCGCACGTACACCGAGATTCTCGCGTTCTCTTTGAGGCCCCTCGGCCGACCGCGACAAATGTCGCCAACCTGACAAATGGCGGGCAACGTCCAAATTCTCTCCACGATATTTACAAAGTTAATATTTTTATTAAAGTACGGAATAATAATGTGTTTATTTGGATTGTGCAATTGGTTATCGCGCCCAGAAAATTTCGCATTTCTACGTTACATTGTGCAATAATGGCGATAACGCGTTTCTACGTCGATTACAAAACTCGTTGCTATTTTTGGACGGCCCGGGGCCGAATGTTTTTACGAGAATTCGAATTTCATCGATTCGAGGGCAATTCAAATTCATAAATTTTAGATTCTATTTTAGAATCCTTTTGGGATGTTGCAATTGCCCAAATAACGCTTCAGTTTTCTTTTCGTGGCAATTTACCACTTCAGATTCAAAATATAAATAACAATAAGGGTAGTTTAACATTGAAAATTCTCTGTTTCAAATTTTGAGATTTCGAGGACTCGAAGATTCTTTAAACGTAAAATGCATCGAATCTCGAGTTCTCGCGTTCCGAATTGGCCCCTGAAAACTCGAACGACAGATATACGTTGCAACGAGAACCCCCATCTGGGGAAGACCCGAACAGGTTCGTTTCTGCGGCTCTCGTGAAAAGTGTCAGCCGTCACGAGCCGCGAAACAACAAAACACAGACTGCGTGGCGTAACACGAGAAGGGAAACTAATCGCGCCGCGGGACACATTTTTTTTTCCTCTCCTTTTCCATCCAGTTTCTGTCCAAGGGCTCTTTCTTCCCCAGTTCCAAGCATGGTTAAGCGCCACGCTCGAAACCATTAGGCTCTTTTACGACGGTCCGTCTCTCGCGAACGTAACAACGGACAATGGCGCCAGCCCGACGAGTCCGGAAAAATGATCCACGCGACACTATTGCACTTTTCTGGACCGATCAGTGCACCCCTCACCCGCTTCAACTCCGTTGTACTTTCTTTCTCGTCGCGAAGCAACCTTCGTACGGTTCGTTTTAACTTCGACCTTAACGTCGAACGCCCACCGATACAATACGAAATGTTACGCAATCTCGAGATAACCAAGTGACCGTAAACGCCAGTGAGTAAGCAACCTTCGACGAAATTCGATGGTACTTCGTTCGAAAGCTCGTCGAAATATATCGAAATTCTGTCTTTCAGGAAAATACGAGGGACACCCTATATAAATAAAACATAGATGAAGCAGTAACACAATTACAAGCTTCGAGATCTCTTGCAATTTTTGTACATTATTGTTAATGAAGATCGTGACAAATAGTGAACACCTTTGGACTATCAGTTAACCGGGCAATGTTTGTCCAAGAGTCTTCAAAACTCGAGTACTCTTAACTAAATAAATATATTGTAAAAACGTTGTATATTATATCGTATTATATCAAATTTTGTTATATAATTACTAATAAAAATTGTAACAAAAATTTCGGACACCTATCAGTTAAGCGGGTAACGTTTGTTTACAAGCTCCGAGATCTCTTGCAATTTTCCTATATTATTGCTAATGAAGATCGTGACAAATGGTGAACACCTTTGGACTATCAGTTAACCGGGCAATGTTTGTCCAAGAATCTTCAGAGCTCAAATACTCTTAACTAAATAAATATATTGTAAAAACGTTGTATATTATATCGTATTATATCAAATTTTGTTATATAATTACTAATAAAAATTGTAACAAAAATTTCGGACACCTATCAGTTAAGCGGGTAACGTTTGTTTACAAGCTCCGAGATCTCTTGCAATTTTCCTATATTATTGCTAATGAAGATCGTGACAAATGGTGAACACCTTTGGACTATCAGTTAACCGGGCAATGTTTGTCCAAGAATCTTCAGAGCTCAAATACTCTTAACTAAATAAATATATTGTAAAAACGTTGTATATTATATCGTACTATATCAAATTTTGTAATATCATAACTGATGAAAATTCTAACAGAGATTTCAAACACCTATCAGTTAAGCGGGTAGCATTCATTTAGAAGCTCCGAGATCTCTTGCAATTTTGCTACATTATTGCCAACGAAAATCGTGACGGAAATGGTGAACACCTTTGGACTATCAGTTAACCGGGCAATGATTGTCCAAGAGTCTTCACAACTCGAGTACTCTTAACCAAATAAATATATTGTAAAAACAGTGTATATTACATCGTACTATATCAAATTTTGTTACATCATTACCGATGAAAATTCTAACAGAAATTTTAAACACCTATCAGTTAAGCGGGTAACGTTTGTTTACGGGCTCTGACGATCTTACGAGACTCGTCAGAGCTCGAGTATTCTTAACTAAGTAAATATATTGTAAAAACGTTATATCAAATTTCGTTGCTGGAAGTTCGTGTATATCGTCGCGATCGAGGAGTATCGATTTACTAATCTTCTGTGACTCGGTTTGCCGAGTCGAGAATCGGTGGACGAGAGAGCAAGAAACAGAGGGGGGCAAAGGAGGGAGGGGAACGCGTGAAGTCAACGACGGGAGTGGAGGGGTTTGGGGGAGGGGAGCGGCAATAAATCAGTCGTCGAGAGGTCGGAGGTCGTCAGCGGTGCCCCACTATATTCACATCGAGGGCGTAATGGGGTATTAAGTCGAGAGGATTTTCGAGTTAATTTTCGTGGCTCGGGTCGCAGCTGCGGATGAGAGACGGTTATTAGTTTCGACCGATACGAGTCACCGACCGTCGTTTTCCTCGTCGCTTCTCGTTCGTTATTCCCCGACTTAATTAATCGTACCTAGACGAAATCGGCGTATCGAGCATCTAAAAATAAACGACCGTTTTTTTTTTCGTTCTCTTTTTTTCTAAATAGACGGTCGTAAAGCGTATTCGATGAAATTACCTACCGGTTACCAAGATAAACACTTTCGAGAGATAGGCACGAAATTGGTATAAAAGAAGATAACAAAACATTTTTCCAGTAGTCGGTCGCCGAGCGTTAATAGAGTGTCAAGTGGAGTCTCGTATTTGGTTTGGCCTCACGCCCCCCCAAATTGGCCCGTACAGTGTACAATAATTATCTTTCTCATTTTCTGGAATTTTGGATTTATTATTTTTTTTTTATATATAGTGTGACTCTTCTTCGATCTCGAGTGTTGCTTTTTGGTCGGAGGGGTTTCGTATCGCCATTGTTCGCAGCTTTCGCGCGTGGAAAGGTCACGCGCCGACGTACCCGTTAAAGCAAACAAATAAACGACCTTTGCAGAGCTTTCGTGGCCCAGAAAACCGAGAAACAAGAGCGAAAGCAACCCGTTCTGGCCGCATCACACCCCTTTGTTTTTCTACAAACGAGACACGTTCGGTGTTTACAGCCTGGTCGAGAGATTAACGCGAAAGGTTACCAACAATCGCATCGGTCACATTCTCCAACAGTACACATCCCGTTCGAACGTGCTCCAAATCCTTGCCTTTTGCTAAATATTGCCTCGTAACGCGTGGTGACCAAACAGTCAAACTTTCACCAACAACCCTTTGACAGTTATACTTACTTTTCTGCTTGGACGATCCCTAATCCAATCGTTTTAAATGTATCGCGATCGAGAAACAAAAATTTGCCCGAAAACATAGAAATAAATGTGCACGCGTGTATCATGAATTTTTTAAACGAATAGACGAGATTTTTGGCGCGAAGAAATATTTAAATTACTAGCAAGATGGCGGAGTAGAGGTAAGTTCTATGTGAAATTGGCGGTATTTAATGGTCAAACGAAGAAACGTGAATGGATTTGTTGGATAACCTAATATTTCTCGACACTTTAAATGTTAATTATTGTTTCATTTTCGATAAGTTTGGAGGTATGTGTGTAGAATCTTTTCTTGAGTGATGTTCGTAGACAGGGTCGGATTAAGGTTTTTAAGGAAGGATTAAAGGCCCCTTGATAAGGAAAATAGAAAATGGCGGGATTTGTAGATATTCTTGGAAGAGAATTCTCGTTGAGAATATCGAAATTTCAATGCTAGACTAGGCCAGATTTAATTGGAAATGCAAGAACAGACACTTTTAGTCGAATTTATTTGGAATACCCAATATATACCCTGGCTATTAACCCTTTGCACTCCTATGTCGAGTGTGGTTCGAAGGAGCTCCTTCGTCAAGCCCCACTCGACATTTCTTCAAGTCCAAACCAAAGAGATATCGTACACTTGAAAATTACAAAAAACAACAACAGTGTAAATAAAACAGATATTTTAGCAGGTAAATTTCAAATAAAACACTTAAAGGCTGCTGGTAACAAAATTGAAATATAATTCGGGAGTGCAAAGGGTTAAATTTGCATAAATTCGAAAAGCAAAGACCTTTCTTTTGATGGAAGGGGCCCCCCGTCAAACCAGTTAAAATTTAGATAATAAATTTTTTTAATCGGCCCAAAGAGGTCAAGCCTCCCCCTATCCGCCATCTTAACACCCCCCTTGAACATTAAACCGTGATCGAGGCCTGTATTTCGATAAATTCGTTCGCGAAGAGGGAAAAGTAACGTTTCGAGAGCGAAATTTCAGGAAAGGACGGCTCGTGCGCGAACTCGGAAGTAAGGGGCCCGCAAAGAAAAGGAAGAAATGAGGGGGGGGGGAGCGTGAAAGAGGGAGAGAATGGAAATTGTTTGCATTGCAGGCAAGCGAGCAGACAAGCCAGGCAACGAAGCGGGCGGGCAGGTTTACGGTACTCCGTTGGCCTGCCGGCGAACAGCAGTTCTGACGTCACATCCTGCGCGGGCGGACATCCGGTTTCGTTGCCGGACTCCTGTCCCAGAGCGATAACAAAATCTACGTTTGTTAAGAGACGAGAAAGAAACCGAGAGAGCGAGACGAAACGATTCCCGCTACCCTTTTCACGTGACCAGAACGTTTTCGTCGTTTTTCCACGTTTCCCCGGTTACTTTCGTTCCTGTTTCGCGAATCGACCAAAGGGGGCTCCCACGGGAGGCTTCCGCGAAGTTCGACGACCGCTATATTCTATGCACGACTGTAAAAATTGGGAATCCCTCGCGCAACGATGCTGGTGAATTAATGTAATTTAATTTGCTCCACAATTACAAGTTCCAGATTACACTCGTCGTCGAGTCTCATACGTTGAAATCGTCACATTTTTATATTGGTATTCGTAAAACAAAATTAAATACCAGAGCAGTAAAAATTTAATAATTTCTGATAAAACTTGTTAAAGATTTAAATTTTCTATAAGAGAGGGAATATGGTATAAAAAAAAGTTATTTAATAACAAGAATAATTTTCATACATCCAATGAAAATTATTAATAAACGCTTATTTCCATTGAATTAAACATTTCTTCGCGTGTCTATAGTTTTAATCTCTTTGATGCAAATTAAAAAAGGAGTACACTATAATAATAGGTAATTCTGATATTAAATCGTACGTTAACGATGGCGATGGGGGGAGTAAAATATTTATGGATCGTAATGGATCTTGAGAAATAATTTTAGAAAAGTTTCAAGAAGATGGCGGGGAAGAGGAGAGACGTCGACACGCGAGAGACGTAAATCCATCGTTGGGAATCCCATCGGGATTAACCGATGGACAGGACCGAAGTTTCGGATCCTTCCGCCTCTTTTCGACGTCCTTTGCGCAGGATACGTGGTCGCGCGCTGAAACGTTTCCACCGGACCAGCCGTGCGGAAAGGGGCGATCGCAAATATTTGCCTCGTTATTATTTTATGGCGGTGCTTTCGACACGCTGGATTAACCATTTACGATCCACCCTTCATCGTTCCTCCGTGGACGAAAAATCTGCGACCCTCTCGTCGGGCTTCCCTCGACAAACGTAATCGGGACCGATTACATCCGGGTCTTTTCTCATTCTCGATGTTTGAACGATTTTCTCGGATCAATTTTTACTGAAACAGTTCTTTCTACCAACCCTTTACGCGATTTTTGCATAAGCACAAGTCATGTGCGGGAAGCTTTTTCTCGCCTCAAATAACACACATGTTGAACGCTCATGGGCGTTCAACGCACACAGTCGACCGATCGACCGAGCGTCCATAGTTAATTCGTCGAACATTGAATTTACTTTGTTTCCATACAAGCTCGGTATACATTTGTATTTAAAACGTTTCGATAGATCCATCAACAAAGTGTAAACATATTAATATCATACGAGGTTCAGAGTGAATATTTTAATTCGACACTGTCTGTAACTCATAACCCATTTTCCCCGCAATGAAACCTCGAATAAATTTCCATCGAGACACCGTTCTCCCGAGAACGAATGCTCGATCCTCCGGCGTGATTTTTCCAGTCGATAACCCGCACGTTTCTCTGTACCCTTCTCGATTTCTCGCTTCTCCCGTTCGGCGAACAAAGTTCGCGCATGAAACGGTTACGATTTCATCGGATCTGCGAGTCAGCTCACCGGGAGTCGTAACACGAGTCGTTCGAGCCGCGATGCACAGATGGCATTAGCTCGCGGAACTTTGGTACGGCGATACAGCAGAGATGGTTACGATTTGGTTACGGTTTACGATTCGCCAAACCACCTCGTACGCGTTCCGGGATCGTCTTACGCCGCGACGGGGTCGAATTCGCCTTCTGTTCGTACCGCCGGCCAGATCGATAACAAATTTCTCGCCAACTGAACGTCTGCGTGCGTCTTGGGATCCCGACTATTCGTTCTGGAAATTTTTGACCCGTTTCCAGTAATTACGCGAGCAAACAAACAACGTTTCATTCGTCTGTGCTTCGTTGGAGTCAATTTTGCAATGGATTATAATACATCATATATGTTAAATTTTAATATATCATATATGTTAAATTTTAATATATCATACATGTTAAATTTTAATATCCTGCAGTTTAATTCTTTCCCATTCTCCGTTGCAATGTTCAATTTTTACTATAAAACTAAATACAATTATTAATAGTTTTCACTGGATATATGAAAACTAATTATTCTTATTATTAAATAACTTTTTTTTAGGTCTGGGTTAGGTTACATTCGTCTCGAACGAACTAGCGTTCACACTGCGCATCGACCAAAGGCGTCAACGTATAATTCCAGAATAAATATTAGAAATACCGTCACCTGCGATCTATTTTATACAAACAAACATTTCTAATGTCCCTTCGATGGCTATTTAAAACGTACACATGAAAGAGAACACGATCTACGAAATTACAATTAAATAATATCGACTGGTGGCGGCCATATTGGATTGTCAATAGACAGACCCTGGCGGCCATGTTTGTTTCCCGCGAACGCGTTATATAACGGACAAATAAAGCGAATAATCGTCGCGGAGCGGAAGGGAAGCGTCCGATCGGTTCGTGGAAGGATCCTGAGGACGGAATATTTAAACAGACGTCGTTTCGGACGATCGAGATCGCATCGTGCGCGTCTGGCGCGCGCAGATAACCGTCCGCGAGCGTCGGGGGCGTTTTAGGGGCGGTTTTCGTTCCTATGGGACCCGCGACTCCGTGCATCCTTCCCGCGGGAGCACATCGACGTCGAACAATAACGTTTCGCCGGTTTGGAAACCAGCCTCGTCGACTCCGTTCGACCGATAACGCCCGCATGCGCGGCAAACCGTACGAAAGGACAGCCGTGCACGACTTTGGCCCCAACTTCGTTTCCGTTCTCGAACTCGCATGGGAAAATAACCGGCTTTTTTCAGTTTTTTTTTCCCCCCGGCTCTTATCAACGACCACCTACCGACGGATCACCGTGCTTCGACTACGGAACGTGCGAAGCACACGCGTGTCCGTTCTTCGCGATTGTTCAGCTGTCTCCGACGGGGCGACCAACAGGGGGGGAAAAAAAACGTTTCTTTGCGTTTGCAAAGGACTCTCGCGCGCACCCCCATAAACGTGGCCGCAGGTGGCCACCCGTGGTTCAACCGCGATCCAAGGAGACGCGTTTCCTGGGTCTGGGAAACCGCAAGGTCGTGGTTCGATGGACGAAATTATTAGATATTTTGTATTTGGTTGCGAGGCTGGCAAAAAATTGATTTCTTTTTTAATTTTGTATAGTATTCGAGGGGTTCTACTCTGGAAGGTTTCGACTGTCCAAAGAGTCTAGCGAGATGTTAGGAACCAGCATGGTGGTTGAGACTGTGGGAGTAAATTTACGAACTTCGACAGAACTATTAGTTTGAGTTAATTTTCTAGGCTCCTTTTTTAAAAAGAAAATTAAAGCAGAATCTTGATACGTAAAGTGAACCAAATAAATTTAAACAATAAATAGAGTCTGCAGTGTAGAATTTCTAATAGATAAAATAGACGAATAGGATATAAACAAACATAGAACCAATTTTCTAGGTTCCTTTTTTAATGAGAAAATTAAAGCAGATTCTTGATACGTAAAGTGGCCCAAATAAATTTAGACAATAAATAGAGTCTGCAGTGCAGAATTTCTAATAGATAAAATAGACGAATAGGATATAAATAAACATAGAATCAATTTTCTAGGTTGCTTTCGATTTTTAAAGAGAAAATTAAAGCAAATTCTTGATACGTAAAGTGAGCCAAATAAATTTAGACAATAAGTAGAATCTACAGTGCACAATTTCTAATAGTTAAAATAGACGAATGGGATATAAATAAAAATAGAACCAATTTTCTAGGTTCCTTTTTTAATGAGAAAATTAAAGCAGATTCTTGATACGTAAAGTGAGCCAAATAAATTTAGACAATAAGTAGAGTCTACAGTGTAGAATTTCTAATAGATAAAATAGACAAATAGAGTATAAACAAACATAGAACCAAGCTACTTTTCTCGGCCAAGGAGGTTGAAAACAAAGTATAGGATCATTGTTTGAACCCAATGAATCGTTCTGTAAGGACTTGGTCTTTGATCCTAGGGGATTTGAGGGTGAAAGGAAGAATCGAAAGGCGTCGTTTGGGAAAACGATCGAGTCCGTTGAGGAGGAAAAACTGAGAGGGTAGGGGGCCAGATAGAAAGGAATGCTGGCCAGCAATGTCGCGGTTTATCTGCACGTCCTTGGCTAATCTCTGCCCGCGAAAGATTACCCTATCACTCGAGAGAGTTACGCTACGCCTCTGACGGTTCGTAGAGGTGGGCGTTTCTATCACCTCTATCGTCCGTGTCGCTCGTCTCACCTCGACGATCCCATTCATCGAAAGCTCTCTCTCCCTTTCTTTGCTACTTATTCCTCCTTTACGATCGATCTGACGCTCGTCGATCCTTAACAATTTCAATTTTGTTACCACCAGCTCCCAACGAGTTTAAGTGTTTTATTTGAAATTTACCTGCTAGAATATCTGTTTTATTTACACTGTTGTTGTGTTTTGTAGCTTTCAAGTGTACGGATATCTCTTTGGTTTGGACTTGAAAAAATGTCGAATGGTACTTGACATAAATGACTGTTTAAAATGAAATTTGAAATTGACTAAAAATTACAAAATACAGCAACAGTGTAAATGAAACAGATATTCGATTGAATTTATTTGTTCCTCTGTTTTAGTTAACGTAAACAAAATTGAAATATAATTCGGAGTGCAAAGGGTTAATGGAATTCTATTTTACGTCTGGGATCCTCTAATCTGCGAATAGTAACAATAACGAGAACGATGACGAGTTTGATACTAGCGTTGTTTAAAACAAAGGAGTTCTAAAACCTCAGATTTTATAATATGTACTTCGATACCAGAGTGACTTCCGGTCGAGTGCTTTTCTATGCTTGATCTGGTTTGTTAACGCTAGTTTTCTGTTTTCTGAGTCTCCCGTTTGTTGTTTATGCCCACGTGTTTTGTGGATTAAGAATAAAGTACGAATGAAAATGTTAGGAATTGTTTGGAAGTTATATAGATACTAGGAGCGAGCGAAAATCGGCGTCGAAGCGAAAAATCGACCGGAAAGCAATAATCGGACGAACGACATTCGCGTTCGAGGACGCCACGATAACGTGATTGCTCCGCGCAAACGTAACGAGCATGAGGTTCCCCTTTCTGCGTACTTTCTCGAACGTGTATATACAGGGTGTACGAGAAACAGTTACGGGAAAGCAAAAGAGAAATAAGTTACTTTTTAGCTCGTAATGACAGTAAAAACTACAGTTCTGAACTCTAAAAAAAGTTCTAGATCTAGATGATTTATATTTCTCTGACTTGTCGATCCAAGTTTTGACTGGACTTTCGATCATTTTTTATTTACTTGATTTACGCTGAAGTGTGTCAGACATTTTTGATAAAATAGTGTAAATTATTCTAGTAATGAAAATCTACAGTTTCTTAGTTATCTTTTTGTTTCCCTCCGTTCTCTTTGTAACATGTAAATGTGTATGCAAATTAAGTCGCGTTTCGCCTGACTCACTTCTTCGTACGCTGAGGCTAACGTTTCTACTCCGCGTGGTCGAAACCGTTACCGATTCACTAAACCATAATAGCCTCGTTCGATCAACGTATCATCCATTTTGAATCATCATATATTTTGAGATTGAACAATCCTGTGATTATTTTAGACGCGACCAATAACAGTTGGCGGAAAACAAAATTCCGACAATGAATTATAGACATTGATGGATTCGTAAAATGCGTGGAATCTCGAAATATTCCAATTGCATACAAATATTTGAGTCATTCAAGCTTTGGAATACTTGAACAAAGAAAAATTCAACGATCAATCCCAGATTTGAACTTCGAATATTTGAATGTACGAATATTATTCGAATATTGAATTACTCGAATATTATTCGAATATTGAATTAATCGAATATCGTGAGGTTATTTCTAATAAAAAAATGAAACACGAAGTTCAAGATTCACCTTCACGGTATTCGAATGCCATAGATATTCAAATACTCGATCGATTCACAAGGTATTTGAATTGTATTCGAATATTTGAGTCATTCAAGCTTTGGAATACTCGAAAAAAGAAAAATTCGACGATCATTCCCAGATCTGAATTTTGAATATTTGAATGTATGAATATTATTCGAATATTGAAGTACTCGAATATCGTGAGGTTATTATATACTCAAATATTATTCAAATATTCGATCGATTCACAAAGTATTCGAATGGTACTCAAATATTGGAATAATTCAATAATATTTGAGTACTCGAATATTCGAATCACCGAAATAATTCGAATAATTCAACAATGTTTGAGTACTCGAATATTTGACATATATACAGTAATCGAATTCTATTCAAATATTCAAATCACCAAAATTATTCGAATAATTCAATAATATTTTTGGTACTCGAATATTTGAGATATACAGAGTATTCAAATATTCAAATCACCAAAATAATTCGAATAATTCAACAATATTTGAGTACTCGAATATTTTACATATATACAGTATTCAAATATTCAAATCACCGAAATAATTCGAATAATTCAACAATATTCGAGTACTTGAATATTCGAGATACACACAGTATTTGAATTCTATTCAAATATTCGAATCACCGAAATTATTTGAATAATTCAATAATATTTGAGATACACACAGTATTCGAATTGTATTCAAATATTCGAATCACCGAAATTATCCGAATTATTCAACAATATTTAAGTACTCGAATATGTGAGATATACGCAGTATTTTAATTGTATTCAAATATTCGAATCACCGAAATAATTCGAATAATTCAACAATATTTGAGTACTCGAATATTTAAGATATACACAGTATTCGAATTGTACTCAAATATTCGTATCACCGAAATTATTCGAACAATTCAACAATATTCGAGTATCCAAACATCTAAAATACAAGAAAATCGAACTGAAACGTTTCAAATACCCACAGAAGGTTTTGAATATTCGACGAATGATCATAAAAATATTCAAATACGTAAAAGTTGTGGATAATTCGGATAATTCAACAATATTTGAATACTCGAATATTTGACATATACACAGTATTCAAATATTCGAATCACCGAAATAATTCGAATAATTCAACAATACTCAAGTATTCGAATATTGGAGCTATACACAGTATTCGAATTGTATTCAAATATTCGTATCACCGAAATAATTCGAATAATTCAACAACATTTGACTACTCCAATATCCAAGTATCCAAACATTTAAAATATAAGAAAATCGAACTAAAACGATTCGAATACCCCACAGAAGTATTTGAATACTCGACGAATGATCGTAAAAATATTCGAATACGTAAAAATTGTGTACAAATGGTCCCCTGCCCCCACTCCTATCGAGCAGAAACAGAATATAATTTCGAAGTGGCGGAAGAATTGGACTTGAACGCCTGACGTTGCGCGACCGGTTGCGCGAGTCGGATGTACGTACGAAGCCACGACGAGGAGGACCTAGAATCGTCGGGGTTGGAGGGGCGAAGATGGAAGGTGGACGAGGACGGAAGAAACGAGGCAAAGCGGGACGATGCGTTACGTTGGGTCGCGCTGCGAAGCGTTATCGCGGACCGACCGCCACAGCCGATACCTTATCTGGAGTAGTTGCACACCAACAGTGGTTCTCAACCGGCTCGTACCGCGATCCTCCGTTCGTTGGAGCGTTCGTGGCCGGTTCCTAGGAACGATATCCGCGTTTTCAGAGGCATTCCCGAGGCCCGTGGGACACGCGCGTCTTACGACCGTATCGCTTACCCGGGGACACGGGTACACGGACCTGGGGACCATCCCGGGGTTGGAGGATTAACCGTAGGAGAAACGTGGAGATCGATTAGATCCGATACGCGTATGTACCGAACGGCCAAAGTCGAAGATTCCTATCAAAACACGAGATAACGCGGTGTTATTCTGGAGCAGCGTCGTTGGACGTTACTCCGTGTGAAAAGACGATGTTTACTCGAGGAGAATATGCCCCTGGTTCGAACCTACATGTACTCGGTTTCGTTCGAATCTCGTGCATGAGAAATTTTAACAGTTTAAGGAGAACTCGTTGTGCCCAAAAATGGCTTCTCACTGTTAACGCGAAGGCGCCATTTTTGGATGAAGAATCGAACTATCCTAGCATCGTCAATGTTACTCTAAATAATCGGTAGCTTGGAGTCTATCTATGAACGATTTGATGTTATATTCTTCCTCTGTGTAATGGTCTTGAGGACCCGAAGAAAATGGCCCCCAGATAGAGTTTAGATTTTCAATCTTTTCGTACTACTGCTGGGGGTTCTGTATCTTATGAACTGGTGGTTTAACCCCTTAGCTTGCAATCATGTCTCAGAGACGTGATAGGTCTACTTGGCCTAACCTTGGTGTCGCTTTTGCCACGCACAGTTGTAAATTAAATCGTAAGGCAAGGGGTTAACTAACCCAGACCTAGTATTTAATATTTCTATGAACGGTTTCCGGGATTAGTTCGAGCCTTAGGAAGTAGCTAAAAAGTCTGTTGGTCGAACGCCGGTGTATCGCGAGATAAGTGGTATCGCGGTGGCTGGTACACTGCCCGATAGAACGCCACCCACCATTTCGCGTTGCACGCTGCCGAGATAGAAACCGACGCGTGTGTCGGATATCGTATCGACGCCGCTAGCGTGCATTATATCATTCGGCATTTCGTGAAATCAGTCGTCGCGAGAATTGCCTTCAATTCGGTCGACACCGGTGCTACTTCGTTCTACTCGTCTACCCGTCGACGCACGGAAGTTTTCTCGGTGATTTCCGCGAGGTATCGATCCCTGCTTCTCGTCCCTCGCCTCGGTAATTTTTCTAAAAAAAACAGTCGATCAAATTCCATCCTAATCGCGTCGATCGTACAACAGAACGAATTTTCACCGGGATACTCGAGAGAAAGTTTATTCTTGATTTATTGTTGCGACTGATCGGTTGGAAGTTACTCGTTGCCTGTTACGGAGGTGTGGACGCGTCTGTGGGGAGATCGAAAGCTTCTAATAGGGACAAGTGCGCGACGGGCGTGCCTTGCTCGAACTAAGGGAGACTCGCGGTACCTAAATCGCAACTCTTTCTTTATTATTACCGGATATAAGCGCAATCTAGTGGTGGATGCGTGAAATAACCGAGCGACCAGAGGACAATGGGTGGTCTCCGTAGCTCTCGATTCGTAATTTGGAAAATCGTAGCTCGTCGTTGCCTGATCAAGAGCAAAGTGGTTCGACTGATTGTAGACGTTGTCTGAATTTTTCGTTGAATATTAACATTATTATTTGTACCAAACCTACTCGGTGTGCTTCCAATTACGTGGAAATTAAATATAGTATTAACACTTTCACTGCCAGATCAAAACAGTATAATATTTTGCAAGAGTAAGATTTTGATTTTAGACCATTGTAAGCTACATAACCTAAAATTTGTTTCGGTACTTATTTTCGTTCAAATTTATTTCCCTCGACGTCTTAACTTGAGAATTAATTTTTCTAGTATCATAATGGTAAATCATATATGGGTGACGAGGCAGTCAAAGTGTTAATTAGATATTTCCAATATGGCGTCCCACATTTTGCACATTTTTCGAACTATACCTCAAAAATTGAGTTTATTTGAGAATTGAGAAGGTTTATGGTAGAGTAAATCGAGTTCGTGCAAGTTCGACCCGTAATCCATTGTCGTTTCGCGACCATAAACCATTATAGTCATAATAGTCCATAAAATGTGCATTATGGGTTCACGAAAGTTACGGAGGAAAACGTGTAATCCATTATTGTCCACCGTGACTCATGCAACGAACACATTGTTCTCTAAAATATGCTAGAAATAAATCTATTTAATTGTTGTTGTATCAGCGCCTCCCCATGACTTTCGACAAATTTACTGCTTTTGAAGGAGGATCTGCCCCCCTGTGTTATAAATTTGCTAAAATTACCCTGATCTATGAAACTCGCGCCGATCGTCGATCTTTTCGACGAACGGTGCGTCGCGTAGGTGCGTTTAGTTTAACTTTGCGTGGCCTTGAACACGTAACGCGCCAACTATTCTCCACCACGAACGATTAGCTCGACTACGTGGGTCCCCAGTGCGTCAGGATGGCCACGAAAAACGAGTGAAACGTGTTTAAAATCATTAGAAACCACCACTTCCGGAAGAAACTATAATCGTTTGAACTGTTAACGCGTTCACTGTCCAGTTTCTCAACGGCGTATCCAATAGCGTGGTGATATGACCCACATACGAGTCATGGACAGTGAACGTGTTTAATTTGTACAAAGTTTCCATGAATGAACTGTTTTATTTTCATTTTTATTCGAGTATTAAAATGGCGATTGTTTATCTTGGATCGTTATTTTTGTGTAACAATTTCGTCTCTGGGAGAAGATCCAGCGTCGAGGCGAACGCGACGACCGAGCATGTTTTGCACGTAGCTTGGCTGGCGTGTTACGAGCCACGTCCAGTCGTAATGCACCTCAGGAAACTCGAAAACAATGGGTACCTATGCAGAACGTAAATGACGCAACGGTACACGAAGGCTGCGACCCGCTCGTAAACGATTGCTCGTGGCTCGCGATCGACGCGAAAAATCGATCGTTCGAATCACGAGCGGCACGCGGAAAAAAATAACAAACCAAATTACTGTTACCAAATAAATCTTTTCAATCGTAATAGATTCGAACTTTAAAAAGGTACGAAACTATTTTTTACATCTTTTCACTAAGGGAATAGTCTATTTTATTTGTAAATTTCATAAAACTTTGTTCAGATCGTCTAATCAAATCTGATCAAATCTGATCACTTATATTCGAGACACCTTGTAGATTGGACTATACAGGGTGTCCCAGCATCGATGGTACAACCAAGAGGAAGTGATTCTACGTGAAAAAAAACAAATTGAAAATGAAGAATAAAATTATTTCATTTGAGATTTCATTGTCCAGAACTTAACTATGGCTTAGATAAATAGATATCGATACAGGCTTTTATTATGTTTTTTGTACTTCTGTACACTCATGTTGACATGATTTCCTAAGCACGTATTATCATTTTATTTGTTGTCTATTATCTCAAATTTTGTCTAATCATGGTCCCCATATTTAACACTCCTTCGTTTGTATCTATGGGGTCATGTTAAAAGAAACGAGTATAAGAAGAATATTTTATGCACTCCTCAATTACAAACGAGAATCATTTAATTAAAAATACAGAATACAATAGAATCCATTACTTCACACAAATCTAATTTATAAAGATCTCTAAAAAATTCTATTTTAGAAAATTGTATATATAGCACGATGAGCAATTCTCAACAATTTTTGTATGTATTAAGTTAGTTTAATAAGTAAATTACACGCCTTATTTTCATTTAAATCTACTTCAAATCCATAAACATAGGTAACACAGTACATCAAATTGATACTAATTTCTATCCAGATCAATTAAGAATTGATTTTCTTGACAACGAAACCTCAAATGAACAAATTTTATTCTTTATTTTCGATCCAGAATCATCCTCTTCCCGCTGGGACACCCTGTATAAATTACAGACGATCCCATAACACAAATAGTTTACAGATCGAACGCTAATGTGTTCGAAATGATCTCGAAAATCGCGCCATTTTGATCGTAAAACGTCGTTCCCGTTCAATTATACGGGTGGTCCCGGGCAGGCAGTTATCCGGAACTCGCTGAACCGCTTCACTCCGCCCGCGGAGGGGACACACGGTTCGGCCGCTTCGCGGATTCGTCGAATCATCAGGTTTCCCCGTTCGCGATGGCACGTTGGCTCGTACACCGGTAGATAACCAACGATGGGGTTCGACCATCTTCGAAGGGCCGTCGCGGCAAATTTAACCAGGAAGGCGGAGCGAACCGTGGAGAAAGGAATTCTTTTCGGTCGTAACGGCCATTCGCGTTTCAGCGTAGCGGCCATTCCCGGGCATCCATGATGATACCACTGGCGCATCCTCCTCCCCCTCCACCTCCCCCTCCTCTTCTTTCACGGGTTTACCTGTGAACTCCGCCGGTGTGGTCGCGAAACGATGACCTATACCAGATGGGGCACCCAATGGAAGCTCCACGAGCGTTAAAATCCGGTTTCTGATACCCCAAAATGTGTCCAATGACGATCAGAAATAAAGAAACCAAAGTCCACGTATCACGAATTCTTGTTTCAACACTTTCAGGGAACTCTAATAACACGATTTCACTTAAAACTTTCGTCGTTGTTGTGATCGTTAGTTCAGAAATGACCCACGCGGAATTGGTATTTTAAATGATTGACCGTAGAAATGATCGGTGCCTGATTTTGTACAAAATTCCACGGGACGATGCTACGATCTATTCGATCGCGAACAAACGCCAATATCGTGCTATTGTTGCGTACATTGACCCATAACGTTGTGAGATCGGCTGGATGGTAGAAAAACTCTGATAACGAGTGGACTTGGACCCTCGACTAAATATGTAACAAGTTTGCTTTCGCGTACACACGAACCTAATTATTAAACGTTACGCCAGTCTGTGTTCTACGAATTCTTGTATCAAAAAATAGTAGTAAAGGAACGTAGATTTTAACGTTACGCAAGTTTTTTTTGTTGGAATTTGTTGCATAAAACGTTCCTCGAGTTTGGGATCGCCATCGAGTTAGCGTAACCAGAGGCTACGTTGACAGCGATGGCAAATGGCGGCGGAAAGAGGGGTTATGTGTGCGGACTGACGAACAGACGGGCCAAAGGAATAATGCAAACAAATGGATCGTCGATAGAGCAACCGTGAATCACCGTGGAGCGTGAGCTTATCGAGGAAAATTTATTGCTTGGGTCGAAGGTTTCCACGGTCTTTCTTTTTATCGGTCGAGGTGTTTTGTCCGTTCGAAGAAAAGATACCAGTCGCAAAGTCTCTTTTTTTTCTTCTACTATTGACCAACAAAGGACATTTGCCAAGCTGAAGGGACAATTTCGAAATACCGTGAGCAAATAGAATAGAAAATGGGGGCAAAAAAAACATTTTCGTAGGTATGGATTTTTCAATAATCGCGATTGAATTGATACTAGTAGCACTCGAGTGTTGACTAGCTTCGTTACGTGTTGAAAAATGGCGATCGTCTCTTTGCGTGAACTCCGACTCCTCTGCTCTTTCGTGACCTCGTCCGAAGGAACCGAAGGTCTACGAGAACGCGATTCTAACGCGTCGTCGAGGAAAACAACGATCCCGGTCGTTTTCCACTCTCAAAAAACCGCTGTGCGCTCGCACAAACAACAATGACTCCGCAAAATGGCAAAAATCGTGTCAGAAATACTTATGAAGCCCCAAAAAATAGAAAGGGATTTGGAAAATTTAGACACTTCTGAATTTTTAAATATTTTAAGCTCCGTTACACTTCTTGCATAACTTGGCCGCTTAAAACAACTGTTTAATTGCTATAAATTGGTATAATTGCTCGGTATAGGACATGATACTGCTGGAATTTTCAATGACTATTCTAAGAGGAGCAAATTCATCTATAAAGTACAAGAATTGCCTTGTATTAAAACTAGATGAATAGCTTTAGTAGTTCAATTGCTATCCAACAAAATATTCCCTTGGTACAGGGCATAATACTGCTACAATTTTCAATGACTATTCTAAGAGGAGCAAATGCATCTATAAAGCTCAAGAATTGCCTTCTATTAAAACTAAATGAATAGTTTTAGTAGTTTAATTGCTATCCAACAAAATATTCCCTTGGTACAGGACATAATACTGCTGGAATTTTCAATGACTAATCTAAGATTAGCAAATTCATCCACAAAGTATAAGAATTGCCTTCCACTAAAAGTATAACGTTTATAATAGACCTAATTACAACATTCTATATACGATTACTCGCTATATGCTCAAACAAGCATATTGAGACTACAATTTTTATTTTTACAACGCAAATTAACATAGAATTGACCAGAGCAAGAACATTGAAAATCTTATTATGAAGTATGAAGGATATCCTAGTGCCTACCCTATCGACTAAGGGTCAAAGTTCTGGTTTTGAAGGTGAATAAAAATCTATCCCTTTTCTCTGCGACTCTTCAGTGTTTGTACCTCAGAAACAAGCGCATAAAACCTAAAAAACAATAGTTATAGCAAGAAGTGTAACTCGAGACGATATAGTCTGAAATTTCGGTATTTCGTAACGGTTTTCGAGGTTCCTGGAAACGGAAGCTGCGGCAGCGACAGGATCACAGGCACCGCGGATCGAATGGGCCCGAGGGAACCGGCGATGACAGCCTACCGAGTTAGACGGCGTTATCGCTACCAGTGGCGGAGTTATCACTCTGATATCCAACGTATGTATATACATCCCCCACGATTGGCCCTCGGTCTTCAGTGACTCGCGGACCACCGGCCGGCAGTCGGTTCCACGAGAGGGACCCTCGAAACTCTTTTCCGTCGCGTCGATTCCATACGAGGTCATATAAAAAAAAAGAGAAAAGAAAAAAAAAATAAGAATCGCTCACCGTAGTCGCGTTGCCGTCGTTTCATCGTTTCGCCGTGGTCCTCGTCGTTGCTCCTCCTCCTCTTCATTCTCCGTTCCCCGTTCCTCCGTTCCCCGTCGATCCTTCCTCCTGATCGCGAACTGAATGACCCGTGGATCCGTTGAACTCTTCGTTTCCGCCGCGGTTACCCCCCCGGTTCGACACTGAACAATATCCTGCCCCGAACACGGTAACCGACGTTTCCTGCTCGAAGGTACGCGCGAACAAAGCGTCGTTCCCGCGCGACGTTGCACACGATCCCGTCGAGCCGCGATATATGGTGAAAACGAGGCAAAAAGTTTGGCAAATTCCGGCTAGAGGAGAGCACGCGTTGGCCACTGCTCTATGCTTGGAAGCGAGGCTGGTGTGTATTATGTACATAGAGGAGAACCACCGAGCAGAGTGGAACCGACAAAGAGAGAGAGAGAAAGAGTGCACGGTCGATAGAGAGAGAGGAGTCGTACGGGCGCGAGAGAGACGCGGGAACGCGAGTCCGTGGATGGTCGAGACAGATTCGGACGGAGGTACAGAGGAGTCAGATACCGTCCGATTTAATCGGATCGTCGGCTCGAAATCGGGACCGGGCATGTTCCAATTTGCGTAAGAACGAAACGGGAACAAAGAAACGTGTCCGTTGGAGGGACAAGGAGAAACGTTAAACTTCTCGAAGGGGGCACCTACGGCCTGTTGGCTGGACGGGGGAGTCTCGGTGGCCCCTGTGCTCGCGGACTTTGGTGGGGGCACCGCGAATAGCGCTAGGGAAAACTATTGCGCGCGGTGAACTCGATTCCGTCGACGTGGATCGTCGTAGCTCGATGTGCACGCACACAATGGCGCCGCGTCCGCGTTCGTGTGCGCCAATTCTCTCGGCTCGTCTCTGTCGCGAGAAGCGCATGCGCCTCTTCCTTCCTTTTCCTACGCGTTTTCCTTATCAGCCGGCACGGGGGATACACGCACGCCGCTGCCTCGCTCCGCCGTCCCACTCCTCCGCCGGCGTCCCACCCCTTCGCCCGCCGCGGATCCCCTCCTCTTCTCCTCCTCGTCGCACCGCGACGATCGCCGTTGCATTCGGACCTTTGTTTACCTACCTTCCGTTTCTACCCTCTCGACCCAAATTATTGGCCCGATCGTCGTGCACGATTTACGAGCTGCAACAAAAATAATCGGCTTAAACCCTTGCAACACCGCAATTCGAGCTTACAACTACGCGTTGTCTTCCAAGTTACTAGACTTGGGAACAAATAACATCGAAATGCTTCTGAACAAGTGTAATGAAAATCTAAAAAATGTAAATGTGATGCTTTCCAAGTTTTGTAATTTTCGAAGAATCCCCTAAACGAGTTTGGGAAGAAACATCCGGAGGAAAAATTTATTTGTTAACCTAAAAAAATCGATTCTATCTTTCGGATACTTCGATGTTATGATAGCTATTAGACGGCAATTGGAAAACGTTGACTCGACTAATATTTATCATTGTTTAGTCACGGGTTGCTATGACATCTCAATGGCGGGCAAGGTTCGTGCATACCGAATCTGTCCAACATAAATCTTGTCTCGATGACTCACGCAATTTTCCTTTCGGCTGGGTTCGTGCTAGACGTAAACAGATTACCTGCATCGATGGTAATACGCACGACGCATCCATAAACTGTCATCGCGGATGAGAAACACAAACTCGATGAACAAAGGGCAGAACTAAATTATCGTGAATCTCCGGTCGACTGTGTTTTTACATGATTCATGCCCGAAACGGATTTTTGGATTTTTTGGAAATTCATTTATTCTTAACCTTTTTCAGTATGAACTTTCACGAATAAATAATTAATTATTTCGAATTTCAAATCGTACAAACGGAAGTTTGAAAATATACTTTTACACACAAGCCCGCCATTTTGTTGGATTCGCCCCTGTTCAGATTTCAATGACACGTTTTGTACGAACAAAGAACACATAGAGAAGTTACGATTTAAAGCGGAGATGAACTATCCTAATAACAGATAACCTATAAGACCAACGTATAGCAATCTTTTCGGAAAGTTATTCGATCGAACGGTTAGATCCAGATAAAATGTTTGGGCAATGTCTTGTGCCCGTTCGAAGATCGTATTCCGCAAATGGAATCTCCTGTTCGATATCAAATATCGATCGATTGCTTCGGTCGGTCAAGGATAATCTGTTACCGGAAATACGTTGCTATCCAAGGACGAGTTTCTTCATTCATTTGTCTTTGATACAATCGATCGATCGAACGAACGCGTTCATTCATTCCATTCGTCGCATTGCACACGCGTTCCGCGAAAGCCATACCACGAAACCATCATCTAGGTACATATATCATAACCATAAATAATTGTTCCAGACAGCTTGATTTACTTACAAATTTCTTCGACACCATCGCATGCATGGTCACGTGGCTAAATCGAGGGAACGACATTCTCGAAATGTTCTGTGTTCGAATCTCTTGAAACGAATCATGTAAATCGAATACAACGTTCTTTCAACGGACGGACGAACGTTCAAAATCACTCCATAGACGAAATAATGGCGGTACGTTCCAGCGATAAAGCCTAACACGCAAAGGGGGCATCGCACGAATACTTCGATGGAGGTACGATAGAGGTCGACCGTCCCTACTTCCAAATCATCGAACTATACGAATAACGTATAAACAAAAACGTGGAATATGGAATCTGAAATAACGTCTCGAGCATTCCGTAGATCATAAATTAACAACAGACCGCGACATTAATGTTCGAACTTTCTTCGATTTACCTCGTACGCTAAATGTTCAAATATTGCCACTTTCATCGTGTTAATTACACCTATAATTGTATGCTAGATTGTTTCGTCCGTAACTATGTGATGCTTACATGGTACTTTAAATAAAACAGTTTAGTGTGACTGTAATTGGGTAGGTGGCAGTAAATGGGTCCTTTACCTCAAACTCGAGATGGCGTGCAAAATCACTAACCTTATGCCTACGCGAGCCCTTCGCATTTATACTTTGAAACCTATCTCCATCGTACGATAACAATTTTACTAACCTCTCTAATACATTATGCATACTATTCAAATACCGCAGTTTAGTACTTCGCGGGTATCAGACGTAACAGTATACTTGAAATTACATTTCGTTACACGGAAGTAGCAAAGGAAAGATAGTACCGTTGGAATTGAAATAAAAGTCGAATATAACTAAACGTTTAAACTTCTCGTAGTCTGTTTTGATTGACCGTTGATCATCGAAAGTCGAGAAAACCGCCTTACGATTCTCGACAGCATAATCTCGAACCTCGTTTTACCAACGCATCGGACAGATTCGAGTTCGCGTTGCTAACTTCTTTTAACGATCTCCCGCCTAATCGTGTATTGTTTGCTTCTGCGATACCGTCAGACGTTAGCAACTTTTCTTTTTTTTTTGCGTACCCTCGCGTCTGAGCAAAAAGAGCGACCGAATTATTCCACAGAAAAAAATGAACAAATTGTTGTTATCGCGCTCAACTACCACGACGCGTTTACGCCGTTATTTCATTCAAGGTAAAAGCGACTCGTCTTATAATTACGTGAAACAAAGATGGCCGATCAGACAACGGGTCAAAGGTCGTTTTCGTTCAACAACACGTGTTCTGTTCTTTCGAACGCGATACATGGACGAACGAACATCGTACAAGGGCTGTTGATAGGGTACAACGACGATCGAGTCATTAGAAATGCATTCACTATCAGCATTTGCACAAACATTTTTTTACTAACCTCGTTTCTAGCTGTTATGCTTCATATTTTTGTTTACTATTATCGAACGATACAGTTTTCACGTGGCCTCGCGAAATATTACGAGCAGAAAAAAATCATTAGGCTTCCACTCGATCCATTAAAAAATCGATAACGCCTACGAGTCGACGAACCGTATTATTTTTTACAAAAATTTTACAATCGATTACATTATAGCTAATTAGTCGTTTGAAAGAATCGAAGAGTCGGAAAAGGCCGGAGAGGTACGAGGAACGAAAAATTCTATCCTAAAACTGTTTCTCAATGTCAACTTTATTCTACCTTCGTTTGATCGTGTTCGATACGGGCTCGATTCTTCAATGAGTCATTTTAATACATTGTTTTTCACTTTTCTTTACTTTTCGCAGGACTTAAATCGCACTGACTTTAGCAATACACATTTTTTTTATTTTTCTTGTATCTCGAAACGCTTTCTTTCGAAATCATCAGCGTTTTCTTTGCGAGACAAATACCGAACCATTGTACCTGGTATTAACGATGCGGTTCCTAAATAGGCGAAATGAAGAAATAAATAACCGATGATTCATTGTTTTTCCGATTCGAATAAATGGATCGAACCGAACGTAAAATCTATATAGTTTATTCAAGTCTGACGGTCTCGACATAATGTGAATGGCAGTAGTAAAAACTTTTCAACGTTGACAATTCCTTAAACTCGATGTGATCTCGTAAAAAATATCGTTACAACATAGACTTCAAGGGTTTATGTGCTCGCATGCACGCACATTTGTATATGTATAGTTAAATTTAAGCGGTCTGCAGAAGCTGAAACATATTGCGATTCCAGGCATCGACTCGAGCGACGGGTTAAGTCAATCGATGTTAAACCCTTCGCTTAAATCCATTGCAACATGTTTCAACCCCCTGCAGTCCGCTTTAAACGAGAACCTCGTACTATTTCCCGGGAGTAGATATATTTTTATACACCTGTACACGCGGATGACGAATGTGCAGACTCGCTATATCTCTACGTCCAACGAAACTGGAATAAACATCGTAAAAACAACCGATAAAATTCAATAATTTATACTCGATATTCGAAACAATAAGCTACGCATGCCATAGAATTAAAGGAATATACACAACGCTCAAACCCTGTTGGTACGGTGTTTCTTTAATAAAAATAATCAAACAACACGATCATAGAAACACGATCGATGAACTGATGAGGTAATCAACAAAGGAAGGGGAATTGGATGAACATTATTGATACTAATTACAACGTTCTCTTAAGCGGAGTGCACAGAAATCGAGATACCCCCGTCGCTTTCCTTTCAATCGTTTGGCTAGATCACATACGCAACCATTATTGGACTACAGGATACCCTTAACCAATTATCAATCCACAGCCCAATCTAAATTGTTCTTTACTATGATTCATCATACCGCTTAACACAAACGTAAATGGCAACGGCTGTAATTTCTTTTCCAAGACAGCACCCACTGTCCAGTTCGAGTCGACGCTTCCTGCAATGAAAATTTTTAAGTACTCCAACGTCTCGACAACGAATTAGAACACGCAAGAAGGATACCGAACCTTTGAATATTAAATCTGCCTTGGGTAAATCAATTTGATAGGCAATGGTTCCAGTGGATTCCTGTATTCTACTAATAATATCTAATTCCACGCCAAATTGTAACTGTTGACTAGCTTTTTGATGAAAACAGAGATGGCAACCGGTCGTTCCTAACGAAACACAGATTCATTGCTAACAGTTTCGCAGTTGCATAAAAAAACACATAATGCTCTCTACGTACCTAGATTTGCACTTATTGTAGAATCTCCGTTTATATACCTTATGGCGGGTGAAACAGCGGCAACCTGACCTCCTGGTACGCCAGGACCCCGCTGATAGGCGACTTCAGCACCGAGAGCGACAGACGATGTTATGCTTTGAAGATACTGCATCACAAAAACACCTGGAAACAATTCCATGCCATGATCGTTTCCACGATTCTGCGTAATCGATTTTTACCTCGCGTGCTTACCAGAACCACTAAGTATATCTGGATTACCCACAGCCAAAGACACAGTGTAAGCATCGCCGCGATAATCTGTTGCCACTTGCACTGCAGTATATTTACTCTTTTGTACTTGAGTTGCTAATTTTCCTCTCAGTCTCTGACCAAACTGATGAATGATATTAGCATTAAGATTTCCACACGAATCGATATCACCTAATAAGACAGGATAAGCCTCCGAAGGTACCGGCTGCTTTGTACCAACGTACGTTGCACCAAACCTGAATAAAATGGAACGGCGTCATCAGCATCAGATCAAACTAAACGCAAAGATCCAATCGCATTTAACCTTACCTATATCCGGACGGTGCAAACGAGCTCATATTTATCGTATGAGAAATTTGAAAGTGATTACTAAGACCTTTGTTGAACATTAGTTTCGCTCCTTCGAAGTTTACAGGGAACACATCTGTATTTGAATGAAAATCATTGGTAAAACGCGTGTCATTGCTTTAGTAAGAATAAGGTGACAAAAACAGACAAAATAATAAGAAAGAAGTAAAAGAATCTAAGAAAGTATCGGCGATAAAAAGCAATAAACTAAACTGTACATACCTTTGCATTTCTTGTGAAGGTCCTCGATCGTGCCCGGATTTTCTAGACGATCCGATCCTTCGGTAGGTGTGATCAAACCCGTAGAAGTGTCTTGCTTTCCTAAATTCGTTACCAAACCTGGAGCTGGAGGTGGCGGCGGAGGTGGAGGAGGTCCAATGGCTGCTAATACGTTTCCCATTTCGTCGAATTTTATGCCTAACAATTTCTATGATTTTTGCTTTCGAAATGTGGATAGCAGATCGCTTGAACTGCTATACAGAACGTGAACCCTTATACGTGAACGATAAATACGTATTTACACAACAATCGTCGATGGAAAACCCTCGCGGTCAAACGAGTCGGCGTGCTTCTCCGTGAGTCGCCATTTGTAAAAGACAACCACTGCCGCCTAGACCACGAGATATGTATCTCTCTTTCTCGAACTACGGTTTCACATAGCAGCACGCCGGTGAATACTCAATGAACGACCGATCAATTTCCTAATTGTATTAATTTTTATATTTTAATTATACTATATATAAAACCATATTTCTATATCGACGTTACTACGGTTCCTGTCTTTGTTATAGTATGTGTTACGACCCCGACTTTATTGTTCATGCGTGAATATAGCTAGGTTATATTGCGCAACCATGTTCATGCTTAACTATGGAGGAAAAATGAAATCAGAAAACGCTTCAGTTGCGATATTGTTTGTTGTAAGATCAATAATATTCAGACTCACGACAAGCAATTTATTAAAAGAAAAATGCACGAGATATTTGTACGTTATTACGAAAACATCGTTACGCGTTGATCGGTTTAACATGCACAGGACCTTAAGTTAGAAACATCCGAACTTTCATTCCAATGTCGCTCTAGACTGTATGTAAGTAATGGATAGGATTTGAATCTATTCGAATCTCTGTTATAATACAATATACGTTCAAACTGATGCTAAATGATTCGAAATCCGCATTGTTTTAAATATTCTTTCATTGGACATAACCTTTATAGAGAATGCGACAGATCATGACCCAATGCGTTCAATGGAAAATTTTAATTGTCTATATTGTATATATCTAGTAATACATTAATATCTAAAGATTAAATGCACCAGCTGTACAAATTAATTAAACAAATTTTGAGGCAATGGCTAACAATTTTGTGTAATCTGCACCTTTGGCGTACGACTTCTCTTTCATCATTGTACGAAGGATATGTGGAATCGGTACATGAATTCTAGTACCCAAAGGTGTTCCATTGTCATCTATGAGAACTAAATTGTTGCTATCAAATTTTGGCACCTTTGCATTTTGATGTTTCTTCAGCCCGACCAATATACCTTTCTTCTTTTCACCTTTTATCGCAACTAACACTCTGTCTCCTACATTGTTTAAATAGGGAGATATAAAACTACCATCGAAGCCATTCCGCGATCAACTTACCAATAAGTCCTACGCCTTTTTTATTGTAAACATGTATACAGCGCGGTGGTTTTCCTTCCAACATAGCCTGCTTCCCAATTTCACTGTTATCCACTACTCTTAAGCGTGTTAGTTTAATTATTTGATTCGATATCGTTGATGTAGAAACGCTTCTAGATAAAATATTGAACGGCACGGGGCAAACAGACATTGCTGCAACGTTTTCTGGAAAATAGAAACATCGCGTTTTTTCATCAACAATGAGGTTATAAATATAAACTTCGTAAAATAAAAATCACATAAGTAACTTGTATAAAAGTAACTTCTTCGCCTAATTATACCTAATTTCAAAGCTCGTAAATGACTGGAAAACACAGAGTTGGTTTATCTTTAGTTTAAAAACGCGTTCAACAAATTTCAACGCGTTCACTCGGTTCGGAATTAAATAATTGTATGCTATGCGTTTAATCTCGATTCTGTTAATCTTATTTCGTTGTCACGTAATGTTAAGAGCATAACTCGGATAAATTGTTTGCAATCACCTTAAAACAACGGCAGATTTTTCAATGTTTAGATTCAATGTTTAGAACACCCGATCGAAGGTAAACGTTGAAACATAACCTACAAATTTTTTACAGAAATCACATTGTCTGCGAGCTATCATGGACAAAATACAACTGTACGGGAAATTAATAAAACAATTACGATCCGTTTATGAATTCCGAACGAGTTCGATATTCGTACGAAATTATAGCACAGAGAAAAGTTCGGATGAAACACCAACAAATACAGAGGATCAAAATGAAAATATTACGAAACCTAAACTATCTGGTTACGCGCAAGCTTTCGACAAATTTGAATCTATTATTCAAGAAGATAATATTTTAAAAACTCCGCAATCTCACACCTTTGCTTCGTTGCTTCGGCATTCAAAGTTTATGGATGTAAATATCATATATTTAATAACTTTGCGTAGTCTAATATTATTTCTGCAAATCATGTTATTGAAACAATGAAAAGAAAACATCGTTCGTATTTCTAATAACATTAATTAACATTTCAGTTAGGAGATCCCAACGGAAAGATCGTAGAAGGAGAAATTTTTCATGTTGTTGATGACGATCTATACGTAGACTTTGGATGGAAATTTCATTGCGTATGTCCAAGACCTAAAGTCGATTCTAGGTAAGATATAGTCAAAGTTGTAGTCCCGACAAATGTTAATTATTTTACTATTTTAGTATGTACGTCAGAGGTTCTAAAGTCAAATTAAGGATAAAAACATTGGAATTGTCCACGAGGTTCTTAGGAGCAACAACAGATTTAACCATTCTAGAAGCAGATTGTATTCTATTAAGTCTTATATCATCTCCGATGGAAAGGTTGTAAACATGAGATGAACATTTAATTGTACTATATAATAAATACTTAAATAACATATATGTGTTTTCTTTAATTGTTTTCCTGAATACACAAACTTGGAACAAGTACATATAAGATAATAAAGTTTTTCAATGATGATGTTGACTGTTTATTAATGTGATATATTTAAGTGATATATTTAATTGTGTACACAGTCATGTGCATGTACGAATGGTTGCATGCAAGCCCGTGCATGCATATACCTAGTAAACTTCTGGACGTTTCTACATGAGATTATACATGCATATATACACACATGTGGTAGGGATTATTTTTAGCATGCCCAGTCGTATTGTTTACTATGCTGTCGTGTACTGTAAACATTATAGAAAACACTGAAATAATTCCTTAGAATTATCAACGATTAGTTTTGTGGAAAGCAAATTTTCCTTATTACAAGGAACAAAATGGTACGGGCTTTTACACCATTTACGAAATAAATAACACGTCATCGAGCATAACCTGAAAATACATTTACATATTTTGTTTTACCGAAATTAAATGAATTATTATTAAATTGATTTGTTCATATGCAATTGTAGCAAACTGTTTGTTGCGGATGTTTCGAAACACTTTCAGACAACGAACGGAAGAACGTATTCGACGAAACGTTATGGATTTCTGTAGATGATTGCGTCGAAAATGGTATTAAAACCAATGAAACTAAGAAACAACTGAAATTAAGTCGTAGCATCGAATTAATTACAGGTGAAAAAGTGAGTCTGTTCTTTGGAACTCATCGTACAGTTAATTGTTCAGGATCAAATTTAAATTTCTCTTTTTTATTTTTAGATTGCGCAGTCTGACAAGAAATCTGTTAACTTGTGTAACAAATGTTTCCAGAATGTACAATTGTATATAAATTTGCGATCCCGACTGCTTTATTCGTTACGCTCGCTAAACGATAGGTCTGATTCGATTAACGAAGATGAATTCGGTTTAAGTATAGAACGTACAAAGGTATCTCAGAACGAAAAGGATAATCAATTAAAGGAAAATGTGAATTCGATCAGCGATAAAGTATCGAACAACAGAATTATAATTGAAGATGTGATTAACGTCGATGAGACAAGCATGCCTTTAGATTTTAATTCGCAGTTATTCGATCAAGAAACTGAGATTGAACTGCAAAATGATCAAGAGAACGATACATTGACTGATTTGGAGAACTCTAACACTGATTCAAACCCTTCCATATCCAAGGAGATGATTTTAAAAATTCAGGATAACGACATAGAATCGGAGATAGATGTATGCTCTGGAGAGGACGAGGAAGTATTAGAATTAGATCATCAATGCGAAAGAACCAATATTGTGGAAATTAGCACTTCTTCCGAATCTGATATAGAAGTCTGCGATTATGAACCGATCGGAAAGAGAATGAAAAATTATCACGCATTTTCGCCTCGTTTGCTTTATTAATTTTTCCTCCTTCGATCTTTATGATCTCTATTGATCTTATGTAAAATAAGGACACGTTATTTGGTACAAATTTCCACGTTTGATGTACGATATTAAAAATACTGTACAGTTCAAAACAAAATGTATCGCTACGATTTAAACTATTGTACATTCTATGTATTTATTATATATAAAAATTGTTTAACATGTTACAACTATGTAATACATTTATTATCACCCAACACCAAATAGAATGTTAGACTATACTCGAGTCAAAATGAATCCCAAGTCTACGTTTCGAACAATGATCGATCAGTTTCTATTTGACTATAAATTTTAATGTGACGAATTTTAAAATAGCATTTTTGATTTATCACATACTTTCCTTCACGTTGAAACGTGTTGGCCCATTAGCTCAGTTGGTTAGAGCGTCGTGCTAATAACGCGAAGGTCGCGGGTTCGATCCCCTCATGGGCCAAATTTTTTTTTTTTCAATGAAAAAATGATTGCTTACGAAATACACGCTAAATTATATAACCACGTTGGTAAATAAAAGAGAAACAAAAATGCCTGATAAGGGTATCATGAATTAGGCTACTACTGTTCGTGCATATGAATTGAAAGCCGTGTATGCATTATCTTATCTACATGCAGTGACTTGTAGTAATATATGTGTATAACCTTTCGATAAAACTTTTCGGTGATGATCATGTTTATCTTCGTTGTTTACCATACGTATAAGCATGATCTAGAACGACATTCGTTATTCTTTGCCGCGTTATGTTATAGGACAAGAACATGTATCGAATTGAAAAAATGAAGGCTCTATTTATGCAGTAAGTAAACTACAAAAAATAGTTCCGATTTACTGTACAAGCATCTAAAATTATTACATATTTATTATTGTCCAGGTGGAGCGTGCTATTTCCAAAGGTACAAAATTTGCATTGCTCAAGAATCTCAACAAACAAATTTAACAAAGTGAGAATTAACTTGTTGTTTACGATTTTGTAAATAATTCTATGTTTATCAATTATAATCGTTTGTGTTATAGATTCTTATTGCAAATAGAGGGGAGATAGCATGCCGTGTTATAAGAACAGCCAAGAAACTGGGAATAAGAACCGTCGCTGTTTACAGCGATGCGGATCGTCATTCTATGCACGTAGAGCAAGCGGATGAAGCTTATCGCATCGGTCCTGCGTCTTCTAGCCAGAGTTACTTGCGGCAGGATAAAATCATATCTATAGCAAAAACTTCAAAATGTCAAGCGATACACCCTGGCTACGGATTCCTCTCGGAAAATGCAGAATTTGCGGAGGTTTGTGAGAAGGAGAACATTATATTTATCGGACCTCCAGCAAATGCAATTAAAAACATGGGAATAAAAAATGTTTCGAAAGCTATGATGATCGATGCTGGAGTTCCTGTTATAGCCGGTACAGTCCACTTGATTAAAAGTATACAACGACGCGCATAAAATTATTATCAACGTGCTATGTTTGTTGCCAACGAATGCAGGATACCACGGAGACGACCAATCCGATGGAACCTTGCTACTGAAAGCTAGAGAAATAGGTTTTCCGTTAATGTTAAAGGCTGTACGCGGCGGAGGAGGAAAAGGAATGAGAATTGTTTTAAAAGAATCAGAGTTCGCAGAGGCTTTGGAAGGTGCAAGAACCGAATCTGAAAAAGCATTTGGAGATTCTGCAATTTTGATCGAGCAATATGTCAGTGAACCGAGACACGTCGAAGTACAAGTCTTTGCCGATAAACACGGAAACGTCGTTCACTTGTTCGAAAGGGATTGTTCCGTTCAAAGAAGACATCAGAAGATTATCGAAGAAGCTCCTGCAGTACGTATGTCCGGTTTACGAAAGTTCATAGTCGTACAGTTACAAATGTCTAATGATCATGATCACAATAGCCAGGTATCTCGGCAGATTTAAGATTGGACTTAGGTATGACGGCAGTTCGAGCTGCGAAAGCAGTAGGATACGTTGGCGCGGGTACTGTCGAATTTATAATGAACCGCGACGCGAACACCTTCCATTTTATGGAAATGAACACGCGTCTTCAAGTGGAGCATCCTATTACGGAGGCAATTACGGGGCTGGATTTGGTCGAATGGCAATTACGAGTTGCTACGGGCGAAGAACTCCCGCTAAATCAAGAACAGATCAATTTCCATGGACACGCGTTTGAGGCAAGGATTTACGCCGAGGTGAGTGAATTAGTTTTTTTACGAATGGCTTGATTGTTTGTTTCGATTACAGAATAAGGTAAATCTATGTTTCTTTGTAACTGCGTGGTTTGTGGATAGCGATATTGCTCGTAGCTTATTTGTTTTTTGCTTGAGTTTGTACGTCGTTGCAATAAATCATAGAATCCAAGGAACGGTTTCCTACCAGGAGCTGGGCATCTGTCGTACTTGAGAGTTCCGGAAGTCGTGTCAAAGACAGTTCGAGTCGAGACCGGAGTTCGCGAGAAAGACGAAGTATCGGTACATTATGACCCGATGATCGCAAAACTGGTTGTCTGGGGAAAAGATAGAGGAGAAGCATTGGCCATACTTAGATCAAAGCTGAACGGATACAATGTAAGCATTGAAAGTTTTAAGACTCCAAGAAGTTTCACCATTTTACTGTGTTTTCAGATTGCCGGGCTCGACACTAATATAGAATTCATCAAAGATTTATGCTCTCATCCTAGCTTTCAACAAGGTCAAGTGCATACAGGGTTCATAGAAGAACATTATCAAGACCTGTTTCCCAAGTTAAAAGTGCCGAGCGAAGTTGCGGTGCAAGCTGCTCTTGCTTCAATACTTTACGAAGATATGCGCTCTTTACAGTCTTCTCTTACAACTTCCGATCCTTTCAGTCCTTTCGCGACTGAAACCGGAGCTAGATTGAACCATTCTTTAACGCGAACTTTTCGTTTTAACGTTTCTGGGGACGATGTCGAGATTGAAGTAAGATACGTCGAACCTGAGGTGTATCGTATGAGAGTCGGTAAGATTGGTCCTTGGAGAAGAGTAACAGGTGCATTAAAGAAAAGGAAAAACTCGTTAGAATTATCTATTGAAATTGACGAATGGATCACCCGGACGACAGTAACTAAAATTCATAACAAATTACATTTATTCACCAAGGTTAGCCGATTCGTTTCATAGACACCCCAATCTAAAAACATTCAAAAATGCCTTAAATCGAATTTTTTTTGTCACAGGATCGCGAATGGCAGTTCGAAGAGCCTACTATGAAATTTTTGTCCAATTTTGAAGGTAACAATGTCGAAACAGATCCATATAAGGCTCTAAGTCCTATGCCGGGCTTCGTAGAGAAATTATTCGTCGCCGAAGGAGACGTTGTAAAGATCGGCGACGCTTTGCTTGTTATTAATGCCATGAAGATGGAAGTACGTTTATGTCTTTCGTGATCAATTTTCAATATGGCGGCCAAACTCAAAAGATAACATTCCGTTTGTTCACAGCATACTATCAGAGCATCCATAAATGCCACCGTCGAGAAGGTGTCGTGTTCAATAGGAGATAACGTGCCCAAAAATAAAATTCTCGTCAAGTTAGCTAATTCTGCGTCTTAGAGTGTAAAAATTAAAAGTTATATTTGTTATACTTGTCGTGTAATTTATTTGTAATACCCATCCTTAACTTAGATTAAAGCAAAAGACAACAATATTTTATATTTTTATATATACGTATATACACGTGTCTTAAAATGTAATAATGCGTATTTAATAAATAATCTGTTCGTTGGATTGATAATTTACTACAAAGTTTAAATAACTCCATAGCGTTTCAACGACGCGAGAATTAGAAACTTGCCAAGAAGAAGGAACTTATTTGGTACACTGTATTCTCCAATATTATTCTGATAGTTATTATTTATAGATCTCTGTGTACGTACTGAAATGTGTCCGTTGCAAAAGTTGTGGAAAGTTCATAGACGTCCGATTCGAGTAACCGAACTGTTCGAATTCATGGTTTGTTTGTGATCGCCGAATGCGCGCCAAAAGCTGTTTGTTTTCAACGAGAAACGATTCGAAGGGTAGCAAAATTTTTCCAGGAAAATTGACGAAGTAAATCAGTGAAAAATGAATAGCTTTCGATCACCGATGAGCTGTATTTCTCCCAATGCAAGGTAAAATATTAAATTTGAAGAAACGATGGTGAAAGAAGGTTAGGAAGCCGGTTGTTTGTTAAATAATTTTATTCGCAGAGTTTTGACCGCCAAGCCTCAGGTAGAACGAACATTGGACGTGAGACAGATGCAAAATAAAGCTAGAAACAGCATCACATGGTTTTTCATCAATAGCTCTTTACTTGGGATCATCGTTTTCGACATGTGAGGGATTCATTTTTTGTCAACGATAATGACGAATGTATTATTTCTCGTATATTTTACAGATTGTACGGAGGTGCAGCGTACAAACCGTTTTGTTGGGTCGAATGGTGTCTAGCCTCTATATTTGCATTAAATGCCCTTTACCATATAATAAGATACACGTGGACAAGTCTCACTTTACAGCCGGTTATACTAAGTCCTAAGCAAAGACGTTTACTGGGAGTGTCGGAGGACGATCCCATTTTTAAGAACGAAGTTTCATCGCCTCAGAAAACATCGGAGCCAATATTTCCTTTGAACTTGTCGTGCATAAGTCTCAATAGGCGGTTAACGCCTCTTGGTTCTCCGGGGTTAAGCGAATCTAGTACGAAAGCTTTATTCTTTGCATTACAACGTTGTTAAAAATCTTTTATATTGCATAGAAACTTTTTTTCAAGAGAATTTTTCAACACTGAGTCCGTTCTTCAAGTACAGTAGCCCGATGTCTGAAAAATCGCAATGCAGTCCCAATGGATCGTTCAACAAATCTTTCAATATTTCGACGAACGGGAATCTAACTAGCGAAGAACTGATTCAAAGCGAGAAAGAGTTACAAAATTATTTGGACGAAACACGCCAAAGGAAGCATGTTCTCTCCACTGATATCGATCAGCCCTCGAATCTGCTTAGCTCGTTTTGGTCGCATCCCGCGATCAGAAGCCCCGGAGAAGTTTCTCCATTGCTAAGAAGATGTGCTTACCAATTAGCACCAATTGTTGGTAATACTATACGTGAACTGCATAAATAAGTATAGCATAAACGTACATTATTAAACTTTACAATTATTAGGAGATTCAGAAATATGGTAAATATGTACAGTATTGGAAAGAAAAGGAAGAATTAAAATAAATAATTATACGCCCGAGAGGAACTTTACCATACCTTGAACATATAGAATAAAATTTGTTCAAATTATTTTGTATCATTGTTTAATAATCTATGCTTGTGTGTGCTATACTTATCAGTCTCGTTTGTTTTGATTTGCTAATTCTTATTTTTTAGATAAATCAAAGTCGATCAGCCCTGGGACAGAAGAGGGAAACTCGCCTAGAGGTATGTTCGGTGTACCCGACGTCTGGAGGAAATACAGAATCGATCCAAACAAAGTAAACGAGTGGGCGGCTAATCTTCGCGTAGTAAGTCGAAACAGATACATTTTGAACCTTTGGTAGATGAAAATACCGTTAGTTTATTAACGAAAAGTTCTAATCGTTCTAGTGGATCAATAAAACAGTTGTCGAACGAGTAGCCGCCGAGATCGATAACGTCAGCTCGGCACTGGTTCGTCACGGATTGAGCGATTCTCAACCAGGACACGTTGGATTAGACAGATTACGAAAACTTGCTCAAGCGCCATTTTTAGTCACAGCTATTCCTACTCTGCCGACTTTAGTGCCTTTCCTGGAACTTTCCAACAATCAAGAGTATTTGGTCAATAGGATCAAGATTCTTGCAACGGGAGGTTCTATGAGCGAATTCAAATGGAACAGCGGAGGTCCACACAATGGCAAAGATTGGGATACCAGTTTGCCGACTGATTCAGCGGTAATTTGATCTCTACCGAACGAATGGAACGTTGTCACAGTAATGATATTATTTTTGCAGATAATCATGCATTTAGTGTCGACGTACATGGACACGCAACTGGAAGCTCCGTTGGATCAACCAGATGCCCGACCCTTTACATCAAGATACATGGCTAGATCTGGAATGTCTTTGCCGCGTAGCAAGGGGCCCGTGATAGTGTGTCAATCTATAAATCCACCGCATTATTGTCTGGCGCATTCCGGAGACGCTACTCCAAACGATTATGAAGAAATACAACGGGTGAGTACCAGAGATCACCGTTATGAACGCATATTAAAATACACGTGGTACGTTAACTCTGTATTGAGGAATCAAGGATCCGTAGAACTTGTCTTTTGTTTTATTTTTCAGGGTAGAAACAACTTGTTTCATATGCTTCTGTTGTTTCTGTACATCGTTAAAACGAGAGATCATGGCATGTTAGGTCGCGTTAATTTAGGCACGTCAGGCATAAACGTCCTTTGGGTAATCGATGGTTGAACAACACTTTTTGATAAAAACGAATATTGTGCCATACCGCGAACTACTAATATCAAAAACTGACCATCGAACGCGTACAATACTTCTTCCTTAACTGTACACTGCCGAACGGATCATTTATCTTTAACAGCGTTGTACAGAAACTTTTCAATTTCGCACAACCATTGCAGGAATGGCTGTTGTTGTTTAATTCGGACCAAAAACGAGGGGAAGCAGAAATGTTTCAATACTACGAATGCTTTATTCACAATACTTACGTCTATGTACAAAGAAATCATAAAACACGATCCGTATCTAGCGAAACTGAATTTTCACTTATTTAATACGCCGCAGTATAACAAATGTATGGCCGCTGCTGGCAGGCCACTTTTGTTTCGTTCCTTATATTTTGCGAATTATTGAGTGTACTTATCGCGCACGAAATGTGACAAGACTCACAGAACGCTTTGCAGGATTTTTCAAAAATGGAACGGAGTCGATCGAATAAATGCGTAGATGTAACGACGGATCGCAAAAAAAAAAAATAACTGCATTCCTATTCATTGCACTTGTATCGTACCGCATAGGGAATGCATTTGTATCTACAGTCATCATCGATGCAGTATATTTTTTGTACAATTTTATACCTCGTTTTTTTTTTTTTTTTTTTATTGTAGTCTAGCGACCGAAAGACATGTCTCGTAAAAAATTATTTTCACACTTTTCGTGCAATTTATAATACAATCTTTGGATAACGATTCTCGCGTACTTTAAAATCAATGTGTATGTACACCGAAGTCATACATCGTGATGCAATTATAATGGCCTGTCCAACTTAATTACAAAATCGGAAAATTCGCCCGCGAACGAATTTTTTTTATCCTGTCGTTCTTTTTTTTTGATATCTTTAATTCGAAACAAATCATAATTCCACAAATAAAAGATAGTCTTTGATAAATACCAATACGAGGATTGGTCTTTCTTTGCGATATCAGTGGATCAATAGCTTCATAATTAATTCGAAATAGAAATTACTGCTATTGAACGCGCCACGTTTGAATAATCGTAGAATCGCGCCGTAAGATTTCGTAGATCTTTAACCTTCCCAAGAGAAGATAGCGAAGACGGAAGAGAACTGGAAAGAAAGTAAGTTCCTATAAAAATCATGCAAGACCTTCGTTCGTACGTACGTATTTCCCTACATACGTTCCACAGTGGGATTATCGGTCGTTGCTAATTAGCCAAGAACGAGAAATGTCGTTGACAAACGATAAAACTCGTTTGTGCTATTTTTCAAAAGAATTCGAAGGAACTTTAGCGATCCAAAGACACGATGTTTGACTCGAGCGATAAATTTTTACTCTTGCTACACGCTATCTCAGTGTTTCTCAAACTTAACTTTTACGCAGACACCCCTCTACGATTAAAAATTTCTGATAAACTCACCTCGGAGTAAAATTAAATTATTAATTTATATTTCTCTTCCGCGGTGCTGTACAAAAACCTAACCCAAACAGATTTTAAATCCTTTTCTTTTTTTTTTGTAAAACAAACTGTGTGTTCTAAACGTTTATCTATATTTTTAACTCAAACTTTTTATATGTACTTTACTAAAACAATGTACAAAAATAAATTAATAAAAATTGGTTGATTTACATCGATCGTCTTGGAATTTATTCAATACTATTAAATAATAAACGAATTTGTTTATCGAATAGTACCAAAGGATTCTCGTTGTTTGATTGTCATGTACGATAAAATTCATTACGAACAAAAAATTTAATAAAATTTGTTACTTTCAATAGAATTAAAATAAAAAAAATAATGAATATGTCGTAAGTATAAAACAACGTCGATAAAATTATGCAAGAAGTTTCAACTAGTCCTCGTTACGTTTTTGGTACTTCGTAATTGGAATTTTGTAATAAAATTAAAAATATTGCTAGGAATATATTTTTTTTTTTTGCTTTCGAGAGCTCCTAACCCCCTTCACCGTTACATTCACAGGCTCTCAGGAATCTGCAAATCACAGCTTGAGAAACACTGTCTATTCGAACGCACAAAATAACCCCGTTTCCATCCTCCTTCATTTTTTTTATCGTTTTGCAACTACTTTTACCCCATTCCCATATATTTGACGGCTTGTCTCGTATTTAAATATAAACAGAGATATACAACGTATAATACATTAAAAACGTTATCTCGGATGTTTTTCGATTTCGCCGTTCGTCCTTCTCTCTCTCGTCTCGATTATCAGGAGAAACCATAGTTTTTGCGAGAGAAATCGGGCACGAGTAATGGTAGGGAGAAAACGAATCGATAGACGATCGATCGGCTGTCGAGAAAGATTGATAATGCGAGAACACGCGTTCGAAACGAATGTCAAGTTAAGTCGTCGTGTACAGTTTGGCTCCCTCGGGCAGGATGACCTCCTCGCTAATGTCGGCGACGGTGACAGTCAGTGGAAAGATCAGTGGCATTATTATTTCCTGATGTTGCGAGACCTGCTGGCTGGAAACAGGTTCGGGCTGTCTGGTGATCGTGATGGTTTTAATGTTTTGCGTTTTAACCAGCTGCCCTTGGCCAAGCGCCGCCTGTTGCAGTACCCTCTGTTGGTTTTGCACTGCCTGCACCTGCGCCAACGGTTGGCCACGATTCTGATTTTGGACAAAGTTCTGCTTGCACCTTTTGCTGTGAGCGTAGCGGCTCCCGTTGTTGTTGAACCGTCGGTCGCAGGTAGGGCAAGCGTAAGGCCTTTGACCAGTGTGGATGAAAACGTGCTCCTTGAGGGACTTCAGACGACGGAAGTTCTTCGGGCAGTACTTACAGTGGTACTTGGCTTCGCCAGTGTGAGACGTCAAATGATTGGCGAGCGTGTCGGCTCTGGCGAACGCGCGCGAACAGTACTGACAAATGTACGGTCGTTCTTGGGTGTGCGTCCTCATGTGCATTTTTAGGTACGCGTTCGTCGTGAACGGTCGCGAACAGACCTCGCACACGTACGGCTTGATACCGTTGTGGGCCCTCAGATGGGCTATCAACGTCGTCGATTGCGTGAAACTTTTCGAACAGATCTCGCAAAGGAATCTCTTTGAGCTGTCCGTTTCTTTGTTCTTCTTGAAGGTACGGTCGTGCTTCGACAGATGATTGGTCAGTTGCTCCTCCTTGATGAAACGTTTCGTGCAGCGTGTACATTTGTACGGTTTTATCATGTTATGCTTGGCCACGTGTATCTTCAAATGTTCCCTTCTGTAGAATTTCTTCGGGCATATGTCGCAAAGGTACTTTTTCCCTTCGTGCACTTGAATGTGACGCAGAAGCCCTTTCCGCGACGTGTATTGTTTGTTACACTCTGTACATTCCAAACCGACGATGTCCGTCCTCCTCTTTCTACCGATTTTCTCGCCCGGTTTCTTCTCCTCCGGCCGTGGTTCGATGTCTCTCAAGTCTTCCTCTGTGAGGATGCCCTCGGTGACGTGTTTCGCTCTGTGCTCCCGCAGAATCTCGTTGTTCTCGAAACTGTCGCCGCAAATGTTACATTTTCTCACTTGGTCCGGATTCTTTTCCGAGCACTTGTCGTAATGAGCTTTCAGCTTATCCTTACGGTAAAATTTAACATTGCAAATGTCGCATTCAAAGTTCGGCTCCTCGTGCAACAGCTGATGCCGTAACAACGATTTCTTCGTGCTGTAACGTTTTTTGCACTTCGTGCACTCGTGATGATCCATCGGCCAATCCAGGCCGCTCTCGAAGTCCGAGTCGTAATCGTCGTCCTTGATGGTCTCGTTTGCATCCATTCCCTCGTTCATGCATGCTCTTTGTCGGTCCTTCTTCAACGATGGCTGTCGTTGCTTCTCCGACTTGACCGCTTTCTCGACCTTCACGTGCTGTTCCATGTGTTTCGACAACGATTGCTTCGAACTGCACTTTTTGTTGCAACTCATGCACTCCAGGTCCTTCTTGTAAATGTGTTTCTTTTGCGCGGAACTGTCACGTTTACTTCGACCGTAATTCCCATCCGTATGGGCGGCGTTACGGTTGAGCAACTTGTTCTCCTCCTCCTCGTCGTAATCCTCCAAACCGTCCTCGGTTTTAATTTTATCTATGATCTTCTGCGCTGCTCTCGCGGCGACACGTTTGATGCGTTTATTGGGATCGTACTCCTGCCCGTGAACGAAGGTTTTATGATTAGTGGCTATCAAATGGTTTCGCAGAGTAAGCTCGTTCCCGAACGTTTTATCACATTGTGTACATCTGTAGGATTTAACGCGTTCGTGTTGCTCGGCGTGCCTCTGCAACAGATCCTTCCTGGCGAATCGCTGATAACACACCTTGCAACGATAGTCGGTCCCCGTATGTGACTCCGTATTTCTAAACAAGACGATACGCATTATCAAAACACGGTTCGTTCGAAATGACTTTTTTGCAAAATATTTAAAAATCTCGCCTTTCAACCTACCTGCAATTTTTCTTCGATGCACTCTCCGCCTCCAACGTGTCTACTTCCTCTCCCTCTTGTTTCTCTTGGTCCCCCTCTTCCCTCTCTTTACCCTCAATTTTATAACTATCCGATTCATTATTTACCGAGCAATCTGCATCTTCCTCCAAATCTTGTTCAGTCAACACACCTTCGAGCACGTGCTTTGCACGATGGTTCCTCAGTTTCTCCAGCGAGTCGAACTCTTCCTCGCATACGCTACATTTAAGGATGGCGTGCAAAACCTCATGCTTCCGTAAACCACGCCTAGTATAGAACTTTTCCGAGCATTTCTCGCATGCAAACATTTCTGTGCGAACACCCCGTACCTCACGTTCTCTGGTTCTCTTCGAGTTATTATGCTCCCCATCTACGTCCTCCGTTTTTTTCTCGTTTCCCAATTCCTCGTTCTCCCCGTCCTCGTCCATCTGATGTTCCCCCATCTCGTCACTCTCCAGCTTCGATTTCGTCCCATTCGCATCATCGTTTTTCCTAGCTCTTTTCCGATACTCCGTATCGAAATCCTGCTTGATCACATAATCGTCGAGATCCAAACTGTGCTCGTCCTCGTGAAACGAAATTTCCAACGGCATCGGTTGATCCTTCGTCTCGTCTTTCTCTCTCTCGTGTTTCTTCAAATGCTTGCTAAACGAGATTATGTATATGTATTGTTTGCCGCAATGGGGACATTTGTTCAACCTCTTCCCGGACGGAGGCGATTTATCGACATTGCCGACAGGTTTCTGCGGTTTCTCCGGACTTTTTTTTAACGACAACGCTCTCCTGACCTCCTCGTGCGAATGCATGTGCTCTCTCAGAACGTTCTTCGATAAAAATTCTTTGTCGCAGAGGTAGCACATGAAGAAGATCCGGTCCGATGTATCAGAAGCTTGAGCCTTCTTTAATCGCGAGCTCAGATTCAAATTCTCGAAATAATTCTCCTCGTCGGAGTCCCGCGTCGACTCGACGTTTCGTCGAATCTGGTTACGTTTGCTTCTTCTCGCTTCATTTTGACATTCGCTATCTTGTTCTATCTTAACGTTAATTTTCTTAAGATCCGACTTTTTTATTTCCTCTTCATCTTCGTCCACGGTCGCGTCCTCAGCCACATCCGCGATCGCGTCCTCCTCTTCCTCTTGGTTCGTCGCGTCGGCAGCTTTAACCAGCAAATTCACATATTCCGCGCAATCGTCGCGCGGAAATGTTTCTTCAGAAATTAACTGATGCTGTCGCTGCTCCTCCTGCTCCTGGTGGTTCTCGTCCCCTAATATATATTCGTGGTGCAATATATAATCGTGCTCTATCGTCGGAATACTCTCTATGCAGTTTCTAGTGCTACTCGTGTATTTCAATGTTGCTTCGCTACGAGGCATATCGGTAACAGGCTTGACGTTCTCTTCATCCTGACTAGGGCAATTTTCTTGCCCTTGTTTCGAAATTATCACTTGGTCAATCGCTTCTTCCATTACCGGACCATTATCCTGCTCTAAACACAAAAAGACTTTTAGTATTACGAATCAAATTTAATTCTCTTTTTATAAAATTTTTATTTACCTCTCATAGACGATTCTTGATCGTCTAACTTTCCCACTTGCAGTAAAGATAATTGATTCTTCAGAAGGGATTTCTCTTCTCTGGACATTGAATCTAGAGTTTCCACGGTAGATTGATAATCGTGTTCCATGTGCATCTCTCCAATATCCCCGTTTTGGTCCCCCGACTCGAGATGCACTTCAACCTCGTTGAAGAACAACTCTTCCTTCATATTCATAGTGACGTATCGTTCTCTGAGAACTGTATCGGCTTGTTCCACTTGCAGTTTGAACTCGTACGCGGACTCGAGTTTATCCGCACATATGCAACATACACGTGTCGGTAAACCATCCCCAGGTAGCATCTAAAGCAACGAAACGACACGGTTAATTCGATATCGTAATTGAAAGTTTCGCGAAGCTACGAAATTGGTAAATAAAGTAAAGGCACGGAACGTAAATAAGATTTAGAAATGGCATTTACAAACGTTAATTTTCTTCTTTTCTCTAAATCACGTGAAATTCGAACAACACGCACGTTGTTTAGCCGATATCTCAAACAGGACTTTATCTTGCACGGTTTGTGATATTCAACTTAACCTCAAATTACGTGTCTAACCTTAACGTTGGCGAAGCTCATTGCTTTCGCCGAAAGAGAGGCGACCTCGGTTTCTAGAAACAAGTCTCGCATCACCAGGTTCCCGAGAAGGCAAACGCGGCATATTTCTACCGTCGCCACGATGCTATCCTCTACGTTTTGTGGTGAATCGGACGCATTTATTTCTACGGCGTCCATGTTTTGTTTGGCGAACTACTGGCTCGTGCTTGTGTCTGCTTCCCGCAGCCCGCAGCCCGCAGCCAGCAGACTACAGACTACAGTCCCTGCTCTGCCTTTTCCTCCCTCCAGAATGATACCAACCGTCGCCCCTGCCCAGCCCCCCAAATAACCGCACTGCAACAATCTGTCAAATACAAGCCACCGACCCCGCGATTAAAAATTAAACTGGCTACCGTCCCTCTACACCATTCTCGGATGTCCTCGCCAATGATACCGATCCTACCCGCGGATGCACACGATCGTGACACTTTGCTTATCGATACACCGTTTCACGATTTTCATCCGTACACTCTTTGCCTCCCTGTACCTCGTCACGCGGCTCACATTTCAACACGGTTCGCTTTACATCCTCAGCATCGTCGCTGAAAGATACGATCTACTGTTTCGGAATTAATTCGGAACGTTTCGACGGAAGCGAGTGTTCGTCAGCCACGATAGATGGCTATCGCAGTCGTACGGGCCACATCCTCGGACGAGCTGTGAATAATTGTTTACAACCGAAGAAGAAAGTAACATGAAAGTTTGCGTTTTGACCGAATATGCTGCGTTCGTAGAATAATAAGTAACGGCGTCCACGCAAGCGTATATATGTATATACAAAGGTGAAGTATATTACACGAGAAAATGAAGCGGAATGTAAACAGAGCTTGTCACGTGACCGAAATTTCATTGGTTCGCTGTGTCGACACGGCATTTCAACTAGGAATGTATCGTAAGGCTCGACGCAACAACGAGAGATCATAATTTATTGCGTACTATATGATTTAATTCATACCATACTCGTTCGAGTAATGACTGGTTTTACATCAATTAATTTTTGTGCAATTGACAAAGTTTTACCAGATACGAGCAAATAAACCTATGTTAATCGAGCTGTTTTTTTTAAAATAAATAGTAATTGGAGACGAGCAATGAATTAAAGTATATTTATTTTTTAAAAAAAATGATGATATACAACTATATATATCTAATATTTCCTTGCCAATAGAAAATGATTTTCTAAAAGAAATAATACGAGAAATATTATTTTTATGTACAGATTCGTTTATCATAGATTTTATCAAAGTCAATTATATTCAACAATATTTAAACTGGAAAGAGAATATTCCAGACTTAATTGTCAAATGAAATATTAAATTGTATCTAAAGCGTATTGGAATATATGGAATAATTCCGCCGCTTAAATTTCTTACAATTTGGCTCAATTTGTATAAGATGTTTATTACCTAAAATATAAAGATTTTATTTTCAACTAAAATAACATTACACGTATATTGTAATCGGTGTGTTACTCACCATCGTCTATACAATCAAAATTAACTTCTGGCGTTAAATTATTCATACATCCGTCTAAAGCTTCTTTACTATTATTTATTTCTACGTCTTGTTCTTCGCTATTACTTTTTGGGGATAAATTTAACGGCGATACTCCATCGAACGTGGAGTTTAAAACATTGTCTTCCTCGAATGAAATAGAAATATCATTGGAACCTGGTATCTGTTCGTACGATGTTTCTATTAACATTCCATTTGATTTAGATTCTTTTGTGTTACTCATTAATTGTAATAAAACAGACGGATCATCTATACCCAAGGTGTTACAAAACTGCGTAGTTTGATTATTTATTAACAGTTTTGGCGATTCGACTGAAACGTCTAAAGCATCAGGATTGTATGGCTTTGTAGTTTGTGTAAAATTTACGGGAATTTCTAAATTATGGGTGAATCGTTTGAAAATGTTTGCTTTTTCCTCTACGGTTGGCGTAAATATCCATCTATTATTGCCATATTGCCCAGGCATATAATGAATACCGTTTTTAACGCTTAATAAATGGTTCGTTAAATATAATATTGTTAACCATTCTAAATCATAACGTGGTTTTAATGGTAAATTTTGATCGTGTTCTAGTTCGAGTATTTGAAGAAATTTTCGTTTTGGAAGACACTTATCTAAAGCTAAAAATTTAGTCACCCTTGTTCCCTCTTTTTCAGGAACAAGGGCAGCAAATTTACAATGTAAATGTGCAGAAAACCAATAGTTTGGATAATGATGTTCTAAAAGTTCCATACTCGGTGGACTACCAAGCATATTGTTCTCAATATCGTTTCTGTAATAAAAAAAATTTAACACATTCGAAATGTTATGAATTGTATCGGCTAATAGTTTGAAAATCATGTACAGACGCTGAGCTATAATAAGGGAATAATTAGCTTACTTGAAGAAAGGTTTTCCTTTCAACAACATATTTTCATTTCCATATTTAGTTACCCCCGCTGGCCAATCGTGAGATAAGAAAATATCGATATTGCCACTAAGCTACAAAGAAAACATGCAATGCAATGAACAACTTACGTTAGAATAAATTTCTTCAAAGTATTACCTGCTTTAATCTAAATATTTCTAAGTTTCTAATGTGATATACACTTCTGATTGTATTTTCATTATAAGGTGGCTTTTCGTAATGTCCCTGCATCAAATGTTGACCTTTATAGATTCCGGACAGCCCTGCAATTCTGATACCGCCTACTGTTATTACACCGGCGTATCCCAAGTAATAAATATTAGGTGCTACCCATCCGCCGTACGGCAATTCTTGAAGATAATTAGACGCTTCGTGATTTCCTCCAATAAATATCGTTAACACAGGGGCAACTTTTTCCCCCGAGTAATATCTACAATATACCGTAGGGTTAATTTCAGTTTTATACGGATAAAGATTTCAAAAATTTCGAGAGATAGTTTACGAAAATATAACGAAAGATTTATACATAATCTTAAAACCTGTTAACCCTTTTAACAACCACAACTTTGCAACTTACTTATAAAAAGTACACATATCCTTATATTTATCAGGTACAGCCATGCAACTTAAATCACTCAAGTTTCTCGTAGATTGAAAATCCCCGCAACAAATGAGCAAATCTATCTTTTTCCCGTCAGCCTTTTCCATTTCTTGAATGGTTTCGTAAATAATATCTAATTCACCGTGTGCACAACCCTCTACAGCGATTCTCATCTTTATTTTTATATGCACCTCGTTACTTGTACAGTAATCAACAAATTTACCTACGTTCCGCGCAATTTACCTAATTATTAAAATATTAAGAAAAACAAGTATTTATAACAATCACTTAACCTAACTAAGAACTCTCTGACATAGCCGCCATTTTTTAGCTTAATCGGGCACTGTTGCCATAACAACGATTGTACCGATGATGTTTGCTCAAACTTAGGCAGTTCGTAATCATAAATATTTCCATTGTATTTGAGTCAATTATGAGCTTGATTTTTTCGAGCGGCGAAGGATGGATCGTCTCTCATTTGCAATATCTTAACGATATTTATAAAACTGTAAAGAACGGTAATACGCAGTGTAGACTAATTTTTAACGATACGTTGTTCGAAATAAACTCTCAATATTTACGTCAAAATCAAATAACTCAGTCCGATCAACACGAAGGAATTTCGTTGCAAAATAGAAGTAAAAAGAGAAAGCGGGCGAAACTGTTACCGGAGGAAGATTTAAAAGAGGTAAAATAACAAATTTGATAGTATATTAGATGAAACAGACAACTAACGTTTATTCGTATGTGCTTCGTAGATAAATTATGTCAAACAAGCATTCAATCAAATAATTTCATCCGCCAAAGCAGACGGATTATTCTCTTCCAACGTAATGTGTGATAATAACGAAGCAGCACGCTTGGCATCGCAGAAATTTTATCAGGACACGTTTTCCGGGGAGGAAGAGAACTTTTATGGTTGTAACGATACGGATGTAGCTATTATATCAGAATCACAAGAGAAAACATACGTGTTCCCAAAGAAATGTAACTTTTATTGTTACGATGTGAGCGATGTTGCCAGGAAGTTGGAATTAAACAATCAGTATGATTTTATATTGTTGGACCCTCCTTGGTGGAACAAGTCCATAAGAAGAAAAAAAACGAAATATTTAGAATCTAGGTGATCTTGTATGGTTCAATATAAGCCAATAGAAAAAAAAAAAGCAAACTCTCTGAACAGTTTAACGAGAATAAGGACTTTGATAATAGTATAAGTTTTCCTTGTTCTCAGTTTTGCAACCATATGGGTAAATAAGATTTTAGACGCAACTTTTCGACGTAAAAAAATTATTGTTGCACAATATTAAAACAGTATCGATACATTTTAGAATTGTTTTATGTGTACGATCTTTTGTCAGAATCATATACTTTTGTACAGTTATTGCGAACGGCCATCTGCTATAAATCGCACTCTATATATATATTATGTAAATTGTGTTTTATATTCTTACGTTGAACAGTTATAAAATGATGTACAACGAGGAGTTAGCCAGGATACCGATTGGGAAATTATTATGTTCGAATGGACTCGTAGCAATTTGGTGTACCAATGCTCCTAGTCATCTGCATAGTATTTTTCACAATATATTTCCATCGTGGGGCATTACGTATAGAGCGAAATGGTACTGGATTAAAGTAAGCATATAATTACTTAAAATTTGAAAATTCCAAAAAAATATCCATAATCCGAACGATACATGTTTAGTTTTCATACTTCAGGTCACTCAAGAGGGAAGTACAACGTGTAATTTTAATTCAGCACTCGGTAAACAGCCTTACGAACTACTAGTATTAGGATCTGTATTAAGTGATAGTGAATTAAACATTCCTGATGGGAAAGTGTTAATAAGTGTTCCGAGCGCGGTACATTCTCACAAACCGCCTCTTACAGGTAAGGAATCATCGATAGCGATACGTATGAAACTCTATAAAGGCATTAAAAATTCTAGAAGTTTTGCAAGAGTTTCTTCCAAGCGAGCCAAAGTGTTTAGAAATATTTGCAAGATACTTGCTTCCTGAATGGACAAGTTGGGGCCTTGAAGTTTTGAAGTTTCAACATTTATCATTATATACAGTCATAGAAGAGACAAAAGATACTCAGAACAGCAATAACATGGATGTAAATAAATTGATCGATTAGGATTAAACTTTACGAGATAACAAAAAGTTGCGGTACTATTGTTATTTTTTTTATTTTTATTATAAATTAATCATGCTTGAATAGTAATCAAATTATCCCATTATGAAGTGCCATTTACGTGGTCGTTAATACCATTTTTTATGGTAGCACGGTAACCATGTGGATTCATTGTTTGCCACCTCCAAAAATCTTTACCTATATTAAAGATAACATTAGAAACACGCCAAATACAGAATGAAAAGTACTATGTTACGTACACATCTGTTCAACGTCGCATTTGGTCGACCATCCTAACTCTTTTTCTGCTAAATCCGTGTTAGCGTACATTGACACTATATCACCTTCTCTCCTGTCTTCTATAACATACGGCACTGTCGTTCCCGTGACATTTTCAAACGTTTTGATTAACTCGAGTACGGACACACCTTTGCCAGTACCTAAATTGTAAATCTTTAGCCTCAAGTGTTGTTTGTGCAAGGCATTCAAAGCTGCCACATGGCCAGCCGCCAAATCCATAACGTGAATGTAATCACGTATACCTATAAAAAAAATTAATATTCTAAAGGTATTGCGTGATTTAAAAAATCCTTAATTGTCTAAACGTACCTGTGCCGTCTTTCGTAGGATAATCGCCTCCATAAATGACGAGTTCAGGTTTATGCCTCAAAGCTACTTGCGCTATGTAAGGCATTAAATTTGTAAATGGCTTTGTAGGATCTTCTCCAATCAAGCCACTAGAATGTGCACCCACTGGATTGAAATATCTGAGGGAAATGATGTTCCAATTCTGTTGAACAAAAATAACTACATAGCCATTTTATTTGCGACATATTATTTGTTGATGAAAAGTAAAAAGTAAGTTATAAATACTATATTTAGCCTGTTAAACGCACCTTCTCGGCTCTTGATATATCTTTAAGCATTTCTTCGATAAAATACTTCGTTCTGCCGTATACGTTCGTGATATTGCCAGTTGGATGCTCCTCTGTGATTGGAAGTTCATTCGGTTCCCCGTAGACGGTACACGAACTGCTAAAAACTAGTTGGAAGCATCCAGCAGCTTTCATTACCTTGAAGCAGCGAATTTTATTTAGTTTCATAACACACGAAGCGACGTAAACGTGAGAACGTATTAAAATGCAGTTTACCTCTAGTAAATTAATAGCACCGATGATATTATTACGATAATAATGTAGCGGAATCTGCATCGATTCACCGACGGCCTTTATCGCCGCGAAATGAATCACGCAATCTATTTTATGCTAAAACGTAAAACATTTACTTTCAGAGCTTCGTTCGCTTGTAAATACCCGATTATATCAGAAGTTATGCCACGGCAATTCGTTACCTTATTGAAGACTGCTTCGAGCTTATCTCGGTCGATTAGGTCGCAATTATAGAAGGTAACTTTCTTCCCTGTTATTTGCTCGACTCTTTTTAGAGCCGCAGATTCACCGCTACCCTCGATCACGCTATTAGCGAAGTTATCTATTGCTACAACATCGTATCCACTTTCCAAAAGTTCGACGATACAGTGGCTACCGATGTAACCGGCTCCTCCGGTTACGAAAATCGTTTTCCAATCTTTGGTCATACTTCTATCAAAACGAGAAAAATGAAAATGTTAAAATTGTATACGATTCTCCTAAATTATTCAAAACAAATTTTTATAACAAGAGTAACATATGTAATATGTTTTTCTTCCTTCGAGAACTCGAGGACCCCAGTTTGAGAAACGCTGAATTATTATACGGTTCTTTTGCACACGGGGGAATAGAAATGCTCGTCCTTCGTCAACTACTTGATATTACTTATCACGCGTTTATAGTTTTAAATTGAAAATAAATCGTTTTCGACTACGCGCGATACAGAATTATTAAAATGAACGAAAGTTGTTCGTAAATATGGTTCTACGCGCGAGGCGAAATATACAGGTGCTTAGGACATTCACCTGCCTTGAACTGTGTGGAGTTCAAGGTCACTAAAACACGTGGTAAATCATTACGTTTATGACACGTGAGATTAGATTTTTAATACACCTATTATTCGTCCAGTTAAAACAAATAAAATCCAAGTACCACCTTGAATCGTACACATTTTCTATAAACAATATTTTCAACTTACAACGCGATATTTCTAATTTGAATTCATCGTCAGAAAATTAAGTAGAAAACAAGCGAGAGAAAAAAAATTACTATTCTTATTGCTCACTGCGCGAAGGCAAAGATGATTGAAAGTTCGACTACTAAACCGGTGTATTTAACGGTACTCAAACTTCATCGGACACTTTCGGCACATTACGAACACTTGCTTTGCTCCACGCATTTATGCTCAAGCAGAATATATATTCGATTTTGATAAAGAAAACATCATTAGTTCTCAATTAACAATAAATTATGCGTGGTATATTATATTAGTGTTCGTTGCTTAATAAAAATTGCGCGTGAAAGTTTTATTTTGTACAGGATTATGATCGCGGCAATGTGACTTCACTTTCAACTTGGCATTTGATTTTATTATGCAAATCGTACAAGTTCTTTTGTTAATGTATGTTTGGTAATAGACTGTATACAAATAGGCGTCGTACGTAATTTTTTAAGAGAATATATCGTTACCTTGACAACGTAAGATTTTTAAGAGCAAATACGTCGAACCAATACCGAAGGGTTCGAGGTTGCACCGTGTAATCACCGACTACGTCCTGACCACTTGTGTTGTCTTCTGGTATAGGAAAGTAGAGTTTAGTATATTCGTGGAACGCGAGGCATCCCCTCTTCTAGAACAACACCATCGTCGTATCATTGTGAAGACACGCACACTATGTATTTCGAGCCTCTCTCGACCCTTGCTTTTCTGCTGCAACAAGTTCTTCCTTTCACACAGACGCCCAGTTCTCTGCTTGCCTACCTTCTTCGCGACAAGAATGAAGGAACGATGACACACGTACGAGACCGACGGTTACCGCTTGCATCATTCGATGATTTGTAAAGGATTGACTCATAAAAATGTAATTTTAAGCAACGCTCGCTTCGTCAAGGAAACCTATTTTAGCATAAGAACGTTCAACGCGATAAACAAAGGCAGATGAATCGAATTTTTCAGGATATCGTTCGAACAAACCTAGATTAACTATGAAAATAAATAAACGATCACATTATGCAATGATTTATTAGCTTTTGTCGGTGTTTTCGGTCGCGTGCATGTACTATACATTAGAGAGTGGTAAATAAACAAATATAGTCGAATATAGAATCGAAGTAAATGAATGTTCTTTATTTATTTTGTACACTATAAAGTAAATTATTTCTAAATTCGAAAATTCTCAACGCTGTTGAGGTTCATTTATCGTCGATCAATTCGTCGTTATTTGAATCAAATGAAATAATATACACTCGGACAAGCCTTACCCGTAACTCGAATAATTTGAGGTAAAAATAAAGTTAAAATACTTTACTGCGTTGTTAAAACTTGAATTAACTTGTGCAATAATTCTTTTTGTTCTGCGCTTAAATAGGGCCACAATTCACCTTCCAGTTCTAACAATGCTTGATAATCATGGGACTGAGATGCTAATACCAAAGATTGTAACAATAATAATTCATTTTCGCTCATATTGAAATCTGCAATATAGTTTTCGTTTATCCATTGTAATATATGTAAATTGTTTAAAGTAAAAGCAGAGGAATGCTTACCATTGTTTGCAGTTTCTTCTATCCACGCATATTTCTCTAAAACTTGAGCCAAAGAAGGTGCAAGTCTTTGCGGCGACGGTTGAAGTATAAGTAACAAAAGTACTCTGGTCACTTCGCACCTGTAGATGAATATGATTTTCATATTTTTTACTTACAACATAATTCTAAACTTTCAATTGTATATTATACCTATGTAATATAACGCTGTAGTTGCCTCTCGCGCCAGCATTTACGTAAGTTTCAATAAATTCAACAAATTCGTTCAGAATTAACAAAGCGGATACATAATCGCCTAATAAATAGTGTTTTTATTAATGATCTTCATCGATTATAATTATTTGAATAAATATTTACCTTGTTTGATGTGATAAGAGACCAATGTATTAATAGCTTTTGATGTTGGAAAAATATCAATAGCCTTGCGTAATTGTTGCGTACCAGCCGGAGTCGAGTCTAAAGCTAATGCCAATTCTAACGCCAATCCAGCAGACATAGTGTTAAATCCTGGTTGAGTTTGGCAACGTGCTAAAGCATGACCGAAACAACTTATGGCAGCCTAAATTAACAGTTAGAACTTGAAAATTTTGTACGATTCACATTATTGCGTACGAATCTAGGTAAAACAATAAACCTGTGTATTTTCTTGTCCTATAGAAGGGCAACCTATATCTTTATCCTTTTTATCGGCAACAAGAAATTCTCTGCCCGCTTTTATTAGAAAATTTAATTCAGGAAATATGTTTTTTAACGTTCCTTGGCATCTAGCTGCAGCTAACGAACACAAGCCTGCGTACTGCCATAATTCTTTTTGTTCGCATTCTGTAGCCAAGGCACCTACGAAGAAAATAATAATATTACACATATTAAATTACATATTTCTAACAAGCCATGCATTGCGAAATTTTTGTGCAACTTGCCGAATTGATCGCTTGCTTCTGCGACGTTCGGATTCCTCATAAAACGTCTAAAATATTATTAACAACAAATGGATCTTTATAAGAGAGAACAGAACTATTCAAGAAAAAGAAACGAACAAAGATACGCTTACTTTTTTAATTTATTAGATATAGCGTGGTACTTTGTCAAAAAATTCAACGAATCCCCCATTATCTGCCTTTGATTCAAATGTGCCATTTTTTCAAAACTTTCAATTCAATTTTTTTTCAACGCTCTCTTTGGTTCGCATAATTGGTTGCACGATGCAAAACACGTATGTATCTCTTTCGTCAAGAATGCGTGCAATTAAAAGTTGTTAGTTAAACGGTTATTTCGTACGTGTCATTTTTCATTTTATTCAATTTACTTTCCGCCAGTAAAAGTAAACAAATGCTAAGCTTATAAAGATGTATTTTTCAGGACACCCTATGTATACGTATCTACGTAATTGATAATAAACGGCAATGGTATGTAATAGCTAAAAGTGGTTACATGTAGAAGTAGAAGCAGACGGAATTATATTTTACGTAATAGATGCCGAATAGAATTAAACGCATAACGATTTATTTGCAATAATTAATTGGTCGAACAGTTACTTGGATAAGTGTTGTTATTTTCATGCAACGTATGATACAACATCACTCTGTAATCCAAATTCTAATTTCTATTCAACCAGTAACGAATAAAAAGTTATTTATCTTTCATTCATTATTTTCGATTTTTATCTAGATAAGAATATTACTCTTCTGTAGCTAGAAGATAATATGTAGTGTACGAGAGATACATCGGGTGTGCATTTTCATTACAGAAATTATTATTTATCACCTTTATTTAATGAATAAATAATTGTTTAATGTTGGAACTGATGTATTTTGTTTCGTATTGTAACGATATCTGTAATTTTGAAGATGTACAGTTCTTACTTAACTTTGATCTGATTAAAACTCGATAAAGTGTTTGTGTATACTTGCGTCTATCATCAATTGCATCATAGGGTAGAATAAAATTAATAGAACGTGATACGCGACAATTCCGTGATTAATTATTTAAAATTTTATGATTCGAGCTACATATTACTAAAGTGAACATTCTATGTTTCAGGAGCGCGAAAATATCGAGTTATCATTCGGCTGTGTGTAGATATTGCTGTACACAAACAAACGTTATCATTAGACAATTATAGATTACCAAGTTTATAAGAGTTCCCAGAAAAATGTGCAGAATCACATGCTCAAGTAATACAGAGTGTCGCATGAGAATATCATGATCAATGTCTTTGTATGCGTAGAGTTAATTGCTCGCATCTTTTTGGTAAAAAGAAACCATTAACAAGACTAAAAAAAGCTCCCTTAAAAGATGCATGAATTTATTGAACTAATTTTGAACAGTGCTTTCTTGTGGATATTTCTACAAACTAGCTGGAGCATTTTAATAAGTGTTTTTTATTATTTCTGCGTACCATGGATTGTTTGGGGTTCTGTCTTTATCACAGTTGGAATAAAAATAGCCAGGATTCCGCCGCCGAATTTACAAATTGTACAAGAAGTGCTTGGTGCGAATCCCCTTTCACTGAAAAAAGATAATACCGTGTCCAAGGAGTACGATAACAGAGAACAATTTTGCATGCGAGTGGTGGCTCATCGTGGTGGAGGATACGATTTCCCTGAGAACAGCTTAACAGCTTTTCGTAATGTAAAATCTTATATATAATAATGGTTTTTGTACGTTTAGAATGTCGCTCTGGAGAAAATAACAAACCGACATATTTCTAATTAGCTATTTTGGAATACTAGGTATCTTTGTAACAGGAACAATTGCTTACTTTTTTTCGTAATATATTAGGTATAGAAAAGAGTTCTGCGCCTGTTTTTTTACTTCGGCTAGGATCTGTCTGTCTTCAGAACTCTTTCCTACATCTAACAGATAAGGATACTAAAGTTGAGAATAACATTATAGGCGTTTGCATATTGTTATTTGAGACCTGGACCAAAGAGGAATATGCAGCCTGCAGATACCTACAATGTTTCTCTTGGCCCTAATACAGAGTTAGGCATGTAAAATAGACCACTTAAATAAGTTACCTACCTTTTATGACAGAAGTTTGTATGTCGATGGATCTCCTGATTAGGCTAGACCCTTATTATTTGTTTTTTCAAACATAACAAGGTTTAAAATTGAATCACTTTAGAGCTTAGATTACCAAGGTGTTTGATCAGTATTTTTCCATTGCAGTTCACCTTCAATGACCTTTAGTCGTTCATAGTTATGAAACCGAAGTTGACTAAAAATCAAAAATAGGCAAATTATTCAAGTAGCCTGTTTTAAATGCCTTCGTTCTATATCGTAGTTATAGCAATCCTATAACATCCTATATAGTATACACGAGGAGAGATTTTACTGCTTTTGTGCAAAATAAATTCCACCTTTGCTTTTTTTATAAATTAAATTACAAGTAGAGCAATAATTAACTATGAAACATATCTTTTAGAGTAAAGAGAAAGGTTGCAACGCGGTTGAACTAGATGTTTGGCTCACAAAAGATAACGTACCTATAGTATTTCACGATGAGACGATTGATAGAGTTACTGGAAAGACTGGACTTATCAAAGACATGACATGGGATCAATTAAAGACATTAAATATTACGCACAATTATCCACTTAAGTAAACCGACTGTTCTTCTCGTTAGAAAACGTTTCTGAAAACAGGGCTGAAATTTAAATATAAATTATTTATTTATCGTAGAGATAAGCTTGTCGACGATGAAAAGATTCCATTGCTCAACGATGTATTAGAAATGTGTTCGAACAATGAACAAAGAATAATTATGGATATAAAAGATACAAGAATCGAAGTTGTGCAAGCAATTTTAGATGCGTATAAAAAGTATCCAAAACTGTTTCAAAGAGCAATTGTATCTAGCTTTAATCCTATTGTTGTATATATGGTAATAAAAAAAATAAAAGTATAAAAAAATGAAATTATAAGCGATTCTGATTGATATTAGGTTGACTAAATAATGATTTTTATTGTAGATTAGACGAAAAGAACCCCGAATTGTGGGAAGCCTTGCATGGCGACCGCAATATTTTTCAAGAACTTCGTATTCAGGTTTTGAAGGTCCCGGGCCAGCACGATACAATAACCCATTCAAACACATGGCAGCTTGTTTATTAAATCGTTTATACGAATGGGCGATTTTCCATTGTGTATACTATATTGTGGGCATTTCCGTTATTTTATTACACAAAGACACGCTCAGCCAGTATGTACAGAAATTTCTACATTATTTATAATAGCATGTGAAAAAGGAAAATATTTTTTGTATATTTATTTTAGGCGCGTTGTACAAGAGTGGCATGATCGCGGTATTCGTGTAATGGCATGGACAGTAAACTTACCATCAGAGAAAATTCATTTCTCACGATTACTTAAAGTAACTTATTTAACGGACACATTGTTATATGAAAAAGATATGTAGTATTGTATCGTATATTCTACAAACATGGGTATATTCTATACTATTGGCACGCAGACCATTTAATTCAATAATCTAGTCGATACATCGAAACGATGAATTGTATTTATATATTTTATTACAACAATTTGGCGTTTATTTTATACATAAAAATATTTTTTTATTCTCATTTAAATTCTAAACGTGTAGGTACTAATTCTCGTCGATCAAATGAAAATACTATTCTCTTCTGTATTAACACGTTGCTTTATTGTGTATACTTTTTTTATTAATATATTCAACTTTTATATTAACTTGCATTTAAAATTATGTAAACATAATTTATACTAACGTTACGAAATTTTCAGCGAGAACTTAAAACATGCACAAATTTTAAATTACTTTAGAACCGATAATATTAAGCTAATTATAAGCTTATACCTTAATATATATAAAAAGTGAAATGTCTATCTTTTGAAAAATATGAAATTATTTTAATGACTGCCAGAATTGCACATTATTTCTACATACCATACTTATACTGCGTCATTAACATTGGTATCGATAACTTACAATTAGATATAGTTAAAAATGTTTCGCTTCGCGGACGGAGATATTTATTTCGTAGATATTTACTTTGGAATTGCCGAGCGCTTGGTTGCGATTTAAAAATTTAATCACACTATAGTAGTAAGTTTACTTTTACGGGATTCCATACCTTGAATAAGTCCTGTTAACAAATCTTCCATTTCAGTTGTAGCACGTTTCAATTTACAATTATCATTAGCAACGTAAGAATCTACAATAACAATTTGTATAAATATATTTATTTACGATAAGAACAATTTGTAACACCGAAATGTAATAACTTACCGTCGAGTAAACAGTCATCAGCAACCATATTTTGTAATCTATCTAATATGTCATTTAAGTCACCCTGAATATTTTGTAAACTACTGTGCTGCGAATGTTTGTCTGGCCTCTGAAGAGAAGACGGTGTATTATTCCTATGAATGCCCATAAGAGATTCAGAAATTATTAACGGCGATTCGTTTTCGGTGCTGGCTGTCATAGTTTTCATCGAATACTTTTCTTTCTTGCACCCGGAATCGGTCGAGCCTAACCACTGAGAAAAACCACTAGCGGCAGGACTTATTTCTAATCTCTTTGTTCCTAATAATTAAAAATCTTAACGAATTAACATTATAGTCTATACAGATTTTCGAACAATAAAAATTAATAGTGACAATGTACCTCCGATCCATGTACTGAGTTCTATGCGAGTAGATTCTAGTGTATTACTGAAACTTGAGCTGGTAGACGCTTCTCCAGCGCAAATAACATCGTGGTTTTCTTCGGTGCCGCATTCTACAGATAACGTTGGATTAAAAGTGTTCGTTTGCAGCGTATCTGTATCGTTCGAGTTCGAGATCTGTTCTATATTTTCTTGCCGAATAATTGGGCTCAATTCAAAATTTATAGGTAAAGCAGCTAGCCTCGATGACAAAGGTGGAACCATAGGCGTACTCTGCATGTGATTAATTACTTGAGGTGTGTGAGTTCTATCGGCAAACAAATATTTCTAAAAAATAATTCGTGAAATATTTCAGATTGATCGTTAAAATTTTTGCAATACTATAAATTATTAATTAACAATTTACTTTTAATAATTTTAACCGTTGTAGCTGTGATTCGATAGTAACTCTGTGACGCTGGAGTCTTTCTGCTCTGGTACCCTGTATATCGAGTAATTCGATTTGCAATTCCTTATTTTCTTGCTCCAAATGAGTAATTATGCTCTGTAGCTCTTTTTGTGGATCACTTAGGACTCGTTTTTTCATTGTACCCCTTAATGATTCATTGTCGATGTGTGATATCTCATTGCTACATCAAATATTTTAAGTAGAAGTTAAACGTTTTCCTATGCTTTATATTATACTATTTTTCTCGTGATTAGTAACCTGGTTATATGCGGTGTCTGATCCTCAATGTTCATTTCGATCGACCTGGCAGGGCACAATCTCAATTTGTTCCTTATTAACTCAATAATTAACTTTGTTACTTCTCGATTTGAAGTCTAAAGAAATATTACATGTAACGTTCTGTATAAAAAAATAAGGGATATCGATATACCTTGGTACAAAACTCGCGAACTGGATGCTTCAACTTGTGCTTCCCTGATATTTTACTGTATAAAAAACATTGTTGGCACTGATGATACGCTGTACATTTCAAGCATGTGTACCGTGGTCCTTGAATGGTCGATGCTTTGCAAGAGGAGCATCTGACATTATGTGTAACTATAAAAAAGAAAATATTTGTAAATTTTATACAAATTTAAAACGTAACATAGTACATACTGTTTTCTGCAGATTTCATACGATTAAATGTCGTTATCCAAACAAGCAAAGGAGGTTCTTGCATGATCCATGCTGCGAACTCTGATTCGGTAACTCCAAGGCATCCTTGAGACTATCGTTAAATTTGTTACTCGTCAAGTAAACGTATTTAAAAATTATTATTTTGTTATACCTTTGAAAAACAACTGTCAACGTGTAATTGAATGTTTTGATATCCATACGCAGCACTTTCTCCAAGCATTTCCGTAATTTTACAAATATTTGTTAATAACGTGTGCAAACTAGCTTTGGACAAACACGCATTGTGGTCCGCTAATTGTTGGTAGAAATAACCATATTTCTCTTGCAATCTCCCAGAGCACATTAATATTAAAGCAACTTTCACGGAAAATACCGATACGCTTCTAGTACATTGTCTACAATATTTATTAAATTTATAATAGTTAAATAATATGCAATAAGTGTAAACAACGAAATATCCGCGACGACGTACTTATCAAATGTAGTCAAAATGTAATTTACAGCAAGTTTCGTCGTAAGATCGATATCAAAATTAGTATTATTCTCTTTGCATGCTGCAAAATAAATGTCTGAAAGGACATCTTCAATTTCGCTTGGATCCAAATTTACACAATTTTCTGTGATCGAAAGTCTATGACGTTCAAAGACACCGGCGATTAATTCCAATTGAATGTACTGCACTAGAAAGAAATATAAAACATTACCGGTTGCGAACTTACCAGTGTTTAAGTACTATCGCGATATTAAACTTACTACTAAGTTCTTTGTGTAAAATTTGCATTTTTGCCGCTGTTCTATAAGATGTATACCGAATGGTATTACATTCTCTTATAGATTGCATAATATTTTGCATCTTTAAGTATTTTTTATTTCAGATAACTACCTATAAGAAACAGAATAAATTAATATATATTAAAAATTTCTTTATTATTTATTAATTTCTTACGTTTTTATCAAAATTGAAAATAATTATACGAATGAGTTCAAATTAAGCTAGTTCCAATGGACATTATAATCCTTGATCCTCAACGGCATTATAATATTGAAACATAATGTTTAATTGTAATACTCGTACTTTTAAACATTTTCACAGAAAAGTTCAAGTCCATAGAATCTGAAAAAGATCTTGTATTAATTGCAACGTTGAAAGTTTCAAATAAAATCGAACATTTAATGCTATTAACACTTTCAATTTAATAAGTGGAAGTAGAATGGTTTTATAATTTTTCTATTCCCCATTTTGCAATTAAATAGAACCAGAACGTGAATAAAACTTTTAAGATTTTACGTTACACTAAGGATACTGTTGCGATCTTACATAATTATTATTAACGACTTAATTGTTCCCGAATGAAAAATTATAACAAATATCTTACTCTCTGACATTGCAACGTAATTTTACAATTTAAATGGTGATACATGTAAACAAAATAATGTTTTCGTAAGTTTAATCATGGATAACGAAGATCAAAGAAGAACAACTCCTTCGATGGTTTACTGATTTTGCGAATATTCAAAGATAAATTAAAAATTTTATTTGACCAGTACTAACTAATTATAACTCTTTTAAATTATATCGACTATGCAAGAATATGCATGTCGACAATATTGTATAAAAAATCTTCATATTTGAAAATTCATGTTCTCATTTAAAACGCGCCTTGCTATTAGTCAATCTGAAATATAACCCCACTTTTGTTTAAGATTCAAGGAAACGTGATTAATATTCTGACATTTATCTTCTTATGAAACATTTGTTAATAACTGTAAAGAAGTAAATATTACAAAATAGACGATCATTATGTCTGAACAGTTCGACGAGGGTCAATTTAGCGATGCTGATGAAACTGAAATATCGTACGTAAATTTAATTATATTTTCTTTAACGATACATACATGTTCCAATATTTTATTATAGATTAGGGACGTACAAAGGACAACCATTGTTTCATTCTCATCTTTCTAAAAATATGGATAAGTTAAATATCTTTAATAGTGAAGAGGAAGAACAGGATGACGATGACGATGATAATGATTTAAACGACGGTTGTTTCATATGGGATATAGATAAGAACAGAGCTAGAACAAAAGATCTTATCGTAAAAAATATTCAAGCTAAAAGTGTTAACGCTCAAAACATTTCCAAAAAGGTTACCAATTATCAGCCATCGGATAAATTGTTTCGTCGTTATGCGAATAAAATCAATATCGAAAAGTACGAAGGACCGTCTTTACCAGGACACGCGGCAAATCTTCTTATCGAAAATGACAAACGCATAGAAAAGGATAGGTTTAGAACCAAAGACAAACACGATCGCGCGACCGTTGAACAAGTTTTAGATCCACGTACAAGAATGATATTATTTAAACTTTTAAATCAAGGTATAATTGCAGAAATCAATGGGTGTATATCGACAGGGAAAGAAGCCAACGTTTATCACGCGACGTCGAAAACAGGAGTAGAGTTTGCGATAAAAATATATAAAACGTCAATTTTACAATTTAAGGACAGAGATAAATATGTCACCGGTGAATTTCGTTTTCGTCATGGATATTGCCGTCATAATCCACGTAAAATGGTACGAACATGGGCTGAAAAAGAATTTCGAAATTTAATACGTCTTCAGCAAGGAAAAGTAACTGCGCCGAAACCAATTTTATTACGAAGTCATGTACTACTAATGGATTTCATAGGTACTGACGGTTGGCCATCGCCTAAACTGAAAGATGTTGTTCTTACGTCATCTAAACCAAGGAAACTGTACAGAGAATGTATAGAAACAATGTGGAAAATGTATAATAAGTGCAAACTTGTTCACGCAGATTTAAGCGAATATAATATGCTGTATCATGATGGGTCAATTGTAATAATTGATGTATCACAGGCAGTTGAACACGATCATCCTATGGCACTTGAATTTCTTAGAAAAGATTGTACAAATATTACTGGTACGTGACAATAAAAATTGTCAATATAAATGTCATATTTATGAAGAATATAGTGCACAACTTTATATCATGTTTTTAGAATTTTTCAAGAAGAACGAAGTAGGCGTGATGACCGTCAAAGCATTGTTTGACTTTATAACAGATCCAACGATAACCGAAGAGAATATGGATGACTATTTAGATAAAATTTCAGAACAAATGGCACAACATAACGAACAAGAAGTAGATCCCAAACAGCAATTAGAAGAACAAGTATTTAAGCAAGCTTACATCCCTCAAAACCTAACTCAGGTACTATCAAAGAATAGCAGAATGTACGTCTACGTAACAAGCGACATGTGTGAACTTGTATATGTATATTAATATTCACAGGTATACATTTTAATATAAGCATGTTTAGGTCATTGATATCGAACGGGATATAAAGCTTGCTAAATCGGGAAAAGAAGATTTAATATACAAGACCCTCGTTGGCTTAAAAGCAGACTTATCCAAGCCCATTGATACTCCCGAAATTCTCGCGTCAAATTCCAAGAAAATCAGCGATACGGAGGAAAAGGATGATTCTTCCGAAGAAATTGATAATTCTGAAGAGGATGAAGATAGCGACGAGGAAGGTGTTTCGGATGGCGAGAAAAAATTTGTGAATTCGGCTCGGCCTCGAAACGAAAGTTTAGAAAGTAAAAAGGTAACAATTTTGTCAGAAGATTTTTAAAATTTTTCTATTCGTTTAAACGTTAACCGAGTAGATTTAATTTCAGGCGCGAAAGAAGGCAGTGAAAGAACAGCAGGCTGAAAAAAGGAAGACTAAAATGAAGAAACATATAAAAAAGCGGAAAGAGAAGGTTCTAAAGAAAAAATAATAGCTGAAATATTTTTGTCAGGGAGATATTCCCAAAGGAATATGAAGAAGTTGTACAAAAGAAATAATGTTTCATTTTTTTTGTTTCATTTTTCCAACATAGGAAAGTGGGCATAATAAAATTGTGTTTCCTTTGTATCAAGGAAAGTAAAAAGTAATATAACCTGTCCCGTATATGTATCGGAATTTAAGTTCTTCTCAACTAATTAATCGATTAATCGATTCTCTTGAACTAATCGCTTTCGACGATTAAACTAATCCTAAATTGCTAATAACAATTCATGATTAAATGAATCATTAATTTTTTCAATATTGTATTGTTCGATAAGAATAAGTTCACCAATCGCTGTGGGACGATTAGCTATTATCAATTTCAATGGAAATTATCAGAATTTATCCGAAGTTGCGAGAATATCAGTTATTCTCCACCCACCACTCTGTTCGTCGTTAATAGTGTCGCCATCTGTGCACCCAATTACGCCAAATTTGGCCACACTGACTGGAGATACTATATACACACATAGTGTTTACTTTAAAATGTATCATACAATTCGTAGATGCATATTACGATCAAGCTTCAAAGTATTATTTAGCAATAGAAAATTTCGACAAATACGTTTGAAACGATCAAAATAATGGCAAATTATTTTGGTACTATTATAAATACATACACTTATATTTTGTACAAATAATATGAATTTTCCCCTTACACGTGTGCATTATTGTACAAAAATTTTACATTTTGTAAGTTTTGTTTCTTTAATAATTATTACGTTTATATTGTTTTATGAAATCAGAAAGTGCGAGGATAATGAAGGAACGTGAAAAATTTCTCACAACGGGTTGCTTGAAATTTGATGCACTGCTTCAAGGTGGTATCACTACACGCGGGATTACACAAATTTACGGGGCGGCTAGCACGGGGAAAACTCAATTGGCTTTACAACTATGCTTGACCGTACAATTACCCGTAGCAGAGGGTGGTTTTGCTGCTGGTAATATTTAAAAATTTCATGTTTCGTAATATAAAAACTAAGTTACAAAAAAATAATTTTTAAACATTATATGTAAATTTAACGATTAATATAGGCGCTGTATACATTTGTACCGAATGTGTTTTTCCATCAAGACGGTTACAGCAATTGATAAAAAAATTAGAACCCGCTAAGAAACATGGAATAAACGGTGACTTAATATTTGTGGAACATGTTTCATCTATTGTAATAATAATTTCATTTTCAAGTAAATTTTAAAAGCTGCTGAAATGATACTCGATGTTGCATCCTTACAGAATGAATTGGAAATATGTTTGCTTCATAGAATTCCGATATTAATGTCCGTATACAAGATAGGATTGATAGTTGTAGATTCAATCGCTGCTCCGTACAGAGTAGAGGATTGGAACGACGAGTCTAACAATAGGGCAAAGAGTTTAAGAACAATTGGGCGTCAACTACATAAATTATGCGGAAACGAAGTGTGTGTAGTTTGTATCAATCAGGTAAAACGGAATATCGTTTTCATTACCATATCCGATAGCTCGATATATTTTTACCACTTTATAAATCATTTATGTATAGGTAACAGCAACTGTTCATAACAGTGTGCTTAACGATAATTCGAGCGAGCGACCATCGTTGGGAACAACATGGCTGAGCATGATAACCAACTCCATACAGTTTTATAGGATAGATTCTCTGAGATACGCTTGTGTAAAATTGTCATCAAATCTGCCAGAAATAATTATTCCGTTTGAAGTACAAGGATCTGGTGTGAAAGCGATAGAGCAAATAATACAAAATAAATTTAAAAACAATTAGAGTATTAGTTTTATTGCATAAGATTATAAATATCTGAAAATATATTTTCGTCCAAGACTCGGGCAATATTTGTCGGCGACCATTGATTTCTTGGGTCAGAAGCTTGAAACGGATCTATACTTCTTACGTCTAAGTTTTCGATATCATTATTTAGTATCAATCTTGAAAGATTAATAAATATCAATATTATTATGGAGATGGGTGAACATTAATGTACAATGCATAAATATAATACCTGAAGGAGTGAAGAAATGTTCTATAAGGTTCTATATCTTTTCTTTCGCTGTATGTGTAATCCCCTACTACGGTATGACCAATATGAGAACAATGTACTCTCAACTGATGCCGTCTTCCAGTCTCAGGGCATAATAACACTTTTGTAGCCGGTTTTCCATTTCTAAAACCTTGTTCCAGTACTACAAGGACTGTACAAGATTTCCGTGGTTTTTCACAAAATATGTTATCGCCGATACACATTTTGTGGTTCCCTTCTTTCTCTCTTATATCAATTCCTGATAAAGGAACATCGTTATAGATAAATTAGGCCTCCATCGAGATATTTAATTTAATTACTAACCGATCGCTTTGTCTATTACAAGGTGAGGTTCGTTAATATGACCATGAAGCAATGCCAAATAAAATTTCTTTGCTATTCGCGATGCGAATGCGTTCGAAGCAGCTCTCGCTGCCTTTTTATTTAATGCGATACATATAACACCACTGGTTGCATAATCCAATCTATGTACAAAATGATATTCATGAAATAAATTTGGATTGGCCAAATTTGGTAAAATTTTTTTTAATTCAGATTGAAGGGTATTCTAAAAATTCAAATTGTACGTCAGTGTAACAAATATATCTTCACGTTTACGAGTGAAGATATATTACAACCTTTCTATACCTTTTTCTCTGGATTATTGCTATTAATGTACATATCGTATGGTTTCGAAACTACTAAAAAATGTTCACTGTGATGCAACACGTCTACATAATTCCCACGTTTAATTTGCAATAAATCTTTCAGTTGTGATTTCAACAACTTTATAAGAATTTGTGTCAATCTTAGGATAAATATGCTACAATTGTATAGTACTTTATTTATATTCGCTATGTACAACATTCTATTTTTGTACGTGAACTTGTACATTTCGGGTTTCGTATTTTGTAAACAAAATATAAGACGGGTACGGTGTGGCCAGATCTGGCATTATTGAGTGCATCGACGTCGACATTAATAACGATGAACTTCCTTAGCATTCAATGGAGTGGTGGGGATAGCAGGATCATGCTACTGCATGAGCGACGTGTACGTAAGCTCGACACTTCGTACAAATTCGGGAAATAGATAAAGAACGCTAGTGTGAGCCTTTCCTTCTTCCTCTTGTAACAGCTGAAATACGATTTCAAGTCTCGACTGCCCCCCACTGGGGGAGTGATGGACATTCGTGTGAATTTTGGACATGCGCATTAGAATTTTCTCTCGTGGGATTCCTTTTTGCGCATGCGTCAGCTTTCTGCCATAGATGTATCTTTAGCAAAACTTGGAATCGTATTTCAGCTGTTGCAAGAGCAAGAAGGAAAGGCTCACACTGGCGTTCTCTATCGATTTCCCGAAGTTGTGCGAAATACCGAGCTCACGTAACATATCTCGTGCGGTAGTACATGCCTGCTATCCCCACCACTTCGTTACACGCTAAGGACGGTCGTCGTCACTATAGTCGACTTCGATGCACTCAATTACGCCAGATCTGGCCACACTGGGTGCGCATGCCCCGTGCATAAGTCGTGTTGCCAACTACTTCCGGAACGAAGGATCGTCCATTTTTCTGTACACGCGCAATGGGTGAAGAGCCATTTTGTACGGAGCAGCAACGTGGCAACCGGCGTGCCCGGTATTCTTGCTATCATGAATATTCGTGAGTATCATTTAGTTACACGCTACTTTTAAATCTCTTTTTCTACATGCGTATAGCTGCGAATGACCGTGTATGTTTATGTTATCATCGGGTAATGTACACACGTTATTCACGATTCGGCTATGTTATTGCCTAGCCCATCATTCGGTCTTAAACGTTGCGTTCAGTGTATTCGTTCTAATTTCATGTTGCAGTCTTAACGCTGTGTACTTCATGTACAGCAACGATTTGTAATCCGTAGATTTGTTGTAATAAATTTTATATGTGATTTTAGTCGACTCGAAAATTAACCCTTTCATGTACAATTGCTTCAGATATTTTCACTCACACCACAGCCGCTAATTCGTACAATGTCGTTTTGTTGCCCGAATTAGATTTAATTCGATCGAAATTCGTTAATGTAATTCGTATTTATAACTTTTACTGTTAAAAGTTTTCGATACTTATCTGATTTAACCTACACGGTATTATGCTTTCGCAAGAGCAAAGTAAATGTTGATTGTAAATGAACGTACTAATAAATAAAATGCTCGGCCAAAGTCAATGTTATGTTGTATTTCAGCCTTAATATTGTTAATCGCGATCACGCGTATAACAATTTGTTTATCAGCCAACGAAGTGCACCAGTCAACGAATTCGCACTTAACAGCAGCTGATAAGACTCATTTTAAAAAAATCCTACAACCGGGTTTAACGTCAAACGATATATCCGTTGTACATTATGCCGTTCAAGGATATAAGCTTCTTGGAGAAACTATATCGAATCAACAAGTAAGAATCTTTGCAACTTATTTTGGTCGCATATGTTTTGTATATTGGACGTATCAGTTTACTTTTTAAATCTAAAAATGAAGGATTCCTCTTAAGGGCTTCCCGTTTAAATGGAACTGTTAGATGCAAAAATGCTTATATTACTCCTAACATGAACTTTCGTACAAAACTAATTAAAAGCTACAATTTACCTGTATTAAATTTCAACGTGTTTTTGTTAGTATCGTTAGCGTATATCGCATTGTATTTAATCGGAAAGAAATTTTTCTTCCGCTTGTTTTTTCCCCTCTGTGTTTACTTATGTCTCCTTCGATCGTAAGATAATAAGAAACATCTGGCGAAAGTTTTGTACAAATTGATTCAGCGCTTTCTGAGTTTAACTCGCAAAAACAAATGTACAAATTTTATCTCGCTTCTTTAACATGATGAATAATGCAAATATTTGAGAAACACAATGATTCTTTGATTAGTCTTTCTGATAAAAGAGTTAATCTCTTAAGACATTTCAAACATCTCCTGGCGTTGGTCTAAATCAAATTTGTGTGCTCTCAGGATATTTGCGATGACTTGACGAAGATCGCAAAGGACGGCAATGACGTTACTACAGAGAAAGCATTTTACATTGCGTCTATATGGAAAACCATTGGAAACTGTAAAAACAGTCCTGCTCCGATGATCTCGAAGGTATAAACTAATAGGAATTTTTAGTTTTAACGAAAAGGAAAAGATTATATTTTCGTTTCACAATAATGATGTTATAAAACTTTCGTTCTACTGCACTGTTACTGTGAAGATAGCTATGTTTACTGAATGAAAATTTTAATATAGACTCTTTAATATAGTCTGTTCGGTGAGAGATGTTAATGTATACGTTTTTCTCCGGATAGGTGCTCTCGAGCACGATAGACAAGGATGGCGCCACTATGCAGGAACTGCATTTTGCAGTAAATGGATTGACCGCATTATCCGAGAAACTACCGCGCGAGAAAGTTGAAAAAGTAGTAAGGACGATACTATCTATGTTACGAAAGGACGATAATCTATGGAAGTACGATCTATTTCATTAATATTTTAAACAAAAGGCTGCGTAACTCGAGACAAAACTTACAAAAGTATGAATGTTTTACGAGCAGTTTGGGTTACACTTTCCACATCGCGTCAGACCTAGGAAGCAGCGGTGCGTTTGTTTTGGATCGTATCGAAGATGTCGTTATCCAAGCCGACGAAGTAGACGGACAGTACTTACAGTTCGAGGGTGGCCTCTCAGTGACCAGTAAGCATAAATTCATTCCTACCAATTATGCGGCTAATTATGTAAAACAGATTTCTAAATGCATTTTTCGCGCTCAATTTTCCAGGTTTCTTAGTGAGCGGCATTTTAAAACTCTCCACCGCTCTGAAGGAAAAACCGCCACTGACCACTCAACAAACCGTTAAAATGGCTAATTATTTCCTTTCCCGGCGTTCCGTGCAGACACCAAAAGGCGTGGCGAATTTACTTTCAGCGTTAACGACTATGGCAAACAGTAATATCGAAAAACCAGTTTGCGTAAAGTTAGCCAACGAAGGAATCGATATTTCTGTCCAGCAGCCTTTAGTCACAGTAAAAGTTTGCGATTTCCTCGGTAATCCGGTGACCGGTCTGTCCAAAGTGATCGCGAATTCGGCAACGCGTGTTGGAACCGACGCGGCTATTTTAAGCAAACAAAGCTTGCAAGCTTCGCCGACGGATGTGTGAGTACACAAGTTGTACCATATTTTCCCCCAAAACTTTACCGATTCCGTTCCATTTGTGTCGAAATTGGTTATACATTGGGGTACAGTAATATACGTCAATTTAACCCTTTGACCTTTTTTATTACGATCCAAGGAAGATCAAGAAAATTGGCGTACAGACTTGCTTCGTATGTTCGCAAAGATTTAATATTTACTCTCGCTTTAATCCGTGTTTCAGAACATTGTATACTCTTAATCTTATGGAAGCTAAGCCAGAACGCGGTTTCTATAAGATATCTGTTGCCGCGGGATCAACCACGAACACCGTCACAGTAAAAGTTCTTTGCCAAGTAGTAGTCGACTATTTGGAAATTGGAACGGGCGATGCCGATCAAACCACTCAACCGAAACTTGCACGGTAATATCTACTTGGCTAACTTTCCACGCGTTATGGAAATATACACGATTCTAGAGGCCAAAATAAGACGAAAATTCTCTTGATTGAGGCTTCCTTAAAAAGTTATTAAAAAATTAAATTAAAATAGTTCAAATCATTCTGGAAAAATTATTTACGTTTGTGGGGGTCAATTATAATCATTTTTGTTGAATAGACACACCTTCGAAATCCTACGCATTCTCGAGAAAAAAATTCAGGAAGGTAGACAAATTTCAGCGGAATTAAAATATTTCAAATCATTCTGGAAAAATTATTTACGTTTGTGGGGGTCAATTATAATCATTTTTGTTGAATAGACACACCTTCGAAATCCTACCCAATTTCCAGAAAAAAATTCAGGAAGGTAGACAAATTTTCGGCGAAATTAAAATATTTCAAATCATTCTGGAAAAATTATTTACGTTTGTGGGGGTCAATTATAATCATTTTTGTTGAATAGACACACCTTCGAAATCCTACGCATTCTCGAGAAAAAAATTCAGGAAGGTAGACAAATTTTCGGCGAAATTAAAATATTTCAAATCATTCTAGAAAAATTATTTTCGGTTGCGGGGGTTAATTACAATCACTTTTGGTGAATAGACACACCTTCGAAATCCTACGCATTTTCGAGAAAAAAATTCAGGAAGGAAGACAAATTTTCGGCGAAATTAAAATATTTCAAATCATTCTGGAAAAATTATTTACGTTTGCGGGTGTTAATTACAATCACTTTTGGTGAATAGACACACCTTCGAAATCCTACGCATTTTCGAGAAAAAAATTCAGGAAGGTAGACAAATTTTCGGCGAAATTAAAATATTTCAAATCATTCTGGAAAAATTATTTTCGATTTCGGGGGTCAATTACAATTATTTTTGGTGAATAGACACACCTTCGAAATCCTACGCATTCTCGAGAAAAAAATTCAAAATGGGAGACAAATTTTCAGGGAAATTAAAATATTTCAAATCATTCTAGAAAAATTATTTTCGGTTTCGGGAGTCAATTACAATTATTTTTGGTGAATAGACACACCTTCGAAATCCTACCCAATTTCCAGAAAAAAATTCAGGAAGGTAGACAAATTTTCGGCGAAATTAAAATATTTCAAATCATTCTGGAAAAATTATTTACGTTTGTGGGGGCCAATTATAATCATTTTTGTTGAATAGACACATCTTCGAAATCCTACGCATTCTCGAGAAAAAAATTCTCTACCGAAAATATACTCTATGGCCGGAATGTTTGTATAACTTTTTAACAAATTATTTTTGCCTCTAGACTATCTTATTAAAATTTTTCCCAGAGGTGGCTCAACACCCTGTATATGGTTAACATCTTGATGTATGTTTCGTGTTGCTTACAGAGTGACTTATCCGGAGAAACTGACCAATAAGATAGAAGCTGACTCGCAGCAAAAATTGGTGATGCGATTTTTGCTGAGGGACGGCGCCAGTAAGAAGCCAATGCGAGCACATCAAGCTTTCGTGCGACTATCTTCCGCGTCAGTTTCGAACGATGGAAAACAGGGCCATGAAATTTTATTCGTGGCCGAGCCGGATGCATCGCACGTCTACAAATTCGACATGGTAATCCCGTGTTTCGATCGTTCGTCGATCCCTACGATCACCGGTGAAATAATTTGAAAAACGTGGATGGTATTTTCGAAATGTTTCAGCCGGTCGGATCTGCAGCCGCGAACTTCGATCATCAGAGCGGAGACTACAACGTAGAATTAATCGTGGGCGACGCCATATTGAACAATCCCTTCCAGTGGAAAGTAGCGACGGTAACGTTAAAATTCCCCGAATTGACTTCGACCGAGCGAGTCGATAAGAACATCGCTTACAAGCACAAGTCCGATATCTACTCGACCAAACCGGAGATAAAGGTAAGATGCTTCTGTTCTTTTCGTGTTTTGTTGCAAATTAAATAAACCAATGCTCGTTAGTGATGGCAATTCGCTCGAGATTCTATCACCTCCTTAACATTGGTAGAAAAAATATCGAATGCATATTTATTCTATATTTTTCAAGCGAAACACTTGGAATACCATATTCATTCGTACACGGATATTAATTTGCAACGTAGACATCCTTTGTTCCGTAAAATTGTTTGCTGGATCTTTGGTACTCGTATGTTTCAGCACATGTTCCGCGAGCCAGAGAAAAGGCCTCCCGCCTTTGTCTCCAATCTATTCACAGGTTTGTGCTTAGCACCGGTTCTCTTGTTGCTGATTCTATGGGCTGAACTTGGCGCGAACATATCGAACTTTCCATACTCGGTCAGCGCTTTCACGTTCCACATTGGATTGGGAAGTAAGTACATATATTTCACTTCGTAAATGAGGCAATTCGTGCAGGCGTGTGCCCGTTACTCGACAGATTGTGTCGTCTCTGCGCAATTTGCCCCACATTCGGGCGCAAAGAAAAGGTGAACGTTTCGCAAATGCAAGTGTTATGATATTGCATTTGTAGCCCAATATTCGCGACACCGTTTCCAGAACCATAGCTTTACGCATAAAATATCAACGTTATTCGAGCATCGTTAATTTATTCTCTTTTCCGCTTTCAGTTATCTTCGTGCATTTTGGAGTATTTTGGCTGAAACTCAACATGTTCGTCACGCTTCGATACCTGCTCAGTTTCGGCGTAGCCACGTTCCTCAGCGGCAATGAAATGTTATCGCACATAGCCCGTAAACGTAAATCACGTTAAGTCGCTGGAACATCGCGATATTCCAACATCAAAGAGATCCAATTGTCCGGCAAAAGTGAACACGGAGGAGAACACGCAAAAGACACACGGTTGTCGAATACGAACAAGTGTCGCGGGACGAGACCGAAGGAAGAAGTAAACAACATTCCGTCGCTCGCTGTTCACGTTTTGTCCATTAAATTTTTATCACGCTAATTTAATCAAGACTTTTTATAATAAATGAAGTTTGTTGCGTACGGATAAGAAGCAATAATTTTTTTGTAGCGATTACTTGTGATTACTGCAAAATCAGACATACTATGGAAACTCACTACTATCGTAGCCGTCAGTTTTATTTATTAAAAACCAAGTATTCTCCACACACACATGTAACGCGGCAATTACGAGTGTAACACGTATATCGCGGGAGTATATAAAAGTTTCAAATTAATAACCCGTGAGAGCTTTTTGCATACTTCGCTATTCTTCGTTCCAGCATCGATGATCGTACGTGTGAATGTAAATATATACAATTATCGTTTTTAATAAATTACGTCAATATAAACGATTCCATTAAGGCCACATACAAAGACAAATCTCTCGTTTGTATTAAAAGATCTCTGGGAAAACGATTAGGTTGTTTCAGTAGGGTTCCCTTACACACTTTGTTTGATCAAACGTGGGCGTTAATGTCTCGTTCGTGAACCAGCGTTTCACATAATTTTGTAGATCGTACGATCGCGTTACTAATCGATTCCTTTCTACGCGTAATTCTTCGACGATTATTTTAACGAGGCCTAACCGGCGCCAGAAGTTCTCCAAATTTGTAAAGTCTGCGATCTAAAAGAAAAACATTTTCAAATCATTTTTCCTATGTGGACGTAAGGTAACAAGAAAAAACACACGAGTAATATGCAAATTAAAGGTTCTGACTAGATCAAAGGGAAAAGTATCGTCCTCGGGCTTAGCCAATTGCGTTGGAAGCACAGAATGATCAGCCACGGGTGGAAGTATTTTCTCATCTTGCGTTTCGTACTTTCGACACGTTTGCATGCATCCGAGTATGCGTTCAGCTTTTATCATCAAGCTCTTCAAGTGTTTCACACTATTGTTGTATACTCTGGACATCGTCATTGTTCTAAATTTATCGTTATTGCGACCTGGTGAATGGGGTCAATCCGGTTTTATTTACCCAAGTTTTACGCCACGAATGAATTATACAGTAATCCCCCTTATAACACGGTTGATTGGTACCGCGTTGTACGAGTGATGGACATTCGTACTAGAATTTTTCCTCGTGGGATTCCTTTCCAGTGCGCATGACCAAAGTTCCCACAAATGTCCATCACTGCTTCCGGCTACGCGACCGCGACGGTGTCGCCACAGATATACGTATAATCAATGTTCTTACAATTCAAAAACTAGGAATACAAATTTAATAAAACAATATAATTTTATTTTATAAGAACACGATTGACACAATGTGCAAACGTACGCGAAATTGATTATGAAATGAACTGTACAAATCGTTATAAATTTCACAGTACAGAAATGTGACGTGGGAAATCCCCGCGTTACATGAGGGAAACCACGTGTTATAGGGGGGATTACTGTATTTGTCCTCGTTAAATAAGGAGATTTACCAAAAATAAAATGTTCGTTCGCTTCTCGATACGCGATCTGAAAGAAACGTGACTCCTGTACAACGTCGTGCAGCTCGTTCGCCACGTTGCTCTTGTAAAGATTAATTTTATCGCGATATCTGGCGATCTCCTCGAGGAGATAAGAGATCCGTAGACTCTGTTCGATTATCATTTGCCGATCCGAGTCGTCTTTTCTTCGGATGGCGTTGTAAGCTCTTCGACGATCTTCGGTACCTGTTGGAACGAATGTTCGCCAATTTACGGGATCTTTACCATCGGAGCGTTGCAATACTTTTCCGATAGTCTAAGAAAACGCTCCGCAAATTATCCCAGAGATCCTCGAGTTGTTTCTGAAGCTGTGCCGCGGTCAATCTTCTCTCATTTTTCCCGTCTTCCGCGAAAGCGTCGACCTTACCTTGAAATTAACATTTCTTTCGAATAATCAATTTTTTCTATATCAAAAGATTTAGAACAGCGCTAAAATGGAAGATCCATAGTCTTACTTATCGCGTTACTTCTTGCAGCGGTAAACGCATTCTCGTTCCGAAGATTCACGAGCAAATTGATTTTCACTAACAGAGCCTCGTCCTTGTTTCGATGATAATTGATATTTTCGAAATCGTAAATTTTGTCCGCGAACGCTGTCTCGATGTTCTCGCGAAAGAAAGCGTCAACGCCTTTTAATCGCGTCTCGTGCGTTTCTAAAGATCGATCGATCGTCTCCGCGTGAGCGCCGTCGGCCTTTCGACGTTGATCCTCGGTTTCTTGCAAACCATCCAACAGTAAACTGATTCTGCGAGCAAGTGTTGAAAACGTGCACTCGACGATTCGGATTCGTGCCCCATGTAGGGACAATCATCAAATTGCATTACTCCAACACTTCTGTTAAAACTTTACAATAGGTTATTGATCTAATCAACAGATTATTATTTATTACGCATTTGATAAACAAACAGACGTTCCACTGATCATCACAAAAGTTTCAGCCGTCTCTCTTGTGCACTTACTTCTTTACTATGTAACTTGAGTTAGCAAGTAATGTCATAAAACTGTTATACCCCTTTTTACCTGAAGTATAAGATAAAAAGTACAGCTAGATGTACTTTTTAATTTCCCTACAGGCCTCCGCTGGCCTCTGCTGACCATTACTGATACTTCTGACAAAGTATAAGGATTGATACTTGCTACTGTCAGCCTCTGCTGGCCTCTGTTGACTGCTGCTGACCACTCCTGATAGTTCTGACACTGTATAAGGATTAATACTTGCTATTGCTTGCCCCTGCTGGCCTCTGCTGATCACTCCTGATACTACTGATAGTGTACAATGATTACTACTGGCTTCTTCTTGCTTCTGCCAACCTCTGCTGGCCCCTGCTGACCACTGCATCATTATACGCTGTCAGTAGTATCAGGAGTGATCATCGGAGGCCAGCAGGGGCAAGCAATAGCGAGTATTAACTCTTATACATTGTCAGAAGTATCAGAAGTGGTGAGCAGCAATCAACAGAAACCAGTGGAAACCACCAGAGGCTGACAGAAGTCAGTAGCAATCGTTATATGTTGTCAGAAGTATCAGGAGTGGTCAGCAGCAGTCAGCAGAGGCCAGCGGAGGCCTGTAAAAAAATTAAAAAGTACATGTAGTCGTACCTTGTACATCAGGTAAAAAGGTGTGTAACTGGGTAAAACAGTTTCATGACATTACCTGCTAACTGAAGTTACTGTTCGAAAATTAAACGCCATGTTTGTACTTGAAAGAATATTCGGCTGTATCCTTTTAAAATTAAACATCCAACCCATATTTTGGCATATAATATTTATTATTAATTACTTTCTGCGACAATTAATTCTTCTGTTTTGTTCATATTATAAAAATAAGAACACTTATATAGGAATAATAAAAAATTTCTTTTTTTTCAATAGTTAAAATATGAACAGGGGGTCTTGAAGCGTGTATTTCCGTGAAGAAAATTTCACGCAATTTTTGTTTCATTATGGTACTTCGCTTATGAGCATAACGGGTCATCCCTCACGCGGCACAAATCCGTTTCACCGAGAGTACAATACGATCGTCGTACAATTCGCAAGAATATGATAATCGTTTATCACAGGACGAGTCTTAGACTCGTTTACCTGTAGTCCTTGAGATCGAGGGCATGGTCCAGAGTCTGCCAAGCTACTTGAACCTTTCTCTCGATATCCGGCATTGTCATTCGCATGAGAATTTCGCGCCAAAGCCGTCGATAACGATCCGTGTTGAAAGCGCTGAGCTTTATCTCGCGAGCCAGCGCTTCCCTCTTCAAATCTCGCGCCTCCGCCGGCTTGGCGCGGCGTTGTCTTCGTTTCCGTTTTGGCGGCATTCTCGTCTAATCGGTTTCCCGCGAAACAAAGCTTCGTCCACCTTTTTCTCCCGTCAATCACGACTCTGCCACTCTTTACACTAGTTCGACGTTCGCCGTTATTACATTTTTTACCGGTCGCAACTTGTTTCGAACTTTCGAGACAAAGGTCGTGTCGATCGTTCGATTATCGTACGATACCAACGGGAATTCCGAGACGTTCCTTATCTGATTTCTCACACGCTCGACGAGCTATTTTTATTAGTATTTCTGTGAAATCCAGTAATTCGTGTATCTTATGCTAATTAATAGCTTTTACATACGCGAGTCGTTTGAGGTTATTGACATCCGAGGCTCGTCGTGCCTTCGAGGTCGTTGGTACCTACAACGATTGGAAAGCCCCATGGAAGGCAGAAAAATTGCCCTTGGGTTAGAATTTTTTCAGAAAAGGACACTTTACTATTGGTCAAGATCTCATATTCTATTAACTAACGATCGATGTCGTTGCTGTTAAGAAACCACACTTTACGGTCGGTAAAGCTAGGTTTCTCTCATCGTCGATGTCGCACAAGGACGATCTTTGTGCAGCACAAGGTTGTCCCTTTTCTCACAGGTTACAATAGGGTTACAGATCGGCAGATAACTTTGGAACCCGACCATTTTCTTTAGTTACACGGCGGAAGCTACCGTGACCAACGTAATTCCCGATGCTAATTTCGGAATAAGATATTAAGTCACAGAAAGAAAAAAAAAGAGAAAGAATGCGAAACAGGCGATCACGTAACCTGTGATTTTTTACCTGAGCTAGACGTTTTTTTTTTTTGTTTAGTCGCAAGATGATTTCAAAATTAGAAGACCGGGAGATCGGCGCTTGGGAGGGGCGGGTGGCGAATACGGTCAAGTAAAGAAGAATATTGCTTTCGAGAGGCTGCGAGAGAAGGAGATTCGCGCATTCCGGTTTTAAAAGTGGAGGCGCACGTCACATGGGAGGGATAAAATCTCGTCGTTCCGCGTATAAAAGTCCAAAAGGTGGAAGCGTTCGAATGTTTTGTTCGTTACTAGTGTAAATTCCGACAAGGTAAGAGTCCTCCGATGCACGACGATCTTCGCGTCTTCTCGATTTTCTCAACCCTCTGACGGCCGTTGTCACGCGTACGTGACTTCGCCGCTGTCGCGTATACGTGATTTCACCGTTTCGATCGCAGTGCTATCATTTACTAAACACGTCGAGTCTAATGTTTCACGTTTAACATCGTATCTACACGTTCGTTACAGAATTTGTCAGTAAAGAGTGATAAAACTGTAACAAGAGTGAAAAATCGAACCAAGTGCACGAAACGAGTTTTGATAATTTCAACGCATCAAACAATTGTGTGTCTTTCTATGATGACTTGTTTTACAATCTCTATTGATGGTTTCGGTTGCAATTAAAGTTAAACTTTTTGACAAACAACGATAACGTAATTTTTTCTTTGATTTTAGATGACGTCGCGCTATTTTGTAATACTGAGCGTAGTGCTGTTGCTGATGGAGCACATCCGCGCGATAGATTCGATCCCGTACGAGACAAAGCAGCTCGCTGCAACGGGGAACGACCGAGTCCAAGGGCAAACGGTCAAACTGAATCATCTCGTTCGACGAAAGAGGGCGCCCTTTGGGAAACTGGCGTTGCTCGGCGGGGCTGCCCTCGGAGCTAAAGTTCTTGGCAAGAAGGCTCTTTTGCTCGGCGGGGCTGCCCTCGGAGCCAAAGCTCTTCTTGGCGCTGGTATCGTTGGGGCTGGTTTGTACAAGGCGAAGAAGTGAGTATAGCAATCTGAAAATATTCGACGATTAGTCTATTTAATTATTGGGTTAAAAATTGTTAAAAAATTAATACGATTTTTCTTGGTAATTTCAAACGATGAACCTTCTATTTAGGGATGATTATGCACTAAAAGATGTTTGAAATTCAAACTACCGTGAATCTGAAGATCCTCCTCCGTGCAACGACTTCCTTAAAAGTTCATTTATGATTATTTTCATTTTTTTAAAGGTTTTGTTGTTTCACCGTGTACTGTTATGACATACATACTTTGCTTGTGTAATAGATTTTTTTACCCGCGACTAATCAACTATTCCAGGGTATCGTGGGAGACCTTCACACTACTGGAGAACACGTTCTGCGTCCGATATTTAATTATTACGAGCTGTTCACGCCTCCTGTGAGCATCGAGGCGTTAGCGTCACGGTTTCCTTTCATTGTAGTTCAATGTTAACGTCTATTACTTGGAAACATTGCAGAAATGATTTATAGTCGTCGATTGGAATAGATGCAATTTGCACAATTCTTGCTCGGGGGCGAATCCAATTTCTACCCGACCGTAATTTACTTTTCAATTTCCATAATTGCGTCAATCTTTCTAGTACTAATTATAGGGATGTATTTCTAAGGAACATGAACCTTTTAGAAAATGTTAAATAACCCATTTTTGTTAGTTTTTATTCCAGAAGACCCTTTCGATAGTATTATTTATAAATAATTCGATTTTAATACAGGATGTTCGACCAACCCTGGGAAAAATTTTAATGGGGGATTCTAGAAGCCAAAATAAGACGAAAATCAAGAACACTAATTTGTTGATGGAGGGTTTGTTAGAAAGTTATTAACGTTGAAAGTTCCGGCAGTACTAAATTTTTTTCTCGAAACTGAGTAGGATTTTTGGGGTACGTCTATTCACCAAAAATGATTGTAATTGACCCCCGCAACTGAGAATAATTTTTTCAGAACGATTTGAAATTTTTGAATTTTGTCGAGAAATTTCACACATTCTCGAATTTTTTTCTCGAAAGTGGGTAGGATTTCGGGGGTATATATAATGACCAAAAATGATTGCAATTGACCCCCACAACCGAAAATAATTTTTTTAGGACGATTTGAAATTTTTTTTTCCCGTTGAAAAATTTCATTCCTTCTCGAATTTTTTTCTCGAAAGAGCGTAAGATTGCGGGGGTATATGTAATGACCAAAAATGATTGAAATTTACCTCTGCAACTGAGAATAATTTTTTCAGAACGATTTGAAACTTTTCAATTTCGTCGAAAAATTTGTCCACCTTCCGGAATTTTTTTCTCGAAAACGCGTAAGAATTCGGGGCTTTGTCTATTGACCAAAAATGATTGCAATTCACCCCCGCAACCAAAAATAATTTTTCCAGAACGATTTGTAATTTTTTCCCCCCGTCGAAAAATTTCACACCTTCTCGAATTTTTTTCTCGAAAGTGCGTGGGATTTCGAGGGTATGTGTAATGACCAGAAATTATTGTGATTGACCCCCGCAACCGAAAATAATTTTTCCAGAATGATTTGAACTATTTTAATTTCGCCGAAAATTTGTCTACCTTTCTGAATTTTTTTCGCGAAAATGCGTAGGATTCCGAAGGTATGTCTATTCACCAAAAATGATTGCAATTCACCCCCGCAACTGAAAATAATTTTTCCAGAACGATTTGAAATTTTTTTAATTTAATTGTTAATAACTTTCTAACGAAGCCTCAAACGAGAAATTGTATATTTAACCCTGTATATATTTTGGACATTGTTTAGCTACAGTGGTGGAGGCAGCTACAATGGTGGCGGCAGTTACGCCAGTGGATACACAAGCTACCAAAATTCGTACGTAGTACTTCGTATTCGATAAATCCCTAAAAAATTAAAATTCTAATAATTTTCCCGTTTCACAGCAGGTGGGGTCGATGATAGGCGAAACAGCAAGAAGGGGAGAGAGAAATAGGACCAAAAATCATTTCCACCAGCCGACACACACAATTGGAGGAACACGTCGATCAGGACTTAATCTAAACTCGAGCGAAACGAACGAAAGAATAAATTAGGTTCCATCGCATGGAAGAACATATTTTCCATTCTTCTATCTACGTAATTAATAAAACTTCGTTATAATCAACCAAAAGTTGAATTGTGAAATAATTCCTCTGGTCGTTCCTATGTTCGATACCATAAATTATGTAATTCTATTTTGTAACAATTTACGCGTATAGTAATCACCAGAGAGTACTCGAAACAGGCTCGAGAAACATGTAATTTTAGAATTAAAAGGGAATTACTCTCGCAAATCTAATCAGCGTTCCTTTTACGCAATCGATTCGTCGTTACGTGAACTTGCACTCAACGGGGCACGTACGTATACGTTCGTCTAATCGAAACGTTTAATGGCGTCCTTCGATCGCCATCCTCGAGATCCACGGGCGTTGGGTTTTCACGCCGCCGGTTATTCGCTCGGTGACAAGTCACGCTTCCGTTTAAATAGCTTCTGTACACACATAGTGAATTTCACCGGTGACGCGCGAAGGCGGTAATCAGTCGTCACGGAGCCGGTAAAAATTCCGCTCGAAAACTCGAGTAAGTATTGGGCAACCCGTCTGTTGAAAGGTGAGACACGCAGTAACAAAAAAATGTTGCGAGATGGATCCCCGTCGATGAATGCATAATGAATCGAAACGATGCAAGACCGAACGAAATCGCGACACGCCACGCATCGAGCATACGAACGAGTTTCCGCCATCTTTCATCGTTTTCCTCGTTTTCCCACCAATTTTCCCGCCATTTTGCGATCGCGAACGAACGATCGTGGTCAGTTTTCCGCGATGGTATTCGCGATTCGCGGAAACGGATCGACCCAGTGGGCGTAATCGAACCGAAAACGACGAGATTCATTACGATTCGAGGTTCGTCCAACCTGTCTGCGCACGCGCCATCGCGTTACGTGTATCGTCGATCTCGTTTTCGTCGAATCGCGACGACCCCACCGATTATTCGTATCACGGACCCGATGCGATGCGTTTCGTCACCGATCGAAACGTTCGACGGAAGAGACGAACCGTTTCGACGATTTTGGAAAGTTTCTGCCAACGGATTCCCGTTCACGCAATCCTCGTGTTATCGAACCCGCGCTACGTTTACAGAAGACGAGGCTTTACCTTGTTCTCTTCCGCAACATCGAACGCCTCGGGGCAGACAGAATCGACAGCCTATTTGCATACTCGATTACGCTCAACATAGATCCTTCCTTCTTTTTCGGGAATCTTAACCCTTTGCACTCCTATGTCGAGTGTGATTCAAAATAAATTTTCATCTCAGGAGGTCCTTCGTCTAGTCCCACTCGACATTTTTTCAAGTTCAAACCAAAGAGATATCCGTACACTTGAAAGTTACAAAATGCAACAACAGTGTAAATAAAACAGATATTCTAACAGGTAAATTTCAAATAAAACACTTGAAGGCATTATTAAATTAATAGTTAGTAGAGTTATTAAATATTTAAATATAATTCGGAGTGCAAAGGGTTAATAGGAAGCGACTGTCGTTCGATCGACGTAGGTGTCGCTCGGTATGCAACTCGATGCGCGACAAATTGCATCGCTTAGCGTGGATTAGTGATTCTCAACGTTTTTTGGGGGGGAGCCACGAGGACCAGTCGATCACGTAGATTTTCTAGGGAAGAGGGGGGCACGAGCTGGGGAGATGTAGAAATTGGGCGTTAATCAAATTCCTGAGAAGGCCTTCGAGGAAAGTATTACAGAAACGGAATATCCCGAAGGGCGAGAATTTCTACATTGGAAATATCAACCGTTTGAATCCCAAGGAATATTTAAAAAACACTGTCGAAGAATCCCGAACAGTTTCAGTGTTTCTCTAAATGAGTATGAGAATACCCAAGCACCGCGATAGCGCTTCTTTTATTTTATGTTTTGCACATCTGTATTATTGCATATGTAAGTTTTATGTAATATATGTAATATTATAATATTATAATATATTATAATATATGTAAGTTATACAATTATTGAGAAGATAGCAATGAAATACAAAATATTTTATTTTGTAATGTATTATTGCACTATTATTGTAGTATTGTACCTATTGTGAAATGTATTGTTTACTTTAACACTAGATTTACGGAAGCCCTCAATTTGACGGATGTTTGATTCCATATTTAAAATTGTAGAACGCGTGAATATTATTTTTTAACAACTTGTGTTGAATTTGATTGATGCACTGGCATGAATACATATTCTAATTGAAAGAAAAATTGTATTATAAGGTAATCGTCAACATGAAAGGTATCAATAAATATACGTATGTATGTGCGATCAATGCCCGTAAATCTAGTGTTAAAAGAAGGAGCTGTCTGATGTACAATGTGCTGGGTTTTCTCGACATAAAGTCTGAACAGCGTGAGCACACTGCTTGGGACTCAAACGGTTGAATAGAAACGTTTTGAGCTTTCGATCCAATATGGCGGCTGATTCGAATCCATTGTTACGCATTACGTCTAAGATACGCACAACTCAGGGTACAAATTGGATAGATTCTATGACCAATATTACAATTAGTATCGACTAATAGCGACCAGGAGAATAAATGCGTCTAAAAGTGGGACACGACCTAAAAAGAAGAAAAAAATTGAGCAACACTGGGGCGTGAATTGTACAATCAGCCAGGACGCCGAGAATTTCTAAGAAACGCATGCGAGATGAAAGGAATTGTCATACTCACAAAGTACACATGTTATGTCCACGAAATGCCACAAGCGTCGATTCACCGTCTATTGCCCCATTGGCTCGCGCCACACAGCGTCTATTCATCATACGTGCCGCAGAACCTGGAATTATTCGAATCGGTTTTCTTCTTTCCGTAATTACCAGAAATGACGCGTTGCTGCGTTCAAGCATCGCTATGAATATAATGCAAAGTGTTTGTAAAACATTCACACGAGTCCACAGTATGGGCGCTCTAAAGCAGAAATTTTTTCACAAGCAATAAATATTCTACTACCCTTTCTAGCTAGGTATCATTCGTATCCACATAATTTAGTTTGAAAATATCTTTTGGACTACCGGGTACACCTGATGTTTGTTCTGCGGTTCAGCGTCTTCCGAGTCGAGGCCCGTCTGTGATCCTCATGTAGGTCACTGGACAGTCACGGTGTTAACAACTATATTAACAGAACAAATTACAAGTATATGAAGCTATATTAGTATGGATCAGATGCACTTATAATACTGTTTTATATACATATAATTCTTAACATTCATTTTTATATTTTAAATAATTTCTCTGGGAAAATGTTTACGCTACCTTGTACACTAATTTTTATAGAGAACCTCGGTTTCTGTAGTTCTAATCGATTCACTCTGAAACATGGATGTTATTATTATTACTATTATTACTATTATTATTATTATTATTATTATTATTATTATTATTATTATTATTATTATTATTATTATTACTACTACTACTACTACTACGACTACTACTACTACTATTATTGTTGTTGTTGTTGGTGTTGTTGTCGTCGTCGTTGTTGTTGTTGTTGTTATGATGATGATGATGATGCTGTTGTTGTATCGTCGTCGTTATTATTATTATTATTAGTAGTAGTAGTAGTAGTAGTAGTAGTAGTAGTAGTATTATTATTAGTAGTAGTATTTCTATTATTATTATTATTATTCATTTATTAATGGGTATTAAACCCTTCAGTACAAAGCTGTAATGTGTAATGAACTACAAATGTGGATTTACATAGTCAAACATTATCCCTCAGTGAATGTAACAAAATAAATTAATTTACAATACATTGCAAGGATAATTTTAGACTTTCCAATGATTGTTCAATTAAATCTGTCTTACTGTGTACAAAATTTGCATTACTAATCATTCAAAGGACATACAAAGGAAACAATTGAATAAATATGACCATTGATTAGCTTACTTACAAACATGATATCTGCAATTCTTCTTCTACTGTGCAGTGTTTGGAGATTAGTATTGATAAGTTATCATAATTATGAGACTCAAGAGGCATGGGACTACCACTATATCCAGCAACAATATGAAGAAATTTTTGTTGAACTCTCTCAATATTGTTTATATATGTTTTCTGATAAGGAGACCAAATTATACTGCCATAGTCTAGAACATGTCTCGTTAAAGCACAATATAAAATTTTAAGTGTTTTGGTTTTAATAAAATATCTAGAAACCTTATGAACGAGTCCCAAAGAGCAATGAATTTCAATGTTAGCAATTAATTTCAGTATTTCGAACGACTTCTGTAGGAAACGTCGAGGCTCGCATGTGACGCACCGTACGTGATCGAAATAAGCGCCTCGTATGCTTCTGAGCGTTTCAAAAACACGGATGTTCGACTTGCGTAATTAAACGTTAATCTCTGAATAGCAATCGGCGTTGATCTGGATCGTGTGAATTCGTCGCGAGTGGTTCGTTGGCGAAGACGTTCGGACAAGGAACACGAACACGAATGCGAATAGGATTGCTAAAACGGGTGGGGGAGGGTTCTTGGGGTCCGGTATCGATGGTGGGCGAGTTCGTATAAAAACAAAGGGGGCTGTCGAAAAGTCGTCACACCAACCAAACACACTTTGCACGCTCGAGGATATCCTTAGACACTCGTTACCGAAACCAACGGCAAGGTGAGTAACGGAAACGCGTGCAGTGATAAGTGATTCGGCTCGTGTGGACTTAAATTAACAGCATGGAGGCGTGTTGTGCCTCCGGAGAACGGTACTGCCAAGTAGCAAGTGATTCTACGCCCAAAAATAAAACAGAAACGTAGAATAACATTTTTTCTACAGGGCTTCGTTTTCCAGTTAATTAATTTTGAAACGCTCGAGTTTTATCGTCGGATCTCTCTGTACATAGTACATTAAAATAATAATTTATCGCTCGGTACAGTAGTTAAGCTTGTACTTTCTTTACTTATAATTATTAATTGCTATGAAATTGACGAGCTATACCTGCTGCTTTTAACACTAGATTTACGGGCATTGATCGCAGGTATATTTATTGATAGCTTTCTTGTTTAACTTATAATAAGATTTTTCTTTTAATTAGAATATGTATTCATGCCAGTGCATCAATGAAATTCAACATAAGTTGTTAAAAAATAATATTTACACGTTCTGCAATTTTAAATATGAAATCAGACATCCGTAAATCTAGTGCTCGAATATAAAAGAAATAATACGTGAATTAAATATTCACTTGAACAGAGTGAGAATCACTTGCTCGCGAATGATATCTTTGGAAGCAGTTTTGAAATATTTTTGTGAAAAGTGAACTTTGAAGTTTTTCTTTTAATTGGAGCATTGAAATGGGTTTTGGCAGATGCATCCTGCTAGCTTCGCCCTTCTCGCCATTGTATGTGGCTGCTTCGTTTCGTACATCGTCGCTGAGGATGTCTTGCCAGCGGAGAATCTGACGCCGGTCCTCGACAGCAGCTTCGCCATTCAAACAGAGAACGACGCAAGCGGAGCGACGCTTAACAGGCAAAAAAGGACCCTTCTGTTGAAGAAAAAGCTTCTCGGTGCAGGGCTTCTTGGTTTCGGTTTAGGCGTTGCAAAAGGGTAAGTTATTTGCATAAACTTTACCTTTATAGTTAGACAGAGTCTCATTCTACTCCACTGTTAACCCGTTGACTGAAAAAGTTGTTACTTGACACCGTAAAACCCCATAAAAATGGTCCAATTTTCAAACAGCCATAACTCCTACAATAGTGAATATATTTCAATGAAACTTTTTTCTGAAGTAGAGCACACGGGTACCTACAAAAAAGTATTAGATAACTTTTCTATAGGGCGTCAAACAAAATTACTAAAAATCAAAAACGAATTCTTAAGTCCCTAAATTTTTCGGCGAAATTGAAAAGATTCAAATCGTTCTGAAAAAATTATTTACGGTTGCAGGGGTCAATTGCAATCATTTTTGGTCAATAGACATACCCCCAAATTCTTACGCACTTTCGAGAAAAAAATTCAGGAAGGTGGACTAATTTTTCGACGAAATTGAAAAATTTCCAATCGTTCTGAAAAAATTATTTTTAGTTGCGGGGATCGATTACAATCATTATTGGTGAACAGATACACCCTCGAAATCCTAGGCATTTTCAAGAAAAAAATTCGAGAAGGTGCCTGAATTTTTCGACGAAAAAGAAAAATTTCAAATCGAAACCGTGTTGTACGAGGGCTACCTGTATTTAATTTTAAATTTGTTCCAGTACTTACTCCTGTCCTATTCAGATTCATTTTCGTCAACAACTGACCATAAGAATTAATTTTTTTAGCTCCTCGGTGCAAAGTCCTTTGTTTCAAGAATTATAATGTGCTACTGATGAAAAAAAAATGTATATCAAGTTAAATAACGACGCTTTCAACGCCAACGCATCGTTCTATATTCAAACATCGAATAAACTATTATTTACTGCAGTGAACTTACTATTTGCTTCGAGACAACTTCTAATCGAAACTCGTAATTTTCAGATACAAATTTGGACATTATACCGCACCGGAAGTGCATCACGTTTATCTGTCGCCGCCGCCACCATCCGTGAAATACGTCGAATACGTCGAGAAACCAATTTTCGTCGAAAGGATAGTGGAAAGGCCAGCGCCAGTTTTCAGGGAGTCTGCTCCATACGGGTAAACATTAATATACAGTGATATTAACCTCTTAGGCACTATGCGCCACTATAGTGGCTTTCGTGGATGTCATCTTTCTGTACGACGTGCCACACGACCACCATAGTGGCTCTAAACTCATAGTTTGCTCACTCCGCCGCAGAGTAACAGCGCCACGCAAAATTCAGCCGTGCCTAAGAGGTTAAACGTCGCGTTTTTCATCTTAATAATCTCTTTTTCAACGTTTCCATTCAGCGCCTGGTAACACGATCAAAATTCAACGGACTCGACAACCTGAAACTGGAGAGAGGAACAAGAATCGTTAAATACTTAAAATTCTCATCGAGTGAACCTGTAAATAACATAACGGATATGTGGTGTATAGAAATAATATACGTACGCTGGTGTTTCTATTGAAATTTTGTCTTTTTTTTTTCCATTTGATCTTCTGTATACACATACGCGCGCATCGTTCGAGATTGAATCGCGCGACGTAACCGAAACACTTCGAAATAATTCTACCGTAATAAGTTCCACGTAGAACACATCAAATCGACGCGATCGCGTTGCAAGTTCCATCGAACGAACTGGCTACGCGACCGGGCGTCGTTCTCGGGAGATAAAAATTTTTTTCATTTCAACTTTCAATCGATAAAATTTTAGAGCTTATTATATTAATTTCAACGCGTCGTATAACATCCATCCGATAATACGCGGTAAAGCGAACCGTGGACGCGTGGTTCGTCTCTGATTACATTCGTAGAGCGCGATCTTACGAAATAATTGTACGTTACGTTTTATTGCCCCTCTTCGTCGACAGATTCTCCTTTGGCGACCATTCTGAAACGCGACGAAACGTTCCGTGAATTACTCGATAAGATTCGTGTTCGAAATCGTCCATCTATAATTTTTTTTTGTTTGTATCCTATGTACACTTATTTATACATCTAAACACACAGATTATTGCGTAAACCGCACCGGACACTCGCGCGGGTGTCCATCTTTGTTTCCGAACCGTAAATGTGCGCACAACGCGATCATCTCTTCTGCGCATCGAATGCACTTGGACTTACTAGATCTACTTATTGTTAGCCTCGAGATAGAATGTTCGAGGGTAATCGCGCGATAATTGCCGCGATGAGACCAACGAAAAAATATACGGAACGAACTACCACTCCTATGCGTTAAGATTTCGAATTATTGTCGACGATTTGGAAGCGATAATGAAGAGTCGCAGATGATTACGATGCGCGAATGTCGAAAAATGGTGAGAAATCAAACGGTTCTTACGGTTACCCTGTCGGCACAAGTTCAACGAACGTCGTTAAACGGATTCGTCTATTATTTTCCATAGAAAGTAAACCCGAGATACCTAACGATAGACGATTTAGATTTTCCAATCAACGCTGTACACCCATCTTTCGAAAAAAAATAAAAAATATAAGATGATCACGGGGTGATGTTTCTTCTAAGTCCATAATAAAAAGAAACAAGAACAAATGCATATGCATGAACGTTTGTACGTAATAGAGATTGTCATCCGCGATAACGGGAGCGTATAATTCCTCTTTTCCCTATAATCCATCATATTCTGCGTATAATTTAACAAGTTAAATAAGGATCCCTGGACTCTGTTCGACGTCGATCCTTATCATCCCCATTTCCATAGTCTAATTTGCTTCAAAAAGTGCCGGATGACACACGACGGCTGGTTCATAGGTCTAGGCAATATATCAATCTTGGACTCATTCCTGCCACTCGCTCATTCATGCTTAATTTACTATCTCCTATTAAACTTGCATATCTATGCATACATGCATCGTAATGACAAGGTTATCCCCCCATTCATTAACAGTCGATTCCCTTTCCCATAGCCCTGTTTTAAATAGCATCGACCCTGGATTAGCTAGTTCACGGATCTAGGCAATGGTTTCAATCGCTTGGACTCATTCCCGCCTTCGCCTCTCATTGAACGGAGCATAGTCATCGTAAAGTCGTGATTCATTGTCAATTATCAGAGAGAAATAAGTTAAACGAGAACACCCTGGGAGACTCATAGTCTTACTTGTGTTAAACAGTATCAAATTGACTCTCTCAGGCTAGCTAGGCATCTAAGGAGACTTCTGTGATAAACTGATCGTCTAGTCTCACCCCTTGTCAATTTATTTAATAATTCTCAAGACACTCTGATCTTATCAAAGCTGTTAATAAACACTGATTTAAAAATATCAGTTAAAATTCCCGAAACTCTGTCGTTTCAAACTCTTTCATTGTTTAAACCTAGACCCATAGGCTTAAACTATAGTCTCTGATCCCTAAGGCATCCCTGGGATATTAGAAGTCGGTCGAGGAACGTACATATACTAATGGAAGGTCGATCGAGCGCTTGCGAGAGGAACGAGCCCTCTGGTGGCGAGTACGAGAGGCGACGGAGCACGCAATCGATGGCGAAGCCATTGCCTGTATCTTGCCAGGGCCCTTATTGAACTTGTCCAACTATACATACATACATACACCATAACTACACGGTTCATTGACTGTTGATTATCAGCGGCATAGCGATCGGGCGATAAACGATCGCGGGAATAGAAATGCAACGTTATTTTCGCGTCGATCGAAACAACATTCCACCCGGCAACGAGCCTTCCGCGGAACGCGGCTCGCTGCTGTTTGTACGATAATTATAATACAATTCCTTGACGCGCGGCGATTGTCATTGTTCGTGCGAAATTTTAACGCAGGAGTTACTCGTCAGAGGAGACCGTCCGAAGGAATGATGACCGCGGACGCGTTCAACGGAGCGTCAGAGATTCGACGGATAGCGAAACGGAAGCCGCCTGTCTGTAGTGCTGGAGTAGAGGCGTGGGCGTCGACGGGACCTCCTCGATGCGCTCCAAGTCGTTCGCGGCGCCTGCGCTGTTCTGCTTGAAGAGCCTCGCGGCCGTCTTCAGATTCTGTTGCTGCGGCTGCTGTCGACTGTTCTGGTCGCCGAAGTTTATGCAGACCGTTTCGTCCGGACGATCCAGGCTGAACTGCCTCTTCAAGAAACGGCAGCCTGGCGGCCTTCCTGAAACGGAATCCAGCAACGTAGAAAATTGTTGATCCAGGGACTAGACGTGGACCAGAGGGGTACTATGCTTGTTGCTATGTTGCTAAACATGTTTTGCAAACGTAATGTGAATTCTGAAACATATTTACCCTTTCTAACAAAGCATTTAAACTGTGACATTTAAGAGGAACTTACTCTTCTTATTACAGAACTATTTCCAGCGATAAATAATAAATAACTAAAATGTTCTTAGCGTTTAAAGTCTCTGGTGAATAGAGGAGAATGCAACGCGGAATCACGGAGACCTACCATAGTGTTCGTTTGGCGAGAGACATCTATAGTAATTGTACGGTGTGCTCAAGTCGTTTTCGTCGATGTAGCCACCTATCCTCCTGTGTCTGGTGGGTCCTGGTCGGTAAGGGGCGGTAGCTGAGCTGGAGATCGACGCCAGGGAGGTGTTGGACGCCCCAAGGATGGGTGTTTCGGTGGAGTAGGTGGTAGAAGCTCCGAGAGACATTTGAGTTTCACCGGTGGTGGCTTTAGAATCGTTTCCTTTTCCGTTTCCAGCATCCTTCGAAGGCGTAGTTTTCGCAATGTCGGTCGACGTCTTTGGGGAGCTATTTGGAGCGGCGATTTTCTCCTCGTGTACGGATACTATGACTTTATCCTCCTCCGGGGTCTCTTGGACCCGTGTCTCCGGCAGGTCGACGTCTACGTCTGCGTTGGATTCTTTGTGAGCCTCTTCTGCTCCTCTTCTCTCCACGTTCGAGTCGTTACGTTGTAAATCCTTGCTTGGCGACTCGTCGTCCGGCAATATTATGGTCTCCGTGCTCGTTAAAGTCTCCATTAGACTCTCGGTCAGCCTTCGTGGTTGGAATGCGTGAAAATCGAGGATCGTTAAATTCGTCGTTCGACTAGATAACCATGTTCATAAATGTTATAAAAGTCGATAGCGTTACAGTTTCTGACATGGACTCAGCAGAGTACGATAGTGTCTAATAAGTGTTAAAAATTCATACTTTATCACCTACCTCTGGTTGTCCCTGAAGATGGCGGCAGTATGGCAACAGATAAAAGCATTAAAAATCTGAAAAGCAAACAGATCTACTAAATGAAACTATACACGCGGACGCGGTGACCTCATCACGGTGCTTTTCTTTCAATATTCAAAAGGAAAAACGGTGGAGGAAATAAAAAGAAAAGGTGTGGGTTTCCCAGGCAAGAATCTCATCTCTTAACAATTTTTATACATTAACAAAACGAATGTAAAGACCTACCCGATCGGAGGCGGTTTCGGTAGTTCCTTGTCGAACCCTTGTTTCCCCAGCAACCAGTAAGTAGGCATTTTCCCTTTGCCTTTGACGTCAGTCGATCCTCGATACTCGATTCGATACCCGCCGACCTGCGATAACCGATCCTTCGTCGCTTGGCTCAAATGTATACGCCACGGTGCACCCGTCGACTCCATTCTCGACGCGGTGTTAACGGTATCTCCGAACAAACAGTACCTTGGCATCGTCAAACCAACCACGCCAGCGCAACATGGACCTACGTTCGCAGAATAGAAACGTTCAACGATCGATTGAATAAAAACTGGGGAAATGGGGGAAGTTTTATACTTAACCGGTGTGGAGACCGATACGAAGCCTCAGCTGGGTCCTTGGCAAGTGTCTCAACTTGAACTTTCCACTTTGGTGTAGCAGGTCGAGCGCCATTGTGGCTATCTGAGAGGCATGGTCGGGTATTCTCACCGGGCAACCACCCACGACCATGTAAGCGTCTCCTATAGTCTCTACCTGCAAGATTTTTAAAGTTACTCTATAGTTTATATGGCGAGGTTTGTTAAATGTAGATATTTGTTACGACCATTTATAATTTTTGTGGGATTCTGTTGATTGGAGATAGAAAAGGTAAACAAACCCCTGTCTCAGACGTTGGGATATTAGGTAGTCGGTTGAGGAACGTATATATAGGAACGGAAGGGTCACTCGAGTGCTTGCGAGAGAGACAAGAGCGTATCCCTCTGGTGGCAACTACAGGAGGTAACGACCCCCCACTTTGGAGCGGTTTATCGCTTTCAGAAAACTTCTAATGTACAGTGTGTGTTGATTCTATCACCTTATACACGGTGTACGCGTTGATGGTCGCATCAAAGCAGGTGTACAGGTCGTTCAGAAGATCGACCACTTGAAATGGCGTCGAGTGGGCGGAAATGCTCGTGAAGCCGACGATGTCTGAAAAGTAGATGGTCACCTCGCGAAATTCTTCAGGATCGACGGGCATTCCCAATTTCAACTTCTCAGCGACCGAGCTGGAAACATCACTGGTTGATTAATCATCGATTTTAAGAACTGTATCCTGTTGGAAAAATTCTTATTCACCTCGGTAACATTCGATTCAACAATTGTTCGGTTTTCTTCTTCTCCATGTCCAGCTGTTCCGTGCGCTCGCGTATCAGTTCCTCCAAGTTGTTCGAGTACTTCTCCAGCATTTGAAACATCGTGTCCACGAAATTCACTTTTCTAAATATGAAAATATATAATAATAAATACTCTTGGATTACATTGTTCCGCTCAGGCGTTAATTTACCTCCCGTGATTGAGCTTCTTGAAAAGGTCGTGGACGTCGTCGAAGTGGGGCCTCATGTCGGCGGCTTCCGCCCAACACTGTCGCATTATATTTATCGCTTCCGGTGGCGCGGCGCCCTTGCTCACGGACGGTCTGATCAATGGCGGCGGCTTCATCACTTTCTCGATTATATCTATATTAAGATTTATCTATTATATTTATATTATATAAGATTAAAGATAAATTTTAATAAAAATTCTCTCCCTATCAATTACTTCAGAAAACAAATATTTAAGCATCAGAACATCTCTGTTCTTTTCTGGCTAATTAAAACGTCACTTTGAAAAGTAAATGAATTTCATCAGAGTGGTCCATGAAAAACAGCTCTCTTCGTCATCATCAACTCTTACCTTCCGGTGACAAGGCGAGCATACAAAATGGCTCGCCGCGGACAACTACTTCCTGCATAATGATGCCAAAACTGTAAACGTCCCCCGCTTGGGTGCCCTTCTTCCTCACATTAGGGTGCCTCAGCAGTTCCGGCGCCGTCCACAAGAGATCTGAGGACAAAGTCGTTCCACAGAGATCGTTCCAACGCCTGAATCGACAGAGTAAGAGACTCCCAAAGCAGTTTAGAGACGTACCTCGAGCAGTTTTCGCCGGTGGAACGATGTTCTGAGCTTCGTAGAAGGCTGGTAGCCCGTAATCGGTCACTTTGAGGACCCAACGGGCGTCGATCACGCAGTTCCGCGAGGTCAGGTACCCGTGGACTCGCGCTGGTGTGCCGTGAAGGTACCTCATACCCTTTACAGCGATACAGGAAAACGAAACTTACGGTTCACGAAAGAATGAAGAAAATGTGTAACAGTGGCTAACTATTTACAGACGAGGGCTGGTCGATAACTAAGATCTAAGCATAATAAGTAGAGACTCGATACAAAAGTTATAGTAGATCAAATTCTAAGCAACTTCTTGTCTCAGATGTGTCTTGCAGGATTGGTGACCTTAGTTATCGATCGACCCTCTTGCATACCCACCCGTACGAGATCTGTGAGCAAGGATAGCCTGAAGGACCAGTCGAGCTTGATCTCGTCTTGCATCAATACATCCTCCAGCGATCCTCTCGAACAATACTCGTAGACCAGACAGGGCCTCGTAGGTTCGTTCAAACATCCGATCAGGGGGTTCAGATTCTCGTGACGTAGCCCGTGAATCTGTCGTTCGATAGAAAAATTAAAACAACGAGCATTTCTAACAAAAGTGTCGAAAGACTTGGCTGACGATTTATGTACGCATAAACATCCGCAGTCTGATTATGCGGAGGAGCGTTCTTACCGTGACCAGCACGTCCATGGCCTTGTTCTTGAGCTCGAACGTGCCCTGAGTCGGCAACTCCTTCAACTGCACCAAGTCGCCCTAAGGAACATCAAAGCATCACGATCAAGTCACGTTGTTTTCTTCTAAAAAGAGTTATTCTATATCTTTTCATAAGTGTACCGACATTGTATCTGGCGCGTGGGTCTTTGAACAAATTATGTCTCGCCAGGTTGCCCGTGCTAGCTCGTAAATACGGTCTCAACGACGACACGCTACCCAATTGAAGCAGATCCGGTTTCTCCACCTCTGGCCCCCCAAATTCTTGCAACTGTTGCAGCCAACAGCACAGCATAGTCTCGATACCCTCGTCCACCTACGAAACTCCTCCGTTAACGCGTTTCAATAGCAGAATAGAAGAGTCAAACGTTCTATCGAGCTCTCAACCCACCCTCCTGGCGTCCACTCGAGGCACTTGAGGGAACACGAAGTCCGACGTGGTTAGAATGATCTTGTACGGACCTTTGGACATTCTCTTCTTGAGCAGCTTTTTCCTGAATCAGAACGGTTACATCTGCATTTCAAGCCGCTGGTTTGCTATCGATTCGTAAGCGAACACGTGGGAAGTGACTCTGCTCGACCTTTGCGGAAACTAGCAAACCGATCTCTTACCTAATCAAGATCGCGGTCAATATCGCGAACAAGGTCAGCAGCAACGATCCCAGCACGATGGTTACGATATGCGCGATACGGAACGCCGTGTCGCTGGTGGAGCTCCCTGAAAGGACACGAGAAACTGTATTTTCAACACGTTCATCGATTTCTTTTTCTTTTTTTTTAAAATTACGAAAGACAAATTACACCTATAAAGTTCGAGTTTTGGCTGTCTCTACCCGTGCATTCGATGCCAGCGTTCGCGTCTAAGTCCACGTTACATTTCGAAATGTCGGTGTCGTTCGCGTCGCGGAACGCCACGGCGCTCGCTGATAATTTCCGCACGAGGAATTTCCTTTGTCGTTCCACGGCGATCATGATGGGCTTCCAGGCATTGATACGCCAATCCAATAAGACGTACGTGTATATCTTGTTGTTGAACGCGTTCACGCTGGAGTTGTCGTACGTTAAGACGTTGAGGGTTTCGTTCAGGCGATCAAGCAGCGTCGGCACCGCGTGCGTCTCCCTGCCTTCGTATATCTTCTCCGCGTCGTATCTGCCGAGCAACAACGGAAATGGGTCGTTCGAATCGAATTTATCCTCTTGGAGGTCTGTTGGAAAGTTTTAATGGATCATTTTTTTTTTTAATTGCTGATCGATTGTTATTTACGAATCGGAGGATGAGAAATTCTCTGACGATGTTTCTTTTAATAGTTATTTCTAGACTGAAGGATGTTTATGCATTTGTGGGGAATTTTAATCCTTAAAAAATTACAGAATGCATTTAATATGCAGAAATATAAGAAATACTTAAAGTGAGATACGAATTATTATATTTAGTTTCATTAATTCGTTTCATTAATTCTATTAATAAAAATGTGAATTTGCATAAAGATCCGCAGTCCAGTTATTTCTATCTCGATGACTTTCCCTTCTTAAATCGATGATGCAGAGCCAAAAGAACGAGTTCGCTAGAAAAGAGGAGGATTCTGCTGTTTCCTAGAAATCGGTGCAAGTTATCATCCTGTTTGGACGATAATTTGGTCCATAAAATAAATCGTTCTCTATAAAAAGAAAAATAACATCGATCCATCACGGTCGAGTCGTCAAGATAAAAAACTGCTTCCCAGGATCCGTTCAGTACCGCGTCCAGTATCTCTTAAGGGGCCATTCTACCTTGTTATTTGTGATTTTTTTTCGCGGGGCTATTAAAGAGCGATTAATTCCAGGTTTTGTAGATACATTTATTATATATTTAGGTATATTTGCAAATTTTTGCAACGCATAATGTCTATTTATTACGCTGTTTTTGTTGATCAACGAACAACAGTTTTTACGAACTGTAAGGTAGTATTTTGCAAGCAAGTTATTCGAAATCCAAAAACCAACGATATTCTTAATATGTGTAGATAAGTTTGGGCATAGCATGAACTAGGATCTTTTCAAAAAAAAACAAAAAATGGCAAAATGGTAGCTATTTTACGAAAAAAGAAATGAATATAAAAATGGCAAAATGGCAGCTATTTTACGAAAAAATACTGAATATAAAAATGGTAAAATGGTAGCTACGTTACGAAAAAATACTGAATAGAAAAATGGCAAAATGGTAGCTATTTCACGAAAAAAAAAAAATGAATATAAAAATGGCAAAATGGTAGCTATTTTACGAAAAAATACTGAAAATAAAAATGGCAAAATGGTAGCTATTTCACGAAAAAAAAAAATGAATATAAAAATGGCAAAATGGTAGCTATTTTACGAAAAAATACTGAAAATAAAAATGGCAAAATGGCAGCTATTTTACGAAAAAATACTGAATATAGAAATGGCAAAATGGAAGCTATTTTACGAAAAAATGGCAAAATGGAAGCTATTTTACGAAAAAATGGCAAAATGGTAGCTATTTTACGGAAAAATATTGAATATAAAAATGGCAAAATGGAAGCTATTTTACGAAAAAATGGCAAAATGGTAGCTATTTTACGGAAAAATATTGAATATAAAAATGGCAAAATGGTAGCTATTTTACGAAAAAATACTGAAAATAAAAATGGCAAAATGGTAGCTATTTCACGAAAAAAAAAAAATGAATATAAAAATGGCAAAATGGCAGCTATTTTACGAAAAAATACTGAATATAGAAATGGCAAAATGGAAGCTATTTTACGAAAAAATGGCAAAATGGTAGCTATTTTACGGAAAAATATTGAATATAAAAATGGCAAAATGGTATATATTTTACGAAAAAATACTGAATATAAAAATGGCAAAATGGTAGCTATTTCACGAAAAAAAAAAAATGAATATAAAAATGGCAAAATGGTAGCTATTTTACGAAAAAATACTGAAAATAAAAATGGCAAAATGGTAGCTATTTTACGAAAAAATACTGAATATCAAAATGGCAAAATGGCAGCTATTTTACGAAAAAATACTGAATATAGAAATGGCAAAATGGTAGCTATTTTACGAAAAAATTGTCATATATTCGGTTGCTTTTTTGTTAATAAAAGAGAAAGTATTGCATATATCGCAATTATTCTAGTTCATGCTATAGGAAGACCATTTCTAAAGATACTGTATAAATTTCATATTGATATTTTGAATAGTTTTTTTGTTATCACATACACAGTGCTGAAAAATGTAGTTTCGAGAAAAATAGCTTTAAAGTTTCATTACAGCAGGCTATAACTTCGTTAGTTTTTCAAATTTCAATTTAATATTTGGTAGATATATTTTCGAGACTACATACTAAAAGCAAACACAAAAAAAATTCGATTTTTTTAGTTCCACAAAGTAGAAAGGCCCCTTAAGGGGGGAGTCTCGTGTGAAACCTAAAAAATATCAATTTCTTTTACTTCATTTTTTAAAAGTACATATATGTATTTAAGAATGTATTGTTAAATTTTGAAGCAGAGGGTCAGGGGATCAAGGGGTAATATTTAAGGGCCCACAGTACTATTATTGAGTTTTAAGGGGTCAAATAAATGGACAGTGTACAACAGTGCTTCTTACACTCAAATGGTAGTCTACAATAAGGCGCACTATTATCGACTTTTGATCCCCCGTATCTCGAAAACTGTTCAATTTACGAGCTTTAAAGTTTCAATTTATAATAAATTTGTCGAATCGAAACTTTTCACCAAGATCACGATTTTCATCGTCATGAACTACACCATATAAAAAATTCAGCTAATTTAACCGCAGAGCAATTTTCCATAAGATCTCTGCAGGGTCCTTTCTATGGACCACGTTGCGTTTAAATTTCGTCAAAATTCGAACGCGAGAAGCGATCGATTTGGACGCGTTCCAACGAGAGAGTCTCGTTCGTTTCTCGAGAAGTTTGTCGCGTCGTCGCCGGCACGAGGAGATATAAATTTCTTCGTACCTATGGTCGAGGGGCGTAACGATCAGTAGTTTTTCCAGGAACTCGGAACTCAGGTTCCTCGACGGGAAATACCGATTCTCTTCCTCTTGTTCCGCGCGTTGCTGTCGATGGTTTTCTTCCTCCTGTTTTTCCCTTGTTTCCTCGTAGTCGGACGCGTTCGCGGGTGAGATATCGGAAGACTCGAGGCCGGCGAACGAGAAATCTAGATGAGAGACCGTGGAGTTTGTTCGCGGCAGGAAGAAGCCGTCGTCCTTCGTGTGGACGATCACGATCATCGAGCTCCACGAGGACTGTTGCGCGTTGGACAGCTCGGCGAGGACACGGGACGCTAAAACTACCTCCTCGTCGTCCTCGTCGTCGTTGAACGTGGGCAGGCATAGCACGGTAACTGGGGACAAGCGTAATCGAAAGATGGCAAAGCTGGTATCAAGTATATCAAACGCTTTCTCGATCTAAGATTATCGATGATAAGTAGATTAAGGATGTTTATGCATTTATGGGGAATTTTAATTTCTAGAAAACTACAAAATGAACATGGAAAATTGGGTAATCGAGGAGATCACTCGAGCTCTTGCGAGAAAGACAAAAGAGCCGTGGCCCTCTGGCGGCGAGCACGGGAGGTATCATAAAAATACGTAAAAATATAATACAACCCTTTACAGAGCTCTGATTTGGTTGATTCTATTAATAAAAACATGAATTTGCACAAAGATCCGCAGTTTAATGAACTAAGGAACTATTTAGGCTATAGAGACGATAAAGACGAAGATAAAAATAGTAGATTTCCGAGGACAAATCTGGCTCAACGCGCGAACTTGTAAAATTGGGTAATCGAAGAGGTCACTCGAGCTCTTGCGAGAAAGACAAAAGAGCCGTGGCCCTCTGGCGGCGAGCACGGAAAGTATCAACACAATATGTAAAAATATAATACAGTCCTTTACAAAGCTCTGATTTGGTTGATTCTACTAATAAAAACATGAATTTACACAAAGATCCGCAGTCTAATGAACTAAGGAACTATTTAGGCGATAAAGACTGAACGTAAACGATAAAAATAGTAGAGATTTCCGTGGAATATACGGTACCGTTTGATTTTTGGCGAACAGAAAAGTTGAAAGTTTGAAGAGCACGGCGCGTAAAGGGAGTAGGTATAACCAATAACCAATACGGGTCGAGTAAATGCCAGTTGAACTTTGAACGCGTTTCTCTGTGAGCTACATCGTATATTAATAGAAGGATTTCGTGTTTGGAGGAAACCTTTATTACAACAGGTTTATTATGCTCGAGCAAACGCGTGGTCGCTTAACATTAACTATAACAATTTCGAAAATACAAAAAATATATTTCCCAAACCACGAAAGCACGGCAAACGAATGGTAAATGCCATTTGGAAGGGTCGATCGTATCTCGTTCCTACGAAATAAAATAAATAAATTCCCCGCGGACGTTTAATTTTCAGGCGGAGAATAAACAAAGATGGCCGTCTTTGATCTCCCGCGGCGGTAGCCAAGGGATGGAAATTATTGTACGCGGATCGACTCACCTCTGCGTGAAACATTGTACGTGGGTCGAAGGATCGTTCGAATCTCGTCGAGGGACGCACGGTACGGCAATATCACTCTGAATCGCAATATGGCGCCGACGCTCCGGAAGGCGTTCAGCAACGCTCTTTCCAGGCTCGACCACGGCTCGCGATCTACAACGCGACAAAAAGTTTGCAATGCTAAGTCACGGATCTCGTGGATCGGTAACGCGGCGATGAATTTTACCCGTTCCTATCAGGGACACGGCCTTCCACTGCAAACGCATCAACATCGCCGTCAGGGCTTTCGCTATCGTTGGCAACGACGGAGACAGTCTGATGATCGACGACACCTCCCTTTCCTCTGTGTCTTTCTGAAACGTGCAATGTCAACGGATGTTGTAAAATTGCTCCTTGGTAGGTAGCTAGGTAGCTAGGTAGCTCACTCCTTGTAAGCTAGTTCATTCCTTGCTAGCTCACTCCTTGGAAGCTAGCTAGCTCCCTCCTTACTAGCTAGGTACCTCACTGCTAGCTGAGCTAGGTAGCGCATTCCTTGCTAGCTAGGTACCTCACTGCTAGCTGAGCTAGGTAGCTCACTCCTTGCTAGCTAGGTACCTCACTGCTAGCTGAACTAGGTAGCTCATTCCTTGCTAGCTAGGTAGCTCACTGCTAACTGAGCTAGGTACCTCACTGCTAGCTGAGCTAGGTAGCTCACTGCTAGCTGAGCTAGGTAGCTCACTGCTAGCTGAGCTAGGTAGCTCACTCCTTGCTAGCTAGGTACCTCACTGCTAGCTGAACTAGGTAGCTCATTCCTTGCTAGCTAGGTAGCTCACTGCTAACTGAGCTAGGTACCTCACTGCTAGCTGAGCTAGGTAGCTCACTCCTTGCTAGCTAGGTAGCTCACTGCTAGCTGAGCTAGGTACCTCACTGCTAGCTGAGCTAGCTAGCTCACTCCTTGCTAGCTAGGTAGCTCACTCCTTGCTAGCTAGGTACTATCCAGAGATGACTTGTTGAGAAGGTCTACGCGCCGCCTTATTCCCACCATAGAGGCCCGCTCTGACGTCACGCTACACAGCAGTAGGGTCCCCATAACCACGAGAGATACACTTTTGTTCTATTCATGGCTAGTATTTTGAGCGTACGGTTGCGCCAATGCCTCTCAAGTCTTGTCCCATCCTACTATGTCCCTGTACGTTTCGTTCGCGTCCTTTGTCACGCGATGGAATTGAGTTGTGAGCGACTCAGCCAATAATGACAATGCGTGTGAGAGCAGGCGTCGCTATTAAGCTACAGCCAATTGGAGTGCCTAGCCATCAAGTCATCGCTGTATAGTAGATCACCGCTAGCTAGCCAGGTAGCTCACTCCTTATAAGCTAGCTAGCTAACTCCTTGCTAGCCTAGCTACCTCACTCCTTGCTAGCTAGGTAGCTCACTGTTTGGTAGCTAGCTAGGTACCTTCTTGTAAGCTAGCTAGCTCACTCCTTGCTAGCATAACACCTCCCATTTCATAAGCATATGTTAGCAACGAGATGAACCTCATAAATAGACTGCGAATGTTTATGCATTTATGGGAAATTTTAATTTTCAAACAGCTACAGAATTCAGTTAATATGCAAGAATATAAGAAATACTTCAAGTAAGGTACAAGTTATTATATCTAGGGGTTGAGACAACCCTCTACAATGCTCAATTTGATTAATTTTGTTAATAAAAATATGAATTTGCATGAAGATTCGCAGTCTACTCATAAATAATGCAGCGTCGTTATCGGGGAAACGCTTTGGAACCGGAAGTACCAAAATTCATACGACACTATACCATCTGTTTCGTGGCGAATAAAACTTTATAATACTGCATAATAATAGCAAGGAAGATTGCTATATCGGTTACTTATATATTTTTCAAACTTGGTAATATTTTGTAACAAGAAATAGAAGAGCGTTTTTAGAATTCTATAGTATATCGATTTGCTGCGTTATTATAAAAATTCTAGGGATTCTCATTGCGGATAGGAAGGTTCTTATAGAATTTTCGTATTTCCACGGTACAGATGGGTTGAAATTGCTTACCAGAGGGCACGTCCACGTAAATAGCGGAACGTTCCAGAGTTGAGCGAGTTTCGAGGTAACTTCGCACATGGGGGAGTCCAGAACGGCTATCAGGGCTCTGGTTCTTCTCTGTCCAAGTACGCGTAGCAAAGCATCGAGGCCCCGGGTCTTTGTCTCGCACGACACTGGGGAAAATCGTTCGTGTATCGCGTCCAGGAGCGGCCATCGCGCTCGCCAATTCGAATTTAATTCGATTCGAACATAGATTAATTTATTCACGATCGAACCAGGTTAACAGATCGGTTATTTAAATATAAAATATAATTTTTAATTATAATCGAAATCTCCATGGAATTAGTTGCATCAAGCTTGAATTGAAATTGTTATTATTAAATGTCACTTGTAGATATGTATATTTTTGTACCACACTTTTGACCTTTGGTGCACCAATGCACCAATGCACCAATGCACCTGTAAATTGCACCCTCTTTTCGAACAGAGCCACGAGCAAGTTTTCTTACGCGAACCGATTTATCGCGCCGTTTCGCGCATAAAACTAACGGGCGTTATGATCGTAAACTAAATAATTCACGAGATATTAGAAGTTTCTTAGTAATACCTTCAAGCGTTTTCTTATCTACGCGACCTTATTCGCGTTTAGTATCATAGCATGCGTGCCCGCTATGAAAGTTAAAATACCTAGCGAACTGTTTAATTTACGGTCGTATTGCTCGTAGCAATTTCATACGCGTAACGAACCGGAGGAATCGATTTATGCGGGAAAAATTGTACAGGGTGTTCTGCATATCTGTACGGGGAAAATTGTAATGGGAGATTGTGGAGGCCAAAATAAGACGAAAATCAAGAATATCAATTTCTTGACTGAGGCTTCGTTAATAAGTTAGTGAGTTCTTAAAAAATTAAATTAAAAAATTTCAAATCGTTCTGGAAAAATTATTTTCGGTTGCGGCGGTCAATTACAACCATTTTTGGTTATTACACGTACCCCCAAAATCCTACGCACTTTCGAGAAAAAAATTCAGGAAGATTGACAAATTTTTAAACGAAATTGAAAAATTTCGAATCGTTCTGAAAAAATTATTATTGGTTATGGGGATCAATTACAATCATTTTTTGTGAATACACATACCCCCAAAATCGTACGCACTTTCGAGAAAAAAATTCAGGAAGATGGACAAATTTTCGGTGAAATTTAAAAATTTCGAATCGTTTTGAAAAAATTATTTTTATTTGCAGAGGTCGATTACAATCATTTTTGGTTAATAGGCATACCCCCGAAATCCTACCCACTTTCGAGAAAAAAATTCCTGACCGAAAATCTAATGTGAGGCCAAGAAATACACCCCCGAAATTTCATGCGAATCTTTAAAATGTCATAACTTCTGAACGGATTGGACGATTTTAATGTTTCAAACGGCAAACAACGCGTATTCTGGCGAAGAATATGTAGATATTCTAAAAATATTGAAAAAGCTGTTACTTGGCCCCGTAAAGTTAGAAAACCCCCATAAAAGTGGTCCAACTTTCAAACAGCCGTAACACCTACAATAGTGAATATATTTCAATGAAACTTTTTTCCGAAGTAGAGCTCACGGGTACCTACAAAAAAGTATTAGATAACTTTTCTATAAGGTGTCAAACAAAATTACTAAAAAACAAAAACGAATTATTAAGAAAAATCGACAAGGGGTAGGTGCCTAAATTTTTCAATAAAATTGAAAAGATCCAAATCATTCTGGAAAAATTATTTTCGGTTGCAGGGGTTAATTGCAATCAGTTTTGGTGAATAGACAAACCCTCAAAATTCTAAGCATTATTGAGAAAAAAATTCAGGAAGGTAGACAAATTTTCGGCGAAATTAAAATATTTCAAATCATTCTGGAAAAATTATTTTTAGTTGCGGGGATCGATTATAATAATTTTTGGTGAATAGACATACCCCCGAATTCCTGCGCATTTTCGAGAAAAAAATTCAGTAAATTTTTTAATTTAATTGTTAATAACTTTTTAACGAGGCCTCTATCAACAAATTGGTATTCTTGATTTTCGTCTTATTTTGGCCTCTAGAATACCCCATTAAAATTTTTCCTAGGGTTGGTCGAACACCCTGTATATTCGAAATGATCGCAACGATATTTCAGGCACTTCCCCTAAACCAATCAAAAAACTTTTCCAACGAAAGTTACACAGCAATCACTCGACAAGAAATTGCAATAGTAAAAATTAACAAAACAATTTTTATTCAACAAAAAATCAAGGTCGATTCAATTTTTTTAACAAAAGTGTATAATTTTTTGTGCATCGATCGATGCATCTTTGTATTCTCTTCAAAAAAGTGTAAGAGGTCTTATGTCGAAAATTGACTAGTTTAGAAGCTATGATTTTTCTTCTGAATTCTCATTTACGCGACACACTGTGCGGGTGAATTCCAGTCATTAATCGAGGGAGTACAATATGGCGAGCGTGGGGCGTAATTATAGCGAATAAAATACTCACGGTAGGTGGGCACGACAGCGATCTGCAGGTCGAAGTTCGATCGATCGAGGAAATCTTCCACGTCCGCGGCGCTCGTTTCGCCGTCGCAGTGGTCCCTCAGGAAGACCGTCACTTCCGTTTCCGGCTGATCGTAGCCGTCGTCGGTCACGTTCGATGAATAGGAAACGCACGGGGTTTGCTCCGTGGTGGACAAAAGTACAGATCCAGGCAGGATCACGATCAAGATCCACGACCAGAGCCGGCGTCTGAAAGAGTTCCCGGCCATGGGCCTCCAACCCTATCTTCCGCTCAGGCGCTCGCCTCCGCAGCTTTAGTTAGCCTATTGACCCGTATCTATTTGTCTCTGGGCTCGTTCTCTCCCAGTATCCTCGCTGCGTACGATAAAACAAGCCTTTCGTAAAGTAACCCATTCGCATTCGTTAACGCTACAACTATCCACGATCACGGTGTACAGGTAACCCTCCTATAACACGGTAGATAGGTTCCTGGAAAACGTCGTGTTCTGTGAAACCGTGTTACATGAGACCCAGAGCCAGTACAAAAATTTACGTTCCGAAAATTTATTAAAAACAAATATTTTTTTAAATTCTACACAAGCAACTTATGTATAACACAAAACAAAACAAAAAGTATTATTTTAATTTAACGCAACCTTAATTTAATAAATTATAATTTGTTTATATATTTTCATGCAAAGCCACTATAGTTTATTTTATGGTAATTTAGTTTTTAAGTATGTTAAGCGAAAATCATGTTATCCAGTGCTGTAGAAGTACAGTGTTATAGGATTCCGTGTTGTAGGAGGGCTACCTGTACTTATTTGCACCAAAAGAAATGAAGACGATCGAGCGCTTGCGAGAAAGACGAGAGCGTCGTAGCCCTCTGGCGGCGAGTACGGGAAACGTCGCCAAAATAGTGTATTTGGACCAAAGATATTAAAACGATAGATACTTAACAAATAAACGTTTATTCATTTCCCCATAGAAAACTACGTTAAATTTTCGAAAGTTCAGTAAATTTTTTACAATTTCAATTAGAAATTGCAAATCATTTCGACCACTTTTGATGACCCTAGCGTTAAAAAGGTAATTGCCTTCATTTCCCTACGGTTGTTCGCGCACGCGCCAATAAAACGTAACCGAACAAAATGGACGATACGTTTATAGAGCGAAACCATGATAATTTGCGCTTTGATCGACCCAATATTTCCCGCGAATAAGAAACGTAGCTGGGGGGGGAGCGTGTAATCAATCGTATCGTTTCGTCCTGAAAAGTTTCCGCGGTTTCGAGGGCCCCGTAGCCCCGCAATTCCGTTGAAATTGAATGTTTTTATACGAAACAACCACCGTGTTCGTTCGTGCTCGTCGATGTAACACGATGGAGCATTTGTTCCGCGTGCAGGAAAACTTCTGATCTCGAGAATCAATAAACTCCTGTTAAGGCGTTCTCCGCATCCTGCTGTCGAAAGCGAAAAGTTGTCCCGGAGAGCGAAAGAAGTACAAAAACACGTAGGGGGAAGGGAGAATAGATTGGGGAAAAGCTTGGATATCTGGACGGGAGTAATTCTTGGGATGCGTGGCCACGGCGGTTTATCTGCATTCGAACCCTCCCGTAAATTCGCGAGGCGCGTCGATCAAGTCTGGATTGCTTCCCTGTTGCAATTAGGCGACTTCGGAAGCTATTAGGCCGAACATCAAAATTCTATCTCATCTTTCGCTTGTAACCCCTTGCAAAAGATAGACTCCGCTTCTTTGTTACGCGTCTGTTGAAATAAAAGAAATCAATACTTTAAAACATTATGCATAGAAGGAAAATTATATAAAAGTGGAGGGGCGTGGCTAACAGAAATCGAGGCTCCCATAATTCGTGCATAATCGAGTGGACAGAAGTAAAAAAACTAAAGTTCATGTTTTGTAAATTCTTGTATCGCAAAATGTTAATAAAGGAACGTAGATTTTAACACTATAGATAACTTTTACTAAAAAAAAAATTTACCAATTTGTTATGGAAAATGATGTTAGAAATTCATTGCAATTTTCGGTGCATTTTCTTAAATGTGCGCCATTTACTGAAAATTTGTTTTTTTAATTTGATTTTTGCAAACTACTAAACAATCTTTATACAATATTAATAATGGGTTCCAATTTCTATGTTAAATGTTTATCAACTTTGAATCGAGTTTAAAAAAAAATACCTCGATGATTAATTGCATATTAATTTAAGGCATATTAAACTTTAATTCAACGCCAATTTTAGCAGCTTGAAAATGATTAAAATCGTTATTGCAATTACTGATAGCTGCTTCGAATCAGAATCGGAATTAATCTAATAAAAAAATGTTCTTTTATTTACTTACAAGATAAGAAATTGTATCTGTATCTAGTTTACATTTTAATTGAAAAGGAATAAAGGAAAGACATTACACAGATGCAAAGTTATGATTTTCATATCATTGATGAGAATGGGAGATTCTGGAGACCAAAATAAGACGAAAATCAAGAATATCAATTTCTTGACTGAGGCTTCGTTAATAAGTTAATAAGTTATTAAAAAATTAAATTAAAATATTTCAAATCGTTCTGAAAAAATTATTCTCGGTTGCGGGGGTCAATTACAATAATTTTTGGTGAATAAACACAACTTCGAATTCTTATCCATTTTCGAGAAAAAAAATTCAGGAAAGTAGACAAATTTTCGGCGAAATTAAAATATTTCAAATCATTCTGGAAAAATTATTTTCGGTTGCAGGGTTCGATTACAATCAATTTTGGCTATTACACATACCCTCGAATTCCTAGCCATTTTCAAGAAAAAAATTCGAGAAGATGCCTAAAGTTTTCGACGAAAAAGAAAACTTTCAAATCGTTCTGGAAAAATTATGTTCGTTTGCGGGGGTCAATTACAATAATTTTTGGCTATTACACATACCCTCGAATTCCTAGCCATTTTCAAGAAAAAAATTCGAGAAGATGCCTAAAGTTTTCGACGAAAAAGAAAACTTTCAAATCGTTCTGGAAAAATTATGTTCGGTTGCGGGGGTCAATTACAATCACTTTTGGTGAATAGACACACCTTCGAAATCCTACGCATTTTCCAGAAAAAAATTCAGGAAGGTAGACAAATTTTCGGCGAAATTAAAATATTTCAAATCATTCGGGAAAAATTATTTTCCATTGCGGGGGTCAATTACAAACATTTTTGGTGAATACACATATCCTCGAAATCCTACCCAATTTCCAGAAAAAAATTCAGGAAGGTAGACAAATTTTCGGCGGAATTAAAATATTTCAAATCATTCTGGAAAAATTATTTTCCATCGCGGGGGTCAATTACAATCATTTTTGGTGGATACACATACCCCCGAAATCCTACCCACTTTCGAGGAAAAAATTCAGGTAGGTGCTGAAATTATAATAGAAGAAATTAGCAAAACAATTTTTGTGCAACAAAAAATCAAGATTCAATTTGTTGTGCATCGCGTGATGCATCTTTGTATTCTTTTTAAAAAAGTGTAAGAGGTCTGGGGTCGAAAATTGACTAGTTTGGAAGCTATGATTTTTGTTCTGAGAAAACGAGAATTTGTCGAGGATAATGAGAATGAACGAAAGAACGAAATGCAAATTAAGGAATTTAATATTTAAAAGGAGTATTTGTGGAAGAAATATTGACCGAAAGAGATTTAAAATGGTGGAAGAATCTCAGAAAAATGATCTCCGGATGTCACGAAAATAATCATTCGTAGATCCGTGCCCGGATAATTCCTCTGAACGAATTCAACCTGAGAGACTGGAACTCATCAAACTATTCCAGGACTTGTTAAAAGTTTCAAAGAGACAGACCTATCCGAGTCGCTCTGGAAGACTTCCGGCGACGTCGACCGACGAGAACGTTAGCATTGCGGGGGGTGAAAAGAGTTCTGAAACATTCGACTGGGAAGAAAATCTCTTGAATCGGGAATCGCTCTTCGAAGATTTCCATCGTCGGATTTACACCTGTTCCTTCGTAGAACGCGCAGGAATTGTTTTAAACGGATCGACGAGAGCGTTTACTTACGAGAGTTTAATCTTGGAAAGTTTCCAGGACTGGTTGTCCCAACGATTAGTCGTAAACTGTTTCGAAAGTTGGATTAAACAAAGCACGAATAACTGTAAAAACATACGAACGCATTAAAGCGAGAACAAATTAAACCGGATGTAGAACCAGGGAAGGATAATTATAGTACAAAATGGCTGTCGCGTGTTTTCTATGGGAGGCGTCTTAAGGGGTTGTTTTATGCAAATGAGCCTGATTCTTTGCATACATTGAAAGCCAATATAACTCAGTTAGGCAAATTCCTGCTGAAATGCTCCCCGAATTTATGCAAAACGCCATCGAAAGAGCACGAACTTGCGAACTCAGCAGATGCGATCATTCGTTGGACGCTGTTTGGCATAGGTGGCCTAGAAATTACAGGAATCCTCGTTTCGTTCTTTTAAATTTACCATTCTATAGTAGTCGAGCTATATAAAAAGAAAAAAAATTGTTTAAATGCCGTTGATTTCATAATCAATTATTATAAAGTAAAATAACATGAACTGACTTGATGAAACAGATCTTAGGAACGCACTCTATTTTAATTCCTGATGCGTACCGAGTCTGAAATGTGTCCCATTCGATGGTCAGAGCCATAAACGTTTTTTGCGGTGAGACTGGAAACCCAGACATCGCTGTTTACCAAAAACATAAACACGAGAAAACAAACTGGGATTCGCTGGACCCCATTGCGGTACTTCAGGGTTGTATAGCTACGCTTTATCGACATCCCCTGCTACTTGGAGGAAATATAACGTTACCAGGGCTGTCAAGTTCAGAAGAAATCATTATATATCCCAAAATACCTTCCACGTACAGGAATTTATCATTTATAAACCCACACCTCCCACCGCCATTTCCATTTCCACTTCCCCGAATTGCAACCAGTTTAAAATAAATTGTTAAACGGAACCGGATCGTCGAATATTTTAACGGTTAACGGGTATATGAAGGATTTATAGTGAGTAAACTAAAATGATGTAGAAAATTATTACGTTTAATTAAAGTTCCAAGTGCCCAGAAGCGAGAGGAAGATTGCCAGTAAAGACGAGCGAGCAACGTACTCAGCAAATGTCGAGCAATATATAAAATGATTTTTAAAATTACGGCTGTAACCAAGCTTGCCAACTCTCCGCCTTTTCGGGAAAGGATTGTCCTCTTTTCGTGATCTCTGCCCTTTTCCTCATTATTATATCTATGAACTCGCGTTATCTGCGTGGCTGGAATCACTGCCAACATCTAAAAAATACACAGAGACCACGAAACGATTTTAAAAATTATTTTATAATCGTACAATTTTGGAAAAAGAATTCGATTTCGTGGATACACGTATCGACGCATTGGCGGGGCTCTCCCGATTTAAATGAGTCCAAACACGACCCCCCTGTGACTATTTTTAATTATACGTCGATCGGATCGGTAAAAAAAAAAATTCCAATTACGAGTAATTAAAAGCCGACCGATAGAGGTAGCGTTTCGAGTCATTCTCATCCGGGGAACGTTGTCAATATTTAAAAAAAAAACAGAGACCACGAAACAATTTTAAAATTATTTTATAATCGTACAATTTTGGAAAAAAAAATCCAATTTCGTGGATACATATACCGACGCATTGGCGATGCTCTCCCGATGCAAATGAGTCCAAACACGACCCCCCTCTGGACTATTTTTAATTATACGTCGATCGGACCGGTAAAAAAAAAATTCCAATTACGTGTAATTAAAAGCCGTCCGATAGAGGTCGCGTTTCGAGTCATTCTCATCCGGGGAACGTTAACGTCCTTGTACAGAATATAATGAAAAACGCGAAAGTTTTAATTTCCACGAGAGTCGCGACGATGACTTCGGTTCTCGCGTATCTGAATAGAAATTGTTTCACATATTCGGTGGACGCGCGCGCGCGTTACGGAATCGAATTTAACCGTGGAACGTTTTGTCGGGACGCTCGATGCTCGCGTTTTGAGCGAGCGTCGTTGCAATTTATTTCTGCAAACGAAACGAGACAATCGTTGGAGACGCGTCGCGGAAAAAGCAGAAAACGCGTCCATCAACGACGTACTCGAGTTCCGTTGGATCGCGCGGCTCGGTACGTGTACATCAATTTGGTCGAATAAATTTTGACAGAAACGTTCCGTTCCCCCCGCGCGGACAGGGGGGTAGGGGGGCGTTGGATTTTATTTATGGGAAATTATTCTGACACGCGCGGAAGTACGGGACGTTGCTGGACGATGCGGCGAGCGGCAGTAATCAGAGCGTGCACGATGTTTTCGTGCAAAAAAGGTGTACAACTTAATCACGGTAGACTAAAGCGCTGTAAACATTTTCCACCGCATTTAGTATTTACCGATGCTAAAAATATTCACGAACAATCTTCCTCAATTGATCTTAGGCGTACCCCACGATCGTCAATTTATTATTATAACACCGGCTGAGGAACACGAGTCACGTTCGAGTCCTTTACTACGACATTTACCAACCCAACGTGTTAACTATCCTTAACCCTTCCGTGAGCGTCGGTTGTATACAAATAACCACGGTATAACGCGGCACGAGAATTACAGGAATTTTCTGTAACGCTAATTAAGGAAATATTTCGACGGTATTCCTGGTCCCTCTATAAGGACAAAGCAAAGTAACAGCTAATTTACTCTCATTTGCGTAATCAGAGCTATAATAGAGACTGGAATTGACTGCTTGGACGTAGAACATGTTTGATATGCAGGATCATTGTATCTTATAAAAGATCAGCGGATATGCAAAGAAATTTTAACAGAAAAATTCACTTCAGACCTCAAATATACAGGGTGTTCGGGGAATCCCTGGGAAAAATTTTAATAGGCGATTCTAGGGGCCAAAATAAGACGAAAATCAAGAATATCAATTTCTTCACTGAGGCTTCGTTAAAAAGTTAGTAAGTTACTAAAAAATTAAATTAAAAAATTTCAAATCGTTCTGGAAAAATTATTTTCCGTTGCGGGGGTCAATTACAATCATATTTGGTCATTAAACATACCCCAGAAATCCTACGCATATTCGAGAAAAAAATTCCTTACCGAAAATCTAATTAGGTGCCTTTTCGACGAAAAAAAAGAATTTCGAATCGTTCTGGAAAAATTATTTTCGGTTGCAGGGGTCAATTACAATCATATTTGGTCATCACACATATCCCCGAAATTCTACGCATTTTCGAGAAAAAAATTCCTTACCGAAAATCTAATTAGGTGCCTTTTCGACGAAAAAAAAGAATTTCGAATCGTTCTGGAAAAATTATTTTCGGTTGCGGGGATCAATTACAATCACTTTTGGTGAATACACATACTTTCGAAATCCTACCCAGTTTTGAGAAAAAAATTCAATAAGTAGACGTATTTTTCGGCGGAAAAAAAAATTTCAAATCGTTCTGGAAAAATTATTTTCCGTTGCAGGGATCAATTACAATCATTTTTGGTCATTACACATACCCCCGAAATTCTACGCATATTCGAGAAAAAAATTCCTTACCGAAAATCTAATTAGGTGTCTTTTCGACGAAAAAAAAGAATTTCGAATCGTTCTGGAAAAATTATTTTCGGTTGCGGGGTTCAATTACAATCATTTTTGGTGAATAGACATACCCCCGAAATCCTGCGCATTTCCGAGAAAAAAATTCATAACGGGCGGAACTTTAAACATTAATAACTTTTCAACGAAGCCTCAGTTAAGAAATTAATATTCTTGATTTTCGTCTTATTTTGGCCTCTAGAATCTCCCATTAAAATTTCTCCCACGTATAGCAGAACACCCTGTATGACGAACCCCATAAAAAATCTATGCATAATAAAAAAGACTGTTGCATGGTTCGTGTTAACTAATTAGTTTAACTATGTGAACCTGACATTAAATTCATCCCAAACTGTTTAGGATTACGATTTGCAATTAATTACTAGTTCGAATCATAAGTAATCATGCAAATAAATAGTCGACACGATATTTACAACGATTTCAAAACGGGAATACCCGCGCTCGTCCTCGCGCAGTTCATTATCGTCGGGGATCGGTAGCGTGCGGCCGAAAAGATTTCAAATCTCCGTGTCCCACGGCTGAAACTGTTCCCGGCACGTTGACACGCAAATCAACGGCGCCCATAAACACGTACTTCTGGCCCGTATCGAATTCCAATGGAAATTACCATGCAAGGAAAGGTTTCTTTTAGTACAGGGCATCCTTTTAATCATCGGACAGATTCGATCTAAAAAAAGAAGAAAAGAAAAAATAAGAGCAACGCTCGACGCCGCGGACGGAATAAAAATCGAAATCATAAAGCGTAACGGTATCGATAAACGCGAAGTTTCTGACGATCGAACACGGTGAATACGACCGATCTTCGACGCGAACCGATCGTCGAAGTCGTGCCACTACGATACGATGACAACGTTACGGACGAATCTCGTTAAACGTATTCGGTTGTAGCCTCATCCATCGGGGACACGGGTAGTCTATCAGAGTTGGGTGAACGAGAGTAGAAAGAGAGTATAAAAGAGTCAGTAAAAAAGATCGACACGTAGACGTTAGAAACGTTCCGTCTTACCGTTTCACTTTTCGCGAGGAGAAACGACAGCGAAAGAGTTGTTCCCTCTTCTTTTGCTTGCGTATATACCAGAAGGGGATGCGCGACGTCGAAGATAATTTAAAAATACGCATATCGCGGAGGACCGAGGACAGTGTCACGTTTCCGTGTCGTCGCGTATCTCGAGTATTCGACGATTCCCGGACGCGAGACGAGCTTTAGAAGCACCGCGTGCAGTGGATGCAAGCAACGATACTGGAGCCCGAGCCAAAAATCACGACCGTTTACGGGCGGCCCGAACGCCTCGGCGTCCGGTATCGAACTAAGTAGAGTGCTGCTCCCTTCTACACATGCTCGAGAGAGCTGACGTTATCACGAGGGAGCGAAAGTTCGTCCCGGGGAGCAAAATGAGCCAGCATGCGGTCCCGCGCTGTTCCCAGTGTCATCCCCGCTACGCGAACAACCCCATCGTTCCCTCTTTCTCCACATCCCCCGTTACATCATCATCGTGGTCACAACGCCGGGGCATACCATCTGAAAACACTGCGTTATCGTTTGATCGAACCGTCGAACCTAACCGTGTCGTTGTTGGTTAGAAATTGCAAAAATCTCGATTGCAAGCGATCTTGGCAAAATCGTAAAGATCGACGTACGGACGACATCGAACAGTAAGTCGTACAAATTGGATACCGACCGTTAACGTTACTCGTGCTCGCGATATGTAGAAGTTACAGCACGATAGTACCGAACGATTGCTGGAAATCGTTTCCTGTCCGACATGGGAGTATCGTCTGCTCGTGCTTTCTAACCTCAAACCTTAAAGAGCTAGCTCGACGATCCGCGCGAACGAAACGACGTTCTTACGGAACTACGATTTAATATAACGTCGTACGGGAAAATTAGTATCGCTATATCGATTTCATTTATGCGCGGTAAGGAGAACGAGCCAATCAGATCTTGGAACGAGCGAATCTGGCGGCAGTCGTCGCGTCGCCATCGTTCGACAGCAGAAACCGCGGTGGCTGTTTACGGAGGGTTGCTTGGCAACGGAGTTCCACGAGAGTTATTATTCAATTTCGAAAGAGCGACCACCCGATTTTTGCAATGTTGACTTTGATTTCCCACATACCTTGCTCATTCTCTAAATCATTAATGTCGTTATATTATTCCTTATTTATGTATATTTCATATAACACGAACAGCTTTCTTTTCTTCCACACTTTGTTCCCGCTCTCTTCGAGCGATCCTAAATTATGAGTCAAAGAAAGAGATGTTTAGTTCCCAAGTGTTGTTTCAGCATTACTTCTTAGAGTATAAGATATATAGAGCAAGCTCTAAAAAAATATTGGACTTGGAAAACTTTAGCAAAGTGCTAGGATAGCAATAACTTTGAAAAAATTGTTAGTTTCATCACAAATTCTGTGAAACTTGCTGCTACACGACCTCAGGGTTCTAAATCCCCATTAACGTTTTGATCTCACATTTAAAGTTATCGACACAGAATAGAATAAAATTTCAACAATAATAATCGTATTAAGATCTGGATCCCACAGAATATGACAAAGGTACCAGATATCTGACTTTTGGGCAGGAACTAAACACACAATAGATTATTCTCCTTGATGGTTACAACAAATAAAATGATTTCTAAAGCCGATAGAGCTTTGGATATCTAATATCAATTCCAAACGCTACGAGCGCGGTAGTCGTCTTCTAGTCGGAACAAAAGAATTTTTTTTCTCGAAAATGCGTAGGATTTAGGGGGTATGTCTATTCACCAAAAATGATTGTAATTAACCCCCGCAACGGAAAATAATTTTTCCAGAACGATTTGAAACTTTTCAATTTCATCGAAAAATTTGGGCATCTTCTCGAATTTTTTTCTTGAAAATGCATAGGAATTCGGGGGTATGTGTAATAGCCAAAAATGATTGTAATTAACCCCTGCAACCGAAAATAATTTTTCCAGAATGATTTGAAACTTTTGAATTTCGTCGACAAATTTAGGCATCTTCTCGAATTTTTTTCTTGAAAATGCATAGGAATTCGGGGGTATGTGTAATAGCCAAAAATGATTTTAATCGAGCCCTGCAACCGAAAATAATTTTTCCAGAATGATTTGAAACTTTTCAATTTCATCGAAAAATTTGTTCACCTTCCTGAATTTTTTTCTCGAAAACGCGTAGGAATTTGAGGCTATATCTATTCACCAAAAATGATTGTAATTGACCCCCGCAACAGAAAATAATTTTTTCAGAACGATTTGAAACTTTTCAATTTCGTCAAAAAATTTGCCAACCTCTCTGAATTTTTTTCTCAAAAGTGCGTAAGAATTCGAGGTTATGTCTATTCACCAAAAATGATTATAATTGACCCCCGCAAACGAAAATAATTTTTTCAAAACGATTTGAAACTTTTCAATTTCGTCAAAAAATTTGCCAACCTTCCTGAATTTTTTTCTCGAAAGTGCGTAGGAATTCGAGGTTATGTCTATTCACCAAAAATGATTGTAATTGACCCCCGCAACAGAAAATAATTTTTTCAAAACGATTTTAAACTTTTCAATTTCGTCAAAAAATTTGCCAACCTTTCTGAATTTTTTTCTCGAAAGTGCGTAGGAATTCGAGGTTATGTCTATTCACCAAAAATGATTGTAATTGACCCCCGTAATCGAAAATAATTTTTTCGGAATGATTTCAAATTTTTTTGGGTGACCATTTGAATCTACTACTTCACCACTACAAAGCTTCAAAAATTTCTATATACAATATCGGTTTACTGGCGAAAGAATTTAATGGTTCATAAACTAAACAGATTCTTGACGAACCATTGAATGGGACCATTGAAATAATTTTTATTCGCAGTTCGTACAGAGTTTGGGAAACCTATTACAGATTACATTAAACCTTTTCTTCTTTCAACGAAACCTTTATTTCCTTTTTGGTACAATAACTTTTAATTAATTCTAGTTTCTCGTACGCATTTATATTTTATATACATAAAAAAGTTCCTGTCACGCGTTGGACAAAAACGTAAGACTCTATGTAACGTAATACATGCTGTTTACGTTTTTTGTTTCTTTGCGTTTGGTGCTCCATCCGGATCATCCGTTTGGAAAATTGTCTGTGGTTGTGTTTTCTTATACGCCGGAGCAATCCAATAAGGATTCTCTTCCGCTACCTTTGCAAATTTCAAAATGGCCTCTCTAGGATCCTGGTCATCTTCTATTCTCTTACTTAATCCTAAGTTTCGTATTACGTATGAGCTGAGCGTTCCTCCGGAAGAAGCAACTCTTCCACCTTGTCCAGAAGTAATTGGCAAGTCTGGCCTTCTCGACTTCACGGGATCCAGACGATCTTTTTCCATTTGTTTACGAACCGATTTAGGCCTATCTTGTCTGAACAACGGAAGTGCATGAGGTGTTATTATCTGTTGGGTCGACATTACCTCAATATGCTTCTGTTTAAGATGCGACTTCACAACGCATAATTTTGCGCCTCGCAAGCTCTTCTTCGAATCGTAATAAACTTTAACAATACCATTCCCGCAACCAACGAATATCTGATTCAATTTTGGGTGCCATAACGTCTTGATAACGTGTGAATTTGTTACGCTTATCTCGTTAACTACATCAAATGTTTTTGTATCGTAAAATAAAACTCTACCGGTGGTTTGCCCTTTATTCAACGACTCTCCCGTGATAAGAACTGTATCATCCGGGTTAAACATACAATCGGTCGTGTCGTATCGGGAATATAAATCTCTGGCCTCGAAGATCGGCGATTTGAACGATCTTAAGTCCCAAAGTTTCAGTGTATCGTCGCAGCTCCTAGTTGCGAGCATTTGCCCAAGATAAGAGAAGCTTAAGCTTGATATTTCGGCGCCTTGCGCGTGCGCGTTCCTTTGAATCAAGGATGGATTGACAAAGTTTTTTCTATGATCCCACATTTGTATAGAACCGTCTATACAACCACAAGCGACTACGTTACCTTCTCGACTATAACCGCAGGTAGTCGGTATAGTCTTAACGCCATTTTGTGCTCTGCACTTTATTAAATGTTTATGACCGCGCGGTCTGTACAAAATCCATATTCTGCACGTGCTATCTTGCGAACATGTGAGGTACTCCTCCTTCGTGAACGGATGCCAACAGCCGCTATTTAAACCTGCGGTGTGGCCTTTCGTACGCGCCATATCTGTTATGTACTGATCACCCTTTACGGTTTCGCATTTTTCAAAGCCATCTCGATCCAAAACTTTTGCTTGCGCCGAGCCCGATATGACCAATATGACATCACCGGTCATCGAGTATTGTAAACATTTGATAGGATGATTCTCGCACGGTTGCAAAGTTCGGAAACTTCTCATAGACGAATCCATGCCAGCGAAATCCCAGAAACAAACATCGTAATCGATAGAACCGGAAGCCAATCTTGCTCCGGACGGATCGGCCGCAATGGCGGTTACCGCCTTTGTTCCATGAGTCATTGTAACTTCGTGGCTGCACGGAATTTTATCCTTCAATTCTGTCTCGTCCGTGTCAGACTCTTCGTCGTCTTCGTCGCTATCGTCTTCGTTGTCGTTAGACTGTGATGACCTTTTTGTATCTTCTGAATTTTCAATGTCGTTAGGTATTGGAGGCCCAATGAAATCTTCGTCTTCGTCACTATTCTGGTTATCGTCGACACTTTCAGCATCTTCTTCCAAAAGATTGTCAATTACTTCCAAAGCTTTTGTATCTTTTCCAATGGCGATGGCTTTATTACTGTTAATAGTTTTAGTGATGTTCTCCAACATCTCCTGCACGTCGAAAGCTTTGGCCTTTTTCCCGAAGCCTGTTATACCCATAATGTCTTTTAAATTTTGAGTCTCCTCTTCGTCCTCCGGTTTGATCTCGTTCATCTTTGTCACGTTTGTCTCTGGTAATTTTTTACCAAACGTGCCAAATCCAGAATTAACGGGCTCCGCATTTTGGGACTGTTCCCGCTTTAAATCGTTACTGATTTTCCCGAAAGTTATGACCTTCTTCGTATTCATGATCGTGGATTACCTGCAATTTTTTAAATACGATCAAATGGAATGCTTTCTCTTTGATTAAAAGAAATCTTTTCTATCTAGAAAATTCATTACCTAAAGCTTTGGTATAAATAACGTTTTAAGGTTACAACACTTCGTTCATACTGTTCGTGCGAAAAAATCAATATGCAAATGAATCATTCGACACGATTATTTCTTTTCACATTCTCGGATGTATCGTAAAGCTAGTTTCTTTCTGAAACAAAGTAACGTTTACATTAATCTCGACAAGCATCCAGAAGTAAACAAGAACGCACAATTAAATGGAAATAATCAACACGCATCTGACACTTGCGTGACAGTCGTCAGTGGTTCTCAACTTTATCATTAAAGACCTACTTACAAGTATTTACTATACTTACAATTTTCTTTTTTTTGTTTAGGAGGTCTGGTAAAACGAAATTTGCTACATTGCTGCGTTAAAAGAATCGAAAATTTATCGGAACGTTACGTCATATTTCACGTAAAACATTTGTGTATACGCATACATGAGTGTGTCGTTACGCATTAGTCCAAAGGGAAAGAAAATGAATATTCTGTTCTTGTTTTCATCGAATATTTCATAGATTTGAACAGGTACGTGCTCGCAATAACGTATTTAGAAAATGTTACTTTATGGAAAATATAACATGTACGTGTACAATAATCGTCAGTAATTCGATAATTTGAAATTAATCGCAATACTAGACATTGTACCTTACTCATAACCATGTACTTACATACCTATATACTATTGAGAATTATAAATATATGATATTTGTTCAAGGAACGTAAAAAAATATTACATAACGATCGATATACATAGGTCCAATAAACTCCAGATGAGAAATGGTAGACTGCAAAAGTAATATAAATGGGGCACACAACTGCAGTTATGAATCAAGGACGCAAACTAGTTGCGAAACAATGTCATCAACACCTTCCTCGTCGTCTGATTATCTAGTAGGGGAAGCTGATGATAGTTCGGATAGCAAAATCATGACGCCCTTTAGTTTAAAATCAGTGGAAAATGTACTTTCGTTATCCAAGGTACCAAATGAATTTTTAAGCATTTTTCTTTTATACAATTGTTCGTTACTTATATTAAATATGTTATTTCAGGTTACTACCGAAGAAGATCTTAAGGAGATGGTAGAAAAATGTAAGCAAATGGTATTGGAAAGTACAGAATGCTCGGACGAACGAAAGTGGCTAGTCAGACGTCTAATCGAATTACGTTTGAGAGTGCAAGAGTTGAGAGAAACTTCGGAGAAACATTTGCTCGAAACTCAAGTGATTTTAGGGCACCACTTGATACCGCAGAAATATTTTATAACTACGTCCAGACCTGTGTATTGCGATCATTGTAGCGGTGCCATTTGGACTATGCTTCAGTCGTGGTATATGTGTGGCGGTAAGATGCAATTTTTGTGCTCCTTATCCTTTTGTACGAATCATTGTAACGTTTGAATTTCACAGATTGCAAATTCTGTTGCCATTGGAAATGTTTAAACAACATACGCAGAGTGTGTGTCCACGTAATCGCGAGCGAAGCGGGTGGTTACACTTACACGAAAGACATATGTCCAGAACAAGGCCTGTCGAATCAGGGTTATAGGTGTGCTGAATGTAAAGTGCAAATAACATTCAGTAAGTATGATCAAAATTGAAACAAGTCCCTCGTGCTGAAATTTCCATGAACATGATAACATTGGGCACACTATTAATGCACTATTGTTATTTGGTAATGATCAACTTGTTAGTTTTTCCATGTAAAAAAGATGTTTCTTATCACACGATTAAACTGCATTTTCATTACAAGCTCTCTCAAAAGGATTATCATTATCTTGTTTTGGCAGTTCTTTCAAGAATACAGGTAACATACGTGAGAAAGAAACAAAATTTTAAATACATGCTAATGTGATTAAGAACTAACATCTCTACATTTCTATTTCTGTCGATTCAACGTATAATTTACGAATACAGATCCACCGTGGATCGAGCCGCGACTTTGTGACTACAGCGGATTATATTACTGTCAAAGATGCCATTGGAACACAGCAATGGTAATTCCTGCAAGAGTGATCAGAAACTGGGACATGGAACCGCGACTCGTGTCCCGAGTCGCGGCGCAACTTTTAAGCCTTCTGGAGGAGCGTTCCGTTTTGCCCCTGGAAGAATTAAATCCAAAATTATTCACTTTGATACCAGACTTGTCTTTCGTAAAGGTAAGATATATCGCGATTTCACGATCGAACAAAAAAAAAAATTTAAGTTACACGCTCAAAGTTAATTATGAATAGAGGATGCGCGAAGAAATGCAGATGATGAAACACTATTTAGTTCTGTGCCCGGAAGCGAGTAGCCAAGGGCTACCATGGAAGATTGGTATGCGTACTCATATGATCGAGAACTCGGGAAACTATTCCATCAAAGATATCGTCGATCTTAACAACGGAACTCTTCAGGAAGAAATTCGTACCGTGTATGACACTATGCACGCTCATATCACGGAACAGTGTCAACTATGCAAAGCTAGGTAAACCATAACTTCTTCAAAGACTATTTCTTTTTTTATTATGGTCTATTTATTATCGACAATAACTATAATTATAAAAAACTAAACGTTCACATATGTGGCCAAGTAAAATGCGAACAGTCGAAAAGATAAAAAAACGAGAACAAGGCGGGAACCTCGTTGAATTTTAATTACGTTTGCAGGGGTCACCTGTGCGAATTATGCGGCAACGATGAAATTATATACCCGTGGGACGCAAATTCTGTATCTTGCCATCAATGCGCGGCTGTTTACCACCGTGCTTGTTGGTCGAAACGAAATCACTGTTGCCCGCGATGCATGAGATTTCAAAAGCGACGCGCCATGCAGGGCCAACGAAATCCGGACACGGACGATTACGTCACGGAGGACGGATTGACCACGAGCGAATCCCCCAACGACGAAACGTAAACTCTGTGCATTTTAAGCATTGTGTACATTTATTTCCTGGATCTCTGAGCACCCTCGTGCCCCTCATGCTTGCTCCCCAAATACGTTGCGGATTGCAATTACGGTGTCGCGAATACCGATTTGTGTATATTACATTGTGTGCGTCCCTTTTGTAAAATAAAGTTTAATAGAAATTCATATTATATGGTGTGATTCTGTATTTGTTGCGCTTCGTCTGTATCGCTCGGAGCGACACTAATCTGACGACTCTAATGGGGGAACTCGTCAGCTCGGCGCAGGGGATATCGAGGAGTGGGGGGAAAGCGCGACTTGGCTCCCCTGATTACGCCATCTTGGCTGGTGCCAAAAACAAAACTTTATGTACAGGTTGCGGCGAAAATAGTGGAGCGATCGAACCGAAAATTTTGAATAAAATTTATTCGTTCATGTAGCGTGTACACCATAAGTAGAACGTTAATTATAGTCTTGAGTAAAAATCTAACACCAGAACTACTTCTTAACACTAGATTTACTGATACCATATTTAAAATTGCAGAACGAGTAAATATTATTTTTTAACAACTCATGTAGAATTTGATCGATGCACTGGCGTGAATATATATTCTAATTGAAAGAAAAATAGTATTTTAAGGTAATCGTCAACATGAGAGGTAGCAATAAAGGATTGACAAATTGAAATATTTTCCAACAATTAGAGATACCGCTCGAGGCTTGTCATAAGGCCATGAGACATAATGGTATTTGAAAATAGAATGGCGTAATCCCATAAAGTCTCTTCTCCTATCATAGTCGAAGACTTTGAAGAATGTCGAACGATTTCGTAACACGTAAAGATTACTATTAGTGATATGTCGTAAACGATAAAAAGTAGATGTTCGATCGTACCTATTAATTCGAGACAATGGGCTTTTTGCTGCGTTCCACGTGCAGAGTCTTCGACTAATATAATTAACGTTGTATCAGGGATGGAATGACCACTACACAGGTGTCGAACTATAGTAATTAATACTCGGTTCCCCTCGCATAAGGTCGTCTCAAGGAATAAAATATTGTGGTGTAGCAGTGGAAGGAACAGTCGTAGTGTCGTTCATCGTTCCATCAGCGTCGCGTCGAAGTTGAAGGTACTCGACCATTTTAATTTTAGTTATGGTTTACACCATAAATTGATTTGTTGTATGTCAATAGATTCGAATAGCGATTTAATTAATTAGAATTAAATTCATATATATGTTTATATCTATGTTTATATATATGTTTATATATATGTTTATATCTATATCTATATCTATAATCATATCGTATTATAGATTATAGATTATAGATACGTGACATTGTTTTCCCGAGTTTCCCTAACGTTCGTGCTCCAATATCTTCGTCCGCAAGTTACCAAGTAGGACGGTCACGAAACGATCATTGAAAAAAAATTTGTGTTATGTAAAAATAAGTGTTCGATCAATTTGTTTTACACAGACCTGCTACAATGTTTTGGATACGCAAGTTTCTGATGTTCGCTGTGGTTCTTTTGGCCCTCGGACTCGCCAGGTGTGAAAATTCCGATTCAAAAGAGCCAAAGAAAACTTATGTCAGTTTGTTGGAGAAAGCAATCATGCTATTCTTGAAAACTAATGACGCGATCAAACATGAAACCATGTCTATAGAAAATGACTTAGCCCAAACGTCTGAATCTACGATGGATCAAATAATAAACAGCGGGAATACATCGATCGCCAATGTTTTCAATCCATTCAAAGACAAAATCAAATTGATATTTCCAGGTATGAATTACGTTTACTCTGATCAACCATTCAAGGAATAGAAGTTCTATTCATCCGCTTTGTGCGTTTTCACCTTGAACGACACATTGAACTCTCAAGTGCGATCACAAAAGAGCGATAAAACGAATATTGAATTGCTCTCGTAGATTAGAATTGCATAGATGTTATCACGATTCATTAATTAGAAGTATTTTTAATTGCAGGGACATATTGGTGCGGCGATGGTGATATATCGCCTAACAATGAGGACGTAGGATTGTTCGAGAGAACGGATGCCTGTTGCAAGGCTCACGATAAGTGCCCAACGTCGATTTCAGCGCAACAGGAAAAAGACGGACTTCTAAATAATGGTATTTTCACGAGGTAATTAAAAAAAAATAGTTTAAAATCATACATTATGCAGTTACTGTCTGAATAACTCTACTTTTAACGTAAATATATAATTATTTAGCTTTTAAAGTATGCGATAAATGATAAATGAGTGCATTTTGCTATCATTATTATTGGAAAATATTACGTAAATGTCTATAATTATTATAGATATACGGGGTGCCCGGACAATCCAAAAAATTTTAATGCGGTATTCTAGAGGCCAAAATACGACGAAAATCAAGAATAACAATTTGTTGATGGAGGCTTTGTTAAAAAGTTATTAACGTTTAAAATTCCACCCATACTGAATTTTTTTCTCGAAACTGAGTAGGATTTCGGGGGTATTTGTATTCACCAAAAATGTTTGTAATTGACCCCTGCAACGGAAAATATTTTTTCCAGAATGATTTGAAATTTTTTTTTTCGGTCGAAAAATTTCACATCTCGAATTTTTTTCTAGAAAGTGGGTAGGAATTCGGGGGTATGTGTATTCAACAAAAATGATTGTAATTGACCCCCGCAACGGAAAATAATTTTTCCAGAATGATTTGAACTATTTTAATTTCGCCGAAAATTTGTCTACCTTCCTGAATTTTTTTCTCGAAAATACGTAGGATTTCAAAGGTGTGTCTATTGACCAAAAATTATTATTATTGATTCCCGCAACGGAAAATAATTTTTTTAAAATGATTTGAAACTTTTTTATTTCGCCGAAAATTTGTCTACCTTCCTGAATTTTTTTCTCGAAAATGCGTAGGATTTCGAAGGTGTGTCTATTCACCAAAAATGATTGTAATTAACCTCCGCAACGGAAAATAATTTTTCCACAATGATTTGAAATATTTTAATTTCGCCGAAAATTTGTCTACCTTCCTGAATTTTTTTCTCGAAAATGCGTCAGATTTCGAATGTGTGTCTATTCACCAAAAATTATTGTAATGGGTCCCCGCGACGGAAAATAATTTTTCCAGAACGATTTGAAATTTTTGAATTTAATTGTTAATAACTTTTTAACGAAGCCTCAGTCAAGAAATTGATATTCCTAATTTTCGTCTTATTATGGCCTCTAGAATCCCCCATTAAAGTTTTTTCAGTGGTAGCCAAACACCCTGTATAAATATTTAGTATGCAATAATAATGTACACATGGTATACAACAAAAACGAGTTTTTCACTTTGCATTGCTATCGATGGAATGGAAACAATGTATATGTATTTTACTGTGTAACAGATCGCATTGTGATTGCGACGGGCAATTCTATCGTTGCTTGAAGGAAGCCAAATCCCTTGTAGCTACGAATATCGGAACCACATACTTCAACGTTTTGAGGCCACAGTGCTTCGACGAATCCTATCCCATCAAGAATTGCAAAAAATACTCAAAGTAATATATTTTCTAACGAATGTTTATAATATTTGATAAGTGAAATTTTCTAATTGCAATCGTTCGAATTGAATTTCAGACGCCGACTAATAAACGACAAGTGCGAGGAATACAACTACAACACTACACAACCGAAAGAAATGGAGTGGTTTGATAATCCAGATTTTATTAATATATTATAATATGATTTATTAATTGTTTAATCGTTTAAATAAACCAATGTATAGAGTATCGTAAGAGAAGTACAAGTAAGGGGAATTCCCTGGAATGTATGCATGAATATGTATGACCGATCTATAATAGCGTTATTGTAAAGTATTGTTAATAAAAGTTGTTAGTTGAAAATTTGTGTTTCACTGTTCTGCGTTCACTTGCGTTTCTATTTTCTATTGAATTATTTATTACGCATAGATTCTAATACTTTGTATACATGTGCTAGGTTCTAGAGGCCAAAATAAGACGACAATTGTTGATTTGAGGCGTCGTTAAAAAGTTATTAACAAAATTAAATTAAAAGTTTCTAATCATTCACGGAAAAATTATTTTCCGTTGCGGGGGTCAATTACGATCATTTTTGGTCAATAGACATTGCCCCGAATTCCTACGCGTTTTCGAGAAAAAAATTCGAGAAGGTGTGAAACTTTCCGACAAAATTAAAAAATTTCAAATCGTTCTGAAAAAATTATTTTCGGTTGCAAGGATCAATTACAATTACTTTTGGTCAACAGACATACCCACGAAATCCTACGCGTTTTCGAGAAAAAAATTCGACAAGGTCTGAAATTTTTCGACAAAACTAAAAAATTTCAAATCGTTCTGAAAAAATTATTTTCAATTGCAGGGGTCAATTACAATTATTTTTGGTCAATAGACATAGCCCCGTATTCCTACGTGTTTTCGAGAAAAAAATTCGAGAAGATGTGTAGTTTTTTGACAAAATTAAAAATTTTCAAATCGTTCTGGAAAAATTATTTTTGGTTTCAGGGGTCAATTACAATCATTTTTTGTCATTACACATGCCCCCGAAATCGTACGCGTTTTCGAGAAAAAAATTCCTTACCGAAAATATAATTTTTGGCCAGAAATGGCACCTCGAAATTTCATGCGTGTCTTTAAAACGTCATAACTCCTGAACGAATTGCACGATTTTAAAATCTCAAAATGCAAACGACGCGTATTTTAATCAAGAATATGTAGAAATTCGAAAAATATTCGAAAAGTTAATGCTTGACCCCCCAAAAATGGTCCAATTTTCAAACAGCCATAACTCCTACAGTAGGGAACATATTTCAATGAAACTTTTTTCTGAACTAGAACTCATAGATACCTATAAAAAAGTATTAAACTAAATTTCCGTAGCGCGTCAAACAAATTTTAAAAAAATCAAAAACGTATTCTTAAGAAGAATCGACAGGGTGTAGGTGTCATAGTATGTTTATTTTTTCAATTCTAAAGAACCCATAAATAATTAACGTCTAGACTATAATACCATCTTAAAGTCCTCTTCCTATTATAGTTTTTCAAAGACTCAGAAAAATGTCGAACGCATTTCGTACCACGTAAGAATTACCAATATCGTTGCGCCAACAATGAAAAGCAGGTGTTCAATTACACCTATTATATTTGAGACAGCCGACTTTCGATTGGAATTCGTCTGTTGTCTCCGGGAATAATTCAGTTTTCATTGTTTTAGGAATCAATCGATCATCAAACAAGTGTCCAATTGTAACAATTAATACTCGGTAATTTACACATTGCGTCGTTTCGAAGAATAAAACATCGCGTAATGGCATTGGAAAGAACAGTCGCGGCGTCGCTCGGAAGAACGAGCCATCAGCATCGCGCCGGAGTGACAGGTATTTCGACGATCGAGATCGTGCATCGGGATTAATTTTCATAAAAACTGTGACGCGCTCTAAACTCTCGATCCCCTCTAAACTCGGATTCTTTTCAACCCTCGGATCTCTCTCAGTATTTCTTCAACCGTCTCGCTCGCGATTTCATCAAACGGATACCATAATCTTCACAACTACGTAGCAATTACCTTAAAACAAAATAAATATTTATTAATCCTATTTTTATTGCACAATAAATTTGTTACCGAGTTGAAAAAGAAATTGATTGCTTGCTTGTCGGTCTGACACCCTCGTCACGCTTTTTAAACCTTTGCAGACGGTGTCTACAAACAGAAGGCAACATAAACATTAGAAACATTGTCAATATTTGGATTGTTTCAACTTCGTGAAAAGAAATCGTACAACGATCTTTCTGTGATCGTTTTAAAGGTTGAATCATCCACTTTCACATCTCTAAGTTGAATTTGCTCGAAGATCCTTTTACGCGAGGAAGCGAGAGGGGACGAGAAAATGATTTTGCAATGATCGATTGATCGATGAAGCCTCTGTGATGATTGCCTCTGATTCTTATGTAGTAATCCATCGAATTAAAATAAAATTGATGTGTTTCGTACAGAAATTGTGAGCGAGATTCACGGCGGGTTCTTTAGCGTGTAAAGAGTCTCGGATTTGTTATAACAAATTTAATTTACAACGAAGCAACGCTTGATCGAGCAAACTACGCGAACGAAGGGACGGACAATCGTTTATCCTAACAGAAATTTATACAGGGGGATACATGGGGGATTCTAGAGGCCAAAATAAGTCGAAAATCAAGAATACCAATTTGTTGATGGAGGCTTCGTTAAAAAGTTATTAACAATTAAATTCAAAAATTTCAAATCGTTCTGGAAAAATTATGTTCGGTTGCGGGGGTCAATTACAATCATTTTTGGTAAATACACATACCTCCGAAATCCTATCCATTTTCGAGAAAAAAATTCAGGAAGGTAGACAAATTTTCGGAGAAATTAAAATACTTCAAATCATTCTGGAAAAATTATTATCGTATGCGGGGATCGATTACAATCATTTTTGGTGAATAGATATACCCTTGAAATCCTACCCAGTTTTAAGAAAAAAATTCAATAAGTAGACAAATTTTTCAGCGGAAAAAAAAGATTTCTAATCATTCTGGAAAAATTATTTTCGGTTGCGGGGATCAATTATAATCATTTTTGGTGAATACACATACCCCCGAAATCCTACGCATTTTCGAGAAAAAAATTCCTTACCGAAAATCTAATTAGGTACCTAAATTCGACGGAAAAAAAATTTCAAATCGTTCTGGAAAAATTATTTTCGGCTACGGGGGTCAATTACAATCATTTTTGGTGAATAGACATACCCCCGAAATCTTGCTCATTTTCGAGAAAAAAATTCAGTACAGTCGGAACTTTGAACGTTAATAACTTTTTAACTTTTTCCGAGTCTTCCCAAACGTTCGTGCTCTAAAATGTCCGTCTGCAACAGGTTAATAAGCGGTATTATCACGGAAGGATTATAAAAAAATATGTTACGTAAAATTGAACGTCTACGATCGGCTTATTTCGCAGACAGCAATATCACAATGTCCTGGATACGCGCGATACCGGCGTTCGTCGCCGTATTTTTGATCCTCGGCCTCGGGGAGTCCCAATACACCGAATCGAAGGAACTGAAGGAAACTTACATTGGCCTGTTCGAGAGGACGATCCGTCCAATAGCGACGTCGAAACGAATGCTCGAGCAAGGGATCGCGGCCTTCAGAGACGACTTGAGGACACTGAGGTCCCATCTGATTGAACAGAACGATCAAAATCGAACAACGATCGCCGACGTCCTGAATCCGATCAAATTAAAAATCAAAGCGATATTCCCAGGTACGTGAAGTTATTTCGTACATTCAAAGTCTCAACACTAGATTTACGCGTACGTGAAGTTATTTCAAAGTACATTCAAAGTCTCAACACTAGATTTACACGTACGTGAAGTTATTTCACAATACATTCAAAGTCTCAACACTAGATTTACGAGCATTGATCACACGTGTATTTATTGATACCTTCCACGTTGACAATTACCTCAAAATACGATTTTTCTTTTAATTAGAATATGTATTGCCATTGCATCGATCAAATTCAACATAGATTGTTAACAAATAATATTTACTTTTCATCAAATTGATGGCTTCCGTAAGTCTAGTGTTACGAACGTTGAACGTATAACAAATTTCCCTTGATCGAGTACGTATCACGTCCAGCATGATCGCGGGAGAACGATAAAACGAATGTTAATTATTCAGACTGGAAATTCCATAGACGTTACCACGGTTCATTAATTTGACGTAATTTTAATCGCAGGAACGTATTGGTGCGGCGATGGGAACATATCGCCGAGCAAAGGAGCTCTGGGATTGTTCAAGAAAACGGATGCCTGCTGCAAGGCCCACGATTCGTGCCCAAAAACGATTCCGTCCAACGGGGAGAAAGACGGCCTGAAAAATAATGGTATTTTCACCAGGTACTGGGCAAAATAGATTTTAAAATGATATACATAGCGGGGGCAAATGAACATTCAAGGTCAAAATCATTTTTTCGTTTGTGAGATAATTAAAGAGTAATTAGAAAAGAATGTTGTTTAGAGAAACAGATATGATAGTTTAGGAATTCTCATTGTTTACATACCAAATTCAAATGTGAGTGTTCAGACCTTGCAGACCATGCCATTAGGCTACAGGATAACAGCAACTGTACAGTAAAATATTGACAATTAAGAAAGATAAGGTCGTGTAAAAATAGCTTCTGTTGATTGAATTGAACAACGTTTGCCATAAGTTCTCTGCATTTGAGAATAAACGGGTTATCTTGGGAACCTGTTTTAAGTGCCCCACCCTGTATGCAATAAGGAGCATAAGTGAACCAATAACAGATGATAATACTTTTTAGAAAATGTGTGATTATTAGTTCAATTGTGCTCCTTGTTGTGCTTGAATTATGACCAAAATGGAAACAATATACAATAGGTTTTATTATATATATACATAGATCACATTGTGATTGCGACCAAGAATTCTATCAGTGCTTGAAGGACGCCAATACGATCATTGCTACGGACATTGGAACCACGTATTTTAATATCTTGAGACCACAATGTTTCAAAAGCGATTATCCCGTCGAGAATTGCAAAAGATATGCAAGGTAATGTATTCTAAACATATATAATGAACGTTCATATCCTTTGTAAATGACACTCTCGTGTTACATTTGTTTAAATTAAATTTCAGACGCCGAGTGATAGACGACAAATGCGTGGAGTACAATTACGATCGTGACAAATCGGAAAAGATGCAGTGGTTTGATAATCCAGACTTTATTGGTATTTGATCATTTTAATAAACTAATCTATGAAGCACCGTAACAGAGGATCTCTTACTGACCTTCGTACATTATATAAATATACATTAATGCGCCGTTGAATTATACTAATATCTACAGTCCTTGGCTCAGCAAAGAACGTAAGGGGAATCCCCTTGAAAAATACGAATACAAACACGCGTTACAATTCGTATGGATTCGTATTAGCAATACCGATTTCCTAAATGATAAATATTATACAGAGTGTTCCGCCACCATCAATTCTAGAGGCCAAAATAAGACGAAAATCAAGAATATCAATTTCTTGGCTGAGGTTTCGTTAAAAAGTTATTAAAAAATTTCAAATCGTTCTGGAAAAAATATTTTCGGTTGTGGAGGTCAATTACAAGCATTTTTGGTCATTACACATACCCCCGAAATCCTATCCATTTTCGAGAAAAAAAATCGGGTAGGTATTGAAATTTTTCGACGAAAAAAAAACTTTTCAAATCGATCTAAAAAAATTATTTTCAGTTACGGGGGTCTATTACAAGCATTTTTGGCGAATAGACATACTCCCGAATTCCTACGCGTTTTCGAGAAAAAAATTCGATTAGGTGCTGAAATTTTTCGGTAGAATTAAAAAATTTCAAATCGTTCTGGAAAAAATATTTTCCATTGCAGGGATCAATTACAAGCATTTTTGGTGAATAAACATACACCCGAATTCCTACGCAGTTTCGAGAAAAAAATTCGAGTAGGTGTTGAAATATTTCGGCGAAAAAAAAAATTTCAAATCGTCCAGAAAAAAATATTTTCCATTACAAGGATCAATTACAATTATTTTTGGTGAATAGACATACCCCCGAAATCCTACTCAGTTTCGAGAAAAAAAATTCGGTACTGACGGAACTTTAAACGCTAATAACTTCTTAACGAAACCCCCATTAACAAATTGGTATTCTTGATTTTCGTCTTATTTTGGCCTCTAGAATCTCCCATTAAAATTTTTCCTAGGGTTAGCCAAACACCCTGTATAACGGTGAAAGATTAGGTGTCGTGTATTATATCTACCGGTAACGTGATCAGGTTCCTCGCTAATTAGGTGCCCAGCCAGGAGCCTTCGTCCCAGCTCTGGATAGTGGAAACAGAGGGGGAAGTTCTTCCGCGCTGGAGTGGAACAGGAAAGTAGAGGGAGGAGCCATAACTGCCTCGCGAGCCGCCAGTTCGTTACCCCTGCTCTAATGAATAATTGAGAAAGTTGTTATGCTCTCTGCCTAAGTAGTTAAGTTTTGTACTACATGCTCCAGAACGCTTTTCTAAACACAATCCTCTTTGAGTCAGTATGGCGTACAGGTGTCGGGTCGGAGGGGTTAAAGAATTTTTATAAAATGGGTAATAAATATAATCATTTTTAATAACAAAAGCACGCATGTTGATCGTGCTCAAGGAAGTTCGAAAGCTCCTTCTGGCGGTATTCCCCTTTTGACGACGTGGGGTATCGTTTTAGGCACCATACTGAAACACAAAACAGCGTGAAGTCGTTGGGACCAATCTCGGGTAATTGTGCCTTGAGAAACGGGAGACTCACGTGATACAATCGATAATGGGGCACACTGAGAGGCAGAGGGTACAGCCTGTACAGTCGTCGGTCACTTTTGGAATGTGAGTTTCACCGTCGAACTGGATCGCCTGGTAACCAGAGTCTGCGCAGGCCATGTAGCACTTTCCACAATTTATACACATATCCTACCATACAAAAGGCTGATTGAGTTAACGCACTGTAACGGAAACTTTGTTCGACGATGATCGAAACGTACGTCGTCTATCAATGCTACCACTTGCTGTTTGGTGGTCAGCTCCTTGAAAGTTCCGATATGATCTACAGCTCTGCCAATAACGTCTTTTATCGTTGGTACAGGCGCGATTGGTTTCGGCGCCGGTCTTGTAACCTCGACGGTCTTCTCGAGCGGATTCGAGCTTGCATTAATCTCGGCTAGCTTCCGTTCTCGAAGCTTCTGATATTCCCCGAAGTACGGTATATTCTAAAACATCAAACGATTCTTATAGCGTCCAAAAACGTCACCCATCGCTACGCTTAAAACTGACGTTTATTGGAAAATACCTTGCCAAGAGCATGTTGCAAGGAAACCGGTTTTCCCTTTTGATGGCTGAAGGTCGGCGGACTCTGTCCGTCCCAGTCTTTCACCTGCTTCAGGCTCTTCAAGTACAGCAAAGCTTTCAAGCCAGTTACATAATCGTCGATCAAAGTGAAATCTTGATTCTGTATGGCGCTACAGACCTGTACGCCAAGATTAATCCAACATAAATGGTCCAAATTATACACGGAAAAATTTGCATAGAGATCGAGCTAATTGATCACCTGCACAACCGATGCACCGCAGTGAAGAAATTGTAGAGCAACGTCTGCTGAATCGACACCACCGATTCCGAGTATGGGGAATCCTGGGATGCTTTTCGAAATGGAGGAAACGGCTCGTAAAGCTTGAGGTCTCGTTGCGTTCCCCGAAACACCACCATAGGTAGTGGCCTTTTTGATACCAACGGCTGGCCATGGGGTTGCATCAGCATGCAAACCCATTATTCCTGACACAGTGTTTATGGCAGACACTCCGTCAGCTTGACCTATCATGAGAATTCTATGTATTCGACAGTCTTTTACAAACCAATTTAATAATGAACGCTTTCAACCTTTTCCTTTTTGGTCCCCTTCCGTAAAATATCTAAAAATATTGGCCCAACTCGTATGCAATTGCCGTTTCTTCGTACCAAATTTACTTCTCTTTTGAAAGAGTTATCAGAATCATCTGTCTGAACGTTCGTCGGTTAATTTAAATTGTATGTTAACAATTTAAAAAGAAACACGCGTGTAAAGTACCTTCGTACGCCGCCTTAGCTATTGAAACAATGTCGGTGATGTTTGGCGTCAGTTTCACGAAGAATGGTATCTTCACAGCCGCCCGGACCCATCTCGAGATGTTTCTCACCAGTTCAGGATCCTTCGATGCAATGAAACGTTGACTTTGACTTTAAATGTGAAATAAATAGAGAATATAATGGACATACTTGTCCACAAGCTAGGCCCATTCCAGACTCTCCCATTCCGTGTGGACAAGACAGATTCAATTCCAAGCCATCCGCACCAGCAGATTCAGCTTGTTGAGCAAGCTCCGTCCAATCTGCTTTATTGTACGTGCACATAATACTAGCTATAATAATCTGTCGACAAACGTTGATTTTTATAAATATCGACACCGTTGTTCCAAGAAGCCTGATAAATAATCCCGAGCATGTTCTATCTTCGAACCTTAGTGGGGAAATCTTTCTTCAGTTCCGTGACGCTCTTGCACCAGTAAGCTGCCGTTTTCTCGGATATCAATTCGATGTTTAGGAAACTGCCTTGATCCGGTCCGTAAAGATGACGCGAAGTCGAACCTCTGATTATCCGCGGGGACACGTTAGTGACAAGGTCCTGGAAAGACGTGCAGTTAAGAAAACATAATGCATTATTATTTTGTCAACGAATTCGCCTACTTTGTCCAAGGAGAATGTTTTGGTAACAGTGAAGGCCCAACCCGCTTCGAACGCTCGTCTGATCATGGCGCTGGTGGTGCAAGGTGGCGCAGAGGCGAGGCCAAACGGATTTTCGAACTTCATCCCGCACATTTCAACGCTCAGGTCAACATCGTCGATCGGAGTATGAAATTTAGGCAGTCGAGGAACCTCGGGCACTTCCAAATTGTGAGAGTTCTGTAGGGCAACAAATAAATAACGTTTGAACTATTCTAGCGTTGTTTCATAGGCGTCGTTTCACCTGGATGAACTTGTGGATCTGCCAGGCAGCTATTTTTCCATCGTTCACGGACTCGACGGTGGTGTTCGCGATACCAGCCAGATCCCCGCCGCAGAAAACACCAGGCACGGATGTGCTCATGGTGTTTGTGTCCACTTCCGGCAAATTCCATTTGTTCATTTTAAGGGGAGCCATTGCTTGGATCACTGTGCAAAGTAGAGACATTTTATTAACACTTTGCCACGCCACCTATATATGAGCGACAGGATTTGCTACTATGATACTAGAAAAATTAATTCTCAAGTCAAGACGTCGAAGGAAATAAATTTGAATAGAATTTGTGAATTTTAACAAGGTTACAAGAATAAGTAGTGAAACAAATGTTAGGTTATGTAGCTTAGAATGGTCTAAACGCAAAATTTTACTTTTGCAACGTGTTAATAAGCAAAACAGACTGAATATATCCAGAAGTAACAGAGAAATTGAAGAGACACGATTTAAGCTGCTTGTACGTGATTCAGATCTTTACCACTACGATCCTGCAATCCTGATCCAAATGCAGATATAATGAAATCCGCCTTCAGCCTACAAATTTCATCCTCGCTTTCTACCCACTCGCCATTTTCGTTTTCCTCCGTTCGACAGAATTCTATCGCGACTATCCTCCCGTTGCGAGTGATCACTTTTTGCGGCGATTGGAAAGGCACGAATTCGCATTTCTCTTCTCTGGCCAAGTCGAACTATAGATAGAAGAATACATTTTAGAGTGAAGATTCACGATGGACCCTTAGAGTAGAGTTAAATTGTCTATAGACGATAGCTTGCCTCTTCGGGGACCGCTCGAACGTTGGTGAACCCTTTTCTGAAAACCACGAAGACCTTCTTCGCGCCGCATCTCAGGGCGGAAGTGGCGCAATCGAACGCCGTGTCGCCAGCTCCGAGAACTATAACGTTCCCGTGCAAAGAGGGCAGTTGGTTGCTTTTACAGGCGCACATTCCCGGCTTGCTGCTCTTGGCCACCCGCGGCAGGAAGCTCTTCGACGTGAAGAACCCCATTTCCTCGGTGAGGTCCGCGAAAATCGGGATGGTCTTCGCTTCCGGGAGACCGATGCCCAAGAAGATGGCTCTGTAGCCGGAATCTCGAAGACCCTGAAGACACTTCAACGTTTGAATCGTGTCTCACGTCCACCGTGCACGGAAGGTGGAATCGTTTACAATTAACACTAGATTTACGAAAGGCGTCAATCTGATTCCATATTTAAAATTGCAGAACGCGTAAAAATTATTATTTAACAATTTATGTTGAATTTGATTGATGCAATGGCACGAATACATATTCTAATTAAAAGAAAAATCGTCAACGTGAGAGGTATTGATAAATATACGTGCGATCAATGCCCGTAAATCTAGTGTTAACAAACATCTCATAGCGACCTGTATCGTTAAATCGTTCGTGGACAACGCTCTGCCCAGCTCGATCTTCGCTCCCAAATCTTTAACGAGGTCCACCTCGAAGTTGATGACGTCGTACGGTAGTCGGTACTGAGGGATCTCCGAAGAGCTCAGACCACCGATGTAGCGTTGTTTCTCGAAAATTGTAATGTCGTCGTAGCCTAGACGCGCTAAGAAAGTCGCGCAGGACAGAGAAGCAGGACCACAGCCCAGCAGCGCGATTTTAGAGTCAGCGTGCGGGACCTGTTGTTCAGGAATCCTGGTTTGAGGCACGTTCATCCGTTTGAAAACCTACGAGATTTTTACCCATTCAATTCCATTGATAAATACAATTTATTTGTGGTTAAATTCGCTGCACGCTTCAGTCCCTTACGTCCGTGGCGAATTGCTGAAGACCACCGATGTTGATGGGCCCTTCCTCCACCGCGTACAGGTTACATCCGCCCACGCAAAGATCGCTCGTTGGACAGACCATGCCGCAGGTCAAACCCAGCGGATTGTCCGATAAAATCGCTTTCGCCGCGCCGTAATAATTCTTGTTCGAAATGGAAGTGATGAAGGACTTGATGTCCAGCTGGGTAGGGCATGACTTTTGGCAAGGTGCGTCCGTGCATTTCAAACAGCGAGAAGCCTCCTTCAACGCGCCGCGTTCGCTCAATGTGGTGTGCTTGATGTCGTCGAAATTCTTCGTCAACGGCGGACATTTCTGTAACGTGGTTCAGTGATTTGTTAGTACGTTACAGAGGATGAGATTTCGAACAAGTTTTATCTGAACCATAATTGTCGCTGGGCCTAAGTTTTCGAGAAATTTGCAAGCATTGTTGGTACTGTCGTGTTCAGTACGCCTGTGAGTACCGTGCTTACACGAGAAGAAGGCACACAGTGTTTAGATCCCCACTCCTGTTGCAGTTCGTTGACGCGCAGGTATTGGTCGAGAACGGTGAGGAAGATCGGTGACAGCCAATCAGCGGACTGCCAGCAAGAGTGGGGATGTAGCGCGCTGTGCCTTCTTCTCGCGGAAGAACGATACGCATGTATGCTGTAGGCGCGTTGCATCTGCAAGGCGCCAACCGATTGTTTTGCATTCACAGACGATCGACAGGCGAGCGTATACGATGCAAAGAGATCTAAAATTATTTCGAAAATATATACGCTGCGTATATCTTACACTGCACTTCTCGTTAACGTTCCTTTTCCATTTCTTCTTATTCTCTTTCGTATACGACGAAGGGATCACGTTCGCGAACGGCTTTATCTTCGGATTTAGGCTCAGAATATTCTGTAAAATGAATGCTTGTCACGATCCAGATTTGAAAATCATATAAAGAAACGGCAAATTATCGCACTTACTTCGATATCGGGCGCATCTCTGCTAACTGTCACCGTAGGTGCCATGATTTCGCAATGATAGTAAAATTACGCGCAGTTCGAATAATGATAGTTGTAAACAATGCACACTCGGGCGATATCGCGTTATTGCGCGGAAAATCGTGGGTAGTATCTGATGCAACTTACTTCGAGATACTGTGGAAAGCTAGTGAAACTTAGCTGGCCTGTCTGTTTTAAGTATCGTTGTTACTATACAAGTGTAATGTGTTGACACATCACATACTCGGATGACTTGTTGAGCGTCAAATGCCACGATAAGCTGACTGTGCATAGTAGGTACGTCCGACACATACAGGGCCGTTCCTGTGTGTTGGTCGCTCAAGTGCAAAAAAATAATATTGCCACTCTTAATGATATAATATTATTTAGTCAAGAATTTGATACCTGTACATACATAAATTTAAAAACCTATCGCCTGAAAAAATATTTTTTAATTTTTGTGTACATAAAATGAATCATAGTTACAAGGTATGTTAACGAAACGATATCTAAATCTTGTACTTATTCGGTAATATAAGCCACATGAGTAATGTTACAAAGATTACGTTACTACAGTAATGTAGTACTATGACCACTCTGGGATTTAATTACCTAGATGCGGAGGTGCATTATGCACACCCACTAGGGACGGTCCTGAACACACACATGCTGCAGTCGAGAAGGTTATAAGATAAAAACATAATCCTGTGGAGTGGGGACTGCAATTTCTCCGTCATATCACACCTGGGAAAAATTTTGATGGGAGATTCCAGAGGCCAAAATAAGACGAAAATCAAGAATATCAATTTCTTGACTGAGGCTTCGTTAAAAAGTTATTAACAATTAAATTCAAAAATTTCAAATCGTTCTGGAAAAATTATTTTCAGTTACGGGGGTCAATTACAATCATTTCTGGTGAATAGACATACCCCCGAAATCCCACCCACTTTCTAGAAAAAAATTCGAGAAGGTATGAAATTTTTCGACGGAAAAAAAAAATTTAAAATCGTTCTAAAAAAGTTATTATCGGTTGCGGGGGTCAATTACAATCATTTTTGGTGAATACACATACTTCCGAAATCCTAGCCATTTTCGAGAAAAAAATTCAGGAAGGTAAACAAATTTTCGGCGATATTAAAATATTTCAAATCATTCTAAAAAAATTATCTTAGGTTGCAGGGGTCGATTACAATCATTTTTGGTTATTACACATACCCCCGAAATCCTAGGCATTTTCAAGAAAAAAATTCGAGAAGATGCCTAAATTTTTCGACGAAAAAAAAAATTTCAAATCGTTTTGGAAAAATTATTTTCGGTTACGGGGGTCAATTACAGTAATTTTTGGTCATTACATATACCCCCGAAATCCTAAGCATTTCCAAGAAAAAAATTCGAGAAAATGTCTAAATTTTTCGACGAAAAAAAAATTTCAAATCGTTTTGGAAAAATTATTTTCGGTTGCGGGGTTCAATTACAATCATTTTTGGTGAATAGACATATTCCCAAATTCCTACGCGTTTTCGAGAAAAAAATTCGAGAAGACGCCTAAATTTTTCGACAAAATTAAAAAATTTCAAATTGTTCTAAAAAAATTATTTTTGTTTGCAGGGGTCAATTACAATCATTTTTGGTGAATAGACATACCCCTGAAATCCTGCGCATTTTCGAGAAAAAAATTCAGAAGTTGCGGAACTTTGAATGTTAATAACTTTTTAACAAAGCCTCCATCAGCAAATTGATATTCTTGATTTTCGTCTTATTTTGGCCCCTAGAATCTCCCATCCTTTAAATGATTTTATGAATATTTTATAATATAATTTTAATAAATTGTGATGTAAATGAAATCAATAATTATTTATTGTTGACAAACTTCGTCCAATGACAATTCCAAGAATTTGATTTATCTTACGATAAGATTCATACGATCGATCGCATAGGACAACTTATCGAGAAAGAATTAATTCGCAGATTTCGCGAATCGTATCATTCCACACTTCGCTTTTGATTAATCGAACATAGGTCAACTTTCTAATCAAATAAAATGGACGACGCTCCACTATCTCGTATCGGTCAGACAGTGGATTATCGACAAAGTATCGATAAATCTTTGTAATATACGACGATACCACTTTATATCAAATCTCACTTTGCTGAAAAAGAAATATTTTGTCTATGAAATTTCCGAAATAGTATTAACGTAATGTACAACTAAATGTTGTTACAACTGTATGTATTACGCAGTTTGAACCGAGAACGACACATCCGATTGAATGCGATCCGTGAACGATACTGCACTTGCGATTTACAAAATTTATCACAGGAAGTTTCTCGCCCATCGATTTGCCATCAAACATTACCAAGAATGTACTCTCTGTAATCGAGCATAATCATAGGACGATACGATTGTCCCTACAAAACATCGTTCAATTAAATACGAACGCAAGGAAACTGACAACGTGATTACAGGCTACGGTATCGTGGCATCGTTCTGTAATCTTATGGAACCCTAGATCGGAAATATTCAAACCATACGATGCGACTGATACGAAAGCTATTTGGTATATCAAAAATTGCACGTTTGCGTCGCCGGTGTCGAACTTGGAAAGTTCGAAACAAAATTGTGGCCCGAGAGGTTTGTGCAAGAAGATGGACGTGTTCACGATGGAACGGTCGAAACTGAGGGACATTACGCCGAACAAACATTTGAAAATTAGCTTGTCGATGATTTACTATATGGGCATGTGGCCCGTGGGAGTGAAATATCAATGCTTGTACGGTCTGTACACGGTCTTCAGCTTCCTCTTTATGTTAGGAATTTTACTTGCCGCCGAAATTGCCTATCTCGTCGTGTGTTGGGGGGACATGGCAAAATTAATCGCAGGTGCAGCAATGCTAATGACAAATGTTACACACGCTTGCAAGGTTCGTACGATCAAATCACATTTCTGACAAAATTTCTACTTGAATCGACGCTTTTTGACGACGGTGTAAACTAAAGCATAGTTGCTTCGCAAACCGTTGGCGCTGAGGTCGATTTCCGGTCAACCGCTGGCGCCCATTTATACGAATTCATTTACTTTTCTTTCGATGCAAATAAATCAACTTCCATTTTATCGATTTTCGAGAAAAATGATTTTTACGTACTACGTTTATTGCGCAGGTGATATTTATTCTTTGCCGCCATAAACGTATCGAAAATCTAATAGACACAACGAAAAGCAAAATGTTTAGCCGCGATAACGTGAAATACAGTCACATTGTGACGCATTACACTTGGAAGGGAATCTTTCATCACATTGCCTATCAGAGCTTCGGTGGAATGGCTGTATTATGTTGGGGCATTACACCGTTCGCCGATTTACTCGCCGGGAGAACTAAAAAATTGCCAATAGAAGGATGGTACCCCTTTAACGTAACGATTACACCAGCCTTCGAGATTACTTGTTTACATCAAGCCGTGGCGGTCATTATCTGTTGCTTCAACAATGTGGCGATAGATACTTTGATAACGGGCTTAATCACAATCGCTTGTTGCCAGTTAACAGTTTTAAACCGGAACATTACTTTGATAAACAGCGAGACGAAGAAGTTAATCGCGCCGAGAGATACCATTGATAAACAAAAATTCACGGAGCAGACTAGCGACAAATCGTACGAGGATTTGAAGCTTTGCGTCGAACACAGTAACATGATATTTAAGTGAGTCGAGAAACGATAAGAATTTCTTTTCAGTATGCGATTTTAATTACTTGAATCTGTTGATGAATTTACCATTTGCAGCTTCTCAAAAGAAATCCAGAGTATATTCGGTACCGTGATATTCCTTCAATTTTTAGTAAATTGTATTATCATCTGTTTAATAGCATTCAATATAACGCAGGTATATCGTATACGTTAATAATTCATTTTTCAAGGCACATGAAATCGTACGTCACGTTTGTTGCATTCGCAGATGAAAGTTTATATTCCATCTGTACTTTTCGGTATGGTAATGTATATGTGCTGTATGACGTATCAAATCTTTATATACACCTGGCACGGCAACGAATTGTATCTTCACGTACGTAATTGATCCGTAACATTCATTGATCGTAAGCAAAAATGATTCTGCCCAAGAATCGCATTTACAGAGCGCAAATGTTATTTTTGCCGCCTATTCGAACGAGTGGTGGCACAATACTAAGAACTTCAAACAAGCCATACAGATCATAATGATAAGGGCCCAACAACCCCTTATTTTAAGCGCTGGAAATATCATGGAGTTGTCCGTGCAAACTTTTGTCCGTGTAAGTGCTCGCGCTTGGAACATTTCGAGCTACATTCCTATTTATTAACATTTCCTTTTAGATCTTGCGCATGTCGTATTCCATTTTCACGGTTTTGCAAACATCCACGGACATGTGAACACTCGTTCCGAAGTATAAGAAGCTTCTCGTAGAAAAATATTAAAAGAATGTATATTTACGTAAACGTTGGTAAACATATTACATTTTCGTTAATATAAACTTTATGTTCGCGTAGAAATATAAAAATATATTTTTCCAATGTTTTCGTCGTTGTATATAGTGTATCAAAAATATAAACGTGAACGGATACTCAATAACGAGCAAGTTATCGATATCGATTGAGTTTTATTTGCCCAATTCCTGTTTCTTCTCGCGGGTCGTGATTATGAATTATTAAAGAGCTTCCACCATTATAGCTATTCCTTGGCCTCCGCCGATGCAGGCAGAGCCAATGCCTAATTTTCCACTCTTCCGCCTTCTGCAAGAGCAGTGAATCATTGTAATTAAGGTCATAACTAGCACGTAAATATTATAATGATTTTGTACGATATCAACATACCTGAGCTCGTGTACCAAGTGTGCAGTGATTCTACTACCAGACGCAGCCAATGGATGCCCAAGAGCAATAGCACCGCCGTCCACATTCAATTTATTCATATCTAAGTTCAGATCCTTTGCGCACGATAGCGTCTGAGCTCCGAAAGCTTCGTTGATCTAATTGATAAAAAATATGGTTGATTATTTTTTGGATTTACATTAAAAAGCGAATGGATAAAATGTATTTCGAAACTTTTACCTCGACAAGCTCCATATCGTCGAGCTTTTTATTAGTGACTTTCAGAAGCTGTTTGATGGCTGGTGCTGGTCCAATTCCCATAATACTAGGCTCTACACCCACGACTGTGTAACCTACTAAACGTGCCAGTGGTGTAAGGCCTTCCGATTTAACGGCTTCCTCGCTGGCTAAAACAATAGCTCCTGCGCCATCACAAATGCCCTGTAACATAAAATTATGCATTTAGAAGATATAAAGTTACATCATAATATAATTTTAAAGAGATACGATGTAACACACCGACGCGGAACCTGCTGTGACTAAACCGTCCTTCTTAAAAACAGGAGCTAACTTGGTTAAACTCTGAATAGTTGTTTGAGGACGTGGATGCTCATCCTTGTCGACCACAACCTCTTGTTTCTTCACTTTCACCGTTACAGGTGCAAGTTCCTCTTTGAAACGACCGGCATCGTTGGCTGAAACAAGCGAAGCTTACTTAATATTTTTATCTAAATAAGAGTTTCACTCGTCTCTGATAGCGGATGATTACCAGCTTTCCAAAGCTGTTGACTCCTTAGCGCAAATTCATCTACTTCTTCTCTTTTTAAGCCGTACTGAGCTCCAAGCTTTTCTGCAGTCATGCCCATGGGTAAATTGCAGTAAGTATCCAACAGTCCAACCCATAAACTATCTTCAAATTCGTACTTTTGCCCCAAAAGTGTGCCAAAACGGACATTTCTTACAACGAACGGAGCTTGACTCATATTTTCTGCACCTCCCGCTATAACCACTTTGGACTCCCCTGTTAAAATATTCTGAAAGTAATAAACATCAATTTTTATCGTACTTACCATGTGGAAATTCATACAGGGTGTGCAGGCCAGCAAAAATGTTATTATTAAAAAGTTATTATTTTTTTTCTCGAAAATGCGAAAGATTTCGGGGTTATGTCTATCCACCAAAAATGATTGTAATTGATCCCTGCAACTGAAAATATTTTTTCCAGATCGATTTGCAATTTTTTAATTTTGTCGAAAAACTTCACACCTTTTCGAATTTTTTTCTCGAAAACGCGTAGGAATTCGGGGCTATGTCTATTGACCAAAAATGATTGTAATTGAACCCTGCAACTGAAAATATTTTTTCCAGATCGATTTGCAATTTTTTAATTTTGTCGAAAAACTTCACACCTTTTCGAATTTTTTTCTCGAAAACGCGTAGGAATTCGGGGCTATGTCTATCCACCAAAAATGATTGTAATTGACCCCCGCAACCGAAAATAATTTTTTTCGAACGATTTGAAATTTTTTTTCCCCGTCGAGAAATTTCACAGTTTCTCGAATTTTTTTGTCGAAAGTGCGTAGGATTTTGGGTTTATGTGTAATGACCAAAAATGATTATAATTGCCCCCCGCAACTGAAAATAATTTTTTTAGAGCGATTTGAAAAATTTTTTTTTCGCCGAAAAATTTCACAGCTTCTCGAATTTTTTTCTCGAAACTGCGTAGGATTTCGGGGGTATGTCTTTTGACCAAAAATGATTGTAATTGGCCCCCGCAACCGAAGATAATTTTTTTGGATCGATTTGAAATTTTTTAATTCAATTGTCAATAACTTTTTAACGAAGCCTCCATCGATAAATTGGTATTCTTGATTTTCGTGTTATTTTGGCCTCTAGAATTCCCCATTAAAATTTTTCCCATGGATGGCAGAACACTCTGTATTTAATTATTAAAGTTGTTAATACCATGGTATTATGTAAACTTATACCTGTGCCCCATTGACTATCGACTGGAATCCAGAACCACATAATCTGTTAACTGAAAAAGCTGGTTTCTCCAAAGGTATACCAGACTTCAATGCTGCATGACGTGCCAGCATGCCACCATCACTGGCTGATAGCTGTAAAGAAATAATTGTATGTACACATCAATTAAAAAACGGACGTTTGATCGTTTTAAAGAATTAAGTCATAAATTTGATGATTGTATACATACAGCGAATACATGACCAAAGACAACACTGTCTACTTTTTCAGGTTTTAGTCCTGCGGCTTGTAAAGCAGATGTTGTAGCAACCACTGATAAATCGGTTGCAGTTTTATTGGTAAATACACCACCCATTGTACCAAACGGAGTACGCTTGGCAGCGACAATAAAAATACCTACAAGGAACAAGGTACAAGGTACAAATACATAAGTTTTGCACACGTTACATCAGGATATTATTCTTAGATATAAGTACGTCTTGATACATGGTTTCATAATTGTTTTCATGGTTTTTTTTTTACAAGGAAATGATTCATTTTTAACTCGTATAACCAATATTCTATATGCAACGAATGAGAACCACTGAGTCGGAGAATTCCGAGTTCAAAGGTCAAAAAACAAAATTTACAAAAACGATTAAACCCGTTAAGATAGATGTAACTAAAAATAAACGGAAACCTTGAAACTGTTACAGACGTATTAAAATATTTGCGTTTAGCGATATGTACATCGTTACATTCCATTCTGTTATCAAATGCACGTAAATTGGTTAATTTCTAATTACATTAACATTATATAAACTCTGTTCATTTTGAGTATTTCAGCATGTTGATGATTACGAACTAGATTTTTGTTATAAAATTTACAATTACGTATGCCCACTCGTTTTCGTGAATATAATGTAACTTCCAAAATGTATCAAATATTTCGCTGTACGCTGAATTCCTTTTATCGTTGTAATTAAACAATTGGTTGGAAAAAATTTAATGCAATTCAAAAACAAAAAATTACTTATCAAGTAAATGACAAACAATGTTTGCTTGTCACACGTAACGCATAAAATAAAAGAAGTCGGACCAAAAATTAAGCAACCATTGTTATTTTCATACGGTAACTGTATAAGGTTTTACGTACCTTTCGTTGCAACGGACATTGTTGTAGCAAAATTGTTACAACAATCGAAACAGATAAACGTAATGAAAAGTTCTAAATGATACGCTCCAGACAACTAGTCATTCGGTATGTAGAGATTGCTTTTATTGTAATCCGTATATACCGCATTACGAAGACAGAGTGGGGGATTACATCAGTGACGCATCAATTTATTTATCCAAACAAGTACATGATTTTTCATTTTTCGAATGGTATTATTTATCGTAATTTCATGTTACAGAATACAGATATCTTCCTCGTTATAACAAACAACATCACAAATATCGATAAATCATTCGTAAAATTAAATTTCAACTTGAAATTAACGACCAAGCGCATAAATATATTTTTTCAAAATCTTTTATTTCCATTCTCCTCGTTAAGAACATTATCCATTAATTCGTGTAATACGTTTCTTATATTGTAAATTGTTTTTAACTTAAACGATAGAAAAAGCATAAAATTATAATTTTAAAACTATTTATTATCCTTGCATTACTAGTTTAATCGTAGGCAGATCGCTCGATGTGATTGCACTGTTTGAGCATCCCAAAATTCTTCCCACGAGTTTCCTTCTTCTTCATTGTACAGTTATTAATGAACGTTCGATAATGATAACAAAACTTATTTAGATTATATAAAACCTAAATAAGATAAAGTAATATAAAAAAGCAATATAACAGTAATAAAACATTTCCTTTAGAATTGCCTTTAACAAAGTGAGAAAAATCCAGCACGTTTGGCACACCTTGTTTTATTCATCAAACATTTTGATCTATTATCGGTTATCATGTATATGTTCTTATGTCATAAGGGTCACCGAAATCGGCCTGTTTCGCCCATTCCACTCCCTATTCAAACAAACGAATTTACAATCACATCCTTGTCATAAACTCCGTTTCAACGATCTACTTACTTCGAGAAAATGCCTGAACATTTCCTGTGCATCTTGTTCGGACGAAAAGATTGCTTTCAAAGTATGTCTCGTCGGTGGTTCCAATGCACGATCGATCGACGTCCAAATACATTCTTTTCCACAGACCTTATAGTAAAATTTTCAACATCACAATTATTTGAGAATTTTTTAACAGGTCGATAAACATAATCAATATATTTTCACCTCCATCTCGGTGTTCAGATAGATCGCCGTATTGCTTACAATTTCATTTGTTTCGTCCGCTTTCACTATTATACTTCCAATAAAATTATCGGAATCATAATAAATCAGAAAGTTTCCTACAGCCACTAGCTTCCACTTTGTTTCCTCGCTCGTTCTGGCAAGCAAAGTTGCTCTTTTCTCAAAAATGGTTAAATAGTTATGATTATCACCTTCGTCTTCCTCCTCTTCGTACACTTCTTCGTCTTCGATTTCCTCAACATCTTCGTTCTCCTCCTCTTCCGGTTCTTCTATTATTGGCTCATCTTCAGTAACTTTCTCACCTGCATTTATACGAGTTTTATAGCAAATGCGTATCGTCACCTCCAACGTCACAAACGAGTTCAAAGGGTTAAATTTTATTTACGACAAAGCATAAGACAGTTACATCCTTACATGCCTGTTTCTTTTCCAAGAAATGTATTGTACGAAACGAAAAATGATTCGATAGAACGACTTCGCACATTTTTATATCACGAAATAAATATCACGACCACTTATCACAATTATGCTGAAATATATCGATTCGAAAAATAATTTTCTTAATACCATGACGTTTAAAAAAAAAAAAAAGAATAACGAAACGTTCCTTAAAGCAGATTTTCATTCGACTTATTTTAGTAGCCAATTTCATCACAAATTATAATACTCTTAAATAATAGTACATTCTATAAGTAAAAATAAATCTACAATTAACAATGTTTAACGATAAAAAAATATACGTATTCTATATTATGTATGTTGATTATGATGGATATACATGTATCATGCAGCCAGAAGCGGTGATCATAAATTGTTGAAAGCGTTATATATAAAAAAAAAAAGAAAAACAAAGACGGGTTTGCATCTTATTCCTTACGAATTTCGCTTAGCGTTTGTTGGATTTTGTCGATCGTATCCTTAAACTTTGAGGCCAATTCTGGATTCTTAAATTTAACTCCTAATTTTTCTACGGCTGGTTGATCGTCGGTATAATTCATGCCCGCCCATATCCATGTACGGTCCGAAGTAGAAAGTTTGCTGAACTTTAAATCCTGGGTGAGCAAAAGGTTGCACACTACTTTGTAAACTTGATCTCTGCGCAACAATAATCTGTAAGTTCCGTGTTCTGCGTGGTGTAAAATTTTCATTTCTCCAACGCCTCTCTCTTTCCACTCGCGCGTATCACTGTTATATCTGTACAATTTGGCTCTCTCGCAAAATACTGTAACATAAACATAAAAATTAAACCACTGATGTTGGCGTTCAATATTTTTATGTTTACGAACTCCGTACCTTTTTCTTCGTCTTCCTCTCCAGTCCGTACCTCGATAACATCGGGTAACGGTACGATGGGCTCGAAGTGAGGATCGTGTTCTTGTTCATTTTCGTTTTCAGGAGACTCTACTTCCTCGTTCTCAGCATCTTTCGTTTTTTCAGCGGATTTGTCGGTAGATTTGGAACCAAATACGGCCGATCCAGCGCCAGAGAAGGAGAAGTTCGGGTCTACGAAATAATTGAAAAACAATAATTTTATTCTGCCTCGCAGAGTCCACTAAAATTACCTGTTAGACTACTTTGAGATACATGCCTGTTTTAAATGCTTGCTGGGGTGCTTTCGCTGCCAAGGCCGAGAACGATATGTCGGCCGCCGGCAGAAAACTAATATCACTATCTTTCTGAGACTCGCTTTCCAGCGTCGCTGGTTTCGTTTCAGAAATGTTCGTTATTATAGGGCTCGTGATTCCGAACGGTGATTCGTTTGCACGCGCGCCGAAAGATAAATTAAACGAAAACGTATTATCGAATACTGTATTAGCAGGCTTGGCGGACGCTCCAAACAGACACGTTGTGGTGTTCGTTATAAACGGGGACGAATTACTGGTGGTGGTTTCGGGATTGGTTTTCGTCGAATATAACCCGAAAGCCGGCGCGGTACCAAATACGGTCGCGCCGCTCGTAGTGGTTTTCGTTTGAGAGTTAATATTATTTAAAATTGTCGACTCCGAATTATTTCCACTGACATTGAAAGAACCAGACTTAGGAAGAGCCAGAACATTCTTTCCCGCGCTCGGGTTGAACGGATTGTCTGACACAGGTGTCCCAAACATGGACACCGAGGATGTCGTGGATATCGATGAATTGAAAGGAGACGATATAGCAGGCTCTGCTTGACCCTGGGAGATAATGGGACTGCAGATTTTCAAATTTTCGCCCGCCAGAATATTTTGCTCGGTCGCGGGTTTCGGTATCTCGCCGATGGTAGGTTGACTCTGTGGCAGAATGAACGAAAAACCAGTAGTCTTCTTGTCGCTGTTTCCGAACGATATAGTAGAAGGAATAGCTGTGGAAAACGAATTCGTGGTAAGTTGTGGTGTGCTACTAGCGTGGGATCGTGACTCAAAGATAGACAAAACTGTATTCTGCGTACTTGTGTTAGTAGTCGAAACAGGCGTTTGGGCAGGTTCCGTGACGTTACTCGGGGTGGCGCTGGTGCTGCCAATTTTTGGAGGAAACTGTATGGCGGACGAGGTACTTTTCGATACCGACGCCTCCGTTGCTGAACTTTGATCTTGGAACAACGGCGCGCCTGGTTCTTTGCAACCTCTGCACCCAGAACAATCTGGCTTCTGCTTGTACGCGTAGAAGTTCTCCGGTAGCTGTAATTTTATCGCGGCTTCTTTCTCCTCGGGCGTCACTTTCGCCTCGTAGAGAACCTCGATGTCCTGGGGCGACGACGACTTAACAAACGTCTCCGCCTTCGACTCTGTCTTTGGTTCGCTGGTTGGAAAATCCTGCTCCCTCCTCGCGTCGTCCATTATCTTCTTGAAGTTGTTCGCGATATCAGAATTCTTGAAACGACAGGCGAATAGCGTGTGCCTGATCTCTCCTTCGCTGTAGTCGGCGGCGGTCCAGATCCAAGTCTTCTCGTCCCTGGGTTTGATTTCCATGGTGGGTAGAATGAAATGATTCAGACAGAGCTTCAAGATTTGCTCCCGCCTCATTATCAGTCTCAGTTTACCCGTCTTATTGTGCCGTAACAACTTGATGTCGCCCAGACCACGCTCTTTCCATTCGGACGTCGACTTGTCGTACCTGAACAACTTCGCCCTGTGGCTGTAAAGTATCTCCTCGTCCTCCTCCCCCGTTTTAACTTCGATTTTATCCGGCAGAGGGATGATCGGCGAGAAGTGAATATCGTCGCTCTCTACCACCTCCTCCTCGCTGTTTTCACCGCCCCCTGGTGACTTGGTCGGCGACTTGGCCACGAAATTGAAGCCAAACGATTTGCCTGGCGATCCGAACGTGAACGGTGAGTCTTTGTTCGGCGGTGTGCTTGGCCTCTGTTGCATTCCAAACACAAATTTCGTACTGGAATTATCTCCTTTGGTGTCAGCTGTGGGCTTAGAATCGTTGGAACTATCGGCAGACGGTGGTATTCGGAATGTAAATCCACTTTTGCTCTTCTTATTGATATCTTGCGGTATACCGAAGGTGAACGAAGGAGTAGTTCCAGAGGCAGCTGTGCCTATCATGAAACCGTCTGTTTTTGGCTTTGGCGGAATCGACGGGTCTTTGGGCGTGTCGCAGGCAACGCAGTAATTGTTACCAATGGTGTTGACGATCTCGCAACAGTTGCATTTCCACGAACCAGGTGGCGGTTTGAACATTTGGGAAAGCGGTATCTGATTCGAGGCGGTGTTGGTGGCTGCGACCGTGGGTGTGCTTTCTTTGCTGGCTGCAGAGGGATTCGGTGCTTTGCAAGCTACGCACGCCACGTTCGACGCCGTGTTCTGCGTGTAACAGGCGTCGCAGTTCCACGAGCCAGGCGGTGGTTTGAACATCTCGGCCAAAGAAGGCTGCGTTTTGCTCTTTTGCACGTTCTTGGTCTTCTCTGGTTTCTTCAGACTCTCCGCAGCAACGCAATCTTTCACCATTCTCTGCTGGTTGCTGGTGATCGTATCGTAGAACTTAGAAGCTTGGGCGGACGTTTTAAACGTAGCTGAAAACATTCCCGTTTTATTACCAGGTCCATACTGTATGGTCCAATTGACAACCACGTTGCTACCATCCTTGTACGTGAACGGTGTCTTACTCAGAACATTGTAATTATAGCAAACCTTCGAACCGTTCTGCTCTGTCATCAGCAATCGAATCCTACCGGTTTTCGAATTCCACAAAGCCTTCAACTGACCAGTACCTCTACTCTCCCACTGTTTGGTATCGTTATTGTAATACTGAAGACTCGCCTTGCTCTCGACCAACGTTTCCTCGTGTTCGGTGGACACATTCGTGGCGTCGATGCCCACGCAACCAGTCGTATTCGGCGCAGGCGCATGCGGTCGCCTCAGCGACGATTGAGAAACGTTTGTAGAAACGGTCGAGCCGACGGCTGGAGTCGATGTCGTTGCAGGCTCCAACCGCGGTGCGGTTGTTTTTGCAAACGAGAACGTGGACGGTTGAGAAGTCGGTTCAGCGACCGTGGTTTTCGCCGTTGCTGTCATAGTACTCTCTGCAGTGGTTACAGCCTTGTTGAACGTGAATCCAGCGAACGGACTACCCTCGGTTTTACTGGGAGTTTTCGAGGATTCGGTGGTAACCACCTTCTGAATAATCGGTGTCGACATGAATGAAAATCCACCGATAACCGTCGACGTTGTATTGCTCTTCGATTTGTCCAACAAAGCTTCCGACGTTGTGGTCGTTTCAGCGGGTTGATTCTTCTGACCAACTTGCTGCTCCAAAGGCTTTGCCTCCTTCTTCTCGACGTTGCTTGTAGTCGTACTGACCTTGGTCAATGATTTCTCAGCGCTGTCGACTGACTTTTCAGGGGATCGAGGGAGACTTGCTTTGGCTCTGTCAAAGTGCTCCTTGAAGGATGCACCTTCCTCCACAGTTTTAAACGTAATACAAAACATTTCCAGCTTCAGCTCTCCCTCGGCGAAATCTTGGGCGACCCAAACCCAGGCGTTCCCGTTGTTCGATTTGGCGGTCAGTTCCATATTAGGCGACAGGTAATGATTGGCGCATACCTTTAATACTTGTTCCCTGCGCATAAGTAAACGTACCTTGCCCTCCTCGTTTCGGAGCAGTTTCACGTTACCGACGCCACGCTCTTTCCACTCGTTGCCCACGTAACGGAACAGTTTGGCTCTGCCGCAGAACAATACCTCCTGATCCTCTTCACCCGTGGTGACCTTCACCTCAGCGGGCAGAGGTATGATGGGAACGAAATCTGGTATCGGATCGTGCTCGTAATCCGAGCTGTTCGGCGAACCGACCGAGCAAACGTTGGCGTTGCTATCCGCCTTCGGTGCCTCGTTCATGGAAATACTCGCTGGCGTGGTGGTAAGAGTGGCTGCCAAGGGCGGAAGATTGACCGTCGTCGGTACAGTAATTTGCGACGGCATAGAGATCTGGTAACAATGAGGAACGGACTGTTCCATCGTGGCCGACGTGGAGATGCCTCCTTGTCTGAAATGTGGAGGAATGGTTACGCTGAGCGTCGGCTGAACGACCGGCGCTGTAGTCGGGAGTGTATCAGAGGTGGTGATAACAACGTTAACCGGTGGAATTTTGTTCAGAGGCGCGTCCTTTATGGTCGCCTCGGTCTTCGCCATTTCCTCCTTTTGTAGGAGGATTTGCAACGACTGATTCGTCGGCGGCATCAGATCCGGCATCTGAGTCGGCAATCTCGTTGTGAACAGGCTCTGTTGAAGTATATTTTCCGGCATCTTCGACCTGGTATCAGGATAGAGTACTGGCATTGGATAAACATTTGGCGGATACAGAGAAGGAATAGCCTGAGCGTTTGGATCCGTGAACGACATGGCTCCTGGATAATAGCCTTGAAACGCAGTGGTCGTGGGATAAACCAATTGGGAATACGGATGTCTGTGAGACGTTTGGAACATATTTCCGGATATCGAGGACACGGGACCCGTCTGATTCGCGTTATAATTCAAGTCGTTGTAATGCTCCTCGCTCAGAGCGCATAAATCCTCCTCCATATTGAGATTGACGTTGATCGGCTTGACGCGTTGACGACGCATATCTTTCCGCAACTCGCTCACTTCTTTGGCCAGCTCCTCGACTTTCTTCAATATGGTTTTATTGTGGTCCACTATCGACTGTATCATACTGTCCTTCGCGTGAAGCGTTTGATTGATCGCACGAATTTGAGCGTCCAGACGCTCGGGGCTTGGACGTGCCTCCGAACGATTGCGCGACAAATCCATTATGTCTTGGTGTTGCGGTCTGTAAGGTGTGCTGGACTGTTTCGGGGTTCGATGAGTATTCTTTTGCGGTATGCTGAGCATATTGCTCGAGGTGTTCAATACTGTAAACGTTGGTAGCGCCATGTTCGTGGTCGGTTGATCGGCGACGCTGTGCGCGGATGAATAGCTTTCGTCCGACATACCGTCGTATTCGTTTCTGCTCAAGTCCCCTTGCGATTCATCCAGATCGATTCTCTTCAATTTATTCTCTATGTCGACGATGTGCAAGGAAAGCTGCGAATTCAAAGGATGTTTCGGATTCGTCTCCGGGCTACGCAGCCGATCCAACGTCAGATAAAAACATTCCTTGGCTTTCGAGAGCATGATGATGTGCTGCGATCTCATTTCGGATGTCAAGCTTTCTTTTGGCATGGAACTAACGATTTCGTCCGCGAGCATCTGGTACACCTGTCCTTGCTGGAACGAGGCCTCCGGGCATTTCAACGCCTGCAACGCGTCGATCGCTTTCTCGTACTGTTTGTCACGCACGAAACGCTGAGCCAGGAACAATTTACCTTCCTCCAGAGCCTTGATCAAGTCCGAGTTGTCCATTTCTTTTCCTTGATAATTGAAGAACTTCGAGCTGGTCACACGAAGAATTTGATTGTTCTGCAGCCTCTCGAGAAGCGGAATCGCGTTCGACCAATACATCTCGTAGCGTGCCTCCAAACTAGATATATCACCATTGCCTGGATCCGTTTCCTTCAACACTTCCGCTCTGTGGTGAAACACTCGTGCTAAATGAACTAGAAGAGCTGGGTGCAATCCGTGATTCCCGATACAGCGAACGGCTTCCAGACCTCGCTGTAACTCCAATCTTATTTCTCCAAGATCCTCGTTCAGCGGCATTTGTTTGTCCATCGAGTATACTTTGTACGCACAGGACCACCATTTTTCTTGAACGCAAGTACAAAGGGTGTTCGTGAGGTCCGCCGGTAATGTGGGCAATTTCTCAGAGTTCATGAACCCGCTCAGTCGTTGTTCCTCGATCGCCGTAGAAGCGCATAAGATCGCCGCGTTCAGAAATGCGTCGATATCGAGACGACTCAGACTGTCGGGGGCTGCTTGACTCAGATTGAAAACGGAGAATTGTAGTTCGCAGAACACGCGCGACGTTTGATTCGGATGAGGTCCGTCGTCTTTCTTATTACGAGGCCAGCTCCTCAAACCAAGCCAAACTTGATGGTGAAGCGAATTTGGCCACACTTCCTCCGATATTTCGTCGAATCGTTTCAATTCGTGATACGAGCACAGACGTAATGGCGGATTCGAATTGGAGGAATTTGCAAAGTACGACTTTGCTTTGCCGTCCTGACACAATCGACCAATAAAGATCCTCTGGTAAACACGTTCGCGCCACGAGTTCGTGCAAAACTTGTCGATTTTGTCCAACAATTTTTTAGTATTGTCTCGAGCATAATCTTGAAGCACGTGACCAGACTGACTACATCTGTACGATCCTTCTCTGTACCATACGTGAATTTGATTCTTAAGTCGGTTCTTTAAATGCATGGTCCACACAGCGGTGGGATCTATAGGCGTGACGTGCAACGCGGTCAAGAAAAGTGGTGCACACAGGCGGCCGGCTTCGGACCAACTGTCCTCTCCCATTTTAGTTTTACGTAAAAATAAACATGCTAAATGAAAATGTAACTGTCCCCACATGTGTAACAACATGTTTTCGATAAAAGCAGGATGAGTGGTGATATTTCTTGATTTAAATTCAGTTAAACTCTGATCAAAACTGAAATATAAACATTACAATTAAACGATATTACATATTAAAAGATCTAAAAATTGAAATCCTTCTTACTTGAATACTGCTTGTGTAGCATCCGACATATTTTTTATTATATTACCCTGCTCTTTCAAACAAAGCGCTGCATATCTTTCCAAGACAGAAATATAGAATATCCAGAATGTCCAATCTGACTGCTTACTCGCTTTACACTCTAAAAGTAATTCGCTTAACGATTGATACCAATCGATACTATTTCTGTGACTATGTTTCGCTTCGATTCCAGCAGCATGATTATACGCATCGTCTAGTCTATGATTTCCTACATAGTGCTTCAACAACTTAATTTGTAGGTGCACATCGGTTTGTCTTACCGATAATTCAGCTAAAAAAATATAAAGGATTTTTTTTAATTCCAAGCAAACTATATTCTGTCGATTAAGGCAAAACAGAAATCTCACTACGTACAGGTAATAAGTTTTTCTAGATCTTCGTTGCTGTCGTTTGATTTTTCTTGGGTTAACATTTTCTCCTTTAATTCAAAAACTATTGGATGATGTGGAAAGGTTTTGTCCGCTCTTTCTACCCAATATTTAATTATATTCATATCTACTTTGAAATCCATATCTGTCAGTAGTTCGCAAACTAATTGACACAAAATAAAATATAAACGTAGAATTTTCGATTATAATAATAATATTAATCCGACATATTGTATTATACCTTTTAAAATAAGATCGTCTTGCTTCGGTTCTAATTCAAGAGATATTTTATATTGCATAAAAGCTGCCTCCTTTTGTTTCAAAGCTTCAAGGGCTTGTCCCAATAATTTATAAGCGCCTGAACATCTGTTCCGTACTTCCAAATAATTAAAAATATATTTTTTCGCTGATTCATAATCTCCGACACGATAGTATAGCTTTGCAATGTTATAACATCGAAGATTTTTCTACAAATTATTATAAAACGACATGTACAAAGACACGCATAGATACCATGTTATTATATCGCCTGCCGAATGCACCCCATATATATGCACACTTTTATAAAATATAATAAATCCATATTTCGTGTATTACGGATTCAAGAATAAAAATAAATAATAAGATGAGAAATTACATTTTACTAAATATTTTTAAATCAAATTCCTATACGATTGGCAAAAAATCGTTAAACCGTTAAACAGAGGTTAATACACGTACGTGTATGGATCGTTTTCATAAACGAGTCAAGGTCTTCGTCACTATACAATACACTTAATATTAGATAAAAGCTATTATACGTTAATATTTATATGAACTTCATTCAGTATATAGATAAAATTGCAACCGAGATGTCAGTAAACAATCGACTATAACGCAACGAGCCGTAATATACGGGAATGTTTGGCAGTAACGACTTTGTCGTTAAAAAATAACCTTACCTCCTCCGGGCTTTTAAGCTTAATAAAAATGTCTTTCACGTGTCGGTCAACATCCTTCTTCGATCGAAACATTATCGGAGATCAGTTTGAAGCTTCCTTCGGCTCTCACGTGCGATATTAATAGTCAATATTCGACTAAAATGAAATTACAAACACGATTATATGGAGTGAACTCCACGATACAAGTTCCCTCATACCACAACTCTCTTTCAAACGATCTCAGCGAAATCAGGCGTGCCAACTTACCGCCGCCCTCTGAAACTGCATTTCGAATTATACAATTTTACACAAACATTTCACACAGACGATGCTCACGGTGCAACGAGTTTTGTTTTATTTTTTTACTAAATTAAAAATCGTTGCTGTGAATTGAACGTATCTCGTTTAAATTTTCGCATATCGAAAATCGATGTTGCGTCATCAGGAGCAATCAATGTGAAGTTATAAGCGAAATTCAAAATATAAATATATAAAGCAGGCAGCCAACGTAAGAACCGAACCGTTTCCGTTAATGGTAACCGGTACTTATCATGCGCATCCAAGCCTTCGATTGCAAAATGGTAAAGGACTTTTCGGTTTCTCTCCGTTACAAGGAGTTTGCATGTATCGATTTGGTCCATTATTTGGAAACATCCTGTACAGCGAATGCCGCGCTACGGTTGGAAATTATTTGCGTTACAACCGGACGCAGTAGCCAATTACAAAATCTTAGGTTATCAAGAATCGAATCAAATTCGTCTTTTATCAGGCATAAATGTTGTTTCCGCGACACTTTTTCGAGCCTTTTTTTCGCCATCTCTCGCTGCTTTATCCGCGAAACGTTCTCATCGATTTTGTCGTTCGATGAATTTAAAAATGTAGCAAATGTAAACCGTATTGCCAGCGAGATCGGAATTCCATTGGTCGCTGTATCAAATGTATCGTTCTGGTCACAAATGTATTACGATAGATTCAATGCACAGAAAACAATTACGAGTAGTCACGAAAACGGTAGAGGTGCACCTATTGAAAAAAGTGTTGCGAACAAAACATTTAAAAGGGATTAATATTATCTTGTTGCATTTTTGGACAATGTTTGGAATAGCTCCAGATTAATACGCTCCTGTTGCTGCCATTGCTACCGTTAAGTCGTACGGACAATAGTAATCTCGAAAAGTGTTGCAAGTAAGTACATATATGCGGAATAGTAAATCCTAGAGTGAGCGCGCAATCAGTGCGATGGCGTAAAGTCATTCACATTTATCGTACATCAGGAGCTCGCGATTAGAAATAAAAAACGAGTAGCATTGAAGTGAAGAAATATTAAATCAGCCGTACAATACAGCAGATACGAGCACGATGCAACTATGTCAGTATAATTAACGCAAAAAATGAGATCGATTCGCTGTATCTTGCTTACCAAGCCATTCCTTTTATTGACATTTAACCAAATACGTCGTGTTACAATATTTGAAACAGTTATACAAGTTTACGACATTCTTCGGAATGTTAGTCTTTTATCGAATTTAAAAAAATAACTGGTTCAATATCGTTAGAGTTGTTGTGCCGCACGAATATCGTTCAAATGAAAATGTATCGAGGCAACGATCAAACCAACGAAAAAGTACCGGTCGCACATAATTCATTTTATAATCGGAAAATTAATGTTTATAATAACGATGGTGACGACGTTGGGTTATTAACGACGACAACGTTCACGACGACGAAGATAATAACGGTAGCTCTAGCAACAATGACAAAGATAATAGTAATAATGGAAATAACACTAAGAACATTGATAATGATATCGTTACACAGTGAATTGCTATTGTGTCACACTATTTGGAAACGTGTATAAAAAAATTAAATTTAACGGTTGAATCGTATAAAATGGATTCTAAAGATACACGACTACGGTTACAAATAGAGTGCTCCATGTGTGCGGTAATTAAGATTCGACTATAAATAATGGAAATCCCGCGAGGCTGTCCTTCTATCGAAATGTTTATCTCTTTTTTTTTTTTTCTTTCGTATACGTTGCTTGTATATCAATAAACGATAACCTCGTTCGATTTGCGCAGTTTCGCAGCACATGTTATAAAACGCGAACTATACGTTGTTTATGATCGTCGCTGTAATATCTACGGAGTTACGATCATTTATCGAGCTTCCTCTTATTTCTTCACAAGCACGTACCGAGTTGTTCCTTTTTTTTTTTATGGATAGTTTTGACAGAAGGAAAAATTCAGCTGGAATAGGCCGGAATTGGAAGAAAAGGAAGATTAGCATAAAAGCTGTAGCCGTAATAATCGTAGTCTTGCATCCATTGCAACATCGTGTACCGATCACATTTCACAACGAGATTAAGACGTGCGTACAAAATCAAAAAAAAAGAACGAATGCGAAAAGAAAAGGAAAAAAAAAAAAAAAAAAAAAAACAAAAATTGATACAGTTTTGTTTAGTTAAGACTTTCATCGATCTCAAATTCTGATTAAAATAGAGAAATAAACATTTGTATCGTCGTACTAGCTTATAAGCGATTTAACATTTCGCGCGTCGAAGAATCTACGATTATACCGTTGTATGAACGTTTAATCTCCGGGACGAAAAGAACGACGAAGGTTAAGTGTAAATCGTGTTAACGTTCACGGGTCGTTTTAGTTACGCTGTACGAAATCGCTACTGCTGAAATTAGTGTACGAAAATACTAGTTGATCAAGAAATAAAACCATCGTTTGATCGACACTGGTCATTCGTAGATCCTTATATCTAACTTATATACATTGGTAGCATGCACACGTAATGCGCACGCACTTGTATTATATAATATGTTAACCTTTCGAGTGAATTTAAACAATATATTACAGAATTTTTTGATAAGATTATGTACACGTAGCAGGGGGGGGGGGGGAGGGGGGAGGCTCGACGAGCATTCAAGAACGTTCATTTCCGTCGCTTTGGTATGTACAAGTGATCTGTGTGTGTGTCGGAACGCTATCGGAGCATCGAGGGCGAGAAACGTGACTGTTCTTTGCGTATCGGTAACAATAAACGCAAAACACCGAGGTTCCCCGTATATATATATATATATATATATATGTAGAGTACGTAAACTCGATCGATGCACGAGTGCGATAAAAGAATATTTTCCTTCTCAATCGTTCCGATTGAAAAATAGGTTGTCAACGAATATGCTTGAACTCGGTCACAACTTTCGAACCCGGACGTGCGCCGCGTCTAGAATACAAATGTCGACGATCGGCTCTGCAAGCCATCCGTGTAACGCGCGTGTGCAATGGTATATCAATCATCCGCGGAAGAATACTCTCCCATCTCGTCCGGAGAAAGCTAGTCGACCGAATCCGAAGGGCCCTGGCCCCAGCGCGACTTAACTCTTGGCGTTTTGTTCGTGGCGGAAGCGGCGGTGCATTCGTCGACCTTTCGTTTGATGCTCAATACGATACCGCTCTTTGGAACGAACTTGGAACGGGACATCGTCTTTGACGCGCTGCTTTCCACGCTCGGGGGCGTGGACGGGAACGGGGGGAAGTCCTCGTCTTCGAGGCCAGGGGGTTTCGGCTGTTCGGGGGCTAGGTTTCGTTTAAACGTTTCCGGGAATGGGTTCTTGTACGAGGTACCCTCGTAGGGTGAGTCTGTCGCCGTGGCTAAACCTGAGAGATTCGTGGACATCGGTATTATCGTAGGAGGGGGGGTCCCTACTATCGTTGGAAGAGCTGTGGTCGCGGATAAGGCTGGCTGAATCGGTTTCTCGGTCACTGGGGTCCCCGACGCCGCTGCAGCCGACGCGGCCGCTACGGCCGCCAGTTCCTCTTCCGCTTTTCTGATCAAGTCCAGGTCGCTCAACGAGCTCAACGTACTCTTACTTTCCTTCTCCTTCGACAGCGACTCTCGATGATTCGTCGCGTCGAGCGACGACTTCTCGCTACCGGACTTCCCCGAGCCGCTAACTGAAAGTTTTACGGGAGACGGTGAAGAGTACTTTTCCGAATTCTGGTAAATCGAAGAGTTGACGGTAGTCAAGAACGTGGCACTAGGCTTTGATGGTAAATACGGGTCTACTTTCGAACTCTCCTGTCGCTTCACATTCGCCAGAATCTCTTGCAAGTTCGCTGGTATCGTGATATTTGATACTTTGTCGAGGATCGGCTGCGTAAATTTCGAAATACCAGAGGAAGGCGGCGGCGGCGTGAACGATCTCGTGTCCGATGGGCTGTAGGCTTCCTCGTCGTTTTCGTCGCCGGTGGGTGGGTCCAGCCCTAAGCCCTGAAATAAACAAAAAAACAAAAATAATCACGGGATCCTCTTACAAACGTTAAGACACAAAATATGCTTTGTTTCTGTTCCCCTTCTCTTTCCCTTTAGGTATAATTATACATGCATATATACATGTGCACACCTCCATTATTCATTAGAGACAACGATAACTACGAGTTTGACTTTTTTTGATTCTAATAAAAAATTTCCAAAACATCCCTTCTCCCACCCTTCCACGTTACTATTCCCCTGTTTTGGTTGTACCGTATTCGACCCAGCGATTCGATTCGTTCGAAGAAAAAGAGAATCCTCAAGAACGAGAAGGAACGGAGCTACCGACAGATTCCTACTGTGCGTTAAACTCACGACGAGGATCAGTATTTTTTCGGTTTTTTCATTCCCGCGAAATAAATACGATCGTGTGTAAATTCCGCGTTAGGTGCACGATGTTCACCTTTCCGCTACGACACGCAGAGTTTCGAAGTTACAAAATGGCGCGGTCGACTCGAATCGAACCGAAAATTTGTAATTTTACCGTAATTTTAACGCAAGAAGTAAGAATCCGAGCAGCCCGAGGATAGGAACAGGATACCATGGGTGAATTGAAATCAATTTTATTTACAATAGGACAATAGGAAAAACAATAACAATCGATTTTGTCAAAAATAAATCTTGTTAAAATTCTCACCGGCAAAGTAGGCGTTGATTCGGCGAGAAACGACGAGCTAATGTTTTGTATTTGTTGCTTCTGTTCTTCGATTTGTCTGTTGAGCTCTTCCATCTTCCGCTGAAGGTCGTTGGAATTTTTACTGGAAGAAATAATACCGTTATCGATCGACGAGCCGTCGATTCCCATCGACATCGACATGGACATCGACGGTATCGCCGTGGCCGTCGAACAAGTGGAGGAAGAGGTACGTAGATCGAAATCGATCTGTTCTTCGTCCATCTGACCGGGGCTGTACGGTTCGTCGCCGTCGTCGTCGAGGGTCGTCTTATCGGGCGAGGAAGTGAGGTCGATCTTCGAAGACAGTTCCGGAACGATTTTGCATATGGCCGCGGTGTCGAGCAGCGTACTCCTCGACATCCCTATGTGCGCTCTGTTCAAGCTGTCGAGGGTCGTTTGCGTGACTGGAAGCTTCTCTTTCATGGAGTCGGCCGTGGCTTTGAGATAGGCGTTCGTGGTCATCGGCGGTGCGGGCGAAGAAGACGAAGACGACGACGACGAGGACGGTAAAGATGTCGCGATCGTTGGCGTCGCTGCGGACGTGATCGTAGCCGTGATCATTGTCGTCACGTTGGCGGTACTGGATTTATCCTTCGCAGCCGCGACCAGAGGTGGCGTGTAGCTCCGATCGCTGTCTTTTTTCGCCAGTTTCATCGGTATACTAGACGAGGGCACGCCAGCGAATCGTTTTCTTTTGTTACGTACGATTATACCCAATAACAGGTGGGGTCTGTGCTCCTCGAAACCAGGCCCGTTCAGAGGCAACAGTACCGAAGGTATCGTGCTCTGATTCGAGAAAGGCATTATGTAAAAATCCTTGATATTCTTCGAAACGTTTCCAACGACACCGAGACGACTTCTGCTGTTCAGATAACTGTACAGGGTTATGTACGGGATCTTCTCTTCGTCGTTCGCCGCCGTCAGACGAATCACCAGGATCTCCTTCGAACCCGTTTTCTTCATCTTCGAGATGTAGTCCCAAACGGTCTCGTGACTTATCCTACCGACAACGTCCACCGTGTCCGGCAGATCGTCCATCAGATCCTTCGCGTGGCCGCTGACCTCCTGCGCTGTAATGAAAAATTTCGCGACGTCCACCATGTTGACGAACCCCCTCCAAACCGTTTGCCACGCTCCTTTCGGCATGTCCCTCTCGACAGTGACCGGTTCTTGTTCCCTTTCCCTCTCCACCTCTTCGTTGATGTCCGGCGTCTTGATCGTCACCGTCGAAGTGGGCTCCCTGTCCGACACGTCCGAGTCGTTACCATCGATGGTGTTCGTAGTGGCCTCGTCCTCGATGTGCCGCCAGAGTCGATCCTCGATCGACTTCTCCGACGACGCCCCGGCCGATCCTGTCGGTTCCTCTTTCTTATCGTACTCGTCGCTTTTGTCGATGTCCTTCAATTCCCCATAAACGAACAAACCGCTACGATTCCTCGAATTGTTGTCGCTGTTTCTGTGCCGTTCCCGTTCCCTGTCCTTTTGCTTCCCCTTCTCTTTATTGCCCCTTTCCCGTACTTTCGATTTCTCCCGTTCCCGTTCCCTCTCCCTCTCGCGTTCTTTCCCCTTCTCGCGATCCCTCTCCCTCTCGCGTTTCCCCTCCTTGTCCCGAGTCTTCCGTTCTCTGCTCTTCTCTCTGGTCTTGCTGCGTTCCCTGTCGTCCCTACCGTGCTTGTGTCTGCTTCTGCTGATACTCCTCTCCCGTCTACCCTTCGAACGACTCTCTTTCTCCCTTCCTCTCTCCTTCTCCTTGCCACCTTTCTCCTTTTCCCGACCCCTGTCCTTCTCTTTGTCCTTTCTCCTCTTATCGTCAAAGTTCCTCAGCTTTTTCGCGTCCTCCGTCGCTCTGAAGCTCCTGTCCTCGTCGTTCATTCTTTCCAACTCTTTCTCCATGTCGTCCACGGTCGAGGTTATGCTGTCGGCGCTGTTCAAAGCGGTCACGATGTCTTGCACGGGAGTCTTGGGATCCACGCGCTCTATACTGCCGTCGTTCTCGATAATCTGCTCGCCCTTGTGAGTCTTCACGACGATAGACTTCGCCTGCGCCATCAGATCCAACTCGTTCTTCTTGATCATCTCCAACTGGTGCTTCGTTTCCTTTTCCCGCCACTCGGCCAACTCCTGGCTCGCCATTTCGTCGGGGCTTAGTCTCACCACGGCGTCGGGCGTCAACGATCTGTCGGCTATTTTCCGGAACAGGGTCAAGTTCTTCGTGTCCTTTATGTTGAACACGAGACTTCTGTACTTGGCTTTGTACTTGGCGCCGGTATCTTTGAAATATTTGTACAACTCCAACTCGATGTTGAAGGCCAGCTCGGCGATCTCCTCGTCGGTCAGCTTCAAGTCGTCGGTCTCTTTTATGCGACTCGCTAACAGTTCCGTCAACGTTTTTCGTATGTTCACCCTTATTGGTTCGTTCTCAGGTTTCCTCGTCGGACTCGGTTTCACTTGTAGCTTAGATTGCACGACTGGTTGTTTCACCTCTTGTTTCTTCACGTTCGGTGATTGCTTCGGCAACGGTACCGCCGTTTGTTGCTTCAATTGCACTTGATTGGTCGATTTCGGTGTCGCCACCTTCAAGATCAGTGGACCTTTTTCCCCCTGAGCTATCATCGTCTGTTTCATCTGTATCGTCTTCGTGTGCAGCGGTTGAGCTTGTTGTTGTTGTTGTTGCTGCTGTTGCGGCTGTTGTGGCTGCTGCCCGCTGCTAGAGATTATCGTATACTTCTTGTTCCCTGCCGTTAAAATCATTTGCTTCGAACCCGGCACTTTTGTGTACGTCATCTTTGGAACATTTTGCCCCTTTCCGGCCGACAGTATCGTAGTTTTTCCCGTTTTGTTCGATACTTGCGTATGAATGGTAGAAAGTGTTTTTCCTGGTTGCAACGCGTTAAGGTTGTTCGTGCCAAACACCTCGAACGTAGGATTCTCTTTTAACCACATACGTAAGTTCGCTCTCGTCGGTGCGTCCGTACCAGTCAACACTTTTCCGGTTGTCGTTTCGAACACTATCACTCTAGCCTCGGACTTCGGTTTGACGGCAGCGGCGTCGAACAGCGACGACTTCGTTGCTTTCGGGCTTGGCGCAGACACCGGCAACGGTTTATCTTTGGTCAAAGTTTCTTGGGCGTGTGCTAGTATACAGGCATCGGAGCAGTATATGCTGGAGTTCCTTGCTTCTTTTTTACAAACGACACATTGCATGCCGCTGGAATATTGAACACCGCCATAATCGGAAGCAGAAGAGATCAGAGACGATGCTTGATGCTGAGGCGGGGAACTGAGAGTTTTCAGAACGATAGAGTTGTCGTGTGCAGCGTCCGATTGAATCCGTTGCTTCCCGGTCGTACTCTGCACGTTCGCCTTGTTCTTTACCTCCTCGTCTTTTTTCTTCAAACAATTTGGACAAACCCATTCTATTCCTTTTTCTTCCATTTGTTGACCTAATCGAAGCAAACAAATGTTAATATGTACTTTGTGCCGTATACGTTTGAGATTTTCCGAACTTACCCATTGCTTTGCTAACGTGTACGCATTTTCCATGGAACCAATCCTCGCAAACGTCGCAACATATCATGAAACGATTGTTGTGCGGACGTTTGCATATACACCAAAGCCTATCAGGATCATCCTCGGAGTCCGAATTATCATCCTCCTCATCCTCCTCCTCCTCTTCGTCTTCGTCCGCTCCATCGTGCTTTTGCACGTCTTCGTCATCCTCCTCCGCGTCGTGCCTCTTATCTAACATCATTCCCTCGTGTTCATTTTCCTCATTATGGATTACATTCATACGACTGTCATGCTTGGCGGATTGCGACGATCTCTGCTGTACTGTTTGCACACTATAATATCAAGTATAATTATTTTAAGTGTTTCACGAGCTACATAATGTACGTTTAAACGACGCTCACCTGAACTTCTCCATTCGTTTCACCGTGTTAAATGTCTTTTGTGCAGGCTCGACCTTTGCTTGTAACCTTTTACTTCTAGTAGCTGGGGCCTCGATAGGGGGTAATGTGATTACTCGTCCACCGCGAATTATCTGAATAGGTTCCTTCTCATCCTTCGAAGACTTCTTTATCGGTTCTCTGGCTACACTTGCGCCTGTTGTTGTCACAGCAGCTGTCGGGCTCGTCATTGTCGTCGTCGTGATTGCTGTCGTGGCAGCATCCACCGATTTAGTGACTTCCGGTTCAGACGTGAGCAGAGACGGAACGAGCGTGTTACTTGGTGGCAACGATTCGGACGTAGTTCCTCCTTGTTCAACAAGCGCAGTCTATGGTATTACAAAAATAGAGAAATTAATATCAAACAAAGAAATACAATATTGGTATCGTGCAATTTAATACAAAAAAAAAAATTTGTAATACATGGTCGGCTAAATCGACTCCGAGTTCCTCTTGTAACAACAGTGCTTCTGCGAGTAATTCTTCTTCGTGCTTGCTAGCTTCCATTTCCAACGTAGCTAGCAACTGTTCCTCGCCTTCTATGCCACCTAAGAAAAATTTAGAATCAATTTATAGAAATCGTGACTTGAAATCTAGATCTAGAAATATAAAAAAATGCTATCAAGTACGAGGAATTCGCTTTAAAATTCACCTGATTCTAAAGTAGACTGTAATTCTTCTGGTACATTAGCTTTTATAACCGGCTTAGATTCTTCTTCGTTGGATTGTACCAACGAATCACTAGTTTCCTTCTTTTCAGTGGTTGCTTGAGATTCTGAATACGTAGGTACATTAATACCTTTCAAGGCAATAACTTTCTCCGTACATGAGAATGCTAAACTAACCTGAACGACTCGACGATGCGGAGGAGGACGACGACGAGGATGACGAAGACGAAGACGACGACGATTGTGCTACCGGTGTCGTGGAAATCGGCGATGTCACTGTATTTTCTTGTATTTTCGAATCACCGTTTGAACCGACACGGCGAATAATATCTGGGGTCGAGAATAACGCGGGTCCTAAACTGTCCACTATACACGCGGGCGATTTGCGGGTCTCTTTCTTTGGATGCCTTTTTGAACCTGAAAAGAAATCTTTAATCGGAAATATCCAACTGCGCGAGTATCACAAACTATGTTTGCATCTACCAACCGTCCAGAATCTTGTTTTCCGTCGCCTTTCCAGGATCCACTTCGGTTTTCGTGACTACGTCTAACCCGTCGGATTTTCTCTTTTCTTTCTTTACGTCGCAAGGTTTCATTTTCGACGTAGTGACGGGCGAGATCACTTTCACCGACTGTTGCTGCGGCTGTGGCTGTTGCAACGGCGATGTTTGATTCTGAACCACGGCGGGAGATACTTGCGTCGGAGATACTTGCGGCGCTGCGCTCTTGACCTGAGTGACCGGTACGTTGGAGGTTATGGCTTTGGCGGTTATCGGTACTTGAACCAGTTTGCCGTCTTTGGTCGCGTAGAACTTGGTTCCAGCTTGACTTAAAAATTTCCCTTTCGGAAGCATCACTTGCTTCTTCAAGCCAATGTTTTTTATGTCATTCGGCTTCATTAGCACCTGCTTTTGCACGAACGTAACTTTTTGATTGCTCTTCCCCTGTCCAGGCTTCGTAAGGATCATATCGCCTTTGATCATGTTGGCATTGATCAAATTCGCTTTCACTTGATTCGTTGTTTGTAGCGGTTTTTCGAACGCAACCGGTGTGTCCTCGTTTATTACCGCGGATGATTCGACGCGTGGCGATTCTTCTTTCCTCCTTCCGATAGTAGACCTGAAGTGTCTTTTACCTCTTACAAGATTGAATCCTCCTAAACGAAGGGGAAAGAAAACATATAAACATAACAATAATCTCGCTGAACCCAGCAATTGCACAACTTTCTTACCCGATTTGTCATCTTTTTCTGGACTCTTCATAGCGTTCACAGCTGCGGCCATTTCCATGTCCAGTCGACGAACTTGCTCCATGTCCATTTGTTTACCTCTCCTACGAGTAGCCGCCATACTGCCTCCTCTGGTAGTAAGACCTTTTCTGCCACCTCTGGCTCTGACGCCACCTCTTCTAGGGCCTCGCGGTCCAAAGTCTGAATCGTTGTCCGACGGCGGTTCCGATTCGGACGATTCGGTAGACGACGACGACGGGCCTTCTTCATCCTCGTCGTTGGACCTACCTTGGTCTGATAAAAGAAAGATTTACTCGATATTATGCTGCTGCTTCTTCCGCAAGTCGTACGCAGTAACACGGTTGGCAAAAATACAAAATAATTACGTTTTCCAATTCCTTGGTGTAACGCTCCACCTAAATTCCTCGATGCCGGATGCCCAACAGACTTAGGTGTAGTCATTATATTGATGGACGATCTCGAATTATTAGACACAGCTACGGAACCTGGTGTGATATTCTTCCGCGGACGACCTACTGGTTTACTCTGAAATAAACAACATACAGATCGAACATCTTCTACTTCCGAATCGTATGCCTAATTCGTAAAGCCTACTTACAGTTTTTGTGATAACCTTCGCCTTTGGTGTAGCTATGCTCTCTGGTTCGGTACTAGGTGACGTCGTGTTGGACGTTCCATGAACAGGCGAATGTTGACGCGTAAATTGCGGTGTTTCAACGGATGTAGGTGAATCGGTAGTAGGTAAGGGGTCCTTCGGCTTTGGATCGGCGGGCGACGATCTGCTCGTATAGCAATGATCCAATTCAACACTGTACCTTATACAGTTCTGTTGTTCCTCCACTGTTAACATATCTACAAAATATGATTGTCAAGTCACAGTGCAAACCGTTAGTGTTTTAAGCATTTTGAGAGTCACATCGCGTTATGATTCGTTATAAAAACACGTGGCACGATTAGAGTTAAAGAAACATAAGGATAACTGTACCAAGCATCGCTGTAACATTTTCTCCCAGAATTTGTTTCGCTTCCTCGCTCTGTAAGGCAGTCTCCAATCTTTCCAACTGTTCCGGATCCATCTCCATAAAAGGATCGACGAAGCTGGTAGCGTCCGTGGCTGTGGTCCCAGTATTTATCGGAGCAGGTGTAAAAGGCGGAGGGTCGACGGTCAGCGTTATGTCTCCGTTTTCTGCATCTGCCTCAGCTTGCCCTACTCTAACAACGCTGACATTTGCGTTAGATTGATTCACTGAAAATCAATGCGATCAACTAATACATCATGTATTGTAAAGTTTGATCGAGCAACAAACTAAACTTACTGATTAAACTCTGCAAGGTTTCTTGGTCGACGGATATGGTACCATCATCGTTAACAACAATAATTAATGTATCGTCCTTCTTTTCCGATCCGCTGTCCTGCGGCTCGATAACATAGGAGCTAGACATTTCTTTTAACCTAGAGAAACAGTTATAACGTTTCCTTTTTAACAGAACCGTCCTGTCAGGAATAATGATCTTAGCATACCCGTGTCCCGAGTCGAACGTGTCCAGAAGAAAGAAAGGTTATGAATGCCCTTTCTAGGGAAAACCGACGTTCTAATGGGCATCGAGTGTACCGGAATGGATAGGCAAAAGTTCCGATTAATTAGGCACGCTCCTCGCTAGATGGAAATTAAATTTTGCTGCTACGTGGTACAATCCAGATCGAACATCGACACAAGTAATACACTACGAGTCTTTAACATTCCTTGAAAAATCCACAAAAAATTGGAAACGAACGAAACGATAAAGCACGGGGACGTGTTACATCGTGCATCATGCACATTTGACGCGATATTACCTATTATACGGGCGCACGATCACGGAAACTTAAAAGATCACAAACGTCACGCGGTCCATTAAAATCGTGTGATTAAATTGATATTAATCGACGGTATGAAAGTTAAATACACAACACCTCTTGTACCACACTTCGCGAGAAACATAACGTTCACGGTCAAGTAAACAGTACCGCCAAGAAGACGATAGTCGCCATTTTGTTTGAGTCAGCCAAGTAACGTTTCCCGAAAATTTTCGCTCACCCGTCGTTGTTTTCGCCGTTACAAAGTTATTCGTGCGGGGGATTGTTTTTATATAACTTCTTCCGCGAAATCTTCATGAGAACAACGTATCTCGCGGAAAAGTTGAACTTTTTTCAGCGATACATCGTGTTACGAATGCACTTGTGCCTTTGTGCACACACTGAGACGCTGCGCGCTTCTCGTTGCGCAACAGTAAGAAGAGCAAGGCGGTAGCGCTGCAACGCGCTAAACGCAACGCGTCGAGTCGCAAACCGGCAGTAAGCGATTCCCACAAATCATTCGTAATTTGTCTACGGTTTCTCGCCCATTAACGTCGTAATCGACTCGTTTATTTATTTTTCGATATCTTTCGACAAACATTTTCATTAATATCACCTATTCGATTTCGTGTTTCTACTTCTTAAATGTTATTTTTTTACACGCTACTTCGGTTACCACCTACATTTTTCCTTTGCATCGAACCTCTTCTGTTTTAGGTTCAATGAAACATCACAAAGATTTAATTAACGTATTAGTATTATAAAAACGACCGTAGAGAACTTTTTTCTTGCGTTTTGAAACATATTTGTTGAACGATTAACAACAAAATTATTTTGTATGTTTCTCTCCTTACGCATTTGATGAATCGCATGCGGGATACGTGTATATATATACAATTTATAATCATGATATGTTGTATATTAAACACAAAACACGCATGTAGCAAAGTTAAAAACAAAATACATACGTACATGAAGAGGCAGTGAGACGTGCATGTGTGCGTAAAAACTGCCGCGTGTATATTGCGTCATGCGAGTCGTTCCCATGAAAACGAGCATAGATGTAGTATGCGCTCGGTAGAACGAATACGAATGTTTTGAAAGCAAAAACGTATGCGTTTCAATCTCGAAAAGAATGCGAAGTGGTTCGTAAAAGTTTCTGACAAATGGAAAGTATTGAGAGCGAAGAAATCGTACAAGGCGAAAATGCTACGGAAACGAAAAAACGGAAGAGAGGAATTATATATTTATCTAGCATACCCAAGTACATGAATATTGCGAAAATTCGTGAAATACTTTCGGAGTATGGGGAAATTGGAAGAGTATACTTACAGTTAGCAGAGAACGGTTAGTCATCGTATGCATATGAATCGTCGGTAGAGATTACTATCTGTAGTACACATAACCCTTATTCGCTTGTAGTATTAGGAACTCGCTTGCTAGTACTTTCAGTTACAATTACAATTGTTTATGAATCATTGTATGTTTTATTATATTATTTACAGAATTTGAGAAAGACGGAAAGCCAAAGAAACGAAGAAAAGTTTGCGCAAAATCCTTCACCGAAGGCTGGATCGAATTTGAAAGTAAGAGGGTAGCAAAGTACGTCGCTTTGACATTGAATAACAAGCAAATTTCGACTAGGAAGAAAAGTAAATTCTACGATGTTATTTGGAATATAAAGTATCTGCCAAGGTAACAAATGGTAATTGGATTCTATATCTTCCGAGTCGCAACATGAAATTAAATGTATTTTTTTACTAGATTCAAATGGACCCACTTGAGCGAACGTTTAGCGTACGAGCGAGCAGTACATAAACAAAGGCTTAGAGCCGAAATTGCACAAGCTAAACGAGAAGCAAACTTCTTCTCTCACAATGTGGATAGGAGTAAAAAGCTACGTAAGAAGCAACAAGATGGAACTAGTACGTTCGTACCACCTACGATAAAACAAAGAGATACAGATGCTGAGATCAGAAGCAGGAAAGAGAATGAATCCGAAACGGACAGGACAAGTTTCTTGAAGTCTTTATTTGGATGAAACTATTTATCCGAATAGAAATGAACGTGAAACGGAACTTGTGGCAAAATGGACAAGCTTTATTCTAAGTAACAAGTGTAACAGCACCTGTAAATTAGCATTTACGTTTCTCATAGAAACAATACCGATATTAACGCTATGTTTTAATACGAATAGAATAAAATACACTGTGCTTCCAGGAAATCATGTTTCTGAAATCTCTATGTTTCTTCGCCGTTTCAAAAGTTCATTGTTATCTACTCGCCTTATCTGCTCGCAATTACGAATGAACAGATTAGAGTAGATACTTGAAATATATATGTCACATATGCGAAGAAAGAAAAGGACGGAGGTTCCACGTTGCTTCAATATTTACGTCGTGCTGCGTTAGCCTTTCGAGCGTTTTAGGATCTGAAAATCAAGCGGAAATGCTCGCTGTTATTAACGGAGAAGCGGTAACTTTCACAAGTTATAAAGTAAAAGGATACAGAGAGCATAAGGGGTCTTCCCAATTTTCAAGCCTTAAATTTAAGTAATGTTTGTAATTCTTACTAGGTTCGACGTTATCGTTAATTAAAAACGTCTAGATTTGTTCGATTCGAAGAATTGACGCGCACATATTTACCAGCGGTTCGTAAATAGTTGTTCAATGGCTCCTTCAAAACGGTAATAGGTATCGCCATGCACAGCCGCGGATACAAGGTGGAACCGTTCGAGGAAACGGTGGTGCAGACGATCATCCCCAGCATCTCGAAGGTAGCTCGTCGCACGATGGGCCCGCCGCTAGCCCCGCTTTGGGCGCAACAGTTCGCTTGGAGCATGAAATCCGATGCATTCGACACCACCCCGTTGCTGACGGTGGCTCTGCCTCTCGAAGAGAATGGAAATCCGATCGAGAGTATTTGCTCGCCTGTGGATAAATCGTCCGTGTAACGAGGAAGATCGTAACGCGTTGAAATGTACGATACGTTCGATCCAAGAGAGACGTATCTTTCCACGCGTCGAACGGAATCCCGTTGGCACGCCTAGTAGTTTTCTACCTAATTTGTAGTCGTTGACAATGGATGCTCATTAGAGTCGATTGAAAGGCGAGCGAAGGAACGCCGAAGGGGCAGCGAGAAAGAGGACGGGGATAGGCGGTGGTGGAGACCGCCGCGACATTCGTACGACATTCACCGGTGACGAAACGTCGATTCCACCCCCGATGATCAATTGGCCCAATTTAGACCTAGTTATTTTTCCACCGATGAAAGAAGGTCAGTGCTGTCACTTGCAACGCCAGGCGCCGCGGTGTCGCCGTGTCCGCGTCGATCTCCCTATATTCTTAATTCTTATTGTCATTACCGTTAACCAGCCGGAATAACCTCCAGCGGTGTAGGTGCGTTACAAAGGAGGACCACGGAGCCTCGATATAACCGGACGGATAACTGTTAATATGAACGACTGCGTCGATACCGGAATACCGTGTCGTTTTATCATCTTGTATTGCAAGCGTTTCGACGAAGATAATGGACGACGCTCGACAGCCACCCCTGGCCTTACTTCTTCGGCTTTTACCGCGTCGTCGTGTAATGGCTCTATCGATTTAACGCGGAGATGCACGACATACGGGCTCGTAAACTGCATGACTTTAGTGTGACGAATGCGGGGTCGCTGGACACTCGTTGACTTTAGAACGATACCCCACAGGAATGAGTTATTGTTACAAAACCGTTATCTTACCCTTATTCGCAGGCCCACTGGCCAAGTTGATGGCCTTCAACGGGGGCTGTTTGCTCCTCGAGTCGATCCTCAACACGGCGATATCGTAAGGCCTGTTGTCTGGCGTTTTGTAGACCAACTTCGCCCGTGCAAACCACTCGGATTTACCTTTTCCTGACTTGATGTATGTCGCAAGCTCGATCGTTCGCTCTTGCTCCTGACGATGAGTGAAAAAGTGAATGTACTAGCTATTCATAAGCACTGCTCCCTTCGATACTCGCAGAGAACTGATTATAATGATATAAATATTAACTAATATCAATGAGCGATAGTTACATGTATAATTCCTGTTAAGTTTTACGTACGAAACTATGTACATTCGTACGTCCACATGTTCGACAGGTTGTACCGAGCAAAGAGTATCGTACACATTTATCTCGTACCAAATGATTCATTTGGTAATGAAGACTAATACGTGGACTGAATGCTATGCACAAGCTTTGCCTTCATGGCTACTGTTTATCCCCACTCCCGAAACATAAACAATGTTTATCTCGGCAACGAAACGAAACCGATAGTGCACATGACCTTAATACAAAGAGTAAACCGAGTGACCATCGTTATCCATGGATCCATTATATCAGGTACTTAAAAAACCCCATTATGCGAGGGTCGAAGCCTTGAAGAGGGTACGACTTACAGATACAGGGTGTTTGTCAACCCCTGGGAAAAATTTTAATAGGAAATTCTAGAGGCCAGAGTGAGACGAAAATCAAGAATATCAATTTCTTAACTGAGACTTATAAAGTTATTAAAAAATTAAAATAAAAATTTCAAATTGCTCTGGAAAAATTATTTTCTGTTGCGGGGGTCAATTACAATCATTTTTGGTGTTTAGGCATATCCCCGAATTCCTACGCGTTTTCGAGAAAAAAATTCGAGAAGGTGTGAAATTTTTCGACGAAATTGAAAAGTTTCAAATCGTTTTGGAAAAATTATTTTTAGTTGCGGGGATCGATTACAATCATTTTTGGTGAATAGACATACCCCCAAAATCTTACGCATTTTCAAGAAAAAAATTCGAGAATGTGTGAAATTTTTCGACGAAAAAAAAAAATTTCAAATCGTTCTGGAAAAATTATTTTCTGTTGCAGGGGTCAATTACAATCATTTTTGGTGAATAGACATAGCCCCGAATTCCTACGCGTTTTCGAGAAAAAAATTCAGAAAGGTGGACAAATTTTTCGACGAAATTGAAAAGTTTCAAATCGCTTTGGAAAAATTATTTTCTGTCTCGGGGGTCAATTAGAATCATTTTTGATGAATAGACATATCCCCGAAATCCTGCGCTTTTTCGAGAAAAAAATTCAGAAAGATGTGGAAGTTTTCGACGGAAAAAAAAAATATCAAATCGTTTTTGAAAAATTATTTTCTATTGCGTGGGTGAATTGCAATCATTTTTGGTCAATAGACATAGCCCCGAATTTCTACGCGTTTTCGAGAACAAAATTCGAGAAGGTGTGAAATTTTTCGACGAAAAAAAAAAATTTCAAATCGTTTTGGAAAAATTATTTTCTGTTGCGGGGTTCAATTACAATCATTTTTGGTAAATAGACATACCCTCGAAATCTTACGCATTTTCGAGAAAAAAATTCAGTATTGGTGGAACTTTAAACGTTAATAACTTTTTAACAAAGCCTCCATCAACAAATTGGTATTCTTGATTTTCGTCCTATTTTGGCCTGTATAGTTATTTACCTGTACAAACTTATACTTCTGAAAGTTTCTAGAGCGTAATGTAAAATAGAAAATAAATTTTCTCAATATTTAATAATTTCTTGAAGGATCCGCCCTTGCGAGTAGCGAACATTACGGATGGCGATTTAAAAAGTAAAAATACGTACTTTGGAGACGACGTGAGCACAAGTTATGAAAGTTCCTGTCCGTTCGTCGACGAGGATGCCTGTGCCCCAATTTGGTCCGCACCTCACTATCACGACGCTTCTTTCAAGGGTATCTAACAGACGGATCAATGATTTTCTGTAATGCGACGGTTGGCTCGCGGTGAACGGAAATCGCGAAACACGTGAATCGAATGGAAACACGGAAAGGTGGCTTACATACCGATTTCGCCGTTGCGATTATTCCGCCGGGTGAAAGGGAGAACCGCAGAGGCCAAACATCGAGATTCATCTCGTATGACTCGGCTCTGAACGATCTGCTTCAACGACGGTAGCAAATTCACTGCGAAAGTATAGTCGACCCATTCTCCACGGCACCAGCTCAACGACGCGATTACCATGCCGCAGATACTTTTACGGCCGCTTTGTGGAATATGTTGCAAGGCCGGTCGGGACCGCGAAACGGAAACACAATTAATAGGTGTACCGGATGAATAAAAAATGGTAAAGAAAGTCTGGCCAGAAAAAGAACGATCTCGATCGCGTTAACACGTTGACCGCCAGTCTAAAATCCTAAAATTCTTTGCAAGACCAAAACTTCGATCTTAGTCAATTCTAAACTGCACAACTTAAAAGTTGTCCTAGTAGTTACTCTCGTAACCTCATTAAAATTTATATTCTTTAAAGTTTCAACTTGAGAATTAATTGTTTTAGTTCCACTGTTAAAAGTTCTGTCGCCCATATGTGGGTGACGTGGCAGTCAAAGTGTTAATACAGAACACCATCAGAGATAATCAGGGGTAAAGTTCTTATTTAGATGTTAACGTTTAAGGTAATCGTCTAGATCAGGGAAGAATGTCCCTTTAGGCTTGGTCTTTACTCACGTTCTCAAGAACCACCATTTTGAACTTCCCCTTTTTTAGAATAATTGGAGAAAAGTTTACCGGTTGTTGACCAGGTACACAGGACCACCCTCGCATCCTGGGAAGACAGTCGCGTCCATCAGGATGAGGCATTCCTCGACTCCCAGTAAATTCCCAACGATTCCACGGCTGACAGTGTCGGCGAAGAAAGCGTTCCCAAAAGGCGTGGAAACGATCTCGACGGTGGATCCTTTAACAGGCCTGCGGACAGTCGTTTCTTTCGCGAACGCGTGCAAGGTTTCGTCGATCCTCCTTTTCACCTCCAATTCCCTGTCTTCTTCGCCCTCGAGGAACTCGGATACCAGTCCCTGTTCGCACTCGATCAGCAGGAAGATCGGTAGCAAGAGACGATCGAACCTGTGCTCGTCTTGAAACCTCCAACTTTCGAACGAGTCCTCCAACGTGTCCTTCAAAAGTGGACATTTCCAAACGGCTGATAGTTTTCCCGACACGGTTGGTGAACCGCTACGATGGATCAGGAAGGTCAAATCGTCGATGGACTCCAACGTTCGAAGCGTCGTTAGTTCCCCTGGATCTAGGGTGGCCACAAAGTCGTGGAGGTTGCTGGATCGTTGCAAAATGGAGGCCAATATGGAGCCGTGGGCGAGAACCCAGGTTTTTGCAATCGAGATACCAGAGTAGCCTTGCGAAAACAGCGTCGGAGTCTCCGTGGAGGATGAGAACGTTATGAAAACGCTTCTAGGCACATGCATGATGCTCTACTTTTTGATCTCAAGATTTATTCTAAAAAAAAAAGAAAAATAGGAGGTAATCGTGAGTCATCGTTTAACTTAAACACAGTGTTAGAGTTGAGAACCCAGAGATTCTTCCTGTTTTTTAAGGTTTCCCTAGGAATCTCCAGGCGAAGGAGGAAGCGTTAAATAATTAATATTTATAACAGGGATAGTAATTGCTTCCTTGTACCCTTCCCGAGCGAGCCATTGTTGTCTCATGACTTCACGTACATACTCTTATGCGTCTAACTGTTCTTGATAGAGAGATCGAACTAATCAGCGAACACACACGTTTGTAAAATTGTAAAAAAAAAAAGGAAATAATCAAGGAACGAACGGACATCGTGACAATGACTATGTGGGCAGTCGCTGAATGTACCCTGACGCGTGTATTGTGTCGCCAGGCTAACGAGCGATCCATTATCTCTGGGGCAAGGGGAGAAAATAGGATCGTCTTATCGAGAAGTCATTTCTGGTAACCGCGGCATCTCCGCAAACGATACGAGAAAGGAGTCAAGGAGAATTATCTAATGAAAAACGGCAGATGAAAAGAAACAAATTAGATCAACCTCGGGGAACAGAGTCGAGACAATGGTAACAAATGAAATCCAACAATTACAGCGACTCCAAATATACAGGGTCATAACTCCGTTATTATTGCATTTACGAAAAAATGCCAAAGGAGAAAGATAAATGGTTCGAAGAGCACTACATCTGTAGGCCTTTGAATTTTTTTTCGATGCAGCGGTGCATGTGCCATTAACAATTGCATCGTTTCTTTAAATAGAAATGCATATTTTTTTTTATATAGATCGATTCTTTGGTTAATTCTACATAAAAAATGATTAGGGTACCATGGCGAAAAAATTATTAGATCTCGAGATATTTTCAAAAAATGTCTTTATCGAAGAAGATGCTCAAATGCTTCTCCATTATATTCTAAACATTTCTAAATATCTCTAAAAATTATCTGCAGTTATTCTCAGATTCTCTACGGAATCTATGGGATTTGAATAAATTCTATCTTTCAAATAATCCCACAGAAAAATCAGGTGAACGGGCTGGCCAACGTATTGATGTATTTGTTGCGATAACGTTATTGCAAAACTTAGTTTTTAGAAAGTTTCTGTTATGATAACAATATCGAAAGGGTGTTTACCTTTGCAACATGGTCATGAAGTGTTTGAGTATCTTCTTCAATGAAGACATTTTTTGAAAATATCTCGAGATCTAATAATTTTTCGACCATGGTACCCTAATCATTTTTTACGCAGAACGAACAAAAGAATCGATCTGCATAAAAAAAAATATGCATTTCTATTTAAAGAAATTATGCAATTGTTAATTGCACATGCACTGTTGCATCGAAAAAAAATTTAAAGGCCTACGGATGTAGTGCTCTTCGAACCATTTATCTTTCTCCTTTGGCATTTTTTCCGGAAATGCAATATTAACGGAGTTATGACTTGTACCAATTGCGTGGACCGCCCTGTAGATCTTCTATAGAGTTTCTTGTATCTTCCTTTTCTAATTTAAAATAAATTCGATAAGAAACTTCTGCGTTACTTAGTTTCATCGAGCAAACATTCTGGAATTAATTTCAACGAGCGTTTGAAAATCACTGTGAAGTAAAGTGCAATGATTGTTTTCAGTGACCGATTCGAGGAGTATCGCTTATCGGACGTTGAAAAGCTGAACGAGTCCGTGGCGGAGCAGGTAGCGGCGAGAAAAGTGGATTGAAAAAGCGATATCGAGGAGAAGATGGAAAGAAGAAGGGAAGGAAGTTAAAGAGGAGAAAGGAAAGGCGAATATGTTCAAGTTAGACGCCTAGACAGCGTGGCAGCAGCGCCGGTATTGAAATAAAAGGAGAGTAGATTCGCATTTGCACGTGCATGCAAGCAGCACGGGAGCAATATCTGCTCGCTAATGCTTCCTTTTCGTCGGTACGGCGTACTTAACATTTACAGATATTCGTGACAACGGTCGACGATATCTGTTTCGATCTTTCTTTCGTTCCAGATCGTTTTGGAACGATTCTGTAATAATTAGACTGTGGATCTTTATGCAAATTCACATTTTTATTAATAGAATTAATGAAACGGAAGCTTCGCGGGCTGTCTCAACCCCTAAATATAATAATATAATATTTTATATAATTAATTAATTATTTATAATTAATTATAATATATATTTTTGCATATTAAATGCATTCTGTAGTTCTTTGAGGATTAAAATTTCCCATAAATGCATAAATATAATAATTCGTATCTTACTTTAAGTATTTCTTATATTTCTGCATATTAAATGCATTCTGTAGTTCTTTGAGGATTAAAATTTCCCATAAATGCATAAATATAATAATTCGTATCTTTAAGTATTTCTTATATTTTTGCATATTAAATGCAATTCTGAAGTTGTTTGAGGATTATAATTTCCCATAAATGCATAAACATACGCAGTCTGGTAATAATAAAATACCAACAGCTTTGTTATCGAGTCCGAAGTAACGGAGCTCGAAGACGTGGCGCCATTTTGTTTTTGCGAGATAACAGGCACGCCAAAGAGTTTCTCCAGGGACAATTAAATAACCAAAATTTTAACTTGCAGGTGCCGTTACTTTATCTCGACTGCTCCTTCTATTCATCCTTGAGGAGAAAAAGTACCACGCGGCGAGTAATTTGCAACGGGGATACGCAACGTTGAGCATCGTTGAATTATAATTGAGTCCCGATAGAGTCGTCGTAGCTCGGAGCAGCGCGTTGACTATCGGTACGAGTCAATTACCGCGGAGTACGTGGCTAACTGGTCGTGGAAAGTGCATATTACGACAGAACAGTGACTTTCAAAGCGTTTCGAAGAATGTTACACGCGCAGCGGCGGAAAACTCGCGGTATTCCTGCACGGCGGGCGTGTCGAATTCGTTTTGGTCATTGCCATTTACGCCACGAGCGCCAGACGTACAATCATTTCGGAACAGCAACGAATATTCCAACGCTGCGTCTAACGAGAGTGTCTTATATCGATAGAATTAATTTTGGGCGCCTTTGTTGATGAAATATTTTTTGCTACCCCTGGTAGGTGAGCCCCTAAGGTCTTGGACCCTTTTTTAATCATTCTGTATACAGTGAGAAATGTGTAATTTTGTCTAAAAATATTTTGCTTGGCTATTTTCAGGCACGTCCTCGGTTTGATCACAGGGGAAGTTTCGATCGTCTAATCAAGCCCCCGGGTTGGGCGTGAACGTTGATTGGGTCTTGTGTTCATCGATCGGTTATTTTATTTTTAACGCGTCGGCGGAGCTGGGTCAGTTTCGAAGATTATTATCGTGTTATTATTAAAAGTCTTAATTACATGCTTAATATACAAGGTGTATCGTTTTGGAATCGACGATCAGGGGTGTAAAAACAATGGAGAAAGTTGTGGTAATTTTTGTATCCCGAGGATTCTTAAGAGCTATTGGAATCGGTATAATTGATTCTATTAAACTGTTTATAAACAATGTTCGATGACTCCGTGTTCCTCTCAATGGAAGACTAACAGGCCAATCTTATGCCAACTGCTTGAGTAATCAATTGCATGAATTATTGAAAGATGTTCCATTAGATGTTGTACGTTGCATGGGATTTATGCACGATGATGCATCGTCCTATTTCAGCCAAGTAGCCAGACAGTGTTCCAACAGATGGATAGTTCCTGCGTGACCTATTGTCTGGCCTCCTCGTTCCCCGGATTTAAATCTGCTTGATTTTTATTTTTACTATACTCATCAAAGAAGGTCAATACATTAAAAATATTTGAAACACGGAGACCTTTCTGACACGAATTCTACAGGTTCGTAATTAGGCCGAATGGCGGCCATTTTTAGCACTTGTTGCAAAGGTGAGCAACTGCGTATTACTGGATTATAAAAATAGTTACAACTTGGGTACACTTTCTAGTTCTATTGCAGGTACACTAGCACGGAAAACATTGTTGCTTTGTTAGTAGATGAAGACTTATTCAACCCTAATCTAAATGTGACTGTGGATCATATACGTTGGACTAAAAAATAGTTGTCCCTTTACTAGTAGCGCTGCTAGCGGAGAAGCGACGAAATACAACTACTATACCCTGCTCAGGGTATTTCCACCCTTTTTAATTATTTAATCTCATCGTGTAACGGGTCCTTGAATTCGTCTCAGCAGCCATCGTGAGATGTAACAAAATTATGCCTTATTCTTCGCATTAGGAGAAAGCTCTGTCTCAAATAAAAATTTCTAAAACATTATAAAGAGTCTAATTTTATTGCAAAAGCATTTAAAAAATTATTTTTAACTCAACACTACTTTGCGGCGGAAACGTATGTATTCTGGAGTCGTCATATTATACAGGGTGTTCGGCCAACCCTGGAAAAAATTTTGATAGGAGATTCTAGAGGCCAAAATAAGACGAAAATTAATAATATCAGTTTCTTGACTGAGGCCTCGTTAAAAAGTTATTAACAATTAAATTAAAAAATTTCAAACCGTTCTGGAAAAATTATTTTTGGTCGCGGGGGTCAATTACAATCATTTTTAGTGAAGAGACGTACCTGCGAAATCCTACGCATTTTCGAGAAAAAAATTCGTGAAGATATGATATTTTTCGACGGAAAAAGAAAATTTCAAATCGTTCTAAAAAAATTATCATAGATTACAGGGGTCGATTACAATCATTTTTGGTCATTATACATAAACCCGAAATCCTACGCACTTTCGAGAAAAAAATTCGAGAAGATATGAAATTTTTCGACGGAAAAAGAAAATTTCAAATCGTTCTAAAAAAATTATCATAGGTTACAGGGGTCGATTACAATCATTTTTGGTCATTATACATAAACCCGAAATCCAACGCATTTTCGAGAAAAAAATTCGAGAAGGTGTGAAATTTCTCGACAGGAAAAAGAAAATTTCAAATCGTTCTAAAAAAATTGTCATAGGTTGCAGAGGTCGATTACAATCATTTTTGGTTATTATACATAAACCCGAAATCCATCGCATTTTCGAGAAAAAAATTCGAGAAGGTGTGAAATTTCTCGTCGGAAAAAGAAAATTTCAAATCGTTCTAAAAAAATTATCTTAGGTTGCAGGGGTCGATTACAATCATTTTTGGTCATTATACATAAACCCGAAATCCTACCCACTTTCGAGAAAAAAATTCGAGAAGATATGATATTTTTCGACGGAAAAAGAAAATTTCAAATCGTTCTAAAAAAATTATCATAGGTTACAGAGATCGATTACCATCATTTTTGGTTATTATACATAAACCCGAAATCCATCGCATTTTCGAGAAAAAAATTCGAGAAGGTGTGAAATTTCTCGACAGGAAAAAGAAAATTTCAAATCGTTCTAAAAAAATTGTCATAGGTTGCAGAGGTCGATTACAATCATTTTTGGTTATTATACATAAACCCGAAATCCATCGCATTTTCGAGAAAAAAATTCGAGAAGGTGTGAAATTTCTCGTCGGAAAAAGAAAATTTCAAATCGTTCTAAAAAAATTATCATAGGTTACAGGGGTCGATTACAATCATTTTTGGTCATTATACATAAACCCGAAATCCTACGCACTTTCGAGAAAAAAATTAAGCGGACACCTAAAAAACCTTTCTTGTCAGATATAAATCGATAAGCGGTATCGAATAAACGTATTAGGATCGATAGTGAGCGAATTTACCTAGCGTGGTGGCCGATCCGTGGCGTGCCCCAATGCGTGGTCCGGCACCCTCAGCCTCCGAGGCGATACGAACGCGTCGCGACGGCACGTGTACCCGTGGCAATTTCTCCGTCGTTGCGTTCCACGTGTATCCTAAAATTGTCGTTGATCAACTATCTTTTGTTGTCTCCGCGACGCCCACGTTTCCGTCCCCTCTCTCCGTTCGATTCTCGAAACGTGGCGTGGAGGAGCGACGCCGTGTGCGCGCGTGTACTCGCGCCTCCGCGTTGAATCGCGACGAAACGAGCGAAAACGACAGGGGAGAATCGAAAGGTTGAAAAGGGCGTGAAGCGAAGAGGGAAACGAGGGAAAGCGTCAAGGGGCGGAGGAGGAGAGGGGAAAAATAAGGAGTTCGTACCACCGAAGAAATACGTCAGCGGCTCGTTATTCGCAAGGAAGAAGATTGCAGGCTCTATTTCTGCCTGCTCGCAATTAGGCGGGCAGCTGATGGCACCGCAGCCGTGGACGACGTGCTACGGGGGCAGAGAGACCGGGGGGCAGCGATAACGCGGCGAAGGGGTGGCGCAGAAAGGGGTTCCCCCTGAAAGAGAAGGACGCGCGCAACGGAACACCCGCCGAGAGGTGTATATTAGACGCGGAACGCCGCGACGCCCGGATCAGAAGGAATCTATTCGTGGTCGCCGTTGCTGCCATTCAAGGAAGAGCAAGATCAAGGTACGTCCAACGGGGCACCGATTCCTGAACGACGTTCGTTCGTGCTCCGGGGCCCCCCCCTTGGTTTTCGAAACGATTTTCCACCGTTCGCAGTTTGCCCGTCGTGTTCGAGCTCCGGGTACGTCCTCGGTGTTCAGTGTCGAGTGTCGAGTGTCGTGTGTCTGAGTGTCGAGTGTCGCGTGTCGTGACCAGGGAACGGAGCGACGAAACCGGACGAGTCGGGTCGGGTCGGGTCGAATTGAAACGAAAGCTTCCTTCGAACCGTAAAGAAACGTAACCACTGCGAATTATTTAGTATTTGGAAACGGAATACCAATAACGTTTCGTTTCTATCGAGCGACGAGAGGCGAGGCGTACGCGAACCGCGAGGAAAATGAAATTGCGCTGCCACCGTTCCCTTCGACGTTCCTCTACTGTTCTCCGCGGCTCGTTCGGATTGTTTGCGGTCGCGTTCCATTTCGGAGACCGTCGACGAACGAACGGCCGAGCGAATAAACGGAGCCCGTAGCGCGTGTAACGTCCAGCTGTCTGCCCCGGCGAACGGAATGAAGTTCTGTCGCTTCCTCTAATCGTTACTTTAATTTACATCAATTGCATCTTGGCACGGCCGCGCGAGAACGATATCGTCAGCGTTTCGAGCGTGCTCCGGGGGACTCTGTTCGACGAAAACACGCGCTCACAATCCATGGTCGGTTGGAAAACTTCTCGATGCTTTTTGGGCCCAGACCTCGACGGGGTCTTGGGATTTTTCCACCCTTATCGGGTGTGTTTGCTGTTCGCGATACTCAAGGACACCGCGAATATGCGCGATCTTGACCCAATGACGAAGGTCGGCGTTAACAATGCCGATGATGAGGCCTGCGCGTAATTCTATCGAGAGTTAGATGGGCAGAGAATAGAGAGGGTCGAAAGTAGCGGGCGAGGAAGAAAAGGAGGGAGACAGAGCCAACGATCTCTATCGAATAACGAAGGACTGGTTGTTTATCGAGTCTATCCTGTTTCCTCTTCCCAGTACGAACTTGAGAAGATAACTACTCTAACTTGGCGAAAAGATGTCTTGTAGTAATTGTACCGATACCACGATCGACACGTACCGATACCGGGATTAAATTAGACTTGAAAAGTGTAGATGAATATTGCTATTTTTCCATTCGTTAACGGGAACCCTTCAGTACAAAAGATGTATGTAATTTGTAAGGGGCAACAAATATGAATTATAAATAGTAGATATTCGAAGGGGTTGCAGAGGGTTAACTTGGTTTGCTATTGCTTGGGACAGTGAAAGATGAACGGTAGTAGTCAGACATCTTAGTTTCAACTTAATCTTAATCTCGATCGATAGTTCCTTTTGCCAGAATTGACAAGTGTAAAAAGAGGATAGGTCTATCAAAAACCGGTATTACAAATATTGGCTCGTTCCTGGAAACTCTAATCGTACGACAAGTTGAAACGAAAATCGTGCTCTCGATTGGTTTCGAACGATAATCGAGAGTGGTGGAAACAAGCGGCCGACCGACCGACCGAACACCGATCCAGAAAGCTATTCTGGGAATTTGCTACGGAACTCGAAGGCGAGCTACTTTCCGTTTTCAGAGAAGTTGCTGAGTTATTTATAGCGTCCCACCGCGGTACGTTTGTCGGAAAAGGACACTCTCTCTTTCTCCCGTTTCTCTTTTCCCTTATTAAACACCTTTCCTTCCTTAGAATCGTTGCCCCAGACGTTCGGACTCTTACGACCAGTTCGTCAGCGATCGTTAATTCGACGCTGCCAGCCTCGATCGCCGATTCCTTGGATCGAGCAAGAATTTTTATCGAACGCGGAGCGGATGTATCTGTTCCTCGAAACAGAGTCTTCAAGGCGGTCGATTTCTCGACGACACGGAAGTCTTTCGGTCCGCCTTCGATCGTGAATTAAATCACGGACGTTCGAAATCTCGCGTACCGCTGAAAACTTCCAACTTCTTATCGTATATCGGTAATTATGGTTCCTGAACGATACGGTAATTTTCCAGTCGTTAGTCGCGAAAGTTCCTCGGATCGGATAAGAAATCTCGGACGTACGAAGTTTGGACTCGATTTAAAATGAAATTTCCACTAACTAATTAGGAGTACAGGGTTTCGCGATTGGAGTTTCGACCTATGGCACTTGGAGATCCAATAAATCGGATTGTTGTCTTTGTTGACACTAGCAATCACGATGTTGACTCTCAAACTCGCATCTATCATAATTGACTCGAGTACAGCGTTTTTAATGAATCTATATATATGTATTCGCACATGTGCGTATTCCCGTTATAGATACTTTCGTAATGCGATTTTTTCCCCGTGTACATAAATATCGAAAATTTCGGGCAGTTTCGGTTAACGAAATCTCGGACGTCCGAAGTTTCGATTCAGACTTCGCCAATAATTTCAAATAGCGTTGTATATTGATCGTATGGAAGATTTCCCAGTCGTGGGTCTGTAAAGTTCGATTAGAAACGAAATCTCGGATGTACCGAAAATCTCGGACGTTCGAAGTTTCGATTCAAGCATTGCCAATAATTTCAAATAGCATCGATACGATCGTGTATTTCTCGACGATGTAAAATCTCTCGACTTCCACGTATCAAAAGTTCGATTAGAAACGAAATCTCGGATGTACCGAGAATTTGGTACTTCTGGTGGCGTCGCGTATGGATCGTAGAGAACAGTTCCCAGGCGTGAGTTTGTAAAGTTCAATTAGAAAGAAAATCTCGGATGTACCGAAAATCTCGGACGTCCGAAGTTTCGATTGAAGCGTCGCCAATAATATCAGTGTCGCGTATTTCTCAACGATGTAAAATCTCCCGACTTCCCCGTATCGAAAGTTCGATTAGAAACGAAATCTCGGATGTACCGAGAATTTCATACTTCGGTGGCGTCGAGTATGGATCGTAGAGAACAGTTCCCAGGCGTGGGTCAGTGAAGTTCGACGGTGGACGAGATCTCGGACGTCCGAGGTTTCGGTAGTCGCCGAAAAATTTCGTGCGCGTAATCGTGGACGGTGCGAGTAAATGGAGTAACCTTTCGGTCGTTAGACGACACGTTGCACCGCGAGGGAACACACGCGCGTGCGGAGGTACGTCGGAAAGGGCGATGAGGGAGGGTGGGAGGAAAGTAGGTATCGGGGTAGGGGGGAGGGTGTAGCAATGAACGGTTGCGCGCAAGAGGAACCTAGGCTGATCGTAGTCGTTTCGAGTGGCCGCTTGACTCGTACAGGAGGGTCTTTTAACCGTCCATTCGCGTTAAGTGGTAGTCGTACCTACAGAGGGGCACGGCCGTAACAGAAAAGGATGGCGAAGCGTGTGCGTGCTTCGCAGCCCTACACGGCCAGTCCGAGTAGTCAGTATTCACCGAGATTGTCCACTCTGTCACCGATGCTTTGCTCTTTGCTCCGAAACTGATCAATTTCGTGCCCGTACGCGTGTTTCTCTCGTACGTCGACCGTATTTTCGCCGACGCGACGATCGTTCGTCACGCGATTACGGGTTTCCTTTCTCCCGCGGCCGCGACAGCGTTTTCTACTCGCGAACGCCACCCGCGACACCGAAAGATCGCGGCGTTGATCGCCGATCGAACCGATACCGCGTCAAGTGATCGGGGGACGGACGCGGGCCGAGGTACAGGAGTCACGGGGGAAAAAAAATCGTTCCTCCCGGACCCAGGGGGGAGGGGGGGCCTTTTTGTGCGCGTTTCCGTCCCGACGTTCCAGAAATAAAGTTTCGGGACTGCGTGTCGCGGGATCGCAGAGAAAGAGAGAGAGATGGTAGATGAGAGAAAAAAAGAAGCTGCGTTAAGGAGGATACGCGGAGAGGCGTAGAAAAGGGAGGAGTAGGTGTCGGGGCCAGAGACAGACTTGTGTGATTTAGTGCACGACGAATTCAACGATTCGGCTGGTACGAGGAGACTCAGCCAGCCGACGTTAAGCTCGAGCGTGTGAGAAGATTAGTCGGAGCGTGTGTACTGACTGGCACGGATACAGACATTAAACCCATCAGCTCCTCCTCGCGTGTTGACAGTCGTCGATCGCGGCGAAGTTTGCCGTTATGCAACCGAGCCGTTGAAATTTTTTGGGAAAACCATCGATCGAAATAGTGACGAGTGCGCGCGGAGCTGGCCAAATAAGGCCCAGAGACCTTATCGGGACCCGCGTACACCCCGTTTCGCGGCGAGATCGTGAGACTATAGAGTCTCTCGTTGGGTCCTTAAGATCGACGACGATGTTGTCTTGAGCTCACGACCGGATCAGCCGATTTCGATCCGACACGGTGCTCGTCGAGGGAGATGAAGCTGCCGCCGGCGCGTACAATCCACCATGGGGGACAACGACCGTCGCCGCCGCGTTACGAGAAGCCGTGTCAACTTTGCGATCCGCTACGTGAGTTTCGAGAGTGAATGCTCCCGCGAACCTAACCCGAACCGAGAAACCGACCGAGACGTTCGCGGAAAAGTGAAAGAAACGCGCTCGAAACCGCATCCCACCGTCCGACCAGTCGATTTCCCGAGACCACGTCGCCCCCATCGAGGTGATCTCTCGACCTCGAAACATGCTCGAGTTTCGTTCACTCGAATACGGTTCCCCCGATTACTGTTTACGGGACCCGCTATTAACACGATCGGTTGCTCCGGCTAAGGTGGTCTCTTGCGTCGACCTCGAAACATGTTCAACTTTGTTTCACTCGAATACGGTTCCCCCGATTACTGTTTACGGGACCCGTTATTAACACGAGCCGTTTCTCCGGCTAAGGTGGCCTCTCGCGTCGACCTCGAAACATGTTCAACTTTGTTTCACTCGAATATGGTGACTCCGTCGACTCTTTACAACGAAAGTATAGTAAATTGCATTCTCCAAAATCTCAGAAGCCATTTTTGAAATTCGCGACATCCAAAAAGTCTAGTATACCCCTCACCCTCGACCTAAATTTCGACGAACTTTTCGAGTCGTTTGTTCGTCGGTGAACGCTTTAATCGTTTCCAAAGCCGTGTACAAACGGAGGAAGGAAGGTAAACGGAGGGACATGTGCTCGTATCGTGGCGTGCGTTGGCAATGTCGGCGTACGGCGAGATTCGAGTACATGTGCTTTCGGTTCGCGTTGGCGCAATACGGGGCCCCCCGAACACCGTCCGATCATATTTCACGGAATTAGTCTCGAAGAGGAATGTGCAACTTCACGATTTCACGATTCCATTTGAAGCTATTAACCTGTTGCGCCGATGACGCGCGGAACGAGACGTAATCGTTTTAATTGCTATCTGGCCCCGACGATACGTAGTCGGACGTGACTCGTCTCAATGGATCTACTTCGCGTGCGTAATGAATCATTGGCGGATAAAAAAAACACTACTCTCGTTAACGAGTCCGCGAGAGATCCGTCGCGTTACGCAACGAATTGTTCCACCTTGGCGATTTTGTCTCTCGTTATCTGGCAAAATAAACCGAGAAACACGCTCCAGGGAACGAGAAGATACGATTCACGATTTAAACTTCGATCTTTGAATCTTTTTCCTCGATCGTGCAACGTCCTTTATCGGAAGTAGTATCGTTGCATGTTAATTGGACATTAGTATAATTTGACATTGAAAATTATAATCAAGTTCCTAGAAGCTTAGTCTTTAAATGGTGCCAGATGATTTAAATTTTAATTCAATCTCGTCATTTTATATTTTCAACTGCTGTTTAAAAAAACAGCATCGAAATTAAATATCCCTCGTGTCTCGAGTTTGCAAACTTCTGCAAACTTCTTCTGTCGTGAGAAATTGTTTTGTTCGTGGTATGTTTAATTGGGTGACATAATTTCAAAATATTTATTGCAATGTTCCCGAGCATCTGCCCTAAAGTGGACAAGTTAGGTGTCGTTCGAAAGGTCTTGGCTCGAAGTTGTGCCTTTTCGGGGTTCCAGCCCCCCTCTGTACTTCCGGTTCGGAAGTTACCAATCATTCTCTGTTAGAACTATGCCAACGTGTGTACACGTACATATATGTCCACGAAATTATATGCTTTTTAGTTCTTTATCAACTGAGAGAAAGAGCATTTGTCTTTGAAAATGGTGGAAATTAAATTCTATCAAATATTAATCAAAATAGATGTCAGAATATATTATTTGTACATGGAAGCACATAATCGTACAGTGATTATTGTTACTGTTTATCACAGTCTGCAACATTTACATTTGGTTATTAATTAAATTAAATTCCACCAAATATTAATCGAAACAGATGCCAGAATATATTATTTATATATTCTATATTATATTATATTATATTATATTCTATATTATATATTCTATACATAGAAGCACATAACCGTACAGTGATTAATATTATTACTTTTTACCAAAGTCCGCATCATTTACATTTGGTTGTTTTATAAAGAAAACGGTTCGCTGCTCTGTTTTGGTAGCTCCTGTTTGAGAAAAGTCGCGATGGACGGGAACTTTCACGTTCGAGGTTTGTCGAAAAATAGGAAAAGTCTCGGTATATCTTGGAATAAGACGGCCAATGACGCAATGGAGGCAGCTGTGTCGTTGGTTGATGCAACCGCAACGCGAGTTTACGCGAATGGATACCAGACGGTTTTTAGAGCAGCGATCCTACGAGCGTTTCCAAGTATTTGGGGAAAACCAGACGCGGATCTCGACGAACAATAGAAATTCTCGCTACGCAATTATAGTATTTCTCACGTCCACGATCCTCCTCGCGAAAAGTTCCACGAGGCGAACGGAGAGGAATATTTCTTAATTGTACCCCACCTCGAGAGGCCACGATAAATTTTCCTACATTAAAAACACCTCGATTCTTGTACGAGCTTTTCTGAACGATAGCGATCGATTTACCGATAATTTCGTCTAGGGGGAAAAGTTTATAAAATAGGTCTATCGGTAGGAATGTGCACAGTGGTGTTCCAATCTTCGTACGATTTATGGGTTCGATTCCCAAAAGTATTAACACTAGAACCACCGACAATTACAGTGTGTTTATTTGTATCAAGAAAATCGAAACGACAGGTGCGTGAAGAAATGTACAATGCAATGGAAATAAATAACAAATTTATTATCTATAAAATAATTGTTAATCGATATTTTATTTTTTTTTCTATGATCTAAGAAAGCTATTTAATAATAGAGAAAATTCAATTTTTAAGTGGATATTATAAATTGATTATAAGTGTTATTAATAATAGTAAATTTGCAAAAATTCAAAATAACATATTTATTATCTATAAAATAATTGTTAATCGATATTTTATATTTTTTTCTATGATCTAAAAAAGCTATTTAATAATAGAGAAAATTCAATTTTTAAGTGGATATTATAAATTGATTATAAGTGTTATTAATAATAGTAAATTTGCAAGAATTCGGTCGAGTAAATTTTGTAGAGGTTTCATTAGAAATTAGGAGTGGGTCGTTTTGACTGGTTCCGGTGGTTCTAGTGTTGAGGACGAGAAAAGTTGCAACGGCGAGGGAGGCGACGGAGGTTGTTGAGGTTGTTGAGGTTCCCGAGAGGCAGCGAAGGTGGAAGTGGATACGGGAGGTGGAGGTGGCGGAGGTGGCGGAAAACGCCGGGGGAGTTTACAAGAACGCGGGATCCTGATTGGTCAGCGACTCGGCCATATTACGAGCGGCTACAGTCCGCGCTATATAGTTGACGCGGCACCGAACATTCACGAGTGGCGCATCTCTCCGCCACTATCCAGCTTCGAAGCGCGGCTAGAAACGCCGCTCGCGGGGGATAAAGAGGGGGCAGGGTGAATTGACTGTGTGAAAGAGAGAGCGGCCCGGAGGTATGTGGAAGAGATTATGAAAGTGTGGTAGATTGTAGATACAATAGAAATGTATAGATAAATGGACAAATACGCAGATTGGTAGGCAAATAAGACATAGATAGGCGGATATATCGGTGAAATCGTCTATATATATCTAAAATTAACCCTTTAGAATCAAACGTGACTCGAAAGTCACTTTTTTGTCAATATGGATCAAACTGTTTTACTATATCTCAGGCTGGAGTACAAAATTTTTCAATTTATATCTCGATATAAATTTTGTTCAAAATGGAGAAACACATGGGTAAATACATTGGAGGGGTCCCAGACGATGATACTTAACTCTGAATTTTAAAAATTTGATGCTCAGGTTTTTAAACATTTATCGATCCATTTGTTGGGTCCATATAATCAATTATCAAATAAATATTATTCTATAAATAATAGAGTGTTTTGATACTGAATTTTAAAAATTTGATGCTGAGGTTTTTCAATATTTATCGATCAATTTGTTGGTTCCATATAATCAATTATCGAAGAAATATAATATTCTATAAATAATAGAGTGTTTTGGGTAAACAGATAATGAATACGAAATTTTTGCCAAAGTTTAAAAAAATAGAAACATAATTTAACAAACATAAATTTTTTGGTAAAGAGAATTTGGAGTTCTGAAAAGATTTAATTTGCGGTGGTTGTGGATAGAGGAACTAATGTAGTTGGGTGAATAGAGAAAGAGAGATACGGCGTGAAGGAAGTGAAAAGGCAAAGCGAGAGGAGAATCTCGCCCATGGTTTAAAGGCCAATCCGATCGGTTGTTCGGATTGTCACGCACGGCCCACCTGTGCGCGGCGGATCGCGTCGGAGAACGGTTGTCCTTCGATATATCTCGCGTCGTTCGGCCCCGACGGTCGCGACGGTGTCGGAGCCGTAAGGGGGTGGGTGGTCGAGGAGGCGGGCGGGCATTCTGCCGCGCGCGCGCCTTTCTCGAGATCGCGATACCACAGTTCCGCGGTGGTACTTGTCTCGCGTGTTTCCTTCCGCGACGTTTCAGGAATCTCCATCGAAAAAGGAAGTGTTTCTAGTGAGGAAACGTAAGCGACGTGAAAATGAAATTTACGGGAGAACCGGCGAGCGTGAAAACGAACAACCGTGCGCGTCGATTCTGAACGATTCCTCGCGCGTTCACGAAGTGAATCAAAATATAAATAAATAAAAAAAAAAATAATTTAACGTAGGAGAAGAGAGAGAGAGAGTGAGTGAGAGTGAGCAACGAAGGGAGTTTGAGAGAGAAAGGGGCGGGAGGGAGGGCAGTGAGAGGAAGGAACGAAAGCAGGAAAAGAAGACGAGACGACACAGAGGCGAAACCGCCTGGTCGGTGAAAGACGTCGAAAAACTGTGCGAAATTTACGAAAAAAAAACGGTGGATAAAGGAACCTCGGGGCGGCTAATAAGGGGGAAAGGCGAAAAGACGGGGCGAAGAGCGTTAAATGTAAGTCTTTTCTCTACGGTTTGCTCGTTACCTCCGCAAGTGGGACAGTTCAGAGTATCGTTACGCGAGATACACCTTCTCGGTTCGCTCGTTTAACGCGGGCACTCGTTGTTATTCGTGAGAAAGATCGGTAAGTGACTTTTTACTACAACGTTGCACCGGTATAATCGAATACTACGGTCGTAACTATTTATCTAAGAAAAAAAACAAGACGCCGCACGATGGCAGAAACCGTGTTCGTCTTATCGTCGACTGAAACATTCGAGTTACTTTTTTCAAAGTACTGCCTTCGCGCTGCGTCCTGGTAAATTACGTTAGTCTCTGGCGATTTTTGCTATCGTTTACGTAAACATTTTACGGTCTCCCCGATTATTTCTGCGTCTCCGTGAGTCGCAGCGTCGCCGGTGGAACACGTTTCCGTGTTCAGTTTCCCGAAACGCGCGATCGAATATCAGGCGAGACGATCGTTCGCGGCGGACGGTCTTTGAATATCCAAAGGCGTCTGGTACGGAAAGTTTAAACGGAATCGGACGTGTACGAGCGTTGAATTCGACCATGCCGTCGAGAAGGTTAACGAGAAAGAGAGGGAAGAAGCTCGGGAGAAGCAGTGGAAGCAGGGGATCTCTATCTTTAGAGTTCATTCAGAGAATCTTTTACTCAGGGCCGACGAGCGAGGGCCAAACACGAGTTGACTCATGCTTGAAAGACCAACATACGAAGAGGTGGAGGAGACGAGAGAAATTCAGCAGTGTTCCCTCGCCGGGCAGATGTATCGTTTTTGCTCGGACACGATTCGAATCGAGTCGAATCGAATCGAATGGGGAACGGAAGGGCCGCCGGTACAGCCTCACCAAGGGAACTTCTATTTTAAGATCGAATAGTATTTTTCCTAGAATCGTAGATCCACCGAGCAGACCATAAATTCGAACGACAAAAGATCGTAATCCTCCAGCATGGTCGAGCATCGTTTGTTTAACCATTTCATCCGTGGTCGTCGCCATCTTGGAAAAAGAACTGTACGTTATTCAGAGGCTCGTTTATCTTTGAAATTAATTATTTATAAATTCTATCCAGTAGTCAACGATACTTACATTTATAAATGTATAGATATATATGCCTGTTGATATAATTTTCGAATCTTATGGCTTATGACTTTCCAGTTAATGAATTATTACTGTTGGTCCGACTTGGTCTTCGAGCGTTGTTATTAGGTGCGAACTGATGAGGAATATTCTACGAACACTATGTTTGGATAATATTATAGTTTCGAGCTTCCATCTTTTTAATCGTTGACTCAGACGATTCGAAATTTCGACCAATGGCAGAGTTGTCTTAAATTCTGCTTAGTTTCTCTAGCTGTCCCAGGACACGTGTGCTCGAATTCGGTAGATCGTTTATACCTCTCGCGATAACGGTTGCACGGAACAGCTTTACCAGCCGCGAGAACTCTTCTGTGTTTACAGTTCGCGGAAATCAAAGGTTCAGAATAACGCGCCAGCTATCGCGCCACTGACCATCGTTTGCATTCGTTGATCGCGTTCAATCGCCCCCTTAACTATTCAATATTTCCAATTCAACGCGATAGAATTTGATCGACTATCGAGAAGCTCGTTAATTAATAAGTTCAACAAGCATCGAAAAGAATCAACTATCAAAATCGAAGTTTCGAGAATCGCTAACAATGGGTGGACAAATATACTCGAGATCTATTTTACGATTTAATTACAAGAAATCGGAGAAATCGCCGCGCTTATCGTGTACGGGGATAAATAGAACGAGAGAAAGAAATTAGCAAAGATAAGAAACGGCAACGGAAGAAGTCGTAGAAAGAGTAGGAGGAACGCGAAACAACCACCTGTAGCTGATGGCGCGACACGCCTCTCAAGAAACTCGCGCGTGCGTTTTCTCGCAAGCTTCAACCCCCAAAATCCTCGATTCGAGCTCACCGCGTCGTTCGAATTTTCCAAAACAGCACTCAAAGCTTAAAAATCGCTTCTGGAGATCTGTTTTGGTATCTGACGAATTTAACGTCTCATGAAATTTGCCTGATTTTTGGAATTAACGTTGCCAGGAAGCTGTCTTATCTTTATTTACTATACCATCCTAATCAAACGCGGTCCAGACCGTTGAGAGCTCGAAGAACAGCTTTGAGAATCTGTCGGTTGTGCACTTGACTATTCCTGAGACTCGATGTAACGGATCTCGTTATGGACCGTGTTTGATTAGGATGGTTTCGTAAATATAGATAAGGCTACCTCCTCAGATTAATTCTGTTAGAGCAATTGTTCAAAATGCTGTCACAAAGACTCGCCATTGAGTATAAGCGTTAAACGTACGCGTGTCCGACTGGAATTTTAAATTTTCCCGCGTAAACTTATTCATAGTTTCGATCCATTAGAAATTAATTATTACTAATACACTATATCCAGAACAAATACCATTTTAATTATTTAATTATAGCTCGAATAAAATTTAGAGACTTAATAATTTCTGTGAATTTCGGGGAAATCCCCAGTGGTCTACCAGACGCCAACGGTGAGGCAGCCTGTGTTTCGAGCGTCGGCACGAACGGCGCTTCCTGTTTGAAAGGAGACGCGCGAAGACGCGAAAGAATAACCCGGACTCTGTGCAGTATTTACCCACGATCGCGATAGTTGGAAAGCGTGCGCGAAAGTTGCGTCACATCCGCGGTCTGAAAGCGATTCTGGAAACGCGTCTCGCGGATCCGTAAACACCGGCGTGTCGATCTTTTCTTAGACCAACGGCCGCTACGTTCGTCGAGTCCGTGCGTTCCCTCGAAACTATTTAAAGAGAACGGAATGCATTTACCACTGCGGGCGTTTTACAACGGTTCGTGTTACGAGCCAAGCCGTAGCGGCGATTAATCGCGTTAGATCGTGACGCCCGCTTTTTCAAACAACCGCTCGGTCCTCGGTGTTTGATTTTAATCGCACCCCCTTCACCCGGTTCAAAAATAGACTCGAAAGCTCGTTAACTCCGCCGTATTTGCGTCTACGAGTGACCGTTTTAATCCGCGGAACACTGTGAAATCCGTATAAATAATATCGTTGCTTTTCGCCTACGAGTCCAGTCTTTCACGCCATTACCAATCAGATCTATTGGTATTCTTGTTTATCAGCTAGTTTTTATTCCTCTTAGAAACTGAAACATATATTTATCTTGAATGGAGATTCTACGGTACAATTATATTACACTCAAAATATATTTACAAAGAATATCAATTTATACTGTTAAACAGTATAAGAAAAAGGATACGTTGCGTTAGAGTATCCTGCACGAAGATAACCTGTAAATGTGAAAATTTCCAACGATAAAAAGTGGCTGATAAAAGAAGGAACCCATTAGACTTACTTTTGGCTTTCCATTGTATCGCAAAATTTTAAGGATTATCTCAATAACGTAACTAAGAATTTTGGTCGAGTAAATAGATCGATATTTACATCGATAGAATAGGGATATTTTCGTAACCCCTGATCGAGAAAAGATGGCCGCCCGTCGTTCGAGGCGTTAAAAACGGTTGGAAAATCGGTCGGTAGCGTAGAAAGGAAGGGTGAGTGGCGACGACAAAGATGGGAACGAATCGGAGAGAATCGTGTTCGGTTATCGGAACGGAGCAACAGCATACGTAGAGCGAAAACGCGCAGCAAGTCGCACAATGCGGTGAAGCGAAACGAGAGAAGCGAAAGACGGAGAAAGGCTACGCAGCTCGTCGTAATGCGAACCATAGGACGCCAAGCTGTCTGCCCTGCCGGAACGCTTGCTTTGCCCCACTACACTGTTCGAAGCTAATGTCCAATCGCGACGTTGCTGGCAGCGGTGGCTTGCATTTCTCTTGTTCTTGTTTTCTGCGTTCGTTGCGTTTGTTTCTGCTTTTGCTCCTGCTCCCGTTTCACTGTCACCGGACGTTCGCTGCCCGCGTTCGTGTCCGCCATTGCTTCGGGTGGTACCGTTGCCTTCGTCGTAAACGTTTTCACGGTTTCGACGTTTAAGGTTTTACCATCGGTACGCGACGTCGACGTTTCCGTTTACGGTCGCCATTGCTCTCTCTCGCGCCGTCTATTTTCGTAACGACGAAACGTCGATAGGATCGGCGAACGTCGGCCGAACGACGATGGAAACACCGAGAGGTGAAGAGAGAGAGAGAGAGAGAGAGGGGGGGCTTAGAACGTAACGACGAAACGATGACCAGAACCGCGATAGAAGCACCGACCACCACAGAGCAGGCTTTGTCCTACATATGCGAGATAGCAATGTACGGTCTTGCACTTCTCGAGTCTAACCGGGCGGCCTGACCAGCCGGATCGCGTAAATAAATCGTGTGATTCTCCCCTCGCCGGCTTCCTCTTAACCTCCCGAGCCCGGAGAACCATTCCGAGCATACCGAGAAAAGAGACACGCCGGCCACTAACGCCGGGCAAGGTCTGGAGAAACAGTAGTCCCTCTCTTTCTACCCACGAACGACGCGTATTCTTACACGATCGACGCGCGTACTGAAAATCGTCCATCGCTCTCGCGATGCGCGCGCCACAATTTCATTCAAATCACCCGTTCCTAGCATAACCTAAAATACCGGCAAATATCGATATTCGACATCCGTAAATACATTTACCGATAGTGTTTTCGTTGCATTACAATTTTCAGGGACCAAAAACCGATGTTGGTTATAGGGTCCTGCAATCTTTAACACTGGGTTTACTAGGTTAACACTAGATTTCAAACTTAACCTTACTGAACTCATAAATATCGTTTGTTAGCAATTTATGTTGAATTCGATTAATATAATAATACGAATATATATTCTGGATGAAGGAAAACCCATATTTTAATGTAACTGTCGACATAATGAGTTTCAATAAAAACATTCAGCCATTAACGTCAGATTTACGACTCGAATGTTTCAATTGTTTACAGTCTCAGTAATCTCATAGGGAATTCCTAGCAAAGTTAAACAAATACCGATAACAATAGCATACTAAAATATATTCTTCGAGTAAATGAATTTTTAGCAATAAATTACGATTTGTATAGCCTCCACCATATTTTATACAACGTAACGTTAAATAAAATTCTGAATCTGTTCATCTTCCGACCTCCCCATGATACTAAGATCGAATGCAACGCGAAAATCGGAAATACGAGTCTCGAACGTCCTCGAGAGCTCCATCGGGAGTGTTTGTCCCCATCGAGGCGCGTCGCGATGCTCGTCGACGCACTCCTCGCGCCGTAATCGGCACAAAAGATTCGACGATAGGAAAACGGAGACACGAGGGAGAAAGAGGGCGAAAGAAAAGGCGTGTTCGCGCGTATAAAGCTCAATCCGAACGACACACCTGTTGAACATTCCTTTGCAAATACCCGCGCGTCGACTACGTGCGTTACATACGAAGTTGCATACGGACGCAGCTGTGCTTGGCTCGCCTTGGACACGAGCTCGTCATGAGAAACCTCATCTGTTCGGCGAATTCCATGGAAATAAGTTTCATCGATTGTCTCTCTCTCGGTTCCGCGAAATTTTCCTGCTCTCGCCTCTCCGGGCACCAAACACCTCTCAAGATCAATTTTCCGCGCCGTCGCGACAATCGTGTTAATTATTTATTTATTTATTTATTCTTTTATTAACGGGTATTAAACCCTTTAGTACACAGATGTAATATGCAAGGAACTACAGTGAACTTGGTGAATGTAACAAAATAAATTAATTTACAATATGTTGCAAGAATAATCTTAGACTTTCTAATGATTGTTCAATTAAATCTGTTTTAGTGTGTACAAAAATTACACAAGACAAATTCTTAAAGAAATCTATCGAACGCTTGCGAGAGAGACAAGAGCCCGTAGGCCCTCTGGCGGCGAGTACAGGAAGGTGCCGTCAGAATGGTGTATTTGATAGAACTAAATGAATTGAAACGATAAATTCTTAAAGAAACGTTATGGAAATGAATATATTTCTTCGTTCTCAGGGATGTTCCCGCGCGTTAAAATGCCAGTCGCGCGCGTCCATTTTTGCCGCGCGCCGCGTTCGACGAATATTCGAGCGGGGAAAAGTTCGACGAGCCGACCTAGCCCTGAAAGAAAGCATACGTTAGGCGGCCGGCCAACGGGACGACATAGGAAGCCTCATGTTTCGCAACGAGAGGCACGAATTTATCGATCACGAGCCGCGAACGACGCCGCGACCGTTTGCCGATCTTTCTTCGTCAAATTCTATTCTTATAAATGGTTCAAGGTCAGTCGACGTTAAGCCCGACTTGTCCAATTGCATCAGTTGTTCTCTGCTCGTGCGATACACGCGGCGAAGCGAACAAAAGCGTGTCGCGCGGCGATGGTAATCGCCCTCGGCTCGATCGAATTAGCCCTCGAATCGTGCAACGGACTCGTTCTCGCGCGCCACGAAACGTATTATATTTTCTGAAGTTAAAATTTCCGTTTTCTAGGGGAATATAATTTGTCCCGTCTACACCGTCAGTTCGAATTACGGAGATCCGGTTGCGTCGAGGAGTCCCTTGAAAATCCGATCGCACGCGATAGCAAACGATCGATAATCCAGGGAAGTTTATCGGAATTGCTTAACTCTTAATCGTCGTCACGCCGTCGGCGTAGGTTAATAGGACTGTTCTTATGTAATTAACGCGAACGATTGACGTCACTGGGCACTTCTATTTGTGTAGCCTCTCTTCGAGTAACCGACGAATCGCCATTCGTAAGCATTTCAGTTTTTTCATCCCGTCGTACGATTCGACGTATCCGCGAGGTTTCCGCGAAAACGAATGACGCCACGAACGTACCCTCTTTTTGCCGCGGCGTTGTCCCTCGCTCGGCGACGACCACTTTCATGCGAACGCGGCCGTACGCTCGCGATCGGAAACGTTTTACGATCGAACCCGCCCAGAAAGATTCGTTGCGCGCCGGGGAAATCACCGACGACCATAATCGATAGCGGTGAGTCGAACAACGGTGGTCCCGAAACACACACTTTTCAACGAAGAAACGATCGGTACCTTTTACGCCATCTTGGGTGTTCGTAAATTAATATTAAAATCAATTTTCTACAAAGTCGTACGATTTTAGAATCGAAAGCGTTCGATATCGTGACAAATCGATTTTCTGGGTAGATTTTGTTTCGCTGGCTGTTGAAAGCGATCGATCGTAGTTGGTACGCGGTCGCGTTTCTTTCCTACGGACTTATGGTTCAACAAGTTTAATAAGATCCTCGAGGTAGCGGCCTGGGCGTGGATAAGTGAGTGGCAGGGATCAGACCGGACGATTAGGCTATCGCTCGAGCCTCGTAGCCTAGCCGGCGACCGCCATTTTTGTTTCATTTCGTTACGTCTGGCTCTACAGAAGCTTTTGGTGTTTTATAAATATTCCAAGACTTTGGTGTTTCTTCTGATCGTTGTATTGAAATAGTAATATTGAAATAGTAATATTGAATATTTTAAGCAGAGCTAAACTAAGCATAATTGTCTGTACAATGTATCTTATTTATTGTGTCAGTCTGTTAGCAATTGTATGAGTAACAGAGGCGATAAAGTAGAGGAGCGTAGAAGTAACGAAGAATGCGGTAAACGATCAAATGAAGATCGCACGTGGAAATAAATTAATCAAGCCAGTTATCTAGGATGACAGAGGGAACAGAGCAGTTGAACGAGTTTAACGAGCTCGGGAAAAAGTCAACGTTATCGCATAAATTATTAGCCTGCGACGATCAATGCGCTTATTAGCTACAATGATCGGGCGTTTGAGAGATCCGTGACGGAATAGCGAATTCTAAATAGAGACGCGTAGCGGAGGAATCTACGGCATTGAAATTTATAAGTCGCCGGCACAGAAGGGACACGGAATTGGCCATTAATCACTTTAAAAAGGAAGACCGAGCCCGACGATCGATCCGCGTGTTTCCACGGACTAAAGAGATAAATGATTCGAAATGAACTACAGTAATTGTGATCTCTTCTATCCATTGACGTATACAATTTGTATCTCGCAGAACGTGTGTGTTGAACTCCTCGAAGCAAACAATTTCACTGGGCTTGGGAGACTCGATGGAATCGTTACACATTTCAATAATTGCGTTTAGAGATGCAATAAACGTCCAGGGTTTTGATAAATAGGATTAATTTGTAAATAGATACGAGCGGATTCTGCTAGCGTAGTTTATTTCGATCCTTAAATTTCTAATATAAAACAAATAAAGCCACATAGTATATTTTTGGTAAAGAATTTTTTTTCTCAAAAACGCGTAGGAATTCGAGGGTTTGTCTATTCATAAAAAATGATTGCAATCGACCAACGCAACTAAAAATAATTTTTTCAGAACGATTTGAAATTTTATAATTTTGCCGAAAAATTTGTCCATCTTCCTGAATTTTTTTCTCGAAAGTGCGTAGGATTTCGAGGGTATATTTAATCACCAATAATGATTGTAATCGATCCCCGCAACTGAAAATAATTTTTTCAGAACGATTTGAAATTTTTTAATTTCTCCGAAAAATTTGTCTGCTTGTTGAATTTTTGTCTCAAAACTGGGTAGGAATTCGAGGGTATATCTATTCACAAATAATGATTGTAATCGATCCCCGCAACTGAAAATAATTTTTTCAGAACGATTTGAAATTTTTTAATTTCGCCGAAAAATTTGTCCATCTTCCTGAATTTTTTTCTCGAAATTGCGTAGGAATTCGAGGGTATGTCTATTCACCAAAAATGATTGCAATCGACCAACGCAACTAAAAATAATTTTTTCAGAACGATTTCAAATTTTTCAATTTCGCCAAAAAATTTGTCTGCTTGTTGAATTTTTTTCTCAAAACTGGGTAGGAATTCGGGGGTTTGTCTATTCACCAAAAATGATTGTAATCGACCAACGCAACTAAAAATAATTTTTTCAGAACGATTTGAAATTTTTTTTTTCCGCCGAAAAATTTATCTGTTGTTGAATTTTTTTCTCAAAACTGGGTAGGATTTCGAGGGTAGATCTATTCACCAAAAATGATTGTAATTGACCCCCGCAACTGCAAATAATTTTTTTAGACCGATTAGAAACTTTTTTTTTCGCTGAAAAATTTGGCCACCTACCCCCTGTCGATTTTTCTTAAAAATTCGTTTTTGATTTTTAATATTAGGGTTTTTTGATATTATGTATATACCTCCTTTGTCGAGTCTTTCGTAGTCTTTTAGTATAGTCTATTTTGATTTTTGTAATGGAGAGTTGGTGGAGTAGGAGCAACCATTCTGGATGCTGTTTGTTTATTGATCTCTTCACCTCTTTTGTCGAGTCTTTCGTAGTCTTTTAGTGTGGTCTATTTTGATTTTTGAAATGGAGATTTGGTGGAATAGGAGCAACTATTCTGGATGCTGTTTGTTTATTGATCTCTTCACCTCCTTTGCCAGGTCTTTCATAGTCGTTGGATGAGAATGGAAGGCAGTTCCGGTCCCCTGCTGGTAATAGACATTTTTGCATGTAGGATGGTGGGGTGGTAAGGAACCGCGATCGAGAAGTAAGAAACGTAGATCGTGGAGTAAGGTGGAGGTGGAGGAGGAGGAGGAGGAGGAGGAGGAGGAGGAGGCGGAGAAGAAGAAGAGCTCGGATTCGCATTTGGAATCGCATACAGGCTCCCGCTTCTGTCGACTCAGCCTTTCCCTTCTCGTCGAGGTTACAAACAGCATCTGTACACGTCAGAGCACACCTGGGTGGTGATCTCGTGTATTAAATTATCGTCGTGTTGATCTTACAAGCGAGCGGGAGATCGTTAGTTTTGCTCCAAGATCCCGCGATCGAGGACGCCGAACGCCTCGATCCTCCGTCGTCCGTTCAACCCGCCTATCTCTCCTTCTCCTCCGAGTTCCTCGGCTTCTCCCGACCCCGTCCTCTCTCTACCCCCCCTCCCTCGTCCCCCCTCTGCCAACCCTCGCCCTCCCCCTTTTTCTCTCTTCTCTCTGTCCCTCCTTTTCCTATCCCACCACTTTGATCTTCGATCGTGACCAGATAACCAGCACTTTCGCGGCACTTTCAAAGTACCTCTAGCTACGTACCCGGGGAGAGCCTGCCCAGAAAGTTCTCGAACCTTGTCCGACCATAGATTCCTCGATATCCTTTCGTCTTCTTGCTGTTCGCTTTCCAGCCTCGACCTCTGTTTAGGTATTTCTCCGCAACACAAAACGAATTCCTTTCTCTTCTATACGGCGGCCGATCCCCCGATCCCGATCCTGATTCTGATCCCGATCGAGCGCCTCCGCGGGTTATTCGCGTCTCTCGTGAATAAATCCCGTTGGTCTTACCCTCGAACCGAGACAGTTTCCCACGCGGTTCCAGGAAAAGGGGTAAGGCCCCGAAGGTGCGTTTAGGCGAGACCACTAAGATCGATTTAAAGATCAGTGACTCTCGTTCGGTCCCGGCCGTCTCGTTGTCGCTTGATTTACGACTCCCATCCTTTTTCGAGCCTCCAACGACTCAGCGCCTATTTCTTCGTCTTCATTTTGCCCACCCCGCGTTCCCCCCTCTCTCCCTCCTCGGTGCCCGTCGTTCCGCTCGTCCCTTTTCATTTTATCCCTCCGCGGCGGCATAAGCTCGCGTACCGCGAGGCACATGTTGCATACGCGGAGAATATCGGTGGCGGCCCCAACTGCCTAATTAGAGGGTTCCGTGTCCCGTCCTCCCCATTCTCTTCTTCGCCGTGAACTCTCCGTACGTCGCTTGATCCCGAGGGTTCCCTTTTTTTCTGCCTCCCCGGTCCTTTCTTCCTTTTTTTTTTCCTTTTCTTCCTACCAAGGATGATTCTAAACACCGATCTCCACCTCCGTCTATTTCTGCCCACCTACCTCCACCCCCCCTCGCCCCCCGGGTTGTCTCAGGCTCTGTACCGTTCTCCTTGTCACGCGCGAACGCACGATCGGTACAGGTAAAAAGGAGAATCCTATTCGGAACAACCGGGGCGTTTGACGAGGTCGGTTCGGTGTGCGGGCACACGCACACCGTGCCCGCCGCAAGAATATCACGAGAGTCTCCCCCTCGCACCCCCCCTCGTCGAACGTCCCGGGCGGGAGAAGAGGCCACGGAGTCGCGTGTGTACGGGCGGCGTACCAACGTAGCGGGAGAGACGGACAAACGCTTACAAACACGCGCGGGCACACGGAGAGAGGGACCCCGCGCGTCCTAGCGAGAGAGGGACCCTCGTGAGCTCGTCGAGCAACTCCTTCTCACGATTGAGTCATCCGGCACAGGAAAAGGACCACCTGGTGAGGAGAGCCAACGATGTATCTAACGATATAGACCGTTTCGCCCTCGTGGCTCCTTCCTCTTATCCCCGTCGACCGAACTCGATTCGATTCGACTCGACTCGTCTGGACGTCGTTCCTCTTCCCTCTGCCCCCCGGCTCTCTTTCTCTCTCTCTACGCGTCGTCGATTATTACGTTCGATGCTTTTTGTAATTTCGCCGTGCCCCCAGGGTCGTTCGATAAGCAGAGACAAACGAGTCGCGTTGTCAGAGTGGTCCCAATCCCGAGACCCACAGAATTTAGACTTTTCGCTTCGTTTCGGTCGCAGGAGGTTCGATCGAACTGTTTTTGCAATCCTTGATCATTTGAACATGTTTCTATGAAATAGTTTGTTCGATTCTTGTTGCGTTGACAATGTTCGTGAAGTTTGAAAATGTCTGTACCGAATTTTCTTAATTTTCTTCATCCTTGGATGAACAGTCATAGCTGTGGTATCGATACTTTATTTTTAGTTGGAAATTAACACTCTTGATGGACGATTGAGTTTGAAGAGAAACTCTTTGCAATGGATTCCTCTAAAATACGACATCCGATTTTTTTCGCTATTTTGAATAATCCATCGAGAATTATTATACAACATTGTATTTAGCATTTATTAAAAATGAAATTTGAATCTAAATTGCAAATCCACTGTGATCTAAACTCGTTGAACCTCGACACGATCCAAAGCAATCGAAGTTCTTCGAGAACGTTTTCGGTCATTTTTTTTTTTGGAGGACGACGAATCTTTTAGTCGTCATTTTGCCCCAGACCGTCGTTTTCTGGATTCTGAAAGGTCGAGCAGGCGGGGGGAGGGACGAAAATCGACGAAGAGATCCGTTTTAACCATATGGTTTTCATGGAAACGCGAATCGCGACCGGATAAAAAGCTGGCATCTGGTCACGCGCAAGCATCGACTCGCGTACGTATGTACATATGTATGTATGTATGGGAGCTCCGCGAGTCGTACGGGCATCGGGCGACAGAACCGTGAAACGGTGCCGAAGAGTGTATGGTTTTTTGCTAAAGGGGATTTGCAGATTGCACACCTGTGCGTAGCCTGGCTGAGGAAAGACCTCACCTGTCGAGCAACCGGTCTCCATTGACTTTTTCTTCGTTTACGTACACTCACTTTGCTCTCTGGCTCTCCGCTCCACTCTACTGTCCACTCTCCACTTTCTGCTTCTTCACCCCCTTCCTCCGCCCGCTGTCCTTCGTTTTTCACCCTCGCGGGATCTGCGTCGATCACCCCCTCGATCTTCGACGAGCTTTTCCCTCGTTAATCACCCTCACGGCATCGACAATATTACATTGAAGAATATACTATTCTTTGATAGGATCCAACATTCAGGGACATTCTAGATCATTTTAACCATTGATCTATAGTAAACTTTACATCGAAGATTCTTATTTTAGGTTTTATTTTACTCTTAATTTTGTAGAAATATTGCTCCTTCCTCGATATTCCTACATTATTCAGGAAGATTCTAGATCATTTTAACCATTGATCTATAAACTCTGATCTGTAAACTCTGCATCGAAGATTCTTGTTTTAGGTTTTATTTTGCTCTCAATTTTGTAGAAATATTGCTCCTTCTTCGATAGTATACAATATTCAGGAAGATTCTAGATCATTTTAACCATTGATCTATAAACTCTGATCTGTAAACTCTGCATCGAAGATTCTCGTTTTAGGTTTTACTTTACTCTTAATTTTGTAGAAATATTGCTCCTTCTTCTCGATAGGATCCAACACTCAGGAACATTCTAGATCATTGATCTATAACAAACTCTGCATCGAAGAGTCTTATTTTAGGTTTTATTTTACTCTTAATTTTGTAGAAATAGTGCTCCTTCTTCTCGATAGGATCCAATATTCAAGAACATTCTAGATCATTTTAATCATTGATCTATATCAAACTCTGCATCGAAGATTCTTATTTTAGCTCTTAAGGTTTTATTTTACTCTTAATTGTGTAGAAAAATTGCAGACCAAAGTTAGTTCTGGGTTTAGGATCGTCCAAACTTTTGTGGGCCAGTGAATGCATATTTTAAAACAAAATGGACGAAAGAAACACCCCTTTCTCATAATGTTCGAATTGATATTTAAAAATAGCCAGGCGATAAAAGAGGAAAATTGCAGCGTTATGTAAAGGTCTGCCCCGACAAGTCTGACTAGTAAATTCAGGATTCGAAGCAGTATTTGCGTTTTTTAAGCCCCGGAGAGAGATACGGGGAACTCTCGTGGCGGTTCGACATTTCCTTCGAGGTATTTTCTTACACGGCTCTCGAGTTATGCGCGAATCAATACGAGCCTCGTACGCGTACAGTGTCTTTTTCCTGCTCGACGAAAAAGAGAGTGGCCTGATCTTTACGTAAGTCGATTTGGTTATAGTTGGCCATGCCCACGTATCGCCGCGCAATTTCCGTTCCAGTCGCCATCGTTACTTCGACGAATCAAAATTTTATTATTTATATCAATATGAATCGATCACCCATACATGATTTTCCACTAAGAAATTAAGAAACTTAATTTTCAAGATTCGTTCGAATCCTCGTTAACATTTGTTGATTTGTTATCAGTGATGAATTAGCTGTTTTACAATGTTTTAAATTAAAGTAGCGTTATTTATAATTTATCAGATATTAGGGGTAGTTCCATTGTAAATAATATTCTAATACGTTGTGAGTTCAAAGTGTCGGTCACCGGTGACCACCAAGGCAAAAGAAGTTAATTCTCAAGATGTTAGGGAAAATAAATCTAAATAGGAATTTTGAACAACAAATTGAGTGATTTCCAAGTGTTTAAAAATAAAGCTTCGTTTTATAAACGATAATATAAATCTAGTATCGAAACGCGTGTGATAAACGAATACGAGATAATTGCAATGGTTGACAGTGCGTTAGCAGCGGGATAGAGTTCGTAAAAAGAAGTAAAAATTAGCATTGTTAGCGCTGTTACGCCTAACAAAACACCGACTGGGGATAGGTCGTCGACTGTCCTAACTCGGACCAGCGAAAACTGCACGATCGAAAGAACTAGCAATCTATTTTCCCAACGTGTTTACAATAATCCACGATATTCGGTTCCAAATTATTAATTACTTTTTCAAATTAAACAGCTCCTCTGAAACGTAGCCTCCACTTTCTTGGCACTTTCTCCGAGCATCTGCTAGTGAAATAAAAAGTGCTAGGCTTGCGTCTCTTGAACGTGAAAATTTAATACACGACTTTAACACTGGAAATAATTTTTAATAAAAATTATAAAAAATATACTCGATAGAATTTTTGCAAATTTACTCTGTCTATATGGGTATAAACTTGTATTATATGTATTATACGTTTCTTTAAGAGTTGTGGCGATAACTCGCGTGCTCGCCGCCAGAGGGCTACGCTCTTGTTTCGTCTCTCGCAAGCGTTCCCATTGTCCTACACATTTCTTTAAGAATTTCTCGTTTCAATTTCTTTGTTACAAAGAAATACAGTGTGCGGACAGTCTCGTCTAGTAAAATTCGACATCTGTCTTGATAAGTATATAAGTGGAACTGTTCGAGTTTCTAGGGGGAAAATGGAGGTAGCGAAAGAAAAAATTGATTCGTTCGAGTGTAAGATGTGGCGTTGAAGGGAAGATGGGCAGAGGGGTAGCACGATGCGCGGTAATCGACGGGAAGGGTTAAGGAGGGACGTTAATCGTCGCGCGGCCGCGGATCGACAGCCGATGATCGACGATCGAAGGGGGTAAGAGACGTTTGGAGAGCCGAGTCCCTCGGCTAGTCTCTCTCTCCGAGGCCTGGAAATCCGCAGGACGGTCTTTAACGATCGACACTGAGCGACTTTAGAGGCAAATTATCGGGCCGCAGGCAATTACCAGGTGGGGGTCCGATATAGAGTGAAGCGGTTCCGAGAGTTCCGAGAATCGGTCCGTGGCTAAAAATAAGATCCCACCCGGGAGCGGTGATTATGTTCCGAAAAAAGAGAACTGGGCGAAACGCTCTCCTTCAGCGTGCGCAGGTGCCGCCGATGAGACGAATAAAAAAGGACCAGAGTAAGAGAGAGAGAAGAGAACCCGTGAGGAGAGGAGAGCTCCTCCGTGTGGTGTGTTGGAGAATCTCGCGTTGCCCCGCATCGCCACGGCATAAGAAGGTCCCCCTCGTACCTTGCATTGCTATGCAGTACCGTGCCGTGCCGTGCCGCTCTGCGCTTCGGCTCCGCTTAATGAAGTTGTCGGTTCAGGACGTTTACAGGTGGGGCCTACCTGCGTGTGGTCCATTCACAGCGACTGCCGCGGGACTGGTTAGGAGCGCTTTACATCTTTACTTTTACCTCTCGAACCGCTTCGTGTGTCCGCCCGGTACCTCGACCGGAGCACCCTGCGTGCACCGCAGGCTACACCGATCCTCCTCGTCATCCTCCTTCGTCCTCCTCGTTGTTGTCGTTGTTATCTTCACGGTTGTCTCTCCCTGTCCTCGGCGGTAGTTGCCAAAACCCCGCTATTACGATCACCCAGCTAACGATTTCGAGACTCCACGACTTACAAACCTCCGCAAAAAGGGGCAAATTTTCTTCAAATTCGGTGCTCCTCAGACGGTTGCTATCTCTGTTGCAATCAATATTCCAACTTTTCTACTGCAAATTTTTCATTCTGGTCTTCTATATGTTCGAGAATTTTTTATATAATCTTTCAGTTATCTTGTTTCGAGTCTTTCGACGACTTTCTCAGCAATTATTGCTACGTCCGTTGCAATCAATATTCCTACTTTTCTACTGCAAATTTTTCATTCTGGTCTTCTATATGGTCGAGAATTTTTTATAGAATCTTTCATTTATCTTGTTTCGAGTCTTTCGACGACTTTCTCAGCAATTATTGCTACGTCTGGTACAATCAATATTCCAACTTTTCTACTGCAAATTTATCATTCTGGTCTTCTATATGTTCGAAAATTTTTTATATAATCTTCCATTTATCTTATTTTGAGTCTTTCGAATCTTTCGAATTTTTCGACGACTTTCTCAGCAATTATTGCTATGTCTGGTGCAATCCAACTAGTTTGTCAGTTAGTTACTTAGTTTGCAGTTAGTTAGTTTGTTTGTCAGTTAGTTAGTCAGTTTGTCAGTAAGTTAGTCAGTTTGTCAGCAAGTTAGTTAATTTGTCAGTTAGTTAGTTAGTTTGTCAGTTAGTTACTTAGTTTGCAGTTAGTTAGTTAGTTAGTTTATTCTATTCCAACTTTCCTACTGTAAATTTTTCATTCCGGTCTTCTATATGTTCCGAGAATTTTTTATATAATCTTCCATTTATCTTGTTTCCAGTCTTTTGGTAGATTGACCTGTAACGATTCCTCGCTATTTATACCGAATCATTATGTCGGTTATTTATTCAAGGTTTCTTTTAGAAATCGTGGTGTTTCATTGCACGATGTTACGTCGTTGAGTGCTGTTGCATAGTTCTTGGTTCGTTGAGCCTCTTCCTCGTTTCTTCGTCGACATCGTGTTAAAATACATTCGATCGCGGAAATGCACCTCACGAACGTAGATTCTTTTTCCTCTTTCTTGGGAAGACTTTTGGATTACGACAAGCAACCAAGTAAAATTTCATCCGGATTGGACAAAAGTAGCCCTAGTTAGAGGCATATCGCAAACACGCAGATTTCCTTTCAATTTCGTATTCATAATTTTCCCCATATAATGCGTAAAATTACCATTGAGAACAAATAGGGAATAACATTATTTGTAAACAAGCTCGACGGAGTAGACTTTTACTGGCAGTATCAACCTTTTCGTCTCCGGTCGAGATTCTGCAGCGAAGTGAAATAGACGGATCGTTAGCTTATTTCGCATGATTGCATCTGCTGTAATGGATAATGCGGATAATGATAGAAAATGATCCCGAAGGAGAACCGACCCATTTCAGCGAAGAAGCATATTGGACGGAAAGTTTTTCAAAACAATTTGTCGAAAGCAATGGCGATGATTGGGTTACGGCATACTAGTTTCTTCTTGTTAAACGAATTAACGGAAAAAGAGACATTTTATACATCAATAGAAACGAAACGCTAAATATTAAAAAATGGCGCGTAAATTTCCTCTTTGCTCGGTCCGGATGGTTTCCGTTTTTAAGACGTTTGTTTCTTTTTATTTTTTCCATTTTAGCGAAGAAGCATATTGGACCGAAAGTTTTTCAAAACAATTTGTCGAAAGCAATGGCGATGATTGGGTTACGGCATACTAGTTTCTTCTTGTTAAACCAGTTAAAGGAAAAAGAGATACTTTACATATCAATAGGAACGAAACGCTAAATATTTAAAAATGGCGCGTAAATTTCCTTTTTGCTTGGTCCCGTTGGTTTCTGTTTTTAAGACGTTTGTTTCTTTTTATTTTTTTCCAGACTATGCATCGACAACAGAGGCTTCGATCGCCATCGTCGTCTCCCTCGTCGTTATCGTTGCCATTCTCGGCGTCCCGGTCGTCCATCTCGACCGTGTCGCTGTCGTCGACGTCCCCGTCGACGGCCACGTCCGAGCCAATAACGACGCTGACAACGAAGACGGCGTCCCCGTCGTCGTCCACCGCCCTGTCGTCGTCGTCGGCGTGGTCGACGTCGCCGTACACCTGGAGCGTCCAGCAGACCTCATGCTCGAGGTTATCGTCGCTGTCCGGCGAGTCGTCCATCGTCTCGGTATCGATACCCTGCCCGCGACTCGTATCCGTGTTGGCTTGGTCCGTGACGCTGTTGCTGGTGTCCTCGTGCATCGGCCTGACGGACGCCGGGATCCTGAACGGGCATCCTTTGGGTAAAAGGTCCTTTATCGATATCCAATGTAAGGGTATATACGACAAGAGCATCTTCGCCCGGCTGGATCGTATCTGCGAGGATTGTTACAACCTGTTTCGAGAACCTCAGCTGCATCAACTGTGCAGGTAATCATCCGCTACATTTACCCTACAAACTCTTCCAAACTACTTTGCAATCACAAAGGCAAAGAAATGTCTAACTATAAATTTTTTCGTAATCGTTCGAGAACCAAATTTAACCGGAGTACCATAACCTTCCAGAGTTGTGGGCCACCTCTCGAGAACAGTGTCGAAGTACATATGTGTGTTTGTTCAGTCCCCGAACAGGATCTTTAGGAAGCACTGATAACGTCACCGCCAAATACTTTGACCGCTTTCCCCCACTACGACGCCACGAACTGCCTCCATATTTAAGAGAAAGCGTTATAGTCCTGGGATCAGCGATTCTTAACCTCAAACTTTCCCCATTTCTCGTTATTAAACTACAAATTTTTATGCATTTATTATAAAAATTTTAAACACTTAAAATAGCTTATAATTGGAGACCTGGGATCAGCGATTCTTAACCTCAAACTGTCCCCATTTTTCATTATCAAACTACGAATTTTTATGTATTTATTGTAAAAATTTTAAACACTTAAAGTAGCAAAGCTCCTATTTTATTAATTCCATTAATAAAAATATAAATTTGCATAAAGATTCGCAAGTCCAGTCGTCCCAGAGCCACCGAGCTCGAAAAATGATCTTTAACGTTGAGAACCGCTGATGATGGGGTGTCATGGTGGGGTGTCGGAGGTTTGGCGGCCTCTAGCGGCCGAAATATTCGGCGTCGTATCGGGGAACGGTCGTCTTCTCTCGCTGCGAGATTGCGCGCGGCAGTGTGACGCGAATTTTTCGCTCCGTCGGTTTTATTCAGCGAAATCGAACGGTTCCGTTGCGTCATCCGGCGATCGTGTTCGATCGTAGCGCGCCTTTTTCTCGGAAAGAAAGGAAATTCGTTACGTAGGCGCGTTTTGGTTGGTCGGTGCTATCCACGCGACAAGCTTCGACCATAGCCACTGTGTTCTCCCGAACGGAGCCGCGCCCCTTGCTCTGCTTCCTGTTTCGTGCCACTCGCGCCCGACTCTCCTATTCCACGATCGCGATCGAACCGCTTTGCATATGGATCAGAGACGAGCGATCGAATAGAAAAATGCCTATCTAAATCTCGATATCGTCGAAATTCTTCCACGTTGATTTCGTTCGAGTAACAAACAAATAATGATAACAAACTACGGTCAAAATCTGTTAGAAAATTCTTCCACGTTGGTTTCGTTCGAGTAACAAACAAATAATGATAACTAGACTGCGGATGTTTATGCATTTATGGGAAATTTTAATCCTCAAAAAACTACAGAATGCATTTAATATGCAAAAATATAAGAAATACTTAAAGTAAGATACGAATTATTATATTTAAGGGTTGAGACAATCATCTACAAAGCTCCCATTTGATTAATTCTTTTAATAAAAATATGAATTTGCATAAAGATCCGCAGTCTAATGATAACAAACTACGGTAAGAATCTGTTAAAAAATTCATCCACGTTGGTTTCGATTCGAGTAATAAACAAATAATGATAACAAACTACGGTTAAAAATGGGTTAATTTCCAACGAAATAGCGCTGAAATCTTTATCGTACAGTCTGTATATCCGGTTACGATGTAATCTCGCAGTTAATGGCGGCCGTTTCCGTGATCTTCGGTGTCTCGAATTCGTCGAAGGTTGTCTGGAAGCTCTCCTCGAAACGTCTCGTTTGTTTGCAGCGTTTCCACGGACCTCTAGGACGAATCGCAAGGCGAACGATACGCCCGCGTGTCCCCCAGGGTCTGCCCGCCTGTAGCGTTTGTATTTTGAAATGTTTCCAGGAAAAACTGCTTCACGTCAGACTACTTCAAAGGATGCTTAGACGTGCTATTGCTGCAGGACGAGGTAGAGAAGATCCAAACGTGGATCAAGCAACTACACGGAGCGGAGCCCGGGGTTTAGGTAGCTTCTTATTTTACGTTTATGATTTCATTTTCTGCGCGTTTTCATTTTTGCATTAGCTTTCCCCACCTAGCCTCGCTTTCCACGGCCATTTTATCCTACGTCCTCTTCGAAATCGGTGCTTTCCGGAACAGGGCCTCCAAATCACTATACTTGCAATATACGATATAACAGATATTATTTATTTATCAGCTTGAGAATTTTCCAATCAATTTAACTCGGATACCTTTAATTGCTCTTTGAAACCAGTACAGTAGAAATTTTAAACGCAGAGATTTCCAAGATTTGAGCCCTTCGAGAAAGCTTGGAGATCACCGATCATGATCCTCCCCCTCTTCGCGAAATTTCAAGCTTTTATTTCTTATATTTTCTTTAACTTGTCTTCCTCGTTCTTCGTTTCTCGTTTCTCGTTTCTCGTTTTTCTCTTTCTATTTTGCCATCGTTGCGTACGTTTGTTTTCGTTGCTCGTCGTCGACGCTCTCGTATCTATCGAACCGACCCAGTTGTTACCCGATATATCGTACAAACGGTTCGCCCAGACGTCGTTCCAAGAATGCACAAAAAACCACCACTCTACGCTGCACCTGGTACACACGATGACACACGAAACTCACGCACGCCGTGTACACGCAATTAGGTAATTTTCCGTCGACCATGCAACAACAGGTAACATTGCACAACACCGGGGACGGGGGCAAAACTCTCATTCAAATATCTCCAGTAAACTGTATATCAAACTTACTGGCTTCGATGAAAATTCACCATCGAAACACAATTTTACAATGACTCTGAAAACCAAACAGCACAAAACATCGTGCAAACATTGTTTTATTTTTGCAAATGGAGGATAATATTCGTTCTTTCCTCTCGATAACGTTGTAAAACATCGTGAAACTCAACGTGTTTTCGTCCAACTTGACGCGCTACATAAACAAGTTATGCACACTTCGGAACGATCGCTCATGTTATATTTAACGTTCTGAAGAGGACCACACTCCGCGTAACACGGCTTAAACAAAGGACGATTCTTCGCCGTTGCCACGAAGTTCAATAAACATATTCGATCCAACGATATCGTACGATTTTTCGAGAGGAAAGGAAAACAGTAGTTCCCATTATTTGACCCTCCGTTGCAAGATTTACGCGATCGAGAAAACGATAGAAACAACACTTGGAAAGTTAACCTTGCAAATTTTTAGGAGATCCACAGTTCAATTGGAAGATTAATTAATTTACGAATAGAAAATACATTTGTATAGAAGAATATTTACATGAATACGTATCTATAAAAAGACAAACTTTCGTATCAAACCTTGAGTAGATATTACTGTAAAAATTCAAGAAAGACGATCGGTTATTCTTCCGGTGTGTTTTGTCGTCCATTATTGAACACAGCTGTTCCACAGACCATAGTTTAGGGTCAAGTATGGCAATAGAGGATCAAGTATGGTAGAACTCGCTTATAAGTTGATACATTACTAAAAACGTAACCAAAAAATTGTTGTCTGTAATACTACTAGCGCCACCATCGAAGAGCCTGTGAAACACGACAACTATACCTGCGCAGGAGCTATCAGGAACACCATAAACTGCATCCTCTGCGTAGGATAGTAGTTGTGTTTCGTAATTTCTCCGCTAACGGCGCTAGTGGAAGGGTAACTATTTTTTTGCCCATTCCTCTTCTACACGAATCCCTTTTTTCGTCCAGCAAGCGTCGTTCTTCGACGCTTTTAAACGCGACGAGCAACAATTTTTGTCGATATTTTTGTCGAACGTATTTTTGCGCGTCGAAGACCAATTTTGACCACGACGCTAACGGAACATTTTTCAGAGAACCGAGGGAAACAGGACGTCCTCGAATATCGCGAGAACGGAGACGACAAAATGTGTGTTTTCCGCAACGATGAAATATTTTTGCAGGTTCTTTGCCAGAGACAAGCGGGACGGCACATTTTTCTTCTCTTTTTTGTGACCATGCGATTTTTCACGCACGACGCACTGCGTCTTGCGGACCGTCGTCCCGCATATTTTTATCGAACATAACCGCGACGCTCTTTTCCCAGTCGCAAGCTAATGCATTATACATCCCGCTAACGGATTCGTTTGTTTCGTCGTTTGTATTTCCTCTACGCGGAGTTGGACGTACCAGCGAAACTCTTGCAATTCTTTCATTCGAATAAAGTTCAATCGAACGAACTTTAAAGAAAGTCTAAACGAACGGATCCTAAACATCGAATTCTAAGCACCGTTACCCAAACATCGATCTAGCGACGAAAAGGAAACACAAAAATTAGTTTCTTGATATAATTTTGTCGGTAGTAACAATTGTACTATGGATTTTGCAACGTTCTAGATTAAAAGTCTCCCTTAACACTTTGACCGCCACGTCATCCATATATGGGTGACAGGATTCTTTACTATGGAACTAGAACAATTAATTCTCAGGATGAAATGTTAAAGTTGAAATTTGAACAGAATTCATGAATTTTAGTGAGGTTATAAAAATAAATGGTAAAACAAATTTTAAGTTATGTAGCTTATAATTGTCTAAAATCAAAGTTTTGGTCTGGCAAAGAATTGTATAGTTTTGGTCTGGCAGTCAATGTGTTAATATGTATAACTGCTACCAGTGCCAAATGAGGTTATATTAAGAAACCGATGATTGTGTGGGGCCAGGAGAATATTGAAAATTGTTCATTTGGTTGATCCAATTAATAGTTTCGGGCGATGTTTTCCCAATAGGCAAAGCTGCTTTGGTACGGAATACTTCACAAGCTGTATTCAAGCGTTGCTGCTCGAGGACGAGAAGGAAAAGTTCCAGGAGATGGTCGAGTACCTAGGCCGCAAGAAATAAGAGGAAAAGAGTACAGACGCGCTTTCATCGCGAAGGGTCCGTTTACGACATCCACGATGAATGATTCCAACGAGGTCGACGAAGAACAGTGGGAAACGAGATGCCAGCGACTTCCAGATCACAATCGCGACGATTGTACGCAGACTATTGCAAATCCCGACATTCGTTCACTCTAATTTCCTTCGCGACGTCCGTATGACCGAGAACACTCCTGAACTGGGGATTCGGAGCACGCTGCAACAACAATCATACCTCCTCTTTTCTTTTTCGGAACGATCGAACGCTACGACAAAGACTATGCCAACGACCGATCGAACGGAGGGGCTCGAACGCTTACAAATCGCCGACACCATTGGGTAAATTCTATTTTCGAACAACGAATACAAATTTTATACCCGTTCGATGATTTACCGTGTTCATCAAGCTTTCAATTATGATATTTACTCGACAATTAGAATCGGTGCTTCCTAACCTAAAATATAACGTACATTCTAAATCTTTGCTAACTCGTATTACGTATTTGAATAGATGAATTAAACTGATTGTGAAACTGTTGGTTTACGAGTTATTCTAAAATTTGTATTCGTTATTCGGGAATAAAATTATGGTATGAAACACACTTCGAGAAATAGCCTTTAAAAGGGAATGGACCACGAGCATAAAGATGGCGTGACGAACGCTACCGTTTTGCAGAGACGGGTAGAACTTTATTCGAGTAATAACGATTTATTCGCAATATTCGAATAAACAGATATTTGGATACGCTTTTATTCGTTCCGTGGAGTAAACTGGTAATTCGATATATTAGGTGTTTTATGAGAAACGATCAACGAAGCTTGCAAACCAATATTTAGGTTAAACAGAATAATTCGTGTAAAATATTCCTGGGTAAAACAATTTTGGAACTTTTCCGCATTATAATTGAAAAATAATCAGAAACGAACCGGTGTTCGGTTCGTTTACTCCACTGAACAATTATTCAGATACGATTTTACTCGTCCAACGTACACAGTGACGTAACTGGGAACTCTAGGGCCCACTAAACTTAACAGAATTTTGTTAGAAGAACATTAATTTTCATATAGAATATTTCTGGTGAATCAATGGGATATTTATTAAAGAACTTGTTTAAATAAAAGTAATTGAAATCGTTTTTTAGAAAATGCAGACCCCTAGAACACTTCGTTACGCCACTGACTATGGACCACAATTCGATTGCATAACTCTGAGAGCAATGCTCGTCCAGGAAACAACGAATCGAGAAGAATTATTCGACTGTTCGATCGTTGTTCGTAAGACGAAAGTTCGGCCCGTCTTTGTCGCGTCGTCGCCATTGTCTTCGTCGTTTCCGTTCGTTGGAAACGGTTGTAATAACAAAAGTATGAAAACGAAGCGGTATGAGCGAATCGTACGTGCGATGAACCCATACGAATCTAGTCGACAGAATATTTGCGCTCGCGTATTGCGCCATGTTTTTATCCAATTAATTATTAATTAATTATTTATGTTGAACATCGTCGTCCGTTATTGCGGCGATTAATTATTTTTTATTCTCTTTTATATCGGTATACTTCCTTAGCAAAAATCAACGACCGTACACGTTACTTATGCAGGATATGCTTTCGATAAGTAAAACTAGATAGATTAGATAGAGTCCTTTTATCGGTAATTTGGCGCCTAAATTCTCTGCGATTAAAAATAATCACGCTCGAACGTACGAGCGGGGGCTGTACATGCTTTTTAGACGCTCGTGAAATGAAACTGATGCACAGAATACACGGACACGTTTACACGATTGGCACGAAAAGGGCATTGAAGATGAAAATGACAAATGATAAAAAAAAGAATCCTGAACGACTCGCGGACCGTAATATTAGTAACACCGATCACATTATCTCTATTGTTTCATTTACCACTACCACTGTCGCTGCTACTGCTACTTTCACCATCGTGACCGCTACCATGACTGCAACGACATAACCTATAACGATTCTACGATTGCTATTGCCACTACTACGCCCCCCCCCACGCCACCACTTCTACTAATACTGTTCCCGCTATTTAAGACGAACGACTGTAAACGACGGCTAACGACCACCGACGATTACCCACTGCTTTCTACACCTGTTACTATGTACTAATATCTCTTCTACTATTATCACTATTATCATTATCATTATTAATATTATTATTATTAATATTATTACTATTATTATTATTATTAATATTATTATTATTATAATATTATATTATATTGTTAGTTTATAGTATACTTATTGTTGTTATGACTGCTACGATATCACGGCGACAACTCCGATTTTCGGCAATTTGAAACAGAGCGAAACGAGAGATAAAAGGAAAAGAGAGAAAAAAAAAAAAGGAAAGAGAGAAAAGATCACGCGTCGTTGCTTGGAGGGACACAGTCGACGTGTACCGTAAACATTCGCTCGTAAAACGGGTCAAATGGCGAATGGAGTTATCCGTACGTAGTAGACGTATAGTATTTATTTATTTGTTCACGTTCTTAAATTTTTGAGGAAGGCGATCGTAAAAGCGGTCATAAAACTTATACACGCAACAGCGCACGCACACATCAACGTTCTTCCAAATGCTTGTCGATTAAATGAAAACAACGCGCGACCGGAATTCCTCGTTTCCGCGTATATATATATATGCACCATATATATATATTATTTACGCTCCGATAGATGATCTCCGATTTTTACTCTGGTGGAAAAAAGTGGGAGTTCCCGCGTAGGCGTGCGCGATACGCCAACGGGGAATAACCCTTTTTTTTACATCAACGAATATTATTTAACGCTTCGACGCATTCCCCGGGTTGAGGGAATTACGAACCATTCCAAGATCAGTATTGAAGCCATTCCGACTTCGTCATCGTTCCGAAATCTTTGCCGAACACGCGTAATTCGTTTCGTTTCTCTTGCGCTTTATGTTTCGTTACGCAAACGATCAGTTTATTCGGGCGCGCAATACACGTCGAACGTTTCGCGTGAGAACAAAAAATTACAAAGCAGGAATGAATCTGACCGACGGTCCTGAATTGTTCGAATCCACGAATGTTCCGTGTCAACGACAACGGTTATGCATTTTTTTTTATTCGGTTGTTTGTTTGTTCGGACGCGCAGGTAGAAACGAAAAGAGAGAAGAAAAAAAAAAAAAACGGCTAAGGATGCGTATTCTATTCGATTCGATTCTTGTACAATTTTATATATAATGTATATTACATTATAACTTATGTAATATATAATATATATTATATACTTTATATATATAAATAAATATATATATCAGTACCAACTACGAGCGCGTGCGCGCTCCCGCGCGCACACGCACAAAGTGTAATGTATAAAATGCACGTATATGCATGTAAAAATGCGTACACGCGCTCCATGTACCTAAGCGATGTGTACGCACACGTGTGTACGCGTATGATTATTAACACAGATATTTCAATCTATTCTTGTTTCGCGTGAATAAACAGGTGATTCAAAAATCAACGTCTAAATTTGTTCTTACCAAACTTTTCGACACCCAGTAGCGATGGGTTTGCCCCCTCCAAAAATGTATACATTCGTCCAAATGAATAATTTATACCAGAAATACTTTTAATACCGAATATCGTATTTTGAGGGTTTGGAATTTTAGGTTACGTTTAGCTTTACTAAATCGAAGATGAGAATAAACTGCAAGATTCTATACCTTATTTATATAAAAAATAGTTATTATCTAATAGTTATTATATTAAATTTAGATTAGGTTATATAAAAAGTCGCGGCCACGTACGCCAAAATAAACTAACCTAAATTTGATTGAAGTTTTCTTCGAATATTTCGAAAACTAAAACCGAACGGTGGTCATATGTATGGGGAAAAGTTATTCAAATCTTGTTTCCAATAACATATTTCAAGATCATTAAAATCGATGCTATTATGTCTAATACGACTATTACCAGTAAAATAAATTATAAACAAACTTCAAATCACGCAAGAGTTTTCATAACGAATAAAACATTGTCGATGCATTGTTCGTTAAATAAAATAATAAGGAATAAACATTAAATCGTTCGATCGAATAAACGTTACGAACAAATTGCTAGACATTGATCATACCTGTTACTCGAATAAAATGGTGATCTCTGGTATCGAGACGATCTCACGCTTTACTTCGACGAATAGGGTCCATAACAAAGCTTTTCTTTATTGAGATTTTACGCTATTTCTTGCACTGTGCACACCAGGGTCCGTGAAAGGGGATATATCGTACCTGGGATCAGAAAGGAGGTCTGAATTTCTGGTTCCACGATTTTGGAACTGTATTTTATGCCAAATGATACCTCAAGTAAAAATATAAGAATAAAAATTCGTACTTCCAAAGCAGAAACGAGCAAAATTTTATTCGAACAATAAATTCATACGTACAGCAATTTATTCCATAAAACAGTTAAATTTGTATCCCTTCGTTACGATTTAATTATTTATTTCTATTCAACAGGTAACGAGCAAACGACAGTTTATCTTTTATTCGTTATTCGAGACTTTTATCTAGATAGAAATTTCGATCATCTCTGCTTCAAGGAACTTTGACCCCTCGTACATATTTCCGAAACTAATTCTCGACTAAACCTAAACCCTTTTTGTGACTGACGTCTCGTTACAAGGTACCATTTAGCACAGAAAATTTAGTTTCAAAATCGTTGAACCAAACACGAACAGAGAAAAACACTGATTTTGTGGTTACTTTTTTTCCCGCGATTTTTGCATATCGTGCGAAGGTCAACGTTCACATTTTGTGCTACAGTTTATGGCTAACGAAGAAGGGAAAGGGCCGAAAAGAATTGTAATTCGAGAGACACCGAGTCGTACATCGAGAATATCACCTTTCGAAAATTACACACTCTTTAATTTAAAAATCACTTCAGAAAAATACAGGTTTAACTAAATGAATTCTAGATGGCGCTGTGCGTGTCACTTAATTTTTACGAGAAATATCTCGACTGGTTTGCGTATGCAAATGCCGAGGAAAAATCCGATAAGAATCGAGCTACTTCAACGCTCAACTTCAGTTACAGTATTGTTTCACGGAACAACGTGCTCCGAAATACGAACGATATCCGGTACAGAGTGCGGATACTATTAATACAAAAATAAACTAAAGGCACACGTTACTTGTATGTATAACCGTTTCGTTTCACGCAACGGACAATATCCGATTTTTGACCTTAACAAGAGCTACGAAAAATTAATAGAAAATGAACGTATTACAAACATTTAAACCGTCCACTTGTTAATCCGTTAGTTTGCTTTCGCGAGCTGACGTTGTATTACGTGCAATATCGTTTTCACTGATAAGTTCGTGCTCGTTATAGGAATTTCTTACCTCGAATGCAGTAAGTTTGTGTATATTCACGTATCACTGTCGCACATCACACTTTATGTCTTTATCGCAACAAAATTCACTTGTCTCTTTCACGACTTGTATAAACTTGTCAAGATATCGATATGTCCGTCCTATCGATCTCGATAACGCAGATCGGTTGTCACCGTAATAAGTCGACTGAACTCGACGCGGTGTAATATTTCCAGTCGAGTTCGTTATTATCTACGCCACTACATTATCTTTTATATTCATAAATAATATTATGAAAAAAAAAAACAAGCAAGGTAAGACCTACGCAACGACCGTGTAAATATTCTGCTGAAAGAAACAGGGAAGGAAGGGAGAAAGGGAAACGAAAAAGTAACGACGCTACGAAACGTTCACGCAATTAGAGACTGCGATCGGTTGGGCTTGAGGATCGAATGCAAAAAAAAATGTACATCTAGAAAATAATGTTTCTTGGTACTTTATACATGTTTAACGTATATGTATATGTACACATGTACCCACACGTGTACATATGTACATACGTGTACAAGCGAAATATATTACGAGCCTACGGTGTTAAGTTAAACTTCTAAAAAAAAGAAAGAAAAACACGATATCATGATCAAAGTGATGGTAGAAACACTCCGTATATGCAATCCTTAAGCTAAAAAATTGTTTTTCCGTTTTACAATTTGTACTGTCGCCATAAACTTTACAACTTTAATGAAATACTTAACTTTGGATAATATTTGGAACGCCGACGAGTATTCTTTTCTCGGGTATTACGGTTTTGGTTCGTTCCTTTTCGTCTCGTCGCAAAACGAAAGAGTACGATGACACAGATTTTTAAGTAGCCGCGTAAAAACCTCTCCACGAAAACGTCATTTCGTCGTGGCAGGTTGTTACCTTTGTGCTTAAACGTTACGATTAGAAAAAAGAGAGCACAACACGCGCACGAACAAAACGACGAAGATCGGAGTCACGTAAACCCGGGGCCCAATCCTCGAATGCTGAACACGTTCTATCGTCTACCAACGGTAACTGACGCCCAAAACTGCATTCCTGTTTTTACACCATACATCGCAACGACACAGAAACGTACGTTTTTATATATCTTCACTGTAAAATTTACACCTGTTTCCCATGCACGCGAAATCTGTACAAACATGTATACTCGAGCTGTCCGTGATTGCTGTGAACCCTTAACTCGACGTATTCGTAAGGCTTCTCGATCGTCGTGTTCTACGCACGAAAATAAAAAAAATAAAACAGTATTTTGAAATGCATTTTTAACGGACTCGACGAAACCTGACGTTCATAACGTGCGTAGTAAATGAACTCGACTTACTTGAACGGGGAAATATTGCAAACTGTCGTCCGTGGCTGCGAATTCGTAATCACCGAACATCACAGGCTCGGCGTCGTTCTCGTCAACGAAACCCTGCGCACGTACAATTAGCTAAACCGTAATAAATAAAGAATAAATTAATTACTTACCCAGACATTGAACTTTCTCGGGGCACTCCTCATCTCTCCATTGGGTAAAATTGATTTTGGCGCATGCTCGACCGTGAATCCGGTAACGTGTATGAAACTGCGTAATTTGATCAACAGATAACCTGGAAATCCTTGAAACGCCCAACAAGCGCCCGGTTGTATTGGATTTCCTTGTATCACCGTTCGAGGATTGTTGTTCTCGTGGTACAGCGTGAATGCCAGCACTTTGAAAGCTCGCGTTTTTATATCGTATTTCTGTGTACAACGTGTACTGATAATCTGACCACCTGCGTTAACAACAACGTTAGCTCTACGAAGATCGCCAAGTTTACTACCAACTTACCAGCCGTCTCTAAAGCGTAGTCGACGCGTCCTGTTTTGTCCGCGTCGTATATCCTTAAGGCATTCCTAACTATTTCTTGCATACGCTCGATTGCCACATTGTCGTTACCTTCCCACGATTCGTCTTGAACTGTAATATTATGTAATTGTAACGCGTACGGTGATTTCCAATTCCTCGATTCTACATGCGCATAATTTAAGAAACATCAGCTTACGCGTTTTCGGATCTTTCACGTCGCCCGCGACCATGGAATTTTTGATGACATTGATCGTATGTTTTTTCGATGTCGTGCCATCGAAATGTCCGGCTACGATCGTTTCGATGCGTTTCTCCAAGTCATCGTTACTGATCACGCTTACGTGGGTGTTGCAGCACGATTTTAACTCCGAATAAAGTTCCTTCAACGTTTTCAATTGCAATTTAATGGCTTCGATTTCGTGCGCATGCGCGTCGCCGAACGCACGACCTTCTAAATTCTTTTCGAGTAGCACCATCTTGTTCTGGAAGGAACGATGTACAGGTTCAATCTCGAAACTGTCGCAAACGGTTCTTTTCTACTTACGTTGTACTCCGACCAAACGAAGTCGTTTTCCTTCAATTTCTCGAGCATTCTACTAATATTTAAAAGACGATTCTGCACACGTTCAACGTTTAATTATTATTGAATTCATAAAGCGAAAGGTAGATTAATGGTATCTTATCTTAGAAATCAGCGCAAAATTCTTACAGTTTGGTCAATTGTTCGATGCTCTAAACTGTTGGTTCTGCTGTTTAATCTCTCCGCGATCGGCGTAAAGTCGCCCTCCTTTTCGAGATATTCCTCTCCGAACGATTGCAGTTTATCCGCTGCAAACAGATCCGAGGCTTTCTCGATTTGTCGCGTTATGATTTTGGTCGGTAGAAACGATGTCGATAGATACGGTAGGCACCAAGAACCTGAAAAATTAGTGTGTAGAGTTTGTTAAGTTCTGACGGTTTTATGGTTCGATACAGCTACCGAGAGAAGGATAGACGAAGGGACTCACCATTCCGATGACGTCAAGATATCGATCATGTCCATATTCCCCGTCAAGAACGAATACTCCAATTTTACATCGCCAGTGAAGCAATCCTACTCCATCTATCCTTCTCCCGTCTTTTAATTTATCCATTCGCTAGACTTCATTAATTACAATAAATTTTTTTTACACATACTGTATTAAAATGTTACAAACGTCATTCTAATGAAAGCAAAATTTCAACAAACGCGTTCAACGGCGTATGAACGTGTTTTTACAGATGCCACAGCACCAAGCATACGTAAAGATAACTTTTTCAATGTTTTTCTTATTATTACAGCAGACATACATATTCGTGTGATCAAATTACGTCAAATTATAAAAGATATCGTGCACGAATGCATATATGTACAAATATTCCTATACATGTACACATACGCACACACGCAAACATATAATACGACAGTACGCGTTCACCTCAACAATATTTATAATTTTCGATTAGTAAATGCAATATATATAAGTTACCAAAGTACCATGTTTGGTTAGTAAATTATGCGAACATCAATAATAGGACACCAAAAATATTAAACAAAAGATTAGTAAGCGCATTTTACGAACGCAACGCTGATTACAATGCTTGAACATAGCAACGATAATAAAATGAAGAATCTAGAGAGATGCAAAGTAAAACAATTCTATCTAAGTGCCGTGTTATTACGAGATACATATAAAGAAAGGATTAAATGAACGTTAGTGAAAAATAGATCTCGCGCGGAAACAGTTCAACCCGGCGGTTAATCAATTTATGTTCCAACCAATGCTAGGTGGCATCTCGGGTAAAGACACGTTCACACTAGGTATAAGGTATACCGGTAAATTTTTAAGTTTCTTTATGTGCTCGATAAATAGATCGTTTTTTGAACATGCTAAATTAATTATATCGTTAAAGATGCGATAGCTCGTCTCGGAGATATCATAGGGAATATTGTGCAGCGAATCCAGATGGATAACGGACTGTTTTTTCACGATGTAAAGCCCTGAAACAAAAAGAAAAACAAACGCCAGGATAGGTTTCGCCGATCTCCCCGAAGATGCCACGGCAAAAACTCGATTACGCGGATGAACACGATCGATAAGAAAATATGAATATGAGAACATATATTTCGTTATCAGTGAATCTCTTGAAATGACTTGATCGAAATTTACCGGTCAAGAGAAGCAATGGCAATAGAGCGATCCAAAGGATCAGTGGGCTCCTCTGTTGCGTCCATCTTCTGACACTGGAAAACCGGCTCAACAGCCACGAATCGAAGCAGAACACTTTTACCATAAACAGGTAAACATACTGCAAGCAACGATCAACGCGTTGCCACCAGATTTTATACTTTGCCGGTTCTGCAATTGAAGATAATTAATATTTATAGAAATAAATTTCTCCATAGATATTAATAATCCAGTAATACCGTATCTCTGATATTCGTAAGTAGCGCGATATTCTCTTCTCCTAACCGTCTTTAGCTTTAGAAATTCAAGTACTTTGTTGAACCCGTAGACAATAGTAGCTACGAAACTTAGGAAATATTGCGTTATTTTTCTCCCCTCGTTGTACTTGCTCGATATCGATACCGCATCTTCCAATTCTGTGTCAGAGTCGATGGAAGTCGTGACACCGTACTTTCGAGAGTCTGTATGTTTCAATGGCGTAGCAGAATGCATTAATTGTCTGATACGAACAGAAACAAAAAAAAAAGGAAAATGGTTAAAAATAATTGATTTCTTTTGGATATCGAGCACCCGGTATAACCGTGCTTAAATAAACTACAAACCTTGGTTCCGAATTCGTTGAACTCCTAGGAACTGTGTAAACTACTTCTCTATGCGAATGATACTGTTCGACGTGCTTTTTTGTGTATTGTTGCCGAGATCGCGTATTAACATTAGAAGCGTGTAGCTCTGACGGCAATACGCAACTTTCGTCCATTACTTCCGTCTAATGAGAACAGTTACTACATTATTAAAGGTGAATCGTATAACACGACCGGCCGTATCGTTTTCGTTGTTAGTTGACGGATCGAAATTTAGTACTAAAACTAGCCAAAGTTGAAGGGAGATAAATCACCGAGTCCCTTTGTTTTGAAAAGTACAAGTGAGCTAGAGATAAATAACACGGCACACCGACGTCACAGTCGGTGTAAAAACAAAAATGTACTTGACCGCTGGGACGAGCCAGTTCTGGCGAATATAGCTACCGATCAACTTGCAAAGCATTACAGATAGGGGGCGGTACTTTCCAACTAGCAATTAACAATGAAACTAATCGGGGCGGTCGCGTTGTACGTTACGAAATCTTTATTCTTGTACTGTACTTACTTTACGACTCTGTGTGTTTGTTTCTTTGTCCTCTTCGTTATTCGTCGATACGTAAATACCGCTTTCCGATAGTTCCTGCGATAACCGATTGGAAGTGTCCGAATCCGAATGTATAGAGCGCCGTGACATATTGGGCATTGCTAATACACCAGGTGCTATTTCGTAACGACAGTGAGACTTTTCCGAATAAGTGTAGTCCGTCTTTGGGAATACGCTGAAACGTTTGCCAAGTATGAATATGACAAAATATCTCGAAAGTAATTTTAACAAATATACGAGGTTATAATATTCGAAACACGTACTTCCACCAATCGCCGGCTTGTTTGTAAATTTCATGCGCGGTAGTCGGTCTTTTAGGCACGTCTTCTCGTTTCTCTTCCTCCGAAGAATAATCGCTAGTTACCATTCTACGGGGAGAGTTACTTTTGTACCGCGTCTCAATTTTTCGATTAAAAGAATTATCCTTCTCGTTTTGTCCGTTCGAGAATATATCCCTTTTCACTTTCTGTCGTTCGGACCTGCGCTCCATCTTTCTCGTAGGATTCTCAGGCCGCTTACTTTGACTCTCTACGTAAGACCTTGTTCTGTCGGCTTCCTCATCCTTTTCTATTATCGTATCTATAGTATGTTCGTACGTTTTACTGCTACTACTAGGCCTAAAACAATAGTAAGATTTGAACCAAGAATCCAACGGCAACGGACATATTTTCTACTTACAAGGATCTAGAACCGGACCGTCTGCTACTTGTGGATTCTGCGGGTGTATGAGACCTTTCCCTACTCCGATTTCGTAAATCATAATGGTGTTCTAGAGTTTCCGGTTCTATCAAGGCACGACTGAGGACCAAAGGAGTCTGAGAGCGTGATCTGCTACCGCTTCTTAATTCATAATGCCGCTGTTCATTCTCCATAGCCCTATAGAAAAATATAAATATATATGCTAACCAAGAAAAGTTTGTAGAAACTGTTACTCAAACGAGATCTGCGCGATCTTAAACTATAATCCCCTGTCGCGTGCCTAACATGGCTAAAAATAATTTCTCCCAGCTGAAAGACATCCATTCAAAGTCCTTCCCTGTTGACTCCTATTTCAGGCACAGTTATACTTTCCGTCCCTTTCGCTCCCATCGATTCTAATTTTTTTTGAAAGGGACCTCCCATAGCGCGACCGATCAAGGCTCAACGCGCGCCTACCGAAACGTTATACGTATCGCGTATACATATCACACGAAATTACATGCTTTCGTTCCAACTCTTTCGCTTCGCGCCGCAAAAACGACACACACGTATATAGGAAGCGTGATAGACGAACCGATCTCGTTTGCATCTTAAAACATTCGTACAGTATGTAGGCTACTCGGTGCGACGAATAAATCTCGGTAACACACTTATGAAATAACTGCCACAATTTGAAACAGTTTTTATAACAACGCCTCTTGGAATTTAAATTCCACGGCGATACGACGAACACGTTAACAGAGTATCTCGCGACATAATCTCTCAACGTTCAGTTTTTCTGAAAACATTTCTATTTATAGAAAACTCACCGACACTGTATGAAAGAAACTCGCGATTCTTCCTAAATGATTCGATGTGCCGTGCATTCAGGAAGACACGGTATTGTTCGTCGTGCAAATAAATATTATACGATACGTTGCTTTTCCGTCTTTCCTTTAAACTGTTTGTCAACACTTACACACTCCGCGGAGATTAGTAAATGCAAGCGTGCAACGCGTAGAGAATGATGACAGTCGTACTTACGTGCGCGCGCATCTTACGATGATTCATCCTACGTTGCTCTCACCGTTCTAATGCTCCGCAAATGGTTATCAAAATCACAGACAACGCGTAGTACCCAGTGTATGTACCTACGCGCGTACGATGCGTATGATGTTTTCACCGCGGCGACCACGTTTCTAACCAGGAGTCGCTGTTCTCAAACGTAGAGTGCGCGACAAGGCTATGCACAGGGACTCGCGTATGGTATCAATTTCTCGCAAGATCGGTACGTTAGTAGCGTGACAAGAACTTCCCTACGTCGTATGTCTACTTCACTCGTTGTCCGTGGTACTTTTTATCGTTGCTTGCGATCTGTGATCTGTGCAATGAGCGCGGCTCAACCAAACAACGGACACGTGTTCTCTTATGTTCCAGTTTGAATAAGTCGTGGTAACATGTTTGCACAGATGGAAATAAAACAACAATTGAAAGAGTTGTTAACATTGAAACGTAGTGGAGAATTGGACACGGATAACAAATTTTTAAATCCGAAAGATGAATGTTCTTGGCGGGATTCTATTACTTACGATTGTTTAGAACGTTATGTGCAACATCACGACGATGAAGTATATGAATTCACTAGATTTATAATAATCCTAAATCTTCGATTTAATGCCACCATCCACTTTTGTTTCAGATTAAATTGAATACGCTTTCGCTTATAATAGAATCGAAAAAAAGTACTTTGAAATTCACATCTAGAGAACTCGATATAATTATCTTGTTTTTACGTGTTAATTTTAAAGAGAAATTAGAATTCGTACCCGTGATAAAAAAGGTAAGATTTTTGGTAAACGCAACGAGAATTTTTTAATCACGAATCGTTATCTTTGTTTCGTAGGCTCTGAAACGTATGAAGGACAGTTTAGCTGTTATGAGGCGACAGTGTGTTCAAGAAGAAAAACTGAGAACTCGGTATCAAAAAAATTGCAATCCGTTGGAAATAAAGCAAGAAGTGTTGGACAATTCTTTTCAAATATCCTGTGAAGTTGAAAGGGATATAAATAAGTATTGCAATACTTTTCAATCTCTGTGCAATATGTGTATATGTGGCCCCGATGCTACGTATTGTCGTAGACGATCTTCTTTGCAAATATTACTTCTGATGAAGGATTTGTTAGATAATGAATTCAAACGTATTACCTGGAAGACTCGTCAAGTGAAAATGTTGTTCGATCTAATGTTGTTAGACACGTACGAGACTAATAAAGAAATGGCGTTTAACTTGATAAAGTCGATGGAACCAAGGTTGTTACCATTAGATGATGCGAATAACGTGAACAATATTATTACAGTTGCTATAGAGTTAGGTAACAGTATCAGGCCTATTGACAGTATAACAGCTGCATACATGTTCAAAGTAAGCATGTTATCACCTGTTATACAGAACGTACACGGATTTCAATCGAGTTTTATAAACGTAACGTTGCAACTAGTATTGATTCTATTAAACAAATTAAAGGAAGCTTTGATTCTCGCGAGGGAAAATATAGTATTGACGGTTACTAAACATTCTTTGTACGGCTACCTTTTTTGTATTCGAAATTTGTTACAAGAATGTGATTTTAAAGAAGTAGAACAGAAATTAGTTTGGAAACACGCTATATCGGAGCTTATATGTGTATGTTTTGAACTTAGTTGTGCAGTTTCTTTGATAGTTAACAATTCTTCGCCCGAAGGGCATTTACCAATGGACCTAAATTTACAAACAGTTCGCGCAATATGTGGCGCCTCGTCCGAAAAGGAAGTAGTAACCCCACAAATGGTGCTCCTCTGTTCTTGGCGAACCGTGAAAGAAGTCAGTTTGTTATTTGGCTTCCTAGCCACTAAAGTACCAATATGCGAAGACGATTCTTCCATAGAACTTTTAAACGAGGAGCAAGTAAACTATCATGATTTATATTCACGATAAAAGCAAAAAATGACCATCTTCTTAATGGTGAATAAGTTAGTCTCATATTTTAATAGATTATCAAAATAGGAGAACACTTGGTCACCTTGCTTACCGAAACAAAGCATAGAGGGGCATTCGAACAAGCACACGTAGGCTTTAGTCAGCTGTGTTCTCGTCTTTGGCGTTTGAACAACAGCTTGAGCGAATTGCCCAAAATGTGGTTGCACCAGATATTGATTGCGATCACGGGAATTAAAGAGGAGAATTCGAAATTGTGCGCGACACGGAGAAGCGCGGGCGTACCATTTATGATACAAGTATGCAAGATTAAATTCTATTTTGATCTCATGCTTTTACGAGTCTATTTACTAAACACGAAACATACAAATTTTACTCAATAGGCTTTACTATCTACAGAGCCTCGCCAATACAAAAATACAAAGACGACGACATTCGATTCTGTGATGAAAATTTTGTTAGGATTCACGCAATTGGAAAATGCAAATCTATGGAAGAAGATAAAAACGTTAATGTACACAGAATCAGTGTTCTCGGAATATGAAAACACATTTGAATCCATACAGTGCAATACTGATCATTGCATAGATGGAAGTAGTATTCAAGTCACGGAGATCAAAACTCACGCATTGAATATTCTAAGAGCAATTTTCAGACATTCTAATCTTGCAGAAATAGTAAACAATTACGTAGCAGATGGTCTAATAGCGGCATTTAAAAGTTACGATGCTTTGACATGGGCGGTGAGCAAATTTTAGAACATTGATAATTTCATACTCTAGTTATAAGTAAAATAAAACGTAACAATTTTTACAGGAACGAAACGCGGCAACGTTACTTTTCAGTGCCCTTATTATTCGAATCTTTGGCGTTCAAAGGACGAAAGATCATATTGATCTCACCAACGATAACAAAATGAATTATAATTTATTTTTTGAAAAGTACCCCCGCTTGTTGCCCTTCATTTTAAACGAATTGCAAACATTTGCTACAGCGGATAATACCATTATAAAATCGAACGTGCAATCGATTTTATTATTGTTATCACGATTGTATCATAGCCACAGTTCTGAATCTACCGATAGTCAGTGGAAGGTAATTATGAATTATTTAGTAATGGCATTGTTTAATAGTAAAACCAGTACGCGTATTTCAGATCAATGACCTGGTTACATTAGTTATGCAATGTGCTAAAAGCGAAGTATACGAAACACGTAAACTAGCGGCAAGGGCGCTTGTAGCATTATTAACAGAACGCTCTGTGGAAAATGTTTTGATAGAAATAATGGAAAATGTAATATCTGCAGAGAAAGCTTGTCTGTCATTAAATTTAATGCATGGTTACATGTTACAGGTGTGTACATTAGTGCGTAAATTTCATCCACTTCGAATGATCAGAAAACTTGAAATATTCATTCCTGTTACCTTTTCAGATCTTTGAAATACTGAAACGTTGTAGCCTTGAACATTTTCGATCGTTTAACGTAGATTGGGACAGATTTTTCAATAGAACGACTTGGATCTTAGAAAATTTGGAACGTGTAAATTCTAAACCCTCGTGTTTCTTATTGGCTGCAGTATATATAAATGTTTGTAACAAAGTATGTAAAGTGGATGAAATATATCTGAAGCGGGACGTATCGGTGTTGTCTATGTTGAAATCGCATTTAGTAGAATACGAAGAATTGAAAGAAGGACCCGCGCGAGAAAATTATAAAGTCTCTGTTATTAAATTTATACGATCTATAATAAAAGAAACCCATCCAATTCAACAGTCTGTACTAGTTAGCGTATACGTGCATAGTTTAAGATGTCCAGAAACACAAATTTTTGCATGGTCGACTCTAATGGACGTTATTAACGAAATAACGGATACTGACAAAACAATGCTGTTATTAGATAATGCTATTGAGATAATTCGTTATTCGATACAAGACCTCTATAGATACAATCCAGACTTGCAAGATGCAATGTTCAATTTCCTCTATAACAGCTTGGTATATCTCAATCAGTTTGAGTTGTCTAGCTCCACGAAAACAATGGATATCTGTAAATTTGTGTTAAACGAAATACGACTAAACGATAATAAAAGCAGTTATTGCGAGAGGGACAATTATTTGAGATTACTCGGAAAGTCGTATGTAACTTTAACTTCTCTTGACGACGTAAGTATTTCTTAAATAATGTTTTTGTTTTTTAGGAATTATAAATATACGTGTTTGTTCTCAAGGTCGCAGAAGAAATCTGTCTGGAATGTACTAATGATGTATATGAAAGTTTTTGCGATAACTTTTGGATCGCGTCCTTGAACACAGATTTCAGAGCTTCCGTTTTTCAAATAACGCGAAGCCTTTTCTTAATATGTTACGAACGCGACGAATACCGATGTATGTATAAAATTTCTTACTATTAATATATTCGAACGTAACCAACATATTAATTAAATATTATTAATTAAATATGTTGGTTACAGATGTACAAATTCAATGGTGGACAACAGTGTTGCAATTGCTGCTGGACAACAATTCTGACGTACGACACGAGACGTTTATGTTGATCGATCATATTCCAATACATTGCTCGTTATCCGATGATAATTATAAGTTTTCACGTACGAACGTGCTCCTCGAAAAGTTCTATCAGTGCGTACATAAGAAAGATCCAGAGCTTTTCTGCATCGTGCTCTTTTATTGGGGCATTTCACTGTTGGATGATACGGACTACAAAATGGACGAGACAGACGTAAGTAAAACAGTATTTGAAAAATTCTACTTTATATAAAATATTGGTTTTTTTTTTAATTTTTTTTATATTAGGTGTTCAATAAATGCACCAACTACGATTTTTACGAACCAGTGGAAACATCAAGGGTTTGTGCTCAGTTTTTGTTAGAACACATGGACGACTCTGTAGATAATGTATTATCGGACGACATAATAGAGTGGATAAATTTTCGCTTGAACGTCGAGATTTCAAAATCCTTGTCTTTTAGGACGTACGTAAACAAATATGAAAGTTATCTTCCTAGCCTTGAAAATGAACTTCGCGGCATTTTAGATCCGACGTATAAAAGTAAACTGTTGCAAGTATTGGCATACGAACAATATAAGAAAATACTGTTATAATTTCGAATCTAAATCTATCTCGTGCGATTCGTAACGTTTAGGTACATTGTATAATAAGAATATCTACAGAACGTGTATATAGAATAAATTCAATTTTATATATAAGTACGTTGGATATTTATTCTTTCGTTCAACCTTCCAGCGGAGACATATATGCAAATTTCACGACATAGTCAATTGTTTATAATTTTTCTTTTCTGAAAGAGTCAGTCGAATTATCGTTTGTTTCTGTTTCTAGAATGAGCTTTTCCCTGCAGAATATATCAGGTTGGTTAAATAATTTTGTTGGATTTTTAGTGGTTGTATGAGTACTCTATTGGTATTACATTTTCTGCTTTTTTATTTAAGTTAATTTATTCACGATTCATATGTAGATGTGTTTGAAACAAAATATTAGTAGTCGTAAAATGTTGTATGGCGTGCTTGATCGTGTTGAAACGTTAGACGCTTCCGTTTTTGTTTAACCGAAACTGTAAAATTGAAAGGGTTATTTGAAAATAGAGAGGGTACGCGAAGGTTAGGGGTAACGGTCGTTTTGGGGAATATCCCTATAAACGTTCGGTGGCTAGAGAGTTTAGTGCAGCCGCTTGGCGCGCGTAGTCGCCACGGTAGTGGCTCGACGTTCGCCGACTCGGTACGTATTTCGTGACATTATACCGCGGATCCGTCGGATTTTCGCGTTTTTCGCGCCTCTGCGTCGTGACCGTCGAGTATTAGTGTGCGCCGACGATCTTTATCCGCGTTCAACAAGAGCCAGCATGTCCACGAGTGTTCGGGCAGATTAAAATCGAGGGTAAAAGTAGCGGAGAAGACTGTGGTCGTGCGTGTACCAGGCATGGAGTGGACTCAGTGCGCTCGTTTCAAATCGTTACGAGCCGTTACCGCAGTCCCCGTCGAGCTGAGGTGAGTTCCGCCGACGTAAACACGCGTGATCGCGTTTCAGAAACGTCGTCTCGCCGTCGTGTCGAGCTGTTAAATCGTTCACGTGGTATCTAGCCGTTTCTTGCGCGTACTGTGCCGCTTATGACCTACTTGTTGTGCAAGCTGTCATCCCTCGATTAAAATATTTCTGCCGTGGGACGGGTCCTAACGTACGAACCCTTCGGCCGTTAACGTCGAAGCGGTACTCGACAGCCTTTCTCGGGTAGGTTTTCACGGAAAAAAAGACACACGGTAGAGAAAGGAGAGGCGGAGAACCGGGAGAAGGAGCGTGAAACGGAAAGATCAAGCGAGAGCAGCCGAGAACAAGTTTGAAAACTAGCACTGCCAGTCCGTTGAACATCTGCGATTCCTAAAGTAAGTGCGTCCTTTCCAAACACGGAATGTTAAATAGCCTTCGCGCTTGATCAACTAACGGAGCCTTCTCGAATGATCTTTCTTGACCTGTCTCTTCCTCCGCGGTCCTCTTCCTTCTTCTTCTTCTTCACTCTCGTTCTGTCTTTCTCCACGAGGAGAAAGGTCATCGGTCTCAAATTCATCTTTTGTCCACGCCTTAGGCACACCAGTAGTAAACGCGCCACGACATATTTTTCCGCCGTGCTCAAACTCGTTTTAAATTACCATAAAGTAGTCCGATACCCCCTTGTCCCGATACGACGGAATTCTTTTTCGTAATCGTTCGAATTTCTCAATGTCAAGTTGACGACCCGTTACATCCTGTCCGTGTCTGATACGCAGGGTCCCCGCGTTCGTTGTTCGGTTGCTTTGCCCCGTGGACACGAAAATTACTGATCCGTGACTTTTTTCTCAAAACAATTCGACGCTCGTTACGAGCATTGATTTTTATAGACCGAGCAACGATTTTCTGCTCGCTAACGCGATCTAATTTCACCTGTCGATCTCTACGTAATGTTCGAAGAAAGAAAACCATCGACATATAATTTCGAGCCGGAAATTACATTTCCATGCGTATGAAATTTCGTACTTGGACGATCGGAGATCCTCGTTGCGATTCAGCTTCGCGGTTTACAGTCGATGGTGCTCGTAAAAGGAAGATATTCCTGGTGCTTTTTCGTAGAACAACGCTTTCAAGTCGTTCAGCGCGACGTTCGTTTTTCAAACGTTGTCCACGGGGATTACGTAGGAAGAGAGCATGTCATAACGAGACCATTTGCATTGTTCCGCTTACCGGGCGCTTTTAATAAATGACGATAAGAGAAACGCCGGCACATTTGGTACGGCGTGCCATTTGCATTCTTCCTTCGCGTTCGTTTCTCGTCTTTGTTTTGCCCTCCCCCCCCCAACTGTTTCGCTAGACGTATACGTTCGCTTCCCGACAAAATTACGCGTATTAACTCTTTCTGCGGAATGCACTCGAAGCGTTTCCATAGAAACGAACACGTCGCTCCTTGTCAACGGATAGGGTTCAATTACGGGTTCCGTTCTTTTCATAGCGTAGCAACCATTAATTTTGGAAAATTCACGGGATACGTGTAATTCGAACGAAAATTCTAACCTACAATTTTGTATGTTTTAAATCGCGAACAGTGAACTTGACTCGGGCAAACTGCCATTAAAAAACCAGGTAAATATTGCCGTATAAAATATTGGAAACTGTTTTCAAATCGAAGGTGACAATAACTCGGGTTAACTCGCGTCGACTCGTTCGCTCTTACTCGACTAGTTTTACGAACCTTCTCTTATTCTAGTTCGTAACAGTTCATGCGAGACATCCTGCAAACACGCGTGTTACACGTTAAGAATAAATACATTTATCAGTGCTACCAACTTTTAAGTAGTTTATCCGTTGCAAAACTCGACGACCACGCGTACGCGGAACAGTTACCGGGAAATAAAGGGTTATTTACAAACAGGCCAGAACTCGCCCGGTAATATTTGAACATTGTTATATGGTTCGTGGAACTGACGGACGAGCGTTCGTTATTTACTGTAATATATTTTCCGTTTTCAGTTTATTTTCATTTCTCTTATCGCGACACGCGTCACCGCCGCGCTGGTTATTTTCGTTTTAATTTCGAAAGTACACGAAGTCTTCCCGCATTTTTTCTTCCGTTTCTTTTTTTTTATTATTTTAATTCCGCGATCGCGAGAAACAATTGTCCGTTCAGTCCATGAAAAGGTCGAATATACAACTCACGTGTCACGGGTCTATTTGTTTTATCAAGCCCGCAGCGGCAACCTGCTCTCGCATTATTTTGACAATAACGTCGAGCGACCACGCGAACCAGACACAACTATATACGTAATTTATGCAAAATGCAACCCGTGTACTCGCCTACGGGCGCGCTCCGTGAGCGGGGTCCATTACATTATAACAAAACAATGTTTAACGACTATAATTGACTGTAACTACAGCTTGAATCCGATAAAAACCGGAAAGCAAAAAAGAATGTCGAATTACGCGGGACGCGACGATTTACATAAATCACGCCTTGTATCCAGTTTCGATCGTTGCGTCACAAGTGCATGCGTTTGTTAAACAAAATAATTGTCTCTCGATTATGACGTTTCACAACGAACGGAATGCCGATCGAACACTCGATCGACCGCTTTTCGATTTTCAAACTGTAAACCGTGGTTTTCGAAATAATTTAATTAGAACTTGATTTACTGTGAGGGCTGTACCTAGGTATTTTGGCACCCAGGGTAATAATTCATGCGATAATTTGTTGTATGCAATTTTCACAACATATTAAAGACACGACTACGTTCTTGTTTAGTAGATAAACAACATTTGAGTGGTAGATTTGAAAAAGAAAATGTTAATATTTTTCAGTTTAGTAAAAATTCTAAAAAAATTATTTTCGGTAGCAGGGGTCAATTACAATTATTTTTGGTCAATAGACATACCCCCGAAATCCTATGCACTTTCGAGAAAAAAATTCAGTAGGTCAAATTTTTCGACGAAATTGAAAAATTTCATGTCGTTCTAAAAAAATTATATTTAGTTGCGGGGGTCGATTATAATCATTTTTGGTGAATAGACATACCCCCGAAATCTTACGCACTTTTGAGAAAAAAATTCTGGAATGTGGACAAATTTTCGTCAAAATTAAAAGATTTCATATTGTTCTAAAAAAATTATATTTAGTTGTGGGGGTCGATTATAATCATTTTTGGTCAATAGACATACCCCCAAAATCCTACGCACTTTCGAGAAAAAAATTCAGTACAGGCGGAAGTTTAAACGTTAATAATTTTTCATCAATAAATTGGTGTTCTCGATTTTCGTGTTATTTTGGCCTCTAGAATCTCCCATTAAAATTTTTACACATATTATACGTACGGTAAAGAATTAAAGTAGTTAATTCAATTGTCGCTCTCATAATATGGCGCCCAAAAGGTACGTGTCCCTTTTGCCCCCACCTTGACACGACTCTAACCTAATCCTGACCTCAATATTCGTTTTACAACATTTCACGCAGTTATTTACAAGATCGAGAAAGTTTATATTCGGTGTATCCTGTGACTAACGTTGTTAAGAAGTTAAAACTCGTTAATTTCTGCTTATTCGATCGGTGAGGATAACTTCGACGGTTGGTAATCAGTGTTTCCCGCGTTTTTCGTGAGTCTATGCAACGCGATCTCACGAGAAACTCCGGGTTCCGTCGCGCGCGCATCCGAGGACGCGCACGACGGTAGTCCGTTACGGGACGTTTCGTTGTCAGTTTCGATTCGGCGGCAATCCAACGCGTTAATTTCCCATGGTCGATGGGCGTTTATAATCGTACTACCATATCCAGCCTCGAAACTTCGTGCTCGCTTTCCGCCTTCCGGTCGGCTTTCGAACTACGCCAGGCTGGTTTCCGATTTTACGACGGTACGCTGGTGCGCGTTTTATCGCTGGTCATTGAACCTTCTCTACTTCAGAGAACACAGTGAGTCTATGTTCGAAGCTGTTTCTTTCTCCCTTTTCTACGCGATTGTGCACGGCGGTTGACTGGACCCAAAATATCGTCACGGCTGCGCTTCACAGAAAATCTGTATTCCTTGGAGAGCAGTGCCATCTAACTTCTCGAGGTGAGGATCTCTTAATAAATTATTCACCACTCTCGTAGGTACTTTTGTCGAACAGGAGTACACATGTAGGTTAGCAGAGACTTTCGAGCGAAAAGACTTTAAATATATTGTAGACGAGAGTGTATTTGTTGGACTCTTATTCTTAATAAATTATTTACCACTCTCGTAGATACTTTTGTCGAATAGGAATACACATGTAGGTTAGCAGGGACTTTCGAGCGAAAAGATTTTAAATATATTCTGAGAGTGTATTTATTGGACTTTGTTAATAACTACTATAACGCGACCTCTATGCTGGTCGTAAGCTTATTAAGTAGTTTCTGATAGTTTGTCCGAGATAACTCCCCAGTGGTAACGTTCTTTTTTCTAACCAAACTTCGCTGCGGAAATTCCGCCATTGTTCTCGCGCAACGATGTGTATGGGAAAATAGCAAAAAGCGTCCGCGTTCATTACACCGTGCATCCATAGACGAATCGAATCGTTCGGTGTACGGGCGGCCGCATACGTGACATACATCTCGGGACACGTGTTCAAATTCCAAGGGATGATTCACGACGTGAATATAAGAAATCCTAGTCCGGATTTTGCCTCGAGGCTAGGTCGGACGGCGCATTGAAATTCGATCCCGCCGGCGGGGGGAATGGGAAGGAAATTTTCGGTCGGCGGGGCCCCCGAGATCGATAGAGATTCTTCAAAATCTTAGCGTCGCAAGACGTTCGTCTTTTCTTGCGCAGTTAATTTCCACGGAGAATCCGATACTCGATATCTCCTAGCCTCCGGTAGACTTAACTCTTTGTGGCACAGGATTTCAGATAATAAAATAGTCCCATGTTGCATAGAAATTTTATTGCGTTTTAAATCAAACAAAATTGGGTATATTTTTATTAATAAATCACATAATGTAATAACATAAAAAAATAGTAATAGTTTAATTAAATTGGGCGCAATAAACCTTCCGCTTCCAACAATTGATGAACCTGTATTGTAACATTTGTTGAAGATATTACCAACTGCTTTACATAAATAAGACGAAATATAAACCTATGTATTACGATGCATCAAAAAGGTGGGACACTGTTAATCCCAGCGTGCCCCAAAGAGTCGGATCTTCGCAGCGAAACGTCGCGTATGTTGTTCCGCGTCATTGTTTAATCGACTTACGTAGTCTAATGGTTTCAAATTATTACTATCCTCCTTCACCTGCACCGGAAATGCTCAAGTGCTTTCCTAATGGTTATTAATGACCCTTAACGGCGCGTAGTTCGACGGCGAGATTACGGTGTTCAATTCTGTAATTGTTCTTATTATTTAACTTGGCTTGATTCGATTCCGAGCTTGTTAGAGTTTTGCGCATCCGTTCGTGATTCAAATTGCAGGAAGGAAAGTCAGTGGGGGCATTAAGGTTGCTACAATTACGCTCTAGCTGTTCGTATCGTTTAATTTGGCGGTAGAATTCTGTCCGGTCGGTTTCTATTTTCGTTAAACTTACGATAATGAGGAACCTTGACGCGTATATCCAAACGTGGCGACGCACGGCGGGCAATTTAAACGATCTAAATCGACAAATTTCTTAAGACTACTCACTATTTGTTTCTTATACATATTCATGGCTTTTTAACGATAATATAAACGCATCGTAATATAATAATAATAATAATGATGATGATGATGATATTAATAATAATAATTATTATTATTGTTAACTATTTTGATGTCGAAAATGCTGAAGAAAAAATATTGAAAATTGTTGGAAATAAAATTATAAATCTTTGTTATAAACTTTCTGAAAGATGGACAAGATGTAACCTCAAAAAAGAGAGGTTCTTGAATAACAATAATAATAATAATGATGATGATATTAATAATAGTAATAATTATTGTTAATTATTTTGATGTCGAAAATGCTGGAGAAAAAATATTGAAAATTGTTGGAAATAAAATTATAAATCTTTGTTATAAACTTTCTGAAAGATGGACAAGATGTAACCTCAAAAAAGAGAGGTTCTTGAATAACAACAATAATAATAATAATAACAATGATGTTATAGGATTTTGAAATTCTATTCCTTGTTTTAACCATTCCACATTGTTATGTGGGGCTGTTTCGATAACATTAACATTTTCATTTTATCCAGCTAGATCTATGAGATTAGCCACCGTGTGACGCGTCATAGTTTTCGAAAACGATTTATTAACGATAGTCTGTGATGCAGCTCGGAAGTAAACATTACCGGGGTCCTCCATTGTGACTCACGGTCTTGTTCGAGTTTCGTGCGTGCCAAGGACGGGCCGAAGTCTTGTCGCGTCCTTGCCAATTTTGGAATCCCGATAAGCGAGTTTGTCGTCGGCGACATATCGCTTTAACAAGCGAAACAATTTCGAGTCATCGGTGACGTGGCCGTCTAAGTGTCTCGGTCATGACCTGGCCCATGCCCATTTGAAAAATAGGTAGGAATATGTAATTGCGGTGTCAGGGTCTCTCTACGTCTCTTCTCCGTGACCGATTTAAATTTCTAACGTACAAAATAATCGCTTTTGAATTTCATCCAATTTGGCTCTCCATTATTCCTGTCACACACATCCGTCGTATTATGTGAAGCAAATCTCTGCATATCCTGTTGATGAAACTTTTTGCTGACATGCTTACGGTACAACTAAATTATCGATTAAAAAGTTTCTTTTTTTTTACGACAGACAGGAAGAACATTTTTCTGTTTTATATTATATATCTTATTTGTTTCGATTTATTTGCGTTAAGTAATTTTTTCTGTCTCGTTGATTCGTTATTGGGTCTTCGAATCTGTCCAGTGCTAATTCGTTCGTTTTAATTCATTCACTCTTGCTCGCTCACTTTCACTCACCTTCGCTCTCTCATTCGTTCGATCGAGACTCCTTTCTCTTTCCATTCTCCTGCTCGCGCTTTGACCCGCCCTCTTGGTCCCTCCTTTTAAACTTCTCGCGCCGTTCTTCTATTTTTATCGCCCTTCACACGATTTCCATAGAGGTCCCCTTTTCTTCGCCCCCTCGTAAAACTCTCGTGGTTTCCGACGACTTTTTCCAAAGTCGTGAGCCCGCGGGAATGTATTCGCGTTTTACATTGCTACACGGGACGATATTCCCGTACCGTTATTCCCCGCAATATCGGTCCGATTATTACTAGATATATTCGGCCATTGGCGGAACGTCGGGGTCACGCCGACAGATTCGACGTCATAAAAGAGACCCGACGATCGCAATCTGGCGGACATTGCTTCTTCCCGAACGATCTCATTTTCGAAACTATCCGCGACACCGTGTATATCGTTCGACGCGAAAGAAAAAGGCTCGAGAAATCCTCGACGCCTCCGTCGAATCGGTGACGTCTCAGCCTTCGTGTCGTTTCGAATTGTTTCAAACATCGTGGCAATTTTTCCTTCAATGTCATTGGAAGGTCATCGCGTAGCAATTCGTCGAATTCCTCTCGATATCGTCTACGATGCCACGGAAGTTGAAAACACCTAGTTTCGTTTAAGACTATAAAACTGCCAACGAGATTTTTCTATTTTTTTTCGCGACCGTATTCCGGAAATAGGATCGTCGGAATCTCACGTTTTCCGCCATTGTCCTTTGCCTGGCCGGCTCCACGAGCAACGTGGAAAAGTTGTAATTACGTCGGTCGATCGAAAAGGGTTCATCGGGCGACGGGTCGTCCCTTTCGTTGAAAAGTTTCGTCCCCGTGGACACGGGTACGACATTTTCCCGTGCATTTTCGCGACGGAGGTTCCGTGCATGCCCTTTCTACCCGCAATTAGCATCCCCGATGTATTCGCGTCACGTATCCGCGGGATAGTTTCTTCGCACGCGACTCCACGCGAGACGTCCTTTATTTTCCTGCGTGTACGCGAACGACTGGTCAGCCGGCCGATCGAACGCCACGGTGAAATTGCACGGGAAGCAACACGAAGGACGGATAGAATGAGAAATAGAAACATCTTTGACTGGGAAGGAATGCCAGGCGTCGCGCGACGCCAGAGCTTCGTCTTTGAAGAATCGTCTCGTCGCGTTCCCGGCGCGGGTAGTCATTAAAATTTTGACGACTCGTCATGTTTCGACTGTTTGATGATAATTCCGCTAGGGCCCGCTGCGATCGAGATAAGGAAAATGTACGATTCGCGTCGAATCGAGGTGTTAATGGTAATGTAAATGGTAATTTAACGACAGTACAACGCTTGCTTCTCGTAAGAAGACTCTAAAAGAACGAAAAAGCTACGAGTAATATACACTTTGAACGATTTTACACTTTTACGAACAGAGTCAATATAACGTCATTCATTTTTAATAATACTGGTATGCGTATTCACCAAAAATGATTGTAATTGACCCCCGCAACCAAAAATAATTTTTCCAGAACGATTTGAAATTTTTTAAATTTGACCAAAATTTGTCCACATTCCTGAATTTTTTTCTCGAAAGTGCGTAAGATTTCGGGGGTATGTCTATTGACCAAAAATGATTGTAATCGACCCTCGCAACTAAATATAATTTTTTTAGAATGATATGAAATCTTTTAATTTTGACGAAAATTTGTCCACCTTCCTGAATTTTTTTCTCGAAAGTGCGTAAGATTTCGGGGGTGTGTCTATTGACCAAAAATGATTATAATCGACCCCCGCAACTAAATATAATTTTTTTAGAACGATTTGAAATTTTTTAAATTTGACGAAAATTTGTCCACGTTCCTGAATTTTTTTCTCAAAAGTGCGTAAGATTTCGGTGATATGTCTATTCACCAAAAATGATTGTAATTGACCCCCGCAACCGAAAATAATTTTTCCAGAACGATTTGAACTTTTTTAATAACTTCTCAACGAAGCCTCAATCAACAAATTGATATTCTTAATTTTCGTCTTATTTTGGTCACGAGAATCTTCCATTAAAATTTTTCCCAGAGGTGACCGAACACCCTGTATATATACTTTCTTTTTAATAGTGAAAATTCGAAAGTTTTCGAGCTATTTCATACGTCGTAAAAGAAAAGATATTTCTCGCAACCGAGCATGGATTCAAGAGGGAGCTACTGTACCGCGAAGTGTGGAATTCATAGTCCCGGTAGCGTTCGCGATAAGTCGTTCGACATCTTTCGCGACTCGCGGTCGAACAACGGGCCAAACAACGAATAGAATCTAAAAGAAAGATTTATAGGAGGGTGTTAGGCGGGCCACGCGGAGAGAAAGGCGGCCGTTCTCGGTAATCGAACAAGTAGAGCTCTTCTACCGTAGAATTCGAAGAAGCTACGCGTCCCGTCTTTGCATACAGGGTGTCGAATAAATTACCCCGAGGAGCCGGGCGTCCGTCGGAGTCGGGAAAGAATCGGATTCGTTCTGCGGGGATCTATCGGGCCATAAATAATACATAACAGAAGGGAGGGGTGGATGTGACGAGGCTGACTCGCGGAAAAAAGGGGAGAATCGTCGGGGTGGGACGGTGGAGGATCAGGGTGCCGTGTCGATATGCGTGCCCGGTGAAAATCGCGGCTCGAGACAAGGTGATCTCTCGACGAGAAACGAGAAGGAATCGTGAAACGAATTTTTTTGCGTGGGCGGACTTTGGTTTCCGAGAAAAGCATCGTGGGAATCGTAACGGTCCGAGGATGACCGTTACGTTTATTTTCTACTCGGCGGAGACGAAATTCGACACCAGCAGATAACGATGAGTCTCGGAGTCGCGACAGCTGTAGAAAAGGACATCGAGCAAAGGAGAGCAGATGAGAAAAAAAAGCATTGTATTGTATAAAAACCGTAACCGTCAACGGCAGCTCAGCTAATCTGGTTTTTTTTTAAACGGTGTCTTTCACGCTCCGCTGGCTTCAAGGGGGGATCCCCCCAAGTTGGAAGAGATAGGAACGTTCGACTCACGAATTCGCGGAATCGCGTCTGGGGCTCGTTTCAAGGATCACATTACTGTATTTTCGGTTTAACGAAATAGTTTTGTGCGAGTTGCAGTTAACGAGGAACGTATCGGTCGTTTATTTTTCACGGAACGGCAATTACGCGTGCAACCGCGCGGAATCCGCTCCGCCAGCGGCATTACGCTTTAACCGCGACCGATGGAATTGCGTGGAAACGAAGAACACCGCGCCGTTCTTCGCTACAAACGCGATAACATCTTCTTTTCCAAGATCCCTGCAGGGGAATCGCGGCTCGAGGAGGAACGCTCGCCGGCCGGAATCGGCCGAGTCTCGTCGGTTGACGTTGGGATATTGTCGAGCCACGGCGCTCCACGAGGCGACCGTGCGGCTCTCTTTTAATGCGAGAAGAATCGGAGAATTGTGGTGCCGGGCGGAGGCTTGTTAAAGGTAGATGGAGCTTGAATACCCGTGATTTATGGTGGTACACCGAGTAGAATGGTCGGTTAATTTGGAGGATGAGTTATTGATGATCTCGTCCGTAAATTGGTTTCGATTAATTCGGAGGCGGTTCGAATTAACTTTTCACGGGCCGAGAGACACCCGGGGATATTTTCGACGTTGGCCGAAGGGACTGTGTTCGAAAATGGCTGTCGTTACTCGTTGTAAAAGAAAACCTTTTACGTAATTTGCATCGGTTCGCGAGTATTGGGTAAAATCTGATTGCCACGATTGCTTTTACGAAACATTTTAGCCATCTTTGTTTCAATGTGATTAAATAATGTCTTATGTTTATCGTACTAGGTGATTCTAGAAACTGGGATAAGGTGTACATCAGTTTGAAACGTAGATACAAAAGTCTAGGTTCGAAACGTTGGAAAATTGAACGTTTAAAAAAATGTATAAAAAAACGTGGAGCAAATTTGTTGTGGGACACGTATGTTCGAACGATTTTTTTCTTCGGATCCTTCCGCGCGGAATGGAGCCCTTCGCATTATAACGACTGCGTCTCGGAGGAGCTGGCCAGATTGAAGAGGGCTTCCGTCGCGCCTCGTATAACGCGAAAACCGTTCGAAAGTTAATTCGAAATTTATTCATGGACTCTGCGGGACCACTAGCTGCCGCCTCTATATACGAACCGGGCATTATGTAGGTACATGTGGTCTGAACGCAACGTTCCACGTAGGCCTACTCCGCGACAGAACGAGGGTGAAACTAACCTAAAAAGAACAAACCGTCCTTCTATGAATACGTAATTTTATTACGATTAAGAATTAAGTCCCGCGATCGATCGACGAGCCGTGTTCCTGCCGGCGAACGCCGCCTTAAAATATTATTTCGCTCAATTTTGATTCCTTCGCCGTCCGGTAAATTTGTCGACGGGTTTGAGGTTAGGTCGATTGCGATTATTTTTCAATTTTAGTATTTTACACTAGTGTACAAAATAATAAAACATGATAATCAAAATAAGGTAAGAAATTCATTTCTGATCGTGGGCCACCCTTTGTTAGAAATAGAGCGCCATTTGTTTCTGCGCCACCTGGAGTTCTTCCGACATACTACTATTGTACCGTGTGCCTTTTGTCTGTAACAAAGCCTCGTGCTCATTAAATATGTGTTACTGAGAGGAAGTCGAGTTTTGCTCATTTGAACCCCCATATTCCTACACCCTTTTGGTGTTTTCATGATTAACGTTTCTAAAACCGAATCGCAGTGTTCTAGAATCGTCGTCTCGCGTTTCTGTAGTAGGGAATTCGTTCTCAGGAAGAAGGAAAGAGTCGGTAGACCCAGATACTCGCGAGGTAGCCCAGATTCGAAAAGTTGACGCCGGGGTTAATGTTCGTGGAGGGGGGTGGGGGCGTGAAACACGGGGTAACGGTCGCGGGTCGAATCTGATCGGGGAGATTTACGTATTTCGAGTAGGTATTCAGATTTATACGCCGGAACTCGCCGTTATTGCGGCCGTATATTCTGCCCCCGTGTATCCAGGGGGCGCGACGCTCGGCGTCCAGAGGTGCGCGTTTCTTTCATGAAAACGACAATCCTAAAAGTACACCGTATCCGCGCGGAAAAAGATATCGCTTGCTCGTAAAACCGGCGATATTACGCGAGAGAGTTTCGGTTGCTCGGGAACAGGGGGCAGAAAGGGGGTTGAAAGGGGAGGAGAGATCGGGAGGAGGACGAGAATCCGCATAAAATCAACCTACGTCGATATATATCGACTTCGATGGATTTACAGCGCGGTAATAATAAAAAGCGCCGAATACGAGCGTCGCGTGGACGCTTTATTAAAACGTCGCCGATCGTTGGAGCTTCTCGGATCGATTGGTCTCGCGACCGAACTGTGACACCTCGGGGCCAGAGGTATGCGAAATTTGATCGCTCTTATCTTCCGTCGACAGGACTCGACGTTGGGAATTTTTATTGGAATAGGAGGATCGTCGCGTTTCCTTTCAATTTTGACGAATCGTACGTTCTCAGAGCGGCGAAAAATAATTGACATAAACATTTGTGACTTGCAAACTTGTTATGGTTTGAGTAAGACCATTATTAATAATATTTTAAGACTACATAGTGTAACTTTTAAAAAATGAAAAAGGCATGTAACATCATCGAGATCCCATTCGGATCGGTCTCATAGGTGGCGACACTGCATTCCTCGACAAAATTGAATTGTAAAAATTTCAAGAGTGTTTAAATACGATTTAAAATTTCTTTACGATTCAGTCGTACGTAATTCAATATAAATAATAAGTATTTTCCAAGGATTTTCAATTTCTCCGTTGGATTCAGCCTCGATGGTTTCGCGACGTTTCGAAAGGGATTTGTTGCATGGTTCGGGGCGCAGGGGAGCGCGTAAAGCCGACTGGACGTTTCCTCGGCTGGTCGGGGAAACGCGAAATCCATCGTTGTGTTTCTTCGCGGGCGGCCGGTCAATCGTGGCAGATAAAAATACGCGTTACGCTGCCGTAACGACGTAACACGAGCGCACCTCTGGCATCGAGAGGATCGTTATCGATTACGAGCGCGTTGCGTAACGTTTGTTCATCGAGGCTCGAACTCGCGGGACAGTTCGCGTCCAATGGAAAGATATTTCCGTTCGAGTGGAGCGCCCGGACAGGTTTACTGCGATTCTTTTAGCGTGCGATCGCGGAGGTTTACCGTGGGTATATACCACGGAAGATTTATTTCTTCGCGCTGTCGTCGCCAAACTCGAGGACCGGTCTTCGTTCTACTACCGCGATAAACTTTGTAAATAAATTCCATGGGACCGTAAGTCAAACATGGATCGAATAAAATAAAGCGTGTCGGTGGTTTTTAGGTCGTTCCAACGTGCGAAAAAACGTTTCGTAAAAATGTTCGTCCGTGACGATGTCGCGGCGCGTTTCCTCGTCGGCTCGAGTTTTATCGCGGGTCGAGAGACCATGCATCGCGCTCGCGATAAGATGGAAATAAAGAGACGAGACGAAACACGAGCGAAAGTGGCGGGCAAACGGAAGAAGAAAGGCCGCCGGAGTCACAAAGGGCCCGCTGTTATTTCTGGACGAAGATTCGGTTTCCGGCCGCGCGGCACCAATTTGTATAATTACTGTTTTCTCTGCAAGCAGATTTTCTCTGTTCCCCGGGCGCCCAGAAAAAACTTCGCGGGCTCTTAGGAAAACGACCGCGGGCGTCGGTGCGTCATCGTTCGCCCCTTCCGGTCCTTCTCCCGATCCGTTTCATTATCATAATTGCCCTACGATTCGTCGCGAGTTCAAATTAAATTTATTTTACGTTGGGTGTTGGGTTTGCGAGAAACGAAATAGTACACATGTACGAAACGAGGTAGTGACACTTTATTAATTGAAACACTTTGAGATTACACGGAAAGTACCTTTAAAACGATTTGATAGTATCGCATTAGTTGAGAAACGTGGATGAGAGTTCGTTACGGTCAACTTATTGCTAACGCGGTTGGAACAAGACTGGGAAGATGGCCGAGAACTTGGCCACCACGAGGCATCGATGCATATGATCGATGCGCGCGCGTGTCAATCATGAGCAGACGACCAATTTTGGTGTTTAGCGCATCTTTCTTTGAGCCGATTAGCGCGACGGTCATCTTCCCCATGAGTGCACGAATCGTGCGTGCGTGGTGCTGCCATTGAACGCCGTGGTGAGCCAAATCTTAATTATTTCTCAAGTATACATTACTTCTAAATTTAGAAATAAGTTATAAATACGTTTTTAAGTAATAAATTAACACGGTATAACGGGAAGTTTGAACTGTTTCATCGTTTCGGAATCAGACGGCGAATCGTTCACGAAATAACCATGCAGACGGCACTCGAGAGCGATAGGATCAGCCGGCTCGCGAGTCAAATAACAAACAACGAAAGAGAGCCTTCTGCCGTTTAGGGATGCGTGAGAACTCGTAATCAGCATCTATTCGCTTAAGATAACCAGTCGATTCACGAACCCGATACCGCGGTGCCACGTAACGAACATACGTAAGCGGGGGTCTCGGTACTCATGGATTGGAGGCACGACCGTGAATACACCGAATTAAGTCTCGCACCGCAAACCCGATTCCCTTTAGCGAACAAGACCTCCTCCAGTCCGCCTAACGATCAGACTTCCAACTCCGTGGGGACAAAAGAATACCAACAAAAATGCGTCGCGTCTCAACGTTGAGAATCCCCTTTTAAAAAGCGAGTTTTATCCACCCCCCTCTCTCAAAATTTTGACCTTGATTCAAAGTTAATTAGCTGTAAAAATTGAAGCATTATTCTTGGGTCTTCTTTAAATTCTGATAGAGTTTGACTTCCAGGTCGCTCGACCCACATTTCTCTTTTGTCTCTGGTCAGAACGATCGCTATCACGTTAACTATAAATCCAAGGAAGACCCGTTCCAATCTCTCACCCTACTTTTCCGACGCAGCGATGATAAAGGAATCGTGAACGTTCATCGAAATAGGTCGTGAAAGGGACGCAGGGCCGGGAGTCGCAGGGAGCGCAATTTGGCAGCTACTTCTTCCTGTTCTGCGGGCGTCTCTTTGCGGCGGACGTCTCGCTCTCGCGGTAATTGCAGAACGGGACGTTACACGGCTCCACCCCTCCATCCGGTTTTTCATTTAGCCCCTTTTAGCGTCGACCTTAAAATAAACTTTGTAGCCCTGCGACTTCGTCGTCGTCGTCGTCGTCGTCGTCGTCGTTGTCGTCGTTTCCCGCGGCTCTCTGTAGCTTTCTCCGCGATCCTCCCTCCTCCCTTTGGCTCTGGGCGCCTCGTCAGTCGGTCGAAGAACTGCGTCGAGGAAATGAAAGAGGGAGAGAGGGGGGTGGTGCGCCGCTTCGAGAGACACCCCAAAGAGTTACAGCTTTCAATTTAGTAGTGCAAACACTCGCCGCGAGTTAATATCTGCCTTCCATTTCCTGGCCTAACCTCGTCACCGTGGGGCCCCGCGAACAAACTACGCGAAAGTTGTCGCCGCTCGTTTGCCCGGTTACGACGACCAGACGACGGAGGAATCCTCTTCGCCGGCGGAACGATTAAATCGGTATAAATCGCGACCGTAATCCCGGGTAACCTGGTCGCAACGACGGTGGAAACTCGGTGGACGGGAGAGGACGATCACGCGCCTTATTACTATCTCGTTGACGCAAATTGGATACCGACTGCGAAGTCCAGGTGATCAGCGCGATGACGCGTTGCAAACCTTTGATTTCTCTTGCTCGACTTTGAGAGGATTTGTGAGTCACAGGAACGCTACTGTGTGTTTTTGTTACGAGCGATTAGATAGGATTGGTCATTTGGTAAATAGTCGATGGATAGTTGCAAAATGAAAGATTTCTTTTCTTATCCGTGACCGTGTCGCTTGGGTTGCTTCGACAGTTCATACGTATTTGTCATGGTGTGAAGAAGTTTGGAGACTACTGGTCCGAATAGTGAAAGGGTGAAAACCTAAAATAGGGCATTCGTTATTGGCACATTGCGGTACTCTTAGAGCCAAATCAGTTGGCTGTCCCATCAAGGTCATCGTTGGGGTAAATTCGACTTATAACGATATCTAAATAGAGGGGTAGTTGGTGACGTCAGCCGTGCAAGTGGCCTCGAGGGGCCACTCGATTCGACGACCCGAGTGTTACGGACATCAGTCACCCGGGCCAAGTGTCCCCCGTCCGAAACCGCTCTTGGACACCTTTCCTTCGAGTTCCAACTCGAGAAAACAGAGAGCCGGGTACCCCTTGATTCATGCCTCGCTCGAGCATTTATGCTAATGGATCGGTCAGTCGACGAGCGTATATATAGAAACAGTCGAGTATTTAGTAAAGAGCGCCAAGTGTCGCCGTATTTCTAGGGTGCTTGTAATCAAAACGAAAAGAGCGCAACCCCAGGTTCGAAGGTCCGAGTAAATGCTAAACCCGTGATTAAAATGTGTGTTTAGGTCGCAGATCCGCCGTGAGGATGTGAGCAACGATGCCCGTAGCAGCGCGTGAGATCGTGATCGCCCCGAGATGGCCGCGACGCCCGTTGTTCCGCGCCCTTCAACGTGATCCCTCGAGGCAAGGAGGCAACGCGAGGGATCGTCCGCGCCGCCGAGCGATGCACTGAGTCCACGCCAGCGGCGTCGCACCACCACCGAGGAGGACACACGCAGCCAGTCGACCGCCAGCGATACCGAGCTCAGGATGGAGGAGGTGCGGGGATCACCGGCGCGCCGGCTCTCGCAGATCCTCGACCCGATCGCGCGGCTCGCCACCGATTTCGGCTCGAACTCGGCGCCGTGCAGCCCGAGGCTCGGCGTTCGTAGCCACGAGGCGTCGGGGATGGTCCAAGGAACGACGGACGGCGCACGGAGACAGCAACAGTCCGGCCCGGAGTCGAGTAGGGGGGGCCAGTCGAGCGGGGCGGAGAGTCCCCGACTCTGGCCGCGTCAGATTCGCCAGGCACCGGCACCGCCGCCGCGACCCAGACACGCGAACAACAACAACGCGACGGGACAGCATCAGCCGATCCCCGGCAGCCTGCCGCCGCCGGTGCACAACAGGGACTCGCCGTACGTGAACGTGCCGAATCTGCTGTTCCAAAAGGAGACCAAAGGGTTCGCGGAGACCGCCAGGAGCGCCGGGTATGTCGAGCTCAGGGAGACCAAGCCCAAGTGCAGCCCGTACGATTTCACGTCCGAGCCGAGCGGCCACGTGGAGTACGCGGACAAGCAACGAACGTTCGCCGCCCAGACCGATCTGGACGCGACGCCGGGCTGCTACGACGCCAAGGATCTCGCCGTGTTGGCCAGGACCAGGTCGAACTTCGACCCGGGTCCCTCGCCGCGCACCGGCCATCAGCACTCCGACCGGGCGTACTCGTTCTCCGGTCGGCAGCCCGAACCAACCGCGGCCAGGATGTTCGCCGAGGGACGACTGTTCGTCGAGCAGAGGACCGCCGCGGCCAGCTCGGACGCCAAGAAGGAGAAGCTCGAGAGCAGACCCGCTTACAGCGCGTCCAAGAGCTTCGATGGATACTCGACCGCCGTGGAGGAGCTTAATTGGCAAGAGAGGTGTCTCGAGCTGCAACTCGAGCTGCACAGAAGCAGAAGCCAGGCCACCAGGGTGCGGGACATGCTTCGCGAGAAGGTGAGTACCGCTTTCTTTACGCAACCGACGTCCATTTTGTCGTTCTCGGTTTGCCTTGGTCTACGCAGAGTCTCGCGAGTTTAACGAGCTGCAAAAGTGGTGATTTACGTCGAGTGTTGCAATTCTATTTAATCTACGCAATGTGCTAGCTGAAAGAAATTTTTATTATCGGAAAGAAATCCCCTCCACTTCTTAAATTCTTGGTCATTATTGGGTAAGGCGATCACGAGCCAAGAATCCAAATAGTGGGAGGGATCCCCCTTGCCCGTTGCGTCGTTTAGCTTGTGGGTAGCGTGCCAACATCTCGTCTCCCAATAGTAGAAATCAAATTTACAGTTGCAATTTTATTTCAATAGTTATTTCTATTTACTAAACTGTTAACAATCGCGTTAGACTATCAGAGCCACCCGAACTCCGTGCGTCGAGCGAAGTTTGAAAACTGTTATTCTACTTAGTCGCGCGCGGTCGAGATAGGATGAAATTTACGCGGACGGAATGGACGCGTCGGCGTTTAGGGTATCCGGGAAATTGCATTGGCGTTGCAGGGCGCAGTGAAAAAGGTAGCCGACGAGATGGCTCGTCTCGGGCGTCTCGACCCATATTTTCCGGCGAGTCCGCGGGGACCAATCGCGTCAAACGATCCGTGACTAAACCAATAAGCGATCCCGTTCCGTGCCGCCGGCGAAACGGCCGCTGCCCGATAACCCATTCTGTTTTCCGCGTTACCCCGTGTTCGACGATCGAACGGAGGGCTTCCGTGAAACGAGTCGCTTGTCTGGAATCGACGACTCCACCTATAGAAAATTCATTCGCGATTCCAGAATTCCTGGATCGGACGAGGAACAGCCACCCAGGCACCGCCCTGTCGATACCCGATCAAATTTTGCGGGTCTCTACGTTCGAAAATAAGGGACGCGTATCTTCTACCGTAGATAATTCAATTTTAACCCTTCGTATCGATAACTGACCATCCGTGTTTCGCTGAAAATGTTTCGACGCTCTTTGACGTAAAAATAAAAATTTATGGAAAAACGGGATGCGCGATCCCCGAACCCCGAAACCCGGGGACTTTATGGCTCCTCGCCTCGAGTTATACGGAATCGAAAGCGAGTTCCCCGGTCCGCGTTACGATCTCGAAACGATTTATATCTTTCGCGGACGGTTTTATCCGACGCTCGACATACGTCAAATGAATTGCAGGAGGGTCAAACGTGCCGAGGAAGGGGACAAGCGCCGCTTAGGTACATACGTCTTTAGTATGCACAGTCACGCGTCACGATTTAACGCGACCACCCTAGATAAGGCACATAGCCGCCGGTATGGAGTGCGGGGAACGGTCTCCTCGCTTCTTCAAAACCCACTCGTGCCTCTTAAACGGAATTGAATCACTTACCGGGAGGAGGAGACTTCACCGGGCACCGTTTAACTCGTTATTTTTCTCGATGTCGTTTTCTGTCGTCTCGCGAATTCTGCGTGCAGGGGACCGCGAACAAGCCTCGGACTCCGCAACCCTCGGATTCTCGAGCACCGTGTGCACCCTAACTGTCTCACGACTCGACGTTTTATAAATATTCAAACACTAGCTTTGCGTAGGTTCCTCCTTACATAAATATCAATTTTCTTAATGCACGTGGCTCGTCGTAAATATTTAGAGGTTATCTTTATACAGAGGGTATTTGGCCATGCCTGAGAAAAAATTTTAATAGGAGATTCTTGGGGCCAAAATAAGACGAAAATCAAGACTACCAATTTGTTGATCGAGGCTTCGTTAAAAAGTTATTAACGTTTAAAGTTCCGCGATAGTGGTTCTCACTCAGCACGAGAGACTACTGACTGACGTATCGACAGCCTTACAGTTTTCTGCGTGAGAGCCACTATCGCGCGTGCGCAGCTGTTAGCAGGTTGCCGTTCTACAGGCGAAACTTTAAACGTTAATAACTTTTTAACGAAGCCTCGATAAACAAATTGGTATTCTTGGTTTTCGGTTTACTTTGGCCCCTAGAATCTCCCATTAAAATTTTTGCCAGGGAATCATATATTTATAGAAATTGAAACTTCCGAATTCGACCGATTTGTGAACAGTATATAAAATATTATGTTTGAAAAGAGTTTATTTATCCACACTCTGGTACCAATACTGTACGAATATTTTTCGATACGTTTCTTTTACGGGTTCTACCGTGTTCCGTATCGCGACATAGCACCGCTAGGTTCTTCCGAGAATCGCCGGGAACTCTGGCCTCGCCTCCTCTTCCTCATTACGCCGGTGTTCTGGTCTAACGAATCGCGCGAACTTGGACGCTGGTCGTGGCACGGCATGGCAGTCGTAGAATCAGCTGACGCGACGGTGAGAGGCGGCCGTGGGCTCCTTATCGGTTTCGTATCGCGCCTCCGTGCCGAACCCCGTTACGCGTTCGCTTGCATCACTCTCGGATCGTTGTCCTGATTGACGTAACGTTTGTTTACAACGCGGCTGGCTCGCGGCGAGATTCCTGCCCGGCGATTACCAGCGCACGCGAAACCACCATCGCCAGCCGCTTCTCTACGCTCGCCGTTTCCTCCCCGTCGATCGCCGGACCTCGATAAAACGGTCTCGCGAATCGAACGGAGAAGTAACTCGAATTTCATTCGACTTATTTAGCGTTAATGTTAGAGGTATAGAAAAGTTCTCATCGTTAATCTTTTATTCACTCGTCCGCTATGTCAGTGTTGAAAGGATAAATGTAATTTTAATCTGGAAGATAACTACCTTATCTTCTTTAAAGCGACACCTACAATGTAATATAGATACTGTTGTTTTGTTTCGTGATATAGGCCTTGTAATAACGTCGAAGTGATAAGTACACATATGAGACGAAGAGTGTTCAGCCTAACCTAAAAATCTATTATAACCACGTTTAACCTCTTCACCCCCTTGGTCACATTTTGTTTTTTTTTTATAATTATAGTTACTGTCAATAATAAATAGACCAGAAAAAAAAAATTCGTCCCTGAAGAGGTTAATAACAGTCGGTAAACGTTTCACACAATCCTTCGAACGTTGAATGATTCACGATTGTCTCGCTGCATTCCGTCGTCCTTCCCCGCATCAAAAACAACACAGGCCCCTGTCTGGGTCACCCAAGGAGGAACGACGATGCACAGTGGAACAAAGTCAGGCGGCCAACGGTCGTTGTGTTTTTTCGACGCGTTCGAATGTGTTGCCACATGCACGTGCTCCGTTCGACGAAACCAGACACCAACGTTATCGACGGAGATACTGTTTTTTGTCGTCTTGCAGGTGCAAGCAAACGAAATAGAAACGTTCGACGTCTATTTATGTCAGAGTTACGCAGTACAAAAATCATATTCACTTGAATGTATCGAACAAACGTTTAACAACGGATATATGATTAATATAAAAAGCAATCTCGTACAAGTCTATAATATGATACAAAGTCTATACTCTGGAAGGGAGATAAAAGAACGCGGGCCTAATGCCTGATCTCCATGAACGCGTAACGCCTTTTGCCTCCGCCATTGCTCATGAACTGAACAATCCTTCAGTTTATACTGCAGTAGTGTCATTTTTTTTTAAATTCTCTACGGATTTCTAGAGATTGTTGAGAGGTAACGACTGGTGGTCGACCGGGGGGGAAAAAGATCGTACGATTTCGCGATCGATGCGAGTCTCGCGTACGCGGGGGGCAGTTTCCTGGAAATTGCTCACGTGCTCCGAGAGTTGACCTTTCGTCGCGTGACAAGGGCCTACATTCCGCGTTCACGGTCGCGCCACGGAAATAGTTCAACGGCAGTAGGCGGGTGTGGAAGATAGCGAGCCGGAGCTACCGACTATCCCGCGTATCGCGGTCTTTAATGCCTCTTCAAAGGGCATTAACGAGTAACGGCCTCGTAAAAAAATTAACAGCACTCGCGGCGCGCTTCCGGCGCGATACGATTTTCCTGAAAGTTGAAAGCTCTTCGCCGTTTCGTAAAAATGGAACAGAACGGGGGAACGGGGAAATGCCTTCAAAGCGTACGGTAGCATGAATATTGGACTTTTTGTAGCAAAAAAAAAAAAAAAAAAGAAATTAATGGAATATTGTTTGGTCCGTCGGATATCGATTGTTTAAGAGGCGCTCCTCCGAAACGTGTTTAATTAAATTTTCCGGATAGCTTAATCGAATGGCGCGGAATAATCGTAACTCGCGTGGACTTCGTAATTATTTTAATTTTATTTCGACCTTACGCGCCAAATAAAAATATCGAGACCTAACTTATTATCTGGTTTAACTATAGCACTAACGGTAGAATTCGTTGTTAGTTTTATTTAACCGAATTAATTTTTCCCTCGTTTTTCAACGTCGAACGTTGTCGCGCATTAATGCAGACAAACTGCGGTCGAAAAGGGTGAGAACAGGTCTGCGCACACGTCCGTACGTGTGTGTATTCGTGCGGGGGTGGTGGTCGAGGGTTGGAGAGCCCAACGAATGAAACGCTGACGAGAATTCGGCGAGGCGCGCTGAGTCGGAAATTATACGGCCGCCTCCGCGAGGCCCGCCATATTTCGACGTTTTTGCCAGGCCATCCCTCGCGTTCCACCCTCCTTCCGGTCTCGGTTTTATACCCAACCCCGAAAACATCCAGTTAAACGTAGAATCGGTAAATACCGTAGCAGCCCGTACACACGCGAACGTGTTTTTCGTCGCCTCTTCGTTCCTATCGATTTTCACTTTTCTTTTTTTTTCCCCACTCCGATTCGAGACTGACCCGTGAAATTGCAGATCGACGATCGATATCGATGCAGGGTAAAAATAGAAAATTAGAAATAAATGTACGAAATCAAGGAGAAAATTGTAAGCAAAGAATATAAATAGGATATATCGAACATTGTGTTTAATCTTGTCGCAATATAAATTTACCGTTAACTAATACAGTAATGCATACAGCATTAAGATAAATGAATTCTTGAAATAGGCAATTAAAGGTACGTTCTGTAGGACTGGTTGTAACGCGTGTAGATCTCGATCTATTAGGAACGACCGCCAGTAATAATTATTAATTACTTCGCGCTAGAACCTGTTCGTAATTTTTATTCGAAGGACCATAAGCACAACATTGTGCATGCGATGAAGATGCCACGTTAAATAAACGCGTACGCTCTTGTAACCAGTGTTAAGGCGCGATCCGATTAGTGATTAACGATTACGATTACCGCGCGATCGAATGAATTATTAATGACCGTGATATCGACTAATAAATAATTATGATCCATGAATACGTCGTCGCGGGTATGATTGAGTAATAACGCGATGATTATACTTTTGATTACGATCGCGTGCGTAAGCTAATAATGGGATGTTAATAACATTCGTGAATTTTTATAAAATATTATTTTAAATTTACATTTTAAAAAGTTCAAATTTTCGTATTTATCTTCAATAACCAGGGGGTTGGCTCCCATAAGATTCGTGGAGCTGATTTATTTAGCAAATAGATATTATAATAACTATTTACAATCACGTTTATTTATTAACAAATATACAGAGTGTGCGGTCACTCCTGGGAAAAATTTTAATGGGAGATTCTAGAGGTTAAAATAGGACGAAAATCAAGAATATTAATTTGTTGATGGAGGCTTCGTTAAAAAGTTATTAACGTTTAAAGTTCCGCCCATACTGAATTTTTTTCTAGAAAGTGGGTAGGATTTGGGGGGTAGGTCTAATGACCAAAAAATATTCTAATTGACCACTGCAACTAATATAATTTTTTTAAAACAATTAGAAATTTTTTAATTTCGTCGAAAAAATTGTCCACCTTTCGGAATTTTTTTCTCGAAAATGTGTAGGATTTCGGGGGTATGTCTATTCACCAAAAATGATTGTAATTGACCCCCTCAACCGAAAATAATTTTTCCAGACCGATTTGAAATTTTTTAATTTTGACGAAAAATTTGTCCACGATACTGAATTTTTGATGGACCAAATTGCCCCTTGAAACTAATTAAGTATGCTGAATGGCTTAATGGCGTTAGGGTACCATAATCTCTATTGCCAAAAAAAGTACATTTGCCAGATGACCAAATTAAGTAATTTAAGTAATATTGAAAATACATGACCCGTCCTATAACATAAAATGTTTGGAATTCCAGACACGGGGATAGCGTCGAAAGTCGACGATTTTTCCAGAAGAGAATTCGCTTCGAACCTTCACGAACGCGTCGAGAACGATACGCGCGAAAAATAGCTGAAACGTAACTCGGGGCGATCTCGCCGCGTTTGATGAATAAATTACGGTCGAACGATCGTCCCCGGGCGTATTGCCGCGTGTCTTGGCTCGTCCGCGAGGTATTAAAGTCGCGGGGCATTATGCCCGGTCGAAGGTACAGTGTCGTTGAAGCGCGCGAAGAAGTCGACGCAGTCTTCGGGGAAACGTTCCGCGTAGCCTGAGAGCCTACTCCCGGGTCGGCCATTTTTATCCTCGCCGTATATTCCGTGCTCGGTTTTAAGCGTCGTTTTGCATAGATCCGGGCCAGGTGCTTCGGGGGGCGAGGCTGGACGAGCCTCGTCTTAATCTTCGTTAGAATTTCTAATTTACCGGGGAGCCCTAACTTCCCCCCCTGACCCGTGTCGTTCCTGCATATTTCGTATCAACTTCATAATCCTTCGAAAGGAGCCACCGTCGGCTATAGTCGTCGTTCCGCTCTTCCCCTCTCGTTCCCGTTGCCTCTTCGTCCCGTGCTCGTTAGTATCTCGTTCTGGATCGAGACAGCCTTTCTCCTTCGGGCTCGTCTCGCCGCGATAAATTGATATCGCGGCGGTATAGGTGTCGCGGAACCGACGGTTGAATGGACTTTTTACGACACCTTTCGTAACAATGTTGGAACTATCGTTGTTGGATTACCGGGTTTCAGAGACAGAGCTGAATTTCGTCGTAATTCTGAGCGAATAGCTTGCGCAATAGCGAAAGTATGATTGTATTTGAAATGATCTCCCGGGGGCCACGGGACTGCCTTCCTTTCCGTTCCCAGGATTTTGTTTGCGGATGCTTTGAAACGTACACCGTGTTCCCCTCGTCCATTCGCAGATTCTGATCAAAATTGTTCAAAATTTCCTAGGCCTGAATTTTTGCAAATTGTGATCATTCTATAAATGAATGAATAACCATTTATTTGTGTGACATTGAATTACTAGTGGAAGAGCGTATATGTAAGAATAGCAGGGTCGGTCGAGTACTTGCGAGAGAGACAAGTTTAACGTAGCCCTCTGCTGGCGAGTGTTGGAAGATGTTACCACACGTCGTAAATTTCTTCAACTAGTCTTTGCAATCTATCAATATCTTTGATACCAGTAAGAATACCATAATTGTCAATAGTTATAAAAATTCACGATTCAAAAAATTTACAATCGTCTAAAATCTAAAAAGTCTCGTAAAAATTCGTATATTTGGAAATAGCGATTGGGCCTTTTTTCGGGGAAGAGACACGCGTCCCACCGTTCGAAATAACGTACAATGGCGTCTGCTCGTTGGCACCTCGTTATCTACGACGACTACGAGGACAGTGGCACCCCAGGGTGCCTAAACAAATATGGGCGCACGTACCGTGTACACAGGTAGCCGGTGTATATTGTTCGTGCGTCCTATTAATATTGCATTCCATCGGAACGGTGTGTACGACGGCCGCGTTCCACATATAAAGTCCGTATCAATATTGATTCGCTCCAGACGGCGTGAATGGAGGGCCTCCGTGCAAACAGACGGGCCTTCCGTTGCGCGGATTTGAAAAGCCTCCTCGGCTCCTCGACGCGAGCCTGCCACGCGGCCTCCTACGGATCCCTGGAAACTCCTTTCCAACGTTTTCAGACCTATTTACGGATGAAACGGATGTTAACTTCGCGTCCCTCCCTCCGGCGCCCCCCTCCCTCTGTCGCTGGGAACGGAAAGGATATTGAAGGCCGAACGAACCGAGACCCTTCCGGCTGAGCATTTCGACGAGCTTTCACGCACTCGCGGGCGAATATTGGAAATTGGAGGGTAGCTTCTGTAGCCTCGACGTTCGATCCAGAATTATGGCGAATCGAATTAATATTCGGACATCGTACAATTTGAATTTGTACTTTAACGCCCCTTTGATATTCTTCAGTCGATTATACCATACAGAATATAACTTTCAGATACTTAAAGTTCTCTATAAAAAATACTGTGCTTACGCGACGAGAAGGCTAGTGTTGACACCCCTACTCTAGTGACTGCCCACTACTTCCCCTACTACCTCACGCATTAGCCACTGGTGGCGCTGCTTCGCTGCGAGTAGGACAGAAAAGGAAAGGAGAGGGGGCGCCTTTCGTCCAGGCCTGCCAGTGGGGTCTCATCAGTAAGGCTTTATAGCAGGCCCTGCCTTAGACGACTGGGATATTGGGAAGTTCTTTTTCTTTTTTGATACAATTAAAATTGATACTCATTAAAATTTACGAAGCCTATTAAAATTTATTTTCTTTAACATTTTAACTTGAGAATTAATTGTTTTAGTTTCGCTGTTAAAAGTTCTGTCACCCACATATGAGTAACGTGGCAGTCAAAGTGTTAAACATAACATTTTTAAAAGTCTATGACCACCAAAAAACACTACATGAAATTTTCTACAAAAACGACCCCCTGGATCCTCCGGTCGAGAAAAACGTGGAAGCTAAATAAAACACAACTGGGCGGAAGATCGATAAACGTTTGTACTTGTGCTCATTATCCAGTCCCGCGGGGGACAGGGAATTAATGCGTTTCGGGATTTCGGGCAATTTTTCGCGGACGTAACGAGGCGTTTTGTCCGTCCCCGACACCCGCAATGTTTGCGTTCGCGGTCCCATTGAATTTGGCGCGCGATGTGAATAAAATTCGTCCGTCGGAATTACGCTCGAGGTTTGCTGGGATGATTCGACCGCCGACCGGAGGGGGGCGATAAATCGTTGTCACGATCGGTGACGATGCCGTTCGAATTATGAAACGGGCGGCAACGTTTGCCTCGACGTCGAAGGCAAACAGAAAAACAATAATAATACGTAACGAACGACACGAACTTATCGTCCCGTTCGTGACCGGGAACGAAAAAGCAAATTTCATTGCCGAACCGCGAGATAGATGGCGTGACGCGGCGACAGTGTGAGTCAGTGGCCAAATAAAGTATTCGAGTGTCTTCGTGGACGTTGGACGTTCGTTTGGATACCCTCGTAAACTGGAGTCCTTGGACGATGCATCGAGTTACAGGCCGATTTCCAAGAACAGGACTATTTACTCGGTAAAATATAATTAAATATTGTGGTTTCTATATAGTTCTTTCTTAATTCGATCATTCGTTTATTTCGACTCCCAGGAGAAGTAATAACACAGTCACGCAGAGTGTAATTACATAGTTTTTATGTTAGAAAAAACACCTCCTTTACTCGCCACCAGAGGGCCACGCTCTTGTCTCTCTCGCAAGCGCTCAAGTGACCCTTCTGTTTCTATACGCTTCTCGACCAACTATCCAATACCTTGGCGTCTAAGACCAACAAAAGGTAGTTTTGGAGGAACAAAAACAAGTAATGTTTAAATTACAAATTGGTATAGATATAAATATATATATAGACGCGAGGTAAAAAACAATTTGATCTTGCTAAACGGGATCGTTAAACGTAAATGTGAATACGGTAATAGAGAACCGTAAACTAGAGTAAATCTTAAACCGCGAAACCACCCCACGCGATTAAGGGTTAATATCGACCGGAACACGTGTTCCGGTTTTTCTTTATCCGCCGGAGCCTTTTTCACTCTGTTGGCGTCGCGGGCGCCGTGACGCCGTGTATCTTGGCGTCGTCTCGGGCAGAGCTTCTCTCGATAGGGATAGGAGTAGTGACTTATCGATAGCCATTGCTTCCCAGGTATTATGCAACAAGGCAGAGAGGAACGAGAAGCGTAGAATTCCGGGCGAGCTCTCTCGCTATTGATACAGATGACGTCGCTGTGTGTACCGAACGCCCCTGGGACCTATACGATTCAGCCACCCGTTACATTATCGTGAAATATTCGCCATTATCTTGATTTGTATACCCGGCGAGTGTCCCCGCAGCGTGTCCGTCACTACGTTGATTCGCTCGCGCCTCACCAGAGTCGTTAATGTTTCATCGTAATGGATCGGTCGATTATCTCGCGCCATCATTCCGGGTCCTCTCCGTCCGCGAATACTTCTCCCTTCGGTAACAACGTCGTCGGTAGGAATTTCAATGTACCGAGCTGCGAAAGAGTCGCGCGAGGATCGCTTGGAATAATATAGACTTACGTGCAATGGTACTTGGAGTCAAGATGGCGTTGTTTAAGCACCCTCGACGATAGAATGTCGAGAGGGCCAATAATTCTGGGTAACACCCTTTGGCATGAAGCGACCAGGGGGTAGATTACACGGCTCGTGATCTAGGAATCGTACTATAGCCTACAAGCCCCTCTATACACACTGATCGTTGCACACTGAGACTCTTTTGAATCTTCAAGCTTTTCCTCAATGTATTGACTGAACCAAAGAAATTTATACTCAAGAGTAGATGTTACGAAAAATAGATCTAGATAGAGCTAATAGGGATGAAGCCTCTCTATACACGCTAATCGTTGCACACTGAGACTCTTTTGAATCTTGTAACTTTTCCTCCATGTATTGACTGAACCAAAGAAATTCATTCTCAAGAGTAGATGTTACGAAAAATAAATCTAGCTAGAACTAATAGGGGTAGAGCCTCTCTATACACACTAATCGTTGCACACTGAAATTCTCTTGAATCTTGAAGCTTTTCCTCAATGTATTGACTGCACCAAAGAAATTCAATCTTAAAATAAATCTAGATAGAACTAATAGGGATAAAGCCCCTCTATACACACTAATCGTTGCACACTGAGACTCTTTTGAATCTTGAAGCTTTTCCTCAATGTATTGACTGAACCAAAGAAATTCATTCCCAAGAGTAAATGTTACAGAAAATAAATCTAGATATAACTCTTGAGTTTCAACAATTTCACAATGAGCAAATTGAGGGTTTCCAATTGTCTAAAGATTATGTACCGTTTTCGAGGACACGTTAAGTATAATCCGGCGAAAATGTTGTACTTTTCCGGAGGATGCTTTGAAAGACAATACGAAGGTATTATTCCTGATCGCAGTTTCGGTATCCAGCGGGCTTTTCGGTGTCGAACAAACGTTGGGGCAAAGTTCCGGGTATCGTTTATCGGTTCCCGTCGGCTCATTTTCTTCCGGCGCGCTTTGTTTCCTGTTTCGCAGGAAAGGAGCTGGGCTCAGGCGGCGCAGGGCACCGCGCCAAAGACGCGACGAACGAATAAGACTGCAGAAGGGTGTCTCTAATTGGTCCCATCTAAGAGCCAGTCGCCTCAAAGAGAACTTTGCCGGTGCTTTCCGTGCGCCGCGTCCCCGACCCTCCAGACGCGAACACCTACTCGTTCGCGCGTGTGCGTGTCCCTTCGTATGGAAACGACACAACACAGGTATACGAAGCGCGGAGACGGGCAACGGGAGTCCGTTGGAAACGAATACGACACCCGGCAGACGAAGCGTATCTGGCTCGTTTTCAAACGTCGACGTCCTTTATCTCGTTCCGTTTCATTTCCTTTGCGCGGTCGCGCTCACCCTGTCCCGCGATATTTATCGGACGCAACTTTTGGAAATTAATATCGGCGACAGCGCCCGTGGAAAATCGACGTCGAGCCCCGCTATTTTCGGACGGCGACGCTGTTTGTTCTCGAGCGTCCCCCCTCTGGAGGGGGTGGATTTCCTACGGAACACCGGCGGCCGTTTACTCGCGTCGTATTTTAACTTCGAAATTGCGTGTACCGGGTCTTGGGAAGCTGCGACAATATTTGAGCACTGACTTTCTTCCATTAGGTAACAGAGAAGCCTTTCGGTTCCAAGAATTAACACGTTGACGTGACTTTTTGCCGGGGGAACAAATTAATTCTCGAAGCTAGTAAATTAATTTGTTCCCTTCGAATTAATTGTTTCAATCGTCTACTTTCGAACAAATTAATTAATTAGGGTGTTCGGCCACCCCTGGGAAAAATTTTAATGGGGTATTTTAGAAGCCAAAATAAGACGAAAATCAAGAATACCAATTTGTTGATGGAGGCTTTGTTAAAAAGTTATTAACTTTTAAAGTTCCGCCCGTACTGAATTTTTTTCTCGAAAATGCGCAGGATTTCGGGGGTATGTTTATTAACCAAAAATGCTTGTAATTGATACCTGCAACTAAATATAATTTTTCCAGGACGATTCAAATTCTTTTTTTTTTAACCAAAACTGTCAGCACCTACTCGATTTTTTTTTTCGGAACTGAGTTGGATTTCGGGGTTATGTCTTTTGACTAAAAATACTTGCAATTGACCCCCGCAACCGAAAATAATTTTTCCAGAACGATTTGAGATGTTTTAATTTTGTCGAAAAATTTCACATCTTCTCGAATTTTTATTTCGAAAGTGCGCAGGATTTCGAGGGTATGTGTATTCACCAAAAATGATAATAATTGACCCCCTTAGCTAAAAATAATTTTTCCAGAACGATTTGAAATTTTTGAATTTAATTGTTAATAACTTTTTAACGAAGCCTCCATCAACAAATTGGTATTCTTGATTTTCGTCTTATCTTGGCCTCTAGAATCCTTCATTAAAATTTTTCCCAAGGGTGGCCGAACACCCTGTATATTCGGTTTTGTGGATAAGTTTAGGTGTTTCTTCGATTGATAAAAATGCTAAAACGAAGATCACTTTATAGACTCGGTAGTGCCTTAGTTTATAGCAGGCTTAGACTCTAGAACTAAACTCTGTTAGACTCTGGAGTGCCTCTGTTAGACCAGGACTTTATCGTTCGCCACGTTGTGCCTGTATCCAGGTTATATTCTGTTATGTTTCGCTACGGTGTAGATTATGGTCCTCGTTCTAAAACCCGTCTAATCCTGGGCCTCCTCGGAACTTCGCGTTACGAGTATGCCAGATTTCCCATATTCTGATCCTGGAGCTCCCAGCGTCATGGTCCTCGAACGACCAAAGCGCGGCGAGGACGTTTTCACGCCGCGGAGGCGAGGCAACGGAGCGTAGTTGTCTCCAACAAGCTAATGAAATCGGGTTGCCGTTGAAATTGTCGAAGAAACGACGCCCGGGCGGGTAGTTTTCATGCTGATACGAGGGGCGGACGCATCCGCGCGACTCATTAGACCTCCGGTCACCTGTGCGCCATATTTTTACCGCTGTTTCCCTCCGCTCTAGTCAAGAATCTCTCTTTGAGGCAGACAGGAAACCCACGCACACAGCGTCCCATCGTGAATGTACGGAAAGAGCGACTCGACTCCGTTCCTTTCGTGGCACGGAACCCTCAAAAGTCCCTCTCGTCGCGGGCACTCCGACGACTACGGGGGATGAGTGTCAACCACACGTACAGGGTGGCTTTTTTTCCATTCATAAACCCTGACGGAACTGTGGCCGTTCGCGAAGGTTTTTTCATCCCCGTTGAAAAGTTACAATGTTCAGAATAATTCAAAACAAGCTGTAAAGCGACTTGGAGGATTCAATGTGCCCAAAAAATTCATACAAAGTAAAAAAAAGTATACGTAAAATGGTGCATTTTTCTGGGATTTTTGAAGGGCGTCAATAATTATTACTTTCTATTTTAATCGTAATCGTCTCAATTTTATGAAACTGGGATGGATCTAGCAACCCTGACAACCGCCATTTTGATCCTCGAGGCACAAGCTTTCGAATAACAACACTAACCAAAGTCGTACCAGTAATCATAATTTTTAATCCCAATTTGATCGTCGTTTACTGAAATTGGAAATGATTTTGGCAAGAAACAACGTAAATATCGTTGAGAGAAATAATAGAAATAATGAAAACGAGCATTTAGTTCAGGTTCGACTTAGTAAAATAGAAATATACTTACAAAGTTAGAACGACGTTCTAATCGAATTCGCAACAGTTCGCGTCGTTAGTTACGGAACCACCCTGTGTAAGGCTGCACGCAGGGCCACGCGGACGAGGGGGATCGCGCGGACGAAAGGGGGCTACGAGCTCGACGGAAAATTACAATTTGCGAACTCGTCGTTGCGACCGACGACTACGTCGGATTGCATGGCGTCCGGGAAGTCCGGACATCGTGTCCAATTAGTAGCCAAGACAGCGGGAAACTTTAACGAAATTCGAGTTCGGAGAATTCGCGTCTCAATTAAAACTTGCCGTCCCGTCGACGGGATTCCGGTCTGCAACGGGGGCCCCGGCCGAACTTTCGTCCACGGATTTTTCCGATTCGCGCGCTCCCCGTCGAGTCATCGACGCTTTTAGCGGCCCGTTCTCTTGAAATAATCGCCGTCGGCCGTGCCAGATTCTGTTCCGCGCGAATTAAGAAGTCGTAACGCCCGCCACCGACGAAAGGACGCCGAAAAATTGCGAGCTCCTTCGCGCGGAGTCTTCGTTCTCCCGCCATATTGGCAGCCATCTTTGATACGCGGTAATCCCTCGTACGAATTAATTGAGAGATACGTGAGCGAGAGAATTTAAATTCTCTTAGAATCTCGATGAGATTGTTTTTCTTTTCGTGAAAATTGTGTTAGTGTCACTGTTGAAAAATCGTTGGTTAAAATGGAGGTTAAACAAAACCGTGCCAGGACGTCTTCGTTTGGCAGCCATCTTTGATGTGCAATATTCTCTCTATTGCATGAATTGAGAGACACGTAAACGTTAGAATTTCGAGAAGATTTTCTATTTTTCTTTTTTTTGTGAAAGTTATCTTTTAGTATTTGTTCGATGTTGAAACGGTGGTTAAACAAAGATGGCGTTCGAGTGGACGGCCAGGCGACGAGAAATTTTGTTATTCTTGTCTCGTTCCCCCTCCCCTTCCTTGAAAGAAAAATGAATTCTACGCGAAAGTGTCGACGCGTGACGCGCATGCACACGCATTGCCACAATGTAACTTATCGATGCAAATGAGCAGTGCCATTAACGCCTGTTACGCCTCGCGGCATACATTCCCGGTTTATCTTTACGCGGCGTACGATCCGTCGTCTTAAAACCAACAAGAGATACGGGGGACCCGGTGGTATATTATCGCCGAACACCTTGCGTACGTCTCTTCTTTCGTTCTTTTTAGTTTCAGTTTCAGTCAACAACTTTATTCGCCGGACAAAAGAGTCAAAAAAAGAAAAACAAACACTGGACACCGGTGTCCGGTGTCTAACGTTAAATTTCTTTTAATTTGAATCTTTTTTTACGAAGTTTGTTCGAAGATATTCTGCACCCTGTTTCGCGTATCAAAATATTTCAAAACTTGTTGCACGAACGCCCGTGGGCGAGTCTAATTTAAGTTCACTCTTTTCGAGTCATTTTGAAATAGATAAAATGGTTATTTCGATACGATCCAAGTCTGTCTCGGTTGTCGCTCGGTCCTGGAGACTGGCTGGAATCGGGACGACGTCAGATCGATAATCGACGAGCCCCGGGTGTCATCCGGAAGAATACGATACGACGTACAACGGCCGCGAATATAAAGTCGAATTTCTAGCCCGCCCGTATATCTTGGCCTATGTATATTTTTGCATCGAAATCGGTTCCTATAAAGATAACCGGGCCAGACGAGGAGAGAGCCACCAACCGACTTTCGTAGACGCGTATTCGTTTACTTCCCGGTGGCTTGATACGACCTCCCCTTGGACCAAAGCAGTCGCGAAGCCTCGAATACGGTCGCCAACGAAAGAACACACGCAACAGCGCGCAAGAAACTTTCGAGTACCAACAAATTCCGATCTAGGACGCTCGGTCCTCTTTGCATCCGTCTTTGAATTTTTTTAAATTTTATATCCACTTGGATGAGACTACTAATAAAAGTTAACTTGTCAATTTTTATTTTGTCGTACGATAGTTTCTTAATTAAGGTTCTCCATTTTCTTCGATCATTTTCATTGGAACACAATTTATATTTTAAGCCACTCACATTATCAAAATCCTAGAATTTTTGGATTCATAAAATAATTTAAAAATTGACTCCTAACCTGGTCCGTATTTGTCCGAATATTATTCGAATGTCAAAATATCGAGGAGTAAATGGTTGAATGAGGTCCTCCGGTTCTAATCAAGGTCAGCATATTTATCTCACATTATCAAAATCCTAGAACTTTTGGATTCATAAAATAATTTAATTCCATATTTGACCAAATATTATTCGAATGACAAAATATCGAGGAGTAAATAATTCGACGAGGTCCTCGATTCTAATCTAGTCGGTCTCGACAAGATGGCCGCCGTAATTCCGGAAGTTGACCGAATTCGATCCTTTGTTTGAGAAACGGGGCTGCGTTGGAACCGGTTACGAATGCAGGAGTCCGCGCGAGACGGTGACGTCGGTCGAGTCGGTGTTGGTGCGTGCTCCCGGGGCCGGCGCCGCGACGCCGGGCGTCTTGTCTGGCGTGAAAAGTTCTTCCGCGCCAATAAGCGACCGCGTCTGAATAAATCGAGCCTCGCTCGAACTGGACCACCCTCTGACTTTTCCGCGCTGCATAATGCTGCATCGGCGACGCTGGGGAAGCCCCGACATCCGGCTGGATGCAAAACTTCTTTTTACATTTGTGGCTCGTTTTTCTTTTTTCTCCCCCTCCCACTACTCTCTCTTTTTCGTTTTTTTTTTAGAAGTTTCGAGCATCGTTAAATCTGTCGCGAGGACGGCCGTGCGTGTTTGTATTTTTTTAATACCCCCGGGAGTTTCGCGAAGAGCATAAATTTCTTCTTCGTTTAACGCGCCCGCCCGCCAGGATTTTCGTGCTCTCTCGATCCGGGTTTATCTTGGGCGTGTACGGTTTGTTTTCCAGACGAAATTCGTGGGGAACTTTGCAGGATCATTTCTTGACTACAAGTTATGATAGTATAATTATTTATAGTAGGGTGTTTTTAAACCTTGAACTATGGTATTAAAAAATAAATTTTAATCGATGGGGTGACTTTAGTTAGGGGTTGAAGAACTTTCGATTTTTCTCTGTTAACTGTTCTCTTAGAATTTAACGACAGTATCTACACAATTTTTATTTAAAATTCAACCCTTCACCGGAGCTAATTAAAACAAAAGAATACCAAGAGAAAGTGTCTTTCATAAAATTGACTAACGTTCAACAAATTTAAAATTGAATAATGAGAAATATTATTACTAATATAATTTTATTAAAAGTTCGTAAATTTTCACTTTGATAAAAATTTTGAATCTGTACTATCCTTTCGATCGTCGCCACGAGGAGCGAATAGTTTCACCGTTTCTCTATTTCTCGGGAAAATTTTCATATACACGATGAAACGTGCCCGTCAGTTTCTCCCAGAGTCTTGGGATTAAAGGGTCAAGCGTTGTAGCCTTTCGTTGCAGAACCCGACTGCGTGGTTTGGACCCGTTTCACCGAGAACGATCAAAGTTTTTGCGCACGACGTTTCTTCAGAGCCCTTTTCGACGAAGGACCCTTTTTGACCCGGGTCAGGGAAACGTACTCGACGTTCGTGCATGCTTTAAACTCCACTTTACAAAGCGTTCTGCGACGCAGATTTCAGAAATCTCTAGACAGACCTCGGAAATAATCTCGTATACAGGGTGTTCGGCCACCCAAGGGAAAAATTTGAATGGGGTATTCTAGACGCTAAAATACGACGAAAATCAAGAATACCAATTTGTTGATGCAGGCTTCGTTAAAAAGTTATTAACAATTAAATTCAATAATTTCAAATCGTTCTGGAAAAATTATTTTCGGTTGCAGGGGGCAATTACAATCAGTTTTGTTGAATAGACATACCCCCGAAATCCTACCCACTTTCAAGAAAAAAATTCAAGAAAATGCCTAATTTTTTGGCGAAAAAAAAATTTTTCAAATCATTCTAAAAAAATTATGTTCGGTTGCGGGGATCAATTACAATCATTTTTGGCCATTATACGTACCCCCGAAATCCTACGCATTTTCGAGAAAAAAATTCGAGAAGATGCCTAAATTTTTTGGCAAAAAAAAATTTTGTCAAATAATTCTAAAAAAATTATTTTCGGTTGCAGGGCTCGATTACAATCATTTTTGGTCATTACACATACCCCCGAAATCCTGCGCATTTTCTAGGAAAAAATTCAGTACGGGCTGAACTTTAAATGTTAATAACTTTTTAACGAAGCATCCATCAACAAATTGGTATTCTTGATTTTCGTCCTATTTTGACCTGCAGAATCTCCCATTAAAATTTTTCCCCGGATTGGTCGAACACGCTGTATACCTTTTCTACCCTCAGAGCCACGTTAGAAATTAATTTTGCGAAAAAAATAAGGGATTGGATTCTTCGCTGATGTAATTTGTTGGCAATAAACATCTAGTACTAATAATTTTTATTTTGAAATTATTCAGTGCGTGATAATCTCTTTGTATTTTTGTTTTTATTGAGTCTAGCTACTAAAGTCAATATTAAATAGTTTTCTCGGGCGGACGTTTAAAATTCATTGGAATCGATTTCGTAATATATCGAAGTATTCGTAAGAAATCTAGGTAGTGGACGAGTACACGGTACGTCTGATTAAGTATCCACGAACCGCTGACCGTGTACTAATACGTCACCGAGGCAGATACTAGCCACTCGATTTCACACGTACGGTCCACCCCCGAGCCTGTGATAAAATCCTATCGACAAACCTGTCCACGATATCCTTAGGCTGCCTTTTCCCACACCCCCGCGCCTCTTCGATCCTTTTGCCGGCCGTGGAACGACCGCGGACCATCGAAACCGCCTTTTCCCACAAGCGTCCACCAGCTTCAGCAGCCTCGAAGCTGAAGGGGTGAAATTGGAAAGCCCCGTTGGTTTCCGGAACGAGATTCGTCCTCCCGTGGCGGCATGGTCCACGATATTTCGAGTATGGATCCCTTTGTGACTAATTTCCCGGCCGTTTCTAGGACCCTTTCATCCCTCCGGGCTCCTCGGAATCGAATAAACCAGTGGTTCCCACTCGTCCACCATGGATCAACAAACTTTTTGCACTAAATAGTTCATCGAACATAAGGATAAATAAAAATTGGTCGATTCGAACACCGTGAAATTCAAAATAATATAATAGGACTATGATGGGATTTTGGTTTGAGAAAAAGGGGTAGTTTTATTGGCTGACATCAACTTTTCTTGTCTTCTCTCTATTCGATGCTTTTATTCGTTCTAAATATAATACGACTAAGAAAGGAAGATTTTGACTCAAGGAAAAGGGGTAGTTTTTTGACATCCACCTTTCTTTCTTCCCTCCTTTTTTTCTAAACTATAAAGCTACTGAAAAGATTCCATTTTACTGTGCTTCGAGGCAATATATTTTTTATAATAGTATGTATGTAATTTGTGGTAATGAAGTACTATTTTACACTAGGGGGATGGACTCGGTTGTAAATGCATGTTCACTGGAATTTAATTCTCAATTTACTTCTCGCTTATCGATCTCTGCTATCCTGCAATTAATTTTCCAGGAGCCAGAATACGTACAATATAATTTGGTATTGCGGAGGGTTGTATCGCCGCTGGTCTTCGCGTTGAGAAACGCTGGGATAAATCGTGGAAACGCGCAGAAACAAGGAGACCAGGGATCCAGACCTCTCGCGTCTGTTCTCGATTATATTTTAATAATCGTCCCTAATTTCGCAATCCCGACTGGGCCGTTGCTCGTAATGAAGTTGGCTCTTAATGCGCTACCTTCGAACGATCAATGATTCGCGATTGTTCGTCTTGTTCGCTAAATAAAAATCAATCGTGAAAGGAATTACAATATTCTGATTTTACAGGTCTTCACATTGCTCGATCTAATAACTTTTAAACGAAGCCTCAATTACCAAATTACTATTCTCGATTTTCAGAATCAACCCTTAAATTTTTGACATAGGGTGTTCGGCCACTTCTGGGAAAAATTTTAATGAGGGATTCTAGAGGCCAAAATAAGACAAAAATTAAGAATATCTATTTGTTGATGGAGGCTTCGATAAAAAGTTATTAACAATTAAATTCAACAATTTCAAATCGTTCTGGAAAAATTATTTTTGGTCGCGGGGCTCAATTACAATCATGTTTGGTGAATACACATACCTTCGAAATTCTATCCACTTTCGAGAAAAAAAATCGGTTAGGTGCTGAAAATTTGGACGAAATTGGAAAGTTTCAAATCATTCTGGAAAAATTATTTTCTATTGCAGGGGTCATTTACAATCATTTTTGGTGAATAGACATACCCTCGAAATCCTACCCATTTTCTAGAAAAAAAATCGAGAAGTTGTGAAATTTTTCGACGGAAAAAAAAAATTTCAAATCGTTCCCGAAAAATTATTTTCGGTTTCGGGGGTTAATTACAATCATTTTTGGTGAATAGACATACCCCCAAAATCCTGCGCATTTTCGAGAAAAAAATTCAGTACGTGCGGAAATTTAAACGTTAATAACTTTTTAACAAACCCTCTATCGACAAATTGGTATTCTTGATTTTCGTCTTATTTTGGCCTCTAGAATCCTCCATTAAAATTTTTCCCAAGGGTGGCCGAACACACTGTGTATACCAGACACCCCGTGCGAGGGTTGAGCGAAGTCACGCGAACGTGAGATCGGCCGTCAAGGTGTTAACCGTTCGACGGTAGTTCCCCCACCGGTCGATCGAAATTCCATATGTTGCTGAAATTCCAGCCCCCCGAACGCCGACAGTCTCGACGAGAATTGATTAAGCCCGGTTTAACCCTTCGTTGTAACCCTCTGGTGCCTCGTAATCGTAAATTGGGGTGGCTCCGGTCTCCGGCGTTCCGCCAACCGAGAAGTGTCAGCCCCTCTTCGTGTATTCTCCTCTAATTCGAGGCCCCGTACGCACCTGTACGCCCCTTCAGACACCGGTTTTCGTAGAAGGGGTTGCTGCAATCCGAGCACCCTCGAGCTTGAAGGGGAGGTGGGGGCGGACGATTCCTCGAACCGGCCCGTGGAAAAATTTACAACGCGATTCCTTCTCTCGCGTGACCGCCTAACGTTCCACTCTTTTATCGAATGATTTATTCCGACCGCGATCCCCTCCCACGCCCCCGTCGCGAGCGTTTGTTTCTTCCCTGTTTATTCCTACGGTGTAATCGATATTCGTCCGCAGTGCAGAGATAGGCGCGATCCTTGCACGAACAAAAAGCTCGAACGAGTCGAACCCCAAAACGATCGTTGCTAATTGAAAACCATAATTGTGGTAGCTTGGTAGGAAAAATAAAATTAAAAAAAATATTGGCCCTGCCAAACGGTCTCGCTTTTTAAATAGAAATTAAAAAAATTCCGCAATATATTTTCGACAAATTCTCAAAAAGTTGATCAAAGTTGAGCAAATTTTATTTCTATACAGCAAATAAATTTTTATATAAATAAGAAGATATAATTTTCTTGGTATACTTTCCCACTCGATATAATTACCACAGTACACAGACGTTCCCCTTTACACAGAGAGCAAACAACCCCGAAATTCGTCGGCAGCTTATAAACGATGCTCTTCGACCCCCCTAACGCACAATAATCACAACCGTTTTGCTCTCGATCCCAAAGACACTAGAGGTTGACTCCGCGCGAGACAAAAGTCGAGTGACTTCCGGGACCCTTCCGTGCAGCGAAGGGAGAACGCTATCAAACTCCCCGTATAACCGCCAAAATAAAACTCACCCCTTGCGTACACACGTCTCTCGAGTGGTCGTTTTCGGAACTGCCACGTGTAAGCACCCGAAGAAGTAACCAACCCCGTCCGACTTTTTACCATTCTTACGCTCGGAGTCTCCGCGTCCGGGGGAGGGGCGGTGCGAGGGGCGCGTAAATCTCGAAGGAAGCGTTTCCAGGAACAGGTTTCAGAGTCCAGGGACGACACGAAGGGCTCATTTGACCAGACGTACGATAAAGCTCGCGTCTAACGGGCCGAACCTCCCGCCCCCCGTCTCCTGGCAGCCCCTTTACGAGCTTGGATATTCTTTGCGTAAGGGTTCGTCGTACATAAGTCGTCCCGACGCCCGGGCCCGCGATTCAACAGGCAGCAAATTGCGCTCGCTTGCTCGGCTGCTCGCGTCCGGGAAACGGTAACGAGATCGCGAAAGGGCGCTCCTTTGCCCTGGATACGCTCTGCTTGATGCACTGGCTGCCCTTTTTCATCCCCCGCGCCCGGGGCCAAACTGTCGCGGATGGCATTTTCCGCCGGACGAACGCCTGGGGCTGTTTTCTCGTTGCTCGTCGACGATCGAACACCCCTTACTCTTCTCTTGTTTATTTTCGTGGTCCTCGTAAACCCAAGGGCTCTCGAAATGGGACGAAAATAGGGATGAAATAATTTTAAATCTATGGTAGAGATCTTCAGAAATTTTATATACAATTACCCCCACTCGAATTGATATAATGGTTTCATTGTGATTGAGTTCTTAGGTTCTGAGGTCGAATATGAAGCATTTTTTTTTATCAGTTTTTCTACAGAAATTGCGAGACTTTTTACTGCAACGATTCTGTCACACGTAGATGTATGTTTTGAGAGTGCTACCAATTTTTTTCAATATAAAACAAACACAATTGTAGGAGTTATTGAAATGGACAGTTATTCCCATTCCCATTCGTATTTGTACACTGTAAATTGGAAAGAATTTGTTTGTTATGAACTGAGTTGTTTTTGAAGCTGGTGTAGGACTATTTTTTCATATATTGAAGTATCTAAGGGCTTATGTTTGAATAAATTACAAATAGAATTTGTCAAGGGTTATAGCACGTTGGAAACAGTGGGCCTTTGTTCGATCACCGAGGTGCAGCTGCATTGGGCGGCGTGCAGACTAGGATCGATTACCGCTTGGGATCACCCGCGTATCGTGTGGCGTATTATATTATTATTCTATACTGTTTATATCATACATAAATAACATAATTTATAATACGTATAAATGAACTAGTTCGTTAACATTAAAGAAAGAACAAAGTAAAAAAAGAACTACTTTGTAAATAGAAATAATATAAATGCAAAAAATTCATAAGAAATTACCACCATTATAGTAGAATCACCATCCACGTCTTAGTGATGTAAATAGTAGATTCAGTGAAGTATAAACATTTCCCTATGGTAGTCCACCGGGTGACCGTGTCGAGATCGAAACAAATGTGGTACCCTTCTTCTTCTTTATAAATGTTTAAATAATTCTAGAGCAGCTAGGAACCGTTACACAGTAATAAACAACCAATTCGAACCTTTCGAACGAACTACGTTGATCGAAGCTTTCTAACCAGTCTGTTAGAATTTGTATCGCGACAAAGATCCCCCCTGTCGAAACAGCGGTGTTAAATCGATCGACAACGCTTGTCCCGCCATTGTTTCGACGGCTCGTTCGAGACGATTATGTTCTTCCCGTTGAAACGAAATTCCAGCGACGGGTTCCGAAAGTAATTATCCCCTTTTACTTTTTTTTTTTTTTTACGCTTGCTCGAATCGAGTAATCTGGCTTCGACGAGAAAGCACTCGTGGCATTCAGCGGGGACGACGAGCTCTCGTAAAAGCTGTCGCGAGTCCGACGATTAAGAGCCGGTCGGGATCGATGGATCGATCGTGGGATTTTTTGGCGTCGCCGTACACATCGTCCGTTAGAAGCATATCCTGGCTATTGAATAGAGCCAATGGGCGATCGTCCATCGGGGTAACGATACGATGGGCTACAAAGGCTGGGCTCGGTGCTCGCGCGGAAACGTATTGTCGCGAATACGATTACGACGGTAACTGCGCGAACGGAAAGAATTGATATCGCGATATCGCGTCGATACGTTACAAGGATTGCGAGGCGCCCGTCGTTTTATTGTCTCGACGGCGCAATATTTTTACGCGACCCTCGCGCCGTGCCTCGATTAATAGATAAATCTGCGGAAAGTAGCCTCACGGCCGAGCTCTCATTGTCGACGCGATTACGGATAATCGTACTTTATTTAATGATCGCGTTTCGCGTTTTCGATACTCTCCGATTTTTACCGTTCACAATAGCACACTGTCACCTTTTTTGGAAACATTTTGACAACTGCGTTTACTCTCATGTCAGATATTCTATATACATATAAGGCCCCATAGGTCCCAGATGATAGCTTACGTTTTCCAAAAGTCAGATCTTGACTGTCACCTTTCTTGGAAACATTTTGACAACTGTCTTTACTCTCATGTCAGATATTATATATATGTATAAGGCCCTTTGGGTCCCAGACGATAGAATACGTTCTCCAAAAGTCAGATCTTGACTGTCATGTTTCTTAGAAACATTTTGACAACTGTTTACTCTCATGTCAGATATTGTATATATGTATAAGGCCCTTTGGGTCCCAGACGATAGAATACGTTCTCCAAAAGTCAGATCTTGACTGTCACCTTTCTTGGAAACATTTTGACAACTGTGTTTACTCTTATGTCAGATATTATTTATATAAGGCCCCATAGGTCCCAAAACAATAGCATACGTTTTTCAAAAATCCGATCTTGCCTGACTAGTAAATTTTTGATAAAATATACCATAAATTCGTATCTGTTTCTAAATATTTACGAAAAAGATTTCGTAAGAGATGGCGCGAGATGGCGCGTGCTCGAGCGTTTAGCGCGCAGCGGGAACGGAAAGCTTTATAGGCGGTGCAATATGTAACTGTCGCGGGAACGGCGAACGTCCAATAAAAGCGAGCTTTTTCCCTGGCCGTGATGGCTCCGGTCCCCTCGGCTGCACGGGATAAATGAATCGGCTGGACGTGAGCTTTTGGTCGCGCTGCCGGAGCTGCCAATCGCAGGAGCTTGCGCGTCAAAAACGGGAAAACGTCCGGGCAACGTCCAATGAAGTTGCGGCCGCCGTAACAGCTGCGACCCCCGCGAAAGAACTATCTCGTAACGAGTTAGCGACACGTGCATCGAACTGTTCCGTCGACGGAAGCCGGCTGCGCAAAAAGACCGTTTCGCCGGCCAACCTCGGCTCTCCCGTCATTGTTCCCCGCTCTAATGGTAACCCAGTTTTACCCCGAGTATCCATCATGCTGGACGTCGTCTGTTTTATGGTTGTCTCTGGCCCTCTGTATTTACCTTTGCCAAAATGATGTATTCTCTTTCCTTAAATAACAAGTGGCGAGTACATACTTCGACGTCACCCCTTATATGAGTCACCGGATTTTCCACTCTGGGACTAGAAAAATTAATTCTCAAGTCAAGACGTTGAGAAAAATAAATTTGGATAGAATTTGTACACTTTAATAGGGATACGGAAATAAGTATTGAAACAAATTTTAGGTTATGTAGTTTACAATGGTCTGGGAATAAAGATATATTTGTGAAACTAAATACCAATACGTAGGCTTAAAAAATAATCTTCTTTTGATAAGAATCTTAGAATTTTTGAGGATTCGAATTACGGTTAGTGACTTTTTTTAACGCGTACATTAATACGATTGAAAAACGCTCGTTAATTAGCGCGCAGAGAAGTCCCATCTCCTCTTCGATATACCCGGTACGACTGTTTTTAATTCTCTTAAAACACACACGTTGTTTTTCACACATCTTTTTGCACGATACCGATCTACCATGAAAAAAGAATCCCCGTTGGGTGTATATCGAGAGCCAACGAGATAGAGTAACAGCCAACGTATACCCGAAACATCAAAGAGATGCCGCGCTAGCGTGGAAACCAATAACATAATACAAATTTTTTTCTATTTTTCATTCTATCTCTGTTAGAGTATTCGAAGTTTTCGTTTTATATAGAGTTAAAAATAATCTAAATAATCATTTTCATCGAAACGATTAGACTGTCGTGAAAATTTAATGGAAACTATAGAAATTGAAAGTTACCAATGGTGTTTAACGTTTCGTTAATATTCAGGCTTCGTCGGTGACATTTGTAAAATTCTCATGTAAAAAAGTCCCTGGTCTATCTCGAGTCAATTTCACGCATGCGCGCGACACGCAAGAGCCCCTCTAATTCGAATCAAATTTTGCCCCGTCCGCGGCACTCAGACTCGAGCGCCCCCTCCCGGGGCAATCGTTCGTCGAATTTACGGTCGAGTTCCCGCGTAAATACGAACGGAGAGACCCGAAACCCCGGAACCGTTCGCGGTTTCCGCGAGGAGCGCATACAAACGGGGCTCTCTTGGCCGCTTAAGAGGGATATATCGGAACCTTTACCGCGAGGATCGCGGAATTTATCGAAAACGGAAGTTCCTCGTCGGCTCGATCCCGTCGGTGGCGCGCGTTCGGGAAAAAAATTGCCCGGCTTTATTCGTCGCACGTCCGCCGCGACGGTATCGAGTAAAATCGTTTAAATTCGCGGACGTGGATCGGCGTCGCCGTCGAACAAATTCGAACTGTGTTCCTCGTCGATATTCGTGAGCCTCCCCCCTCCCCTCCCCACGTCCCCAGGTTCCCGCAGGACAAACCCGGCGACGAGACTAGACGCGCCCGTCGACGTCGTTTCCCTGCACGCGTGTGCGTCGTCCCCTGTAACGGACACGGGGGAAAAATCAATTGTTGCCCGAGGGCTTTCAATCACGGTGCTCCGGGATCTTTTTATTTCCGCGTCCCTCCACGACGAAAAGTTCACGGGGCTCCGTGGGTGGGGGGAGGCTCCTCCTCTTTTCCATTAACGCGCGCCACGACACGCGGAGCCGGGAGAACGCCGGACACCGACGCTCGCTAATGAAAAATCACCTGTTAAGCGCCGGGAATACGATCCCGGATATGCTCTCGAACCCTGTTTATCGAATTAACTTCCGTCGATACTGTTCCGTTTTTTTTTTTTTAATTAGCCCTTCGACGATTGAACCGGAGAAGAACGGCTTTCTCTTCTGCATGGCGTATTCTGAATATTGTTCGATCGACTTGGAAAAGAAAGAAACTCGACGATACATGGCTCGCGAATAAAAAGAGTTCCTGTATTCTTTGTTTATTGGCGGGGGAAATCCCTTTGTACAGTAGGAAGTAACAGAATAATAATTGTGCAAAATATTGTCTCGTAAAAGTTTATAAAAGTATAATAATTACTGCACGATACGCTGTTATGTCGTGTGTCTGTAGAGAGAGTATATCAAAGAGGATGTGTATTGTATGGATAAAACACGGTAAAAGAGAAATGCATAAGCTGCGCTGTAAGTGTGGTGACACCTCCCGTGCTCGCCGCCAGAGGGCCACGACGCTCTTGTCTCTCTCTCAAGCGTTCCAGCGACCTTCCGTTCCTATATGCCCTCCTCGACTGACTATCCAATATCCCAGTCCTGCTATGAGGGACGAAACGCTGGTAATGAAAAAGTGATTATTATTTAGTGTTTCAAGTACTCTTCGTACCCAAAGATTTATTACGTGGTTAAGTTATCATCTACGATTGGTGCCTATTATTTCCCTTGTTCTATTCTGTGGATCCATTCGAAGAAATCTGCGTTAAGAAATTAGAATGTGTTTAGGTTCCTGTAGGGAAGAGTTACCCCGATAATTGCACGAGTCCTCGATGCTGGGAGTTTTCCAGTGTTCTCGGGACACATCGAAAGGACCCGGGACCACCGTATTTAGCGGTTCAACGACTACCAATCGAGCGAAAGAGCACGTAAAAAGCGTGTAGACGAGCCCAGGCGTACGGGGTACGTCTGGATCCATTTCATCTCGTGTTCTCTTACGGCGAAACGAGGAACAAGAATAAGCTTCGAGAAAAGCGAAACGACCGCGATCGATCACGGCGAAGAAAGAGAAACGGGGGGGGAGGAAAAAACACGAGTCCCCCGGCCCGTTTGCGCAACTTTCCCGGGGCGTACCGCGGTCGTGGAACGAGAAAACTGCGGGGAAATCGACGAGCGTAAAAAAAGGTAACCAAACCGAGCCCGTTGTCTGGACCCGGCGGTTTCCAAACTGTTCAAAGAGGTGCCTCGTTTCGAAAGAAAGAAACAATCGAGATTTACGGAGAGCATAATTTTTCTCATCTTCGTTGCAAATTCAAAGTTTAGTTTCCGTGGACTATTTGCTGGATGAGAATTGTTTACGTTGTGAATTCCGTGGCGCGTGAAACGAGACAATATGGCGGACATTATTCCCCGCGATAATAAAGTGCGTTGGAAGCTTCCACGGCGTTTCTGTTCGTCGTATTTTGGAGATAGCAACAGCGTAGCGAAAGAAAACCGTCCGTCGTTCTGTTCGCTCCGGTTTCAAAGCGATATTTTTTCGTCCGGCTTGAAATTTCGCGATACGAAACACGAAACGCGAGATACGAGATACGCGGGTCCGCGTTGTTTTTAATTAACACAATTTTCTACCGCGCGTCACAGTCGCTGCTGCCTTTTGCACGAAAAGCTTGTCGCGGTAGCTGGTTACGGTGTTTCGCAATTTTACGCGCGGTTCCGTTTAAAATAGTACTCGTCGAGCGTTTTCGAGCGTTCGTGATCATGTAGGTCACCGATTGCCAGCGTTAAAGAGCATAGAATAGGCCACGTATCGCTTCACAGATTCTTTGTGAGGTTAGGTTTGTGTGCAAAAAATTCTACAGAAAATTCATGCTTTTTTTGTCAATAATCCTCGCGTCGAATACAAGAACAGCTAAAGACGAACCAGGGCACGAAAAAAGCGGGAAAAAGAAAAAGTTTGAATTAGTGATAACTTAACTAGGAAGCCAAAAGTTAATTCGTCGAACCAGTATTGATTGAACCAAGTAAATATGGTGTCCTCTAATTGTGATTTTCTTGAATTCGTACGTACGGGTAAGAAAAGACCCAGAGTAGCGATTAATCGTATTTTTATACTGTCTAATCAATCTTCGCCATCTAAAAACCTCGCAACAGATGTCCTATTGTATCCTCGAGATCAAAAGTTCGTACCTGGGGGATTTAACCGGAACAAACAACCGAGATCGATCCAATATGGCCCCGTTCGCGAAGAATAACTATCGGGGATCGTTAATTCCTCGAAATCTTGCAAAGTATCTCGCTTGAAAAGGGCCGCGGGGTCCCTCGAGCGGAAATCACGAGACGCCACTCCATCCGAGCGTGGAATTAGCGACGCTGCCGCGTCGTTTAGGGGGTTCCGAGAGTTTGTGCAGACAAAGGGAACCAACCGTCGCGTCCTCGGAGGAAAAGCACGTGGAAGAGAGAAGTCTGGCGCGTTTCAAACGTCAAACGACGCAACAAAACTAATTTTACAAAACGCCGCGTTTCGCCCAGGTAAATTATTAAGGTTCTGGCCCCTCCCCCCCATCGCGGAGGATGGTCAATAGATTCTCCACGGTCTCCGCGGAGCCGCCTAGGCTGTGCAACGCGACGAGATTTCGCGAAAGTTTCGCCTTCGGGGGTTACGCCGCGACGAGGGGAACGCGGAAATATATTACGCGCGGAATTACTCTCTTTCTCTCTCTCTCTCGTTCGCCACGTGATTCGCGAAAACCCCGCAATAAAGTGGGCCGAGGTTATTTATTAATTTCGTGCGTGCCTAACGGGGAAAGACCGCGTCTAAACAATCCCCGCTTTGACGACGCGATCTTTAACTGTTCCTTCCGCCCACGCGATGGAATTCTGTTCTACGCCGCATACAGCTGAATTTTGCACGCTGAAATCCATTTTAATCCTCCATTTTGACACGGGTTTCTAGTTTCATTTTGTTAAAATTACTTTAAAAGTTTTTGTAAATTCAAAAGGTTGAGATATGTCGTGAGTGTTCGAAATTCCGGTTACTGGTAACTACAGTGACACAGAATGCTGAAAATCTATCGAACACACAAGATATTTACAGGATAAACAAACAAATTATGAGATACACAGGTTTTTAATTTAATTTTCTCAAAATCACGGGTTTTAATATATTTGTAGGAAAGAAATAGTAACCATTATGTTCCATCTTATTAAGAGTCCTCGTAAAATCGTCCATCGTCTCCCATACTCGCCGCCAGAGGGACCGTTTCTCTCACAAGCGCTCGATCGACCTTCCGTCTACATGTGTGCGGCCACCTTTGAGAAAAATTTTAATGGGAGATTCTAGAGGCCAAAACAAGACGAAAATCAAAAATACTAATTTATTGATTGAGGCTTCGTTAAAAGGTTATAGAAACATTTCTGGCTACTCAGTATATTTTCGGTAAAGAATTTTTTTCTCGAAAGTGCGTAGGAATTCGGGGCTATGTCTATTAACTAAAAATGATTGTAGTCGACCCCCGCAACTAAATTCAATTTTTTTAGAACGATTAGAAATTTTTTAATTTCGTCGAAAAGTTTGTCCACCTTCCGGAATTTTTTTCTCTGAAGTGCGTAGGAATTCGGGGGTATGTGTATTCACCAAAAATGATTACAATTGCCCCCCGCAACCAAAAACAATTTTTCCGTGAGTGATTTGAAATTTTTGAATTTAATGTTCTGCCGGTCACCGGTGACCACCGTGTCACTGAACGCGTTACTTGAAAATCTATGGAACACCCAAGATATTTCCACGACAAATAGACAAATTATGATACCCTGAAAGGATTAACGTACCAATTCGCCGAATTAGGATCGCGGGACCCGATCCAGACGCCGAGACGCCAGCGGCCACCGCGCGTTGGCGTCCTCGCGAGTCGTTTATTAAGTTCTCGGGTAGACAAAATGGAGGACGCGTTGGGATCCTGACCGTCTCGTGCTCTTAACGGTGTCAAGCACGACGGTCAATTACTATGCAACGTCTCGCTTCGATCCGACGAAGCCAACTTTGATACTCAAAGCACCTCTCGTCCGCGTCTTATCCGGCTTATCCGACCTTCCGCATCTTCTTGACCCACTGCTAGGAAAACATAACCGTGGACAAAAGACGCGGGTGCAGGGGGCGGGGGGGTGGGGGGTACTGATTTTTCGCGTCTTCCTCGCGTTTCGTCTGGAGGGGGAGGGGAGAAAAGAAAACATGGAAAAGTGGAACGACCAATTTTAATATTTCACCGTGTCTGTAGCTGTGGTTTTCTGGGTCGTAGCTCTGGGATATTACGTCGACGAGAGCCTCACGGCTCCTCTAATCGTTGATCGATTTCAGGGCGACAGGCTCACCCCGGTATCTATCGTTCCTCGTCGAAGGGAAATGTCACTGTTGGACAGACGTCACCGGATGCGTCGTGTCGCCATGACGGATCCGCAAACTCAGCGAGAATCGTACGTTCGATAATCTTAGAACGTGCCTTCGACGACGTTAAATTGCTTGTAGTTGTCCCCCAGAAATCTGACAGTCGGCGAATTTTGATGTCAACGTTAAGGAAACAGGGTACATTTACCACCAGAACTATCAGAAATATAGACATTTCCAATGGAAAGAAATGTTTATTCATTTCTGTATAGAAAACCACAGTAAATGTGTAAATTTTTAACAATTTTGATTACAAATTACAAATTATTTTGTCCACTTCCGGTAGTTCTAATGTCAACGAGATTGATACAATATTAATTCTGTGCGCCGCCATATTGTATGCAACCATTTGTGGTGGACTTTATTTAATTCCTAGACTGAAACGTATTAAAGTAATATGTTGAGATATTTAAAGACTATTATTTAAAGTGAGGACACTTGGCTGCTCGTGATTTTAATTAGTAATTAATTTAACAGATATTATTTACAAGGTGTTTGGTCTGAAAATTATTTTTCCACTCGTCCCCGTCAGCCACCGATCGCAAGCACGAGTTTAACGCCAGTTATTTGGAACAAGAATGATTAGTTCGATGATTTAATTACTTTAACTTGTTAACACGTTCACTGCCGCCTCATTAAAATTCGAGTGACACGTACAATCCACAGAGGGCCGCCTCGTATTCGAGCGACGCTCATATTTACTCGATTACGAGTGATATTAGTACTGGGTATTTCTGTCGGAACGTGATACGATTAATAAAACGATAATAATTACGGAAATGATAAACACGACTTGTCGGAAACATTTTAACGCGTTCGTTACCGCGTCACTTGTTTCTGAGTATCTCGTTCACGTACACGATTAAGAATATATCCATTCCGTGTCGATAATCGTTAACATTAGTATCTGTTGATCTAAAGAAATTCGTTTAAAAAAATCTCCAAAATAAAATAAATTCAATATTCTTTCAAACATACAATGCAATACTGTTGCACTATATTTTAAATGCAAAACTGTTTTTGTAACCGAAAATATGATAAACATCACCGATAAATATAACACGAGTTTGGAGAAATATTTCAAAGCAAGAAGATCGATTTATAAAATGTCTAATTACTTTGATAGATCGTTTGCCCGAAAATACGAAGAAACATTTTTTGTATGTTTTCTAAGTCGAAACGTATCGATACGCAGGAGTATCAGTCTCAAACGTAAATATATCGATAGTATCGAAACACGTTCGAGTTCAATCGCCGGCGTTCGCCAATCAAATACGACGAACGGGGAACCGTCGCGAAACAACCAATCCGTGAGTTCCATTCGAGCAGCCTGCCCATAGGTTACGCTTTCCTCGTTTATATTCACCGCGGAACAGTTGCACAGTGTTAATTGTAAGTTGACGTGTGTCGGGAATAAGCGATAGCTTCTGGCTACGAATGCCATTGGATCTATTTCTGGTGCGGCAATTAGAATTTTTATTTATAGACGCGATACCACCCAAGGTAGCAGTTTTTCCAGCTCGTTCTAAATTTTCCCATTTCATTTTCATTATATATATATTATCTTTCCTCTGCTTCGTTATGTATTTCCTTCTTTCTTCTTGGTAATTCCTCTTTTTATTCTCTATTACCAATTATATGGTTCAGAGAGACTGTTGGAGTCTCTTGAAATTTGTTCGAACAGAAGACTTAATTAAAAATTGACTAATTTAAGATATAACTAATTTTTGATCCTATGTAGATCTCATTAACTACCAATTCCACTACCAAATCAGTCAAAATATGATCCATTCGTAATTTCTAATAAAACCTGTAAAAAATTTACTCGACATAATTTTTGGAAATTTATCGTAATTTCTTATAAGAGAATGAATAAACACTCATTTCCATTGCATTATACATTTCTTCACGCACAAATAAACACACTATAATTGTCGGTAGTTCTAGTGTTAAGGGTGGAAGATTTGTCGAGGAATGCAGTGTCGCCACCTAGTGAGACCGATCCGAATGGAACTCTCCCGCGCGACGACTAGAACGTTCGCTGTACTCGATGACGTAACATGCCTTTTTCATTGTCTAAAAGTTACACTATGTAGTCTTAAAGTATTATTAAAATAATAATAAATCTATGAATCTGTTGAATCGATATTGGTCTACTCGCTTTATGTTAGTAGAAATGTGTTGCGCGAGGCTAGAGCCCCTGGCGGTGATTTTTGTTTCTTTGATCGTTATTGTCGTTGACGCCACGAGGCCATGTGCAGTGCGTGACACCAAATGCATTATTAAAGTACAAAATATATTTTTCTATACAGTGCAAAGGATTATCTACTGCAAATTTTCTGTCACATTCGTGTTAACAGTAGTCTTACCCAAACCAGAGCAAGATTAAAGTCCCGAGTGAAAAGTGACCGTCGTAGAGTGGATCGATCGTCGTCAGATTCGACAGTAAGTTGCGTAGAAGCGAGAGTCTCTTTCGAGATTCAACAGGATCCTCGTCTGTCGCGGAGTCGTTCGTTTTTGGGCGACAAAGCCTCCCCTCCGCCCCCTCTCCGGGAGGAATTGCAACAGCTCCGGTAGCCAGGGCATAAAATGCCCTGGAAGCAAAATCGATATTTAATTTTAACGAAGCCGAGAGAGCCCGCACAAAAGAATATTCTCCGCGTCTCGCGTCGGTTCCGTGTAACGAGACTCGGGGACGCGCGTCCTCTTTCGCTTGTTCGCCTCTTCTATCCCGTTGGCTCGCCCGCTCTCGCAGCTTTCTCGGCGGTCTCTGGTCTTCGTCTTTGTGTCTGCGGAAACGTCGCCGCGGAACAACCGGGGTACTCTTTCGAGCGACCAGCATGGGGAAAAGAAGGAGCGAGATAGTCACGTCGAGGCGCGAGTTCGACTTTCCCTACGCGATCCCAGACCTGGAACCTTAAAGGGATAGGGTCTTAAAAACTTGGGGAAAACGGTGGAACGATTTTTAAATACTCCAATATCAATTTGGGAAATTTTTACAAAATTTTTATTGGCTTCATGAATCGAAGCTTATACTTTTTGTGCCCCCAACCCCAACCCCTTGTAGCAATTTAATGATCTCTTTCTACCAAAGCTACTATAGTTTCTTTATTGTTATCTGTAATTGTGCAATTTGAAAACTATCGATCACAGCAACCCTCAAAGTCCACCCCCAAATGGTCTGCAATTTTCCTGCACTCTTTCTCCCAAACTCGCATACTCTTTGTTCTCCATTGTCAGACATTGTGAACAAAAAAATAATAATTCAACGGTTTTGTCATTCACAAATTTTTTACAATATTTCTATTGGGTCCATGAATCAATCTCTCAACCCTTATATTTTTTAAGCCCCCCCATATAGCAATTTAATCATCTCTTTTCATCAAAGCTACGATATTTTATTGTTATCAGTAGACTGCGAATTTTTATGCAAATTTATATTTTTGTTAATAGAATTAATGAAATGGATGCTTTGTACAGGGTAGCTTCAACCCCTAAATATAATAATTCGTATCGTTTTGCATATTAAATGCATTCCACAATTGTATGAAAATTTGAATTTCCTGTAAATGCATACAAAATCACAGCAACCCTCAAATAATCCACCCCCGAATGGTCTGCAATATTCCAGCACCGTTTCTCTCAAACTCATAATAAAATTCAATCAATATTTTTCGTTCTATCGCGAAAAATCGGGAGAAATAATGATTTTGAAAACATGGCCGATTCTGAGAACATTGATCCGTATGTTGTATTATTCAAGAACAATTTTCCCCCCGGTCTGCCGGTTATCGGGCGTTATCGCGCTGGTCGCAGATCGTCCAATCTCTTCCAACTTGATCAGCGTCGGAACTAAATTCCGCCCGAAATTTCTTCCAATTTTCCAAAGTGCTGGCTCGCAATTTTGTTTGCGTCCGCGCGCGGATCCCGCGACGAGTCTCGCGCGCTGAGAGGCTTACGGAACGACAAAGGGAGCCCTTACCAGGAAGAGATTCCGGTCATGCAGCGTGATAAAAGCACGCTTTTCCGCGGGATCACGTATTTCCCGAGGATTTCCGGGGGGGAGAGAACGGGCCGCGAAAATTGCAGAAGGAGAGAAGGCTTATCCTCCGACCTACGCCGGACCTGCGTTAAAAGGAAGCCACGGTCAGTAGCCGCCATCGCCGCGCAAAACGACGTTGAAAGATCGTACACGCTTCGTTCCGTGCTCTCCACGGACTTTTCCCTTTGTCCGAAATCTTCAGCAGAGGCGCCAGAAAAGCACCGACGGTGCCCTACTCGCACGTTACGGAAAGTCGACAAAGACAAACTGACGCGTGCCCTCTTTCTCGATTCTCCGAAGATGCCCGAAGTAATTTCGGACCGTCTCGTGGGAGTCGAGAGAGGAAGGCTCACATTTGCCTTCTCGATCTTGGACAACTGAAATTCGACCTCACGTCAATGGCATACGATTCCAAGTCTCGACTGACCAGGTATTTTTTACTTTCCGACCTTACTTCTTACTTTACACCTCAACCATCGTTCTTTTCTAAATTATTTTTCGTCCATTCAATTTTTAAAATTTCCAAAATCGTCCCCAATGCCTACCTTCCAAAAAAAATTTTTCCCCGAACATCGTCTGACGCGCTGAAAGTTAAATTCGCGAAGAATTCAAATTAACCCCCACCGGAAGTGGAGCTCGAAAGGGACCATTTCAGGGTTAATTGCGGCTCGTCGTCTAATTGATCTTTCGCCGCGAAAATCGCCGTTCAGAAAGAGCCGAAGGATTGCCGAAACCGCGGGAATCGATCGTGGACGCGATAATTTCGGGGCAATGGTCGACCCCGAAGAGCAGAGAAGAGAAGAGTAGCTTCGTTGCTAGAAGTGCAGCGTGGGCGTACGGAAAGGGTTAAAGGGAGAGAGAGAGAGAGAGAGAGTCTGGGTGAAAAAGGTCTTGTTCTCTCTCCGGTGAGTCGTACGTGAGGACATTTGGAGCCGCCATTAAGCCCTCAAAGACGAAGCCCCGGCGAGAAGCCGTCGGTGTAATTAATTCCTCGCGCCTGGAAATTTCGTTAGAGGGCTTGGTAGAACCGAGGTCAGAGGTTCCGTCGTTTCCCGTCTGCCTCTATCCGTCTCTCCGTCTCTCCGTTAACGCGACGAGCCGTTCGCGGAAGCTTTTGACGTTTGCACAAGGTCGCAGACTCGCTCGAGACCCCGGACAGTGTCTCTGTTCCGCGTTATTCCCATTATCTTTTCTGTTAATTGTCTTTCGAATGCTCCTCTCGATGCCCCGGATTCGAGCGTTTCTGAAATTCCAACGAGCTCGGAAGATATTCTTGCTCGTTAATCGCGCTGGTACAACTTGGAAGCTACAAATTCACTGGTATATTATAGTTCATTAGTTTCTGAATTATTAACACGTGAATTGCGAAAAGTTTAATGGTCTACTTGCAATTTTATAGCATTCTCGAAATTCTGATATTATTTAAAAATTGATATTAGGGATCGTTCCTTACAAGTGTTTTGAAAGGGTTCAGGTTAGCGAATATTAATTGAAAATTCGATATGATGTGCAATCCTTCTAAATTAAATCATCAAAATGTTGTTAATAATGTGGCATCGCCTCCATACCGAACAGAAATCCTTTCGGAGAAATTAAAAAAATTCAAATCATTCTGAAAAAATTACTTTCAGTTGCGTGGGTCAATTACAATCATTTTTGGTGAATAGATATACCCCCGAATTCCTACACACTTTCGAGAAAAAAATTCGAGTAGGTATTGGAACTTTTCGACGAAATTGAAAAGTTTCAAATCATTCTGGAAAAATTATTTTCTGTTCCAAGGGTCATTTACAATCATTTTTGGTGAATAGACATAACCCCAAAATCCTACGCCGTTTCGAGAAAAAAATTCAAGAATGTGCTGAACGTTTTGGGTGAAAAAAAAGAATTTCAAATCATCTTGGAAAAATTATTTTTAGTTGCAGGGGCCAATTACAAGCATTTTTGGTCAACAGAAATACTCCCGAAATCCTACTCAGTTTCTAGAAAAAAATTCGAGAAGGTGCTGAAATTTTTCGACGAAAAAAAAAAATTTCCAAGAAAAATGAAAGTACGTAGGAGAATAGTTAACAGAGGAAACGCCTACTTACTCTGTCGTAATCGTCGTCGAAGCGCCCAGGTGACAGGATAAGTTAAACAGAAACAAACACCCGGAATTTTCCACCCTTTCGAACCCCGTGCGAGGGTTGAGAATTACGGCGGACAGGCGTTTTAATTGCTTCCTCGAAAAAACTCGTACAGGGGAGCGGAAAAAAGAGGGTGTGCGACCATCCCCCAAGAATCTCCATCACAGAAAAAAACCAGCCACGAATAGCTCTCGCCTGTGCTCTAAAACTGTCTTCGCAGGGATGTTACGTCGACGTAACCTCGATAGTTGCTCGTCGCAGATTCTCAAGAAAACAAAATTCTAATTTCAAAAAAGAAACTAGTTCGAGTTTCTAGAATCACCCCGTATAATTATCCAGGGGTTCGAGGGTGACAAATCGAGAGTCCCGCCCCTCGTAATCACCCCCTTGCGTTGGACCGTTCCATCGGTCACGTGCTATTAAACGTCGGGAAGACCGACTGGCGCACGTGTTCCCGGCCGTTTTCACCGACGAAAGGGTTAATTCTCGGAATCTCGACGCGGTTCCATAGATCGTCGCCGCCTCCGGGACCCCGCGGGCCACGGATCGTCTGGGTTTCGATCTTTCCGTTACACGGGCCGAAAGTTAGTGGAGGCTCTATGGGGGTGAGAGCGAGGGGGGGGGGACAAAGGAAACGGGGAAAATCTCGCGAGAATTTATCACTGGCCACGAATCTCTCGACTCGAATCCAATTTTCGAGATATACGAGGGTACGCACACGCGAACGGTTTTTCCTCCTTTTTTCGCGGCTGCAGCCACTCAGACGACGGTGGTCCCCTTTCCTTGTTTACTGGCCAGGTTTCCGCGGTATCCGCTTGTCAAAAAGGAGATATATACCGGGCCACCGGGAGCAGCAAGTTTCCTTTCGCGGGGGACGTCTCGGCCGCAATGGGGGGTTGGAAGGGGGGAGGGGGTGGGGGCGGTGGACACGCGCGCAAAGAAGAATAGATTCCTGCGGGAGAGCCACTGGAAGGAGGGAGAGAGGGACCGCCTCGATAAGCAGTCAATATATCCTAAGCTCTCCGACATCCTCCTTCTTTTACGAGAACCGAGGAATACGCTGATGCCGCACTCCGTCTGATTCGATTGCTCCGGATGTACAGGGTGTTTGGGAGGGGGAAAAAACGGCCTTACAAATTTCTGGGGATCGCTGGGGAGCCCGGACCAAAGGGAAACGTACGAGGATCGTCCCGAAACCGAACAAATGGAAGTGAATTTCCCCGGGTCCGATCTAATAACCCTTCCAAGTGTTATTGTTTGATCGAGAAAGTGTATTTTGGGGCCCTTTCCCATCGATTCCTTGATTTTTAACGCGACTAACACGTTGACTGGCTTAGAGTGGTTTTAAAAAGCTTGCAATAAATGAACCTTAATGCCCTAATACTACCCTATTGAACTAGTCAACATTTCTGTTTTGTATAATTTGAAGAGAGAGAGAAAATTGATATACCCAGTCAACGTGTTAAACTAATTCATTTTTTAAAATTCAATTAAATTAAAGTAAACACTGTGCTCCAAGAATAAACGTAAAAGAAAATTGCTCGATGCTGGAGGCTCCGTCGGACGTACAGGGAGAACCAAGATGGCGGAGCGAGCAAATATTAAGTTACGTTTTAAACTAAGGGAAACCGGTGTCCAGACGCCCGGGGAACGCCGAGGAAAGTTTCTGGGCGATAATTGCTTGCACCCTATGCAAGTATTTGAGCGGGACGCTTCAAAGGCGACCGAGTGCAGTCGAAACGACGACGAACTATCGTTTGAAGTCGCCGAACGGTGACAAACTCGTACGGAAGCCGCCGCGAGCTCTCGTCGCTGTCGATTCGACCGTGTTATTGCGAACGACGGCGAAATAGAAAGTCCTCCGGAGTTTGCGTGGAACTTGGACAACGATTCACAATGAGATCGTATTTAGTTTCGTACCATTAGTAGTTGGATTTATGGAATCACTCACGGTGACTCCATAACACGTGTTCTATGAGACTTTCCTTGGATCTCGAGGCAAATTAGAGCTACGTCGATTCTTCACGAGGAAGATAAGATCTCTGCTATCCGTGAGCGCAATTAGTTCCATCTTGGACGCGTTAATCTTTTGGCGCTAGAACCCGCTTGGCTGAGACGACTGCTATCTGACGATCCTTTCGTTGAAGCACCCTGTAAAGACGCTTTTAGCTCTCATCCGGTGCGGCCTCCGGGTCGCTTCTCCCGGCTCTTTCGCCTTCTTCTCGCCTTCGGTATCTAATTTCCCTTTCCCCCGGTGCTGGTCCTGCGCCACTCCGGCGATAAATAACTCGACACCTTGCCGCGTCCAGCAGCAGCTCGCCCTCGCGGAAGACCCCGCGAAGACGACGCAGCTAAGTCACCTTAACGGGATTATCGAGCTTTCGTTCCGCGCCCGTGGCAGGTTGGGCTTCCTCTAGCGATTATGCGATCGTTCCTCCAAGAACAAGTTTCTCGCTTCCACCGATCGTGTCACGGCTCCTCCTGTTCTGACGATTGTCGCAGACCTTCCTACGAACTTAAATCTACTCAAAATCAAAAACAAATTCTTAAGAAAAATCAACAGGTGAAGGAAATTTTTCGGCGAAATTGAAAAGTTTCAAATCGTTCTGGAAAAATTATTTTCGGTTGCAGGGGTTATTTACAATCATTTTTGGTGAATAGACATACCCTCGAATTCATACTCAGTTTCGAGAAAAAAATTCGAGTAGGTAGTGAAACTTTTCGGCGAAATTGAAAAGTTTCAAATCGTTTTGGAAAAATTATTTTCGGATGCGGGAATCAAATAAGATCATTTTTGGTCAATAGACATACCCTCGAATTCCTATGCACTTTCGAGAAAAAAATTCCAATAGATAGTGAAACTTTTCGGCGAAATTGGAAAGTTTCAAATCATTCGGGAAAAATTATTTTCTGTTGCAGGGGGCAATTAAGATCATTTTTGGTCAAAAGACATACCCCCGAAATCCTACTCTGTTTCGAGAAAAAAAATCGAGTAGGTCCTGAAAGTTTTGGTTAAAAAAAAAAATTTCGAATCGTCTTGGAAAAATTATTTTCGATTGCAGGGGTCATTTACAATCATTTTTGATGAATAGACATACCCCCAAAATCCTACGTACTTTCGAGAAAAAAATTCTTTACCGAAAACATAATATGTGTTATAGGATTACTTGTTATCAGATAACTGTGAATCTATTTATACAGACCTTAAGCTCACAATTCGAGCCCATAGATCCAAATACCAGGTTTGCAAAAAAGAAATAAGTGTTTACATATCTGGGTCGAAAAAGTCCCCCACACCACCCAAGTTCGTGGATCCAACGTAACGTTCGAAGATCACGAGTGGCTCGCGTGGATCGTAAAGGCCGAAATTCTCTCGTCGGGGCAACGGACCGACTAATTAAAGCTCTGGGAGAGGGGGAGGAGGGGGGCAGTAAGAAACACCGGAAAAGAAGCGCAGTTAGGGTGAAACGTGTGCCGCAGTTGGCGAACGAGCAACCGGTGGCGCGCTGGCACGGAATATATTAATTAGCCGGGGCGGGAAAAAGTTGGCCGCGCGCTTAACGACGCGGGGCGGAAGCGGGAAGCTCGCGAACCGGACAAGAAACGGAAGAATGGACGATGAGGCGCAGAGGGGTGGGGGGTGGGTGGGAGTAAGAGCAGGCAAGAACCTGGGAAGAACAACAATAAAACCCCGGGGTGTAATTTGTCATGGGGCACGAGGACGAGGGGGGCATAGGGATGTACGGCTCGCCCGCGCAAGTTTACCCATTATTATTAACGTTCGTCGGCGATGGCCGCCGCGACGGGGCCCCGGGACTCCCGAGAATCCGGCCTGGCGCACGCAGCGGCGATTTTTCTTTCATCGCTGGGAGAAGAGATTCTCGACGCGGATGATGGCGTGCCGGGAACGATTCATCCTCCGGCCGGTGATTCCCCGACGATGCGGTGAAAATTTCATTCCGACGAGGCGGCGAGGGCGAACGACCGAAACGACGTGTGAAATTTTGATTGGTTCGCGGGGATGGTGGATGCTTTTGGGAACTCGAGAAACTAGTCCCGAACCTACACGCCATTTTTTACCACTCGAAACCTGAATTTTTCTGGTGCGTAAACGTCAACGGTTACGGGTTGTCCCTCGAAATGATTTTTTCCGTGAAAAATTATACGGTGTGAATATTTGAATGATATGTGTGTTTAAATGGGAACCAAAATGGTGGAAGGATCGACTAACGTATGAAAATATTTGAAAATAAATGCTCGATGGAGATATGTCAGATTAAAATTGTTATTTTCACAAAATGTATTATAATGAAAGCGATGACTTTTTATAATTCTCTTTACGACGTAAATATTTGAAGGATACGTTTATTTAAATGGAACCAAAATGGTGGAAGGATCGATCACCGTATGAAAATATTTGAAAATAAATGCTCGATGGAGATGTGTCAGATTAAAATTGTAAATTTCGCAAAATGTAATAAAAGCGATGACTTTTTATAATTCTCTTTACGACGTAAATATTTGAAGGATACGTTTATTTAAATGGGAAACAAAATGGTGGAAGGATCGACACGTTCGTCACGTGCATTTAATCTGAGTCACGTTTCGGTGGATCCTGTTAGGCACTCGAGACGCTCGTCTCAAGTTTCGATGCGACGAATTCGCCTAAACTGATATCGGTGGTTCCCTGCGCGTTGCGTGACGCGATAGAGGCCAACGATGTCGTTTCTTGTAAACTCGCCCGGTTACGCGCGGAGGAAAAGAGATGATTTAATGGACCGGGGCTCGGAGGGTCTTTTGTTTACTGGACGACTGTTCCGATCGATTGAGCTATCACGGCGGATACCTTCTTCCTAAATCTAATATCCAAACACCTATCCCGTCTTCTCCAGCGTCCCTCGACTGGTATACAAGGTCCGATCAAAATGATTCCGGACTGTATAAACCATTTATTATTTTCAATGGTATTGACAATTGCGTTTAATCGTGTTTTCCGTATTTATATGTCTTGGAAATTCTGTTCGTACTAATTTCGAATTTTATGTTTCTGTTCCAGGTGAGTCTATGGATATCTTGCTCGAGAGATCTCGTCCTAGCAACAGTTGCAAGCGTTTAGTCGACATTGTTCATCTACATAGGTTTGTTACGTCACTTACCAACTTAGATTCCTAATATTTTATGAATTTTTGTTTCTTTTATCGACGTCGTGCAATTATTTATAGAGGCATAAAATTGTTTAATACAAGTAACGGGGACAACGGTGTAGTGTTTGGAAAATCAGTATTTCTTGAAATGTCTCATGTTTGCACTTTGTTAAAAAAGAAATTCGAACGCCATCTTTGATTCTCTCACGAATTACTGATTTTTCGAACATCGTATCCCAACACTTTCTTGCTCAGAACATCCTAAAACATTGATAGGAACAAAAAACAAATATACAATCTCTACCAAAGTAAATACATTTCCATTATATTTCTAAAAACAGCGAATCTATACTATTCAACTTTCTACAATCTTTTCCTACCCCTAATCTGGTCGCAAAATCTCAGTCCCAGTCATGACACCTTTACAAAGCGTGCACGATAAATGCAGAACGTCTATAATGTACAATCGATGCGACATAAAGGACCTTCGTATCGACGTACGGATTAAATTCGATTCCTAAGGCAACAATTATAAATAAATTATGTACGCGGGGGCCCCCCATTTGCCGGACAATAAAAGTGCACGCGGGGTCTCATTACGAGCGAATTAGCCGGTCGAAGAGAGTGCTTTAAAAGCTTCCGACAGATTCGATTAACGGTGGCCTCTCCGCCTTTTTCGTCGGGGCATATACGGGTCCCCCTCGGTTTCGCCTTCTTGTTGCTTTTCGGAGGAGGAGGGGGGAAGGGGGGAGAAAGGAAGGAGAAAAAATAGTCGCCGCCGTGAAGCTCCAGGGGCGAGGCCATTTAGCCTCGAGAAGTTATCTCGAGGAACTTTATCGGTTCCGGGCGTGTACCCTTCTCTGCACTTTTCCTCGACGTTCAGCTGCTACGCTCCTGGCTCCCTTACGACGCGCGATTTTTCAACTAATGCCCCGATGAGAACGGAAACGCAACGTTATCGCGTAAAACAACCGCGCTGTAAACTTTTCCCAGCCCCTTTCCCGGGGCTTCTTCCTCGCGTATTTCGCCCCCCGCACCCCCTAACGCTAAATCGAAGTATATCGCGAGACGACGAGCCGTTCCTTCGCCATTGTTCCACGAAGCAAATTTTTTTTCGCTATGAGAAAAGTCTGGACAGCGAAAAATCGATTTAATTTTGAAGGATTACGGAAAAGACGTTCTTAATTGAAGTCCAAAGTATGGTATTCAAATCGTTTCTATATTGCGATACTTTTATTTTTCAATATAAAAATTGCCATTATGGCAGTTTGGTGTTCTGGAAAAATTATTTTCGGTTGTGGGGGTCAATTACAATCATTTTTGGTCATTACACATACCCCAAAAATCCTACGCACTTTCGAGAAAAAAATTCGAGAAGGTGTGAAATTTTTCGACGAAATTAAGAGATTTCATATCATACCCAAAAAATGATATTTAGTTACAGGGATCAATTGCAATCATTTTTGGTGAATAGACATACCCCCGAAATCCTGGGCATTTTCGAGAAAAAAATTTAGTTCGGACGGAACTTTAAACGTTAATAAGTTTTTAACGAAGCCTCCATCAACAAATTGATATTCTTGATTTTCGTCTTATTTTGGCCTCTAGAATCTCCCATTAAAATTTTTCCCAGGGGTGGTCGAACACCCTGTATAGAAACGAAAGTTTGGTCGAGCGCTTGCGAGAGAGACAAGAGCGTAGCCCTCTGGCGGCGAGTAACGTTTCGTTTTATGTACCTTTACACTTCTCCATCTATATATATTAGTATGTTAATTTTTGGTATAGCAAAAAAGAACAGATATTTTGAAAGCAAATTCTTTGTTCAAATCCCAGGGTGCATCAACCTACACGAACCTCATTGAAACCAATTTGAAATTCGCGCACTTCTATTATATCAAAATCGAACACTCCTTTCGACTGAGACACAATTAAAAATTTGAAGTTGCAAAATCTATTTTTCACGTGTAATCATTTTGCGAAATGGCCGTGAATCGAGGATCCGTGATGCCCTGGAAAAATGTCTCGTCCGTCGCGCAGGGTCGCCTCGAACGGGACGCGTTCGAACGGAAACTCATTTTGCTGACAAAACAACGACGCGCGTCAGCGATGACAATGAAAACAATGGGACAGGACGCGTGATTAAAAACGTAGGAGAAGGGGGGCGACGCTCGAAATCGGGATTCGCTTCGTTCCGTTTTTGTGGCTGTTCGCGAGCTTGTCGGAGGGCCGTTTCACAGCCAAGTCTCGCAAAACCTGACGTTATAATCACTTGTTTTTGTTCGTGCTCGGTCCTCTGTTCGTCGATAGCTGCGCCCGACGATCTCTACGAGATGCTCGTTAATGTTCGACGCGTTACAATTCCCCGGCGCTGCGTCCAAGCAACGAACAGGTGTCGGGGCTGGCTGCTGGTGTTGGTACGATGTACTTAGTGGCGTTTGTAGCGTGGAAAATGATCGTAGAAACTGGGACGAGCTCCAGATATTTGCTCAGAGAAGTTGTATGTAGAAAATTCACAGAGAAAAGAATCTTTTATTTGTTTCGAGTTTCGTTCGTTGTGGACTACATTCTCTGTGCATGGAAATACAAATAAATTATATTCATGCTCCCTTGTTTTGTTATGGTTTGGAGAAGACCACTATTAACACGAATCTATTCATAGACTTATTATTATTTTAATAATACTGTGAGACTACATAGTGTAACTTTTAGAAAATGAAAAAGGCATGTAACATCATCGAGCACAGAGGACGTTCTCATAGGTCTCATAGATGGCGACACTGCATTCCTCAACATGTTTTAAATATGCAACTATTAATACTAAATAATTCCGTATATTGCAATGGGAAGAAATATTTATCTCTTTTAAAAATTCAGTCGAGCTTAGTTTATAGAATTTTTATTAAAAATTACGAATCATTTTGACTACTTGTGTTATTACAGCGTTTAAACAGTTGAGAGTACAGTTTGGATGCAAATAAAATTAATTTTCCGCGTTGGAAATATTCGAAAGATAATTTGTAGTCTTCAAACGGAAACGAATAATTTAATTTACAATTGATAAAATATTGAAAGTGTCTCTAATCGAAGCTACTATCGTTTTCGAATAAAATTTCACCCACGGTTGGTCGCAAGCGTCCAAATATTTCCATACGTTTGGATTCAAGTAAAAACGTTCCAACGATGGCGTCGCCGACCGGAAGTCCTCCGGGTTGCAGGCGATTCCGTCGCGAACCGTCGAAATTCCCAGGCGTTTTCGGCGCGCTTTTTCCCCCGACCGTCGAATAATTCAATAAATTACCGCGGTGGGCGTGGTTTGCGGCGCGATCCGTTACGGGGAATAAAGGAGAAATTGGCCGGGGGTAAATGGTACCCGGGGGTATACCGGGGACACGGACAGTTTTAAATCGAGACACGGACCGTGGACAAAAAATAAGGTGCTCGATGGGCTTTTTATCGAGCGATTTGGTCAAGCGGGTTCCCTTCGGGCCGATAAGGGACGATCGTTCGCGATGCCCGTTGGACCTTTCCACGAAGTCTGTCTGGTTCGATCAGGAACCTTTTCCCTTTACGCGTCCCTGTTTTCCCTTTTTTCCCCCCAGTTCCGTGTCGGTCCGTTGGAACTTTCCAATTTAATTGAAAAAAGGCTCTCCCACCGGGAGGACCGCCTCCGAACGTCTGCTCGATCCTCCTCGAGCGTCGTTCCGGAACCGTACGAGGCGTGTGAGATAAGTAAATGAAACGAACAGAGGGGATAAGTAATGAGACACTTTTTTAGAGACTCGTACATTCGATTAATCGCGAGGTTTGTCGAGTATTTGGTTGGCTACCTTTTCCCGCCATTTTGCTCGGGAAAAATTTTAATGGGAGATTCTAGAGGGCAAAATAAGACGAAAATCAAGAATAGCAATTTGTTGATCGAGGCCTCGTTAACGAGTTATTAACGTTTAAAGTTCACGCCATCACGCTATCGTGCGCGCGCAGCTCTTCGCAGATCGCTGTTCCACAGGCGAGACTTTAAACGTTAATAACTTTTTAACGAACCCTCCATCAACAAATTGGTATTCTTGATTTTCGCCTTATTTTGGCCTCTAGAATCTCCCAATACCTAAATTTTTAACATTTTTGAACAAATTTAATACAGGGTTCAACTTTCAATTTTCCTAAACGATTTTTAACCTCCGTGTTATGGACCACTATTTCTAAAAACATTCTAAAATATCAGTTAACCCCAGTATTTTATTAAATTTGTTAAAGAACGTCTCAATAAAAAGTTTACATCGAATGGAGAAAAATCTGATGTCCCATATTTAGGTATTTCTATATTTGCTGTGTCTTTTTTTTAGAAGTTTTTAGAGATTTGAATAATCAAAGCGAACGATCCATGGGCATTACTAATTATTTTTATAACAAATTACCCGCGTGCTCGACCCGAGATCGATAATTTGTTCGTGCCAACGGAAACGTATGATGTTCAATTAATTATCGAGGACAATACCCGTCCCCTTTCCCGGAGCAACAACCCCTCGGATACAATGCACCTGCGCCAGCGAGTTTTCCACCCCTCGTGGCAGGATCGAAAGTCAACTTCTGGGGCTCTTCGCGGCGCCCACGGCCTTTCGAGCGCTGTCAACAGTCTCAAAATGCTTGCTTTCGATCTTCAGTCTCGCGCTCGGGCACAAGAAAAGGTCAGGCAACGGAGATAGGATACGAAACCCGATCCTCCGTACGTTCCTCGGATGTTTTTATCCGCGATTTTCGCGACTGGTTGGAAGAACCAGTTCCAGGGAGAGAACCAGCTTCCTAATCGAGGAAATAGAAATTCGAAAGAGGGTTCCGCAACAACGAGGACGATGCTTTTACAGTTAACGAGGGCATCTCGTCGGCAGCGTAGTTTATACTAACGGCGAGATTAGAGCCTCCCGTCCCGTGGAAATCTCGGGTCCTCCTGGAAAATCTGACCCGTACCGTTTGGAGATCCTTCTCCCGGTGAAATCTCTTTTCCGCGTTGATCCTGGACCGCTCGTAATTCGGCAAGATTGAACGTTATCTGCTACCCGGTGCCGTTCTCCGAATTTTCACGACCGAAACTTGGATGACTTTTACACGGGGGGAAAAAAAGAATCGCCCTCACGGACTTGTTTTCCTACGAAATTGAAATGTTTCAAATCATTCTGGAAAAAATTATTTTCTGTTGCAGAGGTCAATCGTAAGCATTTTTGGTCAAAAGACATACCCCCGAAATTCTACCCACGTTCGAGAAAAAAATTCGAGAAGGTGCTGAAAGTTTTGCTTAAAAAAAAGAATTTTGAATCGTCTTGGAAAAATTATTTTTAGTTACAGGAGTCAATTGCAACCATTTTTGGTGAATAGACATACCCCCAAAATCCTACTCAGTTTCGAGAAAAAAAATCGAGTATATGCTGTAAGTTTTGGTTAAAAAAAAAAGAATTTCGAATCGTCTTGGAAAAATTATTTTTAGTTGCAGGTGTCAATTACAATCATTTTTTGTCATTTCACATGGCCCCGAAATCCTACGCACTTTCAAGAAAAAAATTCGAGATGATGCCTAAATTTTTCGACGAAATTAAAAAATTTCAAATTATTCTAAAAAATTATTTTTAATCGCGGGGGTCAATTACAAGCATTTTTGGTGAATACACATACCCCCGAAATCCCTGATCTGATTCTAAAAATATCGATCAAAAATTCTGCCTTACAATTCTTATTAAAAATTCCATACTAAACCATCATCGTCCCCAAAATATTACTTAAACAAGTTAATAATCGAAATGTAAAAAAAAACATATTCACGTGGAATCTTGCAAATTTTGAATCAATTGTAGAATTGAAAATCTTCAAAGCGTAATTTCGTACTTCGTTCGAGTCGGTTGCAAGTAGATCGGGAACTATTCGTAAAAATGGGAAATATTCTTGGTCGCGACGGAGAAATTACAGGGCATGAAATTACGTCGTAACGACAACGTGGATCGAGGGTCCTTTTCGAACGATGAAACTTTGAATCTCGTTCGAAGATACTGTAAGTGGATCGAGGACGATCAGACGTAGACGGAAGTTCTCGGGGTGCCCGAAATTGATTAAAAGATAGAGCAAACGGCACGTTGGACGAGGGGGGAGATCAAAGATCTTCATGGTCTTTGTTTTCCGGGGAACTTTTGAGCCCACTTATAAGAGCTTTAAGTAGATCGAGGACGTTCGGAATCAGATGGCTCGGAAAACAGAGCGAAGTCAAAGCAGGAAAAATTCTGAGCTCGTTCACCGATTATACTTTGTCCATAAAGTGACTCTGAAGTCCCATCGTCAACGTTTTTCGAGTCCGATTTATTCCTATTATCAATTTCTATCGATTAAAATATTAAAATTTTTTTCATCATTTAAATTATTAATACTTAAAAATCGGTGTCACTATTTGCCAATCCCAACGTTTGTTGCAAGTAAATAAAATGCATCCTCGATCGGGGAAGAAAATAAATAAAAATAAATAAAGGAGGGAACGAAGAAGATTCGCCTCTTAAAAAGCTAGAAAGAAAGATCGTTCTTCCGTAAACAGTGGACGAGGAAAGCTTTTGGGGAACGTCTGATAACGACAAGAGTCTATTCGACGTTGATTTCCAGGCGTTAAATTTCCCACTCGGCCCTCGGCCAGTTCGAAACTCTCATCTCGGAATCGTTCCGGGAGAATCGCCTCTCCAGAAAATGGAACGGCCCCGTGGAATTTGACCGTGACGAGAAAAAAAAAACGAAGGTAAAACAGGACCGGAAAATCTCCACTCGCGATAAACAAGAGTTTCATCGACCGTTAAATCACATCCAGGAACGACGACGGAGGCGCAGCCTTGGCGCCCTTAGGATTAAAGTACTAAATTCAGCGCGATTCTACTCCCGTTCACGTCGCGAGCGTGTTATCGCATTATGGCTCCACTCTAATTCCACGGTTCGTTACTCGCGTTTAATTGAACGTGGCCCGATTCAATGAAAGTCTATCGATACTCGACTGGCCCGGCTCCAAAGGAGCGCGTCTCTAAATAAGAGCAGTCCGGGCGTCGAAGAATAATGGAACCGAGCCACCCGCTGTCCTCTTTTGCGTCCGTTACGCTACTCCGTGAAACGAGAAACTGCCTTTCGTCCCGCGTCCACGAAAAACGTTACGGGTCCTTTGATCGTCACGCGTGTTGCAGAGATGCCAGACGGGACATCTCATTCCACTTTCTCATACTATGCCAGATCACGCGTACGTGAGCTCGTAGAGTTCCGGAGAGTCGACAATGGCGAACTGAGGCTAGCAGAGACAGGCAGGGGCAAGCAGTAGCAAGTTGTAATTGTTATACGTTGTCAGAAGAATTGGAAGTGGTCGTCAGTGGTCTGCAATGGTCGACAGTGGTCAACAGTGGTCAACAGCAGTCGTCAGTGGTCATCAGCGGGCATCAGTGGTTATCAGTGGTTATCAGTGGTCATCAGTGGGCATCAGTGGGCATCAGTAGACATCAGAGGCCAGCAGATAGAAACACTAGCCAGTAGTAATCGTTATACGTTGCCAGATATATCAGAAGTGGCCATCAATGGCCATCAATGGCCATCAATGGTCATCAGTGGTCATCAGTGGTCATTTGAGGCCAGCAGATACGAACAGTAACCAGTAGTAATCGTTATACGTTGCTAGATATATCAGAAGTGGTCATCAGCAGTCATAAGTGGTCATAAGTGGTCATAAGTGGTCAACAGTGGTCAACAGTGGTCATTTGAGGCCAGCAGATACGAACAGTAGCCAGTAGTAATCGTTATACGTTGCCAGATATATCAGAAGTGGCCATCAATGGTCAAAAGTGGTCAGCAGCGGTCAGCAGTGGTCATCAATGGTCAACAATGGCCATCAGTAGTCAGCAGAGGAATGCAGAGGCAAGCAGAGATCAGCAGAGACAAGCAGTAGGACGTAGTAATCTTTTTACGTTGTCAGAAGTATTAGCAGTGGTCAGTAATGGTCAGCAGAGGCCTCCAGGAAGATTCAAAAGTACTTTAACCAAGAAAGAAACTTCAGACATATACATCATTACTGCCGATGATTTTTGTATCATCACGAGACGATTATAAAATTCGACAACAGTAATATAAGATCCGACTCGACAGATGGTTTTGCTCTGCAGGTCGAGCGGAGCGAACTGACGAAAAAGGACAAAGGATTCGGGGAAAAGCTACGCCGGTGCAACGCATCGTCGCAGTTTAGCAATCGCGTCACTGCACGTGCCTCTACCACACACACACACTTACACGCGCGCGAGACACTCGTTCATTCTCAAGTGTATCGTTGCCTTCTGACATGTAATTCTATACGAACGCTATCAAGGTGCATGATGTAAAATAACTTTTAAAACGACGAGATTCGATATGGCGACCTCAACGTTTCGCGCTGTAACGACGGTTTCCCGGATCCCGAGGAAGAGTCCTTTACCGGAAGCGGTGTTGCACGGGTGACTCTCGTTCCATTCTCGCGGCGATTAGGCCGCGATAACGACGAGGAGAGCCCGTAGCATCGAGCTGCCGGAAATTGAGTTAGAATTTCATGAAACGACGCCCGTCGCCGAGAGGGCTCGCTAACGCGTTCTCCAATAAGATCGCGGGGCGCGGCGGTTTTGATTATCCTCGGCGGGAGCACCTGAGTTGGAAGGGGGAAGGGAGGGGGGAAGGTGTAATAAAACGTTTCCTTTCCCCTGGCGTGTTCTCGCCCGGAAAATCTCACGCCCTTCGTAGAACGAGAATCGTGGCCGGACAGAAAGAAACAGAGACACCCAGAGGAAGGGGGGGTGAAGGAGACCGGCAGCGAAGGGTGAAAGAGATTTTCTCTCGAAACCTCGAAGAGGGCTGTTATAGCCCCGGGAGTGCTGGAGGGGATCGGGGGGAGGGAGGAGGGGGGCGGAGAAGTGGTCCATTGTTTAACTTGATAAATGAAGTAGCCGAGCACAGAAGCTCAACGCCGAGTCGGTACACAATGGCGGGCGATATATTGTTCCGAGTTAATTCAATGCTGGAAACACAGGCGCCGACGAACAGGTGCACGGCAGACGCGTTTAACGATGGCCGTGAGATACCTCGAATCGCGCATCGACAAAACTTTCCTATCCCTCGGACCCACGAGTTTCCACGCAAGTTTCTAATCTCTGGCTACGGAACGTTCCCTGCGACCAGTCTCGCCGTGCAAACGGTCCTCCCAGGCGCGTTTGGCAAATGACCCCCATACTTGTGCGTAGATGTATCCCAAAAGAAGCTATAAACTACTAGTTTCGTAGTCAAAATTTCTACGACGATGTTTGGGAATTATTCATTATCGTTACGACAACATAAACATTAAAGATCGATATGGACAAATCTTTCAACGAAATTGAAAGATTTCATATCGTTCTAAAAAAATTATTTTCAAGTGCAGGGGTCAATTGCAATCATTTTTGGTGAATAGACATAGCATCGAAATCCTACGCAGTTTCGAGAAAAAAATTCGAATAGGTAGTGAAACTTTTCGGCGAAATTGAAAAGTTTCAAATCATTTTGGAAAAATTATTTTCTATTACAGGGTTCAATTGCAATCATTTTTGGTGAATAGACATACCCCTGAAATTGTACGCGTTTTCGAGAAAAAAATTCCTAAACGATAATGTAAAGTGTGTTTATAGGATAATCTTTATTGGATTATTTTTTTATTTAGAATTAACTAATCGACAGATTATTGATCGAGCAATTTATGCACGCAATGTACGTATGCGCCTAATAGTTTTAAAAGCGTCAGTGTTGACGATTGGAGACGGAAACGCGTGCTGCCCTTATTCGCCTAGACACCTTTTCCCCGGGTATTTCCGGCGTGTTTTTTTCTTCTTTTTTTTTCTCACGAGTTCTCGGCCACCATGGTCCTTTCTTCGCGGAAGAATTTTAATTAGTACGTTCTCGAGCGCGCCGGCGAAAATGAGAAATTGTCGCGCGACGGGAAAAATGTAATTCGCGCGGAGAGCGCCGGGACTTGGCTTGCTCCACTTCTCCCTCGAATGGGGCTCCATTTTTAGAATTTCTGGCTCAGCTCGTAAATAACGTCAGACATCGATTTCTCGCGGTGCTTTGTTTCACGAATCTCGACTCTTCGATAACAAAGAATCTCGTGGTTCTTAACAGAATTCAATTCTCTAATTCTTTATTTTTGCTAACAGATTGCATCGACAGAAAAAGTATTATACACAGATTTAGAGGAGTCCAAAGAGGGGGTTACCACCCCTAGCCGTTAGAAAAAGAAGCAATATAATTCGAATAATAAATAATTGTTTTCATCAACGTTCAAACTTTGCAAATTGATGTGCTTGTTCTTGTTTTTTAACTTTTGAAGAAATCGTAATGTTTAGCGATCAGAACCAAAATGGCCGGCAGAAACGCGTTGATGAAACCCGCGGAAGGAAGACACGAACTGTAACGCGCGTTTCAGTCGTGGGAGGGCGGTGGAGGGGGGGTACAATTTCGCAATTACGACGCGATAAAAGCGAGCGTCGCCACCCTCGGGCTCGGACTCGCAAGGAAAAGAGCGAAGAAAGAACGCTACAGAGCGGCGAGCGGGACCATCCAATCGTCGTGCCCGTCACGAACGAACCTTCTCGCTTACGAGCGACCTTTAGGCGGATTAGGTGAGAGAATCGTAAAGTGAAAATCCCTCCCACTCCCGCAACGGTCGGCGGATTCCCTCGACGGAGACTCTCTTGTAACCGACTCGAACGAGCGTACTTTGTAAATCGATGCCTGAAAAATTCAGCTCCTCGAGATTAGCCCTCCCCGGTCCCCCTGCGTCCTCGCGTCGATCTAGAAAGGGGGGAAATTCGAGCTGGTCAGGTTTCGCGAGCGCGGGACAATTTATCGCGAAGCTTATCTTGTTTGTATTTGTCGGGAGGGGGAGGAAAACGTTTGTCGTCGGTCGAGCAACTTCTCTCAATTTGTATCGATTCACCGCGGATATAAAAAATCTATCGAATTTAAAAAAATACGCTTTGGTCTGTATTAACACTAAAAAGACTGAAACTTAGTATATACCTATATTGCCCAAAAGCAGTCAAAATTACTGCATTGTGAAAGAATAACTAATGTCTAAAGAAATTTGTTTAAAATTAATTTTTAATATTATGAATTTAGGGCGCAAAAGAAATAAAATAGACAACTTGTTAGAACAAGTATCACTGCATAAAGATTCGAATAACAAGTTACTACTTTAGCTTACAAATCCAATAAAAAAAAGTGATCATTCATTAACCCGAAAAATATGAGCGGTTAAGGGGTTAAAGAAAAAAAAAAAACGATAAAAATAAATGGAACGTTTAAAAAAAAAATCCGTGTAAACGTCGAGTGTGCTATACTTGGAGGTCTGAAAATAAAATGTAGGCTCGCGAGGGTGATTTTTTTTATTTATAATTGTTTGACAGTGTGCGTCAGGGTCGAAACACCAAAGAGAAAATTGCTCGGAGAAATTTTGATATTTCACGCGCGTACGTGAAACTGGTGGTAAAATCGATAGATTCAACGGGGCGAATGGATCGATCCCGGGGCCTCTAGATCAACGATCGTAGTTCCCCGCTGGGAAGTTCAAAGCGAGGGCTTATTAACTACCGGCGTCCGTTCCCGGCAGCGCTATTTATAAATTAAACTGCCGCCGGTCTCTTCGAACGCGACTCCTCTCTTCCCCCTCTCGATCCCTTCCTCCCCCCCGTCGTACTCCTCTGCTTACGCTTTTCTTCTGTCGTCCGTCTTCGCTTTTCACGGGGCGGCGAGGGGGAGGGGAAGACTCTCCGCGGGAATTGTCGCATCGATATCCGTCGCGCTAGTCGCCCGTATTTCACTCCTCGTCGTCGTCCGGGGTGTCCGCGGGGCCTTTTTGCTTCCTCACCGGGGTGGCTCGCAAACGCTTGCGTAACACTCTATTCTCGGACATGCCCAATTAAACGTAAAAACGTCACGGATATGTGCGGAACCGTTCCTTAATGACGGGCAATTAAAATATCTCGCGATGTTGGCTCGAGTATCGGTTTGCAAACACCGTTGAGTCAGGTCAATATCAGCGTCGGTGGACTTTGAAACTCGTATCTTCGTGGACGACGTTCCTCCCGCAGACTGCACGAATTCAGCGTCTCGAAGACGGTCAGGTGTCGTTTCGATCTTTCGTGACTCGGGGAAGAAGGGATTTGTACTAAGTATACACAAATTTTAATGGAGGAAGCCTCCTTATTATATCTACTGAGAGTTCATTTCACATTTTCTATGCTTGTATTTAGATCCACTATACATTGCGTGATACTGTATTGTAGCATTCAATAGTCAGTCGAGAATCGTATATATAGAAACAGAATGTCTGTCGAGCACTAGCGAGAAAGTTAAGAGCGTGGCCCTCTGGCGGCGGGCGCTGGAAGTGTCGTCACGCTTTCGCATCTTCGACACTTCAAACCCCGTGTTTATTCAGGATTTTCTGTATACGTAAATATTCGTGAATAAACAATCGAATGCAATAAATAAGAACAGAATCAATTCTAACAGTATTTAGTCCCCAAGATAGTAGATCGATATCGAGCGAGTCACGGACGATGAACCCTGCCCCGTGTTGGCTAATTTACTACGTTGGATTCTCTCTATCGTCGACCGCGTCATTTGCCAGGAAGCGTTTACCCAACGAGCGAGCCCCGGAGATCCCATTCGTCTTAATTCGAACAGGGAAAGCGACCCCTGGACCAGACAGTAGCTGGAGCTAAAGAGGGAAGGGAGAAAAATCCGCGAGGAATCTTGGTGGTTGCGATCGCTCGAGTAACGCTTATCAAATGGCCGTGGAACGTACCCGTGACACCGAGAGAACGCTACGGAGGGGGGATGATGAATTACCGGTGGGACCCATCCATCATTGTCATAAACAGCGAGAAGATCAGTCCGTACCGGGGAGCAACCCTAAGCAGCAGCGGCGGCCTCTTGCTAAGATAATTACCGGCACCTTCCAATAATAACCCTGGAACGGACAGGCTAGTCGGAGTCTGTTAAGTATTATCGTACGATTTTGCTGGGCCACCGGCTCCGTAAACGAGGCCCGAGGAAGGATCGAGACGCGCCAGAGCGGTTTCCCGCGTACGCGTTTCGAAGAATCGCCGCTGATGACTCTCGTCGCGCCGGGAACCGTAACGACGCCATCTTGGAATTTCGAATTAACCGTCGACCTTGCGTTTCCACGCCAATCTGGTTAAAATACCGATCTCGGGGACAAAAAAAAGCATCATCTTGCAATGCAACGCGTTTTGAGAGCACTTGCAATATTTTTCCAATAAAAAATAGTAAAGATTGCAAGAGTTATAGTCCAGGCCATAATATAGCGAGATCGTAAACTCGAGTAGGTGTCAAAGTTTACACGTTTCGGCTCCCGAAAGAATTAAATTGACAGAAATACGAGCAGCTAAGGGCCTTGGACCATAGTCAGGTCCGTACGAACTAATGTTTTATCTAGCCGCCATTTTTAGAGGTATCGTAACAGGTAAAGGTCTTATTCAAATCTTTAATATCTTAATTCAGAAGATATTCAGAAAGGCACCCTCAAGCAAGATGTCATGTAGGGCCCTAAGTGCCTCAGCAGTAGACGGTCCCAATCCTCAAAAGTTTAGTTTACGACCTCGCTATATCGTGGCCCGAACTATACCATGAAAACACGTGGCGGTGCGCGAACAAATATGGCGGACGCGTTGACAAGATGGCGTCGCTCCAGCTAAAGCTTTAGCTAAAATAGCTAAATAATTGTATCCTTTATCACCGATTCCGTTTACAGCGGAATATTTTTACATCGGTGGTGTTAATTTAACCGTCGCGGCGCGATATTTCACCCGCGTTTCCCGGTAAGTCTGGTCGCGGGAGGGGGGGGGACAGGTACACGCGGTGGAAAACTAGCGTAACGCGGTAAAACGCGACGGCGCGTAACCGCGACGGATGCGACGAGTGCTGACAATATAACAGTAAAGCCGTCGTCGTGGTCGCGATCTTCGTTATTCCGGCGCTATTTTCGCCGGGCGTTTCCGGCGACGTCGTCGGTGAATCAGCGGCCAGACAAGTGGAAACCCATGCGTAGGTACGAAACCGCCACGCCGGAGGGGCGAAGGGAGAGACGGCGTGGGTGTGCTTTTATTATCGTGTCGTGCCCGTAAGTGCAGCGAGAGACCCGATGTAGCTTCTTCGGGTTCCTAAGAAAATAATGTCGCTTTTTCGTGGCCCTCGACGCCGCTATACTATGTCGTGTATGTATACACCCTCGAAGCCTTTTGGTCTGAGAGGGTGGATAGACTACACTTTAACCGATCACAAAAATTAATTCGTAATCTGTTATTCCTAACCCTTCGATGCTGTAATTTGTAACCCTTTCAATGGACGTGACCGAATTAAAAAGATAATTTTCTCCCCTTCTTTTTTTTTTTTAAGTTCGAACAACGAAAAACAGAAGAAATCGATATTTCAATTTTGAAGAGTTTTTTTTTTAGATCTGAAGATCTTTTATTTTGTTGTGAGTTTGTTACATAATTGTAAAGAATGATATATTGTATTTGTCTGTTTTGAATCGAGTCGAAAGACACCCTCAAAATGCAACGAACGAACCCTGATATAAAATTTGGAATGTTTCTATTATTCACGATCCAATTTGATTTAAACTTGAAGCAGCGAACGATTTAACAAATTTCTACGCCCTTCTGCGAAAGAGTAGAATGCGTCCCCATCGCAGGGGGTTGGTTTCTCGTTGTTCCCGGCCATTCGACTATCGAGATAAGAGGCGAATCCGACGCCGTATTACGGATCGTAATCAGTTTCTTCTCCGCGGGAAGCCAAGGTCCATTACGGGCTGTCTCTGTTACGGCAAGTTTTTAATTAACGCGATAATGCACTCGTCGTCGCGCGTTCCGCGGGACAACGCGTTCGGACTCGTAATTTCGGACGCGTCAACGGCCCGTCGTAAAACCCCGCGCCGGTTGTAACAGAGCCAGTAATCCACCGACGAACAACGCGAAAAGAAGTCGTCAGAATTATTATGACGCTACGACGCCGCGGACTCGGTAATTAAAGTTATCACGGTTGTTCGTTACCGCTGATAAAACCCTTTTTGCAACATCGCGAATATAATTTGCTATACGTCGACGATGGGGACATTTGCAATTAGTCAAGAATCGTGAAACTTTCGTATAACGAAAGTATTGTTGCAATGGAACTGGAATGTAGCCTAAAAATTGAAATGTTAGCTTTGGAACGTCCGCCATATTGGTAGAGAATCCTCAGCAGCCTTCCAGATCAACCAAGTTGGCCGAAGGAGGTCTTAAAAATTCCCAGAGTACATTTTTTTTGACTTCCAACGGAGCATACGACCCCTTGAAACTCGACTGACTCTTATCGAGGGGGTAGTAGTCGACCTGGGGTCGAAGGTCAAGCATTCATCGTCCCCACCATATCTTTTCGAAGATACTCTGTAGTCTAGTTGCTGAAAATTGCAACGAAACCGCGACATAACCTAGAAATCAAAAAATTAACTCGTGAACGTGCCGCCATCTTGGAAGAAAATTCTCAGTGCCCCTATGGACGAAGTAAGCAAGTCTTAAAAATTGCTAAAGATTATTATTGTTAAGTTGCAATTGACCACAACCCCTTAAGTCTTGACTGAGTCTTGTTTGGGGGGTGGTGGAAGGTTCTCGAGCGAAGAGAGCAACGCGAGCCGGTGGGAGACGTGAAATTGTTCGCGGTGGCCGCCCACGGAGGGTAGGTTGAATTAATGGCCACGATCCCGCGTTCAGCCTCCTTAGTCCGGATTAGTACTGACACGAACGGCGTGTCATTGGGAACCGGGATTCCCGGGTGTGGGCCAGCGCTAAGCAGACGCCGGGAATTCCCGTGGGAGCGCGGGGAATAGAGAGTTTCCAGTCGTGGCTCGTAGCCCGGTGTAACCGCGGATTTCGTGATTGGTTCTCCCCTCGGATGGCGTCGTTTACACGCGATACACGGACCCCGCGATCCTTGGTATCCTCCTAAATAGTGCAACTCTACTGCGCCGTACGATGCAGTTTTTATTAGGTCTGCTGCTCGGTGGATCCCACCGCCTGGGGAGTCGAAACACCGAATGGCGGTTGTCGCGCGTACGGAGTATGAAAAACAAGGGCGGTGCTTGCGCACATGCGTCCCCCCCTGTGGCTTTAATATTGGATTACGCGATAGAAATTGTCGATCTGAATACCGTCTTGGTAAACATCGACTACCGCAGGGGCGGCACCGAGAATCCACCGGTGTTTGCTCTGTGGTGGTTGGATCCCGCTTCGGGAAGATTTTCGGCGGCTGCAGACTTTAACTTGGCAGTGCACCCACTTTGAACCCCCCCTAGGGATAGATTTACACAGGATTTCCGGTTACAGAAAGCTAGAATGTGGATAACCTAAATACCGTTCCGTAATCTTTAATACTAGAACTACCGAACTAGTCGAAATGGCCCGTTCGTAATTTCTAAGAAATCTTAGATCAACTCGGCTGAATTACGATGGTAGCTACTGTGGTTGTAGGTTATTAATATTGGGAAGCATAGGTAGAGAAGTTGGATCGAAACAGAGTGATCGAGAAGGGAAAGATATCGTTGTCTTGTACTTTATTACTTCAGAGGCCTCCGTGGCTACGTGGCTTGGACGCCTGTCTTCGATTCTCGGAGTCCCGAGTTCGATTCCTTGGATCTTGGAAAAAAAATTTCAATCTATATGTGTGTAGGTTTTTTAATCTCAAAAAGAGGCGATTTTTAACGCTGGAACTCAGGATGTAGTCAAATATAATCCACTTTTAATTTCTAATCAAAATTGTAATTTACTCGATTAGGTTTTCAAAAATTGATCGTAGTCCTCTCTGAATATTTCCATTGCATTGTTATATGCGTTTCTTCGAGCAAAATCGCTTCTTTAATTTCTCTGGTACAAATAAATACACTAGAAGAATTGTCGAGTAAGTTCTCTAGTGTTAATAAGTTAGTTCGACTTTAGAGCGGTGAATAAAAAGAGTCGTTACTTGCGAGAAAGAGCGTCTTTTCAAAGATGGAATTGAACAAGAAAATTCACGCGAAAAAAACAATAATTCCAACCCGAAATATGGCTATTTTATATCAGTGTTGGATCTTTCGCGTTCACGTCCGATAGGAAAAAATTTCGTGTGGCTCGAAGATAGAAGCTATTGTCGAATCGAACGCGGCATGTCCTTTGTAATTGGTTATTCGACGTGGGTGGGACTGAACAATCGGGGTCGTGTTCCATCAGCTTGCAGCGAAGTGTAATAAAAGTAATTTAGGAATGACGAGATCGTTATTGCACCCGTGTATTTAATTGGCGCAGTAGCGGCACGGTCCGGTTGGCAATCAACTCTTCGTCCGTTTGTCTTTTTCTCTCTGTTTAGATGCAATTAAATTAGGCGTTATCGAGTTTGCCCGTTAAACCACGAAATAGATTCGCCAAACACAATCTTCCTTTCTAAAAAATATTTAAACATTCGCACTGCTTTCGGGATGACTCGAATAATTTACAAAGACGAAATTAATATAAACCGTCCTGTCTGTCGACCCACATATGATTCAGAACAGATTTAACTCGAAATCACGTCAAACATAAAATAAACATCGTCTGAGATACAATAGTGCGCTCGGTAAAGATAATAGAATATTTATTCGAAACAAAGTCTCTGGACAGAATTTTTTAAAAAATGATTTTGGCCCGCCGCGAGTCTCACAGGTGGTTTTTCGCGGTCGATCGTCCAAGGGGGTGGTTTTCTCGAGGAATCGTCAGCGGGGATCGATCGAGCGGAAGTCGGGCGGGAATAACAAGCCCGTAGAAACGCGCGATGCCGCAGCCTGACTATGCTAGGGATAATATTACGTGCTATATAGCCCGCAGAGTCATTAATTCTATCGATTTCGTCCCTGCGCCGCGTCGCCCCTCCTCGTTATTCCTGCTCAAACCTCTCGCAGAGATTACGACAAGCCAAAAGGACGCGCTCCGGAGAGGATCCCACGGTAACGAGCTACCAGGTCCAGTCGCGCCTAAATTCTAAACATTCGTAGTAATTAGAACGAACGAAGGGAACCGGAGGATTCCGTACTCGACGATTCCCACCCCCCCCTCTGGTTCGCCCCCTTAACAGAATTAGGAAACGACGAATCAACGGGTGAAATTTCATAACGTGAATCGTTACTCGGGCACAAAGACGATCCCGCCATTGTCAAGATCCCATCTTCTTTCTCTTGCAACCTTCGTCCCAGACTGACGGGTTAATTTCCTCAGGTGCGCGCTCTATCGATCTTTCCCCGAAATTCCAGTGTCTCTCGCGAGCACGTGCGTTCCCGAAACGATTTCAAATTTTGTTACCTCCGCTCTGGAAACATCTTGCAAGAATAACATTCTTTGTCTGTTGGATTATTAATAAATAATCATTACAAAACTGAATCTAACAGTGAGAAACACTGTCCATTGTCTCCATACGAAGACCGTATTGGCACCATCGGGCCTAGGGGCCTGGGTTCTGTTTTGTCGTCGAGGGCCAGGGAAATAAACATGATGCGAGCAATGGTTTCTTTCCTTTTTAAGTGGACGCCAGATTTTCTTTTAGGGGAGCTGAGCGTCGCTTCACTTCTTGTTCAGTTTTAACAGAGTAAAGACGTCCTTCCAAACCACAGAATAAAGTTTCATTTTTACTTACAAAGTGTACTGCTTTTTCACCCGATTCCAATATTGTCACACTAAACTCACATATTATTTATATTTTTCATGTCCAGTTTAGTCCCACTGTCTAATGATCGATTCATGGCACGACCTCGAAACACCCTTGGGCAAATGAGTCAAGTTCGATTTGTAAAATTTACTATTGCCACAAACGCCGTGGCTCGAGGAAATGTATACTGATTTTAAATATCGAGAAGCATTCGGGAGTTTCGTTTCCCAAATAATATTTGTCCAATCCTCAATGGCGGCGAGCACGCCGGGAATCGTCGGTTGACAGAACAATAACAGCCGCGATAAATCCCTGGACGCAACCGGTGCGCGTGTCGGGGCGCAGGGAAATCAATGGCGGCGGGCAGAGCATATGGGAAAGGCAGTTCGAACGACGGCGATGATGCATCGATCGTGTCATTGGCCGCGTTTGTAGTCGGGCGCGATCGAAAGCTCCGGGACTATCGTTCCAGTCGGCCATAAACGCGTCGACAAATGGCCGATACGCGTGCTGTCGGGACTCCTTTCGAACAGGAATCCGCCACGGAGCTCTCCACCCCCGCGAAACTCGAACCTCGAGGGTCGGGGGGGCCCGGCTTATCTACGGTCCTCGTTGAAAAACTCGACGCGCGTCTGCGAATCTTATCTCTCTCCCTTATCGTCCGGCATCCCCCGAGCTCGTTAGATTTGCGTTTGCAGAGACCGCCGTGGCAATAATCGACACCCCTCCCCGCTGCACCCTCGATCATCAAGCCCGTAGGGGTTGTTTTCGTCGTTAATCGCTCCAAGGACCATATTTTTTCTTATTCTTAAAAAGTTACGCTTGATATCCGTTTGTTTCAAATTTGAACGAATAATTTCGGTACGTTTACAATTTTGGAAACCTCACGAGGTGACAAATTTTGTTTCTTTTCTAAGCGTCAGCTAACGTGGTGGAATAATTAACACTTGGTTGAATAATTATATATATATATTTGAGAAAGAATGCAAAATGAAAAAGAAAAAAAATAATCTCTGGCATTTATAATATGGAAAAATCGAAATGAAGCCCACACATTCTGACCGTCCTTTGTCATTGACTGTTCAGGTACGACTGTCCTATCTCACGCACATTCTTTTCCCACTTGCGAAATCTGAATTCGCCGATAGGGGGCAGTATCCGCTCGTCGCTAACTTCGCGTGTGCACTTTGTTAAATTACAAATTTTATTTTCGTTAATTTCTGAATATCGAACTTATATTTTCTATATGTAGATACGTCTGTAGTTATATCACACGTAAAATTGTTATAAAATACATAAATATATAGGCTACCAAGTATAATTAGGGATTATAACGGGTACGATAATGTATCTGATCCGGTGATTCGGGGAGGGAATAAAATAACTAAGCTGCAGGTTAATATATTTGGACGTTACGGGTCAACGAGACGAGACAGTAAAGAAAGATAAAGCGTTCGACGTGGCCGATGCCGCAGCTGCAGTCATTCGACACTTAGGAGTCACATTCAGGGACGTTTGTTTTCGTTTGCTGATTCGTCTGGCCCGAGTATGGATCAAGTTTCGGCACGTGTCCCTTATCTCGTGTTTTTTTTAAATAAAACACAGACGAATTCTCGAAGATTCGAGACCGTTCCAGAACGCAGCCCAATTACAATGGTGTCGGTTGTCCTTGCTGAACTCGGCGCGTCGACAGACAACCCAACGGTCCGGCGACATTAATAGTATTCGCAGAATCCTACAATAACATCAGAACTGTTGGAGGGCAACGATACCCTTGAGATTATCGATCGCGACGTTCCGTTGCACGGCCGTTTGTTTTCTTTCTTTTTTTCTCGACAGTTCGTTCCGCTCGAGACGTAGAGCAACACCACGTGTGTCGAGTCAAATTTTATATTACTGTATACGTGAGAACCCACTGTATTAACCTTATATATTTTATTATGGGATTTAACGAAGAGGATTTATTTAAGGAACAAATGTACAAATCATATAATTATAATAAACGAATTTGGAACACACAAATTAATAATTAACAACACAAATTAAAATCACATTAATTGACAACACAAATTAAGATCACGTCCGTCTTTCACAATTACTCGTTTCTCACTCTCTGTTGTCTCGTTGTCCCTAGTAACCCCTTCTTTCTTCAACAAAACACTTTCAACCCTTTTGCACATAAATTAACATTGAACAAAACTACAGCGTTATTATAAATAAAGAAAATTCAACAAGACCAAAGCGTTCCTTCGAAGCACGGTGAAAAGAATACTTTTACGGGTACAAGTATTTAAAACGTTCGTTTATATTTTTGCGAACTTTTTCGAACACCAATTTGTTACCCGTTGAAATATTAAAAATCACGAGTTCCTTGTTTGTTTCCCCCACCCAGGGGTGTTTCGTGGACCGTAATTTCGGCGAGAATTAATTTCTGAGCGCGATAACAACGAGAAGGCGCAACGGTTGGCCGATATTTTCGGTGGCTCGGGGCGACGGGATCGCTTCCAGGGACGAAAATTTAATTAACGCCGGCCGCGAGTGAAGTTCGCGGACAGAGCCCCTTCGACCGGCCGCTGGTTCCCCAATTATCGAAGTAAATGGACGTGCATTATGCAGCATTTACATTCCGATAATTGTGCCGCGAGATTTTGAGAATCCTCGGGCTTGTTTAAACATTCGCGGAACCGACGAATGTTCCGAGCACGGGGGGTAATTAATATCGGGAGGGGGTTGTTCGACGAAACATGGCGCGCGAGTTTGTCTTCGGAGAGGAAAAGAAATATTTACGCGCCGCGACGACGGTGTACGTACAGACGTGGAATAACAGACACACGTTCAGGGTAATTTTGGTGGCTCTCGTTGCGACGATGTTCGAGGGTAAAACAATGCTTTTTGAGAAAAAATCAAGCTCTTATAATGTTAACCTAACCCAGACCTAACCCTCAAACTATACAAAAATATATTTAATAAAAGACAATAAAAAGTGGATAAAAAAAATATTTTCGTATAGTTCCAAGGTCTCCCTTCCCATTCCTAAAAGTCTAGTACGACCAGAATTTTTGATTCTTTATGAAAAAAAAATCGAAAAGAAAACTTGATTTTAACGCTGTTGCATGAGAACCCACCCTCAAGAATGGAACCTGATTCTCATGAAATCGACGAGATTCCGTGAATCTAGCGTCGAAGCTCGAAGCAAAGGTTTTTGGTGATACGTTTCTAAGCATATTCGTAGAGCTCTCCGCCGGCTGGGGGGGGGTGGAATAAACGCGAACGCTTTTGAAAGTCCATCGAAGGAACTCGTGCGTGCTTATAAATGCGCGGGGGCGATAGATTTCAGCCGATTCGACGCGATTCTCGGCACCAGGGGGCGGCCCACCCCGGTATGCCTTATCGAGTTTCAAAGATTCGGAAGGAAGCATCCCCCGGCCCTCCATTCAACCTTTTTCGCGAGACCCCGTTCCTTCCTTCCTTCCTTCCTTCCTGCTCGGCGGCTCCTTTCGTCCGCCTCTGTCGAGCGACAAAAGTTCGCAAAATTAAATATTGATTTCGTTTGCGTGCGCGGCAGGCGGCCCAGAGATCTCGGTGAAGCAAGTTTATCGCTGATTCCGACCGAAAATCCACTTGGCTGGACTCTGGAGGGGCGCAGAGACGCAGAGACGCCCCTTCGAGGACGATTTCGTACGCATTTGCGTGCCTCGAAAGCCTGTGGAATGCAAGGCGATGAATCGAAATTTATCCGGGGGTGGTTCTTTTTAATTCTTTTGTCCTTTCATCTGGTCACTGGAGGGTGGACGAATTCCAAGGACAATATGGCGTTAAAATTGTGCCCCCTCCTCGCGGTACCTTTTTCTGGTTACGAATTATATACGAAATATGTAATGGGAGATTCTGGAGACCAAAATAAGACGAAAATAAAGAATACTAATTTGTTGATGGAGACTTCGTTAAATAGTTATTACAAAATTAAAATAAAAAATTTCAAATCTTTCTGAAAAAATTATATTTAGTTACAGGAGTCAAATGCAATCATTTTTGGTCATTAGACATACCCTTGAAATCCTACCCAGTTTCGAGAAAAAAATTCGAGAAGATGGGGAATTTTTCGACAAAATTAAAAAATTTCAAATCGTTCTGCAAAAATTATTTTCGATTGCAGAGGTCAATTGGAATCATTTTTGGTCATTAGACATACCCTTGAAATCCTACCCAGTTTCGAGAAAAAAATTCGAGAAGGTGGGAAATTTTTCGACAAAATTAAAAAATTTCAAATCGTTCTGGAAAAATTATTTCCGGTTGCAGGGGTCAATTACAATCATTTTTGGTGAATAGACCTACCCCCGAAATCCTACCCATTTTCTAGAAAAAAATTCAGTACGGGCGAAACTTCAAACATTAATAACTTTTTAACGAAGCCTCTATCAACAAATTAGTGTTCTTGATTTTCGTCTTATATTGGCCTCTAGAATCTCCCATTAAAATTTTTCCCAGTGTTGGCCGAATACCCTGTATAGCAACGGAGAGAGTGTTCGAGTGCTTGCGAGAGAAACAAGAGCGTAGCCCTCTGGTGGCGATTACGGGAAATGACTGCATATCAAATAGATAAAAGATCCTTCGTGCGAAAATGCAAAAGAAAATAAAATCAGTATTTTGTTTATAAACATCGAGCCTCCATTTAGAATCTCCAATTATTCCTTTAAAAAATTCTTTTTCACCAGAGGAAAGTTCCAGTCTACAAAACTTGGCTCAACGTTTCTTTTCAACGGAATATACGAACCAAAATAAAACGTAGAAATCTAATTTTCGAGTAAAATGATGCCCCATTTAAATTGATGGTCCAATTAGAAAAAAAAATTGTTAACGTTGCCCTAGATGTGTAAGGCGAGCCTGTAGTGTTCGCCGGCCGACTGTTTCGACTTTCCAATTAATTTTTTCCTTTTCCCCCGACAAACACGTAGCCCGGTTACTTTCAGAAAATTTCCAAGACGTTCTTGGCGGAAGGAGCGGTTCTGACCCAGTTGCAAAGTCGCTCGCGATAATTACGACGACGTCGGTCGTCTCGTGTGACCCCCCTGTAATTGAAAAAAAGGCCTGCCCGGTTAATGCGCCGCGTCGCGTGGGCGTTCGTCCGACCCTAAAAATTCACGGCACGAGGTATCTCGCGCGACCGAGAACCGAGCGCAATTTCGCTAAAATTCCCGCCCAGCCACCGGTCACCGGGGGCCTCTAATGAAACCGCACAGACTAATTAACCTATCGGATCGATTAATCATCTTTAGAATGGCCCGAAGCGCGCTTTCAGCGGCCGCGTTTCCAACATGGACGCCAGAATTCACCGCCCCCCGGAAGTGAAAATCATCGAATCCTCGGCGCTAGAGAACCTGTCTTTATTAGGGAAACCATGATGCTACGGGGAAGCCATTTTGTATCTTTTCATCCAATATCTTCGAGTTTTGCACTACGACTTATTTGTCTTAAACTCGTTTTTCTAGATATAATTTAAACAAATGCATGTTTTAGCAATTCGCCATAAAATATATAAAATTCTATTGGAAATGTTTCTCATTTCCATATTAGCAAACATGTACGTGATAAATATTTCTCTTTTCCATGTTGGCAAACATGCACGCCATCTCTTGTTCGAGTATAACAGCTGCACAGTTTCAAGTACCATGTATGCAACGATTCGTGCAGTGTTAAAATATAACCTAAAAAGTATATGCGTCGTTTTATTGTCTAATCCTATAACCTCCACAAATTCCAATTTTCAAATACATTTCTACTAACTGGTTTCCGGTACCAATGCCAACGTTCACCGCGTTCCAAACTCGGACGCGACTTTCTCCCCGCAATCTATCGTATTCGTACAATTACTCGTGTCGAGAATTTACTTTATAACACTGTTATCGACCAGTGGAGAGGAGGGGGGGAATAAATCGTCGTGGCACACGTGTCCGCGGAGCAAAGTTATCGCGCCTCAACGAATATGACGCGGGTAAATGGGTTTTGGCAACGGTTTAACGGTTTAGTCGGTTTAATTTGCCCCGGGAGGTTCGCGCCTGCGCCGCGCCGCGGATGATATACGTGCGAATCTCTTAATCGCGGAAAGGTTTAACGAGATCCGTAGACGTCGTAAATTCTCCCTTATTTCCAAATTACAACGTGTCGCGGCTTGGTACGTACTTTTATTTGCGCGTGGTCGCGGTCCAAACTGACCGCCGACAATATTTCCGCGACGCGCCGTCTTGGCCGGTCCGTGGCACGCGGCAACTGGACCGGAAGCGTCCATTACGCGAGAGGAAAATTAAGTTGCCCGCGCATAATGGAAGCCCGCCGCCCCGTCACGACCGTAGCTCGTGACTTCTCCCGACGGCTCTCCTTAAATAATCGAGTTAATAAAAGTCAAACTGGCGCGAACGATTTGTTTAAGGAGGGGGCGAGACTTAGGCGAAATGGGTAAAACGAGAAGCGCTGTTTGACAATACTTTTTACAGCGTAATGGTCCGATGAAACTTTTCGCCACTTTTGTACGTTCTTTCACATTTCAAGATAGAAATATTATTTTTTTCGTTACGTTTTAACTACTTTGGATGAAATTGATAAATAAAAAATCGAACGGCATTTTGTTTATAATAGTACTACGCGTCCGCACGAGCTAAAATCCTTAAAAAATGCAAAATTGTCGCAGGTACTCTGAACACAAAAAACTGATTCTTACAATAACTTTCTAATTTAATTGTAAATAAATAAGAAGGTAAAATACTGCCATCGAGAGTAATGCAAAGTGGCATAAAAGTTATAGTGTTCCAGATTCCAAGCTTCGAAAGTGAAATTTAATTTGCCCGTTAAGAGTTTGAGGGTGAAAATTCGCCCCAAATTCGAAGAATCGTCACCTTTCCTCGGATTTCATCCCCCCTCGGTGACAAGTGGCACGTCCAATCGGTGGTCGCGCGTAAACCCGGTTATATGTCCCATCAACCCTGCCCCGTTACTGTCAACCGTAAAGTGACACTCGGAAACCGAGCCTGCTCAAACATGCGGATATCGACGATCCTCGGGGTTCCTCCAGCTGGTTGTTCGCAACCAGGCCACGTTTCCCGTCCAGCCTGTGCATCGAGCATCATTATTCCTTGTTTTAACGTATCGATTTACCCCCATTGTATCGCTCAAGAGAGTTACAAAATTAAAAAAAAAACATTCATTATTCGTTTTGCATTTAAATCTTCAAACGCTTTCAATACGCATCGACGTTTGTTTGCGTTCGCAATGAAACCAGGCCACGTTTCCGTTTATTAGTTTTATATCAAGAATTGTGACTTTGGAAAAAATGTATCATTCGCTCGACGTTGGATTCTATAAACGTTTGACAGTGTTTGTATTCGTAATAAAAAATTTTGAGAGGCTCTGTGGTTTTGCCATTTTGGAAGCCTCCTACTTGAATTGTAACGCAACTTTTCGAGAGATTCGACCAGATTACGACTCGTTTATATCTAGTAGAGTACCTGGACGACGCAACGAATGTGAAACGCGGCCGCAGCTTTTACGTGGACGCACATAATCCGCAACTATCGCTTTCTTGCGGTAACGCACGTCAGGGCAATAACGTTACGCGGTGCACCGCCGACGAAATGCCGTTTGACGTCGTCGAGCCTCGAGTGTTTCAAAGGAGACGAGCTGCGGTCGTTGCACCGGATCGAACCAGCGTTTCCCAATCATTTTCGCCCGCTATACACTTCTGTACATTATTTGTTTAAAGATCGGAATACTAATTTGTTGATTTTTAAATATATTAACGTTTCTAGAGGCCAAAATGCGAAGAAAATCAAGAATACCAATTTGTCGATCGAGGCTTCCTTAAAATGTTATTAACGTTTAAAGTTCACGCCATCACATTATCGTGCGCGCGCAGCTGTTCGCAGATTGCCATTCTACAGGCGAGACTTTAAACGTTAATAACTTCTTAACGAAGCTTCCATCAACAAATTGGTATTCTTGACTTTCGTCTTATTTTGGCCTCCAGAATCTCCCATTAAAATTTTTCCCCAGGGATGATCGAACACCCTCTATACTACAATTGTGCCACGTCCGTTGGCGCATTCTCGCGAAAATGACGAGGAAGAAGGAGGCCCTCCTTTCTCGAAGAACGAAAGAGTGTGCAGGATGTTTGGCAGTCGTCCCGAAAGTGTTCTGCAGCGATACGCCGCATCCTCCCCGTGCACCGGGGGGCGCGTGCCGTTGTTATTGTTGTTCGCCGGGGCGCAGGTTGCGAGGGAGCACGCGCCATTTCTGCTCCTGGACGCGGGACAAGGACCAACGAGGGGGCGGCGTGTGGGGGGAGAATTTTTGTTTGGGGGGGTTACAGCGCGCATGTGACGTACGCCACGTTGTTCTCCTCCCTCTTTCTCTCCTCCCTCTGTCTCCTCCGGTCGACACAACTTGGACGCTAGAACACAACTTCCCTCCCAGTGGCCCGTGAACCGCGACCGGAGTAGCACGGGGCTTCCACGCGCGTTGTGTCGTCCGATCGATCATCGCTCCGCGAGCCACGCGATCCACCGCCTCCTCTTCCTGCCCCCACCGTCGTCTCGCTCGTTGTGTTCTCTCGATAGAACGCGTCTTCCGCTGTGCCGGTGGAACGGCGACACTTCCGTGACGCGCGATGGACGTTTCCGGTCGTCCTTGCGTACCGTTCCCCTCGTCGCGCGCGACGATAGCAAACTTCGATTAGACCAGAGACGCCACGCTCTCGTTGCGAAACGGGACAGAAGTTTTATCGTGCGACGACTGAGATTCGGTGCCCGGTGACCAGCGTGGAAGAAGAGGAGAACCGTGAGATATGTCCCGCGTGGATTATTTCGAGCCCGATCGTCGGTGAACTTGGGTACTGCCAACTGTGGTCCTTTCCACGCGTCAGGACTCGGATTTCGATATTTCGTTTTGTTCATTTTATTTTGTGGGGCTTTTTAACTTCGTATAACGTTCAGTTCGTCTTCTATGCATGGTGTTCGAATTATTTGAAATTCGATCGCGTCGAGCTGTGTTCGGTCTTTACGTAGGAATCTTACGTATTCGTTGTCAAGTTTATTCGAGACTTGCTACCTGTTTGATGAGTGATTAAATTATGGTATCTTAAGAAGGTTGTTAATTTAAATTCGTTGGCCCTGTGTGAATAGACGTCCCACGTGAATTATTTAAATATATAATTGATAAGTATTTGAAATACAACTTCGAAGAATTACACACCTACTTCTTTTTTAAACGAAGATCTATACACATGAATGAATGTTACGGTGCTAAAATTTAAGTAAACTTTACTGGAAAAGAGTGTGGTTATCTGGTGAAATCGGTAGCCCAAAACGCTACATCAAACAGCGCTTATCTCGCGACACTCCGTATACAAGGGAGTAACGACGTGTTTAATTCGTGCAAACATTCGGTATCGCCATAAATATTTGCCGAAATTACACACGGTCTCATAATGGGAACTGTTTGTCCGATTCTTCTCTGCGACGCGGTTGTGTTTGCTCGACGAACCGTGGCGAGCACTCCGCAAAGAAAACCAAGGTCAAACACGGTCGCCGTAGGGCGTACGGGGGATCGTGAAATTTATATTTTCGTTCGACTACTCGAACCGTGGCCGCCGGACGATTATTCTCCGACGTCGAACGCCGAAGTGGCTTTGTTTGGTCGCGCGAGGTTTAATCGTAAGACGCTACCCCGTCGAGCGAATCGATACCGTTCCCGCGAATCGATTATCGCCGCGATTTCTCTCGCAATTACCGATCTCGAGCGACGGGGTCTCCCACGGTTGTTCAGGACCGCGTTAGGGACGATCGATGATGCGGTTTTTAATTAAAAATCGCTGTCCCCCCGCTCTACGAGCCCGACGACGTAATTGACGGGGTTTCGTTAACGCGCGAGTTAATGAAGTTACGATAACGACGCGTAATACACGTCGCGTTCGAGGCGCGACGCCCAAGAGCGTCCGCGAGCACGCGACCGGTATAATAACGAGCGAATCGATGATCATCGCGAACGGGAACCGGATGCTTCCATCCCAGAACCTCATGCGGTAGTTCGATAAAATATTATAATTACGCGCGGATCGGTAACTATCTTATTTAATCGGGCGTTACGTTCGTGATTTTAACCCTCGAGAAGGCGACGATCTGCAAGACCCCCAATTTGGTCTTCCGTTGTTTCATTCACGAATTTTTTTTTTTTTGTGCTGTCAAATATAGTTTGGTTAACACGTTCGCTGTCCATGACCCATATATGGGTCACATCACCACGCTATTGGATACGCCGCTGAGAAATCGGGACAGTGAACGCGTTAATTTACGAATTAAATCTACCGTCTTGTTTGGTTTAGTTGTTAAATGAGGTAATAGTCCACCAAAGTTCAAATTTATTCCCCCGAGCAGAAAATTAATTTCGTGAAATGTCGTCGCGACACATGTTTTCCCCCCTCGAATTAAATTTACCGTTTCATTTAACGAGGCCGCAGGTTCGAAAAATCAATCTCAAATGAAACTGGCAATTTTTTTAATCACGAACGAGTTCGATATTTTCCTGGTCCCCGTCCCGATAAATACTCTATTTAATCGTCGTTTTCAATTTGAATTTAATTTCAGTGGGGAAATATCACGCGCTCGTTATATATCGACTACTTTATCTGATTAAATTCGAGAAGATTAAAGGGGCTATTCGTAGGACACGGAAGAAATCGTGTTCGTAATTAGAAAAATGGTTGAAAATATCCCGGTGGCCGGCGTACTTTTATTATGGTAGAATTTTCTCCGACGATCCGCGGAGAGATTGTTTTCGTTGCATTTCCGATCGAACGCGGTATGGGACGCCGGACGAAACAACGACTTCGCCCATTCTCGTAATCAGCGTCGCGGGTATGAAACTTTTAAGCGGAACCGTCGCCTCGGAGTTCCGTTCGACAATATTGTGCTTCACTTTTAAAACTCGAGATTATCCGGCGTCTTTTTCCGGCGTTCCTGCTGTTTATCTTGCGACTCAGCGTTTTCCATAATCCTCGCGGAAAAGCTTTCGCTCTAATCGCCCCCCGGGATCGATGAATCTCATCGGCCTGACTGATTCGCGGTTCCAAAGAGATTCGAACGGTCCAACGACGGCGGTTGGGATACTTTTTTCGTAGCGAAAAGTCTCGTATCGCTTCGCTAGATCGCATGTTTTAACGATTATTCTCAACGATTAAAAAACAATCAACTTTGGGAGCCAACAATATTTTTATTTCGTTACAACTTTGTATCATGTTTGCTTTAAAAATAATTTGAATCGATTCTATGAACCTTCTAGTAATATTTCCATTTAATATATTTTTTAAATCCTCCCAAAAGGTCAGTTATTTTTTAGTATCAATTTCTGTGGTTAAAGCTGTACTCGTCAAAGGGGCAATGGTCTCTGATATATTTAGACTACCTTTACAGAACACTGAAACCTGCTGATTAACGCGTAATTAGCCTACGCAAAATTGCCAGAATATCTGAAAAGGTCACCCCCAAAAGGTTACACGTTCCTTGTCCGTGATCTGGGCCGACGGAAAACGATGGTTAAAACGTTGACAGATTCTTCAGCATAATTGGGTGCCACTTACTATCGGTTCCTCGTCCTTCCGGACCGGGAGTTCCAAAATTAGCCTTCTAGTTCCTGTTCTATCTAAGCTTCTGGTATCTTCGTTCGATTCCCCATCTTTGTTCGTGTATTTATACTGTAGCATTTTTCTAAATCGAGACACGAAATATCAATCAGAGGAAAAATTAAATCTTCCCAATAAAGATCCCATTTTGATTAAATTATTAAGTCAAAGTTCCGCCAGTACTGAATTTTTTTTTCGAATGTGGGTAGGATTTCGGAGGTATGTGTAATGACCAAAAATGATTATAATTGACCCCTGCAACCAATAATAATTTTTTTAGAACAATTTGAAATTTTTTAATTTTATCGAAAAATTTCACACCTTCATGAATTTTTTTCTCAAAACTGGGTAGGAATTCAAGGGTATGTCTAATGACTAAAAATGTTTGCAATTGACCTCTACAATCGAAAATAATTTTTCCAGAACGATTTCAAATTTTCAATTTTGTCAAAAAATTGCACACCTTCTCGAATTTTTTTCTCGAAACTGGGTAGGATTTCAAGAGTATGTCTATTCACCAAAAATGCTTGTAATTGACCCCTGTAACTAAATATAATTTTTCCAGAACGATTTGAAATTTTTTAATTTTGTCAAAAACTTTCACACCTTCTCAAATTTTTTTCTTGAAACTGGGTAGGAATTCAAGGGTATGTCTAATGACTAAAAATGATTGCAATTGACCTCTGCAATCGAAAATAATTTTTTTAGAACAATTTGAAATTTTTTAATTTTGTCGAAAAATTTCACAGCTTCGCGAATTTTTTTCTCGAAAGTGGATAGGATTTCGGGGATATGCCTAATGACAAAAAATGATTGCAATTGACTCCTGTAACTAAATATAATTTTTTCAGAGTGATTTGAAATTTTTGAATTTAATTGTTAATAACTTTTTAACGAAGCCTCAGTCCAAAAATTGATATCCTCGATTTTGGTCTTATTTTGGCCTCTAGAATCTCCTATTAAAATTTTTCCCAGGCTTGGCCGAATCAGAATGAATTTAAAGACGACTACAGTCTGAATTAAATTTGTTCAGAGTTTGTAAAATAATAAAAAGCTTGAACTAGACTCGAAAGAGTTCAAGGTGTCGTTGATGAATAAAACTGATTAGAAAGCAATGATTATAGGCAGTGTATGCCAAACGAAGCGTGGGTGGGAATGGATGGGCAGGCTGTGAGGCATAAAAAGAGATCCCTGTCGATCGGATCCGCGTCCTTCCAGGACAGAAGCGCCAAAATTAGCCTTCCTCTTGATTGCGACACGCGTCGCGGACGGATGGCCAGGCACCGCTAAGATAATTAGCGGCCCCCTCCTCCCCTCTTAACCGACGATACTAATTAGCAGGTAAACGGCTCACGGCCGAGCGAGAAAAATCAAGGGATCTTTTCGTCCCTGGTAATTAATCGGTCTCGGCTCAAGTTCGTAGCCAATTAGCAGAGTGCTCGCTCGAGCGTGTGCTGAGCAGACGATTCTTTCGAGGACTCTGCCGGATGAACGGGCCGCGCGAAACCCCTGTGTTCGCGCGTTTCTCTCGCCTTTGTTGCTGTTGTCTTCGCGAACCAACGTCAAAACGTCACCTCGCCACGTTTCGTTCCCGACGATTTACCTACATTCGTCCCCCTTTGCGTCTCGATTCTTCCTCCTATCCAAAAGATTCATATTTATCGATTTAAAGTACTGTATCGTATCGTATGTTCCTTGGTTCGTGTTATTATACAAATATTTGAGAATGAGAAATGAAGTTAGAGTCTCCAAACTGCTCGACTAATTTTTTTCTCCCATTTGTTATTCGTGTCCATTTACAAAAAAAATATTAGACCTAATCCAGACCTAACCTAAAATACTGTATCATAGTGTATGCCCCTTAAACGACGATCGTATGAAATATTTGACCAATTCGATAAGAAATCAAGTTAAAGTCTCCAGACTGTCCGTATGTTATTTGTGCCTATTTACAAAAAAAAATGTTGGATCTAACCCAGACCTAACCTAGTACTCGCTTAAACATACAACGGCCAAGGAGTTGCAAAGAAACGATAGATAAAAGAAAAGCGAGATGAACGTCCCACGCGTGGAGTTAAGGCGAGCATAATCATCGAATTACGTCACCCGGTTGCTCCAGAAAATTTCCTGCACGTCCCGGGTCCGTCCACGGCTTTTAATCTCTCGATTTAACCGGCTCGCGAGTACCCGAGTACCCGGTAGCGAGCAAAACCCCCGCGCAGGAGGGTAAAAGGCTGTATTGTCGATCGTATATTCGGCCCTGGTATCAGTTTCCATTCGGTTGCGGCAGGAGGGGGGTGGGACCCCCGGCCCTTTTTCAATTAAGCTTTGATCACAGGGTCGAGATAAAACGCGCCCGGTTCGCCTCGCGTCGAGAGCTGAAACGAACATCGGGTTGATAGAGACAGAGGGCGCCCGGAACGGCGGAGGGACAGGGGCGGACGGAGCGGCCCGGTTCGCCCCGAGCGCGTTAAATGGACGAAAAGAAACGGGTTCGGTTTAGCGAAATCACCTTTTTCGCCCTATGTCGCTTTTAACGCGGGCCGCCTTTCACCGTCTATCCGCTTATTACGTCGCGACGAGCCACCCGCGTTTCCAACGGGAAATCGAACAGACCATCGATACACCGATTGTTTTCGATTAATGGACCGAGGAGACGAACCCGACGGACCGTTGGTTTTTTTTTTAATTGCGAACTAGCGCGCGGGTAGCGTCGATTTTCGCGTGGACCCGTGATCAAACATCGACTCGGACCTTCTGTAATACCACTCGTACCCTAAAAAGAGATATTCTTTTCAGTCCGAAGGATTTACGATAGGCTTCTATAATTGTGGATTATCAATATGAGAAGAATGTGAATGACAGAAATAGATTGAACGAGAAGGGAAAGATATAGTTGTCTTGTACTTCAGAAGTCAGAACCCTCCGTGGCTCTGTGGCTTGGACGCCTGTCTTCGATTCTCGGGATCCCGAGTTCGATTCCCCCGGATCCTTGGAAACAAATTTTTAATCTACATTTGGTGTTTTTATAATTCCAAAAGGATGTGATCTTTAATACTACAACTCCCAAAAGTGGGTAAAAAGTTAAAAAAATAATGTTCCATGTCTAACTTCTAATAAATATTGTAATTTATTAATTGTGTAGTCTCTTTATAGGAGAAAATGACTAAGATATGTTTCCACGAGTGTGTTCTGTCGTTTGGTACATATAAATACACAAAATAATCGTTGGTAGATTCTCTAGTGTTTCAAGTGTTGAAGGAATTATATATAATAGGAGCTTTGTTTAGATTATCGTTAATATAGCACAATAAAGGAAATAAATTAGTAGTCCACTGTTAAGAAATTAAACAAAAATTAGATTAATGGAATCTGGAATTTCTGAGGAAATTTACGAATTACACTCGAATCGCGGTAAATAAATCTATATGAAAACGGTCGAGCAAAAGTCGAAGGAGTATTTTTAAAAGTGAGACGGATCGACCTACGGCCACAGGTGGGCGAGTTTTATAGTAGCGCGAGCGAGGGAGCGAAATTTAAACAAATGATGAAGCGGGACAGCAAGGCCAGAAGCATTATGTGTCGGAGGCCAAAGCGGCTACAGAGCCCAGCACATAATTGAGAGCTTAAACGAAGTAATTCTCGGTAGGTACACTGGGAGTATACGTATGTATATACGTGCCCGTGTACGATAGAATTCTACGAGTTCCCGTATAAAATAAACACAACCACACGAAGATCGTCAGTTTTCCATTTCGGGATAAAACAAACATAGTCTCCCGTCGTTTCCCCACGCGCGTTGCGAAAATTCCGCTGTTTCGCGGAATACGTCAGGTGGGTGTGTTCGACTCCTCGTATTTACATATTTGTCGAACACCCTGTCGGGGTAATTAAATGATCCTCCGGGGTAGATAAGGGTACTCGCTTTGATCCGCGCGCGATTTATTTAATCTGCTGTTCAATTTGCGTACGCGTATCGCGACAGAATCGTCGGATTTTATCTACCCGGGTATCCTCCCGATGTTCTCGAATTTCAAGCTTGCTTTTCCCACGCGTACCACTATTATTTTATCGCCAGCGATGGTACGGCGTTCTTTAGAATTTCTTTCCACCCTGCTGCTTTCGCGTTTCACATAATCCTTTGTCTCTTTCAGTACTTGGCGAAATTTTGCCATTCGTTCTTTGTCTAGCAAAATTACAGACGTCGAGCTCGTTCAAAATTTCACCAAATAATATTTCCATTCCTTCGAGCAAATACTAAATTTACAAATCATATTACCATTTTGTCCTGAAAGCCTCTCAATACTGATTTTATTTAATTTCTATCCTATCGAGGGAAACAAATTTTGAAACAGCAATCGAACAATTGGAGGCCACGGCGTAACGAGGATCCGTTTATTAAAATTACTCGAGCCTTCCCAATCCGTGAAATCGAATCGATCGGGGTTCGAGGCGAGATATCGACGCGTCGACGGAAAACTCTCGTGGGAAATTAACCCTGCAGGGGGGGAGGGGAACACAGATCTTCGTCGACGTTTCAGCGGTAATTAACGAAATTCGCGTCGCCGGAAAATCGAGGGGTGGGAAATTAATAAGAAGCTCGTGCTGGACAGCCGAGACCCGCAGTTTTATCAAATCAGCTTTACGACCGAACTTGCAACTAGGGTGTGTTTTCCTTCTTCTTTTTTTTTTTAGTGGTGCTTGGCGCGAATACGTGACAACGTTCGCCACTTCGCCTGCAGCTTTGCCGCGCGATATTCGACGACGTAAAAATTCCGAAACTGCCGACGAACTCGTATAACTGTCCCGACAGAGGAATAACCGTCCTTCCGCGACGTCGAACGACGCGATCGAACCGTTCCTCGAAACCTGATTTATCGTTTGGGCGCCCATTCCGCTCGACCGATCTACATTTATTATCGTGAATTTCATCTGCAAACGAATTTTTACTATTTGTTTCGATACCTTGTAGAGTCTAAAGGGTTAAAACTACCCTCCGTATTCTTTATTGTTAAATAACTTAAAAATTAATGCATATCTCGGGTTAAAAATTTAGGAAAGTTATATACATATCTAGATGTAATACCTAGCCAAAAATCAAACTAATCCGAGGGGGGGCACTTTTTACATGCATATCCCGCCAGACCCTTTATCATCGAGTGTCATTAATAGACTGCGGATGTTTATGCATTTATGGGAAATTTTAATCCTCAAAAAACTACAAAATATAAGAAATAGTTAAAGTAAGATACGAATTATTATATTTAGGGGTTGAGACAGCCTTTGCGAAGCTTCCGTTTCATTAATTCTATTAATAAAAATGTGAATTTGCATAAAGATCCGCAGTCTAGTTATTAAAAATTAGGGTAAAATAACCAGCAGCCCGTGGAAAATTCCGCGTTTTTTATTTATCCGAAGCAACCACCTCTCCAAAGATACTTAAACGCGAGGGAGGCAGAGGAGTCTAAAGAGTCGCGACAGCCGGTCCGCGTGTTCTTTTCTCGATCGTTGACGGTCCCCGTCCGTTCGTCAGAAAACGTTAAAGCTGTTCTTTCTCTTGGAAATCGGTCGTTCGCGCTCCGAAACGGGACTTAAAAATACCCGTCGCACGAAAATAGTCGCCGCGAGCCGGGCGAACACCCTCGACGCCGCGTTTCTCGTCGCCGTCGGGTGCCCTCACCCTCTTCTCTCGTCGTTTTGCCGCGTCCACGTGCGCTCTGCCCGTCGTACACCCTCTCGCGGTGCTCGTCGCGTGTCCCGACCACGACGAAAAGTTCGAGAACCACCGACAAAAAGACGAGAGACGGCCCTCGACCGACTCAACGGCCGTAATTTATACGACGGTTAAAATAGGAGCCTACGAAACCAAGATATATCCTGTTGACCCCGCCATCTTAACGCTTCCACTCGTCCTCTCGACGATCCTTTCTCCGTTCGCGTGGTCCTGACTCGATCAGTCATCCTGGACGTCCTGTTCGTGGTAGATAAAGAGAACTCGATTATTATGGAAAATTGGGGGATGAAAATCGTTGCAATGATCAAAATAATCTGATTTAATAAGTCTAGACAACATGTTCCAGCTGCTACATTCATTATTCAGCGTCCATATTCGTTTTACTCATCGATTTCATGTAACGAACCTTGTTTTTAGTCAATAAATGAGGTACTAGTGTACTCCTAGTTTCCCCACTGTGTCTACATGATATTTTATCTGATTAGGTCGATCAGTCATCGATGATTGATAGTAGGACGTCGTCCTGCTCGTGGTAGATAAAGAAAACTCGATTATTATGGAAAATTGGGGGATGAAAATCGTTGCAATGATCAAAATAATCTGATTTAATAAGTCTAGACAACATGTTCCAGCTGCTACATTCATTATTCAGCGTCCATATTCGTTTTACTCATCGATTTCATGTAACGAACCTTGTTTTTGGTCAATAAACGAGGTACTACTGTACTCCTCGTTTCCCAACTGTGTCTACATGGTATTTCATCTGGTTAGGTCGATCAGTCATCGATGATTGATCGTAGGACGTCCTCCTGCTCGTGGTAGATAAAGAAAACTCGATTATTATGGAAAATTATGGAAAATTGGGGGATGAAAATTGTTGCAACGATCGAGGTAAACTAATTTAATAAGTCTACACAGCCTGTTCCAGCTGCTACACTCGTTATTCAGCGTCCATATTCGTTTTACTCATCGATTTCATGTAATGAACCTTGTTTTTGGTCAATAAACGAGGTATTACTGTACTCCCAAGTTTCCCAAGTGTATCTACGTGGTATTTCATCTGATTAGGTCGATCAGTCATCGATGATTGATCGTAGGATGTCGTCCTACTCGTAGTAGATAAAGAAAACTCGATTATTATGGTAAATTGGGGGATGAAAATTGTTGTAATGATCGAGGTAAACTAATTTAATAAGTCTGCACAGTCTGTTCCAGCTGCTACATTCATTATTCAGTGTTCATATTCTTTTTACTTATCGATTACATGTAACGAACCTAGTTTTTGGTCAACAACCGAGGTACTACTGTACTCTGAGCAATCAAGGTACTTTTTCTAATGGATTTTTGCTAGTTCAAGTACATTTTGTGAATTTGTGCTAATGCAGCAGATACCAAATACTATCATAGCGTATAAATACAACTTGTCTGATTATTCATAAAATTACTGTGTTATTGATCAACGTGTTAATGACTTGGGTGTTAATAAAACTGTTTTAGATCTATAAATCTTAGCTCAAATTATTAAACAACCCCTTTTGTAAATCACGTATGTAATATACTGATATGGACATAATTAAATTTATTCTACAAAGTATTAAGAGGATTTTTATTTGATTATATAGGGTTGTTTGAAATTTATATCCGCGTTAGAATTGTTCTTGGACTTGATCGTCTGATAAATCACCACTCTACGTCGACAGTTGTGTCCAGTTCCTGGGAATTCTCTACTCTTAAATTTTCGGGACAACTTACCCGTTCAACCCCCAAACGTTCTACTTAACCCCAACAAGTTTTCCGTGCTCCGTACACCGAACCCTTGCAAGAGACAGAGGAAAGACACGAAACTTCCGACAGTTACGCTCTAACCTTCCAACAAGTTACGCCTCAACCTTTGACCAGTTACGTTCCGTACATCTTTATCAATCTTCGGTGCCATAGTTCGCCGTTGCTCTCGATAAACCACCTGATACCAACGGGAACCGATGGTCCACCATCTTTCTCGATTTTATGGAATCTTCCTGAATAAAAGGAAATCAAATAATGTATTTAACTTTAGATAAAATCAAACTTATTTAAAACACACCTAACTATAACCTATAACACCCAAATTATTCGTGAATAATATTTATAGAAAAATAGTTTGGACTAAAATCAAATGGGAGACATAGTTCAATGTGATTAATTTTTTGTATTGGTAGATAAATGAAAACAAATATCTTTTAACACTAGAACTACAATTATAGTGTGTTTTTTCTTACCAAAGAAATTGAAACGATGGATACGCGAAGAAATATATAATGCAATGAAAATAAGTGTTTATATATTCTCTTATAGAAAATTACGATAATTTTTTTACAAGTTTTATTAGAAATTACGAATGGGTCATTTTGACTGGTTTGGTAGTTCTAATGTTAATACACCGATCCATCTCGTTATATTCTACACAAAAATACTATTTTTGACAAGGTATCATGAGATCAGAAGATACTTTGATCCACAAATATCTTCTCATTTGATCCATCGAAAAAAAATTTATTCGAATCGAATAAAGAAAGTTTCCATAAAAAAAGAACAATGAAATCGTAAAACTCTGCAACGTACCATAGTCTCGTCGTCGAATGGTGTATACTGTATATCGGGTGTCTAGCAAATTTACGAACGCGTTGCTCGAAACGACCGTTCGATAAAATGGCGCGAGAAGACGATAGGGGAATCGGGACACGGTCGAACGGAACACAGCTCGTCGATTATCGAACCGCGCCTAATTGTCTTGCGACGCCTGACGGTCGAAAGTGTGGTTCTTTTTCGCCGCGGTGAAGAAACGCGCCACGAGCCACGGGACAGTAGCGTGCGATCACAGGAAAAAGCGCCGACGGGGAAAAAGTGTGACAAATGGTTCAACCCGTACGCATGGAGAACAACAACTCCGCCCTGGATATGGAGTCGCTCGAGGAGATGCTCTGCAAGGTAACGACAATTTTTTCGTTTTATCGGCCGAGTCCTCCTCCCGGGTCGACGCGTTATCGTAAAGTCTCGCACGTTCGACCACGGCCGGGGCTCGTGAATCATCGCGTTTTAGCGTCGCTTTACGCGATCGTAACGCTAAATCACGGGAAACGGGGACCTGTTACGGAATTGTTTTCGACACGAAACCGCCCTACGCGTCTTTCTTTCCCACCCCCTCTTCTGCATACAATTCGATTCCACGTCGAAATAAAACAACAAAATTTTTTAATTTCGTCGACAAATTTATCCATCTACTCGAATTTTTTTCTCGAATGTGCGTAGAAATTCGGGGTTATGTCTGTTCACCATAAATGCTTGTGATTGACCCCTGCAACCGAAAATAATTTTTTTAGAACGATTTGACATTTTTAAAAAATTTCTCCACCTCCCTGAATTTTTTTCTCGAAAACGCGTAGGATTTCGCGGATATGTCTTTTCACCAAAAATGATTGTAATCAACCCCTGCAACTAAATATATTTTTTTCTGAACGATTTGAAACTTTTCAATTTTGACGAAAAATTTGTCCACCTACTCGAATTTTTTTCTCGAAAATGCGTAGGATTTCAGGGATATGTCTTTTCACCAAAAATGATTGTAATTGACCCCTGCAACCGAAAATAATTTTTCCAGAACGATTTGAAATATCTTTTTTCCCGCCGAAAAATTTCGTCGGTGGCCGGAAGACCCTGTATAAAATAATTAATAATTCCTCCAATTTTGCACGAAATGCTTTACAAAAATTTGTACCGATACACAGAGCCTGTATAAATGTCTGTGCAAAACGAAATCTTCGTAGACTCGTTAATTTTTTTTTATATTAATTCCCGAAAAAAATCGCAGTAAAAACTCATCGTTAGGGTATAAACTATCCCCCAAAGGTGTTCGAGGGGTGCAAACAGACGTTAGACGCTCTGTTCTGGGTCGAGAGGGTGCGGAGGATAATAATAGGCGGGGGGAGGGGGGTCTGGATGGAACGGGAACGAGGAAGTATCCTTTAGGAATTATTGATTCAGGAAGAGAGTCCGCTGAAACTTGGAGAAACGCCGACTCTCTGGCGAACTTTCTACCGTTTCGCGACTAAATCGTGCCTTGGAAGTTGCTTTTATTCGACGACCATGGCTCGAAAGTGGCGGCGCAGGTCGCGACGGTTGGACTTCCGAGAACGACACACCGGGACATTCCTTTCGGAGGATCGCGCCATCCTCGTCGCTTCTTGCGATACTCGTGTGTTCTGAAACTCGATATCAGCGCAGTATTGCCTTGCTTTTTGCACGGATCCACGTTCGGATTGCTGCGACGGGAACTCACCCTCGCCAAACTTTATTCGCGATAGTTTCGTTCGCGTCGAAAGCGATACATCGTTTTAACACTGTTTATCGTGAACAGTATGGTAATTTGGAATTTCATTTTTCTGTTCCAGGTGAGTCCATGGAAGGTTCCTTTGTTCTGGAATTATTGTAAATCGCAGATCCGTAAGTACGTGCACAAATCCACCGATGACAATAATATTAAAAATCGTGAATGTGGCGCTGCGGTGTGAAACTCGTGAGAATCTCGTTGGAGGCGTGAAAGGGAAAGGAGGGGGCACGTTTCGTCCGAGTCTACTAGTGGACATATCAGTAAGGCTTTCTTCCAGCAGGCCCTACTTTAGACGACTGGGATATTGGGGAGTTTTTTTTTTTTTGTTATGTTTTTCTGCTTGGTTGCAGTACCTGGAGCTGGGGCCCTATAACCTGCATTTAGAATGAGTTTAGGATGAGTCTGGGGGTTTTTATTCGCGGGATATTGGGGTGTCGTTCGAGGAATAGCAACCGAGGAATCGGTCGAGCGCTTGTGAGAAGGCAAGCCCTCTGGTGGCGAGCATGGGAGGCAACGCCAGATGAATTTTCAGAAGTATTATTTTTGTATTTTTTTTTTATTAAATTCACGTTAAAAAATAATCGATCGTGGATCTTGGGTATTTCGAAAATACGAAGGATCCTCGATGTTTTCCACCGTCGAACTTTCCCAGCTACAACTCCGGCCAGGGGGGGAAAAAACTACTCGCGAAACGAGAGTCGCGTTCTCCTAGGTTTCGTTTTGCCTTTTCCCTCGCTGGATGGACGCCTCTCCGGGCGTTTCTCTCTCCGACGCGATGGGGTAGAAGGACAGAGAGAGAAGGAGGGGGAAAAAAGCTCGGTCCGTGTAGCCGTAGCTACTCCCGTAATGTAGCTTTAATGTAGCGCTCGTGCAGGAAAAGTTGTCGTGTTCCTCTTTGACGATTTTCCACGTCAAACGGTCGCGCTGATTTTCGCGTGGGCATTCGTGCCGCGGCGTATTAGCTTTTTACTTGCCACCGGCTGTCTCCGAGCTTTTGCATTTTTCTCTGCTTTTAGCCGCGGCCGGAAGGGGTGAAAAAAAAGAGAGACCAGGGTAGGTGGAAAAAAAAAAAAGAAAAAAGAAAAAAGGAACCCACCTCGCCCCCGCCGCGCGATCGGCAAAGCCCCGACGCGTGACAGATTTCGCAAAGATGGAATGTTTGCCGAACGATAAAGCTCTATCGCTTTTTGCGCGGCGAGTTCAATCGTGTTTCCAGCCTTTCTTTTGCGCGAACCGGCACGTGACGGCTCGAACAGAGGAGTCTTTTGAGCGTCTGCCGCGATGTTATCGCGCGAAAATAATTTTATAGTCGTTTTACGTTTCGCAGTCGGAGCGACTCGCAGACGCGCCTGGTGGTCCGGACGATTTTCGGGAATTTGTTTCAGCGAATCTAACGAACCTATTTACTTGGCGTTGCGTGTAGTTATTTGTACATGTTCAAACTAAAAACTCAAAATTTGTTGTAGCATTTTATCAAAAATTGCAGGAGTTATAGAAGGACGTAGATTGGACAGCGTGAGACCCGTAGAGTCAATTCTTGGGGAATTTTTAGCACGGAAATTATAAAACGTAGAAAGTTCAAATTCGAGGGGATAAATAGATGCACTGTAAAGTACATATTGTAAAATTTCTGTTGGAAAATATTGAAAAATGACGTCGCTTTGTAGCAGCCCCTCTGACTATGTTTACCTAGCTGTGGTCGCCATTGTAAAGTTTTTTTACAAATAATTGTAAATACCTGCCCTCTAGAAATTTTTATGCAGGAAAGGAATTAGCCCCCCTGAACTATTTAATTGGAATAGTATCACGAGTACTATTAAATGTTTTGTTCGAATGTGGGACAAAAGTGACCCACCATCAGGTTCCTTCCAACTTGGAGGACTTTTAGGTCGTTTTAAATAGTGTTTTTAAACGCCTTTTTCCTCGAGTTCGCGACTCTTCTCCGTCGGTTTCGCTCGTTTTTCAGCCAGGATGTAGGCGGTCGCGACACGTTAGTCTTTCTCTCGTCAGCAGCTGCTTCTGATTCGAACGTTTTCAGCCGTCGCTCATGAAACATTCATGCTCGATGGCCGCGGAAAAGCCCGACGAAATTATAAACGGTCCTCGACCAGTTTATTTCGCGAACTCCTCGGCTCTCCGGCTATTTTCATTTTAATTGGCGTCCGTTGGGCCCCTCCCCCTCTTCAATTTCGTTACTTCGATGCTTCGTGAAAGGATCGACACTGGAAGAAATCGAATTAACATCTGCTCCCAAGAATTTCTTTCCTAACATTTCCTCCAGAAATCTATGGCACCGTGTGCTTCTCATATTTATGAAAAATATTGTTTAAACTATACAGGGGTGTTCGGTCAACCCTGGGAAAAATTTTAACGGGGTATTCTAGAGGCCAAAATAAGACGAAAATCAAGAATACCAATTTGTTAATGGAGGCTTCGATAAAAAATTATTAACGTTTAAAGTTCCATCGGTACTGAATTTTTTTCTCGAAAATGCGCAGGATTTTGGGGGTATGTTTATTCACCAAAAATGATTGTAATTGACTGCCGAAACCGAAAATAATTTTTCCAGAACGATTTCAAATTTTTTATTTTTGTCGAAAAATTTCCCACCTTCTCGAATTTTTTTCTAGAAAATGAGTAGGATTTCGGGGGTATGTCTCTTCACCAAAAATGATTGTAATTGACCCCCGCAACCGAGAATAATTTTTTTAGAACGATTTGAAAAAATTTTTTTTGCCGAAATATTTCAACACCTACCTGATTTTTTTTCTTGAAACTGGATAGGAATTCAAAGGTATCTGTATTCACCAAAAATGATTGTAATTGACCCCCGCAACCGAAAATAATTTTTCCAGAACGATTTGAAATTTTTGAATTTAATTGTTAATAACTTTTTAACGAAGCTTCAGTCAAGAAATTGATATTCTTGATTTTCGTGGCCGAACACCCTGTATGCTAGTAACTTTGAGAAGAACAACCTTTATAATATTTCTAAATAATTAACCTACAACAACTAGACAATATTTCATCCAGATCTGACGAAAATAGTCAAAATTACAGAGAAATCACAAACACACAGATGTTCTTTTTTATTCCAACAATTACCTCGCCTGATCCATGATCCGTGACTGTGGTCCGGTCAATCTTCTTAAAAACGTTGAATTATTTCCGCGAAAGGATTGTTTGTCTTTCGATGTGTACCGGAATATAAATATTGTACCGTGGTTTCTTAATAATTTGGAGGATTGGTGTTGCTACAGGGAACACGCCCGGTAATGCGCGGCCATTTGTCCGCGAGAATGAAGCGGTTAATTGTCCCCCCGTTGCCGTGCAATTACGTTTGTCATGCGAGATACGGGGACCTCTTCGTTGTCTTTGTTGCCGTCGCAATTAGTTCTGCAATTAGCATTTCTTTGCCCGATACGGAAGAGGAGAGATTCGCGGGAGGATAACCGCGCCTCTGGATCGACCGTACGCCACCGGAAGCGATTGGTTAATGGCCGATTCCCATTAGAATACCGATTATTTAGGTAATTATTCGAGTGTTTCTTCGACGAAAAGTTTCAGAGAAAGCTACGCGAACTTCAACAAAGATATTCACCGATCTCTAAATGCTTCGTCTGATTTTCTTTTTTAAGACACATCGTTTCGATAAACGATATTTAACGAGCATCAAACTTTTAATACACCTTAAATCAGGCAAAATGTATGGAAAAAATATTTGAACAAATTTTAAAAGAATATTGAATACTATCGATGGTAGTTTGATAATTTAATAAGTAAATTCTGATATTTGTTTATTATTAATTACTAAGATCGACGAACAGGGTCTATGAATTTTGCAAGGTTGGATAAATTTGGAACGTGATATATTTTTAATCGCTTTAAGGACATACCAGTGGAAAGTAATTCCTAATGGGAAACCACCCTTAAATCATCCCCTTTCCTTAGATTTCTCGTGCTAGTTGGGGCTATTTCGGGCCGTTTGGATTTCCCACGGAGTTTTCCCGGGGGCTGGCGCGTTCCAGGGCGGAAAATTCGATCTACGGGGTAAATGAGTTTCGTTGTTTCTCGACGTCGTATTCCGGGATACATAATAATAATAACGTCTTTATTGCTGCATATAAAGGCTACGTATATAGGTTAGGACGAAGGGTGCCATTAAGCCACTGTTTGGAAAAGTGAATGCTACGGGAAATAATATCGTTACGATCGACGATGCACGAAAACTCGAGCGTGTTATTCTCAGATTATTTTCAAACTTTCCCCGCGCAAAATCGTGTTACACGAACACGATGTATCGCAGAAACGGGGGAGACATCTGTCCTCGAGTCGAAAAACAAAATGGCAGTTCCAGGACTTAACAAACTTGAGTCAAAACTCTGTACGATAAGTTTCTCGATTTTCAAAAATTACTTGATTTCAACGAAATACAAAATCTCCACGATTTAACCAACTTTCCTCTCGAGAGTGTCTAATATCTTCATCCAAGAATTTAAAGCGTAAAGCGATATTTCGATTCGCAGCCTTCCCGTAATATTTTCGCGATTCGAGGACATCGGGGCGTCCCTTTGGCGCATTTTTCTCGCACAATGCCGGCTCGAGGGGTCGGCTGAGGTGGTTGATACTCGAAACGTCTGGTTGCCAGCTGAAACGAACGATCTCCCGACCGACCGGTGACAACGACGACGATGATAAAGCTTCCCCCTGGTCCGTGGTCGTTGCACGCTCGGTTCGGTTCGGTTCTCTCCGGGGGTTTCCTCGTCTTAACGGATGAAAAATTCTCTCCGCCTATGGCTGCTTGTACCGCTTAGCAGGGCAAACGTCCAGCGGCTTGAAATTGCGTTGGCAGCGACGTTGAAAGCGCGAGCTATCGTCCCATAATGCAGAGGTGCGCAACGCGGACCTTTTCCCTGCCCCGGCACGTTCAGGCGTACCCTTTTACTACCAACGTAACCCAATGCGTTTACTGCCGTGTGAACCATATATGGGGCACGAGGAAGACAACGCGTTGACGCCGCGTGTACCATATATGGGCCACCCTGAAGACACCGCGCGCCGTCGCGTGTACCATATATGGGTCACGCGGAAGACAACGTGTGTGACCCATATATGGGTCACGCGATTTATTTTTTTTCTCAAGAAAAACAAAATTTTGAACACGTAGAAAAATTTCACGGGTTTAGTTTGGCAGACAACGGTGTTGAGACGAGACACGGAAACAACTAACTCGTCGAAAAGTCGAACGAAACGTCTTCGTTCGAAGTCTTGATTCAAAAGGGTGTACGATCGCGTGGTTTCCGTGGCAGATCGATTTCAGTTTTCCACCAGTGGGGAAAGGGTTTGGAAAGTTTCCCGCGCGGCTACGAATAAATGGCTAACTAACGAGAGAGCTGCTTCGAGCAACTTCCCGAACGCCGAGCAAACACTTGTCTTCCGCGCCAGCTCTCCTTAGTCCGCGTCACTGTACACCGTTTCCCGTGGAACGGTTGTAGACACGGCCAGCGACAGACGGGTAACGAATCGCGCAGCTCGAATTTGAAAATCAAGCAACCCGAGCAACGGGCAAACGGAAACAAATATCGCTCGTGTTACGGTTAAACGTTTCGTCTTCCTCTCCACGGTAAACGTATTCGGTATACTTGCTCCGGGTCGCTACCAGCAGTCGTAGCCACGCTTTTCCGTCGACTCCTTTCCCCTTCAATCCCCATCAGCCGCCATCCACGCGATACACATCAATTATTTACTTACTTCGTTACGGTAGCAACTTGTTCCAAGAAAACGATCAAAAGTATTTATTTTAGGTGATAGAAGATATGTAAATTTATCGTATTCCTCTTAAAACCCATTTTGAACTAGCAGTAGTGCGCATGTCTGGAGAACAAGACGGCGGAGGAGTGATAGGAGTAGAGAAAAGAAAGAAGAGCGACGTGGATTTATAAAATCAAATTGACTAGGATTATCTGAACAAAGAGTCACTCTCTCTCAATTATCTTCATGGAATAATAGTTTTAATGTCGTTTCTTGTGTTTACAGCAAAACTCAGTCGGTTACTATTTCCTCAAGATAAATGAAAGATTGAAAGGATAAACATATTATGCAGTGGTGTGTATGTAATTTTTGTGTTTCCTCTTAAATCTGAAACTTTTTTAAAGTTCACAATATTGTCACAACACCCTGGATGTTAAAAAATTAGTAGAAGAAAGTAGTTAAACTTCGATCAAAATTAAAATCAACCCCCAAATCTGTACGATAGGGGTGGCAGAATATCCTCCGAACGATTACGTTCGACGATCTACTTTTTTACGGGAACAAAATTGCGCACTTCGCCCAGGAACAATGCTAAATATGCCCCTAAGAGGACGAGAGGGGTTGCGCACCCCTGACTGGGAAGCTGTCGCGACGGAGGATCACCCCCTCCTCGTCGTCCCCGGTTAAAAATGAGACTATTCGCGAGCACTTTGGCGCGAAACGCCGAGACGCTTTGTCGGAAAATCGTGAAAATATTTCAGGGGCTTTCCCGTCGAGGAGCTAGGGGTGAGCTTGATGCCGTCGATATAATAAGAACACGAGGTCTTCCAGCGGCTGGTGTTCGGCCCCCCCGCCCCCAAGCGAGAGACTCATCCGGGCCGATAACTTCTCGGGAGAGGCAGAAAATAGAAATGGATGGAGTAGGGTGACTTATACACCCCCCCACTCCGAGGCTATTAGATCCTCTGCTTTTCTTTTTCCTTGCTTCCGTGTGTCTTCCTTCCCTTCTTGTCTCTTTCACCCAGCGATCCTGGAATCATTAACGCTCTCTTCTCGCAAATTTGCTCCGTCGAAATTTACGAGCGAACGGTGCCGAGTAATTACGACCGGTTCAAAGGCGGACTCCCGGGTAACCGGTACCCTCGAATCCCCCCCGATTACCAAATGGAAAACTAATCTCGGAGCTGCTCGAGAACGACGGGCTCCTTCCGGTTCTCTTTTGTTGTTTCAATTTGTAATAGTTTGAGAGACGTCTCTCGGTTCCCAAGACGACGCTCCCTATCGTATTTTACGCGATTGTCATCGGACATTTGATCGTAAACTCTGGTATGGTTGAGCCTCTCTATCTGGTCCAGGGACAGTTTCGTCCTGGAGCGGGCAAACCCGGAGGCGATCGTCCGGCGATGATTTCAATTATTTCCAGCGCGGCGTGCTACTCGTTGGCTGTTCACCAATGCGGAAGGCGCGCTGCAACGCTTTCAAGGTCACCGGCACCTGTCCGTTCGCCCGCATGCCGTCTGGTTAGCAACCTGTCCCGGCACTTTCTCCGTTTCCCTGGCTGGTATTATGCTCCCATGCACCGGAGGCCCCGGAGACCTCGCCTCGTTATGCATTTTTCAACAACGATCACCCGTCCTGTGTCCTTGACTTCCAAGCGTGCCCTAACCCTTCCCAGGTGAGCGACGAACTGCTCGAGAACAGCGTCGAGGACACTGGATAGTCGGCGAGGAGCGTATATATAGGAATGGGAGGTCACACGAACGCTTGCGAGAGAGACACAAACGTGTAGCCCTCTGGTGGCGAGTACGGGAGGTATACATTTTGTATCGTTGTGTCAAAGTTTGGGGATCTGTTTTATAGGTTTTTTTTATAATAACAGCAATGATTAGAGATGTTATAATAATCTAAACAGTATAAAAGTCTTTAACTTCGATGATTAGATCAACGACGCTTTATTCTTCGATCTTTCTCGTCTAGCAGCGTTTCAAAACGACGCAGTTCTTCCAATGGAATATTCCCCTCTCTGTTAGGGGTCCTGTAGACCCCGTTGAGAGTCACTGACCTAGACAATAGTCTAATCAACCGGGTCCCCGTCCCCGCCAATCGCTGCACCACCGGGTCCGTCCAACCTCGAGGATCTTATTAAACTCGTTGAGCCATATTTACCAATGATCGTGTCGCGCGGCACGCAACGCCCGTTCTCCCGATTGAAATACCGAATCCCTCGGGAACCCGCGCTTTCTTTTACCCGGTCGAACAACACGGTTCGCCGGCCAAACGAGAACCCGGCCCCCGGAATCTGGTTCAAGGATTTACCGGCGCGAGGTGTTCGCCGTGCCCAGCCAGTCGTTGGAATTCGTTCATCCAATTTTACGGTCCTGCTCGTTCCGACAATCGCGCACTCCAATTAATCCGACCTCTATCGGAAGCAACGCAATTAGCCGCTTTATCCGGTGGCGAAAATTTCGAGCGTCGCTTTAACGCCCAACCACGTGGCGCTCGAGAGAAAGCAGAGAGCAGAGAGCAGAGAGCTAGATCAGGGACGTACGACGACCCCCCTTCTCTCGCTTCTCCATTTTTCCTCGAGGACGAAACACGCGTGGCCCGATGACGATGCCCGTACCGCGAAAAGCCGCTTAACGCCGGGAGAAAACTCCCGAAAACGAGCACCGGGGAGCCCTTCGAAACGTTTCCCCCCCCGTGGGTGGAAGCCCGCGGTCGTCCCCGCAGGGATAAACGCCAAAGTTGAAAGGCGTGTTTTCGCGGAAGTTTTTCATCGGCTTCCGTCCGGGGAAATCCCCTCGCGCGACTCCTAAGTGCAGCTAACCGAGATGATATTTTTTTTATTCCGCATTGCCTGGCCAGAACGGCTCAAAGGATTCCCCCTGGCAGCCCAACGGCGAGTTAATTTTTTATTCGACCGTCCTGTTTCCGAACGGATCGACGGAGCCCCGTGGACCACTTCGGTAGGCTCGAACGTTCGGACGACTGGAAAAGTAATAATTTGTCGGATCGCCCTCGCGTCTTCCAAGAGGGATTTCAGGGATTTCATACTCGGATTTCAGAGCTCGTATCCGGCGCGCGAGCGGCAAGAAACGATCTCCGCCATCTACCCCTTGGCCGCCGCGGCGTAAAAGGGCAATAAAACACACGGGACGCATCTGGGTTACGAGCTTTACAAGCCGGTGCCTTCTTTCTTTATCTCGTGGCCGGGCCGTCGAGTCCTAAGCGATTTCTCCAACGCCCGTCCCTTACGACCTCCCCGACCCTTCTGCCCCCCACCCCGACGGATCTACCTCCGGGGGAGGGTCCGATTCGCGCGACTATCTTCGCGCACCGATAAGCGCGTTTTTAACCCGCTCCCGGTGTTCATGCTGAAACGACTTTTCCGTGCACTCGTGCGTATCTCGGCTCTCGGGTCTTTCTCGCCGTTGAATCAACGCTGGGAGAGTCTACCTAGGCAAAGGGTTATTGGACGAGCGTGATAAAATGCGGCTCCGAGAGCAACTCGCGCACAGAGTCTTTGGGAAATACGTTTAAATATTCTTGGTTGATAGAGCAACGTTATTGCTCCTGTGAATATCTTGCAACCAACGTACACTCGAGGCCTCCAAACGGCCGCCATTTTGCCAGCGAACACCAAGATGCAAGATGGCGCGGGCGAAAGTGGCGCCACCGTCACCGTATTTAGTAATCCTCGGACTCAATCGTACGTTTCTCGACAGTTTTCTGTATTATTAGATCGTGCTTTCGAATAATCGATAGGAAGCTCGTGTATTTTGAAGATTATACAATATAACAGTGAATAGTTTGCGTAAAACTGATTGGAAAAACGTTCGAATGGAAAAGAAACATATTTGGCTGAAAAACGATGATACGACAGGGATTATTTAAACCATATAACCTTTTATATCGTAACTCGTTAACCTCTCTCTTTAAACTCTCTGCAATAAATAATCTCCAAATAGTGTGTATCCCCGAAAGGAATAAAAAAAAATAATGGAGGTTGATTAAACTTCAGGTATCTGCGTCGGTATTCCGGTTCTGCTTCGACGGCAACAAAGGAACCATCCGACGGATCGCCAATATCCCTCTCTCTGCTCTTTGACCTTTCCTGATAGATTAAACAAAAGGCCTCTTCCGCGACGAGAATGCAAGAAGAGCGCCCGCCCCCGGCCTGAGCGTTATTCGCGTCAGCCAACACGCATGAACGATTTCCCGCGTCGAACATCGCGCGAACGGTTTACGTTCGAATTATCAGAGCACAAAGAATGGCTTATCAGGCGGAACACACTCCAGTTGCTTTCCCTCGAACGCTTCCAAGCAACCAGTTCCGGGGGGCACAAGCCAGGGCTCTATTCTATTGGAACGAACCAAGTCGGTCTAAACGTATTAACTTCCCGGGGAAAGAAGAACCGGGGAATTACGATCGCGACGAATTAAGGACATTGTCTACGCGCGACGTTCATTCCGTGGTACGTTTCCTGAGTGTTTGCTCTCGTACTCTCTTCCCGTCCGTGGCTGCAGACGCGTTTACCGGTGGCCTTTCTACTTTGCTCGTTTGTTACCCGGCTCGTAATTGGATGTATCAGAATGTGGCGGTTTTCAACCACGAATCTAAAAAATTTCAAATCGTTCCGGAAAAATTATTTTAGGCTCCCGGGGTCGATTATAATCATTTTTGGTCGTTACACATATCCCCGAAATCCTACGCATTTTCGAGAAAAAAATTCCTTATCGAAAATCTAATGGGGTGACTTTCGACGAAAAAGAAAAATTTCAAATCGTTCTGGAAAAATTATTTTCGGTTGCGGGGGTCAATTACAATTATTTTTGGTGAATAGACATACCCTCAAAATCCTGCGCGTTTTCGAGAAAAAAATTCAGTAAGGGCGGAACTTTAAACGTTAATAACTTTTTGACGAAGCATCCATCAACAAATTGGTATTCTTGATTTTCGTCTTATTTTGGCCTCTAGAATCTTCCATTAAAATTTTTCCCATGGGTGATCGAACCCCCTGCATATAGAAACGAAAGTTTTGTCGAGCGCTTGCGAGAGAGACAAGAGCGTAGCCCTCTAGTGGCGAGTAACGTTTCGTTTTACCTTTACACTTCTTCATCTATATAAATTAGTATGTTACTTCATAAATATAAATCAAAATGGAACATAAAAATACACGAATCTGTCGGATCTAGCTAGAGCTCCCCAAAGAGTTAAATTGCGAACGAATGACAGAAAAACGTAAGAACAGGTGTCGTCTAATTTCCACCGCGTCGCATCCGGTCAAGACGTATTCGTTTCTCGACTCGTTCGCTTAGACTTACGCGTTACTTTAGCCCCTTCTGTTCCTCCCTCGGTCTCGCACCCCTTTTCTGGATTTATCTCAGCCACTTACACTCACCGTCTACCTCGAAATTTATTCCACGCCTGGCAGAAGAGACGGGTCCCGCGTCGAAACACCTAATAAGACTTCCGCGTGGATTTATTTTAATCGTCCCGCGCGACGAGGAATTAGATACGACCGACTTTTCCGTCGTCGAGTAGAACAAAATCCCCCAAAAAGGTTGATCAAACGTATTTCGAGAAATCAGACGAATTTTGAGTCGTTATAGTTGGGTGAAATTAATAAAGTGGATCAGTTTCGGGGAAATCTGTTCCACATCCCCGATATATCGAATATTCCGAAAACTTCAACCCCCACGAACGATGCACGAATTTTTGCGGTTTTTGCGGGCAACTATTTAATTACCGCCGCGATCGTTTTCGCGGTGCCTCGGGGTTCGAGTCGCGTTAAACGGGTAGAACCAGAGAATCGTTAACGGGGTCGAGGTGGCGCGACCGACCGAATTATGGTTGGAAATTATCGTACAACTTTGGCCAACGATGGCGAACGCCGACGGTAGCGAGACGTAATTAAAAATTGCTAGCGTTAAGTGCACGCGTATATAAACACGGACGATATCCGGCGTCCCCGAAGACTACACCCTCGTGCTAATATCGATACCGAGGGTAGACGATATCCCATTGACCGGCGCTTGCTATTGCCGCCCGATAACCAAGTCGCCATTAATTAGAGTTTCCACAATTATCGCCGTTTAAAGATAGGAATATCCGTTCCGAAAAATCGTCGTTAATCTCGCGTTATCGTCCCTCGAGGTGCCTCATTCCCCCTCCAAGAGGAAGCCACGAAGATCGAAGGGGTTGAAATCGAGGGTGATAACAAGATGGAGGCTAAGATCGAAGATATCCTACCTTGCGATTCTTTTCTACGAATAATTGAATTTAGTATAAAAGGGCAAAAATTGCTTCAAAATTTTGAATGAAAGTGAATTTTTTATAAATTATTTTCAGTCCAAAGTCACAGACTTCTTATGGTACTTTATGGTAATTGTGTAATTTGAAAACTAACTTTCACGTTTATTATTTCCCCAGTTGTGTGTATTCCTGTGCGCAGAAATGGAAAATTACCATGTATCGTTCGATATCAGTCGAATCCCTGAGATATCGATACCTGCTCGATATTAAACAGTATCGATATCGATCGGTATTCCTATCGAAAGCATATCAAACATTGATACCACCTGTCTCAGGCGTTGATACCGATCGATACTGCCCACTGAATACTTCAGTATCGAATTGCTCCATCATCGTCGATACGTATCGTACCAGTTCGATCACTGTGCGTACGTATCAAGTACGAATTCATCGGCTTCGAGGCCAGAAAAAGTTACGAAAATGAAATTCCGTTCGAAACGAAAATCGCGAACCTTCTCGATACTCGATTCCATCGTCCCCGATCGATCGCAACGGCAGAGTCTCGATTCCCACGTTTCGATTCGATTCCCGATGTGTCTGTGCGTGGGTGTGCTTACCCGCCGCTTCTGTAACGAGGTTCCAAAATGCTCGAAGGCGTTTCGAGGAATACAATTATGACACTGCGCGGCACGCTGGCTGCGGAACAGGTTGCGCGCCTGATTTTATCGGTACAACGGGGGAAACGCGTGTAAATATGCAGATAGCTGCTCGCCAACCCGTGTACCCACGCTAATGCACCTAGCCGAGTCGGTAGTTGCTCACAAATGCAACAAACAACTACGCAGAAACGATACGCGTACGCGAACAACGCACGAAAACCACTTTTGGTTCGTTGATTAATCGCGTTGCCTGCAAAAACGACGAATTTAAAGCACTGCCAAAAATCTGGCGATAAAAGATTCGTTGTCACTGAAATTGGGAAGTCTTTACCCTCCCAACCGTTATTGTAATCTTCGTAACATAATCGTTGTTAGAACTCTATAAAATATAAACTATTATAAGTTATTCTACATTCTAATTAAAATGTTGGCGTCTCACGAAGAGCGTAGCGCGAGGAACGGTAAGGTTAAAGTGAGGTTAGGTGCGTGAACGACGCGGTAAACGAGTCGTGTTAATAAATACAGTAAAGGAGAAAGGACTGTTCGATATCAAATTGCTCGACTATTATAGGTAGATGGCGCGTGTGGTGGTGTACTAATGGCAACTGTTGAATCAGCAAACGCTATCGAAAATCTGTGGGTTTGGTGTACCTACGCGCGTCCCCGCGAGAACAGGATCGTTAGAAGTTGGCGGCGAGGACAGACATGTACCAGTGACGTTTCTGTTCTCGAACTTTGCTAACAATGCATCGTCGTCGGAACATCTGTCGACAACGGACGATACCGGGGGACTGTAATCTGACAACCATCGGGCGCTATACACGCGGGACCTCATTACGACATTCAGAACGTCGCGATTCAACGGTGTCGATCACTGGAAGCGTTCACGGGGGAAAAAAATGAGATCGTCGGGTCCGACGGACGAGCGAATGGAAACGGAACGGTTACCTGTCGGGGGATGAATTTATTTATCGTTCGTATCAATTTGTTCCGCCATCGTCTGCGCTCGTTCGAATCGAATATATACCTCGCGTCCATTTTAATTTACGTGCAATTAGCTGTATCGTGGGTAGATTAAAATTTTAGATTGATACGCAGTTAATTGCCACGACCCACATCGAATGCTACTACATCGCAGATTACCGGGATATAAAACTATTACACTCCGTTTCCTCCATTTTGTTGTAACTTTTAATTAGAAATTTTCAGCGAAGAATAATTTACGCGATAAACAGGATATTTCAATTAATCTAAAATTGAGATAAAAGTAGGGCAATCTGCAGCCCGAGGAATGGATTTGCATTTGCATCATTTTTATTTTTTTTATATTCGGTATCGTGGAATATAAATGAGAGATATTGGTGGACTTATTGAAGGGGAATCAGCAGGATTAATAAAGTTGGACGAAAAAGCTTGCAATCGTGATTGCCTTCGTGCCCGGGAGACCTAATTATCAGACGGTCGATTCGTCTGCGATGTTCCGTCGCGCGAACGTACGCGTCGCGACGCCAAACTTTGCCGTCGGAGTTCCGCGTCGATTATAGACGAGCAGCCCTGCATATTTCAATCCGTGCAATTACCCTGGAGGTATACGAGTTCCTTGAAAGCTTCTCCGCCGCTGGAACGACTTTGCGTCTCGTTCGAGATGCTAAGCCGTACCAGAGGATATTTACGCGTTACAAAACTGTATTAATATTTCGACACACGATGGACAGGGGATGTCCATAATTTTATTCGATCACAAAAGACGACGTTTATTCGATGGGAACGTTTAGATTGTATTTAGGTTATATTTCTAATATAAACTGGTTCGTTGGTCCGCCATATTGGAACCTTGAGTCGCAACAATCCGTACATAGGTTAGGTGTACTCTATGTAAGTATTCTTATGTAGTTTCGTATTTCTGGAACAAAAATAACACTCGAAACATGAGAAATAACCTTTGAGTTCCCAGAAAGACACGAGACGAGCTACGGAGGTCCAGTTTCGTGGCTCGCCGAACGTAGAAAAGGACAGCGAATAAACTGCTACCAACTGATTAAATCGAAAATGACTTGTAGTTACCCACAACATTGCTGTGAAAATAAAATCGATGCCTATAAATAACATGAATTATATTGTTTCTTATTCCCGTCAAAACGGGATAAGTAAAAAGTATTTAATCTCGCACGAATTAGCGTGCAGGAACGTGGGGGTCGTTCGCTTGCACCTCAAAAGGCGAACCGTTTACCATTCGTTGGTTCGCGGAAGCAGAAGTACACTTGTAAAAGTGAAGCTATCCCGTTCGTTTTAAATAACATATTTTTAACCGGAGCTATTCGAGCGAAGTATTTCAAGTGACTCTCGCGCTTACAGTTCGTCGAACATTTTTCCCCCGTTCTCCCGTTTCGAAAAGGGGACGATACCGTCGAGTATTAACGAGAAACGAGATATAATGGAGTTCTCTCTTTCGTGCCCAGAACTCGTGTTGTACGCGGCACGAATAATCGCCCGGGTCCCCCAGCGCGGGGTGGCTAGCAAAAATGCAAACGCTTTTTCAATATGCAAAACAAATCGATCCGACCGCACGATCAACAATGAATAAAGCAAATATAATATACATATCGCGTGTACGGTGCGGTTTTTCGTTCCGGTCGTCGCGCAAAAATTGACACGATCGTCGCGCAAATTGAACCGAAATCCGGACGGACCGCCGGGCTTTTAATGCCGTGCGTAAAAATTAAATTCGTCCTGTGTGTTGTTTCAACGCGTTTCGCGACCGATCGACGGGAAAATTAACGCTCGCCCGACGAATTTTTTACGACCCATCCCGGAACATACTCGATTTCGAATTCTGCCCGTCAGCGTTCGTTATCATTTATCGAATACATTCCCGTTCTAAGAATTGTAAAATACATTCCGCGCAAGAGTTTTATCGTCTTTGAGGCTTTTGGGTCGAGGAGGTGAAACCTTAACCTATAAAGTTTTAAACCTATTGCACGCGGAGCCATTAGATGTCACTAGCGTTGCGACACAAGCAACGCTCGTACATACGCCGACGTGAACGTACGAATAAATTGACGATCATTTTGTAACAAAGTATTTTTCTGATTTCTCTGCACTTCCCACTATTTTTCTCCGATCAGAATAAAACTTTTTTCAGGTGGTCTTCGCGGTTTTTTGATAAATATAGGCCACTCGATGTTTAGAAATATAACCTAGAAAGTTAACTTCTCCAAGTACTGTTGTAAGGATTCGAAAATGGCGAAGGAGGAAGTTGGAGGCGCGATGACGCGAATTACGGAGCCTATTTCGGTTTGTATCGAGGGGAGAAAAATCGGGAAACGATCGGCGGGGAAACGGGCGACGAAATCACGGGTTTTCAACGGCGTCGCGTCGAGTCCGCCGCGCGTCCCCCCTGCTCCTGGACTCGATTGCCCCGTGGACGAGGCTTTATTATCGCCGCGGTAACGCCGTCATCGTCGTCCTCGCGATTGTTAGTACGATCGTCGTTATTGTTATTGCATCGCGGGCGGCCATACCGAATGCGGCTCGCGGTCGTTTTCCCCGGCCCTCTCGAGTGCCTACGTGCCCAATTCCCATCGCAATTTGTGCAACACGGCCGTCAGCGGACGACCGATGGAATTATTTTCCAAGCGGGGAAAACTTTTTCGGGGCGCGGGTCTTGGAAGTTGCAATACTCGTCGTGGTCGATTCGCGAGACCGTTTTGTATCGTCGTCGCGTTTAGAAATAAATTTACGACCTTCGATGCAATTTCAACCGTTGTCCACGGCGAACCGTTTAACGACGCTCTCCCCTTTAAAGAGATCCGTGGAAGAAATTTTTCGTGCGCCGCGGAACGTTCAATTTTATTAATTCTCCTGCTAAATTTTAAGGTCCCAGCCTTTGAAATTAACAGATTAATACTGATGTTGGAAATATTTCTTTTTGCCTCCTTGGCAAACGTGCGCGCCATCTTTTGTTCGAGTGTAACAGTTGAAGTTCTGTATTATGTATGCAATGATTCTATAACCTAAAAGTGCATGCGTTGTTTTTTATTGTCCAATTATTATCCAAGTATTATCGTGTAATTTTACGAACGATTTAATTACAAATAAGATTTCGAACGTATTTTAATTTTGTTTCAGGATTTCTTTCACGCAATTAAATAGTATTTAGACCTGAGTCGTTCGTACAACCACCATTTTGGATCCACCGTTTTTGTTTCAGATTGTTTGTTATAATTTTAATGTCGATCGACGGATGCCTCGATATTTTGGCCAGCCTTTTCGTGATTTCGACCATCGTGTATAAGTCAAACCCGATTGTTAATCGTAAATCGGTCATTAGACTCGAATAATTGATGCATCCGTGGGTCTGTCGCTAATAGGAACGCGATGAATTATATACCATTGGTTATCCTCTTTGCAACGCGTTGACCGCGGATATAACGTGACCGCTAATGAAATTCGCATCGTCGGAAATTAATTCGCGACCATCGTCGGTCCTTCGCCCAGGAAAACAGAGCTATCGATTTCCGTTGAAACGGACCACCCTGTCCCGTTTGACGCGGTCGCGATTATCGGGAATGGAACCAAAAAAGGGACACGCGTTTATTATGTTCCCCCCACCTCTCCAATAAAATTTTTTTTTTCGGCATTTTATCGAACATTTTTATTTTTAAATTAACACTAAATAACCCACAGTCTCGAACACGAATTTACATTCTTCCGTTTCGATCTAAGATTTTGAGGTTATGAGAGTAATTATTGGTGAAATCTAAGTTGCGCTGGATACGAAAAATTCTTACTGAATAAAAACAGAGATAGAAATACTTGACCAGTTGTTATTAAAGTGTAGAATTGGTCGAACAACGTCTATACGGTTATCTGTGGGAAAAATCTTAATGAGGGATTTTAGAGGCCAAAATAAGACGAAAATCAAGAATACCAATTTGTTGATGGAGGCTTCGTTAAAAAGTTATTAACAATTAAATACAAAAATTTCAAATCATTCTGAAAAAATTATATTTAGTTACAGGGGGCAATTACAAACATTTTTGGTGAATAGACATACCTCGAAATTCTACGCACTTTCGAGAAAAAAATTCGAGAAGGTGGGACATTTTTCGACAAAATTAGAAAATTTTAAATCGTTCTGGAAAAATTATTTTCGATTGCAGGGGTCAATTACAATCATTTTTGGTCATTAGACATACCCTTGAAATCCTACCCAATTGCGAGAAAAAAATTCGAGAAGGTGTGAAATTTTTCGACAAAATTAAAAAATTTCAAATTGTTCTAAAAAAATTATTTTTGGTTGCGGGGTACAATTACAATAATTTTTGGTGAATAGACATACCCCCGAAAACCTACCCACTTTCTAGAAAAAAATTCGGGAAGATGTGAAATTTTTCGACAAAATTAAAAAATTTCAAATTGTCCTAAAAAAATTATTTTTGGTTGCAAGGGTCAATTACAATCATTTTTGGTCATTACACATACCCCTGAAATCCTGCGCACTTTCGAGAAAAAAATTCGAGAAGGTGCCTAAATTTTTTGACGAAAAAAAAAGTTTCAAATCGTTTTGGAAAAATTATTTTCTGTTGCGGGGGTCAATTACAATCAGTTTTGGTCATTACACATACCCCCGAAATCCTGCGCATTTTCAAGAAAAAAATTCGAGAAGGTGCCTAAATTTTTCGGTGAAAAAAAAATTTGTCAAATCGTTCTAAAAAAATTATTTTCGGTTGCAGAAGTCAATTACAATCATTTTTGGTAATTACACATATCCCCAAAATCCTGCGCATTTTCGAGAAAAAAAATTCAGTGCTGGGGTAACTTTAAACGTTAATAACTTTTTAACGAAGCCTCCACCAACAAATTGGTATTCTTGATTTTCGTCTTATTTTGGCCTCTAGAATCGCCCATTTAAATTTTTCCCAGGGTTGACCGAACACCCTGTATATTTTCGACGAACGTCGCTAAAGAAATGGCGCGGTTTGGACCGTATCATAAACCCAGTCTTTTCAATGTCCCGGCGGCAGGGGTGGTTTTTCTCGCACCCCGGGAAATCAGGGGCACGCTGAAAAATCTGACCTTATCTTTCACGCCCTATTTTTACCGTTTCCAACCCCGGAAAAAATTCTCCCGACGCGTCCTGCTTTGAATAAGTAATGCGCGCTGGGGAAGCCTCGATCCTCGGGAATTCGCTCTGTTTTGCATCGATCCTCGGCCACCCCGTTCGTTTTCTATTTGTTTTTTTTTTATCAACCCGACCGTGCCAGAATTAACGTTTCCCCTATTTTTTTTACGCCCGATTCGAGCAATTATCGCTGCTCGCGTAATTAAATTCGCCCGGTACTTCTCAATCTGGGGTCTATCGACCTCTGGGCGGTCCACGAAGGTGTTAACGAGGGTCCTCGAGCTTTCACAAGAATAATAGATACTTATTTAAGCTTATTTCGAAGAAGCCTTAATGCTAGATTTACCGTCACTTTGTCCTATTTTCGCGATTCAAAATTCTCGAAAAAATGTAATTCCGCCGCAGTATGTTGCACGAATATTTAATATTTTTCTAGTCGTTTATTTTAATCTATGCTGGTCATAGTGTTTTTATTTATTTTGCTCGTTTCAATATGGCAAGCAGCATCGTCGAGGACCTGAAACAAACGCCAAGTTGGGGGTTAGTCGGCGTCTGGCGTTCTCCAAAGAGCAATTAATACCGAAGAGGAGTCCCAATGTGGCCGGGGTCGAAACCGAGGCCCGTCTAAGTAGCTTTCATCGCGATAACTTCGACGATAATAACGGCAATAATGACAACAAGGGGCAAGAAGAAATTTCACGGAGCAGGGTCCGAGAAACCAAGCACGGTACAACAGGTAGCATCCGGTCGGGAGATGCGTCTTTTGGGAACTTTAAACGTGCACGGATCGAGGGAAAAGACGCAACTAGAATTCACGAAACAATGTTCATTTTCACTATTCGCTTCTTAGACTGATTTTTGGACTGATACTTTAACAATAATTAACCCTAGAAAGCTAAGCTGTTTTGCAATACCTACTAGAGGAATCGTTGTGAGAACATTGTTGAAGTATAATTAATTTTTATATTTATTACGTTGAGGAAAAATATTTATTAGGGTTAAACTAAAATACAAAATGTCTTCCACAAATAAAACGACCTAAAACGCCAGAAGTTATAATGAAAATACTGTGAAAAATAAAGCAATAATGGAAGAGTATTGCAGTAAAAAAAAGCGCGTAGAAAAGAAAGAATATACATTGTTGGTAAAGCTCCAACAGGGTTGAAAGCTGCGCCAAAACAGTTTACCAACCGCCCCGCTTACTTGAAAACTATGTTTGCACTTCGACGGGCAAACAGCTGCCAAAACTTCGACGTTAAATATTTTGCAAACTATTAACTCCGGGCTCGGAAAACCGTAACGACTGGGCTTCAGAATTTCCAGCAAGATCTCATTAACGAATCAGACTTGCTCTTAGGAGCCCTAAGAGCACCCTTCCAAACACCAGACCCTCCCCCATAGGTATACTCGAGAGACGCAGATCATAAAGTTTTACCATAAAAACAGTCTCCTAAAACTTGCACGCAACGATCGAGAGAATCGAAAAATTCCACGATTATGCATCGATGCAATACATTATTTAGGATCGATCACGTGGAAAGGTTAGCAGGGAAGACTCGAAGAGGATTGAAGCGATTTTCCGTTTGGTTCGCGCGGCGACACGCACGCACGTGCAGAGGAACTTCCGGCGTCGACGGAAAATTGTGGAAGTTGGGATTGGAAGTTGAATTAGATTTAACTTGGAAAGTCCATCAGTCACCGCGCGGCAAAACACCCGAAAGTGACAATTTCCTGCGTTCGGTCACGGCGAAAGGGACCCAATGCTACTTTTCACCCTTGGCCCTTCCTCTGCTCGAGTTTCTTTCAACCACACCGCGAAGGGAGTATGTTACATAAATTACACACGCACGCCAACACAGGAAGTTACCTACAGAAACTAAACAGGGAAAGTTTCGGTCGGAGATAACTTTGAATATCATTCGTTTAGGTACGGAGGCGACAACGATACCATCTTTTCTCTATTACTTATTCTATATGTCGTATTACCACGTCAATCGCGGATTTTTAAACGACCCTTGTTTTATAGAGCCATTTACTTCATTTCTTTAGCGGTTCATTGTAGTCGATTCGAAAGGCATTGGTGTGGTGGCGACACCTGCCCTGTACTCGCGCCACCAGAGGGCTACGGGCGAAACTTTAAACGTTAATAACTTTTTAACGAAGCCTCCATTAACAAATTGGTATTCTTGATTTTCGTCTTATTTTGGTCTCTAGAATCGCCCATTAAAATTTTTCCCACGTATAGCCGAACACCCTGTGTAAAGCAAACAGACTGTGTCCAGTCGAGTGCTTGCGAGAGAGCCCCGCCCGGGCCCTCTGGCGGCCAACACACAAGAAGGTGGCCTTTTACAAAATCAGATGCTGACTACACTCCTCCCTCTATGTATTAATCAGTATTAGACCAATGCAAATGTGTGGAAACAAAAATCGACGGTTTTTTGAACATCGTCCTTCCGGACGAGGCTGGTATGGCCAGGAACGCGCGTCCCAGACACTCCATTACGATCCAGGATTCCGCCGGGCGTGCAACGACGACGTGATAGATCGCGCGAACCGCGAGGAGCGCGGAAAAATAAATCAAGACGCGCTAGTACGGACGGGCTGTTCATCAGTCGGGTGTCGTTTATTAACGCCCGGGGCTCCGTCGATGGGACGCGCGATGCTTCATAAATCTCGCGGGGAAGCCCCCGCGATCACGACGTGTACGCGCGCGCGCGCGCGGGGGGCTGTATTAATTAATAACATTAACGACGAGTAATAACGGTGAACGTCGGGGGCGTTAAAATCTGGGTCAACGGGCGACTGGCAGACGCCGACACCGTCGCCGTCGGGTCGGGCGTAATTTTCTTGCTCTCTGGTTTTACTCCCCCGGGGGGAGGCGAAACCGCCACGACTCTACCCTTTTCCGCTCGAAATAATTAATATACAAGGCACAGGAGAGCGATCCGTAGGCGGTGGGATTTCGGTACGGAGGCCGCCGCGCGGAAAGAGCACTCTCTTCGGGAGGGACCGACGGAACCCATGAAGTGCTAATGTGCTTCCGTAAAGACTTGCCAACCCCGCCCTTCCGACCGGTTCATAAAAAATGAACGTGTTCCACGAGCACCGTTTCCAGGTTGCACGCGAACCCTTCGAGTCCGTTTCAACACTTTCGCCGGCAGACAAATGTTCAGGATTTTTCTACATTTTTAAACGTCGAACCGATATATCAGAGATTTTACCTGTTTGCACAGAAATTATTCGAAATTACGACTCTCTGTTCGTTTGGGTCCGGACAAACTGCTTCTGCGTGTCGCGAATGATCGGTTCTGGACACTTGGTGGATGTCAAGAAACCACGAGAATTAATTTAATTAAACTAAAATGACACATTAACCCTTTTCCAAGTTATAGCAAGTCATATGGCACTCCACGAAAAATATAATTTTTATTTATATAAAAACATTACTGATTCCATATTTTCCTACTAGTAGATCTCACTGAAAACTCATCTTCCAACTGTATCGTTTATACAAGAGCAAAATAGCGATAGGTGGGGGGGTTCGTTGCTTGAATCCGGGGCAAGAACGGTCGCTTTAAAGTGAGAAATTTACAAAAGTCAGTTCAGGCCCGTTTTTCCGACGAAACGCGATCAGCCGGACGCAGGAGCATATCGTGCCCGGTTTTCCACCCCCGTGGGTTCTTTTTCGCTCACACGCGACAAGCCCGGGGGCCTTCGCCATAAATCCAACGGCGCAAAGAGAAACGAAACTCAAGAAGGCACGAGATGCTTTATGTTTCGCATCACGCGACCCACCGATAACATTAACGAACCAATCCCTGCCGTTCCGTGGTTTCTCCGACGGTTTTCCACCCTTCTGAACGTCAAGGGTGAAAGTTATCGTTGGTCCCTACCCTTCCACTATCGCGGTCTCTCGCCCGATCCTCTCTTTTTTACCCTCGTTTCACGAGCCCCGAGCCTCTTCCCACTTTTTTTCACGTAACGCGTCCCGTCGCTCTTCCGTAGCTTTCTTTGGCCCACTTTTCCATTCCGTGGCGATCGACGGTGTTCATTAGACACGCTACCGATTTTTTACGACGCGCCCGCGACGATAAGGACGCTTCTTTATCGGACCAAGCGCAATCATCGCGCCCCACGCCTTTGGCCTGCTCTTTAGGGATGTGTAATCCCATTTGCCACCGAGGATACTACGTGTTTATAGAATCTTTTTCACCCCAGAGAAACCATTTATAATAATAATACGATTATTAGTAATCTTAATCAAAAAACTCGTCACTTGATATTAGTTTTTTTAAATACAGTAATGGTATTAAAATAAATTATTGAATAATAAGAAAAAATTGATTTTAAAATTAAAATTATATCTAATTCTCATCTTACTTCTCAATAATATTTCATTATTTCCGAAAGAAACTCTCTTGCAACTTCCAAATTAAAGTAATATTTGTTGCAAGTTAAATTGAATTATAATAATGGAGGAAGATCAAGGAATCTTCTAAACAAGGATTAGAATCAGAATCAGAATTCTGTATCGTGTTGCTAATGTTTCTCATTTTACCACGATCCTTTGAAGATAATGTTTGCTCGAAAACGTTAAGGAAACGCGAAAGTAGGAAATCAGTTTTTTATTCTTATCTTCGAACAGATCCTTTAATCATCCTCGCGTGCGCCACCGAACCCCAAGGGCTGTCCTTTCGATCGCAGGGACAATACCGTGGAATTTACGACGTCGCGATTAACCTTTTGTTCGACTCTGGTCTTTGTGGTGTCTCTCCTCGGGGATAACAGAAACGAATTCGTTCCCCGACGAATTGTTTGTTCGCCACGACGAACGGTGATTCGTAAATGTCGCGGCTCGGTGGCTGGGAAATACATTTTTCCGATTCTCTCGTTACAAAGATGAAAGGGAATCTTTTTAACGCTAAATTATAAATTTATGCTCTGATTAAAATACGATCGATGTTCGTAAATCTAGCGTTGAACGTACAAAGGCTGTTTTGTCTATGACAAATAAAAAATGGAGGATCGTATTCTAGTAATTTCGTTCCCCAAAGTTTACGTGATTCGGAAAACTTTCCTAATATCCACGCCGTTTTCTTTCCTTTGCTCTTGACTCTAACAAGCCGCGAGTGCGGAAGTTTCGCTGTAGCGTTAAAAAATACAAGAAAAGTTTCCAAATAAAATGGCGCCTAGTAACAAAGTGCAACCCGAAACCTGACGTTGCCATTACGAAATCCCCGAACCTAATCTCGAAAGTCTCGACGCGAATTTCGTCGCGTTATCGCGACGCATCGTTCGACACCCTAAATTAACCAACAGCGCCCCCTTTGATGTTCCACGGGAGCGTCCGTCGTTCGTTCAAACGTACACAAAGACACAGCGCGGCGTCTCTTTGGTTATTCACGGGGGACGAAAGGCTCCTTTCCTCTTTTCTTCGTCCGGCGAGGAGACGCTGTGACGGTCGGCTCCTGGAGTCGAAGGACGGATTTTCATAAGCCTTTATTGCACGGAGCCGACCGTGGTCGTCGCCGAATCGCGGCCAGAAGGAAAGAAAGGAAGCTTAAACACGCTGACGACAGTTTGAGAGATCCTCCTCCCAACGACACTACGACGGGGGAGTAGTCCCGTTTGCGGCTAATGTACCCCGTCCTCGCCCCTCGTCGAGACGTCCTTTATTCTCGAGTCGCGAGACTCGAACGCCCCCAGGAAATCCGCGCCTACCGCGTCTCGAAGAACGTTTCTACGTTTTCCCTCCGACTCTCGACACGGCTGGCTCCTCTCCTCTTTTCATACGTACTTTTTTCCCTCCGTTTCTACGCGCCACCCTCTTCGACACCAGATGCCACTAACTGCAACACAACCCTACCCCGCTGATGAGATCCTTCGTCCCTGGACACCGGCTCATTCTCCTACTTGATTAAATCATTCTGAAAAAATTATTTCTAGCTGCGGGGGTCAATTACAAGCATTTTTGGTCAATAGACATACCCTCGAAATCCTATCCACTTTCGAGAAAGAAATTCGAGTAAGTGCCGAAATTTTTCGTAAAAATTGAAAAGCTTCAAATCATTCTGGAAAAATTATTTTCAGTTGCAGGGATCGATTACAATCATTTTTGGTGAATAGACATACGCCCGAAATCTTACGCATTTTTGAGAAAAAAATTCGAGAAGATGGGAAATTTTTCGACAAAATTAAAACATTTCAAATTGTTCTAGAAAAATTATTTTCGATTGTAGGGGTCAATTGCAATCATTTTTGGTCATTAGACATACCCCTGAAATTCTACCCACTTTCGAGAAAAAAATTCGAGAAGGTGCCGAAATTTTTCGACAAAATTGAAAAGTTTCAAATCATTCTGGAAAAATTATTTTCGATTGTAGGGGTCAATTGCAATCATTTTTGGTGAATAGGCATACCCACGAAATCTTACGCATTTTTGAGAAAAAAATTCGAGAAGATGGGAAATTTTTCGTCAAAATTGAGAAGTTTGAAATCATTCTGAAAAAAATATTTTCAGTTGCAGGGATCGATTACAATCATTTTTGGTCATTAGACATAACCTTGAAATCCTACCCACTTTCGAGAAAAAAATTCGAGTAGTTGCCGAAATTTTTCGCCAAAATTGAAAAGTTTCAAATCATTCTGGAAAAATTATTTTCAGTAGCAGGGATGGATTGCAATCATTTATGGTGAATACACATCCACTCGAAATCCGCTGCATTTCGAGAAAAAAATTCTTTACCGAAAATATATGCGTGGGAGGTCTTGGAAAGAACGTAGAAGAAAACATAGTAATAAAATAATTACCGTGACTGTTTTGGTTGTTAACCCAAGGGTTAAATCGTCTAGATTATTTTGTAAACTCGATCGTCGCTAGCTGTAAAACCATAGCAGATGGAATCCGAGATACCGAGGCTGGGAAAATTTCGCGCAATGGCGACCCGTGTCGCGTGTAGATCTCGTCGTCCCAGAAGGCTCGTCAGCCGGTCGGGAGGATCCCCATTTTCCGCGCGTGTCGGCCATTCACCGGAATAGTGGGTAATTCCGTTCGAGAGACGGGTTCCGATACGCGACACCGCCGTCCGTGATTTAAGTCTCCTCGGAATTAGCAGGGTAGCCCATTAAAGCTGGCCCGGAGAGTCCGGGAGCTGGTAGCCTCCGCGACGTACTCTTTCCATCCTATCCAGCGTTAGAGACGGCTTAAAAGTATTCCGTGGTTGACCCCCGGGACAGTATGAATTGCTCTTAAAGTCGAGCCCTCGACCCGTATATTAACCTCCGTTTTAATTAATCACCCGTTGGCGAGCGGCCGACGGTCGTGTTCGCAGCGCGCGAAACGAGCCTGGAAAACTTTGCGAATTCGCCGCCCCCGTTATTGCCGCGACCCCGGAATTCCGTCGTCCGTCCGTCCTCCCCCCTCTCTAACGAAACCCTCTGAAATTTATTCCGCGCCGAAACTGTTTATGCAATAAGGGCGCGGGCGCCGATCAAATAACGAGAGTATTTATCGCGCCCGGCGCTGGTTAACGAGAGAACGATTCATCGCTCGACGGTAATTGACACTGTGAAAGGCGGGAACTGCTGTCCGTCGTTCCGACCCCGTACGATTCCAATTGCGGATGTAACGCGCCGCTATTTGCGCGCGTTTAATAGCAATTTGCGGAACAGACGCGTGTCCGGACTGACGAGCGCCGCGGATCGGCCATTTCAAGCCGATACTTTCGGCTCTTCCGACATTACTTTACATTTTTGGGCATTCTAAACGACACGAGTGATCGAGGTCGCGGGAATCATTGGAATCATGTATTTATAAGCGAATCGATCGTTCGACGGGTTGACTGTCATGGCGGCTACTGGTGATCGGTCGAAACGTTCACATATTTCACTGTTTTTATTTTTATTGCGTTATACGTGTAAGAATACTATCAAAGTCTTTTTCGCATGAATCCTGAGATAGAAAGCAAATTTAGTAGGTAGTAACTAATTGTAGCGGAGGTTATAAGATTAGACGATAAAACGACGCATATAATTTTTAGGTTATATTGTTGGATGACCAACACGACCAAACACCACTCCGTCACCTCGTAAACATTACTCATCCAAAACATCCTAGTCCAGATTTCTAATCCTTACTCATCCTGAACCTCGTACCCTTCTCTACCAATAACATATAAACGCCTGCAATATCGAAAAACGGACAGAAAGAGTCTAATCTTTAGTCGACGTAATAGTTGTACGAGTTTTCTTTTCTTAGATAAAGCGTTGGAATCCAACAATATTTTAACATTGCACGAATCCTTGCATACATACTACTGAATACTATTCAATTGTTATACTAAAACAAAAGATAGTGTGCACGTTTGCCAACGAGGAAAACTGAAATATTTCCAACACGTGCATGTTTGAAATATTTCCAACAGTAATCTGTGATATTACAGATATGTAGCGATGCATTGGAACGCGTTGAAAAAAAGTCTCTAACCGCCGTCACAACAACTGCTCGCTGCCTGGCTTTGTTCCCACGGTGCCTCGCGCCTATGGTCACCCGAACAGTGGACCCCATTGTTTTTCGATCCGAGGAAGGTCAACCGACTCATCGAGATAATCGGGTGTCGTCTTACATTCTAACGGTTACACGAGACGTTCGTTGACGTAGCAGATGGTCGAATAACGGATTAACGTCCAGACTACGTTTATTCCTCCGCGAACAATTTTCTCGAAAACTTCATTACGTTTGGATTAGAAGGATTCGAAGGAGGCGTAATTCGTCCCTTGGTCCGTAAATGAATTTCTTCCCTTTTCCCGGCTGGAATTCCCGACGTTCCAAAGGGGGGCGAGACGGAGGAAATACAGAGACGCGTCAGTCCGCGACGCGCGCGTATCAATCTTTGGCGGATCAAGCAGGCTTCCAGGAGCCGCTTAAGTCCGTGGTATCCATTAAACTCTCGTCGGCCGAGCACTACGTGTCGGCTATGGACTTAACCGAGTTTGATGAAACTTTTCCTCCTTCGAGGAAAATTACATGACGCGAAAATAGCCCCCCGTCCCCCTCCTTCCGGCGGACTCTACCGAGAATGCTTCTCGATACACGGGTGCCGGCTGACGGCGGATTATGAATATTTCATTTTTGCGAAACACCACGGCTCCGGCTGTTCGCTGGCACCTGACTGCCATTTCGATGGACGTTGACCGTTTATTGTTTGCGAACAATGCAGGTGTCGGGGTAACCTTTATCGCGGCTGTTCGTTTCGCGGGGAAATTTAGTCTGGAACCACACGGCGGGCCGACACGCGAATCTAGGGAATATAACCTGCACCAACTTGCACGAAACCGTTGCAAAGGGATTTTATTTCTTTAAGTCGCGATCGGTGTCGATTGCGAACAGAATTTTTTAAGCTTACAGTCGTTCGAATTATACGTAATAGTTTCAAGGATCGACGGTGCGTAAACGATCGTGTTTTCTGCTTTCAGCTCTCGGAGCTCGAGCAGCGGGTCTTGGAAGCGGAGGGTCGAGCCGACGAGGCGGAGGACAAGGTAAGAATAAATTACGATAGCGAATTTTGCAATCAAACTCCTGCACTAGGTTTCCCAAGAAATATAAGAATATTCTATCTACGATCGAAGCTTATTCTCGAGATTATGGTTGGTGAATAACGGTTAATGGGAGCATAGAATGTGATTTTCTTTTTCTCTTGGAAATATCAATATCGCGTTACCGACCACGGAGACACCATCCGAGGGTACGTTCAGGACGCCGCGAATTATCTCCACCGAGCTGCCCATCGATTTTCTGCTTCGCCGTTTGTTCTTTACCGACGGACACTCGAATTTCCCCAGTCGACACAACCCTTTCTCTACGACGTACCAACTGCAGGCAATTATCCTTTTATCAAAAACGAGGTATACGAGTAGACTTTACACCACAGACAAAGTATACGAGTAGATCTTCACCTTATGGACTTTCGCGGCCCAATCTAACTGCCATACCGACCTGAAAATTCGGAGGTGATTTCAACGTCCTCTTCTCATGGATGGTGGTCAGTTGAGAAACTATTCACTGAATTAGCATTGATGGACAAATGTAGTGTGTTTGCGTAAATACATGTAAATTGACTATGGAAGGGATTAAATTTCTGAATCTGTTGGTAACGTTGCGAATGACACGAAAATGATAATGGAGCTTCTAGACCCCATAAAAATGGACCAAAAAAATATATTGTGTTAAAGATCTACTCGTATACCTCTAGAATCTTTGATGAATCAATGAGAATCAAAACTAACCTATCAAAGAAGCTCTATATTTATAATAGTCTATGCAAGGCGGATCGCAGCCAATTTGCTAATATTATTCAGTCTTTAATTAATAATTGCATTACCCAGCTAAGAGTGATACGATTAGTAATTAAACGGTAAATAAAATTACCCAGGTCTCACCACGTGGAGGTTGCTGCGAATGGAGACCCGCCCTAACCGATTCCCAACCACCCTCCATTAACACGTTGACTGCCACACCAAAACCGTACAATTTTCTACGAGATCGAAACTTCGATTTTAAGTAATTGTAAACTGCATAACTTAAAGTTTGCCTTCGGTACTTATTTTCGTAACCACGTTGAACTTCGTCCTATACAAATTTATTTAACATTTAAATTTTAATTTTAGAGTATAAATTGTTTTAGTTCCACAGTGGAAAAGTCTTGTCACCCATATATGGGTGACGTGGCAGCCAAAGTGTTTATAAAGATCTTCTGTTGGTCGAAGAAGAAACAAACGAAAGTGCAACGAATGAAAGATGCACAACCAACGAAGAGAATTGAAAGAGTCTTCAAAAGAATTTGTCTTAACACTTTACCGACCGGTAGCGGTTGATTAATCGGCTATCGGTCGGTAAGCGTTGGTCGGTAAAAAAGTTGATTAATACGCTATCGGTCGGTAAGTGTTGGCCGGTAAAAAAGTCGATTAATAGGCTATCGGTCGGTAATGTGTTAAAATAAAAATAACCTGCCTAACACAATGGCTAACCAAAAACACCTGCCTATCTATAAATCTAAATTCGTTTATTATATCAAGAAACAATTCTAAATTCGCAGCCATTAGCTCGGTGTTATCCACGATAGAAAAGCTTTTTTATCGTGGGTGACACCGATTACCAGGTCTCACCACGTGGAGGTTGCTGCGAGTGGAGACCCGAAGGGAGATAGATGAAATCAAAGTTCCATCGATCTCCCTTTTAGCTAAGCTTAGCTGGATTACTAAACTAGAGAGATAGAAGGAAGCAATGTTTCTTCGATCTTCTAGTTTAGTTGCACCAAGTAATTATTTCGTTTGAAAAGGGGTGAAGCTATATTGTGGGATACGCGACGCGATGCTGAACCGTGCAGCAGATCTTCGGATCGAATCGACACTGCCCTTGGTAGATTGATTCCTATTTCTAGCAATCGATCTATCATTGGTAGGCGACTAAATCTTTCGGACAAACTGGACGGCCGATCACATGTTTCGATCGATGAAACAGCGGTGATCGTGGCGAAAAACGAGAGAACGAATCGAGAGAAGCTACTTGTTAAATAATTACTTGGCAATATTGGGAGACACATACAGTAGAGACTTAAAATTAACGTCGAAGCTCAAGTCGAGTCAAGTTGAAACTAAAATTCGGACGATAGAAGGAAACAAAGTTCCTTGGATGTACCAAGCAATTATTTGGTTAAAAAGAGGGATGAAGTTAATTTGAGGGGCACGCGACGAGACGCGACGCGACGCTGAACCGTGCAGCGGATCCGAGGATCGAACCTACTGCCCTTGCTAACTAGATCTCTACAGGATAACGGACGGCTGCGACTCCGAATCTAAGGTCTCCATTGCTCCAACGCAACCCGCCGGGAGCCCGAAGGACCCGACTCAAGTTGTCTGACAAAGAGAGAGTACCTCTGTTTCAGTGTCGACTTCCGCTGGAAGGTATGCGTTTCCGCAGGATACGGAAACTCCACACCTTCCAGCAGAGTACCATTTTCCCTGGATCGTGCTACCAAGGGAAGGCGATTAGATCTTTCGGACCAGATACACGGCCGATCACATGTTTCAATCGATGAAACAGCGGCGACCGAAGCAAGAAACGAGGGAACGAGCGAGAGAGAAGCTACTTGATGAATAATTGCTTGGTAGCGCGCGGAGATATGATATAAAGAAATCTTCGACGTTAATTTTAAAGTTCGCCACGAACCTTAAGTCTAATATACTTGGAATTATATGCCCCTCGATGTCGTTGGAATCGATCTGTAATAGATCTGACCTAGAACAAAAATTAATACTTGTATCAGTATCATATTAAAGAAAATTTAATGAACCTTATGAAATCCATCTGTAATTCGACGAGTGGAGAAATACTTTGTTGAGCTGACGTGTCGAACAAGCTAAGAAATTCTGAAATATTCCTACACAGAATACAATTATTGTATTCTGATTAATATTTCTTGATGGGTAGACCTACCTAAAGAAATGTACAAAATTTACGCGTGATAAGAATGTGAAAATATTAATAAATGAAACAATGTCAGACGAAACGTATTAGATACACTCAGTCAAAACGACGGAACAATTCCACCAGTAAAAATATTCTACGACCTCTTGCCAAGTCAGATTTGATTAATACCGCAAGTAGTGAAATCGACAAAGCCATTTCGCAAACAAAATCGAAATAATAATTCAGATTAATCGATAGACGATGCTGATAAACCTAGCTGACCAGTAAAAATATTCTATGACATCAGACTACGACATCTCACCAAATCAGATTTGATTAATACCAGAAGTAGTGAAATCGACAAAGCCATTTCGCAAACAAAATCGAAATAAAAATTCAGATTAATCGATAGACGATGCTGATAAACCTAGCTGACCAGTAAAAATATTCTATGACATCAGACTACGACATCTCACCAAATCAGATTTGATTAATACCAGAAGTAGTGAAATCGACAAAGCCATTTCGCAAACAAAATCGAAATAAAAATTCAGATTAATCGATAGACGATGCTGATAAACCTAGCTGACCAGTAAAAATATTCTACGACATCAGACTACGACATCTTGCCAAGTCAGATTTGATTAATACCGCAAGTAGTGAAATCGACAAAGCCATTTCGCAAACAAAATCGAAATAAAAATTCAGATTAATCGATAGATGATGCTGATAAACCCAGTTGACCAATAAAAATATTCTACGACACGAGACTACGACATCTCACCAAATCAGATTTGATTAATACCAGAAGTAGTGAAATCGTCAAAGCCATTTCGCAAACAAAATCGAAATGAAGATTCAGATTAATCGATAAAGACAGATACAAGTTGGGGAAAGAATTGGAAACAGAAACAGTAAACCATCGAAGGAAATACCCCATACAGAATCATTTTCTTTCAAAGCCATATATGGTCAAGGTAAGGCAACAATTGTCAAAATAATAGAAGAACCAGTCAATGGGATATCTCATTGTATGTCAAAAATGGTGGAAACATCCACACTAACGAAACGAAAACCGATAAATTTAACAAACACAATTTTTCATCAAAGGATAGTAAACAATGAATGAGCAAGTTTAAAGTCAGAAAAATAAGAGAGAGGGGGGAGACTTAAGCAAGACTCACCACTGGTCACTATTGGTCATCGTATGCTCACCACTGGTCAGTAGTGGTCAATAGTGGTCAGTAGTGGTCAGTAGTGGTCAGTACTAGTCCCCCTGGTCAGCCTAGGATGGTCCCGGGATGCCCACCACGCCAGGAGGTCCGCCACCCTTGGTGTCCCCCGCGAGAGTGAGACACATAAGTCTCCGCACGAGCCTTTAATGCGTGGCGGAGGAGTGGGGATAGCACAGCGCGTGTCAGCCATCTCAACCCGTCCGGTGGACAAATTATTTCGCGAAAAATGATTAATTACCCATACTGACGAGCCCTTTCATTATTCATATACCACATATTGTTAAGAATTGTTTAAACTATTGCGTTGAAATGTTAAACATTGCTAAGTTTTATTTATAATTGTATAATTCACACCATCGTCGAGAAAGTACTCAGTATGGAGTTTCCGAAAATGGTAATGGGCCGAAAAAATACATTGGGTGAAAGATCTACTCGTATACCTCACCTGTGGCGATACTTTAGAATCTTTGATGAATTAATGAGAATCAAAACTAACCTAGCGAAGAAGCTCTATATCTATGATGATCTATGCAAAGTGGATCGCAGCCAATTTGCTAATATTATTTAGTTTTTAATTAATAGTTGCATTACCCAGCTAAGAGTGATAAGATTATTAATTAAACACAAAACGCTGGAGGTTGCTGCGAATGAAGACCTGCCCTAACCGATTCCCAACCACCCTCCATTAATAAAGATCTTCTATGACCAACTGATCGAACTATGAACAATTGATCGAAGAAAAAACGAACGAAAGTGCAACCAACGAAAGGTGCACAAAACACCCGCCAAACTAAAAATCTAAATTCGTTCGTATCTTACCTAACCAGAGTTTACGGAGTGGAAGCAGGCGCGAGCGCTGCTGGCAGCTGGAGGTAACGTCTGGAAACGAGTTTGCCCGCGTGGTAAAGAACCATCGGACACTTCGGTCGGTATTTCGCAATAGTGGATGTCAGGGCGCATGTTGCGTCTCATTGATTTTTGGGCTGGCTCGGGCGCGAGAAAGACGGGGCCACGAGGATGGGAAAAAGACGGACTTGCCAACGGCTCCATAGAGAGGACGAGCGAGCACCGGGGGGGTGGGGTGAGAGGAACGACAATATGGCCGAGCGACCGGCCGGCGAGACCCGTCGTTTTGTTATGACCTCGAAATTCGGTCGACAAGTCGCCGTGCGTTGGTGAACCACGTGCATCCGCGTCCGGGTCGCCGGCGACGACGACGACAACCCGTCAGCCAGCCGTCCTCGATCCTCGTGACCCCGATCGACGGGACGATCGCCGCGGACGCGTCGCCGACGCTCGAACCACCGCGTCTTGACAATTATGGATCCAGGCAGGTGACATCGATGAAAGGTAACCCAGCTACATGAAAACGCGAACGACGTCGTAAATTCGCGATCCATTGTTTCTGGACATCGATCGTTCGCGTCGCCCGTGCGCGGTAACCTTGAGAAAACGAAAACGTCCAACGCGGAACATGCATAATTTCGATTTCGATTTGACCCGAATTTTTCGGTTGAAAATTTTATAGAGTTCTTTTGACTTATAACACTCTTTGCCCGAGGTAATTGAAAAATTCCACTTGACCGTTCGATTCGTTCGGCTCAATACATAATTGACGGAGGAGTCCAATTTATTCACTGGACCAGAAATAGAAAATACTTCTCCGTGGTAGATTGTGGTTCACCGTTTCTACGTTGGCGGCGCTAATGGTAAAGGGGACAGCTACTCCTTGACCCATTGCTCGTATAAACTTATATCGAATTATAGAGAATCTTCTATTTGCTTCAAATGTTTCTGTATCAAGTTACACTGTGAACTATGCCTGTTCTGCACCGCCTTTCAGTAAATGTTCGATCGACCCCCATTCCAGACAGATTCTGCTCTCGCGCGAGCCGATAAAGAATTCTACTCGAACGTTCGTTTCCTGTGGTTGAATAGTCGATCGACGAGGGGGCAACGTCGATTCTATGCAACGGACCCGATCCGCGAGCCACGGAAGCGTGGAAAAACAAGACCGGTGAGCGATTTATCGGACACAGAGCAACTTAACGACTCCCTTTGACGGGACGTGTCGCGTATAGAATTGGCGTTCGGCCAATTCATGAGTAATCCACGTTTCCCATGAGCACCCGCGCAACAAACAAAATAAAGGCACCCACGTCGCAGACGTTCCTTTCTCGCTCACCGCGGTCACGGTGGCTCGTTTAAATATTTCAAAGCGACCGTGGCGTGTCGGACTCGTTCCCGATGTTGCTCTTTCGCGTCTCCCTTCGCGACCCTCGCAAAACCTTTTCAACGTCGATTGATTCTGCAACGGCGTACACCACGCGACTGGCCTACATACGATTTAACGCCATGGAGTTACGTTTCACCCCTTTTCAGAGAAAATTCATTTATCTTGGTCCTCCACTACCCGGAGTGACTCTGAAGTCGCACACTCGTTATCTACCGCTTTTGAAGTCTGATTCGAGGATCCGTTACCACGCGTCACGCACGAGGGACAATGACGTTCGTTTATTTTCGTGCTGAACGCGAAGATAGGTATTTATCTTCGTATCGAACAAACGTTTAAAACAATTTTTGATCTGCAAATAGTCGGAACATGATTAGCGAATGTAAAACTATTTCCTTACGTAAAATAATGTGTTCGAAATATCTGTCGATCGCAGTAGTTTCATTGCTTGTGTTGGTCGGAAAGTAAAAGTGCTCTAGCATTCAGGTTAGAAGATCTAGGTGCGATCTAATCGTGTACCGTCTGCTTCGATCGCGTAAATGGCCTCGACGGGCGCGTTAAGCGTCGTAATTTGTTGATCCGTTCAGTCAACGTAGAGTTTCTCACGCCGTTCGTCGGTCGTTGATCCATTTAGTCGGAGACTCAGCCTCTCGCGGTCGTCTGTTTTTTCCGCGGCCCGTTCCCCCCGAAGATCGCGGTTTGAATGGATGTTTCTGCATGTACGTGCACATTAACGGTCTCGTTTTGGCGGGAAGCCAGCCCGATTCGACGGTTGCATCCGCGAGGCGACGCCGCGCACGTGCGCCATCCGTTCTGCCTAAAAAAAAACAAAAGAGGGAAGGGTGGGGGGGGGGGCGTGTCTCGTCACCCCCGCAAGATCGTCTCTCGTTGTATGTACACTGTGTGCCAAAAATTTGGAACCACCCGTCCTAACCACGAACGAGGTATTTCATGGCCTTTAAGCAATTAAAATAATCAAACATAATTGAACATCTATTTTTTCGAACTTGATTTTATATCTATAACGGGATATGATTTTTTGATTTTGTAATATTTTCAAAATTATGGTTTTGATCGTCAAGGGATAGATTCAGGATAGATTCTAGAGGTCACAATAGGACGAAAATCAAGAATACTAATTTGTTGATGGAGGCTTCGTTAAAAAGTTATTAACATTTAAAATTCCGCCCGTACTGAATTTTTTTCTCGAAAATGCGCAGGATTTCGAGGGTATGTCTAATCACCAAAAATGATTGTAATTAACCCCCGCAACTGAAAATAATTTTTTTAGAACGATTTGAAATTTTTTTTTTCGTCGAAAATTTAGGCACTTTCTCGAATTTTTGTCTTGAAAATGCGCAGGATTTCGGGGGTACGTGTAATGACCAAAAATGATTATAATCGACCCCCGCAACTAAATATAATTTTTTTAGAACGATATGAAATCTTTCAATTTTGACGAAAATTTGTCCATCTTCCTGAATTTTTTTCTCGAAAGTGGGTAGGATTTCGGGGGTATGTCTATTCACCAAAAATGATTGTAATTAACCCCCGCAACCGAAAATAATTTTTCCAGAACGATTTGAAATTTTTGAATTTAATTGTTAATAACTTTTTAACGAAGCCTTCATCAACAAATTGATATTCTTGATTTTCGTCTTATTTTTGCCTCTAGAATCTCCCATTACAATTTTTCCCATGTGTGGCCGAACACCCTGTATAGCAACTGAGGTCGAGCGCTTGTGAGAGCGCGACCCCTCTGGTGGCGAATATGGGAGGCAACGCCACACGATTTTAAAATTTTGGTAGTTTATCCTATTAGCTCTCTATTAATGGGTCAGTATAATGTCGTTACGGGATTTTGGTAGATATTATCAAGTGATTCTATACTTTTGACCGTTAATGTACATCGCGTGCAGGTTCAATGAGAAACTGGCCCGATATTTTGCTACCTGGATGCTCGCAATCTTCGTCAATTACAAACTTGATGCACGTGAAGCATGTTAACGGACGCGACAGGTGTAAGGTAATTACGCCTAATTCCGACGCTGGCCCAATTATCGTCACGTTTCCATTATTTGTATCAGAGTTCTAATTTCATGCGATATCCTGTTAACGCTTCGACATCCACGATTAATTTTCTTTCGTTTAAATTATAGGTGACTAGTGTACGTATTATAATCAATTTTAATAAAAAATAAATATTCGAAAATCCTATATGTAGAACGTGATTTTGATTTCAATTTATATCTAATTATTAACGTATACCGAGGATGAGAGCGTTATATGGATTGGTTAATTTAAGCAGGAGCTGGCTGCAGGAGAAAAGTAGTATCGGATTTCAAGTCGGAGGTGTATACTTTCGAGAAAATCCGAACAGAAGCGCGACGTTGTCTCGTAGATCAGAACAGACGGGATTCAATTATTCCTGCGCCGGGCTATTTCTGGTTTCGCATCAGTTTTGCTTCCAGGCATGCGCTCCTGGAGACAGAAGACGAATCGATAAATCTTAAGATACGGTTCAAAAGTCGCCAGACGTATCCGATCGAACGATGAACCCCACCATCCGGGTCGTTGTCTTTGAATTAAACGCAAACAAGGTGGTTGCCAAGTCTCCTACTTTCGATCTTTCGAATCCGTATGCCTCAACAAGTGTCGAACGATGGCTGAAAAATATTTCTATGCAAACGAACGCTCGCACGATCGATTTTTAATATTACCAGAAACAATTATTTTTGCTTATTAACGATCGATCAAAGTTAAGAGACTAATGGCCCGAGAAGCTACTTAAATAAAAGTGGAAATCGAACGTCTAAATTCGAACCTAACCTAAAAATTGCCCGGCAGATATTGAAATTCAATCGTGCTGGTCCACGTTGTTTATATTCAGGAGCTTGAATAAACATCGAAGTATGATTGCAACCGAAGTATCCCTAGGGACCGACGACCGATAAATAGAATTATCCCGACGAGATTCTCAAAATGATTCTCAGAAGTTTTCGGAACTTTCAACCTTATGATGCCCAGAATTTTCTCAGATATAGATCCGACCGATTTCATGGAAATTTTATTCAAATCAGCGCTTCGTTTCGCAGAGATTCCCCTCGCGAAACAGTGTATCGGGTGATGCTGCGCGTAGGGTGGCAGCAAAATCTCTCAGCCTGTCCGGCGAAGCAGCTTGCCTCACGGGGTGGCGTGTTTGCACACGAAGTCCGCAGGACCTCAACGAATTCTGCCATTGGCCACGAGCCAACGTGACTCATCGCCTCTAGGAAAGGCCGCGCTCGGAGAGTTTACGTGCATCGGTTTCGTTCAGTTCGGTTCGATCTCCGGCAACGTGCGCACCGCCCTCTGCGTCTCCGCCCCACCGAGAACAAGGGAAAATCGAGGCTCTGGGAGTGTCCTCGTGAATCGTGGTCGCGGAAGAGCCCTCAAGAGAGAGAGGAGGACCTGCCGACGCGAAGGGCTTAAAGAGATCCTCGGGCCTATACTCGTCGTGCTATCATGGCCACTCGTAACCTTGGTAAGCCTCGAACCACGATGACACACTGCACCCGCGAACGGTTCGTCGTGTGAGTGAAAATAAACGGTGGACGTTCGGCGAGATCAGAGGTTACCTCTTCGAGGGGGGAAGGGGGGGATTGTGCACGTGGCTGGACGTCGATTCCCAACTTACGGCGAAATAGTGGGCGATACAGGGATTTAGCAACCGGCGGTCGATCGTTAGAATCATGGAGACTCGAGGACTTTGTCGATCGACGAAACTGTCCCAGTTCGAGATCGATCGATTCGCTAACAAAACTGTATTAAATACAGTTGTCCCACGGTGCGTAGTATGGAGGCAAACAAAGGGGCGTCGAGCGTTCATCGGAGGTAGTTTCGGAAAAACGGTTCGATCGTTTGGAGCGCGTGGGACCGACAATGAACGTGAAAATCCGCGTACGGTGCGCGATCGATATAACACGCGGCGATGAGAGCACATGCACACCGCCGGGGCGTCGGGAGGAAAACACTCGGCCAAGAGGATTTCCCCGCTGGCGTATTGATTTTCTCGATACCGTTTCTCCCCTTTTGGCAGTGGACGCTCTCGGCGTGCGGGCGCTTACGTACGCGGAACGCGATATCGATTTTTGACAGCTGCTGCGAAACGACCACCGCCGGCGTGTGTCGTGTCAGAAAAAAGGGGTGCACGAGGTCCGCACGCAACGTTGAACCGACAACGACCGCTGGTCTGTCCCCGTCTCGCTCGGTCGCGTCGCCGTGCGCTGTTTACTCGACGATCCCACGCCTGGAGCCACGCGTCTCCGACTGCCATGCTCCTTCGATCGAAACGTCGCACGCTCACGTGACCCCCGAGAGTGCCCCGACCGAAATTCGTGGTACGTGTTGCGCGAAACTCCCTTCTTCCTTGGAAAAGCTACGCCGAGAAGCCTTTCCCACGAGCGAAAATAACAACCCGGGGGGAGAGGGGGTTTCGATGAGTTTAGGAACAGGAGGAACGATGGTCCGCCAAAACTGTCTTGGACCACGGTAATCGCAGTTTCCATCGACGTTTCCTGTACCTCGCGAGACCGAGGAGCGATCACGACGTCTATTCAGATTCACGCTTCTGTTTTTCACAGGGCGGTTGGGAGGGGGGGTGGAGAGACAATGTCTGCGGCTTGAACAGTAGAATCTGTCCTCAACGATCGTGTCGACAGTGTCGTCGAGAGAATCGGACCGTCGATACTGGGTAGTTACGTCGTTAGTAACGAGGTGCGTTTGATGTCCCGCAGGTACGGATGATGGAGGAGCGGCTAGTGAAGGGTGAATACTGCCTGAGCACTTCCGGCGTTGGTTCTCCACCGCACTCGCTGCCGTCTACCTCCGGTACGCAGAATGACAAGATCGAGGACGTCCACTGTGCCTGCATCTCGAAGCTAGAGACACAGGTCGAGGAACAGGTGAGGGATTTCATTGTGCAACCGATTTCCTAACCCCCCTGAACCGGAAAGGCGTGTTTCTAGCCGCATCTCTGAATCAGTTCGAGATAAGAATAAAATTAAACGACATTCCGTAATTTTTTATTGGACCATATTCGATGCAGTTTTAAAAGTATCGAGGTACTTGCAGCAATGCTTGGATAACTGCGAGTCATTTTCGATCGGATAAGTGAACGATACATCCCTACTATTGAGAGGGGACTCCCCTTCACGCATCAAAGAAACTCAACATCGAGCGGACCGGATAGTGTAACCTGATCTGGGCTCGAATATCGGTGAGACAAAGATGAAACTTTTTATTTCTGATTTTTTTTTTTTCTAACGAAACTTTTACCAATGTGTTCGCGAGCGTTCTCCGATTAAAATAAGACCAGACACGATATAATTTGTTTTTAACCTACTTCCGATAAGAGTGTAAGATCGTGTTAAATACGCAAATATCGTGTTTGGTCTCGTTTCAATCAGAAAAACTTGACGAACATATTGGTAAATGCACCATTGGCAAAAATTAAAAAATAAATAAGTTTCACATTGCGTTGTTCTTATTTCACGTTCGGCAAGGTACAAGGCCAAACGCCGTGGCTCGGGTTGCGCCTTTCTGGGAACTGGAATGCTTTTATAACTGCGGAGACATCGGTCTCGTGTTTCTCGCAGCTGTCCAAGATTTGCTGTATCCATTTCAACCAATCGTATCACCAAAAATATGACAACGTTACACCTTCGTGTACATTACATTGATCTAAGTGAACACACGTTGCTGGCAAACGATAGGAGTTCTGTGTAACGTCAAGTATGGAGTCTGAAACCTGTCGAATCGAGTAAAAGTCGCTGAGGCGCTTCGAGTCGATTCGTTGACAGAGTTCATACATATACAGGGGATTCTAGAGGCCAACATAAGAGGAAAATCAAGAATACTAATTTGTTGATGGAGTCTTCGTTAAAAAGTTATTAACGTTTAAAGTTCCGCCCGTAATGATTTTTTTTCTCGAAAATGCGCAGGATTTCGAGGTTATGTCTATTCACCAAAAATGATTGTAATTGACCCCCGCAACCGAAAATAATTTTTCCAGAACGATTTGAAATTTTTTTCCCCCGTCGAAAAATTTCACACCTTCTCGAATTTTTTTCTAGAAAGTGAGTAGAAATTCGGGGGTATGTCTATTCACCAAAAATGATTGTAATTGACCCCCGCAATCGAATGAATTTTTCCAGAATGATTTGAAATTTTTTAATTTTTTCAAAATATTCACACCTTCTCGAATTTTTTTCTAGAAAGTGGGTAGAATTTCGGGGGTATGTCTATTCACCAAAAATGTTTGTACTTGACCCCTGCAACTAAATATAATTTTTTTAATATGATCTGAATTTTTTAATTTTGTCAAAAAATTTCACACTTCGAATTTTTTTCTAGAAAGTGGGTAGGATTTCGAGGGTATATCTATTGACAAAAAATGCTTGTACTTGACCCCTGCAACTAAATATAATTTTTTTAGCATGATTTGAAATTTTTTAATTTCGTCTAAAAATTTCAGTATCTCCTCGAATTTTTTTCTGCAGAATGGGTAGGATTTCAGGGGTATGTGTAATCACCAAAAATGATTGTAATTGACCCCCGCAACTGAAAAGAATTTTTTCCAGAATGATTTGAAATTTTTTAATAACTTTTTAACGAAGCCTCAGTCAAGAAAGTGATATCCTTGATTTTCGTTTTATTTTGGTCTCTAGAATCTCCCATTAAAATTTATCCCGAACGCCCTGTATATCTCGAGTTTTGAGTCATCGGGTTTCCCGAGCCGCCGAGAATACTCTCGCGGTGAACGATCCAACGTTTCGCAAGCGATTTAGCGGAACCGTTGTTTCAGCAGGCGATAACAAGCCGCGATAACGTTGGGATCGCGGACGGGTATCGAGATAACCGACTCACCGGCGATTACCGATTGCTTGCAGAGACAGTTGCGGCTCCAGGACGCCAGGCAGGTTGAGGCGAAAGCCGCGAGAATAAAGGAATGGGTGACTAATAAGCTGAGGGAATTGGAGCAGCAGAACCAGCACCTGCGGGAACAGAATAACAAGTGTAACCAGCAATTGGAACTCCTGAGGAATCATATAACCAACATCGGCCTGAAACCACCTGTGAGTCCCCGCGGGCGAATTCGTCCGACAGCTGACGCGTCTTTTCCAGCCAGATCCCCGGAACAGTGTCAGAGAACCACGAAGGATCGCGACCGTTTAATCGTATATATTCAAATTGCTCTATCAGCGAGCATGCTGCTTAATAAATGTTCTACGAGTGGTGTGTAACAATGTTCACTTTTACGAGACTCTTGGGGGATAGGTTCTTAGGTTGTTGCTCAAGTTCTGCCCATTAACGTTTCCTTCCAGCAGGTCCGCGCGCAATTTAGCTATTTCTACTTGCACCCTAAGTTTTGTAAGCAATAACTTATAAAAAATTATGTCTTGTTGTTATTCCGTTAACTGTAAAACTGGCCCTACGATTTTATTTATATCCATCATTTAGTAGGCATAGAAGCAAAATTAATGAGCTACCATAACTTTCAGGGATGACTTCCAAGGGACCTTGAATATAAAAATTTCTGTTGACGTTTTAGCAATGCAAGTTTTTATACTCTATACAAAATCAACGAGCTGTTATAACATGATCTACAATATAAACATTTATGTTGCTAGAACGTCAATCTAGATTGTTAGGCTCTTGGTCATTTATAGGTCATCGTTAAACGACTCGTTGATTTTGCGTTAAAGTCTGCTAAATTATGGATAAAGGAAATTACAGGGTTGCGCGAAAAAATTATTATCGCTTCTGAACCGTGTCGTCCTTCATAAAAAAACATTGTAATTGGACCATTAACAACAAAATAAGAGGGGTTAATAAGTTATGTGCTCCAACATGTATATGTTCATCCTATACATACTGTCTGTAGAGTATAAAGGTCAACTGAAAATATACTGCTTAAAATAATCGGGGAACTCCATGTTTCAAGAGCGAATTATTTATTGGGAATAGCAGAAATACTGTGTCACCAGTTTGTATAGGATGCTTGTACCTAAATAGCTCTTTCATTCGTTTTCACCTGCAGATACGTTGCTCGAGATAATTCAAGGCATATGTGTTAATGATAATATTTTGTACGATTCTATTTCAGTTCGCCAATAGACAGAACTTCTGCAACAACATATATACATGAGTATAGCCGGTGAAAGATTAAATCATCATTTTTTATTCGCTGGAACATTGCTGAAACCTTCTACGTTCCGTCAAATCCTTCAGTCTGGTTCTCTGTCAACTGTGTGATCATTTCATAACTCTTCAGGTGTATTTGATAGATTGCATAGAAATGTTGCACAGTGAAATACAAAAAGAATTATGTAAGTGATCGACTACTGGCAAGGTAATTTTAGATCATTATGTACGTTCCACCGACTATACCATCTATGTAGGGTCTTATCCTAAAATCAAGGAGGTTAGAGGCTTCTAGCCTGGGTACTCCCGAGCGCTACGACCTTGAACTGCCACTCGCATACTGTTTATCGACTATCGATGCAAACTGGACCCGTATAACTCACTGTCTCTGCATTTCAGGCACCAACGAGAGCGTCGTTGTCCCTGGAGGTGGACCCCACGTTGCGCAGACGGTCGGAGAGCCTAGAGGGAACACCGCAAACGGTGCCAGAAAGCGTGCAGAGCGCCGCGGCGGAGCCTCAAGCCGGCACCAAACACCGTAGACACCTGTCCGCTTGCGGGTCCATACAGCGAGGGATCGCCGCCACCAACATGGACTCAAGGTAGAATACTTGCGTGAGGGAAACGTTCTGTGAGCTTCGCGGCGCGTCCACTAGCTTTGTTGCAATCGCTTCCGCGCTTCTGCCCACTTTAAACAGCCTCTAAAACGTCGTGTAATTGTATTTCGATTCTCCTTGGGAGGTCTCACGACGTGATAGCGGCGCCCGACTCTCGAAACTGTGGTACCCTGTCGCGTCCGGAGACTTCCTGCGGGGATCTGTCAACCCGTGTGCTCTTCTCTGTTGCTATTTCATCTCGAGCACGATACCTATAGTCGGATCAGAGTCACTCGGTCGCTCGAAGCCACTGATTAACTATCCTTCATCGTTGTTTGATTATCCAATCGCTGTATCTCTTTGCGTCTTCTCAAATAGCAACTTCCAGAAGAGACACGAGTACTATCTTCTGTAGAGTAGCGTGACAAAATAATATAGATTATTTTAATTTATTTATTGCCCTTTGCGGATAAGAAGTAATATTCTTGGTTTGTGAGACAAAGTCAAAATCAACGCCAAAGAGCAAGTGGCCTTGAGCAGTCAGTTGATCTTGATCCGAGTATAGTCCCTTTTGTCTTCTTTTGAACTAGTTTCTTTGGTTCTCGCTGGCGCTAAACGGTCAACACGAAGCTCTCTTGCTAATTGCGTACCAAATCTAAAAGCGTCTGCTGGATGAAATTAGTTTCGTGTTTTATGCTTGCCGTTCTTTTTCTGCTCTAGCTTGCTGTCCGAGGAGCTGGCCGCGGCGGTGGAGAATCTGGTGATGCTGCCGAATATACCTGGCGTCTCGGAGGCCAGTAGGGACAGTGGCAGCTCCGAGGCTGTTCACGACTACGCCGAGATATACACGCCCAGCAGAGAGGGGATGAATTGGACTCAGAGTGCTCAAGGTCCTCGACCACCTACTCCGCCTCTTCACCGGTTCCCCAGCTGGGAAGCGAAGATATATCAGGTAGAGATCGACTTACCTTGCGCTAGACAATAGCGTTGAAGCGAGAAGAATTAAGAATTACGTTGCGTCGAGGTTTAACAAAATGCAAGGTCATGCTTCCGTCGTTCGTGGCGTGCATGACCGCCAAGTTGTTGCAATTTGTAATCAAAGAAACTCGTGCTCGTCGATTCCGTAGGTAGCTGATGGCGGGCTTGGCATCGGTCCACCGACGAACGAGGAATCCGCGCCTTCCACGATGACCAACACGACTAGCTCGTCGAAACATTCCCAGGCAACAGGACACAACTTGACTGCGCACAATTCCCAAGGCTATTGCGATATTTCGGTTCCAGTGTACGCGACGGTCAAGGGTAGGTAAATTTCTATACCTCGTCCACTCGAAACGGCGTCGTTCTCGCTCAGGAAACTCGTCCAAACTCGATTCGTCTTCAACGATCTTTATGTTCCAGGGCGAGCTAGTCAAATTAGGTCCATGCCGTTCGGCGACAGTTCCGACGACAGCTCGGACGGCGAGGAGCATCCGAATCAAACGGAGACCAACACTAGGATCACCAACAGTTCGTCCGACAACACGGACTCTTCGCTTGGCAGCGGGAGCAGCCCGTCGAAGAGCGTTAAAACCACCAGCAGCCTTAGTCCCGCCAAGAGAAGCTCCAGCGGTTCCCCTAGCAAAAGCGTCAAACGTGGTTAGTGGTATATAATAACGTGCATCGAATACTCGACAACTTGAAGACTAACTAACCTTGCCTTTGCAGATACCTCTTTGGAGTCTGGCCTGTCGGAGGACTATGCGATACCCCCCGACGCGCTCAGCTCAACCTCCCTCGAATCCAGCATGCCTAGTCTGCTAATGCGCGTCTCGGGCGAGAGCCCCAAGAGGCAAGAATCTTTGGAGAAGACTGGCCACCTGGCGAAACTTGGCGGGAAACTGAAAACTTGGCGGAAGAGATGGTTCGTGCTGAAGAACGGGGTGCTCACGTATTGGAAGAGTCAGAACGACGTAAATCGGAAACCTCAGGGCCAAATAGTATTGGACGAAGTGTGCAGGTAATTCTCCAACGATGTACAATTCTTGCTACGCTATGAAGAATGTCATTTTGAGAAACATGATTACTCGACAGGATAAACAGGGCGGAAGGGGCCGCCACGTTCGAGATAGCCACGGGCAAAAAGACGTATTACCTGACGGCGGATTGCATCGCGACGATGGAGGATTGGATAAGGGTGCTGCAAAATGTACAAAGGCGGAACGCGACGAAGCTTCTGCTCAGCAAGGAGGACAACAAGCCGACGATACAGGGATGGTTGACGAAGGTGAAGAACGGGCACGCCAAGAAGTGCTGGTGCGTCCTCATTGGAAAAATGTTCCTTTACTTTAAGTGCCCTAATGATACGGTGAGTCCTCGTCTTCTCGATCTTACGCGACCTACGGATAATCAACGTTACTATGATGCTTCTCTTGACGTTTCAGAATCCTATTGGACAAATAAATATGAGAGACGCGAGAGTAGAAGAGGTCGAGCACGTATCCGACAGCGACAGCGAAGAAAGGGACGCCGAATGCCCTCACGAAAGAACGATCGGCATCTTTCCAACTCATCAAGGTCCTACGTACTTACTGATGCCCCACAAACAGGACAAAGACAGCTGGCTGTACCATTTGACGGTGGTTTCGGGAGGGGGGCCGAGCGCGGGGACTCAGTACGAACAATTGGTGCAAAGATTGATGGAAACCGAAGGTGATCCTAGTTGCGTCCTATGGAGACACCCGTTGTTGCTCCATACGAAAGAAAACATCACTAGTCCACTGACCAGCTTGACCTCCGAAGCCTTGCAGACCGAGGCTATCAAGCTCTTCAAGGTTTTGTCACGCGTCTCTTTTGCCTTTAACGGTTCGCCCGTAACGACGAATGCGAAAAATAGATTAAAGGGACGATATTATTTGCACAGGCTTGTCAGTTGTTCATGTCGGTGGCAGTGGAGCAAGCAGGCATAGACTATCATGTGGTGCTAGCGCAAAATGCGTTGCAACAATGCTTAGACCAGCCTGAACTGCAATCCGAATTCATCTGTGCATTGGTAAAGCAGACAAGTCGTCACACACAACACCGTTTGGGCGTACAGGTAAAAAAGGCCGCCAGACTTGTGTCGCTGGGTACTGCGCGCGTTGTAAGTCCTGCTTATTGTTTAACAAACACTCTGAACCCTGTACCATTTTCACAATTGACGTTAGACGCGCGACTTTAGCTAACGCATTCGCCACGAATAGAGTAGAACCTCCATTATCTGAATTAATAGAATACTTACTTTCCTCGCATTGACTCTTTTCTGCTTTAGACAAAATAACAGAAATGAAAAAATAATTCAAACGAATCCATCTTATTATAAATTCATGGACCTCACATCTCGTTGGCTGCTAGGCCTTACAAGTTTTATTTAACATACCTACGCGAAATTGCATTCCTTCGATACCTAAGCTCTACTTTCAAACGTAGCGATTTATTTTTACGAAAGAATTTTTCAACGCGAAAAAGAATAGTCTACAAATAGCTTTGCTCGAATAATAGAACGTTGAGCATTTGGATAACGGAGGTTCTATCGTGCTTGCAACAAATTGTAACGATTGCAATCGTAGAGACGGTAATGTTCGACGATATCGCGTTCGTTGTTGCCTCCGTGTCCAAGAAATGGTACATTGGGTACGCTTAGTCAAGTATTATAAAATAATCACGTCGAAGTAGAGCGGTGAACTGTTTGGTTGTCTTTCCCTTTATTTTCTTTTTCAAGAAGACTAACCGATTAATAAAACGCTGTCGTTCGTTTGTCCACGAACAATAATACTTGACGAAGTTCTTTAACAAGAAAAGATTTTTTAGTTTTAACATTCATTCACATTTCATTTTCATTTGCTGCTTTATGTGTGCTCTTCCTAGGCTACTCTGAATCGCATGCATTCTTTATTTATTTTTTTTTTTTTTCGTTTTTGTTTCGTTTTTAGACGTCGTCGTGTTAAGTTCTTTTTTTTTCTTTTTTTTTTTCGTTTCGTTTAAGTTTTATTGCGTACTTTTAATATTTATACATGATACCCGATCACCTTACCCCAGATGAGACCCTATCATGTGAGCCGAACATATTTCGACAATTCATTCCTCTCATCGACGATCAATGGGCATTGTTCATTTCATTCCATCAGATCGTGCTGTTTCTATGATATCTCTATGATAAATAGCATTGTAATAACGTCTTGCGAATACGTTGTCAAAATACGTTCTGCGGCACACACACTTGCAGAATGGTATGTTGGTGTACATAAGAAACCACACACAGAAAAACATCTTTTTATAGATTGGTTTTTTGTTTCTGTTTCCGTACCGTTTTTTTGCTCAATAGCTCATTACAATATTCTCTGTTTGAATGCTGCTTAGAGAACTTTAGTCTTTGATCACACCGGTGTCATAGACGGTTACTTAAGGAAATAAAGCTAGAATCCTTACAGATTCGAACGTCCGTCGTAGTATGCGATACACGAGACTCGAAACACACGAGCTGCATTATTGTTGGATATGATACAGCTTCAAGCAAAACAAAGAGAAAAGAAATAACGAAATAAGAAAGAGACAAAAGAAAAGTGTGTTTCGTTCGTTCGATCCGCGAACGAGCAAGACAGTCGACGCGAACCAAAAGTGCTTTCGAGCTGTAAGGTAGACTCACATAATCTTAAAAAAAAAATAAGTATATATATATACGTTATATATATATATAAACAAAAGCGCTTCTCTCATCCACATTGTTCTTAATTCATTCAGATTGTTGACGGTCCATGCGTTTTATGTGATTAACACACATAGAGAGTTGATGCGTTTAATGGTCCGATTTCGATTGCTTACATACTAACAGACGTATGACGTAACAATTGTGTTCTACGTTAGAGACATACGAGTTATTCTCCCCACCTAAAAGAGTATTCCCTTCGACTTGACTTTGACTCGACGGATCTATAGAGGCACATGTTCCTTAACGACTTCATTTTCATCCCCGAGATATATGGACAGAACTGAATAAGATACAATGACGATCCGATACGAGAGGACAGTGGGGCGCGATTTATTTAAAAGAAAAAAAAAAAAAAAGAAGAAAAGTAGTAGACTAGGTCTGGTTCAGTCCAGGGATATAGTAGTATGCCAGCATACCATTGCAGCAGCTCCTCCTCTGCGCCACGCAATCGCTGTTCACCTGCGATACGCAAAGTCCCGCGGCAAATGGCAGCGGTGAAAATGCGGACGCACAATCGACGGCCTCCACTTCTCACAGTCCTCCGCTCACGCAGGGCCACTCGACGTCTACGATTCTGGACTGCAAAACTAACCCCGCCCAGTACGTTCTTATCCAGGGATGGCAGCTGCTCGCCCTCGCTGTTTCGCTCTTCCTACCGAGGAATAATCGGCTACTCTGGTACCTGAAGTTACACTTGCAAAGAAACGCTGACACTAAGTGAGTGCCATTTCGCCTCTGTACAGGACAGGGTAGGCTAGAGCAATTCCGACCAACGTTTGCAAAATTCTAATTAAAATCCTCGATCCGGAAAGTATGCTAGTAATTATTCAATAATGTATCACGTGCTCCATGGTTGGAATTACCTTACCATACCCTTAGTACCCCGTATCTTGGTCCAGATTAAGATAGTCTAGAGTCAGGAGTTTGTTCAGAACAGTTTCACTTGATTCACCAGTAAGGGGAATTGTAACTATTCTGACTCAGTAGTTCCCTGTTAAAAGAGACAATTTCATTGTACATGTACTCAATGTTGCACCAAGGTCTTTGTATATTCTAGTCAAAAAATGAACGTCGACGCTTGCTAATCTGCGGAATGTTAATTTCTAGAACGGAATGCGGCAAGTACGCAGCCTACTGCGAAAGAGCTTTGGAAAGGACTCTACAAAATGGTGGAAGGGAAGTGAAACCCTCGAGAATGGAAGTCCTCTCTATACTGATGAAGAATCCTTACCATCACTCCCTGCCGCACGCGATACCGGTTCATTTTTTAAACGGCACCTATCAGGTTGTAAGCTTCGATGGCAGTACCACGATAGAGGAATTTTTGAACACCCTGAACCAGGAGATCGGCTGCCGGGACGTTCATCAGTCCGGTTTCACGTTATTCAGCGACGACCCGATCGAGAAGGATCTCGAGCACTTTATAGATCTTCAAGCAAAGGTATGTGCTCGATGAACACTTGTTAAAGGATACAGGTAAACGTTTACAGAAGAAACTACCTCGTCGATTTCAATGGTTTTTATATATGAAAACGATGAGGAAGCTTCGATTGCAAAGAATTACCAAGATATGATCTAGAAAGATACTCATTGGGTTTCCTTTGTTTCAGCTCTGCGATATAATCTCGAAATGGGAGACAGCGTTGAGGGAGAAGGGTTCAGGGAAATTCGAAAATACCAGGGTGATACAATTGACGTACAAATCGCGGTGCTATTGGCGACAGGCGGCTAAAATGGAGACTGACAGAGAGAGGCTTTTGCTTTGTTATCAAGTGAATCAACAAGTGGTGTATGGGAAGTTTCCAGTAAATCGTGAGCTTGCGTTCGAGCTTGCATCGTTAATGGCGCAGGTTGGTCCCAAATATTCTTAACACGTTCCCTGTCATTGTCGTTTCATTTAACATAGTGCGTTTAACCAACCGCAAAATTGCAATATAATTAATTACTGCCGGAGTCTTGTGAGTGTGAACGTGTTTAATACCACGAACGACCCACACAGATTGATTTTGGAGAATACAACAACGACAAGGCACGAGGAAGCGGCCCAGGAAGCAATCTGCACCACCTGGTGCTTCAGGCCCTGGGCAAGTTTTATCCGATACGATACCGGACGAATATCACTGCCGAACAATTGAGGCAAGTACAAGAAGAAAGTTAAAAAAAACTATCGAAGATACACGGATGCTTTTGAAAACTAACACGGTCCATATTAATCACAAATAATTACAGTAATCGTGAATAAACGCAGGGTGGTTTCGAAATAAGACCGAAGTCGAGAGCAACGAAATTGCGTCGGTTTCCGGGAAAGTTGAATATACCAATTATTTTCTTGAATAAAGAAAATTGTTTATTGTAGGGAGCTGCAAGAAAAACTACAAGAAAAATGGATCGCTTTGAAAGGTCGCAGCGTATTAGACTGTGTTCGCATATATCTAACCTGCACCAGGAAGTGGCCTTTTTTTGGAGCAACACTTTATCAAGCAAAAGTAAATAAACGAAGATTCTCGCGGATAAAAGCGAATATACAGGGTGTGTCGGGGTCAAACCTGGGGGAAATTTTATTGGGGGATTCTAGAGGCCGAAATAAGATGAAAATCAAGAATACCAATTTGTTGATGGAGGCTTCGTTAAAAAGTTATTAACAATTGAATTAAAAAGTTTCAAATCGTTCTAAAAAAATTATTCTCGGTTGCGGGGGTCAATTAAAATCATTTTTGGTCATTACACATACCCCCGAATTCCTACCCACTTTTTAGAAAAAAATTCGAGAAGGTGTAAGATTTTTCAACGGGAAAAAAAAATTTCAAATCTTTCTGGAAAAATTATTTTCGATTGCGGGGATGAATTACAATCATTTTTGGTGAATAGATATACCCCTGAAATCCTACCCATTTTCGAGAAAAAAATTCGAGTAGGTACTGAAATTTTTTGACGAAATTAAAAAATTTCAAATCATACTAAAAAAATTATATTTAGTTGCAGGGGTCAATTACAATCATTTTTGGTAAATAGACATATCCCCAAAATCCTGCGCATTTTCGAGAAAAAAATTCAGTACGGGCGGAACTTTAAACGTTAATAACTTTTTAACGAAGCTCCTATCAACTAATTAGTATTGTTGATTTTCGTGTTATTTTGGCCTCGAGAATCTCCCATTAAAGTTTTTCCCAGGGTTGGCCGTATACCCTGTACAGAGTATAAAAATATTTCGTTTCGCAGTTGAAACAATCTGAACCAATGACCGCATGGATTGCCGTCTCCGAAGACAGTGTAACGTTACTCGAGCTACAAACGATGGCAGTGATGTGCCGTTACAACTACGCGAATATAGTTACATTCGGAGGATGTTTAGATGATTTTATGCTCGTCGCTTGCCCCGACGAAGGCGCCGCGGAACAAAAACTTTTATTCGCGCTTTCGAAACCTAAGGTATGGAGACATATATCGTTGCCCGTTAAAAAGCATTTAACGGGAATGAAGCTTTTCATTGACAACGTTTTCGTGCTCTTACAGATTTTGGAGATAACATTGTTGATCGCCGATTATATGAATGCCTTGGGACACGCTTTACCTGGTACCCCACAAATGAACACGCTGACCCGTAATGGATCTCATCGGTCCATCAAATCCACTCTGAGACCTACCACTGGTTCGTAAAAATACATACTTTCACGATAATTAAACAAACGTATCTTTAAAGTGTTTACCAATTCAGTTTCTGGTCCAAATTATGCTTGTTTAGTTTCTTATGTTATTCGTTGTATTTTTATTAACGAAATAACAATCGCATCAGGTTCTAGCTGTCTTCCAACGCAACCGGATATTTTGAAGTCAACACCAGACCACCAAAGACCTTAAAAACTCTGGTCAATCGAATTCGTTGAAACGGAGCAGGGAAACGTGGCTCTTGGTTCGTGAAAGTCTGATCCCGCCAAGGCACTAACTTTATACTCGAAGGTACTACAGCCTTGTATTATAAGAATCACCGCGAGAACGACGGAAGAATGCTGGTCGACGCGCAGCAAAGTGCGCGCTGTAGTTAATTTTAGTTGCGTTTTTTTGTGTAAATTAGAAACGATGCTTACGAACGACGTATTTATGTAAATACCCGACAGCATGCAGAACAACACACTCCTGTGGTCCACGTTACGCGATTCAAACGTGGGTGACTGAAAAACTACTCGAAATCGATCCGTAAACACTGCCTAAAAGTAAATTTAGTATGTCTGAAACAACATCGAACAGTTTCGTTGGAAGGCTAAGCATCGCGCTGAGACTTTTTTGCTACCGTATTTATATACCAAATTCAAAACGTTAGCGATTAAGGTAAAAAGCTACGTAAAAGTGGTGTATCACATACTATGTACATAATTAATCAGAGTTACTGGATGTTTAGAAGTCTAGCGAGCAATGCAAGCGATACCTTTGTCTCCGATATGAGAGTACGTCGAGAAAGATTTCTTACTTCTTGCCAAATCGACCGCAATCCACGGTGTACGGTGGGCTGCAACCGAAATACTGCAGCTTCTAAATGAAAACACACGGTGATTGTTATTACTTGGAAATGAGTATGCAATTTTTTTAACGAACATTTCTTTTAAACGCAAAAATATATATGCCGGACACGGTGACTGTGTACCTACTGTCGTTGTAGATTCGAAGCACGATTTCGATAATTGTTTTATCCGTGCAAAAAAAGATCTATGTTTCGATTATGAGTGTATTATACGCGATTTTTTTTTTTTTTGTTTTTCTCTCGTCAATCCACTACATTTTACACGCTCGATCTTTTTGTAATTCTCGATCATTGAAAGATGGACGATGGACAGCAAGTACAGACAGTATTGTATGTAAGGTCTCATCAATGTTCGATTCGTAAGGGAAAGAACTCTTTGTACGATAAACGACGAACGGAACTTACATAATTGTCATGTTATTTTGATAACAGCTAGTCTCATATTTTATATTTATTTAACGTCTAAGCGAATAAGTTCGTTTTATATAAGGACACGACCAAATAGATGTAATGGGAACGCATTTTTTTTTTTCTTTGACAATTAGTATCGTTCCTGTGTAATGTATGTGCAAACAACACTTTTGTACCAATCGAACGGTGAATCCCGTCACTATAGAAGTTTTGTACGCGCTTGACGTGTCCTACGTAACTAGCAAATGTCTTCCTTCTCTTTAGTAACCAGAAATAAATAAAAAAAAAAAATAAATAAATAAATAAAAAAAAAAAAAAAAAATTTGAAAGTAGGGCTTTCGTGCAATATTGTACAAGACTTCTATAATTTTGTAATTCCTGGGATAGGCTGAGAATGACTGTGCCTCTCTGAGCAGAATAGACAAAGTAATTCTATGCACGGCTTTGTTTAGCGCATTGAAGATTTTATATAAAATGAAACGATCGAACCTCAGATTACTGGGAGCAGTACAAAGATATGCAAGAACGACATTTTGTCTTTAATTTTTATAATACGCAATTGAATGCTACTACTCGGGTGCTCTGTCACCTTTGTATCATGATGCAGTAAAGTCACTGATTCTGTAAATATCACGTTAGGCTTAAGTTTCTAGTTGTAGTAGAAAGAGAAGAAAAGGGGCAGCTGATAAAATTTAACAACGGTCATAGAAATTTCTTGCGATCGTCGAGAGAAGCTGTCTGCGGTTAATTCTATTGAGCCTACCACATTACATTTCTATTTATTATTTATTCGCATAAAATGACGCATAAAAGGCACGAGCGGTGTATGGCAGAAAGCATTGTACTATTGTACAGAAAAAGAAATAAACTGCTCGGATCTGCACTTTAAGAGATTATTTATTCACTTTAGATGTTAAAAATTTCATCGCAATAATAACTAATAATAATAATAGTAATAATAATAATAATAATTTCGAGTATACTTAAAAAAGTGTTATTTATTTTACGTTGTTTCCTTGACAAAGTATTTATACGTACGTTTAATCTACTTCTTCCGGTCTCACGGGATGAGTCAATGGTATAACCGATTTTTTTGTTACATCCCTTGACAGTGCTTTCCTCATATCTGATAAGAAACGTGCATAATATTAACCTAAAAATTTAAACGATTCATTTATGAAACACGATGTTAACTACGTACCAAAAGCATTTTCATCCGGATCCCCGTTATAGTATTCTAGAACAGTCCTATACACGATATAACCTAACTGTTCGTACATTCTGATTGCCACTTTATTGCTAACTCTTACAAAAAGATCCACAAAATATGCTTGTTTCCTGCAATAATGTAAAGCATCTTGAAAGAGTCTCAAAATTACGAAACGTTAAACACTATTTTCAAACTTACATTTCTGAAAGCTCTTCCAAGGATTTTACCAACGTTGCGGCTAGACCTAACCTTCTATACACAGGAGACACTGTGAGTGCTGTTATGTGACCATGCCAATTCTCCCCATGACCTTCAGCCTTTCCCATAACTTCGACATTTTTCAAATAAAGAAACATCTAAGTCTTGTATTCATTCACAAAGCACGGAGCAAATAACGGAGAAGCAAAACTTACTGTAACCCATAACTTCTCCGCACGGTGATTCCGCTACCATAAAATATTCAGGCCAATGCGCCAAATAATGCGTATAGAAGTTAAGCCCGTACTGCAAAGCAGAATCTTAAGGAAAAAACAATTCGCGACCGATGTACCGATACCGCTTAAAAGCTAACTGTTTGCATCAAAAAAGCAAAAACCACTTAAAGGATACTGTCTCTGTAAGTGGATCCAAATTCCTATAAAGAACAGTAAAACTGTTAAGATAGACAAATTATCGTTCCGATTCGTAACTTATGCGAATTTAGGTTAGGAAAACTGTCGCTTCGCAACATGTATCTTTCGAAACTTACAAATTGTTGAATTTGAACAAATCGTTGCATGTAAATGGCCTGAGAGTTGTCATGTTTTAGAAATTTCAAAAAATCGCGTCGACAACGATAATTTCAACCCAACCAGACACGAAAACAATATCAGCACTTAACCTTAGACTGCATTTACGGATATACCCGACGTCACTGATTCATGAGCACCACGTGATACATATGCTAAATAGTTGATAAGCTTGACGATAGATGGTGTTACCTAAACTTTGAAATATCACGGAATATCCTTAAAATGTATTTATCACTCTTAAACAAGTACGGATTAAAAAAGAAGATTAGAGGTGGCCCATCAAAAGATTATTCTCGCTTTGCTAATGTTTTGTCAATGAATTAAATCATTTTTAAAGACCTCTTTAATAGGGCCTCCAATCATTTCTCAGAAACCTTAATTCGGCCTTGGCTAAAAAGGACACAATATTCTTACGAACAAGACGAAATTTTATATAAAATATGTAATCTTAAAACTTAAATAAATGTTACCTTAATGTGTCTAATAAATACTAATTATTTTACAATGATACTGCATCCTAGGAATTTTTCTGGCACTACAGTAACGCCTGGCGGATAAGGAGACTTTTGTAACTACGTACAGCGTTTATAGAGGAAAAGGAGGTAACTAGGTCTAGTGATTTTCCCCTTTTACGAAACGAATCATTATTCTTTAATCAACAAAAAAATTAATTTTAGCAATAGAATAAATTCTGAGGAAACAAACATAGGCAAACATAAAATTATTCAAGGAAACTATTTGTTGAATTCTATACGGAATTTCAATTAAAAATGGGGTTACTGGGTAAATAGGACAACTGCTATATAGGCACACTGGGGGAAGAGTATTCATAATATTGGTTTACGCATGTTATCAGTAACGTACGTGCTATTTTTAAATTCTATATACGCTTTATTAATAATAGAAAATGTATGAAGTCATCAAATAAAATACGTCTCTGGTCAAAGCGGTGCATTGATACAGAAGGCCAATGAGAAGGCGATATTGTTTATGCACTTCCTTTCATTTCGAACAAAATCAGCCCAAAGAAAGAAAATTGTACAAGTCATTATACGTAGTCTGAACAAACAGAGAGGGTAAACAGCAAGGGGGCTCCACCTGTAAATAGGGGCTAATCTAATTGAAAATACTATATCGTAGTAATTTTACATAAGTATTAAATATAGGTAACATAGAGGTCATGCATAATGTTACCATACGTGCAGTTGCAAGATTATTCGATCTTCATTTGAAATAGGTCGAACAGAATTTACTAAACCATACAAACGGCAAACTGCACTTGCATTTTGAATTATACTATTATTTCACGCATTATCAGACACAATTATTCGTAGTTTATGATCGTATGTTATCAAAAGATAACATAAATCATAAATCTTCGGAGATAGACGAAGTGTTAGAAAATTTCGGATATGTGAATAAACATTTTCGTAGATCGCTGTCGAGAAATAAAAATGGAAAACATGAGTGGTGTGTGCTGTCGTTACCTGATAATAACACGAAATATTTTCGTGCAGCATCGGAGACAAGACTTCATGAACACTTCATTTGTCTCATCATCTTTATCATCTAAACATATACGTAACAACTCTAATTCGTAAGTTCGTACATAGAATCTAAATAAAATTTCTTTCATCGACAATATCGTCTACGTTGATTTTTATTCAAGAGTGATACCAGTTAAGCTTGCATACGCATCGTACGAGTCAATGATGGGAAGCAAAAATGTATCCAAACAACCTATTATAATAATGCATGGTCTGTTCGGTTCAAAGCATAATTGGAACTCTTTATCGAAAGCGATCCATCAGCAAACAGATCGTAAGGTAGATACACGGACTTTGTTTTATATGAGAAATACTTGGAACGTCTTTATAGGTAATAACTGTAGACGCAAGGAATCATGGTGATTCTCCACATTCTACAGAAATGTCCTACAAGCATATGGCAAAGGACGTGGTTCAACTTATGAACGACTTGGGATTTGAGAAATCTATACTGATAGGGCACAGCATGGGAGGCTCTACAATGATGTATGTAGCCTTGCATTATCCAGAACTAGTAGAAAAATTAATAGTAATAGATATATCTCCTGTGAGGACTAGTCCTCAACTTTTGGAACTTAAAAAGATATTCCATATTATGCGTACTTTGAAACTAACCGGAAGCCCGTCGTTAACAAAAGCACGTAGACTGGCGGAGGATCAACTTGCAACCGTTGTCAAACATTTGAGTTTACGTCAGGTAAATAGTCAACTTTTTATATTTTTCGCGAACTGTTAGACGGCACTATTTTTTACATAAATTAAGATTATATTTTACTGCAGTTTTTAACAATGAACATAGTGGAAGCTGATAATGGACACTACAAATGGCGAATTAATTTACCTGTACTCGAACAAAATTTTGAATCGAAAATAGCTAAATTTCCAGAGTCAGAGAACGTTTACAGAGGACCGACATTATTTATAGGAGGTGCAAATAGCGATTATATAGTAGCAGAAGATCATGATAAGATTAAAAAATATTTCCCCTCCGGCCAGCTTATATACATAAACGATGCAAATCATTGGGTTCACGCGGATAAACCGACCGAGTTCCTAAAGATCACAGTTGATTTCATTAATCAACCATGATCGTAATTATGGTACCAATGTAAGAAAAGCACACAATGTATTTTGTAAACATATATATGTTTATGTGAAATTTATAACATTACAGGGTCAAATAAGTGAAAAATAGCAAATTAAAATATAACTGTACACAGTGTGAACAAACTTGTAAATTCTGTGTCAGGTAAGAACTTATAAAGCTTAACATTTTTTTAAACTCCTTATTCGTTACGTTTCCATAAAAACTACATATTTAATATTTTTCAGCTTGGAAAACATTTTATCAAAACTGGAAAATAGTTCCACATAAGGCCATGCTTTAATATAGGATAACTATTCAAAAAGTAAAATTCCAACAAGATCGTTACATTATTAAAATATAATACGCTTGATCACAGAGGTGTTCAATAAATTATGTAAATTCAATGAATTACATATATTGTAAATTTTGTATTTAAGCGATGTAAAAATTTATAGTTGCAACTTTGTGCAAAATTAAATAAAATTATAATTTAAAATTAGTTAAATGCGTGCTAATATTATCACAATCATTTTTGCAAAGTGCAAATTCTTTACTAATTTCTGTTCATATAATTTAACAAACCACATACTAAAGTACATCATGTGTATGTCCACCATTGTATGCATAATCTGCTTTATTGTGCATTACCAATTGATTGTCCACAAAATAAAACGAATCCGAGCGTGTTTCAAATGGATTTGCAATCATTTCAGAAACTGCAAGATCATTTTTAATACCCATATAAGAAAACATTAACGTATTTAATTATCAAACAACCAAATTTATCACTTACCCAAATCGGCTGGCAGAGTAGGAAACTCGTAAATGTGTTCACAGGTGTTCTTGCTGTTCGGTATACAAAATCCGAATTGAAAGTCAAAGGTTTTTAACAATCTGTCCCGAAAGAAGTGACGTTCGATCATTCGAAAGTTATTCACTGGTTTAGAGCCCACGAGAAACTCGACTGTAGCCCCGACAGTCTTCAGTTTAAGAAATTGAGGTGTAAATTGATAACGTACAAATCGACCAGTATTTGTATCCTCGCAACCAGATTCTTCGCAATCCGGTTCAACTTCTTGATGGTGATCGCATTCTAAAATATACAAAACAGATCCATAACGTACGTATAATATAGAAAAAAGTTTAAGACTTAATTGGCTGATAGAACTTATAAAAATAAAAAACAAAGTTTTAAATGGAAGTAAAACTAAGTATTGTTCTTTGTATAATTACATCTACTGTAAAATAATAACATTTTGGAAATTTAACATCCGAACAAGTAATAGGTGACCTCAGAATGAATAGACTTGTTGTGAATTATTTTTATATATATTTACATAAAAATAGTGGATGGTACAGTATGCATAATTGTACAAAGAACTACTAGCTTATGAAGTAAAAGGTTAGATATCTGAAAAGTGTTTGCTTTACAACTTATATTAATCCTTTTGCTATTGCTGAGGACTTTAGTTATTCTTTACAAAATATTACACACACAAGACTAGAATCAAACTGTGTAGATGGTCTTTAGCTGACTCTACTGTAGCAAAAGGATTAATTAAGACTTTCTTATTGTTTAAGTCCTACTAACCAATTAAGTTTATACCTATAACCTTGAAATATTTTACGTAAACAAATTTATATGAAGTATTTTAGTCGCTACTAACCAACAGCTGGTGGTTTGGTTATTTCGAACAATATTGCTCCTGTATCTAGATCTCTAATTTGGAATCTTGTAAAATCAATATCGTAAATATTAGCCTCCGGAGAACACAAATATTCTGAAAGCAAAAAAGAACAATTGTTATTTTATATCGAAGATATTAGCAAGGGTGGTCGTGTTTGTTAAATTTTTGTTACTTATTGATATATTGCAATGGAAAATGTCTTACTGTCAGTAATCGTAGGCAAACGCAACACTATTTCTGGGGTTATAGGACTTCCTTCGATATTTCCATTGTCGGCACTCTCCTGATTTGTTGATGGTGTAAACGGAACAATAGCTTCGTTCGATTTGTTTTCACTATCGACACTCATAATTCCAGCGTAGTTATACCATTAAAAGACAATTAGTTTTCACTCAAATGTAAATATCACGGATGATAATCCAGACGTATCACACGTGAGATGATGCTCATTGAATTTTAATTTTTTACATATTTCGTTTTATCCGATATTTCCAGTCGTGGAAATATCTATCCATTCGATGTCATTTTTATTGCAGAAGTTTTGTAGCATTTCTTCGTACTTCGACAATTATTAATGCGTCGTGTAAAGAATGTCAATCGTAAAAATATCCCGAAACTATACACGGCTATAGAGAAACCACTGTGTTGTTTATGGAACGTTGTTCGTTTCACAAACTATAAGTGAATCTAAATACACGAAACTATTTAATTATTCCCCGAATATGTACAATGGACAACAATAATGCTTGCCGTTTAAGGGGAAATCACCAAACGCCGGCTACTTAACGAGAGGCTACCTTTAAATTTATATACACTCACGCAAAAATGTGAGTATGCACGTGAACTCGATCTTCGGATACACCGCATACATACGATACGACTCGTACGAGGGCTTGAGGCATAATGAGGTTTCGTGCCACCATTGGGGCAAAATACACCACAGACGCCACCTCATCGACGCCTAAGGTACTACGTTTCTGGGCGGTTAATTCGAAAATAGGGAATCAAATTATTTATAGGTTTACATATAAAATATAGACATAATATATGGGCTTTTTAGAATCAAAATTGGTCAATTTCGAAAAATATGAGGTAAAAGAAATTGATATCAATAAAAAAATGACTTAATGAATTTCGATACAGGTGTTTAAGAAGGAGAAGGGGTACCCAAGGCTAGAGACTTTCCCCTTAAACGATAAAGATTATTGCAGTCGATTGTACAATTATTTTCAATAGCTTTGATGTACTTTATGTTGTTACCCACAACATTTGGTACACGGGAAAATGTTTTCCCAATTATGTTCGATTTCCCAATTTAATTAAAAGCTTTTGAAAGTTATAGTATACTAATAATTTTGATATTTCTACCTTTTACATTTAGTATTTTATCATTATTTAATATTTGTCTGGCTCGCCTGGCGAAGGTATTTAACAACATTGACAGTGTTAAGACCGAACCTCTTCTTTATATTGGACTGTCACGGTCTACATACTAATGAAAATTTCCATATACGATCAATTTAATCGATCCATTTGAATTCTCATATCGATTAATTGTGTCACCAGTGACAAATACGAGTACTCGAGAGTTTCTTTAATTTTATAATAATTCTGTGCGCGTACGTATGTACACGGTAAACAAACGATCATGCCTAATCAATCTCAAAAGTCCAACGAACCATACCGTGAATTAGAATTATGTGGTTCTGAATTGAATGTTAATTCAGAAAGTACCTCAAGATGTAGCAGAAGTTTTGGAAACAATGTTGAAAGTATGATGGAACTATCTTCTGTAGTAGTAATTCCAGACGGTATACTATTTTTGCAAAACATGCATATTGTTCGCATAGAAAAATTGATCTCTTTATAATATTACTGACACTTTTTATGTACAGGGTAATCTACTTAAACTTATCTAAACAGGAATGGGTAATTGTAAGTTGTGTAAATATTTTACTATGCATGAGAACGTAACATTGGATTTAACGGAGCTATTTCGATTAACGATTGTTACGAACACAAATCTTTCTCTGCAAGATACTAATCCGACGAACTTGATTTCTACCTGGGTATGAATTACAAAGATACTAACAATCAATTTTAGAAATGCATGCGAACTAAAAATAATCTCAATATTTTTATTTTCTTCTGTAAAATATAGCTATAATCAACGGATTGCGACTGAACTCGACTGCTTGTAACTGAAAATACGTTATATAGATTTTTTGGTTGAAAATAAACAAAAGTAGTAGATTAAATTGACATCATTTTATCGGTAGATACGAAAAATGTACTTATTTTTGTTAACTATATTAATAACTGCTTAGCAGGCCTTTCTTTTTTAAATTTTCAGCCAAGAAAGATATAACTTTTCATGTTTGCATGTTTTACCAAGCATACATTGGTGAATACTATTGTATTTATTTATTTTTATATGTATTTTTGTGTTTAATATTAAATAAGTCTTAGAAAATACTGTTTTCTCTTTAATATAAAATTTAATTTGTAAAGAACGAAGCATGTTATAAACTATTTAAAATTAATTTGTCTTAAATAGTAATGTATTTTTTTAAATTGCGTATTGATATCAGTATTCATTGACAGATACGTTTACTGTAATCCAAGCTATCAATGCACTAGGATTTGGCAAATTTCAAGTTAAACTGTCTCTGTTCACGGGTCTCTGTTGGATGGTAGACAGTATGGAAATAACGATATTAAGTATTTTAAGTCCATCATTGCATTGCGACTGGGGTATAACTAGATATCAACAAGCTTTGGCAACTACGGTAACCTACTTGCATAAAAAAAATATATTACAACGCCTCTGTAATAATTTTAATGCCATGCATGATCATGATTATTCCAGGTTGTTTTTCTAGGTATGATGTTAAGTTCTACATTTTGGAGTAATTTGAGCGATAGATACGGTAGTAAGCAATCTTTAACACTGTGTGCTGTATTGTTACTTTACTATGCATTTTTGAGCGCTTTTTCCCCGAATTTTCTTTGGATTTTATTACTTAGAGGATTAGTTGGCTTTGCTATTGGTTGTGTGCCACAATCGTAAGTATTTGGTAAGTTCTTCGAATGAAAATAATATATTAAAAATAAATTCAAGTAACATTACTCAATTTCTACTTCAGAGTAACATTGTATGCAGAGTTTCTTCCAGCAAAGCAAAGAGCAAAATGTGTTATTTTATTAGACGTACGTGTAATTATAAATAAATTTTAATAACGTTTATATTTGTTTCGTTCAACTAAAATAATTACTTCTTTAATAGTGCTTTTGGGCACTCGGAGCTTGTTTTGAAGTGGCAATAGCATTGGTAATAATGCCAAACTTTGGTTGGAGATGGCTTCTCATTCTGTCAACAATACCACTTCTTGTGTTTGCTGTAATTACACCAGTAAGTAACATAAGTAATTAATACTATTAAAAGTTATACACATCCATTGTCATGTTTCCTGATAGTGGTTACCAGAGTCTACAGTATTTGATATGACAACCGGAAGAATGGATAAAGCTATTTCCACGTTAGAACGAGTAGCAAGAGAGAATAAGAAACCTTTACCACCGGGAAGACTAGTCATGGATCGGTTCTATCAAGTGAATCATGGCAAATTGAAAGATGTGCTAAGTAAAGAAATGTGTAAGACATCTACATTACTTTGGCTCGTATGGTAAATATTTTAATTTCAATTGCGTTTTTCTAGCGTGTACAATAAGGAGCATAACTAATCCAGTAGCATGTTTCATAAAATTATTTATTATACATATACACGATGGGCAATACGAAATATGATTCCGTGATATTTGAACTCCCGGTATACAGTTATACCGGGAAATTGATGATTATCAATTCGATTATGCTATTCATTGTACGTTGTATAAAACTCGTATCGACAGTTCATAGATAAATAATTGAAATAATATTTTTAGGATGAGTACAGCATTTTGTTATTATGGCGTGGTGTTGATGACTACAGAACTATTTCATACGTCGTCGGAGCAATGTAGCTCTTGGAAAAATAAAAAAGAGGATACCTGCCAATTGGATTGCCGCTTGGAACGTAGCGACTACATTGATCTTCTTTGGACAACGTTAGCTGAATTCCCGGGAATCTTTTCCACTATATTTGCAATTGAAAAAATTGGCAGGAGAAAAACTATGGCTTTTCAACTAGTAATGTTCGCCATGCTGATTTGTTTCTTAGGCAGAGCTTGCTTGTTGAGCAGAGCAGCATTGACACTCGCAGTATTTCTAGCCAGAGGCTTAATTGCTGGTGTATTTCAAGCGGCTTATGTCTACACTCCAGAAGTATATCCTACCCACTTGCGTAGTATCGGAGTTAGTACTTGCAGTGCCATGGCTAGAATTGGCGCTATGGTCACACCGTATATAGCACAAGTATTTCTTCAATGGTCTATAACTGGCGCGATGGCGATATACGCTGTAACAGCGTTATGCGCTGCTGCGGCTACTCTCGCTTTGCCAGTTGAAACAAAAAATCAGTCGTTGAACGATTCGACTCAGGAAACTAGATGAACTCTGTTTGATTAGATACGAGAATATATTTTTGTTGATATAATATTGTTCAGCTAGCACATAACTTTGAACCAGCAATCTTTGTATAATGTAACAAATATCCTTATAACTATTGATATTGATTTATTTCAGTTTTTTTTACATCTTTATAGTTACATGTACACATAATTAATGTTACTTTTAATGTTTGACCATTTTTTACTTCATGAACTGACCAGAAGTAGAATAAATTATACGTATCGCATTATAAGTTATTCAACACACGTTTACTATTCTCTTGCAGTATTTGTGTTAAATATAGACTTCAATAATGGATTTTAAAAGTACATAAGAAATGTAAAAAGACTGATATAAAATATTAATATACAACACAAGTGCCAAAATGCACAAAACGTGCAAGATTAATATTCATACGTGATAAATAATGACTTTTCTTACATGTTTTAATGTTTATATAAATGATAAGGTATGTAAAACTAAAACATTAATTTATTACTTTAACACAGACGCAAAGAATATTACTTTGAACATTTGATTTTTGTATGATTGTTCTTCCAACTCTATATTTGTATAATAAAAAAATATTGAGGAATAAAAAAATTGTACTATAAAATAAAAATCTTAGCAAATTGGTAGACTTTTCAAACTTAACAAGAAATAAATAATATTTTACCTACAGTGCAAGTACATATATTTTTATAGACATGGATTCTAGTATTTTTTGTTACTGTAAAACTATAATGATCAATTTTTATATTCGCTTGATAGTTGGAATGTTCTATAATAATTTCCGCTATGTTAAAAGAAAGTAGGCCACATTAAAAAATGTTTTTCTTTTTTTTCAATATATTATACGATTTCAAATAGCTTGAATATAAGAAAGTAATTCTTCTTTCAAATATCTTGTAGACTCACTCGACCCTTCGGATTCATTCGTCAAGGTAAACGCTAGGAGAACAGTGGGAAATAATTCCAATTCGAGTAACGTCTTATCAAAACATGCATCATTAAACGTTTCCCCGGCTAATCTTTTCAAATAAAACGACATCTCACTGCTTGCCAAATTTTCGTGAACAAACTCAATCACATTTATGTATTTTTCGTTAACAGAAAATGTTCCTTGTAAAATAATGTCGTCCGGAAATTTAATACGAATTAACGAGAATTTATATTTTCTATGTCTCTCTTTTGTGTCCTTTTCTCTCATACGTTTTGTCCTCAGCATTTGATTTCTTTCGACATCTTCGGTTCTATTAATATTAATAAAGATGGATATTTTATCAAATTAATCGAATAACATTTAATATTTCACTCGTAATAATTATATGTTAAATTACCGAAGTTGCTGTTCCCTTTTTATTTGCTCCGCAGTCAGGTTAAAGAAGTTCTGTGGCAATTCGATTCTCTTACTCGCTGCCACAGGTAATAACACTTGGAGATTTCTATCTAATTCAAGCGGAATAGGTTCTGCAGACCTTAGCGCTTCATTTAACATGGCAACATCTTCGATGTTACAATTCTCTGGATCCCAAACTAAGAAATCTTCTTCCACATCATTGTTCATCAACTTTTTCTGGCGAAAACCAGCAGCATTTAAGAAATCTAACGCTCCTTCAATTGGTAGAACTTTTTCCTATAAAATAATAATTACATAAAAACATTTGAACATTGGTTTTAGACGTACGATGAAAACAACAATATTTACTTGGAATATCCTATTATGAGTCCTAATTTTTCTGTATTTTTCTGATTCTGGGTTGTTTATAATGTTTTCTAAATACTTTCCAAGTGTTTCGATACAATTATTAATTTGTTCTCTTCCAGTATTACAACTCTGTATAACTAAACATGCTGTTAAACCTGCTTCGTCCCCTTTTAATTGTTCATATAAAAATACTTTTATTTTTTTTCTCCATTCATCTTTTGACAATATTTCATTGGATAAATATGGACAACGAAAATATACACCGGTAACAGCTAGCACGGAACTGTCTTCGATCGTGTCTTGAGTTTTGTTTTCTGATTCTTTACGAGTCTTTTGTTTTTCCTGTTCTAACTCTTGTTTTACTTGTGCTTTTATAGCTGCATACGACCTACTAAAAATATAGCCTCGTGTAATTTTTATTAATTACTGTTAGATTAAAAAATACAAAAAAAAACTACTATAATTGTACACAACTTACTTGCTACATTTAGTTGCGTTACTTGTTTTTGCTTCCAGTCTTGCCAGAGTAGCTAGACCAGCTACTTTAACTTCTTGCGTAGGTTCTACTCTTTCTATTGGCCTTGATGTTGAAGGTACACTGCTGCTGGTTGAATCTGTCAATCTGCGTGTAATCATTTTTAATTAAATAAGATACTACGATCGTAACAATTATTCAACTACCTTATGTATAACAGCACTAAATAATTGCAAGTATATTATTTAAAATCTGAAAGCTAACAACGAATATGTGTTAATTATTGAAAATTATTTACACAATAAATGTATAATAACATGCATTTATTGTTGTTACAAAGGTAGTATATATAATAAATAAACTTTGCTATATACTAAAAAATTTACTTGTATCCTTTTCCAGCATTCATAAATTTTGCATTCAATCTCTTCTTTTGAAAGAATTCTTTAATTTTATCCGCCATTCTTGTTAATTGTTTCAATATTACAATGAAATATAACAAGTAGACTTATTGTGTTAATAAGATTTGCTGGTTATTAACAATCTTTTAGGACAATCTTCCTATTTTTAATAAGGGAACCTATAATTAAACAAATTTTACATATTTTCGCTATAGCGCGCATAAATATAATTATAATTACTACGTTCACAATTACTTTGTTTAAGTTAAGTTGCTTACATCGAGTAAGAAATTATTCTCCCGATGAAGACTCACGATTCTCTGGTATAGGTTCTATAAAGAAACAAAATTATGATACCGCATTGTTAATTCTTATTTTTGCACCGGTCATTTTTTTTTTAACACACATAATGAATTATAAATCTTCCAGTATTAAAACTTTTATAATTAACGTGTTCAAACAAAAAAATCCAGGATTATAATAAGCCACAGATTTTAAACTAACAAATTAATGGCTTGCTACTTATGTACGAGTAAAATTACTTAGAAATTCCAGATTTCAATATGTTAGATATAGTACGAAAATAGATACGTAAGTATGCATATTGTTCACCATCATTCTAATAATACAATGAAATTAATTTTCTGTATTTATTATTACGTATACACAAAGAACTCTTTATATGGTTTTTGCAATATGTGTATGTAGGTACATCAAGAAAGAAAATATAAATTCTCTTACTTGGTTCCATAAATTGTTCAGAAATTCTAGCGCCGTAAATATGCCAAGCGATAAAAATCAGAGCCAGAATGCTAATAAACGTCAACAAGAAAACTTTTAATAACTGCAATTGAAAGTCGTCGAACGCAAACAAGGCTAGAAACTCGTAAAAACAATTAAGCAACTTTTTTCCAATTTCATCATCGATAACAATATTGGTCGAATTAAACGTTAACCCAAAAGTTGTGGATACTATGTTCACTAAGCCACATACAAATGTATTGATTGTCTCTGCCAAGTAATCTATCCAAGCCCACGAATTTTCATGTGTACTACTCATTACATGTAAAAAGTTCAATTAGATTACTTAGAGACTTAACACGCACTTCTGCTCATCGCTTTGTTACGTCATATCATACTTCCAACCGTTCGAAATGTTCGAATCACTCTGACTTACGAGCATAGATTCAAAAATGTGATGAAATCAAATTCGCTAAGGAAACTCTCGGATACCCTTAAAAACATCATTCGGTTTACTCTCTTATTAGAAAATATCCTGCGTAGTGTTGTGGTCGCCGCCTGGCGCCGTGTAGCAGAAGCTCTGGGGGGCGCGAGGTTTAAATCAGATTACACGAATGTAATAGGAAAGGGAGACAAAGTGGAGTCCGCGCCAATTCTAAGGTTTAAAAGTGGTTAGAGATTCTTTTAATGACTTCACTTCGGGTCATAGATTAGCCAATAATTTATTGGAGACGGATGTTTGGATCGTCGTGAGCTCCCCTTTGATCCCTTCTCCTAAGTGTGTAATTCCTGGAACTTGGGCCGTGCGCTATCGATAGCCGGAAACGGGCTGCGTGGGAAAGCCGATAACGGCCACGTGCTGCAGAGGACCGTTCTCGAGGGATCGGGGGTGTGCCGAGGAACGCGCGTGCGAGAGTTTTGCGCCCGGCCCGAATAAAGGAAAGGACGATCTGGAGGGGCCTACGTGTGGGCTGGGCCTCGACCGGCCGGCAGAGCGACTCACTTGAATCCAGAGATCGAAAGTGAACGGACGTATCATTGTAACTTAAGCGAGATCGTACTTGTATTATTTGAGTTAGTTAATTTATTTGAATCGGCGAAGAGAGAAGCATCTTGAATTAAGAGAGCGGAAGTGTACGAACGGGTTACAAGATTCCTGCGAAATCTTGGTTGTTTTGTTTTATATTCCTTTATTGAGTTAATTAAAGTACTATTTACGTGTGTTCAAATCGTTGTATCCATTTATTATCTTCCTTATCTAGCGATCTCCGTTTGAAACTCCCGCGTCCAAGGAGCAGAGTGCCTTGGCACTCCACGGGCAGCGTTCCCCGCCGAATTCCCTACGGAGGATCGGAAATTCGCCGCCGGACGCGCAACAGTAGGAATCCTACTAGGATTTCTCTCTAGGGAAATTTACCGCTCTACGGAAACACAGAACAGTGATACCATTCACGTAGCGCGATAGTTTATACATGTACAAAATATGTAAAACCGTTATATCTTAATCTTTTTTTAATTTTAGGATATAATTTATAAATTATTAGTTATTAAATGCTTACTGCGTTCTGAAAATGAACTTCGGCACACGTAATTTACGTAATTCATATTTTATTTAAACGTTAAACGTATTTAAAATATTACATGTATTTGATACATCGGAATATGCAGAATAGAAAGGGCGGGATAAATTGATATGTAACATACCAATCACATCTCGCCCTGTATATATTTGCAAAAATTTTTATTTTGCATTTTAAAAAGTTCATTGTAAGAATTAAAAGTTTAACAAATGCACTTTTTTTTACCTTATGATTAATGCTTGCTATAAACATATACATAACCGAGGTACATTAAGTATACTACTGCATATCTACATATATCATTTTATACATACAGCTATTATACATATATATATATTTTTTAAATAATCTTTGGTATCAATTTTTGCAATACGCGAAGGAATGAAAATGGAATGTAGAATTATATTAAAAATGATAAAAATATATACTGAAGAATTCTTACCACACGAATCATTGATCTTTGAAAGTTTTAATAACGATGCACATTAATTTTGAAAATAATGTTTATGCTACATAGGATCGGACGACTCCGATGTTATTAGCGGGAAATTTTGTGTATCTATAAGAAGCTCTTCAGTATTTGGTTTCTCTTCTGGCTCAAATTCATCTATGTCTTCTCCATCAGTTATCACTTGAGGCCCAGTAGATTTATATTGAAATGCAGAATGCGATAAGTCAACCTCTACAGGAAATAACGTCACAGCAGACAACAGATCTCTTGTGTTAGAATAATATTTTCCTAAACCAGCTGCAAATTTTTGCAATTGCCACACAACATCTTGAACGTGTTTATTGTCTAATAACTCAAGTTTTACAAGTACATCTGATCTAAGTTTTGCAAATTTTGCACGAGCTTCTTGCCGACATCTCAACACCAAACGATATTCATAATTTCCGGTTTCCATCCGATAAAGTGGTTCTTGTAGCGCTGCATAACTTTGTTCCTCGTCGTCCAATTCTTTTACTTTCAAGCAATACGACAGATACTCAAATTTTGCATCAGCATACTTGCTAATAGTTAACCGAGTATCTGGAATAGCTTTGTGAAGATACGTGCCCAAGTCATTCAGTATAGGTTTTAAAGCTTTTAACATTGTTACTCCAAACTTTTCCATTTGTCTATGCTGTTCACCAAACTGTCTGAAAGCTTCGCTAGCTCGTGGTTGAGGTTCCCTTACTCCTATTGCAGCAAACGCGTCTCCAAATACTGAAACATACACCAATTTTATATTGTTTAAAAAATAAAATGATTTATTTATGTATACCTTTGTACATCTGTGTTAAGTCAAAAAATGCGTGTAAAGTGGATTGAGCATGAGAAACTAGGCCTCTATATAAATTTTCTGTGCGCTGCAATGCCATTAATCTTTGTACAAGTGCATCATTACAAAGAATAGCACGTGATAATCCGAGTGCATCTGCTGTTGCACTTCCCATTCCCTCAACTAATCTATGTTTCACCTAAAATTGAACTTTTCAGTTGAATACAAATATTGTTATTAAATAATCTGGAAGAAATATATGATTACATATAATATACACCTTTTTTAGAGCTATATCAAGCGTGCGACCTTGTTTAGGATCCGCGTGTAGTTTATTATAATTGATACTGACTTGAGAGTCACACGATTGGATCATTTTTGCAACTTCTACTTTTGTCTTTCCTCTGACCGATGCTCCATTTACTGCCACAAGTTCATCTCCTGATTGCAAAGTGCCATCTACTGCTGCAGGCGTATTATCAAAAATTTGTACAATATACAAGCAAGGGCACAGTGGTGATCCACCTCCAATACTTATGCCTATAAGATTACTACTGTCTTTTTGTATTACGATGTTGCCAGAAGTAATCGTCATACCCCTGTATAAAATAACGCAATAAATCAAACATATTAAACATTATTAAATTGAATATTTACTTTACATACAAACAATAAATCTTTTAAACAGGCACATAACATATCTATAAAAACAAGTAACAGAAAAATAACATACTGCTTTATGCACATATTTACATAGCATTTTCTATAAAGTATAGCGCAAATGAAAATCGCACTACATATAAATAACTTAATACTATTAGTCAAAAATTATTAACATAATGTTAATAATTTCTACTGATAACATTTTGTTAAACAAATAAACCTCGGGTTATTAACTTTAAATATACAAACAAATATACAAGAAATTCTTACCTGAGTATCTTACAATAACTAAACACTTATCAGCATTATAATAAAAAACACTAAATTATATTGCTACAAAATACAACAGATTATAAACAAATAAAATGTTAATATGATTTTAACAGCAAGCACATTATCATTGAAACTTACATTATATTGCCAAGTAGCTGATGCACAGACTGATCCTGAGCGACCAGTTCTACATCTGGTCTATATTTCATTATAATAAAAGAATAAAAAAATGTGAAATTTACAGAAATTTCAAAAATATATCGATCGACAAAAGAGCGAAGAACTTAAATAAAAGATGTAATAATAAAACACAACAATGCGTACATGCGATCTTCCATCATAGTAAACTGTGATTGCACATTAGCCGCTGGCACGGTGGTTAATGGGAAAAAATAATTTTCCTGAAATTTTTCATTAGATTCGCTCAAAGTAATGTTATCTGCGGATAAAATTGTTTGATCCTTCAGACTATTCCACCGCACCGTGGCATACAGACATGCATGTTACAAGAAAAGAAAAGCACATTTAAATTGAAGTTGTAACACATATCGATAATTAAAGTAACAGTTTTATGAAACCAACATCTTATCCTCTTCGAAGAAGAAATCATCATCGAAATCCATGTTTAAGCTTGTAATCTGCAATGTTATAATTAAATAGATACTCTAAATATCACTTTTATTAATAAACAAACAATGAAATTTTCTAATAAATTTAAAAAAACTGTACTCATAATGAAATTTTAATGTAAATGTCATTTTTGTAAATAACATAGATGAAGTAGATATTTATACCTGTTTGTACTACTTAAGGAGAAAAATATTAGGATTATCTGTCAAATTTTCGAAAAATGACAGCTGTACGTGAATTTGAATAGCTTGTTCTAAAGAATGAGTGTAGGGAACAATACTTTGGTCTAGTTTTCATGTACCAGTATCAGTGCATATGTTTTACCCATTTTATGCTGGGTGCGGCCAAATAACATGTAAAAGAATAAGTGTTTTATTTATTATTAAATAAATACACATAATTTTGTTAATTCAAGCTTATCGTCTTGCTAGATAAAATATAGTGAGCTATGAATATGATATATTATTATTTTTCTTTCTATCTGTTTTTGTTGGATTATCTTTGATAAATACTCTACTCTTAAACACTGTAAAAATAGGAAATATTTATTCTACAACTTTATTCAGGCTCGAGGTGACAGTTACTAGTAATTAATTGTTTTAAGTTGGTAGTATTAAACTATTTTCAATCGTTACTATTTAATGCCAACGTTGATATTCCACGTTGTAGAATTGACGACTACGCCGCTGATCTTCCACGTCGCACAGAGCGATGGCACTTGTATTATGCCGAAACGTGTAGTCCAGTGTCGATGCTGAAGTGAGTGGTTTGAAGTGAAATAAATTCGTATTCATAACAGAAAAGTTAATTTCAAAACAACGGAACAAAATGAAGAAATTCAGCATTTTTTTATTATTAATTGTTTCACCAATTATTCTCACTGTGAACAGAGGTAATATATAATAAAGAATGTTACTTAAAATATGGTTTTCCCCAAGTGTGGATTCAGCTAAAGTGAAAATAAAATTTTGACTAATTGATCAGCAAACTTTACATGAAAAAATTAAATTTAAAACAATTAACGAGTTTTAAATCCAATATAGTTAATCTTGTTAAGTAACATTCATTTTGTTAAATAAGCAAACAATTATATTTATAATTTGTATTATAGTTCACGCTCAAGAAGATGAAAATATTGATGACATAGTAGACGTCGAAGGGGAAGATAATTCCGTAATAACAGACGAAGAACCTGAAGAAGAAACAACTAATGCCTCGTCTGATGCTGAAACTACTATATTATTTACTAGACCTGTTTATACCGGATTATCAACATTAGGTACATACACATTTCTTCTGGCATTGCATTGTATTTTGCTCGTTTAAAACATGTAATTTTAATAGCTTATTCACAATTTTCAGAACTACCAGCTGGGAACTTAGTTGAGTTGCTTGTTGGTTTCACCAATAAAGGTGAATCAGATTTTGTTCTTGAATCTTTGGATGCATCTTTTCGTTATGCAATGGATTTTAACTTTTATATTCAGAACTTTTCAACTGTTACATATAACAAGATTGTGAAGCCAAAACATGAGGCAACTTTGGCATATTCATTTATTCCATCAGAGAACCTTGCTGGAAGGCCCTTTGGTTTCAATATTAATCTGAATTACAAAGATGGTGTACGTAATAAATATAATCTTAAGCATAGTTAATTTTTGTCTTTACAAATTAATTTGTTATAATTCGTTTTTGTATAGTGAGAATCTGTAAAGACAAGAATTACACGTAAATTAAAAATATTATGTAATGTTAACTCAAATAATTAATAATGCATATTATTTTACAGAATGGCATCAACTTCAGTGAAGCTGTTTATAATGAAACAGTACAGATTGTAGAATTAGATGATGGCCTTGACGGAGAAACAGTTTTTCTGTACGTATTCCTTGCTGCGTGTGTAATACTGATACTTGTCGGAGGGCAACAACTTCTTTCATCGCTGGGTCGTAAATCTCGATCTTCTACTACTCGTAAAGTACCTATAGAAACGGGTACATCCAATCCTAATAATGTTGATTATGATTGGTTACCAAAAGAAACTTTGAATAGAATTAGTAAGTATTACATTATACAATGCAAAGTATGCCCGCTCTGTTCTCTCTTAATTTCTTTGATGTATGTTATGGTATTATTTATACAATTTTTTTTTACAGATAAATCTCCAAGAACTCCGAAACAGAGTCCTAGGCAACGAAGAGCTAAACGAACAGTTGATTCTGATGACTGAATTGTGTTAATATGTATGTATATATATTATTTAAAACAGATAGGTAGGAAGTACGGTTCCACATTTGTAATAATTTCATAAAAAAAATTTGTAAGTCTTTTTGTCAATGACAAACTAAATGGAGAACAAACGTCTTGTAACTGCTTGTTTCAAACGTTTGAGGTATAAATCTTACATTATAGCTAATAATGAAAAATCGTAAAATAAATTTTATAATTTGTGAATCTATATGATTAAATGCTGTATAATACTATCAGTATGAAAAGACACAAATTAACAAGATGTTTTAATTATTTGCGGTCGAAGTTATTGTATTATTACGATACAATTAACTTATTGCTACTTTATTACATGCAAAAAACATACACAATAGAAACATTTAGTATACATTCGATATTGTTTTTTTATAAAGTAAATTTATATCCCGTAACATTCGACCGCGACGTGTTAAAATATTCTGCTTCAAAGCTTATGTATCATATAAATTTATCATGTATAAAATTCAAACCTTCATTCACTATCACTACAAACGACGTACATTTCTATGCCCGTATTGTAACGAAATTTAAATGGTCGGTTATATTATTTATTAATAACGATCTACGAAATAATGTAATTTCAATAAATCACAATTTTGTACAAAAGTTTCTGTTTGTATTGTTTATACGTTTTAATAAAAATCAAGTGAAATAAATCGTAATGTTGAATCGTAATAGATAGATAGGTTTATTCTGTACCTTGTTCGTGGTGTAATGGATATACGTCGGTAAAAAAATAAATATGCCCGAGCAGTCGAGACTCGAAATGGTACGCTGGTGATGCAAGACGGATTTCAGTTGTTTCAAAAACGAGAAGGAAAGGATTATATTCGCCTTCTTTCTTGATTTCCCGAAGTTGCACAAAATGCCGCGCTCGCGTATGCACGCGCACGTCTGCTTTCCCCACCACTCCGTTGGAGACTAAGGAAGTTCGTCGTTACTAGTGTCGCCGTCGATGCACTCAATTATGTCAAATCTGGCCACACTGATAGTCGCCAAGCAATCGTACTTCAGGACGTTACATTTGTACACTGTCCATAGTGGTTATAACTGATTTTTAAGATTTTTACGTTACTACGTTAAAGATAGAAAAATGTCGGATGTGAGAAATTGGTTTAATTCATTACCAATATTCACGAGATATTGGCTATTATGTACAATTGTATTTACGTTAGTCGGTAGATTCGGACTAGTCAGTCCGAGCTCCATGACACTTTCATACGATCGTTTCGTAAATAATTTCGAAATTTGGAGAGCAGTAACCAGTGTTTTCTTCTATCCCCTCAGTTCTGGAACAGGATTCCATTTCTTAATCAATTGTTACTTTTTGTATAATTATTCACTGAGATTAGAACGAGGGGAGTGCGATGGACGACCCGCAGATTATTGTTTTCTACTTTTATTTAATTGGATGTGCTGTATTATAATAGGACTTATAGGTAAATTCTACTTTCTTATGGACCCCATGGTACTCAGTGTATTATATATTTGGTGTCAGTTGAATAAAGATGCGATTGTTAATTTCTGGTTTGGTACGTGCTCTTTTTTTTAGTAACAAAATTACCATATATTTATATTTATAACCAATTTTCTAAATTGTATGTTCTGATAAACCAACAGGTACACAATTTAAAGCCATGTACATACCATGGATACTGTTTGCATTTAATTTCATTATTTTTGGAGATGGAATGATGGAACTGTTTGGTATTCTAGTGGGACATCTTTATATATTTTTAAAGTTTAAGTATCCTCAAGAATTTGGTGGCCCTGAGCTATTGAATACTCCAAAAATTCTTGAATCTTATTTTCCGCCTCAAAGAGGTAGGTTTGGTTATAGAGCTCCTACACAAAGAGTACAGCCTGCAAGAAACATGTTTGGTACACATAATTGGGGACATGGGAACGTTTTGGGACAATAAATTGATAATTCTAAGAAAAATAACATCTGGTGTTATAATTCTCTCAAATACTATTATCATTACATTTATTAAATAATTTATGACAAGATGTCAAAATTAATTTCATTTTATCAATGTATCTTACAAGATTTGTGAACAATAAATTGATTTGTTACTTTATGCAAGAATTTAAGATACATATATATCTTAATTTATATATATATATATGTATATCAAGGTTCCCTGTATAACAAATTTTGTTAATTTGTAAAAAAACTATGAATGTATCTGTAATTTTATAATTAAAGTTTGTATTATATAAACAAAAAGTAAATTAATATATAAGGAATTAGCAAGTATAAGACAAATCATAATTCTAGAACTATTCATTTGACGAACAGTTTAAAAATATAAAATAAACTCGGTTCGTTTAGTGATTCATAGATTCTCATACTCTAGATCGAGTGATAGATGATAATAAAATTCTATATTAATGTTAAATAATCTATGTTTAATCACATGTATACAACTTTGTTTAAAGCAGAAACTCCTTGATTTCACCGATGTGTAAATCTAATCATTATGAACTGCATTTCTGTCATATGTTTTACATATATGTACATCTAATTATTTGTTAGATAAGACGTTAAAGTATATTAAATACATGTGTATTTATTTAACTACACATAAAAATATTTATTTAATAAATTTCTTTATGTAACGAAGAGGGAAAATGTATATAAAAGTATAATGCTTGCGATTTTAAAACTGTTTTATTTTTGTGTCCATATTCAAAATTCTGAAACAATGAAATTTACAAAATTCTCAATATTACACTACTATACGTGCATGATATATATTACATGATTTATTATTGAGGTTTTCTCCTCAGTAGCAATATTCCTGATTGTGTATAACAATACTACAAAGTAATGTTATAACTGATCAGGTGGATGGGATGCTAACCCCTACCAAGAGCTCAAAGCGAACATTTTTCATCATAATACGACTTTTTGCAACACCATATTAAATTAGAAGTGTAAAATATTATGACGAAAAGTTAGCAATGCGCTCTAGACTTACCGCATCACTCGTCAGGAACTTGTAACTCTCCAGCATTGATATCATCAATGAGATCGTGTGGTGGTCTACCTTCTACTGTGCAACCAACTGAATGACAACTTCCTAATATCTCCTTAACAGTACCGCTAAGGTATTTTGACATGGATCTAGGCCTCATTGTTTGAGCAATGACAAGAATATCATCAAATGATAAATTTCCGCTGTGCTTAATATTTTTTTGTCTTTTACGATCTCTTGGAGGCTCTTTAAGTGCCTTAATAATCAAAGAAGCAGCGGATGGAACTACTGAAATAGTAGCTTGTCTATTTTGAATTGTTAGCTGCACAGTAATCTTCAAACCTTTCCAGTCACTGGTCGCTTTAGCGATGTCATCACCAACTTTTTTTGGAGACTGAAAATATCATACGTGTTATTAATATTTAATCATTAAGTGCCAAGAAGCTCTATTAAGTTACTGCCATTCCATGTCAATAACAACCAAATTTTCGTTATATAAATTATTTAAATTCGTGTTTATGAACATATAGAGAGCTTTTTGACATTTTGTATAAACTAAATTAGATTTCCTAATATGCTGCTAGTGCGATTGGTTTGGTATTTTTCGACATGACACAAAAGAAACACTATCGTGCCGCGTGTCACCACTCTGCATGGTTTACAAAATTACCCTCGTTCTTTAAACGGTTAATTTAAACTTACCAAACCAAGAGGACCAATTTTTGGAGCCAGGGATGAAGTTGCACCTACTTCACCTCCAACGCATCGTAAGAAAACTATAAAAATGTACAAATAAATTGAAACCAAATTTTATATTATTACAAAACATTTCGAAAATTGTAAATTCGAAAAAATACCTTTCTTAACTTCATTAGGATCAAATTTAGGAGGCATTTTAACTGTTTGTGAGTAAAAATTTAAAAAATTAGATACAGATGGAACACGATTCGGTATCCGATGCTGCAAACAACGTGTTCATCCACCACACACCGTTTTGAAAAAGACTGAAAAGGTTATGAACAACAGATGTGTAGCTATATAGCCAGTATAGCATGAAGTAACATGAACTATATAATGTAAGAATAGATTTTCCTACACTTATTATAGCGATTGAAGCCTATTGGTCAGCATCACAAGGCTTCGAATGATCAACATTTGCAGACTGTGGATTAGCATAAAATTTCTATTTTTCCCAGCTTGTTATTAATGTTATTAATTATACAAAATTTTAAATCTTAATAATATTAAACGAAATATATCTATAACTATTCTGAATTAAATCTATTACGAATTGCGATGCGACTTTAATGAATTATCTCTAGGTGTTAGTAAATTGTTTATAATTGCATTTTTTTATAAGAATATTAAATACAGACAAATTTATATAGAACTTATTTTATTAATGATATATTTTTTCTATGATTTCCATTTTGTTCTATGATCTTTTGAGTAATAAATATTTCTTTACAATAAAACTCTATTTTATTAACAAATTGAGATACGTATATATTTATTTTTTGGTTGTTTGAATGATTTTCCATTAATAGAATTTTTCAATGTACGAAATAAGTAAAAATCAGATCAGACAAAGTTTATTTGAATACAATGATTGAAGTAAAACGTCTCAACAAAGTTGCACTAATTTTTGTCCCGTCGTTAAACATACACAGATATATGAAGTCGTACTTGATATAATAAAAGAATTTAAAAAATGTAAATATTGCAGAACTACTGAAAGAACATTTTAATTTTATAGCAATAAATGTGACGCGTTATGTATAGGTTAGATATTTCGAGTAAACAAACAATAAAGAATCCATATTTAATATAATATTACAAATTTTAAATATACATTCAAATATGGTCTTTTAATATACAAAACTTTCACACAATAATCTTAATTTATAACATCGAAGTTGTTTCTACTTCACCAGTAACAGCAATAGCTTCAATTTCAATCTGTGCCCCCTACAATATTTTATAATTAGTATTAATAGATTCAGTTTCAAAGTACATACAATATATTATTTCATACCATAGGTAACTTTCCAACTTGATATGTTGATCGGGCTGGGTAGTTTTCCGTGAAAACTATACAAAAAATTATATAAATATCAAACATAGTGTGTCATTATTTTAAAATGCAGTACAATTAATTTTAATCTTACATTCTTTGTAAACTTCATTTATACCAGCGAAATCATTGATATTGTTTAACAAAATTGTTGTCTTGACCACTGCAAAAAATTCGTAAAAGAAAACATTATGATTTATCATTTATAGCCTATACAAACAATATTTATTCAGAGTATGATTTTTAATAAATGAATTGATTTGCATAAATTATAGTCAGGATCAGATTTATGTGAAAACAAATAATGCATCGCGTATGAACGCCCGTTGCTAGGGTCGTTTCGAAAAAGAGAACAAATTTTTTTTAATGAACAAAGAAGACTATTATCACATCTGCGTGTATGCGCAGCTTTCGAACTTGATAACTCAGGTTTCTTTTATTATTAATTTGTAGTATAAGTTAGGAAGTAACTCTACACTGGCCTGATCCCGCTTATAGTTATAATCTTTATGTTTTAATAATATGCGACCTTTATCATAACCGGATCCAGCTTCTTTCAAAATATGTCCCATATTTATAAGAGCTTGGCGCGCTTCAGCAGCAGCACCTCCTTCGACGAGTTTCTGACTTTTAATATCCATACCGAGAACTCCGGATAAATACACAGTACGATCGACAAGTACTGCTTGGCTGTTGAAACAAATTTTTGTCCATTTTAATAATCGATGCCCTATTTTACACAAATCCAATAATTCAAACTATATTTGCAAATGATAATAATTCAAAAATTAAATTATATTTCTTACTTGTATGGGCCAACGGGTTTTGGGCTCAGTGAAGACGTTATTATTTTTCGCATGATTTTATGCGACGCCATGATTACCTTCAGTTAGGTTGAAATGTATTCACTGTATAGTTTTAACAGAACTGTTCAGTAATTATGCGTAAATTTCTTTATATACCCACATTTAGTGTCAGATGACCTTTAACTTCTTATCAGTGCACTACTTATCGTAGATAACTTATCTAATTTAACCTTTTATAACAAAATATTTTCTATAGTTTCTATACATAAATTTTTAATTTGTTTCGTATGTATATCAGCATTATTTTCAAAATCGTAGTTAATTAATCTTGAAAATCATATACCTTGCATAATATAATGGATCTGTTAAAAATCCCTACTGTTGTTTCAACCTTTAGCGTTGAAAATATTATTCAAATGAAAAAATCATTCAATTATTTAAAGTTCAAAGACAAATTACATTATCAAAAATTTATGCTGCGCTTCTTCATTTATAACTACAGCTTTTCCGAACATTATCAACAATTTACAGGTAGCACAACCAAAATTGAGGATCTCATATTTTCTTAAATTCTTAACAACTACTTAATTTTATACATAAGAATAAAGATTTATAACAAATCTACCAACCATGTTTCAGTTAAATACATACAAAAATGAAATTATATACAAAGTATTTATTTCGTTATTTTGCATTATTTTGTTACAAGGAAATGATTTACCGTTCCTTGTACATACTGTGGATCTTTATATCGCCTTGAACTATTAAATTCTGAACACTTTCATTAATTAAAGACTAAAATTTTATCAATTTATAAAACTACTTTATTAAAATTTCATGATCAAAGGAAGTTATTTTCAGATAAGGCATTCAATTTTCAAAAAGGAATAAATTATTCAAAATAGTGTTAATGCTTGATAGTCAAGGCATAAAATTTACTTACTTTTATAGTTTAATGTACATGAAATATAAAAAAAAGAACAAAAGTCTTGTATATTAAATTTTACTTATTAAACCGTTGAGAACGAGGTTTTTACAGCACAGTCATTCCTTTTATTATAATATATATATATTTATATATATATATGGGTGTGTGTGTTTGTGTGTTTATATATGTATGTACTTATGTACGTATAGAGCGTTTGCACACCTTTTGCAGTCCTTTCTAAGCACAACAAATATTACAGTATGTTTTATTGATGACAATGTCTATGAATCAAGAATGATTTGTAACGGGCTTGCAAAATTTCAGTGAGCTGCGTTATTACGTCGACCGCGTCTCTTGCGACTTCCACCAGTAGGACGGTTTGAAGAGGCCCATTGTTCATAAAAACGTTCCGCTTCTAACCATTCTTGATATTTATACCACCATTCTTCCCACTTTATATAATCATCTAAAGTGAGGTGTCGAAGATATCCCCTCGCTTTATAGTATTCATATCTAACACGGACATCGTCCCAACATTCCAGACCCCTTGGCCCTTGTGCTAAAAGCGATTCAGGATAATGCCCCGGCGGTGGAGAATCATATCCTAATCTTGCAATCCTTTCTTCACCCTCTATCACAACTTTCATTGCATTTTCTCCATCTTTTGTGATACGCATGTTTTCCATATCTCGACGATCTACACTCCATTGTGCCATTTTACCAAAGCTGAAAAACAATATTTTATAATACCGCTCCTTTATTAGAAAGATTTCTCACGTTTAAAATTTTATAATCAACGAGCGTGTTACAAATCATACCGTTCTGATAATGTCATCCTAGGTGGACCAACGTGCGATGTAGTGGAAGAACTATCACTGTCTTCGCTCGGTGAGGATTCAGGTGGAGGCCTAATCATTTGAGTTGCTCCGTGACTTGAATGAGTTTTTTCTACCTTTACAGGTTTACGCATCTGCACAAGGTCAATAGTTACACAGTGGAAACAAAAGACATATAATAATAATAATAAAAAGAGGATGTGAAACATAAGTGAAAATTATGCCATTATACTAAAGAACCACAATTTATAATTATCTACATGAACAAAGTATGTTTTACCAATGGTATTGGATCTGGGACTCGTGGATCTTCTGGTATTCTAGTATGATGCTTTTCTTTGCGTCGAACTTTGGCTTCTTTTTCTTTAATTGTTTTGTAGTCCTTTTGATGACGCTGTGGAGGTTGTGGTGCTGGTGGAGGTGTGCGTGGACGTGGTAAAGGAGGCGACCGTGGTCTAGTACGAGTTGGTATTACTCGTGAACTTGACGGTACTACTTCTTTTGGATGTGCTCGACTTCGAACTGGTGTTAGTGATCTTGAACGCGACCGAGAAGGCTGAGCAATGCGCCGTCGTTCTTTTGGCGAACAAACGCTGCATGATCGATCAGAACAAGTACTGCCAGTACTTGGACTGCGTGCAGGTCTTCCTCTGGTATGTGATCTTTCACGCGGTGAACGTGGACTTCTAGTTCGAGGACTACGCGGTCTTGGGCTGTGCGGACTCCTAGGTCTAGGGCTTCTTGGGCTGCGAGGGTGTCCTCTGCTAGGTTCTCCACTTGCTGTGCCTCCAACATATAACTCTTTATATCCGCTGTGTCTCCATCTGTTCGGGTCTCGCTCCTCTACCTCCAAAAGCTTCTTATTCCAATAACTTGATTGAGACTCACGAGCTTTCCGCATTACACTATCTAATTCTCTTCTCTTCCCTGAATTTTCACCATGTGGCCTGGGCTGTGATACATTGGTATCCATCCGTAACTTACTAGAGCTGCTACCACTACCGCTACCTCCTCTTCTTCTGTCATAGTCCCGTGACATTCCTGAAACGCATAAAATATACATAAATCTGTGGCATTTTACAACATAATTTCTTTAAACTTGTAACGGTTACTAACCGCTTAATATAAGAATTTAGTATTAAAATATTTACCTTACAGAGGTGTTACAATGGAAGACACTGGAGGAGCGAAAACTGGTGATCCAATCTCCTGCGAGAGCAGTGAACACGTTAATTCTCAAAACATGATAGAATGGCCATTAAGATGATAATACGTTGGATTAATCGCCATGAGATCGCTAGAAGAACCAGTACCACTCGTCCTTTGGGTCGACTGGCCTAAGTTAAAAATTCTATATGTCACAAATAGGTATCATCTGTAGTGGTCAAGCAGCGGAAAAGTTAGTATTCCCGATCAAAAGCGTTTCTCAGAATTTGAATTCGCGAAATCCATATGTGGTACTGGACATCACCCGTCGCGATGCCTTACCATCGCCATTCTCCGCATGTCCAGAATTGTAGTACGCTTCGATCCACGATCCATAAATGTTGGTCGCGTGGACTTTCAATGAGTCGAACCAAATTCAGAGATCGCCTTTCAAAGGCGCCGCGCACGCGAAAACCGAAGTTTTGTCGTGTCCAAGTTTTCGCGCTTTTTATCGAACCGAATACGGACAGGGTGTGAAGTTTATCTCGAGGCATTACCCGGGTAATGCCATACCGGCGGCACTCACGTAGCCGATTGCGATACACGTTAAAACCGCTCGTCAATGTTACACCGATAGTACACACAGGCGAGAAAATTCAATGAACATCGCGGCAAAGCTTTTTGTCGGTATTTCGCGACATCCTCCGGGGGATGTCGTACGCGGAACGTCACCTTTTCGGAATGCGTCGGAGGATATCTTGTCGCGTTAGACTCATAGCCACACCGAAACGCGACACGGAATTTGTGGCTCGAGTAACGGGTACGTCAAGGTCACGTAAAGGCCCGACTACGCGATTTCGCGACCGGCGAAACTGTATTTCCCGCGACACCATTTCAGATATTACCCGGGTAACACCTTACTGGTGTCGTAACGGAGACCTCGAGAATCGCGGAATATCTCAAGTACTGCTTGAGGAGATAGAGAGAAAGAGAGAGAGAGTCCGAACCGGTATGTACGCGTATAGCCTCCTTCGCTCCTTTCTTTCATTAAAAGCGAAGGTCGGCTCTTCTCGCTTTTTCCATTTGCTGGTACACACCTTTGCACTATATTTTTTTTAACGTGGCTTCACAAAACTTTTACTCGACAGTATGCGAATAGATCTAACTCTGGCAGCGCTGGCTGCTACTCGTACCGAAGCGTCAGAGGCGTTCATTCGCTAGCACCCGACGGTCACTTTGAAAATCAATTGCCCACCCAGTGAGCGCTACTCGTGGAATTTCACGACATTCACCGGGCTCAAGAACCTTTCGAGGTAACGACACTCACTTTTCTCACCGCGGCAACTCGTAAACTTGCATTTTCTGGCACGAATCTCGATGAATCACTTCCGCGTGACGTTCTACGAATGGAGATTGTTAAGAAGACTTTTCTTCAAGAGCCGCACCAAATGCAAGAGGATGCATTCCAAACAAGGTGAACAGCAGATGTCGCTATCATCACTTGGCACTTCATAAATACTTTACATTATCTATGAATGATTTTTATTTCAAAGTTTTTTTATAATAATATTATACATCATATTTAGAAAACAGTTTATATTGTTTATATTATTACGTTTTTATTTCAATGATAGTGTTTACTTATTTTTTTCGACATCTAATATGGACGACTGAGAGTGAACGAAATACGATTGTACTGCGCATGTATCTATGCTTTTTATTGGCTGATTAATTCACCCTAATTCGTCCACGTACCAATAGTTATAAAATAATTACAAACGTGTTTTCTCAGTGTCTTTTTAAAATCAAAGAATTTAAAAGACAATGGTAATCGCTATGGGATTTGAGGGTAGCGCGAATAAATTAGGCGTTGGAATTATTCAAGATCAGACTGTGTTGTCAAATGTACGACATACCTATATTACACCACCAGGCGAAGGTAAAGACATAACCTTTTACGTTTGTATTTCTTGTTTGCTAAGATTTAAGAAGTTAAACATTAAATATTTTAAAGTTTCTTTTGAAAAGGATTTCTACCTCGTGAAACTGCACAACATCACAGAAAACATATCCTTGAAATTTTGCAAAAAGCATTGGACGACGCTAAAATAACATTAAAAGATGTAGATGTGGTGTGTTATACAAAAGGACCAGGAATGGGAGCACCGTTAATAGTTGCCGCATTGGTAGCCAGAACAGTTGCTCAGTTATACGACAAACCAATTGTCGCTGTAAATCATTGTATCGGGCATATAGAAATGGGACGTTTGATCACAGGAAGTATAAATCCTACTGTTTTATACGTTTCTGGTGGAAACACGCAAGTTATTGCGTACTCTCTGCAAAAGTATCGAATCTTTGGTGAAACAATAGATATTGCTGTTGGAAATTGTTTGGATCGTTTTGCAAGACTGTTAAAACTTTCAAATGATCCTAGCCCCGGTTATAATATAGAACAGTTAGCAAAGAAGTAAGTTGTTTCAACATTATAAGATTCATTTATATATGTTAATTATATTTTATATACAATATAATTTTATATACAATATAATTTTATATACGTAAAGAGGAAAAAAATTGGCTCCATTACCCTATGTAGTAAAAGGAATGGATGTATCTTTTTCTGGTATTTTAAGCCACATTGAAGAACATCTTTCTTCTTGGATCGACTTAAAAGAATTTACTCCGGAAGATTTATGTTTCTCTTTACAAGAAACAATATTTGCTATGCTTATTGAAATTACAGGTATTGTTGCATACTATACAAATTCGAAATATGAATGTAAAATGATTTTACATATCTAATTTAGTAACATTGCAGAACGTGCAATGGCCCATGTGAACTCGTCCGAGGTATTAATTGTTGGTGGTGTAGGATGCAACGTAAGATTGCAGAATATGATGGAAATCATGTGCAAAGAGAGGAATGCAACGCTTCATGCTACAGACGAACGATTCTGTATAGATAATGGTGTAATGATTGCTGTGGCAGGATTACTTCAATATAAGAGCAGCGGACATACTTCCTGGACACAAACAACTTGTGTACAGAGGTATCGGACAGACGATGTTCATATTTCTTGGAGAGAATAAAATAATTCCAAAGACATTAATTCTTTATTACAATATATTTATAAATCACTTTGAAGCTTTAGTAGGACAATATATGTTTCATAAAATATTTTTACAAAATTGTTGGATTTTCTTTTATTAACACTGTTAACTGTTTCGCGCACAGTAATACGACTAGCCCTATACTATGGAGATAAATAACGTGGTAAGAAAGATATACGAAGTGGAAGGTGAATGGACTATACATTATGTTTAAATTTTCAATAAAAGAAAGGAAAACTTTGTTTTAGCGCTGTATAGCACGTTTGTAGTATTAATTTGTAGGTGTACAATGCGGTGTTGTACATAAGAGTAGATCTACCCGAACGAATCGATGGAACGGTTGGCATCGATTTGAACGGACTGCGTGGTTCCTTGCTTATTATAACGGTGTATATAGCTATATATACATGCATGCGCACGCGCAAATATCGTATAGATTCAAAATTGATATCGAACTATCAGTTTGTGAAAAGAGGAAAGCGAATAGTATAGGTGGAGGTCAAGTTTTCATCACACGAACGATAGATAGGGTAGTTTTCAGGAATCGTTGACGCAGGCGCATATGTGGCCGTAGTCCAAATAATACCTCTGTCGGCGACAGCAGCAGTTATTATAGTAGTAGAATTCGGATCGTCATTGCTACCGGATACACAATCGGCACCGTTAGTAGTCATCAGTTTCGTTTCGAATGACACGGATATCTTAACATAAAAAGACTGTTTCAAAATTCTATTTTGATATTAACGGGCTGCGTATTAAGCTGTACAGCATACCATACTAAATGTTTATTTTATATTGTTTTGTTTGCAAATGTTTCTGAAGATAGAAAAACGTGAAATTCGTCTCGTTTCCCATTGCATTTAAACGTACAACTATGTTACACTAGCCATTTCCTAATCGATAGACGCGCGAACGTCGATTGCAGCGCTTGGTGCGAAACAAGTGGCAGTACGGTACCATCGTCACTGTTCGTCACCGATCGTCACTACTCGTCACGGTGCATTATTCGTCGCGGTAGCCACGGCAAGATGTGGCGCTACATCATGGTGCACAACGTCTTGTCTTCTGGAACAAAAGGTGTCCGTGCTTAAAGCAGAGGTAAGTCGCGAAAAATTGTGTGCGGCTGGTTTGATTCTACTACCTTACATCTATTTCCGTATAGTAGCTACTTCATTATAGCATCATACCGGCACGCGTCAAATACTGTCCCCGAATACGCGCGTACAGACCCAGATAACTTGAATCTCTCAGCTGCTCGCTCTTGAAAGTGTCAAAATGTTGAAGTCTGTGCTTTGGTTTAATTTTCACATAAAAATTTTTACTATTATTTACTAATCGTGACTAATCTATTAATACGAATGTCAGACGTTTCACGATAAGATACGATTGTGTTAATGATTCGTAAAGATTCGACAGTGATTCTGTGTGAGTTGTTTGTTTGTGACATCAAGATCGGTGATTAAATAATTTTTGTATGCCAATTGCTGGCATACATAGCATTCGACTTTGGAAACTGCATAACGTCATTTTTTTTGTATATTTGAAAACGTAAACCTGTGTTACTTAAATCGAAGACTATTTATTATACACAGAGCCACGGAGAATTGGTGATTTTTATTGGGTAACGTTTTTCATTATTATGCGATGTTTAATTTATATATTACGAGTACCAAAGTTTGATAGTAACAGGATACGTGTAATAAGTATTGTTTTTCTGTTCATCTAGATAACAATGAATAAGATTGGACTGGGAATGTGTTTTAAATTTTATTTGTGAGAGCGTAACATATTTGGAAATGCAAGCTGTAAATATATAGTCGTTCTTTGCTACTGTCCGGTAACGCTCATCATCCATCTTTGCTACTGTTGCCCGCGACGATATGAATATCGTCGTAAAGCAATTCGTTATGGTAACACGTCTCGTATCAGGCACCGTTTCACGTTTCGAAATTGTTGCCCCTGTATTTTTCATAATTTATGCTCGGTTCGGACCACGCCGGGGATTTGGATCCAGAGCGACGTTATTAAAAGCAAAGAATTTGAAACTGGCGTATCTTACGACACTTCGGGAATATTTTTGTTAGCCATACAACATCGTATTGACGCGTAGCCAAAACCCCAGCCTCTGTGCATCGAAACAATGCTCGGAACAACACGCATTTAAATAATACCACATCGAAAATGCACGGAACGTTCAGTTTTGCGTTCGACGTCGCGTTTAGATTTTCGTTACGATCTACCTAACCTCCGACTTGTCGAACGACGGTCGGTGGCTGACGATAATAACAAGGGATAATAATTCAATCGATAACGAAGAACATTGGGTATAACGAGCACGGAGCTACCCCGGGATGTAAGAGGGAGAGCTGGTCTGGAATTATGCCACGAATAAATGCCATGTAGTGACATTTAAGCTTGTTCTTGAAAATATCACGTGACTTGGGAATTAATATTTGGCGTTTTCATTGTTATTGCAGGGAACGATGATATCTCGAGTTCTCGACGTTTCGATATTACGCATGTAAAATCGTTAGTTTGCGCGGTGGGCCTTTTACGACCCACATGTCGTTGTCGAGTTGCCACGGAAAGTGCAGTCTTAACGGAGGATGGCCGAAAGTGAGAAATTCCTTTTAGATCGAAGCGTGGAGCTATCGAGCTGCACTTCGCGGTGTAGGTATCTAGATCAATTCAATTTGTATCTCTTCTTTGTTGTTCGTTCGTGACGAATATCTCGGGCAACGTCAGCGTGCAACTTGGTGCGCATTGTCGCGTGTGCTGCTTTCGATATCGTGTGAAATTTTGTTTTTATGTTTCGTTTAGAGCATCTAAGAAAAGTCAAACGGTCAGTCAAAGATCGGAATGTTCCGTTCCGCGCAGTTGTTTCCGCCCACACGGATCGATCTGCGCAAAGTAGATACCGGACTGTACTCGAATAGAGCTTCCAGTATTGGTACTAAAAGTCGTGTAAAGTTGTAAGGGTGCGTTGTGTACCTACCTGGCCGTATCCCTTCCACGGATGACATGTGGCTAAATGTATTTGCGACACGCTGGTTATTTAGCTAGGTCATTATGGCAGAAAAAGATCGATTCTCTTTTTCTCTCGTTCTACATCCTTCCGTTTATAGGAGGAAGTTCGTTTATTCGTCGATAGAGAGTTATCCAGACCTGTTCTCGCGTGCGTTTACTTTGCCATTGGTATGCACATACGAGTAAACTTAGAACTGTGCTCGTACGAGGGTCAGTGAGTCGAAGCTGTAGAAAAATTTACGACTAGGTGCTTCTTAGCGAAATTTGTCTAAGTCACGCAAATGCTGCATGTTTATAACACGATCGGCATTATTCACGCGTTAATGGTCGCCGTCGTGACAACTTGTTGTGTTTCAGTGTTTGATTGCTTTCGAAGCTCTCTTTGTTTCCAATAGCTCTGCCTTCCGTTTAATTCTTTACCTAGTTTCGACGTAGCGTTCCGTTAATAATGAATAATCAAAGAGTCACGTTTAAAATATTGTATATTCATCGTCATAAAATTTCCAGCACACGAACGATAAATTATTTCATAGAAAAGAATGATTCATTAAAATAAATATAGCGTACGTTTCGTATAGTTCCTGTTCAAGCTGGGGAGGACTGCCTTTAACAGCAGGAACGACGATGAATCGTTCTCCCTTATTTTGATTGATAACACCCTGCTGTTCCCTATGAACGTGGATTCGGTCGATTCAAGGAATTATTTCCAGAAACGTGATTCAAGACTATCCACGATACGCTCGTGTATTTCGCGACGGAAATAACTTCATAACAGCTTAAGTATAGTATTTTTTATTGCAAACGAAATATCAAATTATTTATATTGGTACTTGTGTTATTTACAGGTTTGGGATATTTTAACAAAAATGCAACGAAATATTTTGTACACGTTTTTGAAATATTTGTTCACATTCAGATGAATAATTGATTGAATTTTTTATGTAGAATGAGCAAGATTTACAGAACTGCATTCAATTAGAATTAATTTTGTCCGTTTTTGGGCAAACGACGGTGCATGAAACAAAAAAGAAAAAGCAAAAACAGAAATTGAATATACTGTTTGCTCGGTCGCGTGCTTTTTAATTTCGAGTTCTTTGAACTTTCCCCAGCGTGATATTGCCCTTTAGTGGAAAATTATTTTTGGATCATCCTTTGTCCTTTTGGCTCTCTGATAAGTATCATTAAAAATTAGCGGTATTGACCGTGGCTGCGTTTTGACCTCCTACTATTTAGTGAGGAGCAAAAATAGTTCTTTCATCACAAATTGGTTCCATCAGCTATTGTAAAAATAGTCATAGTCGGCGTTACATGTCTGCGGGTCTTTCTATTGGGGAATTATTGTATTAATTTTTATCAAAGTATGCATTTATCGTTATCGACAGATATTGAAGATTAATCTATACGAATAATATTACATTTTTACGCTTAAATGTCGGATGTTATTAATTAGTTGCTATTGCAAAGAAACAAAATTACTCTTTTTCCGTAATTTTAATATAGAAACTGTGATCTTTGAACTTGGATGGAGGAAATGTTTCGAATAGCACGCGAAATTAGGTCAACTCCGAGGAACGAGTCAAGTATACAGAACGCAACGGTAACGCTGTTGTTTCTTTCTACCTCGTGTATAATATTATATACGACTGTTACGTAAAATGCATCTACACGCCATTTTACCTGTACGATACCACGTTGCTCTTTTCAATGTGTCGCGTGGAAATTTAAAGAGTTTTCCCATTTTCTTATCATTGCATGGTTAATGGCTATTGTAGCTCGCAGCATTTCGTCAAAGTAATTGCTCTCGTTACATACTGATCTAGACTTTGCACGAAACCACGTGCGATTGAATCAGGACTATCGAGACAGGTGCTTTACGCAGAGAATCTAGGTCAGGGAGTATTAACCTCGCGTATAAATAGTACTAGGCTGTACATAATGTTTGTGGCAAACACTTTTTCTTTTTTTATAAATGCAATCAAACGTTGGCTTACCGTTCGCAATATGCGTGTGGCAATAAAGGAATATGTACTTAGCCGTACGCAACGAAAATAGGAGCGCGGACGATGATATCAGATTTGAAATTTGGCCTCATTATAAGCGCCACACTCCTTTCGGTTGCGTGTAACTAGTACAGATCTTCGTGATTTTTATACGAACAAAATTTCCTTTTAAATCTAAAATTATTATTAATTAAAGTTTTATATTTTTTAAGCGATTCGTTTTTTCTCATGATAAAATAAGAAAATAATTTTCTGGTTCGTTTAGTTGTTACAATTTTTTTCTTTAATATTTATCATTTCGTGCTGTTGATACTTACTTATAAAAAATAAGATGACTATTACCTAAATAGTTGAGCACACATTTTCGTTCTGGGTTTGCCTTTTTTCTTGAATATATAGTGTCTGTCACGCACACAAGTATTCCCATAAAAAGTTTCCATACTGAACTGACTATCACTGTCCGTATCATTAATTTCAGATTCGTTTCCGGAAGTCGTAGCTTTCTGTCACAATTTTGCTCATCGATGCCATGACTGCTAAAACCGAACTGACCGTTGAAATGAGAAAATGAATTCGAACTGCTAGCATTCGGTTTGTGTATAGAACTTCTATCGTAACTTTAAATAAACACCGCACTTCTACACCGATGATTGAGTTCATTGCGATAGCAAGAATCTTACGAAGCAAATGGTTCCATTTCTGCGTAATAAGATCCTGTTTACAGATCCTTGTATTCATAAATAAATTAAAGATCCACAAAATAGGAACCATTATCGCACAAAATTTTTAAATACTATACTGTATCATTAAGGAATGTTCAAAACAAGTAAACTGGCTCCAATTGTGATCCCCTCAGTTGGAAGGAAACGTTCAACTTAGGAATCACTGTCGTTAAGAATCATTATCGTAATCTGATCTATCGCTAACCATAGATGGTCGGAAACCATCGCAACTATACGGAAATACGCGCAGGGTAGGTGATAGATTTATCAACGGCACTAATCTCATAATGCTCGATTTCAGATTATGGCGCGGTTCAACCGGGCCAATGCAAAAGGACAGACGTAGGTACGGATGAAGCGCAAGAAGGGTAACGAGGACGAGGAGGAGGCGGAAGACGAAGAGGAAGAAGAAGAAGGGCACGAAACAGAATACGTAAACTATCGTGGAAACGGCGTAGAGGTGGACAGACTCGTGGCGCGGTCGTCGCGGACGGTTGATACCTTTGATGCTGAACAAAAAGAGGTTCGAGGACGTGTCAACACTGGCGGACGGGGAACGTAATGGGAGCGCCGTGGTCGCGGGCCCGGTGCTATCGTCGTCGTCGTCGTGCACGGTGCCCTACATCGGCACCGACCATGGCTTCGTGTTCGAGGGTGGCGGCACGACGACGTTGCAGCGGGCCGGTGCAGCCGGTACATCGGTTGCTACTAGCTGCACCGGTAGCGGAGGAGGAGGAGGAGGATCCCTTGGTGTCCTTATGGGGTCAGGAAGCGGAGGAGGCATAGTAGGGTCGGGGATTATTATGGGCGGTGGACTGACGGGAGCAGGGATCGCCGTTGTCGGCGGAGGAAGAAGTGGCGGAGGCGGCGGCGGCGGTATGAACAAGGAAGTTCGGTACGCTCCGTTCTCGTCGTCCGTGGGACCTGCCGGTTCCGTGGCGCCGGTGAACCTGATGCCGCCGCCTTTGCCGCCGCCTTTGCCACCGCCGCCGCCATTGCCGCCGCCGCCGCCTCTGCCGCTGCAGATGCAGCAGCAGCGCGCCTTCTCGAGGTCGATGACATCCTTACCGCCGGAACCGTTCATGATCATGAGGTCGAAGGCCCTGAACCGTCGGGTCTCGATCAACGTCGGCGGCGTCAAGCACGAGGTGCTCTGGCGCACCCTCGAGAGGCTGCCCCACACGCGTCTAGGCCGTCTGAAGGACTGCAACACCCACGAGGCGATCACCGAGCTATGCGACGACTACTCCTTAATAGACAACGAGTACTTCTTCGATCGTCACCCGAAATCCTTCAGCTCCATATTGAATTTCTATCGTACCGGGAAGCTGCATCTCGTTGACGAGATGTGCGTGCTGGCGTTCAGCGACGACCTCGAGTATTGGGGCGTCGACGAGCTCTATCTGGAGAGCTGTTGCCAGCACAAGTACCATCAGAGAAAGGAGCACGTGCACGAGGAGATGCGCAAGGAGGCGGAGTCGCTCAGGCAAAGGGAGGAGGAGGAGTTCGGCGAGGGACAGTGCGCGCAATATCAGAAGTGGCTATGGGACCTCCTGGAGAAGCCGACCACCTCCATCGCCGCAAGGGTGAGTTATTATTGTCAATGGTCACGCGTTTACGGATTACTCGAACCGATCGGGATCGTGTCCCGCGATCGGTTCGGGGATCGGTTTCCCGCAATGAATTCTTGGTGGAGAAAAAAATTGGAATGGCATTCCCGAGATTTGGGCTCCCGGGGCGAGAGGAATTTGAACCGGAGCCAAAAAACTCGAGTTGCCGCAACAACGGTGTGTCGTTCGGCATTGAGGGTCGGCTGTTTGTTGATCGTCTTTTAAATTCTTTCCCTGTTCGCCGTTAAGATCTCTCGATAGGACCACCGAAACCATTCGGGTCTCTTTCTTATTTTATTACGTCGCGATTTGATCCAGGGTTCCCCCCCGACTATGGCACACGCGGACTCCCTGACGGTCCCTGAACTTGTTTTCGATGGTCTTCGAGGTATTCGAACGAACTTAAAAGCGTACTACGGTGCCAGATAATTAGTTACACGTGCTAGAAGTACCTTAATATATCTAAATTATATCGAGGCGAAGGTCCTCGAACTATTCGAACAAACTAAAAAGCACATTACAGTGCCAAATGATTATTCATACATTCTAAAAGTATATTAAAATAGAGAATATGTAGACTAGTATACAGGGTTTTCCACACGCACGAGAAAAGCTATATTTTTAAAACGGTTATAAACACACGGAATAAAAAGAAAATGGTAACTGCATCCTTTTTTTAAATCTCTACAAAAGCATATTGCTCACGCCCCAAACTTAATAATTCAAGAGCTGTATCGCTTTAAAGTTTACCAAACTATTTTCGTGTACTTTATGAATATGTTATGGGATCTATTGGTATTTATAAGAACCTCTCTTGGCGCGAATAATAGCTCGAATCCTTCTTGGCACAATACGAATACATTGTCCGACAGTTTTCAATTTCTCATCTCGATGCCAAATCTTAGTCATTGCTTTTATAAGATTTGTCTTGCCCGCGATGATTTCATTGGCGATTTTGCGTCGTAGAAGATCCCAGACGTTATCGATCATTTTTAACTCTTTGGGGAGTCCGTCCATTTTTAAATGCACTTTTAATACGTGTAACTAATAATTTAATCACTGATATAATGAAATGAAAAAAATACTCCCCGTGGTATTATATTCTTATTAAAAACAATGAAGGAGTTTCCATTGCTGTGGAAGTGTTTGAAAAATATTATGCACTTTAGTTACTTCACTTCTGGTTATTTTACAAACATCCAGTAAATATATTAATGCATTGTTGGAAAGCTTTTCTTAGATTGGTTCCAAAGGTACATATATTACTTTTGGAATCAGGAAACAATCAAAGTTACGTTCGAGCCATTTTTTAAAAGAAAGGTGATCCAACAATGACGATGTGGATGTGTAGAGATTTTTTACATGCAAAAATCAGCATGATATCGTAGAGGAATGCGATGCTTACGGAACGACGACAGGAGATCGTAGATCATCGTGCTTGAAATTCTGTTTTGTTGTAGTTGTCACTTAACAAATTAAGATCTTCGAGTGCGTAATATTTTTTGAAACACTCTAATATATAAAAGAAACAATAATAATTTTGTATCGCAGGGAGTCCGTGGGAAAGTAAAGTTTGAGAAGCACCGATCGAACAAAACGAATCAATTTTTCTCCGTGCATCTAAGAATATTTTAAACTGGCAATTTTTTTGTCCCATTTTCGCCTGGGATCAATAAACGATCAGTTCAGTCGTTGTTCGCGATCGAAATACCTTGATACACGCCGATAAAAAGTCTTGTTCTAGTAAACATCGAAAAATCTGCTCGAATTTTTGTTATTACGCGAGAACTCGTCGATAAATTTTTCTCACTAATCTACTTACAATGTCTCCACGTTTACAGTTTGTGCTGGAGCCTTAATTTGACGAAAGGTATTATTAAGTTGATAGTAGAGCATCGATTCTACGTAGCTCTCATATAGACAAGAATGTAGTGAGAACGTTTGCGACGTATGTGATTTTTAATATAATCTCACTGTAGATCCTTAACTAAGATAGCAAGTCAATCAATCGGGTTTGGATCCTGGCTTTTGGTTGTTCAAATAATCGTCGACGAGACCGTCCAACAAAGCGAGAGACCGTTAATCGTTACGCCAACGAAATCGCAAACTAAAGTTCAGTTTTAAACAACAATTCCGTGCCGTTCTAACAATACGTAACGTGCTCGTGCATATTAATGCATCGTCGATAAAATATCAGCCTATCCCATTAACGTACAAACGGATTTCGTTTCCCTTGGACAAAGCCAGATCGAAATCACGTGCGTTGATTCGAGCATAGTTGTCGATATCCATTAATCAGACTCGAATTAGACGAACCAATCATCTCGATGTATAGTATCGATGCATTCCGTTTATTCCATTAATCGAACTTGATTCGTTAGAGTAAGGTGTAAATATGTACATGTGTTCATACATGTACGTGTAAATATATACGGTGCACATATGTATATGTATATGTACAGATAAACGTAGAGACATACATATATATACATATAATAACTACGTAAAACGTAACTGTAAAATAGAGAGAGTTTAATTACTGTGAAATAGAAAATGTTGGATTGATTTCTCAATACCCCCCGGTTGTGTCGATGTCTGTAATGTGTATTTTATTTTTAGGTGGTGTTAACAACGTGTTTACTAATCTAACTGTTACGTAATCCAGCTTCTTTTAGTTCGTAGTGTTAAATTTGTTCGCGTCTAAACAATCGTCCCCCGTTGACTGTGTTGTTGGCCATTTTGATGATAATGGGAGTGCATAATACGCGATTACCAGGTATCACGTAGATTCTTTCTCGACACCGCTCCCTGTGAGATGTCATAGTAACTTCGCTACTAGCGAATTCAATTCGATATCTGCGCCATATTCGCGTGCGAGTGATTTAACCGCTGTTTTGAAAAAAGTCACTAACCGTTGCTAACGCGTGTAAAATAACAGAAACGGTACCGTACATTTGCCGCGACGAATCCGGCGTTGCTCGAAAAGAAATATAATATTTCTACGCAGAAGAAATATAATATTTATTTAAAAGCACGTGGCTTACCGTAGAACTAGAAGTACCAATTTTCTCCACGCGACTTAGACCCGTAGGCTTGTAAGTACCTCCCTGGATATTTCTTTTCGCGTGGACGTTGAATTCGTTAGCGATACTCATGTTAATTGCAATTACATGAGAGAAACTTTTTGAGGCACTCAGGCGGCGCAGTTTCATATACTTGCCATACACACCACAAACAATACACATTGCACACACTGTTGCTCAAAAAAAAATGAAACAACACTATGCGGGGTGAAGTAATAAGCTATGTACCTATAGATTTCCTAATGACACTCCAAAACGTCGTTTAAACTTTTTTTTAAACACTGAAACGTATTAAATCTGAAAACCTTCTCTGTCTGTACCCCTATTCACGTGGCTGGACACTATTCGTAATAATTTTTCATTGCTTTGTCCGACTTACCAGCAACGGTGTACGGCATGCGAAACGCTTCGAATGGGAAAGCCAATTTCGATTTTCGCGGAAGAGTCGCCCTTTGTAAAGCACCCTTTCACCATACGTCCAAACGTTTCCATCGAATGCGTCAATATTACAGAAACTATTGATTTTCCACTATATTTAAACCACGTAAGGGCCGTCGGTCAATAACTGCGGTCACTTCACGGAGTACACGGGGTATAGTCATCGGTAATGTGGACGTTGAGTCTTCTTACGACTCTTAATTTCCAACCCTTAACTATTCGAGACTCACACGGGCCTGATACCGCGAAATTGAAAGGGCACGTACTAGTTAACGCGTAAAGTCGAATGTCATTCAGCGCATACGTCGCTCAAATCAGACAATTAACACTTTTCGACGACGCATGGTATATTTAATAAAATTATTTTCGTACGCACAGCTACGCCCACGTAAGAATATTAATATGTACGTAAATATCGAGGATCAACGTTCGCCCATTTCTTCTTAGAGAAACGTAAGTTTATGTCTTTACAAGATGGCCGTGTTACCGCCAAATTGTGTAGTTTTTTTTAAACGTTGATAAATAGTTTTGCGTCAACTTGCTGCGTATTTCTTACGTATTTTGTTTATACTTGTGGCTTGAGTCTTTTGTAAGATACAACTCTGACAATTGAATTCCTATTGTTCCAGTAGTTTTCTACTTGTATTTGCTTCGCTTGTTGAAAAAAAGAAAAGAAAAAATGACGCGCGCTTTAAAGTGTTAACCAGTATGGCTCTGTTCGAACTGACGAACAAATCAAATACTTCTTCACGCAATACGTGCACGGTGTGTTTATTAGTTAATCTTTTGATACGAGAATTTATACGATAATAAGACCGTGAGATCGTGAGGGATTTGCGTTTTTAGTACACAAACATACACACGCAAACACGTTCGATCACGCTACGTGGTCTTGATAACATTAATTCAGCACGATTGCGAGAATAAGTGAAAGCTGTGAGTAATATAGCACCGTATAATTGTTATTAAATTATGAAAGAGTGTACAGATGGCTTGTCGTTGCATTGGTATTATTGAACATTGATAACGATTTTGCTGTATTTGCGACGAACGTCGGCCATTGGCTTCCGTCATCCACTTGAATCCACGACCCTCTTCTTTCCCCTGTATCTGGTCGAGCCGACATCACCGAAATATCGCACCACACAGCTTTTTGTAATGAGTTTCATTATTCTGCACAACACGTGTTAACGCACAAGCTTGCCCAAACGCAAGCTAATCATTTCTCACCGTTGCACCATAAATCTATACAATGTACTCACCCACTAACGTTCTCCAAAAGAATAATAATACAAAAAAAAAGAAAAAAAAAAGAAACATATTCGCGGTTTCATTGCATGAGAAAACTGGGACTCTCTTTTCTTCCTCACCGTTTGCTTTTGAATCTGCATTCGATTCGAACACACTCGGAAGCCAAGCGATTATTTCTAAATATATACATATATATATATTTTTTTTTAAACAGAATTAAATTCTAAATTTTTCAAGCGTAACGTACAAGAGGAGTAACAAACTCGACATTTGTAACGCGTGGATAACTTCACTTCCGAGTGTTCGCATTTTTGTGTTACTCGCAGTATAATTATGCGAAAGCGAGCGCCTGTTTCTTTCAGTTTAAACGAACCGGCGATTCTTTGCTAACATTCTCGAAGCGACGAATTGATTTCGCTTTGTAGCGATCGCACTTGGCGTGGCAGAGTAAAACGATCGGAAGAAAGATGAGCTGCGATTTATCGTTAACGGCGGTTCCGGGGGTAATTTCAGATTTAATCGACGGGGTGAATAATAAAGGGAGCGGGGTTTTGAAGGGACTAATGAAATAAATGTGCTAATACGCTTGCCGAACAATGTACAAAATTTGTATATGAGTCGAGCGACGTCGGGCAGACTGCCTTCAAACGACGAGATACTCCTTGGTACAAAACTCTGTTGTATCTATACGATTCTAGAGCAATTTTCAGCGACTCTGTTCACTGCGTTTAGGTCAGTCCTCAGTTTCGCGGAAAATGCTTTAGAACGTTTGTATGAGTCCTGATTTTGCCCTTAATAGCTTTCGATTACTCAACGTCGTTTCGTAGTCGTTTGGAGGTCTCATGATTTTCGAGCGTTTCTTTATCACGTTCGGTCGCGTTTTCGTCGACAAATGGTTCCTTTTTAAATGTTCACTGTCGAGACAACATCGTTGGAGTTTAAATATCGCCAAGATTTTGAACGTGTTCGAGCGTTCCTCTCTTGTTAAAATCCGTATTTTGTATCGTACAGTAACTTGTTGTCGAGGTACAAGCTTCTTTACGTACGCAGATTGTTGCTTGCTTCATGTTGTACATTTTTTCGTACGTGTAAAAAGACTATTTATGCTTTCCACCTATTTTGTCAATGATAAAGGTATGTTGTACGTATTTGGTGTATAATTTTATACATATTTTTGAACGCTTTCGTGCAGTGATAGCTTCTCGTATTTACTCTTTTATGGTAGCCCGTTGATTGCTTGTAAAAGTGCAGGCTAAACTAAAATATAATTATTTTCATTCGTGTGTTGGTATTTGTTGATTCTGAATCTACAGTCGTGACTCCATGTTTACCATTCGGTTCCTTGGTAATACTTTGTTTCGTTGTTTCTGTACTAGAAAAATAATATACGATCGCAGGCTAAATATAAATTTCTGTTGGTCGCTAGAGACTGGTTCTTCGTCTTGATCTACTTCGAGTGTATATCGATTTTCCCGTAGAACGAGGTTAGAAAATTTTCAAGAATTAGCCCCCGATCCGAGTGTGCACGTCCTGTAGTAAAGGTATTATACGAAAGAGGCAAATGATAGAGAGTTAGAAAGGAAGCGGATGTCTTTAATGTTTTAATGGCAGCCGGTAGGGCATCCCGTTAACGAGCGATGACTCCGTTTGACCGGTCGATCCGTCGCTTTTCCAGGTGATAGCTGTGATATCAATACTCTTTATTGTGCTTTCGACGATCGCACTAACTCTCAACACCATTCCTAGTATGCAAGTGAATGATGAGAAGGGGAACTTTCAAGACAATCCGCAGCTCGCGATGGTGGAGGCCGTGTGCATCACATGGTTCACCCTCGAGTACGTCCTTAGGTTCAGTGCCTCGCCGGACAAGTGGAAGTTCTTCAAAGGCGGTCTAAACGTGATCGACCTGCTGGCGATACTCCCTTACTATGTATCCCTGTTCCTGGTCGAGACGAACAAGAACGCGACCGACCAGTTCCAGGACGTGCGCAGGGTAGTGCAGATCTTTCGTATAATGCGGATCCTGAGGATCCTGAAGCTGGCCCGCCACTCGACCGGGCTGCAGAGCCTCGGCTTTACGCTACGTAATTCGTACAAGGAGCTGGGCCTGCTGATGCTCTTCCTGGCGATGGGCGTCCTCATATTCTCGAGTCTCGCCTACTTCGCCGAGAAGGAGGAGCCCGGGACCAAATTCATAAGCATTCCAGAGACCTTCTGGTGGGCGGGCATCACGATGACCACCGTCGGATACGGCGACATCTACCCCACGACCCCGCTCGGCAAGGTGATCGGCAGTGTGTGTTGTATATGTGGTGTCCTGGTAATCGCGTTGCCCATTCCCATTATCGTTAACAACTTCGCCGAGTTCTACAAAAACCAGATGAGACGCGAGAAGGCCCTCAAGAGGCGGGAGGCCCTCGAGAGGGCCAAAAGGGAGGGCAGCATCGTATCGTTTCATCACATCAATCTGAGGGACGCCTTCGCGAAGAGCATGGACCTCATCGATGTCATCGTCGACACCGGTAAGCGACGGACCACGAGGACGATAACAATATCAACTATGCTTTCTTTACGAGGCCAAGGTTCACGCAGGGAAACTCGAACCGTGACTCGAGCTTACCGTTAACGTATCAACTCTACAGAGTGTTCCACTCTAACAAGGAAGCTTTTCAGATGTCCGCCTCCGATTGTTCTCAATTTTCGATATGTTTTAAACAACCGACAAATAAGATATACGTATTTTTTAGGCGGTGAAACGTCCCCCTAAAGTTTCAGCTACAATAGGCTATCTCAAAAACTATCATACATAGAAGAAAACTTCTTAAGGAAAAGTTTCATGGTTTTTTATGAACATATAAATGCTGGTCATCAATTTTGTAAAAAATAATTTGTTTATAACAAAAAATTTCTTTATAACATTATTTAAAAAAAAATCACAATTTACATAGTAACAAAAAAAAACACAATTTCTTTTCTGAATCCATTGATATATCACATAGTATGTTTGCCTCTTACAATTTTGCGTATTGCAATATTATACAGGGTGTCTCACCCGACTTTGACATCTTGATTTTCTCGCTATTGTTACTCGTAACAAAAAATGTTTCAGCGGGGGCTTTTATGGTATCGAGTGGAGCATATTCCGATGTTATTAGTTTCTTCGTGAGTGGACGCGTAAAGGTCATATAAAGGTCACCTTTGTTTTTTTAAATGGAACGAGGTATTTTTTAATACGTCGATCGATTCAGCTGGACAATCGTTATAAAAAAGTACTAACTATGTAACGTCGAAAAATTAGTAGTTCAGGAGATATTTCAATTTTAAATTGTGATTTTTTTAAAAATGTTATAAATAAATTATTTCTTACAAAATTGATGACCAGCATTTATATGTAAAAAACCATGAAACTTTTCCTTAAGAAGTTTTCTTCTATCTATGATAGTTTTTGAGATAGAAATATTTTTATATTAGATATAAAAAAATACGTATATCTTATTTTTCGGCCCTTTAAAACATATCGAAAATTCAGAACAATCGGAGGCGGACACCTAAGAAACCTTCCTTGTAAGAAAAATTTTAATGGGAGATTTTCGTCTTACTTTGGCCTCTGGAATCTCCCATTAAAATTCCTCTCAGAGGTGGCCGAACACCCTGTATACCTAGAGATCTAGATCGGTTTTTATCTTGAGCTTCTTGAGGTTTTCAGATCTAATATTTAACGAAAACGTCGAAATACAATTTTCCATTATAACAGCAAACTTTCGACAAGGAAAGATACTATATACATTTGTATTTCGCGTAGAGTTGCAAAGAATTATAGATGAACCGATCGAAGTAGTTTTCAGTTAGAACGAAAGTAGAGTTTAGAGTTTGCACTTCAGTTAAGAAGGTTCGATCGCACTTTGGGGATTCTACCGCAGCTCATTGACGTCTTCTCACCATTTCGTATCGTGAACTTACTAACATTATTGCTTGGACAATTATAGTCTTACCATAATCAACGTTAACAATTTATCAACCCTGACGCAAGAATGATACATTTATCAGTTCTGGCGCAGGGGACAAGGTAATACGCGACCACACATACAAAACACCGCTTCACTCTAATCGACTTTCTCATTAATGCAACTGCACCGTATTCATAAGCACACCAGTCCTGGCGGGAACGAGACCGAAAATACCGTCGTTCACGGCTAACTCACACCAAAACCTCCGTTATTCGAACTGATAAAAAGACGCAATGGAAATTTTCACATAACTAATCGAAAATTCAATGTTTGGGATAAATACTTGCGTGCAATGTTTATCACAGTATCTGACACGTTTCTCTTTTTAGAAACAATACAATAAATCACTGTGGTTTTAGTGATGCTTCTGCATACTTAATACTATACTTTACAATATAGTGAAACAGACTATATTTTTAAATGTGAATTTTCGATTATATTTAAATTAGAACTTAATATCGAAGGTTTTGCTGTGCGTTCGTGGGTTCTCGTAACGCAACAGGAATCGCCGCCATTGTGATCGTGCTCCATCCGATACGTGTTTCCAGTAGAGTATTTCGAAATGAATCCCGCTAATCCTGCGTCAAGGTTGATGAATTGGTGGCATAATGAAAAACACAATGGATACCGAGCCTGTTTTCAGGTCACGATATGTCCGGCGTGGATGGTAACAGCAAGGAGGGGGAATCCGTGTACGGACGCAGCCCTGCCCAGACCAGGTCAGGCTGTTATCCTAGCTATGAGCATTACGGTCCCTCGTGGCGTCGTTGCGGTGCCTCGTCTTCCTGCTGCTTCCTCGGTCTACCTAACGAACAACCTACCACGCCGGACAGACCGAAATCTAACTTTGAAACTAACGATCTCCCCCATACTTGGAACTACCTACCGGCACACTTGCCCGTGATTAAACAACACCCATTCTATATCAAGGTTCAAGGCAAGAAAAACTAACTGCACGCTCCTAATTCACGAATAATGTCCGACGTGGATGGTAACGAGTTATCAGTGTTTTCGCTTTGGCTACTTTCCTGATACAGCTAAGGACGCTGCCAACCACGCCGGACTAAAGATTAGCTTCATTAAACGATGATTGATAACGCAACGACACCCAAATACACTTGCGAGCAGAGGTCTCGAGGCACGACGCCGATCGTTTCGTCGATTTTTGCACGAGGAACTCGATGAGACTCTTCGTACCCGATTTGAGATACTCGACTTTGAAACTGTTATTGACGAATCATAATAGTTACTCGAAAGTTTAATATCTCATAAACGATGCCTGAAATTATTAGTATGGTATATACGTTAGTTCTAGTTTCCTAATGCCACTGCGCAGAAGCTGATGAAAAAGTCAGTGTCGTAACTCGAGAACTCTCCTCTGCCAGCACGATCAATCATTCACGATCGAACCTCTGCGTCACGGTTGATAAACCTATCCGTTCCGCGTGGAAGCGAGCAAAGTGGACACCCGGAATTTCTTTCCAGATCACGATAATCCGGCGTGGTGGTGGCAGCCAAGCAGAAGCCTTCGATTTCTAATTTTTAGATGTACGGTGAGCGTCAAACATGAGTAAACACAGCGAGAAAGGCGGTAATTCGATCAAAGTTTCCAAATGCTTTCATCTTTTATCACAGAATATTTCGCGTAAATTGAAATGCAACCATGCTAGGAGAATTCTCGTCCATCTTTCGTTCAAGCGGAAGTGGGACTCGTTCACTCACGTTTGATATTTTCTGGCTGATTTAAATTCGAAATTAACATTGCCTTCGATGATATATGTATTTCAAACAATTCGTATTTGCATAATGATTGTCAGATATATATGTATATATACTTATATATAAGTATATATATATATATATAGCAATATATAAAGTATATAGGTTTACAGTACTGCATTTAATATGCATTGGATAATTTCAGTCTCGTGATTCTGAGGATAATTGCCATTGAATAATAGTACCGGATGTGTGCAGTATTTGCGTGCAGGGTATTTTTAAAATGGACCATTTTGCATTCCTCGTTTCGATTTGAAATATAATACTTGTTACACCATTTATTGTGACTTTCAAAGTCCATCTCTCTTTCATAAGACTCCACAGAATTTATATCTACCATGTATGCACGAATTTAACGAAGCCTCTAACAACAAATTAAAATTTTTCCCAGGGAAATTTTAAATTTGTAACAGTTGAAATATCTTCGCGAGTCACTGTACGTAATCGTTACCAATTATAACATACCCTGCACGTAATATGCGAGTCGTGACCAGAGTAATCGCTGAATCGCTGATTAGCTGTTATAATTTGCCTCTTGGTCCCGCTGCAATCCCTGTCCGCCTAGCGACCAGCCTACCACGCCGGACCAGACCGAGGCACTTACTCCTATTATTCGTATTTTGTTTGTCAACCTGTCACCAATATATATATATATATATATATATATATATATACTGCTCATGGAAAGATCGCTGCATGTCTATTTGGAACACCATCGTTCGAGGCGTGTGCGCAACTACGGGCGAACGAATCGCAATCCTTGCGTCAAGGTTGATAAGTCGACGATATTATAAAAGACAGAACGGACGCGGGACCTGTTTCCAGGTCACAATATGTCCGGCGTGGATGGTAACAGCACCGAGGGAGAGTCCGCGTGCGGACGTGGTCCCGCCCAGACCGGGCCAGGCTGTTATCGTAACTATGAGCATTACAGTCTCTCACGACATCGTCGAAGCGCCTCGTCCTGCTTCCCAAATTTGCCTAACGACCTACCGAACACCCCGGATAGTCCGAACCGCCGTCTGTTGGACTTCGCGCAGAGCGTACCTGGAACGCAAAACGACGATTACTTTCACGATGACGTACCGGCCCAGCACGTGAACCAAGGCAATACCACACCTAGCGTAAGTCCCTGTCGTGAGATCCGAACCATCGGTTATGTATGATTTCTCGATGTATTCGTTTCTGTCTGTACGCGCCTGGAGAACTAGGTATGCGCGGGCATCTGATGATCCTTTGACCCAGTCCTGTCCAAAGTTGCTCCTGGGAGCGAGAAAGCAGCTTTTTCTATTCCACGTTGTATTTGTTGAACAGTAGTACACGTACGCTATATATACGTATCGATGTAGCGTTACACATGTGGGCTTTTTTACGCGAGCCGCGTGTTGGGGCTCCTCCCGTGGACAGGACTGCTTTAACCAGATTGGGTTCGATTCTTCTCGAATTTAGTGAAAAGGTGTTTGCATCCTTTCCGTCATTTTTTTTTCTTTTTTATCATATACTTTTATCTTCGACCAAAAATTTAACGGTACTTCGATGAACTGAAAATCGGTATTAACGTGACGACGAGAACGATCCAACGAAAACTTTTATTCTTTCTGCACCGTTTCGACCCTGCAAAGCTTAGAATTTCTTGCTTAAAACAGTGTTTGCATATTGAAAGAAAAAAGTTGGAAAATCAGAGCTTCCTGTGCTCGACGAGGGTTAAAAAGTGTAATCGAAACGTTAGAGAAATAACGAAGCGTTCGTCGGATCGTTCTTGCCATCGGTTAATATTAGTTTTTCTCCCCGTTCGCATTCATTAATCATTTTATGGCGAAAACGTAACGACGGTGATTTTTATCATCTTTTCGGAACAGTTTGCGACTACTAATTTCGCATTACCGTAGTACGTACGATTACAGTAATTTGTCTCCAGTTAGGGGAACATGATCACCTCGACTTGCGTGTCAAAGTGTTTGGCATAAGCGCGTAGGAATCACTGTGCCATTGACCGCGCGACGGAACTGTTAGAATCTACTGAAACGTCTGACCCGCAGACGTCTAACCTACTTGCAACGACTCGCATGAAACGTTATTACAGGGAGAAATAAAGAACGGTATAGTATTAAGGGGAATGCGGTGCTGGGTGTAAGTATAACGTGAACGAACGTTGACTATAACGTCTGGTATAATACGAGTCTCGCGAAAGGTCTTATTTTCTCGGAAGAATATAAAGTAACAATTCTTGGTTACCAGTGTAACGATTAAATTGCTATTTATTACATACTTCAACATTTCATTTACAGTTTTTACGTGAAATAAATCTATACTGTTATACAGTATAAATGTATGTAATACAAATGTAATTGTAATCTATCAAGAGTCGATCACCCTCATGGGGAGTGGTGTGTAGTGATTTTATGTCGCGTGCAAGTAGGTTTAGAATGTTCGAGTCGTTCCACGTGAAACATAAATATGAGAGTCCTTATCGAGCTCTTAATTTGGAACGAATTTCTGTAACCGTGCGTAGACCGTCGCCCAAAAGTTTTAGGACAACTGCTATATTTCGTCAAAGAAATTCGAGCCCATCTGTACAGACGGAATCGTTCGTAAATTTCTGTATAGTATACGCACGTGGCTATTAGAGGCACGACTATCAGAGCACCATAGCGGTTACATTGGATGCAAACTAGTAGTAGAGTCTGATTTTGGTCAGACTCGCGAACAATCCGTAGGTATAACTGTCTCACGCGCGAAATGTACAGAGTGTCCCGACAACGGTGGTACATCCAAGATAGGAGTGATTCTACGTGAAAAGATAAATCGAAAATAAAGAATAGAACTTTTTCATTGGAGGCTTTGTCGTTGAGAAAATCCACGTTGAATATTCAACGAGTACACGCGCGATTGAATACGATTTGCCTGACGCGTCTGACCATTAATCATTGTTTCTACTTTCACGGAGGGCCAATTCCACTGCACGCGTGCTCCGTGAATATTCAAAGTTCATTTTCTCGACAACGGAGCCTCCAATGAAAAACTTTTGTTCTTCATTTTCGATTTGTTTTTTTATTCACCGATGCTGGGGACACTCTGTACAAGCAGGCATCTTCGTATAACTTGAACAAAATATACCAACGTTCCTCATAAGATGTGTTTTTTACGTAAAGCGCTTTGTAAGATTGACGCACAGTTTGTTGAGTAATAAAAATCTAACAATTCACGATCTATTTACCAGAGCAAAGATCCATCGTGTATTTAGTCACTTGTTCGTAATTTGTTTCGAGCATACTGAATGTTTATTCTGTCTCGGTATTTTTTCATTTATTTAGCAAAACCGATGCTTTTATCTTTGATGTAACATCTATACGAAGGAACGTGCATCCAATGATATCGTTCTTGTTTGGAATCTGTGTGAACGTGTTTATGTCGAATAGCCTCGGTACAAGTTTCATTTCACACACGACGTGCTGTGAGAACGAACTTGTAATGATAATTGAAATCATGCAGAATGACACGATGTACCCAAGCACGCCTAGTATGAACAGTCTTTCATTTATTTATTTTTTTTTTATATATACATATTATATATAGAAAGAAAGCACGTCGAGTATACCTCGTGATTTTGTCGAACGAATTTTACTATATCAAATATTAAATTTTTTAATTTCATTTCAACGTTGACGAAAGGAGTAATAAATTATCCGGTGATAGGTTTGAGCAATCACAGCGGCTCAAGTTAAAGCTGTTCGACGTTATCGATCAGATAGCAAAGTATGATTTAACGGAAGCATTTGTAAATGATATTTACTGCTGGACCGAGACGATTTGCTCGACGTGCAGCTTCTTATCTATGTGTGCCTGCTTGTTTTTATCGGGATACCAATAATCGATCGAATGGTATCCCGCGGTGTTGTGTGCAACTTTCTTTCGTGGCGGCGAAATTGTTGCCAGCACCCGAAACGTCGATCTGGCACGAAACGCGACCGAGTAAATATTTCTCAGGATCCGTTCCCCGATTCTGTCGGATAACTTTCTTCCTGCAAACTTTTTTGCCATCGGTTTCGCTGCGAAAATATTTGCTCGTCGCGACGCTGAAAGCATATATGCGAAAATATACGGAGCCGGGTCAACCATTGTATCCGACAAAATCATTTTTTTCACGCGTCTCTTCGCTAAAATTAAAAATTAAATTTTTTATTCGGAAACACCTTGCTCCGTATACTCGACGCATACAGTTTAACAGAGGTGGTGATTTTCTAGTGCAACATACTATTCTTCTTGGTACAAGTGCGTCTGTACCTACCAGTGCTGTCATAACTATTGCAAACGATAACGTGTTACAGTCTACTTAACTCACGCTGACGTAGAAAGTTAATGTTAGCTCGTTTGGATTCGATTAAAGACACGTTTTACGTCACTGTTGCGCAAGTTTCTCGTTTAAGTCTGCAAACTGCCTCGAGCTTGCGTCTCGCGAATCGTGTTAGGCTTGTTTTTCAATAAATTTTTCGGTAAAAATTGCAGCACTATCAGGTACAGATGCGTCCGAATAAAGGTTTGCGCAACATTTCGACTTGGAACGTTCCACACGGTCGCGTCACTTTATTTGCAAATATATTTTAACGATCGATTTACCGGTCTACACGATCCTGGGTACACGATTTATTTTAGCTCGCGAGTGAACCGACGATCTGCGGAGCCCGAAAGAACGACATTAATTTTCTTCAACGTTTGCTTCCTCCTTTACTCGCCCACGCTATTCGAATATTCTATATCCCCCCTAAACAATCGCATTATACCTTTAATTCGTCGAGTTCGTTTCGAACAAAATCACAATTATTATTCGGTATACAATATTGCCTCCTAATAGATTGCAAACATACATTGCTCGTGTAAACTATGCATTACAATTTTCTAGTTTATACAAATGTTCAAGTCTCGATGAATCAAAGATATCAGAGTCATTGTAAACACTGATCCTCTCATCGTAACATGATTGTTTAGACATCCATGACTCATTTCCCCCCTCTAGCCCTGTTAACGAGGAAAGAAGTTGATGCTTCGCTAGAAATCGAAGAGGCCTAAAGAGTAAAGAATTGTAAATTCGACCGTTCACGGCCATTTTCCTTTCCTAAATTTAATTATCGTTAACGTCACGCGATGGTCAGCATAGAATCGATAATCGGTGGTGGAAGTAGGATACAAGTATAAATAAATGAGAGGATTGAGAACGTCGATGGGATTAAAAGACAGTGAAGACATCGAGTAGATCGGAGGACCAAAATTTCGTGTCGTCCAAATGCTTTTTCGTCGCGAAACGCGCCGGGCTTAACGATTCGTCGACAGATTAACATAATTTTCACGACTGACAGTGTTTCTTTCGCACATTACTGCGGTCCTGGAATGCTCGCTTGTGATCAATGAATGTTCATTATTTTTTTTTTTCGTTTGTCATCGGTGGTACACGATTCACGGAAATGCAAAGTACGTGATATAGTACGTAATACGCATATTGCACTAAAATGATTCGAAGCGTCAGACCACTGTAATTTTTTGTGCCACTCTGCACACGTACACGCGCTGGAAATATAGACAAGTAGTGGTCGTTATGTTTCGTTCAATATTATTTATTCGTATCACACAGTGTTCGATGTTTGTTAATTTTTCTAACCACGTACAAATTGATTTGTCAATCATTCGTCGTTGGTTGCCGTCCAGATCTCGTTCGTGTTTCAGGAATATTTATTTAAATTTTCTTCTTCCTTGGTTTCTCGCACACACGATCAATACCCGTAACTTTGCGCACTCAGTGTTTTGTGGTTTTTTGTAAGAAGTTGCTGTCCAGATATTAACGCATAATTGATATCTATCAAATATTTTTAACGTAAATTCTGGTATGAAAATTTCAGCAACAGTTCCATTGCGTTAATTACGTTACTGGACGCAATTGAACGATAGGATTGTGATTTTAACCCTTTTCGTACGGTCGCCGTTAAGAAATCTTTCGCGAGGCCAATTTACGTCCAATTTGATTAATTTCTGCAACGTTGCATACGGTATTAGTGACCCTTCCACGGTGAAAAAGGCCGGAAATATTATTTACAGTCGCAGCTTCTACGCTTCTGGAAAATTCATTTTCCAGTACGTCGCGTTCGTTAAATTCATTGGACTAAATTAGCAACGCGTGCCTCGCAATCCTATTACGTTTCATGCAGTTGGCTGCAATAATATCGTCCGTTTGTTTTCATTTTACGGGACGCAGAGAACGAAAATTTGAAATCAGGCGAAACGCGACGAGGAGGCAGCTCCGATTCGACTGTAAAATCGTGAAAAATTATTGCAGGCAGCAGCGAGTTCTTTGCTCGAGAATACCCAACCCCCCCAAAATAAATACGTTCTTCAGTATTCATTCTTTCACATTTGGCGGTAATTTTCTGACGGATTTCATGTCGGTGTGTTACAGGCAATGTCCGACAGCGCGCATTGAACCACCATCGTTGAACAAAGCCGCCGAAACATTCGTCACACACACACGAATTAACCTGCTACTGTCGGACCTTGCCGAATCTCGTTCTCTTTCGCTGTTTCGGTAGAAAATAAAAAGATAACAAAGCGAGAAAGAGGATCGAAATTTGACGAGACTCCACGATAAACGTCCTCGATCGGTTCGATCCCCTCGATACCGGGGAGGGTTTTAACGTTTCCCCCGGAAGTGATGCTCGAGAGTGGTGCATGCCAAACGCTCGTTTCGCACGCGAAACGAGTACTCGCGAACGCGGGGGGAAATCTTCCCGTTAAAATGTCGCGCGTTCGATAAAGAGGTTTGCCGACCTTTCCTGGCAACGTCCGACATGATAGAATCCGCCATTCCAAGTTTTCGTAGTGATGGACGGCCACGAGAAAGGCAACGACAAAACGAGAACGACGATGTGCGTAGGACGAGAAAGAGAATACGTGGTGGACGATAATCCGGGGTGTGTGAACCGCGGGGGTACATCGACGTCGGACCTTGCCGTCCTCGATCCGAGAAATCGATTCGACTATCGAGAGACACCGATTTATTATATCGCCCGTAACTTCTCGTAACGCTCGTCTATTTCGTTCACTGTTATTCATTTCTCTCTAATTTCCATCGTGCCATGTCGCTTCGATGTTTTTTACTTTCCTCTGTCATCTGTGCCTATTTCTGTTCGAGACGCGTTCTTCGTTCCGACACTTGCGGCTGGAAGACGCGTTGTCTCGCAGTACGCCGCCATCTTTCTCAACCCTTTCACTCATTTCAAATTCAACGATAAAAATGATCGTACAAGATACAAACTAATAATTTTATTAACATTGCAACATTAAATATCTTCGATATCGTTCGTAAACAAACTGTATAGTTTCTCTGGAAATTAGAATTTGAATAAAAAAATATGCAAACTTGACAGTTATCTTAAATCGAGGGAATAATAATTATTAAATTTTGAATCGAGGAACCGCGAGCGAAAGGGTTGAGTTGATCAGGAAGTTTGTTGACTTGTTGGCAGCAGTAATTTTGATCATGCTGCGCATTCGACGGTGCATTCGAAACGCGAGCTGTAGCCAGAGGCGTACCCGTGCTCTGGATTAGTTGCTTCGTTGCTCGATCGCTTCTTAATCACGTACGACTAATTTGTATGATTGTAGACCGTACATTTTACTCGGCTAGAGCAAACAAACAAAAAGAAAAAAAAAAAAAGAAAAGAAAATGAAACGAGAACACCCGAGAGCGTCTCGCTTTCGTGCACGTTATGCATTCGTTTTTTCCACTGTCACGATCTGCTGAGCTCGATTATCATCCCATTGAGTGACGACGAATTGAACGGTAGTGCATACATGATATTGTCGATGAAGAACCTTTCTTTTAGCATTTTATAAATCGCACCGATAATTGCATCACACCTTAGTGTCGATTAGTTTAAAGACTCACTCATTCTCGTTTTAGACCCGACTCTCGATGCGAAGTTATAGATGTCTTAGTAACTGTGCACGTCGATCAATTGCAAATTAGGGCTGGGACTTGTCTTCTTTGGCGGTTCGAATGTGTGTCGAACAAAAGTTTTTATGTTTGCAATATTTTTCGAGAAACGAGGACGATCGTAATTTTTTTTTAGTGGAATACCGCATTAATTCAACCATGTATTATGCAATGTTCTTCAAGCTCGTATAAAGTAAAGAAAAAGAAACAATTAAACTTGTATTTACTATATAGGATTTATTTGTAAGGTTACGTAGTATCATCAATGTGACTTCCTCGTACGAGAATGCATTTTTTAGCACTATACATTTTTGATGGCTTTTGCGAATACTATTAGTAACAGAAATATCCTGACAGTCAATAATAACAAAAAACCAGTCACATTGAACGATCGTGCAATAAGGTATATCGATAAGTGTTATATTAATAAATACAGTAATATTAGTGAACTATATTAGTAAATAGAGTCCTTGAAAACCACTGTATTTCATATGGTTGAATGTGTCCTGACACACACTTTCATATCACATAAACGAACGCGTCGCCTTCGTTTCTCGAAAAATACTGTAAATACAAAAAATTGCACTTTGTTACGGTGGTTATGAAAAATCGGTAAAACTGATTTCTTTTCAAATTTTTCTGTACAAGTAACCATTTACGTGGACTAACAACTAAATTTCTTTCTTATTTGAATGATAATAGTAAACTGTTTGAATAGTCCCGGCTCTACAACAGATATCTCGCTCGAGGAACGCTGTTTCCGAGTTCCTAAATATCTCAACGAGGCTAACACGTAATATCTATCAGTTTCTCGCGATACATTAGACGATCCTTAAAGAGAAAACGCATAATCTTTCCGCGACATTCTTCATAGGCTAATTAGTACTAATTATTATTGTATATATCGCTCGGAACGTGTCTGGAGATGTTGAGAAATAATACGCAGAAAGTTATATTGCTGCTCAATTTATTACACGACGGACGATTTGAGAAACACGATTTACATTTATAACATACTCGGTGATCGATTAACGTTAGTAATTCTCGTATACAATAATACAATAATGTTCGATAGATAGTCACGATTTAACGGTGATTAAATTGTTTCGAAACCACTGCCTGTACATGTACATATATTGTATTACGTATTAATAATATCCGGCTGTAAGGATCGAATAATCAAACGTAGAGTATCGGTGGATCATTTTGGCAGTTTTTGTCGTTCACGTGTCTGGCATGATCCTTCGGCTCGTGTTTAATTGTAATACGACGCCGGTCAAACGTCCATTCTAATATTAGGAAATAAAAAAGAAAATTCTACTTGTAATCGAATAAAATCAATTTTGAATCCGATCAAAGGGTTTATGATTCGACGGATTATATATCTGCTTAATTCGACGAAACCTCGAAGTTGGTCCGTCGACGAGCATACGAGTTAGACCGACTTCGAGGGCGAGATTATACGAGATGAAATCTTTCGATTATTTAAACGATAAGAGTGGGGGACGTCTTATAATTGCTGTTCGACGGAATGAAATATCCGTACTCTCGACGGTTACGACTTCGAGGATTCTTTGGACGCTTTTTTTTCTACTTCACGGTAGATAGCTGATCGTCGATACTAATGGGTTTTCGTTTGTTTTCTTTTTAGACGCTGAATGAATTTTATTAATTTTCATATTAGCCCTTTCAGCCTTTTCTCCGAAGCGATTGATAAATGTTAACGTAGGAACGTTTTAACGAACGATTCCAATCTCCATGAGCAATTTTTAGCGGGTCTGAAAGGGTTACTCGTGGAGACATATACAGGACAGCAGGTTCGTGTTACGGTTCGCTTTGAAAACTATGTGCGTTCATTACACCTTCGACCTAAGTAACGAAAAGCAATTGTGACGTCCGTCCACACACGACAATAGTTTATTTCTTTTCCACTACGATGCGTTTCACTGTCACTCGGTTTACATACCTCGATAAACACTTTCTATCACACGTCACGTATCGTTCAATAGACGCAAATTTATAAGTAGTGGTATCGACGATTACAAACGAACGTTTCTAACTGCACGTTGTCAAAGTTGAAGCAGAGTTTATACCGTGCAACGGAGTGTCCCATCTTTTAATAGCCAAACTTTGTCAATACCTATAAGTTTTAATGACAAATCTTATACAAACCTTGACAGAGTTTAACAACATAATCTGATTCATTCTTGGCGGCCATGACAGCTTATACTTCCTCACAGGAATATTTCTAAAGCTTTAAAACCTACGTTTACAGAATACATTAACAAAGTTTGGTTATTAACATTTGGTACGTAGCATCGTATAGTATAAACCTGGCTTAGATATTTTCCTTTTCCTTGGTTCCAATTATGTCACGACGAGTCTTAGAAGATACATTAGAAACTACCATCGCACGCTTAGAGTAAGAAAATCACGAATACCACGATTTATGAACGAATCTACACATTACACGTTTCCTTTTCTTCAACAAATTAACACATTTACCTTTTCACCCTTAGATACGAGAAGTTTCTCTCTCTGGCTCCACGTGATCATACGTTGCCTCGTTTAAGCCTTTGAAGCACCGTGATCAAAGGTAGTCGTTTTCTGCGCAAAATTACACAAGGTCGGGGGAGAAAGTCTTTGCGGGAATTCGAGTGTTATTTATTCGAACGCGGTTGGAATTAATTTCGTAGCCTTTCCGTACCAACGAATGTTAAAAGGTCGAACAAACTTAAATGAATTTCCGTAAGGCTTCGAAACCGCGTCGCGACAAATTGTTCATTGCGAAAACTTTTATTCGAGATGCGGTTTTTATCGGTTTTGGAGAAACGATAATCACGTATTATACGAAAGATATTTATTTTTTTTTTTCTTGAATGCGTGCTTCAAAGGATTAATTACATGTTCGCTCGCTCGCGAAGCGCTCGAATTATTTCGCATCGGAGCGCCCATTATAAATCATCACTCTTTACGGTAACGCAAGTTCTTGTCGGAGTGAAAGAGCCCTAGTTCGTAAAGTTCCGCTCGCGTACTATTAATATACATTCGACGCGAAACTACCGTACGCAACGCGGAAGTTCATTTACCGGGCGTTACGGGGTTTGCATTCGCGGCGGGAAAAGGAGAGAATTACGGAAAAAGAATGAAAACGTCGATCGCGAAAGAACGAAATGATCCGATCGCTTCCGACCGATGAGCCGTGTGTTAACGTAAAGTAAAATAGGAAATTGTGTGTGTGACATTGTAGGATGAAGAGAAAAAAGACAGCAGAAAATTCGAGAAAAATGATGAAATACCTAGCGAATTCGAGTGTTGCTTTTGTACTACGAAGGTATTTACGATCACTAACGTTCTTCCTTAGGCGGCACTACATACACCAATGGGCTGTTCGAGAGAATTGGTATCCGAGGGGACCAACTTCATCTTTGATTTTCATGTACACCTTAGTTTCTCATTCGATTACTATTTCTTTTTTTTTTATTGTATTTTTTACTTTACGATCCAAATGCTTCGACCAACGGTCCGATCGAGATCGCGATCTCTCGTTTCGTACCCTGAGCTTAAACGTTTGTCTGTCCGCCATTGTTTTCGTACTAAGGCCGATGCACGGTTTTCATATATATAGTCCACTGGGTGTATGCACTGCCTCCCACCTCCCCCCGTTCACCTTCAACAGAGCACAACTTTTCCATTGACACGATACCAGTTCATTCAAAGCTTTAGACGCAACGTAGCTCGTCCACTAATTTCATTTGCGTGTAAACTCGCAGTTTTGTAGGTCAAGGCGCAGGCATCGTTGTTCACGGCAATCGCGTTAGAAGCGAAATACGATGCTTTTAGCTTTGCCCGCGCCACCCTTTCACTTAATCCTAAGTAGAGTACTATAGTTTCCCGCCACGAGAAAGTCTATCCAGTTCGGTGGCACGTTAAGTAAAGGGTAACGTTAGCAATCTCGCAGATTTACTATGTCGCGGACGAATCTCGATGAGATCTCTAACGACCGTTCTCGATCTCCTTTATTCGCGTTACTTATTAAACAGAGTGGTTTTCTTCCATCTTTTCGGGAAGCTCCTCGTTCGATTAGCTCGAGCATGCACTGTGGAACTTATTCTTTATTTACGACTCCATTGAATGTCAAACTTCGTTGTTATAATTTATTTTACTTCGAGTTATAATTGGCTATTTACGTGGCTCTTAATTTGTATCTTTCTGATCACCCCTAAAAACTATCATCGATGAGTATGGCTTCCATCGTTAATCTCTGGTTTACTAAACGTGTGGTTTTACCGATCTTTAACCCTTTGCACTCCGAATTATATTTAAATTTTGTTACCAGCAGCTCCCAAACGCCTTTAAGTGTTTTATTTGAAATTTATCTGTTAAAATATCTGTTTTATTTACACTGTTGTTGCATTTTCTAACTTTCAAGTGTACGATATCTCTTTGGTTTGGACTTGAAAAAATGTCGAGTGGGACTTGGCTCCTGAGATAAAAATTGATGTCGAATCACACTCGACATAGGGGTGCAAAGGGTTAACGTAACATTCATTTTGTTCCATTATATAAATTCCACAGTGTCTGCTCGAAACACACGAATTTCTCCACGGTTCCATGACATTCGGTTAATTTCGCTCGAGTTATTAATAGAATCAAGGGCGAGACATTTGAAACAGTCTCCGATTCGATCGTTAATTACCAACCCCTTGGTCGAGTCGATTAGGAGTTTATCGATCACGTTGCAAACTGGATACACTTATCGTTGGGTATGTTACAAGTACTAGGTACCTGCGAATTAACTTTCGTTTACTATAAAACCTCTTTTTTTTTTTCGAACCCAAAACAGCACAAACGAAAGTTCCACATTAAAAACGTTCCATTATTATAGTCGAAGATGTTTCCACCGATCGATCGTACGTAACATTTAAGAATGCCTGCGGTCGGTATTTTTCCTAATAACTTTATTAACTGCATATCACTTTCGCGTGGCTAGCATAACTGTGCTAACCAATAAAAAATAGCTAATCAATAAAATTTCGACGCTAACGCGAAATTTTGCATCGGTCGTCGTCGGTATAAGCGATTCTTTTTTTTTATTTTACCTTAAAATTTATTCGCAAATGCCTACTACGTATTTTTCTACGAATCGATATCTCTGACGGATAATTTCCTGCTTTCAATTTTAAAACGAACGGCAAGTTCGCACGCTAGATTCGTGCATGAACTGCCCCACTCGACCCGATCGTTTCGAGCGGTCGCGGAACGCGATTACTCGTGTTAGAGCAATTCGTTTGCGAGTCAAGAACGATTAAGACGGCTGTCTCGATGCGTGAAACGGCTGTTTCGAGCGGTTCCGCGGCCAAGAAAATTCATTGCAACGATGCATTTCACGTACAACGTCGTTTTACAGAAAATTGTTCATCCTATAGATAAGTATTGTTCCGTTTCTAAGATGCGTGACTGTTCAGCGATTGATCGTTGTGCATTTTTAAACAAACAGTAGTATGGTACAAGACGCTTGGGATCGCCTGAAGAAAATTAGTCTTTTCTCCCGAAAGCAGAAAATTATTTCGAACGTAATACTTGTATTCGCACGACGACTGGATGCCCTCGGAGAACGGCGTGGATTTACTAACAAACCCTTGAATCTTTCCATTAGTTCGTTGGCTGCATAGAGCAAGAGACACGCACACTCTACACTTTCATTCATCTCATCGTCGTACGTAGCATGATCGGATAATAATATATAGGTACATGACGATCTAATCAGTAACCACTACGTAGAATCGTGTTCCTCACCGTTATTAATAGCGGTATCAACCCTTTGACTACTATTATACTTCGAAACCAACGAGAAACCTCGACCTCGGTAATTAAAATACTTTTCGAAACTTTAGATATATTCAAGATCGTTTGATAATTCATTTTTCGTCCACAAACTTGACGCCAGCAAATTATTACAGTTGCAGTAAACACTGTATTTATCATTCGTAAATATTTTATTATTTCGAAACTATTACTATTATTAAATATTTTACAGATAGAAAACAGGCGAAGTTCCCTTTCACAGTCAGAGGGTTAGAGCAAGGTGATCGATGAATTAATTTAAGCAACCAAAATGGCGGCGACGATGACGAACACGATTCTGCGGCCACGATGTTAATTCGCTAAGACCTATCGAATCTCAGCGACCTAATTTTATTCGGGCAAGTACAAGGTTTGCGCGACATAATGATATTCGAATAATAATTTTGCGCGCGGTGTTTCGATTCAGCTTGACAGAGAGCCGTCGAATTTAACGATTAACTTCCGAATGGCGTCGTGATCGCGCAAGCGCGTGGCCGAATAAAAGGCAATGCTCGAATTTCGTCGATGGAGGAATATTTAATACACGCAATACACAATCGTCACTTTCCAATTTCCACATTGTACCGTTTCTGATTCGAATTCGCCGACACTTTGCCTTTTTCATCGTCGTGTTTCGAGTAATCGTAGCAGCTTGGTTCCGCGACAGAGAATCTGTAACACGGAATGTAACGCTTTCTGCGACGAACGACTCGTACTTTTGGGTCGTTTAAATCCATTATACGATCGAAAACCAGAAGAAACAAATAACGATTACGATGGAACGTCTTTGATAAATTTCAATCGTTGAGACTCGTGGCTCGATCCGATTCTCGTATCGCGTAATGGATTTCGCAATACACGCTTCTTTCATTTTTCATCCTATCAGCATGCGTTGTTTAGATACAAAAGGACTCAAATAACAAGCACGACAGAAAGCATACAAAGGTCTTGCAATGATCATGTTATGTGCAATAGCGTAACTACTGCATCTACGGTTGTTCTGGCAAGCTTTGGGAACGATTAACAAGTAGCGAACGTTATTTTCCTTAAGTTTCGCACCTTATTACAGGCCCGCGTATACAGGGCGTATGAAAATGTTACGACTCGACCATCTGGGAAGAATTCTACGCCTCTGAATATTTTGTGTAATCATATTCTATTCACTTGTTAAAAAAACCACAGGGGTCACAATCTGTTAGTTACAGAAAATAGTGAGAAAGTTATACTATTATTTAAACCTTGTAATATTCACATTTAGAATGGAACACGTGATTTATGTTATCATTTGTCTGTTTATTAACACGGAGTTTATTGGTTACATTATCAGCATCTCTTGATTAGAAAATATAATTAAAATTCAGATCTAGAGGATTAGAATCCTTCCCCCGATAGTAAAGATGTAACATTTTTATGTACCCTGTACTGTCTTCTTCTTCTAACCTACTTTATACGGTCGTGCAAATACATTCTGGACACATCAGGCGAGTATAATAATACGAATGTAGAAATGCCACGTCAAATAGATTCGATTACTTAGAGAGCACACAATGATTTTTTCTTCTTTTCCCCTTACTCTTAGAGCGTAGCACACGAAAGATACTATTTTATTGGTTTAACGAACGGGCGCGGTTTTCGTCGTTCACAAATTTATGGCAAATGTAACATCTTGCACAAACGAAATTTAGTAGCTCACTTCTAACAAATTACGTTTCTGGCGATGATTTTATATTAGATCCATTAGTAAGTTTTAGTCACTTTTCAAGTAAAAGATGCAGTATTCAATTTTAGTGCAGCTGATATAGTATAGTGCATGTTTAGCTATTCGATGCCATCATCCACGATATAGTAAAATTAAAATATCTCGCGAAGTAACGATCTTTTGCCGTAAATGTACAAACGTGGACCAAAATGGCCGCTGAAGGATTACTGTACAACTTCCTTTCACAATGGTTCAAAAATTTATTTTAGAGCAAAGAAAAGAGAACATTTTATTGACGAAAGATGCGCCCGTTCGTCGAGGATTTTTGTTTAGGATCAGATTCGTGTCGAAGGCGACGCTTCGAACGGCGAATCGTCTTCGACAAACCGAGACTTTTCACGTCGGTCGTGTTTCTAGGAATACAAAGACTTCAGAGACGCGGAAAATATAATGCCGTTGGCGACCAGCGACTTTCGTAACCCCATCTGCCAGGAAATGAGATCGATGCGATCGGGGATGTCGATAGAGCAGCCGGTGCAGTCGATCTTCACCGAGGCGAAGACGTCCCCGGGCCAGGCCCTAGAGATCTTGAGCTACGGGAGACCGTACAACGAGCAGGGCAGCGTGGATAGCTCCGACACCTATGCCAGTTGTCAAACGCATCCATCTCAATCGCAGGTACTGCACGGAATCGATACTCCGCGAATCTAGCGAACTTACCGGTTAGTTTCCAATTCCCAGAGTATCCTGAACGGTAGATCCAACGTTGCTCCCTTATCGTTTCTTCATTTTATCTCGATGTTCGAAAATAGCCATTTATGGGAAAAGAAAAATTGATAAAAGCTTTTATCACTCGACAATCCCCTAATTTTATATGATCGGAACACGAAAAGTTGAAACAAACACGCGTGAAAGTCGTGTTAGATCGAGTGCTCGTCTAATTAATGTGATTTATCCTCGGCTGGTTCGGACGATGGTTCTGTTTCTGATCTAATTGCAGAGTGGAGGTACCCCAAGAGGTTAACGAGAGCACCTCTCAACCTATTCCCCCTCACGATTTTAACCCACTTTCGCCGAACGGTAGATTAGAGACTGCTGCTACGTGAAAAATATTAGTAACGTAAATTGAGTCGATTTTTCCCAAAAGAAACGTAAACCACAACGCGGCTGCAGCAAGGAGGCATTCGTTCTGTGTGTTTGCGGCGTCGCGTGTTTTTATGTTCCGTGCATATCGCTAATGCAATTGTAAATGGGTACAATTAGAAAGAAGGGAGTAGTGTATTCGGGTAAACGAGATTTGAACCCGCAATCACAGCTACGCGAACCTTTTTGATAATTGCTTCACGATTATTCCGATGGCACGAATTGATAACCATAATTACGTATGTCTCCAAAATTACCGGAGTTAGTAGCGAAAGTAGGTTGAAAGGGAATAGATCGAGGCTCCCTTCGTAACCGCCAAATGATAATTTTCTAATTATAAAAAAACATTTTTATTTTTAAGGTGTTAGAAAGCTCCTTTTTTCGTCAAAAATTGCACCATTGACATTAATTTCTTTTTATTTCCATTTCTGTTATTTTTGGATGGCATATTTTGATAATATATCTTCTCCCGTGTTACAATGTATTAATAGATCTCGAGTCTTCCGTGTCGTTGTATGTTTTCTTTATTTTAATGTTGCGGGGACACTCTTGCTCTATTTTTAAAATTACCAATTTAGTTATATTTAGCTCGAACGTGCCTAGTCGCTGTTTTTAAGTCCCAAAATTGTATCCGAAACGATGTGACGACTTTGCCCAAATCGTTCCGCGTAGAATCCTTATTACGAAGCATGAAATTAATCTTACAAATTATAGAAACGTGTGTCTTTTCAGAACAGCAAAAATGTCCATTTTCGAACATCGTTCTTTATCACGCACAATGCAATGTGACTAGATTTATTTGCATACTTTGCACAAAGCGTTATTTTAATTATCGCCGTACGGGTATCGATTCAGTACGTACAGATTAATCATAACTTTCTGTGCTGAACGTTTTCTTTTCCGTTGTAATGCAACTCTCTTCCTTCATCGATAATTTCATAGAAAATTATTTTCGAAACGAATGGCGAGAACGAATAATAATTATTATAGGTTTCTTCTGCTGGCCATACGGCGGATAACAATAAGGTACAATATCTGTGTTTAATTAAAAGTCGTAAAAAGAATCTTCCGACGAAACGGAATTTTTGTTTCGATACCTATCGTCGCACGATGAGTAGTTGATTAATTGTCGGGGTGTTCTGATGTTAGTCGTTTAGACGGAGACATATCTTCTGTGCAATAGTAAACGTAGCATCGTGAAATTTCGTGTTAGGCGATCTAACGAAGGGATTAGGCTGCGTTGGTGTTACAGATCTGTTTTGACCCTAATCCTACTGGAATGTCATTTGGGGTGACAAATTTGAATAACTGTAGGCTCTGTAAGTTAAATTTTATTTTGAGTGTTAAAAGATCGAGGATTGATTTCTGTATATTACAAGCTCTACAGTGACTCAAACTTGGTATCTGCTCCAAAGCCACATCCTCGTAGGATTAGGATTCAATTTAATACAAGGTTAGTGCACACCGGGTATAACAATGCACAGTATGTTTTAGCAGGTGTTTATACACGACATACACTACCCGTTGCGTATGCAAAAATTGATCCAAATCGGTACCACGAATGTCGCTCGATCCTTTTGTCAGAGAAGAGGATTCAAGATATGCTCCTTATAGAATTAAGTTTAGTTTAGAAACTGTTTTAGTTTAAAAGATCCGTAGCCCTAGTCTTAGGATCCATTTGATTTCACGAAAGTGTGCATGTGGTGCAGAGTACGAACGCGTATAATTTTTGGAAGAAAATAATCTGGGAACGGCGTACCTTCTCTTACTTTTTGTTTAATTAGTTTCGTCGATATTTGGTACATTTAAACGTTTGCCACTATTTTTACTTCTTCTTTGCGCTTTCTGTCTCTCATACAATCGCTTCAACATATTTCCCAAAAGAAACAAGTCCGTAACAGTGAACGTCGCGATGAAAAGTCGTAGGAAATATGTATAGAATTTAGAGCTTGCGTAAGAAGGAACATTAATCATACGTAATTACAGTAGTGTATTAAAGTAATTGCATTTAAGCTAATTGCGTGTAAAAATAGTATCTCCATTCTTTGATATTTCATATAATTTTCCTGTACTGAAAAAGAATATGAAACAAACAAGGAGATCGGACATACGATTTTGTGATTTTGTACATTTTTAAAATTAATTTTTTCGGGAGATTTACGATTTATTTTTTCCACGAAGAATGGTCTCCTTGGTTGCCTATCGTTGATTCCGGGACACCCGGTGCACGTCCTTCGCAAACAAATTACTACTTTCTCAGAGCGTATAAATACACGTATCGCAGCTGAAGGGTTAATAGCCTGATTTGATTCGATCTTATAGGGGATGATAGGGTATCTTGGCTGTTAAGGCCCAGTATCCGGCGATCAACCGGCGTAATTTAATTGCGATACTTCGCAGGGCGATCTCACCGAAGAGACGGACACTAATAATCTCTACGTGAACCCCCTGGAAGCTGCGGAGAAGTGCGGAAATAGGGTAAAGAAATCCGTTTCCGGCGAGGTGAACCGTGGAGGTGCGTCGCCGAGCGTCGAGTCGCTGAAGGACGTACGACCGTTCGACGAGGGTAGTAAAGTTATCCTAAACGACGCGGTGCCCAAGCATAGGAAAATTCGTATCCAGCAGGTGGGTCTACTTGCCTCGTTCTTTGCCGATGCCCTTTACGATCGTCAACCTTTGCACGGGTGTCCGTGTGAAAATAAACGCTGTTCCATCCATCCGTTGGAATACGAGGACGTTTTTAACCCTTTAAACACTAACGGTGACTATAGTCGACCATCGTTGCACGCTCGTTGTATCCCATCGGTGACTATAGTCGCAAATAAGAATTTTTTAAATTTCATTCTTCCCGCCTTTCTCTCGCGAATCGTACAGGGTGTCCCCACGCAACTGGAAAAAGCTACGTCTCTGAAACTTTATAATTTTTATTCCACCGTTCGATGCAATTTTTTATTAAACTATTTTGATGCACTTTGCAGATACCATAGGCTATGTAAACGTGGTCTTTCTTACATTACTATCAAAAGTCCTTAAAGTGTTTAATTTTTTTATTTTTTCGAACACGTGGTGCCTGGACCCTGAACATGCATGATGAATATTTAATATTATGTTCCTTTGTCACTATCCGTGGCATCCAACCCTGCGTTCAGGTAACAGGAACGTTTACAAGGCATCGATACTGAGACCCGAAACAGCGAACGCACGATTTTTCTTAAGTTATCGTGACTTTGCTTTAAAAACGCTTTCATTATCTTCTACATTTCTGCAACGCGCGATAACCGACACGAAACACCCGTGTTTCGTTGCTCGACAGCTTTTTAGGTCATTGGAATTCACGAATCACGCTGTACGAAATTCTTTTGCACTTTCTCGGATCTCCGCAGTATAATTCCTTTGACGAATCGATGCTTAACTTACATTCGCTTGAAATACGTTCGAAAGTTTAAAAAATAGTTTCCTTTTTCATTCCATTGGCTAACGCAAGTTTCACCGGTTTTTCGTATACTAGTAGCGCAGATAAAAATTGCGGACATAATTCTTGGAGCTGCGGTGGTCGTGATAAATAGTCTCCGTTAAGCCAGCCATGATAAACGGTACTAATTAAGGCGACGAAGGATGGTGTTAATTAATGCGAATAAGTAACGCACTTTGCATATAAAACGATCCATTATTCGCGAGGATAATAAAATTTCACGCTTGTCTCGTAAAATATTTCAGACATTCTTTCAGAGAACGGTACAGAAATCATTCTTTTCTTTTAGACGTCACCTATCGAACATTCCTCCACGCACGCAAAGCTTGTTCCGTCTCTCGCCACTTAATACGTTTTCTGCGCTAATCAGGAGTACAGTTTTAATTGCACGAGCTCTGACGGCGGATCATCACTGCTTTTTTCAGTTTCACGAACCGTCAAGATCGCAAACGGAGTACAGTTGAACAAATCGCCGACGGCGATACGTACTATTACCGAATGTCCCGGTGCTTGCCAGAAGGGGGTTGCACACACACGATCTTGCACGCAACCGTGAGCAAAGAAAAGACAGAAAGTACAGAGAGGGCTCGTTTGTCCTAGCAGATTACCCGGGGGCCGTCCTTTCTCTTGATTAAAAGGCCACAGTTGCAGCGTGACTGACTTGCCGTACACGTGTCGGCGAACGATTTCCGGTATCGTTGATTTTGCGTCACGAACACTAACGCTTCAATAACGCTCCACGTTCATCGACACTGACCCCGCTTGTCCGCCATCCTAATCGCGTGCATTATCCACTCGACGAACTCCTTTCACCCCAATCTGTACATACACGAAAACTATACGCATCATTCGGCAATTAAGAATAATTATCCAGCAGGGGTGTGCTGGTAACTCGAACCTCGTGTTAAAACAACGTTCGCATTAAGCGATTAAAAAAACGTCTATTTTTCTTACGATATTATCCAATAAACTGAAAAGGCTCGTACAGTTTTTACGAACATAATCACCCATCGTACCCACTAAAAGAGAAAGCTTGTCATGTTTGCTCGTGATCGTCCGATTTTCTTCATTCTGGATCAGAAAGGACTCGTAGAGCGTCCCTGTGAGTGTATTTTTTTCTTTTCTTCTTTTCTCTCTTTGTTTACCACCGCGGGAATCCTATACGTCGCTTCTGTTGATTTCTCGAGGAGAAATGGTAATGTGTGCATTTGTTGCGTGTGTTAACGAAAGAGATGTTCGCGTATTGTTTATACCGCGCGGCTGATTGCAGAGCGTGAGACTGCGCACGCAATTTATCAGCGACCAGGAAAGCATAGGGGGTCGTAATCTCACGAAAGAGGACATCGCGGAGAACAACAATTATTACGGAGGGCTCCGCGGGGGCAGACCGTTCGCAACGACCAACAGCAGCTTGGCTTCAGCCACCAGAATCCTAAATCATCATCTGTTTGGGTCCGGCTGCGGGCCTAGGCACTACACAGGTGGGTGACTGTCGTTATTCCTAAAACAATCGTTTCCTCGAAGAACACGGAAACTTAGACCCTTCCCTACACTAACGATAGGGTAAATGCATCTAATTTGGCATAGTAATTTCATCAAATTATCAATAGTTGTATTAATATTCCAATATCAGTAGCTAGGATGAGTCCACTAGCAGGCTCGGGACAAAACGCTCCCCTTTCCTTTCCTTTTTTATCTTCCGGAAAAAAAGAGTCACAGGGACCACCATGAGCCAGAATCTAACATATCGCCATAGAAAAGGTATACCAATAGACCTTTTATACCTTACAGACTTTCGTGGCCTAATCTAATTACTATAATAACCAAAAAATTCAAAGGTGATTTTAGGGGGTAGGAGCTGAAATTTTTCGGGGGAAAAAAAAATTTCAAATCGTTCTGGAAAAATTATTTTTAGTTGCGGGGGTCAATTATAATCATTTTTGGTGAATAGATATACCCCCGAAATCCTACCCACTTTCTAGAAAAAAATTCGAGAAGGTGTGAAATTTTTCAGGGAAAAAAAAAATTTCAAATCGTTCTGGAAAAATTATTTTAGTTGCGTTGGTCAATTACAATCATTTTTGGTGAATACACATACCCCCGAAATCCTACCCACTTTCTAGAAAAAAATTCGAGAAGGTGTGAAATTTTTCGGGGAAAAATTAAATTTCAAATCGTTCTGGAAAAATTATTTTATATTGCGGGGGTCAATTATAATCATTTTTGGTGAATAGATATACCCCCGAAATCCTACCCACTTTCTAGAAAAAAATTCGAGAAGGTGTGAAATTTTTCGGGGAAAAATTAAATTTCAAATCGTTCTGGAAAAATTATTTTATATTGCGGGGGTCAATTACAATCATTTTTTTGTGGGGGGGATATACCCCCGAAATCCTACGCAGTTTCGAGAAAAAAATTCTTGACCGAAAATCTGATACATTGGATGTGGGGTCTACTCGTGTACCTCGTCTGTGATGTTACAACTGTCTTCAGAACCTAATTTTCATAATTTCCGCAGTACATTTCGCGTAACATATCGAATCCTCGACTGTAACGCGTTGTTTAGTGGCTTTGAAAACTATTCGAGTCACGTCTGCCTGTCAATTCACCTTCCATATCGATTTCTCTTATATTCTGGGTCAAACGCAGTACTCCGAAGCACTGTATATGCAGGTCATCGAAGGCAAATTTCAGGAACGAGCACCGAGAGCAAGCTATCCCTGTCTGCCGATTCCATAGACAGCGAGGGTGTGCCTTTCATAGACAGACACCGGGTCTCGAAGTCGATACTGAAGAAGTCCGAGAGCAGCAATAATTACTACAGCAACGCCGGTGATTCGGACACGGAGAAGCTGATCACCGACAACGCATCCACGATAAGCATGTGCGACAACGAGACGAGCACGTGCAGCATATTCACGAACGTGGACGGTACGAGGGCGAAACAGCAACCTGTTTCGCCGTTGCTCTCCAGACAGGTCCTCGAGTCGATTTTCCGTACGAACAATAACGTCGAGAGAGAGGACGAAACTGATCAGACCGATGAAAAGAACAGCAGGTCGATATTCGACGACGTCCTTGAAGGTACTTGGTTCGCCTATCTTTAGATTCGTCACACGGGATCGTTTGGTCCGCTGATTGGAAAGTAATCCGTTCGTGTCTTTCCAGAAGAGAGCCACGCGCAAGAGGAGACAACGACGGAGAACAAGAACAAGGAAGAACGGAAGAGATTGAAGTCGAGGATAGAAGGGTCCTCGAAGGACGGCCAAACGATGCTCATATGCTCGTTACGTCCGTACAAAGTGAAAAAATCGGGCACCGAGGAGAAACGAAAGGCAAAAACGAACAGTCACGGTTACAAAGGCACCGACACCAATTGTCTTCCTCAGGAACATCATTTCTCGTCGTAGCGTAACCCTTTCTCTGTGTAGCGTCCACTTTCTATGCCGCATATGTAGATAAAAAAAAAAAAAAAATCCACTTCGTGATCACCGTATCGATGTTTCTCGTTTCGAAACACCGTTTCAGCCTCTGTACGTCTTCGCAGGGCCGTGCATCTCCATTCGAATGGAACAATGACGCTAGGCAAAACGTTATCGGTTCAGCCTGTAAATACAAGAGAACGACGAAAACGTTTATAATTTTAAGAGAGTGACGTATGTTCGATTATTAAAATAAATAGAAATTAATCCGAGTAATATATAATGCGAAGAAATACATATTTTCGAGAAGAGCCCGTAAATTCCGAAGCGTGTACACAAATTTAGAAGATATTATTACGGTTAAAAAACTAGCGTTGAAGAGGAACAAATCGAACTAGATGATACGGGGGGTTAAAGACGTCGGTACGCGAGAGTAACGAAGGAATAAAAACCGAGGAAACGGATCTTGACGGACATGCTCGAAAATACCGTGATCAACAGACAAGAAACACGAGAACAATACAAAACGATAATGATAAGGATAACAATAACGATAAGAGCAAATAAATCTTTAGGCAATATGCTTTTTTTCCTCGTTCGTTGAGAAAAAAAGCATTTCGTATAACTAAATTGTAACTCTAGTCACACACGGCCCTGTTAACTTCCTCCCCCTCGCCTGATCTTGTTTAACTAGAATAGCTTTGCGTGTCGCGAAACGCGTGTGCATTAAATCGCATAGCAAATACAATCACGCGAACGGTTTATAAATAATCGAGGGATCGTCATCGTTTCGTAAGAAGCCCGCCCGCTTTCAAATTCGACATCGCAATGTCCCTCGAAACGACACCGAGTGTTCGTTCATCTGCTGAGTGTCTTAGTACAATTAGATAATATCGTTGTAATAGGAGGCATTAGATAGACGAGGCCCGGACTGTCTCCTCGAAATCAAAACGGAAGTGGCTCGGGGAAACGTGAACGAATACGCTGGAAGGCTGAAAAGAATACCCGTGAATAGAATTCAGAATTTTTATAAAAGATTATTTACTATTCTAACGATTTCGTATCTCGTTAACTAATGACTAGTAATAATATTAATATATATGGACGAAAATACAGAGTCCTCTTGCATCGTGCACATCTTTCAAGGGCATTCTTCGTAGCTACTTGGTAGTAGCTTCTTTCCGCGACGCGATAACTGCCCTTTACGGAGTTTCGATCTTAAATTTTCTTCGGAATTGTATGGTGTTGGGTCTGGAATATCATTGTTCAAGTTGTAATCCCTTAAGGATTGAGCTACCAGGATGACAAGCCAAAAAAATAAGATAACTTTGGAAAATTTTGTTTAAAAATAAACCATACAGAATCAAACAATAAATATGTTTTATAATCTACATCAGTGTCACTGTCGTCAAGCATACGGACTTTATTTTTACTTTTCGATTTCTTGTATTGGTTGAACGTCAGACTTTTTACCCAATTTTGTATTCTTCCGACCATAACGCGAAAAATTTTTCGAAAAAGAAAGAAAATCCGTACGCTCAACAATTACGACTCTGATGCAAATTCTAAAATACTCGGACGAAATTTCTCCATAAAATAAAATTTTTTAATAAAATTTAGTTCAACGGTAAATGGTGGAATTAAATAAGCGAATCGGCTCTGCGTCCGTTGAGTTTAAAATCGAATTCACCTGATTCTCTCCGTTTGTTTATATCATACGTAATTTTACTACCGGAAAGTCGCCTACTCGATCACGTTTCTCTGTGCGAATCGTACTTTGTAACGCAAACGTCGCAATGGAACAGTTCTTCGCGAACCAGAAACGCTTACGTGCACGACCATTCGGTTAAATTCGGTCGTTCGTAATAATATACGATATTAAGAGTTAAAGAAGTGTACTTTGCGCATGTTTTAGATGTTAAATCAAAAGTGAAAAGTGTTAACATGCTCACGTAGAATAGCAAGAGCGCAAATGTCGTCTGTATTATATCCAGGTATCCGATTTCTAGCCGGGGCAGAACGATCATGTTTTCCAATGAAAATTTTACACCGCTGTTTTAACGATGAATAATAATAATTCGAATCGATTGTCTTCGCCGAGATGGCCCGTCAGGGAGACTTTAATGCGCATACCTTAACGACGTGTATAATTTTTACAACGCGTGCTCAAATATTCGGTCGTCCCTTTTTTGCTCCGAATTATGGCGATCGTTGTATTTTTATTTTTATTTATTTTTTCAACTCTCTCCGAGTCTTGCTGCAATTTCGATCAACGCGCGACAGAGACGTTCTCTCTTTACATTTTTAGACGAATCATCGGTAAAATACATATCTCTAATGGCATTTCTATTCATTGTTATAGTAGACGTAAAGAAACGAATAACTGTACAGTTGCAAGTTAACGAAAAACAAAGAAAAAAATGGTTATTCCCCGTGGATATATCTACTTGGGGATCATTGTTATGCTGGTGGTCTAAAGTTCACGCCTCGAGTATTTTTTAATATATTTATAATTGTTTTCGATGTGTATACGAGTGGGGAGAGTAGGACTATTCTGAAGATTGGTAACATTTTTTGAACGGCTCTATTTTCCAATATCTTATTCTTTCAAACATTCGAATCGTTTCGTTCGACCTTTCAAAATGCCACACTGTACGAAGATATATTAATTTACAAACTTTATTTCGCCCACGCGTTATAATATTCATGATGTATTGTTTTTTATAAAGAATGTTCAGAATGGTCCTCGCATACGTGAGATATACATTGATTGTTTCATATTGTTACCGCGTTATATTTATTACACATGAGATACTCGTACTCGGCTTCGGGCGTACGTTCTCACCCCTCTAAGCGTTATAATTTTTTCGTACCTGTTATTCAAAGTTGGATCTCGATATCTCGTAATCGCTTGGAAGTTTCTGGAGTAAATCAATGTCTTCTGTGAATTAACATAGTTGAAAGTAGAAAGTTCCTAGAAAAGTGTACAGAACGTGATTTATTATTTATTATTGTAATTATATGTATATTTAGCACACTTAGCAGTGACATAGTACAAAGAGAGCCGCGACGTAGATATACGTATGGCATTGAACGAGTCAACCAGATTATAAGAATAACGATGAAGAAGCTTGAACGATTGCACGGTTCGTTTCGTCTGAACGGCAGGAAAAAAGAAAAGACATTTTTTTCATACTAAATTTATGTTTCGAACTTTCCGATATATTACCTGTTACGGTTGATTTAACGAAACAAGTCTGAGAACCGGCGCGTAACGACGATAATTATACAATAAAGGTACATAAAAATAAAGCGCACGATATCATTTTTATCAAATATTTAAGGTGCTACAAACAAATTTCGAACGGCACCGATTCATTGTCGTTTCTCATTTTTGCGTTTTGCGAACAAAATATCGTTCGTCGGACAACGATTCTCGTCTACGCCTTCAAAATTAAAATATCCAACGTATTTGAAAACGAACAAACGCGACGATTGTTCGATACACACAATCAATTTTTCAACTACGCGATGCAATTGTACAAAAAAAGATTCTTTATCACGATATCGAAAGGTTTCAAGCGCTCTAGCTTAATCAGATTTAGTCAACCGATTCCGCGTATATTTCATTTTATTTTCGAACTTCTGAGGCCTAGAATCGTAACTATAAGACAAGTAGTACGCATAAGTGAATAAAGTTGTAATTTGCCAGTTTTTGTTCCTTACGAGAGTATTCTTTTATTAACAACATTCCTCGCCCGTCCAACAACAACGTCACTATTTATAATTCTTCCCTATGCTATAAATAACGCACGCGCGGCAACATTAAGGAAAATCGAGAAAACGCGTATATGCCAAGGAAATTGCTTTATTGCAGTTGCTATACAAGGATCGCATATTTTTAACAGAGTGAAAACAAAGTGTCGTACGAATACCAAATACGTTGCTATCGTTCGTTTTTTCGAGAAAGTACAATTTCATTTAGAGTTTAGCTCGAGGCCGGTGGTGTATTTACGGTTTCGGTTGTGGTACTTTGCGAGTCCGATATTGGTTTCTCCTGTAATTCCAGCCACGGTAATCGTTTCTGTAGCTCCAACCTGTAGCAAACAATGCACGTTATACCGTTCTGATAATTTTTACATTCTATTTTCATATTCAAGCTTACCTGTACTTTGGATGACTTATAGCGTATACGTATGGATCCAAACAAGCAACGGCTTTACATGTACACGCTGGTATCATCGTGACGCCAGGCGTTAAAAGTGCTTTATTACCAAATGCGCCTATCATTGCCATCACACCATAAGGGGTCCACGAGAGTATGAACAGGAAGCAAATTGTGATGGCAGCCTTCGAACAAAAGCACATTGTACATCGCTTTGTATAAAAAGCATTGAAAAAGTAACTGTTATCGCGTTTCTTTTTTTTATTCTTTGCGGGGCACATTGAGACTAAATTACAATGAAGAATGTTAACTTAATAATCATCGATAACTACGTAACACAATTACGTAACAGTGAAACTTCTTTAACGCTGTTACTCTCATCCTCTTTAGAAACCCATACTATTTTTACGTCACAGAAGAGATGTTAATTATTATGTCTAATTAAAAAACTGCGAGAACATAGAAATATTATCTTTGAAGGAAGGATTATTTTATCGTGTACCTTTGCTATACGAATCTCGGCGCTTTGAGCGTTCGTGTTCGTGTTACTCCTTAAACTGTCGACGTTCATCTTCTTTGCCTGTTCGCGCAACGCTTTTTCGTGATTCACGACGTGGCTGACGATCTGGCTGTAGTAATAAATTATAAGCATCATAGGTATGGCGTATGAAAAAGTGAATATGGTAGCGACGAATATACGTATTTCGTTCGAATCGGTCAGATAATCGAAGGAGCAGCTGGTAAGAAAGCCCTCGGGCACGAAACGTCCCCAAACTCCCATCACGGGCATCAGACCCCATGGTATGGTATAGGTCCAGATTAACACTATGAAAAGTATCACCTGTCCGCGAGACAGTTTACCATCGAGAGGTCTTGCTATTGTACTGAAACGAAAATATATTATCAATAAGTACGTTACTAATTTCAGTTCATTTCAAAACTAATAATATTAACGACGTTATAAAACATTGAACTGAACTCTCTCCATGATCTCTCAAACAATGTTTGGTCAATCAATTATTGAGTCAAGCACCATAAGTCTGGAATTTTTGAACTAAACATTTGTATGCAAAATTGTACTATTTTATTAATTTGTTTAAATAAGTTGAGTGTTTAGTAAATGAGTAAAATTTCATACCTATATCTATCATACGCTATTGCCGCATTCGTAATTGCAGCGCCAATGCCAGTCAAGGAACCGATGAACGCGAATATTTGGCATCCGAGGTGGCCCAAAGCGAAACCAGTGTTAATGGAGTTGTATATAAAGATGGGTGCCTTGATCATCATAAAGAAATCGCAAATCGCCAGATTCACGACGAACATGTTCGAGGGTGTCCTCAATGTTTTGGCACTTACGACAAAAAGAAACGGTAAATAAATTAGTACGTTCGTTAGGATTACTGATTCACACTGCTGAACAATAATGAATTTATCGTGAGAGATGACTTACGCGCAAAAGATCCATATCACCAAGCCATTTCCGAGTAAAGCGAGGAATGTAAAAAGAATGTACAAGAGAGCCAATAAATAATGAAGGGAGGGGTTCGGCTCGGGAAAGACCAGCCAATGTTCCGGTATGTGAATTATTTCTTCGGCAGGAACGTTCCATCCCAGCAAACGTGGTGGCCCTGCTGGTAGGTATCTTGCCTCCCAATGAATACTCTCGTTGGACATGTTGGTCGCTCCGATTGCCAGCCCCTCTCCTTGATACGGTTGGTTAGCCAGCTATTTTATACCGTTCTACTCCCTTGAACCGACGAAACCCTAATCCATTAGCTTTGGTGGCTTCATACAGGGATTAGCCAGGGATCATCCCCTAGTTGCTCTTGGTCAGCAGGAACGTGCGTCAAAGTCATAGGAGTTAGTCACGCAGATCATCAGTCGATGTTCCGATTCCGGTAAGGGTAGAACATTTTTTTCGAATTTGAGACTCTTTAACTTTGTGTCGTAATATTTTTAATATGCAACGGTAATCGAGGTTTTACTCTTCAATGTATTTCACTAAGGAACGATATTTTAAATTACTGAACATATCTTTATTATCTTGATATTTCTATAATTACATTTTTTACTACAACAAAATAAAATAACTATAAGCGTGAACGTTTAACACTTAATCAATTTGGTGTGGATTATTCATTCTTAATAATACGGGTCTTTAACGCGGTAACATATAATACGTTGTCTTTTTAATATATAGATCTAGATAAGATGTAATAAGCGTTTTCAAACTGCATGGAACCTGTAAATACTGCAAAATATCGCACCTTATATTTTTCATTATATATAAATAAATTGAATATAATTATTATTTTACTCTGCCTTGTCTCTCGGCAGACATGTCGGTTAAAGTGTAAGCTGGCAAATAGGACGACGGATTATTAGGATCCTTTAATCGCGGATTTGGTACTGTAGTTGATTTCGTTCCTAAACTTGTATACCCTTCGTCGTATAAGGGACAATACGGTACGTTGTGCTTTAATAAAAACGTCCACACTTGATCGTACGTCCAATTTAAAATAGGATTTATACGAATTAGATTTGGCCAGCTTGGATCGGTTGGTGTGAAAGGCTTTAAATTTTCTGAACCAGGATCACCCTTCCTCACTCCCATAAGGCTGAACTTCAAGTTCTTTCTTTCTTCCAAGAACAATTTTAATGCCGACTGCAGAGGACTTTTCTTTCTCACTAATTCTACGCCATAATACTGCACAGCTCTCTCCACAAAAGAATCCACCTAAAGAGATATTTGAACGTCATGTAAAACTTAGATAACGGTTCTTTAAAATGTATGTGCATGTATTGAACTGAAAAATTGTTCATTTGATATTACCTCTGGAAATGGATCTGATGTTACGTACAGACACAATAACGATGAAATATTTCGTAATTTCGCAACAGTGATAGCCAGATGTAAAACCAGTGTGCAATCCTTTCCACCATTGAAACTTATAAAAATATCTTCCGGTTTATATCTATAAATGTAATACCGAAAATACCGATTAATTGGTCTAATAATTATGAGAAGTATTATATCGTTTTCTTGTGGCTAAACTTACGTGTCGTAACATTCTTGTAAAACGTTCAAAGCTTCTTTTACATGTGGTTGCTCATCAGCATCTTTTAAAACAGCCCTTGCATGGTAATTGGTAAACCCATTCTCTAGATTTCGTATTTTTTGAATTGGCAAAGAATATAAAAGTTCTCCCTTCAATTCTAAAACGTCTTCTTTCTTTCCCTCTAATGTAATTCTTGTTAGACAAGACATTGTTTGAGGATAACTACCAATACTGACTTTATTTTTCCAACGTTCCGCGTGTTCGTCCAAAATTTTCACGATAGATAATTCGTTTAAATTAATATCTATATACTCAAAGTGTAAATGACTAGATCCTTTTAATTGTGCTGCTATTGCATCAACAGCAGGCTCGAAATATTTTGGAGAGCCTGGTAATACAAATACATTCTTTGCTTTTATAACTGCATATTTTTCTGAAAAATATTACTTTTAATAAACATATACTCTTTCCTTGAATAAGAGTATTTTGAAAATGTATTTAGTAATTCACTTACTTTGTGAAGGAATATAAATAAGTTCACAGGGTCTTGGTACAATGGCAAGACGTTGAGCTTCTTTTTCATTGGGAAAGAGATTTGTGAGAAGATCTACTAATTCTTCGTGCGGTTCAAGTATTAATCCTAAACCTTTAGCCACACCTTCATACGTTACATCATCATGAGTGGGACCAACACCACCAGATGTAAATACAACAGAAACCTCTTTGGAAGCATCGCATACAGTCTTTGCAATTTCATCTACCTAACACAAAAGGCTACATTATGTGTAGTGAGAATTTAAATATTAATTTCAATGGAACCATATGAAATTTATATTCATATGTTACCAAGATCGAATCTTTTTTAACAAATAAAATGTTTAAACGTAATATTTATAATTATACTTGTCAACGTGTTAATTTTATTATTTTATATGCAGATAATAATAAATTAATACGCACAATATCAGGAATAACTGTTACTTTCTGGAGTTTGATACCAGAATCTCGCAAACGTTTTGCCAAGTAGGATGTGTTTGTATCAATGATTTGTCCACGTAAAATTTCATCTCCTATTACAACCAAGCCTGCAGTATGGACCTCCATCGTTAATACTTTTCCTAAATGAATTAAAATAAAATTAGATAAATAATAATATGATTAAATTTACCTATAATTTTTAAACATACTTTTTATTGTACAATATACTGTAAGGCTTCTCTGTTTAGAAGTTTCTACTGATTATCAAGAGCAATAATGTATGTAGCGGTTATCATTGAATAAATAGAATTTTATTTTTAAGCACTTAACTGTACTTAGATAAGTAATTAAGATAAAAGTTAGGTGATAAGAAGTGACTCCGTGAAACATTGTATCTTTAATTAGATTTATTTTATGTAACAAGATCTATTCAAAGGAAATTTACATAGAATAGAGCTTACAATAGCTTTTTAGTTACATCCCATGAAGTAAATCAATATTACTAAATATTTTCATTTATAAATGTTAATCATATATTAACTGGCTTATATACTATCTTAAGTATTTATTAAATTTGCATTTGTTCAACCAAGGATGTTGTTACATCCATCTGTATCTGTCTACTGTGCTCTTTCTTCTTTTTTCCATGCTTTATATTTTGAACTTTTGTCTTCAATTTAGACCAATGTATTGCTTTTTGTATTTCTTGAAGCTGCCGATCTAGTTGAGCTGATTTTGTTTTATTATTGTTTTTAGCTGATATTTCATCCTTGCAGTCTTTGATCGTTTTTAGATCCAACTATTGAAATCAAGGAGAGTTTCATAAGAAATTGCAACATGTTCACATGAAAGTATTTAAACACTTTCGAATTAAATTTTTTAATGCATTATTTTCAAAATATTTTTCGATCGTAATATTTTAACCGATCACCCTACACGGTTACAAGTATTTTGAAAAACATAATGCAACTTCATTGTTCCAAGTACAAAATATTTAGTTCAAAAGCATTTGAATACTTTTATTAGCCATTGTACTATTAATCGAGCTTATACACTCATTAATTGTAAACACATTATTATTAATACACTGTTTGTAAGAATTTGCTTACTTTTTTCAAATTGCTCACCACTTTTTGTGCTTTTGCCTTTAACTTAACACTACGAACTGTTGCTACTTTGAATACATTCTTGTTCTTCTGGTTTTTTTGCGATCCCCTGTTCCTCCTCATTATTTTCTGCAATGTTATCGCGTACAGAAATATTTTTATTGATTTCCACTTTCAATTTCTTCGTTGCTGGCTCCTCGCCTTTTAAAATATCCTCTGTTAATAGAAACGACACACGAATCATTTCTTTAGATGGAGAAACAGTTCTAACATTGTGTAAATTAATCAAAGAATTATTCAATGCACGACCTAGGTTTTCTTCCACTAACAATTGTCCATGTCTACAAGCATCTTCTTTTTTGTTCGTTTTTACAAAGCAGTATAGATGTACAATTGGTGGTTGACAACACACTGTTTTTACTTCATCTTCGTTAAAACATTCAAGAAACACATCCAAAAATTCAACGGCAGAATTTGGTAAATTCATTACTATATGTTCAGAACCATCTTTATTATTAATTCGTCTATTTAAAATATCATCTTTAATAATGCTTTTTATAAACTCTCTGCCATCCATGTTAAAAAATTTCAAATTACTTTTAACTTTATTAGCGACAGCATTTTTCTGAAGCCATTTATAAGATGCAGGATTTAAATCATTTGCAAATACTTTCATTCCCTTACGCGCAGCAGGAATAGCAAATGGCCCAACTCCAGCAAATACATCATACAAAATATCATTATGTTCCATAAGTTTTATCAAATTTAAATGTTCTGTACCTAATCGAGGATTCCAGTAAACTTGAGAAAAGTCAAACTCATACGTACAACCATTTTCTTTTGCCACTGTAACAGTATTCTTATCGCCTGCAAGGATTTCCATAGTAAATTGTCTAAATGTTGTATCAATAGTATTTGTCTTATTCACAACTGTTCGAGCATTTGAAATTATATCGAGAAAAACCTGTCCAATAATAGTCTTGTATGGTAAATGCATATCACGCAAATTTAAATGCACAATATGACCTACTAAACTGTACGAAGTTGGAACTTCAATCCCTTTGGGCAAAATAGCTTTCAATATATCGTTAACTAACCAATTATCATACTTCAAACTGAAATCCATTATTCCAAAATATTCATATAATCCTGATAGCTGCTGTCTGTCATTTTCTGAGAAGTCTTCAAAATTTTTTATCAATAGCGGATTCAAATAAGCAATAACTTCGTTATTTTCTTTTTGAATTGGTTTGAAGTTTCTTATTTTAAACAAATATTTTTTCAATATTGGTGTTATTTTTGAAATTTTAACATGGTGAAACTTTAAAAATGGTAATTTTATAGTAGTTGTGAATGCTGTACGATCCAAACATGTCATTCCTCGTACTGATTCCGGAGGAACCAGCAAAGAAGTCATTGTGGTGTTATGAAACTGATATGGAGTCCGAAAGCATTGCTTGACTAATGTATTCAATATCCATTTAGACATATATGCACAATAAATATGACATAAATTCCATTACTATGATACCCTACAAAGAAGTTCAAGTTACCATATTTTGATTAAATTATAACATTATACAATTTTATGTACAATTAATATGGTCCATATGGTATGTTGAATTTATTAAACAGGTGGACCTTAGAAAATATGAACGATACATAAAACATCAATTTAAACAGTCGATTACACAAATTTTTATCAGAAAATAAATTATTACATCTGTTTTAATGCTATATCCACTAATAAAAATTATTCACAATACGTTTAAACAATCTGAAATAGACAAAACATTTTCATAAGAAGTATATATTTATATTTTATCTGATCAGTTTTATGTTTTGCTCATGTGTTCTCAGATCTATGCTTTAAATCTCTCATAACAAATACTTATGAGAGTCTGAAGTACTTCAGGAAAGCATTAATATGAGGATACGTGTAAGTATAACGTATTCATTTTTAGAAATAAAATTTCTGTTTATAATCACGCATATTTTACAGGACCATACAAAAATATAAAGATTGGATTCGTTCTTCTTATAAATATTAACCTGTGCTATTGAAAGAAACTAATTATTATTTACCTTTATATATATATCTTGACTTTTTATAAAATTAAAATTCTTTCTGCGCTCACAAAAGAATTTGACAAATATCGAGTAAGGTTAACACGTCCACATGTACTATCGTTTTCTCAACATTCATAAATGTTATGCCATCGAATACGAAAGTCAAGTAATTACATATACGCAAAAATAAATGTATATTGTTCCATAAGTAAAAATTATTTCATATAAGAAGTATTAATAAATTCCATGATTTCTAACAAGCATTGTATAATTAAATAACATTAAATAACAAATATGTAAAGTTGACGTAGATTTTTTACTAAAATTGTAGTTGTAATAATCAACAATTAATAAAGAATAAGACAAAAAAGTGATACAATTCCAAAAAGGACATTTTTCAAAACAATTTAAGAACTGTTAGTAAATTTATGAACGAATTATTTACTAAATTCATAATATTAGCAAAAAGAATGGGCTCTAAGAATCATTTATCAAAACTTATTTTCTAAATTTTTTAAATTCATTAATAATTCAAAATTGGCTTTCTTTTAGATGTTTTATATTTATACATTAAAAGTAATTAAATGCCAATATTTAAAGATCTTATAAAAGAACATTCAGGGCCGTTCCTGTGTTATTCAGCGCCCAGGATCGAAAACAATTCGTTATTATTTAATTAAGAATTTGATATGCAATGTTTACTTTTATATCTGTATATACGTAGTTTTAAACAGTTATCGTGCAAGAGAAATATTTTTGAAGTTTTGTTTTCATTAAATGAAACACAATTGCAAAGTATTTTAAATCATGTATTAATTCAGCAATTACCCCTTTATTGATAATTACTAAATTAGCTCCTTTAATAGCTCGTATCTATACGTATTCTTCTTCAAAAAAGAATCGATCAATTCTGAAAGAATCAAGTAGAATCATTCATCCCTACTAAAATTAACGCTTATCGATTTTAAAACTTATTTACGTAATTGTTTTGTGACAAGTTAAACAGATATTATTTTATTAATATAAAATATACATTGTGCAATATAAAGTCATGAACAAATTGTAATCATTAGACTTTTCCAGTTTCTTACTTTTAACCTCGACCCCGAACAATGTGCGAAGTTATCGTATTATTCGATGGATATTCCACGAAACTTCCGGACGGAACAATGAAAGCAAATTGTTCTTGTACATTAATAAAAGCATCGAAAAATATTATCGTTGATACTATGACGGCTTGGGACCGCGAGAAAATAATACAAGGTATCATTTTAATAACGTTTGCAATTCCTTTATAGAAATTATTCCAACAATTATTCATTTTCAGCGCTTGTTCAACATAATATTACACCCGAGGAAATTGATTATGTCGTTTGTAGCCACAGTCATCCGGATCATATAGGAAACAACAATCTTTTTATGAATGCAGAACATATAATTGGAATCTGTGTCAATCGTGGCGACATGTTTTTTACAACAGATTTGGCATGCGGTGAAGTATTTTTTATGTAATATATTGATAGCCATAATTACTTTTCATTATATAACACATAAAAATTACAATTATTCTGTGTATAGGAGAATATAAACTGTGCCCAGAAGTTAAAGTTGTAACCACTCCTGGCCATACATCAGATGATGTTACAGTATGGGTTGAGAGTATAGTTTCTGGAAAATCTACACATTTTGCTATAACAGGTGTTTATTTTATAAATATATTAATGTTCCAAGTGCTTTAAATAAATTAATCTACATATATTTTTACAAATTTTACAGGAGATTTGTTTGAAAAGGAAGAAGACATTTTAGATCCATCAATTTGGAAAGACCTAGGAACTGAAGAATTACAGAAGACTCAATCGAATATGAGAGCTTCTGTTATAAATTTGGCAGATTTTATAATACCTGGGCATGGACCGATGTTTCGTGTCACAGATAGCATGAGAAAGATTGTTAAAGATCAAATAATTGAATAATATAATATAATAACGTTCTCCGAGCTAGAATAAATTTTGTTTTTCAAGCAGAGGCAAAGGTATTGCTTTCTGTATCTGCTTGAACAGAAGGAGCCTGTGTTATTTCTGACACACGACCAATCGGTGTCTCAAGTTACAAACGAGATATCAAAACAGAAAAGTAAAATTTTTGTATTTTTTATATATTTTATATCTATAAAAAAAGATTGTTTTGATTGAATCTGTGAGTTTGTTACAATGATGATGATATCAACACACAAACATATTTGAATGATTTTAAATTACACAAATAATTAGGAATGGTCGAATAGCATAATAGCATTAGGCGATACCGTTCAAAAGAATCAATACCCAAAGATTGATTATTTTTAAAAAGAATTAAAGAATCGATGGACGAAGAATAAAAGAAGTTTTGATTTTAAATTTGTACATAGATCGTAACTAAGAAAAATTGTTATTTATTCATTTAATTTTATATTAGAATTAGTTTTTATACTGCTATTTAAAATGGAATATTGCGGGAGTATGTGGAGGAGCAATTTTAATCATAAAAATATAAAGACATATTATTCATCAATTTAATTTATTTATAAAACGTGCTATCAAGATTTCGAGGGATGTTTTTATTTAATAAAGTTATGAATGTGTAAAACATTCCTTACGTTTATAAATTATTCCCCTCCTTCCTACTCTCTTAACCCCTCCTCGATGGGTGTTTAAATATTGCGCTAAAAAGTACCGTAAAATAGTGTCGCCATCTAATATCAGGGATTCGTACTGCTAAAATCGTGCCAGGATCACAGAATGTTATAGGAGGTTACGCAGTGTCTTGATTATTCGCTAATTACTCCTTTCCTGGAATTAAAATATGAACTTTTAGAATTGAAGAATATAGTATAGACCCTTGGCAACATTCAAGGACCGATTTTGCTACGCTCCTTGTTCTAATTAATTAGTTATTAGCGATAGATCCCTATAGTGTCGCGTTCAAAGGTTAGGAACAGTATGCAGACTTCCGATATCGGTTAATAACTATTTAATAACGCATGGCATGGTTAGAACAGGTATCCTTGAATGTTGTCAAGGGTCTATACTGTATTCTTCAATTCTAAAAGTTCATATTTTAATTCCAGGAAAGGAGTAATTAGTGAATAATCAAGGTGCTGCGTAACAGGAGTGCCAGGAGTGGGGGGAACCTGTACTCCGGATACCTCCTATATCATTCTGTGATCCTGGCACGATTTTAGCAGTACGAATCCCTGATATTAGATGGCGACACGTATTTCAGAATTTTTTCAATCCCAGCTGTTAATACCGGTACATGTTGTGTACACTCCTAAGTTTGAAAGTTTCTATCAAAACATGAACATCTCGGGTAATATTCTTTACAATAAAATTCGAAGTTTACGTCCTGAGATTTCGAATGCTATTACACCGGAGATATTAGATGAAATCTGTAACGAACCTTTGGTGCAACCATTTTTAGAGTGGTTCTGCAAAAATGTGAATCGCACGAACGTTATTTCAAACGAGGAAGCACAAATGTAATATACGTTTATTTATCACGTATCGATAAATAATTATTTGAGCACTTTAGGAATATTAAATTAATATTTTATCTGTTGATATCTTAGAAAAAAGAAATTACAAGAAACAAACGAATGGTTGGAAGGACCTGAATTAGATAATGCATTGGAAGAAGCTACTAGGGATTGCCCTGATTTATTAAAAATCATTTCTTTTGACGACATGGATATAAGTGACTTGTTTCTAGAATTCAAAACAATTAAACATGCATATAAGGAAGATGAAAATTACATTCATACATTAAAAAATGGAATTCAAAACTTAAAGTAAATTCTTCTGTATATATTTATTTACATTTATTTGTCATTATTATTAACGAATGGAATGTTTTTGTAGAAAATTAAAGACTAAATTGGATGAAGATATTGAGAAAGAAAAAGCATTATTGGATAAAAAACATATTGAAGCAGATAAAGCTTATGATGATTGTTCAATAATTCTTCAAGAGTTTGATTCAAATAATCGTCAGTTTTTTAAAGAAATTGAATGTCTATTAAGCGTATATGGAGATGCAGCTGAAAATGTGGGTAATTTCAAGTAAATTTCTTCAATTTGTGACAATATAAATATTTTTATTCATAGAAAGGAATACCAATACTATGGACCCAAATGCCATTGGAACTTTTCATTAAGAAGGTAGAACTATATAAGCACTATTTAGATGTTCACGAAAAACGGCAATTTGGGAATGTAAATAATGGAGATCAGGAGAAAGATTCTGATTATGTTTCTCTTGTTAACGAGAGTAAAGAGAAACATATAGATAATGAAAAATTACAAGAATTGATGCAGTGCAAAACATAGTATTTAATTTTTTATAATTATAATTAAGTGGGACATGTATTATATACAATAATTTACAACAGTTTGTACTTAATTTTATAGCATTACTAATGCAAAGATGGAAGAAATTACAGCTAAAACACAACAAGAATCAAACAATGCAATGTTACAGTATGTGCAAGATATATACAATTTGGGAAATGTAAAAGTGCCAAGACATTCTCAAATGAGGTATTTAAACATTATTTATATACAACGAATTGTTTATGTGAAGCTATTGTATAAATATTTTTTTGTTTTATATTAAAATTAGGGCAGAAATTTCAGAATTAACCAGGAAGAGAGATTACTTAAAAGAAAATGTTATTCTGTTGCAAGACCACCAATTGATAGAAGTTGTACAACAATTTGCGGAATTAGAAATAATAAAAATTTTGAAACAAAACGCTCAATTGAAATTGAAACAAAAAAGTGTTTGTTTAGAAAAGCTTGAAAATTTTCGATTTCTCGCCCGTGAATGTGGACACGTGCGCGTTGATTTGTTAAATATGTTAATGCAAATGCAATATCACCGACTTAAAATCATTTCCGAATTTGTAGCTGATGCTTGCCACTATCTAACAACAGAGTATTTACTGTCTTCTACAAGATGTGTCAGTAATGAAACATAAAAAGCACTATTCATTAATTGCTTAAGTTATTATTTACAACATAATTGTATTTCTTTTTTGTAGGAAAGTATGCAGCAACAACAGCATGACTATTCTACAGTCATGTCATCTTCATCAAAAACACACAATTCATTTAACAATCTGTTAGTTTCTATGATATACAATGGCGACAATACGCCTGAATTAAATTCTGCGTTAAATAGATACAATGAACTTGTAGATGAAAATAAAATCAAGAAAGAATTTATATTCAAAACATACTTAAATGCCAAAATTCATAAATTAGAAACATCGTAAGTTTTACTTTTTTCATAACGAAAATACATTCTCGCGTGAATATCGTAAGTATTAAAGTGCTATAATTTAGGGAAAATGAAATGAATCTAAACGCAAACGGAACACAAACGGCAACAACGTGCACTCTTAAACCAGTTTCCTATGAAGTTGAAACGTGTTACAATAAAGCATTTGATAATTTACAAAAGGTACAAGCAGATTTAACGAAAGCAAGAAATCAAATGAAAGAGCTTTTGGTAAATTGAAACAAACGTAACATATATACAAACAGAAAATATTATTTTTTATATAATAATTAGAATCCCTTTTTGCAGAAGAACGACGTAAGTTTTGAACGAGAAAAGGACGTGCTTTGGCAATTATTTTTAGCTGATCCGGATACGTTAAAACGAAAATATATGGAACTAAAGCAAATAACTAATAAGTCCTGCTTTGAAAATAGTTTCGAAATTGAATGAAGGAGTCGTTATATGAGCCATACGCAAATCAAAATCAAGAAATGTAAGGTCAGGCGATCTTGAAGGGTAAACAATTTACAATTTACATATTTATTTACAATAAAATTTATTTTATATTGCTCAGACTAAGCAAACGTATAAATAAATACTTTCATTAACTTATACATTATTATCATGATTTATCTAGTTTGTTGTTAATATCAATATTAGATAACATTATACCATTACAAATACTATCTCCTACATGAATGAAAACATATAAAAAAAACTTTCTCAAGCGTAGTATACATATTTACAATATAATCCGTGTATCTTTTGTGTATGAAGTGAAATAAAAAGTTGAGATCTAAACTTAACGTACATATTAATTTATATTTAGAGCTGCCTTGTTGATAAGATTTGTGATTAATAATTACATGTTTTACGTTAACGTGTCATTATCATTTAGTATAAAAACAATCTTTACATTGTATGTACTTTATATTGATATAGCTGTAGCTCTAACAGCTGCACTCAATAAAGGATTTGGGTCTGGTTCTTCTGTTAAAATATTAACTTTCACCCATTCTCGTCGTTTGTTACTTTGTCGCAATGCATCAATAACAGCTTGTACATACAAACCATCTTCGAAAGTTGATGCTGAAAATACTGGCTCTTTTATCCAACCTTTTTTATCTTCAACAGATTGAAATGCTTCTCTCAGTGCAGCGATCATATTTCTTAGCCCTTTGACGTATGGTCTTGGAATAGATTCGGTAATAGGAAATGATACGTCTTGTAGATCATCTGTGTCATGGTATAACATTTCTTCTTGCCCTTTGCGATAACCATACAAATCTCCACCGCGCGCTAGGAGATGATTACCGCCTCCGCATATTAATACCTCTTGGGAAAGCTGACCTTGTAAATGATTGCTTAAAGTTGCTGTTACCAAAGTACCGCTACTCAATTCCATTTGAAAGCTACAAAAATCTGGTGAAGTAACGTGTCTTATTCCATTTATATGGCTTGTAGTTTGAGTGAAAGTACGAACTACTGCATGCACTCTTGATGCACGTTGGCCCATTAAATGAAAAATCAAGTCTATTACATGACTTCCTACTAATGCTAAAATTCCTCCTCCCATTGTATCATCGCACAACCAGTCGTATCCTGTAAAAATATTTAAAATTATATATTGGAATAATCTTAAAACGATTGAAAAATACTAACCATTATGTAATAAACTACCCATATGTACTCTAACTTCGATTACAGTTACCAGACCGTTCAAATATCCTTCCTCTAGAGCTTTTCTCATATGGACAAATGCAGGTAGGAATCTTAAGCTGTGATTGACAATACTTATCAGGGAAGGATAATATTGTGCAGCTCGAACCATTTTTAATGCTTCGCTTTGGCTCAAACCAGCAGGTTTGTCACACACAACATGTTTTCCTATTCCTAACGCTTTTACTGCAATTTGTGCATGCAAACTAGGAGAGCACATAATGAAAATCAAATCAACATCTTTCCTAAGGAGTACATCATCTACTCGGCTAGTGTGAAATGGTATTTCAAGATCAGTTGCAACTTCTGTTACTTCTGCTAATGTACGTCCCCAAATAGCTTCAATTCTAAAGCCCTTTTCCCTCAGGAAAGGAATAATAATCCTGACAATACTTCCTGTACCAAATACTCCAATACCGGGTAATGTCATATTGTGTTGTTGATGTTTATATTTCTCGATGACAATTTGCCCCAAATACTAACATTTGTTCGCCTTAATTTTAATTGTGAAATAATTTTTAATAACTTTACAAAATATTATCAGTATCTTTTAATTTTTAGTTTTTAATATTGACGAGAATATTAATTTATGCCATGCAAGGTGACCAAATCACCGTGATCTGTTGATCTTTGAAACAATGTTGTCGATCTGCCATCTTTTTTGCGCACGCGCGACGCGCGACCCGTCGATGGCGAAAATAATAATCCATCCAACCGAATCCAACGTTAAAGAAACATTAGGAACCAATTTTGGTGAGCACCCGCACGTCTCAGTTACGGGTGAGACAGGGATTTAAACTGGATGTTTAAATAATTAACATTGTGGAATTTATATGAAACAAATGCAGAATGTCCGGGACATTTTAAAAATATACCGGCACAGTTAAGACGTTAAGCGTAATGTCACATGTTGCAATAAATAAGCTCCCCTTAACTTTCCTCTTAATTCGTGCCTGGTAAATGATGTAATAACTATATGATCATAATGATCAGATCATCTTATTGGTCTGCTATGTCCTGGCCACGAGTGTATGGTAGATCTACATAAAATAGCACTTTGTATGTATCTATTTGGGATTTGATTTCTATCAACGTGATTTTGTATACCTCTAGTGTCTCATCTTAGGTGTAACAATAATCATTTGTGTGGTATCTTTTCCTTGCTACGTAAATACTGTGAACATACCTTTTGAAGAGTATTGTGAACGAAACATTAGTTTTCATTTAGTCTTTTTTTGCCATTGATTTTCCGTAAAGTCTCGAGATAAACCGAACATGTACGATGATTACACCATCCATACCCTGCGCTAACCTGTCAGTTTGCGTTGCGCAATTATGATAGGTGTCTGTCACGTCCGTTCCGTTCAATTATCTACTTAAACATGTAAATATGCAATTAATTCATACGAATCAGTGGTCACAGTGCTATTTTTTATTTTAAGTTTTCGTACGAATATAAGTGTCAGAAATCATTAAGTAAAAATGTCGGAGATTCGGAAAAGGCCAATTATCGGTGACGATAAGGTAAATAAACAATTTTTTATTGTTAAGATGTCTTTATTCAACCAAACAACAAGTTTTTTCAGTAAATTGACGTCTATTTTCGATCATTAGATTAAATTAGATACTAGTTGACCTTTGTCTTCCACAGTATTCACATTAAGTAAATTGGATGATGGCTGTGACATATACTAAACTATACCCTTACGATCGCCGCTATACTACTAATATTATTTTTACAACATAAAGATAGGAATAACACATGTATATATATTCTATCATATTTTTTTATGCCAATATATTGAAGATTAAGTTTTATATAGTATGAATTGATTTTAATTTATTAATTGATAGTATTGGCATGAAGTATTTATTACCTCTACCTATAGCATTATTAAGGAAATATTAGCTGTATAAATACTTATGCATAACATCCTTATTTGATTTGGTATTAATTTAAATCATTGTTTACATGTGTTTCATCTTCTTTATTACGATAATGACATATTTTATAACAATGATAATTTTAGATTTGATGTTTTTACAATCCTGTGTCATACAGTTTTTGCTATTGAAATTTTCAGGTATTAAACTCTATCTTTATGAAAGAATTGTCGCAACATTTTGTAAATATTCCAAGTTTCAATAATGGTCCAGTATCAGTGTGTCTTTTGACCTTTGATAAAACTAGTTAAAATGCTTGCAAAACATTGGGATGATTCTCCTATAAGAATATGTCTTATACCTGAAAATTAATAGCTATATGATAATTTCTATATGATTGTTATATAAAATTTTGGACACTTATAAATCCAATAGTATAATTTATGATGTTAATTTTATTTAATTAAAAGGTATAACAATATAGATTTCTGTGAAGATAAAATTATATTTACTATAGTTGTACAGATGAACAATTTCAATAATGTGTTGTATAGAAAGAAGATGTTGAGTCTGAAGATGATGCAAAATTGGAAGTTGATGATTTGGTTAAAAGCTTACAGCAAGGAACAGATCATACCCCACACATTTTGGATTCAGCTCTCTCTGGCTTACCCGATCGGTACAATCTGCATAAATTAACAATAGGAATTGTTTAAAGTATTAAAACAAATTTAAAAATTTTTATCTAAATTCCTAAATATAAAAGGTTTTTAATGTTTTGTAGCTGGAAGAACTGGGTAATTAGAAGTATATTTACCTTGTTTATGATCGCTGGATTTTTCGTTATTATTTATGGCGGACCACTAGCACTGATGGCTACAGTACGTTTTGTATATTAATTTCATAATACGTATGTATATACAAAAAAATTATGAAACAATATTATAAAGTATTTTATGTTTTTAACAGACACTGATCGTACAAGTAAAATGTTTTCAAGAAATTATTAACATCGGATATGCTGTCTATAGAATTCATGGTTCTCCATGGTTTAGATCTTTGTCATGGTATTTCTTAATCACTTCAAATTATTTCTTTTACGGGGAAAATTTAATGGATTATTTTGCCGTAGTGATTAATCGAACAGTAAGTACATATACATAGTTTTAATCTAAGAAAATCGATACAAGAAATTTTTAATATATGTTATTGTATTATTAAATGATTAAATTAACTTATAAAATATATGTATTTGTATGAATATACCTATATGCGGTACTGACATAAAATCAATGAACAAAGCCTCTCCAAGTATCTTTATATACTTTATATGGCTTCTAGTTCTACTTTATGAGGTTTCTATTAAATTAGTACCTATGAAATGGTATTTCTTTAGTCAAATATCAAAACCACAATTTTTTTTTTAACATTTTTTCAGTAGTCCACTATCTTGATAATAACAGTTTATTAAAACTTGGTAGTTTTGAAAATAAATATTGACTACTTGTGTTAAGATAATCTTCTCTAAATGCTGAACTTCTTTTCTTTACAGGAATATTTACGTGTACTTGTTACATACCATCGTTTTATTTCATTTTGTCTTTACATTGTTGGTTTTGTATGGTTTGTACTATCACTTGTAAAGAAATATTATATGAAGCAATTTTCCCTATTTGCTTGGACACACGTCGCTCTACTTATTGTTGTAACACAAAGTTACCTTATAATCAAAAATATTTTTGAAGGGTTGATCTGGTATGACGATTATTTACATATATTAATATTTTCTAATAATTATTTTATGCTAATATATATTCATTTTGGTTTAGGTTTATTGTTCCAGTTAGTATGATAGTAATAAATGATGTAATGGCATATATGTTTGGTTTCTTCTTTGGTAAAACACCTTTAATTAAATTGTCACCTAAAAAAACTTGGGAAGGTTTTATAGGTGGTGGTATTTCAACAGTTATACTTGGCTTAGTGGTAATGTTATGTTTTAATTTTTAAATTAATTATCGAATAGAATTGCACTTTCGTAAACACAAAATTCTAAGAGAAAACTCGTTTTAGATATCATATGTCATGTGCCATTACCGCTACTTCGTCTGCCCTATTGAATATAGCGTGGCTTTAGGACGAATGACTATGGATTGTGAACCATCCTCCTTATTTCAACCTCAAGAGTATAATTTGCCCAATAGCTTGCAACTTGTATGGAAAATGGTAACACGTTTATAAGTTTAGAAATGCTGTTCGCGTATGATGAAAGTATGTAATATAGAATTTAATGTTATACTATATTTTACAGATTAGTGGAAAGTCTACTTTAACTCTGTATCCATTTTTACTCCATTCATTATCAATGTCAGTATTTAGTTCTGTAATTGGACCATTTGGAGGCTTCTTTGCCAGTGGTTTTAAGAGAGCTTTCAAAATTAAGGTAATTTCTCTATTTTGTATACAATTTATATGATAAATAACAATATGCTTCATTTTATATAATCGATATAGGATTTTGGAGATGTTATTCCTGGCCATGGAGGAATAATGGACAGATTCGATTGTCAATATTTAATGGCAACATTTGTAAATGTCTATATTTCTTCATTTATTCAAACTGCTTCACCTCAAAAACTTTTACAACAGGTAAAACATCAGAAATTTTTAAATAAAATCGCATGTTATTTACATACTTTGACATTCTAATCTAAAATCTCAAAAGAGTACAAAATTATTTTCTTTGATTTTGTACATGTATCTATTTTATGTAATATAGGTATTTACCTTAAAACCAGAACAACAGTTACAGTTATTTCAAACATTAAAGGATTCTCTACAAAACAGGGGTTTGTTAAATATCTGATTGATGTCCCAGCATCTATAAAACGATGAATAATAAGGATTTACTTTTAAGTAGCAGGAAAAGTTAGGAAAAACTGCTTGTTGTCATTTATAACATCTGTCCGAATATTGTGTGCAACGTATATTTATACAAACAGCATTAACAATATTAATCAACTATATGTTAAATTAAATTATGACGGTAAAGTTTATTTTGTAATTAGAAAATTAAGGAACATGCCATGCAACATTTGCAATTTTTTTTTGCATTCCGTAACAAACAGTCCATTTTCTATTGAGCAAAAATTTGTATTAAACTGTGATGATGATAGAAATTCGACCAAGCGTTTCCTTTCTATCAATTAAACCAAAGAATGTTGAAGGTACTGTGCGTTATAAAAAAAAAAAAAAAAAAAGACTTCCAAGTATTGATAAATGTTCGTTTTCTTTTTTTTTAACAAATTACAACATAATATTAAATTTATCAATGAAAATAAATTTCATAGTGTTCACTTCAAATCAGATGTATTTACTTAAATTAATCAGATCTCAATATATTTTTAAACTGGAGTTATGCATTTAAGATTCATAATAATAGAAATGAATGTTTCATAAAATCTATTTTATTCATATAGTTTTAAATAGAAAATAACATTTAACATTTAGTTTTATTTAAAAGAATCAGTAAACCTCTATATTTTTTGACAGAGTATTATGAATTGTATAATATTAATTTTCACGTAGAGAGTGTTTCCATAGATTACTGTCAATAGTTTACACATTGTGTATTTATTAATCTACTTAATATTAATATGTACTATTTAATGTTGTTAACAAAAATCAACTAAATGAATTTTAACATTTTTCGTATAATCAGTGTCATGTCAACATTCACATTTCTTTGTCGGTATTAATTTCCAAATTAACTTTCTCTTTGAGAAAACATATTCCAGATTTAACAAAACACAACATTGTGATAAATAGAAGTAAATTACGGTGTTTTTATTTGATTAAATTTATCTGTTTAACAGGTAGATGTTACTGTACATCATGACACTGAACATTACTATGTTTTCATTGTATACATGAATCTATAAAGATAATAAGATGAAAGAAGGTAACTTCTGCTTGCTTTTAATTTTATTATAAGACATTTTATTACTAATAAAAAATAAGGAAATGATTAAACCCTTTATGAAATGGAAATGTAACTGTTTTCCACGGTAGTTAACTTTTTATTGTAACATTTTTAATTTTGTTTACTTAGCTCGTCGCAACTATTTGTCTCGTCGTATATAAAAAATGGAAAAGTAAAACAATTTTTGAGATTTACTTCAAGAATTAAGATATTTGATTGCTGTTAAAATATTGAAAAATGTTATCGTAAAATATTGCGTTCCAAGTTATTCCATAGTTTTATTTAAAATTGTGCCAATTGTTCGTAGAGGTAAGCAAATGTTTAAAAGTATGTTATATGATCGTCTCGAAAATGTCAACATGGCACAACTAATAGTATTTTTGTGCGATTACGTTACGTTTCCAATTGAAATTTTATATGTTTGGTAGAATAAATTCACATATGATTTATGAACAAATTATATAATGTATGTAGTTTCAAATTAAATATTTGTATTTTATCATCAGATGCTTATATATTATAAGAAATGTTTCAATGTTGGAAATATAATGTTGGAGTAACTTATATGTGTGTACAAAATGAGAGAGAACAGTAATAGGTAAATGTATGCATATTTATTTAATAGAAAACAATAAAGTACATATGTTTAGATGAAAACCTTGCGAATTAACAAATATATTATTGCAACTGAAGATGACTTAATTGCTAATACATGGTATATATTTGTGTAGTAAAAGGAAATAAAGAAAATTCTTCTGAATATTATATTTTGGTATATTGATATTTTATTTTTTTAAATATGGAAACCTGAGATTAATATAAATAATTCTAAACATTGATTATTCAAATTTGAACCGTTTGAATCCTTTTGCAATACAATATTGGTTCCAACTTAATGGAAGTATACGTACAATAGAAACTTTAAATATGTATTTTCATATGTTTATTAAACAACTATTGCAGAAATTCCCTACTGTTCTTTAATTATGTATCTTTTCTTATATATTTAACTCTATGTATTTTGTTGTCATACCGTATTTTTCAGTAATTTTTTATATTTCTTTTTATATCAACGTATATATACTATTTTTCTACTTTATTATTTTTCAGTATTTAATTTTTCGAAAAGTCTAAATCATTAAAAATAACATTAAAAATTTGTAAGAATATTATTACCTCTTTTAGGAAACTCCACCACAGAACAAAACAATCGCAACAAATCTTATCTAAACGATAACTTATCACGTTCTAGGTATTTCTTGTACCCTAAATCGTTACGAAGACTTTTTTAACTTGAATCTTTAGTAAACAAATTTTACATTCAAATTAATAGGAAATACTATAAATTACACATCTACCTGTTTTTATTATTATACAATTATTGCATGTATATATACATACAAGCACAGTGCATGTGCAGTTACATTGAACAATTGTTGGTATTCCGTAACGCGATACCTTGATTTTGACTGTATTCACTCTCTATTGATATTTTGCCGTCGACAATTTTACGACAATGAGTAATATGTACGTACGTAGATAAACATTCGGTTGAGTTTTTTGAAATTTGCGGTGTTTTCGAAAAATTTTACTTGACATGTCGACCGATCATCATGGTGGAAAGGGTTACACACCCTTACCACAAAGTATAAGCAACACGGATACCGAAGACGAAGAAGATTGTTTGGCTCAACAAAATGAAGCCCCTAAGGGACGTACTGACGATACGCTAACAGTAAGTTGAACTTGCAAGGAATTCTTCTTTTTAGTAATTTACGATTAATAAAACAATAAATGCGGGATAAAGGACATTTAAAAGTAAGTCGGTAGTTTCGTATGTGTACATCTTTTTTGGTAATAGTCATAATCATATTAGCGTTACATTAATAAAAGAAATATAATTGTTAAATAAAAAGAAATGTTAATGATACATTATAAATTAAAAAATTATAGGAGACAACAACAATTCATGAAAATGGAGCCTATTATCCATTAGACGAAACAAAAAATGTGGCGAATCGAATGAAAAATGGACAAGATATGCTTAAATATTACAGAGATGATATACCTATAATGGTAGTCGAAGGAAATGAACAAAATGACTTATGGAAACGACGCGATATGTCTCTTCTTCGACGATTTTGTTTAGTCACTTCTATATTGTTATGCGTTGTAACAATAATTATATTTCTGTATGTTTTACCTTGTGACAATTCGGTAGTATGTCCTTCGATTATGGAACCTCAATCACCAATATCGTGGGATAAGACTTTGCGAGGAATGGGTAAGTTTGTTAAAACATACATGTTGTATTTAATAGTTATATATTATTGTGGATAAAACAATTAAATTAGACGAGTATAAGGTGTCTTAAAATTATGGGACAAGTCAAAACATACAAATTTAATGCTTGAAAAGGTTATTAACATTACGATTCTGCATATTAAGTTTCAATTCACAATATTGATTGTTACAGGAAAAATTATTTTAGATAACTGTATTTCATTTTAAAAATGATTATGCATATTGATTACACAAATTGTTAGATATTGAAAGGAAATCAGTTACAAATATATATACATATATATATTTTTACATATCAAGAATAAATAACGTGCAAGCAATGAGCATGACAGCTAGCTAGCAAGGAGCGAGCATGGCAGCTAGATAGCAAGGAGTGCGCTAGGTATCTAGTTGGCAAAGAGTAAGCTAGGTAGCTAGCTAGCGGGCAAGGAGTGTGCTAGATAACGAGCTAGCATTGAGTGTGCTAGATATCTAGCTAGCAAGGAGTTAGCTGCGTACCTAGCTTGCAAGGTGTGAGCTAGGTAGCTAGCATGCAAGCAATGAGCATGACAGCTAACTAGCAAGAAGTGTGCTGGGTAGCTAACTTGCAAGGAGTGAGGTAGCTAACGAGCTAGCATAGAGTGTGCTAGGCAGCTAGCTTGCAAGGTGTGAGCTAGGTAGCTAGCATGCAAGCAATGCGCATGGCAGATAGCTAGCAAGGAGTGTGCTAGGTAGCTAGTTTGCAAAGAGTGAGCTAGTTAGATAGCTAGCAAGGAGTGAGCAAGGTAGCTAGCTAGCAAAGAGTGTGCTAGGTAGCTAGCTAGCAGACAAGGAGTGAGCTAGATAACGAGCTAGCATTGAGTGTGCTAGATATCTAGCTAGCAAGGAGTGGGCTACGTAGCTAGCTTGCAAGGTGTGAGCTAGGTAGCTAGCATGCAAGCAATGAGCATGACAGCTAGCTAGCAAGAAGTGTGCTGGGTAGCTAACTTGCAAGGAGTGAGGTAGCTAACGAGCTAGCATAGAGTGCGCTAGGCAGCTAGCTTGCAAGGTGTGAGCTAGGTAGCTAGCAAGGAGTGTGCTAGGTAGCTAGTTTGCAAAGAGTGAGCTAGGTAGATAGCCATCAAGGAGTGAGCAAGGTAGCTAGCTAGCAAGGAGTGTGCTAGATAGGTAGCTTGCAAGCAGTGAGCTGTGTAGCTAGTTCGCAAGGAGTGAGTATGGCAGCTAGCTTTCAAGGAGTGAGCTAGGTAGCTAGCTTGCAAGGAGTGAGCATGTCAGTTAGGTAGCAAGGAATTATGCAAGTTTAACAATTGATTATATATTGTAATCTCTGATTAGCTATAATTTAAATAAAAAATATTTAATGATTCATGTATTTTGGTAACAAAAGTATTTAAATGTTTTTAGAACTACATGGTCCTATCTCTATTATTCGCGGAAATCCATCGAATCTTATATTTCTCGTTCGCGGGCAACGATACAAAGGGAATGATACAAGTAAAGATCAAAGACAAATATCAGCAAAAGGAGGAGGAATTATATCGATGCAAGGAAATAGTGGTTTGCCGCTGTGGCTGGTTCGTTTAGAAAGACCACCCACTGAAATTGACTGTATTTCAGTTGATACAGATCGATCTGGAAAACCAGATTGCATAGTTGCTGGTGATCAAGGCCTCTTGGCTAGTATCGAACCTATTGCAGGCACTATACATTGGAGCTCAAAAATCCATACATTTAATAAACTACCTGTGATTTTATCGGATATTGATTCAGACGAAGTTAACGATTTCTTAAGTGTAGAAGTAACAATAAAAAACACGTCTAATCTTGTTCTTTTATCTGGAAGAAGTGGTCATCTTTTAGGACGTTACTCGCCTGGAAATTGTTTATCAATAGATATATACAGCCTTGTTTTTAATAATACTATATCTTATGCCTGCTATGACAATAATAGGGAAAGTAAGTATCACGTTTTCGTACTACAAACTAATTGAAAAATAAATTCAACATTACTCTTAAAAATTTTAATAAATTATTTCATTTCTTTGCAGTTGTGATCAGAACTATGACTTTTCTAGAATCAGTTCGTACCATGAAATTATCAGAAACACATAAGCAACTCGTAATGAAGTCAACGTTTCATTTCTTTAAAACATCAAAACTCGATGATGAAAACTATACTTGGAGGCCTATACCGTATTATTACGTATCTATAGAGAACGAAGGGACATGCCCTGGAGAATTTTGCAAAGCTAGCGTAAATTTAACGTTACAAAAATTTGGGAACCAGTCGGTAACAATATGGGATCATGTTTGTCCTAATTCTTTTGTGTCAAAACCAGCCTTCTTATACATGCCCGAAGAACCTTATACTATTGGTTTTGCGATTAAATTTTGGCAATGGGCCGACTCAATACCTGAATATACAAAGACAGTGTCTGGTATTACAGAAAGAAGATTAAAAGAGGAGGTATTAATAGTTTTTGTAAATTATACAGATGTACGTATGGAAACGAGTCAAAGTGATATCACTCAGTTGTGTCAGGGTACAGATTGTCAACCGAATGTGAACTCGCGTGCTTATTTTAGTTCGATTGAAATTGATTCTCTCAGCGAAGACGGATTCCCAGAATTAATAACTTATTGGTCCTCGTATGATGTAGAATCACCGGAAGTGTTGACATCCAAGGTGCAAGTTGTAAAATTAGATTCAATTGTATCTAGTTTACCGCGTATAAATGTTTAACGTTCTTTTGTACGTTTGTTTAACAGCTGCGTTTGTTTGTAGAACTACTCATTGCCCAGTTATACCAAATAAGATTAATGAATATCTTTACAACGAAACGAAACGAAAATATACTCGTCTCGTGAATACATTTAAAGTATACTTATTATTAATGGTGTTTGGCCATAAATCCATTAAGACTAGTCAACATTTTAGCAGTAACGAAATTATGATTTTAGACGTCGCCTAATTTATCATCAAATAATTTCTAAAACAATGATTCTCCTAATAAGCGGCCATTGTTAATGTCTACATATTTTAAATGAACACTTAATGGTGCCTTGCAAAAGCTATATAAAAAAAATCATAAGCAAATAAATGAAATTTAAACTTGCAAAAATACTTGCATGTTATTAGAGGACGTGTTATGAATTTTATATGTTTAACAAGGTTCTGAATGAAATAGCAAAGTTCCTTTTCCAATATTACTCACCGGTGTATATGAGATTTTTTAATACAAAATGTATTCAGCTATTCCGAATGAATTCTGTTTTCCCGAAATAAATAGAGCTTATTGCACATAAATGCTAGTGCAGTGTCATAGAAGTTCAATAGTAAACTAAAATCTTACTCTAATCATATATTATTTTATTTTATTCTAGTCACGTTTGTATTACTTCATTATGAACATACTCAAATCATAAAATAAAAGGTACTAATTGTGTATGGTTCGATATATTTTCTTAGGAAAATTAAATTTTATTAAATGTACAAAATGTATAATTTTCTTTCTTATAATAAAACACGTTATGAAAGTAATTACCGTGAACATGATGTTTATACTCGAAATATTAAATAAATAATGAGTCGCGACGAGCACTCGCAACCCCTTTCAACAAATTCAATTCTACTCTTTTACTCGAATCCCTCCTAACGACGTAAAATTAAAATTACATTAAAATTCATTTCGTTCTTTGGACTCTACGTACTATGTTAATAATATAGATTCATGAACGCGCCTTCATAAGCCTACCAAACAAAAATTTCATTTTTTTTAATAGTTAAAATATTATCAGGGAGTCTGTGTTACGTGCAGGCACAGACGAAGCCTCATATACCTCGTCTGTGATTATATCAAGAAACAATTTTAAATTCCCAAGTTTGTCGTGGAATAGTTCGTTATTTTCAGCGATAGATGGCGCTTATTTTCCGACCTCGAGCCCTCTGGTGCTAAAACGCCCAAGCTTGTCGAGAAATCCATCTAGCGTGGGTGTTGCGAACTATTCCACGACAAACTTGGGCGTTTTAGCACCAGGGGGCTCGAGGTCGGTAAGTAGGCGCCATCTAGCGTTGAAGAAAACGAACTATTCCACGACAAACTTGGGCGTTTTAGCACCAGAGGGTTTGAGGTCGAAAACTAGCGCCATCTATCGTTGAAAATAGCGAACTATTCCACGACAAACGTGGGCGTTTTGCCGTGGATGGCCGTGCAAATCATGTACCATCGATGGGTCACGCTTTCTTTAACTCGTAACTTATACGGGATCGGTTGGTAGACAGTCTAATGGAAATTGGAATTTTTCTCTCGCTATACTCCTCGTCGCTCTAATATAAACGTATACAATGACGCGTGATAAGTAAACGAACCTTCTTTTCAAATTCCCAAGCAATAATTGCAATAAATGGTCCGCTAGTCTCATTTCTGCAGAATATATTTCAAAAATTTTACACTCTCGAAACGCTTCTGAAACGGATCATGAAAGAGACTCCAATATCTCTTATAAATATCGCAATGAACAATATGACGATAAAGTATATATAACAGTATGTATGTACAGTATCAATTTTCTATTTGCGTCTCGTTCGCCGGTTCGTGGATCGTCATGGCAGGTGGTTGGTTAGCACGCCACCGAAGGAAATAGCGCGGAGGAATAGGAACTTGACGACTGCAAGTGTGAGTGCACTTGCGCGAGTAATTATCGAGCGACGCGTACAGCATGTGCCCAGCCGTCTCTGGAGGATTAATTAACTCGTTCTGCTAGCTGGACACTGGCTCATTATGTGCATCGATGAGCTAGGTTGCTTTCACGGCACTCCCTGTCTCCATGCATACGCGCGGGCAGCTTAGCTTACGTGCCTCTACCTGTCGCGAACTATGCATCCGTACCTAGGTAAGGTGGAATTTTAAACCGGTGCACGGCCCACATTCAGATCGTCATCGGTCCAGCGTCGATAATTCTTTCATATCGGGTGGATGCAGCAGGGGACTCGAACTTGCACTTTTCCATTTTGCACGTAACAACCAATGTACGTAAATTCCGATATTAAATGCTATGGCCAGCCCGCGAATTCCTGGAAAAATGATCCCTTATGACGCAGGCGGCCCTTCGTACGGAGAGAAAAAAAGCAAAGGACCATGCTGCGATTACGGTTTCTGGCTTGATTAAAAGTCTATCCCGTAGTAGAGGCGATATTGATTTTAGCCTATGCCTTTAAAGCGGCTACGCGAGTTCCATGAATTAATGTAAAAGCGTGGGCGCGTCCTCCGTTGCTTCGACGTTCAACGGTGAATTTGTCCATGAAAATTACCCGTGGCGTCGTTCTCAGCTTTGCAAGAATTCAAGAAATCCCGAGATAGCATGTAAACTTGATCTTCTGGTTACTTGTAAGAATTGGAAAAGGTAGGGCTATGGTGTTTGAAATTCTGACACTTTCCCCTCGAATAAAAGGCACGAAGAGAGGCAAGGCGTCGCGTAGGAGAGTGGACCCTGGCGACGAGCGCCAGGCCCCGTTGTCAACCACCCCCGAAGGCCCTTGAAAAGTCTTCGTCAAGAGGACTGAGTGGGAACTTTTCGCCAAGGATATAAACATTTGCTCAGGCTAGGAAAGACACGTCCATGAAAATTACCCGTGGCGTCGTTCTCAGCTTTGCAAGAATTCAAGAAATCCCGAGATAGCATGTAAACTTGATCTTCTGGTTACTTGTAAGAATTGGAAAAGGTAGGGCTATGGTGTTGGAAATTCTGACACTTTCCCCTCGAACAAAGGGGACGACGAGAGGCAAGGCGTCACGTAGGAGAGTGGACCCTGGCGACGAGCGCCAGGCCCCGTTGTCAACCACCCCCGAAGGCCCTTGAAAAGTCTTCGTCAAGAGGACTGCGTGGGGACTTTTCGCCAAGGATATAAACATTTGCTCAGGCTAGGAAAGACACTTCCTTCTGAACGATTGACTGCGTCGCATCGTTCGATGCATAACGGCCACATCAGGAGTCATCATTGTTTATTCGAGTTTCATTGCTCCCTTACAATGGGACGTATGATTTGATTGAAACAACAATAATCAATGGTAGAATTTGTTAGAAACGTTGAAATAAATAAATGGCTGAAGCGGGCCATGTGATTCTCCTTGGCGCGTTTTCCCCCTCTTAAGGGGGGACCTCTATGTAGAAATCCGAAATTAAGCCGATTTTCAAGAATTATTTCGAAGGATAAAGAATTAATAAATATTTGTAAGGTTTTGAGGACTATTTAGAATATACTTCAATTTCATTTTGCAATTTTTTTTGTTCAAATAAAATGCAAAATGGCGGAGATACAGCATGATTTGCTAGAAGCGTCGCAAGAAGCCAAAACTGAAAGCGAAACTCCAGATATATACAATCGTCACTGGAGATGATTTTGGTAACAACGTGAGACGATTAGGAAATCCAACAGAATATGATTTATTTTACTCTAACAACGGTTCGATCAACATCGAAGCCTGGCTTGCATCTGACTTTTCTTCAACGTCGACTTGTTTGCCCTGTCAGTGATATCGACACGAAGGAGTTTAAAGATCACGACGCGATAAAACATACGTACACCCGTCGATATACGATCTTGCGTCGAGTTCACCCTCAAGGGGCGCCGCGGACAGATAACTGGGCTGGAGGTGGACTGCATAAATTCGAGGATTGCAATTGGCGCCCGAATACTATTACGATTCAAATTATGGAAATCCCACGGGGTGTACGTAATAGTGAACGGCGCGTGTACGTCGAGCATGAGCGGATTTATTTCTCAGAGCCCCGCTCCACACCCCCCCTGCTCTCGATAGCGATGCCGCTGTGGTATTCGTCTCTCCCTGTGTGTGGTGGCTGGCTTTTTTCCCTCGCTCCTTTTCTCTATTCGTTCGTTCACTGGTCGGGAAACAAAAAACCTCGTCCCCTCGAAAAACGGGGAACCGTGGCGGCGGGGCCGGCAGTGGTGGCGCACGATAAAAGGATATCGCGATCACCGATTCTAATTCTATAATTCCGTAGCTTTAAGCCAGGTTCGAGTGGCCAAGTCTACACGATGGAATCCACGTACGACAATTTTATCCCAATCTATGTCACACGCCTTGCATCATCCCTCTTTGAACTCCTCTTTTGTACCGGAGATTACGAACTACCGGCGCAGAAGACGTGTTGGATGACCAATAGGCCAAACATCGATACGTCATCGTCTGTTAGTCACAAGGGTTGTTAGTCACTAGGTCCAGAGGTGCCAGAAAACCACCGACGGTGCCTTACTCACCTCTGCATCCCTCTGCTGACCACTGCTGACCTTTGTTATCAACTTCTGACACGATGTATAAGATTATATATATATAATTTAACAGAATTCTATGTCTTCTCATCATTTTTACCTTTCTTTTCCTCTCCAAATCATTGCCCTAGTTTTAAGAGACCGTTTTTCCGGTTAAAATTCGATTCCCAAAGTGTCCAGCTCTCGTACTTGCTGCCGAAATAAAAAATTAACTTTTCAACAAGTCCTGAAACAATTGGAAAGCCCTGAAACAACTGGAAAGTCCTGAAACAGCTGGAAAGCCCTGAAACTCCTTGGAAAGTCCTGAAACAGCTGGAAAGCCCTGAAACTCCTTGGAATTTTGGGAATCCCGAACCAGCTGGAAAGTCCTGAAACAGCTGGAAAGCCCTGAAACAGCTGGAAAGCCCTGAAACAGCTGGAAAGTCCTGGAATTTCTTGGAAACGCCGAAAATTCTTGGAAACCCTGAATTTTTAGCAAAGTTCTGAGTTTCAGGACTTCCTAGTGGGTTCAGGGAAACCAAGGAGTTTCAGGGAGTCTTATAACTAAGGTAATGATTTGGAGAGGAAAAGAAAGGTAAAAAATGATGAGAACACATAGAATTCTCTGTAATTATATCATTTATTGCTATAGATTTACATTATACAATGTTTTAATACATATATATCATGTCAGAAGTTGTTAACAAAGGCCAGCAGTGGCCAGCAGTGGTCAGCAGGAGTCAGCAGGGGCCAACAGAAGCCAGAAGGGGCAAGCAGTAACATGTAGTAATCGTCACACGTTGCTGGAAGCATCGATGGTGGTCAGCAGTGGTCAGCAGTGGTCAGTGGAGGTCAGGAGAGGCCAACAGAGGCTGCGAGTGGCTGGCAGTAGCCAGCAGTAATGGTTATACGTATCAGAAGTGATATCTGAAATGATATATCAAAAATCAGTAAATCAGTAAATTTCCAAGCGTTATATCTTGAAAACTAATAAAAATCGGGTGAATAAATTGCAGGTTAATGAATTCGTCTTGAAAAACACTATCGCATGATCCAAAGAAAAATCTATAGTTCCATTTAAAAAACGAAACTTCACCATCGTATCTTTGAAATTAATAATATAAACAAAATTTTCGATCACGCCAAAATAAAGATCCTATTTTATCCTGCAATTTCCGTATAAACAATTTTTTCGTATCATCAATAGTTGTTGAAATATCGCAACTGTCACACAGAGGGGTCGTGAGAGCGCTTGTGAGAGCGCGATCCCTCTGGTGGCGAGCATAGGAGGCGACGCCACAGTCCCCAGACCGCAGGGCCCAGGGTCTCAGAGTCCCACAATAAGTCTACGGGTGTTAACGCCTTGTCCAAGAGTCAAATTCCATTGCAAATTCCGTTATTCTTCATTGAGTTCAACGTAAATGAATAAACTCTTACAATACAAAAGGAGTTTATTCATTTACTTGGCCACCCGGATTCCAACAGATGCGAAATTCTGAGCGCGGATAATTCGAACATCGATATCAGAACCGATCGCTCGGGAAGCTTGGTTCATTGATTCCGCGACATGGAGAACGTGTCTAGTTGCGTACACGGTGAGAGCCCGAGAACACCGTGTCGTCTTATCGGGATGATTTAAAGGAGGATACGATGTATATCGCGCGGAAGAAATGCATCACGGAACGTACAAGTACGTTTGGTGGATTTATGGGGATCGTCGTGAAGCATTTCTAACCCAGGGGTTCCCTGAAAACCCGCCTGGAATTCAGAGACTTATTCCCGCTTCCGTGTTGTTGCTCGGGGCAACTTTTCTCCCGAGTTTGTCTTCCACTGACTCTTCGTGTCTGGGATTCAATTTACGGACGGATACGACGCGCGTATATAGAGTCGATGATTAGCTACGGTATCGTTCAATTTAAAACTGCACACGAATCGCAGACTATACCAAACATTACGGAATTGGAATAGTTTTGGAGATACAGGACGAGTAAGTCTGTTCCAGACTGCATTCTTCTTCGTGTTGTCGATATTGAATGGTACACGAACTGTTCCTAGAAAGTTCAAAGTATTCTCGATGCTGATTGTCGTATTTTGACTTGACGACGATCGAGCCCAGCTGCGACTTGAGAGGAACACCTCCATTTTCCCATCGTTCTACACTGATTTGGAACAATACAGCGACTACTAATACCACCCTGATGCGTGCTCCATAGTTGAACGTCGACCGCACCCTTGCACAGGGATGGCGAACGAGGAGAAATAGACGATGAAAACGGAGACAGAGACAACAGGATATCATCGGAAGGAGAGAGATGGAGCGGAAGAGCGAAGGAGAAGCAGAAAACCGGCATAAATCACAATTATAATCAACGTGCTCGAAAGTTACACCAGGTTTCGTCCCCTTTAGCCCCCGCGAGTCGTGGCTGCCGGCGTCGCATGAAAATTTATTGTCCAACTTCGGTTTCCTTCAAGGTCGGTCCCGCTGCTTTGCATACGTCGCTTCTTCTTCTCTTTTTCGTGCGTTTCCCTCGGTAAAGCAACTCCTTTGCGTTGTATTAGTTGCATTTCCCTAGCGGAAGAACACTGGGATCAGAGGGGTGAGAACAGGAAATAGAAAGGAGAGTTTGGTCTTCTTGGATGCGTACCTCACACGCCTACTTAAATTTGTGTGAGTAGTCAGGGGTTGCTTAGAGAAGCAAAGACGATGTAATGTTCGTTAACACTTTTATTTACAAGAAATCAAGCTGGTAGCTGACGAGACTCTTAGAATCTACTCTGACTGAGCGTTGGATAAAGATTACGATCGGTTGTTGTTATTTTGTGGAAAGGGTGAGCTGGATGAAGTCTTACTGGTCGGTTGTGTCGAGGGTGGATTAAATGTTTGAACATTTTGGGGAAATTTTGGCCGTTTAACTGGCAGGTAATGTTTATTGGAGTACTTAGCACGTGATGTGCAGCTGTCGAGGAACTCTAGGTTTATGGGGACGGTTCTGGTCGCAAAATTACTGGATTGTGGTCCTAAAAATGCTTGATTGCTGGGAACTTTTGTCAGCTACCTGTGTTGGGCTCAAATGCTCTTTGTAACATGATGTCCTGTTCTTAAAATATTTCGCGTGCAAATCACCGCGTGCACACGCTAATGTACAGCCACGTGCACGCGAGTTCCAGCGCTTCGGGCAGCTTCGAGGATTAGAGAAAGAGGGCGTATGCGACCCTCTCCTTCTCGCTCTCGCAAACAGCTGAAATCCGATTTCGCGTCTCGTGCGAAAAGGACAGTGAGATTACGAGACGAGCAAGTTGAAACAACGAGCGACCGTGATAGAGTAATCGTAGAAAGGAAACGTCGATTTGCAGCCATTGTTGCTCCATCCTTGCTATAAGTTGTCGAAGCGACGAGCTTCGAGACATTATCAGTCTCGTAACCGCAGTGGTAACAATGCCGATGGAAAAAGTTATTAATGGCTCGGATTTGACAGGTCCTTCGCGGCCGCACAAAACTTCCCGGGGATGAAGAGAGGCGCGAGAGTCGTTAAGAAAGATTTTCCGGCCGCTTCGACTCGGCTCCTGAACAGCCCACAATGACGTCGACGACAGAGACGATGGCGCAAGGTCGTAAAGTGACGAATGAGCAATCAGACTTGCAGGGTCTCCACGATCAAAGAGAATTCCCTTCGGTGCGTAATCTGGAAAACGTAACGATCGCCGTTCGTAGTAAAATGGCTTCTTATCGCTCAAACTGCACATCGAATCGAATCGATCGGGGATATAAAATAAATGGAGATTGGAGGACACGGAGCCAAGTGTCTTTGAAGCGAGAACTTCTATAGAACGTGTGAGGTAGTCTTGGGATACGCTCCGATTCGTGACAAAAGAAATATAATCTTTCGTATGTATTTTAGTTGAAATATTTAGTGACTCTATCTGTACCGGAAGCACTTTACATTTTATTTTTTGTTTAAAAGTTATCTCGATCGTCGAAAAGAGTTACGACAACGCGATTCGAAGAAGAGTATAGTTACGAGGTAATTAAAAGAATGACGAATCACAAATTAATTGATGGCAATTAGCCTACGGGGGACGTATAATTGTCGTCGGTAAATTGAATTTCAGGCCAGACTACTTATTACTCTGCTTAACGATGTAACAAGTTCCATGGAATTAATCTGACGTTGGTCTCTTATTTGCTCGCAGAGGTTGCACCGCCGCTTTCATGATTTTCAGGAACGTACCTGAAATAATTCTTAGCAAATCGATTATCGCGACCTGCTCTAAAATGGATGATCAACCTCGAACTGTCGCAAGACGAATGACAATCGTCTTTCACCAGATACTCGGAAATTCGCTTTCACGACTCGTTGATGAATTATTTTAGTGGCGAACAATTGATATACCCTTAGTTACACAGCTGGAGCATATTAATTTTTCGAAAAATCGTTAAAAATTTAACGTTATCTCTTCCCTTTAAGAGAAAGAACCAAAGCAAAAGAAACAAGACAGTGTCTACGTGTCGGAGGTGTACGCGTGCCGCGCGTAACGTAGGGATAATTTGAAATCAATAACGAGGTGGAAAGGTAGTCTTTCGTCTCTTTGCAAAGGGCAACAGTCAAACAGTATTATCGTCGAACGAAAGAATCGACTACCGGCTCTTCAAAGAGTCAACTTATCTTCCCGTCGAGGGGGCGGGGGAGGGGGCTGACTGGCAACGGATAAAAAGGGCAGAGCGGAGTGGAGAAAGAGGGGTGTAGGAAGAGAAGACGCATAAATGCGAACCGATACATAGCGAGGCTCCATTTTACTGGATCTTCCTGTTGGTAATCAAAGATTTATATCTACGCAAGACTGTAGAGGATGCTGCTACGTTCGAGGGGCACGATCGACGATAAGGAGAGAGAAGCTGATGTGCTACCGTGCTCCGTCCGGCTGATGGTTCACGATGCTAGATATCGCGGTCGCCGATGCAAACCGAATAGTAAGATGAAATTAATGCCATGACCGCTGTACAATATATGTACTACCTTTATGTTAATAGGTATGCGTTCAGCGACGTGCATACGCAGACCGCTGATGGATGTTTCACGGTTGCGCGCAAGATAAATCGTTCCTTCTACATTGGCATAACGATTTCGATAGTACCGCGATAACACCGTCGAGGAAGAAGAGAAAGATGATGGGACATCGAGCGAGACACTGTTGTATCGTGTCGCAAATAAAAATTCGTTCTTAATTGTTTGGACCAGAAGAAAATGTACCTCTACCACTGATATCGTTATTTAATCCATCGAATAAATGTAAACTTTTATATTTTGTAACTTCTTCTAATTATCACTGTAAAACGATAGGCAGAAATTTTTAATAATTTCAACGGGTCATATTTTTCTGATAGGAAAATCATTCGATGGAAAATCAACGCGTGGCATATTGATCTTTATTAAAGAATAGCGCGCTTCTTTTTTTTCGTTTTCGTTCCTTTTTTTCTTTCAAAGTAGCGTGCTCTGCACCAGCGTCGCATTCAGGAATCACACTTATCTCGCGAATGTAGCGACGAACTCGTCTGTACAGGCATTAGCATACTTAATGGGCCTTTGTTTGTCCAAGTTGAACTACGAATGTTGCGTGCGACACGGTTCGTTAACATGACTGAATCAAATTACGTGAATTTATTGTACCACCACCTCCGTGGTATTTCATCGTGGATCTATGGGCATGTGCACGGTTCGTTCTCGGGCCAGTGGTTCACTGGTTCAACCGAATCAATTCCGGCAAGACCTCTGCTCTCTTCCTTGCGCCTCGTAGCTGCATTCGTTAAAGTTTAACGATGCACTTAGAAATAATTCATTTCGAACGAACATGAAAACTTTCGTTTACAAGCGACGATATTTAATTTCCATTACTTTACCGATCGTCACCTTTTTGCGGGCGTATGAAAAACTTGCACCGCTGCTGATCATCAATTGCAGCATTCTACGTTTAAAGTAAGGCAACTGAACGATGAATCACATCTCATGATACAAGATAAAAGTAATGGATTCGCGGCTATCGCGACAAGGGGCGAATCTGTCGATGTAACGCGGTAATAATTTTCTGCATAATTCTTCCGCTTCCGGCTAGGATTAAATCACCAATTAGTACCAACGTTACAAAGCAACGAGCTAACAGAAGCGCTGCCGGCGAAATGACCGATGAGTCGTTGTCATCAGCCAAACGTGGCAGGAAACTGTTCATCGTGAGGGAACAAGGAGGATTCCGTCGACATTAACCGATCGCCCGTTCACGATCGAACAGATCGAGTTCTGCGCGCGTGATTCGTTATCGTAATCACTTCGTTCGCTCCTTTGCAGACCGTCGAGGATTCTCAGGATTCTTAAAGACAAAAGAACGTCAACGATTCTGGTTCCAAGTCCCTTCTTTCACTGGCCGTCGTTCCCGTCAATTGATTCGATCGCGCAACAAAGAATCCACTCGTGGGCGATCTCTCTCTTCCAAGTCGTGTTCCGGGATTTTGGTCTAGCTGCCGGCACACTTACAGTACACGGTCCGGGCATAAAGTATCAATTCTGATCTCCGTACGACGTGTTTACGGCATCCTCGGGTTAACTTTATGCCTTTCTTACAAACTTTACGAGACGTCTTAGCTCCATGAATGCGTCGAACGAATACTCCATATCGGTCCCCGAATGGCAAAAAGTGAGAGGATAGAGGGACACGGCGCATTTTAGCTCAGTCTTTCTTGTTATGATCGTGCAGGAGAATTGGTCGACCAGGGAGAGACAGAGAGAGAAGAGAAGGGATGGGAGAAAGGGTGACAGTAGGGGAGATTGGAGAACTTGCGCGCGAAATCCTGACGTGATTCAGATTATGCGGCACTGTTATGGCTCGTTCATCGCAAAACAATGGATTTGCTGGATCGAATGGAATCTGACTGTGCGGAAGATAGATACTATTGTCAAAGGCTTTCTACTCTAGCATGTTTATCATAGAATTTATTCGATACCGACATTGAATTTTTCAGCCACGAGTGGAGTTTTCGGATTCGAAGCGAAAATTATTCATATTGACCGCATCGAATTTCTACTTGACTAATTGTAAGTCGTTTATTGTTATTTTGCTAGCATTTGTATATTTTAGCGAAATAACTTTCGAAAAATAAAATAAAAATACAAATTTGAACAGTATTAAGACATATTTGAGACATTTGCAATTTATGGTTACGCAACTTTCATCGAGTCTACTAAATCTTTAACGCATGTCCCCCTTCTATTCCTTTCGTCACCCTGTGGGACCTCCAAGTTCTTCCCGAGAAAGTAGAGGATAAAAGTAACAAGGATTAAACGACGAGACAGAGAAATAAAGTGTGTATACGCTCGGCCCAGTATAAAGCATAATTGAGTTAATCGCGTGACAGGTCGTTGGTATTATCCCCGGTGGTTCCCTGTAGATGGTTCGAGGTGTGGTATCTATACAAGCTCTGTACCACAGGGTGCATAGAGTGTGACAATGGTAGGGATGACGTTGGTATTTCGTTCACGACGTTGGTGGAAATTGGTTAGCTCGACCCGGCTCGGCCGTTGTCGGTGTAACTCTGCGTACCGAGGTCGGATGCTGCTGATAAAACGCAAACATTTAATTAAAAGATAATCAACCCGATTGGCCGGTGGCCCGCTAATGTTGCAGAACGGGAGATAGGACAAAACAATCGGTTCTTTATGCATATGAGCACAGGTCGGTCGGTGTCTGGTTTGTCGGGCGGACGGTAGCGCGCAGACCGCCTATGTGATTTAATTTTACACGAATATAAATTCGTATCACGCCGGCTGATACGTCGCCTCCACCCACACCCGCCTCGCTTTATTTCCTGACCGCTTCGACAGCCTCGTTCTGACGCGAAGGTATGCACTGTGACGGTGTGCGAAAGGGTGGGCGGCTTCGGTAGCGGGTATCGGTTCGATTTCGTGGTCTTCTGCCCGTATTGCGTGATACAGATATTCTGGATGCACAGGCTTTACCACGCGTCGACGAACAAAACCGCAGGGAAAAAGGACCGATAAACGTATCTTCGATGACACGAGACGACAGAGTGGGTAAAGGGAGAGAGGAACCGAAGAGTGGCGCAGAGAGGTAAAAGGGTGAAGAGACACGATCGTTCCGGGGGTATTAAGCTCGCGGTCACGTACGCCATTACCGTAGCTAATGCAAAGCTGCCAATCGTTTTATGCCATCTGTAACCGGATCTCCCTTCGACGGCGAGGCGGTACTTTATTTTCTCTTTAAAGAGGCCTTTAGGATGATTACACATGCGAGACTTTACATACTTTTCGAGGTCGCTTTTAACTTTTTACAGCGCATGCATGCACTTTTGAACATCTAGTCGGTATGGTACACAAACTAGCATGGAACTGATTTGTAAGAGACTCGAAGATATTTTGCATTCGCATGAAAGGAGTCAGCATCGGTAACGGGGCCATCTGCTGTTATAGCAAAAGCATAATTCTTAACGATTCGATACCGAGACTTAAAAGCAAATCCATTTCTCCGTCGCCTGTTCGGTGGGCATTCGTGGAACCAAAGTTACGTACGCCCTCAGATATGAACGAAGCAATTGACCATCTCCGCACAATAGCGACAGGCGGTTTCGATTTCGTAGGCACGATTGTACCGGGATCAAAGAGTGACCGTTCGTCCACCCTTGTGAAAGGGCCTGGTTACGTCGCTATTCAATACACGATTCCCGCGTACGCGTTCACGCGTGTACACACACGGATACGCGGGCATATACGTATATAGAGATACACGGCCGGCAACAAGCTACGATTCGTGAAGAATCGTAGCACCGTTGGACATTGGAACTTGGAACACGTCGTCGACGAACATTCCCAACGATCTCGGGTTACAGGCATACGGGTCGACGAGAATGGAAGAACGGAAAGACACGATGGCACGAATCAATTTGCCGATAAATGATAACGAATGCTAATGGACAGGAATGAGTTAATTTACCTATATTGATTGATTGGCCTTTGGTCGCGGCGGGCGAATCAACGGTTAGAAAGAATCAAAGGGGAAGGGGAGGGAGAGGAAGGAATCAAAGAGCGCGAGAGAAAGAGGGATATTGTAAAGGGGGAGGCTACTTTTCGCGCAGTTTATTGCGGACAGGTCAATAAACCCGTTTCATTTATCGGCAGGCGGTGGAGAGACGTGGCGATGCCGGGGTAAAGGTCCTCTTAAAACGTTGAAATTAAATTCCACCAGCGGAGGGACGCTCACCGGTTTTAAGGTCCACCCTTATAGCCATGGCCGCCGTCGTGTTCCGCGTTACTTATTTCCCACAACTCTCAGTCAGCCCTTATTTTCTTCCTCGCTCTCCTTCGTCTTCCCCTCCCCTCCCCCGTTTCTTTCTTTACCTCTTAAACGAGGGGCGGTTCTGCGACGACTACGTTTTCCCTTCCATTGCCAACAGAGAAAAATATACGCGCGACTGGATGGGGCCCGTAGTTTCGCTTCTGCGGGAGTTTTCCATTAAGCGGTCTAGGCTGAAGGCTGAAGGCTGAACACGGTGCCGCAACGATGCCTCGTATATACGTTTTCGGTCTTTCCGTTATCGCCGCGAACGAGTTACAACTTCCCGGCGCCCCCAAATCTTTTCTTCGCCCGTTTTTGTTTCGACAAGAAATACAGAATTCGAGAGAACAAAGTGGCCCACGGTCTCGAACAAATCATTGGTCCGTTCGATCGTGTACGTGTACACTCTCCTCCAAGATTCTACAAAGGTAAATAGGCAATGGAAATTCAATTATCGGGCTCGCCGTCTTCCCGGTAGACGACCTTCATTATTTTTAATGAGCGAATGCAGGGGACGGCGGGGAACGCGAGATGAATCCTTCTGCTCGGGCTGTACTCGATGGAATATGATCTTGGATTCAGAGTATCTCCGTCCCTTTATACTTTGATATTTCTTATCTCGGATTATCGACGAGCAGCAAGGATACCTTAGATGGAAGAAGAGATAATTCCAACTTCTAAGAATACTGTAATCCGTTTAAATCCTGCGCCCCCTTTTAAACGAACCTTTCGTGCGAGCAATTTACCATTACTGTTTCCGTTCGAGGACGAAAAATTTCTGACGTTTCTTGCAATCAACTCCAAGTAATAGAATTAAGCAAGGAGTTACCACGTTTTATAGCCAGATGTCCATATATTATACACACCTTGTGCAATTGACAACCCTTAATTTCAAATCGAAAGAAAACAAGGTCTATCGGAAGATGGAGGTTTCATAAGGCTAATAGATGACTATCTATGTAAGGAAAGCCTTCGTTAAGACGATACCAGTGCCAGTGTTCTACCTTCTGTTTTACGAAACCATAGATCAGAGTAGCGCGAGACCCAGCACTCACCGCAGGTATCTGCGTGTCTGTGACGCTAAAAATACTGAAATCCCGAAAACGGACGTTAAGATAGCGCTGGGCGTGACCGTGAGTCTGAGGGTTTGCAGGCGGACCGCGCTGAAAGTAGGGTTACGAGCAAAGTAATGGCTCATGCACGGGACGGCCGAGAGAACAGACAGAAAAGAGCGCAAGGGTGGCGTCGACAAAATTCTTTTTTATTTTTTATTCCCTTCGCTGCACGCAGCGACGATAAATTACTTACAACGGGCCAGGCATATGGAATAGAAAATCAATCGGGTCGGCTACTTTTACGATCCTGGCGAATCTCTACATACTAATCCTAGATACTCTGCGTCTTTGTGGCGTATTTCTTAGAGGATAACAGAATGTTGCGTCTCGGTTCTGTCAAAAGATAGATAACAAGGAATTCTTGATTCTACTGCAAGAAAGTCGAGAGCAGTTCGTCTTCTTTGACAGTTGGAATCCTAGATTTCGTTCACAAATGTGTTAAGGTATTGATGATTCGATAGGAAAACTTCCCGCCGATTCGATTCCGAACCGTTTCTACGCGAATTAACTATTAATACCATCGACCATCTTTCGCCTCCCAGTTTCATTTCTCGCGCTTATCCGTCTTCTCTGCCCCCCCCCCTTCCCTCACACCCCGTACCATTGATCGTGGTCGCGGGGTAACTTTTCCGATAATGAGTTCTTTAGAAAATATTCTATCGATGTCGGGCGAGCCGTGCACGGGCCATCCGGAGACGTCTGGCAAAATATTTTCAATCCGAGGCATACCGCCGAAAGACTCTCCTCTCGCTTATTATTCTCATCCAAGTATGTATTCTCTCGTTTCTCCGCGTTACTTTGAATCGCGAGGATAACCGCCACCCTGTTTTTTCCTCCGACCCCTCGCGACTCGACAAAGTGGCGTCTATCGGCGCGGTTGCGGTGGTTTCCTCAACAATGGGGAACGCTATCGATACCATCTACGCTCGCCAGGCAGGAAAAAGTACCTGTTACGAAGTCTTACTCGCAGCGGTTGCTCGAAGGATCATTTAAAACTGTCGGCGGAAAGAATTCGCAACGCGTCACTCCGAAACTGATTTCTCTTTTGAATATTATACAGGATGCTCAAAAGATTGGGGCAAAACTTACACTACGTGTTACCGAGGTCAAACGTATAAAACAAGTTCATATAAACTCATGTCCGGGCAGTGAATCGTTCGAAACGTAAGCTAATCTTTCCTAGTGACGACCATTACAGGCTGGATTATCTTGCATTATAGCCGGAGCGAAGCACGCCCGTCCCTTTGACAGCAGTGCAGATTTAGCAGACGACAGGTAAAGCAAAACGGTTCGCATAATCGCGTTAAATTTAAATAGTCGTCGCTGCAGCTTGCCCATGCGTTAACCATGAAGAGGCGGTCAACGCCAATCACGCGCTGACCGGTGCTGCATGGCATTACATCGACGCGTCAATGTCGCGCAATTATAAACTGGCGCGAGAGTAGCCTGATGGTTAATGTAAACCACAGGTATTTCAGATCTCTCGTATCCGCTACGCTTTGTCCCTTGGTTTCACTCTTTCTACGGCAATGCGTAATTATTTTCATTAATTTTAAATTCGAGCACTGTTTACTTTCTTTAATTGGTGTTTATATGAAATTTCATCCTTTTCCTTTGCCATTTTTAACGTTTGTCACTGAATTTCTCGCTATTATTATGCCGATATTCTATATATTCTAATCGACACATTCTAATCTTTTATTTTTTGTAAAAGAAAGAAACATCCGTGCCTATTGTCGATCGATTAAAAGTAGCGCGAAAGAAAATTAGTTAAATCGGAAAATCCGTGAACCTGACGAAACTGAGATTGTCCCCGTTCCTTCGTCCGACGCAATCCAATAACCCCCCTGCTAAAAGCTGTAAACGGTCGAGCATTAAATATTCAGGTCGTTGTCGATCGTTGTACGGTCGCGAGCACAGGTCAATTGTGAAGCGCAGGTTATTACCTGTCACTCGGTATAAAATCATTTTAGAATTTCAATAACCGGCTCCCGGGTCTGGCCGTTGGAGGCCAGCGTCTCTCGACGCTACCCGCGTGAGACCCCTTGTGTCGACCGGGGGCTAATGGCAATTCCGACCGGACTTCAAACGCAACGTTACAGGCCGCGTGTATGCAAGCGCGATAGACGCGTAATTATATTGGCGGTCGATAGGCATCGCCTTTGACCGACTCGATTGCATGGTAAGCAGACCGCGAGAAGGAAATTACAAGGACGATCGAGACTGCCGCCGTAACCTTGTGAACAGGTTCCTTCAGCGACGTGGACCTAAAAGTTGCATGTCTATCTATTAATAAAATATCTCTTTGAAGACTTTACGATTCGCAGCTCGCACATTACTGCTCCACCTTCATTTTCTGTTTCGTACAATGTCTATACTATTTAAAGTCGTGGAACATGGAAAGCAATACGCACGGTGTTCGAAAATGATGACCAAGAGATCGTTTCATTTTCAAACTCCAAATTCAATGGTTTCGGAGATTAGAACCATGTAAACAAGAGTTAGTCTTCAATGTTAGGAAGAAAAAGAAGACATTGGTCGATCTTGATAGAGTGAGGGCTTCGGTATATTCACAATTTTCGTCGGGACGGTAAAAGGTAATGTAGGTCTACATGGAAACACGCATATCTGGTCAATTGCGCTTCGACTTAATTAAGTAGGCGGAGTGGTATTTCACTGTTTCTTATCGGCTATCGTTGAGAAATCACAGGCAGTATTTCACTCGACTTTGACGGTTTGGTCGCCGGAAAATCGTTACGTAGTATGTCCGAGTTTTAACAGTTTATATTTTTTTTTACTTTTTGGCTTATATAATCGTCGTCTTACTGGTCAACGGGGACCAAAACAACGCTCTCGATCCAATTTTCGAGCCCGACGAGCAGTTAAAAGAAGCTCGTCGGTTGCAAGAACATTCGTAGCATACTTCCTTCCCTTCTATCTTGACGTTCCCGCGCGGCAAAAACAATTTCCTGAAATTTATGCACCCCGATGTTTCCCGTGTCTATACCCAACGACGCAGTCGACCTCGTAATATTTTTACGGAAGAAGAAGAAGTAGGAAAAAAGTAGGAAAAGAAAGAGACAATGAAAATAAGAAGTAGGGAAAGTAACAAAGCTGACGGGACGGGCATCTCGGAGGGTATAATCGAAGATGCCTTTTCAGATATTGTCGAATTTTCAGCGTATTCACGCACGAAATCGTGTCTCTGATATTTCAACTAGAAATTCATTCGCAGGATAAACCATGTTAATGGCCATAAACACGAACGATCGTCTAATTTTCTAGACCTGCCAATTGCATTTTCTCTTTCGATTTCTCGGATTCTTCATCGAACGAAGTTCTTTTCTAATGTTCTCCGTTTCGAGTCCGAATCGCCAGGTGCAAGGTTAGCAAGTAGATACCTGCCCTAGTAAGCGAGAGTAGAGTTTCGTAGTTGGAGAAAGGACACGAACGACTCAAGGCATTGCCGAGCTCAGAAAGGATGCGATATCATGTTGCACGATATAACAACGGTACAATGAAGCTTTGTCCAGGACCGACAGACCTTTTATTAGACTCCTATTGATTCTCTGTGACCCTATTTCTCCTTTTATTCATTACTTCTTCCTGGAAACTCGAGCTCTCTCAAGACTGTTCGCGAACACGTATGCGTGGACGCGAAACAAACGCAGTCGACGTCGATATAACTCGATTATAGCAATCCTGTCCGTAAAATTCGTCGAGTTCGGATTCAATCGCAAGATTTATCGATCGAGTTATTCCAGAAATTTTATCGTCTCGTTTATATGACGTTTATACGGACGATTTTCGTATAATCTCTCTTCCTTTCTTCCCCTCTCGCCAGCTTTCTAAGCAATAAATAATACTCGGATAAACGGTAAATCATCTGTTAACGCACTGTTTCTGGAAATCATACAGGTTAATGTTTCATTCGGTATCTGAATCGCCGAATACGAGACTCATCAATTTCACACGTTACACACAGATCCCTCTACTCGCACGTGTAAGTACGCATACGTTAATCTCTTCAAACGATGTTAAATAAACGGACGCGATGTTTGAACCAGCGACATTTAAATGCCTCCATCATCGACGTTTCTTCTTCCTTACGTAATAATATGCAAATAGAAGACGTTTACAATATTTCCAATGTACTCGAACACATTTGTTCAACGTACTTGGTTTCGATCTAACTCGAATCTCAGCTACAGTTTCGTCGCAGCTCGTTTTCAGACTGTTCACAGACTGATTCGTACAGTTCGCCTTCCGTTAATTGGAATTTTATGGCTGCCTTTGTGTCTTTTATGGCGATTGTCAGCTCCCGATAAAAGCATCATCGGGACATTGAACCAGATCCCTCCCCACCTTCCATCCCTTCTTTCTATCGATACCCGTTGCATCGATGCTGCGCGTTCTCTCGATCGGACCCCTTCTTTTGTTCACCCACTAGCGCGATTACGAGTTCTATGAATTCTCGACGGAAGGTGGATGGCAGACGATCCGATAATGAGACCACTCAAAATTCACGTCTGCCTCGTTGAAAAGGAATTCGTCAGGTGATTCGTGTAAGCATATCGCTCGAATCGATTGCATTTACTAAATTAACGGATGGTGTCTGCGTTCTTGGTACGAAAAAATTGTATTAGATACTCGATTTGACTAGTTTCGAAGGGTGGAAGATAAATTTCTTTTGTAAGCCATGTTTTTTAGCGAATTTTTCTATGTACCCCTTGAAATAGTGTAAACCTAGACTGAAAAGTAATTTCGTACAACAGAAAATAAATATATACATATTTAGATGATACCGTTCAGCTGAGACACTCCACTCTATAACATATCTACACGTTCCTATTCGCTGTCCACGCGTGTCGATAGATTTATGGAAAAATACAATTCACCGAGTCTTCTATGCGATCACGCCGACGGAGATACATTGTATCGAGTTCGAAAACGACACGGTACGATACATCATAGAGGAAAATGAATTTCCCGTGAAAATACGAGACGCCACCGATCCACTTGCCCCGGGAAGTACCGGCGTCTTCGATTTTCTTTTGCTCGCAGTATTTGTTCGCTCCTAGAATCGGTGCCATTCTGAATTTCCGATTCGAATGTCGAAGTAGACGTTCTCGAGCCGAGTAACGACGCGATCGTCTCTGTTCGATATTCGATCTCGCCGAGCAGCGCAGTGTTTCGACAGTTGAAACGAGGCAGTCGACATATCACTAAAAACTATCTTGCATTTATTTTTAAAATAAATTTGCATCGTCTCGTTTTTTAAAAGTCACGAGATCTCGATAGAGAATCTTCAATTTCCACCGTAAACAGTTAAGGCTGTTGAATAATCACGGCCTTTGAGGGGCAAAGCGGCGGCCTCGTCTCGTTTTAAGTAAAATAAAATATCAAATCGATGCACCGGTTGTAACTCTCCTATTATGTAAGATAATTTTATTCCACCGTTTATCGTGGATACTGGGAAAAGAGGCTCGAGACGGTACAAGTACTGCCGGGGACTTATCGTTTCGCAAAGGGCTCAGAATACGTCACAAAGTTCTGGCCTATTGATCGTCGGTCCACAGAAATGCATAGAGATTCACTTCCAGTTGCGCTCCGTTTGATTAACGTCCAACGGTCGTATTCTCGTGGACGATTGCTCGCCAGGTAACGTTTATAGTGATCGATGAAGAGGACGAATGCGACGGGAACTAACGAAGCCAATCGTCAGCCGCTCCAAGTTGAATTTATTACTCTTTTAACTATCACCGATGCTCGTCGAAGCAGATCAGGATTAGAACCAGGTGAAATTATTACGTGCGTTCGAGTTCTATGTTATTTTATATTCTTTCCTATTGATTCGACGGAATAACGGTGCCAAATAGATGAACTCAAGGTACAGTCTCTCTAATTATCGGTTTAAGTTGGTCAGGGAAAGCGAGTTTTGTTTGCAAGTAATTAAGCTGTCATGATTGGGAAAAGTCTTAATGATTGCCTGGACAAAATTGAAAGGAAGTTTGGAACGAAACGTGGCCGAATCGTGGGTAAAACTTTGATCGAGGTTGGTTTCGCGCCTCAAAAAATCCGAATTCCGGCCTGGCGATTTAATCGAAATCGATGGTACGTGCAATTTGGTAACGTGGATAGGCTCGCGCAAATAAACCTTCGAACGTTTACAATGTACGAAGAGGGTAGAAGGAGAAAGGACGGTGGCAGGCAGGCAGAATGCTGTCGGCGTCGGCGTCGACATCGGCAGCCGCTTGTCACTCGCTTTAACCGTGTGTCAGTCGATATCATCGTGTAGAGTGGAAATCTCTGCTATTGACAAGCGCATGAATATCGTTAATAATAAATAATGCCTCCCTTCCGTAATGGCTCGGCGCGGCGTTGTCGTCGATCCTTTTCGCGACTGGCGACGTCGATGGAGAGATGGATTAAAAAGCAACTGCCCCCGTCACGCCGGAAAGTGTTCTTCTTTCGCGTCACTCGCTAAATATGATGCAAATAAATTTTTGAATCTGCTGAAACTGTTAGCCCTCGTGTATTCGTTAGCGTAAAAGCTAACGCGAGCTGGCTAAGAGCTGGGAATCCCTCGAGTCGAGTTCTGACCGAAAGCAGAACAGATTTCGCGTTACGTGAGGCGAAAAAGGAGCGAAACATGTGTCGCGGCGTTGTCAAAGCATCACCCTTCCCCAAGGGTAGTTGCACGGATCGGCGGTGCGACGTCGAGCGCAAGAAACGGGTTAGGAATCGTAGAAAAGCAGAGCAGGCTGGCACTCGTCGAAAGTAGATACCGCGTCTCGTTGATTCGAGTGTGTGCACACGCAACGAGGCTTCGTTTCCGGATCGCGCGGGAGAAGTAAATACGCGATAGAGCGGCGCGGGCATTGTCGTATTAATGGAAAGGATTGCTTGCACGAATCTGTGTAGCGGTCGACTGGTCTAAATTGAAACTGGATTGTGTGTCGACGACGGTGTTTGCTGCGTCACCGGCGCACGATTGTCAGCGCCCGGAATGAGACAAAGACATCGACTTGCCGACGCTGTTGACTGGCCGCGAATTCGTAATGAATATCGGGGCCCCTGTGACGGTGACGCTGCCGCGGAAACGACAAAGCCCCGTGTAGCTACTGTGTCGATGGTTTGCGCGTAAAGTTTGGGAATCCACGGGGGTGGAGGAAAACGACACTACAGAATTTTCTGCCGCAGGATAACGAGCTAGTAGAGAAATTTCTAACGAGGAAGTTTCCGGGAACGAAATTTCGCACGGCTTCTCGTAATTAGAACGCGTCGATGAGTCGGTGTTTCATCTGAACGACTTGACATTATATTTTTAAGCCCCTATCTAGGTAAGTTCTATTAATTAATCTCTGTCGAGTTATGTTACACCAGCGCTTGTATGGTTGAAACGTTGTTGCTATTCGTCGACGTTCCGATAATGAAACGAGAGGTGAGAAATTGTCATTTTATAAATCGTAACGCACGTAAGAGTGTCGTTCCATCGGGTCAGGGCACGCAAAATATTGGAAGAACATCACTGTGGTTAACTATCTTAATTAAGCCCGGATTCGCGGACACGTGTGATTATGAACATGATACCATGCCCTCGTAACACGAGTTTTCCGTTTAGCAGACCGGGTCGCTTCCGTTTCAAAGGGATTTATGTATAGACCGGAGCAGACGCGGGACTTGCAATTAGTCCGACATTCAACGAGATAGCATGCACGTGTTCGATAATGCCTGGTTGGGTTTAGGCATAGGCACAGGAACGGCAACGGCAACGGGTATAGACTTTCCCATGCATAAAGACAAACCGTGCGCGCGGGCGGCCTTGTCACGTTCAGATGTAAACCAGACTCCCGAGTGCAACTACCGCCGGGCGGAACACGCGTCACGGGGAGCCATGCACGTCAGGAACACGAGTACCGGCCCCCGCCACACCTGGCCGTAATGCACGCCGCGTCACGCCGTGTATAGCTCTATATGCGCCATTGAATAACTATACCTATGCGCATGAGTTATCGTTTCGTGGTTGTCGTTTGCCTCCGCCTATACCCGTCCAAAATAAATCCTCATCCGAACCAGGATTACTTTCACGGCAATTAACCATTTTCTAACTTTAGTCCCAAACTTTCCACTCGTCGCGGCTGTCTATGGACATTTGTCGATCTTCGGTAGTATGAGACATATACGTATGTATATCAGAATGTGGATGCATTAATTTAGAACTCAGTTATCAACCAAAAGAACGTAAAAATAGCGAGAGCTTCCGGACGGTTTTTCAATCCCGCCCACCGAGAAAAAGGTAGAAAGGCATACCGAATTCGGGAGCTTAGGGCGACTTTATGGTAAGCAGCTTCGATTTTCCGTTAAGGTTACGAACCACGGCTAGGTGCACCGAGCGCTGGCTTACGGACCAAGTCTATTTCGTGGATTTTCAGGGATAACCTGTACCCGATAACGTTTCCGGGCAACGATGAGCCTGCACCGACGATGTGGATTTTCAACATTCTTTACATCGGCACGCGACGATATTTCAAACGACAGACTTTCAACGCGCAAACGCACCGTGTGGTCGACACTAGTCGAGTGGAGTAATAGACAAAATTATTATAGTTTGCATTAAAAAATGTTCATGTGAATTTTGAAAATCATGCTGAAAATATGTCCCAACCATTCGGTCGTCCGTCGTGTGACGTACAAGTTTTGGCAAACGGTGCAGTGAATCATTGAGGGAGTCGCGGAGAAATAGGGAATTCGAGGCGTCGAGAACAAACACGGGTGCTGACATTGTGTAAACAAGCTGTGACTACCCCCGTCCGCGAGACGTCGGAGTTAACGCTGACAACGTCGACAGGGAACACGATTTCCCTGGAAATTGGATATTTCGACTTAAAGCAGAGATTAAATGCGCCGGATTGTCTCAAGGAACGGTGTCCATTTTCTTGGAACCAAAACTCTGAGCTTGTAAACACGATCCTTCTTGCTGGTGTTCGCTAAAGACTCATCTGCATATAGTATCTGTGCGAAAGAATCGTGGCTCGCAAGAACAAAACTCTCGAATGGATATTAGACAATAGGGTACGAGGCATTACTACCACGAAGACAAAATATTTTTCATTCTAAGTGGTTAATAATGGCTGTTAACTAGCGATGGGGATCACAAATCTCAAAATCCTTTTCTATTTTGTCTTGTCCTTTTACCCTCGCTACTATTCCAAGGCCCTTAAAAAGTAAATCAAACTTGTACCAAAGAAGCAATCACTGTGTGTCGTTACAGCATCATTTAATCACCGTTACGAATTATTGTGTCTTTAAAAATACATATATATATCCGTCGGAATCTTTTTAACGAAAATAGTTGGGATGTAACGGCGCAAAATGAAACGTCACCGCGTCTTCCTTTGCTGGCAGAACACGCGAGAAAACGCGTGCGTAAGTAACGTGCGGCGTTCTGGTTGCCTCCGGAGTACGTAAATCTCCGTGTTGGTACCGGAATTCGCTTAGCAGCAGATTTAGTATGAAGCGTCGACTCCGCCTAGAAACCGCGAAGGTTCGAGTTAAATGGTTTACGCAAGACCGAACGAAGCGGTAATGAAGTTCTCCCGCCAAGCCGTGTACAAGGATAATCTACGGTGGTCTCGATTTATCGTCCGTTTATAATGCGTTTATCCATTCGCCCTACGTCCCGTGTATGCCTTTAGGTTCTATGCGGACGATCGGTGCGACCGTCGATTTCATGCTTCAACGAATAACTAACATATTTAAGAGTCGCGATGAAGGTTGTTGATTGGTTGATTCTGCGATTGTCGATAACGATCGAGGACTTATAGATTTTTCCCCAAGTATTTCTCCCGTTCATTGATCAGTCTTGAATACGTGAGTGTCGATATATCCAGAGAAGAGAAAAAGTAAGAAATTGTTGTCACATGCTGGCGATAAGGAGAAATAAAATTGTCGTAAAAACCGTTCCCTTGGCACGTCTCGATGGATCCTTCGAAAAGGGGGAGGAGATCGTGAAAGCGTGCCATCCCCTTATGCGGAAGTCGTCCCGGAGTGGCTGCACGTGTGGCCGGATTCTGACAGACCAAGATATCGATAGGATAGGGAGCCTAGGGAACCACAGAAACTGTCTAGGGTGTTCGATGAGTAACAGATAGCTACATACACCTACGCGTACATTAAACATTCAGTTTACATCTCTATTTTAAATGATAACTACTATAACTCATAATTCTACAATTCCAATCATCTGTAAATTTTTATACACCATTTAGACATTTCAGAAATAGGGTGACTTTTCACATTCCTACAAACAAATTAAAATACAGTATATACGACCCCGTAAATTGCATATACAATACACATATGGATGAAATAGATCTTTTTAATGTATCTCTAGCCACCCTCAAAATAAATATCAAAAAAGTCTTACGAGTGGCACAAGTATAATGTATATTTTACTATTTTTTATTTTGTTTTACAAGTTGTATGAGTTTGTAAAAAAGAGCATTGTTAAAATATATTATTCAACGATAATAATTATTCGAATGAAAACGCTATCGATGAATCCTTTTTGTTCGCGCGGATCCGTAATCCACCCTTTCCACGCTCGATAGCGAGCCCATTTATCTCTCCTGGTCCAGTTTCGAGACGATGGACGGACGTGTTAATGAGAGCCGCACGATTATCCGACGCTTCGTTAATCTCCAGTCGCCAAACGATCGGAACCTCGCTCGACGGACCGCTGTCATTCCTGACGAATCAATTGTGCCCCGCGAAACTAGGAACTTTTTCTAGGAATTAACACGACAGCGACAACGACCACGTACCACGACCGCGGCAGTTAAGGAGCTTTTAATTGGGTACGCAATATGTGCTCGCCGGACACGCGTGTTGGTTTCAATTAGGTTCGGTCGAATTCCTCGAACTGTCGAGCGTCTCGGTTGGACGCATCGATCTTTCAGTTTCCACGAGAAGAAAAACCATCGCTACGGGGAGGAAAAAAACGCGCCGCGAAGAGAAGAACGAGCAGCCGAGTTACGTAGTGCATCGTCAGCTAACAAACCGACATCCAGAAAACACAGCGGGATTTAATTAAAATCGTCGGTTTTTTGCGTCGTTGCTATCGCGACGAACGAAAATTGAAGATGTCAGGGCCGCGAACGGCACTACCACTGCGAACGCTAAAAATCGAACACTGGCGTGGACGAGCGGGTCTGCGACACAGAGCAAAAGGTCCCATTAATTGGTCGAATCGGTGACACGCGAGATACAATTTGTATGGTTCATCTCTCTCAAAGAGGAACAACAGAGACGTTCATTTCGTGCGAATAAATTTGCACGAGCGCGTAATTGGCGCGGTTTGACGAGAACGCTGACTTGAATCGGATAGGAGAATCGAAAGCGGCAGAGTAGAAGATGAAACGGTCTCGCTCGAAGCTGTCAGCTATCGTCGGTAAAACAATTCGAACTCAAAGGAACCATTTTGTCGGTGGTTAAATAAGCGAGCACAAAGCTAGTAACTACGGGCTGTTTCAGAATATATCGTAGGTAAAAATTATTTAATTGATCGGTGAAATTTATTTTCTGTCGTCGTTTTTCGATTCATTGTACAAGTATGTGTTGATTTATGGTAGACGTAGATTCACGAGTCGTTTTCTTTGCCCGTTCAACCACCACGGCTGAATGGATAACGATCGAGCTGCTGGCCAACCATTGTTCTATTTTCTTCACTTTTGATTCGAACCCAGCCCAGTCAATAGTTTCCCTGTCGGGACACGACGCGTCTGAATACCGTACAAGGTTGAACGTCAGAGTCGTTGACGTCGAAGCCCCCCTTAGCCACTGAATGCTTAAAAGGACCGCGCGATAGGACGAGGATCGATGGATCGAGGGAGAGATTCGGGTAGTGGATCGACTCGCTTAGTGGTCCTTACGTAGGAAGCAAATTTTGGAAACTACTTGGCCGAAAGCTCTCCTTGGTACATGGAATTCTACTCGACGCCGATTTCAGACAGTCGAGGGTACAACGTTCGACGCGCCGTGCGAGCGGAATGTCTAAAACGAGAGTGTGGACTCTGGATCCCGGTAATAGGAATGGAAATACATACGTGGCAAAGGGAGAGTCGAACACGGCTCAAAGCGTCGGCATAAATGCAAAATAAACAAGGTGTTCCGTCTTCGGAGTAAGCGTGCAAACATATCGATGATTGATTAATACACAGCCAAAACGCAGGATCGTGGTTATTGACTCGATGCAATTGAACAACGATGCCTGCGTATAGTTGCGTTGTGGCATTTACTATGCACGACGGTACAGTCGATCGAGGCGAAAAATAGCATAATCAGCGAATGAACCTTGGTCTTTTCCACGAACAACGAATAACACGAAAACGAAATTGTCATTCGTCAAACTAAGTATAATGTATGTATATAGAACGTATGATAATGTTTCGCGTGGTTCGACGCGCGTACGAAGAATCGCGAGCGTGCGACGAGCGAGCATAATTTAAAACGAATGACTAGAAACGTTGACGTACAATAGGCCGGTTTCAGCGAACGGACGTTCCCTGCTTCTTCAATGGAGGCTTTGAAACAAAAGAATGGTTTTATAATTACATCTGTGCAGGGAAGAATAGTAAATGCTTCTATTCATTAAAGTCCTTTGAGAAGTCGACTTTCGAGCGAACTGACGGAAGCCACTAGAGAGCCGGACTCTTCAATCAACAAAAACCCTTTTGTGTCTTCCTAAAGAACAATTGCAAACTAAAGTTCTCAAGTTTGTACGCCATCATTTTAATCGGATTGCGTCGCGTACACAAATTCTTCGTATTCGTACAGAAAAGAACGATACGAGTTATCGTCGCTTCGTCCACACAATGATAATTTATAAAGAAATACATTTACGTTCCGTGGTATCGATTGCCGATACCTTCAACGAAATTTTTTACAGCGAATCGATGAAAAGGGACGAAGATGAGATTATAATTAGTCCACTCGATGTCGTAAGTAAATCGTATCATATTTATATTTTTCCAATAACAAGACTGCTATTGCGATAGCATCGACGTCTACATATGTACATATATACATATAATTCGAGTAGAACGGACGCAGACCAGTACTTAAACGAAATTATCAAATGGATATCGATTCTGTTCGCAGGCTGGATGCTGTTCTTCGTGGAGTGTGAGTGGCATTGACGCTATTGATTTGGTATCATTCCCATCGCTACCCGAGAGTGTTTTCGTGCGTCACTCGACGACACGCGTGACGAGCGTGCATTTTGCATCGTTAAAAGACAATCTCGACGCGTCCATCGAGCTCGTCGCAACGAGAGATAGACTGCAATGGCCGATTCGGCCGGTGGTAAATTTCGCGAGTGCTTTTGCCACGCTATTGTCCGTAGATGCTCTCGGCGGTCGTTCCGGTGCGAGCAACGCGTCCCAGCGACCATTGTTTCCGGTAAAGGGCGCGTTCCGTGGCGCGTTGCTGCCGCCGAAGACGTCGCGTTACGTTCATCTTTTCCCCCGTGTCGCGGATGGAATGAACACGTCGACGGGACGCGTTCACCGGGGGTCAAGACGCGGTCGTTTAAACCCGAACTACGGGAATAACATCGGTTCTCCTTTATTAAAGCAAAAGTCGCGCGCGACACGGCTTTGAAACGTGATCAAACGTAACCCGTGGCGGAAAACGAAAGGAACGACGAGACGGATGACGAAGATCAACGAGCTTCGCCGTTGACGACCGTCGACTAACAAACGCTAGGATTAGTCGTCCGAATTTCTTCTCACCGGTGCTGCGCGACACGCCGCGCCGGAGAGGGCTGGAAAGGGGTGGGGGAGAAATTCGCAAGTGATTTATCGACGACAAAAACTGGGGGCCTGTTCCACGTTTCAACGGTAATTATAATTAATTCGCGGTTAATTGACGGGGCAAGTAGCGACAACGAGTGGGAATACTCTTGATTCCTCCCTCGTTACTTATTTTAAAACCCTGTAATTAAGGGAGAATTATAATTAGTAGAAAACGTCAGCAAGTTAGCTGCGTTCCAGAAAAACTGTACATGTATAGGAATTGAAGTCTGCCAAGAAATGGTTCCGCATATCTTTAAATTTGTATTATTTATTGTTTATTTGATGGGTGAGTATTTAATGAAAAGTTAAATTGAAATTTAGGCGCAGTCGGCAAATGGAAAAGTAGAAACGCGCGGGAGCGAAATATACACATATTTCGTTCCGTGTCAGCCACAAATCCGATAAAACGGAAAGAGTCAAGTGGTTCGATCGGTTACGAGATTCCGGCGATTGAAACCCGCGTAGTGGGTCGAGCGAACGGCATCGAGCCGTGACAGAAAATTAGTTAAGTGGGCATTATTAATGAGTTTTGTCGGGCCACTGAAAGTTACAGATTGTCCGACATGCATATTAACGAGTCGGCGCCAAACGGTTTTTACGTAATGTGCGTGTGTACGATCGCTTTCCATGCGAAACGAGAAATGCGCTCAAGAAAGCGACGGAATGGCCGTAGTAGAGCCACCACGAACGTATCTTATTACCACTTTTATTCGGACAACTCATTAAAAATGTCGTATCTGTCAATACAAAATGTCGCAACGCCCGAGATTTAAAGGAATTAGTACTTTGCGCCATGAGACCAAAAGATTATGCCTTTCACGGCGACACGAGAAATAATCAGTAGTTGCAAGTTAGAATTTTTGGATCGTATTGCACGTTAAAATTCTTACGATACAATTAACCCTTTGCACTCCCATGTCGAGTGTGAAAATTATAAAATACAGCGGTAGTGTAAATGAAACAGATATTTAATTGAATTTGTTTGTTCCTCTATTTGTTTAAATTGTCCTATTTTTTAGTTAACGTAAACTTCAAATAAAACACTTAAAAGCGTTGGGTGGTGCTGGTAACAAAATTGAAATATAATTCGGAGTGCAAAGAGTTATCGATAACCATTTCTAAATGAATAAAGAACCAACCAATTTCGAAAGATACATGCATAAACACAAACGACCGTACAATACCAGCGAACATTTGAGTAATCGAGTGTGTATCATAGAGGCATAATTTTAAATACTTTCAGTAGCCTTACCGATGCTGGATCCACGGAAACCGAACTACAGGTTCGGTAGCAGGGAATCGGGCAATACTGTACGTCAGCCTCGAGCGAGTAATGTGGATTAGCTGCAACGATCGATCAGTCCTCTAATAGCTTGCTCAGAGACGAGGGTGGTGAGATAATGCAAAATTGATGAGTCTCTGGGTATGTGTTGTAATCCTGAGAAATATATTGAAATTGCCGACGAGTCGACGAGCCGACATCGAGAACTGAAAATCATTCGTTCAGACCAAGCAATAATTTTGGATGATTTACCTTGGCAGAAAGGTAGGAACGAGAAGAAACAGCAACCTCTTGTTTGCGAATTAGGAATTCCTCGGGAGCTCGCGTATTCGGAAACGATTGCAGATTCCCCGATCCGTCCTCTGCTCGTTAATTTTCTTCGTTCGTTGATCGAGGTAGACCGTGGACCGAAGTGTATTCGCGGCAACGTTGAAAACGGTCTCGTCCTCTCGGATTTACATAATTAACGAACTTTTTGTCGTTTTACTCGCACGATTGTAATATCTCCGAGGAGAACCTGCTCTATCTTGGTAAAATGTTGCCTGTACGTGCTCTCACGACGATTCCTTCGTGGTCTATTGCGTTACAGCACCGACAGTGTACTATCTGCGTGCAGTATAAACTATGAAACGAACGCAAAGGGGTGCTCGCGAGACGCGTGTTTCTGATCAAAGACCGGCCTATATAATATATATAATAAATAATAAATAATAACGCGACATGTAATTTCCTGTATTATTCCGATAGCAGTATCCGTTTCTATCAACCGACTCAAAGTGAAAGTAACATTTTGCAGAAATTTGTTACGACCAGTGAAAATGAACCGCGATAACGCGAACCACGGAAGATCCTTTGCGCCTGTTTCGCTTTTACAACGAAACCGTCGGTCTATTTGGCCGATTGGTTAAGTTCACCTTCACAGAGATATGCATCGGTTCCCTTCTGATTCACGTATCCGTCTGGGAATTTGCTGGATGTTAACCAGTCGGTGCATATTAATTCCGAGGGATGAAATATCTGAGCCTTTGAAGAAGCCAGGAAAGGGTGGAAAGGGGGATGGGGATATCGCGGAGGAAAGGAGCCAGGCAAAGGCGGGGGAGGGCGGGGGATATATGTGCAGAGTTTTCTGGCTTCGTCCTCCTTTCGTACTCCTCGTTCGTTCACGACGATCCAAGGATTTCTTCGTGGGAATTTATAAGATCAGCGAGTGCTGGCTGGCGGCGAGGGCCTGCTGGTCGAGGGTGAGGGCGACGGTTTCCGGGATCGAGAGAGCAGCCGGAGGTAACTGGGGACGAGTTATTAACGATTATCGAGGTCTCGGGTCTTCCATACCGACTCTGCAATCCTCCCACTTACACCCTGTTCTCCCCCATCCCTTATCGGTTGGCATGCGATTAAATACGACTCGCTATATTAGCTACGACTCACACTCGGGGTACCGATATTGAAATGCGGACCCCGTAGGTGCGCGCGCGCGGAAATGCAAAGCATAACGGTATAACACGCATGCACAGGGTGCGTGTGCATGTGCACGTGCACGTGCACGATTTACCTGCGTGCACGCGTGTATGGACCCGTCCGTTCGTTCGTTTGCATACGGCGCTACGAACCCAGCATCCGACTGCGGAATCGGTGTTCTCGCAATTCGATTTCGTTAATGGTCCCACGCTGGATACACCGGCGTGTCGTAATTTTTAATGAGCCGAACGGCCGGCTTAGAGTGCCCGCCGGCATGTAAATTCACCCGAAATGAAGGTTTGATGATGCGCACCACCCGATCACTTCCCGACAGAATTTTCCGTAATCTGCTCTCCAGTCGATTTCAATTGTCGGCCAATCGCATTTCCCTCGCAGCGTTCAAACATTCGTTACGCAAACAACTTACGTTATAGTCGCATAGTACGTTGATGCACGGAAACAAGATCGACAAAGTGCAGAGGGAAGGAAGAGGAGGGGGACGCCAGAGACGGGGACTAGAAATTCCATTATGCATATGGTGGCAAGTACACTTGGTAATTAGTCCTATTAATAGAATCAATCTCGTCGTGCATGCCGGTATGACGTTTATTAGTGACACGTGTTTGCTACACAAGCTGCTTCAGGCTGACGTTATCTAGCACGACGGGATGAATGCCACGGGATCATCGGATCGTCGTGGCTGCCTGTTGTAATGCGAGAACGGTAACATTTTAGAATCCTAGTCCGTGATACTTGTACTCGAGGTAATAAAGCATTTGATTCTTGATGGAAGATTACCTAATATGTTCAAGTTTCAAACGTATGACAAAAAGATGAAAGACAAAGAAGAGTCAGGGTATAAAACCCCTAAGCCGAGGACCAACATCAGAGTTCGATCCTGACCATCATATATGTAGTGTACATCTATGTTAAAATATATATTCCCTCAGTTCATTCATTCCTCAACGAGGAACGGTCGCTTCTCAATTTATTTTTGCGAGTAAACATTTAAATTCATTATGTCACGAAATTAGGCGAAACGATTCATCGAGACGAACATATTTGAAACTTGGAACACAGAGCGTCAACGATTACCGCATAGAGCGTTCGAAAGCATAGGATCGGTTATTGACACAGGTATTAAAGCCGATTACAATGCGAGAGGATCGTGTTTTTCGCGAATAATCACGTCACCGTTCGCTTCTCGATAAAGGCGATCAAACAAAACGGGCGGCATAAGTTATAATTAATTAAATACAAACACACCGAGTAATTGAAGCACAATATTACTTATTTGCGCGCGGGATTACACTATCACGATTTTCTGAATGTTGACGGGAATAATTGTCGTCGAAACGTTTCGTGCTTCAAGTTTGTCTTTATATGGATTAAAATAATTTTTCGTGTTAATTTCGGACCGCTGCATTCTGGCAATTTTAAAAGGCAACGTATCTATTATGTGAATTGAAAATGGTGGTTAATCGGTAGGCTAAATTAAATGCAATTTATCGTTGCTTTACACATGAGTCTTCGTGACACATACAGATTTCCAGCAACATTCTAAACAAATAAAACGACACGATCGGGAAAGTAAACCGATGATCTGAAGTATTGGTGACTCTGCACGCTGAAATGACGCTACGACATCGATGCATCGGTAAGATACATCGATAATTGTGATTCGGTATGCCACGCGGCGCGGATTTCATTGTCGCGCAAAGTTCATCGGCTGAAAATCGAACCGCGTTACACTGTATCGAACGGACCACAGGGATCGGCGATCGACGTGGAACGATAACGATGTCGTTACACCGCAGCACCGGTGGCTACCACGGATACGGCCGACCAGTCGATAAACGCGCGTCTAGACGTACCGTCCGGCGCCAACCTAACTATTCTTACTCGTGATTGCTAATGAGCATGACCGCGACGCGGTAGATCCAGCCACGGTCGAAAAAAATCATGCCATACTCATCGAGAACAGTTTAGCATAAAACAACTATCTTGCTACACTTTTCTGAAAGATTTAAAGAAAAATTTCGGTAACGAGTTGATATTCCGTTTCTCAACATTGTAAATATCACGTACCCTTTGGTTAATGGCGATCGTGCTGCTAAATTTCTTTTGTTCGCGTCTCGCGTGCGTGAAACTCGGCCACCGACTGACAGCCGTTTGTTTGGCTCGTAGATTTAGCTTAACCACGTGCTCGTAACTTTGAACTTTGAATCCGCAAATAGCAATCGGAATACTAGAGACGCGACACGTCACGAATTACGTTCCGTAAAAAGGGTGTTGACGGAGTCGAAACGAAAGAGATCGAAGGAGCTTTAGTTTAAAGAAAGTCTCGTTGACCAACTGTCGACGAGCGTTATTTAAATGTAAAACATACCGCCAATGGGTTGTTCTCTTTCTTAAACAGCACATATCGACGATCGAAGGCATGCCTTTGGAACGATATCGCATTATCAGATTTACGAATTGTGATTGGTGAGCCAGGTGAAGTTGCGAAACACTCGATAGCAAATTCGATCGTGTCGTGCACGTAGTTGGTGATACGAATTTATGGTACTGCGGAACGAGAATGACGAGAAGCTACGAGTTAGTAGGGTGCGTAACTTTCGCTACTATTGCTTATGCATGCGACTGAATGGGGAGCCAATGAGTCGACTTGCAAAAGCAGAAAAATTATTAGTAATGAATATACCAAACTCGCAGGATACGTGTCATCCCCGTTCCTCTAGGCTTGTAAATAAATTATGTTGTAGTATGTAAATAAATTAGGCGATGATTCACGGAAACTATCACTACGCGTTTCGCTATTGTAGGACTACGCACCTGTGTGCTCGCAAAGTTTAATGCAATTGTGGCAACCTGTGCACAGAGACGAACAACCAGAACAACGCTATTCCATTTTACGAGCAAGCGTAACGAGACATATACAATCGTCAAACGTCCGTTCGTTATGTCCTCGTAGGACATTACAATAGCGAAAATTCTCCTCTTCGTTAATAATGTTCTTGATAATGCCGCGTCAATACGCGCAACGATGTCGGGACTCGACTACGGTTCGTCCACCCAAAATGAGAAATTTGGTTTGGTAACGATCATTCGATCTGTCCCGCTGTATGCGCCGTGTAATTTACGCGGCCGATAAATCACACTAGTCGGATATCTATGTAAATATTGTCGGCGGTGATACGTGGCCTTGTTGCTGAAACGATCCCCGGAAGAAAAATCGTCCAGGTATCGTTTATTCCCGAAACATCATTTCGGATATTATGCCTAATTATTGGTCGTACCAATAATAACGATGATTTACCATCTGCTCGAAGCGTTATAATGTTTACGATTCATTATTTCGAAAGATTTACGCTAAACGATTGCTCCCCCCTTCCCTTCCAAATACACCATTCCCTCGTCTCATCTTACCGCAATTTTAAACCTTGATCCTTGATCAAACAAACATATGGTGAAACCATCGAAACTCTTGAAACGACGAATGATACAGTTTATATTTTATTCGGGAAAATGAAAAGGAGTTTGAGATTTTAAGAAAGTAGCATTTAGTGTTTTGGGAATGGAGTATGTTTACTGTATAATGTTTTCAAGCTGCTGGAATGATACGGAATCATTCGACTGCCAATGTGTATCGAACAGGATCAAAATACTGTCATGTCGTAGGCCCCCATAGAAATAAGTATTACTTATAACGATAAGGTTAGTTATAACCGATACACTAAGTAGATGACGAATTTGTTGACTCCTTTACGAATAAAAGAAACCTCAGAGTATATCCTGATATCTTTGTCCGAGTGCTTGAACCCTTCCCAATCAAAATCATCCGAATATTGTGACGCCGCAACTATTTGGTCGAGTCTGCAGCTTACTGTTCAGTTCATTGTGTTTTCTGTAATCATTATGCAATGTATGTAAACATAGATGTAGAAATATATGTATGGTGGACGGTAGAACGGAGAATCGAAAGTGCTCGCGTAATCAGCGAAACACTTGGTATTCTTCCAGCTTCTAATATTCTCGGGACGTTCGCCGACTCCTCTCGGGGACCACCAGGCTGGTCGTGGTACCGGTTCTACAGCGGGTTATTACGAGCCAGATTCCCGCTAACCGATCCTCGCGTACGTTTCGTCGGCACGAAATTCTTCCACGCATCGTGCGTACATGTCTAGAGGGTGTCTTGCTTCCCAATAATCTCTATTCATACATTAATACCTAAACGTCCTTGATCGAATCTTTCACTTGTTGCACAAGGATCTCTGTAAGCTAAAATCCGCTTCATTTCTTTATCGATTCAACGTGTTATTACTCGAGAAACTGCTTTCGTTTGTAAAATTTTATACATCCTGTACAGGAATTAAACACTGTACATTTATTAGCGAAATGATAGATATCTAAATACACTCAATTATCCATAAACTTTTTGTTTTTCCAATACTATTCTCTCCAAACTACAATAATACACCATTCCTCTATAGGAAATTATTACATGAAATTTACATGTTGAAATATTTGTTTCAATCGTTGTGTATTCTCGATAGAGTTATCGCTGAATTTCTATTTCGTTCGCGTTCTACATTTCCGTGTTAGTAATACATGCTGGGTAACGTAAATTGTATGGATATCGTGGGTAGACGATAGTTCCGTTGCAGCCGTGAACGTCCGATGTTTGGACGTTGATGAACTCTGCGTTGGCCAATTGAGCGCGATGGTGGCATTTGCAGGTTCGTATCGGCGGAAGTTGAGGTACTTCCCAAGGGCGCAAAAACGAAAATTAGAAGCGTAAACGGTAAACACCGATGGAGCAACGCAATATGATATTCGCGGCCGCATCGTATGAAAGCGCATCTTTAACATCGTTTTGTAGCTCGCCCGGCCGTAGCGTGTTTTCCCTCGACGTCCACTCGATATCTGGCCACACGCGAGCAGAGCTAGCTAGTACGCCGTGAATTGTGAACATTCAATTTCCGACGGATTTCTATTTACTCGTTCTCTCTGCCGTTTGACACGATGAGCAGTCACGGTCAAGCATTCTCGCTGGTTCGATGGTTCGATCTGCATATGGATCTCTATACAGGGTGATCGGCCACATCTGCGAAAAATTTTAATGAAATATTCTGGAGGCCAAAATAAGACAAAAATCAAGAATACCAATTTGATCGCCGTTCTACAGGCCGAACTTTAAACGTTAATAACTTTTTAACGAAGCCTCGATCAACAAATCGGTATTCTTGATTTTCGTCTTATTTTGGCCTCTAGAATCTCCCATTAAAATTTTATAATTTTATAGTCATAAAAACGAGGAAGATAATCACAGATCACTGGTCACACATTATAGTTCCGGTAAGGAATTTTTTTCTGGACAATGGTTAGGATTTCGAGGGTATGTCTATTGACCAAAAATAATTACAATTGACCTCTGCAATCGAAAATAATTTTTCCAGAATGATTTGAAACTTTTCAATTTTGACGAAAAATTTCGGTATCTACTCGAATTTTTTTCTCGAAAGTGGGTAGGATTTCGAGGGTATGTCTAATGACCAAAAATGATTGCAATTGACCCCTACAATCGAAAATAATTTTTCCAAAACGATTTGAAATTTTTTAATTTTGTCGAAAAATTTCCCATCTTCTCGAATTTTTTTCTCAAAAATGCGTAAGATTTCGGGGGTATGTCTATTGACCAAAAATAATTGCGATTGGCCTCTGTAATCGAAAATAATTTTTCCAGAATGATTAGAAATTTTTTAAATTCGCCGAAAAATTCTATTATAATTATTCGAATAACCAGGTGCCGGACCAGTTTTCTCAATTTAATAAATAATAAACCATTCCTGGGGTATAAAGCGATACAGAGAACGTGTTCTTTTTACCAATATCGACGTTCAATAGACGCGACGATGATCGAGATCGTGAAAATAGCCGAATAGGGAACGTTCAGGGTTGGAGCGGCCGCGCAACAAACTAAACATTTTCGGAATTACGCGACTTTGTTCGAGCAGTGCTCGTTGGATACTGTTGACACGCGTGCGGACGTACCGAACCCGTCATCCATGTTAACGTTCGATTTTCAATGGATTTTTATTTACTCCGCGTGTGTGCTGTTTGGTCAGTCGGGCAGCCACGGATCCATTGTCCGGTCTGTTCCTTTCATCCCGAGCGGATGTCGCGCGTGAGCGTCTAGCCGTCATAAATCGCGGACGACGAACGCTCAGGAATCCCCGGTGTCGTGGCGTGGCGTCGTCGGATCGTCGCGGGAGAGAAAATCGCCTTTTGTACCTTCGGACGTTAATAATTACTCGTGGAACCGAGGAAGACGAGCCGGGTCGCGGCCGCGAGCGCGCGACCGAGCGACCATGCAAATAGTCGCTGGCGCTCGCCGGAAGTGCTTCTGTCTTAGCCGTCGGCCACAATACTTTTTCAGAAAATTAACAGTTGAAAACAGCTTCGAGGATATGAATATTTCACACAGAGTTCGTGGAACGTATCTTGGCTCGTACCACGAGATATTCGGTCTTTTGTAACTCGAGTCTCGATCGTAATCATGTGTTTTCACCGTTCCAAAGCGATCCTCCAACACGTTGCTCGATTGCTTCGTACAAATAACACCTGTAATAGGGCTCATATACGTTAAAATTTGTTATACATGTTGGATTTCCTAACAGTCTCACGTTGTTACAAAAATCATCCCCAGTGACGATTGTATATGTCTGGAGTTTTAGCCAGTTCTACGAACTCAATGGTGTTTATTATAGAATTCCAACAGATCTCTCGGAGAACAGAACTGAATTCTTAGATATACCTTCTACATATCATTAATAAAAAGTACATTCTAGCCAGTAATTATTGTCGTTTCATTCGAATCACACGTCCCATAGCCCTACCTTCTCCAATAATACATACAAGAAGTACATAAGCGTTCGATGGTTCGGACGAAGAGGGAAACTGGAGGAAGTAAGCTGCGAGATTATCGTTGGCAATCAACTCTCGATATTCGATTAGGTGCGATACGTTCCTCGATGGACGAGCAATTAACTTTTCTTCCCGCCTGGCCGTGACATATCCAATCGAGACAGATTGAAAGGATACCATACCGCGCAATTGCCTAGCGTCTTACTTCTCGCTGGATATTAGCTGCGAGATTAATCGCTAGACTTTTACTTTTTTATGATACTTAAAGCTTAGAAAAGAAGCGTAAATTCCGTACAAGAGTCGGATAGAATATAATCGAGATCTAAATTGGAAATATGTAGGGAGTACGTAGTAAATTTTCAACCCCACTGTTTTCGGAGATAGCTTTCCGAGAGCGTTATACTTGTATTTTCAATGGTACGCCCGTTATACCCATTCAGCGGAAACTATACCGGCACCGGTCGCGTCGTCGGCTCACCTTTTCGAATCCCGTTTCTCGAATTTCATCCCGACACTTTGCGGTGGCCCGTAATTCACTCGAAAATCGCCTTGACCCGTTTAATGATACCCAATTTAATCGGCCGCCGTACGAGCCAGTAACCAAAACCATATACGGTAGACTCGACGATGCATAATTCATAGGATCTGACCAGAAGAAATTCTCCGCACGGATCTCTCGTTATTTAAGCCGAACGGACTGTTAACGATGTAATAGACACATCGTGTCGGATAAGGTCGGATTAGCCGGTTACACGGTCACGACGGGGAAACAGCGTTCCTTCAATTTGCCCAACGAACCGACGCGAAATCAGTTTGTGGCGTTTTAGATGCCGGATGAATTCTATCTCCGATCTGTTGTGACAGTTGAGCGATAGCGTAATAAGTTTTATCGGATCGGGGCCAGGCTCGTTTCGCGCGTACGCGCGTTCATCTCGAGAACGGTAGCCACCATCGCGACGGGACAACTCACGTTCGAGAGAAGAAATCAAATTATACCTACATATATGCATCTACATCTGGCTATACACCGCGCCTTCTTTGCATACGATTTGAAAAAATCAGGCTCTCTTTATACTATACATGTACATACACCGACTCACGTATGCAATTTTTATATCGCGATTTTCGAGTTTTCTGAAACGAAGAAAATCGATCAGTTTAATCGACAGATTGTAACAGACTAAGAAGAATACTTTAGTCGCAAGCTGTCTGTGCAGATTCGTCGGTCCGCCGATAGAAACGTGCAACGTTTTTATGCAAATTCCGCATCTTTCGAAGAGCCCTTTGAGAGCCAGTTCGACCGGTCGAAGTTCGAGCTATGCACACGCACAGGTGGAGTCGACTTGGTTTTACGAGCGTTGCGTGGTGTGCGTCGCTAATATTTGTCGCGCTAGCGTCTCACGACGTTAAAGTGGTCACGGTTGACCGAGCAGTTTATAGGCGGTATTTAAATATCCGTGGTCGTTCTGTATACACGGAAAGACATCGTTACCGGAACCTCGGAACACGCTTCAACGTCTCGTTAAGAATCAATGAACCGGTCCGTGCAATCGTTAATACACTCTTTTCGCGTCGATATTGTCCGGATCGCGATACTTTGACAAGATATTCGTTCGACGTCCTAACTTACATTCTTCGCCGAGTAGTAACAATAAAACGGGCATACAATCTCTCGATTTCGAGATGGTACGGGCCTACGGATCAACCTTTTATCTATTAAATGAAACCATATTCCGTGCGTGAAATAACACGGAAGGAGGCTGGAGGAAAAGATGCACTGAACGTTAGGAAATATGTAGATAAGTGGAACGAGCTTCGAAGGAAGCTTCTTAGCGTTCGAGCGCGGAAACCCATTACCAAGCGACGTGAGATGAAATACGGGTTACTTGTAGATCGTCTCCAGGCGAGGACGCGCGTGACAAAAGAAACAACGAAATTGTACCGAAGCGTTGTACTCAGTAGTATCTAATCCAGAAAGAATATATGTATCCGCTAAATGGCGGTAAAGAAATTGTGAAAAAGATCAAGCGTAATTCCAGACAGCTGTATTTTCTACGCACGACGATAAATAACCGAACATCTTCGTGATTCCATTTCGATCACGGCGGATAACCTGGTCGCTGAAGGTACAGGTAGGCAGGGCGAGAAAATAAATTAAAGTCTTACCTTTTAAAATAGCTTATCCAACGTTCCCTCGGTTGAGTATGCAAATATATGTTGATTCGAAAGATTTTTAGGAGCATGACATAATGATGATGACGACGATGCCAGCCACGGAGATAGAATATTAAGGGACTCCCCTCTCCCCACCCCCCCCCCACCCGCTCTTTTGCCCTGCCCTATAATTTCTCGAGAATGCGACCCTTTCAAACATGCTCGCTTCTCACGAGATCATTTACAGTTTCATCTCGTAGGCGATTCACGGGCTAATCGCGCACTACTACCAGCATTTTTTTATTTTTTAGGTTATAGTTAGATACTGTTCGATTCCATCAAATTCCTGGTTCGAGAGTTATTCGATATGTTTTCATATTTCCACGCTCTCGTATTTATTAAAAGGACGCTTCTGCCTCGACCGAGATAATCGATATTTTGAAAGCTGCGCAAACTCTACAAAGTAAACAGTTTTCGTAAAAGTATTTTGACAGTAAATTCGGTGGAAATAGATTTAGTAGTGGAGAAACGATAGTTTGGTAGTAGTTCTCATTCGGATAGTAGAAGCTTGCGTTTTGTTAACCGAATTCGAAAGTACCGTTTTAATATTTCGAAGAGTATAAACTTTTAACCCTTTGCACTTCTATGTCGAGTGTGATTCGACATAAATTTTTATCTCGGGAGCTCTTTCGTCAAGTCCCATTCGACGTTTTTTCAAGTCCTAACCAAAGAGATATCCTACACTTGAAAATTAAATTATAATAAAACACTTAAAAGCGTTGGGAGCTGCTGGTAACGAAATTGAAATATAATTCGGAGTGCAAAGGGTTAAGGGAAAATTAGAAAAACTACAATCCGTTGATAACTATTCAGCGAACGAATAAATCTCTTGATTTCGTGATCAGTTACAATTATTTTGTACAGAAAAAGTTTAAGCTATTTATAAGCGGAAATTACATTAAATTTCCAAAATGTTGGAAATCCGTTCTGTTTAACTATGATCACGATTCGAGTACACAGAACGTATGTACGAGCCGCGTATAAATTACTATCCATAGAGTTGGACAATTCGGAGAAATAAATCGGCCATAGCGGCGTATAGTTAAACAGAGGCGGGTCTAACGCCGGTACGATAGCCATAAATCGCAATCGTCGATTGCAGGGGCGTTACAAGAACGTTAATTATCGCGCGGACGATTGAATTGACACGACAAAAACTAGCCTGCCTGACTAGCGTAAAGTTGGGATCGAATAACCGGCGTTTCTCTTTGTCTAAATTTTCAGTACAGAAGTTCAAGATGGTGACAGTGGTAATTACTATCTGTTCCAAATTTAGAACGTTATAACAAGCATCTTCTACTTACAGTTTGAATCGAACGATTCTGTTGGATGACCAATAGGCCAAACACCGATACGTCATCGTCTGTTAGTCATAAGGAGCGTTAGTCACTAGGTTTAAGGGTCCTCCACCCCTACTATTGCTAAAACGTTACACAAGTAGTTTACGGCCTTTTAACGCCTTGTCTAAGAGTCAAATTCCATTGCAAATTCAGTTATTCTTCATAGATAAGTTTGACGTGAGTTCAACGTGAATGAATAAACTCTTATGATACAAAAGGAGCATTACTTGACCACCCGGATTCCAACAATTCGTACCATCTTGTTACAATCTTTGGAATTTTTTGATTGTCAAAAATAACATAATCTTTGAATCTAATTTAAATGGAAGGAATTTGAAATTTCTACCGATTGTGTAAACGATTGTTTGGTCGAATTGAGACAAGATGCGTGAAAGTGTCCCGAGTGAAAATGCAGCGAGTGCACCGGCGCGGCGAGCCTTGAACGAAACTTTATGCACTTTATATCATCCAGTAAATTTCGCTCTATAGCATATTGAATTTCGATTTTTATACGCATCCTTAACCGCTTCCATTACTCTGGCCAATAGCGCATCGTGCCGGTAGTCGCCGGTATGCGGTGCCCGCGAAGTTTATGCATATTCGAACGGTGTACTCTGCATATAAATGCGACCTCGAAGCGTCCGAAAGAGCAAGTTTAGGGGTAAGGAGAGAAGATCGCGTTATATCCATCGAGATATTTTTCAAGGTGGCTCCCGAAACCAGCCCTGTTACGTCTACAATATTTACTAATCGACGCTCATCAAGCGGCACTTTAAATGGTCACGTGATATTTAAATAGCAATATTTGCAAAACGAGTAGGCATCCGGAGGACTATAAATGTTATACAGGGTGTAAACGATAACTTTGGCGAAAATCATAGGGTGAGTAGAGGTCCCATAGACAAGTATTTTGAGCATGGGAACCCGTGTCCGGAAATGCACCCAGTAAAGAATTACGGCGATCAGCCCTTTGAGCACCTTTTGTGAAATTGATTCGCTTTCTGTTGTTTCAGAAAATTTCGTTCTTTTTGACAGATGTCTAGCAATTGTTGACTTTTTTTAGTTTATTGTTTCTTGTTCGATGTTTGTCATCTTTGTCACCTACACGACTGACCCACCTCAAAAGAAACAGTTTCCAGTACGATGGGGTTTCTATCCATCAGGCGCCAAAGACCGAAGTTAAAGATCGCCGTGATTTTTTACTGGTGCATTTCCGGACACGGGTTCCCATGCTCAAAATACTTGCCTATGGGGCCTCTACTTACCCTATGATTTTACACCCTGTATCGAAGGTTCGTTTCACGAATTGAAGACGATGTCTCGTCCAGAAACATTTCTATAAAATCACCTCGACCGTTTTATGCCAGTCACCCTGTACGCTCGTATATTTACGTACAAAGAGTATGCTTCTCGTATTTATGTATACCTATACGTCTCTCGCCACGACGAAACGCTTCCAAGGATTATAAAGCTCGCGAAACATTTTCGGGCCACGGGTACCATAACTCAGCCCCGGCGCTCGTTTTATTCCCTCGGTCTTCCCTCGTCCTCTCTTCTTTTTCTCCGTCTGTCCCGTCGGAGCAGAACCACTGGCTTCCGTTCGCACAATGGGCCGTTCGCGAGATATGGATGCACATTTGTCGCGCGTTATGCTTATGCGCTCGCTGGACGTGTCTATTAACACCGGTGTCGCGAGCGCGGACCGGAATACGTTTCAGTTAAATGCTCGACGTCTCCTCGTTGGTACGTACCCAATCAAATTTCACGAAGAACGTTCGAAACGCGATGGCTGATCATGGAACGCGATACGTCGAGGAACACCAAAAGATACACCTTATGAAAACGAATAGGTGATCAGTAGACTGCGGATGTTTATGCATTTATGGGAAATTTTAATTTAATTTAATTTAATTTTAATTTAATCAACGAATTATTATATTTAGGGGTTGAGACAGCCCTCTGCGAAGCTTCCGTTTCATTAATTCTATCAATAAAAATGTGAATTTGCATAAAGATGCACAGTCTAGTGATTAGAATATAATTTTACATATTTACTGTGAATATGTACCAGAAATGGCGCCCAACAGTACTCGAACGTTTAACCCCTTAACGCTGATGCCCGAGTCTGACTGTTTTTAAAAACGATATTTCTTTGATCTAATTGTTTAAGGGATGATAATATTTGTTTTTCTTTAAATTATACGATACAACATTGCAATTAACAGAAACCGTATTTTTATACAGCTTGGAAACAAATCCAATAGAGAAAGCTGATCATTCTTGGTTAGCCCGAGAAATATGAGCGTTAGGGGGTTAATAGTTACTTAAATCGAATAGTTGAAAGTTTTAATAGGAAGTTGACTCACCGTTTGCTTTTGTAACAGTAAGTCTGTCTTTCGTTGATTGGACCAACTTACAAGTAACGTTTCGATCTATCGATCGCCATATTTCAATGGCAATTCAATGGTATGTGTGAAAAATCATAACTCCTGAACGGATTGGACGATTTTAATGTTTCAAAATGCAAACAACGCGTATTTTAGTCAAGAATGTGTAGAAATTCCAAATATATTCAAAAAGTTCTTGTTTGGCCACGTAAAATGAGAAAAACCATAACTCCTTCAATAGTGAATATATTTCATTGAAATTTATTTTATTATTAGAAGAAGCGAACCAATTTGAACAATTTTAGGTACTCCAGCACTGTTCTAAACAGTCGAACTAAACCACGAAGTTTTTCCTTTCTCTTCGAATTGCATAAGTGCAGGTTATAAAGCGAGGAACGCGGCACAGCTAAGACGACGAGAAATTAAGCAAATGCCTATAATTCGACGCGGCTAAGCGACAAGGTAATTTTAATCCCGGCTGCGTCTATGGGAATTTAATGGGTACGGAGCGCGAACAATTGCAGCTTGCGGCGTGATTAATTAGATTAAAGTATAGGTCTGACCCATCGATAATATTCCAGATAAAGATCGATGCCTGATGAATGGTAAAAGGATGGGCTGGGAACCTGACGCTTCTGCGCAATTCCCCTCTCACCATCACCCTTGGATTAAAAAACAAATAAATAATGATTCACCGTGCCCTTTTTTCCCCATCATGTCTGAAACCTTTCCGTCGCGATGAATGTCATGAAAGCGTCGGTACGTGAAACCATTTTTGTTTGCTGATCAAGCTCGTCAGCTCACCAAATGTATCTATTTCATTGATGATAATTAGACTGCGGATGTTTATGCATTTATGGGGAATTCTAATTCTCAAGAAACTACAGAATGCACTTGATATGCAAAAATATAAGAAATACTTAAAGTAAGATACGAATTATTATATTTAAGGGTTGAGACAATCATACGAAGCTCCCATTTCATTAATTCTATTAATAAAAATATGAATTTGTATAAAGATCCGCAGTCTAATGATAATAGTTGTTCCGCGCGATGGGTCTACGATACCGTAATTTCCATTCTTCTTGAATATAGAAAACGGTTGACTCCGTTTTTTTTATGCAAAATTTTAAATGAACCGTATAGAGATTAAAAGTTGCCAAGTGTCCTATTGTCAACGTTCAACGAGCAAAAACTTTAGAAAAGCATTTAATAACGATCGTAAAAAAGTTGTTCCCCCTTGTTTGTGCCGCGTATGGGCCGATATTTTTTAACGTACCGATCGAGTTGAAACCGTTTCGGCGTGGACTCCCTCAGCGGTGCGTAATCACGTAATTACGCGCATTAAATGGAGCCTTCTCGTAGGTACCAATTTAATTTCCGAATTTCCAGCACCGAATTACCTTCACTGCCCGCGGAGCATGAGCAGGAACGGCGGAGGAAGGGAAGCGAGCGGACGCGGACGCGGACACCGACGCCGACGCCGACGCCGACGCAATTCAGAGCCATTAGCGAAATTACTCGGCATGGAACACGTTTGCCGGCCGCGTACTACTTTTTTCTCCGTTGATCGGCCCGAAAAACAGCGCAAACCGCTTGGGACCCACGCGTGCACGCGTAAGTACGTTCTTACGGGAAACAACCGTGGTCAGTGGTTACCAAGAAATCATCGCACTGTGGGATAATCTTGGACGAAACACGAGCTACGAGGCACGCAACAGTGCGTTAAACGTCTTAGAAATTGGTTATTAAATAAAGTACTCAGATTTCCTTCTAATAAACGCTATGCTTTATTACTATTACGGTTAGAAGAGACATCCTTTCTATATGTGTTGGATATTATATAGAAAACTAGTTTATTATGTTTTTTTTTTTTGTTTTGACCCACACTGTCTCTAATTATACGTGTGTAAAGACCGCCATTAGTCGAGTATTATTAGCCAAGTGTGTCGATATTGGTTTCGAAATATAGACAATTATTTGTGGCATAGATCCCTGTGCACTAAATAATCCAACAATATGAGTTTTACAACAGAACTAAACTGCAATCGTACAGAAACAACCTGAGACCAATATCTTCCCTGTGTTTATGCGAGGTCCTATCGCATCTTTGTATAAACAGGAAACCGAATCATACGAGGGAATATCTCCTTCAGAATATTAGACCAGTAAATCCGATTAATTTTGTACTAGGTTTTTAGTAGAAAACCTAACAAAAAGACCGGTTTAAATATTCAAAGGTGCGTTCAAAGTTTCGAGAATTTATAACGGATGCTGCTGAGACTCTTAATTCGAACTGAAATTACACGGCAATTAATCGCCACCGACTCTTCTCCGTTCCCACGAAACGTCGCTGGCAAACGCATAGCGTTGATCTGTCTCGCGGCCCGATTACCGGCACTTAACGCCACGATTTACGCAGAGTTCGTGGTTTCGTATTACGTATTACGTATTACGTTCTGGAGATCGCAGACAGGAAAAGGAAACGAACGATAACGCAACAGACGCGAAAGTTATTTGCATATTGGTCCGCGTCACTCTGTTTGTTGCACGATGTCTAGCAAAGCTCGAAAATTGATGGAACGATCTACATTTAATTTCGTAGTTGCGCAAGTCGCTGAACGGTCCCGCGGTAGCGGCTGTATGTCACCGGGAACGACGTAAATAAATTTCCATATCTGGCCAGGGTTCTGACGTAGCCGGTTTCCTTACGAGCCTAATAAAGACAAATACACCCTCGCGCGTACCGGCCACGCAAACCCGTGTCCGGGAACAGTGTGTCGTGCACGTCGAGCAGAAAATCGTTTAGAGCGGCGCGATTACGCACACTGGCGGATCCTAGCCGCGACAAGATACGTGGATGTACCATTCTCGGTACACGTGGGAGGCGGTTACGTAGCTAAGTACATTCACGGCCGTGGCAGCCGAGGAGTGTCGTACCAGAACCGGCATCGATCATGCCTATCCGATACATACGTCGAGGTATCTTCGCCCCACTCCACCTACGCTGCCGCCTCTTTCCGTACCGCCCCGACACTTTTCCTCTCCTCTCTGGGCTGTTGGCAATTTTACGAGCTGTTTCAAGAGCCGTGACGCTGCAATCTCACGGCCAACAATGCTCGAGCCCTCTTTTTTCAGCCCCCACGTCCGTCTCGAACGGTTCGCGTACGGACTGCAGCTGTACACCCCGAATGTTGCGCGCAAAATAAATTTAAATTAACTGCCCGACACGCTGGCACACACTTTCCACTCCTTGGCAGTCCACGGTTCTTTTCTCCGAAAGTGAAACGTAGACTAAACTTTCTTAGTTTTGGACTTTAATGCCTAATCGTTGACGACTAATTTTATTTGCAACAGAATATCTTTTAGGCGCAATTCTGGGTAAGTACATACGATGTTTTATCCTTCAAAGAATTCTGAGCGACCGATCGTCTCTAATAGGAGGACCATGTTCCTCGAGATCTGATCTTCTTTCATTCACGAAGCTTTCGATCGTGTTATCGAGTTGACGTTGACACGGCGGACCGATAAAAATAGGTTATTTTTATTCGAGCGGCCAGCAATTCGCTACATTAGTTTACGTCAACGACTAAGCGCTCCTTAAACGATTCATGCATTATGGATTAAGGAATCTGAATTCCCACGAGCGAGCAATCAGAAAAGGCCGAGCGCGCGCTTCCCCTCTTTCGGCAGCGTCACCGGCGATGATAACGTTAAATTTATTCAGTGGAAAACTCGAGCTTCGAAAAGCCGCTGCCTCGTCGACAGCTTTTACTGGCGCCGTTCTCTTTTCAAACTTTAACCATCGGGGAGAAAGTACGACGCCTGGCCATTAGCCACGTTTGCGAACGTACCCGCGTTTACGTCCTTTTTATAAAAGGATGGTTCTCAGCTCTACGAGGTTATTCGCGTATTGTCGACGAAAATGCAGTATGTGTACCTATAAAACGACCTGACTCGTGACGTCGTTAATTTTCTCCCGTTATAGCGACAGTGGCCCACTTTATGACGATAACACTGCTGTATAAATATTCTGTTAACGTTTCGAACCGATAGTTTCAACCAAAATTGCTTCCGCAACCACGACAAAACTAAAGACACGAGGAGTCAGTGTATTATGTTTTAGGGGAAAATGTTCAGACCACGTTTAGGTAAAAGTTATCGTATCTATTCTTTTTTAAAAAATTTCATTATTATTGAATTATTAAGAAATTATAATCTTGTGTCTCCATCTATCGGGAAGCTGCTGAATATCTCTGGTATAGTACTCGGACGGTTGTAAGTCTAATTACTTGTACATTCACGTTAAAGAAGAAAAGGTTCATTAAAGGTCTTAGTAGATACGTAACTAAGGTATGCAACGCATGAAAAAAGCCTTAAAGTGAAAATAAACTTTGATCTAGTTTCACGGTTGTCTTGGGGCAAGAAAAAAGATTGGTCTTGTCGTAAAATGGCAGCTGTAAAGAGTCAACATGCCATCCAAATATACGACAGCGGAGACACAAGGTGTCAAGACTGCGCGAGGTGGTTTGAGGTGGCGCGGCGCGGCTCGGCACGGCACAACGTGACTGTCACGTACAGGCTGCGACCGGGCTTCATCCACCACCCCGTCGGGATGCAATTTCCGCTATTTTTACCCGAAAAGCTTCTCCGGCTATCCCCGCGGCACGTTCCTCAAATAAAGTCCACCACCCTCGCGTCTACGTTGCTGAACGCGAGTGGTACGCACCGAGTACCGGTGTGAGTGAGATTCGCTCATTGCCTACCAGTACAGCCGCGCACTTTACCCAGAAGCAGGGATACTTCACTTCGAGAAGAAGAAGAGACTTGCTCTCTCCGATGTAGCATCCTTTCGCGAGCCCCACGATTCGTTCATCTCGCGAAAGCCACGCGTGGATCCGACTTGTGACAACCTTCGCACTTGACGCGATAAAACAAATCCTTTCATGTAGTTTAAGTAACGTGTTTCCAAGATATTGAAATAACGTCTAAAGGGGGAAGTCGTTTAGGTAAAAGAATGCTCCTTGAAAGTTACTAGTTACTATTCTTCTACTCTTTGGTGCGCATCGCTAAAGCCTTTTTTCCCGATCGGGTGAGCTTTGTCATTTATCATTTCTCGTTTGACGACGTTCCCCGTGTCAACGTTTGTTTCGAGCCAGCGGGATATCAAAGACGGTACGGCGACTTGCTTCTCTTCTTCCATTCGTTCTTTGCGCCGCGGAGAGCTCGTAATATCTTCAAGAATGCCATTTAACGTCTCGTTATCTGACAGCGAGAATTCCGGCGGCAGGAAACCGTGGCGCGTTTCAGACGATTAAATTCATTCGCGTCGACAGATGCGCTCTTCTAAGCCGCAGGATCATCAGGAGGCTCGGTTTCAGCTGCGACAAACCATTACCCTTTATCGTCGCGATCAGGATAATCGTGCGGATTCGAGATCCGTGAAGAATTACGGTTCGACACCGCCGGGTCGCGGTTCCGATCGCCCGACTTCTTTACGATACATACATGCGATGATTCAGTGCCACGATAAAGCTTGAACTCCGGGCTGGACGTTAGTTTCTTTCAAAGGCAACCGTTTCATTCGTTTATGGCGGAACGCAGTAAAGTTGCCGTAAAGTGGACGAACACGTGGAAGAACGCGGCTAACGTCGGTGCAAAGTAACCGCGGGCTTGCTTTATGGGCACTTTCTAACTTCGCTGTTTGAATAGGATGTATGAACTTTGAGTTTAGTCTGCACTATCTCTGTTGGCGGTAACAACTTTTCACGATTAGTCGGTATGACTTTCGGTACGAAGGGTATCTACGTTAGAACGGTGACGATCGTTTTTTATTAATATCTACAAATCGTAGACGGTATTTTTCTTAATAGAACCGACAGAATGCTAATGATGCATGGAATGCAAGAAACAGGCGCGCATATTTTAAAAATATCTCGAGATCTAATAATTTTTTGGCCATGGTACCCTAATCACTTTTTACGCAGAACGAACAAAAGAATCGATCTGTATAAAAAAAAATATGCATTTCTATTTAAAGAAACGATGCAATTGTTAATTGCACATGCACTGCTGCATCTGATAAAAATTTAAAGGCCTACGGATGTAGTGCTCTTGGAACCATTTACCTTTTTCCTTTGGCATTTTTTCGGAAATGCAATAATAACGGAGTTATGACTTGTAACAGTTGCGTGAACCAACCCTGTATACATATTTATGTATGTAAAGAGATAATTAAAATCGTGGAGAGGACGTTGTGCGTCGTAGCTGGCCGCTATTAGAATCTCTAATATCGAAGGAACTACGAACGCCCCGAATCGTAAATAAACTTTCACGTTGCACGTCCGAAACGAATGTATTCCGGCGATTGGAGGCAGCGTGATAAATGCATTAAATTACAGTTTCAACGGGACGGGCTTATCGCGTGCGTTGACGCGAGTAATTATCACCGTGCCCGTCTGACAAATTTCACTCTCTCGTGGCATTGGACGGGGGCGCCATGCCAGTGCCCCGTTCGGGCATCGCCAGGATGAGAAATTATGCGCGTGGGATAGAAGAAAAGGGGCGGAGGAGCAGGCGAAACGAGATGCACGTAAGGCGCAGGAAGAGAGGAGACTCTCCCGCGATTGTATCGGTCGGTGTGAATGTCCTGTCTGGTAGTTAAGATGGCCGTGGTGTCGAGAGGGGACCGCGGCGGAGGCGGAAGATCGCAGTGAAGTTTTATTGCGACAAGTGCACTGCTCTCTTCTACGGTCCCTATTACCGACCGACTTCCGGTCGGTATTGAGAATCGCCAGAGAACAACGCGGCTGAAATGCAATTTACTCTTAATTCGATGTTCGAGACCTGCTCCCTTACGACCACTTGTCGATATATTCTACCCTAACGAGCCGAACCTGAACGGTTATCTGAAAGTCGAGGAGGGATCGTCACAAACGTCCACGACATCCGTCAATATCATTTTTTATTTATACCGTTATCGTCTTTAGTTTAGTGACGAAAAAGAATTAGTTTCGTTCAAGATATTTTGCATAGGAATTGTAAGCATTTAAGAAACTCTAACGACTAATAAGATATACTTGGAATTAGTTACTTGGTCAGATAGAGTTTATCGTCGCAAGTTAAAATACGATTTATCAAAAATCCAAGACGTCTCGTAAAACATTTATCTTTGAACGTTAAGCTTTCCAAGAAATTTAAAAAAAGTATATTGGTGATCAGTGATAATTTTCACTGCTTGTTACGAATAATCGGTACCGGGCGACACGAGATACGAGTTTCTTACGACCGAAGACCGCGTTCGATCGAAGCGCGTAAAGATAGTAGGGTTGTTGCCACGGATAAATTCACGATTGTAACGTGTAAGCGGTCTGCAGGGGCATCCAGAGAATCACGAGTATGAGCGTGTGCCGATATCCTTGCAGTGATAACAAGGAAACACGTGGCCGTACGTACAGGTCGCCGTCAATGAATCGTTGCGCGACGTCCGCTATTTTTATTCCGGACCGTTTAGGAAGCAGGACATCAGAATTTTATTATTATTATTTAAATAACACCGGAGAAGGGTCTGGGATCGAATTCGTAGGGTCGCGAGGTCGTCGGTAGACTATAAAGCCACGTGGATCGTGTGCAGTGCACGTGCGTCTGCCTCCCTGAATGGTCTTTTAATGGCGGCTGTTATCGGCTCGGTCGAGTCGAGCGGAGAAGATAATCCTAGAACGCGATACGTACTCGCGACGAAATCTCGATGGAAGAACGAAAGGAAGGAACGAGCGTAATTAGGCACGGTGCTCGGGGTAATTTAATTTTTAATCGGTCTCCGTATCTCTCGGCGAGGAGGAACGTGCGCGGAAACCGTACTCGCGGTAATTACAGTATAACGTTCGTCCATGGAACAAATTACCTCGCTGCCGATTACATAATTCCGTTCTCCGTGCTGAAGCGATGTATCGATCTTGTACGACCGATGGTTATCAAACGATCGCTCTCTCCCTTACGCCGTGAATTAAACTACAAGTTTAGCGTTTATCTTCTTAAAGGGTTCGAACGGCTGCTGCGCATTCAGCAAAAGATCCCTACCGGTTGGTTCATCTTGATCGTCGATTCGCTCGGGGCCCTTGTAATCGACCGTGGAACGACGAAAGAGGCGAGCAGCAACGAGAGAGACAGCCGCGGTGCCCTGTAGCGATTAAGCAGCGTCAGCATCGGTAACTGCACCAGCCATTGACAGCAACAACCGCACCGGAAAGCGGCAGCAGCAACAACCACCGCGTTCTAACAGTAATGCGACTCGCATTGCCTCTGCGAGATATCGATCGAACCTTCGCCTTTCACCGGCCATTGTCCACAATGGTGTCAGCGTTGGAAATCTAACTGCCGATAATTACCTTCGAACCCGTCAAGTCATACGCCGTAATGGCATAATAACCGGAGCTAAGCGATCAGATTAAGGGAATTACTGCCCTCGGCTCCTCGCCGAGAACAAACGGTAATCCCTCCGGTTTTGCCTATCATTCCGTGCTTATTATTTTTCCTTTTACGTACCGAGATTTAATGGACGAAAATTATTATCGGAATTAGAGATATCGGTCGGTATTCTCGTTTAGAATCGGTTCGAAGGTGTAGCTTACTCACGGTTACTCAAAATTAAATTGATTATACACTGGATTGCTTCGATTCAGTGTATAATATCCATATAAACTTAAATTTTTTAATGTCATTAATCTAGAAATTAAAATTCTTATGTGAACTACTGAAAAATATTCGATCGGTGAAAGTTTAAAAGTTGTATGAAAATGATAAATCTTAGGCTTAACGAAGCTCGGTGAACGGAATGATTGGTAGAAAAAAAAGAGAAAATCCCGAGAGGGTTTACCTGTTAATTGAATGCAACTGGAAACGGGCTTCCAAGCTGCAGCATCGAAGTTGCGTCGGTGGTAGAGAATCGGCACGCACGCGTACCGAACGGTAGCCGATTGCATCGCGATGCCTCTCTCCGAGGTTGGATGATGAACGCTGGAGCTCTGGCGGTCGAGGAACACGGTCGAAGATCAGAAGAGAAGAACTGCGAAGGCAGACGTGGCGGCCGGCGGCCGGCGGTCTCCGGAGACCGCCCACTAAATCACCGGACCGAATTCCATTTGGCTTTCGGGCTTCTCTCCGCAGAGTCAACAACGTATTTACCCGTCGATTTGGCTCTTTTGCGGTTGGGGCCCCTCTTCGTTCGTGGCCCCGGCTCCCTCTGTTCGTCATCGTACTGCCCCCTCGCTGGGCCTTTCCTCTCTTTGACTCTCCTAATTCATCCTCCCGGGTCTTGTTCGTTTTTTCACGTCCCTCCCCGGTCCGTTCCTCGCGCCGCATGAGGTCGGCGTGCTGCACGTTCCACGGATGTCTCCAGCTCCGGATTATGAATATTGATAATAGCAGCGGCCCGAAGAAAGAACGACCGACCTCGTCCAATGTAAATATCACGACGACCTCTCGAGCCCTCGCCACCCGTGCTTTCTGCTCTCCCATTCTTTCCCACCCGTTCTACTTATTCCTTCGCTGCTTTTCCTCCTCTTTCCCTTCCAAGTTCCTGTTCCCTTCGGCCCCGGTACACACCGCCTCTGACCTTTGCACCCGACCGAGCCGGCCAAGCCGTTTCTGCGAGCTACCGAGCCTGCAGTTCCGCTCGAGGTATTCTTTCGCTATGGCTACGGATCGACAGGTCGCCGGAGCTACTTTCGTTATTCTTTGCTCCAGCCCCGGCCAAGGTACATTTCCATTTCGCTGCAACCGGCCCGGGCTGCTTTTTAACTACGGGTAACTGTAATATCGCTGGAAATAATCTCGGCGCACTCTCACCAGTGATCATTGTTTCTCAGCCACGAGCAAAGTTTCAATTTAAATTGCTTCTTTCTTACGAAGAAATCTAGCGAATCTAAACACATGCCGGAGTATCGATTAATTTTAATTACATTCCGTACAAACTACTAACAATTTTAATGGTTTGAAATTTTAGCAACTGAGAATAAACAAGTCACTTTCATGCAAACATTCACGCTAGACATAACGAGAAATCCTCCCTTCTAAAAACCCAAGTGATTACTCGCGTAGGTCGTGAAACCACCTCAAACGTAAAATATTTTTATATAAATTGTTGGCCGCAATATTTTCAGCCGTTAGTCGGTCAGCACAATAGTAAAACTAATGATATTCGGTTAAGACTTTGAAGAGGGTTGTCCTCTCGCGAGAATATTACTCCACCAGCCCCACGCAGCACAATAATCTTAGCTACGATATAATAGGTACGGGTAAACGCACGTGAATTGGCGTTATTTTTCATATCGCGGATACCGGATCCTCGGAATTTTTGATAGCCATTTGCTCGACGATACAGACCTTGGCCCACCGTTCCACCCACCGACATCGTTTGTTTTACGAGCTTTCACTCGAGGCGAGTCGTCAACTCGTCGTAATATGGGGTAATCCTCGGTAAGGGAGCGTGACAAAGGAGAGAGGCCTCTCACTGTACACCAGAGGGTGGCCAAAAGACGCTAACAGAACCACGGAAGAAGGCGAAAAAGTGGAAGAAAGAGGAAGCTCGGGGTATTTTATATGCGCGCAGCGACGACGAGGCCGGTTCTGCGGCCTTAAGCTCGCAATTCTCGCTAGAAATATGCCGCCGCATCCTCGAGCACCTTTTTGACAGTCGTATTACCTTGAAATTAAACGACGAGACCGGCGTCAATGTCACTTTGTCGAACGTCGCGATTTTCAGCCAAGTTCGGTAATTCCTCTCGAACGATAAATTCTGGACGGAACGACTCGCTGGATTCCGTTGCTGGCTGCCTGCAAAGGGAATAAAGGGTTGCTTATTACCGACGGTCGTCACAGTTCACGAACGGAGGATTTCGCGGTGAAGCATCGCTGCGCGACTTCTCTCCCGGGACATGTATTGGGTTTTTTTTTTCTTTTGGCCGCGCCGTGCCGCGCGCCGGTGTGTTAAATCGCTGATTAAAATTCTGCAGCAACCTTCCGCGCGATTCTTCAGCAACTCCTCGCTCCGGGGGATTAGTTCGAGTCATAATTACTCGTCGACGTGGACGAGCGTGTTTAGAGTATCGCGCCTCAGTTTTCGGAGCTTTTAATTAAAGAAAGCCGGGGCGTTAATTAAACCGACGCCGCGCGTATTAAAACGGCCGAGAGTACCGTTGATATTTAGATTTATTTCCTTTTCTTCGACTTTGCGGAACCATACGAAAATACTTTATCAACGTCTAATTATTTCGACTGCCGCTGTTACGCATCGATAAATATAATATTCGTTACTGTTTCGACAAGCTTCCTCTTACCGTACCAAAGATCTATGTACATTTGCTTTGAGTAACTGCTGACGTTATTTGTCAGGTTTCTGCTTATTGCTGCATAAGGGTATATGTAGGCTGGAACTCGTAAAGCCGATGAAATTTTAACGAACGATGATCAATCTATGTACTTTTTCGTACGCTTCAAGTCCATCGAGTAAAACGGTTGGAACAAGCTTGTCGTTAAAATGGCTTCAACAGGGGGATTTATTTTCATTAAATAACTATTCCAAGCGGTGCCACCTACTTGTACCTACTTGTTAAGGAGTCAAAGGAAAAATAATCACGACGGAAAGCGAGGCGTGGTTGACAGACACGCACACGTGTTCTCTTAAGCTTCGTCTAATACACCACCGCACGGGGTAGTAGCTTTTTTTTATTCGATGCAACGCAGCGGTTCGAAACATCTGTCGCGGGAATGAGTTTCCCTGGACCGTTTCGTGGCACGCGTCGAGGAGGCGCGTAAATTAATTAACAATATACAGATAGAAAGCAATGTTCGAAAGAGAGAATGAAGTTTTGGTGGTTCGAGCGAAACAAGAAGCAGATCCTGCAGTTGGTACGCGCGCAAAGGGTTAATCTTCTCGTCAGAGTCCAGGCAGAGTCGTGCAGCCCCGATAACCATCCTCTCGCGGGCGATTCGAGCCGGGTCGCGTTCGCGTTCGCGAAACAGACCCAGTCGCAACCGGGCAGGAGCGAGCGAGACAACGGAGCTCGGAATACGTGGACCGGGCACATTTGTCACCGAGCAGAGACGTTGTGGCGAGCTGATATAAATAGGCGCACCGGTGACAAACGACCGGTTCTTACGGGAAAATAAGCAAACACAGCACCAACCACGCGGATAGGGTGTTCCGTTGTAGGTGATCGGCGTCGCTCCGGGTCACCGTCTTCCACCGTCTAGATACGAGACGAGAACTGTTTTCCTTTCTACGATATCGAACGCGGATATTTATCGGCTACGAGAGGACGTCTCGCGGGCATCGAATGACGCGGCGTCGTGTACCTTTATTGCTTTCGATGCTCGTGATCGGAGGGGAGGGGGATGCCATCGGCGCGCGGTATATCTGTACGGACGTGTCTATATTTACGCGGCATACGGTCGAGACGAAATCCAGTGCACCGCTGGTATCATCGACCGACGAAAAATTTCACGTTTCCCGATCGGACAATATGCATTTATGCGTGGCCCTCGTACTGCTCGCGTTTCTGATACGAATCCGGGAAAATACGGGCAATGTGGCGACCAAACAAACACACGTGTATGTGCCAGACTATTATGCAGGGAACGAGAACGAGAAAAGCTATCGCGTTTATCGACGCGCTCTGTAAATAGTTGGTAGAAACGATCCTAGAACCAAAATAACGAACCGGCCATCGAAGAGAGCTTTTATATTACTTGGAATGTAACCAATTCCACGGTCAAACGGAGACGAAAAGACGTAGTGGCTGCAAAGGTCGGTGCAAACGGAGCTGGTAAAATTTAATTTCGGTGTCGCCGGTTCGGTGCACCATTGTTGAATCGTTGCCAGCGCGTAGATCAGGGAAATGTGACGTTCGTTCGCCTCGCCGTGACCTACATGCATACCGGCTTTATTGAGGTATTTCGGTGGGCCGGGGCTGAAAATTCTTGGCCCTCTTCCGTTACTCGAATGACCGCGCGCGACTTCTGACGGCGTAAATTTTCGGAAACCGCGACAACGACGGGGAGAAAAAAGGTCGATGCACCGCGATCCTAACACATTCCCGACTATTTTTCTCTATCAACGTCTAGTAACGTTCTCAAGATACTGCATTTTCTAGCCCTTATCGAACCAGCTATTTATCTAACTTTCTTCTCCTAATTGAATTGACCACCGCCATAAACAGAGGCACGACATTGACTCGTCGCGTCGCGCGTTCCATCGGCTGCAAGACGTGGCAGAAGGAGCGCAGGGAAAAACTAGAGTAGACGAGTGCCGCGAGACGGCGAGGAGAAAAACGGAAGTGAAACGTTACATCTGGCTTAACCGGCGTAGACGTTAGCTCGTTCTATATTTACCGTATTACTGTCGACGCACGATTTCTATAACGCGGCGATAAACGCTCGCCCTCGACGACAGATTTACTCCGAGGCGAAGGGTGTTTCCTGATTCCGTTGCAGCCGCGAGTTTCTCCCTTTCTTTCGTTATCGCCGGATCGACCGGCAAGATTGCTGGTTAGGACGAGGCTGGCCTGGCCCAGTGGAAAGAACATAAGGGGGGCGGCGGCAGCGGCGGTGGCGGTGGTTGCTCCTCGGAAGAAATCTTAATTGGACCGCTCGCTGTAGGAGCAGGCTGTCTCTGAGATGCCTTCGTGATCGAAAGTACCGGCAATCTCGGCGATAATCGAGTTGCTTTCGTTAATGAAAATCGGCTAGATTGCGCCAAACCGTCTGTTGTCGAATGAATTGTGTATCACGGAAGAGAGATCACAAGTAATCAGCTTACTTTAACTTTACGAATTCAAGTTTCTGGTACGATGCTTTATTATGGATTTCGTCAAACTCGTCTGTTACGTTATAATTGTATAGCGTTATCGTATCGTCAGAGCCCATTCTAAACTGATCCAACATTGGGTCCAAGAGATTCAAAGTGAAACGATGAAAAGAAATTAATTTCGAAATACGAGTAAATGTAATCGAGACGTATGATCGGACGGTTTACTTCCTAAGGATAGAGAATCTAGATATAGTAGTGTTCTGCTCGATGTACGAGATATTCTCTAGCCGGAGTCTGCGGCACGTGGATACGTTTTGTTTTGGTACAAATAGGAACACGGCGCCTTGGCACCCGAAGCGGATTGGCTTGTCAAGTTGCCAGGGTCCCGCGAATACGGGATGCCCCCGGGTTTAGTCACCGCATTCCTGGAAGCTGTGTGTTGCGCGCGCGCACACGCCGCAAGCGTCCGATGAATTATTGCACCGATTTAGAAAGGCTCCGGGCAGCGAATACGACGAGACGGCACTTCCTCGCCACCTTGATCGCGCGGATGGATATTCCACCGCGAGGTTCCTCTCCTCGCCACCAAAATGCATACCATGGCTGACTACCGCGCAGAAATTTGCCTCAAAGGCAACTTGGTACGCTCAGGTCCAAGGAGTTACTTTACTACGTGGCAGCACGATAAATTCCGCACTATCCGCGAGTTTGACATTCTGCCCATCACCAGCTTTCCGTTTCATATTTCAGTCAACCGAGAACGAGTTTCTTACCCGAATTACTCTTTTTTTGTAACGTTGCACAAGGAATTGGTCTTGATACTTAAATAGAAAATGGCTCCGCAAGAGCGTAATTTTTAACTCGACTTAAATTCAATTTGCCGCGAAAGTAGTTCGAAAGAAACGCGATAATCGCGAATCACTTTTCTCGATTAGAATCTCCTCGAGACGAATTAAACTCGACCGGCATGGGAAGCTTATCAGGCAACGTTTCGCCTCGGCCGAAACTCCATCAAAACTTTTTCCTAGCGCTGTTGGCGGCTTCGAAATGGAAATGGACGCGCGAGATTTACTCGGCGAACGAGGGTATACGAGGATCGTGACCGGTAGGAAGTGGCCGCCTTCAGAACTTCGACTAACGTTGATCTACGTGCTGGAAAGATAATGCATAATACATTTCTGAAACGGAGAGCGACCGTGGTGTCGGATCCGGAGGTGGTGGTGTACGGTGTAGTCATAAATTTGCAATAATGCAAATGCCTGGTAGGTCTGGTGCGCGCGCGCGTGCGACCGCACAAGGCCTTACACTCGGTAGCCTACTTTACGGCGCCACCGTGGCAAACCCGGTAGTCCGTCCCTCTAGAATGCAACAAGATGCACGCTCCGAACAATCCCAGAGACAGATCGCTCACTAAATATTATACTCCTTCGCCTCGAATTTACGCGTAACCTTTTCCCCCTGGCACAACGCGTTCAGGTTCCATCGTTCGAGCATTAAAATACGTTACTTTGTCCTGAGTATTTTCACAATAATTAACGTTTCAGAATCGAAAGGATGCTTCACCATCCAACTTATCCAAGTTGTGTTTGAGTTTTTTTGCTTTCGAATAAATTATAATAGTCTTGGTTCCTAAATTTTACGATTCTTCGACGCGTAAAGTTAGTCTCCGAATCGTAAATATATGTATTCTTGCCGCGTTTCCTTCAAGATCCCGCGTATTATAATTTCATGGCTTTACGATCTTTTCTACGAGGGAGTTTACGAACCGTTGGATCCTTCCGTTTCGTTGATAGAAAGCGTGTGCGTCATACTTGGTTCAAGATCTTCCGGGCGATCCACGCGTGGCATCACCCGCGCGAAATGCAACGAGGAACGACCTCTTCCTCTCGGACCCGCGACGATCCGTCGATCGTGGTTTAATGGCATCGAAGACAAGAAGACCGAGGGTGAGACGCACGACAAGTTTCGTTGGGGTCCCGGAGGGATGAGTCACGGACGAGTCGAGATTTATGCGCGTCTCTTTCGCGAGCACGACTAAACGAATTTCCCTTATTTCTCTTTATCCGGAGGGCGTCTTCTTTCTCTAACGTGGAACAGGAGACGAACGGAAGGGGCGAGGCGAGGCGAGGCGAGACCGTAATGTCAACGAAGGACCGTAAAAGATTTCTCCCCCGAGCGGCGAGCCTGAAAATCGTGGCGACAAGCGTGCCAAGAACGGGGAATCCCGTTACGTTGTACCGAATTAGGAACGATAACGTCGTTTGTCCCGCTGAATGAACGAATGGTCGTCGTGCTGGGGCTTCGAACGACAGCAGTTCGCCCGAGAGGAGGCTTATTTCTCTCCCTCATCGAGGTTAGAATTGATACTTGATGCGGAGGGATTAACCAACGTTGCGTCTCTAAGAGTAATTTATTGCTTCGATCGAGGGTAGAAATTTTTGTTTCGTACGGTGGCGGAAAGAAGTTTCAACGAACCTAGACTTTGGACCCTTCCACCCTGAAATTACTTTGAGCTGCAAAAACTATCTTGGAAACGACACCGTCCCTAGGTATCTCGCGAATGTAACTCGTCGTCGATCGAGAGAGTTCGTGTCGTAAAGTTACCGCTCGACTAGCCAGCCAGCCAATACGAATCTTTCATAAGGAAACCACGTAGCCGGCGCTCGTCTTGCAGCGTTTCCCGGTACCATTATCAAACGCAAAGTTACACGTAGCTCGCGGGCTCTCTCCTGCACTCGGTTTCCTATTACAAATTCAAAGGTAATTGCGCGCGAGACATAAATACTCGGACGGTAAATTCTAACTAGCGACCCCGAACGAACGATAACGAAAATTCTATTACGCGGTGGCGGAGAGCTTCTGAAACGACTTCTGTGCTCTCATCGCGAAAAAGCAAAAAGAAACGAGTTGACGAGTCGGCAGGAAACAAGGTGGGGCGTCAGGCCGCGCGAACCAAAGGCCGCTAACGAGGTCTTCGGGCGATTAACATCGGCATTTTAACTACGCGGGGCCTTGGCTGATTTAACAGGGTCTCTCCGCTCTTACGTGTAATCGCAAGTTCGATTCGTACGATTATCCGGTGGCCTCGTATCCCGTCGGATCGCTATCGAAATTTCGACACGGATCGATATTCGTGAAAGAGAGGAACCGGGATTCCTAGCATCGTCTTTGGAGCAGTGTCGTTCACCGTTGTATCGTCCAAGAGAAGCGGTCGTCGATCCATTTTCGCTTGTTTAATTTTAGATTTGATCAATATCAACGGTATAACGTTAAACGTTGAACGTATATGTAAATATGCCACCTAAGAATGTCTGCCTTTTACGGATATTTTACCGGGACCAGACGCGTCTACTTGTTTTCACTGGTTGTGTATTTAAGCTCGAAGGGGGTCAATAAAATATCGGACACGTCTGCTTATACATATGAAACTCTGGTTCGCAGTTGATAGAATAACAGAAACGCGTGTTTGCTTTCGCAACAAAACTTCCCCGATCCCGAGCCGTGATTTTCCTTGTAATCCGCGAGCAAACGCAATTGCGAGCATGTCGGAATGCTCCCTCGGTGACGATCCCGTGTAGCTACCGATCGGACAACGTTTCCCCGAATCCCGGACAACGACCCCTCCCCCGCGTACTGATTCATACGTACAGCGAAACCATGAACAACATCGTATGTAAAACAATTTGATTTCGCATTAATGAACGTAAGAAAGAAAATTAAACAAATTTTATCTACGCCCGTCTTTTTAACAAATCCTGATGCAACCAAGGATAGTTTTCTTTCGGCATATTCATAGATACCGTTGCTCGTAAAACGAAATTATTCTTCGAAATTCCCGCTCGTTGGACCCATGCGTTGTTTCCTTTAGGCAATGAACGGAAAAACATGGCGTTTTTATTAGGCAAAAGTTTTACTTCCGGTAGACTGAATCCACTGTAGAAATTGCGTATTAAAATATGTACATAACAGTAGGTTTATCGGTTGCTGGCGTAATTGTCGCGCGGCTGCATCTGATCTCGTCGCGTCGTAGAGACCGCCTAGCGAGGATTAACGATACTTTTATTGGCCCTGTTATCGGCTAATTGCGCCGGTTCGCCTACACCGAGCGATTCAAAAGCGGAAACCGCCGTTGCATGCGGGATCGAGTCTTGGCGCGAGCGATTCGCGATGCAATTGGCATTTGCGCGTTATTGGAGGCTATCGCTGGCGATTAACCGCTCCGGCGGATCGAAAGACGGTATACTCGAGACGAGCACTCGGACGCGACGTTAGAGCCACGGTAGATAAACCGGTTCCCAGGGCTGTCCGAGTCAACTTTGTTTACGCCGGCCCACCAGCTACGTTTACCGTACAGTCGCTGGCGGTTCAATTTATATCGATAGCCCCGTCGTGGATCGCGGCTACGTATTCGCTTCCTTCATTTTTGTTCGAAACTGGTCGGGTTGGCCCGACCCGGGAGCTTCAATCAACGATAACAGATGTAACGGCGTAATCAGCGACGATTCGGAGAGAAAGACAAACGCACCAGCACACCACTGCCGTGTTTGTGAGATCACGACGACTATTAATATCCATTTGGAAGTCGGCTTTTCCCCCCGTCTCTATCGCTCGGTCTTTTCCACCGCTTCTCGCTTCCCTGTGTCTTTCTCTCGTTGCATTCCCTCCTCGCGTCTCTGTTACGCATCGGCACGCGGTAAAATTGAACGAGGGTACACGATGGATTGAAGGAAGGGTGACTTCCACGCCGGGGCAAGAGAGAGAGACAACGACGATGTACAGTAGCGCACGGCAAACGACGCCGCGTCGCGTCGAGTCGCGTCGCTGCCCCGAAAGAGAGAAAAGGGGTTGCGAATCGATCCAAAAATACCAAACCGGAAATTGCTGCGTCGACTGCACGTTGGGTCCTGGCTACTTTCGCGCCAACGGATCGATGTCTCTTTTTTTTCTTAGCAAACTTGCGAACATTCGAGTACGTACAATTTATGTGTCGAATACAATTATTAATTCAGAATGACATTAAACTATAAGAATTAAAACTAAATGTAGCGAGAGTTACGATTTCGATCTGATGAAGAAACTATCGATTCGTGCTAAACTATACGAGGAAGATCGCAGCCATTAGCTCACATTATTTCCTATATAATTAATGATAAAATTAATTACGTAGTAAATAATATGACCCAGGTCTCACCGCGTGGAGGTTGCTGCGAATGGAGACCCATCCTATCCTCGCCCCAATCACCTTTGCAATTTAAAAAAAAAGCCGACTACTAATTGGTACCAGAGTCAATTTTGGCCCATAAGAGTCCATAAGGTGTAAGATCTACGTTTCGAAATGTCTAGGTCTGGGTTTATCCTTGTACATGACTATAATTATATGTTAATTAGTCAAAGGGTGGATTCCAGTTACCCATGTTCGATGAGAGTTTTAATACGTATCGCAGATAGTTTGATATTCGAACGTTTGCCATCTTTTCTTTCCTTTACGTCGCTAAAACTCGTCTGGAAGCAACACGAGGCGTCGCGAAGCCGCATAATTTTTCGTCCCTAGTTTCATCTTCTCCGTTTCCCAGGCAGCTTGTTATAACGAACTTTCGGAACTAATCGAAATTTGCATGGCATTAAGCGGAAGATGCGCGCGGAGCAATATCGCGGTGGCATTTTAACGGCGTTTTCCGACGGTGGATGCGCCGCGATTTACATAAGCAACGCGCCCGCGTCTCAAGAACGACAAAACTCGTAATTCCGTTGCGTGGCTTCCACCCTTCCACGTTGTCTTCTTTGTCTCCGTTGCATTGGAAACGCGCAGCTGTAAAACGTGTAGGTACTTGCGCGTTGCTATATCGTAATTCGTGGCTGCCCACGTAAAACCGAATTTGATCGTGAGATTGGTGAAACCTCGTTTCATTCGGTCACTCTTCCTTTCGACGATAGAAGACTGAAACCGTAACAGAGAAGAAGAAAGAAATCGCAAAAGTAGAGCGAACGAATAATTTGTCGATACAGGATTAAACGTAATTAAATTAATTGGGCCACGGGACAATCAGGCCAATTACCGATACCAATCAACGACCGAGCAACCTACTACTGTATCAGCTACGCCCACGGGACTTTTTTATTCGTATGAGAAGCCCCATTAATTACAGACACGCGGAGCCCACCCTCGAAAATTAACACCCTCGTCGGTCGGAGCTGCCAATTTCAGGCGGATCTGACCAACGTGCTCGTCACAGTTTACGTACCTCCTCGCGAAACTGACTTGTCGACATTTCTCGCGACTGGAGCACACATTTCGCTAATTCGAAACGACTGGAAAAGCGTAAAAGGTATACCTGATCTATACGAAACTTAATGGAGATGGAAATAGTTGCCGGAACGCGTAAGAATCGGTGATCGTTACTCCGCGATCCGGTCGCGACGCGAATCACGGTAGAGGGGCTTTAACGTTAATCCGTGAAAATTCATAATTGCACGTTGCACGGTAACGCGGCTGTTTCGCAAGTACCAACTGGCTACGTGCTCGCGATCGAGCCCCCTCGATTGCCGGGTAATATCGATATCTCGCGATTAAACGATTACCGAGATTGATATCTCAATTGGCAGGTAACGATTTCTGTGTTATTACAGCGGCGGGCGTTTCCGCGTAAGGAAATATTTGCTGCTGCTGCTTTCTCTCTCTGAACGCGAACTGGAATTTCACCGGCTGTCATCTACTGCCAGCTATGTTTAAATTTACGAGCTTAATGGAACCGGAAGATATTAATTACTGACAAATCTCGCTTTTACCTGTTTTCGATCGATACGTTTTACGGTTTCGAAGCACCTGACTCTTTAGTTTACTTCTATCTATAGTTGTTTTCAATTATTTCTGCTGTACAAACACATTCTCGCGTCGAATGCGATCGTCTATGGGAAGGGGATTGGCGGGGGAGGTTTGTTAAATTTCCAAACAAGCTCGTTCTCCGATCGAGATTCCCGGATGCAACCAACTCGTTACTATACACGTGGATAGATTCGGAACCCGGGAAAATCCGCACCCTCGGCGGCGGGACCGGCTAACAGAAAATTATCAGGACCGCGTATCGTTCCCGGAGGGCCCGGCCGTTGGACTCTCGGCCCGCTCGAAACTCACCCCCTGACCGTTCTTGCCACATTATGTATACGATGTGAGAGAGCGAGACTAACCGTGGCACACGAGGGGATTTCTCGCGGTATTCGTTACTAATGGGCGTTCTATTTAGCGACTCCCTCTGTCCTCTAGGGACGTGTCACGCGTCACTGGGCTCCCGCGCGTCTCCCGCGGTACAATGCTCGACATCGGAACGCCGCTGGATGTCAAAGAGCCAGCAGAAGGCAGGGTGGCTGATGTAGGTGCGCTCGTGTTAATGTTTCCGTGTACATCGATGGTTCTTCCAAGGGGCGAAAGTTCTGTCCGCTGTGTCGCGGGCTAGTTCGAACGGAATAGAGATTTAAAGCAACGGTAGACTCGAAACGCGCCTTAGAATCGGAGCTAAGAATTTCTTGCGATAGGTTGACAATTTCAGCACGATTCTGGAGAAAAATTAACTGGTCAACGAATCGATATACCAACGATCGACATTGTCCTTTTGTTTGCGATTTATATCGATGATACAGAGCGCATAGCAGCAAGAATTAGTAAGTTGTAAGATGGTTAGGAAAAAATCGAGTTGGAGGTATTGAAAGGAACGGTGAATAGCCGAAAATATTCTGCGGATCGATAAAAGTTCATCCTCTTGCTGTCAGGACAGAAGTTTCACGGTCGGCGTAATATTCGCGCGTCTATATCAGTGGACGGATGCGCGTGAGCGTTGCCGTACGAACGCGAGATACCATGGAGCGACACTTTTCCGGAAGGGGGATGGCGGACGATGCCCGGCGTGCCCCTCGATCAACGTCAATCAGCCGTTAAACAATGACGTGCCGCGCAAAGAGGATTTTATTGTATTGCGGAGAGAGAAAAGTTGCTGGCACAATGCGGCCATCCCTACTTTCACGGGGGTTCCAACGGCGCCAAGTCACCCTCGAATATCCTCTTCGACAAGAACGTCGCTGTTCCGCCTCGCTTCTTTCTCCCTTCTTTATTCGTGATTTCTTCTTGACTCGCAGCCGTTACAGCGCGTCAGAGGATGCGCTTTTTCACGATCCGACTATTTTGCTTCTACGAACCGTGACACGACCCACGACCCCCCAAGATGACGCACGCGTCCGCCTCGGATTCTCTCCAACGACGACGGACGCGTGAGAATCGACGCGCAGTTGTAATTCGAAAAACGTTACCTCGACACGACGACTAAACCCGAGTGAAATATTACGGGAAAGGGTTAGCTCGACGAGGGATGGACGCACCAGCGAAGGGGGTTAAGGATCCGTTTAGGCTGATATTTAAAGAGGGTGAACGCGTTTGTTGCAAATCAAATAGATCTTGATAAGGGAACGCACAAATACACATATTCTTGTGTAAGGGCATTAACAATCCTTCCTCAGGATTCGAACGTGTTGTTCATACTAAAAAATATTTCTGACATAAGCGTAGTTGTTTTACGGGACATATAATCCGCTGTACAAAGCCAATTTGTGTGAATAAATGGTTGGTTACGAAGGTACATCGAATCGAAACGAACGAAATAGGAGGATAAGTCAGGTCGATAGCGCGGATGATACTTTCGGAACCCCAGCCCGAAGGGTGTAATCAAAGCACGCCTGTCGATAGACGCATATCAATGAGGATTTGGCATGCCGAAGCGTCCATTTCGTAATCGCGTGAATAGTAAAACCCGGCATCGGATACTCGTCTCATTTTTCGTAGAGGGAGAAGTAACCGTTCCTTTCGAGCTATTTTTATGACACTTGGACTTTCCGACCGGCAACATGCTGGAGCACTTGAAGAACACTTGTGCGCATTCCGTTACGTTTACGCAACGACGACGCGAGAGGCGTCCGAAAGGGACTTAAGAGAGGCGTCCGGGACTCTCACGGAATTACTTTTCACAGTCCTCCGCGTACACACGAAGCGGGGGACAGTTTTAAATCTTTTCCTACTACTTTTCTAGAATTCTACGTTAACACCTACGAAAACGAGTCACGCTTCTTTTTTTTTCTTTTCACTGCATTTATCTGTCAAACATGCATCGCGATATCCGTCGTGTCGTTCTTCTAACGCTTTTAACGTCTTACGGAAACGAAGCACCGTATATTTCGGTAAATACATATACATATAGCTCGCTAGATGATTCTCTTTATCGGTCAGCCTTTCGTACACACGCCCCAAGGATCACGCGGTAAATCGAAAATAATTTTGCACGGCAATTGTCACGATAAGTGTGTTTAGGGAGGTGCAATTGCTCTCGGATAAGGTGAGAATAGGAACGGAAGGCTGTAGGCGTGACTGGTATCGACATTTTGAAATTGCAACGTTCAGCGGCGTTCATTGTCACCCCGTCTCATCCCTGCGTTCCAGAGCGTTCTGTTACACACCAACCTGCTGGCAGCTGGCAAGAAAAATTCAGGAATAGTTTTCTCTAACCCCTCTCAGACCGTTCCAAGTAAAGACACGGGGGATAGAAAACGTTTCATCTTTGTCGAACGAGTCGTGGAATTCGAGTCCGTGGCTGTCGCTGGAACCAATAGATGGCTGAAATAGGGAGGAGACGAGACAGCCTTTTGCTGGAAATTATCGGTGATACGTCGATAAAATGCATCTGCAAAGCATCAAGAGTTCATTGTATATATGTATCTCGCGTGAAAGATCGCGATGGACGGTGTACGGTTCTGATCGATCCCGGAGAATAGCTTTTCAGCCGTAAATTGTTCAGTAAAATTGTACTTTTTTACTTACATTTCGGTGGAGTTGCTCCTATGAAACGACTTCGCTTGTGCCCTAAAGATTAAAGACTATTAAAGAAGAACGTGCAAGAAAGACACACCACGAGTTTTCTCGTTGTTATTTCTTCGTTTACTGATCTTACAGCGATTAGAGTAAAGCTTAAAGTTAAACGGTCTGTTTCGTTTACACAATATAAATAACATAAATACATGTCACCGAATAATCATTAAACAAAGTGTATAGATGTTTTCTTCGAAAAACGTAAACAAAGAAGAAGAAGAGTTCAAGAGAGAAAGGGATCGACGGAAAGGGAGAAACGATTGTTCGAGGTATACAAGAATATTTTATTCGTCGAAAGTAACAAATATACAGTTCTTCCAAATAAACTTGCATCGATTGAAATCATCAGATTTGTCGTAATCGAGATCGTTCTACGCGATCGAACATCCGCGCGCGATCGTTCGTCCTTCTTTCTCCTCGTATAAAATGGTTGTATATCGACGCGGCGTGTATTGTCGACGTGCACGAAAGAAATCACGGCATATTCAATAAACTGTGAATAGAAAGATCAACGGAAACCGAGAGTGAGAATTTTGGCACGATCATCCCCCAAGAAACTATTTACCACTCGCACGCGTGCTCGTACGTTGGCGTAACAAATTTGTAAAATGTGTTCCATTACCTTTTGCTTTTTTTTCTTTTTCACATCGTGCTGGATCGATGTAGATCTTTCATTTTTCCTCGTTTCTTATTCGATGTCTTCTACCTACCTAACTACCTACCTACCTACCTATCTATCTATCTATCTATTTATATTTATATATAAACATCCGTCTAAATGGATATATCCATTTTCTCACGTGTCTTTAGTACGTATGTACATATATGTATATCCATCTAAATGCACAGTTCTAGTTACTTCGTTCATGATTATTACGTACGATTCTTTTACAGATCCGAGTTCACGGTAAAAATATTTCGCCTTATTACAAAGAGATCTATGTACAAAAAAACGCGCGAATCGCGTACAATTAAGGCAGTGTTTCGATGAGTTCGTTGAGATGATCGGCACGCACGAGATCGAGGAATTTCGTGTTGGCCGTTCAACGGCCGGTAACTCGCTTATTCACCGATCGCCCCGTCGAGAGTAGCGAACCACACGCGAATCGTTTATTTTCACTCACCACCGGATACGTCGCGAAACTCTGACAGATCGCGACAGTTCAAAGCCACGGGCCGAGTTGGGCTTCCAAGATGGTCGCTGCGTCTGTTCTGCCCATCACTCGAAGATGGTTCAACAGATCCGTGACGGCCGTGGGTTCGTGATGCTTCGCCTCCCACAAGTCCAGAATGTGCTCGGTCGGACTAGACTTTGTTGCAAAGTAGTTGATGTACCTATAACGTAACACCCAGAGACGCGTGTTTTCTTTCGATCAAATACCACGGGACGTGTCGTTATACGAACGAGGACCAGATATAGTAGAGTTACTATGTTGGATATTATATAGAAAACTAGTTTATTTCGAGTCGGAATGTACGTATGTTTCTTTTTTTGTTTTGGTCCACTCTGTCTCTAACTACACGCGTGTTAAGACCGCCATTAGTCGAGTATTATTAGCCAAGTGTGTCGATATTGTATTCGAAATATAGACAATTATTTGTGGCATAGATCCGTGTGCACTAAATAATCCAACATACTACCACCGATACGACTGCCGATCTTTGGTTTCTCCGTTGAATATTACGTACGAGAGAGATTGAATCGCATGCTTTTACAACGATATAGCTAACCTGTCAACCTGAAGCCTCTGCGCCAGCATTCTCCAGTCGTTGCCCAGGGCGTTCGGTGGATCCAGGCACTGGCAAAGTTGCTTCCTCAGGGACCTGGTAAACCGAAACGGTCTCAAGGTAGTGGAGTCCGTGGTCGCGTTATTAGCATGTCCGCTGCTGACCACGGTCACTTCTCTGAGCGGCCTGGTAACGCTTCCGGAGGAAATCAATTGCTTCGCGCCGTCGTAGACGATCCTGAACACTTGCCTCGTGTCCGAGTTCCCCTGCGATACTTGGAGCTTGTAACTTCTGGTCGTGGTAGGTCCGAAGGCAGCGTCCAGCCCAAAGGTCACGTGTTTCGTGTTCTCCTGGCAGTTCCACGCGTCTCTGAACAAGATCTCCTGTCGCTCCGTCGGCGATTTACTCTGCCACTCGTTACCGACCTCTTCCAAGCTGACGCACAACGATTCCCCGTTGTCTTGGAAGAGCAACGTTCGCGGCTTGTCCAGCAGATAGCCCCTGATCTGCGATTCTCGATCGACGATCGCCTTCATCGCCGCCTTCGTGTCCTCGACCGCGTACACTCGGACGCAACACTGACCGGTTTGGCTCGCGAACAACGCCAGCCGTAGTCTCTTCGTGGCGATCGAGTTCTCGCAGCTTTGCCCGGCCAAAACGTAGCCCCGCAATTGTTCGGTCACGATGAACGCTTCCGCGTGGTCGAGCTGCGTGAACAGCGGCGTGTTTATCGTCTCGTTGCCCAGGGTCAACACCCTGGTCCACGTGATCGATTGATGGTCCTTCGAGGAGGCGATCGCCGTGCCGTCCTCGATGCTCAATCCGTCGCACGCCCAGACGCTCAATTCCCACGTGGCCAGGTGCAGTATCGCGCAATGCTCGAATTGCAGGATCACAGGCTTGTTGAAGGTCGCCGACGAGGGCCCGCACGTTACCACCGCGGATAATTGCGTGATACCATCTGTAGGGGAAACAAGCGACCGTGCACGTGTAATATCGCGGGAAATAAATACTCGAGAACCTTCTTCTCTATACTACTGAATTTCTTCAAAGACTCGAAAATCTCGTAAAATCGAATTTAAAACGACAACGCTTAAGTCGACGTAACGAGCGGATAATAATTAACGCGTCGCTTACCGGGCAATCGAGGCCTGAAGCGATCTTCGTTGAGCACCGCCAGGTAGAGTTCCTCCCTGAGTGGCTTCTTCGGCACGGCTCCCTCGGGCACCGACATCGATATCCCGGCGTCCGGAAGCACCAATAGCGCGCCACGCGTGTTTACCGCCGCCCCGGCCACGTTTCCGGTTTCCAACTTTGGCAATCTGACGCTCTCCGAGGCGACGTTGTACGTGGAGTCGGAGGACGGGTAGGAGCTGGTGACGCTGTTCTCGCAGTCGGAATGGATTTGCTTGTCGCTGCAGGACTCCTGGGTCGATGTGCTAGGCGTGGGTGACATTGGCGAGGGTTGCGGCCCGATCGAGAGATGCGGCACGTCGTAATGATGCTCCGAGAGGGATCTCGACATCGACAGCTTCGGGTCGAATGGATACTCGTAGCAAGCCGGCACGCTAGTTGCTGTTACATCCGGCTGTAAACTCAGCTTCTTGTCCTGGTCCGGGAAGAACTCTGGCTGGAATTCTGAAACGCACACGGCTCCTGGGTATCTCTGCGCGATGCGGGAACACGCCGCTGCGACACTATTTCGACCTTTGGAACAACGAGCTTCGCCACTTTCATTTTCTATTAGCGAAAAAAGCTACAGCGTCGTTCGCGTCCTATGGATCGAGCACAGGTACACAAAACAGTTTGAATGTCTTTTGATAAGAGCACTGTGACGAACCACAGATAGAATTTGTTAAAGATACTACTTCTTTTATTCTTATGAAAGTAGCGAACATGTAGCGTCGAATAAATTTCGAAATACACAGTATCGTGTTCATGATATGGTATTTGGCGCACGAAGGACCGAGAACAACAGCAAAACAGACGCGTAATCTCGTTGAGAAACGTCTTTATCGTGCATGTGATTGTGTGTTTCTCAGCGAACGTCACCCTTCGCTCCTTGGTTTGTTTCTTTGAAAGGCTTACCGTTACGGGCCATGGAGTAAAGGGAATGGTCTCGACCTTTGCGCCTTAGAAGCTTCGCTAAGAAAAACGCCAGTCCGCCGATTACTACGCAGGCGACGGTCAAACCTACGTAGAGAGCCACGTCCATCTGGCGGTTCGCTGTGAACATCAAACGAGACGTTTTTTCTCTTACCAAGGTTTCGAATCAGCGAACGTTTCACGGACAGTGAGCGAAACGCGAAAGAAAGATTCACGGGCGCTAATTCGAAACTTTATTACGACGTCGCGACGCGTTGAACCGGTTGCTGAAAAATAATCGGCTGGTACAGGATTAGAGTAAGCCAACAGGCGTTAATTCCTCGTTGCAAGGAGCGCTTCGTGATACGATCTCGCGGCCCGTTTAAGACGTACCGTGCGAATGGCGTCGGTAATTTTCGCGTGTCCGCGAAGCGTGCTCCGTGCTGGACGACGATCAACCACTCGCTCATGAATAATTTACGCGGCAACTTTTATTTACTTTTTACGCTCCTCGGACGCGTTCCCGGAGGGTGAGGCACTCGATGCCTCTCTCTTTCGACGGTGGGCGTTTTTAAACGCTTCCCTCGCGGCGCTAAATATTACGAGCGTCGTAGGAAACTTTTAAGGTTCCTCGCCATTTACACCGACGACAAACTTGTTCCCTCTGGGTTTATCGTCCCGCAGTATTGCGTTATTTCGCGCAGCGGTAAACATTATGATCGTCATTATCGCGGCCATTGACACGTCGTAATACACAAGATTGTACGAAAAAATTGATAAAGGGGAGGTAGAGTTGCAATCGATTAAACTATACAAGCGATAAAGAAATTCGAATTTGAGCATGGTAAACTTTGAACATTCGGACGGATCTGTTAAAAAGCTTTTTTTCATATGTCTCGGTCGACGTGACCAAGTTTCTCCCAACTTAAAATGCGCGCACTACCGGGAAAGATTTTCAAGAAATACCACAACGGACCACGGCTGACGTTCCTAAGCTTCTTCCAATTTTAGAATGTCAAAGCCATTCTCGGCTGTAACCCCGGTACGTGACTTTCAAAGACCGGCTTTCCTTCGCAGGATCATGTGTGTCTGCTTGGCAGCACGCTTGTTCCAGAGACACGTGCTTCGAACATCAATATACGCGGCGTCGAAAACGCATACGAGATTCGAAAGGGGAAGAGAGATTCCCTAAAACGTAATAGTTCCACGTCGTTACCCCGGGAGTGAAAAAAGGCGGCAGTATATATGCAAATTGTTCGCCAACTTGACCGTAGGCGAGGCAGCTTGAAAAACGACACCGGTCCCTCAAGATTTATTATTTTTGCTTATTTTTACAAGCCCGCTCCTAATGTATCCAAACTCTCTGATTAATTCCTGCTTTTTTTGTTATTCCGTATCGACAGATTCTGCAATCATTTTTACCCTTTCACCTTTACGGAGACATATTTTTCCATACTGTAGCGTGCGTTTTCAGGACACGTTATTATTCGCAACTCTTGGCTCGCGTCTTATAGCAGCCGTGGCGAAAATTGAACATGCTCCGGAATTGAAGGGATAATTCCTGGACATCCATTCCGCCACCTAGCGATCCACGTAGAATTTCGAAGCTTCGTCAACGGATAATGGCACTTTATTTGCATGCACGATCAATTTCCCCGTTGCACGACCCCGAGGGGCGTAACGACTACCGATTACATAATTTTCTTCGATATTAAAGCCACTCCCTTCCCCGTACACCATCACCATCCTTCGGAAACCCCCCTTCGACTAGGACCGTATCGCGTGCAACTTTGATGTGGCACGGTCGATAGAAACCGTCCACCTCCAGGGGGGTATCTGGATCTATACGGAGCAGTGGGCCGCCCTTGACTACCGGCTCCCACCTCGATTGTTACGATTGTTTGGATCGCGATCAGAACCCGGAGTCCTCGGCCCTCGGCCCTCGCGGAGCGTCAATAATTAACCGATCGCGTAATTAAATGTAAATAGTCGAGGGGGGCTTTCCAAGTTGCCCGTTGACGCGGAAAACTTGATCGACAAACATACTCGAGCGCAACTGCCTCGCGACGGAGAGAAAAACCAACTCATCTCTCTAAGCTTTGTTTGCAAGCGGATCCCGCGCGCGGAATTATCCGCCTAATTTACCAAATTTTTCTAGTTATAATCGTAAAAAGAGCACGCGAATAATAAACGTTTTTTGAACGATGGATGAGAGATCTCTCTGGTTCCACGATGATCGCGATCAAGAGCGACTCGTAGGCGCGTTTAATGTAGCCGTGATCGACGGATTGTATATCGTTGGTCAAGCAACGCTCAAAGCTGGCATAAATCGCGAGATATTCTATTTACTCGCGCGAAGCGAGCGATGTGAACGGCGGCATCGGATCGCAAACCGCGCCGAACGGGGAATATAAACGGCATTCGGCTGACCGTGAATAATCCATCGAAGAATGTCGCGCGACGAGTTAGGGGCATTTTCTTGGCGACTGGTCGAGCTCCGTGCCTCCTACTCGCGCAGTATTCTTTCGATTTCGCACGCGTCGCTGTAACACCGGAACGAGGCTAAGAGTACGGAGACCGACGTATATATTACGGATCGCCGCTTCTCTAATCGTCAAGGGAATATTTCTCTTTTGAAAAAACATATCAAAGATAGAAAAGTCTTTTAATGAACATTGTTTCTGGACACTTACCTTCCTCGGTCAAATGCGTGCCACCCATTTTTGTACCGACACCTAGAAGAAAGAACGATAGAATGACAGAGACAATCTACGATACAAAATGAATTATTTCTGAATTTATGAAAATTAAATCTCTCGGGTTAATTTCTCCGGATCGAAGGGTTGATGATTTTCAAAGGTTTACGCACATTTCTCTAGTAAAAAAGGAACGCGTCTCGGCAGACAGACATCGACTAAATCGCGACAGGGAAAGAATAGAGCTGTTCGTGACTTACTGTTGCACATCCCGCCCGTGCAATTCGCCACGCTGATGTCCCTACCCTGACACGATCGGCCACCATGGCTAGGTGGTGGCTCGTCGCACGATCTTCTTCTGGTATGCGTGCAGTCGTTCCCACATACCGACCACGCCGACCATCTGGACCATCCTCCGTCCACCACTATTTGGAAAAGAACAGATCGAATACTATTTAGTCTCGCAGAGTCGTTTAAACGACCGGTAAAACGAGTCTGTAACATGTCCGTATCCCTGTCAAGTCTTCCTTAAAAGCCACATACGTATGCATATACGTGAATTCGTTGGGTTACGAGCATTGACATTTTCTTGCTCCGTGACACGCAAAAAATGAACCATGTGGTGACCCTCGATCGTCTCGTCACGCAATACACAGAAATGGTTCATTTCTCTACACCTATTTTCAGTTTCGTTTTTAAATAGACGCATAAGCAACCGCTTACCTAAACTGTTGCTGAACTCCTCCAACGCGCCAGCTGTTCCGGAGTAAGCTTTAAAGACAGAAAAGACGTAGGTGCGTTATCGAAAGCGGACGAATGGTTATTTGGTGATAGGAACAGAGTGCGTACAGAAAAGCGTGGCACGTTTCGTTAGCGCGTATTAACCTCTTGTCGCGTGAGTTGCATTTACCATAGTTGCTTATGTTGCAAACACATTGTACGTGTCATCATAAATTATTCAACCGTAATTATCGTGCGATGTAATAGAAATAGATTTTGTCAGACGTTTCTCCGTAACAAGACTGCGGAACGTTGACACTTGCAACCAATTAGAGCAGCGACGGTATATAGGTAAGATAAAAATGTCACGCGTCGCAGCAGACAAGGGGTTAATATTTAAAGTGTCGCTGCAGAACCTCGATTCTTGGTGGACGTTGCCCTCGACGGTTGTTTCAATACACTCCGCACGACTCTCGACAGGGATGCGACGCAGGTGTCTTTCCGAATGTCGCAAACGTTTTCGAAAGGTGAATACAATTTAAGAAAGCCAACGGTGCGCGAGGATGGAGGTAAACACAAAGAGCGAGTGAGAGAGGTAGAGAGAGAAAGGACGACAGACAGACAGTCGGACAGACAGACAGACAGACAGACAGAGGTGGGGTGGAACATGGAATGCAACGGATAGGCGACCGTGAGAGGAAAAAGTCGTAAATCAAACGAGAGAGTGTCCTCTCTCCAGCATCGGTAATATTGGTTTGTCGTGGCAAGACCTGCTTGACTGTCTTCTCCGCTACACACGGCTCGAGATCGAACGAAGGCCCAACGATCGGTCTATCCTGCTTGTTTGCTCGCTGGACGTAGGTAGAACGTTGTCGGGGAATAGACGACACCGCTAAGAAGCGGCGGAACGAGCAAGAAACCTCTACCCGCGGAACTGAATGGCGCATTGACGTTCACGAAGCGCGTGGTGCTTCCTTGTAAATCGAATTTCGTTAAAGTAACGCGCTCGAGAGACTCACCAGGACAAGCTGTGTTGCAGTCCATCTTCTGCTGGGATGGCCCGAGACAGGGTTGACCCCCGTTCATCGGCGAGGGGTTCGTGCACGTTCTCGTCCTCTTTTGACCCCCTTTCGCGCATCTCGAGTAACACTCCGACCAGGCTGACCAGGAGGACCACCCACCGTTCACTGCAACGGAATCAACCAGGACGATGCTTTGATTCAACGATAGTTTCGGTCCATTCAAAGAATCGATCGTAAAGTTTATTTTCTTATAAACTTTCCATTCTTTCCTCAATTATTTTATAACAAGTGTAATAAAATAAATAAACATAGATAGTATATAAAACTGATCGAACAACGTGAATTAATTTTTAATCGCGTGCTACGCTGCGCGTTGATATAAGTAGATGCGTACGTTGTATCAGCCAAAGAGGGGAAAGTTATGCTAAAAAGTACATATGTGGGTTGTATCGAAAGAAAGGACTTACCATAAACCGTCAAGCTGACAGGCTCGCTCAATCTCTTGGCGGCGATGTTCTCCGCGACGCAAGTGTAATTCGCTTGATGGCTCAGTTTCGCCTGACCCACGAGAAGGTGGCCCTCGCTCGATACTAAAAGCGTGTCCGATTCGGTGTCGACAGGGACGTTATTTCTCAGCCAGTACACTCTCGGCGATGGCACTCCCTCGGGAGGGAGACACCTGAGTTCGGTGCTCTGGCCCGCCTCGACCGATACAGAGTACGGCGGGGACTCAAACTGCTTCTTCAAGTCTAGGTAAATGGAATTTAGAATGATCGAACAGACACGGTATCGGCGAAACGAAGAATCGCCGTGGAAAAGTTTTATGAAAGGGGGAATAGATGTCAATATTCATATACAAGTGTTTACAGTGGCAACGGCTCGATTCCGTTTCGTTGCCGAAGAGAATGTTGGCCATTTTTCATTGCTGTTTCGTGAATGAGATATTCGTTTCAATGGCGAGTATGTAGTTACGTAAGCCCGACAATAATGGACAAACGGTCCTTTCCTAAATTGATTCTCTTAGAAAGTCCGGTCGTCATTGTGTTGCCTTGCCTTGCATCAAGGGTCGGAATTAAATAATGACCTCGCTTAGTAGAATCAAGATAATTACGAGGGGGCGTGGACGGAGTAAGACGAAACTCGTAGCTGTCTTGGCAAGCAGGCACACAACCATCCGAGGCAAAATATTTCTGCAACGACATTGTTAACATTTATCGCTTAGCGAGGTGTTCGGTTCGTGCTAAAATTTTAACTTGCTTCCGAGTTTATATGTATTTGTGCGACGTTTACGTATGTTTCCGACATATCGTGGTTAAACTCGAATCGTTAAAACCCTATCGTCCGATTATTCAGTACGTTACGTCTCTTTAACTTTAACCGTGCACGTATATATAAAAACTGACATCGATCCGGCAGATTTGTTATAAATTGCTTACAGGCAACGTCGACGGTGGCCGGTTGACTTTTGATTTGCCCGGATCCTGACCATGCAAAACACTCGCACTTGAACTTGTCCCTTCCAAAGTACTCCTCGATGTGATCTCTGGTTACGTTCAGTTCGCAGTCGACTATCCTGGTCCCGGTGTGGGGATCCACAAAGTCCTGTTGCTGGGACTCGACTGCCCTTATGTCGTTGCAACGGAAATAGATCTGCAACGCGTGAGCGGCCTTGCAGTGCAACGTAGCTGGTTTGCTTTTAACCACGAAGGAATCGACTGGCTCGGTGAGAAAGACCGGCAGATGACCGCCTGATTCGGAGATCAATTCGGTATCGGTGGCTATCGTGGCCGAAGGTACGTCATCGTCTTCCTCCAAGAGGTAGGAATCATCGTCCTCCGCGGCATCCTCGCCGTCTGAAACAAGACTATCGGGCTTAAATAGCGAACACGACTGTACGAGGAACTGATAAGAACCATTGTGTCGGTTTCTCTTGCATTTAATCGCAGTATACGGGTCATAGTTCCGGTTTTTAGCGTAATTTATTCGTGACAAGAACTCCAACGAATTTCAATGGACGACAATGGAGTCGGAGGCTTGTTGGTTGTTTGGTAATTAACCGAAACGAACGAACGTCGTTGCTTATTATCGGCGCGCGATAAATGCAGAGAATTGGATTACGATCGTTATCGCGGCAGGAGGCAGTCGCAATCAGGCGGAATCGCGCGACGACGCGGCCAGTCAGTCATTTGAATTCTAAATACGAGTACAGCCGTAATCGTAATTTACGATCGAGTTATTAATTCGGGCCGGGCATTATTCACGGTGCGTCCCATCGAAATCGCGAAATCGCGAAAATTCTATATTTGCTTGTCAACAATGGCCTCCCGCACCCCTTGCCCCTTCCCCTCTTGTAAATCCTGACGCCGGCCCATTAATGCCGCCGTTTCGCAAGCCCGAAACTCCGCGTTCTGGCTACGAACAATCGCGCGGCGCACGCTGCAGTAATGAATTTTCGGATTTACGCGGCGCACCGGTGCACAAGTCCGATGCATTTCCCGCCAACGAGTGGTTAGACCTTTATCCCCGTGCGACATTTGGCCGAAGGCCACAATTTTCATCGCGATAATCGCTACCGCTCTATATCCTTCTCGTCTCGAACCAATTTTCAAATAACATAATAATAAAAAAAGGGTGCAACGCGTCGCGATTAAAATCGGGCTTCCAACAGCCTAGAAAGATATTCCAAATGCATTTGGATGTTTCGGTAACTAAAATCCAAAACCGCCAAGCAACATCGCGCGATCGACAGACGTCACAACCACCCACCGACCATCTCGCTGCTTTTTATCGTTCTCGTTTCTCGCTATTTTTCACATTGTCCAGGAGCGAGGAAAAAATTTCCCTCGCGCGGGGAAAAAAATGTCAGAATTTATATCCGATGCTGGCAGATACGCTCCGATATATCCTGCTCGGCGAGATAGGAATTGGGCAACGGGCAAATGAGAAGCGTCGGTAGACGAATGGGGGGGGATAGAAAAAATTTGGTAACGTGACGTACCCGTGGCGAATCGAGGTGCGACTAAAAGAGAATTTTCATCGGTTTCCGATAATGGGTCTCGATCGGCTGTCCGACGGGGTGTGCTAGAATCGCGGCAGCCAGTTTTTACCCGCATGCGAATCAGTTCGTACGAAAATTCTCGTTAGCCACTTTCGATGCTCGACCGCGAGCCATATCGCTGATTGGACCGATAACGTTCTCATAATCATCACGAATTCATAATTTTTCGATCTATCTTACGCGCCTAGTCGCCTAATCAAACAAGTTGACTCTCGTAGAGGACCGGGAAGAACGCTCTGGTTAGACGCTTGTTTAGTAAAATTTTACTCAAAAAGGTAGAGTCGTGACAACCCTTTTTGGAACTGATCAAATTTATACGAAACGTTCCAAGATGACAATTGCTACATACATCAGAGTCAAGATTAAAGTACTTAAGATCATCAATATCGTCTCTCGTATTAAATTATCCTTGATACTCGTTTTCGAGGAAACTGCATTCTATAATACGTTTTCTGTGTCACCTTTGTTCTCAGATTTACGCTTGTAATCTTGGATCTATGATCGATTACAGTTTCGAAACTGCAGCCTTTGTAAACCCCTGTTTACATCGCGCGGCGGTAATTGCTACCAGCAAATATCCTTGCCACGGCGAGCAGCGAGCTAAACAGGGAAAAAAAGGAATCCCGAGAGCGAAAGGGCAGGGTAGGGGTGGCGGGCGAACTTAATTGTGCAACGTCACGCGACACGCGAGACCAGCCCGGGATCGTAGGAAAAAAGCAGGCTCATCGGTTTCCGATAATTTGGCCCGGAACGGTGTATCCGGATCTTCCGATGGCGCGGTGCTCGAATCAGCCGCCACGGATCTACGCGAAGCCTCTCGTTAGCCCAACGTAGCTAGATACGTACAGTAGTTAGTCGCATATCCTCTGGATACGCTGGCTGGTTAAGTTTGTTACGCGTGTAGGTACTTGCACGTATCCACCCATACAAGTATCGCGTACACGCTGCTCGTTTGTGTGCACACGCTTCGCGAGAAGCATCGCGTTGCTACCGTATGGTACTGTTGACCACGTATTACGCCGCGCCGGTCAGAGTCACAAGCACAATCATGTACAGTTTCAGCGTATATCTACGGCCGGGAGACCACACATCGCGACGTCTCTTAATTAACAAGGATACCTGCAACACCGATGTTCTTACTCGATCTGCGAGTAAGCGGGTACCATACCGTAGGAACTGACGCACGAGACACAGGACCGATAATTTGGTAAAAGAAATCGATGCCCGGCACACGTTTAGGCTAAAAGAATCCAACGGTTCGAAAAACGGGGAAAAAGAAAGGGTTGATATAAAAAGCAGCGCGCACGGAGTAGAAAACGAAGGGCGATGATGCGTATTACACGAGTCGATTATAGGATGGCAGCGAGGCTCGCGTTAAGGCGTGTAATTAACCGAGTAACAACAGAATCAGATACGACTGGTTGGTCGGTCGGTTGCGTGCGCGCCTCCCGCAGTGCCTTCTTTCACCCGTTATCGATAACGATGCCCTCGAGAATTGGCGTCTCGCCGATTCACTGTTGCCCATTGTGCATCCAGTTGTCGTCGAACTGGAACTAAATTTCACGTCGCAGCTTTTGCGAATTCATCGTCCCGTTCGCGAGACACAAAGGTACATAGATCCCCGTGTACCGCTTTACATTGGAATTGCGAGTCTCGAAGATTCGAATTCTTCGACGCGGCAAGATCAAACGCGGGAAAACGCGGGTTTTTTTTTACCGCGTAATTGGAGATTTTCAAAAAATTTTCGTGCTAATCACCACGTCGGACATCGATTGCAATTCGATCGATCGATTCTTCGCGATATTTATCTTTTACTCGGCCATAGACTTTCCCGAGGTTCTCCAAGATTTCAACAATAATCACGCTTGCACAACTGCCGGGGCCTTCTCTCTGCGCACCACTCTCTCGTTTGATTTACGATAATTAAAGCTGACCCGACCTTTCGCCGCGGCAACGAAAAGAATGGCAGTCCAGAAAGGTTTGCAGAAAGAGAAAGAGAGAAAGATCGGCTCGACCGCGTGGTCGGGCACTGTGCCGATGAGAGACTACGAGAGATTAAAGAGTTTTTCTCCCTCCTCCCGCTTGGTGGCTGCTGTCAGCTATTTTTTTCGTTTCTTTTCCATTGGACTCTGGCCGCTCTCTTCAACCCTCTGTCTCTTGGTGGCTGTCGGCTCGAGAACGGGCCCCGTTCTACCGTGGAACCAACCGGGTAATTGCTCGCTCGACCGAATCCACCAACTAGCGTCCAACGCTGCTTGCATTTTTGCTCGAGGCGATTTCACGAGATCCACCGACTTCCCACTACCTCCGAGTTTCAGCCTGGCCACGCTCTCGAAGCTATCGCGAACGTTGATCGCGATTTACTTATGATTGTTATCGAGGAGCAGACGAGGTGCTCATCGGTACCCGCTGAGGATGAGTAATAGGTTCTCACGAGACGCGGTAAATTCAACCAGAGTACCGTTATTCCGTCTACCGACTTTACACCAAATAACAACACCTAATTCGAAACTAAGAACGGGAAAATCGTCTCGATCGAAGCATCCATGTAATTAAAGATTGCTTCTCGCTTTCGACGCGTTGCCAAATACCTACTTATTCACGAAGCCTTCGTATTTTCTCCGATCGTAATTCTTTCGAGTCGGTGTAACTGCGAGCGAAAGCTGCCGGCAGGCTTGCCGCGGGAGGGAAAGGTAAAAGAAAACAGACGAAGGGAGGGGATTGCTCGGAGGCGCCTCGAGGATCAAGGTACGCACTTGTATACTTTTCAACGAGCTGTTTTAATTACAACGCAATTGCGATATACGTATTCTTGGACACCTACGAAACTGTTACAAAACCTGTTGGAAATGAAATTTCTCCATCACGACGTCTACGAATAAAATTAAGTAACTCTTAACACTTGGCAGAAGCGAAATGATTGCTAAACTATGTTCATTCATTCATCTCCTCGCTAATGGTTATTTTCAAATTCCTAGAGAAGCATTGTATATGTATTTAATCTAAATCAGTTGCTGATTTTCTGTAATTTATAATTTTCTATCGATAAGTGTATTCAGATAATCTTAATGTAGGTATATATCCTAACTGTATTACGCATTTATATGCGTTGCTAATAATCCTGTAGAGGGTTACACAGCATTCAATAAAAAAAAAAAAAAATTCTTAACACTTATCGTCGGTAATACGGTACTCTTGAATCGAACGGATAGTTATTTGCTCCCTGCATCGTCCATCCGTCGAATTAACTTTGAAGTAAATCGCAACCGCGTTAACGAATTTTTTTATTATTTCCGAGTGTTCTGCTTGGGAGAACATAGGATAAACTTGACGTTGGTTCGAGTCGTTTCGTAAGCGAGCGTGAAAAATGTAGCGTGGCGCCAAGTAGAAACGGTGGCGACACCGCCGCGACCAAAACGTGAGAACGACGAACCGGTGAACACAACACGACCTTCTCCGGGCTCGTTAATTATTAACGCGGCTAATATTTTTCGCGGCGCGGCGCGGCGGCCAGTCAAGCCGGCAAAGTTATGACGCGATATCTCGTCGCGATAAATCGTCGTGGTAATTATTCACGCTCGTATACGTGCGTTTCTACGCACGCGGACTACGTTCGCCTCATTGCTATCCGCGGCAAGAGAAAACCGTCGCACAGTCGATCGTCTTGGACGCCTCGTGATCCGTGCATTGTCATTCGTTTATGTCCGTGACACGTATTGTATACGAGTTGTTCGACGAAAGATTTTAGGGACCCATCGACTCTCCGCATAGTCTTTAACGCTTTTCAAGGGACATCGATAACAATTTTTTCCATTAGACGGCTTTACTCACGTCGCGATTACGAGGAACCCCCGGTGAATCCGTCGAGGGCGGTGATTAGTTGGCCACGTGGTTAGACGAGAGAGCAGCGAACGAAGAAAGCAGAGAAGGGTTCTACCTCGCGCTGGGAGCGTAAGGTCGCTTTAAAACTAGCTCCAGGGGAGCGTAATCCATCATCGAAAACGGCTGGTGTAACGTAACCGGCCGGTTATGCCCACCACTAATCAGCAACGCTGACTTGCCGTATAATTAGATCTGCCTGGCCCCTCTGCTTCTCCTTTCCCTTTTCGCGGAGCGAGCTCGCGTCTAGACCGGTGCAGTACAAACACGACCTTCCTTTCTTAACGCGGGAATCGCAAAAAGTATGTCGCGACGCTGCTAATCGCGGGTGTATCCTTCGATCATCGAACTCCGCGGTCGATTCTAACGATCCTCGATAAGGGTACCGAATCATTCTCAACTGCATATTAATAATCAAAGATAAATCTGCAGTCTAAAAACAGAACAGACTATCGTACGAACGTAATTGACGTAATTTTTCTTTCTTACGTTCTTTATTTTAGAGTGATATTTAAAGAAATATTGTCTTAAACGTGTGTGCTACATTTTTACGCTATTTCACGATTTTAACCGGTTGCAGAATGCCTAACACGTTCCATAGATAATTACAGTTGTCTGAAAGAAGGAAGAGAAGAGTCGAAGCAATTTCGTCTTCCAGTTATCTTTTTATACAAAAGCATTCGTATCGCATTGTTTCCACGTCGAAGGAACAACGGCTGCGGTTTCGATCCGAGCGATATTCGTGAATGTCGGAAGCGTGATTGCTAATCGACGGAGTCCAGGTCGAGCAGCGTGTCGAGTACTCGTTAAAAGCCCGAGTTAAATTACGATCGTCCCGCCTTTAGTTTTTCCCTCCTGATTGCGTTCTCCCACGGAGTTTTAGACAGTCGTACCAACTACTACTCACCTTCGCCGGATGTGAAAGGGCGCACCAGGCCCGGCAGCAGCACGCAGAACAACAGAAACAGAGAACACGATTTTGGCCTCATCGCGTACGTGTCGCGCGGGTCATTCGTTCATTTTACGTAGACGGAAACGCAACAATACTTGAGAATTTCCCCACTGGTTACTGCACCTTTACCGAACGGTCTTCCAACGATGGTGGATTACATCTGCAACGCGAAAAAAAAGAATTTTTAATTTGTGATTCTTCGGTACACCCAATCTAGATTCGAATACATTAGAAAAATTAGAAAAATTAGAAAAATTCAGTTTTAAGTTTCATTCGATCGGATGTAAATATACAATGTACGTGCATATGTATTTCTTAGCGTTCCTTACATAGTTTTGCGTTTGTCGTTAGAACCTGAAAGAAACAAAATTGAACAATTTTCGATCCAACGATGAAAACTACGTTCGTTATTTGAGCATTCCAAGAAGATTGCGTTTCCATCGAAAATAACAACCAACACAGCCAGATATGTATATTAGAAGAAGAATGAAAAGTTGCCGGTGGCACGCGACGAGGTCGAAGAACGTTGATGCCGCGCCGCGCGATTTTAACGTCGAGGCTTCGTTGTTTCCACCGGAATACGTAAAAGACGGTTAGAAGAGGCGAGAGTGCCACTTAGGTACCGGCTGGCAAGGCCAACCCTTGCCTTTAAATATTCTAGCGGCACCCCGCGCACTTTCCCGCACGCGAAATTTCCGCGCGGCGCGCACCGTCCGCGTCCCCCGAATTCAACCAACGACGCTTCGATCCCGCTGTAATTCTCCCCTTTTGCTCGTTCGTTTGTTCTCTCCAACTCGGATCTCCCCGTTGCTCGTAGCTAATTTTGATCGATAACCGACCACGCTAATAATTAACGACGATTCGTCTACAGGAGACACGGTTCTACCTGATTGCCGATCGTTAGATGCTTAGAACGCGTCAGCCTGCAATAGTTATATTAATACGTCCACGTTGGTAGTACGGTTGCGTGAAATACTATATGTATATGGAAAAATTAAATAATACGCAATATGTAGAAATTAATGCAGCGATGATCCCAGCCTATGATACACGAATCGAACAAAATTATATAAAAGTTAAAAGTTTGAAATTTAAGAGCATCGGAATTCGTATGATAGCACGTCGTCGTTTAAAGAATGAAATCTGAATCCTTTTTGTTTGTTGTTCGCGTTGAACGTAATCCGTGAGCGAGCAGACGTATCATAGCTACGCGTTTTCGCGATCAAAGGTGTCGTTCGGCTCGAGGACGCGGAAAGTCGGTGAAACCACGGGAACAAACACACAGTGGAGACAGTAGACAGGGGTAAAGGTAGACGAGGATTCGGAACAAGGAGGCTCCCCGAGATTCATGACGCGGAATAATCCACGGGGCGAGGAGAGCTCGAGGAGCTCGTGGAACGCGCATTATGCGAGCGTATCGGCGTCCCTACACAGATTTCCCATCGCGGGAGCTCCGTCTAATCCTTCAGGACGAGGACTCAATTTATAAACGTGCCCGGTATTACCACTCAAAGGCTTAAAACACTCGACGCCGACCGACGCGCGACGTCGCGTCGTGCCGTGGCGTGGCGCGCGGACGAACACATGGCATTTCACACTGCAATTGCTACGAATGGTTCGCACTCTGTTCCGCTCTCTCGCCCTCTCGACGGGATAAGCGCGAGAGAACTCGAGTGCTATTCACTGCCGTAGCCCCAGAAAAGCTCTTTCTTTTCACAGGACCTGTTCTGTCGGAGTTCTTCTTCGGCACTTGTACGAGCGGTGTGCAAGCTGTCCGCTCGTTTCGAGGCCGGGCTCTTCCTTTTGCCGCGCTGGAAGGGATGGACGAGTCCCGGGATTTCAGGCATCGAGGTGAACACGGCTGCGACTTAAAAGCGGTTTAAAAGCTTGGAAGGGCAGCGCGGGTATCGCGTGACAACAGGTAGGGGGAAATCAACGAGCCGAGCCTCATGAAGTGCATATAAAGCTACCGGTTTTGCCAGGCCAACGTTCCCTTCGATGTTTCTATTTCATGGGATAGATGGGTTGATTCGCGATCGACGCACGACGCATCTTTGTCGTAGATTCCAACATGCAAAACGCGACTATTTTCGAATCTTGTCATTGTAAGGATATGTATCAGGCATCCGGGCTGATTAACGCGTGTTCAATACTATAGAATCGTAAAGAAATATCCGATTAGCACGCCTGAAATTTGATTCAACTAAAGATTCTTGTGTCGCGACGTCTGTGAATTGAAAGTGTTAGGTAATCTCAGTGTTGATTTCTAACCGTAGAATCGGGGTTTAGTTCCATCGAACGGAGGATCCGACTTTGGAATCTCGGGTAGTGTATGGGAAATTGTCGATAGAAGGGTTGACCGCGGTACAGTCGAAGCTAGCGGTCGAACCCAGGTGGCGGGCACCCATGTACCGGTATAATCGCAAACATTCGCTACGCGAAGCAGCGACAGTCACCCAATATTTGAGTTTGGCAGATGATAGAAATCATCAGTTTTCTTCTTTCTTCTTGTAATGGCATTTTCGCTATTGTTTTCCAGTCTAGAAGCGAATCCTACGCGTAAAAATGATTCCAAGCCCGAAACGAAGTAGAAAGGATCGCGACCGCAAGGAACCCCTGAACGCGTCAGGTATGGAACAACCATATACATATACCAGTATGCACGGCATCTCCGCCCTTGGTTAAGACTATTTATTCTTCGGTTTCTCCACCCCCTTATCGTCAGTCACCGTTTCTCTGTTTTTTTTTTTCCTTTTTCTTCCTCTCCGACTGAACGTAATCCGAGAAGATTACCAAGCGAAATAAACATGTCAACCCCGTTCCCGCGTGCACAGGAAAGAAGGGATGTGGGTTTGCGGAGCGTCTTTATAGACCGTCCGTAGAATATTTCTTTTTCTTCCACGATCTATTCGTCCTCTTCTTCTGCTCACCTTCCACGTAGGTAGTCGTTCAGCAGATGAAGATCCTTCGAGATACAGGTCCTCCTGACTTTACTGACCATGGCCGTTACTTACCACTGCCAGATGCGACTACAAGTTCACACACACGCGATCGACCGTCCGCCCTGCCCTATCTTGTTACGATCTGGACACACAGATCTCGTAGATACCACCACGGAACCTTCTATACGAACGAACGATCTATCCGGCCAGGTGACATTTTCCTTTTTCTTTCGTTTCTCCTAATAAACATGCAGGCTATGTATTCCGTTATAAGACATTCATCGCGAAGAAACAAATCGAAGATGCGGTGTAAAACACATTCTTGCAACGACCTGATTTCGCTCTATTCCTTTTATGAAATTACTCATCCTGCTTACTGTTTCTTTTTACGATACCTTTTTCCTACATGTACGTTTCTTGTTTGCTACCAGAGACTTTACAAACAAGTGGATGGGATAGGTACATGGTTTCACGCGATCATGTTTTAGCATTAAAATAATTCTGTCTCTAGAGATTTATAAACTCTACCATCGATCGATTTTCTACAATGTAAACGGTCGCAAGGATCAAACAGTCAAAGGATCCTTTACACGTTTGCTTTAAGGCCTTTTTTCACGATGAAAAGCGAGTACAAAGAATTACATAAAAATAATCCCTAAGAGAAGCAATTTTAACCCCTAAACGGTAGCTTGGGCTCGTTTTAAAATCGCGATCGACGTATTCTCGTCGGGGATCAAAAGAATCTCGCTTTACGGAAACTCGTTCGAAAATCGCGAAACGAAAGAAACGGGTACGACCGCGCGGAAGAAATTGAAAACACACCTTGGAGATTTCTTTGATCGTTTCGTTAGAAGAGGACACGGAGGGCAGCGTCGCGCGAATATGAGCGTCCGGACGCTGTAACTGAAAATACACCGTCGCGATCACGCGTGTGTTCGTCGCATTCGTGCTACGACGACATCAGGTTTTCCTGGACACGGAGAGGATCAAACGCGCCACCCACGCTCGATTTTCGCCACGGTGAAAGTTATTTGACGTTTTTGCATGAATATAAAATGCAACACGAGCATCCCGAGCCCCGGAGCCGGGCGTCGTGCCCTGCAAATATGTATCTGTCACCGTGTAAAGGAACACGCGTGAAAGTGAACGACATTTTCGTTTCGAGGTTGCTTCGTATCTCAACGTCACGGACATTGCTAAAAGAAACTTGCTCCTTCGATATCACGTTTATGCGTGAACAATGTCGGAACAAAGGTAAAACTAAGAGCAGTAAAAATTGAGAAAAATGGAATTTGTTTCCAGTAAAATTTACTTTTGTTGCTGTTACAAAGCAAAAACCTAGTGAAAGTATTGGAAAAATTAATTTACCAACTACGTATTTGGATTAATGCGTTATTTACTAGAAATTCTCTCTCTCTCTCTCTCTCTCTCTCTATCTATCATCGTATCCAACGGTCCCTTTCGTTCGATTTCTATCCATTATATTGGTCGTCCTGTGGCCCGGAAGCTGAGATCCGGCCAACGGAGAAGAAATTCTCGTTGATGGAGGGAGGGAGGGAGGGGCTGGCAGGATCTGTTGGTAGAAGCGTGAACATGGTTTTCGCGCGTGTTTCACGAGAGCAGGTAAAACACGCCGAGCCGTGAGAACGCAGATAGAGGGTTCGCGCGTGCCAGGTGGGCAGGGCTCTTCCTCGAGGGCGCAATGTTCTTTCCCGTCGAGTCGATCGTAACCGCGATACGAGCAGGAGGAGCGATCCTTGGCTCGAGATAGCGCGGTGCATCGACGAGTTTTTAATGGTCACGGAAAACGTTCAAAGTCTGAGGGAACGAGACGCGACACACTCATCGGCCTGGCTTACGTACTCCCATCACGCGCGTTGCATTTCCTGCCTCTTCGACTCGAAACATCTTTCTCTTCTGTGCGTGATATTCCATCTCGTTTTGATCCCTCGTGAACGCGTGTCGCGTGAAAGCGGAAGTGGAAAAGCAACGCCGAGGGGTCACGAAGCCTGTAAATAGCGGACACGATCGTCGCGTCGTGCCGGTTGCTTTTTTTACCACCACAGGATTAAGCAAAATGCGTTTAGATACACTTTTTCGTGGATATGGACTTTCGAATGGGAGGTTTGGAAACAAAGATCGTCAATTTTATCGATCGAATATTCTGTTTGTGGTTTTCTTAACATCTCGCGTCACTGTTGCGAAATTATCATCCGATTCTTCTGAACGAATACTAAAAGGATACGTCGACGACCGCAGATCGTTTACGTACATGTTTAATTCCAACATTACGTCCTTTCGAATACTGTTATAGTTGATTTTAGTGCTTGAAACTGCTCGTGTACTCGTTAGAAGTGAAAAATGTCGATACTTCGATATTCATTTGACTCGTTGTGACGATGAAAGATTTTCTATCGCGAAACGCTTCGAACGGTGGAATTTCGTAGGCTGATTCGAATCGTGCGTACTTTGTCGAGGCAAAGCGACTCGACGAGGCGACGCGGCGTTGAAAGAAAGAGCGGAAGTCGCGGGGTCTCGATGCGGCGAAAGCGGCCGCGAGAACTCTGTTGAAAAGCGAGGTAACGTCAACGGGGAGATTGAAAGAGGCGCGTGTCGCGCTCGCTGCGTTTGCAGAAACGAAACGACGCGCATGCCGTAGGCAGAAATAAGAGGATCTATTGGCGCGACGTACGTTCCGCTCGACTTGACTTTTTTATTTTTCCCGGCAGACAGGCTCGCCACGAGGGGGTCAGAGAGCGAGACGGGAGGCCTGGCCTCTCTCTATCGAGCGCCGTTTCGCGGAAATGATTACGTTGGTACGAGTGCGCGTAGGTCGTTTAGTCGTTAATAATATCTGTCAAAATGAAGCAGCAGGACCCTTCTCCATCGAGGCGGATCTTGTTTCGCGTAAATGTTTTCAAAGTGTTTACAACTTTTCCAAAGTGATACGAACGATGTCCCGAAGCAGCTATATACTGCAATCGTCTGGTTGCAAACAACTTATTCGAGTTGGCTAACAAATAACTCGAAAGCTGTTTGCGTAATATAAGTTAAGCATTCGATGTTATTAACATGATGTAACTGTTTACAAGAGCGTGTAATTGGGGGTCAGTCGTTTAATTTTCTGTTTCTTTTCTTATTTTAATAAACAATTACCAATAATTACCAATAATTGCGATAAATATCGTATTGGATGAGCAAAATATGTAAAAGCATGAGAAATGAATGAAATTCAAGTAGCTACATAGATACGTAATGATCTTGATGCGCAACTCGAAGCGGAACATTTTCGCGGACATCGTTCCCGTCGAATGAGACAAAGAGGTGATTATTGTGGCCGGGCATCGCGGCCGCGATTAATGCCTCCTATCAATGACGAGCCGGCGCGTAGCGCCGTTTATTAATTAATTGCATCGTTCGGACGAAATCGGAGGCAGATTATAGTAGCCGCGTCTCTCGCGATAGATTCTCGTTAATGGCCTGTATGATCTCAAGAACCGATCGTACGGTTAACAAAGCGTCGCAAACAACGATTCCCCAACGCCGCGAACGGTTAGCAATTTCACGATATCGATTTGTTCAATAAATCGCGCGCTATTTTATAATCTCTCGTTTCACTCGATCGAACACGACACAGGATTGTTATCGCGCGTACCTTTCTAGCGAGGAAAATTATTTTCAAACGTCGATTGAATCTCGTTCGATGAAATAGAAAAGAGAAATATTAAACTAACCACTGTAACTCTTTAACATACACTATACTCCATTGTTTTGATCGATATTCGTTCGCTTTTCATTCTTCGCGTACGATGTATGATGTGTTTACGAAAATTAGACGCATAAAAATGTATTTATCGGATGCCACGAATATACGGCAGCCGACTTCCGGCGAATTTGCTACCTTGGGATCGTATGATCGTAAAGTGGTCGTCCATATGGAGCGTCGAACGGAGATTTACAAACATTTGAAGCCACTTACTAGAATTGCGTATACAGGATCGAGTCGTTCGATACACGCCGTAATGGCGGCAGTAAGTTTTCAACGATTTACGCGAAATGTACGCACCGTGAACCGGAGGGGGCGCGAGCCACGAGTTTCATCGTAAATACACGAAATATGTATCGGGAGGGGTGGTTCGCTCTTCTATTTCTCCGTTCGCACGTTACGCTATTCGATATTTGAGCAGCTTACTCCAAAAGCATACCAATATTCCATCAAAATTTTCACCTAATTAATTTCCGACAGTGTAATCAGGAGTATTACGAAAGCGATGGAAATTATCCGCGACACGCGGGATTTGTTTTCGTGTTTTATAAAATCGATTTTTTATCGTGCAGTAGATACATAGTATATGTTCACATATTAACATGTTAACATATAGTATATGTTCGAATACCGATATAAGACATTTCAAGAATTGATTTTTACGTACCAAAATAGAATGGAAATCAATAACAACGAAATGTTCAAATTATGAGAAAAGAAACAAAGACTTTCGTTCGTCGATATTTATTACAACAGATACTGAATACCCTATGTATAGAGTTGTTCCTTGTTACGAAACATCATTTTTCTCCAGCTTCAAGGCGCGAAGCGATTTCCACTACTCTTCATGTTTCTCTGCCGATAAAAGTTGGCTAAATGCCGAGAGAAAGAGAGAGAGAGAGGGAGAGAGAGAGAGAGTGTTCTTTGTCGCGCGACGCAACAATTTTTATCCTATAACAAACTTAAAATATTTAAATTTTTCATTGCAGCTTCGTGAGAAATGGCTCGACGAGGCTTCTCGATTTAAAACAAATCCAAACATGATCATATTCGAATTATCGTTAGCTACACGTGATACTATGTACTTACACATATTTTCGTATGCACGGTTGTGTTAGTATTCAATTTGTTCAGGAAAATCTCGCTAATTCATCGACGGTACGTTCTCAAAAATATAAAAGGTTTGCCTTTGCATTAAAATCGCTACATTACGCAAACGATATCGCTTTCAAATAACAGCTATCTATCACGATACGAATGAATGCGTTGCTCTTGTTCGATCTCACACGTTCTCGGTGGATCCCATTCAGTTTACGCATGACTGATTCTCCGTTTGAAGTTTGCGAATCCTGTCCTGTTCCTCTCATTTTTATTACACAGATGTCGTTAATATTATTTGCTTGTTAACAGTTATATCCACCGTTCGATCTAATTGTATTTACCTTAGTACCTCTGGTATACCATATGTAATTTACTTTCTAGCCAAGCATTAAACTTAGGGATCACCGACCAAAATTGTTCTCATAAATCTAGTTCACTTGTACGTACACGAAAACGTGCATTATGTACGCTTACGCGATTCCCGATATGTACATGGAACACATTTATCGAAACATATCGCGAGTTCAAGGAGGATTCGAGCTAGGAAAATACCGTGACGATTCGTTTGTCAGTCGCAAATATCTCGATTTTATCGAGTCTCGCAGGGAGCAACAAGTAAATCGTTTCGTCCAACCGCACCGCCTCGCACTTTTGACATTATTATCAATATCAAAGCTGCTATTTTCAACCAGCAATTCGAATTTGCTAGCCGATACAAGAATCGGTTTATTTGTCGCGAGACTTTATTCGAATTTAGCAGTAACAACGGAACCGTTGTCGAGGGAAATCGAGCGTGATAGCATCGGTTGTAGAAACGATGCGATGGTATACGTACTGGGTGCCGCAGCATTTTTAAGTAGGTTCCAGGAGACAGTGGTGGCCCAGCGGGAGTTGGCCCGTCGTGATGTCTACCTCCCAATATCGTCGAACCTTTCCGAAACGCGCGTTCGATCGTCACCGAATCGAGAATACGAAACACGCGAGTAATTCGCCAAGTACACTCCGCGACTCGCTCGTTGCACTCCTTCATACCCGAATTTTGTCACGGTAAGCTCGAGCTCAGGCTTGAAATTCAGTCGATATTCGGATCGTTCGAAAGCTTGTTTACACAATGCGAGGTTTCGATCGAACGCGATAACTTTGGCGAGAAAACGCGGACACGATTTAAGTAGGAAACTCACTCGATAGCGGCTGACGAGTCTCGAAGCGGGTGTTGCTCTTTGAGAAATCCACTCGCACCGAGAGCCTCACTAACGTTCTCCAACGTGTCACTACCTTCGTTTATCCACTGGACCAGCACTTTAACCTCCACTGCACTGACACAGGTCTTATTATCCATGCAGTCCGCAAACAGCGTGATCGAACGTCATCGAACGATCCGTTGAACGTTGGCACGTCCAACGAAATAGATCGCGTTCAAGAACTCGCGATAATCTCCCACTGTTTTGCAAGGGTTGGTAGGGTCGGGCCAAGGAACGGAACGCGACTCGCGCGCTCTTTACCCGTGTATTTCATTTCACGAGGTAAAAAACGAGTTCTCGTGCACGCCGTGCGATACGGAACCACGTTATCACCTTCGACGAGCACATAACATCGAAAGCCCCAACGCGCGCGGCTCGTGTCGGCCAACTGACTCGGAGCGCAGAAACCTCGGGGCCCTTCGCCTCTTGGGCGCCGGTGCTGCTCGACCGTGGTGGTGGTAGTGCTGGTGGTGGTGGTAGCTACGTCGGCGGGGACGGCGGCGGCGGCGGCGGCGGCGTCGGAGGTGGAGGTTGTGGCAGTGGCAGTGGTGGGGTACTAGACCAACTAGTAGAGACGCTATGGACCCGGTAAATCGTAAGTCAAGAGAGACAATGTCGCTGGTGGGAGCGTGGATGCTGGATCCGGTGCAGCGCGACGCAGATCGGTCCGAGTTTTCGCCCAGCAGTCGCGACGAGAAGACCATTCACGTTTCGAAATATGTAATTAGATAGATATGCCGCGGCATTATCATCGAATCGATCCAATTGGACATTCACGGTTCAGGAGAGGAGGCAAGGCGCAATCTACGAGACCGCGAACTGTTTACTTTCGTAAATACGCGCGTTAACGAGACGCAGCGTGTTGCGAAATTGAGCCGCCGGTACGAAACGCTATGCGGTATATTTAATTACAGTTTTGCTAATTGCCCGCCATCCGTCGCTGTTCTATCTCGTTTGCAGCCTCCGATCGAAGCTGCATCGATCGCCGCTGATGATCGGAGCTTTTGGGAAAGGGGAACCCGCGTACAAAAAAGAAGATACCCAAACCTAACCCACGACCGAGCGTTATTAAATTATTCTAGCATAACGGTGAATCTATTCCCGGATATAAATTGACACCGAGAATGGTGATTTCGTCGGCGCGGGCTCAGATATGGTTAAATACGGTCGGCTGTATGCCCGTTTGCCTCCGCAACGGGGTTACATTCCTGTTATTAATGGATTTGTTTGCGGTACCTGCCTCGATGGTCAATATTTATTTATCCGGATGAACAGCAGTTAGCACTGCGACAAGTACGGCAATCCTGCTGGTACGAGGACCATGGCAACAAGACCGAGGGAGGCTGGAGGGAAGGTTGCGGGTCAAAGGGAGAGGCAAGACCCGGCAAATAAATGGCCGGCGTATTTATTTGACGAAAAAACAAATTTATACACCGGTCGATCGCGGATGTTACGCCAAGTTGGAAAGGGGTGGGACGAAAGCGTTTCTGATTTCCTAGTCTCTCTTTATTCAGGTTCCCTTCGGTGCGAAACGTACGTCGCGACCTATTGCCTTCTGTCTTTTGCCAGAAAATCGCCAGTGCGTTGATCTTAACAACGAAATATTCGAAGAAACATTCAATATTGAGAAAGAGATACGATCGGGGGATCAAACCATTCCTGTTATCGCCTCGTTCTCCATTTTGCAGCAATTATCCAGCAAACTAATCGAACCTAAAGAATAGTATCGAGTTAGCGTCTGTTCGATCGGTAATAGTCGTACCCTTCCTTTCCGGAGCCCTGAACCCTCCGGTTCCGCGTAGAAATTCTTCGTAGAATGGAGATGATCGGCTCGTAATCCTATATAAACACGGTTATTTTTATCCCATTATAGGGCGGTTCCGTAACGGCTTGTACAAGACGAGGACTGCATAAAGCCACGTTCGGTGTAGGTATACGGGCCTCTAAAGGCTGCCGACGAACAGGGATGACCGCAGGATTCTGAGGGGTGTACCGGTGCCACACCCCCTCTCGTCTGGTACCCTCGAGTTTCTCACAGCAGGGGGGTGCTCGTGCACGATCCAATGATACAGTCCTTCGAGCCACGGAGTTCCACGCAGTTGGGGCCCTACACCGGGGGTAACATTCCTCGAGGACCGATCATCCGCCGGTGAAACGTCCTGGGAATACGAGTTAGTTACGTTCTAACGACCAGCAGATAATTTTGTTAAATTTGACTAAATGATTATCGAATAGCCTGCATAGTTGTTCGGTTATGCGATGAATCGCATCTAGAAACATTCTTTGTCGTTGTGAATGGGTTCTATTTTTCTTTACTGACGGTTCGGTGATTTCGCGTCGGTTTATTTTCGTATCGTCCGCTAAATTTTTTCGTTGTTTTCCATCAATGAGGGTTTCTTTGATGTTCAGGGCGCCGTGTTCAAGTAGGTCCATAGACCTTGAAACGATGCGGGTCCAGTAACGCTTCGGACACTGTCTACGAACACGTGTCTCGCACTCGGCTACGACAGCCCCTACTGCACGTGATGCCATCATGTTACAACCATCATTTTCCGAGGTCTAACGCGTTAACGACATGCTGCCGCGCCACGTAGCCACGTTGTCGGGCATAAGTTTTTGGAAAATCTGTTTCGAGATTACCGAAATTTGCGCGGCATTCATCGTCTATTTTGTGCTCAAACGATCGGTCTCTCGAACCTCGTAGTAAAAACAGCCAACACCCCGACGACTGATACGAAAACGGAAAGGTTTACGAACGATGCGAGTCACCGATGAAATTGCGAGCGGGAGTTTCACCGGGTCCATTAATTTTCTCGAGAAAAAACGTACATCGCCTGTCTACGGTTACAACCCTGAACTTTGCATGCCCGTGAAATTTTTTCCAAGAAAATCGAAAGGTAAAAACGGAGAAAACTGTAAGGAAAAAGAAGGAAGGACCACGGACGAGGAGTTTTGTCTCGAGGGTATCGTCGAAATATCGAAAGGAGCCAGCGAGAAAGACGAATAACACCGCGCTGCGCAGGGACGATGCGTCTGAAATATTCGAAAGAAGAATCCCGGACGCGGAGCAACGAATACTTTGTTGGATTGACTCGTTTATCTCGACGGCCGAATCTTCCATCCTTCGTGGTTCTTGAAACAAATGAATCCACTTGGAACGGTCCGGGCGAACAGGTAAGCAAGGCTAAAACGTTTTTGACCGCCCGGGGCACGAACCCTCGCCTCCGTGACCCACCTTGCTAATAGTACTTAATGGAATCGATAAGTTTTAGGATGAATCCGAGGTATCTCACGGTAGAAAAGCCGCGCCAGTCGTAAATTTCATCCAGCCACGTCCCGTATCTCTAATCGTATCCTGCGCTTCTCGTATCGCGAGGGCAAAAAACCATAATCGACAGCAGCGGCTGTGATTCTTCGTTCTTCCTCGGTCAAAGAAACAAAAGGAGGCAGGCTCCTTCCCTTTGTCTCACGGGGACACACCCTCTAGTCGCGCATTATTCGTCGATGATTCGATCCAGCGTGCACGTAGAAGAAACCGTCCTCCAGTCGCTAATGGTTGGTTTTCTGAAAACCGGCGACCAGTCGGGTTTGACCTACCTACTATTTCCTAACCCAGCAATTTCTCTCTTCTCTCTCTTCCTACGGTCTCTGCATGCATCTACATATGTATATGTATAGATTAGGATCTACGGCGATTTTCGTTTCGGAATCTTGCTGTTCGCTGTTCCAACACTTTGACTATCACTCGATAGCGTAGTAAGTTTCGTTTGGAATAAACCGTACGTATGAAGGGGTTGCCTTGTAAGAGCGAAGGAATAATATCCAATATAAATGTATGTAGCTAATCCCTTCGGTAGAAATGTTCTCGTCTAGCGAGCATTAGCGAGCTAATGAAACGTGAGTTGAATCGTAGCCTTTGGTGTCGCGTTTCCGGAAGGCGAGGGGGATTGTACGTTTCTGGTCGGAAGGACAGGATGAACCGGGATGCAGCGGGGAACACAGGGAAAGGAAAAAGAGGACACGGCACGGAAGGGAGAAACCCGATCAATTTATTTATTAAACGTTTTTCGTGCTTTTGTCGGGGACTGTCGTATTCCCACGGGAAATACGAGGCGCTTAAAAGAGTGCTGGCAGGCCTGGAACGAGAGTCCCGCGCGACAGAGAATCGCCACGACGAAGAGGGTGGCAGGAGTGGGATCAGCGAAGAGCCTTTCCTTAATGGAATCACGGTACAGCCACGGTACGAAACCATCCCGTGCCAGATGTACGCCGATTTTACGATACGATGCTGAATTTTCGGCCGTGGAATATTTTCTTGGTGTCGTGTCCGTGGTAGGAAAGGTAGCCAAGATGAAAAAACGCACTGAATAACCGTAGGAAAGGGAAAAGAGAGGAGCGGGACCGTTTCTTCCCTCGAAAGGAGACAGCGGTTCGCCATTAGCGCAATCTAATCGCCGGGGTCCCTTAATAACAGGTTGGTCTCCGGTTCTGGAGGAGCCACGGCAGGAAGAAAATGAGAAACCGACTGGTTAGAGAAAGAAAGAAAGAAAGATGGACAGAGATGGGAGGGAGTAGAGCACCGCGGGCTGAAATTCATTCGGTTTCTCGGTTACCTCTCCGCGAACGAAGGATCCTCTCTCTGTAATCTCACGGCCGGGCTCAATTAATGCTTAACGACAAAACCGAGAAGGAGAAGAGCCCTTCGAGCTGCCGCGTGGGACTCGTCTCTGCAAGAAGAATGCATCCTTCGTTCGTCGGTAGATACCGCTAATTGTGAAGGCGTCCTCTTGCCGCAAAATTGTCGGGCACGCGCTGCAAGAATGCGCGTCGAATTGCTACGACCTCTTCTGCCTTCCTGCCCGATCCTCCTCGCTATCTTTATCCTTCCTCTTTTCAATCCGTCTTCCATAAAGTTAAAAGGCTCGTAACTTTTACAGAAGTAAACACGTTTGTTCCACTAAAATACGGGTCAAAGTTTCTCGGCGTTGAGACAAAGTAGAGGTTTTCCTGACAATTGGTTACACGTTGCGTGTACACATATAGTAGGTATTATTTTCAACGTTGAAGAACAGAAAATTGAACAGGGCGCAAACTATGCATCCAGAGTTATTAGAGCCGTCGCATTTCGGCCATATTTAACCGTACAAGAGCTTTCCGGGCTTTCGCGTTTCAATAACGCGCTGAGCGTATTACCGATACCCGAGGCTCGATTCTTGTCAAAGAGCCATATGCCTGATCCGCTCCACGTTGAAACGCCAACCCGTCGCGAGCCTCGATCGCGTTTATATCTGACGATTCAGAAATTGTATGATCGAGGCGCAGGAAAATTAGGGAGTAGCAGGGAGAAGGCGGGCAACGGTGCTTTCAGCCGGTCGATTTCGAAAAAACTCTCTGGTTGGTCTACGGAGCAACAGCATGCCGCGGCGGTGCGGTGCGGTGGGTCGTGTTATTACACGGCAGTTTGTGAATCGTCGGCCCGCTGGTCGAACGACAGAGGGTGGGTTAAGGGGACTGGCTGCGGGGTGACACAATTGTGAACGACCGAGCGGCGAGTAACTCGAGTAGGCACTCGGCGATCTCTGGCTCACTCGCTGCGGGATACGCATTCGTGCAACAGGCTTTATGCGCCCGTTGCGCCACTTATGCAATCGTGAATGCGTCGGTACCCAGCGAACGCGTTCCTATGCATTTCAATGCGTCGCACGGCTGCTCGAAGGCCTAGTCCGCGCGACGCGTCGCGGCGCAGCTCGCCACAACTCCTATTCACCCCGATTCTCTAATCCTCTTGCGGCATACCTAGATATTTTCTGCTTTCTGTTTCTACGGCGCATAATGCCTGCCTTTTTCGCTATTTAAACTTCACCTACACGGAAACAGGCTCAGCTACCGTTTAATATATCGGGTCGGGGAATAAGTTCGTAGCGTTTTTATCTGTTGGATTTCCTAACCGTTTCACGTTGTTACAAAAATCATCTTCAGTGACGATTGTATATGTCTGGAGTTTTGGCCATGGGTTCTACGAACTCATGGTGTTTATTATAGAAAGATAAGAGTAAGCCTTTCTTCCGCGGGTGAAGTCACAGTCTTGCAACAGATCTCTTAGAGAATAGAACTGAATTCTCAGATATACCTTCTACGTATCATTTAATAAAAAGTACATTCTATTAGTAATTATTGTCGTTTCATTCGAATCACACGTCCCATAGCCCTACCTTTTCCAATATTATCAAAGAAAAAATACAGGCCCCCAATTTTTCGGCAAATCCCATTAAACGATGATCGAGAATCGTTTTATGATCGCGGTTCATTTTTTCGGCCAATTCACGACTCGTTTGGCGACCGTCCTCCTTCAAAAGTGCTTCGAGACGCTCTTCGTCGAATTCAGAAGGTCGTCGACGTCAAAATCGCCATTTTTGAACTTTGCAAACCATTTCCGTGCTGTAGACTCGCCTATGACACCTTCTTCGTATACGTTGCAAATGTCCCGGGCTGCTTCAGCAGCTTTTTGGCCTCGATGAAGAGCGAAGAAGAGCAGGCATCGAAAATGTTGCTTTTTACCTCCTGGATATTCCATTTCTAAGCGTCAAAAGTAATAAACAATTAACTTACTCAAAAAAACGATTGGTACACTTTGTCAAACAGCAAAAAATCGTTGCAAAATAAAAGAAAATATAAAAACGCTACGAACTTATTCCCCAACCCAATAAACGCAACTACTACGCTGTACGATTTTCAACGTTACCTAACGATGCACGCCCTAAATGCTCGATTATTCCATGTCTTCGATACCTAGCATTCAGGAAAATATCCATCCCTTCCACCTTGTCGCGGATCAAAAGATCGTAACGCGCGAAACGGCCATAAAGGCTTCGAGTATCGCGCGATTCGATCAGTCGTAACTTTGAAACGGCCAACACCGCTACCATAAATATCGCAGAGCGAAAAAAACGGATCGAGTGATTCAATTCGTTCGTGTAGGAAATAAGAGGAGAGTCAGGTATGCACGCGTGTTTCGCGTCTCTGACGACGCGTTATCGAGCGTAGAAGCTGTCGTAACTAACGAAACTCATTTAGCACGTTCCACTCGTCGAACGCGCTCATCGGCCTGTAATTAACATAATTAATATTCCCCCGACGGATGCCTCCCATGGCCGAAACAAGCTGCGAGACCTTTCGGCGACGCAGCGTGTGGCTTTACCTGAAAATACCTGCACGAACGGGAAGACGGGCACGGGAACGGAAAAAAGATGAGGGGTGTACGGACCGAAATACATGAGCCTCGGGGATCCCCCTGTCTCCAGCGAGCACTAACCCGTAATCGATAGGGAGCACAAAATATCGGATTAATAGACGGATTGGATTGAATTGCCCCTCATCGAGTCCGTTCGTCATCTGGCCGCTACGTAGATGAATTTACGTGATGAGAATTATACTACTTTTCGTTTTGCAAGCCGCGCGAACCTTCCGATCGCTTTCAGCTTCCGAGTGTTTGAAATCGTTGGAAACTCTAGAGCTCGAATGTCTCGAGAGCCGTTTAACCGTTCCAGTTTCAGTCCCAACGGTGCGGTGGTCACGCAAATCTATTCGAAAACGAGTCAAGCAGAAGTTTACTCCGACGCGTTGAGGTTTTCGCGTGAAACGAAATTAAATCCTAAAGAGACTAAAAAAAGTTATGATTCAAAGTAGTATATTGTTGCTAGTAATTGCTAGTATTGGTCGATTCGAGAGGCATTCATCGACAGTCGGTGTCCCTTCCCTTTGTGCGGCAAAAGGTCGAGCGGACCTGTGTTCTCGTTCCACAGGTGCGGATTTCGTCGATTTCGCGCATCGACGAGGACAGCTATCTATCGGACAGCTGCAGGCCAACGGATTCTCTCCCTCTTCCTCTTTTGCGTTTCCCTGGCTTTCCGCTCCGAGCAACAGTCTCACCTTGACGTTTCTCATGATCAGCACCGGTCAACAGGGTACGATTTCGTACCACTAGCTTTTTTTTCTTTCTATCCACTCTCGTCCTCTAGCATCGAGTGGGCGAGGAACTTGCTCTCTTGCCAGCTCCGTGGTCTCCCCGTGTATTAGGACGGCAGGGCTGTTGCACAATGCATCGAACAACACCGGGCCCTTTGTGCAACACTGGATCTTTCTCCTTCTCATCCGTTCCTCTTGGCACGTTTCGTTTCCTCGTTCACGCTGCAAACCTGGGCGAGTGGAAGAATCTATCCGACCTTAATTCGCTCGCTGGCGCACAATGGGTGTCCGTTTTCTAGCTCGTCGGAGACGATGGAAACCGTAGGTTTACGCTGGGATTTTCATCTCGTTCGGTCCCTTTCATCGGCCCTGTTGTCTATATTTTCCTCCTCTACCGTGCGTTGTACGCGACTCTGTTCGAGATTCTCGCATCGATTCCGCTTTCTGTTACTCTTACGCGACCTATTTCCACATTCGAGCGTTTATACCTACTTGCCAGAAATATCCATAAAGTGCTCGTTGCTAATTTCGATGCATACGTGTCTTTTCACGTATGCATGCACATATGCAAATCCCGAAGCTTTCTTTTCTAAACATTTAACATCGAAACGGTACTGTTGCATGTTGGTAAAAAAAATAAATTATTGCAGATACAAACATTTATTCCGAACAACTCTCGTGCCAGTATTTTTCGATTAAAAATTTATCTAAGTAGCCATCTATGATTTTTGCAAATTCGATTATAATCGTTTGATACCCTATTGAAATTTTCTTTCATCGTCGTTTGGTATTTCATGAGTGTTTCCATCTTGATCTTTCCTTCGTATAAATTGTATCGATCGTTTAATCGTACCAGATGAGACACGAAGCACGATCATTATGCTCCGTATCGAATCGTGTAGTCAGCGAGATTCGTGTAACCAGGAAGATTCTTCAAACAGGAGGCAATTAATAACCGCTGCGGGATCTTCTTGTTGTAGCTCATCTTTCATCCGGCGTTGTAGTACGAGACGGGTCACGATCCACCAATACTTTTTCATCCATCAATTCTAATTGATGCCGGTCGATTTACCTTCGGTGGAAGCGGTTTTCGCGCGCGGTTGCCCACGCGGTATCTCATAATTCACCGCGAATCCTCGTGAAAATCCCAGCAATCCCCGTAATGGATCCAACAAAGAAGAAAATACGCGAATGATACGCGAAATTAATATTCGCCGCTCCGTCTTCATTCTCCTCGAGTATCCGCCATACTCGAACGAATCGCTTGCGAAATTTCTCCGAAACGCACAAAACTGAAACGGTTACGATGTCGCGGTACAGAAAAGATCGTCACGCGCGAAACTTTGCTGGAACGGAACTTTTACCATGAAAGTTGGTCGCGTAGCGTGCGAAACACCGTCACGGCGCCTAGTAGTATCAACGATTTCGAGGGGAAGAGCAGGCGATCGTGGAGGAGCTCCACGATTTCGTACAAGATGAGACGTTGCACGAAGACCAGCGGGGAAATTGAATCGAGAGAACGTGATCCATGGAGGCTGTTATCGATCGCGCGCGGTCCTGACGAATGGAAACCGGTCACGTTAACGTTAACCGTAATTTCGCGACAGATCGAAACGAACAGTTATACATATGCATCATTACGCAAGTGTAGATCAGTGATTCCTAAACTTTTCAACGATTCCAGATATTTTATTAAAAGGTAAACAAATAACAGCGTAGCTGGATCTTTCCGTGAATCTTGAAACCGACATTTTCGATCAACTTATTTCGTTTACTTGGTTCAGAAGGTCCAAATATACTTTCCTAACGCTTCTGACTCGACAAGTACGTTGTAAATAATTGTAACGTTGAAGGATCTTTGGTCATCTCGACCGAAAGCACATATCGTACGCAACACCGAAATAGGTCCAAGAAATTAAAGGGAAGGTAGGCATGTAAATAAATGATTTAATAGAATTTAATCCAAGGTCTGGTTTTTCGAGATCGATAGGCTGATTAATTGGAAAGCGTGACGGTGTCGATCGTGAGGTAATCGGTTATCTTAATCCGCGCGGAGGAATGTCTCGGACGGACGTAAATGACGTTTCTCCTTAATGACCGGGGAAACGATAATCGAGTCAGCCGGTCGACTTAACGTCACTCGGCGAGTTTCTTTCTCTCTCGGTTCCCCGCGATGCGATTTCAGCCTCCGGCGGCGCGCTTTTATTTTAAACGCGCTTAACTATAAATCAGGACGTTTTTAGCCGTGGCACGGTTTTTCTGTGAAACGAGCGCGAAAGAGCGGGAGCCCGCGCGCAGCCTGATTAAAACGGGTTATTAATTACGGGCTGGCGTCGACGTGAATGAATGCGATGCCATCGATACTCCGCGACGAGAGAACGTTGGCTCTTTTATTTTTCGCGAAATTTCGTATCCCATCGTCATTGAAATATGCATCGAACTCTCGCGCCACCGCGGGATATCGACGAAATTTGCGGCGTTACGGCTCTGTATTTAATTAGCCGCGCCACCGTGGTGTGTGATTAATATCGGCTTCTTTTTTAATCAATCGATTCAAATTATACGCGTATAAAGAGTTTGCGGAAGCTTTGACGCGCCGATCAATGAAAAATTCGTGTCGATCACTCTAGTTTGCTCAACAATTGGACAAGAGTTACGAATTCGTATCGTAAACATGCTGTCATCGATATAATCTCTCTGCGTACCGAGACATCGGGCTTATTATTATTTAGATTAAAAGAATAATAATAGCACCGTGCGTTGACCCCTGTTTGTACGTATCGAGGTCCGATCACCTGTAGCGATCGCTTAAGAAACGAATACCCATCTACCGATCGGAAATAATTGCACACACACACACAATAACAAAAATAACTCGACTCGCTATAAAAGTTGAGCAAATGTATTATAACGGAGCTGTCAACGGTCTATAATAAATTTTCCTGTTGATATGCGCGGATGATCTCTCGCTGCATTCACGTGCACACAGTAGATACGATTCATTGACATAGAAACGGACAGAAACAATTACAAGAATACTCTGTTTCTTTAAATGTTGCTCCGACGAGCCATCATCGATCCGAATCAGACGCCGTTGTTGGAATCGGTGTCGGTGATCTAGCTTTGTGCTTGTTTCGAGCTCATAACTTGGTTCGTTCCCGCTAGTTACCGTTCAATCGAGAGTAAAGAGGCACGAGCGGTTAATTGACTTTTTGAACTTTCCCCTCGGCTGCCTGCGGGAGCTTTAAAGTTCCATCGAGTCGCGAAAGGCACCGGCGAAAGTTGTCCCGATAACGGCTCCCTTTCCTTTCGCGAATCCGCCCGTGGCCACTCCGGCCACCGAGAATTTAACGGAACGTTTACCGTCTCTCCACGAAGATACAAATGCTCGAACGATATTCATTCCGGATCTTCCGTGGCGAGAAACGAGCTTGTATCCAAGTAGCAATTAACCGTCGACACCCTTATCGATGTTCTCCCGCGTTTCTTCCTGCCGATGGAATTTTATTTCGGACCGCTTTATTTTATCCTGTGATAGTTACCGTACAAATATTCAAACCGAAATCAATAATCGCGGGCGTACGTGTCAAAAGCTTCGTTGGAATGGACAGCAACAAATACTACTGCCGACTACTGGATACATGTATACGTTTCTATGTAACTCGTAACGATCAAAGAGCTTCTTTAACATTGATACATTTTTTAATTGGTTTGAGTTTTCCAAGACACGGTAGAAAGAAATTGGTAAGGCGAAGACACGCGAGATCGCCGCGCCAGATTCAGTGGATCGTTGCTGAGTCTATTTTCACGGGCACGCGATTACTCCACTCTAACCTGAAAACGCTCGACAAAGATTTTTTAGTACGTCGGTCAGCCGAGCTCGATGAGAAAAACGAGTTTACCGCCGGCTATGCGATTTCGTATCAATGAGGCAGAATATTGCGAAACCGGTTGCCCCCGGCGATAAAAGTGGAGAGAGGGGGGAGGAAGAGCGCAGCGATATTCCGTTCACGTTCGATTTAGAGGTATCGCACGTGCCCGCGGTTGTGTAACGCGCTGTTTCAAGCAACGGAGACGGGGGGGGGGGGAAAGAGTCTCACGGATTCCGCGACTGACGCGAATCCATCTCTCCAGTTTGCTTGCATTCATTTGGTCGTTTCGATTCAACGCGGCCGCTTTTCGAACCGTCGCGTCGCATCGAGTCGCGTCGCCAACCACCGTCGATGTCCACGGGAATTCCAGTCCGATAAATTATGTCTCCTGTCGCCGGTGATCAGCGTTTCAGGCCGTTACGCGGAATCCCGCCGACGAATATTTATTCCTTCTCTTCCGGCTTGCGATTCAGTAGACGCACGCGCACACGCACACGAACGCGGTTCCATTACTTTGTTTTTTCAAATCGTCCAACAACCAACATAGTATGCTCCCCAATTCACGTTAGAAACCAATCACCGGCAATTCTCGCAATTAACTCGCAATCGAGGAAAATATCCGCTTGTACGATCTTATGACAACCGACGTTTGACGCGCTCCTGAGAATTTCGCGCAAAAGACGCGACTACACGCGACTACTCGCGTCGCACCGCTCCATGCGGTTGCTAGAATAAATAAGCAAGTTAACGAGCGACAAATGTCCCGTTTGGTCGACTTTCTTCCTGTTTAGTTTACCGGTGGAATGCATGACGAGAAGAAGATGCAAAAACAAGGAATTTGGGATGCGACCAAGAGTCGTCGAACCTGTGTCGAAAACTGGAGTATTTTGCAATCGATGCGTTTACCGTACAACTGTTACTATTCCTAATTGTCGTGGCATCGTCAGTCTGGCTCGTAATTCTATCATCTATCGTTTAGGTTAGAAAATGTCTTCGTAACGTATAGATCAGGGCTTTGAAACGCGATTTCAACGAGACGACCTTGTTCTCGTTGATCGTTAATTGAAATCGTCGTCGACGTATAAAATCCAGATTTTCGTTACTATATCCTTGATCCTGTCTTCGCGGACGATCGGCGCTCAACACTGGCCAGCCGTAGCTGTTGCGTCTCCGGCTGCTAGAGTGGGCGAGAATTACAGGCATTGTGCGCGCTGGTCGTTGCGGTAATGCGGTTCGCTGATTTATCGCGGAGGTGAGCCACGAGGAGGTGTAGCTAATTGTCGTTGCATGCAGATCGTCGGCGTGGCGAGGCGAGGCGAGGCGAGGCGCGGCTCGACTCGGCTCGTTCCCTCCTTCCGACGCTACGAAATTAATCGTACGTCAAGGCTCCTTTCCCCCGTTGCCCATCGTTTTCCCTTCGTTCTCTTTTTCCTTTTTCCCCCGTTTATCAAAGGACTACGGCGCCGTTTGAACCTTTCCGACCGATACATACCTAACGCGTAGGTCTCCGATCGTTCCTTCGTTGCACACATTTAGCAGATAAAGACGCGTTCGATCGTCGATCGGTCGAACGTTTCGCGTAGTCGTCCAAGATACGAGCGAAGCGGGCAACGGTCCCGGGCAACGGTTCTCGCCGTTCGGAATCTTGGATTCCTCGTGAAACGCGACCAACCGAGACGCCTCGCGAGAGGAGCAACGATTTACGGTGGTTAGGAACGCGTTAGAAATAGAATCAGCGCGGAATCTCGGAACGCGAGCCGTTCTATTCGACGATATTAATGTTGGCCCGGTCGCGAGCTGAAAACGGCTCAAAGCGGTGATTCGGCGGAGGTTCCCTACACGCCACGCGTCCAAAGCGAAAGAGAATCTGCACCAGCCACGAGACTCGTCGAATTTTTCCGCGCCAGTAAAGTTCGCGAGGTCGTCGAGCACGAGCGCGATGCAATTATCGCGGGGACGAGACGATGCTCGCGAGAACGAGCAATTTGTTTCGGCGACAAAGCGCGGCAGAACTCCTTGGATTCGATCCAGAGGATCCCCACGCGCGCAACAACGATGCTCTCTGTTTGTCAAGAGGGATCGGAAACGTGGGGATTACGCGAGCCCCTCTTCCTTCGGCAAATAATATTAAAATTCCGACGTATCCGGTGCGTGGCACGTGGTGCGTCTTGCGCTTTTCTACGATGAATCCAACCCCTGGTTAGGCTTTTCGCGGCTCGTCGAGTCACTGAATTCCGATTCGCGAGTCGTGTTCTTGGAATGCAATAACAAATTCAGAGCTCTCCGCTGTTGGCGCCAACTTTCCAGTCCGTTTTTCGTTACGTGCAATTCGAACGTCACGTTTGGTCAATGCTAGACACACGGGCGCGATGAACAACGTTACAGGAAATTGAACCAATGATTGCGAAACGAGGCAAACGATGACAGTAGGCGTTGATCGTGACGAGTCTCGAAACCGGCCGACTCTCTAACTGTGCAATATCTGATAACGCTCGACAGATTCGAGCACACAGACACGCGAGACTCTAGAGTATTTATCGAATGCAAGTTCCGAAATCCCTGGAAAACGACGTGTCAGGAGGGCTGACGTAGAAAGAGTTAAGCGTTTGTTCCTTTGTAAGTTTCGTTGCCTTAAGAGGTTCGAGTTGTTGAAAAATCCGAACGGAAAGACGCGGAGCAAGACGATGAACCTGTTTCGACGAAAACTGCCCGGTGCCCATTACCTACGGCATTGTTCTTGCGGCGATTGTCCGCGCGACGATAAATCTTTGCGTTCGGCAGAGGTACACCTTTCCGAAGGCCACTTCCGAAGGAGATTCCTCCGCGGTCGTGTATCGAAGCCAGTAAATAAAATCGGTAAGCGCCAGGAGGATTTACGAAGGCGGAGGCAGTAAAGGTTTCCGCTCGATCGACCGTAAGCGCGGGTGCTCGATGTACCGATACACGATAACAGTGCTTCCTCGTCGTGGCGTAGCTCGATAGCTCGATAGTTCGATAGCTCGATAGCTCGATAGCTCTCCCGCCGCGCGAGTCTTTCGACGAGGCTTTATCGCCCTGTCCAAGTCCCTTCGAGTGCCTGCGTTTACGAGCTCCGGGCCATTGTTCCATCCAACTTCTCCGCCATGGTCGGCGATTTATTAAATATCCACTACATATTTCGCGTCTACGGCAAACCCAGCCCAAACACGGGCCCGACGAGACGGCTGAATCACGGAGGAAATAGTTCGCTCGGTAATTTACACCGGAAGCTGCTTCCACTCGAGAAATTTAGATATCCTGTACTTACGTCTCGAGAAGTTTCGATCCGTTTTGTGGGAAACGCAATTTCCGCGATCGCCCAATAATATCTTCCAAGTAGAATCAACGTTACCTTCGAAAACAGTTCATTTTTTACGTTGGGTCAACTCGATCTTGGAAATTTCGAAAACCATAGACGCGATATGCGTTGCTCTGGACTTATCTAGCAAAATTTAAGAAACCAGCACACGAACAACGAACGATTTTCAACGATACAGAGATTCTATCAGCGATCCGTCAACCAGATAAAGGATAAATCGATTTGCCTCGAGGCGGAGAACGGGTCAAGTCTAATCCCGCAGCAAGAACCATCGGACTAGATTCGCTTGATCAATCATTTTGACAGTCCAAGGATAACTATTTGATTCGAACCCTTCTCGTTACCGGTGTACCGAGAATTAACAACATTTTTCGAGTTATCATGCTGTCAGGACAAATTCGGCTAGAAGAAAGGATGACTTTTTGCGTCGAAGAGGAGGAAAGGAAGAACGACGAGACCGAGCCAGGAGTAAATACGACAGACCGCGGGGGCGGTCAGACGCATTAAAAGGCGCGAGGCGTCCTTCCTCTTTCGCAGAAGAGAGCCAACAATTGGAGCGTAATTATGAACCGTGGCGCGGTGAACCCGGACGGGTGACTCATATCCAGTGGTCGTTTCGTGGGCTAGCTCTTTCTCCGTCGCGACTCCTCTTGCGACACGAACCTGGAAAAGAAGTGTCTCGTTGTCGGCGTTTATCCTCTCGAGCTTGCGGTTCCTGACCATACGTTGCGACAGACACCGATCTAGGGTTTCGCTGGCTCCCCATATATGTATCTATAACGAGAACCACGGTCACGCTTGTTATTGCGAATTTTTAGTCGCCAGGAAAGTTGTCCGATCGTAACCTTCGGTAATGATTGCTTTGTTAGTTGACGAGTTTATTTTCTTAGAATGAGTCTTCGTTTGGATGCTTAATTGCGAGAAACATTAACCAAGGTACGAGGATTCGTGTTGCAAACTATACTTGTTTGCTTGAAATATCGTCAATGATTCACCTTGGTGCGTTTCCCCTTACTGGACAAGTACAATTGCTCGTTGCATTGAAAAGTAATAGGTAGGTTGATTACGAGAGTAGGTTTGTCGGTCGGATTGCTAACGATGATTATCTTGGTGGTTAGGTCAGAGCGTTGAAATGGTCGCGTCACCCGGAGACCGTAAAATCGAACTTTGATTCGTACGTCCCTGAAGAAAGATATGCCAACGCCTCCCCGACGCGACGTTGTCTAGCAAGCGTAACGCACCTATTCGTCCCACACCTCTTGGCCGCGGCGCGGTGGTGTCCGGGTTCCGGAGCAGGCCGGCATGGCACGGCGACCCAGCCACGGGAGCGCACGCGCCAGGAAGTGACGGCCAGGCTCTCGAGGGTGTGAGTATGTATCGCGTCGAGGCGTGTGCGCGCGTATTTTATCGCGTATGCTCGTTCACCGGCGCGCGACGCGGCGCCAGGGATAGTCATCGCAGCTTATCGCGGTTCCTCGATTCCCGCGAATCGTCGCTCGCCGTGTTGCGGTTGTTGTTGCTTTCCAGTTCCTGTCGCGCTACGGCTATTTCGCCGTCGCGTGGGATGGAACAAATATACGTACGTGTATATCCGATGGCTGAAGTTTGCCCAAAAAGTTTCCGGAACGTCACGCGCGTATATTTAAGCCCGTCCTCTAAATAAAGGAGCAATGACCTAGAAACGGCAACAAGCAAGCATCAACACGTACAATACATATTTCGAACAAAATGACACGATTCACGATAAAAAAGAATCATTACTACCTTACTATGTTACCATTACTATGTTCATCCCAGAAAAGGTGTTTGTTTGAATTATGTATTATGTCCTGTTCTATCGTAGACGTTGCTCGATTATCAGTAGGATGTTCCATGTTTCTGGCCGATACAGGAAACGAGCAAATCGAAAACACTCCTCGGTGGAATTTAGCGCTGGGGCCAACGTCGTTTCCGCCCCCCTCTTCGACGAACCCTCGAAACAATTAGACCCTTTATGAGCCTCGGAGGGCATTAAGAAGCCGCAAAGAAGAGACGACTCTCCCGCGTCAGAGCCGAGGGGAGTCGAGGAAGTTGTTTAAAGTGACGTCCGCCACGTGTTCCCTGTGACTCCAAGTACCGTGGGTAAGAGAAGCCGACGGCCAACAAAGATACCGTAACCTCGAGGACAACGGGAAGAAGGAGGATACCGAGGCGACGGGACGACCGGCCGGTCGCTCGGATTCTCTTGCCTTTTTTTCGAAAAATCCATTAGAAACAACCAAGACACGCCGCTTATTACTTATTCCCGGCGAACGGGAAGCCCATTATTCTCGCCAAGATTTAAACGCACTTTTAACCTTCGCGGCATGCGTATTTATGATTTGTTATTTCCTAACGGGCAGTGGCATATTACGTTCCACTTTGCCTCCCGACCTTTCGTTCCGATGGGATACAGGATTTGTTGCGCGTAAATCACAGCTGCCAAGAATTTTTTACCGCGTATCTACCCGTGACTATGCATCTGTTTCTCCGTGGTTCCCTAAACGATTAATTGCAAACGAGGCGGTGCTATTCGGTGGTCGAAGAAGACGATCCTCGTAGATATTCGATCGATAGGATATAAATTAAATACACGCATACTTTGTTTGAACGGTTCTCGGGTGGTTGGATCTCAAACCGAGGTACGAAAGCTCGATTCCTGGAATGGAAACGCGAGCAAACTCGAGTAACTAAAATACCGCGAAACCCAATTTCGTTTCGGTTACTTGGCAAGTCTGTGCACGCCCATAATAAACTCGTGTCTTTTACCGTGTGACGCATAGTACGCGCTTACCCTTAATCGATTTATAGCTGGAAATTCATTTAGTTACCGGATAGAACATTAGCCTTCAAACAATGTCCTCCTCTCTATACTTTATTCAATCATCGACCAATGGTTGCGACAAGAAAACTACGCTTTCGATTCTATACCAGGGAATTTAAAATCTGTCCCTTTCAGAGTAATAAAAAGCAACACAAGCGATCAGACGAGGTAGACTGAACACGGTTGTCTCCGTGAACACGCAAGCTACTCGGAACCCACCGATAGAAAAATAAACTACGTACCAACAGAATCCCAATAGCCGGAACTTTAGAATACATTTTCATAGTCGAACGACAGCGGCGACTGGTAGTCTCGCGAAAACTGTTTGCCAACGGCAATCCTCTGTCTTGTAATCTCCTATGCACCCCACAACGATAATGGCGGGAGCGTGCACCTGGCCGCAGCGAGGAAAATCGTCGGACAGAGGACGCGTGACGCAACTCGTCCTCGATATTAAACGTCCACGTTCTCCACGAGTGGTTCCGCTGTCCCAGCCAGTCTCCGCGAAGTGCTTACCAATTTATAGCGTACGTCGGACGAACGTCGTCGTGTACCTGCGTCGTGTCCTACACGCGTCTAACACGCGTACCTCATTAATCGAGAGCTCTGTCCCGACACTCCTCTCTAACCCTTTCCGCCTCCGTCTGCTGCGCTTGTTTCGTTCGGTTCCTTCCTTCCTTCCTCGTATCTTTACGAAACGTCACCGCGAACAACAACCGTCTACCCTTTAAGTTTCGAGAATAAATGCTTTTGTTCGGTCGAAACAATGAAAATAATGTTTGGTCCGAAATTTAAACACCCGCTCAAAGTCCCACCGTGATTCGACTATCGTTATTCCGACCGTGGAAACGAGTAATTAACTTCTAAGTGATTAGGGATCTCGACTCGATTCCCGAGAAGCCACGGCACACTCTCAAGATCTCTCAACGGAAACGTTTCCATTAGCATCGTTTTCCGCTTTCTCCTGACGTCGTACGCTCCCATTTTCATCGCAGCCATGTATTTTAATCGAGCTTCATCCTGGCTTCTCCGATCGCGGCCAAGTTGCGACAAGAAATCATCCGACAACCGGATTATAAGTCTAACGAGAAGTACGTGGCTAGGGGGAGGACGAGATGCGTTTGGCACCAAGCCCAGCATCCTTTCCTCGACGGTCGCTAATTATTAACCACCTTATCCGGACAAAAGAAGAAGATTTTGGCAACGATTCTCGAGTTCCTTGTTTCGTGACTTTGCGAGCTAATACCGAGCAATCAAAACCGTAATCGTCTTATTTAATCCTGTTCGCATAGCGTTTAATTTCTCGACAATAATTTATAGACGTACATATTATTCCTTTCCTCGTCGCTACACTTTAAATTTCCATTGAATTTTAGTAGTCGCGAGCGACCATTTGAATATTCATTGGCTCTAAATATCCGTGACAATACATCGTAGAATTAAAAAATTTGCAAAATTGTATAAGAGACAACAGACTGATTACACGTTACTAAGGCTGATAGAATTCTCTAAAAAAAAACGAACGTATGAGCTACGTAAATTAGTCACTAATTTCGCAGCTACTGCTTAAGTCAGTCATCGTTCCCGAATCAAAAGTTGGGTTTATCGTCTTTGGTAGCAATGTTATTAGCGCTGATTGCGAGTGAACCGACGTTCCGTGCGCGCGGTGAAATCGGTTCCTGGGATCGGAATCTTCCGGACGAAAGCGTCGTCGAGGGCAGTCGAGCGTGGCAGGATCGGCAGGATCGGTCGGTCAGATAAAACGAGTGGCTACCTGTTATCTTGGCCATTCCTAATCGGACTTCACTCCCCCTTTCCCATTCGGGTCCAACGATGCGTATAATGTACGCTAACCTAATGTAATCGTTGCAGAAGTAACTATTCGCCGCGGGATGGCTGTTTGATTATCTTGAATACCCAGTCGCGGTATGGCCCGGTCTCTTGTCTCAGCCAGTCACCGATCGGCAGTCGTCGCGTTGCGTCGCCACGCAACCCTCCGTAAACTGGTTTCATGTATAATTGGACGCGAACACGTGGGTTCCGTTCGCGACGCCTCGCTCAAACCGAAAGCTGCTGGCGTCGTCGTCGGTACCTACGTATGTATATGGATTTAATTCGGTGTTCCTTTTGGTACGATTGCGCGCGACAGCCAGAAATCTAGTTAAGAATCCTATTCGAACGATTGAATTTCCGGTAAAGCGTTCGATTTATGAAAAAGAGCTCTGGATTCTTTAGGCGAAACGAAATCGTATAACGTATACGATGATCCTCGAATGCTCGAATGTAGATGATCGCGGTTGTGAAATAATCCTGTCTCGTTTGAAGCGTATGGAAACGCGGTAAACGTTCCGTGTCCTATTTTCGAATCAGCGCAGCGTGGCAAAACTATCAAGAAACGATTTTCAGGCCGACGCCCGATGCATCCTGACAGATTGCATGCAATTTACGCAATTAGGGTAACGAAGAGCAGAACACGTGTCGACGGCAGAAATGTATTTGAACGGACGCGACCACTAGGAGGCATTGTGTAGATCTTTATCACGTAACAATGCAGTAACGAGCACCATTAGCTTTTTGCTTTATTGCGTTACGAACGCCTGCAGTGCCAACGACGCAAGGGATCAAATAACTCTCATTAAGAGAAACCAGTCGAATAACTCACGAATTACGAGCCATGCTGACGACGCCTTTTAAAAACTAACACATTCTATGTACGCGCGTACGTACATATTTAAAGAAATTTCGCGACATTTGCGATCCGTATTCTAGTCTCATCCCTCGATCAAAGTACATGGTTCATCGGCGAATCAAATAGTTTCCTTCTTTTTACGTACAAGTACGGATTTCCAGGAAGCGATGAAACTTTCCACGAGGGAACACTATCAATAACGAAAGCGCCATAAACGATCTGGTAAGACGAGCAGTTGCACAGCAGAACGTTCGTTACCAATTAGTACAAAACTTATCTGTCTGTTATTTACGATCAGTATTCTACTTCTCGTCCAATAAATAGACTTTCATCCGTCGAAACTATCGCGCTACCGAGGCCATCTCTGTGCACGAGTCTCGCAACGGGGTTATCGGTGTTTTCTTGTGCAGAAGAAACGGGGTCAGATTCTTACCGATGAACCGTGTCGGGTATTTTTTCCTGGATCTCTAAACGAAGCGGTCCGTATGGTTTTCGACATGAAATTTTCCAAGTAATGTATTTGGCAAACGTCTGTTACGATCGATAATTCATCTCCAAGTTGTCCAGCCTCTCTTCTCGATCGCAGATCAGATTCTCTTTTGCGACATTTTGTTTAATTTTTTGTTACTCATGGTTGCGTTGCATGATTCGTAGCCTCTAAGAGAATGTTCTCATTTGCGCAACAAATTAACTGGAATTGTATTGATCGAAGCAAACCGAATCGAAGCCCATCGATCACCGACGGCTTCGATACCGCGCGACGCGCGAAAAACTCGCTTAACCCGATACACTTGGATCCGCGTGAATCGTTCTTATAGAGAAGCGACGTAAAGCGTATATCCAAAGAACCATAGGACAAAAATATAAAAAATAAAAGAGAATCGAGTGACGGCTGCGCCGATGCTCCGGGCCAGCGTGCTCGAAGCTTTTTAGGACAGCTACAACAGGCGGAGAGGGGAACAGTGCAACTAACGACGTGGCAGGTCGAGTGAATCAGGAGGGAGAGTGACGATAAGTTTTTGCTCGTTACAACCGGCCTGGGAAGCTCATTACCCGGCTCCGTCTAACCCCGAGTAGAAGGGTGAGGAGGAAGAGAAGGAGAGAGACAGAGAGCGTGTATGTGTGTGTGAGAGAGAGAGAGAGGACGAGAACGAGATCGCGGGTGGACGCAACGCGGGAGGAGACGAAGCCAGCATGGAAGCAGGCTTCGACCTTTTCGCCCTCGACCGGCCTGGTCTGGGTTAGCTCGGAGGTAGGGGAGAAAGTTTTATGCGCCGCTGGTCTACCATTTTCGCTGGAAACTAGACGAACAACCGCGCGGTTTCCGCAGCGTCCAGTTGCCGCGACGTCGGCTTAAACTATGTTTAAACAAAACGCTCCGGCGGACTAATGCGGAAATGGAAAAGTTTCGACGACGCTCGGCGAAACGAATCGGTCGTCCCAAAAACGTTCGAATCGCGGCGCGCTGTTCGCGGGAGCCAACGCAACGCGAAAATTAATCCACCAACTTCTCTCTACGTTTCTCTCTTTCGGTCCAAGATCGGTTATATTGCTCGTTCTCTCGGAAGTGGAACTCTAGCAATCCGGAGCAGCGACGCTACGTTACGCGCCATGGAAGGATCCAGCTAAAATTACAGCACTCGTTACGAACCACCACCGACGTCTCGAGTTCCGAGGGTGCACTTTTAATGAGTTCCCAACCACGGTCAATTAGTCCCGAACTTGCTGCCCTCGAAGACTCCAAGATTCGAATCTCGGGGCCACGGGAATCGCTGGTTAATCGCCGAGAGAATACCAAGGAATCGCGAGCCTCGTCGAAACGAATGTTTATGTCGAGGGCTGTTTGACACGTTTATGATATTTGCCGCGATTACGATATATTCGACGTTTATTGCGTCTCTTTTTTTCAAATTCTGACCGTCCTTATATCGCTTCTCCCAAGTTCTCCGTGTCGTTTTAGTTTCACGAAATTCCCGGAATTTTTAATACGTTCGTACCTATACGCTGCTGACTTTAATACTTTAAACTTGTTAAAGTTTTATTTCCAAAAATACTACATTTCGTTTGAAATGAATTTTTTATCAAACAAATCATATACCTGATAACCTATACATATGTATATTATAGCTGTTGTCTGCAATTTGGAAATAATCTTTCACGGTTTCGATGGCACAGAACGGCCATTTTGAAAGCATTTCAACACGTACGATCTATGTCTATTTTATTCAATAATTGCTAAACACTTACGCGACACTGGTTGCCCAAATGCTTGTGCTCCGATAACTCTTGAGAACCAGACTAGCGTTAATAAGGCATTTTCCATCCAAATGTCCTCTCGCTCCACTACTTATTCGCCTGCTCCAAGTAATAGATTTATCGAGACCTCGCCGGAGGAGGAATTCTGTTTACATCGCGCACGGTGTAACCAATGAGTTTTCCTGGCCAGCGAGGCATACCGACGAAAGTAATCGGCTTATCGGAGTGGGTTCGTTAAATTGGCGAAAAGTTGGCCCCCGGGCGAATTTGCGTTTCAAGCTATTCCTTGGACGATATTTTACCGTGTGTTCGTCTTTCGTTGAAACCACCATATAAAGAGCGAATGAAACGAGGAGCAAAATGAACATCGACTCTGGCACAGAACAGGATAGAAAAGATTCGCATCCATTAATTTGAACGAAGAAATAAATGGCACCGATGGCGGGGAAAAAGCAGCGGTAATAGTGGAAGTCGCAGGTGCTTGGTCGCTATCCGGAAACCATTGTTTTCCCATAACCCGTTCGTAACTGCTGGCGCCTCGTATGTTGCCTTAGGATCGTACCGTGGTATTCCAAACGGTGTCGGGCATCGAGACGCTCGCATTTCGTTCGGTCTCAACCTAAGACAACAAACAGTTAGTTTCCTGCCGTGAAAAACGGTCGATCTTTTACAGAAAAGGTTCTCCTCGTTGCTGTACTATCCTCGTCAACATTTTCTTACACATATACGGTGTTATTGTTATGAAGTTGTCGGAACCTGCGATGCACATATTTTTATATACATATAATTGCACGTTCTCTATCAAACGAGTTAATTTGCAAACAATCGTGTAATCTCGAAGGAATAACAGGGCACGAATTAACCCACTTTGAAATTACTGAACTATAATTTACCGACTGCTCGCACTATCACTGCTCGATGATATCTAGACCTTGAAGAAGATAAGCACCTAGTATGTAGTTAAGAATGAAACATTTGAATGGTACAGAAATTCTAACGCGTCTAGGAGAAATTAGAACAGGAAAGCTCCCTCCGTTTTATCAATGAAAAACGATTCTTTGTTATCGCGGTTTTTTGACACAACGATATAGAGGAATGTGAGGAAATAGGTGGTGGCACGTTATAATCGGAAATCGGCCGTGGACAAAGATAGCTAGAAGTATGTACATAGATATTCGGTGTACGCGTCTTAAACAGAGATTAACGCGGACATCGATCATGCTCGTAGACGGTGTCCCTAGGGAGGGCTAGTTCTCGTTCTTGGTAAACAGCGGTTTACCACGGAGATCACGTTTCCTCGCTTGGGACCACACCCGGCAGCCTCTTCGTATTTGCACTCTGTGTTAGCCGGTCCTGGACTGCACGTGGGCCACGCACGTGCGTGTATGTCTCCTACACGAAAGGTTCCCGGCGCGATAACCGTCGAGATAGCGCGAGTAGATGGGCGCGGAATACTACTCGGAGGGATTTCTCTCGACCCGCGTATATACCTGCCACCATTCAGGATTCCTAGTCACGAGAACACCGATCCGTCGAGCGTGTGTGCGTCTAAGCGTCCGCGTTTTTCGGGTCTCTTTTTATCGACAACATTTCGGTGTCGGATTCTTCCAAGTCCTCGCAGCTGTTGGGTTCGTGACGCGTTACAGCGGCCACGATGATTCACCGACCCGACTCTGCTCTTTCGAGTCGACAAACGTAATTTAATATCGGTAAGATTGATTCTCTGTGCCCCGCGATTGGAAAATAATGTCATCCGATCGTTTTTATTGGAAAAACGAACAACGAATCCTGGTAACTTGACAGTGAATCGTGATAAGTAGAACAATGGAGGAAACTTGAAGAGAGAAGCTTTGGTCGTGAGACGTCTTTATATTCCGTTCGTAGCAATTCGGTCGATCGAATGCAACTTATGGAAGTACGTTGCCTCGAAAGTTGCCTCGCGGATTTTCATGGGGATCGTAAGCCTGCGCGTCGTCGACAATAGCCCTCCTCCTTGCCTCGGCTCCCTTTCCGACCACAGCAGTTTTTCATTCCCTCCAGCTTTGCCGGACCAGAGGGAGAGGGTCGCGAGTAGATGGAAGAGGGAGGTCAGTCAGCCAGCGGGGCGGGGGTGCGGTGCTCATTCCGGCCGCAAGATTTAGAAGCCAATTTTCGCGAGCAACGACCAGACTCCTTCCAACTCTCCTTTTTCCCTTCCGTCTTTTTCTTCGGTGCTTTTCCGTCCGAATGACACGGACCATTCCTGAAAGGAACCTTCGAAAGTATAGCCGACCGTCGACTGACCATCGAGTCGTGTTTGCACCGGGAACAAAGACTCGAAGAAAAGTTTTCCTCGGAATAGATTTTGCTCGGATTCGAGCTACCGGACACGACGTTTCGGGAACAACTCTGTATATAATTTGTTCACCAATATTCTTCCATTTCAAAGACACCGTAAATTGATCGATCGTAACCCGAAGGCTTGAACAACGAGAGCATCGCCATTGTTCCCGGGTACCAGGTACCGGTGATTATTGTTGACGCGATCCGAGGAATTACGTTGAGCCGCGTTGAAACAGAGATTCGTCGCGTCGCGTCGGCTTGCCTATTTCTCGCGGTATTTCAGCTTCAGGGAGCGAAATAGGCGGGCACTTTATGCGCCATTTAGGAGGGTAATGAAAAGACCGGCGTCGGAGGATATGACGCGGGAGAGTAATTGCGCATATACGCGAGAACGGTCTCTACGTCCTTCTTGGTCATATCCTGTCCCCCTCTGTCCGTCTTTCTGCCGGCTTCCGAACAATCCATCCATGTCCTTTCGGTTATCTCTGGCTCTCTCATTGACACGAGCTTCTCTGGACAACACGCTCGTCTGCTCTAATTTCACCCTTGGATCGTTTGGCATCCTCGAATAGATGGCGTCTGCTCGAAAACCGACGACCCGACGCGACGCGACGTACGGCGTTTGAGCGTCCTCGTACCGGTTCTCGTTAGTGGACGCTTAGGAATTTCTCGATGCGACGTACATAATGAATTAACGTTGACGATCGACGGTAAGACACCGACTAGTTGCATAGCCAGCCAAAGTAATCCAAGATATAGATGGAAAATAGGCCTGACAACATAGATATACAAATTACATTCATCATTTTTTATCGAGCAGAACTCTTAATCACGTCGATAGTATCGTCAGCTCTACCCAGATTGATCGATTCTATTTTTTTTCTGCCCTACAAAGTAAACTAGGTACCGTCTTTACTCGTACAAATTGAAACTCGAATGCAAGTGCAACTTCGTATATTAATCGAACGCGAGGGGAATATACCATACCAGAACGCACAGTTTAACTTTGATTATAATAGAAATTCCACTCGAGACTGGAAGCGCTTCAAGATGATCCACGTCTTGGCATTAATTCAAATAATACGAAGAGCGATGTTCCGGATGCTTCGTGACATTAAACTCGGTTCAAATTGCTCGAGGATATTCACCCAAAAACACTTACTCCTAAATTATCATTCGTTTAGAATGCAATCAAGAGTATATTAAATATGGAAATAAATAATAGTCCAGAGTAGCAAATTACTTTGACATTTCGATTCTATTTCTCTCTTTCGACCCGTAAGGAAGACTAAAGAAATCACTTCTATTCGTCGACTATGGAATTGCTTTATGAAATTGTATTGGGTTGACCATGTCTTTGGTGCTGTACGAAACTCGGTTGCAGTTACGATAACGTATCCGCGGGCGTTGCAGTACTTTCGCGAAGGTATCTTTATTGGCTTGTTCGCTTAATGGCTCGTGGGAAGGGTAACATATTTCTGTTAATCGGTTCGTGGTAGCGAATCGAGGAATAAGTATGTTGGAAAGTAATTGCCATTCCATCGGCGAGGATGTCTTAACGTCGCGTCGTACCTGTAATTTTGAAACGTAGGACGACGTTTCCTCTCGAACGAAGGAAGCTTTTAGCATTCGTAGCTGTTGCTTCTAGAGAGATTTTTTTCAAGATATCGAGGAAAAAGTTCGATTCGAAGAACTTTGAAACAATTTTATTCCACATTCTCGGTCTAGTTTCCAATAGAGAATTCTCTTGGTTCGATCATACCGAGGTCTGTAATATTCCGTTTCGAGGACGGTAGCCCGGAACTCGATTGTAATCGTCAGAATTCGGAGAAGGCCTTCGATTTGACCCGAAACGGCATCCAGAATTCACGGCGCGCTGCGTGCATCGCGCTGGGCCAGACCGGAGCTGTTCGAAGCGAAGTAGGTACTCGTACATACGTATTTCCTGCGTGAACGGTTGCAAGAAGCTCCTTCCGGAGATAGAGGCTCGAGAAACAGCCGGACGTTCCAGAAGCCGAGGAACTCTGTGTGTTGGAGCAGATACTCGGGCCAGCTGCAACCAGGCACATGCCTCGCGCTCGTCAGATAGTTGGAGCACATTCAAAGCAGGCCGCAAATCGATAAGCGGTTATCGTCGCGTTCGACCCCGAACCGGCTTCGAAACGCGAGTGTTCCAGCCGTTCCTGCCGTTCCTGCCGTTCTTGCCGTTCTTACGGCTCTTCTTTCGAGACTCCACTTTGCCGCGTATCGGGCTCGAGCGCGTCGATAACGCGACAGGTATGCATGCGTGCTCCGGACCGTAGGGGGGAAAAACGATAAACCGAACGAAACTTTTTATTTTTAAAAGGTTCGCGATTCCGGTCTCGTGGCTAAAATCGTTCAGTCCGGAGAACGTGTTTTAGAATCGACGGTGATGTTTGATCTTCGATCTACTCTCGAGGCGTAGGTGCAGCTACGCGTACATATATCATTAAATTTTACGATCGGCATTTCGGGAGTATCGTCGCTTTTCTGTCCGACTCTGTTACTTGAAATAAGATATTTAAATGTTTGCACGACTCGCGCGTTCGCCTTTAACGCGAACAACCAACCGTTCCACTACGAAAGTTTTAATTCAATCTGCGCGAGAGCGGTCGCAACGACTGCAAGTTGCCGCCTCTGTCGCTAGAACTCTCTGGCTTAGCGACGGATGACCGGGATGTTAACTCGATTGGTTACCATACTGTCGCCCTAATGCGTTTATCGAGCAACTTAATATCGTTCTAACTCGCGAACGAGAATTCCTTTGTACTCGCGAGACGAAATATGCAACGATGGTACTTTTAGGAGAAGATCCTTTTTCACTCGTTACTTCAGCAACCGACTATCGAATTCGCAATGGAGAAATATCTCGAGTCTCTTTTAACGTTTAATCGTAAACCACCGGAAGAGGAAATATTTGGCGCATGTACGGTGTATCGTTTACACGTCTCGAGGATAAATCATCGTTTCAAGACACGATTCGGATTATGTACTTGCCCGTTCCATCGTTTTTGCGGGTTGGCGCGCGCGCGAGTGCCGTGGGGCGGCCTAGGGCATCCTGTAGCCCGTGGCATGCGACGGAAACAATTTCCAAATTCCGTGCACGTTCCCAAACACTTGACCCGCAAAATATACCCACCACCTTTATCCTTGTTTCCGGGCGGATAATCCTGCGCCAAGCCACGACTCATCGATCCGCCACGTTTCGATGAAAATATCACCGAGCCGCGAGAATTCAAAGAGAACGCGCGCGCCGCGTCGTCGAGATAACGGCGTTATTATACTCGTGAAATAGATCGTATCGTGTGACGAGAACCAGACTGTCGGAAGGTACGTCGCGGAGTCTGCTGTTGTCGGATCGTTTGTTCGATCCTTTGAGCGTGTCGTAAACAGTGGCTGACTGTTGTTCCCGTATTTCGCATCCGTTCGCTGCCGACTCGAACTTTCACACAGAACGAGGTATAGATCTTCAAAGAATCGTAGCTACTAAATACGTATTCGAGAGGCGCCGGAGAAAACGCGCGGTATCCTCGACGAATTCAATTTGCATCGAACGCAGCGAGAGTCTAAGTAATAAAACCCGCGCCGAGGTGATCGTTAATCAAATCACCGGTCCCGAAGGAACGCGCGCACGCAAGACAATGCGTGTCGCGCGTTGCGTGGGAGAAGCGGACCACGGCCGGTTCATCAGGCAGCCCACTTATCCGGCGACCGTCATAAATCAGCCCTGGGATAAACGAAACGGGCCAGCTTTCTGGGAGAACGTCGTAGGAAACGTCTTGAGAGCCGTGCGCGTCACCGGGAACGATATTAAAGCGGCCGAATTCGGGCTGGTCGTTGTAAAACCATGGCCGGAGCTATATTTCTACGTTAGACCGGCTTTTTACCAGGTTTAATCAGCAGCAGGCTGCCGCGACGCGTCGCGGAGCCGAATGGAGCGCCTGCATCTCGCGTGTCCCTTACGGCTTGCCACCTTAATACAGACGCGCCAAGACCTACGCGAAACTGTTAATTAAAGTTAATGCATGCGACCAGTCGCTGCTATTATCCCGAGGCGCGTCAGCTGGTGCACGATCCGCCGCCATGCCGCGACGTAACGAGAACGTGCTTACTACTGCTTGCTACCGGTTACGTACGATTATTCAGGCTTATTTTTCTGAAATTTACTTCAACACGCCCTCGATGTTTTTCGATAAGAACATTCAATTTTCTCAGTGCACCTAGTACTAGAAACCAACATGGTCGACGATCGTTCGTACCGGACGAGCCAATTAATTTCGTCCAGCGGTCTATATCGAGGATCAAAATTACGTCGGACGAATCTTGTAAGACATCCGACCGGAGACGACGGCGATGCTTCGTCGGGGCTTCACGGTTCTGTTTTCTTCGACGGGTCCTCGTCGTCGGTTGCGATCGTGTACAGGAGGACATCGACCTTCGGTTGCCGTGCCATGCCATGCCGTACACCCCATGCGCCACGTATAATAAGATGTCGGCCATAAACGTCTTAGCACTTTGCGGGATGCGCTTAATTGATCGTCGCCTCGCCTCGCTCCTCCACGACGACAATGCTCTTACCTGACAGCGAACGAGCGCCGTCGCGGTTCTTTTCCAGGCAAAGTTCCTCGTTATCGCGGCCCTCGGGACTACTAAACACCGCAGTTAGAAATCTCGTATACGGCTGCCCGTCAGCTTTTCAAACTTTCGCGCGCTGTTGGTCTTTTTAATCGGGGATGAAACAATCGAATAAATATCGGTGTGATATTACGACAATTGGTTAACTAGAGGGGCGAAACGATAGAGCGTTTAAAATTACAAGCGTGTAAATAGAACGAGGTTTCTATTATCAGAATCATTTATCAGGTGTATCGTTCGGAGACTCTGCAGACTCTCATCGCGACGTTTCCGACGAAACAACCTTCCGTGTCTAAGCTCGTCGAGCGATCGTTTTCCAAGAACGATTCGATACCGCAAACGCACGAAACGATTCACTCGGACGGGAACGAGAAAAAGCAGCGCGGTTAGCATGACGCCCGAAGATCAAAGGGTCCCGCTCTTCTGACCCGTGAGCGATACCTCGAGCATTAAACGCCATGTGTTCGACAACGTAACGCGCCGAGACGCGGACACACGCCTCGGTTCGCAACTCTCGCCGACTCTGGATTCTTCGACACGTTTGCTGCCCTCGCTCCTCGGGATACCGAATGTATCCTCCGGTTGTACTCTCGGATGTACAGAAATAAAGCTAACTAAAATTAGGCCGGCGCATCTCGCAATAAAACCGTTGCTCGACCGGTTCGGTAACGACGTCGGCCCCACTCGCGCGCGCCTAATAATTGGACACCTTGAGTGGGACGTTAAGACGAAGATACCTACTTGGGAATGCACGAGTGTTCGTTCGAAAGGCCTGCTCCGTCCGAGTCGGTAGCCCTCTTCGAGAGATCCGACATAGAAACTCGAGGATGCGAGCACTCGAGATTCCTTCTTTTACCATCGTGATTCAGACTCGCGGTAAATGGAGCCAGCCGAATACACGAACAGACGACGACGGCGATCCATAACTTTCCAAAACTGACGATCACTTTGGAAATAGAATTCTCCTAGCCAACTACACACCTGCTCATAACTATTTACATATCTATCCATATATTATCGTGGAAAGCATTGTAGTCTATAAAAGAGACTATGTTTTATCCTCGGAAGACTAAGGACCGCTATGTAAAGACCGTGCCAGGAGTTACAAAAGCTATCGAATGATTTGCTTCCGGAAAACTTGAAACTTTCAGCAATAATAACACTGACGACATTTACTCGAGGCCTGTATAGGGTATCAGACACTGTACGTACAAGTTATAGAGTGGTTTGGAATTACGGAAGCTATCGTTTGTATAATAAGATATTACGACGGTTTTTCGTCAAAAGATTTATGCAATGTTCGAGTTAAATTCGAATGGACAGAACCGGAACTAGATCTAGTTGTTTCCTTTCCGCGACCAAACGATAGGAAAGCATTTTATCTCCGGCTATTAAAAGATAACGTTTTCGACGAAATCTGTGGGTCTCGAACGAAGCGCGACGGGATAAAATATCCAACTGGCCGACGTTCGCGCAGAGAACATTCGATTACGGTGCGTCGATAGGCCGTCAATGCAGACAGCAATTACAGAGTGGTGCCCTCCTCATTGGGAGAAACCGGCGCCCATTCGTTCGATGACACGTCGTGAGCAAATATTTGGCAGAAAATCCATAGACACTGGCAAACATTTATCGGACGTGTTCGACGATGAACGAATTATCGAATAAAATTTCAGACATAAACGATTTTTAACATCTATCCGCGTGCGATTGAAGGTAAATAAAGAATATTGACGCGTAAATTATAGAAATGCTATCGAGTTTGTTCGTCAACACCAATCGTTCGTCCCAAATTCAATTCATTCGTACAAAACGGAACAATTTCGCGCCTCTGCAAACGGCATTTCACAATTTTCACAATGTCCGATCAAAAGTGAGAATATTAACCGCAAACCGAGACGAAGGAAATTCGAACCGAAGGATAATTTTAATATAAAACTGTGCGACCTTTCATACCATTTTGGAAACTGTCGCTTTTCCCGCAGCTGCCTCTCGAATCGTGATCTCAATTCCGCGTAAATCACAAGTCGTCCATGGGAAACTGACCTTCGAGGGGATCAATATCCTCCCTTTGGGACTAAGGCACAACGGAGACGGCAACGAGAACGACACGAATGCAAAACGGTACTGTTTACAAATTTCCGGTCAAGCAACGTTTTATAGTTTCGGTTAAAATCATGAAACGGCTGACAAAGGATTAAAGTAAAAGTAAGGATTAATACGTAATTTTTAAATAGGTTAAAAGCGACTACTAACGTAAATTTATCCGAAACTAATACTAACGTACACGTTCGTCCGGGTCTAGCAGGGGTTAGGTATGCTCGTTTCATCCCTCAGCGAGTCATAGCGGGGAAGGATGGGTTGATCTATGACTCAGTCAGGAAGTACGCCTCGACGACGGCGGAGAAAGTGGCGGTGAAGCGAACCTGCCATTCTGCGATGCTCCCCCGTCGTCGTTCGTTGAAACCGATCAGCCAGCTTTTGGTATCTTTTTCTCTCGTTCCGTATATCGACTTTGGTTCTGAGAAGCAGGGTGGCCCGCGCCGGAAGCGCGATTCACAGGGCCACGTGCCTGCCCTCCGATTCCGAGTCATGGAACTGAAAAAGCCACCGACAGGAAGAGAACGATCGATGGTGAGACTGATACGGGAAAAGTAGAATGAGAGGACGTAATTCAGCGACAGAAGAGTTAACAAAATAACATTTCCATGATCCGTATGATTAGGGGTGAGAAGATGATTACCTCGATTTAGAACTAGGAGATCGATTTCATGACTATCGAAAGAGACAGCTAATACAATATATGAAAAAATAAAAAAGAAACTCGGTTCGAAACATAAAAACTAATATCTTCGATTGTTTTCGCATAACGGCGATCAACGTCGATCGAGCCATTCATCGTTTCGAACAAGTTTTTTTAGAGGACAGAAAATGTTTGCTGGCAAAGGAAGAATCGCGCGAGACGCGCCTCGGGCGAGGATTTTCCGGGCACGGGGAATCGCGTGCTGTACACGGCGAAATTATTTTCTATCTTTTCACGGCATCTCGGCGGTCGGGGCGAGCAAAAAACAGGGAGGAAAGTGAAACGGCGAAAGGGCGAGAGTGACTGACGAGCGTAGAAAAGCCAATTTAACTTCTTTCAAGCCAGAAGGAGCCCCCGGGGTTCGCCCGCGACACGCGAAACACGAGATCCGCTGATAACCGTAATTGAATAACCGTCAAATTAAACTAGCAACCTTTTAAATCAGCGATATTTTAGAAAATCTGATTCAGCCGCATCGTAACTTGGTTCTGCCGTAATTTCGCGTCGCGCGCATGTTCCAGCTGCCCTCTTTAAAGCAAAACGAAAGAAAATGTAAAAGATTAAAAATAGAACAAAGAGGAAGGAAACAAAGTAGAACGGGACAATAACAATCGACCGTAAAGAGACATTTAATATCTGTAAAAGGTTTCGACGCCGCGATCGGTCGTTTGGTCGCTGATCCACCGTAACAAACAGTCTGGAAATGAAACAAATATCGTGATTGGGAAGGTAAATGTTCAGGGAACCATGTACCGCGTTTAATAATAGTTTACAGACGGGTACAAGATAACGTATGCAATCCTACGTGAATACGCGAAAGATGCCGCCATACTGTTGTAATTCTGAACGAGCCAATCCCTTCCAGCGACAGCCCACCCTCTTTCTCTATTCTTGTTCCATCGCAAACTCGCGAAAAGCGAGAATCGTGTCGCATCCAAGCAGCCTATGCACCACGGAAACCAATAAGAATTTACGACTTTGTCGACCTTTAAAGATCAACGGAGCAGTGTATCAAGGTACGACTTCTTACGCGTAAACATTCTCAGAAATGACAACGACGGTTGTGTTTATCGAATCAGAACCGCCGGGGGAATGGGAATCGAGGCCAGTTTGCGTCGTTGACATTCCGCCTCGACAATCTATACGTTATTACCTTTTATTGCCCTTTCTTGATGCGCGTAGGGTGTGCGCTCTTCCATTGAGAGGTTAAATCGAACAATTGGAGCAGACGCTCTGCGGTGTTCTTTAATAAAATTGCAGCCCGGTATCCTGTAAAATGCGCTTAATTAAACGATTAGTAATTGACGGATAGAAATATTACGACAGTTGCTGCTGAAACACGAGGTTTCGTTAACCTCTAATAATCTTCAGAGTCGTCTTCGTTGTCGTCGTTACCGTCCAGCTAACACGGGCTTAGCGTAGATCCCCTCGCCAGAGGCGGAAGTGAGAAGACAACTTCTGACCGTGACGCGGCAGCGAGCAGAAATCAATCCTTACGGCTGGATTCATTACCTAGAGCCCACCTAATGACTTTACTCTTTCCCGATGATCGGCGAACGAGCGTAATCCGAGGCGGAGCCGAGCGTAACAAGAAAAGCCCGAAACGTGATTTATTATCGAAAAACAGTTTGGTCGGTGACGAGACGGAAACGCGACGAAGAGCTGAAAAATTTTCGCCACGCAACGAGGACACTCGTAGAGGGGTCGCGACCCCTCGTTGATAGAAATTTGCCGACTTGGAGAAAGAAGAGAGCCGTGGAAGAAAGGACGGGGGTGGTGGGGGTTGCCCGTAGACTCCCTACGGGAGTCTGTAAACGCGACATTAAAATCAGCTTACAAATCGCTTCGACGACGTTTCCTGTCTGCTTTCCGAGCGGATCGAGATCCGCGAGGGCAGTGGACGAGAGTACCTTTGCCTCTCTTCGTGTCTTTCCGATTTCTTCGTGGATCCCCGAGGCCGCCCCGACGATCACCACGCCGGGGGCTTGGCATTTGCCATTTGCCATTTTCTGCAACCATCGCGTTTCTTTTCGCGAATCGACGGATACACGTCGCGAATATTGCCTCTTTTCTGCATATAATGATATTGCGGATGCTTCGGTAGGCTTATTTCGAGATCTCTTTTGACTACGTACTCGATTCTCTCGATTCGTTGTCTCCGAATTCTATTGTTTGCTCGGTTCTTACTTTCCTACAGACTTTACGTACACGTGGATAATCGATAACAAGAACAATACTAATGCAACTAGGACTTTTTTTGTAATAAAAACAAGACTCTTCGCTAGGCTCTCTGTAGCTATAATTTACATATATGTTTCCGTGTACACGACCGTAACTCGACAATTGCTACAAGCTACGTTTCCAACAAATCTTTGTCGACGATCGACTTTCCTTTTGTCCGAGGCATTCGAGTCGTGGGCAAAAGGTCCGTTTCTCGATTCGAACGCACGTTTTTTGACCGGTTTTATGGAAAAAGACACCTGGCCTGGACTACCGAAAAGCGTACAAGTAGTCAGAATTTTCGTCCATGGCGCACTCGAGGTCGAGAATCGGGATAGGTATTGCCCCGTGTAATCCTTGGTTACGCGATCCCGGCCTTGCTTCCCTTTGGTCGCGGCTTCTTTTCATTTCTGGCTTTCCAACGCACAGTTCCTGCCCGGAACCGCGAGGGGTTAGGTTACGTCTGAATACCAAAGTAACCAACCCTCGGCATTCATCGTTCGAAGGGATCGCGTGGTCGCGGATTCAGATACTTATCGAGGAGGAGGAAGCCCAAGGACTCGCATTCAGTACCGGTTGCGGCCAATAGATAGAGAGGAGAGTTTGGTCGAAGGATTCGCATTCTCGAGACCACTCACAGCCTGGTAAACACGAGGGCTACACAGGGTGAATGCACGCGACTCGCCGACAAAGCGATCTCCTGTGTTTCTTTCCACCTTTTCCTCTTTTCGCTCCTTCCTTCGACCAGAGTCTCGGCAGAGTTTCGAGTAGAACGCGACCAGACACAGGGATGCCAGAGAAAAAGATGGGACGCAGGGATGACGCGATTCGGTCGGCCGGGGGGTGGAAGAAACGCGAGAGACTCGGGGAAACCGCAATCCTCTTGAGAGGAGACGCTCACTCGAGCTCACGGGTGAGGTATACGCGTCTGTGGAAAAGGATCCCGGATGAACACGCGACGTTCTTAATACGACGCGCGTAAGGAAGCTTAAAAGCTCAGCCGTAAGCCAAACGACCAATCGGTGGTCCTTACGTGGGAGCTGAACGCGACACTCGGCGTCGCGACGTTTGAATCGAGAGGCGTTGTACCGTGAATTAACACGCAACATTGATACGATTTTAACGGGAATTTTTAACGGGGATAAATGTCGGTCCAACGTACGAAGATGCCCGAAAATATGTCTTTTGTCAAAATCGACTTTGTATCTGTGCATCGTGTATACGTAGGTACGATAACTCGTATGTATTCGAAACAGAAACGGTCAGCCGCTTCAAGTTCTCAACCATTATGAATCGCGTCAGATGTAATTTCTTCTTTAAACATTCTTTGAATAATTTTCGTTGAAGCTTGGAGAACATTTAAGAGAAACCGTGAACGGTTGACTTAGTCACGTTGCGAAAGCATCGATTCTGATGGGTACAAGCCCGAATTAAGAAGACAGTAGCCGTCTTTGTACTTTATTCGTCGCTCCAAAGTTCCTTGTCGAAGGGTAGAGAGTAGTAGGCACGGGAACGGAGAGTTTTCGCTTTATTTCACGGTCGTGTTCTCCGCCGATCGTGAGAGAGTGGCGAAGGGGTAGAGGGAGGCCGGGTCTCCCTCCCGAGACTGGATCGACACTTTAACGAACGAGAAAGAGCCAGGCCCTGTATCGATTGTTGGAAAAGCGAAAGCAACGGCGAAAAAGAGGCAAGAGGAGCGCGCAGGAAATCGAGCGGCCCCGAGAGGCGATAATGTCGAGTGCCATGCCGCGTAATTGCCTTCGTTTCGAGTCGACCTCCGCCGTGAGACCGGGACGAAGAGCAAAGACCCCTCCCGTAAATGGAAGCAGGGATAACCTTCTGGAAACTAACTTATTACCTCGAAAGAAACGAATCGTTCGAGCAACCCGGTTTTCTTCTCATAATCCGTTCGACGCCAACAACGACCGGACCCATTCGAGATAATGAACCGTGGAATGGTTTTTAGCAGGATCGGCTAGACTCTGATCGACTCGACGAATTTTAATTTAATCATCCGCCGATGTCTTCCGGTTTATTCCGATATTCTCGGAGAGTCTTACCCCGGACGGAGAAATACTGAAAACGGAAACCCACCTTCCTTTTTAACATTGCAAAAAGTAATCTATGGAACCGGTGAATTGATTGGGTCGCCTAATGGAGGAAATGGCTTTCTTATCTATAGAAACGAGTAGTTGAAGCGAAATAACGCTCTCCGTCCGTCGTTAGCGATTCGTTGAAATGACACCGGACGTATGTACATGACGGACGTCTCGGTAGCATAAAAATCGAGGCTAATCGGAAGTCAGCCGTTTAACGAGAGATTGAGCGGAGGTCGGGTCGAGTATTATCATTCGAGTCACGGACTGTGCGGGTACTCGAGGATGTCTACGATGCAAGCTACTTTATCGCGTAATTGCCGGCGCTAGGTTTTCTCCTTCCTGCTTACGCAATACGTACACGCTTCCTCGTTTCTACCGCTTTCTTTTGTCGTTTAATATCACTCGCGTCATCGTACAAATCGCCTTGTTAGATGCGAAACGTCCCTCAAGTTTGATAAAGTTGCTCGTTTAAACGGGTTTGCAGACGCCTCACCACTTCCGATTCCCTTCCGCGACGAGGCGACGGAAGCGTGCGCAACGACCCTGTTTGTTGTTGGTTGTTGCCGTTCCCGAGGACCGAATCTGTGCGAAAGACACCTCCGCCACTGTGGTTCGCGCTCCGTTCGTTATAACTTGTTCGTAGGACGTACGAGGCCTCGTTGTTTTGACGGCATGGCGCGGCACAACGTCGACTCTGGCGTCCCAATTATACACGCGTTGCCGCTAACTAACCTTATTTGCAAGCCCCGAGGGTGCTACCTGGCTATGCCTCCCCAGCAACCCCGTCCCCAGCCGTACCAAGGGAACCCCGCCGATTTAATTGCAACTTGACCGAACCAGCCGCCCGTGGTCGACGCTTTTCCTTGCTCGTCGTCGCGGCGCGATGCGGTGCGGTGCGGTGCGGTAGTTTCTTCAAACTTGGAAAACTCTGAACGCACGACACATACCATTGTTCGTCTTCCGCTGAAAATTCATTCCGTTTTAACTAATTGTGTATATTTAACCGAGGAACGAGCCTCCTGTTGTGGCAAGACCACACAGCTCGGTCAGTGGATATTTAGATTTTAATTACGTTTTAAAGCGTCATTTGGTTAAAAATCGAGAACCGGTGTAAAGGAAACATCGCAAACGATTCGCGATCCAAAGTTCCCTCGAGCTTCGTGTTCGAGAGTAATAATGTAACGATAACGATATTCACCGCTCCTAAAGGGGACTAATGACTTTTGTGTGGTCCTCGGGCCAAGACCTGCAAATTTAAATGCAATTTGAGCGAACTACCCGGCGGGGCTGCGGTCGTCGTTGCCGGCTGCAAAATCCCGTTCGTTCAGGGTGGCGAAATCCCCTGGCGGACGTCATATTTCTACTGTCAGAACGAACGCGCCGTGGCCAAGTTTCTGGCTCGATTTTCGTCTCCGGATCGAACTAACACAGACATCGAACGCCTCGAACGTCAACAATTTTATCGCCGCGTCGGAAAATACCTATCACGCGACGGAATCGCAATGTTTGCAAATCTTGCCTCGCTTATTTTCGTTTTTTGGTAACTTGTGATAGTTTATACGAAAATAAACTACGTTACGAGTGACTGCTATAAAGCAGTTAGGAGGCATTTTAATAAGTTTACACCAAAGACAGAACGAACGCTGCAAGCTAATATTTACTTTGATTATAAATTGAATCGTCGAGTAACGCGCAACTTTAACATATTGCTAACGATAAAACGCAAAATTGTTGATTTCGCGGAATACGTGAATTTGTTTTCTACTTTTTCTTCTCTTTTTTTCTTCCTTTTATTTTACTGGACATTCGTAATGGCGCAAAGGTTAATATTTCACGTGCTCGACTGTTCCGGCGCTGAGAAAATACATAGGAAGGGCAAGCCGCAGGTTCCTAGCGCGGTAAAAAGGGTGTCGGAGAAAGGGTGGCTGGGTGCGTGAAGTTATGAGGCCCCTTCCGGCCGGAACAACCGGACTACCCGCGGCGTGATTTAGCGGCAGAAAGTGTTCTTTCTCGTTTGATAAAACCATCGCTTTTCCCTTCGCGATGTCCTTCCAAATAGCCAACGAATTATCTCCGAAGACTGGACGAAAGAATGACGAAAGGGACAACGATTTACGTACCAAGTACAAGTAAATAGAAAAGGAACTTACGATCGCCAATTGGATTCGTTGATATTTTCTAAAGCGCAACCTCGCGTTTCTCGCTTCCTTTGACAATACGAACAACGCCAACCCTACGACGAAAGAGGGTTGCTCTCCCCGTTTCGAACCGGTAGAAGGAGAATCGTTAACAGTTGGCCCGAAAAGTACGGCAAGTTCGTCGACTGACACGAATCGAGGATATTCCATTTCCGTCGTGAAGGCGAGGGACGAGTTGTCTCTGCCAAAGTTCTGCTTGACAAAGCGCTTCGACGGATCTGACGGAGTATAGCAGCGAGTGGAAAACCGGGGCGACGTCGATTAATCTTGCCAATGACGACGCCCTGCACCGATTTCTCCTGACCAAATGCGAGCAAGAGCAAAGCTCTCTAAGCCGAAGAGGAGTCTGCGGTACTATTATGGTATATTCCCTGGATCTATCGGCCACTGATTTTCCCATATTTTACGTATTTTTATACTTTTTATCAGGCAGTTTACGAATCGATATTTCTATAAGAATTCGGCTAATCTAAACGAGACACTGATTTCCCTTGATATACAATAAAACACACACACATAGGTTAGCGCGCGCGTACGGTATTTGTCTTGTACATGTAGCGAAACAAAGGTTTCCGATCAAAATCTGATCGCGCGTAGCCCGCTGTAGAACCGACGATCGTGAGATAGATGCATATGAAAGTGACGACTTCTCTCTTAGACACGGTACGTTCATGGTACAATACTTGACGGTACGTTCGCATCATTCCGCGGATCCTTAGGATGTTTGGTCTCGATCGTCTGGCGCGTCGTTTCTCGATCGGCGTCGATTCATCTCCAGCGTTGTGAGCTTTTCATCCTCGCAATCGAGACGCGTGTATTTCTGTTCGACGTGGAGTGCCGGCCCGTGAAAGCTCAACGATGATGCCGTCGAGCGGTTTGCAAGCCCCTCGAAAGAATAATGCCGGTATATAGGAAGGACTGCTGGCTCCTCCCACGTTCAGGCTGTCTCTCCTTCAGCCGGTAAAAGCTTCTGGTATGTCCAACGCTCGGAATCGGTCCTTCTCCTTCTTCGCCACCTCTCGAGGATGTGCACTCCACCGCGACGAGGATGTGTACTTCTCCACGGGCATTTTAACGGGCTCCCATTGTCGACTCCTCGGGGGTGGAACGAACCATTAGAGCAACTTTCCCGACGACCGCTATTCGCTCGCTGCTTGCCTCCTGGCCTCCGTGGCTTCGACGGCAATTATCCTTGTAATTATGAGTGACGTGACACGAGACGCCCGGCATCGGTGTTTCTTCGGAGGAGCACGGCCACCAGATTGCAAGCGCATTATGGACGCCGATCAAGAAAATCTGATTTAAACTCACGATTACGAGCAACGGTCGAACAACTTATTGTCGTTTGACGCACGATTCGGACAAAGGCGAAGCAGTTTGAAAACATTGACAACGTTTCGGTTAAAAGTGTCTCGCGATTGAACGACGCCGGGTGTTTTCGCGTCTGAGTCCGTACCATCGAGTTTCAACTTTCGGCAATTTTAAGAGACATTGTATATAAAATGAGCGCCTTTCGTTGGCAGCGTCGCGATATCCGGAGATCCGGCATTAAAGAAACTTGGCGATTTCAAGAGGCACGCGATATAAAGTACCTCTTCCTCTTAAATTTAATCGAAATTTCATTCGTAGCCGTGTTTGTCTTGCCGGTACCTCTTACGGCTTCCGCTGGTTCCACTCTGATTATGAGTTTCTTAACGTTCAAACTTTGTTGCTCGGTCCTCCTTAAAGGGGTCGATGGGGCCGAAGGGGGCCGAAGGGGCGCTGGAGGGGCAAAACGGAGAGAGTAGGGACCAGGGGTGGACGTGGACCTGGACGGGGAGGTGGGGTTTATGTCCCGGAGCATAATAAACCCATTTCCTTCGGTCTATATCCTTTTTTTTTTCTTTCCATTCTTTGGTTCATTCGGCCCTTTCTCTCCTAGCTTGAAAATTGCGCGGAAACTTTGCTTCGTGGATGGAACGATCGTTGCAACCAATGGCGAGCAGAATTCGAGCCAAGTATCCATCAAACGTCCACGTTCCACCGAGAGGAATGGCGTCTTTAGAGGCTTTTCCTTTTCGCGTGGAATTCTTCTCGATTGGAAATTCACGAGGCGCTTTCCAGAAACGGGGGAGAAGGGAAACCTGCACGCGCGCTGCTCGCTCGAATGAAATAGAGCTCTGGCAACAACGGAACCGTGTTTAGTATTTATTTCCCCGAAGGTTTCCCATTCTCGTTCCCCCGCTCCTTCTGGATTCGTTTTGCATCGTTCGCGGATCTCCGGCTGATTGCTAGACAACGGAAAACCTATTTCTGCGAATAAAACAGATAGAAAGAGTGATTACAGCTAAAAATCGATTATTTAATGTTCAGTTGACGACGATAGGAATGTCGGACCTTTACTCCTACCGAGGGTTTACCCTACAATGGAAGTAGCGTTATCGTGGTCATGTTGGTTCACCAAAGGCAAAGTTTTATTTCTGTTTAGAAGAACAGAGCGTGGCAGCAAAAGTCACGTTTGTTTCGTCTAGATCCGCGTGCTAAATTTACACACCGAAAATTAATAACGGTACAAAACTTTCAAGTATTTATCGTTGCTAAAAAATATGAATCGAAAAATCGGTATTTTACAATCCTAGTTATCCATAGTTAAGAAAAATGTCATTCGAACGATTGCAGAGCATCGATGATCCATTTGAATATAATAAATGTGAGGACAAGCTGGCCCGATTAAAAGTTGAAACGAAACTAGGTTGACTGCCGGCGACCGGAGTGAAACGACTAATTGCGCGGCGACAGTTTTTGCCCAAATCGAACTTAAATTCAATTTCGGCCTATTGAATTTCGTTGGGTGCGCTGGGACGTATTTATAGCAAATTATCGAAATAAAATCACTTTCGGAGGCAATTTCATCGATCCACTCGTCGGTTTCGCATTATACCGTCACAGACGAGGTGTACGGGGCTCTGGTAGTCCCATTGTCACTTGCAACATTAACAACAGGCTATAGAAAACGACCATAGCGCTTATTATGGTAAGAAATAAAATTACAGCAAACTGTATGATTTTTGTTATGGAATGAAAGCTCTACTACCTACTCGTATTTTTATCTCGAAAATGGTTAGGATTTTGTGGGTATGTCTATTGACCAAAAATGATTGTAATTGATCCCTGCGATCGAAAATAATTTTTTCAGAATGATTTGAAATATTTTAATTTCGTCGAAAATTTGTCTACCTTCCTGAATTTTTTTCTCGAAAATGCGTAGGATTTCAAAGGTGTGTCTATTCACCAAAAATGATTGTAATTGACTCCTGCAATCGAAAATAATTTTTTCAGAACGATTTGAAATTTTTCAATTTCGTCGAAAATTTGTCTACCTTCCTGAATTTTTTTCTCGAAAATGCGTAGGATTTCAAAGGTGTGTCTATACACCAAAAATGATTCTAATTGACCTCCGCAATCGAACATAATTTTTCCAGAACGATTTGAAACTTTTCAATTTCGCCGAAAAATTTAGCCACCTACCCCCTGTCGATTTTTCTTAAAAATTCGTTTTTGATTTTTATAAATTTGTTTGACGCTGTACGGAAATGTTGTCTAATACTTTTTTGTAGGTATCCATGAGCTCTACTTCCAGATTAAATTTCAATGAAATCCATCGACTATTGTAGGAGTTATGTGTTTCTAATGTTTTTCGTTAAAATTGAAATCACAGCAGAGGATTCGCGCGAAAACCCATACACGATCCTCGGAGCTGTTTAGCGCATCGTCATGGCGACGACGACGACGACGACGACGACGACGAAAGAAGAAGTCGAGAGAAAGAGGAGGCGCGTGTGCGCGACGGGGCTATTCCATTTCTTCTCAGCAATTTCCAATAAATCTTTTGTCCGCGAGACACGCGTTCGTATCTAGGGGACGAGATAGAGCGGTAGGCGAGGAGGTCTGGAGGATTACGACGAGAGCGAGGGTGAGAGAAGAGAAACGCTTAGCTCACGGGAAGAGATTGCGTCTCGACTTCCCGCTGAGAAGGGAGATTTAAGGAACCCCAACCGAAAATTCACGACAGCCTACGCGCGATCCGAATCTGGCATTATATTTTCATTAGCGAGGTGGAAATTTCTACATCGATTGTCCTCCGGATGATTTCGTCGAACCGACCACCGATAACCCGTTAAAAGGCATCGCGAGATGGTACTTACGCGTTTCTTCCTAACGTTCGATCATCTCAAATCAAATAAAGCAAAAGGAAATGCTAAAACGATCAGGTACGCCCCAAGGCCGCCCAACTTCGTTAATTTTGCCTAATGCCGAAAAAGGATGATCGTACCGCGTACGAATCGATCGTTATTCGCTTATTCGAATTGAGTTAATACCACGTATGTATGTGGTTGGTAGGATTCTGCGCGGAGGCTGTTCTGCTTCGTAACACGGGAAGTAGTGTAATCAAATTATGGTAATTAATAACGCAATCGGTAATTTTTCACCGTTATTCCTGCGAGGTAGCTACGTATGATTAGCAATCTCTCGCGGAGCAGTGGGCGGGCCGAGAATCGTGCGGAGAAATTGATATGCCGCGACAGAGGAGCCGGTAGTTATTGTCATCTGTGGTCGTTATTCGTACGTGAGCTGGAAACGCAGGCCGAAGCTGAGAAACGTGTTCATGGTCTGTCATCAAAATCTCGCGTAAATTGCTTAATAAAAATTCCAGCTACGCCGTGGTGCCATGCCGGTCCGAGGAAGTTGTATCGACGGCTCTCTATCTCTCTGACACGAGAACCGCGCTGATCGTTTGACGGAAACACCGTCGGAAAGATTTTATTATTGGCTCCGAACGACGCTGTACGTTTTAACGCGCGGTCGAGCGTACGTGCCTGCGCGTTTCACGCTTATCCGAGATCAGATATACGCGATAAATGTCAACCGATAGACGGATTTTAACACTTTTTGCACGGTTGTTTTTTTTGTGAAATCTGGAAAGCGAACAAAGTTTCCTAACGGGTCGACAATTTTAACTCGAAGTAGGATTAAATGTTGCAAAAGTTTCGGAACAGGTTGTACGAATTTCTGTCGACAACTGTATAGATGTTTGGTTCTAATTTAATTTGTATATCTGCGTTAAATCGATCGTAAACAGGTTAGGGGCTCGAAGCAACGTTTCTTCGCGAGACGTTTCGTGTAACGATCTTGCAACAACGTCGAGCAAAACGAGTAAAATTGTCTCCGAACGGGCGAGTCCGCCGTACAATAAGACGCTAAAGACGAAATAATATCCGTCTGATTAGACGTTGCGAGAAGAAAAGTGCGACGTCGTTCGGTTATCGTTGTGTCGCAGACAGGAAGCGTGCAACGAAGCGTAGAAAATTCTACGATCACCACCGAGCCTCTTATCTTCGCACGATGATCCCTCCGTGAAGAATCTGTGATTACGCGTAAATATAGCGTCGATTACCACCCCGCAATTTCCCGGCACCGCAGGTACATACATATGTACTTGTTTTCTCGCCAGCCATTCGCGCCCATTAACGCTAACGCGGCTCGCGATTATTTCTCGGACCATTTTCACGAGAAAAGGAGCCATCGTGCAAAAAGTTGGAACGCGAAAGCTTCTAGCGGTCGCTACCAGCCATGATTAAATTCCGGACCCTAATTGGCCGACCGATAATTGCCGCGTAAACGAGACGATGCGAGAGCGTGCGCAGAGACAATAAACGACTGGTCAAAGGATTACATTGACGTTACGGTGGAACTTTGTTTCCGAGGAATAATTTTTCCACGATCAAGAACATAGAAAAGTACGTAAGAAAGGAGGATTGTAAAATCGACCGACTGCCCTGTAATGCCCAAGTGTTCTCGTATACTTGGCAAAGTCAGGGCTTTCTATCGAATTTCTGCATTCGCTGCTCGCCACCGGTGTATTTCTAACTGGTATACTTTGGACCGAGAAGTTTCCTTATCGGTGGCAAAGTTTCGTCCCATTACCACCGCGTCGGTTACGGCGGTGCTCGTTTGTTCGCGTATCGAAAGTTTCGAGCGCGGCGTGGCGCTCAAAGACCTTGGTACGATCCTTCGGGTGAAGGAGTTGGCGTACCCGAGGCGAATCGACTGCGAGAAAAGGTTGGCGCCAGTGTGCTACGCAAATTGGAACAATTTGTACTCGTCACGTAAAGGACGCGTGGGCCACACATGTCCGGGGATAGAAGGCGCTGATAGCGACGCCCCTGGCGCGCCTTCGCCACGATTTCGACCCTCTCGAAAAACTCCTCGACGAGTTTCAATACGATTTGACGCAAATTAGTTGTAATGGCTTTCGAGAGTCCCGTGCTCGACGACCTTTTTCTTATGCCTCGACGTCGCTTCTCTGCTTCTCCGGTTGGTGGTTCCTTTTTATTGGGCCCCTCGCTGCGATCAGGTCCCCTGGGGCCCCGAAATCCCCGCGTTCCTCGCTGTCTACCGATTACGAAAGAATCTCGAGGATTCTGCTTGCACGACTTAATCTTGCGGCTAGTCGGTCGGTATGAGAAGCTTCATAGGCAGGATTCGATTCGTTCAAGTAGACATTTTACATTATCTGAGAGATTGTCAGTGGACACGTTAAAGCGGCAACATATTCTTATTCGGCGGATAAACGTCGAAACTCGAACGGTTTCGATCCGTGCGATATACGTACCTACATACACACGTATCGAGCTAGCCAGTTGATACGTAAGCGGCCCTAATGCCTCACGGGACTGTCGGCGCGCGTTGACTTTGGCTTATCGCGATCGCACGGAATTAATGGTGATAGCTGTGCTAATGTCTGCGTCCCATTTGCCGCGTGCGTTTCCTCGATTCGCACGAGTATTAAATCCATACTGTCGCTCGTCGACCAATTTAATTAAAACTCGTTTGCGCGTTACGTCGCTTAAACCGACTAACAAACGAAACGGAGAAGCTCACCAAGATCGTGCACAATGAACCGAGCATCGTGCATTATTCAACGTGCACGCTGCACCATGTCCTATGCGTAATGGACTACGCACAATGCACCGTGTAGTGTTGATTATATAATTTGGACCTTGTACCGTGAACGATACGTGTTTGTACAAACATAAAAGACGCCAGTACAAGTATTATGTTTTTATTTGATCGAAAACGGTTCGGTAGCAGTCGTTTCCTACGTTAAAAATTGCTCGTAAATCAGCGTGGCTCGGTCATACATAGTTGGCCTCTTCCGTTCTCGTTTCTCGGAAACGTTCGTAAAAAAAAGGTACACCAGCGATTCATTAAAAATCCATAGGAGACATAGATCCAACACGTGCCGAGCATAAGTCGTACTAGACACGCATCTTATCGGCAAATAACGCCCGTGTCGAAAAAAAGCCGTAGCCATAAAATCTCTGCGAAGTAAACGCGACGCAGCGACGCGTCGCGTCCACCAGATTCGAGTCTCGACGTCGACGCTTGTCGAGCCAACGAGACACGCTGGGAATAATTCAGGAAGCCCGCATCGAGAGTCCTATTACCTTCTCTCTTCTTTTACCAAGCACAGTGACCAGCATTCGCGATGCGATATTCATGGGAGCCGCGAGTCTCGTTTACGAATTTTCCATTTGCCCTGTCCGCGGTGTTATCTCGTTGTATCGTCTTGGCCACCCCGAAACGCATCCAAGATTCTCTATCACAGACACGTTTGGCTTCGAACATAAAATGTACGTAGAATAATATTTGTGTCGGGAGCGGGTAGCATTAAACGATGGGATAGTGTACATACTATGTCTCGACGATTAAATGCGAGATGTTGGAATAACTGGTAAAAAATAGAGGAAACAGGCATTCGAGGATAGAGATCCTTCGTTTTTTTGGTAACGGAGGCCGTAGATAGCGGAACAGGAAAATATCTCCGAGACGTTTGCCTGGTGGAAAGTTTCTGCTTTAAGACTCCTGCTTTTCTTCTCCCGCTTTGTCCAAGTTAAACAAAGGCAGTTTTGTCACCGGTCGCCAAGTCCGCGTTATTGCAGATGGAACTTTCCCATCGGTCGTTCTTGCAGCCTTCGCGTAACTTGGAGAATGGGCCTTTGGTTTCCGGGTTAATGAGTTCACCAAGATCTCATCGGGAGAGCTAGAGTTCCCCCTCCGGATGCAGCCACGAGTCTTGGTTGAAATTGATGCTCCCGCGCGGAGTTTAACGTCACGGAAGTCACATTCGTGGACGACCGATGGTTTTTTAACACAGTCGTTGCAAGCTCGATAATTTCCAATTTCTGTCCGAATCTGTACCGAGATGGAGCTCGCCGAAAGCCAAGGGTAAGTGCGATCCATTTAACGAACAAGACCTCTCACCGAAGCTTTTACGAGGAAACTCGACTCCGAAATAAAAAAGGCTCCCCTTTTAGAGAAACATAAAGACTCTTTGAGAACACGCAGCCAACGTACTGCGTTGACCAAGTTCGACGGGAACGGGAAGGAGAAAAAAATAAGACACGAGGGTGCTCGTTCCCCGTTGACAACGACAGTCACGGCCTGGAGGAGTTTCTTTGTTCCGGGACGCGGAAATATTGCATACATCTACGTTGGAAATTTTTACAACCCGGTCGTCGAATACATTCATAACGCATAAAAGACAATGGCCCCCGTAAAAGTCGATGTCCGTTACCGGTGATCGGTTACTGGAGCAGAAACGAGACCCACCAGGCCACCGGGACGAAAGAAACTTGGATGGGAGAAATGGCGCGTAGAGGATAACGGAGTACGACGAAAAGGACGGGGAGGGACGCGGCTCTAATTTTGCTACCCGGTATCATCCACGAACGATATCGATCGCCGACGTACATACATTATCGATCAAGATTGCACAGACACCGGAACCACCGACACGCGTTAATCGATGAATTTCAATTTTCCGCGGACAAAGCTGCTTTTAATGTTGTTGTCGGCGGAGGTGAAAGTCGCTGAGCCACCGTTTCGGAACTCGATAAGCAGCTGGCTGCATTTTACGGGCGACGCGACACGGTGATTCTGTCGCGCGTCATAAATTTTAGCACGACGGAAAATTTTAGCGGACGAATAGCGATCTTGGAACAACCGACGAGACTGCTAGATCCAAGTTTACCTTCCCGAGAGAACTTTTAATGAATTTTCTTTGGATGATATTAAATGTTTGCGAGAATGAATATTTAGGCTCCGGTTCGAAACGTTGTGGATCTCTATTAGAGAGACGTTTACTTCTGTCTCGGTTTTATCAAAAGCTCTACTCGTTGACTTTCACTTTCGTGAGAACCATAGGTCGCTAGATCGAAGTAGATATACACCATGGTAGCGATCGCGCCAGGAAAACCCACGCGTTCTCGCGTCACGCGGAACAGATCCAGTGCAGGCAGCTATTTGTAAGTAGGTACGTTTGGCTGAACGTTGATCTCGAGTCACGCGACGCCAAGTTGCAGTAGGTCATGCCTTGCTCGCGTCCCTCGTCAATTTTTTTGCCGTTGCTCGATCCAAACTCACGCCGCGAGAAAGAAAAGTCGAAGAGCAATCGAAAATCGTTGCGATCGATCGCCGTGCGTAAATAGATACTTGTTTTCTCGCAAGCAGAAAATAGAAATAGCAAAGGAGTTGGTTTTCATCGTCGAATCTAAGCTCGTCCGCGTGTAACTGGGCGGTGCACGTTCGGTATCGTGTTGCCCGTGCAACGGTATCGAGGGACGATCCAACGAGAAACTTGGTTGAATAATCGATGGGTATCGGTGACTGGCAAGGGAGTGCCGGACAGAAGTCCGCGATAATTAATTCAACAGACGCGGAAATAGAAATAGAGTTTTGCCGAAGCGTGTGGCTCGTCCGCAGGTATATCCGGGTATCGGTGGTGATAGTGTAATGTCGTTTAATGATGCATTAACGTCGTTTGATATGAACGGCTAAATCGGCTCGCGCAATTCCGACGGAATAATGGCGCGTGTAAAAATAGAATCCGATTTCCCGCGTCTCGCTCTCTGTCCCCCGGCGTATAATGCCCCAGTCGTGGCGGACGAATTTACCCTAGAATTAAATCGAGCCGATGATAAAATAATAATAGATCGATACGGCGAGGTGACTGACCGGCCGTTTACAAGACAAATTCAGATTCGCGTGAAACGACCAAAATATGGATATAGAGTTAATTATTGGATTTCTTAAGGTTCGCTGTTTGAATATTCTTGTATCGCGAACACGCGCGCTTAAAATTATATAGAGAAGAGTATTTGAGATGTTTAACGAATGTGCAAAACGTACAGGTATTTACGTACTTGAGTTGTCCTGGAGCGTGTCAAGACGCATCGATCCGTTCGAAATGATTCCAACGAATCTTTGAAAAAGAGGGTAGAAGGATAGAAGCAAGCGTTGTTCGGCAAGGGTTCGATGTCGAGGACTGTAGCGCGTTCTTTGGCGGAGATGGGGCAGCTTTTAGGACGAATTGTAAGCGGGGCTTGCATAAGTAATGACGGCGTCGCAACAGAAACGTTGCCGTGGTTGGGATTCCGGGCGACGCGACAGGGAAAGCTTCCGCTGCGAACGACAGCTGCGACGAGGCTCACGGTGGCTCGGGTTAAGCCGATCGGCAAAATCCGTTTGCTCGTCGTTGCTCTCGACGATATAGCCACAGAATCCGCACTTCTTTCACGAAAGAATCAAACTTTTCGCTTTCTATGGCGCGTTGATCATCGCTTTCTCTAAATACCCTCCATTCCCCGAGTCACAGCCAGATAGCTTCGTGAATCATCTTCCGCGTACAATTTGTTACGCAAACTTACAGTATTCACTGTGTACAAATTACGTAAGGTTCTTTTCATAAATGCATTTTAATTTAGGAAACAGCATCTGTAACGGGGGTCTCCGTGAAAGTTTTAGTTAAGCGTCTTGCTATCGATAGGATACAGAGTAGTTAGTAACCTGTAGATTATACTTTCTCAATAGTTAATAGACCTATCGAATAGACAGTGCAGCACGATACATACGTCGAAAACTGCAATGCGTAGTCTATTTGTCTATTTGTCTATTTGTGTTCGGGTCACGATTGCATTACCCGACACGATGTCGCGAAAGCAATAATCGTTTGTCGTAGACCGATTAATTTTCGGTAGGTTCGCGAAGACTACCGGAACGCTGCTCGTTCTGCGTGCCAAATTACTCAACCGATTACTTACCTAACCCATTAACGAGAGGTTTTATCGCGGTGGCGTGGCGTCCATCTCGCGAAAATAAGCAGAACAGTGAAATACGAGCGGCCGTTGGCCGATTCGGTTCCGATAAGCTGCGCTGATTCGCAACGAATGCCAGCGTGCGCACCACCGCGCCGAGAGAACTCCCCGCTTTCGAGCCGTGTCGTTAATACTATCGACTGGCCGTTTTTCGAAAGCCTTTCGCCGAGTCACGCGATCGCGCACGCGACGCGACGCGACGCGACGCGACGCGGGGCGACGCGTTAGTGCGCGGGAGTACGAGTCACCGGTCACTAAATCATCGGAGCTCGTCATTAATCACAAAAAGCTAGCGACCCCGGTTCGAGCCGGTCCCGCGACGCGACGCGACGCGATGCGCTCGTTACAAATTGTGTTACGCGAGATGCGCGAGAGATAATCGCGGCAACCCGCGCGAAACGAGCGCCGATTGCCAGCCCGGGTCGAGCTGCTTTATGACGTGTCGTTTGGTCGGTTTCCGGTGTCGTTTCGACGAAACGTACGCGCTGATATTTCCTTCTTTTTCCTTTTTCCGTTCCATAGCTTTTTCTTTCTCCGCTGGACGTTTGAAATATTATAGAGAGGAGGAGAGTCTCCGTCGTAGATCGTTACCGGACACGTTCGAACCTTGTCTATTTCCAGGCGCTTCGTACATTCAGCGATAATCCGCCGCGGTCGTTTTTCGAAATTTACTCTTTCGTAATTTAACGAAATATCTGATATCGGACGTGTTTCTTGAATGGTGGCTCGTTTGGTTCTCGACTCTTACGACCATATTTAAACGTTCCCTTTCCTCTCCGGTAGAGACGGTGCTCGCACGGTTTCTGGAGAACCTAACCTTCGATTACGTAAAATCCCGCGAGCATGCACGACGGGCTAAAGGGTTAAAAAGGCACGGTTGGACGCGTCCTGCGACGAACAGAGAGAGAGAGAGACAGAACGACGAAAGGAAGAGCCGAGTGGAAGGGAAACGATTCAAGTAAAGAACTGTACGTCCGCATACATTAGTCCTGCGACCTCTGAGGTCATTCTTGCAATTTCGCGACGGTGGGAACCCGAACCAGGACGACAGCTCCTTCTTTCTCTTCCTCCCTGTTTCGTTTGCTACTACTCTTTCCAACGCAATTCCGATTTTTCGCAAACTGAAATTGAAATTTCAGTCACTCTATCGGATAACCGAAAGATACTCATCGAAATGTCTCATCGAGTTCGCGAACGATATCGTTCGATTATTTTCCTTCTTTTCTCGGTTTTTCGCGGCGGTGGCGAAACGTCGGAAACGTGGAAAAAAGGGAAAGGATCGCGAGCAGGAGCAGGTCTCGAAAAGAGCGCACGGCTAACCGGATCAGCCGGTGGACACGTACGGAAAATAAAGAAGGAAAGAAGGGGACCGGGGATCGAGAGAAAAGCTCGAGGAGAAAGGAGAGGGGGATGGGGGTGGGTGGGTGGACCGAGTCGACGGCGTGTACTTGGCAATCGAAGGAAGCGATAAACCACGAAGACAATGCGAGCTCTCCATTGTCGGAGCCACGGAGTCTGGGGTGGTGAGCTGTCTTCGCGAGCAGGCCAAGCCACCGACGAAAGAGGAGAACAAGGAGGAAGACCGAAGGGACAAGCAGAAGGAATACGAGAGGCAACGTCGCGAAGGTTCAGGCAAAAAGTAAACCGACTACCGGGCTCCTAGTCCTATTGACTAACTTGGAGCATTCACCGGCATCGTCGTTCTCCTCTTCTGCTATCCTCCCCCGTCCTCTCGTGACACAGGGACCAACCGGAGCTCCCTCTGCTCTTCGGCTCCTTGCACTCTGTCCGAGCTTCTGCAATTAATTAGCTCTCGACCATGGGCGATCGGACTGGTCGATGTTCGGCGAACTTTTAATCCAGCCAGCTCGTGACTCCCGGTCCACGTCATCCTGCCCCCAGGAATCTTTTCGGTCGGCGTGCTCTCTTGCTTCCTCGGCTCCTTTTTTACCTCCGAATCTTTCTCTTTTTCTTCTTCCCGCTGCGACGCGACGCGGCGATCCTTTCTTATTCGCCGTAAGCTTCCTGTCGCAAACCGCAACGAACGACACGCGCTACGTCCGAAGGAAATTTTCATTTAACCGACGAATGCTACCAGAATTATTTTGTTACTTTAATTTTTAAGTTAACCCAAACCTACGAACCGAGAAGAGACTCGCGTTTTAAAATGTAGACGCGGCAAAAAATGGCCCGTGTGTCTGCTCGATGCGAGAATCAGTCGATTATCGTTCAGCATACCGTTGCTTGGTCGGTTGGAGTTTACCGCGTCGCGTTTTTCTTTACCCTGGAACGTGCGGATTTGTCCTCGGCAATAATCGACGGGCGGACGTCGAGGTTTCTCGCGTTATCAATCCGGAAAAGAGCCTCGACACCGATCACCGACAGAGGTTCGGCAAGAAAATCCACGCAAAAACTGGTCGACGCGCCGGGAAATTTGCGGACGGTTGGCTATGCTCGAGCGAGGAAAACGAACAGACACCGCGAAACAGAGACAAGGACGGGCGACCGTGAAGATGGTGAGATGGGAACGGACCAAGGGAGAATCAGTCGTTTTCCTCGCGGAAAATATGATTCCCTTCCGGCGGTAGACGTTGATCGAGAGTTCCTCGATTAGGAGGGCTTTCTCTTATTCCCTCCTCTTTTTACCCTCTTCGTTCTTCTTAAAGGAAGAGATTTCTCGTACGGGTCGCGCGAACCGAGAAAAAACAGGCACCACGGACCGAGTTCAGGGGATAAAACGACCCACCTGCGAACATCCTCGCACGAAGAAAGAAACCGACTTTATATTCCACGTTTGAGAAATGTTCTCGTATCGTGGACCTTGGATACGTATCTCGAACAAAACCTAAGCTACGGAGAATTTACATCGAACGGGATTTATCAATCTTCGAATTGCTTAGTTTTCAGACGAACGATCGTCGTTAATCGAGGATACAAATTGAATTTGATACGCGTGCCGCTGAATTTTGTAATTTTAGCTGTCTAGGTGTCTTGTGGACTCGACTCGTCTCGACACGAGTCGACGTCGCGACGTCTTCGCAGAAGTTGGCCGATTAATTGAAACGACAGACGCAACGTTTTCAAGAGTATATTCGCATAACCGGATACACCGCGTAGCGGGTGCCGTTTCCGAAAGTCGTTAACGAGAAACTCGAATCCAATGTCTCTCGCGGCGCCCATCCGCTTAATGAACCGTGTACGCAAGGACCAGTCGCGGCGAGGGTCGATCTTTTATTTCCGTACGAATCGACTTTGCGTCGGATGAGTCGTTTTTGCGATAACTCGAGATACGGGACCGCGCGTAGCGTCGTCCGTCGCCCGTCGGCCGTCGCAATTTGTATTTTCGGCGTCGTAAACACGTCCGTCGCGTATCGCGAGCGCGTCCCGTCGCGTATTTCAGGCCCCGTATATAAATCCGTTATTCAACACGCCATTAAGTGCTCGGTCCGTTGGCGAAGGGGCGGGAGGTTCGGCGGGGCAGAGCGGAACGCGAGGTGGGTGGAACGAAGAGGTGAAACGAGAGGGTCGTAGTCGTAAATCGCAATTACGAAGCGGCGCGCTTGAGAATTTGTCGCGCGGGATCTAAGCGAGAGAGGTCTCGCGACCGTCAACGTCCGCATCGTGGACCACCGTCGAGAGTACACTGCACCGCGTTATTCTCACTTTTTGCCACGCACGCATGTCCGTTTTCTGCTCGCTCTTCGACGCCTCTTCTATCAACTTTCTATCCATTTATCCAGATACTGGAGTGACTTTGCAGATTTATTTCGCTTTCAAAGCTGACTAAACGTACCTATCGCGATCTATCGATACCTGTTTCTCATTCGATTACCAGTTTATTTTCGAGTAGAACATTCGATAAATGGGCACCGCGGTTTGTACGCGAACAATCGTCCCCGGGTTGGAAAAAAACGAAACTTTAGGGCAATTAATCGGAACGAAAGCTCCAGCTCGAGTGGTCGTTGCATATAGAGTATTTATTGACATTCACCGTGAAACAGTTAACTCGCGATATTAATTTCGCATGCGTTGGACGGAAGCGAAAGAGCAGAGATTGCGTGGTTTATGAGGCGAATTGTACGACCGCTACGGATCGTGATAATTCGAAAGGAGACGAGGACGTCGTGTCCGGTCGTTCTGTTCTGCCGCGCACGGTGACTATCAAACAGACTCGGAGCCAGCGCAAAATCAATTACGCGCGGCATAAGACGCGAGCCCGACGAGCAATGACAAACATCCCCTTAGTGCACGTGCCACCGTGCGCCGCGCCGCTCCGCTCCGCGGCTGCGATCGGTTAAGCTGGATTATGGCTTCCCGTCTACATATGCCACCGGGAACGAAACGAGAGGCAAGTTGTCGCTCCGCGGTCAAACAGACGTTCCTCTTTCTTGCAGTCTTTCATTTCGCGCCGCGTGTCTTCCAAGACACTTTTTGGCAGAAACGAAACTCCCGCCCGAACGAGATTTCAAATATTCCAGACGGGGCTTTCAAACGTTCGTTCTACTTTGCTTCTTTCCGTAGCGCGAAACGCACCGAAGACCGATATGTTCCGGAACATTGGAAACTACAATTTCGCAACTTATGAGTTTAAAATTACTCGTATGGATCGAGGAAAAGAGCCGGTAATAAAAACCGAGCGAATGGAATTCCGAGGCAATCCGTTACCAGGCTCATTTTCCTTCGATAAAATAAATCGCGAACGCAATTACGATATTGTACGATAAATTTTTAGGTCTTCCATCACTGTCTATTAAATAATACCGCTATCTAACGGACGATATCCTTCGACTCGTTCGAAAAGGTGAAAAGATTGATTTCCGTGGTATTGCTAGATCGTTCGATCGATCGAAAATCCATCTGTAACGTACGAGGCAGTTACCCTCTCTCCCCGGGTAAACATTTCAATTAGAAACGTATTAGGGCCCGGCACGCGAGAGCCACCCACGTGGAATGGTCCCCCTGGGGGTAGTTCGCGGGCCAGTGGCCGTGTATTTTCGTGCCGCCTTTGGACCAAATAAAAGAGGACGAGGAAAGAAGATCGTGTAGACGTCGAGGGACCACCCGCGAGTCGGCTTCTAGAATCGATAAGGTAGGCCAGAGTGGGGCTCCGCTTCCTCGAATCCACAAAGTTCAACGGTCCGTCTCTGTCTTTTCCCTTGACCTTTCTCTTTACTCCTCCTCCCTTTTGCTCCTCGTCTATCCTTCTCTCCCGGTGAACTTTGAAATCATGGAAAACACGCGTCGACGCAAATTGGAAGTATTTTGCGAGGAAACGTTGCCGCGGCTATGAAATTTACGCAGAAGATTACAGACTGGAAGCTCGATGCGAGTTTCGGCCTCGAATCGACGTCTTGAATTGCTGGTTGCACGATACGAGGGGCTAAAAGATTGGGAGGAATCGTACGAAACGTATTATCGAGCCTCTCGGTTGATGGAGCGAGACAATTTCTAGAAGCGAGTACAGTCCCGTTATTTGTTCGTTATAAATAACTGAACGAGGTTTTTGTGCCGGGGAATTACTTGTTCCACCCCGATCGATTATCGCGAACTAGATAGATTCTCGTTTGAAAGAGCGGCCCGGAACTACAACAATAGCTGCCGAGATACCGGGGGTGCACCGTTCTTTCGCCGCTCGGTTTTCTCGATTGCCTCGTATTTCTTCCTGGTTATTATTTGCAAGGATTCGGCCAAAGAAGACAACCGGCTGGTTGCCCGACGACGTAAATCGACGCACATTATTTTTTTCGAATGCGAGACCGGCGGAACAAATTCTACAAGTTGGAGACATTGTTTCCAATTCGGATAACCTATTAAAATTTGAATCGACCGATCAGGTTACGCTATACTATACATTTTAAACTTGACTTGCGTATCGCGAATCTCTTCTACGACTCTGAATCGCGGCGTTATTCTCACAGAGGAAACGAAACCCATGAAAAAGACGTGTTTGCGAGCGCTGATTCACGACAACGAGAACAAACGAGAATCTGAAAGAAACGAGGAACAAGAGACTTGTTTGTCTACAAGGAAAAAACTGAAAGGGGGAAGCAACTGAACAACGAGGGGATATACGTGCGCGCATAACTTGCGTGTCCGACTAAAACCGGTGACTCCTATCGATCGTTCCATTTGATATTCCGCGTTGAAACTCGGTTAAATATTTGACATACCGAGAGAGAGCCGAGGGGAGGTTCGTAATATGTACTGAGCAAACGGCGGCTAGGCCCGGTAATCTGCAGCGTCAATGTAATATCCGCGAGATTCGACTTGACGCGGGAGAGTTAGCAGCCAAGTAAAGTTTTCAGAAGCCGTGCCAACACGACTCTCGCCGGAACAAAACGAGCTCGCGGCGATCAAAAATCTCTGACTTTCTTTCCGTTCGAAATATTTAAATTAAACGAACAAGTCCCAATCTCTTATACGTATATATTATATTAGTTTTTTTTTCTATTAAAGATAGACACGACTAAATTTTATGCCGCTATTACGTAGTAAACGGTATAAACGTTGCTTTTGTAATTAACGCGCACAGCTATAAAATTTACATCTCCGCTAGAACGTTGTTTCTACAGTTTGAAAGAGGAGATCTTGCGAAGATAGGTGCGTGGATTCAAAGTTTGGCCAGAATATTGCGCCGTTGAGCCGCGGTGGAGGATCTGGCCGCAGGTATATTCATAAGCGACGGGTATAAACCTCATAAGCAATGCAATACACTTGAGGGTGTAGCCCAGCAAGCGTGTATTTCAGTCCACGAAGACGACGCTTTACAATGACGCCACGGCGTGAATTAACAAACACCCCTCCGTACGTCGGGGTCTCACGAGAAGTTAAGTGCGCCACTAGTGATACACTGGCACTCGTAATCCTCTTTGCGCGCGACATAATTCGCGTTTACGCCCTTTTCCGCGTACACGTGTCTCTAGGTTACCCTCGCGGTGACGTTGCCGAGAAGCGACGAGCTCTCGCGTGTCGCCTCTTGATAAAAACGAAAGGTACCTACATACGTAACCGGTTAACCGATTAGAATTGTTTGCAGTTTCGCTCCTTCTCGATGGTTACTTTGGTCAGTTCGGATTGCTTTTATTCAAAACGAGGAATTTGTAATTAAAGTTGCGCGCGTTTAACGAAGCTACGTCACGATCGAGAGAAACGAGAGGCTGGAATTATGGGTCGCATTGGGAAACGCGTGGAGAAGAATCCAAGGTCGAGGAGTAAAAGTGACCGAGGGACACGTTTACGTGCCGCTCCCTTCAGGTGTGCACGGGTTCCTGTAAATATTTGCCGAGTCTTCTCGTAGTATTTATTTATCTGACCTGTACCGGGGGGTTTATGCGTGACTTGGTGTTCGTGGATGCGAGGAAAAGAAAGACAAAGAGCGTACAGCGATCTCACCGTGGGCAGAAAATCAGCTTTTGAGGGAATACTCGAACCTAACCCTCTGAAACAACAAAGTCGCGGCACTTTGCCCGACCGACTGCCCACCTGGAAACCTCTCGCAATATTTACCCCGAAAACCGACTATCGATGAAACGTTTCTCCCGATCGTGGACAGCGAACCATGCTTCTCGAGTTAAAAAATTTAACGTAGGTACGATCTCGGATCTATAGAAACCGCAAACGACTAAAAGTGAATCTAACCCAGGCGTAGTCGGTAGAACAGTTTGTCCTCGGGACATAATTTTTGCTAGAAATATTCGGTAGAAAATGTGAGTTGGTAAGGATGCTATCGCGCGAAATTCTATCAACTTTTCAAACATTCTCGATGATCCGTTCAAGGGAAGAAAGAAACATGCAGGGCAAAGCATGAAATGAGAAGCAGAGAAGAGTATGAAATATATGTATACGGGCAGACGCCCAAGAAGCTACGCCCGCATCGAAAGAGAAACTCAGCGTGCGCAAAAACGAAGGGAACATCGAGTTCCCGCGGCATCTGCATCCTCCGACTCCACACATCATTCCGCAAAGTAGTAACTCTTCCGCGGCTTGTATTTGAGTTCGTGTAGAGTGTTCCACGGTTGCTAAAATTCAGCGGTCGGATGGTTTCGGCGAGCACGCCTGCGGCGAATCAAAATTATCCTCGGATAATGTCCGTGTTCTGGCAAGCAAAGAGGCGTCAAGGACAGGAATATATAGGCGAAAAGGATGCCGAGAGGCGCCAAAACAGTTCGATGCCGAATGATCCGTAAAAATGTGCCGGCAGCCTTTACGAGCTGCGCAGAGCTGCACGACTGCCGCCAACCACCGACACCGTTGGTGGCCGCTAGACAAGTATTTGATCACGGAACGCTGGCTCTCTAATGAAGACTCACCCCCATTGTTGCCGTGGTATCTCCATTATTTTTGCGCCGTTATTAAAAATCCAGCGTAGACCGGGACCAGGACCGGGACAAAGAATTCGACAGCCATTGTACCCTCGTCGTCCGCGCTTTTTGTTCGCCACGCTAAATGTCAATGAATCTTTTCCCTCCCTTGTTCGCTTTCGTTTTCGTTCCCTTCGTCGTTTCCGTTTTTAGTCCGCGATGGGTTGTCCTTCTGCTTCCTACTGTTTTCGCCCGGTTCCCAACGTCGTCGTTGTAATCGGCGACGGCGCGGTCTACATATATTTAATCGAAACGAAATCAATCGCGAGGATAACACGATGTCACCATTGAAACTGATTTAACCACGCTGCGACATTTACTTAATCACGAACCGATGTTGCTTGGAACATGGAAAATCAATGAGAAAAACGCAATGGAAATATTTTTAGAGATTACTCTATCGATTATTACAACATTTTTGGCAGGTTTTTTTTAGTTTACTTCGGAGATGCCCCGCGGGTCGGTATTGTGTATCGTGAACCGCAAGCGACGGGAATCGACTCTGCACGGTGAAGAAAAATTGGAAAACTGTAGAATGCGAGCATGACTATAATTCCCCGGCGCAGCCAAGATCAAGCGATAACGAATTTAATTTTAGCACGTGGATCGAAATTCTATACGCGAGGGCAGAGCGCTGGAATTTCCCGATAAATTTCGCATGAAATTTTAAACTACCGTTAAAACGATTACACGCAGGAGCGGCGTGCTGGGTTCAAAGCGTGCTGGATATACCGTACAATGAGAAACCGATCGATCTCTCGTCCTCGTCTCTCGATCAACGGCGACTCGTCGCGGCATGGAACTTTTGTCTTGGTAAATGGTATCGTTGCCGATTATTAAATCTGGCGGTACCGCGTTATCGCGACGGAGTGAGAATCGAACGGGCAGAGGGGGACGGGGGGAGGGGGTGTGGTACGGGACGGGACGAGTCGAAAACGAGGGTAGACGTAAACGACTAAGGGAGAAAGAAACGCGACGAACAAGAGCGAGTGGGAAGGAAGGAAAGCGGGGCCAGCAGGATTGCTCTCTGTAGGGGTGGTTTCGGGGCATGGATACCAGTCTCTACGGCCACGGTAATGGTTATAGCACCATCGCGTGCAATCCCATTAGCACCGATGCAATTTACCCGATCTATCACACCCTATTAAGCGGTGCGCTTTCCACCCTACCCTCCCGCGGCTGCTCGATCGCTTAACGCTCGTTTTAATCGAGTTTGCGCAACCGTGGCTAGGTCCTGCGCTTTCGGCGTCGGACAATGTTTTCCAGAGGAAGGCCAACGACGACGCGCGCCGCGAGCAACGATGAAAGAAACCATCGAATCAGCAAAACCGAAAATCCTTTTCGATAATTAAAGCGCTGAATAGGAGCGTTCCTGTTGTTCGATTTTGCCGGCTATAGCATGATTTTTACCCTGATAAACGTGCCGTTTCACGAAAACGTCCGTGTGTTGCGCGGCCAAACGATTTCGATTCGCCTATCGTTAGATCCGATATCGAATAGCCCGTGTACGTACATACATACGTATGTTGCGATCGGTAAAAGCCAGTCACGAATTCCTTGGTTAGCTGTCTCGGAAGCTTGATCTGTTAATGTACGATGCAGCAACCCTATTGCAGGAAGCGTTATCGTTAGAGAACCCGGGAGAGATACGAGCAATTACGGAATTGAACCTCATCGATGCATGGAACCGCGAAGCTCTCGAGCTCTCGAGCTCGATGCTCGCGGAACGGCTCTTTGCCGCGTGATACGAGATTAGCTGTACGAGCGGAGATTAAAGAGACGATAGGATGCGCTCGGTAGCTACATACATCGATGACTCGCAACGTCGCACGGTTAGTTTCTTTTTTCCTCTCAAACTTTATACATCGTGAAAAAAGATACGGTAGAGGAAATTCGCGAACTTACGGCTTTCCGTCGAGCCTGGAACTACGGACTAGTTTCGCATGAAAATTGTAAAGGCGTTAGAGGGCAAGGTTCGGTTCGAAGTTTAAAGCTGGATCGAGAACGCAGGATGTTTGAAAAACAGTCTTCGGACACTTAGCACCACCGGCTGTTCGAATTTGGAAGAGGAGGATCGGCACGAGGGTAGGCTCTCCGGCATCGGAGGGATATAAGAGAGGGTGTATCCGACTCCTCGTAGCAAGGGGTCGTAACGTCAGCTGGTTCACTGAGTGAGTTGCAACGATCCTGGCAAAGGTTTCTCCCGGTGATTTCGCTGAAACTGGAAGGACATAACCGAAGGGACTACGGAGGAGAGATATTTCTCTCGTTGGTGGCAGCTGTTACTACTATTCGTAAGCGGTGTTCTTCGTTTTATCCTTGAGTTTTCGCGGCAGCGGATGCCCGCGCCGTCCATTAAATCCTTTCACAGGCACGAAACGTGTTTGGGATCTATCGATCAGCTACGAACCCCGTCAACGACCGCGTAGATTTATCGATTTTTAAAAACGAGTGAGTGCAAGTAGAACTGGTACAATCACTATACCAATAAAGAGAGTTTCTCATAATTCACGTTGGTCGTTTCGAATATCGTTCGATAAACGCGAGTACGAGAACCCGGAAAATTTCCGCGGAAGAGCCGTGTGTGGCCCCGTTCTTCCGAGACGCGTCGACCACGAGACACATCCTCGAGACAAATAGCAGCACGAGCGCGCAGGATCCTCCCTTTACGAGGACAGGAGCATTCGCGAAGACGGTTCGTACCCGGAATACGAATGCTCATCCGGCACGAGAAATCCCTCACGACCTCAACGTTTACGCGACCACTTAAACCGAGACGCCGAGAGATACGTTTGCGGGGCGCGGTCCCGAATCACGAGCAAGGTATTTTCCGTGTTGGGGTCGCCGCTGATCCATGGGATTCCGAAAGCAGTCCGACGACGCCTGTAATCATCTCGTTACAGCTACATTGTTGGCTCCCGTAAAACCTGCCCTCCGAACTGTTCGCCGCTCGGCACTTCTCCCCCTAGCCCCGGTCGAAAGCTTCGTCGCTCGCGCGCTTCTGTCGCCCGAAGCTGCATCGATGATTACATGGAACGCGGATGAGACCGCGGCGGGCATACAGTCCTAATCAGCCGGGGCATTGTGAGCCGGCGAAATTACAGGAGACGCGCGGACGATGACGGCGATGATGACGCCGACGCGCACCGTTAATTAATAACGACGCTCTCGTCCCTTCAATCTAGCCACCGATAGCTCTTCCCTGGATAGCTGTCTACCCTAAAGAAGAGACGCGCGGGAGTAGTTTTTCTCTCGCGACACTCGGAACGTCGAGGATCGATAGGTGATTTATCATCGAACGTGTGCCGAGCGGCTGCTCAGACTCGATATCGACAGCTCGGTTCCGGGATCTCAAGATCGCTCCAAGATTCACCAGACTCTCGAGCAGATCGTTCTAGGTGACTGGTTTCGTGCAACGATTAGCAACGAACACCCCTCTATCCAGGGCTGGCAAGGGCGCGATTAAAACAGAAAGAAAGACTGGCTCGTTCGAGTCTATCTCGACTCAGTTGTTGGTCGGAAGGGCGGAGCGGATCCAAGGATGAAAGGAAACGCGTTAGCTCGGTTAGAGCCCGGCGATCGACGTGGTGCGTAAGCCATGCTATTAAGGGCGGCAAGTGGGTGCATCTGTCTGGGCAAACCTGGGCTTAGTTCCAAAATCCGACTGCAAACAGAGATCCCGATTGCTCTTCGGCACCCCTCGTTGCTTCTTCCGCGTCTCTTCCTTCGACGCTCCGCAGATCCGATACGTCCAACAACTTGCAATCGCATCGATGCTCGATATCCGACAATGTTTGCGTCTCGAGCGAACTGGAGGCAAGAATGGAACCGGATTCGACAACTTTTTGCTGACCAGATTTTAGTCTCTGTTTTTTAAGCATGCAACGATCGATTGCTGTAAACTGGGCATATTTTTCCGATTAAATCAAGACGGTTGCTAAACAGCAAACGTTGCACGAACGAAACGAAGATAACGAATAACAAAGATGTCAAAAAAGAGGCAAATTCATGATCCGTTTCTGGATAACGTCCGGTTTCGATGAGCAAACGGGAGCGGCGCGGCGCGACGTGGCGTGGCATAACCTGTCGGGACGATGCGACGCGACACGACGTTTTTGCTTGCCAAACGAGCAGCGGTTTCGATAAATTGATCGATCCTTTACGGTTGATAATTTAAATATAATATAAAATGTATTTACTATATTGGAAAATTAACCATTGACCAAAGACTTGTATCGACAAACGTATAAAAAGAGTTGTAAATCATCTTCGACTACTCGACACTTTCGTTAAACGTCTACTTTATGCGGGCGATCGTAAATTATTTCGTCGAGGTAACGATATCGTGCAAATTAACGTAGTCCAAATTGAGCTTAATAAACCGAGAACATGCGAAGAATAGACTCTGTTTAAAAATTATTAAATGCCACGTAACGAGAGTCGAGAGATATTCTGATACGCTCGATAACGCACCATTAAAATTTATCGACTGTATCCGTGATCTAGGCGTAACCTACGATAATAAATTTTCTTTCGTTCTGCATATTCTTGACGTTTGTTAACGCTTCGATCGGGTCACTCGATTCTACCAAACGTAATTGTTCCGACTTGAAAAATCTTTATCTACGCTACTCGACGGTCGATGTTATTGCTGCTAAAACGCAAATAGATTTTCTATAGTTTCGCGTACGCGTTGTCGAACACGTACCGCCGCGCCGCATCGTTCGTTGCAACGTAATAAAACATCGACGTTACCATAGTTGAAAGTAACGTAACTTGGCAAAGGAAACATTAAGCTCACGTGTTTCGAACTCGAGAGTGATTTTCTCCCGGCAAGGAAGAAGGGTCGCGGCAAAGATGTTATTCTTCTTTCTTAACTCATACATATTTCTTGGCGGAATCGTTCCCTCCGTGGCTTCGCCACGAATTACAAATCACCTTGTGCGATAATGCAAGGGGATACTCCCCCATTCTTAGGAAATCGTAAGCCCGGCGGATCTCTCGAGTCAAGTATACAGCTGTTGTACACCGATCTCGGAACTTAAAATTACGAAATCCTCCTTAGACACCGTCGGCGTGTCGTAAATTTCGAGCTCTGCTTTCGAAGCGAGTTTGCGCAAGCTAATCATCGAGGTTAACGGCGAATCGTTAGCCTCTGGTCTTAAAATCCGTTCTATGAAATATTACGTTTCGGTCTAATAAATAATAGTAATAAGTAAGAGACTTTATTCCGAATAATACGACAGCGAGTGTAAGCGAAATGAAAAAAAAATTATTTCAAAATATCTTGTTCTCGTATGTAACCGTACGTCGTCGGTTGGTAAAACTACCCTGATAACGGCTTGTTAAAGTTAACCGGTAGTTGACGAGATGTATCTTAAGTTCGCGGGAACGATAAAGGCCAGGCGCACACCGAGATCTCGTAGATTCTGTCTCGTGGCGTCGTTCCCCATCGTCCTCGGTCTTCTCTCAGCCACGTCCTAACCCCCTCTGCCCTGCCCTGGCCCGCTTTCCTAACCCGTTGTTCCCTTACCCCGACTGCCCCCTCTAGCGGGAGTTTAATTAGGCCCCGCTTGGAGATATCGCGAGATCAGCAGCTCGTTAGCATGTTTTAATTGGCGGCTGTCAGTAAGATCGTTGGTCGCGATAAGCGCCTCCTCTAACCAGTCCCCGACTCGTACTCGGTGACAAGACTCTACGTGTAGACCGGGTACTACTTACGCGCGAGACACGCTCGGTGGACGGAACGGGGGAGCTGCCCGAAAGGGCGCCAGAGGGAGAATCTAGAAACATACCAGTCCTACACGATTTTTTGACGTTTAATAACGCGATGCGTCGCGGCACTGGAAGGGAGCGGTCGCGAACCTCGTGGAACGAATCCGCTTTCATACACAGCTTCCTTTATGTTCGTAGCGATGACCAGCGTGGATAGAGACGCGACCAGCACCGAGATTAACGCGGTGTCTCGGCCTCGTTGCTGGCTATTGATCCACCGCGAACGTGTACTTTTTAACGAGGCGCGCTCTCGGTGAGCACACGCGTCCCAAACGATGAAAATAAGGAGCAGGTCGATTCCGCGACACTTTCGACGAGGGATCGACCGAGAAAAGTTTATCGTTCAATCGGAGGCGATACACGATCGATCGTTCCCTGTGTGGTTTCTATTTTTAAAATACCGACAAAGGTAACGACATCCATTCGTTACGATCGACGCGTAATCTTTTCCGCGCTCTGAACCCCTGTAAATATACATTCGTGTTCGTTTCCGCTATGGAAACGTTTCGAAAGCTCGCGAGCACCGCATCTCGGTGGACGAACAGACAAGTTTCACGGTGTTTCGCACGATCGTTTTGCTGCGTATTCGACTTTAAGCCCCGGTACGTGACGAGGAGTATTTGCGGCCGCGTTACGATCTTTGCGCACGTGATCAGATTACGCGCTCTACGGATTTTCTGGCGCGCGGAAGTATTCGGAAGCGACCGGAAGCTCCATAATCGACTAATTAGCAACGCGATTTGCTCCTGCGACAAGAATTTTCTCCGCGATCGAGTTCCTGTTGCGTTTCCAGTTTCAACGACTTGCTTTAATCGCGTCGATCTTTCCCGTTGGACGAATGGGTTCACCACATACTGTATCGTTATTCGATAGAGAGAAATTCTCGCGTCGAATTCTTCTTTCCTAAACGCTAACAACCGCAATGGTTACTTTTGCGGATGGATGAAACTTTGAATATTTTAATCTCGCGAGGTTTCGCGGAGAACAGTCGCAACGGGTTGCATATACGAAAACAGCAACGAACGAGCCGCGAACGGGTCGTGACCGCAACGAGGGAGCCTGCTCGTCGACATAAAATATTTCTACGTCTAGGCTCGGTTGACCCAGTGCAGTCACCTCGCAGCGCAGATGTTACGGTGCATTTTCTCATGCATATTCCATCGCGGAATGGAAACGTCGCCTTAACCCGTACTAATTTCACCGCGCTGTATGTCAGTATTACAATAAACATGTTCGTAGCGCGAATGCGCCTCATGCGTATGCATGGATGTGGCCTCCCTTTAATAAAATTCGAGCGACGGCTATGGTTCGCGCGATCGTTAAAACTACCTCGAGCACGTTCGCTGTCGTATACGGCGATCAGGCCAGGCTTTTCGCTAAGATTACTCCCTTTTCAGGCTCTAAATAACGCTGACTGGGAATATCACAGGCAACGGAAACATTCGTTTCTGGAAAATATCACAGACGCATATGTATGTATGTATATTCGTTCCAAGTACTAATGGGTCCACGCGTTTCGTTAGATCCCAAACGCGTCAACGACAAGCTAATCCGAACAAAACTTTTTCTTTTAACCGATGCAACATCCTCGTGTAGGATTCTTGGATACCTGAACAGTTTACGCGGATGGGCCTAATCGTCCGTTTGTTAATCGCCTCGACGATTTTATAGGGTCCCTGTAATAATGGTAAAGCATGTTTCGAAACGATTCGAAGCAAACGAAAGCAAGGAAAGAAGATTGCCGGCCGTCCCAGAACTCTCCGCGCATCTTCGCAATGCAGATGCACTCGGTCGTTGACTAAACAGAGAAAAGAAGAGAGCAGACGGCCAGGGAGAGGGCCCACTTCGTATGCAAATCCGACTCCGCCCCGAATAAAATATTAACCGACCAATCGAGACGCTTGGCGGGGGTAGAAGCACGCGAGCCGCCCTCGACGAGTCTGTTTTCTCGACGAGGCTGCCTCCTTTTTATCATTACCTTCCGCGTAGACATATCGCGTGTGCTCCCAGAGAGAACACGCATCGCACACGCACACGCGTATACGTATACCAGCAAAGTTTCTTTCCATTCGTTACGGAGCCCTGTTGCGTCTCTTTTCCTTCCTAGCGACCACCTTCTGGAATCCGAGCCTCCTTCTTCTTTGCTTCACGACGTTCCTCGAGCTCTCTTTTCGAATCGAAGGCCTCGTTATCTCACGGCCAACGGATTCTCGTTAGCATAACTTTAATTATAAGCGCTCTTCGGCGAAAAGGGACGACGAAAAAACTGACGGGGGGAATCGTATCCGACCGTATCCCGAACAATTAACGCCAATTGGACAATTTGTTTTTTACAGGAGCTTGTCCCCAGAACCACGTTTCCTCTTCACTGTCGGATATAACTTCCTTCCTTTGACCTTTGGGGAAACGGCCAGTTGCATCACCGATCGACGAAAAGGGGTTGCGCAACGGACAGAGACCAACAAGCACGACGGAAATACCGATGGCGGATTTCTTGATCGTTAACGAGCACGTAACGTTATCGGGGTTCGCTTTCCACTCGAAATATCCCGCTTTTACTTCGCTGCGATAAAAGGAATTGGCGCGAGACGGGCAAGGAAAATAATAAGGAGGGCCAAACCTACGAACGGAACCGTTGCTCCGTCGTTTCGATACTTTTGTATCCTCGTGTCTCGTCGGATCGATTCGAGAACATTTTCAGCGAAAGTGAATCAGGAAACAGTTATTGCGCGTCGCTTTTTCCACCTGCTTATCGCGACGACGCTCTGACGCCGCGCCGATTTCCTGCTTTCGAACAAATCCAAGACGGAAAAAGTAAACTTCGGACCGGTCAGTCGCTACGTTTCGCCTTTATGTCAAGGACGCGTACGACGATCCCTGTTCGGCGAACCGTGAAATTACGTAGTTTCGTGGCCGGAGAGAAACACAGAGTAACGTGGCTTCCGTTCGGAAAACGAAATTTTAGCAACGAGAAAGTCTAACGAGCGACTCTGGCCGCGAGTTGGAACAAAAAAGCTAGAGGACCTCGTTAAGGGGAAAGCATCCCGCTCGATGGGTCGTTATTTCGATTAATTATTAGGCAACCGTTTGTTGGCCAACAATATTGTTCGCGGTCTGCAGACTTTGATCGTGTCCTCGGAAAACTGTTCAATCTACGAGACGCCTAACACCACCCTCTGGTCTTTTTTTTTATGCAATTAACGCGAATCAATGCAACGCCGGGGTATCGCGTAAAAACGAAATTAACAAACTTTTCATTCGCGTACGTTCGTCCACCTACCCGGTTCATCAAATATTTTTTTTATTTTAAAAACATTTTTCTAACGTATAGCGACAGAATGACAAGGAAAAGTTTTGGTCGTAGAGTTGCCATACTAACAGAATCATGATTGAAAATAAATTATCGCTAAAGTGCTTTAATACTTTTTTTCTAAGACTTTGATTGCGATTCCCTCTTTATACGAATCAGACTGTACGTAGCAAACAAACACTCGCTATCAGAATTAAAACGTTAATAACGCTGGAAGATGAAGCTATCGATACGTAACTCTGACGAGCGAATCGTAATTGCTACTGTCACGTTCCTGACACGAATTTACGTAGATGTCGCTCGTACCGGCCATCGAGGATCGAGGAAACGGTGAAGAGAACGAAATCAGTGATTAATCGGGTCTCGATATGTGAATCGCAACGCTACATCGAAACAAGCGTTTCGAAACTTTCCGATCGTTGGACGTCATTGTATGTTAAGTATGCGCAAGTCCGAGTCTCGATTAACATGGTGTACGTATAATTTCCCTGTGCAATTAAGTCGTCCCGATGTTAAACAGACCGTGATTACAACGAGCCCTGACGAGCCATTACGGACTTTTTTTCGCGGGGACATCGTGCGAGTCTAATCGCAATAACGATTAACCGGACGAGCTGTAATTAAAGAGCGAGCGAGTCGATTCGCGATGCGCGATTCGATAGGATCTTGGCCGGTAGTCTTAACGACGGCCGATTCCGTACGATTCGTTTCGAAACTGATCAACTCGTTGGAACTGTAGAATAATCGAGCCACTCCGACGAGAGTGAAAATAAATTGAATCGCGTTAAAAGAAAACACTTTCTCGGTAGATTTCCTCTAAACCTGCTGAAAACGCCCGCTGCACCGACGGTGAACGCATCCAGCCTCGGAATCGCTTTCGGTGCCCTCGGGACCGATCACGAAGGCAAATTCCCGAAGAGATTTCCGAGGAACGAACCTAATTCTCCGGGGTTCTCGTACTGTGAATTGGGTAGTAAACCGCTGCGACGCATCGGCAGCGGAAGGGCTGAATTAGCGTAAGAGCGTCGTTTCGCTCTGCAGAGTCACTTCCGATCGTTAATGGAAAAGCACCAAGACCTTGAGTCTTCGATTTACCGCTGTTTATTATTTATTATACTTGTAAAAGATTTTTACGATATCGAAAGGAAAAAAAATACCGAGGTTCGACGGTGAATTTTCGATCACGGTACACGTAAGGTATTTACCAGGACCTCTCTTCTCTCGATCGCGTCATCAATTTACGTGTAATTCCGTCATCGAAAGGATTCGCGTCCCTCCCATCCGCGTTTCCATCGCTCATAAATTATATCCTCCGTTTCCATAGGTCGTGTATCGAACGCTACGATAAATATTTATACTAACTCGATGTTTGAATAAATATTTATGGGTGTCCGCGATGGCGGAACTATAAATATTTATCGAGTCTTGACGAGAAGGCAAAGCGCGCGCGCGTCTTTCGACGCCATCGTTGGCTCTGCGTTAATCGCGCGAAAAATCGCCTCTCGAGTCGTTTTCACGCTTCTGGTCGCGTTAATTTCCCAAGCACGAGTGGCTTCTGCCGGTGGATTCTCCGTCTCGGAAGGTTACGAGCAGAATCGAGTCGAGTGGCCTGAATTTTTGTTGGAACCAGAAGCGGCCTGTCGTGTCGCACGATACTAGAGGAGGAAGTTGGCGCGGCGGTTCTGCGAGCGTAGGAATTACTGTCGACGCCGGTGTAATAATATCCAGTGATCGTGTCTGGCTGGGTCGCAAGCGCACGCGCGATCTACTTTTTGCACGGCAGGATCGTTAACGAGAGAGTCACGCGACACACGCGATCACGGACCCTGAATCACGACATCGATCGAAACGCTGTTTTGAGGAAGTCGCGCGCGCTTTTTCTTTTCTCTCCGGGTTTCCCCTCTTTTTCTGCATGTTTCTTCTTCGATTTTCCCTGACGCGTGTTCCTTCACCCCCTCGAGCAACGAGCCATCCAGCCGTGCAACGAACGTTGATTAATTACCAACTGGATCGGGTTGAATGTAAATCGCGATAGCCGGGGGATTTTTACGGCGCGGCAAATCCATGGGCGCGGAAGAGATCTATGGTGCCGGATCACGAAACGTTCACGCGCGCAACACGACGGACGCGCAATCGACACGGTGTATTAGTACTTGTTAATGCGTCGTGTCGGTACGCGTTGCTATTTATTGCCACTGTGCGGCTACTACATCGCCTGGACCACACACACGTGCCCGATCTCGATGTTTCCTTTGATCGGCGAACGCGCCACGATACAACCGTGTTCCGGCTCTTCGTTTCTTTCGAACCGCTCTTTCCGCCGAGTTACCTCCCACTAGATAAACAATAAAACCGACGATTCGTTGAATTGAAAATAAATACGAGAGGTCGTGGCGCGAGATTTCGCGTAAAATGAAAGATAAATAGCATTTTGGTCCCCGTGCGTGGAGAACTTGTCGGAGGGAGACGGTGAAAATCTCTGGCAGATTAATCGTGGCGTCGCATCCGCTTTGCGGAATGTTGACACGACAAGGGTGATGAAGCGTAATGGGCAACGACTTTACCCTTATGGTTGTTCTGTTGCGAATTTAAGCGATAGAACACGGCATCGTTCCGAGACGTTTCGTTGCGCACTATTTATCGCGAACGAGTGATGGAAAAATTACCACTCGAGAGCGAGATACCCGCAATTGTTTTCGGCAGCGACAATATTAACTATTCGTTGGAAAGAACTTTTCTTTCGCGCCCAACAACCCGTATAACCAGATTCTAGTTGGAACGTTAATACCGAAAGTGACGTCGTTTGCATGGTAACGATAGAGCGGAGGCAGTAACGCGGAAGAGCGTCGATACGATATCCATCGAATTGTTGATGGAACGAGGGTGAAACGCTCGGAAGAGATTCCGGTCAGGTGAAATCGGTATCCCCGGAGTATTCGAGAAACGAATCGAAGAAACGAGGCCGAGAGCTAGGTTGAAAAAAGCTGGCTCATTTTGCAGAGGTAACGACGAAATCTGGTACGATTAGAGGGATTGGGTCGGGTCGGTTCGGGTCGGGTTGGATCGGGTCGGGTCGGGCCGGGTTGGGTTGGGGACTGGAAGCGATCGCGTCCCGTGAATCGCCAAAGAGGGGAACGGGTCAGAGGAAGGGAGACAGTATTGAAAACCTATAAAACAGCGTAATTCGGTCGGGAGCCGCAGTCCATTGCAGTTTAGCCGGAAACGCAATTTAAACAAATTGCTGAACCGGCCATGGTGACGCCACCGTCTCTTTCTCCCTTTCTCACCGCGCGTCCATCTCTGGCTAGTGTCTCTATCCGTTCGCATCCATCTCCGTGTTCATCCTTTTCTCGCATCGAGCAGCGACGTTGCCCATCCACCGAGAGCCGCCTTGCTCGATTAATCGAAATCGAAACGAGCACGCCTCTCCAACGGACGTTTATCGCCCGTAGGGCAATAATTCGATTTTCGGGTTACCGGTGGCTTTCCTGGCGCAGCTAGCGGCCGTTGTTCATCCGCGACACGACAAAATCTGCAATCAGAATCCGGTTTATGGATTTTCGCTTGGCGCCCGTTTTCCTCGTCCTGTCGCGCCGTGCCGCGCCGCATCACGCCGATCGAATTAAAAACTCGGTGACTCTTCGATCCCTTTTCTTCCCGCGTTTTCATTTGTAGGGCTTTTGATACTCGTCGGTCGTAGTGGAATCGAGAGAAAAGGCGTTTCGCTTCCGTGGAACAAATCCGTCGTCCGTATATTCGCGACACGATAACCGCTCGCTCCCTAGGAATAATGCACGCGCGTTGCTCGTCGACGGAAACGAGGCATCGTTTGCTCGTCGAGTTCCTCAACGTCGGTTTTTAAATATCGCCCCCTCCCCCCTACCCCTTCCGCCCCCCGATCTTTGTGAAAACCGAGCGAACAGCGGTGAAACGAACTTTGGAAAAATTGCGCGTCGAGCGCACGGTCGGAATCAAAACGGCGATCTGCTGAACAGGGTATTGTCCCCGGACAAGCCCCCCTTTCAATATCGTTTTCGTTCCGACGAAATTTTTGCGAAACGTCGCTCCGGAACACGAGGGATTTTCATAAAATCGTTTGTCAAGCTTACTTGGAGGTTGAAGCGTCGCTATGTCGATATGTCGGTTTTACGGGATCCTCGTTGATTCGCGTCGCGCCGAAAACTCTCGACGCGTTCCGGATATATTCTATTGGTCGCGTCGATGAATTTTTTCCTCCACGCGTGCGACATTATCCGTTCGATCGTCGCGTTTAGACGCGATTAATAACTTTTCAGTCGGGTCTCCGCGTCGCGCCGCGGATACGAGGGGGAAAATGCGATTTCTGCCGGGGACTGTACGACCACTGGGTGACAACGTAGTTTCCCATGTTTTATGGTCAGTTCCGTGCACAGTGGTATCTGATTGCGTCATAAATCGAACGAGAAACGAGGCGAGGCGAGGCGAGGCGAGGCGAGGGTTGCATCGCGCGATACACGACCTACGAGATTTCGTTTTGCCGAAATTTAGCGGTCGCGTTCCGCCGATTTTTTTCCGCTCGCGTATATATTTTATGCGCGTTGCAAAAAGCCCGCGGTTGCTTTCGCGCGTGCGTGCTGTAACTCTTTCGCGCTTGGCTAAGGTTACGATTCGAGTTTGCGTTCCGAATGGTCATTTCTAGCATAGAACGCATTTTATTTCTAAAAACCGATAGTTACACGGACAGGGAGTGTGTCTGTAACGCGAGCAAATTGCTGCATTTGCCGTCTGTCGCTGTCTGGTTACCAGCATACTCGAGAATCCGCATTCTTCTGCGGCCCATTTACAAAACGTATTTTCATTACCGTGCGCGCCAAGCACTTTACGTCTAAAGCACGAACGCTCGAAGCAGAACTACGCTACGGACTCTTGGTTGTCTCGTTTATCGCGTTTTCTTACAGGATAGAAACGAATATTCGAGCAGCTTACAAACCGCCACGTTAGACGTCATAAACGCGAGTCGCGTTTATCGGTGCTACGAACTTAATAAAATAAACTCGCTTCGTTAATTTTACGATCGTGTTCGTCGCATGTTTTACTTGTCCCTCTCCATTTTTTGTCTTTTTCTTCCTCCCTCTCTCTCTCTCTCTCTCTCTCTCGGTCTGCCTTAACGAGACCGAGGACGACGAACGAGAAAGCAAAGACGAAGACGAAAGAGGAGCAAATTAAATGTAATTAAACGCGTTTCCTTCGGGTATCTGTCGACGATTTTCTTTTTAAATATTTGTTGCGCTCGAACCAGAACTCGTAGCAGGGCTCGATTTTAAAATAGTCGACGAACGCGCATTGGTAAGCGGCGCGCTTTTAGTCGGTCGAAGGTAAAGCTGCCTGGCTGAACGAGTAACAGTTGTTCCATTAAAACGATTTGGTACTCGAGTACCTCGGTGAGTCAGCCGGCTCCGCCGGTTCTTTCGTTCTCGAGAGCCACTCGAGAGAACCTTGCTTCGTGTAATTAATTCGCCGTGAAATGCTACATTAATTCGTAATGGGCCATGTGTCGTGTATACCAGGTACCCCGGCTCGCTTACAAGTGCGCCGGATACGCCGTGCCTATTAATTGTTTCCTGCCCCGCGCAAAACATGCGCTGCGAGGCTGCAGTCGCGGGACCAACCCTTTCCTCGTCGGGAAATCGATATTCGCGACTAGAAAGATCGACCGCGTTGGTTGCCGACGGACTCTTTGTTCGCTTGGAAAATTAATCTTTCGGTGGATTTGGAAAATGAATTTTTTGCGGCGAACCGTTACGCTCGTTAACAAAATAACTTACATGAAAATAAATAAATCCATCCCAACAACGGCGACGTTTACACTACCAACATTCCACTCGGACCGAGTGGTCGTCGAAAATAAAGAAGGAGTTTCGAAAGTTTCTTCGATACAGCGAACGTAGAACGGATAGCTACAATGTCTCCGTCGTTTAATCGCGAATTTCTCAGTTTCGCCGAGATCTTTTTACGCAACCTGCGGGGCCCGATCCATCCTCGAGCAAATAAACTTTGCTCCTTCGGAACAAGCAAACAGGAACAAAGACATCGAGAACGAAAGAAACGAGACGAGAGACGACAGGAAAAATGGTGGGGTGGGAAAAAGAAAAAGAAAAAGAAAACGTGGAGAGGTAGTAATCGCAACAACGCGGTTCTCCAACTTCCAAACGAGAGACGCGCTGCTTCTTCTTCCGTTTCCCCGTGCAATTTTCCTCCAAGAACCTCGCGAAACTTTGAACCGCGGGTAGTTTTAGTCTCGGTAAAAGTCGTTTCGCGATCGTCTAAAAAGCTCGAACGCGACCACGGTTCCCCGCGTCCATCGTTTCACCGTTCCAGGGTTGCCCTTGGTTTTCGCGAATTCTGCTCTCTGATACGGACGTTGCGGTCCTTCGTTCCCACGGGATCTCTGCCGCGGACGTTCCTGCGCCGCGCCGCTCCGCCGGTACAATGTACAATATTCCAAGAGACGCTCTTCGAGCCGAACCGGTTACGACGCGGGTCGAAGGTCGCACGGAGTTCGCTTTGTTGGTTCGTTCGGACGAGAGGTCCGGATCGACTGTTCGAGCAGGTCCTATCGTTGCTGCGACTTTACGAGTATTCGAGGCGCGGATCGCGGATCACGGATCGCGGATCGCCACGACGCGACGCGACGCGACATCTTGCCGCGCGCTCTCGATCTTTAAATATCAACATCGACATGTTTCGCGCGGATTACACTAAAAAGCTACCAGTGTTTTTATCTTTAAATCACGATCGATCGTATTTAGCTTCGTTCGTCGTTCATGAGAAAGAGTTGCAAAGAAGCTGGATCGTTAAACGACGATTAGGTTCGAAATATGGTCGTCCAGGTACGGAACTCGATTATCAACGGTTAGCCGAATTAATTTTCGTAGGGAGGGAGAAATCTGATTTGAGACGTAACGAGGTCCAGTGGTGAACCGGAAGAATTCGATTTTCCTCGCGGCGGAATCATTCGATGTCTCGTTGTAATAGGGCGAAACGCCTGCGTTCGCCAGCGTTCGGCTGCGTTCGCCTGGCGAGGCTGATCCGTCCAATCAGCGACGCAGCAACAAGCCAGTTACGGATAGCCGAGCGTAGCAATTACATACGTCGCGTTGCGGGCACAATGGAAATTCGCCAGACTGTTTGAAATTCGAATTACCGCACGGATATCTTGATGCAGGCGGGTCCCGAATGCTATCGGGCTCAGCGCACGCGGTATGCGCGGTCCTGTTTTCCAACTGCGATTTGCAGATAAATTTTTAATCTCGCCCCGGTCTACGGGAAGGGAGAAACGTACATATTTTTCGCTCGGCCGTTTTTTCTTTCTATTCGATATTTCCCACCGCTTTCTAACTTCACCCGACACTCGTCTACGCGTATCATTTGGTACGCTTCACGATAAGATATAGTATGTAGGTAGGTACCGCGACACCAAAGCTACAAGTTCTTTGCGATGCTGTTTAGAAAATTCCTTGGGACAGACGGTACAAACTGTCCAGGCGAATTGGCATGGAACGATCGGATGGTGAATCGTTTCGAGACGAAGCTCGGATCGGCGATATTCGCGAAAAGGGGGAGCAAGAAAAATGTCTGTCACCGCAACGGGCAAGTTCGACGGAAGACGTTTCTCGTCCTTCGGTTTTCTGCCCTTCAACCTTCGCTCCGCTGGACGGCGAAAAACAACCTTCGGAATTTGTTCCAGGGAACATCGAAGCAGCAAACTTCTCCCCTTTAATCCGTATCTCGCGTTCACGCCTCGATTGCCAGGCTACGCGGCATAGTTATTAAGGGAAACTTTCCCATCCACGATCTCGGTCCTGCTTCATCTCCCCATTCGTTCTCCCTCTTGGAGTCTCTTCTTCTCTGGTAGACGCAAGGGCTTCCATCGGATCCTCCCGCTTCTGTCGCGTTACTGGTAGCGGTGCCTCCGACGTTTCTGCTGCTTCGGTGTCTTCAAACTTTCAAACGTCTCAGGCAGACCGTGAAATCTGTCCCGACGAAAATTTCGAATAATTCGCGCAACGTCTACGTCGATCGAGTTTCGTCGGTCGTATGCTCGGCGCGCGCCCGTTGACGCGCGACGGACAGACAATGCCCGGGGATCCGTAAATCGTAGGGATAATTTCCGATTCCGAGAGTCTCCGTCCTTTCGACGATTCAACCCAACTGTAAATTATTCGTTGAAATTACCAAGTCGGAGACGTCTTTTACCAACTATAAGTATTCGTCCGGTTTCACGTAAAATTCGAGTAGGAACGTATCGCGTGAAAATGTAATTCTGTGGTATTTCAGTCGAGTCCACGCGAAAAAAAAGACGACGAAAAATGCAAACCGAAGCTTTGCATTGCGAATTGGCTTAAAAGGAACAACCGATTTAGTCGCGGATCCGACCTTTACGAGGATATTACGGTTTTTACAGGCTCCGGTGCGCGTTGCAAAGAAGCAAAGATTCTGCGATGGCCCTTCGATCGGGGCTCGTAAGCGGTCGCTGTAAAATCCGTCGCGATTGCTGCGATAAAAGAGTATCCGCGAACGACACCGAGTTTCTGGCGACTGGTCGGAAACAGGCCAGTTTATGTCGGCAATTAACAAGTTGGCGTACGTTCGATGGGGAAGGGGCCAGAGAGTTGGATCCCTCGTTCGTGGCGCGCTAACGATCACGGGGGGCGCGCCATGCCGCGCGCGATTACGATTCACGAAATTTCGCGAAAGTCACCGCGGCGACAATGGAATTGCCGTTTGCTTCCTACCCCTTTCCAGCTTGAAACGATAAAACTCGTGGGTCTCGTAGCTTCGTTTTAACGAACGAGGTCTCTAATTTATCGCCCGGCGTTACCGCGGCCTGACCACGCCCTCGAATTACAGCAGTGAACAAAAAAAAAAAAGGGAGAGACTGCAGAAAGGAAGCGAGACGACGGCAAACATTCTGACGAGTCGATGCTCAAACCCATCGAAAATAATACGCTCGAACGAAAGAGCCACGAGGAGAACCGGCCGCGATTCTTGACGGAACGACGCGACGCGGTTCTCTCATTTAATTGGAGTGCGCCACTTTGTCTATTTCCGTCGCGGATTCTTCAGACTCTTCCGGGATCCACTCGTCCGGTCATAAGGTAATTAGTCAGACATTGTCAACGATATCGCCGAGTCAATAGCTGCTTCTTGATTACGCGTGTCAGCTTTGAAATCTCGAGCGCAGTTTCTTCGTACTTTTCTCGTTTTTTTTTTTTTTTTGACGTCGATACGTCGATGCTTGTCGGCACGGAGGCAGATTAACGGAACACGTCCATGTTTTTTCAGCGAGTTTGCGTTAGCTTTCGGCTGACTCGAAATTGCAGGATAAAAGGAGGGGTCGTCCGCAAGAAGAGAGAAGGAAAAACGAGGGTGGACGGGAAATATAATTGCTCGGCGAGTCGTTCACGCGCGAAGCTTTTTGATATGCTCGCACCGGTCTTGATTGCGAATGTGATTTTCCCGGAAAGTAGATTACTGGATTAAGTTCGTTCCGGCCGGAGGATAGCGGCGAGCAGCACTTCTGGTAATCGGTCCATCCCGACGCCCGACGCCCGACGCCCGACGCGACGACTCCTCTTCTGCTTTTTCTCACGTTCGAGCTAACGTTCTGCGCGAGTCCTGAATCGAACTTGATTGCCGTCATTATTTTCTTCCAACGTGTACATTATCGATCAACGGAAAATCTCTTCCGACGATTATTATTATTATACGAACGTCAGTAAGTAGAATATAGATATGTAATGGACAGAAAATCAATGTACATACATATGAATATAAGAAAAGTTTCTAATAATGTCCGATTCTGATGGGCATTTATACAGCTGTTTAAAATACGTAAAGGAGGTAAAAATTACTCGACGGCGTTGATTCTTTCGATCGAAGTACAATCGTCCGAAATATTTTTATATTTACAACGGATAATGCGACGTTAAAGAGCGCATTGTTTTATTCATCGTTTACGCGTCGCGTTGACAAACGTTTTAACGTGGAAACGCATTGTGTCCCGAAGATTTAACGATGCCTACTATTTTTCCTGCGCCGCAACGAGCGTCGAGCGTCGAGCGTCGAGCCAGCAACGCGTCCATCCCTTCGTCGAGAACGAGGAAGTCGTCCTTCGATTTCCATGACAACGAGACGCGAGCTTGAATGCACGTCGTTTAGGGACGATCGACAGGCCTCTGGCCTCTCCATATTCAACGAGCGAAATTCCCGGCCTCTTCGTCACCGCCGGCGATCTATCGTCGACTCCTTAACGTCGATCCTGTAGAAACCGACTGCTGGCTTTGTCGTCGCGACAATGGCCTCCCAGGATTTCCAACTTCGTTCCTGCTCGACCACGAATTATTCTACACCGGGAATGTTTGCGCGTGTGTTCCAATCGGTCGGCCGATCGATTAGGAATTTAATAACGAGCCAAGGTGCGATCAAGTTCTTTGCGAGGCTTGGTAAACTAAAAATCGAACGGAAATTGTGTTTCTCCTTGTTTAACACTAAACCTACCGGCAGTTCATGTATACCCATTCCAACCATGACCGATCAAATGACCAGTCTTTCCTTTTCTCTTTTACGAGGCAACGTACTCATCATTTTTCCATTATATGTATAGAAAGTTGTGTTTTCATGTTTATTCGTAAGATATCCTTCTCTTTTATGTTAACAAATTTTTAATTTTCATCCGGTAGAAGATAAAATGCTCTTGAAAACGAATTTTGTTCCAATACCGTAGTTAGTTCTAGAGAAAACAACTATTTAAGAAAAATTGCTGGCTATAATTACGCAAACATCCTGTATTTAAATTAATTTTCAATTAAATAAACAATTTATGGTCCAGTTGTATCGTACACCAGCCGTATAATCAATAGGAGTTGCCGAAACGTTTTTGGGTATGTAGAGTCAAAGTAAATGTCAAAATAAACATAGAAGACAGCATAAAAAATAATAGTTTATATGTGCATCGGATAGGGGATGAAATGCCCTTTAAAATGAGCGTTTGTACAAGTCGATAGCTTCATTAGTTCCGGAGATACAGCGATTTTAGTTTCGCGTCGATGCGGTGGTTAGTTTCGGAGATAGGGTTTGTTTACGTTTCGTAGTTGCGCTCGCGCGAGTTCATTGATCTCGCGCGCGTAGATAGTAAACAGTGCGTAGTAAATTCTTGGAAATACTACGCCGAAAGTAGGTCACGACAGTCACGTACGCGAGCTAGGTCAGCACCGTGCACGTGCAACAAGGAGGTCCAACGCGACGCATCAGACGAAGACAGAGATAAAAAAATTATCATTTATATAAATTACGATATCTCCGAAACGAAATGTCGGATCGCCAAAAACCAAAAACCATGTTAAAGGGGAAGCTTTGCCGCTGCCAACGGTGGCTCAATAATTAATAAAACACTAGTAGTTTCGGAACTGCACGCGTCTAAAGTTGAGCTATTTTTAATACGCGTTGTTAGACTGTTCTAAAACAGTGGAAACTAAAGATTCTCTTCTTTCGTCTTTGCTATACATATTTCCAGTTTTTTACAAAAAATATTAATCGTTCAAGCGGTCATTTGACCGGTCGCGGTAGGTGTAGTGTTAACTGGACGTTTAAAACCTTTTGTTTTCCGTTCCGTATGTGGTTAAATATTATTGATTCGAGCTAGACGAACCAAAGAACGCGCGAGGACGTCGCATCGTTGCGGTTTGCTGTTAGTAATGCCTAGGTGATTCTTGGAACACGCGAGTGACCTGAGACCGCCTTTCAGAATCGCGCCGTTAAGAAAGTACGTTTTTCGATCGAGAACGTTTGCCCAGGGAACGTGATTATGGTTACAGGAGGTTGGCTGCGAAGAGTGGAGGATGGGCGATGGGGTGGGGCAAGGGGGTGGCGAGCGGCAGTTCCCTCGAGTAATTATCAGACTTGCCGAATAGCCGGGCGAGTTTAATGCCTCGGGTAATAATCAAACTTTCGCGTCGGGTAGAATATCGAGGCGGAAAAACCGTCGTTCCCGGAACGCGCGTTCGTTCTTTATGCATACTCGATAAGTCAGTTTCTCGCGTACGCGGAGATTCGTTACGCTCCTTAATCGCTCCTTCTCGCGCGTCTCTGACTCGTCGATTCCATATTTTTCTTTCCCTTTCGAGCGGAAAAATATGTCGGTTTCAACCAGGAAACGAGCTCGTTCGATCCCTCGCGATGGCATCGCGTGCATTTCACTCGAGGATATTCTTGGAGAGTGCATCGCGGAGGCCAACACGCTGCCCCGGGAACGCGAGTACAACGCGTAAAACGAAAACACGTGCGATGCTCGATGTTATCGTCCCTTGGCGCCATGCTCGAAACTCCTGCCGCTTGTTCTTAACGGAAGTCCACTCGGGGGAAGCGTAATTCGAACCACGCGTCGCGTCGCTTCGGAGGTGCCCTTGTTCGTCGACACCCTGCTGCGTGCACGGTACCGTTTCGTTCCGTTCCCTTCCGTTTCGACACCGTGGGTCGTCGATTATTTTTCTGCGTTTAAACGGTCTTATTCTATTCATTGGGTTTATCGACCGTTTCTTCGTTTCTATTATTTTATCGGTATCTTTTGTCCAACCTCTCTTGCTATCCGAGACACGGAGAAAATGAAAAATAGAAATATCTAACTCGATGGTCGCATCGAGCAGCAATCTGTCGAACGTTTCGGTACGGTCTGGTCTGGTCTGGTATTGTGCGCCAACAGCCACAGAAGCTATTCCTTCCGGTCCGTGGCGCGCGAAACGCCAAAGTGCAATGAATCCCGACCGCGGTCCGTGAAACAAACGCGAACCGTCTCGATTCCGATTCAATGCGGCTCGTTAACACGGCTCTTAATCACGATCGTCGTCGCGGACAATGAGCTCAATCGGAAGAAAAAGTGGTTGGCCGTGGCGGCAAGTATAAATCTCGGCTGTCAGAAACAATGCGATGCGATATATGAGACGGAAAGAGGCGCGGGGTCGCCCACGCGACCGATCCTCGATACTCGTTCGACCGACGTCCCCTCCGACTCGCTTCCGCTTTCTCTCCCTCTCTCTTTCTCTCTCTCTCTTTAGCAGCTCTTTCGAGTTTTGTTTCCCCCGTAGACCGCGGATAGATAAATAGATAGATCGATGGATAGATCGAGGGATGGAGAGACCTTGGTCACAGCCAGAGGGAGGAAGAGAGAAATCGCGCGAATACAAAATGTCTATGGGTTAGGTTGATGTAGGCGCGACAAGAGAAAAATATACTGTTCCAACGCGCTTACGACGTATCGTTGCAGACTCTTAACACGCGTACAGAGTCAAGGTAAACGAAGATACGTACGCGAGATTCGATCGAGCGTTTAGTCGATGCGAAGGAGCATTCGAAACACCTCTCGAAATGTCTAAAAGTCCGTAACGCGTTTTCAACGTCTTTGTTCCGTATTCTCGGACCGGAAGAAATCGAGACTCTATTTATACCGCGAGTCCTTAATTGTCGGTTAAAGCCGTGCGTTGAACTCGACCTAGCAGGGCTAAAAAGAACTCCAGTTTAGAGAGCGTCCGAACGGTCGAACGGGCGAACAGCGCGTTCTGAATACGGGCCAAAGTCGTTTAAAGACCGCGCCGCGGCACGAACATTAAGCCGTTACAGATCCACGAACTTGTAATAAATTGGCAACGCGGTTAACCGCTCGCCGGTATTACTTACAATTAGCTGCAACGACGCGGGCCCCGCGCCGCTCAATTACGACCTCAAACAGCCCGGTGAACTACGATACGTCGTGCTGTGCTGCGTACGTACTCGCGGTATCGTTCAATTAGAGGCCGAACAGGGGTCCCGGTAAACTGGTACACGCAGAGTCGGCGTAGCGCGGCGTAGCGCGGCGCGCAGCGTGTACGCTCGTAATCGTGCCGAGCAGTTCCACCGGTTTTCGTCGAAAAGCTTCGGCAATCCCGATTGGTTCCCCGTCGATAGCAGGAAATTGTCTAGAGAGTGACCAACTGGTCGAGGAACGCCAGTCACGATGGATCGATAATCGATAGTTGGAATCGGTGCGCGGCACAGCAGCCTTCGTTCGAAATTGAATTGCGAACCGCCGGTGTAATTGGCTCGAATCAAACTACGAATCCCTCCAGGGTCCCGTTCCCCCACGGATCTTGTCTCACCGGCAGAAAGGATGGATAAGAAACGATTAAGACGAAACACGGCTCGAAAGGGGACGCGCGTACATCCGATGGAGACCGTAGAGGGCGTCGAGCAGCCACCGACGAACGGAAAGGACGGCCGGATTTACGGAGTCGGGATAGAAGAAGAGCGGAGAAGGAAAAGAGCTACTCGTGGAGAGGGCCCGCGTGCCGACGAGACAGGAAGAATTTCATGCTCTGCGAAGCAGCAGACTCTACCCGAGGGATTACCTTCGATCGATCCGAGCCTGTTGCCTCCTTTCCCGCACCGCCATGGATCTTCCTACACCCACTACTGGCCCGCCACTTTGCGCGGATCTCTGACAACCAGGGAGGAAACGCTCGCACCGAAGAACCGGGTACTTACCCTCTGCGTTTCCTCCTCGATCATCGTCCTTCGCTCGACGATCGTCGGGCATTGTTCGCGCGAGAAACCAATAGCGGGAAATACATCGTTACGAGGTGACAGGAAGGAAGAACCCAAGGACTATGGTAACGACTTCGGAACCTCTTTGTACCTCGGGCTACCCTTCCACAGAGAGATGTATAGAGAGCGTGCTCGATTACGGTTCGTTTCGCTCTTTTCACGGGTTGGTGACGTTACGAGCTGCTGGCTTCTCGATCGCTCCAACGTCCCGCGAACCGTTTCTCGCGAACTTCCTGTTGGGCCGCCGCGCCACCCCGCATCCCCGATAGGGTGACTTTCAATCTCACTTTTCCCTACCTGTGGATTTACATCGCTACGATAAATATTTCACTATATATATATTTTATGATGAATTGGTAGGACCGATAAGAAATTACATTTAGTTCTGTTTAGGGTGTTGTTAACGGTCCTTCCTTTAGCCAAAGATTATACTCTGATCCTTCCGACATCTCGAGTATCATCCACTCTCGGGCCAAAAGATACACGAGAACTTGTACGTACCAGGAAGAGAAGAAGGCAGGGCAGTCGAGACGAAATATGTAGAGGGTCCTCGCGCTAATTCACGATATGCTGTAGCGCGAGCCCGCAACCCTCTCCGTCATCGCGGGCCGCCTTGATTCGTTCGCGTCTTTCGCGAGGATTCCACGCGTCAATTACAACAAGTGACTCTCTCTCACGCCCGAGCAAGACCCCTCGGGCCAAGTGCCGGCCACGTTGACAAAGTGACAATTAGGCGGCACGCACGCACGCTGCCACGAGTGCCGACCGGGAGAGAGGGCTACCCGTACGAATAGAACGGACCAACCCAACCCCACGTGTATCGTAGTCACGTGCGGTCTCGTGTTACATTTTCATTCGGCTAATTGCCTTTTCATCGAATCCCTACGCCGTCCTATACCGGCACGATCTTCCTACGCTTCCTAAAACAGTTCCTCCCTTTTTCTATCTCCCTCTCTCTCTCTCTCTGTCTCTCTCTCTCTGAACGACAACGAGCATCGAATCGTACGACCCGCGGGGATGACTATGGCTCCCCGATCGCCGAGGTTCAACGCAAATTGGAGGTTCCCCTTTGGTCCCAATCACGCGGTACTTGGGTCGCAGAGAACGCTCTTTGCTTCCGAACAGAAAAAGAATTAATTTGTCGGTGTAAAGCCGCGACGTTAAGACACAAAGATACCTATAAATGTATTCGAAAGCATGTTCGCACGGTAGTCTTTTAATTAGCCTAACACGTGCATAAAACGATACGTTCAGAGAATCGTGCAACTATCCATTAACTGGGAGAGCATTTTCAAGAATCCTCGAACGCGTACAAAAGTCTCAATCATACGCGATGTCTCTTTTTTCCAAGTTTCGCCGTAAACTGCTTTATATTTTACATAAGTTATTAACGTTTCGTTAAAGACCCCTCGACGAAGGTCCGCTCGTTGGAACTGCTTCCCGAGGAGACGTAATGGTGCTGCCCCTAGGGACATCGACGCGCGTTCCGTGCAAATTGGAATCGCTTCGTCTCGAGCCACGCTGCAGCGTGATAACGAAGCTCCAGAGTAGATATCGAAGCAAAGTGATTTTATCGTTGGAAAATCCGATCAAATTGCACGCTTGCTTGCGTATACTTTGCTTCATTTTCTCGCAAAAACTGATAAAGCATTGTCCGATCGGATAGTACGAAGTAACCGAACGAAGCAAAACAATTCCTCCTTTTTATCTAACGTTACGTATAGATATGTACATATATGCAACGCTGTAATTCCCGCATTTCGTGCAACTTTCGATTCCAAAGATTTCTGTTGATTTTAAAGCGTTCGATAGCTACGATCGACGCACGGATTCGCCGGATTTCGATTAACTCTCGATTCGCGTAGCTATCGCCGAGAAACACGAATCGGGCGAGGATAGAGACGGACGAAGACTCGCGACGTAAATAAGATTTCATTCGGTTGGCTGATCTTCCGAGTGTTCGTAATAATAGTAAATTAAAACGTGCGGCGACTCGAGAGACAGGGCCGTATCGATATTCGCGGCGGTCCCTTCTGCCAGTAAATTATTAGATACCGGTGCACGGCTATTCGAAAGAGAGGAAAAGGAAGATGAAGAAGAAAAAAAAGAGCCGCTGGTTGATCGGAATTCAAAGAAATAGCAGACCCAGAGGGTTTACGTCCGCCAACGTGCAAACTTTATACGCTAGAGTTATAAGTCTCTCTCGGTGAGTGGTCGATTAACCGGTCATAGCAAAGGTAAAAGGAAACGAAGCTTAAGATTGCATTTATTATGCGTGAATTCCGCAACCACACCGCAAAGGTAAGACGACGGGAAGCCGAAATTGTTCTGGCGGTGACCCAACCAGTCCGACGAGATAATCGAAACGAACCAAGCAACGCTCGAACAAAATCACGTTATTTTATTCCTTCCCTGAATCACCGGATATTCTTTAACACAGACTAGAATGCGAAACCGTCGCTATATTCTTCAATCCACGTCGAAACCACCCTGTCATCGGTACGCGTTATTCTTTCGTTTTTCCGCGAAAAGGATCACATTTGCGCCTGTTTGCCTATTTGCACTATCACTTTCAACGAGTAATTTCGGGTCGACGACTATGTTTGCGGTAGCTAATAGTCGGTGATTCTGAACGCTTTCGACGAAAAGGTCGAAGAAGGGAAACGAAATGGGAGGGAAGGACCGGGGATGGGTATGGGGATGGGGAGAAAGAGAGGACCGGTGCGTAAAAAGCGTTTAACGATCCCGGTGGTTCGGCTGCTGGCACGCCGTCGCCGCCGAAATACCCAAAAGCTTGCGCCCGATAATTTGTGGCTCGCGAGCCACCGGCGTGGAACCGGCCTCGGTGTAATTACCAAGGTAAATAATGCTCGCTGGCTGTCCAATCGCGTACCTCCATCCACGAATAAATTCGGCTGCGCATACGTGGCCAGCATGTGGAATGTCGGACTGCGGGCCTCGCGCAAACTACCTACGAGGAGATCGTTACGACAATCGCGGATCGGTTTTCTTTTACGGAACATTTGTTTCCGCGAGAAGAACACGTTCAAGACGATATGACGTCCAATGCCTGCGTATATGTTTGTCGCCAAGCCTCGAAAAATGCTCGACCGATGAGCAGTATCGTCGAACGCACGAACGAAAACGAAATTAAACCTGTTCGACGATTAACTTTTATGACACGAGGTATCGGGCGAGTTCGAGCTGAGTTGGAACGTTAAGAAGGCATCGACAGACCCGGAAGCATGCCGGTTTCCCACATCGGAAACAAGGAGTTTGCATAACGCGGCAGGCTGAAACTTTTGATCAAGGGTGGCAAAGTTTGGCCACACGGAAGGTTCCTCGAGACCCCGGAGGGCAAGATCGCCGGGAAACGAGGGAGAAAGAGAAACAGACAGACAGACAGGGAGAGAGAGAGAGAAAGGTTGACTAAACCGGCTCATTGTTTGCCCGGAGCTCGATTACGGGTTAATAATGTTACCGTGACCCCCGGCTTCGTGTTGGTGCAGTACCGGTGGTGGTTTTGAGGAAGACCGCTTTGCTCATCGACCGGACAAAGTCGCCGCATAAAGGAGCAGATCGGCCGATCCAATTACCGACTAGCTGTTTCTTCGTTCGTGGCTCGTTAGCGAGGAAAGAGAACGGGCGAGCTTAAGGCGAGTTCGTAAGACTTCCTCGCATCTCGCGCCCGGACACCGACGTCTCGAGTTACTCGGGATCTCACGCAAAAACCGGCCGCGATTGCCTCAGTGGGTCTTCCCGCGGCTCGTGCAACCCGCCCCGAAGGCATTATGGGCTCACGGCTAAGATTTCTTTACGAAAAGACGCGCGACGCCGCCACGCTGCACCACCCCGTTAACGGATTAACGCGGAACATCTCGAAAATACACCCTCTACTATGGGGTATTGGAAACGAACGTAAGACCAGCAGCAAATTCAACCAAATACTCGCTTACTTTCGCAAGATGCGCAGAAAAGTATTTAAAATTTAACGATTTGTGGAATCTATTTGAAACGTAAACGCTCGTATAACTCCGAGTTAACAACTTTTGGATTGCTTCGACGCGACGCGACGGTGTGTTCGCGAGAGAAGTCGAGGCGCAAGTTAAATTGGAGAAATACGCGAACCAGGCTCCTCGATGCTTAATTAAATGGAACCTTTAGAATTCTGAGAACGTTCAAAGGAATATCCGATGGTTTACGGTGATTCGCCGATGGAGAAATTACTATGACGATCGATCTAGCAAACTCTTGTAACAGAGGAAAGACGGGAATTTATGGGAAAAGTTTCGATCCTCGGAAAATTCAAGAAACAACGACGGTTTCGCGATAAAACAAGCTTCGACGGAGTACATGCTAAGAATTCAGGCGATCCTCTCGATACGATAGTACAATAAAATAAATTGTAAATAAATAAAGGTATAGATTTGGGTGGAAAGGCGAGGTACGTAGAGCCATTTGCTGTTATTGACCAAACATTGACGGTGTCGATCGAGGTGTACGGTCATCGAACGCAGTTTTTCTCGTTAGCGTAGATACGGTTCGAAATAACGAGATTTTGCTATTGACTTTGAACAGGGTTCGGTGCAGGAAGCGAACTAGCTGGTAGCACTGCAGCGGCGCGACGGTGATGAGCCGACGTGCCGAAGGGATTTCCATAACTGAGTCGACCGGACGCGGAGTTGCCTTGTCGGCCGAGCTGTCGCTGCAACCGGTGCAAGCGTGTTCGATTTTCACGGGTCACATCGCCGGAAACTTATTATTCTCCGATAGAAGAGACAGGGAGAAGTTATATAAAGGCGAAAAGAGCGACAGCCGATCGTCGATAGAAAACGACCATCGCGATAGACCGAATCCCGCTGTCAACCAATAAAGTTCCTTTTTCGATTCGACGAAGAACGCGACTTGAAATGTCCGACCGAAACAAGGTCGCGTCCTATTCGATGGTATAATTACGGTTCTGGACCGTACGATTCCATGTTCGCGTTGCTAGAATGCATGACTCATGAAAAAATCAGTTAAACACGAGCTAAGTAAACGATTAATAAACCCTATAACGTTCAACAGATGTTAACGTGTTTTAATTCGGACTTTTATTTGGACTATTCGAGAACGATTAAAAGGGGACCGTTCTTACGACGTTGTTTCGATAGAAACGGTTTTCTGAACTTTCTTAGTCGTTCCAGTGCCCATGGACGGTAGGTGGCCGTCGTATGTCCCATTGTCGAGGAAAAGATCACGATTTCGTGACTTGGTGAGCGTGGCTTCGTGAACGGTGGGCGTATCGATCGTTCGTTCTCGATGGCAATAAGATTCTTAGGTAAATCCTAAGCCGATGAGACCAAGTCGGAGATCAGCGAGCAAAGACCGAAAGGTTCCGAGGCAACGGGCTAATCCTAATTGAGTTGCCTTATATATGTATATAAGTAAAACCGGTCGCTTCGTTTTCCTCCTGATATTCAGCTACCGTCTTTTCCCTTTGTTCGAACCACTTTCCGACCGTCGATTCCTCTTTCGAGGCATAAACGCAACGATCTACGCGACGAGTCCGATCAACACCGTCGCGACCTAATTTGCAATGATCGTCGAAATCGTCTCTACTCGAAAAATGTATCCGTAACTTGGTCTGCGACGATGCAACGCATCCTTGGGAGACCATCGGCGTGGGCGCGGCGGTTGAATTTAAGGTCCAGGAAACGCGCGACGTTCGCGTCGGGTGTGTGATCCTTTGATCCATTGTCTCGACGAAGGAGAGGATAGGCGTCGGAGAGCCTCCGGGGAGCGTCGCAGTCGCAGTCGCGCCGACAGAAAGGCGAATTCTAATTTGACGAATGAGAAAGTTTCAAGAAGAGCGATGCCTCGAAATTCCCTGGTCGGTACGCGACAAAGGGCGTCAAAGACAACCAGCGAAATTATTACGATATGTAAAAGAAAAAAACCGGCGAAAGAAAATGCGCGGCCGTTCACCGAAGAGAAGTCTGCTAACGTCGCTCGTTCAAAGGAACGACGGAAGAAGAGGGACTATTACTGCTACTCTCTGTAGTCGAAACTGACAAAGCATCCGAGGAAGACATTCAAGGGAATCGTTGTAAACGTTGCTTCGAGTTTACGATGACCGATTACCTACGGAAACTTTACTCCGCCCGGGGAGTTTATTTTCTATATTGAAAGCAACGAATCGTACGAAAAGAAAAATCGATCGCCATACAGGTCGACGCGACGCGACGGCAGGTACGGCAATTCCTTCCCTCTTGATTGTAAGTCTCATAATCCACAATGGCTGTCGGTCACGGAACGTTGCGAGATTTAAATATTGAAGCAGTAAACGTCGTAAGTGGTTACTCCTCGATAATACTTTACAATGTTCGTTGTACACGATATTTGGTACAGTGTGAATTCGGACGCGTTCGAAAGATACAGTGAGTTGGAAATCGTATTAATAATACCACGTTCAGTTTAGGGTACGTTAACGAGCAAAGGATCAAGATTGCAGTCCAGCAGTCCGGTTACGTGTCACGAGCAAATGTTCAAATTTATATCGGCCCCATTACGCTGTCGATGAACCGAGTAAACGGAAAAAATAAATTTAGGAAAGAAGAGTGTATGGACGTTTCACGAAACTGGATAGGAAGGAGAATTACGGAGCCGCGTTGAAAAGCATCGTTGCCTCGCGATCGAGAGAACACGACACGCACCGACACGGTGCAACACGGAGGCGGAGAAGAACACGAAAACTTGCTGCCTCGTAATTAATAACCGTTCGAGCACCGTATATCGGGCGTGGGCGTTGCAAAGTGGCTGTCGTTAGTTGCTTGTTGAGACGGCGACGGCGACGGCGACGGCGACGGCAACGGCGACGCCTTGCTTTGCCGCCTTGGACTCGTTCGCACTTGAAACTTCTCCCGAGCGGTCTTTTCACAGCCTCCGAAACACCCCATTTCGTAATATTTTACGACTACGAGAACAATCCCGTCGCGATTATTCTTCGTCCATGGTTCCGCGCATCTTTTTCTCTTTTCCGATAACCGCGGGGCTATTTTCCGCGACAAACGGACGATTTAAGTTCCTCTCTGTTCGAAATTCGTATGAAATACGAAACTGGAACGAGTTACGAACGGCAATCGAAAATAAATTCCAAGGTTCCATAGAGTTTCGAATGTCCTTAGGGCAGTTTTTTCGAAAGACGAATCGAGGAAATCTTGTTCCCAAGACGAGGAGAACCAGCACGCGATTCGACTTTGGTGGCTTCTCATTTTGAAAAGGGACAAAACAGCGAATCGCTGGCCTGCAAATTGGAAGCGACCGGGGACGCGTAAGCGGCTTCCTCGCCAACGAGAACCGGAAGAAAGCCGAACGGATTCTGAGGTCGGGCAATTTCGCGTCTCCGAGAAGATCGAAAGCTCGATCCCTCGATCGGATCGATGCCAATCGGCGAGGCATCGGTGGCCGTCCGTCCGTAAAATTGATTCTGTTTTCATCGTCTCTCCAGGGCCAGCCGCGAGACGCGATATCTCGTGGGAACCGAAAGACTCCTACCTCCCTATCTCTCTTTTCCTCTTTTCGCCTCCATTTCTCTTGTTTCCTTTCCGTTCTTTCCCGCTTTTCTAACTAACCGACGCGGACACTTGGACGTTTTCGTCTTTTATTCCCCTTTCTATCTCTCTCTCTCTTTCGCGTTTTCTGTTCGTGACCATTGTTTGCTTTCCCGTCGTTTGTATCACGCTCTTCGATTCGATAAGAGTTGTCCCCCGTGACAACATCGCCGCACCTACCACCTTTCCAAAGTGCAATTTTTTAAACCATAACATTAGACACAATTGCATCGACTATTTCTTTCTTCTTGCTTGTTTGCAATACTTTTTTTATATCGAAGAAGACCCGCATAAAATATTACAATGTTCTCGGAAACTAACGGGGATATCGTCCGTGTCTATCCTCTTTTTTTTAATAAAATTTTTCACGACTGACCAGAAGATAAGGCAAGCCTTGAAAATTTTATTACATCAAGGCTGATATAAATGTTTTATTATTAAATCGAGTACATAGCATTTGCTTCGATTCTTTACTCCGTATATGTATTTGTACACATACATTCACGACCGCTCCAAGGATCAAGAAAATACTATTTAAGACCCGCACGTTCGTTATCGGCAATAATACGACACGGTCCTCTTACCGCGCATTGTAAGGATCGAAGATCGGCAATCGCGTTGATCGTAAGCACGTCGAATCGGTCGTACTTCAAGAATACGATTCTTTAACGAGAAATTATGCGATCGTGAGTTCCTGACTTTTTAATTCGAGAAATATCAGACCGGAATTTGTGAATTATAGCAGATCGATGATGGTCTAGACTGCATATCTATCGATTATGGGGTTGCATGAAATAATACTATAGCGACCTAACACGTTACAATGTACTTTACGAGAAACTATACTAACAGTTGTAACGACAATCGTACCGAGTTTCTACACGATCTACGGATGAGAGAAGTCGTATGAAGATGCTATACATACATATATGTACGTCGCTTGCGGATTTAGCCGACGTTTGTCTGCTAGACCGTGGCAAGAAGAAGATGTCCCGTATAAATACGGATTGGTTTTGCCGTTGATTCTGTAGTAAATGAAAATAAAATCGAGAAACGCAGCGGTCGACATGCAAGTACTGCGAATGAAGTTTCGCCGAGGCTAATTCGATCGGAAAAATTCCGTGGGGGTTAGCCCAAACCCCGTTACAGAGGGGCCGAGTGCCGCGTGAAACTTTTATTTTTCGTTTCGTGAGCGAGTTTGAACCGAGTCGGACGCTCGTCCATTTATATGATTAAATTCCACCTGATACGCTCTCGTTCCAAACTTTACAGACTACCTGAGAAAGGGATCGAGAAAATCGGGGGTGGAGATAGGTCGGACAAAGACGGTCGGAGACGTCTTCTCCGGCGCGGCGCGGCGTTTCGACGCGATACGTCGCTATCGAGATATCTATCGATGTGTCTGAAATGCCGACGACCATGAGCGATCTTATTAAATAGCACTTCGATTCGAGACTCGGATTTTCGATACTCTTCTTAAGTAATTCTTAACGAGTCTGATCATATTTTCTCGCAAGAATCGTTCGTATTTTATTATTAACGTATCGTACAGTGAACTCGGTACTAGGAACAAATATAAAATTTGGTTAATTCAGTTCGTAGCTCGATCGCCGTCCCCAAAGACAAGAGTTTCCAGTGAATACGTAGCTCGATAATTATTACATTTGCACCGGTGTTGCAGTAGGTTCTGAACTTGTGCGACACGATCGCAACACGAACGAGCAGCCAGTTACGAAGCAGCAATTTCTAGAGGATAACGATATCTGCAGGCCCGGAGTTGATAGTTTTCCTGGCACAATACCGCGGGAGTTTATCGCGTGCACGCCCCTTGGTTGCACTTTTCGATCTTGATAAGGGTAAATAATAATGCGGCGCAACTGGAATCGCGGTGGCATGTCCCAAAAGCTGGATGGGAAAGTGTTTCGTAATCGGTGAACTAGCTTGTTCGCGATTCCGGTATTTTAATTGCTCGAGAACACGAAATTGCGAAACTTTGTTTAAACGTTGAAATTGGAAAATAATGTTTTTTCCTTTTTATTCGTTTACTTATTTAAATCCTCCTTATTTATTTTTCACTCGAAACGAGTAGGTTCTTACAGAATTAAGAAATTATATTTTGGAGGATTTAGTTAGTCTTGCTAGTAAATGTTTGTCCCAACATCGATAGAAGGATCAAGGAGAAAAGTAGAGATATATCGGGAGGAACGTGGACAGCAAGGTACGCATAGAAAATTACAAGAATAAATTAGGTAAAGATAAAGTATGTTGAACTGGTTGCAAACGATATTTGAAATGACACAAGTAGGCACCTTCGTATTATGTAATAATGTTCGGTCGAACGAAACTTTGGGGGAAAGAAAAAATATTTCTCTGGAAAGGAAATGGTCCGTTGCAACCCCTCGAGAGAAAGAGACTCGAAAACGACGTAGATCAAACTCGACGCAAAGCGGAGCAGAGGGGGACTGGGTGTGCGACACGTCCGACGCAAGGCGCGTTATATTTTCTTACGAGTGCACTCGCCTGTTGCGATTTCCTGGGGCGTCCGCATCGGTAACGAGTCGCGTTACGGACAGAAGCCTCCTGAAACGAAGCTTTCCACGTAACTCACCGTCGAGAGGCCGGCCGGCCACTTTGCCATCGACTGCACTTCCGCAAAGTCGGATCCGAGTTGGGGGGGAGGTTCGAAGAGAAGAAACGAGTAATAGAAATGCGAAGGGGAGGCTAGGAAATGAGGGGAATCGTTGAAAAAAGGTAGATCAAGAATCGCTTGATAGCGATAGAGAAAAGATAGCCGAGGAGGAAGGGGGCGAGCGAACGACCCTCCTCGTAGCAACGATTTTAGCATATCGTTACTTCGGTACTCGAGTGCGGCTGCGTTTAACGACCGCGTCCGCGTCCGCGCTAGCCTCGACCCTCGTTCGTTTCGGCCAACAAAAAGCCAGCCAGCAACGACAGGACCCAGGACGCGAAGAGTGTTCGCGACGTATCAATTGGCGCGCTCAACGACTGATTTACGGCGCGATTTCTAGTATCGTACTCGCGAACCGCTTTCACGTTTCGATACAGTCAGATGGCTAACCGACACCGATTTTTCCCACACGACGCGTCTACCGACCTTTAACTTTCCAGTGGTTTCCTTTTTCATTTATTTCCCAAATCACCGGCCCTGTCATCCTGCACACTTTTTTTACCATTACGAATCAGCTCGTTACATTTTATTTTGCTAAAGAAACTCGAAAAAAGGTAGATGCGAGGGCATGTAACGCGCAAAGAACAGGTGGTCGCGGACACGACGATCGATCGATACGCAGTTCTTAATGTCTCTTTATCCCGGGGCGAATTTCACGGAGGCACAACGACGCTTCGACGCCTCGACGCGACGCGACGCAGGAAAGTAAGTTTTTGCGAATGAAACGCGGCGCGCGACCGCATCTTCCGCGAGGAATTACGAGCGAGCTTAGTTCAATATTGACCCGAGCAAACGTGTGGCGAATATTATTACACAATCTGCATAATTTCTGTATTCAGTCGGCGCTCCCTGAAACGCGTCTGTAATTACTTGGGCTGCCGTGAGGTCGTCGTCGAGGGTGCCGATGCGCGCAAACCTCGGGTTCACGGTGCGGGCAGGGGGTGGTGGCGCGTGTGCGGAACGGTGGATGGCCTCTAGAAAGCGGGAAGCGCGTGTATACGTTATGTAAACGGTGTATACGGGGTAATTGGAGGATCGTGCGCGTCCGAAAGGACCATTTTCTCGTCGCTGCGCTGGCGTTACTCACCAACTCGACTCAACTCGGACCGGGCCGGCCCGGTCCGGTCGCGGCTTACCGAGAATCACACGCGGCAACTCTCGCGCCGCCTTCGAATCCAGTGCCACTGATTCCGGGCTTTTCCGGCTTTACTCCTGGACATTCTGCTCTAGCTCCCTCCCTACCGTTCGGAGGAATTTCGAATCAACTACAATTTTAACCGCAATAGCTCCTCGAAAAAATTTCAATTACCTAATTCTCGAAAGGAAGGGAACACAACTAGATCTCTGCATATCGAACGCGATTCTAACCCAGACCTAAAAGATCAAGGATTCTTTAAACTTTGGTAAGAAAATTAAAAACTAGGAAGGATTAGCTCCTTCGTCTGCTTATCTTCGTGCAAAGAATCTGATCCAAAAAATTGTCGTTATCTTCCGTTTCGCACAGTTACAAATTAACTCTGTCGTTCGTACGTAACTTCCTCTCGCGTTGGATTTCCACGTCGACCAAAGTCTCCTCAATGGGCGGAGGAGGGACGTTCACCGTTACAATGGAGATCGTGAACATTTTAATTCATGAACCGATGAATTAATCATTACTTGCAAATGTACTCTGTCTAGAATGTCGATTAAGGCCTTGAGCTATTCTTGCCCGACTACAGTTTGTCATACCTTCGTCTGGAACCCCGGACGCACGATAATAAATTATAATAAATTCGGCGACGGGATTACGCGACAATTGTTGTTTCTCACGCGGCCGTTTCGTCGTGGAATCCGTCGATGTGAAAAATCCGGTAGAGCTCTTAAGGAAGCATCGACACGCGCAACAAATGTCAACGTCGACAGAATGTTAGGATTGGCGCGAGAATACTCTAGCTATTCCTTTGATCGGTTCAAGAATTGAACTTAATGAATCTAGAGATTTCGAGAGCGTCGATACGAGTATTGAAATCCTTGGATAGAAAAGTCCAGTGGGCTGTACACTTGGAGCTAAAGTAAACAAAGCTAGAGTCGTGAGAATCGAGTCGTGTATGCACACGTTTTTTAAATTTATGAACAACAAACCGTAAGAACCTGTGACGACGATAGGGGTTCGGGATGGAAGGCAAGTATTATTAGCAAACAAGTATCGAACCAGAGTAAAATACGTTGCAAGTATTAGGATTTTTTAAGTCTACGGATGAAGGGTTTCCGTCCCCATACAGAGGCGGTTTGAGAACGTTGTCCGTGATACATAAAATTTCCTTGCACGCTCGGAAAAGTTAAAAGAGCGTCTCGCCGATCCAATAAAATCTGTCGAACGAATAAAATTCCGGTGAACGTTGTTCGCAGATAGTGGAAAAAATTTGCATGCGAATGGACGAATATCCCGAGCAGGAAAAAGGGGGCGTCCTTTCTTTCGTTTCCATTCAGCCGATCGATCGAGCACGCGGAATACACGTTTAACGTCGATTGAAAGATCAGCCCGGCGATATCTGGCATTCTGGCGGGTTGAGAAAAGGGCCGATTCGCTGAAATCTATCGAGGAGTCCCCGGCATGGCACCGAGGACTTAATCGGCGAAGAGGCGGTTTCCGTCGGCGATCGGTCGCGACGTGGAAAGTACGCTGATTGTGAATCGAGCTGATTGCCCGAGTGCCGGCGGCGTTCAAACATCGTCCACAAAGGCGGTAATACCAGGGCCGAGCCTGTGGCGCCCTCCCTAAAACGATTATCCACTCGACGAGCCCTCGCTCAGGGGAGGGTTAGCCACCACGTAACGACGTATTGTGAGGACTTCTCTCGTCGGGAAAAGCCTGCGGGGCTTTCCTACCTCCGACGCCGGAAAATCCTCTGGGAGTATCCTCTCGAGACTCTGTAACCCCACCTCTTTCTCGCCAACGAATTCGTTCCTTTCGCTCGGTCTCTCTTTCACCAACTCGCTCTACCTCCGGATTTCGATCAACACCGACGCGTTGATCGCTCCTCTCGCTATTCTCGCCTAGATATGCCACCCTGAACAGGATCTTTTCGAGCCTCATCGAGAACCAAAGGATTTCGCCGCGTCATTCGAGAGGCTGCGCAGCCTCGAACCTACGGATTAATATCGCTTCTGTATTAGTCGATAGAAACGCCGAAAGCGCCGCGACTTTTCAACGATGTGCGAACGAGCGATGTTATCCAGTCTCTCTTTGCAACATCCACCCCCTCTCCCCAGCTCTGCTCGAGTTAAACGCAAACAATAGATAAGTACGATACAGAACCACCGATTCATTTCTATCCGATCGTAACCAATCTGGAAGAAATTCCCCGATATGTCCGCAAAGATCAAAGAAGGATTTTGCTTCGAACCAGGGGATCAACATGAGGATCGTTGTGGCGATTTTTGGCGAATCCGCGACACGCTGGATCCACGAGCATCCACGGGGTGGAACGGTTTTGAGACCGTCTCGTGGTGGAAGCTCGTTCGCCGGCAAAGTTTCACATACAGGTAAAAAGAGACAGGCTTCGGAGTCTTGGAAGTTTAGTGCGGGAAACTTGCCGCGTGTCTGTAGAAGGCTTGTGGGAAGTTTTGCATAATGCCGCGGAACGGTGCGTCGCTATAAATGTACTCTCGCGACCAGCGGAGAGAATTTAGAACTGGGGATGCAAATGTAAATAAAAGATCGAGAAACGATCCATCGACGGTATACCGTGCGTCTATGTTTCTTCCCTCTTGTTCGCTTTGTCCCCTCCGAATGATCATGTTGTACGACAGATATCTAGTTTGTTCTTGGTCGCACGACGGTGCACATTTTCTCCTAGGAAGGAGAAGGCACGATCCAGGGATATACTTAGACTCGTATCAGCCATAATAGATGAACGACGAGGCAATCGAGTAGTTGGCCATGCGAACGTACGATCGTCTATCCGGTAAAAGTAACCCTTCAACCCCGTCGCGTGAATTTCACTTCCGCATCGACGGCGCACGTTCTTCGTATATTCCGTGGACGTGTATCGGCATACAGCGGACTTTCAGAGCGCTGGGCCGTCGTTCCGGGCCGTCTCGTAAAATCTCTACGAGACGGAACTGCGAACGCGAAATACCCATGCAGGTACTACGAAAATCACCGTCATTATTCCACGACGAAGCGTTCCTGGTGTCCTTAAACCGTACAGAGATCGTGTCGTCTTTCTCGTTAAACTCGAGTAAGAAAATATTTGACCAAAACGGTGAATTACGTAACGAACGAACCCAACTTCCCCTGCGCGCTGCGCTCTCTAACGATACAAGTCTCGAACGCTATTCGATACCTACAGATAACACGATTGTTATTTCATTGAGTTTATGCATTGTGTGTACTTCTGTATCTACGTACCGACAAATAAATAAATAAATAAACGAGATCGATAAAATCAACGTCCGAAAGAATGTTTGTCAAGCTCTTCTCCGTTACCCTCGAATATCAGTGAACCGCTTTGGAAGTAGCGTACGTTAATGAAGCGTACCACGGGCTGAACACGGGTCCGGTGCTTGGCCAGTATGTACATGCCCGGCGGTTGTTAATCGTTCGTCTTCTTGCGCGAATATACAGCGGCAACTGTGCGTCGCCCCGCGCGCAAGAACTTTCGCCATGAATAGCTGATGGCTAATAAGTATTTCGCCGTAACGTTCGTGGTCGAACCGCGAATCCCTCTTAGCGGTCGTTGAATTAATAATGTTCGGCGACGCGTTTCCTAAACGAGTGACGTCGCTCCGGAACTAGACCTATTGGTTACCGTTTGGCTCCCGTTTCTATCCAGCGATACGCGATAGCAAAATATCGGCTTCGCTTCTCGAGTCCGCGAAGATAACAGCTGCGCGTTTCTTGAAATATTAAAGAGTTTCGTAGGAGTAGTAAAGAATAGAACCCCTTAGAAAGGTCGCGATCGACCCGAGGAAATCACGTCGCGGTCCCTCGACCACCGTCATCGATAGATTTGCGTACGTTGTCGCGAATCGATGTATTTCCATAGCTGCGATCACGTTTCCCAACTACAAGGAAGTAGACATTTTTATGTTATCTGTAACTATTTTCGGAAGACACGATATAATAGGTATCTCGCAACAATCGACGTTTAAAGGTCTCGTGAAACTTTTTTCCGTCGTCGTATAGCGCTCGTAGCACCTGTCGAATAATTAATTAAGCGCTTGTACGCGATACAAGAGAAAAACGATGAATTATCGCGGGTCGCATGACGCTTATGAGCTAAAGAAATGTCACACGACGTACACAGGGTGTTCGGCCACACCTGGGAAAAATTTTAATGGAAGATTCTAGAGGCCAAAATAAGACGAAAATCAAGAATACCAATTTGTTGATCGAGACTTCGTTAAAAAGTTATTAACGTTTAAAGTTGCGCCTATATTGAATTTTTTTCTCGAAAATTTGTAGGATTTCGGGGGCCTCCAAGTATCTTATCGCATAAAAGATAGTCGTGGGATCCATCCGTTGTATGCCTCGTGTTCTTTCGCATCTTCTGCAACGTGAGTTTCGTCCGGACCGCGATGCATTATCCATGTTTAATGATCAAGTTGATCGTTACGCGTCGCGTCGCTCGTCAGTTGTGTTTACAGTTCGCGGATACAATTAACGGGACCGATTTAAACGAGATCATCGATATGCGTTTAACGATGCAAAATGCCATTACCTCGTTTAAAATCGTCCGTTTGCACGTAATCATCGCGGCGCGTCTCTTGACACTACGGTTCCGCTATATTCGCAACGATCAAGTTTACGAATAATAGTTTTTAGCGTCGCATCGAGTATACGTAATTTTGAAGGGTAATTTGTACATCGAATAGAAAATACAACAGGTGGCGAGACGCGTGACGACTAGATAAATAGGAAAGAGGAGAGGCGAGTATTAACGGTGACGTAAGACATCACGCGATTGTCTTGTTCGTAGAAAACTTGTTCCCTTGGTGTAATTCTGTTTAGCAATAAGCATTCGCGTGCGAACCGATTGCGCTCGTCAGGGGTAAAGCGAGCGCGTTAATAATTCGAGCCGCCGCGGCGCTTATCTCGATTTAGCATGATATATCACGTGCTATACAAGGAACAAGCGCGCGGTAATTTATTCGGACGCGTACACGTACCGAGTCGCTCAAACGATAGCCGTTGTACATCTTACTCCCACGCGAGTGTTGGATTCGTCCCGCCAAGACCCCGTCCCGTCCTTAGTTCGGCTCGTCTTCTGTCCCGCTATTCTTGTTCGACCGGTGCGAAATTAGCGGTCGCAATTAGTCGCGACTACGGATCGCGATTATCATTCTTTCCAAGAAAACGCACGACAGATTCTTTTCCTCGCGTTTTCTTCTTCCCTTGCACTTACATTTCGTTTCCTTTGGTCGCGACTTGTTTCACCCCGCGTAGAGCCAGACCGGGCGGGATCGCGGCAAACGACCGCGTGGGATCTCTTCTCCCGAGGGCGACATAAACCCCTGGACAAATTGCTACGTGTGTTTACGTTAAATCGCTTAAGCGACTGCTGCACACCTTGGTTCGGTGGAAAGCGAGCGGTCGTAAAGGCGCGCGATAACCATCCACGAGAGAAGGCTATCGGCGTAAGTCAAGTTTCGACGTCGGGCCGCCTATCCTTCTTCTATGTATCTACGCGTCCTATGTGTATACGCGAGACAATCCTGTCGTTTTCGGAAACCGATCTCCGTTGCGGGATTTATTTACACCAACCCCGGTATCGGTAACCAACCGATTCGGAAGCTAGTTTTCCGTTACACCCTTCCTTCCCCTTGCAAAGACATCGACGCCTCTAACCTCGTTCCCGTGGTTAGATCCGATTTCACGTTCGAGCGGATCGACGGTGATCGACCAGTCGGAAATTCCATACGTTCCCGCGAGGATCCTTTTCGACGGTGATCTCTTCTTCGTAGACTGCGTGCAACCCGATCGGGTTCGTTGTTCGCTGGATTGGCCAGTTGCCGATCGAACAACCGTAACAACGAACCAGGACCAAAATGCACTTGCAACGAAAAGAAAATTGCTCTCCCGTGTTACGAACGCGTCAAAATTGCATCCTCGTGGGAACGAATTTTAATTTCTCTTCGAAAGATCGCGATCCACGATCGTTTCGATGGAAAGATGCCTCGTTCGATTCTTTATCATCCGGTCCGTTCCCCGACGTAGCGAATAACTGGTAAATAAGAGAATCGAAGGAGCACGCGTCTCGCTCGGATCCTCCCGTTCCGGAAGGAGGATCGTCGGAGATTCGCGGAAGAAGGCGCAGCCTCCGAGGGCACGAGCACAGGCCAGCACCACTACCACCACCACCAGCATCGCCACCGCCACCACCACCGCCGGCAACCATCTCCACCACCCTGACGGCGTCGCCACCACCACCCCCGACGACAAGGGGATGAAGAAGAGCGACGGTATCGAAGCGAGACGTATATATATGTATATATAGAGGTGCGCGCACGTCGGTAGGTTCAGTCGTCTACCGCGTGTCGAGCCGCGAGCATCGGGCAGCCAGCCAACCCTCTACTGCGAATCCCCCGTATTCTTTCGTCTAATTTTTCGATAGTGCGGGGGACTCGCAGCCATCGGCCGGTCACGTGTCTCTCTCATCCCCTCGTTGCACGCTCGAAAGCGGAAGTGCAGCCGACCAAGTGCGACCAAAACCCCTCTACCGTATAGATCGGTCATGTAATTTACAACTGGGACTAATTAACGACACCGGTGTCTCTATCCGACCGTTTCTTTATTAGGAACGTGAAACTAGGGGTTATCCCTAACAGGACTCGATAGGTACCCGTTACCTTCAAAATGAACCGACCTTGGATTCGATGCGCCGGATGACGGATCGATCGATCGAGTTTCGATGGAGAATCACGTCGATCCATGATTTAGACGGATCCAGAGACGTTGCTCTATCAGTGACGCGTGTAATGTTGTCGGAATTTTAAAAGAACGCGAGGATCGACGCCATCGATTATTTTTTATTTTTACTTTATCAAGATCGTTGATTGAAAAGTAGGTTCCAGTGAGATGTGAGCTCGCAGGATGGAGATGAAGATCAGTATACTGCTTCTAGCGCTTCTTCGCCTCGCCAGCACCCTTGAAAGTAAGGATCACTGATTTAGTTCTTCAATCCGCGGTTTAATCTTCCGAGACGCACAATCGGAGATAAAAGAAGATCGTTTGGTCTTTTTATTCGACCCATGTCTTTTTGCCACGTGTACATCGGTACATCTTACGCTTCATCTATTTGTCGATATAGATTTGTTTACTTTTCTATCTGATGATAATTACGCACTAATATAAGTGGAATAAATGTATTTAAAAATAATAATTAGACAATGATTCGTATCTTATCTTCGTTCCCAGCTTGTATCGACTTTTGATCGAGTTGTGTTTTTAAGCGTCTGCGGACGCGGGAACCTTTAGTTCAATGTATGTACATAGTACGCGAAGCTTTATGAAAAGAACGCCATACGTATAGATAGATATATCCGATATCGAAATGGGTAGCACTATCCGCTCGAGGAACGCAATGTCACAACACATCTCCAAGAGGATTTGAAGCGTTCGAATCTAAGCAAACAGCTTCGCCCGAGAGAGATAAATTTGCGGCGCGAATTTACGCGTGCAGGCTAATATTCTGCAAAGCCTCGGCTCGAAATCGTGACATGTTTTCCCGTAAGTGTGACAGCAAGGGTAATCGTCGTTCAGCCGGTCCTTGGTTTACTGCTGCTGGTCGAACAAGAGACGCGGTCGGCCGGCCGCTTGCACGGTAATAAAGTTCCGTCGCGATTCACCACTAACCAAAGACTAAGAGCGAAAGAGACGGTCCGCGTACACGAAGCGTAAAGACTAAGAGATCACCTAAGCGAGCGGATCCCGCTGACTGATACACGACGTAAAATCCCGCGCGCACTCGTTAAACCGAGCTTTACCGTTTCCATCGTTCGGCCGCCACTCGCTCTGCGCCGCTCTGCGCCGGGACGTCTAAATTTACCGTGACCAAGTTGCGTTTTCGCGTATCGCGAACGTCCGATCGCTGGATCGCGATCGTCCGACGTCATTTGGCTTGTTAACGCGGTTACGATGATCGAGGGAAAGCACGGATCCTTGGTTGGCGCGGTCTATTTTGCCCGTTCAATTAACTCTTTGCTCTCTGCGTACACCATTCGGCCGCTATGTCTGATCTTGCCCGGATATTCGCAGGATAACGATAACGATATAGGCGAATATAACCGTTTCGGAGCTGCGGGTGAATGCGAAACGTATATTAAGTTGACATCGATGGAAATTCCTATGCCCAGCTATCCGTTGATTCGGTGTACGCGGTACTATAATTCGAAATCTTTCCGTTATAGCCTCAAATACAGTGGCTCGTTCCTTGTTCGTAGATACAAAGGAGGAAGATGACACCGAGGAAGACGACGAGGAAAATTATCCGGTAGATGACTATGACTACGGTGACTATGAAACCGCGACGATAACTAGTGATTCCGGTCTTATCGTGGGTGGCTCGTTGCCAATCTTTTTGGCAGAACCCGTCGACGCGTTCGTCGTGAAAGGAAAACCGGCGACCTTACACTGTCGCGCGGCGCACGCTCTTCAGGTACGGAAAATATGCGATCCGAGTTTGTCTGTTAAAATTAACTCCGGTATCATCGACGCGTAGCTTGCACGAAGAAAGTAGCACGCTATGCAGCATCCATTTTGCGCTCGGTTCTTTGTCGCAGAAACAATGCGATCCGCGAGATGTGTCGCGAAGCAGAAACAAAGCCGGCAGATTGCTTCTAGTTTTTTGGTCCTATTTCGTTTTTCACGCGTCTGCAAAATAGGGTCCGACCATCATCGTCACCGTAATTTTTCACTCGAGCCTTATTAACCACTCGTGAAGCCGACTCAACGCGAACACGTTGAGCTTTTTTCACGCGTAGCGAATTACCCCGGCACCTTATTCCGCTTGGTTTGCAGGTGTATTTTCGGTGTAACGGTGACCGGGCTGAGCGGTCGCAGCACCAGGATTTTGTCGACCCTCGTACCGGAACGAGGGTCGTCGAGGTCGAACTCAACGTGACGAGGAACGAGGTCGAGGAGTACTTCGGTAGGGAGAGGTTCAAGTGCGAGTGCGTGGCATGGTCGGGACCAGGTCAGATTCGAGGGCAACCCGCCACGGTTGAGGTCGCTTGTAAGTTGAGAATTATCCAATCTTTCCACTTTTATTTTACTACCTTTCATCTTGCCTACATCTCTGTCCCTCATTTCTCTATCTTGATCCTTTTCTCGATGTTCGATTCATTCTGGTCTCGCGAGTCACGATTCCCGATCGAATACGTCTTCTAGCGTTCTGCTTTCACGTACGACGCAATTAGAAATATAACATAAGATTTCGACAATCGTAGTACATGACGGAACGAATAAACGTAACCAACGCGTTTATGTTATTATTTGTCAGTAATATTAATTTGACGTCTCACCGATAGAACAATCATTCGTAATAGAAAGAATCATTTTAAAAATACTAACGTAAAATGCATTGCTTTAAAGTACATTGGATTTGATAATGCTCCACAAAGAACAACGAGGGAGAGAAAGCAACGGCCAGATTTTGCACACCGATGGTGTCGTTAAGTGTGAAATTATTAATAGCGCAAGGGTGCATCGCCAACAGAGTTTTTTTTTTACCGTAAAAACGCATTACGTGACATTTAGAGACGTTAACAACGTATGGTTATTTTTGCACCAATTGATGAGCTTACGGTCGACCGAGTATAATTAAAAATTGCAGCGAGTTATTACAGAAGCTGCCTGTAAAGTAGCTACAAGTTCAGAATAGCACGTTACTAATGGAACTAATTTCTTTGGGTAAAATGCTTGTTAAAAATCGGTACATATTATATCGATTTGATCGTCGTTTTCCAGTCCGAGCGAAACGTATCGATAGATCATAAGCAGATTTATAATTGCAAGGAGAATACCGCCAAGCGATAATTTCTATTATTTAAATCATTGGAGAATTCGATTTGGTAGAACCGAGGCAGCGAGGATAAATTGAACGTCGCGACGTGTCGTTAGAAGCGAACGATCGTGTAATCGTAGCGTATTCGAATATATTATAGCTTCGGAGTGTAAAAGTGAGATTCGGTGGGAGGGATCGGGGAGAAAAAACGACCGGTAGCTACCACCACCTGAAATCGATCATAAAACGTAACTTGGTTAACCAGATTAGCATGAGCCGACTCTCGAACTGGTTCCGAGATACCCAACGTGAAATTCACTCTCGTAAGCTCGCTGTCGACTAGCCACCGCGAGGGATGTTCTCTTGTTTTCGCCGGATATTTCGTGACGCGTGAATCGAGTCACAAATCTAATCGATATTCTATTGTAAAGCAAACACCTACAGAATTGCTCAACTCCCTTTCAACCGTCCATTGTTCGGTCGACATTTTTTTTTTTTTTTTCATCTTTTTTTTTCGTTTTGGAAGGCAAACGCGTATCGCCGCCATGCAAATTGGCAGGGCAGTCTGTGAACCACACGAACCAGTGGTATTCAGGCCGCACGACGATGCGCCACGACTTTCAATTCTTCCGACTAATCTTTGTCCGCGTGTCACTTTCAACGGAAACGCTTCGTTTCGTATCGATGCGATCGTTACCGTGGACCACAATTGGTTCGGACAATGAACAAAGCTTTCCAGTTTACAAACTATTAATACAATTTCAAGATAAAAGAAATAGTTTGCGAATCGTTCGCTAAAAATTGATACAACGTTAAGAGATATTTCCAAAGGATCACATGAAAATTGTTGCGAATCGCGAGACAGACGTTCCTCGTTAGACTTTCTATCTCGTCGCTTTTGAATCGCAGGTTCTCTCGAGACTTGAACTCGCGCGATTCATTGCCAGCCTTCTTACGCTCGAAACGAAAGTGGATTGTTTTCGCGACAGTTGGAAACGAAGAGCAATTTTGGTTCGGACGCGTCGTGTAGGGACGCGGCTCGGCGCGCAAATATGCGAGGCAAACAGGAAGCAGAATTAAATCCGTATTTGCGAGCAAACAGGAAACGGTAGCGCTTTTGAAATTGAATACGGCGATATCGAGCGGACGGCGACGCAATAAGCGCTAAGAAACCGGAGAGACGCGTTCGATGGTAAGAATTAATTAAATACAGCGATGAGAAATCCATCTAAACGGGATAAAAATCGATCGTTGGTGTCTAGCTGCCGCGGAGGGAAATAGCAGATCAGGATATTTCGATAAACCACATACGCGTATCTAATCGTTCATTTTTTTCCATCGAGGATCGTATTAAAAAGCAGCCCGAGAGCCAGGCAGGCAATATGGCATCGGGTCAAAAGTAGTCTAGACGAGCATATAGAGCAAGAATGTAGCCGGTGCATCGGTGTGCCGCGTGTGTGGCACAGCTTACCGCTCTTTACGAACGATATAAAAGCAGCTATTTTTCCGCGTATACACGGCACACCGAATAATATACCATAGCCGGTGGCTGGCCGGACGAATAGCCAGCCACCCTTGTGACCGCGGATCGAGCAAATCTTTTTCTGGCTTTCCTAGTAGCAGCGCCGCTCGAGCACGGTACGTATATGTATAGACGCAGCTCGTGAAAGCACCCTTGCATTTATACACGCGGCCTAATATCGCTGAGTGCCCTACTCCCTCGCGTTCTGTTTGCCACGGTCTGTTCATCGAGCAAATATTAAAACTAAAACCACGCGTTGCCCTCGGACGCAGACCTGAAGAAGCACTTTTTGTCGCCGCCGTACTCGGTGTCCGTGGAGGCTGGACGGAACGCGGAATTGCGTTGCTCGGCACCGCTCGGGGTGCCACAACCCAAGGTCTACTGGTTGAAGAACGGCTCGCCTCTCGAGACGATACTCGGATCGACCGCACCACCCTCGCCCGTCCCGGACAGTATCCTGAACGAGGTGTCATCCGGAAGCTTCCTGCAGACCGGCAACGGACACCTGATACTGGGGGAGGCCGAGCTCAGGCACCAGGGGAATTACTCCTGCGTGGCCGAGAACATCGCCGCGAGGCGGGTCAGCGAACCGGCCGTGTTGACGGTTTACGGTGAGACCTTTTGCCAAACCCAATTTTAGGAAGCGATACATAACTCTGTTTCTTTACCCCGTCGAATCGTTCGATCCGCTCCGGCTCTAACGTTCCGGCTGTTCCTAACTCGTTCCCAGTAAACGGCGGGTGGTCTTCCTGGTCCGGATGGACAGATTGCAGCACCCGTTGCGGTCGAGGTGTACAAAAGAGAACACGAACCTGCACGAACCCAGTGGCCATCAACGGAGGTCAAACCTGTCCAGGGCCAGCCACGCAAAGGGTCGAATGCAATCCTTCCTGCCCCGGTAAGCAACAAATGCACGAGCATTTAATTATACGATTAATCCAGCTACGTGAAACGGTCTCTGACGCAGATCGGATCGTTTTCGTATCGACGACGGGCTCTACAAATTACACCGCACGGCCAGATCTAACCGTTACCCTCGTGGGCTGGTTCGATCCGATAACCGAGATTTAATCGGGATTTTCAACTTGACCCGTTGCTTTCAGCGATCGACGGCAGATGGTCAAGTTGGTCCTCGTGGTCCGCATGCGGTCCCGATTGTGCCAGAGCGAGGAGGAGATCCTGCAACGACCCCCCGGCGAGCAATGGTGGTCGTCCCTGTCAAGGCAAGGACGTCATCGTCGAGTCTTGTTCCGCGGATCGATGTAACGGTGAGCTCCAGCTGCGTTCTTCTCGTTTCTTTTCCCTTTTTTTCATTGTTCTCGGTGACTCGGCCAGCACCGAACAATTTATTACGAGCGAACGGCTGTCTTTGCTCTCGCGTCGCATCCGTTGCTCCTTGGTCGTTGATCGTTGATCGTTGATCGTTGTTCGCGGCCAAGAGGATACGATTTAAATTAATAATGACTCGCAAAAAATTCGGATCGTTTGGTTCGCGATTATAACCAGCTCTTTAAGGACTGCACCGTAATCGCCTTCGTTCGACCGATCGTCGGAGGTTTCGAATATTTTTTTTTTTCGAAAAATGATTAGTCGGAACGAGGAAGATTAAAGATGCGCGCGAAATAGTAGTTGTCGGTAGCTTGCAGCTCATCGACACGGTGATTAAAAGTGATCGTGTTTCTGCGTAATAGCGTACAACTAATCTATTGTCGCACGCAGCCCTCGGACAAGACGGACCTCGAGTATTCAAGGAAGGTAAATGCACCAAAATCGTATCTAGTTCGTGAAACGCGCGTCTGAAGCTCGGTTTGTATCGCAGCAGCTAGAACGATCGACCACAGAAGCATACTGGCCTTGTGGATCATTTTGAGCTTGGCTGCGATCTTTCTGGCGTTAACGACCATCTTTTTCGTGCGTCTAATGCGTCGAAAAGAAAGGTTGGAAGCTTTGTACGGAGTGGCAAGGCTGGACTTTCGTCGACCGGGTGACCTAGGAAAGTCGGTAGTCTCGAAGAACGATCGGTCAGCCCTCTCCGTCGACAGACGTTTAGAGCAAGTGATAGACGAGTCGAACGCGAGCAGAATGCCTAGGTAAATGAAACCCTGATCGATCTTTGTCCCCCGTTGAAAGTCGCTTTGATGATGTCTAGGTCTTGCTCGGAGCATCACTACGACGTGCCGCAGCTTTCGTTACCTTCGACGACCAGACCATCTCCCAGCTCTTCCGTGACCAGGTCCTCTTGTAGAAACTCCCACCGTGGCCGGGGATTGTCCGACAACGAAGAAAGTCGATCGTCCCGTAAGCAACGACCGTCCACGTTTTATACGTTTTGGTAGGATAGTGGGTTTGGTAACGTATTTGAACCATTAGGTTCCACGTGTCAAGGTAACGCGGAGACCACCAACGAGGACGACAACGACGACGATGACGACGACGACGACGACGATCGCGACGGCGACAGACCCGGAGGCGACAACAAGGGTCACGAGGACACGAGCGGCTTTATCGTGAGAGCAATAGTCGACGAACAAGGCGTTCTTCTCGTAGTCCCCGAAGCTGGGGTCTCCATGTCTGTCCCGGAAGGTGCGATTCCTCGCGGTCGACGGCACAGTCTTCATCTTGCAGTCCTCGGAGACGACTCCTCGAGGCCTGGTCTACCAGCCGGTTTGACTCTGTTGTCGGCAGTGGTAGCTTGTGGACCGAACGGTATCGACCTGGTGAAACCTGTGATTCTTCAGTTCGAGCATTGCGCCGAACTCAGGACAGGCAACTGGGAGCTAAGCCTTTGGTCGACGGATCTCGATACGGAGACACGTTCCAACGACTCGACTACGTCGTCCAGCAACTCCAACGTCGCGTCCGCGACGACGTGGCGCAAGATACTGACGTTGGGCGGCGAGCCGATTAATCTTCCCGGGCAGCCTTTCGCGCAGCTCGATCACTCCAGGGTGTTCCTGGTTACCGAAACACCGAGCGTTTACGCGGTTGCTGGCGAGAATTCTGCCGTAGCACCAGGACTAGCCGTGAAAAGGATTTGCGTGGCAGTATACTTGTCGCGCGAGCGAGATCACATCAGGTGTCATCTGATGCAGGACACAAAGGCGGCGTTCAAGCTTCTAGCGGAACAGGTTGTTTTTTTTTAATTTTCCACATTCGATATTCCTCTATCCTTATATTCTCTCTCAAAGATTGCGAGTTTCGTTTGGATCGAGTACGATCGTCGAGGATCAAATTTCGTTCGATCTTACGCTTCCGTGTATCTCGATCTGTTCAGGAGCGCCGATTAGGCGGGACTCGTATGGATCATGGAGTTCTAGGCTTGAGGGCGGGTGGTGCACCGCTTCGCATCGACCTCGAGGACAGAGAAAGCGGATTCGTGGAACGTCAGGAAGTGCTTCACCGTCGAATCTGGTCGTCGACGAGAACGAGTATACGGCGATCCTTCGGGATCGAGAAAACTCTCGGGGAGGTGAGACTCAGTTTCGCGCTGCAAGCTTGTCAATGTGGTTTCGAAGAAGACACGCTATTCCTGAGAATCGACCTGGATCCGATGAAGAAACATGGTTCGAGCGGAAAGAGGATCACGAAGACAGAGTCCTCGGTCGTTTTACGTGGGAAAAATTCTAGCAGGACTACCGAATCGGTTGTTCCCAGACCATTCAGGTTTCGTTAAATCTCCCTCTTAGAGTGTGCTCTGTTAGATTCCATTTACGATGCTAACGCGACCATATTTCCGTTCCTTAAAGATTTTCCAAGACGTTGAGGAAACAGCTATGCCAGTGCCTCGATCCGCCTAGCGCTCGAGGAAACGACTGGAGAATGCTAGCACAAAGACTACAAGTAGATCGGTGAGTTTATGTCTCGGATAGTTGCGTTACGAAAGATGAACTTGCGACCAAATCGATTTACGGGGGTTTATTTTTAGATACGTTGACTATTTCGCGACGAAAGCGAGCCCAACGGAACACATTTTGGATCTTTGGGAGGCGAAACACCAGGAGGTCACGGCTCTCACGGATCTTCTGAACCTCTTAAGATTTATGGGACGCGTCGATGCCGCCAACGTTCTAGAAAGCCGCCTCGGCCCATGGATCTAAGACATCGATCCCCACTGCCAAATGAAAATTCATCTTTTACAACGTTGCAATATCTTGTAAATAATGAGAAAACAAAACGTATACATATATTACATCTAAAAAAGAAGAGATCGATGTAGAATCATATTGTGTAGAAGCAGCAGCCCGTGTTTGTACATAAAGCTCGTTTCTAGCAAACATCTGCGTTGTTCTACAAATTACTTGATCGAATTTCGTCCTGCTCCAACTTAAAAATTAAAAACGAAGATTCGCGTTTCGAAAAATCCCAACTGTTCCGGTTGGTTTTCTTTCGAGTACCATAATCTTCCAGGTCCAATTGCTCTCGATGAATGGTCGATGATCGGGAATGTAAACGCTTCGTAGTACCCGGAGCGTCGAGCTCCCGTGTCCCGACAACAATGAGAGCGTCCCGGCTGCACGAAGATCGGAAGTTGCGAATGACGTTCGGGGCTATTTGCACTTGAATACCGAGGCCGCGTTCCTCGGACGGTTCACGAGGGCCGGAGGCAACCGAGCCGTAATCGCGCGTGTATTTAAGCGGTCATTTGGGTAGCGTTCGGGCACAGCGCGGCACGGCGTCGCGACGCGGTGACCGTTTCAGGTAGGCTTCTCCAGATATCGGTTCGTCCAAGAGGAAGGATACGTGGGATGCTCGAGACAATGGACATTATCGGGGCGAACGATGGAACGAGGGTCCTGGGATTCTGGCAGGGTTCGAGGAGCTGTATAGGTATGCAAGAATGCCAGCCCTCGTATAGGTATGTACGTATCCCTTTGGCTCTCCCTCGACGTTACTCTCTCAGCTTAAAGCCTCTTGCTCGCTCCCGCGATCCTGTTCCATGGACCGGTGTGGGGGAGGGTCAGCATTTAATCACAGGAGACCGGTGGTGGTAATTCCGTCGGACAATGGCTGTTGACCTGCGTCGCTAGGGATGGCGTACCAGTCCACCCTTTCACGCTAATACCATTGGATACGTTTCTCTTTGTCGGATGCTCGCGGCCAGACGAGCGTCCGTCTTCTTTCTTCGGTCGTCGCGTCGCTCGAAAACTGCTGGACCCGATCACGGAAGAGGGAGTAATCAATCGCGCGAGACACTGTGTCGCGTCGCTCGCACCATTCGATCGACCCACATTTCTCCCGGAAAATCAATCTATTCCATCCGTTGGCGAAAAATCGATTATCCGGATCTCCAGCACGCCGTTACGATGCGGTTATTGCCACGCGGCTCGAGTATCCTATATGCATAATCCACGTCAGAGTCGCATAAATTCCCAGGTCCAGAACCGTATTAATTTCCCGACTAATCGCGATTGGGATCTACAGGCAATTACGAGAAGGATAGGCCAATCAGATTGGCGGGCGTCGGTTCCGTTAACGCGAAGGGCCGCGCGATCGTCCAGTCACGCACACGCAACTACACCGCAACCTCCCGCCGCTCCATGCCGACCACGCGTACAAAATACCCGCGCAAGGGTGCCTTTATGAATCGTCCGGAGAGATATCGCGATCGAACCGCGTCGAAATCGATCTCTCCTCGTGCACGGTCGCTTCCGTACAAAGCCGACGATTCGATCGCGAATAAATTGCACGAGCAATTGCCGTAACCGTGTCTGTAATAATTGCTCAACTGCCTATGAATTATGTGTCGATGAGCGTTCAGTGACTTGGATTGTTTCGTACAACGAGTTGCATAACTACTTAACGTTAACAGCGTTAATTGGTTAACTACGCAATTATATTAACGAGTACTGTATAGGTAAATGAGCATCGATCGGTTTCAGTCGTTCTTTCGTTCGTAATCGCGATTACATGAATTTTCGCAATCGTTTTGCTTCCAATACCGAGTTTCGAAACAATTACGTAGCGAAAGGAAAATTGCAAAGACCAAGGAAGCAACAGAGGAATCCTCCGGTTGAGAAACGCGTCGTTGACGGTCGTAAGCGTCTAGAAGAAAGTAAAATCGTTTCGATAAAAATTTAAAAGAAAAATCGCCGATAGACTAACAGAAAGAAAAGCAATGCCATAAACAATGAACGAGAACGTCTGTAGAAGAGCGGCGAACCAACGTGTCCGGCCAGGTTTTTTGCGTCGTCGCGGAGACAAAATACATGACCACGCATAGTTTCGAAACAATTTCGACGCGGAATTTCACGACGTCTCTAGCTAAAAAGCAGTAAATTTTCCGCATATTTTGCACGGCACGCACCCAGGCATGTGTGATCTTTGTAAAAAATTACAATCTCAGAAGAATTCTTCAGCTATTAAGAATTTTATCAAAGAAAAACAAATTCATTGTTTCTGGAAAAGAAGGAGATTTTGGTAGTATAGTATTTTCTGGATATGGTATTTTAAGTTTGTCGTCTAGGAGATATTTCATCGTGTCGAGCAATACTTTTCATTTTATACCGATAAGTACATATGTATATCGTCGCTCGTAATAGTGCGCGGCGACGACGACTTACACAGCTATATAGACTAGCAACGGTTCGCGTGGTCTCGTCAAAATCTAAACACAGCACCAATCTGCATACATTTTCTTACTCGAGCGCGCAACACCCCTGGCAAGTCCATAAACCAATCCCCGTCTCCACCCCCGTTGACTTAACAAATTGCGATGCAGCCGGTTACGAGTCACCGAACGGGCATAAATAGCCCGCGATGCGACGCGACGCGACTCGCATCAGTTCCGGCTGCACCGTAAACCCGCAAACCACCGACGAATTTCCACGAAACGAAACAGTCTCGATGTTCTCGTTCTCGCGCGTGAACGAGTATCAATGTCTCTCGATAGGAGCACGTCTGTAGGTCGTCGTGGTGCGTTCCTTCCCCGAGACAGAATCTAGCTCGTTCGGTCGCGCGACATTTGCATGGGAACGCCCGGCCTTAATCCGCGAGGCAGCGTTGAATTATGCGAGCTCCACGATTTGCATAACGCTCGCAGCCCGGCTCGATAAATGACGATTCGTGGAAAATTGGCCTGTGCCCGGAATTTAATCCGTGGCTTAATTAAGCGAACTTTACAGCACCGACGAGAGCCACCGCAATTCTACTCCCGTTTCGTCTCCCTTCCGACGATCGTCGTCCTTTCAAGACGCGACACCCGGACAACAAATCCCCGGAATCTCTGTCACCACCGTCGCATACGTTCCTGTTAACTAACGTTCGACGACGAAACATTCTCAAGACCGTCTTATCGCCGCGTTATTAGGAGATCTTTATTGCGCGATACGGATTCAACGAGAAATCTGTCGGCAGTTTGGTCTTGGGGTCGGTTAGCAACCGTAATACGCGACAGCAATCAGTTGCGCGATCAACGACACCGTGTCAACGTTTGTCTCGTGCAACGAGTACGCGTCTAGGAACTATATGGACAAAAGAGCGGAAAGGAAAAGCCCTCCAGCGAATCTACCATGACGCGGCGATAACCGATATCCAGACTATCGCCGATAATTATACAAACGAAAACTGTGCTTTCGAGCTTGAAAATCCCAAGTACTAACCTGATAGGTATACATGTATAGAAGAAAGCCTAAATAGGTCCTTGTTACCATTCGGATAGACTCGGTTCTAGGGGCTGCGTTGTTCCCGTTTTTAGTAATCGTTGTTAGTCGATCGCTTTTAGTAATTCTGACTCTTAAGCTTCGAGTCGAAAGATCAACGGTTGCTTGCGAAAGGTCAGACCGGTTGGGATTGCATGGATCGAGGAGAAAGTCGAAGGGCGAAGTGATTGCGCCTCGTGTCTCCCGCACACCGCGAGCCCGCGACGCCGCCTCGACTGGCGCATACATTAACAGACGAAGGTGAGAGGGTAATTTGTTAATAGGATAAATTGCACCACCGCGGCGCTGCACCGTCGGCGGGACGGCTAGGGTGGCTGGAAAGAGATAGGTTCGCGACGGGGAAGACACAAGACGGGTAATCTGCTTTTGATTCCGCCTTAAGTTATGGGCCACGTCGATCGTACGTCATTGCCGAAACCACGGGGCGAACTATCGGCTGCGTGGAGGATTTATGGCGGGTTAGCGCGAACAACCTGGCCCCCGCGACTAGAGGAAACCGAGAGGAAAAAGGGCGACGAGTTGCCAGCGCTATTACCGTCTAATGACCGTAGTAGATATTTGCCTCGAGGATAAAAGGTGAAACCTGGACGATGCGCCAGTTCTTTCGAGTCATCGTTCGATCGAACAGAAACAAAAGTAAAAGATTCAAGTCACAACGTACATTTTAATAGACTTGGTTCGGAATATCTATTCTTAATCTGTTCTTTTCGTAAGTAAATTTTCTCCGACGGTTTCGTTTGCGATTCCTTGCCGGTAGCAAGCCCGATCTAATCGGCTACTCTTCTTTATTGAACGCTGTATCATATTAACGGATTGCTGGTATGCCCTCCGCCAGCGACTATCGCATACATTGCGTCAGTTTAAACTTTAAAGTTCCGTGCACGTGCATGCTAATTCGTTCGCCTTCGTTCCTCCTTCATCGACCACATTTTGCCCTGCTCGCGGGATCGCCCGTCCAGATAAATGTTTTTACGGCGGCCAAGAAGAGAGATCGCGTACATCGTTTCCGTCGCTGTACATTTTTTACCGTTGTTCATGGTACGAGGATGTACACCCTGACGGTTTTAGTACCGTAATCGGTTAAACGATAGCCGCTTTAAACTAGATCTTTTGTAGTTTACTCAAAATCCACGTACATTGGTTTACGAGGTTAGCGAATTAACCATGGGAACTGTAATCTACTGGTAGTTCTTCTTACGGTATAGGGTGATTTAAAAAATAACTATGATATTAAATGCAACTTGAGGAGGTGCTATTCTATTACTAAGGTGTTCTATCGTTCGCGGCAAGAAGGTTAGAAACCGCTCTAAAAACCGAAAATGACTCGGCAACCTCTCGACTGCGGTTCGATCGACGACTCCAAAAATTGCATCCCTTATCGCGGTGCGATCGAATGCGCCCGGTGCAAACTTGAACGGCCATCTCGCTCGACTGCTATACGGACACTGTTCAAGGTGCCGCTATAAATACGGCAATAAATCGCCACCATAAATCGTTGGCTTTGTTACCGGTGGTATCGATATCGTTGTCGCTACGCTATCGAATCCAGCTTGAATCCCGAACGGCGTCGACGACGACGACGTACAGCGACAAAGAGGCTGCCACGGAGTGGCGTTGTAGAAAGCGGAAGGGGATCGAGAAGGAGGGAAGACGGACGGGAAGCATACACCCCCGCTACGTGTAGGAGGACGGAACGCATGGCCGTGTTTCCATAAGAGGCTGCGACGGGGGAGGATGCTCGATAACGCTGTTGTTAGCTCGAACGCAGACACGTCGTGCCGCGTGTATCGAGACCTCAAGGAGTCAGCCAGATCGGGCCCCTTGATCTTGTTAGCAGATAGGACGCGACCCGATCCAGACCCCTCGGTGCACTCCACCTTCAAGATCGTCTAGCGGTCGGGCCACCTTGTCACCGATTACCAGAACATACGGTGCTAGCAATCTCTGGATCTAACTAGCCTTTCCTTACAACCAAATCTCCGCGCAAAATAAATATAGATTCGTCTTGATCGACACTTAATTCGTTCCAAAGTTCCAAAGTTTGTGCAACTTGTGCAAGCATCCTAAACCTGACTAAACGCGTTCCTCGTTCGATGAAGCATCGATGCGACGCGACGCGACGTTCCGAGGATGTCTCGATCGCATTATCTTTTCTGGGAGCGAGCGCGCGCCGTGGTAGCCTCGCGGTATCGCTTTTTTTCCTCCCAATCAGATTTGCATGGACTCGCGACGGTAAGCAAGACTGGCAAGACTCGGCGATACCGCGAACAACAGCTTAATCCCTCGAATACAAACGAGAAATTATACAGGACCAAGCACGATTAACGTTCTGTGTTTCTTACCGAGAAACCCGACGCATCGGGTCGAAAATTTATCGAACACCGCGCTTGGTTTCGAATCGAGCGACCTCGACGATTCATTTTCGCGCGCCGTCGGCCAACTCTTGTATCGCTCGCGAGCCATTCAGCGTACTTTTTACCATATTTAATTCGGCATTCAAGCGTTGCCGCGTTCGTAGCTACCGACTGCACACGTTCTCTCCAAGAAACGTCGTATTATCATACCGAGGAGGCACATTCACCGCCGGTCTATGGTATTCTTTCGTCTGGCACAGATTTCCATGTTTCGCGGCTGGAGATCTACTACGAGGAGAACCACGCGATATCGCCACCGACGGCTTAATCCCCTGAATAAGAACCGATAAATCGTGCTTCTTTGGAGACGCGGTTTCGTCGAAGATAAAAGAAAAGAAAGAATGCCGATTCAACGTTAAGCCCACGACGCGTGTTTATCTTGCTTCGTAATCAATACACTTTATGTGTAAGTAACGGTGTCTAGAATAGTTTCTTTCTCAACGAGAAAGTTAAAAGAAGGAAAAATTGTAGTAAACCAAGGAAGGAAGAGATTCAGTAACTCTATTTTACGTATCGTCTTTTGGAATAACTTGAACGTTCGGTACAAAGACTTCCAATTTGTCTCTCGCGTCGATATCGTTTGCTTGGACGCGCAACGTCTCGTCAATGCCATATCCGATCGATGATTCGAACAAAGAGTTTGAATTCTCCGGCGAATTCGCACCTATAAATAGCAGCGGAGCGTAAACTCGAAACTCGAACCTCGAAACGCGGTACCACGTTATCGCGGAGAATTGCCGGACGCAATCCGGGCGATCAATCACCTCGGACGAACTCGCGGTTCGTAGGCGTGTCCCTGCGAGGGTTCCGCAGATTACGCGGACCGGAAAGGACCGAAGTAAAGTAAAATAGGAAGGTAGAAAAAAGTCTGGAGTAAAGGGGTGGCGCGCGGCGGACACGGTTTATTTACGACGTTATTTCCGAGGAATCCAGCGCGCGCCGGTGCAGGCTGGTCGCGCGGTGGCAATTTGGTCGCTCGGCCGTGTTGGTCGCTCGCCGGGCCGATGTAAATGCAAATACAAATGCATTTAAACTGGCTGCTGCTCCGTCTCTCTCTCTCTTTCTCTCTCTGTCTCTCTCTGTCTCTTTCTCGGTCTGCACGGAGCCGTAACCGTTAATCCGTGCAGCAACTAACCGCGCTCAAATGTGTACAGGAACGTACACGAGGGCAGCCTTCAACGAGAGCCCTAGCTCTTCCGGAGCTGACGGTCCGATGTTGCCTCTTCTTCTTCGTTATACTAGGCGACTCTAACTACGCGGTTGGCTTGGCTTCCTTTTGCCCGAACACCGTCGCTCGCCTTTCCTACCCAACGTGCCACGGCCCGAGCACCCGGCTAATTTCTACCCCGTGTAGTTTGTCATCTTAATTAGGCCTTTTAATGTCTTGTCCGCGGCGGTATTCGCGGACAAGTTGTCGCTGGAACAATATTCTCCGAGTACAAAAGCCTCCTTGTTATTGCGACGCTGCGCGGCCTGGCCCGGCACAGCGGTACCACGTTACTGATTCATTTTTACGGATAAATTATTTATCGGTGACTCGATCGATCCCTTCCGAACGTAACGATCCAATTAACGTTCGACAGAAGGGATCGTGAAAAGTCCAAGAAAACCGTTTCGCTTGCTTCGATTCCGGGACTTGGCTAACGAGACTTGGAATAACTGGGGAAAATCTGGCAGACGTCAAAAACGTACGGTCATCTCGTTGCGTTTTCTGAAAGAGCTTTTCATCCAGAGCGTGGAGTATTCGGTACCGAAACGCCGGAAAGAAACTTTCTTTCCCTTTCATCTACCCCTGAATCGGAGCGGCGCGTCGACGCGCTTACGCTTCCCTTCGACGTAAGAATCGTAACCAACGTGTCTGTCGACGACAGGATAAAGAGTCGCACCTACACGCGCTCGCTTCGGGTCCTTCGATTCTCTGGTTTACGCCCTCGCTCACCCTCGCGTCCTTCCCGGTTTTGCTCGCTAGGCATCCGGCGGAGACCAGACCGTTCGCCGTCTTATCAGAGGGAAGGTTGCGCAGAGATAAGGCACGTCGGACGCGCCCAGCAGCATAAATTGTTTCGAGGGCACTCGCCGATCTCGCGACCGATTCCTCAACGGAACGAACCAACTACGGCTCTTTTCTACACGCGCGTTACGTTCCGTGTGTGTTGTATGCACGCTCGTGAGCAAACCAAAGGGGTGGCTCTTGCCCTTGGCAACCAGAAGAGTCTCGAAAGTTACGGTGCGTGCGATTACGGGAAGCGTCATTGTTCAACTTTGCTTTAACCAGGGGATCCAAGGAGTCGCGCGATCGCTAAACGCGTTTGCGTTTATTTTATCGATAAATTAATCTGCAAACTGGTCGTTACGTTTCGACACGAGCCAATGGATCTCGTGGATCTAACTTGTAAAAATAAACATGAACCGTATTGTTTTCTTCTTCTTTTTAGTCCGGTCTAGTGCCTGTCAACGTCGGGCTGGTTGCCCCTTTCAACAACGCATTCAACCATACTCGAAACAATCAATGACACTCGATATCTATCCGATATCTCGAGTCATCGTCGCTCGTAATCGTAGGATGGCTTTCGTCAGAGTCACGTATTCGGTCCTCGAACCAGTCGTATATTCTCGGAAAGCCAAACAGCGTCGCCTCGAAAACATTTCTAAATTACGTCGACGCTAATACGCTTGATACGACTGTTTGATGAAACATGTACGCTTGTATACTTATACGACGGCGGTACCATCCTCCTTACATCGGTACTGTTAATTTATGAACGGGGCGTCGAGTGTCTCGTCTTCGCTAAACATATTAACTGCGCGGGTTAGTATCAACACCACGAGAAGTGGTATATTTGTTGTTGGTCGTTCGAGTGGAGAAAAAGGCTCGTGGCGATGAAAGGGAAGCCAAACGACGAGACGTCGATTCGAATAAAGTTTGAAATTTTATTCGGTCCTCGTCGTTGCGGGCATCGGTGTTGAAAGAATAGGGTGAGGCGAATAGACAAGGGTGGCAAGGCGAGTTCGTTAGCCGATGTAATTTCAAACTTGCTGACTGGCCGCGAGTATGAATAGATTCGGACGGTCGCAGGGAAAACGAGGAAAATCGACTCGCGAAAAAACCCTCGTGGTTATTGCCGTTCCGATATCTATAGCCTGCCAATGGATCAGACCTACGACCGACCGTGCAACGTTTTTTCTTCCAACTGGCAGGTTGTTCGCGCTCGACTCTCATTCGAACCCTCCACCGAAACCACTCGCCCTTTCAACAGACTTGGGAACGTTCTTTTCGAAAACTTTTTTCCCCCTTGCTTGGTCGTTGAATGGCTCCAAGATTTTCGTCGACTCGTTGGAAACGCTGATGTAACGCGATTCGGATGAAAGACGATCAGCTTCTTTGGTGGAATTTCGGTAGACGGATCACCGCATCGAATGATGGGACAATTTCCGAACAAGCTCCTTAAAACAGCCTTTGATAACGTCTCGACGACAGAGAATCGTATCGTGTACAGACTCTTCGAACACACATTTACCGGTCGTGTCTTTCGACGTCCAAAGTGGATGAATTTCCAGATAGATCCAGTTAGAGTGCGCAAACATGGAATTGTATCACTTTTTCCCGATCGATAAATCACTAAAATGCTCGAGAATTTCAAAGTTTACGATCAACGATGATAAAGGTTCGCGAACTCGCATTTAAGCCCGATCGTGATCGACGATGAGATTAGGCTAGATCCTTGTCCGGAATCGGTCGATCGATAGTCGGTACCATGGGAACGTCTGTGTTACAGAGACAACCACCTTTGCATTTAGAATCCGGCTATAGGCGTGGGCGACAAACAGTCCGACTCTCGGAAACCGCACGGAACACCCAATATGCGATAAATTGTCTCTGACAACTAGTTCTCCAACACCTGCCAACACGGAACGATAATTAAATTTGGCGCTCGAATTAATTCCAATGTTAGCCATGTAGCTTCTGGGACGGTCGACTCGTAGATTACGCGGATTAAACATCGTGCTTTGCCCGGAAACTGTGTGGATTTTCGTCAGAAGCTTAAGCCTGAGTTATGGAAGAAGAGATTCTCGTCGTCGACGATTAGAGACGCGTCAATGGATATTTCGATTGAACGATCGTTGGCGACTCGAATCCTTGTATAATACACTTATCGATCGTTTCGGATCGAAAGAGAATTGCTACGAGGTTAAGGAGGAGGCTCGAAACACTCAAAGTTTCAGAGAGAAATTTCGCTCTCGTGGCGTACTTGCTGGCGCAACTAGACCTTTTTTTTTCTCTCCGTAGTTTGAGGCGCAGCGTTAGCACGGTGGTCGCAGGTCAGAAACACGGCATAATATCATGGCTGCTCGGCCGTCTATCGTAACAGCCTGCCGTCACGAATCCGTCGTTTCGGAAAGGCCTTCATCCGTGTAAAAGCCTCGGCGATTCGCCGCTAATTATGAGTAACGACACCCTTTAACGCGCTGCAGCACGCCAACGACCCTTTCACGTAGACACCCCTGACGTCCTATTATTTTTTTCGCTACAATTTCTTCGACTAGCCGGCATTGCAGGCCTGACGAAGTCTACTTTGAACGTAAATTACACGCTGTCGCTAAAAGAATCGTTAGGGTAGGAATCCCTCGTGCGCTCGTGCGCACAAGACGCCAACGATTTCTTTCCTTAAAAATTCGACTTTCGAGAATTTAACCGTGAAACAAAGAAGACGATTTCTAAAGGCACTTGGTTACCTCGACAACGACATCACCTATCGTCGACATCCGCGGAAGGCCGTAACAAAGGACACGCATAAAGAGGAATATTATTCCTGCTGGGCGTAATCCTAGGGGAGAGTGCGAATATTTATTACGCGGACCACGCTTAAAACGGCCAGCTAAAGTGAAAACAATGGCGGATTTTCTGGAAACTGACTGGTCGGCCGCGAGTACGCGCCAACTAGCCTGATTTAGGGCACACGCTTTTTCATCCGCCCTCCCTTTCCCGTTGCTTTTGTCTTTCGTACTGAAAAAAGTTTACCACGCGGATGGAACCAGCGACATAGTTGAAAACTGTTGCCGCGGTCAAAATGGCTGAATGGGAACAAGACCTGGATTAATAGCCGGTTGACTTTTTAACTAGCCTGCAACTTGGTCGATTAATATAACCTGTCGTCGCTCGAGTAATTGTCTTTTTCTTTTCTTTTTTCATCGATGGAGAAAGAGGGGACGAATAATATTGTTCGAGGAGTTTCGAGTTTACGAAGGTGCTAACGAATCTAGAAAATATATTAGACAAAGTAGCGATATTGTGCATAATTGCATCTGTAAAGTGTGTTGTTTCGTGAAGCGAAACGGAAGCAAGCCTGATAATCTGTCTTTCTAATAAAAATTTCATCAAGATCGAGAAGGTAAAATCGCGTACGGTTCATCGGGTGGTTCGCGGCAACGAAATCTGTCTGGCGATGGAAACAAAACGCGAAAGAAGACATCCTTAGTCCTTTGTCGTCTGAAAGAGGCTCTTGATTCCGCCGGTAATACGGCCTGGCTGCGAAACGGGTATTCCGCACGTAGCTACAGCCATCGTGCTTTCTGCTCTTTTGCTCTTGTTTTAAAATATTTGGGCTTTATGAACGCGCCCGCGGGGTGCATAAATTATACGGCGTTCCGTGGGACAGAGACGCAAACAGGAGTCTCTAGAAATATAATGTCCCGCCGGCTTTTTCCCCCAGCGGAAAACACCACCGATAAAACACACAAATTGCGGGACGAGAGGCACGACAGAAGGACTCGTCCGATGAGTTCCGACGTCCTATTGAATATTCCTTGAATACGTTTTCTCCTGGCTGCCTCTCGCGTTCGATGTCCTCCACCTTTCCGCTCGTATCTTTCTTTATCGTTCAAGAGCAACCGATATTCGACTTGCGAGACCACGTGCCGGAGGAAAGATACAACGACACGACGTCGTAAACGATCTACAAGATATATGAACTTTTTCCAATAGCGGTGAAAGACATCGTGTACACGTATACGTGGAAAAACTGTACGCGAGTTGTACATCGTAACGCTAAATTAAGCGGAAACAACCGTCTATACATTTTCGAAGGTATAAACCCAGCAGAACGTTTGTACGATAGATATTACGGGTAGATACCGACAAGCGCGAAACAGCACCGGGAACAAAAAATCGCAGTTGGTTGTTGCGAAAAGAGAGATGGGCTGTGGGACGTATGCGAAAACGATCGAAACGCATTTATCTTCGTTTTAGGTGAATCGAGTACGAATAACCGATAACCTTCGTGCACCTGGGATGTCGATCCACTTATTTCCGACAACTCGACAGTTACAGCGTTGGATTTTCGATCGATACGACGAAACACGCTCGCCCCGTTGACGAGATCCTTTCGTTTAAACACGAACCAGAAAGTTACTCGCGTCGACAAGGATTTTCTACTCCTGCGACCTTTTAATATAGTATAATTAATAATTATCATAGTGTTTGGCTATTAATGGAAATCTAGAATTATTTCAGCCGAATAGTTTAGTTCGAAACAGAGTTGGATAGACATTCTTCGCGAGTACGTTTTACCTTCGTTCGCGTTTGGTACATAGGCTAGGAAATATTTCGGATGCTTCGAGGAACAATTAAACGGGGTTAAAACAGTTGGCGCCCCCTTAGCTTCGTCTCGCTTAATTGTCGTGTCTTTTTTCGTAGTTGTCGCTTTCCCCACCCCAAACATTCTTTGAAGACTCTGGCCAGAATTCGCCTTGTTTTATTTGAAGCGACCCGCCGCGGTTCCTTCTGTTCACTCGTTTCAGGGACTGCCAGCTCATGCTGCAGACACGGTTATGTCTCGGAGATATTTTAATTGTCGTCTCAAAGCAACGTTAGCCTCGATGCGAGAATTCTTTGTCAGCCGCGTGAAATATGAGGGAACTTGACGACTCGCTAATAACCTTCCTGGCAAGTCGTTCGAGTCAAATTTAAAGTTCGCTGACCTTAATTCTTTAACAGTTGGGAATTACGTTTCTACCTATGTACACGTATTCGTACTTCCTTTCTACCGTCTAAAAGTTTAAACGATACAGCCGCATAATGTACTTAAAACGCGATGCAGCGTTTCAACTGTATTTCAATATTCGAACGAAAGTGACGGAATAAGTAATTCGAGGGTGGCGAGCAACAAAAGGAATACTAGAAATGTCGCGATGCAACAGAGCTATCGTTTCAAACACGACGCATTTTGATTTCCGGGTCTCGGATGTCTCCTCGAAGAAAGAGGGCGAATTCGTGAATTTATAGATCGAATCGAAGACCAAAATGGCGACGATGGTCGTCGAACGCAATTCTTTGAAAAGCACCGTCGAACCACGTTATTAACACGTTCCTCCGAACGACTTAAATTGTTTGCGTTCTCGACGGACTCGGTTGCAAAAACTTTTCGTCCAGATTAAATTGAACCTCCACCGTTTCGGTGAATTATGAAAAGAAACGAAAAGTTAGGGACGAGGTTCCAGGCGGAATCGTTTCCGGACATTGCTTCGAAGAGAAACGTCCAATTTCCACGTTGAATAACAATGAGAGAAAATATAGATTCGGTGATACTGTTAGGTGAAAAAAGCAAAGATAGAATAGAAAACTAACAGTGTAGATGTAGATAGGTGTCGAGGATGAGAATAGACCGTTTTATCTAAATCGTTGGAATCGATACGAAAAGACACGATCCCCTCCGACGGAGGAATTAATAAATAATGGAGGACCGAAGTCGGTTCGATCGAGCTTCAGACGCGTTGCATCAAAGCGTGCGTATTCTTTAATAAAGGATAGAATGCCGGTAGACATCGGTAAATAATACAGGACGCTTTCTCTTTCCAGGGATGCGTCGAGGGCTCCGCGAGTATGGATGATGTAGTAAACTCTACAGTTATTGGCACTCTAAGCGCAGGTGTTCGGAATGATTTCTCCGGGGATTCAGACAGTCCGTGAAAGCGACTCCTTGATTCTGGTTCCGACGGATTCTACGGAGCATGGGGAATCAGACAGAGAGGGATTAGTTGACGGCTTCGAGAATCGACCGTGCAACAAATAATTTAAACTATCGGTCTAGAATGTTCGAGTTTTGTAAAACTTGCGCCCCGATAAATTTAACGGAGTACAGACTCGCGCGAATTTTATGGATCAGGATTTCCCAATAATTATTTTCCAACGATACCTTTCTAACCGAGTGAAATCAGTTTTACAGACAATAACACGATCAAATTGCATCGTGAATTCGTGTTTTACCGAGATCTCGTGCGTTACCATGATTCGATAGGAGTCATGATCGAAGGAACGCGTAGGTAGGATTTCGAGCAACGACATTATTGTTCGAACACACAAGGACGATGTAATTTCGATGGATTCGTTTTCTCGGTTCCCCTTTAAGCATGCCGGGCGACAAAGGAGAGAGGAAATACGTAGGTGGTAACAGGAACTCGCGAAGAAATAGCGTGCTCGTCTCGCACCGGTTTTCGGTGTGTCCATCGTATCTACAGAGGAGTCCCCAGGACCATAAATTCACAGCATGCGAGCTCCGGTGGAACGCGTCTTCGTAAAATCTTTGATCGAAGATTGCTCGTCGACTTGTTCCGCGCGCGAAAATAATAATTAAAGGTCCGTCCGGTTTTTCGTTGGCTCTGTAATTGCTTCTCGTTCGATTGAATTTTATTTAATCCACCATGGGGATTCGATCGCTTTAAATAAATACTCCCCCTATTCACCGATAAAATAGTGGTTTCCGCTGCGTTACTAATTGCTGGAATCGCGCCGGTGACGTTCGAGTGCGTTCGACGCGGTGTACTTTATATTTTTGATCCCAACAGCGGGATTTAAATTGTCGCGAACAGGTTTTTGATGGAAGCTAACGAGCACGACCGGGATTATAATAGTAGGGACGAATCGTGGAAATAATCGCAGGAACATTTTTCGGCGGACGACAATATATAAATGTAAATTGCAAAAATTCGAATGTAAATCCGCGGTAACAGGTAGCGAGACGTAAGCCCACGAGGGATTACGATAATTTATTCTCGCTGCCGTAGGGTTAGCTTGTTCCCTGGAACGAGATAAATTCGTGTCCATTCCCGGCCGCACTTACAGCTATGTACGTACGTCCAGGCGATTCGCGTCCTCGTTAAAATTCGAAAAATCGAAAACACTCGGACTAAGTTTAGGTAATGTATGCGAGTGTGGAATTAGCAAGTAAAGGTAAAAATTAGCTGCGATTCCACGTCACTCGGCGAAACCGAGCTCGTATATTTTTCCTCGTACAGGTGTCTTCCCGAAAGATATGTTTACCAACCCAACGGCTCCCTATCTCTTTCTTTCTCTTTCCCGCTGGGTCGATCGATCATTTCTCGTACCAGCTACAATTTTACCTTGGCCAGAGAGGCGAGCGAGCGCGCGCGTGCCTCGCGGTATTTTTCATGCGGAGCGAAATTGTTTTCGCGCGACCTGCATCCTGCACGCGCGATAATATACACACTCTGTCTGGCCGTACGTGGCTCGGAAAAAGAAACGTACCACGGCGGATTATCCGGCCGTACGCGACAGCAACGTTTCGGAATTATCTCGTGAAATCCGACATACCACGCGCATAAATTCCGCCGCGTTGATAGCCTCGAATTATGTCTCTATGACCGTTCAGATAGTCATGCGCCGAGTTGACTTTCTCTTTGTTTCTGCTATTATGCTTCACGCACGGCTATAAATATTCCGCGAAAATATTTACTCGTTCGCAGCGTTATTAATCTACAAGATATACGTACGTAGAAACCGAGAAGAAAAATATTTGTACTTTTAATACGCGTGATCAGTTCAAGGTGGCCTTTTTTAGAAAAAAGGTACTATCCGTGAAACGATAAGAAACCGAAGGAAATCTCACTCGGCACGAGAACGCACTTTACGAATAAAAATCATCTCCGCGAGTGACCGAGATGTCTCGATTCATCAGGCGCCGAAAAGTTTGGCCGTTCCTCTGTTTCTTTTTCCCCGCATACTGATTAATGATCGCGCGGAGTCTTCCGAGACAGTCTCCGTGTTGTAAGTTCCTTCGTTGAACAGGATCGCACACGTTAATTCGCAAGATCCGGTCGTCGGCAGTCCGCTAACTGCTCCTTCGTCACTTTTCTTTTCGTCGGAGAAACAACGGGTGCTCCGCAGCTTCTTTCAATCAACGTCGATTAATCTCGATTTCGGCCCGTCTATCGTTCCGATCCCTGCCGCTTTTTTGTTACTCGGTTTTTCCCATGGCCGCACGGCGGACACGACGGTCTTTCTTGGCTGCCGAGGGTTCAGAGCGCATAATTATTCATCAGGGTCTTTGCCTAATTCTCGCTCGTTAATCACCGTCTTCGGGAGACGCTGCGAATCCTGTGCTCGGTCAATGACACGTACGAGATCGACGCTTTAATCTCCATTATTAAATCGTCGACCGTGTAACGGTGATATCTTTCCAACGTTTATAAAACCCATCCATCTTCGACGCGAAACTATATTTTATTAAAAAACCACTAATCATTTCGTTGCATATAAAATCTCCCGTATTTATCCATTGCTTTCTTATTACGTACACGCAATTTTTCAGCTAGAAATGTTATCGAGCGGATCGTTCTCGCGATTAGTTGAATCGTCGACGCGATGGAAGTCTATTACACGGATGGCTATTAATTGAATCCTGTGGACGGTTCGTGTTATGTAACCGATACGCAAATAGACTGATCCGTTTCGCGGCGTGTCGTGCGCAGAATTAATTCCAACAATTGTTTAACGCACGAGCTAGGAAAATCTGAAAACGGCTTTGAACGACAAATTTGGAATTTCTCTTATTTTCGAATTATCGATCGCGAACGAATAATTAAATGCCATTCTACTTAAACCTGCATCGGTAAAACTATGAAGATTTTGCGAGGAAGCGTTAAGAAAAATATGGATGATATCTTGTTCGATTGGAACGAATAAAGACAGATTCTCATCTACGACCGACGGACTTCATTTATTGCTTCTATCCGTATCACCGCAGCGCAGAGCTCGTTCGTACGGACAGAGATTCGTATCGGTAACGAAACCGGATCGAAACTACTCGGGAACGGGTGTGTATCGCGGCAGCGTATCGAAATAAAACCATGGAAATTAGAATTTTCGTGCTAACCGATACGCCAAAGGCAATGCTGGCAAGATGACGCGTGATTTTTATTTCCATGGCGAGACGGTTGGAATTTCCAGATAAAATACGTAACTGGATCGTTTAAATATCCATTAATTATAGAGCGCGAACGGTTACGGATTTTCGACCGATCGAGAACCAAGGTACACGGTGGGATTTTTTATTCGCGTAAAATGCTTAAAACTAAAAGTCGAATAGACGTAATGTAAGGGGAGTGTATGCGTTTCGGTTGTGCGTTGTAACAATAAACGTAGTACGAGTATGCGCCGTATCGATCAGCGACTCTGATCGTGTCTGCGTTTTCCGGCCTGCTATCCCCTAAATTCTCTCCTCGGATTTTATTTCGGAGCGTTCGTTAAGCCGTCAGCCGGAAACGTATTTGGCCCCGTAGGTCTATCGGTAATTGACGCCGTTCGATCCGGTCGCGTACCGTCGATAGATCGTCGAAGCAGGTCGGTCAGACTGCTTTCGGCCCTAATTACCCAGCGCGTCCGCGTAAAAACCGACCACTCGTTACTTCTCATCTCATCCCCCCGCTCCCGACGGACTAATTAATTCCAAACGAGTCCGCTTAAACCGTGAAAAGGTGACGCGGTGGTGTGCGGCTGGCTGTGTGTGGACGCGCGCGCGGCTATGGAGAGGGATGCGCTTTTAGGCGGTCTCCAATTAGACACGGATACGTAAGCTTCCCCCGTGGTAAATTAACTCCGCGAGGCTCAGTGTCATGCGTGAGATTGATCGTCGGTGTTCTCGGAGCGGGACCACGTCCCGGAGAATAGTTTTCTTGACAGAGATACAAGCGCGTGAAATACAGAACGACGCTTTGTGCGCCGGACAGCAGAGAAATTGTGCGAGAACGTTTGCTTGCGCGTCGCGAAAAACAACCGTCTCGAGCTTGCCTTCGGAACATTAGTTTTCCACCATTTTCGAGATAAAAAAACTCTTATCGAATCCTATATAAAGACAAAGTTCATCCAAGGATCAGAGTTTATCTCGTTGCTCGCGTACCGACAAAGTTTCTGGACACTCGACAACTTACGATCTTTCCACGGTACTCGAGCAAGCCATATTTGTTTCAGCCAGTCTGGTTTCTTCCAGAACATCCCGTGGAAAAAGAACCAACTATGATCGAAGCCGCGAACAATGCCCGGAATTTAATTTCTTTCTTTCTGATTGGAGTCGTTTAGGTGCGTGCGAAACCAGCAGGACGCAGGGACTAGGGAGAGAGAAAGAGTATAAAAGGGCTGCGTCATGTTTGGAGTTACCGGTGAGTTCGCTGCGCGAAAGAGACTTCATGGGAAGAGCAGAGTCGTGCAGACCCTGATTACATCATAAATTGAATCTCGACCGTCCGCGCGGAACCTCGGATTAAATGAAATTCCTATGCCGACTCGTATATCTTTCGCCACGACCGGTTGCTTCGGTAACGAGTATTACTCCGATGTTACGTTTTCCGTTTGAAAACGTTCGCTACTCCCCTTCCAATTATAATTCAGTTTTTCTTTATCATTCAAAGCAATGCATTTTACGCGCCGAAATAGTGTAAAATTGTTTTAAATTTCGGAAAGTTAAGGTCGTGTCGCGTGGTCGAAGAAGCAAACGAAACGTTATCGTGTGGGATGCATCTCGGTTCTCTTTCACAATATGGAAATATTCCGTGGAATAAGGAAGACGAGACTCTGATTAAGAGGAATGTGGTATCACGAGTAAGAGGAATGCGGACAGTGTCGAGTAACTTTTCTTAGCCGCAGGCCTTACGAACGCTGACTACATACGACGTCTGACCCAATACTACTTGCAATTCTTTCCTAGACTGATTTCTCTCTCGCAAACAAAGAAGCCACAGCTATCGTTGAAACAGCTCTTTTCTTAGTCTTACGATACAGAAATATATGCTCGATTTATACGTGAGAAATAGTTGTACCCGAGGAGGCATCCTCGGTAAACATTCGACGAGGCGAACGGACGTCAACGGCTCTCGAACGAAACGTTAGAGTAGCTCGTTGTGGAAATATCTAGCCTCGAAAAGTTTTTAACGAGCTTCCTCGCTCGTCTTTTACCGCGAGACCGGGACGGTGTTTACTTTGTCCAAGTCCAGGCGACGCTGGTACCCGTAGATGGAAAATCTTGCGGTGTACCGTCGTTTCTTATTTGTCTTGGCCCGTTCCAAGGCAACTGACGAAAAACCGTCTCGCGGTACAACTAAAATGCGCACACCGGCGGAAACTGCCAGTCCGATTGCTCGTGTTCGACGCTTGCTCCTTCTCCGCCTCGCGCGATGTTAATTAAATTGCGGAATTGAATTCCCGCGGGAATCAGCATCGATTAAAATCAAATCGCTTTTAACGTTCGCCAACGAATCTCGGGCTTTATGCATCGTACCGTTCAATTATCAACGCGTGACTCATCGTTGAACGGTCTTTTGTTCGTTTTCCGTACGTTTCCTCGTTGTTTCCGGAAAATGAATAGATAAATAATCGATGCGTTACGTGCAAACATTTCGAGAGTAGCTGTTAAAGCAGAAGACGAAGCTGAAACAACTTTAATCCTTTGACGGTCCGAGAAGGACTATTTGTCGTAGCAATGTCACGCGACGGAGTGGATTGGGAGGGGACGGACAGAGAAAGAGCGATAGTTGGTAGGGACCAGAGTATAACCGGGATGACCCTCGTGCGAGTGTCCCACCCTTTATTTGAGCTTTGCCAGGCGAGATACATTTTCCATTTCGCACCGAGGCGAGGGTGCGAAACGATTGTTCCCTGCCAGGAGTCCACGCACCAAAGTATCCTTTGGTTCTAGTTACGCGCGTGATCACACCCCCGCTTCTAATCGCTCCTTCGCCGCCTCGACAACGCGAACGATGACAGTTACGAGGATGAAGGTCGGTGCCTTCATACAATAACAAGCAAAAAATCAACGATTTAATACGAAACCATTCCTACCATCATCGGTCAAATGACCAGTCTTTCTTTTTTTTTACACGAAGCAACGCACTTGTAATTTTTCCATTATATCTACAGAAAGTTGTGTTTTGAATTTTTATCCTTCTCTTATATGTCGCATATTCTTTCTTGAAGCATGCATTTTAAGAACCTATACAAAAATATTCAATACTTAAACTTCGTAAAGAAAATTTACAAACTACGTCGAAACTTTTTAATTTTCATCGGATAGAAGATAAGACGCACTTGAAAACGAATTTTGTATAAAGTCAATACCGTAGTTAATTCCGGAGGAAGTAGTTATTTACGAAAAAATGGCATAGTAATTACGCAACCATCCTGTATATAGTAATTTTCAATCAAATAAACAATTTATGGTCCAGTTGTATCGTACACTAGTCGTATAATCAATAGAAGTTGTCGAAACGTCTTTGGGTATGTAGAGTCAAAGTAAATGTTAAAATAAACACCGAAGACAGCATAAAAAGTAATAGTTGATACGGTCATCGGATAGAGGATGAAATGCCCTTTAAAATGAGCGTTCGAACAAGTTGATAGTGTAATTAGTTCCGGAGATATGAGAATTTTAATTTCAAGTCGACGCGGTGGCTAGTTTCAGAGATACGAGGATCCGAAGCGTTTGTTTACGTTCATTGACGCGAGGTGAATGAACTCGCACGCGCAGATAGTGCGTAGTAAATTCTTGGAAATACTACGCTTCCGCGTCACGCGACTGTCTCGACTCACGCGCGAGAGAGAGGTACGACGCGACGCGTCAGACGATGACAGAGATAGTCAAATTAAGAAAAATACTCCTTTAGATAAATTACGATATCTCGAAAACGGAAAGTCGGATCGCCAAAAACCAAAAAACATTTTAAAGGGGAAGGTTTATCGCTTCCAACGATGGCTGAATAATGGATAAACCATGAGTGATTTCGGAACTGCAGGCGTTTAAAGTTTATGTATTTTTAATACGCGTTCTTAGACTGTTCCAAGACAAATTTTATCTCTGTTTTTACAAAATAATATAAATCATTGAATAGTTTCGCTTTAACGATGAATAAATACTCGAGCGTGTTTTCTAAATTCCAATGTCGAGAATTGCAAAGTCATCTCCTGGCGAATCTAAGAAAAGAAACCACGGTGGACAAGAGACAGAGGAGAGACTCGCGGTCGATATATCGGGCATTCCTTGTAAATTGAATGAAATTGAACGGTTGCTCGATAATCGGAGAAAAAGCGAAGGGCAATCGAGGGTAACGGCGGGACGAGAGAGGATCGCGTCGTCGGCGCAGGTGTGCGCGACGATGGGGCGACGTGCAGGTGTAATCCGCGTCGCTCAATCGCGGCGAGAATCGGTTGTAGCGGGAATCGGTATTAACACTCCCCGATTATGTAAAGCCCGAGCGATTATGGAGATCGAATTAAGCTCGTGGCGTGCGTTGGCGTACTCAACGGGCTTGACGCGTGAAGAGATGGCTCGCGGGGTGCGTAAAGAGCCGGGTATTCGCGAGTGCTCGCAGCTCTGGGAGAGACACGAACCGGGGCTCGCAATTCCCGTAAATTAAAGGACAATCGAGCCGAGGTCACTCCCCGGCCGTGTCTCTATTGTTACTGGCTCTGCTTGAAACATTGCGAACGGACAATGCGCATCGAGCGAGTTTCACCCTCGTATTTCATGTAACTGCCAAACGCTCGTGGCTTCCGACACGAAAGAGAAACGGAGATGCGCGGAGACGGACAGACCGGGAACGTCGACCGGAGAAACAGAGAGGACGATCGACGACGAACGACGCCTAGGCGGTTGTTGGGTAAGGGTGAGTCGGCCCGGGCCCGGCCGACCCGGAACGGCTCGTGTTTTAAGCTCGTTACACCCTGAGTAAATCGACAAGTTCTAGAGCCGGTTTAACACCACCACCTTCTGGGTCTTGCGTTTGCATACCTCTAACCGCCCGCTCAGTTTTCTCCAGTTAGACTGGATCTTCTTGGTTTACCTCGGAATCACGACGCTTTGCCTCGAGTTGCTTGCCACGCTTTGATCTTCGGCTCCGATAAGTCGCGAAAGGACCTCCGTCCGTGTCGATTGGTCGGGCAAACTTTGACAAGTTTCGATGCTACCTTCCCAAACTTTGCTTCCTTTCTTGCCGCTGTATAGCTCGGCAATGCTTTTAAAAGAGTCGATTTTCGATTCGTCGACATTCTCTTTAACTTTCGGAAGGATAATCACGAGCACCGTTTCAGTTACCAATCCCAACTCGATCAAAGGACAAACTAATTAAACGTGTTCGAGTGATTAGGCCGAATCAGGAATTAAAAATGCGACCTTGTTTCGATATTTAATTTGAATCTCGCGTTGCATTAATATTCGTCGAAGCATTCGCGGGACGGATAATTAAAGCCAGGAGGAAAGCAGAGCCGTCGTATAAATCAGGGATCAATAAATTAGTGGATGGTTCAAGCTCGAAGGTGACTTTATCTTCGCGATGGCATCGCGGCGTGGCAGCTGCTGGCCCGAGGGAAGTAAAACGGAAGCTGGCTCCAATAAAACACTTGCCACCCGACGCTCTTACGTTTACGTCTGCGTTTGCGTTTGCGTTGCGCTCCTCGAGCCGCGCTAATCTGCATTTTAAATGTCCGAGCGTCCCTCCTGCCGTGACGACCGATAACAGAGCCGAAACTCACCGAGGCTCCACTGGTTTACCATTACGGGCTCCTTCGACCCCAATGCCGGATCTAGCACCGGATACTTGCCGAGTACGTTTTCGCACCCACCGCCGGAGATAAAGGTACGTGGCGTTGCGCGGTTCCTACGTCGAGTGCCTGTCCGTGCCAGACCTAACCCACACCTTCGCGAACGCCTAACGCCATTATTCCTTCCTCTTTTTCGACATTTCACCATTCTAAAGATATTAATATCCGCCCGGTCTCGGAGGAGCGTTATTTTTGTTACTTTCGCTCCGCGCGATTATCATTTTCTCGAATAAGTCTTCCTCTTTTTACGCCTCTTTTTCCAAGCGATACTTTAATTTGCGCGCTGCAGCCGATTCTTTCAACACGCTCGCGACGTTTAACGGCACCACAAAAATATTCTGTAATAATAACCGAAATTCCGAATATTATTTGTAAATCGAACGATTTCTACGGAAATATCGCTTCTTCCCGATTTTCGATTTCTTTCCAGCACGCGTATGTGTACATGTTGTATGTGTGGGAGGTTCTCGATGAGAAGTAGAACCGAGCATCGACGGAAGTGAGATGTCGCGGATCCTCCGACAACATAAATCACCATTGTCCGTCGCTCTGCCCGAAGAAATGCTCGATTTTACGGTCGTCTCGAACCGAATGGGACAAGAGTTACGAGGACGCATCGAAATGCATAGCCGGAGAGAGGGAGTCGTCGACGAAAGGGAAAGATGAGTCACACACAGCCAGCCGCCTCGTTGGCTAAATGGCCAGAGATCATGGGGGGGCTACGGTGAAAAAAGTTCCTTCATGCGTGTGCAATTGTTTCGCGAACGGCAAGAGATCTCGGAAACGCGACACAAGAAAGGACACCGTGTTCGGCTTTGTCACGGTAGGTACTGTGCGCAACCAGCCGTCCCAACGCGTTCAAAGGATCAGCAGACGTTTGTTTCGTCGAAAATTTAGCTCCTCGTTTCTCCGTTGTTTCGCGCGAAATTAAATACCTATCTACGATACACCATTCTATCTTTTTTCGCGCAAACGGTGCTGTTGAATTATTTCTGGGAAATCGCGGTAGAAAATTAAGAAGCGCGAAATAACATTTTACGCACCGCGATAGATTGGCGACCTGGGAAACGAAACGCAACTCGAGCGTGATCGTAAGGTCATGCTCGCGCAAAGTAGATAACATACGAAAGTCGCAGGAATAGCTTTTTCTCAGGTACATCTTAAGGAGACTGCGAGCACGATTGTCCCGTAGGAAAGCGAATAAAGAAGTCAAAGGCACGAGTACCGACTACTTTCATCGTTGGACCTATCTACCTTCTTCGTTTTCCCTACAGTAAATTTCGTCGTAGCTGTTCCCGTGCGGCCGAACAATGGATTTTCGCGAGCGACTACCCGAGTCGCGAAAAAACAGAAATTCCCGGAATGGAAAGATCCTTTGTTTCCTGCAATACTTGGTAGCTTTTAAAGGGACCAGCCTCGACGAGAAAGGATCCCGTCTCGACCAGCAAGTTTCTCCTTTTCCTTCGGTACAATATCTTTCTACGTTAAATCGGAGGAAACAAATAATTCCGGAGTACGCCGGCTGGAAACTAACATCGCCCCGTGAAAGCATCTTTTCGGAAATCATCAAATTAAAACATTCGGTCGGCCAAAGGAACTTTCAAAGTTCCGCGGCGTTTCTATCCATGGAAATTTTCCAATCTCTTAGTCTTTCGAGAAATGTCTTTCTCGCGAAAGTCCTTTGGCGTTGTTTGTCGGACGCAGTCTGGAAACTCTGTCGAAGACAAAGTTCGAAACCTGAATTACTCGAGAAGCGACAATCCAGAGATTAACACGCCGCGACGCGAATCGTCAAATTCGAGTGCATAAAACGACCTTTGGCTTTGAAATATTCGTTCGTTTCTTAACCAACGACGCAACGATCGCGTACCACGAACCAAAATCGAAAGAGTTGGTTTAAAAAGCGATCAACTATTGTTTTTAGTTACGTTTGACTTGTTGATTTCTATAAAATACGAAAGAATCGTGAATTAAAATTGCGTGTACATTTGTTCACGGTTCGTATTCCCATCTCTCTGTTCGTATTCAGCTCCGCCCAAATTTATTAACACCCCATAGGATCGAGCGTCGAGGGGAAAGTCGCGAACAAAGTAACGTGACGGCGTGGCGTGGCGTGGCGTGGCGTTTCCAGTGGCAAAAGCGTCATCGAATAGAGATACGTCGGAACTACGCGTCGGTTCTGTCTATCTGTCGCGGGCAGACAAAGCGAGATCCGACGACAGACGTGGCCGACCGCGCCCCTTTCGTGTACCACTGATTGATACCCCCGGTCCTGTCCGATGTGGGGTTGCGACGGTAATGTCGTCCCCATTGCCAGCTCCGCCACATTATCAACGCCGGCTCGAGATGCTCCGATCAGATCTGGATATCTCACGGACGCGAGGATGCTAAAATTGTTTACAATCAGCCACGATCCGCGGCACGTTTCTGTCCCCGACGAGATATATCCTTGCAACTATTTATACCCTGCTACCGTACATTTCTAAAAATAAACATTCTTTTCGAGACGACGCGTCCGCCTAGCATCGACGGAATCTATTCTTCTCGGACCGCGAAATGACCCGTGTCTCGATTACGATGATATTTTTGCTTTCGAACCGGAGTGGTCCTTCTGGAACTTTTCACAAATATCGTTCGCGTCTGTAACGGAGGTGTTTCAAAGGACCAGACGAGAGCTATAACGGGAGGATCAGCAGATACAGAGCGGCGAGTTATGCGCCGTTTCTTGTTAGAGTGATGTTCGCGAGTGACGATCAAAGGGAGCATTCCTCGGAGGCAAGAATCTACGGAATTGCTTCCCGGATGCGGTGACAAACCGAGTGTGACGATTCCGCGAGGAAATTAGCGGCTCGTCGTCTCTGCGTCGTCGACCAAGATGCCTCGACGTCTCGATGCTACAGTTTCTCGGCTTAAGCGTTCCTGATCCTCTACGTCGGCGCGCGTGTACACAGCAAGAATCCCGAGTCCCTCCGATTACCGATACCGCTAGCCTCCAGGCACTTTTCGCTCGTTGCAAATCTCTAACGCCGGATGCAGAATCGCTTTCAACGTTAAACGAATATAGACGGACTTGCACGTTCTTAAAATCTTGAAATTATCGACATGCTTTAACAACATAAAACCTCCCTTACGAAAATCAAAACACGGTTTCCATCGATCGTAACGACTATAGTGTTCTTTTATGCTCTACGTACCGCGATCGTCCACGAGAATACCACCGCATAAATATTCACGTCCCAAAGAGAAAGAAAAACATTATAACTGCTGCGCGTTTTGGCTTTTGCTTTTTTCTTACCGGACTAAACGAAGAGTAATTACGCAAGTAATTACGGGACGTTAAATACCCTTCAAGGACTTTTTTCGCCCAAGGGTAATCGTGCAAAGATAAAAGGAGTAGCTTCGGGTTGCAATTAAAGTATTTATTGCCGTAAAACGCACGACATCTGCCATGCTGGTACGAACTTTCAACTTTTTCGTACTCTCGTAAAAATTGTTTACTACGTGGTCGTGATCTGTTCGGAGCATCTTTCGCTATGCGAAGAATTCGACGTCTAGTTTATCCAATTGCATTTACTAACTATCTACGTAATAATCATTTAAGTTACTCAATTTGTAAACGTCAAACAGATTTTCACATTTGAGTACCAAAGCTATTACGCCCTTTTCCTTCGAGTTATTCCTACTGTTCTCCGTAATTGACTACGCTCGAATCGCCACCCATAAATCCATTTTTTCCAACTGTTTTATCGGATTCGTCGATTACGCATCCACCGTCTCCTCGATAATCCGATGGCTCGAGACAACGTCGATCTAGAAACGTATCGAAACACCGATACTCCTGACGATCCGCATTTCGCATTAGAGAGAGATAGACACCGGATCAGGGATTCGCTCGAATTTCCGGCTCAGCGAGTCGGAAGTGATTTCTCTGGGCTACATCGGCCACGCGCCTCTTCGTGGAAATGACCTGCAGAGTATGGCGAGAACATCATTTCCGGTCCTGTCAAGTCACGATGCTTGCCTACGTTATGTAAATACGGAACGACCGAATCTCGGCAACGTCTTTCCAGACGTCGTCGTACTTATCCAGGAAAAATAACAACTGGCCGCAACCTCGTTTATCATTCAATCGCGATAAATTTTAACAAAAGACGCGTTAAAAAGACTTGAAATTAAATTAAGATAGAATAATCAGGAGATAACGATTGGACGAAATTTAATCCCTTCTCTATCGATTTCTGTTCATTTACGCAAAGCTCGTTCGTTACCACGTCTACTCTCGAAACTTTTGCGACTTGAAATGTCTTTCAAATAACGGAGATTTCTCTCATAAAATGTTCAAAAGTATCAGTCATCCGGAAGAGGACATGCACAGAAGAATTTGCCTCGAGAAACGCGTCATACTGGTATCATCGAGCAAGACATTTACCAAAAAGACACAGACCGAACCAAGACGTTCGATATTTCGGATGTAGCGCTCCAGTTCTATATCTACGATTGTATCCTCGAATCTCACCTCGACGCGACGCGACGGTCTCTCGATTAACGGGCAAATTGGATCCTGGCCTCGAACCGCCCCGGGTTCAGATGCATCGCACCGATCCACTGCCATTAATTTCCCTCCCGGCCTTTCCTGATTACCTTGCGAGGATTACACGGATCTGCCGAATCTACGGGTTTTCGGCTAGTCCGAAAGAATCCTACAGGTTCAGTTTGACCACAGTCTTATTCTAACTACTGGTACGATCCTTCCCCGTCTTACGATCTCATTTACGAATCTGTTCGCTCTTGGTTAACATTTTCAATCTCGCCTTTTAATCAGTCGGTTGTCTCCTACTACCGAGTCAGCTTTCTAGGAAGGTGTCTTGCCTTTTTTTAATCGATCGTTATGGGAAGAGTAATATCTTAAGATATCAACTCTTCTTTATTCGATTTTTACGTAGATCTGATTTAATCGATAACGATACAAGTGACCTGGGAATGATAATGATGCTTTAGAGCCCCAAAATGGTATGACAATAAAAAATAGCATCGTTTGCTAGGTCTGTTCTATACTTTGTTTGTGATATATGCATTTTACTTATTGTCGTGCATCTGAGGTGTTTCGATAATGTCGCTATTACTATCGTTATCCCTTTTAAAATGATATTCAAGGGATGCCCTATGAAAGGGTATGCTGGTAGTGACATCTGTGCACACCGAGTAGAAACAGTAAATTTCACACTACACCATGGTTCGTAACAATCAAATTTATCAATGAGTAGAGTACCGTCATAGACGAGATATATGTATAATAACACGGACAAGGTATACGAGTAGACCGTTCACGCAATATATATTATTACGGCCCATTTTTCTGGGGTTCTAGAGTCCCATTATCATTTCAGCATCGCTCACAACATTACCAACAGGCCAGAGAAAACGACCATAGCGCTTCTTATGGTAGGAGATGAAATTACAAGAATTTTTTTGCTTTCCAACGGAGTGCAAGGAAGACTCAGGCTGTGGAAATTCACAGCCGATTCCTGGACCCTACCCTGAAAATCGAACGCGAAAAAATAATCGCAACACTAAAGACAATCGCGGTCAAATTTATATTATTTACAACTTGCAACGCGATTAATATTCGTATTTCGTAACGCTACTGCAAACCGAGATTAATGTTTACACGCAACTCTACCCTGGAAAAACAAACGCGAAAATTGTCATTATTCGCAACTCTAAAGTTAACTATAAAACTAATTATTTGCAAAAATAACTAGACCAGCAACGCGAATAACATTCATGTTTCGCAACTCTAATGCAAACCACGATCAGTGCTTACTCGCGACACTACTCTGAAAGCAAACGCGAAAATATTCAGTTCGCAACGCTAAATGGAATCGCGATAAGTTTATAATATTCGCAACGCTATCTTGAAGGCAAACGCGATCATTTGTACTTCGTAACACTAATGCAAACCACGATTTGCCCCAAAGTATTGGACGTTGTGGTACAAGAGCCATCTGAAAAACTACAACTACTACTGCTACAACTACAGACGCATACAGTGACAAAGTAGTAACAGAGAATGACTTTCCATCCTCATCCGTAGATGAAGATGAAGAGCCATTTGTTGTAGCCCACTCTTGAAACAATTTGTCAGGGCCTCTTCGACTCCGCAGAGCCTTTTCTCTCTTCGGCGGTCCTGCCGAAGCCTGAAACTTAATACTAGGCTCGAGATTCCGTGCAACGTACAGTTCTTCGACGATTCTAGAAATCGTTATCAGAACAGATGCGACGAAACTCGAGCGGGACGAGCGTTTCGAGGAACCTACCGCGACAGAGAACGCGACCGCGAAGAGCGACTGTGAAAGCCGCGCGATTCCAAGAGTCGAAACTAAAACCAAAACAAACGAAACAATCCGTTTGGATCGGCTAACGTTTCGACTCCTCAAATCGAACTACAGGCACAGGACCTGTACAGCCCTGCCCTGACCCTACCTACTTACAACTAACACACATACCAAAAACCAAGTTACCTACCTACCTAACCCTGTATTTAAAAAATTGCAAAACTCATTCTCGCAAGCAAACACTCCACGGTTCTCACACATAATGTTCGGGCGCAAAAGCCTACACTAGAGAGGATTCCCCGGGGTTCCTCCGACACCCGAACATTGTAACACATTCATACTCTAAGGTACGTACCATTTACTGAAATCGTCTGACAAAAACTAGCGACCATTGCGTGTTTTTATTATATGTATATATAAGCATTTATACAGAACGTTTTAATATTGTCTTTAATAAAATATAATATGTGTAAAATTGAGAAGTTAATCTATTAATCATTTTATAATATTACTGTAGTGTATGCAATATCAACTATTACCAAATAAAAGATAAATAGAAATTTCATATTATTATTATTATAATTCATGAGAATCTAGTGTTAGAAAATTCTAAACTACAAAATAATGAACTTTTGAAACGACGCACTTCCACAGCCTAATCACACACACATGTAGAAAGTACGTCGTGCACGATACACTAGCATTGCCAGCCGCACATACATAGATTATTGTTACAAATCTAAGTCATCATGCCCATTGCCTTCGCTCACGCAAGTAGCACCTGGGCACTTGGGTGAGTTTAGGCAATGAACACGGAAAAATAACCTGAAAATCCTCAACTAAAAAAATGATTATAATGAATACTAACGAATAACGAAATAGTATTTATTTATTTCTTTTACTGGACTTTCTATTTCCGATAAATGAGGAACAAACTTTAATATACATTAATAATGGAAAATATTATTAGTTTGGAAAATTATTCAGATTAAAACTGAATTATTTAAGAGAAAATACTTTAATCAAGACTTTACGATAAAATACTTTACTTTGAAAATTGAAGATAAATTATTGAAGGATACTAATTAAAATATTCAACCCTCGGGCAATTCTGTCATCAAAGCATATTTTTTAAGAATGAAAATAGTACATAATGCATGATTCAAGAATTTATCCGTCGCGAAATGTTTTCTTGTGCATAAATTGAAACATATTTTTCAATATGTAAGGAAAGGCTTTGATACAAAGTTATTAAATTATATTTACATGCAAGACACGAGCAATATAAAAAAACAATCAATATTCAAAATTATATATTCAATAATCATTCTATAGTATATGAAATTAATTTAATACAATAATTTATCATACTATGGAGCATCCATTTGTCCAATTAAAAATCGCGGAGCACAAGAAGACCCTAGCCTGCACTAAAAAAAATATAACAGTACATGTTACTACTCACGGGTATGATTCATACCCGTGGTCACTGTATTTGTCAAAGATTGCACGTATACAACTGGTCACCCGCGTCGATTCGGACCTTTTTGTCCTACGACGTGATTGGGGACCAGAGGAATAAAAATTGGCATGCAACTCACCAATTGTAGAATGCAAGCACCCTCACGACGATGTTGGCTAGTAGGAGTCATCAGCAAAGTCATCAGCAAAGTCATCACCGAAATCAGCAACGTAGTCAGCAGCGAAGTCATCCAAGAGGTTACTGGATCCGTAAGTAGGTACGTTGATGGGATGTTAGGAACCTGTAAAAAGAAATAGCAAATATAACACTCTATTTCTTAAATTGTAGAGATTTTAATTTGAATAAAAAAATGTTTCCTAATAATGAAGATTTAATGTAGCAACATTTCAAAAAAAATTTTTTTCTAAACGTACTCGGAACAAAGTACGAAGATACTTACATTTTTTGCTCGTGGGCATCGCCAAATATGTACACCTGTTCATTGCAGCCCTGACTCTACTATCTCGATTCATGAAGCAAAGAGAGCCCCGGTGCTCTGACTACAATTCAGGAGAACTCAATATACACTGACTCGAATTTCGTGTGTCTCTAAAATCGAAACGATAATTTACTGGAAGCCACTATGCTTCGAAAAAAAAAAGAAACTCTAAACAACGCAAGCACTGAATTTACTGATCGCATTGCGCGCGGTCATCAAAATTTCTAAAAGAAAAAATTAAAATTTGGTATTAGAAATAAAAAATAATTTAATAAACACACAGATCAGTCTATCTATCGATTTAGTATTAAATTTCATCGATAAAAACACAGAAACTGCTAAACATATGTAGGTACATACTCACTTGTTACATATAATAAAGTTGAGTTTACCAATATTGAATTTCGTATTCCCTCGATTTGCGATTCCCAAGCAACAATGGCGTCCATCTATTGCATGCCGGTAGCGTCCCTTCCAGTCGAATTGCAGCAAAGTTTGTAACAGAAATAAAACAAAAATTACGATCCGATGCGTTAAAATAAATGCATCCACACTTTAATCAAAGATCGACTGAACCCGAAACATGGTATATGAATTGATAATTACGGTTGCAGATATCATAATTGACGTCGATTAGACATGTAAGAAAATGCACGAAACAGACTCGACTTTTTTCGCGATGCCGGCAGAATTTCTAGTAGATACGCGTTAATATTGCATGAAAGCATCAACAAAGAGTAACGGAGCGTAGTATGAACGATTCGGGACATTCAGATGACAATATTTATAAATTACGTACCTCATTAGATGCGAATCTGTTAACGCACTTATCAGCTCACTTTCCAGACGAAGAATGACGAACAGGTTCGGACACGCTCTCGCGCGAGGAGTGGGGAGTGGGGGGAGTGGTGTGAGGGAGTCACGTACCCCGTCTCGATTCTCGATGTTTACTTCCAAGGTAAGATTAAGCCTGATATTTCGAATAACATCGATGATATACATATTTAGGATCTGTGGCTGTAAAATAAATATAAAAAGATATCAGAGAAACAATTAATTACTTAATTGACGTTATATTCTTGTGACGTCAGAATGCAAGCTTCTGATTGGCTCTGCTTGAACTTTAAATATCGACCTGTTATTGGATGCACAAGTTACTAGATCGATTCAAATATATTAATTCTAATCATAGAAACATATAATGTGTTAATATTAATATTCAACCTAAAATTCAATCGGTTTCTTATATAAATGTTCCTATTGTGTGTAGTATATTTTCTAAAGTTATTTGTCTCAATTTTCACTAGATCTACATAAAAGCCTATCGTGATTCTGTGACGATACCACTGGGTAATCTGTTGTGGGGGCAGATGTCAGCAGCAATAATTTTTTCGTGACAGACGGATTAACGACACAGACAATGGATCGTGTAGACGTGTAAACAACACAGTTTCCCGTGCCACGCGACCAGAGAGTCACGAGCCCAGCTTGAAGGTGAAGTCGAGAGCCCGGCGACCAAAGATATAAACACGGACCGATCGAGTTTCCAAAGCACAAGCGTCTCGAAACACCGACCCTGGCTAGCAAATGCTAGCAATGGTAGGAATAAAATTACTTTTAAGAAATATTTTAGAATAGACATGAAATAGTTGCAGACGAGTAACAGATTAGAATAGTCATTTAGTCAACCATTGTGAATATTAATGCTTCGTGTATTCTATACATAAACTACAAAATTTTCATGAAAAGCATTGATTAATTTTTCGATCAAACATTAATATATTTACATGTCATTAACTAGATATTTCGATCGACTTGATTACCCATGAATAGTATAATACATCGATATGTCATTTTTAAGAGACACTATCGAATTAATCGAATGTATCGATGTTCTAGCAGAGCCAATGACAAGCTTGCATTCTGACGTCACAAGAATATAACGTCAATCAAGTAATTAATTGTTTCTCTGATATCTTTTTGTATTTATTTTATAGCCACAAATCCTAAATATGTATATCATCGATGTTATTCGAAATATAAGGCTTAATCGAAGTACATCGAGAATCGAGATGGAGTACGTGACTCCCTCACCCCACCCCCCACTCCTGCCGCGGTGGACACGTCCGATCCTGTTCGTCATTCTTCGTCTGGAAAGTGGGCTGATAAGTGCGTTAACAGTTTCGCATCTAATGAGGTACGTAATTTTTAATTATTGTCATCTGAATGTCCCGAATCGTTCGTACCACGCTCCGTTACTCTTTGTTTATGCTTTCATACAATATTAACGCGTATCTACTAGAAATTCTGCCGGAATTGCGAAAAAAGTCGAGTCAGTTTCGTGCATTTTCTTACATGTCTAATCGACGTCAATTATGATATTTGCAAACGTAATTATCAATTCATATACCATATTTCGGGTTCAGTCGATCTTTGATTAAGGTGTGGATGCATTTATTTTAACGCATCGGATCGTAATTTTTGTTTTATTTCTGTTACAGACTTTGCTGCAATTCGACTGGAAGGGACGCTACCGGCATGCAATAGATGGGCGCCATTGATGCTTGGGAATTGCAAGTAAGTGTGAATTAGTGTGATAGACAGCAATTGAAAAGTACGAATTATTCGCGATGCCTTGACTAGTTAAAGTTGTAAATAATTTACTTAAAATCAGTCTATCCGCGGCTTCTACCTGAGGCAGCGCTCGGATTCGTAATGCAAGCTTCGTGAGACATCGGAGCTGTCCCCACCCCGACGCCTAATTCGCGAGCGTTGCCGAGCACAGCGGACGGCCGTCATTCGTACTTTGAAAATAAACATAGCAAGACGTGTCAAGACGTATCGGCGTTTCGCGGCCGAGGTGCGTATTTCTAACCTCTTTATCCTTCCACTATTACTACTCGCGTATTACTACTTACGATCTCTTGCAATACGGCTTCGATTTAATCATTACTTAATTGTAATAATCGTTTGCGTACATTAATGCATCGTTATTTCGTTTCTGTTACAGTCTCTTATTGGAATTCGAAGTTAAGAAATAATAAGACTTGTTGAAACCTGTCAAGACATGTCGGCGTTTTGCGACCAACGAAGTACGTATTCCTAACCTTTTGTTATTTCCTCATTGTAATCAATCATTGTTTAATTATGATTTAATTTGTATTTTATTTCTGTTGCAGTCTCTGATTGAAATTCGACGCCATGGGAAATTTTATTGGCGCGTAAAGGACACCATAACAGATGGCAGACGAGTCGACAAATTGTGGTGGGAATATTGGTAACATTTAAACAATTGTAACAAAAATTAACATTCATATTAATATTTATACATTTTTATTGTAGCTTTATTACGTTCGTTGCAAGCATGATTTTAATTTTATAATCGGTCATTGTTAAGATAAAATATTAAAATCATTAACAAACTTTTTATCTACTTCGATACATATCGAAGTATACCGAAATGGCTTCGGTAGATATTAACGATAAATTGGAATAGTTTATATTAGACTGTATTCCGATCGCGATTAACTATTTCCGACTTTTATTTATTCAATTGATCGTTTATATTTCTTTATGAATTGTTGTAATTGCAATTTGCATACATATTTCGATACAAGTTTCAGAAAACGTAGTAACTGCGAAATTGAAATATGCTATTCGAGAATAAATAACTAGCGAACTTTAATTCTCGCAAATTTCGGAATATTTATAAAAATTACGGGATATTCTAACGTTCGATAAAGTATACTTAATCATGCTTACAACTCTAATTATGAAATTTGGTGATATAATATTTATAAATTGAATAATTACTTCCGTAGATAATATTTTGTCGTTGAAATTCTCATTGATTGAGAATACACAGAATATACAGCAGTACTAAGTAAAGCAGTGTTTTCGTTGTCGAACTCTAGTAAGAAGAAAAACAAAAATCGATAGGCAAAGCACAGATGTGCTTGTTGTATTTCTTGTCTCCTGTCCCTTTTCTTTCAGCTCTTTTCTTTCCAGGAAATTTGTTGGCCGAGCGCAATGCGGCCGGTAGATTCAGTGATTGTGCGTAGCAACGAGTTTGTTTTTCTGGGCAAAGTGACCCCAAGCACGTTATCGTTCACGGTGTTAGACAAACGCGAGAATAGAAGCAGTGTTTCTTACGCTGTATTAAATTATTTCCAGAGCATCGTGGCTCTTTCTGTTTTCTGAATCGCGATAATAGAATCACTTGTTCGCCGATTTCAATCTTCGGTCGCGGTAATCTAATTTATTATTTTCTAATCAAATCAATTATTTTTACAATTTGAAATTTAAACTCCTCGTTATCGGAATTAGAGTCAGTGCATCACCGAAGAGGATTATTTGGCAATGCTCCACGAGCAAACAATGTAAGTATAAATTTATACTTTGAAATTTTTAATTTAAAATCTCTACAGTTTTAACAATAGATTCTAATTGTTTTCTTACAGTTTTCTTACAGTTTCTGAACATGCTCCTGGGAACCAGCAGCAGTACCCGGGAGGTATCGGGCGGTGGACCACGAGCGAACAACGTAAGTATATAAATTTATACTTTGAAATTTGTTAATTAAAAATCTCTATAATTTTAACAATAGATTATAATTGTTTTCTTATTCTTTATAGAAGGACCATGCAGGGGGCTCTGATGACTTTCACTGGACAGCAGCAGCATAATTATGCAGTCATCCCAGAGGTACAAGTTCATCACTGGTGAGTTGCATGCTATTTATGTTCCTCTGGTCCCCAACCATGTTGTAGGATGAAAGATCCGAATCAACACGGGTGACCAGTTGTATACTTAGTATTTTTGACGAGTTAAGTGACCGCGGGTATGAAAAATACCCATGAATTATATATTTTTAGTGCAGGCTAGGGTCTTCTTGCACTCGCGTTTTTTAATGTTATCAATAAATATTACACAATATGTTTATTATCTTTATATGAATTAGATAATTGAGTAGAATATGAATTAATATAATGTGAAAACATTATATTAATCGTACGATTGAGTAAAATATCTTACATCATTGATATAATTTATTAAATATTCGTTTTATCAATTAATACATCATTTGATGTATTTTATGTGCAAGAAGGCGTTTCGCGACTGGTCGATTTTCAACTCAAAGGAACATGCATGTTAATTTTATTTTTTTAAAAATTTACTTTGACGACAGAATCGACCAAGGTTAATTGAATATTTTGAATAATAATTTAACAAATTTATTTCAATTTGCAAAGTCAATTATTTTATCATGACATCTTTATTAAAGTCTTACATTTTGAACAATTAGATTTCAGTCACAAATTTTTCTTGAATAATAATATCTTTCGATATTAACGTACTCTGTTGTTGATATATTACATATAACGAGTCGAGTCATTTTAATTGAGAATTGATACCGTTTAGTTAATTATTAATAACCAGTTTTTCTAGTCAGGATTTTCAGGATACTTTTCCGTGTTCGTTGCCTAAGTTCATGCACATGCCCAAGTGTTATTTGCACGAGCGAAGGCAACGGGGCACGATGACTTAGTTTGTAACATTTATAATAATAATTTATCCGTGCGACTGACAATGCTAGTGTATCGTGCACGATGTACTGTCCACATATGTGTGTTTGTGGTTAGGATGTGGAAGTGCATCGTTTCAAAAGTTTATTACAATTCAGATAAAGAATTTTTTCAAATTAGATTCATACTAGTCACAATAATAATATTAAACTTATAGTTATTATTTACTTGGCAATTGTTCGTATTGCATATTAGTCAATAATATTGCAAAATGCATAATGAATTAGCTTTTCAATCTCATATAGAGTATATTATAGAGTATATTTTAATAAAGACTATATTAGATATATCAAAATGTTTTACATAAATAATAAAAGTACGCAATGGGCACTAGCTTTGTCAGTCGATTCCAGAAATGGTACGTACATTTAGAGTATGAATGAGGTTGTGTCCGGGTGTCGGAGGAACCCCGGGGAGTCCTCTCTAGTTTAGGTCGCGCCCGGACATTGTGAATGAGAACCGTGGAGTGTTTGTTTGAGAGACTGAGTTTTGCAATTTTTTAAATATAGGGTTAGGTAGGTAGGTAACTTTCTCTCTGGTGTTTGTGTGCTTAATCTAAGTAGGCAGGGTCAGGGCAGGACTGTCCACATTAGTAATTCGGGTAGGCGCGTTTTCGCGTGGCAGTTCTGTTCCTGTAGTTACGATTTCGAGAGTAGAAATTTTGCTGATTCAAACGGTGTACTTGTGCTGTTTGTTTCGGCTTTATTTTCGACTCCTCGAATCGCGCGGCTCTTAAAGTCGCTCTCTCGCGCTCGCGGTCGTGATCAGGTCCCTTTCGAAACGTTCGTCCCGCTCGAGATGACCACGTTTGCTCTTTCAACAATTCGTACATTGTTGGAAGACTACGTATTGCACGAAATCTCGAGCCCGGTCTTTCGTAAGTTTCAGGCATCGGCAGGACCGCCGAAGAAAGAAAAGGCTCTCAATGAGCCGAAGAGGCCCTGACAAACTGTCTCAAGAGCGGGCTGCAACAAATGGCTTTTCATCCTTATCTTCTGATAAGAATGGAAAGTCATTCCTCTTACTACTATGTCACTTAACTCGTCCGTAGTTGTAGTTAGTTTATTTTTCTGGCTGGCTCACGTATGCATGTACCTGATGGTACATGATTGCACCATACATGCCAGCCATCCCTCCCCATAACTCGCGGTTATGATGTACATAGAGTTGCGAATATCCAATAATCGCGTTTGCTTTTAGAGTTGCGAATTGTTATTTTTCGCGTTTCCTTTTCAGGGTAGTGTTACGAATAATTACCATTCGCGATTGTTTTCATGCAAACTTAGGTACCGAAAGTTTGCTTTAAAAGTAGCGTTGCGAATTATTGATAAACGCGATTGCTCGTAGAGTTGCGAATTACCATTTTTCGCGTTTCCTTTTCAGAGTAGTGTTGCGAATAATCACGATTCGCGTTGCTTTTTTACTCTTTTATACATATAATGGACATCAACCGCGTTTGCAATTTTCATACTATAAATTAGCGTTGCGATCTTGATCAATCGTGCGATTTTTTATTTAGAGTTGCGATATTTTCAATGCCCAAATTCTACCCTAACTGTAGTAATAGAAGTAGTTAGTTTATTTTGTGGCCAGTACATGTCTATGTACATGTACCAATAGCCCCTGATTAAAGTTAGAGTTGTGAATAATATACAATGTTCGCGTTTGCTCGTAGAGTTGCGAACAAATATTTATCGCGTTGATATATCAGTGTTGCGAATAAATACGATTCGCGATTGTCTTTATGCAAACCTAGGAACCGGGCGTTTGCTTTAAAAATAGCGTTGCGAATTTTTAGTAAACGCGATTGCTCGTAGAGTTGCGAATTACTATTTTTCGCGTTTGCTTTTCAGGGTAGTGTTGCGAATAATTACCATTCGCGGTTGCTTTTATTCTTACAAGTCGCGTTTGTAATTTTTCTATTATAAATTAGCGTTGCGATTGTTGATTTATCGCGCTGTTGCCCCGTAGTGTTGCGATATTTAAAACGTCTAACTTCATCCCCATATGTGCCACACTATTGTAGTTTGAAGTAGCTTGATGTAGTTAGTTTATTTCGTGCATGTATGTTTGTAGCTACAACCGAAGACGCCAGCACCTGATCCAGCGTTTTTGGGCAACGCGATTTGCATTAGCGTTGCGAAACATAAATGTATTTCCATTAAAGATAGAGTTGCGTATATACAATAATCGCGTTTGCTCGTAGAGTTGCGAATTCCTATTTTTCGCGTTTTCTTTTCAGGGTAGCGTGGCGAATTCCATACGCGATTGCTTTTATTGTTATTTAAGAATAGTGTTGCGAACGTACCGATCGGTTTGCTCTTAGCGTTGCGAATTACTATTTTTCGCGTTTACTTTTCAGGGTAGTGTTGCGAATAATCACCATTCGCGGTTGCTTTTATTGTTATAAATCGCGTTTGGAATTTTTATATTATAAACTAGCGTTGCGATTTTGACTTGTCGCGTTTTTTATCAATTAGAGTTGCGATTCAATGCCCAAAAGCTGGCCATAACGCTGGCCACTGTTTCAAGATCATCAAGAAGCAAGATGGGATTCTACAGAGCCTCGAATGGCTCAACATAATTATTAAAATTAGTGTTGCGTATGATTGAATATGGGTGCACGCGATTTAATTAATAAAGGAGTCCTGTGCGATTCATTTTACGAATAATAAGCACCACTCGCGTATACTTTTATATTTTATAAATTAGCGTTGCGAAAGAAATCCACTCACGGGTTGTTTTTTGAATTTATGAGTGGAAAATATATCCTTTTCTTTATATCTTTGTCAATGAAAACACTGCTTGAAAGTACTGGTGTAAATAGACCAATTATTTTCTTTTTCAAAACGTGTTAAAACCTGTAATTTTTATGAATATACTTTTATCACAGATTTGTGATGCATTTAAAAATGCTGTATTGTAATTAATTGTGTCATAGATTAAATTCACGATTCATATATATATCACCAATTATTCATTATTAGAGTTGATAATTTTCACGGGATATAATAACCTTTTCAACCTAATTGTTATTTATAAATAGTGGATTTTTTTATAAATATTCTGTATTCTTTGCATAAATCAAAGTTTGCTCGCGATCATTGTTTTAATTAATGGCAAATAGAATGCTTGTATCAAAAGGGTATGCAAATTGCAATTCGATATTTCATATTGAGAGTTAATTTCCGCGTAGAATCGACATTTTCGTTCGCTATTGCTTGTTCTGTATGAACTTAATTTAGTTTTTAATACAGTAAAATATAATTATTGCAATGTATACGTCTTGAAAAATTTTTTATTTGATAAATGAATATTTCGTATTTATCTTAACACTGAGACGAATTTAACTTTTCATTTAATTTCAATTACATAGTATTTATGTTTTTAAACTCTTTAATATAAATTTTTGTTCGTGGAAACTTCAGTTCAAATATTAATTTCATAATATAATATTATTTTTTTCTGTGTCCATTAATACACTTTCATTTCAGCTATTAATCCTTTGAACAAGTTCTTGTTACAGGATAGAAAATCATCGAAGAATGGAATTGAAATGGTACACGGATTTCATCTTGATCGTTCGTAGAAAAATACTTCATACAATTTTATTTATTGTCTGATTTATGTTTCAGGGAAACATCGTGGGATTAATCAAGATACCAAGAAGAAATATTTTTTCATATTTATTTGTTTTATATGAGACATATTTTATTGGATATGAGTTTTTGTTTCAGGAAAACATCGTGGGAGTGACGAAGACACCAAGAAGAAAATATCTTGTCATGTTTCTTTGTTTCACGTCGGTTATATTTATTGTATATGAGTGTATGTTTTAGAAAAACATCGTGGGATCGATGAAGACACCAAGAAGAAAATATTTCCTCGTATTTCTTCATGTTTCTACAGATTGCGTTAGAATATAAGTACAAATGTATATAGATTATAAGATAAAAAAGCGTTCTCCTGCCGTTTATTAAATATTACCGAAGCGTAAATTTAAGTGGGAATGATTAATATGAAGATACATATTAGTATTCTAATATGCAAGGTCCATACGTGCAGTTGCACATTTCTGGTTGGATCTTCAGGATCCTTTCTTCGTTTTGTACGAGTGTCTTGTTATTTAAAAAGGAACAATTAATAATAAAGTACATATTGGTACTTTAGTAATCAGGATTCGTACGTGCAGTTGCACATTCCAATTTCGTTTCTAGAAAACATGTGATGGATTATTTCACATGTATCAACATTTTGTTAGGTTTTCGATCTCTTCATCGGTCAGAGTTCGTGCGTGCAGTTGCACATTTAAATTTCGTTTTTAGAAAACATGTGTATCATCTCACATGTATTGACATTTTGTTAGGTTCTTCGTCTCTTGATTGGGCAGTTCTTTTAAGAACTCTCCTTTTGTAGCTCGTTTCTAACTTTTCGTTAGCTTCTCCCTTGGATAGGTATTCGAATTCCTCGCCAAAGGAAGGGTGGTTGGGGCGAGGCTAGGGTGGGTCTCCAGTCGCAGCAACCTCCTCGCGGTGAGACCTGGGTCATATTATTTACTATGCAATTAATATAATTATTAATTACATAGCAAATAATATGAGCTAATGGCTGCGTTCTTCTTATAGTTCCACATACCTTCTTCGTCCTGGTGTGCGGTCTAATAACACTGATTTCGAGTCGCAAATACGTTTTTGCCGAGTTAGTTTTTAAATAAATAATATATTACAATTTAAAATAAAAAATAGAGGATTTGCGGTGTATTTATCAATGAGATCCTTACGTATTTTAATAATTTCGAAATCTTTAAATAATCTCGATCGATTGGTTATTCCAATGAAATTAATCGATCGATGCCCAATTCTGGACCATACAGCTTTCATTCCGTTGAAAAATAATAAAATTTATGTAATTTTATTTTCTGTCTCACTTCCTCTTGTGTTAATTTCTAAATCTGTCGATAACGTTGCGAGTGACACGAAAATGGTAATGGGGTCCCGGGACCCCAGAAACTCGGGCCGAAAAATTACATTAGGTGAAAGGTCTGTTCATATACCTCGTCTGTGGCGTAAGGACATTGTCTTTTATTAGTTGTTAATTGTTAGTTGTCTTTAGTAGAAGTTGCCTATGAATGGGATTCAAATTCATTTTTGAATCTGTTGGTAACGTTGCGAATGACACGAAAATGGTAATGGGGTCTCGAGACTCCATAAAAATGGGCCAAAAATTCATTGGGTGAAAGGTCTATTCGTAAACCTCGTCTGTGATAGCGTTATAGTGTAATTTCATTTCCATTAAGCGTGATTTACTTTTGAGAACTAAAAAGAATTCCTGTAATATCATTTCCTACCACGATGAGCGCTATGATCTATTTCTATAACCTGTTAGTAACGTAGCGAGTGACTAACTTCTTCTTCCAGTTTATTTCAATAAATAGCACTTTATTATCGTACATTTTATTACAGCTCAGTCTAATTACATTGCGTAATAAATAAATAAATAAATAAATAAGTATAATAAATGTAACAATAGAGAGTAACAAAATATAAAAATAATCGTCACATTATCTTTTGTAGTGCCAAATATGCAAAAAATGTAATACTTTTTAATTTTTTTATCTAAACGGAGAATCAGTTAGCAGTAGTTTCGCAAATTCATTAACAAAAACAGGTGAGAAAATAAATTGAGCAGATAAAAATCCTTATAGATCAGACGACTTTACCAATGCACGATAAAGCGAATTACGTGTTGCTCGTGCGATATTAAACGCACAAAATAAATACGACTTATTATTAATAGCAAGAGAACGTTAACTATATACGATCACGAAATGAATTGGGTATTCATTATGATTTACGATTTAAAATAAAATATTAGCCTAGGAAATGCCGTTAACATATTTTACAACAAGCTCCGCGATAATTTTTAACATTTTGATTAATTTCCTTCCGGACAATTCTTCTGGTCCGTGCGAATGAAGTACGCTCTGCTTATGTTATTTTTATCGATCACTTGATACGCTTTCTCCAAAACTGAAACTGGCGGTTTCGGTTCTCTCGTGAGGATCCAAGCGTTTCGCACGCTAAAACATTCACACAATATTTATAACGTAATTATGACTTAGAGTGTGATCTCATTTGTCGAGTGACCAAACGATGCAGTATGGTTACCTGAATACACCAAAGTTTGAACAACTCCACACCACAGCGTAGGATTTGTAATCAGTGTCGAGGATCCAATATGGCGCGTCTATAGGCAGTGGTAGGGATGGAAATGTCACGATCAATTTAGGATCCTCGTTCCTGCCAATCACTCTTCCGATACCTTCGATGCTCGAAGATACTCCCGTCCTAAATACATACCAAGAATTTCAGTTATATTTTTTCTAGTAGTTTGAATTTCATTTCGAAATTTTGGAACGTTGGAATTTTGGAATCATACTTACAGGGCAGATATTTGCTTGTTCAAAATTTTTACCGATCCGTTTTCACCTTGGCTGTAATTGGCAGTCACGCATTTCCCACCAAATTCGAAAAGAGCGAAATACCTCTCCACTTCATACCATTTCCCTATATACTGGAAAACACGTTAAGGCAACTATGATTACTTAAATTGTAGAGCAAAATTTGGGTGCTTTTTTCGAAACGATTATTCGATATCAGCTCAGAAATGAAAACGATAATTATTCAAAGAATATCTTTGATAGTGGAATAATAGAAAATTATTTGACATGTGATTCGATAAAACTGGAATGAACTTTCGCGTAACCCGAACAATTTATGTGCTTCTCATTACGTCGAATGTATATCACTGTCACATCGAGGACAACTTTCTAATTGACGGTTGCATTAACTCATAAGTAAGTCAATAACACAGGGAAAGGCTGGAAAAATCCATTCCAGTTTCTAACATTTCTCGCTATCTCGAAGATGAGTAATAAGTTCATAAGGTCGAGTATTTGTACTCACATAAAAATATTGTCCATTTTTGGTTTTGTTATACGTACCCTGTTTAGATCGAAATCCGGCATTGTTTCTAAGTTTGGACACGCACCCAAAAATGGCACCTGCGCCGCTGCCACGCTCGCGATTATTAGAATTAGACACACCCGCAACATTATCCTTTCTTTTCTGCAAATAAAATAACAACAAATTTGATTTGTTCCAAATGAAATTATCTTTCTGCAACAACATACGTTCAATCGTTACTCTGAGCGATCAAAATACGAATTAATAATTTTTTATTCATCCAGAAATTCTATATTTTGAATTATTTGTTAGTAAACTATATCAGTGGCTACAAATTATTTTACGTTATTGGTCATAATACGTAAATTTGCAGCGTGATCTTTTATGCATGATGTTTGCAAATGTATCGCGGCAGAAAAATTACGGTCTCGGTTCGAACGAATCACATTTCAAAAGAACAGTTAACTTTGAGTGGTCGAAGCTCTTTTAGCGATGCAGTTATGATACAGGTATCGCTTGCATAGTTACCGTTATTTCTATATCTGGGCGCAACAAATTCAGAATGATAACACGCTGGAAAGAATATTTGTTACCAACGAAGATAACTCTGTCGCGACGACAATTTTCCTACCTATATCGTAGATTATTAATATAAAACTGAATAATATCCGCGTTGCGTTAGTCCATACTGGATTCATTTTTATTAGCACTTTTTCAGTATGCAATTAAGAGTTGTCTGACGAGTTTTCGCGGTTAAAATGAACTTTTATATCATTGCAAAAGAACATACTATCTTGTTTTTTTTAACAGTAACACGTATACATAGAAAAAGAATTACAAAACATTGAAAGCATTCAGGTAACCATACTAAGATGGAGAGTATTCTAAAATAGCTTAGTTTGAATCGAGAGAAATAAATTTTCTACAAGGCCAGTTAAATTATAATATTTTAATAAAACTATTCTAAACTCTCCAAGTCAAATATCCTGTGAAATACAAATAACGCGAGAAGTGAAAATTCAAATACACCTTAAATCTAAAATTTTTTATCAAATCGTGCACACTACGTTACAAGTTTCCATTAGAGAATAAACCTTAAGCGACCTTGAAATTTCTAAGAGACCGGTAACCTAGAAAAATTTCATCCTCGCGAGTACGTTGCTCCTTCGAATCAAGCTACTTATTTCTCTCATACTTTCTCCTATGGAAACAAGAACATCCAAAACGATCGAAAAAAAGAAAAATTGGAGTACACTGCGCGTTCGTCTCGTTTTCTGGACAATGTTTTTTCCCCCCTGTGTAAAATTTGAATAGAAGCATCGACGTTTCACTGGAAACGAACGCGCGTGTCTCGAGACCGCAAACTTTGTAATCGTCGTTACGAAGTGGAAACCACGAAGATCACGAATCGTTTCGATACCCATACGCAACACGTACCGAATTGATAATTGTTGTACACACGAATAGTCGTCGATTCGAGGAACTGGTCGTCGGGGTTGACTGTTACACTTCTCGCGCGATGAACTGTTCGCCGGTGACTGGCCTCTTCCCGTTCCTTACGCCGTCCACTTACGCGGACGAACTCTTGAAGGCTGACTGGATGCGTTCGAAAAATTTCTGTCAGTTAGTGGGTCACTAACGGTACGTCCCAAGTTCAAAAAACCCAGGTCCGCGATCCAAATCTACCATTGACCAATTCTCCGGCGACCGATTCTTTAACATCCACCGTGGATCAAATATGTATTTACACTCTTTGTTTCTTTTTGGGGATAACTTTATACATAGAAGCATCGTTGATCTAACATTCAGAGAAATACTGATTCTTTAACATCCACGATAGATCAAAAATATTACATTCTTTGTTTCTTTTTGGGTATAACTTTATAGATTGAAGCATCGTTGATCTAACACTCAGAGAAATACTGATTCTTTAACATCCACGGTGGATCAAAAATATTACATTCTTTGTTTTTTTGCGGGGTATAACTTTATACAAAGAAACATCGATAATTTACCAGTTTGAGAAATATCGATTCTTCAGCATCCACAAATGTTACATTCTTTGTTTTTTCGGAGGCGAGGTATAACTTTATACATACAAGCATCGATACCATTTAGAAAAATATCAAATCTCCGTTGATCGATTCTTCAACATCCACAGTGGACCGAACATGTATTTGCTATCTTTCTTTTTTTTGGAGGGGTATAACTTTACACAAAGATGCAATATATTAACGAAAATTTGTATGGATAGTATATTATACGGAGTACAATTTATAATAGTGCATTGGAAAAAATTGTGGTGATAAAAAACACGTCAGATAACTGTTATATTTTATTCTTTGATATTCGTATATTTTTTGTATAAAGTTTGAGAACTCCTTCCAAATTGTTTCTTCTGTACGCTGTTTAGAATACGTAAAAATTTTCCTTTCAAGATGGTTTCTGATCTTCGGTAAATAAAGTGGGTGTTTAGTTAGTGTAACACCTATTTTGGCCTAAATCAGTTATAAGAATGCAGCAGACTCCGATTTCTCTTTTCACTGTACCGTAGTCTTCTTTGAATCGGTTCGAAATTACCACTGAAAAAAATAGCTGTAATTGACAATGCATTCGTCTTCGTACGCGCTTTCCAACCATTTCGAAAGTTTCTGTGGCTGTTGCATGTAGTTTGAAATTAGAACTTGATACTTATTTTCTATTCCATCTTGAAACTATTACGATCTATCAAAATTAGGTCACGCAAGTATACTGTTGATTTTTGACAAGATTTAGACTATCACTAATTTTGTAACTTCATTGTCGCATCTTGCATATATAAATATTAGAGATTAAATTTTAAAGCTCATTGATAATTGTCGAATATAAACGTTAGTTCGTTTTGATCATAAAGTATATTATTCTTACGACATTAAAGGAGTAATTTTAAAGGAGAAGGGTACAATAAATAAAATAAGATTTCTCAGTAACATTTTACGTAACAATTTATTCAACTTTTCTTTTCTTTTCGCATTTGTACATGATTAAAGATAAGCAATTACCCGTTCCACCCATAAACAAATGAAAGTGATAATACCCGGAAGGAACAATGACTAATGAACAATAACATTCTGGCGAGACTGGTTTTCTCGAGAAAACCGCTACGAGCCCGAAGTCGTCAAACTAACCACCATCTACGCGTCTATCGAGGAAAAATAAATTTTTAAACGCTGTTTTCATGCGGCATTTTCCGTTTGTACAATTGGTTTTACATCTTCGTCGGCATTCTCTTTTTCTTTAGACTCGTTTGGTTTCATCTCCTCGGCGATCGTTGCGCTTTCCTCGGGCATGTCCTCTTTCATGGCGTCGGCCACCTCTATGATTCGTTCGGGAACGGTGTTGATCGACGGTTTCTTCGTTTTCTCGACCGGCAGGACGTTCTTCGTTATCTCCTTGTCCTCTTTCACGTTCTTTATTTCGCTGATCACCTGTGGAGCGTCCGGTACTATAGCTGTTCTCACGTTTCCGGTAGTACTTTCCTCAGTTTCCTCCGAGACACTCGCCTCTTGAGGTTTCGTTTCCGCCGGTCTCAATGGCAACACATCGAAGTGAGCACAGTCGTCTTGATCGGTTTTCACGAAGAACGTCCTGGAGATCTTGTATTTGTCCAAAACAGCGTACGCCTGGTCGAGAGAAACATTGTTTTACGGTTTGAATTTTATTTTAGGTGGAAATAAAGAGGGGAATAATTTTGTCTTGATTCTATGGGGATGCAACTTTGAGTCACGCTTTGAGTTCGTATAAATTTAGGATCAGGGAAGTTTGAACGTTTTATAGATACTTCTGTACTACGAATAAACTTTGAATGTTACTTCGTAGAAAAGTGATAGTTTAGATAACAAGTTGTGGTAAAAAAAAAATAACCTTTTGCACGACCGTTCCTGGAGCCAGCCTTTCTCTCGTCATGACCCAAGCGTTCTGCGTGTGGAAAGGTCCAATACCAGAACAACTCCACAGAACTGCATAGGTGTCATAATCGGTTTCCAGCACGGAATATTTGGTCTCTGGCGTCAATGGTATCGTGTACTTCACGACCAGTTTACCTTCCTCGGCTTTCGAAGGAGCTTTCTTGATTTCACCGTCCACTACCCTCTTGATGCCAGTGCTAAATGTTAAATTAATCATGGGTTACGATCTGTAGACTATTATTCAAAACACAGAAATATTACGTGGAAGAAAAATTTTGTACAGTGTAAATGACAAGCTTTTCGATCTTAGAGTTGTATACGATTGGAGATCAGTAATGTATAATAATAATAATTGACTTTTTACGTACGAATCCTCGTTTGGTATTTACACTGAATTTTTTAACGGTACTCACAATCTATTCGTAACTTGATTGCTGACGTGGAATTTACCGCCAGTACCCACTGTGTAATTTGCCATAACGCATCGCGACACCACCTCTGTGAGCTGGAAGTACCTCTCAGTTTCGTACCAGACGCCCAAAAACTGCAACACAAACGAGAACAATAATTAGAGAGTGTTTTCAAACATAAATGTACCTTCCAGCATTGACGATAACCATCTAACAATTATTCTGGTCTGAAAAATTTCATCAATAATTTATTTAATTCTTTTAGTCTAGAATATTCTAAGATTCTGGTTAATAAAATTAATTCTGTATCATATTGATTTCTCAACAGAAAAAGAATATTTCCAAAAACATAAAGTACTATTGTTTTTTACCATATACTTATACAAGTGTCTCAATGCTTTTAGGTACTTCTAGGTGTGAGTAGAATGCTTGCAAAATTTATACAAATATAAAGAACTATTATTTAGTATATGGTAAGAAATAATAGTACTTTATATTTGTATAAATTTTTGTTTAAACCTAGTACAAAATGGAAGAAATTACTTCGACAGACGATCGATAGAAACTAGACAATTTTTAAAACGCGAGAATTTAGACTTTCGTTGGGCAAAGTCAGTGTTCTATTTACCTTGTGCATGTCGAAGTTCGCCATGGGCACGTAGTCGGGACAGAAGCCCAGACTGGGTATCTGGGCCCTGGCCAACGCCAAAGTCGAAAGTACCAAAACAATTTTTCCGATCATGTCCTCTGTGGATCTGTCGTTGGCATCGTTCGAACCTCTTGTCTTATATACATTAACCGGGGACCGAAGGAGCGTTGACCGGCCACTACTCCCCTCTGTTTTACCTACACGTGAGTATTCTTACGGTACTCTCCGTGGGCCGAGAATCTGGTCAACAGGCGATGGTCATTGGTCAATGTTACCGCCGAGACTTCTTGGCAAACGAAGTTCAAGAAAGGTGGTAGCCGCGACCGCTCGTCGTCGTGAAACAGGCGAACGCAAGCTCCATTATGCAATTCTCTCGAGAAACGGTACTTTCGGTCGGCGAAGACGAATCCCCTCGGTTGGCGGATCGGTGTCAGCCAATTTGATGGAACGCCAAGATTTCCTGGATATATATGGCAATTGTAACGGGCTCGTCACGACTCTGGAACTGCACGAGGTCACAGGTTGCGCGGTCCCTCGTTTGAAAATTTCCCTGCCTCGACCGTGATCCCAAAAGCCGGCATACGTGGATCTATTTTCTTTCATTTCCACTTTCAGACAGTTAAGAATCTCTCGCAATCGAGTTAAATTTCTAAATTTTCTTTACGAGCACATTTTATCATCCGGGGATCAAGTTTTATTCGAATCGGATCATTCTACGTGAACGCTATTTGGAGCAACGTTTAAAATCTAGCTGCAATAGGGGTATGTTGTAATCGAAGAATTAATTGCAAGTGAAAATACTCGATTTTCAATTGCAATCTTGGCAAACGCTAGTCTCCCAGAGCAGCGTGCCAACGCTGGGTCACTTTGATCCAGCCTGGCTGGCCGAGGGTTAATGATAATTGTACACTAATCACGTATCTGTACTTTACACATGTTCGTTCATACGCGCCAAGAGTTACTAACAGCTAACTTCCACTGCCACTTTTTATTTCGACTCTCACTTGGTATAATTCCACAAAAGGACCCATTCGTAATTTGTAATAAAAATTCTAAAAAATTTACTCGACTAGATTTTTGAAAAACCGTAGTTTTCTATACGAGAATGAATAAACATTTTAATTTCGTTAGTACAAATAAATACACCATAACTGTTGGTAGTTCTAGTGTTAACAAAGGAAAAACAAATATAGCCATAATATTTTATGCTTTTGACCATAATCTTGATAATTTAATGCTTTTGATCATCTGGGAATGCACGGATTACGAAACTTACACCTTTGATGGCGTCGTTCCTCTTCTTGCGGCCATTCATGAAGTCGGTTTCCACAACCTCGACCTTACCGTCCGTATTTATGTTCAAAAACGGAATAGGTATCAGAGTTCTCCGCGATGCAAAACAAGAACCATTACTTACCACGTTGCAATTATGCAATCGATACTATTGCCAAAGTGCTTAGCATACACCTCAAGCAGTATCGGTAACGGGCCCCTCGACGAGTTCTTTTTTTGTACGAAATCGTTAAAGCCATCGAACCGTTAGTTTCGGCTCGAATACTTCTCCGACATTTCTTTCGAACCGTAAACGAGGAACCGCTACGCCCAATTTACATAATCCTTCGATAGAAATTTCCTGTTATTTTGTGCTTTGGTCGCTTCGTGCGGTATTTGACCATGTCCAAAAACTACTCTTCCAAATTTTGACTCTATATTCGTACAATTTATCAATTCGTACACCTTTGCGCTTTAAGAATTTTCTTACTCTTTGTTTTGGTGACGTTTAAAAGACTAAATTCCATAATAGTAATAGCATCAAACCGTAAACGTGCACTATTTTCACGTACCGAGTTAATAATTACGAATGAATTGATTTTGTCAGGAAACGGGAAGGGATGTTGATGCGAGCCAGATTGCCATCGCTCGTTTATCTCCTCTTACACGTTCGTCGTCTGAATTAATTTATTTCTTGTAAACCTATGAACACTAAGAAAGCACGCGGAAAACAGTTTCCGCTCGGAAGTTGCTTAAAATCTACGAAACTCTGACCAGATGTCCAAAGGGGCAGAACAAACGTAAACGACGATAATTCGAGGAAATAACTAAGGGAGGGACAACGAAAAACAAATAATTTTGCGAACCTCGCGAACCTTGAAATCGAAAGCTATCGAACTGGCCAAAAATCGACAACCCTCGTCGAGGTTTCCCATATTTGTCGCCATAAATATTTCACTCGTATCCGAACAATACTGTGTGCTCGTGTCGATGTATTGCAGGGAGGAAGAAAAATTAGACCTGGTAGGTTCCGGTCGTTTTATTCAGCCTTCGTAAGGTTCTGTAACCAAGCAAAATCTTGCATTGATCCTCGTTAGCGATACTCGCGAAACGCCTCCTCCTCCATCGTTGTTTATATTTTTGTCAGCTCGAGCCGCCAGTCGTGTAATTAAAAATCCATTTGAAACGAAATATTGGCGGTCACGATTTGTTTGCAAAACGACAGAGACCTATCTATCCTTCCCTCCGCAATACATTTATCTCCGATCGGTTGGGAGTGACGAGAATGAACCATCGAATCGATCTAAAATCATTTATTTTTACAAGTAATTCGCTACGCCCGAGAAAGACGAGGTGTCCATTTTGGACATCTGGACGCGAGCGTGTGCGTATACAGTGTGGGTGTTCGTGTCGGTGTACGTGTGTGTCGGTGTATGTAGGTGTGTCTGTGTGTGCGTATGCGCGCGTATGCATACACGGTAACGTAACTAATGAACGGTAAAATAATCTGTATACGTAACCCTAGTGCACTTACGTCTCGAGAAGAGGGGACGAGGGGGTTTTTGGAGGAGGGTTTCTAGGAGAAAAAGGGGTTGAAAAGAGAAACGACGAAACGTTGGTTACTAACAATTATTTAGGCGACTCGCAGATGAAAAGGGATCGTCTGTCGGGCGTATTGCAAACCACGGTCGAGAGACTCGTTCCTTTTCACTGTCGTAGCCGCGGATTGCGCTTGTGCCATGCGCCGAGGCGTCGCACGCTAAACAATAATTACTTTATCTTTATTATCATTTAGTATCACATTGCGTTCACTGTTTTGTGCTGGCCGTTTTTGTCTGGCTTAACGAGAGCGCACACCACCCCTCTAACCCCTTCTTACGCTCCTTTCCGCGTTGTCGAACGTTCCGCGAAGCCATCGTCGCCTCGAGGGATTTCGTCGCGAGAACAAAAAGAGGGCGTTCCATCGATATTCCGTTGCGATCGAACCTCGATACTTGCACGCGAACACCTCGTTATTGCCTCGGTAATTGCACGAATCTTGATACTTGTACGAAATTTCCAGTTCGCTTGCAATCATCGAGGTCCTATCGTGCATCGACACGCGTTTCTTTCGAACGTACGTTTCGGTACGCTGATTTGGTAATTTCATATTTACGGAGATTAGTGGAGGTACAGTAAGGTTCCCGAGAGAAAAGCTCTAGGAGGAACGCGATACACTAGCGACGCCTGTATTCTTAATACGCAAACTACTGAGTTTGGGAACCCCATGGTACGAACGTACGTCGACTCGATACAATATCGTTTGCAAACGGCCGCTCGTTTCGTGCTCGAGATTTTCGCGCGGACAAGGAGGTAAAGAGAGGTCGAGGCCCTTCTTCAAGGCACCTTAGGTAATAATACCTACCTATAAAAAAAAAAAAAAAAGAAAAAAAAAATAATAATGATTATGACGTCCTGCGCCAACGGAAAAAAGGAATTAGAGAAACAAAAGCTACTACTTAAAGATCCTAACAAAACTTGGATTAATTCGAGTGATATTTAAAACCTTTCTACGTGAATTAATTAACGTTTCCTTCAATTCCTAAGCGAGCTCGTATCGTCATCTTACACGTGTACGTATCTTAAGCCTATGAACACATGAAATCACTGCCCAATCGACCAATTTGGACCCATTTGACAAGGCACTCGTGTCGCTGAGATACCAAAGATGTCTACGATGGAAAGAAATGATAAAGAGAAAACACACGAGAGGAGGAATATGGGCATGGTGAAGGAAAAACTGAGGACGATTAAGTGGAAGACGAGGGATCCGTACGCAGGAAGAACATTATTAACGTTTATTCCATCGATCGTTTCCGTCACGTCGATAATGTTCCTCTTCGCAGGATAGAGGAGAACGCCAATGTCTTTTAGTTCCCGTTTCCTTGGCCTTCGAATACGAAAATTCTTCCCATGCGTGAATTTGTTTTCGACACCGTTCAGCTCTCGACGAGCGAATTTGTTCGAGGCGATTGGCGGGCAGGACACCTAAGATCTACCTAAGACAGAAATCGGTGGAAAATCGGTTGGTCCCTTTGCAAAGTGTAAAATAAATAAATTGTTATCCGTCCGCTTTTGTTTTTTTCCCTACTACTAACGTTAACGTTATTTACATGTGAGATTTATTCTGCGCGCGCTGAGGTAAACGAGACGTCTTGCCGAGAGTGTCACGTGACGCGAACGAAAGCGCTAAAAAAAAAGAGCTTTTCCTTCTTTTCGTTTCGGTGAGAGCAAGACGCAACGAGAAAAATGGTGCGTTTACGCAATTATCATTCGCGACAATAATTGACTCTCGCCGCCTTCCACACGTTTTTTTTTTTTTTGCATTCTCGTTTTCGGCTTCCTTAACGATTCCTGATGAGAAGACCGTCAACATACCCGACACACTTCCGACTTACGTCGATTGGCGGAAATATGTTATTTGGTCAGAATTACTGGTCATCGCTTATTATAATAAACTGGTAGTTGATTGTCGCGTACCCGAAGAGTAGCGAGAACGACAGAACGCTTTCCGTTAAAGGCTCTTCCGGTGCCCCCGTGTGCGTGTCTGCTGTTTCTTCCGAAAGAAAAACGCCGTTTTGGTTTCACGTTAAATCCGTACAATTCGAAAATCGCGTTTTCTCTTTCTCGTCGCGAAGAAACAACGATCGACGCGCGCTTCCTCCAAAGATTTTCAAAATCGTCGAGGGTACGACATCTTCCGAGACGCTAAAACAGTTCTCGGGATGCATGCCGTGGGAATTAATGAAAATAATTGGAGACAGCTGTTCGCGAGTGGCCCTGGGCGTCTCGAGATCATCGTCCAGACCCATTAATTTTCTATTAAAAAGCGGTACAAAGAAATGCTGGATCGAGCGCACAAATACTGTGAGTGGTTCGCGTCGCATTAAAAAAAAAAAAAACAAAAAAGAAAATAAAATTTAGAGAAGGCACTCGTACTTTCCGATCCACCCCCCCGTAGAGGATTCGCGGAGTTTCGGTTCGAGCACCGGTTGGGCCTTAACCTTGTCGCTAGTCGTGGAGATTTTTGCTGAGCAGCAAATTGTTGTGCGGTCCCGACAGATGCCTGATGAGCTCTTGCAGACTATCGAAACTCAACGAGCAGAAGCAACAGGTGAACGTATTGTCGGGGGCGGCTATGACGCCTCTGTGAACCGAGCAGAGGTGCTTCAGCAGGTGGGCCTTTTGCTTGAACATGGCGACACAAAGTCTACACGCGAACGGTTTCTCGCCGGTGTGCACTCGCAGATGAGTCTTCAAGTTCCAAGACATCCCGAACTGTTTGCCACAATAACTGCACCGGTACTCGCGAACGGGGGTGGATTTCGGCGGGTCGTCCGTCGGTGGGGGCGGTGGGGCCCTCGCTGGGGGCAGGGCCCAAGAGCTCCACGGTGGCTCCAATCCCGTCGCCGACGCCGGGTCCGCGCTCGGTGGCCTGTGAGACGCTCCTGGTGGCGTCACCGACCTGTCCTGCTGCAAACCGCAAATTTTATTCAAATTTAACATCATAGAATCATGTACGATCCTTGTGCCACTATAGTACAGCAAAATTCCGATTATCCGCCTATTTTTCTGGGGCTCTAGAGTCCCATTACCATTTTCGTGTCACTCGCAACATTACCGACAGTTTAGAGAAAGTGAGACGGGAAATGAAATTACAGAAACATTTCTGACCACAGATTATAATTTCGATGGAGAATGTTTGTTCTCGAAGGTGTATAGCATTTGGGGGGTATGTGTATTCACCAAAAATGATTCTAATTGACAAATAATCGATTAAGAAAGTAAATATCTGAAACTTTTGTACGCTACTCTATCGGAGGATAGGGTAAATGACAGCAGAGTGGCTGTTTCTCGCCTCGACCGTTGCGGCCTTACGTGCGCGTATTTTTATCCTAACATTAACCTTTTCCTGTGTTTGTTACGTAACGAGAATGTTATCGCTATTATTACCACTATATCGTACCAAGAAAATGATATTCATATCGTACCAGGTACGGAGGTGCCGAGACGCTGAGGGGATGTGGCGCTTGCAATCGCCTTGGCGTCTCGAATCCAGGATTAAATGGTACAAAAGCCGGATTCTGCGCAGGTGCGTTGTGAAAGCCTGGCCTTCGTTTCCGATGGGGCGTGACAACGTATGCCTCCGCAGGTGGTATAGGTATTTCATCTGGTTTCCGTTTTCCCGGTTCTAAGCCTAGCGCGAGTCGAGCCGCCAATTGCCTTCTTCTCTCCTCTGCCTCCTCCAGAGATTCTCGCCTTTCCAGCATTTGTTTTTCTGACCTGGGTGAACAAAATTACATTCGTCATCTTGCCAAATAACGTATCCAATGGTGGCCAATGGTAGCCAATGATGGGATCAAGTAGGCTAGAATATCGACAAATGGAAGTACCACTTCCAAAGCAGAGTCGAATTTTCAGGGTGAACACATCCCTTAAATACACAGACAGGTGTTTCTCTATTTTACTATATATCTTTAACACCATACAAAAATGGCTGAAATGGTTTTTCTTTGCTTCATCAAGCTGTGCAAATAAATTGCTGAACATATCTTTGAGGACGAGTACAATTGTATGACAAAAATAAAGTCCTTCCATATTAAACCTCATCTTCTTTGGTGCTGGTGAATGTCCACCATGTATGACAAAAAAGTAGTTTTATAAAACACAGAAGACCATTAAAGTATTGCAACCACTTTCATATAATTGTAAAGATACATAGTAAAATGGAAGAGTATCTACTCCAACGTGTATTTTAATACTCTCTATTGCATAAGTGGATTCTTGAAGCGCGTTTTACAATTGCATTTTTAATTGCCAAAGAGTTTCCTTGAAAATACATTATTTATCAGGCGAATAATCGAGATTGCCCCATTGTGTGCCCCTGTATCGAACTTGATCCCATCCCCTGGCAGCAATTTATCTAAAAGATTTGCATATCTCCTGACTAATTCGTACCTAGGCACGATATCGTGGGAACTTTCGCTGGTAGTGGAGGTGCCAGAATTTAGACTCAGGTTCACAGGATCGGAGCTATCCCTCCTTCGGGGCGGTTCTATACTGCTTTCCCTGTTCTCCGTGAGGAGCGCCTCCCCCTCGATGCCCTCCACGTCTACTTCCGGTTCCTCTTCGCAGCCTTCGGTTTTTATGAGAACCGAGCAACAGTCCGCGGGATTGTTGGACTGCCTGAAACGTCCAAACGCGCGCTAAATTGGCTATAATTTTCAAATTACTCGATCACACGAATGTCGAAACGAGATAAAGGAATGACATTACTCGAATCGATAGCTTGCACAAGCGTAACCGTTCCTCCGGCGGAGCAAAGATCAGAGAAAAGTTGAAATTAATCTTAATAGTTCTCTATCTGAGAAATTACGGTATCTCTTTCGCTGATCATTTTGACATTTCACGAACACTTTAGCGCCCGTAGACCGTCTCTCTACCAACCTGCCGTCGTATTGCGACTCATAGCTCGAGCTTTCTTGGCCCTCGGAAGGCTGAGGGGTGGGTATTCTTTCGGGGTCGGAATTGCTAGAGGTCTGAAGTTGATTCGGCTCGAACAGCTCCGACTTTATTTGAAGAAGCTCGAACAGTTCCCTCAGCGGTGTAAGTTCCGTCGACTGAAACGAACAACAATGATAAAAGACACTCAAGGAATATTTTTATCGGAAGAAAGGTGTCGGACTCGATTCGACGAGACAGTTTGCTCACTGGAATTAGAGCTTCTCCGTTGTAGAGAAATTCCAGCAGGTGAGTTAGCTGGGTTTTTCGGACCCCGGACAAGTGGACCACGTGGTCCAACGCGGGGTTACGAAGGAGACCAGCCAAAAGGGGACTAGCTGCCGCCAAAACTACGCGATGGGCCTTGACGACGGAACCATCGTCGCAAGCCAACGTCACGTCCACGTGACGGTCCCCGGTGTACCAGGCTCCGACTTCTGCGGCCAAGGTCGCTGGATGCTTCCCATAATGGAGTGTTAGGAGACCGTCAGTATACATCATCTGCAAAGAAAAGACATTTGTTACACGCTGAATATCATCCAAGACATTTAGAAAGTGTCTAAGAAAGTTGCAACTTGGAATTACGACAAAATTAACTACAAAGAGAAGATGTTGTCGATGCCAAACAGCGCCAAGGAATTCAAGATTGAATTTTTATTCGTTACTTTGATAATGTTAGCGAGGGACCATTCGATCGTGCAGAGAAAAATTACGAAACAGATGTTGCAAAATATTACGAAGGTGTATCTCTCGCAGGAAGATTGCAATAATTTATTGTTCGCGGGTACACGTAACTGGGCAGTAACATTTCTTATCGTCGCGACGAGCGCGCAGGAATATGCAGCTAGATACAGTTTCCGTGGAAATTCTTTCGCAACTACGAAATAAACGAAACATGTGTGACGTCCTTAACCCAATAATGCGGTCTTGTCGGTTCGCGTCATACCAGAGACACGGCTTCGTTACACTAATTTCATCCTTCCGTGCCCCGCCTCTCTTAGAAACGACGGAAGGCGGTGACGTGTCGCAAGATTATGTTTCTCACGTTTCTCTGACATTCGCTTAGCTTTCTGCTAAGGAATTGAATCGTGCTTGATGGGAGCTCATTTATGTAATTAAGCGTCGAACTTATGCTCGTTCTTCGAACAGTGGCTCGCATAGATATTTTCAAGCAGATCATTAATACATTTCCCCCCTTGCAAGGTGATTGATTTTATAAGTTACCATTTAATATTTCTAGTAGATATTCAGTTCCAAAAATAGTTTTTACCTCTGGAACCTCTGGACGTTAGCAAAGGTTCATTTTATTAAACCGTGGCGTATTGTCGAAACGGGGATGGGTAATAGTTGGAATTCAGCCGCTGGATCGTAATTTTATCGTTCTGGGAAGAGAAATCAAGTTTACTTATCCGCCGAGATAATTGTTCGCGAGTAACAGTGTATCGATAAACATAATAGAAGCCTGAGATGCAATAACGTAACGAAGCACTACGCGATCTCACTGATTAATGATCTTGTCGAGAGGGGAAATCCTGCAGTTCTCGGTGCAACTCTATCGAGAAACTTCCTGTTAAAGAAGCGGCGTCGAAGATCAGGCTCGCAACGAAATGTTACCGTGACTCACGTAACTGCAGTGCAATTTAATTCGCGATTAGAAAATAACGTGGTAACTCAGTCGACGGTGAACAAGTCGCGCATTTACTCGGAGCGTCGTAACAAATTATACACGGTGGTACAATATGATTTATTTATAATGAATCTTCAACGCGTGTCGTTCTTGGACGGTGACGCAACGATGGAAAGAACGTTTTATCCATGCTCGCTATCGGTGGTTTTTTCAAAAATAAATTTGGCGTCTCGATCGTGCATTTCGTCGTTTCACGAAGGGTGCCGCCGAGAGAGAAAGTTTCGTTTCGCGTTGTAGTCTCGGATAGCTGAAGTATAATTAACATTATGAAACCAATGCCATAAGCATCGACGCGTTCCGCAATGTCAAACGTGTCCCAGGCACAATGGAGTTTCACGCTCGGGACTCGCGAACGCGAGCGAAACTTTCGTTCGTTTTACTACGGAGACAGCGCCAGATCCTCTCGATCGCGATCCTTCCTCTCTTTCGTTGACCAATTCTTTAATTGTAATTTTATAAATGTCCGGACCGGGTAAAAAATTGTAGAAGTTACAGGAAAATTACAAACACACAGATTTCAAATTTTATATAAAAATTTTACAAGAATCGTAACTCGAATCCCTCTTGGCATTCTTCGAATACATTTTGTAACATTTTTAATAGAGGCTGGAATCTTTTTGGCTAAAGAAATCCTAATGTTTTAAAATATACTTTCAATACAGAAAATAGTATTCAGAGTTTGTTCGTGGTATACAGATACCTATAAAATATTCAAATAGTCCGAGCTCTACCGCGAACTAATTAGGTGAATAATGGTCGCGAATCATTTTCACAAAGTCGTCCTCGCGTGGTATCGGCATGATAGAAGAACTCGTCAAACGAATACTCATCAGCCTGACCTTCGACGAGTGATCCGATCGAATTGGAAAGGCAAGACCTTGGGTAAGAGTCACGAAGAGGACGCGAATTCCATCCTTCTAAGCAATCGAGGCTCACGTACGTTACTTTCTTCGTTACGATCGATGTCATGGATACGCGGCAACGCTCCCATATTTTAGTCGAACGGATCGACAGACAGAAATGCGCAATGAAATAGCACGCTCTAGGTTATGATCTCGTTCCACGTTTCGTCACAGCCGCGAACAACGTCGTTTAAACCAGCGCTGTGCACAGAGCTTAAAACTTTCGCGACGCGTCGCTTACGAGTGAACGACAGCGTTTCTTGCTATTCCAATCGTGTCAGGTTAAGAAAAGCAGAGGAATATTTTTAAAATAGTTTATTTATGCGAATGTTTCAGAATTTGTTGGTTCAAAAATCCCAATGCGGATAGAAAATAAAATTTCACGGATACATATTAGGCACGTATCGCTTGGCCAACGATCGAAAAGAGAAGAACGCGAGAAAAAAGGTGCACGATTCTTGGGCAAGAATTATGGTACGACAAGCGCGGGGCATTACTCGGCCGTATACGTAATATCTCGTCGACCGCTTACTAAGAAAATCGCTGAATAAGGAAATCATTGCTGATACGTCTGCGTTCGTGTTGCTGCTGTTAACAAGCATGGCTCGTGAAGTTCAGGGTCAATCGCTGGCCGGCCGACTGCATTACGTCCGCGCTTACGCTTACGTTCGTCTTTCTTCTTCTATTTGGGCCTTGAAGACCTGCCGGGCAGGGTCTCGTGTCTAGTGGGAGCAAGGCTCCGCGTCGATAAGTGTAGAGACTGGCCCGTTTGCTCGCCAGAAGGGCAGGGAGAGGGGGGCGAATCAGGCCCCGACTGCTCGGAGCTTGTCTCTGCTTTGCAGGTGCTGCACCGCGCGTGTCGAGTCAAACTCTGTGCGTCGTGTCGTTAAACAGCAACGAATTTCTATCTTATCGACCGTTGATAACTGCGGAGCGTCGGTACCGTGGGCGGGAAATTCGAATCCTCGGAACTTCGACTTTCGAACAAGTTACTTTTCAAAGTATTATTTGAATCCTCGATCCTAAGATGGTACTTTCGTAATGACGTTGGAACATTTTGCATTCGACGAGGGCCGTAACATTTATTCGATCGCAGAAGAGAACCGAACGTTTTACGCAATCGCGAGTGGCTTCGAGTCGGCAAACATTTCCTTGGAGCGGAGAGATAATACCAATAGGTCTGTAGACTTTCGTGTCGTCACCGTAAACGACGAGGCTGGCATTTGTGGCAGGAAAAAACGAGTGACGATACACAATGGGAAACTGGTGCAACGAGTTCGCGAGGTCGGGATAAGATAAGATAAGAGGAGAAAGTAGGTGGAATTCGTAAATTTTGTTGCGCGAACTCTCCGTGGACGACGCTTCGCTTATCGCCGCGGCATACTAATACGGTCGCGCGCGCGAGCGCTCCTATCGAGAAATTGTGTGCGGTTACTTTCGGTTTGTCACGATCCGTGCACGTACACGCGACGCTCCACACTGTGGCAGCCTCTGTGCAACGATGCGCAGTACCATGAACACGCGAGCATTATAATCTTCTATCCGGATGGCGGACGTTACGATCTACCATTGAATCGAACAATGGCGAAACTGGGTTACGCAAATGTCGAGGCTGGAAATTAAAGCGCGAGACACCGGGGGCCGAGAGAGAGAGAGAGAGAGAGAGAGAGAGATCGGGAGGGGCGTACACACCGGGGTCGAGCAGCGAAAAAGATCGAGCAACTCGCACGAAAAACCGTGGCCTTAAACGGAGAAAACGTCTGTCGATGAAACGTTATTACCCGACGTTGAAAGGAACCTTCTTGACGCCACTGGTTAATCCATTTTGGGCTCGATAATAATTGCAGTTATCATTTTTATGTTTCAACTTGTTACGGGAGGAAAGACGTTGTAAATTCCGATAAATATGTAATAATTGTATCATCGGTATTTGTAACATGGTATGATTAAGATTTGCATTTCTAATTACACTGTCAGTTCAAATGAAGATCAACCTAGGGTACGATCGACAAGAACGTTTAAATGGAAGATCGAATAAAATTATTCCACGTTCCCAAGAAAAACGTGAAGATTGCACAGAATGCTCCAATCGTAAAGTCCAAGAAGAAAGAAGAGAAAAATGTTATACATGCGAAGAATGCAAAAGAAAGTCTGGTTTGCACGTTGGAGAGCGTTTCAAGAGATACCAGAATAAAACTCGGCTCATTCGATTGCCAGCGAACGGTCATAATTTATGGAATGAAATTTTCGTACTGTATTATTCCAACAATTATACGTTTTAGTATCCATTTTAACACAGACTATTATTCACTATTATTCAAAGAGCTGTAAAGTCAATAATTTTCAAAATTTTCAAGTTTCGGTAAAATTTGAAACGTAGTTTCGGAGAGTATTCGATTTGTCAAGGAACGATTAGTGGTCGAAACGCGCCACGATTTATCGATAACAACGGGCATGTGGAACGAAGTAGCCGCGGCGTTATCGTGCAACTGTTACTTTCGTTCCGACGATTAAATAACAACGAAAGAAAAAGCGGTACGTCGAGGTCGTCGAAAACTATTTCGCGGGAAAGTGAAACGCGACGAGTCGAATATCGACGCTTTAGTGGCGCGAACGATCAACCCTACAGACACTAGAAGTGGAGGAAAAGGGACCAAAGAGGGTCCCTATTGGGCCCACCAGTCAGTTATTTTACATCACTATCGATGATAATAATTCCATTTTAAAATTCACAAATATTAATTTTCACTCGGTGTAATCGTTTCAAACTGGTTGCTGGTTTGTGGGAGGACTATTTTCACCTTTTTGGGGTGAAAAAAGATTGGGGTGGCTTATCGAGTCACTTATGTTATGCATATTTTTTTAATAGAAAATGTTTTAGAAATAATGTGAGCAGCAAGAACCACAGTATTTTTTTTAGTAAAGTTTGCTTTATTAAAACTTTACGCATCGACACACGCTAGCGCGAATTAGGCCTCATTAGAGAAACTTTTCCAGTATCAGTTTGAATCGTTACATTGTTTCTGTATCGTTATTTGGTTCTATCAAGATCACAGCTCAAAAAGTTCGAGAGTTTTTGAAAGTCCACCTACATACGCGCGTACGTAATCATTGCATCCTTCGATTCGTAAACATTAATCTCAATAAACACATAAGACACGATGAACTATTTTTCGGTGGGTTCGATCAGCCCTGTCCTAGGACCAACGCGATTACCGATATCTCAGATTTTCTATGATTTATTTGTCGTTCGAAATGCTTAATAAAATTGGAGCTGTGCGATTCTCGAAAATAATGGAACCATTTGGTATTTATCGCGAAGCGAACAGATCGTGACGGCGCGGATTAAGGCGAGGCGGCTCAAACCGTTCGAGTCAGCTAGCGAGGATTGAGCAACGCGGAGAGAACTCGTTACGAGGCCTGTAATGGGGTCCGGGCGTTTCCGCTCCATTTTTTGTGGGCCCAATTACGTTTCGCCAGCCTCAATAGGCCGTGTTTCGCGGTCTCATCGGGCCTCTCGCGTGTACATACACGCATTCTACCCCCCAGAGCCTCGAAAACCATTCGTTCGGAACATCGTGGAGCTTCGCGATGCCGCGTTACCGCAAACCGCCGCAAACATCATCGACCGGAGATGAAATTCCCCGCGTCGCTACTACCGATCACCGATCAATCGAAATTTCATTCGTACGATACATCTCTGCAAATAAAATTCACAACTTTGTCATTGCAAAATTTTGTTCGAAATAGTCCGTTTATAGGTTTGTTCGTTTGGTGTTGATTGGATCGGAATCTCTGTAATCGCTTTGCGAATGATTGCGTTCCCCCCGCCTCGTTTGACAATCGATTTGAAATCGTTGGAAATAGCTTCGTGGATCGTTAATTCTCGAGCGGACACCGGTGTTTCATATTTTCGAAACGAAAACGCGTAACTCGAGGGCAGGGTTATGACACCCCGTGAAACCCGTGACTCACACCTTTCCCCGATTTCGAATCGCTATTTTCCAGCTGGTCTCTCACGCTCTCCCGCTTGCGCGTCGCTCCGTCGACTGTGACGTACTCTCTCCGGTTATTCTTTCTCTGTCCCACCTTCTCATTTTCCTCGCCCCTCTCGGTTCGCGCCGGCACGTTACGAAAATCCCCGGCGCGTTTAGACATTGCGAAAAACAATATCGCGAGATACGAACGGAGAGGAACGATCGTACGAGACGGGATCGTTGATTCTTGCGGGAGATAGCGATCTCCATAAATTGGACGCGATACGGTCTTATCTAACGCTTCATAAATACAGGAAGATTCCGGGAGGATCCAACAGGCAGCCATCTTTGAGAATAAACCAGTTGCACCATCTGAACGTCCGACCCAAGTACTATCCTATAAAAATTACGCGAAAGAGAACCTGCTAATAGGCTGATGCGTTTCTACTGTATTAAAAATATTAATTAAAATACAAACTAATTCCGAAGATTAATGGTAATTTTACGTTCGACGTTAATTAAAAACCGAGTAGATATTTATAAATCAGATTGTTATGGAACGGGTGTAATTGGCAAAGAGCCAGTAAAACTGTTATAAATGTGCGGATACACCGTAGGAATGACTATGAGTCTTGTTCATTTCGTTTGTAAACTTCATTCAAATAATATAGTGCGAGAGTGGTATGGCCAGCCGACCGTAGAAGCCAAGCGCGTGGATCGGTTACCTGAAATGGGCCGTACCGCGGCTCTTAACAGCTCGTTATGATGTCAATTATAAAACGTCCTTAGATATTATCATATTTCGTGGAGAATGGTTCGAGAAATACGCCCGTTCGCCGACTTTTCAATCCAATAAAATATTTAACACACTGAAATTGAAGACGGTGGACATAAACACCAACGAGAACTGGATGATATTTTAAAGGTTGAACCTTCTACCTTCTCATCCCTAAGTTAGTGAAGTCTGAACGAAGGAAAACTTCGAAGAAATCATCGACGAGAACGATATAGAGAAGTGGACCAAAATGGCCGCGGGGAACACCCGACATCTGTAGGAAGAGATCTAGAATTGGGGACACATACGATTCGAGCCACGATATTAGTTTACCCTTGCAGCTCAAGGATGACAACTTTTCTAATAAAAGCGTGTGGTTTCCAAACAGGAGGAGACGTAGCCGAGGAATTTCGATACTTAAATATTCCATGTTCGATTTGCAGAGAAAACATGGTCTTTGAACGGTTAAAGATCGACCACACAGGATATGACGAAGTTACAGGTTTCGAATGATAATGGAACATGGTCCAATTCTCGTCAATAGATCGTTTAGCGTATTTCGGTCGTGGACGACGATCCCGTTTCCGTGATTCCGGCGACACTTTCATATCGAACGAGAACAATAACGCGCGGATGCATTTCTGGATCGCAGCCTCGATAACTGCGCCGCGCCGCGAAACCTGTTATTATCCTATCCACTTGTCCGTAGCGGCAATTAAACCAGAAATCGGTTCGCACGGCGACACCGAGCGCGCGCGTCAAAAATAACGACGACGGTCAGGATAGCGAGGAGAGGACTCGTTACGACGTAGGGGAACGACGAAGTTCCCTCGGCCGATCGGCGGTCGTCGAGTCACCGGATACATTTCGTTCAAGGCCAGAAAGTAAAAAGCCTTTTCAGCTGCACTTACGTACCAACCTAGCCGACTCTAACTGGTACGTGTTCGAGCACGAGCGCGCGCCGCACACACGCACACGCACACACATACACATACGAACGCACACTCACCAGGTGTACGCGTCGCGTGTGTGTACGTGGACGTCTTATGGCCTTGTATGTGTACGCGCGCGAAGGTGTCTCTCTCTCCGCTCTCTTCTCGTTTCTCTTTCTGTCTCTTGTTTCTCGAGGCGAGTCCGTGAAGCGGCTAGTTACATGATCCATTCATTATATAAGAACAATCGCCTCCTCTAATAGATGCTCCATCATTGTGGATCTGAAGGGCACGCTTGTTATGCGCATGCGTCGTGTACTTCTCCGCTCTATGGAGCAATCGGGTGCACGTGCGACGCGCGCACGTAGCAGCGTTGCCAAAATCGGGGAAATTTTTCACCAGCGTTTTCGGGGCGAAAGTCCCAAGGTCGACCGCGGGGAACTCGGGACTTTCTTCCATTTTCCTTTCGAGCCACGTTCATCTCCGTTTTAGCTCCTTTTATCTTCGTTCGTCTTATCATTCTTTCCTTCGAACAAGCGATCGATCGGTTTTGTTTTTTTCGCGCTTAAGCATCTCGCGCGATAAACATGATGTCAGACGTAAGATCGAGCGCCTGACACTTTTAACCGGTTGCGTAACCAGAAGGACGTCCGATCGCGGTGCACCGGAGCCGCAGGATCTCGCGGAAACGCGACGGACGAACGATTTCGCGGCGGTAGGAATAAATGAAAAATACGCTTCTGCGTTTGGACGTCGGCAACGTTGCTCTCTCGATTCCACGACGCTCGTCCTTTCTCCCCTTACATTAACGGGGGAACACGTACCCGAGTGTACGTGCGCGCACACAACCTTGGCGGGCTCGCATACACGCGTGTAAACAGTCGCGCGCGCGTGTGTCCGCCTTTATGCCACGCACGCGCCTCTCCGCGCGTTGCGTGTTCGCATGCAACAAATGATCGTTTCTGTCAAACGCACCGCGAGCTGCCTCTTCGGACGTACGATCCAAAAGCAAGTGCACCGATGTCCGCCTAAGTGTCCACGAATCTGTCCGCTCAAGTGTCCACGAGCTATCCCTACCATTCTTTAGAATTCCTCGGCGCTATCTACGATCTGCATCGACAGACGGATTTATTTACGCGTATGACAGCGTGAGCTACAATCAATTCTTGAAATAAACTTTTCCACCGTTTACGAGGCAATACTGCACGTCGAATTTATTTTGACCCGCGGGTCGATTTGCATCGAGCTACCATGTCGCACATAACCGTCCAGGATCCCGGAAAAAGCGACGCGAGATAATCTCGTCTCAAATTTCCAATCCGAGACGAGACTGGTTTGTCAACCGGGATCTTGTTTCAAGCGAGATTCTCGAAAAAAAAATCGAGAATCTCGAATAGAAACCGAGATCCCGGATTTTCCGAGACGCTCGGATACTTGGGAGATTCTCGAATGCAAAAAGAAGATCATGGGTTTATCCGCTCTTGCTCGGATAAGTGAATGTTAACGACGAATAAGAATGTTGATAGGCAATGAGTCCCGGTTAAAGCGAGTAACAAATCAAATTTCATTATAACGTCGTTGTTAAATAAGCTGTTATCTCATTTTTGATTGATTTTTCTTGACTATTAAAATAATATTTGCATCGTTCGCACCTACCTCAAGCTGGTACCGACAATAAGTGCGTTTATGGTAACAGTATGTAACCTAAAATCAAAGATAACACTAAGAGGCACCAGATAAGAGTTCATTTTCGAAGAATGTACATATTTAACATGGACTTTAGGCCACTAGTTCCTAACCTGTAGGTCGCAACCCTCAAGGGTGCCACAAAAATGCATTGAAATGCATTGAAATCGAAGAGAAGTTTGGGGAGAGATTTTCATAAAACCTGGCTTGATCGTTAGATTTAACCCCTTTAGACTTCTTTGCATGGGACTTTATCAAATCCCATGTCTATCACACCAAGATAACGAGTGTGGAAAATTTACGTAAACGAATAATAACTGCTGCAGATAATATAACACTGCTAATGCTCTAAGACGCGTTTAGAAAGAACGCAGAACGGTGTTTCAATCGTGCAGGGATACTAATATGATCGTTACATTGAATTCTACTTTTAATTAATAATTATTACTCCGTCGAACTACTCTACCAAAACATCAATTACACGAATCTACCATGAAACTCAATTAAGAACCAATGCAACCTTACGTACAATAATAATCATTAATAATTATATAATTAGCCCGTGCAAGATCGAGGTTTATTGGAGGTTTGCCAGCAGGTAATTTCATAGAAAAGATCAGTGGAAAGGATGATCGGGCAAACCCGCAGGTAAACCTCCCGATAATCCTTTGCATTTGTAATCTGCTTTACACAGCAAACCATAGTTTGTTAACCCCTGTACCAGTCTTTTCCAGACTAGGGTACATCTTTAAGAGGGGGCTTAACCTGTTAACCGAGCAAGACGAATTAAATGGGTACTTTCGTATGCAGGTTCGAAATAATCGATGGTTTGCGTCCAAGATGTCTCTCGATCGCCACCTAATTCAGTGCAGCGTCTCGAAATATAAACCACAAATTATTAACGAATTCTTATATAAAATATTCTCGAATCGAACGTTCGTAAATCGAGGGGCGTCCGCGAAACTTTGGTCGTCTGGTTCGCGCGGGAAGAACCGGGCTTCGTAAACCCGTCTGCGCAGAACGGATGCGCGTGACCACGTTTCGTGCATACCGTGGCGCGTGCGCACACGTCGACCAGCGCGAAAGATTACCAAACACGTCGATTCGAACGAAATTTAAAAAGCACGCCCACGCTGCGAAAGCAACGTTTGCGCAATTAAAATCACGCGAACAACGGTCGCGAAAAGGGGAACGGAGGCGAGGAGAAATTTCGATTCAATGTCAAAGGGTGGTGGCATCCTCCGTCGGTGGTTTTCTTCGACTATGCATCGGGAGATGTACCGCGCGCGCCATAACTCGTCGAATCCTTCTCTCGCGAGTTAGTCATCGGAGATCCGATCGCGCATGCAGCTGTTTGAGGACTATTAAACGGATGACCTTTCACTACCTAAAAGATCTACATACACCTACGTACGGTGGCGGTACACGGCCGCGAGATACTCGCGTGCATTCGTGTTACGCAATCACGATCGTTCTTCTTTCTCTCTCGCCGTATCTATCGCTTCCCCTCTTTTCCGCTATTTCTCTCTGCCTCTCCTTTGCCGAGACACGCGCTCCAGCGTTTCAGAGCTGGGGCTAGGACGACTCGAATTATTATACAGCCGGCTAATATGGAACACCTTATCAGCGCACAGTAAACGGTTTACTCCGTGTTATTAAGATTGTTTCACCCTCGTTGACTCCACATAGCGACTGTGGAGAACCATAAGGGTATCCTACGGTCTCTCAAGTTGTCTCAAAGCCAAAACAAAGATGGAAAAGTAAAAATTTTATGATAAATTCGTATACTCGATATTTTACTTGGTTTATATAAAATACTAACAGTGTGAAACTTAAGTATGAAATTAATCGAGTGATCTGGAAGTGCTACAATGTTACGTACGCAGCAGAGTATTGTCGATTGTTGCGTCGCGATCATGCTCCATTGCAGGGGGAATAGAATTTTACGAGAATGAATTTAAATGCGACGCGCGCGTATTTTTTTTCTCTAGAAACGGCGAGCAGCTAGCAAACTTCTTTTATTTGGTTTCACGCGTGCTCGCTACCTTGTGATCGCCTTGCAGGCATATTTTAATAAAGCCAAGATCGCTGGTTTTGGCTCGGCCTTGCTGCCGCGTCTAAATGAGTCAGACGGAAACGAGAGACGTCAAGTGATGACCAACGTTTTGCGCGAAGTGGACTCTTATTCTACGTGCGATTTCGCGTTTGCCGCGAGATGAGCATACTTTCTCGAAATAGATCGGCCGATCGCGACGATCTGCCGTGCAATTTTCAATTCGAATCCAATCACACCTACGACAAACACCGTCCAACCGTGGCGCGCCAATTTTCATCAAACTTTTCCCGCGAATAAAGTATACAAATGTATTTTTAATGAATTTATTTTATTAATTTTCAACATTTATTATTATGTTTTGACTCCGTACATATGTTTCTTTTGTGAAAGATAATCACCATAATTTTATTTATTATTGAACTATTGTATACAGAATTTTCCCGCTATCAGTTTTCAAAAAATCCAACAGTACGTAAACCATCCCTTTACTATGATTACGTAACTTTAATTCCATAAATTTTATTTCCTGAGACTATGAAAACAGTCGGTAAGTTTTTTTTTTTTATTTGACGTGAATGGAAGAAACAAACGATAGGTTTTTCATAAAAGGGACGCGTACCATTAAACTCCTTCGTATTCGTTGGTGCGCTTTATAGCTGGCGCTCTTTAAACTCGACGGGGACTTTCATCGACATAACTAGCCAGTCGATATATTGCAACACACCGTAGCCTTGAATAATTATTCCCGATGCCTCGTTACGATTGTCAATCGGAAACCAACGCGTCGAGCCTCCGCTGCTGTTACCATTTAATAAAAAAAAAAAAGAAAAAAAATTTGTTAGAGTCGACGAAACTCCCAGCAATTCGATGATCCGAGCCACTGGTCGGTTGTTCATTTGTTTATTCACGCTTGGTCAGTCGTGACGATACTGTAGCCAGAGTTAACGATGACTTCCGACACGTTACGTCGACTTTTCGAAATGTTATGCAATCCCGTGTTGCGATTGATCGTGTGTTACCAGTGAATCCTATTACAGGCGCCACTGTTGCATCCATCGATCAAGGCACTTTGAAATTCTAGGCAAACTCGATTCCGTGCTCTATTTATTGCTCCACGCAGCTCGAAACAATTAGGGGATCCCGTTTCCGAACAGTTCAGTGGCGTCGGTCGAATTTTATAATCCGTACTTAATTCGAGGTCAGATTGCGAAACTGCAATTCACTGAAATCCTTTCATCTCGCTTTCTTTACTGCGAAACATCTGTGGTTTCGTTTATATACCTTGTATTTATTTAGTATCCAACAACAATTTGAACTATTAAATTTTTTCCCCGATTACGACGAATAAAGTCTTTGAACAAATAAAGATATGGAATCGGTTTCGTTGGCAATAAAAACGTTTTTTATGTAATACATTCGTACCTTTGACGAATGCCCGACTTATGCGGCGTGTGGGTGTTTTTAAATTATCGAATACCTTACCGCGCCAATGCAGTCACTTAAGTTAACGATCCATTAGTTATTTTATGCAGCGTATTTAATTTGTGTCATTCCTCGATTATGAATGCTCGTGTGCGAGTAGTTAAAACTGAATGAAGACGATTTAATGAGTCTTGTTCGGCAAAAAATGCGAACACGGTATAATTTATACGAATACAAATATTATGGTTCGAGATAGAGATCTCGCGTAAGGAAACGAAACGACACTGTCGTTCGAAAGTATTTTACGAGTTCGATGCATTGATAATTTATTTTTATTTACTAAAAAGAAACTGTGATCGCGTTTCCATTTATTACGTATATTTACTTTCATAAAAATTGCAAAATTATAATAATCACAGTTTTAATCTGCTGTCATACTTTCGAGCGGTAATGCATATCGGAAGATACAAACGAGTATAAATGACAAGTTAATTCATATCCCCTCGGTTCACATGTTAAGGCATTATTTGGATGAAAGGGTCAGTAACTCTCGTTTTATTAATACGATCAACAGTGTGTCGAAAAAAATGTCAAAATGCAATCAAAATTTACCAATAACACGGTATAATTTCATGGATTATACAAGTATTAGTAAATTTTGAATAAATCGAGACTTACCTATATTCATCAAATAATCGAATCACCGAATATTCGAACACAGAATTCCAAGAAATGGACAAAATAAATGACAAATATTAAATCTAAGAAAATCGTTGCCAAGTCGATGGAGATCGATCGACTTTCCTCTCGAAATTCTAGTGTGACAGAAAACTATCCGGAACGACGCGATCTATCATCCACTAGAGCGGCATGTGTAGTGCTATCCGATACTTTTATGCGCGTCCACACCGTGGACTGGACACTTACGTAATAGCAATGATCTCACATTGTGGGTGGGGACTTGTCGTTAACGACTGTGTGCTTCAACGACAGTGTTGGTGATTCGCGCGCGCACGTTCAAAACTATTGTATGGAATCAGATGCAGGATGCCCTTAAAATTTTCAAATTTATTCTTAACGATCGTTAGGATTAGTCTCGAATCACGACTTGCTTATTCAATCTTAAGCAAGTAAAAAAAATAGTTGTAACTTTCATATTTTACTAGAAAGTCGAGGAACAAGTGCTGTTCCAGAACTTTGATTAAGAATTAAAGCGTTCACTGTAGAAGTAAACTTAAAACGTAGTGACTTTAATTTATGAAAGTTTTACAGTTTCGTTCAAGTTCCAACGGTGAACCAGCGTGGAGGTGCATTGTTTGATGGCGGAGGCCCGAAAAGATACTCTCGAAAACGGAAGATAGGCAGCGCTGATATCGTTTATCTATCACGGAATCGCGCTGGTCTCGTCGTGGCCCTATATCGTGCAACAGTGGGTATTGTTGTTGAATGCGAACGCCGCGAGATTATTTCCGAAACACAGCCACTTGAACTTTTTCAGCAGCCTCTCTCTATCTGGGTCATTGCGTCGGCCGGATGGAGATTCGCCCGCGTTTCGCCTTTCGCGATTATCTAATTCGATACCCCGGACAGGTTGCTATTGCATTTGAGGTCGTGCAAACTCGTGAAACGTTCCTAAAAGCCATCTTCTATTCTTCGATGGCACTCCACTCGTTCGATGACTCTGCATTGTATTCAAATAACATTAACAATTTAAAAATCGTGAAAAATTTAAGGGCTGATTCTAAAGGCTAAAACAAGAATTATTAATTGAGAGAAAACATCCAATTTGAGACGTACGAATCGGTGGATGGTGTTTCGGGGTGCATTTTCAGCGCAGACTGGTGTGGCTGAGGGACGATAATTCATTCATGCGTTTTGGTTCATTCTCCTCCGGCTCGGGGATCGAGCGTCCGGTCGTGTTCGGCGAAAATAACCGGGAAACGACTATAACTACGCTTTCGGATAGGACAAAGCGGGACGAAATTCGGTATGTGGGTCGGCCGTTCCGTGGCGCGACGTGACAGGCTTCGGGGATGATTAGCGTGTCACGAGAGGGAGACGACGGTTACGAGATCGTTTGACAGCAACAATGGCGAAGGAGAAATTACGCTGTCAGTTGGGTGTAGACAAGCACCGTGGAACGCGTAACCGAGCACGTGAGTATTCAGTCGTCGAAGAAAGTTGCCATTTTTCGACGCATCTAACGGATGATCTAACAGATGCTGTCGAGGCACGACGATCGCCTTTAAAGGTATTTAGAAATGCCAAAGGAAAACACATCCGTCACAAGCACTTGTATCGCGATTTTTTTTTAAAACGCGAATTATCCGCGTTCACGCGGTTTCTCATTTCGTAATACGATCGTTGTTTATTAACACCGATGTTTGGCGAGAGGAATCTATGATTTATTGTTTAGTTTCGGCGTTGACGCGTACTAGAGCAAAAAAAAAAGAATTCTATGCGTACTTGTGCTAGAAACAACGAAAGAATCAGCTTGGGAGTCCTCCAGTTTCCTCGTTGAGGGGAATTGTTCCCCCACTTTGCTGCCTGGCGGATCGCTTGGATGCTCAGAGTCCGGCAGCACTCGATGAAAGTAGCGATGGGATCGAGTGTATCGCGTGATTTATTGTTTATAAGAGAATAGTAACGAAGTCGCATACTTGGGTCGGTTCGGTGACTTTTTGACGAGCATTTTTCTGCTTCGATCCGTAACTGTCTACCAACGATGATACTCACGAACGTGTCATAAGTCAAAATGATTTAACTATTTTTATTTTGCACGTTCATGTGTTTAAAATTAATTTTCACTATATTCTTCATGTATTTCCGGGGTGAAAGATTCAACTATTCAACCGTGAATCAAAGCAATTAACCATAAGAATGACTTCGTAACATCGATGCTGTTTAGAAATTCAGAAAACGTGTCCAACGCACGCTGAGATACAATTTTTAGGCTTAAGACCTCACCAGCTTGCACGATACAGTCATTTCGAGACTTTCGTGGCGAGCAATGGCGACAGATATTCAAATCGAACGAGTTTCGAAGCGAACGACAACACCGTATTATTTCGCAGATTGGCGAGATTAATTAACCGGGCAGCAAGATCGATGGAAAGCTATTGAAACGCGGGTGAAAGAATCAGATATCGATCGTGAGTAATAGCGATGACAGAGACGTTTGCGCCTAGTATAAAATAAAAGCACAACAATCGGGACAGTCACGGCCTCTAATGAGGCGTGCTATGCCTTTCGACGCAACGGCAAGTGAAATAACGATTGCAACAGGAACTTATTATTGCAAAACGAACGTGTGCTTATGCTAAAGAGGCAAAGTGAATCCCCGGTGGGCGGGCGCGAACCGTTCAAAACGACGATAATCCTTATCGCCGTTGCAATTTCCAAACACTATTCCCAACATTTTTTACAGACCGACTATATATTCGCAACAAATAGCGGTAACAATGTATTTAAATCGTATTCGTATCACACCAAAAAATCAGTATTGCATAGCACAGTCATGTATTTAAGTCTGCATAATTTACGATGGTCAATTTATTTTTCCGCTTTCGTTCATGCGTTTGATTCGACGAACAACAGATTCTAACAGTACGCTCGACAATGGTTACGTGCGCCCCGCATTACCGTTAATGTTTTCGGAAACTCTTTCTCTCCTGAAAATTGGGACACTTTCACTGTCGCTTGAAAGACTCCCGGCACTTCGAACCAGCCATATTTCATTCGGGTCACAAAGGAAGGTTACAATGCCGTTCTTCTGCAGGTCACTACTTTCAATCGTGCTAGGCTTCGATTTGCATAGCTCCGTTACAGCATACTTGTTGCTAGGACCGACGGTACTCCAACAATTTCATATTCGACTATTTTGTAGCCGTTCGTGCGTAATACATACTTCGCTATTCGAATACTCGAGTGTCTAAATATTATTATTTAAATCACGTTACGACATTTAAATATGGCGGATATCAAAGTGCAATCTAACAATTTCTTGGGAAATTAATTTTTGGTAACCTCTTTAAGAAAATGTAACTAATGTCCACCATGGGTATCGTCCAAAAATTTCAATTATGGAACGAAATATTATCCAAAGAATGGTTACGCGTTTACGCGTTTACATTCGTGAAATTTTTGCGGTATTCGTAACGTGTGTAATTTTTACGCGGTGTGCGTTACGGTCTGGATCGGAAATATTACCCACACGGCACAAATACCACACACAATGCGTACCAGACGGTGTATTTTATGCGCACAAAACTTTCATCCGCGCAACCTTTTATTCGTTGCACGCGTAATCCGGGAGCAAAGAACAAGGATTCTTCTTGCGAATAACAGCGTACTCACGGTGCTCGTTGTATTCCAGATATACAGCACCGAACAAACATAGTTAATTTTCTATAAACGATTCTACCCACAAACTATTTGGACCGTATACATTTATCATAATATCCGTTGGCGGAATAACGCCGCGTCTTAAACGCCGCGATGCAGGAGTTAACGGCGTCGTTTGTCCAAGCGTTAAATTAATCCCCGGGACGATTCAAGGCCGGCTCAGCCAGCGAAACAATTCTTTCGTTGCACATGGCATACATTATCTTTCCTATATTCGTATTTTTTTTTCTTCTCTCTTTTCCTGCGGCTGCACGTAGAGAGCAAGTAGGTAGCAAAAGAGTAGGCCAAGCGAGCGAGAAGCAGGCGAGTTCCGAAGGGGCCTCGAGTATATGCGATAGATGAAAGTGAAAGGGAAGGTAGAAAGGGTTGGCGGACGTATACATATACTCTTAGCCGCTGTTACTCGGCATGTACTCGGCCGCGGGGGCCCAGAACGCAAGATTTACAATCGCCACGAGCCAGAACGGGCCAGAACCCAGAGGAAAATACCACGAGGCAGTCGCGAATACCTGCGCGAAACGGGCAAATCGCGATACCAACCGGTGATAACGAACGCGAGGTAATCAGGACCCATCCTGGTGAATCGCGCTGAAAATTTCAAGCAAATCGACCCGCGTTACGGGCCTAGCCAAGATCCTGCGAACGGGGAAAATGTTGCAGGATAAAAATAGCTAACGCTTCCGAGTTAAAGGTCTAGAAAGTTGTTACGATTTACTAAATCTGAACGTAACAGTTCGCTCGGTTCTTCCACGAGCGTTACCGTTTCGCGTTCGTTCTGAATGGAAGCGGCGCTCTAGGGACGTCCATTCTTCTGCGATTCAAATATTTCTATACTTCTAGACACGCGTTGAGAATTGAAAATAATAATAGTCCGTTGTCAAGATAATTTTACTAAATTCTGAAATCTAAATAAATTATTACGACATTGCTATCCTTTTATAGTATATTTCTAGGTATCTTACAAGCCTAAGCAATGATCCAATAGCCTGGCCCATCCCCACCACTCGCTCTTTCACGTTCAAGATACTAGCTCAGGGATCTTATTAAAGAGCTACACGCGAAGTCAACTATTACTGGTTCGAATAATATTTTGAGGATAACACGGGATATATGTAATAGCATAAAATAGGAACAAGAAACGTAGTACTATTTACAATTTGATATTGCATTTCATATTTAATAATAAATTATTTGAATAGCCTACACTCGATGTGGAATCGAGTGAAAATGCAGGCAGACGCTGTCGGTGCGTTCCTAACCGAGGCTTCGCTCGACTACAGAGGAATCGTTATGTTTTTCCAGCGATTGCGTGGGCGGAAACTCTCTCCACACGATCCTGACAAGCTCCACGATAATTTTCCATCGCTTACCTCCGGCGCGGGGCCACGCAAGAAATTATAAATTGGGAAACTGCGGATACAAGGGACGATTCTATCGATACTCGAGGGAACGGGAATCGCGTCGCGTGGGCGTTCGAAGTATTTCGATTTCTGAATCCTGTCCGGCACTCTATTTTAACTTCCCTTGAGGTATCGAGGACTTTACGGTTTACGTAATTCGCGTCGTTTCGGAGATTTTACTGCCAGACCGCGCCGAGATTTGCACGAAATTGTCATTCGAGGTGGGGCCCGTTTCGCAAATGCACGTTCGACCGGCGAAAAATGCGAATGGTTTTAGCGAGGTTAGCTTTTATTACGTTTCCTGGCGATCCGTGTCTCTCACGCACCTACGTGATTTAAATATACGCGTACGTGTATAATCCAAATAATTCAAAAGTGTCTCTTTAATCAAATAATGACAACTGAATGTTTGGAATTATATTTCAAATATACAATTTATTAATTATCAGTATTTAAGTATGTTTTAGAGTCGAAGTATCAAATTCAAAATGGCGCGCCATGGTGGGTAATAATTGATCAAAACTCGGTGTCTGACTACACGAGGGCGCTGTTTACGAATCTGAGGTAATAGTTTCGAAATTCAATATGGACGATACAACCCTTAAATATGCGTACAGATAGGAATATTCTATCCTTCATATCGAATCCGACTATACTGACGAGAAAAGTTCGTACTACGAAGGTTTAGGGTTAGATTTTATACTGTATCTAATAAATAAATTCAATAATAATAACGATAACGGTACTAGTAAGAATAGGACTAACGAAAGCTAATGTTTTATAAAAGGGGGATAGGTGTCGGTCGTTGGCTAAATTCTCGGTGCCTTCTCAGACGTGAAATATTCAAGGTTGCGTCACCGTCGTATGGCAAAACGCGTTCGCGTGGAAACATCGATTAGACCGAGAAGAGACTCTTTCTATCGGACGTTTTGCGATTCAGGGACGAGAGTGACTTTCTTCGCGCGTCGAATGATAGCGACTCCTGCTGGGCCGCGCAGGAAACGTGCCTCGGCTGGGTTGGGAAGATCGAGACAGCACTGACGCGACCGTGTTTCGCACGATCGACAGAAACCTCGTCGCGCGACGTAATCGTATCTGCCAATTCGGCGAGACGACGCGACGCGACGAGTGAAAGTGTACGCCGCCGGTGAAACATTTTCGCCTAACGTCTCGCCGAGTCGTTAAAATCCCCGAGCTCCGTGCACCGCCGGGGCGGACGTTCGATTTTTATTCCAACGCGGAAACAATAATCGACTTTTCAGCTGTATTCTTGCATACCAAAGCGTTGCGCAATCCGGGACCTATGGACGCGAATCGAACGATCGATTTCAATTCGAACCCGTTTCGCTTAAAATCGCGCGCCTCGAAGCGCTACATTTATTTTTATTTTTTAGGGGACATAGCTTGGAAGATTCGTGATTTATAGTTTACTTTGCAATATGGAAAAAAATCTTAGGGCTTATCGAGACTCAAAATTAACTGCTGACCTATTGTCTTTCATTTTAATCTTCTTAAACTCGCCGCTAGATCCGCCATCTTTGACTTTTCTTAACTTCACCAGGCTATCGTGTATATCTTTATTCCTTTATTCGCCAAATAAAACAATACGTACGAGGAACGGTTCAGCAAATAACTCTAATATATGGGTATAATTATCATTCGATTTATTTTAAACGCGCATTTCCTGCATCGATCGGTTTTGTTTCAAGTCGGGGCTTGCAGGTTAGGTTTTTAAGCAGCTTCCAGTCGCACCTTGCGTGTAGTCGCGACACGGACGACGAATAAAACGAAAAGGAGAAAGAAAAAGTAATAAGAAATGACACACGGTCAACGTCCACGACCAAACGGTGCACCGTGGGCCGATTATCAAGATCCAAAAGCAGAAATGGGTGGTCGAGGAACGAGACTAAGGACTTCCTCTCTCTCGCGGCGCGAATCGCACGCGCGGTTTCCCACGGTGCGAGATAACGCTTGCCAAAGATAAAGAGAACCAAGAGAGAACGCGCATGCCGAGATGTCAGGGGCGGCGATGGGGAGAAGGAGGAGGGGGGAGGGAGGGAGGGAGGGAAACCGAGGTAAAAAGAGGAGGAAAAAAGGAAAGGGAAATAATAAGCGGAGAGAGGACGGGAGAAAAAAGGGAGGAAGGGAAGAGAGAAAACGGCGAGGACGATGTGGGAAAAGAGGAAGCTAATCAGAAACGGAAGTACGCTCCGGCGAGGCTCGAGGCCTTGAGAAGCACAGTCAGCCGCGCAGCTTTTAGCTCTCTTAATTGCAACTTCATTTAACGTGTACCCCGCGCACGTCGAAACCGTTCGGCCAATCCGTGGCCTCCGCGGCGCGAAACCGCGTCTTAATAACCGTGTTATCGTCGGTCGAGAAACGTTCCAGCCAACCGCAGCGAGACCGAGGAACACGAAAATTGCAACGAAGAAAACGCAACGCGCTTTTCATCCTTCGCGGCCTGCCAGGACGCATTGTACGGCGCCCTTTCATCGATCGATAACAAATCGGCAAGATTTTATACTTTTGCAAATTTTTAAACGTCGATGCACCATGTGATTATGTCGAAGTGCTTTTGTAGAAAAGAACTCGTTGCTTGGTAATTGTTTTCAAATGTAATTCGCTCGAAGCTGATAATGTGTAATTGTTTCGCGCCCAGCATGAGCACGAACAGATAAAAGTATTGAAAATCTGTAAAGTGATGACACTTTAAAAAATAATAACGAAACACTGCAGATAACGGCGAAACGTTCTTCTAAAAAAAAAAAAGAATGATTACTGATACACATACATATGCTCGTTGTGGCCCCAGCGATAAGCCACGCATACTTTACATGCCTATTAAATTTCCTGGAGATTGGTTAATCGCTGTTTGTACATACCACAACAATGTTTGCTACCGAGATTCAGAGATTAATTCGATCCTATAAATATAAATCAAGTTCTTTTTTTAAGATTCATTGAAATATTCAATGATTTATCTTTTTAGTTTACGATCTTATACGCCGTAATGGAGGAATGAAAAAGTACAAACATGGCTCCGTGTATACATTGTCCCCCTTATGGCAGGCCATGAATGTGAAAACTTTCACTTTTTGCAGTAAAGAAGCGTTTCGAACCGTCGAGCGTCTTTTTCTTATGTTCCAAGCTTTATGCCAAAACCATAAATGTGTTAGATAACAGGGTGATTATACTGTGAGCACGGTGCACGAATAGCGAGTTACTATCGACTGCACGTTTGTAATTCTGATATACGAGAGACAGTATAATGTATAATATTCTCGTACGTTGACGGGCAGGTCGTACGTGTCGATTGTAATAGCAAATTGTACGAAATTATGTTTGAACCGAGGAGCTAGGTAAATAGTGGTTTTGGAATAACAGTGATGTCATTATCTTGCACGCTCATTTTTACGTTTCAATCATCTTTCGTGGTCCTCTTCGAATGTAGCATCGATCTGCAGAACGATATAATTTATAAAGAAATTTAAGCATGTTTAGAATTCTCTCATTTAATAATATAAGGCTTATTTGGGCCCTTAATATTTTTATCAACAGCATGGTTCTTTTCTTTATAATTATGTTTAGTGATATACATACAATTCCTGAAGCTTAGGTTGAAAAGCGTAAACTAGTCGATGCCTCGTCATTATGCAAATCGTTTTTTTACTTGCCAGAATAATTTTGAAAAGAAAATTTATCGAACGGAACGTAAGAAATTATTTTCCATTTACTTATATAATAGATTACTTTCTACGTATTTTCCTATCACATCCGCGCGGCTAATTATCAAATGTCTCGAAGTGGTTGTAGCGAGAAAAACGAGAAACTACGGTTTACCGCTTCGTAATTAAACGTAATCGTAATCGTACGGGCTCAAAAGGCGACATGTTGCAATCGGTTCAAAGATAGCGTTGTCGACGCGGCATGAATGAAAAGTTTGGCGTCACGTGACTGACGTGTCAGTAACTTAGCGATTAAAGTAGCTCCAGAAACGATTAATATAGTTTTTTACCGTAGATCAACCTTCGTTATTCCGGAACATATAACTATTACTCCGATATTATTATTTATCGAAAGGAAAAGATCGAGCATTCATGTATTCGCTGATTACGTTTCGCGTTTAACAAATATAACTCTAAACAGGTACAGTTTTGCTGAATAGTTGTTTTTCCGGTCGACGATAATAGTATTCCGTTAGATCGCAAAAACATTGAATTACGTTTAAGCGTCCATGTTTTGTCGGATATTATTACCGGCGCTTCGTATCTGTACAACGTTTAAGCGCCAAAACAAAAAATTGCAACAGAGTTAAATATACACACGGTAGTATACACACTACGCGCGCTCCTGATTATAGTTATCTCGCGGCACCTATATTAGTTACAATCGTTTCGCGATAATCGAGTTTTTATCATCGTCTATGAAACGTTTCTGCTTGGCGATAATTCCGTCGCGTTGCAGTTTCGCCGACACCCGGAGGACTCGTCGACGTCGATCGAGCCATCGATTATCCGTACGCGAGAACGAAGAAAGTCGATTCGCGGGTATCGAACACGCTCGCGAAACCGATCGACGAAAGGAGAAATAAGAAATGCCGCGGGTCTACCTGTCGGTCGCGATTACGCGAAGAAACGTAAACTCGACTTACGTAAGATCGATTGGGCATGACTCACGATTGATTTAGTCGATGGTGCGTCGATCGTTGGGAGTTAATCGGCGCCGATAGACGCGAGAGGTGTGCGACATTGTTTCGAATGAGTATCGTGGTCTATCTGATCCGTGCGATACTCATTACCGGCTTCCCCGTTAATTAATCGCTCGAGAGTCCCGATTACCGCCTCTAATGAATCGATGATGCGCTCGATCAATGAAGACGTAGCGCAGATAAAACGCCAATCGGATTTTTCGAAGTCACTCGAACCAGGCCACTCGAAAATTCATGAAAACGTAAACACGATGGTTTTTTATGATTTTTCAAAGCAAATAATTAGAATAAAGAAAATAAAATTGTTCTACTTTTTCAGTAAGCATGTTTGAAGAATATTCAAACCAGTTATTTCATTATCACTTATATAGAAACTATAATACCGAAGGAATGTTTAAAGGGGACAAGAATAAATCAGTTTCCAATGATTCGTGTTCTTTTAATAGAACGTGCGTTTAGATTATTTCTACGAAACATAATATTAAACGAGAAAGTCGCACAAAGGGGCCTAGAACGAGAGATAAGTTTAATTAGATCGTGGATAGCTAGACAATTTATTTGACCATGAAAAACTTTTATAAATGGAGATAGCATCTTTCAATGTTTCATGAGCTTCCAGTCTTTGCACATTGAGACTATTACAGATAAAATCATAATTATGCTTTGTCGTACGTGTTGTGCAACCCAATTTGTAGGAAGCTAGAGACGTATACTTACGTTGAACCGTTCTGTAAGTATCGGAATGTATTCGTAGCATTTAAGTTATAAATCAAGTCCTTTAAGTTCATCGATAATAATATTTGTACAACGATAAGTTTCAACGGAAGGGTTACTTCCCACATTTCTTCGCTTATTCGGTTTATCAGGTTGGCTGACTTTTGAATCTTCATTTCAGAGAACAGTAATAGTATTCATTTCGTTTCTTAGGCCTTGATACTACGCGTTAATTCCACTTTGCATGTATAAATTAATTAACACTCGAACCAAACGACGAGCGACTAAAAAGCGAGTAAACTTTATTGGGATTATTTTTATTTGGCAAGTTTTTGATGTACCTTGGGAAAGAATTGTTCGTTAAAAATTTTAATTTGAACTGCTAAAACGGTAGCACGTGATCTATCATTTATTTTGGACGTTATGTCCAAGCGTTTTTAAGAATTATTTTCTATTTATAATTTGTCTATTTTCTGCAGCGTAACTTTGAAGTAGAAAAGTGTTGCAAAAATCTCTAATCGACGGTATTTAAATATTCGAATAACAGTCACGAAACGCTCGAATATTCCAAGCTCATTTAAAGCATCGGAATACTTATAAAATATTTGAATAATCCCAGCCGTAGTGTAATCACGAACGTTTACTATCGTGGAAGTTCGTTTACCTACGAGGCCAATAATTTATTCGCGAATGTGTCTGCTAACGTAGAAGCTGCTAAAGCATGCAGATAACCCGTCTTCGATAAGAATATTTCCTGTTCGAAGCTTGGAAAAGTTATTCCGATGAAATTCTTTCGTAGCCGCGAGTAATATTAATCGGATCGTCGCGCTATCCGTACGTTAACGTCAACGATTCCATCGCCGACAGAAATATTTAAAACATCGTTGGATCCCTGGGCATAAATCATCCGTCGAGAAAGTAAAATACAGAGGAATAAAGAAAAAAAATAATATCCAAGCACAAAGATCCTGTTATGGACGGGAATACAAATCGCGCTCCGAACGAATAAATTGTCCTTCTTTTTGTCCCGTTTATGGACAAGGAATTCTATCGATGGTTAGTCACGGTTACCTTTTCCTTTCGTTTCGTTCTTTTCTCTCTTCATTAAAGGCGAGAAATTGGCACGCGGGGGATAAGGTAAAATTAACTCGTTCGTCTCTCAAACTTGACCGTAATTTCTGTTTGCATCGCCGTGGATATTTGCGTAGATGCAAACTCCTATATGCGTCGGTACTATGAGAGAGGGTAACATAAATATATCCGGCAGATAATGGCCACATGAATACGAAATGACGAGCGTAAAGACGCCTTTCGACGAGCCCGACCTTGACTCAAGATCGCTTTTTCTTTACGATCCGTCATCGCGAACCATTGATGACCACATTGGACTCTCGCGAGCGCGCCTTCTTCTTCTTTCTTAAAAATGGTTGCGCAACTAACGCTACGTACCGGCCATGGAAACACCTGAACTTGAATTACACGTCTCGGAGAGGTGTTTTTTGCATAGCGATCGAGTCGACGTTATCCTATTCCCCGATGGCCGTTAATCAACCATAGACAACGGGGGATGGTAATAACGATGGCGTGCACGATGCTCGACGATATTAGCCTGTTATTTGTTTCTTGCGACAGACCCTAGTCGCGTCTCCATTTAAACTGGCGATCGGGCGACGAGTTGGAATTACTTTCGCCCGGTCGTTACTTAAAAAAAAATATCGCAAAGAGTAAAACAGAGAGGAAAACGAGAGTGAATCGGAGCACGTACGCGCCAGAAACGATTGCGTCGCCAGAGAGTGTAAATATTATCAGCGGTAGCGTTAAATTTTCGCGTACAAAGAGCCACATTTATCTGCGCGCGAAAGGAGATTCGCGAGAAGTTGTACGCTCCCGTCGCGATAAGGAAACGTTTACCAATATGTTTACACTTGAGTAGCAGTCGGAAGCGTCTGTTGTTTGCGAATCGCAGATACTCGGGTTACGTTCATTAGGAACGAGACGGCCGTGCAACGAGCGTCACGCGAGATTACGTTCCCCGAAAGCAATGTATCGCGGCCGTTTGCGCGTGTTATATTTTTGTTTTCTCTCACCTTGTAATTTTGATCGTCCGCACTTTATCCAATATGGTATCCAAATGGGAACAAATCGCAGTTACTTTTCGGTTAAGACTCTCTCGAGGAGTCACGAAGCATCTCCACGAGCCGACGACCCGAAATCCCGTGATAGCGGCGACGAGGACGACGGTGCATACACGTGACGTACATTGATATTCCGGGAGCGTAGATCTCACCACCGGGAAACAGATCGCGGCACGTCGTGGGTGGAACGCAGACGAAAAATCGCGACGATATCGGGAGCACTGAGAACACTTCACACTGTCGAGCACGTCCGCATAGTCGTGATACGTGGAAAGAAGAGCAACGGCGGCGGCGGCGTCGGTGGAGGCGTCGTGTTCGAATATTCGATCGGTGGGTTTGGAATTCTTCCGACAGACGAGGAAATTGGAATTTGTTCCCCGGATGTTTCCTGATCCGTAGCTGGACGACTTCGAAACGGGGATGCAAGATGAGAAGAAACGCGCACAGTGGAGGAGATTTACGGACCGCGATGATGACAACGACGACGATGACGATGACGACGACGACGTCGACGACGACGACGACAACGACGTGGATAACTTTTTTCAAACGGGGTCTGCTCCGTTGGCTGCCCAGGGTCAACCGGCTGGCTCCGCGCGCGGCACTTTTACCCGTTGGGTACTCTCAAGGACTCGGAGGTGGCTCCTATTCCTTTCTCTTATCCTTTCGCGCGCGCGCCTTTTTTATCCCGCTAACCTTTTTAAGCGCACTTTTAATTCCGCTCGGCCGCGTGTCTCCGCGCGGCGTTCACGAGCTCGGGATCTCGTTGGGATCTCTGCTCGATGCACCACCAGGAGGACGAGCACCGGGGAAAATCCAGTTCGAGGAGGCGTCGAGGAGGCGTCGAGGCGGCGCACCGTCGGCGACAGCGAAGAAAACCAGTGGATCCAGCCACATCCGGATCGTACGATCGGACTCCTCCCTTTTCCCCGGATTTACTTTTCCGCGGGTCTTGTCGTCCACCTCGTCGTCGTCTACCTTCGACGCGGTGCTCGAACACCGTATCTCCACCGTGTGTATCGTTGCCTTGCGATTTCCTGTGGCGGGATTGTCTCTCTCCTTGTCCCTCTCGCGCTTCTCTTCTTCCTCCCCTGCCTCTCCCTTTCTCTGTCTCCTTTCTCTTCTGGTTTTGTAATCCGTTTTACGAAACGTTGTTGCAGCGAGCGGGACGCGATCGAGGAATCAAGAGACAGCCACGCTCGAATTGAACCGCGAGATCGGGGTGTCGTTGCTTGCGTCGACGACGTTCGTCCCGGAAGCGGGTTACCGGTGAGATACAGGCGACGACCTTGAGCACTCGCATTTCGTAGCGCACGACGCCGGCAGCAGCGGCCGGGCAACGATCGTTTCCATCGCTTTCTTCGCCGTATCGAACTTGAACGACCACCGCGTATCGCCGCGCTCTTTCCCTCCCGCGGATTTCACGAAGCAACGGTATTAGAAATGTCGTTGCACAATTGCCCCACGGTTCTTTCGTCGCTCTGGTTTCCCGTTTCGTGGTTCGTGTTCGTGTTCGCGTTCGTTGCGTTCCACCGTTCGAATTCCTCGCAATCACCCGTGTTTGCTTTCCGCGGGAACACGTCGACGTGAAACGGCTCGCGATGGTGGCTACACCAAATCCGAAAGCCGCCGTCGAGAAAGAGAAGGAGAGAGAGAGGTAGGTAATATTCGGCTATGCCCAGCCTACGAGACAGGATCGGATTTTAGCGCGCTCCGCACGCGCTCCCGCGAGCCCAAGTCGGCGGTTTCAACTTTTACTTTCAGCTCTTACACAACGCGGGGCCCGCTCTTGCTCGGTGTACGTAAGCGGCGCAAACCGAACGGCCGAGAGACTCGCTCTTCGTTTCGATGCTTCTTCTTTTCCTCGTTTCTCCCTTTCCTTCGTCACCTTTCACTTCCTTTCTATCGATCGGGGTGTACGTTGGTCGCTCCACCGACAACCGTCAACGCCGTGCCCACCGAGACGACACCTGTTCGCGCGCAAATTCCCCCGTAAACTTTTTCGCGTCGATTCCTCCAGCTGTGCCGTGCGCCGCGGCTCTTCTCCCCGATCGTTGTTCGAAACTTCTGACGGACTTTCGGGGGAGCAGCAGGCCCCGAAAGCGATTCCTCCGTGCACGCAGCCGGACCAGTCCGAACAGAGCACGTGCGTCGTCGAAAGCACGTGCGGATGAGCACGTGTTCTGGTGTTTTCGTTCCTCGGGAACGGCGCACTGGGACCGGAGAGACGATAACGACGACGCCTCGAAAGCCTTCCGCGCGATCCACGAACCGAGTCGACGGAATTTCGCGCCGCTGGGGCGACGTTCGTTCGCGTCCTGCCGGGAAACCCGGAAGAAGAAGGAAACCAGGTGGACCACGTGGCCTGTCCGCGCGACGATATCAAACACCGCGGGTCGGCGAGAAAATACGAGAAACGAAAACGGAGAAAGAAACAACGGGCAGAACACGTCGTTGACAACGGTCGACGTCGGTTTCTTCGATATTATTTCGCACTGCACACACGCCCGCGCACCCGCGTATGTACACAGAGTCGAGACACTCGATCGAAGCGATCTATGTTTTTCGCGCGTGGTCTCTCTTTCTCACTTCGCCGGAGGACTTCTTCAGGGAGAGAGGGTCTCTTCCGGTCTCCGCGGTGTGTCTCACTGCTCCTCGCTCCGTCGTAACTTTTGCGCAAAGCCGAGACCCTCTCTTACTCTTCGCCTCTCACTCTTTTGCTCTTTCGCTTTCTCTGTCTGGTCCTAGGTAAACGCGGAGAGAGGTAGACTGGGCAGTCAACGAGAGATGGTGGTGGTGGTGGTGGTGGTAGTGGTGACGATGGTGGTGGTTAATGCGATTCGATGGTAGTGGTGTGGTCACACGGACGTGACCGCTCGTAAACGCGCGTGTATATACACACCATCCACCGATCGGAACGTCAGTACGGTGACGATAAATGGCAACGGTGGTAGTAGTGACTCTGCGGCGGCGGTGGTGGTGGTGGTGGTGGTGGTGGCGGTGGTGGTGGTGGTGGTGGTAGAGAAGAGGCCAGGTGGGCCCCGTGGCTTACAGGCGAGCCCAGAAAGGGTTGAGGGTCCGAAAAGCACGGTTCTCTCTCTCGAGAACTCCCTGGCGGAATACTCACGCTAGAGAGGAGGCCTCGCGAGTCTTGTGAGTTGGTTTGTAAAGGGACCGTAGTATTGGTTCCTCGTCGAGTGCCACCTATTCACATCTCCCTCGCTCCGTTGCTCGTTCTCCCTCTACCTATCTCTTTCCTACGCTTACTCTTTCCTCCCACCATCGCCCTTCCACCTACCACCACCTTCCTCCACTCTCCCTTTCCCCACTGGTGCTCTCACTATTACATTACAAATAGCTCTCTTGCCTAGGCCTCTCGTTTGTGAGGTGTTGCTCCTTCCGTGCACGTTCACGAGCCCCGTTCATGTGTGCGCGCGCCTCGTTCGCCGCTCTGGTTGTGCGAGTAGCGCGTGTACTGGCGTCGGTGTGCCCCGTTGCACATGCACGTACTCTCGCGCGATACCAGTATAGAGTTGTTCGTCCGTCTTTCTTCGTTCGCTTTTCCCTTCTCTCTCGCGACGGTTTTCTTTCTCGTTTCTGTATCTAGCCGCGTGCATAAGTCTATCGCGGGAACCCGCGGTGCGCGCACGTACTTGACCAACGACCACGCACACGCAAATAATCGCAACGGTTCTACGCTGCTGGTGCTTTCATCCTCGTCGTTCGGATGCGGTTGGATAGAAGGCCTCTTTGTCACGGTAATGGTGTAATACAAGACTCGGCTCGTACTCGTGCACGTAATACGTAAGAATGAAGCGAGAGAGCTCTCCGCAGACCCCTTGCGCGCTCTTTTTCTTTCGACGACCCTCCCCCTCCCCCGCCCCCACCCCCCTCGCCCTCCCGTCCGTCCTCCGCGTCCCTCCTACCCCGTACATTTCCGTTCTTTCTGTTCGTCCTCCCATGAGCCTTTTCTTCTTGTGTCCACACTGTCTCTCCGGTAATTTCTATCTCGTTCTCCCGATTCTTCCCGTCTTCCTTTATCGCCGTCACGGAACTTTATCTTTTGCTTTTCTTCTACCCCTCCCACTCCCCCACGGTCTCTTTGTCTTTCCCGCTTCTTTTCTCACTCCGGCTCGCGGTGCTCTTCGTGCGCAAGAACGCGCTTGCGCGTCTCCTCAGTCTCTCGCGAACCGACGAGATAGAACGTTACGTTTTCACCGCCTCCTTCTCTTCCGTTCCCTTTCCTCGTTCCTTTCTTTCTTTCTTTCTTTCTTTCTTTCTTTCTTTCTCTACGCTCTAGACCCGGCTCCGTTCCGTCGACCTTCCAACCCGTCGGTCTCCTCTCTATTCTTCTCGCCATCTATATCGCACACCCACGTGCTCTTTTCGTCCACTCGAGGAAAAACGACGGGTTTGGCCCCCGCGCGCGCGCCGGGCCCCAATCGGTTCGCGCGCAGCCACCGCGCGTAAAGAAACTTTTTCATCCGGAGGAATTATTATGCCGTTGCTCTAGTTATGCATCGAATACGCTTTCAGCCGTGATCGATAGTGAAATGCTTGAATGACTCGCTGGTAAACACCTTCGGCTTCAGGTTTCCTCCGTGTTTACTTTCATTACTGGTTTTAGCTCGTGACACAAACATCTTTAACGAACACTTACCGATCGCGTTAACGTTATCGCGCGGCTCGAAACGAAACGAAACGGTGCCTCGCGCGTTCGTTTTTCTCTTTAAACCCACGTGTATCATCCTTTCGACCGCGATATTCGAGCCGGACCGCCACCGTTTAGGTCGCTCCAAATTGATACGTAGCTGCGTGTCCGTGCCCCGCGGGATTGCGTAACCGGCCGCGTCGTCGAAACACCAAAGTGGTCCACGATCCCACGAAACCCTTTCATTCATCGGTGGTAGACGCGCCTCGATCGGCCGTCGGACTCGTTTCATTAACGAAACCTTTAGCTCAGGCGAGCGTTTTACTTTTCATTGGAACTATTTATAAACATTCTTCGAAAGAATTTCATGGCCGACCGGTGCGCGCGGCTTTAATTCGAGTCGGTGTACCAGATACGTGATTGTTTCTTTATCCCTCTTTCTCCGTGAGAGCTCGTACGGGCCGGCGCGGCGCGTATGTACCTACACGCAGCTATTGCCATTCGTAGATTCGGTCAACGATGTGCACGCGTCCGGAGATTACGGCAGCGCCTGGCTATACTTAGAGCGGTAGACGAATTTCGCTCGAGGGCCGCACGGAAAGGAGGTCGAGGAACAGCTGATGCGATATGCACGCCGACCACGGCGCAATTCGGCGCGATATCGCTTCACTTTTGCTCTTTCTCGTCGCCAAAGGTGCACCGCGTTCCAACCCAGACTATTCTATTAATTCTTTACCATTTCAATGTTTCGCTAATATTCCTACCGAACTAAATTACTCGATACATTGTATAAGGAATTTACAAATACATCAATGGAATTATTTATTTATTCACAATTTTATCAGTTTTAAATACACTTTGCAATTATCCGCCGTTTATTCAAATTTAAAGAGCTTTCCGAATGCTCCGAATACATATTTGGAAACAAAAGCAAATATAAACTCTCTTTTTACAGAATGTTTATAAATGTTTGTAAATTCGTCAAGAACTTGGAAAAGATTCACTAAAAATAAACGAATTATTCGGGTGACCTGTTTCAAATGCCCCACCCTGTATACATATACATAGACTGCATGTTCCCAATACGATTATTATAATAATTTCAAATATCGTTATTTGAACAGTATTTATCGAATATTGTTACTTTAATTATTACAAATTCGAACCAATTTCAAATACGTAATTTCGATACGGTCTTTTGAGAGTTGTAGGAACTTTTCTTTGGTCTATTTCGACGATATTGTGCCATTAAAAATGTCATTTCCACGAGTAACGATTTAGCCGGTAATCGATGAGAAATCGGTAACCTTTTGGACAAATACGAACGCTCCAACCGGGAACGTTGTCTTAATCAATCCGACGTTACCGAGTTTACGTGGCTTAAATCGCTTCGATATTCGATAAAAAGTTCTACCAGGTACTGTTGCGTAAGTATTAAACGTTAAAAGAGACATCGTACACGCGATCGATCGTTCGACGGTATTAGAAATCACAGACGTAACGATTTTTCGTGCAACAATTTCTACGAATTTATTCGAACAAAATTTGGTTGATATTCTTCTAATATCATTGCAATTCCGATGTTATTGTAAACATTGATTGTCTACTATATACCGACGACACGAACATTTATCGTACTCCTCGGAAAATGGAAAATGCAGCTTTATTATAATTGCATCTTGACAGACCCACCTCCTGGCGTGCAAGAAATACGCTTTATAACAGGATCTCAAGGTACTATATTATTCGTTTCAACCAGAAAACTGTTCCAATTATATTTTCTTACGATATTAACAGTATATTATTATCTACGGTTGACACCATACGCGATTTATCATCTTTTTTAATACACTATCCTTCCACGACCATTATCAGAAAATTACCAACTCGTTGTTCGAAACACTCGTTCTCGTTTATCGCGTGGCTAAATATTTCCCACATTAATCGATGGTTTCCGAGCTCATTAAGAGTTATAGAAAATATAGAAAATGTCGTGACGCGGTCTATAACTTTTTCCAAATTCCCTATCGATAATTTCTCTTTTTTCGTAACTGGAACGTGGGGGCGTAATAATTTTCCGCCCGGGGTCGCAAACGGAGGCAAACACGGCTCTGTTTATCGTGCAATAAATCGTTGCGTCTGTGTCCCTAATACGTCATTCGTGGAAACACCGATGAATAAAAAGTGTACCCCCGAAAAAAAACGCCAAACGGTTTCTCAAGGAGCGGCGCGTTACGTCAAATATTTGCTCCGCGTTATCAGCGTGGTCGTAATTGTCGAGAAAATTAATTAATTCGCGTGCACACCCGCCGGCTGATCCGGCTGCCTTGAGTTATCGTACTAGATATTATTTATTTATTTATGGTGCGGTCTAAATTAAAAGCGCGTCGAGAAGGCCAAACGTTTTGCGTAATCGTTACAGGGAGCACGCGGCTGTTTATCATTACGCGCGAAAGAGAAGAGCATGAGGAGTTAGGCGTCGGAGGGGGGGTTTGAGGGAGAGGACGGAATAGAAAGAGTCAAAGTAGGAGAGAGAAGAAGAGGGGACGAATGCAAGGTCCTCTTCAATTCTCGGCACGCATGCAATTAAGCACCTTACTATTTTTTCGCATTCCCTCTCGCGTTTACGCTTTCGAGATCCTCGGGCGTTCTTTATCCTCGGCGCTACATCGATCCGCACTTATCGTTATTAATTTTCGACGATTTTCGTACGATTTATATAATTCTATACTCGTTACTCGTCGCTGCATACTTTATATATACACATTTATTTCGAACGAACACTAAAGCTACAATTTTATTTATTTTTGTTTGTGATCGTTCGTTGATTCGACGTTTCGAAGTACTTTATGGTATATAATAATAACAAAATGATAATGCTTGCTATATTAAATTATTCGAGTCAGCTCCTTCCTAGATTAAAAAGCGAGGGAAGTTTCAAGTTTGTTACCGTCCACACTAAATTTTATCTCGCTGAAAGCGTAGTTACACGGTTACAACGTCGGGCGATACGCAACATTTCTCCTGCTATCCGCGCAATCTTATCAACACGGACGTTGTTTTCTTCGTCTGACTCACGCGACACTATAATTAGGACAGTCTACTTTGCTCGCCGGCGACGAGCAACAAAGCAAGCCCGCCACGTTGCTCCTCGATGCAACATTTTCAGCGCGTTGGAAACTAATCCGTTGACACGGGGGTCCGAAATTATGGAGCAACACCCTCCCCTGGTCCCGTTTGGTCACTCGTGAGACTGTCTCACCTCCCGAACTCTTTCGTTTCGTCTCTGTCTGGCTCTCCGAGCTCCCCGTCTCCCACCCCGATACTCCTTTCTAACACTCCTTAGCCTCTACCTCATCCCACGTGGCGGTCGACGACGGTCGTAAGTAAGTACTTGCACCTTTCTCACAGCGCGACGCGGGTCTAGCCTTCCCTTCTTTCCACGGTCCCTTTCACTCGTGATCAGACGAGGAGAGACGGTTCGGCGAAACGGGCGAAAGAAGGGAACGGAGAAAAGGGCAGGAAGAGAGAAACCCGGGGAAACGAGGGAGCGAGTTGGGAAAAAAAACAGAGACAGAGAAATGGAGGGGAGGGGGTAGAGAAAGATGGAGAGGGAAGGGAAAGAGAATGCAGAATGAGAAGTAGAAAGATGGAGATCCAGTTTGACCGTATAGGTTTAGATCCTCGTTGGTCTCGCGTGTATTTCGAGGCTGAGTCGTTTTATTGTGAATCCGGTTTGCTCCCCGTGACGAAGGGAGCAAGAAGACGCGCGAGGACGACAGGATGAGAGACCGGGACGGGGACAAAGAGAGAGGGAGACGGAGCTGGAACTCGCGAGGGCTGCTCACGACGTACGACATGTACAAGAAGCGGAGGAGGAGGAGTCGTAGGAAAAGGAAAGGGAGGGATCTTTCTTTGGTCGTTTCACCGACCCGGGACCCTCCCTCCCCGTCCCTTTCTCCTCTTATTCTGCTCTAGTTGTTGCTGCTGCTGCTGCTGCTGCACACCGATGCTAAGTTGCTGCCGGACTGCTTCCGATGAGACGGCGAACGCGTCGGTGCTGGTTAGTTTCTTGCTGCTACTGGCAGTTGCTACCGACCGGTCGTCGAGCCGTTGATGCGCACCACGCGCCGCTGGTGTAGGTGATAGAGGTGATGAAGTTAGAGGTGGTGGCCAGTTTCAAGGTTGCCTCCTCGACGATCGCGACTCTCACACGGTGTATACGGTAACTAGGCGTACTCCTCGCGGCCGATCTCTTACGTTAAGTCCGTGCTTTTCTACCGGTTTGCAGGCTCCTCGTCAACGCACACGGCTCCTACCCGTCCATAAGTCATCCGACACTCGCCCGTCCGGCTTGGAAAATGCTAATTCAGACCCAGACACCATTTTCTCAGACGATCTTGTTACCATTACTTCGTTATGTTTAATTAAACTCCTGGTATCCCTGTCTCGCAGGAAGGCCATTTTGAATATTTTCCAGGCGATTTGGGAATTATTCTTCACCCTCGTTGCGATAATTAAGTTTTGAAGCTTCGTAAATTTAGTTGTTACTAAATTATATTTACTGAAACGTAGGGAGAATTATTCAAAAATATTTCCAGTTATCAATGAGAAACACGTTCCAAGTGTTTGGTATTTGCTTAGTTTGAAAACTTGTTGAAAACAGGAGTGTCTTTTGCATTAAAGCAAATAATATAGAATTCCAAAGGTGGCGTAAGAACCGAAATTTTGATACCGTCGTTAAAGCCTCACCAATGTATTGGCGAAGTTTTTCCAATTAAAACGAGTCCAAACACACCTTCGTTCGGATTATTCTCAATCGTGCATAGTCAAAAATGTTAAGATAGTAACTCGATCGAACTATAATTAAGAATAATCTGAATGGGATCGTTTTTGGACATAGTTTCGGTCGGGGAAACTTCGTTAATCCAGTGATAATACTCTAGCGATGATACAGTGCCGGTATCATTTATAGCGTGTACATATTGGCATTATTTTTCTATAATACGTTATGGCTTATCTTATCGCTCGCTCCTGGGACCGCCGGTCGAACGAGTCGTCTATAAAACTGGGACTATTCGAATAATTTTTGTGTATCTAATATATTCGAATGGTGCGAGTGTACGTTAAATATTTGAATAAAAATTAGAGTAATTACTTGTTAAAGATACAGTAATCTATAAACATAATTCTATGACGTATATAAAATTTGTGTAAATATGGCTGGTTCCTGCGTGCATGAGAAATTAGAGAAACTCTGCTTAAATAATTCTAATACTCGTAGCTAGACATGTTTTGAACAAGTATGTAAAATTTCAAGGCAATATCTTGATTACTTCTCGTGATTATGTCAACAGCGAGCGAAGAAAACTTCTTCCGACAAAAACGTCTCTAAAAACACGCACTCCGCTCTTGTCTAAATCTTCGAACTGCGATTTAAAAAATCAGGTGTTAGGAATTTCGATTAAAAAGAAAAACAGTTCTGGCTGTGGTAGATATATACATATTACATGAGAGGTATTTTTAATTAAGAAAATAGACGAGTTTTTATCGAGAAAAGCCAGGTATCCAGTCTCGAGCGTTGCATTAAGTAACATCGCCGCGAAAACAACGCTCGCGTATCAATTATTCATTAAATTATTTTTTTTTTCTCCAACCTCGTCGATTGATAACGCCTCGCGAAACGAGAATTCGAAAATGAGAAAAAACATGCCCCCCCCCCGTTCGGAAAAACTCGCGTAACGGCCGCGCCCCGGCAGGATTCGAGGAAAATACCTTTCCATCGTGGCTTCGATCAGTCGAGCGAACTTACGTCATTTACGGCGCTTTGTCTTCCTGCTCGAAGTATGTATCGCAGCTCGCGGTTTCTCGTAATTGATTACAGTCCTTAGCATAATACTTCTGCCCGAGAGACTTAATTATACATTCGTTGTATCGGCGGTATGAAAATTGCGCTCGCATTAATAGAATCCGCGATCCAGGAACTGTCGTGCGCGAGAATATCGAAGACGTTGGAAATTCTTCTGGATCGGCCGTACAATGTCGCGATAAGTGTCGCGAGGCAGCGTCTGATGAAAAAATGCTTATGTTTCTCCGTGGAAAGATACGGCTCGTTCTAAAACCAGAACAAGGTTGTGCAAGCGTATGCACAGACTGCTAACAGCGATAGGTACACTATTTTCGTGGCGCGTTGTGTCAGCGTGTCGTTTGATAAAATTTTAGAAGACCCCTGTGATTCTTCCACGGTCCCATCGACGAACAGCCTCTTTTTACAGCCCTCGAACTCGAAACTCCATATTGCCTGTTCCAATCACTGTCTTTATATAATTCGTTGCGTGGAATTGATTATTTTCATCGTGGATACAGTGATTTAACGAACCTCGCAATTTTCTGTTTCAAAGAATCTCTTTGTGCCCGAAAAGCAGAAAGTTGCGTAAAACATTTTGTCACGAGCGAGAAGTACAGCTCCAAAATTTGTTACGGATAATTTTCTGTTATTTTCCAAAGAACAAAGGACGATTATCTTTAACAGTTCCTGATTGGTTTGCCAAAAGAGATCGCGAAACGCGAAAACCAAGCTTTTTTCATTAGAGTTTCGAAGGTAAAATCGAACGCGTCGCGAATAAACTCCTCGAGCGTGCTAATAATAGCTTGAACGCGAACGAATCTATCCATTTATGCGCTCAATTCGCGTTGTTTGCAAAATCACGCGGCGGTTTTTGTCATGCTAAGCGCTTTTCTTTCTTCAACGTAGACGACAAAAATTAGCCGGAACGTTTTGCCAACGTTACCGCGTAAATTATTATTCATAAATTCATTGAAAGTCGTAAAACGATTCCTAGTACGCCAGCATTGTACTCGCGTCCATCGCCGTTGTATTTCTATCCGTTCGGCTTGTTTCTTGCATTTACATTTCACGGAAAGCGCTCGAGGAAAAATCCTTCCTGATCATGTTTGGCCGCGACTCGTACCTGTGGTCCACTCGAAACCTTTACTCTTGACAATCGGTATTGATATAAAGTTTTAACAACAGATTGGTAACAATTTGATCATCTTGAGCAATGATCATAGTAACGATAATGTTAGGACCTCGAGTACATAGCAATGACAACGGTGGAGAAAATACAAAATTTTAATTGGGAACTTACATCACATCTATCAACCTCTCGTCCTGAGAATGGTAACAATCTATTCGTGAAACACTAGAGCATTGGAGCACTAAGTGTCAGATTATTCAAAGACGTCAAACGTGAAAATGGAAAGTTTAGAAATGGCAAATATAAATTTAATGTATGGGGTGAAAATTACCCTTAAGTCTAGTATTACCATGTACACACTGTAAAATCTAATCTTGGTGGGATGTTTACAGCAGTAGAATCTGAAAAATCAGGTCGTCCCAGGCTTCCTCTATATTATAGGGTAATTTTTAATAAAAAATTCTCTCTATGCACCACCCAAAGATAAGGTCAAACAGGACCATATAATTTCTTTCTTCTTTTTGGAGTGGAATCACTGGTAGCACATTTGGTGACATCCTGAGGGTACAGGTCGTCGAATTTGATAGTTAGGGGCGATCTGCCGCCATCGAGCGGTGTCCACAGCCACCGAGAACGTACGGTTCGCCACAGATCGGCGGTGAATCGCGTTTTTCGGGGACAGTGGAGAACACGACTGTTACGCTGTCGTTGTATAGAACGAAGTAATAGAATGTTGTAATAGCACGGGCTGATGTCATGCGTTAACCTTCTACTTTGCACGTACAGCTGTTCACAGAAATGCGCGCCTACTGCGCCGCTGCACAATACAGTTGGAATATTTTTACACCGGCGGGCGTCCATGGAGCTATGGTCCGGCGAAAAAACCCGCGAAGCGGTCGTAAAATTGCCTAGGAAGTGGTCGAAGGAACGTCCAACGTAATTACTTGTTACGTAATTAGGAATTCCGCGGCGGTTCCGTGGCCGTTACCATTCCGTTAACCTGTTAACCGTATCGTTTCTCGGCCAGAAGCGACTCCCATTGTGCGCGTGCAACGACAAACAAACCTCTCAGAATCTCGGCCGATTAACCTCCGTTTCCTGCGAATTAGATTTTTCGAAACGATGTTTAATAACGTCAATTTTCTCTACCTTTCGTTTCCTCGAAGTTGCTCGATTCGACTCGCGAGACACTTAAGTGGGACGCTCGGATGACAAACCGTTTAAAGTCGTTAAACGTGGTATCATTATCCGTACTAATTGGGAAACACGAACGTTCGGTTAAGGAAATTTTCAGACAACAGAACAGTTTTCTGGCGCGTATCGTTGCAATACGAGGAACAATAGTCGAATGTTGAAAAGCTTGTACCTTTAGAAGCGTAATGGTACTTGGTTCTTCTCTAAATATCCCTTTATCGAGTTCAAGCGACTCGTATTTATTTATTTACGGAGTTAAGGGATGATCGCAGGTTATCTATCTATTTTTTTCTATTTAACTTTCACGATGTTTCGAGTGGAAATTGTGCAAATGTACCTTGTCCTTTCAACACCTTACAATTGTATATTCGTCGGATAGGCATCGCTCTTTCGTTACGTATCTTTCGACGCTTGTGTAAAATACAAATTTAATTTCACGGATAAGACGAACGTGTAATAATGCTTTCCTTCAACCGGTGTTACAAACAACACTCCTAGAACGTTACATTGTTTCGCTAAAATAACTTCAGACAACACGTTATGAATTATCTGATGGCAGCTGAATGGAGTTAGTCATAATAGCTTGTGAAACATTGGAGCATTGGTTCAGTTGCCAATTCACGTGCTGCCCCGCTGTTAACAAATTTATTGAATGAAAAGTCGATTGTTTAACTAATATGAAGAAACCAAAATAAACGTGGTATATGAAAATTTTTGATTTCATCGACTCTGAACTTGATCAGTTAGCTACTTAAGCGACTTGAAATAATTATTTTAATTTACCGCTGAGCTTTTCTGACTCCTAAGTCAATAATCTTCGCTTTGTAATATTTGATGAAAGAAATTGAATTCTGCAGCAATTAAAATCCTCTTTTCCAACTTATCGTTATATGTACTTCCTGGCATGTTAATATTTGCACATGTTAGGATTCGCTAAGCAGAAATATTATCTGTTTAAATACAGATATCGACGTTGCACAAACAGTTGGTTTTTCAGAACTTTAACGCTAAAAGACAACTTTCATCGGGAGAAAATAGACAACCATACCGAGTTTCTAAGAGCATCCTTCTCAAACTAGTGTAAAATAGTCGGTAACCAAGCTACGTGACTTTAAAGATGGGGGTTTGTATAATCCAACCAGACAAGAGAAGAGGACGAATTAAAAGAGAAATCTCGTATCGAAATAGAAACGATAGCTCGTGAAAAGAGTCAGCGAGCAAGAATCCGTGACGAATCTTTGAACGACGACAGATAAGACTCCCTTTTTCCGTGAACGTGACCAGATAATGGCTACGAAGGCCCTCCACGACTTTCCAAAGCGGAAAACGCGCGCGGTGACGTGCACGCGCACGCACCGTGGCTGCCATTTTGCTCGCGGAGAAGAGAGGAAAAACGTAAGCGCTATTGAATAGACCGACGGCATTGGAAAACAATAGTCGGCCAGGCTGCCAGGGAAAATGAGGAAAAAATCGATGCGAACAAACGTTGATGCAATCTAGGTGTATCGAGCGCGAACTCTGCTGCAACGAGACTCGAAACGAAGAAAAAAAAAAAGAAAAAATGGGAAACCCGATGCCAGATAAATGTTACTTCGCGGAATTTTCGTCGCGATAGTCATCGTCGCGATGAGGTATAATCTGACGCTCGATTGTACGCGAATCTACGATCGATACGAACAAATTATGTGCGAATAAAGCACGAAGAACATGAAATGGTACAATGGTGGAAATAATTTTGTTGTAAAATGTCGTACGTTTGGATGAGATTACCAAGAATTTGAATTTTTATTATTTTATAGAACATATGTCCACCATAGCTGCCAAAAGAAAATGGTATACTTGTTTTTCTTGTGTTTCTTTCGTGGATTTAGTTTCGAGGAAATTAATCGTTGAACAAATTTCGTTTGGATCGATATCGTCGAGGACTTGTTAGAGATTAAGAATCGACTTCCGCGCGATCTGCGTCGAGAGAAATAATCGAGGCGGGGGACCCGCAAGTTTACTTTTCTGTGCCGCTTATGGTTGTTTTCACGTATTGTCGGAGCATCGTCGATTAAATTCAGATAAAAATTGTGTTTGCTCAGTGTTGTAACCCTATCGACACGTGGGGAGTGGCCATGGGCTGCGTGTGTGGTTGCAAGAGTCTCTTAAATTTCTCTCCGTGGATTCTTTCAGAATCATCATTACCTAAACGTACTCTTTTCTAACCAAACTTCATCTATTATTCAAATTATTACAAGTTCCTACAAAATTCTAATTACTAAAGATCAATTTTTGGTCTTGAACAACTTTTTATTTACTTTTCTGTTCGTGATCTTTTTCCAAATAATTGTGAATTATAAACCTAGAAACTATTTTTCGTCTACATTGCATGCAATACGATAAGATAAGGAATTGTATAGGATGGAAACAGTATCTTCTGCTTTCTTTCTTGCACGATTGTCCACGAGGAAAAAAATTTCTAGACTATCGAGCATCGTTTACAATTTTCTGTTGATACAAGTTCCAGTTTCTTATAATTGTCGCGCCTATCAATCGCTGGTGTTTTCGAGGATCGTGCTCGCGACGCGACAAATAGAAAATGCGCGATAAACGACACGACGTATCGCTCGATCTTTCGTCACCTTGACTGGCGGATCATTAAATCCCACATGTACCTTCTTGCCTTTTTCTAGACGATCCTGATCTCTCATCTGGTTGTCGAGCACGGCAGACACGACATTGCAGCGGCATTACAGATCATTATGTAATGTCATAACGTTATGTGAACGTTTTACATTCGATGCCTTGCACCATTGCGGTCTCAAGGTCTTTACATTGTTGTTTGTACAACGAGTTAACGCGTCGATGCGATCCAGGGACGTATTCGCCGGACAAAATCCCAACGGCGCCTCGTTACCACGCCGATCGTCCAATCGATCGCGAAAAATCTACCATCATTGTCCCGAAATTCTCCATCTTCTTTCTTGTCCCGCGTTTCTGCGTCGAAAAACTGCTTTTAATCCGTTTCGAAGCTCGTTAACTATTCGAGACACAAATTTCTTAGCAAACAAAGTCTCTAATTTTATTAGAAATAACCTAACTAAACAAATCCAATGCTACGAAATTCTATATTTTTTCATTTAAAAACCCTCTGCTTTTCTCCAAAGAGCACTGGTCAAATAAATTGGAAAAAAAAACATGGCACAGAAAGAGACAGCCAAGGTGCGGTTAATCATCGAATTTTTCTATTTTTTTACAGCAAGACCGACACGACAGCCAAGGTTCTTTCGTATCTCTGTGTTATCGAGTGAATCTCACAATTTTCCCCGGGGTAAAAGCACGATTTCGATAATTCGATAACGCGAGTTCCCTCTGTTCGTGGAAGAAGAATAGGACTTTTACGAGGGAACATTTGCTGAAATAAACTTGGACGGACAGTTAACCCGACGTTTTTGCTAGACGTTGGGCAAAAAAATTAAAAGGAACGTAACCCTCGGAAAGCCTTAAGATTTCTGGCGGAGTTACGGTTTCGCAAGGTTCACCTTCGAAGGGAAATTCTATGAACCGATCTCGGCTGTCGGCCATTCTCGAAACTCTTTCTCTCGATCGAGTTCGTCGCAACTAGTCCCGGGACCGAGCGAACGCACCCAATAAACGGTGGAAAGCGAGAGACACGGCACGGGCTGTAATTTCGAGGACCAAAACTTTCCGTCCTCGCGAGCCGGAAATGTCGTAAACGTTAATTACTGCGAGCAGGTATAAATAAGGATCGTCTGTTCTCCCAGAACTGTTGCACCGACCGTAAAACTTACCCCGTTCACAATGGAACTTGCTCAGCACCGAATTCCGCTCTTGAAAGCGCTCCTCGTTGTCGTTTACATCTCCGTAAATTATTTTCGAAACGTTTCGAAAGGGAAGAGATTTTCTCGGTCCTTGAAACGACTACATGGGCGCCTTCGTGCTGTTCGATTCTATTCTCGGACGAGATCGATGGATCTTCGGTGCACATCGTCGATACCGATTCGAGAAAATTTGGAAATTAGGTGTACAGTTACTTGCAGTGACCTCTTGTTTCCAAGTATCGATTAAAAAAATTTTTAAAGTGTTGTATCACATTTGCATATATTAAATCAGAATCTAGTCGAAAAAAAAAATTAGATCGAATACATGGAATTAGAAATAAGTATATGTTGGGTTCGAAGGCGAGATGCAGTTTTATACTGTTATTAACTGAACCTTAAGTACAGTAAAAAAGAGAATAATAAAAGGTATAGAATGAGGAAATAGGAAACGGGAAAGAAGCGTACTGAAAAAAAAAGTATAATTTATATGCGTGTATTTTGTTTTTTTTTTTTCAAGCATTAATTATATGAAACGTATATTATGAGATGAAAGAAGGTTTGCATGGTTGATATAGTAAACCATTAAATTGATCCATATCAACTTGAACCCTTTGAGTAACCAACGTGTTACAAAATCATTATTGTGTTGCTTTCCTTGCTTTTGTGAAGTCCTGGAAAAGCTGTCTTTTGGCTTGTAAATTATTACCGAGAAAGCCTTCGACTTTTCTCGATACAAAACACGTTACTCGAACTGAAATCACGGGCTACGAGAATACAGTTGACGTTCAGGAGCAATTGCGCAACGCAATGCTCAGAAACGATGTCAAAAGCAATAATTTTATGGAACTCGCTAAATATCTCGTTAGCTCGATTATTACGCGATTACGTAAGTTCCATCGCGTCCGGCTTTTTCCTTCTGAGACCGCCTCCGCAACGACGTATGTATTCCGTAAACACCATTCTCACTGGACGGTAGCAGAAGAATTATATCCTCCTTCCTGTATACGATAATTACGAAGGACTAATTGCAACGCGGTACTTAGTGGTTCTACCAGTATTTTAATAAACTCTCTTACACGACGCGAAGTAGGAAAGTCGAAGAAACGAACGTATTCGATTCATCTTCCATATCCACGAAAGGGATGATCGATCCACGGAAATCATAAAATTCCAATAATTAGAAACAGAAGCAACGAATGTACTCAAATGTAAAAAACGTGTTTTCTTTTTGGCAGAAAGGTATTGTTTTTCGTTGCTTTTCAACGAAAAGTATGAGATTTTGTAAAGCTCGTTACCATAAATATATCGGGTGATACAGCGTTTCAAAGTTTAACTAAAAAAAGTGTAGAAAACACGCAGTGTATACAGATGAGGTATATTCACGTGATTTTTACATTTTTTTGTCATACGTTGAAACGACATATCTCCGGTTCTATTTATCGCGTAGAATTCCACAAGGTTGAATTTTTTCGTTGAAAAATAATAAAAGAAAATGGTTCGATTCAGTTTGGAAAAGACCGTCTTGTTTTCGACTCTTCGAATTTATTTCTACGAAAGGAAGCAGTTAAGTTTTGAAATTTACCATATTTTATACGGTTCTCTTATGAAACATTCATAACAGTCATTTTTGAAACAATTTTAAAAACAATGATATTAAATTCAGAGCTCAAAAGAGAATCATTCACGGTTCTCACGTTTCTCCAAAATGGCGGCTAACTATTCTACGACTTAATGTAAACAATTACATTAAACATGCGTCTATATTAGATTCGTCTATTAACGGCTCAGTTTTAATTATTGTATTTGTTAGCTGATTGTTACGGTTCCGAGTGTTGGTCGAAAGGGCGGGTGGGAGGGGAGGGGGAAGAGGAAACGGGAGCCTCCAGGACGCTTTCATTCACGCGGTGGTCGGTGGCCTTCGCAATCCTTTGGCTTCCGTGCGTGGGAAGGGCTTAATCGTGCGTGCAGCTGGCCGAGGGCAAAAACTAAAGACGAAGATAGGCCACAGAGATGTCCGACAGGACAAAGAAAGTGGAAACGGGGCGAAATGGAAATTGGATAGAGCGAAATGGGGTCGAGCGTGGCGATGCCACTGGACGAAAGAAGAGGCCATCGAGTAGGCCTGGGACGTTAGACTTGGCCGTTATTGAAATAAATTCCTATTGGAATAATTATTCTCTAGGGTTAAACTCGTTTTGGTTTGGTAAAAGTTTGCTGATTCTAGAGTATTATAGGTGACAAGTCTAACTCAATAACATTCATAGGCTGAGTAGTTTTTTTTTATTATTGCACCATTTACAATCAATTCTTCAATTAATACAACAACCAAAATAAAGTATATATAATTATGTAACAAGCTTAGAATATGTTTCACTTGATCTTCCCATCATGTCATCCAATATTATTTCTTTAAATACATTTTATTACTATATCATAGCTGACCAAATATCAATTTTATATTTCATCGTTGAATCGTTCAACTTCATGTTCCCCATACCAGATAGTAGGTTCCTCTTATTATTTACAAAAGTAAAACCGATTATAAAAGATTATTAGATATCTCACGATCACTGTAAAGAGCTCTTCCTACATTTTTTAAATTCAAGGTCTAGATAACACTCATCAAACAGCGCGGTTCCTTAACTATACATAGAAAAAGTACTCGCAACAGTCGGCGTGTTTTTCTATTAAAAGAAATATCTTCGAAATTGTTGTCAGAGTGAAAAGAGGGAGGAAAAAGAGTATCCGGCGCAGAGAGTAATATGGTGTCGGCGGGAAATACGAATGGAAGCGGTGAGGAAGAAACGGTAGAAGCCAAAGCCGCGTGCGTAGAGTCTGATAAGGTCTTATCGTGTGAAAGCACCGTGGCCTACTTATACTTGGTGCGCGGTTATACGCGTCTCTGACGTTTACGTGATCGTACGCGCACTCACGCATCTCATCGCTCATGCACACGCGTTTTTAACGCTTAGCCGCGACGCACACGCCGACGGCCGTGTCGTTTGCGAGCGAAGCCTATCTACGCGCCGGTGGAAATAAAGTTCCCTTTCTATTTACAACTGTTTCACAACTTACTTTTGCAGCGCTTCATTTGTTCGACCTTAAACGAGCGTTTTCTTTGGCTGAAACTTTCGGTTACGGATAATCGGTGGCCGTCGAGAAGATTGCGTGGCCAAAGACTCGACGGTCCACGCTGTACAATTTAACGCGTTATATACCAATGTTATACAACTTGTTAACCCGGGCTGACCCGACGGCGTTAATAACACCAAACCTCTGTAACTCCAAGATTTTAGCTCCACCGGACACCGCCATCTTTTCTTCGTGACAAAAACAATTATCTCAACGCGTCCACTCTATGAATATTATTTTACGCAAATATTAGAAAATGGAATGATCGATCGTTAATTGAACCGTTACGAGATAGCACGGCTGCGTAGACTTCGATGATGGGAATATGATGCATGACGCGTGGCCTGAATTATGGTTAGAAGACGAACGCAATTGGAAGAAAAATACGAATTTTCATTTCGAGCCAGGTCTCTGGGTTTAGTTACTGATATGTAAATGAAAGATTCGAGAGAAAACTTCTTGCAGTGGTACTCGGGGTTAAGATTGGGTCAAGTACCCTTTTTCGATGATACGGAGAGAGTTGAAAGAACTGATAATTATGGTTCTGGACCAGTAATCTTCGGATCAGGTGGTTAGTGGCTTGAATATAGCCCGGACAAGCGTTGACACGCAGAGGAAGTTAAACAATTCTATTTTCACCGAAATAATGCATTCATCTATGATTTTTATAACACCTAACATACGATTACTGTTTAGTTTATACTAAAATAATTATTTTATTCCACCTGTGTAGAATAATTAACTATGTTACCGAACCCAAAAATCTTGTTTGCCTTTAGACTTTTTATAACAGACAAAAGCATGTTATTCGGTTTAACCCTGGCTTTCTCCGCGCGCGCAGAGCGCATGCGTAAAAATGGCCGACTGCTCGGCGGGAAAAGACGAAAATTCTTCCCCTGCTCGAGTCGACTGGTTCGATCGACGAAAACTGATTCGATGGAGGAAACAATGAGGCGGCGGTTCGACAGTTCGTCGCTGCTGGATCGCCACCGCGTGCATACACACGCGAGCCCCTACGTAGATACTGCAAATTGCGAAATTGGGTCGGCCAGAAATTGAAGCTGATCCGCTTGTTCTTCGCGGCGATGACGGCAACTGCAATGACGACACGTGAAATTTTACCGATAACGCGGCGATACAAACGCACGGGGGATCCTTAGAACATCCTACGCTACTTAAATCGCGTTTGCATTCTCCTCTGAAGACACCCTTAGCTTTTACGTGCAAAAGATTTCACGACAAAATGGCATTAGATCGATCAGACTGATTTTATTTCAATTAAAATAAGAGATTTGATTTCTTCTTCGAATCAGATTTCAAAAATATGTTTTCGAGATATTCTAAAACTGAACTTGAAGTCTTCAGAGGCGACAGTGGTCGCGCATCGGCAGAGCTTCGTTGGTTGCGGTATTGCCATTACGTCAAGTTAATTACAGTCTACTAATAGATAATTTATATTCATAGTTGTGGATGGTTTACCGTCTTGTACTGGCAGATGTACTTTTGTTTAAGGAAGCAACAATACGCTGCCCGTACAGGAGATGTTATTTCTAGCGCCAGGAGACGTGCCTAATTTCTATCGCGAACCTCTTTGGTAAAATGTTTACGTTATTTAATTATTTGAAAAAATTATCAGTTTTACAGAAACGTAAAAAAGCATAACCAGAATTCTTATGCCTTAAATTCACCCCCAAAAACGTATGAAAAATAAAAAAAAAAAATACGAGCGTATTTTTTAAAGCTTCCATTATAAAATAAAGTTATTTATAGCGTGGGCGTTTTATAATTGACGTCATAATGAGCTGCTATAGACTGCGGTGCGGCCCGTTTCAGGTAACCAACCCACGCGCTCGACTCGACAGATCAATGGCGCGCCCAGAAGTTTAGCAAAGGAGGTGCAACTAAAAGATTAACAGGAGACAAACGCGTCACAATAATTTTCGACGGATCGTAAAACTCCCGTACGGAAGATACGGAACAAAATTTAGTATCAATAAGTAAGATAGAGCATAAACAAATGGAAACTCGGTCGATGGAGTACGGCGAGAAGGCGCACGGCGAATAACTGTAATAAAGTTTAACAGCAAGATAAAGCACCGTGCTAAAATTCGTGAATGCATTTAACGCCTGCTATTTATGCACGCGACGCTAACAGAGATTATGCAATATTATAGATGACACGCGGACTCGAAGCGCGGGTTTCTCGCCGGAGTCGTTCTTGTTCGCGAATAACGAATGAAAGTTTCCATTTAAATAGATTCTAATTTACGAATAAATTCGCGAACGAAAACGAGCCAACATTTTTATTTGTTATCGTTGAATCTAAAAAATTCCTGACGAACCGTGAAGTACAAGGGGTGGATCGATGCCCATGAGAGCCAAGAAATATTTTATAAAAGTCAGTGACGATCAAACTCGTATGGAGAACGGTTCTAGGAAACGATGAAAGAGTCTCGTCTCTGAGAGAGTCGTGCAAATAATGGACTTTATTCAGAAAGAAAGACCCAAGAGCAAACGTCCTTGCGATCAAATATGCTTAGACGAGGAAGAATCCACGAAGCTCTATGATTCGAAAACGACGTAAAGTCTGGTTATACCGAGTTTAACAACCCCCTTGTAGGTGGCGTCGCCAGAGGGTGGAAGCAACCGAGGATCCTGTTTTTGTCAGAGAATTTCGCGTCGCCTTGGCGCGTCTCCACCTCGCGGATTCTTCCTGTCGCGTCTGATTAATTAAGCAATTACAGTTCGATGGAACATCGACGCTCGATAATATGGAAAATTGATTACACGGTTCCCGGTGCGATCGTATTGACTTATCGTTGCGAAACGTGTTGCGCCGTCGTACGATACTCGATCGATTGTGACGCAACGTTCGTAAAATGTAAGCATTCTTTGTCCGTCGTAGTTCCACCTCGTAGGAAAGTGTTCTTTTATTTTTTTTACTCTATTCGTTGCCTGTTATCTGGCTGCGCGCTATCTTTCTTTTCGATGGCCTTGTCTCGTCGTAAATGTCACTTTTCAACGGTGTAAAATCAGACTCGACGTCCATAGGCACTAACTTACCAGTTTATGGAAAGAAATACGTACTAATTGCTCTGGCGGAAGTTTACAGTATCGAAAGTGTTCGATGCTGGATAAACGTTCTGTAAAAATTGCACGATAGGTTAAGGCTCTCGATACGCCTCGGGATAGTAATTGTACACTCATCTAATTTGTTTCCAAATTTACATAAATTAACGTTCGACACGTTATATCGAGTTTTTAGCGAGAAATCGTGCTGCTTTCATTTTGATCGTAAATACGGTGATGTCCTTAAGGTTTGGTAGTCCGTGTCCAATAATTATTTTCTTGGTCAACGTACTAAAATTACGTAATCGTCGAACGTTATTGATTCTGCGAGCGTTGCACACGGCTCCTCGCGTTTTTCTTCGTTTCGCACCGTGAAAATGCAAAAACAGCGTCCCGATGGGAGGTAGCATAATCTCGTTGGAAGAAACAGCGCGCGACAAAATTGCAACCTTGAACGAGCAGATAGGAGAAACGAAGCATAGATACCAAAGAACCATCTGAGACAGAAACGCTGTAAAATGTAGCCTCGGCCAACTTAGACGCGGCCATAAACGACGTTCGTGGCAATCGTGGGGCTCGAGAGGTGAGAAGAAACGATAACAATGAACGTCCACGAGGAAGGAGACGTTGGAAATTTCTGAAAATCGTTCGTCTTCGCTCGTTTTTCGAAATTTAAAACACGCGAAGCGGACGAATGAGGAATAACAGAAAAAATTGATGTAGAACCCCTGGGAAAAATTATAACGGGAGATTCTAGAGGCCAAAATAGGTTGAAAATCAAGAATACCAATTTGTTGATGGAGGTTTCGTTAAAAAGTTATCAACGTTTAAAGTTTCGTCCGTAATGAATTTTTTTCTCGAAAGTGGGTAGGATTTCCGGGGTATGTATATACATAAAAAATGATTGTAATTGACCCCCGCAACCAAAAATAATTTTTTCAGAATGATTTGAAATTTTTTAATAACTTTTTAACGAAGCCTCAGTCAAGAAATTGATATTCTAGATTTTCGTCTTATTTTGGCCTCTAGAATCTTTCATTAAAATTTTTCCCAGAGTATATTTTTCTAATTTCAGTATAATTTACTCTACGTGTTTCCATTGTACAGTGCCTAGCACAGTGTACGTAAAATAAATTAATTTTCAACAGATCTTATTAGTTATCGTAGGTGGAAAATACAAACTTTCCTTTACGTAACTTTATTTATCGAATGAAGACTAAATTACGAACAAGCGTGAATCCTGTTCGATCAGGCGTTTTAAGATAATTGCACGTTAGGTTACATCAACGATCGAAGCGTGAATTATTCCCTTCTGTTACTTCTAATTACGCGACTACTGTGTCTCCATTTTGCATTCGGAATAGATGGTTCGCGAGATAATTTTGCAAATAATTTCTTACACTCCCGTTTCCAACCGATTACAAATCGCTGCGTATAAATGATAAACGGTCGTTTTTATGCTTTCGATAAGTATGCAAATTGCATCGCGGTTTCGCCCGACGTTCGTATAGGTGTTGAAGTCGCGTCGGCGATCCCCGCGGAGAACGCTTCGTGATTATTCACACGCGGAAAAGTTTTTTCTTCCCCTTTTGTCGGTTCCCGCGCGGCGATTGTTTTCCTTTGCCGCGATCGCGTTTTTCCTTTCGTCGCTCGCGGGTGTTTTTCGAATAGAAATAGAAATACTATGAAATTGTAATGTCGTACCATCGAATTACCCAGCAAAAAGTTACAGTGCAATATAGCTGTTTACGTTCCACCATGGAACTGTTTGATGTCTGAAAAAATTTTTTATATCGTCTCGAAGACGACGTTACGGTTTCTGAATTATTTTTGCGGTAGAAAAAAAATTTATTTAGCTTACTGCATTTTTGTAAACAAACATACACAAATATTTCAGTGTCCTTCGACTATCAAAGAATTTCCCCAAGAAATTAAAAAATAAAATGTTTACTGTTTACTAATTGAAATTTCGCCAATCGTAGGTGATTGGTAATCCAGTAGTTGGGAAACAAAGTGATCGTAACGTTTTTATCCCTGCATCCAGTAGTTCCTAGAATTAGTAAACGAGCGAAATCGTGGAAAATAGGGAACGGAACCCTTCACCCACGCCTCGTTTCCGCGCGTCTGTCGAAGGACTGACCAAAAAGGGCCCACGGTCGTGGCATTACGAGGCGTTTACGAGGTCGTTTACAAGCGACCGGCTTGAAATTATTCGGCCCGTTACCAGTCACAATGCCGAGATTATGAGAGTTTTTACGCCTCTCAACCCTCTCTTTCGTCCACTCTCCGTGGCATCTTTCTCTTTTTCTTTCTAATTTTTTCCCCCACTTGTTTTTATTGTTACCACCGTGAAAAAAGGTTGAAGGAAGTTGCCTGGAGTTTTTGTCGGTGCGTCCTTTGCGTCGAAGAAAACCGCCGTGTTATCCAAGACGATTTCCACCGGTTCCCTTCGGCTGTCAGGCCTTTTCTTCGCGTAGTTTTTCGTCGCACTTTTTGTCCCGTCCGGGTGGAGTACGAGACAAGGCGAGGCCGCGTTTCTCTTATCCTTGAGTCGAAAAGGGGATTAGAAATTGGCCTTCGACGGCGCACGTACTAAGCACTGCTAAGGGCACCGACACGGAAACAGGGAGAAACGATTTTATTGCGCTAGCGGGTACTGTTTCTCTCGGTGGGAAACTGTGTCAGTGAAATCGGCCTTTCGGCAATTTTGCATCGAATCCTTCGTGGTGCGCGAATCGCGTCAGCGCGGCATCTGTTTCGCTAATGGCACAATTCGAACCGAGTTTCCGTTTCGAGATGCGCATTGAGCCACTCACAATACGCGAAACAATACAATATAGTAGTACTAGCAATCAAAAAAAGTGCGTGCACGCGTTATGGACCAAAATCACGTACTCAAAATTGGGTCCAGAACGCATCGTAGGAACCGAGAGATTTATTTGCGGCCATCTGCATTTTAGCGCGATCAGTTTTCGTTCGAGTGACCGTTCCTCGAGATACGAATCTATTTACATGGCCTCACCTCGACTAGAGAAATGGGAGCAAGGTCCGGAAAGTTAGGAAGAGGCTGCTAAGGTGCAATAGGTGGCTCGGAGCCAACCGCTTGGTCAAGAGGCTGAATCGCAAGGAAATAGATCAGACCAAGAAATATCGCCACTCTTCTACCCTCGATGAGAGATCTCTGAATATTAAATCTTTCGCTGACGTCGATTGGTGTAATTAATGCGTTGCAATAGTATGAACCTTAGCTTTCTTTGGTCTTTTCGATGATTTCAACATCCGACCGTTTCGTTACAAGAAATCCTCTTACATCACTTTTCCTACAAGTTTCTTACAAGTTTCTTGCATTTCACTGTTAGGTTCGACAATATTTGTATAACAGTGGTCTCGCTGAGCACGTCGAGAGAATATTTTACTTTAAATATCAATCTGTAAATTGCATTTAATCATTTGCAATTAATCGTTTTCATTTATCCCTGCGTTTGTAAACACAGCGAAGTTATTGGAAGATTATTTCGTAAATATAACGAGCTCTGACTCTTACACCGGATTTTGTATCTCGAAGTTACCGTCTACGGAACTTCCTTTGCGCGATCGTATAAATGTAAATCAAGTTGTGCGAGGTCAGGTGATCTTCGCAGCTGAAACATTCTATTGCTTCGATTAATCAGTACGTGTGCTGTTCATTAAAAAAAAAAAAGTGGTCGATTACCAATGTCAATATTTACAAACGGAAACAATGAGTTATAGGTTATATAGTGAGTCAATTATTACCAGGAACATTACTCATGTGTTCGCAATCGTATTCCGTCTCGAAATATATCGTCGAACGATGAAGCGAAATTTTTCAATTTTTATACAATCTCAAAAAGGTCAAATGATACATTTGATCGTAGTCATTTCAAATAACAAATTTCGTCTATTCTGCGGCTGCAGTACATGATAGGCAAAATTATAATCGAATTACTTCGCGAATCTTTTTTAATTTTTCTACAATTATCTATGTCTTTTCTCCAACTTCTATTTCTTTCTTTAAAATTTCTAGACTGCGGATCATTATGGAAATTTTTAATAATAGAAATAATGAAATGAGAGCTTCGCAGAGAAACATAATAATTCGTATTTTACTTTAGGGAGTTCTTGTTTTTCGAGAATTAAAATTGGCGCGTACCATGCGGGATAGACGGAACCGTGCATTTTCTTCGTTTAAACATTTTTTCAGGACAGGAAGTTGTCATCCGCGGAAAGAAACTTTTACCAAACAAAGGTCCCCCCCTCGCGTCCCCACCCCTTTTCTCTGCCATCCGAGTCGGTCTCGACAGCGCTAATGGCAGCTAGGCGGCACGGCGACTCAATGTTTGGTCGCTTTACTTTCATTTTCATTTCGTCGGCGTTCGCGGCACGTTGGCGGTCGGACGGAATTACGTAAGCGGAGAACGCGGCTCGCCGCAGAGTTGCTCGACCCGGAGTCATGTCAAAATAATGGTGGCCGCTCTTATTATGTATCTTGTTCCGTCACCGGTACGCTTGCCGTCCTCTCGGACCTTTTGCTCCTCTATCGGGACCACCGGAATCCCTGCCAAGAAAAACTGCCTGAAATCGGCCGCCAAATATTTGCGGACGCTCGATCGTCGTGTCGACGAAGGATGAGTATCGAATATACCGGGTAAACCTCCATTTCGCGAACCCCTTTGCGGCCTAATAAATTACCAAACGCCTTTAGCCTCCCTCTTAAATTACCAGTTCGTTCCGCTAGATCGGTCCATAAATTCGTACTGCACTAGAATTTCGAACGATATTTCAAACATATTCAACTTTATGGAAAACTCCCATTTTTTATACTGTTTTTAGCACATTGATTTTGAAATCGATTTAAAGTGATTTGAGAATGTTGAAAAATTATGTTTTTACCAGGCCAATTTCGGAGTCACACATTTTGCAAGTTTTTTATATCGCGTCTGAAGTTACCAGAACTCGTAAATATTATTCGACAGCGATTTATATTGAATTTGATCGATGCAAATGTAAAAAAGCCGTGTTTTAATGTAATCCATCAACGTCTGTGAGTCTGGTGTTGCCTTGGGAGAAATTGTACGAATGCGTCGCATCATCCGCGATCGAACCGTGTTTGAACGGATTTGAAAGTAGCCTCGATCAACACACGTGGAGCGTTTCAACACTATCAACCGGAGTTTTGTAAGCTATCGATTCGAAATATCCTCGTACGTGGGTAAAAATCACGTGGATTCGGAGAGCCGGGCGGCAATGGGACCTGCGTGGGCTATCCGTTTCCCAGGAAATCGTAGATCCGAGCAGTAATCGTAGATCTGTCTTGTCGATTAAAGTCTGGCGGTTTAGTGGACAAACCACATACAAATTTGCCTGATCACGCGACGTCGTTCAGCCAGCGTCGGATTACGTTGTAACTTGGAAATCCAGCCATATCGGACGTACATACGTCTATTTCATCTTTTTATTTCATCCTATCAGAGAACGAATTTTAAATTAAATGATACAGTGTTGTTGTAACAACGATGCTCGAAAGAAATGGATAACGTATAATTTATTTATGGGGTTCACCTTTTTACGTTGAAATTTAGAAAGAGATTGCAGGTACAGATCGATAAATATATTCTTGCTTTTTTTTTCTCTCGGTGAAAATCATGGCGGGCTCGTTAGATTGGCACAATTTTCAATTCGGCCGGTCTACGAGTGGTAAAACAAGGTTAATTTAGTCTCAGTCTGCGGCGTTGTTTGCAGTAGCACTAACAGGCTTCAAAGAGTGTCGCGAACGACGCATTTAGAAGCGATGCTCCCGTTTCAAGACTAGAGTTAAGGTCGGTCTCGGATCGTCTTGACTCGACAGATTAGTAAAGACCTTTCGACCTTTTCTATTGGTTTCTGTGCTTCGATCAAAACCCCTCATTACATCTTTAGTTCCCTTTTCTTCCTGTTCGGTGTACTCAACTTATTCCCGTTTTTCCCCAGGACGAATTTTCAATTATTTTTGCACACATTCTGAGCAATTTGGGGTCCAAGAATATCACGGACAAATATTAAGGCGAAAACTCGAAAATCACACGAGTTATGCAGGTTTCTAGGGCGCTGCGTTCAAATGGTCGTTGACTGCATGCAAAAGTTTGAACGTGTTTTTCTTAGAAGTATGTTATTGGAACTGGCAGCAACGATTTCTCAGGAACTGCTGGCCAAATTTCCCAGAACTTTTGCAGGCGTACGAACGAGATATGTAGCTGTCATCTGTTTAAAAAATGTTGAAAAGTCACAGAAGTTATGTAACTTGGAAAACAAGATCGAAAGTTGTACCTTTTAATGTCACCATTTTGTTGGGAGTCGTTTTAACTGTTTATTTTATTTTGAACGTGATCTGGTAAGAAAGATTCGATCCGATGTATTATTCAAATGAAACGAGTAAATCTTAAGTAAAATAAGATTCTGTTAAAAGATACTGTCATCCGGAAGATAGAAGTCATATTTAAATTCGTATATTTATAGCAAATTACTCACCGACAGTTCTTTAGCGGTTTATTTCGTTGTAAATACACGTATACATTTCTTAAACACGCATTGAATATGTATAATATTGATTGTTGCGTCAACTGTATCTCTAATATGTTACGCTACCGCGAATTAATTTAAAACTCGTTTCAAAAGAGTACGTTTATGGCGATACGTCAACGTCAACGAACGTCCTCCGCTTTTCTTCTCTCGAAAATGTGCATCCCAAGCGGTTCGACTAAAATCGAATCCCGCACCGTGGAAATTGTAACCTATGAATTTGTTGTTACGTTCAAATTCAAGTACGACCTCTTCTGAAACCATACTTTCAAATCGTGAAATGTCACGTGCGACTGAAAGTGTGTTCCGACGCAAGCGATCGAATTTATCTTACGGTCCATCGAATCCTTATCTAACCCGATTATGTCCAATTATTAATGCCACAAAAACACGACCAAGGTTATGATCGCTGGCACGTTACACTTGTCCAACATAAACAACGCACACCGATCTCATAATGATCTTCGTACGATCGAAAGGGGGATAAAAAGCTTGAAAGCTCTTCCATGTTGAAATAAATATATTTTAGTAATTTCTAAATTCATTGTATCAATTTTCGTCCAGACTTTCTGTGAAAATTAATATTTCGACTGGGGAATAGATGTTTATATCTACCATATGGCTGTTTATTTAGAAACCCAACGAAAGTAATTCCCTTTTTTTTTTAATTAAATTGAAACACTACTTTTGAACTTTAAATTTTGATATCTGATTCGTAACTATTTTATGCACCGATTTTTACACAAATCGATCGTATTAAACCGCTTTTAATTTAAAAAGATATCAGTTTTACCGATGTTCATGGAAATGTGAAAACCTTTTGTCGTATTTTCGGTGTTTCAGAGCACCGTGGGTTCCACCCTCGGTATACAAATTCAGCACGCGCGCGAACGCAACAGTGTTCACTATTTATAGGACGAACAGACAAAAGTGAAGTGGAAGCAAGAAGTTAAGGAAGGCGGAAGGCCACGAAGAAAGGCTCCGGGTTGACCCGAATTTTTCCCGGCATAGTCACTGGCCTCTGACCTATTTTCAGCCCGACAGTAACTTTTTCCATGCATTTCGAGAGACCGTGTTTAGATCTGTCCACGAGGAGGCTCCGCGCTGTGTTTGTTTATTCTGGAAATTTGCTACGCGCCCGTGTGATCTTTGACTATCCGGTAGTTAAAAGCAGAACCCAGGAACAGAGGCAGAAACAAGGGGTTGAGCTCACCCCTATAGACGGGAAAAATCGTTTAATTTTCGAGAATTGTCAAAAAATATTTTACCGAGTAAAAATAATGATTAAGTATAGAAGAGCCTTAGTCGTAGTGTGGGTGGAAATGGCGTCGAGAATTTCATTTTTACAGATAGACTAGCGAGCAAAATGCTTTGTTTGAAGAATTTACACGATCATTTGTCACCGAGTGTAACTGCTTTGCAATTAGGAAACCACTATTATTTCCCACACGACAATGATCCGGAGCATATAGCTCATATTGTGAAGCAATAGGTGCTATATAATACACTGCATTCCTTGGCAACACCCCCGCAAAAGTCTAGATATAAATTCTATTGCCCACCTATGGGCAGAAATGGAAAATCGTCTTATTTTGGCCTCTGGAATCTCCCATTAAAATTTTTCCCAAAGGTGGCCAAACACCCTGATATAATATTTAAGTGTGTTTCGAAGGGTTTTTTTAAATTTTGAAAATTGTTGATTCTACAGCTATTTTGGAAAGCGATGCAAGGAAGTAATATACGAATCTTTGAATAAAATTTCTAATAATTCTCTTATTTTATAGCTCATCTCGTAAAGCCTCGGAGTCTCGCGTTTCAAAAAAACAAACAATCGGGTTTAGATTATGGTCAACAGGGACAATGCCATTTTTTCGATCGTCACTGGCACTGTTCTGGTTTGTTATGTTCCTTGAGGACGTGGGTACGGCTGGAAAATATCAGACAACTTTCTCAGGAAAACAGTCCAGCCGTAACGCTCTCAATGACAATTGACGCATAAAAAGCCCACGCACGGTGAAAAAGGGACTTTCATTTGTGGGACGGTTTCTTCCAAAACGAGAAACTCTTACGCAAAAGAGGATGGCTATATTCTCGATACTCTCAACGTCTAAATTTTTAATAAATCCCCACAAATATCTTAATGATAGCCCACATCTTGAACGAGAATATTTAAAAACTCTTTCGTAGGCCAACTTAACTTAAAAAAAAATTGGAAAAACCAAATTTTACAAATTCCTCGACCGAAAAGAAATCGAAAATTCCCGCTCGAAAACTTCGTAATCCAGACATAAGCGGTTAAAGTTATCGCGCGTGTAAACGTCATCGACGCGTGTTTCACGTACGTGAGATCGGGTATAATCATTAATCATTGGTTCCATTACACGGCAATTATAATCGTTAATCATTAATCAAATTGCATTTTGTTCAGCGGTACATATATGTGATGAAGTGCACATTTTTGTTGCACCGTTTTCATTTTAATCGTAATTAATCCAAGAAGATGTAAATCATTACATTTTACAGACAAAGAATCGTATTTCCGAAGACGCTCGACGCCAATGATGCGTTTTCCGTCGGGCCGCCTATTGTGTTCTGTTACACATTTATAAACACATTATGCATAATTTAGTTGCAAGGTTAGGTACTATATTTGTTTGCAAATATCATTTCTTCGTTGTAAGCGGGACTAGGAATTTAAAATAAAAATACACGAACGCTTTTGGGATTCAAATACTCGGAGAAAGTAATTCGAATATTATTCGATTTTCAAGCTTATGTTTCTTTATTCAATTTGAAATATTTTATTGGACGGCATTCTCTCCAATATTTTTGTATTGTAAAAGCAAAACTGGTTTACAGCGACTGGTGTTTCCATTTATAGAAATAATAATAATATTCAGACATTAAATCCATTAGTCACGGTGCAATTAAATTCTGTATCTCGTGGACCAATTATTCGGTGGGTTTTTACCGTTCGTTCTTCTGCGTTTGCACGCAGATTATTGCAGATAGCGATTACGTACGGAGCGTTCGCAACAAATTCGATCGCGGCGCGATAAAATGTCGACGACGACTACGTGCAATTAAGTTGCGTCGATAAATAGAAGGAGTGGAAAAATAATCTGTTGACATTCGGTTGCGTCGACTCATCTGTAAACAGGAAGAAAAATCGGAGGATAGTTAAACGGCATTGGCGATAAAATAAAACAGTCTTATCCACGATAGCCTGACCTATTTTACGACGGACAATTGCATAAACGCAGTCGCGTAAGCTCATACGTGTATTTATAGACGTGGAAGGTCGGGAAGAAAGCGCCTAGACCGTTTAACCATTTGGCAGAGGCAGCTGTCGAGCAATCATCCAGACGGGTCACTAATAATATCATCTACGAGTTGTGTAACGTTATTTCTTGCAAATAAGGATGTAAACGATATTATTGTGCGTCGCGTTCAACGTGGACGAATTTGGAAAAATACGCAGGGTTATTTACCCGCGAGCGGTCAATCCTTCGGAGGATGCATCTGGCTGCCAAAATAAGACGAAAATCAAGAACGATGAAACATCTTTCGAGGTTCCGAGTTAGTTGGAAATGCTCCAGACAAAATTTCATTTTTCTCTTCGGTAGACAAAGTAGGACAATTTATTTAATCTCTTTATTCGAAATTCGATGCTTCTTATAATTTATTAGACGTATTTCTAAAAATATTTATCATTGGCGGCTATCTAGATCTACATTCTAAATTCCAAAGAGTGCTGCACCTTCGCGCTAGCTAAAAAAAAGGAATTAAAATCTCGAGATCTTTGGTAAACGTCACCATGCGTCACCTGACCCCAGACTTTGCAGTAACTTTAACAATGTTGACTATTTTTCATTAAAAAACATTGCGATCGCTGTCAAAACATCTGTTCGAAAGCAGAAGACCGCGAGTATCGTAATCAACGCGTGGAATGGGAGGCGCAGCCTTAGAAAGACGTTTTGGAAAGAGTCCACGAGGCCCATGGCCGAGTTTTGGCTCGTTGACGCGTTCGTTCGTAGTCGAAAGTACCTAGGCTGCTGGCGTTCGCCACCGACCTATATTTCCCTCGGAACAATTGTTGCACAAACGATACGCGCTTGTAAGCTCGCACGCACCGTATCTTTCTAGCGTGCGCGCGCGCGTGCACGGCTCGCGTGCACACACGTACGCTTATTTATAGACTAGGAGGAAGGTCACGAAGAAAGCGCGGCTAGACGAGCGAACCGTTTCGACATCGTTTCCGGCGCTGACCCATTTCGTCCTCGATTCTTTTCGACATCGACGCTTCCAGCACTCTGACCCAGTTCCTGCGTGCGATAGCCTCTCACGCACTTTTGTTTGTCGACCACGACGCGCATAATTCTGCATACCAGTAGCGTAACTAACTACCTAACGAACCCAACCGTCAACCTCCGTTTCATCGAGCTTTCGAAACTCTGTTATTCCTGATAAACCCGGATAACCGACAGGTTCAAATACTGCTTTGCTCATCCTGTAACTGAAGGGTTGTCTAACGTCTAACATATAAAATAGTAAAGCAGATTTGTTCTGTTCTCGACTAAAATCTTTCTTATCACTTAACCCCCAATAGCTACGCCATTATTGCATACGAAGTGTCTCAAAGACGCCATTAGTTTTCACTTTCTAACTTTTTAAGTTTGATCTCTTCCCCCTGACGTCGTACTGTTCTTCCACGACTTAGTATTCGATAGTTTTATTATACTTAACCTCTTGACACGTTGGCCGCCATGACAGTCGAATCCGATGCGTACTTACGATCCACAGGTGGTCGCGAGCGTCCATATTTATTTGGCTTGCGAATGATTAGTGGTAGGACTGATATCGATACGTATCCACGATACTCGAGCAATTCGATACCAAAGTACTCGAGCTATCGAATGACACTGAAATCTCAGGTACTCAGCATCGATTTTCGGCGTCAATGTTTTCAGAACGAGTATCATTTTATTTTTATAATATCGTAACGTTTTTTATAGGAATAGAATTCTTTAGCTATTTTTATTTTGTCAAAAAAGTAGTTAACGGATTTTTCGTCGCTGGATACGAAAGGTTGACCGTGTTTGTCTTCTCCGTGTACTCACATGATGTTTGGTGTCTTGTAAAGACTCAGTGTGACTGAAAGTTTATTAACGTTCATTCGCACTTAAACGTAAACGAATATCGCGATGCTCGTGCAGCTCTGGAACGACAGCTTTTTAAAATTTTTCAATCGTTCGATGATGCTTCAAAATTCGTGGATTTCACGAACCACTAGGTTTCATCCAACGTTTAAAAGGGTCTCGTTTAAATCTACGAAAAGGTATCTCGTTTGACTAAAACTTATACTTCAAAAATTAAACTTTTCACAATTCTTTTCACGATAACAATGCTAATAATATAAATATTAAAATATCGCATTGACTGGAAGAATGAAAGTAATCCGATCGATGGACTCCTATTGCATGGGAACATTGCTTCTTTTTTTTTTCTTTAACTTTTTGTCATCTTCGTAGCAGAGTCGTCGAAGTCGAGGAAGTCAAACGTGGCTGCTTTAAAGTCGCTCGAACGGGCATTTACGCCGGAGGCGGGTAAACGTCGCCGCTGCGTGTACACAGTTCGCGACACCTTCCACGGCGAATGAGAAGGAAAGCTAGCACGATTCCTTTTTTTCCCTTTCATCAACGGCGTCACACCGGCGACCTATTTCCGTGACAATCGTGAGCACGCATTTGTACCGCCACGCGGCGCGCGTATTTCTCTCGCGATCGACGGTCCCGGACAGTTCTAGCTAGCGATGGGAACGATCCCGTGACATTTCCCCCGTCGAAACGATCAACCAGAATCCACCAACACTGATTTTCATCCATAACAGTATCAGTCGACAACAATAATAGAGATACACAAAGTTTCGTGTAGCCTGCAAGGGAGAGACTTCAATTTTAATGTGCCTTTGCAGAACGATGATACAGTGATCCCTTTCTATGTATACCAAATATCAGGTGTATATGTTCGACAGTTTTTAACATATAAATAATCAAAGTTACTCTCGTAAGAATAATTAGAATTGGTATATTTATATTTTGTTTTGCACACCCCTCTATTAAAGATTGCTATTTCCCTTTTACTCATTATTATATATAGTGTATTGCAAAGAGCGTTGAATTTAGAGATTTATGCGAAGTTATCTGCATCGCTGCCCACGCAGGGAGTGTGTATCTCGGTCATTATTGTGGTCGACTAATACTGTCGTCAATTAATTACGTCCTCGATTCGTATTACTCTTGATCGAAACTAGTGTTGGTGGAGTTCGTGTCAGATGCAAAACCTTCTCTAATAAAGCAACAAATTCCAGTCGATGCTATAAAATCGCGTAGAATCTCTCGTGAAATGAATTTTCTGGCGCCACTAGACGCGAATACCATTGTGACATCGTAACATCAAGCCGTTCGATGTCTCATTTTCTATTAATAAATTCACCAATGTCGAGAGTCTCTCTTGCCTGACTGTGGACCTCAAATAATTTTTTAATAAAGAAAACAAGAATGAAAGCGCCACCCCGGGAATGGAACTGTCGACGTTTATTGAAAACAGACGATAAAGTCGGTAACAGAAGTTACAAATGTAACAAAGTATAATTAATAACACTCGAAAGATAAAGTGTGACCACGATAAAAAAGCAATGACTCCTCGTGAATGATGACTCGTTATTATAGTCGTGTACGACGACATTCCGGAGATAAGGTAATACTTTACTAATTTTACATTGCTATCGGTCTTTACGCTCGCGGAAGCCGTATACGAAAGTGATTCGATAATTACTGGGAAGGACGATCGATTCTTATTTTATTGCCGTTTAAGTAATCTTTGCTTTACATGGACGATTAATTGCTCGGCATTGGCACACGCAACGTCGTTTCATTAATTGATTTTAGCCGTAACAATAAAATATACGACGTTACGGAAAAGCAGCACGATTTATTTTTCTATATTTTCCTTCTTACTCGGCGATTCCTCGCAAAAATAAATAAAGCGTAGTATTCCTCGTATTCCATTTGTTAGCATTTCCGTCGAAGTAATAGCATTTTATCGTTATCGTAACGCGAATTAACGATAAAAATACACGTAGTACGTGCACGCTCTTCGTAACATCAACACTTCGATCGAGGAATTATGCAGATCGATTCATCTTCCTGTCGTGCTTACAGTCGGTCAGAAAAGTATACGTGTCTCGCGAACGTTTCGCTTTAAATTATTCGTGCATCCGATATTTTCATTCCACAAATTAAAATCAGCGCCCTTAATATCTCGAAATTGTTCGATCTTCCAATGTATTTGTGCAAACCACAATCGTTCGAACAGGATTACAGTGGCGATCAAACGATTGGAAGGGAAAGGTCACCGAGGAAGATATTCGCAAACACGTCCGAAAGGGCCAAAAGGGCAGCCCCGTTTCAAGGTAACGCTGACGAGCACCTGAGGCCCCGATTCGATCCGGGGTACCTGTTTGCTCCAAACACAATTAACCCCCTACAGAGGGGCGCGACTGCTTTTGTCCTGCCTGACAGGGAGGAGGGAGGAATTGTCATCGTGAAACGGTCCCGCGTCAGTGCCACGCGTCTGACCTGATTTACAACCGATTTGCATTTTATTTCCAATCTTTTCAACCCCTGACACGGACACCCCCCCTACCCCCAGACCCTCTGTTCCCTTTATTTTCGCCAAAGCGATCCGTTACACAGTACGAAACGGCCAAACACGCTCGCCGGGAAGATGGAAAGCTTTGCAAATCGTGCCAGCCATCTTTTCCGAAAAACAAGGTCAATGATGTCAACATTTTCAGCCTCTCAGCGGGAACTAGGCCTTTTCACTGTCCCACAGTGTTCTAGAAAGCGTTAATTTGTCAACTTTACGATCAGTTAAGACAAAATAATAATTATATTAAAAAGCAAATTTGTATCATGTTTGCAGGCATGTGAGTACCTACGTTTCGGTTATTTAATCGTTCATGAGTATTCGAACTTTGAGAGGGTTTTTAAAAAAATATTTAAAAGTGATACATATAGTGTATCAATACCTTTTATAAATAAATTAAGTTTACTCCAAATATTCAAATGATGTCATATAGACAGTATAATATTATTTTTATTTTCGGGTCAGAAATTATCGCTGTCCAGGTCACCGTGCGCGTGCCAATTCATTGTTCCACCGTTTTGCAAGTAAAACGGACTCGTTCGTTAAACGTTATGAAACTACAGTCGTTGTTCCAGTGCGTTGTTAATTGCTCCGAAGATAAACCCGATCGTGACCCGTGCGTCTATCCCGGGGATTGTCGTCCAGGCGGCTCGATTCGAAAGTTTGTCAGTGACTGAGGAGAACGTACGATCAAACCTTGCGATTGAATTTATATTAACCGCTTCCTGAATTATAAATTAGAAGGTACACCGATATCCAAGATTCGGTTCAACGCGAGGTCTGCCCGAGTATACTCCAGTTATTCCTAAAAACCGATCGTTACACCATCGATGCAAACCGTACATTCCACGTTTCACGACAAATAGCGAAAGTCGTGAAAGATTCCGAAATATTCCGACGTTACTTTTCGCCGGACGATCGAGATTTATTCCGGTCGACGATGTCGTACGTGGATGCAGATCGTAGATAGCGGGGTTCGAGGAGTCCCGTGAACCAAGAGGATGGCTCGTGGACGTTTAAGCGGACAGATTCATGGACATTTGAGCGAACATTACCGCGGTTCGACGGTTACGTGATCGATTCGTCGAGGGAGGATAATCTCCCGGGTCTCCGATCGAACTCTCCTCGTCGTAGAAAGAAAAATCCACGGGTAGGGATAAGTCAGTTTGTTCTTGGAGTGTTTGATCGGTGCACGTGAATGGCGGTCTCGTCTGCCCCGTCGATCGAGGTCCGGTGGCCCGTGGTGCAAGAAGCTAGCACGGTTTATTTATAACGTTTAAAGAGAAGCGGGCAGACAGTAATGGTCGTGTGTACGTATGTGGTGTATGCCTACCTACATTTCCCAGGCAGGCTCTCTCGGCAGCTTTCTTCTGACATAACCGAACGAAGGCGCGGGCCGCGGTTATGCAATTCGAAAGTGCCCGCCTTACTTTACGTATCGCGGCGAGGATACGCGGTATCTTATGAAGGAGCGCACGCTTAGTCTCGTGCTTTTACTTGCTGCCATCGCGATAGAAGAGGGGGGGTGAAGGAGAACACGGGAGAATCGTCGAGCGAATTGCACGCGAACGATTCGCGGTTCGTTGGGAAGAGGAAATTCGCGTTTTCCGGTGGGATTTTCGAATCGACGTTGCAGATGGCGCTGCTAGACCAAACTAGGTTATGTTTACTCTTCCGTACAGAATAATTCAACCTTTGGCAATTTTATATCTGGACTATCTAGTTGTTGCATTTTCTTTTGTAGGAAATTCTTGGTTTCGTGTTGGGGATCTTCGATGTCCACCAATGGATGTTTCAGATGGCGCTGCTAGACCAAACTAGGTTATGTTTACTCTGCTCTACACAATTGTTCAACCTTTCACAATTTTATATCTGGACTATCTGATTGTTGCATTTTCTTTTGTAGGAAATTCTTGGTTTCGTGTTGGGCATCTTCAAAGTCCACCAATGGATGTTACAGATGGCGCTGCTATACCAAACGAGGTTAGGCTTTTCTGTTTCCCGCCTCTTGGGCAACTTAATTTTAAAATAAATGAAGTCGAGAGACATATTTCTAATTTTACGAAAAAATAAGAGCTTCGAACATAACTCTATATTAACGGAGCGAGCGAGGAGTTTCTCCGCGTTTGTTTATGAAATTTCTGCAGTCACGTAAGTGACTGACAACTTTTAATGAAACGTAAAAATACTTGGCGAGTCGTAACACGTATTTTATTATTCAACGCTTTCGACCATGGATTTCCGGTCATCTTTGGAGCTAATACGACTGGTAGAAAGGTAGAAAGAAAAGAGGAGGAAAGAATTAATGTTACCGTGTCCGTGCGAAGTAACAAGAAATCAAAGTTTGCGTTTTTCAAACAAGCATGACGTAACGACATTTTTCTACAAATAATCCAATATACGGTAACAAGATAAGCCTGAAAGAAGTGTTTCGCTGTAGGTCGAAAAACGTCTTTTGTATAAATTAAAAACCAACAGTTAAATATTGTAATAAGGTGTTTTGCAAGTTTAACTTCGTGTACTGACTTTTGAATTCTAAGAGGATCGATAAACGTTTTCTATATCTCCAAAATGTTAGCAACTTTTGCATACATATATTCCAGGCGTAATTTCTCGATAAACAACATTATCTTTTCTTTTGTCACCGTATGTCACGGAACAAACTTTAAACATTTGTAAAAATTCGTAACAATGTTAACTTTTTCCTACAGTTCTAATTATTATATATAGATCGCCAGTTCAACGTTATCGACCGAGAGTTACGAATAAAATGTTATGTATTTTATTTGACGGGTTGTACGGTTACCAAAATTTGGCGTGACGCTCAAAGTTGCGTCACGGTTAGGATTAGGGTTAAATATGCATAAACGAAACCGTCTAACGCGGTACGTCCGCGATAAGAATACCGAGTCTCGACACGTGTGCAGACACACGTTGCGTTTTCTCGCTCGCGTACGGTTCGTGTATGACATAACCGCGTAATGCACGCGTTTGAAGGAGACCATGGAGGAGATGCGAGCTTTCTTACGGGGGAAAGCGGTGTTTCGCTTTCACCCGTTCGCAAGGCGTTTACATTGTAAAACACGCGCGCAGGGAGCGCGCGTCTTTTCGTACGTTTCGATTTGCCGTTTAATATTACATGCCTTCTGCTGCTCTCTCGTAGATCTGCAACGAACTTACGTAATCCACGAAGGCGTTTCGTCTCTTGGAATTTTTTTTCCACCGGATCGAAAGATACTCGACTCACGACCGAAACTGGTCGAACAATATTTAAATGCTTCAAAGAAATGAATTTTTTCCCATTAATATTTTGGTCCGTGACAATTATTTCGTAACGCGGCTTAGATTATTTCATCTCCGACTCGAAACGAAAAAAAAATATTCTCGATCTTCGTCGTTCCCTTTTACTTTCGCTGGAACGTCCGTGTGGGCGAATTACCATTATTAGGCAAATACTGTTTGTCCATTCGTTAGAATGTTGCGGTATTATGGCAACGCGGAGACAAGTATAGGTAGCAGTAACGTTTCGCAAACCCTTCTGCTGCGATGTCGACGCTGGTAATGGGTGATTGGTTAAACAGTCATCGGCCTTAGAAAGTGAACCAGCCAGGACCTTTTTCTTCGCGTAGACAATTTGGAAATCGCCAACGACTGTCAGCGCTCGTTTTCGACCGAGGATCTATCGAGAATTACCCTTTGTCCTCCACTAATGCCTCGAAGAATAACAGAATCTCCATTACACTCCCTCGTCCAAATATTAAACCATTCAATCATTCCTCTCATCCTTCGAGGTTTGCAAGTCTTCATAGAATACTCATTATAAAAATTTTTAATTTAATTATTGCAATCTGTAATTGTGAAATTCTCAAGTTCATCGATGCAGCAATGGAGGTTTAGTATCCTTTTCCATTGAAAATAGTTGATCATCAAAACGAATAATTTCAATCTGGTACAATTACATCTGCCTAGAGCCTGACCTGTCTTTAATGAAAAAAAAAGGAACGTTGATCCATCGCGAAGTTCGTGCGTTGGTTTTCATTGCCACGATTGCGTACGCGGCTTAACGTTACATTTCTTCGTCCAGCACGTCGAACGAGCGTACGTTTCTTGTACCGGGCAGGTACCTGCACGCCATTGCGTACAAGTCTGACACGCTTCGATGTACGCAGCACGGGATGCGTGCAGGTGTGCCTAGGGACTGTCTGAGTAAGCAACGGGACGCTATCGGAGTGGTTGTCGGCTGTGGGTTCCGCGACCTTCGTGACATGCGAACGGTAATCTTAATCAGAGCCCGTAGTCCCCAGGGGGAAATTTATTCCGCCGTGGAAGGCTAAGAAAAGCGTCATTGTGCAAAGATCGGGCCCCCGTATTTATTAGTGAAATTATGGCGAAACGCGTGCCCGGCCGTTCGTCTCGATTACGAAGCGTCGCGAGTCAATTCTCGACGTTACCTTTCGAACTGTGCGCCTCTATCGCTTTCACCTAAATGCCTTTTCTTCGTTGGCCCGTTCGATCGTTTACTCCTCGCATGTACGATCCATTCTCAATGAATAGTCGATTAGATACGCGAACGTTGCACGAAACGACCGGCACCGAAACTTTTTAAGAAATTTTCACGATTTATCTGGGACCATTCGAACAGATTATTAATACTCGGATAACGTTGGTTCTGGAAAAAATTTGCCAGATTCGAATTTCCCGCCTCGAAATCTGAAAATGGGCGGCCTCGGGAGCAACGATTTCCCCATTTCTGTCGTTTTCGTCGGACTACGTCGATTTCGATTTTGTCCATCGCGGTGTCGCACGGTTTCACGTGTATTTTTGCCCCGGCGACACGCAGTATTGCTCGAAGCCTGAATATTGGGTAATCTAACGCGTCCAAGGCTAGCCGAGCCTTGAGCCGCCTTTCCAAGTGTTTCACTAACCCGACCGTTCGCTCGATCGCGACGGTTTGATCCGAGTCTCCTTATGATTAGATCTCTGGATCGCTCATCCGTTTGTCCAGGTGTGTTGCCATCTACGCGCGAAGCGGCTTTTCACTTTTTCTCCGTCGAGTCGCTGACAGAAACGGAGCCAACGATGAATCTTCCCTTTCGATTCCCTTATTATATCGCGATAATTGCGAGAAATATCGAAATACGTTTCTTTGCATTTGCGTTTTCCTTTGAAAGTCTTAAAGTATTAAAATTATTTTCCAGAGTCGAGCAAAATTCAAAGAATAAATAAAAAATGAAAATATTTCAATTTTTAACGATCAACGCGAGCAGAAAGGGAAATTAAGCGCAAAGAAACCTTTCTTACTTCGCGGGAGAAGAAAACACACGTAACGAGCGCTTTGCTCGATTCGAATCGCCCGCGAATTCTTTCTTCCGTTGCGCGCGCAGGGTGGTCTTTGCAGAAGTCGAGGATCGGCTCAGATCGACACTTTTCGTATCTTTTATTTGAGCAGTTTATATGTTACAAACAATTTGCAAATAAAATGTTTCTCTTTCCAAAATTAAGTAGCTCCTATTGGGGTTCTCGAAGCTGAAGCTTTGTTAATTTTCTAATCGATCACTCGCCATCCCTCCATATTTTCCAACTATTTTCTTTGTACATTGTTTTATTTACAACGGGCGAAGGAAAAAGGTGGATTTACGGAATCCACGAAAGGGAACGTATTCCATCGCGACAGAATGGGAGGAGGGCGACTCGTCGATTGCAGGTTAATCTTTCCGGCTATCAGGGGGCGACAAAACGTCCCTTCGTATTATTCTTTTTCCGAGTTTGTTCATCGCGGTTCCGACCTCCGGTTCGCCGCTCGTGGGACCAGTTTTTCCTTGTCCGAATAAGGGCCGGTCGGCTCATGCTCGTTGGTTTATGCAGCCCGGGAGGGTCGATTGTTTTACCCGGTCTAACTGGAAAGCACGATAATTGCTATTTAAGATGAACACGCAAGAAACAAAGAGTTTTGTCAGGGAATCGGTGCTCGGGTCTTCGACCTCGAACACGGAAGCTTGTTTAGCTCGACAAAAAACAGCACCATTTCCTTTTCTAACCCGAACGCTGTCGTTGGCAACCTTTCCTGGTATCATTGTACGATTCTTCAAATCGCGACCTAGGGTCGTAAGGTTAAATCACCCGATAAACGATGAAATAGATATTTATATAAATTTACTCTTACTTTTTTACGGGTATTAGGCAACATCATCAAATCTAACATTTGAAATCACGTGGTCCAACCTTCATTGTAACCTAGAATCCCAAATGATAGCTTCTTACGACTGAACAAATAGACTTTCTAAGAAGACAATGTTCCTACTACAGAATGTCCGTGCGTCTTTGGTATGTTGTTTAAATATTTGATCGTTAACCGACACAATAGTAACACTAACTCGCGACTGTAAACGACCGCTTGGGCAATTGAACCAGTTTCATCAGCTATTTATCAGCGCAGGCAACCCGCGTTCCCGAGCAAACAAGACTAATTTTCTGGGCGCACGAAACTCCTGTCAACCGACTTAACCTTTCGAAAAATATGTATTTCGTACGCGTTGCCGTAAATCTTCTTTGCCGGTTTCACTTGAAAAATCGGGAATTTTTCGATCGCACCGTCTTCCGTGGATGACAAGAAAATCGATTTCTCGTGCCGAGACACGTAAAAAGCGTGCACCGCCGGGTCGAAAGTGACGTTCCGCCCGCGTCGACAAAACAATGTAATTAGCTTCTTGCATGGTTTCCATCCTTTTTTTTCCTACGACTGTCGGCGATTCGTTCTCTACCCAACCGGACGCGAGGACGCATGTCCCGTGCTCGAATTATGTAACGTCGCACTTTCGTCGATGCCTCTTATGTCAGTAGGCCTTTACCATCGCGCGGCCCGAACTAACGCGGTGATTACACACGTACGTGTATCCTTTTTCTTTTTCTTTTTCTCCTCCTTTACTTCTTTCGCCCCGCGTTTCGTTGTGGCCCCCGCGGTAACCTTGTCGCAACGCCGGTTGCGACGCGGGCAAAAACGGAAATTAAGCAACGAGCAAAGAAACCTTTCTTACTTTGTAACAGAAGAAAACGCGTGTAACAGCGCCTCGATCGATTCGAATCGCCCGCGGATTCTTTCTTCCGATGCGCGCGCAGGGTGGTCCTCGCGGAACCCGAGGATCGTATTAGATCGAGACTTTTCAAGCTCTTCGCGTTCTCGAAAAATAAAAACAGGCATATATCTTTCGTTTAGTCGATAAATATATTTTTATTTCTCGATGCACGTCACACGTAGTCTACATTTTATGATATACGCGTACAGTTCGTGTGAAATAGTTCGCGCGATTGAAATCTGTACGCGTCATTATAATGTCCCTTATCGTTAGAGCGGAGGTTGATCGATATCGAAACAATTTCTAGTTACGTAACGCGTCTGACGGTTATCGTTGAGAATTATTCAACGCTGCTAATACGAAATAATTGTCCCATGGAAAGTTCTCATTTTTCTGATACAATAGTGGTTAATAATCTATTACGATTTATTAAGCCGAAGAGAAAGTTTCGAGATATCGTAATACCAATGATCCATGGTGAATGGCGTAACTAACACGGGGAGAAGGGGGATCTTGGGGCTTTCACCCTGCCAAATATTCGTAAGACGTTTTTGGTAACGATAGTCTCGACGTAAAAATCGTATTATAACCCGTGGGATCGTTTTTTCCAACGAAAGACACTCACTGATATCGAATTATTAAAAATACTGATTTCTTCGACACCTAATAAAATAAAAGAAGTACTAAAACCGCGAAGAATTCGCTACAAAGTGTCACATTATATCGTTTCAGTATTTACAGCTATTAGAAGTGTGTCGATACTTTTGTCCACGCGTAAAATGGTTGTAAAACACGTTTTACCACTTTTTTATCTATTTTGCCCGTGCATCAGGAAATACAATACATATTATACAACTTAAGCGTTCTCATAGAATTGAATTTACCTCGAAACAATAGTAATGCATAGTAGATATACCCCAAAAATTTCAGATTTTTAAAAGAACTATTTTATAAAATATGAAGTTCAGTTTCGACTTGAGAATAATGTGGAATATGTGGACAGTGTCGAGTAATTTTTGCTCAGTCGTTGGTCCCTCGAAAACTGGCTAAAATGTCTGACCCAGTACGAACAGAAGTTCCTGTCACAACAGATCTTTCTTTCCTCCTACGAAATTCGTTTAAAGTTTAACAAATTGTGCATAATTCTTTCTGAATAAAAATATCATAGAAAAAGAAACTTTCTTTGATGTTTAAGTGCATAAATACTCGCGTAGAAAATGTGTAGAAGGACATAATGAATATTAAGAAACTGTCAGAATTGTGTTCGCAGGTAACGAATAATTACAGTTATCTTATTTTGTATGTATTTCTTTCCACCGTATACTTTGCGATAACGTTTCCTTTTTCACATAACCATTATATGTTTACCTTGCGATACGAATATTCCTCTTTACGCTTTAATTAACTACAATCTAGATTAATATTACATGCCGCTGTTAGATAGGACTGGAACAAATTAGAAATGAATAATTATTCCGTATAGGTTAGCGAGATGTTACACATAGATACGTTGGACGATTCTTGAATTTTTAAAATCATTGTCATTTTACATTTTCGATGTTAGACACACTTCGTACGTTTCTAAAGAAATTTCTAACTTTTGATATGGCACCATCGATCAAGATTTAGAAATCATCGATGTCTAATACTGACAGCAACGTCGTAACTTGGATCAATTACGCTTAATTAATGTAGAAGTTTAGTAGGATACAAATGGACATATTAATCGACATTTCAAGGATTAATTTCGCTCGTTTTATTCGAGAAATGGAAATTCTCTTTGTAATTATGTATTCATGTTTTGTTTGAATTCAGCGTGATGTCTCATATTTGTTATAAATGTATCTAGCGTTAAAAAATTGCGAAAAAACGTACGAGAAAGAGAATTTCTACTAGTTGACAGAATTTCTCGCGTGGAGCAACGGGTTTCGCAATAGAAGCGGCCGATAATTTAGAAATCTTTGAGCGTTAGGCTGTCCTTGATGCATATCCTTAACCGAAAATTAAAAAATTCGTAAAAATTTGAACGAGGTGCGCTATAAATAAAACAAATATTAAATAAAGCGTTAGTTTACTCCGAAAATTTCTCAGATTTTACTGAAATTGATTTTATCACGGTCCATGTCAAAATAAAAAATAAAATACAAATTGTTTCGATGGAAACCTGATTTATTTCGCCACCTAAAAGGAATATTTGTTTCAAGAAGAAAATGGACGAGGATGGTATTGAAACGATGCGTTGGAGGATAATGGTGACGCGTTGTTCCCTGTTAATTTTAAGTAGGGGGGCGTGGACGGGCCCGAAAAAGTTTGGAAACCGGCCGGTGTAGACGGTGCCCACGCGTAATCGAAAAGCAACGATCGTTTCAGAGCCGCGGTACAACGTCGTCGCACGCCGGGCTTTACGCTTCGTAACAATGCCCCAACTTTCTCCGTCACTTTCATTTTCGTTGGTCGGTTGGCTCGGCTCTCGCTTCTCTCTCGCTTGGATTAGGAAATAGTGCGTACCCCACCATTTAGCCACGGGTCTGGCCCTCCTTTTTCTCGTTCGTGTTCTCTCGCTCTGTCCTCCTCCCGCTGCCCCACCAGCTCGCGATCGTTCCTCGTTTCACCTTCTGGGCCCTCTCGTACCGCTTCCGGCCGACTCCCGCGATTTTAGAAAGGGTCTCCTACCAACGCGCTCCTACGGTACCTTTGCGCTCTTTGGAGAACACCGATCGCCGCGCAGATCTACAGCGCCGGGACAAAACGATTGCACGCCTCAAATAATTATTTCTTCCAGCGTTTCTTAACGAGCACGCACGCGGAACGCCATTCGGACGCTTCGGGTACCTTATCGTCGGGGCATTCGGCAAATATTCACAATTTCAATACCATTCCTCGAATATAACTATTATCAGAATAATTTGGAACGGGAGAACATTTTTAGCGAGCTTAAAGAGTTAGAGGATTCAGTAAGATACGATTAAAATTAGTTAACGGTATAAGAAAACAGTTTCCCGCGTTAACAGCTGCATTCACTAATTTCCAATACAGGATTCGAAAAGATAATACAGTTTCTGCGACGCCCACGAATTGGGTTTCGACGAATTGTAGTGAATCGAAGCACCCCTGGTGACAGGCAACCCGATGATCGCGCAAGTGCAACGGGTGCACCGTGGACATTTCATTCCACTTTCTCACACTATACTAGATCACGCGTACGTGAGCTCGTGGAGTTTCGGAAAGTCGACAAAGGCAAACTGACACATGCCCTCTTTCTCGATTCTCCGAAGCTGCCCGAAGCAATTTCGGACCGTCTCGTGGGAGTCGAGAGAGGTAGGCTCACATTTGACGACCTCCCGTCAACGGCATACGAAAAGAAATTCATTTTCATTATTCCTATGTATGACCGTACATACGTATATTATTTCAGATATCACTTCTGATATATCTGGCAACGTATAACCACTACTACTGGCTACTGCCAGTCTCTCCCAGCCTCTGCTGGCCTCTGCTAAACCCTGCCAGTATGTGCGAGCTTCTGTCTGCCTCTGCTGGCCCCAGCTGACCACTGATAACCACTCTTCATCCTTCCGACAACGTATAACGATTACTACTGGCTACTGCCAGCTTCTCCCAGCCTCTGCTGGCTTCTGCTGACTTCTGCAGACTTCTGCTGACCACAGCTTATATTTCTGACAACTTAACACGATTACTACGGTATTTTGCTTGCCTCCGCTGGCTTCTGCTGACCATTCCTCATACTTCTGACAACGCATAACGATTATAACTTGCTATTTCTTGCCCCTGCTAGTCTCTGCTTGTCACTGCTTGCCCCTGCTGGTCTCTGCTTGCCTCTGCTTGCCTCTGCAGGCCTCTGCTGTCCCCTGATGGCCCCTGCTAGCCCCTGCTGACCCCTGCTGGTCTCTGCATGCCTCTGCTGTCCCCTGCTGACCCCTGCTGACCACTGCTGACCACACCTGGTACTTCTGACAACGTATAACTATTACTACTTGTTACTGCTGGTCTCTGCATGCCTCTGCATCCCTCTGCTGGCCTCTGTTGGCCCCTGCCGACCACTGCTGACCACTGCTGACCACTGCTGACCTTTGTTATCAACTTCTGACACGATGTATAAGTATTCAAGCCTTGTATAATGTAAATCTATGGCAATAAATGATATAATTTAACAGAATTCTATGTGTTCTCATCATTTTTACCTTTCTTTTCCTCTCCAAATCATTGCCTTAGTTTTAAGAGACCGTTTTTCCGGTTAAAATTGGATTCCCAAATTGTCCAGCTCTCGTACTTGCTGCCAAAATCAAAAATTAACTTTTAAATTTTTCGTCAAAAAGTCCTGAAACAAAAGGAAAGTCCTGAAACAGCTGGAAAGTCCTGAAACAACTGGAAAGTCCTGAAACAACTGGAAAGCCCTGAAACAGCTGGAAAGACCTGAAACAGCTGGAAAGTCCTGAAACTCCTTGGAATTTTGGAAATCTCGAACCAGCTGGAAAGTCCTGAAACAACGGGAAAGTCCTGAAACAACTGGAAAGTCCTGAAACAGCTGGAAAGTCCTGAAACAGCCGGAAAGTCCTGAAACAGCTGGAAAGTCCTGAAACCCCTTGGAATTTTGGAAATGCCGAAACAGCTGGAAAGTCCTGAAACAACGGGAAAGATCTGAAACAGCTGGGAAGTCCTGAAACAGCTGGAAATACCTGAAACAGCTGGAAAGTCCTGAAACAGCTGGAAAGCCCTGAAACAACTGGGAAGTCCTGGAATTTCTTGGAAACGCCGAAAATTCTTGAAAACCCTGAATTTTTAGCAAAATTCTGAGTTTCAGGACTTCCGAGGTGTTTCAGGAGTATATTACGAGAGGGTATAAAAAAGACACCGGCACACGCCCTTCTCTTTTCCTTTTTTTAACACGTATATTTCACTTTCCGTTGAAAAATAATGCCATAAATCGTCGTAGGAAATAATAGAATCTGCACAAATCAACTCACTCGGCGCACCACTATTATTCGCTAGAGATATTTACAGTGACTGGAACTGTCTCTCGATGAGGTCTTTGGTTGCGTTCGAAGGGGTAGTTTGGCGGGATCGAGGCTCTCCTCCGCCGGGGGGATTTTTTTTTTCGTGCGTAGAACCTCTCGTAGAAGTAGGGGGGAAAGATAGTATAAGGGGGGCGGGGCAACATGGCGGTGAAAAGACGAGGCATTTTTCCAATTGTACATGCGATAGCGAAAAAGTGTGCAGCGCTAGCCTACCCTGTTCCTCCATTAATTATCGTAAAAAAGACATCCAACGAATTAACGAATACCGGACATATCATAGAGACGACGATCTCGCGAAATAAGTGAACTCTTAGGACGTCGTAATAAATAGTGGCGAGCGATAGTTTACTTTTAAATAGTAATATTAATTATTAATAGTGGAATGCTCGTAGCGATAGTTACGAAGTCGAGGCCGTAGATTCGGCTTTCGATTATAAATGTCGAAGTTATAGTCGTAAATGGGAGTTGAGGGGAGTAGGGACGAAAAAGAGAGAGAGAGAGAGAGAGAGAGAGAGAGAGTGCGATAAAGTTAATGGTCGTAGTCAGGAACATGCGACATTTACACATCGAGATACATTTAAAACGTGTGCGTTGCGTCATCTCGCGTCTTTTCATGAATTTCCTCCGCTTCGAGAGCTTCGAAGCGCTCCGTATCACTCTTTCCGGCGTCTGATCGATCGATCGGTCGATTCGAAAAGCAGCCCAAATTTAAGACACAAAATATACACGAACAGGACTCGTTCGAACCTTTGCTTTTGATTAATCCCATACGGTCTTCCGACACACTCGACACATTGTCCTTTTGATTAGTCTCGCGTCGAACGCAGTGTTGCTGGAAAGTCATTTTCAATAATATCGACGCTTCGTTACGCGATACGATGCACCTAATTTCGACACTGATTCGATCGTCGACACTGTCGATTGATTACGATTATTAAAAACCTCCATGATATTTTTGCTGTTCTCCTATTCACATTTTGATATTTACCTCGTCCGCGTTCTATTATCACATTTTTTCAATTTTTTATATTTATTTTGTTCCCTTTGATTCGCTCGTGTTCGTACAATTACTATGTCGTTATTCGTGCGATTAACGAAAGTCGAGATTAGATACGACCGGGACACGTACCTTGGTGAAACCGAATGTTCGTTGAACGTACGATACGTTGTTATCGAAATAAATTATTACGTCCGTAATAGGGGGGAAAAATAGTGAAAAATATGTTACGATGGAGGCGAATAATAATACCCGGAACGTTGCGTCGCGATCGAGAGTGACGATTGAAAACAAAATGTGTCGATAATGGTAGAAAGAGGTAAACGACGTGTGCTAGGACTTACTCGACGCGTAGCAGGAAGGAACATACTCGGATCGCGAAGGGTTAAATGCTCAGCGAAAACCACGACGTCGCGAACTTGCATAATTCGTGCAACCTGACGCGAGACGTGGATATTTAAAGTGACTTGCGCGGTGTGGCTAATAGATACATAACTATGAGTACGTACAGTTCGACCGCCCATTTACGCAACAGCATATGCCTACCGAAGGTCAGACACGACAATAAAGATTTCTACGTGTTCCGAGCTTTGATTTTGCTCTCTCCGTCGTTCCACTTACGGATCACCTTCGTGATTCGTCGCTAAATAACTATTAAACAGCCTTTCGCGCGGTCAGGTGGGCAGGAAGTGGCTCGGAACTCGTCGAAAGTGATCGTCGATTCGATCGAAATCACCGAGCCAACGTCGAATCAAAGGATCCAGCTTAGATCGGGGCTCTACGAATTGACAGACGTTTGGAAATCTCTTTTTAAAAAACTATCGAACCTGTTTGGAAATCTTCGCGATTTTCGTTCCGAACAATATTCTCGATAATTACAAAATTGTCATTTTACGGTGGACAAACATTCGATAGCTCTTTTAAAACTATTACGTAACACGGATGGCGATGCACGGACTTTAGAATAGAAGGCAGAACGTTTATTGCTATAGAAATTTTTCGTCGCCTTTTCCAGGTGTCCAAAGTGACATCGATGCTTGCACAAGCAAACTGCTACCGTGTTAAGAATCTCGAGCAAGCTTTCAGAAATTTTTCACACGATTTCGAAGCTCCGATAATCAGGATATTTTACGGTCCATGCATGGAAAGTTACAAGAGTATTTTTGATAAGGAGAAATACATTTTCACTTAAGATTCTCAACTCACGATCGCGTCAGCTTTACACTTTGCAAGCAGAGGTACTCTCTTTCGTTTTCTGTTTCGCGTGTTCTGAAAAAGCGTTCTCGAGACACGCCTGGGGAATGCCAGCCCGGTACGCGCGAGCAGCAGCGTCGGTTGCAGCGTCGCGGGCGTCGTCGCGATTTCCAGCCGCGTACGCGTTTACCTGTCAAAGCTATAAAAAAACGTTGTGCGCTTCAAAGTGTTTCTTTTTTTCCCCCCCTCTTTGGTTAACTGCTATGGACGGATGCATTCGCGTCGATCTTCCCTTGTTTTGATTCTCCGATGCCCTCGAAACGGAATTTCGAAAACGAAACGCGTCGAGTATTGTCGCCTACAATCAATATAATCGCAAATGGGCAGTGCTTTTCTTCTCTTCTCGGTTTCGTGTGACTTTTTTAGGGTTTCTACGTTCGTTATACCGGGACCACCGGAACAACGCGTGCTCGTGACACTTTACGAAAGTGTTTTTCTCCTCGTTGCATTCGTTGGTTCGGATAATCCGGTTGTCGAGAGTCTCTCTTCTTCTCTGGAGTTGTTTGTCGTTTCGTAAACATTTCACGCAACGTCGTTCGAACGCTTAATAGTTAGTACATTTTATGGAACATCGCGGAACGTTTTTGTTTATATGAATCCGCCGAGGGCGTCGTGGAAGTCTTGCAAGTAGGCGAGAAGCTGAGGCATGGTCGGTCGGTCCCTGGAAAGACCTAGCCAACAGACGGCCATCACGGCGAAAAGTTCGTCGGGGCACGGTCTAGGTTGGACCAATCGATAGCCATCGCGAAGACACGCCATCATTTCGAACGGGTCCACTTCGACGTACGGTTGCTGACCCAGAGTCGCCAGCTCCCACAGAAACACGCCAAACGACCACTGAAAATATTAAAAAACTCATCAGTAAGGCAGTCATCTCTTCTTTTTTTCTCAAAATAAACCCTCGTGTGACATGTAAAAAAATAACAAAGAATCCTTAAACGTAGGGAAATAGAAAAGACACTCTAAAGTGAGTAAAGGAATTTATAAAACATTTCTGGGCACAGATTGTATTTTTGCTAAAGAATTTTTTTTCTCGAAAGTGAGTAGGAATTCGTGGGTATGTCTATTCACCAAAAATGATTGTAATAGACCTCTGTAAATAAAAATAATTTTTTCAGAATGATTTGAAATTTTTTAATTTCGTCAAAAAATTTCTGCTTCTACTCGAATTTTTTTCTCGAAAGTGTGTAGGATTTCGGGGGTATGTCTATTCACAAAAAATGATTGTAATAGACACCTGCAACTAAAAATAATTTTTCCAGAATGATTTGAAATTTTTTAATTTCGTCGCAAAATTGGTCCACATTCCGGAATTTTTTTCTCGAAAGTGCGTAGGATTTCTGGGATATGTCTATTCACCAAAAATGATTGTAATAGACTCTTCCAACTAAAAATAATTTTTCCAGAATGATTTGAAATTTTTTAATTTCGTCGCAAAATTGGTCCACATTCCGGAATTTTTTTCTCGAAAGTGCGTAGGATTTCTGGGATATGTCTATTCACCAAAAATGATTGTAATAGACTCTTCCAACTAAAAATAATTTTTCCAGAATGATTTGAAATTTTTTAATTTCGTCGCAAAATTGGTCCACCTTCCGAAATTTTTTTCTCGAAAGTGCGTAAGATTTCGGGGGTATGTCTATTCACCAAAAATGATTGTAATAGACCCCTCCAACTAAAAATAATTTTTCCGGAATGATTTGAAATTTTTTAATTTCGTCGAGTTTGCCCACCTATCGATTATCCTTGAAAATTCGTTTTTGATGTTTAATAAATTTAAGAAAAATTCATTCTGAAGTTGAGATGTCGAGAGCAATAAATTTGGAAAGGATTTGTGAATGTTAGCTTGCGAAAGTAACAAAGTAGTTGGTCTAAAATCAAAATTCTAATCTTGCGGAATATTGTATGGTTTTGATCTGGCAATGATCGTGTTAATCATTGTTTGGACCGTGCTTAGGGCATCGATCCGGTCCCGAGCAATTCGGTAAAGCGTCACGCGTGAAAATCTGATGGATTGCGCCCACGCGTCGATTCCGTATGGCGAATAGCCGCGTTTGTCACCGAATTTTATTGGAATCCGATCGGTCGTTGTCCCTGGCAGATAGTAAAGTGTCAAAACTTTATTGGGGCTCGGTAAAAATTATGACCGTACCACGTCCGTTGCCGTGCTGTACTGATTGTGCTGGAGTGTTTCCAAGGCCATCCAACGAATGGGTCTGTTTTCGTTATCGCCCAGACAATGGTAATCCTGAGGGAAAAGGTCTCGCGCCAATGCAGTGTCGGCTAATCGCACGCGAAGACTGCATGGCTCGATCAGGCAATTTCTGGCAGCGATGTCCCTGAAAAATCCATACAAAAATTCATAATTATACAAAAATTTAATTACCAAACTCAAACTACGAACTTAGGACCTCGATATAGAGAAAAAAAAATAAAGTTGCAGGACTGTACGAGTGGATGTGTCTGAATATTCTAAATTATATTATCCTTGGTATTTAGATTGAATAAAGTTTTGATGCGTTTCAACCACGATTCCAACGATCGAATATTTGCTGAAAAATTGCTCGACTAGACTCTTTCCTCCAGGAAGCAGTCCAATTGATTCGGTCAAGTGCACCGCGTGGAGAGATAAAGGTAATCACCTGTGTAGAAGCCCTCGACCGTGCATGAATGCCCCTGCCCTGGCAACCTGCGCGCCAACGTGCACGAGATCCCTGGTCACAGGATGGTGGTTCCCGTCGGTGAGGTACAACTTTAAATTCAGCTCGCCAGTCGTACTCATGTACGCCAATAACGGGCAGGAACTGTCCAGGCAGGCGGCTGCTAGCGAAGCTATGTTTGCGTGCACTAACCCCGCCAATTGCGAGCCCTCCACCACCAGCAAAGAGGCCTGATAAGTCGACGCCACTTCTGAAATTTCAAATATACCGCGTCAGTTCGACGTGACTTCCGCCCCCTTGCGCGCGGGAAACACTCGAACTAACGACAGAGCTTCGATCGAAACCTTTTTCAAGTCCTTTGCGATCGTAATTAATTTGATGTGCATAGACCATGCATATTATGGAAGTTGGTGTCACGAATTAGTTTGCTCATCGCGCGACTTACAGTCAATTTGAACCACTAAAATCTGTAAACGCGTGTTCGAACATGACGATTTTCGTTTCGCATGACCGATCCCTACAGTTTGCATCGGTTCCACGCGACCGAACACATCAGTTTCCGTTCTGCATGGCCGATTTCGACCGAATCGGTTCCACGCGACTGAACCGTAGCATAGTTTCATATCGTATTAAGCCTAATATACATTAATTTGAGATTATATACGTCGGTCTATTTAATAAAGAGTCTATGGTTTATGTTTATAACAAAAAAGAATGCGCTGATATACGAACGCTTACGCCGTCATCTAGGAGCGTTCAAGTTTGTCGAGATAGTTGGCTGTCTTCGACGCTAGATGGCGCGTCGAGTATTTGTAATCGATTACTATCGATATTATTACCGATTCTTCCTCGCCCCTTCAAGTATCACTTAATGCTTTGCATACATTGTATTGTATTCATTAATAAAATCAAATAGATCCAATTACGAGGTATATAAGAATTATAATGACTCAATTGATGAATAAAATATAGGTGCAGGGTTTACAACCCACGCTCGTGAACCATCTTATAACGGTATCTTAAAATACATTTATGCATTCGTTGCAAGTGTATGCAATATGTTTTTATATTAATAATATTCTCGAGCACACATGGCCGAGGCGCTATCTAGCGTCGACGAAGGGAAACCATTTCTCGGCAAACTTGGACGTTTTATCGTAGGTAGTGACGCAGTCTTTTGCAGCGCGGGAATGTAGTTATTATTTAAACCGCAGACGAGGTATACGAGCAGACTTTAGACCCATTGTATTTTTTCGACTCATTTTTATGGGATCTCGAAACCATTTTCGTGCTACTCGCAAGGTTACCAATAGATTTAGTAATGAATTTCAATCCCCTCCCCATAGTCAACATACATGTATTTACGTATACACTACAGCTGTCTGTCTATAAATATACTAATTCAGTGAATAGTTTCTAAACTGACCGCCATCTATGAGAAGAGGACGTTGAAATCATCTCTGAATTTTCAGGTAAGTATGGCAGTCAGATTGGATCGCGAAAGTCTATAAGGTGAAAGGTCTATTCGTATACCTCGTCTGTGTTTAAACGATAGTTTATTACATTTGAACTGCATTAAACAAATCACTAATACAGTTATATGGGAGTCACAGGAGTCAAATAACATACTTTGGATGCAATTTCCGGAGACTAGAATTTTTATAATTTTAATTAAGTTCCATATACATATAGAGTGATGTCGAAATACCTGTCACTGTCTTTATGATGACTTCCTGTTCCCGGCCAGCCAGCTCCATTGTGCCTTTGTAAACGCGGCCGAACGTGCCCTCCTGCACGAGATTGCGACAGTATAATGCCGACCTCGACACAGCTAGCGCCCTGGCCTTCTCGCACGGATCGGTCGACTAGAAATTAACAGGATACAATATCGATGCATCGAAATAAACGCTTGTAAACACCATAAGAATCATCAAATAATTCACCAACGGTTGGTTAAGACTTCTAGATGTAAATCATGTCCTTCGAGAAAAGAATTTCATACACCGTAAAACATTAATCGTTATTGTGGCGATACTTCCTGTGCTCGTCAGCAGAGGGCCACGTTCAACTTGTCTCTCTCACAAGCACTCGATCGAGCACTTATTGATACATATACGCTCCTCGATTCGATCACCTAGTGTCTCAAAAGTATCAAATATCTCAACTTGCTAGCAGAGTTAGAGTTTGTGCAGCCGAATCGTCACGCACACACTCGGTCTGTGCATAATTTATAAACTTCGTAGGGTGGGGGGAACTCATTAAAAAAGTATTTGTCGCCTGCAACAGGACGACGAGCGAAGGAGCTCTCCGCGAGGTCCCCGAAGGACGAGAAGAGAAAAAAAGGACCACCAAGAACCCTCTCCTCTCCTCCTTCCAGCTACCGCTTCCGTCGTTCTCGTCGTGGCGGCGTTGTTCCCCTTTGTTCCTCGTCGGTTTTCCGCCGGTTCCCGCGTCTGGGAAGCTGCGGGGGGAAAGCCTTCGAAGCGGGAGCCAGCAAAAGGCTCGGTTATTCATTAATTTCAATTTTCCGGAGTTTTGCCTACAGCCCCTCCCATTCTATTTGCACGCGCCTACGCGTACGCGTCGCTCTCCGTGCGCGTCCCCTGCTTCTCGCGCACGCGCACAAGATCCTACGGAGAAAAAAATCTCAGCCCCCGAAAATCAGTCCGCGAAACGCATTAACGCCCGGAAATGAAATACGACGGTCAAGGACAGCTAAATACAAAATACAAAAATATATTTATAAAGCTAATAAATTCATATTCAATTATAATTATAAGGTGAAAACTAAGAACGTATAATGTTTGGTTTTAAAAAAATAAATAAACCTGGTGAGATGACTCCAGGTATAAGAATATATATTAGGTAAATAACGAAGAGAAAATTATTTTCTTCGTAGAGTAAATGCGAAACTTGGTCGATACAAGCGATTCAGCGATATATGTTTGGGAAACGTTAAACTTAATTGAGAGCTATCTAGTAGCGATAGGACGATTTACGGCAATTGCTGTTCGTAAATCATATTTATCTATTGCCTTTGATCGCTCCGGAACGCGGTGCGTCATCTAAACTAATATTTCCTGGTACAAGTTTGTGAAACCGTATTTGACAGACCTGAAACTTGACTATTGTTTCCCTTTGACGATCCTAAAGGAATACGCGTCGAGATCTTCACTGTTATTAAACTTGGAAGATATTTCTGAATAAAAATACAAATTTCAGGTACCTTTAATTTCTAAAAACTTTAGAATTTATAATTATGGGAGTATTGAGATTCAACGAACAAACCATTCCTCAAAATTTGATATTTATAAAGGTTTCTAATAGAAGAATACTTATATCTCTAAAGCTATGCAGAATTTTCAGAAAAAGGCGAAACAATTTATTAAAATTCAAGTTCCCTTTTAAGCTAATGCACACGCGAGGTCTCGGGTTTAAGATACAAAAGGGTTGAAGCCATGTACCCTCTTTGAACGCATGGAAGCGAGCGGAACCGATTCGAGAACATGCAAGCAAGGATTACAGTAGCATTTGGTGAGAATGCAAATGCTAATACCACGGCTTATCGGACACTGTAATTATTACGCAGGCGATTTTCAACGCCGTACTTATTTACGCTGTCGTAAAAAAAAAACCTCCGTTTTCAAGCAGCTTTTCTTCCCCCGCTCTGCGTTTCCCGGCTTTCGTCGTCGACGCCTACCTTCCTCTAGTACGTTTTTTCTCCCGTTTCTCATTTCTCTTCTCCCTTCGCGAGAATCCATCTTGTTCCTCTCAACCTTTGATTCTTGTCACTACGTTCGTTGATACAAGCGTCGGGAACAATTCGACATTTTCACTGATGTTATTTTTTAAAATTAAAAAATATTCCTACTCAAACGAGCTATTCTTAGAGAGTCTTTTCTGATTGTGAGAGTTTAATCGAAAAATTTATAAAATAATTGACAATATAATACCAAGAATTTCGAACGATAAAAACGTCCATTTAAATAAATTTCCAGAAAACAGAATATTTAATTTCAATTATCTTATATTGTAAACAGAGGGTTCTTTGTAGCTTTGAAGAACTATGGAAATAGTAACTAAAACGCTAAGCGCCAACCGCGGTAACAGAAAATGACTAATAAATGCGACTCGATGTCGATCGCTATCGTTCGACGAGTGTTTGTTCGCCGCCATTGATTACAACGCTATCGTTCGTCGACAGACGGAAAAATAAAGCTGCCCTCCTCCGCCCCCGGGCGATCGTGGCAACGTTCGTTGCATAATTAACGACGCGCGTTGGCACTAGTTAAAAAAGAAGACGGAAAATAAAAAAATGAGAAGCAGAAGAAACAGATTCGTAATTGCCGCGTAAAATGAATGGGGGGAGCGAAATCCAACCGGCGTCGAATGTTTTTGTTGTAATGAATGTAGACTGACGAATCGCTTTTATACAATCACAATCGCGCTATTGATTTAACGGCGCCGGGAACGAACTTTTTGCCGGATGCGCACGAACCAGCAATTCGATTTATTTAGCGAGAGGGTCTCGTCAAACACCGACCGTTTGTTTTACCGGGCCGGGCACTTTAAAAGCTTCATTTTCGGGACAACCGGACCCCCAGCGGCGCGCTAAGAGCCGATCCACCGTCAACTTTCCACGCGATCCACGGAATTAATAATACAGTTTTCGATTTAACTCGATTGAACCGTTCGTGGACCAAGATCGACGACAGACGGGAATCCATTAAACCTTCAACGACCAACACTACTTGGCTCCACTTTCGATCCAACAGAAATTTCGTTACTCGACGTTCTGGTATTTTTATGTATTTATTTAACATTAAAAGGTACAACTTTACGACCCAAAACTAACATTTTTAATTGTCTAAAATTCCAATATTTGATTCGACCAGAAAAATATCGAAAGTCCAATTAAGCGATATTCTTAGCACAGTCTGCTTCATTTTGGGAGCAAGAACACTGTTTAGAATCGATTTAGAAACGAGCCACGTTCGACTGGTTCGTACGGTGCGGCGTGGGAGTTTAAACATACGTGGTGCGTTGAAAAGGTCGTCGTACCCTGTTCTCTAGGTTTAATCTTCAGTCCAGGGTGATCGGTTGTTAACGTTAACGTGCTCTAGAATATAGTCTTTCAGCAGTTCGATCCATTAGTCCTTAGATTATAGCGTGCGAAATATGTGTAGAGCTTGTTAATGCTATCCCTGTTACAGAATATATACTATTCCATAATTCCCTCTAGAACTTCTGTGAACAGGAGCACGAGTTGTTTAAATAATTTAAAACTACGCTTTCTAGAACGTAGCCATATTTTACATGAATTAATCGTCAGACCTTATTTCTTATCTAGAAATAAGGTCTCGAAACAATTCCTGCAGACGCTTGAGTATATCGTGTTGTCGACACAAAACATCAAACATTTCAGTCGTAAATAACGATTGTCGTCTAACCAAAAAGATTCAAAATTTGTTTTCAACGAAGTGCTATTTTCGAGAGCCTTCGAAACCAGGAGACGTCTCGTTTTGGCGACAGAATGGACGGCGTTGGGCGTCTATCGGGAAAATCAGGAGCGAAACGCGTTTGTTCTCGGCGCTGAAGATCTCCGGTAGACAGGAACAGTAATGACTTCTTCTTCAGCAATGGGATCTCAAGCGTATCGTTTTACAGGAGGGATAAGACGTTCCCGGATTACATGACTGGGTGAGTTCGAAGGCGACGCGAAAACGAGCAAGAAGGGATGAAACGTAGCAACAGCGATAGCCAAGTTTCCGTAAAATTTGTGGTTACGTTTATACAAGCTGATATTGCTGATAAAAAATATACAGACGTAACAATGTCTGTTTTGGTATAAAATTCGTTCGTACTGGGCTTCGTTTTTCGAGAGAATCGAGTTTCCTCAGCGCTAGTAGAAAGAACTACGAATGGTCAGACGCGCAAGTAGAAAAAACGACGAATGGTCGGACGCGCCAATTAATTCGTATTCATTTATCTGCAAAACCAAGCACGGTACGAACAAATTTTATTCTTCGTTTCAGACTTAGTTTTTTACATTAAATCACATCCCCTTTCTAGCTTGTATCATAAATATTGAAGAATTAATATTACTAAGTTTCTATTATAAAAGTATGCATTACGATGCAATTCGTTAATTTTCATTAATAGAATCAAAGAAATGTAGATGATTGTTTCAACCCCTAAACACAATAATTCGTATCTTACCTATTTCTAATATTTTTGCATATTAAGTGCATTCTGTCCCTCACTCATAAATGCATAATAATAACAGTTAATCACCCTCGCAATAGACGTTAATACTAGTCAATAATTAAACGATCGATTTGATCAGTAATTCGAACAACCCCAAAAGGTTTATCAAGAATATAATTCATCTAATCGTCGGGCACAGGGTGAAAGTCTCCAAGTAATATTGTCGGGCGCGATTAGAACCGCAAGCTCTTAGAGTCTGCGCAAACATTTTAAGATCAGCCCCAGCTCGCGTCTTGACGTGCGTGGTTTGCGTTTGTATAAACACTTCGGGTCCGTGTGTTTCTCCGTGTCGGTGCACGGAGTCCGCCCGGCTCGAGGGTGGCGTTTCAGACGACGCCGCGAAGGGTTCAAGCATACGCGTATACCCGGTAAATTGATCCAAGATCAAAGCCGAAACAATCACAGGACTCACTCCCAGTTACCCCTCTTCCTTCCCTCCGCCTTTCAGCCTCCCTCTTACTCTATGGTTTTGCGGAGGGTTGCCCAGAAGGAGGAAGGTAACCGCGTGTGTAACCTCCCCTGCCTCGACTTCGTCTTTGAATGCCTTCAGCCCAGGTGATATCACGCACCATTTCTTTTTTCCCGGGGGAATTAACGTGGAACGATCAGTTTCGTGGCCGGTCTCACTTTATTCGACAAAGCCACATGGTCATATTTATTCCATATTTTCGTGATCTTTGTGTTTCTCATCCCCTCGAAGAAGGCGTTATTAGGTATATTCATTGGTATTTTCATTTCAAGAATGCATTCATTTTATCAACTCGAGTTATTTCTGAATATTTTTATATCAGAATTGTCTTTAATTTAAATGTAATTGCTGAATATAAAATTTCTATCGTTAACACGTTGACTGAAACGCTAGTTTTTCACGTTTAAGGATGTATTCGACATTTGTTAAAATCACAGTGTAAAACATAGGAATATTCGATGATTCAATGGTGTGTTACTTTACAGAATTCCTAATTAAAGCAGGGTTAAGCAACGCGTAAGATCAAAGTGTCGGTCACCGGTGACCACCGTGGTAATCAACACGTGAATAAACATATATTAAGAAAAAAAATGAGGATGGTTGCCTCACAGTGTAAAACATAGGAATATTCGATGATTCAATTACAGCATTCCTAATTAAAGCAGCGTTAAGCAACACTTAAAATCAAAGTGTCGGTCACCGGTGACCACCGTGGCGATCAACGTGTGAATAAACATATATTAAGAAAGAAAAAAAAGAACAGCTTCATTGATGAAGTTTTATAATTCTACAAGTATCAGGATTGTTCCATTATAAACAATATTGCAACGCTTTGTAAGTTGATAGGGCCGGTCACCGGTGACCACCAAGGCAGTCGATATATTAACTGGAAAATGTACAACACCCAACGGTAATACATTCTTTTCGTTTATTTTAATTAGACAGAATAAATGGGAGAATTGTGCAGTTGCACGAATATTTTTGCGCCGGTAGTATTCGATTTAGCACGATCTATTGAAATTTGAATACCGAGCGAGCGAAAAGATCAACCGACCGGGGCGTGCTCCGCTCGAAAGCAGCGATAGAGGCGAATAGAGGGATCGTGTTCTTCAATGGAGAACACGAGGAGGGTAAAAAGGTTGGAAAAAAGTAAAGCACGACCCTCTATATTCGTTTCTCCGTGCCAGTTTCCTCTCCATCGATGAAAATTGTAAATCGACCGGATTACCGATATACAAGTTATATTTCGACAGCTGAAAAAATATTTAATATTCACCGCAGGCGTAAATAATAATTAACTACCGATATTTTTCATTTTAAACAATGTTCTTTGACATAGGGGTTGTATAGATCCTTATTACAATATTAACAAATTCGTTAAATCATCAATTCACTTATTTTTTCAACTTTATAGCGTTGTAAAGTCTAAAATCTTTTTCTACAGTCACTATATAACTCCTACATTTTTTACAATTTTCTGTGTATCTTTGAACGATGAACAACGAAGGGGGCAAAACATTCTCAACAAAAAATGGAATTAAAAACGCCGACTCGAGGATCCAGTGTTAAAAATATAGCCCCGTAACGCTAACCCAGACCTCTATTATTACTCACGCAACGAACCAAGAACCATACGTTTCCTCGACTAGAAAGGTCCACGTCGCAAGTTTCTCGAAGAGAGGGAGTGGTCGAGGAAAGCAACAAGAAAGAAAAAGGACCAAGAGGGGGACGTTACACGTGTACTGGTTTCTCCTGGACAGCGTAGGTTCGCCTCGGAGGTTGCAGGTCCCCGGAATAGCTGAATAAAGAGCCGAAGGGTTGGAAAGGGTCGCGGGAGAGCGAGAGAGCGAGGAAGTTGTTGGTGGAAAGCGGTCCCCCCCTCCACCGCCACAAATTCGATAAGGTTTTGAGCGCGCTTCCCGTCTTGCACGAAATACCGCACGAAGCGACAGGGTGTGGAGAAAAGAGGAAAAAAGAACAACGGAACGGAGACGGGGGTGGAAAGTTTGCGACGAACCAGGGAGAGAACGAACGACGAGGAGGAAATCGGATTCCACGGTATGCAAGACGAGTGTTCTCTGCCTTCGACTTTGTTTCGCTGACTGCCCTCGAGATCGCGAACAGTCGCGACATTTTCAAAAATCCTCCACGATTTTATTTTTTCACCACTTGGAACGATCCGTTTCGTTCGATAACTCCGGTTCTTGATACTCTCGCGGTTCGAATGGAATATCAGCGCGAATATAAAATCGTAAAATAATTGTACAAGTTTTGGGCGACTTTGTTGGGTAATTTGTTGGAAATTTAATTTGAAAATATATAGTAAAGATATGGTGTTGGTAGAAACGAGTTCAATATGGTGGAGTTTTAAGGTTCTTGTCAGATCCTTGTTAGACTTGGGAATTTAAACGTTTGCGAATATTAAAAATTAATTTCATATGGAGAGAATCGATTTTAAGACCTATTGTACTTTCATTAGACACTGTTTACTATCCTCGCCCATATGCATATATGGGTGGCAAGAACTTTGGGAGGGCCACATTGGAACTTAAAGAATCCTCAAGCAAAAATGTTAAATAATAAGACAAAATTGAATTCATGTAGTTCACGATTATCTAAGATCAAAGTTTCGATCTTCTGAAAGATTGTACAGTTTAGATCTGGCAATCGACATGTTTCCAGGGCCGTCGTTTTCTCGCCACTCTTGTAAATGTACTGTTTAGAAGCAATAGGTTGAGGATCTGCATTCAAAATAGAAGCTTCCAGGCATATTTTCGATCGACGATTTAGAATTCGAAATGGAGAGCAGAGATATCGCGTGAGCTGTAATCGGTTGAGCGTTGGCAAACATCCCGTGTTTCGAAACCCGTTTGAACTTCGGGTGTTTCACCGCTGGTACTAAATGCAATATCTTGGGGAAGTTTGCGTGAAATGATTCTCCACCGTACCTGGCTAAGATGCGTCACATGGCTGGAAGCGTAGTAACTCGCTCTGGAACCGCAGGGTCTCGCGTACAGTGGCTCCAGGTCCGCGATGGTCGCGTAACTTCCGGAATTCGCGCTTCCGGGCCGTGGGTCGACCCTAACCAGAACAGAACTTCTGGCCAAGCCGCCGGTGTCTGCCGCTGAATAGCTGCAGCAGGGCAGTGTTTTCCTGAAAGGACAGACGAGTCTGTAGCCGCGTAATGATTATACACGGGGGTTAATTATTTCTGTAATGCACGACACGCGCTGCATCACCGACCCTGCACCATGACTAATAACCAGCGACAGGTATGCGTTCGCTGGTTACGCCACCCACGACGGCGTTCCTCCGTCTTATCGGTCCTTCGCTGTTTTCTTAACAACGATGCTCGAGATACATCAAGACACAATGGTTTAATTTAACTCTAATTTAATAGTTACTTTCACACGATAAATCATTTCCTTTTTTAACATTGGAACCATCCATAATTGTGGTGTATAAAACGATGGAAATTTGAAGAAATGCAATGGAAATAAATATTTATCAAATTTTCAAAAATCCAGTCGAGTAAATTTTGTACAATTTCTATTAGAAAGGAGTCCATTTCAAAATTGCAAGGATAATATTTTTTCTATTTTCTCCACGTTCTACGATTCATTAGCTTTAATTTAACCAGAAAATCGCCTCTCTGTCTCGCTTCTCGTCGAGCTCAACGATTTCCACACTAATTTGGAAAGTGACTAATTTCTAAGCACAACTCGACTTAAAATTCTGTTTAGTTGAGCATAGAAACGATCCACAATTACATCCTTCGTATCAGAATACCTAAGAAATGGTTGTTTGCGTTTCCGTAGAAGAGTGACATTTGTTGCATTGCAGCGTAGCATTATGCGCTTTCAACAAAAACCAGCGAATGCACTCTCCCCGTGTAATAAAAGCGCGCGAGAGGACGTTGGGGAGGACCGGGGGCCGTTGATCATATTTCAGAAACTACTCGAAACTGCGGTCCGCGGCCGCATAATTCTCGATGAGAAATTATCCTTTATAAAGGCGTCCTGGATTTTTTCGTTCCCGCGAAAATTTGCATCTTCTTTGGAGGACAGTTGGGTAACGCGTACGGGATTACCCTTTCTTCCGCGGTCTTATTCGCGTAGACGCGACGGTTAAAAGTCCGGCGAAGACCCACGAAAGTATTTCGCGAGTGATTTTAACTTGTTCAACCGAAAATCAAGTATGCGCCGCGAGTGAGTCTTTAAAGCTTAAGGGGAGTTGAAAATTATGAATATTTTTGCATCTCGTGGCCGCGGTATTAGCCGCGAAACGGTTTCCCGCGAAAAACGCTCGACGTGTTATTCGAAGGAATTACGTCCGAGGCTTTGAGCAAAACGAAGAAGGTTGGAAATATTCTGTAAGGAAGCTTGGTACGACCACTAAAATCACTCTGTATATTCTACAGGGAACGAAACATTGGAAAATATATATAGTCATTGGAGGAATCCAAAATCTTGGCTCGAAGGATCGAAAATTAATCTAAATTTAATATATAATAGTTTGACAGATTATAATTATCTATTGACGATGATAACGAACGTTTTCGAAGGGCTATTAAAATTGCAATTAAACGGAGCAATTCAATGCAGCAATTCAATGCATGGATAAATGAAGAGACAAAGTACGCAAGTAGAAATATCGAGACCTGGTCCGACGTGCAAGTGAAAGTAGTAAGTAATTGGTCAGACGCGCCAGCCAAATCGCATTCAATCGCACGCTGGCCCAATAAATCTTCGAAATCAATTCCCTCGAACCTCAAACCCCTATCTTCAACCAACCTTTCCACTTGGAATTATATAATAAATTTTTGTTCGTAAAAATTCTGAAAAATTTTTGAAACGAATCACAAGGAAACTTTTAGATAGAAAAATTAAATGGACGCGATCTACGCGTTAAATTTAGCTCGTAGCATATTTGACGCGTATTTCTAGAAGGTTTGAAAAGTGAAAAATAGTTGTTCCATGGACTGATCTCGCGGAGAAATGGTACGGTTGAATATCCGAATTATAGGAGTTCCGCAGGTTCGGGTAGACGTCTGGCTGATCGTACTTATCCATTTCCGGTGCCAGACGAGACGGGGCTCTCGCATAAATTCGAAAAATCTCCCTTTTCTTTCTCGAAGTCGCATACCGGGAAGTTACCCCGAATAACGTCCGCCCACGGTATCCCGTTTGATCGATTCCGTCGAAGGTCCTCGTACCGCGTGAAATTACCGTTCAGCCCCCGCGGGTAAAAATTTTCAAAGAGGGTCTTCTTCTCCCTTTGCAGCGCGATATTAGAGCGGGAGAGGGCCCTGGAAAGCGGCGAGATGGGAGCTCGAGGAGGCCGTGAAACGGCGAGAAAACTGAAATACCGCGCGCAAAATGCGCCGAGGAATGGCGAGTACCGATATTTCGACGGGTTTATTGGCCGCTTTGTGCATGTAAATTTACCAGACGCGAGCCGCCAAAAAGCCCGGCGAAACAGTCGCGCGGTATCGCGCCAACAATTTCAAACATTCCGCGCGTTTTAATATCAGAAACGATTCCCCTGCAGACGGCCATCGGCTACGAATTATTTCACGTGAAAAGATTTTTTGTTTAATTTAAACTGAATCGTCACAGATCACGCGTTAGTAAATATTACAAGTTTTTCTTTTCAGTTTCAGAGAAAGGCAAACATGGCGAATGGAAAATTCAGGAACGAGTTTGGGGAAACGTCTCGATCGTAGCACGCGAACGGAGCATTCGGCCGCAAAGAGCATCGTGTCCTCGTCTATGCCCCAAAACCGTCCTTTGTGCCTCGAGATCGAGGCGGTAACAGGGACGAGGGTGCAAGGATGTTCTCTGTGTGTTTACTCGAGCGAGCGGATGTAAAATCTGCAGTCTCGCCCCCGGAGGGAACGAACAAGGGCCAGAGAAGGATCCAGAAGTCTCGTTTTCCCGCGCGTTATCAGCCTGGAGACTCTCAAAAGAGCTAATATATCACTTGAGAGACAATTGGCCCGTGCCGTGGCTTACCCGACCTAAAACAGAGGGACGGGGAGCCACTTGCAACCAACCCATGTCCACGCCATAAAGATTCTTTCTCGCGATAGCACCGACATATTAAAATTTTCGATCGTTCGGCCCACTTTCATGCAATCTGAACGGCGATTACCCTAAATCTGATTATAGGAATTTCAGCTTTTAAGGGAGAAACGAACCCCTTACGTTGCTTCTAGTAACTCACAAATTAAGGGGAAAATTTTCTCGAAGACATCATTTATTTACGAAAATTAAACCTCCACATCCCCTTACTGCGACATTTTAATATTTTTCTTGGGAATAAAGGTGTATATTTTTACTGAATTTAATGATGTACAGGGTGTTTCGTTATTTGTGGTACAACTGAGCAAGAAGGGTGGTTCTCACTGAAGATAGAAGTCAAAAGGAAAGAGTAATATTCCAGGTTTCGTTTTCGAGGAAAATAGACTCCAATATCATAGTAAAATTTATTAATATAATAAATATTCTTTTAATAATTTTCTAGTAACGCAATTATATGCACCGAGTGCATCAGCCAGGGACGCGAAAGATAGAAATGGATCCCACTGGTAATTTGAGGATTTAAATGGTTTAATTGCGTCGAGAGACGATTCGACCGCTTCGAAGGCAATTTAAAGCGCGAGATGTTGGAACGTTATGGTTCCACGTGTCTCGATTTCGTTTTCGTAATTATATCGATTCAGAATTATCAAGCGTTCGAACAGTTATGAACAGAAATGGCTCGGGTTCCGGGGAACGTGTAATTAATGTACACAGGGAATCAAGAGATTCTGTACTCGTCGTTAAGTAGATCCCTCGTACACTTTGGCTTTAATGCGAATATTGCGACAGAGTGTCTCTTAATTAGAGTTAGACTTAATAAGGGGTTTTAATCGAATAACGTTCTCCGAGTGCAATATCTCGCGGGTAATACTTATTTCCAACGGTGGCTCACGATTGGGTAAAACGATTCAAAATTCTCGTGTTTGATTATTTTGATTATTCGAAGATTGGAACATAGATATTATCTTCGAAACTATGAAAACACGAGAATATAGAATTGTCAAATATTAATATTTGTTCTAGCTTTGTTTACCTTTCACGGACCGCTCCAATATTTTTTGGCGCACTATTTGCCTCGATGTTCTTTCAAACTGTTTTGTTATTCATACGTTATTCATACGAATATTATGATATTCGCGTATTTCCATTTCGAAGGATGATCCGTTGAGCAAGGGGTTTAATGCAGTAATTACAACAGAAATTAAGAATAAACCGGACTCGAGTTATATCTTTTACGCGGAAATCGTGCATAAAATCGCGTGCCGGAAGTCCCGGACGAATTAATATATTCAAAGGGAGTATGACAAGTCTGCATAAAGATGATAAAAGGTAGAATAAAGGGAAGAAAAAAGGCCGGGGGAGGTAAAAGTTTCCTCCTCCCTCTCGAAACTTTGTCTTGGATCTTATTTTACCAGGATCTCTTTGGGCAAGATCTCCTCGAGTAGACGCAGTTCATAATGTATGCATCATAAAGTGGGTTGTAAGGGCTCGATGAAGAAACTGAAATTCTCTCGTAACACACGAACGGGGCTCTCTTCGCCCCGAAATAATCGAGATTCCATCTGAAAATTTCCAACCACCATAAGTTCTAAACACGATTTTTCATTTCATTTTATTAAATTTTTTTCTAAGCAGTTTTAGATAGATTGATGGTTAAAAGTCTCATGGAATATAACGAAAGGTTATTAATAGACTGTAGAAATTTATGCAAAACCTGAAACATAGTTTGTTTATAATATTTTGCATATACGCTGCACAAACTTCCGCAGTCCAGGGACTGTTGAATATAAAGTAACGATAAGATCGCCGATGAAGAAGATACCAAGCTTTCGCGTAGAGTAAATTACATTGTATATATGTATGCAACGTCTACGTGATTATCGTAGCCGCTGATCTGGAACGATAAAATAAATAAAGTCTACAGGAAAATTTGTTTTCTCCGTCCAAGCAACATGGACGTTAACAGTGAAGCAACTAAATATAAATGATTATATTCGAAAGGTCTGGATTGTCAAGACGGTGGAGGGTTTAATGGGGTTTATTAGGAACTATAGTCGTCTATGGAGGTACTCGATCATTTTGGTTTATCGGTACAAATAGGGGAAGCATTTCGCGCGTTAAAGTTAGCCGGGGTTCGAGCGTACATCCGCAAAGAAGACAAGTGTTCTTGGTTCTCGCCGAGGGAGGAAGAAAAGGGGGGTGGACGAGGGAGGAGAGAATAGTGGTTTCCCTTCCAGCGGATCTTGCTTCTTAGGTTCTATCCCGGAGGAGTCCTCTTCAACGGGGGCGTGTAGCCGTGCAATAAAATGTCGGCTGCCGTGCCAAGCGACCGACGGATCACCGGGGCTTATTGAAAGGATATTTCATGCGGACGAGTTCCTATCCAGCTTATCCCTCCCCCTTCGCGAATACCCCGCGGGGGTGTAGAGAAATCTTCCTCCGCCCTTTTGTCTCTTCCCTTCGGTGAAACCGGGTCCGGCCTGTGGGTTCCTGACGGGGGATTCACGACGGTTGCCAACGCGTTTCCACGACTTTTCGCTCCGGTTGCTCGCGGGAATTGAGAACGCGACTGACGATACGTGAAAACACGTCAGCCGTGCCGAATCTTACGAGCCAGCGACCAACAAACGCCCAAAAACGACGCTTCACAGTCAAAAATCAGATTCATTCGAGTCTGATTCCCTTCATCCAGGGAGCATAATTTACGGTAAAACGTCGATTAATTATGAACAAATATTTATTATTACGAAGAACGATCGTTGAGATTCTTCTTCGTTTAGAAAATGTTTGAATCTCGGAATTTTCTTGGGTGAAAAATCTCTAGCTTTCCATCATGGTGGAAAGTTCGAACGATATTTCATGGAGAGAATCGAGGCTTCACTGTACGTGAAAATAAAACTTTTTGACTGCTACTCGAGTTCGATGTAATAAATTAATTGAATATGACCAAGAATTCTCAGGTAATACGTGGAAAATTACACTTACTGCGATTCCTGGATACGAGCCTTGCTGTTGCGAATATACAAGGCGCTCACGACGCTTCCGACGACTAATATTAAGGCGCACGCACACGTCGCGGCGACATAAAGCGCACCAGCGCCGTTTACCAGGGGTCCTGGCTCCAAACGAACCGAATCGTTCCTCGGAGGCGCTTCCACTCCTGAAAATAACAACAACTTGTAAGATATTTTAGATATTTTCCCTTTTTGTACGGAAAGCTGACTCGAACGTAACATATAAATATTAAATTTATTATCAATAAATTATGAATTGTATATTAATAAGTAATCTATCGATTCTATGAAATCATAGATATTTATATATTATCAAACTCTAGATATATATTTGTAATTAACTATAGATATTAAATTAATAAATTTATATAGTTATTATAATATACTTATTTTAACTAAATTATTATTAACAAACGATTAACTAATAAAATGAACAACTTCTAAATGCATACTTCACGCGAAACACACACACATAGTCAGCAATGCCTTTAATCGAAACTCTCACATAATGTAACTGCACTCATTCATTACAAACCTAAAGGTTGCTTACAAACTATAATTATTAAAACGCAGCAATTAGCATGGAATTAATCGCGAGTTCCGAACGCAACGTCGAAAAATAGATACGAGTAATAGAATTGTCGACGATACGATGCAACGATGAGTTAAAATTGGAAACGTAGTGCCTGTTTTATGAAACACTGCGCGTATAAAGTCGTAAATCACGAATCGTCTGTCAGACGTTGCGCCCGAAAGTTTAATCCGTGCCATAAAAAATGTATTTTCGTAAATTCAAGATATCGTGCCATAGTTTCGTAACACGGACAAAGGTAATACGTTCGAGCAGGTATATCGTTAAAATTCTGGCGTTCGAGCGTGACTCTGACAGCGTAATAACAGAGAAATGCGACGATTAACATAGATTCGTGCACGATTTAATGAGCGGACTTCTGCGTCACCGTGAAATAATTGCATTACATCCACAAAGCGTGTTTCAGCCGCATTAAGCTATCGACAATCCATTTTGTCGATTGAACCGTTTCCCCGCTGGGTGCCGCGAACGCGCATGACAGCCTATTTTCATCGAGAAACCGTTGACACGCTGATCCATCGGTCGTTTATACCAGCCACCAGCGCAACAATTTATCGCACTACGAACGTTCCACCGACTTACGCCCGATGGTCAATTTCATTAATTCACTCGCGCGAAATACAGAAAACGATCCTTGGATCGGAAAATATTACACAGAATTGAGAATATTCCAGCGTAGTCCGCCAATAATTCTTATAGTTTCGAAGTACGTGAAATTTGGGCATAATTGCAAGATCAAGAATTGCAGGGATAATTTTCATTCTATTCTTCCCTCCTTCTACGACACACATACTTTAACCCTCTGCACTCCTATGTCGAATGTGACTCGACATTTTTTCAAGTCCAAACACCAAAGAGATATACACTTAAAAATGACAAAATACAATATTTTTTTAAATTTCAAATAAAACACTTAAAAGCATTGGGAGCAGCTGGTAACAAGATTTAAATATACTTCGGAGTGCAAAGGGTTAATAAAAAAGAGAAAACCTCAAGCTTAGCGTGTAACTGTTAACATTTTTCCCCTTATACGATACGTTAGCTTTAATTTAACCAGAAAATTGTCCCTTCATCTCCCTTCCAACGGAGTTCTACGATTTTCACGCTCGTTTCTATTATTGCACACGCTATCGAGTCAGCGACATCGACCAATCTTGAGAATGCGTGGGCAGAGGGAGAAGCAAGGCGGAGGATTGTTGGAAGAGAGGAAATCCCTTTGAGCCAGACCTTCTGGCCTGCTCGGTCCACCGCGAACGACGGTAGGTCTTCCGCGATGCACAGCCACCCCTGGAAGCTAGTCGGATTTCTTTTCACGTTCGTTTGCGCTTTCCGCCCTAGATCACTCTTTGGCCCGTTCTTCCCTCGCGTCCGCGGCACGCTGCGCGCTAAACAAAACCGGGAATTTTTCCATTCGCCGTTCGACCACGCGATGCAGATTTCGTCGAACGAAACACGCTGGATGATTCGTGCCCCGCAATCGCGTTTCCTTCGCGGACGAGGACTCCGTCTTCCGAGCAACCGTTCTCCTCTTTTTTCGCGGATCGTATTGGAAATTGAAATCCCTTTACGCTACGTTGGTTCGTTTCCTCCTGCCTTTGAACTCGTGCCCTCCATTCCGCCCCGTCCTTTCCCTTCCCACCGCAAGAACAATATGACGAGCCCTAATAGATTGTACAGCAACTTCGTTCCGCCTTTGAAGACATTTCTGTTCCTCGAAGTTTTTTTTTCACCGCGGTCCGGATAACGAACGATTCCAGTCTCTTCACTGTCGTCGAGACTCTACTTCAGACTCTCAAAATGGTCGACGGAATATTACCAAAGAGTCAGAAATAGATTGAAGGAATATTTCGATCCACGACATTGTCAAACTGTGTCTGAACGAAGCAACAGGCCTTTCAGGGCCCTGCCGGGATAAATAACTCGAGCCAGACGGAAAAGTCTGCTACGTCCGCGAAGTAGTTACACCAGGAAGCAGTCGCTAAAGCGCGACGAGATGCTGGCCAAGGAACACAAGGTGGGGGGAGAGGGGGAAGTTAAATAAATCGTACAAGCTGCCCTTGGTGTTCCCAACTTCTCGGAGGAATCTTTGCTTCTTCGTTCGCGGGGAGACATCTTGTTAAAATGTTCTCCGTTACGCGGTACGCGATGCTCGCCGAACCAAAGTTTTTAAGTAACTTCAGTTTCCGGCCCCCAAACTTTTCCATAAAGCTCTGTTTTGTTTCGCCCCTCCCGTGTCTCTAGCGTGTGATCGAATCGTTCATAGATTCTCTCATCCGTTAATCGTCTACTTAAGTAGGAACGAATATGGTTGCCTACTTGAATGTGTTTCGAGTTGAACCTTAAGCAAACCGCTAAATAGGTGTTGCAACATACATTTCCCTGCTCTGATAGCTTTAGAACCGTGGTTACTGTTCGTGGTGGGATTAATATTGCAATATATTGACAAGCAATGTGTGCTTACGCTACATTATCGAAGAATTAAATACAAAATTTTTGAACGAATAATTTTCGTTCTATTTTTCTCAAGTTCCATGGCGTATTGGCGTCAATTTAAACAGAAAAAACGGTCTCTTTGTCTCGCTTTGATTTAAAAAATTTGCACGGATAATATTTGGTGCATTATCGAAGAATTAAATAGCAGTTTTAATTTAAAAATAAAATATTTGCACGAATAATTTTCATTCTATTTTTCTCAGGTTCCATGGCGTATTGGCGTTAATTTAAACAGAAAAAACGGTATCTTTGTCTCGCTTTGATCGATTTAAAAAATTTGCACGGATAATATTCGCTGGACAGGCGTAAATAAGCGATCCTTTTCGCGTGCTCGGCCACAAATTGACACGAGAAAACTGGATCGCCGTGTAACCGATGCCCGGGCGCTTGTAATGAAACCGCGGTGCTTGATTTTTAATTATAAACGCCCGCGGGGGGGAAAGTTAACGGCGCGGCGGGACAAAGGAATCAATTTGCTCGCGTTACTCGAGCACGGCCAAAGGATCGATTAAACTTCGTCGACGCAGCCGGGGACGGGTAACTTGCGAGTTTAAGAACAAGCGCGAAGTCGAGAAGCCCACGCTGAAGGCAAGAGAGAAGAGGGTGTGTATCTCGGTTAAATCCCGGCAGGCGATGCTATCCGACACTATCAAACAAACCTTAACCGAGATTTACGGAGGTCCAGAATTAAGTCCCTCCGGGATTAACGGAATGACCCTCCACGAGCCGCGTTGCACGAGTCGCGGCGGGGGCTCTGCCCTTTCGAAACAAATTTTATCAAAACCCAGCACGCACAAATCGAGCCGTTTCCCGCGAGGTCGAGAAAATATTATCAATTCCGCGCGATTAATAATCATTTAGCGGGAGAATTTCACTTGGGGAAATGATATCGTTGATTTGGTACTGTAAAAGAGTATATTGGATCGTTTGAAACTTTCTAGATGGTCTTAAAAAAAGTTATTGATGATAAATGTAAGAGGAAAGTACTGTAGGTTGGTGAGAAGTTGGCTAGTGAGAGGAATGCGGGTCTGATTGGTGCCTGGACCCCCACTCTAGGGTTTGGCAGTCCTACCGCGCGTTGTTATTGGCCGAGACGTCGAAAGTGAAAGGGAATAGGCGGAGCAAGTGTAGTATTCTAACCTCTGATGTCCCGCTGGTCAACTTCTCGCGTACGAACAGTATCTTTTATGAAATAGTACGCGTCAAATACACTTGGAAAACAGAATCATTTATTGAAGTCGTTGCTTTTTCCAAACAGCTTTATCGCCGAGGAAAGAGTCTGAGTAAATGAAGTTGGAAAATGGTCGCGGGAGCATCCAGGACGTGGACTGGCCTCTTTGGCATTTCCTGTGATTCCCCGGACGCGAAGACCGAACAATGCCCGGCATTCAAATCGTTCACGGGCGCTAATATTTCTCTTTTCATCCGCCACTTTTCCCTCGAATATTTGCCCCCGGTCGACCGCCGGTGAAGCGTGTACGGGCGGAATACGAGCACTCGAGGAGCCGTGCGCTGGATTCGATTATTTTCGAGTGGTCTCCGGGGCGATTTCGGATTTCTGCAGGGCCCTCTCGAGGACCAAAGAATCCGCGACGGGGGGGAGGGGACGGTAGCCGGCAACGGGTCAAGAAGAAAGCAAATCCCGCCGAAAAAGGACCTTCGTACGCTGGTACTCGTCGTCGACGGGGTCTTCCCTCGGAGACGATTACTTATTTTCCTCCCTTTACTACACCCACCGTTCTCCCCTCTCATCTTCTACTCCACTTTTCTATGCGGTCGATCCTCTTGATCTCGGACGGTGAGATCTTTTCCTCTCTTCTCTTTCATTAAATACACCCGACTCCCGACGAGATTCAATTTTATTCGGCGGATTGCTTTTCGTTGTAACGTCGACTGTGCCGGTAACTGGATCCGGATCAGCGTCTGTCAACTCCCTGCTTCTTGCTTCCTACTTCCTGCTTCTTACTTCTTACTTCTTACTTCTTACTTCTTACTTCTTACTGTTTCTCGTTTACTCCCTTCTCTCCGCGATCTATTTTCTTACTCGTTCGTGCTGACCCTCCTCTTACAGGCTGCCTGTAAACACGTACAATCTCTGCCGACAGCAAACTTCAACTCCATCCACCTGTCTGGGCGAAACATTGCTACCGTATCACGATGTTCTTGTCGATTTCCGGATGGGGACGGGGATGTTCCTTCAACGGAGTATCCAAACGTCGTATCGTATCGCGTTTTTCTCGAAACGACCATAAATTACATAGTAGTTTCAATTTAGAAAAAGATTTTTTTAATTTGGCGCACGGATAATATTCTCTCTGCTTTTTCCTCGTTCCATAGCATACTGGCATTAATTTAAACAGAAATAGTCCTAGTTTGGCGTACAACTGCAAGGTAAAAAATTGAATTTTCATACCGAGAGACATCCATCGAAGACGCATCGTCGAAGTTCCGCGTGTCGAATGAACTTGTTCCAAGATATACTCGCGAAAGCTCTCCCGGTGTCTCCGTGAACCTGACGTTTCATGAGCTTCGTCTGAACGTTTCTTGTACGTGTCAAAAGTTTGCAAAATTTAGCAAACTACTTACGGAAGAACTTACGAGCATTTTCCTTTGACAGTCTCCGGGAATTATACGCTTCGGAACGACGGAAACTTCGCTGGATTAACGAGCTGCCGGTTTTGATAAATATTCCAAAAGCTTCGACTTTTTCCATATTTAGCAGACAGCTTTTTTTTGAAACTTAATAAACTATGCAATGCTACGAATTAGAGGGACGCAAATTTAATTCTTGCTACTGTATTCTGTTAAGTATCCTGCAAACTTAGCTGTTTTTTAGCCTTCGTGAATATAACAGTTTACAAAAGTGATAACTAGACTGCGGATCTTCATGCAAATTCATATTTTTATTAATAAAATTAATGAAATTGGAGCTTTGTAGAGGGTTGTCTCAACCCATAGATATAATAATTCGTATCTTACTTTAAATATTTCTTATATTTTTGCATATTAAATGCATTCTGTAGTTTTTTGAGTATTAAAATTTCCCATAAATGCATAAACAGCAAATTTTGAAGATAATTGTTTAAGAAAACGATATACACGAGTACACGTTACAATATTAGTATCTAAATAAAATTTCCATTCGCCTAGCGCTCGATTCCCACGGATTGAGAATTCTCCATCAATAATTCCGCGGAAATAAACTTCTCGACGAGACAGAGACAGAGTTATTGGATTATCCAAACAGCGATCTGCCATAATACGTAATTGGATTCAAATCATCGATAGGAGGACATTACTTTTACCTAGAGCGGATTAATAAACCAGCAGGACGAAAATTCCCAACCGAAAACCACTTTATGACGAGCGATGTAATCGAACGTAATTTGTTGGTCGGTCGTCCCGACCGAACTTTAATCACTCGATTTCCACAAATACATTATCGAGGACATTTTTGTCCCGGGGAAAATTATGCTGTTGCCGGACGGCGGACGGCACAAAGGGCCATAAATCGCGCATAGAACTCGAAAGGGACGCGCGGGACGAGCGCTTCTCTCTGTTTTAATCGCGAATACGTCGAAATCGCGTCGCGCCACCGTAACGAAGGCATTCAACGATCCCGGGCGAACGTGCTAATTAAATTCGCGATTACGTAAACCAAGTAATTATCGACGCGACGTTGGAATACTTGTGTGTTGGGGAACGCGTCGACGCGCTGTTTGCCAGCGGATTTTTCGCGACGCGTCGTTAATGCGTGCGCAAAAGTACAAACGATCGCGGAAAACAATTCCCCCGCGATATTATTCCGCGCAAATGGCTCTTTTTACCGTTGCTCGTCGGCGGATATTGACACAGACCCCGGCAGTCATGAGAATCGGAACACCTGAATATCCTCCTGCAGGATTTAACGGGATGGATCGAAAATAATCATTTCGCTTTCAAACACAATTTTTTTTTAAATCTTTTGGTTATAGACAAACCCATATTTTTAGTAACACATTTATTTTTAGTAATCGAATCAGTGAAATTAGAGTTTCTCAACCCTCAAATATGATAATTTGTATCTTACGTATTTCTTATGAAAGTTAAAAAACTGTAAGAAACTTTCAACTACCCCTTCTATAATTCTTTCTATGAACCTTGTTATGTGTAGAAATATTCTGAAAGGTGAACGGAATTTTTGGAGCAACCTCAGTTTGGATTTTACGAATGATCAAAGAGACGATAGAGTGGAAAGTATGGAGTCTGCTCCGCTCACCTCTGAAGCAAATTTTGTTCCTCTTGAAAACTAAAATGGTGTCGTTGTATCTGGTTCCTGGCGGGGCAGTGACGTTCAACCTCAAAGCTAGAGGAATTTCGGCGCTGACGAGACCCGAGCAGGGTAATCTGATCCTGAAGACTTGTAACGTGACTGGTACTTCGCCTCTGGCCGACACGTTCACTTTGGGAGGAAGCAGCGCCATCATTCCGGCGCCACCCGGTACACCCACCACGTCGTAATCCAGCTCCATCGAGTACGACAACTGTAAACAAATAAAACAAAAATAATAAATTATCAGGAATTTTATTTATACGCTCGTGAATTGTTCGAGGAGCCGTCGAATGTTTTCGATCGACTTTCCAGGCGCGGAAGAAATATTTTAATTCAGCGTATATTACAGATAATAATAATAATAATCGAATGCACCAATAAACAGGAACGCAGGTTCGACGGTTCGCGAACGTAATGTATCAGATAGGAAGCATTTTATGCATTTCTTACTCGCATTAAGCAAAGTATTCACGTGAGGTGACCGATAACCAACATGCAATAAAAATACTTTGAAAAGCATAACCCTCTGGGCATACCGACACGGAAAGTTAAACGTGGCTCCTTTCGAGTAGAATGTGATTAGAAACATGCGACATTTCACGTTGGATCTTCTAACTATTTCGTAAAAAATCTTAATTCCTATACAAGCCTTGTCACTTATACTAAAATCGTTTATATACAGAAATTTAATATACAGTTTTAACAATTTTATATGTAAAACTAACTGTAAAGATGTTCACTGTGATATTTCAAGTAATGTGTATTAAAAGAAACATATTTCTGATTATGAAAGTTGTACAAGTATCACAATCGATACGCGACTGGAATAATCAGCATCCATAAATAAAACCGTATCAATTTTCACCGAGTAATAGCTATCTCTATAGTGTGCTCGCGTTCGTCAAACGTCCACGCACGTAATAAAAATATCTCGACACGGGCTCGTGCATTAAAACATTATGGAAACCCTCTCAAGTTGCATATTATTACACGCATGCAACATTTTAGACCGAATGCACGCGTACAAAGTGTTCCAATTATAAAAATCTATAGCTACTCTTTAATAACTGTTTTTAAAATGAAAGCAAAGAAAAAGTTTCGTAAAATAAATCAATTTATTATTAACAGTACGTTATTTATAGTAAAAAAAAATTTATTATAATGTATAGTATATATAGTATATATCAAATTTATAGTAGTAAAAAAATTTATAGTTAAAAAATTATTTATAGTACGTTACAGTTGGTAGCTTGTATTTTTAAAACTACCAACGGTATCAGGTTTTTCATATTTATGTCTCCGTCGAGTTTATCAACATTTATTATCGTTAATAAAGATACAAATTTAATTATATTTTGAAAGTTGATAAAAAACCCCCGATCGAAACTTCGAGACGACTATTCGGACTTTCGAAGTAAACAAATTACGGATGTAAAAAGTTGTTAAAAAGTTCTTTGCAACCGGCCAAGAGGAATATCTGTTCTTGCAACGGCAGTGCTTTTGTTTCTTAAAAACGTTATCCAGGAACTTTTATTTGCCTGTTCCCCCCGTCCGTAACTTATTAAACAAGAACTTTTATTAAAAAAATTTCGTTTCAACGTTACCTATTGAAAAAGTTCCCGCGACTCACACCGCCCTCTGCTATTTCTTCGTTAACGCCACTGTTCATCGAAAGCAAAAAGATTTCGCGTCCACGGAGGATCAACGAGCGTTATTATTCACGGTGTTTTAATTAATAATCTTCCCTAATTAACGTACGGGGACGAACAAACCGCGCGATCGATAATAACCGGCGGAACGAAAATCCAAACTGCCGGAAAATCAAACGCTGTCCCGCGAAAATTTTCAACCCTCGTATCAACCCTGCCACGTTCAACGTCCTTTTCCGTCTCGCAAATTCTAACCCGAACTCTGGCCTCGTGCCAGGATCGCGTAACGTTTAGTCTCCTTCAACCATCGCTGATACAAGCAATTCCACTATCTGCAGGTGGTGGATTTCACAAACAGTGGCCCCTCCACCCTTTCCCTACGGTTCTGTGTAACCTTCCCCGGGCGAAGGGAAACGGGGGCGATGGCAACGACTAGTGTGTTTAGGCACGCCACAAGTTTTACGAGGTGGCATAAATAATGTGGTTAGTGCTTCGTGATGCAATGTCAACGGAGGCGATTCCCACCCCTCCGGGGCCCCTCAAGAGCCACCGGTAATCGTCGTAATCGTCGCGGCGGGGGGTCGAGATGGCGTGACACCTGCCTATCGCGCTCGTTCGCCTGAAACTTTGCCGATTCTTTCTTTTTTCACTGCCTTGAATTAATACATTGCCCCCTGATACGCGCGGGCAGCTCCTTCGAAACCACCGCCAGTTTCAAAGTGTCTCAGGGAATATATAAATTATAGGATAGCAATTGAAATATATTAATAATGCATTACTAAATATTCAGTGGAAACTGTTATTTCCATTGTAATTCACTTGATAGGGGTTGGTGAATGATTTTTGAGAATTTAACCCTTAAGCGAACTCTCAATCTCAACACAATTATTTTACTTAATGTTGATTTCTAAAGTACTTGAAAAACAGTGAATTAATGGAGGATTACATATATTTTCAAATAATTATATTAGTTTAAACTTCCAGAGCCCCAATAATCCACTTAAGGGTTAATAATTACATCGAGTAAGAGAGAAATATATTATTGGTTCTTATCTTTGATAAATTAAAGAATGCATAAAATTAATTCAAGATATTTACAATTGCTTCGATTGGAAAATTTCCAACTTTTAATTTTCGATGTGCTTTAAGTCGATCGTAAGTGTAAGCTGTCTTGTTCGATTCTGTATCGTTTCAATGGTTTTCCCGACGCCCTTGCGTTTATAATTATTACGAGGGTAGCGATGACACGACGTCAACCCCTTCCCTCTGTATCCTCGTTAAAGGGTGGTAAGTTGTTTTCAGCGCCCTATCTAGCAATTGACTTAAGTACTCTGAAAAGAGATCTCATTCCAAAAACGAGGTTCTTAATCCTACGAGAATTTTATTCCACAATAGGGGAGGATTCGTTCCAACAAGTTAGTCAAACTATTCTCTATTTCTATACAGTTTTCATAAACACATGAAACGTACAAGTGTTCCAACCCAGACCTAATAATTATTCATTTATTTATTATTTTTTATTTTCATAAGCGCAAAAAACGTTCAAGCGTTCCAATTTCCTGCACCCTCGAGCCACCGGAACTAATAAACTGCATTTTCCAAATCTTTACAATTTTTTCTCCAGCCCAGACTTAATAATTATTCATTCATAATGGAAGATCCATTCCAACAAGAATTATTTTCTATTTTCATACATTCCACTGCATTTTCCAAATCTTTACAATTGTCTTACGCTAAAATAAAACATTTCTCCATTATTATTCTCTCCTATCGGATACAGTTCTTCGAATCCTATTTCTCGGTTTCTCGTCCGCTTGATTTATGCATCCAGCGATCCAAAGTCCCCAATTACTTTGCCAATTGTGCGCGCTTATCCAACGAGACCCAGAGCCGGTTAATTTAGCAAATGTCTCGGCAGACTTTCGTCGAGTCAGAGTTTCGACTCGTCCGTTTCCCCCCGACAACGAGCGTCCCGGTTTGCCTGTAAGCGTTTCCTTAATATCCACTTCCGGATTCACCGCGACGGCGTAAAAATGTTTGCCCTCGGAGCGTCTGATTACCGTTTCCGATCCTCCCGGTGCCACGCAGATTCCTCGTAGCAGCCATCCAGAACGCGTGAACCGCTTTCCAGCCACGCGAGGCTTCGCCCCGTGTATACGCCATTGTGTGCAGAACAAACTTCCATTCGACGAGAGTCCGTACACCGGTGGGCATTGTTGTCGACGACGAGGAGGAAGCCACGTAGCAGAATCTACGACAACGCCAGGAAAACGCCTGTACATTTTGAGGCGTGCAGGCGTCTCTATTTATTCCGAAACCGTGTCGCGACAATCCTTCGCCACTGTCATTGCACAATGGCGCGGAATGCGTTCCTATCGCCAGAAAAATAGACGAGCTACTCCACAGAAAGAACGTTCGAGTTAGCCCTCTGTATTTAAAAATATCTACAAACCTCTTACAACTTATACAATTGCAAAGGAGCAAGGAGACCAGAAAATAATCGAAATTTTTATCAGGGAATTCAATCTGCATCGATTTCAAACGAAGAATATTTGCATTAAAAGAGAATTTTATTATCCGGAAACTATCAATTTGATGGGTTTAACACGTTTACTGCCAAAACTAGACCAAACCCCTAAAATTAAATTTTGTTTTCAGACAATTGGAAACTAGCATACCCATCATTTGTCATGGAATTAATTTTCACAGACTCGTTAAAATTCAAGGGCCCCACCTAGCTTTATTTTCTTTTACATCTAATCTAGAGAATTAATTATTTTGACTCCTCAAAAGGGTGACATGGCAGTCAATGTGTTACCAATCGATGTAAATCTACGATCGAGTAAACTAGTATTAGAACAAAAGTATCGCGATATGTTCATTCGTGTTAATTTTGTGTTGCATCACCGTTGATAAATTTCCCCGGATGCGAGGCTGTCGGTTATTGCTCGTGTCCTTTGGGCTATTCCGACGAGCGTAGCACGTTGGGTGATTTCTATTGGTGCGTTTACGCGCCCGGGCGATGAAAAGTGGTGCAACCATGCAAAAACTGCGACGATAAACGCGGAATGAAGTGTGGAGAAAACGGTTACAGATGACTGCTGTTTTGGTGATTAATCGTCGGGGGGGTGGGTTTACGGGCTTGTGTTTAAATGTTTCCAGTCGAACGCGCATAATCTGTTCGAAACCTGCTGCCGTCTGAGCACAGTCGCGTACCTTCATTTGATTGGGGGTAAAATTGCCCAAAATAGCGGAAACGACCATTTTTGTTTTCGTTCACGAGGAACTATCGAACCGTGATACGCTCGTTCGTTTCTTCGAAAAATAACGTTGTTGCTCCGGATAATGTTTTATGCAGGTTGTATCAGCCCGGTGCTGCGATTTTATAGTGCAAAAAATATAAGTTTGTTCAAGTTGAATATTCATTTTGGTACCAGTGGTTCGTCGGGAGAAAAATCACACGTTTATTTAAAGTTGAGTTTCGATAGGTTCTGGCCCTCTTCGAACGAAATAAAAGTATCGAGCGTATTCAATTTCAGAAAATAACGACACGAAAATGTTGATATTTCAGAATCCGATACCAGGGGGCTGAAAAAAGAAACGAGAAAACAATTTCGATGCCCGGAGGTTATAAAATTAGATAATAATATATATAATATATAAATGTACAGATACAATGGATCGAAATAATGTAAAAAGTCTAAAAAATCTGAAGGGAACGCCATTTTATTTCTTTCGATGTTCCAAACCCAGAGAAAACATTCTGAAGACGTAATAAATTCGTATAAAAATTTGAAATCTGTGTGTTTGTGATTTCCTTATAAATCCTGCAATTTTTAACCAATCTGGATGAAATTTCGCGTAGTTGTTGTTCATGTTTCAATGGAAAGTATAGGCAACTCAATTTATGGAAATAATTTGTTAATCAACGATTCGTGTAAAAATTTGAAATCTGTGTGTTTGTGATTTCCTTACAAGTCCTGCAATTTTTATCCAATCTGGATGAAATTTCGCGCAGTTGTTGTTCATGTTTCAATGGAAAGTATAGGCAACTCAATTTATGGAAATAATTTGTTAATCAACGATAAACGAATTAATATTCATTGAATAAGATAGAAAGTGGAATCGATTCTCAAACAGCGTCGTTGGATCGTCGAGAAAGAGCGAAATGGAGGGCCTCGCGTCTCGTTGTTTCCCGTCTACCGATGCAATTACGGAATACCACTGTTCCTCTATCGCGTCTGACTCTCGAGAAGAAAAAGTTGCGCGTTTACGCTCTCGGTTTGACTTCTTTCTACCGCCCCCTTCTTATTCTTGGTCCGGATGGCCCGTGAAGTTGCCCGTCGCGGCACGGAGATTAAATTGAAAGTCTTTGACAGACACTACGCGGGGAGAGAGAGAGATAGAGAGTTGGAGAACGTCGGGAATTCACAGATCGGACTTTGCCCCGGTACCTCGAGCGTAGCCATCAAAGTACCAAGCACCCCAAAGCGGGAATTTCGATTTGAAACCGATTCTTTCGATCGCTCGTCGACCGAAAGGACCAAAGAAATAAGAGAATTTATAATTGTTCGCAATATTTTCTTCAATGTATCCTATTTGGCCTTTGATTAACCTTACAATACGCTCGTCGTCAAGACTTATACATTAACCCTTAAGTGGACTCTCAATCTCAAGGGAATTATTTTGCTTAATGTTGATTTTTACCAAATTCAGTAAATGGAAATCAACTTTTCTTTAAATCATTTAAAAGATAGTGAACTAACAGAGGATTACATGAATTTTCAAATAATTACATCGACATTAAACTTAACTCCACTCATTAACTCCACTTAAGGGTTAAAATCGACACATTTTTACATTTTGGCGAAACATTGGTAAAAAATCTGTTCTTTATTACAATCATCTCTCTCACGAACTAAATATAGTGTACATTAAAAAAATTATTTGGAAGGTTCTGTTTAAAATTGATCCTGTATAATTTTAATAATTTTAGTTGTGATTTCCTTTAAAATTACAAAGTCCACAAAATCGAACCGAGTCATCCGGCTGAAAACTCTCTCTCAATTTTCGACATTTTTTAGTAGCTACTAGATAATAGAGAAAGGCAGTTGATTAATTCATCGCATCGTTGGAAGTGGCATTATGCCGCCAGTGCGTAAATGTTATCCGACTCCGGGAGGGATAAAAGCGGAACGAGAGAGGATGGGGGGTGAAAGGGAAGGGGGGAGGATCTCTTTTGCAGTTCCTTCCGTTTATGTCTGCGTATAAGACCGTTAAGGGCTAAATGTTTTATTGAAATATTTCAGCCAGCTTAAGCACGCTCGCGTGCGTCCGAAAAACCGTTCGCAACGACGACGTAACGACCAAGACGACGCCATAAACGAGAAACCCCCTCGTGCGCACGCGAACCACGTTCCAAACACAGATCAATTTCGATTTTCGAACTAAAAAAAAATACAATCTAACACAGCCAAACGCAATATGAAAATAAAGGCAATTTTCAAGAATTTTTTGGCCATAACTATGAAACCTTTTCTGATAAATGTTCAATGTTTTCCGAAAGTGCATTTCTTGGACTGCTTCTTGTAAAAATTTCGTGAAGAAATATTAATTATTATAGCCATAATAGGAACCAGTGTGAGAGGCCTCCAAAAATTTGTTAGAAAGTCTGCCTGTGGTCCAATTTTGATATCGAGGACCTTCATTATTTGCAATGATTCTGAATATATGATAGCCATCGTTAAATTGCATTACAGCTAAATAAATTGGACCAGTTTAGTCGTGTATCGGTACATTTCATTCACATCACTTATTCGGACTAAATACTCTTGATTCACATAGTTATTTCGATCAAAACATTCCCGATTCATATGAAATATTTACCACAGTATGAATAATAAAAAAGTGTCAAATAAAAGTAACTAAAGTCTATGTCTACTAAATCTTCTGTAACTTTGTCATGTTTGCGAATTTTACTTTAACATTTTGGTCATTTTTAAACCCCCTAAGCATTAAAAAATTTCGATTTTTTCAATCCGTCGTAGTGATTTCCTCCCTTAAAACCCAAGCGTAATGCAATCGATCACTGTTTCGAATGTAAAAGGATGTCCTGGACGACGCGTGGCGCGCGACACGATTTAACGAGCGGTTTTCGAGGCTTTAATTATTAGCTCGACTGTACTTGGCGGAGTCCTCCTGGTTTATGCAAGCGCGACACAAGGCTAGAAAGAAGGAGAGAACGCGTAGAGGGGCGAGAGAGACGGTAGAAGGGCTGTTTGCACCCCCGGTGTTAACGCAATATGCTCGACTCTGGAGGAGATGGAAACGTTTATACGCGAGGTCTCTGGTTGCCTCTGTCTGCATGCACTTTGACTAAGCGGCCGGTCACGTTCCTACGTATTCCCTTTGTTCCTCTTTCCCTCCCTCCCCCCATCCCCCCCCCTCCTCCCTGTACCGTCCGCCGTGTCTTCCTCAATCTCGTCTTTTGACTCTGGATCCGTGTGCAATCTCTAGGCCTCTGTTTATCGTTACCCCAATTCCACGGTTACTCAGGCCCCCACCTAATTATACAGGACGTTCAAAGAACGCTCGCCAATGCTATTTCGAGGGGCATATTGCACGCCGGGAGGAGATCCAGACGACAGTGGCCAGACGCCTGATACTCAAAGCCACTTCCAGCCAAGCCACGACGCCACGGATTAAGATTAATCACCTACCGCCTGTCTACATAATTTCACTCAATTTTTCTACCCGTTTACATGACATTTTTAAACAAAAATTCAAAGATTTTGTATAACACGAAGAAGCAAATTCGAAACACATTATTGTCATTCTAATTACACTTCTAGTAGAATGAGACACAGATTCTTATAGCTAATTTACAGAATACCTACAAGAGCAAGATACAATTTTAGCATGTGTGTGATAAAAAAATTAAACTCTCGAATTTATCTATGGAATATAAAATTTCACACACACCATGTATCCATGCTTTAAAATGTACCGAATAAAATTAACCAGCTAAAGAGTAATATACACAATTATAAAAAAATAATTTTGTAAAGAATCAGAGAAAATTGAACCATTTTAAAAGCGACAAGTTTCGAGTTCAAGTTTGGGGGTAACATACACAATTAAAAAGAAATAATTTTGTAAAGAATCAGAGAAAATTGAACCATTTTAGAAGCGACAAGTTTGGAGTTCAAGTTTGAGGATCGTTTAAGTTATTAAAATGCTTGAATAAAAATGAGATTCATCGATCGAGGTGCAATCGAGGATCCCTTGGAGACAGTCTGTGGACTATCGAGTCCCTCGCAGGCACGGAGACACGGCAGATCCAATTCGCGATAGCAATAAAGTGTCAACCTTACCGTCAGCCCCGTTGGACCGTTTCAAATCCACGTGTCTGGTGTGGCTGAAAACTTTCGCCCCCCCTCCCACCCACCCCTTGCATTGTCCTAGCAGGGGTCTCCGTGTCCCTTGGAAAACTGTCAGGACGATGAGGCGACCATCGGACCGGAAGACGATAATATGCACGAAAGGAAACCGCGTCGAGACGATCGAACTCGCGACAGCCTTTCCACGCAGGAACGATTAGACTGTTAATTAAGTTGTTTTCATGACACTTTCTAAATCTAAACGTTACTGGAATAAGTTATTTTAATTTTAAAAATAATAAAACGCGAGAACCAAAGACGAGAAGTGATATTTGATAATTTTTTGAAAGCATGAGGGTTTGATGAATCTTTTTACCACTTTCCACATATATTATTTAATATTTCAAGATACAAATATGTTTTTTTCGTTACGTTTCATCGACTGGGGATGAAATAATAAATTGTTATTCCATAACTGCAGTCTAGCATTTTTTTTCTTCGATATAGAATAAAAAATCGAACGACATTTTGTTCATAATAATACAAACTAAAATCCTCCTTAAAGAATGCAAAATTTTCGAAGATACACGGCTCTGAACACAGAGTTTTATTATATAATTTACAAGAAATATATTCTTTTTCATACGTTGGATGTATATTTGCAGTCCAACTGTTTGCTCAGCGTCGTTAAAATTTCGCCTCGAAGGGGGACACAATGGAGAAAAAGGTCGACGATAACTGTTCTAATAAAAGTAAAACCACGAATTCTTAGTTCGCTTGGTCGACGGGGTGAAAGCTCCGAGGGTAACTCGCGACGAGAAGAATATCGTTGGTGTTTATTCTTTTCACCCCCCACCTGTTTCTCGTCTCATTTGTTTTTCAGACCTTCGAACCCTTCGTCGATTCGCATCTATCTTTTCGCTCCATTGTGCGCACGCCTTGTCTTCTAGTCGCCGTCGCGGTGAAAATAAAGAAGCGAACGATATCGTCGGCCTTAATGGAAATCTGAACCGCAAAGAGAAATTTATTTCCTCGACGGTGGTCAGGGATCGACGGATCGTCGATCGCTTGCTTTTTGTCGCGGAAACGGATACAGCGATTCGTTCGTTCGTTAACGAGAACTGGAGTATTTCTAAATAAATGTTGCGTTAAAAATAATTCCCCATATATTAGTGCAATCTAAAAAATAGTGTTTAAAAAGATATTACTTTTGCATTATGATTTGACGATTGTAACGATATTATTATAGACTCCAATTGGTTCGTGTTAACACTGAGAGAATAAATAAAATTTCTAGATAGAAATTACTATCGAAACAGTGAAATTATTACACCTCGAACAGAGGGAATATTGCACGAGAATTGAAAATATATCGTACGAGTATGGTAAAATGTTTAGCGAGTACCGGTAGTTTGAAAGATAAACGACGGTCAGGAAACGCCAGAATCACGTCGAGGTCTGAATATATGAGAATAAATATTATTCGCGAAAGAGGCAGCAGCCCGGGGTCCACGGAAATTCGCGTAGAATTTAATAATACAAAACCGTGGCCGCAATCCGGCGTCTCCGACTGGTTTAAACGACCGTACATACGCGAGAGAACCAATTTGCTTTTGTAAAAAAAAAACCATAAATGGTTGAAGCGGTACAACGTCGGAAAAATTGGACGCGATGGAGCTCGTATAAAATGCAATATTGAATAAAATATTCTTCTTATTCTTATCGTGGACGCTTCGTCCCTCGTAAATAGAAGCCCACAATTTCGTTTTAGCGCCGTCAAAGTGTAAAATGTCTCCCTGATGCTCTTAAGGATGCTGTAGCGTGGACTAAGTGGCCATTTCGTGGAAAAAACCGCGTAAAAAGAAGAATTTTGCTTTCACAAAGGGTCGATGAACGCATCGATCGAAAATTGAAATCGAAGACAAGGAACATAAAAGAAAATATAAAATTCCGTGACTCTAACGTTGTCTTTGAGTCTCGTTGGTCGAAATTGAAAGGGCGTAATTTTATTACGAGAAAATCCGGTTAATCGACGCCCGTAGCGCCGTAACATCGCGCGGGTTAACGACGGTTCGCCCCTTAATGCGAAAACATTGCGTCCCTTTGGCGCTACAAAGTGGACGGACCTCGGGGTCATCGGTAGAAGTCACGTAAAGGATTGCAGAAACTCGGGAACGAGTCTCGTTTAGAAGTTCGCCGCGACGTAGACGCTCGTAATTCTCGAAAATGGCGGTTTCTGTAACTTTTTGATCTCCGGCCCGGAAGGAACGTAACTTCCAAGGATTAAAGGTGAGCTTGTAACGCGTTTCGATTATTACCAAACGTGTCGAACGATCGAAGTTTGCGTTAAGGATGTTATAGATACCAAATTGTGCAATAAGTCAGTTTAGAAGAATATTAACCCTCTGTGGGTCTTAAATATAAATGGCAAGGCATGTACTTTGATATTTTACTTTGATATTCATAAAACAAATCTATTCTTTTTCGTGGCCATTCCTTAAATAAATTCTTTGGAATTAAATAGACGTATATTTCATCTTGTGAAAAGACTAAAATTATTTGGCAAAATGTCGATATATTATTTAGGTATTGTTGATTTTTATGTGGAGCTCGATGACGTGCCACTTCTTTTCTCAGTGACCTTGGAGGGTGGTATATTTTGTGTAGAGGCTCGGTAGGACCGTTTATCGTCGCATTCGTAACGCAGGAGTTCGAAATTACCGAAGTCCTGATGAAGGACGCCCGAGGGGGTGGTGTACGATGGGTGGGGGGATGGTCGAGGGTACGTAGGGCAATTTTCGCGTAATTCGACGGGGCGTGATCGTCATAGCAACTCCCGATACCCCCGTACACCCTCTTTGAAACCCGGAGCCTGTTCAAACAAGCCTCAAACTCCATACTGGGGTCGTATCCACCATCAGCCCCTCCCTGTTTCACTCTCTTACTCGCGTTATCTTCCGAGTCTCTTTTCCCGTTCCGGCTGAATTCTCTGTCTACCCCCCCCCTCCACTGTTATTTGTCAGATTCATTTCCCATAACGATTCCCCCTCCCGCCACGGATCCACCAACGACCGCTCGAACGTGGAAATTGCAATAACTATTCGCGTTTCCTTTGACAACCACTCGATACACTCGACGATCCTGAAATTATTTTTTTAATCATTTTTCCGTGCACCTGTACTTTCGAGTCCTCTTCGAACTTTCAGATTCGATGTGCAATGGTTGAAATTATTTCGAGCATCCCTTAACTTATGTCTCTGTGTCTTTTTATTCTTTTTCTGTGCGAGGGCATTATAAAGTTTATTATTTAAATCTCCAGAGAGAATTGCAATAACTATTCGCGTTTCCTTTGGCAACCACTCGATAGACTCGACGATCCTGAAATTATTTTGAGCATCCCTTAATATATGTCTCTGTGTCTTTTTATTTTTTTTTTCTGTGTGGGGGCATTATAAAGTTTATTATTTAAATGTGCAGAAAAATGCATAATCTATGAATCGTCTTACAACTAATGTAGAATAGCAGCTAGTACGTATTGTTAATCATTGTCGTTCACGTAATATCTCGAAAGATGAAAATCCATTCCGCGTTGAGAAAAATCTCGCCCCGTGTTTCGTTCACTGACCCTCTTAACTATTTTTAACCGCGTAAACGTAGATAGTAATTTCAGCGGTATAATGAATCCAGGACGACCGATTTGCATATATTTTCAGTCCATTCTAGTTATACGGACGTCGGAATTTACGACCCACAGTTATTTCCATAACTAAGCCCTTTGTATAATGCAGGAATTCCCCTCGCCTCGCTACTAATTCGTATCATATTATACTTAACCGCTCGAAAATTATGAGGATCAGATACATCGCTGAATCTCTATCTCTCAACGTTTAATGGATCCTTTACAATCGCCTCGATCGTTTCAAATTCTATCATTGCCCGTTCAACGTTCTTATAACTGCTAGAGCCGATCGAGAGTCGGGAAAGTACTTGGACAAAGCTCATTATTGAAAAGAAATCCACTTGGAAACGCGAAACATCTATAAAACGAAATGATCCCCGAACGAATAGAAGTTCGACCAATAAATTGTTACGCGTTGACCTCGTTAATTGTCCGCTATTGGGAAAACAATTTCGCTCATCTCTGGCCCCTCTTTGCGTAGATTTCGAGCGATCGACCCCGGAATCTAGCCTCGAATCGTTTCTTTCCGTGTATTCATTTTTTCTCTCCTTTTTTTCCACATCGTTTATAGCTCCAGCTGCACTCGTTCGTCGCTGATCACTTAAAACCGGCGATCGATTCTTTCGGTGCTCCGTGTGCAGACAACCATCGACGTGCTCGAGAATTAAACATCGACTGCTGGTTTCATAATTACCGTATTTCTGTTCCTCCCACCCCCCTCCGCGGAACTTTCTTCCCCCCTTCGATTTTAATTAACCAACTTACCCATCCGTGGTCTGTACTGCGAATTGAAATTCCTCGCGAGAAGAAACTACTCCGCTCCGGCCACTCCTCCCGACGTTAACCTGTTCTTTCGCATCAGCGTAAATTATTGAAAAAAATTCCCCGCGAAACTTCGCCGCGAGTGCCGAGGAAACGGAAAGAAAAGATATCAGCCATCGAGGGAAACTTCTTCGAGGGGGTTTTTGTCTCTGTTCTTTTGTTCGTGGCTCCGGGGTCAATTGCTTCTCTAGGTCTAGACTCCTAGACCTTTGTGCTTTGGGAACTTGGCTCTATTCAAACTCGTGTATATCAAAAATTGTGTGATACTTTCGAAGATATTTAAAACTGTATCTATCATTGGACTGTTTCAGAAAATATTGTGCATTTAAATTAGCAAAAACCAGGTGTACAATTGATGTTTCATGCAATATGGCTTTCTTCTGTGAGATATTTTAGATAAACGTTTTGCAATAACTTTCAGAAAATATTGTGCATTTAAATTAGCAAAAACCAGGTGTACAATAGATGTTTCATGCAATATGGTTTTCTTCTATGAGATATTTTCGATAAACATGCTTTGATTCTAGGAGCAATAAAATGGAATCGTTTTGTGGATAAATTGTAAATTTGTATAATTTGATATAGAGATAATTTGCTAGAATTTTATGAGTGAATTTTAGAATTATATACGTTTTATTAATTTCAAAAGTTAATAAGACGTTTCTACCATTAGCATACGCTCTCCTCCAACTATGGTTCAGAGTTGGCTAGCACGTTCGATTATGCACAGTATAATCCCCTTTCTAGAGACCCAGCTAGGGTTTATGGAAAGTAGATTATGCTATGCCTAATCAGACCTGTTAGCCAATTCCTCATCTCTTGCATAGTTCAATATAATCTTCAAACAGCTATATAAAAGAAACTTTTGCTATTAATAATTAATTTAAACTAAAATATATCTCGTGCCTTGACATACAAAAAAAAATCGAAAATTTTTCTATAGTTTATCTGTAAATCTAAAGCAATTCTCGCGTTATCGTGTGAAATTTCGTGTTTAATCCCAGTCGAACAAAAACTGATTTGCAAAATGTCACGTGCAATACGTCTAATTATAACTTCGCGAGCAACCAGTCCCTTTTTGCGAGGAATAATTTCAATAACCCTGTTCTGGACAGGCTGTGATAATATTGAAAACGAACAATGAACCTGATTTTCGACATTAGGCTCCTCGTTGGCTCGATCGATTCCAAAAAGTTTAAATTTCTCACAGTCAAGTAGAGTTTATATTTTCACAATGAAAAAGATCACGAATGCTGCTCGATTAGAAGTACACTTGATTTGCAACTAAGCAACTGTTTCACTTTAACGTTGAACATTATTTGATGCAATTTAACTGGGTTGATGGGAGTGTTTTTGCAGATTTATTATCTGACAATGATAGAAACGGAATAAATATATATTTGTAAATAATAAAATGCTCGAACAGTCCCGATCGTAGCGTGAGACGATGGGTTCGCGTGTTTGTGAATTTACTGCGAGAATCCAAAACGTAAGAGACAGTGGTTGGACGTCAGCCAACAGAAGATGCTTAGAGTTTGATAGGACACGAAGGGTGTAGCGTTTTACGACCTCCTGGTACTACGCCAAACTGATACAAGGAAAACGCTATAGCAAGCAAATGAACCAATTCAGCGATACACTGAAAATAAAACTATCGACTGGATAAGGTAGTCGACGCGTTATTCGATTGCGTGGCAGGACTATGCATTACAAGATTTCTGCAGAGTTCATCCTCGTCTGGTTAAACATCTTACTTCGATCGAAAACATAGACACCAACACAATTGACTATCACATAAAAATTTTCGTAATTAAAATTCATGATTCCTACACAAATTTATTTCCTTTAACGTCTCAACTCTAGAATCAATTGTTTTATTTCCATACAGAAAAATACTGTCACCTATGTATTTAATAAGACAGTCATACTGTTAATGGAGGCCACTTCGTTTTTGGATAATTTTAAAACTAAAGAATATAGACATATTTATTTTTTGGGAGGAACAATTTGTTCCAAATTCTCTAAGGACAGTATTTTACTATAAAAATAAAATATTGCGAGCAGAATTTTTAAATAAATATTATCGAAAGTCTGCACACCCCCAATTAACGATACAACGAGATTTGTTCTGAAACCTCCAAGGGTGCAGTATTTTAATTAAAAAAAAAAGTATCGAAAGCGCAATCTTTGAATAAATATTTTCGAAAGCCTGCACAACTTAATTAACGGCCAAATAGACCGAGATAATTTGCTGCGATATCTCCAAGGACAGCGTTTTAATTAAAAAAAAAAATACGTTTAAATAAATATTACGAGAGGTTCGCAGAACTCGGTGAACGATAGAACGAGATGTAGAAAGGAACGGTCGAGTAACTCGGTCGGTATTATGAAACACGCTTAATTATAAAACCGATAAATTCATCCTGCGGGACGGAGGGCGGACGTCTGGAATCCCGGACGTTTGATAAACGAGCCTCTGATCCTGACCTTCTACCTTACGTACGTTATATGGCCGGAGCACCTACGGTCCTCCATCGCGGTTCGCTCGAGTTCCCAGCCCTCTCGACCCTCTGTCGTTTCCGTGGCTGCAAGGCGCGCTCCTCACGCCTCGGCGGACTTGCATCGTCCGATGCCTCGAACCAGGCGAAGGCGACCGTATAATTAGATCTTTGGTTCGCGGTGCAGCACGCGCGTAATTACATTTACCAAGCGCGAAACGTATGAATATCGATTCAGACGTACCAACGCCCCCGATGACAATCATCCTGATCACGCGTGACTCGTTATATACGTTAGCCACTACTGTCCTCCCCAAACTCCACTAAATTTCCTCCGAGCAACAGAAAATTTGCAACGAGACACCGTTTAGAGCCTATAGAATATTATTCTGGACGTCTATTCGATCTAGCTTTGACAATTTTACGATTAATCGTTGCTTCGTGTATTAATGGACGCGGTGCTATTTGGAACAGCTTCTCAGATACCCAAAAGCAACGTTTTGTTATTAATATAAACCCTGATGTAAATTTTTAAATGATATTAGTCGTTAACCCCTTGACGAACGATTTAATTTGAAATAATTCGTCAAACATGTACCATTTAATTTTGGTTAAATCTGTTCGTACAAGAAATGACCACGAAAAGGAGTAAATTTATTTTACGAATACTTTATCAATGTAACAATGTGTTGATTTTAATATATAAGACTTGACGTCAAGCTCATCATTGTACCTCAAGGGGTTAATAGTGCTATAAAATGACGAACACCCTATCGAATATATTCTTTTCGTGAAGGACAGGTGTGTTAAATTATTGAAAAGAAAATCTTCGAATTACCCCAGAATAACGATAAAGCACTGGTTTTAAGCTCGATATCGAGAATAAGAGTTCTCTCGCGCGAGTAGCCCCCTCGTCGCCAAAGTCGAGATGAGAGGAAATGAAAAATATTTAGCCCCCGCGAAGGAATAAAACCATGAACAGGCTGTGACGAGCTAGAACGTCAAAGCTTTTCTGGCGCGAAGCGTGGCAGAAATGGGAGTGCACCGGTGGCTGCAGGTGTCGGTGATTATGTGTTTATCGAATCAATAACAGATATAGAGGAATATCTAAATACATATATTGGAAACCCTATTCGAGCGCCAACGTTGCTTTTAAGCTCCAAAGAGGGCCTTCCAATATGATAATAATCATTCTTCAAACTTTCAAATCGAGTCTATTCGAAGCGAAGAGCTAAATAGAAGATCGTCGTTAATTTTTTTTAGTTTTCACTTCTTGGCGCTTGAATGTTCCCGCCCCTAGATCTAGAACGATTCCACGATTAATCAAGTTTACGGGTTCGTTCAGGGTAAATAAAAAGGGGCAAGTTATTCGAACTACTTAACCTCCCGTTTGGTCGATCTTTATTAATGAGAAGTCGAGGCGCTCGATCATCGGGTCCTCGATCGCTGGGGGTGGCGAACGGGGGAAAAATTAGTCGTCGTTAATCATCGACGTGGACGTAATATTACGTCGGTATCGAAAGGTCGACGTCGAAAGGCGGGTGGCAACAATTTGGCGCGGCTCCAGATCGGACAGATGTCCCTAATTCTTCGTTTGATAAACGACCGTCTGATCCTGATCCGTCTGGTAGCAGCTGCCGGAGTTTCTTCGGTAGCCGCGCCCGTCAACGACACTCCAGCAACCCGGAAACGGGACAACCGTGTAATTATTGCGCGCGATTGTGACTTTGACACTGGATAGAACGACGCAGGCGCCGTCTCATCGAACACGACGGACCACCAACGCAATTGACATAATGCGTACTGCCCTGGGACACCCTCTGACAATCCTATCTCGATGGTTCTCCGAGAATCTTAAATAATAACTTTAGAGTTACTCTACTTGCTTACGTTTCGTGTTCGAACCCATCGTGATTGTTTCTTTTATCGAAAAATATATTTTCTCAGTTTATATTGTAGGATTTAACAAAGAGTATTTGGAACAAATGTAGATATAAGCACACAATCTTTGTAAACAAATTAATATCATATAAGAATCATGTCTGTCTTTCACAACTACTCGTTTTGTTCTCCTTCACGAACAAAACACTTTCAACCCTTTTGCATATGAATTAACATCCAACAAAACACAAATATTCAATGCAAATCTCCTACAATATTTTAGAAATATTGGTAAAACATTCTTGGAGCTTCTGATACGATTAAATCTTTATAATAATCTCAAAAATATATTTTCAGAGTTTATATTTTCGGAGTACCTATTGGTGAAAACATTCTTGGAGTTCCTTGATATGATTAAATGCTCGATGGAAGAAATTTCAGTAATAAAGAGAGCAATCTCTCCTTTGTTATTTTTGTTCTCCTATTTGCCGTAATTAATTCGTTTCACGTATTTTTACGCGGTAAAAAACAACACGAGCGTTATACGTGATCACAATTACGAAATAGAATGCCGTCGTGATCCGCGGTGATTAATATCCAGCCACCCTCGGTCATTTTGACGATTATTGGAGTGCTTAAGTCATTTGCTCCCTTCCATGGCCTTAATTCCCAAGAGGTTCGCTGGATTCCTTTTCCCGGGCAACTCGGGGAACCTCTATCAATGGAGACGAACTCGGTCCTTGCGGTCCTCCTACGCGTTTACCAAATAATTCATCTCCCCAGAACTTTTACAACGTCCTTCAAACAATGAAAAGCAAACCGATTCGCGACAACGCGAAGCAATGAAAACTAGAGAATCAGGCTGTTCACTACTCATACTTTATGAATAGCAATTTTCTCATGATTTGATTCTATTCCATACTATATACGAGTCTCCTTTCTAAATTTATTTAGTAGATGTATCAGAGAGGCCAGAAAGAAATTAGCTAAAGGCGTCTTAAAAATCGTCATAAATTACCAAAGAACACAAGTTTGGAAGCCATTATAATTGCTACAAGAATTATATATTCCCATAAACATCTCTCGTTAGATTTTCAATGACGAATTATGCTTCTTTTAGCCATGTCGCGAACTATGTTTCGTATTTCCTGCTATTTTCGATGCTGGCGAGTATCGATACCCGTTTTCTGGCGTTTTCGCGAGAACCCGTCCACGGAATTAAAAAGGACCCTTTCAGACGCGTTCCACGGACACAGAGGCTCGACACGGGCCGACCTTTCGCGGAGTTTGCCAACTATGAGCGAACCTATGGCAACGACAAATTTCCTCATCTAACTTTCTACTCCGAGATGAGATGATCGCTCAATGCCAGCATCGCCTAGCTATCCTCGCTGGTAACTCCCGCTCATCCACCTATCCTGACCCCGTGCATCCCAATCCCCCCTCCAGCCACTGATTCTTCACCTTCCTCCCGCCCTGGCACCTTCGGGGAAAATTAATGATGGAATCCGAGAGTTTTCTATAGGGAACTTCACCGTCAAATCCCCTGGGATGGAAGAAATTCGCAAAGGAGACGGAATGGAAGGCAACGACAATGGATTTTTCCTAGCGCTCGATCCTTGAATGGACACCGCCTCTGTCCCCTTTCAGTTTCCCGGGGACTTTCGCGTGCAGTTCGACGGGGTCAAACGGTGTCACGAATCACAGTCGCGCGAATTGTCTCATTAGTTAATCGCGCGATCGAAGTTCATCGTTCCCAGAACGATCGCAATTATTCCGCGAGGGTCGATCAACGATCCCTCAAATTCCTCTCATTCTTTATACCTCTGCAAGTGTGTAGGATATTCTCGGAAAAATTTTAATGGGAGGTTCGAGAAGTCGGAATAAGGCGAAAATCAAGAATACCAATTTGTTGGTCGAGGCTTCGTTGAAAAGTTATTAACGTTTTGGGGTTTTTCTAATTTTATAACGGCAAGGAACAACTTTTTCAATATTTTTAGAATCTCTGCATATTCTTCATTAAAATACGCGTAGTTTGGCGCTTGAAAAATTAAAATCCTCCGATCCGTTCAGAAGTTATGATGTTTTAAAGATTCGCAGGAAATTTCAGTGAAACATATCAATGATATGGTCAGACATATTTTAAAGAATTTTTTTCTCGAAAGTGCGTAAGATTTCGGTGGTATGTCTGTTCACCAAAAATGATTGTACTTGACCCCTACAACTAAGAATAATTTTTTCAGAACGATTTGAAATTTTTTTTTTCCGTCGAAAAATCTCATACCTTCTCGAATTTTTTTCTCGAAAGTGAATACGATTTTGGGGGTATTTGTATTGACCAAAAATGATTGTAATTTACCCCTGCAACTAGAAATAATTTTTTCAGAACGATTTGAAATTTTTTTTTTCGCCGAAAAATTGGGGCACCTCCTCGAATTTTTTTCTCGAAAATGGTTACTATTTCGAGGGTATGTCTATTGACCAAAAATGATTGTAATTTACCCCTGCAACTAGAAATAATTTTTTCAGAACGATTTGAAATTTTTTTTTTCGCCGAAAAATCTGGGCACCTACTCGAATTTTTTTCTCGAAAATGAATACGATTTTGGGGGTATGTCTATTCACCAAAAATGATTGTAATTTACCCCTGGAACTAAAAATAATTTTTTCAGAATGATTTGAAATTTTTTAATTTCGGTGAATTTCTCCATCGCTGATTTTTCTTGAAAATTCGTTTAAGAAAAATTAGTTCTCAAGTTGAGATGTCATGGGGCAATAAATTTGGAAAGGGTGGTTGAACACCCTGTATAGGAATTTTTAGGGATTATTCTCTCAGTAGATTTTGTTCTACATTCTTATTTGATTCAAAATCAGTGATTTTTATATTTCCTTGACAAAAAATCACATTCAAAAATTCATTTGCAACAATTATGCACGAGTCTAAATCGAACGAATTTCACTTCTGGTCCGATAAAGCGAAATAGACCTGCGTTGCACCAACTAGGGGCGAAAAAATTGCACTAATCCGGGGAATACTGTATCGATCGAACCAGAGACACTTTTTGCACTCTAATTAAAATTAAATCGAATAATTCGGCGATCTGATTCGACAAGACGATCCATAGAAGCATCTGGGAACGAATCGTGAATAGAATCGTTTAATTAAGTTCGAAATGATAAAACTCGGTGCGTTTTTTGTTTCTGTATTCAATCTGTCGAACAATCGGAAGCAACCGCGTCGAGATAAGAGGGTTCGAAGTAAATATAAAAGATTCAGATTAATTCCCCATCGACTGAATGACCGCTCATTTAGCGAGGGACGACTTTTCACAAATAAACTCGCTAGGGGGGATGTTTCTCGCGGTAATGAGCCTCGCCCGGAAGGGTTTTCTCCGGACGACGGTGTCGCGATGGGCTCAATTGCGAACTCGATCGAGCAAAGACGATGTTTTTTAGTGGTCTCCCTCCTCCCCGACGATGGCTCCCGTTCACGCGGGAATTAACGAGCCTACCGAAGAATCGGCCACGGAATTAAATCGCGGCTCGCGCGCAATCCCGCCGCTCCAAATTGAATACGCTCGCGAGAGAAAGACCGGATTCAGACGCGTCGAATGAAATTATTAAAACGTCAACGCCACGCAGACACACCTGGCGACGAACCTGTCGCTGGCAATGGGGACAGGAAAAAGGCCAAGGTCCTCCCGCCTCTTCGGGAAATCAAATTCGAAAATGTCAAACGAACGATTTTCCGGTGAAACTACATTCAACCTTCGAATTCGTGTGGTATTCGAATATTATTGTTCGAGATTTCGTTTTACCTTGCTGGGAGAAACTTCGATTTATTTCATTGTCCACCGGTGGTTTGGAAATTTTTAAATAACTTTTTGTTTACACGATTTTGTTTTATTTTTTTGGGGTGGAAGAATCTTATAATAGTGTCTTATAATTTCACAACTGTTGTGTATTTATTTGTACGGGAGAAATTGAAACGATAGGTACGTGAATGTTTAATGTATAATGTAAACATGTTTTACAAAATTTATTAGAAACTACGAATGGTTCATTGTGACTGTTTTGGTAGTTCTAATGTCCATGTATACCATAACGTAGAGTACAATCGAGATTCATTGTACATCAACATCGACGTCCATCTAGCGATCGAATATATTCTTTCGAACAGAACTAATTTACTGGCAAAAAGTATACAAAAAAAGGTTAAATTTCGCATTTAGTCCCCGTCTACTTTCCGGGTGAAACGTAAATAGTGGGGGGAAACAAGTAGTTAATTATTATTGTCGATCGTGCGAGCGGATACCGCGTAGCAGCCGTCGTTTCCCATCTGCCTCGAGATCGAGAGTCGAACTGTCTACGAAGCTGCCGATCGGCGGCTGTATTATGCATTCAACCCTCCCCCCTCCTTCCTCCCAAGTCTGTCTCAGCTTACCGTATACCTTAACATAATAAGATTGCATTATACAGTATATACAAAATTTCCAGTTTAAACGCGGCCCACGTTCCGGCTTTAAGGCCTTGTCTAGCGAGCGTTTAAGTTTCGGAACTCCTGGCGAACACGCGAAAAGTTCCAGACCGTGTCGCGTGCTACGAAGTTATACCAAATCGAGAATACATCTTGGATATGTATGTATATATTTCATGAAGAAAAGAGACCTTCTTTACGAATTCGATTCAATCTTATAAGCAGCCTTTCGATGGAAAACCGATTTCTAACATTCGAATCTACGCTTTTGTTACTACATTTTGTTGATACATTTTTTCTATTATATTCCCTTCGATACAGAACTGTTTTTTCTTTGCAATTCGTGATCTCTGTTCCCCAAGCATTACTATTTCCTTATTTATTAGTAAAATAAACGTTCAACATTATGCAATAAATTTGAATACCGTTTGGTACTTAATTTTATTTATTTCTTAGGCTAAAATCTTAGGATCCTCTTATTTCACCCTTTGATTACTAAAAAGATGTCTATAGACAACTTGTGTATGCGTTAAAATTGACCGTAGTCGAAGGGTTAATTTTGCCATGTCCAATGACTATACGAAATATTTTTTAACAGTCCTGTCTCTTGAGAATTTTTTGTTTGATTTATTTTAACTAATTCAACGTAGACGTCAGATGTTGCAGAAATAAATGTAGAATGATTTTAATCCACTATTAGGGATACGATATTTTATTTATTTCTTAGACTAAAATCTTAGTATCTTTTTATTTCACCCTTTGATTACTAAAAAGACGCCTATAGACAACTTGTGTTTTTGTTAAAATTGACCGTAGTCAAAGGGTTAATTTTGCTGCGTCCAATCACTATACGAAATATTTTTTAACAGTCCTGTCTCCCGAGAATATTAATTCGATTTATTTTAACTAATTCAACGTAGACATCGGATGTCGCAGAAATAAATGTAGAATGATTTTAATCCACTGCTAGGGACACGATATTTTATTTTTCTTCAACCCCTAACTGGTACCGATACTTCACTCTGAATTTTCGCCCATATAATTAAAATATTATCGTTTAAGTTATAATATTGTGTGCTATAATTATAATATGTTTTTCATTTTTTTGACTTAAACAAACAGAACGGCTGGAGTCATAGAGGCCATTACGTACGAGGCACTGCCACTAATTTTGACTATTTCTCGTTGTAGAAATTAGTGAATATTACCAAAAATAGGTTCTTCATAAAAAAAATACCAAAAAGAACGCGTTTTACGATAGAAGATCCTCTTGAGGGGTTGAATCCTCCGATTGCTGACAATGAGACACATTTACCCTATCTGAAACAATTTTTATCTAAACGCAATAGTAAAAATCGAGATTCCCAAAGTAGGTTTCGTCGATTTCCCTCCCCCTTTTCCCCTCCGTTGAGAGCGGAAATTACGTGATCGTCGTCCGAGCGCGTCCATCGGGCGTCCGTCGCGTCGGATGGTCGGGTTTCGTAGCGATTATGTCGTATAATCCGCGGTGGGTGCGTTTGTCACAGGCTAGGCGGCATGTAGACCGTCGGTGTCGGGTGTCCCTGTGGGTGATATTCCCTGTTATCCGAAACGCGGGGCTGTTATCCCACAGGACTTACCATACGGAAGCGTCGTTGCGCGCGTCAGAGGGGTAGAGGAAGACCACAGGCGGCAAGAAAGGCAACCGAGGGGCGGAGGAAAGGGTGTGGTCGGTCTCCGGGATTCACAGCGTGGGCGGACATTAATCACCTCACGTCACTGGCCGTGATCTCGGTGAATTTGCAATTAATACGAAATTGCCATCATCGTTGTGTCTCTAAGACGAGCCTCGTTTGCGACGCCCAGAAGCACAGCCATTTATGCCTATCTCTCTCTCTCACCCTCTCTCTCTATGTGTGTGTTTGTGTGCACGTGCAGGCTCCTGTGAATACCTATCGCGTGACGTAATAAATTGTTTGCGGTCTCAATTTAATTAATTAGTGGCGGCTCTCCGCGTAAGCGAGGCAAACCGTACGGTAGCTAGTGATTAAAATGAAAAATGAACATCCGTCTGATAACGAGGATTCGAGTGGACTTTATACGGAGTTCGTCGTAACGCCGAGTGGCTGGTTACCGGGTGTATAATTTCACTCGTAACGATTATACTCGATCGAGGGGGACGAGCACGTTTCCTATCCGTGCTCGATCTTTGCAATTCGAGATAATAAAAAGCCTCAAATTATAGAGGGGATGCGCGACGAAAATTTTATCAAGAATATTCGTTTTATTCGTGACTCTAAACGCGAATGGAAAAATCAAGAAAATAATTTCACCCGACGAGAATTCGCGAATGTACTCGGGGGGGGGCTATTAATTTTCGGCTTGTTTAGTAAATTTAATTAATCGCGACGCACGGTGGAACGCGTTCGATCAAATTTACCATAACGCCACTTTGTGCTACGCGTTTCCCAATTTACGGATTATAGTACAACAAAGTTAATGGGGTTAAATTGTACAATGTTTTATACTTTTTCACCGATCTAACCCTTCCGTTTGACGTTTCAATTCAGGAATTAAATTATTTTAATTTTACTCTGTGCAGTCGAGTTCGTCTTTGTAATTTTTAAATTAATTACTCTATATGATCGTCGTTTCAACATTGTTCGCCGATCGTCTTTGTAATTGTTAATTTATGCAAGATTTCAGAAAGATTTTTACTTCGTATTTTGATGAGAAGATTGATTTATTTTCACAGTGAATTTGGAGACAATTCGATTCATTTTCTACGAGGCTTACACGCTTTTATCTTTTCGAACGATACATGGTCGAATTAAGGGTGGCTTCTGGTGGATCGTCAGCCGCGTCCAACTACGATAAGACAAGGGCGACGGTTCGTGCCCTTTCGCACAATGGGGTAGAGTCGATCTAGGCTGCAGTAATATCCTTTTTTTGGTCGAAAGTACGCCCCATCAAGTTCCCATCGACCCCATGAGACCGACGGTGTTACAAGTAATTGTCGCCCTGGGGTGGCCAAGCTCGACTCTCCCTACGCTCGTCCCCCTCCATCAGGGGATCAGGATTGGACGAAAGACGAGGCTCGATGCCACGAGAAAGACAATGACAAACAACGAGGGAAAGACAGCGATCAACTATTTGACGAAGAAACGGAGAAGAATGCGATTTCAAGGGGGAAATAGTCCCCAATCGGAATATATTCTTCAACATTCTATCGCTACGTTCCCACTTTAACATTGCAATGAAATTGACAATAGTAACGTCAACTACTGAGGATGACAAATTAATTAAATAATAGGAAGTTGAGGATTCTAGTTAAACAAAACAAAAAAAAATAAATTTCACTTCAGAATACATTTGTTAACATTTCATTGCAACATTTCCACTTTAAGATTGCAATGAAATTGATAATAGCAACGTTAACTACTGAGGATGACAAAAATTAATTAAATAAAAGAAAGTTGAGGATTCTAGTTAAACAAAACAAAAAAAAATAAATTTCACTTCAGAATACATTTGTTAACATTTCATTGCAACGTTTCCACATTAAGATTGCAATGAAATTGATAATAGTAACGTCAACTACTGAGGATGACAAATTAATTAAATACAAGGAAGTTGAGGATTCTAGTTAAACAAAACAAAAAAAAATCAATTTCACTCCAGAATATATTTGTTAACCTTCCATCACAACGTTTCCACTTTAAGATTGCAATGAATGATAATAGTAAGATTAACTACTGACAATGACAAATTAATTAAATGAAAAAAAATGGAGGATTCTAGTTAAACGAAACAAAAAAATAAATTTCACTTCAGAATATATTTTTCAACATTCTATCACAATGTTTCCATTTGAAAATTGCAATGAAATTGATAATAGCAACGTTAACTACTGAGGATGACAAATTAATTGAATAAAAGGATGTTGAAGATATAGTTAAAGAAAGGAAAAAAAAACCCTCTTTTGTGAAACAATAAAATTATTTGCAGACTACGATTATATATGTTTAATGTAAAGGACGAAGAAAACTTTCTTTCCGACGATTTTCGCCCGTGAAAATGGAAATAGTAATTTCAGTAGCGCAGTGAATCCAGGACGACCGATTTGCATATATTTTTAGCCCATTCTAGTTACACGGACTGTGGATTTTGTGTCCTACAGTTATTTCCATAACCGAGCCCTCTGCATAATGCAGAAATTCCCCTAGCTTCGCTAGTAATTCATATCGTATTATACCGACCTACTTGAAAATTACGAGGATTAGATACATCGAGGGAGAAATCTCTTTAATGGAGCCTTCATTGCCTCGGTTCAGAGAACTCGTTACAATGGACGTCTCGGACGGAGTCTTTGCAATTATCTCTGGGAATCTTTTCAAATTATACAGAGTGTCGCAAGTACGCGTGAAAACAATAAGGGAAGTTCATATATGAACGCAAGCCTGGAAACGTTTTATCATCGACCGTCTTATCCTTTCCATTTGTCCAGGAATTGTTCCAATTTCGTGAAAGCCTTGCGAAGTGAAACAGTGAGATAAGCATAGTTCACTCGTTAATATCTTTCGAGATAATTATACCAACGTACAAACTCGTATGTTTATATGAACCTTTTTTATTGTTTCCGATGTGTAGAATACACGCTGTATAGCAAAACATTAACTCGTAATGGTGAGCCAGGAAATTGCAACGTTTGTAAATTTTTGCAGTAGAGTCGACTGGCTTTTAAAATCCATATACGCTGCAAAGGGAGTTCCGGTGACGAGTAAGAGAGCGTTCCAAAGGAAACGAGAGGCGTTTGATATCTATGGACGGAGTAATAGACAAGTGGAGGAACGAGGAAGAGAGCAATCCCCCGCAATTCTAGAACGAAACGCCCCCGCGGCACGAGTGGCTCGCCCCCGTTTGCCGTTTCAAGTGCCAAGCGGGGGGTGGAAAAGTAGGAACTTTCGCCTAACAAGTGGATGATTCACAAATCATCCCCAATTCCGGCGCCAACGAGGAACTTCGTTCGACAACTTTCCTTTTTGCTCGTCGAAAACAAAGAGAGGAACGAGGAAGAAAAACGAAACGTTCCAGATCCAGATTCGCTCGTTTCGGGGAATTCGAGACTTAATCGAGGGCGTTATCGTTGGAAATTTAGATACCACTTTTGCTCGTCTCGTCCTCCCCCGTCCTATTACGCCCCCCTTAGCCCCTCGATAAAAGAAACAAAGCCGTGAGTCACGGGGGGCGATCGGGATCGGATTACGCGCAATCTTAGAGGCGACGCGCGATCCCGGATAAATATGGATCCGAGCGCACGCGATGATTCAGATCGAGAAAAACGGGGAAGTTAGGTGTAATTGAGATCGGTCGATTTCCCGTGGAGGCGGGCTCGACCATCGGTGGAAAATCTTGACTCCCGTGTAACGTTTTCCCAGCGTTGATTGGATGAGTTCCGGTTCATCGGGCGGCCAATTCGCCGCGATCGCATTTTGGATTCCATCGCGTTTTCCGTCCCATCGTGTCGAACAATTCGGATGGAAATTTCATCGGGACTCTCTCGACCCGCGCTCTTTCTTATTTCGAATACATTTTTACTGCCAGACATTCTCTCAACGTTTCGAGAAGATACGGTGCCCCGTTTTGGGACTCAAAATTTTTTATTAGTCAGTCCCCCGTCAATTGTGCAACGAACAAAAAATGTCGAAAGAGATACAATTTAAAACAATTTTGTAAGCTTCGAAGTGGATTTTGACAAAATTGAAAATAAAATTTCGATCCGTGCAAGTGTCGAAAGTGATTCAATTTGAAGCATCTTCATTTAAAATTTTCTCTATTCGAAGTATATTTTCAAATTAAATTTTTCGACTTATGAAAATATCGAAAGTAATGCAATTTAAAAAAGTATTATTTACAAGTTTCTCTATCCCAAGTGAATTTGATCAAAATTACCGTTCGTAAGAAACATCGAACTACAAAAAGGGTGTTCGAATTTAGAAGACTCTGGCTCGTTCATAGTATGTTCCCCTGTTCGATCGAGATAATAAAGTCGGCTAGATAAGGCTTAGATCCTGCTATTTTCATTAGAAATAAGTTCGAGGGAAGTTCCCAACGAGGTTCATCTATTACAGAAATTGGTCCGCGTCGCTAATTCTCGTTCTGGTCTGGATTCGGGAACGGAGGGGGCCGCGGAAACTGTCTTCGGGCGACGAAGATAAGAAGAAACGGCGTTTCCGTGACCGCGAGAATGGAGAGATTTCGCGGTTAACGAACCTACGGGCGAAATCCGAGAGATAACGAGACGGTGGGATGGAAAACGCTTCCCGCGGGATAAGGAAGGTCGTTGTCCCGTTCCCGCGATGGCAATAAAACGTTACCGAAACGGTGCCTCGTGCAAGCAACCCCTTTCGACGAGCGTCGGGGCAATTTTACTAGAGAACGACAGGTAACGCCGCTGCCATCGACATTTCTCCGCGTTGAAATTCGAGGATTCGACAAAATTTGCCGGCTACGTTCTGCCCCGGACATTGTTGTCGCTCCGTGGGGATGTCATTACGCGCGAGTCGGTGAAGACGTTCACCGGAGCTTCTCGATTTTGTGAGCGTCAGTTTCTGCAACGGTTACACCCGGACTCGATGGGACACGGTAAACATGCTGCGTTCGCTCAAAGTTTCATCAACCCACCCCATATTCTTCCATTCAAGATTGAGCCAGTTTTACGAAAGTGTTAAATTTCTTGTATATGCTATGAATATACAATTTTGTACACACAAAAACAATCATTAGAAAGTCTAAGGATTATCCTTGCAACCTATTGTAAATTAATTTATTTTGTTACATTCACTAAGCGATAATGTGTGACTATGTAAATCCACATCTGTAGTTCCTTGCATACCCGTTAATAAATGAATAAATAAAATAAAATAAAATAAAATACAATTGTAAAAATAAAAAGATTGTACAAGTTGCTTAAATTGAACCTTGGTATTTCTAACTTGCTTAAAAATGGAACATCTTCTACACATAATGATTTCGAAATCGATTGAGAATCAGTAAACCTACCCCAACGAAGGACCACCATTTACCAATTCCCGAAAAACAAACGAAGAACCGCGAAGACAAAATAAAAAATGGCACCCCAAACGTATTCGACTCCCCTCGTATCAGCAGAGATTGTTTCGCCCAACACCCGGTGCACTCCACGACCCTTAACGTTCGCGTAACGACTTCCTTCACGCAACGTACGGTGCAAAGAACATCGTATTCAATTACTATTAATAAGCAGCGTCAGTCGGTGCCCGTGGTTCGAGACGCTAAACCAACAATTACGTCCGGCGATAAAGTCGAGCCCCCTCGTCAGAAATTAATACGGAATTGACGGTAACCCAGGCGCGAAACGACAGGCACGTAGGCCCGATTTCCTTCGCGTTTAGCGTCCCTCTGGCCCGCGGAGGAAGGGACGAGGGGCCAGGACTTTTCGCGTTTTCTCTCGCGTCGATCGTTTCGGAGGGCTACAGGGGGTGTGGGTGGTGGTTCGGTTTCCTTGGCGACCAGAAGGGAACGCGACGCGCGTATCAGCCACCCTTTCTCCTACTCCCTTTCGAAATACCGACTGTTTGTATTTCATATTGATAGAGTATTGATACAGCCCTCTCTGTGACCCCTCCGTTCGACAAACTCGCTCCCGATGCACCCTCCGCGAGCCACCCATGACGGACGCCGCCCCGTACCCGGTTCTCCGGGAACGTAAACGAGCACGCTGTGAGTTGCTATTTCGGCCGAGTCACGTGTTTACTTTGTTCCGCATTGTTGCACCTTGCTAATGGCCGGCGCGAACGTTTTCCACGGCATAGACGGGCCACGGGCACGGTTACGCGCAACTGCATCGCACCCCGATCTTGTTAAGGGGTTGCGACGCGATGAAAATTTTTCGAAATTCTCCTTTATTTGCGGAATCGATACTTTATTGCACGGAAAACAATGCACGCCTAGTCTGGACACTGAATTCTTGCTCGTACAGGCGTTGAAAATCACGAACTATTGGTATTTAGACGGATGACATTCTTCAAACTGGGGGCGTCGATAACTTTGAGGATTTTGATCCGATCGACTTGAAACTTTCACAAAATTTACAGTACTAGATAACCTCGACGAGAATGAAAGGGTTTTGCGATATGTTAAACAGGGGCTCTGTTGCAAATATTTTTAAACTCGCTTTTCACCTGAAAAACTGTGACTTGAAAAGATGCAGCGTACATTTTCTATTTGACATTAGTGGTCGATGAGATTGTTTGCAAACTTACCGGGTGTCCAACAAGACTCTGCCAGGAAAATTCGAGGTCCGCGATGCTCGCTGGCACTGGAACGACAAAGTTCATCGCGTACGTATTGACTACCCCTTCTCTGACGTAGTACAGCTCAGCTTCGAGTCCTAAAAATGAAAGTACAGTGTTAGAAAATACAAGTATTCCCGATATGGAAGATGAAAGACAGAAGACGTAAAATTTGTATTTCGTCGATCGATCATAATATTGTATAAATCAGGATAGATTGAAATACGTAAAAGATTCGTCTCCAGTTAAAAAACTTGAGTAAAATTTTGCGCCAGCTGGTCCAAGAACGTAACAACGAGGAAAATACTGGCGAGTCTGTTATCTCGGCGAATAAGTTTAGTTTAGGGCTTCCCATAGTACCCCTCTGTTAGTCTTAGGAGAACGTAGTTTTACGAAAGCAGAGCTGCGCGTGTGTGTTGGCGAACTATCGACGAAAGCAGACAGTTGGGAAAAGTTTGACGAAACTGACACGCGTGCCAGGGAAACTTAGCATCGACGAGCACCATATATATACCGGGATAAAGATCCAAGAACGGATCGACCAAAGTGTTCGTGCAATATCATCCAAATGTTTGCATCGCGAATGTTGGAAACGACGGAAAAACTTGACGCGTGGACCCGCATCGTAATTAAATTACGCGACGTTCCGCCAACCCGACTCCCGTACCTCAATTTTCAGTTTTCAGACACTAATTATCCACCCGGAACACGAAGTTTCATTTAATCCGTGTTCCATTTTATCCCTAATCCACACCGACGGGATCCTCCGTGCAAGGATTCCGTAGCAAGCCTCTGATACGGTCACTTCGCTAACAAACCGCCCCAGGCGGAAACTTATCCAACGATTACTGTCGCTACGTTTGCCCCACGATAAGACCGTATCTCTGAAATATATATATATATATACACAACCCGGAAATAACCGTGGGTATTTCACGAACGGATCTTGTAACACGAATCCATCGGGATACCAACGGTCTCCTTACTTTTATTTTCGCCTCTGGTTCGCCTTCCTAGATCATGATCTACGAATACCTCTGGAAGGCTGGAGTAACGCCGGAGCACACACGTTCCCGGTGTCTCGTTCGCGGGAAAATCTCGTAGACAGGCCGGATACGCGATCTGAATTTCTTTGGGCGATCGGTGTGTCATCCGTCTGGCTTCGCGTATGACTACGCAATTCGATATCGCGCTCGCGACACGGCCCTATCCCCCTTTTTCGTCCCCCGAACATACGCGAGCATTCGTCTGCACGTAGGAGGCTCTCGGGGTGCACACGAGGACGGAGACGGAACGTCGCGATAAGGCGCCCTCGAGGATCAGGAAATATCCCGGAGTCGGGAATATACGTACGCGTCCGAGAATAAAGGGGTGAAAGAAAGAGAGAAACGACCCTGAAATCTGGGCAATGTAAAGCACGTCGTGAATGAAGTGTCTTTTACCGGGGAATATGAATCGCCAACCTGCGATATTTCTCGACGAACGGTCGTCTTATCGGACGCTCTCTCATACGAGGATAGTTTTAAGCAGCTTAACTCCAGACTGCCCCTTAAGTGGCCAAATTTCAAATACGAAGATTTATCGCTCAACGGTCTTATAATTGATGGAGGAATTGCCGAAACTTCTTTAGGAATATACAGTCAAAGTAAATTTCAAAATAAACATAGAAGAGAGCATAAAAAATAATAGTTGATATGTGCATCAGATAGGGGATGAAATGCCCTTTAAAATGAGCGTTTGTACGAGTCGATAGCGTAATTAGTTCCGGAGATATGACGATTTTAATTTCAAGTCGACGCGGTGGCTAGTTCCGGAGATACGAGGCTCCGAAGCGTTTGTTTACGTTCATTGACGCGAGGTCAATGAACTCGCGCGCGTAGATAGTAAACAGTGCGTAGTAGAGACACTACTACGACTTCCTGGTCACGTGACTGTCTCGACTCACGCGCGAGAGAGAGGCCCGGCGCGACGCGTCAGATGGAGACAGAGATAGTCGAATTAAAAAAATTACCTTTTACATAACTCACGATATCTCGAAAACGGAAAGTCGGATTGCCAAAAACCAAAGGGCATTTCAAAGAGGAAGGTTTGCCGCTTCCAACGATTGCTCGTTTATAAATAAAACACCAGTAGTTTCGAAACTGCACGGGTCTAAAGTTTTAGTATTTTTAATACGCGTGAATTGGCTATTACACGCTAGCCGGGCAGTGAGACAGCCGAATTAAGAGAAATTACGTTTTACATAACTTACGATATCTCGAAAACGGAATATCGGATCGCCAAAAACCAAAAACCAATTTCAAAGAGGAAGCTTTGCTGTCTCTGTCAGTGATTTAATTTTGAATAAAGCATGATTAGTTTTGGAACTGTACGGGTCTAAAGTTGTTGCACTTTTAATACACGTTGTTAGACCGTTCTCAGGTGGATAGAGGGACAATAGAATTTTTTAATTACGCTTTCCTTTGGATATCTCCACTATTGCTCGCCAGAATCGTTTTGGAACGTGTTTGCGTTATTCGTTAAAACTTGAGTTTCTCCACCGTTTGATTTAAGTATTTAAAACGATCGTATTTACGAACGCCAACCGTAAATAAAAAATATTGCACGCTTTCTGCGGAAGAAAGGGAATGCAGGTTGAAAAGAATATGATTAAAATTGTTTCATAACTTCCTTCCGAATCCCGACACCCCAGCTCGAGATGCCGAACAACTTAGTTCAATTTATAACACGGCGTTCAATATTAGCTCTACGTTTTCTGAATATACATATATATATATATATATATATATATAGGGTGAGACGTTAGTACGGCGGAGTTAAGGCGTTGCACAGCGGCAATCGAGGGTAAGCGTAGTAAGAAGATTAAGCAACTTCTTACTCCGTGGCGGGGGCTCTTACGAGCGAAAGACCAACAGCAAGTAGAGAAACTGATAATGACAGTTTGCGGAGTATCAAGCAGAACGTCGCGTTAATCGAATTATTCCCTCGGGATTTCGTTGCAAAAAGTGATTCGCGGACCGATACATAAGACAAACCGATTAATTCGACGCGAAATAAAAGGGGAGAATCAATGTGAATTCGAAATTTATTTTTTACTCCTGAAGCTTTTTCGAAAATTTGGTAGCATAAAGCACGGGAAAAGAAGACAGGAATCAACCGTTTCCGCCGCGTAGCTCGAAAATTACAATTTTACCGTGGCTGAAATGTATTCACCCTCGTGACGATACCTTTTGGGACAAATATGCATGCAAAATTGAATCCACCGGGGACGAAATACATTAAAGTCTCTCTGAAGGAGCTATCTCCCGGGAAAGGGATGAAATAGGGAGAAACGGTTATCAGCGCGTCATCGTGTGTTACAATATTACAAATTCCGCCGTATCTTTTGTACTCGGAGCGAAAGGTAAACATTATTTGAACACGCGTAAAATGTTGGCAATATCCACTTCAGAAATATTAGAAACAACCGTTCCGTTCATTCATTCGAAACACTAAACTGTGCAATATTAATTGGAACTATTTTTACAAATGCACTTCGAACATTCGAGTGTTTTACGTTTCTACTGTTTTTATAATCCCCGATAAATAGCACAGACTTTCAGTAATACATCTTTTCATCTCAATTCAACGGATAAACTATGCAGAATTAATTAAAATTATTTTTATAAATGCACTTCGAACATTCGAGTGTTTTTATAATCCCCGATAAATAGCAGAGACTTTCAGTGATACATCTTTTCATCTCAATTCAACGGATAAACTATGCAGAATTAATTAAAATTATTTTTATAAATGCACTTCGAACATCCGAGTGTTTTTATAATCCCCGATAAATAGCAGAGACTTTCAGTGATACATCTTTTCATCTCAATTCAACGGATAAACTATGCAGAATTAATTAAAATTATTTTTATAAATGCACTTCGAACATCCGAGTGTTTTTATAATCCCCGATAAATGGCAGAGATTTTCAGTGATACAGTCTTGTCTTTCGCGATGGAATCGCAGTAAAATCCATCAGCTTCCTGTGAAATTCCCTTAAGCATATACCGATCGAACGCTCACCGGGTCACGTAGCGATTTATCAATTTAGCTCGGAGAACGCGGTAGGAAAAATCCGCAAAGAGGGTTGGCTCGTTTTCGTCCCACGGGACACGAAGACTGGCATATGGGAAGAATGTCGGTAGCAGCGAGAGACGGGTTATGGAATCCTCTCGCGGAGGTGTCGATGACTGCCTCTTCTGCCACTGCTAAGTAGAAAATCATGTCTGCGGTTATGAACAGGCAACCGTTTTGCCGGAGTTCGTTCTATCAACGTCGAAGGAGAGTAATGTTTAACATATACCGAAATGTATCAAGACAGTTACCCTGCGCGGCTCGTCGAGTCGAGATAATTCGAAAGAGCCGTTTCCTCGGAAATTTGCAATTCTGATTGACGGTGTTCGGCAGCTCTGTGCAAACCGAGCGTCTGGCCATTATCAGGGTTACGTCGTGTTAGGTGGATTACATTAGCGGTATTGCACGGTCAAACGATCCACGATTGCGTTCGTGGCTTGGCACGGTAACCTAATATCGATAGCAATCCAGCCATCGAGCCTTCGTTCAAGATCTTCGTCTGGAATTCTTATGATTTTAAGTTTTATTCGAAAGGAAGAATATGTTAGTTAGTTTACAGTTAGTTAGTTAGTTTCCAGTTAGTTAGTTTGTTTGTCAGTTAGTTAGTTAGTTTCCAGTTAGTTAGTTAGGTTGTCAGTTAGTTAGTTTGTTTGTCAGTTAGTTAGTTAGTTAGTTAGTTTGTCAGTTAGTTAGTTAGTTTGTCAGTTAGTTAGTTAGTTTGCAGTTAGTTAGTTACGTTGTCAGTTAGTTAGTTTGTTTGTCAGTTAGTTAATTAGTTAGTTAGTTTGTTCGCAGTTAGTTAGTTAGGTTGTCAGTTAGTTAGTTTGTTTGTCAATTAGTTAGTTAGTTAGTTAGTTAGTTTGTTCGCAGTTAGTTAGTTAGAGCGAGAATATATCTCAGGTTTATCGTTCGTTCAGATTTAGAATGAGTCATGAAAAGAAGTAAAGTGATCGAATGTTTTACTGCAGAAGGAGGCTGTTCAGGAATTTTGGGGTGAATATAGCAGGATGGTGGTTCGTTTAGGCTAGAGTGTTTTGGAACATAAATCAGGATTCTGTGATGCAGGGTTCCGATGACAAGGGAAAAGGTTCAGAAAAGTTCACTACGCTGGAAGAATCTTGGTCAGGCCTTTTATCCCAATAAGATTCCCTTAGATTCCTCGACGGTCTAACAATCTCACTATCCTTTTGAATTATGTCATTGATCGAAACAATTTTGGCGATACCAAGTATTGAATATTCTTACTTTGTTCGAACAGTGCAATTCGATAGCTGCTCGATTTTATTGTAACGAGTCTGTGATACTGAATTTTTAAACGATAAGCCAATTTTGATCAAAATAAAATACTCCGAAAAGTAGTTGGTCTTTTATCTCTATTAAAATCTAAATGCAAACGAATAAAAGTAAACTTGTTAGCCCATTAAAGAACGTAAACTTATTTCCATTAACCCTCAAGTTTATCGAGTTAGTTACGAACAATTATTTAATACATATCAATCTAATTATTCGAAAATTTCTATGACCCCCTTTAATTATTCTGTAATAATCTTTTAAAGGAAAGTTGATTTCCATTTGCCAAAATCAACACTCGATAATGTAATTCACTCGAGGGTTAACGAATCACGACGTGACTGTATAATTCAGAATACAGGTTCTCGAGACTCTATAACCGAGACTGAACGCTGGGTTTGCATGGAGCTTTGCACAGGGAATGGTTTAAATTTTGATTAACGCGTGAGCGTAACATTTAAACATCTCCATCGACCGATGAGTCTATCCCTTGCATATATTTCTGCTCGACTAAATGCGACCCAATCAGGAAGACGTGTAAACACCTCGAACGCGAAACCGGAAAGCGGTTCAATCAGGGTCAGGAGCCAAGGTAAACACATTAGGGACGCAACGTCCCCCCTCGGTAGGAAGCATATTCCGTGGGGCCAAACTGGGGGTCCACGATCCGATACGTTCGTCTACGACGGAAATTCGAAGCTTCTTGAAAATCGAGGGGCGAAAAAACTCCGCAGAAGGGGAGGGCGTTTGGCGCCGGGCTTCGCCCTTGGAACTAATCTCACGTCTGTAAACTCTGTTTCCTCCGTCCCGGAGAGTTTCCTTTTGTTTATCCATTCGTGAATGGACCCCGGTCGTTCCAGCGCGTGCAGAGGGAAGATAAAATGTTCGGAACCTTGTTACTTTGCCGCGGCGCGCGGGCGCCGTTTCTATGAAAATCCGAGGGAAGTTCGTTAATGAAGAGAAACAGCGCACCGAAAGGAAATTACTCGAATCTCGCGGGATCCGCGAACGGAAACAAGTTATCGCGTTTCAGAACCGTCCTCTTCGTTATTTTCGACGTATTTTCGCGGGGATGAAAGAAACGCGACCGATCCTTCGTTCTTAAAGCGTTTCGACGACTCTCCTTTTCACGTTATTAATCCTCGTTTACTTGTTAGTCTTCAGGAAACGAATATATCGGGTATTTCAAATCTATTCTCAGAGCTATTCGATAAATAATCCAATATTTGAGTGTCGAAATTAGGGTAGTTCGTATAGAAAATGTATTTATAATTTGATTCTATATTTGTGATTTCATGAAATAAATTATTTGGTCTTCACAAATGGAATTTTCTTAATAAACCACGTAGCCAAAATAAAGTAATATCTCGACGATTATTTAACAAAATTTGCACGTTATTAACCTTCGTTCGTTTCAATTTTTAATTATATATTTCTGATGTCATGAAATAAATTATTTGGTCTTCACAAAAGTAACTTTCTTAACACGTTCACTGCCAAATCAAACCCGTATAATATTCTGGAAAAGTAAAATTTTGATTTTAGGTCATTTGTTTCAGTAGTTACTTTCGTAATCTACTTAAAATTCACAAATTCTATTCAAATTTATTTCCCTCGACGTCTTAACTTGAGAATGAATTTTTCTAGTATCATAATGGTAAATCCTGTCACCCATATATGGGTGACATGGCAGTCAAAGTGTTAATAAAGCACGTAGCCAAAATAAAGTAATATCTCAACGATTATTTAACCAAATTTGAATAGTGATTCGTGAGATTTCATAAAAATGACTCGAATATCGGGTTCCTTTTCCTATAGATCGTCAATAATGAAATCTTTCGACGATCGGATGATACTGGTTTCTCGGTTGTAGTCTTTGGCGCAATCACGTATAGGGGATATCAAAAGTTTTGAGGAATTTCCAGGATCCCAAGCACGACGATCCAGCAAACGGAGGAAAGTTTCGGTTGATTCGATGGAATTTAGTTACGGCTGACAAAGTTCAGCCGGAAAACTAGCGGGAGTTCGGCGTAACCGTTGCCGTTACATTTTCATGAGTTAACCAACCTCCGCGTCGCGTGTAATCGATAGATGTTAATTTCGTTTCCGACCGATTCTGGAAAATCTCGTTACCGCGACAATCGCCGGAACAGGAGGAGTTTGGCGGTCTATCTTGTTATCGTTATCAACTTTGTTTCCGTCGACGAGCGAGGCCAAGCGGACCAGGTACGCGCACCCTGTTTGGCGTCGTAATTACCGGCGGATTTGCGAAAGATTAAAGGCGCCCGCGATACGGAAATAAATCCCTCTCGACGACTGCAATCGATAGACTTTGATCCGCTAGGAAATTGTTAGAGAAATCGTTCCCGATCGATCCACTATAAACACCGCAATTAATACTCCCACGACTCTCTACTAGCTTATTAATAATCTAACATTGCTAAATTTACTCGTTTATTTGGGTACAAGCACATCTCAAAATTAGATTATTAATATCTGCACACCTAATTTATAATCAAAGTTTAGTCTGCGGATTATCGAAAGATTTGTTTAATTTAACTCTCAAGTGGAGTGGAATTGTATTTAATATAATAAAAGATAATGGAATTATATTTTACTCAATGTTGATTTTTACTAAATTGGTAGATGGAAATCAATTTTTAAAGAATTCTAAAAATAATGAACTAATGGACGATCACATAAATTTTCAAATAATTACATTGAAGTATATAATATTATACAATATTAGTTTAAGCTTGTGGAAGACCAATCATTAAGAGTTAAATATTTAGAAAGAGTCGTGGCAAAATTGAAACTAAAATTTTATATAAAAGTGTGTAGTATCGAATATTTGACACGAAACTCTGAAAAATTGTAGAATATGAAGAAAAAAAAAAAGACCTGGATTTAATATAGTCCTTTCTATAGTACAGAAAATTGTTTGAGATGAAATATTTGTTAATTTTAGGAAGATTTGTGTAATTTTGTACTATTTACTTATGCATGATTTGGTTATAAAACCGTGGGAGAGGTCGTTAGGTATATCAATAACGAAGAAAGAGGTATTCTCAGGTTGGGAACTCGTGCATAAAGCGAGTCTCTAATTTAATGTTCATTGACGCGCACGACTTATTCCATCCGAGTCATTTATCGCGACACGATTCACGCTTTTGCGCCCCCGTTGACGCCGAATGGAATTTCAGGGTACTCATTTGTCGTAACCCGGCGCCCGTAGTCGCGTTGACTGGTCGAATTTGCAATAAAGAAGATAGATGAAACGAGGGGAATACCGTTGGCTAATCTTTTACTCCTCCGTTTCTCATCGTTTTCCTTTCTCATTCGTTATTCATTAAGGTTCGGTTTGCTTTGACCAGACGACTCGTCGCGGCAATATTCGACGATCTCGAGCCCGTAATCTTCATTACTCTTACCTACGTGGCGATTCGAAGCCATCAAATTACACCGAACACCATAAAAATAATCAAAACCCAAGAAATCGTTTCCAAATTTCAGATTTGATATTTAAAGCTGCAAAAAATTACAAATATCGCTTTTTAAATTTAAAAAAAAAGGAACAAACAATAAAATCAAGTACCATAGTCTCGACAAGCTAGTTCAAATAAATTTTCAGTAGCGTTTTGTCGATTACGCGGAAGTAGAATTTTCGTAGAATTTTCTATTTAATTTTTTCGGGGGGAGGCCATCGTCGATCGTACATTGTTTCATTTCATTCGAATGACAATGCAATTGGTCCAAGCTCGGCCCATCGGTGTATAAATGGAGCCACGTATAAGCGTGCAACGAAACAATGCAACAATTCTCGTCCGCGCACACCGAGTCGAACGCCGTGTCATTCTTTTGATGCGACGACGAAAATACCGACAAATGGAAAAACCGAACGAGTCCCGTGCCGTATTTTTGAATCAAATTTTGATACGCGACGACGCAACAATTGCCTGTCTATACCGACACGCGACGGAAATACGATACGAGCATACAAACGAACAATACAACCAGACTATCATTTTTTTATAATTATTATTTTTCACTTTCAAAGATCCTTAATGATCTTTGAATTACACGATTTATAATACGGGCAAATATTATTTATCAATCTTATCAATTTTTCAATATTTCATTTTATCAAAATGTTCTATACTTTTGACACTTTGACCCTTTGGACTCCAAGAACGAATTTTAATGAGAATAACTCAGGCTACTTGAATGCAATTTTGTGACGCCATTTTAAAGAATATTAAAATTGTCCTTCCCCCTCTCAGAGAAATTTATATTCTTCATTTATTTCGTTAATTAGATTTGTGTTGCTACTGATAAATCTTAGCCCTCTCCACTCCTATGTCGAATGTCACTCGACATTTTTTCAAGTCCAAACCGAAGAGATATACACTTGAAAATTACAAAATACAACGTAAATTTCAAATAAAACACTTAAAAGCATTTGGAGCAGCTTGTAACAAGATTTAAATATAATTCAGAGTGCAAAGGGTTAAATCTAGTTGTGATACATATTATGAATATCATAAAAAAGTGCTTAAAATTGTCTAAACGATCAAACTGTCTCTCTTAAAAGAGCACCCAAAAGATCTGTAATTTTTATTTAATTTCCTCAGTCGAGGGAAGAGATTCAAAGAAGGATCGTTAGAGCATGTTATACTGGGGGATAAGGGTGCATAAAATAGCCACACCCGTCAGTATCAACTTTTCTAAAATAATTTCCAAAGCAGTAAAACGTTCCTCGGAAGATTTCAGGGAGCAAGTTCGGAGGATCTCCCCCGCGGGATCGTTCTCGATATTCTCGAGCATCGTTGTGCAAGCTCTTCCTAAAATTCCTTTAATCCGCCATAATCGCGGCGCGATACTTTCATAATCTTCGTGAAACTTTTACAGGCTGCGTCTATTTCAGAGTGTATTCTCCAAAGTGGCCCATTTAGGAGCGTGTATCTGCTTTCGAGCGTCGAACGCCTGCAGAGAGAACCGACGCGAGAGGGAGGGGGGTGGTTCAACGAAGACGGAGGGGTCGTTTCAGCAAGCCGGCGTTACTTTTCGCAAATTATCTCGCCGGCCAGAGCCCCCGGAGCACTTCGTCTGAAAATTATCTGCGCCCGTCCCGACGTTGCTACCCCCCCGTCTCTCTCCACCCTCCACGGTTCTCTCTTTCTCTGGAAAATTTCCTACGGTTCGAAGGGGTTGTGCACGGTCGCCGGTGCAGTCGGGTCGGATCGTTTGTGGATAAAAGTAAAAAGGAAGCGCCGCGAGAAATCTGCCGTGCCGGACGGAGACGAGACGAGGGTGAACCAGAGAGAGGGAGAGGACGCAGCCAGGCCGCCAGAGGGAGAATCATTGTTTCCCCGAGTGGGCCGCAAAAGAGCGTCGTCGAGTTAGAGGGATGTTTGTCTTTAATTAAAATCAGTCGCAATCCGTTTCACGTGCGCTGACAATTCTCCCTTCGTCCACCCCGTGACTCGTCATTCCACCCCCCCTTTCTCTCTCTCTCTCTCTCTCTTTCTGTCTCCTCTCAACCACTTACCAGTTTGTCGAGCAGCAGTCTTAATATTCAATTATTCCGCGGTGCTTTTAAACAGTCGCGCACACGGCTTTTAGCGTGGAGAGTTGTTCGTCACTGTTGGGTGGAAATCGATCCCGGGAGACGACGACTTCCTAGTCGCGATCGCGAGCTACTCTCCGCTGTACTGCCCCCCGGATAAATGAATTGATTTTACCCCCCCACGGATAACTCGATTGAGGGGTTCGGCCAGTCGGAGCCTTTTTACGAGGGCTAATAATTTCCCTTTTACAGGATATTTTGGTAGCTCGAAATGTGTACGAGTATGAATTTTTTATTGTCAAATCTTGTTGAACAACCATGCAGCGAGCACTTAAGCAAATAGATGTTATTTTTATTTTTCAGCGATTTCTCTTCTCCAGGTGAAACGAATCGAATGTAACAAACGATAAAATAACCCCTAATTTGTATTGAACCTATTTAAATATTAGTAAAAATCAAAATTGTGAAAATGGCGCATTAAACACGAAAAATGGCGATTTTAAAGTAACAGACTTGTCTTATAAATATTTTTTTCTGGAAATTAGACGTTTTTGCAAGTTCGTACAGACGTTCAGTGCATAAAGAATCATTTTATACGTATGTAAATCTGAAACAACGTCATGAAACTTTGGCATTTTATTTCTGAATAGTATTACTTTCGAAAGCAACAAATTTGAAGAAAAATCGATTTCCTGACTGCCTGGACCCCTTAAATCAAAACCTCGAACTATGAAAATCGGTAATTATTTGAAATTTAAATATTTTATTAAATATCGTCCCGTGGATAAAAGGTGTGTTTCCCCCTTTTTAAATACGGGGCGACTGCTATTGCGATGTAATAAAAAACTGGTCCCTTCCACGTCCCTTCGTCATCAACGGGGAGACACTATTCTTTCCATTCTCGCTCGTCGTGTTTACGGCCGCGATTATTTACCAGTAACTGATTCTCGAGCGGAACAATGGACGCCAGCAGGCTTTATAATACACCTGCACGCGACGAGAATGGTCCTTCCGCGTGGAAAACGCGACCCGAGAAAGCCAGTGTGAATTAAAGCTGATTGCGAACGATGAACGTGACGACTAATTGAGAAGCTCCAGGGAAATTTTCTTTAAAGACGAACTACGGGAAAGATACACCGGGGGGGGGAAAAAAATAATAAAAATTATAAGATGATCACGATTCGTTAGTCGGTCTAATTTAATCCTAAATCTACTCCTCGAAGCAACGTCGAAGCGTACAATTCTTGTGTATTTATTTGTAGCAAATTTCAGACTACTACGTACTTGCAAAGCAGCCAAAATAATTCGTAATTTCTAGTAGAACTTATTAAAAATTCAGTTTAGAAAGTTGTTTATAAGTTCTATTAGAAATTAGGAATCATTTTGACTTCTTTGCTAGTTCCAATGTTGATCGAATCGATATTAAAAATGCACCAAATTATAAAATTTATAGGAAATCTTGGAGCCAAAATAATTCGTAATATCTAATGGAACTTATTAAAAATTCAGTCGAGAAAATTTATTATAAGTTCTATTAGAAATCACGAATCATTTTAACCGCTTTTCTAGTTCCAATGTTGATCGAATCGATATTAAAAATGCACCAAATTATAAAATTTATAGGAAATCTTGTAGCCAATTTCTTTTTTACTATTACGATGTTTTATGTGATACCTGTATTTCTCGTCGGAAATTTTTGTCTAGAATGGTCGTACGTTAGATTGCGTCATCCTTTGAAAAATCTCTCTGGCTCTCCATGAAGCAGAGACGGATCTTCCACCTTTGTTGGCTTGTTTGCAAAACACTTGACATCGGTTCTCCTGCTGCCTCGTAAATCTTATCCGCACCAATCTTCCTCATCGCTCCTCTAACTCTCGCCCAACGCCGGTTATCCGTGTCTAGCGTCGTCCCGCCATACTTTCAAATTCCACTGTTTCCTGCCTTTCTTCTTAATATTGCATTTCGCGATCTACAATCTCTCTCTCTCTCTCTTTCTCTGCTCCGCGCCGCCATTCTTTCCCATTTCATTCGATTACCTCGCGATATACTGGGCCATTTCAACCTCTTGTGCTCGTAATATGTAATAACTTTGCGTAAACTCTGTACAGGAATTATTCATGGTTACGAATAAAATTTTTACTGCAACTTGGATGCACAGGTAATCAAAATCCTAAATATCACCTCTATTTACGCGTAAGGTGTTTACTCGTTCTGAAATAAACTATCTTAGATTCCTCTCACGAGTGGAGGGTGAAGATTCACCCATTCTATCGAAATGTTCTCAAACGCAGACGAATAAAGCCACGTGTAACAGCCGGTGATAATAATAAAAAGATCGACTTCCCAGCGTTACTAAGAGATATTTTTATCGGTTGTCGCGGAGTTAACCGACTTGGACGTTATTCCAGGGCCCGGAGAAAAGAATAAACCCCCGGAGGAGTCTCGTGAAAATCCTATAACTGCTCGAAGCCCCTCGTCCACAAATCGATGCCGTCGTAAAATCGAAATATCGGTCGCGCGAAAGCTCCAATCAAATCGTCACGGGGTCCCGGGGACCGTGATCGTTACCGTTTCGCGACGCTACTCGCGAGTGCTTTCGAAAGCACGGAACATCAACGAAAACATTCATTAAGCCGTCGTCGGGGCGTCTCGTTGAAATAGCTGCGCGCTCTCGATCCACGAAGGAACCTGAGCTCGAAATTCGTTTAAACGTCCTTTCACGAGCATCGGTCGCCCCCGTTGATCGATTCGATTGCTCTTCGAACGAGCCACCCGGCCAGATACGAGTGGTTTCGGGAAGTGCAAGTCGTGAAACACAATCAACGCGACGACACTCGGCCGCTGCGCCCGGATCGATCGAGAAACAGCTAGATGGACAGAAACTCCGACGACTCGTTAGGAGAGCCGCTATAAAGGACGGTAGTTCGAAGGAGAGGGGGGGCAGGGAGGTGGAAAAAGGCGATTGCAGCCACCCCAGACTGGCTTAAATGTGACACACGAAGCGTAATTATCGACAATTATCAGGTACCCGGGTTCGTTCGAATTCGTGTCTAACGCGTCGATTTAACCGGCGCTGGGATTCGTCGAGCATTAATAATTGTATCTGCGCGTATCGAATCACGGAGAAACGACGAATACTGCCGCTTGTTTTCCTCCCGAATTTTCCTACAAGTGGTGGAAATTTTTTATTCGTTTGGGGAAATGATAATTCACCAAATCACAATTCTATATTCACGACACTTACAAAGGAAGATGTGTGTTCGATTTAAGTGGCGATATAAAACTGTACAAGAGAAGTCTACATGGCAATACAATGTCTGTTGTATGATAACAGATGCTTTTTAGTCGCCGTTGCGTGGAATTTTATGAAAAAGAAACTGTATCGAGACATCGATTTTAGAATTTATAGGTGGTGTTGAATTTGTTTGATTTAGAATTTATTGTGGTCTGTGAGTGTCTTCAGAAGTGATACTCATTTTTTTGGAAGAAATTATTTGATAGACAGCAGCCCCAGAAATAAAAGAAATTATTACATTGTGGATTCAGACTGTTAAGGAATTTAAAAACTACAAACCTCACCAAAACGCTTGTGAATAATTATGCAAGCAAAGGTGGAGCAAGAAAATATTGAAATAACATATCTTTGAAATTTATTATTTCCCCGATAAATTGTTTCGAAATATCTAGTATTTAAACCTTGATTTTGCGAACATATTGTTCTAAAAGTTAAAGAATCTTGCATTTATGCAGTGAGTTTGAATCTCTAAAATGACTTGCAAGAGAGTTTGACAGATCGAAGCGCGCGTTATCGATGGCGAAAGAAAGAAGAAACGAAAGAAGAGGAAAGTATGGTTTCGTCTGTAGGATATAGTCGTCGATTCGCAACAGGCGGCATTATCCGAGTCGGGGAAATCCATATCCTGATTCGATCGCTCCCCTCGTCGTTTCGGCTCACGTGAAAGGAGAACGCGGAGAAAAGGTAGGAAGAAAAGTTGCTCGTCGTCGTCGGCTGGAAAAACAATGAAGCGGCGCGCGGTCGCGTGTACAAGAGAGCATCCCTTTTCAGCGACGGGTTGCGTTTCGTCGTCGAAATTCCACGATTGCCACGGCTTTTTAATTAACCATCGTTGATTAAGACGCCCCCGTCCTGTCGTTCGCTGCTACGCAACGACGATAATTAGGCGTGTTCCCGGAATTTTTAATCGGGGAATATCTGCTGGAACAATTTCGAATCGGAGCTTCGTAACAAAGATGATCGATGCGACAGGAATTGGGCAACGAAATTCTTCTTCGCGTCGCTGATTGCTACTTGTCTCTTTCAAAAATTAATTTTATGCACGAATGGTACCGATGCAAAGAATATTTTTCTCTGAGTTTTCATTCGTGTGTTTTCAACGAGGTTACATGTTTTAATCGTTCTTGTGTGATAGTTGAGTTCGAGAGAAATGTAATGAAGTATAACAAAAGAATTCTCAATCTATTTTGAATAATATCTCTGTTCCCTCTGACGATACACCTATTCAATCGATCAGAAAAACAAAGATTAAGTTCCTTTCATTTGCCTCGCGATTCACATTTTTAATGCCCAATTCTAAGAATTGTATTTGAAATGAAAACTGAGAAACATCAAGAGGAAATCGATAGAGCCATTTTCTTTCCCGGTCCCCTATGCCAAAAGAAAACTCTATAAACGTGGCTGCAATTCTCAGACGCAGACCTAGTCGACAATGGACTTCCAGCGATTTCTTTGCAGAGGGGTCGAAATAAGGACCTCCATTCCCCGTGATTTGCGAATTAACGTCAACAGATGCCTTCTCATAAGTTCCACGTCGTTGGCCCCGGATTGCTCTAAGCACAGTCGCTGGTTCAGACACTCGTCACAGGATTTATTTCCTCGACGACGCGTTTCGGGTTATGTACGAGACTTGTCGAATTGGATTTGCGTCGAAAGGATCCTTGCTCAGACGTCAAGAACTTCTCGCTTCTCCACCTCTACTACGCGCACTCGTAATCCTGCCAACTTCAGGCGGTGATGCACCAACATACGTCTCGTACAATCCTCTTGACGATTCCATCCGAGTCCGTGTCTCCGACTTTGGACCCCGGATTTATCGTAGAGGAACACGCTTCTCTCTTACTGATACATCCTCTAAGCACGTCTTCGAATTCCTCCCACAGTCACCCGCCGAATAGAATTTTTTTCAGAATGATTGTGAAATTTTTCAATTTCACGCAACTGAAAATAATTTTTCCAAAACAATAGGAAATTTTTCTTTCGCCGAAAAAATTTAGCCACCTACTCGAATTTTTCCCCCGAAAGTGGGTAGGATTTCAGGGGTATGTGTATTGACCAAAAATGGTTGTAATTGATCCCCCTAGCTAAATATATTTTTTTTATACTGATTTGAAAATTTCTTTTTCGCCGAAAAATTTAGGCATCTACTCGAATTTTTTTCTCGAAAGTGGATAGGATTTCGGGGGTATGTGTATTAACCGAAAATGGTTATAATTGACTCCTCTAGCTACATATATTTTTTTTAGAATGATTTGATAATTTTTTTTTCGCCAAAAAATTTAGGCACCTTCTCGAATTTTTTTCTCAAAAATGGGTAGGATTTCAGGGGTATGTGTGTTGACCAAAAATGGTTGTAATTGATCCCCCTAGCTAAATATATTTTTTTTATACTGATTTGAAAATTTCTTTTTCGCCGAAAAATTTAGGCACCTTCTCGAATTTTTTTCTCAAAAATGGGTAGGATTTCAGGGGTATGTGTGTTGACCAAAAATGATTGTCATTGATCCCCCTAGCTAGAAATATTTTTTTTAGAATGATTTGAAAATTTATGTTTCCCCAAAAAATTTAGGTACCTACTCGAATTTTTTCCTCGAAAATGGATAGGATTTCAAGGGTATGTATATTAACCAAAAATGGTTGTAATTGACTCCCCTAGCTACATATATTTTTTTTAGAATGATTTGACAATTTTTTTTTCGCCGAAAAATTTAGGCACAGTAGAACATCTCTGTTTTGGTCAGACATGATACTTTCGGTAAGAAATTTTTTTTCTCGCAACTGCGTAGGATTTCGAGGGTATGTCTATTCACCAAAAATGATTATAATGGACCCCAACATTAGAAAATAATTTTTTCAGAACGATTTGAAATGTTTCAGTCGAAAAATTTCAGCTTTTCATTTTTAATAAATTTATTTGACGCTCTATGGGAACGTTCTCTAATACTTTTTTGTAGCTATCCATGAGCTCTGCTTCACAAATAAATTTCACTGAAACACACTCACTATTTAGGTCTCTATGGCAGTCAGATTGGTCCACGAAAGTCCATAAGGCATAACATCTAGTCGCATATACCTCTGTTGTATTAGGAAGAATATTCTCGCGTTACGGAAAGGGTCACGGCCCCCCGAAAAAAAGAGAGAACGGTAAGGGTGGAAAAAAAAAAGAAAATAAAAATAAAAAGCAGGACGAACGCGAGCGACAGGATGAGTGCAGAGAGGCAGGAACATAAAAAATGTTCGAGGATCACGAGCAATTTCCATCGAATACAGTGGGGAACGGGGTAATACGCCTGCAGGCAGATTTTATGCGGTGATAGAGTTCGACAGGTACGACCGTTTTGCAATATGTGCAGGCGCACGGCAGCCTGCCCGTCCGGGGCGATTTTCTACGCATTCTGATTTCCGTTCCGGCTGGGAAACTAACGCTTTTTCGACGGGTCATCGTCATTCCGTCGCCCGGCGTGCATTACCGCTCTTCGGAGCACTTTGCGCCCCGGCAAGTCTAATATTTTACTAGCGAAAGCACTTTCGCCCGGGCCCATTTCCACAAGCGTGCTAGTTTGTCGAGCCGCGCTACGGAAAATTGTACGCGCGAAAAAACCCACCGACTCGTAAAAATTGCATCCCCGTTGATTGTTTTTTTCTTTTTTTTTTTCTGTCGCGTGAAATCCAAAAGTACGATCATCGTCCGCGCAACAACGATCCGTTTTTATGGCGTCGAACTCGTGCTGGCTCGAAAAGCGGATAGTGGAAATTATAAGCACACCGTTTCGGTGCACGATACTTTCAAAAGTGTTTAAATTACAAACATTTGCTAGTGGACTCATCAGTAAGGCTTTCTAGCAGGCCCTGTCTTAGACGATTGGAATATTAGGAAGTCGTTCGAGCGCTTGTGAGAGCGCGAGCCCTCTGGTGGCGAGCATAGGAAGCAACGCCACATCGCCATGATCGTCGTCCATTAGATCATTGCATGTCTATCGTTTCTGTCTATCGTTAAGTGTTTTGGAGTTTATTATTTCGTATATCTCGTCAACAAAAAGTGCTAGTGATTTTTTGAGAGGCTTCTTGGAACGCCAACTTATCGAAAGAATTGTAATACGAGACCACCGGTTCGATTTTCCGTCGATTTTGTACACGGTCCGCATCCGCAAAGCCGATTAGCTCTCGTTGACTGTATATCCAAATTTCGGGACAGCTCATTTAACCGGCTTAATTGAAATCGTGTTAGTCTTGTTAAGCAGAGACTAATGCGACTATCAAAGCGAACGAAATTTCGCGAAATAACCTTTGTCGGGTAACGTCGGATACGTTTAATGTAATTGTTTTAATTTTCAATCCGTAATAACACGCGTCGAAGCTTCCTCTTTGCAATGGTTTTTGGTTTCGTGTCGATTCGAGCTTCAGTTTTTAAAATATTATCGTTTGAAGGAAGGTGTAATTTAAAAAATTTTTTAACTGTAGTATTTGTATAGTAGATGGAGAATTGCTGATTTGAGGGATCGTAATTGAATCGAATTCGTGCAAAGTAATTTATAAATGGATTAAATAGAAGTTGTGGACACGATCCTCGTGGCACACCGGGTATACCGGCGACCGGATTTGAGAGGACAGTATTGGAGTTGGACAGAAATGATCCACCGAATAGATAACTGGAAATTCGCGAGACTGTGTTGTTTCGAAAGCTCATGGTTCGGAGTTTGTTGATGAGAATCGTACTATTGGTAATATCGAAAGCCTTCTGGAAATCAATGTAGCTAGCCGTCGACTTGTTGTCTTTGTTCAATTGCGTTAGAGACGCGCCGATGCGGAAGCGCGAGGTTTGTCAAAATGGAGCCACGTCGATTACGATATTCGATATTAATATTGATATTTTAGAAACACCAGTTCCAAATCTAAAAATCAAAGCATACGTGGATAATTTATAAAATAGCAATGGAATCAAAACATTTCAATTTAATAGTGTCTTTAACCTCGAACTAGAAATCTAGAAACAGTAAAAATTATCCCAATTAATAATATTCTTCCGAACAATGAGAACAATTACATCGCGAAAGGAAAAATTACTGTTTCGAAAATATTTTCGGTTCGATGAGCTTTACGAGGAATTTCAAATGTTTGGACGACACATTTGACATCGAAAGAGGAATATTTACTGTTGTCGTGGATTAAAATCAGCAATTTTATTGTTAAAAATCTACAATGAATATCTCCGTAAATTGTTCATTCACACTTTGCGGAGGGAATATTACAAATCAGGATTTGTTTCAACTTTTTCGTTCGAAGGGGAAACAGGTTTTACTTTTACAAGGTAATTTAGTACAAATATATAATAAATATCATTATTATATTTAAAAATGATTTTACCAAACTATCGAAGGCGAGCAATTTCATCTGAGATTCGTTTTGAGTATCTTCGAGTCCCAAATTTGGTGTTAACTTCGCTTTTGTTGAAGCTCTGCGTTTAAATATGTATAAATATTCTCTTTCTCTCCCTCTGTGCATCATTTCTTTTATCCTCATTATATTTAACACTAGAAAGACTGAAACTTAGTATACTCATAATCAAAATGACTGCTTTTGACCAATATAGGTATAACACATATACCGGAAATGAAGGAGGGAGGAGGTAACTACAATTATTAATAAACGCATTTATATGTTGTACAAAAAGTCACAAAATTCTAAGAAATTGTGTTTCTAATTGAAATTAAAAAGCAGTCAAAATGACTTCCTTGGGCAATCTAGTGTTAAAAATGATTTTACCAAATTATCGAAGGCGAGTAATTTCATCTGAAATTCGTTTCGAGTATCTTCGAGCCCCAAATTTGGTGTTACCTTCGCTTTTGTTGAAGCTCTGCATTTAAATATGTATAAATATTCTCTTTCTCTCTCTCTCTCTCTCTGTGCATCGTTTCTTTTTCTATATAGACACACGTGCAAGCGTGCTAAACCACTTTGGACGTGATGCGTGCACCATGCGTTTGGCACGTACCATATGTCACGTGGAAACCGATGGCACCTCGGTTCGATCGATGGTACTAAAAACGTCGAGTGAGCTTGATGGTATTCCAACGTAAATAAATCATATTACCGCGCGATATTAATCTTGAATCTTTTATCCCGTCGCGCAATTTTCTATAATTTCAAATCGATTTCCTGTGTACCCTGTCCGCGGAACGTCTAATCGAATACGAACCTCGATGGTCGAATTACGTTTTCGATAACTGCCTCCCAACGACGATAAGAAATACTCAATCATACTACGAAAATTTATTACTATTTATTTGAAACACTAGATTTACGAAAACCATCAATTTTACGGGTGTCTGATTCCATATTTAAAATTGCGGAACGTGTAAATATTATTTTTTAACAACTCATGTTGAATTTAATATAATAATTAAAAGAAAAATATTATTTTAAAGTAATCGTCAACGTGAAAGGTATCAATAAATATACGTGCGATCAATGCTCGTAAATCTAGTGTTAAACACGAATGAGTCAAATTAAATATATTTTTATTTCCTTAACCCCTTGTTTTACCATTTAATTTCCAACTGTGCGTGACAAAAGCGACACCAAGGTTTGGCCCGGTAGACTTATCACGTCTCTGAGACGCCATTGTAAGCTAAGGGGTTAAAGAGAATAATCAAATTCTTACTCTTCGTTTACAGCAATTTTCACGTAACAAATTAATCGAGTATAATCGCTGTACTTGTACCAGGGAGAATTGTTTTTAACACCAATGTTAAAAGAATAATTCTAGCGTAGCTAGGTGAATGGAACGAAAGAACGAGAATTGTTCCTTTGTAAATATTACTTTGAATTAATATTACGATATTTCATTGTTCGTTCCTGCTTGTACAATAATGACCATTCACGCTATTTTGTGATATTTAAATTCTTCTAAGATTCGTGGTGTGTTTTGTCTGAAATGTAAGTTACAAGCAAATATTGCACGATAATAATTTCATACACAAGCGTAATATATCGTACATTACTTCGTTTTCAAAGTACTTCTGCAACCCAATCCAATCTAATCGAATAATGTGTCAAGCAGTAAACGAATAGGAAAAATTCATTTATTCAAAGTCCATGACCAGATCCCTAAACTCCATTTAGCAACGACCATTACTCGTAGCAGTCTCATCGAATGAAACAATTAAGCAAAGTATTTCTCAAACTATCCGAAAGTAACGCGCCATTACTCGAGCATTCTAACGGCGACGAGGTCAGGTTGGGGATTAAAGGAAAATCCCTAATACCGTTTTCCTCGCCATTAGAGGGTTTATTGATCCTGGGATTCTAATCCATTCCAACGAGAACGGTGCATCTATTCCACGCGCATTCGAAATGGAATGCCCGAGGAAATCGAACGAAGCATATTTTTGCGCGGAAACGCCGCGGACCCGGTGGCCCGAAATTCCCAAAACATGAAATGATAATCTCGCAATTTCGAATTTATTTATACCGTCCAGGTCCCTCGGGCTAAATACGCTATCACGCTTTAACTACTTTACACGGACGACTGATTTTTAGCAAAAGAGAGCAAACGCATATTCCACTGAAACGAAACAATAACAGATAGGTTTCGTTTGCATTCTGCTTTCTATTTTCGTTGTTCGAAACGACGGTTTCCATCGAATTTTTTTAGTTTCAATCAATCCTGAACCATAATCGTCACCCTCTCTCACACAGTGTTCCTTAAAAATTATATAAGAATAATGTTCATTCATTCATTATTAAACCCTTTAGTACAAAGATGTAAAATAAATTAATTTACAATATGTTGCAAGGATAATCTTAGACTTTCTAATGATTGTTCAATTAAATCTGTTTTAGTGTGTACAAAATTTGCATTACTAATCATTCTATTTACAGAATTCTGAGATCCATACGTAGTGCGGTAACTTTCAGAGTAAAATAAAAAGTGATTTCTTAAATATCTAGATTGAACAATTGAATAATTGTTGAACACGAAATATGACATATGTTAACTTAAGTTCTCTTTTACTTTGATTACACGTGTTAAGAACACTTTAACTTCGACAAATTATCGAGCAAAATATAAATTTAAGAGCCATTTGGTATAGCAACGGTTATTTTTTTCGCTTTTTTATTCGTGAGGATTTATATCGTGGAGGGATATTTCCGGAAACCGCGGGCCTGGGACTTGCCAAACACAACCGATTTGCATACTGGCCAACGAAATTGTCCCGGCAAACAGACGAGCGGCTGATGAACATATATTAATTTGCCGTGCAAACAGACGATCGCGGGAGAGGCTTAACTCGTTTCACCGGATCGACGATATATCCGGGCGCGGTCGCCGCGGGATGAATTTTTACGCGTCTTCCGTCCACCCGAGTATTTGCGTAAATCACGCGCCACCGTACACGCCGGGGTCACGCGTAAATATGCACGGAATCGCCGGGGAAACCTGTTTGCACCTCTACAGGCGATTCCATTGTAATCTTCCGAACGCGTCTACAGCATCTATCGAATGAGTCGAATCAAAGTTGTATCAAAATTTAACGTCAAACGCAATGTTATTGTTAATGGAATTATTTTTCTATTGTTAATGGAAACCTTTACAGATTCCAATTACGCCATAAAGGACATCGGGACATGTTTGTAAATGGAGCAATTTTTTTCATGAAAATTCTACAAATGGGAATTATCACATTAAAAATAATAAGTCTTCTATACTTAACTAAAAAGTGTCTGTAAAGAGAAAGGTGAATATAACATCTTCGTTACAGATAAACGATATTTAAAAAATGGATGAAGAGAAAAATTAGTACTACAAAAGTGTGTGAGTACAAAAATCAAAAATATAATACAGATACAACGTTGTTTATATATTCTATTAGCTCGGACCACGTAAAATTTTACACAAGATTTGAGAAATCTTCAACATTCCACTGTCGATTCGACGTGGGATACCTCGATATCGATGTATCAATAGAAAATATCAAGAGAACGATTTCACATAATATCCATTTCTTATGATATACATATAATCATCGAAATTGTTTTTCCAAGAAGTACCGAAAAATGGTCGTTTTACTTTACCATATAAATTGCATATGCAAAGCACCAGTGCACTCGTCGACGGTCGAATGCATACTGCGCGTCCGTGAGAAGTTGGCGAGTGAAAGTCACGCGAGTCTGATTGGTAGACCCTCCCCCACTCCAGCGTCGATTTGGGCGGAGCAAACGAAGCACCCCTGCGCCCCCTAACCCTTGTTTTGTCCCGCTATGCAACTTCTCGCGTATGCACAGTAGATGGATAGCTCGTTTCCATCGATCACACGGTTTCATATAACCGAGCCTCCTTGCCCGGGGCCTGCAGTCGGACGTCCGGCCGTCGGGGGCAGAAATTTCAAGTTTTTTTCATTGTTCGATTCCGTTCATCCCGCCCCCGACGAGATTTTCCAGTCTTGCGTGACGCCCGGGGAATGAAAGGATCAACGGAGCCGCGAGTGTTCTCGTTCGATGCCCGTTATTTATTACGCGAAAACGCCGCGCGACGGAATCGCGATAAATAACGGACCGCGCGCGCACCGCTGTCGTATTAATTCTTTCCATTCCGCGACCGGCGGCGCGCGATAATGGAGAAATAACGTCTGATAGTAAATCGGCCTGGCGTCGTAAAAATTGTATTTATCAAACGAAACACTCGAATCGAAACGCCCGGACGTAATTCCTTGCTATACGATCCCGGGAATCCGGGACTGATTTCTTTAATGGACTCGTACAGGGTTGCTCTGTTCCAAGAGAATTGTCTTGGAAAAATATAAATTATGTTTGAAGCGAAGAGATAACAGAAACGGGGAATAAAAATTAATTTTGAGTAACGCGGAATTAAAGAATAACGAGTCAATGCAAACTTTATTCGACAAATTGTAAAACGATCGTGTAGATCGAATATACAATGGCGTATGAAGCGAAGAGATGATAGAAACGGGGAATAAAAATTAATTTTGAGTAACGCGGAATTAAAGAATAACGAATAAACGCAAACTTTATTCGACAAATTGTAAAACGATTGTGTAGATCGAATATACAATGGCGTATGAAGCAAAGAGATAGTAGAAACGGGGAATAAAAATTAATTTTGAGTAACGTGGAACTAACACTAGAATTACCGATAATTATAGTGTGTTTATTTGTACCAAAGAAATTGAAACGATAGATACGCGAAGAAATATACAAATGCAATGGAAATAAGTGTTTATATATTCTCTCATAGAAAATTACGATAAATTTTTAAAAATTCAGTCGAGTAAATTTTTTACAATTTTTATTAGAAATTACGAATGGGTCATTTTGGCTGGTTTGATAGTTCCAGTGTTAAAGTATAACACAAATTATAAAACGATTCTATAGATCGAATGTACAATGGCGTATGAAGGGAAGAGATGATAGAAACGGGGAATAAAAATTAATTTCGAATAACGTGGAATTAAAGTAAAATGAAATTTAACGCAGAAGGTTCGTTACAAAGAGGTAATTCACTCTTTATAGAATTAGTAGGAGAATGGTTTCGGGACTTTTACACGTTGTGTATTGATAACAGGATTAAATTAGACTTGGAAAATGTAGATAATGGGTTTGTGATTTCATAATCGGTGGGGTTACGGGCGGGTTAATCCAATAAGCTCGATAAACACGGGCGCGTTCATCGGGAATTTCATCGATGTTTCCTTTTTCGTCGCCGGTAACGTAATTTGCTTAACCGCGCGTCCGACCGCGTTACAGGACCCGACTTTCATAAAAAAAAAAACTGCATTATCCGAAAATCGTTTCACCGCGAAAGTGAATGCGCGTACACGGCCGACACGCGTAATTCGTTCCCTTTCATCCGGGGAGCGCGGTTCACGGTACATTACCAGAAAATTCACTTATTTTACGTCACTCATTTTCGAATCCACATCCGTTGGATTTCCCTGCGATATACGCTTTCTCGCTTAAAATGTCCCTGACAACCTTCAACCCAAAGCAGTGAAGTTTCGCTCGTACCCGGAAAATCGAACAGAAACGAAAGTTTGTAATCGAATAATTTACAGAAAAATATGATCTACCTTTGCGTATTTAAAACAATTATAATTAAATAGTTTTACTGCAATAATCGAGGTCCCACCAGACTAATATTCTTGTCAAACGATTCACAAATATAGGCTTTGTGACAAAAGCAGCGGTGACAAGAGAAGATCGCGGGAACCCCCATGTGGTGAACATCGATCTTGGAGTATCGATCGTCCCATGAAAAAACAAAACACATTGGTTGACAACGAAACATTACATTCAGCTAGAACGTTTCTAAGTACTCGAATGGTAAAACTAAAAATATACAAAATAAAAGTAATCTCGATCTCTCCCTTCGAACGTGGAAACTACCGTATCGTCTGCCTGGTGCGACCCCCCGAATTCTCTAAAATATTTACCAGGTCGTCCCCGTTGAATTATCCATCGATTAAGGAACAAAATTTGAATCTTTCACGTCGTTTGTTGATAGTTTATTCAGGAGATCGGTGTACGCGGCGGTTACGCGTGTCATTCGCGTCGGGTTCCGCCTCTCGTTGCCTGTATCAATACGTAATGTATTTGCACTGGCGTCTACGCGTGTCCTGTATTTATGCGCGTATATATCCGTCGGAATATGTGAATCCACAGGTACAAACGCGCGTTCGCACCCATCCGACCGTGTGCACAAACACGAGACACGGGAGATCGCTCAGCCATAAACCATGGCGGTTTAGGTTATCGTCTGGCCGGATCTACCCGTCGGCAAACTGCTGCAATTTGGCTAACGCTCCTTGCCAGGCTGTGTGCGCTCGTGGAAATTGATAGGACCGAAACGACGCGCCTCTCTCTCCCCCCGCTCCACAGACTCCTCTGACCGCCCTCCAGGCTTTTTGTCAATATTTTTCCATCCAGATCGGATGATTAATGATCGAAATTCCGCCGGAAGACGGCCAGAGTCGTCCAACGCCCGTGTGTTCTCCAACAATCTGACGCGAGTCTGCGCCGAATATATTTACCGCTCGAGGACACCTTCCCCCTCCTCTCAGCGACGCGCTACCGCCCCCTCCTTATCCTCTCGATCTTACAAGGAGGGTCCAAAGACCATTTGGTCCAGATTTTCCACGTTGCTACGTTTCATTCCGTTTACGAAGATTACAAGATCAAAGAATTGACGATTTGTTGACCCTTTGCACTTCAGCAAAGAATTTATCGTTTTAATGTGATAAAATTGTAAGAAAAGATACGTTTGCTTGGAGTGTTTACGATCTATTTTGTAAACGTAGTTGAATCACTGCTGGAGGACTGATGAAAGTTCTATTTGATACGATCAATACATCCCAAATAATAATGCAAACTCATCCGAAGTTTACATTTATATCAACACTGATAAGAAGACCAACCAGTATCAGAAACTTTAATTAGTTGAAATATAGTGGCTAGACAGTGTATTAGAGTCCAACCATGAGCGGCCAAAACATTTGGCGCGATCGTTATTCCTACAGGCGGACATTTATCTTGATTAAGGCGACGTAAGGGGGACACTGGCGAGTAATCCACGCGAAATGTTACGCAGATTTCAACGAAATATCCCGCGTTGGCGGAGAATTTAACTGTTAGTATGAATTTGGTACTGATCGATGGAAGAATTATTTTAAAACTCGTGTTACGGTTCGAAGAGGTCTTCCCTTTGTTTTTGCTAATAATTTAGCATGAATTTTCATGCGCTGTAACGAGCGCTGACAAGGAAGCTCGCGCGTCTATTTCGCTGATGATTTTCCAATACGAGTAGAGCGCATTAAAGCGCAATAAAGTGCCGTGCGCGCTCGTTTGAATAAGCTTTCGTGCGGTCTAATCGTAATGGGTTAAATTTAATAGAGGCACGCGTAGTCGAGTATTTCCCTGGTATTTTCACTCGTGGCTCATACGTTGTTATCCGCGCTGTAAATTTATCTAAACATGCCCCGCCAAAATTTCCCTCGAACGTACCATTTCGAACGAAAGCAAATAATACATCAATTTGAATTTAATTGTCAGAGTTGAGAACACAATAGCGATACTACTTTTGTAGAATAAAATTTCTAACACGAAACTATTATCTCCACCCTTTGAACAGTGAAATTAAATTGCTCTTAAAATTGTAGCATCGAGAAGTTAAAATATAAAATGTACAAAATGAGACTCGATCGTTTATGGACATCTGTTTCTGCTTGAAAATATTAACAATAATTTAAAATAAATACAAGCTACATATTATCTGTCTGCTTGGAAATATTAGCAATAATTTAAAATAAATACAAGCTACATATTGTCTGCTTGGAAATATTAGCAATAATTTAAAATAAATACAAGTTACATATTATCTGTCTGCTTGGAAATATTAGCAATAATTTAAAATAAATACAAGCTACATATTGTCTGCTTGGAAATATTAGCAATAATTTAAAATAAATACAAGCTACATGTTTTCTGTCTGCTTGGAAATAATTTAAAATAAATAAATACATGCTCGTTAATTTTGTTGCATCAATTTTAAAGCACCCTCTTCACAACTTTAAGGGTTGAAATACGTGATCGATGATGTTTTTACAATTCTCCGGTATGTTTGCAACTCTATGGCGGATTCGGGTAACCGATCTCTCCGTGTCGTTTCCAGCGACAAAGGTCACAGCTTTTCTATCGTGCTGGAGTTGTTTCGCGAGTCAGTTCTGACAGACAACGAGAATGAAAATGTTTGTCGGTCCAGACAGAACGAACACACGGGTAAACGATAGCCGTCACGCACCGCCGTGCCTGGGAGCAAATTAAAAATCAATTTCAGGAGCGGGTAATTCGAAAGTGTTCCGACGGACAGAGGGGCGAGAGCCATTTCCTAAAAGTTTGCACGCCAGCTAGCTGGACCCTAGTCCGTCCCTGTATCGCGTGAAAAAGAATACTTTTCGACGCTACGATCGCGTATTTTTGCCAATGATTTAATTAAAAACTGTTTCGTCGCAAATTTCAAATTCCGTCTACGATTCGATCCTCTCGACGAACATTTATTTTTAGAACACTATTCGAGGAGTGATTTTGGGTACAAAAAGAAATCTTAATAGGAAAATAACATTTTTTTCAAAGTTTTCGTTCGAAGGTTTAGTTCCAGAATCAACTTTGAAAATTCATGGAATGTAGATGTAATGGGATACTATTTAAATATCGATGCAAGTGGAAATATCGAATAATAGTCGGACACATCGTTGCTGTATCGCGTAAAAAAATATTTCTCGGCGCTACGATCGCATATTTTTGTAGTTGAATGATTTAATTAAAAACTGCGTCTATGATTTGATCCTTTCGACGATAAATGTAAAGTGAATCCATCGATAGAACATTTAATCTTGGAACACTAAGGGGTGATTTTGGATGCAAAAATAAGTCTAGAAAGAAAAGTAACATTTTTTTGTTCGAAGGTCTCAGTTTTGAAAAGATTCATGGAACATAGATGTAATAGAATACTACTTAAATATCAACGCAAGTAGAAATATCGAATAATAGTCAGACGCCTCGTATTCTATCGCACAGGTGTCCAATAAAGTTTCAAATTCGTGTGCCTCGTAAGTCGAAGCTTTAAACTCAAATATAAACTATACACGAACAACACAATGTAATTAGAATTGTGTTTGCCAATGTTCAAAGACGAGATTAGGGAATCATTAATTGGAGGATAAAAGTGAAAATCTATTCTGGCAGTTTAAGAGAAATTCTGGCCAAATTCTCCAAATGGAAATAGAAAATACACGATTGAAAAAGCTTCCACTTCCAGATTTCTGTCCACGCGTGTAAATTTCAATGAAAATAGCTCGTTTGATCCCCAAGTTCTCGCTGAAATTCATCAGTCTCGACTTCGACGGCCACACTGTGAATGGTTTTCGAGCATAAACTGTCGCGTTGAAAAATGACGCGAGGCTATGCAACTCCAACCCGTTAGTCTTCGTTTTCCTGTTCGCGCGAAGGGACGTCGTCGTGGCTGCTTTCGACGGAAAGAATGGCGGCTTTGGAGTCGATTTCTCAGGTGCCTAAGCGCCCGTGGAACCTAACGGACGACGTAATCCTCGTTAGATCTCGAATACCCGGGTCCTTTCCGTCGTCGCGACCCTCGTGGAAGCCGCGGGTCCGAGAGAGAAAGGGTTGGATCGCGAGGAGCCGATCCACTGGGGGCGAGTTTAGTCGTCGGGGCTCTTGAAAGTCACTTAACTTAGATTGCACCGACGAAATGACTTTAGTTCTCCCGGAAAACTTCGTTCCGCCGGCGGAGCATTGCTTGAAAGCACCGAAAAAAGGGGCCAAACCGGAGGGGGTTGGGGGAGGAATGCACGGTGACAGAGAGCTCGCTGGTACAAGGAGGAGGAAAGAAGGGGGGGAGATCGACGAGGAAGAAGGGAATGCGGTGTACACGCCTTGGCCCGGAGCGTACTACCCCTCCAGGGGGATGAAAATACGAGTACACCTACGATTGATGCCACTCATCGTCTGGATTCGGCACGTATTTCTCGAGAAATTCGTACGGGAACACTGACTAGGTGGACCATTTCTATTTCTGGGGCATACGTAACTGGATAAATGTCGCGAAGTTGCATTTCGACGAACCTGTCACCGGAAAAACTGATTTTTACAGTCGAAAAAAGAACGAGAGAAACGACGTTCAAGGGGTTCTGGCTTTTGTGTTTTATTCTCGAGCACGCGTGAATCTTTAAACGGTTGGAGGCTTTTTCAAACCTCGAAACATGCATTTTTCTTCGTGACGAGACCGATGGCTCGCTCGTCCATTCGATGGTTTTGCATTTTTAACTTTGCTTCTGTCATTTCGAATATTTAAATATTTAAGAAAATATTCGTACAAAAGCGAGCTCTTACAGTGTTGGGTGAAACAGCAATTAGGAGCAATTGGGAATACGTAGCGAACAGGGTGGGGATCATTATGTGTAACGTATGTATTTGCATAAGTGTTCGGGTATTAAACAGCCAAGGCACCGAGGATTGCCCTCCGGGGGGCGTTTAACCGTCGTAAGTTGAGAAAAGCTGCAACTAGCACGCTTCCAGAGTATAAACACGAACATGCTTTATAACATAATCTTCGTGACACGGTAGCTGTTCGTACCGTATATGAAAATTTAAGTAATCTTCACGAGCGTTGAATATCGTCGAGACGAGTAGAGTTACAACGCGCGTTAGCGGGATCATGGACAGGTTACAACATTCCCGGAAGTGTTACAAAAGAGACTGCTACAAAAATTTCGAACTGGTCTACAAACTTTATAATTTTCTTCTTCTATGAATTCTTGATATTTTTCTTTTGATCAATTGTGTATTTTCTATTTCTATTTGGAGAATTATATTGTCAGTGATCAAACTCTTACAACATTCTATAACCTTACAATATTCTATTATTAATATTAGTCAAGACTGATGAATTCCAACGAGAACTCGAGTGTTTTCATACAGACTATTTATACCTATGAACAAAAGTCTGGTAGATATGAGAATTTGGCCAGAATTGCACTTAGAGTGCCAGAGTAGCTGATTTTCACTTTTATCGACCATGTAATAGTAAATAAATAATATTCCATCACTAAGTACACTTGAGAAATCGTCATACACAACCTGTTACTTTAATATTAAAAAGAAATGAATGGCCACAGAGTTTTCGATCGTTCGATTCAGCAGAAAATTGAAACGAGCTTGTCTTTTTAATAATGTATAAACGTATCGGATGCAGGGGCGTCGCTATTAGCGGAAACCCATTAAAAAACGCGTGGATATTCAACCGTAAGACCATCGACAGGGCAGAGACGGGCGACGGAGCCGTTTCGAGTGACGGTCGAGCCGAGATTGGCTCGATTTTCGAAGAGTCACGGACCGTCCGTCCGCTCGTAAATACAGTTATTTCACTTGTTCCTCTTTTCTGCAGAAAACTGACGCGCCAGAGTCGGGCGCGCATAGCCCTCCGTTATACGCGGACGAATAGAAGCGAATGAATCATGGAACCGTAAAGCGATATCGAATGCAATAGAGACTAAGTACATACAGGTGAGTAAATGGTGCTGTGTGCATAGCTGTTGACCACCAAAAACGGACGCCTCGCGCCGCAAATTGCTAAAGCAATTCCAACGATCGCGTTAACCGTACAATTCCCCGTTTCTGCCTCTCCGACTGTCTCTGTCTCTGTTTTTCTAACTGTCGTCCAGTCCCCCACCCACCCACCCCGTTCTTATTTCAATCGATGAACACGTTGCGTGCTCGAGTTCTTTCATTTTTGTCCGTTCGGTTCTTGCGAATAAAATTACCGTTCTTCCTCGAGCATTCGATCTATTTGACATGTAAAACTCATTTCCATTTGTCACGAGATAATTGTATTTCAGACGTAGATATACTCTGTATAGATCGATAATTCGTCGCGAATAACGAGCAGCTCGATTCCGTTTCTATTTAAGATGCACCCCTTTCGACGAGAACGTCCCCCGTAATTTTTTCGCCCCGCTGATCGATACTGTGCCAAGAATCGGGGGACAATCGAGGCTCGATGTGATTTGCACAGGTGCGCATTATTAAACTCGATCTCGTTCTCCACGACCATTGTTAATTCGACAATTATACGCGGCCAGTGACTCTCGTTACCGGTCACGCACAATTGCACCACACTTTCCATTAAAAATCTACGATACGAATTTATCGGGTTACTAAAGTTAAAACTATTCGTACGCAAATAACAAAGGACACGATTATATTTCAAATTAATTTTGTAAGAAATTGTTAGTATCGATTTCGAGAAATAACGTTGCAATTTGCAAATTGTGCTTCATCGTTTCGTTCGAACGAACGTAAAAGTTGAAAACGAATCGTGTATTTCGAATTTCGCCAAACTCGAGCTTCCTTTGCCCGAGTTCTTGACACTCCTATTAAACAATGGCCGTCTGTGTAATTCGTCGCGTTCCATTGTTCCCCGTCTCTCGGACTTTTTCTTTCCGTACCGCTCCTGCTGCGGACGATAACTGAATCCGTTCAACCCGTTGCAATTGTAACGAGACCTGTTAACGAGCGACACGCGCGAAAGCGCTCGTCAAAGGTACCGCTAAGTCCGCGCGTATTTTTAAGTTTCACGCGAAAAAGGAGAACGAATCAAAGCGGCGCGTATCGCTGCTCCCAGTTGGGAACATTGAACGATTGTTTTCTACATTTTCTGCCAGGGGAATTCCTAACGCGAACAATTTCCTACGCTCTAACATTTTTTAATATTTGTTATATATATAGGACCTGCAATGGGCTACAAAATAAAATAAAATATAATAGATACTTAATTTCGAGTACTACGAATTGACGATCTCACAATCAAACAATATTCGCAGAACAATGGACGATGTTTGTAAATTTTCTGCCAGGGAAATTGCAAATGCGAAGAATTTCCTACGATCTAGCATTTTTTAATGTTTGTAATATATATAGGATTTGCAATGGGCTATAAAATCAAATAAAATATAATAGAATATAATAAAATACTTAATTTCGAATACTACAAATCGACGATCTCACAATCAAACAATATTCGCTGTTGGGAACACTGAACGATTGTTTTGTAAATTTTCTGCTAGAGAAATTGCTAACTCGAAAAAGTTCCTACGCTCTAACATTTTTTAATATTTTTAATATATATAGGACCTGCAATGGGTTACAAAATAAAATAAAATATAATAGATACTTAATTTCGAATACTAAGAATCGACGATCTCGCAATCAAACAATATTCGCAGAACAATGGACGATGTTTGTAAATTTTCTGCCAGGGAAATTGCAAATGCGAAGAATTTCCTACGCTCTAACATATTTTGATGTTTGTAATATATGTAGGATCTGCAATGGGCTGCAAAATAAAATAAAATATAATAATTTCGAATACTACGAATCAACGATCTCAGAATCAAACAATATTTTGATATTTATAATATAAATACAATCTATAAAATACAAATACAGAAAATTTAACCTCGAATACCACGAATCGATGAACTCACGAAATTTTCATTCTGCTATTATTGCATCGATTGTACAATAATTAATAATACACTGAACCGAGCAATAGATAAGGCAAATACAACTTGTTAAAAATTGCAAAGGTTAGGAGAAATGCTTGCAAATAGAAAGTCAGCCGCCATTAAGCATTTAAATGTCCTTCCATCCTTCCTTAGTTGTTTATTTATCTCGTGATTAACCTTTAAAGGACATGCTACGCCGTAACGTACTTCCGGAAGTACCTTCCACGTGTTTCTACACGTACCATTACCGTGTCAATTCGATCGAATTCGTGAATGACGATCGCAATAACAGTATGATTTTACCGTATTAGAATGGTACACGATATAAATTCAAGTATACATTTACTGTAGAAAAACGAGGAACAGTCTGACAGAACTCACCCAAGAGCTTCATGACCTGGGACTGGCTGATAAAGATGTTCAAGTATCCATCGCTGCATCCGACCAGGACCAGAAGGATGAAGAACTTGCACCGCAACAGATTGCAATATCCAACACCCCACCTCATTGTCTCACATAATAACATCACTGTACCGTACCACTCGGCTTTCTCCCAATTCTAAACACGTGACAGCCAGTGGGAAATCCAGTCGATCGTCACCGCGCCAGCGAACTTCACACGTCCCCCTTTTACGCGCGAAATCATCGTTCGATAACGAACTTTGACCGCCGGACCCTCCGACGTTTCGCGAACGAACGGGTCACACGATTTTCTAAACCCACCCCTAACCTGACGCGTTAACGTCGAGCCAGTCGAGTAGTATAGATCATGGATCATCCATCGTGCAACGGAGTCTCGCGAGTGTCACATGGCGTGGTGGGCAAACGGGAGAAAAATAGACCTCGGTGGAACGCGGTTCGACGAACCCAACCGTCGTCAGCGTCAGAACGCAACTGACGACCGACGCTCGCGGACACGGAACGCGACACGCGACTCGCGCATGCGCACGCGTACGGGGTGCGACGCCGGACACGCAAACGGCTGACGAATCACTGGATAAAGCACGCCGCGCGTACGTATTGCGAATTGCGAATCGCGGTAAGTGTAAGTCACACCTTCGAATAGCCGATGCACCGCCGCGGGGACGGAAAAACGGACCAACTTCGCCTGGAAATCGCGGAAACTTTTGATACGGACGGGATGGAAGGTTCGGTTCGAGTTACTTCAACCCTTGAGTCGATTATTGGACCCTCCACAAGTTTATACTAATATTGTATGATATGTGTAAATATGAATTTGAAAATTAGTATTTTTTTTAATGCTTTGAAGGTAAACATTAAGTAAAATAATTCAATTGAGTTTCAGAGTCCACTTGAAAAGAAAATAATCAAGAATCGCTATCAGATCGTATTCCTTCGTACAAATTCGTATAAATTTTCGATCGTTCGAAATTTTAACGAAAGTCTGTGATTCGTTACTGGTGCAGGTTGAGAACTCTACCGCTAAAACGTACTGTTTTCCTTACACTCCGGCGACGTTCGCCACAAATGAAAGCCATTTAAACTTTCCACGCTTTCGCATAACGCATTTTGAAAGTTTGAATATTACAAAGTTACGCCCGGCGATACACAGCGAACTAATAATGGTATTTCTGGTAACTGAATGCGCTTAAACCGTCATTTTGATCACTGTAACTCTTTGATATTCGTACGGGACTTGAATTGTAAACTATCGAAGTTTCACCGGCTGAATTTAATTAACTACATCAGCGGAGGATCAAGGTTCTGGAAGTTAGCCATTGTCAGGAACCTTGAACGCGTCTATTTATAGCGTTTTAATACCTCACCCTCGATAGCAATTGACGTATCATAAACCTACGACACTCGTAGTTGATAGCCACACCGAATGTGGGACCTCGGTTTCCCCTCTACATTGTGGCTGAACCCGCCACAGTGGACTGGGGTGAACTTTCTTGGAAACTACCCTATAGTCTGAATTAATTTGCTAATCTGCCCGCCACCCGTATTTGACGGTTCTACGCTGTGCAAAATTAAAACGAACTCGGGTAGAACACGGATCAGCCGCTACTTGCACACGTTTCCGGTCCTCGTTTATTATTAGCGTTTGGCTGATCGTTGGCTGATCGAGAAGAAGATTAACGCGTGTTTAGATCCCCGCTTTAGTTTACAGGTTTCACGCGTTGCTATTAGGGATGATGACGAATATCAACATGGTAGGGGAACGAGTAAACTGTAAACTGTAACTCAAGGGCGGATAATACTAAACCTAGATTTACGTTTATGGTACAGCATCAAAGACTGAATGGTGAATTAAAGATATCAATCCTACTCCCATACCACCCTGTTATCATCTTTCCAGCACGATACACAGAGCAAGTCATCTAACTCGTAAACTGCCATCTGAAAAAATATTTAAAACAATTACTATGGTATAGAATATTATAAAATTTTTCAGTTTGTATGTTAGAAATATAAGAGTTCTTATTTCACATATCACTTAAATAATGCAAAACTAGTCATTTTGGTAGCCATAATGCTCTTAAAGCGACTTACAAATTTTTTCCAGTAGTAAGACTCGATATTAGTCGGACATCGTCGATAACTCTTGATTTAAAGCAGTTTGCAAGGTTATTACGATTGTTTTATATAGCAGAAATAGTAAGTAATTATCAGAGAAGGTTGTTTGTCGAAATTATTACACGTTCGCCGACTTAGAACCGCCCTTATCGATATTAAAGCCGCCACGAAATTGAAAGTTCATTTCCAATCGACTCTACGAGACACTCCTATCGAGTATTTGATTCTATGACGAATTCGCGGTAGTTTGAAAATGGTAAAATTTGATTAAAGTTTCATTAGAAGCGAATTTAAGATTTTTCCAGTAGTAAGACTCGATATTAGTCAGACATCGTCGATAACTCTTGATTCAAAGCAGTTTGCAACGTTATTACGATTGTTTTGTACAACAGAAACAGTAAGTAATCATCAGAGAAGGTTGTTTCTCGAAATTATTACACGTTCGCCGACTTAGAACCGCCCTTATCGATATTAAAGCCGCCACGAAATTGAAAGTTCATTTTCCAATCGACTCTACGAGACACTCCTATCGAGTCTTTGATTCTCCGTCGACGATCCGATGGAGAACGCGCGGCAGTTTGAAAATGGTAGAATTTAATTAAAGTCTTTTCTCTTTCTAGCCATTAAATCCTCTGCTCTCCGCCCCTCGCCCCGGTCAGTGTTTCCCTTTTCTACTCCCCTTTCAATTCGCGCGTATCCCTCGCTCTTTCGCGGCACGGCTGCGCGAACACCATGCACAGTTTGCAACTAGGATCCACGATTTGATCTTCGTCGGTTTAACTTTCATGGGGTAGTCGCGTTCTCCGTCCACGAAACGGGACTTTAATTATACCACGGGGTTAATTAATTCCGTCAAATCCTGCGAAACGAGCCTTCGGCGTTCTCTTCACTTTTTCTCCCCTGTCTGCCCGCCGGTGGCCGAGCTTCGAATGCAAAATTTATCCCCCCGATATACACCCCGACCCTCGACGCACCCCGTCGAAACCCAATGTTTGTTGTGTTTTAATCGGTTTTCAAGCGCGTTGTAAAATTTTAGCAAAATTTAGTGGGATTTGTTTTCTTCGAACAACAAGCTAAAAAAATTATTAAATCCCCGTTATAACTGAATTAGTGGCATATTAGAACGTATAGATAACTAGAAATAGGGCAATAATATCGAATAATGAAACTTAGCTGAACCTCGAATAGGTTAAACTTCTATTGAATCAGGAGGATTCGTAAATTGTAGATCACTGTTTAGTAAACTTTCAGTTTCCGTCGAATGTACAAATAAATTTATCGCGTGCAGCAATTTCGGACGTTAAATTGCTTTCGAATTCGGATATCTCCTTATTTATTCGAATTGAACGGAGTACGTGTGCAGCAGAACGGAAGTTTAATTATACGGGTGGAATTAATTAACTCCGTGAAATCTCGCGGAACACATCCGGGGTTGATCGGGATCGGACGGCAACTAATTAATGGTAAATCTACCTTTTTTTCGTCGAATTTTATAGCGCCGTGTGGCACACAATTTAGAAACGAAACAGCGACAGAAAGTTTCTTGGATTTCTAAAATTCTAGAAAAACTTTTACAATTTCTTTCGAGAAAATAACTATTTATTTTAGCTTGTTGCTAAAATTGTGGATATCAGAGTTACATTTCTTAGCAATATCGTCTGATGTATAGACGCGGTGTCGAGAAATTGTTTTACAGGATAATATCTCGGAATAATTCGCGTTTCGTGCCGCGTACCGGATCCGGCCATCTCGTGCGCCTGTAAAATGACATTATACGGCTCGGTTGTCAATTAACCAAGCGGAAAACTTTTATCGATATCCCCTGGCGTTCGCGCGATCGAGCTTTTCGCGACGAGAACGATATTGTTCGAACGAACGCCTGCGAAAGCCACCGTGTCGCGCATGCGCGTAGGCAGTTTGAATCGAGGCGACGCGCGCACACTGGAATCCCGCGAATATGTGCAAAGCCGTTAGAGTGGATGTAGTCAAATCCATTAAATATTTGAACGGAGGAAAGAAACGAGGGAAGGATGATCCCCGAAGGAAGTCTCCCCCGGGCTCTTAGGCACCATACAGTATATGTATACCCGGGTATCTCTATTAATATTTACATTTACATTTCTTCATCGCCGTTCCTCTTATTTCAACTTGATACCGCTGCAGCTTTTAGTACATTGACTTGAGTTATCGCTTCCTGCGCTCGCCGGGGCTCCCTTTTTTGACGTATTCCGGTGGCAAATATTCTTTGTCGGGGGCACACGCTGTCCCAGCTCGTCTAAATCGCGCGGCCAGGACAGAGGTAGCATCTAAATGAAAAAATTATTTAAATAAAGGGTCGTGTAAAATGTCGCGCGCTCGTACGACGCGCTAAAGAAACGTCCGCGAACAGCCTCGGATTAAGATTTCTCTCGTGGTCGTCGAACGAACTATTCGGACTTTTTTTTATGAGAAAAGCGACGACAATAACATTTTAATGTCAACCCTTTGCTCTACAAGAATTCATTTTAATAAAAGCAACTGTATTCGGCTACTCGAATACAATTTTTGCAACGCCATTTTGAGGAATATTAAAATTGTCCATAATTTGTACAGTTCTTCAATCGTGTTGTTAAACAATATACCATATCGTTGTGGTATTAATTATGTACGAATATTAAACAGTTTATTATACAGTTTATTATACAGTTTATTATACGAATATTATACAGAATATTATTCAGTTTATAACGTATTAAAATTCTTCAAAAGTGTCAAAGAAAGAGCGAGAAGGTTTGAAAAATTAATTTATCAGCGTATAATACGGTTCTGAGAAATAGTAAACACGCGATATTTGGAGAAAGATAATTCCTTCGAGTAACTACTCGATTTTATTTGTAGGTACGGTGTCTGGAAGAGCGAGATCGTCGAGGACGGCGTGGAAATGGTAAAACATTATCGTCGAGTGCAATTAATTAACCGTTCGGTAGTACGAAAATGCACGGGAGTGAAAATTTTTAACGTCTGGCGATAAAGACGGGGCCTGGAAGTGAGTGTCGTGCATTAGAAAGCCCGAGAGACGAGGGTTGTTCTCTGTCTCGCGTCTCTGCGGGGAACAGTAACGATCCGACACGTCGGTAATGAAAAGCCCGAATACAATTAGCGGTGAATTTATTTAATTAACGATCACGAGGACACCCGGGCGAAACTGACGCCGGCGGACAGAACGAATGAACAAATATCTATATCGAAGAAGCAGCCAGCGTGGGACTAACGAGGTCCTCGAGACACGGGCCTCCCTCCAATCAGCCAGATCATTAACTCTGATAATTAATAATGATTGGAAATCGATCGCTGGTAACTCGTCCTCGATTGTTTCGGGCTCGTTCGCGAATGATTGTACTTTTAGAAGTTTCCTCAAACGAAATCGGCATTAGAGTGCCATTTTCTCGTTCCTATTCGAAATATTATATCGCAAATCATTGAGAAAATTAATTAACCGTGCCAGAAAAACGAGAGCTTCTCAATTTTTCTAAGGAAATTTTTCTGTAATTATTTACGTTTTCGAATAATTTTAGTCGAGCGATCGAGACAACGCTTTTGTTATTGCATCGTAGCTAGAGTGCCATTTTCTCGATCTTATTCACAATATTATACTGTAAATGATCGAGAAAATAAATTCCCTGCGGCGAAAAAATTAGAGCTTCTCAATTTTTCCAGGGAAAAATTATGGAAGCAAATTCTGCAATTATTTACGTTTTCGAATAACTCGAGCGATCGAGACAACGCTTTTGTTATTGCATAGTAGCGTTTATATCGTAGCTAGAGTGCTATCTAGTTCCTATTCACAATATTATACAAAAAATTAGAGTTTCTCAATTTTTGCGTGAAACAAAATTTTCTATAATTATTTACGTTCGAGCAATTAAGATCACGCTTTTTTTATTGATTCATGTCATTTATATCGTAACGTTTGTATCGCGAAAACAAATTTTCGAATTATATTCGAGGCGGTACGGGCATTCGGAGCATGCAAACGACAAATTGCAAATGGTAATTGCTTCTGAGTAAATAAATAAATAAGCGAGCAATCGGCATCAACATGCCGGGCAAACAGGAAGAATAGAATCGATGGCCGACGCTGAAACACGCGAGCAATTCATTTAAATCATTCAAAGCACTTTCGAACGTTTTCTCCTGAAAACGTGATCTAACGCTGCCGAGCTCGCAAACGGAAAATTCTATTTGAGAATAATTCCGCGCCTCGATTGTCCGTCTGGCGCGTTAAAAGTAATTAAAAGGCACGAAAAAGCGCCTGGTCCGTGTTTCGTACAATTTGGCAACTTTTAAGGATCCTCCCTAATAACATTTAGATTTCTGCGTCGAAGCAAATGTTTCCCCGTCAAAGAAAATTCTTTCTACGTAGTTCTACGTAGCCTTTAACTGCGTACAAATAAAATATTTAACGAAAATTCATTTCGTTATCCCTCCAAGTATCACAGAATATATTCGTGCATTTGAAAAGTACGTTTAATGAAATCTGCTAATGTTGAAACATTGACTTCAAAGTTTTCCTGTTTTTTTCTAAGTATAGAGATTTTTGATAGTTGTATGATAGTGTTTGGAGTTTGAATAAATGGTGGGAGGTGTATAGAGATTTGTTATAGTTGTATGATAGTGTATATAGGAGTATAGAGATTTTTGACAGTTGTATGATAGTGTTTGGAGTTCGAATAAATGGTGGGAGGTGTATAGAGATATTTGATAGTTGTATGATAGTGTATATAAGAGTATAGAGATTTCTGATAGTTGTATGATAGTGTATATAGGAGTATAGAGATTTTTTATAGTTGTATGATAGTGTATATAAGAGTATAGAGATTTCTGATAGTTGTATGATAGTGTATATAGGAGTATAGAGATTTTTTATAGTTGTATGATAGTGTTTGGAGTTTGAATAAATGGTGAGAGGTGTATAGAGATTTTTGATAGTTGTATGATAGTGTATATAGGAGTATAGAGATTATTGATAGTTGTATGATAGTGTTTCGAGTTTGAATAAATAGTGGGAGGTGTATAAAGATTTGTTATAGTTGTATGAAAGTGTATATAGGAGTATAGAGATTTTTGACAGTTGTATGATAGTGTTTGGAGTTTGAATAAATGGTGGGAGGTGTGTAGAGATTTTTGATAGTTGTATGATAGTATATATAGGAGTATAGAGATTTTTGATAGTTGTATGATAGTATATATAGGAGTATAGAGATTTTTGATAGTTGTATGATAGTGTATATAGGAGTATAGAGATTTCTGACAGTTGTATGATAGTGTTTGGAGTTTGAATGAATGGTGGGAGGTGTCAGTGGGGTCAGTGGAGCGATCAGTGGGAGAAAATGAGCTTGAAGGAGAGTTTTGGAGATTTTTTGGCGAGCAGTGAGCCAGACCAGGGACTTCGTACTGTCGTATAAGCGGCTAGTTTTCGACGAGGATACGATGATGTTACCACGGTTCGATAGGGGAGCGTTGTACACTGACGTGTATCGACTCGATCGATATTTGCCGAGACATAACTCGATAGAATATCGAATGAACGCTTCAAGCCCCACAGGATTGCGAGTCTCCCCTTAGTAATGAGTCAACCTCACGGAATTGTCCCGCGAGCGACGACTATTTTTCACGGCAGAACTTATGGTTCCGAATACAGTGCCGTGCAAAACTTTACGGACGCTTAAGTTCCCCGTTACCTTTTCAACGATCGAGCCTCAAATATATTTTCTCTATTTTCAAATATTAAATTGTGGACCACAAAACATTGGACCCACGGAACTCGATTTCAAGGATTTTAAATTCAAAGTTATGGAACTCATAAATATTGTTAAGCTAATATTAACTTCTTTCGAGTTTTACTGATGTTGGTTAACACTTTCTTTATTGATACCTTTCATGTTGACGATTACCTTAAAATACGATTTTTCTTTTAATTAGAATACGTATTCATGCCATTACATCAATAAAATTCAATATAAGTTGTTAAAATGTAATATTTACGTGTTCTGCAATTTTAAATATGGAATTTTCGTCGTTCGAGAATTTTTAAATATTACAATTCTGAAACTAAGTATATTTGTTACAGAAGTACTGTGTTCTTTAAAGTAAGATTGAGCTGTTTGGAACTAGTATCGAAGGTCTCGTTGCAATCAGTATTCGCGGCTCGATTGAAACATTACTATGAATATAAAGTATCCATCACCATATAAATTAAAATTATACATCCAGAACGAAAATTGTTATTAAACGCCGCAATAAAAACTGTTATAAAGGGTGGGACGAGGTTTTTACATGCTCTCGTTCGAATAGAGGGAATTGGAAATATGGAAATCTTACTATAAAGGGAGCAGGAGGGGGCTGCCACTACGACTGGCAAATCGAACGCATTAAAAGTCCATTATCGGTCTCTCCACAGAGAGAACAAGGGTGCTCGGGGAAGGGGAGAAAGAGGCTGACAGAAAGGGGATGCAAAGGAGAATATAACGAGAGAATTAACACTCTTCTGCTTGTTGACCCTTGACTCCCCTTCTCCGACACGACACACGCGAATCCACGCGTCCACGTCAATGTTTACCTAAAATATTATTCCGCAATTGATATCTCCACGTTCGATACTTAAATTCTTCCAAAGAAATTTCGTTAATTCATTAGAAACAAAAGAATTCATTTTAAAAGTAAAATAAAATTTGCAATAGAGAATTTTCACACTTTATTCTTAAAATTCATAATTCTGACGGGCCAGGAAAGCGTCAGTTTTCGTTGGACGATTTTCCAAAGTTGAGAAAACGCGTCAAGGAAGCGAAAGACGAGTGCTCGTATCGATTATTATCGATATTATTCTGCAATTGATATCTCCACGTTCGATACTTAAATTCTTCGAAAGAAATTTCGTTAATTCATTACAAACAAAAGAATTCATTTTAAAAGTAAAATAAAATTTGCAATAGAGAATTTTCACACTTTATTCTTAAAATTCATAATTCTGACGGACGAGGAAAGCGTCAGTTTTCGTTGGACGATTTTCCAAAGTTGAGAAAACGCGTCAAGGAAGCGAAAGACGAGTGCTCGTATCGATTATTATCGATATTATTCTGCAATTGATATCTCCACGTTCGATACTTAAATTCTTCCAAAGAAATTTCGTTAATTCATTAGAAACAAAAGAATTCATTTTAAAAGTAAAATAAAATTTGCAATAGAGAATTTTCACACTTTATTCTTAAAATTCATAATTCTGACGGGCCAGGAAAGCGTCAGTTTTCGTTGGACGATTTTCCAAAGTTGAGAAAACGCGTCAAGGAAGCGAAAGACGAGTGCTCGTATCGATTATTATCGATATTATTCTGCAATTGATATCTCCATGTTCGATACTTAAATTCTTCCAAAGAAATTTCGTTAATTCATTAGAAACAAAAGAATTCATTTTAAAAGTAAAATAAAATTTGCAACAGAGAATTTTCACACTTTATTCTTAAAATTCATAATTCTGACGGACGAGGAAAGCGTCAGTTTTCGTTGGACGATTTTCCAAAGTTGAGAAAACGCGTCAAGGAAGCGAAAGACGAGTGCTCGTATCAATTATTATCGATATTATTCTGCAATTGATATCTCCACGTTCGATACTTAAATTCTTCGAAAGAAATTTCGTTAATTCATTACAAACAAAAGAATTCATTTTAAAAGTAAAATAAAATTTGCAATAGAGAATTTTCACACTTTATTCTTAAAATTCATAATTCTGACGGACGAGGAAAGCGTCAGTTTTCGTTGGACGATTTTCCAAAGTTGAGAAAACGCGTCAAGGAAGCGAAAGACGAGTGCTCGTATCAATTATTATCGATATTATTCTGCAATTGATATCTCCACGTTCGATACTTAAATTCTTCGAAAGAAATTTCGTTAATTCATTACAAACAAAAGAATTCATTTTAAAAGTAAAATAAAATTTGCAATAGAGAATTTTCACACTTTATTCTTAAAATTCATAATTCTGACGGACGAGGAAAGCGTCAGTTTTCGTTGGACGATTTTCCAAAGTTGAGAAAACGCGTCAAGGAAGCGAAAGACGAGTGCTCGTATCGATTATTATCGATATTATTCTGCAATTGATATCTCCACGTTCGATACTTAAATTCTTCCAAAGAAATTTCGTTAATTCATTAGAAACAAAAGAATTCATTTTAAAAGTAAAATAAAATTTGCAACAGAGAATTTTCACACTTTATTCTTAAAATTCATAATTCTGACGGACGAGGAAAGCGTCAGTTTTCGTTGGACGATTTTCCAAAGTTGAGAAAACGCGTCAAGGAAGCGAAGGACGAATGCTCGTATCGATTCTCGCGGGCAAACTATCAAACTTTCGAGGAAAATTTCAATTTTCGAGTTCGCCAAGTTTCCTCGTTAAACGATAAAGTAATCTTTGTATTGTCCCGATGAAAATGACGGTGTCGAAAGTTTGACGGGGAAGGTGTGGCCCGCGAAGGTGCGCGAGATATTGTCCAGCGAAATTTTTCCCTCGCCGAGAGACTTTCTGGCGAGGCATTCGACCCCGGCGGTGCACTTTGAAATATTAAATTCGAACCCTGGCGGTCTCCTGATTATGTATCCGTAACCTCGTCGATGGACTGCGATGTTGGCTTCGTATCAGAAAATTGAAAAGCCGCCTACGTGATTAATCACACCGGAGGACACAGGTTGCCACGGGTCGCGACTTAATAATCGAATTTAACAATCGTGATTAAACGTCGAACGTCATTCTCATCGACGATAAAAATTAGATCCCCCCAAACGCTGTTTCTACTTTGCCCTTTGACATATTCGAGAGAGAAGACGTGCAATTTTCTAAGATATCTTCTTCTAGAATTGCTCGATCGATCGTTCGAAGATTTCAAGGAGCATCCAACTCAATTATTTTGGAATTATCACCGAGCCACTCGAGCTACAAGCAACCATTAACAGACTGAATAATGTTATCGATATCATTTTCCAGTAAACAGCGTCTTACGGAAAAAGAAATTAACTCCATCAAGAGAATACACGGGCAATGGAAAACTGTTTTCCAGGCAATACATTACGGAGCATTATACGAGCTATAATATAACAGTATTTCTCCGAGGATAACGATTCGCATTAAACGAACATCGCTATTAGGGACAAACATGTTTCGTCTCTTTATCGACGTGTTCTCAACGCGTCATTATGCACGGAACTCGAAAGAGACAGGTTAAATATTTAAACGTGTACAGAGCGCTTACAACAAGTAAATAAATCTGTTTGAAAGGCAACCACCGTGTCTAATAAATATGATAATACCACGTGGAACGTAATGGAAGAATTATACGGCCAAGGAACGAGAAAGAATTATATTTTTCGTCCCCCCGGAATGTTTCACGCGAAGAGTAAAAATTGTCAAACGAATAATAACATATTTTAACCGGGTATTTAAGGAATATTAAATTATATTTTCGAAGCTTTCGAAATTCGAGCTCCGAAGACTTTTCACTCGACCTGTACCCCAGAGTGACGCATATTCGTTTTAATACAGAGATCTCCGGGTGCATTAATTAAGGGTCTGCTTTCTCGTAAATTATCGTAGATAACTGTACACGTGATAACTCGCAGTAAGCAGAACAGAGCTAATCCAGAAGCGTGGCGTTAAGTCATGCGGTGGCATTTCCTTTATACCCCTTCCAGATAAAATGCTACAAGTTTCTGTCGCGAGAACACGCGCAGGGCTTTTGACAATATACTCACAGTCCAGATATTATTAATGTTGGAACGCATTTTTATCCGGATAACGCGTGCAAAATAACGAGCAACGCCTGGGTCAGAAAACCTGCTTCAGAAAATATTTAAGAACCAACAACGAAACGAAATATATATATATATATATATATTAGAACCAATATAACTTTATTAACACAACGAAAATATATATATATATATATATACAGACCTAACCCAGACCTAACCCAGACCTAACCCAGACCTAACCAAGACCTAACCCAGACCTAACCCAGACCTAACTCAGACTTATTCCAGACCTAACCCAGACCTAACCCAGACCTAACCCAGACCTAACCCAGACCTAACCAAGACCTAACCCAGACCTAATCCAGACTTATTCCAGACCTAACCCAGACCTAACCCAGACCTAACCCAGACCTAACCAAGACCTAACCCAGACCTAACCAAGACCTAACCCAGACCTAACCCAGACTTATTCCAGACCTAACCCAGACCTAACCCAGACCTAACCCAGACCTAACCCAGACTTATTTCAGACCTAACCCAGACCTAACCCAGACCTAACCCAAACCTAACCCAGACCTAACCCCTGTTATCAGCGATGAATTGGTCTGGGTTAGGTCTGGAATATGTCTGAATTAAGTCTGGGTTAGGTCTGGGTTAGGTCTGGATTAAGTCTGAATTAAGTCTGGGTTAGGTCTGGGTTAGGTCTGGGTTAGGTCTGGGTTAGGTCTGGGTTAGGTCTGGAATAAGTCTGAATTAAGTCTGGGTTAGGTCTGGGTTAGGTCTGGATTAAGTCTGAATTAAGTCTGGGTTAGGTCTGGGTTAGGTCTGGGTTAGGTCTGGGTTAGGTCTGGGTTAGATCCTTTCAGAAAGAGAGGCGAAAAAGTTACGTCACCCTTGTGACGTTTTATAGCGACTGAATTACGGAGAAGAAAATATAAATCTCCAACATGTTCAACACTCACCATTAGTGCATGATGAATGTCAACATTTACCGGTGTAAGTCAGAAATAAGGGTGTTTAGCAAATATTTCGGACATACACTAAGCGACTATGTGAATGTTGACATTCACCGGTGAAAGTCGACATTCTCCAGATTTCGGTGTTTCACTGTAACATATATATATTTATGTGAAGCAACGTCTGTGACAAATGAGTAAATGTGGAACAAATGATTTGTGTGTAAAAGGTAAACAGCTAGATGAGTAATTAGATAAATAAGAAGGGTATGTAAAATAGCTGAGAGAGTCGATAATAACGTTAATGAAAGAAAGAGTGACCATTATTATAACACCCTTATATTTATTAGTATCGAGACTTGATGGAGTGAATGAATATCGGGACACTGGTAAAAGGTAAACAGCTAGATGAGTAATTAGATAAATAAAAAGAAAGAGTGAGCATTATTATAACGCCCTCATATTTATTAGTATCGAGACTCGATCGAGCGAATGAAGATCGAGAGACAGTGAAGATCGCGGCTATAAGAGCGGTAATAAAAATTGGTTGGATCGTCGATTAAGTGGAGCCAGCCGGTAAATTGTAATCGACGCGTTTTCGACGTGTTCGATCGGGGAGTCCCCTAGCGACGAAACAGAAGAAAATCGCCGGTCGAGCCCCAAATTCGTGCAACGCGTGGGTCATGGCAAGCTGTTCGCTCGGTTATAAGGACCAAAGTAGAGCACACGCTTCGATTGGAATGCTGTCTGTTAAAGATAAGGGTAGCCACCCCACCGACCGAAAGGATCCTACAATATGCTAGACACCGCACTGTCACGTACCGGGTGTACGTTTCCCAACAACTGCTTGAAATGTGCTCGTTAAACGCAACGACGGTATCGTTTCTACGAATATACTAATCCGACGCACCTGCGCCGCGCTTTGCCGCTGGCCTGCATCGATATCGTTAACGAAATCGGAAATAAATCGACGAAATTGCAGCTACGCGACTCCCACGAATCCTAGAAAACATTTTTTAGAAATTCAAAAACGCATCTAGTCGTGTAAAAAAATGTCCTCTTTACTTGGAAATACAATGGTTCGATTTTTGTTATTAAATCTGTACGATTCAAAAAATATTTACAACTGTATTAGCCAACGAAACAGAATATACAGAGAACAATATTGATCCTTTTATTTCGTTTCAAAAGCTACAACGTTTTTTATTTGAAATTTTCGGCTCTTGGAATGATATATTGTTTACTTTGTGTATCGAAATAATTCTCACGTTGTATATTGATTTAATAAAAAAGTATTCGTATGTATTTGTTACCGGAACAGTTTTTGTACGGATCAATGATTGTCAAGAGTTTTAGAAAAATAATATAGCATGGAAAACTGCATTGGATGATATTAAAGTATTTCGAAAATAATAATTAATTAAACCAGTTAATTGGAAGTTTCCGTTATTTCCGCGAACACGGTGCATCTTTGGCGACGATAGTTCGGAATATGCGTAACAATGTGCAGAGCAAACATTTAACGAGCCATCAATGCGTGTATTCTATAACTTTGAAGCTATTTACCTTCGTCGGTGTTTGCAGCGGAAGAATATTTGCATTGTTCATTTATCGATAGTGGTATAAACACAAACATGTATACGCGTAGCAAACAATATATCCAACGAACACCGACGATACACTCGTAACGGTGTGTTCTTATTAATGCAACATTGGCACATGTCGCGTGTGCGGAGCAATTAACAAAGCAATTTGCATATTCTCCGGAAAACATGGCGGAGATATTTCAGAGAATATTCCTACCACGGGAATCCGGGGAAACGCGAACCTGTTATAACTATTGCAAACAAGCAAAAGTAAATTCTTGATATACCCAACTGGAACCTCCGCCAATTAAAATTTGACGTTTCGATTTACACCATTGCATTCTGAACGTTTCAAAATTATTTTGAAAATTCTTGATCCGTAGAAACAGAGGCTGAAATGATTTTTTTTAAGTCGAGACGAGGGGTTGAAGGGCTGTAAGGGGGAATAAGGGCTGTTTCGGGGGGGGGGTGAATTCCGCGGTAGTTTTTGTTTCGTAGAAAGGGTGGCTGTCAAGGTTCGGAGGGCTTGTAAATCACCCTGTAGAGACGCGTACGCGTAGAGAGGAGGGCAGGTCGAAGGGCGGAGGCCTTATCACTTCGCGCCACGTTGACTGAACGACGAAATACGATTCCGCACTTTGTTTCCGCGCGCCGCGGCTGATAATTGCACGGAAGCGAGAGGTATTGCGTCGCCTAGATTACGTTCGGTCGGTGCCTTCTTTGAGACCGGGCACGAATAGCCCGCGGGGCTCACAGACGAGGAAATTTGAAGGCGATGAGCACGAATAATCACTTCGCCAAACCACCCCCAAACGAACGGACGCGACGCTTATACAGGCCGCTACGCCATTGGTGATTCGAAACCAACCAAATCACTCACCAATTACAAACTTTACACTTTTCCTGCCTCTTTGCAAATTCAACAACAACTGTCGACCATCACGACTATCTAGTACTCGATTTTTTGATAAGTTTCTCAATTTTTTTCCACGCAGTGTACTTTGGGTCGTTTCGTTGCAAAACTCTTCGTCAAGATCCATTTTTAATTTCAATTATTTCATCGATATTCAAGATTCTATTATTTGTATTGAAGATTGTTTCGAAAAATCCGAGAAAAATATATTTAGAATTCAAGTTCACCATGCAATGAATTTTTAGGTGAAATTCGGTCTTTTTTCAAGTTTGACAACAATATATCGACTATCAGAGCAATCCAGTATTTTCAATTTCAATGATTTCATCGATATTCAAGATTCTATTATTCTTATCAAGAAGATTGTTTTGAAAAATTCGGGAAAAATATATTTAGAATTCAAGTTTATCATACAATGAATTTTTAGTTGAAATCCTATCTCTTTTCGAATATGACAACAATATATCGACTATCAGAGCAATCCAGTATTTTCAATTTCAATGATTTCATCGATATTCAAGATTCTATTATTATTATCAAAGATTGTATGGAAAAATCCAGGAAAAATATATTTAGAATTCAAGTTCACAACTGTCGACCATCACGACTATTCAGTATTCAATTATTCAATAAGTTTGTCAATTTTTTTGCACGCAGTATACTTTGGGTCGTTTCATTGCAAAACTCTTCGTCAAAATCCATTTTTAATTGCAATAATTTCATCGATATTCGAGATTCTATTTATCAAAGATTGTCTTGAAAAATATATTTAGGATTCAAGTTCACCATGCAATGAATTTTTAGTTGAAATTTGGTCTCTTTTCGAATATGACAACAATATATCGACTATCACGGCAATCTAGTATTTTCAATTTCAATGATTTCATCGATATTCAAGATTCTATTATTCTTATCAAGAAGATTGTTTTGAAAAATTCGGGAAAAATATATTTAGAATTCAAGTTCACCATGCAATGAATTTTTAGTTGAAATTCGGTCTCTTTTCAAGTATGACAACAATATATCGACTATCACACAAATCCAATATTTTCAATTTCAATGATTTCATCGCCACACACGATTCTATTAATTCTTATCAAAAACCTTCTTGAAAAAATATATTTATTAGGTGTGTTTCCAAAAATCTAATCCTTCTTAAAAAATTACATATTGCACATTAATCTTCCAAATATTTTGTCCCATCTTGCACGACTAGAAAGAGTTGAGTCTATAAAAAGTCTAAAAAACCCTAAAATACTTTTTTCTATTTTACGAATTTATCGTTACAAACCGATCATGGAGTTAACATTTCAGATAGACGAGTCCCTAAATCATCGATTAAAAATAATTACCGTTGAAATGCACCGTTTCTGTCGATCTAAACATTGATTTACTTCCCAGCAGAGTTTAACCGTGGAATTATTGGTCGAAAGGACGATTAGTAAAAAGGCTACAGCGAGCGTTGGATCCCCTACGTGCCTGAAAACGCTCGAAGAGGATCCCCGAGTGTTTACGTGTCCACGTATGAACGCGAAAGGGTTTTTTTCCTGTGCGCGTTTTAAACTAATCTCGCCGCTCGGATTAACACAAACTTGGAATTGTGTATCGAACGTGTCAAACGTGCCTTGCGCGGTGGCTGCATCGTTACGTTCCCGCGTCGCGCCAAGTATCGTTTCCCCGGACGCTATAGCGTCGAAACTTTCGCCAAGTAACGCTCTCTATGTTCCTACGTTCGCCTACAACCGTTGCCCTCCCCCTCCCGCGACTCGCTATCCGACATTTACATTCTAGAAACATTTCCAGCGTCCCCGAGTCTGGAGAGGCCGACATCTTTCAAACTAAAAGCGACAGTTTTCTTTATTAACGGAGCACGGATCAGCCCCGAAAAGTTTCTGCTTGAATATCGTGTTCGAGAACTCAAAGTAATATTTCAAACGCGCCATTGAATTTCATGGAAAACCGTAATTCTCTTTTCGTTTTACCATCTCTCTTGGAAAACCGTTTATGAAACCCCTTCGATCTTTTACTGCAACTTTTAATATTAGTTTTTTGGTACTTTGATATTTTCAAACTTTATGTGGACTATGTATGGGCATTTCAAAATTTTTGGAACCAAATTCGTATGATTTTTTGGACCCTTTGTATATCATTTCAATTTTCTACAGTTATCGTGGTCATCGAAATTGGTTCTGTGTTAAACAATTACTGGAATCTTTTGTTCCGAGTAAGTACAATTACAGAGTAGTAAGCAATCATGTTCTTCAAATCTGATTGTTTCTGTCGCGTCAACGAGCGTACAGATGGCTTCGATGAGTGGAAAATGGGGGTGCATTATTTAACCCCGAGCCTCGACAAAAGCGATGTAGGATGAATGAACGGAACTGAAACGAAAAGAGTGAAATGACAGTGTGGATAGCCATTGGCTGGTGAAGTCACGCATACGTGACAGCCGCAGTCGAAAACGTTAAGAGACTTTTTATACTGTACAACCACTTTCAAAAGAGTTACATTAATATACATTGATCATAAGTTCTCCAACAATAATGAAGCTCCTTGTACAATATAGAAAACAACGTACAATAAATAATAATAATTGATTTCTTTTCAATAACTGTATATATAATATTAAATAACTTTTTTTTGTACTATAAGGCTATTTCATAAGTAGACTGCGGATACATTAATATACTTTTGGTCATAAGTTCTCCAACAATAGTAAAGCTCCTTGTACAATATAGAAAACAACGTACAATAAATAATAATAATTGATTTCTTTTCAATAACTGTCTATATAATATTAAATAACTTTTTTTTATACCATAAGGCTATTTCATAAGTAAACTGCGAATTTTCATGCAAATTCATATATTTATTAATAGAATTGATAAAATAAGAGCTTTGTAGAGGGTTTCAACTCCTAAATACAATAATTCTTATCTTACTTGAAGTATTTGTTATATTTTTACATATTAAATGCATTCTGTAGTTTTTTGACAATCTAAATTTCCCATAAATGCATAAATATCAGCAGTCTATTCATAAGAATTTCATTGTACTTCATTTCAATATTAAAGTATAAAATAAAATATTTCTATCAGACAGTAATATTACTATATCAACTTTGAAGTATTTGTTATATTTTTGCATATTAAATGCATTCCATAGTTTTTTGACAATCTAAATTTCCCACAAATGCATAAATATCAGCAGTCTATTCATAAGAATTTCATTGTACTTCATTTCAATATTAAAGTATAAAATAAAATATTTCTACCAGATAGTAATATTACTATATCAACTTTGAAGTATTTTGAAACCAAAGACGTATTATTATTATCAAAAGCCTAAAAAATAAATTAAAAAGTGTTATATTCGCATTTAAATCACACATCGCGATAGCAATTCCATCAGCCGAAACGGGACGTTCGAACGAATGATTCAACGAGAGAGAAATGGAACAAGGCGAATACGAATTTATTTAATTCCAGTTTGAAAAGAAAATCGATCCCTCTTCTCGATTTTCTTAAAGGCGCGATTGCGCGCTGAATGAAATTCCAGCCCGTAGTCGAACACCGTTGGCATGCAGTTTGTAAGCTGTCCCGATACAGTATTGTCTCTATAGAAGCGACGCTCTCGGGGCTCAACGCTCGGCTATATCGTGGACGAGAAACGATTCTTGATACTTTGTTGACGCCTACTGGAGGCGGCGAGTATAGAAAAGAACAGCGAGCATATGACAAAGAGGGACTGAGCGGCCGAGCATCGCCGAATTTGCTATCGCTTCCTTCGCTTCGGGTCGGCTGTAACGAAACACAGGCGATGTTTATGCGAGCCTATACGAAATCGGTGTTCTAATTCTGACTTCTACCTCTCTTGGTAGAGGTCGCAGAATGAAATACTGATTCTGTATAGGCTCGCGTAAACATCGCCTGTGTTTCGATACAGCCGACGTGGAGTCACTTGAGCGATGCATGCCTTTGATTTCTTATTGCGTTAGTAAATAGGACCTAAATTGTATATCGTATTTGGTGTCATTTTAATCAGAAAAGTGTCACGAATATGTTGATGAAGTTTGAAAAAAGGAAGAACAAAAATAAAGATGAATTTCGTTGTTGATTTAATATTGTATATGTACTAGTTAAATCGTGTCATAACTTCAGTACATATATGTATGTATCGATCGTTTACTGCAATAGTGATATAACCCGAAAAGATATACATAACTTGCGAATTTAAACTGTTTAACCAACTTATTTTACTCTGAGTTGTCTCACGATTTCGGCAAATAAATGATAGGTCAATTAAATTACAATTCCTTTTTTCAGATGAGGATACACTTTAAAGAAAGGTCAAATGTATATTATAATTTATGAAAAACAATAATAAAAATTATGTTGTACTTGATCTTAGTTAAATCAGAAAACTGTCACAGACATGTTAAAAGTTTCAAAACAAGAAAACGAAAAATAAAAAATTTGTCCGTATCGTATGACAATGTTCGACGACCGACTGTCAAACGCGCCGCTATCTTGGGGAACCGCCCATAGGAAGGCATACTCGCCGATACAGCGAGTGCTTAGTTCTAACGGTACGCAGTGGGGATAAGTAGAGGGGATATGATATTTGCCTATATCGTGGACGAGTTCCGAGCTTATATAGAGAAAATACTGTATTTTCCAGCCCCCCGATAACAGGTACCCACCGTCGTGCTGCATCATGAAGTTGTTTAGAGGGAAAACAAAGCGATTTCACGGTATTAAATTAATAGATCAGTCAGACGAGATGGCTGTTTGCGATTTAAGCCTCGCTACGTGACTCTCGTTAAGACACTCGGCTTATTTTCTTCTCCCGGCGATAACATTCAGCAAACAATCGTATTAAAATCTGTTTGAAATGGTCGCGAATCGATCCTCCCCACGGTTCACGGCGCGACAATTTGATGGCCGATCGATGCGTGTCAACATCATTGCTAACGTTCGCGGAGCAAAGTTTCTTCGTTAATATTTTTCATTGCTCGCGTTCACGGCGATAAAATATTTTATTTAACGTTTAGGTCTTGTCGTTGATCGATCGTACAACCTACGGGCATTAATTCCTCTCACTTCGCACGCGTTAATCTCGTAGCGTCCATAAAGGGAAGAATGTATCTCGTAAAACCGTATTATTGCAAAGGTTCGAACGAGTGATGTAATTTCTGTACGCGTCTACGCGCGCGGGCAGAAAAGTTTGCTCGAATTTCTACGTGTACATCGAATGCGTTTATCTTCCTGGATGTTTGTCCACGCGAGGGGGATCTCTTATTGTCGAGGAAGTCGCGACGGGGCCGGGATACGGGTTAAAAAAATATCGGAAGAAAGAGGGTGAATTTATAGTTTATTAGCTTCGAGCCAACTAGGAAGCACAGACTATTGGGTAAAGTCCATTGAAACTTGCCTGCCCCTAGGGATGATAAAAGAAAAGTAGGGAAAAGAGAGAGAGACGAGGAAGGAGAGACAGGGAGAAGAAATGAAAAGATGAAAGAAATGGCACGGCGGACGGAAAGAGCTAGGAAAGTTCGTACAAAAGCATTCCTCCCGTTTCGGGTCATCTGTGCATAAAGACTGACTATTTCAGAATCTTTTTTTCCTTCGTTAAAGAAATACAATGATTAAAATAATTCGTCTAGAATCGTAGATATTTTCTCCAGCAACTTTAACAACGATTTTTAAAAATTTGAAAGATTGACCTCGAGAAGATAGTGTTTTTATCATCGTACGTGCTCCTTGAAGGTAATTTCCCCCTAAGTAGATCCTTCATACGACCATAAATAACGCGCATATTTAAGTGTCCCTGCTGAATTGCCTCGTTTAATATTTACGGCGCAACTTGGCGTAGGAAACAGAAATTAAAAATACAGTTTCTAATAGACGCGTCCATTAATCAACATTTCCTCCGCCGAACGCGGAGGGATTAATCCCTGAGCCTGGACAAGTTTAATGCGTCGCGACGATCGCGAGCATTCTAATTGCAAAAAACATCGATGAAACAGCGAACCTATTCGACGGAGATTTCGTCCCTGTCGTGGTGTACGAAGGCGAAAATGGCGGTCGGCCAAATTTTATATATTCTGTCCGTTCGTTCGCGGACAGCAATTTGCAGCTCTTTACGACGTCCGCGGGGGTTGAAGCTCGCTATTTCGAAGCAGGTATAGGATTGGCCAAAACGCGTCGACGGACACCCCCGTTCCAACCACCCCCCTCGTGTCGTTGAAATACACGACGGATCACATTCAACCCCGATGGGCTTAGACGACGGGGGGCGCAGGGGGGTGGCTCGGATAGAAGGCTGAGCTTTTACGAGCTCTTGGCTCGCTTAAAATTTGTCTGGATGCCATCCCGAACGTCGGTTTCTCCTTGCCTCGAACCAAGGGCCAAATCAAGAGACAGCAAGTAATAAAACAGTCGATTCTATCCTCCTTTTACTCCCGCCTCTCTTCACGCTCTGTACACTTTACTTTCATCCATTCTCAGAGTCCCTAACTCCCCTTTTATTAAACCGGTGTACTCTGGCCAGAAATTAGGCCAGATTATTTCTCTACCCTCAAAATAAAATTCTAACGCTTTGAATAAATTTTAAAATAAAGATGGAAAATCTCTACGAGGTTAATCAATGCCTTATTAATCGAAACTCTGGCCAGAAATTAGGCCAGATTATTTCTCTGCCCTCAAAATAAAATTCTAACGCTTTGAATAAAGTTTAAATAAAGATGGAGAATCTCTACGAGGTTTATAAACGCCTTATGAATCGAAACTCTGGCCAGAAATTAGGCCAGATTATTTCTCTGCCTTCGAAATAAAATTCTGTTAACACTTTACCGACCGATAGCCTATTAATCGACTGTTTTACCGGCCAACACTTACCGACCGATAGCGTGTTAATCAACTTTTTTACCGACCAACGCTTACCGACCGATAGCCGATTAATCAACCGCTACCGGTCGGTAAAGTGTTAAGAAAAAGGACGAGATTATTTCTCAGGCACTGGATACATGTACATTCATTGCCTGCTGAGAATGTTCCAGTTACAAATAATTGTTTTCTGTCTGGAATGTTTCGTTGCGACGAGCGACCATCGCATTACATATTTTCATGCCCAACGGACCGTTTGTGTACAGCCATAGTTTTTGCTCTCATATAAATTCATATTTTGTTCGTTTGTGTCTAAGTTTGTTATTTTATATCCTGACCTCATCAACAAATTCTAACGCTTTGAATAAATTTTCAAATAAAGATGGAGAATCTCTACGAGGTTAATAAACGCCTTATGGCGAACAACGAACCGCGATAGTATTTCCACGTGTAACCGTGGAAGACAAAGGTACGTCCTTGCTCCGAATCGTGACTCCCCGACCCGAAAACGTTTTGTCATTGCGTCGACTTCTGAAACATTTATCACGGACCTCTTTCTTTCCTCCCTCGGTCCTACGCTCCTGAAACTTCTTCCTCGTTTCGCGTACGTAAAAAAGGGAAAAGAAGAGATCTACTTGAAATCCTTCCACCCGTGGCATCCGTTCTTTCTCTTACCCTTGGAACGAGTACCACGGCCCATTTCTTTCCGTTCCCAGCGACAAGAAGTAAACGAGAAAATGCAACTTGCACGCCCTTGAAATATGATGTCCAAAAACACATAAATCCATCGGTATATCGTTGGATACGCAATTCTTAGCGGCTCTTTCGATACGCCGGAAACCATATTCTAGGAAAACAGATAGGAAGGAAATAACCTCGAGTAATCGTGTCTTCTTGATTCCATTCTTGACCGTTTCAGACGTTAAAATAACTTAAATGTCCGACTGTTATATAATCTACTTGTATTTAACCCCTCAACGCTCATATTTTTCGGGTTAATCGAGAACGATCAGTTTTCTTTATTGAATTTGTTTCCAAGTTGTATAAAAATGCGATTTTTGTTAATTCCAATGTTGTATCAGAGGTGTAATTTGAAGAGAAACAAATATTGCCATCCCTTGAACAATTAGATTAAAGAAATATCGTTTTTCAAAGTAGTCAAACTCGAGCATGAGCGTTAACCCTTTGCACTGCTATGTCGAGTGTGATTCGACATCAATTTTTATCTCAGAAGCTCCTTCATTTTTTCAAGTCCAAACCAAAGAGATATACACTTGAAAATTACAAAATACAACAACAGTGTAAATAAAACAGATATTCCAACAGCTAAATTTCAAATAAAACACTTAAAAGCGTTGAGAGCTGTGCTGGTAACAAAATTTAAATATAATTCGGAGTGCAAAGGGTTAAGGGGTTAAGAAAAGCAGTTTTTCTATTAAACACGAATAAAATTATACGCAAAATAGTCTTCAACAATGACCAATAGTTTCTCAACAAAAAAGAACCACGACATATACGTCCTCGTTCTTGGAAATAATAAAACTCCGCGGTACCAAAATGGCTGCTCCAAGGGTGGTCGCGTAGCAGATTTTCTGCGATCATCGTAACAGGGGCGTGTAAATCATGGATCAATTACCACGAGGGATCGAATCGCGAGAACAACACAGCCGAAAGGAACGGGAAGCGATGAAAACCGACACCGGTATTCGCGCGGGAAAACGACGGTGAAATTGCCGGGTTATAACGTCGCGAGTTACGAGCAAGAGTTACGAGCGCGAGATTTGCGTTAATAACTATCCACGGGCTGGCGCGTTGGCTCCGGTTATCAATAAAATTAGGCGTAATTAACGCATCGATTAAATTATCGTTCGATTAAATTTTCATTGATTTACAGTCGGTTTGCTCGTGCACGCGAGCCACGGCACGAACCGGCCATTGTTCCCGGCGTAAATATCGCGCCGACGCGACAAAACACCGCGGATAATCGACGCGTCGCGACATTATCAAAATCCACGATAATGACTCGCGCGAGTGGGGTAATTCGACGTCGTATCCACGGGCCGATAAAATTAGCATGCAGCCAGGGAGGGAGGGGGGAGGGCTTTTGTACGCGTTCACACCTGCAGTTCGAGAGTAACGGGCCATGAACGAGTAGCACGAATGGAGACGTTCGAAAGCCTACTCGAGATTAGGACAATGCGCCATGGACGACAGAGCTTACAAAAATTCGCCGTTTTTAGAGTCGAATTCTATTTAAAATATCTTTGTTCGAAGCTTTATGCATCCTGAGGTATTGTTTTATTGCTTATAGTATGTTTTCGAATTATAAAACATACATAGGTCTGTACTAAATAATTGCCCAAACCAAGTGCACGTAATTTCATTGTAAATATTAATATATAATTTTGTATTTGATTTTATATACCATAGCGGTTGTGTTAAGAAGAGATAGCTGGAGGGACGAGTGTGTGATTGTCCCAGGAATAGGACAAACGAAAGAAAGTTACGTTATAACAGCGCACAGAGCCGACTAATCGTTCCCGAGGAACGAATTTTCCGTCCCAAGGTGGAGAGCGTCCTCGTTCGTGCAAACGACGCACTGGATGATTCGCTTAAACTTGTTCCGTGAACTACTTAGCACACACGATGGCTATGATCCCTTAATTCAGAGTGAAACGTGCCACAGGCAGCCGACGATGCGAATAATCGGATAGCGGACAGAAAATGTAGCTGATAGCGGCGCAAGCCAAAGAGGAAATAGAGAGGAGGGGTTGTCTCCGGTTTAATAAGACGCATCACCCCGCTGAACGGTTTCGAACTTTGGATCGACTTTGATTAGAGCATCCTGCTAATGACAGGGGATCGACCGGCGTTTAATCTAATATTCAAAACTGTCTGGGGTTAACTCATCAGGAACAGAATATTGGCCCGTCGATCCACGAGGGCGTCGGCAAACCTACGCTTGGTGGTTACATTCGACGATCCTTGATGCGATCCCGTCGTTTCGCCATCTTCAACGGCGCCGAACAGGATATTGGAAACGCTCGGTTCCGTTTACGCGAGAAAATTACGCCTTCAAACAGCTTATAAACGCGTATTAAAAATAGTCAAACTTTACACGCGTGCAGCTCCGAAACTACTCGCACTTTGTCAATAATTTAACGATTGTTAGAAGCGGTGAAGCTTCCTCTTTGAAGTGGTTTTTGGTTTTTGGCGATCCGACTTTCCGTTTCGGAGATATCGTAATTTATATGAAAGGGTAATTTTCTAAATTCCCACTGGTCACGCTCTCTCCGCCTTAGACATGTCGATTAACGCGTATTAAAAATAGTTAAACTTTACACGCGTGCAGCTCCGAAACTACTAGTGTTTTATTAATTATTAAGGCATTGTTAGAAGCGGTAAACCTTCCCCTTTAAAATGGTTTTTGGTTTTTGTCGATCCGACTTTCCGTTTTCGAGATATCGTAATTTATGTGAAAGGGTATTTTTCTTAATTCGACTATCTCTGTCTCCGTCTGACGCGTCGCGTTGGGCCTCTCTCTCGCGCGTGAGTCGAGACAGTCACGTGACGCGGAAGCGTAGTATTTCCAAGAATTTACTACGCACTATCTGCGCGCGCGAGTTCATTCACCTCGCGTCAATGAACGTAAACAAACGCTTCGAACCTCCGTATCTCCGGAACTAGCCACCGCGTCGACTTGAAACTAAAATCGCCATATCTCCGGAACTAATTACGCTATCGACTCGTACAAACGCTCATTTTAAAGGGCATTTCATCCTCTATTCAACGAACGTAACTAATTTTATAATTTATTTTGTCTTCCATGTTTATTTTGAAATTTACTTTGACTCTATATTCCTAAAGAAGTTTCAACAATTCCTATCGACTATAAAACCAGAAACTAAAATCGTCATATCTCCGGAACTAATAAAGCTATCGACATGTACAAACGCTCATTTTAAAGGGCATTTCATCCCCTATCCGATGCACATATCAACTATTATTATTTATCCTGTCTTCTATGTTTATTTTGAAATTTACTTTGACGTTTAACACTTCGACTGCCACGTCATCCATATATGGGTGACAGAACTTTTAACAGTGGAACTAAAACAATTAATTCTCAAGTTGAAATGTTAAAAATAAATTTGAATAGGCTTGATAAATTTTAGTGGGGTCACGAATGTAAGTACTACGAGAAGTTTTATGTAGTTTACAATTGTTTAAAATCAAAGTCTTAGTAATAGACTGGCAGTCAACGTGTTAAGTGAAAATGAATTAAAATTCATATACAGGATGCTTTCAAAATATCATGCCATTTTCTTAGTAAATACTGACTTTCTACGAAACTAGCCAGCAGGCCTCTCATGGTTTATCACTCGCCAAGATTCCAAGGCAGTGTTATTAGTTTCCACGGAGAAAACAGTACCCGGGTACTTTTCGTGGCGGGAACGCAGCTGCGTTTAATTCCAACGGGACGATACCCGCAATTTCCGTTTCCACGGGCTTGGACCTATCCACGTTTCCCGTAAACGTCGCGCGGCCCCCCGGTGGCGATCAGAATTTCCAGTAAATCCCAGCGCGTGCCGCGACAACGTGGCACTGGCGTATGTTTCAAAATAGAGCACGTTCGACTTTAATTTGATGAAAAGCGATAAAGGAGCCCGGGCATTCCGGGGCGTGTCTCACCGAGCGTTATTCCGAAAGCGTTTTCCCGACGCGTCGGGATCTTTGCAATTTTCCCCGAAGCTTTTCAGCCGCAAAAGCTCATCTCGTGTAAGTGCACTCGCGCGGCTTTGATGTTCATCCGTACGGCTGGCGTAGGTGTTCGCCGCAGGACGCGCTGAAAAGGACCGACCGACAGTTAGATTTTACGTTTATCTTTATCGGGTGGGGGGAACGCCGGACGTAGCGGGAGATACGCGGGGAATTGCGGACCACTTGATCGAAGACAAATCAAATTCGCCATCGTCGACCACGGATTTTCTCCGCGGACGTAATTACGGTAATCCTTTGGCGACGGGATCGATTCTCGTTTGGTACGTTCGTCTGCCAGCGTTTCGTTTCGTTTCTCTATTTTCCGTGGTTCGTGAACGCGTTTCGCACGGAAAATGCTCGGAGCAGAGCTTTCGCGGGAGATTTATAAAAAGGTAAACAGCAGAAACAACAGAGGAGATAGAAGATTCTTAGCATAGTGTTACTCTAACTATGTAATAGGATTGAGTTAAAAATAATCATTATTGTAATAATAAATTTGTTTTCGAGAATCCAGATTGATCCTCCACGATCGTGACAATATTTACTCGATTTCAAGTTGCATTTAATTTGTTGTACACCGTCATTTGCTCTCAGTGTCTACGTTGTAATACAATTGTAACCTTTTGTTGGAATAAACTAGAACGTATGTAATTCTGAAAGTTATTAGAGACGAACCCAAACAATTTATGAAAAAAATAATAATAGACGCTTGAGGGATTAAACCAGATATGGGAAAGTGAGTTTCTAACGTCTGTTCAATTTTCTAAATAAAACCTGTCGCCGAATTATTCACGAAACTTGAATTTTACAGTTCTTACGACCCTTTGAAGAAGCTCAGGGGTACGGATACCTGCGATCGTAAAGAGAATCAGTCTCAAAGGCCCCCGCGCGTGGATTCCTCCGCGTTCAGGACGAATGGATGAACACCCTCGGGCCGAGTGACGTGTCCTTTACACATCGACTTCTGGAAACGTAATTTCCCGGGGTCCGTTCGCGTTAATTGGTGTAAGATCCAAGGCGAATCGTACTCAAAGAGCCCCTCAACAGCGACACAAACTACAATTTATGCGCGCCCCAAACGCATTTTTCTATACGAACTTATCCGTAATTTAACCCTGGCCCCGGTTACTTTGATCAGAAAACGCTTCGAGGCCGCCTGGTCGCGAGAAAATTTCGCTAATTGCGATCTCCCTTCAACCCTGAGGGGAAAGCCACCATACGCCATTAATTAGTCGCCCCCTGATTTTTCAGGAAAATTAAAAATTTTCAAATCGTTCCGAAAAAATTATTTTTGCCTGCGGGGGTCGGTTACAATCATTTTTTATGAATAGACATACCCCCAAAATCCTACGCACTTTCGAGAAAAAAATTCGAATAGATAGACAAAGTTTTCGGGGATATTAAAATATTTCGAATGATTCTGAAAAAATTATTTTTAGTTAAGGGGGTCAATTACAATCATTTTTGGTCATTAGACATACACTTGAAATCCTACCCAGTTTCGAGAAAAAAATTCGAATAAGTAGACAAATTTTTCGGCGATATTAAAGTATTTCAAATCGTTCTGAAAAAATTATTTTTAGTTAAGGGAATCGATTACAATCATTTTTGGTGAATAGACATACCCCCAAAATCCTACACACTTTCGAAAAAAAAATTCGAATAGGTAGACAAATTTTTCGAGGATATTAAAATATTTCGAATGATTCTGAAAAAATTATTTTTAGTTAAGGGGGTCAATTACAATTAATTTTGGCTAATAGACTTACCCCCAAAATCCTACGCACTTTCGAGAAAAAAAATTCTAATAGGTAGACAAATTTTTCGGGGATATTAAAATATTTCGAATCGTTCTGAAAAAATTACTTTTGGCTGCGAGGGTCAATTACAATCATTTTTGGCCATTAGACATACACTTGAAATCCTACCCAGTTTTGAGATAAAAATTCTTTACCGAAAATATAATGTCTGCCCAATGAATGAATGATTCCCCTGAAGATTGACGCGTATGTTTAAGAAATTATATCTTCTAAACGAATCGGAGGATTTTAAAATTTCAACCTGCAAACAACGCGTATTTCAGTGAAGAATATTTCGTAATTTTAACAATGTTGGAGAAATTGTTCGACAACTCCATAAACCTCGTCTGTGACACTGTTGTCAAAGTGTTGTACCGATCGAGAGAAGTACACGGAATATCGTCGAGTGTTTAGACCGCGAACGCACTTGTTAGTCAAACCCGCCGAAACAGATTCAAACTAGAGACACTTGCACCGCGGAACATATTTATCGTTTCGACGGAAGTTTCGACGCGAGTCTCGCATCAAACTGATAAAGTTTGGCCGAACGTTTCGGGGCGTGCACGGCCCCGCGCGTTCGAACAATGGCAATATTTCCAACATAATAGATACACGATGAACTTTAATGCAATTTCGTGCCCGCGAAGCATTACCCAGAAGCCATCGTCTCGCGAATCTAATACGACGGTGTTATTCATCCGCCGGCCAACCGGGGGGGACTTTTCCAACTTCTGGCGAATCTCACCCGCCGCGCGTTAGAGTTTTCGAAGGGGCTGCACACAATTCCAGGGTCCGGTTTAAACGACGTCGGTGGCCAGATCGAGGAAAGAGAGTGTGTTCTCCACGAAAATTCAGATTCCCCGGCGATAATGCCTCCCCCCCCCCTCGCCTGGCCAGGGGTCGTTCGACTTAAAAAACCGACCGAGCATGGAATATTTAAATTCCTCTCGGAAATTGTCCTGCCCTCGCATACTGCCGCGCAGAACCCGCTTCGTTACCCCTCGCGATTATTGCGCCTAGGACAGAAAGCACCTCATATGCCCGCATACCGAGCCGTGCTTCCACTCTCACGACGATATTAATATTTCGCGTCGCGATGTTGCGTTAATATAGCTCGCGCGTTGAGCAGAACTCGCGCTGGATGCCCTGGAAAGGATATCGTAGATCGTGGTCTAACGACATTCTCTCTGGAAGGACCAAACGAATATCTAGGCCACTCCATAACTTCTGACATCCTAGAATATTGGATAGTCTTTTCTTATATTTTTTTTTTGATATTAGATCCTATAAACCTGCATTTAAAACGTTTGTTAGTATCGTGGTAACGTGTGATTGAGTGGAGTTTATTTCCTTATTTTCGTGTGTTGGTGCAGAGGGAAAACGACGAGTGCTTGCGAGAAAGACAAGAGCTTGGCCCTCTGGCGGCGAGTACGAGAGGTGTCGCCACAGTACTAGCAAATAAGGTCATCCACATGAAATCCTCGAATTTATTTGATCAAATTGAAGGATTATTCCACCGTAAAACAAGTATTTTTAATTTTGAATAATCTTTCCCCAAAGATCTATATAATAGATTTCCTCAGAAATGTTTTGAAAAGAGATTTCGATCACAGCAACGCTTCGAGGTCTGATTACAATATAATTGCACAATTGTCTCGACTGCAAGAAACGTGTACAATTATTATCGTGTTTATGCGTTTCCGCTCGACCCTCGGGCGTAAATATAAAAAGTCCGCGGCGTAGTTCCTCGCGGCACTCGTATATCTATACGTTCGCAGCTTTTTCGTTCGCGAAAGTTTAACCGAGGCACCGATTCCGCCGTAGTCCCTCCCCCGGCGGTATTCAAATGAATATTGCAGTTAGGCGAAACTGAGTTGGTACATAAAAGTGTGGGATTCTGTTTGCCGGCAGATAAATTATATCCGGCGCCGTGGGGAACTTTTATAAATACTAGGGCGACGAGACCAACCCTGGACCCTTATAATCAGCCAGAGTGTCGAAAGGAATCGCGCTGGGTGTTTTTCAGTCACTGATACAATTCGTTTTTTGACGATATTCGATATAAAAGTATCCTAGTTACTCGAGATTTTTTAATTTATTATTACGTCACATAATTAATTCGAACTTTTTCTGACCCTTTTTTGAAACCCTTATGGACGTCTCAAAGCACCTGTAACGGGAAAATAATCTATTATTATATTATAGTTTAAAGCATTCAAGGTCTATGCACTCTCAGATCTTACAGAACGTTGAACAGTATAATTTTCTCCCGTATCTTAAGAAATAATTTTTAATTCGCAGATTTTTATATTAAAAATATTTGTAAGGAGCTTTGGAAATGGTGTTTTATTCCGAACCCGCGTCCATGTAAATAAAAGCGACGCGCTGGGCGATAAAGTGTCGCGGACATCGGTATAAAATTGTATAAAACATCGACGTTCGTAGCTGCCTACCGCGTATATCTTGTGCAACGACACAACGAATGTCAGTTGTTAACTGTCGGCCATGCGATGAAAACTGTCCAACGGTATTGATGATATACCGGGGTGATTGATGTCGCTACGAGTAGAAACGAATGAGCTGATCCACCAACGAGATTCAACCTTGCAACGCGTAATTATCGTGCTATTTTAAAATTAACTCGGTTCGTACAGAGTTTCGATCGATCCATTTCTATATAATAATACAATCTGCCATGGGAATATAGATCGCGTTGACGGTGGTCTAACAGACGGTGTGACACGATAAATTAACGTCAGTAAAAAAAAATTTGTTTCGAATAATATTTCGACAGGATGTAACGATCTATCTATTTTTGCAAAATTATTTCACGCTGTTCGCGATTAATTTATAACTTCGTCGAACCTCTTTTGGGAATTTCAGCGATACTTTGGCTCCCCGTCGCAATGCCGTGCCAAAAGTTCTGCTCCTCCCAGAAGGATCGACCGATCGAAGATTCGGAATGGTTGGCACTGGCGGTGCAGATATTCTTAACGGCTCATCGTCTCTTAACAAATTTCACGGACTTCTTTAGGTCTGTTCAACGGTTCTTTAATTCGAGATAATTGCATCTCGAAGATTTTTATGTGTTGAAAGATTAGGTTCCGTATGGTTAAATGTTGCGACACGCACGATGATATCCCTTTGCACGGAGCTTTGGACGTCGTGATCGCGACAATGAAGATCCAACGACCTGGATTGTTTTGCAATATGTTCCTGTGTGTACGACATCGAGAACCAGAAGACGTGCTCCATAACATCGTTCACAAAGTAGCATTTATTCTCAATAGTTATAAATTCCAGCATTCGAGTAACAACTTTTAAAAGTTAATTGAAAATTTAATTGTTTATATTTATTGTACCCTCCTGAGAGTATCATCAATGGATTGGTGGGGTTCCCCCGATTAAAACGAGTACAAACATGCCCCTATTCTGGATACATATTTTTTTAACGTGGTCGAAAGATTTTTGGAAAATTCGGAAAACGTGTAATCGAAAGTGGTGCGAATATGGTCGAGTTTGTACTCATTTTCTTTGGGAAGAGCTCACCTATTCATCGATAATAGTCTCGTGAACATATATCAAACTTCTCGATTGATATAGACAATAAATATAAGGAAGAAAGTACATGTTGAATTGCTTCGAATTGTTAGGCTGTAATCCAGTTTCCGTTGAATGGGTATTTTATTTGTTACCTCGTACCTGTTACGAACAGGTAAATGCAATCTTGAAAAGTCGAGAAAAATGCTGCGCGATCGAGACCATCATGCGCGACCTGAAAGACGTTCTTTGCATCTTGGAAGAATTCCCCCCCAGTTCCACGACGGAGAGACTTCAAACGCTATCCTTACTCCTGAAAGAAATAGCGAAAAACCTCGTTTGCTGCGATCAAAGTTACGAAGGTAATATCTACATTACGCAACGATTAAAATGCAACGGAGTCTAGATAACCGAGCGTCGTTGCAACCATCCTCGACATAATATAACAATTAATTTATCTTTCCATTCGTTCAACGTGAATAAAAATTGTCAAAACAACGAACAAGACTACAATTTCGACGAGGCCAGAAATTAAATGAAGGATTGTTTAATAAGAGAGAAATCGCGGGAAATTTGTCGCGTTAAATAATTAGTTGTCATGGAATGTAGGGTAATCCCGCTCGTTCCACTCCGGAAAAGATTTTTCCCTGGCGCTAATGAGATTGCGAGGGTTGCTAACAAAGTGCACACGATGCATGCGAAATCCTCGAGTTTTGTAACGTTTGTACGACGTCGTAGAGCCGCTCCACTGTGCCCAGACGAAGCTGTTACTCTGTCTGGTCAACAAATTTATTCGTACATGGAGCGAAAAGAGATCCGCGACAGGAGTCTGCGTCAGGGTCTGCAGATTCTGCGATCGCGTTATCACCGAAACAACGCGACAATGGGCGAGTAATACTCAAAATATTATAACAAGATAGATTTAAATATTTAAAAATTCAATCTTAAATATTTAAACGGTGTTTTATATTTAATATCGTTGATTACAACACTCTGTTTTAATCTCTCTATAAACTGACGATCTAAAATATCAATTTTATTATGATTTTATCTCAAATAAATATGGATACTTCTGAAGATTAAACACGAGTTTCAGGGTTCCAAAAAATCCTGCACGCGGCTGATTATCGCAACGATTCATTTCCAGGGAGCCTTTTGCTGCAAGGACGCGCAATTGTACAACAATATCTGCGACAAGTGGGCTTTGCAACGATCGATATCGGTTAGTTTCGATGCCCCCCGACTGTCCGTATCGCGGGAAATAAATCCAGAGTCCACTGTCGTTAATAGGGTGCCGGCAAAGACGAGGAGATAAAATCGAAGCGCTCGGAACGCGAACCGTTTGCAGACAACGACGAAGATTACTCGAGTGTGTACACGACGACGGAGAAACGATCGCGAATACGCCCCGTGGATGACAGTTCGCGAAAACTTGACGACTACGGATCGACGATAAAACGTCCAAGTGCGACGCGTCGCGCGGGACCGGAAGTGCCCTCGAGAAGAACAGAGGAGGAGAGTCGAGCGGATAAATTCGACGCAGATTTAACGAAGACGGATCGCAGTGTCGAGGAAAAGATGAAAACTCGAAAGAAGAGTCCTCGCGACGTCGACAGGTAACGAGACCAATGTTTATTTAGTTATTAAATGGGTAAAAATTCATTAGAGTACGAGAGAAAAGAAAAAAGGTGAGGTAGAAAGCCGTGAATAAAGTAGAATTGATATTATACAATCTGCAGTAATACGAGTAACAATTTTTAAAGTTTAAAATTAAGAGTTAAATTTGTTATATATATTGTATCTTCCTAAGAGTGTTATCAATGAATTGGTGAGGTTCTCCCGATTAAAACGAGTACAAACACGACCCTATTCTGGACACATATTTTTTTAACGTGGTCGAAAGATTTTTGGAAATCGTGTGATTGAAAGTGGTTCGAATATGGTCGTGTTTGTACTCATTCTCTTCGGGATGAGCTCGCCAATCCATCGATGATGCTCTTGTAAGCATATATCAAACTTCTGAAATATAGAGAAAAAATCGAAGATAGATAGTTCGTAGTTTTCCTTTGCGAGAGTATCCAATGGCGTTGGATGGACTTTGAGTAACCATGCTCCGTGCAGAGACAGGTTGGAGAGGACACGGGACCCGGACGAAGAAAGAACGATCCGTAAAATGAAGAAAATTAAAAGGGTCGATAGGAAGGACTCTTACCGGAAGCGGCGCGAAATAGACGATGCCTGGAGGACGAACACGAACACGGACACGGAGGAAAGTGATGTTACTCGATCTCGACGAGATAGAAGAGATCCGTCTGCGGGGAAAAAATACGATCGCGAAGCTGAAGAAGGCGAGGACGTCGATTTCTCGCGTCGGAAGATGAGATCCGATCGAAGTCGAGCAAAAGAGGAGCCCAGGCGAGAGAGAAAGCTTTATAGGTGCCGATAGAGATTATCTCCGCGCGTAAAATCTATTTATAAATAGACTGGATGCTCCATGGATCGGTAGGAGCGTTGGTTGTTCGAAAGTTTCAGCGTGGTAACCTTGCAGGGACAGGTTCGCGGGGGGAGAAACGGAGAAACTTGTCGGGAAGATGGACGATACGGGCTACGAGGGTAAAACAAGCCACCGACGAGGCGGAAAGAAGCTGCGAAAGGTAAAGAACGACGAAACGGAAGAAACGGCGGATACAAGCGAGAGCAAAGGGACTCGCGGCCGAAGGAGGAAAAACGCAGATGCGTTTGACAGCGGAAGGAAGGGAGCGTCTTCTTACGGTCCTGATGAAGAAGGAGCTGCTCTTAAGCGTGATGGAAAGCGGAGAGATCGCTCGAGCAGAGAACGCGAAGGAACTGATTCTGACTTAACGAGGAAACGTAAAGGCGGTAGATACACTTTCCGAAACGTTTTTATCCACGGTCGTTATCTGAAAAAGTTAACTGTACCAGAAAATGCGGTATTGTTATCTCCTTGCAAAAAGATACTATTGCACTTGTAAACGATTAGTCAGAAGCTACGACAGAGTCTCGAACGCGTCTAATAATCTGTACAGTAGTCCCTCGCTCGTTGACTGAACTTCTCCTCGCCTTGATAGCGTGAAAACATCCCCCACTAGTATTATTTTTATTTTACGAATTTTTCTTAGACTGTTCTAGTATTTCGATCCTATCAGAAACACTCGTTAAGGAGAAATTAAAAAGTATGAAGCATGAAAGTTTGAAATGACCAAACAACACTCGTTTAAGAAAATTTGAATTTCACCCTGATTTCTTGCTTAGTAAAAGTAATGAGCATAACGTCGAAATGAAGTTTTCCATTGCACGCGAAGGTAAGGCACGCGATAGGAGCGCGAGAGATAAATCAACGATCGGTTCGGAGAGTCGGAGTAAGAAAGAGAGGAGCGTAACTGGTAGGAAGAAGGAACGTAGAGTGGCGGATTCGAATAGAACGGACGACGATTACAGCAAGATAAATGGACCTCCTTATCGCGGAAGAAAACCAAGAGCTATGGGACTTTACGACGTCGAAACCGGTAAGACGAAGTAATTCGAATTTCTGAAATTGGAAAACAATTTCTCTCTTCTGGCGCAGAAATTAGTCGCAGCTAGGAAAATGCTCGAGTTTGGGCGAGGCTTGATCCTAAGAATAAGCTGAATCCGATTTCTGCATCGAATAATGAGGTTCAAACTTGGGCAAATCTCGTCAAACCTTGTCAAATTAGACGAGACAGCAGAGTTTGTTTTAGTTTGTTGCCTCGTCTCGTTTGACAAAGTTTAGACTCGACTCATCCCGCGTTAACCAACGTTCTAAAATATGCGAGGCTGGTATCATAAATCTGTAAGGATGTATTCTCGAAATATTCGGACGAAGCTCAAGAAATTACAAAAGTTATGCAAGTTTAAACGCGGTGGTTTGAGCAGTCCCTCGCTTTGGGACGCGGCTGGCGCAGAGCAAATACCGCGGAAATTGAAGGAAAGCTTGAAAATTTTAAACGCTGTAAACTACCACTCGATGACAAAGTTTCGCTAACGATGCAAAAACTCGTTAACGGACGATTTATTTAAAAAATACGGGTAAAAGAACGCGGAAAATAATGATGAAAAATTGTTTAGCAAATTCACGTGTCGATTTCGCGATTTGATGCAACGAGACCTCGTTTTCGAAACGGCGATATCTAACTCGGCTTCATTATCGAGATTCCTGATTCAATGGAGATTGGCTGAAGTCCGATACCAAATCGTCAATTAATGGGGAACACTTTGGGTCTGCGAACGTTTGGTCATCATTATCGTATCGTATCCAAATAATGCGGTTTACGTATGTACGGTACGTCAAGTCCGCCGTACTCGTGAAATTCCTCCGTTGCAGACCATCGGAGCTCTATCGAGTACCAATTATCAGACCAGCACTTCGTGAAGCAGGGTTGGACCGTGCTACCGATTGCCAAAACCATGACGAAAATCGTCCAGTACCAAGCAAGGCTTGCGAAACCTCATCTGAACTGGTATGTATAGCAACGATTCGTGAATTGTGGCCTAACGGATAACACGGATTGCACGTCGAGTACCGAAACGCATCGTAACTTCGTCGATCTATCAATTATACCTCGATCGTTCTTTAATTTCTGCAAATACAATTTCGAAACGTTCCATTCTATGGGCAAGCATACTCGAGTTTAATATTTCTATAAAAATCGACTTTAAATAGCAAATATTCGTTGCACTAGAAAGTGCATTTATCTGAAAAGTAGTATCTTTAAAATTTCGTCTATTGGGTACGTTGCTGGGTTCGATTAGGGGACCACGTCATCCGTGGAACTCGATCGTGCGAAGTAGCTCGTTAAATGTTATGCGTCAACGAATCGACGACGTAATACTAACACGAGGGTTATCCCAGTAGATGATACACACGCTCCTCGATTCCCCGACCCATCCAACCATTACCAAATAAGTATACAGGGTGTAACGTGATGTATGGAAATCATTTCGAATATGATAAAAAAAGTTCCTGTCAAATTGTGTCAAATTGAACTTTGAATTCATCGATAATTGGTATTCTAAGAATAAAGAAAAACATTTTAATATTCAAAAATCAATTTTGGAGTAACGAATATTTTTTTGCAAATTTCGCAGAATTATTTAACCTTTTTTAACTAACTTCCATGAAACTAGAAGGCAAACAAAAAGATTTCTTAATTCGTATTGTACGAAACTCCGTGAAACTTCGGGATCAGTTGCTAACGAGCTATTAGGTCGAAGCGTGTAGCTAACACGATGATCTCGCGAACAGTGTCCTGTTCGAGTTTGTTTTAACAAACTAACTTCTCTAATTTGTTGAAATCATTAATCTCTCCCGCGACAGGTTCGAGAAGCACAAACTGGATGGAAAAATCTATTACGACGATGGATCTACTGTTTTCCTGAATTTTCGTATCGACGGATCGGGCCAAGTGTTCCATCCAAATGGAAAACTGGCCATCGAGGTCTGCAGACCGGAAAATCGAAAATGTAAGTGACAAATAGCTTAATTACAACTGCATTTATAAATGCTTGGCCAAATAATGCTATTATCCATGTAATTTGGAAAATTCTCAAACTGTCCAAGTCTTTTGTTATTCCGGAACTGAAAATGGCGGATATGCATATACGTTTGAGAGGAATACTGTTGCACGAGTTTTTAGGAAATGTGTCGTAACTCGTTGAAATGGTTTTCAAGACGATATGTGTACTGTGTTCAGCCCAGGGGGCAAGGATTGCGTGGGCGTGGAGAGGAAATCGGAAATTGTCGCGGTGTTCGACACGACGGGCAACGGTGCTGTCTTCGACGAGGACGGCGCGACGAGGTCCGTGACGGAAAAGAATTTCCCAGGAATTTTTAATTACTGTCGAGGGGTCGAGACACCTTCAATTCAAGTTTCCAATTATTTCTACAGGCTGTCCTACAATCAGATTGGAGGAATTTCGAGGGATAATCCTGCAGGACCGTCGCTGACATGGAAGTGGGACGCCGATGAGAAGAAGTCGATAGTCAAGACTGTATACGCGGTGGGTTGGCAATGTTCATATACAGGGTGTCATTCGGTCGAATGCTTGGATCCCTCCTAAGAAAATAATTTTAATTGCAAATGATATTACTTCGTGATTTATTTCAATTTTAGCTCAGCAGTTGGGTAAACATTTTAACGTTCGAAAGTGCAATATGGGTGGATTCCTTATAAAACAAAAATAAATTGAAAATTCTGTAGACTGCAAATGATATTACTTTGTGATTTATTCCAATTTTAGCTCAGCAGTTGGGTTAAAATTTTAACGTTCGAAAGTGCAATATGGGTGGATTCCTTATAAAAGAAAAATAAATTGAAAATGTAGAATAATGATTTTCTGTTTGCAGCTTTATTTTCGAGAAAATTGAGTGACAAACTGCTGAGCTAAAATTGGAATAAATCACGAAGTAATATCATTAGCAGTCTATATAATTTCCAATTTCCAAATTTGGTAATCCAGGAGAAGCCAGCAGCGCATTTGGAACGATTTTTGCATCCACGATTGCGACCAGCGTTAAAAAGGTAAGGATATTGGAGGAGATTGGTGAGATTTACGTGGATCTGAATGATCGATACGCGATGCGTTCAGTTCCGGAAGTGGGAAAGCAACGGCGTCTCCGGCGAGCTCGCGGAATAAGGAGAAGAAGGTCGCGGAACAGGAACACGTTGTCGCGGCGCACGACGAAGAAGAAGAGGTCGCGTCCAGGTACGTCGGGAGAAAAAAGTAGTACAATTGTACTCGAGAGATACTAATTACAACGGGACCCGCTCCAGTCCACGAAACGTTAATAATCGAGTTTTTCAATTAACGACCAACTACCTTCGATGCCAGCTGCGTCACAACATGGCTCGCTAAATGGGTTAAGGAACGCTGCATGCCGGGTAATTTGCCTGAATAAATTAATGCCGCGCTCGAGTTACGATTTCGCGCACGGAAATTGGCGGCAACGTTGAAACACACAGAATTCCAAACCGATAACAACACTTTGGAGTAGAAATATATGAGCTTGAAAAAGCTCCGAAATATTGTAATATTTACATAGGAAATCGTCGAACGTATTTTGCACGTTTCAGAGAAAACTTTCGCGAAGAAACTTGCCATCTGAAGGTGATCTGCATGAAATTAACCGATCATGTCAGTTTGAGGATTCTAAACAGAAGGAATATCAATCTCCAGTTTTTTGCTGTTGGAAAAAGCATTAGGTAAGAAGAGACCAGTTTGATGTTTCTTACGTATTAACGCCGCGATAAAATGATTGCAGAATAGAATTGGGGACGATTTTGAACCTCGACAAGGAAGTGAAATCCTATTTCGTGGACTCGAGTTCCAAACACGCCATGTTAAAGTAAGCTATCGAATCAGAAACAACTTTAAACGAAACATTAATTTTCTGTTCGTTCGCGACAGGTGTAAATTCGATAAACTATCGTCCGCCAAGTTAGAAGCGGACAGCAGTTTGCTGGTTCTGGCCAAGAACTTGCGAGAAGTCAAGAAATCGGCCGTACAACGTAAACTCATGGTCGCCAAGTATAGACCGTATTTGCGCGCGTGGGAACAATCAAAAACTCGATGTCGTCCGTGATTTTTCGATCGACATTTTTGTAACGGACGAACACTTTAATAGTAAAAAATGTTACCTTGTCTTCTTTCTTCGAAAACAGACCTGGAAATGGAAAAATGAAAATTTATTTGGTCTCGATCTGAACTCTGAAGGGACGAAGAATAGGAACGCAGGATTGTATAAATAAAAATGATTATGTAATTAAAATAATTATGAAATAATCAAATCTTGTCTTAATGTATACATTCCTCGTGCCAGTGTAACGATGTATACAATATGAGACACGCTGGTAAGCGTGTCCACATGTGTATGGTCCGATCAAATCTGCAACGTGAAGCGGCGAAACTCGAACATTTAGTTCCCGAAAGTCAGCCAACGAGTTATTATCCCGGCCTCCGGTGACGTCCGTGTGCGTTACAACCGTATGTTTATTAAATTAGACGCACTTTGACCAACGAGCGGTCCTCCCGCGAACTAAACGCGCAAGCTCCGCGCGCACGTTCTGTGTGTCAGTGTGTTTGTGTGCTTACGACACATACTTAAAACATATCCCCCGGGGTCGGGGAATATGTACTCTTGAAAATCATAAATACTAAGCGAAGAGGGGTCCGAGAGGGGGAGGGTGGAAAAATCTAAGAAAGAATGCAAGGCGAGGAACGTGTGTGGGGGTGGAGGGTGGAACGTCTTGGCAATAATTTCGATGAATAAATTAGGGTTAGATCGATCGAATGGGGAAGAGCGTGGAGTTAGAAACGATGCAATAGTTAAGGGATCAATAAATAAGCTCGCTTCGCGAGCGTACGAAGGGTCAGCCACGAGCTCCGTGAACGTCGACGTGTAACGTCCAGCGTCGCGGCGACCTTCCACCACGAAAGGTCGACGACGCGAAACCCATGGCGCGACGAGAACAATGAGGTAAAAAACGATGTTGGAAGAAAGAGGAATACCTTTCGACGTGCACGAATCGTGTATAAATAATCGTGCGTACGCGCGATGATTCGTAAAACGAACGTCGCTTAAACGCGGTTGGTATCGTTCGTCTTTCGTGCAGCGAAGTAAAAAAAACGTTGCTCGTGTCGCCTCTGCGTTCGTTTTAAGAATCATTACCGCATTCGAAGGAACCCGCGCGTCTCGTTGGGCCGTCTGACTACTCTCGACTTATTTACAATGCCCCTCGAGACGGCTCCGGCGATCGTCTGACGAGCCTTGCATCGCAGCACGCCGCGACTTACTCTTATACCGCGCGATTAGGCTAGTTTCGTTTCTACTGCGATCACAACGTGCCACCAAGTCCGGCTCGAAGAACACCGGGGAACGTTCCACCGTCGCCGCGACTCGAATTCCTCGACGTTCGGGGGTAGAGCAGCTTCGTTTCGAAGCTCTTTATTCTCGTAGACTGACGATGAAATACTGTTTTTCTCGACCGATGGAACGCGCCCCGACGTCGTCGTTCTTCGACTCCGTCCTCCTCGTTTCCTGTTCTCTCTCCTGCGGAGCACGTCGTTTCCTAGGGCACATATTTACACGGTACCCGAGCATATTCGGCTCGTTCTTTCATTCGAGCGGAACTTGATCGAACGGAAGAAACACACGCGGGCGTTTGATCTGATCGGTCGGCGAAGAGAGTCGTAGGAGAAAGAGATTTCAATTGGGAACGTAGCAGAACGAAAAGAATGTTCGAATTGAATAACATCCCCGAGCAACGCTCTGCTCCTCGAGATCGCCCGTCCTCGAGAGAGAGGGGTGGTCTCCCGTCGTCCTTCACTGAGTTCCTTTTTTCGTCTTGACGCGATCTCAGTTGGCGACCTTCACGAACTCCGGATTCGGCACGGCGCAGTTCTCCGTTGCGTACGCGGGATGGACGAAGCTGCTCCCGGCCATGCCCACGTTCTTCCGGTCCACGGCGCGCACCCTCACGAACAGGAACGCCGCGACCAGCGAGGCCACGACCACCACCAGTAGAAGCATCACCAGACCGCCGACGAAACCTGGCAAACTCATGCAGATCGTCTCGGGATCGGCGGACGCGCTCGCGTTCTGTATCACCACCGTGGTGTCGTTGCTCGAGTTCGTCGTACCGAGGGCAAAGTTCACGTCGCCCGGCGCCACCACCTGGATCGTCCTCGAGGTGTTCACGTCCGTCATTTCTTGGGCCGCTCGTTTGTACACGTGGGTCGACACCAAGGTGATCGTTCGGTAGATACTCTGCAAATTACACGGTGGAAACCAGCTAAGTATAGATCTGAATTATAGATCAGGGGCTGTGCAATGTAGGGGGCGTGGAGGATTCAATATTCAGTATATTACAAACGAGTGGACGTTCAAATGATAGTTGCAGATCTCTGGTATCTGGTGATATCGCTAGTATTCTATTTTCGATTGCTACCCGGAGAACTTGAAACTATATTTCTTATCAGATCTTTAGGCAAATTCATATTTTTATGAAAATTAAAATTTCCCATGATTGTGTAAACATCTACAGTCTACTCCCTCGAGTGCTTGCGAGAGAGACAAGAGCGTAGCCCTCTGGTGACGATTCTCAACATTAACCCCTTGATGTACGATTCAATTTCAAGTAATTTGTCCAAACGTATACTATTTAATTTTGTTTAAGATCGTAAAAGGAATATAAAAATGACGACGAGTAGCCTCACGACTGTGAAACTTGCCAGAGCTTCTAGCGAGTCTCACTCGTTGGGAGTTAATTTTCTAATAACGAAATATGGTCCGAGTACGAATTTACGAGGTACTTACGGAATCGTCGTCTTCCAGATGTTCGTGATCGTCGGACCTCCGCCTCCTAGCGCCCCTAAGCTCGGCTGGAAAACCTTCTACCGACCTCGGGCGACCTCCGAGGGTGGCCAGGTTGCCCTCGAGCTCCTCGGAACCGGCGGTTCCCTTTCTCTTCACGGTCTGGTAGGCCGCTGCCGGGTGACCAGGAAGAGGGGGTGGAGGTAGGTGAATGTTATCCTGTGGACTTTGTGGCGAGCTGCTGGCCGTCGCGTCACCCGGCGTCGAACTGGGCGAAGAGGATGAGGTTTGCGCCTGCGGCGCTGGCACCACGTCCGCGTTCGGTTCGCTGTTCAAAAACGACGGTCAGGGTGAAATTAAATTTCGAGCTACGCATGCGGGGAAACAACTATCCGACTTTGACTCCAACCTGCTTTCACGAAATGATAACAGAGTGATCCCTTTTGGTGCATGATTTTCAAGATATAAATAATTAAAATGAAGTTTAAATGTACTATTAGGTACATATTCTCTTTCAATGCAAAAATACACCAAAACTTATGATCTGAATTTTCTAATAATTATGTTAGTGTCGCTGGTGATGCTATAAAGTGAGAGTATCAGAGAACCATTAAATAGTACTGTTTTCCACAGTCAAATTTGAAAACAGTCAACGTGTTGATCTGATCTAGAGTGAACGTCACATCCTGTGAATAGATGGATGCTCATAATTATCCTACTCTGATTATTTACATCTCAAAAAGTGGCATGTATCTACAGAGATCACTCTACTATTGTTTTGCAGAAGTAAGATCGAAGTTGGACAATTTGTGTCTTGAATATATTGAATGTCTGTCTAACCTGTAAGCTCCAGCTGGACCACTGGGGTGTCTAGGGTCAGCAAACGCTGGTGGTACGCCGTATTCCGGGACCGGTGGTGCTCCGTATTCCGAGCCAAGGTTCTGGTGCACCGCTGCACCGTACTCTTGAGCCAAACCAGCAGCCGGGGCGCCATACTCCAGACCAGGGTGCCCGCACTTTGGCTCGGGACAGTTGTACCGACAGACCTGTATGACGCACTGGAAGTGAACGTTCATGCTGTCGGGGAACTTGAAGGCCTGGAAGTAGGCGAAGCTGACCACCGAGGCGCTGGGTCCGAAATTCTTTATCTTCTGGAACCTATAAAGAGGAAATGGAATTTAAAAAACGACAAAATCTCAAGAATGATCACTCAAAAATAGAGTATATTGAGGATTTACTTACCTGGACATGATCTTGGGCCTGACGACGCAACCGTATTGATCCACCAGCTGGATAGGAGCCCTCTTGCCATCATGGGCGACGCAGTTCCTCACCAGCATGTCGAACTTGTTCTCGTCGTCCTTGATCGCCAAGACCATCGTCATGGTTTGCCCGATCTTAACGATACCGGACACCTCGCTGGCCCACGGGCCCTTGCCCACCTGGATCTGCATCCAACACTGCAGATTGTCGCCGAGAAAGTTCGCGGTGACGGCGTGCAACATGTCCACTTGGAAGGGCCTGAAGGTCACCGCCTTCTCGTAGAAGTCGTACCAGGTGCAACGGAGCTTCCTCGCCTGGTCCCAGACCTCCTGCACGTACGGGTCGTACTGTACGATTATGGTGTTCTCCACGTAGCTGCCCGACGGCGTCGGGGCCCCGTACGCCGCCACGTTGTGATTGGCCGACGAACTCATACCGCAGGAATTTAAAAAGATCTCGAAGGTCGCGCTCAAGTGACCCGTGCCTGGTTTCAAATGAACGCAGTGGGAATCCGAGTAGAAGCCTTTGCTGAAGATCATCCCGTAAAACGGTCGATCGAACTCGATGTTGACACGCATGTGCGTTTTCTCGCACTGGACCTGAAGATGTTTTATCTGGGGCGTATCCGGGGACGCCAACGGCCAGTTCTCCTCGGCGCCATGCGTCACTGGGGGTCCATACTGTGCCGGGGGCCCGTAAACCGACCTGTGTTCCAAGGGCAGCGCGCTGCTGTCCACCAACGGAGCCTCGCATTTCACTCTCTGCAACAAACGATTCAACGTTTGGTTAGCTTCTTCTCTCTACAGGTATCGTAGTCTTCTCGACTCCTGACAGCTTGTACGCTGAGTTTTCCCTCGGAGTTTCTGGGAAAATTAATTATTGAATCTAGGGTTTTCAGCCAGATCGTCTACAGAAGTATACCATGTTTACTTTTGTATTGTTTTAGTTTGTATGTTTGAAATCTGTAAAGGTGGGGGAGACTGGGCCAGTTAGATCGAGGTTTGTGGTGTTTGGGGGCAATTATAGTGAATTATTAAAGATATATATTCTATACTAGATGTAGTGTCTATTTTGCTGTCCACCAACGGAGCTTCGCATTTCACTCTCTGCAACAAACGATTCAACGTTTGGTTAGCTTCTTCTCTCTACAGGTACTGTAGTCTTCTCGACTGGTGACAGCTTGTACGCTGAGTTTTCCCTCGGAGTTTCTGGGAAAATTAATGATTGAATCTAGGGTTTTCAGCCAGATCGTCTACAGAAGTATACCACGTTTGATTTTTTATTATTTTAGTTTGTACGTTTGAAATCTGTAAAGATGGGGAGACTGGGCTAGTTAGATCGAGGTTTGTGATGTTTGGGAATAATTATAGTGAATTATTAAAGATATATATTCTATACTAGATGTAGTGTCTCTTATTATTACAGTCTGAACCAATCGGTCCGTGAATTCTGTTTTCCTTCTGTATTTTATATAATTATATGAAGATATGTTAATTTTAGCAGAGTGCTTGAAGAGGAGTTGAACTACATTTTTGTTTAATCTTCATAGTTCATACTTGGTTGAGCATTTCGGTCGACTCACGAGGAATTTGCCTGTCGAGTTCTTTGACTCTCAGTCGATACCTAAGCCAAGTTCTACAGCATCTTCGATAACCGTGATATTCTCTAATTTAAGAAAACGAATCCCTCGCCAAAGTGAAAGTTACTATCTTTGATTTCATTGCCAATACGAAAAGGATCATTGCGAGCAATTAGTCTTTCCTTAAACGCGATCGTTATGAGTCTATCTTCGATCAAACGTTTCGTATATTTACGAGTTATATTGATACTGCAGCAGTATAAATATGAACATCTACCTAAATTCCTGACAGAGCTATAATGTAGACGTCTGAATCAATATTGACATAATTATGATGGCTACCCGAACGTTCAAATTGCTACCAAAGTTTAATGACTGAATGTGGCAATCAAACTTAATTGAAAATAATAATTTAATAGATATAGAATCACGCCAGGTCGTTCTTTTTATGATAAAACACAGAAACATCAGTTAAGTATTTTGGTTGTATTATAGAACGTTTATATATTAAAATAAATTTAATTCCGTCTTGTCCTGTTAATCAGCGAATTTAATCAACAATTTAAGCGGCTGTTTATTTAACTTCTTAAAGATATACACAGTAGTAAATTATTACGCGTTTACCGCGATGACCAACAATAATCGATCGTGGTTTAAGCTCAAAATAGCTGCGGTCGCTTATGCGGTATCGGACCGTTGAGAATGACCGAAAATGATTATAGCTGTGGTAATCATTTGCGAAATATTATACTAATTGCAGCATACTTCCGTAATGAAACCTGTTCACATTGTTTCGTAAAACTGAGCTTCGAGTGTGTTGTTGTTCCATGCACACGTATACATGAATGGCCTGAATTCACACGTGACAAGCTAAACAGACTATGACAACTACAAAGCATAGGATGAAAAACTGTAATCCTGCATTATACACAGTTTAAAACAGTTTTACTGCTTTCGTCAAACGAATGGTGCTTACACTTTTCAGAAACAAATACACCCAATTTATTGCAAAGCAGATTTATTCCTTGAAGCTTGTCGAAAGAGACTATTTGCATGTGTTCGATCGAACAGTGAACAAACTATTGATATTTTGTTAGTTGGTTGAGATCACAACATTTCAATTGTAGCTCGGTATACTTTCGTAGAAGGGGAATGATCAAATTATTGGGTTGTAACGCGGAAATATCCGTTTAAAAGCAGTCCATTAAATTCTGTAACAAAGGAACTTCGAACGGTTTAGGTACACGTCAAACTGTCGGGGAATTTGCAAGACAACTCGACGTAAGTGCTATAACAGTTTCCAGACACTTAAGGAAAATTGGCAAAGTCAGAAAGCTTGAAAAGTGGGTTCCCCATGAGCTCAATGAGAATCAGAAGCACCCGGCGATATGAAGCGTGCAGTTCGCCGCTTCGACGCCATTCTATCGAGCCACTCTTGGTGATCGGATACCGACTCAAGGACGTAAAACGAAGATCCTGCAATGATCAATATCCATCTGCTCGCAGATTCAACGTTCAAGAAGCCATCGATTTTCCATCCCAAGAACTCGCCTGTTGTTTTGCAAATTTCCAACTCAAATTCATTCTTGTTTCATGGTTTGATTAAATATTTAATATCTTAACTTCAACGTTAATGATGGTTAAGTGTTTAGTGCTCCGGATCTTCTACCAGGTTTTAATGTGTAATTCCAGCGATCCGCCATTGTTCATCAAGAACTTCGTCGAGCTTGATCGTTGATGTTGGGTCAAAGTCATCTTTCCAACTCGTCTCGCAGATATTGCGCGGGAGTCGAGATCAGGACTCTGTGCAGACTATTTAACGAAGTTTCTCAACTCCCATCTTAACAAACCACTCCTGCGCAGACCTAGCTTCCTGCGCGAGAACGTTGTCGCGCGGATAGTTAAAGAGTCCTTCTGCAAACTGTACTCCCAAACTTCCACGAACGTAATTGTTTAAAATTCCGCGGCGATCCTCGTTATCGAAGATCGTAAATTATATAATAATCGTACAAACATATTGATCTCGTTCCGTTTACGCGACAGATAATTTCGATAAATCGCGGATAATACGTTACAAGATGAGTATTTATTAGACCGTGCGGAACAGCTTAATTTCGACGATTTTAATTGTCCATCGACGCGTCGAAATCAATTTTTCGCCTCCTCTCGATATTCCGAACAAAATGGTGCTGATATTATTCCAAACAAAGGATCAGAAAATTGAGATGAACTCGAAATGAAAATTAGCTGAATTTTATGGTGATTACTTACGATTTGTTCCTTATGAGATCTTCTTTTACACGCGTTTATTCTTAATAATTTATGAATTGAGAATGTCTGACGTTACTACGATCGTTTGTAATTTTTTGGGCCGAGGAATTGTTACGTTAAGTGCGTCGAGACTTACGAAACGACCTAATATTTACGCGACGCGACGAGAAACCGGACGCGCGTGCGACGAGAGGAATTTCTTGAAAGACGACAAAACGACTCTTAACGGAAAATGAACGAACGCGTTCCACGACGAACTTCTCAAGGCCCTGCACGTATGCACAAAGGTAATTCAACCGGCTGTATTTCGAAACCCCTCCCGTAACGATCATAACGGCGAGTCGACCAAAAACACAGTCCCTCTTGCTACCAAAAAAATAAAAAATTCTCGTGACGTCGACATCCATCGGTTAAGAATTCTCTATGGAACTAACTGTAATAATATCTTGAGAAATAATTTAATTTTGTGAGATTGGAAAAAACGTTTCTGATGAATAACACTCGTGTATGATATTGAATATAAAAAATAAGCAATACTATTTTTTATCAAGGAGTAGCAGTGACGAAAGGGGTGGCGGGAATAAATAAAACTCGGAGGGAGGCCGCGTGTAAAAAAAGATTGAGAAACATTGGCGCGTCTCGTTTCCACCTCCCCCGCTGGTCCTTGTTCCTTGTTTTTATATTTTTTATTTTACGGGCGTCTACAAACGGCGTCGGGGCGCCGGCCTTTCTGGAATTACAATGAATGACGACGAGAGCAACGAGTCACCTCCGTTTCGTTTCACGAGCCACGGTACAGAAGCGCGTTGCATTAGGAATTCCGCGAACGTCATTCGCCGTTGCAACCTTTCGCGGAATGCCAATCGAACGCGAGGTTACGGTGCTCGAGATTCCACGGAATTCTGCTGCGGATCGTCGGACCGATTCGACCTTGAACATCGACGCCCCCAATTTTTTCCAATCGCCAATAACTCGTTAAACGTCAAATTACTTTTTTAAAAACATATTATGATAATATTATAATTTTTAAACCGTATAAATCTTCTTCAAGGATGAATGCATAAACAAGATTGCAGATTCAAATATTTTGTAATCCCTTTGCACAGAAAAAAAAAACTATCAATTACTTAATTTTCAATTTTTTAGATAGGAATTCTCTATTAGGAATTTTGACTAATATTTTATTAGAAACATAATAAGTATTTACAAGTACTTGTGTATTCGCTGATTTTCATTCGACAATAAATTGATATGAGTGAAAATTATTGAAGGACGTCGTCTGCGTTAAAATTATCATATAATATTTCTTGACACATTCAATTTCCTGTGTTCGTTAAAATCGAAATGAAATTGCAGCGAACGTTATCGAGTTCCTATTAGATTTAAATTACGAAGACAATGTACGTGGAAACGAAACGTATAAACGAACTGTCTCTAATTTTTATTTCCTTTTGGTCCGAACTATAAGCTCCGGCATATTAATATTTTTCTTTTTTCTTGCGAATGTCCACCGTCCATTATTTCCTCGTTGGTGGGATAGGATGATGGAGTTAACTCATACTTGGCAGTGAACGCGTTAAGCGACAGCCGCAGGTTTCGCGAATGCGAGTCACGAATCGAACACACGTCGGCGTCCATTACACGGAACAGAATTCGTATTAATACAAGCGGGTGACTCGATTAAAAACAACCGGAAACAAGGGTACTGTTACACAACAAACGTCACTCGACAAACTCTTCAAACGCATCGACACACCCTCATTAACTTTGTAAATTATTTCAAGAAGAAATAATTATAATTTTCCAAGTGACCATTCATTTTTCTCGACTAAAATTCTATATGCGTAAAGAAAATCGTAACGTTAAACAGAAATTCAGAAATACCTCGTAATTATTACACACTGTTTTTTACAAACTATTCAGAATATTAAATTACGTGTAACTGGCGATTCAAGATTTAATTTACGATCTGTAAATTAAGTTTCTGTATTGTAAATAAATAAATGTATAGCTTTTAAATAATTCCTTCCTACTCGCTATTAATAATTCATTTCTTATAACGTGGAGAAGCGTAATAACGTTTTCTACCCAGGTAAATAAAGAATGATATTCCTTTTTACTTAGTACAGTATGCATAACCGAAAAGAATCCCGAAAAAGCATCACGTATAGGCGGAAAGTAACTGTACAAATCAGGTTCCTAAAATTACACGAGTTCCAGTTAGAAAAGTTACGAAATTCGAGCGTTTTTCTCCGCCGTGCACTCCCGTGTCATCATCGTCTCGCCATAACGCTCTGTTATATACGCGATAAAACCATCGCGTGGTAACAGGCCACGCGATGTTCGGTTTAAAATCGCAGAACACGTATGTCGGTCTTTCCAGCCAGCATACTCGTCAATTACGTCTCATTAGAGAGACATCACGGGTCGAATTTATTTTTTTATTCTTGTCATTCTAAGGCCTGGCTAGAAATAACAACTAATTGTAAGTATCAGTCTTTAACGAGCCTTTTCCGCCTCAACTTTGCAAGAAACATAACTATATACTGCCTCATGTATATTTCTCTTACGTGTTTTTAATTTTAAATTTATATTTTGTGAATTCAAAATTCATTTTTATCAGCTTCGTAGTGTCTTGAAATAACAAAGAACAACTAGAAATAACAACCAAGTATCAGTCTTTAACGAGCCTTTTCCGCCTCAACTTTGTAACAAACATAACTATATACAGTCCCATTTATATTTCTCTCAGGTATTTTTAATTTTAAATTTATATTTTGTGGATTCAAAATTATTTTTATCAGCTTCGTAGTGTCTTGAAATAACAAAGAACAACTAGAAATAACAACCAAGTATCAGTCTTTAACGAGCCTTTTCCGCCTCAACTTTGTAACACACATAACTATATACAGTCCCATTTATATTTCTCTCAGGTATTTTTAATTTTAAATTTATATTTTGTGGATTCAAAATTCATTTTTATCAGCTTCGTAGTGTCTTGAAATAACAAAGAACAACTAGAAATAACAACCAAGTATCAGTCTTTAACGAGCCTTTTCCGCCTCAACTTTGTAACAAACATAACTATATACAGTCCCATTTATATTTCTCTCAGGTATTTTTAATTTTAAATTTATATTTTGTGGATTCAAAATCATTTTTATCAGCTTCGTAGTGTCTTGAAAACTGATAGGCAGTTTGGGAGGAAAATAATGGCTGTGAATAACGAATGGTTTGGATCTGACGAGAATTGACAGAAGCAACCGATTGAGGATCAACAGGAAATGCACGGTTCGCGCCTGACCGATAGGCAGGTCGACCGTACGAATACCTGTCCGCTTTCTTGTTCTACTTGCACCTGCACCCGATCTGGTCTAAGGACTTTCTGGACAGAAAAGTATCGCGGAACCGGTCGATGCATGAAACGAAATCGTAGAGCGACGCCGGCGATCGACGCGTGAAAAAGAAGAAAAAGAAAAAATGATCCCCAGCCGTGACTGGACGCGCCACGCTTCCACGGATTTCGAAAACCTCGGGGAACAATTTTCCGGGGGGAAAACGCGATTTCGTTCCTCCGTCGCGATCAGCGCGCCGAATTAATTGCCTCGCGCATTCGTTAAACCGCCGGGAAACCGTGACGTTCCAAATTGTTCAACAGTTTTCTGTGCTACGAACGTAAAGAGAAATTTGTTAAATAACAAGATCTTTTTTTTAGATATTATTATACGTATATTTTAAATATTGAGTGTTAAAGTGATTATTAAATGGATGAACTAAAAGTAATCGATAATTGAACGATACGAAATGGAAAATGTATTCCCAGATAAGAGACTGAAATGAATGACGCGTTGGCGGAAATCTCAGAGTAAAGTTTGGCGTGAAATTTCTCGGTAAGTTGCTTTCGATACTCCCCCGCACACCTGACACGTTTTGCCGACGCATAGCGATGGGATCGAACAAACAAGCAAGTTACGTTTTAGAATAATTTCCACGTTCTTCGATTTCTCTAAGTATCATGAGTATTTACAAATTTTTAAGGAACTTACAGATTGAATCATTCACAAACTGATAATTTTTGAATTTTTAGAACTTTCAGCTGTCAATTTTCTGTCATCAAGAATGATGAACATTTCAAGGAGATTTAAAACACAAGAAATTAAAAATCATCTATTTCAGATTAAATCGGGTAAGAAATAAGAGACTGAAATTTTGATCTAATATTAAAAACGAAGTGTAGGAGTACAGCTATCTTTCTTGTTAGATAAAAATGAATTGATTTAACGAATTTTCTTAGTTTTTGGGGTGACGATAATAATGTGAAATTAACTTTTGTCTCTGGTATTGGAATTGACTTGAATTCGCGTGATGTTGAACTCGATCCCATCCCTACCGATGGAAGAAGCCAGGTGCCAGAATCGACAGTGTCCGAAGGAAGCATAGCAGCCATAGAAAGGCTGGGACTGATTTCGTTTTCCATTGTCGTCCAGTGGGAAGTCCATCCGTTCGCATTGGACAGCACACTTTCTCTGATCAACGAGGACAAAGTGTGCACGGTAATTGACGTCGAGCAATCGACCCCTCGAATTTGGCTTCAAGTAGGTATTCTGTCTCAAAGCACCCACTGCTTCATAAAATTTCTAGAAACGCAAAACTTCGAAAATTTCCCTACCATAACAGAGGTTTTTAGACCCATTTTCACTCTCATTACAAACTCGATGTTTCAGTGATTTATTACTATTCGCTCTGGAGACAATAGCTAGGAAAATTATACTATTAACACTTTGACTGCCACGTGACCCATATATGGGTGACAGAACTTTTAACAGTAGAACTGTAACAATGAATTCTCAAATTGAAATGTTAAAGAAAATAAATTTTTAATAGGCTTTGTAAATTTTAATGAGGTTACGAAATCAACTACTACAACTTTTAAGTCGTGTAGTTTATAATTGTCTAAAATGAAAGTTTTGGTCCAACAATTTTAGGATTTTAGACTGGCAGTCAACGTGTTAATTTGACTACAGATAGAACGGAACCAATCCAATTTCACGAATTACTATCTTCTCCGCTCGTCAACATACAACGAGGGAGACTTTCGTGCAATAAACGAGGCACTATTGTACGCACCTCACACGATACTCGCTGGAAGAGTTTCTTTAACAAAGTCGAAACGTATCTCGAGTTTGCTATGTCAGGGAGTACCCGCGCCTTGGTGCATTTAAGTTTCCTAATTTAGTTTTGGAAAACAGAGGAGGCCACCGTGTAGCTCGGAAGTCCATTATCCCGGGCGGCCGATAAAAATGAGAAAAGCTGGAAGTGGTCGGTCGTGAGGAGGAACGGAAAACAGAACGATCCGCACGAGAAATAAAAGGCACGGAATCGAATCCGAGCCGGCGAGTTTCACCCGTTTAGAAAGCAACACGGTTCCCGTCGATTCTGCGGGTCCATGTGCTCCCGACAGACAGTATCGAAAATAAGATAGCAGATTTTACGAAGAGAAACCCCGACATCGTGCTACAACCGTTCTTTCTCCGCGATGGTAAAAATGTAGGTCGGGTCGGTTGGCTGGTACGCCTGAAATTCGTCAGCCATTGTAATTACGGTGTGGATTTACGACGATCCCAAAGAATACGTCTCTCGATACGATCAATTTAAATCTGACTCTTCACGACCGCTATTCTTTATTTGTTTCTATGTTCTTTGACCGTCTGACTGTTAGACTCGAGTTTAACAGAATAGTAAAAGAATTATTCGTTTTTTCCCGCCGAAATCACGATTTCCGGAATAGTAGAAGGGGCTGTTTAATCGTTACAGGAACGTAGGTGCAGAGATGCAGTCGTGAGAATCAGGCTAAGAACCACAGCGGTTACGCGCGTCTTTTGTTAAAGAAAACCAGCGGGGTGGGATTTTAATTAAGGGGGGACACGACTGGTACTGCTATGCGAAAAGACGGTGCATACGGTGCGTAAATGGCTGCCCTATGCTTCCACAAACTGTTGCTCGTGAGTGCCAAACCGGAGATAAACAATATTTTATATAAGTGGCGAATGAAATCGAAGTAGATCAGGCAGGGTGAGATTTCATTCTGCGATTCGTACGCTAGTTTTTGTAGTTGAAACGACAAATGACAAATTGTTAATATAGTCAATTGCCAAATCTTCTATCAGAACTATAAAATCGGAATTATCTTGCACGCTTGGGCGAGCATAGGGACAAAATTTGAATTTTAATTATTCGTCGATGCTAATGCGGACGTGGATTATCGTGTTACAAACTCGATATTGCAATTAAGTTATCTGGAATGGCGCAATCACGAGAATGATCTCGAGTTACGCGATCGAATGGCGGGTTATCGGAACAGGTATAGTGAAAAGCTCGCGGTCGTCCGCAAGATTGCACGTTTCGAGCAGCCGCAGGACGAAGGAGAGTGTTCTTTTCCTATCCGCTGGAATTTATCAATGGCGGTTCGGTAACGATCACGAGAACTATTTCAAATCGTGAGATTTCACTGTCTTTTACTTTTTCCTTCAAACCCATCCAGAATCGAAATAAATATTCTCTAATTCCTTTTTCCGTACTGAAAGATCGAATTCAATGTATCAAATATATTTCACGGTGCATTTACGAGAGTTTCAATTACGTAACTTGCTACAGTTTAATTCGAGTCAAATTTTTAAATTTTAGAACCAAGTAAACCTAAATAATAAATCTTTTCAAATAATAATGATATCATGTCAAGGAAAATTTCCACCAGTTTCAGTGAACGAGGGAATCTAATCGTTGCTTATGATGTATTAGTAGCACATATTCGTAGCTTTGTCAAACGGAACGGCAAAGAGAATTTGTCTATTTGCCATGACAGCAGCACTCATGGCCTCGAATGATAACAGGCGCCGCGAACAGCCTTTTCCGTTCTACACCGGGCTGTTTACATTAATCTTCCGTAACATATTTCAACCTAATCTAATTTCGTCCGCAACGCGTCTCGTCTTGCCAAGTGTCAGAGTTTGAGCGCGTTTCATTGCACAAAATTGCATCGGGGACGCGGAAGAAGCCGGTACAGCTGCAACAGTATTTTGCATTTTCGGATAATGGCGTGCATTTCTCATTGTTATTTACCCTGTCGGTGCCGCGCGAGCGCTTGATATTCGTGAAATTGGAAAAAGGCACGGAAAACTGGTTGAATCATTCTGGGAAATAATTGATATTTAAATGCACCCTTGCAACCCTATCCCCTCCCACCAGTGGGTCGTATTAACGAGTGTGAAAAATTAAATTAATAATATTTACTTTGCAAGTGTATTCAATGTTTGGTAATCTAATTTTAATGTAGCTTGACATTGTCACGTAGAATGTGAAAAAAAGTGTAAAAAAGTAATGTATTATGAGGCAAACGTAATGCATAATGATTGGACGCTCTTTCTTTATTGACACGAACGACAATGTATGCTCATAGCTTGCAAATTAAGAAGCTATTTTAAGCAATCATTGCTCAAATTTAAATTGCTCAAGTTTAAACTATTTTTAAGAATACTTAACTGGTTGTAATAGAGAATTGTAGTAAGCAATTTTGAAATTAATTGTGTAAACTATGTATATAAGTCTTAGACGTATCAATTCTGCAATATTACATTTATACGTGATCTCATTGAGACTGTATACCTCGACCACGACAAATTAAGTAAAAATCAAGTTATTAATACGAAATTACTGGACAATTATTTCCAGATAGAGATGACTGAGATAAAATTGTGTACGCATTAACCCTTTGCACTCCGAATTCTATTCCAATCTTGTTACCAGCTGCTCCCAATGCTTTTAAGTGTTTTATTTGAAATTTACGTTGTATTTTGTAATTTTCAAGTGTATATCTCTTTGATTTGCAGAGGGTTAACAGCCATTTCGTCGAGTCTAAGGATTAATACTGAATTTTGTTCGAAGGGTCCCGTTCGTCGGATATCCAAATCGCGAAACGGAAGTGGAGGACCGTGTGTAGCTCTAAATCGAGTGACACGGCAGTTCGACTGGCCGTGAGACGTAGACACGATCGGAAGCGAGACAAGACGACGGGTCGAGACGATCCGAGACAGAACAAGATGAAAACAGGGCGAGACGTTTCTCAGGAAAGAAAGCTGCCGATGGAAAAGAAGTCGATCCTTGGCTGGAACTCGACTAGAGTCTGACCCGCTATATATCGCATCGCGGCCCGTTCCCTTGACAGAGAAAGAGGGGAACCGGAGAGAGGGGTGGGAGGTAGAGACGCGGCGTACAACGAGCGAAAAAGAAAGAACATCGTCTAGAGAGTATAGTCGAAAGAGGGCAACGCGTCCGGCGCGATGACCTACTATCTTCGCTTCGCCTCCTCGGCCGTGTATAGTTAACGCCGAGTCTGGTGTCGTTTGCAACAACCTCCACGCGATCCTCTCCGCTACCAAACGTAACAGCCATATTTCATTCCGTTTGCTCCCTCCACGACTTGGGAAATTTATCAAAAACACGATCGAAATCAATTATAAAAATCGCGCCGTTCGTCTACGAAGAGATGCTAGTTCGAATAAAAAATCAAATTTCTGAACCTTTCGAATCTTAAGTTTAAATAATTATTTGGAGAAATACAACTATGAGAATAAGTTCAAAATAAAGAAATAAAAACAAAATATTTTAAATTTGACAAAATCTTCTCTACGGAAGACCAAAAACTCAGGTCGAGGTGTTTGAATATTCACGATTATTATTATTATTATTATATATATTATATTATTTTACGTTTAAGTTTGAATACGTCGGATGGCAACTATTTAAATTTGCAATTTCAATATTTGGAGAAATACAACTATGAAAATAAGTTCAAAATAAAGAAATAAAAAAAAAATATTTTAAATTTGACAAAATCTTCTCTATGGAAGACCAAAAACTCAGGGCGAGGTGTTTGAATATTCACGATTATTTTACGAGTTCTGGAAACATTCTCCAATTTTAGTTTATTTTATTTATTTCTGTAACGAAGGATCGAAGTTTTTTTGCGATATAAACATTGAAAAATCATATTGCAACGGATATTTCCGATTTTCCGGGGTAAAAATAATGTAACGCGTAACAAAATTATCGAATCGACGGGATGAATTTTGTTGCGAGGGCTGGCAAATCTCGTCGTTCGTCAAAATATCTGTGTCCATCGGGTAAAAATACGCGGCATTGTCGGGATTTAACGGCGCCGTGGCGAAATTTAATTACTCCGCGCTAAATAACGAAAACATCGCGTTTCATCAGTTTGAATTTATGATTCGTAAAAGTATCGCGCGCGCTACACGGGGAAATTAATTGCATTAATTCCGGCGTCTGTTTACACGAATATTGGAAAAACGCATTGATGCACGCGCTGCGGAATTACCCCCGTCTGCCGGGGTGGAATGCACACGCGGGACGGACGCGTCGTGTATTATCTTGCGTTTAATCTTTTCCAACGCGCAGCGTCGACGTCCCTGCAGACGGAGCTTTCCGTTACCAAAAAGAAACGACGCCAGACCATCGGGAGAACATGTCGACCGACGGGGGGACGGGGGGCCTCGGTCCGATTAAACAATAAAAGCCGGCGAAAAGCACGGCTGCAAATTTTTATTTTTAATACTACGATTCCATCGACTTCCGATCGAATAACCGCGGAAATCTGTTCGTTTGCCGGGGAATAATCCTCTGCTGGAAACGTCGCAGGAAGGTATTAACGAGCGTATTGACAACTCCGGGAGCACCGATCCAGTTGCAGGAAAAATACTTCATTTTCCGAGACGCAACATCTCCGTGCTCGACAGTCGCGGATAATTAACAGAATATTCCGATTCCTCGACGAGACTCTCGACGAGACTTTAATCCCCGGATAACTGATCGAATTTTACCCCTTTATTTGTAATTTCTCATCGAAGTCATTGAATAATTGTTATCTGCAAGTATAGTTTATATCGATTTGTAAATGGTGACCAAAAGTGAGAGCATAGTATATAAAATTATTACTGAAATTATAACTGTCCTTGCTGAGGAATCGTCTAATGTTTCGTGGAATTGGGATCCAGAATATAGGAGCTAAAAAATACAGAATTGACGAACCTTTAAGACTCTATTGTTTGTCCATATCAGATTTTCAATTTTGTTATTATCTATCAATAATGCTTGATACAAACATCAACAACTATAGTTGACAAAAACGACTTTAATGCAGGTGAAGCCTCCATATAGCTAGTCGAGTATGTAATTGCTGTTGTAATCGATGCTTTCGAACAAAGTATCATTATCGATACATTGAAAGATAATATTTGATTGTCTACTGTCCAGAGAATATAGTATCGTCCAGTATTTTATGGATAGGAAGAAATGGAGGAATGTTCTCGTTTCGGAATACATAGTTCGGGGTGATAACCGTTTCATTGAGGCTTTTACCTCGAACCGATCAGTGCCACAACAGACGACAATATGTGGCACAGAAAATGCCCGCGGCTACGGTGATTCCTCTTAAGTATTAACGTCGCGTTGGTATCAACCGACACGTGCGACTCGCGAATAGCGGTTTACCCAATAGGCGTTTAGGCGTCAATGAAACGCGCTCGTTCGTTTTCTTTTGGAACAAAATTTCTTTGGTCAATTCTCACTATATTTGAGACTGTCTATAAATGTCTGAACCTCCTTAGTTTTAACAAAAACACAAATTGTGGACCTCCGTAACCAATATCCGGAATAATGATTTGATAAAGAGAAATTTTTATACGAAAATATTTGCGTGGATAATCTGTCGGGTTTGATCGAGGTATTCGAGGACGAGGATTCGCATAAACTACCGACGATCGTGCACGCAGCGTGACAATGCGAGGGAAAGAACGCGGACAGACGCACCGATAGAGATTCACCTGTTTTACGCAGCGCGGTATAACGGTGACCGTACACGAGCTGTCTGTCACTTCGAATGAGGAGAACAAGCCACTAACCGCGGAGTAGTAATCTCCGTTCGTTCGACGGTAAATTGGTGCTCGTAGATGTAATAATACCGATCGCGGCAACGCACGATTCGATTATTCGCCAGGGCGCAACCTAAGCTCGAAGGAAACTAGGCGATGCTCGTCGCTGATGTGACAAGAATCCTTTTCTACCAGTAAAATTTAATTGGACGGGGCCCATCGAAACTCTAGACCACAAACTCCCGTGGGAAAACTCACGATTCTTCTAATTTTTACCCAACGATTGTCACAAACAACACTACGTACGAAAATACATCGAAAATTCTCATAATTACTAAATGATCGTTGTAACCGGGCATAGGGAGATTCTGTGGACAAAAATGGATCGAAAACGTGGAATACAATTTTTCGATAGTGGACTATGTTTCATAGAAAATTGAGTTTGAAAACTCGTGGGTCACGCGACTTACGCTTGGCGAACGTGTCTGACCATTATCGACTGTTTCTACTTGTAACGGTTCTTATAAACACGGTGTTACGATACTACTTGCATTGGGCTATTTAACTATTTGAGACTAATTAAAACAGACAGTGCCCTACGAGTTTTCTGAATCGATTTTTTCAAAAATGAAGTATGAAAAAATTGTATTCCACATTTTCGATATATACGAAAGTTTCAGACTTACACTGGAGAATAAAGACTCTAATAAACGTGGAATTCGAGGACATTTGTTTCACAGACGCAGCCACTGTAAATTACGGCATGACATGTGCGTGGAACTTCGAAATTGGCATAGGGAAGTAGTATGAATAAGCAGGAGCATTAGTGTTGCTCGAACGCGTAAGCTTCGAACATTTGTAGTGAAACTGTAGTTGTTCGACAAAATAAAAAAACAGAGAAATGACCTTTTTAAAAATGTTGAGCTTTTTAGCTTACGATACATCCAATTATGATTGGCAGCTCGTAGGAAGTGTGTCTTTAACCCTTTGCACTTCGAATTATATTTCAATTTTGTTACCAGCAGCCCCCAACGCTTTTAAGTGTTTTATTTGTTGTTGTATTTCGTAATTGTCAAGTGTACGATATCTCTTTGGTTTGGACTTGAAAAAATGTCGAATCACACTCGACATAGGAGTGCAAAGGGTTAATTCACGTTTCAGATCTTAATAACCGTCGTAACAACGCAGTACTGCGATCGAAGGGATTACTTATTTATGTAATGTATTTGTGCCAGTTCGTTGTTCCCTTGTCGAGCACCATGAAGAGAAGTCGATACGTTTAGCAAACAGTCGTTAAATTGTACTTACAGCCAGTAGCAATGGCAGCAATAAGATTAAAGCCGTCTTCCGTATACTCCGCCACGTCCACTCCATCATGCGTGCGTCCTCTCTGGAAATGAAAAAAAAAACGAAGCTCGCTATCAATGCGACCACACTGGGGATCACGCGATTCGACGAATCGATTTGCTCCAGGCGACGTATTAAGTTTTATGGAAATAATATACCGCGGGAACGAGTAACACCGAACGACTCTGCGCACGTTTCTTGACACACAAGAAAAACGTCACGTTCGAGAAAAGATGTTATTTACTTTCGAACGATTCGCGTTGGCCAGAGAGTTTCTCGATTCGAAATCGAGGAAATTTAATCCCGGGGACCATCGAAGCCCGTAAATTCAACGGAACCAGCGGCCATATGTCGAACGTAACGAGAATTCGTAGCGTTTATCGCCCAGTCGAGCGGTCAAGTAGCGCGCGGCTGGTCGTCGCACAAAGGACGTTGCGCAATGAGCATCCAAAACCGCATTCTGCGATGTCGAACTTCTTAATTAAAAACTCGCTCCGGGAGGACGCGACGCGCCGAAAGAAAAAGTTCGACCAGGCCCCCCCTCCCGTCCCGGCCGGGGAAATTCAATCTCGCGAGATTCAAAGTCTTCGGGCGGAGAGAGAGCTTCGTTTCTCCTGAAATTGGCTACGAAATAAAGTTTAACGGGGATAACGAAAAAAAAGAGAGAGAAAATAGACGAAAAATTAAATTTCGCGCACCGGCGCCGGGAACGGGGGAAAAGCGCCCGGTAAACTCGCAGTTTGAATAAAGTCGGACGTCAAAGCGACGGATTATTAAGGAGAGACTCGTAACGGTGGCGGAGGAAAGCGCGAGGACGCCGAGGGGGGCAACGATTTCCGTCTCGAAGAGGTAAACATCGAGCGGAGGACGAACGAGATCGATGCACCTTTGTCGAGTCCCACGTCGAAGCACTGTCACCTACAAGATCCTCTCCCGTGCGTGTGTGTGTGTTTTCGAAATCTTCGTTTCGTCGTGTCGTTCGGCCCCCGCCTCTGGTGCACTGCGCGGGTCACACGAAATCGCGAATCGCGGCGTCAGTTGGTCATCGTCGGGCCCGGGCGCGAGCGGTGCTTCCTTATTCCCGTGGAAGGAGAAAGGGGGAACTCTCTGGCTGTCTGCCGCGACTCGACGGGGCCCAGAGGTGGCTACCTTGGCCAACGGGGACTGACTGAAGGTGCAAGCCACGCTCGTCTCGGCCACGAGCCACGTCCCAGTGACCTACTCACGATCTCGATCGTTCCTGCTCTACGCTCACTCCTCCCCTTCCTCCTTCCGCCTTATGCGTCAAGTCCCAAACAGGCCCACCGTGCTCGCGCACCGTGCCCCCCACCCGTTTCCTTCGACCGCTCTCTGCCACCGTTTCCATTCCTTCTTTTTCCTATCGTCGCGTCACTCTCTTTCTCTCTCTCTCTCTCTCTCTCTCTCTGTACCGAGCACAGGTGAAAGACACTCCGGAGCTGAGGCGCGAGAGTCATTAAATGGGGAACAGAAAGCAGAGAGAGAAAGAGAGAGAGAGAAGCGTTTATTTCGGTGGTCGTTGTTCTTTCGGAAGGCGCGGTGAATTTTGATGGCTCGTCTCGCCCCCCCGGTGATTACCGCGGTGGATATCGTAAATTGGAGACAATTAGGCGCTCGTGTACTCGCTATTTTTATTCAAGGATCCTCAATTTTATTCGTTTAACGTACTTGTTAAATATTGTTTTTAATGCCAGGTACGATTTGTCCTCAAAGAATCGGGAAAATTGAGATATATCTTTTCAAACGAACTGAAATCTATGGACTCTATTTTAAGCTGGAGACACTACTTTTTTAGTTGAATAGATAATGTAACAAATTGTTGTGTGTGTAATTTACAATGAAAATAGACCAATTTGATGACGTAGTTTGAAAAGAATTAATATACTTATATCTCCTTCAACGTCACCTTTGTCCAAGTTCCTCATTAGAAAAGATTTCCAACTACCCTTGGATTATAATACACCATTACCGGGAAAGGGAGGCTGCATCCCCTATTTTGAAAGACACTTACATAGAGCTTAACGTCGAAACCAATAAGTCTGACAAATCTGTTGAATTTTACCCCCCTGAGTTAATAATAACTTCCAAGTACAATTTAGCTCAAATTACAGAGTTCTAATACCCAATAATAATAATGAATACGTGGCCATTTAAAAATCACGATACTCTGCTATACAGATATTAAAAAATTCAGAAAAATTATGTTTGCTCCGAGAATGGAAACGTTCTCGTATTCTAACGGGCAATAATTTAAAGAAACCCAATAATAATAATAATAATAATGAATACGTGGCCATTTAAATGGCACGATACTCTGCTATCCAGGTATTAAAAAATTCAGAAAAATTATGTTTGCTCTGCTATACAGATATTAAAAAAAATTGAGAAAAATTATGTTTGCTCCGAGAATGGAAACGTTCTCGTATTGGAACGGGCAATAATTTAAAGAAACGGTGTTAGATGGTAACGCGAGGCGTTTCTTTCCGCATCGAGTAACGTCGAACGGAGGAAGTTTCGTCCGTCTGACGGAAAGCTTCGAACTCGGGTGCAGTTATGGTGGGAAATGCGATTTCGCGAGGAAACTCATTTACGGGAGAGGCACGTAGGAAAACAACTGGCCCCGGTGCGTAACAATATCGCCGCGTCAGCTGGGCTCCACGGGCGCAAAACGCGAAGGAGAAACGCCCGGGAAATATATCAGTTGTCTGTCACACGCAGGTGAAACGAACACGGGGATCGTGACTCGAATAATGGCGCCTAAAACCGCTTGCGTCCGTGGTACGGGCTAAGGAGCCAGACAAACGAATCGACGATGGAATCGTTTCGTTCGGCTAGGTTCGATTTCAATAAATCGCGAGGAGCGGAGGAAACCAAAACGAGGGCGTGTGCTACTCTCCTATAAGTCGAATCGTCGACGTTCCTACATTTTTCTCCGGCGACCGGATAAACGCGTTGCCGCGAGTCTGAAGCGTAAAAAAAAAGAAAAGAAGGAAACGAAAATCTCGATCGTTTTCCGGTCGGTTCGTTGAAAAACTGTGAGGAGAAGTAATTTTTAGAGTATTTGGGAGGGAAAAATGATAAGAATGGAGAACAGAAATTGGCGACAAAGCGTTTGGAAATGTAAGAAATGTGTGTAATATGCGATTGTGGACACGGTTCGTTGAATCATTTAGTGGAAGATTGTAATGGGGCAATACTGAGATAAAATTGAATGAAGTTGGGTGGAAAGAATGAGGAAATAACGGAACGGTTGACAACAAGAGTAGCACGTAAAAGAAAAGGAAATGAAAAGTAGGAAGGTAAATAAAACCGAAGACAGATATTTAAGAAAGTAGGATACGCTGTAGGAAGCGAGATAGGATAAGTTGATGTTATTGTACGAGACTGGAGGTGTAAATATAGAGTAAAATATACATATCTGTTCGTTTCGCAGCCGGAAGGCAAAAATTACTAATAAACTACTGGTTGCGTACAGAAACGCTTTATATATGGCTGCATCAAAGCGGAACGAATCTCTTGAAACACCTTGTAACTATATCATCTGAGAACCAAAACAATCATTCGAATAGAATGTACTTGTTTAGGCAATCGAACATAAACATTTGTTTTTTGAAACTGTCCTCATCAAAAGAAAGGCTTTTACAATATTTAAACATATTATCCACGAAGAGGGATAACTAGGATAATTACCATATATTTTTATTCCAATTTGTCAAGGCAATAAAGAAGCAATTTTTAAGGAATAATATGCAAGACGAGTTCTTTTGTTTCCCCGAATAAGAAGGTTCTTTTTACTTTCCAATTAGAATTTGAAGACCAATTAGAAACTCTCGTCGACTAGTGAACACACGACTCTGCTCGAAACAGAGGCAAATAAACCTTATCCCAAACAACATTTAAAGCTATCATTTTTATTCGTCTCGCGGTCGTCGCGGCGAGAAGTGTATGATTAGCATAATTATCGTGCATCTATTAATTACAATATATCGGGGAATGTTAACGCCCAGTCGCACTTATTATAAAACGCTCCACTTTCGTAGATACGGGAGATCGTCGAGGTGATAAATACGGTGCTACGGTCCGCTGCACGCGGAATGCGAGACGCGTTTAATTGAAATCTCCAAGAATCTGGGCCCCGAGACCCTCGAAAGGGACAACGGAAGTGCCCTTCGCGACCTTTGCATAACTAGAAAATAAAGAAATTCAATTATCAGAAGTAAACATCTTATTAAACAAGAGAATTCAGAGAGATTTTGAAATTAAACAAAATTTCCCACAGTTGAATCGTTTCCTATTTTATTATTTGAAAGAATCCCATAATAATGAAATGGTAAAGGAACCACAACAAATTTTAAACGAAGAAGAGCGTATATTTAGTCACAACGACTCGGATCTCGATCCAGAGTAGGTTAGTTAATGCGCGACTTTCACAACACCTGTGGCAAAGCGTCTCCTCGATTTTAGGCAAAGCGATTCCTCCAGCAACCAAGAGAACCATTTGCAAAATGGCCGCGCGTCGAACACGCGGTGCAACTTAACCGTGCAATATTTGGCGAATGATACGCGTGCATTTCAAAATAGTAATATCATACACTCGATCTCTGCTATTTCAATTTTATACAAGAGTCTATCAACGTAGTTCTCTCTTAAATTATTTCAATTACAACCCTTTTGGTAGATCTCTATGTACGCTACCGCGACCTAATTCGACGCTGGTCGTTTTTCCTGTCCCCGTTCGACCGTGGAAGTGGGGCCTGCATATTAGGATACTCCCTCTATATTCGCGAAAGTCGTAAAAACGTCAACGAAGGAGAAACGTTCACTCGCACTTTCGCTTATTATCTACCGTTCGGCGTTATCCCTGCGTGCAACGACTACCATAAGCCACTTCCGGATGGACGGGTTAACGCCATGCGGGCGAGGAATCTGGGCCAGACCGCCGGTTCGCGTTTCTAGTTCTCGGTTCTTATCGGCCGCCGCGTTACGCAAATCCCCGTACGCGATTTCGAGATGCGAAAACGAAAGCTATAGCACGGAGACAAACATGAATTCCAGGTTTAAAATACTCTGATACCACGAGCAAATCAAATTTCGTCATGTCCTTCGACTTTTACAACTTGGTATGGCGGCCATTTTGTCGCTTAAACATATTCAAGAATCCATCAAATTCACGTGGAAAAATTTTATAAATTATATTGGTTTCATCCACATGTTCGTCGAGTCTTTCTGTTATTTTTTTTAATTTATTTAAGGTTAATTTATTATATCCTTCACAAGTTTGAGTCACGTCAATAACAGGGGTTATTAGCGACTATTATTGGCCCGATTTATCCCTTTATGGTAGTTATTTGTTTGGAAAATTAGTCTTCATAGATTGTCCAGAATTTCATTTTTTTTTATGTTATATTGTTACAAATGTTCCCTCGAGCGTTTGTGTTGGATCGTAGCAACTTTGAGTCACGTATTTCAAGTTTCTGCACTTTTGCACTGTTTTTAAACTGCGAGGAATACTCGATCGTAACCCTTTGCATGTAAATGGAGCGTAGAATCAAATTGCAAAACCAATAATAATCGTATTACGCCCCCGCGAGCGCGTCTACAATTTTGTTTCGTAAAAAAAATAGGAGAGTAGCTTCGTCGCGACCATTTCAATTTTAAAACGAACTCGACACACCGTAATAATCATTATAATAGCAACGACTACCGCTTCATCCTCACGGAGTCGCTATTAGACTGATTTATGTTCGGTTGTAAAATAGAAATTGCACGCGTCGAACAGTAATTTCTCAACAGTCGTAAATTAACAATATATTATTCGAGTGGAAAAAATGGTACGTGGAAAAAGTGGCACGGGACAGCGAACGACGTACGATAATTTCGAAATTTCTCGCGAGACGGGAATCGCATTTTCGATGGTATAGCGCGAACTCCGCTAGAATAGACACACAATTTTCTTCGATCGCGTTGAGTCTTCCCGGTTCGATTGCATTTCCCACGTCTTTCTCATCACGTTCTCTTTTTATCCGCTTCGCGAGAGGCGCGGAGTCTTCTTACATTCGCTACAGTTTCTAGAAAGCTCGATACTTGCACGCCTCGTTCGCTGCATTTATATTCTTACGACACGAATACACGTAAATTAACATGATCTCTCTGCTCGTTACGACCGTAATCTCGACTGTACCTGTGCCCGTTATGTTCGAGTTAGAAATTTCATTTCGTCGCCAAAGTAGGCCCCAAAAGCGTTCGTTTTCGGGGGGAAAAGAGACCCCGAACTTTCGAACAAACGTTACAGAATTGATCCATAGAGGAACGCGAAAAAAAGTGATATCGTCGAGGAGGCTCGAGCTAAAATATCAGATGCAGGCCTGGATCCGGTAGAAAGGTGGGCTATTAGGTGAAAGCTGGCCCCGAAAATTAATCTTTCGACGAGGCGCCGCGATAGCTCGTCGAAAATCGTGTACCTAGGGGCCCCCCGGGTTACCCTAGAATTTTGTTCCGGATACCCAAATCATCCTCTCGAAAGGCGACACCTGTTCGCCACGAGGACGGTCCCTGTGTGTATTTTACATTTACATATACGAAATCTTAACCCGTTTCGCGTTTTTACTTAAACGTACTCTACGACGTCAGAAAATACACTTCTGTTCGGGTTCGACTTAATAAGTATCTGCGAATTTGCGTTAAATCGTGGAACCTTTCAACGTCTTCAGAGGCACATACTCACACGCTGTCCTTAGAAAGCTACTTAACACATATGGGTGACACGACTTTTCACCAAGGAGTTAAAAAAATTAATTCTCAAGCTTAAATGTCAACGAAAATAAAGCTAGGTAGGGCCCTTGAATTTTAACGAGTCTGTGAACATAAATTCAATAACAAATGATGGGTATGCTAGTTTCCAGTTGTCTGTAAACAAAATTTAATTTCTCTTGTAATTTGAGGAGTTTAGCCTGGCAGTCAACGTGTTAATTGACCCATTTCAAACTCCACATTTTTCAACGATTTATGTCGAATTTAATTCGAAAAAAGAAATTTTATACAGAGTAAAGGGTTCAGGGTTCAGCAATAAGCTATTTTTAGATCTGACTATGGTTTTTAATGAGTTCTCAAGAAGAGAACATCGTGCCACACAGAAATATTTATTTTCTATTTTGACAATATTGACGTTTACTATCAACAGACAGTGATTATAAAATATTCTCAATTAAATAGAATTTAAGCTTCTCAAAACTGATTTACAGTGACAATTTGATCCAATGTTCCTAGTATCAAAATAACGTAGAAACATAGACTAATAATTTAACTCGTCTAAAAACGTAGTATAACGTTGAGTTAACAATTTTCGCGATTACAAAAACGCGGTAACTCTTGCATTATACTTTTTGCACCACCGTGTGCTCCATTAAAATAGTCCATTTCTCGAAAAACTGTGCGAACCATCCAGGAGCCGACAAAAACTTGTGGAAACGAACCTCTCGAATACAATGAATCGACTTTGTTTTTTGCGCCCATCTTTTCTCCAATTACCGCGCGGCAGTAATTCGCACACCTTTTATCCGACGAAACGATGGAAGAATGCATGCGTGTCGTGAATGTCTCGTTCGCGTCTCACGTCCTAAATACGACGCTTAGACGTCGAGGAAAATGACACCCGATGGGAATCGAGCTCACAAACGATCGTGAAATGGTTCGTAAAAGTTTACATGCAAAACGAAGGCTTCTATTTATTATTCCCCTCTCAAATATCATTTCTGAATAATCCATTAAAAGCTTGAAAAGACTCCACTAATTGGAGTCGTGGCGTACGCCAAGCATACTCCATTTTCTCCCCCAATAAATAGACACAGACGCCCCAAAAAAATTGCTTTCAAAACTTCGAGAAATGCTTTATACACGATCGATGGGTCACTTCGATCAGATGCACAGATTTCCAGTGAAAAATTTGTGAGCTCGTTCGGGGCGCGTCGAGGTGGTGCAACCCCCGTCGAGTTGGTTTAGAATATAATGAATAATTTGGCTAATAAAAATGCACGATAGTCGACGCGAGAGGTTTCGAGAGATGCGTAATCCGAGGCAATGAAGGCTCAGAGACAGGGCGTCGCCCTGGGCGTCGGATCGCTCCGAATACGTCGCAAACAAGAAGGCTCGAGTCCCAGTTTCCCCGTCACGGAAATCAGATATCGTATGGCAACGGTCGCTTCCTTCACGGGCCGTATTTTTCCCGCGTTGTTGTTATTATTATCCGGGAGGACCGGTGGTGCAACCCTTTGTCCCGGCGAACCGTGACAGGTGCAAGCGCGTGACGTAACGAGGTACCGTTATGGCGTCGAGCGAAACCCCATAAGAATGCCGGACGACGCGATGCGGAACAACCAACCGTGGGGGGAACGGAGCCGCGCGAAATTCTGTCCTGTTGTGAAAGTGACACGGAAGGAAAGGACGTCGAGGTGGAAAGAAAGAAAAAAAAGAAAAGAAAAGAACAGAAAAGATGGCTCGAGCATGCTAATGGTCGCGCTGTTCCACTTATCGATGGAAAGTTAATCGCACAATGGCATTTTAGAGGAATACTCGAAAGTGGATTGCTCGGGGAACGACGCGTGCGTTCTTTGAACACGAGTGGATAATTATTTTGTTGGAAAATATGGACGTCGTTTGTGGGAACCTCGATTCTCTTTCGACGTTCAAATTAAAAGTCTCGTTTTCTACCAAAGAATTTCTTAATTTATTCAAATTGTTTAAATTAAAAATAATTTTGTACATTGATGGAGAATTATTTCTAGCAGGTTTTCAGCCCCTCTGGAAATAGTATTTTTAAGCTACGTTTGAGGTGGACCTTCCCACGCCTTGTTTCTTTTCTTTTAGGCGTCTGTTAACCCAGCACACGCGTACGGGAGACGTTGAACGAATAAAATGGCGGTTTTCTGCCAGCACGGGGTAGAAAGCGAGAAATTAAGGCGACGTCGCGCCACGGAAAATTGATCTCACGTGGACGCGGTTGTCCAGGTACTTTCATGAATATTCGTCTCGGTTGTTAAAGGGACGGTAAAATGCAACGAGCGTTGGATCAGCGGCCATTTTTAAAAAAAATCAAGCTCTTCACGACTGAAGTGAAAATTTTAAGTATTTAAAATGATACACTGAAAATTCTCTCCTTTTCTGTTAGACCTATCGATCGCAAGATGAAAGCCCCAAAGTGACGTATCAAGAACAGAATAATTAATAGCTGTTATAGTAAAGTATCCAATCTGTACATTTGGCACTTCCAGTTTGCAAAAATAGAAGTAGGTTTAAACGATAACGAGAGTGACGGAAATAAATAACAAAGAAACGGGTAATTGCTGTGCACAAGAAGCCAGTTACGATCGAACGATTAGACTGCATGCATTTATAAACGACCCATTAAAGTTATATTTATATTACGATCGTCCCAGGAATCGAATCTGAATCCGTTTAGATTATAACGAGGCCGGTGGAAATAAATAATAAACGAGCGAATAATGGCTGAACGCAAGAGTCACGTATCATCGTGAATTCTCGTACGATTTCTTCGGATTAACGAAGACATTTTCTTGAACGGAGACGCGAAGCACAAAGTGAGTTTCGCGTTCTCTGAAAAGTCGACCAGTCTCGATCGCATCTTGAAATCGTGGACGGTTATCGCGTGGCTCATCTTGCATGCAGCTAGATCGAGTACGCTCGTGAGATTCAGAATGAATTCGTCTTCCTCTATCAAACGGAGGCTCTTTCTCTGTTCGTTGTCCGCGGCGAGGATCTTTCTCTCTGCCTACACGCGGCCTTATTCTCGACATAGACCCGGAGAAGGAAGAACGCCTCGAAGAGAGACGTGAGAACGCTGACATACTGACTCGCTACCCCACATACCCTTTTGCCTTTTCAACGCGCATTCAGACGACCGGCAGTGGGGGGGGCAAAGAACGAGGAAACGGAGAATGGAACAGCTTCGTTCCAATCAGTCTCCCAAAATGCCTCGCGCCACCGTCGCAAAAAATCCACGATCCCCTTTCCCGAAAACGAAGACGAAATCTGGACCACGCGTCGCAAGAAATATTCACGGAAGAATCGATCCTTTGCACTAACCAAACGAAACTGTCTTTGTATATAACTGGTCAGTTTTAAATTTACGATCAAAAGTTATGCGTGGGATCTTCCGTTCGAACTGGACGAATCGTCTTGCAGTGAAAGTTTCGTCACTCAAACTGGGTCTCCAAACGAATTTGAGGAAAAAGCGTAGGTATAATTGATCGCTAAATAAAATTTGCATTAATCTTTCGTGAATAAGAATAAAACTTCCCTGATCTCTCACTGGTCCTTATTTTGAGAAAAACAGTCAAATTTTAGATTCGTAATCTGACTTTCGTTTGCTCACGAAATTGTTCACAGATTTTTTTAAATTAAAATTCGTCTCCCGTGAACTTCGTGCGTTATAAATAATAAAACAAAATGAGGCATTCCCACGAGAAACGAGACGATTTCGGAGGCTCGAATCACCGAAACGAAGGCACAAGTAATTGCAGAAGCGTCCATTCCGTAACTTCGGATAAATGAATACCACTGATCACGAACGTTTAGTATCACAAACCTTTATCGTTCCAGTGGGCGGTGAAGGTGGCTGGATATAATCCTATTGGCACACACACTTGGCACTTGCGATTCTCGTTCTCGCAGCTTTTCGTTCCTTGTGATCGAGAGGGGGGTAATAAAAATGAACGAAAGGGAGTCCCGGGTACCGAGAGATCGATTAATAAACGTGACGGGCGTAAAAGACACCGACGTGTTCGCCGAGTGAGTTCGTTGTGAGCCCGCCAGAAACGAAACGCGGCCTATATACTCTCCCCTCTCGGGGTCGTCTGCTTTCACCAAAAACCCTCGTACGGAGACCACGGAGCCAGTCACCTGCCGGAAAAAAATCTAAATTCCGCGGTGCTTCCGGCCCGCGACGTTCGCGGAAAATCGACGTAAACACGCGTGAAGAGCGGTCGGGAAATCTCGAAGGATTACCCGGCCGATCGTCGTCGATCGTTTTCGAGGATACTTTTGCCCGTGGACGCGACTTTCTTTTTTTTCTTAATCATCGAGAGAGCCCACAATCGGCACGTAAACGGAGCGAGGTTGAATCACGACGCTCGTCGAGGAATGACGCGCGATCTCGGTCTACCTACCGCGAATACCGGAAATCTAGCGGGCTCCGGATGCCAGCGAAAGTTCTCCGCGCGTTTTCAGGGTCGCCGAAAAAATTACCGACGACGAAACCAATATTTTTCCATCTTCCTTTACATGCAACATACGTGGAACGATTCTGGTTTATTTATTTTTTTTGGGGAACGAAATAATGGAGGATGTTGCACGATCATTATTGGAACTCGAAACGAAGACGCTTGAATGAAAATATAAGTTTCTGACTTTTGTGTTGCTTGCAAAGAAGTTCCATTATTGGTATTAAAATTGGTGGACTGATAGTTTGATTGTTGATAGTTAAAATTGATTGGCTTGTTTTTGGTGATTTCACCACACATTTCGTGGAGATTTTAGTTCGATGCCTTCACCATTGTAGGCATTTCGTCATATCCGTTTGCCTTTCTTGGAACCAAACGTCACGAACTCTGACTCGCGTATTCTAATTTCACTTTCTCTGGTCGTGCATTTTGCAACTCCTTTAGTTTATTTTTTTTATCCACAGACTGTTCCCACAGTTAGAAAAATAAAGGGATACTTCTATGGCGATATAATTAATAATCAATAGATTGAGCTTAATAATGCAAACAATCGCTAAGAGTGTTTTTAAGCAAATAGAAAGTAGTTTTTGAACATAAGTCGCAAATGAGGCGCATACCTCTCCCTTCCCTTCTGGCTCCTTAGATACCGGATGTGGAGCACGGTCAGTATAACAGCGAAAGTCTTCGACCAGGCACGATCGCATAAACTTTTTAGACTACATCTGCAATCGCACACCTTTTTTGTAACACAGTGATTTACATAAAGAACACTAAGATCGGTATCAAATTTGACGACTAATTAAAAACTAGTCTTGAAAGCGAATGATAAAAAGTAGAAAATTTGGTGAAAACGAAAGCAAAGCTCGTGACGAAACACGCTGTTTCTTACGCCAACGACAACCGCTTTTTACACAATACTATATACTTAAAAATTTTCATGTTTCTCATTTTTCAAACCTACTTTTCTCCATACCAATTTTCTTATCAATATTTAAAATTTTTCCCCCTGAAATAAATTAAAGTTTTAAATTAATAAATCTTCAGATGCTATGAATGCATTTAAGAAGTAGTGTTTATAGTGTAAAATTTAGTAACGCGTAGGTACGTTCCAGCAATTTGTAAATAGAACATGTGTGTATCTCCTATCGAAAAGAAACTTGTCTAACCTAGAAAATGGGCAAAGCTTTCCCGTGTCGCGTTTCAGACAAACGCAAAGTCATCAGTTTCTTACGAATCCAATTACCCCTCATGCCTGAACGTAGAATCCATCTCCTACTGTGAAACAATTCAACGAACAAAGTGTTCAACGATATTAAAATCTATCTAGGAAGAAAACAATTGCGGTTTGTAACTCTGTGGATACAACTAGGATAGCGACTATTCATCAACTTGTTCATAAACACTTTAATACATCGAATAAAGCAAAAATCAGAGGTATAACTCTGAAATCTGTGGAATGAAGTGATTCGAGAGGATTCGAGGTGTCTGTTATGATAGTCAATGCGTGAACGTTTGTAGGAACGTAATGGCGGATCGAAATTTCTCTATAAAATCGGCCATTTCGCGTGCAACGGCCTGATATCGCCAGCGCCGTGATAACGATAGCGGAAGCGTAACCGTAACCGAAAGTAAGCGATAAATTTCGAAATATTGTCTCTGGGCGGTAGCGCGGCGCGTTCCCCGGGGAAATTACAGCGATTCGTGAATCGCAAGGCGAAATCCGATCCGTAATTAACGCGCATTCCGAAACGGTGACCCCGTTAATTTCCCCGGATTCTCTAGCGATCGTACGCCGCGCGCCGTGCTTCCGCGGAGTTCCGATTCCGGAAGAAAGCCAAGCGAACGAATTTCGCGCCCACAGGAACGGTGAAATTGCGCAATTTTTCCACGAGCATTGACGTCAGCGGCCATTCACGAGCGCCTCGCGCAGCTTTCACACGGATCTTGCTTTGTCGTCCGCGTACCTAGATTCACGGCAGTGTTTCGAGTACAGGTACGTTTCGGACGAAAGTCATCCTTTCGTATTCCATCCAAACCTCCTCTTTGTCTCTTTAAACCTCTCCACTTTATGCAGACGATATAAAAAAGTACACAAGAATATAATTTTTCAAAAAGAGGAACAAACGTTACTTGTCGCCACGACTACGATTATTTTATTTTTTATCAAAATCAACAAACTGGTGTTCTTGGTTTTCGTCTTATTTTGGCCATTAGAGAGCTGCGTGTAATTGTACACGTGTACGCAGAAATAGTGGCTTCTATTATCTATGGTCCATATGCTCGACCTCTCGCGTTATCGTTGGTCCCCCAACGACTGCTTTTTTCTCAAACGGAAAACTTTTACTCCCAACGTCGCTTGTTAGGCGACCAGTCGCATCGATGCGGTGCAAAAGTCACGTGTCGAGCTGGCGTATATCGATAGAAAAATATTTGTGTTACGAAGCTCCCAGGCTCTCGTAAATTTGCTTAAATTTGAATTTTTTTACAGTTTAATGTAAAATAAAGTATATTATGTGGACCCTTCGTAGCTAACTAACTTCTAGAAGACGAGGAATAGTTTTCCTGTGGAACGAAAAATGTTCAAGGACCGAGAAGGTAAAGAAAACTTGGCGATTTGGGTTAATAGAATGCGCGGGTAAAGTTAGACCGAGGAGTTTCGAGACACCTGGAAGGAACGCTGGGTATATCAGGCATTTTGAGACGGCTTGAAATTTCCGAGGCGCCGCGTTGCAGCGTACGTGGAAGAATCCGATCCAATCGCGCGTTTGACCGATTTCTCGCTACGAACCACCGAATCGTAGGAATTCGAGGAGCGTTCCGAGCGTCGATTCGCAGTCGATTTCGAGACGGCAGCATCGATCGCTCGTTTCGGGCTTAAGTCGAACGGAAGATTTAGTTCTGGCATACTTTCGACTGCCAAAACCGCGACCGACAGTCCCTACCGCACCCACGGAATTAACATTACAAATGGACGCGATGCAGCTGACGAACCGAACTCGAAAGACAACGTAATACCTCGACCGTGTAATCGTTCGTACGAGGAACGGCCAATTTGCAAGTTAAATAATATTAAGATCGCCAGTTATTTTGGGAAAGCCTCTGAATAATTGTTCATTCTTTATTCTCTAAGAATAAAGAATTATTCTACTTTCTGCAGAACATTTTAACTCTATCGAAATGTTGCGTAAAGTGATTGCAAAATTGAAAAATGTTCGCGAAGGAAGATTGAAAGAAATTGTCCTCGTACCGACGCGTATATCACAATTATTTTAGGTACTTTCTAATGACGAAACAAAATCTAACTTACACGGGCTCGATGGGTTTAATTCTTATTAACCTCTGGTCGTAAAACGACGAGTCTGACTAGTCGTAAATTCTTTATGACAAGTTACACAATGACAAGCTGAAATGTGCAAAATAGTATGTGAATTTCTCTGCGCAAGATTAGAAACGTACAATTTTAAATAAATAGATTTGGGTCGAACGAAAAATAATAAATATCGTTGAAATTTGAAAGGGATCTCGACATCCTTCAATCTTGTTAATCAAAGGTTCTTTTATCGAGCAATAATAATTTCTCTCAAGTAATATACAGGGTGTTCTAGAGGATTCTAGAGGTAAAAAAAAAAAAATTTCAAATCATTCTAAAAAAATTATTTTCCTTTGCGGGGGTCAATTACAATCATTTTTGGTGAATACACATACCCCCGAAATCCTATCCATTTTGTAGACAAAAATTCGAGAAGGTGTGAAAGTTTTCGACGAAAAGAAAAATTTCAAATCGTTCTGAAAAAATTGTTTTCGGTTACAGGGGCCAATTACAATCATTTTTGGTGGATAGACATACACTTGAAATCCTACCCAATTTCGAGAAAAAAATTCGAGAAGGTATGCAATTTTTCGACTAAATTAAAAAATTTCAAATCGTTCTAAAAAAATTATTTTCCTTTGCGGGGGTCCATTACAATCATTTTTTATCATTAGACATACGCTTGAAATCCTACCCAGTTTCGAGAAAAAAATTCGAGAAGGTGTGAAATTTTTCGACAAAAATAAAAAATTTCAAATCGTTCTGGAAAAATTATTTTCGGTTGCAGGGGTCAATTACAATCATTTTTGGTGAACAGACATACCCCCGAAATCCTACGCATTTTCGAGAAAAAAATTCTTTACAGAAAATAAACTGTGTGACCGGAAATGTTTCTATAACTCTTTAACAAAGCCTCAATGAACAAATTAGTATCCTTGATTTTCGTCTTATTTTGGCTTCCAGAATCTCCCATTGAAATTTTTCCCAGGTGTGGCCGAACACCCTGTATATCGAACGATAATTTGCGTTAATTACCGTTCACCGCGTGCAAACAGCCAGGTTCATCAGCGTTGATCGATAAACTTTGAGCTTTCGCTAATCTGTTCGCGCAGCGTTCGAGAGCCGGGATACTTTGCACGAATTACCTCCTACTAACGTGAAAACAGCCTTCACTTTGTGTCGAAGTTAAAAATCAACGGCGGACTTAACGAGAATTTAAAGTGGAAGCGATGACGTTATACAAAAACGGATTAACCCACATAGCGAGTCCATGTATCACCTTCAAGAAACGACGGAGGAAGCGGTGCGCCGACATTGTAATCAATAACGCGAATGTATGTTAACACTGTAAATTAATTTTAGTTTCATCCGTGCTCTCAACCATGTTTATCGAACGATAATCTATTCGTTAACACAATGATTCGGATAATAGAATCATCGATGAACAGAGTTCTACCGTGATTCGATTTTTCCAATTTTGCGGACTCGACGCGTTCCAAATCCCATGATCAGCCGTACCTGGCTGGTATTCCAACGAAAACAGTTAGGAAATGTTTGGGGACGAACCTCGTACGTTAGAATCGAGAGACACCCGATGGGGAAAAGAGCGTCGAAAAACAGGCACAGCGTCCGTGACGCGTTACAGGAGACAACACGCGCGACATCGTTTCGTTCTCGGGGCTCACCTTGAGCCAACTTTCACCCAACGTGTAAAATCCGAGCCTCCTCGCTCGCTGATTAAGATGCACGCTGCAAAGAGACGCGGAGGGGGAACATCAACGGGCTAATTGCGCGTGGCCAGTTTCGCGCCTTGCGATTCCGTCGCGATTCAAACGTGCATAGAAGGAAAAACCAACGGAGGAGACGGTTGCATCGAGGGCACACCTGGATGTGCCCGATTGCTCGTTCCTCCGATTGTGCATGGACAGGCGTCTCCCTCGTCGCGAAGACAATCGCGTTTCGTAGGTGTTCGTTCGTACGAAAACATCGCCTCGATGCCTCGTATCGTTTTAGGTCACCAAATCGTTGGCTCTCCTTTCGAATAATTTAACCCTTTGCGCTCAAACCTCGTCAAACCATTTATTTCATGATGTTTGCGAGTCTTACGAGATACCATTTTATTTGCATTTATTTGTTAGATTAAAATGCATCTTGTTGCTACGGTATAAAGTTCAGTATTAATTTTGTCCATCATGATTGTTTTAATGATGTTGTCATGATGTTTGAGAGTCTTACGAGATACCATTTTATTTACATTTATTTGTTGGATTAAAAATGCATCTCGTTGCTACGGTATAAAGTTCAGTATTAATTTTGTCCATCCAGATCGTTTTAATGATGTTGTCATGATGTTTGAGAGTCTTACGAGATACCATTTTATTCACATTTATTTGTTAGATTAAAATCTCGTTGCTACGGTATTAATTTTGTCCATCCAGATCGTTTTAATATGGCCGCCGTGGGGACGTCGATAAGTGGGGCACAAAAGCGTGTCTAGGCGTCCGTGGTTCGAAAACGCTAAAAAGTGATTCTTCGAATTGCTCGAGCGAAAAGCGTGACCGCATCAGTCACGTTAGTTTCACGTTTTTGGCCGTGCATGTATGCATTCGTCGGGTTCGTCGCCGACTTCGGGCGCGTTGGTAATTATTTCGAGTGGATATAAATCTTCGTTGGTCACCGTGGCCGACGTACGGATCCTGTTAAGACTTATCGCTTCTCCGATACCACGAACGTAGGACTGCACGAAGTATCGCGGCGCGGTGGATTTATTGCGACGACGACCGTAGCTTTTCAGTTTCTTGCGAGTCCAAGTTTAGTTACTCGCTTCCCCGACGATTCGTTTTTAACAATGTTTACTTTATGGGGACTTGGACAGTTCTGCTCGAGCACATATTTACCTGACAGCTACATTTATTATTAATTATTTTAACTTAGAAGCAGACCGCGGATCTTTATGCAAATTCACATTTTTATTAATAGAATTAATGAAATCAGAGCTTTATAGAACTCTGTCTCAAGCCCTAAATATAATAATTCGTATCTTACTTTAAGTATTTCTTATATTTTGTAGTTTTTTAAGGATTAAAATTTCCCATAAATGCATAAACATCCGCAGTCTACTTATAAGCAACGATTCTCCTTCGCTGAATCACTAATTCGAATTAATTAGAACCTCCGATATCAAATTTCATTCCTGCCGATCGAATACCAGATTCATTCATAAACAAACTTTCGCTGGTGCGTTTTGTTTGCGAGTTCATTGTAAATTAGAATCCATTAACGGATGTCTCAACGAACAAAAGCCAGCTAACGAATGTGAAACCCGTAATCGTTAGTCGTGAATAAAATTAACACGAAGGATCGAGACGCAAATTTTTCTTTCGTTTCGACGTCTTTGTTGCACAAACCGGAAGAAAGTGTACGTGTCATACTAGACAAATTACGTCGTTGCACAAGATCGATGGTCGGTCATTGTCTGCTTTCGAACCTAAGCTCGAATCGTGTCGGAGCGCGCGATGCATTACAATTACAAACGGACGAATCCCCGCGAGGCGTAATGTAATGTTTCGCGCGTGGAACTGAAAAATTCGGCTGGATCGATGCAATTGCGCGGGTGTGTCGTTAAAAAACGGAGCTTCGTGCTTTAGAATCCGTCGGGCAATAACAAAATTTCGCAAGGACGAGCACACACGGCGGTCTGGCATGCTCGTCCAAACGAAGTGAAAGTTGTGCCTGGGTTTGTCGCTCGCCTACGCCTTGAATCATTTCGCTGGAAGCAGATCATTCCCAGTAAAAAATTTACTGTATTCACCATACGTTACTACGAACGACACTTCAACTATAGGGTGGCCCGTATAAAAAGTGACCAAACCTCTTTTTGAGCTATTTGTCTGAATTTTATTTGTTGAATTGGACATTTACGCTAATTGAAGTGTGCAACAAAATTAAAGTATACCAATTGCTCTAAATATGATCAGTTCCACTAGGTAACCCAATTGTAGTCACTAATAACCAACAAGGTGCATGTAACCTAAAACATTCAAAAAAAAAAAAACACGGTTAAAGAACATTAAACTATTCGCAAACGTATTAAATTATCATACAATCAAAAATGGAAAAAACAAAGCTCTATGAATCCATTTCTAATAAGTCTAAAAAATTGGAGAGCAGATAACATTGTAAATACCAGCTCTTCGCCGTGTCAAGAAAATATAATTCATTTCAGAAGAATTACAAGCACTCTTATCGACGTATAAAAAGTGTGTTAATCATAGTAAATATTTGTGTTGTCGTTAATGGCTTCTGTAGTCAACGGGGAGTCCGAGGAGTCGACTAAAAACATTCCAATCTACGATAATAAATGCGGACGATAAACTCTAATCCGAAATTAAGCGTTTCACGGGAATCTTTCGTCATGAATCTAACTCGGGTCTAACCCAAATAACTTACGCGTTGGTTGGATAAAAATATTTTCTACTCCGCTCAGCCTTAATCTCTTCATTGATTATTCTCGTCCTCTTTATACCTTAGAAAATATTCCTTTGTTCGCAAAATTCTTTACAGGTATAATTTACAAACTCTACTATTTATTCGCGTCTGTTTGGAGATGTCTATACTCTGGTAATTGGTTCGAAGTCGCGGTAACCAATAGAAGGGAAACGTAGTAAAAAAAAACGACGACAGAAAAAAAGGAAAGCAGAGATAGATGATTTTTAGTGTGTCAGTGTGCCTATATGCTAATCGCGCGGAGAACAGTTTTAATCTGGACGTGTAAACGCCAGCGGCGATCGCGTACTCGAAGATGCTGCGCTTTTAACACTTTTAGCGCGCCCAATAAACGAATTACGAGGAAACTGCATGAATAATTACATTATCGGAATATAAAAGCTGCTTGCGTTACGTGTATTTGCAATCAGAACCGCTTTTAAGTCGCAAAGATCAAAGTCGAATCTTCCTTTCAAAATTTTTTATTATCATTCTCGTTAGGTTTGGTCGTCCATTCTAGTCGGCGTTCTTAGATAAACGAGTGTGCAAATTCATTAACGCGTGAGGGGGAGATAAGATCGCGATCGTTCGTCGGATAAAGCGCTGTTGCGGAAATTAACGATTGTCGTTTGTTGCTTGAAAAGTGGGAAGCTCGTCTAATGGCTCGTGACAAACGGCGAACGCTAATTTGTGTTTCCCTTTCCGAGTGGGGTTTTGTGTATTCACCTGGCCGCCTCTATTGCCTCTTCTAGCTCCGATATCATCGTCGTGACTAGGATATATCGGGTTTGAAACTCTCTCCTTGATTAAGCGGGGCAACGAAAAATTACTGCGACCAATATATCCCGATTTTAATGGATTCGAGGTGTTACTATAATTTTATTTAAGTATTTGGGATCTGTGAAAGGAGAGTAAAGCATCCTAGCAAACCCTGCCTTAACCCTTTGCACTCCTATGTCGAGTGTGATTCGACATCAATTTTTATATCAGGAACTTCTTTGTCGAGTTCCAGTCGACATTTTTTCAAGTCCAAACCAAAGAGATATCGTACACTTGAAAGTTACAAACAACAGTGTAAATAAAAGAGATATTTTAACAGGTAAATTTCAAATAAAACACTTAAAGGCTGCTGGTAACAAAATTTAAATATAATTCGGAGTGCAAAGGGTTAAACTTGGGAATATGGGGTAGTCGATCGAGCGCTTGCGAGAGGAACGGTCCCTCTAGCGGCGAGTACGGGAACCCACAGAGCCTAACTTGGACCTAAAAGTACATTAATGGTAAAAATTCAGCGAAATTCGATAAAATTCGAAGGTTTTCCAATGGTTGACCGATGTTTCGTTTCTTTCGGGGAGTTTGAGTCCCGGAGGTCGTTGAAATTCGCTCTGTTTTCGCCTGGCGAGCATCCGTTGGACGACCACGGTCTCGTTAAGTCGACCGTCCACTCACTTTCACCACCTACACGTGAATTTTCTGTTCCAACGCCCGTTAACGATTCGCGTGACAATGAGTCACCCGTTCGGACCTCCGGGCTCCTTACTTTCTCGCGGCGGTGCAATTTCAAAATTGTCCCCAACGATACGGGACACGCGGGGATCGACTTACTCCCCGTGTTTCACTTTTCTCGGTCACCGTCTTGCATGCCAACGTCGGTTGGTTCCGGTACTCCTAATACGGGGAGAGATTAATATCGATCGAATGGGCCACGGCACTCTCGCTCTTCCTACGCCGCCATTTTTTTCCAAACCTCTTCTATTCTTCGCGCCCCCGCTCGTTCTCGACAACTTTCGATGAATATCGCGGACATTTATGCAAATGCATACTTTGAACAGGTTTATTCGCGTACTTTTCATTCGTGGAGAAACTTTGTGGTAATCTTTGGTCCCGTATGAGTGCGCCATTTTTTAGAAACGGTAACTATCGCGTTATGCGGGAGGCCACTGTACTACGCGTGTTTTCAAATCGATATTCCGGGATGTTGGAGTTTTATTTAACGACAAGTGAATAGTTTTGTATGGAACAATGTATGGAATTAAAACATTCCGTGGAACCAGTTTGCGAGCTTAAATTACATCGAGGCTCTCGCGAAAGTCGCCGGCGGCAGTAATCTTTGCGGCCGTCAAAGTGTTAAGTAAGTGCACAAACGAAATGGGAACCGTGTCATCGAAAACCCGATCGAAAACATTATCGCGCGCTTTCCTTTCACGCCACGGGCCCCCCCGTCTTTGTCCTCTACGAGTGGGCGATCCTTTAATATTTCGACGCGAGGCTACGCCCCTGAACTCACTTTCACCGGCCAACCATACTGTGCATCCGGAATCGTCGAGATTCCAAGCGTAAATAGAATAATGCTAACCGAACGTCTCGACCAACATACCGCGCGTCCATGCAAACCTCTGCAAATGTGCAAAAAATATAAAACGAAACGATTATCAAACTTATTAGGCTCTCTCAAAGTGGATCTTCTACGATAAAAATTCTCGCGTTGTAAGTCTCGGTTTGAATACAATTTTTTAAGAAATTCATTTTTCATTTTTTAAGGATTCAGAAAAGTACTCGTAATCTCCGTTAGACAACAATCCGTTAGAAATCGTTAATACTAATTTTCGAATTTTGTAATATTTTTCGTCAGTCTGTTTAATTTCATTGACAAATTGTCGAGGAATTAGTTACATTTACTTTGTTCAACGTATTGAACATTTGTTTAATAATGTCCGTACGAATATCGACGAATTTTCGAACTATTATTGAAAAGCAACATAACCTCTCTCAAGAGACATGCGCGCGAAATATGGCAAACCTTTGCAAATGTATAAAAAATATCCAACGAAACGGTTATCAAACTTAGTATGTATATTAAAAATTCTCGCGTTGTAAGTCTCGGTTTGAATGCAATTTTTTAAGAAATAAAAATGAAAGATATAGAAAAAGTCTCGAGTGTTTTTAAAATTAATTTAATAACGACGATCGTCGATTATTAGGCACGCGCGTTATCCCGTTTCTTCGTCGGCATCCGCTTTTAAATAACGAATATAAGAATGCCACGCTCGCCGAGTTTTGCGTTAACGTTTAATTATTTATTCGCTGTAACGCACTTAAGGAGGTAGACCGGACACTTGGTAATTATTCATCGACCGTTCGAAACGTTTCTCTGGCGTTAAAGGATTTCTTAACTATCGAGTTCCCGACAATTTTTCACTTTTTTCGCTGGTGCTCTTTTTTCCCAACATCATCGATCTTGGTATCGTCCATTTACGAGATTGAATTTGAAACGCGGAATTGGACGCGATCGACGATATTTCGTACTCGAAAAATCGATTTTGAAAAAATGAGATTGAACAATTTGTTACCTGAAAAGAACTATTCAATTGAAAATGCTCTGAAATAGTGAACGTATTAGCGAATAATATTAAATATTTCCTGAATAAAAGAACAAGAAATATGATTCTTCTTATAACTAGTTGAATAAAAATAATACAGTTTGAAAGTAAATCTTTCTAAATCTAAATCTTTCTAACTAAAAGACCCCTTTGTTTCTCTTAATTGTCAGTAATTCTCCGTTCTTCGTTCCAAGAACCACACGATAGAAGCCATCGTCTGCAAATAGCGTGATAGCAAATGTATGTTTCACATTCCTTGGTAAATTTTCTAATCGTTGCTTTCTCGCAGACTTTTTATAAATACCGACGCAACTATTGCTTTCTTAACCCATCGACGGACACGTCGTACACATTTATGTACGACATCGAAATTTTAATTAGCGCGAAGAATCGGGTTCAACTGTTAGAAATTCGTGGCTGAGACTCGAAGAGATTATACAAAATCCTGGATAGTGCCATAAGGATTGTTTGTATAATTGGTTTGACAGCCGTCGAGTTAATATTTTATGCAAAAGCTCGTGGTACAGGGTGAAAATAAAAAATATTCAGAAACCACAACGCTAAGCTGATTGCGAGTAAAAGGATTAAGAAAGTACAAAGCTCGTTTACCTAATTGCTTCAACTGTAAGTTGATACTTTTGTGTTGTAGTGTTCTAAGCCTTCTAATTGAATATTTTCTTTTAAATTTTAATCTTTCGTTACGTTACTCGAATCCTAACATTTATTATAAAATAGAATTTATCTTCTTTAAAACTATCCAAGTTAACTTTCTCATGATACCCATCTATTACGCTAACGGAGCTCTTAAACCTGTTACTATTTAAATTTAGTTTGAAATTCAAGATCAACCTCGATGTCAGTCCAATTTAATTAAAATTCCAAATCAATAATATCAGCGTAGGTTACATATTTCATACATAAATTTTAAAGATTGGACCATCGATAACTGGATAGAAACTGAAAGCTATAATAAAATCGATGACCCAAAGATCTTACCCTCTCGTTGTCGAGGAATTCCGCCATTTCTTGATCCATGGACCCTCGAATCCTGTTCAATGCGTCACATCGGGTCAGGATTCTGAATGCCTGTGGAAAACAATTGACTCGATTAATTTTGAAGAACGTTGCTACGAAAAGGGGTTCGTGAAGTTTATGAAAAGTGGGGTTTATGCATAAAAAATAAGATTAAGAACGACTGGGGCGTGTATTATTGGACCACCCTATATCCTCTATCGGAATTTCTCGGTTCTTGTGGTTGTAAAACAACCATGATTTCACCGACGTCCGGCTGAGTGGTCGTATTGGCCAACAATAGACAGCGATGCGCTTTTCTCCGCGTGGAATTCGAGCTGCGTCGTCGCCGCCTCTCGAAGAGAATCGCATCCACTCCTCGGCTGCTTTCGCGTGCCGCATCCGGAGTCGATCAACGGGCTTGCAAGATACGTAAACAGGATACAATCACCGACTCACGCGGCGTGAACTCATCATCGGTCATTAGACCCGTTTTGCAGATTAACCGTCGGAGGCTCCGAGCGTTGGACGTTATTTTACGGGAAAAAATTCATGCACGATTAGGGAAACATCTTACTCGAGCAGTACAAAAGGGTACAAAAGCTGGACAAGACTAATAAGTTCCAATCGAAAACTCGAAATTTTTGTGATTTTTATGAGTCCAAACCAATGGATGTAAATAACAATTTAACGTAAATTTTAATTTCACAAATATTAATAAACTTACTACCTACCCTGACTTATTTAGAAATTCTTGTGATTTTTGTGATTCGAACGGATGTAAATAACAATTTACTATGAATTTTAATTTCACAAATATTAATAAACCTACTACCTATACTAATTTATTTAGAAATTTTTGTGATTTTTGTGATTTTTATGATTCGAACGGATGAAAATAACAATTTGCGACAAATTTTAAATTTTAATTTCATGAATATTAATAAACCTACTACCTACCCTAACTTATTTAGAAATTTTTGTGATTTTTGTGATTTTTATGATTCGAACGGATGTAAATAATAATTTACCATCAATTTTAATTTCACAAATATTAATAAACCTACTACCAATCCTAACTTATTTAGAAATTTTTGTGATTTTTGTGATTTTTATGATTAACGGATGTAAATAACAATTTACCATAAAATTAAAATTTTAATTTCAGAAATAGTAATAAACCTACTACCTACCCTAACTTATTTAGAAATTTTTGTGATTTTTGTGATTTTTATGATTCGAACGGATATAAATAACAATTTACCATAAATATGAATTTCACAAATATTAATAAACCTACTACCTACTACCTACTCTAATTTATTTAGAAATTTTTGTAATTTTTGTGATTTTCATGATTCGAACGGATATAAATAACAATTTACCATAAAATTAAAATTTTAATTTCACAAATATTAATAAACCTACTACCTATCCTAACTTATTTAGAAATTTTTGTGATTTTTGTGATTTTTATGATTCGAACGGATATAAATAACAATTTACCATAAATATGAATTTCACAAATATTAATAAACCTACTACCTACTACCTACCCTAACTTATTTAGAAATTTTTGTGATGTTTGTGATGTTTATGATTCAAACGGATATAAATAACAATTTACCATAAAATTAAAATTTTAATTTCACAAATATTAATAAACCTACTACCTATCCTAACTAATTTAGAAATTTTTGTGATTTTTGTGATTTTTATGATTCGAACAGATATAAATAACAATTTACCATAAATCTGAATTTCACAAATATTAACAAACCTACTACCTACTACCTACCCTAACTTATTTAGAAATTTTTGTGATGTTTGTGATTTTTATGATTCAAACGGATATAAACAACAATTTACCATAAAATTAAAATTTTAATTTCACAAATATTAATAAACCTACTACCATACCCTAACTTATTTAGAAATTTTTGTGATTTTTATGATTCGAGCAAATGTAAATAACAATTTACCAGAAAATTTTAATTTTAATTTCACAAATATTAATAAACCTACTACCTATACTAACTTATTTATTTCCAAGAATGAATCGATCAAAAAGCTTCAAAGATCGAAGAGAAAAATTTGTCGAATATTGGAATCTAAAAATGTGTAGAGTATTTGATAAGATTTAAATCGTATTTCTGGCTGCAAGATCGACGATCCTGTATAATCGGAGGCGTTGTTGGCTCCGTTTCTTTACCCGGTCGGAGAATACCGTGAGCCCATTCACCGGTGGCTAATTGCAAGAACATTGTGATGAAACGGTAGCTCGGCGATGGTAGTGACTTGCTAAAATTTAATCTACTGCGGCCAGCGAGGAAGACGCTCTGATTCCTCGGGTAATCAGAACATGGCGATCGGCGTGTTCTCGTCCCGAGATACGAAAATGAATCTCGAATGGACGGTCGAGAACGAGACATCGAGGGACGAAAAACTACGGAAACACGAAAACGCGTATCGCGAGCGAAATTAATCGGCGAATAATGGCAGATCGCATCGAGCATGGGAGAAAGTCGAACGAGCACGTTGAAACAAAGATGAAAGTAGATTTCGTCGAAAAAAAAAAAAATTTACAATCTCCGTTATAGACTTTCAACGACGCTCAGTATTTATTCCGACGTTTCGCGGGTAAATAGTTTAAATAACATGCGTGTGAGAATTTGTCTGGCGCCTGGGAGTGTTTAGACAAGAATTACTGCGAGGGACAATCTTCGTCGATCTACTGTTAGCAAAGAAATCGATCTCTACGTACGAAAAATCAACAGATATAAATAAACTTCTCGTACGTCGGTGTCGTGGAATATTTTAAAACGTAAATATTGCGTCCGGTGCACGGTTCGTATACAGAGTTTATGGATCGTGGCCCATACTCGGATGCGGTGGATACTCGGCCAACGGAACGTCCCAAATAATACTTTTAGTTGCGCATCCTACATGCACGAGGATTCAGAAAACTACTCGTAATCTCGTCGTTTCAGAAGTAAAGTGCCCGAAACTACGTTAGCAAAGTAGCCGGCGAACGAAATTCTAGCAACAACCCGTTAGAAATCGTTGATACTTCTAATTTTCGAATTTTGTAATATTTTTCGTCAGTCTGTTTAATTTCATTGATAAATTATCGAGGAATTAATTACATTTGCTTTATTCAACGTACTGAACATTTGTTTAATAATGTCGACACGAATATCGACGAAATTTCGAACTATTATTGAGACTCGCTTAAGAGATTTGCGCGAAATATGGCCGAGTTTTTAATTCCGCTTAATTATAACCAGTACAGTTCCTGCACGAGTCATAAATTATAGGAAAAAGAAATGTAGCAATGTTATAGCCTCCTAGCACTGCATTTTATCTTTATCATCTTTTTATAAGCGGAATAAATCCTAGCCTTACGCGTACCACGTTCGTGTTGCGATGGAGAAAAAGGAAATAATTCTTACAATACCAGGGTGCGCAGTAATGATAAGGCAAACCCATAAAACCGTTGTTTTCGCGATTGAAATACAAGCTGTAACGGCACCGACATTGTGAACGCCGAGAGAAGATGAAAGTGCCATTTTTGTAGTTTTCAGTTGGTAACGCCAGTTGGTACCGCGATCGCTAACGTTTCCTTTGAAAAACATACATTCATTTTGATGGTACCATTTGGCCACAATCGGAAAGGTAAAACGTGAATTAAACACGAAAATAAGAACTTACGAATCGTGTAAATAACGTATACGAAACGACTGCTAAACCATTTGCTTTTCAAGTAATTTGACCGAGTAATTACTGAAAAGAAGTTGACTGTTTCCTAAGAAGTTTCGAGTCACAAACACAGTTAAAAATATATACCGAATGACACATGCACTGTTGCCAGAAACCAGAAACCAGAAACATAACCCCAAATTAAGGAAACAGAGGCGTGCCTACAAATCGCGATACAAATAAATTCATTCGTACGGATCGTATATTCATAACGGTTAGAAGGCTCGTAAATCGTTCGACATATCGAAAAGAATAACTTTCACATATTCACGCACGAATGCATATCGGCTCGGCTTATCCTGCGATAAAGTTGCATCTCCGATATCGCCGAAAAAATATTCGTTCGAAACTAGAATCGGTTCAGAGGCACCCTTAGGCGACAGCGACTAGTGGTGCCCTCTTTCGTAAATAGATATATTTATTTTGTATTTATTTGCTCGCTGAAGCTCGATTATATACATCGAATCTATGAATTACATACAATTATATATATTTCTCGTGGGAACTTTCACTTCGAGTAAAATTAGCATCCAAAATCTCGAGTATTCAGTATACAGTAATATACAATTACATGCAATTTTGTTCCCACAAGGAAAAATCCTATCCCAATATACTTTGGCTAAATATATTCTAACATTCTTTCGAACATATTCCTTTATTCTATGGTGTACCTTTCTGAAAGTTTGAAAGCTGGAATCTACTTTATGGTAAAGTCAGCCACGTTTCGAGGTATTCGGACAACCATGGCAAATAATTCGTGTAACGCAAATTATCGGATTTGACGGCGGGGAACAAGGGATGCGGTTGCCGTAATTAAGGATTATAAGTGGCCATTACTTACACGCGAGCTAGCAACGCGATCATCCGAATTACCGCGAGGAACGATGATGAACGGGCCATGAAATGATTACGCGCGACGACACCTCGGTCGACGCAACGACAGAGGTTATGTACGGGTACATGGCGAGTAAGTACACGTCCGAGCAGTGGCGCACGAGTGTGGGAAGAAGAAGAAGAAGAACCGTGGCGCATGTAGCCGAGATCGAATCGAGAGAGGTCTCCTGAGCCGCGGGACTCGTGAACGCACGAACGACGCCACGAGGAGAAAGTTTCGAAGGCAGGAAGTGAAGTAGGCCACGACTTTGACCGCTCGCAAGGTCCACGTCCCTCCCAAGGCACGCCACTTTGAGGTGTTTTCCACTGTGTACAGCCCGATTCGACACCGTCTCGGCCGATACGGTCCGTCTCGTGGGAAGGAAAAATCAAACACACCGAGAACACCATCTATGTTTATGTGTACCACTGTTATCGATCGATTTATTTTTTAACCCTCCGCCGCTAACGTGTTTTTACAGGTTATCTTCGCCAGCATCGACGTCGGGCCACTACACTTTCGAAAATAGGACTCTGCTTTCAAAAGTATGATTTACTCGACTCTATCGCGAGACGTCGATGAAATACTTTTGTTTTTAACAGAGAAACGGTTCTTATTTTACGTTTTTCATCGATTCTAGGAAGTGAGTCGGGGCTCTCACGAAACCAACAAAATTTAGATTTTCGTTCAGGTGTCTAATCACACCGTAAATGATTGCAAAGACGATTTGGTTAAAGGAACTTGTTACGGCCGACAGAATTAGATAATTTATGAAAATATTGAAATTCTTGAGGAGGAGATTCTTATCGCGGATGACCAAGATTTTAAAATACGAACAATTTGTATACGATCTGCCAAATAATTTAAATATCAAAATAAAATGATGGAACTTATAGAGTGTTTTCTTCGAATTAACAAAAATATTTAAGTATCCTCTCGTGAATTATGTTCTAAGATAGATGAAAACCGCTAGGTTAAAAACTATGGATCTATCGAACATAAAGTCACGTTTTTAATCGGATATTAAATTAGAATGGGTTAAGAATATTATTTGCGAATGAAACGGACGACTAACGGCGCCGGGAAGTGCAGAATGCAATAATAGTGGATCGAATCCAGTATCCCTGACCACGGTGAAAAGGTGACTAAGTGCTGCTGGTTTAAACGGTCGTACGGCTGTCGGGGAACCATTACTTTCGTCAAAAACCCGTAAAATGCGGTTGAAGCGAGCAAAAAGTTTCAAAAATTGCACACCTGCGAACTGGAACGGAGCTCTCTGTATTGTTCGATTCGAGTACCAAGTATTTGGGTCGCGCTAAAAAAAAATTTGACCGCCGATCCGTAGAAGAATAATATCATCACTGTACTGCATTTTAGTTATGATATAATGTTACAACAAAATTATTCCTATCTTACATAATTACATTTCGACGATCTTTAAATTCAAACGTACAAATGTATACTAAAAAACATTTTTCAAAGGTTCTATAACTTTGAAAAAGAGCCTGTAATTCTAATTTACCGTAATTAAGAACAATAACAACGCCACGATGGCGGCTACGTGATTTCGTTCGCGCGACAGAAAGCGAAATGCGAAATGGCGAACAGAAAAGGGCGTAGCGACGACTGGAATTTATAATAAAGTCCGAGGAGTTACGTCACCGCACTCTCTACAGTTGCGTGGTACGAAAATGCGTCCCTATTGTGCCTAGAACGGATAAAACGCGTCGGGATGAATCCCCCCCCACCACGAGATGCTGTAAAATACCATTTCCTGACATCGCTGATCCGGCTCCACGTGGCCACTTCACTGGGTCAAGGTTGCTTTTCGACCTGGAAAACAGCCGCTAGGAAGTAGGCGCCATTCCCATCCACTCCGTTCAACATTAAACACGTCTGTTAATTAAACCGGACAGATCTTTAAGCAACCAACTAGGTACGCTCGACAACCTTTAAAAACATCCTGGGCAAAAGTTATCATCTGTACACGTTCTATATTCCTGTACCTTTAAATTGTCAGCGCTCCTGACCTTTGAACTCACGCACAGTTATCTCTATCAGTTCCTGGAATACTCGCAACGAGCTCTCTCGCTAGCTTGCACTCACTGTTTGTTGCTCTCATTCATCGTATACACTGTCAGCCAAAAGTTTTCAATCGTCGATTAAGACAAATGCAACAAGGTGAATTCATTTTCTTTATAAAAGATCTTTCTATTCTATTCTATTCATACTACAATCAATGGCGGATGTTATAAAAGCTTGACCAAAAGGACTATTATCTGAATTCGAATGGCTTCAACAATCTTTAAAACATCGATACCAATGATTGCAAACTTCTATTCTATTTGTGCTGCAATCAATTGCGGATGTAAGGACGAACTCATAAAAGCTTGACCAAAAAGATTATTATTTGAACTTGAATGGCTTCAACAATCTTTAAAACATCGATACCAATGATTGCAAATTTCTATTCTATTTGTGCTGCAATCAATGGCGGATGTAAAGAGGAACTTATAAAAGCTTGACCAAAAAGATTATTATTTAAATTCGAATGGCTTCAACAACCTTTAAAACATCGATACCAATGATTGCAAATTTCTATTCTATTCGTGCTGCAATCAATGGTGGATGTAAGGAGGAACTCATAAAAGCTTGACCAAAAGGACTATTATCTGAATTTGAATGGCTTCAACAATCTGTAAACCATCGATACCAATAATTACAAATTTCTATTCTACTTGTACTCCAATCAATGGCGGATGTAAAGCGGAACTCATAAAAGCTTGACCAAAAGGACTATTATTTAAATTCGAATGGCTTCAACAATCTTTAAAACATCGATACCAATGATTGCAATAAATTTTGTATTATGCTTTGAACTTTTTGTTTTATTTTGGCATCAGTCCACATCCTATTCCATTCGTCTTTTAAGTTCCGTTGCATCTGGGTTATGAGGTCTCGTTTATTAGTATTCTCGCTAAATCGAAACCGATGCTTCAACATCAATTTTAAATACATAACCGTCGATGAAAGACGCTTTTGGGAATATTTCGCGCCAGACAAGTGGGACCGTTTATTACGATTTTTCTGATCGATGAGCTCTCGAAAGACCCTCTTCTTTTTATCTACGTAAAATTCTTATCGTTCGTATTGGCTGCAAGATCGAACGGTCAAGTTCGTCGCGACCCCCGCGCGTGCCTAGGCTACTTTATCGCGACACATTGTGTAACGCGAAACGTTGCTCCGCGACTTGGCAACGGTAACTAGAAACGGAAGTAGTTTGCACGTACGAAGATGGACCTATTAATAGACCCAGTTATAATTGCCTCGCTTTATTTGGCGCCTGTTATTCCTCCGAATAATTATAGCCGAACGAGAAATCGAACCTACGAAACGAATTCGTTTTAAGCTAAACGGACGTTCACCTTATCGAATTGGATTATCGATAAAAATTATATCGGATCCAGCAACATCGATAATAAAGACCAGCTACGCGACTGACTCTTTACATCGTACCGTAGTAATGGAATTCTTCGTACATTCGTGATTTGAGAAACGTGCGCCGTGGCGCGTGATATTCTTTGCATGTCATATTAGTACGACAGGGTTGCATGCAATATGTTGCGTCTACGGTATGACATTACACGCGACACATGCTTCTTCGGTGATATTACCGCGCGTAGGAATATTACTATGCACCCGTACAACGGGCACAGGCTACGACGCGTATTTTTGGTCCGCCTCGAACCATTTAACCAAGATGGCGGCCACGCTGGAAACAAACAGGACCGTTTCACGATCTTGCCACCAAATAATTCACGCCTCGCGTCGTCGAGTTTTATATCGATCGAAGAATAAAAAATACCATATGTGAGCCGTTTATTTTGAAAGTGGCGTAAGTCCAGTTTCCAAAAATATCGAGTTGGCTACCTTAATAGTTACATTTTTACGTGATCTTTTGCAACTTGTTACTAATATATTTAAAATCGTTAAGATTTTGTAACACGAAAATTTGCTGGATAATGAAGCGATGAAAAAGTTTATTTTTCAAAGACATATTATTTCTTAAATAATGTTAATTACGCTGATTAGGATGATAAATTCGACACCCTTGGAAACCCAAAAACATTATTCTACTATTTTTAAATGTAATCCAACACAAACCCTTCGATATCTCGATTATGAACATAAATGGACTCACGCCGCTTTCAAAACAAACGGCTCACGTGTGTCTGTGTACGCGTGAAACCGATACACGGACAGATTCGACGTCGACGCTCGTTACTGTCGGCGAAAAATGTCACCGCCGAATTTCCAGCGGGTATTCGAATGGGACGGCTTTTTATTCGCTAGAAAGTCTTTCGTGCCCGCTGTCGTCTTCAACGGAAATGGAGTGAACCGTACGTGTCCGGAGGCGTGCGCCAGAAAAACACGGAGATCGTCGGTGTACGTCGGGGAGGAAAAAAAAGAAACTGATAGAACGTATCAAAGTGGCGTAAAGATCAAGAAAGAAAGCAACCGGTCTCCTTCGGAGCCGATACGTCGATCCGCCATACTTTTACGCGCGGTCGGTTACCGAAAATCGTCGACGAGGATTCCTTATTAACTGTTAATTTCCAAGCCGCGCGACCACGGGAGAAAGAAAGGAAAAGAAGACACCGGCTGCAATAAAACGAGCGAAAGAGGACTCGTTGTCTCCCGCTGGTAGCATATGTGTGTCGATACGTTACGCGCTCGCGTGCTCGAACACACACGCGTAAACGCACACATCGATATCGTTATTTGCTGATCGACGATTTGGTTCAATCAATCTCTGCCCCCTGCGCAATCGTTCTCTTCTATTTAACAGACCGTAAGGCGAAACGCGACGATACTTAGCTTATTAGATGTCGAATCAATGTTTATCAAGATTGACGTCTTTATTTTCTATACGTTTTATTCAATTTATTAACCCTCTTTGACTGAACTCTTTCTCTCGCTATACCTCGAGCCAGTTGAGATTTTAAAGAACATCGATAACCTTGGGGAAAACGTGCCCCTTCGAATCGAACATTTTCTTCCTATCTGTTCGACGCGATTGGAGACACGGAAGACGCTCAAGTTAAGTGGGATAGCCTGAATTTTCCATACCCAAGGTCACTCCGAAGGTTACGTAATCACACATGATTGTATTCGTCTTGACCTCGGCTATTGCGACTCCAAGATAAAAATATGTAATTCCGTTTACAGAGATTTCGACGACCTCGAGAAAATTTGTTTAATATAATATTTGTCACTTTTAAAGAACGATGTTTCCTGGTGTGATTCGATCAACTTTAAACGGAACGAATTTAGCACTAACACATGGAGTGAATTTACGTATTGTAGAAACAAACATTCGAACGAAATTGCTCGTAAAAATAATCGATCGAAGTTGAGCAATTTTAAATAAAAATATTAACGCTCGATCGACTGTTCGATTTGATGGAACTTGCTCTTTGACGTGTAACGTCGCTTCAAACGTTCGCTAAAAAGGAATAAAAACAAACGAGACGTCAACTTTCTAACGAAAAAGCAGGGCATAACTCTCAGCATTTACTACTACTGTACAGGACGATCCAAGACGCGTGGTACTTGGAAAAATAGTAATTATTTTCAAAAAATCGAGTGCTAAAGATGGAAAAGTCTTTGTTCCAAATTTCTATGAATTATTATTAAGTTTAGAACTTTTAAAGCTTCTGGACCGACAACAAATTGTCTTGTTTTCCCAAGTTACGAATTGGATCCTTGTCAATTTATATATTCATAGAAGCTAGTATAAAAAAAATTTATAATATCGAGATATTTCTGTATCGCTGACCATGGGTGCAGAATGGAGGACCCCCATAAACGCTCGTGGACCGACACCAAATTGTCTTGTTTTCCCAAGTTACGAATTCTATCCTCGTCAATTTATATATTGATAGAAGCTAGTATAAAAAAAATTTATAATATCGAGATATTTCTGTATCGCTGGCCATGGGTGCAGAATGGAGGACCCCCATAAACGCTCGTGGACCGACACCAAATTGTCTTGTTTTCCCAAGTTACGAATTCTATCCTCGTCAATTTATATATTGATAGAAGCTAGTATAAAAAAAATTTATAATATCGAGATATTTCTGTATCGCTGACCATGGGTCCAGAATGAAGGACCCCCATAAACGCTCGTGATCGAAGAGAGGCGCGACGCTAACTCGAACAAAACGACCGAAAACGTTTATTTGATTACGTCCCAGCGCCGCGTCCTCCTTTCCACGACGAGGTATAGTTGGCAACGCTAGTTAACGCACACGCACCTGCACCGGCGATCGGCTATAGTGAGTGATAATCGTAGAGTAGGTCACCGGAACAGCGCCTCTAGCAATCTGCGTTCTTCGGCTCCCTCGACTCCCCCCGTGTGTATGGCTGCCCGTGCCAAACACACATCCAAACTTCACCGAGCGCGTTCGTGTTCGTGTTCGTCTTCGTGTTCGTGTTCGTGTTCGCTCGTTCGTGAGCACGGATAAAGGTACGCCGACCGCGTGTGACAAGAAACGAGTCGAAGACCCGGTAACGTCGTCTGACCGAAACAGCCCGTCGTCTTCGACTCGCTTCATTCGATCATCCTGCAAATCCTCCAATAATCGCCCTTTTTATTATACTCCAGCAACACGGTGGCCACTTTGCCAACAATTTGCTTTTGGGGTTTGCATACTCCTTACCACAGTACTATAACGATATAAGAATAATAGAGTTAATGAAATGGGAGCTTCACAGAGGGTCATTTCAACCCCTAAATATAGTAATTCGTATCTTCGAGTGTTTCTTAAATTTTTGTAACCTTTTGAAAATGAACATTTTCGCCATCTAATTCTTTCTTATACATAGAACTATTCTTAAAAATAACGAACTGAATTCTCCAGATTGTTAAATGACTAAGTAAAATGGCCGATACCCGGACTTATTAGGCAACCAAATAATTCGATTCCGATCAAGGATCTCCGCGATCTAGATACAAGGTTGTTCGACATTCGTATCTTGGATTATTTCTTGAATTTTTGTAGCCTTTCGAAAATGAAAATTTTGCCATAAATACACAAACATCCGCAATCTAATTCTTTCTAGACTATTATACATAGAACTATTCTTAAAAGTGTCGAACTCACATCTCTAGATCGTTAAATGACTAAGTAAAATGGCCGATACCCGGACTTATTAGGCAACCTAATAATTCGATTCCGATCAAGGATCTCCGCGATCTAGATACAAGGTTGTTCGGCATTCGTATCTTCAAGTATCTCTTAAATTTTTGTAGCTTTTTGAAAATGAAAATTTTGCCATAAATACACAAACATCCGCAATCTAATTCTATCTAGACTATTATACATAGAACTATTCTTAAAAGTGTCGAACTCACATCTCTAGAACGTTAAATGACTAAGTAAAATGGCCGATACCCGGACTTATTAGGCAACCTAATAATTCGATTCCGATCAAGGATCTCCGCGATCTAGATACAAGGTTGTTCGGCATTCGTCTCGCTTTGTCGGAAAAAAACGTTCAACACGCCCGAAGAGAATTCCGTGATAAACGGGAGGGAAAAACCTCTTGGTCTCTACGTTCAATAAGGAAAGTTGACCGGGAGAAAAAAATTTGACCGAGCGCCGACCAGATTCTCCATCATCGTTCGACGCCGACGATCGATAAAAATTTTCCATCGTCGCGCGAAGAAAGTATCGGTGGCACTTACGTTTCAATAATCACTGTCATAGTTTCATCCAACGCATATACCAACGCAACGAAATTTATTTCTTCCTCTCTAAAGTGTTAGAAATCATGACACAAGCAATTTGTAACGAAGCGTGATAGATCCTCGTTCCTAGTTACTCGTAATTTTATAATTTTATATTACCGAAATTGTCAGAAATGAAAAAATTTAGCGAAGCCAAATATTGAAGCTTGTCTTAGTATTCATTCCTTTTTCAAAAATTGTAATTTACATATTTAGTGTTAACGGACATTGTTACTCTATTCACTTGTATTATTATTATATTCTCTTGTATTATTTCTGTATTCTATATTATTGTACCCATTTATGTTATTTCTGTAAAGCGAAATAAATCCAGAAGGGTTTCAATTGCTTAAAAAAAAATAAATAAATCGCGAAATAAAACAAAGGTGAAAAGCATCGACAACGAACTCGAAAGTACCTTTTTAATCAAACGCAGGTACTCCGGTTACCTCCCCAAATACATTCGTAAAATATCTCTATGCTCGCTGTGTGCAGCACGCTATTAATCAACGTTCGATGCAGAATGATTATCGTGTCTCATCCGTGTAATTTAAAACAGTATGAATAATGTTACTTTAGTTTTGACTAATTTATAAGTTCATTTTGCCTTTTATGCATGTTCGATTGCTCCATCGATCGTTTCGTTAATTGTGGCCGGGGAGGAGTGTGGAACCACGCGGTCGAGACGTAATCTTATCATCTGCTCGATGGGAATAACCATTCGATACGATCGGTGTTCGTTGATTGTGTCTAAACGATTATTAACACGAACGATACGCAAAAGTGGAATTTTTTAATTGAGCCGCGCGAAGAATTTGATGAATCTGGGCACGCGCGCCAAGCGTTTCACATTAAATATAATTGCGGTATTTTTTAGCGAAACAATCCGCACGGTCGACGAATATATTATAATGCCGCATCCTCGAACACTTATTACCTACTTTCTAGTATCATTAAGAATGAAAATAAATTACGCCGCGCTATGGTTAAACGCAAAGTGCCCACAATTCATCCCGAAAGTTGGTTAAATATTATTTCAGTTAGACGTAAACAAAATGGCCCAGTGTTTGGACGGATCTGAACGCAGATAGGATAATTCCATCGACTGGAAACCATCGCGACGAGTTGGACTAACGAGGACAAAACTGGACGAGTCCAATTTCCCCCCGGACGCGTTGGAGTGAATCTAAGAGCCAGAGTGGTCGGTAACTCTCCACAATAGGTCGTGAAAAAAACGTAAGAACCGATCGAGGATGATAATCGGCCGGAAGGGTGGAGTCCAGGTGAGAGGTGTGCAGAAGAGCATAGAAAGTCTGAATCATGAGATTGCATTCCATAAAGAATGGAAAGTCGGCGCGTATTCCTTTTCTTTTTTCTCCCTTTGCGAGACGGAATGTGTGAACGTGAAGCGGAGTCGCCGTGAAACACCGCGACGATTCCCGATCGAGCGGGTTATTTTTCGCTAGAGACGTCGCTCGAGACCGCGTACAACCCGATCGGAAACATTACGAAGAGTACGACGACCGACGGTTGGGCTAGATTAAGGCAACGAGGTCACGTGCCACTGGTTGCAATGCTGCGTGGTTACGTATGAGCCATTCCGCGTCAAATTCTCCAACCATCCAGACTACCGATCAACGATTCTCGATAGCCCCCCCAAAGTATCGCAATTCATAAAACAATACCCGGTTAAGTTCGTTCCACGATTGAAATTTTTCATTCTAACTGTTATCTGGAAATTGTTATCTGGATCAGTATTTTGCCCAAAAGTGAATTTTATAATTAAATTAGAACTTGTAAACGATTGGCTGGATTCGAGAAAGATCTCTATTATCTTCAATTGTCTCGTTATTAAGAAAGTGAATGAACAGTTTGCCGTTGAACGGTTCGGCTAACAGCTTTATCGGTAAAGTCATCTCATGGATCTGATAAGGCTAGAAAGGATCCCTGTTATTAATGGCCGGTAAGATGCACTTTCTAATTCTAATTTACGAAGAAAAAGTTTTCTATACCGTTCGTTGATTGTTTAATTTTATTCGGAGCGTCGTATAAATATTCAATTGTTCAATTTTTAATTGGCAAGATGATATCAGGCTAACCCGTTTCTTTGAAGCATTGAAACTCTATCACTAAAGACCACTTCGAATCGTTGAAAGCAATAAGTCAAACAATTGTTTCGCATAAAATACAAATTGCAATCAGCCGGAATTACGATAATCGATTGCAATTATAAGTAGCGTCAAAAGTAACCACACAGTTGTGTCCGCCATTTTTATAAACAGCGGCTTGGAATTCATCTTTTCCTTTCCAAATATCTTAAACTTTCATCGAATGACGAAGTGCGGGCATTCGTAAGCGCTAAATAGTTCATAAACGTGTCTCGAGATATATCGATAGAAACAGACAAATTGAAAACAGACTCCGATCGTATCAGAAATGAGAAAGTAAGATGGATGCGCGGTGGCTACTGCGCAGAATGTCTAGTGCCAAGCGCAACACGCGGAAGAACGTGAGAACGACCGTCAGAAGGACGCGGTCGATCATTAATCATGATATCGACACGGCTGTTTACGATCGTAACTATTTTACCAAAGGCTCGAATATCGAACCGAGACAGCTGGTATTCGTGTGCGTGCAAACTCGAGTTTCCAGCGATTAGAATCAGCCACGAAATACGGTGTTTAACATCGAAGAATATCGTCGATTTACGCGAGCATGTCCGACAAGTGGCTGGAACGCGTTGTTAACATGGTCCCTCCTGAGTGAAATGCACGCGACTCGGAGCAATTCGAGGTTGCCTCCTCGGATCCGAGCACTAATTAACCCATTTTCGAACAGATCCCCGATTCAGATTAACTCCCGAGACATAAATCGCGATTGTTCCAACGACGACGCTGAAGATACAAATCACGGGTGTGCGACAACCTCTTTTCTAATCTTGCGACATCGCTGTTTAGGAAACGGCGTACTGTAACATTGAACATGACACGGTTCTACGATATAATTTTACTTCGTAACCTTATTGTTATTTTTACTTATTCCGTAATATTTTTCTAATATTGGAATGCGAGGAGAACAGTAACGACCTTGCAATTACTGCGACACTGTGTAGACATATGTCAGCAATATTTACATTTGGTCTATTTATGCAAGTTGTGTTTACTATCTGGAGTTAGCAAAGGTAGCACAGGATACTTGTAGCACTTGTAGAAAAACGCCCTCTATTAAAAATGAATAAAAGCAAACTTTCCATTTTGAATAAAATTTACCAGAACATTATTCACAAAATAACTAATTTTTTCTACTCGCGGTTACTATGGCAAACGAGTTTGAATATCCGCCTTTTTAATCGGTCACGTAATATTGAATTATCTTGTAACGGGAAGGAACAGGAATTTTTTTTCATTGTGCAATCACGCAACGTGTTTCCCGCGAACCTAAATATTTATAAAGTCACCGTAACCGGTATTCATCGACACCACGATGCAAAATCAATAAAAAAACACAGTCAAACGTTTGTGCATAATTTCCCGACTGTTGACGCAGTTGCTTCACAACGATTCAGTGGAATTCTAACCTCCATCGAGGAAGACACGTTTGTTAATATACCACACGGCGCATACCAATCGTTCTAACAATAAGTTACAGTATAACTCACTCACTTTCTTCGTGTTTTCTTTATTCTATTGGTCTTATTACCTTCTTGCTATGCTGGGGTAGCGAAAAATAATTTTCAACGCTGTCAGGCATCTGTTAGGGCAGATTCAAATGAGAATTAGAGTGTTACATAAATAATATGATTGGTTACGTGCGTGTTACATAACCTATATGATAAACTAGACGCGCGGTAACGAACATGTTAAGCATGAACGGAATCGTAACATTTAAAAATTCTGATAACATTTCATAAAAATATCGATTTAATCTTTCCAACAAGTATACATAAACTAAATATTAGATGTTCTTCGATGGTCCCAATATCTATAAAAACGTAAACTGCGTTGTTACATCTTTCTAACCTACATAAATATGGTCAAAAATTGTAACGATCGTGTACATTTCTTATTATTATTCTTATTAATTATTTGATACATTCGCCGCTAGATTGTCCTTACATTTATTAATGATAATTAACATAATATTCTGGACGTAAACTTAACATTTGACGACGAACACAACACTACGAATGATTGCTTTCTTTGGACACTGTGCGTCTATTTTGGTCGTTCAGGTATCACTACTTTCCCCACTTACAACAGTTCGCTATCTATTATTCGACAACGACACCGCATGACCGAGCGGCATGATTGAAACGCGATCGTATGCGATCCCTTCAGTCCCTCACGACGAGGCGATGCGAAGACAAACAGTGATAGTCCGACGTACGAAACACGCGCCCGCGCATTTGTCGTTCCGCCAAGACGAGGTGATATTGCTCGAACGCTCGAACTTGGACGATTGCGAACAGAACGCGCTCAGATTATAAATAGCTAGTGGCAAAGAACAAGGGGATGCTCCTAGTAAGATAAGGAAACCGATAAACGGATACCTGATCGCAGTGTTATTGTCAGAGAGCTCGAAAGTCGTCACCGTTCGTTTACGTTCGCGGAATACTACCGAAAAACAACACGGTAACCGAGGTCGAACGCGAACGACTCATAACAGAAATCTGAACAGCCGATGGGAAAGAGATAACCCTGAATCGCGAACACGCGACAGAGAATTTTATAACGGAGAATTAACGACGATCGCTCGATACGAGTTAAAGAATTATTAACGATCAACGGCGGAGAGGACTGCTGGTGTAACGATTCGAATATACCGCCGCGCGAGGCGCCAATCGCCGAGCACCGTGATCGTAGGTGCTTACCCGCCAATCGTCCGTGATGCTGCACACGAGGACCGTCGCTGTCGCTGCAGCATCGCCTCTCGTCGTTGAAAATGTCTTACCATCGTGGCTGGTACGCGTTTCGGCCAGCCGTGTTGTGTCGACGCGATCCGCGAGCGACCGTTCCATCCACCGGGGCCAGATAACCCGCGAAGTCATGCTCAATAATTACCAGAAGGTGCTCGAAAAGTACAAGTGTGAGTATTAACACTGGCTGCGTCCATCTTACCGTGCGGTCTCCCTCTTACCCACGCCAATTGGTTCGCGTACCGTCTCGGTCGCGCATGCGCGTCGCTCGCCGTCGCTTCGATATTTCGAATCGATGCCGACCGACTCGGGACCTTGATATCGAATAGATCGCGTGCCCGCGCGGGAATTGTAATTGATATGTCAATGAATTCCCCCCCTTCCGGGAAGCGTTCGATTTACGCTCGATCTTAAAGGCAAAACGCGTTTTACACGCACGAACGTGCAGTATTTTCTCGCCACTCGAATTCCCACGATTTTGGCGAGTACCCAAAATCATCGTCGCAACACGTATCTATTAGAAGCCTGTTAGTACAAGTCATTGTCATGATTTATGTCGAAGAATACTGAGGTTAAGGAATACGAAATCTTGGAGTCTCGTGATCCCATGAATAACGGGATTCTCAAAATTTCGAATAACCTAAAAGAAACTAGGTTCTAAATCTCGATAGTTTTGTTACCCAAGCAAAGTATGTGCCTCGATAAGATGTTTAATAATTCAAGTAAAGCTCGTATAAAACATTTTCTATTCGAATTTATATCTAGAGTTGTAATTAGTAACAGAACGCGTTAGAGGGTCGGGAAGGACGGAATGGGCAGAAAAATCCGAACCGGTGAAAAGCATTTCGTATCAGGTATCTGTTTGAACAAAACGTGAACGCGGATTTATCATGAATCGAAGCCGGAGTAATAATGCTACGCGTTATCCTGTACTCGTATGGTTACAGAGTCCTGATACGGAGCCGCGTGTGTAGTCACGTGCATATGGATCGTATTCTGCAGCCCGCGTCCATCTTGATACGCGATATCTGAGGTTACGCGAAACATTAAACTGAGAGCAACGCCGGGCTGTTTTTAAATTATGCCGCGCCTGATGCATAAAATGATAAGAAAAGTAGAAACATTAACGACCGTGCAAATAATCATAATGGCAAGCTTTCGAAGCGTACAACGCTGATTATTATTGGTATTGGGTCTGTTAAAAAATTTATGCTATTTAAACGAGAATGTGAAACTCTAAAAATCGAATATTTCCCCATAGACTTACAGTTTTAAGTTTTGAAAATAACATAGGTCTGTCATGAAGGGGACTATCGAGCATGTTGTTTTGCAATTAAGAAATGATAATTTTTTTTTTCTTTTTTTTTTTGGTGTTGGGTAGCCTGTGGATGCAAACAAAGAAGTCTTTACTGCACTATAGCTTGCGGACTTTGCGGTGAACAGGAATGGTCAAATTGTCCACCCTGTGATTTTATAGACGCGGGAGATAAAATTGAAGATATACCAAAAGGTACAGAAGATACTTTGGACAGTTAATATTTAATATTTATATTGTACTTTTAAAGTAAAAGATTTGGATCTGTCAATATTTTGTATCGATCTTTATTTAAATAAAAGACATTTCTTCGAATGCCATTTTATCTCGCAATGTAAATGAATTGAATATCTACCATTTCCGTGTTTAAAGAAAGATGTGATATGAGGACTCAACGAAAACAGATTGACAAAAATATTTTGTCGCTTGAATCGTTATCTGCGATTCACTATGATACGCTATTTGCACCGTGCAATCGACACTGTCAATGCCAAATATTTGTTAATCCGAAACCGTGCTATGATTCTCATTGTTATTCGATAGCTCTGCTTGTTTACATTCCTTTATCGCATCCGAACATCAGGGAATAACCATCACGGTTTATTCGAATATCGAAACATTTTCAAAACAATTAATATAAGCTATGTATAGGTTTCTAGTTGTACAGCTGCCCACCACTTGTTCGAGCTGAAGAAACATCAACGATCTACCATTTGTGTAACATTTTTTTTCAATAAATTATTACGTAAAAGTATTTCTCGTTACTTTTTCCCGGGTCCATCCGAAGTTTCGTCTTTCGATAAATAATTTCATCGATAAACAAAAATTCCATCAGAAATCTAACAGACAAATAAAAGTCTCCCATTATTTAATAATCATATGTGTACTTGAGTCTGAACTACGTGGTTTGTTTCAGCCAAGAAGCTTCCACAAGACGTGGACACGAAAGGGGTGTTCGCCTGCAACGAGCTCGACTTGAAGGAAGTCCAGGTCTACGGATTCGATTACGATTACACGCTGGCCTGCTACAAGCAGTCCATGGACCATCTGCTTTACAATCTCGGACGCGATATGCTCATCCAGAAGTACAAGGTACCGCCTACTGTTCGTTATATGCGTCGACCGTGTAGAAAATTTGAACGAAATCGGTGACACTTGTTACGCAAAGTACCCTTGCGAAACAGAGAATCCTTACGCCTCTGTCGTCGACGAACGTCTGATGGAAAGTTTCGCGCCGACGAGACTAATTCGAACGAACGAACGAAACTTCCCCCTAACTCGTTTCTGCGCGCGGGTACGGGCCCCCCGTCGGTCGGCGTTTTCTCGAAAATCAAGCGACAATTACGCCCGGGACGAGAATTTCAATTGAAACTTGACGCGAAACCCGTTTAATCGGCTGTACAGTACCCCGAGGGAATCGCCAGCCTCAAGTACAAGGAGGATTTCGCCGTTCGTGGCCTCCATTACGACATCGAAAAGGGTCTGCTGCTGAAACTCGACAGCTTCTTGCAAATTCAATTTGGCACCGTTTACCGCGGTTTGCATCCGGTAGCCGACGACGAGGTCCTCAGGCTCTATAAAAACAGAATAATACCGATCGCCTACGTGGAGGCGCCTCATAAACACTCTCACGTAAGCACTCCGCAGGAAATCCTATTAAACCGATGCTATTAAGTCCGCACTTTCGGTAAGATCGTCTTTCACTGTGGCATTTTTTTTTGAATTAAAAATACACATGTACACGATTTAAAAAATATTTGAAATCGTTGAAGATACATTTGTGTCGGTGTAGAACCCCTTTACGAAAACTATACTCGGGTCAACGAGACCACACGAACGAATATTCACATACGTCCATTGACTCGTCTCTTTGGCCCGAGTATAGACACAATATTAATTCGAGATAATTCTTATCTCTTATTATGTTACGTCTCTACTTCGTAAATACGAAAACACGAAATCTGCGGTTAGTTTCCGGGCAGTTTAATAGTAATTAACCGAGAGCAGTATATCGTATACCGTATTTAGCGAGAATATGATGTGCAACCATGCGTGGAAAAGTTTGCTCGTCTGTGCAACGGCGTTAAAAGAAAATTGAAAAGCGAATAGGTTCGCTGTGTAGAACGGTCGATGATGCGTTCTCTGTTTTTGCCTCTTTGAAAAGTTTTCAAAGAGGTAACGCAGAAATGCAAATTAATAGGAACGTTTGTGATGTAACCGACTGCATGATTGTTTTGGTCTTTTTTTCAAGGTTACTTTGCATGTACACGCTAAGGCCGAAACTATTTGTCGAATCTTTCTGTATTCGAACGTAAGGAACGTTGCAGCATCTCGGATAAATCAGCAAATATTATTCTCCACTGATCCGAGGATATTTTATTTACGTTCGAATACTCAAATGTTCGAACGTTGTTCAAATAGTTCCGGTCCTGGTACACATACATATCCTTAGTTTTGCATTTCCAAACAGAAACTGGAAAAACTGGCAACAAATTAAACGTCTTCTGTTTGTTTGCATGCGTCGACACGTATGTTTTTCGTGATGGATTTTTTCAACCTAAAATATAGAAAGTGAGTACCTTCGTTTAGTATACTCGAACGCTTTAGGGTCTGTGGATAATATAAAATTTCGTTTCAGGAGGCGCTACACCGAACGAAAATGGTTCAGCTGGCCGATTTATTTTCGGTACCGGAAATGAGCCTTCTGTGCAACGTCACGGAATACTTTCTTCGAAACCATATCGACTATCACCCCGAAATACTCTTTAGAGATGTAAAGGTAAAAGCTTGTTATCAAAAATTCAATTATTTATTAAAATCGAAATAAATACGTCTGTTTTCCCTGTAGAACTCGGTACAAAGTTGCCACCCTATAATGCACGGAATGGTGGTGCAAAACGTATCGGAGTATCTGGAGCAGAATAAGGATCTAAAGCAATTCTTCGACCGGCTTAAGAACGCAGACAAGAAAATGTTTTTGGTGACCAACAGCCCTTTCCACTTTGTGTACGTGTCGAAAACGTCGCGAAAACATAACATTATTCGATCGATGAAATTTATTATTATTTTACAGCGACATCGGAATGAAATTTTTAGTCGGTAATAATTGGAAGGATTACTTCGACGTGGTAATAGTGCAAGCGAGGAAACCGAAATTTTTCACCGAAGAATCGAGGCCCCTGAGAATCTACGACGAAGTCAACAAAACTCAATTGTGGGATCGAGTGACGAAACTCGAGAAAGGCGCTATATACCTCGAAGTAAGATTTTATATTCTACGTATTCTTATCTTTTATGAATAATAATCATTGCAAACGCAGGGCACGGTTAAACAATTGCAAGACATGACCGGTTGGCAAGGGCATCAAGTATTATATTTCGGCGATCATCCCTACAGTGATTTAGCAGATGTTACTTTGGAACATGGTTGGCGAACTGGAGCAATCATTAAAGAATTAACGGTAAGTATACATCGCAGTTCAAATAAGAACGCTTCAAACAGTACATTTTTCGATATTCAACTTCGATTTCTAATTTTGTCTGATTTATTATCAGTAAACTACATATATATTCATTCTAAAATGTTTTACAACAGACGAAAAAATTAATTCGATACTCAAGTAGTCAAATAGTAGAAACTGCTAATTATAGAAAAAGTACAGACTTTATTTGATTCATTCAATAAGGAGAGGAATTTCAGAAACAAAGCACCTTCTATACCTCGACACCTTTGACCTTTAAAAAGTTGTCATGCTCCGCGCTGAGTTCGATTAAATTCAATTGGCCATTCAGGGCTACATCCCTGACTAAAAATAACTGCATTAAATAACCAATAAGGGGCATGTATACTATACATACAGAGGATATCTTTACGATATCAATGCATAAATTATTTGTTCGATACAGCACGAAATAGCGACACTGAACAACCCAAAATTCAAAGAGAACGCTAACTGGTTGCAAATGCTAACGGGATTGATAGAGGAGCACCAAGATTACGAAGGGCCAGACGTGCAAGGAGTACTGAATGAGTGGATCAGTGAAAGAGACCAGTTAAGGAACGAGATAAAACGTGTATTTAATCAGCAATTCGGCTCCGTGTTCAGAACATATCATAACCCCACGTATTTCTCAAGGAGACTGTTTAGGTTCGCCGATATTTACATGAGCACGATCACAAACCTATTGGAATATTCAACGAGTCACACGTTCTATCCAAGAAGAGGTGTAATGCCGCACGAGTATACAAGTTATTTTGTGTAATGTACAGATTCTATGTTTAGACCTGAAATTAGATGTATTACCGATTTTTTTTGAGGACCTGCCAGAAAGCTTATAGAGCTACCAATCAAAAATATGCCGGATAAAAAAATAGAATATATATATATATACTATATACAATTTTTGAAAGTTAGATATTTAAAACGCATTTTCGTTTTATGTAAATAAAAGAGAATGTCAGACTGCTTAAATCGATAACGGAATATAGCGAGCAAGTGATCACCGATTTATTAGATCGTTCAAATGTGTTTTATGCGATGCATAATTGTTTAGAGAAAATAATATACTCAAAAGTACCATTGTGCGTATCTTGTCGACATAATTTAATTCATTCTATCATAGTTGAACATTAATCAAGTAATCGATTACGCGATGCGATTTAACATTTCGATCGTATTTAGTATATATGTGATTAATCATCAGCCGTTTGCGGTCATGGTTGATTACGTTAATGGTTATTTTTAATCGTCGATAGTTTGATCAAATTTTGCCAAACATGGTATCTATTATTGTATATACAAACATTTCGCCAAAAAGTATAATAAATTTTAGTATAGAGGTCTTGACGATACCATAAACTATCGGGATAACGTTTATAGCGACCTCGTGCCGAAATTAATAAGGCAGTTAATAAAATAATGGAAATTTAGTTCTTATTGGACGCTTGAAGCAGTTGGTATTTTACATATTTTATTACTCGTGATGAAGAGATATATGTATTGTTAATCGGGTACAAAATTTGTCAATGTAAGTGTTAAAAATGACGGAAATCTATTATCGAAGCGTGTATGTATATACCATAGATTAGATATCGCATAGTGAATGTATAAAACTTATTCTATGATATCCTTATAGTACAATTTAGACTAAATAGGATACAAAAGTTTAAGTTAATAGGGTTGTTCCTAATAACTGTGATTATATTTCTATCGAGCATACTTTTTGATTTTAGGATGCGCGTTACGACACAAAACAAAGTATGTATGTACATTGAATGAAGTTAATACGAATCCAACATGCGCGTCAAAAATTCTATGTAATCTTTTTTTTTCTTATCGCAACAGCGCAATTTGTTTTACATTCTTTTGCAGTCTTTTGCGAATACAAATACAATGCTTACGTTAATGTGTTCGAAATGTACATAAGTAATCGTAATAACCGATAAAAAATAAATCTATACAACATTATTACGATGTACGGAATATATTCCTACTTACGCTAACCTCAAATTATTTTTCCTTTATCAAAAACTCCCCAAATAAATATTTGAATTAAGCTACGTTACCTAACGATTTATCCGATTTATTTTATATCAACGATCTCAATATTTCTTCAAAGCATTTTCCTGGGATAAATGAAAGTTAGCAAATATCAATAGGGTTACCAAGTACTGAAAACGTACGAAAAATAAGAAAAATACAAAAATTTATTTCTTTAAAATACCTACAACTGGAAATAAAATCGTAAACTATAGCACAATGAAATATGAAATAAATTAATTCCGAAAATGAATATCGAGCCTTAGAATAGTATATTTGTGTATCAAATAATTTTATATTTCTGTCTCCTAGCACAAATAAATTATAAATGTCCATGGCATTAATTAATTATAATTAATACAATGTCTGTAATCAATTCGTAACATCCTTCGTTATAATTTCATCACTCTAAATGATTACAGAAATAAATTTAAATTAACAAATACTGGAACAGAATTGCTATTTGGAAGAAAGCTTAAATATCTCTACAGCGATGTACGTTAAGAAATTCCTAAAGTATGACGAGTGTTGAAGAGCATTATGTACAACACGTTTCGTGTATTTCATATAAAAAATGCCCGCAGATTTTCTATACAAATGATACGAGTGTGTTTGTATGAATTATTCAAATATATTTAAACAAATATCAGAGATACAATATTTACATAAAATTCTCTCGCATTCATGCAAGCACAACACGCGCACAAACACTGTCCTACGCAATTTTTATGAATATCAAATACAGCCACTGCACAGTATACTACGCTATCCACACTTAAACAAGTGCCCTTCGATGACTGTATTACCGAAAATGACTTTCATAGTATTTATTTGACACAATCACCGCACAGTTTCAAAGCTAAACTCAAAAAAATGATCCACAGCCTGACATAACACTTACACGGTAGTGTCGCCACCGTACGTTCTATGGCTTTATCATTATGTTTCGACTTATGTTTCATCTAAGTCATTCATTATGAAAGTGATGTAATCATGTAAGTCGATTTGTGATCACGGAAAACATATTTTTGTTCGATCGATGTGTATACTCTTTAAATCCTTGATGAATTCATTTACCAACGACCATCAAAAACATGCTGGTCGATTAGTGCTTATCGATACTTTTCAGTCAATTGAAATGCAAAATTTTTTTATCTCCTTTTACGAAACAAAGATAAATGAACCTATGTTCCCCATATCGATGGTACGATATTTACGCGTAAAACATGTTCATGCCACTGAGAACTAATTCCATGTTTAATCTGTATTAACTACATCGATTCGTAATGGTTGCTCGGTAAAGCCAATTACATGGAATTATTATAATTTACTATAACAGTAGTACTAAATTATGCGTACAAGTTATTTACATATTAACTTTCAATAGCTATGTTAACAAATTACTGACTCAGGAATAACAGCAGGACCATTACAATTAGCAACGATTCTGGCAAACTTAGTCTTTACTGTAGTTACGGTATTTTATGCATTTTGGCTAATTATTGGTCAGCTATTTAACTTACTGAGTGATTGACATTTTCCGCATACAGTCTTCCGATTTGATGCAGATGCAAAACGTCTGACTACCGACGAGGTAGATTAGCGAAATTAAATTTCAGCTAAGGTAGCAAAAGTTATGTCGCATATAAAATGACAATATGATAAATTTAGAAACTTTTACTTGGGCTAGTATCGTGAGATTAAAAAGATGACTAATTAAAATGGAACTTAAATTGGAAGGGAGAACCATGGAAGTGATGGAATTCTTGGAAGGGATTGAAACCTTGTTGATGTTTCCCTGATTCTGGATCTAAAGGATCTTCTCCTTGATCGAATTTCGCTCTTTTCTCATCGTCAGTCAATACCTCTTTGGCAGCCGCAATATCGATAAACCTTTTTTCCGCCCGTTTCTTTTCCTCCCCCTCCTGAAAGTTGTCAGGGTGCCATTTTTGTGCAGCCTTTCTATACGCTTTAATAATATCCCGTTTCGATGCTGTTCTCGATACCCCCAAAATTTTGTAATAATCTCGCGACTCAGAAAGCTTTTGGCGTTGTTGAGCTTTATGAAGCCCTTGTTTTGCTCTCTGTAGACTCGGGTCAATTTCTAAAGCTTCCTTAAAATCTCTTATCGCTGTTTGAAAGAAAATTATTATATTACTAAATTGAGCCGTTCTTCCAAATCGGTACCCGCGGCCGAATCGACATGAAATTTGAAGAGGTTGGAGGGAAGGGTGAATAGATACCAAATATAAAATTTTAGCTTCACTAATTCGAGATACTAGGCGTCGAAGTAATAAAAGAAAATCGCGGAGAGTGAGGCGGAGGACGATCGTCTTTTGACCACGATCGGTTACTGTTTACTAACTGGCGAGAAGACTGGCCACGTTTCTTCTGTTAAATTATGGAACTGTTCGTGAAATGTGGACTAAACTAAATACTGTGTATGATATGAAATCGGATGAAAATCTTATGGTGGTACAAACGCAGTTGTTCGTGAAGGTGTTGAAGGTGTTGAGGTAAATGTTTGTTCATTCATCTAACGTGCCACGAAACTTTGTGAAGTCATACATACTGATGTATGTGGGCTGATGCAACAAGAGTCTTAACAACAAGATAATAGAATTACAGTTGAAACGACGCGATCCATGATTTATTCGAAACCAGACTTGCCATTATTTTTGTGGGCAGAAGCTATGAATTTCTATGAATTTTATTCCTACACATACGTAGGCTGGATTAGGATAGTATATTGCAAACTAACATTTTCCCATCAACAAAATAAAAAGTATGCATGAAAGGAGCGAACTGGTTTTTCGTGGGATACTTTATAGATTAGCTTCCTAGTAGAATTAAAGACCGAGAATCTGATCAACAATGACGCGAGAGCTACCACATGATAAGGAGATTTGTGTGCGTAATATCTTGAAAACGGCCGCAGGTGCAATTCAGAAGAATATCCCTAAATATAACAGTAATAAAAAGTTTATTTATCATATTAATGTAACTTACCATCGTCGAACATCTCAGCAGCAAGATAGGCTTCTGCACTGTCGCAATACACGCCAGGTTCTTTTCGCATTTTCAGCGCTTCTTGGCAATTATTAATTGCTTGGCTCGATTCCGAGTTACCAGTATAGCACTTACAAAGAAGTTGATGAGCGGTAAAACGTACATTAACCACGTTTGGTTCGAGCTTAAGTACAGATTGGGCAGAAGCTATACAATTATCGTAATTTCTTTCTTCTTCGGATGTTTCTGCATTTGTTAATAGCTTCGCTACCTCTTTCACTTTCTTATAAAACGAAAAACACTTTGAGTGTTCTGGATCCAGTTTCAGACATTCTCGAATTTCCCTAAACATTTACAATATTAATACTATATTCGACAATATGAGACACCATGCAAAGGTGTAATGACAATTATTACTCACTTCAATGATTCGGATACTTGTCCGAGCCGATAATGCAGCGTAGCTAATTTCAAAAAACCTTGCGTGTTATCGGACTGTAATTTAGTTGTAGACCGCACATCAGAAATGGCACTGATGTAATCTCCAAGAGCTTCGTGACATTCTGCTCTACGCTCTCTAAGTTCAACAGCCCATGGACATACTTCGATAACTTTAGAAATTTTATGCACAACGGCTGCGTAATCACCATTTTTCATTAAACTGTCTGCATCCTCGAGATCTTCTCGCGCAGCTTCCATTTTATATACAGCATTTAAAGCATCCGCATTGTGTGGCTGCACCGCCAACTATAATAAATGGACACAGAACAGTTTTAATATATTAAAATTATATAATCATAAATATTTATATTTCCATGGAATACAGAGGTATACCTACCACATCCCAAAAATCTGCTTTCGCTTTATCGAATTGTGCTTGTTTAAGTAACACATTACCTCGCTGCAATCTTGCGGATGTAAAATCTGGCTTCAATTCCAAAACTTTATCAAGATCAAGAAGTGCAAATTTAGCTTTACCTAATGCTAGGTACACAGTGCCTCTCTTATAGTATGTTAAATAATTATTTGGATCTCCCTCTGCAACAATAATACGTATCAAAATTCTAAACAAAGAAACTAATAAATACAGGAAAACTTCGTTTCTTGTTATCTCAAAAAGGAATGGTTACTTTTCCCAGTATATACTATTTTTAATGTATAAAAAAGCAATGAACATTTCGTTAAACTATTGTTCTAAATGGGAACAAAATTCAACAACAGTTCGTATTTCTTATAAGTCTGACACGGAAACGAATTAACGAAAGAAACATATTAAAGTAAATGATTACGAACGAAACTTACCGACAGCTGCATGGTAATGTGACAATGCATCTTGCAATTGACCCTTTGCTAAAAATTCTCTACCTAATTCTAAATGCCTGTCAATTTCTAATTGAGTAACACTCCCAACCACTGTAACACGAGCTTATTAAGTATTACACCGTAAAATAGTTATAATAAAGATACAACAGATTAAGATTATTTACCGTCTAAAGAAAGGTCCAATAACACAAGTAGTAAACCACAATGGTACATGACTGAATAGAAAATTGAGCCACGGTGATGCAGATATTTCTATAAATAAGAAAACAGATTCGCTGGCTTTACAAGCCTCTATTTAACTACCAGATAATACAAAACTGTTCAGCCACAGCGCCATTGCGATCGTGGTCTTACACGATTGGTCCAAGTTGATTCAACAGAAATGGGCCTCCCACCATTGGCACCTTACTATCTGACACAAACTTTTGGATATCTTTACCGTAATATACCTACTTGTATTTTACATTTGTTCAACATTGGATGCCCAGTCGACGGTGAATGTATATTTACTGTGTAAATTTTTTGTATACGTGTCATATGCCATGATAAACTAGCAGTCTTTTATTCAAAGGTTGAATGAAACACGTCACATACTGCAAAACATATTGTTACGAGTTACATCAATACAAATCAGCCAAGAGATTCATTACCCGTGTGAAATTTCATTTACCACCTAGTATTTACTCTTTCAATAGAAAGTAACGAAAAGAAAATTCGATAATGATATTTTATACAGAATCGAAGCTTTACTCGTAAAGGTTATTAAACGAATATGAAATTGTAAAAAGGATCCCGCGTAAGAAGGTTTGTTGAAAATTTATTTGCTTTTAAACATATTTCACGCCTTTTGATATGTATAAAATAATGAAAATACATACTTTGTGAAATTGTAAGTTTGCTGTTAAAAGTATTGACGATGCCTCGTGCTCGTACTTATTGGAAAACAGATTTGTAAATTATCTGTACGTATATAAATACCGATATGTGCGCTTTCATTGATTACGTCAAGTATTTGGTACAAAGTAATAATACTATTCTATGTTGGAGAAAAACATTGCATAATTTTTCATCTATTACCGGTGTCGTCAATGCGGAATCACGATAAGTGAAATGTATATTTTACGAAACTCTACGGATTAATAAATATTTCATGCAAAAGATTATGCAATTTTTGCAAAGATGATAACTACGGTCAATATATCGATGAATTGATTCTTCGCTGATTTTAATAAAGTTGAAATATGTAATTTATATGTTTGAAAAAAACTGTTGCTATTATTACGTTTAATTTTGCCTGCGTACGAGTCTTGCTGTTTATAGAAACACATCAAAGTAAACGGTAAATATGAACTTAAAGATCAAACCTAATCGATGAAGGTTAACAAAGTAGTTTTTATCGCTGACGCAAATGCATACGTGTACGAAAACTTTAATTATATGCAAAGGTAAAAGTGTTTTAAATGACGGCCTTTATAACATATTTAAAAATCATTGAAATTGGCGAGGAACCAGCTCTTCGTCAAGTTTGCGATTAACTACATTTCGATTCGACTACACAAAATATTTCGATATCAAAGCTTGTTCAATGTATAGTAAAACATTTCTGAATTTCGATGTGCGGGATAAAGAAGGCAAGTACATGTGAAAAGATTCTACATCGCATAATCTTTTTCCCTCGTTTATTAGATGGTTCATTTTATAGAATTCTCCTGTCATTTTGCATAATACTATAAATAAACGAATGAATCACCAAATGAATAAACATTTAAATAATATGCGTGATCCATTGTCTCTTATGAGGTATTTGTAACAATATTGACACTCTACATCATTCTTCACGGAACACACGTGTTGTTTTTATCTAAGCACAAGATGCACATGCTTTCCGCAATGCGACCGACACTTATTGCTAATGAACGACAAAAGTGTATACATGTTAATGCATATATATCATACACTTCGTAAGGTTAAGTTGACATTCCTCGTTAAATTTCAGACACTTTATTTTTATTAATTCATTCAATAGCCGTACGACGTACAGTTGTTAGCAGATTTTTCCTACTTCCCGTATTTTTCTCGGTTCACCTAATATAGCGTGTAAATGTGCAATTACTAATAAGAGACCGACAGAATGGTACGTTCACCGTTCCGATTCTTTATTCTTCCTTCATTTTTTTTTCTTCTTTTTTTTTCTCTTTTTGCCGCTTGCTCACCATATTTCAGTGAAACAGACATATAGCAGTATCATTAATGTTACATGCGAATGATACGATGAGCATCATTGGCTGTGGAAAAATGTAACACAGCCATTGAGACTCGCTGTCGGAAGCGCGACAATATATTGCTTTACTTCCTTTACAAATTTCTTTTTTTTTTACGCGCGTCTTGCTTGCCATCTTGATTCAACAAGCGACGCGCCTCGATTAAATAACATTCGTAAAAGTTAGAAGACATTTTTTTTTTTTCTTTTGCCATCCCACCTTGTGTTGCCTACGAATTTTGTTTCAATCTACGCGTGTGCTCTTTCTTTCTCTCTTTCTCTCTCTCTCTCTCTCTCGCTCTCTTTCTCTCGTGTCGACCTTTTTCCTTTCACTCGCAATATCTTACGCACACGATTACTCAACGCTTCACTCCCATTAAGATTTTTTTTTTCCATTTTCTTTTTTTTTTTCTTGAGTATTAGTTGTCCTTTTTAAACTTTTCACCGTGAACGGAAACCAGCTTGATGTAGACACACACAATAAGCGCACACAAATGTTTCTTCTTTCCTTCAGAAAGAGCAAACGAACGAACGCAATCCTCGAACGTAAGTGTCCGTTCAAATTTTTGAAAATGCGTAATGTGTATGAAACAAAGATAAAAAGTAAACTATTACCTATAGCACGCGACGACAACAATTGTATTCGGCGACACTTTCACGCGCTCCAATTTTCCCGACACTGTTTCCACGTGTTACGCGTACCGGATATGGCTTACAATATGTTCTCTACCTTGTGTGTATTGTGTGCTTTCGTAAATTGCGCATTCTTTTTCGTAGTAATGATTGCAGTCACAGTCAAACGCCATTTTTTGTTATTTTTTTTCTTTTTGCTTTTTTTTTTCTCATTTTTACACAATATGTAATACGATTTTTATTCGTAGCCCCTCTCCCGTTTTTTTTTCTCTCTCGCACTACAATTGATCTTTGTTTTATCGTTCCACTCTGCGTAGATCGGTAAATGTTTTCTAAGGCTGCTCGTCCGACATACTTTAGAGGACCAAACATAAACGTTTAAAGGTACTCGTACAGACAAGTATACGACTGTCCTTCTGAGCGAAGTAACAGGGAAAAAAAAAAAAAATAAATACTTAACACGTTAATAAATAGTCTCGTTTAATATACCATTCTCCTATTTCCTCTAAAGATGCTAATACGTTCTAAATCATAATGCCGTACTTGAATTTATACGTGTACCGGTTACGAAACGGTGGACATCTGACTATCGCACAAATATATTTTATCAATTACTTTTTTTTCTTCTCTTTTTATATGAAATATACGATAGCGGAATCGTTTGAATTCGGTCGGTAATATTTCGACTACCAAAACGATTCGTTCGTAATACGGGAAACGAAAAAAATACATGGAATTAATGATACCGTGACTGCTCGACGATCAACACTGTTACGTATAAAAATATCGTTACAACTAGGAGAGAAACAAGTATAAAAATATTTTTGCGTATAGCTGTCGTTACTTGCATGATCTCTGTCCACCATGTTACTCGTAAATGAACATATTTACTTCCAACTGCACAAGACTAATAACTTACATCGACGCGTCATATGTATTCGTTGCCTTGGCGGTCAATTGGACAGTAGAATCCAGAATCTCTTCAATTTCAAACACACAATCGTCAGTTTTTTTGAGAATCCGTGAATGATCAATTTTGCGAACAAAGAAGAAAATATATATATATTAAAATATTCCGGATAATAGTGTCCAAAAGTCACCTATACTCTTTCTTTCTTCTACAGCGATGTAAAATAACATAACGCAGTACAGCATAGCTGTTATACAAAAGCTCGCGCATACAGTGTCATCTACGAAATCGATGTAGACATCAAAAGGAGAAAAGAAAAATGAATAGTAATAGTAATATAGTAGTAAATAAGAGTAATAGCAATAGTGATACTAATATAGTAGTAGTATTACGGCAAGATCTACTATCTTCTTGGCAGACTAAGCGTCCAACTGAATAATTTATTGCCGTAAATGTTGTACTCTATAAACGGAAAAGTGATCGATTATCACTTTCTCATTGTGGGTTTCTTGTAATGTTCTTGGCAGGGCCTCCGAGTTGACAAACGAACTCGACAATTAAAATCATATTAGAATTTGAAAACCACTCGCACCATGGTCGGAAGCCAACAATATTTACTCGTAACACTATTTGAAAGTTCTAGTTGAAATAATTATCCCCCGGTTAGGGAGGCATTCACACCTTGGTCCACGGTCACACGGCATACGATTCACGCACGCGATTGCACTATAAATCTATTAATATAACAGGTATAAGTATGACATGTCTAAAAATCCTGTCAGTTGTCACGCAAATCGAATTTGTACTTTTCCTCACATAGATTAGGTAAGAATCCGACGTTTGCACAAAAGATATCGACATTCTATAAAGCCCTACCAACATCATCAACCAGTAATGACGCGTTTCGCCGTTATCGTCTATCATTTAATGCGCGTTACATTTTCTTCTTTTTTTTCTCTTTTTTTTTAAGTAGAAACAATGTCCCAAAAACAGCGTTTTCAGGACTGTAAGAGCTAGCGTTCAGCCCTCCCCGATCGGACAACAGCCACGTAAGTTCTTGATGTATTTACTTTAACGACTTAATATTTCCCACTCTCGGCTCAAATAACTGAGCTTTATGCTTTCCTGACATTCAATACCGTTTAATGAATACATTTAGCATTTGTATTTCGTTTAAATTGTTCATTTATCAATTCGCATGGAAATTGAATGTCACAAGATCGTTCGATATCACAGTCGTTTCTCAATTATTTTAATGTTTATGTATTTACGAATATTACTTAGTATGTATATATATGTATGTATGTATATATATATATATATATATATAGCGTACTGATAAATACAGTTATAAAATATGAGTGCGCCTTTTTGCCTTCTTGTCCCGAAGGGCTTTGCTTCTTTGTATATTTTTCATCATTTCTTCTTTTTTTCGTAAAGTTGAGCCAACTAACAGTGTATGTATTTTTTTACTCGTTTATTTTTTCCCTTTCGAAGTACCCCCCCTCACCCCCCTCTGTAACTGCAACCGTATTATTTTTTTTTTCTTTCTTTTTTTAACCCGTGTTTTTCTTTTTTAATTTCTTATAATGTTAGCTTTCGTTCTAGAGCACTCGCATCCAGTACTGCGATTTAAGATTCTTATAACGCACCATACCATTTTTACAGGACAACGTCTTCGTTACGTTTAGAAATTCTAATTAGAATACATTAAAAATTCAGGTACAACAAATATACCCCAATAGATTCGCTGAAACGTTTCAGCCTATTCTAGACACAGTGACCAATGTTTTAAATAAAAAATAAACTCCTCGAATTAAATTAAAGACAAGCAATAAGTTTACAGCGTCTGACGTTTAAACATACTTATTGTAAACGGAAACGAGACGGGAAATACGAAACGGGATTTCTAAAAGTAGCCTAAGACGCAGCCTGTGTGTCCTTTTCGTAGTATCAATGTTGTCGACTATTGAAAATTTTCAATCGCGATTTAGTCGATTACACCATATAATATTGCCGGCGCAACGTCGTCTGTGTCTGGGGACGGCAAAACAACAAAGTACCATTCGTCGCTGGACTATAGTAAATTTAAAACAGGAATCGTCACAAAATCTATGGCGATGGCGATATGGCGTATCCTAGGCGCCTAGTTACATATATGCATTACATCAAAGAAATGAAAAAGAAACAAACAAAACAAAAAAGAAGGAGAAATGGCGCCATTAGTTTAAACCAAACTACACAAGTTACTGGCCATTCAGGCAATAGTCATAAAGCACTTGTGCATTTAAAGCTATGTGGATTACTTGAATCTAGACGCCACAATTCTCGAAGATACGCCCATCACATCCTCCAAAAATTTAAATAATGAAGCCACAACGAGCCCCATAGTTTTCGACAGGAGTTCTAAAAAATTTCACTAAGTTTCTCCACCTACTATGTGTTGTATCGTAACGTCCTATCTAGACATTTACGATTTGATTCATTAGTGATTATACTACTTGTGTTCCTCAACACGCACGGCAACGAAACTTTGGATGGATCTCGTATGTATCTGTATATAGTACCAGACAAAATCCTGATGATTCTTAGAGTGCTTTGAAAAAAACGAGATCATTATCTTCCACGTTATTCCGATTCGTTTCCGTAGATATCGATGCTGGAATCGCACTCAAGATTTACCAACGTTTCGTCACACGCGAATAAAGGTATTTGTGGAATTGAATAAACACAATTTTCTTTTTTCGTTTGAAAAATTGTAGTGCTCAGGCAGTCAGCGAACGTGATGTGTTTATACGTGATACTGTCTGTCCTTTGTTGTGTATATGTAATACGCGCGCAGATACGTGCGTGTTGTATCCGATGTGTATGTCGTACGTGTCTTTCTTACATATATTTGAATTTACGTGTACAGTAGTAATAATGGTAAAAGTGGAAATTGAGATGATGGTGATTTACTTCTGCCATGTCTCCCACCAATCGGGGCCAATATTGCTGCCGTTGTTAGCAGAACTATTATACGATGAATTACTATAATTACCTCCGTAATTTCCGTAATTTCCTATAGAAATAAAAGCGATCCATATAATATGTAAGCTTTTACTTTGTTATCGGCGCTAAAGAATTTTAATTAAATTTAAAATAAACGAATGATTTAGTTAGTTACCAACTAACCTCCGTAACTGCCTGATCTGTTGGAGGGACCACTGTTACGTGTAGGTCCGGAACTAGGTTGCTGACGATAATCTCTTGCACCAAATCCGCTACTAAATCGGCCTTTAGTACTACCACCACCACCACCACCACCACCAGTACGTCGAGATCCACTTCCAGAATATCTTACTGAATCACCGAACATTTCGTCCAACCATGTTGGAAGTTCTTGGTTAGCCTCGATAAGCAGAGACACCAAATCGCGCACCAAATTATGATTTTTGTGATTGAAAAATGACGTTGCAAGACCTGTTCGGGGATAAAATTACAATTTCACATTTGTAAATTAGAATGAAAATGAAAAAAAAAAAAAGGAGAAAAAAAACGAAACTAACCTAAATTGCCCATGCGACCAGTACGACCGATCCGGTGGACATACTCTTCTACATCGCCTGGTAAATCGAAGTTTATCACATGTTTAACATGCGGAATATCAAGTCCACGAGCAGCAACGGCAGTTGCAACAAGTATTGGCGCTTTACCAGCACGGAAACGGCGTAAAGCATCTTCTCGTTCGCGCTGAGTACGATCACCATGAATGCTGGTAACCGGATATCCCATTTGATGCAAATATTCTTCTAACATATCGGCGCCCTTCTTCGTTTCCACAAATACCAAAGTCAATGACTCGGCTGCTAAAGTTTCGGCATAATATATTTTTCATAATACAGCTATTATTGCTAGTGTGTACAAAAATAAGTACACTATAAATTTTTTTAACTTACAAGCGTCTGAGAAAACGCTAGCTTGAAGAAGATCAAGCAAATAAGAACGCTTGTCGTGTTCTTCCACCCATACGATTTTCTGAGTAATATTTTCAGATGTAGAACCGACACGGCCCACGGCTAAAAAGATATAGTTACTAAGGAAATCCCTTGCCAATATCTGTATCTCTTTCGGGAACGTAGCTGAAAACATAAGTGTCTGCCTTTCCCCGGTTGGAGGCATTCTATCCTCTTGGACTATGCGTCTGATCTGTGGTTCGAAACCCATATCCAACATACGATCTGCTTCATCCAATACTAAATATCTGAAACATTACATTAAACATTTCGTTGAGAATGAAATAATTCGAGTTAATTATAGAACTCAATTCCGTGATAAATATAAAATCATCCACGTACCGGCAATTGTGTAAACCAATTTTGCCGCGACTCAGCATATCTACAAGGCGACCAGGTGTTGCTACAAGAAGATGGCAGCCACGATCTAATTCTCGCATTTGGTCTGAAATATTCGAACCACCATAAACAACAGCAGGACGCATACGCGATCTATACGCAAATTTCCTTGCTTCGTCATATATCTGAGTGGCGAGCTCTCTTGTGGGTGCTAGTACCAGACCCAGCGGATATTGTTTACGCTTGCCAGAGGAATTGACGTGTGGTGGTGGTGGAATTGGCCCACTTTCATAAATCTGATTTAATATTGGCACTAAAAAGGCCGCTGTTTTACCAGACCCAGTTTGGGCACAGGCCATAACATCGCGACGACCAATAATAATTGGTATCGCGTATTTTTGTACTGGTGTAGGCTTATCATAACCAGCCAAAGTGATGCTGTTCTTTATTATCTCTGTCAGCTTAACCTCGTCGAACTAGAAAATAAACAAGGTGTAAATGCGCATCACGCCACTAAAATAACTATTTTCATAATAATGTTACGGAACTTACAGATGAAATGTGTGTTGGTATGTTGTCTCCGGTAGCCTCAACCGGGATATCCTCATATTTACTAAAGTTAATACCAGTATTCCCAGTACCGAACAGCTCCACCTCCAGTCGCTCGTCTCTTCCAGTAGGAATTGTCCAATCATTCTCGGAGTTTCTTCTACCCCCCTCTCTATCGTTGTTCCATCCTCTGTTGCCGCCACTGCTGCCGCCCATTCTATGATCGTTTCTGTTCTCTTGCCAGCTGCCTGTGGCTCTAGGGTCTTTCCAACTGGAGCTAACCGGGCGATCGCGTTCTCGCTCACGTTCGGAATTCGAGTATCTATAGTCTCTTCCATTTTCTTGATTGGCACTACGTCTATTGCGTCCACCAAAATTTCCAAAGTTTCCAAAATCGACGTCGCGGGAATTACGTGGCTCTCTGAATCCTGAACCACCTCTATCCCCATCACGATCCCGTTCCCTTTCCCTTTCATGCACGCGATCACCTCCTCTCTCTCTTTCGGGAAATGATCTTGAGTTGGAAGAAGAATGTTGATCTCTGCCAGAAGGCGCGTTACCTACGAGTAATGAGTATAATTTTTTAATATCTTTTTCATCATCCTCTGCGTTTCTGGACAATAAAAATAGCATCGCCACGAGGTACCACTGACTCACAAAATTTTTCAGTAGCAAGAACCTCTATATTAAAAAATATTTAACTTTAAATTCAGATTAATCGAAACAATTCTTTTGTCTTATACGTGTATGTAAACAAAATTTAATCCAAATTTTTATAATTTAATTTTCCACTTCAATTTCAAGAATGAATACGTAACAATTCTTATGAAATAGCAAGTATTAAAAATGTTACACATTTTGATACTTACTTCCAGATTTATTTCGTAGGTGTGGTGGTACGTAGCGGTCCCTGCTTGGTTGGCGGGAGCCCGACAAGTCCAGACCAGCTAACTGAAATGCAAGACGTCTAATTTTAAAAATCATCATTATTTGTAATTAGTATCATTAACATGCTAGCCAATCTGGACCACTAATTGATCTGCTAAGGATATAATATACAAATACCACGTTAAAAATTCAATCGAACGATTTTAAAATATTATAATTATACGTACTGTTTATAAATACAAAATTATGCTAGTTAAATAAAAAAAAAAAATTCGAATATAGAATAAACTCTGAAATTTTGTTGTTACGATTAAACGGGCGATAAAAAAAAGAAAACTAAAAGGTATAGATATTACGTGTAATGCATCTAATCATGAGAATTTGAACATGGTAAAAAAGCAACGCGAGAGTGCGTCATGGCACAAGGCATGCTGTTCTCAGAATTGGTTGCGGCCATTACAAAGCTGTACGTCACAAACGAATCGACGACGATTCGAGTCTAGAAAATTTTTTATGTTGGAAAAAAACGCGGGATTGAATAGTTTGGAAAAATATAGGTTATGAAATTATGCGTACGGATGTAAGGTACAGGGACAGAAATTCAATGATATGGCAGAACAATGAAATAGTCAAACAGAAGGAAGAAAAGAGAGATGGTGGTTCGAAACAACGGTTGTCAGTAATACAAGACACTAAATCTTTTCCATATATTACCTGCTGCTCTAGACCTGATCCATTCTGGTTGGCTGCATTACTCATATTACTCCGCCTCGGTGCGTATTTTTCGTGGCTCTGCCGCAGAAGCTCTCTAGCTGTTTCTCGCCTAGGCAATCACCAAGCAAAAAATTTCAATTGTTCGTTCCTATTCTCTCTCCTTCCGTTCCCTGCTGATCTACGAACGAAACTTGTCGATTAAGTCGAGTAATTATAATTACAGTTTCTGCCTGTCTCTACTTCGATGCAAAGGAAATTCGAAGACTGGCTACTATGAAAGGCCTCTGGCCACACTTGACGTCGACGCAACAAAAATGGCCGAGCGCCGAAATACTGCTAGCAAGATGGCTGACAACTTATTTCCGGCGGATATTGTGAAACTGAAGGAGCACACTCTGCTGGATAATTTTCTAGGCGTTTATCGTTCCTATTATTCCCGTGTATTAAATTTCAAAATAAAGATTTATATCTGACCATGATATTGAAATGGAATCATGAACTCGGTTGTTACTCTCTTAATTTACTCTTCACGAGTACATATTCGAGATATCGATAATACACAAATTTCAAAGCGAATTATACAGCTACTAAATTCAGATTTTACCTAATACAAAATAACATTTTTAAAAACTAACTTCATTGTCTGGTAATTTTTTAGGTGGGATACAAATAATTTCATGCACAGAATAGTAATTTTTTTAGCATTTTTATTGTTTAAGTCTGAAAGTGAATCAATGTTTAATCTAATCGTCCTTCTTGGTATCTGTCTTTCCTCCTCTGATTCTTCCTGTACGACGTGCAGCAATAAGACCAATCTTACGACCAGCGCTAGTTCCACGTTTAACTGTCGATGCTTTACCAATGTGTTGATGGTTACCACCACCATGAGGATGTTCAACTGGATTCATAGCAACACCACGTACCTGTAAATATCAAAAGCGTTTCAAACACGGAAAACCAATGATACTAGTACCTGATAATTGTTAAATTTGCTCAGTAAAAAATTTTCAACAAATTATTCAGGTTTCAAATGTCAAAACATCATTGAGAAACATTTTGTTCGGTAAAACATTAAATATTCCATGTATTATTGAATATTGTACCTTAGGCCAGCAATTCCTCTTTGCCTTATATTTGTGATAAGCACGACCAGCTTTAAGAATCGGCTTATCGATACGTCCACCGCCAGCAACAATGCCAACCATTGCCCTGTTGTTCGATGGAATTACTTTTTTCGCACCAGATGGTAATTTTACTCTAGTTTTCTTTGTGTCAGGATTGTGAGCAATAACTGTAGCATAATTTCCTGATGCTCTGGCTAACCGGCCTCTATCGCCAGTTTTTTCTTCCAAGTTACAAACAATGGTACCTTCTGGCATTTGACCGACGGGCATTACATTTCCGATTTGAAGATTTGCTGTAACATACAGTTGATTTTTGAACGTTTCTGTTATTACAAGAAGCTCAACGTATGTTTCGCGCGATAAATTTTAAAGCTTGCAAAATTCATTTACCTTTTTTCCCACAGTAAAGGAACTGTCCAGTGTACATGCCTTCAGGTGCAATAAATAATTCTTTACGTGTTTTGAATTTGTAGGGGTCACGGAAATGCACAACAGCTAGAGGTGCTCCACGACCAGGGTCATGAATAACATCCTATAAAACAAAATAAATAACCATTTAAACAAATTATACGAAACAAATATTATTTTATGAAACGCATGAAGAATTTCAGAAAGAGCCTCTAGTGTTTACTCTTCAGTTGCTGTCAGAAGTAGGTGTACTAGAATTCATCACGGTTATATTTTGCGCTAAATTTACAGATAAAGGTTTTAATAAAAAAGATTATACAAACCTTAACAACACCCTTAATGTATCCATGCCTCTCAGAGAAATCCAGGGAACGAAGTTTAGGTGCTCCTTTCCTTCTTTTCGTATGTGATCTGAAGACAGACCCAGCGCCTTTACGCTGAGCACGAATAACTCGACCCATGGTTTAATACCTACACAAAGTTCACGTAAAATGTTTAATTATTTGATGATTATAACACTAAAAGTAATACAAAACGTGACACCATGTTAGTTGCACAATATAACCTTCAAATAAAATGATCAAAATGTAATACAATTTCCTCTTAATAAATTAAAATATTTATTAAAACGTTTAAAGAATGGATTAAACTTATCTAATCATCGTTTCTTTACAACGGATGCATCGTAATTTTACAAATTTTAGACGATTTTAAAAGGAAGAAAATCATATGCCACATACCAAGAGAACTCGATATCAAACAGAGACAGACGCAGCCGGAAGTTGGTCAATCGTGGAAAATTTAAGTTGGTTATACTGCGTACCCGCCAAAGTATTTGATTTAAAGCTACACACTTACATATTATAATCTAAAATATTTAACGTTAACTTTTAACGGTTAATAATTACTAATTTTTTTAAACAATTCACAGAAATATTTATATCTTGTTATATACGCATTGCTTTCATTTGTATATATTATGTACTATGCGTCGTATCGATAATTAATCGCCCCGAGTAATCGATTGACCGCGTAGTGTTGCATGGGTATTCGAAATGTACAGACGTATTTGAGTGAATTTGATTATATTATTTTTTACATTTTAAAAAGATAAAAAAGAATTGTTTGTTGGGTGATAATCCAGCTGCACAACCTCCAGTGGATGATTCAGTTGTTCATACAACAAACTATGTTCAACAAGTACGTAATTATGGTATAAGAGATCCAAATGAAGGATGTAACGTTTTTTCCTGACATTCGATTTGAACAGCCACCATATCAATATCGATTCCAAGTAAGCTATCTTTTTATGTATTACTTTAAATTCTCGCGTATTGAAACAATTTAGGTAATCGTGCAGTCTTAGTTATTAGTTAAATTAAATTATAAGAAATTATTGATGTTCAACTTGCAAATATTTTAAATACTGTGAAATTGGTTTGTGAACAGGCCTTACAGAACAACTACAGTCAATTCATGCAATCTTTTTAAAAGTATTTCAGAAATTGTTGATCATAGAGCTAAAACAGTTATAGATAATATTAAAAATCCTATTAGAAAATTAGACAAACCCCCAGGAAGTTTCTTACCAAATTCTACTACTCTAATGAACAAACCAAAAAATATTAGTGTCAAAGAATCTTTTATACTTCGCCCTTCGAACAAACTTTTTGGATAATAATTATAAAAAGTTGACAAGTCATTTATTTTGCGTTTAAAGTATACAAAATGAATTTAATTGCCAATTTTCGGTACATCTTGAAATAATTGCAGAATTTCTTCCACTTCTTCTGTTCTCTCTATTGGCAAATGCTCCTGATCAGTTTTAGGCGAACGACCATCGTTTTCCGGATTATGGTAAATTTCTTCCGACGTGTCCATGTTTTTGGTCTGATTGTCTTCATTTTCTTGAACAACATTCGGCAATAACGTTGATTGCGTTTCACTGTTTGTAATTTTTAATGTAGTATTTATATCTGGTGTCGATCTAGATTCATTCGACACTGTATCTTTATCTTGTACCGTGATTGTTACTTCTTTTTCTGTATTACTTAATTTATCTCCTACAGTTTCGTTTCTTTCGTGCGACGTAACTTCACTATTTTGTTCAGTACTCTGCATGCTAAAGATGTTTGTAATAGATTCAACAGAGTTATCCAAAACAGGATTTATTACTTTCATTTTTTTATTTAACGACGGAGCTGTATCCTCGTCTTCAGTATTTTCATCAAGTTCATTTCCTAATGTCTTAGCGCGTTCTATATCTTCGCTATCAATAACAAATTCCTTTTGTATTGATCTGAAAAATATTTAATTTATAATCTCCAATAAATTGGAACAAGATTTGTGATATTGATATTTTTATAGATCTATGTTTTTGTAACTTACTCCACTTGAGATATTTGTATAGATGGTGCCTGGGGATGCAGAATTTTTTCAAGTTCTGCTAATGCTATTTTAGCCTCTTGACTAATACATACATTACTATCGATCAAAGCCATTTCAAATATTTCTAGTGAATATTGTGTGGGCAAAGGCACCAAAGAATGTGGATTCATTTGAAAAGCTCTCAGAACTCTTAATAACAACAATCGGCATTCAGGTGTCTCTTTATAAAATTTCTGGTCAACAGAGCTCAAATAACAGTCATATAGAAGAGGTATTATAATATTTTGTACCGTCTGAAAATAAATATCATTACTGTATCAAATATTGAATTTAATAATTATATATAAATGCCTTACTCTGAAGAATGTTTGCTTTAAAAGAGTTCCACCGTTCAAAAATATGTTTTGCAATGTAATAAGGCTCTCTTTGCACGTATCTACATCTAGATAATTTTCTTTGCTAGAGCCTATTTCATTGTTTAAATATGTACCCTTTTCATATTGACTATCTCGAAGACGCTTTAACGCTCTTTTCGATAAATTATTGGTTTTCTGAATCTGTAACAAAAATGATAAAATATACTTACATTAGTGGTAGTTAAAATCGTATTTCGTTCAAGTAAAATAAGAACTTACAGTTAATAAAACACGATCTCTTTCTGGGACTATATCTCTTAGTATAGAAGGAAGGTATTCGTTCGCTACTGTTTCTATGCCTGATAGTAAATTAGTATTTACAAGCCAAGATGTAAGACATTTGTAAACAGATATTCTTACATTTCTGAATGGTTTAATACCACTAATAGTTATATGATTTTCGGAAACAATTTCTGTCCATTGTAACGTTTGAAGGAACAATTGTAATATTGTTGACCCGAATGGTATTAACTGCTCCTTAAATCTAAATATTTCAAGGCAATGAATTTAATTTTTAATAGTTTTTTACTGTTCGAATTTTATTCTGTTCTTACCCATCTATTAATCCATTCAAAACATTGAACAAAGCAATATGCAATTTCGGCAAGATAAGATATAACATCTGTTCTCTGATAGAATTTCGATTCTTCAAGTTTGAAGGCTGTATCGCCAATCCTCTGCATAAGACTTTCAAAATCTCATGAGGTAATACTGAGTTTTTGTTGCCAAATCCACTATAAAATAGAATTCGTACATATAATGGTACTTCTTCAATTACTATGCATATTTGGATAATATCCGCTTACCGCAGCATGCAAGATAAATAAGAACATAAATTCAAAAATCTTTGTTGTTGTTTAAAATAGAACTGAATAATATTCTCTTCCGATATATTTGGTAATTCTAGTTTATCCCAAATGTTTATATTTTCTAATTCTATCAAACTAGAAAATAACTCATCCATTATAGTATGTAAACTGTTACAAATAAGCGCATGATGATACAACCAGTTAGTGTAAGTGGGTTTTGAAACTGGTGGTTTGAAAGAGCGCTCTGTTGCCTTAGCTAGAAGCGCGTAACACTTTGCGCTAGCATGAACTAAATTCTCTTGGGTGGAATCAATTTGCAATAATATTGTTTTTCTAATGGATGTCTGAAAGCGTTCGCAAACTTCAGGATACTGATGCAATAACACAGCGATCAAATAATACACCGGACCAAATATTCTCTCCGTATCTAAATTTCCAAACGCGTTAACAAGTTGTTTTACATTCTGCATAGATACTTGTTTCTGTATTTCAGGAATGTCTTTGGTTCGTATAATTAAATGCCCAAGAATTTTACAGGAAATACTTAGTTCTTGCGGAACGCTATGAATGCTTTCTAATACTTGTGTAGCTTTTGACATCCATAATATACAATATTTTGAAAGTATATCTTTCGAACATTGCGACAAAATTTTGTCCAAAAGTAACAGACCGTTGCATCGCGTCTGTGATCGATTTAAATAATTATTTATAGTCGATATAATGACATTTTGTGCTTCATCAACCTGAAACCAGAAATTATGTTTGCAAGATACGGTATTAAAATAGTAAACGATGTATGGCTCTAAAATGTATGGTTAATTTGAGAAATTTCTTTTTACCTCTTCTATGTTAAATGGTATATCTCCGTTGGAGCATATTAAATCTTGCAAAAGTTTATCATATTCTTTCGAGCTATGATCGTGAAAATTAATTAATTCCATTATTGTTGCCATTGTTTTGGTTCTGTAATGCTACACGTGCTTTTGATAATATTTCTGAGGTTAGGTATGCAATTGTACGAGTGTCGGACGAGAAAATGCATCGGTGAACGGAGGAAAATTGTTAAATGTATTTTTTTTTATGCGGTGTAAATTTTTGTTTAAAGTACTATAATTGAAATGTAACTTTAAACAAATATTATCCTTCGAGTATAAAGGAAAATATTTCGTAGATACTTTATCCTACTATGGTATTCAGTGGAATACTGTTCAAAAATTTGAAACGCTATCTGCTTAAAAATACTATTTTATATGAACAATATAGAGTCAGCGACGATCGATATCACTGTCTATATCTATCTATGCACCTTTTTAAATATCTTTCAATGTAGCTTTATATCTGTGGCATAGATTTTGAATAAATTCTATACAGATCTGCATAAACCGCGGGCTTAGAGGTAGTTAAAGCATAGTAAACGTCGTGAATCTTTTACGCAACGCGATTGGCCTCAATCGCAAAAGGAATTATTATGTAATTTTGCGGTGCACTCAGTGGTGACGGTTTAGATATTTCTTCTCATTCCATGGATGCATACGATCACGCAAATGATCATTCCCATTGACATTCTTTACTGTATCGATCGTAATGATAGTCTCTTTCACGCTGCAATATAACAAACACTGTACGCAAGGGATGATTTATACATTTTTCGTTTTTTTCCAGCATTATAATTCCCTACATTTATCCAAACAGAAATTTAAAAGGAAGCACGAAGAAATTGAAAATTAAAGCAGGAATTGAAAGTAATGGAAGAGGGAAGGAAAAAATGTACAAAGTTGAATAGAATAAACAGGTATATTGTGTTACATTATTTTTTAATAGAACGCTTTTTACATCGAATAATAATCTGTATTTATTATTGTTGTGCTCCAATAATTAAAGCAGGAATTGAAAGTAATGGAAGAGGGAAGGAAAAAATGTACAAAGTTGAATAGAATAAACAGGTATATTGTGTTACATTATTTTTGAATAGAACGCTTTTTACATCGAATAATAATCTGTATTTATTATTGTTGTGCTCCAATAATTAAAGCAGGAATTGAAAGTAATGGAAGAGGGAAGGAAAAAATGTACAAAGTTGAATAGAATAAACAGGTATATTGTGTTACATTATTTTTGAATAGAACGCTTTTTCCATCGTATAATAATCTGTATTTATTATTGTTGTGCTCCAGCGCCTGTAGGCGCCGCTAGAAATCAAAGGGTTAAATCTCTGGTTCGCGGAAGTGTATGCTGACAGATGCGCGCTGCCGCGAGCGTTCGTTTGTCTCCTACAACATGTAGTCTACGAAGAAGATTAGAAGCGCGAACGTAGCGGTAGACTAAAACGCGATTTCAAGGGCATGGTTAAACGACGAATCGAAAAACGCAGTGTGGAACGAGCTTGTTTCGTTTCGAACGCCTGCGTAAACATGCTAGAAAAAGCGTTAAGTGTTTGCAAATAAACGCAAGAACTGTTTGGACACGGCAAGCGGCTAGACGTTCGCGTGTAAAACGAAAATGGAGTCAGGGGTATTCGCGATAACAGCGGTAAGAAAAAAAAAGGTGTACGAAAGAAAACAAGGATATTTCAATTACACTCGCGCGCGTATAGAAAGGCTCATGCACAGGCGCGAAACAGTGTTGAGCCCTAACGCCTACCGGCCATCTCCTTCCTGACCAGGACAGAGTAGTCTTCCCCCTCTACCCCGCTCGGTTGTCCCACCCTCTTCGCGTCAGGCACCCTGCGTCCTTCCCCTTGGTTTCAGGACCACGGTTCTACTCGTTCCTCCACGGATCAGTTCCCCTACCTACCGGTGTCCAGTTATGTTGTCGTGGCGAACATTGCTGGGGCGACAATTCGTTTGGACTTTTGTGTCGCGAGCGATCTCGTAGCATCGTTTATTTATTAACAACGATACGGACCGCGTCTCACGGCCGATCGTGCCCGAGCTACCGTTAAAACCGGAGCGAACCGATTCGCGACACTCGCCGATTTTTCGTTCTCGTTGTCAAGACCATTTACATTCCAGACCCACGCGTGGTCTCCAGCACGAAAGATCTGGGTGCTTGGTGAACACGTCCGCGGGAAAACGTTAAGGGCCCAACGTCGTGGATTGGGACCGCGGACCGGTAACCTGTGAATCGATCGACCAGGACGTATTCAGCGAATCGAGCTGGCATGGAGCGCGAATCGTTCGTGGAAAATGGACATTAGAGAGGTATGTAAGTGCAGAGAATAGCGGAACGGGATCTATGCTCACTGCCATATTGAAAACGGCCGTTTTACGAAGGCGGCCGACACGGGACGGTCAGGGAATAAACTTTTTCGTGGCGCGATTCGTTTTCTGCCGTTAGTGGCTTCTTTGCTTCCTTTACGGTCCGTGAGAGAGTGGACCCACCTTCTGACAGGTGGAATGCGGGGCCCAACATAGCCGTGGGGCCTGACAATCGCGATTGCAGCGACGCGAAGCGACTCGTTCGGGTACAGTGCCGGAACATACAGCGACGGACAAAAGTATTCGCTCTGCCAACAGTTTGTCATTAAATATGGCAAAACCGATGAACATTCTTACTCTATTTTCATTTTTTGCGTTCTTCCATTTTTAAACTTCGATATCTTTTTGGCATTGTTCCAATCTGGATTCAATCGGTACAATTTGATCGCGCGAATTACACGTTGGTAACTCTGTTTTTTAAAATAGGCACTAGCGTATGCGTTTCCAGTGCCATGTTCTGAGCCCCGTCATAATTATTTCGAACGTCGTGTTTGACAGCGAACACAATGCGCTCTGACACCATTTTTTTTTTCTTTTTTTTTTCGATAGATCGACAGACGAATGTCCTTCGTCGCGAGCCAAATACTTTGGAACTTGAGACTTCGTTCTAGTCGGCAGGTGTCCAATTTTTATGACTTTTTTGCGATCGTTTAACCAACTTTGTAATTTATTTCTATCGTTTCTGTTATTTCGCCACGGAATACGGATAGATCGTTCGAAAATTCCCTCGAGCGACCAGTTTCCCTATTAGATCGGGTAATGGTGGTTTAACAGAGTGATGAAACATACGATACACACGTATTCATAAGTTATCCGAGATTAGGCGCGTCGAACGCGCCAACTTGTTACTTGCCCAACGAAGGTGTTATTTATTTACTCCGGCTCGTTAATGATATTCGTATGGTATCGGAAGATTCTTGCGGCGATTATGGCAAATATGACCCTAATAGAGTAACATCCCAGTGGGTAGTTTTACGAGTTCTCGCGTGTTAGTGTACACGACAGTCCGTAATGCTAAATAATATCTAAATGCGCCATAACGTGCACCCGTTCTAACGTTCGAGTAATCTACACTTAAGTGTGAATTATCTTATCCACGGCGATTACTGCATGGTCAATAAAGAAAGCGAACGATTTTCCAAGTACACCGGGCGGTGGTTTCGAGGTCTCCGGAAGCTGTCGTTCGTTTTAAACGTTCCATTAAGCCGTTTGGTCCGTTTAATTAATCATCTCACTCGTAGCCTCCGCGGATCCTCGTCGCTATTAATTTGACTTTCACTCGATCGCACTACTTTCACCGAACCTCCGGGAACGGAAGACAATTTCGAAACGAAATATCACCAACGATAATCTTGGTTCTGCCTTTGTTTCGCGAAGCAACAGGGAAATGTTTCTATGTAGGCGTCGAAGCCATAGAAGTGTAGGGGGATAAAGGAGAAAAAGTATTCGCCCATCTTATTCTTTTTCCATCGTCGTTATACGAAATGACTCACCGAGGACTGCCAACGCGAACGAAATTACATTGATTTTGAGAAAAATCTGTGATCGTAAGTTACAGAATAACCTTTGTCCCGTTTTAGATCAATCTCTGTCTATAGAATAGCTCTCGATCTCGATCAGTGAACGATGACAATTCGAAGTAGGCTAATGACTATGGAAATCAGAGTACAGCCGTTTAAACATGACAAAGTTAGCAGAGGCCCGAAGGTCTGAACGTCTTGTTCATCGTATCGTGATAATGACAGACAAGCGACAAATTAGGAGTTAAAAACGATACGTAGGTCAGTATCTACTTAACCTATTTCGTCGATCGAGTAAAATGTATTTCTTACGACCGCACACGAGAATATCACGTTCCATTACGAGCGGCGATAATCTGTTTCCATCGCGGCGATCATAAAGCATATTTAAGTCCTGTTGTATGCGCAACGCGTTACTCGGTGTTTTAACCATTTAGAATACCTTAAGGTCGTTTGCATAAAGCAAGAATTTACAATGGGTTGCAGCCTCTGTAGTGTCCTTCGCGAAAAGATGAGGCAAGGCCGGGCGTAATGTAAATCTACGGATCGACTAGATAAAGAATTAACGCGGCCAGATAAAAAGTTACCTAATTTGTCAACGAAGACATTCGAAACAGTGAATTACCTCGAATCCCCGTGGAGTGCTATTTTTTAATAAAACAGAATGATTTAGACTGTTTTTGTCTCGAGATCAAAATTGCTACGTTATTTTCGAGCTATTCGAGACTCGAAACTTAATTGGAACTTAAGTGTGTCTCGTACGTCCGTGATTATTGGACCAAAACGAGGCGTTTAGCCGGAAAACTTATTTGTAGCGAATCCGATCGGACCATTTGGATCATTTCTCGTTTTGTTTCGCGTCGTCGTAGCTGCCACCGGGAACATAGATCCCGCGAAGTAGCACTTCGCGATAACGACCCACGCCTTGAGGCCCCGCGTATCTTGCCTTCCTTTATCGAGCATCGTTTTATCGTTCATAGCCATCTATTCTCATATCCAGTTCATAACGAGCGGCAATGCCAGTAATAACAGTTGGACGGAGATTTTCTCTGCCGGGAAACCGTCGACTTCTTACATTTATCTTCTCGTACTCGGATTTCCCCGAAATTCGCTGGAATCAAAGCGTCAAGGGATTTTGTCAAACAAAAGTCAGCCAATTTCTATCAAAGGGAACAAAACTTCGATTGTTTCGCGATTCATGAACGATGTCCTCGAACTTTTCGATCAGACCTTGTAGTTGACTGTTAGAGTATGTTCTCTGATCAATATCTGCGTAAAGATCATGTTCCTAGGCTTTGTGCCCAGGCTTATTGCCTTGTATGTCATCGTCGCGCATCACGCAATGCCAGTTCATATTCTGGTACGTATAATATGATACAATAGTGGGAGCCAAAGAAAAAATGTAGCACTAGTGTTATTTATCGTTTCCTTTCGAATTGAAAATAACATTAAGAGCAACCAAAATGACTTCATTGAATGCCACGTTGAACCAAATAGCAATTTAAAAAATATTTGTTGACATTAAAGGTCAATGAAGATTGACAAGTAACACTGTCACACTATTATGAATTTTCATGGCAACAAATGTCACGACATCGAGTGTCACGTGGAAGCGAATCTTCAGTTTTTTAAATAAGTGACACGACGTTCAATGTCAAGGTAGTAACGACTTTCTGTCATGACTTCAAAGTTACGACTTTACGTCACGTGAAAACGACCTTTGCGAATTTAATTTTAGCTTAATTAATTTTGATGCAAACTGAAGTTTTGCATTAACCAGGCCACTTTAAGGACGCTTCTTGCGGATCGATGGAATTATTTAAACGATGGGGGATGGAAATTGTCCTGGACGATCACAGATCATCCTCGTAACGTATCGATTTATTATCGATAGGTAGATCCCGCATCGATCATACATGCTCGTAAGGAATCATACGTTATCTTAGAAGCTGCACAGTTAGATCGTTTATGTGTTCCCTGATGAGTCTTTTATCGTAAATGCTATCTTCCACCATCCTTACCATTCATATCCTCCGGTTGGTGGAGAGGAACGACCGATAGCGTTCAAGAGTATTAATATAAATAAACAATAAACTTTTCTTTAATCAATTAATGATTACGTTCCAGTCAATTCGAGCAACGAGCCTCAGAATATGACTTTAAAACCGACGGTCAGTCGTTTATTTATATTGAACTTTCGATTTTGCTCTTTAGAAAATTAAAAATTATAATTCACCGAATAAAAACCATGTTTGCGTCGTTAATATTTAGTCGGGCTTGGACCACGCTTAGTCTACGAAGCGGTATTGAAACTTTTAGTTTGTTCCTTCTGCTTAAAGAATAAAAAAAGTCACACGAATTGTGTCACATCCGACAGGTGGTCGAAGAGCAACCTGGACGTTAAAAAACATGACACACATGCATTACACGCTATGTCACTCAAACCATATTTAACAGTGATATGGAAAATTATATTAATAACTATATTAGATGTACGCATCGTCTCTACAAGAAACACGTGTTATCGTGACTCGTGTATCATTTTATTTGTTTTAATTATTGGTAATAAACCATTAGAAACTTAGATTATTCGTGATATGCTGCTGAAAAATTTACTTTCTCGAATTTTTTTTTTTTTAAAGAAATAAATTAAAACGGATCAAAGTATCACGGATGTTAAGAAGCACGTTAATTGCTGCAAATGTCAATCCATTTGATGAAACAGGAATATTTATTTGTACATTATCCTATATATTAATTGTTTTTCGTGAGCAAGAAACTAGGTTCACCAATTGTGGATGTAGAGGACAGAAGATACGAAGGAATCGTATCTTGTTCGTCGGGCATTTTGAAACTCGACCGCCACTAGGAAGTACTATATTCCCAGTGCACGTAAAAACTCGAAGACAATCGCTTCCTGCTTCGCGATGTGACATTGCGGTCGATCCGGTAATCTTAGATAATTTTCGAAAGATACACGTTTATCTCGAGTACGTACTTTGGATTTTTAGATATGCATGGAGTATCGTTCATTTTTTAACAGTATTCTTTCAATTGTTCCGTACAGGTAGCTTGGAGAACTGACCTCGGTCGAAGGAGAGCGCATCGTCGGTGAATTAGTTTGTCCGATACCGAGCCACGTGCTGTCCGTTTCACGTGTCGCGACTGGTTATCGTACAGAATCTATTATGATCGATGACACTTTGTAACCGCGAACGTGTTTATGGAACCTCGTAAGCTGTTGCCACCGAGTCGACTCCGGAACCATTTACATTCCGTTGCAATTCAATGTTGTTAAATTACCAAACGATTTTAAAAAATACACGATTCAGGTAAAATAGAAAACAGTGGCAAAAACAGAGTCGAGACTTCCCGTGGAATTCTTTTGCATTCGATGTACCACGATCCAACCGCCATTGCGTGAATCACGTTCGTTAAAGTCTGCAAACCTGTTGGCCAGCTTCTTTTTTCTTTAAAGTTGCATAAATTTCGATCTACCACTGTATTTATCAAGCGTTGTCAGTGCACGAAACACCGGCAGTGCAACGATCGTGAACTTTAAGGAGAAGTCATGACTCACAGTCGTCCACGAGACCTTTCAATTTGGTTAATCGTCCCATGGGGTCAACTCGATTACGCGAGGTTACTCGTCTGACCGAGAATTTCTCGTGTTACTTTCCTTCGACCCCGTCTGTCCTTTCTGGTTCAAAAGTTGCTTTCCGTTTCTAATCAGGAAGAACGACGAGTCGGAACCAATCCTCTAGTTTTAAAAATAGTAAAATGATATTTGCACAAGGATTAGCTTGACTCTATGGCGCTCTAAACGTGTTATTTTGCTAACTGGTTGATCCAGTCCTGTTAATATAAAAGAGATACATTGTAACGGTAGCTCAAGTTCAAAAAGAACAAAGGTAGCGCAGTTGTCATTATCATCGGTTGCATGTATCTGGATAACACGCATAAACTCTCGATCGCCACGCAAGCAACCTGTTGGTAATTATGTATTTTCATGCCACCTGTTATTTGCGTATGTCGTAATGTTATTGGTATCGTCAAATCTCTTGTTTGCACGCGGTGTTTATAGGACGTTTGCGAGAGGAGCGTCGTCTAATCGGGCTAGATATCAATTATCGTATTTTGGTCGGGGCGTAAAAAACGCGAAACTGGTTCCTCGGGGCAATTTCACGTTAATTGCGACCATAAATTAGGCGACTCTCGATCGAATACAACACTGGCTCCAATAGAGAGTAATTTATTGGAAAATTAAAATTAATAGTTTATAGATTTTCACAGCCTAAAAATCTAATTTTAAAGCACGCTAACGGTCTCTTCAGCTTCTGTTTTGAGTTTTTAATTATTAATTTTTTTAAAATTCGACCCATGTCGAATCGGTGTTTTGCAAACAAGTGAAAATTGTCCTTTCTATTTTACGATTCAGCTCGTGGCCCCTTAACGTTTCTACGTGCAACGCGGCGTATCCTCGCGCGATATTCTGCACGCGGCGCTGTTTCGCGATTTCGTGGTTTTGCAATAATACGTGTGCTAACGGGACGAGCAGCGGGTGAACGCGCTCCTTACGCTCGGCGAGCATTAACGACAATCAGTCGGCAGCGATCAAACGTTACTCGATGAAAGATACATGAGAAAAATCACGGTTGACCGAATCTGTGAAAAAGAAATAAGAAGAAGAACAAGGGAGTTAGAATTGCGTAAAACTTTCGTTCCAACGGCGACGTTCGTGCACCTGCGTGCTTAATTAAATAGGACGATCCTCCTTAGGCGATAAACGCTAATAAACGTCTTCGAAATTGAACGAACTTCCGATGGAAGCGATGAACCGCGCGCTTTCTCCAAATTATAAATGACGGACGGCGAAAGTTGTTATCCTTTATGTCGTCGTGTAAAATTCTGTCGTGAATGACGTAACTGTTCACCGGGGGGCTTTCTTTCGTGGAATTCATTTCTTTATTTGCATACTTTGTACAGAAGCATACTTGAAACGAAGACGTAATGCACTGTCTGCCATAACTAGAAAAAACACTCTAAAATTTTCAGTTTTTATTGGAAACAAATTGAGAAGAAAAGCAACGAGTTTTTAGGTATAAATAAAATGTAAACAGATGAGCAAATAAAGTTCAATGACATTCATTTTGAAGTAGTGTTAATCGTTATGAAGGAATTTTCTTAAGTATACGTCTGTCTCAGTAAATATTAATAAAATGTCAATAAACCAATCTACAAAGCAAGAATTACGTAGACTCTGATATGGTAGGAAAAATTCATAAAAATTGCCCATTTTACAAATATCCCCTTAAAGTGGTCATTTGTACAAGACGTGTGAATTAAATTTAGCGTGTCTTTCTGCCCACTGTGGACACAATAGTTTAATTAGCGTACCCGCGATAACCAAATTCGATTGTATTCGAATTCTCACATATTCCAAGTAAATTCAAATATCCATACAATATTTAAATAGTAAATTGTTCGAACTCTAGTCCTAGTTCAGACGTTCTTGCAATTTCGAAAAGCATAGAGAACTTTCAAGTGTTCCGTTTTACTGTCACGGAGCGTGTCGAATCGCAGGCTGATACGTTACCTGCATTCAAACGCGTCGGCCACATTCCTACACAAATTCTGCTATTTCCTCGATGTGTCTACCGTGTACACTTCAAATTGAAAAAAACAAAATAAATAAAAGTACGAAGACGCAAGTACTTGTAAATTTAACAAAACCTGAACTTATTACTAAAGAAACATTTAGAAACTTTTTACATTATTTCAAAGAGAAGTTCAACGTTTATATTAATCTTTGGAGTGCACGGGGGTTACGTATGGATATGGTTTGAACGCGAGTCAAGCCGCGAACGAAGAGCGCATCTCATTCATCGGTCCCCGAAAAAAATGCGCTCGTATCGGTTCCACTCGTGTTGTTCCTGGTCGCGCAAACGCACACGAGCGAAACGCGCGCGATTCAACCAGGTGTACGGCGCGCGTATACGTGCAAGGTGGTCGGTCGTCGGCCAATAGCGTGGCGAGTAGTTAGGCGCCGTCCGTGGTCAGACGGTGACGTCGCTCGCGAGCGACACAGTTGCGTCAGTCGGTGTTCGACCGTTGCGCGTGTAGGAAACGCCGGTGAAGCCTTCCCTTATCGCGCGAACCGTACCTCCCGAAATCGACGAAAAAGTTTTGTGTTGCAAAGGTGGTGAGAGCCAATAGCCAGAATTCGCGCTACAACAGGTAGGCGATCGTTTACTTTACTATCGAATTACGGGAAAGGTGAATTTCTTTTACCTGTTACGCGGTGCAGGAGCACGCTCCGGAATTTAAATTCGGTACTGCGATTCATCTGCGAGACACTTGTTGATGTAGACGGTTTTCCGTAAACATTTTGCGCGTTATTGCTTCGTTTTTTATATTTATATATCTCGTGAAAGTTCAGACATTTTTGTAATTTTTTGAAGGCAATCGTATTCGTTCAATTTAACATAAGTACGTTATTCTATTCGTAAAGTTGTGTACTTCTTATTTGTAATTTGGAATAATACGAACGAAGCGCGTTATTTCGGAGTAACGAAGTGTAAATATTGAGTAAATGTTTGTCCATTGGGTGACTAATCCGATTGTTTACGAAATGTGTATCGAGGGACGAGGATATGCTGGAACTAGGGTAAAGGAATTCACGTTCGAGCGATAAGGAACAATTGATACGAGAGGACACTCGCGTAAATGGTCGAATTACATGGAGTACAATATGTTATTCGCCAATTGACATTCGTTTAGACAAACGTTATAAGAATAGAGCAGATGATAGCGCAAATGTCACGTATCAACGCGTGTTACTGTTATCGATCCAATAATAGATCCATGGCGAAAATTTGACAGATATCACGTTTTCGTTGTTACACTCTCTCTGTCCAATATTAAAAAATATTTATTTGTTCAACGATGGGATAGTGTATTCTTTCACATCTTTGTCACATTATTTTATAAAAAATATTCTTCCTGGATCAGGATTTCGTCAAGATTTATCATTCTTTTTTTACACGTTGGACTTTGTTATTCTTCTTGTCACTCTTTCAATCACTTGGGAAGTATAATTCGTGTAATTTATGTTTCTTTGTTCGATTCCCAGCAACCATCGTATTTTCATGTTTCGCGAAAAAATAGTTTAGAATTATTTGCGGCATACTGTAATCAGATTTTCTTGAATTAATTTGGATAATCGTGCCCGCGATTGTCGAGGAAAAAATCGTACCACTGTCGAGCAAATATTTTCCTTTCGTATCTATATTCAACTGATTAGCGTTATTAGATTTTGTCAGCCAGCTATCGCGCGAGCTCCGATTTTCTGGCTGGGTAAGTTTAAAAAAGATTTAGCGTAATGCTTGATAATACCATTCAAACACATGAGAATATTACTTTCGATGCAATTGATTATTGCATAATGTTGGATATAATTATTCTTTTCAAAATGATTTCTTCTCACGAAATTAAGTTCTTACACGATTTAGATTGAGAATATTTTTCAAGAAATTATTCACATTATTCCGAGTTGTTTTCTACGTTGCAAAAAAATATTTGAATGATTTTCTTTTCTACAAATAGTCTACGAGCATCAAAGATTCTCTGTTTGATCAGTTGTAGATCTTGCGATTAATAAATCAGATGTTCGCACACTGTTTCTAGAAAAAGATCTATTTGTACGTCGTCGGTACAAATTAGGAGAAAAAAAGCGCATAAATTGCAAGTTTAACGTAACTATAGTTCGAAGGTAGGCAATTACAAAACAAGATAATACGATGCTAGAAATAATATATCGAACAACATTAAAACCAGCGAATAACCATAAACGAGGGCAGTTTTTGTCGAACGGTGCGTCGTTAAATTATTAGCATCCTCATCCATGAAATAAACAATTTTACGAGTTTTTCATGGGGATGTAAACATTCGTATTTCGAATTTATGAATTTAACCTTTTCTGCCCGCGGTGCTGCGATCCTAAATTATAGCAGGCATTACGGTGAACAATTTTAAGCAGACATGGGAACTATTAGAACGAATGCCAAGAAACCGTATCAGCCAGCTCATCTGACCTTCTCTCGCCACAAATTCTTCAGGAATTGCAGAAACGCGTAGGCAATCTATGCAATGCAATTAGAAATCAACCGGAAGCGTTGAATACTATGAAGTAACGCAATAACTTAAACGATTGCATCCGAGAAACAAAAGGTTCGAACATTCGCGTTACATTTCACATTTTTCCCTCGTTTGGCAATTTTTTTAAAACGAAACACGTAGAATAGTTGAATATATATCCAACAGAATTTTACAGCTGCCCTTTAGCTGAACTGAAAAGTTAACCGGTCGGTGGTTCGTGATTCGTGATTCTCGTTGCTTCAACACCTTTCGATTAACATTGTCACGTGTACATCTGGTTCTGGGGAGGGCGAGAAATATCTGCGTTAGCAGGTGGGGTCTTTGATTACCCTAGTTTAATGCTGGTGATGGGCACGGAATCGTTTCTCGTTACACAACGTTCAAGTACAACGCGTGATGTATTCGCAAAAACTTTGCCAATATCATCGAAATAGTAATAGAAATGTTACATTACGAACTGTAAAAATGCCTAATTTAATTCGCGTTGCCCGAATATTTGTCGAGCATTCCCGTAGGAAACGATTCGAACAGATCCCAGCGTACGCGCTGATTGAAATACGTATTCGTAGATTCGAATTTCACGGCTGACCGGCGAGAGGCGAACGAAAGCGATCGCGCGTGCAACGTTCGAATTAAGGAAGGAATCAGCCGTGTCAGATTGCAATTAATAATCCCGGGGAAAGACGAACGATCGTTGGGAACCGCGCTCACGCGGAGATAGTCGGTATGGGAATGGATACGGGAGCGACGATTATTAAGCGTTTGATGCGTTAGATATGACTGAAATAGAATCTGATGGTGGTTTCGAGGCGCGTTCTTCCCGTCTAAACGCGTAATTTCACGACTAATCCGCGCATCGTCCAGAACTGTGTTTCGTATCGGTGATACAGGGAATGGTAACCGTACGATTTGCTATAATAAGACGCGCAACGATGACTGTTTTTCTCTAAAAAGTCCAAAGTGGGATTCGCCGGTCGCGGTTCGATCGCGACGTTGTTGGATGTTGTGCCGTTAGAACCGACGTTTCTACAGAAATACATTTCACGATATACGCGTACGTCGGTTAATAACGAGCCCTAAACGCGAAGATGGATCATCTAATTGTAACGGAGGAACGATCGTCGCATAATTTGTTACGCTGCGCAGCCTGGCGGAATCGGTACGCAGAGAATACTGCGAAAATATTCCAGGATAATTTCGCGCATACCGCGAGCTCCATGCAGATGATTCCTGCCTTACGTCACTGGCCGTGATGTAATTAACCGCGGAAGTTAACAAGCGACGGCGATCATCGAGCTGGAGCGTCGGGGAGCACCGTGGATCGAAAACTTCGCTCGGGGACTAGGGCCGCCATTTTTCAAAATATTTCACTGCCACCTTCGAACCAACCTGGAGAATTCGACTATTGGAATACTTAGAATGTTGCTCTATTATTTTTCGAGTGGAAGATTTAGGAAAAAACAAGGTCAACTTACTTACACAAGTGTGATTAAATTACAGTATATTTTATATGGTTATAGTCGATTCTAGATAGTACGCGATACGTCGAGGAAGAAGATTTAATTTCTGCAGTCGCTTTATTAATTTTGATCGTTGTTCCTCGAATAGGGGACATTGCCATAATATATGGTCAATGTCTTGAAGTTCATAGTCACGCTGACATCGTGGATCGCTTGTTAAGCCTATTCAAGCGAGCAGACAAAGTATTAGTGCCCCCGTATCTATTACTCTTCGTTACCATTTTCACATTGTAGGTTTTCGTTACTCTATCACACACATTTTCGAATTTAATAAAATCCCAATTTTGACCGATGTTGAACAGAATCGAATATCAAGCGTTAGAATTGATCGTTCGAGTTAGCCCGGGTTTCTATCGATCACTTAAACCGTACGTAACGGAAGCCTATTAGATAGGATATTGGCAGATTGTCTGCCTCGTAGGATCTCGTTCTAAAATCCGTGTAATAATAGGATTTTCTTAATTCGAACAGAGATAATGTACTTGTCTTTGTTTGACACTCGTGTGTGGCTCAAGCTTTCTAACACCGTGTAGGCTTCGCAAGAGAAAATTGTGTATTGGTTGGGTAACACGACCAATAATTCTTCTTCAGGTGTTATTACGGCACAGCCAGCTTTCCCTTGTATTTATGGATCCGTCTGCGAAAAGAGCTACACACATATGTAGTCCAACCAATGACTCATAGTTTCCAAAACGATCGTTTCTGGATTCGTGCAGCCCCTCGAGAAAAACTTTCTTTTCAATTTGACAATTTCTTCCATATTTATATTTTCACGAGCTTACGGCTATGCACAAACTGTGCGAAACGTGGAACTATTTATACGTAACCAGCTTTAATATTCACTTTCGTTTTTTATATTCGAGTCCATGTTCTTCAAGAGTTCTTCACGTTGGGCACCGCTGCTCCGTGAGAACCGAAATTTATCAACGAGCACACATCGTGTACAAATATTAACACCCGCAGATTACACGAGAACGTCTCGCGGAATTATCTGTCCTATAAATAGCGAATCCAGGAAAGAAGCGTAATGAAAACATAGAGATGGCTTTTTATGTATGACGGAAGAAGTAAAACAAACGTGACATCGAGATAACGTTTCCATGATTTCTCTAATAATATCAGATACGGGTGTAACGACTGCAAGGAATCCCCGAAGACATAAACACGCTTGAATTTAAAACTGGTGCACAGTATGACTCTTTTGTCGTTCAAACAAACTAATCATTCTTCCATGAATGAATATCAGAGGAAAATATTAAAAAAAGAATTGGATTCTTTCTATAAATTCATTGGAAATGTCTTCTGACAGGACTGAGAGGAGACACTTTTGATTTTTAAGTTCACGAAACGGTGTTTCGGCCATCTTGGGATTTCCGATGGCCGCGGAGAAAACGGGCGACGGTTTTTCCGTGGCACACTTCCTGGATGGAAAAATGCTAGTCGGTCGACGGCGGGTTCGATCTTCCGGTCGTGTACGACGGGCTGGACAAGTTGCAACGGGGAAACCGTTACGTCGGCGAGACGGAGTAAAATGCAGAGGAAACCGCGAAAAAGCTATGCGCCGTGGCTCGCTGGCAGCCGGCGCAACGCTCGTAAAGTCAAGTTTACGGTAGACTGACAACGAGATAAGGACTTTGCACAACAGTTATGCCCGCTATTTCTCGCGTCCCACGAAAGGGTAGGGAAAAAGATCGTCGACTCTCTACGGAGGTCTCCTTCGATACCGATCGATGACCGTCTCAGGAAAAATAATCGACTTCCGTTGACCCATTTCGCCCTTAACCCGAAATCAGAGACAAAATTAATAATTTACAAGAAAAAAAAGAAATCTGTTGATTTTATAGACACTTGAAAAAATGGAGGTTCTGACAAAGTCACAAGCTTGATAATTTTGTAAAGAGTTTGTTCGCCATTTCTTTTAATTGTTCGATCATGTTAGAGCTGTCGTCGTAGAATTCAGGGCACCTCCGTAAAACGTGATTCATTTCTTGTTCACGAAGAGCCATTTCGTCCTTAACCCGAAATCAATGAGACAAAATTAATAATCTAAAAGAAAAAAAAAGAAATCTATTGATTTTATAGACACTTGAAAAAATGGAGGTTCTGACAAAGTCACAAGCTTGATAATTTTGTAAAGAGTTTGTTCGCCATTTCTTTTAATTGTTCGATCATGTTAGAGCTGTCGTGATAGAATTCAGGGCACCTCTGTAAAACGTGATTCATTTCTTGTTCACGAAGAGCCATTTCGTCCTTAACCCGAAATCAAAGAGACAAAATTAATAATCTAAAAGAAAGAAAAAGAAATCTGTTGATTTTATAGACACTTGAAAAAATGGAGGTTGTGACAAAGTCACAAGCTTGATAATTTTGTAAAGAGTTTGTTCGCCATTTCTTTTAATTGTTCGATCATGTTAGAGCTGTCGTGATAGAATTCAGGGCACCTCCTTAAAACGTGATTCATCTCTTGTTCACGAAGAGTCTTCCATTTTCACTCTAGCGATAAATTATCGATTGGACGTAACTCTGTTAACTGGAACCACCGGGTTTGATTTAGTACGAAACCGGGGATATTTCGAATGTTAACAATTTTGGAAGTATAATGTTCCTTGGGTTAATCCTCCGGTTCAGTGGTTTTTAACCATTTTTCTTACCCCTCCCCGACAGGCTGGTGGAACTCATGGGCCCTTTCTCGGAATAACGTTCTTAAATCAATGTTTTTCAACCAGCGTTGGAATTCCTGACTCGCTTGCACACGATGCACCAAACAGGATTAAAGCTTCCGTAGATCGTTTTGTGTGAAGAGGATAGGGTTTTTGCGAGGAACGTCAGAATCTTCGGCGATCTCCTGAATTAAATCTTCGATTCTAGGAAATTTCTCCGAGATCGAGTTTATTCTTAAATAAATTTTTAGATACTTTTGTGCTTCAACCTGTAGCCTTCTCGTCCATATCCAAGCAGAACAAAACGGTGAAAAAAATCGTACGTCAATTTTTAGAGAGGTCCATCTATAGAGGAAGCTTTAATCTTCGAGTTTACTGGTGCAAAAAATTGTAAAAATTTGAATTTGAAGGATTGTTTTAAAGCAAGAGTATCTTCACTTTCTCACTCACGTACCAGTGTAAAAGGATCTTCGAGAAAATACAACATGGGAATGTGAAAGTTCCACCTTTAAAATGACCTCAGATTTCTTTTTACGAAATTACAATAATCCAAACATTGACAAGGCTTCGTTTAAATGTCCTGACAGCGAATGTTCGATTTGAAATGAACATTATTTGGCTTTCTATGAATTACGTAAGTTACATCAAAATTAAAGTTCGAAAAGAAATGTTTAATTGGATAGGCACAGAATCCTAACGAAAGTTGTAACGCAACTATTTGGTGTCTGGCTCAAAAATTGATGAAATTGCCTTTTATTCGATCTCTGCAATATTCAAGGAAACGATGGGTATCGTAATTGGACAACAATGTAGAGTAATTTGCCAATTTCCATAATAAGAAACAACTACTGATAGCGGAGTAGTTCATTTTTAAAAATACTTGTACGACCCATAAAATGGAAACAACGATTGATCAGAATGTTTCTGAGAAATAGGAAACCCTAGTTTAGGAATAAGGAATTAAATATTCAGTTGAATTTTGAAACACTCTTGGACGTTTCTAGTAAATGGAAAAGTACTATAGTCGTAAACTCGCAACGCGTAATGAAAAAAAAAAAATGGTTCACTGTCAATGCGCCCTATATAACGTGGCTAGTGAAATGTTCATATACCGTTAACCAAGCGTGTAATGTACGTAAGCACGAAATGCAACTTTCCGATCCAGCATGATTCTTCGTACACGAGTATCTTCCGATGCGTGTACGCTTTTTCTGAAAACGAGGCTCCATAGAGAAAGTGTACGGTTTTGTAGACTAGAATTTACGTTCGTGCTTTTAGCCTATATTTTAATATTTTTTTTTCCATTGAAAATTGAACATTGACAGCGTCTAAAAAATTCGATAGCTTAAATATTCAACCAACATTCTAATAGAATTTAAATTCGAGATTATATCGCGATAGCGTTCGAGTGTTCGAGCGCAGAAAAATTCGAAAAGCGGTTCTAGTTCGAAGAATATATTTCAAGATGGCCGACCGGAATAGCACGGAGCACGCAACGGAAACAATCATGTACTTTCACGTGGGACGTAAAGGCACATTATCCAATTATTAAAATTTAAAGCAACAGTTTTAGTAGCGCGTGCGGCCTCGTGATTAGCTACTGAATGGAAGGCATCGGGGAACGATGATTAACATCTAATACCGTGTTCGAATCGACGTGGAGACGCTCAATTAAGATTTCCGTCGCGTAGGAGTAAATGGCTCGGGAGTAATTGCATTAATCGTTCCCGTATAATGCATAGTAATCTATTTTACCGAAGGGAGCCAGAGAGAGAAAGGGGAGGGGAGTGAAGAGACAGAAAAAAATGGTTCTTCTTCATCGCCGAGCCCTCAGACTTTTTAATTTTCTGAAACGAGCACGAGAGAAAGAGAGAGAGAGAACTTCGTCAAGGATAGATTCAATTATCGACCGTTTAATCCCCACGATTCGGTCCTTTTGTTTTTCGTGTCCCCCCCTCCTCTGGACGTCGGTATGAATTCGGCAGAGACGCGAGAAAAACTCGTCTAGACCCATTAGCGATTAATTGTGGTCTCATCGTGCCTAACGTCAAGACTTGACGAATCGTTAAACGTCTCAGCAGCGATTCTTTAATCACCACGTTACGAAAATGGCGACATTGTCAGCCAGAGTTTCTTATATTTTATAAATTTTTAATTTTCTATATTCGTCGTTGCAATTTATTTTTTTAATGCATCAAAGCTCAGTTCCTCGGGTTTTGTGACTCGAACTATTAACTGTTTTAGCTATTTTATAACCTAGCACCAATGTGGAGGGAATATTTCCACATTAACAGAGTTTCTTTTATTTCAACTGTATAACAACGTTTCCTTAAGGCCGAGACGCTGAATTGCCGCGATTTCCGACCGTTTTCCACGTCGGCTTTCTCTTCTATCGAGGTTTTTCACGCCAAGCTTTTCCGCGAGCGACTCACGTCCCAAAGAAAGAAAGCATTAACGCGTTCGTTGTACCGTTGGGCGTGCATTGGTTTCAGTAGAACGTCGATTATTGGAAACAGTTGGACAAAACGTTTCCGATAATCGATCTCCAGAAACAACGATGGTTTTTGGAGCACAATAGGTTGGTAATATTGCAATTTAGGCGGGGAACAGGGCTCGCGCAAGGGACGCCATTTTGGTAGCGCGTTTCTCTTATATTTTCGTGTTGTTTCACGACGAGTCGGAATTTCTGACAGAATTTTGTACGAATAACAGAGAATAAATGTAAAAATCAGGTCTCGGTGTAATGTGATTTACGAATAACCACAAAGGAGATTCCCAGTGTCACGCATGATCGAAGATATCGAAAGTCGCGCTGCAATTTTTCGCGGCAAAGAATGCGGGAAATAAGAACACTCGTAAACGCGGCCTAGGTCGTAAAAATGGTCGTGAACCGGGAAATAAAATGCGTCGTGAAACATGGTATAACTTAGGAGGCGCGTGAAATGTGTCGGATTGTCGCGAAATTGCCACTGACTTCGCGGTTCTGGCATTGTGAACGCGGCATAATGGCGATCCTCCGTGTATTATCGTTCCAACACGGCCGTTATGTTACACACGTGTACAGGATACAAAAGGAGCGCGTGGATTCGCACAAAAAATACAGGGTGTCCTCGTTAATTCCTTAGTCTCGATCCATTTAGGCTAATTTAGTCAGAACTTTGATCAAAACTTTGTACAGGATTTTATGGAAGTTTCTTGACTCGAAACTAATTCAGGATTATTATAGAATTGTTTATTCATGAAACTTGAACTTTAGTCAATTTTTTGGTGAATATTAATTTCAAAGAAGAAAGTTTTATTTACCTGTTGCTTGTTATTTTTTAATAAGTTGTTAATCGTCAGGGTTATATAGAATTGTTTATTCATGAAACTTGAACTTTGGTAAATTTTTTGGTGAATATTAATTTCAAAGAAGAAAGTTTTATTTACCTGTTGCTTGTTATTTTTTAATAAGTTGTTAATCGTCAGGATTTTATAGAATTGTTTATTCATGAAACTTGAACTTTGGTAAATTTTTTGGTGAATATTAATTTTAAAGAAGATAGTTTTATTTACCTGTTGTTTGTTATTTTTTAAAAAGTTGTTAATCGTTAGAGATATACCATTGAAAAGTTACTATTTTTCTTGATTTTTTTGTTACATTTGATACGTTGATAGTGATATCACAATGGAAAGGTAAAGAACGTCGATCATCCTTGGTATGCCTAGGGTTAAGGAGACCAGTAAATTACGGTATACCCTGTATATCGGGTCTATCGTTACGCCTAATGAATATTTTAACGTTAAACCGGTACAGCGTAACTTCGTTGGCTATCGAACCGGCGTATTTAGCTACTGTTTATTAAATCGAAACCCGATTTCCCGTTGACCTATCAGCCAAGAGAGAGAGGGCATTTTTTTTTTAGAAACGATAAGCTAGCAATTACAGCATGTGGCAAAATCACAGATCTATATTTTGCATACATTTCTGAGCATGAAATTAACAAAATTCGTTTCTCGAAAACACGATCGTGTGCCCATTATGTGTATTTTTATTTCTAAACATAAAAATGTCGACGTCATTCACCGCCATTTAACACAATACCGTTATCTACGCTTGAAATTGCAACAAAACGAAGCAACAAGGACGGATCACCGACGTACTCGTTCGTCGACATTTTTTTTTTTATCGTATCTTTCGATCCCCGATCGCACACACGTTTGCTCCACTTTTCGCGGGTACGTGGCACGACGATTCAAGTAATACCTGTTCTCTGCCAAAGGGAACACTGAAATCGCCAGGCGGTATCCTACCGTTTCGGTTTTTTTATATTTCTTGCAGGGTGAAAAACACTGGTGGAGGAAAATCCACGGACGCCGCGAGACATAATTTGCGCAGCCGCGGCGACGATCGTCCTTTAATCTAATGCCTCTGCGATCGATTAATGGCCGTGAAAACGATCGTGTCTGGTAGCTCGTATACGCACCGATCCGCCGGTGCATTATGCATTAACGACACGAACGCACGGAAGAGAGATACAGCACCGCGGGACGCGGTATTACGCATTTTTCTACGATTACACGATGAAGCCGTTTTCCAGCCGACCTCGTACGCGTTAATTTATTCCGATATAGGCCCTCGTCGGTGATAACGATTTCCATCCACCTTTCGTCTCGATGCAAATTGAAATCGCCAACCGTTGCTGGGACTTTAAAAAATCTCGAAAGCCATGAGCCTCGAGATTTTTGGAAACGGATAGATTTAACATAATTCACCAAAAAATAAAATAAAAACAGGTAACGTTTGCAGGATCGTTTGCCTCCGTTGAAAGTCGGGACCAGCGTGGCGCCAAATTCGAACTGTTGAACAGTGGTTGTTGACCCGACACGAGGTAAGCCACCGTGTTCACGTACGGAAGTAGCATGAAAGGACAAACTGCAGGGTGTATCTATCGCGTGTATCGTAAGTCTTCCACGCGTGGTTTTTTCTCTCCTCCCCGGATGGAAGGTCGTGTATCACTGGATCATGATTCAACGATGACTAACAGGCAGTAAGGTAGGGATCGTTATGCGAAGATGCTGCCGCTGTTAGCTGGCGCTGCGTATCGCGTATAGTTAGTTGGGTCGTTAGGCTGGCCGATTAGACGTTAGTTAGTCCCGCCCTTAACGATACACGTACCGTTCCCGTCTGGTATCGCGCGCGTGTGTGTCGGTGGCATCCCACTGGATGGAAATCGAAAGCATCCTCGGGGAAATTAAAATCGGGATTCTTATCGGTTCCCGTGGTCGCCATGCCGGCCAGAGGAAAATACTCTCACGGCTTCCAAGGGATGTTAATCCTGAATTTCCATCCGGTTAACCGCGATTTGCCCCGTGGTAGAACACCATTATCGTCCGCTTCTTCCCTCTAAGCCTTGTTTATTCAGTTTTATTCCCTTCTTTTTCTTTTGTTTACCTCGCGAAACGCGAATTAACTCGGAGAAAATCGACCGTCGGAATTTCGCCTCGCCGCGGCGATTTCGTAACGATCGAAATATAAAATTCCCCGACGGATTTCGATTGGCTCAGCCAGCGGAACGAGCGAAAAAATGTCCCGGTAATTTATGGAAAGACTACTTACCTTCTGTTTCCAATTTAGTTTTTCGTCATTGATCGGTCGGGAAATCTATTTTTTTCTTTTTTAAGTATTTTTATTATCGAAAGTTTTGTGTCTGGCCCTTGGATTCTGACGCAAGTCGAGGAATTAATTAAAAATCGCACGATCAAAAATGATTTTACATTCGCGGCGAGCCAAACGATGCTTATCTCAAAGTCAAAAATGGCCTAAATTTGTAAATAATTGTAGTTGCAAGGAAAATAGATTTTGAAACCTGGAAACATAAAGCGTCTGTATGAAATTTAGAATTTTCTAATTGGGCTCCGCGAAGCGTGACATGATTTATATGGAACATTTGTCTCGATCGGCTGACCACATTACTTTTTATCCGTTCGAATAAAAACGCACGTTTTTCTTTTTCATTTAATTGATAATTAACTCTGATAAATTGCTAATATAAATGCGACGATTTCAAAAATTTATTTCCGTTAGCTCGTTAAAGTCGAACTTGTATTCGTCGAAATCATCGCTAACAAAGTCGATAACAAGTGCATTCTATGGAGTTTTAGAAGCGTGAGATACCAAAGTATTAATTTTCATCGTTGAATTGTAATGCAACGATTAAACTCACTCGAAATGTTTACGAAGTGTCGAGTATTCATTGAAATGATGTGTCAAGCATGCCTGGATGTACTACTTATTATCATAATTGTTAATCAGAATTGACGATTAAAGAAACAGTTAACTTTGATTTCTTTAAATACTGTTAGAAAAAGATTCCAATGGGAGTTGTTCGAACGGAACTCTTCAAAGAAGCTCCATAACTGTTCCGACCCCCGAATTTGATACTCGAATCGAATACCTCGATCGATGAGGATGGCATTGAGTCCGAAAGTGGCGAGAAATCCTTGAATGTCGGCGACTTCCGGCCGTCTTCCGTACTTTCTAAACAACCGTCGCTTCACAGACGTCATTTTTACGGATAATCGGGCAACGTACCAGGGATCTTTTGCATTCCTAACGTTGCGTTCTTCTAACAGGTGCATTGTTTCTTTGTTCGAAGACTCGTTTCGAACGTTGTAAAAACGATTCACGCGATGATCGTCGTTTTATAAGAAATTTCGTAGTCACGTTAGACTTTCTAACGTTGTCTACCTTTTACAGTGCCAGCGAAAACGTTCAACAATCGTGACTGATATTTAAATCAGAACGGAATCCAGATCGACCTTCGAGAAACGCAAATTTGCATTTACAAATATGGTAGACGCAAAATTCAATTAATAATCCTTTAGTGGTCTTATAGGAATATAATTTGTTTAACAAAACCAAATTCTTTTTGTTGCAGTTACGACATATCCTTCAAATAGGACCCTGGCACCAAGAAGTATCAATCGTGCAGCACACAGCGTGAAACACCAAACAACAGTAAGTTTCTATATATATTTGCTTCATTTTTGAAACTCTCGTACAGTGTTTCGAGCAATCTCATAAATTTTTAATCGATTCTACGGCGACAAAGTCTGCTCGCGTCGTGCGATTTCAACCTTTCAGATTTCACGAGCCGACTTTCGTTTGGCATGAATGAAAACGCATTGAATACAGAGTGCATCGAGTTTATGCGACGAAACTTCTAATGATACTTTCCTGTCAGGTGTGAAAACGCTAAATGCGCGAAAGAAAGGGGCGGTCTTTCCTGCAGGTGGTAACAGCCAACCGGAAAAAGGTTACGAGAGTTTAGTCACGACGTTTACATCCCGCTCGTTTTCTAATACGTCTCGTGTGTCTTTGCATTATACATTGATCGTAGAAAGACAAAGGGAGAGGGTGGTTTTCAAACTGAGTTGGACAGGAATTAAATAAAATTTCATCTGGATAATAGAAGTTACAGAAAAATCATAAACACGCAGATTTCAAATTCAATATTAATAACGTTACAGTTTCGTTCCTTTGTGCTCGTTGAAAGGCTAAATTCGATCGATATTTGAAAGAAAGATAGTGAAAGATAATCGTTCGCACGGCCCATATAAATCTCGAGCAATGAAATTTCCAGCCGCGGCGTTTCGAAGTGAAATTTCTGTGTCATCTCAATTTAATCCTCAAGGCATTTGATTCTGCGGATCAAAGTTCTGCGAGAGGCCGACCTCTCCTTCGCAATAGCGGTGTAAATTTAACCAATCTCACTGTCGAGTGGCAACGCGACAGGGTCCTTTGAACGAACGTATTAACATCAATAAAATCCGATACGAGCCGCGCGTTAAGTGACGTCGATGCACAGTGGAAGCTCGTAGGAACGCCACCCGAAGAATGTCGCACGGATTGGCACACAATTGTACGACAATGAACCGAGTAAACGTTTTACTTGCGTGACACACTTGACGTTTCCTATCTCGCTCCTTTCGTTACGGAACATTGATCGTGGCACCCACCTGTTCCTGCTATCCTGTCGCGAGTTTAAGGCCACGAACAGAAGGAGGGGATAAACTAACTCTTCCTTCTTTTCCTTCGACCAGTAGACGCTACATTCAAAGGACTATTCTACTCTGGAACTCAATTTTCTGCTGGTTCTTTGGAACTTTTGAAATTGGAAATTCTGCACTCGTATTTAGATCTATCCACAATTTTTCCCGTACAAAAATATTCAATATTCTATAAAAATGTTCTTTAAAAAAAAATCAAAGAGCTTGTTATAAAGTGGTGCAAGTATTAGTGAATCTTTGATTCGATCGTTGGACAAAAGAGTAGACTTTCTCGCGGTCGATCTGTCTCCGTCGTAGTAAAAATCGACGAACAGGAGTCCGTGCAAGGACGTTGACCCTGTGCGTTGATCTTTTCATAACCTCGCCTGTGATACGAAAACTGCAACGATAGAAAGTTCGCAGAAAATGATCTTTTTTTGATTTGTTTAAATTCTTCGAGTAAACCGACCGCTGCAGAAATTTATTTATATTAATTTATATTAAACTTAAATTAAACGAAACAACGAAACGTTCGAGGGCGCTCGACGGGAACAGAAACGCGACGGGGATTTATTGTTCGCTTTTCTAGACGGACCATGATCTTGCACCTTGATCGCTTTATAACCGCACAAAGATACAGTGTGTCTCGATTGTAACTGGAGCGAATGCTGTAGAAAGTGGTCTTGAATTTTTATCGTCCTGTCCGTCGATCGACTTCTTCACAAGCCGCGTGCTGTGCGCGATTTTTTGAATCGAGGACATCCGATCACTGCTATTTCATACCGAAACCGAAGTAGCGTTCGAATTTCTGTTAAATATTCTTACCCTTTATTTATATTGATCCAAAGCTATCCAGATGAAGATTACTCTCGGGACTGGAAAGTACATATAAAATTCTATCGACCATCCACGCAACAGGGGAAAGTCAGTTTAATTCCCAATCAATTAACTCTCTTTCACAATAGACGTTATTTGTGTGTTTCGCGGCACTTGTTACATAAACTTCCGTGCATCGAACATCCTAATTACTCGATCGGAGAAGAAAGTGAACTCCAGACATGCTATTAAAGAGTCATTATAATTAAGACTAGAAAAAAACTGGGGAATCTTTGAAATTTTATAACATGAAAATTACTCGAGATTACATAGGCTTGGGCGACTCTAATCTACTGTGGATTAAAAAGATTGAATATTTCTCAATCTACTCAAATTTATAGGCGCTTGTTCGACTGGGCTCGTTCTTAAATCGGTTGTTCGAGGTTTGACCACGTTTGGGTGACTCTGACCCTTATGGATCGCAACAAAGGATTAAAAAGATTGAATATTTCATCAATCCACTCAAAATAGGCGCTTGTTCGACTGGACTCGTTCTTAACACTAGAAAGACTGAAACTTAGTATATACCTATATTGCCCAAAAGCAGTCAAAATGACTGCATTGTGAAAGACTAACTAATGTGTAAAGAAATTTGTTTAAAATTAATTTTTAATATTAGGTTATACTACTATGAATTTAGGGCGCAAAAGAAATAAAATAAACAACTTGTTAGAACAAGTATCACTGCATAAAGATTCGACTAACAAGTACTACTTTAGCTTATTGAGAAACTGCAATTTATCAATAGGTCTGGGTTAGGTCTGGGTTAGGTCTGGGTTAGGTCTGGATTAGGTCTGGGTTAGGTCTGGATTAGGTCTGGGTTTGGTCTGGGTTAGGTTTGGGTTAGGTCTGGGTTAGGTCTGGGTTAGGTCTGGGTTAGGTACACTAAAAAAAGGACTAAAAAGATTGAATATTTCATCAATCCACACAAATTTATAGGCTCTTCTTTGCCTGAACTCGTTCTTAAATCGGTTGTTCGAGGTTTGACTATGTTTGAGGGACCCCTGTCTCGGGATGTCGAGGATCGCGGCTCGTCCAACCGCGGAATGTTCTCGTCGGGGCCCCGATGTTTGTCGTCCCACGTCCCAGAAGGGCCCGCTGTACGCGCGGAACGTAATGGCACATATTTAAATGACTGCGGTTACTCGTAGGTGGCCGTAAGAGATTGCACCTAGGATCCAGCAGGAGATTCGCGATAGTACGATACCTTCGTCGTGAGAACGTCCCGGCACGAATCGCGGGTTTCCTTCCTTCCTTCCTTCCTTGAGAAGATCCAAGAAATTTCTGCCTCGGTCCCGCGTCGCGACGTCGGCTCCATTCGCGGCGTTTAATTGATCGCGTCGGGGTCAGAGTTTATTTCGTAACGCCATCGTCGATCCGACCTACGATGCACCTTCCCACTAAATTATATTTTTCAACGCGAACAATACTTTTGAACGCCTTAAAAAACTTCCACTCGTATTACTATCCTTTCTCCTGATTTATTTATTTTGCTTTTATCTTATCAACGCGACGAAGATTTACATATCTCCGCACCTACCTACGTAACTTGCCTCTCAAACCGGATATTCCGTACAATGCGAGCCTCGCAGCGAGTAATTTGAAAATATTGCACGACGCGCGAATTGTAAAATTGAAGTTCACGATGACAAATTTCGACGGGTGAGTGTCGCGTACCTTTTTACCGTGTTCCGGACAAGCCTTTATGTCTGCTCCACATGAAAGCGCCGGGCGAAAGTTTCGCGGAGTCAACGGCCTCCGCAGCGAGCGCGACGCTCGTTACACGAGTGTATTTACTTGTGATTTTTTTATTACGTCCGCCTGTATATCGTCGACGTACTATTCCTTTCCTGCACGCTTCCTTATTTGTATTTTCTTTTGTGACGAGAGGCGTTCGGGAACGTTTCGAAACGCAAGTAAAAAAAGAATTCCCTTTCTTTTCGAGCGCGCTTCGGGGAATTTTTATTTTCGTCGGTCCTCTTCGGGTTCGCTGTGCATCCTAATGTGTTCGTCGACTCTTAGATCTTTTGTTTAAGGGCAGAGTCTTTTCCTTCGTAGGAAAAATCTCGATCAAATACCGATATTACCAATCTCGCCGCGTAGTTCGCGAATTAATTCAGATTCGCTAAATCATATGAGCACGAAACTTGAGCTCCGATTTCGCGTTTTCCGTGAAACAAGCAGACGCGTACTCGTAAAATCCAGGTGACCTCGAACGTGCCTCGGATTGGCAATGTCGACATTGCGAGAAACATGTCAAAAGGAAACTACGCTGGCAAAATGTCGGTATCTGGGACTAAGTTTGCATTCTTGGGCATATTTATGCAAAGGATTGGAACTCGAGTTGCCCCGTTTCATCGACCGAATGCAAGAGGAACACGGTACAAACGTGAATATTTAGAACTACGATATTTCATCGTCTCCTTAGAATCGATCAGCGTTGCTTAAAACCAAAAACTTTCCTTGCAAACTAAGTCATGTTATTGGCATTCGATAACATTGTGTCGTAGAATAAAAATTGTTAAAAGTTTTAATTCGAAGTTGGGGGCCTTTCCATCTTCACAAAAACGTAATAATTGTTAATAAACTAATTGAATTTCTAATTTTATTAACGATAGTATCTCGTCCGCGGTTTCTTTTTAACTTGCGTAACTCAATTATTTCGTTGCTTTTTATCCACCGATCAGAAGTTTTCACCAAGAAATTGCCTCATATAATCACGTGGACAAACTTTACATACTAATTTAGTAAGAAAATGCCTCTTCCAATACGGAATAATTTTCTTTTAATATGATAAATTATTTCATTAGCAAAAATCGAAAATGTTGCCGATCGAACGAAACGTTCGTTTTCTCGCGATAAATTATTTACTCGCGATACGTTTCCTGGCACCATTTTCTCTAATAGGATACGGTAACGTGTTCGCTGTTTCACCTAATCATTCCGCTGGCCGGTCACGTGATTTGTTTATTTCTCACGTAGGCTTTTTGCCAGCGCTTTTTTGTCAAGATCGGGTAGAAAATGGCCGCGTAACATGCTCGCTGGAAACACGGAGGAACGTCGAAACTACATTCCTAGCAGAGATCGGTTAACCAATCTCGTTAACAGTGAAAGGATTAAATCGAGTTAATGGTTGGGTGCTAGGGTAAAAAAAAAATTATTACGATCAGCGCGAACTTTCTCCGTGCGACTCGCTTCGTGATATAAAAATTTCCCGTACATATCCCTGCAATGCTCGCGACTATATCAAATTATCACAGATAAAATGGACGAATTTTAAAGTTAAATTTAAATTTTCAGTTAAAGAATGTATACAATTATAATTGAATTGAAATATCGTCGTCTTGCTTTGTAGTCCGCCATTTTGTGCTAAAATAATTGAAATAATTGCCTTGAATTTTAAAGTTATATTTAAATTTTCAGTTAAAGAATGTATACAATTATAATCGACTTGAAATATCGTTGTCTTGCTTTGTAGTCCGCCATTTTGTGCTAAAATAATTGAAATAATTGCCTTGAATTTTAAAGTTATATTTAAATTTTCAGTTAAAGAATGTATACAATTATAATCGACTTGAAATATCGTTGTCTTGCTTTGTAGTCCGCCATTTTGTGCTAAAATAATTGAAATAATTGCCTTAGAAATAATTGCCTTGAATTTTAAAGTTTAAATTTTCAGTTAAAGAATATATACAATTATAATCGAATTGAAATATCGTTGTCTTGCTTTGTAATCCGCCATTTTGTGCTAAAATAATTGAAATAATTGCCTTATCGTTCATCGATAGCTTTAATGTTTTCGATTACCAAATTATTAAAAGTTTTTACGGGATTGATATTCGCTAGAATTTGTTTACCTGGCTTCGAAGTCCAATTATTCGACACGTGGATACATTATGCTAATTCAGAGGTTCTGTTTGAAACATCGCCGTAGATAAGAAAACGCGTTAGCGTTCTGTTAGAATTGAAGCTGTCACGTGTGGCTATCTAACGAATATGAAAATTGAATTATATAAACACTGTCTATATTCGCGCGATCGTTTCGAGACATAAAATGAAATTAACGTCGATAATAAATTATCGTTTACTAATGGTAGAAATCGAAAAACAGTTACATTAATCAAATTCAACGTAAATAGCCAGCAAATAATGTTTATGAGCTCTGTAAGTGTGGGAATAAATGTGGAACGAAATTGTCTGATCGCTGCACGTCGTTAACTAAAATCAGTAATAAAAAGGTAGAAAGGTTATCTGAATTTTGCCCGTCGAGTGATATTAACGGGGAAACCAGGCAATATCGGTGGCAGAATTATAACAATTTTCAGACTACACGAGACATAATAGAGTTCTGCAATTAACCGAGCGCCGTGCAAAGAAACACAAAGCATTTCCCAGGCTGCTTCCGCGGAGCGTTTAACACTTTTTCTCGCGCCAGGGCAAAAACTTTCCTCGGACTTTGATTAGTCTGGCCACACTCCGGCGATGTCTCACGATATGGCCAGGTATAGTGGGTGGTACAAATATAGCGATCTGCTCCAGGCACGCTCCAAAGATTCCACCACCCTGAAAAACTCTGCTCGCAATTAACGAATCTGGATAAGGTTCGTTTTTACATTCTCGTCAGCGAATCCTATTCTTCCATCTCAACAATGGATGGAGCAAATTTTCATAAAAACATCTGCACTAGTACATTAATTTGCCAGCAAAGCCGACAAAAATATTTTTAGAACCATTGAAAAGATCATTAAAAAGTTATCCGCGCTAGCACTCGCTATAGCTGACTTTCCTTCGCTGTTTTTCACTCTCATCTTCTACGTATAGAAAGTTCACCGAGCTAGAGACGCGTATTCACGCCATCTTTACGAACAGTTCTTAAAAAATCTAAAAAGATCGGTGTTTTGTAACTTCATTTCTAAATATAGTCCGTTTAAGTTACGTACATAGTGACGTGTAGTGTAGTATGAATATAGATGTCTGATCATAGAAGTTGTGGCGGTGAAGTGACACGTTGCGCGGCTTGTAAATCGAAAGTTCAGCGATATTATAATCAGGAATCGATCGCTGAACTTCTGATTTACAAGCCACGCGATACGTCATTTCACCGTGGTTCTACGACCAGACACGTATGTACATTTAATTAATTATATCTTTAAACCCAGCAAGTGAAAACCATCGATATTTCACACATATCGTTCTGCGCAAAATCAAGTACTAACAACTGAAAATCACAAGTCAAATTAAAAGGGTAATTTTTTCTCAACTCGTGTCAGTTAATTTCATTTTAATGATATCTAAATAGCGTGATACAGACTGTAAATCAAATCAAATGGGGATTTTGATTTCTTTTCTCGCTCCGATTCGATATTTTCGAGTTCACGTGCACCTTTGGGGGGCATTGATGATGAAAGTAACGGGTACGTTCGTTCCACCCGCTATACATGGAAGTGCAACGGCACGAACGCGCTCGAGTCGGTCCTATTCTCTCTTTTCCGCGCGAAAGCGGGTCTCACCTAGTGGAACGGTAGAAAAAACGAACGTGAAAAGCCGCGGACGGGAGGGGGAAAAAAAAAAAGTCGCGGGGTTTTCGCCGCGGTAATTATCGCGTCGGCTGGAAAAGAGAAGGAAACGCCCGGGAAGAAAGGAAAGATGAGACGAAGGGAAATGGAGCGCGGCCCTGCCAGTACCTCCCACGATTGTATGGTAAAGCGGCGGTTGCGAGATCTCTGGTTGAAAATTCACGGGTTGCGTAATCGGCTGAAAAGTTCACCGGGTGCTTTCGTCATTTCGGATCCCGTACGAAGATGAGAAACGAGATCTATATGGGGGAAGGGGAGGCGGAAGACAAAAGTGCGGAACATAAACCATTTTCCGGGGCTGAGAAGCGGCTGGATAGAATCGAGGGTAACGCGTGACGGTATTATCTGTTATTATACCACGCGTGTACACCACTGCGTGGAAATTATGTAAACGACACCGATTTTAGAGAAATCCCATCGTAGGAATTAAATTAGAAATCTTCCGAGTGTCCACTCGTTTTCTGTTCTCAAATAATTTTATCCGTTTATTGCACGATCGATGTGATTTATAGAGGTTGCGTCACGTTACCAAACTCTTCCATTTGGAAGAGAAATTATTAGCACGAATCTTCGCCAGCCACTCGTCCTGTGGTATACGTATGAAGTAACCAAGGACGAGATCCTACTCCAAATCGTTCTTGCCTTGACAAACGTTGTCCCTGAAAATTTTATTCCTCGCCTCGACATTCATTCTCCTTAGAAAATATTCTGCTACTTAAAAACTAGTTTGCGTGGCGAAATAGGCCATCTCGAAAATATAAATCCCACACGATTACAACAGACCGCCGATCGTGACAGGACACGCCATGTTTGTTCGCGCAAAAGCTGCATTTTTCTCGTTGTATTATTTAGGTGCATTTTTTCTGATTAAACAACCGAGGAAACATGGATAATCGATTGTATCATTATCCGATGACAGCATGCTCCGACGTCAGCAGATCGGGACATTGATTAATTAGTATGCATCAAATAATAACGAGTGATCGGATAGCTGCACAGTAGCATACGTTGTTTTGTTCGAAGAAACTTTTTATTTGTTAGAATTTAGTGGGTTGTTTTATTTTGAAAAAATTTTAAACTTGTTACTTATTAAGAGTATAAGTATTCACCAAATATTTATGAAACGCCGGAATAATTCGAGTACAGAAACCTTCGACGCGTAGTTTCCGCGTCGCATGTGACTCATTTTAAAAACATAGAAACGGACACGAATGTGTCCAGCATTTTGACGAGACCTTTGGGAAGAATTCATAAACTACAGCTTAGAAGGACAAGCACGCATGTTCTATCGATAGCTAGGGATAGGTTACGCTCACGAAACCGGACGGTCCACCTACTATTAAATATTAATCTTACGTCGAAGGTCGATTAACAATATTTAGAAATTCAAATCGCCGCGGGAAATCGATTCAAAGACATGCGTCCATAGATATTTGTAACCATACGTACGAACTGTAATTAACGACATTATTTCATAAAACGCTGTAATAACGTGCAATTACCCGATAGATTGTTATTTATTTATTCATACAGTCCCGCGTATTTTTTTTCAAAGTCAAGGTTACTTGTCACTTGGTAAATCCATTTATTCAATTCAAATGCTCGAGGCATACGCGTATGGTATATCTCCTCGAAGAGACATACATAGGTTGCTTTGCATATAGGGTGTTCGGAGCAAAGGCTCGAGACGAATAAATGTCCAGTATACAGGGTGCCCTACGCCACTAGAGTCAAGACAATGCCACAAAGCAAAGGTAAACAATATCGAATGATGCACAAATTACAACATCCTGTGCGTGCAATATGTGTGACAAGTTTGAGTCTACTGTTGTCTGATTATACATTTAAAAAAGCTAAATGCGTAAAAAGTAATTTATGCTGTCTTTTTTACTTTGCGTAAAAAGTAATCTATATTAATGATAGGTCTTGCGTCTTTGACTGAACGCGTGAAAATAGATGCTTTTTATACTCCTATTATAAATTCAAACGCTTAGAAACTTTATTGACTACTCACGTGGGAATGTATCGCGTGTTTCCAGACTTTGTCATTCCTCGCTAGCTTCTAATGTAATTGCCTCCATTATTAGTTGTACAGATAATATAATACGTCGTCGACTCAACGAGCAAAAAGCTAGTCGGATTATTAGAAATGCTGATTTTATTATGAATTTATTTCTATGAATACCATTTTTTGTATCAAGCAATATACGCTTCAAATTCAAAACTCCTGTCAGTGACAAATGTGCCAGCACAAAAGATCCTTTATTCCCTTTGTCAGCAATTTTTTACGAGTTATGTTTACGAACGCGGTGTATATTACGAATCTAAAATGTTCCGTTGTTCTTTCGAGCTTCTTCCATGTTATCGGTTATTCTGTTAATACTCCTGCATTATACGTCGGTACCCACTGAACGTCTTGCGTAATTGATAAATGCCAACCCACGGCTGTCCATGTTCTATTTTTATTCCATTGTAATAGCTTCACCTGTCGTCTATTTGCGCGACATTGACACGAGCGGCTACGAATTATACCGTGTCTAACGGTACACCCGTGCTTATGGTGCTTAATTACGATTTCTGCGGCTCAGAAACGCACACACAACAATCAGCCACCCGGTACCATTATTTAACTCGTGATACTTCCTTGTGAACAAAGGACAACGAGAAATTAAAATGCATATTGTCTCGTCGGTACATCTGCAGCCTAATGACTTTTTACGATTTTTCTAATCAAATGTTCGCTGGACTTTGTTTTGTCCAAATATCCTGAATCTCGTGCCACACAGACGAGAGTCTGCGCGAGTTTTTAATAACGTACAGGAAACAAGCGTTACAGCTCGTTGTAAATCCCAGCGGTTTCATAGAAACAATTATCTACGATTGATTAGAACGATAGTTTTTCTATGATAACGATTTTGTCGCTGTTACGAGCACACGTGAGCGCAGTACGTTGACGTATTTCACGTGTTTCTCTTCCTGAAAGGAAAAGATAACGAGCACGTTTTTAAACAGGAAAGATTACGCGAAATATAATTGTAAATACAAAAACCAGTTGTTATCGAAATATTAGTGGTTCGTGTATACTGACAGAGATGTTTAATCGTGCTTGCAGGACATGCAAATAAATTGAATATGTAATTGTAAGATTTCGGAGCTCGATTATCCACCCGATTTGAAGGAATATTGTTGTACGACTCGTTTTTATTTCTAACGAAATTTCGCTGTTTCGAAGATTTTAATCAAGAATTTTAAGAGAATTCGGGTTCTTTTAGCGCGACAGCTCCACGAGTCTTGGGCAACGTTTCGTACCGATCCGACCGCAAGGTTTCCGTTCGAAACCGTAATTTCCGGTAAGATAAGTTAACCGGGCAAGAACCTAGACGATTTCTACGGTTCAGTCCGTGCCGAAGTGCAAGAGAAGAGCCTTGGGCTCGAAATTCAGTAAGCCGTGTACCAACTTTTCCGCTTATCTTCGTCCATCCTTGTAATCGTTTCCGTTTGCACGCCTCGCAAGTCCAGGGAACCTCGCCGAGATGTTGAAAACGTTTTTCGAATCGTTTGTAATATTAAAACGAGATTCGAGGCGATTACGCCGGTACATTTATCTAGGAATATTAATCTAAAGTATAGTATACTCGTGAACATTTACGCTGTTAGCAGTTAATGTCCTGGAATTTCGAAATGTGGCAGAGATGACACGAAAGATCGGCACGGAGCAGAGAGTAGCGAAGTAAGAAGGATCGAGGATCTTGCAAAGGAGGCAGCCAAGAGCAGGCTCGTGCTAGATTCACTTTGTTTGGCTGATGTATGTGACGTCGACTCGATAGACGACGGTATGCGACGTATTGATTTCTAGAAAAAGATTTACGTCGCAATTGAAAGCATTTCTGTTTACCGTTGCTGTTTGAGCGTCCATTGCTCGTGAATAGGCACGGTTAGTTGACCTTGGCATCCTGAATGCAACTCCGTCTAGGGGGAAAACATAATCTTGTACCAACCTACTCTGCAACGATGGGCGAAATTGATAATAATAATTAGCTTTTATTGTACCAAAGTTGTAAACATTAAGGAATATCTCGAGAACGCAGCTTTCATCTCCTGACAATCGACCCAGAGGAATTTCTTGGCCATCAAATGATTAGACCTCTGAATCATTTAATTTAAAAAAGAAAAAATGAAGTCACCAAATATCTACACCTACGGTGGAACATTTTGTTGCATTTTTTAACGCGTTTCGCGATATATTTTTAAGTAATGCCTGTTATCGTGAAACGTGCATGAATATTACGCCTTCTTCGTATCACATTTGTCACGTATTTATCGCTAATGTTCCTCGTACCTGTGTGACGGGTCACCGTGACCGCTGGTTCGACGCAGAATGTGAAAAGATATTCAAAAAACTATACTGTAGAATTTATCTTGTTGCATGTTTACGTATCTTATTGATAGTCGACGAGTTTGCGCGTAAAACACCGCTTTACGAGCGTTAGGTAATTATTTCTTGAATTTAATCGAGTAAAAATTAATTTTTTTACACAGTTTATAGAAAGAAAATTTGGTATTAGCACTCTTACAAAATTATGTTTCATGTTATCGTGTAAATGATACTAGTTCTCGTTATATAAAGTAACCCTGAAAACATAAACGCCACTTAGGTGAAACTGCGCTTTTGAGAATGTGAGATAAAATGTGTTCACTATTAACGCAATTATCGAAACATGTTTTATCTGAAAAGCAATTTGCTTCGTTCGACGTAAAAAAAAAGCAGCGTTGAACGTTATAAACCATGGACAGGAAACGTATATACCAACAACATATGTTTTTTCCATTTTTTGAAATCAGAGGATTCAGGCTACTATGATTAACGAATTTTTTTCTCAGTTACGGATACGAAGAAAATTTAATAACGAAGCCGTTTAGTCAGAAACCTGTGTCGTATGTAAAATATTTTTTTACATTCTATATAAATGATAAGTTTCGTAATGATAAATGTGTTCTACATAATTGCACTCGTGTAAAAACGAACGCCTGTGATTAGATTTCCACGTGCTCATTAGTTCATTGTATTAGGCATGCCATTTTTTTATTCGATTCTACAGTGTTCGAATATCTCGAAAATAAACTTTGAACGCTCGCTGCGTACATCGGAACCAATTTATAATTTATTTTCCGCCAAGAATCTAATTTGCAATGTTACAACCGTGAATCTTGACTCGTCAACAAAACAGGAAAAATTTACAACCAGCATTCATGAAAATAAAATCGAAAAATTATAATAAATATAAATTTGAGAATGATTCGTTGCTGATAAGTAAACGGAAGCTTCGCAGAGGGCTGTGTCAACCCCTAAATATAATACTTCGTATCTTACTTTAAGTATTTCTTATATTTTTGCATATTAAATGCGTTCTGTAGTTTTTTCAGGATTAAAATTTCCCATAAATGCATAAACATCCGCAGTCTACTGATAAGTAATAGAAGCTTGCAAATTAATGGCGCGTGTGCTAATTTTAAGAGCAGGCGAATTCTTGTTTGATGCATTTGTATATAGATGTACGTTGCATTCGAGAAAGGAACTTATATTACAAAAAGATAGCTTCCATTAGGGTATTCAGCGTTTTCCTTTGTCAATTGTTTGCATCTTCGCGTAGAAAGGGCCACGCTTTTGTCCCAGATTTTACAATCATCCCGTATGTAGGCAAACCCACGCGCAATGCTGGAGTTTCTTTGCACCAGTACTATGTTTAAGGGGGTCCAAATTTTAAAAATAGCACAACCAACTTCGAGGTGCTCTGTGATCGCGAGAAGCTTCACCTCCCGCGTCGATTTGCATCCAAGAGACTATTCGAACTTCTTATAAACATTCTGCATCCGTTTCACGGGGATAATTTTTAAAAAATTTATGAAATTTATGAAAATTCTAGTCGACACTTCGTGGTATTACCACTGTTACAGCTTTATTGTGCAGTACTAACCAGAACGTACTAGAATTCAAAGTATAAAGAGACAATCGAAGAACATTACGAGCCATTTTCAATTCAGTCTACAGAAGGAGGCGCGCTTCCGCGTAAAACTGCGCGTCTGTCCTTAGAAATGCATCTCGATGCACAGTTCCGTATCGTTATTCCTTATTATCGCGAAGAAACAAATAGCATTAGTCGCGTCATCCTTGTCAATTGTCGCGTCGACGTCAAACCGCGTAACGACGCCTCTCGCGAGCGAGACCCGTCTCGACGACGATTATCTTCCGGTTAATTAACGCGCGGTCGTTGCGATTAAATTCGTGTCTAATTCCTGGATGGTTGTTTCTGTTCCAGGAACCGGCGGAATCGTCGCTTCTCGCCGGCGAAAGGAGAGACGTGAGGAGGTCCCCCGGAAGATATAACCCGGGTTTTTACGAGAACCGTCGACCTTCCTTACCGTACGTGAGAATAACGACGAGAGGTCGGCCTTGAGGTGTGTGGAGGTGCGCGCTGAGTGGTCGTCGTGCAGCAGACTCGGCATCGGGAGAGATTTATTCGAGTTTCACAACCTCTCTCGATCAGCAGCACCGGTCGTGACCTCGATAGAGCTCATCCACCTGGTCGGGATAACTTGTGCTCGGGACAACCGAAAGGTCGGGCTCCTTGGTCGCGAGGCGTAATCCACGCGCGATCCACGTCGTCGTCGTCCACGGGACCAGCTACCGGAAGTCGCACGATGTAGCCCGGCTTCCATGAATTTTCGTCGACCGTTTGGACGAGAAGGAAGCCCTTGAACGAGCGACAGGTGACGACGGACGACGCTTCGGGGGGTATTCGTTTCGAGACAGACTGTGCAAGCATGAAGACGATGGGAGACGTGGTCGCGGATCCCGTCGACGAGCAGAACGGTACCTCCGGCTCGGGGCAGAACGCGACACCCGGCAAGGAATTCGGACAACGGACCCTGAGGTCCTTGAAGAGAGGTCTCGGCAGGCTGTGGAGGAGGCACAGGGGTAATGCCTCCATCACCGAGTACGACCCTTGCTATAAGGTCGCTTATCTTGGGAACGTTCTCACTGGATGGGCCAAGGGTACGTGAATCGGTTTATCTGATTTTCTTTGTCTTTACGCGGCGCGGAGAGCCTGGCCATTAAGTACCGACGGCGCTTTCGTTGCCAGGCACGTTGATTAGCTTCTTGCTCACCAACTATTCTCGATTCCTAATTGACGACCTTCGCTTTTCAACGCGATTCCCGATTTAAACTGTCTTTTACGGTCGCGACTTAAAAATCTGCCCCCAAAGTATCGGTGCACATCAATCTTTTTCGAGCGGCGACTCCCTTTTGTGACGATCAAATAGTCTGCAAACCTTCCTCACAATTTAATAGGATAAAGAGAACATATTAAATTTAAATAGTACCTAATAATAAAAAAGGAATTATTGGAAAAAAGTTTAGTCTTAAGACAATTCGATATTAAAGAATCTTCTAACGTATCGAGGAGCATTTATTTTATTTAAAAAGTTGTCACAAAGTACTGCTTCCTGGAACTGCTTGCAATAGCGTATTAATTGTATCACACTAGCTCTCGGTATCCCTTACTTCCGTCCTCGATACGTAGGGGGTTTGCAGATGATCTCGTCCAACTTTAGGCGTATATTGTGCTAATTGTAGCAATAAAAATGTCACGTCCTGACAGTCTTTGTTGGCAAGTCTTTCAAAGTCTCTCATTAAGGGACATGTTTAAACGAAGAAGTTCGTCGACACCGACGATGACCATAAAAATAACAATAACGATAGTAATCTACAAGCCCACGACGTGAAATTTGTATCCTTGCCGGAGAAGGCCGTTTAAAACGTTTTGTTTAACACGGGAGTTCAGGAGTCTGTAACTTGGCGAATAGTTTGAAGCATATGTTTATATAATATTTTGTTCTTGTTGTTACTAGTAGAATTTATATTCGTCATTGTATGTACATACGTATCTGTAACGGTCTCGATTATAATTCCGGTCTTCTTGAGTAAATTATATATATATAATAATGATTGCACAGGTATTAAACGAGGAATACAAAATCGGTCCTCATCGTCCATTTTGTTCAAATATTAAATTTAAATTATAATCGTATCGTAGTATTTGAAACGAAAGAATGTATGATTATGCTCGATTTTGTATTCCTCCTTTAATCTGTATACGGTTATATTCTTTGCCGAGGAGAACTGAAATTACGTTTGCAGAGACTGTTATAATAAAGAATATGAATTTTTGGTGTTACTTTAGTAAAAAGTTACGTAATTCTTGACTCTCGTGTATGCTAATGCAACACAGTTTTGGCTCCACAAGTTTGCCATCGATGGCTAGTCGAGGAATGTCTAATCGAACGAAAGTGATGTTTTCCCCTGTAACGTTATCATCGAACGATGTTATAATGCAGTCCAGTGCAGAGAAATTTGATGGGAATTTTAAAAAAACCGGTTTTGTCAATGATCGGAGAACGCATACGTTCCGAACTCCACGTGCATCTCAACATCTTTAATTATTACGTAGCACGGAGAGAAGTCTTTGCCACGGCGCGGCTGGGTAATTAAGTTTTACTGACAAACAGCAATTAAAGACAACACGACGTAAACATGCGTTCGTGAGTATTTCGAATCGCCGGGCCCGAGACACGTGAATGATCAGCCGGAAGTACGCAATACTTCTTGCAGTTAGACGACGAGCAAGGTTAAGCTCTAACTAGCGTAATCGCTCGTTCGATCCATCGGTGGTTAACAGACGTCTTAAAAAGAGTCCCCGATGCCTCTAACTGAACCGATGCGTCGTCCTTCTATCGCAAATTCATGCGTTTGAAGAATCTCTAACGTTATTCGCTAATCGTGAATAAAATGTGCCCAACTCTGTACGAAATATTAATAATCAGAGATTCGAAGCTTTCGAATAAAACATTCGAATACTAAATAGTTCGTGCAGCCCCCAGTACCTATTAGAAGCCATTGTGTTTTCTTCTCGCGCGCCATATTTGAAAACTCGATGGTTCAAACGTATGAAATCTGGCGAGTGGACGTTTGTTTCTTCGGGTCGTGAAATTTCGTCGAAAAATCAATCGAACGTCAGTCCGAAATCCACGCTGACCAATATTGCGAGAGGTTAAAAAGAAAGAAGTGTATATACTGGTCGGTGCAACGACCGGACATAGGCGTATACGGAGGGGGCTCCTACTTTCTCTGCATACCTCTGCCTCGGACTGGGTCGGCCTTAATCATCGGGAACGCCATTATTACGATACGATTATTTGCAACCGTCTATTTCCCCGGGATTAATTAATTCCTGTCGCCGGTGACCAGACTGTTTACGGTTTTCCACGCGGGAAGCACGTCTTTCGCAAATAAATCGTCGCGCGCGCTTTGCTTTCTGCGAGTTCGACCGTTATCCGCGCATGCGCGGACCGTTGAATGAAAATATAGTGGACCAGTGGTTTTCAAACTTATTGAAACACTCCCTCCTTTAAAAAGGAATAATTCTGTGTTTAAAATACACAGAATATTTTGTAAATTTTGTTCTGTTCCATATCTCTCTCATTATTATTAAAGATCGTTCGAAGGTTAACATTACGTACGTACAATACGTAAAATATCGATGACCATGCTGTTTTAGATATTGTAACATGAATGTAACTACATTTTCCAGTGATATAACACAGCAACATGATCGTAAAATGAACAGTTGTCACGGGTCAGTGTCAACGATTAGTTCAGTTCCTGTGTTACAAGGCAATTTATTCCCAAACAGATTAAAATCATACACGAACAATATATCTCTATAATTATCCAGTTTTGATGGTCATTAGATTAATGAAAGTATTAATTTAAAGAAACGAGCTGATTTGGAGTGTACAAAAGGCTTCCTTCGTGTATTTATTTCAAAAAAGCTAGTAAATTTGGCCTAGTTGAAACACGAGTTCGAGAATAGTGTATCTGAAACGGATGAAGGTCAAGTGTATTCACTGTACTCGTTCGAGAATGACGCGTGACAAGAATGAATTTATCGAACTGCATCCAGTCGCGCGTTTCTGATGTACGTACACCATCGAAAGAATTCATATAAACTGACCGGACTATACATACATATTTAGGCTGATCCCATCGAAAAGGAACGAATTTGAGGTTTGGTCCTTGGTGAAATTCTTATTAACGGTTTTCAGTTTTGTTTCCAACTCGTTGGCCTTCGCGCCACTTTTAAGAAAGAATGCAAATAGATAGCAATCTCGTGTCATCCTGTTCTACAATCTCTTTCATTGTTAACTTCTGACTTTTGAAGAATGTTTCACTTTCTTACATAAAGTTAATTGTAATGTCCACTCGTCCTTACAGTTGAGACCATAAAAATCAAATTACCAAATTAAAATTTATTAAAATTTTCCATCTTGTTTATCAATCGAGGGTTTTCCAATTTGTAATCGTATTGACTCGTATCTCGACACACGATTAATGTTTCATTGGATAATATAGTCGATTTAGTTTAATGAATTGTTCCGTAATCGATGCGATACCGTATCAATAATTGGCATCGTTTTTAATCAGGAGCTCAGCATTATCTTCTTTCGCATTAGCAGGGGGTACTCATTATTTTTTTTCGTGCTAAAAATAGATAGATCGATGTGTATGATATTAAGCATGTAACAACTACAAATGGATACCATAATTCTTCCATTAGCCTGAATCAACCAGTTAGTGAGTCAGCCACTATCTCTAATAAATATAACCGAAACCCATTAATTTATACTTGGTTTTGTCTTATTGTCCCCAACACGACCAGTTCTAGCCACATAATGACGCATCGTTAAAATACAACGACATGGAGCACCGTAGGAAAAAGATGTAGAAAGTAATCTATGAATTAACATACAAAGAAACGAGATCGATCAAGTATAATCTTTTGCAATATTCTATTTGAGAAAATAGAAAGTCTCCATTAAGAAGAATACTTTAATATCCTGTTTACGTTTACATTTTCCTTGCGTTTTCCATACCTTTCTAACACTTATCAGTCAATTGTTAACTTTCGTTAAGATTCTGTTTTTCCTCGTTTATTAATTTCACAAGTTTATATTTACGTAAAAGGTAGCACAACACCTGGAGTCATTATGCAAAACCAGCGTAAAAATTTACAGCGTCCTCTCTTTTTGCGCGCACGAGTTTTATTTTAATTCCTAGTCTTAAGTGCTCACTTTTTACTCGACCTTATACATATGTACGATAACCTGTTTATAATATGAGTTGCTCATCTGCTTTGAGATCTAGGTTTTACAAAATTCACTTTGCTATATTCATTACCGTGGAATGCCCCCTGTTCAGCCACGCTGCCCGTTTACGGTGGAATAGTTTTTATCAGAATCTCTATGGAAGATTTAATTTCAGAAGCAAAAATAATTTTAAACGCGTACTTTATGCACCTCGAAACTTCGCTCAATTTTCCGAGTTACGCGGTGCGTTTGTTCCAGAGCAATGGCATCGTTTTTCGAGTACAAAACTACTATTAATTACTGAAATCAGATTTAAGTATTTTATGCTTCGATAGACATTTGCAGGAATCATGTTCGTATATAAAGAAGATACAGTCTATGAGACGATATCCCATAGACTTATGTCTTTGGTTCTCGAATCTTATGGGCACGTTCTAAGATTCTATTGGCCGCATTGTCAGTTGATAAATAAACGTTATCCGTCGCGCGTTTAATTTTAGACTCCCTGGAGTGCCCAAGGATAAGGCGCAAAAATGTCGTCGATCTATTATACAAGCAAATGACGGTACTCTTTTGCGTTTAAAATAAGACAGTCGCGCGCATCGGCGCATCTGGAGGCCACGCCTGCTTTCGATTACAATCTTCGATTATAACTCTGGCGTTGATTGCCGGTATAGTAACAGTTTGTAGCCCGATAATTTCACGTCGTTAATATTAATTCTATTAAAGGGAAAACTAATCGACGTTGCCGCCAATTTATCTCGATCGTGCTGCGCCCTGGCATCGATACGCACCAAAAAAAAAATCATCCTGAATTCTGCGACTTTACGAGTACAAATGACGGGGTTTGCTCGAGGAAATTCGTCGTAACTTCTGAGCGAACGTACAGTCGGTCATACTGAAAATCGTCCGTCAAACATTACTATATACAATAAACAAAACTATAAAAACCGATCAGAAAATACGGAATCGCGAAAGACGATAAGAACTTATTGTCAGAATTCGTTAACTATGTTTAATCGTCGTCGACAATTTACGACCCCCTCGTTCGCGAGCACGGAATGACGACACCCCCGGCAAGCTGCGATTCTAATCGCACGAGAACAAAAGAGACGTATCGCACGTATAAAGCTAACAGGTGTCATAATTAAACGTAGATCGAACTGGAAGATTGCAGGTTGCTTCCTCCTTGTATCGTCGACTTTCTGTTTCGCGGTTTTCTGTAGCTCTTCAATCTCTTTGCGAACGATCAAGTGCAAATACTCCACAGTTTTCTCTTTTATATCAAAACTCAAGTCTGCAAATTCGTGTCCTGATAAATACTTTGTAGTATAAATTTACTTCGTACAATCAAAATCTGTTCAATTATACGATATCCACGCGCTAATGATGCTTCGATCGTTTTATCTTTGCGAGCCCCATTTTTTATGTGTATTATTACGGAATAAACTAGGTGTTTACGCAGTTGGGTCACGCAAAGAACGTTTTACATTTCTGCATGAAATATATGCTAAATATGCACGGCATTATATACCTTTATCGTACCATATTTTTGAAAACTAAATAACTCGTTTCTGTCCAGCCGTGTGTTTATCAATAGCAGTGTTTTGAAAAGTACAATTATTTCCAAATTCCAAATTTGTTAAATGGCCAAAATAGTAAGAAACTCGAAGTCTGTATAGGTGTATTGCATGGTTAAGTAAACGATCCATGGATCGACTCGGTTACGAAATGACAGGCATTTAATTGAATCGTCGCAACGCTTGAGACGTAAGACAACTCAACGCCATTTGTTTGCTCACCTCTCGACGCGCTTGCATTGCTGAAGTGGCTGTCCAACGGTTTAATCGCAAGGAACACAATTTCTAAGCATATGCTAACATTGTCGATGACTTTATTCCAGTCGATTCGATATATTCGCGTGAAATGTTCGAAGCTACGAGGACTGAGTTTCTGATAAAAGTCGTAGCGACGAAGCACCCGACTAACGGGTTCTTCCAAACGCACTCGTACACGCGAAAGTATTCGAACGGAACATTCATTAGTTACTTGAATTAAATAATAGACAATTTTAATAAGAACACATTTTAATAAGAAAATTAAATTTAAATTAAATTCGTGTTTTTTCTTATTGTATACATTTTCTATTTTCATTTAAGTGGGTCGAAGGTAATTCCAGTTGAAGACGAAACGTTCGAATTAGATTAAAGCTTAATTTTCTCTCGCTCGCGTTAAGGCTGAATAAAGGAGTCCGCGTCTATGAAAGTTTAAATTTCGTTTCGGAGCATTTGCACTCGAGAAGAACGATTAAGGAACTTTCTTTTTCCGCGAGAGTGTGCGTAAATTTTCTCGGGAGTGCACGAAGGTGATTCATAATAATTATCGTTGGCGAAGAACTGGGGCAATAAAATTCCAAGACGTCGTTTTATTTCGCGCCCTTCTGTCGCTTAAATATACTTTGACTCTGCTTAAAATCGCGCGCAGACGGATTAAAACGATCGTCGGGCATCTCGATAAAAATATAAATTAAAACGCGACGATAAGAATATTCGTGGTAGGAAGCGAAATAATAAATATAAATAACTTTTATCTGGCATCGAAATCGTATGCTACCACCACGTGAAAATCATTGATCGATCACGATTCGAAGATTATTCAATCGTTGTTGTGGATTACCGTTTTCTGAAGTGGGAGGCCCCGAAAAAGATTAAAGTAAACAAATGTAGATAACCGATACGTCTATTAATACAACGATCATCGGGTTTAACAACTGTAAACTGTAACTTCGAAGAGGCAATTCAGACGTATCGCTTTATCTTATTTAATAAATACTCCAATTAGTTTTATGGACTTAACTGTGTTTCGTCAAATGTTTTTAATCGATCACGATATACGCGATAATTTTAAATGCAGGACAGTCCCAAACAATTCTTGATCGTTCTTTAAAAGATCGTTGAATACGTCACTTTAGTACGTTATCGTTTTAATCCGCTCGACCGATACGTTATTTAATACTCGAGATTACGGTTGATCAGACGCCAAAGAGGCTTTCGAGAATTTATCGGCAACATCCGACGTCGAAGATACCGCGAAACACTAATTTTCCATTAAAGATGCCGTGTACGCTGGAAAACACGCGCCGAAAATAGGCTCGCGAGACGAGAAACGACGAACGTGGATACGTACGATGATTTCGCGATTCGTCGACAGTTTATCGGTGCAATATTTTTCACCTTAGCTGGAAAAGCGACAGGCTTGGTCAGCGTCCAAACGAACGAGGCAGATTTTCAACGGAAGAAAAACAACAGAAAAAACAAGCTCGCAGAATTGATTATTGTCTTTGGGATGTTACGATTTTCTGGAACTGTCGTGTCGGAATAACGGTTCGCGGGGCAATCGCGAAGTCGCGGACGCGAAATTGATGGTGATATTTCTGAAACGGCAGAATATTGTATGATTCGAGTCGTTTATTACGGATCAGACTACAGTTGGTCGCAAAAGTACTCGTATCTCTTGTAAGTTTCCATGAAAATCATCGTCTAGATCATTTGAGAGACACCTTTTACGCGAGACATGTTATTATATAATATATAGAAATATTACATCGTAACGTTTGTCTTTTCTAGACAGTTGAAACACGAGTAACGGTATAAACGAAGTTTACAGCCATTTGATGGAAAAGTCTGCCACGAACGGCAAAGAAAAATAAGAAACGTGGACTTTTGTGACTCACTGTACGCAAGTTTGCCGGGAAACGGGAAAAGAGAAATAAAATACCGATCACGTGTGCGTGTTTAACGTCGTATAAAATTACACAGCCGTAAGCTCCGATCGTTTCTCGGACCGTTAAACAAATGTACGCCAAAAGCACTTTTCGAAACGATCGACGTGACCTTATCCGCGTCTGGGTTTTGGCAAGAGCGTTTCGATGAAACCAATTATAAAAAGAAACGACGCTCGGCCATCGATTTCAATTTCGCGCACTTTTCGCAAAACGTCGAATTAAAATTCGTGCAAGGTCCGCGTGAAAATATATTATATAAGGGTGACAGTTTTAAAAGTGAAAATATATTGGGTGATTCGGTCACGTTCCTGGGGACACTCGTTACATCGTAATATTAAATTGATATTTGGTCCAAATAAAGGGCTAGAAACAGTTCTCTGCTTTTATACGCTTCTAAAAATATTAATGACATAGAAACCTTCCCGACACGTTTTGGAGAACAAATGGAGTATCCTGTCTAAAGTTCAGTTTATACAAAGACAATGCTTCCGAGAACTGGGTAAGAATAAAATTATCACTTTCCTGTCAGAAACTGTCATCGTTTATGACATTAATTTACGCGACTACGTGTTTCCTGAAATGGATATATAGTATAAATTAATACCTACACAAGTGTTCCGCAGCTAATGGAGATTATTTTAGGAGGTGATTCTACAGGCCAGAATTAGACGAAATTGCGTTCCCGCGACCTACAAGGAAGATACCGTGACGAATAAAAATTTCGAGGAAATTTACTTTATGGAGAACACGTAAATTGTAATCAACAGATTTCTTTATAAATTGAATATAAACTTTATTTTTTTAAACCCCACGCATTGTAATCGCGATCACTGGAATATTCCTATTATATTCGTCGAAATGTTCCGATATTCGAATACAGAAATGGTCGGACGAGCTGTTCCCCCCAGCCCTATCTGCGTACGCATCGTCTGCGTCGTTCGATCATCCAAGTTTGTCCGGTTCTCTTCGATTCAGCCCGGCATCGATTCGTCCGTGGCAACAATGGGTCCAAGCGAACGCAAACTTTTCATTTCCATCGACGATACGAGGAATGGGAATACCCGGAGCAGCCAGCCGGTGGCTCCCATTTTCTGGAAACCCCGATGAACTCTCGAGGCCAGCTACGGTTCACAATGGCCGACAGAGCTAACGGAAGAAAATTTAACGGGGCCCGAGCATCGCGTTTAATTAGACAACACCGAAAGAAGCGTTACGTTCCTCCCAAGATTTCTTTTCGTTTCGATTTGCAACCCTGTCGGATAGCTGGGACGATACGGTTCCTTTTTCACCGATTTTCACGATTCAGTCGTTTCGCGGCGTTCGCACGATTCCGTATCTACGCCGAAAACGCGACTCCCACGCGTGCATACAGTCCGGGACAAAACTATCGCAGATATTTTGCGAGATCTTGTTTCAGGTTGTTGAAACAGGTGTCGTCGCTCGAGTATTTGTGTATTCTATCATTGCTCGAATATTGCCACGCGATGGCTTCTCGGTCGCGTTACAATGCCCGAGAGAGCTAACGGAAGAAAAATTAACGGGCTGCTGGCATTACCTTTAATTGGATAATACCGAACCGTAGTGTTACGGCCTAGCGGTCGTTCTCTTGCTATACACTCGTCCTGGAACCGATGGCTCTCTCGACGCCGCTTCCTGTTCCGCGTCGTTCCAGATCGACCGTTTTTCCGCCCGCGATTCGTGCACATGGACGCGTGTCGTTCGATCGTGAAGATCATTGTCGGCGACGACGATCGCTTTCTCCGAACGTGCACGGAATCTCGCGACTCTCCAGCGAAATTAATAGTTTCTACGAGATAGAAAACATTCCCCCCCGAGTTGCAATAATCCTTTACTCTCGATTCGAGACAGCTCTTACGAAACTGTGTTGCAAATTAACTGGCCAAACAGTGGAATGCTTGTTAGTTCACCGAAGAGTGGTAAAAGCGACAGTTCAGAATCAAAATAACGAGAACTTGTGGATATTCTAGCCTGTGACTCTTCTAATTTAAAGATCATTTAGTTTTGAAGATGTTCGAGAGGGTCGACCTAAATGGAACGACCTGTAGACGTCGTAAATGTAAATAAAACTGAAGTCATGTGCAAATAGGATTACAGGCTCTAAAGTTTAGATGAAAAAAAATAGTGACTTGTAAAAGTCATCTAACGGGACTGAAAACCGCGCGAAAAGGAAGACACGCGTTAGAAACTGCACGCTCTATCGGCCATGCCTCATCATCGCTGTTGTAAAGTGTCCTTATAATCCTAGAAATAAACCTTTCCGAATATTTAATACGAAATATCTTTTGAATTATTAATCCAAGGTGCGTAAAATTATATCACAGACGAAGTATACGAATAGATCTTACACCTTATGGGGTTTCGTAGCCTAATCTGACTGCCATATCGACTACCGAATACCTACAAAACATGTCCGTAGAACGTTAATCAAATTTTTAAGAAAAATCGACTAGGGATAGATGTCCAAATTTTTCGACGAAAAAAAAATTTTCAAATCGTACTGAAAAAATTATTTGCAGCTGCAGGGGTCAATTACAAACATTTTTGGTGAATAGACATACCCCCAAATTGCTACGCGTTTTCGAGAAAAAAATTCAAGAAGGTGGACAAATTTTTCGGCGAAATTGAAATTTTCGAATCGTTCTGGAAAAATTATTCTCGATAGCAGAGGTCAATTACAAGCATTTTTGGTGAATAGACATACCCCCAAATTGCTACGCGTTTTCGAGAAAAAAATTCAAGAAGGTGGACAAATTTTTCGGCGAAATTGAAAAATTTCAAATCGTTCTGGAAAAATTATTCGTAGCTGCAGGGGTCAATTACAAGTATTTTTGATGAATAGACATACCCCCAAATTGCTACGCGTTTTCGAGAAAAAAATTCAAGAAGGTGGACAAATTTTTCGGCGAAATTGAAATTTTCGAATCGTTCTGGAAAAATTATTTTCGATAGCAGAGGTCAATTACAAGCATTTTTGGTGAATAGACATACCCCCAAATTGCTACGCGTTTTCGAGAAAAAAATTCAAGAAGGTGGACAAATTTTTCGGCGAAATTGAAATTTTCGAATCGTTCTGGAAAAATTATTTTCGGCAGCAGAGGTCAATTACAGTCATTTTTGGTGAATAGATATACCCCTGAATTCTTACGCACTTTCGAGAAAAAAATTCATTACTGAAAATCTTACTGATAATCTGTGGCGTGAAATGTTTCCCTGAAATTTCATGCATATGTTTAACAAATCATAACTCCTGAACGTATTAAATATATTTAGAAATTCTAATCAGTTTAACTCTCGTTTAAAAATGTCGGATTGCTCGTGGTTCATGGAACGTGGATCGCGAGATCGAGAATGATCGGGAAGCTTTGCGCTGATTCAATCTAACGAGAAAAATTTCCAGTAGAGAACAACGTTCGTTTCTACCTGGTTACGCGTAAACAAGCGGATATTATCAGTAGTGCGAAAGGAATGAGCCGCCAATGGAAGGCGCGCGAAAAACAGCGACAAAGAAAACACGCAAGAAATTTACGTTGAATCTTCCTCGTCCCGCTGATCCGATCGCGAGAACAGGCCAACTAATGGCACATCTAGTCTTGGGACTTACGATTCCTCGCACGGTTCACTTTTATCCGATGCATTCGCTTAAAGCTTGCGAGATACTTTCCATCCGCTGCGATTTCTGGATCACTCGCATCGCGTGCCCGCCGCGAATTGTTTTCCAGATCCGTTACATGCGAACAGGGATGGGCAAAATCCATCCAAGTCATTAAAAAGAACAAATATGAAGGTTTTCGTTTAGTATTATATCGTGTTAAATATGTTTCCTTGTTGCGGAAGAATTTCTGTCTGTCTGTCGCTCTCGTTGGAAAATCCTGCGCATATTATTGATCGATGAATATATTCGACGATCCTTTAAATACTCCGAGCAGCGTGGTTTATTTTCAGAGCTGCCCCTCTTACCTTAAATCGTTGCATGACTTTGTCCATAGTCGAAATATCAACCTCGACACGAACGTAGCTTGATTAATATTAATCACGATGTTGTTGCTATCGTTGCCATGGCTCAGCCGTGCTTGGCTGTGATCGAATCCATAAAATTCAGATTACGAAACGTTCGCGATGCAGTTTTCGTAGCGGAAGAATATTTTATCAAGTATTCTAAGATGTTTATTGTTATTGTTATTCGAGTACCAGAACGTCGATACAGATTTGAAACACATTTCTAATGTCAACTATACGAGAAAGAATTGACGTTTGACATAGAAAAAATGTATGAATAATGCCAATAGTGTTTTTCAGTCGGAAGTCGATATTGACAAGTTTTATCGACAACAAACAAACCGGCGAACCGTGGTCGCTGTGTTTTTTACGAAATGAAGGCGTGGATGCTATTACGTTTTAATCGTCGTTGGTAGTAGAAATTCAACGTATATGTATTAGAACGACAAATTTTTAATTGACGGTGACAGAGGAATTAATGCTAACGAAAAAAAACCATCAATTTCTTGAGTTGCGTAACCTATACTTTATATCGAATAAAAATTTATTCGAGCATAAATTATAATGGTTGTTGTATTCGTCAGATGGACGACGAAGCGCCCTTTAAAACGTATTTTGTTTCAAGTCGATAGCGTGGTTAATTCAGGAGATATAAGACTTGAAAATATTTCGTTGCACTCAATTAATAAGCACGCCCTCTCGTAAATGCGTACGCATTCGTAGTAATAGTAAATTCGGGTAAACACTGTGCGCGGCTGACCACTGCGCAGGTCACGTGATTCGGGTAGGTCAGCACGATGCACGCGCGAGAAAGAGGTTAGACGCGTTAGACGGAGACAGAGACAGTCGAATTAAAAAAATTACCTCTCCACATAAATTGTGATATCTCCGAAACGGGAAGTCGGATCGTCAAAAACCAAAAACCATCTCAAAGAGGAAGCTTTAGCGATTCTAACAATCGCTTAATTATTGATAAAGGACGAGTAGTTTCGGAGCTGCACGCGTGTAAAGTTTTAGTATTTTTAATACGCGTTAATCGACATTTCTACGGCGGAGAGAGCGTAAACAGTGGAATTTAGAAAATTACCCTTTCATATAAATTACGATATCTCCGAAACGGGAAGTCGGATTGCTAAAAACCAAAAACCATCTCAAAGAGGAAGCTTCACTGCTTCTAACAATCGTTCAATTATGGACAAAGCACGAGTAGTTTCGGAGCTGCACGCGTGTAAAGTTGTATTGTTTTTAATACCTGTTATTAAACTGTTTATTAAAATAGTACAACCGGTGATTGAATTATTAGAGTTTTCGACGTTACCGACAATGATGATTTCATGAAATTTCGTTTGCTTCGATAGTCTCTTAGTGTGTATTTAATAAGACTAACAGGATTTCAATTAAGCCTGTTAAACGAGGGGTAGAAATTTGGATGTACTGTCAACGAGAGCTAATCGGTTTTGCGGATGTGGACTTGGACACAGAACACAGTGTGCTCGCGTGCGTTTCGTTGTACAAATTTAGAATGGCTTCCTAAGTACACCTGCTTCCTCGTGCACCCTGAACGACTTCCCTCCCTCGCGATTCGCTGCTCCTCTTTCTTGCTCCTCCATTACTTTCAAACTCTACTTAAATAACTGTACCAGCGTTTCCTGTATCTCTTAATTGGTAACACGATCCGAGGCACAACGGGGAACAGCAAATCGAACTGTATCGAAGGTCAAGATATGCCTGTCCCTCGATTTAGTTCTATCGGTGTGTTCCACTCGCGTGCAGAAACCACGCGGAATACTTGGCCAAATGTGTGTGTAGCAATGATTCTTAACTGTTTTAATCTCGTGGCCCAGATTGAAAGAATTTAACATTTCTTTACATCATCACTAATGATTATTGCAATATAATGATAGAAATAAGTTTATATGTAAACTGAGTTTTTAAACTAGTATATCAACTATAAATTTTTCCACTCGATGTGTCATCAGTAATGTCACATAGGTAAATAGGTTTTTTAAACCATTAAAATTGCAAAAAAAAAACTGTGCTACAATATCAACGAGGCGTTACTATTTAATGCAGAACGTCGTTTTAATTGATTAATTAACTCCAGTTAACGTTTCAGCTACAATTTTCTTACAACCAAGATCACTCATCATTAATCATTTTGTACTGGTTTTCTTCGTGAATATAGTCTTTTTTACATACATAGGATTTATGGTATAGCCAGTTTCTTTTGCGTATGTTCGATTCCCATCGGCTATTGTTCTAAACAATCTTAAGATCGATCTTCACATTTATCGAGAGACTACTGTATTCTCGTGTAAAGATGAGCGTGCAGTGAACGTGAACCATGTGTTTGAAAATTCGATTTTTTTAAAAAGTACCCGTTTCTGATCCTCTTTTCTTGGGGATGATTTCTCCTCCCCCGAGTTCAGGTTGCATCGAACCTGAAAAATAACGTTTGTCCGCGAATTACACGCGAGTATAGATCACGTCTTGGCTTTAACCCTGAAGGGAACCACTTTGTTTCCAGCTCTGTAATACAAGTAATAGGTATTATGTACCATGCAATTGTACTGCGTGTAATTGTACGCGGAAACGACCGGTGAAACTCGCGTACCCGTAGCTTTTGTCCCGATTACTGTTGCCTGCTGATGGCACTCTTAATAATAGTACTGTTGCACCATTGAATAGTAATACAGCGCTATAACAGTAACGTGATTATTACGTTTGAACGCGTAACAGAGTGTCTACATTGTAAACCACGGGACATAGAGACATTAACCTCGGTAAAATCCAATTATACTAATAAGAGCGTGAATAAGAAGGATAACAAGCGAATTACGATACGATGGTGTAACTCTTTCTCCATCGGTTTAAATAAACCCTGCACAAGTCTCGGATCACGGTACATATGAGTGTCGTTTCCTCTTTCTATCATAGTCGTTCAGACTATGACCGATAAATGGCAAAAATTGTTCGCGATTCTAATTAGAAAATAAGAAACATCATTTTCGATCGATCAACATTTATTTGCACGCTTAAATGGCTACGCCAAGCGACCAATTGGCTGTCACGACACGTTCAAGGTTTTATTTGAGAAGGTTCATCGCACCAAAACTTGTTTAAATTGGTGTCGAATAAAACAGTAAAGATTTTAACACGTTACTATTATACAGAGGGAAAAATTTTAATGGGGGATTCTGGAGGTCAAAATAAGACGAAAATGAAGAATACCAATTTGTTGATGGAAGCTTCGTTAAAAAGTTATTAACAATTAAATTGAAGTACTTCAAATCGTTCTGGAAAAATTATTTTCGGTTGCGGGGGGCAATTACAATCATTTTTGGTGAATAGTCATACCCCCGAAATCCTACCCAATTTCTAGAAAAAAATTCGAGAAGGTGTGAAATTTTTCGACGGCAAAAAAAAGTTTCAAATCGTTTTGGAAAAATTATTTTCGGTTGCAGGGGTCAGTTACAATCATTTTTGGTCATTACACATACCCCCGGAATTCTACGCAGTTTCGAGAAAAAAAATCGAAAAGATGTGAAATTTTTCGACGGCAAAAAAAAATTTCAAATCGTTTTGGAAAAATTATTTTCGGTCGCAGGGGTCAATTACAATCATTTTTGGTGAACAGGCATACCCCCAAATTCTCGCGCGTTTTCGAGAAAAAAATTCAGTACAGGCGGAGATTTTGACGTTAATAACTTTGTAACGAAGCCTCCATCAACAAATTGGTATTCTTGACTTTCGTCTTATTTTGGCCTCCAGAATAACCAGGGGTGGCCGAACACCCTGTATATTCATGGAGGAAATGATATTTTGGCAGAGTTCGATTCCTATAGAAATTCCAGATTTTTATCCCACTTTACCACGAGGAATCGTTCCATCGTGGTTGTAGTACCAGTAATGGAACGTCTTGTGTATTCCTTAATAGTTAAAATCCCCTGATTAATTGTTTCTTTAAAACGAAGTAACGGAACGTATTGTGCATCGTTGAACAGTTAAAATTCCCCAACTGTTGCGACGAAACCATCGAACGCAAACAGAAACGATCCCCGTTTCCGCCATGTTTTACAAGAATCGCTGATTAAAATCGCCAGGTGAGGGCTGCGTGGAGAAACCGGTGTCGACCTTATGGCGCAATTACGTTACCAGCAACAGGCCGGACGTGTCGATGAGGCTGACGGTCACGAACGGTGGTTTGACCGCCACGACGAAGGATCACGGCCTGACGGAGTACTGGGCCCACAGGGTTACCTATTGTACAGCACCTGCTTCCCACCCGCGCCTCTTCGTCTGGGTCTACAGACACGAAGGACGGAGACTGAGGCCCGAGCTCAGGTGTCACGCCGCCCTATGCAGCAAGGAGTCCACCGCCAGGAGGCTGGCCTCGACCTTGAACGCCAGGCTACAACAAGCGCTCCTGGAATTCCGACGGGACAAGGTCTCCAGGCAAAATGCTAGGTAAGCAGATCGATTCGGTCAACGAACCAATTTTTATCTCCATTACAACATTTACAACCTCGAATCGTTCGATCGAAGGGTCCAAGGTGAGCTTACGTCGAGCAACTATTGCTTGGATCGACCAGATATCCAGAAGTTGCTATTTTCAGCTTCAAAAGTTGAAAAAAATCGTGCAAACTCTTGGACCACAGTCGACAGTAATACTGCAGAGAGCATTGATAAATTAATTTCAATTTGGAAGAAGTAGGTTTATAAAATATTACGATCAAAAGGTTACCACGCATTTTATAATTTTAATTTTATAATTCGACATTATTATTTTATAATATCCACTGATACAGTGCACGCGGATAAAGTTGAGTGAGATATTTCAGGAAGAGGCCTGTGCACGATATAACACCATAAGTACACGTTTATTCGTTGCTCGAAACATTCACTTATCTACGAGCGATCGTCAATAAATACGCTAACGTCGATTGAAATTTATTGGCAATAAATCTGCACGTAACGGCTCGCGAAGCAAGCTCCGGAGAATCTTATGAACTCTGCTTGGTGTCGAAGGAAACGTTCATTCCGTCGCGTGCATTACCATAAGAAAAATGGGGACAGTAGCGTCTCGTCCATCGATTCGACTACATGGAAATCTCCTTTTTGTGTCTCGGTAAACACGGAGACGTCCGTAAGATCACGGCCTCCTCGGGGAAAAAGAAGGATTTGGGTCGCGCCCGTGGATCACGACTTACGCGATCCAGTCACGATTCAGGTCGGATCGATCCTCGAACGACGCGTGTTTGACACAATGTTCCTAGGGAAATCATGATAGGCCAAACGAGATATACTTTGTAAATCGCTAGAAATGTTTATCATTGATAAAAAAAATTAATTAATACAAGATTGATACGATTTATTCAGAGGCTTTGTTCACGTCGAAAGTAATGTAAGAAAATGTGTGTTTCTCGAGTTATCGTAAATGTTGATGCAATGAAAGCTAAAGTACAAATCTAAGAGTTCCATAAGAAGTATAATTTAACACATTTTTTTGATGGATTATTGTTATCGATGGGTTTTTCTGATGTTTTTACAATAAAATCGGATAGACATGCGTTGCAAGAATGAATTCCTATGAAAATTCCTCCGTTTAAAAAATACGCAGTGTAACGCGGTATAAATGTAAATTTTGTAACGTACCCTTGGACAAAGAAAAGTGCTTCGAACGATATCACACTTTGAAACATTTAAAAATTTTTGATTTTCTCAGTTTTTCATTTCTGGCAAGTTATTTTTATTTTTTCAAAGGGAACAAAGAAATTGATTTTTAAAGAGAAGCTAAAAGTTTTATTTTAAAAACCTAATGTTTAAAAACTACAGCTATTTTACGCAGAAGAAATTTTGGCGGCAAAGTGTCCGCGCAAGATGTGTTAATAGAAAGCATTTTGTAAAGTTAGACTTTTGATGAATTAGTTTCTTCGTTTGTTGCTTGCAGACTGTCCCTAGCAAGCGCCCTGTACGAGAACCCTTCGTTACCGAGACGAAAGCTGCTGCTGAGCACCGGTGGTCACAACTATCGACCGCCACTCGAGAGATCGAAGAGCGCTCCAAAGCTCTCGGCGATCGAGGAGGACATCGTCGCCGAGGAGATCGAGCAGCAGAGGATCCTCGAGGAACTGAGATCTCTGGAGAACGTGGCCAGAAGCTGGCACGATCAAGACAGCTGGAGACTCGCCAGACTGCTCGACGCCTTGAATCGCGAGTCGTCCGACGAAAACGGAAGCATCTCCAGCGGATGTGAAACCGCCAGCACGGCGACCAGCGAGGAGAGAGCTCCTGGACCGGAAGACAATCACGCTGCAGGTGAATACTCCCTATTTACTCTTCTGACGGTCGCGAAACACTCGCCACCAGAGGGCTACGCCCTTGTCTCTCTCGCAAGCGCCTGTAAACTATAGAAAATTAATTAAATTGGTCCTCCTTGGCTACTGACAGTGTACAATATACAGGGTGCGGCCGAATAACATGTACAAGCGGACACGAGGTGGGTTCCTTATGAAAAAATAAGAACAAAATATGGAATAAAATTTTTTCATTCAAAGCTTAGTTTTCGAGAAAATCGAGTTTGAAAATCCTATTCGTACGTGTGCTGTTACGGCTAATAGTATTAGATAATATTCTTCTAATAGTTATTTGCCTAAGCAGTCAGTTTTCGTTGATCTATCTAACGATGATATATAATAAAAAATTTTATTCCATATTTTGTTCTTATTTTTTCATAAGGAACCACCTCGTGTCCGCTTGTACATGTTGTTCGACTGCACCCTGTATAAAATAGAGTTTAATTTTGAGTATACTAACGGTAGGGTACGACGTATGTGCTTGATAGGTGAGACGGAGCAACGAACCAGCAGAAGAGTGATGTTCTCCGACGAGGTGAGAAGAGGTCCAGGACCGCGACGGAACTCCGAGGGTTCGCCAAATTTTATGACCTGCGCGGGAAGTCCTCGTTTTCACCGTCGCGAGGTGGAGATCGGCCGCAAGAGGTTCACGTCCAGGAACGAGGAGGACGAGTCGATGGAGGAGGAGGACGAGGAGATCGAGGATCCTGCCTCCCACGTGTTCGATTTCGAGGACGTGGAGGACTTCGACGACGTGGTGGACTACAGGCCGCGGGGCGAGATATTGCGCAGGATCGACGATCAGCAGGACAGAGCGAGACGAGTGATGGAGACGTATCCCGGCAGGATGAGCCACGAGTTGTTGCAGAACGACGAGTCGCCGTTCTTGACCCTGGACTCGCTCGACGAGGAGGTGGACAGCGACGAGAGCGGTTATGTGGAGGCGCCGCCCAAGTCTCTGCTGGGACAGGACGATCGCAAGAACGAGGACGAAACCAGCGCGGAGGAGAGTCAGACAGCGAAACACGAGGATTCCAAAGAGTCGAACGACGAGAAGAGGGAGGAGGAAGTAGAGACGAAGGACACCTCGATCGTCGACGACAACCAGAGGATCAAGGAGAAGGAGAGGCAGAGGGCTGATTTCATCAAGTGTCCCATCTCAGAGACGATCAAGAAGCTGGCGAACGCGTCGCTGAAGAGCTCCAAGTCCTTGGAAATGACCACCAACAACTGTCTGAAGGCGTTGAACAACCTGAAGACCTCCAAGTCCTTCGACGGGCCGAAAACCGTGGAGATGGACGCGGAGTCGCCTAGTCTTCATCAGAGGAAACAGCTGCTAGCTCAACACGGCGTCGTCGTTTGAACAATTTTCTCGGCGCGCGTACGAAAAGCCCGATGATTCTCTAAACGATCTACGCCCATTACGATTTCTGATGTCCCAAGCATCGAAACGGGCATGGTAGACTCGGTCCTGTCGGCGATTAAAATGATTCCGAACGCGACAGGGGAACGAATAAATGATAATTGACGCTGTTCGATAGATATACATACATACGATGTTCAGTTCACGCGTTCAAAGCGTTTAGTAAAAGATGATTCCCGAATATTTAAGAAATCGATTTTTAATAATTAATCTTAGGTCTCGTGTTAACGATCGCGACTGACAGTCTGGTCTGATGAAATTAATCGTTTACTTCGTGCGAAATATGGGTACCACTTATCAACTCGTGTGTGTCTTTGTGACGAAAGCAGAGAGAGAGAGAGAGAGAGAGTCGAATGAATTTTGAGCGCGGTTTGGGTTTAGAAATATCGCGAAACGATCGCGTATTCGCATTACAATTAGGTACGACGAGAGCAAAGATTTTTGTAAATACATTTAGCAAGCGTTAAGGATAGTAGGAATAACAAATTTCGTTACCGAAATTCGGCGTCGTGTGTTTCTTTCGTAACGTTATCCAGCGATTGGTCTGCAACTCCGTAGAACGCCATTGGTGAACGAAAACATACTCCAACGCGGACAACAATCCGTTCGAACTGATTACAGAAATGTTTAACCGTAATTGGAACCAACGAAACGCGATCCCTGAAGCAAGAACGTGCCATACGTGTGCTACAGAGCAAGACGCTTTTATTCGTACGTTTCTTTTTGTTTTTTTTTTACGGTTTCATCTGTTCTGTTATGCGTGGAAGATTTGTAGACGAAACGCTTCGTTGTTATGGGGGAAAAGTAATACGCACGATAATAAATAATTTGAACCACACTTCGATTAACCGGTGTCTTTGTTGGAATGGTGTACGATCATGGATACCATAATTGTGACGATCGCTGTACGAGAATGGCTCGAAGAACAATAAAAAGGATACCCGAATGACGGGAACAGTTCTTTCGTCTAGTTTCATGATCCACGAGGACGAGTATTGTGATCGTCGGCGGTTGGTCAATAATTACAGATCGCGTGCAAAACCAGAAAACCTGAGTTGCAGTTCTCTAGGGTGGTGTACGCGTCTCCTGCGGATCCAGGTCAATCAATAGAACAGGAACATCTCAACGGCCAACAACCCCGTGCCATCTTCCAAAGGGCGAAACGATCGCCTCGCTTTTCCAAGGAAATTTCGCCTGAGGAGCGTACCGTTGGGTAAAGTTCGACATAATGTTTCGAAGAACGACCAATTGGAATGTAATATACATTAATTTCGAAAATTTTCTTAATAAATTGTATCGTACATAACATTGAGAAATTTTTTTTATAGACTAAAAAGGAATTCTTTTGACTGCATCGTAAAATAATATTCACGTGTGTAGATCGGTTGATATTAAATATTAAAACATTTTAATAGTAGCCACTGCGCAGACCCACGTCAGGAAATTATAAAATAATTTTGCAAATTGATTAGGGAAAGGAATGTGCATCGTAAAAGTATGCGACACGCGTTCCTTCCTGGAAGTCCGACGGGACAATGAGAAGTGTCGGAGCTACGCATGCCTTATGTATGGTGACGGAGGAGTGGGGGCAGCAGCGTCGGTCGTCTGGTCAATCAACCGACAAATCATTTCGCGGAAAATTAATATTCACGCAAACTGATGAGTCCTTTTATTATCCATATGACACATATTGCTAAGAATTCTTTAGACTATTGCGTTGTAACGTTGAACAATGCTAAGTTTTATTTGTAATTGTTTAGTCCTCGCCATTGTCGAGCAGAGACGTGATGATAAAAAACCTATTTTGTTCCTTGATACAAATGAATCAGAATAGTAACCATTTAATAAATTTGAGTGTTTATTAATTCATTTATTACGGTTCATTGTTCATTTATTAATATGGTTTATTCGTATTAAAGAAGGATCATTTGAATTATTAGTAAAAGTTTCTGTTCGGCATGGCTGAGCTCGTTTGAGACGATTCCACATGACGTTAAACGTAATATACATTAACTTGAGATTATTTATATCGGTCTATTTAATAAACTTAGTCTAAAATTAATTTATATAATTTAAAATTCCCGCCATTTTTTCTATGTCATGGCCCTCTAGGATAGAACGTCCAAGTTTGTCGTGAAATGTAATAGTTCATGACCTTCGACGTAGATGACGCCTTAAGTATAACGCCTTAAATTGAAGATTGTCAAGCTACTGTTGGTTAAGAAGATTTCATGTATATTTCATCTGTTTCTATTCGATATTTGTTATTTTAAAAGCAAAGAATTCATACATTCTGTTACAAGCTCTCAATGAACAAACATGTATACTTATATTGTTAATAAAATATTTAATTAACATATTTATTTAATTTGGTTTAATTGGTCCCATCAATACTCGTTATCCCGACCGCGGACAATTAATTGGGCACTACTCTACCTAATTCACTAAAACTAATTCTAATTTATTTATTAATACAACAATAGGGTACTCGGTAATTTAGATCACTTATAAATGCTTCGCAATTAACGCCGAAGGTCCAAAATTATCTAGAAACAGTCGTATTCCTGTCTCTACGTTTCTTTGAGTAAATACACGGTTTCACAACACATCTTGAGACTACATGTACTTCAGTCTAATTAATAAACAGTGTCTAAAGCTTATTATTATTATAATAACTACAGTAGTGTCTATATAAAGTGACTGCATTCTTGCCCACTTAACTGTCCGTTTAGTTTATCCTACAAGTTAAAGGAAGCGTGACCCATCGGTGGTACATGATTTGCACAGCCATCTACGGCAAAACGCCCAAGTTTGTCGTGGAATAGTTCGTTATTTTCAACAATAGATGGCGCTCATTTTCGACCTCAAACCCTCTGGTGTTAAAACGCCCAAGTTTGTCGTGGAATAGTTCGTATCGTCCACGCTAGATGGATTTCTCGACAAGCTTGGGCTTTTTATCACCAGAGGGCCAGAGGTCGGAAATGAGCGCCATCTATCGTTGAAAATAACGAACTATTTGACGACAAACTTAGGCATTTAGAATTGTTTCTTGATATAATAAACGAATTCAGATTTAAAGTTAGACAGGTGTTTGGTTAGGCATTATGTTAGTAAGTTATTTTTATTTGAACACAAGTTCTTGATAACTCGATCTTTATGGAAACACTACTAAAGGGGGTATCAAAGTATTTGGGCATCAGCAGCTCTGCATACGACACTTCGTAAGATGAAAGAGTGAGGAGACGCAACGTTAAAGTTGGTAGTGTGATCTATGGAAGAAGTATTGCGGTTGACTCTTGCTATCAGCCATTCCTGGACCATCGAATGACCCATTGAAATCATCGCGATGCCGAAGATTAACACCTTCTTACAAGGATCCCCTTACAATTTGACGTACGATCATTTAGGGTTATACTTATCTATATTAAATCCACGCTTATTCTAACACTATTAAGCATCATTCGAACATCGTAAAGAGCATCAAGAAATTCATCGAAGCAGTACAACTCCAAAATACCAGAGTCGTTCAATAAGTCCTTAGAAAAGGATAGAAAAACAAATTACTTTAGCTAGATTCTTTTTTATTTTTCAACACAATCTCCTTTTAACTCTATACACCTTTCCAATCGTTTCTCCATCTTTTCTAAGCCATCTAAATAGTAAGATTTCTGAAGGTTCTCAAAGTATCTAAAGTATCTGTTTGGACGATAACCTCGTTCGACGTGAATCACTGGAAGCCAACTCCAGTGAATACAGTGATTAATTCTTGTTGCAAGATGAAGTTTCTCGCTTCGATCGACAATAGAAATAAAACCATGTGGTGTACATAACCGAGACTTTGACAACTGTCTAGTGAGTCAAGATACTTACTAAAAACAAACCATTTTCGATGATACGAGTATCAGGTCTTAGATTTTCTAAAAACTTATTGAACAACCCCCATAGTATAATAGAAACCGTAGATTGGGGTTTAAAGTCATATTTAATTTGACATTTAAAGGTTTTGGCCAGGTTCGATACCGATCCAGAGTAACGGAACAGGCGCGAGCAGTGGAAGGCAAGTGTTCACCTGTGGTTTCCCTCGGACCATCAGCGCCCGGCCGTTCGAGCGTTCCAGCTCTTCGCAGCTGCGCAGGTGTATCGCCCGGCACCTTCTCATTAACATCTTGCCCAAAAAGCCAGTCACGCCAGCACTAGGATCTGGTACGGTCGAGTCATCCTATCGATTTCATTCCGCTAACACGGTCGGAGGCATCGACGGAGTTGTTCGTAATCAGAGATCACTGTGGCATCGTAGTGTCGGGCAACGGGGGCTGATCGTTGATCAAGAAGATGCAATGGGCGAGGGCAAAAGCGACCGTTCTGGCAAAAGGTAAAACGCCGCGGCCTTTGACACACTCGAATCCGTTCGGCGGGAAACGGACTGCTGCAGGCTATCGAACCCCCTCAGGTTTAACGAACGGCTAAGGAGACTCGTCCAAATCTATTTATAGAATCTTGCGCTCTTCGGGGTTGTCCACCAGACATCGAATTTATTCGCAAAATCAAACAATCTTATCAAAAAGTGGACGCTTACAAAGTCTTATTTAACACTAGATTTATGAAAACCTTCAATTTGACGGACGTCTGATTCCGTATTTAAAATTACGTAAATATTATTTTTTAACAACTCGTGTTGAATTTGATTGATGCAATGGCATGAATACACATTTTAATTAAAAGAAAAATCGTATAAATATACGTGCAATCAATGCCCGTAAATCTAGTGTTAACAAAAAAATCTATTATCCGCATTGTAATCGTTTCGAAAGATTTTCTTTATTCATAGACAAACATTGAACGATTGTCCAACACTTTAATACCTTTATTTCTATTTGTGTAATTTTTAAATTGTGTCGAATCTCACTCGTCCCTGGTTGTCCTAGATCCACGGAAAATTGAAATGAAGACGATTAGGAGATCAAACGCAAGAATTCATAGACTCTGAGTATGGAAACGTTTTTAAGGTATTCGTGCACGGCCACACGTAAATACAGGATCGGTGGATTGCAACTTTCGCGGAGATTGTACCCCCCCGTCACGGAAGCATTTTGCGACGCTTTCTGAAATCGAAGATCCATAGATGGAACGCGATCGGCACAGATATCGTGGACAGTATTACGAAGGCAATCTGACTAATACCGTCGTGACTGCAACGAATTTATCGCTTCGAACCTGTGCCTTTTTAAGGGTAACGAGCGTCCAGGGTAAATGGAAATTGACAACCCTCGTGTACAAAGTCGAATCCAGGTTTAATTTCCTGCCCCGGCTAAGAGCGCCCTTTCGCGATTTATATCGTTCGTCGTTCGAGCGTTAAATGCTTTTGTAAGATATTAAGAACCCTCTTAAGGCGTTGTCGTAATACTAATCATTAATTTAGATACTTGACCCGGGAATACAGTGTACAACGTAAGCTTCTATCGTGGTTTAACGCTAGAACTACCAATTATAGTGTGTTTATTTGTAAAGAAACAATTTTTAATCGTCCAGAGGCGAACTAGGGGCGAGTTTTAGAGCACGTGACCTCCTTATTATAGTGTGTTTATTTGTACCAAAGAAATTGAAACGATAAATACGCAAAGAAACGTATAATGCAATTGGAAATGAGTGTAATATATATAATATATAATGCAATAAGGGGGTGAAATGTGCCCTTGAACCAAATGTGACATACGATGGATCCATCGATAGAGCATCAAGAAAAAACGTTCCGTGCCAAATTTTAACCCTCTATCTTGTTTGGAAGGGTAGTTATTGAGAAAATTCGGATCAACGAATTTCTGCCTATTTCCCCTATTTAATCGAGTACAAAAATTATGAAAAAAATCTGGTGCATTGCGGTTATCGAGATACGTGTTTGAGAATTTTTTCCGATTTTTCGATTCCAAATCCTAGGTGTGAAAAATTGAAAACGCAAAAAAAACACAGAAAAATACGGATTTCGTATCGAAGCTTTCGAGACACTAGATTTCTATAATTACCGTAAATGCGTATTGTCATTGGTTATCTCCCTGAATTTTTTCAGATTTTTTGGTAGGGCGCGCCGTAGTAGCAAAAATCAAGAACCGATTTTTTCGACGTTTTACGCGTGAAAAAGCATCTTATACTTTGAATTTTTGTATTCTCTTTAATAGATAACTATATTGTATGGTTTTAAACATTTCTATGTTGTTAAAAATTCAGTCGACTAAATTTTTTACTAGTTTTATTAGAAATTACGAATGGGTCATTTTAACTGGTGTGTAAGCTTCTATCATGGTTTAATCAGTATTACCAGAACTACCGACAATTATAGTGTGTTTTTGTTTGTACCAAAGAAATTGAAACGATAGATACGCTAAGAGATATATAATGCAATTGGAAATAAGTGTTTATAGTATATTCTCTTGTACAAAATTTAGACGACTGAATTTTTGAAAATTTATCGTAATTTTTTATAAGTTTGGGTCGTTTTGAGTGGTTTGGTAGTTCCACTGTTAATCCGTTTATCTTATCGATGGTGAAACATTGTCGCAATGGTCATAAGAAACAATTTTTAATCGTTCTGAAGCGAACTAGGGGTGAGTTTTAGAGCACGTGCCCTCCTTATTATAGTGTGTTCATTTGTACCAAAGAAATTGAAACGATAGATACACAAAGAAATATATAATACAATGGAAATAAGTATTTATAGTATATTCTCTTATAGAAAACTACAATAAATTTTTAAAAATTCAGTCGATTAAATTTTGTACAAGTTTGGATCATTTCGACCGGTTTGGTAGTTCCAGTGTAAATCCGTTTATCTTATCGAGGGTGAAACATTGTCGCGACGGTCGTAAGAAGCAAATTTTAATCGTCCATAGGCGAGCTAGGGGTGGGTTTTAGAGCACGTGGCCTCCTTATTTCTACGAGGTGTATTCGCGTGCACACGTCGCCGGTGAAATGCATACAGATCGAATCGTGCGAACCGGCGAAATTACTGACCGAAAGCCGCGTGTAACGCGGAGCGACGCCCCGCGGACATTTATTTGTCGGGCGCGTTCGGAGATCCGTACGTAGACACGATGGACGAAAATTAGGGTCACCGGGTCGAGTCGAATCCCGACATCCTGCTGCCCCCTTCGCGGGACGACAATTCGGCGCACGAAAGGAACTCGAACAAGAACGGGGTTCTCGTGACTCGTGTTCCTCGTTGGGAGGGGGGCGTCTAAACGAGTTTGAAAAGGGAAACGCGTCCCTCGATCGCGATACCACGCGGATGGAAAACGACAAATTGTCACTCTCGTTCGATGATTAGTCGCGGCAAAACCGTGGACGATAGCGTTAGATTCGAATTTATTATCTTGAGGGCCCATTCTACCTTGTAGGCTCGAAAAATACATGGTTCTTTGTGATTTTTTTGGGGGGGGCTATTAAAGAGCGATTAATTCCAGGTTTTGTAGAGACATTTATTATGTATTTAGCTATATTTACGAATTTTTGCAACGCATAATATCTATTGATTACGCTGTTTTTGTTAATCAACGAGCAACAGTTTTTACAAACGGCGCCCGACTGCGTCGATAGTATTTTGCAAACGAGTTATTCGAAATCCAAAAACCAACGATATTCTTAATGTAGACGAGTGTGATTATAGCATGAACTAGGATCCTTTCAAAAAAACTAAAAATGGCCACATTGGTAGCTATTTTACGAAAAAATACTGAATATTTTCATATATTCGGTTGCTTTTTTGTTAATAAAAGAAAAGGTATTGCATGTATCGCAATTATCCTTGTTCGTGCTATAGGGAGACCAGTTCTAAAGATACTGTATAAATTTCATGTTCATATCTTGAATAGTTTATCGCATACGCAGTGTCAAAGAATGTAGTTTCGAGAAAAACAGCTTTAAAGTTTCATAAAGGTACATTTCAGCAGGCTATAACTCCGTTAGTTTTCAGAATTTCAATTTAATATTTGGTAGATATATTTTCGAGACTACATACTAGAAGACAAAGCAAAAAAAAATCGATTTTTTCAATCTCACGAGGTAGAAAGGCCTCTTAATAGACTCTTAGACGCCAGGATTTGAGGAGTTGGTCTTCAAACTGGTCGTTTAAAAAACGCTAAATTCTCAAATATTAATGTTCATTGGACAAAATACTGTAAGCTTGTAACACGTACGTCTAAGCTTGTTTTTCTATTGTTAATCTACTGTGTGGAAGCCCATCAAAATCGATGACTAGGCAGCAGTGTCCTACCCTTAAGAGTTGCGTCAACCTGATAACAAGATAGGTGAAATTTCATCGTTCTTATCTTTTCAACCCGCTCCCGTTTATATGTATACATAGGGAAAGATAGAATACTTCCGACCTAGGGGTATTTACGACCAACTCCCTTCATTACATTATTATTATTAGAATTATAAGAACATATAGCTTAAACGTGTTCGTTTAAAGAATCGGGTCGATTGAACTACGAACACGATCGAAAATCGCATCAATAATGGACACAATGCTCCGAATCGAGGACCAATTTGTAAGAACTGTGGTAATTGCGTGCCAATCACGAAGAAACGTCGGTCAATTACACTCAATTACCTGTTTTGTAGGTCAGGCTGAGATATCGATTGTAAAACGGACAAATCCATTTCTCTTATCATTGGTTCAATAGTAGGCTATACAGGGTGTTCGACCACGCCTAGGAAAAATTTTAATGCGAGATTCCAGAGGCCAAAATAAGACGGAGATCCTTACCGAAAATCTAATTAGATGCCTAAATTTTTCAACGAAAAAGAAAACTTCAAATCGTTCTGGAAAAATTATTTTCGATTGCGAGGGTCAATTACAATCATTTTTGGTGGACAGTCATAACCCCGAAATCCTACCCACTTTCTAGAAACAAATTCGAAAAGATGTGAAATTTTTCGACAAAATTAAAGAATTTCAAATCATTCTAAAAAAATTATTTTCCTTTGCGGGGGTCCATTACAATCATTTTTAATCATTAGACATACACTTGAAATCCTACCCAGTTTCGAGAAAAAAATTCGAGAAGGTATGCAATTTTTCGACAAAAATAAAAAATTTCAAATCGTTCTAAAAAAATTATTTTCCTTTGTGGGGGTCCATTACAATCATTTTTAATCATTAGACATACACTTGAAATCCTACCCAGTTTCGAGAAATAAATTCGAGAAGGATTGCAATTTTTCGACAAAAATAAAAAATTTCAAATCGTTCTGGAAAAATTATTTTCGATTAGGGGGGTCAATTGCAATCATTTTTTGTTAATAGACATACCACCGAATTCCTACGCGTTTTCGAGAAAAAAATTCCTTATCGAAAATATACTCTATGACCGGAAATGTTTCTATAACTTTTCAAGGAAGCCTCGATCAACAAATTAGTATCCTTGATTTTCGTCTCATTTTGGCCTCCAGAATCTCCCATTAAAATTTTTACTGTATACATACTAAGATAAATGAGGAAAGAGTGAACAAAGTTAGACATCCGTGATTGAATATTACGGAAACAAGTGACGGATGCGCGTCGGTAGTAGCATACTTAAAGAAAGCACAGGACGATGAATTCTTAATATCTGCAGGCTATAAATTATAGTAACGTGTAACTGAAGAAGAAAAGAACCTAAGTTTCTGATTAATTGGCAGACAGTTACGAAACAGAAAAAGATAATCGTCACAGAAATTACAGGGTTAAGGGAAAATAAAATCTGTCTCCTCGAAATTAATTAAACCCATCGTTTTTATCATTGATCTATTTAAAGAATTGTCTACATTTACTTTGTACGCTCAATTAGTTGAAATATGTATTTTATAATTTAACATTATATGTATAGAATATCTATCAAACTTGACATATGACTCAACATTCTATTCTTGTAGGATCAAGGTTGATATAACATCATTGTCTCGAGAGAACTATGTACAAGAGGTGATCCAAATGTCACATTATAATGAACGTCTTTAATGCAACATCGCCGTGACACAAATCATTAATTAATATAGACAGAATTGTTCCTCGAGCAGGGTGCCTACAACAATCTTAATCGATCAAGGATATTCGTGGAGTATTATAATACGTTTTATTCTATTTCAGACGAGCATAGTTTCTATTCTTTTTGCATTTCCGCGTCGAGACCGTTGCGATGCGATGTCTAAACTATTAATTAATTTAGACAGAATTGTTCCTCGAGCAGGGTGCCTACAACAATCTTAATCGATCAAGGATATTCGTGGAGTATTATAATACGTTTTATTCTATTTCAGACGAGCATAGTTTCTATTCTTTTTGCATTTCCGCGTCGAGAACGTTGCGATGCGATGTCTAAACTATTAATTAATTTAGACAGAATTGTTCCTCGAGCAGGGTGCCTACAACAATCTTAATCGATCAAGGATATTCGTGGAGTATTATAATACGTTTTATTCTATTTCAGACGAGCATAGTTTCTATTCTTTTTGCATTTCCGCGTCGAGAACGTTGCGATGCGATGCCTAAACGTTTCCGTGTCCCCGAGCCATTAGTCCCTAACGAAATTTCTTTTCCAGACTCCTCTTTGTAGATCGATGCGTCGCGTCTGCGAGTCTCGTTGCAAAGGCATGTAGCTTCGTACCACCCTCTTCCTGTTCCTCGTTCTGCCGGAGGGCAGAGGCGCGTCGCGACGCTTCGCCACCACCTCCGCCAACCTCCATCCTCCTCCGGCAGATTCAGTTTCCCCGCCGTGAGATCCTCAGTTCGTTCTGGCCATCCACCCGAGTCGGTGCTCCATTTTTGTTTTTTTTTTTTTGTGAAATTGCATCGTTACTAAAAAAAAAATAAAAAAATGAGAACGTGATCTCTGATACGTATTTCACATCTCTACATTGTTGGGTGTTCTAAATTCTGAATTTGTACGAATTAGATTTCGGTTAACGTTTGTGGTACCGTACACAGAACTCGCTGTGTGTCAACAAAGAGTTCAAACGAGGAGAGAAAATTCTTAAATTTTGGCAGAAATACGTCTCCTCGATTTTATTGTGCAGTGGTCGGGCTAGTAACCCCGATTTCATGAATGAGACTCTTTAATACATAGAAGCGAGTTCTTTAAAGTAGGTGGAGGTTGAACGACCAATTGGTCAAAAACCCGATAGCATCGCTCGGGCAGGGTAAACACGCTCTAGAACGTAATTTAGCAATGCGATAACATTGGCCAGTATTTCATTAGCCTAAAAGATAAAGTACGATCGATACTTCTTACAGAGTGAACCCTGATGAAAGCTACTTTTCTCCGATTGATCGCTGCGTTTGTCGGATGAGACGTGTCATTTAAGGGAAATTTTCCCAAAAGACTACAGAATCCACTTAATATCCAAAAACATAAAAAATATTTAAAGTACGATACGAATTATTATATTTAGGGGTTGAGATAACCCTCTACGAAGCTCTCGTTTCATTAATTCTATTAATGAAAATATGAATTTGCATAAAGATCCGCAGACTAACAGTTTAAACTTTGTTCTTTTTTTATGATTGGGATGTACGGTTCCATGGAACAACGTTAACGAAATTGTGTAGAATATTAAAAACCATTTTAATTTATACGCAGGCAAAGGTCCTCCTCCAAAGGTGCCAACAAATCGTCCTCGGACACTGAGCTAGCGCAGGGTAAGGGCAAAGGGCGGAGACTAAAATCCAAGGAAAAATGGCCCCTCCTGGATGGACTGACCGTCGACGAGCTGGCTCGTTATCGAAGAAGGCGTGTTCAGGGCCAACCGAAGGACAATCTTGGACTTCTTACTGATCTGGAGGACCAGGTTCACGTCACCGAGTACTGCGAAACTTTTGGCGCAAACAGCGAAGATTCGCTCAAGGTTGGCGGTTCTTTTTTAATATCTACAAGGTTTAATGTCTACATACTTTGATGATTCGTAAACGAAATAGAATACATACGTTTTTCAAATTAAATAAAAATATATATTTTTTCTCTTGTCCACCATTTTGGGTGGTAGGAAAATATCTGGCTGGAAGGAGAGAAACCAGTCGAAGATATTCAACCGAAGTATTCGATAGAAAATGCACAGTATTCGGATCGGGAGGAGCTCAAGGAACAGGAAGCGAAACTTGTCGATTCTCAAGCTGAAAATAACGATCCTACGACTCCTCTGGTACACGTCGACGATGAGAAAACGATGGAGACTGAAACTGCAAGCTCCAAGGTCGCTGCAAATGTAAATCCTTCTAAACGACCGTCTCTTATTGGAAGGTACAGTTTCGATAAGAGTAATCACTTTGCAAGCAATTCTATTTGTAAACGTCGATCGATTCACGACTTAAAATTTTAATTTAACTACGTTCTGCAACATTGTTTTCATCTGAACGATTTGGTAAAGACCGTCTCTTATTGGAAGATACAGTTTAAATAAGAGTAATCACTTTGCAAGCAATTCTATTTGTAAACGTCGATCGATTCACGACTTAAAATTTTAATTTAACTACGTTCTGCAACATTGTTTTCATCTGAACGATTTGGTAAAGACCGTCTCTTATTGGAAGATACAGTTTAAATAAGAGTAATCACTTTGCAAGCAATTCTATTTGTAAACGTCGATCGATTCACGACTTAAAATTTTAATTTAACTACGTTCTGCAACATTGTTTTCATCTGAACGATTTGGTAAAGACCGTCTCTTATTGGAAGATACAGTTTAAATAAGAGTAATCACTTTGCAAGCAATTCTATTTGTAAACGTCGATCGATTCACGACTTAAAATTTTAATTTAACTACGTTCTGCAACATTGTTTTCATCCGAACGATTTGGTAAAAGGGTGACTTCAAAACGGGACGGAGACCTTTATACGAACACGGAAACGTACTCGTCGTACGTGGCTTACGAGGGTCAGCACAGACCCGAGCTAGCTCGCAGGCCCACATCTTTGAAAATGGAAGGCGATCTGAGCACGACGACCGAGAAATGCGAGAAATTCATTCAATGGCTGAACGTCAGTCGTCCCGAGCTGATGCGCGTCCCGACGCATTTAAAGATGGAAGGTGAATTCGAGACGCTGACGGAGAACCATGAAAAGTACGTGCCGTTCGTGGGCGTGCGAAGACCGGGATTGCTAAGGCAGAACACGAATTTGAAGCTGGAAGGAGAATCGAACTTTGTGCCGGAGTATACCGACGTGTTCAGAAAGCACAATTGCAGAGGTAACATTTGAAACGAATCTTTCAGCCATAATTTCGCTAGAATAAGAAGAATAGCATGCGATACTTGATTTTAGCAATGAGAAATAGCACGTTTCGCTCGTAGTTACGAGAAAACATCGCATCGAGTAAGTTGCCCAAGTATTTCTAAGTAAAACTAACGAAATAAATAAAATTGAATACGTTCTTTTTTCTTTTTTTGAATAAAACTTTGAAAAACAGTATATTGTTTTATTATTCTGTGTTACAGTACGCTCGCAACCAGTAAAACCCGAGTCTCATCTGAAGACTGGACGAGACATCTTCCAGAATACAGAGAGCACTGTTAGCTTCGGTAATCCTCGTTCCAAAGAGGCGCAATTAATGTCTGTGTTGAACAATAACGTCGAAGAAGAACGGAGAAAGCGAAAGGAGACGAAAACGAAAGAGGAAGAAATGAAAATGTTGGTCTCGAAGTTGGAGGATTTGAAGGGTCCGCCGCTTGAAATCCCTGAATACAAAGACGCGTACAAGGCAGGTTTACGTTCCCTCGGATCTTCTAAATACCGTGGAATTTTTGCAATAATTTAATAAAGATTTCTCTGTTTGTAGGATTTTCCAAGGGAGCGTCCGAAAATTGTGAAACCGGAGGACGAAATCGGACGAGCCGACGGCTCTAAGGTACCCTCGTCGCCTGCAACGAAATTCTCAACGAAAATCGATCAAGACCCGGAATACAAATCGAAATATTTGGATTATCAAAGAGATCATCCCGTGTACCGAAAACCGTCGTTGACTATGAGATCGACGTTAATTCCTACGGAACATGGCGCGAGTTTCGGTAAACAAGAATCCAAACGATATAATTACGAGCTTACCAGCGAAATGAGATCTCAGTACGTTCCTTATGGCCGCGTGCCGAACGTCGAACCCTTAAGAATACCATCGAACTTGCGTTTAGAGGGGAACCTGGACCTTCAACCGGAATATAGAACAGCTTATTGCACGAAACGGGAAAATCAATTATACACCGTACCGAAAATGCATCGTAGACGAGATCGTAGTTTAAGTGCTTCCAGACGAAAAGATAATTATTGGATAAATAATAATGTAGAGCAATTTGACTGCACGAACGTTACTCAGGATCAAGACGCGTTTCAAGTGTTGCATACGGAAGTTCAAGAGGACAATACACATATACGTGGAAAACCACCATCTGGTAGTCGAAGGTGCGTGTAAGAGAATTTTAATTGTTACGAATTCTTGACAGCAGTAATTGACTTTTGTAACATTAGTTTATTCGATACATAAATACAAAGAAATACATACATATGGTACAAACAACGCAACGCGTGTGCCATCCTGTATCGTCTAATATGAATTAGATTATAACCGACTAATTGTAAGCTGTTTTTTTTCAATTTTCTTATGTCTTAAATTTTAAAAATGTCATTCGTTGATAACTGAGTGCCCACATTATTTGTGTACAAAGAAATCGACATAAATGTAATAACAATAATTAATAATAATAATACAGAGGTTCGAGGGCTTCGCTAATTCAAGTTCAAAGACCAATGCAGTCAGATGTGCCAGAATATAACAGATTAAAAGATGAATCGACTAATCCTACTTATCGACTTCACGTCTTGAACGTTGATGATGAACCTCAAGGTTTCCGGCGCAGACGATCGCCATCACTTCAGTCTTCCGGAAGGATACGCAATCCTTCGCCCGATCGTGAACTTCAAAGCGATGCTAGACCATACTCTCCTAGTTTTGGCAAAGGCACTAATCAACACGCCAACGGTCAATCGTTTGTTGTTTTGGATAACGAAATTTTTGACTCGAACAAAAACGAGAGACGTAGAAGGCGAGCAGATAGAAATTACAATGTTGATGGCACCCTTGCTCTTTCCAAAGGAAGAACTAGAACTACAACCAATTGGATGCCACCGTGGTACGATAGTACAAACACTATTTAAAGTGTTTGCCTTATATAAAAGGCTTCTTGGTTTGTAATATTGTCCCAAAGCAATAAAGTTTTTGTGTAAACTGAAATGTATAAAGTATGTATTAATCATTATCTCTTCCAGACAAACACATGTATCTAATACATATCACTTTTTAGTATATAATATTCTATTGAACAATAAAGAATAGCAAATTGGTTCATATTCAAATTCATACCTTGAAATTTCCGTAATCTCATTTAACTGAAAAAGTACTGAAGTATTTAAATTTTCGGTGTACCGAAAAAGAGAGCATGCGTCAGTTTGTCTTTCTCAATTCACCGAAACTGTACGAGCTCACGTAGTTCGGGAGCAAGAGAAGGAAAAGCACACACTCGCCTTCTCTTTCTATTTCCCGAAGTTGCACGAAGTGACGAGCTCGCGTAACATGGCTCGTGTGGTAGTATATGTCGGTATTCCCCACCGCTCCGTTGGAGGCTAAAGAAGTTCGTCGTCGCTACTGTTGGCGTCGATGCACTCAATTATGCCAAATCTGGCCACACTGATAGAAATTACAATTTACAGTCGGTGACTGAAGTGACGTGCGTGCACTGGAAAAGTATATTAACTTTTAAAACAAGTTTTTTTTGGAGATCTTTGAAATTTATAGTAGAAAATTAATAATATAAAAATGTCAGACCCGGAATTAGAAGCAATACGACAGCAACGATTAGCTCAGTTGCAGGCGCAATACAAGGTATATTAATAAGCATTCTTTTTCTCTTCAGCACTACTATATGTATATCACATTATTTCTAAAAATGATAAATAGATTGCTTAATAAGAATATGTAAAATAATATATAAAATTAATTACAATATAAAAATTGAAAACTTGTTACTAATTTCATCATTTTTAAGTTGTGTTGAAGTCAAACTATTTTTAAATATAATACGCAAGCACTGCTTTTTAAATAATTATTAATTTACTTATTTCTGCTGTTATTGCATTTAATATGGAAACTCTTAGCCTAACAATGCCGAGAATAAACAAGCAATGGAAGAAAAAATGCAAGAAATGGAAGACATGAGAAATTCAATCCTTACTCAAGTATTAGACCAATCAGCCAGAGCAAGACGTAAGAATATTGTTGTATTTGAAGTTTATATTAATGTAATTGTCTAAAATATATTTTTTCTTTAGTCAATACATTATGCTTTGCAAAGCCTGAGAAAGGAAAAATGATAGAAGGTATGATATTAAGTATGGCACAACGGGGTCAATTATCTAATAAACTTGGAGAAAGGGGACTAATTAGTTTAATTGAAAGTGTAAATCAACAGACACAACACAAAACTGTTGTCAAGGTTAGATAAAATATATGTTATATTTATCAATACCTTGCTAGTCACAGAAAAATTAATAAGTAACAACTTTAGTTTAACAGGCGAAGAGCAGCATTAGATTCCGATGATGATGATAATGATTTATTGCAATTATAAATGTTACATGGCTTGTTAAGCGGTAACATCACATTGTTTTATGTTCAAACAAGAAATGAAGTTACAATATATAAATATACACTTAATTAGTTGTATGTTCTTATTTTTTATGGTATATTGAAATAAAATAAAGAAATAAACGGAAAAAGAAATCTCATTTAATTAAATCTAAAATTATTGAAAGATACTTAAAGTATTATTATTTTCTTTATTAAATATAAGTAAATACACATTTAAAATGCATAATAGTTTGCCATCTCCGAAAAAAAAGAATTTTCATGCTTTAAAGCGAACACCCAAAGTTTACATACTGATTCATGTAAACCTTTGATATATTTTTTCACTACATCTATACAATAAAACGTACATCACTGTCTAAGTACAGTTACAAAATCATATTCAATATTCACATTCTTTCGCAAATCTCATGTATATGTCATACTTGAATTACATAAAGTTATAATGCAAAACAAATTCTTCCGTATGATTTAAAAAAGCTCGTTTAATCGTATGATTTGTATTGTCTGGTAAACGTTTCATTTAGCTAAGATTTATTTTAACCCTTATCCAGTGGTACCTGGATCTTTTTTAATCCAAATTTATGAAAGTCTGGCTTCACTGCTCTACGCGTGATACTTATGCTTTGTACCCGCTTAAAAATTTTCCATCCTAATATTCTTTGACTACTAAGATTTATTCTACCAGTATTTAGTATAAAACACAAAAAAATCAATTCACAATCATCGAAATACAAAGAAGAAAATAAAACGTAAAATACGATAATAAACCTGGAATAATACATCACCTATTAGAAATATAGTACGCACACATATATACATATAATGGATATTTAATATTTTTTGTGTTTTGTAAAGGAACAGAATAACTATTATTTATTCGTACTTTGTAAATCTATTTTCTTTTTCCTTTGTATTAATATTATTTGATATATTATTTTTTTAATAGTTTCTCACATTTGTATGCATATTAGTGTTAATTAAAAAAATCCAGGAATCAAGAAATTCAGTACCTAACGCAGTAAGCTTATTTTGAAATATACATGAAACAATACATTATAGGTAAAAAATTCAAGTCCCATAGCCTGTGCAGTAGCCAGTATTAATCACCTTTTAAGGGTTATTCATTATTCTATCTAATTCATACAACTTTTGAATTATATTCGCTATGAAAGTGGCTGTTGGAATGTTTCACACAAGTTTTCTATACTTGTGTGAACAAAATGTTGACAACTGAAATGTTTCTTAACCCTTTGCGGACAGCGTTTAAATCAGAGGTGACGAACTTCTCTGGCAATAACTACAAGAGACCCAATACCAGCTATTCTCCCACCATCATTTGATCAGGTTTCTAACTAGATAACAGCGTGCCTTCGCAGCGAAAGCTTCGTCTGTTACGTCCGTAAAAGGTTACATCAGTAAATTTTATTTAAATATAATTAAAAATTGTACAATGTAAAGTAATAGTATATATACCTTCGTATCATTAAAAGTCTCACAAAGATCGTAGAAATAATAATGATCTAAATTGTTTTTTATTTAATCTTTCTTCATATGATTCACTCCTGATTGTTCTGCAAAATTAGACATTACAAAAATGTAAAATATAAATACATATATAAGTTTTAAAGAAAGCACATAAATTTACCTTCTTCTTCGTCATCTGCATCTAAAATATCTGGGCAACAAATGCCATAACATATCAATGACAAAAATCCAGCTGGTAAACCAAATAAGACCATTGTCAAGATAGGATTACCTATCCACATTGCAGTAAGAGTTGTTTTCAATTCAAACCATGATCTGTAAACATGCACAAGCCAACTGTTTCCACCATATCGCTGTAAATTTACACTTTTTTATTAAGTTCCATTCTATTTCACGGAATAATTTATATTCATAAAACAAGAATAGCTTTTTTATCTACCGGAGCGCTTTCGTTGCGAATTTGTTCTAGAAAAAACTCTACAACATGAGGAGTTAGTTTTTCTGCTTCATCCTCGGGAATGTGATGATGATTTGTAGTAGTATTAATAACAATTAAACTTGGCAATGGTAGGACCATCATTGCTATACTATTGACTAGATCAGGACTAGCTATCCAACCAAACTGAAAATGGCTGATTAAAAAAATAATGATTATAATTAAATCCTAATTGAAGCAAGTAATATAAAAATTATTACAACATAACTTACTCGTGATACTTTTCTCGTTTGCTTTTAATTATAGATTCTATCATATCTTTGAACTGTGCCATATGTGGTGGTACTTCCTCTAACTGATTTTCTTCTACTACTGCCAAAACCAGATTTTTATTTGTTAAAAAAAGTTGATTTATATTCCCTCTTGTTACTTTTGGAAATGTAGGGAAACGTTCTGCATTTATCCACTTATACAATGTTTCGTTTAACTTTTCTATGTCATTTGTAGTATGACCTATATCACAAAGTATATGTTAACATTAATTGTTATATACGTACAGATACAATAATGTTTTGCTGTTTCATTAATTTTACCAGTAAAATTATAATGCGAGTTTTCTTTATAAACAAACAATGCCGGAACATTTCCCTCAGGAGCATGTTTATTAACAATGTTTGGATGCGATTGATAGAAAAATGCATGCGGTTGGAACGCATCTGCAGTCTTGTGATAGAATTCCTGAATATAATAATTTTGTGAGTCGTAGCTTTTGTTAATATATTATATGTCAAATTAAATATCAATAGTACCCATAATGGACCAGATTTCTCTCCAACATACAAAAAATATAAACCACGTTCTTCTTTAATTGTCTCAAAACTTTGTGTTTTTGTTATTTCTTGGACAGGTGGACCGCTCACTCTTAATGCAAATTTCACTATTTCATCTCGTGTCCTGTCCCCATGGTACGTAAATTCTTGCTCACCTTTTAAACTATAAATAAATAATACTAATAATAAAATAAATAATAATAATAATAAATTTCATTTTTATCCTTACAATAAAATGGTTGGAAATCCTTTAACTTTAAAAGCATGTGCTATACTTGTAAATTGAGTACAATCAACACGTCCCACTCGTATTGATGTTGCGTGTAAATGTTGTGCTACATGAGCCCAGATTGGTTCCAATCGTTTACAATGTGCACACCATGGTGCATACATCTAAAACAGAACGATATTATACGTTAGTGTACAATATTGTTGCATATATGTTAATAATTTATATTTATACCATTATTAGCCATTGTCCATTTTTACGAATGTCCAAGAACCTATAACAAAGTATGTATTAAAACATTGAGATTTATGTGAGTGCTGTAACATAATTTCAATCAATTTTTACCTGTCGCTTAATTCGAGTACACGCGATGCTGTTACATGTGTGAAAATTCCTGAAAACACTAAACTATATTACAATAACATAAGATAAAAATTAATAACTTGCATATTGTATAACTACATATAACTACATATTGTTCGTATTAAAATGTATTTATAATAAGTATGCCTTCAAAAATATTTTTCAATAATAAAAGCGGACTGGTGAGGACAAGTTTAATAACTAAAATCAAATTAAAAGCATGCTAGACACTGGTCAATTATCGATCGATACCATTCGAGGTTATGAATTATTATACCGAGTAACAAGCGTATATTTCTAAAGTTAACGTTAACATAATGTTGTATCTTACAATCAAAATAAACATATTTACCATAAATGATTGCGATGAGCACCAATTTTGTTAATGTTACCATCGCAGCAAACAAGTAGGAAAACCCTCTTCCGTTTAATGCAAAATATTATGCACAAATAATTTACTTCCACATATTTATAATAGTTTACACTTTTAGCAGTTAAATTACAACGCACACGATAATTTCCAATATATCTCTAACATGTTTTCGTTTTACAACGCCACATAGTCTTCATGCCGGCTTCCTCTAAAACAGTATGACCAGATTTGTCATAATTATGTCCATCGACGGCGACACTAGTAACGACGAATTTCCTTAGCGTTTAACGGAGTGGTGGGGAAAGCCGACATATATTCTACCGCACGAACCACATGTTATGCTTGGTCAGCACTTCACGCACTTTGGAAAATCGATAAAGAAGGTGAATGGGAGCCTTTCCTTCATGGGCTCGAACAGCTGAAGTCCGTCCTCGGGTCAATGACATACAATTTCGTATCTCGACTGCCAGGTATTAGAAATACACGTTTTAAAACCCCCTAATCATGTTTTAACTATTGAAAAAAAAGAAATTATTACTATTATTCCTATGAATGAACATATGTATGTTTACATATGTATATTATTAATACAATTGAGTATAAACAGCTCGTTAAATTTATACTAAAAAGAATATGATTTTATTCGTGTTGAAAGAGTGGTCCTTGAAAGATCTCTTCAAACTGGAATTTGACTCTTCTCGCTTGACCATCTTCGATCTTGATTGAATGTAAATCTTGAATGAAATTCTTCGTCCCTCTTCTCGTTCCGTCTTGCTTGACGGTTGAGGGATGTCTCCCGCGGACGCGCCAGGGGGCTCGGTTTTTATGCAACTTCGAGACGACTGCTGATTGGCTCGGAGGCTGCTGTTGATAGATATGACCAATAATTCAAAATAAAATTAAAGAATTATTATTTGAAATAATGGAATACTTAGCAAATAAATCGTCTGAAAGTAGTTTTCATAGTCTTATTTGATAAACTATTTTCAAACGATTTATTTCGGAAATTTAAACAAATTCCTTACCGAAAATATAATGTATAAATTTCATGCGTATGTTTATAACATCATAGCTTTCGAACGGATTGGAGGATTTTAATGTTTAAAAATGCAAACAACGCGTATTTTGACGAAGAATATGTAAAAATTCTAAGAATATTCGAAAAGTTGTCCCTGAACCCCGTAAAATGAGGAAAACCTCATAAAAGTGTATTTTATCATATCAAGATAGAAAGGCTAAAAATGATATATTTACAATAATTAAAGCGAATGTTAATTCAGTATGTATACGCATAAAACTGTGGTGACAGTCTAGATTAGATCGTATGTTTTTTATTCGGATTTAGAAAGTCCCAAACCGTCGGTCTTTTTCGCTCTCACAGGTGTTCCACTGTTACTTGGAGACACGAATGCAATGCACCAATGTATGGCAGTACGTAGAGAGGGGATTTAAAAAATGCATTAACAGCAAATTTAAAGCAATTCGTAGTTCGTGCATAATTTCCACTCGAATTAGTGAAGCAACGGGTCCGAGAATACCTTCAGATATATTTTTTTACTAACCAGCTTACTCGTTTCTTATCTTATATTACAATTAAATAATTGTAGCGAAATTCAGTTCCATTAAACGTGTAAACTGCAATGGGAGTATTAAACATCATCGCTACAACACAATTGGTAAGTAGAACATCAATATGAATTGTTTCTTTTTTTATAAATATCTTAACTTTATTTATACATTATACAAAAAATATTTGCATGGTGTTAAAGGTTTTTCTTCTATTTTTTTTCATACAATTAAAATTTTATGGGTTTGCTAATTCCAACATATCATCAGTTTCCGTATTGGACTCAACATCGTCGAAATTCTGAAATTAATATCGCAAAGTACTCGTTTCGTAACGCAATCGTACGTTGCATTTTATATTATAAATTTGAAATCACTCACGCAAGCTCAATCGACAATTGTACTATCGGGGAACCCGTTAAGCAACATTAAAAGGAACATATAAAACGAATATATGATGTTAAAAACGAGCATAATAAAAAGAATATACAGATTGCATAGAATTAGAAAGGGACAGAAAATTATGGTGACAGCAATGGCAGCTAATCTTGACAATATGCCGCCCATTCTTCGCTCTCGTTTGCGAGATTCACTTTTTAATTTATTATGTAACGAAATTAGTTATGAACCATCGATTCTCCTAACTTCTGATATTTCTTCTACTCTTGATGAAACATCGAGTTTTTGTAAAAGTCGAAACTTCAAAATATTGCAAATTCACATTTCGATACCATAGAAATTATTATTCTTGTTATATTACGTCCACGTGTGATAGTTTTATTGTTCGTAATGAAAGTGATCGCGAATTCGAACCAGGACATTTAAAAAATGGTGTCGAATTTAGCACAAACTTTTGTAGAAAAGAAATCTGATCTTTTTTTTTAACGATTGAGTTTTACGCATGCGTTTACGTACATTAATTTTTTTAACGTTAACATTATTTTATCAAAAATGTCCATACCTCTTCTTCGTCTGTTTGACTAAATGTGACAGTTATTGGATGGATACCAGTTATTTTAAATATGAGCACGAAATAAAGCGTTAACGCTGCATTTACTAAACTCATTATGTAGATGATGTAAAAATATGTTAAATATAAAAATGGGAGTATAATTATATTAATAAGAATTTTAGCTATTCCTCCAAAAAAATGCCCCATCTCTGAAACGGAAGTCAATGGTATAAAATTTTTGTTTGTTTTATAACTTTTCTATAGACATAATGAAAAATATTTTTCTTCCATTGTAAGACACAAATGTCTCGTAGGTATTTATAATTGATCATCCAATATAATATATTGGTAGAAAGATATAACTTCTGTGGAACAAAGCATTTATTAGAATTTTTATAGATCTGCCTGTTAGAATGTTACAAAACATAGCGTAGCTCGATATTATTAAAAATATTTAAGAAACAGTAAAGTAAAATATGTTTTATAACAGTTCTTTTCAAGTATAAAGTACGATATTGTGTATAAATAATATATTTATATACTACAATTATTATTTCTACCTATTTAACAAAATTACGTCAGACTGGATTTTTTTCGTCTAGGCATCGGAACAGGAATTTCATTTTCGATGGTAAATGTCGCATTGCTATGTACTGAACTTCCACTTTCGTAATCTTTTATAAAGTTTGTATCGTTTTCTGTATCGCTCTGAATCAAATTTTCGTTTCTCAGTAATTTCATCGAATCTTCATCGCTGTTGCTCTTCTCCACAATATAAGTTTCAGCACTTCCAGATGAATTCGAGGTACCATTATTGTTGAAAGAACTTTTCCCGCGGTAATTTGTTTGCTTCGAATTATTTTCTTTCGCCGGACGAATAAAATTGGTTTCGATATTTTCCGGCTTTCTAATTCCTACGATTTCATCGTAAATTTTGGACTTTCGATAATTAGCTGCACTGTCGGAAAAAGTCTTCGCCACGTCATCGTGCATATCGTTGCTCCTTTTCTCCTTTGCGCTCTTCGATCTCATTTTCGTATGGAAGTCACTTGCTTTCGTATTTCGTAGCATTTTCAATTCCTCGACTTCGCGTTCGACGCTGTTCCCTGTACTCGAATCGAAATACGAATTTGAACGATCATCGGTGCTACAATACTCTAACGATTTCTTTCTTCCTATCTTTGTTTTACCCTTCTCCGTATTCTCGTTCCGATTCGTTAAAACTCTACTCTTGCTTGTTTCATGAGGATAGTTCCTGCCAGACTCTACATCGCCCGAGGATCTCGACGTGTTCGATAGTATTCGATCGATCTTCTCGATGATGTTGTACAATCGGTTTGCACTTTGGCTCTTCAACGCTCGTTCGGTTTCGTTTAATCGCAGTAGCCTTAGTTTCGCATCGGTGTGCTTATCATTGTTCTCTGTCAGGACGCCGCTAGGAGATTCGACAAAATGAAACTTGCGATTTCGACTACGTTGCGAGCTTCTCTCTTTTAAAATTTCTTCCGGTGTTCGTATACTACTGTTCGATCGCGATCTCTCCCTAGGTGTTACCGAAGCGTTAAAAAATCTCGCTGAAACGTCGTTGTTCAATTTATTTCTAATATCTTCCGTCATTTTTAATCCGACGTCTTCGCCGGTTGCGTCTTTGTTGAATTTCAGAACTCTTACTGGCGCCGATCTGCCGAAAGTCGAGAAGGCCAGCACATGATCGTACGGATGATAATCCACGCAGGTCACAGCACGAAAACTCCGGTCGAGTGTGTATCTCGCGAGAAGATTGCCACTCTCCAAATTCCACACGTTCAAAGTGGAGTCCTCGCCTCCGCAAAGTATTAGGCCGCCACACGGGGAGATGCAGGCTGTACATTGTATCCTAAAACGAGCATTCGTATGATTGGTTAGGCCTAACAAGTTCTATAATAGTAAAGTAGTGATCAAGTCGAGTTTCAAATTATGAGCACAAAATACCGTTGATTGTTTAGCTCGTTGTATTTTTGCAATACTACGCCAGTTGCAAGGTCCAGCATTCTCAATCCATTATTCCTCGAGTGCACAAGGAGCCTAGACTCTAAAGGGTGCAAAACGATCGTGTTGATTATTACGCCATCAATTTCTCTGACCCTTATCTTTCGTGATATATGCCATTCCCTTTTGGACGGCACACTACGATTTCTCTTGACCGTCCATAGAATTATCGTGCCAATGCTATCCGCAGTTAATAAATTACTATTCGTTTGAAAGCACATTGAATTTATGAAGCCTTCGTGGCCTTCTAATTCTTGACTGAGATCACGGTTCTTCGACTTCTTGTTTCGCGTCCAAATGCGCGCTATCCGATCGTAACATCCAGTCGCTACGATCGAAGAGTTCTCAGGGCCAAATTTGCTACAATACACGTACGATGGATGCGGCATCATCTGTTACAAATATAATGGAATTTAATTTCAATTACTGTTAACAGAAACTAAAGTAACAATTACAGAATCGAAATGGCAAATACGCGGATGCACAGCCTTACTTCCACATGCTGTATGATCTGATTCCGGACGTCCCAAATACGTGCAGTCTGATCGGATGAAACAGAAAGCAAATACTTATCGTTGTTGGACCAATGAAGCGAATAAACAAATGTCTTGTGTCCCGAAAATCGGACGTAAACCTTCTTCGCGATAACCTAAAACCAAGGAAGTAATAATCATATTTTCTAAGCATAGTCTTTAATACTTCAATAGAGATATACTATTCAATTTTTTTATTTATAATTTACCTCGTAAACAACGATAGGGTAGTCGTGTTCCTCGGAATGACTGCAAGCCAAATATTTGCCATCATTACTGAAAGCAACGAAGAAGCATCCGTTTTCACTAACGTCCGTCTCGAAAATACTTTCGTTCGGTACTTTGCATGACTGCGCAGCCAATCGCGTCCACTTCGGCAAGTCTATGGAATCTGAAGTATGGGTCGAAGCCTTTTGTGATTCGCTACGTACATCGGATAGATCGTGTAATGATAATTGCTGATAGAAAACAGGTTCTAACTTAGGCGGTTCGATGGACGTCATGGTAACAAATAAACTGCTAGGATACTTTTCTCTGAAGCCTGACTTCCACCACGTGTACGCCTAATAAATTAATAAAGGGCTAAAAATTCCAAATACAAAGTAAATCTAGTAAATGGAACGAGCTGTATCTTATTTGTTGTCACAGGCGAAAAAACAAAATATATTTTTGATTTTTAAATGCAGATAAAAGCATGTAAAGTATAAAAATGTCTGCTGATAACAAAAATAGTAGAGGCGTATACATTATGCGATTCAACTTGTATAATATGCTTGTTTCCTTAATCTGAAAGGTCGTTTGAAAGGACTAGAGAGTTTTTGAAATAATGAATGAAAATAAAACTGTAATCGCTTACTTCGCACGTACAAAATCCTTCAAGTTTTCTCACGTTTTTCCGTGGTTTGTACAATTGTAATCTGACCATTTTGTTGACGTGAAAGACATTATTCCTTCCCACGGGTCGCAGAAAAGCCCATGCAATCTTATGCCAACAACCTTCGGCACCTGTGTAACACCAATGTAATTATTTTGAAGGCATTTAAAAAAGACCTGTGTAATAGTTAAATATATTAAAATCCCATAAGCAGTATTCCCCCTACTCTGCATTACATGCTGATACTTGCCGAATTTGTCATAGTTGAAACTGGCCTCGGCGAAACTCAACAGATCGACGATCTCGAAAAGGATTACGATTTGCTCGCCATCGGTGTTCAACAGCGTCTCGAAATTGTGTTCGAACACTAATTCTTCTTCCCATACAGGCACTATGGATCTGTTTTCTTTAAAGTCAAATTTCCCTGTTATTACTGGTTGCAAATAGGCTCTCTTGCTAGATTCGCTTTTCAAATACTCTCCAGTTTCCGTTTTCACGATATGAACTTTTACCATCGGGTGTCTCGTTATATAGTCGATCTCTAACGTGTTCACTCTGTGAACAATCACGAGAATATACTTCGTGTCCTTTTTTTTCTTTTTCTTCTTCTTCGAGTCCGCCTCGGTGTTAAGGCACGAGCTACGCACGGAAGAATCGGAAACATTCTTACGATGGCTTTTCTTTTTGTCCCTTCCGCTTTGCGACCGATACCGATATTCCGTATGCGTTGATTTCCTTCTTTTTACTACAGAACTTTTCGATTTGTCCTCGTCGATCGATTCTCTCGAACGATTCTCGTTCAGGTCATCATCCTCGGTCGTAGACGTGGTATGTCGACTGGAAGGAATTTCATCATCGACGGAATGCTTTTTACGAGTTCGTTTTATTTTCTTAATCGACTGACGACGATCATCTTTTATCAACACTTCCTCGGAGGAACGATGATCCGACTGCACGGTAACATTTTCTAAACTATGCAAAGTATTCGAATCGTCCGAATACCTTTTGTCGTTTCCGTTAGAATGCCTATTCTTGTTTTTAGGAGGCGTGTCGTCGATACTTTCAACATCCAGCACCGTATTTCTGTTTCGACTTTCGAAGTGTTTGACAGTTAAATCTTTCGATACGTCCAAATTTTCTATCGTGATAGCCGTCTCTTTAGGAATGTTCCTTTCGACTAGCGAGAGATCCGATTTTCTCGATGCGTTAACGACTTCTTTCATTACGATTCTCGCGTTCTCGTGATCAGTCTCAATTCGGAGAATCTCTTCGTTGTCCGAAACGAACGCTGCATTGTCGAAGCCGGAGAGTGACTTTTGTTTTGATTCATCCAAATCTTGAACCGATGGAAATACATTCTCCGTCGACGATGTCGTCCAAGAGTTGCCTTTTCCATCTGGTAATCGAAACACGGAAGTATCTTTCGACCAACGTTTCCGGGACGACTTTTTTGGTACTTCCGGTTCACTTTCCCGCGCGCCCCATTGTCTTCTGCTATGGAATTTTTCTTCGACAAAAAATTGATCAGCATGTTTCTTAGTCGATTTACTTTTTCTTGTTCCGAATCTTTTCTCATCTAGTTTGTCCATTGAGGATTCCTGAAATTCCTCTATTAAATCTATCGACTCCACGACCTCTATATCATCGTCTTCTTCTTTAAGACCTCGATACTTGACCGGATTAATATACGATCGTTCGTCTTTTTTCTCATGAAAAGTATTTGTTCTCGAAAATATTTTAAAGCTTTCAGGCTCCTTTAAACCTATAGCCTTTGCCTTTTCATCTGCCGTTTCATTTTTCTCGATGCTTTCAGCATGACATTTTTCCGCTTTATATTCTCGATGAATATCAACGAAAACATTCACTGATTTCGTTTCAAATTCCTCCAAATTCGTTGAATTTTTATTACCAAATTTCTTCATTTTATTTCTATCAAATACCTCGAAAGACTTTTGCATGCCTTCTTTGGCGGTCGTTTTATTAACAGAAATAGAATTTTCGGACGAATTATCGCTATCGCTATTTTTTAATTGAGATTTGTTAGTATTAATCATGAACGACTGCGAGTTCGTTTCATCGTTATATCGTTTCTTCTTTTTCTTCTTTGTTAGTGCATTTCGCAATTCTAATTCCATTTTATCGTTATCCGATATAGAAACTCAATTAGAACTTTGTAATGATATTTGTACAAAATTTCATCGCCACATAATTATAAATTAATTCCTTTTTAACAAGTACGCTATGCTAGTACTTATTTTCATTAACGAAAAAAGTATTTAAAATAGGTTACTGTAAATAGTTTACATGCTATTATATTTTATGTAATGCGTGCAGCTTATGTACAGCTTGAAAACGAAATTTCAAATTTTCTTACTTTATAAGAAAATTCTTAATTTATTACTTTATTTTCGTTACTCGTAAAGTTTCATATAATACTGAAGCAAATAATAATGCAACGGCATGAACTATTCTTGCATTTTTCTTTTTTTTATCTCTTATACAAATACATTCAATATCATTCCGATTCCCACGGTTCCCTGATTATTGTGTAGAGTTTCTTTAAGGTTATGTCACTGTTCACCTAGCATTCTCAACATTTCTTTGGTTGATATGTGAATTGATACGATTGGTTCATTATACCAAACTGTATCATTTAAAATTTTTACTTTTTACTCCTATTTTTTTCAAAATACTCTCGTAGAATTCTCCTTCATATCTTTCACACTTTTTGTAATTTTCAACTTTTCACTGTTTTATAAGAATGATTCTGTCAAAACACGAACGTTTTTTACAATCGATACATTTTTGAAAACAGATATAACTCAAATTTGGGACGAGTAGATACTTTGTTGACACCAATGGCGGGTGTTAAGATTTATTAAAAGCATGTATACATGTATATCAATACGTACGAAACTTCAGCCTATGCTGCTATGATGCAGGTAGACACAAATCGATAAATAAAGCATAATTTTTAACTCGAAGCTCAATATTATACTATGCTTGATTACACTCGTTAGTCTTACATATTTAATTATAGAAATTCGTACGTAATATTGCTATACAAAAGATTTCAAAAAGTACAACAATCCATCCCAAAATCATTTTATTAAAAATATGATTAATAAAATAAAATTAGATATTTCTAAAATAATATTGTAGGAAAAAGATAAATTGAATAACCAGCTGAATAAGGTTTTATTAATGATTTTAGTAAATGCATATATTTAAAAACCATTTTGTGAATTGGTCATTCCATTTACTAGGTGTTTGTTGTTCATTTCCTCGTTATCTATTGCTGCTTGTTTTGCTATTTCCTAATAAAATGCAGTAAAATACAGTAAATCTTATAATTAAAATAACAAACACCAATTCTAATGTTGTATAAAATTATACACACTGTTGTAATAGCATTTTCATAATCTTGTTCACAATTCATCAACATTGCATCATCAGTACCAAGATTGAGACACTTTGAATCTGGTTTCTCATCAATCTTCGTATTTCCTGTTGAGCTTTCAATCTCAAAGTTAATATTTCGAAGAGATTTCATTTTTAATCTCATCTCTCTATTTTTAGCCTCTATTACTTTTTCTCTGCGTGTTTCTCTATCAAGAAGCTGTTAATTACAATAATTTAATTATAATAAAGTTATGTTAATGCTTAATAATTACAATAAAATTAGCAATAATTTACCGCTGTAAGTAGAAGCTTATCATTTTTTTGATTAGTTGTCAATGCTTCTGAAAATTCAAGTAAAAATGTTGTTCCATTTTTATTTGCAACAGCAGCCAATTGGCCCTGTTCATGGGGTCGTATACACGTTAAAATTTCATCGCAAACCTAGTATTTGTTATTTTAAAAATATAAATATTATATGTAAATTGTAATATCTAAATGAACATACTTTTATACTAAAGATTGGAGAATCTTGTTGAATCAACAAGTCCCATACATCTAAAGTTCCATCCATTTTAATTAAGAAAAATACAGAGAAGCGTGTCATGCTCCATGCTCCACCAATTAAGAAGTCCCTATGACCGCTGAAATATAATTCAAATGAAATTTTGGTCAATTATAATATTTATATATCTCGAAATGTAAAGTGTATCTACGGTGTCCAAGCAATGCAAGATTCTTTACAATCTTCAGACCATATTCTCGTTGTCCAATCGCCAATGGTTAAAAAATTCTTAACAAATGTTGGATTCCTTTCTAGACTTATCACAGGTCCATATTGTGCCTTAAATCTAGTCGCAATTTTTTCACCTGGAGTTTTACCTTTACGATTTCCCGATATTACCATGCCTAGTCACAAAAATAGATTTATAAAAATAGAAATAGAAATATATGAATATCAAATGTTTGTTTACCATTTTCAAGACCACACATGAAACGTGTACCCATAGATGGTTCAAACTGCAATGCTGAAATTCCAGTTGCTTTCTCAACATTTTGATCATCAGGATTACATAAATCTATCACTAATGTTTCCGTAGGTGTATGTAATTTCCTAATATCCCACCACATTATCTGCAGTTTATATCTTTTTTTCATTATTTCTATAACATATTTTTGGCATATTTTGCTATACCTGTCCATCTTTTGAAGCACTGAAAAATTCTGTACCAGTTTTAGAATTTATCCACAAGACTTTATTGCATAAATCTCTGTGACTAAATTCTACTGAACTTGTTTCAACTGGTTCTGACCCTTTCCTAATGTCCCAACAAGATACTTGACCAGTCATTAATCCACTGACTAATATATTACTGTCCTTAGAATTATACTCCAATGTCAAAATCGGACAGAATGGTTTTAATGTCAAACATGGAGTATTTGGACTTTCTATAAATGCAGGATATATGTTTATTCAACTTTCTTTCTTATATATTATGAGTGACTCTAATTTAACGTACCTATGTTCCAAATATATGAAACAGGATTATCATTTACTCCTTTTTTGAAGTCTGTATTGCAATAACTAGCTGCAAAGTAATTTCCTTGGTCTGGCGACCAGGAAAGGTGTGTTATTTGTCTCTTTATTGACGAAACATCACGATAGACATTCACTGTACGTGAATAAGCTTTTTGTGTTAATGAAATTGGTTCCATGTAACTGAAGTACTGTTCATAAATATTACAAGTATTGTTTTGTAATATACAATGTTCTATTGGCTAAAAATAATTGTAAATATTAGTAAATGTATTAATACATTGATTTATAACAAAATATTTCTCTTGTAGACAAATAATATAAAAGAAAATATATGTACAGGCAATAATTGAAGCATTGTATGAATATACAGTTCGTCCTTTTCTATTTTACGTTTATATCTAACTATTTGTTCTGTGTCTTTCACGTTCAAGTCCTTTGGCCAGCCACCTTCAGAATGACACATACTACTATCTTTGAACGTTGCAGTATTTGTGTTTACCTAATGATATAACAATATGTAATAATTAATGTAATTATACAAAATACTAGCATGGCTTTATACCTCATGAGCAGAATATGTTTTGCCACATTGAGTTCCATGTGTGGCAGGATCTACATGAATATAATTATTCGTATACCCTATGTGCGGTTTGATATCAACTTCTATTTTTTGGAAATCTGAAAGACTGCATTGTTTTCCAAATTGTATCCGTTTTTTTGTGTAAGCGTATTGTAAATTCATACTTTTTATATACATAGATTAAAATACTGTTTTCAAATATAGGATAATAATCACTATTGTTACTCACAAATTAATACGTTATTTAGCTACTGATATCAAAGCAATTCTTAGTAATATTAGCATTCAGTTGTGTGTGATTGCTTAGATATCTGTGCTTCCCGGTTTCTATAGTAACTAGTAACATAAATGTATAAATTGTTTGCATTAATGTAAAATTCTTTATTTAATAAGGATTTTCAACATTTTTATACATCTGTTCGTACTAAAATTGGAACTTTTGGATTTAGACCCTGGTGAAGAATACAAATCATTTTATATATTTTTACATACTCTGGTTTTGTAAAATCAAAACCCATTACCATACTGGGAAGTAAATCTTCTGAAAGGATTTTGATTAAATCTTTAAAATACTGTATTTGTTGTAATTGTTGAATCATTTCAAAGAACAATAATAATTGTTTCTTGTTTCTGTAACATATACACTGTACCCTTGACATTCCTAAAAATAAAACAAAGTAGAATAGCATACTACTTATATGTATAATGAAGTCGGTGAATTAATGGTACCTTCGAAGTTGTTGGTATAGACAAAATTCCAAATTCCATTTGACATCCATTCCGACATATCAAAGTTATTATGAAATAATATTTCTTGTATATTTGATTTCCAAATATGTAGATTAATACTTTTTTTTGCATCATACATTTTCCACATACAATTCAATTCGGTGTACACTTTTTTAATATTAACCAAATTAGATATTGTTATTTCTTCGACGAATAGATTTTTAAATAAAGATATAAATTTAGTTAATAATGATGCTTCTTCATGAGTCTTTTCTATTAACTTGTCTTGTACAATTTTATCCTACAATACATACATATGTGTTTGTGTGTACATATAAATATAGGGTGTTTCAGAAATAGATGTAAATATTGTAGAAATTGAATCTACACGCTAAAATAACCAGAATTAGAAATTTTAGCGCGTAGATACATAGGTACATATATATATATATATCTTTTTCTATTTCATTACTATTCTATGAATCGCTTACCATTTTATTAAATTCTATTAAAAATATATTGACCATTTTTTGTCGTTTTCCATTATCAATCGATTTTTCTGAAAATTCATTGTTTAAATATGTATGATATGTTTTCAATGATTTAATAATTTCTCCAGGAATATTAAATGCATTTAAACTGTCTACAACATCCATAGTAATAAAACTTTGTTCATATTTAACATGTGATGCTACATTTCCATGCAATGGACACATTGCACTGTCCGCATTAGAAAGTGTATAATTATTTGATTCGGATGACACTTTATGTATTAGATTTTTTAATTCATTAGTGGATGTTGATGTAGATTTATTGTCAATTTCCATACCCTTCACCTATACATAAAACAATTACGTGAAATAACTAAATTATGATAAAAACTTATACTCCATAAAATTATATTACCTTTTTTATGGAACTACTAAGTTTCGAATTATTTTCCAATTTATGATTGGTATTTTTAAGTTTCTTAATTTCCTTTATGTTTTTAATGTTACGTTTATTTCTTACAAGAAAATTTGTATTTCGCGTTGATTCTTTTGTATTCGTTATAGATTGTTTATTATCATTCTTTGTTTTTTCGTTATTTTTAATTGTATTCTTTTTTTCGATGGAACGCAATTTATTGTTGCTCACGCGTAAATTTTGTAGTCTTTTTATTTCTTCATCGTCTAATTTGATTATAATCATGAATTCGATTGAATAATACATATATTATTTTTAATAAATATTTACCAATTGCACGAGGATCATAAATTTCAGATACAGTAGGCTGCTTGAAAAGTTTCTCTTCTTTTGTTACTTTCAGAGATATCTTTTCTCGTAACTGCTGTGTCTGTAGTAATGCTCTACTAATTCCTGCAGCAATTTCTTCAACGCCATTTTCAGACTTTCAAGCAAGAAAACATAAATTAAACAGTTTATTATAAAAAAATATATAAAAAGATTATTAGTTGTCTTACTTTAGAACAAATACAAGCATTGTTACTGATATCCTGTTTAGTAATAATTTCCTTATGCCACGGTTTTAAACAGAATATTGCTTCATTACAATTTGACTGTAACACATTCTTTACTTCTTCTGTAAATATCAATGTCTGGTGTAAAAATTTATTTAGCGCTGAGAAATTGATTATTCGTTCCGTTCTTATGATTAAATCTTGCTGTTTCTGGTAAAAAAAAAGAAGATGTATAAAAAAAAAAACAGTAATTAATAATCTAATACATAACATACAGAGAACGAATACAAAGAATTAATCATGTGTCACTCAAAGTGTTAACTGTGCTCCTTATTATATGTATCATACAATTACAATATCTTCGATAATTTTCTTTGATACATGTGTCAACTTTTGTCAATATAATCATTACCAAACAAAGCTAATGTTATTTAGGGTTATTGTTTCATGGAAATTAAATAAATATGAATCTATAGAATAATATATATGAAAATATATATTAGAATGATACATAATACAGGCTTAAGAATATTTTATTTTCCATCTCTATCACTGATAATTCCATACCTAAAATTTTCATTTATAAAATTTTTATTCAGTCTAACTTAAGGAAACACTAAAATTGTGTCTAACTTAAATGTTCACAAAACGATCATATAGATCATTTTAAATGCTGTAATGGAAATGTATTTATGAATCATAAATTTTAGTAAAATGACATTTCAGAATGTCTACTTTTACCATTAAAAGGACAACAACTTCTAGTATATGTGTGTTGTGTGTTACACGCGCGCAAGTGTGTATATATGAAATAAAAAAAACAAAATTTTCTTATAAAAATAAAATGCGATTCATAATTATGCGGGAGTCTTAGCTTAATAATTCTTCACAAATTATATCTTTATACATCAATATCACGAGTAAAAGTATTGTATGTATACACTGCAGTTTTTAAAGGGTGCAAAGTTTCAGTAAAAAGACGTACGAGCTTTACGATTAGCGTGATTGCTCCGCTCCTAAATTATGTTTTTTATATATAAATAATTTTCACATCTCGTATTCATATTAAATGTATTTTAAATCTAACATATATAAAATAAACTTTTCTTCCAATTATATGCAATATATCACTTTGGATAGTTATACAAAGCATATATCATAAACAAATTATGTAAATCGTTTTATATGTACTTTACAGAGATAACTTGTTGGTTAAGCAGTCTGATTGTAATATAATAGCGCTACTTCAATTCACAAGCATTGTTATTATCAGACAATCACAACTACGTATCAAGATAGAGTTAGATAGAGCCATAGTGAGCGACATTGGCGTACACGTAGACTCAAAGTATTAATTATGAATAAAACAAAAAAATTCTCTGACATTTCATAATAGGATTTCGATAAATTCTACGCAATAATAATTGTCAAGAACAAATACTTACAGTTCGTATGTGCCTAGCCAACAAATAATCTCTGCACAGTATAGGACAAGTTATCTGAGACTTGAATTACAAATTGTATTTGGTGATACATTTCCATCCACGAATCTTTTTCACTATCACCAATATGATATTTATAACTCCAATCTTAAGTAACTCGCCTTGTATAAATATATGAACAACCCCTGTATAAAACTGCAAGTAAACCCTTAATTGTTAATTGTACACTTTTAAAAACTGATTTATAAACGTAAGTCTGAAAGTAACAAAATGAAGATGAATGATTTAAAAGTCTTCTATAAATTAGTATCTGTTAAGTAGATTTACGAAGTTTATCAACTGCAAATAGAAGTGGGAAATTATTTGATTTACTCCTTAATGATCATAGTTTATAATTCATCTTTTCTTGGCACATCATCGTCTTCATCTTCCTCTTGAGTCTGTAATAATATAAATTTAGATTTGTCAATTGAAACAAGATAATTGTTATAGATTAAAATCCATTGGCATTAACGATCGAAAAAGAATAAAATATCAATAGGTTAAAATATGAATGTATACAAACTTCTTTTGCAGCTTCACCATAAGCACCATTAGTATCAATAAATTTGGAAAGTCCTTCAAGTGTTCTTTCACCATTGTATTGAACAGCCTAAATATTTATTTTATAAATATTATTAACGTTCGAACAGTGATTAGAAACTCGGTTGATATTAAATCTGAGACACTTACTTCGTTAGTTTCTTTTTTATAAAGCATAATTGTAGGAAAATTCTGAATTGTCAAATCTTCTAATTCATTTGCAACAGCATCCATTTTTGCTATGACTATATCTTCTTTGTCTTTGTATTTCTCTCCAAGCTGGAAGTATATGAAATTATATTTAAAAATTTGGACTAAAAGCTTTTGCAACTTTTAATAACATAAAATAATTATAAAACATACTGCTTCATAAATAGGAACCAGATTTTGGCAGTGTTCACACCACGGAGCATAAAAATCGATTACAACGTTCTTCTCTTTGTCATGTGCAACTTCATGGAAGTTAGAACTAACAAGAACTTTCACAGGGTATTTATCCCAATCCTCAGGCAAATCTTGTAAAAACAAATGGGTTTTCAATTTGCCTTCAACGTATGCTGTTATGAATTCCAAAATATTTTCACTGGTTATTTCTGGCTTTTCCGGTTTATACTTTGGCATTTTCTGTTCAAACTTTATGATACGCATAACAGGTACTTCCTCTTTCTTTATACCAAAGAATTCTAAGATACGTTCATGATCAAACTCATCAACATTAATTGTAACAAATATGACCTGTAAATATATACATATATACATTGTAATATTGTATTAATATCTTTCATGAAGATTAGTATACTAATATTTAATATATTATTTATATGCATGATTCATCATGCGTATACATACCTCTCCACGGAATTTCTTTGCTGGTTCCTTCAATTTTTCTACATACTCATCATAATGACCAGCTTCTTTACTAAGGAACAAGAGAAAATGGCTTTTAATATTGCCACTGAAGATCTTCTGTGCACTATCTTGATTGAAATCAACGACTAAAGGCAGTGAATGCACAAAGATGAAGTTTTGTAATTTCATAAAATCAAATTCATCGTTAAATTCATTTTCGCCCTCATCGAACTAAGACAAATATTAATTCAGTAAAGTATAATATATTAGTAATATATATATATATATAAAAAACATAGAATTAACTATTAATCATATACCTTTTTGAATAGAATAACTTTTCTATCTTCTGCTTTATTTTCATTGAATATTTCTTCGCTACTACTTATACCAAATACATGATCGTCGTTAGCATTTCCAACTTCCAAAAATACTTTTGCTGGTTCTGAGTTTACATCCTAATATGATGGTAAAATAAACATATACCTTACTCGTATTAAAACAATTCGTGAACTATGGTTTTAAGCAAAATATATAAAATATAATGCACCTTAAAGAATCCTATAATTACAACATCGTACGATTCGATGAATGCTACAGTTTCCTTAACCGTTGTTAAAGTTTTAACAGCTGAACCTGACTTTTTCGTTACCCACATTACAATATTATCTGCTTGACGATTACCAGTGTAATCGATAACAGAACCTTTACGATAGAATTTAAGAGTCGGATATCCTTCGAGTTGATGTTCTTCAGCTAATTCTGTTTCCACGGTAGCATCAACTTTAGCTAATTTTACAGAGGAACCAGCTTCTTGTAACTTCTTTGCTGCTTTGGCATATTCAGGAGCCAGAGCCTTACAATGCCCGCACCATGGGGCATCTAAATATTGATGGAAATAAAAAGATTTCAATCATAATCAGTCTATCGCTGGAAAATTTAATATTAATTTAATAGATACGGACTATGTAAAATACAAGTTATTAGACATTTACGATGATATCAAGGTTTCTCAAAATATTAAATGAAATCTTGAAATTATTATATTTCAATCAAACTGTAAAAATAGGAAACTGATACAGGTATTACTTCTTTTTACAAAATTAATTTGTAAATTTTTAAATTTAAATAATTTATTATTAAGATAAATCCTATTTGCAACATTTTAATTTGAAATTATTAATCATGAAATAGAAATAATGTCAACAAGTGGTGTTAATCTTAGAAACCGGCATCCAAATGGTGACGTGTAAAACCTGAGCATCTGGATCAACTTCAGTCAGACTTTTGGGTGTATTGTACAGAAATAACAAATGAAATTATGAATATACAAGTACAATTTAAAGAATCTGTTACGACAAATATGATCTGTTACTTACAGAATTCGACAAGCAGATATTCATTTTGTTCAATAGCCTCCTTAAAATTATCTTTCGTAAGCACTAAAACCGCATCTTCGGTCTCGATTTTTGCAAGAGCAGCAGCGAAGGAAAAAATCACTAAAAAGGCTAACGCTAAGAGCTTCATTTTTCGAACGAAGATGAGTTTATTGCCTGCTGATTTATGCCACGATACCTAAGAAAGTCTGATTGAATCGGAAAACAGTAAACCTGCCGTTTTAGTATCGAGATCAAAGGCACTCAACGCGACTCGTTGAGGAACACGAACAAAGTGATGAAGGACAATGATGTAGAGAACTATACAGTTGGTAGATCGTGGTTAATGCGTGGCATCACATTCATCGTGGGAGCTGCTAATTGGTCAATGCATATTCAAGATTGTTCAAGATTCTGGTAGGATGTTAATATGATGTTACTGTAATAAGGTTCTAGATATCATGTTTTTTAATGATTATACAATTTTCTTATTTCCTGTACTTTACATTATTTCAAATACCATTTATTATTACGAGTACCAATCAATAATCTAATGGTTAAATATTGGCGGTTCTTTTTATTATAAAATGATTTTTTTTTTATCAAAGAATAATATATAGAAATATAAAAATGTTCGTTATCTAATAATATATATATACACATGTAAAGAATTGGATATTAAGTATATAATATCTAATTTACTTTTAATTAAACTACGTAGATCATTTATCTCAAATTTAATTAAATTCCTAATTCTCTAATACTTAAATGTTTAAATATATTTTAACACATGTAACATAAACATTTTGTATAATATCTCAGATTTGTTTGTTTGTATGTATATAATCAATTTCAAATAATTGAAATAGTATTAGATAGTTTAAATATTTCAATGGGAAACACAATGACTTAAAATTGAAATTAATATTTTTTGTTATAAGTATCTGATGGATTTATATATATGTTTTCGATGAAACATCGAAACGCAAACGAACATTTCAAATAAAGTTTGTAATAATATTTTTGATATGTATTGTGTAACGTAGTAATAGTTTGTTATCTCTTAAAATTGAATTTTAAAACTTGAAATAAAATGTAATTTTGAAATTTGTCGATGATGCGAATATTGTAATGTGCAATAGTATATTACATAAGTTCAGTTAAAATATAGACTCTTCAAATGAATGAATAACTCGAAGTTTCGTCACGCGTAGATACTAGTAAGTAGATAGTACACTGGTTTATATTTCAGTAATTTTTCGATCTCAATTAAGTATGTTTTATAAACAGTAATTTTATTTAGTGATACTTTTATGTTTTACGCACGCAAACATGTGTCATTTGTGTGATCGATAAATTATATATATTTTTTATAATCAATAAAGCTCGACCACCAATTATTAATGAGAATAATGTCATTGTCATATACTTCGAATTAGGTGTCAAAGTAGTAGTCGTTTAATTTAATTTTTTACTTCAACAAAATCATTATTATTGAATACTATTTTTGTTTTACTTAGAAGTGAGCGATAGAAAGTACATTTCGCGTAATGTAATAATAAAAAGAATATTGGAAATATAAAAAATTTGTATAGAATAGTGAAGTTTCATTACCAGAATGTCATTATATACAGTAACATCAGAAATATTCACAGAAAATCAGAATTCTTCTGTAGTATTTAAAAATGGCAGTAAGTTTACTTCTTAATTTAAGTATTTTTTTGTATAATACTGTAATATATCTATTAATCAATATATTTGTTTATTTGATTTTGTTGCACTTTTCAGATGCAATATCCAGTTTTGTTTTCAAGTGTCCGTCCTACATGATTAAACCAAAATCTACCAACAGTAATATTATACAAGACAACGACGATGATTTAGATATAGACAGACAAGAAGAAGGAAGATTATTAATAGGTATAATTGAATTTCTAATTAATTATATAATGTCTGAAATCATTTTTGAATATATAAAACCATGTATTAATGTATATTTTTAGAACATCGTGTATCTACACAGCTGCAGCACGTTGGACTGCAAGTATGGCGAGGTGCCTTGTTACTAGCCGATTACATTTTGTCTAATCCTGATTTATTTCAAAATAAAGTAGTTTTAGAATTAGGTGCAGGAGTTGGTTTAACTAGCATAGTAGTAAGTTTCTTGGCCAAGGAAGTAATATGTACAGGTAATAAGTCACTTTTAACATTATGAAAATTATGTACCATTTGTCTATATTAAATATTAACAGATTTTCTGTTCTTTAGATGTTGATATAGGAGAAATATTAAAAATAATACGTAGAAATTTTATCAGAAATACTGTTTACATTAAATCCAAAATTTATATTAAAGAATTGAATTTTTTAAATTTAAATTGGCCTACGTTTTATACGAAAAGAATTGATGAAGCAACTGTTATTTTAGCAGCTGATGGTAAATTGTAATCTTACATAAAAAGTATAAAACTGATGTACAAGTTATTAATAATGTTGTATGTTCACAGTAATTTACGATGAAAACATAACAGGAGGGTTTGTTCAAACATTAGAAAAACTGTTAAATTCAAAAATTCAAAAAGTTGTCTATATTGCTTTAGAAAAGAGATATGTATTTACCACAGCCAATATGGATACTACTGCACCAATGTACGAAGATTTTTTAAAATGCATTGAAACACGAAATTTCAACTGGCATATTGAATATGTTAAAATAGACTTTCCACAATATTTCAAATACGATAGAGTGAAACACATGATACTCTTGAAAATAGAAAATAAATTAAATGAAGAACAATTATAGTGTATAATAATTACTAAGAAACAGAACATACATTGGAATCAAGAAATATTTTGAAGGATTGTTAAATAAACAAATTAATATTTATCATGAGATTGGAAGATATTCACAAGAATTTGAAAATGATTGATGATATAACAGGGGAAAGTAATATGCGAGAACTTATTTCCTTACAAGCATGGAAATATATGTGTAATAAATCTAAACTTTGTTAAAAAGTTATCTATTTAACAATGGGAATGATTCTGTATCTGTTTATTATTATTTAAATTAACTACTTGTGTGTATATATGTACATATGTAAATAATGCAATCAATGAAACTAGATACTGAATATTTTACTAATAAAAGTATTTTCATCTACAGTATTAATTTTTATGTAGTAAAATTCCGTTGTTATATGTAATTGCGCCTAGAAATTTATAAAAAAAAGACAATTTGAACAATTTCAAATAAAAATATTTATGATTTATGTCCATGTGTTTATTGTATTTTTTTTATTTTCTTTTTTATTTACAACCTAGCATAAGTATAGTAATATTAATGGACAGTAATTAAAGTCGTTCGAAGAGAACAAAGATTCCTCATAAATGGGTACTTGTTAAGGGCTACATGAGATTAAATAATTTCATCTAATTGAACTATAACAGGGGGGGAAAAAACATCGCGTACTTTCATATGGGAATGTACAAGTTTCTTCGAACGACCATCGGCAGTAGAGATGTGTATATTACACGCAGAAAAATTCATTGTGATACAGTAAATTTTATCCCCAAGTTTATCTGAGAGAACGACAATCAGTGCGAAATTATTTTACTAAATAAAAACCATATAGACGTTTAATACATAGAAATCAATGTGTCTATACAACTTAACGATAGTCACTCTCATATTCAGATTCCCTGGTTTGTAAAGGCACTTCTTTCTACTTATTCCTTACTTTGGAGTAAAACTTACAGCCTCAATTTATTAAATTGAATTTACAAGAAATATTTGAAGTAATCGTACCAAGGTCCCATCATTCAAGAGATTGTGTGATAGTTTTTTTTTTTAATTTTGTATCAACCTCAGATATTAATAAATTTATCCGATTTATTTAATTGATAATGTAAATAAACATTACAAAGAAGGTTTTAACATGTAAAAGAATAATCTATCACCGCTAATTATGAACGTACTAGATTCATCCAGTGCCCTTGGATCACTCCGCAAACAGTAATTACATATAAATTTAATATATTATTTTTCATTTAATGTTTCTTGTTTTGTTTCGGTTTTGTTATTAAAATATTATATTTTACAAATAGTGAAAATTATAATTATAGTATATGAGGCAATACGATTTCTGTACATTACTAAGCAAATAAAAACCTTCAGAAAATGAAAAACAAAATGTCATTGACTAGACCAAAAGAGAATGGGTATGTTATACATTTACGAAATGACTTTCGACTATGTATATTCAGAATTACTTCCTTTTCAATATTCGATCATTTGTTAATTTTAATTAAAATCATGAGTCATTCAAATTCATTTTTACATTAAAACTTTTGAATTCATAAAAAATTGATTTAGTGGCTAGAGCAATGATTAAAGTATTAGCTATAATGTCAATCATTCTAATCGCAATTATATTCTTTGCAACAAATACTGTACAAAAACGTACAATTAGCATAGTAACGCATATATGACGGTTACTAATAACTATTTTCATTTTGGAGTGGTTTTTTTAGTGTGTGTTACCGTTGTTCGGTATTGTATCCAAAACCAACTTTCTTCTATGGTATTCAGTACTTGCACTTTCACTTGCCATTGATTTTCGACGCAAAGGCGTTGTACTTTCAGAAACATGAACTATCGAGTTTGTACTTTTACGCCGCGTAGGTATATCACTGATTTGTCTTTGTCCTATTTCATTTTGATTAGACACTCCATTAGACATCGAGACCATTGTTGAGGTTTTACTGCTAATAGTATTTGTTACACAAACTGTAGAAGCAGTTTTATTTGTACTGCTTTGTATAGATGTAAATGTCCCAGAATTTTTATTAATAGAGCTTTGAATCGCATTACTATGATTTACAGTCTTGTTCGATGATGTTGTTATCATGCTGGCATGTTTACTAACATTATTGTGGATAGACACCGTTGTTTTTACACTTTGTGAATTCGGCGAACCAAGCGGCAAAGAAGTTTTTCGTCTTGCGTTGGAACTTGTCCCATCGATATTAAAGTTTACTTTAGTACCTGTACTAATTTGCTTATTAGTATCCGAAGACGCGTGACAACCTGAATTAATCCATTTCTCGACTTGAGCTTCGTGAGATTTTTGTAAAACTTTTCGAATATCACTGTCCTCCCCTCCTTCTTTCATAATCTCTTGTAATTTTTGAATTGTTTGATATAAAATTACTGGACTGATCAGACCAAAGTCGAACAAACTGCACATATGCAAAACAAAATTACGATATAAATTTTTCATGAGCAATTCCTTTCCTTTAGTCTCTAGAAACATCTGACAAGCCAGCGGTATTTGACAGTCTCCTACATAGCCATATTTCATGACATGTAGATTCCACATTTTCATTAATTCCTTTTCTCCTTCGTTCACATCTGTGAAATCGTCAATCATCATCATCGTTTTTGTTTGCAACCACTTTGGATCGTTCTCGCCCTCGGAATCTATATCCATTTCTTTTGGATATATGGGTAAACACGTGACAGTATGGTGATACAACCTACAAGAATTTTCATTAAATATACTGCATTGTATAACAACGGATGGCATTTGCATTTCATAACTGAACATTGTACCTATTGTGTCCTGTAATGTAAGGTCTTTGGCTTTCGAACTCATTTTCATCAAGTTCCAGAAACTCGGAGAGGCTTGGTTTAGTCCTTTTTGGCCGGCATACCAAAATATTTGTCACACTTGTGCGCCTTGTTGGGCCTGTCCTTGAGAAAGCTACGCTAGAAGGTTGTGAAATCAATTCATGGGGACTACCTGCGTATGAACCATCATAGCATTCGTTTATTGCTACATCTATACGAGCACCTTGTGGAATCGGCTATTGAAATAAATGTTATTTATATTATGATATTCGAATGTTACAAAAATATGATATTTGAAACAAGTACTTACCACATACGTGAATGTAAATCGCGAATGACATAATTTCAAGTGCTTTAAAAGAGAATAAAGTTTGCCGCAGTCTAAAGAGCACCAAGGACAATGTAAATCCTCGCAGGCTTCCGTTTGTTGACGACTATTATTATTATATAGAAATTGATAAACTATTTGCTGTGTACCCATTGAGGTGTCTGTCTTTTCGTTAGCTGTTGTCATTCTTGAAGAATTAAGTGGACTAGCTGTTGGCAGTGTACTATTATGATTACTATTATGATTATTATTATTATTGTTATTGTTGTTGTTGTTATTATGATGATTATTATTATTGGTACTACTATTATTGTTATTTGTGGAAGAACGTTCTAGACCAGCTGAAATTATCAAACGAAATATTAATTTTATGCTCTTTATGTTATTAAATTTATACGAAACGTAGAAAGCTTACTGTTTCCAGATCGATTTTCTTTGTTATCGCCGCTTGGTACTGGATGTATCGGAGCTGGTCTATCTACCAAACCATTACTCGGTTCAGTTGTCCAATTAAGTCTAAATTTTAATGTCGGTCCTTTGCTGAATACTTCAAAAGGACCGCATTCTTTGATGTCAGGTACAGACTCCCAAGAGCTGTGTTTCTTTGGGCTAGATCGAACATTGGTTTGTACTTCCTGTAAACCTAATTCATAATCTCCGTCTGTTAATAAACATCGATTATGTTTATCGTACACTATGAGTTCAGAACCATACAATTTTACTTCTTCCCCTCCAGTTTTAATTGAACCAGTGGAGGATTTACGACGCTTCTGAGCTGGTTCTGAAAACAAAACAAATTAATGTTATTATCGTACAATTTAAAAATTATTTTTTAACAAAAGTCATTTACCAACCATCTAAATCACAGTTATGTATAAGGCAGCCAGTATTGGATGTACAATAAACTCTAAGTAAAAGCATGTAAGTCTTTGCTACGTGGCCATTGTTTAAGCTGAAGGACTCGTTAGGTATGGATATAGTAGGTGCTTTTGGCGGAGGTTGATTTTCACAGGGATTAATTGGAACTTCGCTCGTACCAACAGAAACCTGTAACAGAAACAATTAAATATTTATATACACTCAGGAATTAATTTGATCTATTTTATTTCTGATTAATCAAAAAAGGAATTCAGAAAATTATACTTACCTGCATAATTGGCGAACTCACATCCTTTCGTTTCTTATGACAAATTTTCAATAATAATGTTTCTACTTTTACAGGATCCTGTGGTGCTTCAGCTGTAATATCATTACCATGATTATTTAAAAAAATTACATTGATTAAATTAATTCTTAACTATATAAATTAATATAAAACTTATTTCTTTTATGTAAATTTACCTTTTTTATCATAAAAACCTAGAAAAGTAAGAGTCATATATCCACGGACACCTGGATTCTCCGCTTGATTATTTTTTGACATTAACTTTTCCAATATCATGTCAATTTTAAATCCCCGTCGAGATTTATGGCTTCTAGACATACGTTGCTTCATGTAAGTTAAATTTCTATATAGAAATATTGGCTAAAAAGAATATGGTATATTTTTACATAATTGAGTATGTATTCATTAATATACACGTGCAAAAATATAACGGGCGCGAAACATAATAAAACAAATATGGTTTTTGTAACTAAAATATAAAATAAATTTTTATACCTACCGTTTTTATGTATCAAAGACAAATATAAAAAGTTTTAAAACATACTTTTACGATCTTTGTTATGATTCATTATATTACACAAACGTACACAAACACACTACTGTAGCTCATAACATGTTTTCTATGACAACACAAGAAAAGTTCACTTGATTGTTGACAGAAAGATGTATATCAAATACATATCCATTCACCATATTTATATGTACTTATTGTTTTACTTTTATCTATTATGCATTTTTTATTTTCTATTATTATTGAATATTAAAATATTCAGTTAACACTTTGAGGACAAAACTGAACTATAAATAATTAATAATTTAAATAAAACTCAGGTCAGAAATTAGTTTGTTTTTTACTCACTGAAATTTGGTTTCTTGTACGTAGAAATCGATAAATTTGGGTTGGTTCTGAAAAATGATAGAAACACATTATGAGACAAAAATTAAAAAAAATAAAATTTTTGAATACTAACTTTGAAAATATAGGTACCAAAATTACATTATATAAGAGTGGAAATATAGTTTAATAAAATTTCCCTAGATGGCACAAAGGTTGATGTCATTCTCAAAAGTGAAAGAATGCATGAAGAAGCTTAAAAGGGAGAGTTTGAGATAGCCAAAAACGATCTTTTCCACGGTTTAAAAGAGAAATGATGATTTGGTTATTCTCGTTTTTTTTATGAGACACCTGCAAGCTTTTGTTACGCATAAAAGCAGGATAAACCTCTCTGATCTCTTTTTTATTTAACACAATATGAACAAAATATTTTTAGGCTACAGTTGGATAACAAAAAATTGAATATAACTTGTGATTCAAATTTTAATAACAAATTTATGAATAGCATAAAAACTTGACACTAGAAACCATGCAAAATTTTATCATAAAAATATCATTAATGAAACGAAAATTTAGCAATATCAACATAGGTGTGTGTATCAAGATAACATTTTAAACATTACAAAGTATGTCATACTTTTATATCACTTTTTGTAGTATGAGACTATTAGTTTAAAAATGTTTTATATCTCAACAAAAATTTGTAAGCATAGTTGCAAATAAATTTAAACTACTTTTTAATTAAAAACAACTAAAATTAATATGAATTTTTCAAACAGATAGTACATTTGGTCCTGGCAAAAGAATGACAGGTGTCCCATGCGGATTAAAGCAAAGGAGGGAACGAAAAGGAACCGACGCGCGCTTCGGCGCTCGGTACGTTTTCAACAAATGGGGTTATGTACGATCACTTTCAACATTTACAGCAAACAACCACGAAAGAAGGAGATCGTTGACTACTCAGACTTTGAGATCCTAAATGTTAATAATTTTCAGGTCACGGCAGTATATATAAAAGAGAAACGATAATTGTAGGTTCTTACTTTCGAAGGCCTGTAGGAATAGCTCATGATCTGCTTGTATTTGATCCATCCGAGGACCCTTCTGGCCATCTAATTCTTTCTCCCGCTTTTTCGGCGGCATTTTCGCGCGATTCGTTGTCGAATATTCCACGGAAACTCACTTTCGTCACGTGAAAATACAATGACAACACCCGCCCCGCGCGAAATCTGCGGCGCTTAGCCTGTAACTAAAGCGCACTCTTATATCGTTATTGGTAACTAAAACGGACTAATTTTTCATTATCGGGATATATCGGCGGCAAATGTAAATAATATATTTGCCGTTGCATATACACATAAATATATTATTTAGTCACTGCTTAAATTTCATTCAGACTAGTTAATACTACATGTAATCGAAAATATATTAAGTAATTGCCGTAAAGAATTTTTATTGAATGATAGTATATTTTTATAAATGCAACGCATTATTAACTTCTCTAAAAGAAAAAGAATTGTCGCATGCATTATAAAAAAAATGCATATATTTAAAATAAATAATTATTAAATTTAGAAATGTTGCATACATTTTAGATTAATTTAAGAGAAGTGCATATATGTTTCTGCATTCTTTCAGCATTTTCGATAGTTGTACTTTGTTACAAAACAACAAAATACTCACAAACTAAACAAGAAATACATTTTTTATATAAACAAATAGACCGTCATCTGGTCAGACTCTCATTGGTCCATCATTTCGACACGCCAGGGATGTACATATGTAGGTCGAACATATGGTAGATCGAGAAATGGAAAGACGCGTCAAATAATTGTAAAATTGATGATAAAACTATCGTTAAAAGATTGTTTAAAAGTTAAAGTCCTTAAAAGGAACTAAAAATAATGACTATTTATATATGCGTATAAACAATACTTGTAAAAGTTTTGTTGTTTCTATTCAAGATACAATCATCTGATAATTATGTTTTTACCACTGATCTCTATACTTACGCATATAGAGATCTGTGGCAACAGTACACAACAGCAACAGGTGAAATAGATCAGGGTATTTAAAGTAACTACATCAATATTATCATTTATTACGTAAAACTGATGTCCTACGTAATTATTTCAACATTTCTTCTTGCTTTATCTTCTTCGTTATGCTTTTTATTAATTTTTAAAGAAACAAAACAGAGGTCCATACAACACCCGTTTTCGTTCAAACAAAGCACTTCACTGACACCGTTTTTGACGTGCATGCGCGAAAAAACCGGCCTGTTTGCAACGACAACACAAACCTGGCCCGTGTGCAGAAACGACGCGTTAATGAGCTACACGTTTTCGATAACATATTTACGTTTATGTAGAAATATTGAAAAGAAACAGTAAATTGAAAAAAATTAAATTATTACATACATTAATGCAAATGAACTGCATCTTATGATTTTTTATTATAGTATGAAATAAAACAATCTTAACATTCAATGCAATTTAAATTATAACCTTTGTCTAATTTAGTTTGCGATAAGATGCACCGTAACATACTTCGCACACTAAATATCCAATTTGTACAAAAACGATTTTTCAAGAGGGATCAAGTAAGAGTTAGATTTGCACCTAGTCCAACTGGTATGTAACATTATTATTAATCTGTATAATTTCATATAAAATAATATAAACACAAAAATATGTATAGTGTTTTATTTTTTTTATTTTATTGCTGTAACATATATATATTAAATATTAATTTCTTTTAAAGCGAACAGCATTATTCATACATAATATAAAATATTACAGGTTTAATGCACTTAGGAGGTTTACGAACTGCATTATATAATTATTTATTTGCTCGTGCGAATAACGGTACATTTATCTTACGAATTGAAGATACCGATCAGACCAGATGTGTACCTGAAGCAATAGAAAAAATACAGAATGATTTATTATGGTCTGGAATTATATCCGACGAAGATCCAATAAGAGGTGGGCCCAGTGGGCCGTATATACAATCAAAAAGACTTGAGATATATAAGTATGATAAACTCTCCTTATTTAAATTTACATAATCCTGGAATTTTTAAGTACAAAGATCTTTTCTTATTAAGACAATAAATTTCTAGATTTAAAATTAATATCATAATGCATTAAAGAGAGTCTGAATTTAAATTTATATTAAATTACAGAGAACAAGTACTTAAACTTTTAAGTAATCAATCTGCGTATTACTGTTTCTGCACAGAAAGCAGAATGCAGTTATTGCGAAGAGAAGCTTTGAAGTGTAGACATGTCCCTAAATATGATAACAGATGTCGGCATTTAAGTAAAGATGAAGTGAAAGAGAAGCTGGATAAAAATCATCCGTATTGCATTAGATTTAAGGTAACATGAAAGTAGTATCAAACGGTATTATCTTGATTAATTAAATTCTAGAGAGATTTTTTTATCTTATAGTTATCTTCTGTACCAGAACATGTAGATGATATCATATATGGCAAAATAGTTCACGATATTGCGCAAACTGAAGGAGATCCAGTTATCATTAAAGCAGATGGTTATCCAACCTATCATTTTGCAAATGTTGTTGACGATCATTTAATGGAAATATCCCACGTTTTACGAGGAATTGAATGGCAGATATCTACACCTAAGCACATAATGATGTATAAGTACGGGCATTTAAAGTTGCTATTAATAGTATTAAACATAGAACAATAATAATATGGGGGTCATTCAATGTGGAATAATGTTTTAAATTTTGCTCGAATATATTATATATATTTATAATATATTTCGATAAATTATAACTGTTGAATTAACAATCAAATAAGAATGAACTTTCGGACGCTTTCGAATGTAAGTATATAAACAGAAGTAATTTACATTATTACAGAGCATTTAATTGGACACCACCTGTATATGGGCATTTACCTTTAATATTAAATTCCAATGGTACAAAATTATCAAAGAGGCAAAATGATGTACAAATTGAGTCACTCAGAAAAGACGGCATTTTTCCATTAGCAGTTTTAAATTATATTATACATGCTGGTGGTGGATTTGATAACAAAGGAGGGGCTGAATATATTCAAAGTTACGAAGAATTGATCAAACAAGTAAATGTTCTTCAATTTTAAGGTTTTATTGTAATAAACCAACGATTTAAATTAATTATATTACATTGTTTTAACATATTGTACTTATATTGTTTTAGTTTGATGTTTCGAAAATAAAAGTGAATTCTAATAAACTTTTACCTGAAAAATTATTACAATTTAATAAATTGGAAATATCCAAACTGATAGCAAATGACAAAAATAAGAAATTTTTAGTTGAAAGAATTAGAAGACTAGTCATAGAGGCATTTCCAGACAGGTATGTATTTTTTTTTTTAATATATTTATAGAAACGTTTGTTACTTAAAGTTTTCATGATATTCTAACTATTGCTTTAGGAAAAATAATGCAGGTTTACAATTGGATGAACATCATATAATGACAGTACTAAAATGGGGACAAGATAGAATATATAAATTAAGCGATCTAGTGACTCCAAATTTTGCATTTTTATGGGTTATACCGTCTTCACCAGTAAACGTTACAGAATCGGGATGTTTAGGTATGATTGACATTTATAAAATGCTTTCGTATACATAATTAAAATCATTGTTTTCCACTATAGATGTGCTTAAAATAATAAATATGAAATTAAGCGAAACTGACAGTCAAAATTATAATAAGACGTCAATTAATAGTTACCTTAAAGAATTAGCTAACGAACATAAGATTCCAATTGCGACGCTAATGACTCTATTACGTGGTATTCTTAGCGGTTTAAAGGTAAATATGAAATTTCAGAGTTGCACTTTAGAGATTTAACATCATTTTATATAATATATATTGTTATATTTTAGGAAGGTCCACCTGTAGGTGAGATGATGGAGATTTTAGGGAAAGATACTACATTATTAAGAATAAACCGTTTTATTTCTTAAGGCTAATCCTGTGATCAAATACATTTGTAAGTTTATAATTTATATTAAATTTTTAAATTAAGTATATTAAGCATATATTTAATATATTTAATAAATAAAATAAATTCGATATATGTAATTTTAACTACACAATAACGTATAAAGTTTAGACATCTAGTCACTTTTTTAATTATATATAAAGTATTTATCTTGTATAAATTGATAATAAATTATTGAGCCGATTACTTTTATATATAATAATCATATACAGGGTAACAAATTGTATTTTCAAAACTATTAAATTTAAGAATGTTTTTTATTCTTAATATTGCGTGTGTGTATATTGAATACAATGTATATACTTTTATATGTATAAATTGTTTAGGATATCTCAAAAGTGCACTATTGTATTTCAGGGGTGAATCTACACACTAAAATAAATAAAAACATGTAATATGTAAATATGTCTTACATATTTTCATTTTCAACTTATGGATTATTAAAGAAAATGTTTCTACTACCCGTCTCGTGTTTTTTTCAGAAACCTATAAACGAGCAAATCAAGTAGAACACTCCGTTTGAATACGTATGATTTATAAATGAACTTAAAAATATATCATTGGATAAGAATAAAAATAAAAAGGTCCAAGTAGAAATTGAATAAATCGTTCCGAAAACAATTTGCTGCTTGTTCGAATAAAATTTTGAGACTTTTCAATTAAAACCTTTAATCACATGCTTAAAATCATAATTTAAAACTACATATAACGAGTATGTTGACATTTAAATGCAGTATTCACTCAAAATATGAATATAGAGTACACAAGTTTCACTACGTTTGTGAAGTAAATTTGTATGTAAGTTATATAAATATAATAACTATTACTACATTGTTAACACCACGTTAAATTGTTGTAAATAGTAACAATATAATATAGTATATCATTATACAGAGTGTCGTCATTTATCACAGCTTAAGTACTTTATAAACTTAAAATAAGAGTGATATTCAAATATAATAATTAATTTGAACCCATTTTTCTGCTATTATTTCTTATACAGTTTTCATAACATTCTTCATCTATTTTCTGTCTATTCTTTAATTTTTTAACTTTAACTCAAATATACTTTAACATTTCATATTATGGAAAAACATAATGTGTTATCTTTTAGTTCGGACAATGATATCAGAAATAGAATCAGATTAAGTATAGCGAAATAGTTAGCAAAAAATATACTGTTTGTCTGCACGAAGCTGGTCAACGAGTATTTACATCTCCACTATGGTTTACATACATGTTTATGCTATTGGAAAATTGTAAACTAAAGTGTGGATGTAAACACTCGTCAGCCTTCTTCTGGCGGCCAGATAGTATTTATTTCTGCATTTATAGTTTACCATTATTTCATATTTTCATATCAATTCTATTATAACTTACAAATATTTATTATGTATATATAATATGTATTAATATAGTTTATTAAAATATTCCACAATAGTCGAGTGTTGAACATAGAGATTACAATATTTAATTTGTTGTATTAATATTTTTCATTTTTTAAATATTTCATTTAGTAAAGAATGTTTTTCATAATACTACACTAAATTATTTAATTATTACATATTAAGTAAGTAAGGAACAGCAAAGCTCCTTAAAAAAAGGAACGAAAATGGAGTTTATTTAGTGTGATAGTATTTTTTTCCATAATTTAAACAGTTGTGATTTTAGAATTAAAATTATTTATTTTTTTAGAATAGGATTATATTACGACTCGCTTGATTTAAATATTTTCTTCATTCATACATTTTTGAATATTTAAAGTTTAATAATAATAAGAGTAATGTTATGTAATGTAGTTATTATTTAATATTAACGCCATTATTTCCATATGCACACCCTGCATACATCTTTAATACCTTGTTTTTGTTTATAAAAACAAAATATGATGGATACTGTATCAGAAATTTGATATACAAAACTTGTATGTTGTGTATAAACACCCTGTATGCTTTGTAAAATTCATTTTTAGTTTATCATTCATGGATATATTAGTAACTTATTTGATTTGATTTTATATTTAACATTAATTAACAAAAAATTAAATTTAGAGAAATTACATTAGTAATATACCTTACAAAACAATGGAGTAAGAGACTCTACTTCTCAAAAGTTACTGTTTGAGATTACAAGAAGTTCTAACACCTTCTAAAAGGTATAACACTGATATGTATCTCTCTACAAGTAGAACACTTATAAAATATTATTGATTATGTGAAAAGTAAATTAATTTGAAAGAGACTATTATCAATAATTTCTTTTTTCTACCAATTTCAAATTCCTAAAGTATTCTGTGATATTGGATGTTACTTGTTTAAAGATTTTGTGTCATTGTCTCATTTTCCTTAAATGCAATTATAAAAACTTGAAATTCTCAAGTATCTAATGAGTCTCAAAATGTTGCTGAACTTCTTACTCATTCACTGTTTATCTAGTTTAACTACCAGTCTTAAAGGAATACCTATATGTACATATACATTTGAAGTTTTACTACGAATTACAAATATAAGAGAGAGCTTACTTTAAGAGAAAAGTTAAAAATTAGGAAACTTTCTATAGAACTAACTACAGGAATGAACGAAAAATTTGATCAATGTAACAAAATTATTAAAATAATTAATGGAGAATTTAAATTCTTGGTCCTTTATATTCCACTCAAAAGACACAGATTTAAATTACTAATCAGCAAAGTATATACTGTAATATTTTCGTCTATTATATTTATAACGGAATACGATTTATAATACACCGCGAGTAAAAATTAATCACCCTTGAAACTTGATCAATTAAAAATTTATTTGTTAAAAATACATTGAATCAAGTTCAAAAATATATATTATATATATATATGTAATGAATGTCTCTTTAAAAATCATAATTTACATATAGTTGAATATAATGTGCATAGCATGCAACAGTATTATTTTCAAGACACTCATTAAGAACTCAATTATAATGTGTATGGATATGACTAATTACTAAATTCTTCATGCATCAAACTATGATTCTATTAGAGACATTTATTAAAATGTTTAATATATTATTGAATACTTTGATGATTGTTATACATTTTAATAAAATGTGTATCATGCATTATGTACTTTTCCATGAACTTAATAAATGTTGTTACAATATGTTCCGAGTTATTAATAATTTACCAAATACTTCATATGTTAATATTAAATAACTAACACTGTAGACTGTATTTAATATAATCATTTTGTTTTTATTTTATTATAATATTCATATTTATCATGATAATATAAGAAATATGAACAGAGAAGAAATATGACAACTACCTCAATCTACATAAGAATAGTATCAATCTATTATGAAACTTTTTGTATTTCTATATTTGTTATCTTCGAATATTAATTAAAAATAAATTATATTTAATACTTTCTATAAATAGGTGATACAGTGTTTAGTATTGAATAATAATATAAAAGAATAGAAGTTAAGTAATACTGATAAGAAGATTTGATAAATAGGAACAAAAATTTATATCTTTAAATAAGAACATTTTGTAATTCAAATGCGTATAAGTTTAAAACATAATATATATATACACACACATATATATTGTTTATAAAAAAATGTTTTATACCGCAAAACAATGGAAGGATCTCATACTATTTTGAATTTTTCTTCAGTATAATAAACTTGACAATTGATGTCTTTTAAAAAATATTTTTTTTTACTTTTATGTACTTTAAAAATATTTGTTATCGCTTAAAACATGCATCATAATGGTCATATGGTTTATTCTTCCTGAACATTCTCAAAGATATGAGATGTACAAATATGAAATTACAACTGAATATTTAACATTATGTAATACTGTTACAATATTATTACTTGAATACAACATATAATTTTTGGTATAGTCTTAAATAAATATCACATGCAAATTATTTTTATGATTCACTGTTGCTTACAATATTAAATGTACAATGTGGAATGCAGAATACAATTTTGAAGATAGTATATTATAATATAATGCCTGTTAAGTAAGTACTATCCACATATTCAAGATTAGAAAATCTAAGATAGGCACTTTTGTCCTTGTGGGTTTATATTGGAATGCAAATCTGTATATATCAAAGAATCGATTAACTTTTTTGTGGTATGATTGAGCATCCAGTAACATTTAAAAAGACAAGGTATAACAAATGAAGCACTACATCAAATTGTATAGTTATGAACAGTTTCAAGATTACATTATCGACATTTTATCCTAAAGTTTATATTACAAACAAAGAAAAATTTATGACATCGAGACAGTTTAACTGTTCTCTTTTTACTCTTTAGATTACCACATTGAAACATACAATATTTTTTTTTCTTTCCTTTTGCTAGAAAGTGCACCAGAGTTACTTAAAGAATTTTGTCTTTCATTTAGACCAATAGTATATTAACATATTGATTCATTTTATGTATTGCTCATTAAAAATTTGCTACTTATAAAAGAAATCTGTAACGTGGAACAATTAATATGTACAATTTTATGTTTTAATTTAGAACTTAAAGATACATGCTATGATCTAAGGCTACACAAAATTATAAGTTATTGTATAATGTGCGCAACTATTTTAAGTTATTGATCTCTTTCTTAATAATATTGTTAAATGCTTAGCATCCTATTTACTACTACTGTACATAGATATCCATTTTAAGTCATCCATTTTAAGTCACTATGCCTCTACGAAATCTTTAAAACGTATTTACTCAACACGGTGCGCTTTCTAGGTCAAAATTCGATTTCACACAAACTACCTCTTCTAGTTACTAAAGGCTACAACCATTCTCTCCCCACCAAACATGTGTAAGATATAAAACCCTTAGAAATCAGTTTACAGGATTTCTGTTCCTCGCTAACGTCTAGACGTAACGTCTTTTCGTCGAGTTGTCGCTTGTAACTGAGGGTTGTACATAGAACGTACCGAAATGCATCGTATTTATTAAATTATAATGGGACTTTCACGTTTCTCACCCCGGAATACAATAATACCTTAGTTATTTGGCAATAACTAAAATTCAACATTTTTACGTTATTCTTCAAGTATAAACAAATATAAAAACCGATTAGCCTCTGCAATGTTCTTAACATTAAATATACAATAATAGTTAAAAGTATTTCAATGCTATGTGATTGTATAAAATAACAATAAAAAATATAAATTACATAAAAACACCTGATTTACGTTTTACGTATATTAGATGTTCATAAACTTCCACAAGAACATTCTAACATCTGTGAATTTTTTGTTTTTAAATTTGAATTATATCTACTATTAATTCAATAAATCAATATTTTATGATTATAATTATTACTGTACTAGTAATAATCATAATGTAAAAAAAATATATAAATGTTTATTAGGGTGGCTTCTATTTTTCATGATATTCTAATGTAATTTTTCTAATATAATAGTACAATCGGATTTTAGCTAATATTTTATACAAATTATATTTGTATACATTGGTATCCCATGGAGCGAGGTACCAAACAAATTTCGACCACGACCACCCTAATATTTATTTATACATATCACTTGATATCTAAGTATAGTAGGAAACAAAATTGTAAAAAACAAATAAATTTATAGAGTACGATTAAACGATCAAAAATGAGATCAATGACAAGACGTACACAGTGAATAAATACCATGGTCAAGATAGCAAAATTGGCCCATTACATTAACTTCAATCACTTTTTAATCATGTTAAGTACAACCTCCACTTTTGCTATGCCAACTTGCCCCTTTGTTTGAGAAACAGATATATGTATGTTGATTTTGAACTTTCTATCTCTCAAACGTAACAAGTGAAGCAAACCTGGAATAACAAAATGGTACGGTGAGGATAGTTTCTTAGTAACTATGAGATGTTAATTGATTAAAGTATAGCCGACAGCAGGACACTTTTTTCAAAATGGATAATATAATATAAAATAACATAGCAAGATACTGTAATATCATAATATACATTAAATTTGTAAAGAGACATATACATACATACAACAGGCATCCATACATGTGCTAGAACGCTCGAGTATGTTGTACATACACCCATATACAATTGTATATGTATACATACAACAGATACACGTATATATATACAACTACTCAGCATAATATGCTAGTACACAACAGTAGCAGATACGCAACAACACTACATACACGCATGCGAAAGAGACCTGGGTATCGGTGTATTGTACCTGCCTCGGACTGCAAAGCAATCAAATCCTGAATAAAAAAAATCTCCTACTTAATATAACCTTGACTTCTACTACTGTACTTTAAAGTGTGATTGAGAGGAGGGGGCATACAGCCAAAAGCAGGTACTTTTATAGCGAGGCGCTGAACCTCATAGGCAGTACTGATAGAAAATCTTTGAAAGATAACGATTGTTTTTCTTGCATGGAAGGTATAATGCGAAGGTTTAAAGTTTACAGGAATTATTAATTTAAACCAGGTACTAAACTACCAAAGTATTTGAAAACATCGTGCTAAGCTGTAATATAGAATATGTCCTAAGTTAATCAGGGTAAGTCGAATACCAGAACTGTCCAAGATATATTGTATAATTATAAGATGCTATAAATTTAAATTATCAACTGTTTTTGTTCAGATGTCTTTACACTTATATAACAAAGTATTTTGCATTTGTTTTTAATTTTTAATTATACCCATACACTTCTTATGCAACAAATGGATTTATTTCATTAGTTTGTGTATAAAAGTATCAAGTAATATAATCTAATGTTATCAGTACCCATATTCGACTTCAACCTGTCTTTTCAGGTCATGTTCGATATTACAAGGTAGTTCTAGACTTTCAAGTAACCGATTATCTCGTGAATTATTGGCATTAACTAGTATTAAACTGTATTGGCCATTCAAAATCACTTTCTCAACTGTGAATCGCGTCAGATATTATTCCTACTTTTTCGTTAAATCAGCTTGTCCCGCTGATGGAAGACAAGAAGAGTGTATCTGTCGGTTTGTATGAAGAGACAAGAGATCAAACAGCGAGTAGCCAAATAGAATAATAAATACAACTCTTCAGACCATTGAGCAGCCAATCGATTCTAATTGTTCCTGATAACTACGCCTATTCAGAGCAGCCTTGGCCTACTTCACATTGCCTAAATGTGTTACCTAATTGTATTTGTCTTATTCCTATCCATGTCATCTGTCCTTTCCATGTGCTCTCAGTGCGAACAACCCGAACAGCTCATTTTGTGCTATTGCTTTCTTTCCTTATCCAAGTCGCGCTTATACTCTTTCTTCTGAATCTCTCCTCAAGAGGCAGCAGAGTCTGAAGCAGAAAATCTCAAGGGCTTATATCAATTTGAAGAAATTGGGAATCACTAAAATGACAAAGGCCGTTCTTTAAACCGGCAGGCTGTCAAACTATTTTTGCAATAGAAGAAGAAGAATATCTTGAACAAAGAGCTTTGTTCGGCAAAGAGTTTGAGAAATTTAAACAGCAAGAGGTCACTATGTCAAACTAACTACCGGCAACAGACGTTGAGACCATGTTGCACAAAATTTTGCCGCAAATCGATCTTCCTATCTTTTCTGGCACGTGTATCGATTGGGGTTGATTTAAAGAGCTATTCGATACTCTTGTACTTCGAGATAAAGTATTGTCTAAAATCGAACAATTACAATACCTCTTGACACACCTTACCGGTGAAGTGTACCTCACTGATCCAGGTAAATTTACCTACAGGTGATTTTATCGTTACTACTCTCTCTGTCTGATGCCATGACTCCCAGAACCCCAGATATTTAACTTACTTTCTCTCGATTTGTCTCTGATACCTTCTCCCCTGTCATGTAGGCTGCATTTCCAGAATGGGACTATAGTCACTGAAAAGTTCATGATCTGGAAGATAGACACTGAGGAATTAGAAAACGAAGAGTTAATATAATAGAACGAAAAGATCAGGACTAGCTGCTACGTTAACTTTATGGAAGCTCAGAAAAAAGCTACAATGTTAACTACTTGAAGATTGACTACATCTGTTGGCTATTTCAAATTTCGTCATTTAATGAAGGGGATGGATCTAGGCGACATTGAGCCTTTTCACTCTGAGGAGCTCTCTTTTTTTATTGCTCTGGGTTGAAAACATTGAATAGAACTTCCAGTGTTATTTGGATCAAGAAGATCACACTCAAGTATTATTTAGATGGCACCTTGGTCGAATTTCCTGATCCTCTATTGAGGTAGAGGACAGAGGATCCCAAAGTTCATAATAGGCACCAGAGACTGCTTGTCCCTGGGAGAGGGAGAAGCAGTTACCCCTTCACAGAGATATATTGCCATCCAGGATTTTCAAGGAGGAGGAACACTGATTTGTATATCACTACTCCTTGAGAGAATTTGCAGTTTGTCCTCAGTATCGGAAAAAGCTTTCTTATAGAGCTCCTGGGGTCCCTATACCAGAATTAATCTAATGCTAAACAATCTGTAGTAGTAACAATAATAGTAGTAATCTTGCTTCTATTAGTTTCAGAAACTTTGCTAGAAAAGATTATAGTAAACCGAGTTAATTTAAATCTTACTCAATAAACATGCTATTTAAGATAATCTTGTATCTGTGATGTTCAATTTAACCGCGAGTTATATCGAAGAACCTCTGTTTCGCGAGGGGGTACTTTTCAGCAAGTACAACATGGAAATTACGATACATTTTTAGAAATTTGCTTCCTCTTTTTTTTTCTCATTAAATTTGTACGTGATACTTTTATTGCCATTGGCGATTTATTTATACACGTGTTTATTATTATTATTATTATTATTATTATTATTATTATTATTATTGTTATTATTATTATCGACTCTGTCGGTACGTTTTATACAATTGTTACATAAGATCGTATTAATTAAGTCTCACTATTTTTTTAATTACTTAATGTTGAAAACATGTCTTTGAGTACTTTTCAATTTTTCTTGGAAGATAAATATGATTAAACATTTTAATTAACGAGCATAAAAAAGTTGTAGGACATTTACATATACACAGTGTGCCATTTATAAGTACGTATAAGATTTTTCTTGAAAGTGCATATGTGCTTATGTATGTGTATGTGTACATATATTTTATATAATATAGTTAATATAAAGACAAGAATAATTAATCTATAGAATACGATATATGGATTATTAACATACAGTGTGTCCCACTCGAACAAGGTTGAGTTGTAAAGATTTTGAGATAGAATAAGAAACATAGCATAATGCAAAGTTAAACAGTTTTAGATGTTTTTAAGTTCATGAAATAGTACCCTATCTTTCTACATGAACTTAAATTTTACCACAATAAGTTGGACATAACATAAAAGAAACGGAATTGTCTTTTAAATCTCATTTACGTTTTCACTCGTAAAGAAATTATTGACATCATATTACGTCTTTGAAATTCATGCAACTGTTCTAAGTAACGCTTCTTACTATTACTTAAGATAGTGAAGATCTGTTTCTATTGGGACACCCTGTATATGATTCAGTAATTTCAAGGTTGAGTAACACAAAAAATTCTTTTTTACAAGAAGACGTAAAATATTAATTTACTTGTAAAAACTTCTTGTTAAATTTTTAATATATGAAGTTTACACTTACGAACACCCTGTAATAAATATAGTTGTTTTCTGTACCATGGATATGATATCCATTTTCTAAAACTGTATCATGCTTGTATACACATACATATACATATCTATGTTTTGCAAAAGAAATTAAAGTCAAAGTAAAATAATGTAAATTGCAAATAGAGTACACTTGTATAAATAATATAATCAACATTAATTATTTAATATCTAGATTAGTTTGTAATACTGCTATGATTCAACTTAATATAATATTTTGAAATTTTTGGTGGAATATTTATCAAATATAAAAAAATGGCAAACAATGGTATAATACCTTTAAAATCGATAGATGATTTACATTAACATATAGTTTCTGAAGTCTTCAATTTTTTGTACAGTGCATAAAGCACAAAAGCAACTTAAATTATAATTTAATAAGACTTTTATGATGTCCAAATCTTATTTGTTTGATAAATGCATCATCGATAATTATGTTCGCTATGTCTAATAATATTTTGAGATGTGAATTTCGTTCAAATATACTTTACTAAGCACGAGTTTATCATGCTTGTAATTTAAAAAAAAACAAATGTTTTATACTAATTTACTTATAATTATTTGATTTCCGACATAGAGTAATTCAATAGTTTGGCACAAGTATCATCAGTTTGTGATGTACAACAGTGGAGAAAATTATTTTCCTATAACGCTGCTGTGTCACGCTGAGTACCCTTTTTTATCGGAATATCTATGTTGCGACTTTTTATCATTGCAAAAAAGTTTTAATTGCAATGTAAGGATTTAACTCTTTGTCTATTTCATAAGTGATTTGTATATAGTTAATTACTACTTTTGATACCAGCAATTTGTAGATTCAACAGTATTAACATAAATTTGTAGATAGCTATTAACTGTTATAGCACACTACTTATTTTTAAAATTTGAAATGCTTAAGTAAGGGTCGTATACCTAATTATTCAGATCATTGATAGCTTGTAGGATTCGTTTAACGTGTCCTACTTTAGTAATACCAAGTTCCTTAAGATCTCTACGGGCTAGTGTTAACAATTCCCTACCTCGTATGTCGTGAGAAACAAATTTGTCTGTGTATTCACCCAATTGTAGATTCTCTAACCAGGAACATACTTCTTGAACACCCCATGTAGTAACTTGATCCCTAGCTGGATGTCCACCAGAATTACCTCCCGAACGCCGGAATTTTAACCAGAATAAACCTTTGTGGCGATTCTTCTTGTCCCCCTATTTCAATAGAAATTTTCAATAAATTTTACTTAAGAAAAACATTCAAAGTATATTACCTGGTCATCCGATGGCAAGCTTTGTAAATATACTAATCCCGTGCCACCTTCATCGAATGTACACTTTTTCAATTCTTGTTCCATATTGGCTAAAGAGAATGATAACTTACTTTCTAAATCTTCTCGCAATCTCTGCATCACATAATTCTGATTATTAATTGGTAATTAAATGTCAAAAATGAATTAATAAAATACGAAGTACTCACTAAATTATGTGCTTTATCTCTAAGTAATTCACACGAGTCTTCGTACAATTGTCTTGCGCTTGAAACTAATTCAGTTACAACTGGTCTCAAATTGTTCTGTTTAATTAGAAACAAAGATTATTGTTACTGTGAGAGAAAAATATATTATCGATACTTAATAAACATTAAAAATGTCTTCACAATAAATAAAAACAACAACTACTAACGCCTTGTAATATTTTTCCATTTGGATGTACTTGTTCAAGTGCCTGGGCTGTCCTAGCAGCAACCTGATATAAATCTGGCTCTAAACTTGGATGTGATATAATGAGTAGTTTCACCCATTTAACCAGAGTTGTAACTACTTCAATAAATCCCAGCAAAATATACATTTCTTCGTCGTTTAAGTGCGATGGTTTACTCTGTGCGTATAAGTGAGGCTTTGGTTGCGATTGTAATGGTGCATTGCTTAAAGTGGATGTTGATTGCGATATTGCATTGAGGGTATTGCGCTGTTTTTCTTCCCACGTTTTTAAAGATGTCTCAAGAGCCTAAAAAGTACAAATCATAACGCAGTTATTACTTGAGAGTTAGACACTCTATCGTTAGAACTCTATCGATTGATAGAATGATGATAGAATGATAGACTCATGAAACTACTGGGAGGAAAGTCCCACGTCAACCTGTGACGAGGGTACCCTGCTTTCGATTCAACAAAGCACTATTTCTTATTTACGAAATTTGCCGAATGCAGAAAACTCGAGGACTTCCTCTCGAGAAAACAAAAGAACATAAAAACCCGAGCTGACTGAATGGAACAAGTTGCTTGGTATCAGTTATAACACTACTGCGACAAAAATGTGTAACCATGTTTCTACAACACGTTGATAACCTGAAAATCTTTGAAATGGTCATTCCAGCCAAAAATTGTTTGCTAATCGTAATATTTATCCCTTTGAATCAAATAATCTCCTTTTTTTGACATTCTTTTACTTACCCTATTTCTGTACAGCATTTGCATACGATTTTTGTGTATAATACGTATAATACCAGGCGGTTGGATCCAAGCTTCACCATCGACTTGTATAGGTACTCCTTCATCGCCCAAAATATTAATTTGAACTGTTTGACACTGTGCAATTCTATGATGCTGCAAATTAATAAGTCGCGATGCAGCCATTTGAACAGAACCAAATACAGCTACAACTTCCAATATACGGTCGTCGAACGACGGCGCTAAAAATAAGTCTCCTTCTTTGGTACCTCCCCAAAAGTTCGTGCCGCCCATAAAACTACAAAAAACATAATTCCATTCAGTTGTAAAATTTATAAAAATACCTACTTTATTTCTGCATATATACCTTGGAATGTTCAATACAACAATCCCTTGTAAAGAAGGTAATGGTATCCGCTGACCGTCACATTCTAATTGTACCCTTTGTTCAAGATTTTTGTATGTTTTTTGTAACCACTGTTTGGACCCCAATACACCATACCACATATAATTTTTTGCCCGTGATCGGCATTTCTCAGGATGTTCTTCTCTCTTATGATGAAAATCAAGACTGATTTTTGCATCAATACCAATTCCAAAATAATTGTTCATAACGCAACGTTCAAAATAACCTTCCCTGAAAGATTGAACAAAATATTTTCAATTATCAATGCACTTTAAATTTCATTATTTATTTATATTTTACAAACGGTGTATTTATTAAGTTAAACTCACATTAAAGTTTCATCAGGATCCATTAATGGTGATACTGCTGCACAAAGTGCATCTGCATTTGCAAGTAATGCTTGACTAATGAGACCTGTTCCTCCACTGACATCTAAAAACATAAAATAATAATAAATTGAAGACGTTTGATTATACTACATTAAAAAATTATATTATATAAAAAGTAAAATATTTACTTACTTGGCCACATAGACAATTGAACCAATGGATTGATAATTGGAAGTTTTTTAGCATCTTCGGTTTTGTCAACGGATTTTACTCTTTCATGGCGTAAACTTACATTAGAACCGCCAAATCTTGCAGCTGTAGCAGCTAAAGAGACTACTTCTGATGCTTTTAATAAACTTCCACTGCTAATTCGACGAGTTGCTTGAGGAGAAAAACCAGACTCTGGCAGCTCTACACTTACTATTCATTTATAAAATTGATTAATGACATAAATATTCGATAAGAAAAAAACAATTGTTCAAAATCATAGTGTGCAAAATATTGCTGTAGTTTTATGTATTTTAACGTATGAAAGTTGACTTACGTTTTTCCATACTTTCACCATTATATCGTTTTAAGTAAGGGCTCATTTTATATCCCATGTCTGAATCGTGTTGACTTTCAATAGACATTGATGGACTAGGAGGATTAATTATAACACTTATTGTAGGTGGAAAATTATTAGGTTTTTCGTTTGTTGGTGTATTATCTGAAGAAACAGTGAAACAACATACAGGACTCAATAAATCAGATGTTTTGCCATCTGGAGATTCTTTAGATTTGACAACCTCGGTATTATTTTGCCCAAATAATCCTAATTTATACTTGATTTTATTATTCTGTATAAAATTAATAAAACATTTCAATTGCATTCGGTAAGTGCAGTTTATATTAGACTAATTAGATTAGTTATATCGAATGTACCTCTTTCTCCATAACTATGGAATTTTTTGCTTCTTTCTTAAATGATCGCCTAGCAATATCATTACCTTCTACAAATTGAGCTAAACTGCAATATTTTTGTGGTTTCTCAATCTGCTCAGATTCTAAACACTCTCTTACAGAGTCATATTTTTCTCCGATCATCGTACTAATTAAATCTTGCCCAAGAGAGCTTAAATCGTCGATTAAACTTTCCGAATTTTGTACTTCGCTAGTAAACATGTCTGAATTATCAGGGGAATCAATATGTCCAATTTCAGAACTGTCGGATCTTTTTGTAGAATCAAATATATCACTACCTATACGAGCTGAAATAAATAGAACAAATTATCTACAAAATACATAAAATGTAAATTATTTGTATATTTCGTGGGTAATAATTATCTGATCAGAATGTGTTAAATAATGTATGATGACATTATCGACCGCAATTATATAAAATATTTCTTTATACACTCACCAATTTCACTTTCACTATTTCGTATAACGTAACTCTTAAAATCCAAAGTATCAGAAATCATACTATCTGTACTAACAATACTATTACTACAGCTACCTCTAGATGTATCCGCTTTATTTTTATTTTCATATTTTTGTTCATGTTCTGGGGATAAATGTCTAGATTGAATTGAATCTGAATCAGGAGAAATAATAGTATCTTGCATAGTAGCATCGTCCGAAGGCGAACTTGTATCAAAGTTAGTTCTCGTAACGCTTATTTGAAACTCTGAAGAAGCTTCTATGTTATTATATTCAGATATATGTTGATCATTACATGCATGAATTTCTGTTTCTTGTTGATTAAATATAGTCATGGACTGAGTTGTAATTACTTGAAAATTAAACGAGCTGAAACAAAATCAGTACATTTATACTTTTTATATTTTCTACAATACACATATTACAATATTGTCTGTATATACACATACATATAATCATATATCTGTATAACCATCGTGCAAACGTTACTACTCAGAATAAAACATTATGTAAAAATAATGCGTAAAATATACACTGATATATTCAAAAAACTCTCATCTATTTTTAAAGTAAAACCAAACTAATACATAATAAGTACTTCATTTTTACCAATAGTCATGCATTATTATAAAAACCTAATTTTTCAAAAACCAAGAATGATAAAGCAATTCTGGCTCTAAAGCCTGCAAATATTAATGGATGCCAAATGATGTAATTTATACACAATATAAAAATTAATATTCTTACCCTTGTGGCGAATTTTCACTATTTCGTCTTGTGTCAGCAAAACCATCAGGAGCAGGTAATGTTAATAATTCCTCAGGTTGAGAATCTCTTCTAAGATCAGGCATTGGACTTAAAGATGCCAGATTAGGAGTAGGACTAGCAGTACATATAGAATCTTCTGTACTTTTCAGGGATTCTATAAATGGTCCTACAGATAAATTTTCAACGTGGTCCACTTTTAAACCAGGAATATCCATTTGTTGCTTTTTGCCTAAAATATATATTTTGTCAATAAAGATGTATTTGAGAAAAAATAAAACCTTGAAAAATAATAGAATTTAACTTACTCGATACAGAATTTAATACTGTAATATCATCATCCAGTGAAATAGTCGTATTTGATGTTTTAGAAATATGTTTTGTATCTGCATTAATCTGATCATCCATAACCAATTGTGAATATTCCACAAGTTGTCTTATAATTTTTTTTAAGCTGTTTGCTCTAGAATTCAGAAAAAATGTAAAAGAAATATTTAATATTCATGTTTTATCAATGTTTAATTTATCCTTATATGAAAAATTATACAATATACCTTGACATTACAATTTCCTTTTCCATAAGATGTCTTTTTCTTTGAACCCTTTTTAAATTTGTTATATCCTTTTCTGGCTTCTCTAATACCCCTTTCTCGCAACTTCCAGGTGAGATAGAAACTTCAGCATTTAATGTAATATCTGCATTTTCTACATGTTCAGGTAAGTAACATTCTTCTCTACATAAAGTTTGTAACAACAAATCAAGTTTTTCCTGAAGTATTTTACACTTTTCCTCCACTTGTTGGTCCTCGGAATTAATATTTTCCACTATATGAGTTGCAAAATCTTTGACTGTGTCACACAAAGTTCTACCAACAAACAAATCTTGTTAATACCATTTACGTGCCTAAATCTATTATATGTATATTACTTTAATATACGAACTAATATTTTAACATAACATTATGGTTACAATTATAATCTTGTAAATAAAAAATTACCGTTATTTTTGTTATTATATTTTCTATGAAATACTTACTTAATGCTAGATAAAACTACATTGTCTTGATCTGACTGTAAAATGTTTGTTATGTGAGTAATAACATTGTTCTCATATTGATGGACAATATTGGACTTTAAAGTTGTTTCAGATCGACTTAAAGTAGTTTTATGACACGGCAAAGATATGCTACGTTCAAAAGTCATAATGCTCCATCGATCGAGCATTTTTGTCCCTGCTTTTTCATATTTTTCTAACAACTGGGGTAAATGAGTATCATCGTCGCAAGAAGACCCCCAACCCAATACACGTGCCAGATCATTTCCTGTTCCCAAAGGTAGAACTCCAACTTGGCACTGCTTCTATTTTAAATTTTGAAGCAATAAATAATCTTGTTAGAAAGTTTGAAAATAAATGCACGAGGAAACAACTAGCAATTATGAAAGTGTACAAACATAAAGTCTGTAAACTCAATTATGTTGGACCATAGATGTCGTTAAAAAATAGTACAAAGCTATATAAATTTTAAGGTATAAGTTATATTGTGAAATGTATAAATATTTACTATTATGCAGCATACGTTGCAAATAAGCCAAGCAATTTTTAAATACCAAGAAAAAAGATTTGTTCTGCACAATAAAAACACTAAAGACAAATATATATCTAATTATAAAATATCTTATATCAATTCTTTTTGCTCAATAACACATTAAATATGATATTAAGTACTCTCTGATAAAAGAATGGTAGACAGAGCGCTCGTACCGAAAGGGTTAATCATGGAATAGAATTCAATTCATTATAATAAGTAAATGATTGTAATTTTCTCAGATTCTATGTTCTAGAATATTCATGTTAGCAATTATTTAATATAAATTAATTTATCAACTATATTAAACATAAAATAAACAGTTAATATAATAAATATGATTTTTAAAATTACATGGAAAACATTCATTACTATATAAAAGTGCAAATAATACAAGTAGTATAATATTTAACTAATAACTAATTATATTTAAGAATTTTTAAGGAATTCATGCGTAATTTACACTTACCATCTACAAATAAAGTTAATGAAGCTTCACGCATACAAAGAATCCTAATGCACAAACACCAGTATCATCTGAAATAAAATTATAAGAAACACGCCATGCTGTTTAATATATTAAAGCTTTCCATGATCATTTTCTTAACTCTTTTGTGAAATTTATGAATTCCCAGACATACTTTTGTGTTTATTAAAGTAAACTTAAAAATATTTATTCCATTCATTGTAAATTCATTTTTCACAGAAGGGCTAAAAAAAATTAATTTCATACAAGTTTTCTGGTACGTATTATGGCAAAATATTATAACATTCTAACTAATAATAACAAAGTACGGGCATGCGAATAATAAAAAAATAATTCCGATTTAATTTTATTTTCATCCTGACTATGTTTTTTCAGCTACACAATTATGTGGTTTACAGATGTGTTTATAACTGTATTTAATATTCGTGCATATATGTATATGTGCATATAAATAAAATTTGTATACAGCACAAATCTGTATCGGCATTGCAGATTCTATACAACATAATCATATTTAAGATAAATTTATGTACGTATAAATGTTGAAATTCATGCAATTAGCTAATATTTACAAAATAAAATATTATTCAAATTCTCTACTTTTACTTACATGCATCCCTAAACGATCAATTTCGGAAAGAACCCAACCAACAGATCCATCGCCGCTGCACACCAAAATTCGAAATGGATCAAAGTGACGAAACAACCGTAACCTGTTTACAATAAATTAGTAATAAGTTTTAGTCGGACGATTAAAACTTGAAGAAATAATTTGTATAATAAATCTTACCCTGGCCCTGGTCCTCCTTTTATTAGATCAAATACTTGTGCTGGATTTAATAATTGTTTAAATCTTCTAAGAAATTTAACACCTTGATTGTCACCAGATTTACTATTTACAAATACTAAAAGTGGACTGCACCCAGTAGGTCTAATAGCTTCCCATGCTTCGTCGCTACCTATTGCATATTAATAAATATTATTTCAAATTAATTTAACGTTATAAGTTTATAACAAATATTACCTATACTATGCAATGCTGTAGGAGGAACTACGCTCAATTTAGCTGGTCCTAATGGACATTTAACACCTATGGCAGGTCTACACGCTGTGTGTACTGTAGCTCTACACCATAAACATCTCCAGTCTTGAAGTCTACACAAGTGAAGAGAACGAATAAAAATATTGAATACCAACAACATCATATGCTTTTATACCTGAGTACAGAACCGCAAGTTTTGTCGCACACTAAACATTTTGAGGATACCGGTAAGTTGCCTTCCATCCACTGATGTGGCATGGTAATGTTCTACGTAAAACATATAAATTGATTAATTAAAGATTACCACTCTAGTTTCAGATAAACAAATTAATTTCAGGAATTGTATTCGTTACGACATAATAAAGAAAATTTATCACTGTTTTAAAAGAAAGTTTTAATAGAATTTTTACACATACCCCATCTTGGTCCTCAATAATCTCTTTGCCAATAGATGCTAATGTAGTCCATTTGCAATTATTTATTGCTTTTATGCTACATCGTTTGTGGACCTTATATTTACATATTTCACAACTCAAACCATGTGAAGTAACACCTATGATATATAAATTATAATATTATATAAAGTAAATCATACATTAATGACATTCAAATAAAAATGTAACAAGTTGCTAAAATTATAATCGAATTAAGAAACACAATTAATACCATAATTACGTAGAACATCTTATTTTCTACTTTATTTTAGCAATTTATTATTGTATAATTTATGAATTTTTATTTGAATATCTGTTAAATATTATGTAATTTATTTTTTATATTTATTAATATATTAATCCATTGTACTAAAGTCTATATTAACATAATATAATTTATGCTTTAAAATTTAATACCCATTTTTCTTATAAAACGTTGTTAAGTTAATTTTCATTGAATTACTTTAACAAACTAAAAATTTAAAGATATCAAAATATTTATATATATATATGTACCATAAAGAGCATCTCTACAAACATTGCAGTATGTTGGTCTTGCATGACTTGTTGCATACCATTGGTGATTACCACTAAGCATTTCTGCTATACCAGAATCTGTTTGAGGATGATTCTCTGCTACTGTTCTCAACGCGTTCAACCAATCTTCCATTTCTCGTCTGCTTTCACCACAGAGAACCAGTGATCGAAATGGAGTTATCACCTAAAAATAAATATATTATTTGATGTTTCAACATTAATATTTGGTCTTTAATATAATTTTTGTAATTTAATTTCAATGTAATGATCTCTTGTTACATATAAAATACCATATTATAACTTTGCATTTACACTGTACTATTTATGCACAAATACCAATAAATTATTTAAAAAAATGAGAGAAATAATAACACTTATTCAACGCATTACATACTAATAAGCACATTTTTTCTAATAAATTAAAAATTATTATAATTACAAAAAGATATAAGTTACTTTTATGATTCCTCATTGCATTTAATCAGTAAATCATGATACACTGTTTGGTAATAACTGCACCGCATGCAATGAATATTACTCGTAGGCACAACAGTTCTATTAAAAATAAACTATCACATAATTCCGAGAAAAATAACCTTGTGTATATATTCATGTCGCAAAACAAAACATTACCTTGAATCGAGAACGGGTTCTCTGTTGCTTTGGTGACATTTGAATTGCAATTTCAGACACATTTGTATTCTTGTAGTTTGTACATATACCAAATAATTGTAGATGTTATATTTGAACAGCAGATATCGACTTTTGTGTATACGAAAGGTATCATAGCAAAATGCACTGAGCATCGGAATAACCGAAGAGTAGTTGTGTGCGCGATGCTCTTTTCCTCTTCTTTAAGCCATTGCTATGTCCTATTTTCCATGGCGCATGTCATGTCACCTCGTTTATAAATAAGCGTCCGAATGAAAATGACATGCATTGTTGTAAGATTTTCTTTTCCGAGTGGCTCTTTTGCCGATGCATATTTATTTTTCCCGACAAAAGCTGATACGTAAGTAAATGCAAAGGACACAAACAGGAATGTAATGTATTCAATGCTTAGGGGACTTCCATTCAAAGGAGGGTTGAATAGAACCAACATATGTGTATATTTTGCTTTCAGATATTGATTATGTAATTAATCTAAAAGTTCAATGAATAGAGCATTTAGTAATTAATAAATATAGTTAACAAAATAAAAAATATAATTTATTAATACTTAAGGAAAATTGGCATTGAACTTATTATATTTATTTGTTACTTTCTACAATATTATAGATTTCGATGATAAAGCAGTAATGTAAATTATAGCGGAATAGATATACAAATTTTACATGTATTAAACAAACACGTAAAAAAATCCAAAAATATTAATTTGGACAAAATTAATAAAAATGAAATATAAAATAAAATTACTGTATAATTATGATTATTTTTCTTAAGTAAAAATATACGTATACATATAGGTGAACAATTTAAGTCCTCTAGTTATAAATAAAAAATACAAGAACAATATAAAATAAATGAATATGTTATGCAGGGACATAAATGTCTTTTCTTTTGTATGATGTGTATATGTTTCCCTTCTTTTTATTTTAAATTAATATTAAATATAGTGTAGAGTAGTAGATCATATTTAGCAAAATTTTATTTTTTATAGTACATACGTACACAATAATATTATACTTTAAAAGTTTAGTACTAAAGATATCTAAAAATGAAGAAATCAGTAAAATCATGTACATTTCTTAAAGTCTTCTATTTTACAATATGAGACTTTGTTTCCCAAGATACATATATTCACAATCAACTGTTAGAATCCGACTTCCGGCGCGCGTTATTTAAATATAAAATCACTACTGTTAAAATACTTTAAAAAATAATAAACATGTTTATACCTTAATAATTTAATAAAATACGTATATTTAAAAAAGATATATTTTAAATTTCTTATTGTATACGTATTTCCTTTAAATTGCACCTAATCCTTGTACTTCGGGTGTTCGAATATCGACACCTCAAAATACGATTAAAAATAAGTATTTATACCGATTTAGAGAAATACTAAGATTCTAATACACTTCTTCCCTAAAAATGGAAAATAACAGTTTTGTACCCAACTCTTCTCAAGTAGTGTGGCTAGTTTTTCTCCCGAGTATACATATATCTGTGATTTTCATTTTATGATCACATTAAACTTGCATATTAAGAATTACATATCCTTTGTGTTTCAAAAGGGCTTCTGCATCTTCATCACCTACAATCGTTTACAATTAGTAAAATTTATGATATGTCATTAAGAATATAATATTTGTTAAAATTTTATGTGATAAATAACGTTGAAAACCTACGTCATCTTATAATCTAAAATTACTTTTTCTGAGTCTTATGATATATACCATAAAGATAAATATATAATCGCCTTATTCTTCGATCTATTTCATCTTCTCTATCCTTCATCACTTCGTAAATGTTCATATTAATGATCAGACAAATTTTTACATTTCATCTGAGATTTGCTAGATGTCACCAATCAAGGTGGCACATGACAGAGAATCTCAAATTTTATTTATTATAACGCTGAAATACATGTACTTAATTAAACTATTTAAAGTTCATGAAAAATGAATTTAATACTTACTTATTAACTCTCAACTGGTTTTGTAACAATAGAACACTACGTTTATTCTAATTCCTTTATTCTAGCCTCCAGTTCTTTTATACGTTGAGATCGAGAACGGCATAAAGTTTTCATCAACGCTTTTTCCTTTTCCAATTTTTCTATTTTTACGTGATCCTGCATAAATATTACGATTAAAATCAGTCGTATTATAAATTCAATTATAATTAATATTTTAATTTACCTCAACAATACCGCTGTTAATGCTGCAAAAACGTATCGTATTCTTGGTAATTGTTTGGCACGCTTGGTCTTTTCTGTTAACACGCCATCGTCTACAGACATCGCATTCCCACATATTAACATCATTTAGAGTCCTTTGAAGCTTCCGAATTTCAGAGTTTAACTCTACATTCTAGGCATAAAAGAATTATATATTTATCATTTATGTACGTTCAATATTTCATTAATTTTTTACTGTTTTATACATACTTTAGTACGAAGAGCAAGCAAGTGTTCTTCCAATTCCTTGCACTTTCTTTGATACGGAAAGCTTTCACTTTGAATCTGAATTTTCAACGTTGCAATTTTCCCATTTTTTAACACCAGTTGTAATTCTAATTCGTGAATTTTTTTCATCAGTTGTTGACACTTCTCCTCATATTCACTAAGACTTTTATTAGAGGTAACAGTTTCGAATTGTCTTTTTGTACTTTCTATCTGTTTCTTGTAATCATTTAATCTTGCCTCCAATTCCAAATTTTCTTTTTTTAATGTACAAATAATATTTTTACTTTTTCTTAATTCGATGTCTTTCGTCTGTTTCACATTTATTTGTAATCTCATTTCGAACGCATCAATCTGACCTCGAAGTTTCTGGTTTACTTCGTTGAGATCTTTTATTTTTTCGTTTAACTCATTCACATGCGTATTTTCCGCTAAATAGGAATATATTTTATCCTCTAGTTTTGAAATTTCGTCGTCTCGGTCTCGAATTATTGCTGCGTATTCATCCAACTCCTTGTCCAGGTCTTTGTTCTCCTCTGTTAGTTCCTGTACCCGATTCACATGCTGTTTCAGTTCATCATCTTTCTGGTTTAACATTAATTTCATACTTTCTAATTCCAATGCAATTTTATTTCTTTCTAACAGAAACACATTGTGCTTTTCTTCATCCGTTGATAAATTTGAAATACTGCACTTGGACGCGTGCAAAGGCAACATCTTAATCTCAGTATTCTCTTGCAACAAGAGTTCATACTTATTCTTTAAATCCATCAACTCTTTTAACGTCTGATTTTTAATATCCTGAAGTTCTCCTGCACCATTACTTGCTTTTATCAAATCGTTTTGCAGTTGTTTATTTGTATTCTTCAACTCTGCTAATTCTGCTTCCATAATTTTGCTAGTGCTGTTCCTGACTTTCCTCTCCAGTTTCACATTTGCTTGTACAAGTTCCTCGTATTTCTCTTTCAACTGGTTCAACTCTTCTGTTAAAACTGTGTTGTTACTATTCAATTTATTTAACTGTTTAATCAATCCAGTATTTTTTATTACTTCAGAGTTCAATTTGTCTTTGATCAGTTTTACTTGCGTTTCTCCATTTTCCTGTAATACCTTTGTTTCTTGTTTATATTGTTCTATAGTAAATTTTTGCTCTTTGATTTGTTCTGTTAATATCTCGCATTTCGACGTGATAGATTCAAACTGTATTTTGTATTCCGATAACACGTCACACTTAGTTTTTAAAATTACTGTGATTTCTTCGATATACGAAGTTTTTTGCTCCAATTGCTGATTTACTTCATCGTGAATTTTTCTAAGTTGTTCAAGTTCTGCATTGACGTTCCCTATATTTTCAGCGTTCTTCTTTATCTCCATGGAATTTGATTCTATAATATTCTTTAATTGTTTTTCATTCTCTTCAAGTCCTTTGATGATATTATTTAACTCTGAATTCTTTGTTTTATAGGATTCTACGGTATAAAAGAGATCGTTTATTTTCTTTTCGTACATTACTTTCTCAAATTCTATCTTCGATTCTAATTCTATTTCTTTGTTTTTAATCGCTTCCTGTGCATCTTTTTCATTTTTCCGAGCAATTAGAATTGCTTCTTGCTGAATATCAACCTTATGTTGTTTCTCAAATTCAATTTGCAAGTTGTTAAAATCTGTTTCGAGCGATTTCAAGTTTTCTTTGAGAACCTCATTTTCGTGAGTACTCATCGTTAGAAGATGCTCCAATTGAAGAATTTTATTTTGATATTCCTTATGACCACATTCTCGGTCCGTTAGTTCTGTTTGGAGTTTCTCAATTTCCGCTTCTAATTCTTTAGCCCATATTGTAACACGTTTCTCTGTATCTGCACTTTGTTTCTTTTCATCTACCAGCTTCCGCTTATCTTTTTCAAACGTTTCTTGCATAGTTTGAATCATCTCTTCCTCTTTCAACACAAGCGTCTGCAATAAAATTATAAAGATCTCCTCTACAGATTTCTTTGAAAGATCCTCGCTAGTTTGATTACATTTGAGCGATTTTAATTCTTTCATCATACATTTTCTAATATCGTTCAATGATTCCGCGAGTTTTTCGGATATCATTGTATCACAGTTTCCATGAACATTTCGCAATTTAGTAAGTTCTTGCGTTAAATTCAGATTTTCATCAACATATTTATTCAGAGTATCATTAAGAGTTTGAACATTGCTTTCAAATTCTTTAATACGACATTCATGCTGTTGAGACTGTAATTCATATTTATTTTTGTATTCGATTTCTAAGTTACTCTTAGAATCAATTAGCTCTGTTTCAACAGCTTGTAATTTCTGTGTGAGAATACATTTTGCTTCTTCACTTCCTTCCAACAACTTCTCTACAGAAAAAACTTTTTCTTGAAACTCTTTGCACAAACATTCTTGCTTTGTTAAATTCGTTTGAAGGTTGTCTACACATACTTCCAATTCCTTGATCCTTATTGTTTGTTGGTTTATTTCCTCTCTGCATTTATTTATAGCAGACTCATTTTTATTATTCCTACTTAAATCTAATTCATTTTTCAAAGAGGATATATGCTCATTTAATTGATCGATTAAAGTATTTTTATTTTGTTCCTTCGATTTCAATTCTTCTAATTCTACTTCTAAAAATAACTTTTGACCTTCAAATTCTTTTTCCTTTGTTAAAAATTGTTGCGTCTCGCTGCTTACTTTAGATAATTCCTTCTCAAGAATTTGTATCTTCTCTACTGAGGTACTCTCATTCTCGGATACTTTCTGTTGTAACTCCTCATTAGTAGCTCTTAATGTGTCTATTTCATTTAAAAGATTTGCTTTTTCATTTTCAAATCGACTTAGTGTAATAGTGAAATTCGCACTACTCTTCTTTAGTTCGTGTATGCTGTCTTTTAGTCGGTCAATATGATTCTGAATTTGCTCTATTCTGTGTTCACTTTGCTTTGGTGCGTCTGCAATTTTTACTTTTTCAACCTGGATCTCTTCTAGCTTGTTACACTTATCTTTATACAAAACTGTTAATTTATCATAGTCGACATTCAATGTTTGCAATTCATCGTTCAAATTCTGAATATTCTTCTCGATAAAGCTTATATTCGCTTCGTCCATATGACTAACATTTGCAGTAACATCACATTCGCTTAAGTTTAATTCTCGGCTAATTTCATTCTTCTGCATCAAGGAGGTATCTACGCACGAATGATTGAACTTACTTTGTAAATCTTCAAGTTTGTGATTTAAAACTTTCACTTCTAACTTAAGAGCTCTGCGACTCTCGCTCAAATTCCTCAAGTGCGTACATTGACTGCATGAAGTTAATTTCAAGTCGCTAAGCTTTTTATTTAAGCGCGTCAGGTAATTGATTTTTTCTTGTAACGTTATAACTTTACTTGTCAAGATTTCACGATTCTCTTCCTTTAAAATATCTTGCTCGATAAGACTTTCATTTTCTGTACTGTCATTGAATATTGTAGATGGACACAATATACTATTGTATGACTTTTCATTGCGACAGTGATCAAGACACTCCATTGCCTGTAACAAGTTGTTGGAAAATTTTGTATTTTCTTCCGATAGTATTGTCATCCTCATTTTCAGTTCTGTTATTTCTGCCTTTAAAATATTATTCTGTGATCTTAAACGATCTACATCTTCCTCGATAGAGTTTTCATTCATTGCCTGAAACTGTTCTATTTTGCTTTCAAGTATATCACATTGTTCCCTTAACGAATCTATTTCTTCTGTTTTGTCTATTAAATTAGTAGAAAGTTCAACATTCTCCAATTGTAAACATTTATTCTCTTGCGCGAGAACAGTTACTTCATCTTTGTAAATGCATTCATGATTGTACAAAAGCGACTTGCTTTCCATAATGCCTTCAAGTTCATTATTCTTCTCAGCGAGAGAAGATGCTAATTCAATATTCTCGTTTGTTAATTTGTCGATTTTATTTCGATATGTCGCAAGGAGTTGTTCCTCGCTATATGTTTCCGGTACTCTGAAATGCGTGGTCTCTAGTTTATCGGTTAAAGTTGCCAAATTGTCCTGTAGATTAATTTTCTCAATTGTAACATCATTTATACGAGCATAAAGTTCATCAATTGTTTTCTGAAGATCAAGTTCCGTCTGTTTTGCATTCTCTTGTTCTGTGGTTAATTTGGTAGCCATGCCCATATTCTCAGTTGTTAGTAAGCATATAGTGCTTTGTAAATTCTCTATGTCCTGTTTGAAGTCCTGAATGCTGCTTTTAATTTCATCTAGCTCTAGATTCTTGAACTGAAGACTTTTTGCCAATTGGCTTTCTTCAAATTCCATACTTTCAAGAAAGTTTGAACACGATGAAACTGATTGATTTTGCATTTGATGTTTCAGATCTTGATCCTCGGTTGCAATATTTATAACATTCTGTACATCATTTATATCATTTTTTAGTTCTAACTCCGTCGTCTTTTTATTCAGTTCGCAGCGTAATTCGTTATTAATATCCTCCAGTTCTTTCTTCTCCGAATTGATATCCCTAACTTCTTTTTCTAATTTAGAAATTAGTCCTGTTGCTTCTTGATTTGCACTTTGTTCCGATATTATTTTTGATTCTAATTCAGATATTTTCTGATTTAATTCTGCATTAGTACGATCGAATTCGTTTTTATCATGGGTCATATTTTCAATTTCCCTGTGTAATTCAGAAATCTTTTCAATTGCTTTTTGGTGAGCAGTTCGCTCCGATATAACTGTTGATTCCATTTCAGCAACTTTCATATTCAATTCAGCGTTAAGATGTTGAAATTCTTGATTCTGCTTAGTAACGTCACTAATTGTTTCCTCTAATTTGGAAACCTTTTTCGACATTTCTTCATTTGCAATTTGTTCCGATAGAATTTTCGATTCTAAATCGGCATTCTTTTGATCTAACATGGCCCGTAAATCAACATTAATACGTTCAAATTCGTTTCTCTCTAAAACAATTTCTTCAACACGTTTTTCTAACTTCAGATTTTTTTCAACTATCTCTTGTTTTTCGGCTTGCTCCGAAATAATTTTCGATTCTAATTCTGTCGTTATACAATGTAATGTAGCTTGTAACTCAGCAATAATCTGTTCATATGTGTTTTTCTCAGATGTAACATGTTCACTTTGTTTCTCTAATTCCGTTATTTCTGTCATTTCTTGAGCATTTGCTACTTTAGAATCGATCTTCAATTTTTCCAATTCTGATGGCTCTTTTTCATGTGGACAACAATGATTTTCTTGCAATATTAATTGCTTTTCTAGAGCTGTAAATTGACGAAGTTCTATATACTCCTTTGTTAAATCATTGATACATTTTCGTAAAACGTGTTTTGGCGTGGAAGGAGATTCCTGGTAACTCATTGTTTGAGTTGCTGTGTTACATTTATTTGGTGTTACATAAAGAATACTTTTTTCTGGAGAAATGCTGTCCTTAGAATCAGCAGCGAACACATCATCCCTAAATGTAACACAACGTCTACGTTTTGTGACATACGGTTCTTCGTCACTGTCAGTAGCATTGTCCCTACTTTCACGATCTCTTTCACTCTCGAATAATTGTAATTCAAAATCGGTGAAAGCTGTTTGAAACGTTTGATTCATTATATCAGCAGATTGAAAGTTCTTTTCATGTGGCATCTCGTAAGACACTTCGTCTACAGTCGATAAACTAGATGTAGCCTTGAAAACAGGTAAATGTTGACTGAACAATTCTGGGCCACCCCATGTTTGCCTTCGTTTAGATTTAAATTTAAATGACATTCGATTTGTACTATCGCCAGAAACGATTCGAGTCTTTAACAACTGTATTCTTTCTTCCAACAACTGGTTAATACGATCTTTTTCCTGTAACTTAGATTCCATTTCTTCAACTTCTGCTGCTCGATCGTTAGTTTTTATTTTCTCTAATTCTGCTTGAAGTTTTGATAATTGCTTCGCGTATCGTTTTAAGAGCGCTGCGTCGGACATTACTTCATTAATTTGTGGTTTATTCTTCACACTCTTAGCGCGACATGCAAACGACAAAGTACATTGAGTTTCTTCCAATGCAGCGGGAGTTACAGCACATATTACAGCTGTCATAGCATTACCACCTAGCGAACTCTGTAGTAGCCTTGTTAATTTACTGTCGCGAAAATTAACATGCTTCTGGCCATCCTGGAATTCGCTTAGTTGCATGATTACCAATCCCAATGTGGATAATGACATATTAATGTGGCGACCTTCTTTAAATCTTTCTCCAGTCGCTCCAGTTTGACCTGCTCTTTCAGAACCAGCAAGATCCACTAGATTTAACTGTGATACTTGTATAGCACCATCCGAATCTCCTTCAACTTTTCTGCTTTCGATCGTCTAAGTAGAAAACGTACAAGTGTTCGATCAATGTATTTAATACTTTCGCCGTTCGATGGAAACTTACGATTCTAAATATAGTGTGACTTCTACTACTACGCTCGTTCATATTAGTCTCTCCAATTCTTCTATTTTTATCTCCTTTCTTCATTAAAGATAGGACATTTTCTGGACAATTTGTGATTTCTTCTTTACAGTGAACGATTACTTGCCCGTTGCCATCATCTTTCAACTTCAAGTCTATATTGCTTTTGTTTAATAAATCATTGACTCTTTCGTTGTAAAGCTCCAAGTATGATACTCTAGAAATGAAAGGTAATCACTACCTATTTACGATAAGTTAATCAATTTTAAACTTACTTTATTTGTTACAATACGTAACAAGTATATACTTGTACCTTAACAAAAATTCCCTTCCAGCAGCATTTGAAATTGCATTGAACATATAGTCGATCGCAAGTGGTATGATTCCAAGTTCTTGCGACGTACCAAGCATGCTGTATGTCTTACCAGAGCTTGTCTGACCATAAGCAAATACTGTTCCATTGATACCATTTACTGCAGCGTCCACAATAGGCTTCACAACAGTATTGAAAACATCTGAATTAGATGCATCAATGTCAAAAATGTGATCTGTAATATGATACCGAAACACGATATATCAGTATGAGGAGGATTAAATTTATAAACGATGGATACGTACCAAAGCAAAATTTTCCATCACCGCGCTTTTTCATCTCCGGATCCGTGGAAGCAATAGTGTTTTCTTGAACCACCCATTGTATCGTTAGATTGTCATCCTTTTCGCGTTTGATCAAAGGCCTGACCCTAATTGCAACCTTAATACTATCTGACATTTTTACTTAACGATGCTTCGTTCGAATCAACAAATAATTACACGCGTGACGCATTTGGCTGTCCAGTATCGAAAACACCGTTTGAAAAAGAAACACCTTCGGTTTCGGTTTATATTTGAATTTCTCGTAACGCGATTGGCTCTTTCAACCATGAATTTATTCTTAGCAAGGTATACAAAACTGCGGACGTTCGGCAAATGATTATCTACACAACTTATCTAGAGTGTTTCAACGTCATAGGCCGCAAACTTCGTTCATGAGTGTGATTGGCGCGATTCGATAAATGTGTTCAGCTTATCTTTCGAATAATTTCACTTTGTTCCATCGAAATCAGTTGCGAGCGATAATTCTTGACTAGAGAACATTTACTTTGGCCATCAAGAAAAGATAGACTGTAAATAAAAACACGCGACTCAAAACAAAGGCTGATCGATCGATGAGTTCGTTGTATTTCTGGACACGAATTTATTGTATATTTAACACATAGCAAGTCGATCGATATATCTTTATTTAATATTTTTGTATATTAATTAATTTACTACGGAATTGCAAGTATTGCACATACTTAAAAAAAGAAAATAATTGTATAACTTCTGTTAAACATGTACAGTCACCCAAAAAAGTATCTATACGCTACAATACGTATAGTTTAAGCCAGTGGTTCTTAACTTCTGGTCTGTGGACCTGAAGGGGTACTGTTATTGTTACCGTCAATACACTCAATTATGTTAAATTCTAGCCATACTGGTTATAATCACAGCACGAGCAGCATTATGGCATTCCGCGGAATACAGGTTAGAACCAGCGGTTTAAACTATACATATTACGGTGTATGAATACTTTTTTAGGTGACTGTACGAGGTACGCTGAACGAAAGTTCGATTTTGCACTCGAGACATTGCAGAACTCTTTTTAACAATTATTTTTCTTGTCCAATACAATGTTCCATATCTTGTCAGTTTGTTACTTTTAGATCTTAATCATTTAAATTAATTGAGCAATCAAAATTTACTTTGAAAATTAATTTAAAATAATGACAAAACGCTCAGTTTATGTCGGCTTTTATTACATCATATTACACTGTACAATCATATAAATGATATTATTACAAACACTATAGCTGGTTCCATTAAATTATTTTGATATTTGCTTACCCAATTAATACATAAATTCCTCCATTCCATTTTAAATACGAAAATGATTTGAAATTTTAATAGAATCTCCTATAAATATTCGTTTTTTATAATAAGAATAATAACCCTGCACATAGACAATCAATATAAGGATAATTTTATATTAATTGATTTTTAACACCTACTGATACAAAAGACGTCTCGTTTATTTCAATAATTTCTCTGTTTAAGTAAGTCTTAGGCTTAAATGTACATTATGTTATTTTTAAAAAACCTAACGATGTAAGCAATATTTACCTTACCGCTAATGATGTTATACATCTTAAACTTCATGTTCATACTTGAAGCTTTAAATGTGGTGAATGAAAAAACAAAATGAATTCAAAATGTTGAAAATCTGTAATTCTTAACTTAAGCCACATAAAAAATGTACAATGAGTGTATGACTTTATTGTAACATGTTTTAAATTAGATAACTCTTCTGACTTCGAAGAAACGTTTTAGGTAGAAAATTTGTCCTACTGTCATACAAACCAATACCATAGCTTCAAAGAAAGCCCAAGTAACTATAAGAAAATTGGTATTTTCATTGATTGCTCTATGGTTTCGATCACGGACCTAAGAATAAAAAATCAATTAAAATAAAGTTTTGAATCACTGTATCAGTATGTGTACTTTGCATTAAAAAACTTGTCCATACAAATACAACAGATAGCATTAGATACCCATTGTTCATAAGTGGTGGTATGGACAAATATACAAACATCAAAATTATGAATTACCTGCATATATTCTTGTTCATTTTTCACTCCCCACAGACTTGTACTTAATTCTTTAATCATATCATCTATTTTGGTATGGTTAGTATCGTCTGCATTCTTTCCGTCAGAAGATTGTTCCAATGGTTTAGAATTTTCGCCAATGTCCATATTGAACATTACAACTTTTGGTGTCATACTGCTTTTTTGATTACCAAAGCAATATGTATAAACACCAGAACGATACGCAGCGAATGTATATTTACCACTGCTTTCTTGATCACCCTGATAGATTATTTTTTTATCGGGTCCAATTATTTTTACATCTATGTCTAAAAATCCACCCTCTGCTATTTCAAACGTGAGACCTATACGAGATATTTTAAAAATTAAAAAATATTTTAAACATAACAACCTAATTGTTTTAAGCAACTGATGTATGTTGTAACATGTTCCAAGCACTTCCAATAATGCGATTAAAATCTATTTTGAAGAAGCAAGAAATATTCTTAATTCTTTTTAGATTTTATAATTTTCTTCAGTTATTAAAAAAGGCCATTTTGTTAACTCCTAAGTAGAAAATTGTGCAAAGTTTACTAGTCCTTGACCGGAACATAAAATCTGCCGCTATCTCATAAAAATTTGCTATTTTTATTATGTAGATTGATATATTCTACATCTAATAATATTTTTCCACAATATATTAACAGCGTATCAATACCAATTTTGAAAGTAATAACAAAGATAACCAATATAATTTAATACTATATTTTTTGGATACTGAGATATTGATAAAATCAAAATTTACGCTAATACATTAAAATAATTTTGTAGTAAAAAAAAATTTCAAATTTTATAATCAAAAGTTGTTGAAAGAAATATGCAGTAAGAACAAACTAACCCATTTTTGTGCCCGATTCCACTCTGTCGAAGAAACATTCCTCGGCGTGTGCATCTACAGTGATGAAATAACAATTTGCACTTGTGCTCAAAACAATTAGGAATAAACACAAAATAAGCCACCTCATTTTATCAAATTACACCTGTGAACCAATTAAAAACGACATATGCTGTTTCTTTTCCTGCCACTTCACAGCGGCATGTTGCTACCACAGCGCCACGTATGCATATTGCCATAGAATCAGTGGTACATATAGATGAGATACATCCATAGATGATTTATGCTACAAGAGAAGAAAGTTACTAGCATTATTATTTTATAGAAATTCACTAGATGTGTTACAGATAGATTAGTTGTGACAGGATCAGAGACTCTGACATTTTAAGATACTTCATTGTACTGTGGCAACTACATACCTGCTGCAGTAAAAACTTTCGTGTTCAATTTCACTAGAGGAAATTTAGAAATCAAAGAAAACTAGTGTCTCCAGAAAGGATGCTAGAACGCTAGAAGCGCGCCTTCTACAATTTAAGGGATGTTAATTCACCCCAATAGTTGAAAGAACAAAGGAGTTCAGTTCTGTTGACATGGACTCTATTTAGAAGCACTCTTTACAACTTTATCAACTTCCTTGTTGCGCTGTGACTATCGGTCGGCAAATATTCAGAGCCATCTATCGCCTGGACGCTCGAACTAACTTCTGGAGAAGTTAACTCCTGGAAGTATGTAGCCAGTTGTTGCTCTTTGTCATAAAAAGGGATTCAAAAGAGTATTAAGAACGAGGAGCTAATTTGTTAATCATTTCTCTCTTTGAGAAGGAAATAAATTTCAGTGTTCTGCTGATCCAAGGAAGTATATTATATTATACCTACGCTAATAGTCCGTGAAAATGTTCCATGTTTTATCCCACGAAAAAAGTAGAACGTACAAGTGGTTAATATGAAAAGTATCCGTTACAAACGTTAGTCGTGAATGCATTGTTCCCACAAGAGAAAAACTCAAATGTACCACTTTGATTTTAACTATCTTTTGTTGGTTGGTGGAATATAGTATATTTCTAATAATACGTGTGAAATATTAGACCTAGTAATGTACTTTGAATATAAATGTAAGTCGTAAGGTTAATTCTTGTCAGTATATTAATCACGGGGGGAAAAATTATAATAGAAATGTGGTGTACGCTATAAATATGCAAAAATTTATTTAGTTCGCTCTACTTTCTCAATGATTAATTACGATTTTCACGGGATACCAGCGTTTCGCAGAACACTGTTCGAGTAAACGCTGGTCCAGCGGAAAGAGGCATTCATTTACACAATACATCATAATCTAATAATAAATTATAAATACATGCTTGCATATTACAACTATAGATACAAAGGATGACATGCGGTATGGAAGTATCGTTCGTTGCAGCGAGTTTAACGTAAAGTCACGTTCCTGCCATCTAAAACGCGATCGTTTTCAAATCTGCGCAAAACGCAATGGCGGATGCAAAGTTGGGGGCTACAGAAGCTCGAGGCCTTCGTTCGCTGACAAATGTTGACAAATTGGTGAAACATTTCCATTTCTATCTCTACTTATTATTTCCCTAGGTGAGATTTTCGAATTTTCTTTTTATTTCGTTTAATCCTTCCTGCCCCCCATCTTTGAGTTCTTTCAGATCCGCCGCTGCATAAACGTGGCTTGATACTCCAGCTCCGTTTATCTGTTTATCACTTTCCCGTACGGCACTGTCACAGAAACGGTTCGCATGCGAATTTGCGTGTCCCTTAGCCTAAGGCTGATCCGCGAACCGTCGATAATGTCGTTGTACGCTGAATCAACGGCTGTTCTAATAATATTAATAACGATTTCCGGGTAGAGATTCAACGATAAATAATTGCTCGTCGATTCAACGTACAAGACGCGGGCAGATGATGCTCGTCGATGTTCGAGAACGTTGAATTCTGATCGAGAACTTTAGGTTAAGGGGATAGACATGGGTAATGCAGCGCGGCGCTGTATACCGACGAAATTTGCTCCGAAATACGGGTTTACGAAATAAGGGATTTTGAATTGATTTTTTAAAGAGGAATCTGAGGTCAGTATTGGAATCGCACAACTCTTTTAGTAACCTAAAAAGACCTCGATTCTATGGCTGTATTTTGTCAATTTTTTTCTCGACTTTCGATGTTGATATTAATAAATGTGAACACAATCTCGTTCGATACTGACCAGCGCGCGCTGCATTGGACCTTCCTCTTTCGAACGAGACCTCATCCGACCCAAAAGCTGCTCATACAAGGGCAAAATCACATATTTCGTAAACCCATATTTCGGGGCAAATTTTGCCGGTATACAGCGCGCTGCATTACCCGTGTCTATGGCAGATCTTCGGTCGAATGATCAATGGCGGCGTACACGGTTGTCCTTGGTAAGTGGCGCGGCACAAACCGAGCGGCGAGTCAGCGCCTCTTTTGGGCGCCGGCACGGATCTCGTCTATGAAATAACCAAGTGAAGTAAATCGAGGTGAAGGGTCCCGCAATGCGGCTAACGGTACATTATACTCATCGGAATTCACGGTACGGTCCATTCGTACCGCGGACTTGCACGTCCATCCTGTTTGTCGGTACGATTCCGACGTCGCGTTTCCAGAGTCCGGTTCCAAGAACCATAAGCGGGCCAGCGGCGTGTCCGCGACGCGACACGAGCAACAGAACGAGAACGATGTTTCCCCTCGTCCTGCACTAGGCCAGTCCACGCGTCAGGGGTTGGCCAAAGTGCAATCTGATTATGTTTCCTACGATATGATCGAACGTAATCGTTGTAACTGCACTATAATTAAACAGTTACTGCGTGCCTCGAAGATTTACGATTATGATTACGACGTAATTGGGTCGGTAATTACGGCGCGATTATAATGTTATTACACGTAATGGTATCGTGGCGAAAAAATGACAATGTATTCCATTTTGCAGGGACAGAAAAAAGCCGGAAAAGGCTGTATCTCCGAAACTATGCAGGATTTCGTAAAGTACGTGGAACAATATTTTGTTAATTAGTTTGTAGCGAAAGAAAAATAAGATTTTACCAAATATACTTAACGATAAACAGAACCGGAGATAGAGCGGTATAAAGTTGGACGAGATTCGAAATACGAACGGGGCAATAAGGAACGCCATTAAACGATGAAATACGAAGATGCTGGGAATGACTGTGCACCGACGAAGAATAGAAGAGCACATTAACGTTTCCGGTTGGTTGCTGCCCGGTTCGAGGTGAATGATATAACTTTACGATGCTTCTGAAAAGAATAACTCGCACCGATGCATCCCGCGGAACGCTGTTACGACGCTGCCCCGGTACCACCTGCTCGAAACCGGCTCGCGAGTCAGGTCTAACGAACTCGATCGAATTCCGAGACCGGATTCCGCGAAACGAACGCCGCTGTTCCGACACGTGCGTTTTTTTCTCTCCCATCGCTGAAATAACTTCTTCTTTTCGGCACCAACGTACGAGAAAATAGGATGGACGCGTGACGTTTGATGTATACTCTTTTTTATCATTCAACGGCACACGGATCAGCGAATCTTTAAACGTCGTGACGCGAAATACAATAATTCCCGGATAACTGAAACGAGATCGGGTCCTCGGCGATCGAGTTAACCGGGGAAGGTCGAATATTCGTTCCAGGAATCGACCTCCTCTGTACGCAATGAAAATTTCAACTTTTATATCTTTCGTTTCATATAGCCGAGTCGTGTGTCGTTGTCACTTATCCGGGTATCACCGCGGTCCCTATCCTGGGCGGCTCGAAGCGACCAAAATGTTTCGCAACGTCGCGACGAGACGCCACGGGGACAAATTGGGGAAGTCGATCGGTCCAAGGTAAAAGCGGCTGACCTTCCGTCGCGGTAAGAAAAATCGTCCATTTTCACGATTTCTCCCCGTGAAATCATTTTCTAGCGGCGACGAATACTGGTCTCTCCGACGGTCTCGGGCTGGCTCCGTCAAAGAGGTTACTAGGTCCCGCGGCGAGGTTCACCGAGCTCCGGGGGATTCACCTTCCAGCGCGATCAGTCGCGATCGACGCGACGGGGACGCGGCTCTCGAGCGATCTTGCCCGCCGTTTACGCTCGAGTTCGATGAACGTTTAAAAGCTCGGTACGGCCGGGGACTCCGACGGGGCGCTTGCCGAATTCCTCGGCTTGCAGACGCAACCGCTCTCCACGAGAACGTAATCCTGACCGGTCAAGGTCACCGGACCGAGCGGAATCACTAGAAACAGGTACGGCACGTACGTCTGCGTGCACTCGCCGTGGACCACGTCGCACTCCTTCGACCTGAAACCACATGGCAATGTCTCTGTACGCTTACACGGTACTGCCCGTCTCAATTTAAGGGGGGAACCTCGTGTAAAATGAAATTTTTGAGCATTTTTTTTTTTTTTGCTTAAATTGGTAGGCTTGTATTGAAATAACAGTTTTCATTTTTTTTTCGATTACCAACACACGATAAATTGTCAATTTGGCCGTATACTTGATAAGTTACAGTTTCTCAATGAGCTAAAGTAGTACTTGTTAATCGAAACTTTATGCAGCGATACTTGTTCCAACAAATTGTTTATTTTACTTCTCTTGCGCCCTAAATTCATAATATTAAAAATTCATTTTAAACAAATTTCTTTATACATTAGTTATTCTTTCACAGTACAGTCGTTTTGACTGCTTTTGGGCAATATAGGTATATACTAAGTTTTAGTCTTTCTAGTGTTGATCACGTCTGGGCAGCGTCTAGAAAACTGACTCCGGTGGAACTTGCGCGCGAATTTAGCGTAGCGTTCGAACGTCGAACGGTTCTTCCTCGAAACTTGTTCACGAGCATACCAGATACGCAGGTTTCGATCCTCGCCCACTGTTACTTTCTCAGCACGTCGCGCGGTCCGTGAATACGAGCTACGCGATTCAAATTCGAAATTCATCGAGGTCTATCGGCGGGTGGTCGCGGCGATTCGAATGTGGCACAGTAGGACGAACGGGTCTACGTACAATATCGCGTCCACGGCCAAGAACGAGCCTACTTTTGAACCGTTTTTCGGGTCGTCGTTTGCTCGAGCAATTATCGAGGCGGGCAAATTTCAACTTTGCTCGTCGCACGAAAGACGGTTCAAAAAATCGGTCGATCGAAACTGGAATTTGCGTTCGTCAGGCACGAATGAAATTTACTCGATTCTGTTCGGTTTTGAACTTTTTAAGGGGGGGAACCTCATGTAAATGGCCTGTCTTTCAAGAATTTTTTTTGAAAAATCCAATGCACAGATTCATTTAAAATTTGAAGTATCATTTATTAACGTTATGATGTAAAGAAAAATATTTTTTATAAATTTTAATTGTTAATAATAATGGTGCAATGGTGATTCAAAGTATAAGATGCTTTCTCACGCGAAAAACGTCGAAAAAATCGGTTTTTGATTTTTGCTACTACGGTGCACCCCACCAAAAACTCTGAAAAAATTCAGGGAGATAACCAATGACAATACGCATTTACAGTAATTATAGAAATCTAGTGTCTCGTAAGCTTCAATACGAAATCGGTATTTTTCTGCGTTTTTAATTTTTCACGCCTAGGATTAGGAATCAAAAAATCTGAAAAAATTCAGGGAGATAACCAATGACAATACGCATTTACAGTAATCATATAAATCTAGTGTCTCGAAAGCTTCGATACGAAATCCGTATTTTTCTGTGTTTTTTTTTCCTTTTTCAATTTTTCACACCTAGGATTTGGAATCGAAAAGTCGGAAAAAATTCTCAAACACGTATCTCGATAACCACAATGCACCAGATTTTTCTCATAATTTTTGTACTCGATTAAATAGGGGAAATAGGCAGAAATTCGTTGATCCGAATTTTCTCAATAACTACCCTTCCAAATAAGATAGAGGGTTAAAATTTGGCACAGAACGTTTTTTCTTGATGCTCTATCGATGGATCCATTGTATGTCACATTTGGTTCAAGGGCACATTTCACCCCCTTATTCGGCTACACCCTTTCAAATAAAACACTTAAAAGCGTTTGGAAGCTGCTGGTAACAAAATTCAAATACAATTCGGAGTGCAAAGGGTTAAACGGGGAACGGTGAATTTCAAAAAAATTGTGTACAATCGAATTAGGCGTACTTACTCGCAGACTTCGAACACGACCTGTTGCAAAAGATCGGGGAATTTTTGCACGATCGTCACCGGTTGGCCGCTGGTTAAGCTGACCCCGTACATGGGCGCCGTGGTGTTGTACCTCGTTTTGCATAATCTGGCTGGCGAACCGCACGTTTCTCTCGGCGAAAATGCTCGTCCTGCAGACAGAAGTAATCGTTCCCTTTAAGTAATTAACCCTTCGACATTTTCTGTATTTAAATACTCGTATAAATCTTTGCAGGTATTGTTTATATTCTCCTGAGGTAAATATTTACGATCGTCACGGTAAATGGGACATCGTGTGAACTTCTCTAGACAAATTGCCGTTTCATCCGGGACGACGATACGCTAATTCTTCCTTCGTTCTCCGTTACGATTACACCTCACTCGCACCAATGACCGTCTTCCCGTCTGAATACATGAATAAATAAACTCTAACAGTATCGAGGACCCGGGAGAGCATGACTCCTTCGTCGGAAGCGATCATGCACGTTACGTGGAACGCGGATGGAAAAATTCTTGGGGAGTCGTTAGACGGAAAAGTCAATTTGCGGCCCCGGAATCCCGACGATGGAACGAGGAGAATCGGGTGACTCGTTCGCGAGATCGGCGCCCTTTATTCGGAATTCCGTCGGCTCGTGTGTGTTCGAAACGACCAGTGGGTCGCCAGCGGATCCCGTTATGAGCAGAACGGAGCGATAACTGTATTGGCCGGATAACACGGTGCCTTATTACCGTCCTCCTGCATCGACCAAGCCATTGCCCAATGGACGCGCGTTGGAACAAAATTTCGAAACGTGGCCATCTTTACACGTTACACCAAACACATTACACGTACAAAATAACTTGTCTGTTTGCATTCTGTCAAAATAAGTCAAAAGGACCATCAGATAACACCTACAATTCAATGTTCCTCAATATGAAGAGTACACCTCCATTTTAAATATCTCGAGGGGGGAACGATTAGAAAATTATGTTGCATTCAGTCTTCGACGAAACAAAGTCAAATTTTATCCTAAATCTAATAATCACTCCATAGTTTCTTATTATAAAATAACTTTTTTTTTTTATTCATTTTAAAATACCACTATAATCAATTTTTACTAACGAATTAAAAACTAACTATTCCTATTATTAAATAACTTTTTTTTTATACCATAATGCTATTTCATAAGGATTGCATTGTATTTCATTTTAAAATACCACTATAATCAATTTTTACTAACGAATTAAAAACTAACTATTCCTATTATTAAATAACTTTTTTTTATACCATAAGGCTACTTCATAAGAATTTCATCGTGATTCATTTTAAAATACCACTATAATCAATTTTTACTAACGAATTAAATACTAAATATTTCTTTTTCTTATTATTAAATAACTTTTTTTTTATACCATAAGTAAAAAAAAAAATGAAAGTTGCAGTGGATGGCACTTTTTGTTTCGGTCGTAGATAGCTAGGGAAAGCGCCAGGAAAGTAGGCGACACTGCACGTTTTGTAGAACGAACTCTTTAATTCGACGAATCAAAGGTTAAACGATGACCGAAGCAACCGTGTATCTCGATTCTAAAGCTGCCATTTTATTTCTAATTAAATTGCATCGGTGCATCCTTCTGGGGCAATGGAATCTATTTCTTCTTCTTCTTCTTCATTAATCTCTCCTGGCTGATCAAAAGATAGTCATAACTCCTCGAGAAGCAACGTGACTTCTGCGGAGAACATAATCTACTTATGATTGGGGGTTGATGGGATAACTACTCTGCCTTCTGACTTCTGGATCTTCCTAGGGTAATTGATTGATCTACGTATAAAAGAAATTCCAATGCTTCTTGTAAATCTTATAAATGATCACTAGACTGCGGATGTTTAATCCTCAAAGAACTACAGAATGCATTTAATATGCAAAAATATAAGAAATACTTAAAGTAAGATACGAATTATTATATTTAGGGGTTGAGACTGTTGAGACAGCCCTCTGCGAAGCTTCCGTTTCATCAATTCTATTAATAAAAGTGTGAATTTGCATAAAGATCCGCGGTCTAATGTTCATTTTGTAAAGAAAACAGTCATCGATCTTTCCTTTTTGTTGCAGATAAATCGACGAGAAAAATGAGCGGGGCACGCAGTATCCCGCTACAGCGTTCCAAGGCTAAATACCGTTGAAGGTCAAGCGACTGATTTGACACTGAATGACCCGAATGGCAAAGGCTAATGAGTTTCCTCGCGGATAACGAAGCTCGTGATCAGCGAATTTCAAAGGCCACGACCCGATCGTGAAACACGCGCGGCGGGTGTTGTGGTCGCTTCGAACCAGGTTTTCGTGTCATAAGGACAGCCGCGTAATTCAAGGCTGCGAGGTCCCGGTACATCGCGCAACCGGTTGTTCCGATTTTTGTACATTTCCGAACGCGTCGTGCGTGAACGCGCTCGGAAACTCAATCGAATGGACCGTTCGCGAATCAGCGACTTGACGAGGTCTTAAAATGCTTTACAAAAGACAAATATCGTTAGAAAAATGTATTCAATTGTATGTGCTGTATGAAGGTATTACGAAATATCATTTTTAACGTAAGTTAAGCGAGGCATAACGGAAGAAAGTGTATGCTCGATGTCGAGCCACGCGATCGCATATTCTACCAGACGAAAGTTGCAAATGTAAGCGTTCGAATACTCCTACATGTTCTAGTCCCAAATTTGGCGCGCAAAAACTATTGTAATATTAAAAATATTTCATTTCGTTCGGCCCGGTGGGTGCTGTAATTTTCGGTTTGCTATCGTAACCGCGAGGATTCATTGAGATCGAGGCGCGTAACACTTCGCGTGGATCCCTCGTTAATGTCGAAGCAACGGTATCGCCGTGAAACATTCGCACGGCAGCGAATCCGCGGGAAACTACTTTTTACAAAAGCCACGAAGTCCCGGGAACGTTCGCGGGAGAAACGGCGGAGCATGAGAGCAGAATGTTTGCATATTACCAGGCACGGTACAATAACCTCGTAAAGCGCGCGTGAACGCGCTTCTCCTCGATAATACTCCCCAGCAGCCACCGTGATAATTATAAATTAATGGCACGACATCGTCGTTGTTTCGCTCGCGAGCATACAACGCTCAGGATAAGACGTTTCTACGGTTTTCTATTCGGGCGAAGCGACTAACGCGCTTACGATGGTTCGACGGGGATGTGGGTTATCGCTGTTCCGTGATTATTCGCGATCCAAGTCTGTTAAATCACTAAAAGTGCGCCATAAATGTACGCGATCTGATCAAAAAGTAACGAGAATCGAGAAGCTACCGTGCCTCCTACTAAAACGCCTACCCGATATTATAACAAAAGTTCATTATAAATAGGCTGCGGATCTTTCTGCAAATTCACATTTTTATTAATAGAATTAATGAAATCAGAGCTTTATAGAACTCTGTCTCAAGCCCTAAATATAATAATTCGTACCTTACTTGAAGTATTTCTTATATTTCTGCATATTAAATGCATTCTGTAGTTCTTTGAGGATTAAAATTTCCCATAAATGCATAAATATAATAATTCGTATCTTACTTGAAGTATTTCTTATATTTTTCCATATTAAATGCATTCTGTAGTTTTTTGAGGATTAAAATTTCCCCTAAAAGCATAAACATCCGCAGTCTAATTATAAAATTTCCAAATATTCTGTACGCTGTTCCAAGCTTTGATCATCGTAACGTTTCATTCCTCCAGGTTTTCCAACTCGCGATTGTTAGCAAGAATGCGTCGAATTAACATTGCTCATAAATCTTTAATCGAATTTAAGTCGGAAGAATGCGCAGCCAATTTAAAAAAGCGATATTGTTTTCATTAAATGAACGAAGAGTTTTGGACACTGGCGTGAAATTCCCTTCGTCAGTTTTCTCGGTTTGAAATGTTTCTAAGCAGTTATTTAACATTTCTAAGTAATAAATCATCTTATCAATTAACGCGAGTAACATGTTACAGAGGCAGTGATTCTTAATCACCGTGCCGCGAAGACGTCTACATTGTTCCGTGAATGATTGATAACAGATCTAAAGAATTCTTGTGCACATGAAAATACGGTCTTTGATCGCTGGAGCGAGGCAAAAGTAATAGCTTCGTCGAAAAGAGCATTGTACTTGATGTTTCGAACATATTGTAAAAGGGATTGATTATTTTGGTAATAATGTTTAATTCACAAAGAATTCTTACTATTTCATAATTTTAAAGATTATTGCTATAATTGTAAATATCGTTTTATGTTAAACTGTATGAAGGCTATGGCCATTGGATAATTGGCGAAGCGGTTTGATGGATTCTTGGAGAAGACTCGAGACTGTTTTTCGAAGAAGTGACCACCCGACCGTGTATTAAAAATGTTTCCTGGAACAACCTACCGTTTCGAGAGTTCTCAGCGATGGAGTAGCCCCCGTGTACCGCCTTGTAATTGTGCAGAAGCGCCTGCCTCGTCAATTCGGGATCGATCGTTCTAGGCTGATGGGACCTCGCCGTTCTGCTGCTCGCCCACAGATTCTTGTAACTTCTCGATATCGCGGCTCTACGACAGTCGTTTCGTTTATCGTAACGGTACAACGAGCAAAACAGAGAGATCTGACTCCCTCAAATTCCAGCTGACGGTCTCACGAGGGAACACTTACGACGGATATTGCATGTTATTGGGACCTATGCAGTCCGCTGGGTCCGTGAGCGCGTCGCCCCACACGTACTTCAAGCCCAGCCCGTTCCCCTCGCATTTTTTGGCTCCGTAGACGTGGCCACACGTCGTGATAACGAGGATCAGGCCGAGGTACCTGGACATCTGCAATTATAACAAAAACATACTGTCTGAATTAGTAGGCTCAAGTAGCCGTCACCTGAGAATCAGAATTATAGAATAAACAATTAATATAAACTCAAAGGTCGTGGTTTAATCAACTTTGGTAAACCTGCTTTTGAGAAAGGGAGATCCTCAATTAGTAGTCTCAAGTAGCCATCATCTGAATAACATTAGAATCAGAATTATAGAATAAGAATTAGAATCATAGAATAAACAATTAATATAAGATCAATGATTGTGGTTTAATCAACTTTGGTAAACCTGCTTTTGAGAAAGGGAGATCCTCAATTAGTAGGCTCAAGTAGCCATCACTTGAGGATCAAAATTATAGAATCAGAATCAGAATTATAGAATGAACATTTAATATAAGCTCAAAGGTCGTGGTTTAATCAACTTTGGTAAACCTGCTTTTGAGAAAGGGAGATCCTGAATTAGTAGGCTCAAGTAGCCATCACTTGAGGATCAGAATTATAGAATGAACATTTAATATAAGCTCAAAGGTCGTGGTTTAATCAACTTTGGTAAACCTGCTTTTGAGAAAGGGAGATCCTGATTTAGTAGGCTCAAGTAGCCGTCACCTGAGGATCAGAATTATAGAATAAACAATTAATATAAGTTCAAAGGTCGTGGTTTAATCAACTTTGGTAAAACTGTTTTTGAGAAACGAAGAACCTTATAGAAAACAGTCCGCAATTGGGGCAGCCTGTACATCGTGGAAAGAATGCGCGGGAAAGGACAGATCGTTTCACGTATCGGGAGCCTCTTCGAGGATGCGTATTAATGAGAAACTAATTACGCTCGGGAGCACGAGCGGGTGCTCATGAATAAAACAATCACAGCTGGCCGTGCACAGGGATCACGGTTAGGGGGAAACACGTTGTCGCCGCGACGGAAGTAAGACGGGTACTATTCGAATATTTTATGGGCAGTTAAGTCCTACGAATAAATTTCAAACATTTGAATAATTGGACATCGCTGCTTGTACATTGTTATCGAAGTCTCTTACGTTTCTTTATTTTTCAGAATGAGTATTCCGAACACTGGACTGCCAGCATCGACAATGAGCGTAATTTCGCGGACGTTGAACGATCGACTCCGAGTATTCTCCGTTATCGTTTCTTTTGGTCCGTGACTTCGCCACGGTTCTGTTTCACGGAACGCTGACACGCTGGCATCTCCGCGGCAAGGGAACGAGCAAGAATCTTTTTTTTCCCTTTCGAGCCTCCCGGACGATGGAGATCGTCGAGACGGGACGAGAGAGTGACGAACTCGATCGGTAATAACAATTAGCCGCGGCGAAATCGATATCCCATGTATAGCGTTCGGGGTTTCTGGGTTGCCGGGCTCGTGCAACTTCCGTTTGTCACGAGCTTGGACACGAGCGAAAGCAACGCGTCGATGCTCTCTAGAATTTAAGAATATTTGCTGTACACTTGCCCGGAAGCGTTGCACTCCACTCCGCAACAGTGAATCTAAATTCTACGGAACCATTTATAGGGCGAATTGGACCGTATGATCAGAAACACGTCTTTAAATTCCAACGAAAAATTAAAAAAAGATCAGGGGAAGCGTACAAGTCTGCGTTTTATAACGCTTTTCATATTAATATCGAATAAAATTTTCCTACGGCCTCTTTCATCGTGGTTTTTTCAAGTGTCACGCAAATTTATGGCCGCTGCTCGAACATTTTTGCTCTTGAGACTCTGTATAGAGAATAAAAGCTCTTTCAAACGAGCAAACGGAAGAGCCCTCGTGTTGATAGTTGCCTCGTCATTTGTAAGCAGATGGGTAGAATTTTATTCAAGCATAATGACGAATAAACGTATAACGATTTACTCTTTGTAATTTTTACCTTCTTTTTTATACTTTACGTCAACCGTCAACCGTTTTCAAACCTTTAAGTCGTCGAAATCGATCGTGATTTTCAAGACACGGAACGGAAGACGATTCGAGACCAGGAGAGGCCATCGCGGCAGAAAATTGCAACGTCTGGCAGAGACGATGAATCGCGCGTGGGAAAAGGAAAGGAAGGAAATCGTTAATGGGTAAGCACTCAAGGCTGGTCATTGGCCGTGACCGGTGTCGCGTATCTGTTTCTTCAGGAAGTCTCCGTCGTTCTCAGCGTTAATTCTCGCCACCGATTCGTTCGCACAGGTGACGTCTGAAATTGAATGCCCGGCGAATTTTTATCCGTTTCCTCGCAGACGGAGAATGTCCTTTGCATACGTAAATGAGAATAATCGCGCGTTTAACCCTCGTCCAACAGACCCCGAGTTTGAATCCACGCAAGCTATTTCTTTCAGAGTCGCGAAGCTTCCATTTTTGATAAATAATTTTATAATTATCATTGAACCAGTAATGAATGCACCGATCAGATAATATAATTGATTACTATATCGTCATTTGCATTTTCCAGGTTCATCACTGAATACAATGATCTATGGCAATATGACTCCCAGTGTCAAGAATGAGATCTACGTCGCTACAAACTTGGATCTTTTTCCTGTTCGAAGGGCTAACCACGGATTTAATACTGTAAGCTTTATATTATAACATAATACTAATTATAGCTAATATATTTCGGAATTAAATAGCCTATACTTTCGATCGAAAGATAGAGATCAACTAAACAAAACTCTTTCATCACTGCATCAGCGAATACAATGATCTATGGCAACATGACTCCAACATGACAGTGTCAAGAATGGGATCTACGTAGCTACAAATTTGGATCTTTTTCCCGTTCGAAGGGCTAACCACGGATTTAATATTGTAAGCTTTATATTATAACATAATGACAATTATAGCTAATGTATCTCCGAATTAAATAGCCTATACTTAAATAATTTTACGGGCGTTCCAGTATCATTGAACCAGTAATATAACTGATTACTATATCGTCATTTGCATTTTCCAGGCTCATAATTGCATTAGCGAATACAATGATCTATGGCAACATGACTCCAACATGACAGTGTCAAGAATGGGATCTACGTTGCTACAAACATCTTTTTCCAGTTCGAAGGGCTAACCACGGATTTAATATAGTAAGTTTTACATTATAACATAATAACAATTACAGCCTATACTTTCGACCGAAAGACAGAGATCAACCAAACGAAACTTTGTCTAGATTCGACAGGAATAGTAAAAGTTGGAAGGAACTAATAATCACTCGATCATACAGATATTAAAGAGCGTTCTCTCCGTCTCGCTTTCAGCCTTTTCCCAGTCTTCCTTCGACTTTTTCGCACGCGAGTCACGGCGCGTTGGCGCGAACGCGTTTAAAGCAGAACGGACACGCCGTGGCGTGTAATTGTCGATCCCGATATCGATCGCGGCATAACAGACGCGCGGATAAATATCAACGGGGTATTCGCGCGGCTCCGTCTACCCAGAGATTACATAACGGCGGGTCCCAGGCGAACGAAGACGAGACAAGTGCCGGGCAGCATGTGAGAATCGCTTGAACTTGAGATCGAGGTGAACTTCCACAGTTTTGCCGCGTTCGCGGGTAATTGCAGGATCGAGATGAACAATTGTTCGCGACTGCCGTAATTTCTCAGCTTGCTTGGGAACTTATTTTCCCAGCAGCAGTACGACGGAGTACTGTTAACGCGCTAACGAACGATGCTGGGAACAATTAACAGGACATCTTCGTTATCTTCGATCGGGGCAACGCTTTTCCAAGTGGAGCCTCCAGCAGAGGTCAAATCTTACTCGCTAATAACAAAAATTTTTCACTCATTCTATTGACTAGATTTTGAATTAATCTATATATTTTATTCGTCGTTCGCGTGTCCAAGAAATATTTATTAGTAAATAAAATTAGGGGAACACTCTATCCCTGTTTTTTTTTTTTTTTTTTAATTGAATGCTATGTAACCCTCTACAGGATTATTAGCAACGCATATAAATGCGTAATACGATTAGGCTATATACCTACATTGAGATTATCTGAATACACTTATCGATATTAAATTATATATGATTTAGATTAAATATATATGTAATAGCTTCTTTAGGAATTTGAAAATAGTCATTAGCGAGGAGATACTCGAGAAAGAACAGTGTTAACCGTGTAAGGGGGGAACCAATTTAATGAACATAGTTTGTCAATCATTACACTTCCGCCAACCTTAAACTGTGGCCATTGCCAAGATAATATGATGACTCTATCCCTGTTCAAAAGCGTCCGATGACGTAAAGATTCGAGTGATTTGTTACTGCCTCCGGGCATGCTCGACGAATCGTACGAGGTGAAAAAAAAGCTCGTAGGAAAAACTGTGTTTCCGGAAGTCGAGAGCAGATTCCTCCGTGGACCATGAGCGAGTCGCGCGGCCGATCCTAACGGTAAAGATGAATCGTCCAAAACGTTCTTTCCTCTCGCGTCGGTCTTTATCAGCCTTACGTTTATTCATCCTTGTCCCCGATAACGGTACAACCATTTCGGTGCTTCGTTTCATGAATAAATTATTCTAACTGTCAGCGACTTGTTACGGAGCTCGAAATTCCTTTCGCTCGGTCGCGGCTACCAACTCGCAGAAATGTCCTAGTCGGAGGCTCCGTCACCTTTTATAACCCAAATTATATTTGTCCAATCGCAGAACTACATAGCTCGAGCTCTCCGTTGATCATAAAAATCTTCTTCTTCTTCTTCTACTTTTTTTTTCGGTGCGAACACCATTTATCTCATAAAAATCTATTATCTGAACTTTTGCATCGTCTCAGGCCATTTCTTTATTCATTAACCCTCTGCACTCCTGCGTCGAATGTGACTCGACATCAGTTTTTATCTCAGGAACTCCTTTGTCGAGTCCCACTCGACATTTTATCAAGTCCAAACCAAAGAGATATACATTTGAAAATAACAAAATACAACGTAAATTTCAAATAAAACACTTAAAAGCATTGGGAGCAACTGGTAACAAGATTGAAATATAATTCGGAGTGCAAAGGGTTAACAAACTTTGGACGAACATCGAAACTTTAGTGTTTCATATATTTTGGGAATCACCGTATTAATAGGAAACAATGTTCAGCGGGTGTCTCGTGCAATTAGTGCTCATTAAGCGTATTCGTTGAACGCACTTAGGGATGAATTTACGAAGAAAACAGAAACAGAAGTTTCATTAGTTAGAAATGATATTTACTTAACTTTAAAGGTCTGGTAGAAGCTATTAAAAGTACATATAGTCCGTCAGAACGATAGACGATTGTAAAGCTATTGCTTAATAGCCACGAAACTTAAGAACAAGTGTTACCACGTTATCAGTCGAACTACGGATTGCATTTGTGAAACGAAATAGAAACAATAGAAAAGATTGAAATATAATTCCGTAACAGGGGAATATCTAAATCTTGCTCTGAATTAGTAATTATAGTTTCTCAGAGATTTTGCTCCGGATCTTTCTAACCAGCGATCCCAATTTCCTAGATCTTTAAAGATTTATGCATGCACCCGCCGTGTCGAACCACGTGGTGTTCGTTCATCAACGAATCTAAATTTTACAACCATTTAGCGCATTTCCGGTTGTCTAATTTGTTTTCTACCCGCCTGGGGGGGTTAATTTTCGTACAAGTCTCTCGATTTTAGCGCGTGTTTCGTTTAAATTCGACTCTGATCGAAACCAGGGTAGAGAATGCAATTTCTCGAAGGGTCAAAGGTTTAATTTCGTACTTTAATGCGTTATTATTTTCGATGGTGATCGAGATAGGTTTTTATAAAACTCACCGTCGCTCACCGCGAGGAAGATCGGACTCTTTTTAACACTGGTGCGTTTGAAACCTTTTCTCGGCCCGTTCGACGATGATGTGATCGACCACGCGTAGCATTAATCGATCGAAACGTTCGGTGAGTCGAGAGGGACGGGATCGAAACGAGGGCACACGGGTCTCTTAAACACTGTTCATGTCACTACACCGGATGTCGTGGGGTCGAACACCTCCTCCGTCCTCACAGGTGGATGTCCAGAGGTTGACTGTAGAATCGTAAGTAACCGCTCTCTGTGCTCCGTCGTTGCTGGATCGAAAGAGGGGATGGGACGAGAAATATCGGCCCCTATTCCGCCACGAAATCGTCTTTTTTCTCCTGTTGGAGAAAAAGTTGAACGAAAGAGGGTAACCGGGGACGTCCCCCTCCTTTTTCACCGAGTTTCGTCAGAACGCCTGCTTCGTGAACTCTAAACCCATTCAATAGCTTTTCTCCAGGTAGTCGATACATACCCAAAAATAAAATATTTTGTACACCAATTAGTTCTGGATTACTAATGTTATTAACACGATAATTGCCACACCATCTTTTCGAATCGTTACAAGAAAATTAAGAATATTGAATAGTTCGATTATTCATTTGTTATTTTATAGAAGTATCGATCACCGGTGACCATTGTGGCAGTCAACGTGTTAAAGGCGCTGTGTATATCATTTTTCCCTAAACTAATAACTTTTATCAAATTAATAATTGTATTAATAATTTTAATTTTATTTCCAATTTTAAAATCAAACTTACATCCTTTAACATATATTATAATTTTAAGTTTTTATTGTTAATTAATATAGAATTAAATTTAAATGTTTATGTATATATAATTTTCATTTCAATAATTGGAGGTTTAATAATTATATTTAAATATGAATTATATTCAATTTTATTAATAATTATTTGTGTAACTCATGGATACAAAAATTATATACCAATTAATTTTTTAGACAATATTGCATTTAAAGGACCGGAATCTTCAATTATTTCAATTCATATATTTCCAAATTGAATTTTTACTTTTATTTCAATTACTTATTTAATTTATTGTTTAAATTTATCTCCGTGGCGGAGAAAATGATATACACTGGTTGGAAAAAAAATAATACGATCGTTCAGATTACATTACCTTTATACTTATTTTTCAGTAATGATATTATCGTACAAAGTATGCATTATTTTTAAATTAACAATGAATATAACAAATTTTCTATTTCGTGTGTTCGGAATTACTTGCATTAGAACTATTACGGAATATTCTTTTTGCACAGAGTCGAAGGATACTGCCAACTCTGACAAATTCATTTACGCACTGGATGGTTATACATTCTTTTGCGCGACCGCTTGTAATTCGTACTTAAATAACGTCTCGAGAAATGCAATGGCTTTCGAATTTGTAATTAGTCGAAAATCACTGCATTTCCGATGTTTCGATACTAATTACAAGGAAGCAAGAACAATGTCGAAAACGCTTTTCCATATCGAGACCAAACACCGAGAATAATACTTGTAAAAAAGCCTCCTTTGATAGATTGAACGATTAAAAATAATGATTACCTTAATGATACATTTCTTGCATGTTTTAATGATTACAAGTGTAAATGATATCTGGCAAACTTCCTATTTACTCTAGGAACGACAGATTGATGAAGTATATCGCATATTGCAAGAAACAACACTCATTAGTTTCTAATACAGTAACCATTAGGTATCGAAGTAACTTTCACAAACTGTACTTCTCATATTAAAATAAGAGATAGTGTTTTTTTTTTTTCACGAAACTTTTGACGGACATGTGGAAATCGCAGTCTTATAGATACTAAGTATTAAAAAAATCGTAGCCGTTACTTAGTCGACAAACTGGCGGAATTAAATGCAATCGGTTACCAATAAGAACGAAGATCGATCTCGTCGTTCGTAATTTTGCATTAAACAAGTGGGAACTGTACCCAACATGTCTTGTGTTTAAAAGTAGATCGCTTACCCCACTTAGAGAAGCTTGTGTGTCTGTGTGTGTGTGTATGTCAATGATCGTTTTTATATTTCACTTAACTAAACGTATCGGTTAATAATATTAAAACATTTACATATACATTTTACATATGCTTACTCAGTCGTCAAACTTAATGGAATTGACGCTAGTATCTATTTGACCGCCGCGGTAACTACCACGTTTTTTTTTCGTCTTTTCATGACGAAATGATTTTCCTCTTGTATGTTTCAGGTCTTGATTAGCTTTCTCTCCCCAAGAGCCACGTGCGCCTCTCTGTCAAAAAAATTATATATGTTCTCTTCCCATACTAATGTATACATACGTAGACGACTCGATTACTTCAAACTAACTGACCCCTCACCTTTATACACAATTCTTATCATCAATCGTCAAACGTTATTTTTTTATTTTGTGGCGACGTGCTATCGAATGATTTTTTTCTATCGAAACCACCTCTACCACCCCTGAATCCACCGCGACTACCTCCCCTTTCGCCATCCTTGTTACCCCATGATCTTCTAAATCCGTCTTTACCACCTTCGTTATCGTTTCCACCCCACGATTTTCTGTTATCGAACCCGCCTCGTCCACGACCGCCTCTATCGCCACCACCGCGACCGCCTCTGTCACCACCGCCACGACCACCCCTGTCCCCGAAACCACGACCACCCCTGAATCCACCGCGACCGCCGCGACCATCTCTGTTGTCACCGAAACCACCGCGACCACCCCTGAATCCACCACGACCGAAACCTCTACCCCCGCCACCGAAACCACCCCTTCCTCCATGCTTCTTAAAACCACCCTCCTCTTGATCGTCCTCCTAGAACAAAAGAGAAACTCAGGTCAACCGCCGTTCTTTCAACAAACGTATCGTACACGAATAATTTTTTCAGTTCGTTTCCCCTAAAGGAACATTTCAAAAGGGGGTCGGTGAATGCACGGAAACATGGTCTCAAGCTTTTCATGAAACGGCGAGTGACCTGCGCTTCTCGAATGTTTCCAAGCATTTACCTTTGCCTCAAAAGAATTGTTAGCCAATTTGGGATCCAAGTCTACCCGCTCGTCCATTACACGACGGAACGGAGTCTTTTTTTGCTGCTGAACATAAAATTTCACGAATAAAAGTTACGTTTAAAATAATTTATGGTGCTATCGTTATGAACATCTATAATATAACTGACTATATCAATATATAAGAACCAGAATGTTCAACAATTATAATATTCAAAATCTTTTTTTTTTAATATGAATGTATTGGAATAAAATGTACCTTATCGCCATTGAAGCTGTTGCTTGCTTTTACAAAATTGCTGTAGTTGTTTTTATGAGCGGGTGCAGACTGTTCTTCATTTTGTTGGTCTACTTCTTTGTGTTTCTTCTTCTCAGCTTTACCTAGTGCTTTTTGCGGAGGTACTTTCTCCTCTGCCTCCTCGTCTGAATCGCTTTCCTCGGAATCGGAATCTTTTTTAGCTGCTACTGGTTTTGGAGTTTTCACATTAGGTGCTACTTTTGGATTTTCATCCTCCGACGAGTCGGATTCCGAGTCTTCGCTGGATGCTTTCTTCTTAATATTTGCTTTCGCTGCTGTTTTTGCAAGTGCAGGTGTAGGCGCTTTGGCAGGCTTTTCATCCATAGACTCATCAGAGTCATCGGAACTGGAAGACTCTGCTTTCTTTGCTACCGGTTTTGTTACAGGTTTTTTAGCTGGTTTTTCATCTTCTGAATCATCAGAATCATCACTGGATGATTCTGTTTTCTTAGCCGCAACAGGTGGTGTAACCAACTTAGCAAGAGCGGGTCTCTTAGCTGGGGGTTCATCATCTTCGCTGCTATCATCGCTCGAAGACTTTTCTTTCTTGACAGGACCTCTTTTTGTAGCTGCCGGTGTTGGAGGAGCAGATTTTTTAGTCGGAGGTGCATCTTCTTCGCTACTATCCTCACTCGAGGAAACTTCTTCCTTCTTAATAAGGGGTTTCTTTTTTACTGCTGGCGTTGGAGGAGCAATAGGTTTCTTTGGCGCTTGGTCGCTACTTTCTTCGCTAGATGAAGATTTCCCCTTTGTAACAGTTTGCTTTATCGTTACATTTTTACTTTTCTTTACGAGCTTCACAGGTTCTTTCGTTTGTTTAGCAGGCTTCTCTACTTTTGCCTTAACCTCGACAGCTTTTGGCGTTTGTTTCGGAGTAAATACAGTTTCCGAAGAATCGGAATCGTCACTAGATTCCTCCGACGAGTCATTGGAATTTTTGGTTGCCTTGTTTTTCATTACCGGCGTTTTGACTCCAGATACAGCAAGCACTGGTTTTTTAAGTATTGGCTTAACAGGATTTTCATTACTTTCACTACTATCGTCGCTTGATGATTTCTTTTTACTAGGCACAGCTTTTGCTTGCACTTTTGCAACTGGTTTTGCAGTTATACTCGCTTTAGGTGCATCATCATCGTCTGAATCAGAATCATCGTCCGAGGATTCCTCCATTTTAGTCACTTGAGCTCCTTTAGGGGTAGATGCTGTTTTTGGTTGTACAGTTTGTACCTCTTCTTCGTCCGATGAACTATCATCCGAACTCTCTTTTTTCTTTACAAGCGGTGCCTTAGACGGTGTTTTAACTATAGGCTTAACTTTAGCTGCAGCTTTTGGAGCTGGCTTTTCATCTTCGCTGGAGGTATCGTCAGAAGATTCTTGATTCTTATTATTCGTTACAGCATTAATCGCGACCTTGCCATTTACTTGTGGCGTCTTATTTGGTGCTTCATCTTCGCTTTCTGAACTTGAATCTGAACTACTGTCTTTTGTTTGAGCTTTAACGTTCAACTTCTTAGGGGACGTTTTTTGAAAATACTGAAATACTTCTAATATCGTTGGTGCCCCCTTCGGAAGTGCGGGCTGCGAAAAAAAAATAAACAAACATGAACGAAGCTGTAACCACTTTTACGAAGAATCCGATATTTACTGATGCGAGTAATGTACGGATCGAATAATATTAATCGACAGTGGTAAAAGGAAATAAATATCGCGGTGGTCAAGTTCGAATTGAAGAAATATTCGAAATATAAAATAATGAAGATATTTCGCCCACGTGGTACGACGGAATGGCGGCACTTCATACGCCGCATGGGCATCGGCACTATGAAAATCGATGAACAAACGTATATATATATAAAATCTTTCTATAATCTTACCGCCTTTGTTTTCTTCTGGAAAACCTTCGCCAAAGACGCGTCTTTTTTCAGTAAATAATCGTAGATAAGTGCAGAAACGCTTAGATCTTCAGTGGATGCCATAATGGACGCGTGTGCGAATATCTTGGTCAATTAGCCGCAATTGAATGCACGATTTACACACTGTCCGCTCTCGTGTGAACAGCGCTGCGATCAAACATAAACTGAATAAACCTTAGATGCGTCACTCGTCTACAATAATGTATTTGTTTGCAGAACGCTGGTATGTGAATCAATTTTGCTTTAATATCATGTTTAAATGAAGTTATTCTGAGAAACATGAACGCAGAAAGGATCAAGTTCCATTAGATTTCCAAACGGAGTTCGTAGAAAAGAAAGGTTAAGTACCATTTATTTACGCTTTCCATGAACGTTTCTTTCTAAACTACTATTAGTTCGTGCACTTTCTGAAAACCAATCAAATATTTCTATTTTCTGATTGGTGAAATATCGGTCAGTAGGCAGTGTATTGGACGTTTTAAAAATGATAAACTGCCTTCGGTCGTAACCAGTTGAGCATAACATTTTTGAACGAAAATTTGCTTTGTTTAATTGTTTTTCGCGGCAATCATTTGTAAATAATGACGGAGACTCTGCAGAAAATGAGATCCATTACACTGAAAGGTTCGGCAGAATTAGTGAAACAATATTTACGTAAGTTCATCGATTATTTAGTAATTTGTTCGAATGTGTTCGCTTGGAGTCTCGGAGGAAACCTTCGTCCAACGGATCGTTCTTTTTGTTACAGATTACGGGGTGAACAGCATTTTATACCAAAGAGGCATTTATCCGCCAGAAACGTTCGAGCCTGTTGAACACTTTGGCTTGTTCGTTTTAATGTCAACGGACTCGAAAATTAAAGGATTTTTGGATACTGTTCTCGGTCAAATTCAAGAGTGGCTCGTGCAACGAAAAGTACAAAAAATAACGCTCGTTATAACAAATGTTAATACTAAAGAAGTTTTAGAAAAGTGGGACTTTAAGGTCGATTATGAAGGTCAAACTACAAATGGTACAAACGATAGTATAAATAAGAATCTTCCGGAAGTGGGAACAAAAGATGTAAAGACTATACAAAAGGAGATCCGTGAAGTGATACGTCAGATCACGGGTGAGTTCTTGCGTTCGAAGTTTTGTATTCCGTTTGACATCGCGCAAGCTAATAAGAAGTATCGAGGTTGTAAAACTTTTGTCTCGCTTTATTATGTTTCAGGCACAGTGAGTTTCCTTCCATTATTGGATTGTTTATGTTCTTTTGACATCTTGACGTATACAGTACCCGATTGCGGTATTCCAAAAGAATGGGACGAAACGCAGCCTGTTTTCATTGCTAATAGTCAAGAAGTTCAGTTAAGATCATTTTCAACTTCTCTTCATAAGATGGATACCATAGTTAGCTATAAGAACCTTTAGGATTATGTTATTTTATCGCCTGTGTTCGTTGAAGTGTATATACGAGGTCCATGTTAATTACAACATTCTTAGTAATATTTAACGTTACAAGATATTATTTAAATTTTACTTTGTATGAAAATTGTCATGCTGTATCGATGATTGTATTATTTTCCAGACTTTGCATGTATGTATCAACATTACTATTGTCCGAGAATGGTTTTATAAGAATATATTTTTTGATATTAATTCGATTTTTCAGCTTATTGTGTACTAGGCGAATGAAATACATACGATGTGTCCATTCTTTTAAATGCAACAGTATACTGTTTACAATTATGGGACATGCATACTGAGACACCAGTGTTTCTTTACTACAGATAATGGGTGAAATAGTAAAGTCATTGATAATGTATCAAATACAGCAGAGTTTTCACAATTGACGCTACAGTAAGGTTTGAAGAAACTTTAATTATACAATCACCTGTACAAAAATTTAAGAATATTACATTTTTTTCAATTTCCACAATCGTAAAACACGAACTACGAGTGAAAGACTATTTTCTTTATTCTGCAATCCAATAACAGTAACTTGACTAAAATTATTATCGAAAAATACAGAGCATTTATATTTCTACTATCTTCATTTAGAGTAAATATAGCATTTAAAATTAGCCTTTTTAACGTGACCTGTTCTATGTTATTTGTAAGGGTTCGAACTATAATTTTATATAAAGAAATATTTCAATTTTTTCGCAGTAAAGATGGCGTCGTCCTTAAGTCCCAATGGAGTTCGTCGGCAGAGAAGGTAAAGAAACAATTAGAATCTTGGCAGATTTTATTAAAACATAATTGACTATTACACTCAACACAGGAATTATATTATTTTACTTGGCAAAGCATGAAAGATATGACTAGAATAAAATATTTTTCGTTTTTGACGTACGTCGTATATCAAATTCGTAACTAACGTCGTTAGCATTACATAAACGTATGCGGGTGTACGATTGCTCCAAATTTCTGTTACTGCACGATAACGCGAATCCCGTAACAATCATGAATCCGATATGGAACGCAAAATCGAAATAAGAATTCACTGGAGCGCATACACGTTGACTATAGTCATCTCTTTAATGTATTATAAGTAGTAATTCGCGACGGATTCGAGGCATTCTTTCGGTACGCGGTCTGAAATGAAAAACTTGGTACAAATTTCGCGCCTTAGGTAAACTAATTTTTCTTCGTTTATTTTTCTTCTCACGACGTCGAATAATTGGTACTGGTCGTAATTCTTGTCTTCGGTACCTATTGTACCAGACCTTATCAAAACGATGATCGAAGATCATTTGTTAGTGTTCAAATCTGCACCTCATATCGATGTATTTTGGTGTTATTTGACGACCCTACTGTGTTCGTGCTAAGCGATTGGTAGCGCTGTAGACGCGTGTGTTTCTGTTGTTTCGAAAAATAAAGAACCTCGCGCGAGTCGCATTTACGACTTACACGTTTATATGTTTCTCGTACTTTTGTATTATATTACATTAATAATTGGTAAGTGTATTTATAATACACGTAACCTCACTGCCTAACCAAAACCGTAATGGGTTAGAGTCCAGTGGCTTCAATAGCTAAACAGGTTACAAAAAATATGAGGTTAAGTGTAATCACGCGCCACGTGTTGATAAAATACAAAAAAAATATCATGAGTACTTGAGAAATTAACAAATGCGAATTATGGGTCATAGGAAAGTCTTCATGAAGAGCTGTGTGCGATTTAATGAACTCTCGAACTGATTCGAAGAAAGGCTAGTAACCTGTGGAAACGAACAAAAGAGAGCAATTGTTTTAACGAAGCGTACGTGATGTTTGATAAAAAGAATGCATGATATTAGGGGAACCGTACAAGGAATTAAACAGAACGATGGATTACAGAATCACATGGGCACAAGAAAATAGTAATTTGCAAACGTTCGCTGACTCTGTAAATAATCCACGTGAGTACGAACGAAATCATTGCCACAAAATTAAATCTTTAAGTTGCGTGGAATTATTAAATACAAATAATTAGCCTTTACTTTTAGACGCATCGATGTAGTGGGGGGAATGTTGAAATTGGCGCCTTAGGAATATCAATGTATGTTGGTATTAATGCGACTCTACTGTGTTCGTGATAAGCGATTGGTAGCACTGTAGACGCGTTTGTTTTCCGCCGTTTCGTAAAATAAAGAACCTCATGTGCGTCGCGTTTATATGGCTTATACGTTTATATATCTCAATTACTTTTGTATTATGTTACATTAATAATTGGTAAGTGTATTTATAATACATGTAACCTCACTGCCTAACCAAAACCTTAACAGTTAGGAAACATCAACAGCGGCTTATGCTTTCGTTACAATTAACTGTAGCACTTCGTTTTCCCTTACGACAATTTTCACTATTTAAGTTCCGTTAACGTACTTCGTGCTGCTAGAATTTAGCCTTTACGATCCATAGTGCACACCCTCGTTCTATTAACTATCGTCGAACGTGAATCGTTCGCCGTCACGCGTCGTATAAAAACGAATCGTTTGGTCGGCCCTCATATCTCTTTTTCTCTCTCTCTCACACTCTCGTTTTTTTATTTCATTCATCACTAACATTATTCAACTTTCGAGAACAAGGCAAGCTTGCTTGCTTCCACGGTGTCATCGGGACGACCCGACATATTTGAGGGCGGACGGCACGTCCGTAATAATCTTCAACGCTGTACGCAAGCTGTACGCTCTTAAATCTCGCCTAGACTATTTAGATTCGCGTCGGTCTTTTTTTTCTGGTTAGTTTTACACATTGCAAAAGCTGCTGGAAATACGTTGAAGTTTATAAACATTACTAATCCGTCTGGTCCACGGTGAGCTGTTCCCGCGACGCGTGTAAGTGCACCATTTGGATGTGGGTGGGGAGGTGATGATTATCAGCTACATTGAACGATTGAGCTGTTATAAAATTGTTCGCGACGAGTGATCGCGGATTTTCGAACGGCGGCGTGTTTATTATCGGGCTCAATGGTCGTCGAAATGGTTCCTTAAGTTTATCTTTGTTTTCTTTCTGTTCCGTCACGACGAATAGGCACAGCACCGCGGACCAGAACGAGCGTCGTGTCGCTAATAACATTACGCGATAATTCTCTCTCGAGTATCGTAAAAACGCGACTCCTAGTAGAAACATTGAAAAATAAATAACGCGAAACAATATACAATATTTTACAGTAGCGCTTCTAGTCGTTGTTCGTACGGAACAGGGAACGAAAGATTGGTCGCTTTTACTTCCGTTTCCCGATCATGGCGCGAAATCGACGATCGTCTGTCGCTCAATTAACTATTATCCGCCATCGTCGGTCCCTCTGCCCTGTTCGCGTGCACGAAACAAACGACTCCGGCCTCTTCAGTCCCTGTGGACTTATGCAACGCGCCATTGCACCTCGAGTCCTCGTTTATACACCTCTACTTAAGTTTTAACCTTGGACTAACCGCTATATTCGATATTCGATTTACGATCGTTTTATGCATAAAATATCATAAAATACATTCCTCTTTTGTTCGTTATGACTAGACCCGTCGCCCAGTATGGCGGTCGAGCGCGACGCGACGTTATTTTCTCTGTTCTCTCTCTCTCTCACACTCACTCTCACTCTTTCTCTCTTTCTCTCTCTCTCTGTTTATTTAACCCTCTGTTGTACGAATTTTATTTTATCTTTCAGGAAAAGAAATGTACTCGTGGTCGTCGTGCCAGAGAATCAATTAACAATCCAACTGATCAACGTGCCAACTGAACCTGCAGAGCTATTTGGACGTACCCATAAGAAAACATGCGCAATTCAAGTAAAATTTCCTCGATAAACTTTGTAGGCATGGTTTTCATCGGGCACAGTACGCCAATAGAGGGTTAAGCTCTTAATTCGTCCACGTGTACACGTATATTGCGGAACCTCGATAAGTGCAACCTGGTCGCGCGCAGACCCCGTTAATTGCACCGTGTTGACGAGTTGGAGGGGATGGTCGCTTAGCAACGGAGTAGTAACGGGATACCTGATGTTCGATCACCTCGATACTTGCGTTTCCAGCATCGTTTTGCGTGCAACTATCGAGGTTCTGACGTAGTTCACGTTTCAGACGAATCTCGTAGGAGTTTCTGCTCGACGCTGGAGCAATCGTCGCTTCGTTTAAAGACCAAAATACGTTACAAACTATAATATAGTTTCGCGAAGGCGCGTCCACGCCGGACGGGACGACGAGCCATCGATGACTCACGATGACTTTCATACAAATCGTTCGATAGGTACGAGCGACGCGAAATGAATTCGTAACGGAAAAGCACGGCGGCACTAGTAAGCTTGCACGGACATCATACGCTACCACGATCAACTTCTCGTCTCGGAAATAGTCTCTCTTTTTGGTGCGTCGCTAGAGTGGCAATGTACTTCCACATATCACGCAGGAGAACGCCTGGGGAACGCTCTGTTCGCTCGTTCGTTCAACTATCTGTACGTGATCGTTTTATACCATCTATAAAATGTAAAAAGATGACGCGCGTGCGTCAGCCGATCGTTGGAAATGCGAAACCGGAGCCTGTATCGGTTCAACCTTGTAAACAGAGTGTGATGGAACCAGTAGACTCTGGGAAATGTTAAATTATACAACATAGCCAGTCAAATTGACACGAATCAATTTTTAACCCTTCGTTGCATAATATTATGTACTGATATCGTTCAACAGGTCTACGATTATCGTCCTGTTTCGAGTACATTACAAACATGTGGATATTCATTGACAAATATTATTTATAAACATAAACACTTTCGATCATTAAATTGGTCATTTTCAGGCATATAACGTAACATAAACCTCATCTATAATAACGCTAAAACAGAAATCTTTGAACGATACAAGTTATGGGAACAAATTTTTAAAGCAAAAAGCAAATGGAAATATGCTATTAATTATTTTAATTGAACTCATAAAACGTTTATGTTTACAAATACTATTTGTTATAATTTTTGTTATAAAGTATTCATCAGTCTGTATTAATATGAGTTTTCTTTCGCGTCGCTACACAATTTTATCGGAACCTTTGTCTTCTTTCGTTCGATCACACTCGATATTCCGTTCGAGTAGCGTCGAGCATCGCCGCGAGAAAGATTTCAGCTTCCTCCGAGAAGTCGGTCCGTGACTTCCGGAGTAAGTTAGCTCCTCACCTAACAAGAGTAACTCGCTGATCGTTGCCCTCGCCTTGATTATCGACGCGCGTTGTTTCCCACCCGAGGCTCCCGTTGTTTCCCCCGTTTCTTTTTCTTTTTACCTCTCCTCGCGTCGAAGATCGTTTCGACAGGGCCAATCGAGGCCGACATTACGATTCCGGCGATGGTACGGCGAAAATGTAATTACTCGCCCTTCTTCGAGGCGCAACGATTCCTACGGCGATGCTCGCCGCGAAGCTCCGTTAATTAAAGTACCGCTCGATTTCACCAGACCGGGCGTAATAACGCAAGCCCGGGAGTACGCGAACGACTTTGTCGGAGCAATTTTCACCGTGCTTCCCGGACCTTTTCTGCCGACGGTGAAACACACGACACGCTCCGGCCATCGACGTTTCCGATCGATCGGCGCTCGACACCACGCGCCGTTCCAAGGGGATACAAGGGATACTTTGTACAAGAGCGTCCTGGACTTTGTACGAGTAGCGTCACTTTTACGGCCCGTTCTCGATTTCGAACACCTGGCCTGTCTTCGCGGTAGTCACCACCGTTCGTCGGATATCTATAGCTCGCAGTCGGGAAAAGTGTATCCGTGAGCTCTATTTAGAACATTGTTTTGTTTTTTAAAAACGACTACCTTCTCATTCGTGAATTCTTCGAACAAAAGAAGGTACTTTTCAAACTTTACCGATGTATCGATCCGTGTTTCTACCCTTTTCAAGAAGAAATCTTTTGTTAGTACCAGAGTAGAATTAATCATTATTTTTCCAATAAAAAAATGATGGATCAAGGATGTGTACGTCTGCGATAGTATGAATAGAATCGAGAGGCACTCTTTCGAGTTTTCATTGATACAAGGGAATTTTGTTTGGCTCAATGTCCAAGGTCCTTTTTGTCAGAAACGAGGAGTCCTCGTGAAAATAGATTTTCCGTTTAGTATTGTTCAATCAAAGACAAGAAGTACAATGAGTTCGTGCAGCGTTTGTTCCAAGTAGCGATGGGTACGAGATACCTTTCGATCGAACTAGAATACACTGTAATTTTAATTTCAATTTTATTTTTAAAATTCTATTTATAAGTAAATATTATTTCTTCAGATTCTACAAGATTCATTTTCTGTTAATTTTAGGGATAGAAATTGATAATCATGAACCTTGTTAAATTTTTTAATAATTATTGTAATATTTTATCAAGTATTGTACTTGCAAAGAATTGCGTGAGATTGAAGCAAGTTTCGAGTTATTTTTGATGGTGTTCGGGATCCGCTCGATCCCACCGCTACCGATAAGGACGTCGCTAAATTCAAAGGCCCCTTATATACCGCGAAACAAAGACGCCGCATAGAAATCGTAGTTTCGGACGAGCGAGTTTTTAGCCCCGACGAACGGAGGGCGATGAAAGGCTTTCGGAACTGTCCGATTCCACGACAGTCCGCGCAATTACGCCCCTGCCACGAAGACATTGGCTGCCACGTAGGAAGACTCGTTGATCCCGGAAATCCTATTACAGGATCCGGGATCGCCCGGGACGAGTCCTTCTTTCCACGGATCCCGTAAAACGAAATTGTCGCGTCCACGTGGCGTTGTAACGATCCGCACGTGCTCGACGAGTATGGTTTACGACGCCTGTCCCCTCTCTTCCGCCTCCTCCCCTCTCCACGAGCTTTGACACGGAAAGATAATCATGAATCTGGTAGCCATTTTTCAAAGAGGATCACGAGAAAGCAACGGAATGGCAGTGTCGATAACGTTCTTTCTTGGAGACGCGATAACAAAGAAAAAGAGATGAGCTAGTATGTATTAGCTGGATAAAGAAAGATCACAGACCTAGAAGGGAATACGACTCGTATTGGGTCGTACATTTAGGTTTTTAGAGGCTCGAGTAATGCATCTAAAATCGATTACTTTGTTTCACGAATTCCAAGGAGAAAATATAATATTTCTTTTAATTTGGGGGTTGAACTTTCTTTCATAACGATTGATAAGTCGTTTATGTCCCTTTTCAATCGGGCGGTCGAGGACGAGGGGTGGAGGTTGTATCGAGAGGAAACGAAGAGAAGGTTCTTTGCTTCCCTTTCTTTCTCTCCCACTGTTTTCGAACGACGAATCCTCTTCTCGTCCGTGAGCACGTTGTTTTTGTTCGACGGTGTCGCTCCGTTCCTCGGGATCTCCTGCGTTCTCGCCTCGTTCACGCTCCGGGACGACGTCGAAACCGCTCGACGGTGTTCTGTAACGAGAACAGAGAAGGTTCGATCGATTAAAACTCGAAACTCCAAACTTGACCACCTTGGTCCCCATTCTTGTGCACGTAGACACCAGTCATTGCATCTAGAATCACATTTGATCCAACGTAATTTTTTTCAGATGTTTCATTTCTCCTTGAGCAAGAGTGGATATGGCCGTCAGACGTCCACGCAATTGTTTCAAGTTACAACACCGTTATTATCGCATTTACGAAAAAATGCCAAAGGAGAAGGATAAATGGTTCGAAGAGCACTACATCTGTAGGCCTTTAGATTTTTGTTAGATGCAGCAGTGCATGTGCAATTAACAATTGCATCGTTTCTTTAAATAGAAATGTATATTTTTTTTTACGCAGATCGATTCTTCTGTTCATTCTACGTATAAAATGATTAGGGTACCATGGCAAAAAAATTAGTAGATCTCGAGATATTTTCAAAACAATGTCTTTATCGAAGAAGATACTCAAACGCTTCGTGACTATGTTATAAAGGTAAACACCCTTTTGACATTGTTATCGTAACAGAAACTGATTTGTAGGAGTAAGCATTTCATCCTTCAGTAGCAATTCACGTATCGTAACTCGAGTACGAAAACTAAGAATTTGAACAACAAATACATCAATACGTTGGTCAGCCCGTTCACCTGATTTAAGTCCCCTTGACTTTTTTCCGTGGGTTTATTAAAAGATAGAATTTATTCAAATCCCCATAGATTTTGTAGAGAATCTGAGAGAAAGAATCATACTGAAATGTGCAGCAATAACTGCAGATAATTTAAACGCAGTTATGCAAACAATAAAAAAACGTTATCAGAAATGTTTAGAATGTGACGGAGAAGCGTTTGAGCATCTTCTTCGATTAATATCTCGAGATCTAATAATTTTTTTGCCATGGTACCCTAATCATTTTATACGTAGAATGAACAGAAGAATCAATCTGTGTAAAAAAAAATATACATTTCTATTTAAAGAAATGATGCAATTGTTAATTGCACATGCACTGCTGCATCTAAGAAAAATTTAAAGGCCTACGGATGTAGTGCTCTTCGAACCATTTATCTTTCTCCTTTGGCATTTTTTCGTAAATGTAATAACAACGGAGTTATGACTTGTAACAATTGCGTGGACCACCCTGTATATCGGAAAAGAAGATTGTTATACCTGTTCCGAAGGATCCACGGGATGAACGCTGGCCGGCATCGCGGGGCGCGAGCCTCCCCGTTTCCGGGGGGGGGGACGTTCTTCAACCGGAAATGGACGCTCCACGGCGAGTGTTCGAGCAAACTAGTTGACGCTGTCGAGCTGTCGACGGTCCAGGACGCGGGACGCGCGTGGATGAAGTTGGTCGGCGGATCGCCTCATCTCCCGGGGCTCTCCTGCGGCAGGAAGTGGCCTTTCGAAATTATTCGTGGGCCGCGAAAGGTACTTACCGGGCGATGCCTTTGCTCCCCCGGACTTTCCGGCCTAATTAGCCCGGATCCATTAAGTTTATCCGAGGGGGCATCGAGGTCGCCAAGTTCCCCGGGGAACCGACGCCGTAGGAGGAAAGTTCGGTCAACGGGCGGGAGAGATAACTCCGGACTAAGTAGCGAATGATTAAGCCGGAACACCGTAGATCGTATGCTTCTGCCGCAGCCGTTCCTATCTACGCCTCTGAGTAACAATTAGCCGCTCCCGGTGAATGCTCTATGTTCGAAATCCCCCTCCCGATTCCAGCCATTCAGACACTCGACCAGACTAGGCACGAAGAAAGCTTGCCAAAGATAATAATAATCACAGCGTAGTTAATTCGTTCTGTAGCTTTTCGTGCTAGTCGAGATTACGCGCCAATTGAGATTTAAAAGGAGATACTTTTAGCGGTTAGTAGATACAATTGTCTCCATTTGCTGATCACTCGTATGTATTTTTTGTATATACCCGGCTTTGACGTCACGTGGTACGTCGATGAGGCGTCGAGTGGGAGGGCGATGTTAATTTTTAATTAATAGTATATCGTTCGGAGGCGAAACGACACGAATCGGATCCGCGTCGCGGCAAACAAGCGGAATCGGTAATAGATGCGGTCGACAAATTTGTTTTTGCCGGTCGGGGAACGGCCGATAATGGTCTTTGCTTCTAATTAGCACGGGCCATTAGGTTTATCTATGACCGTTAAAGTCGTCGAGTTTCGTTCTTGTCCCCTGGCTGCGGGCGAAACGACTTCGGGGGCTTACCCCGGCGCGTTCTCGTGCATTTATCGAGGCAATAATACGCGACGATTAAAAAATAATTTCCGCGCGCGATAAAACGGAAAATTCAATTTCCATCCCCGCGTCCATTCTCGGATCGACGCGTTCGCGGTTTGTCCCTGCAATTGATTTCGATCGTCAAAGAAATTCTTTGTCCGCCATTAGCGAGCTTCCTTTCCATCCGTGCTTTCGCCGTTCGCGCGCGGAATAAGTTTAATCGTCGTTAATCCTTCCTTTTATTTTTCATTCCCGACACGACTGCCCGGCTAACGAGTTTCCCGAACACGCGATAGTCAGCACTTGCGTTGTCTTCGGGTTCGTCGCGAGTGTCCTGCAGCCGAGGCGAGACCCGGCATCGAAACCGTGCTAAGTTAGCCGTGTTACCGCGCGTTGAATAGTTTGCAAGTCCATTATAGCGGCGTTAAGGCCGCGTATCTTGCACACGTTGCAACGGACGCGTGTGTGTAAATCTTCGTGGCCCGGTGGGTGTAGCTGACGCGAGTGGAAAACAGAAAACGGCGATCTATCGGCTGCACCGGACCTTAAAGGTGCCAGTTTGCTACTTTCGTAACATTCCCATTGCCCACGAAAGTGTTCGTACGCATGCAAGAAATAAATGAAACGAAAGAGATATTTATGTTAGAGTTCTTAATAGCTATTAGACACAAGTATCAGGATAATATGTGCAAAATTTCAACTCGATCCAACAGTGTATATAGAAATTAAGAAGCATTTACATTTTTCACTACGTTAGTATTTGGTTGGACCCCCTTTTGCCTTAACTACTTCACTTGGACGTCGTCCCATGCTGTGCACCAAGTTTTCCGTCACTGTGGGTTCAATGGAATTCCATATTTGTAATATTTTTTGTTTTAATTTGTGAGTTTAAATATTTTTATTTCATCTAAAAAGTTCAGTACCTACTCGAATTTTTTTCTCGAAAATGGGTAGAATTTCGAGGGTATGTCCATTCACCAAAAATGATTGTAATTAACCCCTGCAACTAAATATAATTTTTTTAGTATGATTCGAAATTTTTTAATTTCGTCTAAAAATTTCAATACCTACTCCAATTTTTTTCTCGAAAATGGGTAGAATACCGAGGGTATGCCCATTCACCAAAAATGATTGTAATCAACCCCCCCAACTAAGTATAATTTTTTTACAACGATTTGAAACTTTTCAATTTCGTCGAAAAATTTGTCTACCTATTCGAATTTTTTTCACGAAAGTGCATAGGATTTCGAGGGTATGTACATTCACCAAAAATGCTCGTAATTGCCCCCTGCAGCTAAAAATAATTTTTTTAGAACGATTTGAAAAAATTTTTTTTCGTCGAAAAATGTAGGCTGTCGATTTCTCTTAAATATTCGTTTTTCATTTTTAATAAATTTGGTTGCCGCTGTACGGAAAAGTTGTTTAATACTTTTTTGTACGTATCCACGAACTCTAGTTCCCCCCCAAATTTCAATGAAATATATTCACTATTGTAGGAGTTATGGCTGTTTGAAAATTGGACCATTTTTATGGGGTTTTCCTTATTTTGCGGTGTGAAGGAATAACTTTTCGAATATTTTTAGAATTTTTGCATATTCTCCACTAAAATACGCGTTGTTTGAATTTCGAAACATTAGAATCGTCCAATCCGTTCAGAAGTTATGACATTTTGAAGATACTCATGACATTTTAGGGAAGCTCACGTTAGATTTTCGTTAAGGAATTTTTTTCACGAAAGTGGGTAGAATTTCGAGGGTATGTCTATTCACCAAAAATGCTTGTAATTAACCCCTGCAACTAAATATAATTTTTTTAGTATAATTCGAAATTTTTTAATTTCGTCTAAAAATTTCAATATCTACTCGAATTTTTTTCTCGAAAGTGGGTAGGATTTTGAGGGTATGTCTATTCACCAAAAATGCTTTTGCAATAAAATTAGACCCTTTATAATGTTTTACAAATTTTTTTTGAGACAAAGCTTTCTCCTAATGCGAAGAATAAGACACCATCATCATATACGCAACGATATATCGTCGTTGGCACTTTTCGCAAGTGTTAAATTCATTGTCACTGAACACACGATAATCGACAACTAACGACATAGAATTTACCATACGATGCTTAGAGATGGAATCAACTTACAAATGTTTACATATTTTGAAGCAAAACAATGTTTACTTCAATAAATTCCACGCGTTCCAACACTTTCCTGACCCTCGTGCAGTACGATTGTACAATAAATGCTTCTTAATTTCTATATACACTGTTGGATCGAGTTGAAATTTTGCACATATTATCCTGATACTTGTGTCTAATAGCTGTTAAGATGTTATCTTCGAAACTGAACTCTAACATAAATATCTCTTTATGATATCACTGTACACAGCGATAAGAAAGTCTAATATTCACCGTGAGGAGTAACAAACGTCTTCGACAAATTGAGAATCGATATTTCATTTGAATTTGAAGAAACATCCAAGCTCGTGGTCCGTTGCATGCCAATCGATGCAGAAAATAAACATCAATTTCGGGGACGCAATAACTCGGTGTTTAACGAGTTAATGACCCTGATAATGAGCGTGCAAGGTGGGAAAATAACGAAGGGGCAATAATGGAGTAATGATGGCGTGCTAATGATAGTATTATGAAACGCACGAGGACCCTATCAGGATTCCCGCGATGCACGCATGCGGCCAACTCGAAAGCCACCAATCCCGGAAGCGCGGAATCGTTTCCGCGATTTTTCACGACGATCGTTGCCAGGCTCTTCGCGTTTCGGCGGTTTGCTTTTTCACCCAGCTTCCTTTTCTCCACTCTTCGGGTTGCAGCGAGTTAGCAAAAGAGCTCCGGGCGCGGATATCGCGAAGCTCATATCCCAAGGCACTCTTTTCCCCGACGTTCCTCCGCCCTCTCCACCTTTTTCATCGGCGTTCCTTCTCGCGGAACGACCATTCCTCCGCGTTCCCCGGCGATACGCCGCTATCTAAGGACTCCAGGGAGACCCAGCCCGGGTATTACATCGGTTTCCGCGTTTATTAATCTCGGAATTACTTCGCGGGAAACGCGACGGCACTACCCGCCAAAAAAGAACGAAAAGATAGACGAACAAAGCGTGAAAGAAAATGGAAAGAGCCGGACCACCGTATATTCGAACATGGACGAAAAATGAACTTTCGCCGATTGCGTTCTCTGTGGAAATACGAGCTTCATCAACGTTGCAATTAGTACTCGGGGAAAGCAGCGGTTCGGGAATTTTTCCGCGACCGAAACCGAGGATCGAACGAGCCTGGAATTTGTAATCCTTCCCTGCAACGTGTAATAATCATCACCCGTGAACCTCTCAGTTTTTTAGAGCTGGACCGGACGAACGATGTAACCTTCGAATGGTACAGGTATTCAAATATTATGCACGAACTTTGAATGATCGAGTATGCTTTGAAATCTGTACAGTAATGCTTGGGGAACAACAATTCTTAGAATCGTCGAAATGCTCGAGTACTCGAGTACGAAGGATAGAAGTCAATCGAAAGGCGAGATGGCGAAGTAGCGCGTTTGCAAAGTAAACATAGCAAGGGACAAGGGGAGTATCCTTGTTTCTTAGGTTCTTGGTTATAAAGTCGAGCCAAGGACCTAAACCGATGTTTTGCCTCTCGCGTCGTTTAGTTCGCAGTTATTGGCGTCGTCTCGGTTCTCGATAGCAGTTCGTTCTCGCGAGTCGTCGAAGTGACACGTTACTTACCTTTCAGAATCGACGGCGTGGCTCGTCGCGGGCTCGAAACGAGGCAGCGGCGAAGAAACAGAAGGAAAATAAGAGGCACGTACGGGTGCTGGGAACGCAGGACGAAAGAGGCGAACGGGTATGTCCGAAAGCCGGCGAACGAGAGGATGTCGCAGCCTCCTCGTCGCGAACGCTCGTGACGTTTGGATTGGTCGGGGAATGGAGACGCTGTGTAGAAAATTGGAGAGCCCGGGGAGAACGGAGAAGACGAGGACGCGTATGTAGGAACCTGAACGGGTATTGGGAAGGTACGTGGATGAGGCTACAACAAAACAAAACACGATGAATGTCCCGATGTGCAAGCTGCAAGCAAAACAATGTAGGGAAGATCGATGGTTAGTCTTTGTAGCGTGCGCGAATTACTTGGATAGAGCGAACTATGTTTAATATTACGATCGACGTAAAATTATATTTTGGAAAGTAACGTGTAAAATCATTTCAATGTCCCCTCGTGAGCGTTACTCTATCCAAAGAATTCAGCGAGTATTTGATTAGAAATTAATAGCGGTATATAAATTAGTTAGTTATAGCAGTGGTTCTTAACCTCTTTACCTACGAATTACTAGATAAGAATTCATATTACATCAGAGAAGAAATCGAACAATTCCTTGATACAAGAAACAATGGTGACTTCAATAGATAACATTGATATTTTTAGATATAATCTACAATACAAAAATATTTATTTAATATTTTCCTACAGGTTCGTGGGCCTTCAGAAATCAATCTGTGTAGCTCTGGTTAAAAACCACTTAATCAGAGGGACTGTTGATCGTTAATTTACCTTGACAGTGCCGCGAGATGCGCTAGAAGCGGGCGAGCGTCACGTCCTCGGCGAACGAAGAGAATTTATCCATATCTTGTGTTAGCGTGAAGGAGAGAAACACGTTTCCGTTAATATCCGAAACGAAATTCCTAATTGCAGGCGACAGTGATCCGTCCTTCGATCGATTTGGAATTGCTTTGACCTAAAGACCACTCCAACCTCACGGTCCTTTCAAACTTAACGCGTTAACTATTATTTTGTTGGCTTTGTGACAGGAATTTAATTATTTTCTGTGACCCATAAAACTCAACAAACCGTGTGCTATATCTGCATCACCATTTTTAATACAGCACATACTTTTAACAATGTACAAATAAAACCTATCAAATGAACCGAATATTTCGAATAACATGCACTGGTATTCCATTTAACCGGAACCGTCTGGAGACAAACAATTTCTATAATTGGATCTTTCATATAATAGTTCGCTAATTCATCCCACTATCTATTCATTTTACCGTTCAAATAACCGTAGTCTGCGTTCAGATAAGCGAATTCAATTATACAGATCGGTTAATTGGGCACCGAGTAAATGGAGTTCAAATAAACGGGGTTCCACCGTGTTCGAGCTGTGTGTGTGTGTCTCTCGACAGGGAGGTGCAGACAACGCGACACCGTGTTCCATAGTTTCGTTCTTTGTTCGCAAATACGAATATAAAAAAAAGGTTAACGATCCAAATCGATCGAAGGAATCATCGAGGCCCTGTATGGCGACTCGGGGCTCGAGATCGGCGTGGGAAAGATTGCGTGTGCGTTTTTTCGAGAAGCCGGAAGGTGGGTTCGGCCTCGTACTACACCGGCGGTCGTCTTACGGGCTCTTCGGGGCTCGAGAGCCTCGAGAGCCCAGCACACGGGGTCGAGAAACGGTCATAGTTCTATTTCCGTCGCTCGTGAATCATTCCCGGTTCACCTATCTCTCCTAACGTCGGGTTATAACGCCCGTTATACGGCCCGCTGAAAGATGGCGCGTCCCTGATAAAGTTTCCCCGCGGATGATTTCGTGGGGAGACCGTTAGCACGATGAAAACTTTCGCGACGCGAAAGAAGAGGACCCCGTTACCCTTTCAGTTTTCAGTTTTCCGTTTTCCGCGCCTTTCAGCGGGTTTGGGACCTCCTCGACCCGTTCGACAAACTTTCCAGGCTGTTAAGCGCCCGGTGGAGACGGTAACGATCCGTATTTCGGGACCGTTCGCGTCCTCGAAACGAAATTCGACCGTCTTCCGGTCGCCAACAAGCGACGTAACGACGGAAACTTGACCAGAGAATCGTCACTAAACGGTCCCGGTTCCTCGGACTTCCAACGCGATAAATTCCTCCGCGGTGAAGTTTCAACGACTCTTGGGAATCGCTTTAACGATACTCCCTGTTGTCAGGGTCCCCCTTCGAGTTAAAATTTAGAGATTCCTTGCGGTGGTTTCGACACTGCGTCGACGGGCGTTCCATTCAGAACTTTATTGCTCGACACGTTCCCTGCAATACCGGGGCTGCATGGTCGCATTTTATGAAACCTTCGTTACGCGCTAATAGGATATCTTCCTTCGTCTAGGACACCTCTGTACACTTTTTACAATATTTCCCAGATATAATCAACTCGATAACCAAGTTATTTTCTCTGAAATCGCTCGAAACATCCACCGTATCGATGATTATAATTTAACAAGCGATTTTTGGAAAAGACCCATCAGTCTATCTGTTTACCAGAAAACTGTGGTAAACGTTGGTCGAACAGAGGCGTTGCTCGATCGTTTAGGTATGATTCCACTGAGGCAACACTATGCGACCTGTAGCATGCTACTTGTCATTAACTGACGACATTGCTCGACATGTTCAATCTTGTCGATTCGAACAATATCAAATAATCCCGCATTTCTTTATTTTGGAAAGGAAACAAATGAATGTGTAGCAAATACACATGCCAAGTGTCTACATAACGTCGATTTCATGTTGCATGCGTCATTGCCGCATGCTACATGTTGCCTCAGTGGAATCATGCCTTTAGAAAGTAAGCATCCCCCTAATCCAGACGCGACAATCTATCAGCCTCGTTGGCGCCGTACCGTCGATAGTTGAGCGCGATTCGTGCACGGTACAGGATTAACTCCGACCTGATTGGCGGATCAACCGATTTCAATTAACTAAAAATTACTCCGCGGCCATACCGTGGGCGCCTGATCCCCAAGATCGAGATCTCGGTACGCGCGAGCGGATCGGAGGCGATGCTCGATCGGCCTGCAACGCGGCATTCGAGTGTATAACGAGACGATAGCCCGGCCAACGGGGGGTAATACGTATCAGACTACATTTCACGGTTGATCGAGGCCCGGTTCGCCGCCATAGACAATTTCCCAAAGGGTTCCAGACCGATATAATGGGGGTGGCCAAGGCATATACCGCGGCTACGTAACTCTATCGCATTAGCGCCGACCCAGCTGCCGGTTGGGAGAGTGGGGAGAGACTTGAATTCGTCAATGGCTCGTCCGATGCCTCGGTATCGGGGTTAATCGGGGCTACTCGACGTCGAAGGGTCAATTTACGAATTGTGCTTCGCGGCACGTACGACGATCGTGCCACTTTGCGATCCTCCGTCCTCCTCCTTGCCACCGAAGATGTATACGGAGCTCGAAAAGGGCCTCCTTCGACGCCATTGAAAGGTACGGCCACGAATCTCGTTTAGATCCTCGCGCTTCTTGGAAACTTTCTCGTTCGGATTTATTTGTTGCGGCAGTTTGCCCGGATAATCCGCCATGTTAACTCTCTTTCTCGCGGTCGCAAGCTGATCTATTGTACCGTCGATCGTGATGTATTTAAAATACAGCCCTAACCCTTTGCACTCCTATGTCGAGTGTGGCTCGACAACAGTTTTTATCTCAGGAGTTTTTTATTTAATTGAATTTGTTCCTCTATTTGTTTCAATTACCCCATTTTTTACTTAACGTGAATTTCAAATAAAACACTTGGAAGCGTTGGGAGCTACTGGCAACAAAATTGAAATATAATTCGAAGTGCAAAGGGTTAATCTATCTTCAATTTTTAATCTTCACGCGATCGTGCTCGACTCTAAGCCGCATTTATCGAGGTATCACTGTGTTCTATTCTACAAATAGCAGAATCGTTCAGTCATTAGAATGGCGATGATGTATTTTTACTTCCATTTATGATTCCAGACCCCTCGAATTTTGGTATATCGGCCATTGCGCGTGAACAAAAGGAATCGTCCGCATGCACCGTGGAGGGCTTGGAACTGTCTGACTCCGTTGATGAGCGATACGCGACAGTGGCTAACCGCTTGGCTAGGTTCGGTCCCGGCGACCGTCCCTCTCAGTCGTTATAGTTTAATGCGTCGGGCGGGCGTCGTAATGCGGATTCATTGTCTGCGAAAGCGTCGGGGCGGTCGCTCGCGCGTGTAAACATCGCGTACTCTCGGCAACGGGCGAAGGAATCCTGCGACCGTGTCTCTGAACCCATATACTCCCGACCTCCTTATATCCGAGCGCCATTACCCCCGGGGACATATGTCCTTATACCGGCTCCGTGAGCTTTAATGAAAGCCATAAAGCGCTCTTCGGATCGTGCTTGCGGCGCTATAGCCGGCTATACTGGTTGCCGCGATGGGGATATGCGGTTCGTAGCCCAGGGGCTCCAAGGTCGAGTACACCCTTCGCGAAAGGGCTATTAACAATTGAACCGACGACCAGAATAACGGTTCCGACTCGACGAAAGTATCATTATTGCCAGTAATGAGATCGACGTGGTACGTTGTTCGACGAAATGTCAAGTTGAAAAGTCTGTTACACATCCCAATTTCTTGTAACCGCAAAATTGTAGCCCAGTGGTAAAAAAATGTTAATTTCAAATTCAAATTCAATTCAAGTATATGAAAATTGGTGACAAGTATATTGTAAGCAACCTTTAGGTTTGTAATGAACGAGTGCAGTTACATTATGCGAGAGTTTCGATCAAAGGCATTGCCGACTATGTGTGTGTGTTTCGCGCGAAGTATGCATTTAGAAGTTGTTCATTTTATTAGTTAATAATAATTTAGTTACGTTCGAGTCAGCTTTCCGTACAAAACATTGTATTAAGATATTAAAGGGAAAGTATCTAAAATATCTTATAATATCTTGATAATTTCAATGAAAGCTACATCGATACTTGTTTGATACATCAACACGATCCCTTAGAATTGATACGTATACATATATCTTAATGAATATGTCATTGGATTGGTCCTATTAGTAGGCTCGGATGCCCATGAACCTTGCAGTTGTCGACTAATGGATTAGGTTTGGATTACGTTTGTGTCAGGTCGCGCTCAGCTCGGGGCAGAATTATGGTCGGGACAGCTTTGGGTTAGATTCCTCCGCTGATAGCGAAAATAGTGTGGCGAAAGGGTCGAAGATTGCCCACATAACTATTATTCGAAAGTGGTCCACACGTTCCTCGTTTTTCTAGTATCAATTTTCCACGATCTTCTCATTATATGGACGACATACCATCTTGAAGATTCAGAATCAAAAAAAAATATAGAATAATTTGAAATTAAAGCCTAAAGTTTACGCCGAGAGATATCAAGCGACTCTAATTTTCATCGATACGTATTGCGACGAGAAACGAATACTTCAGCGTCCACGTCATAGAATAAACATGGTAAATATCAATTATAAACTCTCCGTGTATTTCGTTGTTATTCCACGCAAATGAAAATTCGATCACTTAATTCTGCGCAATTGCATTGTTTATCTGATCGTGTAATCCGATCAAAACGTCCTTGAAGCGTTTATTACTCACTCGTGATGCCTCCGCGTCGAGAATTTTAATCGTAAATATTACCGCGAGTCGATAAGTATTCCTTCCTAATTGACGTTTCCATAATCAACGTTGCTTTCGAGCACAAAGCAGAATTTCATACGCTTTAAAAGCTTTCCGTCCGGGACGGAATTTCTCCGACAAAATTTCGTTCCGGGCGGTCTATTTTTGGGAACAATCGAGGTGTTAATAGTTAGCGGGCCGCCTTGCACAGTGTCCATGAATCCAACGCCCGTACGAGTAACGAGTTAACGCGCAGTTGCGAAACTTGTTTGTACGTTCTTTTTCTTCGTCGATACGCGCTGGGAACGACAGCTTTTCGGGTGTCAAAAGCACGCGATCCGCTGGAAAACGTTTTTCCCTATCGAACGCCGGCTCAGATTGTTCGAAACGCGGTCGAAATTCGGGCAAAGCAGCCTCCAATATTCTAATCTCCGACATCATCAAGCACTCGACTCGACAACTGTTTAAATTATAGTATAAAGAATAGAAATTTTACAAGTATCAACTGTGACAATTTTCTAAATAGATCTTATTTTATTCTGTTATTTTAGGTTTTCCTGAAATCGATGCGTTCTCCAAGAATTTGGCGCGAAACCAGAAGCGTTTCAAATCGATCCTGAGCGTCGTCGAAGTGATAAGTGTAAGTACGACGCCGATGGAATACAATTTCGCGTGATCGAACAGCCCCCTCAAACATATTAATTTCGATTTAATCGTCGCAATCGTCGCAATCGTCGATACTCGGTTGTCTCGCCACGCTGTCGATGGGATTCCCTCTGTTCATACATTTTAATTTACTGACTCACCGTCGCGCGCGTTTTAATTCGTTCCTTTTGTTCCGCGACCGGATCCATCATCGTTCCCTGTTCTCTATACCAGACCCGACGCGAGCATTGTTGTAACAGCCCTTTGACGGTTTCGGTAAGCGAAGTGCACCGAGCGACAATTTATTCCAATTCCCCTCGCCCCTCCCCTCCCACAATGGATCACGCTTCTGCACGAACGTCTCTTTATTTAACGCTGGGTCGTTGAATTTTTACGATGGACATTACGTACGAATCGTTAAGAATCCTCTACACTTTGTCCCTTCGACTCTCTCCTGTTCTACATTGTCTCTCGCGATACCTTCTTAACGCGATAGGTCAAGGAGAGTAATAAACTACCTTTTGTATCGGACGAGATCCAGAACATATTTCTTGGCGTCTGCTTGTAACTTTGCCCACGCGTTGGGCGTAGACGATTGCCTGTTCTAGCAGAAACCGTAACTTTGTTACGTCTCGTTGCGTTCAGGATCTGAATCTTTCCCCCTTTTTCCATATAATTATCATTATCTAATCGTGAGAAAGATGTATAATATAACAGGAGCAGTCGTATATTTTACGAAGAATTTTGATGACAAAAGGATTATCAGGCTTGTCTATCAACCTGCAATTGTAATCCATAGAAATATTTCACGTCGAAACGTTGCCTGCGTATATTCTTCCAGTTGCACGCGGAAGTATTTGGGAAATCGAGGTCAAGACAGTTCTCGTCGCAAACGTTCCTGTTATCGGGTCGAAGTTTCGAGAGAGACCGACCGTATTCTCCAGGAACGATACTATGTATAAAACGGGAATCGATGTTACTGCTCGACGATAAATATAAAATACGTTCTTTAGCGATCATCCGCCGCGGCTTAAAGTCGTCGTTAGACCTCGTCGAAAGGCCCGTAGAAAAATTTATCGAAACAATTCGACGCGTTTGTTGGCGCAAAAGTCGAATCGTCGTGCTCGAGGCGCTTTCGCGACGAAGATATCGAGTCGTGGCCGAGGATGGAGCCGTGCACCGCCATTCGTACGGAGCGTGTTCGTATTTCGTTGGCAACAACGCCGCGTAAAACGAGAACCGATGGCCACGCGGTAAACATAAAACACGTATTCGAGTAAATTATTGCCCTCGACTATCCACTAGAAAGACACTCGAAAGATGATCGCGGAAAAGCTAGAAAGTCAAGGTTACTTCTTCGTTCGAAGTTGCAACGTTCTCAACATCCTAATACTTGGTAAATGCGATAGTTTTCGCGTAATCGTGTTCCAAAGCCAAAGCATCGCTACCATCCGCGGTTTCCTGAGCGAGAAGATGCATAGAAAGGTGAAAGAAGCGAAAAGATGATGGGGAAAGAAGGAAGAAAGAGGGGTTTTTAAAGTAAGACAAATGGGCCTCGATAGGAGGGTGGCCGAGTTGCCATGAGTGCCCGGAATAGACGAAGGAAAACTGCAGGCCCGTTAGAACCTCTCGGTACTCCAAGGATAACTGCCGAAGAGTGGTCCAGAGGATCATCCTTCTTCGGTGGCGCGGCATTTTTTCGATCCTGAATCGATTCCCTCGGACTCGACTGTTCCTTTTTACCCCTTTCGCGGAAGAATTCCTCTTTGTTTTTCCGAATAGGATGCTTTGGGTTTATGATTTACTTCTATCGTCTGAGAAAATTTACTGAAGACAGATCTATACAAGATTAAGGCCTATCGTTTTGAAATATCTCGTCAAGGTCGTCGATCTGAACGACTCCTTCCTATGTTACTAAATGGTCTGATCCTAAAAGACGCTAAAATAATGAGGTGTAAATTGAAATTTCGATAAACACAAATTTCCAACTGTCCCCATCCTAGCGGAAAATGGTGAAAAATTGCTGGCAGGTCGTACTGTTGTTGCAAAACCATAAATCCTATGTCCGAGCAGTGCGTATTGGCTCGGTGCACGGGTCATTACGCAGCATTGGGGGCGAGTTTGTGCGATAAACTACCCCCGAAATGCAAGGAATCGGTCGACAATGTCGCGGAGCCATCGACGGAGTATCATTCTACTCGGGGTGAACGACCCGAGCGGCCCTTGTAACGATTCGGTTCATCGTCGAACGGTCGCATAACCGGCTAAATAGCTGGCAGGAGGATTTTCACGCGGGTACGTGGCTCGTAAAAGCCCGCCGCCGCGTAGTTCTCTCGTATAATCCTGCGGCCGCGGCCGCTCCCGCCCACGCTTTACGACCGTTTCACCTCCGCGTCGAAATGACATAATGCAAAGCGAACCAAGATTTACATCCCATTTGCCTTGCTTTCCGCGATTGTGCGCGCACGGGACCAACCCGGGTACTTCCTATTCGTATTTCGGATTTTCTGCCTTTGTCCCCCGCCTCTCCCACCCCCCCGGGCCATTGTTTTGCGCCACGGAATTATTTCGTTTCGGGGCTCGCGTCGACCGACCCTCTTCCCCGCGAGCGTAATTACCGTCGCCCACCCCACCTTCGCGTTTTTCGCAACGACACGTTGCGCCGCCACGATATACCTTTTTTTCTCTCTTTACGGGATACTTGTTGCTCATTTTTTTCGCCGTTCCCCGCTCGTAATTGCGTTTTAACAGTCTCTACGTTTTCCACGTTCGTCCCTTTACCGCCTCCCATCGAATATATATTATTTATTCGAGATTTTTATAATATTCTGTAGATTTTTATTCCTCCTCTATTTATCGAATGGGTTAGAAACGCTCTACATTCGACTGTATTGACACAAAATTGTCATTTTGTCTTAGACAGAGGATTAGACAATTTATATATACGAATGAAATTTCAAGGAAGCATTTTTGGCCACACATTAGACTCTCGGTTAGGAATTTTTTTTCTCGAAAATGCGTAGGATTTTGAGAGTATGTGTATTAACCAAAAATCATTGTAATTGACCCCTGCAACGGCAAATAATTTTTTCAGAACGATTTAAAGTTTTCTTTTTCGTCGAAATATTTAGACACCTACTCGAATTTTTTTCTCGAAAATGGGTAGAATTTCGAGGATATGTCTAATGACCAAAATTGATTGTAATTGACCCCCGTAATCGAAAATAATTTTTTCAGAACGATTTAAAATTTTTCTTTTTCGTCGAAAACTTTAGACACCTACTCGAATTTTTTTCTCGAAAATGGGTAGGATTTCGAGGGTATGTCTAATGACCAAAAATGATTGTAATCGACTCCTTCAATTAAATATAATTTTTTTAGTACGATTCGAAATTTTTTAATTTCGTCTAAAAATTTCAATCATCACTCGAATTTTTTTCTCGAAAGTGGGTAGAATTTCGAGGGTATGTCTATTCACCAAAAATGCTTGTAATTAACCCCTGCAACTAAGTATAATTTTTTTAGTATGATTCGAAATTTTTTAATTTCTTCTGAAAATTTCAATACGTATTCCAATTTTTTTCTCGAAAATGGATAGAATTTCGAGGGTATGCCCAATGACCAAAATTGATTGTAATTGACCCCCGTAACCGAAAGTAATTTTTTCAGAGTAATTTGAAATTTTTTAGTTTACTGTCGATTTGTATAGCTCGTATGTGGTAGCGAGTGTGTGTGCGTTTTCAACCGGTCTTATCCGATGCTCGGGTCCCGGAACAAAGGGCGTCGGGCGCGCCCTTCGTGATCCGTCATCGACGCGCGATCTCGATGTAACGGTCTCTTGCACCGGCGCCGATCCGCGCCGTGCCGGATGACGACGAAATGCAAAACGAAGATTTGCATCCCAACTGGCTTGCTTTACGCGGCGGTGCCCACCGCAGCCGCGAAACGATCGTCCTCCCGTTCGATTATGCGAACGTCCGCGACGTCACGGACGACGTGCACCGCGCGGCATAATTTCACGGCTACGTACGCGATGCACGCAAGACAACAGGGCCCCTAAGTTACGCCCCGATAGACGCCCACGCTTTTCAGATTTTTGTTTTCTTTTTTTATACACAGGCAATCCCATTTAACTCGAACACGAGTTATTTGTCAACCTTTTCGTTGTTCAATTCATTTCACTATATTTTTCATTGGACAATTTGATAAGAAACTGCAACAGAACTTGCAACACCACGAAATATGGTCGTTTAAAGTTTGTAAATATTCTTTGGCAATCAAGGTGACGATTTCTACCAACTTCGACGGACCGAAAATTATGTACGAAATAAGTCCCTGTAAGTACCACCGAGTCTACAGAATTTAATCGAACATGCAAATATGGATCGGGTCGTAGCTTTCGATAAATCCTATCGTTGCCACGACTCGTATCGATCCCCCAGATGCACCGTTGCGCGCTATTTGCATATCGTTTTTTCATTCGATTCGCGCGCGCCCTGCTCCCCAATCAATCACTGTAATCGTTTAACGTTGATTCCGACGGCAAACAATTCTCCGTGCCCGCGTTTGAAAAAATCCCGTTTCCGTAATCGTCGAGTAGAATATTTCGGCGCCGCGACAAAGCCGCCGGTTCCTCTTTCGTTGCCCAATCCGCTATTAATAGAGCTCCTTTGGATAGCACGCGCGACAGACTGGTATCGAGGACCGTTCGTGGACCCTTCAAGGTCTCTCTATCTTTAAAATAATCATTTCCCGTTTGTCCTTCCGCGTCTTTTTTTCGCGCGATCGTTTCTTCGCCGGCGGAGCACCTGTTCCCCGGGACGAAAAATTAGTCGTTTATTTTCCCGCGATTATTTTTAACGAAAGAATCGCGTGGTCTCGTTCGACGAATGCTCGAACAGCCTCGACCGAATATTGAATTTCTCTCGGGCGGTTCCTCTGGAATTTCTCTTTCCATTCGAGATTAAAAATTTCTGTTCTTTCGTTTAATTTTTACACACGTTTATTAGAATCGCTTCGTAATAGTTTCGAAAAAATATTATTTCCGAGCGTTCTCGTTCCGTCGTGGAAAATATTTACTCTCGTCCCGCTAGCGCGAATGTTTTCAACCTCGTATCGAAATCGTCGCCGCTTCGCCCGGTTATGTTTTCGCGGACGTGTTATTATCAATCGTATTTTTCGAAGTCCGCACGATTCGCGGAGTATCGATCCCCCCCGTACCGGGTGAATTATTAGCTGCACGGTGGGTCGCGTCGATTCGTAATGCATCGCGTGCGCCCCGAAGCTCCATCGAGCACGAAATTTCTATCGACTGGCGAATTTTTCAAACCGCGAAAATCGCCACGCGCGACCCTCTGTCGTCGTGACCGGCTGCTCGAACAAATAGTCGGAAATTTTTACGATTTTCGCGACCACGCGGCTCGGCTGACGGACCGAGAAGAATTCGAAACGATGGTATCGATGCGACGGGAAACGCCAAATTTTTCCAACTACCTCTAACGATCTTCTGCTTTCTGGGACTCCATTCCCCCCCCTTTTTTTCCTTTTTATCTACGAGCTGAATCGCGTTCCCGTGCGTTGGCCTCGCAGTGCACGCAACACCAAATTTGGAAACATTAATCATCGTTGCACGATTGCATCGTACGTTCACCGAGTCAAGCTTGGACATTATTGAACCATAGCGTTTGAAGAATGATCCTTAAACCCTTTGCACTCCTGTGAAATAATTTTTCCAGAACAATTTCAAATTTTTTTTTCCCGTTGAAAAATTTCACACCTTCTCGAATTTTTTTCTAGAAAGTGGGTAGGAATTCAGGGGTATGTGTATTCACCAAAAATGATTGCAATTGACCACCGAAACCGGAAATAATTTTTTCAGAACGATTTGAAATTTTTTTTTTCGTCGAATTTAGGCACCTGATTAGATTTTCGGTAAGGAATTTTTTTCTCGAAAATGCGTAGAATTTCGGGGGTATGTGTAATGATAAAGAATGAATATAATTGACCCCTGTAACTAAATATAATTTTTTTAGTGTGATTTTAAATATTTTAATTTCATCTGAAAAGTTCAGTACCTACTCGAATTTTTTTCTCGAAAGTGGGTAGGATTTTGGAGGTATGTGTATTCACCAAAAATGATTGTAATTGACCACCGAAACCGGAAATAATTTTTTCAGAACGATTTGAAATTTTTTTTTTCGTCGATTAGATTTTCGGTAAGGAATTTTTTTCTCGAAAATGCGTAGAATTTCGGGGGTATGTGTAATGATAAAAAATGATTGTAATTGACCCCTGTAACTAAATATAATTTTTCCAGAACGGTTTGAAATTTTTTAATTTAATTGTTAATAACTTTTCAACGAGGCCTCAGTCAAGAAACTGATATTCTTCATTTTCGTCTTATTTTGGCCTCTAGAATCTCCTATTAAAATTTTTCGTTCACTAAAAGGGTTAAATAAACTTGCTGTTATTTGTTTAAAAAAATGTTGATTCTTGGTTTCATTGTAGGAGTGGATAAATGGCGAATAAAAATGTGGCGTCGAATTGAGGGTTGCCGCGCGAGCAGAACCGCGGCTCGGACCTAATTTGACGTCGAGGACGAGCAGACGGGAATCGCACAATGGAAAGCGGCACGAGCGACAGGCAATCGGAGTCTCGGTCGCGGTTAATACGACAAGACTAATGAGAGGGACACGTCGTCGGGATGCGCATTCGAGTCCCGTTTCGGATACGATCGCTCGAACCAGCCTCTAATTAAGGCGTTAATGAAGAGCCCCGGGTGGGGTGAGGCCGATCGCTTTCCTCTTTCAGCTCCACGTTCGTGACTTTTCTGTACGGCGAGCCACCCTCCGGGACACAGGGTACCGAGAAGGGTGGCCGATTGTCGGGGCCGAGAATTAATCCTACGCGCGATGAACGATGGCTGGGGAAGTACGCCTATGCACGCGCGTCCGCTATTGTGCTCCGACCGCCCAGGCTTGCCCGTTAATTAAATCATACCTAAATAGGGACCTTTGTTTTCCCTACGCGAAATTTCCAGGGATAAACCGGCCGCGACACAGTTTGACGCTCCCGAGCACGGAGCTGGCTAACGTTGGGCGTTTCCACGGAATTTCGTTGGCAAGGCGTCGGGGAAAATTTCGCAGCGAACGGAAATGAACGTGACAATTTAATATTAGTGGTCCCGTTTAGAACACACCTTTCACGCTGGATTTACAGCCCTTCGTTGCACGCCTATTTTTATCGATTATTCTTTTTTTTTTCGTAAATTAAAATATCCAGATTTAACCTACTGCAAAAGCCTTGAATGAACATTTAGGATTCGATGCATAGCGTCGAAAGAATTAGTTTAGTCACGCGACGCCTCGGGAACGAGTCCTCCGGGCGGGTCGAGCGTCACGCGGACGTTTTTCGACGTCCTTAATCGTCGATTCGTGGACCGACGGGACACCGTTAAATTTCGATTATCGAGCAAGGGCCTCGGGGGAGGCGGAAGGGCGACAGAGCCAACGAGGAGAGCAATCAATTCCCTTTTACCGATTTACCGCGACAATGCAGCCACCCCTTTGCAGTCCGTCCACCCTCGGTGCCACCCTCCCTAGCCCCCCTTTCTGTACTCCACCCTTTTCTGTGTCGGTCACCGTATACACGGGCAGAGGAGGTTGAACGACCAGCGCATTGAAAATTCTCTGTGATTCGACGCAATTCATTAGTCCATCGGGTCGGCCGTGTATTTATGCAGGCCACCAAGTCGTTACCGGTGGTGATTTCAGTTTGCTCAACAGTCTGGCTAATGTGCGCGCGAATCGTCACGCGAATCCGTTGCGCCACACTCGGTAACGTATTTCGCGCCACGGGATGACGATAACATAATTTAAATAAGCGTACAAAAGCTTACAACTATTTCGGAAAAGTCGATCCACCTACAGCGATCGTTAGATGGGTCGAGAAGCTATATTTTAATTCGTTAAATGAGCCGTTCATTTTGAAAGTGGCCTAACTCCATTTTTCAATTTTTTCCGGCTACCATGGTTACATGTACAACCTCATGTTATTTATCGGTAAAGCATTTCAGGTTGCTTATATTCCGAGCAAATACGATCATTCTTGACACATCAGTTTTCACATATTATTCACTTAATAATTGCCACTGTTTTAATAGGAACTATAAATTTAACATCCTTAGATACACTCAAGCAGTATGACTCATTAGTATCCTATACGTATATTTTTAAATTCATTGAAACGCAAACCCTTAAATATCTCGATTTGAAGATAAATGGACTCAGGCCACTTTCAAAATAAACGGGCCAAATTGTCTGTATTCGTTTGGCGTATAAACTGGAAAATATCTCGAAACGTGTTAGTGTTAGTGTTAGTGTTAGGATAAATATAATCCTTTATAGAACGCGAGAGGTATGGAAGCTGTTCCGTAACTTCCGCGCCATTGTTGTCAAGTGACTGTTGAAATGACCATTGTAGCGCGGCACACAATAGAAGACATAAAACTTTTCCTGACGTCACGGGCGCAATAGCATCCGATTGGTAGAACGACATCGACGATTCGCGTTTTACCAACCGGAAGCCTGCGTGCCAGAGACGTCGGGACCAAGTCTCTCGCACCTCCTATTCCACGCGAGTATAAATAAAAGAGAAAAACCATTGGAAATACGAGTTGTATTGGGTCAAACATTATAGCCTTCGTCCAGCAAAATTACTCTGTTCACATACTCGCATTATTGTAGTAAATTAAGTACTAGTAAATTAATAACTTTAACACTTTGACTGCCACGTGACCCATATATGGGTGACAGAACTCTTAACAGTAGAACTGTAATAATCAATTCTCAAGTTGAAATGTTAAAGAAAATAAATTTTAATAGGCTTCTACTACGACAACTTTTAAGTTGTGTAGTTTACGATTGCCTAAAATGAAAGTTTTGATCTCGTTGACAATTTTAGGATTTTAGACTGGCAGTCAACGTGTTAATATTTCTTCGATCTGCAATCGTCGCTTTCTCGTAGGAATGTAATTTAAAAATGTTCAAAAAACAGGAAACAGCACTTGTTCCTCCGTGCTCCTTCGCGTTTTTTAATCAGACGAAACGCGATACGTATCGCACGGGGCGTGTTCGTTTACGCGATTGAAAATAATGACGCGATTTCGGGGTGTGTGTCCCCACCCTATTATCCCCCGGGAGGGGGGAGAGGATTTAAAAATATCACGGAAATATTTGGAATCCAATTTAAAGTGGAGCTGCCGTTCCCGCGCGAAGAACTCTTCCCCACCCTGGCTGTTTCTCCAATAAAGGCGAACTTCGTTTCACCGAACGTTACGCGAGCTTTTTGCGATCTTTCCGTCGTTGCCCGCCGTCCTCGTTCCTATCGCGAACAGTTTTTCCTTCGATTCGCCGGGCACAATGGCGAAAGATCCACGCGACCCCTTGTCTCTGGCCAGTGGATTTTAAGCCGTGATTTCCGCGCGACAAATCGGTCCCGGTTATCCCGAGAATTCCGAGACCCGAGATTGCGGTATTGGAAAAATTGTTATTTCGTCTGGCGCGAGCCACGGAATTTCTACGGATTGTTTGGGGAAACCCCTTATCGACGGGGAAGTGAATTTTCCGCCGGAGAAACTCGATTTTCTCTCGCGTTGTTCTGAATCCAATAATTCGCAAACATACTTTGCTCGAAAATTTTTATTTAAGATTAGTCTAACCCAGACCTAACCCAGACCTAACCCAGACCCAAGTTCCGTCATTTTCTGGGACCATCAATTTTTAAGAACCATTCATAGCTTGTTACTCCTTCTAATTGTCGTGATCTAATAGTCAAATATCAGAAGTTAAATGTCCTAGATACTTTTAAAAATTTTGTCGCCTGTTTCTTGTTTTTCAATGAGCGTCTTCGTCATCCATCTTCAACGTCGACCACCTCGTATTATAATTATCGTGATCTAATAGTCAAATATCAGAAGTTAAATGTCCAAAATTCTTTTAAAAATGTTGTCCCCCACCCCTTTCTGATCAGTGTCATCGCCAAACGACTGTTTCTTGTTTCTCGATGAGCGTCTTTGGCCGTCGACCCAGATTTCGATCCATCTTCAGCGTCGACCACCTCGTTTGCAGATCTCCGAAGATCCCCAAATTAGACGAGCCACGGTAGGGTCGAGAGCACGTCCTGTGCGTCAAAACGTGATCGCGTCCGCTGGACACCGGGGCTCGAAATCACGTACTCGAGGTCTGGAGGTTCCTAGAAGCGAGAGAACGTCAGCACGAACGTCCCCCGGGATGGATGTACAGGACGTTGACGCATGAATTTCGGCTCGCCCGCAAATAAAGTTACCCCTAGTTCGACGTTCGTTTTCGAGCGGTAGTTCTACTCGCCGTAAAAGGCTTTCTTTCGCTGGACGAAACGTGTAAAAATTTATTTACGAACGTTTTAATTATTCGCACAATATTCGTTTTATATTTTTTAAGATTACGTAATTCTGGGGGGGATGTTCCCAGGTACTCGCGACATAAAAATAGAAACAGCTTCAGGATGCGAACGTCGGTAGAAACAGCGAACCCTCCCCTCCCCCTTTGGGCGATAATTAACGAGCATTCTTCGCGTTTTTTCATTTTCCGCGCCTTCGCCCGGGTTCGTCGGTTCGTTATTTTGACGGATCTCTTCTCGATAATTAGCGCCGCGATTAATCACCGCGTCCGCCGATTCGGCGACGTTCAAGGAATGTGTTATCATCCCGATCGAGATGTGAGAAATATCAGGGTTTGAACCCTTTGTCCCCCAACGGAATAATCGTAAAATATCTTCCCCCAAGAACGTGTTATGCTAGGATTTCTAGCACGATTACCGAATCGATCGCCATGATTGATACAATTGAGGAAGAAGTGAATCCAAAATATAGAGTAAACTTTCTCCGTTCGATGCTTCGTTCTCGAGATAATTGAATTTGAGAATTGTTGGGCATCCTCTCGAGTAAGATTTATCTGGCTCGTCTGACCATTAACCACTATTTCTACTTACATTTCACGAATCCCAGCGCAATGCAATATTCAAACTCGATTTTCTCGAAAACGAAGCTCCGTATGAAAAAATTTCACTCCACATTTTCAACCTATTGTTTCTGTTGAACATGCAAACGAGCCCTGTATTCCTTTCCCCCTCTACCTTCCTTACTTACTTCACTTCGCGCTTCTCTCTTGTCTTGTTGTCCATGTATAGACACGTGTTCAAACCGCTGTATTCTTTATTGCTAAATAAATCTTGTTTCGTCTTTAATCAAAACTGGGTATAGAACGTTATTTGAACATGACGAACCAACTGTTTCACGCAGAATCGAAATAAAATATCCGAGTACAGGGGAATCGTGTCATTGGGCGCTCAAGTTTATCGGAACTCGATGTCATTTTTCAACGTTGATTTCTTTGAAAAAAGGAACCTTCGTTCGACAAAATTTTATCCCGTATTTTACGCGTATTCAACCCTTTCAGGGTTCGAAAATAGCCAAGGTCGAAGAGCGAACGAATTCTCGCCGCGAAGCCCCAGCGGTCGCGCAAGGAGCAATTTCTCTTTGGGTACATGCACGAGACAGGTTTAATACAGCCGGGCTGCGTGGGCGTCGGTACGTTTTATTTCGCCGCGTTTTTCACGAAAATCGGTATCGCGTGCACCGGTCGACCCCCGTCAGCGTCGCCGAGGTAGGCAACGCGGTGGAAATAAGGCGCGCCAGAAATAAAGCGGACGATAAAAATCGCGCGTCGAAAATAAAAAGCTAACCGCGACCAATTTAACAAACGGGGCTGATTTTTCGGCGAGAAAAATTCTCCCCGTCGCGCTCGCTAACACAAACTTCACGGCCCCAGCTGCCCCCCGACAACAACTCCGCCACCGATCCGTGCAATTTCTCGACTCGCGTCTCTATAGCGTCGTCGGGGAAATTAATGCGGTTTCTCGGCGCAACGGCGTTACATTGCAACGCAAGTTTATTAAAAACATACGTTCCCGTCAGCGTCTCGGGCCCCGGTTATAGCATCGGCGCGAACGTAATTCGTAATGGCGCGCGATACAGCCACCACCGGTAGGCAGATCTCGTAAAAATAAATAAATAATCGCGTTCGAAACGACGTTCCTCGAACGGCGGGATCGAGCGGATCGACGTCACGAAATTATTCATACAGAACGATGGTTCCTTCAGCCGGTTTCGCATTAAATTTAAATCCAGCCGCGTCTGTTGCGAGTACTCGATTATATTTCACGAGGGGGTAACCCAGTAACTCGTTTCTATTTTCGAGCGGCTGTCAGCCGGGCGTTGTACATTAATTTATCGTTCGTTGGTCCGGGGCAACTTATCCATGAATTATCGCACTTTTAAATGTATTTTCACGGAGTAACAGGTTGGCCCGAACCCGGCCGCTCGCGCGTCGACCGCGCGAAAACTTTCCGTTGGCTCGGTTTACCCCTGGAAAACGCCAACTTTCGTGCCACACCTGACGTCTCTGTTCCCGTGAAACGTGAAATTTGCTCGCAATCCTACCCTCGAAACGAACGAAAATGGCGTCTGTCTAGATAAGGAGGTCAGATCGATTTCTTTGAAATTTTTTCCCGCAACTCCAAAAATTGCTAAAAAGCTTGAAATCGAACGAGGTTTTTCGACAGGTGTACCGTTCGTTTCGACGGGGAAGAATAATCATGACTCGCGTCTGGAGATTTTCATTTGACGCGGGCATGAAAAATATATTTAAATTTTGTTGGTTTTTCCCCCGGTGTTTTTATAGAATTGTTTGGCTTTAAATTGAAATTTTAATCTGGCAAACCTGCTGGCAGAACGCGGAGCAAACGAGCTGCCGTGGGGTCACGGACCAACGTATGGCGCGAGGATTCCGATTGATGGAATGATACCAGCGACGCCACATTTCTACCAAATGGAAGTCAACCATGTCATTCCACCGATCGGAAAACTTTATGCTTTTCGACAGCTTTTTGGTTCGCGTTGTTCACTGGATGACCGTGATTCGTGCCGTGGAAATCATTACTTTCTTTTAAACGCACTTTGTATAGCTTTTTTGGTGCCATTTTTCTATACAAAATATTAAATCTTGCCCCTGGTATAAGTAACTTCTCTTAAAACTATGTTTGTAAGTAGCATTAAGTGCGACGGACATTATTTAATGTTAACCCTTTTAGTGGCGAGCGAAAAACGGGTGCCTATGCGAAGAATACCGAGCCAATTTAACGAGTTTGTTATGGTTAGAAAAAAGCTCATAAAAACCAAACTAAGAATGATATTTACAAAATTCAAAAAGCAGCATATTACGAAATAAAGAAAGAATAAAGTAATGGCAATTGTATTTCAATATTTATTGCAAATCATATAAATAACATCATTATAAAATATGATAAAAAACATAGATGAGGCTTTGTTAAAAAGTACTGAATTTTTTTCTCGAAAACGCGCAGGATTTCGAGGGTATGTCTATTCACCAAAAATGACTGTGATCGACTCCCACAACCGAAAATAATTTTTCCAGAACAATTTGAAATTTTTTTTTCGTCGAAAAAAGGCACCTAATTAGATTTTCGGTAAGAAATTTTTTTCTCGAAAATGCGTAGGATTTCGGGGGTATGTGTAATGATAAAAAATGATTGTAATTGACCCCTGTAACTAAATATAATTTTTTTAGTGTGATTTTACATATTTTAAGTTCATCTAAAAAGTTCAGTACCTACTCGAATTTTTTTCTCGAAAGTGGGTAGGATTTCGAAGGTATGTGTATTTACCAGAAATGCTTGTAATTAACCCCTGCAACTAAATATAATTTTTTTAGAATGATTCGGAAACTTTTAATTTTGTCGAAGAATTTCACATGTACGCGAATTTTTTTCTCAAAAGTCGATAGGATTTCAGGACTATGTCTAATGACCAAAATTAATTGTAATTGACCCCTGCAACTAAATATAATTTTTTTAGAATGATTCGGAAACTTTTAATTTTGTCGAAGAATTTCACATGTACTCGAATTTTTTTCTCGAAAGTGGGTAGAATTTCGAGGGTGTGTCTATTCACCAAAAATGCTTGTAATTAACCCCTGCAACTAAATATAATTTTTTTAGTACCATTCGAAATTTTTTAATTTCGTCTAAATACCTCATATACCTCAATACCTACTCGAATTTTTTTCTTGAAAGTGGGTAGGATTTTGAGGGTGTGTCTATTCACCAAAAATGCTTTTGCACTAAAATTAGACCCTTTATAATGTTTTACAAATTTTTTTTGAGACAGAGCTTTCTCCTAATGCGAAGAATAAGGCACCATCGCATACGCAACGATATATCGTCGTTTGGCACTAAAAGGGTTAAGATTACGCGAGCTCTATGTCGAGCCATTAGTCCAAATTGTAGTCCTGGTTATAAGTCAGCTTTTTGTACGTTTAGGTTTATTGTACCCCCTTGTATATATATTTATAATTGTTTTCTTGGCACAATTGAAGCTATCAATGGCGCGGATGAAACGTTAGATGACGTTGAATTCAAAAATTAAAAATCATTAACTTACGAAAAATCTATCGTTTATCGTATTTTCTTTGGTCGTAAGGATATCATATTTACGAAGTAACAGAAGAAAGTAAATTATCGTGGATAAAACCAACGATGAGGTTTATCGTATTCAGCGTTCGCCTCGAAGTGAATTTAAGATGGTTCATACGCACTGTACATATAGTCAAGTATGAATGCCGCGGCGTTTCCTTAACGGGAAGAGGACGTTAAAGAAGTAACAAGTGCGCAAGGTTTCGGTCGATCCTTCTTTTGTACGCGTACTCGCCATTGTGTCCTGTTGCCTTGGGACAGTGGGATTCTTCCGGAAGGGTTCCCTTTCAATGGCGCCCACTTGCCTCGAGAAACTCGAATTCTTTCGGAAGGGTTCGCCCTCGTGGCGGTAGAAAAATGATCGCCCAGACTAAGCGCTCGGAGAAGTTTCTCAATGTTCCTGGTCGTCGAAGCTCGAAGAAGCTTCTTTGAAGCAACGGTTAGATCATCCATGAAGATTTCTCAAGACAGGAAACCCAATAAAGACTTCGCGAAGCAAAAAAGAGAGCTTAAAAGATCGTAGACTTCGTTCACCGGGGGACTCAAATTTCTCTATAATAAAGTAATTCCGGAAATTAATTTCGTGGAAATTTCAAGAACACTTCCTGCTAACCGGTTACCGCCTCCAAGCTTTTTTTATCCATAGCTTTTCCGGCGACGATCAGTGAATACCGAAGTAGTCTCCGGTTCTTGGCCACCGATTTATCGATCGAAACCAACGTTGAAATATTTATGGAATTGAGAGAAGCCGTTCGAGCTTTTGGAGGAACCACTTGCGAGCAATCGTCCAAGAAGAGGACGTTCCAAGGATCGAATGAAAGATACTTGGAATTTGAAACAACGTTACGGAGATCGATACTTTAGAAAACAGAATCAATTTTATTCGAAAGTTTTGCACCTTGGAATGGCTGATCTATACCTTCCATTATTGGGTTAATGTTTATATTAATAATAACGAAGAAATCGACGAGGCACAATATTTTGCCCGTCTTCGAATCTGGAGAAGAGCAAACTGTGGGGGGGGATAGTTCCGTTGCAACTGTTCGTAACGCAGATTGATGCAAATAGCGAGGGAGTACTGCACGCACAAGGTCTTGGACGCGGCCAGACCATTTTCCAGCGAACTACTTTGTAGCTGGGTGTTCTTTGACGATTACGGAAGAAGGGGGGGCGTCGTCTCGTTCGCTTTCGCGTTGTTTTTCCGTATCCAGGAGGACGGTGGAACCGCGTCGGGAAGCTATTTCCAACGGCTAGACGAGCGAGCCGTCTCGAAACGACTTGCCGGAACGCAATAAGAGACCGAACAAGAGACCGAACGCGGAACTCCCCGGCTATGAAAATTTCTTATTGGCTTTCTTCGAGTATTCTTTCGTCGCCAAAGTCTATGAACTTTCGTCGAGGGGGGATTCAGAGACGGTAATCGAACGTAACGGAAGAGAGAGAAAAAAAAAAGAAATAAATGCACCTACCTTTTCGCGAGAAAAATCGAGGAAACGTAAAACTGACCCGTTGGAGTCCATCGTCCAGTGCTCGAATAATAAAAGTTTGCCATGCAGAGTTTGAGACGTTGAATACTTTTTTCCAATTGCAAAATGATCGCTGTTATTTCTCTGTGTTTTATACGAGCATGACAAACACGTGAAATGGAGTTCGTTCGAACGTTGTTAAAACGTTAGACGCGTAGAAAAACGCACAGAAAATATAAAAAGAAAGAAAGAAAAATTGTAAGAAAGGTGAACATAAGGTTAAAAACAAAGGCGGTTGCCAAGATGGAGATGTCGTTTAATCGTAAATCAATAAAATTAATGAATTAAATAAATAAATTAAAAATGTTTATACACATATTTATATATATAATATATATATATATAATATAATATAAAACATAAATAGGGTCCCGAGACTGCTGGAGTACAGCGTGTATTCCCACACGCCCCATCCCTTTTCGATCATTGTGATCGTAACTACCTTAAGTCTCTGCTTTAGCTAGCCTAGCGCGTATTACATTATCATATTTTACATAAAATCGTTTTTGCCTAGTGGTCTCTCGCTCTCTGTGTGTCGAATTGTTCGCCGCTCGAGTGGGCCAATGTTTTTCCTCGGTTACCTCGGTGTTATTTTTACGTTCGCCGAAGAGGTTATTATCAATCGTTGCTGGAAAATTCTGGCCCGAAAACTGCCCTCCCACGCGAGCGGGATCGAGTTCGATGTATCCTCGCGAATAGTTCGAGTCTGGAATTTAGTAATTTCACTCTGGATAACCAATGAAACATTTATCGATCAAATCCAAAACGTCCTCGACTTTGGTTGCACTTCCCCTTGAGCATAATTTTGTAGTAATTTAAATAGAAAATGTGGCTTTGAATATTAGTTTCAGGCCTTATTATATATATACAAATGGGTATTAATTCTACATGGAAAAATAAATAAAAAACGTAGAATATAATTTTTTCGTACGATGCTTCGTTCTTGCGATGAATACTGTTATTAAAATTGCTAAAATGTGTCGTAAATTGGTATCATCGAGTCGAAATTGTGCCAAGTTCGACTCGCGTGCCCCAAAAACATTTCAATGAAATTACCTCGAAAAACGAAGCGTCCTACGATATAATTTTACTCTATATTTTCGACTCACTTTTGCACGTTGTACCACTCGTCCTAGTTAGTTACTAGGATGACTGTTCGCCAGAGTTGTTCAGAATTTTATTCAAAAAGAAGACCCGCGAACGAGGGCGAAAAAGTTTCGGATTCGACTTTTGGGTCAGGTTGTAAAACAGCCCTATTCAGCCTTACTTCATCTTGCTCCTAAAAAATACAGTTTCTTGTATTCTGTTTTTGTTTTTTTTTTTTTAAATAGCGAATAAATAAATAAATTAATAAATGCTCGATCGGTTACCCAATAAAAATAGTCAACCACTCATTTGGTGGGTTCAGTTCGTCGTTGGCGGACGAGCAAGATACATTTATTTGAGCCGACGCGAGATCGATCCGCGCCATTCTCGAATTGTCTGGACGCGCGTAAAAATACGAAGAAATTTTCGGAAGGCAGAGTCCGCGAACCGTGACACAGCCACGGATGCGACATCGTCGAGTTCTCTCGTTCCCGTTCCCGTTGTCGTTACGTCCAGGTTTATTCGCGACAGACCTATCCACCTCTTTTCTTCGTCTCCTTTCGCTCGCGACTTCACGCTCCACCGGCGTGGCCCACATTTTCCAACAACGACCGACAAAAGACCCGACTCTTCCCGCGAACAGCAACGACGACGACGCTCCCTTTCCATTTCGACGAAAGGGAAGCCACCGAGGACGAGCAGCGATGGATATCCAGCCGCGTGATTCTCGAATTCGCGAGATCTCGAACCTTTCGACGAGTCGACGCGGACCTCGAGATGCGTTCTCGATCCTCAGTGGGCTCTCGAGACCTTAGCCCTCGAGATGGTGAAATCTCGGACAAACAGGTCGCGTTTCAAGTCCGCGAACGACGAATTAAAAATTTCATTCGTTGTTCGCGAATAAAGATCGAGCAACTCTGAGAGGTTCGGTCTCGTTCCCATCGCTGGCGAAACGGTTAATGCTCGTAAAGTTTCAGATCTCGCTGTTCCAGCGTGTGTTTTTCTGTAAGCGTATCGACCTAAACGATCTCCCGAGTGTTTCGACTACTCTCGCGACGTCCTTTATCGAGACCCTGGGCTCTTTGGTATTGTTCTCCACGCGGAGACTCCGAAAAGTGCGACCTCCGGAACACGCCCTTCTGCCTGCAGCTTCCTCGTTTTTTTTTCCTGTTTTCTTTTTTATCGTTTTTTACCTCCATTCTCTTTTTTTCGTTTTTTTTTCTTTTTGTTTATCATCGGCGACCCGCGATCTTTCGAGGTCAAGCACCATTTCTGAATCACGAGCGTCGCTCTCGAAACGCTCTCCTTTCCGCCTTCCCGATACGAAACCGAAGGGGATCCGGGAGAGGCGGGAATCCGCCATAACTGTTTTCTCTCTCGCGCTCGTTCATCCACTCTCAACGTTCACCCTTTCGCGCGTAAAGATACAACCATACACACACACGCACGCGCACGCACACGTTCGTTCCATCGTTGGATTGCTCGCGAGTTAAAAATTTCTATAGGGACCGCGAGGCAACGGTGTCGTGACGCGACATTTTCTAAAAAGAGAGAGTGTAACGATAGCAGTCGTAGAAGTAGAAGTAGAGGAAGTAGAAGTCGAGGAAGACGGTAATAAGTATGAGAAACGAAGAAGGTACGAATGCCCCGGTGCCAAAATTGATCTTTTTGGAACCTGGTCCTACAATACGGAAGGACTCGTTCTAATGCCCGACAACAACGGTTGCTCGAAAATCATGCGCGAGAATTCGCTTTCCCGTTTATTTTCGTGTTTCACCCCCGTTAATCGCTGCGTCTCGTCGCGCTGCTCTCACACGTTCGATCCGCGGATCGATTTATCGCCTCTACGTTCGGTTTCTTGGTCGCGCGTTGGCCCTCTCACGGACTATTCTTCTCGTGGGCATCGAGGGGCTGTTTCGACTGACTGTGTTAACCGAGCACCACCCCCATTTTGGTTCGAACGTCAGAAAAAGGACGAGCTCGGAATTGGAAGGGCCCCGCGCGATTATCGCTAGCAGTAGTACGAGGTCGAGAGTCCCAGCTTGCAGGAAAACGGCGCCCTACGCCTGTTGTACACACTTCCGGTGCTGCTGACGTCCTTCGTCTCGCACCGCAGACCCGTGAAGCCTTCCGCGCATCTGCAATCACAAAACAAACAACCACGATCGTTTATTTTATTCGTTATTCATCGATTAGAGTCACTTAACATTTATATCAATGTTTCACTCAACGAGATTGAGAATTAAAATTGTTCGATTCGTACGTTTCTTGCACAAGTATGGCGACCTCATAAAAGGAATTTTATTTATACAAGAAGGGTCTCGAAAGATCCCAGTGATGTTCTGCAACCACAAAACACCCCACAATAATTTCGTTTATTCGTTATTCACCGATCAGAGTCGCGTAACATTTACATTAACGTTTCACTCAACGAGATTGAGAATTAAAATTGTTCGATTCGTACGTTTCTTGCACAAGTATGGCGACCTCATAAAAGGAATTTGATTTATTATAAAGGGTCTCGAAAGGCTCCAGTGGTGTTCTGCAACCACAAAACACCCCAGAATAATTTCTTTTATTCGTTATTTACCGATTAGAGTCGCGTGACATTTCTATTTGTTCCCTGCACAGATATGACTGCCAGTGACGTTCGAGGGTCAGAGTAGAGAAATAAAGGACAGAATCTGTTTGGTGATCTGAATTTCCCGGCTGACAGGTTTTATGGGACACACGAGCCCTCCGTTGGGCGTAAAGCTTGCGATAGCAAACCGACGGCTCTATAAACTTTCGTCGGGAGTGCGTGCTGGAACATGTTGGAATATTTATACGTCGATATCTGACCCCGTAAAAAGAACAGTGAATTAAAGTCGGTCGTTAAACCACCGTTGTAAAAGTTGGAGCTCGCGTACCACGAGTGTACGATTGCTCGTCTGTGCTTCGCGTTGTCGTCGACAATATTCTTTTAATTTGCCAGGAAACGAGGGGCGATATTTCTGCCCAGAAAAATGGTATCAAATTGAAACGCCGACAGGTGTTTATATCCGTGGCACGAAGTGGCCAATTTTATTAATGTAGAACAATCGCGAGATCGGGGCACGCGTTATAAAGTAACCGGGCTCTTTTACATATTTAATTGATACTTTGGTATTTTGAATAGTTTGAAAGCAGAAGAAACGTCTCGAGGGATCGATTTTCTCGCGTCCTCGAGATCCGCCATTGTTTTCGCGACTTCGATAGAAGGGGGGGGCCGACATCGAAACCCTTTTCCGCGGACCACGGGCTCGCGAAACTGTCAAACTTCCGACGAATAAAAAGTTTCGCAGCCGGCGAGCATCAAAGGGGCCCTCTTCGCGGGACTCGATCGCTTTAAAGGGCGTCCTTTATTACCGGGGGAAAATTGTTCGTCGAGTTCCTCGAAAGTCGTCGTACTTTTGTTTCTTTTTGCGCGGCGCAAAGTCGCGAAACTTTCCCTCCCACCTCCCCAGGATAATTAGCGAGCAAAAGAAGACGTTACGATTAGTCGAGGAAAATCGACGATAAAGAGCGTGATCTCGACCTCTGTTAACCGGACCGGCGATTTCATTATCGGCGTAATTGGACGGTGGACGGATCGCGCTACATCGAGTCTTCAACGGTCCCCGTTAATTACAAACCGAGGGGGGATTCTTTGAATTTTCTGTCGTTAACGGCGCGCGGCGAAACACGCCGTATAAAAAGGAGATCGCTTTTGAGAAACTTTCGCGGAAAATAGGAACGAAAAAAAGAACGAGAAACGCTCGAGAACAGTCGGAAGGTTCGCGTTTTTCGGAGCGAGAGCCGTTGGTCGGCCGCTGCGGAGTCTTAGCCACGATTCCGGAGGGTAGCTCGTCGCAGCTGGCCGAGCAAAGCTTCGTGTATTACGATCGCAAAATTAAAAGCGCCTTTTTATGGAACCGTAGTCTGCCTGAGCTGGTTAGAAGGTCGATGCCGGCTGTCGGTTCTATGTGCGTGTGGTCGCGGTAGGGATGAAAGGGGCGCGCAGGTCGGTGGTTTTCCTCGGGTATTAATTCCCATATATGCCGCGAGTGAGGCTCAGTCTGTAACTACACCGCGAGTGTACCGTCGCGCACCGGGCTTGCCGGCTCGAAAGAAACTTTTTTGCGGTTTACTTAATTTAATAACGCTCCCGCGGAACGCAATTTCAAAGATAACACTTGAAAGGGGCGGAGGCGCATCGGCCCACCCCCCTCGCTCTGCTTCCCCCTTTCCACCCGTCCTTCTTCCTCCTTCCTCCATCGTCTTTTTATCACCTTCCATATCGTTCTGCCCTCCGCCCACCACCCCCCTGTACCGCTGGTCCGTTCGTATGTTTCTCTTTGAAATTCGTCGAGTGTGCGAACGCATGCGCGTCTACCACCCCTCTCGTGTCCCTTTCTGAATGTGTGCGGAACGACTCCGGGCTATAATGTACCGTACTTTATTTCGAAACACTCTCTCTGGCAGCCTAGGTTGGGGCAGCTAGGTTGGGGCTCCAGCAACCCCCCCCCGGATCCTGAAAACTGGGTTACTTAACTTGGTCGTATGGCGGCTGCATCCACCGAGGCGCATAGGTATTCCTACCCTCTTGCGTACGGGTTACGAGCCAGAAGCGCCCCCTCTCAACCTTCGCCTTCTTCGTCCCTTCAAACCCTCCCCCGTGGAGCATCCAGTTACAAACTGGCGTGCGTATAAATATGTATAACGGTTGTCGCGTCGCGAAACACTCGCTGTCTACCGATAACGATCCATCGGTGGAGGGGGTAGTTTCCACTATATGCTAGCTCGAATGGGAATTCCGTGGTTTATTTACGAACCGTTTGATTTTGGCGAAATTTTCTAGCAAGGGCCAGAGGTCTGCTTTAGGAAATATTCGATCGACATGTAATCGAATGCTTGGAAAATATTTAGTGAAACTTGAGCAGTTTAACTCCTTGGCTTTCGATTTAATTCCAAGTAGATACAAATTCCTTATTTCTCTGTTATAATGCTACCCTTATCCGGGTGATTTTCATATAGTACAAGGTTTAACCCCTTAACGCTCATATTTTTCGGGTTAACCAAGAATGATCAGTTTTCTTTATTGGATTTGTTTCTAAAAATGCGGTTTTTGTTAATTACAATGTTGTATCCAACGTATAATTTGAAGGAAAACAAATATTATCATCCCTTAAACAATTAAAACAAATATCGTTTCTCAAAGCAGTCAGACTCGGGCATGAACGTTAAGGGGTTAATTTATCGGAATATAGGAAATATTCGATCGACGTGTAATCGAATGCTTGGAAAATATTTAGTGAAACTTCAGCAGTTTAACTCCTTGGCGCTCGATTTAATTCCAAGTAGATACAAATTTCATATTTCTCTGTTATAATACTACCCTTATCCGGGTGATTTCCCGCTACAAGGTTTAATTTATCGGAATATAGTCGTAAAATTGATGGCAAGCGCCATTAAAACGATCGTTGGACCTGTGGATGCTCGAGTGTCACTGTTTTCGGATCCCCGTGTGCAATTATGGCAGACCGTTCGTAACGATCGCCCCGTAAAGGACAGCGGCTTACACGCTGAAGCCTCAGACAGTGTCTAATCGTCCGACCCCTCCCCCCATCGAAAAACAAACGAACCTGACAGAGGCAAGTCGGTTCTCGATTTGATAAACGACAGGAATGGGAAGGATCGATTCGTTACCCTTAATCCGGTGTCTTTCACCAGACCACCCTTCTCTCAATGATATATTGCGATCGCAGGGTTAATCGGAGTCCAAGTAATTAGCGCGGAGTTTCCTCTGGTCGACAGCTGCCCCCTGGGGTCTTCGCCCTTTGAAATACCGGGACATCGACGTTCGAAGAGGAATCCGTGACACTGTGTTCCTCGATTATAATTACATTACCCCTCGAAGAAGAACAGGTACAGGAGACACAGGATTTCACAGAGATACTTTTACGATGGAATCAAATTCAATTATATCTTACATTGTAAATCCATCTGTACCGCGACGACAAAATTTAAAAGTTAATTCTATACGTTCGAAAATAAACCTGTATAGTAGAGGTTACCAAAATAAGTGCTAGGGCAAAATCTTGAGTTAGCAGTCGTCTAAAATCAAATTGTTGCCAATCAAGTTGTAGAAAATTGTAGAAAAATTGATGTTACAGTTTCTCTATACGGTAAAAAGATCCCCCGTATTAGATCCCCGACGCGTTCCCCTAATCGAAAAGGCTTCTGTGCTATTTCGATGGTCCAGATAGGAGGGAAACGAAGATTGCGGAGAAACGACGGGTCCAGAGATATGTTTCCAGATAGAGGGTAATCGGGGATGGTGGGTAACCCCTGTCCGTCGAAGAGCCACGATTTACGCCGTGCGTTTATGTCACGGAGGAGCTCGTGAAATAGTCCCCGGCGTCGACGAATAGTTGCCGGCCGTTATAAGTAGATTTATGCCGAACCATAATCCCGGTACGTGGTGTACAGGAGCGAACGAGGGAAAGAGAGGGTCCGGGTATCGGATCACGAGGGAAAACCCTGATGTCCCGAAGGGTGCCAGCTGGCGGGACAGGTTACTGTCTGGGAAATTGGGACGTCGGATAGCGGTGTTCGCCCTCGATCATTTTCCATCGTCGTGTCGTTCACCGGCCAGCATCGAACAGGGAGTATCTCTGCCGTGCAACCTCGCCCGCCGGAAGTTCCAGTATTCCCCTACCCCGGGTGCAGTTCACGGCGGGGCGAATTTGCCGGAATTCGGCGGAAGGACGACCGCGGGACTCGATTCCACGCCGAAGAATCGAGCCACACGAACCCGCAGAGCTTAGGCTAGGTGTCCCACTCGAGGCTCGTCATCGGGGGAATAAGTGCTCTTTCACCCTGCGACACGATAGAGCTCTCGCGTTGGCGGTTGATTCGACGCTCTTATTCTGAACGCTGCGGCCACCGGAACAGCGTTTCTCAACTCCTCTTTCCTAGAAATCCGAGAATCAACGATAGGCAAACGTTGGATACATTCGATTGGAAGGGTTAGATTTTTAATTTTTAATATCGTTCAACCGATGAACAGTTTATCCAGGCGAGAATTTTGCTTATCTCTGACGGGAAGTTGTTTGTCTTTCGTGAAGTCAGACTTTTTATCTTTGTTAGATTATTTATAAAACCCTTTGACCCCGTTCTCTTGGTTCGATTGGCCTACAATCCGACGCCAACATCTACGTCACTTTGCCAATGCCCAAAGTGAAATTTTCTAGGAAACAGGAACTTTGAACGCCGACATAAAATCGACAAATTTATTTTCCATTATCGTTTCTCTCCCGAGAATTAATTTTGTTTCTCGATGAGAAGCCCCGTCGCCCGTAGTTGTTTGGCAAAACATCGTTCGAGACGAAACGTCTTGGGACCTCGTACGCGAGAAATTAATTCGGGACGAGCGACGGAATACATCGGGACCCGGCGATTGCCGCGCTCTTGCGCCGATTCTCGGTTTACTCGAGGGGGTGGCCCGGTAGCTACGACCCCGGGAAATTCGTCCGTTTCGCTTAATTAAACGCCCCGCTAATTAATTAGAGAAAGATCCGGACCGTTCGACGGCTCGCGCGCCGCCAGGACACTGCGGATCGTAAGTCGACGCTCGTAAAATTCTCGACCCCCTCCGCGACTTTCCGCGCCCTCTGACCTTATTCGAGCGGTGCCTTTTATTCGCTAACACGTTCGGAATTTTTCCGCCCGGTCGCCTTATTGGATATACACGGCCGAGTCGAACGAAACTTTTCCGCCAGAAGTTTTCGCGAACTCCCGTCTGAGATATTCGAGAATAAAAAAAAGTGACGGTGCTCGACAAGACACCATAATAAACGATTGATCAAAATTTTGTTCCACGATTCGCCAAGACTCTCTTCGGTTACTTGTCAAATTAGAAGCCTTTTTTTTTTATTTATTTACACTAGAAACTCAGCTGTGTATAGTAATATTAGAAAGACAGAGTTCTTATATGAAAAATCTATTTTTGCAAAGAAAGGCTTTTAATATTCTGTATGTAACGTGTTTCACGTAGGAGGTGATTGCAAAATCTTGAATTTTGTTTGTTCCCTCAATTCCGCCACACCCTCGCATTGTGGTTCCATAAATTCAAAGGCAATGGGAGCAGGTTGGGGCACCGGAGGGTGGAATCGAAGCAAAGGCAGAAAAAGTCGACGGTTCCCGGGGGTTAATGGGTTTTGCGAAAGCCTTGGCACGGAAAGGTTACGCGGGGTCGAGCCGCGTAGCCCCGATAATCGCGCGGAACGGAAAACCCCGTTTGTTTCCCGGGCGTTCGAACAAAATGAAACACCGATGCCGGAAACTCGATGCGTAAAACGCGAAAGGGGTATCGTTTAACGGCAATTTTAATATCGCGTTACGGGAACGCGAAATTGACCGGAATCGGTATCGAGCCGCGCGCTGAAAGTCGGCCATTGATCCCGGGAAACGAATAATAATGAGAGGGGGGCCACTGCGCGCGGCCACGTCCGCGGGTAATAAACGGAAACTTAATCAAACGACTCGTCGCACCGACCAATCCGATTGAAGTGCTTTTCTATGTAGCGAGCACCGTTCCGCGGCCGCCGATTTTTCAGCGCAGATTTCCACCCCCCTCCCACGAGTTTCGATCAGTCACCGCCAGCTACTCGGAGTAATTAATCGATCTCCTGGCACGGCTCGCAGTCATCGAATTTAAATATTACGAGATCGCGAACAAACGCGAAAACGCGAGTCGCGACGTCTCGATGCCTCGATCAAACAATTATCGATAATTCACGAAGCGTCGACGACGATTATGGGCGAAACTCGAACAAATTCGACAGCCGTTTTCGTAAAAGGAATTTTTTAACGCCGGTTCCGGGGACCGGGAATCTCGCTTACTAAACTAATAAGCGGGATGTGTGCTCGTCGTAAATTCGTTGACAGGCTCTCGACAGGGGATAGGCGAATTTTTTGCGCCGATTACCATTTATTGGCACATCTTGAGAGCCGGTTGCCGTCGCGGCGAGAGGCGTGCTTGCGCCCGACAGCTCTATTTCCTTAAGCGACGGTTCGAGATAGTTACGGGGTGGAAATGTCACGCAGCCCGTGGCGGGGTGGTCCTACCCCGATCCCGACTCAACTTCCGCCTGTACGTGTGTTGGCCACATATGTCACCGAAACTAACTTTTCCAACCTCGCTCGCCTCGTTCCCGTATATAGCTTTCCTTACCCATTTCGCGCGAGGACCGTCACCGATCCCGTTGGGTCAACATTTCCACCCGAAAAGTTATCTCCGCTCGTCCGTGGTATTGATAAAACAGGTTGTTTACCGCTCCTCTCGCCCGTACATTCCTTTTCCTAATTGTCGTCCACGTATTCACAATACTTCTACAGTTTTTGTTAATGTTGGATTTCCTAACCGTCTCACGTTGTTACAAAAATCATCTCCAGTGACTATTGTACATGTCTGGAATTTTGGCCATGGGTTCTATGAACTCATGGTGTTTATTATAGGAAGATAAGAGTTCGTCGTTAGGGCGAACTGTGTTTCACTCTCGCCTTTCTTCTGCGGGTGAAGTCACAGTCTTGTAACAGATCTCTTAACCCTTTGCACTCCAAATTATATTTCAATTTTGTTACCAGCAGCTCCCAACGCTTTTAACTGTTTTATTTGAAATTTACGTTAACTAAAAAATAGGAGAGTTTTCACAAATAGAGGAACAAATAAATTCAATTAAATATCTGTTTTATTTAAATTATCGTTGTATTTTGCAATTTTCAAATGTAGGATATCTCTTTGGTTTGAACTTGGAGAAATGTGAGACTCGACAAAGGAGATCCTGAGGTATCATTTAATAAAAAGTATTGTCGTTTCATTCGAATCCCACGTTCCATAGCCCTACCTTTTCCAATAGTTAGTCTCTTAAATTATCAACGACCCCTAAGCCACCATGAAAACACATAAAATTACCGACTAGCCCTATAAATCGACGGAATGCTGTATAAAAAAAAATAAATCGAAATTGGAGAAGCTTTGTAAAGTGCATATTTATTTCACAACGACGCTTTTGGCGTTGAATGCGAACAGCATGAGTAACACGGTTCGAGTGCATCGAGGAATTCTCGAACCTCCGGGACGCATCGTCGAATTAGCATTTAATAACTAATCCGACTGTTGTTTCCTTCCCGCTGTTCGATATCGATTTGACGGTGGGGAATCTCTTTCCAATCTGTTTTAGATTTGCAGCGTATGCATAATTCATAACCGACGGTGGACTTGTTATTCAAAGCCGATCCGTGCGGGGGGCGGTGGATGGTGGGGAGCAAGCTTCGGTACAGTTTAATACTTGGGCAGCTTGTCCGCGATAATTCAATCGACGATCGTGGCACCCGTAGTCTTAATGTTTACGCCGCTGCGTAACATCTGCGGAACGTATTAATCAGCGGGAGGGGGGGGGGGGGGGGGGTCTCCCCATTAGTCAGGAACGCCGGGCGCGAGACGCGCGAACAATCCGGTAGCGATTCGCCTTAATTAATTAAGTTGCCGACCCGCGAGAGCCGAGACGACTCTCTCTCGTAGCCGTTTTGCACGTTTCCCGCCTGTTTCGAGCGCCGTTTTTGCGCGGTAATTTCACACCCCCCCATCCAACGACAGAGTTTCGAAAGCAATCGTCGAGGACGGGGCGACGTATAAATCTGTCGGGATTAGGCGCGATCTAATTGCACCGATGATCGCGCCACGGAAATTTACGACGCGAATTTGTTTTTAATTTTTCGAACGCTCGACACGCGCGTAGCTAATAAATCCTCGACGAAATATAAATACCGGGTTCGCGGTTTCGTTCGATCGAACTACAACGCGAATCTGTCCTAGTCGAGGAAATCTTTCGCGAGATTTACGATCCAAAATTTGGCTATTTAAACAGCCTGTCCCGTTTCGATGTTCCCACGCAGGCTAGCCGCGAATCTGGCGGATTGTACAATTTTTTGTGAAAAATGGGTCGCCTTCGACCCGTATTCACGGTCGATTGTTATTTTGCAGGAGTCCTCAGTTCGCGTAGACTGAATTTTTACATTTTTTGTTTGGCTTGCTAGATAGTTAAAATTGCAGTTAAAATTATTGCATCAGGTTTAAAACAGCCCCAAAGACAGGGTAGGAAATCACCTGTTTATACGGGGTGGTTGGTAACTGGTGGTACAAGCGAAAAGGGGGTGATTCTCTTCGAAAAAATAAGTCGAAAATGTAGAATAAAAATTTCTCGTTCGAGGCTTTGTTCTCGAGAAAATCGACTTTGAATTTTCGCAAAGTTCGCGTTTAAGTTTGTTTTTGTCGCAACGGAAAATTAGGAATACATACATGAAATAATACGAAGTAATCATAAAGTTTATTATTACAAAAATTGCCGCACACATACTTCAGCTCTTCTAATCAAATTTCCATGAACATTTTCTAACGTATTCGACTGTTTCAAAGTACGAAAGGCTACAATAATCTTTTCTCTCAATTGCTCGCCAAACACATTGCAAGTGTTTATCAACATACCTTCAGTCGATACAACGATCTACAGTGAGATCCGTTATAACGAGACACGATTTATTCTATATCTTCGACTTATTTTTTAGCTTGTACCAGCAGTTACCAACCACCATGTATATGAAATAGAAATTTAGAAAAATTCAGACCAAGGCATTTCTCTGTAAAGCAGGCTACAAGTATCATAGAGAGTTTTCATCGAACCAGGAAACGGTTCGACGGGGAAACAGTATGGCGAACAAAATAGGGGTTGTGTGTGTACACGAGTGGTAAGTAAATTTTTTGGAGGGACAGAGAGTAACGGAGAGCGGAAGGGGGGATGTCAACGGGTGAAATAGAAATGGAGACCTTCCGACCCGTTTTCGACGGGGGTGGTTTGCATCGGGGGACACGTATATATTTGCACGAACCCACGATGCGAAATTTATGGTCGAATTACCAGCGACTATCGGGGACAGTTGCGCGCTGTCTGGGCAAAAAGGATCGAGAGCCAGACGAAACAAATCTGGCGGACCTAATAAAAGGCGGAACGGTCGGATATTCTATCGCGTCGCCGCCAACCCCTCGAACGAATGGAAACCATTCCGAGCTCATGGATATGGCGTTTTCCTTTCGAGAGCTGCCTTCCCCCCGAGCGTCGAAATGGAATCTGATAAAGGAAACGTTGGACGTGTCGCCTACGCGCTAAAAGCGTACCGAATATTATTCTTCGAGTTCGATCCGCTTATTAATATTTCGCTCCCTCGAGACGGGGGCTGTAATCGCGGAACAAACATCGACGTTTCCTCGAATATTTCTGCTCGAAATTAGGGGTAGCTTGCTTATATTAAAAAGAAAACAAAATGTAGGCGTATCATATGCATAAAGAGCAGAGTCGGGAAATATGTAATCTGATTACATTTGTTACGATAAAATTAGATGTAATTAGATGGTAATTTCCATGCAACAGTATCGTGGCAAACGCAATCAGATTACATTTGCCCGACTCTGATAATCCCTGATTTTAATCCATAAATGCGAAGTCGTAAACTAGGTATAAAAAATTGTTCGAATGTAATCTAGCGTAATTAGTTTTTCTGCGAACGAATAAGCAGAATTTATACGAGGGTGACGAACGTTTCCTTAAACGAAATCATAAGACACTTAATCAACTAGTCGTTTCTAATAAAAAGATATTAAAGCTATGTACGTCGAAGAACCATCAATCGAGAAGATATTTTAACCCCTTCCCGTGCTTCAACACGTTCACTGACAGATGAAAACTGTATAATATTCCGCAAGATTAAAATTTTGATATTACGCCATTGTAAGCTACATAACTTAAAATTTGTTTCGGTACTTGTTTTCGTAACCTTGTTAAAATTCACAAATTCCATCCAAATTTATTTCCCTCGGCGTCTTAACTTGAGAATTCATTTTTCTAGTATCATAGTGGTAAATCCGTGGCAGTCAAAGTGTTTACGAGTCTGACTCGCGATGATGATTTTGGCCCAAACACGAATACCACGAACCAGACTCGCGAACAGAAAGTCACCTCAAACGTAAACATCACCAGGCTCGAGGACAGCAAATCACGATCGTGATCGAGCTTTAGTTGATATCGGTACGCCACAAGAGTCGGTCGCGATTCTTATAATCTCTGGTGCAAAGCAGTTTAGTATCAGTCTAGTCTGATTTTGTCGAGGTAAATTACACGGGAAGGGGTTAATCTCGATATATCGCGAAACACGAACCAATTACTACTCCGTTCTCAGGTAGATCCAACGAGATTCGCCATACAAATGTCGAATAATTTATTTTTTCAACGCTCCGTACACAGACAGAGATTCGAGAAAAGACTATGGCTTCCGTCGAGGTGTTAAGTTGTTTTGATTTATAATCGAGCACACGTGAAAGTATCATTAGGTCGAAAAAGGGTGGAGAGCTCGCGTAATTCGACATCGATACTATCTGCCCGGGGAGACACCGTTCCTCGACTTCGCCCAGGTGTAAATCTACCTTAATACCATAAATCAAGCGCGAAGGAAGCGATCGCTCGACGATAATCCGACGGATTAGCAACGTTCGGTCATTGGCCGTATTTTTCAGCCGGAACAAAGACCAGAGGAACGATGGAGGGTAGCTTTCAACGCGAACGTTACATTTTTTCCCAGACTTTTCGAGACGGTTTCGCGTGACTCGGGATTAACTCGTTCAGACCATTCGAACAGGAACGAATTATCATCAACGACCTTTGCTCTCACGATCGGTATCGTGTTATTAATTATTACTATACGATTAAAATCCTTTTCAATACAGTTTGTCGAACAAATATTTCCGAAGAGGGCGTGCGAGCCGAAACATAAAGGGAAAAATTTCCATTATTCCGGCTGCACCTGCTCGGACGGTATTTTTATTTCCTATGTAATTAAGTATTGTCAGTGATGAAAGGATAATGGCGCACGGTATTCATCGAACAACGTCCCGCGGCATCTGCCAGAGATATTCACTACAATGGATTATCGAGGCGTGTCGCGAGAAAAATTTGCTCACAAAGGGCCCCCGATGCGCGTTAACGCGTCGCTGCGAGACCTTTGAATTTATTAAAATTTGCGCGGCGATGACATCCACGATATTAATAAAAGTTCACGGGACGCGGAATCCGATGAAAACAGGCTTATAAATATTGCCGGCGAATAATGAGGCTTGTCGTACGCTCGTTGGGTTTTTAAAGGGGTTTCGATCTATTTAGGACGGGCACTCGTGTTTCTGTAATTACCAGCGATTCGTCACTTTGGAATCCGTCGTGGAATCGATGCTTGTTAAATTTATTTACTTATGGAAAATATTTATGTAGATTTGTGTTGAATATTTGTGCCACGCTGTAGTTTGGTTCAACGTTAACTTATGTGCAAAAGGGTTGAAAGTGTTTTGTTAAAAAAAGAAGTGATTGGAAAAGACGGACGTGATTTGAATTTCTGTTGTCGATCAATGTGATTTTAATTTGTGTAAAAAGATCGTGTGCTTGGTGTATTTCAAATCCGTTCATTTAATTATATTATTTGTGCATTTGTTCCAAATACAATTCTCTTTTTTTAAATCCTATATTTAGCCCCATTTTTGGTAATTTTATTCTTCGTAAAGATGACGGAGGATCTGTGCGAATATATTTTAGTAATTTTATTTCACCACTTTCGATATATTTCGGTCGGTTTAATAATATCAAACTTCCAACTTGTCCTCTCTTCGATCGAGTCGCAGCAAGGATTTATTTGTTTGTGCATCCGGAGACGCATAACGTAGTACGCAAGGAAGCATCGCGAAAAGCTTAAAAATAAGTTGGAAATGCAAAGGACAGCCTTTTTATAACGCGTAAAAATAGAAACGAAAGTAAGGATTAGGTTCCCTCGTTGAATATTTTACTGTTTTACGTCCACGTTAGAATGTTAATAAAAATTAAATCGACGTTTGTTTGGGAATTATTATGATCTTCAAGTTGTACGTTCGCGAGGTTTCTCAAGTCGTTTCGTGTAGGATCATAAATCATCATCTTTCCTCTTAATAAAGTAGTTTTGCTTCCCTTGCCACGAGGCACGTATAAAAAATATGATGGAGTGCATAAAATTTGCATTATGGGTTCACGAAAGTTGTTGCAGGGTACGAAAAAAGCAGGAAATCCATTATGGTCCCATTGTATAGAAATCGTAATAAAATAGAATTATTTAACAGCTGGTAGCCCGGCGTTGGGGAATAAAAATTATAATAAGCCAATGAAGATCGTATTGAAAAACAGATAAACTGTACATCGTAATTATAATAATTATTAAAAATAAATTAATTACATTTAATATGTTCGTTATAACGTGTCTGCCAATATCGGTTGCTTTCTCAATTAGTCGGCCGGTTTGTTAAATACAAATTTGCGTTAGAACAATGTCGATATCGATTTCAATTATTGATTAACTACCGGTTGCACCGCGAAGATATATAATAAATAAAATTTATGCTCCCACCGGTAGTTCTGTTTTGATTAAACTCGAATGCCAACCGTTTCCACCCTCGTTCGTTTAACATCGTCGACGAACTATAATTTCCTATATGGACTCTCGGTAACCATCGAAATGTTATGTTTCGATCGTTGATAACGCAAACGAAGCCACTGTGTTTCATTTACCAGCAACCTATTTTCAAGTTCCTCCATGTTGGAGTGTGGAATAAAAGCTGACAATTGTTCAAGGTAGTCACGGTAAAAAAAATGAGCCTGTCACTCTATAAACAGACAAACTTTTACGAGGTAAATCTTTAAATTGAAATAAAACACAAACTGTTTGAGATATTTCAGGTTTCTTTGTTTTAATACAAAGTCCACTTGGAAACATTAATCGTGAAACACAATATCATTCAAACGACCGACTAGGCTTTTTTTCACGAGCTCGACTCATTTTGCCCAATTTTCTATTACACTGTTACACAATTGGGGTTCTATTTCATTAATGGCGGCTATAATATTGTTTTTTAGCTTCACGTTGATACATACCACGTGTTACATTACAAACTGATCCAGTCTCTTTGAATTTATCCACAATTCGACGAATTCTTCTGTCAGTTGGACCAAGAATTTCGCGAAGTGCATGAAAACAAACTCGAACAGAAATCGAACGTTTCTAATAATTTTCAACAATTTGTACACGTTGTTGCACAGTGTTGCGTTCCAACAAAGAACAATCAAACCGTTTAGTAGTCCCATCTGTTGAAAGATGCGACACCCAATTTGGATAATTCTATATTTCGAAGCCAATATCGATAATAAATGTTTCCAATCGAAATCGCGAATATCAGAGGCAACCCCAGCGCGAGGCATCGTTGTATCGCGTTACGTTCCTGCGTGTCTTCGCGAATAGAAAATAAAACTTGGCCTCACCGTTGGTCGTTCGCGCGGAAGCTGGGGATCAAGCTTTTTTTCTCGCGGCGGAGAAACGCGGCAGACAAGACGGTACCGCGGGCCACGGCTAGCCAAAACATTCGAGTCTTGATCGCGAGCCAAAAATCTCATCGCACCGGCAAAAAGATACACCTGGCCCCATGGCGGGAGAAGAAGAAGAACGGTTCTATTTTTCCTCGGTCCCGTTCCCGTCTCGCGGCCTCGCTTTCCAACCTATTTTGGGTTCCTCGTTGTCGCGAGCCTGTAATCGAACCGATACTAACCAAATCTCTATCATTTTCTTCCCACTGAAAACAATTATACCACAAAAATTTTAATTCTCAAACAATCTGTGATGATTTGCAATATTAGTATTTTATTATTATATTAATATAAGCCCACTCTGTTCCACTTACTACGAAATATCATTTAAAAAAGCGTGGAGTAAGTTAACATCGCTGAGAAATTAATTAAAAATTAGATTTAATTATTGATCATTTTCACTGGATATATGAAAATTTCTCTATTATCAAATAGCTTAATTAAATTTAAATCATTACGAAAAATTAAAAATTAATTGTTTCGTTGGATCTATCTTGCTCCGAAAAATTTATTACCAGCCAGTTAGTTAGTTAGTTAGTTAGTTTGTCTGTTACTAAGTTAGTATGTGAGTATGTGAGTTTGATGTGAAAAATGTATTACCAGAATTTACTAGATGGTATTTACTAGGAAGAATGTTGAATAATAGTGATTCCGTCATTTTATCTAACGCAGATGAATTCAAGGAGCGGAGCAATATAGCACGTTATCATTCTCACTCGGCGACGTTCGTTTTCCATGCAAATTCGTTCGGTCAAAATCATCGACATCCTCCCTTCGGGACGGCGCTTTAATTTAGCCGTGCCATTACGTTATTTATTCTACACCCCCGCAGAGAAATCGATACGCATGGTAATGACGACGCAACGTTTCCATCTCGCTTTGAAATATTATACTCTATATTTTTATTCCTCGACAGGTCTGGCTAAGCTGGAAACTCCTAGATCCTCCGACCACTTTCGTAATCATCCGTTTCGGGGGGTTGAGAAACTTCATTCTTTATTACGATTTCCTCTCAAGTACATCTTGGAAGTATCAAATTATTTTCTGACGATATAGGATCGAAGGAAGAATTTGTCGAATCGAGACACTGTCAGAAATTTTAAAAAACATCCCTTAATTTTCTAGGAAAAAAAACTATTTCGTTCGATCTCTATTAAAGATTTTCCAGACCGACTAAATTGAAACAGAATCGGTCTCGTTGCTTCCAATACACCGTCGATCGAAATAAAACTCTGCTCTGGGTGGTGGTGGGGGTCGGGTAGAAGGGGGAGAAGGGAGTCGGAGGCGGCGCGAGCCGTCGAGACGGACGAGACACTTTATTCGTGTATTTTCTCGAGACGAGCAAATCCTTCGGCGTAGTTTTGACACCGTGAACGGCACTGTCTCGTCTAGCGTGCTCGCGCGTCCGGAAAAAGCAGCGCCGGGGAGAAAGATTTCGCACGAAAGCAGAAACGTCGACGCGCCGAGTTGGTCGCGTGAAGAAGAGAAGAGAAGAGAAGAGAAGAGACGGAGGGGGGGCCTCTATTTTGTCTTCGCGCGGAGACACGTTCAGACAGGGGCGTAACTCCCCTTCGTCGTCGTCGTCGTAGTCGTTGTTCCCCTCACCGTCCCTCTTCCAATACGTCAGGACGTATATTTTTGTCGCCCGTTCGGCGTGGAAACGCGCGAGCACCGATTTGTCGGAGTTTTACGTGTCAAAACGTGTTATCGTATTGGTTGCACGTTCCACGACGGCTGCCTGCGTCCTTCGCAGCGATTTTACCCCCGTAACCCTACTTCGAGTTTCCGCAAAGCCGATTCCGGACGAAAGGGTGTCGTCGACACGCGTCGGAATTTTCCTCGATGTCGGTGGAAAATTTTCTTCTCCCACCCTCTCCACACACAACTATCCCCCTTCCTCCCCCTCTTCCTGCAAGGATCGACTAAGTGGATCCGGTTAGAAGAACATCGAGTGGCTTACCGAAACGCCATTTGTCCCCGTGACGGCGTCGATTTCTTTCCGCGTCGTTTCTTTTCCCCCCAACGTTTCGGTCCTCCGTGTCGCGGCGTCGCGATTTTCTCAAGAATTTCTAAAAGAAACGCGCGTCTCTTTCGGGGGCAAACTTAATTTATCGCATTTGAGCCTCGACGCGTCGTATATCTGGATCCTCTTCGGGGATGTAATTATATACAGGAAACATAATAGCACATGGTAGTAAATTCTCTCGATAGCGTCGGCGGGGGAGGCTCTAGATAAACTGTTCCGATGCGTTAAGAAATTATAGGGCGTCACGAGCAACCGGGCAGAGATACGGCGTTAAAATACTACCGGAATTAAAGAAATTTTTATTTTTATTCAAAAACGAATGTCCCACGATTTCGATTTATTTTTCCCCATACAGATGTGGCTGGATGTTTAGAACGTATTCATTATAATTGTATAACGTTGGTGAAAAAACTATTTAACAAGAAATCGATACAATAACCATGATTTGTCTCACATTCTCAATGCTCGCTTACAAGTGACCAGTTTCACACACGTCCACAAAAGTATACAAACTATTTGGACCATTCACTCGTGTCACACTCATCTCTCATACAAAATATCACTTCATATCTATGACAACCAGTACCACAACAGATTCACGCCATTTCTAGCCGTACCGCTTCCAAGACCCCGTTGTTTCCTAAAAAGAAACGTTACGGAAGTGCTTTATGCGGAAGATTAAAGAACGTTTTATCATCAAAGAGCCCCGGTACAAACCACTGCACGAAATGTCGTTACGTCGTTGGTCCCCCCCTTGTATAAGAAACAGTTAAAAATCACCAGCGAGCACGAGACATTCGCGGCGCGATGCAAAACGGTAAACGAATAGATTTTTTCCCGCGGCGCGAGTGGCGAAAAAAAAAAACAGAACAGAGGGAAGTTGGCGTGATCCGCGGGAATTTTTTAAGAGTCAACGACATCGCGCCGGGCCGTAAAAATTTCTGCGTTTTAATGTGCGAGCACCGGGCCGGTTAATGAAGACTGTAACCTGAATGCAAATAGCTGACCGACAACTGTTTAGCAATGTATATGGATGAGTATGGAAGTTTGCTTTGCCCGGCATGAATATGGAGATGATAGTTTAATTATATGTCACGTGTTCGCGTGATGTTCGGCTATGAGGGCCGCAAAGGGAGGCCCCTGCAATTCGGACGCTCGTGGCCCCCTCGTGCTTTTATTAATTTCGTAACGTTCGACGGTTCGACTATTAACGCAACATGGCCATCGCGCGAAACATCCAGTTCGCCAACGATGCAACAGAAACTGAGAACTCGTCAAATTTTTCTCTGTTCTTCTCTTGTTTGTTCATAATATTACGATTTTGGGTACAAGAGTTTCTTCTATTCGTCCCTAGAGGGCTACGGCTCTTGTCTCTCTCGCAAGTGCTCAAGTATACGTTTCTCGACAGACTATCCAATGTCCCTGGTGTCAATTCCACAAAGGAAATTTCAATGGGACCCAAAAAATTCTATCTTTAGGCCCCTCCCTCCCTCCCACGGCTATCGTGTTTGAATATCAAAATATTTTCGGTTTATTCGCGGTATTCGAATCCTTGGAAGATATTCGAAGAGTCCCAGTGCTATGACAAAGGGACGAGGAGACGGAAAATCCGATATTCGCGCGTGCCTCGACGAAGTCCGGTCTTTGTGGGGCTTTGGCGAGGCGAAGGTGTCGGCTGCTACGAGCGCTCGTTAAGAATCCCTGAGATAATCCACGTATACCTTTGAAAAGGATACCGCCGGCCAGAGGGGGCTAATGTTCTCTTCATATTTGCGCACGCTGGCCCCGAGGCTAAATAAATCATTATCAGAGAGCGGAGCGCGGCGCTGGTTGAATAATACAGCATACCGCGGCGGGTGGACGGCTGGATTTTAGGTGGCTTTCGTGGATTAATTGTCCATTCATAAGCCACTCTTTGGAACCGTGAAACACCGCCTTTCGACCAAGCCACCGGCACTACGAAAGTCTTCGTTCGTGACCAACCGACGCTTCCGGTTGCTCCGATTATGGGCAAACATACTTTATCGAACATACGCGTTTATTTTGTCAACCGTCGAAGCTCGAATAAGAAGTCTAAAATCAATGTCGCGCAGAGGGATGAAACATATTAATTTTGTTCGATGTTCGATTATCTTTGAAAATACCAACAATGTTTAATTTATCTATGTATAGGTTATTAATTCCATTTAATTTTGAACAATGTAAATAACACGATCGCGAAAATTTGATCGGGATATGATTTCGAGAGGCCCGTCGGAGCAAAAGCGGCTGAAAATCTAAGAAGGTTGGGGTTGGTAATTAAGCCTGATCGGTAATTAACAACGAGAACGATAACTAATTCAACGGGCGGAATGGTTTTTAAAATTAACGACGCGGAAGGAACAATCTCCATCGGCGTGTCTCCTTCCCAGGTAGCTACGGTCTTAGTTAATTAAAATGTAACGCGGAGAAGTCTTCGTAAATATGGTTTCGTTGCCCGGGGAACGACGTATATTTTCCTGATTGTCTTTCGAACACCGTCCAAGATTTTTAATTAGCAATTACAGGCCGCGGACGCGAGAAAGGCATTCGGGGTGGCGGGGAGAGGAACGGGTAAAGTTGACCGAAGGAAGTTCGACGACGGAATTGTCGTCTTTGGGGAAACCCTCGTCCAACGTGTGTTTGCAAAACTTAGGAAGCTTCTTCGATTTGTTCGGAGCGTACGAACCTTTGCACAGCTAAATTACTCGAGAACGCGGAGGATCGTTCGTCGCTACCCTTAACCCGTTGGTATCCGGGTCAGCCCTTAGGATGAATTATTAGGTTGCCCGGAGTAGCCCACGGAGTCTCCATCATTGGCCGTTTAAGCTTTCACGAGGGACTCGATTCACGTTTAACGAGGTTCGTCCTCGGAACAGGCACAAAGAAACGCGTCTCTGCGTGGTCAGGCGTCCGACGATCTTGCCCCGAAACGATCGAGTTTTTGGCGCCATTGGGGATCCCCCTCGTGTCAAACACGATGTTCGATTAATTAGGTCCAGCGACACGCTTTTACCAGAGGGTCGCTCGAACCATTCATTTTACATTACAAACAGAAACTTTAGAATCTCTGTGTTTGCTATTTCCTACTACTCCGTAACAAGAAATTTTATTCCTCGTGTTTTGATGGTAAATGTATTTAATTTGTGCAAATACTAGGTACAAGATTTTTTAATTCTCTTTACACTTTACCGACCGGTAGCGGTTGATTAATCGGCTATCGGTCGGTAAGCGTTGGTCGGTAAAAAAGTCGATTAATAGGCTATCGGTCGGTAATGTGTTAACATTATTCATGAAGATGAAAAGAAGCTTAGCTTCTGATTTATTTTGTGTGTGTCTCCGTTCAAGACAGCACTCTCAAATCGTAGGATGGTACGTCCCTGGACGAATCGAAAGAAATAAAATTGGTTTTACTCCCTTTAAAAAGAAGGTGGAGGACAGTGGCTGTGATTACTATAGCAGAAGGCCACGTAGCTTAATTTAAAGCAACATTCTATCTAATAAAACATCCCCAAAATTAACTTGAACATCCCCCACCACTTTCACACACTCTACAACGCAATATTCGACGAGCTATCAAGCTTTATTAACAATCATTCCTCGAGGAATTTAACGCTGGAGCGGCCATGGAGTCCGTGGAATAAGGGAAACTAAAGTAGAATTTCCGCAGCTTTGCGAATCCGTCGTCTTTGTTCCGACGACGATAAACCCCCGGGCCCTGCCGCGCGGCGGTAATATTTTTTATATCTGGGACGTAAGAGAAATTTATGTCGGTCCGGTGCACGAAAGCTCGATTTCCCGACGAGCCACCCGCGGTGCGTTTCCTGGTTAGGGTTGGTTCACGTGGCCGCGGGACTTCGCAGACGGTGTCACGAGAATAATATTTATACGTTCGATGCGCGGCCGCGATAGCGAGCGAAACCACGCGCGCAGGGATGCTCGGGTGCGATCGCGAATATAAAATTTTCATAATTATCGCGTCCGGCATGGTTACGCCCCTCACCTTCCACGGTGCTTGTTCAACGTTCCTATTATTATCGTTATTATCGCTATTATTTTCAATCCGTCGGACCCGAAGGGACAGAGGGCATTAGCGTTACCAACGACGACAGGGGAAATTATTTTAACGACGAACGTTCGGGGGATAATTGGTCCACGCGCCGATCAGGGATTCCATTAAGCCTTCCGCGTACTTGTGATTTCGTGACGCACGCCATTGCAATGTTACCTGTTTGTATCAGGTACGTTTGCCAACCCCACCGACCCGAGGATAATGTTATCGCGAGAAAGAACGGGGAGTATAAAAGCGTTTAAAATAATACCGTTCCTTACGAGGTTAATAAGTTTTATTCAAAAGGCATCTCGAGGGAAGAAATTTTCATTTAGACTCCAACGGTTGGTATCCTTCGAGAGAATGTAAGTGTTACGGGTGTAATCCGAGGTTACAGCTAAACTGCAACGTTCCGATTCGCGCAGAATGTGTCGATAATTGGGACATTCGCCTTATCAGACCGGATGCAACCGGATTCCTTGACGACCGCAAGATGTAACGCGTTGTTCGACTATGCGCGGGGACATTTAACATTCAAACCCCTTCCTCTTCCGTCCAGAAATGTCGTCGATCGGCGCCGAGTTGTTCGGCATAGTTCGAACTTCCGGAATGCGATCCGCCATTGGTTACCCTCGCGCCACCGCATATTTCTCCGGATGCTTCCGGAAACGATTGCCTGTCAAGGTCATTTCCGTGTCAGACACGACCGACGCCATTTTCTGTCATGTTCTGCACGCACCCATAAAGATCCCAAACATCCATTTTCACGATCCGTAAAATGCGTTTTCGCGATAGGAATGTTGTTAAAAACTTGGAGCCAGATTCCGTACGGAGGCAATTTCTTCTGGTCTAGATTATGCACGATTTTTTCGAGGATCGATCTCTGTTTCTTCCTGCAATATATATTTACCACGCGCGGCAGCTTAATGCTCTTAAGAGACATTGTCCCCGAGCATGAATAAGTCATGATCGATTTAGCTACCTAGCTACCTCTCGCGTCTAATTAAATTTGCGTGAGTGGTAGCGAAGCTGATTGAAGTTACTGCAGGGAAAAAGAAAAATTCACTCCCGAGTTAAGACTAAAGCGGTGCCGCGAGTAAAGAGAATGCAGACAGTTTTGATTAATTTTTATTTAATCAAAGAGATAGAGACCATTATACGAAAACTAATCTTTCTAACTTCCTGCAATAGCACCATACGTATCGAAACAACCGAACGTTGGATTTGAACACTGGTTGAGACACGCGTCGTGTGTTTACTGCGCGACACCCCAAACTACGAGTGGTTGGTTTAAGCCGCAATAACACGCATCGTAGATAAGTGTTTAGGCATGTTAGCGTCAACTACCTGTATTAGGGACTAAATGGGACTGTGACACAACCATACGTGTCCTAACTAGCTATGGCTAGCGGCTCGAAGTCACGTATCGATCGTTTCTCAGGATGTAAGGGAATTCCTTCTGAATTCTTCCAAGATTTAAGAATGTATGGGACTTTGGAGATCGAAGGTTCTCGAGATATCAATTAACCGAATAACACAAGTTCCCGCGAAGGACCTGTCCCACGATCGTATAACACAACCGTGACAATTAAACTTCTTCCCGGAAGTGTTCTGCCTGCACTCTAGCCGACGGTATTCGGGCCGAAATACCTGGTCTTCCGCGATCACCTAAAGCAGCGAAAATACGAGGACGCGCGGCAGCAATTTTCCAAGGAACACCGCGGAAACCGCTAGCTTATTGTCTATTCGGGTGCACTGAGTGCCGACTAAATTCAACGTGTCGCCCGCAGACGGTTTACAGCCCGAGGAACGATCGGGTGTCCGCATTCTTGCGCCGCGACGCTCCCTTAGAAGAAGACCACCCTTAAACCCCTCATTTTATTCTAAACCTCCAATCTTTCTATTTCGTCAGCCTACGCTCGACAGCAAAAAGTAAACATACCTGCCACTGATGACTGGATTCATTTGTAATTGCACGTATTTATAATCGACAGGTTGACGAATCGTTGCGTCGAGTTTGAATTTCCCGCGTTAATTTGTTTCCAAAGCACGTGTTCCCGAGAATTACTCGTTCTATCAGCCGACAAAACGGAAACCTGCCTTAAACGCGCGAGTCACTGTGCGTTCGTAATCGAGTGCTCGCGAGAACGCCTCGAAACGCCTGGCTCTGTAGAACCATCCGACGCTGGCAACCCTTTCAACCCCTCCCCACCCCCCTTCCCCCCTATTTACAATGCAACGCCTCCCAGTAATTTAACGGAGGCGAACAGTACTTGGGACCGATAAACGCGCCCACCGAATTGCCTTGCTCCCGGCTGACAAATACAACGCTTCGGTGTACGTAGACGCGACCTGTTTACGTACCGACGCGCAGTGTTTCGAGTACACGCGACTCGGGACGGGAATCATAATTTCAAACAAACCACAAAAATATATAAGTATTGTTGTAGACTTTATTTTATTGTAAGTAAATTTTATTTATGGACACGATTGTACAAAGAGTATGTATACAACTCGGCTGACGAGACCGAAAGTAAAGTAGGAACCGAACGGAGCCGGAAATCGGAATCGAGTATGAACGCAAAAGGTCACGTGACACATTACATAGAGTTTGTACATATTACTCAGAGATGTCACGATTAGTATGATACAACAAGTATCATTTAGGAAATTGAAACGAATTAAAATTAAAAGACCACGCTGTAATCGCTAGACTGGGACTGAATTTTGTATTTATATTCTATGAAAACATGCGTTCATTCGTGAATTTTTTTATTTTCTGATAACACCAACGATCGTTAAGTATTACCACACGCTGGCAATCCTCTTCGAGAGTCTAATTTTCAGTGTACAAAATTCTCAGCGGTAACTGAAAGCCTCCCAGAGGCACTCCCGTGGCGCTTCCATTTTAATCTAATGGTCCAGCGAATTTCAAACGAATTTCGAGTTCCATTAAGGCGTACGGGTCAAGCTGTACGAGTTTTCCATTTTTTTTTCCGCCCCCCTACGTTCTTGAAATACTTTTTTTAAACAAAGTTTCCGTCGAAAACTTCGGCCCGATGTCCCGATATCCCGCGCTTTTCGAGAGATTTCCTCGACGCTGGGAACAGTGAGACGACGCGGGACATTTTATAAACGTAATGCGAAACAACAGTGTCCCATTAGGTACGCTCTCGTCCGCGTCACGGCGAAAATCTGAAATAATTGACGAAAACGCGCACTTCGGGGACCCGTTCGTCGATTGCCTTAGCCCTCTCGTGTACTCCGCCCTGTCCAGACATATTTGTCCCGTCGAGCGTCGTTCTTTCCCGCCTGCGAGCGTTCGATGTTTCCGTAAATATCGTACTTGCGCGTTACGATAGAAACGAAAGCATAATTCGACTTCCTCGAGCGTGAAACTTCACGTTTGGGGGCGTTGGAATTCTTTCGTAGTAAAACGATCAACAGTCGGGGGAAAATTCCAGTCAACAAGCGCGGAGTTATTGCATCAACACGTTGACCGCCAGTCTAAAATCCTAAAATTGTTCGCAAGATCAAAACTTCGATTTTAGTCAATTCTAAACTACACGACTTAAAAGTTGTCCTAGTAGTTGCTTTCGTAACCTCATTAAAATTTATATTCTTTAAGGTTTCAACTTGAGAATTAATTGTTTTAGTTCCACTGTTAAAAGTTCTGTCACCCATATGTGAATGACGTGGCAGTGAAAGTGTTAAGAACGACGCATAATCACGTTTCGACGCCTGGCAGTTTCATCGAAGTCGGCGGTACCGTTTGGTTCGCGATCGAGGCCACGATAACGGTCGAATATATTGAAACAAACGACCGGGAATCGGTTCGCGGGCACGCCACCCCCCTCGAGCTGCGAGACAGTGATACACCAGCCAGCCGAAATTGAGTTTCGCTTCTTGTTAGCCTCTTTTCTGCTAACACCTATCGGTGGCCGGGTCAGCAGACGAGATTGGAAGAGGTTGGAGTAGGTTTCGCGGGATGTTTGTTGCCGATTCTCGTGGAGCCCCGAGACTCCGCTGACCTCTCGACCACTTATCCTTCGTCTTCCTACGTTCCAACCCCTTTTCGCTGCGCTCTTGCCCGCCATCCATTAAACGGAACACCTCGCCCACCATTTCTCTTACATTTTATTCCCCCGGGATTCTCCCTGCGTGTCGTTTTATTTCCCTTATTTATCGAACTCTTACTTCTCTTTCTCCGCTCCCCCAATCTTAATCTCGATATTGCAAACAATTGTTTCGGTGATCTTCGATTCCTTTAATTTTAAATAAATTAATAATTAAATGTATCTTTTATGTCTTACTATTCATAAAATTTTTCGAAAAAATATTGTTACGATTCTACCACTCTGTTCCAGATTCCCGTGCAAGATAGAGCGAAAAGGAAAAGGATCGATCTCTCCGGGGGTGCGCCGGACTTCCGCTAATCAAACTGTTTGCCCGTGGCAGGAATTAGACCGAGCCACCCTCGTCTGCAATTTCAGTTATTTACTGCTTAGATCGCATATTCCGTCTCCCCGGTCTCGTCCACCTTCCTCGTTTCAGGGAACCGAGGGTGGTTTTCTTCTGGCGAGCGATTCGATCGTCGATCGAACCCTCCGTAGGAATGGGCCTGACGCGAATCATTACCCTCTTCGCCAGATTTTATCGAAAAAAATCCCCCCCGCGACTCGGGTCGACCGTTCAGTTTTTACGCGTCGTTCGCGCGTTTTACCGCCCTCTCCGGCGCCCCGCGTCCAAAAAATTCGCCACCTCGGTCGGAGCACGTTTCGCGATTTTACGGTTTCTTACGAAAATTAAATTTCTCGACCGTCCTCGATCGATCGACGGGGTGTAATTGAAAAACTTCCGCCCCTCGATGATCGGTCTCTCGCCCGACGGGATTAGTCGTTCGATCGACCGTGACGGAACACGCCGTTTCGTACGTTTTTCCTTTGCCTCCCCGCGCACCGTAGTTTGTTCCAACGTCAACCTGGTTAAAAATCACAGAGGACCCTGGGCGGGATAAAAAGACGCCGATACCGAGGTAAACGCGAACGACAGTTTTTCTCGAACATCATTTCAACGTGCACGGTGGAATCGGAAATCGGAGAAATCCTTGCGTGGATAAAAATATCGAATAAACTGCTCGACGTACATATTTAATAATTGTCATCGGTGGTACATGGAATCAACTTTCGTTCGATCGTTTTTCGTCGAGCCACGTACCTCGAACGGCATCGGGAATCAACCGGAAACGGCCGAGTTCGCGGATACGATCCCCGTGTAAAAAAAGCTCCCGGACCACGGTGGTCTTTTTGTCGGTGCACTTTGACGTTGATTAGCCACTCGTTAAATAAATTCGTGGGACGAGCCGATCCGGGGATAAAGGTGACCCTCGGGAGGGCCGGGATAAGGGAGGCTTGGCATGGAAAGAGGACGAGGAGCAAAGGGAAACGTTGCGGTCTACGGTCGGACCCCGACGAACACCGCACTGCCACCGGTTGACGAGGGTTTATTGGCTTTATCGAGGAATCAGGTCGTCCCCGGAGGAACAAGGGTTGAGAGGGAAAAGGAAAAAAGGGGAGCAGAAGAATGGACAATGGACAAATGAGCGTTCGTGGGGGCATTGTCGAGTCGCGTGTCCCGCCCGAGTTATGCTTTAGAGTGACCCCGGAGGGGTATCGCGCGTGAATGGTATTGTGTGTGCGTTTCCAACGATCGTGAAGTGAATTGCCCTCGATAAGGAAACGGGAATCGGCGACATCGGTGATTGGAAACGTCGGAAAGAAGAAACGGTGATTTCAACGGGGGCGATAAGTCTTTTGATAGTCATTAAACCATTGGAATTCGTGGTATAGGTGTTTTAATATACCTACGTTTCGTGCTCTTGAAAATGAGTTTTGTTTCAAGTCGACACCATAGTTAGTTCCAGAAAAAACTGTTATTTACGAAAAAATGCTAGTAATTATACGAACATTCAGTATACAAATTTAAATTCATTTTCAAGTAAGAAAACAATTTATAATGTAGTTTTATCGTACATCAGTTCTTTGGGTACATAGAGTCAAAGTAAGCTTCAAAATAAACATGGAAGACAGCATAAATAATAATTGTTGTTACGTTCATTGGATAGAGGATGAAATGTCCTTTAAAATGAGCGTTCGAACAAGTCGATAGCGTACTTAGTTCCGGAGATATGACGATTTTAATTTCAAGTCGACGCGGTGGCTAGTTACGGAGATACGAGGGTCCGCGAAGCGTTTGTTTACGTTCATTGACGCGAGGTCAATGAACTCGCGTGCGTAGTAGAGATACTACGACTTCCTGGTCACGTGACTGTCTCGACTGAAGCGCGAGAGAGAGGCCCGACGCGACGCGTCAGACGGAGACAGAGATAGTCGAATTGAGAAAAATACCCTTTTACATAAATTACGATATCTCGAAAACGGAAAGTCGGATCGACAAAAACCAAAAACCATTTCAAAGAGGAAGCTTCACCGCTTCTAACAATCGTTCGATTATTGACAAAGCACGAGTAGTTTCGGAACTGCGCGCGTCCAAAGTTTTAATATTTTTAATACGCGCTAATAGGCAGCGCTAAGGCAGACTGAACGTGAGTAGTGGAATTTAAAGAATTACCCTTTCATATAAATTACGATATCTCGAAAACGGAAAGTCGGATCGACAAAAACCAACAACCATTTTAAAGGGGAGGCCTTGCCGCTTCTAACAGTGGCTTAATTATCGATAAAGCATCAGTAGTGTACGGAACTGTACGCGTGTAAAATTGTACTCTGTTCTTAGACAGTGGAAAGCTTAAGACCACGAAAGTTGTCTTTGTTGCAACGTTCCCTGAGCCCTCGATAATAATTCTTGGACCGATATCGGGCGTAAACAGTATCCGGCGAGCCTGTCGGGGACATCCGGGCTTACGGACCGCCAAGGGTGGATAGCGACCAACGATAAGAATTCCCGGTGTCGCCGGACTCGTATTCCCACGGCAGATAAACTCGTATCGAGGCGAATTCGCTGGACCCCGATACGCGAGGCTCGTCGCGGCTCGGGAGTCGCGTCGCTAATAAATGGCCGCCGAAGCGGATCTCCATCCTTTCCCGGACGGTGCTCGAAAACTATTTCTTTTCGTTGTTCATAATAAATCACGGGGCCCCCGTACCCCCGGGAATCCTCGATTTATGGATCCTCCCGCGTGGCTCCCGTCTTCTCGCGGAATAAATTTCCTCCCGCGACCGTGAGATCCCGATAAACTCGCTATAAGCCCGCGCGAAATCGCGAATAAAAGGCCGGAGCCAGCGCCGGAAGCCGCTTGCGAAACGCGAAACGCGAACGCGAATACGGGATCCCCTGGATCGTACCGATCGAGACGATCCAGCGACGAGGGAGATGCTCGACCCGGTTCAGAACGGATCGACGAAATTCCTGCGCTCTCGGAGGATCCGTACGCGAAATCGGTGTCGCGACTGCGAATCGAGCATCCAGTTTATCGCAGCTGGGACCCGTCCTGGGTTCCCGTCGACCCTCCGAAACCACCCCTTTCCGATCACCGACGATCCCCCGTTGCAGCCTCGCGGCACTTCACCAAAATACACGGCGAATGCAAAGCTTTCGAGCCGACCCGCGCGCGCTCGGTGCAGAAACGCTCGTAAATCTCGTACCTCGAGACACTTCATCCCGCATCCTTCCATCCGTTCAATTCCCGACTCCACCTGTGCAACCTGTGATTCCAGACGAGCCATTTACCACGTCGGAGTCAGATGCCGGGTTATCGAGGAAGGTTCCTTTCTTTTCTTTCTGTCGCCATCGATCGACAAACTCGCTAATTTTACTTCTAAATGAAATCGAACCATTCGCGCTTTGGTACCGACGTCTATCGACGCTTTTGAAACTCGAGATAATTATTTGCAACGTTCCAACGGGTCTCGACGTCCTTTTACAAAGTTTCAATCCATTAGCGATACCGATCGTGGTCTGCCTAAGTATTCCAATCGGCTGGCTAGTTCACCGTTAATTTATACGTTCCGTTCGTTTGAAACCGTGTACGATCAAGATATCGACGTGAAATCGGGGGGGGCCTTTGAAAGCGGAAAACAGGATTTTCCGGGCAACGCGGGCAATCTCGAATTCCTTTCGTAGTCCGGAGGCCTGCCCCGGTCGCAGCGTAATTGAGAGATAAACGACCGCGACGGGAGAAATATGCGACACGCGTGCTCCGGGGTATCGTCGCCACCGATCGACGAAATATTTGAAACGCGAATTTCCGGATCGTCCGGCAACGGAGGGGTTTTCGGGGATTCGAGCGGCGGTAATTCGACAGGGTCGAATAGCTGACGCGCAACGATAACGCCCGCTCGTGCCAGATAATGCAGATAAAAAGCAGAATATTAAAGCGGAACGAGCCGGCGTTCACCCTTCTGGGTGTATCCCCCGGGCCGGAAGGAAGGAAGGAAGGACGCGAAGGAGCGAAAATGAGGCTGGGAGGGGGGGAGGAAAAAGAAAGAATAAAGTTCACCCTCTAATATCCCCGGTGCTTCTCGCGCCGGCGACCTCTCGAGATGCTTTTTCTTTTTTTTTTTTCGCTTCTTTTTTTCCACGTCGGAGATGCTTCCGCATAACCCTGGCCCATATACCTGAACTCGTCGCGCACGCACAAAAGCTACACACGCACACGGACTTTTTTAGATGCTCGTTATTTTAACGGGAAGCGCGAACCTTTTGCAACGAAAATGTCGCCTCGAAAATCGATACGTCGGTATTCTTGGAACACAGATTAAATACAAGGTTGTCAGATCATATCTGATGATGCAGAATTTTCCTTAACTAGCATCGACAGAGACGAAGTTGCCAGAACTCCGTTTCTTTCGTAAAAGTTCTAATGTTTTACAACGATATAATTTTAATTTCGTTCCACCGAGGAATGAATATAGTCCAATGGGCAAATAGAGATTATGTCGTTGAGCTTACCTACATGCTGGTTCACCGACGGTCTCGAAGAACAGGCAGGTACCGCCGTTCATGCAGAAGTCTCCGGCGATCGGGCACGGTTGCTCCTGCCTCGGCCACGCCGCTGTCGCTGCAACAAATCAGAGAACGTTCGTCAGCCCCCCTGGGATACGTTATGCGCATAATCACGGTGCACGCGAGCCTACAGGGGGGGTTGGTTCGTCTCTGTCCCAACCCTCTCGGCATCGACTTTCGAAACCTTACGGCCGTTCAAAGCTTTTGTTCGCCGCGCGCGAATATCATTTTCTCCGCGCGTACATTTTCATTTCAATCGAGTTCCAACGCACGGATTAGTCTTTGGTATGCAAATCGCGGACTGCCGCTAAGACGAGAACCGGCCCGTGAACAACGAGAAACCGTCGGATTTACGGAAGAGCTTAAGGCGCTCCTTTTTATAAAGCCTCCGTCGTTCGTTCCCGTTACGCGTTGTCCCCGTATCTTCTTTTCAACTTTCCCTCTGATCTTAACCCCATTCGAATTTTAACCTAATCCCGGGGGCAAATTGTTTAATCTATGCGGCGACTGGGATCGTTTCTCCGGGAACGAATGAAAATTTACGTGGCTGATATAGAAGCAAGGAAACTTTATAGTTATTTTTAAATAGAAAAAAATGGTTGCACCAAAGTTCCTGTTTAATATTAACCCTTTTGAAGGTTAGAGAAAAAGCTCATGAAAATCAAACTAAGAATGATATTTACAAAATTCAAAATGCTGCATATTACGAAATAAAGAAAGAATAAAGTAACGGCAATTGCATTTCAATATTTATTGCAAATCATATAAATAACATAATTATAAAATATGATAAAAAACGTAGAAACAAGTTTCTCTTCTACAAACAATATTTACACATAAGAATAATTGTTTGATCACAGTTTTATGTAGGTCACGTAGCATAAAGTACAAGTATTTGATTTTCAATGATTTTTTAATAAATAATCAATTCAAAATATGACGAGGCTTTGTTAAAAAGTTATTAACGTTTAAAGTCCGCACTGAATTTTTTTTCTCGAAAACGTGCAGGATTTCGAGGGTATGTCTATTCACCAAAAATGATTGTGATTGACTCCCACAAATGAAAATAATTTTTCCAGAACGATTTGAAATTTTTTTTTTCCCCGTTGAAAAATTTCACACATTCTCGAATTTTTTTCTAGAAAGTGGATAGGAATTCAGGCGTATGTGTATTCACCAAAAATGATTGTAATTGATCCCTGCAACTAAATATAATTTTTTTGGAATGATTGGGAAACTTTTAATTTTGTCGAAGAATGTTACACCTACTTGAATTTTTTTCTCAAAAGTGGGTAGGATTTCTGGACTATGTCTAATGACCAAAATTAATTGTAATTGATTCCTGCAACTAAATATAATTTTTTTAGTATGATTCGAAAGCTTTTAATTTTGTCGAAGAATTTCACATCTACTCGAATTTTTTTCTCAAAAATGGATAGGATTTCGAGGGTATGTCTATTGACCAAAATTGATAGTAATTGACCCGTGCAACTAAATATAATTTTTTTGGAATGATTCGGAAACTTTTAATTTTGTCGAAGAATTTCACACCTACTCGAATTTTTTTCTCAAAAGTGGATAGGATTTCGGGACTATGTCTAATGACCAAAATTAATTGTAATTCACCCCTGCAACTAAATATAATTTTTTTAGTATGATTCGAAAACTTTTAATTTTGTCGAAGAATTTCACATCTACTCGAATTTTTTTCTCAAAAATGGATAGGATTTCGAGGGTATGTCTATTGACCAAAATTGATAGTAATTGACCCGTGCAACTAAATATAATTTTTTTGGAATGATTCGGAAACTTTTAATTTTGTCGAAGAATTTCACACCTACTCGAATTTTTTTCTCAAAAGTGGATAGGATTTCGGGACTATGTCTAATGACCAAAATTGATTATAATTGACCCCTGTAACCAAATATAATTTTTTTGGAATGATTCGGAAACTTTTAATTTTGTCGAAGAATTTCACATCTACTCGAATTTTTTTCTCAAAAATGGATAGGATTTCGAGGGTATGTCTATTGACCAAAATTGATAGTAATTCACCCCTGCAACTAAATATAATTTTTTTAGTATGATTCGAAAACTTTTAATTTTTTCGAAGAATTTCACATCTACTCGAATTTTTTTCTCGAAAGTGGATAGGAATACAGGACTATGTCTAATGACCGAAATTGATTGTAATTTACCCCTGCAACTAAATATAATTTTTTTAGAATGATTCGAAATTTTTCATTTTCGCCGAAAAATTTAGGCACCTACCCCCTGTCGATTTTTCATACGAATTCGTTTTTGATTTTTAATAAATTTGTTTGACATTGTACGGGAATTTTGTCTAATACTTTTTTGTAGGTATCCATGAGCTCCACTTCGGAAATAAATTTCATTGAAATATATTCACTATTATAGGAGTTATGGTCGTTTAAAGATTGGACCACTTTTATAGGGTTTTTCTTAATTTACGGGCTTGAGGAATAAATTTTCCAAGATTCTCACAATTTCTACATATTCTTCACTAAAATACGCGTTGATTGCTTCTTGAAATTTTAAAATCCTCCAATCCGTTCAGAAATTATGATTTTTTAAACGTAAACATGAAATTTCGAACACCCTGTATAATATGACGACTCCGGAATACATACGTTTCCGCCACAAAGTAAACCCAAAAATAATTTTTTAAATGCTTTTGCAATAAAATTAGACCCCTTATAATGTTTTACAAATTCTTTTTGAGAAGAATAAGGCACCATTGCATACGGAACGATATATCGTCGTTGGGCACTAAAAGGGTTAAAACAAAGAAAATGGCGGGTATTGGGACGTACGTCTCCCATTCTCGATACCGATCATCAAGGGAAAATTGAGAGAATTCTCGTAAAGGGCGTCGCGAGATCCCCGCGACGAACCCGTAATGCATCGTGTAAATTTCACCGTGGTACGCCTAACATCCTAGCTGCAATTCTTCACTGTCGTTTGCCGGTGTTCGGGCAGCAACGCATTATGAACCGGGCCACTATCTCGTGCCGGCTGCGTCGTAAACATCGATTAATCATTTCGCGATGCGCATCTGCTACGAAAATGTTCTAACGTTCTGCCCGGAACTTTTGCGGATCCACGACGCGAGAAAGACAAAAGAGCGTTCGATTCTGTCGTTCACCTACTCCACTCTGTTCTATATCAACTGCTGGTTACACGATTCAAACATAATCTCATAGACTCGATTTGACTGGTCCCCTTAACACCGCTACTTTAACCCTTTGCACTTCGAATTGTATTTGAATTTTGTTATCAGCAGCTTCCAACGCCTTGAAGTGTTTTATTTGAAATTCACGTCTACTAAAAAGTAGGATGAATTTAAACAAACTTGATGAAATATCTGTTTTACTTACAGTATTGCTGTATTTTGTAATTTTCAAGTGCACGATATCTGTCGATGAGGTCAGGATATAAAATAACAAACTTAGACACAAAACGAACAAAATATGAATTTATATAAGAGACATGAAAATATGTAATTGGACGGTCGCTCGTCGCAACGAAACATTCCAGACAAAATCAAACATTTGTAACTCGAACATTCTCAGCGGGCAATGAAAGTACATGTATCTAGTGCCTAAGAAATAAACTAGTCCTTTATTTTAACAATATCTCTTTGGTTTGGAGCTGCTGAGATAAAAACTGACGTCGAGTCACATTCGACACAGGAGTGCAAAGGGTTAACACGCATGGTTCAACTGTATCTCGATACTACAGTTCTCTATTGTACGATTCCAAGATTTAAAAAAATCTCTAGAAAACAGAGTACTATTTATCTATTTCGTCCGGTTGAACGGGCTAACCGTAATACATAAAATTCTTGCGAGTAAATCCGTGTCAGCGATGGGGCGGACGAAGCACGGTCGACGAGCACGAAAATTAACGCGAGCAGCCGCAAGATTTTCTCTCGCAGCGTATTCCCAGCCGTGCCCCCTCTTCCCCCTCTGTTCCCTGGTCCCTTTGCCGCTCGTCTTCCCGCGGAACGAGGCCCTGCAATTTTGATCCGCGCGCGAAACGCGGGACAACGATGGATCCCGCGAGGCAATTCGCGCGAGCAGACTTCCACAGAGCGGCGGAAACGATGCACTCCCGGGCTGCACGGCCGCTGAATGTATTAAAAATCGTATAACGAGTTTGAAAGCGAACGCGAGGTTCGACGCGACGAGACCTCGCGAGCGCGTACACCATTATTACAGTCGGATTAGTACTCGACCGTTCGCCGTGGCCGAGTATTAACCGAGCGCAGTTCCAACTTCGAAAAGCTCTCGGAGCAGCTCGTACGCGCCCCTGGCTTTATCCTCTCTCTACTCGGGTTTTTCGACCGCCACCGTCGTTTCGTCGCTTTACCGTCCTCCCGGAGGCGTTTCTTCTCGTTAAGTCCCTAACGAGCCGAAGACATTTCGCGGAACGCTCGCCCTTTCCCTTCGAAACCGCACCATCGACGCTGAAATGAAAACGGGATTAAGGGAAAGAGCTATCGGAATTTTAATTCACCCCCAAACGCGTCCCTCTATCTGCCTCTCGACCACTATTCACGCTTCGAACTTGCAAACACCTGCTTGGCAATTATTTATTTATTTATTTCGGTTCGTTCGAGAGATAATTTAGGAAATATGATAGGTTCTACAGAAGTTGGCTGCTCTGCTTAAACAGTCAAGTGGAAATAGAAAGACGTAACCAAGTGGAAATAGCGATCAATGGTCAGACGCGTCGACCAATTTTCAAATTCAGTTCTCTCTATCTGCCTCTCGATGACTGTTCATGCTTCGAACTTGGAAACACCTGCTTGGCAATTATTTATTTATTTAGTTTATCAAGTGGAAATAGAAAAACATTTTTTCGAAGAAAGAGTCAACTTTAAAAAGTCATTGAGACGACAGAGTACGACTCGAAGATCGGCCCAAGTAGAAATAGCGATGAATGGTCAGACGCGTCGACCAATTTTCAGATTCAGTTATCTCGAAAACGAAGCCCCGAGTCAACATACGTTTTCTTCTTTTTCGTGACCAACGAATGAAAGAGGATCGTGGTAATATAATTTCGGAAACACCGGTTTCCTCGACCCAATCTGAGCGTCGAAACGTTTCGTCCGCTCCCGGAGCCGACACGCCGCGAATTTCTCCGTAATTGAGGGCCGAGGCATTGTTGTGCCCTTTGTTTTTCGAAGGCGTCGGCGAATCGGGAAAGTTTGATCTTCTTCCACGGCGAAACGGGGGGGTGCTTCTTTCATCGCGCGGCGAAACACGCCGGCAATATCGCGGAATGCGAAAGTTCGCTGGCAAAACAGGGTTAACAGCGGCGTAAAGAAGAGGGGTAAAAGTTTAGATGAGAGCGAGAATCGAGTTTGAATCGTTGCTACATCGGCTCCACGGGGCCCGGGAACGCGTTCCAGTTCGTTTTCCAGCCTCTGTTTTAGACTTTGTGCGTCCGTGATTCGACGGGGAACCTTCCCTTTTTACTGGAACACGATTGTATTCTGAGATTTCCCTGCGAAAACTGTCCCTCGAATCCAATAACCCTCGTCGAGCTTCTTAGATAAGCTTATACGATTTTGCATCTGATCACAAATCATCCATTACAATTCTCCCAAACATAGTAAAAATTTAAATGATCGGTATTCTTAATCTACAGATGGACCGTTTATTTTGAAAGTGGTGTAACTCCATTTTCTCTTGTTTCGAGAAAATTAAAGGTTAACATATCCGTTAATTAAAAAATTTCGGCAAATTATATGAAGTCTAGCAATGTTTCTACTATTTTATCAATATGTAATTTGGTTATAGAAATTTATTTTAGGCGTATTTTACTGAAATTGTGTATACTTACGGGCTGCAAATGGACTTACACCGCTTTCAAAATTAGACAATTGTAAAAGTCGTTTAATTTCAATTTTGAAAAATCAAATATCACTTAAAATATACTTTCATATTGATCCAATTTTGTTTTCAAACAATTACACGACATAAAATAGAAGTAGTACTTTCAAAATAAACGGTCCAGATAATTAGAATTAAATACTAATCGATATTTCTTTCGTTTGATCCTGAAATATTTAACGTTAATCTGATTTAGCCAGCCACTAACTATCGATCGCATAAAGTATTATATGTTGTCGATATTGGAAAATTTCACAAACCGTACAAGCACGATTCAATTCGAACACTAAATATCCACGGGCCCATACGTTGCTATTACTCAATGTAAACCGTGTATCGAAGGAGATGAAATATAATCGGCTAACGACAGTCGCTTGTTTCACGTGACCGCGTTGCAAATTAGTGCGAACGAGAACCAGAATACATATCCGGTTCCCATCGTCGGTCGTAATCGGGTTTATTTAAAAACTTTCGAGTGAAAATAACTCGAGAAAGAAATTAATTGGAAAAATTGCCCGGGACACGTGCGTGCGGGCTCGACTCGAACGCGTCTGACCGTTGCTCGTTATTTCTACTCGCGCCTGTAAATACTCGTAATTGAATTAACTTTAATAAAGAATTTCTATGGAAAAGGCAAACTTTCTGCCTAATCCAATAGTTGGAACGGATTGAAACGTATAATACCATAGGTGGAGTGGCTGGGCATACCAACGCAAGTAGAAACAATGAATAATGGTCAGACACGCACGCTAATTTTCAAATTCCATTTCCTCAGAAATGAAAGCTCGCACGAAAAAAGTTCATCCCGCATTTTCGATTCGTTTCTTCGGTCTCTGTTCGTTAAAATTATATTCTGTCAAAATGGAAGCTCACAGAAAAAAACAAAAATGTTATTCCGGATTTTCGACTCATTTTTTTCCACTGTCGGTGATTTTCATCTGTCCCGTGCAAAATTAAGATACGTACATGTCTCTGGGGGCTGAATATGGACGCACGGGGTCCAATCGACACGAGTTGCGCGACGAATGGAGTGGTCTCGTTAGCAACGTGCCATCGGCTGTAAAGCGTCCTCGACGACAAACAGTTTTAACGTTGGTCGCTTTTGACGCGCGTAACGCTGTTTGGACACTATTATCTCCGTCGATGTAACATCAATCGGTGCCGGGGGTGCGTTTAGATTGCGTCCCGCCAGTTGTTTCGCGTAGCGTCGCGATTCTACGCGCCGATACGCCCCGCTTTTTCGACGTGTTTACGGTTTCGCGCCCGGCTGTTCTTTTTTTTCCCGACATCGATATCGGCTTTTTAAAAGCCCTCGCATATTTCACACGCGCCCAGTTTCGGTTCGCCGCGATCGACCGACGCGTCGGACATTTTCGAAACGTTCGAACAATTAAGGGACTAGTTATAATACTTTGTTCGGTATTGTAAGGATTGTCGAGGATGGTCAGAGAGGCGTGTGGACGGATTCAAATACTAAACGTAACGATATAATTATATTATTTAATATTTACTAACGATTTAACATAAAGAACATAAAAGAAAGACATAAAACGTAAAACTGTGACTGCTCTCGACTAACGTTCGATACAGAGTGACGTTCCTGCAGTCAAAGTCGATCCTTCCTTATTCCTATCTTATAATAATGATCTTTCAGCTTAAACCTAAACACCTCACTCGATACCTACTCTAGCTTAGACTAAACACTCCTATCGACGCCAACGATAACACACACATACACTCCTTACAGTATTAAGTTGGAAAGTCGAGCTTGTGGCACTTAAAAATATTGAAAAATCCAAAAGGATGAGTGTCTTTGACAGCGATACTTACGCTTTGCTAACAACGGGGGAAGTAAAAATGTATTATGCCGTTACACCGCGATAACCGACCGTCAACGCGCTAATTAAGCCGGACGCGCATGGATTCTTTACCCGGCGTGCTCGTATTTCAGCTATGAAACGCGAGTTCCTCGTTCTTCGAGCGTGCTCCGAAAATTGCGGCGAACACTCGACCGGCCTCGCGCGGAATCCGTCCAAATGATAAAACTTTTAATCCCCTTCGTGCCGCGAGATGTCCCCAGAAAAAATTTAGGGTGGTTGAATTACGAGACCGATTCCCTTCCGGAAACGCGGGTCCAATTACACCCGTGATGTCCGTACGGAGAATCGATAAACCGGAACATGCTCCTATCTGAACTAAAATATAAATAATTGAGAAAAAAGATCGAACCTCGTAGCAAAGACCAACTGGCCTGTTCGAAGAGGTCTCGCGATAATGACAGAGGCAATTTCTTGCCGGCGAAAAACAGCAATCGATACTTTTTCTAATTTCCTGTGTTCGCGACGAAAACCGCCGTTCTATCGGGGATAGAAATCTCCCGAAAGGGAAATTGTATCCCCGGCTTCGTCGAGAAACATGGACGCGACTCGGTCTCTTCCAACTTGAAGCTGAATCGCGGCACTCTAGGCCCGCGCGATTCATTAAAAGATAACGGTAGCGAAGAAGAAACTTTCTTAACACCCCCCTCCCGCGCTTTTGTTTTCGCGGAAAACACACGGGTGCTCGAAATTACCGTACCGATCTGCGGGGAATATTAATATTCCCTGCTATTCGTATTCATCCTCGTTCGTTTCATCAGGAATCGGGGTAATGTCGACGGGGATTCGACGATATTAAAACTTCAACGCGGATTGTCAATTAAGAGCCGTGTTGTATTTTTAGTTTAGGAGGAGCTCGGTCGCGCGACCGCGGAACGTTCTTTCGACCGACGATAATTCGCATTGACAGCGTTTAAAAATAGGCGACGCTGTGGACTCGGTTGCTTTATTAACTCGGATATAATTGCCATAATATATCTGTTCGCGAGGTCCATTTACTTTTCCAAACGCCGCGCCTCGATCGCCCGTTGACCTCGATTGCGAGCTTATATGCAACTGTCTGTATAAATAATTATCTGTGGGGTTATGGTACAGTCTACTTCACATGGCGGCCATGTTGAAAGCAATACAATGCTGCGTTGGTTCTTGCAACACAATATAAAACTCGTGTATTACACGATAAACAGTTGTATCTACAACCTCTGTAATAGTTCACAGATCAAATAACTTTTCCTAGAAAAATTTCCATAATTATCGATCGTATTCATTTGATTATTCGAGCGGTAATTGCGAAGCGTCCAGTCGTGCGGCCATATTGGATTGCACCAGAGCGCCGCCGTACGACGATCCTTGCAACTCACTACCATACTCCTACGTCTAACAACAAAAACAATCGTGTCTACGAGTTTCCTAAACACGATATTTCGTCCCCTAATTCGTGTAAATGAAACAGAAATAATCTCGAGCCGTTAACGCCTCGAATACACTTCGTTCGCGTCCGTATCGCCGAGAGGACTCAATTGGCGACTTCCCTTTTGTTCCCTCCTCGATGACCTCTTCCACCCTTTGTACTCCGTAGTCGTTCGACTAATACGTGCCAGGGCGTTCGCGTAAGTGGATTTAAAGCTCGACGTTTCGCGCGTTACACGGTCCGAGGAGGGAGGGGGTAAAATGATTCTGGTTACGTGACCGTGTCCCGGTGTCCTTTGAGACGTCGGGTGAAAAGAAGAAGAAAAAAAAGAAAACGAGCGGAAAAGAAAGTCGTCGCTGGAGAGCGAGAGAGGTAAGATAAAAATCCGGACACGAGAGCCGCGTCGGAATCTTCGCGCTCGTCCACGTTCCCGGAAGAATGAAATTGTAAAGTTTCAAAGGACCCTCGGAGCTTTAAGCACCGTCGACGGTTCTCCACGTGTGCTTTACCAGGCGAAATTCCCTCCCCTTTGCCTGCAGTTTTTCTCCCACGGCTGGCTATTCCTGCCTCCCCGCGACTACCGTCCCCCCTCCCCCTCCCTCCCTCGTTGAGCGTCTCGCGAGCAGCCTGTACGTTCTTTCCCTTTGTTGGAGCAGATTCCTTCCCGCCGACGGAAAAAGCAAATTGAATAGATCTCGCAAACCTTGCGAAAGGAGTCGACCGAACACACAAGTCGGAAATCTAACGCGCGCATACGCCGCGGGAGGGGTAGTACCTTCGTCCTTGTTGTCCCGCCGTTTCTCCGAGTCGACTTTTATGAGACGTCTTCGACGTGCCTCGAGGAAACGAAATTAACTTTACGGGCGACGTCTCTCTGTTGTCGATCGAAGCCAAGCAAGCGGAAGAACCGCTTCGCGAGCCCGGACGAGTGATCCTAACTCGGAAACCGGGGCTCGAGATCACAAACAAATGTTATTCCATGCTCGAGACATATATTTCCCAACAGACACGCGTAAATATCGTTGAAATATCGTTGAAATCGATGTTCAGGGGTCCCTTGTTAGCGATATTATTGCCTGGAAAGGCGGCAAGTGGAATCGTTAGCCGTAGAAACGGCATTATTGTTGACCTTTGCCGGCCGTTATTAAAGCACGAGTATCGGGTCTCTGGAAGAGGTGGCGGTGTCGCAGCCGCCTTCGTTAAACTTTTATGGGTGACGTATCGCGCGTCCCGCGAAGCGAACTTCCGGATAAGACCATCGCTCGTCCGGGACGTCGCGCGCTAGTCTTTTCAAGGCTCCTCTCGTCTCTCCGCCGCCAGTGAATGGAACGAACACCCTCGGCAAAGAGGATTTTCGCTGCGAAGAGTAACGACCAAGAGTTTCGACGGGAGAAGTTTCCATCAACGGAAACAACCGAGCGCCAGAGCCTGGCCACTCGATTCTGGCCCCCCCCCAACGACGCTGTTTCCCGTCCTCGTTTTATAATTCCACCACGGGGGGGAATTTTTATCTGCTGTTTAACTTGTCGCGTTTTTCATTTAACCGTCCACTCCGCGATCCGACTGTCCGAGTTTAAAATAACCGTTTCGGAATACAAGCAACGACACGCGTACGAATTAATCCCGCGTCCGAGAAGGAATATAAATTTTCCACGCGATACAAAAACCAATTTTCTATGCCTTTACGCGTTTATAATTGCATAATTTGCCCTTTAATTCCCTCCCCGGGAATTTCGTCGCTCTTCGTTCTCGCTTTGTTTTGAACGAAGAGCCGGGGATGTTTCCATATGAACCTTGGAAAATATTTTTTCTAGAAACACCCTTCGAACGTAAATTACAGTGCATTTATTCGAACTTGTTATCTGTTCATTCTGTAATCGAAATTGTTGTGTTTGTTTAACGAGAAATGTTCGAACTCTTATGTTCTACGTGAAAAAGTAAGTGGACAATGTGGACAGTGCAATGTGGAGTGCGATTAAATACGATCTACTTGGCGCGTCTGACTATTATTCGCTATTTCTACTTGCGTTGGACTCTCACTCGAATTCCATGTGTACCTTGTGAATTTTTTATTTACTTTTTTACGTAGAATCATTAAGAATCACTTTTCAGTACTCTTCCTATGTTTTTTCTTCGTCCATATGTGACATATTTTATTACAGTTAACAGTATAAAACTGTGATATGGGTTGAAGCGACTGTCTGGACAAAGTCCAGGTTTACTTGTGAATCTTTTACTTACTTTTTTACGTAGAATCATTAAGAATCACTTTTCAGTACTCTTCCTATGTTTTTTATTCGTCCATATGTGACATATTTTATTACAGTTAACAGTATAAAACTGTGATATGGTTTGAAGCGACTGTCCGGACAAAGTCCAGGTTTACTTTCGCAGGTGTTACAGTAATAAACAGTTCCCCCATCCGAACTTTTACGATCGAAACACACTGAACGATCTTTATGCTTCCACCCAATGTGTGAAAAGTCTGTTTGTGCGAAATCTGTAGACTCAATTTTTACGTTTGAAAGTTTCCAGCATGTTCCCTCGTTAGTAATTAATTTCATAGTGATAATTAGACCGCGGATGTTTATGCATTAATGGGAAATTTTAATTTTCGAAAAGCTACAGAATTTAGTCAATATGCAAGAATATAAGAAATACTTCGAGTAAGGTAGAAATTATTATATCTAGGGGCTCAAATTTCATTAATTTTATTAATAAAAATATGAATTTGCATGAAGATCCGCAGTCTAGTGATAATACACGATAAGTGGAGATTCAAGTTACGTTGGTAGATATTACTACTTCTAATCTCATTTTTCTATAAAACGCTTGTTCCGTTTAGTAGTTTTTTTTGTATACTGTTTCGTATTCGTTTGGACAAGAGGGTCCCGTAAACCCATCTAAGCTATAACGTAAACTCAGACAGTGCTGATCCTCCTAAAATCAGGTTGTCCGTCGCTATACTAGCTAGACATGTATAGAAAGTTATAACCTGGATGACAAGTTCGTCTGAGAACACTATAATGTGCGAATAGTGGTCGTAAAACTCCGTGACGAGCTCAACTCGTCATACGAGCATCTAAAACGGGAAGCTGTATCGAGTTCGGCTGAGTTAGGTTTCAAATTGTTTAATACGTTCGCGCCAACCATGGAAATAAATATAATTCATCGAAAGAAATTATATTTATATATATAAAGAAATTATAATTATATATACATATATTCGTACCAACTATGGAAATTATATAGATTTGTAATTTAGTCTACACAAACATAACAAGTATACACTCTAAGTTAGGGTTGATTTACAAGGAATAAGTAAGGTTACTTATTGAGTATGTATGCAGAATTACAATGAAAATTCCTGCCCTTTCTCGTCTTACACGATTTATCCAAAGAAGACATAACTCCTAAGAAAAGCTCCCCAAGCATAACGCTGAATTCTTGATGAGCTTTTGCGCAACTATAGACCCGGACAAACCGAAGATAACGGTACCCCGGGGTTTAAGGGCAGACGGTTAATAGTTTACGAGATATTTAATGCCAAAGTTACGGTTCCCCCCTTTCTTTCGCAGTATGTAAATGCGAATCAGGCGGCGTCCCCGTAACTACCGAATAAAACACGCCTCGTAAGAATTGAAAATAAATTAAAGTACCCGATGCTCCATTTTAGTATTTCGAACTTGTTCGATTCGATGTTCGTTGGTCTGAAACAGGATCGCTTATTTGGTAGCGCGAGATTTAAAATCACGATGCGATGGCACGAAGACCGTTAACATTTCACCTAGTGGTACCCCCCTCTTTCGAGGCGCGAATATCGTCTCTAGTGAAATTTTCGAGGACACTTTGGTTTATAAGAGACCCTGTAAGACCGCGCATGGCAGCCCATAAAACGGTCGCGTCTGCCCGATATGAAATTCGCGAACGACGTGCTATTCTCGCGCGAGTGTTCCCTGTTCGCGAACTACTCGGTTTAGATTATTTCCCCACACGTCCTTCGAGCGTGTTCGATCGCAAGGCATGGAGGAACAGGATCCAATAAGGCCTAGATATTGCTGACCTCCGCTAACATGCCTATCCCTTACGTTGTTCGTAGGAAATTTCTGACCACACGTTATATTTTTGGTAAAGAATTTTTTTCTCGAAAGTGCATAGGATTTCGGGGGTATGTGTAATGACCAAAATTGATTGCAATTGACCCCTGCAACTGAAAATAATTTTTCCAAAACGATTTGATATTTTTTTTTTATCAACAAATTTAGGCACCTACTCGAATTTTTTTCTCGAAAATTCGTAGGATTTCGGGGGTATGTCTATTGACCAAAATTGATTGTAATTGACCCCTGCAACTAAATATAATTTTTTTAGAATGATTCGAAAACTTTTAATTTTGTCGAAGAATTTCACACCTACTCGAATTTTTTTCTCAAAAGTGGATAGGATTTCGAGACTATGTCTAATGACAAAAATTGATTATAATTGACCCCTGCAACTAAATATAATTTTTTTAGAATGATTCGGAAACTTTTAATTTTGTCGAAGAATTTCACACCTACTCGAATTTTTTACTCAAAAGTGGATAAGATTTTGTGGGTATGTCTATTCACCAAAAATGATTGTAATTAACCCCTGCAACTAAATATAATTTTTTTAGAATGATTGGGAAACTTTTAATTTTGTCGAAGAATTTCACATCTACTCGAATTTTTTTCTCGAAAGTGGGTAGGAATTCGAGGGTATGTCTATTGGCCAAAAATGATTGTAATTGACCCCCTCAACTAAGAATAATTTTTTCAAAACGGTTAGAAATTTTTTAATTTTGTCGAAAAATTTCAATACCTACTCGAATTTTTTTCTCGAAAGTGAGTAGGAATTCGGGGGTATGTGTAATGACCAACAATGATTGTAATCGACTCTTACAACCAAAAATAATTTTTTCAGAATGATTTGAAATTTTTTGATAACTTTTTAACGAAGTCTCAGTCAAGAAATTGATATTCTTGATTTTCGTCTTATTTTGGCCTTTAGAATCTTCCATTGAAATTAAAATTATGGTACCAACGCCCATAAGGGTCTAATCATGTACCTCGTCTGTGATTATACAGCCAATCCTCCGCGTTCAAAATTTCGAATTCACCTTACGGCGCGTTATTGGCCCCGTTTCTTCTTCGTCCCACGTTAAGTTCCGCTTTTTATCCGCGAACGAGGCTCGCGATTTACACCTTCGCCCCCGCGAGCACAGAAGATTAAAGGGCAAACCGAGCCCTCTAAGAGGGGCATAAAACCGTTCGACTATACGTCCGCCCCCTTTTCTTTCAACCGAAACGCCGTTTCCCCCGTTCCGGATATCGTATTTCTTTCACTTTCGACGCGTCGATCCACCATGAATTTTTATTTACCCGTTCCACCGGGCCTGTCTGGCGCCCCCGCGTATCGACAGGTTCTCTCGCCCGGCTTCAAGTCGGGTCCGCACCTTTGTTTCCCCGAGTTCGTGTAAGCGAACGTGCCCGACCGATCGCGTTTCCAATTTATCCGCCGGCCAAGTGCGCGCGCCGCGCGCCACAAAAGATTTTTCTCGCCGTTTGCGCCGCGACAGCGATCTCGTTCGCGTTTCACGGATTGCGTATCCAATGATCATTACGCGCACCACCGGGAAACGTCTTTTGACGTCGTCCGCGAGCGCGCGTTTCGCGTCCCTTGTGTATCAACCGATCTCTGCCTTTGTTCCGGCGGACGCGCGTTCCGGGCACTCGAATTTCCAGGGAAATCCGCGCGCGTTGATATGCGGGCGGTCCACGATAACGCGACAACGCCAGGATGCCGGTCGTGCAACGGGCCATGGAGCCCCAGGACCGGCTGGACGGAGAGAAATATGCCTCTGGTCGCCCCACGCAGCCCGCACGATCACCGTTCCCGCTTTTCCCGGTTTTTCCTCCTCCTTCGAGGGTAAACAAAGCGCGACTCAGCGCGGCCAGCTTGCTCGGGACGGCTGTTTGCCTTTCATTAGCTTCGCCCGTACCCCACGAACGAAGATAATGCGTCCGAGTTAACTCACCGACAGAGCGCTGTCGGCGGCCAGGAAGCAGGAAAGCTTGTCCTCTGGCCGCGAATCGATTCGCAATTTTCGCTATCGCGCCCCGTTGTGTACGACTCGCTGGAAGAATCAGAAATTATCTGATCCGGGAGGGTGAAACTACGGTTCGAAATGTTGCCTATAAAACGGCAGATTTTGTTCAATCGGGGAAGTGTTTTCATTTATCGGCCGCTCGATATGTTTTATCGACAGAGTGCACCGATTCAGCGGCCTGTTTTAACAGCGGGAAGCTCTGTTTTATCGATGGACCGCCCATTCTCTGAATTTCAAAGTCTACATCGTTCATCCGTTCACGACCGTTGAACTTCGCTCGCATTCAGCCTAGCAAAATAACGAAATCGATGCGTCTGTTTTACAGTTGTACGACCGGTGGAGTTTTCGAGGTAATCGTCCAAGTTTAAGTCCGTTTTAATCCACTTAAATACATCGTTGTTTTAAGAAACAGTTCCAGTAGCTAACAGTCCACCTTACTATCGAGATTTTGCCTAATTTCATTCCCTCCCTGCCTCTATAAACTTACAAGCTCGAGATCCTGCGGGGGTCTCGAAGACATTACCCGGATTCGTCGCGGCAAAGAATCCACAGAAAAGGGGGAAGACGCGGCCCGCTAATCTCGTAAAAGCCAACCAAACGGCGCGAAAGGAGGCAAAGCCGAGGCGACGGGGCGGTCGAACAGAGCGGAACCAGCCTCCGGGTTCCACGCGAGACGTCGACGCGGAGACAACGCAGAAGCAACGCGCGTTCCAGATTGTACGTTTCTCCCTGCAGAGGAGGGGTCTTTTGACGCGGGCTCGAGTTCTCGACACACATCCCGCGCGTCGTTAACAATATATCTCGCGCGACACACAGCGAGGACGCAACTTACACGCCGCAATCCGCGCGAGCAGAGTCGCAGAGTCCGCGCTGAAAGGAAGACGCGACGTGAGTTTTGTTCTCGCCTCGATACACCGAAAACCGAGTGGAAAGCGTAAGGCCAGGGTGGATGGGGGTGGGAGGCGCTCGGTTCCGGAAAAACTGCGAAACAAGGACAGGGCCGTGCTGTCCTTAAGCGTACAATCGCGTGCATCCCTCCCTTTGCCCTTCCGCGAGTGCACGCGCGCGCATTCATCGGCGAAATGTCGTTTCTCATCGCGCCGTTACACCGTTGAATGAATCCCGTGAAAGAATCCGTGAGGCACGGCAGTCGGACCCATTGTTTCCGGGGGCTCTTTGAATACCGCTGCGCGGCACGATTTTCGTTCCGTTTCTTATTCTCTCGACTCCCTTTGCCTCTAACCCCCTCCTTCTCCTACTCTGTTCTTTATCTTTGACCGTGTTTCCTACGGCGACGGGGCTCGCGAGAGCTCCCGGTTGTCGTCGAGAGCAATTCCTCTCGATTACCGGGCTTTTTCCTCGGCCTCTTGATAGGCCCTTGGACTTCTTGCCCATTTTTTCGTATCAGAACATCGGTTTCAGGCATACAGTCGCGTCCGGGACACTGGTGCTATTGGGAAATCTGGCGCGTCAGATGGAGATAGTAGGATCGTCCTGGAGGCCTGCTAGTGGGACTCATCACTAGTCCTGGAGGCCTGCTAGTGGGACTCATCACTAGACTATGGATCTTTATGCAAATTCATAGTTTTGTTAATGTGAATTATGTGCATTCTGTAGTTTTTTGAGAGTTAAAGTTTCGTATAATTGCGTAAACATCCACAGTTTTGTAGGAGACGAGTGTTTTCCGTCGTTTCGCATCGATGATGAAGAACGGCTGAGTGATCTGAATGTGTCGACTCTAATTGAATGATTGAATGTATGTGTGCGTTGGCCATAGAGATGGAATGTTTGGAAATGTTAAGAACATTCGGGAAAGATTACCGGATGTGGAACTGGCAAGGATTGAATTGCGTGAATGTGTCGACCCTGAACGATTGCATGATTGGATGTATGAATGTATGAAGCATGGTAACGAAACGTTGTTTGAATTCTGGCTTCTCGAGAATCGTTTGATACTTATTCTATTCTCTATGATGCTCTATATAGAGTTAAATAAATGTGACGCGTTAGATGGAGATAGTAGGATCGTCCTGGGGGCCTGCTAGTGGGACTCATCACTAGACTATCGGATCTTTATGCAAATTCATAGTTTTGTTAATGTGAATTAAGTGCATTCTGTAGTTTTTTGAGAGTTAAAGTTTCCTATAATTGCATAAATATCCACAGTCTGCTCATCGGTAAAGGCGTGATTCCAGGCAACATTTAGGCAACATGTCATATTTGCATCACCCACTATGAACAACGAGGAGTTCTGGCTTCTCGAGAATCGTTCGATACTTACTCTATTCTCTATTATGCTCTGTATAGAGTTAAATAATTTTACATTTGTTGGCATTGTGTCACGAGAGGCTTTGTGATAAAGGTGAAAAACCTAACCCTATATTACAATAGTTTACGAGTCGTATAGTGTTGCCTCGATGGAATCACGCCTTAACCCTTTGCAGTCCGAATTATATTTCAATTTTGTTACCAGCAGCTCCCAACGCCTTTAAGTGTTTTATTTGAAATTTACCTGTTAAAATATCTGTTTTATTTACCACGCTATATCCGACGAAATTTAATGAAAAAGTGAGCGCAGTTCCTCCCCGAAGATTCTCTTGACTCATAAATCAGCGTTTGCGCAACTTTGCCAAGAAAAGACTGTATATTGCTGCGTCATCGTAAATGTTAATAGTCCGACGAAAGATATTCGTCAATGCCGAGAACGCTGCAACACGTATTCCCCCGTATTTTTACGTTCCACGTTCGACGCGGATCTAACGTTAAATTCCTGCCCCGATGCTCGCCAGCAGGGAAAAGAACGGAATTCGATTTGCGCCACCGTCGAACAACATTTCCCGTTTCCCCGCTTCCGCGTGCCTGACGCCTTCTCTTCCACGCTTTTCGTTCCATTTCGGTGTCTATTTTCAGGGCAAGCAGCTTATTAGACCGAGGAACCGACATTCGGACGCTGCGAATTCTTTTTACCTCGAATAACCCCCCGGGTCTCTTCTGACTCGCAATTAGAGACATAATTGGGGTTCAAAATTTCATTTGAAACCCGCTTCGGAACATTTAGAGGCTAAGTGGTCCTGGTCGTCCACGTATAGATGCACTCGGTTATACAGTTATTATTATTATACATATTTTTTCTTGATGAAGATAAACTCGACGCGTTCTGTTGGTTCCGAGAGACTCGATTTAACACATTGACTGCCATATGTGAAGAAAATATATCCAGAGAGGACTATTGAATTTTAACGAGTCTGTAAAAATAAGTTCCATGACAGAGTATGTCAGTTTCCAATTCGATTTAACACATTGACTGCCATACGTGATGAAAATATATCCAGATAGGACCATTGAATTTTAACGAGTCTGTAAAAATAAGTTCCATGACAGAGTATGTTAGTTTCCAATTCGATTTAACACATTGACAGTCATACGTGAAGAAAATATGTCTAGACAGGGCTATTGAATTTTAACGAGTCTGTAAAAATAAGTTCCATGATAGAGTATGTAAGTTTCCAACTGGCAGTCAATTTGTCAAATAGCAAAAATGAAATGCACGAATAAAACGATTCGGTTAGAAAGATTCCAGTGTCTCCGAATCCAGGCCCCAGTCTTCGAGTTTGGAGACCTTCTCGTAGAATCACCATGAAAATAGCCACTTTTCCCCAGACGATGAAGCAACTGGTCACTGACGGGAACCTCTGTGATGGCAGTCGCGACGAAGACGATGGCTGGAGGTCCATTTTCTCGCGTATCGTTCGCTCGTTCCTCTATTAATCATCGTCGGGGCGCATCGGGTCGTATATCGCGCGCTCGTCCGTCCGACGTTTCGGAAGTCTGATCATCCTGATCGAGTGGATCCAATCGCGTTCCCGGCGACAGGGAACCGCGAGCATTGAATCAACAGCTCGTTTGCTTTATTGAATTCCGACAATATTGCGGGACGTACGGTGACGGATCGTCGAACCGACGCGCGGGGCCCACGGAAAGTGGAACTAATGGCTACTCTAAAATTAATAGGGCAACGCATTAGATTGTGTAACCCGACGCGGTATAGACACCCAATGGAAGTGATTAAAATTGATCCCGCGATCAATCCGCGAACAGTACAATCGCATTCTACGCTCAGCTGACTAACGACTTTCGTTGTTGTTAACAGGACTGAAACGAACTCAATAATTAATTGGATATATTAATACATTTTTAACTTTTAATAATTGGAAACTAAAGAGTTCACCGTTGTGAATTGAAATTACTATGAATTCCTGATGTTGGTTAAAAATTTCAGGAATCCCCTGAACCGACAAATTTTACTTCTATTAACACGTTGACCACATCAAAACCGTACAATTTTCGAGTCCAGAACTTGGATTTTAGACAATTGTAAACTGCATAACTTAAAATTTGTCTTCGGTTCTTCGTCCTATACAAATTTATTTAAGATTTCAATTTCAATTTCAGAATAAATTGTTTTAATTCCATAGTGAAATTTAAAAGAAAATCCACATTTTAGCGTGATGACAAAAATGCGTGGAGCGAACGTTCCGTGAATCCAGTGTTGATAAAAAATATATACGGGTCGTCGAAGCGTTGGGTGTCGATTTGGTGGAAACCGATCGGCGTCGAGGAATCGGTTTGCCCGCGGATCTCGATGGTTGGTGGGGTCTCCGAGCCCCGAGGGTAATTCCGGCATGCTGTGAGCTCGCATGACGTAACGATCGGGGCCGGAAGCGTGTGCAGTTGCGCAAGAATCCCCGCCGCGCGGGTTTCTATCTTTTCCCGTGGATTGCCTCGGCAGCAGACGGCGCCCGCCAAAAGGAAGATTGCACCCCCAGGTGCCGTCCGGGGGTTACTGCAGGGAAATGCACTTCTCCGCATCTATCCGGGCACTCAGCCGTGCGTACCATCCGCCGTGTACCTTTCTACGTGCGACCGTTCCGCGATCAAAGTTCCCGCGGATGTCTTTTTACCCTCGCGGGCGGACGCTTTAGAATTCCGCGGCGACGCGCCCTCGCGAAACGAAACTATCTCGGCGTCGCCCGGAGGTGGATCTCTTGTTTGGATAACCTGCCCTGTTTACGTGCCAATATGGAGACGAAGGTTCCCCCGGAAAAAACACCCCTACCATTCCGTACACGGCGAGAGTAGAGCTCTGGGACGAGTGGAAATCGGTCAAGGGTCGCGTTCTCAGGATCTATTAGGCTAGGGATGCAAGAACTACTCGAGAGAAAGCTTCCTTGTGGTTATTGGAGCCTGGCGAGTGTCTGGTTTGGTAACCAGGGCTCGAAATCAAGGAATAAACATGGTGGTCTTCGGTTTTCTCGCTTTCGATCTCGACTACGTTCGACCGAATGAATTAGACTAGATTCGCTCGAAGATCAGGAATGATTAGTAGACTGATGTTTATGCTGTTGAAGTCCGGGTTGGAGAAACAATTGCGGGCATTAAAACGAGCCTGACAGTCCGACAGTGAAGAATGTAATGCTCTTTCTTGCCTACTTTCTAAATCTTATATACTAAAACCGAAGAAAGGAAGAAGGGGCATGGGATGACGAACCTAGGTGAACTCTACCCTTGTTGACAAAATGAGCAAGGGGGTTGTCATCTAGGCGACTAAGATGAGCCAGAATATACATTGATAGGGAGCTTGGTCATCCAACAATGCGTTTGTGGGGAATTTTAACGCACTTGACATAGAAAACTATTATAAGAAATGGATAAAGATACGAATTATTATATTTAGAGAGACAACCCTCTAGAAAGCTCCCATTTAATAAATTCTACTAATAAAAACATGACTTTCCATCAAGATAATTTGTACCCCAGTCTAATCATAACTGATTGTCTATTGGAAGGAATTGCAACGTTATAGAGATCGGAATAAATGATGGTGCCATTTTTGAAATATGCAGGCTTACTGATTCTTGCCTCGAATATGCATAGATTTTGCCTTGTTATTATTGGGATTCTCCGGGATGTGGTTGATAAATAGGATTTCTCACTTTTCTATTCAACTAATATATCTATTGTAAGAGATAAACAAACTTAATTACTGTTAGAAATGTAGAAAACAAGGCATGCCTGAAGCAGGCCATGTGCTTCTCTTTGGCGCGTCTCCCCCTCTTAAAGGAGGATCGGCCAGAATGTTTAGACAAAGAAGGACCGTACTGTCAAGGGTGCCCTCACGACCCTGGTTTTCTGTCAGGGTACAGAACTGTATTGGCTTTTGCCGTGAGCAGAGATACGCTACAGTTTTAGAAAGCAACTCGTGTCGATTTTATTTAAAAAGTCCGACTGCTATCCAGATCCTGATATCGAACTTTTTCTTGCATTACAATACTATGATTATTCCACCGCATATTCTTTCCAGCACGAGCTTCTTATTCACACACCTATTTCTCTCCCATTTACAGATGGCGCATAGATCGAGACTATCGCATTTACATACATTCCAACAGTTATATTACAAGTTGCACTATGGCCAGGGAATTTCAATTTTAATGAAAAAAAAATAAAAAAATAAAATATTTGAACCGTTCGTCTTCCGTTTTCCGCGTCTGCAAAGAAATGTAAAGAACGGTCGTCCCGTTCGGTTGAATGCGTCACTCCGGGGCCGAGCGAGGCGCATAAAACGCGGTGGTATTGATCGAGCGGGTCCGCTTTAAATAACGCACCGTCGTTCGCCGCTGCGTCGATTGTCGGCGCGTAATTTAGTAATGCGTTTTTTTGTCTGTCACGTGAACGGCGATAGCGAACGGAGTGTCGTGCCGTCCGTCGGTCATTAGTCATCGACGGCAAAGAGAGGCGGGCTGCTTCCTCGCGCCCGATCGAAAAATCGAGATAAACCCTGACAGTTTAATCAAACATTATGTTTTCATTCCGCACGCCCGCGGCGTAACTCGGCCGCGCGCGCGCGCGCCTCTGATTGCATGACCGTAATTTATCTTAAATGCTCGCTCGTGACGAGTAACACCGGCGCGAACCGCGCCGCGCCATTTGTTACCATTATCCCGTTTACCGGCCGAAAGGGAAAAGAACAGCATTTTTCTTCCACACACGACTTCCTTTTTACTTCTGCGCGCCTTTTCAAACAAATTTCAAACGACATCCGTTTCCAGTTTCCGCTTTTAATCGTGCAACTTCGGTGGCGAGAAAAGGTCAGGTTTGGGGCGAGTATTGTACAAATATTTGGAAATTATTGGAAAAGGTTATGGGACGTGTGATTCGAATGAAACAATCATTACTGGTAGAATGTACTTTTATTCGATAATACGTAAAAGGTATATGTTAGAGTTTGTTAAAACAAGTGTATGGCAAAACATACGAACACGAGCGAATTCGAGAAGACGTGCTTTTTCTATCTCTAAGCTACCGTGTTTACGGTTTACATGTATCGGTTCAAGTATTGTCCTCGTGATAATCAGTCGCGTTATACCGAATACAATACGTTTCAAAAAGACGTTACAAAGAGTACAGTGTGGTTTCATTCTTTGATATCCACCTATCCACTGCATATAAGCCTCAACAGAGTTCCGTTCTGTTCTCTAAGAGATCTGTTACTAGACTGTGACTTCACCCACAGAAGAAAGGCGAGAGCTTCTTATCTTTCTATAATAGACACCATGAGTTCGTAGAACCCATGGCCAAAACTCCAGACACATACAATCGTCACTGGAGATGATTTTTGTAACAACGGTGAGACGGTTAGGAAATCCAACAGAAATAATCAATTTCTTGCTACGTGAATATCGTATATTTAATTAAACTTGAAAAATAATGGTTTCTATCCTTGAACAACCTAGATTCGAAGATTACAATCTTGAGATTAATTCCCAAAAAAGAAATTTGACTGCTTGATTCGCTTCAAGGAATTATACCAGATCGAAGTGATAAAATATTCGCATATTTCCACAGCTAGGCGTTTTTAAAGAGCCATGAATATTTAGAACACACAGTTCATGCTTCTTTAATCCATCCGAGACATCAAAGACACTATTTCCAGCACCACGTTAGTCGCTATAAATAAATCAACCTTCTGGAATATTTGAAATCACACCAAATCTCAACATAAACAGAAGTATCGGGTTAAGATCGCCCAACTTCCTCCGTCTTTCGATAGAAGTTTTAAAAAATGTTTCCGTGGGTTATCGAGTCTCTTTCGCGAATGCGTGGCCGGGCAAATGAAGCGTCGAATCACGTTCCCGGGTATTACTCGCGAATATCGGATGTTGATCAATGATGCATACGCGGACAATTATTTTAGCAGGCGATACGGTCGAAAATTGAATCGAGGACCGAAATAAAATTTTAACAGCCGGTCGAATACACATCGTTGCAACGGGCCAAACGAAAGGAATCCCGCTAATAAACGTTCATCGATATTCAGCGGCGCATTTTTCCGCAATTATTGCGCTCGAGCGTCCCCGACGCGCGATTCGAATCGAGAATATTAAATATCCCCACGGGTTCGAGCTCTCGCATAAACATCGGTAATTAGTTTTCCTTGGGTAAAACGATTTTATCGCGATTTTGGAGCTCGCCCCGTCGGCCGAATTTCCTTTCTTCGGATTCAGTTCGCTCTGGGCGGAGAATTAGCGTCGACAGTGGCGGTTTTTCATTAACGGAGACACCCCCGTCTTCTGTTCTCCCCTTTGGGAGGTGTCAGGGACGGGAAACGCTGAATTTCATCGAGAGAAATCGATCGTTTTTCGCGAAGACCGGAAACACGGAAACTTGTCCACTTTGATTACTTTTCTCGTCGCGGAGTTTGGGCTGTGAGAAACACAGGATCGTGGTCGTATTTACTTTCACGAGCTATAGTTTATTACAAGATTGTTGGGGTGTTGAATAATTCCACTTGCACACATAACTCAATATATATTTAGTTATCACACATAATACAGATATATAATAAGCATAAAAAATACAAACTGAAATAAGCACGACTACATGGCGCATACTAAGATGGCGCTGCGGTGGGACGAGCAAACCCCCTTCAAAGATTGTTGAAAATATTTCATTCTGGATAATTTTCACTGTGCAGAAATTACTCTTATTACCAGTAAAGAAATCTCTGATTATTTTTCATTTCACGTACAAGGATATTGATTTCTGACGAGGAATAATTTTTCATCCGACAGATTTCATTGTCATCGTGATTGAAAAATCTGCCCCCGTACGTGGAATTAATACAATTTTAGGTTTAAATCTGTTACGATCGTGGTTTTGATCAGGAGAATCTGGAGGTGGAGGCGTCTTCGTTTTAAATACGCGAAATTACGGTTCGTTATCGCGAGGAATTGGGGGAAAAATCGACGATATCCAAGCACCGGCGACAATGGCGACTCGCAATCAGTGGAACGAGTCCGTCGCTGGTCCGGCAGATTAACGACCACGATAGTTTCCGGCGGCGGAAGATCGATGGCCCACTCCTGTCCATCAAATCGGAAAAAAGACATGCAGAAAAACTGCTGGAAAATGAAAAAGAAGAGATCGAATCCAGAGAAACGGCCATAATGTTCAGTCACGCGCGACACGTGTCCGTCGTTGTCTGTTTTTCTTTTTTCTCCCTCGAGTTAACTCCTCGACGTTTTCGTCGTTTTGCTCGCCGGACGCTAAAAGCGGCTGCACGAAAGCGCCCACGTAGGTGGATTCGATCGCTGATAAGATTTCCGATGACGTTGTTGCCGCCACAGAGGGTGAAATTGCTATAATAGCAGGGCCACATGCGACTTGAACCAGTCATCGACGACAAAAAGTCCTTGGAAAGATCGAGCAAAAATACGATGAATTTTTCGTTGTCCCAAGAATTTCAATTTTAAAATGATAAAGCTCATAAAGCTTTTCGATTACGTTGTTGCCGCCACAGAGGGTGAAATTGCTATAATAGGAGGGCCACATGCGACTTGAACCAGTCATCGACGACAAAAAGTCCTTGGAAAGATCGAGCAAAAATACGATGAATTTTTCGTTGTCCCAAGAATTTCAATTTTAAAATGATAAAGCTCATAAAGCTTTTCGATTACGTTGTTGCCGCCACAGAGGGTGAAATTGCTATAATAGGAGGGCCACATGCGACTTGAACCAGTCATCGACGACAAAAAGTCCTTGGAAAGATCGAGCAAAAATACGATGAATTTTTCGTTGTCCCAAGAATTTCAATTTTAAAATGATAAAGCTCATAAAGCTTTTCGATTACGTTGTTGCCGCCACAGAGGGTGAAATTGCTATAATAGGAGGGCCACATGCGACTTGAACCAGTCATCGACGACAAAAAGTCCTTGGAAAGATCGAGCAAAAATACGATGAATTTTTCGTTGTCCCAAGAATTTCAATTTTAAAATGATAAAGCTCATAAAGCTTTTCGATTACGTTGTTGCCGCCACAGAGGGTGAAATTGCTATAATAGGAGGGCCACATGCGACTTGAACCAGTCATCGACGACAAAAAGTTCTTGGAAAGATCGAGCAAACATACGATCAATTTTTCGTTGTCCCCAGAATTTCAATTTTAAAATGACAAAGCTCGTAAAGCTTTCCGATGACGTTGTTGTCGCCACAGAGGGTGAAATTGCTATAATAGGAGGGCCACATGCGACTTGAACCAGTCATCGACGACAAAAAGTCCTTGGAAAGATCGAGCAAAAATACGATCAATTTTTCGTTGTCCTCAGAATTTCAATTTTAAAATGATAAACCTCACAAAGCTCGTTTCTATTTTTTCTGTTTTTGTACTCGTTGCAAAAATTCACTTTTTAATATTCCTTTTTCATTATAGCCCCGGTCATATCGCAAACCTATGCAATTTTTCGGTTTCTGGTTAATAGAAGTTTAAAAATCGGAAACACCTGGGGCGATATTTTCCATCGAAAATATTTCCCTTCGCATATTTCATCACTAAAAAAAATATTTCTTCGTGGAAAAACGTATGCTCCCCAGAAATATTGATTAATAGAAGTGCTACGTATTGGGGAGTTATTAAAACCAGTATTTTATGATAAAATTCTTGGGAAACGTGCATTCCCACAGCTGGGTAATCAAACTGTAGTTTCAAATTATTATAAGTATTTCTCTTTTTTGTTCGAAGGTAAACGAAATTAATTTGCATTAGTCATCGGGGGAAAGATTCTTAAGTACCACCCACGTTTTAATTTAACAAAAAGGAGCAGTAGATTTCAAAGTTTTCGTTTGAACAGAATCGTGTAGTATTCCGAATCAACGCAAATCGATCGTCGATCGGCAAAATTAAAAGGACATCGGATTACCAGGCGGCAACTGTGTCCCGGCAGTCTGTTCGTTTTCACAGCTGCGATTGGTAACGAAACGAGCGCGGAGATTACCAACGGCGTGCGTTTCGATTCTGAACGGGATCGAATCGTTGCTTGGAGTGACACTCTGATTCACTTTCTTTTTTAATGAATTCGAAAATTGGAAAACCGCCCGTACGATTCATATCGACGGCAGTCAATTTCAACTGTCCGCGCGAACGAAATCGTACAAGCTACTTTTGTGGATTTAAGTCCTATCGGGTGCCAAATTTTTATAGCTCTTGTCGAATAAAAAATTGGTTATCGAAGTTTAACGTACGTGTAGAAATTTCTCTGTTCTTCAGGGTGAGATTTTTCAGAATGTTTTAAAATAATCTGGGGTGATTGAAGTTGACCACTGTGTAACACGGAAATTTCGGGGTTTCGTGTTCGACTGGTCGCGAGATACTCGAACGAAGCTCGTTGACAGGGGACGAACTCTTCGGGAACGCGATATCTCGCGACAAAGCGTTTGATATTCGTGGAAAAAAAAATTCCACGCGTTACATGCTTCGAGGACCGACACTGGAATCGCTCGTCGAGCCCTCCTATAATCCGATACTCGAACAATTTGGCGATTCAAGTGTTCGATAAATGTAATTTAAATACCATTTGCCGAGCATTCAACTGGTCGAATGGCTCCACTCATATTTTACGATTAATTTGTACACAATTCGATTGATTTAATCTACGAGGACCAGCCCTCTCGCTGGCGAACAAAAACAATCGCAAAAAGTATGCGAACTATTCGATCGAAAACTGAAGAATTTGTTGCAAACGAATTAGTGGAATTCAAAGACGATCGTTGAAAAACAATATTGCAATAATTTACAATTTCTATATTGCCTACAAAAAATGATCCACCGTTCAACGATCCAGAATAACGGAGAGAGCGTGGTTTTTCTCGGCTGAAACAACGTTTTCTTTTTTTTTCCTAAAACGAAAAATCATCCGTAACATGATCAAGCCGTGAAAAATTCGCGCATCGGGTCTGCTCGCGTTCGCGCGCGCGATAAATAAGCGAACAAGCCAGACGCTTGTTTTTCTTGGCTGCTCGTTAAAAACGTGAGCACCCTTGATAATTAAACTGTTGCTTTGCGCGCGGAGCTAATTAGCGACGCGGCACAAATAGAGTCGAACAAAAAGTACCGCCGCCTTCGAGAATGTCCGATACCAGTCCTCCTCGCGCACTCGTAAACTATCATAATTCCTATTCCATTTTTTCATATTCCTGTTACCATTGTTCGCTGCTTCCAAAATTAACGTTACGATTTTTATTCATTCGAGGACTTTGGTCGGCAAATAAAACCAAATGCACCAAGCAGAGGGAAACTAAACGTCCTGAACTAGCATAATTCTTATTCCAGTTTCTCTGTTATTTATTCTACGGCTTTGTTTAAGAAATAAAGTCCAATATACCACGCAGAGTGAATTTAATCGTTGAATACTTTGAAAATACGTTGAATAAATGAAAATTAACGTAATCATGTGGTCGATATACTGGGTGTTCGGCTGATTCGTGATTCTAGAGGCCAAAATAAGACAAAAATGAAGAATATCAATTTCGTGACTGAGGCTTCATTAAAAAGTTATTAAAAAAATTTCAAATCATTCTGAAAAAATTATTTTTGGTTGCAGGAGGCGATTACAATCATTTTTGGTTATTACATGTACCCCCGAAATCCTACTCACTTTCGAGAAAAAAATTCGAGTAGGTATTGAAATATTTAGACGAAATTAAAAAATTTCGAGTCACACTAAAAAAATTATATTTAGTTGCAGGGGTGAATTACAATCATTTTTGGTCATTAGACATAGTCCCGAAATCCTGTCCACTTTCGAGAAAAAAATTCGAGTAGGTATTGAAATTTTTAGACGAAATTAAAAAATTTCGAATCATACTAAAAAAATTATATTTAGTTGCAGGGGTCAATTACAATGAATTTTGGTCATTAGACATAGTCCCGAAATCCTACCCACTTTCGGGGAAAAAATTCGAAAAGTTGTGAAATTTTTCGATGAAATTAAAAAATCTCAAATCGTTCTAGAAAAATTATTTTCGTTTACAGGGGTCAATTACAATTATGTTTGGTCAATACACACACCCTCGAAATCCTATGCACTTTCGAGAAAAAAATTCCTGATTGAAAATATAGATGTGAACCCATATATGGTTTCTCGAAATTTCATGTTTAAGTTTAAAAAATCATAATTTCTGAACGGATTGAAGGAATTTAAAGTTTCAACAAGCAATCAACGCGTATTTTAGTGAAGAATATGTTGAAATTCTGAGAATCTTGGAAAATTTATTCCTCAAGCCCGTAAATTGAGAAATACCCTATATAAAAGTGGTCCAATTTTCACACGACCATAACTCCTATAATAGTGAATATATTTCAATGAAATTTATTTCCGAAGTAGAGCTCATGGATACCCACAAAAAAGTATTAGACAAAATTCCCGTACAATGTCAAACAAATGTATTAAAAATCAAAAACGAATTCTTATGAAAAATCGACAGGGGGTAGGTGCCTAAATTTTTCGGCGAAAATGAAAAATTTCAAATCATTCTGAAAAAATTATTTTTAGTTGAGGGGGTTAATTACAATCATTTTTGGTGAATAGACATACCCTCGAAATCCTACCCACATTCAAGAAAAAAATTCGAGTAGATGTGAAATTCTTCGACAAAATTAAAAGTTTTCGAATCATTCTAAAAAAATTATATTTAGTTGCAGGGGTCAATTACAATCATTTTTGGTCATTACACGTACCCCCAAAATCCTACTCACTTTCGAGAAAAAAATTCGAGTAGGTATTGAAATTTGTCGACAAAATTAAAAAATTTCTAATCGTTTTGAAAAAATTATTCTTAGTTGAGGGGGTCAATTACAATCATTTTTGGTCATTAGACATAGTTCTGAAATCCTATCCACTTTCTAGAAAAAAATTCAGTACGGGCGGAACTTTAAATATTAATAACTTTTTAACGAAGCCTCCATCAACAAATTAGTATTCTTGATTTTCGTCTTATTTTGGCCTCTAGAATCTCCCGTTAAATTTTTTCCAGGGGTTGTCGAACACCCTGTATAAGTTTGTCGAGTTTGAATTCTTTCGAAAAGTTTGCAAACCGCTGACCCACGCTCCGGAGGGTCGGCGATCGCTGATGCGAGAGGATAGACGGCAATTATTGCTCGCAGGGCTCGCGGTCGTTGTTGCCAAGTTTGACAAAGTTTGCATCGCGCGAATCCGGGACCGGATGTGGGCTCTAGGGCCGCGGAGGGCTCGTTCGAGACGAAGAGTCGCAGCGGGAGCGGTGTTTCGCGTCGGAGTTTCTCCGCGTTGCTCAACATCCATGTTGGGGCAACTCGACTGCCGCGTCACGACAGACTTCGCGCAGTACTGATGCATAATATTATTCCTGCGTATCGAGGAACAGTTCACGAACCAACCGCAGAACAGCCCCAAACCTCGAGAAACACGCCTGAAAATCCTTGTCTCGAGAAAAAACCACACAATTTCTATTTCCATCGACTTGGAATTATTACCCAGGCGCGAGAATATTTTATTTCACAGAAACATTTCATTAGAAACTGAAACATTTCGATTCTTAGAACTCGCGCCGACCTTAAATAAAGTTAATATTGTATGAAACGTATGTAGGTCGCCCAGGAGCCATTAATCTTGAAATACCACGAATATTATTAACCTTGTTGGGATAGGTTGTTGTAGGAACTACATTTCTTGTGGGGTGACAAATCTTTCTTTATTTTTGATGTTTTCGGTTAGAGCGCGCAAAACCAAGTGTAGTTATTTCTCGCTCGTCTCCGTGTCGACCCCTCGGTTGCACTGGCAAAATTGTTAAACAACCCTGATTGGTTAACCCCACGCGTTGGGCCTTTCCAATCAGGGCCGTTTATTTTTCCCAAATCACCGCCTATTTCTTACGCCCACGGCGTGCTTGTTTTCGAAACGGCGTGGTGATTGAGGGGGACGACGTTGCGCCCTCACTGCAAGATTTCCTTCGGACCACCCGCGCTGGGCCCACTTGGCGAAACTCCGATGGGTAAGCGTCGAGTGTCCTCTGGAAATCCCTAATTTACGACGGTCTCTATTTGCTGTTGAGGGACTTAGGAAAAGAATTTACTAAACGCATTCGATACGCGAGTCTGGAAAATATCTTCCTCAAAAACAGCTTCGACGAACGAGAGTCGTAAATTACGTGGGCCGTTTGCACGAGAGAAAAACTTTCCCATGTGCGCACGACCGGTCGCTACAACCTCAACGCTGTGAACAGATTTCATGAAAATTGTAACGAATGAAATAAAACTCCCGTAATGGATTCAAACTCGATTTTACGGAAAACGGTGTGCGCCCCTCCCTCCGTATGAAAAGACGTTATTCTGCGTACTCGCTTCAATTATACCATTTAGCCCCGGAAACGGTTACCAGAACGAAGAAACTCGAATATATAATATTCCCTGGTTTTTTTAAATAAATGGAAACAAGCAAAGTTGCTACTTTTGTTCCGTTTTCTCTTTGTTAATAAAGCAGACTTGCCTCCTGCATTAATTTATTTCGTTTCGTAATTATTGAAAATATTTTCGCTTTGCTACACTAATTTTCGCGGTTGCGTTCCATTCTTATTTCGCTCGCGCCGCTAATCGTTTCGTTCCTCTTTCGCTGACGCCCCGAAAATCTCGCTCCGGCGAGCATGTATAATGGGTTAGGTCTGTCGAGTGGTATAAGCAAGTAGCACGAGGCGTGATATACTCAGACAGAGTGGGACGCTTTGCTCCGCCGAGAGTTGTTTATCCAGCTTGGATATCGCGACGTCGGGCCTCGCGAAATCGCCAGACAGTCGTCGAGTTTCCACGGGGGTGCGTCCTCTGCCACGAAACAATGTCCACAGCCCCCCACTGGGAGAGTTTGTTCGCGAAGAAGCGTCTCGTGGTCTCCGTTCAACGACGACGCGATTAAAGTCTCTAAGAAAGAGCAGATCGCGGCTGATTATTTTATTTCCGACGAAACAACATCGAAAACAACGGTATTCCAGGCAATAAAACGCCGGAATATTGGTAGAAATGGCCGACGTGTTATAAAATATTTAATGGAAGGTCCCGGAACGATGAAAATTTATTTCGTTTTTTTCCCCAGCCCGAACACATATTTGTTCGTTACGCGAGCGTAAAACAATTTCCTTCGCGATGTGTATTTCAATTATAAAAACATTCGGTGGAAAGAGTCTATTTTCCTTCAAATCGTACCGAGTTTTTTTATTTAAACAAAACAATTCACGGTGAATATATTTAAAAATAATAATTGGATTCTCGAACGGTGCTGGGCGCCAAAATGATGGACGCTCAGGATATAACGCTGGCAGCTATATCAATCAACGTTATTTTGTTTGTATGGTAAAGTACACGTGCGAAATTTCGGTTTGGAGCTTGGAAAATTCCTCGACGACGGAGACTCGTATTTCTCGTGTATCGCAACGTTCGATTATTCGTGTCTTCGTATTATCCAGTTATTAGACTTAATATTCCACGTAGCCAGGGATCCCCGGATCCGCCATTGTGCAGAAGTAGGTTAAAATCGAAGGCGGACAGGTTGAGTGCTTCCCTTGTAAGCTTCCTCGTCCATCAGCATTTAAGGATCTTATTTCGCGAACAACGAACTTTGTGCGTTCGTTGGCATAAACCAGGTCGTAAAGAAATCCTAATAGATTCAGAAACGGGGCTGCCTCTCTTAAAACCTTCAAAAAGGCTCGTGAAGATGTAACAAAAAGTTTTGGAGGAAGGAACGTGCGTCAGGGACGAGGGCTCTGCAACGAAACGCCTTCCAGTTCGCAGTAATCCGAGGGAAAGTATAGTTCGACTACTTCAATAAGATCCCTAGGCTCGTTTCGTGGCGTTACTTCGTTCAGAAAGTAACGGATGACTACAGGGCAGTCTAATCGCCTAATCTCTGCTAGCAGATGTCTAGAGGATGCAAATAACTGTGAAAATATTCCAGAAAGTAATTCGAGTAGATATTGAAATTTTTAGACGAAATTAAAAAATTTCGAATCATACTAAAAAAATTATATATAGATGCAGGGGTCAATTACAATCAATTTTGGTCATTACACATAGTCCCGAAATCCTACTCACTTTCGAGAAAAAAATTCGAGTAGGTATTGAAATTTTTAGATGAAATTAAAAAATTTCGAATCATACTAAGAAAATTATATTTAGTTGCGGGGGTTAATTACAAGCATTTTTGGTGAATACACATACCCCTGAATTCCTACCCACTTTCGAGAAAAAAATTCGAATAGATGTGAAATTCTTCGACAAAATTAAAAGTTTCCCAATCATTCTAAAAAAATTATATTTAGTTGCAGCGGTGAATTACAATCATTTTTGGTCATTAGACATAGTCCCGAATTCCTATCCACTTTTGAGAAAAAAATTCGAGTAGATGTGAAATTCTTCGACAAAATTAAAAGTTTTCGAATCATAATAAAAAAATTATATTTATTTGCAGGGGTGAATTACAAGCATTTTTGGTGAATAGACATACCCCTGAAATCCTACCCACTTTATAGAAAAAAATTCAATTCGGGCGGAACTTTAAAAGTTAATAACTTTTTAACGAACCCTCCATCGACAAATTAGTATTCTTCATTTTCGTCTTATTTTAGCCTCTAATCGCCTAATCTCTGCTAGCAGTTGTCTCGAGGATGCAAATAACTGTGAAAATATTCTAGAAAGTAATTCGTTCCACTTGTGTTTGCATCCAAGAGAAAGAAGGAAGACTTCGTAATAAAATACGGATAAATTAATGTGAAAAATACGACGTAACGTTTGCTAATTAGCCAGCCTGTAGGCCTAAAGGATGATTTAATCGGCCAGTCTTATCCCCGTTATCCTATTTCCAACGCTCGGGCCAGTATCTCCGGGATCTTGTTAAACTTGTTGAGCTATAGAGTCGGACGGTCCGTCTTTAATTAATTCCGTCAGAATGGCGGGGGTTTGTGCACGCGATACGACGCGGAGCGTCCCGATGAAACAATGCCTCGAAAGACAACATCTCCGCTACCGTCCGTAGCATTCGCGATACTCAACGACGCAACGAAGAACGGGCTTACCTTCCACTCGTAATTGCAGCTATTTCATCATTTCATCGTCCTTTCGCCCTTCTAATTGTCTCCGTTCTCTCGTCCCGACGTCTTCGAGGACATCAACCGGGACTTTGGAGCACCCCCACCCACCACCCCCCAGCCTCGTTCCAAACCGTTATTCAACCGATCGTTGTTTAACGCCCGGCGCCATTATCGCGCGTCGAGGAATTCGCGCTCGAACACGCTGCAGAACATTCCGCGCTGGAAAAGTATCGCACGTAATAAAACAAAAATTGTACACCCGCGTGTAATTAAACTCGCGGGTCGAACGATCGAACGTATCGAGTGGTGGGATTGTTTTTATATTTTTATTTCACCCGTCGATTTATAGCGTATCCGAGCCACGCTGAAAGTATCGACTAGGAAATTCGCGAAAATTAGATACATTGTTTTTTTTTTTGGTGCAATGAAGCTTTGTGTGATCGAATTACAGCCAGGTATGGTTTTGAATTTTGTTAAATTGTTTGGTATCGTTGATCTGTTAATGTCTGGCCATTATTCGTTATTTCTACTTAACTCGGTGTTAGGCTTTGCAACAAAATTTTGACGGTATATTTTACGTTCTTAAGTAGTAAAATTATAGTTAATCCTTATGTACATTCGCGTAGAAGATATTTAATGCCAATATGGCTTAGAAACTTCGATGCAAGTAGAAATAACGACCGATGGTCAGGCACGGTATTTAAAAAATACTTTCTCTCGGAGAACGGAGCCTCGTTGGAACAAATTTTCGTCGTGTTTTTTAAACAAGGAGTCATTGTAAATGTTACTAACAATTACACGAGAATCTGGGGTTAGTAATTTTCGAATTTTTGACTGTTTTGGTTAATTTCCCAAGCAATTTCCGGCCCCAGCGTCTCAGTTTTCGCAATTTCGTGTTTTCGCGAACTTCTTGCTCGAAAGCAACTCCTTTCCTCGACTCTCGACTCCGGTACCGCGCGCCCCGGGTGTTTGACCGCTCGAGGATTTCCTCCGCGTAACTTGAGCACGAAACCTCAGCATTAGCGCGACTCGCGAGAAACGCCGGCCCCGTGAATCTTCCCGTTTACGGAACTGGAGCTTCTTAGCCCACCCTCCGCGAGTCGAGGGTCTCTCGGGGTGTCGAAAAATGTGGGAATCCGTGTGTTCCGTGGCCTCGCGCACGCCAAGATCGCCTAATTTCCACCCCGGGGAGTTTAAGAACGTTCGAAACTAGAACAACAAATTTTATACTTCCAGAACAATTATCACTAGATGAGAAATTTTGATTCTTGAGAAACTAGAAAATGCACTTGATATGCAAAAATTTGCAGAGATAACTCTTTACAAAGCTTCATTAATTCTATTAACACTAAACCTATCGAATGTTTGAACACTTTATATTTGAACTGAACAAAATTTGGTATCAAGTTCTGCTTAGCTTCCCTTATCAATAGGAAATATATAGCAAAGATTCAGTTTCCACTGCTTTAGAACAGTCTCACAACGCCTATTAAAATAGTAAAACTTTAGAAGCGTGCAGTTCCGAAACTACTAGTGTTTTATTAATTATTAAGCCACCATGGGAAGCGGTAAACCTTCCCCTTTAAAATGGCTTTTGGTTTTTGACGAGCCGACTTTTCGTTTTCGAGATATCGTAATTTATATAAAAGGCAATTTCTCAATCTTTCTGTCCGTCGCGTGTACAATAGCCTATTAAAAATAGTTAAACTTTAGACGCGTGCAGTTCCGAATCTACTAGAGTTTTATTAATTATTAAGCCACCATTGGAAGCGGTAAACCTTCCCCTTTAAAATGGCTTTTGGTTTTTGGAGATCCGACTTTCCGTTTCGGAGATATCGTAATTTATGTAAATGGTAATTTTTTTATCTCTGTCTTCGTCTGACGCGTCGCGTCGGACCTCCTTGTCGCACGTGCGTGGTGCTGACCTAGCTCGCGTACGTGACTGTCGTGACCTACTTCCGCGTAGTATTTCCAAGAATTTACTACGCACTGTTTACTATTGTCGCGCGCGAGATCAATGGACTCGCGCGAGCGCAACTACGAAACGTAAACAAACCCTATCTCCCAAACTAGCCACCGCAGCGACTCGAAACTAAAATCGCTATATCTCCGGAACTAATCACGTTATCGACTTGCACAAACGCTCATTTTAAAGGGCATTTCATCCCCTATCAGATGCCCATATGAAATATTATTTTTTATGCTGCCTTTTATGTTTAATTTAACATTTACTTTGACTCTACGTACCCAAAGTCGTTTCTGCAACTCCTATTGATTAAACGACTGGTATACGGTACAACTGGACCATAAATTGTTTATTAATTAATTTAAATACATGATTTTTGCATAATTACTAGCCAGCACTTTTTCTTAAATAGTTGTTTTCTCTAGAACTGACTACGGTATCGACTTGGAACAAAATTCGTTTTCAAGGGCCTTTTATCTTCTATTCGATGAAAATTAAAAAATTGTTTAACATGAAAGAGAAGGATATCTTACGAATAAACATGAAAACACAACAACAAAAATTAGAATTACGTTGCCTCGTGAAAGAGAAAAAGAAATACTGGTCGTTTGACCGGTCATGGTTGTTTCTTGAGTTCAGAACAAATTATTTTTTTAGAAGCGTGCTCTCGTGAGATGATCTTTCAATTCTAATTATATAGTGTAATAATCAGTTTCGAGGGCATATTATTAATATAAATGAATGCTCGTAGGAAAGAATGATACAGATTTTGTTCTTCGTGAACATCGAGCGAGATCTCGTGACATTGCACGTTACGTTTACCTTGTCTTGGCGTATCACGAATATTAATTAGAACGAGAGAAACATCGGGAACGTCGTCGTAACGTCGCGACGAGGTTGTTCGGGACGTCGTCGACGTTGTTCGTTAGGAGAATACCTCCGACGGTCTGGTCCTACCATAATTTTCATTGATCTTTACGGAGATGGCGGAACACGGCCACGGCGTAAGTCAGCTCTTTCGCGAGGCAAACGACGCGTAACCCCCCGCGTTATTGTATCAAGTTACACCTCCGCGGCCGTAAAGCGTGCCGTAGCGAGTGCAACGGCAATTGTTAGAACATAGCACACGCCGGAGAACACACGGCCGACGGTGTAAGGGAGCGTACCACGAACATTCGGGACCGTAGTAAAAGTTTGTGGTAAATGTTATTGCAGTCTAGCCGCGGCGGTACGCTCTTTCGAGTAACTCTAAGCGTATAAACATTACCACAATCTGTTACCGCAATCGAGCGCTAACCATAGGGGAACCAGAAGTCACGGTCAAGTCGAGGAGACGCTCCAGGTGCATCCGGTGGAAATAAAAGTCGCTCGAGACCATCGCGTACCGATGATATTTTCCCCATCGAACCGTCTTATCGCGGCTACGGTCGCACACGCTATCAGGACGCACTAGTTTCGAACCTTTTTTCAATCTGGAGAATCGTTTAAAAGACTCCTAATCGTCCTATCATATCATCCCTAACTTTATTCGACAAATGTGTGCTTGAAAGTCTGAAAGGTCGATTTCACATTTGTTCGTTGTAATATTCTAACCCTTTGCACTCGACTGTCTCCTCTGAAGGGACATCCAGCAAAGAATTTCGATGTACCCTCTGAGGGAAAACAACGATATTATTGTTTTAAAGTGATTATTTAGGACAAAATCTATTTCGTAAGAAAGTGTGTTTGATTTAGTAATAGGTGGTCGAGGAAATGAAGTTCTACAACGATCTTTGATTTATTTACAACCTACGATATTGTTTCAAGAAAATTATTGACGAAATAATTCGAACAGAAGTCAGCTGTGACTCGTTTAAAAAATGGAATGTCGAGGGTGGTGGATTGTTTAGATCAGCCGCGTTCATCAAAGGGAAAATTTGGCGTGTTTTTTTACCGGGTTACCGTGTTTCTTTGGAGCATCGAGCCATCGTTTTCCCCCAAACGAGCGTAAACGCGGAGAATTTCCGCGTAAACCGGAACATCGGTCTATCGTTTCGGGATTTACGACACGGTCGAACGCATACGCGTGTGTACCGAAACGGGCAGCCGAGTCGCCATCAGCAGTTCAGGGCTATATGAAACCCTGACGTGGCTGCCAGGGTTGTAATTGTCGCCCTTTGTCCGTCATACGAGCTCACAGACCCCCGCGATGGCGGCGAACCACAAGCTTTCCGGTCCTCGCTGAACTGCGCCCTGCATTATCGCATCAGGTGCTTAATCCTTGGTTTATCATCCACCGATTACGGGACCGTAAAACGTCACTTTCCCGTGATTACCGTTTGCTTGCCTTTCCCTGTTCTTACGCCGCGAATTATGGCCCTCGACACTACCCGTTTAGGGCTAATAACGCACGCGACATCGTTAATGAACTATCCTAGCTACTCTCGTTCCTCCACCTTTTGAATTCTATAATTAATTCTTTCTATTTTTCAGATTTCGTTGACACTGTTGGAACGATGGTCCACAATTATATCTATCGTTAACAGGCCATATTTATATTAACACATTGACTGCCATGTCGTCCATACATGGGTGACAGGATTTTTTACTATGTAACCAAAACAATTAATTTTCAGGTCGAAATGTAAAATGAAGTAAATTTGAATAGTACTCATGAATTTTAGTTAGCTCCCGAAAATAAATACTGGTATCAGTTTTAATTTATGTACTTTGCAATTGTCTAAAATCAATGTTTTTTGTCTCATAAAAAATTGAACGGTTTTGGTTTGGCAGTCAACGTGTTAATAGAATGAATGAAATGGGAGCTTCGTAAATACAATAATTCGTATTCTACTTTATTTCTGATATTTTTGCATATAGAATGCATTCTGTAGTTTTTCGAGAATTAAAATTTCCCCTGAATATGAAGTATGCCTCGTTTTTGGAATTGTTTTGGACGTAACCAGGATCGAGTCGACGATTTTCTGTACCGCGTTTCCGTTCGCGTTGTTATAACTAATAGATTGGATAGTGGGCGGCCCAGTCGCGACACCCCAGTCGGACAATTTCTTTCCTCGCGGCTTTTGTTTCCCCTTTGCCTCGGTTCTCGAGCGTTCCGCCATTTAAGCGGTTCTTTGTGGCCGAGGGGCTCGAGCAGTCGAGCCGCTGAAGAGCGGTTTCCTGCTGCGCTCGGTATTTTCCCCGGGAATCGAGAGGAATTTCCTGGTCCACGGCGATTCCTTCGAACGGGTCTCTCGTATCGCGGTCGAAATTGCAACGGTGGTGAGTTACGTGTTCGTAACGGGGGAGCCTCGCCCGTGGAAACGTAAGCAACCACCGAGACGCGAGACCCGCGTTTTTCAACCGTGTTCTACACATAAATACGTCGATGGAAGCCGTCTACCAAATGTTGCAGGTGTTATGAAAACCCGTAAACCTGTCAAAGTTCAACGATCGATATTAGAACCACTGTTCGAACGATTTCCTAGCTGTTGAACTTCTTGGGCGAGATACACTGTTCTGAGACTATGCGCATTCTACAGTTAGTGGGTATGCTGAAGGAGCTCTTTTCTAGATTCTCTATGGTTTTAATACTGAAACGAACTGTTTACGATGATAATCTTCACTTTTAACATTACATGTGGGAGAAGTCAATATCCTCGTTACCTTAGGATATTTTAGACGATGGAGAGACTCGGGAGGATAGAGTTCTAGAATTTTTGGAGAAGAAAGTAGGGTGAAAGTGACAGTCGAGGTCGATGCAAGGGGTGACGAGTGCCTAGGTTGCAAAACATGCTGCTATTTTCTAAATTTGGAAAGGTTCCCAGTGGCCAAATGTATACTAACCTTATACAAATTATACCATGGATCTTGGGGTTGGAATACGTAGCGACTGAACGCTGGTCTCCGCAGCAAATATAGCAAGAAAAGTTTAAATTCCCACGAAAGATGGCGTCAGTCGTTGACCAAAGTTCTCGAGGGGGATTGTGTAACGGGAATCACGCTTTGTGCGGACGGGCGACTTCGAAACACTTGGTCGTGGAAGGCGGTGAACCGATCGCGAAGTCTGTTCCACGAGTGGACGAGAATTTCATCCTCGATGTACCGGTGAAATTTCGCGGAAACTGTAGTCCAGACTACGGGGACACTTGCTACGGCGGTTAGCCTGCAGCTTCTATTTGCATAAACTCGGTAAGGTCAGAATATTAACCCCCCACGCGATTCGACGCGTGACTTGTTACGGTTACGTGGCTCGTTGACCACGCTTGTTTCCCTTATTTATTCGTTTAACGACACTATCGCGATCGTTAACCCGTGCACGTTCTTCGAATTAGCGTTCGTAAACAAACAAAACAACGTGGTGCCTTATTGCTGTCGCGTAGCAATGTGTTGCACACCCTTTCCCTATGATACCTTTTTCGGGAAACTTGCGACTGGAGTCTGTGTCGAAAATAAATCGAATGGAATTCGATGCTCAATCTTAACTGAATTATTTTAATTAATAGATTATCCTGCGCGTTTCTTTTATTTTTCGCGGGTCTCGCGTGGTAGAAATAAATCGAATTAAAATTCCCCGGTTCGAATAAAACTGATTATTCTCGCGAACAATGGGGTCTCGTCGAGACAGTCGCAGGTGGTCGACGGGCGTCGCGGCGGCGTGTTGCGTTCCGTGACGCGTGGAACGCGTCCCGCTGTTTTTTCGCACCGTCGAAGTTACGACAACAACGTTCGCCGGAAACCCAGCCGTTTTGGGGTTCCGTTCGGCCTGGCGATCGCCATTTCTCGTTATCGAAATCCTCTGAAAATCGTCGATCCGCGAATATCCATTTTTTGAACCGTTTCCATATTTGGCGATCGAGCGGAACGAGACGCGTCGACGTCGATTTTAATGGCTCACGTTTTCGGCCCTTCTAGCCCAGATTTTCGATCGTCGTAGCGAACTTTACGTTGCGCCTCTCTTGTTAAATTTCCGGTCGCGTCAAACGATCCTAAAATTCCCTTTGATAGCGAAACGCCGAAATGTCGTGCTTTGCGCCTTCGACGCGCTCCGGCGAGATCATTCTCGCCCGAATATTTTCGCTAACGCGCGTGAAACCGACGGAAAAATAAACGATGACGTCGGAATATCGAGAAGACGTGAATATTCAGAGCACCTCCTCCCCTCCCCCCGGTGGATTTGCGGGCGACAAAAGATCCGTCGATACGATTTGTCGCGATCGATCGTCGTGAAGTTTTCGAAGCTTTTCTCGTAAGAGAATTTTCAATTTTGTCGAAACGCGGATAACGTCCGTTTCGATTAATACATCGATTCGTTTTGTTTCCAAATGTTTTGGGAAATAATTTACGGGCAGTCCGTCGGTCCATTTAAATTCCTGTTAAGTTAATTGGAGTACCGGAACAGCTCCACGGATTCGGTCACCTATTTTCACGAATTTCGACTAGTTCGGTTCGACACACGTGATAACGGAGTAGTAAATTTCTATTCGCGGTTGCATCTATAAACAAGCTCGCGCTTAATCCATCTTGTTCCACGGTTGCCGGGAATTCGTGTTTTCATTAATTAGAAGAGCTTTGCGCGTGTGTGCGTTCGACATCGTGGCCGACATATTCTTAATTAGCACGATAAAGGAATCGAGTGCTAAAAAATTTCTGTAACTTTCTCGAACAAACGAGATGGAAGCTTACTTGTCGGTGACTGTGTGTGATAATTATCATTAGTGACGGAGCAACACGCTCTGGACATGCACATTACGATGATAAATAAGAATCAATCGAACCCCTTGACTGTACGATTTACTTAAGGACTTACTCGTTTCCGGAATTCTCGTATCGTGAGCGACTAGAAGCTGGGCCGCGAGCGAGGCCCGATGTCCGGAAGTACTCTCAGCTACGCACTCGTATCTCCCACTGTCCTCAGGCTTCGCGGAGGATATCACAACTTTCGATCTCCGCCTGCAAGCAGATAACGATTTCGTCAAATTTCAAATCGCAACGATGCTTAACTTCAGTCCCCAATCGAGACAATTGCGTAAACACTTCAACGATAAATAAGAAATAAGGATTCTAATCATTCTTCTGAAACTTAAAGAACCTCGAAATTCTCAAATTAGTGGAACAAGCATTTAAATATGAGAATTAAGATACCAGTAAACAAAAGAAAAGAAAGATCACAATCTGCCCCCCTTCTGATAGAAAGAAATAGCCAAAAATTGGGGTCTGTTTCGATTCGACCATTGCATAGGGTTATTTTTATTTGATTTAGCGGTGTCATTATGTATATTAACACTAGATTGCCCAAGAAAGTTATTTTGACTGCTTTTTAATTTCAATTAGAAAAACAATTATGTATATGACACAATTTCTTAGAATTTTGTGACTTTGTGTACAACATATAAATGCGTTTATTAATCATTGTAGTTACCTATATTGTCCAAAAGCAGAAATTTTGACTGCTTGGGAAATTTTAAATAATCAAAAGACTCTTATTATTGAATCGAGTAAATTTCTTATATGACCAGTTCGGCTGTGCATTGAAATAACACTTTTCATTTTTTCTTTTTTCGATTACCGACACATGATAATTATCATGTATATTAATGGGGCACGTTTTCGCGGGAGACAATCGTCCACGGAGCATAATTTAAGTCGTAACGCGACCAAGATCGGATTAGCCCGTTTATTATCTTTTCGTCGAGTACACGGTTCTCGAGGCGGTTCGTGTACCCTCGTCCCGGGCGAAGATTTCGCAAAGTTCGGGCAAACAGGAAGTTTTGCCTGCGTTCCGAATACCCTACCCACGTCGCAGGTTTAGAACGGTCTGAAATTTCTGGACTTCTCTATCCGCGGACGGGAGGAGGAGGAGTGGGGCAAGGTTGGGAGAAATTCGTTTTTCCGTATGAAGAAGCCGGGAACTTCTGCGGGAGCTCTCCAGGAAGTTGCCCCCGAGACGACGGGGAAATTTAATAACTTTACGAACGCCGCGGATTACCGACAGCGAGATTCCGCCCCCGTAACGCAAATATCGATGACGATCGATGGGATGGCTGTCCCCCCCACGACTTCCAGTATATATTTTATCTCGAGCGTACGCTTACGGGCGATTATTTAACGTTAATTTCATTTGTTCGATCAATTCGTTGCGTGTTGACACTAGATTTTTAATTCCATCGAAACAGTTAAAAATCTCGTTCCCTTTATTTCACGAGTTATTTCGATTTAAATTAATTTTCGTTCGGTATCGAAGCTCCGGTGTTCCGCGAATTTTTACGTTTGCTTTTATCTCGTGTATCGTTCTTGAAAGATCGCTCGAACGCTTTAATTGAGAATCGTCGATTCGCCAGCGCGATAATTCGCAATCGATCTTGTTATTCTGTCATTTTGAACTGATTTTCGAGCCTGGTGCGCGCAATTTCGAAACCGAGATAGGATAAAACGAATGTCGACTAATTTCGAGCGTGTCGGAACGATGATTAAACACTGGAATCGCGAATCGTGATCGCGATTTTTGTATCCGTTGTCCATCGAATGCTCATAACAAATCTCTGACGTTTCAAGTACCCATAAATGCCCAAAAAATTAAATCAAGAGATAGTTTCACCGAACCCTCGACAACATCGATCGACTATCAGTAATTTACCAAGATTTTCACTAGCTTAAATTTCTACCGTAACTCTGACGTATTCTTGGCCCTCGAGTATTCCAAAATCGCATAAAGAAGCAGGTTCACCGAACCCTCGAGCTATAATAGATCCAGAAGTACGGTGAATGAGCCATTTTCGAATTGTCCATTACGCGAACACTGATCCCTCCCCGTTGAAACGGGATTCAAACGTGGTTTCCAACGGCATACACTTTTAATTCGCGTGCTCCGGTCAGATCGATGCGGCGCGAGAATTGAGACGTTCTCCATAATGGCGGAGGGCGCGAGTACCCTTTTCATAGGCGAAACCGGGCAGGGGCGAGGGGTTGAAGGTAATGAAAGCGAAGAGGAGGCATGGAATGCAATTTGCGCGGTCCAGGATTAAGTCCAAGTTTTTCTCTTTACGGCCCACCTTTACTCGCTTTTTATACGCTCTTAACCCCCCGGGAACTGTTCTCCACGCGTACGCGTGTTTACAGAAACCCGCGCCAACAGTCGATACATCGCGTAACCTCTCAAGCTTACCCTTTTCATTCGTTTTTCAAGCTCGTGTTTAAATATACAAGTAATCAACTTATTACTCATTAACGCTGGAACTATCTACGATTATGGTGCATTTATTTCTATCGAAGAAATTAAGTTATTTCGGGGGGAAATAGATCGAAAATATGGGATAATGATCTTTTCTCCGAGGATTCGGGTTAAGAAAACAGTGTGGAGGCATGGTATATTCGAATTAGGATCGCAAGTTTCCAGCGATGGCCAGCAGAGGGCTACGCTCGACTTTCACTTTTCTCGCAAGTACACGACCTATTCCTATATAACTTTTTATTTATATACGATTGACAGTACTCTCCACTATGGAACTAAAGCAATTCTCAAATTCAACGATATTGAAGAAAATTAATTCGAACAGACAAATTTCAAATCTCAAAGGGAGCGTAAATTCGACGGTGTATCGTATCAAGACCGTCCCCGCCTCTCCATTGCGAAGTTGAGAAATGGTACTAGTTTGAATAGTTTGACAATTTCTCGCCACAATAATAGACTATTTTACAGTTTAAAACTACAAACTGATAGAAGAACTGTCCCTCAGATCAAACATAAATCAAGGAACTTTCTCCGCAAAACTTGCACAGAAAACTTTAATGCAACCTGTACGAAGAAAAGATTTTCGCACCGTTTCGAAAGTAAACTAATTACGACTCCATAGTAGACTAATTTGGTTGATAAATGTTAAATTTTACGCGCCAACTTCGCAAAAAATGACGAATGGCCATCTCAGGTGTTCTGTTATTCGACAATTCCAGCTGGAATCGCAACTCGATCGCTGCTCGAACTGCCCCAGGTTCAAAGGAGGTCGAAATCATCCTGCCTATTACCGAAAAAGCCCCGGATTCCGTGGCCGTCGACTGAAAGCGAGCCGGGGAAACCGCATCCTCGAAAAAGGCGCGTAATCGCGAGCCACGCGCGCAGGAAACTTTGCCTAGGATTTTCCCGCGGGAAACGGTGATCCATCCAGAGAAGGAGTGGGGGGAGGAGGTTCTGGTCGTTAGAAAATCCTGCCGGATCGATCCCCTTTGCGTCAAAGGGTTCTGATAGAGGGAGCGGAACGGCCGCAAAAACGTAACGAGATGAAAGGAGAGCGCGAAAGACGGGCCGCGTTGGAATACATAAATAGAAATCTCGGTTTATCTCTCTCCATCGGGCTTCCAACGGTTCCCCTCTCCCCTCTGCGGCCTCCCCCCCCCCTCCCTCCAGGTCTATCCTCGTGCAAGCTTCTTCTCTCGCGCGGTGTCATATATACGCGAGCTAAGCGGAGAGCGCCGGTAGTCTAGACGGAGTGTCGATTTTTGCCGCGGCACCAAATTAGAAACCCCTGCAGGATCCATCGCGCGGTTCTCCGTCCTCCTCCTTACCCCCCCTCACTCGCCCCCCACCGTTGCAGACGTAGCCGCCTCTCTTTTTTACTCGTAACCCTGTCCATTCGTCCAACGTCTCTCTCTCTCACTCTCTCTTTGGACTCTTCCTCCTACGAGCGTGTTTTTCTCTCTCGTTGCGCGCGGTATCTACATACGTATCTCGTGAGAACGCGTGCATGCGAGATCGCTTTAAAGGGGATGAACAGACGGGATCTCCGCGAGAAGTCTCGCCTATCGTCGGTCCGCCACGACGTTAACCCTTTGCGCACCAAATTATATTTCAATTTTCTTGCTAGTAGCTCTTGTTTTCGCTCTCGATTCTGGTGGAACCGTCACGCGGGCCGATCAGGTCGCTGAAGGTTGTAAGTCTTCTCCCCACGAATCGAATGCGTCTCCACTACCCAACGCTTTTAAGTGTTGTTATTTGAAATTTACGTCAAGTAAAAAATAGGGCAATTGAAACGAATAGAGGAGCAAGCAAATTTAATTGAATATCTGTTTTATGTAAATTATTGTTGACAAAGGAGCTCCTCAGATAAAAACTGTTGTCGAGTCAAAGGGTTAACGCGTTACCGGTCCCGGGGAAATATTCCTGTTCGGGTAGGGTCCCGGAACGAGCGGGGAATGTTTTGTTTACTGGTCCACGTTTGTAGGAACGTAGATATTTCAGCTTGTTTACGCGTCCATTGCAAAATGTAACACTTCGTCTACCGTTGCACGTATATTCTACTTACGCGTGTTCAAAGAAGCGATTCGAACAGTTAATATTACTCGACCGTGAAAGCAACTGCAAATAATTATTCGTACACACGAAAGAGCAAAAGAAAGCTAAATGTAAATTAGTTCGTTGCCTTGTACACTTTCAGACGCGTAACCGCGAAAATGTTTGCTCGTATTAAACAATTCTTTGTACTCCACCGACACCGTAGATAGGTTCTAGTGTTCTTTAAATAAAATTTAAACTACAAGCAGGTATAAATTGTTGCAAAAAGAGGAGATTTTTTAACCCCTTAACGTTCATGCCTGAGTCTGCGTTGAAAAATAATATTTGTTTGATCCACTGGTTCAAGGGATGATAATGTTTGTTTTCCTTCGAATTATACGTTAGATACAACATTGTAATTAACAAAAATTGTATTTTTAGAAACAAATTCGATAAAGAAAACTGATCATTGTTGGTTGACTCGAAAAATATGAGCGTTAAGGGGTTAATAGTGGGTAATGAAAATTATTATTTCAGATAAATTGGAAAAAGAATTTAAAACACTTTCGAAAGAGTGTACGGTCTCGAGAGATGGAAAGAAGATATTTTTCCAGACGAAAGTTTCATTTCAAAAGTTAACACTTTGACTACCACGTCAGGATTTATATGGAACTCGAAAAATTAATTCTCAAGCTGAGATGTCGAAGGAAATAAATTTGGATAGAATTTGTGAATTTTATCGAGGTTTCGGAAATAAGTATTGAAAAAAATTTGAACTTGAAAACTTGAAAAATAAGGTGTACGATGAGCTTCCAATTACGATGAAAACTAACCCAGACCTAACCCAGACCTAACCCAGATCTAACCCAGACCTAACCCAGACCTAACACAGACCTAACCCAGACCTAACCCAGACCTAACACAGACCTAACCCAGACCTAACCCAGACCTAACCCAGACCTAAGCAGTGAACCATTATCAATCAGAAAATTGCATCGAAGTTGCCAACTCTTGTTAAAATATAAACAATCTCCCAATCTTCAAAGCCCATCGAACGTATAATATTCACAGTCGACAAATAAAGACAGCTTTTCTCATCGAACGAAGATGGAAGAATTTCTAATTTCCAGAGTTCGAAGGGGAAGTTCGTTGAAGTCTGAAAAGGGGGTGGGATGGTCTCGATTATGGGGTGGTCCGATATTCCACAAAGTGGTGCCACCGGGCGGGAAGATTAGGCGGTAACTCTGAAAGCTTAGCTCGGCCTTAGCGTTAAGAATGGATTTTACGATGATCCTAAGTGAATGCAGCCTCCGTCGACTTTCCGCGAGATAAGTGCGATCTTAGGGAGTAACTCTCCTAAGTTCCTGTTAACATTTCAATAACGCGACAGGTCTTACAGTGATTTACAATCGTCCTTCCATCGCGACGAAACTTTGCAACACCCGACGCCTTTCGTTTCTTCGTCCAAGCTCGAGAAGTCTGTCGGGGGAAATTGAAATTTAATCGATTCGACTGTAATTAGAATTAATGTAACAATTCATCAACGATTAACGAGCACTGGAGCAATAGTGGCTAGGCAGGCTCGAGGAAGAAGAGGATCTTTATGGTTCTGATCTTCTACCTGAAGTCTCTTCGGAAGATTTATTAATACTACTTCCAAAAAAGAAGAGATCTTCCTTGCACCTGTCCAGCCGCTATAACTCTCACTTATTTCTTGATGGATGACAGGTAGCTATTACCTCGAATTTAATTAATCAACGACGCGGCGGTCGTCTTGTCCCGATGCTCCTACTCTGTGCACTCGATGTAAACGAACGTTACGAAGATTCGAGAGAAAATATCTGCGTTAACACATTGACTGTCACGTCACCTATGGGTGACACTATTTTTCACCAAGGAGTTAAAAAAATTCATTCCCAAGATTGGATGTAAAAGAAAATAAAGCTAGGTAGACAAATTCTTGGTATGCTAGTTTCCAATTGTCTAAAAACAAAGTTTAATTTTCCTTTTAATTTCAGGGGTTTTGTCTGGCAGTCAACGTGTTAAATGGGAGACAATCGAGCTAATCGAGTATTCAACATGGTCGAATTATACTTGCACAAACAATATTTAAGTATTCGTGTAATGTTTAGATGGTCGGAGTGAATGATATTGGAATTGGTCGAGATATTCGAATCCAGAAAAGTCGTTGAACAGCTTCGAAGCTCTGATCGTAAATACTGCGTTCTTGGAGCTAACCGGATCACGCCGGGCGCTTTTCTCTCGTCATATTTTCCCGTTCATCGCGTAACGAGCGAGACCCAATTCACGTCGGCCGCTCCATAAATCTCGCGAGCGCAATAACGTTCTCTGTGCCGTGGCGTTTGCGAAATCACCGTTCAACCCACGTATCATCCGCGCCATACCTTCCCCAGGTACGCGGGGAACAAGGTGAGAAACGAGCAAACCGACTCCATTCGCTTCCATGTTAATTCAAGAAGACGAATCCATAAACACAACGAACGTCGGGGGTTCATTCTGCTCGTTCGATATCAAAAATTAATTACAAAAGTAACCCGAAGGAGTTCACTTTCTACAGAAAATACGTTTTTCACGGTATCTATTGGAAATAGGGGGTGGAATAAAAAAACAAATTTAGGACAATATAACTTTTCGCTACTAAGCTTTATTGATACACTTGGAAGGTACGGCTACACAGTTCGAAAGGAACATACAGAATAAGAAGGTCAGTGACGAAAAATTCGTCCCGTACCCTTAGACCCAATCCTAAAAGTCCTAAACTTTGTCTAAACAAGCCAAGAAAGGGACACAGGATTTTGTCACATAAAGGAAATTTTCTCTTTTAGAAGAGAAAAACCAAGAGTATCTTTATTCCTCCCGTGAGGCGGCAAATTTAAAATAACAACCGACTAGGTTGCGGTAAAAAGTTTTAATATATCCATTGTTTCGAAGGGCACAGTCCATCGAGAATCCATCAAAACTTTTATCCGTGGCCGTAAGAAAAAGAGCGCTAGAAGGGGGTAAATAGAGTATTATTATCGTCAGGTAAAAAGTAGCAGATTAGGTGCAACGGTAGGAAGATTGGCAGCCTCCGACTATCGGTCTTGTAATGGAAACGGCATGTCGTCGGTGGGAGGTGGGGGGTGGGCGAAAAAGAGATACGCTTGGAAAGGGAACGCGAGAGGGAAGCGTCGGCTTTCTTCGCTCCCCTCGAGCGCGTTCTGTTTTTCTTCCAGCCTGTAGAAGCAGTTAATGGTTTTCTTTTGGCCGGCTGCCTCGCCGCGTTAATGCTTCTGCCGCTTGAATGGAGCCCCTCCCCTCTCCGTTCTTCTTCTCCCCGCCTCTGGTTACGAATCCCCCACCCCTACGGGTTCGACGAAATTCTTCCGGGAGCGATTCTATCGACGAAGAGCCGGCGCGCCTCGTATCGCGGACATCGACGCGAATAACCTCTCGAGGACGCTCGACGCCGGCTCCTCCATTGTAACCGCGTCTAGCCTCCTTCTGTCCTCGCCGTCGACGCTACGCTCGACCTGGAACCGGTCATCGAGACGTCGAGGATCCCCGGGCGAACGAAAACCGACCTTTCGCGAGTCTCTCGACAGCTTCAACCGCGAATCGATCATTTATGCAGACTGTGAGTTTTTTGGGGGGAAAATAGATCGAAAATATAGGATAACGATCTTTGGAGGCATGGTATATTCGCATTAGGATCGCAAGTTTGTTTAGGGAACGAAGAGTACACTGTCGCGAAAGTTCCAGCGATGGCCAGCAGAGGGCCTCGACTTTCACTTTTCTCGCAATCACTCTTTCTTTTTCTTAAAATATTAAGAATTTATATACGAGTGACAGTACTCTCCACTATGGAACCAAAACAATTCTCAAATTCAGCAATATCAAAGAAAATTAATTCGAACAGACAAATTTCAAATCACGTGTATTGCGTCTAAAAACAGAGTTGTCTCTAAAGGAAGCGTAAATTCGACGGTGTATCGTACCAAGACCGTCCCCGCGTTTTCATCGTGAAGTTCGCCGAGTTAATTTTTCAGAGCGACGTCGAGCGTCGATTCGCGGTTTCGTCAGACGACGCGGGTATCGAATTACGCCGGTGTCGTCTGGAAGTGAACGGCGGGGCTCGTGGCTGATTTAACGAATCAGTTACGTCGCCGAGATACGAATAACGATGGCCAGACAACGCGACGCTTCTCGGTAACCCCCGACGAACCATCGCCAGAGAGCGTCTTCTAATTTTAAACCCGGGGGGCAGCTCAGTGCCGTAGCGATCCGGTCGCTCGAGCGCGTTTTCGCGCTACGGTCATTCCGCGTTTTCTTCCTGATGCCGGAATATCTGTTCTCCTCGCGTCTCACGACCAGACATTTTTTTAGGGAATTTTCTCGGAACGTTTCCACGCTTTATTACGTCGCGATCGAAATGTCTCGACACCCTGGTTGTCTCTGGATTTTCATTTATTGCCACGGGGAACTATTCTTGTATTTATTACAGTTTAAAAATTCCTAAAATAGCGTCCAAATCTCTTCTTACGAGAATGTATATTGTTTTATAGAAATGAGCAATGATACATGAAACATATAGTAAATTATTCAATTTCTTTGAATATAGAAAAGTGTCTTAAGAGACTTATTTTCAAGTTCATCGATGATGTTCCAGGTGTGAAAGAGCGAGAGAAGGAAGAGGGTTGGGAGCCCTCGAGAAGTGGGATTTCTTTTTTTTTGCATAGTCGACGCATTAAGGCACACTCGATGGCCCTTCTATTCGACCTTCTTCGTTCCTGTCGCGGGTCTGAATGGTGGCAGCGGTGCCATTGATGGGTCACGGTATTTATAACCGTGCGAGCTCACGAGGAACGGGAGCTTTTGACTACCTGCTGTACGCCCGGAAGTTCTCTCCGCTGATATTTCGACGAGTACGCCCGTGGACGCGGAAATTCGCGCTTTGAGGCGAGTGACCGGTCGGAAAAACGACGGACGCCATAAATCCGGGCTGTTTTTCACCGCGCAGCCCTCCTTTGACCAAAAGGGGACGTTCGTCTTGCTACGGTCGTCGCGGCGGAGTCCTCAAAAGACTGAATATCCACCGGACGATAGAGTTTCTCCGCTCGTGCCAGCGAAAATAGCGAGCCTTTCTTTTCTCGAAACCGATGGAAAATGTTTTGGAATAAACGCGGAATACGCGGCGTCCATTCCTTCGTTCGAATCCGTTCATCTTCTAGTTAGATAAGTAAACGTAACAGTTTCGAAAATTAATCTTTTTTGGTATGAATGGTTTCGACGATCAAAGAAAAATTGCGTCGAGTACTTTGGTCGAAATAAAAACCTGGTATAATTTTTGATGATCGTATAGTTAATGGTCGTGGCTGGTCCGTCAATTTCGTCGTGCGTTTTTAATTCGTTCTTTAACGAACCGAGGCGGTCCATAAGATCTGCCGAGACTTTAATAGAGCCGGTGACATTAAATTTATTTTTAATTACTTGGCGAACCTCCTCAGGTGACGCAAGTACTGCGCAGATAACTTTCTTACGGCTAACTTTCTTCCCCGGGTCCTCTATCAACGAAGATACTGCTAAGTAGCTCGGGACAGAAAACTTTAAATTAATGATCGATCATTTTTCGGTTATGAATATCGAGGGAAATACGCGGAAATCTGGATGTATTAATTCGAAGAAGGCTTGCGTAGATCTTTTTCTAATTTTATTCACGTCACGATTCATTCATAAAATAAAATTCTGTTATACAATTTTTCCAAGGTTATCGATGTGAACGAGTCTGTGATAGAAAAAATCGTATCGTAGATCCTTCCAATCGATCTTCCTCTTTGCTAGGTTTGACCTATAACACGAATATCAAATTCATCCCGGATTGTAGACTTTCTCTATGGAAATTCATATTTTTATTAATGGAATCAACGAAGGGTTGTCTGAACTTCTTTAAGTATTTCTTATATATTTGTTGAAAATTAAAATTGCCCACAAAGATCTTCTACGGACACATTGTTGGAGAAAGACCATTTTTCCCTGAAGAATCGCGATTTTTTAAATATCCAACTGCGACTGGTTGGGCTATTTCGTGGATATAATGTCGTTGTTCGTACGCTCGATCGTCGGTGCTTTAAGACGCGAAGAAAACGTGTGCAAACTCGCAGTTAAGTCGGGTCAATCCCGTATTTAACTCCTATCGTTGGTTGTAATCTTAATACAGAAGGGAGCGATAACGCGAAACGAGCAGCGTCGCGTTAACTCCGGGGCGTAATTCCGGGGGTGAGTTTCGCTGATCAACGAATATCCAGGAGGTCCCCGGGGGAGAGCTCCGACGTACCGCGTCCCGATAGACTATTCCTGAGAAATAGTCTGGATCCCGTCCCCCTATGGGATTCCCAACTCTTGCGGCTGCTCGTTAAGCCACGCGGATTTTCCTGGTCCGCGCAACGAACACCGCGTCCCTCGTGGACCCCGACGTTTCGACAACTTCTGACCTTTCCGAAACCCGCTGTTGGGATCTTCGCGGTGACTACGAAACTACTCAGTTTTGATATCCCGTCAAACATTCTCGAGCAAGCAACGACCGTCAAAAACTTCGAAACGCCATCGAACGTTGCTCGGGAGATGAGGGAGGCGCGATCAACGTATTCAGGGTCGCTATTTGGGAACCCTGGACGCGAATAAGTGCTTTCATCGAGTTACTCAGCAATTCGCGAAGAGTGCTTGTAATAGAGAGACAGGGACGTTGGAGCAAGTAGAAAGAGCGAGCAATGGTCAGACATTTATCGAAATTCTGACTTCGACCCGGTTCGTGCTGTATTTAGATTAGACTAGTTACTCAAAACATGTCCAATATAACCTTCTTCAGGACCAAATTGTTTTGTTCCTAATAATCAGAAATGCAAATTAACAAATTAACAAATTAAAAAATTTAACTATGAACATACATTCTTAACTCTAGTGGTTGCTAGTATAATGTAATATTCACACTTAACCCTTATATGGACTGTATATGGCCTTCTACAAATTATACGCCAATGTAGTTATTTGAAAATTTATTTAATCTTCCATTGGTTCATTATTTTTTAAATGCTTCAAAGCTGATTTCCATTTACCAGTTTGGTAAAAATCACCATCAAGCAAAATAATTCAGTTGAGATCGAGAGTCCACTTAAGGGTTAAAAAATATCATGAGAACTCTAATCTGCAATAAAAGAAAATTTCTAAAATAGTGTCTATTTCCCGCTAAAAAAACACTATATATTCTCGTAAGAAAAGATTTGGACGCGAAATTTGTTGAGGATTGTAATTAGGAAAATGGTCTTGCTCTTTTAATAATCGTGATACGTCGAAAGAATTCAGCGCAATAAATAAATAAATTGGAACAGGGACGCGTCGTTTAGGCGAGGCGTTTCAGCCTCGTAGTCGTTGCGGTCGTTGATTTATCCCGTGCAATAAACAGACGCGGAAATAAAGGCGTCGCGTTTTATTTCAATCTTGTCCCCGAGGGTCGTTGTTCCGCTCGCCACTCAATGTCCAATTGCGTTCCTCGTCGCCGCGAGTAACCGTAATCGCGCCCGTCTTTCCCTGCCTTTGAGCCTCGAACCGTTATCGCGAAAACAACCGGCCGGGGTCAACCGTTTTTTACCCGGTTTCGCCCTTTCCCGCGCCTCGTATATATTTTTCAGCCGCCCTTTGAGCCGTCGTTCGCGACTCTCGCGCCGGCTGCCACGGTCAAAGCGACGGCGATATTGCGTCGTTTCTGTTTGCACGGTGCGTACCGCCGCCCGGAAAATAAACCGCCGTATTATTCCGCCTGTCTCTCCGGCTAAGAAGAACTCGAGCGACGCCGCGGACAGCGCGAATTAATCGCTCGACTCTTCGTCGAAAACGTCTGACTACGCAGCGGCTTCGACTACTTGAGATTCTTTCTTTATCCGTGCAATACCATTTGGCATACGATTTTTATTTTTTTTGTGTAACACTCTACAGGATTATTAGCAACGCATATAAATGCGTAATACAATTAGATTATCTGAATAAACTTATCGATAGAAAATTATAAATTACAGAAAATCAGCAGCCGATTCAGATTAAATATATATACAATGCTTCTCTAGGAATTTGAAAATAACCATTAGCGAGGAGATATGGCATACGATTTCGAGTTTGGAAGCTGATGGTATTCGATACAAAATTATATAGCTAATTATGCCCTCTTCATTATGAAACGTTGAAGATATTTCGTTAGTTGTTAGTTGAACTATTATATAAATAGACTGTTGATTTTTATTGATAGAATCAATGAAATGGGAGCTTCGTAAAGGGCAGTCTCAATCCCAAAGTATAATAATTCCTATCTTATTCTATATTGTTTTGAGAATTCCACAGACTATTATAACCGTATTATTACCTGATATTTCATTATTCTAACAGACATGAAATTAAGGTCTTGGCACGTTTACGTAACACATATAAAGACGATAAAATATTTTTCTCCCACACTGTACGAACAAAAAATCATCGCCTAATAATTCTTAGATAACACAGATTTTAATTTATTGGAATTTATTTGCTTTGTGAATTCTCGTATCGAAAAGTTTATTACGGAGTAGCCTGTGCACGTTTTCACGTTGGAATCTGATTCGACGAGAGATGAAAAGTCGCTGGGGGATCGGATTGCGGTTGCAAGGTCGCGTTATTCGTTCGTCATCTTGGAAAAAGGTCAAACGAGGACGGGTCGACGTTGGGCTTATCGGAACAAAGGTCCCGGGGCTCGAGTGCCCGAGGGTTGTCGTTCGTTGTGGCGGACGAAGAAAAGAAACCGTGGAGAATCTGGTATAGTTCTCGGGCAAGGATGAAGTGGCCAGCGGGTGAAGTCCTTTGGAGAGCTTTCAAACCACACCCGTCCGCCTCTGTCGTGCACCTAATCTCGCCTAACCATCGAGCCGCTTCCAAAGGCTCTTCCGCGAAAGTCTCGTCGCGACTGTATATCGCGGTTACGCCCTGGATTCGTCAAGAGCCAACCTCCGACATCCACCAGCACTCTTCACCCACGATTTTTCCTCCACGTTTGATTTTTTCCAGCCTACCGTAGCCGCTCACTTGAGAATCTAACACGAAACGTTCCAAAATCATCTAAAATTCAGTTGGAAGAGCAAAATCCTCTACTGGGGGGGGGCAGAATGGATATTTTCAACGATTATAAAATGTTAATATTCTATGTATTTTTAGTTACCGGTGAGATAAATGCAAATCTTGGAAGGGGCGGTAAATTAATAAAATCGACATTTTCGGGAACAGAGTACGAAAAAATGTAACGCTATTTCCCGCGTATACGTACCTACTTTGCATATATCTCGCGTATGCATACATTTCGCGCATAAATCTCGTACGTTTTTCGCATATCTTACGTGCATAAACATTCCGGGATCTAGTGCGCGGAGCAATAAAGATTTCTGTCGTTGTTTACGATGGCCAGCGAAATTCGTCATTCCGCCCATAAAGCACGTTTTCGCGATAGTAATGCTATTAATCATCAGCTCCTACTACACGAGACCTTGACCAATAGCGGAACAAACGCTTGATTCAACAAATATTTGATATTTGTTTAAAATTGAATGGTTCGATAATAAATTACGGAGCACTGAAATGGAGAGATTTCGTTTTAAATGTTAAATTCGATTTCGTCGATTCGTCAGGATATTTGTGGAGGATCGGTGGCCAGAGCTGGTCGAGGATACGTCTTCGGACCGATTTAAATCTAAGCAGCGTTGGCAAGCACGCCTGGGTAGCAAGGCTCCGTCTTTTTCTGGCACTTCTCTCCGTCGTTGGACGGGAATTTCTGCCTCTTCTTCGTCGTCCCGCGGTTTTCCTCCGTCCCCGTGCGACGCGGGTGACTCATCGGCCCCGCGGGAACGGAAACCGTGGACCTTGTCGCGAATCTAAATAAATACGGACACGCGCGCGAAAACCGCGGCGCGGAAGGGAGGGAGGTTGTAGGGGGTGCGGCCAGCTACCGAGACATCGGTTAGAAATGCGTGAGTAAGAACCTTAGGCCGCGGTAAATTTATATCGTCGTGCCTCTTGCCCGTCACTGCTTCACACTGGCTTTCCACGCGGTATGCCATTGTTCCTCCGCCATCTTTACGCGAAAACAATCTTTACATCGTCGTACAATAGCTTTCTATCCCCCTACTCGAGCTTGAAACGGAGTCCATAGTTAACCAACAAATTATTACCTTAGACGTGTTAACGAACCACATGAGATATAATTCTCAAAATATATAGAAACTGTCACAACATTGTCTCACCGTTTATTATAACTCGTAAAACATTATACGAAGAACTAAGGAATTATAAAAATGAACACGAATTAGTTATGGGACCAAATTTCGGAAAATTTACACTATTTTTACAAATTAACTGGGAGATAAATGTACAAAAAGAATCAAATAAAGGAGGGGACCTATAGATTATTAAAACTACAATTTGACAATTAAAAGAATCATCGTACACGTACACATATATAGGTGACAGAACTTTTAACAGTAGAACTGTGACAATGAATTCTCAAGTTGAAATGTTGAAGAAAATAAATTTTAATGAGGTTTCGAAAGCAACTACTACGACAGCTTTTAAATTGTGTAGTTTATAATTGTCTAAAATGAAAGTTTTGGTCCAACAATTTTAGGATTTTAGACTGGCAGTCAACGTGTTAATTAACGAAACAGACGAAGAAATTTAAAATTGCAAACATTTATAAATTTCTCTGGGAGAAAAGAATTTTAATATTCTTTGAAAATTGCATTTGAGTACCAAGTTATTTTTATTAAAATTCTTGGAGTGCAAAGGGTTGAAGGAGAGTTGATTTTCCCTTTGTTTTTGTAAAATATTTCAGTTGGGATTGAGTCCACTCGAGGGTTAAAAGAGTTGATCGAAAAGTATGGTACAAATTGTATTGTTTAACACACTCAGGCTTGGTTTGTTTACGCGTACCGTAGCGTCGATGGAAACTTTGTTTTGCGCGGCAATTTCGAGGAGACGAAACAACCCGTTTGGCGATCAACTATTGGCGACTCGGTCGAACTTTCGGGGGAAATGAATTCATTAAAAGTTCCCGGTTACTGAAAATTGTCGAGCTGCCCGGATGATGGCTGGCTGCCACGCGGGTCGATGCACCCTGTAAACGTTGCGACGTATTCGCGAATATAACGAACCGCGTCGTAATCACGCCAACATCGGGACCCCGTTTCCAACGCCGCGAGAAAATTGTTAAATTACAAACTGACGCGTTCCACCCCCGACAGACGGCGGTTCCTCTAATTTCATTCGCGCGAGTCTCGCGTCTGGCTTCCCTCGAGCGTGTCGAAAGTATGGTCGTTGATAAAAAACACAGGGTTACGTATCGATGTTGCAACCACAACTGGGGGGCGTAGAAAGAGCAAACGAAAATCGCGGAATAAAAGTTTTTCTCCATTTTCGAGACGTTTTTGCAAATGTAAATACCATTTTTAAAGAATTTAATTATATTTAATTGAGAATTAAATTCCATTCCGAGGAGTTTATCAAATATGGTCGATAAAAACATATGGTTACGTATAAATCCTGCAACCAAAAATGGGGGCGTGAAAAGTGAAGAAGCAAACAAAAGCCATGGAATAAAATCTTTTCTCCGTTTTCGAAACGATTTCTAAAATATAAACACCATTTTTGAAGAATTTAATTATATTTGATTGAGAATTAAATTCATAAAACACAGGGTTACGTATCGATGCTGCAACCACAAATGGGGGGCGTTGAAAGAGCAAACGAAAATCGTGAAATAAAATTTTTTCTCCGCTTTCGAGGCGATTTTGAAAATCTAAATACCATTTTTGTGAAACTTAGTGCATCAAAAATTGTGCTTTGTTCGGGGGATTTAGAGGGGCGTTCGCAAAACATTGATTTAGAACGAGAGTAACGAAGCGTAACGTTTCGCTCACAGAGCGATTTCACGCTCCGGGTAGCAATTTTTATCAATTCAGCCGGGCTAATGACGGTTAAATGTCGAAAATATTCCGACACCCAAAACCAATATACCGACGGTATTTTCGATCGCGTATAAATCGCTTCGATAGTTGTACAAACAGCGCCCGTTACTCCCGGGGTCCCGATGTTGTTACAACGATCCATTTGCCAGGATAAAATAAAAAACTATCTATAGGTCGTGTCATAATACGCGAGGACCGCCGACATTGTTTCCCGTTCCCCGATCCAACGAAAAAATAAAAAAAAAACGAAAACTTCCCCTATGATTCATTTATGGAACGTTTTCGTTTCACGGTACGTTTCATCGCCTCTAAACAGAAGCGTAATTTTCGTTAAAAACGTGAATTCTAAAAAAGTAAGAATTATTAAGGGTGGAAGAACTCGACCGCGTTGAAAATACTTGGACAATCGCGAGATATATCATTCTCGTATCAAAAAACCCGCGAGAAGCCACGATTTCGTTTCGAGACTGTCGAGAGCCCATCAGTTTTAATTAATTATTAATTTGCGAGGCACAAAGGAACCCCAGACCCGCTTTTCGACCCCGAAACGCCCTCTTTTCTCATCCACGCAACCTGAAAATTCCCGTCGAGACTTTTCATTTACCCCGGGAGTCGCCATCTTGGGGAACGAACGGGCGCGGGACAGAACGAATATTCTTAATTAATCGTTACTGATTGCCGCGGGCGAATTTATATCTTCTTCTTCGCGGCGAAACCGGCTTCACCCTTTATTTTCCACCCTGGTCGGCTTTTGTTTCCGGGACGGGGCGTTGTTTTCTCGCGTTAAATGCGGAATTTCTGAACTTCCACGCCAGCGGGAGCCTCGATTAGCAACAGGGGGGGAGGGGGCTGGAGGAGGTCCCCGTTTTAAGCGCGGGAGAAGTAGGCGAAGTTTCCCGACGACCTTCCATAAATATTCCAAGGGCGCGTGCGGTTAATCGCGTCGCCGTCAGGTTCGTTTCGAGCCATTAGTCTAGATCAGAGACTGGGGGGGTGAACCTGTGGGAGGCTGTTCGAGGCGTTTGGCGGGGACCTTTTCGCCTGTTTTGTCGATTACCCTCTCGAATAAACCGATGGCAGGTCCGTGATCAGGTACCTTGGTGCCCTGGACCGACAATTGCATTTCTGAGAGGCTGAATTATCGATAACAATAAGGGTTGCAGAGCTGGTACTCTAGTAAAATAACAGCGAAATAAAATGGAAATTTTCAATTTTTCCCCAATTGTTAAACTGCGGATTTTTATGCAAATTCATATATTTATTAATGAAATTAATAAAATAAGAGCTTCGTAGAGGGTTCTTTCAACCCCTAAATACAATAATTCTTATCTTACTTGAGTTTTTGTTATACTTTTGCATATTAAATGCATTCTATAGTTTTTTGACAATCTAAATTTCCCATAAATGCATAAAAATCCGCAGTCTAGTTGTAACACAAGGTGGATACTGCTATGAAAATAATTTATTTCGAAATCGTGGGGCGGAAAGTTCGAGTTGCATGAAACTCCAAGGGCTCTCTTGTCTCGCTTTAGGTACCTTGGTGCCCTGGACCAACAATCGGATTTCTGGGAAGCTCAATTATCGATAACAATAAGGGTTGCAGAGCTGGTAACTACTGTAGTAAAATAACAGCGAAATAAAATGGGAATTTTCAATTTTTTCCCCCCATTGTTATAACACAAGGTGGATACTGCTATGAAAATAATTTATTTCGAAATCGTGAGGCAGAAAGTTTGAATTCCATGAAACTCTAAGGGCTCTTTTGTCTCGTTTCGGTGCGAATTTTTGCTATTTTTCCCAGTTGGGTGGTGCAACAGATCAAGAGGGGATTCTATACAAAAAAACAATTTGAAAATGTAGGATAAAAGTCGTTCGTGTGATCCTTTTATCCTTTTATCCATCGCTGCAAGTAGAAATACTGAATAATGGTCAGACATGCCTCAAAAACTTTCAAATCCAATCATTTTAGAAACGAAGCTAAACAAATATTCTCCTACTCCTACGCCTTATTTTCATACCCCTTTCCTTTGCAAGGGTTGATCGACCCCCTGTACGAAATCCCCCAGAAAAGAACCGGAGGACTCGCGTGAAATTGCAACCAAAGTTCGGGGATGTTCTCGATCGAAAGAATCTGCGAGAAAATTGAAAATAACTTAGGCCCAGAGGGCTTGGTATAAATAATCGAATCTATCGAGGGTGTACTGCGGGTCTGCGACCGCTGCGGATCAACCGTGGAAAATCGCCAGTTGATTTCGTGCCGTGGTCCCCCTTCCCCCACGCTCTTCCCTGTTCGGCTTTTACCCTCGTCGCGTTCGCAGTCCAACCTCGTTTTCCACGTGGAGGATTCCGGGCAGGGTAAACTGGCCGATACGCCACCGTCATTGGACGACTTCCAAGCGGCGTTGGAATTGCAACAACGACCGTGGACGACCTCGTAGAAGGGGGGTGGTTCAGGACCAGAGGAACACCTTGCGGATCTCTCAGGTATCGGCCTCTTTCCAGGCTCTCGAGTCCTTCGTTTTCTTTTTTTCCTTGGTCCCGTAGCATCCACCAAGGAAGAGAGCAGCGACTTAATCGTGTTTGGCGCGCGTCCAGGACACGGGCGAAGTTACCAGAAGCTTCCCCGACCGGTCACAGTTATCCCGAAACCACGTTTGTTTCATCCGCCACCGTGGATGCGCTCGTTTGGTCGTTAAACTCTGTTCTTTACTCCACCCTCTCTCGCTATAGACTGGCTTTGGCCGCGCGATACTTTCTTTTTCCCCCGGCAGGGCCGATTCAACCGCGTAACCCCCTCCCCCCGCGCGATTGTTCCGCGCTTTTTCAGCCGCAGTAATCCCCTGGCAGTGAACCGGCCGGACGCTCGCCAAAAGGGCCGCCCTTAGTCCGCGAGAATCTGAGGAAACCGCGAATCCTCGAGGAACTCGGAGGCACGAGGGTCGAAACACTTAACCTCCTCCGGTGGTGAATTATTTTTCTTGGGGGGGAAGCTCGAGGGATGTAATTGAATTTAGAATTTTACAATGTCGAGCGGTTATTGTCCAAATTAAAACGTGGACTCCGTGTCGTTAGGCTCGGTGAATAGGTAGGTTTTCGGTCTTCGCGATCGATCGTGGGTGGATCTGTTAATCCGGGGAATTAATTATTTCTCGTAAACGAATGGTCTTGAAGTCCATGTACTTTGCGATGTACAACAGGCTCGAAGAGATTAAATCAATGTTCCCTCGACGTTGCTCGACCGTCGACGGTTTTATCCGACTTCAAAGCGACCGAACTTGGCCAGGACCAACGGTTAACTGACGCTGTCCGGATATTGTCCACGGCGGAAGTGGGTTGAGGGGCGGAATCTCGTAATTGAACGATCGATGTCCTGGCTCCTGACTGGTGGCTTGCAAGCCTTCGACTGCTGTTTCTTTTTTTACCTCGGTTACACTTATTCAACGGACGATCGATTTCATTTATGTAGTTTCGCAAGATCGTCTTGTTTAACACGTTGACTGCCAGATCAAATCCCTCAAATTAAAAGGAAAATTAAATTTTGTTTTTAGACAATTGGAAACTAGCATAACCATAATTTGTCATGAAATTAATTTTCAAAGTCTCGTTAAAATTCAAGAGTCATATTTAGATTTATTTTCTTTAACATTTAAGCTTGAGAATTAATTTTTTTAACTCCTTGGTGAAAAATAGTGTCACCCATATGTGGATTTTTCTTAATTTTTTTTAAGGAAATGTTACATCCGACGTTGTGATTCTTTTTTGCAGTTTACTTAGCTATCCTTTGGGAATACAAGATAATTTTTTTATTAATTTTTAATAACTTTTAATGGTGTTATCACGTCCCCAGTAAACATGTGTTTAAACACTCTCAATACTTGACATTTATATCTCAAAATTTAACAGTACATTCTTAATGTATATACTTTCAAAAAATGAAGCAAAAAAAAAAATTGATATTTTTTAGGTCTCACATGAGACTCCCTCCTTAATTCATAGTGAAACAACGGTGCTCTAATGCGAACGACCCAAAATACAAATTGCCAACCATCGTGCATATTTCTGAAATTTTGCAAAAAAACAAAGAATATTGTAAATTTTGAAAGTTGGCTAGTTAAATAAAGAACTTCGACCAAACTTGAAACGCGTTTAAAAACGAAAAAATCGAAAAAATGCATGTATTTTGTAAAGTGGAACGAACAGCTATCGTTTATATTTCACAAGCATATTTCCCGCAATCATTTTTCGCTGTTACAAATTCTTTTTTTCGAAAACAATTTTCAGAAACAATTACCCTTTGAACAAAAATGGATGTGACGAGAAAAAGTTCCTTAAAAACGAATAATGTTTTTAACGGGAAATTTAAAAAAAAATCATTTTTCCAGCCATTGAATTTTTTATATTTCGGCAATACGCTTTTATTTTTGTTCTCGAGCAACAAAGGGTTCGAAAAGTGCGCCGTAAAACGTTTCGCGTTCGTTAATGAAAACTACTATTTTCTGTTTTTTTAGCAAAAACACCGGGAAGAAGCTCCCTTAACGAACTAAATAAATATACGAAATAAACGAACGTTTCAGATTTGCTTGGCTTTCAAGTGAAACACGTGGCGAGACTTTCTTTCGTGGCCTGTGGAAAACTAATCGCTGGGTCACTGTTGATCCACTCGAAGCGTGCGCGGGCGTAGCGCCGTGGTCCGAGGGTTAACGATCGAGATACATAATCCCCCCCGGTCCCTCGAGCTTCCCGAGCTCATTATGAATTTCTCCTTTGCCTCCCTCCCGCCACGTTTGAAGTGTTAAATTAGTAACTACACCGCCGTTCTGATAGGATTTCGCAGATTTCGCCAGCCGCGGTCGTCGCTTCGCGAGATAATGCTTTGGCTCTTCTTCGCGGGAGGGGCGGTGTAGGGAAGAAGGCCTCGGTGTTTCCTCTGGCTCGTTAAACCTCATTGTTCCTCCGCGACGTGGTTGTTTGACGCTGAACAACGCTCCGGGAACTAGACTTCGAGGCAGTTAATTATTTTCTGGCGTAATCGCAACTCCGTTCCGCATCCCCACTCCGTTCGATGTACATAATTCGCGGCGGACGGAGATACGGATATCTCCAATCCAGGCTTATGACGTTTTACAAATAATTATCACGCGCATTGTTTAATACTTTACGCGAGAGTTTTGGACATTTAACGTATTCACTGTCGAGCGTCTACGTTATCGTCCTAAATTACTAAACCAATCCCGTGTGCTCCTTAGAACGGAGATAAACAAACACTACGTTCGTGATAATTAATCCTCGTTTGAGTCGAATGCATCTATTTAGCAATTGGTTTAGCCTGTTTGTCTTTACTAGCAATTATGTGTAAATGCTTCTCATCCCTCCACGATGTTTAGAGGCTATATAGTATTATAATAATTGTATTCAACGTCTTGGGTAGAGAAAGAATAGAGGGTAGAGAAACGATCGATTTTTGAATAAATTTTGAAGGTGTTTGAATTAACACCATTTGGAAACACGAAACGCTGGTGTTCGTCCAAATCCAGGCTTCTGACGTTTTACAATTAATTATCACGTACATTGTTTAATATTTTCGTCGAAAGTTTTGGACATTTTTAATTTTTATAGTTAAAATTTTTTATATTTAAAATTTTTTATTATTAATTAATATAGAATTAAATTTAAATATTTATTAACATATTCACTGTCGAGCGTATTAAATTGCGCGTCTACGTTATCGTCCTAAATTACTAAACCAATCTTGTACGCTCCTTAGAATGGAGATAAACAAACACTACGTTCGTGATAATTACTCCTCGTTTGAGTCGAATGCATCTATTTAGCAATTGGTTTAGCCTGTTTGTCTTTACTAGCAATTACGTGTAAATGCTTCTCATCCCTCCACGATATTTAGAGGCTATATAGTATTATAATAATTGTATTCAACGTCTTGGGTGGAGAAAGAGTAGAAGGTCGAAACGATCGATTTTTAAATAAATTTTGAAGGTGTCGTTTGAATTAATACCATTTGGAAACACGAAACGGTGGTTCGTCAAAGCGAATCCGCATCGAGGTAGAGGCGAACGTCCCCGACAAGGCTCTCGTCTCGCCCTTTATCGTTGTTCCGTGCAATTATAATCGCCACCTCGCGTTATTAATATTCATGGTTCACGGTTATTAATATCAGTGGCAGCGACACCGCTAACGGAAACACCGCCGGCGGTATTATCGTCGCTGGTTCTACTCGCGATTCTTACCCATTAACGTGTCGCTGTCGCGGCTGGTATGTATGCGAGCGTCCTCGTCGCGACGCCCGTGTACCCGACGCGCTAATGTAATCGATTCGCCCGCGCGAGCACGTCAGCGAATGACTACGTGTCATCGACGACCACCCCGGGATAGACGAGCTTCCTTTAACGAACTTCTCTCGAAGCGGTTCACCCCCCTAACGAAGACATCGACTCGATATTTCCATCTCGAGACACCAGGAACGGAATCATTTCGATCGCAGTCCAACAAATATTTTCGTTCGTAGAACCACCATTTACAGTTTCAGTTGGTAAATATGTTCGTAAATTAAAATCTACAAATCTTTCAGGATGAGTCTACAAATTTTATTCGGAAATCTCGTATCAAATTTGCCCCAATTTACAAGTATATTTTTTGTACAATCGATACTGCACGAGGGAAAGAAAAATAAATTGCATTAACCCTTTCCACTCCAAATTATATTTCAATTTTGTTACCAGCAGCTCCCTACGCCTTTAAGTGTTTTATTTGAAATTTATCTGTTAAAATATGTGTTTTATTTACACTGTTGTTGCATTTTGTAACTTTCAAGTGTACGATATCTGTTTGATTTGGACTTGAAAAAGTGTCGGGTGGGACTTGACGAGGGAGCTTCTGAGATAAAAATTGATGTCGAATCACACTCAACATAGGAGCGCAAAGTCGTTCGTAGTGGTCAGCTTATTATTTCAAAATTGATTTGTAAATGTTCAAACGTTTGTAAACAACGAATTTTCCAAATTTGTTCGAACATTAGGGCTACTTAGATACTCGAGTGGTTGATTTGATTTGAATACACAAGGTTTTGTCTCGATTCGAGTGGTCCTTCGAGTGTTGGACCTTGCGTTTCGATTTCGTCTCAAGAACGAAAAGGGGGTGTCATCGGGGGGCGCGTTAATCGTCGCTATTCGACAAACTCGTTTCACAGAGGGTAGTAAAAAGGTGTCGTCGCTGAGAGACTTAATGGGAGCAAAATTTCACTCGTGCACGAGCCCACACACGCACACGGAGAGCTTGAGATTCGAGAAACAATAGGGCGGCGCTGTCGTTTGTCCCCGCTCGGTATTTTTACAGCGTCCGTGTTCCAGGTTCGTTTAAAAGTTACCTGTCGCCGCTCCGGAGGGGAGAAAGCTCGCGACAAACGGATGAAAGGAAGAAAGAGATCGCCAGAGATGTGACGGAATAAGGGAAGAAACCACCCCGACGCGTCCGCGCGAAATTGGCACAATACGCACTTTATTTCCTCTGGGCTCTCGAGATAGCTCGAACGGAACTCGAATGTTTTTAACAACTTTCAACAATTCGTACACTTCGACGTTCTGTAGTATCTCGTAAATATTATGAATCAATATTAAGGATAACACCCTTTTACTTGTTCTATCTTTGTTTACAATTTTATTCGATAGCGTTATGAAATGTCAACGTTTAAGAATAGTTCAACTTGAAAAATAAGGTGTACGATGAGCTTCCAACTACGATGAAAACTAACCCAGACCTAACCCAGATCTAACACAGAGCTAATCCAGACCTAACCCAGACCTACCCCAGACCTAACACAGACCTAACCCAGACCTAACCTAGACCTAACACAGACCTAACCCAGACCTAACACAGACCTAACACAGACCTAACCCAGACCTAACCCATGACGATTTGTTGATCTATATTTTAACCCTTTGCACTCCGAATTATATCTAAATCTTGTTACCAGCAGCTCCCAATGCTTTCAAGTGTTTTATTTGAAATTTACGTTAATTAAAAAATATTATATTTTGTCATTTTTAAGTGTATATCTCTTTGGTTTGGACTTGAAAAAAGGTCAAATGGGACTCGGCAAAGGAGCTTCTCGGATGAAAACTTAAGGAACAATCGAACACTCAATTTGGATAACCCTGTATAATGAAATTTATTTAAGTTTCTTTCCCTTTTCTCGTTTGTATTTAGTCTCAAAGACCAAGGGTCAAAATATTTACAGAAACGTTGCACGTTCCTTTATCGAAATGGAAGCGTATCGGGGAAGTTTAATAGGGAAAAGAGCCCTTAAAACGATTTTCGAGGGTGGATCGCATTAAATCGACGCGTGGCTCTCTTAACGGGTTTGCGCGGCTGAATTTCGCATGGTTCAGAGGGGATGGTTTTAAAAGTAATCGGCACACGGTGCGGTTCAACGGGTCGCGTTTGTCCGTTCGGTTGGCCCGGTTCTTCCCGGACCCCTCGTGCACGCACGACCTGCATTCCTCTCTCGATTAAAACCGGTGTACGCGGCAGAACGGGCGGGAAATATTTGTTTCGCGGGAACGGTGTCGCAGAATGAACATTGAAAGCTCCGCGGGTGTGTATAAACTGGAAACCGTGGGGGAGAGAGGGGGGGCTTTCGAAACGCGGCTGTTCGGGACACGTTGAACGAAAACTCGGTTTACGTCGCGGATTTGACTGTTTCTCTGGTTTTTGTCGGATCTCGGGGGGTGGTCTGATTTATAATGTTCGTATTTAACACCTCGGCTCGACGTTTAAATGCCTTGGCCCGTCGACGTTCGCCGGTAAATCTCGCGAAAACGTCACCGGAACCGCGACACAACCGCTCCACGAGGTTAATAGATTCGTTTCCGCGATTTCGGAATAATAATCGAGCGCAAAAATCGTTCCTTCACGTTCGTGTTATCTTAATTTCTGGTATAGTTCCTTCTCGATTCTCCTATCGAACGTTCCGACGATTAAAAGCAGTTTTCGAGCGACGCATTAATCCGGCGCGCGGCGCTGATACAACGTATTACTTACACAGACCGAGCGGCGGCGGGGTGAGGGACACGACCGGGGAATAGAATGATTCCTCGCGCAGAAATAAATCGAAAATGTGGAATAGAATTTTTTCATACGAGGCTTCATTTCCGAGGAAATTGGTTTCGAAAACTCGTTGGCCGGCCGATTGAGCACGATTTGACGAACGTGTCTGACCGGTGCTTGATAATTCTACTTGCTACGGTGGGCTTGTATAGGTTTACCGTGGTTTGATATTGTATTTTTTAATTGGTTCGTAACTGGCGAAAGGATACCACGGTCCACAGAGAAAATCGACAATATCGTACGGGTATAGATGTAAATAAACATCTTTTCGAGTAGAAATATCTGATAATGGTCGGACGCGTCGAATTCTCTCGTTTTTTCGAAAACTAAGGCCCGGAGCTAAAAATTGCGTTCTACATTTTCGATGCACTCTCGAACGAGGAATATGTCTCATACATAATCTTCTCGATACTATATATATATATATATTACACTATATAATTTATATTATATATATAGTATATATATAATATAAATTTAGTATATATATATATAAGATACTTTTTATAGTGTGATTTCTGTAAAATTATTTAGTTATATATATGTATACGTATCACTTATATATACGTTACACTTTGGCTATATTTGGACTAAAATTAGGCATCGAATGAATATAATTCTGTATCGAAGTGAAAATCAAGCCTTCCAGATGATATAGTTAACAAAATTTACTATTCATCAAGACTCACAAGAATTTTAATTTCTGTTTCAGTGACTGCTTCCACATCGAGAAGAGTCTATAGATGCGAACCAGTGAAATTATGGTTCGCTATCGCTGGTTCTCAGGAGCGTGCAAGGACTATAAACCAGCGGGGAAACGATGACCACGATCGTCGAGGTCCGGTGACAGACGAGCCTGGAAGAGGGGAGAACGGACGGGCGAATCCGATAGAGGGAATATATGTACGCGGGACAGGTCTCTGTCTGGGAAATAAGCACTCGAGAGGGTCGAGGATCGAGGAAATAGAGGGGCACTCGATTATGCGAGAGAGCCGCGGCAAAAAAATCCACGGGTCGCGTCCGTCACCCGTGAAAACGGTCAACGTTTCGAAAAGCTGTTTCACGGCGTCGCAGTATTTCAAACGAAAATCCGGCGCCCGTGGAATAAGCGGCGCGGAGGTCTCAGCACGGCCGAATAACTCTGTCCATCCCTCGCCTGGCCCTGTCCGTCCAACGTCGGGGTAAATTATATACGGCGTCCAGGCATTCGTGGCGCTTTCGTATCTAGAATCGCGGACCGTGAAGCTCAGATACTCGAGGGAGGAGGGGGAGGGGACCTTTTGTACCGAGACTGGCCGTGTCCGTCGATTCTTTCACCTACGAAACACAACCCCCGAGAACCTACGCCAAGTCGGTCGAAATTACAACTTTTATATCACCCGAACTTTCGACGCTGGATGTAATTGGAAATTTTATCGTCCATCGATTTTTTCCTATTTTTATGTACTCCCTGGAATTGCGTGGAGGAGAGATTACTGATTTTATTAAAAAAATAGGAGGTTACTTATTCGAGATTTTTTCGTCAATGATCGTTATTCGTATATTCAATATTTAGTTTGCGAGAATACTATATTCATGGTGCTCTACAAAATTATTACGCAAAGAGAAATTCCGTTTTCTAAAAAATTCAATCGATGGATCTACTCGAGATTATTCGTATATTTAATATTTAATTTGCGAGAATACGATATTCATGGTGCTTTATAAAATTATTACGCTAAGAGAAATTCGTTTTTTTAAAAAATCGATCGTCTGATTTGGGGAATGGTGGAACCCCACTTTTCGTCCCTGTTTTGCGTAAATCTGCATTCCGGTGATCCCCGGCTAAACTCCGGGGCCGAAAAGTATATTTATCGGTAAAAATGCGAGATAGTTTGCGAGCGTATGCAAATGCCCCGTGAACTTGTGCTCTTTTTATCGCCTGTTCCTTCCGGCCGTAGGGCTTTTCGCGACGGTGGCGGATCGCCGGGTCGAAAAGCGAAGCTACTCGATGCCAGCCGTGCGGGATAAACTTTATCATTACCGGTGCTTTCGAGGGATCCCACGGTGAAAAGTGTTTGCGTCGAAGCGCGACGCGCATAAAGATCCCCGCGAACCCGGGGATAATGGTCCCCGGGCGAACTCTAAATTGCCCGTTAAAAATCCTGTTGACTTTGCCGTCTTGTTTACCGGCCGACCGGGGGGACGTCCCGTGGAAATTTCGTCGCGCCAGATCAGCGAGAGGACTTCTTTCTAGTCGTTTCGCGATTAAATTTATCGCCCCCTGCGACACCGTACAGGGAACGTTTAGAAAACGCAAGGACCTCGCGTACAAAGACGTCGTTTTCGTGGAAGGGGGTAAAATAGCACGGTTATCATAAAGATGGGAATCTTTGTTTCAAAGATTGGGATCAATTAAGCCTGAAACGGGACCTCCAGGGTCTTTTACGACCCCCTTCGAAATTTCCTTACTTACAAAACACGATATATGTTTTAATATTAATTATCACGGTAAGCAGAGTTATAACAGGTGTTTAATAGATACTTAAAGCTGTGGATTTTCGATACTGAAACATTTGACGAACGATGCACGTCGACAAGTAGAAATGGTTCGTGTCTGATCAGACACAAATAGATTCGGAGGCGTATTTATTTCTAACGATATGGTAAAAATTCTCGATCATTATCGTGAGACGATGAATAGTTATTGAAACAATTAACAAAGTGTTGCACGAAATTTTTAGTGGAAAGAGACTTACGCATGTTTTGACGTTTACTTGTGCATTAATTGACGTTTTCAACCCAAATATTCAATTCCTTTTTACACAAAAATTCTTGACCTCAGAAATCCACTAGAAATTGAAACAGAAATATTAAAGTTTCTCAAATCTCGAAAAGATTTACGTAAGAAAAGTTAAACATACTTTTCCTCCGTCTTCTCCGATAGACTAAAAATTGAATAAAATGTCGGTGGAGAAGATTGTCCGATCCGTGGGAACGCGTCCCGGAACAAGTAGAATAATCGTTGTGTTAACAGACGGGGTCTCGGGGGTGCCCGGAGCCTTTCGAAAGAATTCGTAGTCCCCGTCGTTTATTCTTGAAAAGCGACGCGGTTGGGAAAATACACTTTCGTTTCTCTTTGCGGAGGCTTCCCCTTTCTCTCGTCGGTGCTCGCGGTCGAAACAAACGACTTTCCTCCGGCGTGGCCCGGGGCATCAATATTTATGCGCAAACAGACGGAGACATCGATGCGCGAACGGTCTCGCGATCCGATAAACAAGAAAATGGAAATTGACTCGCAGCCTGCTCGCTACCCAAGTATCGAGCCACGAATCGCGAAGGAAATATTTAAAACGATACAACGTGGCGCGTATATTCGCGGTACAAAACGGAAAACGCATTGGGAAGTTGCGTTTCAAAATGACACTCTTAGAACGTTTCAAAAAACGCCTTCGAACTGTCCACAAACGCCTATTAAAATTTATTTTCTCTAACATTTCAATTTCAGAATTAATTGTACCTGCTCCACTGTTAAATGTTTCAAAATAACACTCTTACGTCAAAAACGTTTCAAAAAACGCCTTCGAACTGTTCCAAACGCCTATTAAAGTTTATTTTCTCTAACATTTCAACTTGAGAATTAATTGTTTTAGTTCCACTGTTAAAAGTTTTGTCACCCATATATAGATGTAAATTAAAGTGTTAATTTATACAAAATTATTATCGATACTATTAGAACTTGTACGTGGATTCCTTGTTTGCACGTGTCCCATAGTCGAGTTTCAGAAAATCCTAGAATATTCTAAATTTATTTTCCGCGTCCCAAGTTCTCCAAGGTTGCATTTACTTTAAACAGATTCTTCGCGTATACGCAAGAAAAGGGTAACGTCGACCACGCGCGGTAACAAAAGAATAATCGATAGGCGAAATTAATTAGTAGCAGGAGGCAGAGTGCCAAGGGTTCCGTCGTTGGCCCATTATTCATTCGGATGTAAATGAATCCGCGCGAATTGGAACATAAAACAGTCCTCCTCCGCCGTGTTCGGGCGTTGCAAAAGCTTTGTGGGCCCCCTCCGAGTGCCGGGCAGCGGTGTGGATCAACGCCGGTGTTTGAACAGTTTGTTACCGGATAAATATGAGCGGAGGACGCTCGAAAAACTCGAGTACCCCGGTCCCGGGCGCGATGTCGACCGTCCTGTAATCGGTGCTTTGATCTCTGTTGTCCGCTAACGAGACTCCGCGCGGCAAAACACGACCTCAGGAGTCGCGCGGTTTGCTTTTACCTCGTACGCGAAATCGCCCGGGCAACGCGATCCTAATTACTCGAAACTACTGCCCGCGAAAGGGCCTTGATAAAAATTTAATTGCTTCGAGCTGTGCCTTCATTTTTTACACCCAACTATTTTTTAACGTTTCGAGAGATAATTATTTACAAGCTAACAAAGAAAAAAGTCGTGGAGAAAAATATTGTGTGGTTTAGGGTCCTGTTGTCTCATAAAATGCAATTGCAACACGACTATTCAATCTTCCTTATATAAATTAAATTGAATAAAAAATAATTTTCAACGGTGCCTCAAGGGTGGTCACGAATTATTCGAGATTTTTGAAAATATGGGAGCTCTAACCTGTAATAAAAAATTCCCTTAGTCCATCCCTTTTATATAAACTTTTTAGGTCACTTTGCAGGGCACGACCACGAACAAAATTGAATAATAAATAATTTGCAACGGTGCCTGAAGGGTAGTGAACGAGATTCGAGATTTCGTCGAATTTCTTTTCCTAATTTCGGATTCAATCAGCGCTCCAGGTTGTGGAGCATTTGTCTGGGTGGTTCCGTTGATTTATTAATTTTCATTAAGCCCGCGGACTTACAACGCGAATGTTGTGAAAAGAGATAGGTAGATCGTGTGTAAGGAGGAGGAAGATAGAGATGGAGGCAATAACGCGTTCTGTTTGCAGAGACCCCCGAGACGGGGATCCGGTTCTCGCTCGTTAACCTATTAACATTTTATTCCCAGCAATCTTTCCTCGGCTGGTGTAGCACGTACGGGGCTAGCTACGGGTTTCTCTGTAACGAGTAAGGAACGCCGGTCGACGGTGGGTTAAGATCTTCCGGGGTGGTTCCGTTTCGGTGGTAAGAGGCACGTTGAATGGCCGCGCGGTAGATTTGTCGGAGGAAAATGGTAGAAACGGGAGCGTGCAAGTCGCTGCACGGACCCCCCCTCGAACGAAATTCGATGTTACACGACGATTTACTCCCGTGAACAATCTCTGGGCGGTGTCTGTTTTCTTTAAAGGGCGAGTAAATTATGTCGTGGGAGGATCGAGGGAATAAGAAACAGAGGAAACGGTGATTTTACCCTCGAAAATTAACCCTCTATAGCAGGGAGTGTATCAAACTGTTTGAAATTTGCAATTATTCGTAATATATGTACGTAAATATACAAATTGTAAAAAATTATTCACCGTCCTATGTATCTGTCAAGTTTCGTCAAAATTGGGAATTAAATTCTAGAATACGAGTCCTCGTTAGTTGCGAGAGTTAATTAATGTTTGGAAGAGAAAATATTGTTTGATATTCACACGAACGAATGTATGAAAATGATGGGTGGATTTCTAAACGACGGCACGTCGAAGTATGGCATTTTGTCGATCGAAACGGCGGCGGGGAAGAAATTGTAAGGGGAATGCTTTCCATTAATTTCTCGTAGCCGGAGAGGGACGCGATGGCTGACGCCCGATCGACGCTCTTCAAAGGAACCGGTCATTCGAAGGTAGACGTCCGGAAAACCAGAACCACAAATACGTTTTGCAAACCTGCAATCACGTAATAGCTTGCACGCAGCGCTGGATAGCGTCGACGGTCCGCAAAGTCGATGGAAATTCGGCGGCAATACACTTGCTACCGATTAGAAAATGGAGGCTCTTTGAAAGCGACGATAATTTAAGATTCTCCATCCGTGTATCACGTTTGGCGATGAAACTCAGTGATTTAAAATCGAAACGTATCGCTATCGATCCACTAAATAACAGTGTTATACTTTTTACGATTCAGTGGGGGAAAGAAAATAATTAATTTTAGGAATAATTTACCTGCTCTTCAAATCTTTGTGTCCAATGCATATATGTATTTATAATTCCTTCTATTTGCTCGATTTTAATTTCTCAATCTCAATGAATTTGATATATTAACACTTCCAGTGTGACTCGACATCAATTTTTATCTCAGGAGCTCCTTTATCATACACTTGAAAATTAAAGAATACAACAATAATGTAAATAAAACAGATATTTAATTGAATTTGTCCAAATTTGCCCTACTTTTTAGCTAACGTAAATTTTAAATATAATTCAAATATAATTCGGAGTGCAAAGGGTTAAAGGCGTGTTAAAAATCAGAAGAACGACGATTCGAAATTCCCGAAATTCTACGCGGACTTTATCATATTTAAATTTCACCCCCAATATCAACCCCGAAGGAATGCGCGCCACAAGTCGTCGATTAAGCACGTCGACGTCGAAATTAATCCGAAACCGCTGATGTCGATGCAACGAGCGATCGCGGTAATCCGTGTCGATATATCCGAGAAACGATATTAATATTAACCAGCGAAGTAACCCCGTGCACCGCGTGGGATTTTAAAATAGATATTAATTAACAAACAAATCAATTAAAACGAATTGTTACGCAGATGTCGATCGTTTCTCTTACGTTTCACAATTCTTAAACAATCAGTGCCCCAAATATCTTTGGCTCCGATTATCTCGCGAACTGTGACCCCTACTAGAAAAGGTTCCCCTACAATTTCGCGTCGTTTTTACGCGTAGAATCTATTTTCCGGGAAAACTTTTTACAAGATCGTCCGAGTCGAAAGAAACGACGGTTTACTCCAGCGAAGTTTGCGAAACAGATCGAAAGAAATATCGTGTTTGTACTCGTGGCACGTAATCGACGATCACAGATAGAGAGCGGGAAGGGGGGTCTCGTAAAAATTAAAATTCATTGGGCGAGTCGGTGGTGTTTCCGGGGCACGATTCAGCCGCCTTGGGCGCGCGCGGCTCTCCCCGCAATTATAACATTTACCCGTTAATTTACGGGACGAGGGAGCGCGAAGAACGTCGCGGAAGCACTCTCGATAAGGGCCCTCTCGCGCGACGGTGCACTTTTGTCAGCCCGTGGTGCTCACCCGGCCCTCCGTCCCCGGTACTTACGGATGACAAATTAGCGAGATAACTACTGCCGCCGGATAATAAACGCCCCGGGAACACGGTTTTACGTAACGGCGACGCACGAACGGTGATAATTTCGGAATAATTGCCAGCCGTGACCGCCGCCATTCATCAAACTTCCGCGCCGCGACGCGCGATTCGTCTTCGACCCCGTTGTTTCATTAATCTGTACACACAGGTGAATCCCCAACATCTGGCACCGTTTAACCCTCACCTGGCCCCCAGAATCCAACGAAAAACGTTCCGTACGCTCTGTCATGGCGACTCGTATACGAAATCAGAGACGTTGGTGCTTTATACGCCAACGTGGGCCAAGATTACTGTTTATTTAGAATCGTTACAGGAATAAAGGCACCTAAGAACGCGTATTAACACATTACCGAATGATAGCCTATTAATCGACTGTTTTACCGACCACCGCTTACCGACCGATAGCGTATTAATCAACTTTTTTACCGACCAACGCTTACCGACCGATAGCCGATTAATCAACCGCTACCGGTCGGTAAAGTGTTAAACTATATCCTTAATTGTACATACTAAAAGAAGAACCATAAATCCTTCGTGCAATTATTGGTAATTCAAGTTTATAAACGAGTCATCTGTTCAGTTTAGCCAAATAAGATACAAGCACAGATTATTTGGTCGTGAAACGAAACTTAATTAAATTATATCCTTCATTGCACATACTCAAAGAAGAACCCTAAGTTCAAGTCATCTATTCAGTTTAGCCAAATAAGATACAAGCACACATTATTTTGTCGTGAAATAAAAGTGATACAAGTACAGATTATTTGGTCGTGAAATGAAACTTAATTAAATTATATCCTTAATTGAACATACTCAAAGAAGAACCCTAAGTTCAAGTCATCTATTCAGTTCAGCACACATTAATTTGTCGTGAAATAAAAGCGACACGATTACGCGTATCCACGAACGAAACTTCCTAAAGGACGCTTGCTGGTTGAAACGTTGATAATTTGTCGAGCGTGGAGACCCGATGAAAAGCATTTCCTTTCCGTTTCCTTTCCGATCGAACGAGACCAGCGCGTTTCCCTAGAAGCGTCTCGACGCCGTTCTCCGTTCTCCGTTCTCCGCGCAAGCTCGTTCATTACTTAATTCGACTGACGAGAAATTTCGAACCGCGGTCGGCTTTCAAGTCGATTGAACGCCCGTCAGGAAAATTAATGTCGCGAGGCGGCGTCGGGGGGCTCCTTTCAGGGGCGTCGCTGACGCTCCTACCCACGGTCTACCGTCGTCCCGTTGCGCAACAGTTTCCTATCGGTGTCTTTGCCGTGGAATTCCACCGTCGAGCTAACCAGGGACGAGCACGCCGACAGAGAGAACGAGATTCCATTACGCCAGACATCAAAGCCTGCCGTCCCAGTTCGCAAAAGAGGACCTCTGAATGCGCGTCCTCGAGGATCTCGGTTCGTGTTCGCGTTGCACCCTCGTCGCGCGTGATTCCGATATCTGCGAAGTCCTCGAAATTCCATCCTCGCGGAATGCGCGCGAATAGAAGAGTCCCGGGGATCCCCGACGAAGTCACTCGACTCAAAGATGCATCGAAACCAGGAAAAAAATTCACCGAAACATCGATCCTGCGGAGACTGGGAACTTGCAGGACTGTCAGCAATTTTTTATTTTTAACTCTGTTCCGTTTGGGAAGTCCCGACGATTTTTCAGGACGTCCCGGAACACTAGAAATTGAGTTTCCAGCGAATAGTTCAACAGTTGCTCGCGATAGTGCGAAGTTAGCGACATTACGTATGTATCAGGCTGTCGCGTACGAAATTGGCGCGGGGGAAAGTTTAAACTTCCGTAACTTGGTTACAAACGAACTACTTTTTAATCGAAATAAGCAACGACAGATTTGACGTCGATTAAAAAAGTTTATTTGAAACGAGCTTACGGAAGTTTAAAGTTTCCGCGCGAAATCGGCCATTTCGTATGCAGGGACCTGATACATGCATAATGTGGATGACGACGCATTGTTCTGGACTAGGAAACTATTCGACAGTAATTTTCAAAACTTGGCGAAATCTGATCTCTCTATTTTTAATATAATTTAATGTCAAAAAAAAATTCATAGATGAACGGGAGGAATTTTGAGAGAAGTTGAATTTTTATCTTCCTGGCGGGGCATTTAATAATATCCAAAGACTAACGACCCCCGCGCGGGAACGCGAGTTCTCCATTTATTCGGTTCTCCTCGTAAATCGTCGACCAGGAGGGGTGTAGCCGGGTTCCATGAATAGTTACAATTAAACTGATAATTATTCCTATCTGTTTCCATCGTGCACGCTCGTGTCACGCGAATACATCATCTTTAAAGAGTACCCCAGCCTCGGGAGCCGAGCGTGTTGCCAACAGTTGAGTCATCAGCGAAGAGGGCCGCGGCTCGTTCGCTATAATCGTTCCTCCGTGGATAGTAAATCCGGCCGAAAGGCCGTCTGAAATTATTACGGCTCTCAGGGCCGTGCCGCGTCAACCGTTGAACCGCGCCATTCCGCCAGGGATTTACAAAGTGCCAATCGCCTTAACGCGTTGGACACGTGCTCGCCACGCGAGACTCCCGCTATCAATCTACCCTCCCTTCTCTCGATCCCTCCGCGCGATATACCGGATCCTCTCGTTTCTAAAACGGAACGTGCCCATACACCCACCATTCCTCCAGAAATTCTCCTATCTCTATCAATTTCTAAGCCAGAGTCACTCGAACAGTTATTATTCATTTTTACTGTGTATTATCTCCGTGCATTCTGGGGCCACAATTTTTGGTCCATCAGATTTTGCTTCATTGTAAAATTCGACTCAAAAGCTACGTCATTTTCAGTTAGCTGGTTTATGCAAGATGGCAAAAAAGATATTTTATCAAACGTGGTAGATGTCATTTTTGTAGTGGTTTGAGAGGTCCAGAGAAAAGGAGAAATTGTCGAAGTAACCCGGGGAGTCTAAGTTATTTTCAGTTAGCTGATTTATGCAAGTACTCGCGAAAATAACACGTCAAAAGAGATATTTTATCAAACATGGTAGATGTGATTTGCAGTGGTTTGAGAGGTCCAGAGAACAGGAGAAATTGAAACGTTGAAAGTAAATATCGATGATTTGTCAAATATTTTTCGGTCCAAGTAACCCGGGGAGTCTTTAAGTTATTTTCAGTTAGATGATTTATGCAAGTACTCGCGAAAATAACACGTCAAAAGAGATATTTTATCAAACATGGTAGATGTGATTTGCAGTGATTTGAGAGGTCCAGAGAACAGGAGAAATTGAAACATTGGAAGTAAATATCGACGATTTGTCAAATATTTTCCAGGCGAAGTAACCCGGGGGAGTCTTTAATTTATTTCCAGAGTTCGCGAGGGTATCGACGATAATAACATCGATCGTTGGGGTGGCACGCGACACCGGGCGAAAAAATCGATGGTCACGCGAGTATTACACTTGGCAACGATATTAGAAGCCGATGGACGAAGAGGAAGCGTCGAAAGTTCGCGACTCGTTCGACGGAATCGTTGCCAAACACGAAGCGACTTCGTTTAAGTGGTAATTAATGTGTACCGCGGCAGGGGAATCCGCCAGGGGCTTGGCAACGTCTTATTTACGATCGCGTTGGAAACGCGCCACCGACGGAATCGGTCAACTTCTTTGTTGCTATTTCCTACCGCGATGGAACTCGCAATTTCCGGTCTCGTGCGGCCAAATATCGCAACTTTCCGCGTTGCGAGCCCCTGGCGGTCGTTAATCCCGATAGCACTCTAAGCACGCGGTCAGAGTGACCCCTTAACGCTCATATTTTTCGGGTTAACCAAGAATGATCAGTTTTCTTTATTAAAAATGCGGTTTTTGTTAATTACCATGTTGTATTCGATGTATAATTTGAAGGAAAACAAGTATTATCATCCCTTAAACCATCAGATTAAACAAATATCGTTTTTCAAAGCAATCAGACGTCTGCAAAGTTCGATTCAACGTTAAAACGTTCCATTATCAGGATCCAGATTTAATTCTGCAAATAGAACAATATTTAAGAAATCTAAAACTACCTTAATCAATTCTCTATTTACTTTACTATTTTTATTTTTTTTGTAACCATCGTTCAACCTGAAACAATTTTAGTTTGAAAGCTCTGTCAATTTCCACCAAACACGGAGTAATTATTTTATTCTATGATAGCTTGACAATTTTTTTTTTACGATTTTCTTTTGTCGCGTCGAGACGAGATCGAAGTTGGGCGAATTTTTCCGATAGTTTCTCCGCGAATGGTAATCGCGGAGGACGCGCGGAGACAAAAGGTCTCGGCTCGACTGTTCGCGTAGCGACACGCGTAACATCCCCGACGCAACGAAGCGAAAAGGGTGGTCTGAAACGAACGCGGCGGAACGAAGGTTGCCCATGGAGTCGCGAAAGTCGTGTCACTCACCGTTTGTGTTGAATCCTGAGGCCTCTGCGGGGGTGCAGCGGTATCCCGTCTTTCAGCCAGTGCACCCTCGGGGGTGGTGAGCCCCTCGTTCGGCATACTAGCTTCACCCTCTCTCGTAACCTCGCTATCGAGTCCCTGAGCTCGGACAACGTAACCTCCTTCACTGAAATCAAACGTAGCGTCGATTAAAATCCACGCTCACTTCCTTTTCCTCCATCACTATATCTTTAAAACGATTATTACGAGCCAAAAGATTCAGGGCAAAACTTTCATACGTGTTTTACAGCTGAAAACTTACAAAAAAGATCTTTAATTCTAGATTTAGGGGCATTGATCGCAAGTATATTTATTGATACCTTTGATGTTGATGATTACCTTAAAATACGATTTTTCTATTAATTAGAATATGTATTCGTGCCATTGCATCAATCAAATTCAACAGAAGTTGTTAAAAAATAATATTTACCTGTAATTTTAAATATGGAATCAGACTATTAAATCTAGTGTTAATATTAGTAATTTTTCTGTGACATTTTTTATAGTCGACATTAATATTTCTCCAATATATTTCGTACCATGAATCTATCGTTTAAATATAACTACTTGGTCAAAAATTATTAGTCAGAGTCAATATTAAAAATTAGGGGTTGTTTTATAATTCCTTGGTATCTTCAGAATTCGATCATTTTTACGAGGTGTTTTAATAATTTTAATATATTTTAATATAAAAGAATATCTGTATCCAAACCTCTGTCCAAGTTTGAAAGCCATAAAATACATCTACGCAATTTCTATAAATTTGATTTCGCTTTTCGCTGGAGTACAATTTTTGAATGAGGCTGTAGGTGTTGGTGATTGGGTACAATGGTAGAATAAACCCGGGATAGGGCGTTAATAGGACGGGGAACGGGCGAGCGTATCGGGAACGTGGGAAAGCGATTACGTTGGAAAAGTTGCCGACGACGTGGCAGACGCCCCCCGTTCGCGGGAAATTCTGACGCGCTATGAATTTTCACCGCGGGCGGGAGGTCCTCGCGGTCGAAAGGGAATTCTTAAACCGACCACTTTCGAACTTCCCGTCCAAGTAAGTACGTGGCTCCCGGAAGTCTCGGGAAAACTTTGCCGCGAAATCCTGCCGGAGTTTTAATAAATTTTTCGAGAACCGTGCGCTTCCTCGTCGTCAAAGGAGACGACTCTATGACCCAATACGTGTCTTTAAGTGCCACCAACTTCGAGAATTATTTTCCACGGGCTCTGCCCAGACCCGGAGAACGTACAGTCTATCAGAAAATTCGCGTTAAATATTTCATTCTTTAAGAAACGAAATAAGAATAATTTCGACTGTTAGTCGGAAAGGTTGGCGAACCCTGGTTGGGTTCTAATCCTCCAGTTTCATTCCTGCCACTCACTTATCCGCGCTTAAGCTATTATTACGTCAGGGGCTCTTATTAAACTTGTTAAGGTATAATTTTCGCAGTATCTTCGCGTTACAGAAAGAGCAACGCGGTCTGGGAAAAGCGAAATTTTCTGGGAAGCGAGCTGGCACGTCCTGAGAAGCGCGAAGAAGGCAGCTCGTTGATAAGGTACCTGGAAACGCTTATCGGCGCGCGTGATGCACGCGCGTAGACAATTTCCTCGTACAAGTTTCCGCGGAGAGCTGGAAAGAGGGATCTCGAGCTGAAATAAAAGCAACCAGAGACCGCACAAAGTGATTCGTAACTGGTAAAATTGCGGTGGGTTCTTCGTAAACATCATCGACGAGTAGAAAAATTTGCTCGATTTTCGAATCGAGGCTGTTTAAACATGGAACGTTCGTTTCGATGAAATTCGTATGCATTTATTGTTGGCTGTAATTACGAATACATATCGCGAAGTCATCCATAAATATACAATGATGTAAAATTGCGGCAACCGGTAACGGAATCGAATATGACATAAAGTTACGGCCACCAGTTACAGAATTGAATATGACGTAAAATTACGTCAGCGGTCGCGAACATGTTAATATTCCGGGAGTAATATCGACGCTCGGTTCATTCGACAGTGATTAGTTCTCGACAACCGAAATTATACTTTCGAAAAATACTGACGGGAACATGAATTTTAATCAATCGAAACGTGTTCGAGCTAAAATATTCACGTATTGTCTCTGAAACTATTGCCTCGACGCCACGAGCTGTACATTAATAACGTCGGATTAATAAAAAATGCACGTGATAAATTCGAAACCTCGATGCATCGAGTCTCGTTCGAGAGCCGCAACAATACCATTCCCGTTGCGTTTTCGTTCGTCGAGACTCGCGTACGAATGATAAAAGTGTTTCGAGGCCGCGACAGAATGGGTCCCCGATCGGCAAGAAATCCTATTGCTCGAGCCACGGCATTATTTCCGCGGGAAATATCGGAGTTCTCCGAGGCAACGGGGACATCCAACGAACGGTGTCCCATTATGCCCGCGGTGGACGTCGGGGAATAGTAATAACGAGGTGACATCGCTGGGCGAGTTCTTCAGTGGGTCAACGCGACTTTACAGGGACACCCTCGATTCTCCGTGCTACTTCGACAATGTACCTGTCGCTTGGATCTCGCCTACCCGGTGCAAAATGGCGAATTATGCTGTTTACCGGAGCTCGGATCCGAAAGCCAGCTCTCCTTTCATCGGCCATAATGGTCGACTTCTACCGTCGCAAATTGGACGCTGATAAATCCCCAGAAACGGGTCCATCTCGATTTTTGCTGACAATTCCACCGCAGAGAAAGTCTCACACGTGCGATCTATATTATAATTTTACTTACATAGAATAGTCTTTCATAACGTAGACGAGTATAAATTTTTATACACGTAGAAATTCTTGATAAAATCTATTCGAGAAAGCTATAACACTATCTTCACTACTGGCAAATAATATGAGATAAAAGATCATTTCCTCCGTGCTAAATTTGCTTCGAATTTTCCCAAGAATATCTTCTGGAGAAGCTCTAGAAAAACTGAATTGTCAGACTGGATAATTATGCTGACGTTGCAATACAATTTCGTCTCCCGGTGTTGCAGGTCCCCCGTTAGTTATTAGCTGGCTCGGTGCACCAAACTAAATAAAATACACTCGTGTTGCAACACGGCCGCCCACTTGCGCTACGCTGGTTTATCCGGCGTCGAGGCGTCCTCTCTCAAAGCACTCGCGACGCCCTGACTTTGAACTTGCTCGCGACACGCGTACAATTGCGCATGAAACGGGCTCCCAAAAAGTCACGTACGCTTTTTCAAGCGTTGGACACGCGTGAACGTTTCGCGCCCCGGCAGCCCCTCTGTTTGCAAAACTGTTTGTGATTTTCTTTGACCACTAGCTTTAATCCTCAGACATGTTCAAACAAGGCATACGTAATGTACCAGACGTGAATTTCATTATAAATGTTTCTTGCAAGCAAATTTAATAAAATCCATTTCGTAATGTTTCAGGAATTCTGAATAAAATGATCCCGATATGTCTTTCGAATTCTTTCAGGATTCTTTTCTTATTCTAAGATGGATAGTGTGTCTTTTTGGACTGATGAACGAGGCACACATAGTGTACCAGACGTAGTTTTCATTCGGAGTGAATTTTAAAATGTTTCTTGCACCAAGTTTAATAAAATCCATTTCGTAATGTTTCAGAAATCCTGAATAAAATGATCTCGATATGTCTCTGGACTTGTTCCAGGATTCTTTTCTTATTCTAGGATGGATAGAGGCTCCTTTGACCGTGTGTCTTTCTAGACTGATGAACGAGCCATACGTAGTTATCATTTGGAGCGAATTTTAAAATGTTTCTAGCACCAAGTTAAATAAAATCCATTTCGTAATGTTTCAGAAATTCTGAATAAATTGACCCCCATATGTCTCTCTTTTTCTAGGATTCTTTTCTCATTCCAGGATGGATAGAGGCTCCTTTGACCGTGTGTCTTTCTGTACTGTCGCAACGACGGTTTAGATCTCATCCGTTGGAGTTTCTCTCCCGGCGAGTGTTGGTAATTTTTCACGATCGTGTTCCATCCCGTTCCCCCCGTTTCTGACTAGCGTGCCGTCCGTAATTACGGCGTTCCTCGCGGGAGAGCCGAAACGCGACGCTCGAATTATCCAGGACGTTCAACGTCGCGGGCGAGAACGCCTCGGGGCATTTAATACGTTTCCATCAATGTCGTCGTCGTCGTCGCTGGGCGGCGTTACTCGAAACTTACCGTGCCCGTCTCGTATTTGCCGCGCACGTTAATCCGGAATACCATCTGGGCTAAAGTCCCTAGACGGGAGAAAGTACCGACGTAGATTAAGCCCCCCATCGGAGAGCAGAACGCACACACTAAAAGTCTTTCGATACGCGAAACGAGTCCTGCTATCCCTACGCCTTTGGTCTTTTCAAAATTTAATTACTTCGATTATCGTTTCAGGGATAGTATCTTTGTTGGAATTTTAAATCGACAGAGTTCAGCTTTTTTCAGAATTCTTGAACATTCGTAGAGCCACGTGGCTCTTATCGACTCGTGTTACCAATTTTCCCCGGTGTCTTTGTGGCAAGAATAATTAATTTTAATATCATTTCATAGTGGAAATGTTCAAAGTCGCAACAGCGATACGCCAGAGCGGGATCGCGAGTTTAACAGAAGTATGTTTCAAACGGAAGTTCATTAGTACCAAATTATTCTATTATTAAATAATTTTTTTTCATAGTATAAGACTATTTTATAAGAATTTCATTGTATACCATTTGAAGATATTGCTACAGTCAATTTATACTATAAAATTAAAAATTATATTTAATTATTAATAATTTTCATTGGATATATGAAAATTATTCTATTATTAAATAACTTTTTTTCATAGTATAAGACTATTTCATAAGGAAATCCATCTCAAGTATCTTTTTCCATTAAACTAGCATCACATATATCTCTCTCCCATAGCCATAAATTTCACATAAAAACAATTGAACTGCATACTATCTTGTCACATCTGAATTATTCGATCCTAAAATAATTTAATCAACGTCCAAAAATATTTCCAAGCCTGCATAGGACCGTGATAGACTCATCGGCCGTTTATATTCCGTTCGATCGAGCTCGCCATGAATAAATTGCTCCTAAATAACGTTAAATGAAATTTGCTTCGAACGTGATCGATTAAAATGAAAAGTTTCAAAGCAGGTGTCATTATTTCATGAGCGAATCGAACGCCGTTCGGTCGCAGTTCGATGGACGCTGGATAAGAAATTAGCTTCCGGTGTATCGCGGCGCATCGAGACTTTGACGGAAACCGTTTCACGCGGCACGCGACTCCGCCATTTCCGGGCGCGAGACACGCTGCCATCCCCCCTTCGAAGATCGACCTGGTACCGACTTTAAAAGGCAAATTGCTCGCGTTTATCGCGCCGCGTCGAGATGGCTCGGCGAAAGGGAACCGTGAAAACAGTTCTCGCGGCGCTTGTTCGTGTCGCTGAATAAATCGAGCGAGTTATTATCGCGTCGCTTTCCGCTGCACATTTAATTCCGCCAGGACGGGTAAAAATGCCCGCGCCGCGGAAGGCACCACCGCTCCCCGTCGTTTTTCTTTTTTTTTGCGTGACATTGCGTGACGCGGGAAGATTTTTTCGTACCGGTGCTCGACGCTTCGAATGTTTTATGGGATCGCTCGGTAAATACGTTTGACGTCCCCCCCGAACGCAAGGAGAGCACAGTTTGCCGTGGAACGATTATCTTTTTAGATTAAATCGACGTCGAACAATTTATTCGAAACTCGTGTTCGATCGATCGCCAGTCCGTTCGTCGATTCAAATTTTAGTACTCGTTTCGTAAAAATTCCGTTGCTTGAAATTCGGTGGTGGTTTTCTCAAAATTGTTATGTTTGATATGGATATTTAACACTAGAAAGACTGAAATTTAGTGTATACCTATATTGCCCAGAAGCAGTCAAAATAACTGCATTGTGAAAGAAATTTGTTTAAAATTAAATTTTAATATTGTTTTTCTAATTGAAATTAAAAAGCAGTCGAAATGACTTCCTTGGGCAATCTAGTGTTAATAATCTGTGCCAGAGAATTTGTATTTTATTAGAGAATACTTTATCAAAATTTGGTAGGATATTAAAAAAATTGTCAGCAATAGTCGAACACCTTGAAAATACTTTTGTAAGATCATTGGATAGTTTAACAAATATACAGGAGTGTATAATGTATAAATATACACGTACATATATAGGATGCACAGAATCGAATAGATATTACAGATCACGAAGTTATTGGCATGCAGATATTATGTAAACATATGCTAGTGTTCAGTCGAGAAGCGTTAAACAGCGTATCTAGTCTATGGAAAGTAGTATTGGTCGACGCCCAGGCCGACCACAGTGGAAAAGGTCAACGCATGGGCCGACACTGCTGTTGCGTTTTACCTAGGGGTCCATTCGAATAATTTAACGCTGGAATATTTGACAGAAACTCGAGTATTCCAGGGAAATTAATTAAACATAATTATTTGAATTTTCAGGCTCCCTTAACCCCTCAACGCTCCTATTTTTCGAATTAACGATCACTTCTCTTTACTGGATTTGTTTCTAAGCTATATTAAAATACTAACGTATAATTTGAAGGGAAACAAATAGTGTCATCCCTTAAACCGTTAGATCAAACAAATATCGTTTCTCAAAGCAGACAGACTCGAGCATGAACGTTAAGGGGTCAATCCTTATTACTAATTTATTACCAAATTATTTCCATAGCAGTTCCGTACTTTGAAATAACAGTCTCTCTAGAATCCTGTTGATTCGAAGAAAATAAAGGGCCATGAATTTCATTTTGGTCACCGTTAAAAAAATCCTGTCCACTTTGGAAACCGTGCTTATCGAGTGGCCCAGTCTTTCGAAGGTTCAACGATTCCCTCTGGCTTCCCAGGGGTTAAAAAAGCAGAACTGTCGCAGGGTCGAGGGGGGGATTAAGTCACGGGGGCGATATTAATTCGATCCCCCTATAGCTAAAGTGCTTTTACGCGTCCCGAAAGCTGGCCGGAGCGCGATGCCTGAAATTTACTTGGAGGGAAGAGGATTTCGGCGTCTATTCGTTATTAACCGGCCGCGTACGCGAGGACGGAGAAAAACCGAGGGGAAAGAGAGACGGAGAGCTTGTGGTCGAAGCAGAGACGGGGGGAACCGGGGAGAAAAGGGACGGGAGGGTTTGGTAGGAGCCGAAAGGTGGGATATTCACCGGTATTCCCATGTTCCCGGAAGCAGCGTGCGGTTTTCGCTGCAGAAACGTCATTTAACGATTAGCCGCGGCGAACTGACGCCGAAATTCAAATTTAAATGGTACACGCGGGAGACTCGATCGCCGCGCGAGTTACACGAATTTATGCCGGAATTGCGAGACGCGACCGCCCGACCACCCACCGGGAGGGTGGACGTTGCAAGAAAAATTGCGTTTCAAACACCGTTCCCAGTCGAAATAAACGAGAGTAGATTCTGAATTTTTTAAATTTCATCCGGATCAGAGAAAAATAGATTTCGATTTTCTACCGTTATTAAAAATAAAAATAGGGGAATAACTGGAGTAAGGAACAGGAGACAGGTAGAAGAAGAAACTAGAGAATGTAAAAATTGAAAAATAGAAGATAAATGGTGTTACTACGAAGTCGATAGTGCCAGTGTCGCAGCGATAAAATTCTTTGATTTGTGGTGTCTGAGAGCCACCAATTCCGGAGTCCAAGAGCGTAGACTAAACATTCGTTCGATTTTGTTCCAAACACCTGTCGTTCTCGTTCGGTGAATATCTCGAAGTTGAAGGTCATCGCGAGGATACGCGTCCGATAGGATTGGGAGAGAATTTTGTAACGTCGAGGCGTCTGACCCAGATGTCGAGGCTCCGGTATGCGAGGGAAGCTCCGTGCTTTGTCGCGTAACCGCGATTCAGAACTACGCCGTCTCCGTGCCGCAAATTAGCGCGATAAAGTCGCGTTGCGGTGGATGACTCGCGTCACGAGCAACCCCCAACTTCCCTGACTACGGAGTTTATCGAATTGAGACGCCCCGTGCAACTCGGGACGCGACCGTTGTTAGCAACCCGGATAACTGAAACTATCGAAGACCGCGTCTCACGGCTTGCGCCAGTTTCTTCGAATTACGGGATTATTAATTCGCCCGGGGACTGATTCGAGTAGCGTTAGGCAGCCATTCTCATTCGACGTTGGGTACTCTTATAAGTGATTGGAACGAAGGATCCAATAGGAGGAAATAGTGGAAATTTTATAGGAAAATTACCACTTCTAAAATATCACATAGTTTTCACGTCGACTTTTAAAATAGACAATTTTACGGATGATTACAATCTATACAATATCAAATAGTTTTCTACCGAATTTGATCTAAATTTCTTTCGTGTCACAGTTGTATTAGGCTCCATACAGTATTCAAACCTTGTACGGTGCAATAAACGTCTAATAAAATCTACGAAGTGGCCTACTAAATGGATCTCGATATTTTTGTATTCGAAGGCCATCGAGGTCGAAGAAAGTCGCGAAGCACTTTCGTTGCGGATTCGTTCGCCTAGTTCTTGATCGATCCGTAGCGGCGTAAAGGGGAGAATCGTGGAAGGAGGGGAAAAAATAGGCGACTCGGAGTCTGTCGGGCGGCGTGTCACCTCGCCGCTACGAGGGATGGAACATGCTGAGCGACTGGCAAAGAGAGCGGCGAGGTTGATTAATGAACGCGTCGCCGAAAGAGCAAAATAACAAATAGCGCGTTGGCACCGTTGCCCTCCGGCTGACGCGACCGGCGAAGGGGAGGGTGGAAAAGGGGGGGTTGCGGCAAACGGCCACGCTGGTTGCTTGATTCATAGTTCCCGCGGCGCGCCAGCGGCTTGTGACGAGGCGCAACGTCGTGTTAAGCATACGACCGACCCTTTGCAACCCCGTCTCCTCGATAATTGATTGTCCCGTGCCCTCTGCGACTCGTCGACGGCCGGTTCGGTTCGTTCTCGACGCTGGATCACCGAAGGGTGACGATTATTGCCCGATCCGGGCAAGAAACGCGCTTCTTTATCCCCGCAAGGTAAACTATTAGCGATTCAAACGGGTGCCTCGTCCACTTTTATACACATTTTTCTTCATTTTTCTATCATTTTTGTTTCTTTAATTTGATTCTAGCGTGATCGATATACGTATATAAGGTTATTATCTTATAATTTAATGTCAAAGAATAGACAATTAGTGTTACTCTGAAAATAGAGTTTTATTCTTATGTTAAGGACGTACATTATATACACTATTTACAATAATTAAGTAATATTACCTGAAAATAGAGGAACGACAATATAAGTCTATGCTCTCTATTAAATATTCTAATTATTATAATAAAGTATTTTACTTGATCGCTGATTCTTCTTTCGCTTAACTTTTGTACTTGCACGTGTTCTATCTCTCTCACTATCTATCTATATCTTAATCTTTCCCCGTTTACTTCCTCTCCAAACATTACTTGAAGAGAGCTCTAAGTAATTAGTGCGCACAATTTGAATTAAAGAAAGTGTGCTTTCTTTACACGTATATCTACGTTATACAAAGGTCGAGGGAGAACAAAATGGTATTATCTTATGTACGATAGAAATGTGTGGGAGAAAAACACCAGTCCATCGATTCGAATACAAATTCGACAAGTAGCTTAAATTATTCTTTGAATTAAAAACAGAATAATGTAATTCCAGTTATGCCTGTCGTTGGAGCAATCAGCGATCGAGCAACCCTAGTTGTTCGAGATCTAGGTGGGTTCGAAGCCTCCGCTACAGTAGTTAATTTGCCAGATTAGATCTGGCTGTCTCATCGAAGTGTGCAGAGATAGCCAACCGGGGGCGATTCGCGTTAAAATCGCGCGACGGGTAGATTATGCAATTTCCGTGAAATCTTTTATCCGTCGACGTGTTGGGAACGCGTTTCGCTCGACGATGGGGGCGGTGGGAGGTGGGTGAGCATGAAAAGGTAGCGTTTCCATCGGTATCGCGGCATCGACGACAGCCAGGCGTACATACATACGTACGTATCGTGACGGTACACGCGACGTCAAACCAGTACTCGATTCTTCTAACCCCTCCACGCGTGTCCCTTTGGCCGTATCGTCGCGTCGACGGAGAGATTTGCACGTCGTTTGTTTGCGTCGCCGCGAGTCGATCGCGTCCTGTTATTACAGGTAACGGGTGCACGCGCTTTCGTCGACGCTTCCCCGGCTCGATCGTCGCGATGGACGCCGCTCGTATTTATTCGTTTCCTCCAGCAGCCAGTGTTTACACTCCAGGTAACGTTTATTTATTTCGCGGGGCTCGGAATCCGAAGTGTGCTCGTCGTCCCCAAAAAAGACGAAAATAACGATTTACGGGGAACGTCGGTGATGGAAATTCTTATAATCGGCCCTGGAGAACAATCAGGATTCTGTGGTTCATCGGTCCTGTTATTAGTAGATTTAATATAATATTCAATGGAAATAATTGCTATGATCTATAAAGGAATATTAAATATAACTTTGACATATTTCAACACTTGGTGATGGAATTCTTATAATGTGTCAGACAACGATCAGAATTCTGTGGTTCATCAGTCCTGTTATTAGTAGGTTTAATATAATATTCAATAGAAATAATTGCTGTGATATAGGAAGGAATATTAAATATAACTTTGACATATTTCAACACTTGGTGATGGAATTCTTATAATGTGTCAGACAACGATAAGAATTCTGTGGTCCACCAGTCGTATTAAAATGCAAAATGTTTATCAGTAGGATCAACAAGACATTCAATAGAAATTACTACGATCTATGAAGGAATATTAAACATACTTCGATCGATCAGCCACCAGAATTTGCAACAAATTACCCAAAAATAGAAACAAACATATCTTGAACCAAATAAATTACTCTGCGCGTTAGTTTCTGATTCCAAGAATAAAATATTGCTAATCTCTGCGACAATGGCAGTCGAGCTGTCAACGTCTTTCAAGATACCAGCTGTAGAACCCTCTTGTCAGGCTCGAACAATAGCAAACGCTGTCACGTTATTGTATAGCAACCTGGATGATTCGACGATGAAACCCTGAACCCTGAACCCTGAACAGGACCCCGGGAATCGCAATTCTCCGATCGCCGGAAGATTCGATTATGAATTGTTTCGCTGTTGGCCCTTTCGGTGAAACGATTAATGCGGGCTCGTCGATGGGGGGTGAATTCTGTGCGTTTGCACCTTTGTCCAGGAGCGGCTAATCGTTTTCGGTTCACGGGCCAGTTCGCTCGTGTCGGCTGGCGAACGCTTCCGGTTATCCGGCCTGTAATCGAGTCCGCCGTACGCCGTTGAACGCCGATCAGCCGCGCGCAGCTGATTACCCATCGATCTCCGCAAATATTTAATCGCGGCTAATCGCACGGAAGCTTGTCCGTCGTTTTTCATTCCGCTCTGTCGGCTCTTATCGAATTAATTGCTCGCCCCCGCCAGTCGTTATAACTTACACACTGGAACTGGCCACTCAAACTCTAAACAACGTTTATAATTAGGGCTTCTTTAAGTAGCTGCAATCGTTAAAATATCATAATTAATTTCGTCGAAAAATTTGTCCACATACTCGAATTTTTTTCTCGAAAGTACGTAGAATTTCGGGGGTATGTCTACTCACCAAAAATGATTGTAATTGTTCTCCGCAACCAAATATAATTTTTCTAGAACGATTTGAAATTTTTTAATTTCGTCGAAAAATTAATCCACCTACTCGAATTTTTTTCTCGAAAGTACGTAGGATCTCGGGGGTATGTCTATTCACCAAAAATGATTGTAATTGACCCCTGCAACTAAAAATAATTTTTCTAAACCGATTTGAAATTTTTTAAATTCGTCGAAAAACTTCTCCACCTACTCGAATTTTTTCCGTGAAATTGCGTAGGATTTCGGGGGTATGTCTATTCACCAAAAATGATTGTAATTGACCCCTACTACCAAATTTAATTTTTCTAGAACGATTTGAAATTTTTTAATTTCGTCGAAAAATTAATCCACCTACTCGAATTTTTTTCTTGAAATTGCGTAGGATTTCGGGGATATGTCTATTCACTAAAAATGATTGTAACGACCCCTGCAACTAAAAATAATTTTTCCAGAAAGATTTGAAATTTTTTAATTTCGTCGAAAAGTTTGTCCACATACTCGAATTTTTTCCATGAGATTGCGTAGGATTTCGGGGGTATGTCCATTCACCAAAAATGATTGTAATTGACCCCTACAACTAAAAATAATTTTTTCAAAATGATTTGAAATTTTTTAATTTCGCCGAAATATCGCACGTCGATTTTTCTTAAAAAACTCGTGGATTCGGGTAATTTCCAGTCCAATTCATAACCGAAAAGCCCCGAATTTCTATAAATAAAGTAATAAATTAATAAATTCTTTTTGAGGTCATCAGAAACTATAACCTGGTCATTTTCGAAAGTGTTTAGAAGTTGTCTGTTTAAATTATACATCGTGGGGAAAGGAATATTAAATTATTCGAACGGTTACACGGCCACTTTCGCTGGCGATCGACTCGACTCGCAACGGGAACGCGCGCGTGATCGTTAACGGGGGGGGAAATTAAACGGCGCCCGGGGAAAAGTTGTCTGATTTGTTCCCGGTAATTCACGAACTTGCCTACTAACCGTAAAGTCTAGCGAAACTTTTTCCTCCCGGAACAGCCAGAGAACTGCTCTCCCGTTCGTTACTCTCGGACGCTCGTACGTACAGGTCGGCCCATTACCGACGGTATTGTACGGAGAAAGAAAGATCGGTCCTCGAAGGAGTTAAGGATCGTATTGGATCGGACCACGACTACTATGACGAAGAGTGAACGAAGCGCGTGGAAAAATTCACGATCAATTGTCGCGTCAACTTCACAGTCACCGTCTGGATCGGTGTTTTAAAAAAAAAGTTGAGATTTCTGTAGGGAGGGAGAACATTTAACGATCAAGGGCTAACACGAAAGGGAATATTTTACGTGGAGAATGTAGATAATATCGAACCCCGCTGTGACCGCGTATTAACGTCACAGACCATTAATTAGCCGGAAAGTTGCTATTTTAAACGAAGCTAGCAAGTATTGTAATAAATATTATATAAGATTGCTATCTAAAATACCTGCACCATGAAATCGTTCGATAATTCTGGCCTGAACTTCTTACCTAAAACCTTGTTTTAAAGAATTTTTTACGTCCAATGGGCGGGGAAAGTAAATCGATAAAAATGAATAGAGATGGCTTAAATTGAAAATTAATGAACATAACTTTTGAAAAGTTCGTTGTCTATGAACCTCTAGCTCCCTTTTCTTTTTAAAGCGTCTTGCAAGAAGTTTGGGGAACCGGTGCTCTAAATCATAACTTGTTGCAGGGGAAGCTCACCGGCTTAGGTATAAATGATACCGGTTTCGCGCGTATCTCGCATCCCGTTCGTAACAAGTTACGATACTAAATCCATGTCTGACATCTTCAGTGAAGTGTCCTGTCTATTGTACCGTTTCCACCGGATCCTGCACAGGGCCCATTGTTATTTAACGTGCACGCACCAGACCTGTTCCACGTAATTAGACATTCTGTGCCCATTGTGTGCGTACGCCGATGACGCATGACTGTTTAAAGTATACTTGACCCTGCACACAACGTCTCTGCAATATTCCACGTTGAATCCGATCTTTGGACGATTCAACAAAAGGGTTTGTTCCTCGCAGATTCCATATAAATCCTCTCGAATCTCTATATCCTTGACAACACGTAGCGTTATGGGAATTCTTAAGATTTTTCAAAGGAAGTAAATGTTAAGTCGCGTTGGTTCAAGAGGTCATCGAGAAAATCAAATTTTTATACAAATTTCGTGGCGTTTAGGGTATAAGCAGCTTTCTGCCTGTCTGTGCGTTTATTAAAATATATATTTAAATTAGTTTATTACAAGTACGCTCTACACCTTACTCTGTAATAATAGTAAATACGAAGTAGAGTAACTTTGAGCCAAGTCGACGAGGGAACGACGACGTTATCGAGATCGTCTTTATGTTTAAATTTGTACACGTTTGTCGCAGACTCCGAAAATATCAATTAACAGTTTCCCGGGGAAAACTGTTTAGTCAAGCCCCTCTGAATGGCTCCTGACGCGTCTTAAGCCACTGCAGCGCGAAAGGACAGAATTTATGGACCAGTTTCCTAGCACAAAGGACTGCAATGTGCAAAGTCCCCACAGATCCCATGCAGCAGGCCGTGAAGGCGCCTTAGGATTTAGGAAACCATCCTAAATTCCCATTGGTGATTCCACTGCCCCCATCTGCGAACATTTCGATACTTCCCTCCAGAGAAAATACACTTTTTTTATAGTTTACATTGAAATACAGTAAAATTCCGATTTTTCGGGGAAAACCATGCGTTATATTTTCAGTAAAGAATTTTTTCCTCGAAAGTGCGTAGGATTTCGGGGATATGTCTATTCACCACAAATGATTGTAATTGACCACTGCTACCAAATATAATTTTTTTAAAACGATTTGAAATTTTTTAATTTTGTCGAAAAATTTCAATACCTACTCGAATTTTTTTCTCGAAAGTGAGTAGGAATTCGAGGGTACGTGTAATGACCAAAAATGATTGTAATCGACTCCTGCAAACAAAAATAATTTTTAGAGAATGATATGAAATTTTTTTTTTCGTCGAAACATTTGGGCACTATCCCTCTGTCGATTTTTCTTAAAAATTCGTTTTTCATTTTTAATATATTTGTCTGACCCTGTACGGAAATATTGTCTAATACTTTTTTGTAGGTATCCATGAGCTCTACTTCCCTACTAAATTTCATTGAAATATATTCACTATTGTAGGAGGTATGGTTGTTTGAAATTTGGACCATGTTTATGGAGTTTTTCTTATTTTACGGAGTGAAGGAACAACTTTTCTAATATTTTTGGAACTTCTACATATTCTTCACTAAATTACGCGTTGATTGCTTCTTGAAACATTAAAATCGTCCAATCCGTTCAGAAGTTATGACATTTTAAAGACACGCATGAAATTTCAGGGAAACAGTCAGATAAATGGCGAGACATGAAGCTTTCGGTAATGAATTTTTTTCTTGAAATTGCTTAGGATTTCGAGGGTATGTCTATTGACCAAAAATGACTATAATTGACCACCGGAACCAACAATAATTTTTCCAGAACGATTTAAAATTTTTTTTTTCGTCGAAATATTTAGGCACTATCCCTCTGTCGATTTTTCTTAAAAATTCGTTTTTCATTTTTAATATATTTGTCTGACCCTGTACGGAAATATTGTCTAATACTTTTTTGTAGGTATCCATGAGCTCTACTTCCCTACTAAATTTCATTGAAATATATTCACTATTGTAGGAGTTATGGTTGTTTGAAATTTGGACCATGTTTATGGAGTTTTTCTTATTTTACGGGGTGAAGGAACAACTTTTCTAATATTTTTGGAATTTCTACATATTCTTCACTAAATTACGCGTTGATTGCTTCTTGAAACATTAAAATTGTCCAATCCGTTCAGGAGTTATGACATTTTAAAGACACGCATGAAATTTTAGGGAAACTGTCAGATATATGGTCAGACATGAAGTTTTCGGTAATGAATTTTTTTCTCAAAACTGCTTAGGATTTCGAGGGTATGTCTCTCCACCAAAAATGATTGCAATTGACCCCTTGTACTAAAAATAATTTTTCCAGAACGATTTGAAATTTTTGACAAATTTGTCCACCTTCATGAATTTTTTTCTGGAAAATGCCTAGGATTTCGAGGGTATATCTCTTCACCAAAAATGATTATAATTAACCCCCGGAACTAAAAATAATTTTTTCAGAAAGATTTGAAATTTTTTACTTTCGCCAAAAAATTAAGGCACCTACTAGAATTTTTTTCTCGAAAACGTGTAGGAATTCGGGGGTATGTCTCTTCACCAAAAATGATTGCAATTGACCTCCGGAAACAAAAATAATTTTTCCAGAACGATTAGAAATTTTTCAATTTCCGTTGGGGGTTGTCGATCGCGGAAAAAAATGTCCTACCGATGTTTCACGTTTGTAATCGCGATTCGGGGGTTGTAGCGACTCGAAGCCCTTTTATCTTTGTTCCCGTTTCGTTTTCACGAGGCATCGATTAGAGTTCTCGCGCCAGACAAGGTACTGTTATGAGCAGAGTTCGAGGGTAGCGGCCGCCATTCGTCTCAGCCCGTTTCCGCGGTACGTCCGCCTCCTTTTAATGGTCTATTCGGCCGGTTTCCATTCGGTGAACGTCGATACGGCCCCGTGTACGTGTTACAGCCCCGACCGACAGGACGTCGAGACGCTCCGGGAGGGCGTCCCAGGAATCGCGCGTTAATTAAAACGCGGCCCCGGGCTTCCGCTTTATCGCGTTAATCAAACACACTCGCCGGGATCCGAGGCTGGGTTTGGGTGGTTTGGGTTTTAGGGGCCAATTCGACGGGGACGAGGTCGTCGAAAGAGTCAGGGATCGCGGACCGTTTGTTTTACTACGGCCAATAAAGCGACGTCGCGGGTTCGAAGTTTAGAAGACACGGAACAAAGGGAATTAGGAGTGCCGTGGACCTCGGGCGTTGCGGTTTCCCGGGTGGCGCCTCGCAAATATTGCGGTTCCCTTTGTTGGGGGTGACTCGAACCGTCCCCGTGTCGCTCCCCTCGTGTCGCTTAAACGGACAGCCTAACCGCTGCTTGATGGATGAAAACACTACCCGTTATACGCCTTCCGGGCCCTGGAATTATTCCACCGCGGCTCCGCTACGAATCTCTACGAATCTCCTCCAGATAATTGATATCGCGAAATACGCAACCATCCAATGCATTCGGAATATAATTATTATCCAGCAGTTTCGACGCTTCATAAGCAAGATATAGTAGATTTGTTAATTTATATAACTGTGGTTAGAAAATAAGTAGCGAAGAACAGATGTGATTGCTCTTGAAAATCTGTGTAATTCTCTTCGCTGATGTAGCTGGAATATTATCAAAAATTGTAATCTAGGCTCGCAAGATTGGAGAACCGATTTTTAGTGAAGTCAGCAGAAAAATAGCTAATTAAGAGTTTGGTTTTTATTTAATTTCGATTTACGCTTGAAATCCATAGCCTCTCTGCGATACATGAACTTTTCCACCGTTTTCCGTTCGACTAATCAATTAAAATACGAAATAGCGTGCCGGATCGAGCAGTGCCAGAGCCACCCTTCTCGCACATATCGCGGCGGAGGCGATGAATTTCAAGTTCGCCGTTTCATCGACCGGTCGATTCCCCCGCGCGATTAACCATTAAACGGAAAGCACTCGGTGATTTATCCGGCGAAACTAAATTGTGCCCATTAAAGAGACGCGAACGCAACGGGTCAATCGTCTCGAAGCAAGGCACATCTACCGTTCCACGGATTTGTCGTGTCGCGGCAACGATATTGGACCCGAGCGTAACGGCGTCCCGTGCGTTTCGAGCAATAAACTTCTTCAACGACCGACGAATCCGCCGGAACTTTTTCCGCGCCGCGATACGCGCAATATCGGCTTTTATTTCGCCGCGGTCCATAAACCCGGAATGGTTAATTTGTCGGTGCGGGCCCGGGATTGAGTTATCGTTATCGGCCCTGAGAATCCGCGAGAGTCTCCTTCAGTGATCACTTTAGAATTTTTACCGATTCTATTGCTGAAATAATTGACAAGATCACAATTGTATATTCGCAACACTATACAGGGTGTTCGAGGAACCCTGTACAAATTTTAATGGAAGATTCTAGAGGCCAAAATAAGACGAAAATCAAGAATACCAATTTATTGATGGAGGCTTCGTTAAGAAGTTATTAATGTTTAAAGTTCTGTTCGTACAGAATTTTTTTCTCGAAAATGTGCAGGATTTCGGGGGTATGACTATTCACCAAAAATAATTGTAATTTACCTCTGCAACCAAACATAATTTTTCTAGAACGATTTGAAATTTTTTAATTTCGGCGAAAAATTTATTCATCTACTTGAATTTTTTTCTTGAAATTGCGCAGGATTTCGGGGGTATGTCTGTTCACCAAAAATGATTGTTATCGACCCCTGCTACCAAATATAATTTTTCCAGAACGATCTGAAATTTTTTAATTTTGTCGAAAAATTTGTCCACCTACGCGAATGTTTTTCTCGAAAGTGGGTAGGATTTCAGGGGTACGTCTATTCACAAAAAGTGCTTGTAATTAACCCCTGCAACTAAATATAATTTTTCTAGAACGATTTGAAATTTTTTAATTTCGGCGAAACATTTGTCCACCTACTCGAATTTTTTCCGTGAAAATGCGCAGGATTTCGACGGTATGTCTATTCACCAAAAATGATTGTAATTGACCCCTACTACCAAATATAATTTTTCTAGAACGATTTGAAATTTTGTAATTTCCTCGAAAAATTAATCCACCTACTCGAATTTTTTTCTTGAAATTGCGTAGGATTTCGAGGGTATGTCGTTTCCTCAAAAATGATTGCAATTGATCTCCGCAACCAAAAATAATTTTTTCAGAATGATTTGAAATTTTTTAATTTTGCCGAAATATCACCTGTCGATTTTTGTTAAAAACTCGTGGATTCGGGTAATTTCCAGTCCAATTCACGACCGAAAAGTCCCGAATTTCGATAGGTCTCGACTTCTTATCATTTTAATACGCAATCTTGAGAGTCTCGTACATGAGGGGAGGCCTAATTTATTTAATTTAATAACGAAGCTTCAGTCAAGAATTGATGTTCTTGATTTTTGTCTTATTTTGGCCTCTAGAATCTCCTATTAAAATTGTTCCCAGGGGTAGTCGAACCCTGTATATATTATACAAAGAAAGACAGTACAGAGAAGTGCACAGCATTTTCACAAAGCCTAAACAACACCAATACAATGTCCATTGTATGATAACATCGCTATTAGCCCCGTGCTTGAATTTCCATATTCCGAACCGATTCGAACAGTTTCAGTCTCCAGCGTCCAAACCGGGAAAAGAAAACCGCCATCGCTGGGTCGAAGATAGAAATTACAGCGTCGTAATTGGCGTCGATTTCCGTCCGTTGGATCGAATTCCCTTCGCGACGAGAAAATTCAATCGGATCGGGCGAGGGTGGTTTTCGCGTCGATCGGGGGATTCGAGCAGCCCACGGTGCATCGACGTACTCGTGAAAAATCCGTGGCTCTTTCGTTGCTTCGTAAATTTATTATCTAAAAATGTTGGGGTCGTCTGCGACACCGATACACACCGAGTCCTCGTAATTTTATAATAATTCGGCCGCAATTTTTCATCCGGCGATTTACGGAGGCGCGCCGTCGCGTTTGCGAAAAACGACGAGAGAAGGGAGAAGCGTCTGTGTGGGAGAAGGGGTAAAATGAAATAGGAGGAAAAAAAAAAAAGGAGAGTCGCGACCAACGACGGTAGACGAAGGGGAGGGAAAAAGAGGCGAAAAGGATGGCAGGGGTGGTCGGGGAGGGGGGGAGCGGGGACGGTGCTCGAGGGTCGCGCACATAACTGTAGCTCGACGTTCGATAAATTGCCCCCAGGTTCTTTTTAGTCCGGCAGCGATATTTTATTTACCAGCAAAATGTATCTCTGTAGCGCGCGTGCCGCGAGGACGCCACCGGGAATTGGTTTAACCGGGCTTTTTCGGGAATCCTGGTCGGTCGAGCCTCGGATTTTTCCCCGAGCACCTTGTCCACCGCAATCCTCCCTGCGCTCAGCCACTCCTCTCCACCCCCCCTCCTCCCCCCTTCACCGCGAAATCCTATCTCCGCCGTTGGAAGCGCATTAACCCGCGGAAGCCAATTAAAAATTCAACGAATCGCCGTTTGAAAATGAACGGCTTTAACCCCGGAACTCCAAAGGATTTCCAGTCTATTTTAGTCTTTACCATTTTTTGGTAAATATCCTTTATAATTTATATATATAAGTGCAAAGATAGGAGTGCAAAGGGTTAAGCGTACAATACGTCTAGTGTTAACAGAATAGAAGGTAGTTTCAATCCCCAAATATAATAATTGGTGTCTCATGTATTTCTCATATTTTTGCATATCAAGTGCATTCTGTACTTTGTTGAGAATTATGGCGATCATCAAGCATAAAACTAATCGTCGCGGATAGGAAGGGGTCACATGGCGCAACGAACGCCCTACGAAAGAATGCTGGGAGGTATTTAGCAAGCCCACATGGCCGTACAGACACGTCATCGATGCGACACACAGCGAAATTCCAGCTTTGCTTCTCCACGAAACGAGCCCTCCTCGTTGGTCCGCGAGGCCGCGAATTCTTTTTCCCCCGCGTAAACGAACTCGCCTCGTTTGCACGCGACGTTCCTCTCCTCTTCGTTCCGGTTAATTTATCGGGAATACCTTTCGACGTGCATAATGCCTGACCTGCCTCGGCGCCCGTCTGCGCGACTATTCTCGGTTTCGTCGTCCGATGATTCAACGAGCTCTCGTCACGCGCCGGAACGAACGTTCCCCGACGCCGGGGGTGGCTCGTTGGAAAGTTTCCAGGGGCCTCTGGCCGATAGTAACGCTCGACATTCGATTTCCAAACGCGCGAATTAAACGAAGGACGCGCGGAGAACGGCTCGCGATTGTTTTTGCGTTCGATGACAGAATTTTTACCCTATCGCTCGCAACCGTGGTTAGTTTCGATCGCTGGAGTAGTCGGAGTCGGTGAAATTGGAGGTCGATACGATATTGGAAATTTAAAAATTTGTAGAGGCAGGAGCGGAGGAAAAATATTGGAAGAGAAACAGTCGAGGATTCGTGGCGGCTCTTGATTTACGATCGTCGTGATCCGTCGAACCTGAAAACTATCGAACGTGAAGTGGCCGCGGAATATTATTTCGAGTGTTGCTTAACGCGTCCAACCATCCGAGGGTTTGGGACGCAACGCTATTCGGTTCTAAAGGAGCCCAATTCGAAGCCACTCGAGCAAACTATGAACCAGACCATGGAACGCTTGCCTCTGTAATCATAAACTACACTCACTGTGTTCCGAATTACAGCCTTACCTCTCTCAAATTAAACTCGCCGGGCGTCTACACCTGGAATAAGCGAAACTCTCGTCCCCGCGGGCTTCGAATTGATTTCTTTCCACGAAGTTCGTCGATTCGAAACTCCAAAGTATTCGAATTTAATTTCTCGAATTCGAACATCGAATCCACTGTATTTGAATTGAATTCGAATATACGAATACCGAAGAACTCGACGAATACTTGAGTACTCCAATAATATTCGAATGGTTCGGTATTTCAATTGAATTCGAATATACGAATACCGAAGAACTCGACGAATACTTGAGTACTCCAATAATACTCGAATGGTTCGGTATTTGAATTGAGTTCGAATGCCCGAATACCAAGGAATTCGACAAATATTTAAGTACTCGAATAATGTTCGAATTAAATTCGTGGATTATTCGAAGCGTTTGGAATCGAGTTACCATAATTTCATTCCTCGTTATCGAGATGAGAGTGACAGGCACGAGGGCCAAGACGAAGGACGCCGAAACACGACTGAAAATAGATCGAAAGTTTCCAGGAAGAGGCCGGGTCGCGCGGAAGCTGCCTCGTGTCAATGAACAGGCAATTACGCGCGTTCTGTAGCAGTCTTATTTAATAAACAGCTTGAGAGGGAGCGTTAATTCGGTAAAAGAGAAACCGTGGCTCGATAAACATCGCTGCGTCGGATAGAAAAGTGAATAACGAACATTGTCGTGCTGCGACGACGCGATAAGATCATTTTTCGAGAAACGACGCGAAAAACGGGTTACCTCTCGCGACGACGTTATCGTTTCTTCGCAACGAGATTACCGGTCCTGGCGAAGGGACGCGAGGATTGAATTCGTTTTCAAAGAGTGGCTGGCGGGGAAAAAATTGATCTTCACTGGCGTTACTTGTGCAATTTTCGAATAGTTCGAATACCGTTTGAATACACGAGTATTCGAGTGTCTGGCGAGAGTAGTCTCGTCTCTTGTTTTTTAGACGATGTTCCCTGTCGGTCCAATTACTTTTCCGTCGAAACTCAACCGCGATCGAGACCCTCGTACTCGAATTCTCGGCTCGTACGTCGTTTCCAGGTTCTCCTTCACCTCTTCCGTTGCATTGCTCCGATAATTTTTTAAGGAACGCTTCAACAACAACAACAAGTTCCAATTTCGCCCTGGAAGCTTTTAATACTGCTCGAACTCGGGCGAGCTGGCCTTCGGGATAGCAGATGCGCCGCTCATCCCACGGATGTAAAAGTTTCGCGGAAGAACCGACGGTCATTCCGACGAAAGTTCAGCTCCGTCGGAGTAACGGTCGCGATAAAAATACGGCCGCTGTACGTTATTTGCGGGAGGATCGATGGCTGGACAGCGCGGAACGCCGGGAAAAATCGCAGGATCGCGGAAAAATCATCCATCGCCGCGACCGTTTCTTCAATTTCACCGTATTCGAACGCTTCTACGGTTCAAATGCTCTGTAAATGTTCCTCTACTATGTGGGTTTACAAACAGAAATCTGTAATTCGAGTACTCGAGGACTTGACTTCGAATACCGTGTTCTGGACAATGTACGAATCGAATTCTTTAAGTACATCGTTTCTTCGAAATTTTATGTTCGAATACCAAATTGTTCGAAGTGAAATCGAATTTTATCGACGCGGCGTGCGCGACCTCGGCAACATTGTGAGCAACGCGGCCTATAAACACTTGTCGACGATCTAAACAACTTTCCGGTTCGCGTGTTTGCCAAGAGCGGTGGCGGCGAGCGGGCGTGCGTGGACACGGGATAGTAATTTATTGTTACAAGAATCGCGAAGCCGCCGAGAACGCCGCGAGAAGCTGCTCGCGCTAAGCCTACCGAATCCTCGTCGGAATAAATCGCGAGCTACTATCCTCAACGCCACATGGACGTCGCCTCGATTGCAAGCTAAAGGTCAGTTATCGAATTTTTTCCGTATTTGGATACTCCAACATCTTTACGATGAGTACTGTTCGAATATTCGATTGTTCCAGTGGTATTCGAATATTCGATCATCAAATACCGTGTTCGAATGCTTGAATGATTCAAACAATTCGAATACTATTCGGATATTCGATTATTTCAGTGGTATTTGAATAGTCGATACTGTACTCGAATGCTTCAGTGATTCAAACAATTCGAATACCATTTGGATATTCGATTATTTCAGTGGTATTTGAATATTGAATTGTGTAAATAGAATGATTAGTAATGCAAATTTTGTACACACCAAAACAGATTTAATTGAACAATCATTAGAAAGTCTAAGATTATCCTTGCAACATATTGTAAATTCATTTATTTTGTTACATTCACTAAGTTAATAAATGAATGAATGAATTATGAATATTAGATACCGTAATCGAATGCTCGAGTGATTCAAACAATCCGAATACCATTCAGATACTCGATACTCCCACTATTACTCGAATATATTTCGACTGAAGCGTGCGTTCGACTTGTTCGAGTAGTCAAAGGTCTGTTTTAAGTGTAGACAATTGGGGAATTTCTGTTAACAGTCGCCGTTCGAGCCATTGTGCAGCGTTTGAAGAGGCAGCGACCCTCGTTTTTCGTGCCCCCGGGGGGCTAGCTTCCCACGAATGCAAAGTCGCGTCGGCAGACGACGTCCCAGACGACGTTTCTCCAATTAGCGAATGGGAATTTTCGTGGACGAAGTTCTAACTCGGAAAACTAGCTGAAAACTCGGCGAAGAGCTGTGCAAGATGTCTTAAATTATTCGCGAATCGGACAGGACCTTTTTCGCGTGGACCGGAACTCGGATTATTCCAGAACCACGAGAATCTAGAGCGCGACAAATTTATTTACGAACGAGTTCCTGTCTGTGTTTTTCTCAAGTGAATCAATCGTTCCGATGACCTGGTAAAAATAAAATTAGTCCATTGTAACGGTATTCGAGCCGAAGATGATTCCGTTGCAATTATCCCAGACGCGGATCGGTGTCAATATCGAGTGCCATCGTCGTTTTATTTATAGATCGACAGATTCGAAGATGGCGTTGCCGATCGACCGGAAAGTGGATTGGTGACGGAGCCACGGGCAAGAACGTTGGCGTAATTTTATCCTGATTCACGCGGTCGCGCTTTCCAACGTCGCAACGGACGCCTCCTCTAACTCTCTTCTCCTTTTCGGCCTTTCTATTTCGGTTTCCCGTAGATTACAACCGGTAGCGCGGACCCGAACTATTATTAGGCGACGCTGCTCCCTCTTTCTAGATCGTATTATTTGTTTGACCTCGCTTTCTCGCGCTACGTTGCGAAGCTTCCCTCCTTAGGCTCCTAAACAGATCGTAAACGAGCGCGGACGAACCTATCTCTAACTCGAGAAAAAATAAATCATAGACTCGAGCCTTTCGAGCGTCGAATCTTACGTTCTTTGAGCGCATTAGAAAAAAATAACACGTAAAAAAAGTCGAAGGGGAACTGGATTTTAACGATCAGACGTGGCTGAACTGAAGAATAGCGTTGATACGACAGTCAGAACCTGTTGTTTAAAATAAATAAATTTGGTTTCTGTGGGCAACGTAAATTTTTAAAGTACACGTTAGTCGTTCGTTATGGTCGACGAGGAAACGTATTAATAAAAAGTTCGTTACGATATTTCGATGCATAACAGTCTTAGGGATTCTTTGTTTTGCGTATCCGTTTGTCGCTTCGTTCGACGATATTTCTGGGTTTTCTCTATCGACAATCCGTCCCGCCCGATAACAAGCGCGGTGAACGCCAGAAATTTTCAACCAGAACCTTTCCGATGGTCTGGATTCGACTATTCCCGTGGACCGTGAAAATTGTTTCCAGCGGTAACGTTACAAAATTCGTTGGTCGTGCAACGTCACACCAGCCGGGGAATTTTATCGTCGAATATTTTGGAAAACCGATCCGACGGTTCCGCGTAGCCTTTTCGATATCCTTTAAACAAACGACAACTGGCGAAATTTCGACTATCGTCGGGAACCGTTGTTCGAATTTCAACACGAATTTAATTTACGAAACAGAGGCGATTGAAAATCGTAAGCAACGTGCATTATTTTATTTATTGAGAGAAGGATATAAAAGTGCGCGTTTTACGGTAGAATGCACCCCTTTTTCGGTTTTATACGCGCGTAAAATTCATTTTATAGTTTCGGTTCGAGTCGGTTACTATTCTTTCGCGAAAGTTTCGCGGCAAAGGGGAAGAAAATTGAAACCGAGTCCGGAGGAAGACGGCAAGAAAGTTAAGAGGAAATCGAAAAGAAAAGTGCTTTTCGTTTTTAATTTATTTCCCGACCGCCGGACGCCTCGAATTCGGAGAGCAAATTACGTTGAAAACCATTTACCGAACTCGTTCGCGGAGAGGATCGAACAACAGTGATCGGTAATTTTCTCGGGGGGAACGAAACTGGAACGACCTTCTTTCCGCCACCCCCCGTTCCGTGCACTCCCCCTCGAACTCACGGACTATCCGGAGTATAAACAGCTCGTGGAATGCCAAGGGGGTGAGCATTAGCATGTGTTAAGCTAAATAAACACTCGAAACCGGCGTGTGGCGCGGGGCTGCGTTTACAATGGCAACGAGGAGGGTGAATTGGTGGCTCGAGTGTCTCGCGACTAAACTCCTTAACCGATGCTTTTCGGCTCCGGGATAATTCAACGAGCCTATAGCATCGCTGTCTCCCATAAAATCATCGACACAATTATCTTTGCAACTTCAAACAACCCTACACACTGTTCTGCCATTTTATTTCGTGGAAATCATCCCTTGTTTTTGGATAAAACTCACAAACACAGAAATAGAATTAATTGTTCAATCCCGGGATAGTTCGACGAGAATATAGCATCGATCAAGCATCTCTATTTGCCATAAAATCATCGACACGATCATCCTTGCAACCTCAAACAACCCTACACACTTTTCTGCCATTTTATTTCGTGGAAATCATCCCTTGTTTTTGGATAAAACTCACAAACACAGAAATAGAATTAATTGTTCAATCCCGGGATAATTCGACGAGCCTATAGCATCGATCAAGCATCTCTATTTGCCATAAAATCATCGACACGATCATGCTTGCAACCTCGAACAACCCTACACACTGTTCTGCCATTTTATTTCGTGGAAATCTTCCCTTGTTTTTGGACTCACAAACACAGAAATAGAACATTGGATATCGAAAGATATTATTCAATTAATTGTTCAACCCCTCTCTGGCTGTTACAAAATACAAAGCAGTTAAATAAAATATATTCGACCGGCTTTTTCTGCTCGAAATAATTTAATGTCAAAGAGATCAACGCCATGAAATTTTAAAGTGTCGCGCGCGGGCGAGTTAGGAAATTATTCAGCGGTCGATCGAAGATCCCCCAAATTCCTATTTCCAGCTTCCTCGCCGGGAAACGATCATCGAGATCGTCGCGAGCGAAATTAGAATAATCTCGCAGGCACGGCGAGCTCGTCGTCGTTATTTAACGAAGCGATAATTGGCTCCCCTTTGTTCCTCGTGTCGCGAGTTTCCCTCGACCGCGTCCCGCTGCATTAGACGCTTTTCTCGCCCCGGGAACTTATTACATTATACGGCTGCCGGGCTTCTTTTCCCGCGGCTTCTTTGTCTTTCTTGATAACCTCGTTTCTTATGAATTAATCCCGACATTGCTACCGGGGAACGCCCCCCCCGCGCCGGCTAGACGTACTTCCGGGCCCGGGGAAGCGGACGTGGAAGTTTAATGAGGATACGTCGGAGAACCGGCTGGGAGAAAGAATCCCCAGACTCGCGCAATTTCCCCAGACACTGCCCCGATACGAACTCGTATTCGTATTCGTATTCGGGGGGCAATTCGAAATTATCCTCCTGAGTTACGTCGGCGGTTTTTAATCTGGGATTTGTGGATCTTGATCGAAGATTATTTAGAGAAATTTTACACGTTTAAAAATTGACAACAGCTGCACTTGTGAAGTACAATAATTATATCAATTATATCAATGGAAAAATAGGGGAACGACAAAGTCGAAGGGTCTGTGGAAGAATCGCCTGAGAGTCGTGGTTTCTGGACAACGTATTATTAAATTGACAGTTTTTAATCTGGGGCTTGTACATTATTTTATTTTGGATTAAGATACGTGACAAACTATTATACATTTAGAGAAATTTTACACAGCTCCAGTTGATAAATATTGAAAAAATTCTGTCAAATTCAACAAATGGGGAAAATAATCATGTCGAAATGGAGTCGAAGGGTTTGTTGAAGAAGAATCGTCTGAGAGTCGTGGTTTCTGGACAACGTATTATTAAATTGGTAGTTTTTAATCTTGGATTAAGATTCGTGACAAACTATTATACATTTAAAGAAATTTTACACCGCTCCAGTTGAAAAAATATTAAAAAAATGCTATCAAATTGAACGAATGGGGAAAATAGTCATGTCGAAATGAAGTCGAAGGGTCTGTGGAAATTCGTCTGAGAGTCGTGGTTTCTGGACAACGTATTATTAAATTGGTAGTTTTTAATCTTGGATTAAGATACGTGACAAACTATTATACATTTAGAGAAATTTTACACAGCTGCAGTTGATAAATATTGAAAAAATTCTGTCAAATTGAACGAATGGGGAAAATAGACATGTCGAAATGGACTCGAAGAAGAATCGTCTGAGAGTAGTGGTTTCCGGGGTATCGTGGACACTAAATTCCGGACGAGAAACAGAGCTGGATGGGCTAAACCGGATTTGTCGACTGGACGTCGCGACCGATTCCCTGTAGCGTCCCGACGCCGACCAGAAAAGGGCTTTCGAGCGTCTACCCTCTCAGTCTCTGTCATGCATCTCTGATGTGATTTCGGGCCGGATCCTCTCCGCCTATGGCGTGGCCGCTATATGCTCATACGGAGCGCTAAGTACGCGCTTAATAGCGCTGGAACGCACACGGCGTCGCGCATTAACGCCGTCGCTCGCTAATCTCGAGCAGCGTCGGTCGAACGACGCCCGAGCCTCGTGTCTCCTATCCTGTAAAGATTATCTTCGACACCACGCGAACGTTACAAAACCATCGATGACTCTCGCCTCGATCTATCATATTCTCAAATTTTTCACATTCCACCACCTAAACAAAATTCTAATCGGTACTCGTGGATTTGTGGTCCAATTAAAACGAATTTAATTCCACGGTTTCCATGGGTTTACAGAATTTTTATTATAAATGTGTTACAATCTACTCTACTCTACTCTAGTGTTACAATCAGCTAGATTTAAACTAAATACTAATCAGTACTCGTGAACTTGTGGTCCAATTAAAAAGAATTTAATTCCAGTACTACACAAATGGGTTTACAGAATTTTTCTTATAAATGTACTACACTTTCTAAAAATTTCTAGTCCTGCACAAATTTATAGAATTTATAGATCTCAATGTTTGAAACTTCTCTAGTGTTACAATCAGCTAGATTTAAACTAAATACTAATCATTACTCGTGGACTTGTGGTCGAATTAAAAAGAATCTAATTCCACGAATATCTATCCAGTACTACACAAATGGGTTTTGCAGATATTTTCTTATAAATGTACTACAGTTTTTGAAAATTTCTAGTCCTGCACAAATTTATAGAATTCATAGATCTCAATGTTTGAAACTTCTCTAATGTTACAATTAGCTAGATTTAAATTGTGAATTAAGATCGCTGGACGAGAAAATGGTGTCCAGAGGTAAGGTTAGGTAGAAGTTGGTCCCTCTTTATTTTTCGATAACCCCAGAAGGCGTAGCGGAGGAAGACGAGGGCTCGTAGATCAGGAACGAGACCGGACATAAGAGTTTCTTAGCACGTTTCCGGGCGTCGCGCTTCGAAGCGGACCATCACGAAGCGTGTACCAGAGAAATTAGTTCGTGCACGTGATTATCCGCGAAAGCACGCACCCTCCATGCCGGAAACTGCCCCCGGGAAGAGACACGATCCTCGATTCCCCGGATAAGGGTGGCTCGAACGCTTCGATACGAACGAGATCGCGAAAAGAAGCGATTGTTCGGATGCTTGCGAGAAATATCGGGGGAGGAATGTATCTAGAATCGAGGGGACCCAAGTTTGGAGCTTCGTTGTTCGAGACGTCGTCGTAGGAATCGTGGAGAATCGGCCAGCATCGAATACGCGGCGAATCGATGCGTGAACCGTCGACGATCAAAGGCTGTTGCTATCGTTTCACCGTGGCTTCCTTTGTGCGAGGGTCGAGTCGTCAACAACGACGCAAAGTGCACTCGGTTAAAGTGGACGCGGATGGCCGATCGAGACGAAATTAACGAGCCACGGTCCCGTGAAAGTCCTGAGACAAGAGGGGCTGCGAGTAATGGTGCGTCTGATACCAAAGAGAATCCGCTCTGACCGCTCGATCTAGAAACTTATGCTACCCCGCGTCGATGGAATCACCAGCATCCGTGCTATCGCGCGGAGCATGAAAGTTGAACGAGCATTTCATTTTACTACCTTCCTGGTTGTTGAAATCAAGACATTCAGTGTTTGCCTATGTTTTCACTTGTGTCGTAAGAGTGGGTTGTCACCAAATCGTGAATATTTTTATAGGTACTTCCACAGGCAAACATATCAAAGCTGTGTATTGATGTGTTTATTCTTAACAATGATTTACCAAACAGATTTTTGATACTTGGTAATGTGATATGAGAGATTTGATAGTCGTTCAGTTTGAGTACAAATTCTGCATATATGAACACGTGGGTGTAAGTACGCTGGCCTCTGTTTTGCTTCGTATCAGCAAGTTTCGAGTATTTAATTTCCAAATGAAATGTACGTAAAATTGTGTCGCGTTAAAATGTATATATCTTGACTTGTAACGAAAAAGAGAAACACGAGTCCTCCCGAGCAAACAACGATTTCCTCCCGAAATTTCATATCGTTCCAGTGATATTTACAAAGATAAGACGCTCGAACAGGTGAACGCTGGAACAAAGGAAGTTCCATCGATTGCGAGGAATGCGGGGGAATAAAGCGCGCGAAGAGTCCCGGTGAACGCAGCCAGAGCAGCGTCGTTTCCAGATCTAACCTCGGGTGACGCGGCTGACTCGTTCCGCGCAGGCAATTCCACGAAGTGGTGGGGATAACTTTGTAACAACCTGAGGGACAAACTTCGTAACAACATGAAAGACACTGCCGTATTTGCTCCCGTGAAATAACGAGGGGCGGGGACGTGTTTCTCGTCGACCCGGAATTCGAAACGATTTTCGAAATAGAACGCAATGGGAACCGTGGATGTCGAATGAATGGGCACGCAGACACATTTTCCTACACACTCTTCCGTTACTAAATTTCGTTCATCGAGAATTAGTTACAAATTGTACAAAACGTGATACAATAACGACGGTGGATGATAATTTTGTGTCGATATGGTCGCATGTGACGCTCAACGCGGGGAGATCGAAGCAACAGATTCTCGATTACGCGGGTTAATTAATTAACAAAACGTAACTTCTTCGAATCGTTACATTTATACAATTACGGGAAATTTCAATTTTTACAAAGCTACTTGATGCACTTGATATACAAATATATAATGTATATAGGCGTTGAGACAACCCTCTGCTCGTGTTTCGTTAATTAATAAAGATATGAAAGGGGGGCAAAAACGGTGAATATCGCGGTTCAACTTTAAAAATCGACGCGCGAATAATTAGGGCGCGGATCGCTGTGGCGGCAAGTGGGTCAAAGGGTGTCAATAATTAGAAGAAAAAAAGAAAAAAGAGTCTTTGTCCCGCGGGGGATGGCTCGTCGGGTCGGTTTCTTTCTCGATCGACGAGCGTCCTCGTCGCGGAATTAACTCGCTGTCGCGTTCCGCGTCGCGAAACGTTCCCGATCGATCGGCGTGTTCGCGTTTCCAGTCAGACAGAGAGGTGACACGGGGGGTAGGGGGGAGGGGGGGGTGGTAACGTCGCTCTCGGAATCTCTCTCGACTCGCGATTAATTAGAGACGGGCCCGGTCTACATTTTTCCCTTTCAGCGAGCGCTTTTAATCAGCTCGACGATTTCGAGCTCTCTCTCGCCGGGGGTCTGTGTTCCAGCGGCTCTTAACCTCCTTGCCGGCCGATCGTCGACGATATTTAATGGAATTTCATCCGGGGAACGACACTCTTGTGTCCCGGGCGTCGAGGGAATCCGGGGGAAACGATATTACTTGGCCGATTTTCGAGTTCGAATAAATTCGGATAACCGGGGGGAACGCGCTCGCGACTACGAACAAAGCCTGAAAATACGCGGCTGACGATCGATGGCAGACGCAGACGGTTCCGCGTGCCGGCTGGGAACGTCTTGTCGATACGTTTATTAAGGAATTTCCGGTATTTCGCGGAGAAAACGTATAGAATAACATATTTTTTTTTTTGTTAAATTAACTACGCAGATTTTGTTCGTCGATCGATAATTGTTTGAGCGAAGGGATACTGTGACTAGCAGCGTACAACCTCCAATTAATCTGTTGATTATAAATTATTCTATATTTCTTGGATAATGAATACATGTGTGAATGGAACTTAATCATAGATTATTCGAAATACTATGTTTTGATGTTGTTTGTATAGACCAAACGGTATATCGAAATTTATGGGATTATTCCAAACCTGAACCACGATACAAATTGTAGGAGAGGCTTCGTAATTGGCGTAACGAGTTTAGAAAATGTCGCTTGCTTTTGTAAACAAGTGGTGAGCACTTTTTAGTAACACACTGTAACGAAATGAAATCCGTCAGTTCAGAATTTAATAATAAAACTATTTTTGGCGGAGAGTATAACATCCTGGAATCTGTCAACAAGTTATAAGACCCATAATTTGACAATAATAATATTTGCGATACAAATTATAACGTCGTAACGAGCGTGATGGAGCGCGTCAACAGTTTTATCTATAATTAAGAAGCTCCCGATTTAACAATAACAATTTTTCCACGAAGAGTAATGTCGCGGCGTAACGGAACGCGTCAACAATTTTATCTTATAATTAAGAGACACTTAAATTATCAAAGTTCAATCACGACTTAAAAAATCAAATATCATCTAACATAAAATTAAATAATTTAACTTTGCATCAAGATGTAGAATACATTTGAGAGTTTTACGACATTCAGCTACTGTGTGCAGTAACTCCAGACTTATCCGGATGGTGGAATCAGGACGGAAGCAGAAAATCTTGTAATTCTTACGCGCCGCGAGTCAACTAAGACTGAATAATCTTTCCAGGTAATTAAGGCTATTTTCCCACGTTGGCCCGAACCACCGTCGGCGCCCGTCGGGTCCAGAAAGGGTTGAATCTCGAGGAGGTTGCCGGCAGATCCGAAATAACAAGCTGCATTCCTGCGAAAACACGGTTGGAAGACGGATCCCGTCTCTGGCTGGGGGCTTCCGTTCTCAGCCGGCAATCTCGACGGCTTCCATCATCGTCGGATAAGCGGAAATCGCCGCGGGCCAATGTTTTTCTTCTGCCTGACTCGACAAGGGTCTGGCTGTTTGCGTATTGGCGCCCCGAAAATTCAGATCGACCGCCGACCAAACCCTATCCCGGCGTTTCTTCCTCTATCGAGCAAGTGGAAACAGCTATGGTATGGTCAGACGCGCGGACCAACTGGTTTCGAGTCTTCCTAAATCCATCCACGATCGATACCAACGCTGATTTTGATCGTATTCGAGTCACCATTCGTTTTCTGTTTCTGACTTCCTCGATTTTTAAGTAGAAACGTCGCTGTTATGGCCAGACGCACTGATATACCTGTGTATGTGCTTTTTTTGCTTTGTATTAGATTCGAGTCAGAATTCGTTCGTTCAAAAAATCGTAACGATGATTTACTTTCAGTTTACGGTAGTAGAAATGGTCACGGTATGGTCAGACAAAGCTATGTAATTATTTCGAGTGTTTTCTTAATCGTTTCAATGTTTAATTTCTGAATTCGAGTATTGACATTTATGAGATTCGTCTTTCTTTCTGAACCAGCAAGTGAAAAGAGTCGAGACATAGTCAAACATGCCTAGATAAATGTAACCGGACGAATGTTCATTTCGAATCGTTGTTTGTACGACACTGGATCAATAAAATGATATACAGTGGAGCATTGAATGAATTGGTTTAGACGAAAATGCAGATTTATTAATGATAAATGGAATCGCGAATGAGGAATGTATTCTGTTGGTAACTGTTTGTTCGAATCCATTTGTTGGCTAATGTATTTGTTTAGACTGTGATCGATATCGTAGTTTCTATGAACTTTATGGGATTCGAGTCAAAATCCTCTAGTCCAAATCAGTTCAATTTTTAAGTAGAAATAGCCATATAGGGCCAGCCTTGGATAGTATATAGATTTTAACTAACTTTGCTCAGCTATTCTGCTAGAAATTCGTATATACCCATAACTATAATTTTATATATTATATATTTCTCGAGTAGAATCGATCATTCTATAGTCAGACGTGTAGGTGTGCTCGTTTATAATTTGATTAATATTTAAACGAATTAGAACAACGTTTTGTGAATGGATTCGTTATTAGATTCGAGTCAGATTGTACTTTTCACTTATTTTCAATGCTCAAGTAGTATTGGTCACGCTGTGGTCAGACGCAGTCCTTATCTCGACTATTATTCGTTTTTATTAGGCAATATTACGGTTCCAGCAGCATTTATATAAACCTTTCCTTTACTTTTTTATTGTTAACTTGCAAGTAGGCCCTGTTATACAACAGAATAATCAACATTTTAATCATTTTTGCAACCTCGCAAGCCTAATATAAACGGTGACAATTTACACGTATCCATGAATGCGTACTTTTTGATCTTTAACTTGCAAGTAGGCCCTGTTATACAACAGAATAATCAGAATTATCATATCAATATTCTAATAATTTTTGCAACCTCACAAGCCTATTTTAAACGGTGACAATTTACACGTATCCATGAATGCGTACTTTTTGATCTTTAACTTGCAAGTAGGCCCTGTCGTACAACAGAATAATCAACCTCGCAAGCCTAATATACACGGTGACAATTTACACGCATCCACGAATGCGTTCAAATGGATTTTATTGGCATTTTAAAAAATAAATCGCGCGTCGAGGGGTTCTTCTATATTTCAGGGAAGAAAGTTCTCATTTCGCGGGATTATCCGCTTACCGTGATATCGCATAACACGGTGGAAATGTTGCTCGCGTGCGTTCGGAAGGAAAGGAAGGCCGTTTCGTTGATTTACCGAAACACACAGGTTGGGCTGGTACGTCAAGGAAAACGCAATCTCGACCCCGCGGATGTCTCTTCTCGTCTTCAGCGCGAAGAAAAATAACGCCAGCGACGTTGCTCTCGACGCTATGCGCGAAACGTCGTTCGCTGGGAGCTTCGATATCGTGAATCGTGGCTATGGTCGTAAAAAACCGATACTTTGTAAGTTACTCGCGAGCATCGGCGCGAAAGAAGCCACCCGTTCATCGAGGAACGGCCATCCATCTTTCGTCGCGTATCGCGAAACGGTCCCCGAGTCTCGCGTTTATCCGCCGGCACTTTCTCAAAAGCACGATGAAAAGAACGTGCGCGCGGGAGGATTCGCATAAGCCTCGAGAAGTTCGCGTCGAAGATCAATTTCGGGGGAGCTCGTCCCATATTTTCGTTTGCATCGCGATCGAAGAACTCTGTAGACTTCCAAGTAATGGAATCACCTTTGTTATTGGATTTTGGGTCAATCTTCGCTCGCATTTTGTTGTATTTTAATCGCCGTGTTTGCAATCGTGAGTATTTCATTGCTAAATAATCGGTCGGCCGGATTCCGTGGAAGCCAACAGCAGGTGTGTGTTTTAAACGGTGAAATGGAACGGGTAAACAGGGAAAACAAAGAAAGGTTGATTGGTAATAAATCTGTGTACGCGGAGTAACGACGGGGGGGAAAGTTAAATAATAATAAAAAAACGTGGAATAAATCATAAAAGATAAATGTTTAATTTAGTGGAAAAGTTGGAGCGATGAAAGTTTTCTCAATAATTTACGTAATTGATTGCTCTATAAATTGACGCGGATTCGACCCCGTTAATACTTCGTTAATGAAAATAGCTACTCGCGTCTGCGGCTGAGAATTGTCAGGGCGCACAAAAGACTCTGACTCAGAAACAAGGTAGAACGTGACACATTTTTATACGAAATCTTTTTCATTGTTACCGCGTCCTCGATCGTCGAAGTGGGCACCCACACGTCAGAATACAGCCTTTCTATCTTCGCGAACAAGGGCCCGATTGTTCTCGGATGCTATAGTTCTTGAAACAACGCCTCTCGACGTCAAGTCGCTTGCACGGAGTTATCGGTTCGATTTCTTTGGAACATTGTCCGTCGCGATCGAACGCATTCTCGGTACGAAAAGCCCGCGAAAGGAAGCGAAATAAATTGTATTCGAACCGTTTAAGTTAACAGGAACGATTGAATTCCTGGTGAACAACGAATCGTAAACGTAGAATAAAATTTTCTGGGACAATGGTTTCTTTCTGAAATAATCGCGTTTGAAAATTCGTCACGGCGAGTACGTCGAGTACGATTTCGCCCATGCGTTTGTTCATTATTCAACGTTTCTATTTGCCTCGAAGTCGAAATTGATTTTCTCGCGGACGAACCGTCGCGCGGACTAATTTTATCGCACGTTCTCAACCTATTTTTACGCGTAGAATCTGTAACAGTGGCTCGATTGTGATATCAGTCAAATATTTACTAATGGAAGTCTTTGATGAGGTGTCTTTTTTTAACATTCTTCACAGAATTACGTACAAAATATTAACAGATGCAGAACGTTGGATATTAAATTTTTTTTTAAAATATTGTATAAAAAGATAAAATACTTGAATTAAATATTTTGGGCTATCGAGTGGTAGAATCGTGTTATGGAGGTCCACGAAAAACGTTTGAGATCCAATATAGAATTATATAGAAAATATTAACAGATGCACAACGTTGGATATTAAATTTTTTTTTAAAATATTGTATAAAAAGATAAAATACTTGAATTAAATATTTTGGGCTATCGAGTGATAGAATCGTGTTATGAAGGTTCATAAAAAACGTTTGAGATCCAATAATACGAATGACGTTTTTAAATATAAATTTCTGTGTTATTTTGGTGGCTCTGATCAACAGTTTGAGGTGGACGTGTTAGGGTGCAGACTGCGTGCTCGGGCCCAGGGCGTTTGAGATCGAGTTTCAGCGTCTAGTTTCCCAAGCGCGATTTTCTTGCAACAGTGTTTTCTGCGGCGCCGGAGAAGCGTCTCGGCCGGCAGCAAGCTGCCGCTAAGGTATTTCTAATTTAAACGTGGCCGGGCAAAGAATAGGAAAAGACGCGTCTCGCGTGTTTTCAGCGCTAAGGCTGCCTTCACAACGGCGCGAGGCGCGCGGTGGGCGGAGAGGAACTCTCTCTGTCAACCGGGACGCCGCGAAAGAAAGCCGCTACTTCGTCGAGCCGGCGATCGAGCGAAACAAGAAAGCTCCCGAGTGGCAGCTTCGTTCCGCCCCTTTATTTCTTTCGCGCGCTTTTTCCCGCTTCCGCCGCCACACCGCTTTTGTCCCGACGCCTCTCAAACCGCGTTTTGTTTCTACCGTAATCGTACTTTTCGAATTCTTCGCGCGGTTCCCCGCCAACCAGCCATCGAACTCTTGATATTCGCAACTGGGTTTTTATTCAGGATTTTAACACCAGATTTACGGCCATTGGTGGACGATTACCTTAAAATACGGGTTTTCTTTTAATTAGAATATGTATTCGTGCCATTGCATCGATCAAATTCAACTTAAGTTGTTAAAAAATAATATTTACGCGGTCTGCAATTTTAAATATGGAACCAGACATCCGTCAAATTGATATTGATAGTTTCAGATATGAGTAGATCAGATCCTGATTAGCTCTTCAGTTGGATCAAATTCTTGGCAGATATTTTGGTAGATATTAACACTAGAACTACCCAAAACAGTCAAAGTGACCTATTCGTAATTTCTGATAAAACTTGTAAAAAATTTAGTCGATTGAATTTTCGAAAATTTATCGTAATTTTCTATAAGAGAATATATAATCATTTATTTTTGTAACAAAAATATTAATTGACACAAAATTTCAATCACGCAGCGACTGCTGGTTACGGAGTCGATAATTAACACAGCAAGTGAAATTTCATTGACGTTTCCATACAATAGAGATTTTCCATTTTTCCAACGCTGTCACAGTGATAAATCAACAGAAATATTTTAATCACTGTTCTCGTAAAATATTTCCTCGAATTCAAAACTCGAGCTGAAAGTCATAGAATCTAACATTGCCAGGATTAAAAGGTTTCTCGATTAAATCAACGTTCGATTACAAAGGTGAAGTTTAAAAAAAAAATCGATTTTTCCGATTCGTGGAGCCTGAAGGCACGGAACGGCCATTACGATTTCAAAAATGCACCCTCATCGAGCGAGGAGAGTTATCTGCTTGAATAAATTCCTCGCCGCGAGGGAGCCCGGGGGGAGGATCCATTCTTTTCGATTTCTGGATCGTCGGCGCCCAGGAGATTTCTAGACGCGATGCGACGCGACGCGAATCGCTCCGGGCCGCGACGGCGTCTTTGAGACGTCGCGAAACACGCGAAAACGTCGCTCCCCTAATGCGACGTCCGCGTTCTATAGCGATGGACGCGTTTAAGACGCCCCGGGACCGGGATTAAAATTTCATATCTCCGTACTCGCGAACTCGGAATCCAAAATTATACGAATCTCCGCGCGCCGTCTTTGAAACTTAGTCGATTATCAGGCGGAAGGGAAGATTGGTAGTCCATTAAATCGTACGGTTAAATTTTATTTCTGGGATGAGTTAAAAGCGACCAAAGTAGGTATCCGAAGTGGTCAATGTCTGGGAATTTATTTGCAACGTTTGTTCGATCGAGGAATTAAATTTCCGTTCCGGAATAATTCATTCTATCGATACTCTTTATTTGTAGAACTGTTCCAGAAATAGAATAATACAAATTTAGCGATTGACTAACCTTTTGATTACTAAAAAACGCCTATAGGTGCTCGATCAGTTGACTGTGTGCATATAATGCTCATGAGTGTTCAACGTATGTGTTGTTAAAGGCGTGAAAAACTTGTGCTTGCGTTAAAATTGACCGTAGTCGAAGAGTTGAGGATTAAAGATTAAGGACACGCCATTTATCATTTGATATTACTATTAACAGAAAGAGTGTTGAAGAATCCATAAGAAAAGAACTTAATAGACTCTGTTCGAGAAAATCAATGGTCGAATCGGAAGCAAATGGCGTCTTTGCATCGTCCGTTGTCGCAAGGAACGAGAGGTAGAGGGAAACGGAGTTCTTGTTCGCCTTCTTCCGGACGTTGGTCCAATATCGATACACCATCAAGAATAACGAGCTTGGGAGCATAGCTATTGGTTCCCTAACGCGTTTCGAGCAAACACTGCCCATAATAATATAATCTACCTTTTTGCTATGCCCTGAAAATACATGAGAGATTGCTGCCCCGAAAACAGCGGTTTCCTGATCGTCGATTTCTCTCGCTACGAGCAGAGTTGGTCAAATTTTAGCAAATATCAGCTTCAGATTTGTTCATTCATTGTCTATTCCTCTGATGAATCAGAGCAATAGTTAAAATGCAGGTTTATAAATAGACTGCGGATCTTTATGCAAATTCATATTTTTATTAATAGAATTAATAAAATGGGAGCTTTCTAGATGATTGTCTTAGCCCTTAAATATAATAATTCGTATCTTACTTTAAGTATTTCTTATATTTTTGCTTACTAAGTGCATTCTGTAGTTTCTTGAGAATTAAAATTCCCCATAAATGCATAAACATCCGCAGTCTATTTATAAATATTTGGACAAAAGCTTGAACCTTAAGTTTCGATTGGTAGCGTGCGTTTAGAAATCAATGCCACTTGGAATCGTGGAAATCGAACGAAATCCTGAATAACCCATCGAGTTCGCCTAACTCCGTCTTCGAGAGTTTTCTTTTCAACGAGCAAAAAGGAAGGGAAAAATAGGGAAATTTTGGTCGAGCGCCGACGCGGTGCTCGATATTGGAATTTTGGCCACTTCGAGCCTAGATTTCGGACGTTCGTTAAAATTTCTCGGATTAGTTTCACACGGTTTCGCGGGCGGAAAATCGAGGCGACGATGGAAACCCGAAACAGAGCGCGTTTCCGCCCCCGAGCGATCGTCCAAAATTGCTTGACAGTCCTCTCTCTGTTTATTTATCAAGCTTCGCTCTTTAATAGATCGTCGATTTCCGGGCCAGAAATTGACGCAGTTCTTTCGCTCTTCGAAAGATTTCAAACGCAGGATCAAAGAGGGAAAGTTAAAGAAATTAAATTCAAAATATTTAAACTCCCTTTCGAATCATTCTCAGCTCGATGAAAAGAAATCATATGGAAAAAAATAAATAAAATTTCTCGTCTCAGAATCCGAGTTCTCTGGACGTTAATTCGAGAAGTCGGTGGTATCGAGAACGAGGTATTTCGCGAATGGGGATCGGTAGGAACGCGCTCGACGAGATCGCGAAGGCATCGCGAAATCCGAGCCCCGGCTACGGTCTTCGAGCGATCCAGAATCGTCGCGAACCTCGAGCGTTGGGAATTGCGAAGTTGGCTCGCGGAATCGCGGCCCTGGATGCCGCTCGTCCGGAAATTCCGTCGTCACGATACGCCAAATCGTCCCCGAAGGGTCCTGGCCAACCTCCGCGTCGAGGATATTTCGATAATCGAGCTTGAAATTCGGACAGCGACGTTCCGCGGTCGCCATTGCACAGCACCACCGTTCTACGAAAAGAACGATCGAAAACCATTCGTCAGATTCCTCTGTATTCGAATATTATACGATTCAAACTCATTGGTCATTGGAATATTCAAATCTGTACTCATGGACGAATCAATTTTCGACTTTTACTCCTTGGTTTCAAAATTTATTTTCATTTAATCGATGATAGATTAACAATATTATATGAAGACGTTCCAAGATTATATTCAAGTACACAAATATTCGAATTATAATCAAACGTTCGAATGATGGTATTTGAACTTTCGAATGACGGTATTCGAATACCCGGTTACCGAGTTTTGTCCGCGGTATTTAAACAGCCATCGAATATTCGCGTATTGAATTATTCAGGCTCTGTTCTAGCCTGCAGCCGGCGTGAGTAAATTTTCAGACGTTAACGGGAGTTAGGCTCGTCTCGTTTGTCACTGTCGCGGAACCGGAGCGACGTTATTATGCGCCGCGATGCTGCGTGGCGGCAGGTAAACGGCGTACGCACCGTACGAGCTCGAAAGTAACGCTTGAACGGGAACCGAGGCGATGATTCCGACAGGAAACAATACGTCGACGACGAGAAGGAGCGATCAGCGCTAACGTGCAAGAATATGGGAGCCACGGAGAGGCTAGGAAAGAGAGGATCGTGCATCCTCGCCATCGTGTGTCATCGAGCTGTAACCAGAGTTCACTGGCCTCGCTCTCCACGATTACCAAAGTGGAATATCTGTTAGGATACAGGCGAGGCATTTAATGGATGATACATCTGAAAACTACCGTCCACTTTGCTTCTGTTTTCTGTGTTCCATTTGCTATCATTTCTTCGCTCGAACAATTTAATTTCTATGCATTCTGAGAACTTACTCAGCACCTAGTCTCTCGACCCAAAAACTTCCAAAATCCCACATAGAAAAAGAACACCCTTTAAATTTGTACGGTTTGTTCCCGGCGTCTTTGGCTCGATCAAACTATCCCGAGTCCCTCGAGAAGGTGGGAAGAGGGCGCGAAGTGGCATCCTCCGAACTCGAAAACGCAAAAGAGGCCGGATAGGCGGGCTGACAAGAGGGAAGACGGGCGGTGGGTAAGAAGCAGAGGCGGCGTAACGCGCGAGGAAAAGGGAGGAGGCGTGGGTGGGCGAAGAAGCTGGAGGACCGAGTGTTTGCCTAGCCGGGGCACGAACCCCGTAAATAGAATCCCATTAAAGCCTTGACGCGTTGCCGCTCGTCCTCCCCCCCTCCTGCTGGATGCGCGAGAACGTGTACGAGTGCGCCACGGTGTGGATCTTAGGCACCTGCACACAGTCTGGCCTCGTCGAGACCGGCGGGCGGACGAGGGGGGGGGCGAGGCGCCGGAGGGGAAACGTCGCGGCCGAATAATGGTGGCCTTCTTCAGGACGGGAGCCCGATGGAATCGAAAACGCCACTGAAAGCGCCTGGGGATCAACCCTTTCGACCCAATCGTTGCACGCTTTAATATCGAGCTTACAAATTAAATAGTAACATTCACTCGAATTGCTAATAAAATAGCCATGAGGGTAGTGGCTTTGGAATTATTCTATTCGACATTTTGCAACCCTCTGTAAGTTAATGTTGATGGATAATGATAGTGGCGAATAAAACTATTTGGATTTGTTTTCAAACATTATTCCCAAGTCTGGAATATACGGGTTCAAATGTCAACAGCTTCGATCGAAACGAGTCGCGTGGTTCGCTGGGATCTCATAGACCCTGTCTCTTTACTTTATAATGTGTACAATATACCGCCCCCGGAAGCCACTGGCATTCCATGGGATACGCGCATACTGCGAGTTACTCGAAGGGTATACAAAAGCTTGTGCATCGAGTCCCGTGCATTTACTAGTTATAAAGCAATATTTGTCGACCGCGGCTCGTCAGAATCCGTCTGGAATACTACGGAGTCAATCAGCGAGATTGTTTGCTTTATTTCTGGGAAATTTAGTTCGCCGTGCGTGGCGTGGAATTATACGGGATAGGCGATGAGCGCGACGATAACGTCTCAAGACACTTCGACGTTTTTGCATGGAAGATTATTTTATTCGATCAGCTCGAAAGTTGCTAAGCCGTTGTTAATAACGCAAGCCTTGTTGTAATAGCGTAAACAGGAGCGTGCAAACAGATACTCGCCTAAGTAGTACCCACAACATTACCGCGACTATGTCGAAGTTATAAGCTGTATAAACGCACTGTACATTGTGGCGAAAAGTAGATAAGCTGGCACGTGACACGACGCTGCAAACGAAGACCATTTGACACAGTAAATTTCATTAAAATCGAACCTAAATGAAGATCGAGAACCATCGATTTGCTACATAAATTTTCGAAAATTCCCCGTTTCCTCTGAGATCTTCTTTCCTCGTTGGATGCTTGTTTCTTCCAGTCTTCGTCAATCGTATTCCATTTGGTTGTTAAGTCCCCATTCCCCCAGCCATCCGCCGCATCAATTTCTCCGTTCTTTCAATCTGTCTCTCCTCGTCCCTATTTGTTTAGCGATCAATTCCCCGCATTTTCTCCGGTTCTCGTTCTCGAATCTCTTATCCGGGGACTCCTTCCCGACCCCTGTCGTCGCTTCTTTCGAGAGCTTCTTTCGCAGCGCGCGTGAGATCCCTCGAGGATCAGCGTCGCCGTTTCGAATCGCTCGAACGTCGCCTCGAAATTGATCGATCGGCTTCGGGGACGTTTCCCCACGGGCGGCCCTCGCGGATCCCGGGTCCCGTTGGAACGGAAACTAGCTGGCCTCGGTCCCGATATAACCGGGACTTTGTCAACTTTCTGATTAACGCGTCTTTCGTTGGCTGGAGACGCTCCAAAGAAACGGAAATATTCCATAATGACGTCAGAAAGGCTGTTGGGAATTTAATTTTAGTTCTAATTTCTGTCGAGATTGGTAGATTTCATCGAGAGTCCTACGAATGTCCTACACAGGTGTCTGTTCTGGCTGTATAGGTTTGTAAAATAGAACATTGCCTGTTAAATTGTATCATTTAATGATAGGATCAGTTGCAAATACGGAATACTGATAATAATAAGATTGCAAGGTCAATGAACACTTAAAATTCGACGAGTTTAAAAACATCGAGAAAGTAGGGAACGTCGAAGGAGAACACGAAGCTCCGACATACTAAAAGATTAATCTACGGTGCCTTTCGTATGCATATTCGTGTTTTAAAATATTTCCAGCTCCGAACCGCCTCTTCTAAGAAGGGTATAGCGAGAAATTAGTTCTTCTGCGACGGAATGCACTTTCGATCCACGTCCCCCGGAACTTTAAAGATTCAGGAAACGGCGTCCGGTCGCCGGAGTCACGTTTGTCCCGGAACAGGGCTCGAAACGACGTTGTTATCCTTTAAACGGACGGTCGATCAAAATTTCAGCCCCGCGTCGCTCTCCCAATTAGAGACTTTGTTGCACGGAAAAAAAGCGAAAGAACGATAAATTCCTCCGGAGGGGGGCGGTTTTCGTGCCCGGAATTCGCGAGACCCCGGAAACCGTGCTCGATAACTCGCGTCTTCTTCTCCGGGGCGTTACGAGGGTCGTGACGTCGAAGAAAACCCCGGGAAATCCTCTGTCTGGCTGGCCTGTCGGTTCTCGCGGTCGGTTTTCGTTAAATAATGCACGCCTCTGACCGCGCTAGTATTTCAAGGCTGCAACCAGCCTGTATTCCTAGTTAAGTATTTAACGCGACGCTGCATCCGCGTCGAAAGCCACTTGCCGGCCACGTGATAATTTTATTGGACGGCAGGTTATGATTTATTTAGCCGTCGGTAGCGCGGAATTATTCAACGCTCGATCCTTTACGTTGCAATAATCTCGGGTCTGAGGACCACGAGTTTACTTGGACTTTGTTGTTCGACGTCGATGCCTCGTCGTCGATGTTTAATTGATGACTCGACGTTGTACAACGAATAAAAATTGAAACAATCGTTCATCCCTATCACTCGTCAAAGAGACTGTTAGCGAAAGACGACTGGAGCTCACAAATATATTCTATTCTCTATTCGTAATAATCTTTAGTCCCTAATACGTCTGGTCTCTATGATTTCCATATGCTCGAGGTCATGGGTCATACGAATCCAAACATACGTCCATACACTCTTAACAGAAACGTTAAACAAATTAACTCACAAGCAGACCCTTTCAGTTCAACTTGCTCGAGACGCTGGTATCTCAATTTTTCAGATTCTCCAGCGACTGGACCGGTTTCTCTCGCGTTATATCGAAGGTGCACGCGGAACGTAACGAAACGAATCGATTGTTTGTCGTTCCAGACGCGAGGGGAACGTTTTTTCCTTTTTTTTTTAAATTCCTGGCGCGCGCGTGTTCCTCTCGATGGAATTCGATTTGGCAAGCGCGGGCCGGCGGGCGGATTTCTTGCCAGAAACGATCGTGCCCGCTGTTTCATTCCCGACCCTTTGGCCCATACGCGGCCTCGTCGATCGGGCCATTCCGCTTTGGCGGGCGCGGGTCTCCGTGCCGAATCTCGACGCTATATCGGCGGCCGCATCGCGAGAATAACGGATAAAAGGTTTCGCGATAGCCCGGCGAAACGGCCGTCCCGCCTGTTACGTAACTCCGTTCACTGCGGAATTATACGACGGAACCTCGTCCCGTTTCCCGTGAACGCGACCGTTTTCCGAATTTTAAGCCCGGCGTCGCTACGTACGCGACGATGGCCCGGAGATTTCGTTCGCCGTTTCACCGGGGCACCATCGAAACGCAGACGGTCCAGGCTCGTTTCCGGGTTACTTGCCCTTTGGACGATGCCTGAGGAGCTCTCGGGGACTCCTAATCGTCGCGTTCGATTCCTCCGGAGGCGTCGTTGCTCTTTGGAGAGAGAGGAAAAACGGTATTGAGAAAATTCCGCGCGTTCGTGTTCGCGTCTCTCATTTTCCGGCTGCTCAAAGCACGAAATTTGTAACGTAAATTGCTGTATCTCTGGATCTGAAAATTCTCTTCTGTAAAGGAATAATAATTTATGCTTCGAAGATTTTAACAAACTTTTAGATAAGGAATACAATCTACTTGTTGCTTTAACCCCTTGCCATACAGTGACGAGTCAAGTTTCGCAATTATAAGGCTACTCGCTCGCGATAAAGTCTTACAAATTAATATCAACACACTTTTACATTCACGTGGTATTCGTAAAACAAAGTTCTTTTTCGTGACTATTCCTTGCACTCACAAATTTAAACAAAATTAAATAGTATATGTTTGAGAAATTATTTGGAATTGAAGGTGTGGCGTTGCCTCCCATTCTCGCCACCAGAGGGATCGCGCTCTCACAAGCGCTCGACCAATCCCTCGATTACTATATATACACTTCTCGAACAACTTCCCAATATTCCAGTCTAAGGCAGGGCCTGTTAGAAAGCCTTACTGATGAGTCCTTTCCTTTTCTGCCCTTTGAAAAATAGTCAAAGGACAGTATCGGGGTATTGTTAGTAACTTATGTATTGTAAGAGGTAATTACACAGAGGGATCAGTGTCTGTGGCTTCCGTAAGTGTATTAGGAAGCAGAAGAAATGTCAGTCTGTGTGCCGTACGTTGAAAAAATTGAAAAGTTTGACCATTTTTCGATCCGCGGCGGCAAACCCCGCTTAAGAGGGGTCGCGAGGAAAGACGGACGGGGGAGCATCGTCGAAGACAAAGGAGCAACTCCCCCGAAGTTTCCCCGAGAGTAACGACAATGATGTGCAAGGAACCGTGAGAGCTCTCGGGGCTTCCCTGGAAAATTTCGCTCCGGGAACGATCTTACCGCGCTCGAGCGGGTTTTCGACTCGTCGCCAAGGAACGACAAAGATGGTACTTTCCGAAGAATTCCTTTATTGCCGGGATCGAAACAGAATTTTCACGGCGAGCGGCTCGGGGAATTTAGGTGCACCGAGTATTTGTGGATACCGTCTCCATATACACAGTGTCTTACCCGCTTTACCAACTTACATATTTCATCCGTTTCCGGCGGTCGGGGGAAAAATGCCGCGGAAAAGAAAATAACATTCTTCCTTTCGAAACCTCGAACCAAGAATTGGCATGATAAATGTAATTATTTGGAAATTTCTGTAATCCTCCATTAGTTCATTATTTTTTAAATGCTTTGAAGTTCATTTAACATTAGATTTACCTTTCATGTTGACGACTACTTTACAATACGATTCTTCTTTTAATTAGAATATGTATTCATGTCAGTGCATCGATCAAATTCAACATGAGTTGTTAAAAAATAATATTTACGCGTTCTGCAATTTTAAATATGGAATCAGACACCCGTAAAATAATTCAGTTGAGATTCAGAGTCCACCCAAGAATTAAACTCAGAAAAATCGGTGCTTGCGTCCGATCTACCAAATTCTGTATCACTTTCGAGTTTTCGCAAAATTCATGTCCTCCGATTCGCGTATTTTTCGCGGAATCGGAACTGCACCGAGGGCGTTAAATATTCAATGTTTGTTCGTAACGTTCGAATAGCTGTTCGCGATTTTCGGCCGTCGATTGCGATTCGCGGACGGTTCCCGATTAGCGAGCAATTAGAGAAACACCGGGGGGAATGTCGATCAGTGCTCGGAGCGCGCGTCATTTGTTGCGCGTAAACCTTCCGTCGGAATCATTAACTGTCGTTATCCGAGCGAATTCATATTCCGGGGGCGGCGTTCGCGACGCAACGAGCGCTCGATCGACGATCGCGACGCGTACGACGCTCCGTCGATGGTTCCGCGGGCGGAATTTATTGTGAACGGCGGTCACGGATCGACGCCCCCCCGCGAATCGATTTCGTTCGCCACTCGTTCTGGACGATTCGATCCAATTAATCGCACGGACGATGCGTTTACGAATTAACGAACCGTCCACCGTTTTTGGGGGGGTATTAAAATAATCGACTCTTTCCATCGAATTCCGAAAACCAAGACCTCCTACGTTAAACTATATAGCAAAATAATCATTTCAAAATAATGATCTTCAATTTAGAAAAAATTCTATTCTCTCGAATATAATACAAAATTGGATTAAAAATCTATTGGATATTATGGGATATATTCAATACGACATTCGTATAACGACAAACATTTATTAACAAACAAGAATACTTTCTTTAATTGAAGTTATATCGATACCCAACGAGAGGAATAAAAGACATAGAGGGAGATTGCGTAAAATGTGCAATGATCTAAGTGATCGATAGGTAACAATAAATAAAAGAATAGGACTAGGAGTAAGTTAGTGAGGAGAATAGACTTAGATTGTCGTTTCTCTTTTCTATAGGTAACTAGCTAACCATTTTGTCTGTAAATACTGTATATATGTTATGTATAAATTATAACCTCTTTCTATAGAGCAACACGTGTTGGTTATTCTCCTGGAAAGTCCTTAAATTAGTCCCTTGTCTTCTATACGAATCTAGATTCCGGATATTCCTGAATCTATCGAGTGAATTCTTTTATACATCCACAGGTACAATAACGCCTGTTTTACATTAGTCGTTTCAGTTTTGTATTGTATTTAGAGGATTTCCAACAACATCGTATCATGGATATTTCAAACTTTAAGTATAGGAATAATGTGGGATATTATTGTGTAATAAGTGTATGTGATTTCTTAAATATGGGAGCGATAAGACTGAACTGTGCTAGGGTGTGAATAGGGCAACATTCTGCGTAGATGTTTGAATGGTTTAGGTTTCCTAACTCAAACAATGATTTTTAGAAAAGTTGGAAGTTGTTTTACAATACATGAGAATATTGATTTCTCTGTGAATCGTTCGACGAACGAGGCCCCAAAAACGCGTTGTTTCAGCGTCGAATAGGAATTAGGTGCAAAAGCAGAGCCCTTTTTTCTCTCCCGGGTTAATTTCTTTTTTTTTTTTTGGGGGGGGGTAACAAAACGCCATGGACAGAGGGCACACGAGGGAATCGCGAGTCGGTTGGCGCGACGCCAGCTTTGCAGCTCGTCGATAGGACACTTTGCGCGCGATAAGTGCACTCCCCGTCGCGCGGCTGCGTCGATGAAAATTCGCGGAGCTCCGGCCGTTATCAGGGAAAATCGCGGTTACGCGGAAGCGCTTTCGACAGATAACAGGTATACGTTTCCGCATATTTATGCGGCCAGCTATGCGCCCACGCCGTTTCTCCGTATCGGGGGGGGGACGAGCCGAATATATATTCCGCCGCACGCACACCACGGCGACGATCCACTTTGTTTCCCTAGGACCGGGAGAAACAAACGTGGGCTTGTTTGCTTCTTCCAGGTCGAATCGATACCCACCGCGGTCTCGAGTATCGGCTGAAACTCGAATGTTATTTTACGATGACTCCGGAAACTAATCCGCGAACGAGACGTCCTTAAATTTTCTCTACCTTCGCTCTATTCGGTCACCGTTATCGAAACCAGAGCGCGCACGGAGGATACCCGGGCAACTGTTTTATTATTAAACCCAATTTAATCGTAATTTATTAATTCAATTTAACCTGGAAGCTAGAACAGCAACGGTTCTGCCAAATGGAAATTTAGTACCGCGTTGCAAGTTCTTTCGTTATCTATTTAGAAGAAGTTTGGTAAATAGTCTTTTCTGGATGTTATTAGACTTCGCGTATACAGGTATTAGACGTTTCTTTGCGTAAATAATGCATAAATAAATAAAAAGTGTGGAGTAAAGTATTCGATACGCGACCTTCTTTTCGAGAAAATTGAATTTTAAAATCCGCCGGGCTACGCGTCGAGATCGACTACTTGGCCGACGCGTCCGACCATTGCTCGACATTTCTACTTGTTTCAGCGTTCGAAATGAGTGTTGGTTATTCGTTATTGCGTTTTTATTTATTACGTTGATACAACTGTTTTTTAACTATTTTGTGCCAGTGAAAATCAATCAGTCAATCAATATTTAGAATCTTTAATTTTACAATTATTATGAAACTTGCACGTATACCAGGCACTGAAAAATGTTCAAAAATATCTCCTTCGTGTCTGATATCCACATATAGCACACGTTGACTGCCACACCAAAACCGTACAATTTTCTTCGAGATCAAAACTTCGATTTTAAATAATTCTAAACTGCATAACTTAAAATTTGTCATCGGTACTTATTTTCGTAACCACGTTAAACTTCGTCCTATACAAATTTATTTAACATTTCAATTTTAATTTTAGAGTATAAATTGTTTTAGTTCCACAGTGGGAAAGTCGGCCAAAGTGTTAAAGAACATCAATTTATAAAACGGGGCTCGAATATAAATCCTAGCAAGTCATACGTGCAATGTACGTGAATCTAGAATTATTCGGAACAGTTAGCTTCTATTTTAAAACTCATCCATTGAAAATTTACCCTTCTCGTGAATATAGACACGGTGGACGCGTTGGAAATAATTATTTTCGGAGCAGAAGGACGAAACAAATATCTCCGTGAAAGAATTCCGGATCCAATCAGGGGTTCGTTGGTCGGAAAACGAAGTCGCGAGGTGATCACCGTGCACGCGAGTCTCCGAAATGATCTTCCGTAGGGCAGCGTGCATAATTCACGGCCGCGCGCGGAAATATTCAGGCCGCTTGCGGCCGCTTTATATTCCATGCATCGGTAACAATGCGCGACGACGCTTTATTACCAGCCGGACCGACGAGTCTCGCGCTCGAATCCCAGCCGACTCGTTCCCGATGAATCCGATTCCCCACGGGCGCGGCCTCGATCGTCGGGATCCAACGATTCGCGGACGTTGGGATCTTGGGAACGAGACCCTCGCGAGGAACGATCGAAATTACCCCTTAGACCGGGGCCGCGCTCCTGAAATATTTAACACCAACGTCTCCGGTCATTTCCATATCCCAAAGACGAATAAAAATTTCCGCTTCGATCAATTTACCTTTCGTTTTGAAAATTAGAATCCATCAGATTCTAAATCAGGGGTGTTTTTTTAAACCTTTAAATGGATTATTGAGGGCCTCTGCAAGTTTAAGGGAAAGTTGATTCCCATTTACCAATCTGGTAAAATTGAAAATTGAGTAAAGTAATTTGGTTCACTCAAGATTCGATTGGAATGCACAGTCTAAATTTGAGCCGAGGGAATTTTAATTTTTTGGTAATCTTGATACTTAAATGTTGATCGAGTGCCTGGGAAATTGCAAAAGTAGAGGAAAATATGGAAGATCTGGGCGGCCACGTGGAGAAGCGTGCACGGGGCAGAAACTATTAAACGGATCCGGTTTCCACCTGTGCGAACGGATTCGAGGTCCCTCGCCGCGAATGGACAAAAGATTTCTGGTTTCAATCAAGCCGGTCGGACGATAAATCAAAGAGATTAACGACAGCCGATTCACGACTTCAGGAAGCGCGCTGCTCTATTTACGGGCACGGTCGATTTAGGTCGATAATGCGGAAGGACGAGAGCCCGTCGCGTACGTATATCGATATACACATCGGTGCCAGGAGTATAATAGAATGCATTCGAGGCCGCAGCACGGGCATGCCCCCTATCCTTCCGCGGATATTAATGGCGCAAGATATTGCTTTCGCGCCGGCTCTACCCGCTACCAGACGTTCTATGCACTGCTATGTATTATTAATGTCGTCACGGGACAAAAAGGGGTTGCGATCGGGCGCGAGGCGTCCGTGTTTTAAGCCCCTGTCCCTGGAACCCTAGCACCTTACGCCACTAAACGTATCTGGGGAAATCCACCTTCGATCGTTAAACTCACCCCCCCCCCTCACCGGAAACTGTGTCCTTCCGCTCGAGACGCCATAAATGAATCTTAAAAACAACTCCATCCACTGTCATTGATCAATTTTCTGTTTAGACGATCGCAAACCGTGGTAATCTAGAATCTGTCATTTTTCTGATCTCATTCAACCCTTCGTGGCCAACTTCTCCCTTTGACTAGACTGTGGTTGCCTTGTTAATTATGTTAATATCGTTGAATTTCAATTATTGAAAGCTATCCTTTGTCAGGGACCCCAAAAATTGTTCAATTTTCTATTTAGAAAATTCCAAACTATGGTAATCTGCTAATCTATTATTTTTCTGATCTCATTCAACCCTTCTCCCGTAGACTAGCCTTTGGTTGCCTCATTAATTTTGTTAATATCGTTAAATTCCCCTCGCTGGAGGCTATCCACTGTCGGGGACCCCAAAAAGTGTTCAATTTTCTGTCTAGAAAATTCTAAATTGATTTCTGATCCCATTCAACCCTTCTCCCTTCGACTAGCCTTTGGTTGCCTCGTTAATTTCGTCAATATCGTTAAATTCCCCTCGCTGGAAGCTATCCACTGTCAGGGACCCCAAAAATTGTTGAATTTTCTATTTAGAAAATTCCAAATTGATTTCTGATCCCATTCAACCCTTCTCCCTTCGACTAGCCTTTAGTTGCCTCGTTAATTTTGTTAATATCATTAACTTCCCCTTGCTGGAGGCTATCCACTGTCAGGGACCCCAAATATTGTACAATTTTCTATTTAAAAAATTCCAAATTGTGGTAATCTGCAATCTGTTATTTTTCTGAACCCATTCCAACCCTTCTCCCTTCGACTATCCTTTGGTTGCCTCGTTAGTCTCCTAATTCGTGTCGCCTCAAAGGGCTCCGACGAGGAGGATGTTTTCGCGGAAACTGCGAAAGACGAATCGAATTTGTAAACCAGGATGATCCCCCCGGAGGGTACCTCGCGAGGGTAAGGGGCGCCGCGAGAGACAGAAGAAGCGGTTTAAGAAGACCCTTCTTCCGGGGGGGAGGGATTAGAATCAAGCGTCTGGGCGGAAAAGTCAGGTCGCCGGGATTAATTTACGACGGCTCGTTGAAACGGATCCGGGAGATTAATCGGGGAACGATGACCCCGTCCGCAAGCCGTTTTCTCGCGAACGACCGAAGACGATCGAAGACGCTTCGACGTCGTCCGGTCCTCTGTCTGCACCCCCTCCTCAAACCCCTTCCGCCTTTGCCTCTCGTAATCCCGAGGCTCGCTAACGAGACGCCGAGTTTGTCAACGTCTTTACGGCCCTCGGACGGTTCTTCGAGGGCTACGCTCCGCAGGGACGCCGTCACGGTGCCCTACGAGTGGACGTCGAGACGACCGGATCACCGTCCGGGCGCCCGGACGATCGGGTCAACCCTTCGACTTCGCAAACGAGGACCTTCTTCTACCCGGAACTTTTAATTATCGAGGAGTCTGAGACAGTCTGTATCGATCTCGAGACCTCTCTCGAGGCGCGAAACGCGAAAGGCAGCCATTAGTTCGCCAGGCGACGACGAGATCGTTCTTGAGGAGGCATCGCACCTGTAAAACAGCTTCAAGAATTTTTTAATCGAGATATTGTGCAACTTTTATCACATCAAATTGACCATTCCTCAAGTTCAACGTCGTCTTATAGTTTCCATGGTCTAACTAAATGAAAATAGATTCTTAATTTCATTGTAGGGACCCTTGTTACGAAACTTTTAGTTTCTGCTTAAATACAAACGTGTGTAAATATAAATACTAGCACAAAGGGTTAACACGGATGACTTTGACTGTACCAAGTACCGAGATAAAAATGTACACATCGAACGAAGCAATTTTTAGCTATCGTCGGTGCACCGAAACGACGGCGGCTAATAAACGAGACCATGCTCGTTTCCTTTCGCCGACAATACGGGCCTCGTCGGATAAATTACGGTCGAATTGGAGGATTCTCGAGGCACCGGAGGACTCGCGTCGGAGGGACGAGGGGAGGGGGTTAATCGTGGTTCGGGTACGATTCAAATGGATCCGAAGGTAATTTGAATAATTGTCAAATGCCGCGTGCCGCGACGAGTCGGTCGGTACCGTGTACTTTCTTGGCTCCCGCGTCTCGAGACCTCGTTCGGTTGTCCTGTTCGACGAGACCCTTCGTCCTTCGAGCTCGTGTTTCCCGTGGCATTTCGAAATCAATTTGTCTGCCGCGTTGCCGCGGCGCTCTCCATTCCCTTCAATTTGGCTTGTAAATGTCGTCTGAATATATTTCGCCCGGCTGTGCGGGGGAGGGAAGCCCCGGCTTTCCCGGGGGCCAGGCCAATCTCTGTCCCGAATCCCGGCGAGCAGTCGAACGCGTATCTATCCGCGTATCGACGAGTGTCGCGGGGAAAGAGAAATTCTTCGCGAACGTGTGCCCTCCGCGACCTGGAGTTTCCCCATCCCGCGGGATTTCAATCTCGGGACGACGGTATCGCTGCCCCGGACCACGCTAAGCCCCGACAGAACTTTTCGATTCTTAAGGGTCCAGGGGCTAGTTTCCACGAGAAAAATCCAATTTTTCTTTTTGCCCCCCTCTTTGTCGCCACTTTGTCGATTCTTCTCCCACAGCAATCTTCGAACATTACCTTGTTTGGGTACATAGACTCTCGTTCGATGCAATTATCAAATACCAAAATCACTCGACTTTTTTTGAAATATTTTTTGCATATAAAAGCTGTGAGGTAAGGTCAATATTCAAAGAGATGTTTCATTTTACTGTGAACAATTTTGAAACTCCTAATATTGGGAATTAACACGTTGACTGCCAAACTAAAACCGTAAAATTTTTTATGATACCAAACCTTTGACTTTGTATATTTGTAAACTATATAAATTAAAATTTGTCTCGGCGCTCGTTTTCGTAACCTAGCTAAAATTCATGAATCCTGTTCAAATTAATTTTTTTTAAACATTTCAACCTGAGAATTAATTGCTTTGGTTGCATAGTTGAAAATCCTGTCATCCATATGTTGATGACGTGGCAGTCAAATTGTTAATTATAGGGAGTACACGAGTACTTTAGAGCCACGATATATAACCTCGAGTTAGAAATTACGTTAACGCGACTGTAAAATCTTTTCCACCGAGTGGTCGAAACAACCACCAGGCCGTTCATCAGACTTTCAATATGACTGGTTTTATGGCGCTATACAACCATCCGGATTCGACTACATCGTACAAGTCGCGTAACAACCCCGCACACGTTACGATTACCGTCCAAACAGTCGTATCAAACAAATCATACGATTTATCGATCGCTAAATCGTCCTGTGCACGACCCCTTTAATCCCCATCGCCGAAACTGAATCGAAAAGTTTATGCTTCGCGCTCTCTGCGTACCTGAGAAACGATACACGTAGACTCTATATACTCAAGAAAATAAGAAACATTCACAATATTTAAAAATTAAGGTCAAGACAATGTATTATTTAATTTTGTACGATATTTTTACTCGTATTGTTCTTCCTTTCTGTCAACTCGACTTGACCCTTACCACTCCTATGATGAGTGTGGTTTGCACAATGAAATTTCTAAAACAATTTGAATAAAAAATATCTCTTGCAGTAGATTTTCCAAAACCCTCCCCTTTTAATGTATTTTATTGAGTGCAAAGGGTTAAAAAATAATAATAAAACAGCGACGACGCCTATTTTTCGTGGAACGTTGGTTTCTTGGGTGAAATTTCGTAAGTTTGAGTCTGTTTCGCGAAGGAACGTCCGTCGATAGGCGATCTCGAGCTTCCGTTTGTTCCCACGGATTAAACACGGCGGTACAAAGCGACGGTTCTCGCCGCGACGCCGAAAATAACCTCGTTATTACGGAAAACCGTCGGAAACTCAGTGACGCGCTTTCATGTCGGCTAAAATAGGTGGCATCGCAGTAACTAGAGCATCACATCCTCTCGCATTAAATTAGTCGCTCCTGTGTGTTCTCTTCCTTCCCTCTCCAACGATTTCTCGCGTGTCGTGAGCGCTCGGCCGCCGTTGTCGTCTCGCTTTCTCGCTGTTCCGTCGTCCTCGTCGACGACACGGTCGTGTCTCCGTTTCGAGTTCCCCCCCGACTTGCCTCCGAGAGTCGCTCGAATTCACCGATGTTTCTCGAATTCGAAGGAAGTCTCGTTAGACTTCGCCGACAGCAGCCCCTCTACCCTCGAAACGCTTCGAGTTCCTCGAACGCGATTACTGTTGCTCGTCTAAACGCTAATTTACACGCTTCATCGATCGCGAAAGATGAAACGAAGTACCCCCGAACGAACGATCGGAATTCAAAATAGATTAGAAACCCTTAATGACGATTCTGATTGTAAACAAGGTCGATGACACTCAATTTTTAACATCGAGCTGTGGAAACAAAGTGTTTCTTAATTTTAATTTTGACGGAGGATCGGATTAAATATGCAAAAGATCGTAGATGGTACTCGTGGCCCCCCGAAAGTGCTACGAAATAACAATATTTCGGGAGCTTTGCCATATTTAAAGTTTAAAGTTGATTATAAATGTAAGCGACGTTTTGTATTTATAACTCGACTGCAATTACGCGGAAATACATTCCACATATTTAATGCATCAGAGTATGCAAAACATATCGGAACCAAAGCTCGGCGATATTTAAATTTCAAAGAAGGTTATCAATATTCCGATGAAGCCATTATTTATTAGACGTATTCCAACTCGAGAAGGAAATCCGTTACTCGCAAATAATAGCGAGCAACACGTGTTAGAATATGTAAAAGAACGTTCGTAGAATGGATCAAAATATAGTTAGTCTACAAAATAAATATCAGACGATATGAAATTAATTTTAAATGAATCATGGATTTTATCAAATATTTTGGAAAATCGTTTGCCATATCCAGACTGTTATTTACGTGTAACAGCGATGGTTAAAGTTTCACGCAAGTTACGCAAGCTTAAGTATAAATAAATAAATTTGTTTCACCAGCACCAAAGTGGAAATTCTCTCAAAACGATTTACTTATTCAAATTCGACGTCCCTGAAACTTCGTAAAGATCTATTATTCATTATCGAATCTCCCGAATGAGAGTCAAGATGGAGTTTATTTGCAGAAAAAGATCTGCATTTGAATATCATTTATTGACCATATCGAATTAAAGATACTGTCAACGTAGTTACAAATTAAAACAAAATTCTTGCCTCTTTCTAAAATGAGATTACAATTGAAATTGTAATAAGTTACGAGCGACAAATATAAAACCCTTAAAAATTAATTCCCGATTGCATCAATATGTTTCATATTTTATTCACCATCGATTGCACACAAATATATTATACCTGTTTAATGAGAAGCATTTTATAATATGTGAAATTTTCGTAACATGGCATACATTATGCAACGATACGTACACATTCTCTTCACCTCGATGTACTTTCCTATGTGAAGTGGGTTCAGTGCAGGTAAAGCAATCGTTCCGATAAAATATGCAAAACAAATGTTAAACGAGTTGAAATTAATTTTCAGTGTGTTATGAAACTCGCTAAAAGAAATAGAACACGACAATGAATTTAAATGTTTTATTGGAGATATCGAATGGACGATAAATTCATGTGTCCATAAAATAGCGTCAAAGAATTTTTTTTCTCCAAAGTACGTAGGAATTCGGGGGTATGTCTATTCACCAAAAATTATTGTAATTGATCTCTGCAGCAGAAAATAATTTTTTCAGAACGATTTGAAATTTTTTAATTTCGTCGTAAAAGTTGTCCACCTCTCGAATTTTTTTCTCGAAATTGCGTAGGATTTCGGGGGTATGTCTATTCACCAAAAATGATTATAATTTACCTCTGCAGCAGAAAATAATTTTTCTAGAACGATTCGAAATTTTTTTTATCGCCGAAAAATTTAGGCAGTACCCCCAGTCGATTTTTCTTAGAAATTCGTTTTTTATTTTTAGTAATTTTGTTTGACGCTCTGCAGAAAAATTGTCTGATACTTTTTTGTAGGTATCCATAAGCTCTACTTCAGAAAAAAGTTTCATTCAAATATATTCACTATTGTAGGAGTTATGGTCATTTGAAAATTGGAGCATTTTTATGGGGGTTTTTTCATTTTGTGGAGTCAAGGATCAACTTCTCGAATACTTTTGCAATTTCTACATATTCTGTATCTAAATACGCGTTGTTTGCCGTTTGAAACATTAAAATCGTCCAATCCGTTCAGGAGTTATGATATTTTGAAGATTTGCATGTAATTTCAGGGAAGCCTCACATTCGATTTTCGGTAAGGAATTTTTTTCTCGAAAGTTCGCAGGATTTCAGGGGTATGTGTAATGACCAAAAATAATTATAATCGGCCCTTGCAACCAAATATAATTTTTCTAGAACGATTTGAAATTTTTTAGTTTCGTCAAAAAATTTGTCCACCTACTCGAATTTTTTTCTCGAAATTGCGTAGGATTTCGGGGGTATGTCTGTTCACCAAAAATGATTGTAATCGACCCCTGCTACCAAATATAATTTTTCTAGAACGATTTGAAACTTTTTAATTTCGTCGTAAAAGTTGTCCAAATACTCGAATTTTTTTCTCGAAATTGCGTAGGATTTCGGGGGTATGTCTATTCACCAAAAATGATTGTAATCGACCCTTGCTACTAAATATATTTTTTCTAGAACGATTTGAAATTTTTTAATTTCACCGAAAAATTTGGGCACCTACCCCCTGTCAATTTCAATTGTAAATAGTAAATTTATAGTAATAGAGCATGTCTTTTTAATTTTATATAAGCTGCAAGCTTCAAAATTGACATTTAGCACACATCACTAAATTCGTAACGAAATAAATGATGAAATCGTAATAAACAATCCATTATAAACTTAATAAATTCAGCGATGTTAATAGAACGCGTTTCATCGATCACGAAGGGAGAAACCGTGTTTGTTTCCAAGTACACAATATTTCCAGTTTCGCGATGCAGCCCCGCGTAACGAATGATCGGAATCGGTCCGAACATAAACTGGACTAATCTACTCCCATGCGACGAGTTGCACGAATAGCTGTGAAATAACAATGCTCCGTCGATGGTTCCGTGATGTTTAAAGTTTAAAATAGGTTATCGATGCCCCGATAAAACTATTATTTATTGCGTGGGTTTCGTCGAGACCCGAAAACGAATACAGACACAAGTAATTCGACGCTCTGCATATTTTACTCAATCGCAATTACATACAAATACGTTCCGCGCGATTAATACATTTTCCATCAGAGTATGCTAAACATTTTATTAACATTACCAGAAAATGAAATGAAATCTTAAATCGCGAACTTGAACCACATCGATGCACCATAAATATTTCAATTCTTGTATTTATAATTTATTCGCGTAATCATTACCCTCGTCCTTTAGTAAAGTGATATATTCGTGATCGATATTTATTAAGTATCCATTGGAAAATGAAAAATAGCAAGCTCGTTATAATTGATAGTTCATTACGACGTTCGAATATCTTAATGCCGTTGACGGGGCAAGCTTTATCGATCATGAACGCAGGAAGGTGGTTCGTTACGAAATATGCATGTCCAGGCTCACGACGTAACCCCGTAACGAACGATCGGAATGGATCGTTCGCTTCCATCGGCCGTAATCGTTACTCTCGAACGAAATTCCAAAATGTCCGACATTAATTGCAGAACCCGAAGGATTCCGTTGGAACGATATGTCTTCGTGGCTGGGCGGATGCATCAGCGACCGCAACGCTAGTCGATTTAAACCAGCGCAGTGGTTGTTCCGCGGAGGTTTCCAACAGGAGAAGGATAACGGCCGATACGAACGGACGTACCGGCTACGGCCGTTTATCATTTTTCAGCCGCAGTCCACGCGACCGTTCCGCCATGTCGTTTCCGTCACTCACCAGCGCCAGCAATTCTTTCCAGAGCAAGGAGAAGAATTTACAAAGCTGCATTCGTGACTTTCTACCGATCTCTAAAGCGATTCCCCCTTTTACTGCATTTTAAAAGACCCCCACTCGGGTCTTTTTTTACTCAATTTTGTAAGACATTGACTTTTAAGTCAGATTGGGATAATATTATTTTATTTGTTAATCTTTGACAGTAGAGGGAATTTCTTGCAAGTTTCATTAGTAGTCGAATTAATTTTACTAAAATTTTTGAAAATTGTGTTGAATTTAAAAGGTAAAATACCCAGACCTAACCAAAACCAGGCCAAGGCCTGACCCAGACCTAACCCAGACCTAATACAGACCTAATCCAGACCTAACCCAGATCTAATACAGACCTAATCCAGACCTAACCCAGATCTAATACAGACCTAATGCAGACCTAATACAGACCTTATCCAGACCTAACCCAGGCCTAATACAGACCTAATCCAGACCTAACCCAGACCTAAGCCAGACCTAATACAGACCTAATACAGACCTAATTCAGACCTAACCTAGATCTAACCCAGACCTAACCCAGACCTAACCCAGACCTAACCCAGACCAATTCCTAAAAATAAAATTAATTATAATAATTATAAAGGTAAAATTCCTTCGAAATTATTTACACTAATCGATAAAAAGAACTATCATTTCATGAAAAAGTTTTGGGTGGAACTTGTAGATTAATAAAATAAAATATAATACAAATACGTTAATCGTAGGAGAGTCTCTGGAAGCACTATTGCAGCCCATTGAAAATATAATGGTTTAAATACGTTTTCCCCCGGAAGCGCGTATCGAACAGTTTCGCGTTAAAAAAAGAAAAATATGGGACAATTTTATCTCAGTGCCACCCACAGATAACCGCCACGCCCCCCCTAGAGAGTCATATCGTCCACCTTGGGAATCACTGATCCACACAATATCGAGTTCATATCGTTAGCAGTTCCGGTCGAACGTTTCGGAAATATTGCTGGGAAAATTCTGTCCGTTCGTAATCGTAAACATTGGAATTGAATTCTTTTTAACACCCTGTACTTAACTTGGGACTGCTTCCAATATTCCTATAAAAATCGTGTGTGCAATGAATGCTTCCCAAACTGATATAAAAAGAAAACTCGAGTGTAGCTGTTACGTAAGTAAGACTTTACGATAGATATCGATCTATTCTTGTAAAAAGTTCCATTAGGAAGTGTTGAGTAGCAATCTTTCGGAAATAATGCTGGAAAAATTCTGTCCGTTCGTAATCGTAAACATTGGAATTGAATTCTTTTTAACACCCAGTACTTAACTTGGGACTGTTTCCAATATTCCTATAAAAATCGTGTGTGCAATGAATGCTTCCCAAACTGATATCAAAAGAAAACTCGAGTGTAGCTGTTACGTAAGTAAGACTACGATAGATATCGATCTACTATTTTAAAAAGTTCCATTAGTGTTGAGTAGCGATCTTGCGGAAAGCGAAGTGTCGTTGGCGAACGTTTCCTGTTGGACGCGCCGCAGGTATGAAAAATTATTGGAGCGAGGAGCCAAGCCGTTGATCGGCGGTCGAACGCGGCCGATTAATGGCGCCTAATCAGCGCATTGTCGTCTATTTATTCGCGCGTGCATCCGTCCGCGGCGATGTTTGCCCCTATTAGCGGGCAGGGGGGTTAATTCTAGGTCGTGATATTGGAAACTTCTGGTAATCAGGACGCGCGGCGCTACCCGGGTGGGTCAATAAACCGCTCCGGTACGACTGGAAGCGCGTCCGCGGCGAGCGTGTTGCCAGCCAATGTTCGTTCGCCAAGGCAAACCCGTGCACCCGGAATCGGAATAATCGCGACCAATGAGCCGGAACACGGCCCGTTCGAGTAAATCGTAACGCGACTCGACCCCGGGACCCGTTGCCTCCGATTCAATCCGGGGCTTTTCCTTTCTTTTACCAGCCCGTCGAACAATATGCCGAACCTCAGAGCGCCCCCGGAGACTCCGAACAATGCGAACCGGGTCCCGGAGTTTCCTGATTCTCCCTTTTGCTCTATTTACTGTGTTCGACCGATCGCCCATCGAACCTCTCGGGTACCTTTGAACACACCCACTTCTCTTCCCATCCTCTCTTAAACACATTCTAGGTGTCTCCTACGAACGTCTGGACGAAAAGAAAATAAAAACATTGCTCCAGATGACACTAATTGTTGAAAAGCGTGGTGAGAATTCGAAGGATCGATATTCGCGCGGAGTTTCTGCTCGAGGTGGCTTAAACGAACCGGCTGCGTCGCATAACCGGTTAACTACGTTTCTGATAGTTCGCTGGAACTATGACGATATCCAGGGAACGCTTAACCGCTCCCATTTGTTCGCCGACAAATTCGCGGGGACGCGTAAATACACGTAAATCTAGGCGGCAGGGCGCGCGATAATGTAAACGACCAGCGTATGATATCACCGACATGCACCACCACAGTTATCCGGTTGATTGACGCGCGCGCGAGGAGAAGTAGACGGCGGTGGTTCGCTTTCGTCGGTATTCCGCGGCGTAACGCCACGTAAATTGTTCTTCGTGACTGTCGGGTCTGAAGCCACCCACCCATCGGACGCTCTAACGAGCTTCCAGAACTGTTTCGTAAGCGGGGAGAGCGTGAGTCTTCGACTACTGATCGCTGCCGACCGCACCTGATCCCTGAACTGGCACAATCGTTGCCTCGTTTGCATATTTTGATTTAGAACCGATTGCGTTAACAAGTACGGAGAATTTGTCCTTTAACAGCTTGCAATCTGATGCTTCGTTGTCGCGATGCGAGCAATTCAAGTGTCTAATTTTATTGCATGTTACATTTGACAAGTATCGACAGAAACATTCAATCGAAAAGATGTAGGAACATTTTTCTATTTTCAAATTCGAGACTTCGTTGTCGAGATACGAGCAATTAGAGTTCGCAGGTGCGACTTCCAGCGCGCGCCATTTGCATTTACAGTCGGGTGGCCACGCGCCTGCGCACACGAGACTTGAGAGATTTCGCGTGCAAACTTCGACTGTCTATATCTCGATAACGAAACGTCGGATCAGAAAATGGAAAAGGACTTTTCTTGATAGAAGATTTCACATTTTTAATATACATACAACAAACATAAATACTTCTATCGACATTTATATGCTCGTCATGATAAAATAACGAAATAAGATAATAATAATGGACCCACGTATGTAATACTGGGAGCTCGCGTAAATTATTTAATCACGATCAAACGCCGTCGTGGATGGTAAAAAGAAAATCGACGGGATTGAAATTTATCTCGGTAACCTCCCCCAGGCAACTTGTTCCCCTGTTCTTGAAGAATCGAACACGAAACGGTCGTAATACTCGCCGATGAATTCGATCAACCCGCGATCGATCGAACCGCGGGAACATCGGGCGAGTAAATCTCGGTGTTCCTGGAATTCCCGAATAGTGAGATTTGGAATAGAATTTAATGGAAGTCCATTACGGGCGCGTGTACGTAATTAATGCCCGAGGGAATAAAAGCGACGCAACCGGTAAGTTGGGAATTACCAGCAGGGTGGCGATTCCGCCCCCGTGAGAATCGTGGCGAACGATGTTGGGGGAACAAAAACGCGACAACCTAATCTCGGACGGGTCTGATCGACCAGGGCTACTAAATCGATGGGAAAATCGGACGACGATAACAAATGTTACGTTGAAATTCTTCGAAAGTTGTGTCATTTGAACGCTGAAAAATTGATCTGACGATTAACTTCCTCCCTCCTCGAGTCTCATACGCGGATATTATTGCGACGAGCAGGCTGGAGGGTCGTTCGAAAAAAGAACCAGCCGGATTACCGAGACTTAAGACGGCGAAATTCGCGAACCGCCGGAAGGTGGGGATTCCCCGCTGAATCGAGCCGACTTATCGCGTTCGAGAGCCGCGGGATTACGGAACGGAATAAAAGGACGAGAAATATTTCTTTTCCTGGCGCCGTCGACGCTCGAGCCAATCTCGCTCCGTAAACAATACGGGAACGTCATCGGGATAAATACGGGAGGCCAAGGGGGTGGGTACGGTGTCTCCGTTTGTTTGGCGAAGCGTTCCTCGTACAAGAGTTTACGTGTATCAAAACTCCTTCCGCGTGATCCACTACGGGGCGCCTGATCGTCCATGATTGGAAAAAGATGACGATATTGGTCCTGCTTAGTCCGAATCCCCCGGAGGCGTCGTCTGATCCTCGGATCAAGAGGTTATAGGTTTCGTAGCTTCGATGCTTTAAACAAGGTTCGCCCGGATGTACAATCGATGCAGTCCCAGCCGCGGGTAGAAAACTCGCTCGATAAAGGACTAATAATTGCGGGGGATTTACGAGGGCGCCGCGGACCGATCCATTCTCCGTAGACGCCATTGAAAAACGCTCGGGGTTTCCGATTTATCGGCGCCGATAGCCGCGGCAAAAGAGAAACAATGAAATTCAACTAAGCCAGAGGGGGCGCGATCGCGGCTTACGGGGGGGAGGGGTTAGGACGAAGGTTTCGCGAGAGCTCGCGGGGGCTTCGAGGGTCCGGCGGAAAAATGATAAATGTGGAGCCGCGGCCGTAACAAGCCCTCTCGAGGCGAGCCCCAGTTTTTAATTGCCTCGTACCACCCCTGCAACCCTTCCCGCCAGACCCTCTTCGCTATCTTCTCGAGCGGCGCAACACCGAAGGAAAGGAAGCAAAAATTTATCGCGTGAAACGCAAAACGACACCGGTCTTCTTTGGCGTCAAACGGACGAGAGTCGTCGATCTCATAATGAAATTAATTTTACGTTGATAGAAACTCTGACAGGAGGGAACGTAACGCGTTGAAAGCGGTATCGAGAAGAAGAGATTTATCGAGCGCCCCGAGACTCGAGTTGCTAAGAACGTCGACGTTGTTCCACCCGCGAAGGAATTCCATCGGCGATAGTTTCGAGGAGGTTTTTTCCCACCCCCGGTGCCCTCGATCATCGAGAACACCGAAAGAACGAGCCCTGGATCGACGCTTACCAGGAGCAGCAGGGCTTAGTTTAATCAATCTCTTTGTACTTTATTCTAGAACGAGTTTCTCCTTATTTTTTCTCTCTCTCTCTCGTTGCCGCGGTGGATCCCTTGTAAGTCGAGAATCGAAGACTACCGTTTTCTAGTAACAATTTTCTACGTGAAAGCGCCCGACCTCGCTTCCCGATTCGAGCGCAGAACGAGAGGGGACACGATGAGATTCTGCAAGTGGATCGTCCCGATGGATCCGCCAGAAACGGCGGAAAGTCAACCACTCAAGAAAACATTAAAGACTGTCCTTTGTTCGGGGTCGTGAAAGGGCGAGCCAACGCGTCGATTTTACCGGGTGCTACGGGGTGAATCGCGTCGCAAACTATTCTCGTCCTCCTCGTTGCACCCCGAAATCGTCCAAACGTAGCTTTTCCACGCGATCGTTCGAAATATCTGCCTTTTTTAAATACCAACCATCCTTCGCTGTCTAAAATCGAGTTATCTTCGACGCAACGAAATTGCCCAAATAATGATAATTCCTACCAGACTGAACACAGAGGGTTTATTAATTGTTTCAGCGTTCAAGATATCGCCTGGCTTGCGTTAGCGTGACTTTCGGTGCACGAAGAAATATCGTTATAGGTGTGATTTAACGCGCGGCGTATCGCTGCTGTAAGAGGATTACGGCGAACAAAAAAAGAAAAATAGAAAAAAAACAAGGAAGGAAAACCAATAGCGATCCGCGGCTTATGGGGGACTGCGCAATTGTTGGTGCAAACCGATTTCTTCTGCGGAATATAACCGCGTGTTTCAACGTTTCATGTCGCGTGTAATGTGTCCATTTTTATTTTCAGATATCAACGTTATCGTTTTCAGAAGAAGACTCGAATTTATTTACCCTACATTTCTTACAATTGCATACATACGTACTCTGTTAAAGTTAATGATTTCGATAGCACTTTCGGGCCGAATGGAAGATTTAACTATGCTTAAACGCGTATGTCATAGCGTTTTGAAAACTCCCGGGGAAATTGGTCCCCCTTAAATAGTATCCGTTAAACGCGTACAAGTTGTATACAATTTCCACGGTTTGCGTTCACGAAGCGCAAGTTTACCATGACGTTACAATCAAAAGGCGGCGCACGTGACTTTCTCGAATATTTCTAAAGAGACCCGCGGAGAAGATTGGCTACGAGGTATATGAAAAGACGAGCGATCTCGAGCATGTTGCAGACACAATTGAAACAAGACGAAGAGATCCGCAGAAAGGTACAACACGAAACAGACGTATGTACGCGTTCCGGATGCGTTATTTGAAACGTAAACGAAAATAAATACAACATTGCTGGCTAATAATTGGCGGGAATATGTTGTCGGTGTGTATTTAACCGTAGGAAAATATAATACGATCGGACGAGTATCCAATTTTTTAAATGAACAAATATGGTTATTCGAATATTAGTATCTCGAGAGTTAAACAAATAGCGGGCCCGCTGAAACGTTGGTAATCAACGGAGCAAATTTTAAACGAGAAATTTTAATGAATTATCGCGGCAATATGATGGAAATATTTTTTAAATCTCCTGCCTTCCTGAGTTATGTTATACATTTGCATAACTTCCACGTGCTTTGTTTAAAATAGGAGCGAATGGTCTTCTCAGAAATTGCGAAGTACGCAAACAGAAACATCGAATATATAAAGTTACAAAACATGGAAGAGAAACATCACAAAACACAACACCTACGAAAATGGAAGTTTAAATTTCATTCGTAGCCGAATAGACGCGGAAGTTAACGACGGGGTTAAATGTTTCTACTCGTTCTTCCCCTGGAAAAGTTTATTCCGCAGCTGCAAACGTTAAACATAAAACTGAACTGTTACGTCGTCCCATAAGTACGAAACACGAAGCGTTAACATATATTATTTACAAATTGTTTAGTAATTAGTGAATTCCCTGAAACAGTTGAAATGATAAATAAACATTTAATGGAATTGTCGCAAATTAAATTATCCAAATAACTCGCTACTTGTTGCAATATTTTAATAAACGGTCCACCAATGAGTATTAAACCTACTTAAACTTTACACGCACACAGTTCCGAAATTACTCGTGTTTTATTAATTATTGAGGCATTGTTAGAAGCGGCAAAGCTTTCTGTTTGAAATGGCTTTTGGCTTTTGGCGATCCGACTTTCCGTTTTCGAGATATCGTGATTTATATGGAAGGCTAATTCTTCAAATTCCACTACTCACGCTCAGTCTGACTTAAAACTACCTATTAGCGCATATTAAAAATATTAAAACTTTGCACGCGTACAGCTCCGAAATTACTCGTGTTTTATTAATTATTGAGGCATTGTTAGAAGCGGCAGAGCTTCCTGTTTGAAATGGCTTTTGGCTTTTGGCGATCGGACTTTCCGTTTTCGAGATATCGTAATTTATGTAAAAGGGTATTTTTCTTAATTCGACTATCTCTGTCTCCGTCTGACGCGTCGCGCTGGGCCTCTCTCTCGCGCGTGAGTCGAGACAGTCACGTGACCAGGAAGCGTAGTATTTCCAAGAATTTACTACGCACTATCTGCGCGCGCGAGTTCATTCGCCTCGCGTCAATGAACGTAAACAAACGCTTCGGATCCTCGTATCTCCGTAACTAGCCACCGCGTCGACTTGAAATTAAAATCGTCATATCTCCGGAACTAATTACGCTATCAACTTGTTCGAACGCTCATTTTAAAGGGCATTTCATCCCCTATCGGATGACCATATAAACTATTATTTTTTATGCTGTCTTCTATGTTTATTTTAACATTTACTTTGCACTTAAAAAGTAACTTTCCGCTATCCAAATTTTAATTTTTGTTTAGTGTTTGATACTTACGTTTCACATATGTTAAGCTTTATAAAACATTATCGATTTAAAAAATTCTAATCCACGTAATTTCAGTGTTCGAACGCGAAAAATTTTCTGATGAAAGAGAAATCTTCCGTTCGAAATCCCGCGAGGGTTGACAATCGGCTCCTGTTCTTTCGTGATCAAAGCTTTAATTGGAACACATGTACCGTTCTTCGGGCTGCTAATTAACGACGACGCTCTTATAGAGAAAGTAATGGCCCTAGAACGGACAAAGGCTCGGTCTCGTTGACTCCATCCCGTCGAGGGTGCGATCACGAGAAAAATAGAGGGTCCAGGGGATTAAAACGTTCCCGTACAGTTCGTTTGACTCGCGTCGCGTCTTCCCGGCGCCGGACCCGATCGATCTTGTCTGCGAGATATCTCGTAAACAGCGTCCGAGGAACGGAAACGGGGGACTCGGAGAGGGCTGGAGGGAGAGAAAGGAACTTTTCTTGGCGTCTTTCAGCCCCGACACGTGCCTGGAACCCCGACTTTTTGCCTCTTGTTATTTGCTCTTCGTCGAGACGCTGATTTCTTTTTATCGAGTGTCTTCTTTCTCGGAGACCTCTGACAGAGGGCAGACTAAATCCAAACGTCATGACCAGAAAATTACTCTTAATTGCCTCGCGTTGCTACAGTCGTAAGCCCCAGCGAATTAAGAGTTTCGTAAATGTAAGAATCGTTTCGGTAGATTGAAAGAATCGAGGGTATGTCTCGGGGTTGCTGGTCCAAGAATTCGAATCCCAGATCTTCCGTTTCCAATTCAAACGTTCGTTCTAACCGATCGAGCAACCCCCCCGTCCTCCCACCGGGCGAACGAATCGACAGATTTCCTCGCTTCGAGCTTAATATTCCAAATGGTTGCCAACCACACCTGCCGCCGCGAGTAGCTGCGTGGGATTCGAGCGTTGCCAGGGCGTTCGCGCGTGAAAACGCCGCGGAAACTTTAATCGCGTTACGAGCTCGCCCCGTCGCCGGGCTAAACTTTTGATTACGCGCTACAAGGCCCACCCCGCCACCGCCCGTTCCCCGTTGAACGCAAACTATCGCGAGTCTTAATGAAATCCGTAAGCGGGCACCGAGATATGCAGATGTTACAATCAAGAGGGCCGGTAGAACGGGCAATACGTCGAACGCCCCGTAATCAGGGTAGCTCGGTTAATCAGACGTAATGTAGTCACCAAATAGAGATAAGTCAAAGCAAACGGCGGGCATCCATCCGCGACATAATATTAAGAGGGATATACACGGGGACGCGACTGGATAAACGAAACACAGACGGCGGATCCTCGCCTAATGACGTGGTTCGTCAGAACGGGGACGACGTTGCAGATTGGATGCGCCCGCGACGCCTCCCTGCTAACGAAAGGGATGCGTTTAACCATCCGTCCTTCCACCTCCGAACTGCAATTATTGTCAACGACGGGGATGTCTTCTAACCTTGAATATATTTCCCTTTGAGGCTCCTGACATTCGTGCTACCGGGTGTCCTTTACTCGTCAAAAATTTGCTCCACAATGGGTCAGCGTGTTTATAGAAATTTCTTTGCGAGCTAGCTAGCAATTTCAATTGTTTTTGAGGGAATATTCAACCACATGCAAGGAGGTAAAGTCTGTTCTTCCTCACAAGCGCTCTCACGACCCCTCGGTTGCTATATATACATTCCTCGAACGATTTCTGAGACAGGGCCTTACTGATGAGTCCACTTTTCTGTCCTCCTACGAATTTCCCGAGATAATAATATAAATATTCGAAAAATTGCTCGTAATTAAATGGTACGCGTGGTCGATGGAAGAATTCGAAGACGTTGGAGGATATTCAGGGAACAGCGTGTGGGACGTACATATATTCAACCACATGCAAGGAGGTAAAGTCTGTTCTTTCTCACAAGCGCTCTCACGACCCCTCGGTTGCTATATATACATTCCTCGAACGATTTCTGAGACAGGGCCTTACTGATGAGTCCACTTTTCTGTCCTCCTACGAATTTCCCGAGATAATAATATAAATATTCGAAAAAATGCTCGTAATTAAATGGTACGCGTGGTCGATGGAAGAATTCAAAGACGTTGGAGGATATTCAGGGAGCAGTGTGTGGATGGTCCAAGGGGCGACGCGTTACGAATCCCACGGGAATTCATAGCGCTGAAACGGCCAGGGGATAGATTTATCCGTGAGATAATTAGAAATGCCAGACCGGCTGGAATCGCGCACAATTGCTGTTACGGATAATCCGACCATCCGTTGTCGGGGCATCCCGGAAGCCGAGACAAACTCGATACATTACCGAAGCCGATGTATACGCAATCGAGCAGGAGACAAGACAAAGCCGAGCGAATATACTCAGGAACCGGGATGGGGAAGCGCCGCGACGGCATTAGTTCAAGTACAATTTCCTACGGGGGTTTGCCGGGTAATTGCGTTGTTTTCGCGGGACCGGGGGGATCGGGGGGCTCTTGACCCTCGAAAACTCGCCGCCGCCGAACGAAATTAAATTCGAAATACGTCACCACTCGTCGGTACGCGATTGCCCAATTATCGGGCCCGGTTCCCGCGGAAATCGAGCGCGTTCGAACCCGATACTCTGAAATCCCGGTCAAATTGATCATATTCGGTTCGCTCCGCGTACCAAACTCCAACTCGAACTCTGATTCAAATTAATATCGACGAACTTTGGTCCGCAAATTTATGAGGATCAGATTCGAAAAAGGAACATTCGAACAACCATTGAGGGTTGATCTTTGAGGGCTCTATGAGAACTTTTAAATGCATTTTCTTATTGTTATACGTGGGACACTGCTTCTCTGCGGTGAATGGAACTCGTGAGAAATTCACTGAGAAAATTGCTGATCCTTTGACTATTTTTCCATTTTAACCCCTTGTGGCGCTGCTGGCTGAGGGTAGAATTTCGTAGGAGGGCGGAAAAGGAAAGGAGGGGGCTCGTTTTGTCCGGGTTTGCTAGTGGACTCATCAGTATGCCTTAGACGACTGGGATATTGGGAAGTCGAGGGGTCGTGAGAGCGCTTGTGAGAGCGCGATCCCTCTGGTGGCGAGCATTGGAGGCAATACTACATACGTTTCCACCATTAGTACTGGCGTAAAGGACAAAGTGGGGATTTGATACATGAGCAAAGACAAAATATATACCTAAAAGATTAATCGACTAATATCAAGGAAGATCAGATCCAAAAGAGCAACGATCATTTATGATTGCAAGGGTTTCACAAGAGCTTGTGAGTGCATTTTCTTATCATCACGCGTTCCCATTCCGTTCTCAAGCGCGATAAATAAATAAATAACGAGCGAAGTTCGACGGGGGTTGGTAGTGGGTGGCGAGAAGCACCAAGGAGGTATGTCGCGGTCGAGAACGTCGGATCGACGGAAACAAGGTGACGTCGGCCCAGTTGCAATTCTCTGTGCCGGGGGTGGCGACGAGGATCCCGCGGAGACAAACGCGGAGGGCCCTTTCCGGTCGTCCGGGGGTTGTTCCGTGGAACCGCCCACGACAAGGCGCGTTATCGAGCGCCACGGCCGGGGCCGTTTCGCATCGTGAAACGTAGCGCACGTCGGGCTAACAAGCTCCTCCATTAACGGTACGTTAGACGTGACACGTTACGCGAATTTCGAAACACCGATCCGGAACTGTTACCGCCGCTACGTTTGCGCTGCGTCTTACCGAACCACCCCGACGTCCGCCACCCTTTGAACGTCCTCCTTGATGGACGCGGACATGTACACCCTTACCTGCAACGGAATTGCCCTTTGTGCCAAGATCCTGACCCACGAACTCTTTGACCGTCAAACTAAATCATCGAGTCCCTTCATTTTTGATACGGTCCTTCATTTAAATTTGATATTGATGTGGTTTATACTAATGGATGGAGTATAAATTTTATTTAGAGTGCTTTCTTAACCCTTTGCACTCCGAATTATATTTCAATCTTGTTACCAGCAGCTCCCAAAGATTTCAAGTGTTTTATTTGAAATTTACCTGTTAAATATCTGTTTTATTTACACTGTTGTTTGTAACTTTCAAGTGTACGATATCTCTTTGGTTTGGACTTGAAAATTATCTTATCCTGAGATAAAAATTGACATCGAATCACACTTGACATAGGAGTGCAAAGGGTTAAGTTGAAGTTATCAATGATAAATTGAAAATCAACAAGGTGGTTTAAGTAAAATCTGTCTCGAGTCGCGAACAATTGTACCCAAATTGATTTCTATTCGAGTAAATGGCGAATTCATACTATTGCTCGATCCCAAACATTCGACTTCTTAATACATCAACGACGGGGCATTTTTAATAAAACTTTCCTATGGTGATTTGACAATGATACAGAATTCCTTCAACGTGTGTACACTAACAATGTGATAGGTATTTTTGCAATTCATATAAAATTTTCAGTAATGTACAATATTAATATTGTCTTTCAAACGAAGGATGAATAATGTTCGAATGGATATAAAGGAATAAAAATGTATTGTTGTCGGTGGTTGGAGTAAAATTTAGCGCAAGCCCAACGGGAGTTAAGATACGGAGTGCAGGGGACTGGGTACGTCTGCGTGCACGTTAACGAAGAAGACCAACCAGTATGTTTATCGACGAAGGCGCGGAGAAAGCGGTGTTTCGGTCTCGGCATGCAAGCCGTTTCCAGAGACGTCACCAGAAGGACGACGACGACAAACGTGGGGTCGACGCGGCTCGTTACTAACGACCGAGCCTCCGGGATATACCTGTCCGCCGGTGCGTCGCGCGTCTAATTGGTGGAAAATATGGCAGAGACGTTTGCCACTGCGAAACGGATGTCCAGCGACGGGCGTCGATGTCGGCCAGCCAGGAATAGGCCGCTCGTGAACCTTCTGGCGGATCAACGGATTCGTACTAGTACTCCTACTTTATTTATTTCTAACGTTGCTTCTCTTTTCTCATATATTTTCACGTACGAAGAAACTTTGTACACTATTGAACCATTAGAAAGTTGTTATTACTTCGCGTCGAATGAATAAAATTGTTGAGTATTAGTGTTATATTTGCGGAGTATTTGAATCATCCGAGTGTGCACGACTGCTCGAAATACAGAACAATTCGACGTCCTCGACGGTCGGATCGGATAAAGAACATTCCACCGTAATCGTCCGAACGTTACTTTTCCGTACGTCTGGAGTTTCTGGTATATCGGCAAACATTAGCATTATTTGCAACGGTGGCGTAAAGGTTCGGGGCGAACGCGATACTCGAAGCACCCGGAGCTGTCGGCCGCGAGAACGTACACCCGAGAACTTTGAATTTTATTGCGATAGCGTATACGTGAGCACGGTACGTACCGGCTCATGGAATCGAAAATGAGACGTATGTACCATATAATAATTCAAACCGCATAAACCATATGCCGCGGCGAACGGGGGAGCCCTGTTGAATTTCAACGTTCGCGAACGCTTCTAGGCGTTCGACGCTCGAACGCGTTCTCGCCAACAATGTGACATTAACGACACCGGTATCCCAAGAAACTACGAGAAGAAAACCATACGCTGGAACCACCCACAGAAGTGCCAAATAACGGTCCATGTTATTACCCAAAAATAAAAGATTCCACTCCACTTACAGAAGAACGCGTAACATCTTATATTACATTTTTATTGAAATAGAATAAAGTTGGAATCATGAGTACTTTATAAAAATAAAAATAAAAAGGTTTCGAGGGTTCGTATTTTCATGATTCACTATTTTTTAATTTATCTATTAGCATGGAAATAAATTTGCAAATTGCTCCTGCGGAGTAGGGTTTTCAACCGCGAGAGTTCACACGTTGGTTCTCTCGAGGCTTATTGGCAAATGCCAGCTAATTATGGAAAAACCTTTTCGGTACTTCTAGTCGACGGGTACGCGGAGGAAAGCGGCTTATCGTCCGAGTCTGGCCTCTCGGCCTCCATTAACGCGTCAGCACGTTCCCCAAAGCGTCGAAGCCAGACCGCGAATCGAAGCCGATGAATAAACTTTCCCCCCGAACATCGGCGCGCACTTTAGCGCTAGCTATAAATTCCTCGGCGCCGTTTCGTTTCGGATCGAGCAAGTTAAACGCCCGTCTATCGGTCCTGGGTCCGGCCCGATCGATGAGCCCGTGCTCGCACGCGACCGTTCTAATTGGTCTTTTACACGGGCGTTTAATTACTCGTTAGAAATTGGCCGCAGTTCCGCGTGGAATCGAACGACCGCCCGGCCCGGTCCCGGCCCCGGGGAAAACCGATCGATCGATCGAACACGCGCCCCGCGGTCGCTCGAAAATCCCGCTCAACGAATTTTTATTCGAATGCTTCTGATTTTGCGTTAGGTGTAATTGGAATGGCTGACCATTCGTGTACTGGAACGGTATTTGACCTAAATACTTCTAAATTGGAGCAGTAATGGATCATTCGAGTACCATTCAAATACTCTGAATTCGAGCAGTAATGGACCATTCGAGTACCGTTCAAATATTCTAAATTCGAGCAGGATGGATCGTTCGAGTACCGTTCAAATACTCTGAATTCGAGCAGTAATGGAATAGCAACGATCGTGTATTAGAATTCAAATACTCTAATAGTTCAAGATTAATGGTAATATTGGAATATTAATCGAGCACTTAAATATAAAATATATGAATAAATTCTTCACATAGAAGTACTTGAGTGATGGTATTCAAATAAATTAGACCCTTAAATACCATGCATCGCCATCATCAGAACTATTTGAAACACATGAATACTGTCTTATTCGAACAGTAGTACTCAAATATAAAATTGCTTAAATATCCACGGTATTCGAACGTCACGAGTACTCGAATACGACGTCACAAAGGTATCAAAAGGTCGAGATATTCAAAGTTCACTCGTATCGTGTGAGTACCTATACAATACTGTACCTTCATCCCTATTTCCGGAACCTTTTGCGAGGTCCCTTCGCGCGTCTAAAGAGCACAAGGGACAGGAGCCGAAGGACGCGAAAACGGTAAGCGCCGTGGCAAGTAGAAGTCGCTAGTTTTTTCGCCCCCCTCTCCTATTTCTCGCGGCAATAGGTCTTATCCAAAGATTTCCCATAAAGGCGACGTCTGGAAAGCAACAGACGCCGCTTGCAGCGTCGGTTCTCGCGGGTGGATGTGCACCATTCAGAGCTTTCGTGGCTTTGATGGGTCTCAGACCGCCCTTTTCCTGTAGTCACCCTCTCGACCCCAATGGAAGAAGCTTCTCCTCTAAAAAGCCACACCATCCGCGTTTTTATTCCCCGCCCCACGGCCTCCCCCTCCCCCTCCCCGTTCTCGCGGGACCGTCTCCATTTCACAACCACCCACGACCGTCGTCGGAGGTGTCTGCCGTTTCGCGGCTCGACTCCCAGAGACCCCGGGCTGGAATTTCTCTGCCTCCGTCGTCGAGCGTGTTCCACTCTGCCCCGATATCGACTATCGATCGCGTTCTACCCCCCTCCCTCTCAGTGGCTCTCGATACTTTCGAAACAATTCTTATCGAAACTTTTCATCGTGATCTCGCGACGGGATTGCGGGGAAAACGAGACGAGACGCTTTACTCTTCGATATTTCACGTCGGACTCACGAATATTTGAAGTCGTTCAAGGATATTCAAATTTTTTATAACGGTGAATACGATTGGAGAGTAAGAGAACTGTACAGTTTGGTAGTAAACAATGGAATGAATAATCCGCAAGAAACCCAGCGCGTAGGCCATGGAAAATTAGTCGGCGGTGGGCCGGTGCGGGGCAGACGCGTGGAATACAATGGTTTGGCCAGGAATACGTCCGTTTTCGGCGACCACGCGGTATATAGGCATCGGAAATTGGCTCGGTGTTTGCTCTTTTCAGCGAAGTACCATCCGGTTACATTTGTACGCGTATCGCGCCGGGGGCCCGCGGGCTCGTAGACTGATGATCGAGACCGCTCCGAGGACAACCGCCAATCAGCCCGAAGGGCGAGGGGGGCCGCTGCACGGGGTGGTTTCCGTTACCGCGATGAATTCTTCACCCGCCCCGTGTGCAAACGCGCCGCGAGATTGTGTTTAGGAATTCATGCCCTCCCCCTGACGGTGCTTTTACCACCGACCGTCGAATTCGCTACTTGAGGATTTCTCGCGTCGCGAACGATCGTATTCGAGAACCGCTCGACTCTCGAGGCTTACTCGACTCTCGAGCGTCTCTTAACCGTTTCCGATACAATTTCTTCCCGTGATCTCGATTTCGACAAATTTTACACGCGCATAATCCATTCCTGGTCTGAAAAATCCTCGTAAGAACGGGGAGATTCTAATTCGAATTAGAACAAACTTCAAGGCAAAGTTACGATATTGTTAGTATTTATTAATATCGAAGCTTTCTTTCGTCACATGACAAACAACTTGATAGAAATGAATGAACCGTAATTACAGATGGAGTTTCGATAACGAAGAGCTATATCCAGCGCCGGTGACCCAAATTGAAAAATAATCCATTATAGGAAAATTCAACAAGTTCGCAGCAATTAAAATTTCAATATCAATAAAGGATACGTGTCCGCCGTGGAAACGCGCCGTCGATACGAACGATATTAAATCATATTTCCTTTATTAATATCGGAGTTTAGCTCGAACGTGGCCGCGATAAATATACGTAAGACGCGTTTCTGACGTTGTGTCGGGCGTATGTTCGAATTATCCGGGAACGGGCCACGTATCGGCCGCGATTCAATTACCGGGGCGTTGATTAATTCACGCTCGTCCACTGAACGCGGCGAGAGCAATTCACCCGGTTACATGGAAGGACGATCGAGTCGGCCGTTGGCTAGTTTACGTCTGTCCTGGCGAGGCCATTCTCCTCGAACGGTTCCACGCTGTCCTCGCACGCGAGCAAACAGATCCTCCAATCGAAGGAAAAACGAAGGATCCAGGACTTTCATGGCTGCAAACCTCTTCTTTAGAATTGGAACCTAATACATTCTTCAAGGACCAAAAGTTGGTCACCTAAATCTCAAATTTATCGAAAACTTTACTGGGAGCAATGGATCGAGCTACAGGAAGGGAGAGGGGGCTCCAGGAGGTTCGAAAATCCATTGATCGCAAGAATTATTCACTCTCTGCATTATAAATCCAATAAATGGTCTTAACCCCTTGCCATACAACGTCGAGTCTGACTACTTACGAGTTCTCGATGACAGCTTTCACGATCACGAGGCAACTCACTATTCATCAAGGTTTATATATTAAAATCAACATATTTCTACATTCTCGAGGTATTTAAACAGAATTAAATAGTACACGTTCGAAGAATTATTTGAAATTAAATCGTACGTCAAGGGGTTGATAGAAATGCATTAAATGTTATTTTAAACGTATATAATTGTCCTCGTTTGTATAATAGATTAAATCTGAGAGGTCCAGTGGACAACAAAAAATTATTCAAAGGCAGGAAAAATGTATGCTAGACGAAGATTGATATATGAGAGATACAATACCATTTATTGAATTCTGTCGTGAATGTATCGTTCGCGATCAAGTAAAAAAATTGTTGATTCGTTGTTCGCGAATAAAATTTGTCCGTGTTCGGGGTGGATCGGTCCGCGGTCTCGTTTGGCCGATAATTAAATTCCCGATTAATCCGTAATTATCCTCTTAGTCAGATTCGTCTGGCCCCCGGGGGCTGTCCGCCGACGCCGTTGCTATCTGCCGCGAATAAATCTGCTCCGGCCGATCGAGCCGACCGATATCGATCCCCCGAAGGCGGCTTAAGACGCTTAGAGAGACGGGATGCTCGCGAATCCGTTTGCGGCGGCCGTGTTCCGAACGCCTCTGCGCACCCGGCCCAATTGGCATTCATTGGCGCCAATTTATCTTCGCAGACGCGGGGCGTGGCCCGCGAACTTAAGCGCGCTCGCTTAATTGTACGCCGGTACTAATTAAGCGACGACGAGTCCGCGGAGAGTCCGTAAACGAGATCAAGCCACGGAGGGACAAACGCGAACGCGAACGCGAACGCGGGGAGGGCATGGCATGTGTAACCCTTCGAATCCTCGAAATCGTTTCTGCCACGAGAGGATAACACAGTGTCGCGAAAAAGGGACGACCGTTTTCGAACTCGAGCCCAAAAGCCGATCGAGACCTTTGTCCTTTATCGTTCGCCACTTTAAACGTTACGAGCGCAATCGTCGACACAATTTTAGGGTAGGTTGCACGTGAAACTACCTCGATCGATGATCCTCGACCTCTCCACTTTGTATAATTTGTTCAGTTTTTTGGTTTGGTTCTATTTGGCGAGTGATGTCAGGTAAATTCACCGAAGAAATAGAAAATTTGGGGAAAAAATTGTTTCTGATGTCTGGTATTCATCGGTTTAATTCACACACATTTTGACGGTATTTGCATTCGCGTTTGGTACGTAGACTCGAAAATATGACCCCGAAACGCGACAATGTTGGCCACGGCTCGAGGGTAGGTAAATTATTTTCCCGACAAAATAAGAGTCGAGGAGTGACTCTTTCGTTAAGGAACAAGTGGTCACGCCGAGACTCTTCACTCGTGAATTTTCACTCGTGGCCCAAACAAGAACGGGTCTGTTGCTTCCATTTCCGTGAAAAATCCACGCGATAGGACAAATCGAAAACTAAGGATACAATTTTTCCATTGGAGGATTCATTTCCTAGAAAATCGACTTTGAAAATTCATCGTGTATTGAACGATGGCGTAAGTAGATACAGCTGCTAGTGGACAGACATACCCAAGAAACGTATTTTCTAAATTCAAATACCACGACAACTATGCTTTGTTTTTAAAAAATGAATTCTTATATCTTCTATACATAACAGTAATAAAAAATTCTATATCGAGTCCAGCTCGACGTGAAACCGTATTTAGAAAAATTCAAGATCGTTAGATAGTTTTAAAAGACAAAAAGAAATATTCTCAAGAAGAGGAAGAGTATCTTTAACAACTAAATCGTTAGCACCGAAAACTAAATAGTTCGATGATATAGTCGAGCCCGTTACGCGGTAATCATTGCATAATAAAGAGTCACGGGTGATTGAAATACCATCGAGGCACGACGAGGAACTGGAATTTTTTTTTTTTTTCTTTTTTAGGAGCGTATCGACGAACCACTCGAAACTTCCCCGACGCATCGATTGCGTTCGCGTGGCCTGGGCTGCTTACCATTGATTGAGCCGCGTCTCCGCGTTATGGAATTCCGATAACTTTTACCGAGTCGAGCTAACCGCTTGCAAGCGTCACAAACTACCCCCTCTCTGCCCCCCTGGATGCACCCCCGACTACTTCCCTGCTCGTCGAGGGAAAATTGAACCCGTGGCTCGAGCGTTATTATAGTCGTTGGACGTCGTTTTAATTCTGTCGCGAGTAGGCCCGGGACTACTCTATTACTACAGCTTTTTTTTTTGCAATTTCCACGAGGAAACCTTTTCTCTGTTTTCAAACAACGCGGACGTTAAAAAGAGAACGTCGACTAGTCGAAACTAGGCGACCAGAGAACTTTTAATAAACTTTGCTCCAAATTTTTAACCGAGTTTTCGAAGATAACAGTTTCTGTTTTGGAAGAATCTTGGAACGGAGAAATTATTTTCAACAAGGAAACGAACTGTTTGAACAGTTCTGCGGGAAGTGAGTTTTGTTCGACAAACATTGGAACTAAAAATATGGAAAAGTACAGGATCAATAGGATCATTAGATGGATATAACAATTCTGTATTGAAACGTGGATTATAATAGTTGAAGTTCATTCAAGTACGATGAAGTACGCGTATGTACGAGTATTGAAAAGTATTCAAACACGGATTATGATGGTTGAGATTCATTCGTGGCGTTTGAATACGGGGAAGTACGTGTGTTTGAATAGCCTCGGTCTTGCTTACAACGCCGCCGCGTAATGCGGATTTAGCTTCCTCGGAGTCGAATCGCATTCAGTGCCAGGATAAGGTGGTTGAAAGCAGTTGTTTAGAAATCTTGGATGTTCCGCGGCAAACGGACCGCCGTTACCGTTGAATCGCGAATTGAAGATCGTCGAGGTACCCGACGAGAGGAAGCCACGAGAGCAACTTCACCATGAAAGGGTACTTACCGTCGCTTTCCCCGATCAATTACTTAAAGCAGATTAAGTTGACGTCCCCGCTATATCGATCTATTCTACCCAGGTTCCCTCTATTCGGTTTCGCGAGACAGCTTTCGATCCACACGGCGTCGCTACCCAATTAGGAATCTTACCAAAGTAAACCCCCCTTTACAATAATACCATTCGAATGCTACGCAATGTTACATACTAATCTCGACCGGAAATACAAACATTTTAGAAACCGTACGCAAGTCGACCAAATTGATTTAATAGCTCCCCACCTTGGTGTTATTATAAATCACCGCTGGTAACGTTTGTAAATTGTAAACACGAATCGCTAGTTCCTAATCTGAGGTCTCAGTGTGCGACAAAAGTAGGGGCGTAAATTTCTCAATTTAAATTTTTCTGTCGCGGCTCGATACTCCTGACTGATAGTTGCGGACTTAGTAAAGATTCAACGAAGACTTAGCGGAGACTTTGCGAAGACTAACTAGCTCTAAAAGACCCTTAACTTGATTTCTCCTACAGCAGGAGGATTTAGCAACTAATGAAGCAAATAGAATTCCTTGGATGACCAGATTACCAAACCAAAGATGAATAAATAATTTAAACAAAAATGGTAAAATTCTCAGCTCACAACTCTTCAGATCCGCTGTCCCCAGACATCAAAACTATTCTCCATCCTAAAAGAATTAATTTAGCCAACTCTTATAATTTAAGATCTAACAACGCCAGATTAGTCTCGAGCCTTTCCAATTGTACACCAGTTGTGCAACACTGTGCAACGAGTGAATTCGTTTATTACTCGAATTACAATGGAAAAAACCATCGACAAGATGTCTGGGTTCTAATAGACATATCGCGAATTTCATTTGGCGGGGGATCGAGCAGAATGGTCGTGGAGTATTCGGTTGTATATCGATTGCAGGCGGTTTCCTGGCAATAACAAAACAGGAGACACGGTCCGAGAGAGGCGTTCGCCGGTGCTCGACGCCCGTTAGCGAGCACCAGGAACAGAGGGGCTTCTCTTCGTGATCGGAAGCTAAGTATAGCAAACCGGGCCGATCGCGTCCGCGTCACCGTTAATTAAATCTAGCCCGGTGATTCAGGAGGGACGACCTTTCGCCAAGAGGGACAGAGAAAGAGGAACGAGCCGTTTGTGCGCGCCGGCACGGCGGTTCCTCGTTCATTGCTTTCAGGTGCCGTTGGCAGAGAGTCGATGAGGTTTGCCAGCGGCCGGGCCACGCGTGGAATAATTGCTTTATGCACGCTTGACGATCGATAGCGACCGCGGGACAACCGAATTTCTCATTACACGCCGCCAGCCCAAACGTCGATACATCCGGGACGACGGATTTACGCGGACAATTTACGGGACGACGAATACGGATTCGGGGGATTCCCCGTAGCAGCCTCCGTGCTACGTCCTCTACGTTCACGGGATTCTGTCGGACCCAGGAAACCCTGGGAAGCTGTTGACCGTCGTTTTCGATGGCTAATTGTATTCTACGGATAACGAGCTGCTTCTCTACTTGCAATCAAGTAGGGACCACCAGACAGGTAGAGAGCTTTGGACCAGACTTGTTGCAAACATGCACACAACTTAGGTATAGACCTACGACGCCTTCAATTCGTTTCGTTAATAACGATATAGCGAGGTGTAAACTATTTCTGCTACGACCATTTTGTTAAGGTTGAAATATGGTTTGGATCCGTGATACAGTGTTCGATTGATCGTGGAAATATATCTCCAGGCGGTGTGTGGCTCGAGCTCGCGCGGCAGCCATCTTGAAAGTGATCACGCGGTCGAGGGACTACCGCGCGAAATTCGAACGATTTCAGACGAATAGTTTGCGTTGTCTCGCTCGAATGACTATCTTTCATCGCAAATTCGTCGATAAGGTTGTCGGTGATGCTGTGAATCGACGTAACCTCGAAGTTTAAAGCGTTCTGCGAATTTTTCAGTCACCGTTACGGTATCGCGGAACATCGTTGATCCGAGGCACCGGGCCCGGGGAAAGAGGATCTTGATCCGAAGCGTCCATAGGTTTAGCTCGACTTTGGGAGGATCTGTCGAGTTTATGGAAACACGAAGCGCGTGCCGGATAAGCCGGAACCGGGCATTGTCGCGAAAAGCCGATCGAGAGAGTGTTTCCCTGTATTCGAAGCTTTTTTCGGTCGAAACGCTGTCGACGTTCTGTCCACGTAGGATTTGATTCCCGTTTAACTAAGTACGACACTTTATTTACAACGCTCGGACTACAAATTCCCCTTCGATCTGTTCGCAACCGACCTCTGGAAAACGGATGGTCAGTTTTCTGCAAGTTTACAATCTATACGTCATCGTAGACAAACATTACTTAAGCGAATGTTTATCTAACGATCCCATCGTCTGCGGACAATGAAAATCTGCGTTATAATTTACCGAAACCCTATTTCTTGCAAACTGGGTCGCTGGATACAAATCGATTACTATCGCGATCCTAACCGCGCGGATATAGATGCCTTTGCAGGTCTATTCGTTTTCTTTTCATTGCCTTAATGCTGCTGCACGCACACTATCGATTTCCCGTCGCGCGACCGTTTAGTCAAACGACGCGTGACTGTATGGGGGCACGCATAGTTGCCTGATTGCGCCCAGACTCGATAAAACAATCGTAATGCCAATCGAAATGCCCACATGCATTCCACGCGAATTCCGCAATTACCACGTACTTAGCTCGAAAGTCCCACACACGTTCAAGAAGACAGGGCTCTAGGCTTGTTCCAAAGTTTCTATATTCCTCACAATCTTCAGACATATTTCTTATACAAATTCCATATTTTTATCACAGTCCTCATATTCCTGATTTCTTCTACGTGTTATTTCTCCTCCAATCTTTTCTCAACAGGTGAATAGGTGAGAATGATCTGTAATAGAGTTGTTCAGTGTTGAACTCTAGAAATATTCGTGTCAATCAAAACAATCTTGAGTACTTTATCACTGAATAATTCGATAAGAGATCAACTTAATATACACCCAGTGTTCAAATAATTTGATCATATGGAGTTGATCTTCCTCGATCTTTCGAATGTCGAGTTCGATGCGTTTGCTGGACGTTGTAATTACAGATTTCTAGGCGACCTTGTTTCAACGGCGCGACGAAAGGAAAAATACTCGATCGGGGTCCCCGAATAAATATCCCAGGACGAATCTCGGGGGCCCGATAAATCGTGGGCGCTGACCGGTCGGTCGATTTAAAATAGCTCGTAAGAACCGGGCGCGAGCGCGCGTACCCTCGGCTCGGGGTACCTGGAAATGAAGACCTTAAAGGGCCGAAAATCACGGGTCGCCAAAAGAGACCGGCAGAAGCAACAAGAAACGGAGAAGAGGGCCACCCGTAAGAGGGGGCCGTGAGGATCCCCGGCCGCGCGCTGAGTCGCGTGAGAATCCAGCCGGTGTAAACAAATCAATTCCCGGGGCCCCGGACACGTTTATGCCTCCGATCGTAAATTATCATTAAGGTGATTGCCTGTGTCCAACACACGGGACCGGGGCCCAGCCGTACGCATATGGAAACGTCGGGTAATCCAGTAAACCGCGCTGCACACGCAACGGGTCCAAAAGGGTTGTGCGCGCGCGCGCGTCTTCACGGATCCAGAGGATCGTTCTCGGGTCGATTAAAATCTCGCGTCTCGCTCGAACAGGTGCCCGGCCGGTGCTTATGGAAATCGTCGATCCTCGATACGATCGTCCTTCTTCGACTCAAATATCCTTCCGATATCAAACTTCGCGACCATACAGTGGAATTATATTTTGAACAAGGGTGAGTTAAGAAGGGGAATAACTGGAGTAAGTAAAAAATTAAAAAATAGAAGATAAATGGTGTTATTACGAAGCCGATAGTGCCAGTATCGCACCCAAAAAAATAGAAAATAGCAATAGAAATATTAGGACAAACGCAAGTAAATACGAACAATGAGGTATGTCGGGATTAGAATTTTCTACCCTCAAGTAATCTCAGAATAGCTCGAATAATATCCAGATACACTGAACAAGAACCTCTGCAAGTACTCGAGTATTTGAATGGTATTCGAATTATCTGATGTTTGAATGATTCGTTCATGGAGTACTCGAATACTCGAGTAGAATTATATTTTGAACAAATGTGAGTAAATACGAACCTTGAGGTATGCAGAGACTAGAATTTTCTACCCTCAAGTAAACTCAGAATACCTCGAATAATATCCAGATACACTGAACAAGAATCTCTGCAATTACTCGAGTATTTGAATGGTATTCGAATTATCTGATGTTTGAATGATTCATTTATCGAGTGGAATTATATTTTGAACAAGCGCAAGTAAATACGAACCTTGAGGTATGCAGAGACTAGAATTTTCTACCCTCAAATAATCTCAGAATACCTCGAATAATATCCAGATACACTGAACAAGAATCTCTGCAATTACTCGAGTATTTGAATGGTATTCGAATTATCTGATGTTTGAATGATTCATTTATCGAGTGGAATTATATTTTGAACAAGCGCAAGTAAATACGAACCTTGAGGTATGCAGAGACTAGAATTTTCTACCCTCAAATAATCTCAGAATACCTCGAATAATATCCAGATACACTGAACAAGAATCTCTGCAAGTACTCGAGTATTTGAATGGTATTCGAATTATCTGATGTTTGAATGATTCGTTCATGGAGTACTCGAATACTCGAGTGGAATTATATTTTGAATAAATGTGAATACACGTGGAAATTATAATTTTCTAGCTTGAGGAAACGTCAGAAGCGAATCGTAGATCGAGATATTGCTCTATGGAAGCCCGTTGTTTCGATTATCCCCGGAAAATATCGTCTCGTCGCGGGGACACTTCCAGCCAGAGGCGTCAGATTTAGTGTTATACATATTTCGAACACAGGGTCGGGGGTGGGCGAAACTCACTCGAGGTGGTTTTCGATACACGGTGCCGGGAATCGACCGCGACCGAGGGACATCTCATTTCCTCGCCGTTTGAAAAATGGCTCGCGATTTCCGCGATCTCTCCCCCCGGCTCGAAGGGACGCGATTTTCGCGGGAAAAACGGGGTCGCGTCGACCCGCCTGTTTTGTCGGCCATTCTTTTGCCGCGGGATTACGCGTGCTTCAAAGATTCTCATCCAAAACCCTCGCCTCCACTCTCAGGCAGGTAAAAGATTGTCCTAATGCAGCGACTCAAAAACCAGATAAGCTTTCAAGAGTCGGCGGTCGTCTGTTTCAACCAAGCCTTCCCTTTTTTCCCTCCCAATTTTTTCGTCGTGCTCCCGTGGAACGCCTTTGAAACGTTTAAAGCGTAAAACCGCAACGGTGCCGGCGCAAAAAGCCCGAAAGTTCTAAATGAAAATGTTCCATCTGATCCTATTTCATCCGAGTCCGGGGCTCGCGACTTCCCTGAAACGATCACGCCCACCCTTTTGCCGTCCAAACGTTGACAGGGTGAGATTAGCGAGCAATTTTCAGCCCTCGTCGTTTCCCGGGTAATTATTTTCGCTGGTGGAAAATTATATTCGATCGTGGAAGTTTTGAAACAGTCGAAAACGGGATATTTTAAACGACGTTCTTTCAGAAACACGTAAAAACACGCTAAGAAACGAAGCAACGTAGCGTTCGTCGTCCGAGAATTTTTATATTCCGTCGGAATGCACGAAAGCTTTCAATCTCTGCGGGAGAAAGAATTCAAAACAACGCGCATAAATATTTTTTCCGCGAAAGGTATTAGTTTTCGACGCGTTAACCAGGAATATAAACGAGAATGATAAAAAAAGTAGTCACTTTCGTGGGGTTTATCTGTCAAACAAATTGTCGAAACGAAAAATACGCAGTATGGACATTTGGAACAAAATAGAACAAAAGATATAGTTTTAAAACTATACAACGAGCTTGAAAAATATGGTTTCGGGGTAACCGAATTAAAAAATTTTGCTATCGTTCGCTTATCAATGGAACACGATAAAACAGCTTTGTCGGATTCGGATAAAATTCCTGGACTTGAATTCTTGCAAGATCGAAAACTGACTCAACGTGATACCGTAACGACGTTGAAAATGTATGCAAAAAATGGCGATACAGAGCCAATTTCCACTATTTATCAACGCTAATCAAACAAGGCAACCTGACCCTGTTCCAGCAGAGCCGACATTAATTGCAGGAAAGACTCCGCTAAACTAATGAACGTTCGAAACACGAACGAGCCGGCCTCGTTCGCGAACTTTAATGTTTCCCCGCGCTCGATACCCAGTGGTCGCTAGTTTTGCAGCCCTAATTTCGGTGCTAATAAATCGATTACGGCCGCGCTTTAATAGCACCGTAGACAGGACAGTTCCATTTACAGCGCGTAAATTCGCCGAGCAGTAGGCGCTACGTTTGCCTTTAACCCTAACCCAGAGATTCTCAACGAGCACACCTACGGTCGTAAAACTACGGCGACCATGAATTTCACGAAATCGAGATGCACTGAGTGGAACCATCGGTGATCGAATATACCGCGGTCTGTTTTTTTCGTATTTATATTTTGCGTTAGCGGTGACGTTTGGTTTTCAAATCCCACTAGGAAAAATATTTGCAGTGTCAGCGACCGAATAGGAGACGCTTCAGCCTCGATAACCATGTTGCTGAAATTTCCACTGGGTCTGGCTCGCCTCAATTACGATGTATAAATTTCAAAAAGCAGTTTCGATCGCGTTATACTCCTACGATATTTATTTTTTACTTCTAGAAATATGATTCATCGGTACATGTTCGTTTCGTTGCATCACGGGAGAGATATTAATAATATTAGAAGCGTTTCCTGTGCAGATTTCTCGCGAATCCCAGATAAAATGTACTTGTTTTAAGTGTTTTCTTTATGTGAAAAATAATAATCCCGAGCAACAATGCTTTTGTTAGACCCTGATGGGGGTTTTCGCGAGCAAAAAAAAAGGAAAATGAGCTTGATACGGCGGAGTTAATCCGAGCCATCGATGAGAGAATTTTTATATTCGCTCGAGTCAGCCGGAGAATGGACGCTGTCAGATCTGCCAATACCAAACAGCTCCATGTAATTCGAATCGGTTTTATTACAGTCCGAGCGACGACTCCGCGGGCAACTGTTGCGACGTCGCGAATCGCTCGCGGCGGACACCTGTCGGAAATGTCTGTTATCGCTTTGAAAGCGACGAAACAGCACGAAAAAGAGGCGGCGGGAGTCTTGGATCGACCATGACAGAGGACTCGAATCGACTAATCCGTCGGAGGATTCGAAACTACTCGTCAAAGAGTTCGCGACTTTCATTCGCCGTATCTGTCATTGTGGAAACTTCGAACATCCTTTCCAAAAGTCGAATCGATCCGTGTATTTATTCACCAAAGTTTCAAGACGAATTCTTTACATTTCGATCCCTTTTTCGAGTTCTATTTTACCACAATGGCCCCACAACCGATACGACACCGCAAATATATAAATTCACTCCATTTTTCATAAAGCAATACATTCTCCGTGCAAGTAATTTCCTCTAAAACGCGTTGGAGCCACGAAAATTGCTCCGCGTCATGTTATATAGCGACAAATGTCACGGATTTAAATTGCGTGAAAATGATGGTAAACAAAAAACCATTACTTCATATTTTGCTACAGCTAAAATTATGAAGCCTTACCTGTGTTATTCGAACTCGTCATCAGTCTTCTCTGAACGTTATTACACTTGGGACTATTCGAATATAATCACAATTTGAACTTCGAATACTTCAGTATTTCAAAACCATTTGAATTTCATTACTCGAATACTGTTACTCGAATACATCAGAGTATTCGAATACTACTCTATAGAATACATCAGAGTATTCGAATACTACTCTATAGAATACATCAAAGTATTCGAATACTACTCTATAGAATACATCAGAGTATTCGAATACTACTCTATAGAATACATCAGAGTATTCGAATACTACTCTATAGAATACATCAGAGTATTCGAATACTACTCTATAGAATACATCAGAGTATTCGAATACTACTCTATAGAATTCATCAGAGTATTCGAATACTACTCTATAGAATTCATCAGAGTATTCGAATACTACTCTATAGAATACATCAGAGTATTCGAATACTACTCTATAGAATACATCAAAGTATTCGAATACTACTCTATCGAATACATCAGAGAGAATACAAGAAAATTCGAGTAGTCCCAGATATTTGTCCACTATTCCAGAATCTGCTAGTCGGTAAGCCATACATACCTGAAACAAGAAACAAAAAAACCGCGTTACAGCGCTGGACCGTGGGAAAGCTCTTCGAACCCGATGGTAATATACATGGCAAATTAAAAATTACTAACTTCACAACATATAATACATATTTTTAATTAATTAACCGGACGTTTTATACATTTTTTTCACGACCTAATAAATTTTGTTAGCTTGTTAAAACGGAAACTTTACGATATCGCTTAATTCCCGTGTATGAAAAGTTGTCTCCCACAGAATGTTGTTTCGTTTTACGAGTTGCAGGCGGTGAAAAAATCTGCGCCGGACCCTCGTGGAGCAAAAAATGGTACGGAATACGTTCCTTCGATGGCGCGTCTCGGGTCCCCTTACGCTCCCCACCCCCCGATAATTCAACGTCTACGTTCCGTCAAAACGCGTTCCGTTTTACAGCGCGACCGGAAATGGGATCGTATGAAAGTGTTATCAATCTCGAGCGGTTGTTTACGACAACCGTTCGAGGGTTTTCGATTTGGCGGGGATCCAGCGCGCGTATGAATACCGGAACAGCGGCGAAGTCGACGAGGATTCGATTGTAATCGATGGAAACGCGCGCGATCGAGACACCCGCGACGCGACAGATCCTCATGGCGAGGCTAACGATCGTCGTGGAAAATATTCACTTCGCGAGCGCCACGGGTGGCAGAAAAAATACACGAAATCGCGTAAATTCACCCCGCGGATCCATATTATCCGTCACGCCGCGACTAACTGCAATTATAACGCTTGATCATTAAAAAAGTAAAATATACAAAAAAAAACACACACGCAAATAAAATACAACAGTTAGCCGGGAACCGTTCATAATGGTTTTTTTCCCCCCTCCAAACAATTCATATTCGTTATCGCTCTGAAACATTCTCTGGCTCGCCGACGCCTGGGGAGAGCCAAGTTTAAATTTCCTGGCTTGTTTTTCACGGTTGTTGAACCGCAATTCGACACGGATCGCGCAGAAGGTGTTTTCTTTTCGTCGATGTTCTTCGAGAAATATCTGCTCGTCGAGGGAAAACACGAAACAATAGTTCCTGTTTTCTTTCAGGAAATTCTGTTACCAGCAACGCGTCACGTTCTAACGGTTGCGTTAATATTTTGTTCGAGAACCGTATTCTTCGAATCGGTAAAATTTTAAACTGTAAATTGAATGTTACAGCGAGGTGTTCGAGCGGTTTTCGAGCACTCGATCGCTGAGATGCTCGATAAAATAGTATTTCCCAGCTGTGGATTCGCGGTGAAATGATTTCCAGCTATTTAGGGTTGGGATTTCCGATCATCGACGTGGCGCAATCCTCGCAAACGATCGTTCGACGGTCGCCGGGAACCGCAAACGCGACGTTTTTCGCCGACCCGGGTAGAATCGTTGAAGCTTCCTCGCCTCCCGGCGGAGCTTTTCGCGAAACGACGAGCCCCGGGGCGCGCGGATGTTTCGCATAATGGCACCGGGTGTCGAAGACGAGGTGAACTTTGACGGAGAGTGCCGTGCAGGGAATACACGGCTCGTTCACGGCGCTATACTTCTAAATTTCCAGGCCACAACGAGGACGGGAACGTCCAAGGAGAGCCCGCTGAATTTCGACAAGATCCCTCGTTTGTACGAGAACGTTGAACGTAACGCGAACTTGTAATTGCTACGCGGTACAAGTAAGAAATTATGCTCGTTACACTGTACGGAAAATACTTTACAACGAACTCGAATCGTTGGAAAATTGTCCATGAGTTCATCGAGTACTCGAGTACCACAATTCGTACAAGAAATTCAAATAATATTCGCATACTCAATCACTGTAGATATTTAAATATTCAGGTATTTGAATTATAGAACGTTCGAATTATTCGAGGATTGATCCATCCATCGAGTACTCGAATACCATATAGTCGAATAAGAAATCCAAATCATATCCAGATACTTCATCACTGTAGATGTTTAAGTACTCAGGTATTTGAATTATATAACGTTCGAATTATTCGAGGATTGATTCATTCATCGAGTACTCGAATACCATAATTCAAATAAGAAATTCAAATAATATCCAGATACTTCATCACTGTAGATATTTAAATACTCAGGTATTCGAATTATATATATAATGTTTGAATTATTCGAGGATTGATTCATTCATCGAGTACTCGAATACCATAATTCAAATAAGAAATTCAAATAATATCCAGATACTTCATCACTGTAGATATTTCAATACTCAGGTATTCGAATAGTATTCGAGTTATATAATGCTCGAATTATTCGAGGATTGATCCATTTATCGAATACTCGAATACCATAATTCGAATATGAAATCCAAATAATATCCACATACTCCATCATTGTAGATATTTAAATATTTAGGTATTCGAATTATTCGAGGATTGATCTCCATATATCGAGTACTCGAATACCGTAATTCGAATATGAAATTCAAATAATATCCAGATACAGTGTACAAGATACTCTACAAATGGCTGAGTATTCGAATAATATAATGCTCGAATTATTCGAGGATTGATCCATCCATAGAGTACTCGAATACCATAATTCAAACAAAAAATCTAAATCATATTCAGATACTCCATCATTGTAGATATTTAAATACTTAAGTATTCGAATTATTCGAGTATTAATCTTCATCCATCGAGTACTCGAATACCATAATTCGAATATGAAATCCAAATAGTATAAGATTACAAATGGCGGAGTATTCGAATATTATTCGAATTATCTGACGTTCGAATTATTCGAGGGTTGGAATATATGAACGCAGACGAATTTGGCGAGCATACAGTCGGGATTCAAAAGGGAAGAAGCGGCTCGATTTCTGCAAGGCGTTCCCATAACTCCGTTGGAAGGACCGCAGGGCGAGCTCCCGGGAGCCGGGGAACTTTTTGCCGCGGAGTTGCTCGTGCAGAGCACGAACCCTGTTATCTTCGAACGTGTCGAGTTACCTCGTTAACCAACAATGGCTCCGCCACGAACGAACGAACGCGTCCCGGGCAACCCGCGACAACTTTTCACTTTACGACGCCGCTCTACGTGCGACCGCCAGCTTCGAAGCTCTCGCATCTTTCAAAAAATCCTCCCCCTCCACCCTCGTGGTACTTGAGAAGGGCAAATACCGCGACGCTTAAAATCTGGTGGACTCGATGTACTCGATGTCCAGAATACCTCGAGTTATCTTGATTTGTAGAATAATTCAGGCTATTTTGCTTATATATTTTATATGTTATTTGTCTACAAGGAGAATTAAACGTTGGTTGTTGAAATTCGAGGAATTTACTTGAAATTGTCGAATAAGCGTAACTCGGGTTATTTTTATTTAGATGGAGGTCCTTTGGTCCATCCCTGTTCCGAAGTTTGCAACCCTCGAAGGGTCGTGGATCCTTTCAGGACACTCTTCCCTCTACGAGCCACGTCGTACGACTTCTCCCCTTGTCTTCTTTACTCGCGCCATTGAACCTCGAGATTCTCGATGGCCCGGGAAACACGCTCGGAAGTCCTGTTCGCTACATTCGATTACACGAAACGAGTGGACCTTAAGTGCACTTCGTGATATCGTCTTTGTCCATCCCGCGGCTCGTACCTACGTCCACGCGCGATAAGTGTTAACCTTTCCGCGACGAGCGATCGTTAAAACGCGAAACTCGACGGCAGAGTGTCGATTAACGCTTCGCGAACACCCCCGACGACCCGCCACTCTATCCAGACACAGTCTTCTTCCAGGATTAGCCTATTTCTCGTACCTGATCCTGCAGAAAATTCCACAAACTCGATTTCATCTTCGCGGAGTGTTCTTGAAATTTCCGAAGCAAAGTGTCTCTGGGAAGAATTTTTTAAACGAAAACCCCTGGACGTATCGAATTGGAATTTTTTGTGGTTGCTGATCCGCTCGCAAAGATGTCGTACGAATTTTATTTTTTGTGTTCGAAGAGTCCCGGCTTCGTAGATGGTTTTCTTATCGAGGCTACGGAATTCCCAACGACTGATTTACATCGAGGACAGGACGTTCATCGGTGGTCGTTAATCACGTCGACGAAATATTGTCACGCTGGCGTAGATTGGCTGCATTATTCCGGGCCGGGCTGCTCGTCGTTCACGTAGCTATCGATCGTCCCGGAATTAATAAGTATGCACGCGACGGATCGCGCGTTACGTTTGTATTACGCGGCCGGTATCAACCGTTGCACCCGTTAATCCGACGTCGCGTGACAACGTTATGGAAAACGTGGCCCGCGACGGAATTAAGGATCCGCGATGCAAAAACTCACCCCTCGATTCGATTTCGTTCGTCGCGAGTTCAAGGCGAAGACAAAGCGTCAACCAAACGACAGAGTTCGATCGACAATTTTCAATTTTCGAAGAGGACACTGACAAATATTAGAGTCTTATAATCGTTCAGATATCAAGAGTTTACTATTTGGAATTTTTAAAAATTTATTTCTTCTGGTTGGATCTTGCTTGGCAATAAATTGTTTTAAATTAATATTTGACGAATTATAAATGTACAAGGTGAAATATATATGTAAGAGGAAACGTTACTATGACTTAAATATTAATTTGAAAAGACACCCCCTTAATTTGAGGATCAAATTTTTGTAAATAGGATTCTGAACAAGTATCAATGATAATTGCTTAATTATCGTCTCCTCTCCTTTTCGAAGAAAAGCATTGTGACACTGAAAAATGCACAGCCACTATGTTCCCTCTCCCCCTTGTAAATTACGATGAGTTATTCATAGATGAACTTTCAAGGGAAAATTACCAGCCAACTCGCGAAACGATGGCAACTTCGTGCAACGACCATGTAGCGTTCGCGGAACTTTCTCAAAAATAATGTCCCTTAGCGCGAAGGGCTCCTGTGATGTACACCGAAATGTCGCTCTACGTTCGTACAAATCTCGAGAGAGTGATACGGTCGTGAGTTTCCAAGAGTGACTCGAGAAACGTACGTGTTAGTCACGCCACGAAAATTCCGAGTGGGACCTCGATTATTGCGGGAAACCGGGGGCTAAAAATTACTGCAATAATAAAAAAATTCATTCGAAACAGTTCTAAATGGCGTACTTCTACTATTTATAGCCCATGCAAGATGTCTACAACTCGAAAACCATCTCTATGCTTCTCGATCATCGCGCGATGCCAACTTTCGTTGCAATAACGAGGTACTACTATACGTCGTTCCTTTTTCTATAGTTTCACCATGGTCGAGGAAATAGGTGGGAATTCTAAAGACTTCTGCCCAATTTTTATAAATAATTTCCACATAGTTTCATTGCATTTTCTCTCGTTTCTCGATCAACGAGTACCAAGCGGATTTACGGACGGTTGCTTAGTAATTTCCAGGCCAACTATTTCAATAATTTTCAGACCCGTTGTAAATTTGGAAAATCGCGAGTATTCGATTTATGGCGTCTGGTTTCGATGGAGAATGAAACGCGACCGGAAGGCGTCTCGAGGTTATCCAAGCGTGAATCGTTCAGCGGGTCGTCGTCGCGACGCGTCCTCTCGCCGTCTCGACGTATTTCGCCGTCGTTTCCGTGGGCTCGAATTTCGCCATCCCGGTTGACGCAACGTCCCGGCAAAATCTTCAACTGCTTATATATAATTCATGCGTGGCGAAGGGATAAGAATTCCGTCCGCCATGTTTTCGACGTCCGCGACGCGTTCCCGGTAAACAACCTGGCTCGTCGACACGTCTTCTATGGTGATTCAACGATCTCGATTCGAACTCTAGAATTTTTTTGGGCTTGGGAGACTCCAGAAAATAATTTCCTCTTTCGAAACTTTTAGCTACGCAGTCTATTCTCATTAAAAATCATGGTGGAAGTTAGGTATTTGATAGTAACCCTCCGAAGAGAAGATAGAATTTGGATGTATCCTTTAAGGAAACACAACGATATTGTTGTTTTAATGTGAAAAAAGATACGTTTGCTTGGAGTATTTAGTGTCTATTTTATAAGAAAGTGTGCTTGAGTTAGTAGTAGGTGATCGAAGAAGTCTCAGAGTGCAAAGGGTTAATATTCCTGAGCCCTACAAGCATAGACAAGAAAGAGACCATCGATAAATGAATCTTAATATTTGCAAATTTTTTTAATAACGTCACTGTCATTACAAACACTAGAAAATAAGAACCATTGAATATTTCTGTTCGTGATGATTTAAAAAAGTGTCGAGGGATCCTCAGACAGGGAAAATTGTTGTTCTCGTCACGTTTCTATTCCTGAACTCTCGATTTTCGTTATTCTGCCAGATTTGTGACGACGCGCATCCTCCATTTTGTATCTTAGCGTGTCCGACGATGCAAATCGACGCAAGAAACCGGGCAGATGTCAGCGAAACAACTCCAATCGGATGTGTCGGCCGCGTAATCCGGCGCGTCGGAATTTCACGGGACATCGAAAAGTTCCCGGAAGTTAGTTCCGTGCGGGGGAACGCGTAATTTGCACGCGGAGGTCGTGTCGCGGCGCGCCAGCTGTCGTCGTTCGGATTACCGGAGCGCGGCAGACGCTTCGGCGTCGTCTGCTCGCGATTTCGAGACGACCCCGTAAACGAGTTATCGATCGTTCGAACGCGCGAAAATTCAAAAGGATCCGAATCATCAGAAAGAAACAACGTTTGGAAACTTTAAACTTTGCAGCAAAAATACTCGGAGAAGCGAAAACTATGTAGATTCGTGGTTCATAAATATGGAAGCGAGAGCGTATACATAATTTTTCCTCCGGAAATGTAATTCATATTTGCTTGCAAGCAAAGCGCGGAGCAGGGACCGGGTTCGGGCCTAAATTATGGAAATTCCAGGCGACTTAGGAACATTTAACAGCGCGGGATCGTCCAAGACGACGAATATTAATTCGAAATTTGATAACAAACGTTCGATAACGAACCACCGTTGGCGTTTTAAGTAACGTTTAAACGATAAAATGTGATTGCTATGTTAATTTAAATATCCTCCGGTTGCTGGAGCTTGAAAGTCCGAGATTGGTCCGCTGTCTTCCTCCCCGGGGAGTCGCGAGATTAAAACCTCTCGTTCTTGAACTTCCCAAAAGTCCGATCCAAGGTGCTTTCACGGACCTACGGACGAGACCGTCCGGCTACTAAAGCAATCGTGTAAACACAGCTGGCCGTCATAACGAAAAAGGGAAGTTGCCTCGAGAGGGATGCTTTGATCGGTCGAGAAGTCGCCGGGGAAACTCGGAACTCGCGTCAAAGACGCGAAAAGAGCCACACGGATGGTCCTGGGTGGGGGGAAAAAATTAATTAGCTCGGGGCCCACGATAGGGAGGGAAAAAAGTCGCCTCGCGCTGGCCCTTAATTATGAATAATCGCGCGATTCTTATCAGCGGGAGACGTCCGCGAAAACTTTCGAATCGCCGGGAATATTTCGCGTTTACCGGGCAACGCAGAAGTAGTTTATCCCGGCCGGTTAATTACTCGGAGCATTAATAAAGCACGTAGATAATCTCGGCAGTCCGCGTTAATGAGTATGTAAGAGACCACCCCTCCTCTGCACCCTCCTCTCGCGAGCCTTCTGCGGTCCCCGCGGGATTACCTTAACAAGGACGAGGGATTTGCGCGTAGCATAGGTGGAGAAGACAATTTACGCGACCTGGAAAAGAGAAACTATAGAAAATACCCAACGTCCTCTACTTTCGTTTCGTTTCGTTTCGTTCCGCACGCCTCCGGGGCTATCCTTTTCCGGGCTTTTCGCTTTAATCCTTATAAATTCGTGCTTTCCAGCCGGCTCTTAACCCTCGGATCCGCGAAACCGCGAACCGTTTTTCACACTTCGCTGCTCGAACATTCGCCAGCCTCGTTTCTATTAATTTAATTCAACGTTATGAAATTTTTCCGTTAGATACCAACGGGGCACATTTCATTCGTCGAATAAAAATTAATATATTTATACGCCCCCGTGGACTAAGTCCGTTACTGAAACTGTACGAAAGAAAGAGAACGTAATAGAAATTTAATTCGTTCTGTCCCTCGATTATTGAATATGATTGTATTTTTTAAGAAGTAAAAAAAAAATGGAAATAGAAACTTTCCCCCTGTAATTGCGTGACTAACAATTAATAATGTATTGGACTTTTGTGTTCCTCTCGTCGAATTCGATCCGACAACTTCGAAATTTTAAACTTTAAACTCTAGTCATAAACGTCTAGTATTTTACAGGTTACATTTGGACATTAGGCCCTAGAACTCTGTCAAATTTGGTTCAAATCCCAAGTTGACAGGTCATGACCTCCCCTTGTAAGTTGAAAATCACGGTCCTCGAATACACGTTATGGTTGCTTAATTATTATCCGTACCGAATACAGTCGGTGGTGAACATTCCGGTAAACGTGAAAAATCGAGGAGACAACCGCTTTGAAGCTTATTCCCCCTACTTAAGGCATTTACCAAACTCTGCTGAGAAGTTCCATTGCTTTGAGGGAATATTTTCTTCGCGAGTGGAGACGCGGAGAAGCTTTCGAAGTTAATTTCGCCCCTTCGAGGGAGTTTTTCCTTTCTTCCATACTGCAGTTTGCAATACATCGACGAAACATTTGCGAAATTCAGCACCAATCGCCAATAAATAATAATTTTAAGTATCCTAGAGAATCTCTTGAGGATTCCTTGCATTTTCGGGAGCAGAAATAGGTAATTTTTAATTTAAATTCAGAATTTGCACGCGTAATGCTCCGTGGTGGATGTGCATCGGCGCCCCGACGCGCGGAGGGAGTTACGTGCCAGTAACCAGCTCGTCTCGAGGGTGTCTTCGACGCTCCTTGTCCGCGAACTGAAGGCGTTAAACGGAGCCTCTACTTCGAGGTTGATCCTGGGTAAACGAGCTTTTCCTTACTTTAATTCATACTTGGGGAGCTAACTGTCTGGTAAAACGGTTACCCAGACCACCCCGAGCTTATAATTTACGTCCTGAATCGGAGAAATTCTCCCTGGTTTTGGAAACGAACGATATACTTTATTAAATATTCCTTCAATCGATTCTATAGCCTTTGCGACAGAAAATCCTCAACAATAATAGTAGGAGGATGGATTATTTCTATTATAATTTATGGAATTTTTAGGAATTATCGATCGTCCATATTTGGATGAAGCTTTGTTTATTTCCGAGTAAATATTTTTACTAGAGGTTGATTGATTCACGGTAACGTTCGATGGATTCGGTGCACCGGAAGCCGGGCGTTATTTCGCGGAAGTTACGGTCACGTGAAATTCCAGGGACGATTTCCACGGGCACGCCGCGACTCCGCTCCGTTTAAGTCGCACGAATCTTGGCATTCAATTCCCCGGGGAAATTAAGGGCGAATAAAATCGAGCGATAGTTAATAGTTGGCCCATTTTTCCCCCGGAGGTCGCGGTGCACTTCCGGGGAACGACCGTTCTCGCCCGTAAAATTCCTCGAGGCGAAGCTACCGCCCGCGAGGCGGGGTGAAACAATCGCGGAATAATCGTCCCCCGCGGAAAGGGCGGGAGGGCGTAACACAATTTTTCGCTATACTCGTTTTAGTGGAAATATCTGGGGCTTTTATAAAATTGCACCATCCTGTTTCGTCCGTATTCTATCTCTTTTTCTCCTTTTTCAGTTTCTCGATACCGTATGCTATTTTTTAGCATCGTACTTCCTCGTTCAAAGAGTCTAAAGCCTAACTTAAACCTTCGAAATAATACTGAAACGATTGTGTCTGATTCCATACTTAAAATTGCAGAACTCGTAAATATTATTTTTTAACAACTCATGTTGTTAAACTGGCATGAATACATATTCTAATTAAAAGAAAAATCGTATTGCAAGGTAATCGTCAACATGAAAGGTATCAATAAATATACGCGAATATGCGATCTATGTCCGTAAATCTAGTGTTAATAAAAATAAATAAAAAGGAACAGAATAATCGGAATATTTAGAGAAAAATCTTCATTGTTCCTTTCATCTTGATTATTGTATATCTTGAAAAGATATCGTTATTCGAGGACGATAAGTCTCTTCATCCCCCTGATCGATAAATACCGTTTTTCTCCAGGTGTCGCGTAGGATGGTGGCTCGTTCCGTTTCCCATGGAGCGCGGTATGGATCCGTCGCGAAGTTGCTCGAGTTTCTCCAGCTGGTTTCCGGGTTGGAAATCGCGAGGGACAAGCGGAATGGATCGGCCCATCTCGACTGGGAAACCGTCCGTCTGGGCTGTCTGCGTCCCGGCGACGAACGCTCGCGGCTTACGGATTACGCATTGAAACCGCGGGTAAAAGTAAAAGAATCCGCGAGAGCTCGGTGTGCCCGGGAGAGGGGAAACAGATTTCCTCTGGTCAGAACGATTCACCGTTTCTTGGATGGTTCGTGCACCGCGACCGAGGACAACATTTTCAAAGCCTCTTTATTCGAAACGCTCGGTCCCTCCATCATCCTGTTTGCACTTTACGGATACCGCAGACGCGATAGGAGAGAAACATTACGGGCAACGGGACAACCGAGTCGAGTCCATAGGCTCCAAACGCGAAGGAAACTTTATTCGCTCATTTAACTAACGTTAAACGTTTAATAAGCATATTATCGAATGTACTTCCGACTTGGGAATTCAAGGAAGATTAAAATTCGTAATGAAACATAGTAGAGGTAATTCTTTGTATAAAAATGAATCAAAACGGAAGAATACAAGTTTTTGATACGGGGCTTCGTTTACGAGAAAATTGGTCTTGAAAATTTACAGGGCGTCTGACCATACGTTTATATTTCTACTTAAGTTTTCCAGATATCCGTTGTAACCTAGTCCTGGGTGTTAAAAAACTAATTAGTTACACTAATATTAACCTAATAGAGTGATCTAAAAAGAAACTGCTAATATCATATCGCCATCAACGATATAAACACATATTCAAGTAGAAATACAGGATAATGGTCAGACATGCCATCCAGAAATACTCAAGATCAATTATCTTGAAAACGAAGCCCCGTGTAAGAAAATTCTTTTAACACTTTTTCCTCCCTTTTAAACGGAGAATCATCCCCCGTTACGGTTGCATCATGGATTCTACTCTAAACTTCGATTAGTTAATCGATCTTCTTACCTACGACGCATCCGTCTCGCCAATGCTTCGTATCAAGTTTGCTTTTATGGAAAAGCGGAAATTACACATTTTTGCCCGGACGCTTCAGCCCCGTGATTAAATCGCGAAACGGACAATCGCGGTGGGCGTGCACGTCTCGAAAGTTGCATCGACTCTCGCGAGAGCTCGCGAACCGTTTATCCTCGCCCCCTCCCTCGCCGATGAAATATTTTTCAACGAAAAAGACACATTACCACGGCGGCGCTTCGGGTAATACTTTCGCTGGCCGCGAAACGCAATAAAAACACGAACGTGGACCCCGCGTGCTTTGCGCGAAACAGAGATTGGAATTCTAATAAATTACGTGGCCGTTTTTTCCTCGGTTCCGCCCGTCGCGGGCCGCGGGTTTCATTTCACGCGTCGCCCGGTAGAAAAGGCTACCTGAGCAAAAAGTAGGCTGAACCCCTCGACGATTTCGCTCGTTTTCCCGGCCTTTGCCATCTATGAACTTCCAGTGGACCTCCACGGTGTTTTACGACCCATTCCCCAACATTTTATCGGTTCTACGTCTTCCTTTATTAGACGTATTTATTGTCTCTACAAGCTATTTAATGTTGAGGAAGTTTCAGTCACTGTGAACATTCGTTGGGCTTAATAGTGGAAGTAAAATAATAAATTCTGTCTCTGGATTCTTGTTATTTCGACGAAATATTTCTGTACTCGAGGTATTCGAGTATCCATATAGATTCAGGATGAGAGAAACGGAAAAAGAAGATTCGTTTCGATGTAATTATGTTTCGAAAGAAACTAGGTGCTCGTGGATAGGTTGGGAAGTGTTTTATTTTAACGAACTGAACGCAGACAAAGGGCAAAAAGCACACCGATGGCATGGAAAGATATCCGTGGAAAATCCAAGTTTCGGGTGGAACCACTTTCGAGATTTTCTTTTCGACACTTGTCAGGCGAATCCGACTCGATCGATCGCGCTGGCAAAGACAGCTTTATTCGGGGAAAAACGCGCTCTACCGGGGAATCTACGGATAGACAGTATTCAGATATTAATTGAATCATATTCGAATACAGAAATGTCCATTAGACCCAGCTGTATTTTTAACATCGTCGAAACTGTCGTACACTGCAATCACTGTCTCTTTAATTTGTCATAGATGCTGTGTTTCGGACAGATTTGTTCCGAAAAGAGGAATCTGTTTCTATTTCCGGATATCATTACTCGAATACCGCGAGAATATAATATTCGAGCGTTTAGATCACCGAAGCGTAGGAATATTCGAGTATAGAAATCCCCGGATGCTTTCGAAGAAATAACGGGAAATCAGTTTGACCGTGATTGATTGGATCGTTGCACCGGTCGTCTTTCGCGGTCGTATTGTTTGATGAAACGGACGCGGCCCGGCCGTACATTTCGCGAATTCTTGATAGAAACGCATCGGGCCGAGTTTCGCGGAACGGTTTCAAAGTTAAAGCAATAAACTCGGTTGAGATGCAGATACGCCGTGAAACGAGTATTTTTGGCATCGATGCGCCGGTCGAGATGTACCGCGGTCGATCTCGTATTCATTGCGTTTGGAATCACGTTGTAGTGGCGCGTTTCGGTGCACCTGCGTCCATCAAATACAGTACCGATGATAATAATGATAACGTCGGGACAGAGCTAGAATCGGCTAACGCGAGTGCCGCCATATAGAGCCCGGAGGTCGGCGAACTGTTTCCCAGAAGGTACTGGATAGAGAATAATTTAGGCCTCGACCGGGCCAGGAGGTAAAATAGAGTACGTTAGAGCCGCCATTAACCCGAACACTCTACTACCGCGATCCTATATTATCAGGAAGTTATCTGATCCACTCTGTTTCCTTTTTCCTGGTACCAAGCAGTCGCAGAATAATCGATGTACAATTTTTATTTTACTTTAATTCTACTGTACTCCAATGTAACGAACTATATTCGAATACCACGAATCTTCGAGTACTCAATCAGCAAGCTGAGTATTCGTGTACTCAAGGATTCGAGTACCAGTTATACGAGAAAATATTCATTTACATTGCACGAGTTGCAGTATTCGAGTACCACGAATCATCGAGTACTCAATCAGCAATCTGAGTATTCGTGAACTCAAGAATTCGAGTACCAGTTACGCAAGAAAATTCGTACTATTCGAGTACCAGGAATCCTCGAGTGCTCGATGTTGCGTGCTGAATATTCGTGTACTCAAGGACTCGAGTACCAGCGTGTAATTCCGTTGGTCGAGTATCGGGATCGCCGCGAAGCAGGGGGAATATTGAAATACAGGAAAGTTCGACAACCGACAGAATCGACGCGAAAGTTCTGGCCGGCGGAACCGGCTGGAACGAGGGAATCAATAAAAAGTGTCGCTTTACTCATCTCCTAATTGCGACAATTTCTCGATCGGCGCCAATTACCGTAGCTGCAAAACCGTGTAATTATCGGCCAGCGGACTGGACATTTAAACAGGGTTTCCAGCGGGGAATATCGAGAATAATCTCGATAACAGATTGCCGATTTGTTATCAGCCCGATTTATGATATTACCGAGCGCGTCTACGTGGGGACGAGACCGCCTATCTCTTTCTCTCTCTTTTCCCCACCTTCTCCCTCGCCCTGGGTTCCGTCGTCGATACAGAGAGAGCGAATTTATATTGTTTGCCGTCGCGGCGCGTTTTAATGCACTCTTTTAATCGTGATTTATTCGCTTCACGAAGGCAAACCGTTCTTTTCGCGATCGCGATTACATTATCGGGGAATAAACGAGGGAAAAATAGCCCGGGACGGTGCGTTCCGCGCGGAAATTAAAGGCCCGGCCGTCGAACGAAGGATCGTCCGCTAATAGAAAATACAAATTAACGCTACGCCCGGGCGCGGGCACTCATTTAACATTCAAATAACTTGTCGCGCCCGGGCGTCCGTTTCATTCGAACTTTTGATGAACGGCGCGAATTATTCATGGACAGATCGGACGAGAAACGCGCCGCGACGCTCCGATCGCGACGACCTGCCGCGAATTATCGCGCGAGAGAGAGAGAACGTCGTCCCGATTAAACGTTCCGACGATTCGACGCGCGCCCAATTATTTCTACGCGTTAGCGTCCAGACTTACGCGATTAGGTTATCGATCATCCCCAAACAACTCGATACCGATATCGTGACGTTTCGAACTTCCGGGGGTTGCTTCGTTACCGAGTGAACTGTAGATTTTTTCAATTTTTCAAATGGCAAAGGGACCGCCGTAAAAGAGTTACGTGCTCCGGTGATTGCATTCGGCCTACGATCCGTGCAAACGCCCACCTGAAATTTATAGTTAATTTAACGCCCCCCCTAAAGTTTGTAGTCGATTTAACGCCCCTCTAAAGTTTGTAGTCGAATTAACGACCCCCTAATGTTTGTAGTCAATTTAACGCAACCTATCTGGCTCTAGCACCGCCCGTCGAGGAGGCATCGACGTCCTCGCGACATCGACTCAAACATTCCTACTGTATAATTTAAAAAATGAAAGCACTGTTCGCGCTCGAAGTGATTGTGGTTGGATTGAAATTTAATTTGGTTCGTGATTTTTTTTACAATAATAAAGTGGACTGTATATACATGAGTTATTGAACGCGACGAACTATATGAGGAACTGTTCCCCCGTTCAAACTAAGAGAGTGTGTTCGTCTCTCAAAGACCAAACTAAGAGTCCAGTCGTGTCCGGAATCCGTTTCCTCCTCAGCTTAGGTCCCCACCAAGAGGTGGTTTTGGGGGTGTTTTTCAGATTCTTCTGTGGAATCTAGACTGTATTGATTGGCCATCGACTTGGGGGAGAGAAGGACCCATTTTCCTGCCCCATTTCGGCAGGAAACTCCTCCCTCACCTCGGTGGTGAAGGAAAGTCCCAGGCCACCCCGGTGAGGGTGGACGAGGTTTCCTCCCCAAGTACAGGACTTTTTAAAATATAGCTCTACCTCATCCGAGAGCAAAGAACAAGCGTTTAAAATACTGTCCATTAATGAATCGAAGGGCCACTTTTTCTGAACGAGACAGTTTGAGGGGAAAGGATTGTGGTTTTCAGGAAGAAATTGATCGGTGGCGGCTAATAGGTGGTAATCGTCGGACGCGACCGGGGCGGTCGGGTCCGGTTGACGTACAATCGAAATACTCGAATCCGCTGCAGTTAACTATCCGGTAAGGTAGAAACGGTACGAGTTAACTCACCGGTACGCCGCGCGCGATCCGGTAACGTATGCACCCATCGAGCCGCTTCCTGGTAATGCGTTACCGCTTCTTGCCCGTCTCTGCGAGCGTATATCAATGCCCCCTTTCGGCCACGACAATGCTCCCTCTCCCGCGCGATGGCCCGTAGCTCCTCCCGTGCCCGATGGGGATTCGCAAACCGACGGGGGGGCGAGGGTGGTGGCGGGCAGTCGGAAGGTTCGGGAGACCGGAATTGCGACCAGCCACGCCATCGACGGACCGCGACGGATATTGCGGTTCTCTACTTTCGTTCCGGGGCTGCATTTTTGTCCAACTGCTCCCGACGGGTACCCGAACGATCGAATGCACCAGCCTGGGCATCCCCGATGTGCCACCCCTGTCGCTTCCACGGGAGTCCATCGACACCGGTCGCATTTCCTTCAGGAAAATTGCCGCCCAGCGTCCACCGTTTTCCCCCTACGTCCCTCGCGGGGGACTCGAATTTACGTCCGGGACCGAGAAGACGTACGTTCCGACGATCATTCTCGCTGGTACGATTCCTTTCTTGCTATCGGAGAATTTTAAACTCGAGGGTGGATCGAACAAACTAGGGTCGTGAAACGAGGGTAGCGTTACGAAGATCTTTGGGGATTGTTTTGAGAGCAATTATAAAATCGTCTGTGAGTATTCGAGAGTTATTAGGAGCACGTTACCCAAATTTTTATTTAACGAATCCACGATATTAGAAAACTAAGTGTTTGGAGATTCGCTAAAGATGGTCGACAAATCAGTCGCCATCGACGCCTCCGCGCGACTTCCAGACGAAAATAGAGAGGAAAGAAATCTTTCTCCTGCATCTTCCTCTTCCGTTTCCTGTCCCCAAGCACGATACGCACTCCCCGGATCCGGTTCCCTCCCTCTTTTTCGGCGCGACGTCGCTGTTTGCCGAACTCATGCATTCGCATTTTCACGGGTCACCGGGCATTCGGCGGCAGCCATGACGGTCGGCTAAACTTGGTCCAGACTCCCTCGCGCCCGTCCAACCTTCCGCGCGTGCCTTCGAGAATTGGAAATCAATTTAGGGAAACGGTAATAAACGGACGCCACCATGCGTTACTACTTTCCTTCTCGATCCGTTCGTTCCCTCTCTATCAACTCAACGATCCCATGATTCAAGCACGAAATCGAAGGGCCTGATCAATCCTACGTTAACACACCTTCGTTTCATTGTGAATACCCAAACAAGACTCAAAACAATGTAATGTAACAAAGATCGTGAGGATATAGAGGGAACAGGACGTTGTCAGGAGTTCGAAAATAAACACCTCCCACTCTTAATAACTATGATATATTTTAAATAAACGGTATATATTAGTAACGTGACAATCCTCGTCAAAGTCTTCGCTGTAACTGTTCGCTGACATGGTCTGCTTGGCCTTACCATCCCTTTGCCGCTTTTTCTTTTTCTTACCCTGTCTTCTCCAAGCTACAAAAGGCACGTTAACCCCCTACAATCGATAAGAATGAAGACGAGTCAACAGGAAAGAATAGTGACGCACCTAGATCAAGCTAGAAGCGATCACAGCTAAACGATGAGGATTAAAACGAAACTATAAATCTCTAACCACGAATTCGTTCGAAAAGTGCGGGTGAAGGAAGACTTAGGTTTCTCCTCTTTTCCCCATTCGTCCTAGCCGCGAGTCCCAGCGCAATTACGGGGATCCAGCGGTGGAGAGGATCGCGGATACACGCTGGTGATTTACGCGCGACGCGTGAACAAGCTCGACTTTGGGCCAGCTCTCGGTGAGAATTTATGCCGGTGCCGCGTGCGTGTGCACGACGACGCTTAATCCGAGATTGCGGGGTAGCCGGAGAGGCGGGGAGGAGCGTGTTCTGGCGCACGGATTTCCCGGAAGGCGAGTCTGCGGAGCCCGGGGGCGAAGACACCCCGCGAGAATCTTGAGAATCCCGGAGACTGGCGCCCGGAAGTCGCCTTCCTTCCCGCGACCAACTTCCCGTGATACATGCGAGCTTCTTTGGCATGGATATCCGATAAGATTTCTCCGGGGACGCGACCCCGGGACCCCCCGGGTCCCCGTCGCTGCTTTTCCCCGAGTTTTACCCGCGAGGAATCATCGAATCGGGACACGTTCGACGGAGCGCGTGCTCCTCGAAATCTTTGAATTTTCGCTGACCCCCGGCGACGGGCAATTTTTCGGACATTCTTGGAATTTCTAAATATTCACCAAAATACGCGTTGTTTGCATTTCGAAATGTTAAAATCCCCCAATCCGTTCAGGAGTTATGAAATTTTAAACTTCAGGGGAATCATACATTCATGGTCAGATATTATATCTTCGATTAGGGAATTTTTTTCTCGAAAGTGAATAGGATTTCGGGGGTACGTGTAATGGCCAAAAGTGACTGCAATGGACCCATGCAACAAAAAATAATTTTTTCAGAACAATTTGAAGTTTTTTTTTCGTCGAAAAATTTCAATACCTACACGAATTTTTTTCTCGAAAGTGCGTAGGATTTCGGGGATACATGTATTCACCAAAAATGATTGTAATTAACCCCTGCAACTAAATATAATTTTTTTAGTATGATTCGAAATTTTTTAATTTCGTCTAAAAATTTCAATACCTACTCGAATTTTTTTCTCGAAAGTGCGTAGGATTTTGGGGATACGCGTATCCACCAAAAATGATTACAACTGACCCCTGCAGCTAAAAATAATTTTTTTAGAACGATTTGAAATTTTTTAATTTCGCCGAAACATCCCCTGTTGAGTTTTCTTAAAAATTCCCGAAAAAGTCCCGAATTTCGATAGGTCTCGACTCTCTAACATTTTTATACGCAATCTTGAGAGCCTCGTACACGAGGGGAGGCCTAATTTCAGTTGCAAGAACGAAATTGGGGGCGTAGAGAGCCCCATCCTGCGACGGAGGGCTACGCGGATGCTCGTGTCCGTGGTTTTTGCGATCGAAATCTCGCGGAGGGTGGACTAATTATCCGAAGGGGTGCACGGGACAGCGGTGGGAAGGGTTGGAACGCGGTAGGCCGAGGGAGATCGACGAGCGTGTCGTTAAACTTGCCCTCGAGACCGTAAACCACCCGGAGAAGGTCGTAGCGGAGGGTTTCCCCTCTTCCGGGGACCGAGTTCTTCGAGGGAGGATGAGCGCGAGGCGACGGGGGTCCGACAGCCTGACGAACAGGTGGATAGATACGGATTGCTGTGCCACGGACAGAGAGAGAGAGAGAGAGAGAGAGAGAGAGAGAGAGAGAGAGAGAGAGAGGAATAGAGGATCAGATACCGGGACCCCGGGGATTTATTTGACGGGCACCTTTCCTGCGGGAGAATTTGTAATTCGAGATGCAATAAATAGACGCGCCGGCGAGATTTTGCCTCCATGATGGATCGAGAAAAAGAAGCGTCTTTCCTGTCGCGGCTGTCCTCTAGTTTCTTAGTCGAGTCAAATTATATAGGGAATTTAATTCTGCATAAAGCAACAGGGATTGCAAAAAGACAACCTAACAATTAGTTTAACGCCTCGAAATGATTTATGGAGTATTTCTAGATTTTATTTCCGTCCATAATTTCCAGTCGATAGTGATTATTCTTAAAATAATGGTATTCGTTTAAAATCGGAATATATTAAACAGGTGTTCCCAGCGAAAATGTTCTCATCAAAATATTGGGCTGGTTCCAATACCGGTTTTTATTAAATTTTCATTAATTTCTCCAATTTCGATCGACGTTTAGGAAGTAATAAAATTCGTCGGATGATAGGGAAAAAGTTGATTTTTCGGTAGAATATCGGTCTAAACGCTTTGAGCGAAACCCCACCGTGCGTCGAGTCGACCGGGCCGGCAACGGCGTAATTAAAAATCCATTTTAATAACCCGTTTGAGTGCCGACGTGAGAATGAAGTCGCATCCAAAACCTTTTTACGCGAAACCCGACGGTTCCGATTTAATTGCAATCATCGAGGCAGCGCTGCATTGCGCCAATGGAAATACGGAACCGTCGTTTGTCTTGCATTCCCCCGGTAATTAAGAGCTACGAAAGATCAAAGGGTAAAGGAAACTGGGGGACGGAGAATTGAACAAAACACGTTTTAGAAAATTAATAATGCAATGCATGGAAGGGGAAGAGCTGCTCGCGTTTCCTGCAGAGCTACTATAACGAAGATAAACCAAGGCGAAATATGTATAATATATTTGCAAGCAAAATATATAACGCGACGTCGCAAACGGAACGGAATAACGCGGAATTTGGGTCGATGGTACCTTTGCATGCTCCGAAATTTCAATTTTTATTTCAGCTTCGATGGAAATTCGGGGAGCAAAATAGAATGGCGACGCTTTGTATTTAATTTCGAAAGGTATCCGAGCGTTAAGGGATTAAATAAGCCAAAGCTCGTCCACGACGGCACGTTGTTATTTACCCGGGGCTGATCTTTCTTTTTCGCTATAATACGAAGCGTAATTCCAGCCGGAGGGGCGCTTAAAACGAGCGACCACGTTGATGGGTTAAATACCCATAAAGAAAGTGACGCTTCTCCGGGGAACGAGGGCGCAATAGACGTTGGAAAATTAAGTGATCGTCATTCTCTAGGCCCGCCTGACGAGAAAGAAAAAGAGAGGGAATGTAAATTAGCGAAGCCAGGAGAGAGAGAGGGAGAGAGAGGGAGCGTACGGAGCGGCAGAAGTCGAGTCACCCTTAATCTCTCATTTGAATAATGAGAATGACGCGGGTCAGGTAATACAGGCCCGAGTTGCTCCAACGAAATTATCCCAGCCACTTCTGGAAATGACTTCCGGGCTCCTGTTAACCCTTTCCCCCTACCCCCGATGGAAGCACGTTTTTCACAAATTGAAAAATTTTAATAGCGTTCGACTTTGTCGGTTCTCTCAATAAATTGAGAATATAATAATTCCTTCAACGTTTCGACTTGAGAATCAATTGCTTCGGATCATGCGACGGTCAAAGCGTGAAACGAAAGGTGAATCTCGGAGGGGAAACTTTTCAGGCGGCGAAGAAGTGGCCCCCATTGATTGCCCGTTCGTCGAAAAGTTCCGCGACAGAGCGATGGAACGCGGGATCCGCGAGTCTGACAATATTTCCGGCACAATGTCCGGGCCGTCGCGGAGCAAATCGTATAACGAAAACTCCACGGTTGGGCCAGCGATTCGGTTAAAACTTTAATAACGAATTAACAACCGGCTGGCGTCGGGCGAAACGATCGAGCAAAACGACCACGGTCTGTTCGCGACGGTTAAAAATAACTTGCGCCTCTGATGGAATTAATAATTTGTCCGGCGACGATTCCAGCAACTTTCCGGCGGTGAAAAGGCTACGGGAAGTCGCGTATTTTTAGCAGGAATCGCGTCCCGACGGAGTCTGATTCATTAGATGTCAGCGACGAATAAAGGAAAACCGGGAACCCGCTAATGGGGAATATCGACTAACCGTGTCCCGATTCGTTCCCGCGGCCGGGATAACGAGAAGCGTGTCGACGTTGACCCTAATTTCCACGACGAAATTAATTCGGGCCCACTCGATGACACTCTGAAGGAGCAATTAGCGGATACCTGCGGATTCGTGGACTACGCGTTCCCTTTGACGCGAGCACGGCCACGATTCGACTCAATGCCGCTCAGGACTGACTGAGGACCAGCAATTCGCGGGCCCCGCGACTCCAGAAACTCCTACTTCGTCGAAAAGTTCGAAAATCGCGTGCTCGTTGGCCGCGGGACAAGAATAACGCGCGACAAAATGTAGCAAAGATAGTTCGATTAAAACTCGGATTAATTTAGAATCTCTGCCCCTCCTCTAGCTTCGTTTATTTTTTTAAATAGTTCTAAATACGGGGTTTAAATAGTGTGGGTATATTTTGTAATCGATTTTCATCGTTTATGATTTTTAGTTGATACCAGAATTCGAGAAACACTTTTTTCTCACGAACTTAAATCCTGTATTTAGCAACAAATATATTTATATCTGGTAATTATTTTATCTCTACGAAAATTTTATATATTTAAAATTGCATATTTGTATATTTGTGCATATTAAAAATTACAGAACGCGTAAATATTGTTTTTTAACAACTTATATTGAATTTGATTGATGCAATGACATGAATACATATTCTAATTAAAAAAAAAAATCGTATTGTAAGGTAATCGTCAACATGAAAGGTATCAATAAATATACGCGAATATGCGATCAATGCCCGTAAATCTAGTGTTAATAACTACCACGCTGCAAGTTTTTTAGGTTATTTTCCATCAATAATTCAAAATGATTACAACCCTCGAATTGCAAAGAAGGTCGACAAGATTTTTCATAATAATTATTCCGCCTTTTTCCTCGCTACGCGTTATTATTCCTACACGTTTCGGTATTAATTACGTTTCCGATTAAATCCTGACTCCCCGAGCCGTGGTTCACTGGACAGTAAACGAAATAATTTCCCCCGTAAAAGAGCGCTAGCGTAAACGTTAGAACGCGTGTCGCGGAATTGCTGGCCGCGTCGCTTGTCCCCGAGCACTCGATTACGCGACCTCGCCGATCTCGAATTATGGAACGATGTCGTTAGAGAAACGAGTAGTATAAAAAGCACGAGACCCTCGTTAAAATCGTGCGCTCCCTTCGTGCCCGTTCCCTTCGCGCGGTATCACGCGAATATCCGAGAAACAGAAACTAACGCGATGTTCGGACGCGAAAGAAACGGAATTCCGTCGCGAGCGCGAAGACGATCGTTAAAAAGTCACGTCTAGACAAAATAGCAGGGTTACTAAAAATCAAATATCGTTTTAAACTGATTTAGATCAAGCAAAAAGGAGCTGGACTTAATTCGACTGATTTTCTGGTCTACGTAAAAGTATTCAAACACTAAGAACGATCGAAACAGGTTTTTCAAATCGACGTTCAAGGAAAGAAATACACCAGTTGATAAATCTAAAGATTTCGTTCGTTAAAAATAAAAGAAATAAAATGTTAGGACTCGCGGAGGATTAAGTACTTGTTAAAATCGTAAGAACATTGAAAGGATCGAGTACGAAAAAAATAATAGGAGTCTATGGTTGCTACGGCGGAAGTCGATGGAGTTGACGATCGTCCTGGTCGTGTTCGCCAACTGCTGAAACGCAGATGGAACGGGACCGCCGACTATTTAGCGAGCCGTGGTTCGTTAAAATGCGGTAACCCGGCGAATCGTCGGTAATTGAATCGACGGGTGTCCGTTCGACGATGTTCGACCGACTCCGAGCTAACTTCTGGCCCAAGTTCGACCGCCGAACGGCGTGTCGATCCGGAAGTCTGTCGCGTGGAAACTCGGCGACACGCTCGACCGTACGCCGTTTCCGTCGATCCTCCACGATTGGAATTCGAAACTTGGGGAGCGCCCGTCGACGGCCCCCCACCGTTCAAGGTTCGTCGGTCAACGTCGAACGTCGACGGGATTCCTAATTTCCTCGTGGCTGCCAACCCCATCGAGATTTACGTCTCGTCCGCTTCGACGACTCTAGAATGCTCCGGGGACCAAAAACCAGTCGAGGCGACCTTTTTCTTGGGGCCACCAAGGACAAGAGCACAGCTTTCATCTTTCTTGGATCGGGAAAATCGCGGAAAAATTTGTTTATTTCGAAGGATTGCACCCTCTAAAATATTTAGATCGCTTAGGAGAGTAGATTAAGAAATTTGATCTTTGGGGGATGAAAGAGATTGCAAAGAATTTTTTTAAAAATCTCTTAATCTCTCGAGTGAAAACTGCACCCTCTAAAATATTTAATACAACTCGAATTAACACGTGGCAACGAAAATAATTGTAAAAAGTTTTTTAAAGACTCAATTTCGACCCTCTGAAATATTTAGATCGCTTGGGCGTGGAAACTTGATAAAAATTTAACCCTTAGTTTTATTTATAACGATCGTCCACGAAACGATTTGAATAAGTTCGCTGGGAAATAAATCGTGGCCGGTGAAAAGTCCAATAAACGTTTTTCATACTTCAAGGTCGTCGCGAGGGAGGGTGGTAAGCCGGCGAAAGAAAGTGTCGGGGAAGTAATAAAAGGTCAGCGGCGTCGAACGAATAGGGACGAAAGTTTAATGAGAGCAAGAAGATGGGAATCGGAGACGGTGGATATATTTTTTTTTTTTTCGCCGTCGAAAACGCCCCCGCCGCGAGGTATCAAATATTGACTTGGAAACAGTTGCACGGATTCTCATGCCTTCGAGTGGGTTCATGAATATTCGCCCGCTTTAGCGGCGCCTAAGAGGGTGCTCGTAGCTCGTACGTAACCATATACTCGATCTTGAAACGACATTTCTCCGGCACTCGCGGAAGCGATTTAACCCTTAACAGCCACTGCATCCACCGCGACGGGTGCTCGAAAGATTAGTTCGTATCTTTGCCTGTATTCGTCGACTAGTCGGGGAAACGGAAGCGTCCCCCTCCTCGTCGACGACAATTCCGTGGCGCGTACGCGAGACGATCGCATCAAACTTTCCGTTTGTGGAAGTTGATCCCGCCGCGCGACGACAAAGGGCTTGTCATTAAATCCCCCGCTGTTTTATCATGGCGAAAAGCACCTGTTTACGGCAAACGATACACCGGCGTCGCTCTACTTTCAACCAGAATATCGCGACGAGAGTGCTGCTATTGCGTGCACTCGCGATATGGCACACTTCGAGAGCACGAAGACTGCTTGTCGATGTAAATGGGTTACCAGCGGCGTTACAGCATGTATCATTAACGGGTCTGCCTAGTTTCCAAGCAAAAAATATCCAGCAATTTCTATGCTTTCTTTCTTTCTCTTAAATTCGAGCCTCGAGAAATTCGAAACGTTGGCAATTTTATTATATACACTATGTTCCTATATTTAATCAAATAGACTTGAACGTTACGCACTAATATAATCGACACATCTCGTGATTAGTATATCTACAAGAAGTTGGTGTAGGTTTGATTGGTTCCTGGATCCCCCACTCTAGAGTTTGGCCCAATCACGATGCTAGCCCACTTCTCGCGTACGCACAGTACCTCTTTTCTATCCCAAAAATTCGAAAACGACGAAATCGATGGCAAACTCTCGTTAATGTCTGCGACGACGGGCATCCTTCCCCGACAGCTTTGCATTTCGAATTCACTCGGCGGTGATCGGACAAAAATCCCCGCCAGTACCCGCGCCAGTTCGAAGGTGCATAATAATTGAAACTCGTGCGAACGGAGAATCGTCTTCCGCGAACTTATCTCCGATTGAATATTCATGGCCGCTCGTCAAGTCATTACGAGCCCCGAGAACGTTTCCGCGATAGTTACCGTGAATTTAACTCGACGAAAAAAAAAAAGAAGTGGAAAGAAAAAGACTGTCCAACCCTCTCCTCCCGGAACACGTAACGCGATTCGTTCGTTATTCGTTGGCTCCGCAACGAGCGAAATTTCTAAATAGAAGAACTACACGCGATTTGGCTATCGTCGGCCAACGAGGACACGGACCTTTCTTGCACGGGACCGAAACATATTTTTCATCGTGCTTAGGCTCTGTTCTGTTCTCGATGATAAATAATGGCGATGGTCTTTACGGAGGGAAAGATTTCGAGAAACTTTCGTCGTCCTCGTGCTTCGTGGAATAGAAATCTACATACGTCCTTTCATCATTCATTAGCAACTTCGAAACAGTGTAATAAATAGAAATACAGGGATTGATGTGTGTCAACGAAGAAAGAAATCTTTTGAAACGATTGAAGTTTGGGTATAAAAAATACACTGAAAGGAACATCCATCTCATTAAAATTTTAATGGGAGATTCTAGAGGGAAAAATAAGACGAATATCAAGAACACTAATTTGATTTGAGATTTTTCCGGGGCTCTAGAGCTCCATTACTACGCATTATTAGAATTTTGAATCATTAAAATCCTTCAATCCGTCCAGAAGTTATGATTTTTTAAACATACGCACGAAATTTCAGTGAAACATATCAACGTATGGTCAGACATCGAATTTTCAATAAGGAATTTTTTTCTCGAAACTGCGTAGGAATTCGGGGGTATGTGTATTCACCAAAAATGCTTGAAATTACCCCCTGCAACTAAATATAATTTTTTTAGTGTGATTCGAAATTTTTTAATTTCGTCTGAAAAATTCAATACCTACTCGAATTTTTTTCTCGAAAGTGAGTACGATTTCGGGGATACGTGTAATGACCAAAAATGATTGTAATCGACTCCTGCAACCAAAAATCATTTTTTCAGAACAATTTGAAATTTTTTTTTTCGTCGAAAAATTTCAATACCTACTCGAATTTTTTTCTCGAAAGTGAGTACGATTTCAGGGGTACGTCTATTCACCAAAAATGCTTGTAATTACCCCCTGCGACTAAATATAATTTTTTTAGTGCGATTCGAAAATTTTTAATTTCGTCTAAAAATTTCAATACCTACTCCAATTTTTTTCTCGAAAGTAAATAGGAATTCGGGGGTATGTGTATTCACCAAAAATGCTTATAATTACCCCCTGCAACTAAATATAATTTTTTTAGTATGATTTGAAATTTTTTAATAACTTTTTAACGAAGCCTCGATCAAGAAATTGATATTCTTGATTTTCGTCTTATTTTGACCTCCAGAACCTTCCACTAAAATTTTTTTCTGGGGTAGGCGAACACCCTGTATACTTTGCTTCGGATCTATAATATTAAAACACGTTACTCGCGATTCGATCGACGAATTTTTGGCAATTTCTCGCGAGACAACAGGAAGCCCGGCCGTCAGGAGGAAAATTCCCGAACAAACGAAATCACTTGATCGAAATATTAACAGGGATGTGTGTACACTGTTGAACGTTCGCTTCCAGGCGGACGGTCCGTGAAATTCGAGGCACGTCGATGACTGCGGCGCGGTGCACCTCATATAATTCGGAATAATTTATGCAACCGACTAATTAATTGATCGATCGCCAGGCAACATCCATCCGTCAAGGCTTCCCAGCGAAATTTCATCCCGGAAATTATGAATTCCGCGCTCGAAACGCCGCCGAACACCGCCCCGGTTCGTTCGTTTCGCTCTTTCCCGACGATCGAGTTGTTCGCGTCGACAAACGCCCGCGGTCGAACCGTAAAATCGGCCCAAGAGGCTCGATGAAACGCCACTTGGGGCTGCAAAGAGGATAAACATTATAAATAACTGTTTTCGATACTCGCGGGAAAGAGAAAGAAACGATATGGGATCCACGATGAAAATAAATCAAACGTCTATGATATCGCATGATAAAGCAAATGTATATTTACAGTTTGGGACTTTCATCTCCCAAAACTGAAACGGCGATGATAGATATACATTCTTTCTTTCAATGTGGGAAGCATCGCCTTAAAAAATTTATTTTTCGTCGAGCATCGATGGGCAGAAAGATGGCCATTTGGATCCACGATGAAAATAAATCGAACGTCTATGATATCGCATGATAAAGCAAATCTATATTTACAGTTTGGGACTTTCATCTCCCGAAACTAAAACGGCGATGATAGATATACATTCTTTCTTTCAATGTGGGAAGCATCGCCTTAAAAAATTTATTTTTCGTCGAGCATCGATGGGCAGAAAGATGGCCATTTTCGAGCATCGTTCGTTCCTTCTCACCACGGTTGCTCGTGTTTGTTCCCGTCGAGACGAAGAACGATTAAGTGGACGTCGACCGAGCGTTTTCGCTTCTCTCAAATAAAGGGTGGTTTATTTGGGAAAAGATTTTAGCGGACGATTCGAGCATTGATTTACACGCCGCGTACGACGAAACGCATCGGGAGAGGCTGCGATCCGCGGTGGCCATTACCCTTTCGACGTCGTTTTTATTTTTTCCCCGTCCGCGCGGTCGAGCAAAGCGTCTCCGGCCGCGATGAGTAAGCATAAGCATAACAAACACGGATAACGTAACACGTCGACGCGAGCGGAGAGCGCAGAAACTGCCGAAGCAGATGGAAACCGTAAAAACAGTTGTAATCTGTTGCTAAATGAATGATCGCCCCGGTTAACTGTAACGCTATTCTTCTCTTATTCCCAAGAGGGGTTGCTAAACTCGCGTCTCGAAGTAGAATGCACTATGCATGGTAAGCTACTTACGAAAGTCAACGCTAGTGCGTCAAGATATACGGGGGGAACGGTGTTTGCAAACTGAAAGTGCAAATTCTGATTAGAGCACGGAGCAACAGAGACTTTGGTGTTTCGACTACTTCTTGAGACGCGACAAAATCACTTCGTTGCCTTGGAAAATTGATAAAAAATAAATGTTTCTGTTGAGGTTGCTCTTGATAATGTAATGTAATTATAAAGGTACGTTTTATCAAGTTTGTGCTTACGTAAAACCCCATTTTAGTTCTATGTAGAATATTTGAAGAATCGGTTCGAGTACTACGCTGCATTTAAATGGAATCCGGTTCGTCCGTTTCGTCGAAGCTTTCCGATACGGAGATATCGTTCTGGTCGCGTGAAGACCGGCCAAGTGTTAGCCCCCTTATCGTACGGTTATCCCGCGTATCCATTATACGAGCCGGGTGGCGAGCAAACGGACAATTAGACGGAAACCGGCGTCGTCCGGAATCCGTGGTTATATTCAAATTCGTTCGTCCACCGGGGACGTTCTGGAAACTGACCCACTAACGTCCGCCAATTGCTCGTAACAGCCCGCGAATTAACCCTGGCTAATTGCCGCTAATTCCGCTAATTGCACCCACGGCTATCGGGCACAACTTTTCGCGCGAGGACCGTCCACGCCTTTTCGATACTCGCCGCGGAGGAACGCGAACAGCGCGAAGAAAACGAGAAAAACTACGATAAACACGAATACAGAATGTATCCTGATACGTGGGACCGCTTCAGGGAATAATTAAATTCGCACGAGCATCAACGAACGCGATATAAAAAAATACGTATCTCGAAATCGAGCAAAAACTGAATTTATTCGACTTTTTCGAGCGTTTAAAGCTAGAAATATTTATTTAGTCGAGCGAAGAGAAATTTTCATTTATTATGTGGCTAAGGTGTCTGACCAATTGCTTACCTATTCTACTTGCGTTAATTTGCAACGATCGATTTCCCCTTTCTTTCGAAAAATCTCGGAACGTTATATCGTTCGGACGCGTCCACAAGAGTATTTGATTATTTCCAACACAGAATTATTAATTTCAGTGTCATTTCGCGAAACGCGATAACGTAGTACTAAAATAAAAAATGAAACGGGATAACACGTTATTTGAAATGATATTTCGTTGTGACGTTATCTCGAACGAGAAATTAAAACAAACGGTATCGTGTCGTCGTTGACGATTAGAAAATCGAAGTAGAAATAGCAATGGTCAGAAACGTCGATCAACACTTAATTCTACGTTTGGATTTTATTTTTCCGCGCAGGAAACCAGTCAACGAAGAAAATAATAAAATACTCAAATTCTGACTGACATTGTCAATAATTATGTTCTATCGGTTCGAATGGATATAACTTTAATAGGATCTTATAGTATCATACAGACGAACTCAACGTTCTGTTTATTCTTGCACGTGGTTAATCGTACCGTGTGATCAAATATCCTGAATTTTATCTCGATAATGAAATAAACCATTGAAATTCTAAATACCTATCGAATCGCCCATCTATTCCTGCAACTCCAAAACGCAATACTAAATCCTACACCCATCCGAGCGTTTGGATAAATTATTCTACGTTCCACGTATTCTGGCAGCTTGAGAAAGTATTTTCAGATCGGCAGAACGAATAGAAATAAATCTCTCGGTCTGTCAGGCCGGGGAATTTGTTTTGGGGGGCCCCCCTCGTCCGTAATTTACAATTCCCCAGGAGAATTGGCAGGCCGGCTCGAAGACCAACGTTACGGCGCCTAGTCGTGTGGAAACCTTGGAACGTTCGGGGCATTCGACTTCAATGAAATGAAATTTCACACTCGATGGAGTATCGGTCCATGTTGCGCCGATTGCGTTTGTCTCGGCTCCGAGAGTGCACGGAATAACTTTAACCGGTTGTATACACTTTAGAGAGAGAGTCACCTTGCCCCGGCCAGTTGTAACCGACGGTCTGTAAATTCTGATCCGGCATTTGGTCTCAGAAGTTTCGCACGATGGGCCACAATGGTCACGCCTCTGGGCAAGACGACCCTACCGGCTGTCCCAACAGAGATTTCGACGGTTTAACCGGTCATAAGGGTGGAAGGGTAGCAAAGTCTTCGAACTTACATGGTAATTTCCTCCCTTTTATTTTACGCAATTAAATTTCAATTTTAAAATATTTTATATATCCTACACTCGAGTATATAAAAAACAGAGGATCATTTGGAATTTTTTAAATAAAAAATACTCGATCGTTTCACCGTCATCGTCGACGAGGAATTTAATTTTTCTAACTTTGTCGAGACATCATGACACTCGATATCTGGGCTAGACACCTAAACGGTAGCTCGTATCGACCATCCCACGCGCTCCTTTATATTTAGACCACCGCCAGGACAGAGATATTGTTAAACTTGTCGAGCAACAGCGGCAGTTCCCCAACGACAAGCATTGTCCGCCGTGCGGGAAACGCGGCACGAATCATATTTCTCCGTATGTACGGAAAAATACGACAACGTTTGAAATTAACTTTCCCCAACGAGCGAACAGTTCGCCTCCCTTGAATTATACGCAAAGTTGTTCCCTGCGTCGCGGTTCCGTACCGGGCAAGCGTTGTCCGGCCTGGCGTTTTATTGTTTTAATAAAAGATTGAGAACGTTACCGCGCGATATATTGTTGTCTGAATTGTTCGTCCCGCGAGGACGGGATTCCGTCGCGGGCGCATAAAACCGGGAAATGAAAGGGTTTACGGACTGCGACTCGCCGGGCCGCGGTCCCCTTAAATTTAATTATGGCACCGACGATAACGCCGGAGACGCGGTATCAGAAGAACTACGGAGAGGCAGTAAAGATGCGGAACGCGGGGCCGTTACCTTCGAGTTACGAGGGTAATACTGGATTTAGTGAGCGTCACTCGCCCGTCCGTGAACGATCCACGTGCATTCGTTAATTTCTAGCTCGACGACGCCCTCCCCCGCCGGTATTCCCTGGGAATTTATTCATCCCCCTGTCGAAACGTACGCTCCACGAAATTTATCGAACCTTTCCAAGGGAACTCGCAGTCTCGATCCCCGCATTATTCACACGGACCTCGTCGAAAAATCGAACACTGACGGAAGGTGACTTTTCGCGACAAAATGAATCGAAAACGTGGAATAAAATTTTTGTCCACGAGGCTTCATTCCAGGACAAAAGTTCATTTGAAAATTCTAGGCGCACCCGATTCTGTACGACGTACATTATTCGTTGTTTCTACTTTCGTGGATGAGAAACCTAGCATCTACGTGCAGAGGGCGATTCTTTGAGACAAAATGAATAGAAAATGTGGAGTAAAATTTTTGTCTACCACCTATTGTTTTCGAGAAAACTTAGCTCGCGATCGAGTGAGATTTATCGTCGACGCGTCTGACCATTATTTGGTATTTCTACTCGACGACGAAGTAATCCGCGAAATTTAAGGATTCTAGGCGCGTGACTGTCATCGGGATATTCGCGCAAGCAGACACCGTCCCGCGCGAGCTCGTTTCGCATGCGGGAAACAGCGCCCGTGAACACCTGTCCGCCCACATAGGGGGTTATATCACTTAGACGGTAAAACTCGTTGCATATTGCGCGCCAGACAGAGAAACAGGACTCCCAACAATCGCGGGAACCGTTCTCAGACAAGGATGAACCAGTCTGCTAACTTTATTACGCGCCGTTTATTTCATTCGTTGGCCCGTTTAGCGCCACCGCGAGCACGAAATTTAAGAAGTCCCGTACCGTCGACCGGGACGGAGATATTTCCGTCATCGCGGTGCATATTAAATACTTTTCAAACCCCGATCCACAGGAATACAGTCTGGCCTAAAACGGGCCGACGAAAAGAAAAGTTATGGACCAAAGAAAACATGTACAAATATTTACCCAATTCTCCCTAATTCCTAATTACTAAAAAGGTTCGTGATGAACATTATAGAAATATTTCACGTGAATTTTCGCGGTTATTTACTCTCGATTACATTACTTACACGAGTATGGTAAAATAGAGTATGGATAAATTAAATTGCTTGTATTAGCAAAGAATGAATATTAAGGAATGTTAGTGTTCCTCTATCATAGAATAATCGAATATATAGAGGATGTGTCGGGATAAAATTTGCTCGTATAGCGGTTCGTATACAAGATAATTGATTTTAAGGATTCATGGGGCGTACGAGTTGGACACCAGAGCAAGTAGAAATAGTGAGCTATGGTCAGACGCGCCAACTCATAGTCGCACAGGTACCCCGCAAATGTTCAATTTCAATTATTTCTAAGACAAAACCTTGTACGAAAGAACTCTTCCACATTTTTGACTCATTTTGCGCATAGAACTATGTATTATATATGTATATACTGCCTGGAGAATCTAATCTTTGGTCAAGTAAACATTCGAATGAAAATTCCACCAAGTAAAATTTGCAAATTATGAAACTTTGAATAATGTTTATTTGCAAACTTATGAATCAGTGAATAATCGAAATTGTTCGTTCGTAATTTTGTTGAATTAATGGATATATGAATATGTAAATTTGTAAATTGGTGAATTGCCGAATGGTGAAGAAACACTTAAAATGGCCGGGTCTGAGGGGCGACACGTTCGAGGCATTACAAGGATGCTCGAGCAGACGCCGACACGCGAGAGGAAGACGCTCCGGTGGGGCCGGAAAGTAGGGAAACACGTATGCACAGGGCCACACGTAGCTGGACGGATGCATTACGGAACACGAACACGTACGGGAAAGAACGGAACCGTGGAAAAGTATGTTTCCATGGCCAGTTTCCCGTTTGCGCGAGTAAATAAATAAATAAAGTACGACCGTCCCGGGTAGGCACGTATCCGCAGCCTCCTGCAGGGCTGACCGGAATGTTTCCAACGTAAGAACGAAGAAAAATGTAAGGGACCCGGCGAGCAGATCGCGCGTATTTTTACGAGGACGCCTTGTGCGACTCCTCGTAAACTCCTGGCCGCGATGCGGTTCTTTCGAAATATCCTCCAGGGGACGCACACGGTGTTTTCAAAAAATTTTACACTTTCAGCAAAATTTTACTTTTCAGTTCGATCATTTTAACCGCTTCACGTACCATTTAATGGAATTTTTTAAACCCATACCATTTAATTTTATTTATATATATCGTGAATGTTGAAACGTGTAGATCTTAATATCTAAGATTTGATGACAAGTGAATAGCGATTGTGAAATTTGTCATCAAGAATTTGTGATGAGTAGAACGTTGAACTCTTACAGGGAAATAATATCGTTCTGTAAACTGTGCATAATTAAGTCAGTGGCAAAAATTGATTGCTTTGATACGTTTATTAATTTTGTTACGCAACGTAGCAGAGCTCTGATAGAAATTGTTGTTCGTGTAAATTCGTCGTGGTCTCTTCTACGGGGCTCGACAAATTAGAAAAGATGGATTAAGATCTGCCGTAACGAACGCACGGGGCCGTTCTAAGCCCGCCTAATTTGCCGATTAATCAAAATTAATCACCGCGAAATGGCTGGGCTCCCGTGACGGGCCGCGCAGCCTACGCGCCAGCTCTGTAACCGTTTAATGATCGGTTCCAGGCGGCTGCTGTTAGAGAAGATTAGAGAAATACGGACGATCGCTAATTGGTATCAATTCCCGATGAACTCGATAACAAGTGGCTCTCGCTTATTAGAATTCCGTTTCAAATATTTAAATCACAGAATAATGGTTGGTCGCGTCGCTGGAACGTCCATCGCGTCTCCAAAGAGAGGAAATACTGTCTTCCAGACACATAAGTCTCTAATCCACTTCATAACAATAATAATATATTTATATATGTTAGGTCTGGGTTAGGAATATAATTGCCAAACATACACGAATCGTACGAACATTTTAATGGTAAACCAATTCCCGCTCTGTAACTAAAATTTTATTCCGCAGTCGTGTGAAATATGCTTGGTTCGCGCGTAAATACACCAGAAACGTTTCACGTTGATACGGTGTACCTTGAAAACGAAATCTGGAAACTAATTTCTAGCATTTCAACCGAACTTCTGTTCCATAATTAAAACTTTATTACGCAGTCGTGTGAAATGTGCTGTACGTATGGGCGCAACAAAAATGCAGAAACCTGGTGTGCATGTAAATATACCAGAGACGTTTCGCGTTTATGCAGTGTATCTCGGGGGATTGGGGAGGGGGTAAAAAATCTGAAAATTCGGTAATTTTTAGGATTTTAAACGGGAATCTTGCTACTTTTAGGGGCTCTTGTCCCAGGGATTGCTGTCGTACGATTTTATTGCACGGTACTTCGCCCGCTCGTGCACGAGCTGGCATAGATAGCAGCTGCTCCGGTCGCCGGGCAAGTTTCCTCGCGCCCCGTACCGCTAGCCAGTTTCCTATGAAGTATTTCATTACCTAATAAATCCTCTATTCGCGTTCGCGGGGATGAAACCCGCGCCACCGAACCCGTCTTCGCCTCTCCGCGCGAAAGAATTATTCCCTCGTTGCGAAACAAATTTACATCCCTCGCGATCTTCGATGCCAAGGCACGAGGGTCGATCGGTATTTTAGGAACGAGGAATCACCCCTTTTTAAAACAGTTCCTTAAATATTCGTGACATGGAGGTTCCTGGTTGCGGGCAAAAAAATTCTGTCTATTGTCTGGACTTGGATAAAAAAATATCTGTGGTTTCAGCAAGATTCGAAAAGAATAATAATTTTGATATATATTTTATCAAATGCTCGCTGAATAAAACTTTCACGAACTAAAATTTTTTTAATTTCGAAATTAAACTACTTGACATACAGTACAATTGTTGATGTCAAGTTTCACCATCATGGGGCTACTCACTGGTCATCAAGTCTTATATATTAAAATCAAGACATTGATCACGAGGTATTCGTAAAACAAATCTATTCTTTCTCGTAAACAAAATTAAATAGTATACGTTTGAAAAATTACATTAAATCGTGCGTCAAGGGGTCAAGTGGGATCATAAATGGCAGTGACGAACAGACACCACCCCTATTGCGACGTTGGTAGTTTTCCAAGTGCTTGGATATTTAATACGTTTCGTGTATTATTGGAGCAGCGATACGGTGTGTGTTTCGTTCGGTTCGAAGATGCATTTCGAGGCACCGATGGCGCGCAGGGAAGAAAAATAAGGGTGGTTCACGGACGATTTGACGTCCCCGAGGAGAGGAGGCGCGCGAGGCACATGGCGTCGTTCCCAGGAGTGACGGAATTAAGCCCGGGCGAGGAGAGGACTCGTCGTCGTCCTCGGAAGAGGAAATCTTACCGCGGCGAAACCGGCTGAAATTGCGGATTATGCGGCGTCTCCCGGGCGGCGGCGTGTCTTTTTCGCCGCCACCCACGGTCGTCGCGATGCCGTGCGTTTAGCATTAAAATTCATGGAATAATAATGCGCCGGTCGATCGTAAATACCGGCCCCGTATCCCTCTTATTCGGGACGAGGCTCGCTCGCGATACCCAGAGACGACCCTTCCTTTCGTTTGCTCGCCAGATCCTCGGGATCGACGTCACCGTCGCGATCCAGGACGCTCGAGTCCACCTAGTGGATCGATCCCCCAATAGCCAGCGTTCATATTTTTTAATTTACACTCGAATTTACGGCTAAGAAAATACACCTCGAAATTCTATTGCTGTACGGTGCTGTGTCGTTTCTCTTTGATTCGACTTTAAAAAGCAGCCTTTTCGCTCGTTTGAAATTAAAATTTCATCCGGTTGCATTTTAAATGGAAATTTTCTTGAAAAAATTTATCACGCAGTGGTTGTTCCTCGCAATCGTCTTACGATAAATTCCAACTTTCTGCCTTTAATTAAAATCCTGGCCCGTTGGATGGCTACTCTTGGGGCGAAGTTTATTAAAAAATGTCCGAAACGGGAGACTGTCTAAACGATTAATCACACTGGTAAAGCAAGGTTCGCCAGAGTTACCAGCAGTGTCCCGAGGAAACCTGTAATTATTTGATGATAAACGAACTGATGAATTCAAATTTCGTTCGATATTCAGCCAGTTATACAATATATGCTACAAACAACCACTTATTATGCTGTTATTTTTACCAACGAAGATAAATAGAGCGCAAAAAGAAGATTGAGAAACACTGCATTAAGGGACGACGGACGACACGAAGGGAACGTAATGACGATTTGAATTTAAATCTCGAATTAAGAGGACGTCGAGGCGTAGCCCGTTGACTGTTCGCTGGAATTCTAATGCGAAATTCGTGACGCGGCGCTCGCGCTGGCAAGAAAAATATTTAAATTGCGAGGCGGGTGGAGTTTGTTCCTCGCGTTAAAGTAACTTCGGAATATCAAGCCCGACGAGCCGGAGAAACGGGCGCGCGAGACGTTAACGCGTTACCGGAAAGTAGAGAATAACCGCGGGGAAGGATTAATTCATCGTCTGCCGCGTCGTGTTTCGAAAAAATGGGGTTACAAAAAAAAGAAAAATTAATAAGCCTCGATTAACGCTAAATTTCAATCTAATATCTCGAATGATATTACAAAATTGCAAATACGTCGCTGCTCTTTCGTTTCAGAGCTTTGGATCAATCCTGACGAAGAGACAGTACACCTTTATATCTTCAAAACTATCACGTATTTTAACTTGAAAAAATTTACGTTAGCTGGTGAGATACTCGTGAATAACCCCACAAAATTTCAAATCGATACATCAAATAGTTTTCACGCAATAAAATTCCAAACGCACGCCTCGTTTCGCGAGCGTTCTTGCTCTAAAAGTGGACGCTGAATAGTTTGGCCGCTCAAGGTCACGCGACCTGCTGTCTCCGCCATCGTTCCACGGACTTGTTTAAATCATTCCTCGGCGAACGGAGGAGCACTCCCGGCCGAAGGAACGGCGGAAGTTCCAAAGTGGCCCGGAATACACATCCGTCGAAGTTTGCACATGTGCGATCGAGGGCACAGCCGATGGATTCGGCACACAGTCTGCGACCTGCAGGGCGCGTTCGTGTCGCGAATGGGAAACCAGCCACCCAGTGGAGAAGGAGGGGAAGGGGGGAAGAGTACGCGGAAGGGAAGACGAACAGAGCCGGCCCCGGGACGGGGATGGTGTATTGGATTGAGTATTCCATATTTTCCGCGCTCGGTCAACCGGAAGATGGAGCCCATCCGACCGGAAGATCCGACAAAGGCTGCTTATTGGCCGACGTTACTTCGCCTTCAGATGTTTCGCCGCGATACGAGCTACCCTTCCTCAGCCACCCCCCGCCACCCCCCACCCCGTACAAAGGATTATTACGATTTACCTTTGAATACTTCGTTCCGCGACTGCTCTCTGGGACTGAAAATACTTCCCTGGCCTAGCCAATAAAAGCAACCGAATCCGCGTGATCGTTACGCTCGCAGGACACGATCGATGAATTTGTAGAATCGTTATCTCGAACATCGATAATTAGTATCTCGACTTCTCCTTGAGGATGTCAACACTTTGTGCAGCAATCGTGTGAATAGTTGATTCTTGAAAACTATCTATTTTACTAGTTACTTTTTATCGTGAGCAAGATGGCGGTCCCAGATGCTTTCGAAAGAAAGTTATTCGACGCGCCGTTTCAAAACACGGTGATTTCGTTCACGTAATTATGTTACATTACTTCGAAAACAATAATTCTGTACCCGAACAAATGAAATAACGAAATGCTCTTGGGAATAACCGACGTGCCCTGAAATCCTACAACGGATGAAATTACAAATCCGTTTGCATCACCGAAATGACAAACATAACAAATATACTTCATTGATATTTTGCATATCCGTCGTCCATCGCACATATTTATAACTTCGAATGCACGGTGCGGCGATGATTTGCATAAATCACGAATATGCACAGTATCCGACAAGTTTGCGCGCGAACTTTACTAGCCGCGATCGATTGCTAGAAATAACACGAAAATGTTGTGCTCGACGATGGAGGTCTATTTCGCGTATATAATTATCATTTTGCTAAATCGCGAACAACTACTAAACGGTCAGAATTAGAGAGAGATCACAAACCCACAGATTTCAAAATACATCGAAGATTTCGTCCTTTGCTGCAAATCATAGCTCGTCGGAGGGACATCGAGCGAAGGTTCGAGGTTAATTGTTCGCTTCCGGAACCGGGGCACGATACAAATTGAGTTTGCTATGTTTCGGGTACTCGAGCACCCGCTCGCAGGCCGCAGGAATGCGATTGTTCGTCGATATACGCGTCAATCTCGAAACCAAGTTGCGTCGAACGCTGTCGACGCATACCGCCGCGGGAAAGTTGCTTTCTCGTCGCAATGGCGTAGGCCCTGCGCGAAAGATTTCGAATCGAAGCGGAACACGCGTGCACGAGACCAACAACCGTGCGTCCCGCGGGACAAACGCGCGGTACAGCGAAACCCGCTCGCGATTTGTCGATGCCGCATTTCATTAGCGACTTTGATTTAATTAACAACCCCGGTGACCCGCTGATCGAACCTCAAACCCTCCATTCACGATGATCTACCGTTCAAATTACGAAGGAGAAAAAAAACTATTTTAATTTTATTTTTCTATTAAAACATCACTGTTCGAATAGAATGATTTCCTTCGGTGTATGGAAATAAATGACTGTTTTAATATGATCGAGAGAAAATGGCGAGAAGATACGGGAGAGGACGAGAGCGCGAGAGAAAGATAAAAGCGTTTAAAAACGCGTTCACCGCCCGGGCAAAGAGTTAATCGAGTCACCGTCGTCGGAACAATTCCACCCCCCCTGGCGAACCAATCGAGCGGTGGCTCTCCGGACGGCTTCCGTTTTTGATCCTTTGTTATCCGCTCGTATTTCGTCGGCGATGAAAACCGCGCTGTTAAGTGCGGCCAGGGTGAAACGAGCGGGAGTCGAACGAACGCTGAAAAAGTAAACGCGTTCGTTATCCTCACGGTCGCCGCGGCGAGGACGAGAGAAGAGAAAAAAGCCGTACGGAATTATTAAGCGCGATAAAGCTTGGCGGTTTATTAGAGAGAACCCCGGAGCTACGCCAGCCAGCTTCGTGTTTCCGAAACCAAACGATTTAATAAACATAATATACAAATTCTCTTTGCTTCTTTAATTTAAAACAAATAATAACACGAAAGTGTCTCAATTTTTAGGCTTCTGACTTATTCAACTCGACGAGCAAGCCCAATTTTACAGTCCTCTCGATACGAATGAAACATTGCTCAGTTTAAGAAACACTGATACAGTCGAAGCCCTCCGAATTGCGTTCGATTGGCACGCTAGGCAGAAGATATCGCCCCGTTCGTCATCCCTTAAACGCTCAAATTACAAAGCACGCGATCAACGGAGGCGCGAATGATTTCCTGCTACGATAATATCAAAATGCGCCAGGAACAGAGTGTGGCGGGGGAGTGGCCGGCCATAATCATCTTTATCGTCTCCATCGTCGTCCGTTTCCCTCGAGAAACCAACCGATCGTCGGGGGAGGATCGTCGTACGAGCAATATATTTCAATCCCGAGCGTTAAGTACTCCATTCTAACCTATCCCTGGGCCCAGTAACCGTTAGAGACGTTGAAATTGTGGAGGCTCGCGTCATGTCTGAGCAAATCTTCGCTTCCTCCCGCCGCCATCATCGATTTCCATTGAATTCGCGTCGACAGAGACGTTCGAGCCTATCCGCGTCTTCTTTCGGCCGTGCAATTGGCTCGACGCCTGCACGACAGATTAAAATTGCCTCTACGATTTCTTTCCTCCCCCCCCTCCCACTCTCGCGTGACGCTCCACGTGGCCTGATTACACCCTACGAACGACCATCTTGAATTATCTTCCGAGACTTCCCCGTGAATTGCACGGTGGTCCCCCCCACGAGAAAGGCTGACGATGAATGGGGACATTTTTAATTCGAGGGTGACATTTTGTTACGATGTTGAAATCGTAATGTTCGAACTGACCCTCTGTTTATTACATCATCGATCTTTTCATACCGTTTTTGGTGTCCCTTAATCTCCTTGGAAACGTGTATTTCTTGGTTGGACGATGGATGTACTTACCTGAAACAAAAAAAATTGGAAATTCGTTAGCATTTTTGTGCGGTAGAAATGAACTTTGAATTTTACATAAGAGTCACGTTTCTCAAATGAGAATAATGTTAATGTTGGACTAGAAATAGCGTTCGAATATTCGAATTATCCAAGCATTCGATCCCGTTTTTGACTCTCCTCCTCGCTGTCCGCGATCTCCGAGAAACTGATAAGATTCTCTCGTTACCGAAAACCGGAACGCCTAAAGGCAAAGCAACGATTGTAAAGCGAATCGTCGGGCGTACAATAGCCCTTGAAGTAACTGAAACTCCTCCGTTGGGTACGTCAGTTTGAAATCCGATCGGGATCGACGTTCGAGCTTGGAAATTATACGCGAGAAATAAGCAGACACGACAAACCAAAAGGGATATACCGTTACGGTTAATTACACGGAATCGCGAGATGGTTGTAAATCGAGGAGAAAGAGACCACCCTTTGATCACGACTGTTTGAATTTTAATCTGTTCTCGAGATGGGAATCTTTAAGAGATAGCAATGGATAGGAATAATTTCCATCGCGAGAGTTCGTACGAATATTGAAAAATTACGTAGACTCTCAATCTCGACTGAACTATTTCACTTGATGTTGATTTTTATCAAGCATTTCAAAAATAATGAACTAATAAAGGATTACATAAATGTTCAAATAATTACATTGACATGTATTAAGCTTGCAGAGGCGCCAATAATCCACGTAAGGGTTGAAGCCGTACAAGAATTTGAGAATGGCGTTTGTCGCGATCGAAGCAAGCCCGGTGCGCGTAGTTTTTCGTGGAAACGGGTTCAACGTACACGTCGCGGACGATATCCCATTCCGTCGGAATGATCGACGCTCGTCGTGAACCGAATTAAGGTTTCGGAGAGCGGCGGGGCGCAGAAACAGAAGCGAAGACGGGAGGCCTCTGCCAAGTATCACTTGACCGCGCCATAAATCTCTCGATACCGGCCCTCAAAGACGAAGAAATTAAAGGCGGTTAAGGTGGATGACGACGCTCGGTAGTTTTCGCCGTGTCCCTCGAATAACAAATATACAGTGGCGCCTGCGTTTCCAACTACGTTCCCGGGATTCGCGGAATACGCCGCAGACGATTCAAAACAACACATTTTATTCGTAACCAGTGCACATTTTAGAGCACCTCGTTGAGCGTTTGCTCGTTCCTGGATGTCGATGTTGTAGATTTTGGTTCATTATAAGTAAATATATTTATAGACACTGTTGTACAAAGAGTCGCTGTTGTGTTTACAACTCGGCTGACGAGACGAAACTGAGCGAGGAACGGTACAGAGTCGGAAATCGGAATCGTGTAGTAACGCAAAGGTCACGTGACACATTAGATACAGTTTATATACATTACTAAGAGATGTCACGATTCGTGTGATTTACAACAGTTGAATTAAAAAATCCCGAATAAAATTTGCTCGCGGTCTCTGCAAGTATTCGAATGTAATTTCGTACCAGTTTATAAATTTTCACCCCTATTGTTTCGTAATAAAAATAAATATAAAGGGTCGAAGGGAGACCACCCCTTGGATCTTCGAAGCAATATCATCTTAGTGTTCGAATGTCGCGCCCCGTGGGACCCGATAATTGCATCTGATTAGTCGGACGGTGATTTGAAATTTTTTCTGGAATCGTTTCCTGCCACGTGCTCGGCGATTCTTGCCAGGAGGGTGAACGATGCTACCGGGGGGGGAGGAGGAAGCGTCTTAAACGCCCAGGGTGTGCACGCAACGGTTCAACGTACCCTCGAGGAACAGTCACGAGCGAAACAACGTGATTCGGGCCGGTTTGACGCGCGAGGCGCAACTTGCAACAACCACGGTTGATTTTTCCGATAGCAGGCCCGTCCGTCGACGGATTTGTATGTTCTTCTGGTAATTCCATTAGCCTTATTAAGCCGGCAAGAACCGCGGGCAGAGCAGGACAGCGGGGCTCGAGGATCGTGGATGGGGGAGGACGCGGTGGTTCGAAACTTGAATTAGGATCGTGCGAGCGTGCAATCTCGACGAATAGCAACACGCGATGGCTCGTCAGTTTCGAATTGAATCTAATTAATCCGCGTTTCCTCGGGACATTCCGCCTACGTAAACTTCGTTAGGACTGCTAATCGACCAATTCTTTTCCACCCCAATATTTGGACACCCGCGTAATTTACATGTTCAGCGAAAAGAGTACTCGAACAGTATTCGAACAGTATTTGAGTAGAAAGATATTGGAATGTTATTTTAATAGCACTCAAACACTATTCGAACAGTACTGGAGTAATAATGTAGGATTTAACGAAGAGGATTTATTTGAGGAACAAATGTACAAATCATATAATTATAATAAACGAATTTGGAACACACAAATTAATAATTAGCAACACAAATTAAAATCACTCGTTTCTCACTCGCTGTTGTCTCGCTGTCCCTAGTAACCCTAGCAACTTTTGCACATAAATTAACATTGAACAAAGCTACAGCGTGGCGCAAATATTCAATAGAAATCTCCTACAGTAATCAACCAGTATTCAAACGATATTTTTTTTAGTTCAAACGCGCGAGAAAGAAATAAGGAATGCTGGTCGAATATTAGATTTTTTCAATTTTCTTACGCTTTAGCGATATCGTGTTTTACGTATCGTTCGATGGGTAACTCGCGACGTTCGAATTAGGGTTCCGTTAACGAGCTTGCGCGCGTTGATCGCGCTTTCGGACGGACAGCGCCGGTTCGGCTGCGATAATTCAGCCCGCGAGACATACCGCGAAAGAGCAATTCTAATTACCGGGCCGTTGATTGTCCGAGCCAACTGGAGCGAACGGGACAGCGGGAATCGACGGTGCAGCAAGACGAGCTTGCACGTGTAGCAACCCGCTTTTCTGCCGCTGCCCCTCCGTTCGAAGAATTTAGGATCGTTTAATAACCGTACTGCAACGATGCTCCCGTAACGCGATCCGCTCGAGTTGCTTCGATAAATTAAAAATTATCGCGGTGGGAGTGGCCTGGATCCTGGAGGGGATCGACGAGGCGCGGCGTCGTCTATCGAGTGTTAAAAAACACTGCTTGATAGAACTTAAACTAGAGTTTATACATCCAGGAGGGTAGTTCATCGACGAACGAAGCTTGGAAAGACATGATTTTGAAGAATTTTCGGTACACGAACTATTCTGGTACGACAAGTGTTCAAATAGTATTCGAATTGGTGAGTACTAGAACAGCATTTGAGTAGACGAGTATTGGAATGTTATTCGAACAGTATTCAACCACGTATTCGAAAAGTACTCGAACAGTATTTGAGTAGAAGAGTATTCGACTAATATTCGAACAGTACTCAAACAGTATTCAACCAGTATTTGAGTAAAAGAGTATCCATTGCTTGAGTAGTTAAGCACTGATCCATGGGTATGTGACGTTCATTATTGTGGAAAATTAATTATTTTAAAAAAGAATCTCGAGGGCCAGGAACGTCGCGACGCACAGGTGGTTCGAAGAGGTTAATTAGCGAAAAATCACGCGGACTTTCCAACGAAATCAGGAGGCCAGCGATCGATCGGATTCTCGTTTGCTGCCGGTGGAAGAAGGAAGAAGAGAGTAGAGAGAAAGAGAGAAAGAGAGAGCAATGCGGAAACCGCGATGCGGATCGAAAATTCGCCGCGAACCCGGGCCGTAAATTGTAACGTAACGACGCCCGATCGGCGATCATTTAAATATGTATAAATCGGACCAAGTTATCGTCGAGGGCGGTCGCGCGTGTCCCGAACGAGCCGAAAAATGTTCAGAACCGGGGCCATTGGTCGTTTCACGCAACGCGTTCGCTAGCGAAACGGTATCCGTGGATCGAATTTTCAAATTGAAATTTAGAACCGTCGTGGCGTTAAGGAGGGTTTCACGAACAAACCTCTTGCAGGAGAATTATAATTAAGGGGAAGAGTGTTATACAAACGTGGGGTTGAAAGGCAATAGTTACTCGGATGTGTCAAAGTAGTGATTACGGATATCAACGCGTAGCACAACAGGAACTCGTAGGTCTATCTGTTACGTCCCGGTTGACATCCAAAATGGCCACCTAGATCACCAGATACGTCACCACTGGACTACTATAGCGATAAATCAGTGAGCTAGCTCCCACGAGTTTGAAAATCGCGATGAACCGTAATATTAGCTGCGAGTGAAAATGTCAAGTACACGATAAGTTATCCATCGTTATTACAGTTTCATTAAGACTACATTTCTATTATTTATTTACGTTGAATTTGATCGATGCAACGATGTTAAATGCAGCGTTAATCGTAGGTAGATCCCCGTTTGAAAGTGTTTCGAGGGTAAACAACCCCTCAGCGTAGGAGGAGGAGCCGAAATCTGCATACGGTCGAGAAATCGGTGGTCGTAGTTCCTCGTAATTAATTCGAAGGATGGTCGCGACCGCGACGCCCACGCCACGCGAAACGATGCCCGAAGAATGGCGCGAGAATCGCGTGGAACGGGCGTCGGGGGAGTTGTAACGACTTTCGTTGGCTCGAATACGCTCCTCCGGGGCTCTCCCGAAACCCATTAAAACCGCGGCGAACTTTTCGAACTTTTCGAATAATGGTGACTGCGTGCCGGCACGCGTGCTCCCGGTAATTTCCCGCGCTTATATTTCGGCTTTATTACCGCCGCGGCAATTATTGAAAAGTTTCTCCAAGGGAAACGGAGGCGCCTAAACGCCGCCAACTGTCCCCTCGTTTCCACGTCGTCCGTAAAATCGCAATTTATACCGTCGCGTCGCTTCCCGAGCCATTAACCACCCATCTTTGATCCAATCCCATTTCTACCGCGTTTCGAACGAAACATTAATTAAAAAATTCGATAAAAAAATATTCCAAACGCTAAGATCGAGAGTCTTCTGTTTGCAAAGTTTACGAAACACAGGCTCGTGGGCTCTCAAGATTGTTTGACGTTCTTCGAGGCTCGGCCACTTACCAAGGTCGAGACGAACAGCGCTTCCAGGGTTGGTCGTTAATCTCCCGGCCGAGCAGGCGATAACGAGTCTCCGGGATGGCGAACGCGTGCTTTTTGCACGCGAACAGGGGCTGGAAATTCAATCACGAAGTCCTAAACGGTTCGTGCGTTACCCCCGCGAGCCTCGAAACAATCGAGTTTCAGGGACGAGACCCCTACCGTGTGTATTCAATGCGGCGATACGCGTTGCCCCCGAGCCACCCCCAACTTTCCACTTTCGGCGGTGTTTTCAGAGAAAACCCGAGCAATATGACGCCGCGTACCCGTTAATCAGTTGTTCTGTATTCTTTTCATTTCGTTACGGCTACATCTCGCCACTTAAACGCCCCTCAGACGGACGAGGACGGACGTTAATTGGTCGTTGCGTTCTATCTCGAGATATATCCTTTCACGGCTTTTTCAGACACGTAAGAAGATTTAAATTATCGATTTTAAGTTCGAGTCATTTGTATCTAACAAATTTATCGACTAAATAGTTATTGCCTCTCTTCGAGGTATCTTACATGATGAGTAGAAAAAAGAATTATTCTGGAACTGTAGAGAAAGAAATGCAAGTTGAAAATTAACTTTACAAGTTATGCACACCTTTCGAGCAAGATTTTTGAAACGAGAAATAACGAGAAACGATATATCAATTTGCAAATAATGCCTTTTCCATCCCCTCCCTCCCTCTTCATACGCCCTCGACCGAGTTCTCGTTTGTTTGTCTTTGTCAGCTACATCGTTTGTTCAAACGAATCAACCGTGAGTCGAATATTCCGTTACGAAAAATTGCAAGCGTGCTCCACGACAGTGAACCGATGGAATTGGTCCAACGAACGTGTACCATGAAATCATTTGTCTTTGGGACGCTGTCACTTTAAGTTGCAGCTGGAATTTCACGCGAGACTTGGAAATTGACAAAGTAGAACGGAACAACGTTGGCTCGTTCTCGCGTAACGCGAACATTTCTGAAAAAAAATGAACGATTTCGCTTTGTAAAATATTTCTTGTAGACGTCGCGACCGATGTTTTTCGTCGCCCTTGTACACGCAATTAGCTGCGAATGTTGCCAGGCCACCCCCTTACATCGGTAAAATGAAATTTCCGCTGCTTTGCTAGACTCGGTTGCGGGTCCGTGCCGAGACGTTTCGCTGGCAGAAATTCACCGTTGGCTCGTTTCGAATTTAATAACCGTCGATAAATATTTGCCTTCTCGTCGCCGCTAGTTGCGTCAAAGTTGACCGCGCTAGAGTTTCCAATCTCGCGTTTGCAATATTGCTGGGGGACTATTCGAATAATCATTCGAACCACGTTCCAAAGCTGCGAATAAACTTTCTATATTACACCAGAGAATAGTTTAAATTAACATATACAAGTTGAACGCGATACTTTCCGACGTACGACTTTGATAACATTTCGATGGAGGTTATTGAATGAACGGGGCAATATTTTCGTAAATATATCAATTACAATATTAAAATTGTGATGGATATTCGGGGATTTATTTGAAAAATCAACAGACTACAAGGACCATTATTGAAATTGAATGAGATCTTAATTTTCCACGTTTCAAAGTGCTTTGTTATTTTCACGACAAAATGTGACATACACCGAATCATTGCATAAGAAATAGAAATAAAACAAAATCCAAAGCTCAAGGAAATTTCAAAATGATTTATCTCGACGCGTCGTTGTTCTATTTTCTTATTCCCCGCTTCGTGGGTCCAAAGCCTGAAGATTCCCGCGATTCGAGCGCGTTAACGAATATAAAATAACGGAGGCAAATGTTTAAAACTAAATACGGGAATCAGAAAACGAAACGCAGTGTTGGCGCGCGCGTTCGAAACGATGAATGGGGGGGTATTAATGAAAAGAACAGAAATCCGCGATTACGTTTCGTTCCGAGCCGCGTCCTCTATTGTTCCGCCCGGAGAAATAATTACGCGAAAGTAATTGCGACGTTTAAATACGAGCAGCGACGAATATGTGCTCGCGAGACGACGATATCGAGAAACTCGATCTCCTTTTGTTAAATATATTGCGTTTAAGAAGGCTTCGGGGTATCGTTGCCCGGTACCTTCATTATTTCGATTCCTTTTGTTTTTATTTTATTTTTTAATTAACGTTTAAACTCTCGTAAATTACTGCCGCGGAACGACTGTATGAATACTAATGGCGGTTCGGCATACTTTTTCTGCGTCGTTAAGTATTCTGATATATCCGCGAAATTTAATTATATTTCGCTAATTGGTTGTCAAAACTAATAAATCGGCTGTCCTAGTTATCGCGCTCTCTTCTTCCGGCGGACGTATTTATTTACGGTGTCCCGACAATTATAAGATCCGTCGATAGATTGTTATTCGTAGTTCCATCGCATGAAATCTCTATTGGTAGTTCCAGGGATGATTTCCATTGTCAGATATTTTAACGTTGGAACAATCGAATGCAGACGAATTTGATCACACAGCGTTCAAACAATCCTCTGTCCAAACTAATGAGTACTCGAATTATTTAAATCACCGTAATACCCGAATATTGGATAACACGAAATAGCTCACCACCAGTATCAGCGTTTCTGTTAAATATTCCAGTGGAAATGATCTTTTACATTCGTTTTGCACGTTTACAGAGAGAGAGTGAATGGTGGTCCACAATAATCATCCTTGTTGCAAAAAATCGCGGATTCTCAACAGTTTCCAATCGTCAGACGTTTTTGCAACGTCGAAATAAGTATGGAATATCGAAATGGGTGGAAAAATTGTAGAGGCAGTCGCATCTTCGGGCTGCAGACTCGTGCGGTTTGGAATTTAATAGAAACTGCGAGGGACGCGAACGACTGGAAATAGGATTCGAGCGCGACCGCGCTTAATCCGCGGCCATTTAAGGCGAAGCGACTCGCCGCGGTGCTCCTCGACTGAAAACAATATACGAGCGGGCTGATTTTCGCGACAGCCTCGGCACGGCTGGATTATGGAGGCATTCTGCCGTGCCGACGATGAAGCGAGATTTATTGTGATTGTTACACGCCGCTGTCAAAAGCTATTTTCGCTCGGGCTGCTCGCCGCGCGCCATAAGTCACGCCGCGCTTTCCTACCCGCTCTACCCCCCGCTCCCTCCCTCGTGGAAATATCGAGCCGGAGAAATATCCCGCGCAAACGCTAAATCTTCTCGCGTAAACGTTCGGCTCCCTCGGACAAATCTCCTCCGCGACCGATTCGAAACGAGCACCCATACACAACCCCCCCAAACGTTCAGAAACTCGGTAACAAAAATTCTCGATCGATAGAAACCTCCTTGTCAGTTTTCAAGAGTCTGTCATTAAAGAAAATCACACAATTTAAGTCGAGTCGAAATTACACTGCGAGTCAGGCTCTTCGTATGGTATGAATGTTTAAGTACTTCGCAGGGGCGCTAAATATTTGAATAAAAGGATAACAAATGCAAGGAGTAATCCCCACAAATGTACTCGACTACTCAAACGAAGAGAAATTCGAAAATATTTTTGTGAAAATAACTCAAAATCGATGCTTATCGATGGTCCAATTTTGGATCGCTAATGAGTCAATTAACCCTTTAACTACTGAAAGTATCTATAGACACTCGGTTGATCAGTTGACTGTGTGCGTTAAACGCCTATGAGCGTTCAATTTGTGCTTGCATGAAAATCGTCCGTAGTCAAAGGGTTAATGGGATTGAATTTTTCACTCTGTGCAGCGTGGTCCGTAATGGTTTAGTATACATTTGTAGGAGGATTTATCGGCAGCGTAGGGCGAGCAGCCGATCGTCGAGCGATCGTTAGGCGATGATTAAACGACCGCCCGCTATTCGCGGCGTTTTTCTGTCAAAACGCGCTCGTACGCGGTAACGGGATCCGTAGCGGGCAACAACGTTAACCCGTTTCCCGCAAACGTTCGAAGCTTTTCGATCGGGGCCGTACGAGCGGAGAAAGATAGAGAGTCGACGACTCGTAGGAGGCAATCGTGGTACGTGGACCGTTAAGAGGGAGAAAAACCGCGCAATCTCGACGGTGGCGGTACAGAGAGATTTTTCCTGGCTTAAAGATTGGCCAATTTCCGACTCATCCTGCCGGCCCAGGAAATTTCTACCGGTCCTTCCGACGATCGAGAACGCTCTGAGCTCCCCTTCGGATCCAGATAACTAAAGATAAAAATAATAATAGGAATCTTATGTCCTCCCCCGTTTGAATAAAACTCGTAATAGTGACAAGATTCCAAATTTGTTTAATCATCGTTGTATTATGATTTATGTACAATCGCCATTAGCGTTTAAAACTTCCCCGAAACGTTCCAAGAAATTCGAGCACGGAATCCGGAATTTGGCCGAAATTTTCGAGACGTCTGGGCGCATTAGGCTCCGGAAGCTTCTGGAGTTTTGCTACTGGGTGTTCGGAAAGTTCGAATCTCCCGTCACCGAGCCACGAAAATTCGGGACGCGAGTATCGTCCGCGGCGAGCGCGTCTTCGTCTAAAAATACGTCGGCGTTCGATTCGAAACGAAAAGAAATTCGACCGGAGCTAGGGTCAAAGGTACCCAACGACTCTTCGAAAGCTTTAGAAAAATTCTAAGGAGGCCAACATCGTCTATAAATTAACCCTCTGAAGGGATAACAAATTCGGATGCACCCTCTAAGGAAACACAACGATATTATTGTTTTGAAATGAAAAAAGATATGTTTGCTATCTATTTCATAAGAAAATGTACTTGAATTGGTAGTAGATCGAAGAAAAATCTTCTAGTCCAAAGGGTTAACTTAAATCGTATTCTTTTTATTCCCAATCCACTGTTCCTAATCCCCCAGAATTTTAAAATTTTTATTCCTTGTTTCCAGCAAATATTTACTTTGTTTTTAAGCTGTTAAATAATTTTCGCAGCTGAGCGATATTTCGTATCAACGGACAGCGTCGGAACGGACAAAAGACGCGGGGGTGGTACGGTCGGAGAGCGTAGAACGAGAAACAGCCGCGTTGCGTCTGAAAACGACGTCTGCTTTAGGGGAATTAATGACCCCGAGGATTTTTACGAGTTTTCGCGGTGACGCATCGCCGGTTGCACACGGCTGCACGCCGCTTAACGGGGCGCCGTGCTCCGCAATCTGACCCAAATCTGGAAGCGCGAAGAGAAGAGAGGAGACCGGCTCTCGTCTTGTCCCAGATGCTGGTCTCATCTACCAAATGAAGCAAAACGCCGGGTGCCAGTCAGAGAAACTATTGGGACGGTTCCCCCGGCACCGGCGATGGGTTACAAATGATCTCGTTGAAGAGGAGCGCGCGATCGAGCGTGTGCACGCGAGAACGAGCACGCCGCTCGCACGGAAGATCGATAACGAGTCCCAGAATGCACGCCTGCATTCTCTCGGCGTCTTCCGCTGATAGGACATTATTCAAATACAATTTCAACCGTTCCTTTTATACCCAACCCCCAGCCCCTCTCTCTCTCTCCCTTCCTCTCACGCTATCTCTCTATCTATCTTTCACGGCGCGCACCCGGAGCTTTCAAACTTTGCCCGCGAATCTAATGCACCTTCTTCCTCGTGAATTTTAATTAACGTTCTGTTGAAGTTCCGCGATATCGTTTGCCCGGAGTTACAACGAAATTTCGTTCCCCCGCTTCTTTGCTCCCGTGGCGATCAACTTCCGACGACGACTCGCGACTCTGTCCCCGTATCACGCTAATAAGAGTAATGATAATGATAATGACAGTGAGGAGATTACGCGTTGGCAAAAGTAAGTGGGAAAAACTGAAACCAGGTTCGCGAAGTCTAACGTTTCCAACCGAATTACGTATTCGATAGACGTTCAATTTTCTATACCGTTATCGAGTCTGATTATTCACGGGGTAACAGGGTTTCTTGAGTTTGTAGATTATTGTGTTACCGATCTTCGTAAATGGCTTTTCGTCTTCGCGAAATACTCGAACTTGGTTGCAAAGTGACGGCCTCGCGTCTGACTAAGAACGTCCGTATCTACTGTCTGGTACTTTGCAACGTTGGAACCACGATTCTTACTACATCTATAATTTTTATTAATATTTGTAGGAGATGAGCGAATGGCTGAGTGAACTGAATGTGTCGACTCTGATTGAATGGTTGAACGTACGAGTGCAATGACCTTAGAGACGGAACGTTTGGAATGTTTGGCGCAATTCGTGCACGTGAATAAAAAGGGCAGATTTTATATTTCTGATCCTACATATTTCTAATTTTTTATTCTGAATTCTAAGAAATGGATTCACGGACATTTAAGCATACGTAGGGGTTAACGAATGACGAAACACTGTGATGTTTCAGGTTCATTAACGATCGATCAAGCAACTCGCCGCTGGATGAATATAAATATCAAAACGGCCCAATCGGGAAGAGTATCCGGGTTAATATACGATCCGATTACGATGACGCATTACCGGGGGGCGTCGCGCATTAATTACCAAATCGGTCTTCACGTATGCTATACGCAATTAATTGTATTTTCGAGGGGTCGGTGGCTTCGCGTCGCTTTAAACCGAATAAATCAACCCCTGGATCCTGATAAGCACCCCCGCCTTTGTATCCCACCCCTCTGCGGAACGTCGCGCGGCCACCGTGTCGGGGGGAGGGGTAAAAAGTTCCAGTCAGTCATAAATCAATCCCGGCGCGATTTACTTTCTTGGAACGGCGCCAGGCAAACGATGGAACCGGGAATCCTCCCCCGTGGCCGAACGATTTTCTTTCGTTCCTCGTCGGTTCCTCCGAGGCAGCGCTAATCCCTTATCCGTCATTTCGTCGCAGCGCGTGCAGACCGGAAGGAGGGATCCACGACAGAACGTATTATCGGAATAATCGAGTAACGTCGGATTAAGCTACGGAATTTCGAGGTAGACACGGGGGTTGGAGGGGTACCAGGGGGGGTACGTTTCGCGCTACTTACGCGGGGAAGTTCGCGTCGCCGAGCAAAGATGTAAATCGCGTCTGCGCTAATATGAATTTCAGATCGACGTTAATAAGAAAGACGACGGCGCTCGCTGCTCGACGCTCGACGCTCGCCGCTCGCCGGTCGTCGGGACGGATATTTCTATGAAGCATTAAGCCGACGGAGCCCGCCAACCAGTTCCCTTCTCACCGGGCTTTGGAAAATTATTGCGCCAACTTTTGCTTCTCGCTCCGAAATAAAGTTCGTCTGTCCCTTCTACGCCCCCCTCGGTCCCCCCTGCGCTCCCTCCACCCTCGCGCGGACTGATTCGATGCGACTCCGTCACGCGAAACGGTGCCGCGACACGGAAAAACGATGGACAGGAATTCCATTTCGAGCCAACCCCTCGAACGATAAATATTAAGGTCCTCCAGGATCCTAGGATTCGCGACATTTTTAATCTCTGCTCTCTGTCAACTATAGCGATGGTTCGTGACACGTTGAATGCCAAACTGAAACCGTAAAATTTTTTATGAGACCAAAACCTTTGACTTTGTACAATTGTAAATTATATAAATTAAAATTTGTATCGGCGCTCGTTTTCGTAACCTAGAATTAATTGCTTTGGTTGCATAGTTAAAAATCCTGTCACCCATATGTGCATGATGTGGCAGTCAAAGTGTTAAAACGTTGGTGGATCTCTTCTACAAATATTCTCCGCTAAATATTACATTACATCTCAACACGTTCACTGCCACGTCAAAATTTGATAATATTCTGGGAGACTAAAATTGTTATTTTCTTTACTGATATTCACTTCGACAACTCGACTTGAGAATTCAATTTTCTAGGTCTATAGTGGAAAATCCTGTCACCCATACATGAGTGACAGTCAAAGTGCTAAAGTTTGCAGAGCATTATTTTAAAGTATTTTTCATCGTTCCTTATACAAATTCGTGGACCTCCTCAAACCTGTCTGTAGACTCAATTTCTATTCAAACTGACATATGTATGTACTGTATCTAGGACCATTTCGCTAAAAATTTTATATACACAATTTACATTTACCTAAATTAATCAAAACGTGTGGAATATAAATTTATAAACGTGTCATAATAATAGTAACGAAAGAGCAATGTATAACACTGGTTTTCCAATGAAATTACCACCGATATTCGACGATACAAAAGAAGATATCGTCCGGAACAGAGCCTGAGAGAATTACAGAATTAAATATTACGAAATTATGAATCGCGAACGGTCAAAACCTCGGATAAGAATTGTTAGACCTCCGAGAACTTTTAATTACACCAAGTTTGTATTACCGGAACACCGTGGAACGCTTCAATCGTGCGAATTACGAATTATTGGAATTTTTTTTTGTGGACTTTAAATTAGTTGGATATTTATTATCGGTGTTTGGATTACTGTGCTTCGATTCGCGTTTGTGCGCCCTTTGTTTCGTTTCGTTATGGTCGTTAATAAATTCTTTTGCTCTCGCACGAAAATATTTAATTGCTAAAATAATCGGTACCGAACAATTTTACGACCGAAACGTTTACCAAACGTGAAATTATTCGTTCAATATTTATATTTCTCTACGTTTTTAATCATTTCAAGATAAAACGTTCGAGAGGGTGGCTTAATACTAGCAAATATTTATCTTTGCAAGATAAAGAACAACCATGAAAATTGCTAAATCTATAAATCTTTCAAAGCAGCGTATATTTTTTTATTCTCTTCAGACATGTCCGTACGACTTCGTTTAAAGTTGAAAGAAGAGTCAAAGAAATTATTAATCCCCTGCCAGTTTTTCTGAAGTAAAAGTTTCACTTGGAACAGAATTTTTCACGAACATACACGTAACGTACAAAATGTTAAAATTAAAACTAAGTGGAAATATTTAAATGAAAATTTTAGAAACGTTCTCAAAGTATGATATCATTTTCACGAATCTATTATTCGTCGTCGAATTTGTGCGAGGATATATAGACGGATAGTTTTTCCCTCGACTTTTTCCAGTAATTTGAGAACGAAAGTGTATTGCAAGAACTGCTCCGGTGTATTTGTTCGACGAGTAATCTCTTTAGTTCCGCGTGTAAATAGGCATCGGAGACAGGGAGAAGAAGCGAAGTCGCCACGATAACGAGGAACGGTTCGTCTGAACCTGTGCAGAGCACGAAAGGGAGTCGTCGCCTTGTTTGCCGATGCTAGTAATCTGGCAAAGAGACTATTGTTGACAGAGAATTCGCGTAGTTGGATCGAGAAAGGAGAAGTGGTTGTCGTAAGTGTCTCGAAAGAGACGACACAACGGGACTGACGGTGTTCGTTATAAAAAAAAATTCCCATTCGATGGATTATCGTATTCCGTTGCTTATTATTATGTGAAGACACCCCTACAGTCAAATATTCCCAACCCTCGTTAAATATTTCAGAAGACTAAAATATCTCTCTGAATTCTTCCTCGAACCAAAATTAATAGATTCGTAGATATTGGGAATTATTGGCAAATTTAATTCGATAATTAATGGTTCGAAATTCAATTTCGTGTATGCTTAAATATGTATGAAATTAAATTGATGGTAATAAAGATCGAGAAGATACGAAATTTTGCGGTGATCAGATGCAAAAAGAAAGGGGTTAAAAAATAAATCGAAAATGTGGAATGAATTACTTGCGTGCAATTGTCTGTCCATTGCTCGCTGTTTCTACTTGCGCCGATCTCCAAAGCTACGTTCTACCGAGCGTGTAGATCAATTTTCGAAGTCGATCGAGGACACTATAATCCTTTCTAGCGTTCCAATTCCCTCCGGTTCAAACGAAAATCTCATTAATATATTCTAATAATACGTCTGTATTGCACGATTTCAATTACTCGCCGAGATGCAATTGCAGCGCTGAAATATTATTAATAAATCGCTCGACGTTAGAACGAATCTCGCGAAAAAATTCCAGTAGCGTCTTCGAGGGTGTAGTGATTTAGTGGGAAAATTTTAAGTTCGATACGTCGCATAGTTTCGTCGTAAATAAATCGTAAATATCGTCCTTTGTGGGATTCGAAACCCCAGAAAACCCTCTTAAGGGCGTCCAGCAGCGATTCGACGAGAACGCAGGGGATGGGCGGCCCTTTGATCGTCGCGGCTGCGAAAGCAGAGGTGGGCAGAAAGCGACGAAAACAGGGTCGCCGTAATTTCAGCAAGTATGTGCAATCCGGACACGGCGACAACAGGATTGCCTTTGGCAGCGTCCAGGGCCTGAGGTTAATTTCGACGCGGCACCCCCAATCCTTGCCGAGGAGAAATTGGTCTACGCCGTCGAGAGTACTTTCGCGCTTTCTCGTTGAATAATTATGGAAACGGAACATTCGGTCCCGCGCGTTCGCCTACTCGACGACCGAAAACGAATACCCGGAAGCCCCTTCGATTACGATGGAAATTTCCAGTCTTACGAAACCGCTGAAAATACCAAGTACCACCCGTACTTTCAGGAACGAAACCACCCTTGATGGGTGGAAGATGGGGGATGGTTAACAAACTCTTATAAAAAAAATGCATTTGATTTGAGGGGTATAATTTACACGGTCACTCGATTTTAAAGGATGGTAGTTTTCAGTAGAATCCCTGGTTCTAACTTATCCTTCGATCCTAACCTATAGAATTTCACCAAAATGGCGGAGGGAACAACGTGACAGGCGAGCTGAGGATCTCGCGCGAATGAAAAGCCTTTCTTCGCGATCTATAAATAGGATTCGTCAGCGACGCTTGGACAAAACGATCGTCGATGATCCAACGACCCAGAAATCGACGTCTGGCCAGGACGGAACACCGCGTCCCTGGGAGAAAAAAAACGACTCGCGCCACGATAATAGGAATGACGGCCGACCCACTTACTCCGATAGTCCTATTCCAGGCTCGACGCTTAATATCGACGATAAATAAGCATTACGTCGCCATACTTCGCGCATATTTACGAGAGACCGTAATCCCGCGTCCTTCGTTCTCCTCTTCGTCACGTGTCCGCGCGTGCACGTACACATCGCGAAATTAGAGAACAAATTTCAACGTTAACGGGACGCGAATGTCTCGTTCCCTGCGAACAATGAAATCTATGCAAATCCATCTTTTTTTTTTAGATCGTGTTCCACCTGTATATTCATTATTCAGAGATCTTCAGCCACTCGTATTTTAATTTCGACAACTCGTAAACATCGAATAGTGCAAAAATTGCGACGATCAGGATGTCTTTCCACCGAGTTATCAGAACGCTTTATAACGGAATAAAGTTTCTTTATGCGAGGTTATGTTCTCGAGAAACTCGACTTTAATTATCCGTCAAGTGCACGTGTATGCTCGAGAGCCAAAGGCGCTTCCTTCCGTCCGGATGGAATTAAAGTTTGTCGATCAGAATTTTTGGCAAAGGTTTATCTCGGTGCTCGTGTAGATTTAGGATCGCGTAAATTAACAGCTAATAGCATCACCGATCGCGGAAACGTATTTTACATTACTCGTGGGGCGCGTATTCCGAATAAGCCCTTCGAGCAGGATCGTCGAAAGTTGTATACAAACAGTATATCCTGGTTTCGAGTACTTCGAATCCTCCAGGATTTCCTCAATTCCCCATTAGAGAACAGATCTACCGTTACGCGTGAAATGGTTAACGAGAATATCCCTGGATGGAACTTAGATTTACCGTTTGGGGTCCTCGAGAAAGATTACTTCGTTGGAAGGATACGCAGGATATCGCGTTAATTAACCACCGAATAACGTTACTATCGCGAAAACGGATTCTACAGAATCCAGAACATCGCTCGTAGGCAACTCGAAAGTAGCTAAAAAAACGGTAGTTCCCCGTTTCGACGTACTATGCTCGGGCTAACGAAATATAAACGGTGTTTGGCAACCGATCTTGAGTCAACAAGATCATAACATTCTATTTAGTAACGGTGCATATAAGTTAACGCATAAATCGCCGGCACTAAAACTTCTCGTCGCAGATAAAATCAATTTGCAAAAACTACATCGATAAAAAAAAAGAGAGGACTTGCGCCAATTTCGCAATTCTATTTGGCAACTGAAATCAACACGATCGTAAACTCTCGTGTGTCGCTTGCACCGAGACCTCGTCGCAGATAAAATCAGCGTATTTCCTAAACACTGCTCGCAAAAAGTCTATGATACACTTACACCAGTTTCATAATGACCGATCGGCGGCCGGTAGCGGGAACTCGTTAAGCGTTCACGAGCGTCGCGACGCGAGCACTCGCGTGACGTTTTCGACAGGTGTGCGCGGGCGCGGGGCTATTTTAACCCGCGCCTTTAATTAAAGCGAATCGAAAACTATCCGGGCGACGGTAACGAGCCCCGTAGATCGCGATCGATGGTGGATTTAGCCGGTTTCTACGCCGGGGACAATATCTCGGGGCCTCGGAAATCCGCGTCGAGACAGCCGAGACGAAAAAGTCCGGGGTTTACGAGCGCAGAAGGAGATAGCGACAGGCAAACGCGACAATTTTAGACGGCCGTTGAAAAGCCGCGGCCCCGCGATCTACGCGGCGAAACAACGCGCCGGGGCAAATCGAGCATGCACGAAACGTTTAGGCGGCACGCAGAGCGATAAGCAATTAACCGCGCGACCGAAACTATCCGGTCGCGGCGTTAATTACACCGAAAGGCGAACGCCACCGACGGATAAACGATATGCAACGGGTGTTGCATCGCGAACCCCTCGACAAAATGCCTATACGCTCGCAGCCACTCGCGAAATTCACCGTGTACACGCGAACTGCTCCTAACTCGACGCGATTTACGATCCTACAAAGGGTCGATCCTGACCCCTATTCCGTCTCGTTAAGGGGAGAGTCTCGTGCGAGACCTTAAAAATATCAATTTTTTTTTAGAGAGAGTATATATATTTAAGAATGTACCGTTCAATTTTGAGAGATAAATGGAGATCTATATGGAGCTGATATCGATGAATATGATCTAGCAGACTAGATTAGAGACCTAACCAGACCTAACCAAGACCTAACCCAGACCTAACCCAGATCTAACCCAGTCCTAACCCAGACATCCGCATACTAACAGTTCTCGTCCGTACAAAAATCAAATTGTTATAACGAGTTGATCATATCTTTTTTATTAAAAAGTTGCAAAAGAAACGACGAAATTTTGCAATTTTTACTTTAAGCTTTCACCATTTTGTCAATTTATATAACTGTAACAATTGATAACTGTAAACCTACCGAATAAAAATCTTTTTGATTTTTTTGATTTGGTCAACCCTGAAAGCTGCAATCACCTGTGTCTAAACAGATGTTTACTGCAGACGCGATAGCTACATTAAAAGTTAATAAAAATGAATAAAAAAATTATCTTGTATTCCCAAAGGATAGCTAAGTAAACTGCAAAGAAGAATCATAACATCAGATTGTACATTTCCTTAAAAAAAATTAAGAAAAATGGTTCAATTTTCTATCATTTACATGAGACTATTTTATATCGATTTTCTATCGTTCGATTCGAGAAATTGGATCCTGCAAGTTACGAGGGCTGCAACTTGTGCACGAATCGTATAAATATACGATGAATAATACGAATCATACTGCTCGTAAGGAAACGCTGTAATTCTGCGAATAAATCGTAAATAGTTCGTAAACTTATGCTATACTGTGATATGGAGCAGTGAAAAAGATATCGAGAAAAGTTATCCGAGGATACGTCGAAGATCACTTGAAAAAGTTATCGACAAGCTAATATGCTCGACAAGATGCATCGAATGCAATAAAAAATCTTACCCTTCCCGGTATAAAATTGCCTGTGGAAAGGTCGTTCGCGAATCGGGGGGGAAAAAGAACGCGCGTCTGGAATGGAACGCGGCTATTCTTGCCGTTCATTGTCTACTCGAAAGAACCATAGATCGACAAGATGTCGCTGCGGGGACAATTGCGAACGTTTACAGGCCGTTTAATGGAAGAACACTGAGAAAGAATAACCGACGCGAGTCGCACGGCATCGAGGGAATCGCTACGCGCCTGTAAAAGGCAACCAAGTTATCGGGCGTGCATCGGCGCTTTTATCGTCCGATCGATGGTTTGTTCGTGAAATAATTCTTTTATGTTTCCCCGGGATTAGAAAGCTTTGATGTTTGTTTTTTTCCTCTCAAAACTTGTAACCGTGATACAAGGCAAATAAACAAAAGACACGAAAGTTAAATTTAATTTATCCGTGTCGAACGATTACAACGAAATATCACTATACAATTCGACCGATTAAATGTACAAAACGATACATCGATAATCAAAAGCGCAATTCGGCATGCAGCAAACCGATAAAGAGTTTAATACCGTTTCCAAACAAATAACGATATCGAAGGTAAATCGACGAAATAAACTGCTGAAAAAACGTTTTACTTTTGTGTGTCCTCGATCGTCGAATTAATACGAACACCGAAATACGGGTAATGCGCATCGAAACGCGAGTTAAAACAATCAAGTACACGCGTACTCGACAAATACCGGAAATCGTTTTCCCTCAAAAACGAAGCTTCGTTTGAAATAATTTTGTACCGTATTTACGACTCGTTATATCATTGTTGGAATCGTATCGCCAGTTATTACCGCGCGATCGAACACTCTGTATAATCGAAGGAATTCCTAACGAACGTATAGACATAGCTGCGTTCCACGATCCAACTGTAATTCCATGTTCGATGACAGTAGACCAGATCCGTCTTTCGTGTGTGTTTCGTTCGATTATGGATCCGATCCTACGCGCATACAACGATTAAAGTGATTTTTGACTGATTCAAAATTAGACCAAGATCACTCGTGAATTACAAATCAGTTTCTTCGACGACAAAGACTGTTTGTTCTTCTTTCGCTTTAGTATTTTTCAGACAAGTTGTAGTAATCTATAATTAATCGTTTACGTTTGATCCACGCGGAGTGGTGTCCTTTTCAGGTCGATAACAACGCGAAATGCTCGATCGCGTAAAAACTTACGCGGCATATTATATGAACAAGTGACGTCAGACAACGCGAGTCGATTTGCATGCGGATTTGCATATTGTGGATAAGAAGGAGAATAAAAGGAGAAAAAGTCGTCCAACCGTAAAATAAATACTGCAGTTCTGAATTCTAAGAATACTTCTGTCGAACGTACTATTCCGTCAAAAACATGAGATCATCTCCCGGGGACGAAGATTAGAATAAAATACTATTTGCACGCGTTATTCGACGTTCCGTCGAGCACGTGAATTTATGCATCACGTATCGCCGGGAACATAAAACGCGAAATGGAAGAAGATTCGTCGATCGGTTAAACAGGATTTCGCGATCCCGTAGATCGTATTTCAGACCTCCTTCGAAAGGTAGGATGACTCATGTTTTTGATAGAGCAGTACGCCCAACTATCTTTATAATTTAAAACTACAGTTTTTATTTTACGGTTGGACGACTTCTTTCGCGTTATCCTCTTTCCTCGCCATAATATGCAAATCTATATGCAAATCGACTTGTGTTTTGTCTGACGTCACTTGTTCGAATAATACGATACGTATATTTCTACGACCATATTATTAGCCACGAAGAGGACGTTACTCGAGAAAAAAAGATTCTAATAGTTGATTTAATAAACGAAACGTTCTCCAAAATGTCCGCCCCGGGGGGGAAGCGTCGACGCGTCGCGAAGCAAAGACTCGTTAAAGCTGATGTCACGTCGAACGAGACGATAAATTAACGTCGCGGGATCGCGTCATCCCGACGACGGAGCGTAACACGGCGTCGTCGACATCGAAAAACGACGCATCGCGCGAAATAACAGTCGTCCTTCTCGCGACAAAAGCGGCGGCGGTCGGCGCAATACGGGTGACCGTAGCTATAGAAAAGTAAGTTGCGCAGAACGATCGACGACACTTGCCGGATGTAACGTTCCAGGCACGCCGAACGGCCATGAGACCATCGCGGCTGAGCAACGAGGTTGGAATCGACGAACGCACCCACACGGGTGCCACCCACAATCGCCGCGGATGCGTTCGCCGACTCCCAGGAGCGATCTACTGTGCACCGCGACACCGGTGAACCTCCACACCCACTCACGCGCCATTCCATTTTCTCTATCTGGTCTCCTTTGACAAAGAAATCCTCCTACCGAACCGAACACGCTCCGATAAAAATGTCCGCCTCGAGCTTATCGCGTGAACGCCGATAATCGGCCGAAATAGATTCCTCCACTGACGATTTACGCAAACTTTGGCTATTATACCCACCAACACATTCTGGGGAATACTTTCACGATGCTTGGTAGCTGGAAAATATTTCTGCAGCGTCCTCAGAGCTCCAACGATACTGATGTGGAGCTTAATAGCTCGATAATACCTCTGTGCTGGTCTTAACCCTTTGCATCAGTTTTTATCTCAGGAGCTCGACATTTTTTCTAGTTCAAACCAATGGAAATTGTTTCAAGAGATATCATACCTGATCTCGTGTCCGAATATCATTGAAAAGTTTAGATTTAACGTTCCCTTCAGAATACTACGTCACACAGAGCACTATGGCTTCTGTAACCCTTGTTTGATCAGTTCCATCATACCTCTCATATTTCGTATCTTTCAATTTTGTACCTCGATATATCTTTGGTATTAACGTGTATTTAATCCCGTGAATAAGTAAATAAATAATTGACAATTCGAATGATACGTCGAGGTGTTTGGATACTGGATAAACAAATAAATAGACGAGTCCCCCAGCTCGTGACCTGCTGTGTACGGAAGCTCGTCGTTTCTCGCGAAATCCCTGGGACCATCGAGCCCGCTCGAGCGTAACACACCTGGAGGAATTTCGACGTCGTCGTGCAGAGGGCGAGGGGGAGGGGGTAGGGGTGGGGGGGGGGGGCGATGCACCGCGGCGCGTCTTATGCAGGCGACGGTAGCCCCCGCGCGCCTCTGCACCGGACGTAATTTAGTAAATACCCGGTCTCTCCTCTACGAGGCTGTATTACGCACGTACACGAGGCTGGGTCTGGCTCCATAAAGCGCGATGGACCCCACCCGATGCGAGAGGCTCGATCGAGCGTGTCCTGGCATTATTGCGATCGTCGTGCCACGTCGGACACGATGCCCTCGCTTGCTCTACCCGATTCTCTCGCTCCATCCGCTCTCTTTTTCCCTCCCTGTCCACCCCCTTTGGCCCCCGCGATTCCGGCCACCGGGGTCCCCGCGAACTTCTGCACGCTCGGTTTCTTCGACGCCGACGTTTCCAAGAAAGGGAAACTGCGACTCCGGGGACGCGATCGATCCCCGGGCTGTCTGGATCGTCGCGGGCCACCGAGCCCGAACGCTAGCGCCCGGATAAGTGGAAGAATTTCACCCCGGACCGGTGAAACGAAATCCTCCGCGCCCACTGTACACCGATTTAAATATCTGTATTAGTCGAGGGTCGCTGTATAATTTAGTCAGAATTTCTGTCTACCAGGCTTGGAAAAATCTGAATAAATTAGCTCCTATTGGATATTACATTTGTATTTCGTAATATATGTATAAGTGGGCCGAGATCTAGCGTACCTTGCGTCGAGTCGTATCCTCGTTCTTTTGTTTTAAACTCTCTACTGCGTAGTATTCTGGAAGAAATCGAGCACGTGTTGCGGTGAAATGAAGAAAGTATGTTTAAGTATAAGATAATTAATAAATATATTGAAAAAGGTACAGCACATGATAACAATAAAAAAAGTTCATATAAATGTACGTCCTCTTGGTATAATACGTATGGTACGTACATGTGCGTATGTTGGTGTAATTATTTCGAAAAATATTAATGAACAAACTGTACTTTTATAGTGATTTTATTTCTTCACCAATTTCTAATACCAAGTACCGTCGAGAGCGCAAAGAAATAATTCGTCTCAGATGCAAAGAATAATTGGGGTTACGGTGGGGGGTCAAGGGTCGCGTTCCACGGTGAGTCGTACGAGACTGCGGTAGGAAAAATGACTCATGAGAAAACATTCTTAGACCAAAGTAAAGTCTCGCGTGTCCCCGCGTACCCATTCATTAATGACTCCGATAACAATGAGGGGGCTAGTTATTCCGAGTCCAAATACCACCTGTTAGTAGCGCGCCAGGGGGTCGAACTCGCGAGTAATCGTAGGATTCAAGAGGTTATAGACTGCTAGATTGTAGGCTGTAATCAGATATTATCCCCGGAGTATATTTATCAACATTCCTAAAAATAACGTGGAATAAATTCGCCGCCGGTCGGATAAGAAGCGTTACTTGAAAGCGACGCGATCACCGAACGAATCCCACCGCCTCGAAACAAGTAACGGAACAGAAATCACCAATAGGACCGGCATTTTCCGGCCTGCTAACGAGTTCGAGCGGCGATCGATCGAATTCGCGTATTGTCGGTCCCGACATGTCTAATTAAAACCGCTCATTATACCGGTCGGCTCTTCGGGGGATCGAACGAACGCTGTCGATGGATGGCGAACGCATTAAAAGAAAAAAAAAGGAAAAAAAAAAATAAAGATTCGTCGTATTGCGACCGCGTAATTAAATTACGCAGTTGACGCCGGGTCATCAAGAGAGCATTCACTGTTCGGCCCCGGAGCGAATAAATGGCGGCGCGCGCGCGGTCTACGCGCGTTTTATCGAGCAGCCGCGAATATATTACCGCGCGAACGTTTGTTGATTGAAACGCGGAACGATTTCGAGCTGTACGCCGCCCGCTGGCTCGCATTTTTGCCCCTCCCCACACACACCCACAGGCCAAATTAACAATCACGCTCGTGACATTTCCGAAATCACGGAAGCCCCCGATGCCATTCCTCTTTTTTCCATTTAATGCCCGTGTTCGGAACACGCTGTCCTACCGAACAATACCGCCTCGTTTCGTGCACCGATTTACGTTACGGATACTTGCAACGAAATCACCCCGTATCGCGAACAAAATGTCTCCGTCGTCTCTATTTTATACGCTCTTGTTATCGAAGAAAATTCGAAGAACCAATGGTCATCTGTCGGGGGCAGAATTTCGGTCAACCAACGCGACACTATAGTACAGTTCTCCGTTGTCTGTTCACGAAAATTATTCGCGCGTAGAATTTATACGTCCAGTTTTTCGTAAGTATCGTCTCAATTACCGTGAAGGTTCATTTCTAAATGAACAAACGGACAAAAAGGTGTACCAGGAGGACGGGGGGACGCGAGAACGCAACGGAGCGACCCGGAGAACCCAGGCGCTTTTTACTCGAGCCGACCGCAGTAGACGGTGAGACTGGGCAAACAGCAGCAGCAGCAGCATCAACAGCAACACGCACAGACACCGAGCCACGAACAGGGTGCAACTCCAAACCAAAGAGATTTATCCTTTAGCGCGAACGACCGAGGCGAGAAGCAACAAGAGAAAATCACGGTGTCGTTTGTTCTCTTCGGGGATTCTCGTTAGACGGAGGGTGTTCGTTCGGAGTTCAGAACACGTTGCGGGAACGAAAGGTCTTTCTGACCGCTCCCGAGCCAGGGAACCATCGTCGGGGAAAGCCCTCGTGTACTTAGGCCGGCCCGTCTCTGACGTCGCCAGATATCGTGCCCGAAAGCACGCCGCTGTAACGATGGAACCCATTATTTATCCATCCCCCAGCCACCGGGGGATTCCCCGGGGATACACCGATGTACGTGCCCTAATCGTGGCGGTGGAGTACATAGAGTGTACCCTGACACCTAAGACCCACTACAATCGCAAGTGAAATAAAAAAGTCTCGTACAAGTATAGAGGATACTCGGTAATTCGTACTAGAAGTTGAGTCGAACGAAATTGCGTGGAAGGCCTTGGTTTCGAGAAAAAATCACTCAAATCGAGATCTTGCTTGAAATTGAACCTTGCATATCGGATTCGTTTTAGCAAAAAAGTGTTGAATCTTTTATAAATGCAATCCGGATCAGACCGTAACACTTATCGAGAGGAGGATTGAAATTTGATCGTTCTTCGAGGAGAGCTATCGAATTCGAATTCGTTCGCACCGAGATTCTCGTGTCTTTCCATAGGAAAGAGGTTCGTCTCTGTTTCTAGAGCCCGTCCCGTATATTTAGGTGAGAATTTTTCCGTCGTTTTTGCGTTTCCAATCCAGCACCGAAGTGGGTCCCGGCGCGTTGCACGGAGCGTGTCTGTACCGGTGCCCCGGAGCAAAAGTATCGACCTTTGAATTCGGAGTGGAACAAAGCTGGAAGGCAGCCCCTCAAACGCCACGAAAAAGGACAACAAAGGGACCAGATACCGGAGAAAGGCTTTCGAATAAACGGAGTCGAAACGGTCTGGCCTGTCGTGGCACGAGGAGGTGGAGGAGGGAAAATAGAAACGCGAGATTGTTTCCTTTCACGGGGCAGAGGAGACCGCGAGCGCGCGCGCACCCCACCCACGATTCCTCGACTTAATCGATTTCCCTTTACGTTTTTAACTGCCGGCGGAATGACACTTTCCGTACCATTCGTCTAATTTTACGGCCAAATACCGATTACGTTGTTTGAGTGTGATAGGAAACAAAAATAGGGTATTCCCCGCATTCGAGCGACTGTCTTACTTGAAAGCGGGGTAGGTATTCCTAGTCGATTATTTAATTTTTTATAAATACCGACCATGTTATTAGAGCGTGTTAGAAAATTCGATATTCCCCGCTTTCAAGCGACTGTTTTACTTCAAAGCGACTATTTTGCTTGAAAGCGGGGTAGTCGTTTCTATTCCCAGACGATAAGACTAAAATTGACAATAATTGACAATAGGGCGAATCTCGTCGATTTCATTTGTCAAGGTTTACATTGCAAAAAATTTTACATTCGCATAGAACCGACGATTTAAAATATTTTTTTGGCATTTGGCTTGCGTTTAGGTTAAATTTTGACAGTATTTGGATTAGATAATAACTCGACTAAAATTTTCCGACATCGAAACCGAGCCGTTCGCTGCACGAGCGAGCGGAATTTCACTTTGGACTTCCCCCCCTCCCCCCCGTCCCTCTTGTCCAATACTTCGTAATTTGGCCAGGTCGGCGCCGTTTCTGCGCGCAAGAGCAGAATACATTTCGGCAATGAAACGACGCGGCCGACAGGACGATGCTCAGCGATCGTTTACATTGCGTTCACGTCCCTTTCGTTTCGTTCTTTCGTGGAAGTTCCGAAAGACTTTTGTCCTCCGCTTATTGCTCGCGACATCGTTTCTCCTCGCTGTCCGGCACAAGTTGCGATTCGGGGAAAGAAACAGCGGGATTCGATTTTCGAAGTGGTTCGACCAATTCGAGCGATCGAGGTTTACATACCGAACAACTTTTTAGCGATCCCAAAGACGCTGATTAAAAGCTCAAATACGATTCGTTTCGTTTCGCAATTTTAAATAATAATATTTTAGTTCTCACGATTACGTCTATGATACACCAACAAAACTCACCGTGTTTCTGGCTGGATAGTTTGTCAATTTCGGTAGTTTGCGATACCAGTTGGAAACAATCGGATGATCTCGCAGGTTCCGGGTGTGTTACAAGCGTCTTCGATGAATTACAAGCGCGGACTGGTCCGGGCGCAGTCAGGGCGAACTAATCAGCATCGAAAACGCGTACCAATTGCTTTCGCGGAGCTAACTTCGGAGCCAATCGTCCCCTAGTTCCGCGATCTATCGGCCGGAGTCTTCGGCCGTTGCTCGATCTCACCTTGTTACAAGGGGCTCGCGGAACGGGCCAGATATACATATAGATCCCTATCGCGATCGTGCCGCGCCAGGTAACTAGATTACGCGATACCACTTTCGCGCCGCGTAAATTGCCGCCCGTGCACCATTCCGGATCCGGAGACTAATCTGGCTCCACCTGGACAAGACCAATCCGTTTTGTCTAATCGAGCCACTGGAAACCGGGCGACCAATAATTTAATACCATAACTTCGATCAACCCTTTGCAAACGGACCCCTTTTTCGATCCTTCGGAGTCGAGAAGCTCTTTTAATTAATAATAATAGCGGAGCTTCGCATAATTATCGGAATTCTAAAATTAAATCGATAACCTTCCACTTAGAGACGAATAATAAAATTCAGATTCGAGTACTTGAATAATTTAAGATTATAACTTTAGTTCATCCTATACGATCGTACATTCTGGAGAACAGCGTTATGTGATAATATTTTTTTAATCTCGACATCGATAGAAAACAAACGTTTGTCAAATTAAATATTAAATTTGAGAGAAAATTGCAATTTTAGGGGCAGATTGTTTAAATGATCGATCTCTCAATGGGAATGTGTCGCTCAACATCGACGATTCGGTCGACTCGAGCGTCGAGGAGGGATCCGGCGGAAGGCGTCGTATCGATTACGAAATTTCTTCGTTTTAATCTTTGCTTTTCGCGTCACGTTGGCCGTGACACCGCGGAGAGCGTGGGCGCGCGCGGCAAAGTGCAAATCGTCCGATAAGATCGCCGACAAACCATGAACTCCACCTTCCGGTTACCTGTCCCGACGTCAACGATAAGATATCGGTCTTAGATAATTCTCTCATCGTACAATCGCCGCTTCGGCATACCAAAGCGGTTCTCGATTTCTCGGTATAGCGGTTCTCCTTCTCAGGGCCGCTTAGGTCGCGTGGGCAGACCGGGCATCCGCCTGGACGAGGCGCCACCTTGGCTATCGCTTTTATTTCATTCCTAATACCCAATTTACTCGCCTAAACATTCCCACCAAAACCAACTTTTCATCTTTTATTCTTTATTACCTGTCAACCATATTTTTTCAACTCCCTCTCCATAGAATTAAATTCCAAATCGTTCCTCGAATATGTACTATTTAATTTATTTTTATTGGATATTATGGGATATATACGACATTCGTATAACGACAAATATTTATTAGTAGACTGCGGATGTTTATGCATTTATGGGAAATTTTAATTCTCAAGAAACTACAGAATGCACTTAATGTGCAAAAATATAAGAAATACTTAAAGTAAGATACTGAATTATTATATTTAAGGGTTGAGACAATCATCCACAAAGCTCCCATTTTATTAATTCTATTAATAAAAATATGAATTTATTAGCAAACACGCCTCGCTGTAGGACGCTGTCTATTGTTTTTAAACATACACGTATCTAGATTCCGGATATTCCTCAATCTATCGAGTGAACTCTTTTACACATCCACAGATACAATAACACCTATTTTACATTAGTCGTTTCAGTTTTGTATTGTATTTACAGGATTTCCAACATTTTTCTTACTATATTTGTTTCGATTAAGATCAGAAATAGGTAAGATTTTGCCCAGGTTTTTCGAAGGACGATTTCTATACAACACGATCGAGTACCTTAACTTATTTCTGATTGTTTATTACGATGAAACTCTTTCTGATATCTTGTTCCGTGAACCAATGTGATTTGAAAAGCTCGAAGGGAATCTTTAGGGGTGGAAACGGGTGCTCGAAGAATCTGAGCGCGTGTTAAGACCGTAGACTGGCGTCATTAGAGGACGTAGACGGTTATTTATCGCGACATCGCGCCCGTTCACCCCGGGGTTGAACAAACAAACGGATAATCGCGAGTAGATGCTGAATCCTATTCTTCCCATCACCCACGTCGTGGCTCGTTCGCCTTTATTTCTTCGAGCGTACCGCCGGTGTTGTGGCTTCGATGCGTTCTTCATCCGGTGTTAGATTACACGGCCGTTATCAATTTCCATTGTTTATATAACAATCTCCATTGTCTATTAGGTGGATCGCCCAGCGGGGCTGATTCATTGGCGACACACGCACGCAACACTCACGTCTCGAAAGATTAAAAGGCTTTTTCCCAACCGCGACGGCGCCTGGTAATCCGCGCATTCTTTTTCCGATTCGTCACTTCTTGTACAACCGTGTGCTTCACATCACAGATGAATTAATATCTCCTCTATATAACGATCTCTATGAACAAACTCTATGTATCTCAAAATAATTAGTCTCTTCAGGAACGAACGTTAACGATTTCCAAGTCGAGTTGGCCACGTATATAATTTTCAAACACATTTTTAATAGTCAGATTGTACTTCGATGTGAGCTAAAAAATAAATTATCTGTTAGGAAAATTTGTAAAGTACAGAAGAAGAAAAATAAACATTTTAATAATATTTCGTTTTATCAATGGGGAAGAGAAATCTGTTGTAGAATCTATGTAGTATTACCAAAATTAATTAATCGAATATAGTGGCGATTAATTACAGCCCCCCCTCAGAGCCTAACTGGATAATTATACCAATTTAATAGGCTTAATCGTGCGTAGAATTTTATTACCGACCGTCCTAATCCGCTATTTCTATATTTACGTTTAGTCTTGCGTGCTAATTTTTAGGTTAAACGTACTCTATCGAGGTTAGGTTTAGTCACGGCGCTACTGTGTTCCCAATACACGGTTTCGTGATAAAGAAGTTTCTTATTATTATTATGCCCACAGGAATTCGAAGCAGGCCTATTCCGAGTTTTCTAATAGCTGAAAGTCCGTGGAGTCAAACGCGTCTGGTATACTGCGTGTCTGGAATGTATCTTGACCATTCGTTGCGTAATTTTGTATATTTACCCCTGAAAAATACCGAACGCAAGATAAATTATATTTACTGAAACAGTTCCTGCAAATATACAACGTTGCGTACGCGACAACGATGTTTAGAAATGGCTTTGCACAATTTTTTAAGATCGATACAATCGGGGGGAAATCACAGACCTTTCCACTGTACAACTCTCGCCATTATGGTTGACAACTCTTCTAGCGTTCTTACTTCTGCATGAAACTAATAAAAATAAAATAACTCGCTGCAAGTATTCTTTATTTCTCAATCGAATTTCTTATTTTCAGTGGTTTAATAATGAACGTAATTTAACAACAGTTTACCAGTCAACGTAGATAATCGATAAAATATGTATGGTCAATTGAATTTCTTATTTTCAGTGGTTTAATAATGAACGTAATTTAACAACAGTTTACCAGTCAACGTAGATAATCGATAAAATATGTATCATCGATTGAATTTCTTATTTTCAGTGGTTTAATAATGAACGTAATTTAACAACAGTTTGCCAGTGAACGTGGACACGTAATCGATAAAATATGTACCGTTGCGTAAACAAATGACGTAAAAGGTTTTTCCCTTTATTCCTCGCGTCTGGCCGCTATTTTTATTTCCTATATTGACCCCCTGTCGTACCGTGCATTTACAGAATTGCACATGGTATAAACGTGGCAATCGTTCCTCCCGTCGTTTGCGCAAAAATTGATGCTGCGCCCGTATTTTTAGAACGCCTGCCAAGGGGAAGGGTGAACCGTAGCATGCCCCGGTTTTGCACTTCAACAGGTCGAAAGCAGTCTGCGAAGTCTCTTCTTCAAGTTCGCGGGATGCCCGAGGGGCAGCAAACGCCGCGACGCCCAAAGAAATCCGCACCGGTAGCTGGGTAGACAACTTTCCGTCTGCTACGAGGGACAACAACGGTTCCCCGATGGTGGACAAAAACCGGGATAAAAGCGCGATACTTGAATCGACTCGTGTCGTATAGATCGCCGTCGTCTTCATTCGAGGAACACGCCTCGAACAAAAAGGGACAAAATAGGGACGTTCCCGTTCTAAATCGATGTTACGTACGATTTATCTTCCCCTGGCGATTATACACTTTTTCAACGATTCGTCCACGTTCTGTTCGGACGACGATCGGTTCCATTTGCTCGAAATCACCGTCGAGATTCTCAATTTTATAGACGATAAAATATAAAATTTCAACACGCTTCTTTCTGAATTTCTAAGCGCGGTTAATTGTTGTTATTAATTTTGTAGTAATGGAGAAGAATGATTTTTACGATATTCCAGAACAGATGTGCAATTGACAATTTTATAAGGTGTACTTAAATGCGTCCACGTTGATGTTTTATCGATTCCATTCCGGTGGTTTGAAAGTTGGCTCCAGAACTGATTTCTTTGTAAGAATCAAAGATTCTAGAGGGAAAAACGGGATCGAGGAGACGTCCACGGGACGGTTCAAGTAGAATGACAATTATTTCTGGCCACTGGGTAGATGGCGCTTGGCGGCTCTCCTTTGCCCCGTACTCATATGCATGCTCGTCATGCTTAAGTAAACCGAGTTTATTCTAAGCCCCGGGTACAGTGCCCCAGAATACTCCTTTCGGTGGTCAGGTTAGCCAGCGAGCAGCGCCGCCGCTGGAATCTCAATTCCCGACAAAGCAAGTCGCGGATCGTTCGATTATGAAAGCCACCGAGGCTACCCGTCGATACAACCAACCCTCAAACGACATTCTGCGACCATTTCCAATGGAATCTCCACCTGGATGCTAGACCCAAACAGCCATTACAAGATTTAAAACCTCAACCACGTTTACCTATCTTCAGATTCATCCTCCATCAGGAGGACTGGTCATCTACGCGTTATGGAAATTTTTTAAGTTTGATTCGTCCCTATTATCGATACGCAATTGCGAATCTATTCTTCTTCTTCTTCTACTTTTTTCCCCGGTGCGATACTGGCACTATCGGCTTCGTAGTAACACCATTTATCTTCCATTTTTAATTTTTAAATTCTCTATTTTCTTGACAAAAAAATTTAATCAAATCTCAAGAGTATAAAAGGGTTTACTCTTCATCCTCAAGGTAAAGTTTAACACGAAGAAAATATAAGGATTCGAACCAATAATCGTCATCGACAGATTCTGTGAGAGACACGTGATTATGGAACACTTGTTTGGAGAAACGTAAACATTTCAAACGTTTACCTAAAGTAAAACTTAAAATATCAAAATAAGATTTCTGACAGAAGAGGGAGCCTACATAAAGCGTACAATATCTCTGACACTTCCCATCATAGCATAAAAAAAATTTATCAAATGAATTACTCGTTCAATGTAACAAATGTTGTACCATCGAAAGAGCATCGCCAGGAAAAAGATTTGTTTGATTTGGCGGATCCTGGGGACGAAGTTTCTCGTCGTGGCGACTCCCACGCCGATCGAGATTACCGCGTGGCGATTTATCGACACGCGAACCGCGAGAGCGTAATTTTTTCTCGCGTCTGGGACCGCCGAGCGAGTCAAAGCTCGTGCATGTATCCGAGTCCGAATGCCTATCGAGTGCGGCGGCCTAGAATACTCCTTTCAACGGTCAGGTTACCCAGTAAACGCGCCGCGAGCCGATCGAAAGCGACAAGTGCAGTAGCACGTTGTCGCTGGAATCCCGCGGTACCCGTAGCTACGACACACGAGGTGGGGGGAGGGTACCAATCGGAACGATTTCGCGTCCTCGACTTTATCGCGGCTCGTTACGTCAGAACAGAGCCTAGGATCGGGAACGAGAGACACCGAGGCTCGCGATTTTCATTGGAAACAACACCCGGAGCTCCGGGATCGACGCAACCGGGTGGGGCCCTCGACATTTTCTCCAATTTTTTCCACCAATCGATTAGCGATAGGTGACAGGAATCTTCGCTAAAACGATTCTCAAATTGCAAACGTTGGAGGAAATAAATTTTTCTTACGAAAATAACTCAGACAAATTTTGTGTTACGGTAGTTTACAATTCTGAGTAAGAACAATTTTTGCTCCACTTAATTCTTGGTGTTCATTAATATGATCGATTAGCAATACCAAATTAAATTAAATTGAATTTAGCGATGTGATTTTTAAAAATAGAAAAATATTATTTCCCAGAAACCTGTATACGAATACCTATAATTTAAATTCAACTTGTGTCATCATGAATGAAACTTCAACTTGAACGAACTGAACATTTCAGCTTGAGAATTAATTGTTTTAGCAAAAGAGTCTGTCACCCATATATGGATGACGTGTCGGTAAAAGTGTTTAAAGGGTTGACGAGACTTTAAAGCTGACTAGTAGCTTTTGTCGAGTTCGTTGGAGGTTCGTCAGGGGGTGGAGGGAGTTCTTGGTCGCGATCCCCCATCGATCTTGGGGCCGTAAAGCATCCCGGCCGCGGAAGGCTAATTTTCCAGGCAATAATTAATATCGCGGCGCGCTTGCTCTCTCGTGAAACTGCATTCCTGGCATAACCTTTTATCAGCCGTGGGGACTCGACGGGTCTGGGCCGTGGCGGCTCGCTCTCTTTGCGCTCTCTTTGCGCTCTCTCGCGCGTTGCCCCGCACCTTTTACTTCGGATATCTCGCATTCTACGTGTATATTATCTTACTCGCTTTCGTGCAACCCAATAAGGCGCCTATCCCGCGGAGCCTAGCGCCAGCTAATAATACTGAATGCCGCGGTTTGCACGAAACTCCTGCTCTCTCCTCCTTTTTCCACCCAGCCGCGGCGGTTTCGCCGATACTCGTCAACTCCTCTCGCTCCCGTCGTCGTCGCGCGCGTGTAACGCCCGTTCGTTATTTATCGTTTAATGAAATTCCCTTTCGTAAATCGTACTGTCTGCCCCCGCTCCTCCCCCGACCGCTCGCACTCTTTTCACGGTGCTCCTGATATTGGCTCGCCGTGTACCAACTTCCACGACCGTGGGAAATTTTGTTCGCGGCCGCCAAGGGTCTCTCCCGTATACGCGATTACACGTTTTCGTGTCTCACACACCGACGTTACGCCAATATCGAACTCAACCTGTTCACGAGGAAGTTAACAAAATTCGCTGCGATCTAATATTTTTTTCCTAAACCACTTGATAAGCGAAGATGAGAAATTTTATCATTTCAACAAAAAGTCAAAGTTTTGTAGAAAGAAGGGAAGGAAGTTAGTATGTTTGAAATATTGCTTCTAAAATTACCTAATATTTAAAATATAGAGATAGAGACCATTGCTAGAAAATTAGAGTATTTAAAAATATCCATTTGAATAATTAAGTACACCAAATTTGGAATATTGAATAACTTCGTGATCGAGGCGAAGAAAGTTCGAAGAAATTTTAACCCGTGATAAATTTACGATATTTCCTCGTCTCCGGTTTCCACCGTGAATTACCAGTTTTGGGTATTTGACTTCGACTTGGCGTGCCCCGACGAGCTTTTTCAGCCGTCCACCGCGGCGATATTAAAACCGTGTCAATCCGTGGAGAGCCCCGGTTATTCCGTGATGAAACCTTTTGTTCCGTTTCAACGAGCTAAAACGCGAATAAAAGAATCGAGCGAACTGATATTTCTGTCGTATAGAGTGCCCCGTAATGAATGGCGCAACAGAAAGGGTGAACGTTCTACGGTCGAAAATAAATCTGAAACGTTGAATAAAGTTTTTTCCCCCGCGCGGTACTTCCCTTTTCGAAAAAATCAAACTCAAACACGCGAGAGGGGCTCTCGCGCTATTCTTTCGTATCGTGTTAGAATCATGGGAAAATAGTGTTCTTGTATACGAATTGTTGCTTTCAAATTTCTGGATCAATTTACTCGAAAACATTTCATCGTACGTTTTTGATATATTTTTTAATATAAAACTCTACAACTCTAAATCTATCTTTCTATCTTCGACGATACGGAAAACAGTTGAAAATGCAATTCGATACCAAAGTGATATTTTGGCTGATATTTTCCGCGCTGAATTAAAGACGCATTATTATTATTATTAATTATTCTATCGTTCGAGATCTGCATAGTGGTAGGTCTTCCACTTGAGACTTGGCTGTTGCGTCGAGTAACGCGAAGCGAAACGTTAATCGACACTTTGATGGATTACCATAGTACGTAGTCTGATGTAGCCAAGCAGACCTCGCGAGTATCTGTACTGTGTCGATAAACATGATCGCACGCAGGTAAAAATCACCATCTATCATCGCTGGACTCCACGAGACTCGAAGAATGCACGCTTGATGTTTCATTTTAAATTTCGGAGTTCACGGTCGGGTTTAAAATAACCAGGATCGATTCAAAGTTACGAGATACGAGAGAAAGAAGTTGCATTCTTGTAAAACATTGTCGGTGTTATCAAAAGAATATTTTTCGTATCGTAAAATATCGAGATAACTAGATGTTTTTGGACTATATGTGCGTGCTATACGCATCGCGTTAACAACGAAATAATTTGAATAAAACGGAGCTCTGAAACTGACGTCGCACTCCGAACGACTGTATCGCAATTAACAACCTAATAATGATTATCGTTGTTCGACGCGAACAAGTGATATATCCACGTCGTTCATAGGAACAATCGCAACCCGATATTATCCATAATGAACGAAAACTTGAATTTCCTGATAAACAATCGCCCCTCCGACGCGGATGACGGTATAGAGCAAACGGGGAATTAAATAAACCCGATTAATTTCAACCTGGGTAACGAGTCGAGATTCGATACGTCATCGCGGTAGCATCCACCGTCCAGCACACGACTGGAATTAAATTAACGCAATCATCGATGATTTAACGAAGGAAAAGTAACGTTTCTTAAATACAAAATTCGGGGAGCAATGGCAAACGTGGGTATTAAAATTGGGAACACGATCGGGCTTCCAAAACTCTCGTTAAGAATTCTGAGTGTACAATCATGCCTCCCATACATTAATTGATCAGTTTCGGAAACATCAAAAAGGTTAAAAAATATCGGTATTTCGTCCAGGTACCAGCGAATTTACCGATAAGGCTTAAAATATTCGAGATTTAATGAAAAATAAATATTCGAACGTCCGTTGCATGAATTCCGTTAGGTTATAATAAATATTCTAATTCCAGAAGAGCGTATCGAATGACAACGAAAAAATGAAACATCGAATATAACTTATTTACGTCACGATTCGATATTTCATCGAAACGAAATATTGTGTCTCGTTTATTTTGCTATTGGACGACCGGTTGTTCGTGAAAATCCGTAAGATTTCCACGGTGACAATTAGTGTGTTCTCGTATTCCTCATAAGGAACATTACGCGCGAAATAGGGTTAAACTATTCCTGTAGATTATGAAAGCGATACTCTTGGAAAGAGTGCAACGCAAGTTTCTAAGAGCACCGGACTCGCGGAGTAGGTCAACCTATGTTTGTCTTTGACCATAATTATATATCACTACCGAGAACGCTTAATCTGTCATCGCTGCAGGATCGTACAATTGTGGCAGGCCTCGCGTTTTTTTATTTAAAATAATCTACGGGACACGTTGCCCTTCCTTGCTGGAATTAATCAAACGTCATGTTCTATCCAGATCGATTATGAGTATATCTGTAATGCCACGACCCGAGAGTCCTATCTACCCAGCCATCTACCCGACTCCAAGGATCTGATAAATCGAATAATCTCGTTGGTTAACACTTTCAGTCACGTTGTCTTTGGACTCGGGCCCCTTCCAAGATAATTTTAAATTTAAATACGACTATTTTTCAGTTTATTATTATTCTTAATGGTAGACTGCTTTGTGCTTTCACGGTGATTTTGAACTATATTTATTTGAAAAAATCAAAAAAAATTTCGTTGCTCGAGATCGGTGGCGCTTTCGTGTTTCACGACGCGACTGTCCGTTTCGGGAGTAAGAAAGAGAAGCGTCGTAAAAGGGGAAAGGATGGGGGGAATGTCGGCAGGATCATTCATTCCGGGCACACGCAGCCCGAAATTTGAATAGCCGCGTAAAGCGAATTCACCGGCGGAGTCCTCTTTCTCGGTGACTAAGCCACACGCGAAAAGAATAAGAGACGAAGAGTAACAGGACGAAAACCGGGGGAGACGAATCGCGTTCCCGGAGGCGGCGGCGTCCTATCCTCTCTTGCGCTCTCTTTATTTTTTCGGTTCACGAAACTCGCATTAATATTCATCAGGATTACAAAAAACAATGCCGCCCACCACGGGGCACCCGTGACCTGTTGAGCCGCGGCCGTCAAACGCGGATTACGTCGGATTACAACTTTATAATTGACTCTCCATGCGAAACGGTCCTTTCCTCCAGTCCACCCACGTCCCGACGCGGCCTCGACGCCGACCGAATTCGTGGAACCGACGACGAAACACGGGCACGACCGCCTTTAATGACGACCCGGTGAATCGGCGCCAACCGGACGAGTGTGATTCACCCGCGGCTACACCGGTCAACCGTCACTTACACTTCCCAACGAATCATACAACAAAAATTTTGCAAAACTGTCTTTTAGAACTGTGTTTAGTTGCGCCCCCCAGTCCTAGCTGAAAAAAAAAATATTGTTCAAGGTGAATGGGACTCGATGTCGACGAGTCCTAGCTTCAAAGATATACAGGGTGTTCGACCACCCCTGGGAAAAATTTTATTAGAAAATTCTAGAGGCCAAAATAAGACGAAAATCAAGAATATCGATTTCTGGATCGAGGCATCGTTAAAAAGTTATTAAAAAATTTCAAATCATTCTGAAAAAATTATTTTTGGCTGCAGGAGTCGATTACAATCATTTTTGGTCATTACACGTACCCCCGAGATCCTACTCCCTTTCGAGAAAAAAATTCGAGTAGATATTGAAATTTTTCGACGAAATTAAAAAATTTCAAATCATTCTGAAAAAATTATTTTTGGTTGCGTAGATCAATTGCAATCATTTTTGGTCAACAGCTATACCCCCAAATTCCTACACACTTTGGAGAAAAAAATTCATTACCGAAAACACACTGTCTGATCAGAGACGTGAATGATTCCCCTGAAAATTTTCGGCGTAAAAAATTTTAAATCGTTCTGGAAAAAATATTTTTGGTTGCGTAGATCAATTGCAATCATTTTCGGTCAACAGCTATACCCCCAAATTCCTACACACTTTCGAGAAAAAAATTCTTTACCGAAAACATACACTGTCTGATCAGAGACGTGAATGATTCCCCTGAAAATTTTCGGCGTAAAAAATTTTAAATCGTTCTGGAAAAAATATTTTTGGTTGCGTAGATCAATTGCAATCATTTTCGGTCAACAGCTATACCCCCAAATTCCTACACACTTTCGAGAAAAAAATTCTTTACCGAAAACATACACTGTCTGATCAGAGACGTGAATGATTCCCCTGAAAATTTTCGGCGTAAAAAATTTTAAATCGTTCTGGAAAAAATATTTTTGGTTGCGTAGATCAATTGCAATCATTTTCGGTCAACAGCTATACCCCCAAATTCCTACACACTTTCGAGAAAAAAATTCTTTACCGAAAACATACACTGTCTGATCAGAGACGTGAATGATTCCCCTGAAAATTTTCGGCGTAAAAAATTTTAAATCGTTCTAGAAAAATTATTTTCGTTTGTGGGGGTCAATTGCAATTATTTTTGGTGAGTAGACATACCCTTGAAATCCTGGCCATTTTCGAAAAAAAAATTCAGTACATGCGGAACTTTAAAGGTTAATAACTTCTTAATGAAGCCTCCATCAACAAATTGATATTCTTGATTTTCGTCTTATTTTGGCCTCTAGAATCTTCCCTTAAAATTTTTGCTGTATAAAGTAGTATTTTTCAGTCTATCTATGTTTGTGGTAAGTTTGGGCTCTGTTTGGAAGAGGCTTAGTTATCCTTGGGTTAGGTTTAAGGTGATCCTCTTAATCCGCCTACACGTAAGACGATCTGCGACCAATTAAATGGCTTTCGGTTCCATTAAGGTTAGTTTGCGTTATGACGAATTAATGTCAAATTTGAACAGAGCTTCTTCCCGGCGCCATTTCGACGTCGCATCCTCGCCTCATAGTCCGTGTAAAAATGATTCCTAGCCGTATCTTTCTTCATTTGGGAAACGCATGAAAATAGTATGTATGGTGATAGGTCTGGACAATAAGATGGATGTCCCCATTGTTCCCCAGTGAAATTCACGCAGCAACTCCTGTGTTGCGACCGCAGAATGTGGACGACCATTGTTACAGAGGACTTCCACGCATCGTAGAAAGATTGGTCCAGAAGATCGCCAGTCATATTGGATTAAATATAATTGCACATAATCGAGCGATAATTTTCGAATTTTTATCGTACAAAATATTTAATATTCGTTCTAAGATCAACATTCGCGATTTCCATTATACTACATTCGATTACTCATCCGTTAAGACTGATTTGTAACTAGATATCCTACGTTTGACATTTGAAAATATCTTTCGGCGCGTACGGCGCCAAATACTGAAACTAAATCCACGTAAATGCGCCCGGTGAAGTACGCAAATGGATAAATATGGTTGCGACACGTTAATCCTACTCTATGGATATTGAAACAGCACTTTTACGATCCCTGTTGCGAAATTCGATTTAAAATCATTTTTATCGCCCGTGCCGTGCAATAATGGGCACCGAGTTGAGCCTGAAATAATTTAATTATTGTTCGAATTATGTCCGCGTTGAATGACCGGGCTCGACAATTGATATTTATGGGTCACCGGGTATGCTACAACGAACCACACCTGCGTTCCGTTGCTCTATTATGTCGTCGATTACGAATCAAGACAAATTGCCAGCTATTTTCCCCCATTTAACGGGAGTGCGATCGTTTCAACGGAACGTTCAATGCTGCGTACTTTCAGCGATGGCTGGATGAATCCAAAAGGAACGTCCTGGCCCAGCAGGAGTCCAAAGCTTCCACGAATCAACCCTCCATAATCCACTTGAACTCTATGATCGCGTGCAAAAAATATTTACCAAGTAATTTAAAAATAATTCTACTGCAATTTCTTCAAGGGGGAAAAGGCACACTTTGAAGAGTATTTTTATAAAAAAAAGTTGATAACGAGCTATAAATTGTTCTTTTTCTTTAACTTGGTATAATTACGTTGCACGGTGGGAGAGTTTCGAGAACGTCGCGAAACAACGACGAATGTTTTCGGGCCGTTTCTCGAAACGCAGTCTGAGTGTCCGCGTAATTACTGGGCGACGTGGAGAAAACTAATTCCAACCCGGGACGTTATATTTAGCGGAAGGAGCTGAAACGATTCATCGGCGGAGGGGCTCGAACCGTGAAAGCGCGCACTTCATCAAAGCACCAAGTATTTGCGGAGCCGGGCGTCTTATGGCCGTTCAAGATAAGTAACCGGAGCCCGCGTCGAGTATCACGAGTACACTAGAGAGTTAGAGAGATTATCCCCGAACCGAATTCAGATTCGACGAGAAGGTTATCAGAATTTCCTTCTTTTTTTTTGGCGAAGTATCGCGAGTACCAGAGTGGCTACCACGGAGCAGAGTTCAGAAATCAGCGCAGGTGTCGCTCGATGGAGAACCCTCCGCTCCTTTCGAGCCTCTCGACCTGCTTTATAGGGAATATTTATTCGAATCAAGTAGCCTACACTTCCCATCGAAGCGCGATGAGCGCCAGGAAATAATTTTATTTGGCTCCAACGAAAATAACAAGAGTTATAGAGCAATCACAAACGCACAGACTTTGAACGCGAATAGATCGGTATACGAAATTTATTGGAAGAGAAAGGGAAAAGAAATGATGTTATGTAGATTTTGAGTTTCATATTAATGTTAAATATCGCGCGATAGAAACGTTTGAGCGATAATGATGACATCGCCGCAGCTAATGACAGAACCTTCGACGGTGACTATTCCTGGGCTGTGACGACGCCGGACTAGAAAACAGAACGACAGCCTCAGGCCTAATTGTCAATTGTCGAGTCAGGGACGCGGAAGCTCTCCGCGAACCGATCGCTCGCGCAAGGTTACCTTCGAGAGCTTCGACGCAACGCGACCGACATACAATTTCACCGAAGAATTCTGAAATTTAGCGCACCCGTTACCTGCTTTCAGTATACAAAGCGTAAAATTAATTTAACAACAATTAAATAAGAAGTCGAGTCTGTGGGTTTGTGAGCGCTTTATGGTGAGCGCTCCTGGCGGCGTGACGGTCAAGTTCTTAGAAGAATAGTTTTCTTTTTTAGACGCCAGGTAACGCCACCGAGTTTTCTCTGGATCCACGCTATAGTTACTTGAGCCCAATTCAAAATCTGATCTGCAACCCGCAACACGAGCAACGAAATAAAATTGGATCGGAATTGGAAGTTTCGGCGAGCCTTTGTACCGTTTATTCGACCGTTTCCGGGGGAATAAGCGGGGAGGGCGGCTCTTTAACGTAATGCACAACCCCTCCCGTGAAAAGTTTTCGATCGAGCGAGCGCGACAATAGCCGGAAGCGATTGCGTATTAGGGGCATAAAACGCTGTCGCGTGCGAAGAGAGGAGTTCATTTTGCAGGAGATTGCGAGACGTTAATGAACATTTTAGCGACCGGGGATCATCGTTTTCGGTCCGCTGGAAAACGGGCACAGGTTGCGAGGATGACGAATGGCGGAGGAACAAATTTTAATAACTTTGATCAATTCATTGGCCTACGATCGTTAACGATTCTCGGTCGGGCGACACAGTTCGAGCGCGATTGCGTCGCGTTGTGGGAAACACCGCTTCCCGAGGGGGCGTTTAAATATTCATGGCGGTCGATTATTGCTCGTACCCACCGTTAGACTAAGACCGATATTTCCAGCGCAAAGATTTCTTTCCATTTCTAAAGTGTGACTCACGTAATCGCACTTGATCCGTGCACGAGCGCTAGCTATATACGGCGCTCTTTGCGCGAACGCTGGTCCCACTGTACGTGTTACTCTTTCCGCGTCCGTACTTCGACGCAGAAACTTCGCGAATCCTCGCCGCCACGGAATAATCGCGAAACTTTCGATTCTCGTCGCGATTCTGGAATATTTTTATTTCTACGAGTCTATCGTGATAATTATCCAAGAGATATTTGATCGAAAAAATTGTTTCCAATGTGCGACACCGGCGAGAAATAAAGTCGTTTCGCGCAGCTTCCTTCGAACGACTTTAATACGGAAGCATTTTTATTTACCCTTTTACGTCTAATCGTCGCGAGCAGAAGGGAAATAAAAGGAAGTCCGACTTAATACACTATTTACTTCATTTTCCCGGCAAAGCCTGCAAGACCGTATAAACTTTCCTCGACGTCGAGGCAAGACAATATGGTCGCGAGGTTTACTACCCGACTTCTTTGACGCGACAAACTTCCTTCTGTTCAATTCAGGTATACGATACTTTAAGCGGATTTCTAGCAAACTAAATGCCGAGCCTTCAACAGGTAATGCCTTTAAAACAGTAAAGCTATCGACGGAGTTTAATATTCGACCAACGAAGAGGAAAATGTCCACAACGAAATCGCTAAAAAGAGAATAGAAAATCTCCTCCTCGTCTGGACCATCTCACACATTTTGCACGTTATTTTAATCAAACTACGCCCTTAATTTCGCAGAATCGACAACGATACCGAAGAGTTCGATCAAGCCACGCCCTTCGTGCAATTCTCATCCAACGCGAAAAAAGAAATGAAAAGAAATATCTTCGTTTCTCGTTAGTCTCGTAGCATTCGCTAACTCGTTCAATTTTTATAGCGCTGGCTGTAATAGATATTTTCGGCGTTCCGAGTAGTAAAACGCAGACGCAGGGTCCCGGCGATGGTTATGAAAATTTAAAAGCGAACGTCGCCGAGTTTATCGACTGGAGCGCGGAGAGAACGCGACGTTCCCGCGTGCAACGTTCCGCGGGGAATAAATTTCCAGGCCGGGGATATTGAATGGGGCCCGTCGCCTCGCTGCCGAAAAGCTTCAAAGCGAATTTGATGGCCGGCCGGGCTCTGTTTGCAAACCGACTTGAATCGTTTTGAATATCTATTTAGATCCGGCGTAAGCGGAAACACGTATAGACAACAAGCTAAGCGTAAACAGGCTGCGCGAACTCCGCGCACGAACATTATTCACGGAGTCTCGAGCCCTTCTGCCAAAATTAGCGCCCCGGTGACCAATGACCGACGCGCGAGCGATTCCCAACGCCCGAATATTTATTTGCTCCAACGAAATAAAGCACCGAAACAGGATAAAAGAAACGTCATCTTAATTTTTTTTTTTTTTAAATTAATTTCACGAGTTTTGCTCGTACAGATTTTTATTCAAGCGGATGCCTCCGGTGGAAGTTTACGGTCCGTCCGGCGAGGACGTTTGGCGAATTATATTTTAGTTGTGCAATTATGTCACGTAGATGCTTCCTCGTTAGTAAGCATCCGCGGAGTAGTTAGAGAAGGTCGTTAGGATGTTTTCTGGGTAATCTTCTGGGTAAATTCGCCGCGTATAACTAGCCACAATTGCGAGGGGAATATTTAAGGGTTCTCTTTTTGGCGGCAGAATTTCTGAAGATTCGTTAAGGCAAGACAAATTCTGTTGGAGAAGTTTGCTCCGGATTACGATAGGTGTATGGATACAGTAGGTAACAGAAACGCGATCTTTTCTTGGGCGATCTGGGAGTAAAATCGGTATTAAAAGTATACATAAAGTTTGTTTCCCATTTACGTGTCTTTTAGATTCCCCAACGAGAAAGGCTCGCATTTGAATATCTTGAGTATTTCGTTAACAAAAAGATGGCAATAATTACCCGAATAATCCCGTTCGTAGCGAGAATACCCCTTAAGGACACGAAAAGGATCGTCGGTAGGTAGCTTCTGTTCGGGAATAGGCGAGAAACCGATTGCCAGGAGTACCCCGGAGGCTTTGCTCCGCGATCTCTATTTATCGACGGATTTACTCGAAAGGAGGGGGAGGAACGTGTCTTCTCGCGAATACGCCGCTTTCGCAGGGTCCTTTAATCGACGAACGGGCGTCTTAAAGGGTCGAAAAAGGTCCACGCTCGGACCGAGGAGCCGCGTTAAGGGGAACAACTACGAGAAGCGACTGATAATTAAAACTTTTAATTATGCAACGACGAAAAGCAAAGGACGTGGATGCTGGAAAACGGCATCCTGGTTGCTTCTCGTTTAATCACGTCGCGACGGAGGAGACAAACAAACGGCGTACAAAAATGTTTGTCATTTCGCGGGGGCTCGGATTCGAGAAGAACCGCGTTGCTCGAGTTACCCTTTTTCCGATTTCGAAGGGACGTTCGAACCGACCGTGTTTGTATCGGTCGTCGTTCAATGCGCTCGTTAAAAGTTCATTAATTGAGACCGAACCGTGTCTGAGAGAGCGCAAATTAAATTGTTTCCATGGTCGCGAATGTTTCAACTTTGAGGCTCGACTACGTTGGCTCTTGACGGAGGGGATGTCGAAATTGGTAATCCGCGGGAAGCTTGTTTCTCGCGTTGAATCGGAATATGATAGTAGCAATGGCCGACGGGAGTTCAAATAAGTTTGTAATTGGACGTTTCGACCGTGATCTGGTAATAGTTGATGAAAAAATCTACTTCGAATGTACACATTCGTACAGTTTCTGGCCATCAAGGTTCCGGTCAGCCAAACACTCGTAACCATAAATAACAAACTTAAGAACAGAATTATCAATTTGAAGAATCGGAACTCGAGGATCGACAGTGCTTGAAACTTTTAAATTCCTTCATCTCGCGAGAATTATTTCCAATTGGTCGTAAGTCGAATTTTCAACAAGAAATCACTGCGTTTCCAACTTCCAGGTCCTCGTATCGAGAATTATAAAAATTAGTAGCCCGTAGTATGACGAAAAACTACGGAATGGAAACGTAAAACTTTCTCCGACACCTTTGGAAAAGTTTTCACGAGTACCTGGGGCGTGGTTTCGCGTCAGCTTCCGGACACGCGTTCCTAACGAAAGGAAAACGTACGTTTCCTCTCGGAGGACGACCCCCCGGGGGCTGATCCGTCGTACGAAAACGGACAAAGGCAAAAGAGGGTCGCGAGAATCCTGCGGATTCGCGTCTTTTTATCTCCGGGACGGGACCCAGGCGCGTCTCATTGTGGCTTCAATCTTTTACGAGCTCTCTCTGAAAGAGTCTCGCGATCGAGAGTCGCGTAAGGGACGGAGGAAAGTGCCCGGAGAAAACTGAAAGAAAAGCGGACACGTTTCACGTGGGTTTCGCGGACCCTTTCGCCTTCTCCGGGAGCTTTTAAAGCGACGCTCGGACGGAAAGCCAGCCGTTGGAACGCGGGACAATGGCGAACCGGGTTCCGCGAACGCCCCGATGACGTTTCCCGTGCGCCAGTCTCCTCCTCCTCCTCCCCCGTCGCTCATTAATTCCCCCGTCGTCGCGCCTTTGACGCGTGGCCGTTTTCATTAAGGCTTTATCAACCGACGGACGCGCGATTCGAACAAAAATGCCCGTTTACGAAATGGAACCGGCGACTTTCTTTCGTTCGCGAGTTTCCCAGGGAAATCGAACGCGAATATCTCGTTATTGCGGCCGGAACGCGTGCGTTTCTCAGGCTATCGAAGCCGCGGGAAAGGCGCTCCGACGCTGCGACTGGGTTCGGTAAGTTTGTTCGAATTAATGGTCGAAGTGGTCGAAGAAAAACATACAATAATGCAGGATTTATTCCATGCTTTACCATTTCCCTTGGACCTAACAGTACCTACTGTATCAAAGAAGAAGATCTACTCGATAGAGATTAGGTCTCTAATGACGATGACTCTGATGAGTTACACTTTGCATAGTTGAGATACGAATTAAACTTGGATACTAAATAAATCAACGTGTACAATTTCTCCATAAACATCAATTACAGCATGTTTAAATGGAAATCAAAGACCAAAAATTTAACTTGAATCATCGAGAGGTAAAAAGTTGACGTAAGAGTGTGGGAAATAGGATTTTTGGCAAGCTGTAACGGGCATTTGGTCCAGGTCGAGGCGATTCGAGGCGGAAATGGAGATCGGCTGCGTGTCTGGCAGAACGGACACGCGGTCGTAGGAAAGAGCAGAGTGGATTTCACGATCGTTGCGCGGACGTGGAACAGGCGCGGTACGGCGTGGTCCAGTGGGAATGGCCTGCAGCGCGCCGCGACAATATAGATCCCGGTGTGTAACCGTGGTCGTGGTTCCCATCGATTCGTTCGCAATATCGGAGAATATCTGGCTGGGCGTATCGCGGTCCGATCGCGACACGGGGAAAAGATACTACTCCCACGAGGCGATCGTTCCTAGCGGTTTCACCTCGCGCAGACCGGCTACGAGACTCTGACTTTTCCTGACCGAGCGTCGTGCGAGCACGATCGACGCCCGAGCCTCCGTCGTCGAGCCTTTTCCTCGTACAACTTTCCAGCCGCGGGTTCACGGACTTTTCCTGCTGATCTCGGTCCTATCCCCGTGTACAACGTTCAACGATACGCGGGTTACTGGCTCCAACGAGATCGATCTGGTAACAGTTTCTTCGTTCGACCGACATAAATATGCCTCGCATAAACGGGCATAATTAATTCGATACTTGCGAACCGACTGACCAGTCGATCGCCTTTACTTTCTTGTGTGTCTTATTATCGAACAACGAGGCTGGGTCACTTCGGACCCAGAATCGACGGTAGATTTCTATCTTCGGTATAAATTTATGATTCGTCTACTAAATTTTCGTTCTTCTCGTTCTTTTTACTGTTGCAATATAAGTTGACGTACCATAATACATTTATAAATACAAGAGAAATATTAAAATACAAAGTCAATATATCAAAGAAAACACGAACATTTCGTTAGATCCTATCACTTTGTTTCACCGTATTCATATTTTTTATTTACAGTATTCGTAACGCGCATTCGCAAACAATGGGTCGAATAAATTCATTAGCGATGGAAATAAAATTCAAACTAATACGAGCGAAACAAAAAATTCCGCCACCGGAATTTCGATTTGTCCGACAACGTCGAACGATTAAATTTATCTCTAGAAAATTGTAATTTACAGTCGACACGGTCGTCACGGTTCGTCGAACCGTCGAACGAAATATATTACAACGTTGCGGCGGTCGAAAGATCGCTCTCGAAATCGTTGTAAAGTTTCGCGGCGTCGAAAGTGGCCCGATCGACGAATCCGCGCGGATCGATCGGATCGAATTATTTTCGACTAATGGGGGGAAAAGCGAGGCTCGCGGGTCAACGACGCTCGGACATCGGTGTCCGGTGTGCTCGAACGACCGGTGTCGCGTCAAAAATTACGAACGTAGACGATCGACCGATAAATCGTCCGTGATTTACGATTACATCGGGCGCCGCCGACACGTTGTAATTCGCGAGTGCATAGTTTATCGTGTCGACGAAAAAAGAAACGATCGTCCAATAAATACCGCGGCAATTATCGGGTACCCACGCGGGAACAATGCGTGAAATAAATACTTCCCGCGCGTTCTGCCCTTGTTTCGCGTCCTTTGTACTTTTTTTATTTTATTCGACCGCCAAGTGCGAGGAAACTATGCAACGAAAGAGCGACGGGCGCGCGATAGACGAAGATCGAGAGCTGCAAAGTCGTCCCGATGGCGGCGGAACGTCGACGGGTCGAAAGTGCGCGCATTTAACGATTAATCGCGTAATTGGCGCAACATGTACGTCCTTGAGCCTGTTAGAAAATCCGCGGCGCTCTCGGATCGACGAGGACGCACTCGTAAAACACTCTCGAACCAAGTCCACAGCCGACGCGCGTCGTTTCACCTCTGCACCTGATCCGATCGCGGAGAAACGCGTCGCTGGCTACCAACGCCGTCGACTGGTCTGACCAATGACTCGTCCAAGGACCGACTCCACTGATACATTAACTACGCGGCACGCGACCCGCGATCGCAATCGGCGATCCAACGCTATCTACACCGACGATTTCTCCTCTCCGCGTTCCCGAGAGGGTCGAAGCGTTGATCTTGATGCGTTCCGTGGACTATTCTATACGACGGATTATTTTAGAAACTACCCTACTGTCGCAGGATGGCAGTATGGACCATAGACCAGGTATACGAGTAGACCTTACATCCAATGCATGAAATTTGGGGGAAATATTTCTAAGCAAACGTCATATTAAAGAATTTTTTTTCTCGAAAGTGCGTAACATTTCGGGGGTATGTCTATTCACCAAAAACGTTTGTAATTAACCTCTGCAGCCGAAAATAATTTTTCCAGAACGTTTTGAAATTTTTTAATTTCGTCGAATTTCTTCACCTATTCGAATTTTTTTCTCGAAATTGCGTAACATTTCGGCGGTATGTCTATTCACCAAAAACGTTTCTAATTAACCTCTGCAACCGAAAATAATTTTTCCAGAACGTTTTGAAATTTTTTAATTTCGTCGAATTTCTTCGCCTACTTGAATTTTTTTCTTGAAATTGCGTATGATTTCGGGGGTATGCCTATTCACCAAAAACGTTTGCAATTACCCTCTGCTACCAAATATAATTTTTTTAGAACGATTTGAAATTTTTTAATTTCGCCGATAAAGTCCACCTACTCGAATTTTTTTCTCGAAATTGCGTAGGATTTCGGGGGTATGTCATTTCACCAAAATTTCAGCACTTTAGAACGCTGGCCATAGAACATTTAATACAATATTGCACAAGAGCTGCTGATTTTACGAAAATCCTGCACATCAGTATTGACCACAGTGTACAACGACCACATCTAATTCGCTTACAGAATTCCAACTATTAATAAAGAATCTTGTTCAGGTCTGCTGATCGTGGGATATATAATGTTGATCCTAACACTACCAGCAAAGTGCTTTATACAATAGTTGATCGCAGGACATTTGCCACAGCATTGTACAGAACTGTTAATCTTTATCAGATCTAACAGAGCAATCTATAAGGCTGCTGACTATCCGGTACAGTTAGGACCATTATTACAGCACTGTACAGGATCGTTGAACTTAAGACACCTACCAACGGAACCGTTGATCATAGGACACCCGGCACAATGACTCTACCAGTCTGTTAACGCGGAGGATTCCAAGTACAATACAGGATTGTCGACCTTTGAACCCGTATACTCGAGTACAGCGAGTGTAACGCGATCGTTCGGTATCCCTCTCGCCGGCTATTATTTGCATACTCCGGGAACAAGATTAAATGACAGCGAAACGGGAGTCCGATACATCAGCGTTAGCACTTACGTAACGCCGGGTTAATTATCCGACAACCTGTCTAATTTCTGACGACGCATCGTCTAGTTCGGGGATACACCTCCGACAAGTTTAATGGGATCCCTGAACGTTCCAGATGACGCGGAACGATTAGACGCGGCGTCCCAGACCGGCATCGGACGTTTAAAAGAAAACGAGGCTATAGGATGACAGGATTCGACGTCGAACCGGTATCTTATTCGACTCGTTCGACTAATACTCGAGCTTCGAACGACGACTGAAACATCGGGAAACCTGGTAACGACAGCCCGGAAACGGGGTTACGAAGACTCTACTTCGAACGGGAGTATCACGAAGTCGAGGCTCTCGCGGGATAAAAAACGAGACAGTCAACGATCGGGTCGGATCGAACGATCGTGTCGTTGGCTCGCGTCTGAACGAGGCGCTAGATCGTTCCCGCGGAGTGCAAGCCGGCAAATAGGCGTTGCACTCTAGATCGCTATCAGTGTGGGTAAACGTTTGAGCGTTCACCGTCGGGGCCCCGGAACATAGAAAACTAGGAGTTCGGCTCGTATATCATGACGGTAGATAAAAAGTTTTCGCTCGTAAGCGCGAGGTTATCTCGCGGATTCCTGGTAAACGTTCCCCCGCCTCGAACCCAGCCCGGCTCAGACAGACAGGCGGACAGACAGAGACCGGCCGTCGCTTAATCTGGTCAGCTATTACGTTAAGCCGGCGATGGTAGTCACGCACGGGCGCCGAGCATAACAATATTCAACAATGTTACCTATCTCTCCATCCGCGACCCGAACCCCGCGATTTTCCAAAACATTTTTTTCATCGTGAGAGCAGCCATGCAGACGATGTTTCTCGAGATTTCTTCAAGATTATTTATTCGAATACCTTTCGAACAGTTGAATAATTTCCAAGAGTCGAGTCCCCGAACGATATTCAGACGATATACAAATGTTCGAGTATGGTGTACAGTAATGATTCTTAAAATGAACATCACATCTGGGGTGGTACATTCACCTTTCATACAGTCGATATCTTTGATACTTCACTGGGGAGGAGGATCTACCCAGTTGGGAGGGATACGAACGTTCAAATTACGAATCACGCGGGGAGTTCATTTTACGAATCATTACCGTATTAAAGTACAAAAAGAAACGGCGAAATTGAACATCTTTAACAGGTTACTCGAAGAAGGATCCCCCCATTTGGGAGGGATGGAAACGTTCAACTTACGAGTCACGTCAGGAGTTCATTTTACGAATCATTACCGTATTAGAGTACAAAAAGAAAAGTTAAATTGAACATCTTTAACAGTTTATTCGAAGGAGGATTCCTCCCCATTTGGGAGATATAGAAACGTTCAACTTACGAATCATTAGCGTTTTCGAGCGCAGAAAAATTTGACAATAACCCCCGAATATGGAGTCTCACTTGTGAATAGCTAACCACCAACAATCGTTAACGTTATTTTCGAGCGGACTGGTTTCCATAGGAAACGGGTGGGCTAAAGGACAGTGGTTATCTAGTTTTTGTATCTCGGTTATTACGATAACGGGTCGGGCGCAAATACGCGGCCGTAAACTCGGTACGGATAGTTCGAAGCTTTAGCGTCCAGACGGTAATTCAGCGGCAGGAATTCAATTCCGGGGCAGAAATTTAATTTCAAGATATCGCGATACCGATTCCGCGGACCGTTCCGTGCCGACCGGTTAACGCGTCGCGCAGATACCATCGAGTAATGTACGCTCGCCGCGAGACCGTTCGGGATCGACGTTACGGAAACCGATTAACGAAATTACCCGAGAGGAAGGAACGCGGATGAAGACAACAGGGGTGGCCGTTCGCGCGAAAGAAAGCCAGGAAAGAATGGAAGAGGCACGTGATATTTCACCGCGATCGCGAAGCACAAGCCGAGGCAACGGGGACCTCGTGCTCGATTGTATATCACTCGACGATACAAATTTACTACTCGTTAGCGGAAAATACAGTAAACCCGAGTCGGTGATGTATGGGTGGCTCTTGGAGGCCGTTGCAAGGGTTTTGCCTACACCCTCGTCGTACCTTACGGTATCGAGGTCTCTCAGGACGTGATTTATTCTCGACGATGCACCCTCAGCGAGTCAGAACTCGTTCTATGGTCGCCAAAAATAATTGACTTCGGCGGCAACTAATAATAATCACTGTTAATATTCCATTTTCTTCAAAAAAGACCATATAAAAGATCCTAGCTTGCTAATTAAACGAAAGATCTAGATTAGATTAAGTTAGCAAGAGATACAGAGGAATCACAAACACGCAATTTAGAGTTTTGCTTTAACGTTTTATAATTTCATAATAAAAGTAATTCGTAAAATTTTAAGTACCCGAAAATTTGTACTATTTAACGGAGGGGGTGTTTTTTACGAAAGTTGCGGAATCGCCTTATCCGGACCGGAAGAGACGGGAAGCGCGAACGGTTTAAAAAGTTAATATTTAGTAAACCACCGGCGGCGACTGTGGCGGGTGTTTTATTAACACGTGCCAGCGGAGTCCGCAACGCGTGCCAACGTTCCTCGGTCAAGGGGTCAGTCGACCCACAACCACAAACGTGCACACACACACACGCACCCGGCACGATTGCAGAACAAAAAGGGAGCTTAATTGTACCAGCCACCGGTACCCACCACCGGCGCTCTTTTTATATCTACAACAATAACTTGTCTCGGTGGCGAGGCCAAATTTAGAGTTGCCATATTAGGGGAGCAACCTCACTTTATCTTTCCCCGGCTCTTTTTCCTTCTCCCTTTTTTCGCCGCGCGACTTGGAATATTTTGCGGCCGCCGCGCCACGGAGCGAACGGGACAGGAACAGGAGGCTTCGAGCTTGTTTCCGTTCCATTCGGCGGCCAGTAGCGCCGGTGACCCGGTAATTATATTATATTACCAGCAATTAAGGGAACTCGCTGAACTTTTGCCACGCATCGCGTCGCCCTCCCGCCGCGCCGGAACGACCGCTCGTACGTAAGGAAAATTTAACGCGTGTTTCGTTTTTCCTTTATCCTTTTTTTTCACCCCCCCCCCTCCAGCCAGAGAATATAGAGGGGTTTTCGTCGTTCCTGTGTTTCTTTTTTGATCGCGAACGAGGCACTAAATTAAAAGAACTCGTTGCGAGCTGAATTCCATGGCGGCCATCTTCTGGAAAACCGCGCGTCGGACGCTGGTCCTGACAGGGTCAACTCCTGACCGCTTCTAATATTATTTGTTTCTATGGGATCTAAATCTCGAGATTTTTAATACACGCAGAGTTATACAGGGTGGCGTGTCTACAGGTGGGCAATCTTTTAGGGGTTGATTCTGGCTTCCAAAGAGGAAAAAAGCTCTTCTTTATTAGATAAAGAATGTTACTTAAACTTTCGACTTACAATTAGAGTCCAATTTCGAATGCTCCCACGATTCGACGAGTATCTCAACAGTAGAAAGACGCTGATCATAGATTATCTTTCCCGTGATGGAGACAAAAGGCAACGAATACTCGGTAAGTGTTTGAAAAGGAGGCGCGTAAAGTTGCGTGCTCGCGACGAAGAAGCGTGCGCGTGACGCGATGTGGTGCGTGTAGGAGCGCCGCTCGGCCGACGCACCGAAATAGAATTTCGAAATAGACCTAATATTTTCGTCGTCTCGCATTTGCGCCACCTCTCCGTGGCTGGCAGCGTCCTCTTGGTCGGCGTTGTCGTGCTCGTCGTCGTCGTCGTGGTCGTCGTCGTCGCCGAGAACGCGCGAGACGCGATGGAAAGGGACGAACACCGCGAACGAGCGAGCGAGACCGAAACCACGAACCTCTCCGTGCACCGTAAGAACCTTTGCTCGCCATTCATACCGCCGCGAAGACGTTCGCGAAAATTAACTTGCCCAAATACCACGAGAAAACCTTCTTCTTGAACTTCGATTCGCTGTTCCACCTTTCGCTTGTTTATCTATATTCCCAGCGTTCCTCGTTAACGACCTTTTCCTCTTTAAGGGAGAGTTTTCGCTGGGCTAAGTAAGAGTCGTCCAGGTGCTTTTTTGGCGTTCGAGCATTTATTAGTACCGTGACTAAGAGGACTCCGGGCTCTTAAGAAAGGGTGGTTGTAAAGGTAACAAGCGCCTCGCGGTAGAGCTTCTTAACGAGAGAGACGTATTAGGAACCGTCATCACGCCGATAACGTAATTACCCCGTAAATTATTATGTAAAACAGAGTCCACGGTGCTCCGTGTATTATAGAAACATAACTCTGTTGGCCCGGACGGGTTCGCCGGGGGTTTTCGGATTACTTAAGGGTACACGGAAAAATCCCCCGCTATCTCGAACGGTCCAAACGATTTCGCTTAACGTTCCTCCGAACGCGTATCGGCACGTTTCATCTCGAGCAAATTTCCCCGAAAACGCGTCGCCTGGCAAATCTTCCCCGAGCCATATTAGGGGCCGAGCAAACAGGCGTATAATACGTGTTACCTGTCGTATTTAGAAAATGGATGAACCGATATGAGGGAAATTTAGCGGTAATACCTGGTTTAGAGTCGACTTCGACGTGTAATTCTACAGGAAATGATGCACAGATATCCTTTTTACGAACATTATATAAGTAAAAATTGCAGTTTTCTATTTTCTAAAAATTGAAATATTAAGATACGGGACTGCTCGATTAATTATTTAACGCAAAGCTCCATTATTTCCATTAGTGAGAAACATTATGGGAATAAGCTAATCAGTTTCTGTACATAGTTTATAATTCCTTGCGCTAATGAAACAGTTTCTCTCGAAATTTCTTTCTCCCAACAAGCGTTTCTAAAACTTCACGAAATTTGATAGGTTTTAGTCGTTTCAATAGCTTTCGATACTTATCTACCTTTGTGGAATTATACCGAACGCGAAACTAAGATCGAAAGAACTTATCATTAACGTTGGAAAGTTTATTTATACGTTAACGTATTATCGAACAGAGAATCTAATGAAAACTATCGACTTTTGTCTTCTTGAATACTCGATGGAGCTCTCTGCGAATTGCAGTTTCTAATTATGGCTGCCGTAATGTACATCTCTGACATACATATATTATCATTCAATTTTCGAGTCCTTTCGTTTTTAATCGAATATCGAATTTTAAATCTTTGGAACAGAAGACATCCCACTGATCCCGTTAAAAATGCAGAAACCTCTAAAAGGAGGGCAAAAAAATCCTTAAGAAATTCTGAAATGCTCCATAAACTAGTAGGCGATATTTGGAAAGTCTGCTATTAGTAACGATCGAGTAAAAAATTCAGAAACCCCTTGTTTAACGATTCTATGCTGGATCCAGTTGGCCCCTTTCGAAACAGGGGGAACGGAGTTCGATCGATGGAACGAAACGGTCGCTGGCGATCGATAGGCGATCGGGTGAAGAAAATTCCTGAAAATTCCGCGGCGATCGGAGTCGACGGAGGGAGACGGGACGTCGAAAAGGATCGGGGGAGAGAGGAAGACGCAAAAGAGATCGTTGATGCGCAAGGGGAACGGTGGGAGGACAAACGAGTTTGTTTTCTACGATTTTCCCACAACGAACATGGCGATACGCGATAGGACTGGCCGCTGTCCACGTATAGAAAGATAGGTACGTACACGGAATAGCAGAGGACACCATATAAACACCGCGAGTACAGTTCCGCGAGCCGAGCGATGCGACTAAAGGCAGAATCCCGGTCGTCGGCTGCGCGGATCCGGCTGCGGCCGCTTGGCCTTATACGATGATCCGTCCGCCATGAGCGCGTTTGCCCGGTTGACCACTGCATTTGATGCAAAGAAAGTAAAGACGGAGATCTGCCGATTTAAGAGCAAATGCCACCGTCCGTCTGTCTCCGCCCGGCGACTTGATGTCTCTTCTGCGGTACGATCACGACACGCAACAAGAACCGCTTATGCGCAACCGATTCCCGCTTTCTCGCTTTTCGACCAGCCTCTCGCCATTTATTTATCATTACGACATTTTTACGCTCGTACGTGCGCCACGATCGCCACGCAACTTTCCTATTTATTAACCCCTCGACGATCGTGCCCGGACTCGGGAACAGACACGCGTTTAGGAACGATCTATGCTCGATGGAAACTGAAACGTTTCGTTTCTAGGAAAATATTCGATTTCCAAAACGAAACACCAAAGTTTGGAATTAAAATATCGTCGACGAGAGTCTCCCGCGAACCGCGATAACCAATTTATCAAAGACCCCGGCGCAAAGGGACAAAGAGAAATAATTGTATCGGGTTGGAAAAACGATCGCGCGCCGTTCCGTTCAAAAGGCATTCCTCGCGACCGCGGGTTACAACGTGCCCGCTGCGTTACATTTACGAGATCATTAAAGCCCGTCGAGCAACGAATGATCATTCCGATTATCGTTGGTTAACCGAACTCCGAGCTGGAACAATCGAATAATTATTTGTTCGGTGGGAACACGCTCGCGCGTCACCGAGTTTTCGATGCTGGCCGAAACAATCGACTCTTCCACAAGGGTCGGGTCTGCTCGACCGATCGAACTGTACTTTTTCCTAGATCCTTCGATCAACTTATTGCAATTCTTAAATTTTAGGGATATTCAAAAATTCATATTTCTACAATATTTTAAATACTCTAAAGATGTGATTTTTCCGGTTACAGCCACAGATGTATGTTTTAAAGTGTTTACAAACGTTTTTTACCCAGACCTGCGTTGGATAGGAATTACGATCTCCGCGAGTAGATCGATCGAAAAAAGTGTCCATCAGGTACGAAAAGAGCTGTTCGAACTGCCCACTTTGAACTAAACAACGACGACCGGGACTCGATAACGAAACGAATGTCCATTATTTTTCCAAGCGATGTTATTACAGATGCGAACGCGCGCGAAAGATTCTCGTTAACCCGCGGGGCGGCGGTGCTCGCGCTTTGCTCGATCGCGGGGACGGAAACGAGCTTCTAACGATCATTTTTTCGACTCGGAGGAATTCACCGTCCACGCGTTTCGCGTGACCAGCGTCACGCGTCCCTCGTTAATGACGAGCGCGGTTTTTGTCGGTCGCGTCGCGTGTCCCACGCTTCTTGCCACTTTTCAGCTTTTCTATTCCCTGCTGAGAGATTTGACGAAAAGTTAAAATATTAGGCCAAGGCCTGTTTTCTATTAACTTTTCAGTTTTTCCTACGATTCCTCTTCTATTCATTTCTATTAATTTTTAATCCGAGACTATCTAAAAATGTTATTCGCCTCTGAATTACGCTCGACTAACTAGTTTGTGAACCTAGACGACGGTCTCATCCCTGCCACTCACTTATCCACGTTCACGCCACTACTTCAGGGCTCTTATCAAAGTCGTTACAGGTTGTCGTTAGGGCTGAAATTATTCGGATAATTTGACCCTAGAAAGACTAACAAGTTCCTATGCGTAACGAGCTTCCGTACAGCGATTCCACTTAAGATATACCGTACGAGACATAATTTTTAAAACGTACAATTACCACTATAAATTTTTAAATATTTAATAACACTTGAATGTTTCGATTTAAAAAGTACAATCAATCGTCCGACTGGGAACAAAAGTCTCTAGGCCCTGGTACTGCCATCTGACGAGCTTTCGCCAGTATTAAAAACAACTCCACGTGCAACACTGTGTTTACACGTATTTTTTATAGACAAACGGAAGTTTCGACGATCGCGTACAAAGAAGTATTTTCGATTTCGACGAGACCCCTTGTGAACGAAACGGCGACGTTTAGGGAAACGAATGAACAGAACGTTTTCGAAAAAATGAACGAGGGAATAACATCGATACGCCGGGGACAAAGGCCAGATCGATTCGTTTTCCAGCGAGCGTTTCGGAAATGCCGTTTCCTGCGTGACGACGGCCTTTAAAAACTGAGCTTCGGAGCGCGCCGATAACGTTCGTTCGTTTATTTGTTTATTTAACAACGGGATTGCGCGCACTGGCACGAGGGGGGGGATATTAAATAATGCAAAGGGCACGTCGAGGTAAATATTCGTCGGTGCAACAAGCACGGTTTACGAGCGATCGAAGGCCCCCATTTTATTATCAGAAATTCGTAATTGCTGATACCCGATCGCGTTAAATTATTCAGTAATTAATTTCCGGTACAGGTGTCGAGTCAAATTCAATCGCTCGATTTTATACGATCAATTTTAACGCGTGGTTTTAATAATCCTAGCATTATCGTGGTTTCGACTGCATTTCTGACCGGATCGCGATCGAAACCAGTTTCGCGCCTAATAAAGTCCGTCTCGATGTCTGTCGATATTAATTATCGAATAAGTTTAGGAGGCGAAAGAAATAGTATTTGGAATCGTTAAATAACAATTAACAGTTTTAAAAAAGATTGCAGTTAAATAGTCAGAGTGGAAAATGGTTACCAGCCGGTGGAATGGCCGATAAATAAACAACTGGAACTCGGCGAAAATAATAATTAGGCAGTTGACGGCTCGAGAGAGCGTATTATGTTCGCGACGAGCCGCAAGTTTGCTCGGATAGGACGATAGCTCGGCTCGTATGCGCTTCAGAATTCCCTTTGAGGAATAATTTAAGATCGCCCGGCATAAAGCAACGGCGCAGCGCGAGAGACATTGCCGACAAGGTCATATACGAGAACAATAAATAGTAATGGAGCCAAATGCGAGCTCCGGGGAACACTGGGACGGAGAAACTGTTGCGAGCATTAGCGGAGCAGTCGAAAAGCGTAGTAAAGGGGGGGGGGAGCGGGGAGGTGGACGAGCGTCGTCGGCAAAGGGAAAAGCGGTTTGGAAAATTCAACGATCCACGGGGCGGGAGTGGTTCGACGCGAAGGCGAAGAGAGGACGGGCACGCGAGCGAATAAAGAGACGATTTTTTTCCCCCCGCAGGCACTCCCGTCGAGACATTACGTCCAATTGAGCTCGCAACCAGCGCTCCTCGGTCGCACCCACGTCAACCGACGCGACGGACGAAAACAACGAGAAGAGGCCGCGGTTCACGCCGGCCGATTTTTCCCGCGATTCAGAGAAACGAGTGGTTGCCATAGAAAACGAAAACGGGTTGTAGTTTCGAGCATCTCTGCTCTTACCCGCGCCTAGAGTCGCGAGTGGTCGCGGGTACCCCGACTCCATTTTGTCCCGAAACGCGTAAAGCTTCGCGCTGGGAATTAAAAAGCTACTTCCGGTAAAGCCTCGAGAAAAGAAACTGAAAATCTGTGTAAGTAAAATTGTATTGGGTGTGATTGTACTAGTTTCAGGCAATTTGTAGTTAGTGTTTATAGTGTATGGTGTATTATATTACATATTTTTAACGTGTCTTCAGGGGTAACTAAAAATTCAATGTATTTTGAGTACACCGAGAAACAGTAGAGCAAGAAAATACTAGACAATTATATATAAATTTGATAGCAGCCATTTACCACTGTGTGTTGGGGAAAATGGCTGGAGAAATTAATTGTTTTGAAATTTAGGACGAAGACTAAAAATATCTCTGACAGGAGGGGCTATAAAATGTATATCTCTAGCTATAAAAATTGTTCCTTTCATACAAACTTTCTACCTACTTTCTATATACTATGTATCCCTACTCTTGGCTGAAACAACACAACCTTTCCTATCTCTAAAACCTACCCCCTAATGATCCTAAAATTTTTTTGCAATTAACGTCTCATCCTAAGGTTCATTTATACCTCCATGCAATTCAAAACTCATAAAACCCCGAAAAAGCGAGAAGATCACCGATTTTAGAGTCGCTCGTTTCAATCCCATCGAGCACCCTCTCTTCTCTCTTCGTTTTCCTCCTCCTCCCTCGTCCACCGCCGCCTCCAGAAGCATCGATCCCCCTCCCCACAGGCTGTCACCTCCTCCCACAACCGCGTCCTCGACGCACGTTTCGTTTCCGTCGTTCCAGCTTCTTCTATTCTCTTCCACCCCCTCGTTTCTCGAACCCGGAGAGCTTTCGTTCGACCATCTTTTTCTCGAGTCGTCTGTCCACCGTGTCACGGACGCCCGGGACGCTTTTTCGGCCGCGAATTGGACGAATTAAGTCGAAGGAGAGAAGCGAGCACGCCGTGACGGAGGAGGTGGAGGAGGAGGAGGAGGAGGAGGAGGTCTCGGTAGAGCACTCGGGGGCAATAACTCGCGGCGTGTTGTGACTACGCGATGACGGCCAGACCGCTGGTCGCTGCTCTCTTTCTTTTCTTCCTCCCCCCTCCCCCCACACACCCCTTCCACCGAAACTCTCCCCCTCCTCTTCTTTACGCGCCATGCCGCCTTCTCTCGCGTCTGGCTCTCCGTTTCACCTTGCGCGCCGCTTTTGTCTCCTCCCGGAGCGGTTTTCCGATCGCTCTGGAGGAAATCGTCGCCCGACCCGAGCATATTTAGATCCCTACCGTCTCCTCGTCTCCCCTCCCTCTTCTGCTAATAATAATCGCGTGGAAAAAAAAAAAAACACCGGGTTATCTTGGAATTCGTCGCGTTACAGCGAGAGAACGCTCGAGAACCGACGTACGGTTCCAACAACCTGGAGATCATCCTGGAACTCGTCTAGCTACCGCGAACAGACGTTACGTCGACATCGATCCGTAAACGAGAGTCGTCTGAAATCACAGAAGCGGTATCGTATTCCGATAATTAACGTCAAGGGTAGTGTGTTTGCGTAAAGAAAACAGCGCGTTATCCAAGAATTTCTCGAGCCACCGGCGGACTAAAAAACGATCCAGCGATCGGGAACGACCGAGATCGCCGAACCAGCTTGACGTTCTATTAATCGACGTCAAGCGGAATACGTTGGCTGAGCGAAAACATGAAATTATCCTAGAATTTTGTCGAATTACCGCGAAACCACTCGTCGAACAAACTATATTCTATTAACGGACGTTAAAACACCGAATTATCCTAGAATTCGTCCAGTTTACCGAAACAACCGACGTCACGAAAATCCCTAGAAAGCGTCGAGTGCGAAAGAACGTTGTCGAGTTCGTCGAAACGGCGCTGCGGCGGCGGCGGCATGTTGTAAAATGTGAAATAAACAGTAGATTTCGGGGTTTCTTTAAAAAATAATAAGCTCGACGATGTTAAGCAACACGACGAATGGCCGTCCCCTGACACACTTGACGTCATCGCGTATCGTAATGCTCCCACGAATTCTTCGTTCGTGTTCCAAGGAAAACCGTGTTCCCGCGCGGCGACCCATTCCCCGTGCATTAACCGTGGCGAAGTGTTCTCGGGTCTGGCAAGATTTCAGTCCCGATAACAGCCCCTCTGACACGAAACGCTTTTCCATCTGTCGGCCGACTCGGCCCGCTCGCTACCAGCTACGAATTCGCGATCCCAGACCCGATCGAACCCCGCCAACGTCCTCCTGCAACCGCCAATCTATCGCGAAACTAACGAACCATCGACCCCCTAATAAAAAACCCCCACCTCTCTGTTAATTTCTTCACTTTTTCTTTGCTACAGAAACGTTGGAAGCCTCTCAATTTTACCCCGGTGTTATTCGATACGCGATATCTCCTGACTTATCGTTGAATGGAAAGGCAGATTTTCTCGTATTATTTTTACTGTGATTATCAAACTGGCCCAAGTCAATTACTTTTAACCCTTTGCAATTTTTATCTCAGGAGCTCCTTCGTCAAGTCCCATTCGACATTTTCTCAAGTACAAACCAAACAGATCTCATACACTTGAAAATTACAAAATACAACAACAGTGTAAATAAAACTTATAATAATAATAAATAAATAACAGTAATAAACTTATTTTAACAGGTAAATTTCAAATAAAACACTTAAAAGCATTGGGAGCCGCTGCAAATTTGGAGCGCAAAGGGTTAATATTAGTTTCACGATTCTCAAAAATTGAACGAGAGTGATAGAAGGGTAATGGAAAGATAAATAAATTTTCATAACGTTAGTCTCTCGTAAACCGATGAATTTGGAAAATCGAAAGGGATCGTTAATGTAAGTAGCACGAGATCCCACTGCAACTAGGTCATAGTCTTCGTGTCTGCCTTTAATCAAGATCGTCTGTGGTGTTTCACCCGAACAGCTTCGATCGGAACGGAATTGAAGAGATCGAGCGTGTGCTTGCGTGAAACGAATCGATCACTAGGATAAGTGCACCTAATTTTGATACGAACTCAGTCATCGACACTCCCAATTTATTTGGTAGAGTCTAGATCAGCCAACGTAGGAGATTGTTGGCGTTCACCGATGATACGCGAAACTTTTAAGCGTTATCTACGCGATGCGTGTTTATTGCGAGCATTTATTAATTCGCCGTTTACGTGTCGACGTTCCGTAAACTCCGTTAACGTTTCTTTCGCTCTCTATTGTGACTAATTCTCTACTAAAAGCAACGGGTATCCAGCAGCGAAAATAAATCACCGTTGCTTTGAATCATGACAACGAATCTAGATGTTCCAGATTTGACGGCGATTCATCGCTTTCATAATAAACTTCGGCAACAAAATCGACCGACATCGGCGCCTGCCGCGCGGAGAAAGACCAGAATAGTGCTAGGATTGTTCAAATAATTTCATATTCGAATATTTTATACCTGCTCGAACGCGAATATCCAGTATTTTTATTCCAATATTACTATTTCTCAAATATTATTACGTCAACGTTAAAAATTTCTGTTTGAATGTCATTATTTCAACATCATTATTAGAAAATTATTATGCAAATAAGAAAGTGATCGCGTGCTTCGTATATTTAAATAATACGAAAACAGAAATTCGATAAAAAGTACCAGTTTTGGACCAAACGAGGACCTCTCGACGAATTAACGGCAAAACTCGAATCGAGGTCGAACTCGCGACAACCTTGAACTGGCGCAACAACCCTTCCTAAAGGGTTGGACGAACGACAAAGCTCTCGGAGCTTCGCAAATACGAGCCTTTGTCAAAGGTATCCGATCCTAGAATTATTTAACAAACCGTGGCCGCTCGCCTAGTCGTTAATTATCAAATTGTCCAGCAGCGACGCGTTCGTGGCAACTTTGCAAAACCTTCTTTGACGCAAATACACTTAATCTGGATAGATGGACAGATAGCAACCGGGCGAATACAAAACAATCTGATCGATACAAGTATAATTATTTAAACTGTAGATCTATAAATATGCAATGTTTCTTGTGCTCGAAAAATGTTTGCGAAATTATGATCGATGATCGATGAGAACGAAAGTTTCAATACGACTTTGGAATAAATATTCTAGCTCGGAATTTGCAGCATGATTGAAGCGTTTGGCTGGAAATTCGGTGATTTTGTAGGAAAATGGCGGACGCTGGAAAGGTTAAGATCGGCGCGACATTTTAGTCGCGGCGAACGTTCTCAGGAAGAACAGATTTCCCACTTCCTTCTTTTTCCACGCATTACGTGGCCTCTTTCACAGATCCGAATGTGTGTTCTAGACCGTCCGGAAATAATACTCCGTGAGTAGGTTATTTATAACCGCGACAACGGGCCGGGACGTCTGATCTACCAGCTTCTAGCCGCGTTGTGTCAGACGCGTTTCCAAAGTATATTTTTTCATCCGCGGAAACTGTTCGTCCGACCTTCGCGATGCACAAATCGCCGCTACGGGATGCTACCAAAACTCGAACGCTAAAATAAAATTCACCGACGAAGCAAAAACCGCGACGATAACGGCGCGACATATCGCAGCAGAAAAATCGAAGAGATCGACAAGTAAATTGATCGTCGAGTCTCTGTCGCGGCGATTTTCAAATTTATTTGATTTGAAAACTACGCGATTGCCTCAAAACCACTTACGAAGCTTGGAAAGTTCGATAACTATCTATGGTACTGTGCACGGATCAAAAGATGTCGACGAGTCAAATTATTTGCAAGGCATTGATAACCTTTTTGACCTTTTTAAAATACTTTTATTACAGAAATAACATCCGAGTGACAATGTTGATCAATTAATCAAAATCGAGTCGATTAAATTTGTATCATTCGTTGCTACGAAGATTAATTTTCGTTTTACTAAAATTCCCCTGGGTGTATCGTTCGTTTTAAATTCAATTTTGGTGATTTACATGACGCTGATCAAGAGTTTCGATTCGTATTAGAACGAATAAAAACGACTGATATCTCGCAAATCGCGTAAGACGCCCAATCGCATCGATCGACAGATAAAATTCGCTGCGATCGTGAATTGGACGCAGTGTCGGGTTATCAGGCGTGTTTTGATCAAACTCTAGATTATCGTGCGCGTTTAAAGGAATATCAAAGCAAGGCGAATCGTAAATATAACTTTATATTCGGCTGCCTGTCATCTTCCAGACCGCGTACCGGCAGAAGAAATTAATAGGTCTTCGTGCAAAGTTCATTAAAGGATCAAAAGGATCAAAGTTCATTAACGTCGGCCCCCGCGCTTTGAGCCACGAATTTTGATGTCGATCTGATAATTTGAAACTTCGTTCCCGCATGGAGGGTGGCTGACTGCTGACAGCGAATTTGGAGTTGGATTTTCGTAATTATAGCAATGCTTGAATCTTTACGGAAAATAGGGGTCTCTAGATTCTCGAACGGAGAACAAGCAAATGTACTAAAATAATATTATCGAGTTTTGAAATGCAGAAAACCGTGTAAATATACTGGAGTTAGAAAAGATTAACAACGAATTCTATGTGAAATCAAAGGATCGAGAACGGCTCGCGGCCGCGATATTCAATGTACGAGTCCTTAAGTCGGCTCATCCCTTATTCCACTTGGTAAAGAAGGGCGAAGGGCAGCTGATAGAGAGAAGCAAGGCCACGCGGCTTAACCGGCAAGGAAAACACATGTTATCGACAGGCTGTCCTTTTTTTGCCGGCTCGTTCGTGGCGGAGGTTCGAATCGGGGTTAAAAAGAAAACTAGCTCCGGGGGAGGGAAAAAAAGGGGAAACCACCGGACGGGGAGGGGATCGTGCTCCGGGGACTCCAACTTTTTGCCGAGTTTTTAACGAGATACCGGACCGTTTTCGACGGGATAGGAGAAAACGAAAAGACGGAACGTGGTGGTGGGGGATCGTGTTTCTCGGAACGCGGTATCGTTCCTGGCCTTTCTCGGTTTTTATCTCGCTTTCGCGCGGCCCCCACGAAAGCTGTGTATCCCTTCGTAAGTATGGACAACTTCGTGATCGATCGGAACGCGCGCTCCCCAAGTTTAGAACCTTGAATTTCGCGGAAAGCGGAACACGACGATTCGGATCGCTGCCAAAGCTCCAGTCGGCCCGAAGATCAACGGGAATTAGGGGAACTGCCAACGAAATTACGTTCGGTATCGGTGATCCTTCAATCAGGGGAAAATTCTTTGTTTGCAATTGTATTGGAAATTTAAAGGACTATTGTGGTGCATTGGAAATAGCAATTGGACTGTATTATTAACAAAATATTGGTAAAAAACTAGAGTCATCTTTGACCTGTGATCGTTGTAATAAATCCCCAAATCGAACATTTCGCTAATTCTGAAATTATCATTACATTTAATCGAAGAATGCGACAAGGGTTGACTGTGAGGATTTCGAGGAGAAATGGAATTCGCCTGGCGGTCGACGAGGTTCGACTCGATCCCTCGTTAATCACAGGAACGTTTGTCCCTGGCAGAAGTAGTCGGGGCGTCAGAAATACGTCGGCGCGGTAATAATATGGCCGTAATTCAATCGGAGATGGCGACAAGCGATAGCAAATTATCGCATTGTATCCGGGAACACCGATTGTCCTACGGCAACAGTCGGGCCAGCTGTGCCAATTTCGCGAATCTCCGTTTCCCGCGAGGATCAGGGGACACGGGGACAACGAGGGGCGGATGTTCCCGCGAACGTCGTCGAATCGACGAACATCGGCCAATTCCACGGTAGGAAAGAGCTAGGACCATAAATTCTGCCCGGCGAGGACGGACGATATTAAAAATTTCTCTTCGTTCCTCCCAAAATGATACATGTACGTACTTATCGTCGTCGTGGAGATTCCCGGGGATTCGCGGACATTAATCAATCCGTTCAACGTCTTCCGTTCGATGCTAAAACTCGACTTACCGGGCAGCAACCCCCCGTTCGAGGCAGCGACGAATCGAAAACATTTTTTCCCCTTTCTGCGATTCGACGGACAGAAGTTTTCAAAGCAGAAGACTAAATAAATTCGATACGCGTGTTTCGTGGGGGAAACTACTGTGCAAGGTTTAAAAGTTGCCATCTGGAAAAATTGTCGACTCGATTGGCTCTAGTGACAAACAAATAAACGAGTAGCATCGAGAACTTAAAAGTAGAACTTCGAATGGCGTTGCATCTCCAAGTGACAACTTTCCAGGTCCACACACTATCTTCGATAGAATTCGCGTGCAAATCGGTTGTTAGCAACGGTAAGCTTGTAACAGCAACCGCCGTGGAAACTATTCGACAAATCCGGTTTGTTCAGCGGGGGAAAGCTCGTTCCAAGAATAGAAGTAATAGATAAACCGACTGGCTCTTACGAGAAAGTGAAAAAAAAAAAAAAAAAAAAATTGTAAACAACCGACTTTGTTGTCGATTTCGCGGCACCCTTTGTAAAAGGGAGCCCGTTCGCGCGAAAAATTCGCGTAATAATTCGAGTGGATAAACCGACTCGTGCGAACCGTCGACGCGTTGTTCACCGTTCACTGATCGCTAAAAATAATCGCGCTCGAGCGACCGGACACTTTAGATCGGCAGTCGCCCAGCAGTCTACGCGATATCAGGGGCCGACACGAGCAACGACATACCGCGATTTATTCCGCGCTCGTGCTACAACCACGGACCCCCCGACGTTCCACGCGAAACCCGCGCCTATCTCGATCAGAATTATTACGTTATGCCTGCTGTCCGCTCGAAACTTTTGCTCGCGAGACACCGGGGCTATCGAGAATAAGAGCTTTGTCGCACGAGTAAGTCGAAGAGCCTTCCACGTGGAATTTGCTCTTGGAAACCGTCGCTCCAAGGTGGCCAAACTTCTCTTAAAATTACGAGTACAAATTTTAGACTCGTTCGTAAATTAGTAAAAAGGGTTATTTAACAACAGGTGTCCAATTTAGATGGCATTCAAAAAAAATATCCTTTGCTGGTTAGATCAACCAGATTTTTACGTAGTTAAAGGAAAACATAAGTACATAGAACATCAGATGCCACCTAGGTGATTTAATCTTTGCTTTTAATTCTAATTAAATATGCTTATAATTATAATTGAAGAAGTAACTAAAGAAGAAGTAAGTTTTGCACCGTGTTCGGGGTCGGGGGTCGCTGACGGTGCATCAGAGTATCGTTGAATGGAGATTCGAGAGAAGTGCTCGGGCGATACATGGAATCGAAGGACGAAATTCGCGATGGAGGAGTGGATGTTTCGAGACTCCTTGGGTTTCGGACGCTACCAGACGAGCGAGAGATTCCAGCGAAAGCGTGGAATTTTCCCGACAAACGAAGCCCCGGGCGTACCATCACCGGGGGTCGCTTTGATCGCGGGGCGTCCGACGATCGAGCTCGCCCTTAAATTAATTTTCTAAAGGAACATCAAACGACCGAGTGGAACGCGGTCCGAATGTCGCAACGAGCCCCGTCGACGGGGCGCATCGTTACAATCGCATTCCCGGTAAACTAATTTCGATGCGAATGAGCTCCGGGGCCGATCCAGGTGAGTCGCGTAATCGAGGCCAGGGGACCGAAGATACTTCCAGCACAACTTTCCTGCACTCGAATGCTTCGATGCTTCCGGTGGTCGGCGAACTTTTATTTCTACACCGCTCGAGCACTCGACTATTTGGATACGAATGCGTTCTCCAGCGGTATTCGACTGGCTATACTCGCAAGAATACTCAACCCCTAAGTGGATTTTAAATGCTTTTAAGGGAAGTTCATTTCCATTTACCAATTTGGCAAAAATCAACGTTAAATAAAATAATTCACTTAAGGGTTAAAGTATTCAGGCACCATATTTGGGAAAATTGAACCACACTGTCCAAGTACGTTTGCTTGAAAATAAATGGACCCTCGTATATTATTCTATACAGTATATCCTGAATTTATTCCAAAGCCTTCCACGTATGTGAGTTACCAGAGACTACAACTGTTTCCTGACAAATCAGAACACAGTGGCGTTACCTAGGATTACAGCGTAATTAAGACGGGTAACGATCGAATACCGAATCGTTCCAGGTTGGCGACTGCTCTTGAAACGTTCGAAAATTAAATAATACGGAATAGTCGCGGCCCTAATCGAGAGCACCGGTTCTCCGTATCGGCGGATCACCTCGAAGACCTCGTGCTCGAGGCTGGGATCGCCGGCCGCCCAGCAGTCTACCTGCTCCTCGCCGCCACGGTGTATACACACACCACACGTGTGGTCCCCCACCCTGTCCACTCTCGTCCACCCCACCCCCTCGTTGCAGTGCACGTGCGTGTACGACCGTCTGTGCGTGAGCCTCCCGTCCGCGGTATATAGAGCGTACCCGCGGGTTCCTCTGAGTATGGGCACAGGGCCGTACGTGCTCTGGATACGTGCGCGCCGATTTCCCTCCCTACCCCCTTCACCGCCACCTCACCGTCCACCGAACCGGGCCCACTTCCCTTCCCCATGCCCGCGTCGGTCCCTCTTTCTCCCAGTCCCGTGTTGCTCGCTGTCTTTTCTCGTTCCCGTCGTTCCCACTACGACTCTTCGTTCCTCTTCTAGCCGCGTCTATCCGCTCCTCCCGATGCCCTTGTGCCTTACTCCCCTTCCTCCGGCGACGATCAATCTCGCGACCGATGTACCAGCTCCGGTTCGCGCTAACTCGCCGATTATGCTTCATCGATCGGCCATCGCGGCCACGGAATTTACACGGAAACCTACGGTTACGATTCTGTCGCGTGCTCGTCCACCCCGTAAGATCGTTTCGTTAATCGTATTTGCGCCGCTACCGGGGCACGATCGAGCCTCCGTTTTGGCACGAATCGACGTCGTAATCGGGCCATACGCGACGTAACGACGGGTCGCGTGGACAGCGATCGTAACTCGGGGCCCTTCTGCTATTACAGACGTCTTTTAACGATGGGCTGAAATTACTTACGTCAAACGTATCATCAAGATAAACTTTATCTAAAAACTCTGACGTTGCTGGAATCTCGACGACTCGCGATTTATGATTTCCGGGGTTTTCGGACCGGCCGAAAGTCTCGCGGCAAGACGTTCGTCATTATCCGAACCACCCAGTTCTTTAACTATCCGCTCGAAGCACCGTTGCACCGCCAGACGACGACGCGTCCTACATACACCCGTCGAACGCAGCGATAATTGACGTCAATTAATTTCTATAGTAATTCGCTGCTACGAACGCGTCGATGACCACGCAGCCTCGAGGAAAGACGAGTCCACCGGACGCTTTATTCGAGTAATAGGTAACGAACCTTCGAACCCATTTTTACTCAACTAGTAACGCACACAAAGCTTACGTTTCGTATCGTTATTCCCAAGTAAAAATTTTGCCCATCCATCAAAATGTCGGTGCAATATTTGTTACATTTTGATCTGTACACTGCCAAAATTCTTTTTCCATGCTTCGTTTTAATTTTCGAATCTACATCTTGAAAACCCGCGTGCCTCGAGGGACGACTGCAATCGAAAATATTGCAAGAAAAAAGGATGCTCGTTGAGCCCCGAATTATTGGATTCGTTCTCGAGGAAGCTTGCAATTTCGTCGCGTTAGCCGTACACGTATGGCGCGTATCCCTTTAACGAGCACGCGCATCTGCTCGCGATGCCAAAATAACTTCAGCCCCGAACGCTTCGCGCGTCCCTTTTAGGGCCTGTCATCGCGACGACGGATCCTAGCCCTGCGGAGATAACGCGATATCGGGACAGGCCCCCGAACGAGAGCCAGATGCCACGGTGTTACACCATAACGCGCGATCGCGACCCGTGCACCGTGCACACGCGTCGTCCGAGAATAGAACGGGTCGGTAGAAATTTCCGTGGACTAGAAAACGCTTTGATCGCGGCCGAGAACCGCTTACGAAAAACGATCATCGAACGGGCGCCTCTTATCGCCGCGAAACAACGACCGATCGCGTTCCCGTTATCGGTCGCTAATATCCGCCGACAGTCCGAGACGCGAACCCAACCTACGATGCATCAAGATACCGACAGCTAGACGCCGACGCTCACCCGTTTACTCTACGAACGCCTTCCGACGACCGAATGCTTCCCCGTAAACCGGAGATACGGCTTTAAATGTCCACGCTTATCTCTGTCTAACCGGGGACTTCGACCCCTTCGAGGAGGGGCCAGGGCCTATCCGAGTACTTTAATATTCCAATTGGTTCTGGGTAGTCGAGTATCGCGAGTATTTAAGTATTCATGGGCTTTGAACAGTCTGAGAATATTCGAATACTGTGAATTAATTTCGAATGTTTCGAGTATTCGTACGATAGCGAAGATGCTGACGATGTATTTAAGATCGATGACTTTTAGCACGTGATCGATATGAATATAATTTGAGGTATCGTATGACACACATCGTATTCGGATAGTATTCGAATAATATTCGGACTAGTTGATCATTCGAATAAAAAATGGACAAGTTTTGATGCAAAATGTGTCCGAATATCTCAAAGCAATGAATCTTGACGCAACACACCGATGTCAAGTGAGTTTCACCGTGTCGCGAATGTTTGGCAACAGACCTAATGAAATTTTGCTTTCTACAGCTGGCATGACAAACCCATTTTGGCCCGATGGCCAAATTGTGCCATACCGCAATGTCACGGGCCACGAACTATTATTTTACAATCGAGCACGCTTCTACACGCGACGATCGCGATTCACGATCGATCGTCGGTGTTCGACAAGCTATTTTTATCCGGTTCCGGAATATAAAGAGGGATCTCGATTTTCCCTTCGAGCGAAATTTCGGTCGGGAACGGGTCCATTCGGCGCTCGATTTCGATCACTGGCGCGGAGAACTCTTGTTTATCAAGTTTCGACTCGCGGCGCGTCGCGTCCCGGTGAATTCATTAATGGCTCTCGATGGATTTCCAACGAGCATACGGGTCGCGTGTACCGTGGAAACTCCACTCCCCGGGGAGACGGCGGGATCTCGTATCTTTCAGCGATCCGCTACATCTGATTCTGTGTAGCGTGATCCCCCCGCTGCCACCCGGATTCTCTGATTCGTACTTTTCTGGGGGGAATCGTTGGCACAGAGACGCCGCTAACGATTATCGATAGGTCAAAATATCAGTGAATCCGATAAAAGTAACGTAACAATAAAAAAATCTATGATAACAATTCGTGCGAATTAGCTTGGTATTACAGTGCATTTTATTGTTAAAAACTTTTTGCCAAGGATCGTACTTGATTTCCAGTATAATTCGGTTTATGGAGAGGTAACGACGCGGGTAGACGACACAATAGTCGCGTCCCGACGCCCGATGACGAGCAGAGTCGCGCGACACGACATACCCGCTCTCGATATTCCGTTTCTATTCGCCGTTGTCTCGCTCGGGTGGCACACGGCCGAGTGTAAGCCAACAGAAGTAAGGACGGGTTTCCGATTAAGGCCTTATAATTGACGTCCCGGGTCCCCCCGTCTGGCTTAGTCACCGGCAACTGGAAGAAGGGCCGCCACGGACCCGCTTTTGCGGATCGTGGATCAACGAACCGTCGCTGGACACCAGACGTCGGCGTTTGCGCCGCTTTTGCGTCTCTTTTCGCGCCTAACCCCGCGTACCCTTCTCCCAGAACAGATCCCTGGATGCGATTCGACAGTGACATCGTTCGCAGAACAGATTACTCCGAATTCGTTTCGTCGATCAAAGCTGCGAGGACACTCTTCGTAAAAATCAACGAAATTGCGATCTATGTTCGAATTATGAATCCTCTAAGATTTAATATACTTTTTTAAACGTATGAAATAAAACAATACAAGAAACAATTGACATTATCCATGCACCGATTTCGCAAGCGTCGTTTAAATTGCAGATATAGAAAAATTTAGCGATCAGTAACTTAGGGTGACGTCACTCGACTACGACGAAACGAGATAAAGAGAGGAACGAAACGAAGTAATTCCGATTTACAAGAAACAACGCTCACGGCGTTCGACGATAATGACGATAAGAGTGATTTCGAGATAATGGCGCTCGAGGGGGGAGCAGATCCGACACCGGACGCTGTCGTGGAATTTTTATTAACAATTCGTCGCAAAGATTAGGCTATCTAGATTCGACGCTTCCGGTCTATTGGATTCGATCAGCGTTTATTCAGAAATTTTTCAATTTGAATTTTGTAATAAAGAAATGAACGAGGCTGTGAGAAGAATTTACAAAAGAGATATGTAGTTATACGTCAGCTATGAAAATAATTACCAAATGTTTGAGCAACCAGAAAGCGAAAAGTCGACGATATCGCAAAATATAAGCAATTAAATATGTGAAAGGATAAGTTTTCTTTATTCCCCGCACCTGTCCAGCCAATAATTTCGTTTCTTTTATCGAACAGGTGGACTATGTTATTTGCCTCGCGTTGTAGAACGAATTTGCGTTCGCCAAGATTCGATCTAAAGAATTTAATTAACCAATTTGACGGGGTTTTGCGGGAACAGTGAATTTTCTGAAATTTTTACCAGGAACGCGAGAATTCGTGCGGTGCGGAATAACAGGGCAGGTGAATCGGCTGATTGATTAGTTAATATACAAAGAGCAGGTCAGGCGTCTTACGACGTTGCACGAGAGTCAATAACCCGAGTTGCGACTGTATACGATCATAATTATGGCAATAAGCTGGCATAGGTGTGTTGGTGTGGTAGGAAACAAACAGAAGAAATCTGTGCTGCACTCTCTCAATCATGGCCTTACGCGTCTTGTAATATAGGATAATAGAACCATGTTTCAATTGTGAACAAATCAAAGAGTTTCACAGTGTTGAGAGAGTGGAAGATTTCGAGAAATATTTAACTGTACGATGAAGAAGCCCTAAAGTGTTTCAAGCGTGAAAATAAAATTTATATAAAATTTAGAGGCTAAACTAGACAACTTTACCGGACGATTGAAAATATGTGGCCCCGCCTTAATTCCGAAATAGAATTTTAAAACGATGATAGCATCCTGTAGCTGAATAAATTTCTACGGGAACAATACAATGATTTATTGCTTGCAGCGGAACACTTGTGGAACTTTCGTTCTGTTGCTTAAATATTTGACTGGCAATGAACGCAACGTTATCGGTAACTTCCAACCACAACGCACCAAGTAGTTCTCCATCAAGGCAACAGTACTTTTTAATTTTTAAAAATAATAAAACGTTCTATAAATATGTAAGATGAAATTTGCGTGAGAGATTCGAGAGAAGATCGATTGGTTTCCCGAAATGAAAATCTCCAAGGCAGTTTTCTTTTTGATTCGTCGCCGTGGCGTTCTCCCTCGAGGCAACTCTTCCCTGCTGCAAGAAAATGGCGACTAAATCCCGGCTCGACGCGAGGCTGTTCCCCGGTCTCTCGCGAGGAAAGAAGATGGTTTCGGGGGGGCTCGATAATGGGATAAGTCGCGAAAACTCTCGATACGCGTCAAGGCGAATGCGTAATACGCAAAGAGGGGCACGCGGATGGACGAGCGTCGTCTGGCGAACGGGCGCAACAATTTCGAACTTCGTAAACGAGACGAGGAAAATGGACGACGAAAACGACGCTAACGAAGCACCGAGCCAACGCTGCTCCAAAGAACTGTCAAAGAACTTTGCTCGCTTTTGCGCAACCCCTGCCTCGTTCTCGGGCTTACGACGGCCGCTATTCGGAAAATGCTCGAGATATTTGCGAAGCGCTCCGGCTTATGCATAAAACAAAACCCGTGTAAACGCGCCCCAATGTCCCGGGCGTCCATGTTTCGCCGACTACATCGCTGGAATGTCATGTAGAGATCTTTGCAAAGATTAGAGCTACTTAGAGCCGTATTATCCCATAAACGAGAGAGACTATTTGCCCGGGGACCTTCGAAATCGATATTTGCAAAAAACGTGTGTTTTAAATCGTCGATATACTTTTTCTCGAGCCCCACATTGAAAAAAACCGTCTCGAAGGATAAAAATATCTCGAGTGGTACGATTTTCGCAACTCTCCCTTACATGGAGAACCAGACAAACGCGGCATATTCAAGGTCCCCATTGCCAATGCCTGGTGTGTCCAATGGAGAGTTTTGCTCCCGAGTGTTGTGCTATCAAGAGTAAGACTTTCTAGTGGACACAGCATTGAAAGTAAGGGTTCTGTCACACGGACACGCGGGAACTGACCTTACGAATGATGAAGCAACTTTCACAGCACGAAGGCTCGTGTGCAAGAGCTTTTATTCTAGATACCGGCTCTCGACGGTGATTGCGGTTCTGCGTCGTAGAGCTTAGGATCGTGTCTATTTCTTCTTCGTACGAAAATGAGCCACGCACACTCGGTGAACCATTATTTGGATTTGGAACAACTGGTACCGGATTAATAGAATTATTTTAGAATTAATCGCAACACGTTTCAGAGCCTACAAACTCTCAACGTCTTTCTGCCCCTGGACTTTATCTCATTTTGAGTATTTGTTGCTGATAGTCTATGATTTAACTCAAGATGGAGACCTAAGTTAAGAGAATAGTTCACGAAACAAACAACCATCTCAGCAAAGATTCTAGCTCGACCCACCTAAATTTATAACAATGACTTTCCTTCCGATATGATCTATCGTTCGATCGACTCTTCTGGTACAAAGACGATCAAGTTCCCTGTCCCCTGACAACGCCATTTCCATGTACGGCCTCGGAACGAGCAGTGTTCTAATCATTACGAATCACCGAACAAAGTAACTCGAACGACACCTCCTCGACTCCGGCGTAACATTTGATCGTCGACGTTTTCTCTCGGGTGTTTCTTTCTGAATAGAGCGTGCATCGTTCACGGGGACTCTCCCAGGAACGAAACAAGGACCGAAGAGTAATATTCTCGAGTGGACACCAGGAATAACGATCGTCGACACGTCGTGCTACCGGTCTGCTCCGATAGTTTCGCCTTTTCACGAGGAAAGCCACATGTGCGCGGCTTCGAGTCCCGCCACAGGCAGGCAGGCAACGTCAGCTCGTCAACAGTTTCACAGATGTTCCGTGACGAGCTACTTTCGATATCTCGGGGAGTCGGAGCGGTCGCGCGCGACGCTGCCGCGATAAATCAAGTAAGGAAGGTCGTCGTCGCGGGACGACGAGCAGTCATCGCCGCCGTGGAGAAGTCTTTGCCCGCGTGAATAGTCGCGGAGGGACCAGGGAGGGGGAGGGGGGACAGCAAATCGGCCACAGAGCGCGTTGAACCGTCGACAAATTGGACCACCTTCAAATTTTCACGTTGCGTGTTATACTTGTAGTGAAAATAATAACTCGACTGCATCGGTGACCGTTTTCCAACAGCCCAACGTCTCGCTCCTACAGGATTCTACCGCGAAATTTTACACGTTTACAATTAGAAATGTCTCGTATTAAGCTTCTCGAGATTCTGGTTATTTTATAATTAATTTTTCATTGGCAACGAATATTCTCTATCTCTATCTGATATTTTACATCTTCTTAGATTCTGTTTCGTAAAAACATTTTTATTTCGTATAATAATCGTATGTAAATATTCCAGAATGGAGACTATTCGAATCTGGGACTCGACTTTTTTTATTTGGAGTGACGCTAGGGTCTTAGAAACTAGAAGAGGTTCAAAGCGAGGAGTCGCGCGAGTTGAACGCGCGCGCTGACTTGAAGGCGCTCCAACTTACGTGGCGCGGTTTAAATATACGCGTGTTCGCGGCTCGATTACGCGCCTCGAGGAAAGCACCTCTTCTCTTCCCTGCACGTGGGCGTGCTGGCAGCCAGAAACGAGTCTCGGGATACAATAAGTAATAGCGTCAAAGCGTTGTCGCGATTTATCGTTCCGGTCTCGCTGAACCTGAAAGACGTCCCTACCGAGCTTACGGCGCGGATTAGGTTTCTAACTAGGGCTGCGACTGTTCGAATAATTTAATATTCCAGTATTTTACGAGTACTCGGGTGTATTCGATGCGCTGGAATCTCCCTTATTCGAATCTTCGTTATCCGAATGTTAAACTGTTCGAGATGTGTGCTCGCACCGTATCCCCTTTCTTATTGAAACGTCTTTCTCCCGCGCTGGATATTAATTATTGTAAGAATTTACTACGAACAACGACAGTCGACGCATCGGAGTAAAAATTTGAAATGAAATAGGAATATTATTATGATTTACTGTCTTTTGTGGAAGGAAAACGAGGTATTAGGCAGGTGAAATCGATGTTTTGCTATGGCCAGCTCGTTCCCCTGACCGAAATCCAATCGGAAGCACACGGAGCATTATCGTTTGAGAGGTTTATACTGGAAATAAACAATTTCAGAGCGTACCTGAGCTACAAACTGCAATTACGATAGCACAGAGTGAATCGCAAAAAGAAATGATAGTAAATACATCGAATCTAGTTTTTAAACTTACTCAAAGAAGAGGAGATCCTACATATATGATCGAAAGACTTTTCTGCGCGCGTATAAATAATTTCCCGTAGCTAGCAGAACTAAAGTAGATCTAATAGTTACAATATTTGAACAATACTGATACTGGCGATGTATTTCAATATTGTATCTTGTCATCGGCTGAATTCGGGTCATGCGTATTGACGAACAGTTGTGGTGATTGAAATCGATGTTTCTTAGAAGATGATCATTAATCTTAATGATAATCGACAATAGTTACTTTTATTTCTAAGTATGAACTACTTTGAAACGACGTGCACGTTTATTTGATTCGATGTAATTTAGTTCACTGCCCTGTTTATATTTTGTATCATATATATAATCTTGCAATAAAATAAGAAGTCGAATAGCCACGATATTAAATTACATTGAATTAAATAAACGTGGATCTCGTTTCTAAATTCTTACTTAAAAGAAAATAAACGATAAATATATGTATATCGTATTTTGTGAAAATTTGAATCGCCAAAATGTACCGGAATAAGAAAAAATTCGACAAGAAATCCACGCCCTATTTCTAACGCGGAAAGCAGAGCTGTTTGATCAGTATAATACATAATCCGCGCAGTATCGGAGAAACGTCACCGACCGCTGTTAGATATTCAAGCATCCACGCGTGGAATGTTAGAAAATAAAAATCAACAACGAGATAGCGTAAACCGCGGAACACTTTCGAATATTTGTTTATTTATTGAACGGTTAAAGACCCACTATTACACGTAAGCCGTACAGACTATACCACGTCTCGAAGTACAAAACAGAAATCAAGATTGTGACTGTATCGAGGTATCCAGGTGAATTTTTTTAAATTTCAGATTTCCAGTCTTCCATTTTTTATTTCACCGTTCGTTTCATAATAATAGATTATAATAATATAATATAATATAATTCGTATAATAGATTATGTAAATTATCGTGCAAAGTGAGTGCACTTAATTTCGACGTCGGCTCGGTCATCGACAATTTCAATTATCAAAAAATAACACCAAGAATTCTCGATTATCGTCGAAAGTGATTATTTGTACAAATTTGCCGATAACGGAGATATTTATCTCGGCCGTAACATCGGAATATACTACTTTTTATGAAACAGTCCTGAAAGAATACTTGGAATCGAAGAAGAAATCGAAACGAATCGCATTCTATCCATTAGCGGACGAAGCAAAACGATTAAATGGATCGTGATACTCGTATTTACTTTGTAAACGAGACAGCGAAAAATCGGATCTCTCCCACAATGTCTAGGTGGTACGTGAAAGTTAATAAGAGTTAATAAAGGTGAATATATGATCTGTCCATTAACGAGCTTAAAAAGAAAGGTTAAATCAGCCGTTATTCTAGGAGCAAAGAGCATTATCGCGTTAGGAATATTTAATATCCAAGTTATATTATTATATTTAATGCTTAAATAATTCCCAATTAATATGTTGGAACAGTGAATTCAGAAAAACATTTCTGCACGCTCGACGAAAGATTAATTCGATTCAAAGATCGAATTTTACTATGCAGAAAACTTTTGACGTGCCTGTCAGGTATACACGTATATTTACTCAAATATGCAACGATCTATCACAATATTTTTATACATTTGACTGCATCAAAAATTCGTCTTGCGAATTTCCGTTCCGCGATAGATCGAATCGACAGAGAAATATTTTTAAAATAACACACGATCGTCGTGTCACCGTTAATGAGGGACGTAAAAAATTGTATTCGAATAACAGATAATCGATAAAACAAATATACGGTAATCCATCGGTGACGTTTATTCGATCGAATAATTAAATGTTTTATTTATCGAGCGTGAAGTTTTTATTTCGCTTTAACGAGCCGCGAGACAAACGCTCGATCATTTTTCATTCGTTCCTCGACATTTTTTCCCCCGAATAAGAATTTCATCGATCTCCGAATCACCGGTCCACCGTGAAACGATTCCAAATCTAACTTTCTCGTCGCCGAGTAACAGACAGACAGTCGAGGGATTAATTCGTTCTGGAGCTATCGCGAGAAGGTCGCCCTATCGTCGACAGAGATTTATAAAGCCCTGAAAAAGCGAGCTGCTGCTGTCGAAACAATCGAAAGGGCTGTTCGAAAGGGCGCGGGGGGCAACGCGGCGCAGCCCTTATCGCGCCTCGCGCGACAGACGATTGCGAAGTTAAGCCGGGAGATTTTGCCTTATCCAGCATGCTCTCCGAGCTTCCCACCAGCGGATTACCATCTTTCGCTAGATCTCGCGAACAATACGAAACGTTTAGCAACTTGCCAAGCTTGGGAGGACGCATTATTAACTGGCTCTTTCTTTCTTCGAACGAGCGAATATTGGACAAAGGATATCCGCGATTCGAACAGACAAATTAAAGTTTGCTCCAGAGAGAACGTGTAAAAATTGTCGCTCGAAAGCGAGGGATCGTTCTAGTCTAGGCGAGCTGCAGAGAATACCCCTGCTGCATGGAACTCGAGTAATCATAGTTGCCAGAAACATCGTGATCACCGATCACAGGGGTATTTTTTGCAGCTGGCGATGGTAAACAAAAATGTGACTCACCGTAATCCGGTCGAACGACAGCCTGCACCGCCTGTTCGTTCTTCTTGCTTCGAATCAACGGCTCACCGAGGATCGTGAAGTTTCTGGGTCCCACGCGATTCACAAACACTAGATACACTTTGCCCCTCTTAATATTGGCTCGCACCACACCACTCTGATTATCGCGCTGCTGTTGTTGCTGCTGCTGCTGTTGCTGTTGCTGTTGCTGTTGCTGTTGCTGTTGCTGCTGCTGCTGCTGCTTGACGTCGGTGTCGTAGCCGCAAACGGTCGACTTGCCGGGCGCCGATTTGTCGCGAAAGTGCAGCCTGACGCTGTCGTTCTTCTGCAGCGGCTGGAAACCCGGCTGGCTCTTGTATACTTGCTTCACCTCGAACGTCACCGCGTAGTTGGAGCCGGGTTTCCTCACGGAGGACATGCTTCTGGCCTTTCCCTCGAACACCGTCGGCGCCAGATAGGCCCTGTTGCCGACGTCCACGTCGGGGCACCAGTTCTGACCGCGGCAACCCTTGTTGCGGCACCGTCGTCGCTGCTCCCTCGGCGAGTCCGCTTTCGTACGGTTCTTTGGTCGTTGCTTGGTCGAGCGGATCGCTCGTGGCTTCTCCATCGACGACTCGTTGCCACCGGGCGTGTAAAGGAACGGCGTTTGGGTGGACGAGTGACCAGGCAGCCGTGTCAGACCGGACTCGTCGGTTCTCGGATGAACGACCGTGTCGTCTGCCGGGCGACGATCCGACCGTTTCGACGTGGAGACGAACACGTCGCGTATGGAGTCGTCGAAGAGCTCCTCCGTTTTCCTCTCCGACGACGCGTCGTCGCCCGCGACGGTTGATACGCGATCCTCGATCGTCGAGGCGGGCAGCATCCTCTCGTGCTGGTACCGCCAGGATCGCGACTCGACCGGCTGGCTCTTGTCATCTTTCGGTACCGGGACGAAGCTCGCGGTGGAGGTTGTTCGTACGCGATAACGATCGTCGATCGGCAGCCTGCGTCCGTCGACGGTTCGCGCGACCAAGTTCCAGGTCGATAGACGGTAATCGAGAGGGTTTTCAACGGCGGCGATGGTCATCGATGGCGGATGGTCGCTGGTGGTCCTCGTCGACGTCTCCTCGAGGGAGTTACGATTGGCGGGGGGTGCTGCAGCGAGAGCCAGTGCGCCCCACCAGCCGCTTAAGATCCCGGCCAAAAGCAGAGACGCCCACATCATCCGACCTGCTTGCTGGTTTGATCGGGGGTGAGAGGTCGACACCTCGGTCACCCCGAACAAGCACACTCTCTCTGGCACTCTCTTTTCCCTCTCGCTAGCGAGTTCGCCTCAACACTGGCCAAACGATCCCTCACTTTCTATCTTTTTATCTGTCCTCTCCTATCTCTCTCTCTCTCTCTCTCTCTCTCTCTTTCTCTCACACGCTATCTCTCTCTTTTTCTCTCTCTTTCTCTCTCTCTCGATGAATCCTTCAGGGAAGCTTCATTCGTTCCGAAAGCTCGGTCTCTCGTCTGGGTGGACGGTGTGTCCTCGGGGGGTAGACTGAAAACACTCTTCACGAGGTGTTGTACCACCGGCAGCAAGACATCGGGACTTCCATCGGACAGATTCTCGGCTGTCTGCTCTTCGTCCAACGCGTGACCGTCCTCTTCATCCTCGACGCCACGACGGATGCAACGGGGACACCGTGTCGCGTCTCTGTTCACCGATTATCGCGAACGACACCGACTAGCGGCTGCCGCGATCGCGCTCATACAGTTCAGAATACGCGATCATCCTGTCGATCGATGGAGAGTGACATCCTGGCGCCAGGACGACTGCTCGCGATCCGTCGATCCGCGTCTCGGGATATCCTCCGCGGTTCCTCGTTTCTTCTGGTTGTTTTGGGTAGCAAAGGTGACCGATTCCAAAGGTTTGTTGGTCGGTACGGCGTGGATTCCCTCGCCGACGACGCTGCCACGAACTCTCCGGAGCGTCGATTGCCGGCACTCTTCCCGTATCTCGAAATAAATCGTCGAAGGTCGATAAAGAATCTCGCGCCACCCCCGTGCGCGTCGTGTCGTGGCGCGGTCCCGACTCGGTATCACGTTGCACTCCGAACGAGGAAAAGCCGAGGATGATGACACACGACGTGGAGGAAGGAGCAGGCAGAATAAGAAGAAGAAGAAGAAGACGGGAGACGAAGACGACGACGACGACGAAGACCAAGAAACTGTCGGCTTCCTCTGACCAGCCGAGGCACACTATTTAAATATACTCACGAGGCTCTCGCGGTTGGTCGGTAGCGTCGAGAGCCGTCGATGTCTAGCCCTCGCGCGACGCGCACTTCACCGTTCAGTTTTACCGCACGATTCTGCCACCACCTCCTACCCGCGACCGTCCAGAATCGTCGACGGTACTCGCGGCACTAACGACGACCACCACGACGACAGGTCGCCGTCGCGCGGTTCTGCGCGCTCCGTTTTTTTCGCCCGACGAAAATTCGTAACGCGGCGAAGTGCCGGGACACGGTCGTGTGTCGTCGGGCTCGCGAAGACGTTAGCAAAATCACCAAGACGACCGTCTCGACCGCTGCAGTTGGTGCTGCTGGTGCTGCTGGATAGCGGGCACGCGTGCGGTTAATATCGTGCGGGGGAACGGCGCGTGTGTTGCACGCGGCATGCACGAGGAGCCTCGTGTCACGTCGAGGCGGAGAAGGGATTGTCGGTGGCCCCGCGTCGGGCGCGCGCGACGGTTCAAATTAGACTGAACGGCCCGCTCGCGCAGCCCGAGGCCGGCCACAGCGCCAGCGACTCCTGTCGGACGCCGGTCGAGGCTCTGCGCGCGCACCGTACGAAGCGGCGACACCGGGAACCCCCGCGCACTCGGCTACAAGACCAACCGAACGGACACATCCAGACGGCTGTACAGGAGACCACGCACGGGACCTTTAAGAACCTGTGTAACGACGACCTAACAACCGAGGAACCGCACGCGTGATCCTCTCCTTCTTTATCCTTCCTGCATGCACGACACGTTCCCAGCGTCTCTTTCCACCGACTTCCACCGGTCGTTCTATTAGCCCGAAATGCCCAACGTTCCTGATCTATATCGATATTTACAACGAGGAATACGGGATTCGAACAAAAAGTAATATGTATTCGAATAAAAAAGGTGTCCTTTCCGTGCTCCGCTGACCGGATCCTGCATTCCTGTGGGATGACTTCTTGTCAGCGGAGCACGGTACTTGTACTCCCGCTGAATATGAATTGATATCGCAACGAAGATTTTGGAGAACCGCGCCTTACAAGATGGATTATTGTTTGTAGATCAGAAGCTGACTCTACATTCTTATCTAAAGTAATACATGCCGCGAGCTCACAGTTCCTTTTGAAATTAATTCAATGTTCCGTCCGCAACGTTCAGGTTACCTGCGTTTCACTGTACGAGACCTTTATCTCATTGTAGCTCTCGCGATCCAGTTAATCGTATTATTGTGTCCGACTTCGTTCGTATTTAAATCACAATAATAGTAACGTTCGAATTATAGAATGAAACAAACAGGAAATGTTTTAATTACTAAATAAAATGTGCCTCTTCGATGGAACCGTGTAACTGCGAGTAAATCGAACTCGAGAGCCCCCGGCGCCAAAAGTTCGCGCGTGGAAAATGGCGGTCGGAATTATAAACAATGCGTCCCTAAACCGACGGGGAACGTTTCTATTCGCTCGTTTCGCTTTACTACGCGCGTAGAAGCTCTCTTCCACTCGTTTTACGCTGTATTTTCGCGCGGCCTTTACGTACGCCGAGGTCCTACTGACCCTCGTCACGTTTATTTTTTGTTTTGACTTTTTGCGGAGGTTTCACTTCGCTCGGTGCGCTAAGGCGACACGGTTCAGCGCGCAATAAACGTATTTCCCTGTCTCTGTCGTTCGCGAGCCCCGTCGCTATTAGATTGTCCTTCGTTTCAGACGTTCATAAGTACAATCTAGTGGACAACGCCGCGCCGGTGTACTTTTTATCCTTATTCTGGTCTCTTTTTCCATCCTTATTTACGTCCCGAGGAAATCTCGTTTCCAGCCGTGAAACGTACATCGGGTTCACTCGTTAGTTACTCAACTTTTTAGCTTTTTTTTCTCCGTTCCTCTCGTCCGCTTTGTTTTTCGTACGTTACCGCGAACGTCTAAGATAATAAATTTTGAATAAACTGTTTATCCGTTACTCGTTAAATAAAAATTATCGTTCTAGTTACGGACCGACGTATTTCATAGTGGACAAACAAACTACGAAGACACGTTCCTCTATTATCGGGTCGGAAGCCTGGGGTTCTGTTTCTAAAGTTCGACGCGTACCATTCAGGAAGATTTCTATACCATGTTCGTCGGTATTTGTAGCCGATGGAAACAGTATGAATACACCTACGAGACGCTTGGCAAATAGGTCTGCCTTTTCCACATCCTATTTAGCCCAACCTCCATTGCTTTTCGCTCAACGACGGAAAGTCGTAGTAGTCTCTTGAATTTTTTCGCAGCTTTCCAGATGAAACGATAGTCCTTGGAGATCGTTGACCAAGGTATTCGCTGAACGTTTGCGTTTCTGGTTTCTCGCTATAAATTTCGCGCTTTACGATTTACTCGACTCGAGTGGCGTTTGTCCATTGAATTCCGCCATATTTGCCACTTTGCTATCGCGCGCGCGATTCCTCTGCAACAATTTCACGCGCGTGCCCGTACATGGTTGACACCAACCACCGATGCACCATCGACTATCGGTACCCTAACCGTTGCACGACGTATCAAAAATATTTAATTCGTTAAATGTCGAGGAACGGTTACGCGATAATTTGGTCTGGTTAGCTCTTGCACGGATTCCAGTACCGATCACCACTTTCGAATCCATTATTCGTGTCCCGAGGACGTTTCGCTTTCTTCGTGTCGTCCGTGTTGGTCTCTTTTCCACCAGGTTCGACGGGTCGTTCCTCCTGTTCCACGCGTTGCACCGATCAGCGTCATCGGGCCACCGAAAATAAAGTCTTCCTTCGTTTCCCTGGCTGCCCGGCTGCCAAGCCTTCCTTCGTTTGCCCTCCCCTCGTTCCTTCCCGCCTCTTCGCGCCGCTTCCGACTCGAATACACCGCCGAACGCGCACCGAAGTAGTATACCGAAGAGGTTTTTAAAAGAGAGAGGGAGCACGCCGACGACGGCCAAGAGGAACGCTCCTCGAGAGCTGCCAATCAAACGACCCGCCACGAGAGTCGGCCTCTTAAACGGGTAGTTTTTCACGCTTGTCCCGTGACAGATTAATTCCGAGCTAAATAGCGACACTTAACCACGCCGTGTCATAATTGATGTTTCGACTCTGGTTTCCGGCGTTCCAACGCTGTTTATTCCTTTTCTATCTCGGGTGGCAATTCAAATTAGAGAAATTAAGATAAAAACAAGGTATCTTGGTATCTGAGAAATTGGACATGGGGAATAAATTCCAATTAATTATTTCGGTAGAATTAAAATAAATAAATTTTAAACTGAAAGATCCGTAATAAAACCAATTCACGTCGGAACAATGTGTTTCGAACGACCGTGGCAGCCACGATCGCATGATTTCTAAACCTAATCGCAGCCCAAGTCGTAGACTGTCCATATTATTTTCTCATTAGCGCCGAAACAAGTAATTCCGGAACATCGTTGTTTTTCGAGCAAAACACGCGATATCAGGGAAACGTTGATCTCCATTTTCGCCCGGAACGCGGACGCGATCGCCGTAAATAAACGATCGCGTTCCGTCGAATTCGCGGACGCGAATTTCGTCCGCATCGTCAAAGAGTTTTCGTCCCGCTCGATTTCGAGCGGTTTATAAATAATAAACGGAACCGCGTCGCTTCATTCCACATATATGAACGTTAAATAACCGCGCGTTCGAATGCTCCTGATTAATCGGCGCGTTTCGTTCCGCGGCGGAATATTTACGACGCGTTCGTCAGGATAATGTATCGGTGACGCGATGGTCCTCCATTATACACCCCGCCCGACAAAATCGAACGTTCGACTAGCGTTTTATTACGCTCGAAATGTTCCGCCGCGAAATAAACTGTACCGATGCATCGTCTTCGAAACGAATTTTCCCGCCGCGTTTCTCTTTCCGTTACAGCCACGCGGGCTGCTCGTCAAAATAAACGACGAACACGCTGATAAATCACGATTACTGACCACATTTAGAATTGTCGAATGTAACTCGTTGCGGACCGTTGATTTAATGCAACATTGTATTTTTTCTCGATTAATTTCGCATCCAAAGTTCCAGAAGTTTTACGATATTTAGATCCTCTATAATATTTGTTTATTACATTTCTAAAGACGATGATAGATTGAGTCTGTCCAATTTGTCATCATTTGCTGCCAATATTCCTTAAGATCTCAAAAAATATTAAGGTACAATATAATACAGCGAACAATGGCGTGTAGCGTGATTTAGAATTTTCGAACGAACCCCCACTCCCCCTAGATAGTCCCGTACAATACGCTTTTAGTGCCGTACGTTCTTGCAGGGACGTCACGAATCGATTCTTCCGGTTTTTTAAAGCGTCGCACGGTTATCCGATGATTACTAGGATGTTCCCGGGTCCAGGGTGAAACGAGCTCTAAAATGTGTTTGATGTCGACACACAGTCACGTGTTTCGGCAGGATTGGTGGGGTTTAGATCGTTGAAACGCGCGGTATTCGTTTAACGATCGACGAACGATCGATCCGCGCGCAAAAAGCGGACCAGAGACGGCCAAAATTCATATCCGGATGTAAATTTCAAACAACGAATAAGTGACAAATCAGTGTCCATCTCTCTGCACGTGAAATAAAAATAAAACCTCAATTTACAGAATTAATAATTTTACAACGAAAAAAATTTTAATTGTTCGATCGAACAGAGTTATCTATTATTCGAATGAAATTTTAATGCGTATTTCATCGTATTCAAATCCCTGTTTCGTAATAATGAATGTTAGTACCAAGAAGAAATATAGAAGTATAACTTGGACTTTAGATTCGATTTTAGATTCGAATAATGGAACTTTTACTTTCTGGAAACGTTACGTTGTACGTGCTTGTTTGTACTATATTAAAAATATCATGTTTCGTATTAGTTTACGGCAGGGCATGGGGGATCGCGTGTGATGGGTTATTACGATCTACTTGCCGCACTAGCGATAATTTAACCATTTTCGCTCCGACTTCTCCGCGCGGCAATCAGCCAACGACTTGAACTTGTTTCTGTCGTACGTTGCACGTGTTCACTACGGTAGTTCAGAATGTGAAAATAATACCTTTCGTTTCTTACAAAGTGTACGATAATCAGCAGGTAGCATTTGTACACGCATTGGTGTATCTGAGAAGCGTACCTGGAGTAGATTGTCAACCAGCAGTTCTGCCTGGAAGGCATGCTCCAATCTAAGTGATTAATATCGAAAGGCCTAGTTGGATTTTTCAGTAAAACAAACAGGTGTAAACTGGGATTTCGCAGTAGATGAATATTAATAGGAATTATTAAATAACTAACAAGCTATCAAGTGACTATGAAAAATGTATGGTACGTAATATATTTGCACACTAGAAATCTGGTCATAGATCCTGATAATTATACCATGGATAACTTTAAGTTAAGACAATCTTGTAACGTTAATTAAAAAACGAATCTAACAGTATTAGTTGTTCGTCTCTGGTGTCCATCTCCCGCCATCTTCCGTGCATAATTCGTCGTTCCTCCGCTAGAGGTGCTACTAATGGGGGTACAACTATTCTTTGGTCCAAAGGACTAAAGTTTCAAGCATTTGTTTTCACTATAAAAACAAACGATACACAAAGTATCCAAGGAAAAACTTGGCGTGCCATCTTTCGCGGGTTAAACAGTACCGTTGGCGATCCTGATCGCAAACAATCCTATCACTTTTACCCAAGGAAATACGATTGCACGCGTCGCGACTCCCCGTGTCCAAGAATACGAAAACGTTTCGCGTAAATACGGTCGGATAAATTCGTGGATATTTGTGTAGGAACGCGCGGAAGTTCGGCGGATTCATTTTCTAGGGGACGGTGAGACACCCCCCGAGGAGGGTGCAGGGCGCGATCGTCGAACCGGTACAGAGAAGCGACGTACCTTGAAAATGCTCGTGAAAAGCATCGGAACGGGGAAGAGCCTAGCGTTCGTTTCTCGGTGACTTGTTCTAAAAGTACCGGGGCGAGCACTCGCGATGCACACAGGACTTGGTTTTATTCCCGGGTGCACGAGTACGCCCAGAGCCTTCTATTCATAGTTGAAACGAAAATAACACGGTGTCGCGCATATGCATCCGTAATATCTTTATCGAGATGGAATGACGAGACGCGCCGAACGAAACTGAGGGGACCGGGCTAAACATGTTTATCGGTAAACGAGAGGAGGAGTTTTTTCGAGATTCGACGAATATTCCTGTTCGAGAAACTGGCCAACGTGGGCGTAGGAAAACGCTACGTTTCTGAAAGATTCGAGGCAATTGATCCTTCCGTCGCGCCACAAATCGCCCGAGGATCGCGACGTCCGCGCCTAAATACGATCATCTTTGGGTTTATTTACACGTAAACAGAGTATGTTTTTTTAAAATAAAAATTACGTTCACTCGAGTACCTCCTTCTCTATATTTTTGTCCACTACTTCTGTTGCACCTTGTATGTCACCCTTAAAGTATTGCTACGACCCATATCAGCTATCTGTTTCCACAATCTTTCTTTCCATAAAATGTATGTCTCGATAACGACTTTCATTACGCCTTTTGTTTTTACGGCCTCGCGTGCGAACGCAACTTCGAGTAGGTGCAAACGTTCGTGCACACTGAAATTTAAATTGACAAACCAGTATATAACCATTATTCCGATTTATTGCGATTCAAGGGTGATAGAATTTATCGTTTATGAAACTATTGCGTTTGAAAATTCTTACATGGAAATTTGGGACGTATCTGCCATGCAAAAAGTGAATCGATTGAACTGCCCCTTAAATATCGCAATAATTTCATTGAATGTAAACTACAATCGGTTTTTAGAGTAGCGGTGATTGAACGCGCGATATAAACCCTCGCCGTCGAGCGAGAATCAATTGGTCACCGTGAGAAATCAAGATCGTGAACTCTCGATCGTCCGGCCCCGGTGATCGAGAACGAGACACGCGGCTCGCTCGACAAACTGGTGTCGAGGTCGACAAATAACCGTCCTGAAACCATCGACACCGGCGATAAGCGAAAGAGAAACGGACCGTTTCGACTCTAACGTCGGGGATAAGACTCCGAAAGCGACCGAGGTGAATGTACCAATGGCCAACCATTTAAGAAAACATAGTCACGCAAAATTATACACGGAGTTTCTACGATCGTGGCACAACCGACCGAAGAGCAATAAAAATAAAATATTCTACGAACAAATTAACCGTTCGTAACTAATAAATAAACAAGCTTGAAATCGAGAAGGGAAAAATTAAAAAATATGGTTTTACATGTTTCGCCCCTTTCCTCAACAATGTACGTGGATCCGCCTCTGTTCGGGATTTTTTGATACATATACCCCGATAATCGTACCTCTGTCGGCTGTAATTTCTGTAATAGGCTCTGGAAGTAATAAAGGTACCGAGGACACGGCGAATTACCGTGATTTTGGAGAGGTCCCGGATCCTGTTTCGTGCCTTGCAATTAGCACTATGTGTATTCTGGTGACTCGCGGAAAGCGAAAAGACGCGATCGACGATGAAGGAAGAGAGAGGAGAAAAGAAATGGAAATTGAGCGTATCGGTGGACACCGTGTACGAGCGGATTTCAATATCAAATTACGGTACCGAAGTCATCCGACGAGTTCTTTGCCCCGGCGAGCAACAAATTTCGTACAACAAATGGACGTCGAACGACTTTTGATCCCCGTTACATGGTCGATAAAAATTACAATCCGATTGCTTCCCTGTCCCTCGAATACCTCGATCGATTCTAACGTTTTCACCAGTTGAATGCAAATAGAAAATTAGTCCACGAACGAACGAGAAATTTGTATACGTTTGTTCGTGAATAAAATTCACCCGACTTTGACATCGACGAACGAGATTGCCGATCGAGTCGTCCAGGGAGAAAAAAGGCGAACGAGGAACCAAGTTTCTAGTAACTAGAAAGAACAACTCGGGCAACAGATTATCGACGAACACTTTCGATATTGGTGAATTGCTCTCGGCTGCTCGTATCTCTCTCTATCTCGGTGGATCGTTTGGATGTATGGGTAGGCGAGCTCTATTGAGCTCGCCAGCAGTCGAGCATCGTGTCGTTCGCCCACGGGAGAAGTTAAATCGAATCCGCTAACTGCAGCCTAAGAACAAACCGGAAGGGGTCGAGGGGCGGCTCGTGGGCCCCGATACGCGGCTAACTTTCCCCGAAGTTTGATGCTTCGTAAATCAATGGCCATTCGTCGGAGCCACGTTAAATTACTCTCGGCTTGGCGAACTCCCTTCGAGATAGAATGCTCGATAGATTTTAACGTGGCGAGCTCCTCTCGATCGTCGAGGGAAACGGATACCTTCCATCCAGGCCACAATTTTTCCATCTACTATGCACAGATCGTAAGTTGCCAATTGTACCTTGACTTACGATCTCTGCGCAGTAAGACTGGCGTACAAATATCATGGAATAAACACGTTCGTGTCATACGTGGATAATCTTTGTGCGAAGGATATAAATTCATTTAACGTTCTTTGGAATATTTGTGATCGTTATCTGTTTAAATAAAAGATAAAAACAATCGCGCTTTTTATGAAAGTGTTCGAGGAATTGGTTGTTCAGTTATTTCCCACGCGCGCGTCTCGTCAAACGCGGCCAATTATTTATATCGCATTGCGAATGAATTCTGGCCCGCGGCGCGACGTATTTTCGAACAGCGAACCGAACGAGGAAGGTTTTAATCCGACATAATGATTAACGCGCTAATTATTTCGACACGACCGGGGCGAGAAGCGTTTCGGCGAAACGGATGATACGCGACTTGAAAGTGGATCGTCGGTCACCATGGATACCGTAATTATTAACATTTTCGTGCTAACAATTTCACGGGATTGATCCAAATTCCCGAGCGTCTTACGTTTGTTATCGCAAAGGCGGTGGTGCCTTCTTTTGCTTTTCATCCTATTTTTTCTTCTTTTGATATAATTCAACGAGCTCCCAGTCGATAAAGTTTACGCTGCGTGTAAACGCGACTTTGTGAACGAGCTACGCGTGGAACAATGAAAAGGGCAGCGGCGTGTCTCTTTCGAGGAAGCTTGGCGAATTTGTCGGGGAAAAAATGTCCTGGAACGTCTGCTTTAGAGAAGAGACAGAGATACGGGGTTGGGAAAATTGGTCGTGAGAGTATCGTAACCGCTATCGTCGACGAAACGACGTAAAAATGAAGAAGGCGAGTATATTTTTGAAGATAGGGCGAATGTTTCGAAGGATGTAACCCGGAGTCGTTAATTATTCCCAGAGGCGGACGCTTCGTCGCGTACCTCGCTTCTTGCGACAATCTGCGTCACGTGTACGTGAAAACAGAACTACCCCCGCGACTATTTACGTTTCTTTAACAGGGTGACAGTCACTATCGAAGATTGAAATTTTTCAGTAGAGTAAACTTCGCGCCCCTAACTTTAGAGGTGATTTCCACCCCTTCGATAAAAGAAATACGCGTCAAATGTTTTCTCGAGAACCGCGATAGTTGGATGAAAAGAATATGAGCGATATTGGACGTTTGAAATCTGCGCGTAGGTGAAGAAGTGGGTCGTGTCTGCAGCTGGGACGGTCGGTGCCATTAAACGGTGGGCGCGCTTTTCCACGAAGAGTTTGCTGAACGTGGTCTCTCGTTTTCCGGCTTCACGCCGAAAATTTGAATGAAAGCGCGATCTCAAGGTGCGCGTACCGCCTGAAAGAGCCCGTAAATACGGGTTTTCACGTCGTTTCCGGGGGGGGGGGGCGCGCGGGAGATTCGCCCGGAATGGGAAAGAGAACGAGGAGGGACGACGGTAGATCGAGAGGCGGATAGGGACGCGATAGGTGGTTCATTCAGCGTAGCAACCCCCACGGTCGAGGGTAAAAGCGACAGTTTAAGCCCATTAGGATATTTATGGATTGGCCTTCCACCGACGACGCGGGGGCGAGCCGTGACGGGGAAGGGAGGGGCATGCACGAGGGGTTCGAGGCTATTCAAAGGTCCGACGGCACGCGACTCTCCGACGATGCCTTTTTCCCCGACGTCTTTCTCCCTGGCTGACATCGACACGAACACCTTTCGGGGCTGGTGCGTCTCCTTTGCCCAGGAGTTTGAAAAACAGCTTCGTGATTTATGGACACCATGCTGGACGAACGATTCTCTCCGAACGAGCGTCTCAATTTCGCAGCTGATCAGCCAGGGTGCATTATACCCACCGAGAAATTGTCACGTGGTTATCTTCCATTTAAGTTGGATGAAACGATCCTCGAGGACCAGTCGTCGTTCGACACCAGCGTAAAATTTGTACTCGGTATTTGGAACAATCGGGTAATTCCGGAAACGATATAATTGATAGAAAAATTAATATGGCTTAATGGATCAATTGGATAACCATCGCGCGGGATTAAACCCCGGTGCCTCTCGTCGACGATTTCCGGCGTTCCGTGACTCGGTCGTTTACCATTTCGACGAATCGCGGTCGTTTCCCGTTGATATTTAAATGGCACGTTATTTGCCAATTCGCGTGGATTCTCCTTTCAATTTGAAAGCCCCGCGGGTATGCCTTCGCCCGGCTAATGCACGTGAAACTGTACAACCCCCCCTCCCGAAAGCGTCGCGATACGGCCAGACCGCACGCCATCGCGTTAAACCGGGGAAAAGTAATATCCCGCGAATGCTAATAACGCTCTTAAACGTTGCCCCGGACGGATTTCCCGCGGCCGCAATATGTTCGTCCGTCACCGGTTTCATTTCGTCCCGGGCGAACCCCCCGCGTACACGCATCTATCGCTCGTGTCCTCTTTCGTTGCCCCCTGGCGTCCGGGGAACAGAGGCGGACATTATCCGAACGTACCCCCATTAATCTTTATCCAGATAATCGCGTAGACGAACCTAGCTTTCGCGCAAATGAATTAATCGGACGATCGAAAAATAAAAATATAGATTTGCCCCGACGATTAAATAATCTTTAGATTTGTTCGATGGCGACGATTGATGTTGGATATTATATAAAAAACTAATTTATCGATGAATTAGCACCGAAATCGCGACATCTCACGAGCATGCTTGGGCGATGCCCACTCTGTCTCTAACTACACGTGTGTAAAGACCGCCATTAGTCGAGTATTATTAGCCAAGTGTGTCGATATTGTATTCGAAATATAGACAATTATTTGTGCACTAAATAATCCAACAATTGAACCGCGTTGCTCGCAACACTTATCATCCCCGATCTTTCTGAACGTTCTAATTAATATTCGAGGGGTCGACGGTGGCCGCGGGGGGTGGTTCGAGCCGCACGTACGAGCGGGTGTATCGGTCGTTAGATCGCATTAACGTGCACGATCATTTTCCAGTCGGCCACGGACGCGAATCCCGCATTCTGCAGACGCTCGCTCTTTTCTTCCTCTTTAATAAGAGCCGGCCGTGTACACCGCTTGTATTTCGACTTCCGGCTGGCCGGAGTCCCCTCGGTGCCTAACAGAGATGCATTGTGTGCAGCGAAGCACCTGGCACGCGCCAAGCTCCTGTCTTTATGTAGCCGCCCACTCTTTTTGCTCCCTCTCTTTCCCTCTTTCACCTTTTCCCCCGTTCTCCGTTATCCCTCTCGGTCTCTCCGTCTCTCCTCCTCCCTTCGTGGCCCCGTAGCACCTTTCTCTCTCTCCGTTCGTGACTGTTTCTCTCGTACCCACCCACACGTGCGAGAAGCGCGCGCGACTCGTTATCCTGCAGATATCCTCCGGACGTCTGCCTACCTCCGTTCGAGTTCCTAACAAGATTTTCATCTCAGATATCGCGGACTCGGTTAACCGCCCCGCTGACTATTAGCGATAAAACTTGTTCGGTAAGTTCGTAATTCAGCCCCGTGGCCCATTCCGCGCAAGGGTTGGGAACAAATGTATCGTAATAAACGCGCGCGCGCGCGTCCAAACAAATTTCATTTCTCCGTGTGTCCCCGGGGCGACGATGAAACGCGGAACGCTTATCGCGACCCTGGTTATCTTTATTTCGGCTGCACCGTCACGACGACGAAACGCGTCGATCAAGATTGCCGCGACCGACGACGGAGACGGGCTCCGGGTTCGACGTTTTAACGAAGACCCACTTATCCTGCGACAATTCGAACAAAAGATGGCCTTTTCGATTCGATAATTACGTTTTTTATAGTCCTGTCTAAGCACCGAGCCATAACAGGCACATCGATCGAGTTCTATCGTTAAAGCGTAATTTGTATAGACTCGTGGAAAATGTTGCTCCTTCCGGTAATGGTTTCAGGGGTTGTAAACTGTTTCCCGGGCGACTAGCGTTGTCAAAAATCGTTTCCCTTTCGACGCCTAATTGCCCGTTGCTGGCAGTGGGATCCATCGGTAAATAAACCGATCGTCGTAAAGCAGCAGAGAGCTACCCTCGTAATTCGAAGGGTCGGCCAGCCTGGGTTAGGGGTCGGCGCGAGGATCGCAGTTGCTGGCACGCGTCTCCGCGGTGCCTGTCAAAATATGCGCTCGATCTCTCACCCTCCGCAGCCCTGGCTGCTCGTCCTCCTCCTCGACCCTTCCGAGGGCAGAAAGCACGTACGTTACCCTCGCGCCGGAGTCCCTCGACGCGTCTGTCGTCGGATCCCTTTCCTGGGCCCATCGATCTCTGCTCTTCGCACGCTCCAAGCTCTGATTTTTCGACGAAAAACTCTGACCCTCGCGCTGCTTCTCGTGTTTCCAGAGGCCTCGGAACCGAAGATCGTCCGTCTGCGAAGGTCACTCTTGTCAGAATTCGAGAAAGAACGCGAGCAAATCCGATTTCGAACTTCGTAGATTAGGATAAGCCACTGGCTCTAAACACTGGGCTACTTAAGAGCCAGCGTTATTAAATTGTTCAGATCAACCCTTAACTGGGTATCGTGATTCGACAACCCTGACACTTTTGTAAAAATATTGTACAATTGTCAGGCACTTGAACTGGGTCATTTTGAACAGTGTACCAGGCTTTTGAAAGTATAGTTGTTGTAAATCATACTAATCGTGACGTCTCTTAGTAATGTATATAAACTCTATGTACTGCCCACTTTCGTCTCGTCAGCCGAGTTGTAAACACAACAGCGACTCTTTGTACAACAGTGTCCATAAATATATTTACTTAGAATAAACCAAAATCTACATACAACAATAGTCGATAAGAAAATTGCAAAATCGGTCGAATAAATGCAAAATGTATTTTTATAGGAATCGACGACGTAATCGATTCCAATTGCACTCCATTGTTATCAACCCTGATTGACAGATAACCGTTCGAATGATTCAGTATTTTTCCATCGGTGCTCGAAATGAGAAACAGCCAATCAATTTTAGTACCGATGACCGTATAATGCCTCGAAATAATTTAGCGTTCGAAATTCCTGTTGCATCAAAGTTTAATTAACGCGCGCACGCGTTCGCGTTTTCGAGTAACAAAGTTATTTCGGTCGTTCGCGAGCAAACTGGTCGGGAAATAAAAAAAAATCGAAACGTTTATTCACAGCTTCTTATTTTTCGTTTCGAACGAAATTCGTCCGGTTTTGGCGCGAGCCAATAAAATTTGCATCCGAGCATCGCCGGTATCGATCCAATGCGGAAATATTTGACGTCGTTCAATAACGAGTCCGAGCGTTTCTCCATAAGCAGGTACCGCGCCGGAACGTCACAATGCTCGACGAACGATAAGATAAGGTCGCGAAATCGAATCTTATCTAGGCGCCTGGCCTATTTCCCTCCCCCCCCCCTCCCCCCCCCCGGCGGTTCTTCGCGCGGGCAGGCCACCGGCGTTGCTTTTTTTAAAGGCCCCGGGGAACGACAACCGAGAAACGTCGCCTGTTTCTTATCGCTCGTCATCGTAATTAACGCGTGCCGTCACGCGGCACGATAAAAATCGTTCCAGCGTACTCGTGACTCACGGGCGTCGGTTCTCTTCCTTCTGGCCGACGTCGTGTCACCGGAAGCCCTTAACTTTCGCGGAAATTAATAACGTTTTCATCGATTCTTCAAACGTCGCCGCGTTAATGAGACTGGAAACGCCGACGACAGAAGAAAAATACGGCTCGAGCGTAAAAAGTGCTCGGGCGATCAGTGCTTTCGGAAAGGAACATTCCGCGCGCGTACGTTTATTGATACATTTTGCGCGACGCGCGAACAATTTCTATATCCACCTGGGCTCCCCTTTTACGCACGTGGCGGTTCCTCATTTTTATTTATTTTTCCAGCGCAGCTGCGTTCGTTTTTTAATTCCCCTAAAACGCGAACGCTTTTCTTTGCGCGGTCCTTTCTCGCAGGTTTGTTTCCTACGAAACGCATCCGTTGTGTAAAAAGAGACCCAGGTGTATTTTCAGAACTCCATCGTGGTAAACGGTTTCAGGCGTACAATTAACGATAGCGCGGACATTATTTATGGTACGGTGGCTCTTAATTGAAATATGAATATCATATTCTATTTGCAAAAGTGTTTCTAGTTTCATTTCTTTGAAGGCGTGTTCCAAGGTGGGAAACGTAAAGAGTCAATTATGAGTCCAAAGGTGTTCGTTGCGATAGAATTTTATTTAAGGACGAGCATTTAAAACTGTCATGAGTAAATTTGATACGTTTTAGGCTTTGGAATATTTTTTTATAAGTAGAAGGGTTAAGTGGCCATATTTTCCCAGAAATATTACACCCGTAACCCGGAACGTGTTGTACTAATTACAACTATTTATCAACGCGGTCCAATTTAGTCAACCTTACCCTAATATTCGACTTCGATTTCGGTTTCTTCCGACATAAATCTCGCGGCGGGAGCAGATAATCGATATTGCGGCAGCGATAAGCGGCCGTGGCGGTCTTATCGCGGCCGCCACGGAAACCTGCGAAGATAGGTCAGTGACTAGTCGAAGGAATTTACCGAGGAAAGACTTATTGGGAACACAAGCTACGCAGGATAAGGGCGAGGGCGAACGACGATTTCTCTTTCTCCGAATAAAACCTGGGCGTCGTAACTCGGTGGAATGACAGCCGGAAAGGAGGGGGGAAAATGTGTCGTATATACTGATAAACGTATGCCATTTAAGGGGATTTATCGTGCCATCTCGGCGTTGTTCTACGGCCCGTGGAAGGCCCTCTTTATCTGCCCGGAGGAAATATGTGCCACGGCGACTCGAACCGAACGAAAACGTTAACGTATCGAGAGCCGAGTATCCTCGTGAAACAAACCCCAGCGTCGTTTGTCCGTGCAGTGATTTCTCGTTGTAAGATCGAACGAAACCGAATCGTCACCGCCGCTCGTTTATATTTCTTCGAAGCGGATAACTGGGCAAATGTTTGAGGCGGAAAAGGCAGAAATCCAAATACGAAACGCATTTGCATTAATAGGGGAGTTAATATTTATACGCGTAATAATTTCGTGCCGATACTGCGAGATATCAATATTGACAATGGCGCGCGAATCTTTGCCGTTGCTCGGCCATTTCGTGCACCGAATATGTATGTATATGTATCAAGCAACCAGTCCGTGACCGCGCCATCGAATTTATAGCGCGGCGAACGCGAGTCTATCATTACCGGCCAATCAGCCAGCGAATTCGCGCTCTTTCACCCTCTAATGGCCGACAATCATACACATCCGCGTTAATAGGAACATCAACGGTCTCTAGCAGTCGGACAAATGGTAATCTTGCTCGCTTCGCTGGCGCTGCTAATCCAACGCTGGACCGCTTCTTTTCCAATGGAACCGATCGATTTCGTGCCGCCGCATTATAAAAACACACACACGTGCACGAAGAGATCGAAGAAGAATCGACGATCGTCGTTTAGCGACCCGTAGTCCGAAGAAACGGACCTATTTTATTTATTTATCGTAATCACGGAGGGGATTAATTCCGCCCTGTCACGTAATTAATACACACGCCACGGCCTTTTCTACCTCCCCATGACTTTCCGTAATTATACACTCGTCTTTATTCTATGCTAGCGAAGGAGGATCTGCAATTTAACCATTATCCCGACATCGTCGCAACAAATTCCTGGAATATTAATTTTATGTACGCGGCTAATTCCATTAGCATCGGAGAGTCAGGCAAACAAACGCGTGTTTTTTCAATGGCGGAGGCAGCGTTTTGTTCCGCGAGCTCTTGCAATCGTCCGACGATCAGGGCACGCGTTATCGTACGTTACTGTTGTTACACGCGAAAAGAGGATCTCTCGACGCGAGGCTGGTTCGCGAAATCGATTTCCGACGGTAATCGCGTTCGGTCTCTCGAATAACCACTGTTTTCGAACAGGCTGGCTGGCGTGCCGCGAACCGATGTCGCATCGGGTCATTAACGATAACGACTGCCGGCCGCTTTTCCATCGTTTGTTCCTCCCTGTCCCGATGTTGACCAGTCGTCAAAGAAGTTCGATCCCGTCCGATAACGTTCGCTACACCTATCGAGTCGAATCTTTCGCGTGGGCGGATAAGCCGAGCCCGCCGCCTGATAATAGTGCTCGACGCGAAAAAAAGGGACGACGGACAGGAGAGAATAATTACTTACACGAACGATGGACAGGCCCGCTGCTACCGGACGCGCTGGAAAATCCATTAACGCGGTCGCCGCGCGTCGAAAGCTGGAGAAATAATCGCGCGCGATAATTACGATCAAAAGAGAGCAATCTCGTCGATCGATTGCCCTTTAACCCCTCGAACGAGCGATTTCTTTCCACTTTGCGCTGCAAAAAGCGAACCATTTTTTTTCCACGCGCCGCGGAACCTGTAGCCGGGCCGCGTCGGAGCGAGGATTTTTCAATTTCCGTTGCCGGGTAACCAGATACATTTAAGGATTCGACGAATACTAGTAATTAATATTTATTTATCCTTCGTAGATTCATGTTTAAATTGCGTGCTACTTTTGCTACGGAAAATATTGACTTTGATGTGTTGTACAAAGTCCAACAAATTTCAAGATCAATACGATATTTTTGCGAGTTACTGTTTCACTCGGAAATTAATTTATATAAAATAATGCAAAGAATGGACGTTTTCTTCCGCATCGTAACCAAGTCTCCGATCGCAAAGCGTCGGAGGACATTTCGATTCGTATTGGCACGAGGAACTGATCCTGAAAAATGGTCCCACGTTTTCTCTAACACCCTGTATATCTAGGGACTTTAGACCGGACCGGACCGGGCGCGTCTTTGCCTCGGTTCTTGCCTCGAGCTCGTTCGGTTTCGGCCCGTTCTTTCGCGACGCGGCGGTGATTTGTCACGTGGTGGGTGGCGAACGATTACGTTGCATTTGCAATTTCACGCGGCACTCCTCCCCGCGATGCTATTTCATCCGACCTTCTTCTTCATCGTCGTCGTTTCCTCCGTGCCGCAGTTTCCGAAAATGCGCCGCGATTCGCGGTATTCGAGAGCCTCCGTCGACGAACACGCCGCGCCGGGGCGAAATTACTCGCGCCGCGGATGATTGTCTCCGCTTCGTTCCGACGGCTCCGACGCCGCCGCCGCCGCCCTGAACGCGCTGGCTAAATGAGACCGGGACAAAAACACCTGGAGAAACCGTTCGTTCTATTAAACTCCCGACCTAAGCCCGCCGCGACTCTCAGCCATGCTGCTTACCGTCCCCATGAAATCAATTGGTCGCTCAAGGTCGTCGAGGAAATCTCCCTCGCAAACGATTCGATCCTTAGTCGACTGATTTTTAATAAATAATCATTACAAAACTGAATCTAACAGTGAGAAACACTGTCCATTCTCTGCATACGAAGACCGTATTGGCATCATCGAGCCTAGGGGAAATAAACACGATGCAGGCAATGGTTTCTTTCCTTTTTAAGTGGACGCCAGATTTTCTTTTAGGGGATCTGAGCGTCGCTTCTTGTTCAGTTTTAACAGAGTAAAGACGTCCTTCCAAACCACAGAATAAAGTTTCACCCAATTCCAATACTTTCGATCTATTTATTTTGATTTATCGCAGCCCGACTAAATCTCTACGACGTTGTTACACAAGTCTGGAACGTTGAATAGAGTACACGCTACACGGAATTATTCACGCGTCGCGATGGACCCCGAGTATGCAAACGGAAGGCACAGACGGATAAATACGAAATCTAACAGAGAGAATCTAAAAAGAGGAGAGACCCATGGAATTGCAGAGGCTGTACCAGGGAACAGAGAGACGCTCTGCACAACAATAGAGAGAGGCTGGGTAATGGCTATCGGTTCTCGCGGTGGTTTCTCGCGGCACGCCCGATAGGAAGTTTTCCGTCGCGTTTCGTCGAGGATCGTCCGCGGGATTCCAGGACTCGGGGCGTTACCAATTCTTCCTTTTCTCGTTCCTGGCCGGCGCGGCGGCAGTTGACATTCCACGGCCGGATAAACGATCCCGCGACGCGTAAATCTCGGAACGTTCGACAAGCGCAGCAAGTGTAAATTGGAGAGCCAGAGAGAATGCTCCGTGAATGAAAACTTGGACTCGATCAGAATTTTACAAGAGGGACGACGCTTCGCCGTGCATCAAGATTCCATATCGCGCCATGTCAATACGATACTTGTAAAAATAATATCAAACGTTAACACCTTTTTCCCCTTGTTTCTTTCACGTAATTTACGAAGAACGTTCTTGATTTGAAATTGATTTTCCATCCCCTTCCGTGTTCTAATTTTTAAAGAACGTGCAATCAACTATCCGTAATCCGTAAATCCAACGTTAAACTAAAGGGTAGAACGCGTCGAGTATCGTAATCAACGATCTTGGTCAAAGAAGTAGCCGGTTCCGTGCGGGCGGATCGATCTTCCAAAGAGTCCGGCAAGGAAAGCGCGTGGAAAGTGAGCTCCGAGGAGATTGAGATTTCGGCGAAACGAGGCACGCGCTCGGAGTCCATTTTCGTGCAGGGCCGAACGAGCGATATCGTTATCACGGACAGACACGTTTTCTCCGTGGCCCCCGGTGGAAGGTTATGGGTTATTTAAAGATTTCCGGACAATCGTCACGCGACGCCCGCCGTCCCGTTTCACACATCCAATCCGTGCGGGCGTCGCTGTGTTTACGTACCGAGCGCCGCGCTCGTGCACGCGACCGCCGTTGCAATTCCCGCGCGACCCCAACTCCCGCCGGGGACGTTCTCGAGCATTTCGGTTAGGGTGATAATTACCGTTAACGTTCCCTGTGACGCACGCATATGCTCGACACCAGTCGCTCCGGTATGCAACGCGCGATCCCGCGGCGACGCGCCGAGCATGTGCGCGCCTTAAGCCTGATGCACACTTCAAACCGTCACCGTCACCGTTCGCCATTTTTCTCCACTTCACCAATTTCATCGATTTTATAGACTAAATAAGCGTGAGATAACTGTTACCCATTGTGGAACATTCAGTCATGCAAAATGATATAAAAGGAATATAATAACACCCTGCCCATAATCAAATTTGGTTGAACCATAGTGACTTTTCAATGAAGAGAGTACTTTAAATTAGTTTAGAACAAAAGTATGTCTGTTGTCGGAAAGAGTGCGCCATAATGGCCGACGACGTGTTTTCGAGTCTTAGCAAGAAAGATGACATGCTGGAATGTCAGTGTAGCGTTAGTCCAGAAGAAATTGTATGCGTTGCAAGAATAAGTCCGAATGTGTGGTGAGCTTTAAGCAACGATTCTCGTCGGTCCGGGACACGCCCGGCGAGATCGATTCGAACGAGATCTCGGCCCGCGCCATTAGGCGTTTGATCTTCGTCGAGATGGACGTTGCAACCGACCGCTTTGCGGCGCGACGGCGCTGATGCCGATCTCGTGTGTTTGATCATGTGCGCCGCGGATATTGAATCATGTCGTGTACCTATTCAAGGCGTTCTGCGAGCAAATATTGAGCCATCGGACCCTCTGATATTGATCCGGACGCCTATCGAGGATTAAATGCAAATCGATTTCTTTGTTCCTGAACGGTGTACCATTTCGTGGACCGAGCGGGCACGGTTTTTAAGTTTCGACGGTCTCGTGCATCCGCGTAACTCGTAGAGGATCAGCGTGTAATCCGATTACGTTTACGAAGTAATTGTACCGTAATTACTTTGCAATTATACGATGATTATCGTGTAATCCTAATCGCGTACCATTAAACTCAGGAATTACTATATAATTATTGCGCAATTATAATGTAATTATAAAGTAATTACAATGTAGTTACTTTGCGGAAGCAATTATGATCAGATTATATTTCGATCGAGATTGCCAAGTATGCCATAGGCAGGGATATTTAGTAAGATTTAGAAATTACTCGCGACTAACGATAATCTTCGGGAGTTTCGAACGAATCCGCGAGGAAGGTATTAGAATTGGTGGTAAGCGCACGACTCATCACGCGATAAATGGTTACATCGTTGGACACACCTCGATAGAGGTTCGTTTATCGCGAAGGTATCCAGGAACCAAGGTATCCCGCTGGCACGTTCAATTGCTACGTCGATCGGTGGCGCTCGGCCCACGAAATCGCCGTACAATCGGGCGAACATTTATTTCGCGTGCTTGAAAGGGCAACGAAGGGAGGCGACTCGCACGGTACGGAGAGAAGAGCCGAAAGAAAGGAGGAGAAAGACGATAGCGTAACAATACAGCATATGGCGCGTGCTCGTCCCGACTGCAGCGGGCCAGCAACACGCGATGCAGTTCAGCTGCCGACCGCATCATCGTTCGATTCTCGCACGAACTCTCCTCTTCAATCCTTGGCCCCGTCTCTCTCCCTCTTCCTTCTTCCCCTCGCGATTCCTCCTTTATTTTCGACGATATCCCTCCACCCCTGCTACCCCTTTTCATGCCACGATCGCCTCGTCTTTTCGAATCACTTCCTTCCATCCAGGTCTTCCATTCCTCGATGCGTATCGGCCTGGGGTCAAGATGATCAAGGCGGTTTGTTTCTTGATTAGTTCATTGTGTACTATTGATAATTATGCGCACACCGCCTGTGTCTGTATGCCTGGATATTTGATAACTTTTTTTTTTGGGGATCTTTTGGCTTCTCAGAATCGCAACATTCATTTTCTCAAGGAATCCAATTTTTTTGAAAGAATTAGTCCTTACTTTGTTTCAAAGTCTAATTTCACGTTGTCATTGATCAACGAGCGAGAATCCATAGGTGGAGACTATGAGAGCATCGAAAGGGGGTTCGAATGGAGAGACCAAAGCACTCCCTCGGTCCCTGTACCATCCCGGTAGCCATCTTCTCGCGAACACTTAACTCCTAAACAACTACTAAATCCCTATTATTGCTTCTAACTTCGTGGCAAAATCAGAACCGTGTAAAGCTTGATCGTGGTTACGAGTCATCGTCCAGTCCAGCAACGTCAGAACCTCCAACTTTATAATCTACCGAATAATTCACGATTTTGGTGCAACAAGGACGTTGCCCTGGAAGGAAATTTCCGTTATTCTACACGACTTTCCGCAGAATTTCCCTAAATATCGGAAGCACGTTGCTTGGCGTATGCAAGCACCGTCCAACAAAGGGTTGAAGCGATAATTTAACGTAATTTTATGTAATTTGTGCTGTTTTATTTCAACTAGCCAATCTTCTCCGGAGGGGAACCGTGTCTTTTTCTGTTCCGTTGGTCCTCGCGTTCGCTGCAGCAGCTCCAGGGTTCCTCGCGGGACAAACTTGTGGGGCATCCCGTGGTTGGGGCCCCCGAGGCGAGAAATTCGAGGGATCCCGGGCACGTTGCGTGCGCCCGACTCTCCGAACGGCATATCGGGATATTAAGAGCTACCTACGTCTTCGTTACGTACCGAACCCAGACCTCGACCACGGCCCACCCATGCTCGATGGTGAGACGAAAAGCATTACCCCCCGAGGGCAGCCGTCGCGAGCCCCCGACAACCAGCCTCGTTCTGCTTCTCCTTCCGTGTGTCCCACACGTCGCGTTTCGCCTCCATCGACCTCAACATCGACGCAGGCTTTCCTTCCCATCCTCATCGGACGCCGCGACTTCTATGTTCGACCTCGTATAGCTCGAAAAGGGGACTATAATACGAATACTCGTGTACTATTATGATACTTTGATATTTAGTCATCATCTCGCATAAGGGAAGTAAAATGTGTACCTGTATCGAGGAGCATAATTGAATTAACAACACGTTTTTACTATGCAGTGGACCAGTGATTGTGTTTGTTTTCAAAATTACATTGCGAGCAATAAATTTATAGAAACGACAACGTAAGTTTACTCGATTCGTTACTTTGTCTTGTGGGCCCTTTCCTCGGAAAACTCCTCGATTGTTAAGTACGGTGAAACGTTAGAAAGGCCGACGTCGAAAACTATCAGCAAATAATTAGGAACAAAGCCTCTAATTGTCATCGTAAAATCCATGGACGTCGACGATGCGGTCGCCTACGCCGAACAGGGGGAGGGGGGATAACGAAAGTCCTGAATGGGCAATAAAGCACGCGCCAATAAAAACCGAGGATACAATGGCCGTAGAAACAGGCTGTCGAAGCACCCAGCCTGCAAAGGCACGATGACGCCGGCGTCAATAAGCCAAGCCGTTCGATTCTTTTACGAGAGATCAATTTTTAATCAGAGCCTCGTGTATTATCTGAATTCTTTAACTTGGTACATTTATATTCGCGAGACTCCAAAGGCAAATATTGACCAAAAATTAAATCGCTGTTTACCAGCCATTCAGTCAATGGTGCAATATTACCTCGATTATTGCAAAAATCTTGGGTCCAGATTTCCTGCAACAATACTTTTGGTACGTATTCTTACAACCATCGAGCTCCAATGATCGACCAAACAGCCTGCCGCGAAGATTCGTAGCCGCCATTTTGGAGAACGCTCGTCTAGTTTCGTGCGAGGGATTCTCGGAAGAATCCGTGGTTCCGTTGGGCCGCGAGTCGCGTTACAAACGCGCAATTAGCATTTGGAATAATTTCGCGATACGCGGTGTAGAGTTAAAATCGCGGTGGCGAGGTCTCGGGCCCGACGAGAGAGGTAGGACGAGAAAGTAAAAAGGTGAACGGGAGAGAAAGAGGGCCCGCGGTGTAATGGTGTTGGCCTCTGCATCGAGCACGGTGGCTGGTCGCACCTGTCGCGATCACGGTGGTCTCGTCCAACCGAGAAAGAGACGCCCCCACGGCCCAAACGGGTCCCGAACGAGTTCGGTTCTGTTCGAAACTCCTTCCAATTTCTCGGGCCCTGCGCTCGATTCGCTCCGTAGCTGCTCTCAGCCACAACTAACCCTCCTATAACGCACTGTTTTCAAAATAGGCCCGGAACTTCTACAAATTATTTCAAACAAAATTCGCGTGCTGTTCGAATCGACTGGACACTCGATTATTCTGATTTACAAACAAACGAACACATATTGTGTATCGCGTAACGCCTGACATCGATTTATAATAGAATTGCATGGATTATTTACTGTTATTTAAAGTAAAAGAATCCATAATAAGTACGGTTGTTTTGATTAATTTCTGCCGGTCAGAGAATATTAATTACCCTTAATCGTCCGAGTAACGCGAACGAACGAGACGTATAATTGAGGAAATATGCGAAAAGGGCGCGCTAAACGCCCGAAAGGGCCACGGGTGCCCCATTCCTGGTGTAAACGAACAGCCGCCAGCTTTCATAATTTCGTGCGGGACGAAACGGCTCGAAGATACCGAACGCGGGAAGTTTAATGAAGTTTGCCGCGATGTACCGTGCGCGTTCCCAAAGTTTTTCAGCGAAACGATGCTCGTAAGATCGGCGTAGGATCACTGGACGCTCGAGTGGCTGGATTTTCGGCACTCGATTCGTTTTAACAGTTTTTAAGATCGTTACGGGCCATTTAGACGTACGCCGCTCGTCCTTTTTACCGTGGCTAACGAAGACATTATAAGCGAGGAGCTTCTCTCTCTCCTTCTTTCCCGCGCCTCTCTCCGTCCATCGCCTTTCCGAAACGATCCAAGAAACGAGCCGTTCCATCGAGGAGGAACGCACGGGGAGAGCCCAAGGGTCGAAATCAATACAACCAATCGAACTGAATCGAGTTCATATTTAAAACATTCCTTTTTTGTTCCTCTTTTTTATTTTAATTGAAAAAAGAAATCCTCGCTGCACGTTATAAAAATGATTTTTTGCAGTCAACGCGGAAACATTTAATATCGTTTTAATTCGGAAACATTACGATCTCTGTTGTGATAAAAATTTTAAAAAAATGTCAGATACGTGCTTTTAAGATTTAACACCTTTGTACCACGAAAAATGACTTTTACATATCGCGAAGAACGAATAACCGTTATAAATGCACGGAAGTGTGGCAGCAAACGTCGGATCCAATCAGAAATTACAAAGTTGCACGAACGTCAAGGAGTCTCCTTATCGCCGGGGCGACCGGTTTGCTCCTCTTCGAGTCTTATCGGGGACAGGAGGATCTGCTCAATCCTGAGACCACTGTTGCATAATAACTTCGCGGCAACAAAAACGCCGAACAACGTCATGGAACCCGGTTGAACGAGCGGCGAGTAAGAAAGGCGATGCGTCATGCTCGACGAATAGCTGCTTAATCGTATAGCCATCTTTGTTCCGCCCTCTCTGATCTCGCCTCGGTTTTTAGATCAGGATTGTCAAAGTGATTTCACCAAAGGTAACAAAAAATCGCCGGTGAAAAAAGTTGGCAACATTCTTGCACAAATAGCTTCGAACGTATCGAATTTTCTTGCCTTTAATAGCGTCGAAACTTATAATCAAACATTTTTAAATCACAAAAGAAGAGGGATGAAAGGCCCAGTTTTTGCTCGTTGCATTAAAATTCGTTCTCGTTTTTAGAAATACTAGCAATTTGAAACTTTAAGTATCTTTCTTCCTTTTTTCGTTGTAATGGGCGTCGATGCCTTAGAAAAGAAGTCGTTGTACCAAATTTTCCGATAACAAATTTCAGTCGTACAAAGCAAAATAGAAGCTAACGCGCAAACACAATTTTATAATCCAAATTCGAGAGTTTAATTACGCGTTCGTCTATTCTTTGAAATGGTGGTCTGTTGTCTAAAACACATTTGGAGTTCTACTGGAAAATTGCATTCAAGTCTATAACGACGTGCGTTAAAGATAGTAGCGCGTTCCATTTATGTAACGACCGACATTTTTGGCTTTCTCGTTAAAAAAAGCAACTCGTTTCGATTTTGGTCACGGAAAATAGCGTGTTTTTATTTATAGCGACGAAGAATAGCATGTTGTGCTTTCTCGATGCAAAAAGTAGCACCTTTTTAAAATAAAATGAAAAACGTTTCCCTTATCCAGAATAAACGTCCTCGATTAACCCCTAAAGTATATGGAACTTAACCAAACATAACCACATCATTTGATTAAAAATATTCGTATAAAATTGAACAAATCCTTTCAATGCAAGGCTCTTCGACACTGCTGACAATTCTTTTTCTTTTTACAACAATTGAATTTTAGTATCGTAGGAATTTTGTAATTTATATTCCACGATAGTCTGCTTGAAAACGTACGGTTTGCAAATTTTTCGCAACGTAAACGTCTTGTAACTGTCGAAGATCTACCGAAATGTCCTGGTCTACGTCGGATATATAAAACGTACTACGTTTCGCCGCGGTGTTCGAAACGCGTTACCGTTCGCGGCGAATTGTGAATTCGTGCTCGATATCGCAGTGAATATCAAACATGCTAGTTCTCGATGGAAACAATGAAACGTGCCTCCTTTCGTGGCAAACTGAAATGTTCGAGTCTTCGTAAGACAAATGAAACATGCTACTTTCCTTGGCGCTGGCCGACGGGGAATGGAAACCATTATATCATCCCACAATGCCCGTAGAATCCATAAACTGTACCCTGTTTCCTTAATATTAAGAAACAAACTTGGCCAAGCGAAAATGCAATATTTATTGCCATCTTGAAACGAGAGTTATCTAAACAGAGGACTTTCTATTATAAATAGCAAAACCACACCCTACATGAAATGCGATTCGATCTGGGTGACGAACCTATAATAAGAAGAAATTGGGTTTCTGGTAGAATGGAAGCAGTTACTCAACAGCAGAGGACACGAAGCTATGTGGCTAAAATAACACACGAAGTTCCTCGCTCTACGGGGAAAAGCAAAACATTTTCATATTGCTTTTCTTTTCTTTTCTGATATTCCATGCTAATGCAATCGATACTATTGTTTGATAAAAAAAACTTGATTCTCGTCCCCAAAATGATAAGAGATTAATCGAAGTGTGAGCGTTTAGCGAATAGGATGTTTCCTTCTATTCGGGTTTGGGCCAGGTGCGCAACGGTCCCACGGCGCGTACACGTACGATTGCATAACGGTACAGGCGAAACGCTGATGCAACGCCGGTGAGGATGCACTCGGTTGCTGTTCGATGATCGTGGTGGTGAGCGCGCGACGCGTTGCAGCGCCGGGTTGCAACCGGGCAGCACAAAAGGAAGCGATCGCACGTCATACTTAACGAGGGCCCCGTTTCCGTCTCTCTCGGTCCATCTCGTCTCCCTGGTATCTCCGTTCATCCACGTTCTTTTCCCCGTCAGCTCGTAGGCTCCGAATCTCTGTTTATCTTTATCTCTTTTGGTTTGGTTTGTCGGCTCGCGGCTCGGCACCGTGATTACAGGGTACCCGGCACTCACCTCGGTAACTCTGGTGGTCCTCTCTCCTGCTAGCAGAGGATGCGCACCGTCCACGGTTGGAAGCAACCGTGACCCTACCCCTTGCCCGACTTTTCAGTCTCTTTTTCCCTCTCTGCTACCTCCGCCGGTTCGCCCATCCTCGATTTCTCCCTTCTTCGCGTTGGCCCTAGCTATCCGCGTCCTTCCTTCTCCACGGGCCACTTTATCCTCCGTTCGGTACTCCCTACTTTTCTCCAACCCCCCACCCCCCTCCTCCGTTTCTTGTTTTATTTACCTCGTTTGATATTACTTTTCCATCTGCATTGTAGTTCGGTCCAGCTTCGTTATCTTCGTCATCTGAATTTTAAACCTCGCCACCTCTTTCCTTTTCCTCTCGCGCCCCTTCTGCTTGGCCTTCTTTCGCCTCGCTCCTCTCGCTCCTCCTCTGTCTCTCTCGTCTCCTCTCCGGCACTAACTACCTGTGTCTTATTAGCGATACAGTCGGGGCGAAAAGGTAGTCAAGGCTGCGCCGCTGATGTGTTAATCAGCCGATCCCCAGCCCCGACGCGACCTTCCGTTCCCAGCGCGCGACGCTTTTCTCCACAATTTTACACCTTTTCAAAATTTTCTCTCCCCTCCTATTTTGGCGTTTCCTTGTTTTCGTAGGCGAGGATAGAACTCCGATTAAAATTAATTTCATAATATATAAATAACCGAGATTTTTGCATCTTGTAGCAACAGGTAGATTATAAATATGTATCGTTTCTAGAATATAAAATATAATAAAGAATACCAGACAACACACGAAACAAATGTAAATATATTACTACCCCCGCGTACAAAGACAGACTTACAATCTCGTTTAATAAAATATACATAATATATTACACAATGGAACTTTTACTTGTTCGTTTCAGGATTCGTCGACGCTTTCTACGGTCGCATTATTATTTAATGCTGTGAAAAATGTATGATGAATCGGGGGAATAAATTTAACCAAATGTAGCATGTCCTTTTTAGCCGCAGAAACAGGACGCATGGATGGGTATAAATTCTCCTGAAGTATATTTTTCAATTGCATTGGCCCACCACACCCGGGGCACACTAAATGTTTAATACGCGAAGCTTAACATCTGGAGGAATCGTAATTTTATGTAAAATATCACTGTTTTCTTTTTCAGTGACCACGAAACGATAAATTAGCACACGCTTTGCATTGATTTATTTTAAGGACCTATTTCAAAAACTAGAATATACTTGTTAGAAAGAGTGATGTTTCGACGCGTCTGTTTTTGTTCGGAAGAGTATTTCGCTGTAAAAATTTAAGATCGTTTGGTTCACCGTGGCGGCGTAGAAATGAGTTCGCGGTACCAAAATGGGTGGAGGGGAAATTCTCCGGATGGAGAACGACGGAGGAACGTCGAGGAACGAGACAAAAGGTGAACGAACGGGGCCAGAACGAAAACGAGAAAACGAAGGAAGAACGGACGAGAACGAGGTTTCGTCGGCAACTGGCGAAACAAAACCAGAATCGCCCCCGTAACGAGGAGCGAGTCCTCCACCTGTGGCCAAAGAGACTATCCTGACTTTTCCGTCCTCCCCCCGCGTTCCGCCGTCGGGGATCCTATTAGGTGTGCACGCGGCGATGCGCTCGCGGGACTCTAACGACCCGTGAGAGAAAACTGCTGCAGCCGCACCGATGCTCTCTAATCTAAAGTGAATTTCGGCGCAACGCAACGGCGCGGCGCGACTCGAGCGATTTATTTTCACGATTTTATGACGACCAGGGCCAGCTCGGCGTCGCGAGGGCGGTTTCGGTTAACGCGCAAAATATCCTGTGGTCCCGGGCGCCGACGCGACGCCCTCGCCGCCAGTTTGCTTTAATTATGGCCGTGGCTGCAATTATCGACTCCGACCGGAAGGAACAACGGTCGAAGCTCGATGGCGCGCGGGAGACGCCGCTCGCTTTCCTCGGTTTCCCTCGAATCGTTTAATTGCACGTCGTTCGCGTTCACCGTTTTAGGGCCCTGGTTCGTTGACCCGACGTTGCAATCTTTATCAGAGGATAATCTTCAAAGATCATATTTTAGGATTATTTCGTACGGTATTTCGATACGTTTTGTCGAAAAGTCTGGGAACCGGGTCTAGAAAAAGCAACGGACTAACGCGAGATTTTAACGGGCATCGTCTCCCTTGAGAGTTCGCGCAACGATTCCGGCGATTCCGCCATTGTTGGAACTCCTTCTGGAAGTCTTCTTCCTTCGTTTTTTCCCCTGAATCTCAACTGCGCCAAATCATCGCCCTTTGAGCTTTGCCTTCGTTCCGCGGAAGAACCTTTTCGTTCTTTTGATTCGATCGTCCGTGAGTTTTTCATCTTACCTTGAACGAACACGATGCTCAAAGGACACGGATTTGACACAGTCGAAGCGTTTGAGGAGGAGACAACGTTTGTACCGAAACACCGCGAAGAAAGAGAGCTCTCCGAAGACGCTTTAACAATGGCGGAGTCGTTGAATCCGACGCCTCGACTCCCAAAGTGACTACTTTGACGCGAAATCTCGGTCCGCCGCTTCTCGTACGGATCGAGAACGGTGTTTCGCGATCAAGGGGTTTAGCGAACGTTGATAGATTATCCGCGGGAACGAAAATCCGCGAAAACAAATGTCCGTGCACGGCAGCTTTCACCCGTAGGCGACGACGTTCCCGCTGCTCGCACATATTTGCTCGCGGTTGGCGAAGATAAATTGCAACGCGGACCGAATCTCGCCAAATTGACGCGCGCCGCGCGCAAAGTGTTCGTTCGCGTGAAATCAGATAGCCTTCGGTCAGAAAACAATTTTTCTTTCTCTCTCTCTCTCTCTCTCTGTGTGTTCGTGCATCGTCGCGTACCGCGCGAGATTTGGATCCCTGACAATTCGCCGTTCGGGACCGAGCGTCTCTTTATTCAAAGTAACGATCGCGGCGTCGGAGACGTCTCCATTCGTGGCGGTGCGATCCTGCGAGAAGATGCCCCGCCGGTCGACGATTTTACGATCGCATTACGAGCCACGGTAAATTGTCCCGCTGGCGGTTAACGCGACAACGAATGGCCGCGTTAAGGACGTCGTACACTTAACAACGCGACAAATGAACAGCATCAAACCGACATCGACGCGTTCGCGTTCCACGCTAATGTCCTCCGACTTGCGACAAATTTCCTACCTCGGTTTCCGGCCAAACTTCGCCCTCCTCGTTCAGACGCGTCTTCCAGTTCAAATAAATTTTCTCTCTCGGGTTGAACAAAAATTTTGAACGGTGTTTACTTCCATAATTTCATTAGCAATGAATTTTAGTTCCCTCTCCTCGGATAACATCTTTAGTTTAATTAATCGATCAACAGCGAAATTCGGGAGCAACTAAGAGGCCGAACCAAGGCCAACAAGGTGGTGCAAGATCAACAGGAACTTGGGATAACCAAATGCAACAGCCGAGGGTGAGTTCAGACGCGTATTACTTAAATTCATTTACACGCGGCGTTTGCTTGCCGGGGATAAAGTAATCATTGTTCCGTACCGAACGGAAAGAGTTCGTTTTTACGTTTTGCGCCGAGCATTCGCTTTTACGTTTACCTTGTACTCGCGAGCGTTTCCTTCGCTTTTATTCGTACGGGGGCCATTGTGTGTGCAGTTGCATCCTGCTGCAGCCTTCTTCAATTTCACGCTCGGTGAGGTGGGCTAGGAATGGTTTAACAATGTCTGCGCGAGTGTCACCAAGGCCACGACGATCCGAGGACAAACAACTCTCGCATCAAAACCGCTGTTCTCTGTACTGTATTCCAGCGGATCGAGACCTTTGAGACACGCTCTATTTGGACTCGAGTTCGAGCGCTTCTCGCAAACTGTAGATTAACCGAGTACAGAAATGGCGTCTATTTACGCGACCATTTTTCGTTGTCTTTGTGCCCTCCAGCAGGCACTTCATTTTCGACCTCTGGAGCGGTACACAACGTTTAAACGTAATTAAATTTCTCTCAAAATATCACATAAATGAAAGCTACGGTGAAAATGTTATAACATACAATAATAACTCCATAGAGGACTTGCCGAAAATTGGTGAAATTTCTAATGTCTGAACTTAGTGGTAATCGTCGCTAAGTGTGCGAGGACCTTTAGAGGGGTCGATGAGCGCGCGATTTTCTCGCGCGTATTGAAAGGGATAATCGACCGCGTGTAAGGGGGAGGCCGAAAGGGGCGGGGATATCGCGTGTCCCGGCGATAAAACCGGACTCTCACGTGTCGACCTGCGGAATCGTCGCACCTGCGGAGTTTATCAGACGGAAGAGGCCGTAGAGTCACGGTAGCCGTCCCAGAGTCTTAAACGATCGGCGGTAGTCGTACACTCTGGTCGTGCCGGCTTATCGCGGGGAATGCCGTGAAGGCACCCTGAGCTAGCACCCGTCCTGCCGACCGAAATCCTCCTATCGAGCAACTCGAAAGCCTGCCTGGAGAATCTTCATGGCAACGTTCGCGTGTCGCTGTTCACCGGCCAGGAATCCTCAGTCCCTTGGGACCCGATCGCTCGTTTACACTACACCAAATTTCCATAGTTGCGCGTCAGTCTTCACGCAGAAAATTAGCTCTTCGTAATAATTACACTATCAAACGATCCATCGAACGAAAATTGAAACTTGGATCATCAAGCGAAATATTCCTCGAAGAACGAACGAAAAATTTAACCATTCGATCGAATAAATTGCTGTACGTTGGTTATAATTTTGTGTAAAATTTTCGATACGATGTTAATATCGAAATTGTGAAGTTTGCGCGCAACGGAGGGAACGTATACCGAAAATTATTAATGGGCGTTTAAGAGGATCGGCTGTAGAAGTTTTTATCTTTGTTTTATCCGGGGTATTAAAATTAAAGTAAAAAGTTTCCGCGTCGTAGAGGAGGTGGCGTGCGCGTAGCGAGTGCATTACGTGCGGCCGAGGCGACAAATGGCATTCATACGTCGTCGTCGCCGGATAAAAAGCTGCAGGAGTTAACGATGTACCGGAGGACTTCATTACCGCAGGATTCTCTGCTTCCCTCCCTTGCGGCCGCCACCCAGGCACCTTCGTCATTTTGATGGACCGTAATTTATTGCACGCTTCGTAAGTAACCGTTAATCGATACCACGCTTACTGCCGCGAGGTATCTTAACGATTCTCCGAAACGAAAGGGTGGCTGTACATAGACGATACGTTACAAAAGTTTCCAGTCTTCCGGTTGAAATTAGAAACATCTTTCATGGCTTTATTTAAAAGAAAAGGGTCATGTGTTTTACGTGCACGAAGGTTCTCGATCGAATCGGAGACGACTCTTATTAAATTCGAACGATTCTTAAAAATTTTTCGAACGGGATCAAGGATCGTGGGATGGCCGAGAAAGAGCCGCTAATCGCGTCAGATGACGATCCTTTATTCCCTGAAAGGTCTATAGCACTCCCTCGGATCGTTTCGAAGCGAATTCCTTCGTTTCCTCGTCTAGACGGTTCCTCGTGGCCGCGCGTAAATAAGAATGCAGGAAATTCGCGGCGAAAGGGCGAGAGGTTCGAAACGGGCTATTTCTCCGGTTTTAATAGCAACGTAAAAGAAATCCTAGCCAATTTCGTTCGAAAGCGAAGCAGTAAACGTAAGACTTGTTAAGAGTCAACGTCAACGTCACTTTATCCTGTTCCCCCGTAAATGAAGCTCCTGGGCAAATATAAAAAAAGTCCTAAAATTCCTACGGCCACTTTAAAGCTTATTAGTTCCTCGACAAATAAAATTGGTTCCCTTGGTTCGTCGCATCGATAAAATCTTGTCAATTCTCACTATGACCTCGAAACTGAGGAATTTCAAGTTTCACGCGGATCGACTTAAAAGTGATCGAAGCTGAGACTCGAATTATTTTTATCAAATCCAGGTGAAGATGTTTAAAAGAATATTATCGCGCGAATAACGTTCACAGGATTCAAGTCGTTTGGTAAGTTTTGTAAGATTTTGGTGGGGTTGGTGAAATCATTGGCGAGTCCCCAGGTCGTTCGGAGCCGTCGAAATTCCTCGATACGTTCCAGGATCGGGAGTGACAATTCCCGATAACAAATACGCGGGCTTTACGAATTATGGGGCGCGGGCCGAGCGCCGAAAGGGGCGCCGAGAGGGGCGCCGAGAGGGGCGCCGAGAGGACGACACCGGAGGCTGGAGTTCGCGCATAAATTCGCCGGCGTCGAGAGCGGAATACTTTTTATCTCGGAGGGTCGCGCGCGCTCGCACACGTACACGATCCGGGGGCCGGGCCGACGAAAACGAACGACGACGCCGTTCGAAACCAAACCGAATCGAATCGAGCACGAGGAACGAAAGGGAACGCGAGTCGCCGGAAGGCGCGGAACGTGTAAATTCATGTGTGGTCGTTTCCTACCACCTCGTTGCCTCCTCTGACCGCCGCTGTCCTCCGTGTCCCTTTTCTACCGCGTCTCGCTTTCTCTCGCCCTCTGTCTACCGCCGCGCAGCCCGATTTAAATATCAAAGGCGGCTTAAATCTGACCTATACCACGCTGAATCATGTTACCTCTATAGGCTTATAAGGGATTTACCAACGCGCTATTTCGAGGGAACTCCTCTTTAGCAGCGTGTTGATCGAGGCGCTAACATCTCTGCGGGACAAAGGCTGCCACCGCGATCCTAACGATCGCCAACGGGGCTGCGACCCAAACTATGCGTTCCTCCTTACGGTCCTCGTGTGAGAAACTTTCCGATCGCGAAATGTAGTGCTAGATTCGCGGAAGAATACTCCTGGAAGGCACGCAATACCAAACCCTCCCCGGTCGGTAACGATGTAGAAGGGTTTGATCAACGAATGGTAAAAACGACGGTATGATTATTCGATTATGAAAATCTATAGCCGAGAAACACCCAACGCAAGTAGAAACGACGAGTAATGGACGGACGCGTTAGGCAAGCGATACACCATTGCTTTCCCTGTGTTCCACGCGCTCGTACATCCGAATCGGTCCCCGGGCCAGAATTTAACCCGGCCGCTGTACGCGTACCGTGAACACACGTTGCATTGTACCGTGGAGTTGCCATAACGTCGCAATCAACGCGATCAATCGAACGAAGCAGCGTTACGGAGGCTACGAACGTTTCTCACTTAGAATCTCATTAAGGGAGAACCAGTCTCGTTACCGCATCGGAATGTTTAATACGTAAGACGTCTCGGTGCACGCGGACGGAAAGGGAATTCGTGGCATGCGGGACGCGTGGAAATTTAATTATACGAGTTCGGGCAACGGAGGCCAGTCGGTGTTTACGCGCTTACAACCAACGAGGATTTTCTTCTCGTTCGATTTCTGTTTCCCCGATCCGTTTTCTTCCCGGTGGCCGCCTCTGTCCGACGTCCTCGCGCCTTTCCCGGCGAAAATTGTCGCTCTTCCCTTGCCTACGGTTCTCCCGACCATTCCGAACACACCACTCTCGAGGGTCACGGTGCAATCGTTCCCTCCTTTCTTCGTGAAGGGTGTCCTCGGAATCGGTCCGAAGAAATCGCGTTTTCTCGCCGCGCAAACAAATTTGCTCTCCCACCGGGCTCGAGAATCGAGGGACACGGGCGAGATTCAATTACCAGCCGACGACGGGCTTTCACGGGCGATTAAATGGTCAACGGAGAGATTCAGTGTTCGCGCGTCGGGGGACGAGCTTTAACGGCTTCGGTGATCGAAAGCTCGAGGCGAAGAGGTCGCGTCCGAACGGTTTATTTCCTTTTTAGTTCTCTTTTATTGTAAACCGTTTATTCAGAAACGCTCCGAACGGCAACCAAGTTTCGCGACAATTACTCGTACGTACGTGAACGGCGAAACGAAACAAGTGGTTTCGAATTTGTATTTAAAAGTTTTACTTTTTTTTCGAAATATATGTAGAAAATGAGCCAGAGAGGGGGGTCATTTTTAAAAATAACGTAGTGTCAGAAATAATGATTAAATAGTTTCAACAGAGTAGTGTCGTTGAAGGGTGAAAGTCTTATTTTTTCCCTAAAATAGAGACTTTATAAATTTGCTCCAAGATTATGGATAGTAGACCTCGATAACCGTGTCTGGCAAATTTCGAAGCTTTGAAATGAAATTGCACAAGTCATCCAGCGAGGAGAGGTTGTCAGCTGGGGTCCAGGGGCCCAAAGACCCCGGGGATATTTTCTCCCCGTACTGTACCTTATTTGCCGATAATCACGAACCGAGATCGGTCCCGGGTAGACAGGGTGATGGCTATTTTAGTGGGTGGAAAATTATACAGCGGCTTCCACAGACTCTAAAATGGGCAGCTCTTCGGTTACGAACTATAATAATCATTTCGTCGGATGAGGAAGGAGCCGTGGCAGCGGCAGGGCGGAGGGGTTCAGAGGGGAGGAGCGAAAGGAAGATCGGATACAGGCCCGGCGTGTATACGAAGACGCTTCCAACCGTGGCGATGTGGTAGTCAACATATTTACCGGCTCGTTAACGTCTCGTAGAGAGAGGACGACGTCTTCCCCCTTCGGGGTATCCCGACGTCTCCATTCTTCGTTCTCCCGTCCCTAATACGCGCCCCCAATTTCGTACTAACGTGACTCGTAGCAAGTCGTTTAGCGAACTGCTGCCGGTAGATCGTCGTCGTCGTTCCAATAATTAATTTCGCGGATCGTCGCTGCTCCTGCGAGGGAGACTTCCCGGACGTTCGATTAGTTTTAAAAAACACTAACGGTTGGAAGTTGTGACGCTCTACCACCTAACAAAGATAGAAATAACTTGGTCATTTTTCTTAATACTTTTGATTTTCTGAAATAATATTGGTATCGGTTATAATACGACGGTGATTTAGCGAATTAATCTGATCGCGAATAAAAATGGCGGGCACTATGCTCGAAACCGTGCCAGGGTTTGTTCTCCGTGAGCTACGCCGCGGGCCGATAAAAAGAATTAAAAAACCGAGCACCGACGATAAGCAAACAACGGCGAATATTGCTAGGCAGAGCAGGTCGCGCTAGACACGCAGAAAATGTCTCGTTCCCTTAACTTTCGATCACCCTCGTGCCCCGAACGGGCCAACACTTTTCCAACCTGGGCTACGGTTAACCCAGAAGACCCTCCGCGGGTCCCGGGCTACGGTGATTTTTTACCTTTTGCTCGTTTTTGATTGGCAGCGGTCCGCGGGAAGGGAAGACCTATAAAGGGCCGCCGAAAAATAAGACCGAGCAACCCCTTCCCAAAAACCTCTTCCTCTCCTCTTATCCTCTATCGTCCCCTCTGTCTCTTTAGCGGGCCGTCGCTTCACCCGTTCTCTTGCTTCCCTCTCGACTCTTTTATTTTCCCCCTCTCCCACCCCATAGCGGTTCCCGGCTACTCCACCTCTTTGATTTCGGTAGGTAGAGTGGACCCGCGGTGGGAACGGGAACGAGAGCGACAGGGTGAGGGAGAGAGGGAACGAGAGGGCCCCCGAAACCGGGCAGTGTGTAATTTTGCGCCGGCTTAGGAAAACACGGCGGCCACCCGCGCGTTTCGCGAGCGGCGGAGATTTAAAAATAAAAGGCCGCGCGGCTACGTCGCCGGATGGGGAAGGGGGGTTTTCGCCAGCGAGGGCGAAGGGGCGACCGGGCAGCGGCGATCGCAGCGGCCACCTTGTTCACCGTTCGGGCGTCTCTTTGTCTCTCCGAGGCGAGAAGAGAGCCACTTTGCATTCCCGGCGCGCGCGTGCTCCGCGCAGAAAACCTTGGCGAAACGAGCGCCGTTCCAGCGCAACCCGCCGCTTCCGAGTATTTTTATCCGGACCGAGTCGCGTGCACGCTCCGCGAGTCCCCCGTTCGCGCCGAATTTTTACGCCATTTTGACATTCCGGTAACTTTTCTTTCGCGAGTATCAATTCTCTCTACCGTGACTCCTATACAAACAGTGCTCATCGTTGATCGATTTTAACAGCTCCTAACCACGACTTCGAAATTACCACCTCGACGGAGAGAACTTGAAAATCGCCCAACGTTTCAAGGGGTTGATCTGACGCGAGCAGTATTTTGACACTGGCGGCCGCGTACGTGCTCCGATAATGGTCTCTGTCGGAAAGAATCTTCCCATCGTGGTCCTCGAGCTCCCCTCGAGCTCGTTCGACCGCTTTCTTTCGCGCGGAGGTAAGAGAAACGGGGTGGTTTCGAGGATTCTTCCGCGGCGTTCGCGCCCTTATCCCGATGTCGAGTCGGCCTGCGAAAAACTTGGTATCGCGCGAACATCTCCGGCCACCACGGGCTACCGTCCAAACTTGCAAAAGGTGCACCCCGTTCCTCGGCCACCGGCAAATAAAATTCTCTGTTATTCTTCATCGCGGTCGATAACGATAGCTCGAGTCCACGAAAACACGAACGGTTTTCGTCCCCGTCATTCTGACTGGCAACTCTCTCGGCTCCTGCGAGACCAACCGAACCGCCCGCCGGCTAAAATAACCTGTAACCTGATTTTCGACGAACTTTTCGAGCACCGAAATTCTCTACCGTGCCTGTCAAGATTCTCGCCGCCGCTGGTCGCATCGGTTTCGATCACGCCCGACGGACACTACTTTAAATAAATTCTAACCCGATTTCCAGCGAACCGTGTCAGCCGTGAAATTCCCTGCACGGAGTGCCAACTGTCGATACTCCCGTCGACCGGTGTGGTTGGCTCGATCGCGATCTCGTTACGCGAACGATTAATAACAAATGTACCGAGAGATTAAGCCTCACAATCTCGGAAACAAAGAAAGATATTAAATAGTCCATAGGGACAACCTAGGTTTTGATTCCGCCGATAAGAATAGTTCGAGCAAATGTTTTCCAGTTCGAATACTCGAATAACATCAAATTGTTATGTACCACTACGCTTTGCAACGCAATTAATTAGCGTAAAATAAAAAGGAAGAGTCGCGTTTGCTCGAACGATGAAAACTTATGCGTCTCCTTTGACGATCGGAGAAATGTTTGGAGCTTGATGGGTGGGAAGAGAAGTTCCACGCGGAATCGATGGTAACGGCGAGTATTTTCAAAGATAATTGAGCTGGAAGGAGGATATAGTTTATTTTAGCCGGAGGGAAGGTGACAGATCGCGAAAGCGCAGAGGAACGGGAGAAGGGAAGAGATGATTTCAGAGGATTCAGTAGTCCGTGAGAAACCGTCCATTCGTGAATCTTCGAGATATCCGATTCAACTTCGGATGTTGCACAGGCGGCGTGCGAGGGGTCAAATAGTTTAAGCAGTTTGTGTGTCATCAGCATACATATAGGTTGCACAATGTCTACCTATGTGGGGCAGCTCCGCGACGTATGTACACTGACGTTCAAAACTTTCAGCAACCCTCGAAACACGAACAAAAATAACATTCTTATCTCTCGGTTAAATAATATAAATGCTGGGTTGGAAAATATCGTTCAACGCCTGAGCACCGTTGGTCGAAGAAACGAAAAAAGAAACTTTCAAGAAAACTTTGGTCATTGAGCATGATTCGTAGCGAAAAGAGTGCCGTCTCCGTCGTTTTCTCGCGAGTGATCGGGCCTGGTCGTGTTCCCGTTCGGTATTTAACGGCTTAATTTCGAGAACGGGCCCCGGGCGCGCGAATCGGGGCCCGGCGCGACGGTAGACAAAATTTCGTCGCGCGGATCCTGGGCCTCCGTGGGTGTGTTTACTCTGTGCCGTCACTTCGTGGTCGTCCCTTTTTCTCGCGTTCTCTCGGCCAGGTAACCAGATACATCGGCTGCGGCGGCGGCGGCGGCGGCGGCACGCCGTTGCTGGCCCAAAAGGGACCCCCACGGCGCCGATGGCGCGGTGGGTCCGCATACGTGCTCTCCGCCGCAGGATAGAGACCTCCGTCTCCTTTCGCTCGCCTTGTTTCCTCCTCGACCCTCGATCGATATTCTCTCGCCTGTCCTCCCGAGATCGCCCAACTTAAGCCGAATTTACATCTCTTCGCTTTCGATGATCATCGCGGATCATCGTCCACGGTGAAAAGTAGAAACGTTGCTTCCATTTGCGTGAGCTACATTTTATGAAACGAACCAACGATACCGAATGTTGATAGTCCGATCTAATTTTAACAAGAACGAGACTCGCCATACAAATGGCTGAATATTATTTGAATTAAAGGAAAGAAGAAACTGCGTCGAGCATGGAAATGTGGTATTCTTGCAAGGCGGTAGAAACGCGTGGGGCAAATTGTTTAAGCAAATGGTTACCATGGTCAAGTACTGTGCACGAGTGGGCGTTTTCTGGATTGTCACCCGAGATAGCCACATCGTGCTGCAAAGAATTAACGTTGCTCCGTTTAATACCATTTCCTTGCAACGCGCTTTTTGCATTATGAACGGAATACACGCGTTCAGTTATTAAATATGTGCACAGCAAAGGCTCGATTATGTGTGTTAATGGGAATAGAATTACCGCGAGCGAAACGGTTCCAGGAACAGAAGAAAATAAAATAAAAATACCTGACGGTCTAGTTTTTCGCAAATGTTTCAACGTTCATTATAATTAAACACGAATTGAAGTTGTATAAACAAAATTTAATATGTGAAATTATATAGATAGATACGAATTGTTTGCGTATGATAAACGGCAACATAAATTAACGATCCGTATTTAATAAGCAAACACTTCGTATTTACCTATACGTATAATTTTAGCATATTGAACTTTGCGTTCAGTTATTATGGAATAATGTTTGTATCCTTTTTGGGAGAAGAATATGCAAGATCAAAGAAGAAACGTTTCTGATAAAAACCTGTAAATACTCGAAACGTCGAAGAATAAATTTCGATCGTAATTCTCTTGCAATTTTAATATTGACACAATCACCATTGTATAAAGTGTATCGTTGGAAAACACTGCTTTACAGTTTATTCGCCAGAGCCACACAATTCCACCGCATCTTTCGCAGGTTCTATTTCATCTCTACTTTTAATTGCATCCAGCTTTTCTCGAATCGGAAAAGCTCTCCTCTTTCCGCCTTTGTCAGACAGTAATCGTTTGAGCGTCGGGCAGCGTAATCGCGTTACTCTTTGAATAAACTTACGATGGTCTGTGTTTTGAATAAACCAAACTTTACGACTGCCTTGCAAGATTTAAAAAGAAAGACGCGCAGCTGCAGCGACCGTTGACGTTTTATAGAACTGAAAACATTTTTTGCCCCGGGATAATCCCTGCTGCGATTATAATTTTTGCTTTTGACATACTACTTTGCACGTTATATTTTTGTATTTTGCCAAGTTTAGAAAATACTAATGCGAACGTTTATTCGATAAAAGGCCTTTTTCTAAAATAAATTTGTCGACCGCGGGACCACGAGCACAGTCCTTAACGAACTGGTTCTCTTTTTTATTTAATCGATTTATACCGACGTTTAATTTTACACAGGGATTACCAAGGTATCCGCGGAAGATTCACATCGACGATCGAGAAAGATCTCGACCCTCTGTTGAACGTTTCTCGACGATCGTTTCAAGAACCCCGAGCGGAGTGGGTCGCATCGCTGGAGGATTTCGCTGCCTCGAATGGAAAGAGGGAATTTGGAACTGGAGTTGAGAAATATTAAGGTTTCCCAGCAACGGCCGGTTGGCAAACTTCGTAATTCCGTACTCGAGGCGTCGGAGTCGTTAACGTGGGTTTAAATGTTGCCTTTAGGGAATATTAACAATAATAACACGCCGCGGAGCGGATAATACGAACGAGTGAACTGAACGTTGCTAGATGAATTTCTGGATTCCTTCTGAATAGGACGCAATCAGTCAGACTGTATAACATCTTCTCGAGCCGCATTAATCTTTCATTCGGGGCACCGTTCGCGTCTAGGTCCGTTTCTATTTAATATATTCGCAAAAGACATTTTCTACACTTTCTTGCACAATGAACTCTCGGATGATCTTTATATATTCTAAAGTGATTCGAAAGAATACAATTTTATTATGCAAAAGAGATAAATTAATCATTTTGGGATACAGGTATTGTCTGTCCGCGAGAAAAAGGCGAGTCATCATCCACGTTCCAGTTTACAGTTTTCTAGACCCTCTAACCGTGACGAAGATCGACGATAGGGATGGACTAGTAGATCGTAAACTAGAATGGGGATATAAACTTCGTATAAGATTCAAACAGTATCTACGAATTTCTTCAGCCCGTCTCAATGTCCAATGTATTTTCAGTATCACGGTATAGCGGGATTAATGAATGGTGGAGAATCGTTTCCTAATCAGACCAAAGAGTATCGAACCATAGAAGCGAATAAATAACTTAATAAGCGGAATAGGGGATGGGTCTAGTCCCAACGTGAAACATTAAATCCAGTGGGAAATGCAACCGGTTAATTCTCTCGCAATTGAAATAACCGACGCGTAGTAGGAATTTGGTGGGATAAGACGCGAAACTGGTTGCATTACAAGGAGCTTTCCGGTAACGGAGCATCGTGGCCAGGATAATCTAGATTTCTAAACAACGACCAGCCGCTGTGCCGCACGCTGCATCGCGATAACACAATACGTACGCTATCCGCGATTCGGATCTGCGAGCATCGCTTTACCGTAACGAAGGCAGCCGTGGTCGATAAAGCTCATCAGCGTCGCGATTCCACGGTTAAACTTCCGATGGTTTCGCTTTCGACCGACTATGGATCATTTTTCGTACAAGGATCGTTCACCCTCCGTGATCGGAGACGTTTTTCAGAAACCCAATTTAGAATAATTGAAAAATATCTTTGAAATGAACTACCCTGGTGATCGAACAGCGAAGGAAAAGTTAATCGAGACAATTGTTTTTTAAGGAATCTATAAAAGAAAACTTGGTAGAACAGGTAAACGAGCAATCTCAGGGATGCGGAAAGTATTTGAAGAAAATGAATGGAACATTTTCCTTGCGACTGCGTTTTCGTTGAGTAAAGTATGTCTGACTACAAGTTGGGAAAATCTACTCGGAGTTTTTCGTCGCGGTTAGAGAAGGCTCGAGGCTCCATAGAAGATGCCGGCGGCGGAACAAGGAAGCTCGTAATTCACGATTTTCTCGATGATTTCTGCCGGTCATAAGCGAATGCAGCTACGCCCATGAATATTTCATTGTATACGCGGGCGACAACAGTTTGTCGGTAAACCCTCGTTTGTATCGCGCGTAATTCCATTGCGACCCTTAGACCTCGCCTTCGACTTCGCGTTGCTTAGGTTCTTTGCGCGGTATTTGCATCAATCTACATAAATATGATCGACCACGATTTCGAGCGACAGTCCCTTTCATCCTGCACCGCGATCTTCTCCTGACGTCGCTCTTAAAACGGGGGAAAAAACTACAACATCCATCCTTGGATAAAAATAGGTGTTCCTTATAGATCTTGATATTCCAAATCTGTTGTATTAAAATTTTCCTATCAAAGTTTTTCAAGGTATCTCTCGTAAAATTGGGTGGACTAATTATGTATCTCGTTATATGGTAGAATTTTGTTGAATGGCGAGCACCTACACCGATTTGAGAATTTAATGAGAAGGCGACTGGATGCCTTCCAGGTGGCTGGAATCGCCTGTCGAATTATCGAGGCTCGGCGATCGTGGCGATTATAGCAGAGCTACCGGGAGGTGAAATATTTGGCTCCGTTTGGTGGACAGGAAAAGGGCATCCTCTCCTGTGTGAGGCTGGACACTGGAGAGACTTTGGAGAAACGGCAGGGGAAACCCGTGGCGGCCATAAACCAGTTTCTACTATTATATATAAGAGGCAAATTCGTAAAAGCGTAATCTTACAGTGGCCCGGGGGCCGCCTCGAGCCGGGGTCACGTTATGATAACATCTTTATCCTTTCTCGTATAAATTTTACGGAGCACGGCGCTTTAACCGAAATACAGCCGTAACCCGGGCCCCACGAATTATAAGGATCGTCGTCGCGGATTAAAGGGACCTCGGCCGCGGCGATAAAATTGTGCTGTTTCTTTCTTTCTTTATCTCCTTCCGAGAGGAGGCACCGAACAGAGATATCAAAGGCAACGGAACGAGCAACCCGGCGCATCTCGTTTACTTCCTAATAAGACAGAAACAAATGACTTTTTAACTGACGTCTCTATCGAGAGGTGGGCTTTAGCGTCGCTCTTAATCGTACCTGCGGATATTGCTTATAGCGGTGCTTCTCGGACATTTTCTTCTTTTTCTTCTTTTCTTAATGGGCCGACAAATTTGTTTTTAAAGTAATATTGGTATAATAAATATGCAGAGAATTACTTTGCTCGGTAAATTGGGATATCAATTTTTAAATATTTAGCTCTATGACTTTTAGGAGAACGATATTTCTCCGAACGAACAAGGATCGCGAATTAATTGTTGTACGTTGTGCAATTCGAGTAAAATTTTTCTCAACGCCGTCGATGACCTGCACCGGTAGTCGACGCGTTAATATTCGGTTTTCTGAGTTACAATTTCGGTGTTGTTAGCCGTTGGCCATTAATTACATCTACCGAAAGCTGATCCGCGCTGCACCTGATGTACCTCGTCATCTCATTTACGCTCTTCATTACACACTCTATTCATTAAGGGGATCGTTACTGTTTACATCCATAATAAATTTCGTAACTCTCGATAGCTAGACCTGGAGCAATCCTGTACTTTTCGACGAACATTAATCTAAATCAGCGGTACACGAACCCATAAATCTTCGTAATAAATTGCACGTAAATAAAAAGCGAAGATGCCTTCGCATTTTGCAAAATACTGGATAACTTTAAACATTTATCAAGGTAGAATTTTGTTTCGTATCGGTTACCAAAGGCTTAAAGCGTTCGGACGAGCAAAGAAATTTTTGTCATGGCCGAAATATCCGTTTTCCGGCGGTGAAACCGTTTCCGGGAAACAAGGATACATCGTATCTCGTCCCGGGACACGGTTATTAAATCTGCGATGTTTCAAAACTATCGAGTCGCCCGGTGTTTCCCTTTAACGGCCGCAATATTCCGGACACGCGCGGAATTTCAAGTTTGAGTCCACCCGGTTGCTCGCGTACCTCCCCGACGAAAGGGTTGGACGAAGGAAGATATTCCAATAACGCGTGCGCCGCGGTTTAAAGGACGCGGCGCGTGCCTCGACTACTTTTCTTCCCTCGGCGGGCAAAGACGTTCCCAGGAAACGGAGAAATCCCTTTGCCCGGCCCCGCAACTTTCCCGGACAACGGGACAGAAACAATGTCAACCGGTAGAACTCGATTACTATCCCGCGACCCCGTTGTTCCGCAAAGACGAAAGTTCCCGCGTTGACCCTCGATTTCTGCCCGTCCCCAAGTTTTCCGCGCCATAACGATCGCGAGATCGGTCGATAATAACCGGAAAGTTTCGAATAAACCTGTCCGTCGGTTACTCGTTCGACGAGGAATAACAATTTCGATTACAGACGGCTGACTTATGCTCGTAAACCGTGCCGCGGAGATCGGTGGAAAAGTTTTAAGGAGGTCGAACTTGTCTATCGAGTCGATCGTGAAAACGACAAGGATTCTGGCTGCACGCGTCGGACCATAGCGCCAGAAAATAATAAAACGTTTCCAGGGTTAGGTTCGCCGGAGAACCGTGTCGACGTGGGCGGGCAGACCTCGTGCATTCTTTCCACATTGTCGTGCATTCTTCGGACATTGGCCGCGACACGATTCCCCCAGGATCGGCCGAAAACAATTCCGCGAGTCGTATTGCAAGCACGAAGACAAAGGCGCGGCCACGACTGGAACTAAATACCCGCGGAACAAACGAGCCACCGGCCTTTCGTTCCGGCCGGGTTCCCGCTTGTTTACGTACTGCTCGCTCGGCCCTTTCTGGCATTATTTAAAGCACGGGAACCCCGTCGACTTCGAGAAAGGTCTCGCTGATAAGCCGCAGCCATTCGTCGACGATTCTCCGACAATTCGTTCGGTTTTCGCGTCGCGAGCCGATACGATCGCGTCCTCTTCGTTGCCGAAAGATTCTTTCACGGTGACTTATCAAATTTGCATATTTAAATCTCTCCGCGGTATACTGTATCAGCCTACGCGAACCATCCCGATACACGCACACGGAAAGGAAGCCACTCTTGATACAGCTTGTCTCAAATATTATTCTCACGAAAAGACGTTTCGAACAGAAATGAGTCGGCGTACCGTCAACTAGAAATTTCGTTTCGATTCTAAACATGTAAATGTATCTTTATCGCTCAAAAGCTACTCGTTGACCAAACTCGGTTTGAGTTTCGTTTGTACGGTTATAGGTGGATTCTTTTACAGTGACTTATCGAAATCATACTTCACGTTCGCGGTATCGATTCTCCGTTAGCAGAGACTGACCGTGCATCCTGGCCCAACTTATCTTCCTTAGACTTAAAGATTCAAGCCAAGGTACGTCGTATTTTCGCGTTAGACGCGTCGTATGCGACTTGGATGTGACTGCGTTCGAACGTACTGTACGGTGTTATAAAGATTGCCCCTGAATGATATTCACGATGCGAGAGAAATATTCCTTTTCGTTCAGGAAATGTGTTTTTCGATAGCAGTGCTATTGTTAGTAGTATTGGAGCCTTCGAAAATCGTTAGAAATAATTGGAAAACCTTGTATTTCATTCAATCACTGCCTGTTCATTGTTTAGTCTAGACAGTAATTAAGTAACCATTCCGGTAATTATTTTTCAGATAGTGCACTTTTTCGTACATTGATTTACTTTAATTTTATTTCCCGACACTCGTGCCTCCTTGGTTTCCCAATAATGTGCTATTAGATTGTAACTCGCACATACCGTGCGATTTATTTTAAACTTTGACCTCCGTGATCCGGAAGGAATTTCAAGTTAAATTACTTTTCCTCTTCGGATAATGTAAGTTTTATTCAAATTTTAACGCCGGCGACGTCACGTATAAAATGTATAATATTTCTATTTCGCTTGCTTTTACAGCAAAATCATTTACGACATAATTTTTTGGCAAGGAAATTTATAATATACAATTATACAGACGCAACCAAGTTTCGTTTACATATTATTTCATACGGACAAATTACAGTATAAATAGGTGTCTCGAATGTAATTTTTTAACTGGTCATAAGATATTTAAAATTGCCCCTGTGTGGGAAGCACTGTTCCAGATCCATGTTCTCGATCGAAATAAAGATCCATAGGAAACGCGGCCACGTCGCGTACGCGATACATTCGTTGGACCGGGGAACTGATTTCCCAGCTGATTCTTACGTTGGCCAGAATCGAGGATGTATCAAGACAAGGTATAACTCGCGGATTTGAAAAATACGGCTGGCAACGTTAGAGCCAGATCATAGATACCGGGCTATAACGTTCAATAATTCATTTCATTCGGCTGAAAAGCTTAGCACGGTTCAACGATATTCAGCCCTCGACGTCGATGTACCCTACTTTTCCAAAAGAATAAGTGGAAATCCCGCGGGAGGGCCCCGGCCGCAAGAAATATCCGCGAGGTATGCGCGCGCCTTGCCCGCCGATATTTAAAAGTCGATAAAGCTAACGAATTTATATTCATCCCCGCGGCGCGTTATTATGGAGCATTATCCAATTTAATTAGGGCAACGTGGAAGTCTTTCATCTCGACGCCCGTTAATTAACGTATATATGGGCGATATTTCGCTCGAGCGAAAGAAATCCCATTTGCGAAATTGAACGGGGGCCGTGTTACGATTATTTTCGAAGCATTAAGCACGGAGTGTCTGTCGTTTCGCCGAGTCTTGTCCCCGTCGCGAGATCGTCGTAATTAATTGCTCGAAGATGGCTCCGTCCCGACGTTCGAATCTAATTTAAAATCGAGGAAGAAACGTGCCTTAGAAACTGTCGGTAAAAGTGTCCACGAACCGTGGAGACGGTCCCACGTCAGTTCTCAAAATCTCGTCTAACCGAGGGGTTGAACGATCGTCGTTTACTTCGAATAACTTCAATTTTCTTCTTATGCTAGATTTTACGAGGTTCGGTGTCTTTCATGGCAATAAAAAGTGCTGTTCGTTTAACGATATAATTTGCATAAGAAGGTAATTTTACTCGACAACGGGCTATTATTTTACCTAAATACATAATACAAAATATTAAATCCTTTTACAAAATTTCAGCTGTGGAGTTTAAATTTTCGTGACAGAAAGCGATCGGGGAATATAAATTGAATTTATATCGAACGTGCAATGTTCGAATATTTGAGAATCGAGTTAATAAACGTTCGAGGAGTTTCGCGTGTGCTCGTGACACGAATCGGAGCGAATTCGGGCCGAGGGGCAAATTTCACGCGGCAATTTTTCCGCGTCGAAGGGAAGAGGGTGGTGATAATGGAGAGAGATTACGGGATTATCTCGAGGCTGTTTGGTAAGTTCGGGCGTACGTTCCGCAGCCGTACAGCGGGGGTCCCGTTCCGGCAAGAGGCGGTGGAAGTTACTTTAGAAGTCTTGTTTTCGTTACGCCGCTTGAATACACGACGATGGAGAATTAACCTCCTCGTCAGGTGCGCGATAGCTGCGCAGCAGCTTGTCAGGGGAAGTTAAGAAAGCCGAAGAAAACGTGTAATTAATAGTCCACGGGAGCTCGGATGCCAGCAATTAACGCTGCGAGGAATCACGGCGAGCGTTAAGTAGTTACTTTCGACAGCTCGCCGTGATTCGAGCTACGGAATCCCTTTTTCTACCAGCTCGTTTCACGCTCCATCAAATTCTTTTTCAGTTCTACTTCTACATATATTACACCTTATCAAACCCTGGCAATATAAACAAGAATCTATGTCTATTAATTTTTTCTCTAATAGACGATCGAAAATAAGTAATTTTGGTAGACAACTTTTTCCCTCAAAAAACTGTACTATCCTAAGAAACGAAGATAGCCCCCTGTTCCAAGTTTGTTCGATGCAATCTACACTGTGATAGGGAATCTCCGGACGAACCTAGCTGAAATTGGTATAATTCGCAAGGACTTACGCTGGTAAGCTCGGTGAAATCGAAAAATCGGATATTTCGTACACGCAACACCCTGATACTTTCGCTCTACGATCGGCGCTGTGTAATCATCGCGGCGGTCAATCGGGCAGAAGTTTCTTTTCTGTATAAACGCGGAGCGGAACGTTTGGTCGCTACCTGTTCGAGGCCCGAAATATCTTCTCCGCGTCCGGTGTTTTGGGTATTATGCTTGACCTGCATCGATACGAATCTAATTGGCGGATCTCGCCACGGAATTCGCCGGTATCGCGAATACCGTTCGGCCGCGCGGCAAGTATTTCGGACCTCGTTAATTCTCACGGGTACTCGGGATCGGGCGACCAGGCGCGATCCACGGCGGCCAGCTTATCGCGATTTCACGGGGACGTCGAAAAGACACGAGATCTTCCGCGTAACACGAGCCCCCTCGGTTTCGACGGCCCACGGAGAAACGTAGGAATTTATTTACGGTCGCATAATTCTTGCCGCCGGCCGAGAAAACTCCCGTAATTACGCTCGCGAGACGCATCCGTCTTCGGGTCGGGATCTTCGCCGTTTTACAGCGTCTCGAAGACCGACGTCGTTCCTTCTTTTCAACCCCCCTCCTCCCTTGTTCTTTCCACGATCCTGCCTTCCGCGTCTTCTAAATTCCCCCGAAATCACGGTCCCGTTGGAAGACGTCGAAATCGGCCCGCGCACACGGAGGATTATCGAAGTTTATCCGCGGGTCTGTCTCGTTCGTCCCTCCCGATGCTCGTTTTTTCTGAGAGAGACTGTAGATCAAGTCCGCTAGTAAGCCTCCAGTAAACTTCGATCGTCTACGGCAGGCGTGTCCAAACCCGTGGTTACACGGTTCTTTTTGCCCCGGACAGCTACCAATGCAGCCTCGCACGATCGTAAACCCTTTACGTTATTGTGTGATTTTTAGCAATATTTTTCGCGACACGGTCAAGCGAGTCGATACCTGTTTTTATTCTCCGTTTCTTCTACACGTTGTCGGACGAAATTTTGGAACGCTCCAAGTTTAGCTTGTAAATATGTATCTTATATCACATGCCAAAAACGAGAGATGGAATAATATAGAACAACTATGTATCCTGGATGCAACGACTCAGTTAATGTTTGCACGAGTCTCTTCAAGAATGCAGAATAGAATAAAGTTTTATTCAAGCGGTAGAAACATGAAGCGTGGTGGGGAGAGTTGCGTTGCAAGTACGCGTAACGCGGAGCGATGCAACAAGCGAGGCAGTACTGCGATCCCGCTTGTTTACGAGCCACTCAAACCTCGACGGCGCATGGGCCGTTCAAGAGACGCGTGCGTCAAGGTTGAACGAGCCAGGCGGTCGCGAACAGGTGTTACGGTTTACGAGAATTTAAGCGTGGACTTTTATCGGATCAGCGTCGGCGCGGAACAACGAGCCCGCGTGAAACACGCGGAGTTACTCGTAAAACACGAGTTCCGGTCGCCGAACAACTCCGCTTACGACTTTGAAAATGAACTGCCGTCGCCCCGACGCCCCGACGCCCCGACGTCCGACGAACCGCGGCTAAAATGCTGGCAACCCTTGTATCTTCCGGCTACTTCGTTCGACGCTCTCGAGTCACGCAGCCCCGTTCAACTCTTCGCGAACGGCTGGACGTGCTCGCGTCGGGCTCGCAAATTCACCCTAAAGGGTCTAGGAGCCCCTTAAAATTGGGTAAACTACGAAATCTTTACGATAAAAATTATTGGACGTGTCACTTTCGAATCGTAAATAATTTTTTTTTTGTAAACCTGTCGAGCATATGAACGTGTAAATATTTATAGACGTCCATCGTTGAGTGGAAAATATGTACAACAAATTTTCAAGCAATCGAAGCGGTATTTTCCTTGTTATAAATTTTATCAAGAGAATAAACCGGGTCTCTCGATTTTATCGAAACGTTGTATCAAAATTCGCGAGTCGTTGCATCGACTTGGCCTTTGGAATTGCAAGCCCTGGAGAACCATAATATTTCTGTGGACAGTGAGCCCATCCGTCCCGTTTGTTTCCCCGTCGAGACTCCCGCGGGATCGGCCGACGCGGATCAACAAATCGTTGACCGGCGACCGTGATTTCGCGCACCGAAACGCGATGGATGTTCTCGCGTGGACGCGACATCACCGTCGGCCATGCGGGCCGAAATTACGCGGAAAACGTACTTTTCGACCCGGGAAATGATATTTACCTCGTCGCCGACTAAACACGGAACCAGGGCGCGAATTAATGGACCGTTGTGTCGGCGACACGCATAGGACGTGCCTTCGTATTGACCGCGCGTTAATTGAGTGACGTTTCGGTAAATACTTTAGGCAGAAACGATCGTTTCGGCCTTCGGTGATCGCGATCGAAGTCGTCGGTGTTCGTATTCCCTCCAAACTGTTGTCTCTCGTTTCAAGACTAGATTTCTTCCTCGGATACAAGATGCAAACCTATCCCCCTCCATTGTTTGTATCAACAACGAATTTCTAGCTTACGAAAAAGTTATTCTTGTAATTTGTTTTCATTTTAGTATGGAAACCACGAATGTGAGTCTAGAAAATGGTATAATAAAGGACGTTCTAAATTTTGGCATTTTGTTCAGGGATCTAGAGAAATCGTTTACGTCGCCGCGCCATCGTGGATTCTATCGATCGTAAAACAGAGGATCGTGTTTGCCTTCCGGACGGTCCTCGTAATTAATCGAGTCGATTGGGTTCGAATATCGGGGAAAAGGGTGACTGCTGTGACGGCGGACTATTCGGTTAGATCTCCATCGGTTCCGTCGTTGGAAGACCACACGCGAGCTTGACTTCGTCTTTCTCCTCTTCTTTTTCGTCCCGGTGTTTCACTTTGTGTCCCCCCAATACCATTTCGCAACCAATAATCGAACTCTGTGCAAGATAAGTCAATCGACGTTTTCTTGTATTCTCGAACTAACAAACGAAAGTGTCAGATTCGATCGTAAACCTACCATTTTTCGTTCGCGAATCAAAATCTATTAGTAGATCGCGGGCAATGAAATTCTTTGTCCGATCGGTACGATTTCGACTTGTTTGTCAAGTTCGTCTAAGATTTACATCGAACGTTAAAAATGTAATTCGCGAACGGTCGCCAATGGTCCTCGAGTTGTTGGAATATCGAACGGAGTAAAAATAACCCAAAAATAAAGAATTTGTCGATCGATTTCGAGTTCCTGGCTAGTCCCAGACGCGGTCGTGTCGGACCCGACATTTGCATTAATTCGCGCGGACGTCTTTCATCGCCTCCGTCTGGACCTTTTTTTTTCTCCGACCGATCGTCTTAATTGGTATTAAAACATGCCAGAAATTTCTCGCCCTGGAAATTCCGAGCAATTATACCATATCGGATGACGACGGCCGTGCCAGCGTGCGACCGGGCCTCTCGATCGCGTGAATGTCGTTTGAAATTAATTATAAATCTTATAAAAAAATATACTCGGTCCTATTTCTTGAGAGTTTCGAATCGACGCGGTGAAACTTCGATTTCAATTGATACTGTTTTAAACCTAGTGTATAATCAGATGTTACCAAGCACAAAACCTTAATCACATATACTACTAATTGATCTCCTGAAACAAGGTTCGCAACTAAAGACACTTTAAGACTATTATACTTTTACTATGGGTTGAAATTGAGATGTATACTTTTAATAAATATAAATAGATCGATGGTTATTCCACAACACTGTTACTTAATAATTTTAATATTAAGGGGGGATTTTTAACGAAAGTGCGGTTTGGAGGATCGAAGAAAGGTCCGTAGCGAGGCTGTTACAAACGGTATAGAGACGTCAGGGTACGAGATATCGGGCGCGTGGCTAATGCGGCCGTTACCACCCGCATGTTTCAAGACGGCCACCCTCGTCTTGACTCGTCCAGGCTCCGTCCCCTGGTTCTCAGCTCGCATAGCCGGGGGCTCTTCTTAATCAGCGATCGTAGCCCGAGAAAAATAAATCGTCGCATTATTCAAGGGGGCCCCGGTAATATGGATCGCGGGATGATGAAAAATAAAGAAGGAACGAGGCTCTGGAAGACGAAGAGGTGGACGAAGGACCGAAAGAAGAAGAAAAGAAGAGCACCGCGCGCGAGGCGGGCGTGGAGCTGGCGCTAAGCGTTCGCTCGTAGCCGGCGAGATAACTTTCTGTAATTCAACCGTACGGCGACGAATACTAATTCCCGCCATTAATCTCCGCGGGTCGCCTCGTACGGACCTTTTCGATCCTCCCCCTCCAGGCTGCTGGTCTATCTCCTCTTCCGCCGGTGGACCGCTCTCGGGCCGCCCTTAAACACCGCAGACTCGCTGACCGTGATTCCGCCTCACTCTCCCACACTCTCCCCCACTCTCCCCCACTCTCCCCCGCTTTCACCCTCGCCAAAGCTAAACTCGAGGGTGTCTAGACACCACGGTGCAACCTCCATTGTACCTCGGTTCGGAATTTTCAACATTATGCCACGAATCTGCGCCCTGTTACTCCCGCGTTCTCTTATTCGCCTTGCAACACCAATAACCTCCCTGGCAATTGTTTCATCGGTATGTATTTTTAATACGTGTCGGACAACAAGACGCGTTTGGAGACTCAGATTTTTTTAAAGAGTAACGTCTTGGAGAATTAATCGGCAACGATCTAACGACTCAAATATTGTGTATGTACATCGATGAAACAATTTTTTACAATTAATTGCACCAAAGTCGCCCCTCGAATGGAGCCTTCTGATATTTTTCACGAGCCTATCTTCGTCTTCAGAGCTTTCGATTTCTGGACGTCGGACAAAAACCCAACTCTGTGCAATGGCTACGCGTTATTACGTGTCTCCGAAAGCAATACCACGTAGCATTTAGCTGTCTTGAACGCTGACTTATGTATCGCGGAGCACGCTGCTCCGGCCGGGATCGTTCCGTATTAATGACGAACCCTCAGGATCGTCGGTGCTGCCATATATCTACGATTTAACATTATCGAGAAACGATTAATCCACGCGCCAGCAATTAGACGTCCCGCGAACGCAATGTCGTTTTCTCGATCATAGGACGAATGGAACGAATTCCCCCCTTATCGTCGCGACGCGTAAACGGTGGTTTTTTTTACCGAATGGACCGTCGCATTTTTCCTCGAAGGGATGGCGCGGTTGGTCCACCCCTCCGGGAATATCGACGAGCGGATACGACATGTTTTATAACGGAATCAACGACCGACGTGGCACGAATGAAAATCACTAGCACCGTTCGCCGATACGCCTACACGCGAGAGTTTTTCATTTCGTCGGGGTTCATCCAGCCGCTTGTTAATAACGGTACGCGCGTCGCGTCGCTGCTTGGCTGACATAATGTTTAAATTAAACAGAAATATCTGCCCGGGAGAAATTAGCAATTTAAGGTCCATTAAAAAACTGTCAAACTCACGATCGACGACGACCCTTTGACGGAAAAAAATTAAACGCGATATTCCACGGAGAAGAACGGATACAATCGTTACCCGAAACAAACATTTACGGGTAATTTGAGAGAAATGAAGATCCAAGCAAAGTATGGCGTACGAAGGTGCAAGGAAAATTATCCTATGAACGTATAAACACGAATACGGCATAAATATTCGGATAAAAGTGAGAGAAGTTAAATGGACGGTGACACGGGGATCGAAACATCGAAACATAGTACGAGCGACAGCGACCGTCAAAGTGTTTAGTGTCACATTCTGTGAACATCAGCGAAGTCAATCAATATTTGCCAGCATCCTCATTATTCGGTTTATATCCGGTGCTCGATGGACCCGCGGTAGGTGTCGGCGATAAATCGTCGTCGGCGAAATATGAGAACGAACGGCGAAATCCACGTCGCGGAATTGGCACGATTCCACCGGTGGCACCTGTCGCTCGTACGGTTGCATAAATTCTTTTTCCCGCATTGCTACCTGCCTCCCTGACGTTCGCGTTTAACAGGACCAGATTAAACGAGGATTAAGTCGAGCAATTCTCTTGCTCGATCCTTGCGCGTCGAAAGTCCATCGATATTCGCAAAGTCTTTCGCGATGATGGATCTCTTAACCCCGGGACGCGTCATTTTATTCCACGTAAAGCACGCGATACGTCTGAACGAAGATATTTTCGGTATCGATATTAGTCTAGAGTACGTCTGGTCCGAACTCCGACCTTCATGTAAACTAAATTCTAATTTCAACCAGATCTATAATAGTTGTGCCGGGATTAGATCGGATCTGAATAGAATCCGAGTTAAATTCGGACTAGACGATGTCTCTGCTAAATCTGAAATAGGCTTTCGTCGATATTCTTTAAAATAGAGTCCAAATGGGTTGACTAACAACCAAGGAAGCAACGAGGATAAGTTATAAACGAGAAGGAATACGGTCTAAGATGGTGCAATAAAAACAGAAGAATTTTGACGATCTTTACACTCGAATGGTATGTAATTCTATTAAGAAATTTCAACCTCGAAGCTTTCAACAGGGTGCTCGATTAATCTCGACGCCAAACGTCTTTGGCGATACCTTTTAGAATCAGTTTGCATGCTACTCGAAGGCAAACGCTTCTCCAACCCCTTCGTCTTTGCCTGTATATGCTCGCTTAGACTCTTTGATCTTTACAAGTCCCCCGATCGCAAGCAACAAGTTTTATCCACAAACAGGAATATCTCCACGGAAATCTAAATTTGGAGCAACGTGAAACATTCTAACTTTTGTATCACCGACTAAATATTAAATCGACCACGCATACGGATCTCGAAATTACAGTACTGCCCTGTTTCTTGCAACGATCCTGGTGGTAGACTAACCATCAACGATAAAAATCATCGTTCATTGTTGTAGTTTTGCTTGGAGAATTCATCTTCGGAAACATAAATCGTCCAAGTAGATACGTCTCTTCTCAGTAGCAGAATCAAACTCGAGATTTATGTAGTCTAGTTTCACGTGGAAAATAAGTTCGCGTTTTAAACAGCCGCGATGCTGCATCAGCTTCTTGTATCAATCTGCGTTAGGAATACTTCCAAAGGAATTACTCCCACCACTGTTTACGTTTCCTCGGTTCGAGTAACTCGAGCGGTCGGCAGTTAATGAAAAACCTATTTCAGCGACTCGTTTGAGTTGGACCAGTCATCATTAATATTCACAAAACCGTTCCATCTTGACGGAAGTTTTAATTCCTCTCCGATAAATTGAACGACGCGACGTGGTAAGCTGAAAGGTCATCAGACGGTATTATATTCGGAGAATACGTTCAACGATTCGCCATATACATAAAATATAACTCCAGAAATAAGTCATCGTTTCATCGCAGACTGTAAAAATCTATTCGAGTTCGTCCAAACCTCTCCGCGAGCGATCCAGCGGATACGATTAGTTTACAATAAGCGAGGTAAACTGCACCGAGTTCGCGGATTCGTTCTGTCGTGGTGGAATGAAGCGAGTCTTGGCAGAGTTCATCGTCCCGGAGTCGACGTACGTTTGATCGGACAAAAGGTGAAAAAGGGAAAAGGTTTTCCAGGCTCGTCTACGAGCGACGGGAAGAATTACAACCGGCGACGATAAAAACGAGGCTGGCACGGTCCTCGCACTTGGGCAGTTTCGTATTAAATCATCATAAATTTGCATCTCGAATTGGCGTAACGACTAGCGAGAGGTCCGACTGTTCCGAATGCCAGCTCATCATAGTGCACGCTCGCACCTGCCGCTTGTCACCCTTTTCCTTCCCGTCAGGACTCTGTCCACGGTACGCTCGACCGATGCTTTTTTTCGCTCCAATTTTGCCCGCAGCTTGTCGAATTACCGCGAACACGCCCGGACACTTCATATTGTTTGTTACATTTTTCGTAATACGTTCTACAATAATTCGAGGAAATACCATCGCTTCGGTCTATAATATTTAAATAGATTTTCTGTACGCGTGTGAATTTTTAACTCGATACTTCTGAAATACAACCTCGTTGTTCTCTCCACAGCAAAATTCGAGATACGAATCGTACCGATCGTGTAATTTTATAGCCCCCCGCGACGGGGACCCAATATTATTATTTCGTTTCGGTTTGTGAAGTTCGTGCGATCCCATATCCTGCGAAGAATAACCACGATTACCGTTACGATATCGTATCGAATAATATCTATTAGAAGGTTTTGCGTGTAAATCAGTTGAATAAATGACGCTCTTTACTACGGTAAATAACGAACCGTCGGCAACAATATCGAATTCGTTCCCATCACAATTAATTAAAATAAACATCGATAAATTCAAACATAACTCCGACTGGATAAATATTTGCGCCGGCCGAGCTGCGCATTTCGTTCGAAAATTACAAAAACGGTAAACAGAATCGCGGCGAACGGTTTCCGTGGCAAGCCCCCCGCGATTCGATCGCGTTTCGTTCGATGAAAAGACAACGCGGACGGTTTCTAACAACGTTTAGACACGGCGTAAAGTTTCTAACGTACTTCGCCAGTCTAATGCACTCGGTTCCTCCCCGCCCACTTCTCCACTCTATTATTCAAGCATCCTCCGGTTCTTATGCAGCCCGATTTCTTTGTCTACCGCGTCCTCGATTCGACGAGGCTGCCCGAGCACCTTCGAAGAAGCACCCGGGTTGATTTTAACATGAACCTTTGGCGCGAACGAATTCTAGACCGCGTCAGCGTACGTATTAGGAAATGAATTTGGCGGCGAAGTCTTTTTCTGCGACCGCGAACGGCCCTTCCTTCCCCCCGTCGATCCTCCTTCCTCGCGCCAGCCAGCCTGCGATTCCCGTTAAAGACGAAAACGAAAGCGGTCCAACCGCCCGAAAACAGCGCATCGAATTCTTCGCCGACGATCGCTATCGATGTCGCGAAAATACAACTCTTGCTAGTTAAGAAATTAACGAACGCTGGAACGCTTCGACGACGCGTTGAATTCGTTTCAAGTGCTCCTGGAATGGAATACGATAGAAATAATTTTGGAGAGCCGTTATCAGGTTGTAACTTTTATCGAAACGTTAAGAATCACCGTAGATCCGCGACGTCTTGGCGTCGCGTGCGAAACAGATTTCCCTCGCGAAGAGGAGACCGGATCAAACGGAATTTAATCAGGCGTAAACCCGGCAATCAATTCAGCGGCTTATGAAGCGGCTCCCGCTTAAACGCGCCGTTGTAAATTTTCATATCTCGCCGAGGCCAACCTAGCCGGTTTGCCAGCCGAAACTCCCAGCCCCGAAACGCGATGGAAAGCCGGACAATTATTAAAGTGATAACTAGTTTTAATAAAGGGGGAAACGTGGATTACGGAGCTCTCGGTGGCGCGTGGTATATTAAAATGCGCCGCGTTTACGCGACGATCCGCGGGAAAATCCCCTTTACGAGAGGTCCACGTGGCCCCAATTTTCTCCAAACAGAGAGAGAGAGAGAGAGAAAGAGAAATGCAAAAACGTGCGCGAGAAACTACGACGAAGAGGGACGCGAAAGAGCAAACTTTCCAACCGCAAACGAAGCAACGGCGGCCGACTAATTAACATAATTAGAATCACTCTTAACCGCGGACGAAAAGGAGGAGGGTCCCCTGGCGGATGGAGGCGGAAAAGTGGAAGACATCGGTCCGCGGGGGTAACTCTTTTGAGTGGTTCCTGTTAATTTTCCAGACGGACGGCGCAACGGATTCGAGAATTGCGAACGCGATAAGCGAGTTTGAGTCGAGTTTCGCAGTTTCCGACCGATCAGACTACTCTTGGGGGACGTTCCGGGACTGGGAAAGCAGACGGGAGACGCGCGTTTACCGGTGTTTGAGCAAAGCGACAACCTCGAGCACGTGGCACGACGGAAAATCGAGGGTGATCTTGATCCAGGGTGGAAGTCCACGTATTGGATAATTTTCCAACGATATTAGGATCCTCGGAACATTTACGAGCAACGTAATCGTCGCGTTTAGCTAAGACAATTTCCATAGCTTATGTTTATAGTAACTTCGAAAAATATGTAACACGATTTTAAACGCAATATTAATTTCTGTAGGCTCGATCCAAAAACCTTGACAGTTAGAAGCCCATATCGTGATGAAACAATTGAACGGTATAAACATGAATTTTCTCTGTTTTCTTTCGCGCGTTTGTTTCGAAAACCTGTACCGCCGCGGGCTCAGCACCGAACGCAGGAATCGATAGATTCGCGGGTTTAACGAGATGATGAAGTAGGTTAAAACCATCGTCATTGGTATCGTAGCGATAATTATACCGAGTAACGCGCGTTGCCAGCGGGAAACGTTCACGGGGGGTTGGGCTCCACTAATTTACTTCTAATCGCTGGAAAATACCGTCGGATAGAATAATATTATTATCCGGTATAATGTTATTATCGCGATTTGGCGCGACGACGGGGATCGCTGGAGGGGCACGGGAATCGAATTCCAGTGAAGTTCGCGCAGAATCATTATTATTATGGTAGATCGTTTACAAACAATGCGCCCAGGATTTCAAATATTGATCCTGTGACGTAATCGTCGTTCAAATTGCCCCGACGGTCCGCTGTAACGTGTTACGGTCTCGTTATGGCGTGGTTTACGATCCGATGCTTAACAAACAGACCATTCTAATCGCCGATAAGGCTGCTGGGATCCACGCGCGGTCCATTTTTTCAAACATCCGTGTTGCAAAATTAATTTTCGAACGGTTCGCGAGAGTCAAAGAGGAACCAGGGCAGACACATAACTGTTGAAACCTCTCAGATACAACGAACGTCGCAAATATGAAATTTGTGATCATCGCAACGTATCGCTTTGTAGAAAATTCCGAACCGAGGAGCAAAATATTCGCGGACGCGAACGCGAACACGAACGCGCGGTTTTGCTCAGTTCTCCCCTTCTCTCTCCCCTCCCCCCCTCCCCCTCCCGTTTTCGACGTAAACGAACGAACGTGCAATTTACAGCCGCGTGGAAAGTTCGCGTTCGTAACAGCGGATTAAAAAACAATCGCACTCGACGTGGAATAGCAGCGAGAGGAGATTACCTCGTAAAATACGTTCCCAGGGCGAGCTTCGCCTCTCAATTTTCCCGCCGCGTTAATGGTTCCCGAGTATGTAGGTCGTCGACGTCAAAAGATCAGACGTACACCAGCGCTGGAAGATGCGCGACTAGGGATCGCGCGAAAACGGTATCGCGTACAGGGCCAGAGATTACTATTCAACTCGATTTTCACGAAACGTACCGCTGAAAATTTGAAAGATCCGCTCCGGAAGGGTTGCAGGTCCCTTTGGCTCCCTCGAAACATTTCATCGAATACAGAGACTTTGTTTAAATATAAAATTGGCGTGATTGATATCACGTTTTAATAGGTTAATTGTTTCGTTTCGATCCACTACAGGCAAGAGCCTCGAAAATTCAGGTTTATTGCCTGCATATCGTAGTAACCTGGTGTTCTTGGACAGCTACAAGTAGCATGTGCTTGAACCCTGACGATGGGACAGTTAATCTATTGTTTCGCGGGTTGACTTCCTTGAATCACAGGACGAAGCTTCCTTAATGGAAACTGGTGCATTCCCTCTGCCCTGGCAGACACTATCTAAATCGTTCAAAGTCCGAAACAAGGAACCAACCCAGACCAGAGCTCTTAATGCTCAGAATTTGGAGCTCGTTTGTACCAGTCGATACGTAAATCTAAGTTGCATCCTTCTAACGGAATTTTTAAGAGTTATACAGGAATTGGCCCAACGAAAGGACGATACGCAAGGCGTTGGTGAAGTTGTTGGCGCGAAGTTTGGTCGGTCGACGACGATGTCTGAAGCATCGTGACGAGCGTAAAAGCGTCGCGGCAGGTAAAAGCGACACTTTCTAACCACGGGGCAAAGAGCAGAATTTCGGTGAATTTTGACACGACGCCAAAGGGCCCGGGCCGTATAATTTAAATGTAACTCAAACAGTCGGTATCCGTCGAGTATCCGCTTTAATGCCGCGAAAGCGGTAGAGACGGCGCATGGGATCACGATGTGCACATACATTTCTGTCAGCTCGACGATGGAAGAAGAACGATGGCTGGCGTCGAGCGTGCCGGCACACGGAGGAAACAGGGAAGGAAGAGGGTGGCTGGCTCGCCGCCGGGCTAAAGAAAGGGAAACAGACGCGGAGGAGGGTTGGTTTGAAAGAGAGACGGAAAGAGGAGCGGAGACTCCGGGCAGAGAAGCCGGGGATTTCAAAGCAAATTGCCAACCTCACCCTCGAATCCCTCTTTTGCTCCCTCGCTCTATCGCTCTGTGTTTCTTCGTTCGTCTTGATTTCTGTTTCCGTTTCTCCAGCCAAGGTTCCGCGTTTCGGCTGCCGCGTCGCGTTTGGCTTTCCCTTTTACGTTACAGCGCTCACCCCCGACCAAAAGGATGCCGAATTCGACGTTCGTCGCTGTCGCCTTGCCACGCCACGGTTAATGTTTTTACGTTCTTTCCGCTTTGGGTAATCGTTGCCGTCGCGCCACGGGATTTCGAGTCTATTAAATATACGAGGACCCCCGTACTTTCCCGCCTTTGGACGGCCCTCCCGAGCACGTCCTCGCAAGTCGCAATTAACTTCGCCGTCGCGTGACGTTGCACGGAGCGCGCCTACGCTCGCCCAACTTTGGTCGAACGGGAGACAAAACTAAGGAGAGTAAATGTTTCGTAGTCGGGGCGGGTGGAGTTCTAAGAGCCGCGAGACTAAGATAAGTGTAGCGGCCCCGTATACAGTCGTTGCGTTCCAACCCTCGGTCGAGGGTACGTTTTGGCGCGCACTCCGCAGACGCCATCCAGACGTCTGGATGCCGATTCTTCTTTCCCTTTTCCACATTGTACGAAAATATTTCAAGCGATCGAAGATATCAAAAATAAGTAAAATTTAAATTGTGACAAATATTCTTGAGAGCGTGCACTTTTATTAAAAATCGAATTATGAAATGTCCCAAAGATCGAGCCTATTTTCTAGCCCTCGCGGTGGCGGTCCCTTAACAGCTTAGAATGGAATCTTAAACGCGACAATATTACCCTCTGTACCAACAAGTATCTCAATTGGTCCTAAATCATCGAAGATCAGTTTGAGCATAGTTTGCTGAACGATTGTAATCTCGAACATTCGACACTTTGAGCGCTCCCGAACAGCCAGGCGCGGTTCAAACGGGAAGTTAATGAATTCGTTACCGACGACGGCTTCGCTCGCTTCGATACTTAATTATTGCGTAATTTCTCCCCGACGATATTAATATCGGCGCATATTGCGACACGAAAGACAGCCTCCGACGTCCGAGGACCGTCCGCGAGCAAGAGATCGCACGACGAGATTGCGATTGTGGATGAGTCGGGCTTCAAAGGAGAACCCCCCAGGGCGAGGATAAGCAGAAGGAGAGAGTTCCCGATGTGGGAGGACTACCTCGTAATCGAGATGCAGCGAGAGGTAATCTCCGGAGCCTGTCCCTTGGCCGGTTACCTTTTTGCAGCCTCCGTTCTGGCGCTCGTTTCGCCTCCCCCCTCGTTATGCCGCAACTGTTTAAGATAAACACGGCTTCCACCGTTGTTAATGCATCAAATATGCTTAACGCCGACAAATATGCCGACCTTCCGCAGGGCCTACCATTTTAAATAGATTCTAACTTGGAAATAAATTCACCCGAATGTTACTTAAACTGTCACATCCCTGTAAGGTTAGAGTTCAAAATGACAGATAGCCGATATCTCCATTTAAACAGATAATATTCCTCCCTAATCTTAAGATTGCCTAATTGGGTATTGTAATGGAAGTGAAATTATGTTGAGAATGTGAGAGTGCTAAGTGGTCAAACTCAGACTTTGCCAAGGATATTTGCGTAAATATTCCACCGATAAACAGGGAGAGTATGAGAATTCTCTGATATTGTCCGGTTGATGTAAGCGGAGAAAAGCTGAAGCAAGTGGTGTACTGGCTTCGAAGCAGCTTTGGATGCTCGCGGAGGAGGAGCTATTCATCCTCTATATGAAAATTTAAGTAAGGATGATCTGCTCTAGCGTTGCTTAGATGGATGTCATGAAAATATTAACTAGAGATATAACGTGCTTGTTCGACTACACTGAATAACATTTTAGGAACCGTTAAGCTCCTAAGATTTTATGTAAAATGGCAAAACTAATTTTTAAGGTTTCAGCAGTCGAACGATAGATGGTTAGTAAAATATTAGAAATTGTAAACGGAGTGCTAATGTTCGAGATGTCGAAGACCGTATTGGATTTTGCGAAAGCATCGTTATGGAAAGAGTTTAGCAACGAGTGTGGCGAAAGTGTCGATCGGCGAGGATCGAGGAACGATTACGAGATAATTCGTGAAGGGATCGACGGCGTTGGACGTCCCGGCCGACGAGGAGGCCACGGGCGAGGATTCCAGTAGTGGCGGCATAGGACTTAGGTCTGTTCATAAAGCGACCGGGTAGAAAGCATTTATCCTTTCGGGGTAGAAGGCCTGGACAGCGGTAGAATAAACGGAGTCCGGGGCAGTCTTATTTTGGCGAGGACTACGGCACGGCCGGGACGTGCTCCTCCGACTTGGACGGGCACCATTATTTCTTCAGTGTCGACAACTCCTTGCCGCTGCCCTTCTGTCCTCCCTACAGGCCCCTTATAGCTTCAACAAACCAACGCCAAATACAGAGAGAGCTCGACGAAGAGAAAACGCCAGGAACTGTCCCCGTCGGCGAGAAGAGGACAGCGAGGAAGAGGCTGCGGCCACTCACAAGGACTACGCCGTTAAGCCGGGGGAACGGTGGCCTAAGACCATCCCGCGGGCTCTGCCTCTTTTGTTGACAGGACTATGAGAACTCGCGCACGGTGATTTATCGAGGCTCGCTTATTCTTAGTCCTTTGCGGCGACTTGCGTTATACACGAGCCGCGTTAGCTAACTGGCTGGATTATTAAGCGCGATACGCGCGCGCCCTTTTCGACTAACAGAAACTCCAATTCCCCGTCCTCGACTTCTTCCCTCCACAATTTTCCCGGCTTACATTTTATTTCGTTTCGCTCGATTTCCGCGACACCTTCTCGACGCACAATTTTCTCCGAATCCAACGAAAAATAATTTACTCTTTTTGTTTTTTATTCAAAATAGCTTGTGCGAGTCAAATGGAAAAATACTGGATCAAAATAGAATTAGTTTCGTCAACCTCAATTTGAAAATATTGCTGGCCGGGGAAAATCGAGTCTGGCGAATGTATGTTTTTTATTCATAGTTGTTATTCATAGAATCGAGAGATATTCAAATAAATTTGTAATAGCAGTAAACAAATCTCTTCCGAACGTAGTATGAATGGGACGTTTGGCATTTATCGGGTTAACCATTTAATTGCCGCACCCGGGTTAATTCATGCATCGTGCTCGTCGTGCGAACAAGCGAAACCATACTTGACAACAAAAATAATAAACAATAAAGCAGGAGGAATAAACAAATTTGTTTCCGTAATATGCCTTCAAATATTTGCACTGCCGAAAATAACTCAACCGGTGAAATGTTTACTAGCTTTAATACTATTAATAAATGCTGCTATCAAATTGCGATTATCAGGCTGTTTTATAAATAACGACCCGTTAACGTGTAACTTTAATACGCTGAAAAACGACGTACACTCTGCGTATTAATCGATAACACGTGTTAATAAGTCTGGAGATTTGCGTTCTGTACATTTCAATGGATATTCCGGTATAAAATATAAAATTCCTATCGCTTGATGCGCGGACAAATGGAGTCGACGAAAATAAACTATCTATAAATCGTCCGGTGTCAAAGACAGAATACGGGTCGGGATCGACCCACGGAACAACCCTTCTTCGCCCTTTTCTTTTCCGCTGGTTGTAACCCAGGGATGCTATCGATGGATCGATATAATCCCCATCGTCGTAATCGGGGTGTCACTGGGCGAATTCACCCCCGTCGATTCCAAAGTGAGAGCTCAATTCCCCGTGCGATCGTATTTCGGCCGATATTTAATGTAGCTGAACTCGGCGGTAACCCACTCTCGGCTCTAATTATAGGACGGTGAAAACATAATCGGCGTGACGCGCTACTGGATTTAACGTACGCGTAGCCGCGACGATACGAAACCCCGTTCCCGATCCGAGGCGCAACTTTTCGTCCGTATAATTCGCAATAAATCGTTAAACGTGCTCGCGTGCTCGACGGAATTTTTTCCCAAACACGCGCGGGAGCTCGCCGCCGCGCCGGATCAACGGGAATTCGTCGACGAGTTTCACGCTGCGAAACATCCCGCGGAAACGTTTGTGCTCGGTGTTCCAGTTAGGAAAATTCAATCGTCGATCGTTTACCCGAATCTGTAAACACCGCGGAGTCGAACTACCGCGTGAGATTTCGTTCGATTTCCAACGTAATTCGCATCGTTATCCGTTTTATTTCATAACAATTTTCGTTGTATATACAAAACAACGCGTTCCTTTTATTCCAATATAATTTCAAACTCCGATAAAACTCAGGAAGAAAATTTTACACGCGCACACGTTATTCAACCCTTATTGAATGAGTTATAATGGAAGACGTCGACGCGGTGCGGCCATATATTTCGCCCGATCGTAACTCGGAAAATAAATTTTCGACGTCGTTTGTCCGCGTAACATTTCCGGCTCAGTTTTTGCCGTAGATTCGTTCGCCCATCAGATTCAGGAGATTAAAGACTGCGACGCGAACAAATATATTCCAGGCATAATTTCGGGATGGTCGATGCGCGGTATCGCGCCGCTCGAGACTCAATAACCTAATCCAGACGAGTAATTTCGCGGGAAGAAATACGAGCGGAGGTCGGATAAATTTCACGAACGGCGTTGCACGCGGGTCTGCTTGAAAATTTCCCCGAAAGAAAACGGTCCGCGGACGTATCCGCGCGTAGATGCGTTCGAGTAAGCGTAACCGGCCGGATATCTGCAGGCCATAATTCAGAAGCGGAAGCTGCAAGGAAGAGGGAGAGTCTGGATCCTAGTCGAGGAGCTCGTTGTCCCCGGGGATCCGAGGACTGGGAAGAAAATGGAAAACCTTATCGCGGGTTACGCTCCACCTTCGAGGGGTAACGACCCCCTCCCTCGGGGGCTCCCTACGACCATCGAAACGATTTGCTGGACGAATGTCCAATGATTTTACCATTTACCAGTTTGATCGCTACCGAGAGCTTCTTCGGAACACATTTAACAACATGCAAAAATTATTCAAAACGATAAGGGTGGAATGGGAAATTTAAATAAAAGTTTTTGAAAAATCAGTAAAGAGCGTGACGTATGATAAATGGTGGTTAAATTAAAAATTGGAGGACGAAAACCCAGACCGGACCGCGACGATTTCCTGTAACGTTTCCCATGTGATTCAAAAAATTGTTTCTGGATTTCGATCGACACCGCGTAGATTCAACGATGGCGAGAAGTAATAGAAAATGACGGAAACAGAATGAACTTTTTTAATCCTTTCAGTACGGCCGGCGATGCATGCCGCTCGCTGGAGTGCGCGGCCCGGAAAAGATTAATATACGGGAGCGTATATTTTCAAAATTTCGACGCCGATGCTGGTATCGGGAAACGATGAATCGCGACAGGGGGTTGCGAAGGGTGGATTTTTGAAAGCCCTCGAACGTTCACCATGATGTATTTACCTCTCGATACGATACAAAACGCGGCCGTGTTCGTCTACCGAAGCGATAGCAGACTCGTAGAAGAAGAATGCCGCGGAACAAATTTTGCTTTTCAAAAGTTTCGCGAAACGGATCTATATATTCGTGAATTTCTAGGTTCAAATCACTTTTTTCTGTTGACTTTTGTAAATTAACTTTGTCGTACAACGTTCCTCGTTAACGATTTTATCGAGTCATTTTGTTTAAAACAATTGCTACGGTGCTGTCGACATCAATAAATTTGACGCTTATAGTTTATCGAAAATAGGACACACGACGCGTTTACCAAATTGTTAATAATCGTATTAATTAAATAAATTGAAAGCGTCGGTGACGAAATTGGGTGCATTTACGTTAATTAAATTTTCCCAAAGCGATCGATAAACGATAGATCGGTCTGCTCGGTTTACGAATCTTCGTTCCAATTTTCCACATTAATCAACCGAACTGATTCGCAAGTATCGATGTACGTCGAGTCCAGACTGCGACCGGTTTGTCCGAGAACTCGTGAACGGAACAGACAGCGGCGATTGTTGAAATTGTTTGTCAGCGAGGGTGGATGACGAACGTTCTGTCCCTGCAACTTTGCCTCTCGCGTTTCGGCGTTCGAACGCGGGTCGTTTGGTGAAAAGCCATCGTTAAAATTGATCGCTGTGTCGAACATCCGTAGACATCCAAGTGGCCGTTTGCTAGCGGTAATTTGACTCGATAACTATTTCCGACGTCTCGTTCCATGCAATAGATCCTATAATAGGAAGTTTGACGAGTCGCGCTTTGATTTGCCACGTGATATCGCTCGAAATCGGAAAATTATGGGTGATTTCATGGCACGAAGGAATAAACTGTAGCACGATGCTAGCCATAAGTATTTCAACGACGCGACGGGAGGAAATCATTCCAACATTTATATCCTGCTTTCAGGTCTACAACCAGGATAATCTCTTATTATTTTTCTACAGTCTGACAATTAAAATCGACAAATTATTTAGTTACTCCTAAAGAAATCTAGTCCTTGCCTAGGTAGGAGATTGCATTTATTAAAATTTACCTTTCGATTTGAATCCTATTACGATTAGTGTCTATCGATGCCCCGAACCAAATATTGGATTAGAAAGGGGTGGTCCGTTGTTTCGAGGCTTTTTTCGCAAACGTTCGAAAATAGTTTCGTTTAATCGCGTTTCGTAATCGTTCGCGTTTCCAGGGGGAAGAGACGATTCGTCGGCGCCGTCGAAAGCGACCGTGGCGTCATTTACGCGAGATTACCGTTCGCGCTTGGGCGCGCGTTAAAATCGAGCCTCCTCCACGTGGCTGGAAACGAGTTGCGTCATCCTTATTCCGACTATCACAGACGAACAACCCCGGTGCGTGGCCCGGCGTGTTAAGAGGTACCGTGAAAATTTATGGCCAGACAGCGAGATGAACGAGGGTGACCGAAGAGGGGGTGAGAACCGAGCAGTTCCAGAACGTTATATTCCGGGCCACGGTACCCTCGGTTCTATAGCAACATCTACTATGCAGAGATCGTAAGTTGCCCACGATTCACCTCCAGCCACAATGATCGCCATTATTGGCTGTGTCGATTATATCCACGAGTATATTGCGAGAAAGAAATATCGAACCAATATGAATATTTTTCTTTAAAATGGCACAATACCGTTCAAGCTTTTTTCTGTAAAGATATTTATAGCGATCTTGTACCGCAAAGTGTGTGATTAATAAGGCAAGATGCACGTTGAATAATAACACGTATATTTGAATCAAAGCCCCGCGAGAAATTGTTAAAATCGATCGTTAGTTGTCCGGACAACGATCAACAACTGTTCATCTCCATTCATTCATGCGAAGTGTGGTACAATTCAAATATAATTATATATCGTTCATTACATTACTTCGTAATAATTATTATTGATGTAATGAATGGACGATAATTATGTTTGAACTGTTCCACTTTTTATATGAATAAATGAACATGGTTGGCTACCAATATTCCAGAATAATAATCACTGTAATGCGATGAATGGCAAACATTTATGTTCGAGTTCTTCCACGGTTCGTACGAATACATAAAAACCGATATTTATTTTATTTTTATGTGTAAAAATTCAGAAAATAAGTAAGGTCCGTAACCGATGATTCGACGGCAAAAAAAATTACCGATCCAAAGGATGGATCCTTTCGGTTCCGATCGACGTTCATTTCACCAATTCTTCTCGTTGGTAGATCCGATGAAAAATCTGTTGTTCGAAAGTATTCTTGATTGTGATTCGATGGGTCAACAGTCTGATTTTTGTATCTTTTCGCGTGCAGTAGTGAACAGTGGACAAAGAGCGATTGTGTACGATTGCCAGGTTCGGTGTATGTTTTTTTCCCCCCCCCAGCCGTGTTGCGTGGCAAGCGACGTAACGATTTTAACGAGAAATCAAATGACGTCGAAACGTTGTTACCCGTCGCTCTTGTTTACACGAACCCGGACAGAGTGGATATTTAATCGGTTATTCGTCAAGCGCGATGTCGAAAGTTCGCCGGTCAAAAGCGTGGCTGATCGGACAGCTGCTATTCGATCTCTGTTTCGAGGATCTTTCTCTGATTGTTCTCGAATTTTTCATTCATTTGTTATTTTTAACCAACGACCCTTAACCGTCTCTTTCTACGGTTCCTCGCGAATCCTTCCTTGTTAAACAACATTTGTCGGAAAGAAAAACAATTTGTGTTGTAAAGCGCGAGTAAATACGTAGACACGGTCGACCGTGAATCTAACATATAAAGTGAAAGCTGTCATAGAGAGTGGCTAAATAAACTTTTGCTCGGTGCCGAAGAAAAGAGAAATTGAAATCGTCGCTGACACCGATAATTTTTCCAAGCCGAATTAAACCGATAATCGACTCGCCGCGGTGGTTAATTCTTATCCAATTTCCGGGTCACGCGCTGGCTGTTCCAAACGACCCTTCGACGAGCACCGTTCCGACGCTTTTCATATCGTGTCCCGTCCGTTTCGCGGCGTATTTTAATTTGACGCAGAGCGCATCGATAGCCCGTGAAATTTGTTTTCCGACCGGGTATATACCCGGCTCGGGCCGCGGCGATAAAATTGGATCGAGGGGTGTCGACTTTTACGAGGGCCTCGTAGATCCCCGAGGATCGGCTCGCCGATTCTTATTATGCAAATACATTGTTGATGAATTGAAAGAGGGATACTAACCATTTTATTGACTTACCGAGGCAGAAGGGGGACGGATCCACCGGCGCGAACATCTTATTTGTATTCAGAGGGTAGATACCCGCCCCGGCGTCGTTATGGCCGATGTACCGAAACAGCCTTCCGCGATAGGAAATTTGCGAGAGAGATAAAACTTGCGTCATGTTTTCGTAATCGTCGTTTGCCGTCGGAGCATCGAAACTTGGCGGTCGTCGAATCTGTTTCGGGAATAAACCGAAATTCGCGTTTCTGTTTCGCTCGAACGATTCTCCGCCGGCTCCGGGACGGAATAAATTCCAACCGAAGGAACGAACTATGTATAGAATGGATCGAACAACTTTCCGGCCCAACCGGAATACTACGACTCTTTACTGATTTTATTTCGAACTTACCGCGTATTCGTAAATGTTTCTGTGTAGCTGATTTATATTATTATTGGATTAGGGCATCCAAAACATTCTTCAAAATATTCATTTGCCTTAGAAAGTTTCGAATTTTCTTAATAAAACGACGTTAAAATCGTAGATTAGATTTTTCAGCTTACACGAAAATCGACGATCACCGAGATACAGCGTTTCATTATGAAAACGGGAAAAGAGTTCTCGGTATGCGGGGGCGATGGAAAGGATTTCCACGGAGCAGAAATAGCGGGGCACAGGTCCGGAAACACGTCGCCGGAAGATCGATAGCCGATCCCGATGTGAGACGACGCGACGGTGGGGAAAAGAGAAAAATCGGCGAGGCGCTAAAGAGGTATCCGTGGTAGACGCGCGTGCGCGATCGCGCATGTCGAAGCCCGCGCTAAAACAAACAAGCGGCGAGGTCCTATCCCAAGACGCCGAGGGCGACGCATGCCTCCTCGCCGAGGCCGCGGCGGCGTTTTCCTTTTTTTTCGCCCCGCCGCGCCGGTTGGCCCTCTCGTGAGCCCGTCCCGGCATTATGCGAGAATTTTAAACGCCGAATATTATGAAATTCTTTCGCGTAATCTCCCACCCCGGTCGCCGCGCCGGGCCCCCCGTTTCGACGAGACCCCCCCTCCATCCCGCGTGTTCTCCGCGAGACGCCTCGCTACCGTGGACCGCCCTCGAAATCTCGACGATTAATACGCCCCTACGAGACCCGGCCAGCTCCTAATTAAAATGTCACTCGTTCCTCCTTATCTGGCCCTTCGAGGGAACGCGCGTCTTCATTCGACGAAACGCTCGCCCGTTCATTAATGCAATAATTCGTCGACTCGCTCGATATCGCCGGGACAATCTCCGCGCGGACACCGTTCACCGACATTCCACGAGTTTCGCTGAATTTATCTCACGAATTTCCCTTGCGGAAATGATTACGTTCGTCCCCGATAACGCCACCGGTTTTACGACTTTGGCTTCGTTTCGAATCTCACCTTTTATTTATTCTTTCGTATTTCGGTGGGTCGTAACGATACTATTACGAACAGTGTCGTCGACGCGTACGAAACGTTCGCGGCGTATCGATGCTTCTCGGAACACGCTCGACCCGTCCCCGCGCATCGCTAACGACAGGTATCCGCCGGTTTACCCCGAACGTTACCCCCAACCGGCGAAAAAGAGGCCCCGGGGGCAGCCTCGTTGGGGACCACCGTCGCCGTGCGAGAAGACAAACCGGAGCCGCGACAGAGACGGCCAGACCACGGTTCCCGTGGTCCTCGACAAAGATGGACGCTGGAACGTGCTGGGGAGAGAGAAACGGTCGGTGGGAGGGGATCCAGAACGCGGTGATTTCCGAGCGGGTAAAGAAATGCGGCCGAATTAAAGCTCCGTTTGCTCCGGGGGGCCCGGAGACCGGGCTACGAACGTTTTCAGTGGCGAGCCGAGAGAGAGAAAGAGAGAGAGAGAAGGAGAGAAGCGAGGCGGCGGAGGGCCCCGCTGTAATTGGTTCTGCATATTTATGAAGGTGCACCCGACGAAGCGGAATGGAGCGGAGCCGCGCCACTCGATTTCGATGGCAATTCAGCGCCGCTGGAATTGTTGCGACATTCCGCGCTCGTGTTACGGCCTCGCGCGTTAACCTAGGCGCATGATACGGTAGTTGTTCGTTAATTGTCCCCGAACGGGCCCCGTTTCCCGCGAGAATGGATACCAGTTGTCTTACGATCGAAATCTACTGCTCCGCGACTCCTTGATCCAAAGATTGAGAGCAAGAGCTCGCCCGAGTATTGGACTCGGAATTACTATACACCGTTTAACGAGACAAGTCGGGAAACGCGAACAAAAACCGAGTGTCTGCCAAACGTTGATGCTCGCCTTCGCGTGCAAGGCCAGGCAGAATCACGCGTCGATCACGTGCAGTTGTTTATATTTCCTGACTCATCTCGTTGAACGTAGCGCAGGCCCCTCGAGTCATAAAGGAACGTAGGGGGATGGGGACCCATTATTTCCAACACTGGACTTTAATCCGCGACCAGCGGGGCCTGATAGACTTCGACAATTTTTATTTTCGTCGTAATACCGGAATTGAATTTGTCGCGAGGCACGAGGTCGCAGGACAGATACTAATTGCTTCCAAATCTCTATTAAAGATTCTAAAGCTATGCGTCTATTTCGAACACGCGCGAGCTAGTCTGGTCGACTCGGGTGTAATTAAGGAAACGATCGTTTTTCTCCGGCGTCCCGCGACGGCTGGCAGATATTTTAATTAGGCAATTAGTCGACGAAGAGTACCGGAATTCCAGTAACCACCCCCGTCGTGTGTCCCGTTAAACTTCCAAAATATGAACGATAGCAAATCCGTTTTTGCGGAACGACTTTTGTTCTTGGGAACGGGCTCTATGCAAATCCAACCCTCGTGGAGCAAGGTAGTTATCAAAAACTAAGAACCGGTGGTCGTTGATTCTAACTTGTTTAGCCAGAAAAGTCATAGGAAAACTTTTTGATTATAAATAGTATCGTTAATGTAGACCGAGCAATAAACTGTTGATTAAATGTAATCTAAAAACTCGTTAGGAGATTTGCGTTAAAGACGAGACTCGGCACTGGAGGTGTTTGAGAAACGGAGAGTTGTACCGATCGAGGCCACGTGGCCGTCCTACAGTTTAGTCGGATTAATCGTGCTTGCAAGTTAAATCATAGAGTGCCAAGGGCGAATATATCCGCACGGTAAATACCGTGGCTATGACTACTTTAGTAATTTATCTATGAAATAATTAATGTTCGCAAACATTACTGTAATGGAATAGGTAATGTAGAATTACGCAGTATGTATAATACGGTCGTTCATGCTCAAATATTGATTGCCTTGGATAAACAACGTTGCTGCGAAAGACAAACGAGTATGCGCGAGAATTCGACCGTAGATACCTTCGAGCGATAATAGACAACGCTTCCTATCGATACATCGTTTCGAAATATTTTCATTTTCATATTTAAAATGTAACAAGTTTGCACAAAGTTTGGAGTTGACGCGTCCAATAGTCTCTTTAAAAAAAGAGTTCGAGGTGGATGACGAGGAAGATCGTCAACGAAGCTTTAAAGCAGTTTTTCTAAAAATTACATTTTTCAAGATTACGGATGTAATACATCAAGAACGAATAGAGCTTCAATGTTGAAATTTTAATAGCTTGTCGAAAATATAGTCGAGTTGCAACGATGTCGTAAAACGACACCATTTTGCGCACATGGCGGTAAGGTGGCCCCGAGAAGTCGATAGATCTCGTTCAGACTCGAGACTTTCCCGAGACCGTATCGCTGGAAACTCGGCCGAAAATCGTGGTAAATATCGACCCGAACAGACGGGGCCGAGAGCAGAGACGTACGGTCATCAAACAGCTCTCCGTGAAATCCGCAGAGGCGGCCTGGTCGGGCCGATGGCGTGTGCACGCGATGTACGAGTCCGCGTGTAGGCGCCCCGGGGTAAGAGGCTTATTTTTGTTTTCCCTCTATCGGTGCAGGCGTACCTCCCCATTTGTATCGTTGAGTGGAAACATTTTTCAGCTCGCTCGGGACCCGTCGCTCTTCCTCTCCGGCCCCCAGGAAGATGGGATTTCACGAGACGCGAGCGTTTCGCAAATCGTTTTCGGCCCGGGAACGCCGCTCGATCCACCGAAGACGCGTTTCTATCGTTAACCAACGATCCACGGGCCATCGAGTTTCGACCGTACGCTATTTATTGCCCTCTAAATCCACCCGGCGACTCCATTTTTTTCCTAACCTCCACGGTCGTCCGTGTACACCCCCGACAAATCGTTCGTGATCGGAGAAAATTTTCCGGAATCGATCGAACCGGCACGGGGGCGCCAATCTCGCGGTCGAGAGTGATCTTCCATCGTCGGGTCTCGATTAAAAGAGGCGAAATGAAAATGCTCTCCGCGGGGTCGGAAGAGCGGGAGCGTCCAACGCCCGCGAGACACGCTTCGCACCGACTGGCACCACCCGCGGGGATTCCCGTTCCCGCGAAACGTCGAACCACGACCGAGACTATACGTCAGCGAATCGGTTCTTTTATCTGGCCGCCAAGCATCGGTGCACGCCTCTCCGTCGAGTGGAAACGAGAACGAGAGGCATCGTTTAGTTTATTTGATTTTCCTGCCCGATGAAACCAGTGGCGTAGCTACAGGTTCCGCCACCCGGACCGGTCCGTCAATTTCACCCCCGTTCGAGAACACGATGCGCGTATCAAGTAAAAGAATTATAATTTTACGTTTACTTTTAAACCGAACACGTTCGCTACAATTTCCGAACGCTGAACTAACATCGTTTTTATGTTCTTGGCGCGTTTGATTCGCCAATGTTACATAATTATCAAGGAGTGGTTCCTGATTAAACGCGGCTCCCGGACGATCGAAACCAATGATGACAGCGTGAAACGCTCGTTAAACTTTTCGAACGGGATTCCGTTGCGCGGGAAATCAAAGCGACGCAGTCGAAATCGTTGCCTTTGTCAATTATCGCGAGCTAGGGCCGCATCGGGCGGCCGTTCAAAAGAATAATTCAGGAGCAATAATCCGGAGCCGCTGGAAAATTCCATCGTCGACCTTTGACGTTTCGAAAAAGCTCGGGTTCGAGCGCTCGCAAAGATTATTATGTTTTTCAGAAGAGCGGTCGGACGGGGCCGTTCCCAGCGCCAACAGAGCATCGTTTCACCGATGATTTACACGCGTTTGCCGCGCAAACTTCGATACTTTCTTTGAGCACGGTCCCGGAATTGCAATCCGTTCGAAAAACATTGAATGCAAAAATCGATCGACGGATTTTAATCTCCCTTTGCGCCGACTTCCATTAAAACGCTACAACAACAACGTCGGCGATCAATTCGGCAAACATTTTTCGATGCGTGCGTTTGAAAAGTTCCGTCGATCCCGTTTCGTAAAAACAAAAAAAGAAATCCATGTTTTCTTTGTTCTTGGCCATAGGTGGGATTGTTCGAGGAACGAGTCTATTTATGGAAGAGAGGAAACAGAAAATGCGCTGATTTTCAAGACAACAGCGACTCGATTAAACTTGTCTTTACAGCCTGCGAACGAAAATTGCAACAAGTAAATTGAACGTCGAGTATGCTTTGAAGGGACGTCGCCCGCCATCTACTAAAATGATTCGCGAGCATTTTAGAATTTTCTTTTTTAATATTGGAAATTCAAACACGAATATAACGAGCAGAAATGATTAAATATACGTATGCTTGCAGCCCATTAAGCATTTGTCATTAATTATAACGCTTTCGACCCTTATGTGAGTTTAATTAACCTGTCTCGGGCCATAATTACCATACCAATTCAAAGTGGATACGTCTGACTTTAAAAAATACAAACAGTGCGCCATACATGAACGAGGCTAGGCCTGAAACTGGATTTAGCTATACCTCGCCACTTTGCATAGTTGTGCAATTAAGATGGTAAACAAAATACAAGAATGCTATAATCATCAATCTAATCTTTAACAAGCACAATGAGAACGTTCTCGATTAATTTTTTAGCTCGTGGCAATACATTCGCAAGATTAATTAATGACGAATAAATGGACTGGTCTACAGAACGTAATACGTCGAGCTAACTTGTTTTATTTGAATTCTCTAGAAAATACGATTAAAAAGTCAACGTCTGTATCGATGTTTAAATTACCTCTGCAAAGTCCAGAAAATTATTCCTAAATGTTTCACATTTGAATGATGATCATTGATCTTGTTGACGTAGACAAAATTTATCTGGACTAAACGTATCAAATTATTAACTATTACATACGTTCGGAACGTTCTTAGACAAAGTGAACTCATAATCCGTTATATCCATCGCGGCTATCGTGCAGGGTTTCGCAGGAACGTGGTGCTCGCAAGCGAGTCGCGCAAAAGTCCTCGATCCTTTGCTGGCAAACAGGATTTCACGATACAAATCCCCGTGCTTCCTCGTTCCTCTATTGACTACTCTAATCGGAGAGATTTCGAGCCGTCGACCCCCGGAGAACGCTTCGGGCTTCGAAGAGTTTTCACGGCAACCAGAAGTTCAAACAAACAGAAAACCGCACCGTCGATATACAAACGATCCGCGAAGAGACGCGCGCCAGCAGCTAGCGAGCCTTCAAACCTCACCACGACGTTATTTATTTTCATGGTATCGCGGACTACGATTTCTAGATTTCGAGACTACGAAGAACTCTGCTCTTCGGACAAATTTTATAGTAACGCTCGTTTAAACTTCACCGATTCAATTGTATCGATAAAGAAAATTTCGTTATAATAACAAGAACAATGAATTGGGGAGGTTCTCCCGATTAAAACGAGCTCAAACATAGCACGAATCGGATTCGTACATATTATATTTGCTATTTGAGGTATTTTGTCACTATTAATGAAAGTTGCCCGATTTATGACGCGTGTGTAATCATTTTTTACAGCAAAACCTCGCCGATTCATTGACTATTATTATAACGATCAAGTGGCATATCTAAATAAGAAATTCGCATGAATAGCAACGCGATTTCGTCGAAAATGTTTCGAACGAAGTTGCGTCGACGAAAAATAAAATCGCGAAACGGTGACGGGGGCCGAATTAATTACCGACACGGAATATTTTTCAGAGCGCGTTCCGTCGGTTTTGACTGAAGCGCAGAATGGCGCCGCGAACTGCCACCGATAAATCCCGCGAATATTTCTGGCTCTCGGTGAACACGCGGGTTTACCATTATGCAAAATATATTTCTGCGCGCGAGGGCAACAATCCAGAGCTTCGCGCGATAAAAATTCGACCGTTACGTTTACGTGGGATAAAACTGGAACGAAATTAACGATTGGAATAAAGGAGCGCGAAAAAAGAAACGTGTGTCTGTGATCATATGGGCCTACATCGCGATAATCGATCAGTTGGCATCCCCAGTTTTGCTCCACCCTTCTCTGTTCGGTGAAAACAAAAATGATTTACAATTTTCAACCGTGTCGTCGACACGTTAACAAGACCCACAAATAATTACATCAACTTGTTAAATTAAAAAATTCGAGAGTTCTCGTCGCTGGAACGGCCCGGGGAGTATCGTTTCGATAAATCAAGCGCCGTCCCGACCATCGTCTTTCGACGAAAATCGTTGCCTCCGCTTCGAGGAGCCACTTTATGCTTTCGCTTATTTCCCCGAGCTTTCCACAGTAGCTTTCCACGAGCAGTTTGTTGGTGCTCGCGCGCGAACAACCCCCGAGGAGAGGTTACGAGCACCGAATACTCGCGTTCACGAGCATGTCTCTCTCCCTGCTCTCGCCCTCCGACCGCCCCTGTCGACAGGGCCGTTTTTCGCGACACGACAGCCCACCGCGTTACAGGTTTATCGTTCGTTGCCCTTTCGAGCAGCGTGTGTTTACTTCTTACCCGAACAACCCCTCCGATGCACTCATCCGAGCGAAGATTCGCGAAATTAATTCGCGGTGGCCATATTCATTCCGACGATAGATAGCTAGAATCGATTGGTCAAGAGAAGCACGAGAGACCGCGTGAGAAATATTTATACGATATAAGCTGTGTATCTATTATTCGTTATTGGACACTTTTATCTAGATTTCGTCCGTCTCTGCGCGAGATTTGCAAAGGGAATTCAAGTTGAAGAAAGAAGCCTGCAGACGAATCTCCCTGTCAACGACAGCCCATCGTCGCACCTGAGACCCGTCCAGGGACACCCCTAACCGTCGAACGTTCGTATTCGACGAACGAATTTTTTCCTTTGCCTCTGGCTCTCCGGGGAACCCGGACGACGAGGGTTGACAAAAGACGAGGACGTTCCGCGAAGTTATGCCAGTTTCTATCTACCATCGACTGCTGCGCGGACACCGATAGGGTGGAATCGAAGTTTATACCCACGTTAGCGATTCGAACGAGGGTTTCGTTCGAGTACTTGATCCGGACGTCTACGGTCGTCGAGGCCGGGGCCTGGGCCTAATAGTGCCATCGAGGCGGACGAATTTATCGCGGTGGCGATCGCGAAGATTCGAGAAAGGAACGGTAACCGGTGCCGGTAGGCACGAGGCTAATTTACCACTCGCGGTAACTACCGTCGACTCGTTTCTTCGGGTATCATCGCGTACAGAGCGTTACAGGTGCCGCTCTCTTGCTTGTATTACGAATTACCGGGAAGCATGTAAAGCATGGATCGTGTTGCTCGACGATACGTATAATTGGGGACAGGGAACGTCTTACTCCGCAATTGTCGTCTCCGAAACGCTGCAACCGAAGCGACGCGTCAGCTACCACGGTAGTTAATAAGGGTTGGAAGTCGCTTTTAGAACGGCGCTAGGTGCAACTTGAAATAGAAACCTAGCCAGTTTTATGGCTTGCGTTTTCGAGATATTCCAACTAAAAGTTTTGTCGCGTAAACGTTGTTGCCACGAAGCAGCCGTGATTTGCGCGCACGCACAATAATATACGAATCGATAGTCCACATTAAGTTAATGAGGCGAGACAGGTTCGATAACGAATGTTCGAACACACAATAATTAACACTAATAGAGTATAATTGTTCCCACGGTACGTGGAACGGAAACATGAATCAAAAGCACCATCGAGCTATTTGGAAAAATTCTCGGTTATTCGAGCGAGGTAACAATTTTATTCGAACGGAATACTTTAAGTCGATTTGCTCGTAAAAGTCTAGAAAGCTTTCGCCTATGCGTTGCGACTCTAATTGACTCGACGCCCTAACTGGGAATAACGGGAGGCTGGCGGCCGAACGCCGAATTTCCCAACCCGGCGAAATAAATAAACAAATCTGACGAGGTAGAAAGGAGCGAACGTTGGAGTGGGATCTCGAGCGAATTAGATTCAATTTCAGCCATCGGTTTTCCAATATTCTGCGTTTTATCGGGAGCGAGGTAACGATCGTTTGAAAAGGGAACGCAACGATACGAACGTAATGCAATCCGCGAACGCGTCTCGCGCTTGAATTCCACGAGGCGCGAAAGCCCCGTGTCGGAGTTCGAAGGGAAATTTTAAGTAACCACGAAGGAGTAAATACGGAGGGTTAGAGGGTGTGGACGAAGGGGAAATATAAGAGGAACGGTGGCTTTCTGTCAGTAAGAATGCCGAGGCGTCGTAATCGGGTCCCCGCCGGAAGTAAAACCCAGCTCGTTTCCATTTCTCGTCTTTTCAATTTCCGATATCCCCGCGGAGAGACCGTCTAATGGTAATTTTAAAAGGAAAACGCAATGGCGCATGCATAATACACTCCACGGGCTCGTTGATTTTCCCGTTGATCATCCTGAGTGGGCAGAGGCGGGAGCCAAGGAAGAGAAGAAAAAAAAGAAGTACAAAGACGGTGTAATTCCAAGGGTGCCGCCTCGTTGAACGAAACTACGAGGCTGTGCGACGATCCATACTGCGGTCGAATCCCGAAAAACCTGAGATTAATAAGAATTTTAGAATTTCCATGGATTCATTGTATCAATCGGCAGTTGCGTAAACTAGTTAATTTAACGTCTGACCAAGTATGATTGGTAATTGTACATACGTACGTGTTTCGATAAGTTGTAGATATTTTCCTCGCTCGATAGCAATGAAAAAGATTTCTCCCGCGGTATGAAGCCGAAAAATATGAGAAGTCGCGACGAAGAGATCGGAGGTGGTAAGACGCAGAGAGAACGGTGAAACTGGGACCGACGAGAAAGAAACGCGTGGTAGAGACCAATTACTAGCGAGAGCAAGAGCGAGAACCGCTGAAAGGAGAGAGAGAGAGAAAGATTGAGAGAGAGGTAAAGTAGGAGTGGGAGAGGCTTAACGCGGGTCCCTTAATATGGTGAGGGCGGCCTTAATAAGGGAGAGGGAGTTTCGGCGTATGCGTAGCGGGGACACAAAAGCCGCGGACGCTGGACCGGCCCCGATACAGGAGGTCAAAAATGCGCTCAAAAAATTGCCGCCAATTTGAATTGCTAATAAGGACGATGCGCGAGTCCCTGGGTTCGGCCTAACCGGTGCAAAACAATGGTCCCGCGTATAGCGGTATACCCGCGCCGGCAAAACGAACGCCGGTGACGAAGTCCATATAAGTGTTCCGTTTGGCTCCGCAGAAATGCAGTCCGAGGGGAAAAATAAACGAGCCCGAGCAAACGAGGATGCCTCACCGATGCCTCTCTCGCCCCGTGGTAGAGACTCACGGCTGGAGGGGAGCGACACACTACCGGCCACGAGGGAGAGATCGCCGATGCAACCCTAAATAATTAGTCACTGCCACGTCCGAGGTTCTCCACTCCGCCGCCAGGAGGAAACCGTGGAAAGGGGACGTCGGTTAGTGGAATACTGCTGCGCGCGCGTGGGAAACGATACCAACGACGCGGACCCCGGGAATTCGCGGCGGCCGGGTCCCCACCGGGAGTGGGGACTACGGACCGGAACGGGGGGAGGGGACCATCGACCGGTAAGAAAACGTCAACCCCGATTTAACGGCGACCCACCCGATCGGAGAATCCCGCGCGATCAAAGTAGTCGCGCCACAGCCTCGGATTCGGATTCGGCGATCGCGACCGATATCGAGCTAAGAACGTTGCTAAAAAATTGCCATTTTTCACGCTCCCCGAGTTCTTTAAGTATATGATAATTTTTATTTAACGAACGATGGAGAAAGAAAACTCCCCGGTAAACCGAGATCAGAAACAAGATTTCGGTCGCAGGCAGAGTCGGGCAAATATTATTCGCGACTAACGAACGAAAATTTCAGATTCAATCGTAAACTAACTTCCATTCGTAAATAATAATCCATTATCGGATTTTTAAAACCGGCATTTAAGCGAACAAAGTCGCGGACAGAAGTTGTCTAACGAGCGAATCTAAACTTTGTATTCGTTGGTCGCGAATAAAGTTTGTCCCGACTCTCGTCGTGCCTCCGCACCTCTATGCTCGCTTTATTCTCCCGCGCTAACTTTCTATGTATTTATAATGCCGTCGGTTCGTGCAATCAAGACGTTAAATAAATAAACTAAAAAAAAAAAAAGTGAATAAACATCGGGACGCGACGAACAGGTGACACAGCATGATACAGACGTCGGAGTCGTGTCCGCGGTGATTGGCAGTCGGAAAAGTGGCCTTGACCGGCCAATTGAGTTCGATCCGACTGCCTTTCCCGTTTACTCGACGCGCCGCGGGGTTTTCGAGAAATATGGCGAGAACGAGTCGCTTCGCGAAAGGTATTTCGCATTTTTCTTAATCACGAGTCGCCGCTGTCGACGTTCCACGCGTTTAACGAGTTTAACAGCCACTCCGGCCCGGCACCGGCCGGAGTCGTATTAATTGCTTCATTAACGTAACGATGCGTCGGTTATCGGAAGATTTTTCGGTATTAAAAAGAAGCTTATCCGACCGATCGCGCAAACGAGGGGCCCCCGATGTATACGGGATATTAATGCCTGAAACGCGGCCACCGCTACTTATTGCCTCTCGAGATAATCGGTAGTTCCACTATCGGAATGCTTAATTCCTGCAATTTATCCATACCAGGCCGTTCGTCCTTCTCACGGGCGCTCGCTCGCGCGCCAACAATCGAGAAAAAGCAAACTGAGGACGGATCAGTGGCGTGGAGCGTGTCCGAGCATTCGTCCTTGATAAGATAGCCGCGAACCTACCGCGGCGATGTACCAGCAGATAGCCGTGTAACCGGGAACCGGTAACCGCGGATCGCATTCCCGCCGACTAAATGCTAAACCAGCCTCCGTCTCGACGCGACGCGACGCCTCTGCGTGGACGCCCATAACGCGTCTAGCTTCCGGGTCGTTCCTAAATCAAAGCTATTCGGTAGAACACGATAGACACGGTACTGTACACGTAGGTACATACGCCCAGCAATCACTCTCAGTTTATTAAAACAGAAACGCACTGTAACAGTCCCCTAGCTGAGTCCCAATCTTTACAGGAAGAATACGTTAAGAAATATATGAAGCTGTCTTTCGGTACCTAGCATTTTTCGATAAATCGCTTGAGCATTATGGAAATAAAGGATTTGAGAGGAGATATTTTTCAAGCGGTCGTGAAATCAGCAATTTTCGAAACTTCATCGTTCAAATATCGCTAAAGACTCGAGGGTGTCCAAGTTTCAGCAAAGTCCGAAATGTTAGTCCAACAAGTGTCCGATTTGGCACGGAATGACCCTTCCGGTTAACGTCGCCTCGACTTCCCTTCCTCTTCGCGGAATTCGCGCGCGTCGCGCAGCTGTCCCGTGGCTGGGAAATCCGCCGGACCGACGAGACCGGGTCAGCCATTCGATCTTTACCGAAAAAATTCCCGAAAAAAGCTTACATGTGTCTTGTCTTGGAATAAAAACAATCACGGAGGGTGCGTTAACCTGTTCGTGTCTAAAATAAAAGTTTAAACAATGAATTGCAAAGTGTTATCTTCCAATTCCTTTGTTCCCATTACACTGATTGTGAGAGTGTCCCCTAGGCGTGTACTTTAATCGGTATCTTGACCAAACGTTCGAAACGTAGGAAAGGAAAATCATCTGCCGGTATATTGTTTGTTTGTTCGAGTATCGAGCGTTAATTAATCGTTGATAGGAGCGGGTTACGTTCCCGCATTCTTGGACGCGATCGGAGGAATTTAAACGCGGTTTCCGCAGGCGCCGACCGAGTGGACTTAATCACGCATTCACGGAATACAATCGAGCGTTCGCGTTATGCATGCCGAGGACGTCCGAGCGGAAGGAGACGCGGGCTCAAAGGGAGATAACTGGTCATCGGAGCGATATTCCGACGTATCGATCGACGAAGGACCTCCCTCGTTGCCGTGATAACCTCAAAGCGCCATAATTGTCTGTGCGATCCGTCGGCTGGGTGGGGAGGCCGAGGTCGGTTCAGCGGGTGACGCAAACCGGAAGCTGGATAAGGAGTCGCGCGTAGGAAAATCTGCGAGCAAAGCGATTGCCGTTCCGGAATTCGCCGTCGATAGATATCGAGGACGCGTTCTTGATTCTTGCTCGAAAGGCAACCGTAAATGGGAAACGAAGCTTTTAGATGGAATTAATCTTTATGAAATTAGCGATTCCGTGTTTGCTACTGTTTGTCGATAATTCCATTCTTTCGGCGGATTCGACGGTTGGACTACTTGAATAATTCATTTGGCAAAAAGGCACAATTATTTTACATGTTTCCAAGTGCATTACTAAACGTAGTATGGTAATGCAAAAATAAACGGTTGCTACGAATCTTTCAGTTTAATTTAACCGAGTCCAATGAGTTGGATTTGATTCGATTATCTCTAGAGTGAATTTTAGGGGGCAGCTCGGTGGTCTCTAATTAAAATAATGTCGATCGATCGAAGGCTATTAATTCTATTTATTTTAAATAAATTAACGTATAAATCAAACGTTACGGAAATAACGTTAACCTTCGATAACCGAACGGGAAAATATAAACGGTGGCGAGCAACGATCTAGAAAAAGTTACTAGACGACCGAAGACTATCGTTCGAACGGAACGAGACGCTCCCGTTCCCCCGAGTCCGACTCGGAAAATATTTGTTAAAGTTAAAAGGTCACGTGTAAGTACGAGCGAGCGTATTGCTATCTTTCCACTATCGCTACACCTGTATCGAATACACGAGAATCGCATCGGAGCTAAACGCTTCCGGTGGCGCGCATACTCCGGAGCGTAATCCCTAGAATTGAAAGAGAAAATTATTCAGGGGAAAGCGACTCCTCCCGAGAGAATGCGGAGCCGATGCCGCGAACAATAAAACGCGAAACAATAAAACCGCGAGAGCGTGTTAAACATGCCATATCCGAAAGCGATTCGAACAAATCCAGCGAGAATCCTATGACGGGCCGACGGGGAACGATCCAAGGATCGACGAAACGCGATCGTCCCGTGGAGGATCGATTATTGCCCCGGGGATAATTTTTCCGTGCGAGGTTAATCGATCACCATTCGCCGGCGAATCCGTCATTGTTCCGAGAACCGGGGCCGTGAGATCGGTATGGTTATCGATATCACCGTAGATAGACGTATCAGCCGTAGCAGGTACGGTTAAATCGTCGATCGGCAGCTGCGGCGCAAGTAACGTTACGGATGCAGAGAGAAAGAGAGGAGGACGAGGAGAAGGACCTCGAGACATCGTTCACCAGGAACCGAGAGAGACAGACTTAGCTGGTTGTCTGTACAAGGGCTTACCTCCTTGGCGTGATCTCCTTTCGTTGTCGTCGTCGTCGTCGTCGTCGCGTTTCGTGCAGGGACGCATTCACGAATTTCCTAATTAATTTCGACGGGCGTTCTCTTACTTCTCGATCTTCGATCTTTTCTACGCGTAGAAAGTTGTCTATTTTCTTTCCGTGAAAGTTGCCTTTTAGATCCGATCTCGAAGAGTTGGTTAATGATCAAAGGGTTCGCGTTCCTAGCTCGACGAAAGGAGACAACGAACTGCCGATAAACGCGTAGCCGCAAAACGCCGCTGACGGCGTGAGAGAAACTCCGACAACTCGCGCTAACTTGCGTACTTAATTCCGGGCTGTTTTGCCTGGCTGGCACGACGGGAATATTAACGATCGCGGAGAATAAGTTTGTCACGGCGTTTAGCGATTGTCTAGGAGCGTCGCGGTCGGAGAACGAAGGCTGCACGGGGATAGGGAATTAACCGAGTACGCGAATCTTTGATCGGTAAGCGTCCTCCATTTCCACGGTCCCGGGTTTCGGTGAAATTTCATTATTCACGATCTAGCGACCGGCCGGGTTAAAAAGGTCAGAATATATTCCGACTTGCTGGGATGCAGCGAGTTAAAGAGGATCTTCGACTCCGCGAGGCTCTCCCATTTGTGTAGCCCGGCACCGGGAGGACTCCGCGACTCTGCTCTCGAGCTGCTTCATTTACTTTTCTCTTTGACCGCTTAACAAGAATCGGTCTCGACGAAGGAGATTTACGGGGAACAGAATAAAATGTAGCCGCCGCCGGACCCGAAACGGGCGAACACGAGGCCGCGCCGCGTCTTGGAGATTTTTCTGAATTTCCACCTGTGCCGCGGACTCGGAACGCCACGGGTGTGTCGAGAGATATCGATCGGAACAGTATCGATAGCCGAAGTTACAACGGCGGAGAACCGCGCGAAACTTCCACGGTGAAAGGAACGAAGTACAATTTGGTATCTCCGAAAAAATCTGTCTCCGCGAACCAAGTCGATATTCGCGGTAAATCAGGGACAATGGTAGACGTTACGGGCTCTGAACGACATCTTGTAAATTTCTTGCAATTTTTAGAGCTTGACCAAAACGATTCGAAAAACCATTTTTCTTATGTAAATGTAATGTTACTACTGTAGCTACTTCGATAAAGAGCTCTTCAACTCGAGTATCGACGAAAAATAAAATAAAAAAAAAACGCGGGGAATGAAGGCAAATTTTGAAACAAACAAAAATAAAAATTAAAGTTTCACCCATGTATCGCGAGCTTTTTTTAGCCTTTGATACTTGGTGTTTATTTAACTATACAAGTAATAACTATAGTTTGTAATACGAGTTCACTAGATACCGATTTCGTTCGATCGATAATACCTTTTTGTTATAAATTATGGTGCTACGAAAGCGGTTCAAAAGTGGTTGTTTGTCGTTTTGGACTGCAATTATCGTGTACTGTATCAACTTGGAGCAATAAATTAATAAGAAACGAGAAACAGAAACGGATTTCGCGGTCGCTCGGCGCAGCAAAATAGAATAGAGCGTGGCTAGCGAAGCGGGAAAAATTTTACCAGTATTTCCGTTTCGCGTAAACTGTCTCGCGGATATTACCGGTCATCGGGCTAAATTATTTCGATCGCTAACACGGCCTCGACGATCTCGAATATTTCCTCGTTCGAGCGAACCCCGTTTGGGTCGTGGGAACGAAAATGTTTGCACGTCGCTTGAATTTCATTTACGCGGACGTTGAAATCGGCCCTTTAATTCGTCTTCCATCGTTTTCCACCCCCTTGTCGTTAATAACGAGTACCTGAACGCAAAGTTATTTTCTTGACAGTTAAATTTTTTTACGAATCCGTACGATTAAAAAAATCTGTGGTTCCAGGTGGGAAAATCGTTTTCCAAACGCGAGTCCGATTGGAATCCGTGTCTCTGCGTGGCAAGAACAAAGGAAACGTGGAAACACCGCGGTTCGATCGATCGACTCTCGCGAGATATTCCATCGGAAACTCGGATAAAGAGATTACTAGGGGCGGGATGGCGGGAGGGGGCGGATCAAGATCGCGAAGTCCTGTCGCGATCCGGCAGCGACGCGACGGTCGCATTAAGGATTTTAATGAAACGCCCGTGGCCAGGAGAACGACGTCTGGCTACTAGGAAAGTTCTGGCATAAGATCCCCAACTGGACTCTCCCGGCACGCGGTCCCTGGATGGCGATGCGGACCGTAAAAGGACATTTGTCGCTTTATATGGTCGAATCGGCTACCAAATACATCGCGAGCCGGCCTGTAGAAAAACAAAAGGAGCCCGACCGAGAGCGGGCTCGCGGCTCTCTCACGAGAGCCGCGCTGACACACCGGCTCAAAATAATGTCGTACGTCGTACGACATCGTTCCGATCGGACGAAATACGCTACGGCTGTTATTCTTCGATTCTCCGTTCGTCGTTGCATCCGGAATTAACGGTCCCCGGAGCCAACGACTACATTTTAACCGACGATTTGCGTCCCTCGATCGCGTCGATCGCCGGACCAAATTTGTATAGGATTTAATTTATCACCACAAACCACTTTGGTATCTTTCCATTAAAAGTCCGTTACAACCCTGGAACAAGCCTCGATCCATAATTTTCTAGGTTCTTGCAAAGATATTTTCCCCGATGAAATTGTTACTCTCGACTGGGATCTTGGCCGTGCAGAATGCGTCCGATCGATCGGCAGAACCGAGTGTCGAAAGAAGACAAAAAGGAAAGGCGAATCGTTCGCGAGCGAAACGAAATCTTCTCGATACGCGTCAGTTTACTCGATGCAATTGCTGGTCGGGAGACCTCAGACACCTCGACAGAATGGGATCGGCCTCGCACGTTCCTGATCTCTCGAGCGGTCGCGCTCCCACGGAATGTCGATGAAATCCACGGATTCCCCCCGGCGCAACGTGCGTTTATCTATTCGCCCCGCGTCTGTTTTCAATCCCTTAAAACTTAGTCGGGTCTGCCCATACGGCACGAACCACCAAAAACCTACGATTCCCTTTCTCCGCTCGTTCGATCGACTGCCACAGCCGCTGGATTTCTATGCCCCTCTCCCTACTACCCTTTTTCCCTTTCGTTTCGTACGAGTGGCCCGGATTTTCCCCAAATCCGTCCTACCAGCTATGTAAATTCAATTTCTCGCCGTCATTACGTCGCTCGAGTTCTCCTTGTCCCTAGACTTTGACTTCTTCCTCCTATTTATAGGTAGTTCGGGGCACTGTCTTCTTACGATCTCCACAGAGATCTTCACCGAATAGTTTTCTACTGTGTTGCAAGACAATTTTGATAGTTTCTCTAATTGACCACGATAGATACGAATGAAGCATAACGGTCGCGTCATTTGGCTACAATTCAAAGTACAAAACGCCTCGATAATCCCACTAAACGCGTACAAAACCTTTACGAGGATGTAAACCTAGCCTGGGACGTCGTTACGGCGGTTCGTTTTATCGGTTCAGCGACGTTTTCACCGCGGATTGTCGTATAAAATCCATTTCTTACCCCCGGTTACTAAATTCTGTAGGGAAGGCTCGTTTTTATTGCACGGAAGCAAAGATATGCATGCGATCGTAGATCAACCAAGTTCCGTACCGTAACCTGGAACCCGTACTTCGGAGCCTCTACGCCATTCCCACTTTTTCCAAACGTCCATGAATTGTTGATGTCGGTATGTTTAAAATTTCGGACATCCCCCGAACCGATAAATTCTGTTCCTCCCATACCGAGCTACGAATTTTATCGAGAGGGACTACCCTGATATAGCGATCGAAGGATCATTTTCTCGAAAGTGCTCTTGGGATATCATTTTTCGGAAAACTATGATTATGTTTAAAATATTAAAAGTCTATCATGGACTTATTTCTTATTCAGCATTTAACGAGTATTTCAATCTCGTCAGTTTCAAACGCTACCAAAATAGACACTGAATTCATAAATAATAAATGGAACGAAATTGGGCGAAGATTTAATTAAGTAGATACTAAGTAGATCTGATTCTGTCACTCATCGATTCGATTCCGAGAAAGGAAAATGATCATAAAAGATTTTAATTCCGGAGTGGGAACGAAAAAGGATCGTATCTTTCGAAGAAAAATTTTTTCCCGGTTTCTCGATGCAAATACTCCCGCCGCGCGTCGACGACTGTTCCCCCGTCCGCGGCGCGATTCGTCGATTGGCAGGAAAACTCGCGGATGGCGGCATGGAAAATCCCGACGCGCGAACGAACGAACGAACGAACGAACGAACGACTGGCCCCCGGCTTGTGTCGCTCGGCTACGTAGAAGTTTGCAAATTCAATTTCTCGGTTCCGCGAAGCGCCGCATATTTCGCCGCTCCTCGAACTCCGCGGAGCGTGTAAAGCTGCTAAAGCGCTAAGGAGTTCCCGTCTAGCCCCGGTCCTTTCAATGTCCTCGACGTACATCGAATTTCAACTTGAAAAATGCTCGATGAACGCGACGGCCTCGTCGGGGCGCCCAAGAATATGGCCAACCCCCGTCTCGCTTTCTTCGGCTCCCTGTTTTCCCTTCCCCGGTCGCGATGCTTCCCAACAACTTGTAAGATGATTAGGACCCGAACCCCTCCCACGATGGAAATTTCACGGAAACCGATCCGTCCGACTGCTCGAGAATTCTAGAGAATTCACCCTCGAAAAATCCCTAGGTCTTTATGTGCACCGACGTTGTCCAAATTTTTTCCAAAGGGAAAAAAGAAAGAAGAAAATTTCATACGAAAGGATTGAATAGAATAGTATAGTCACTGTATTTAAAATATACATTTTACCCGTATCGTTGGTGGAACGATGTAACAGATTTGAAACTATACGCATAGCATAGAAAAACAAACAACCGTATGGTTGGAAACAATACAAAACAAACACGACATCGGTAATAACTTATCCGAAATACAGGGAATCGTTCGTGGCTTGTTTCCGTTGTTTGAATAGAATTCTAATAACGGAAGTTCATAGTAAATATTAGTGAACTCGGAAGTATTTGTTTGAACGTTCAAACTTAAATTCTCGTCGGATTTTCCGTATATCGTTTCGGAGTCATTCTCTGAATCTAGAATTCTTGTACACTTCTCTTCTATAGAATACAATGTTTTCTGTAGATATATTCTGTTCTTGTTCTTTAATATGGGAATAAAGTCGTTCGATAAAAAGAGAACAAGAAAAGTGAGCAGTCGGGGCTGGATGTTTCCATAAGAAAAGATCATGGGCAAATCTGTAGAATTTCCTCGACGTATATTGCAGGGATTTTCTTGACTATGTTCACGATGGGCCATATTATACGGTAGAGAGTTAAATTTGAACGTACATTGAGCTTAGCAATTTTGAAGTGGATGAAGGAACTGTTAGAATGAATATAATAAAGAAATTATTAGACGCCGAAAAGGAAAAAAGAAAGAATATAAACGAAGGAATTCCTTTATGACTATCAGAATCTAAAGGTAATCTGTGTCTCTTAAAGCTGGAAATCAAACTTCCTTGATCCGTCGTAAATCTCCGTAATATTCTTGCTTTATATTAAACATGGATCTTATTACGTACTAAAAACATCACTTTATACTTCCCAAGTATCATTAAAGTCTGCAAACAATTGCAAACGAACGCGAAACATTCTTGCGATGAAAAGCAAGATAGAAAACCAAATGATTCCAGTTTTGAGTCTGCAAATTTTACGTCAGTACTTTCGTATCGCGGTTCGAAAATTGCAGTTGGCGAATCCGCGTCGATCTTCTTTTTTTTATAATTCACACATCAAAGCAGCTAGCTATTTTTGTTTAAAAACTGGATGAATTCGGCCGCGTTGAAATTCACGTAATTTCCCACAGAAGCCACGCGAGAGAGAATTTTGTTCCTACGTAGCAACTATCGCCCCGACGGTCGTTCGCAAATAAATAAATTTCGCGAGCAAATAAATAAACAGACTTCGTGGCGGACGCGCGCGCGACTCCGCTTTATTTATAATTACATTAATCACTACCGCGCGACGACGACGAAGCCTGGAGTTACAAACGCGTTCCCAGCCGCGGCGAACGAAATACATATTATAAAATAATCGATACCGTTGTCGCGAAAACGAATGCCATATGTAATTTATACAAGCGACATTTAATAGTAGGAAACATCGAGTAGAGTGGGAGGGTTTTCAAACGGTCGGCTTCGTTAGTTAAATACGTGATCATTACGCGATGTTTGGACTCGCGTCTCGCGTTTCGTTCGATGGATGACGCGTCGGTTAATAATGTTCTTCGTGGACTTTTCGCGATTATTTATTTGCTCGTTTAATTATTCGAATTTTGAACAGAATTAACCATGTGGCGCATCAACGTTCAACGATCGTAGCTAATGGGACAATCGAAATGTTTTAATTCAACATACAGTAAGAGACTTTGAGAAGCTATATTTTTAAAAATTTTAGTTGACTAGTGTATTTTTCCATAAAAAAAATATTTGTTTCTGGATTACAATACTTTCGTACGGGTTGAAAAGTAAGACTTCGATGGAAAGACAATTACTGACTCGATTGGAACACCTAGTCGCCCCGGCGCGGCGCGGCGTAAAGAGGTCGCAAAGAGACGGCCCGTACGGCCGATTCCGATATCAAGCCAACTTCCAAATAATTTCCTTCCCCGACTTCCGTTCGAGACGACGCGGCAAATAGCGAAACAAACTTCCGGCCGGCGATCCCCGGAAAGTTCGCGCCCGAATCGTCCGATAAGAAGCGGCTTCGAGCCGCGCCACGGCGCCCGGCCGCCGAACAAACGGTTATCTTTTACCCGGGTAAAAACTACAAATCAGCCCCAGCCATGTTTCTTATCGGCCCCTTGTTGTTTCCCTTTGACGCCGCTGTTCCCTTTTTCGCCCGTTTCGCTACCGTTTTCGCCTCAAAGCCCCCTCGAGCCACGATGCTTGCCAACCGCAGTTGCTCGGCAAACGAGAATTTCTGTTTGAAATCGTTTCGTTCCACCGTCGGAGTTTGGACCGCGGCCGGCCATAGAATTTAAACTTTTCGGGATTTTGGAACAGTTTCTCGCGTTAAGACCGGTCCCGAATCTAATTTTAGCCCCGAATTGTTGCGCGGAGAAATTCCTTGGCCCCTTCGTTCCTTATCCATTAAACGGCTTGTGTTTTATCGGGGCTCTTTCGAACGCGGCGATATCGATTCAGCCAAGTTTCCCCGCCTCCGGGGAGCTCTCAGAGAAACATATTCGGATCGTGGAACACCGCGGAGGATAAAGTACGAAGTTATATTCCAACGTTTCCGGAAAGTATGGTGGCTCGGGCGTACTCCGAGCGAAACGCGAGGGATAGAGATACCGCCGCCTGGCTCCGAAAACGCGCCATTCGACGGCCTTTTCTCCAACCCGAATGGCCCCATTCTCCGACCGTTTCGCCGTTTTCTTCGCCGTACTATCAATTTTCATCGTCGCGATTGCGCGGGATCGCTCGTTTGCCCGCTCACCGCGAATTAATTTCGAAGATACCGCGAGAAATCGTTCAAGACGCGATCGTAAGCCGTTCCCTCTTCTTTGATACGACAATTTTCTTAACAACATTTTACTCTCTTCAACGAGGATAAAGCTACGATCGCGAAGGAACGAGGAGTCTTCTTACCAGCCCGTGGAATCCACTCTTACGGCGCTAACGCGTATTAAGGAACACCCTGTATTTTTCATTAGGAGCATCGGTGCTCCTCACGCGAGCCAGACTTTCCCACGAAACTGCCACGAGGAAAATGCAATCGCGGCGGGGGCGTAACGTCTACAAGCGAAGTACAAAGTTCTTCGCCCCTCCTTCCTGCCTGATAATGTAACGAGAGTTTACTTTGAGGGCGGCACACGCGTCCGGGAAGTAGCCCCCTGAAACGCGAACTTACACACCGGCTGCTTTCGCAAAACCGACGCGCCTTATCGCGGCTGAAGGATGACTGTTCAAACTCCGACCAAGTCGCGTGCGCCGCCATAAAACCACGGTCTCGAGCACCCTCCGCGCGAATGGTTTCATTTTTTCCTCGAGTCTCTTCGACGCGTACGTCGCTGGCTACGTGTTCGAGAACAACCCCTCTATCGCGTTCCGTAGCATACAGGGTGAATCTACAATAACGTCGAAACTGTCGATTATATTAAAAGGTGCTTCCAAGGAAAATTACACACCTTCGATAACTAGGTCTCTTATGGACGAACACGTTGAGAACATACGGGGGTAAAAACGTATTCGTTTAGAAGATATTTGAATTTCAATATTGTAGTGTTTCTTCTTTCTCGTGAAAGAACGAAAGTAGTAAATTTTAATATAAAACGAATTTGACCGAATCAATTTACCCTCGAGTAACGAGAAGCATCGAAGCATTAAAGCCGTACGTTGCTTTAGTCTTCGAAGAGTTAAACGCGCAAAATAGCTTGCAAAAGGTACATGAGTATTTACGATAGTTTGTAGAACGCTATTCGGTGCGCAGCCACGTGAGCAGCATTTTCAACAATATCTACGCGAATAAATCTTCATGATGTGTAAATGTTTAGCTTTGTATACACACCTAGCCTGTATGCGTTCATAGTAGTATGATACGGTGCCCTAGGTAAGCACAAGTAAACTAGATACGGTGTGTAATGAGATTTACTACAATAACTCTCGCGGTCGAGTACACGTGTACACCACTGATCCTCGGAATCCTTTTTCTCGACAACGAACGTACGCTCGTAGAAAGTTTATTCCACACTTTCGACTTGTTTCGTAATGAACCGACGTCCCCTTTTTAGTTACATCGCCAACAAAGAACCGTACTGTATATTTTTTTAGCATTAACCCTTAAGGCCAGCATTCGTTCCTCGGAGTTTGCGAAAGATAAAAATTAAGAGAGACAAACGACCGAAATTCGACTAACTTTTGTAGCAGAGAATATCAGTTTAAGTATTAAAATGATAAGTTTCACCGATTCTGTGTAAGCGAATATTTAAAGAAAAATTATACGTAACGCTTCCGTGATAAAAAACAAATACCTATTCCACTTAATGTCCCATTAAATAGTTTTGAATGAATTTATTAATAAAACACATAAATACAGTTTTTTCGCCCCATTCTGTCGCGCGATAATCGCCCCTCGTAATGCACGCGGCACCGTGCGTGAAAAAATGTTTTCCCGGCAACTTGGAACGAAAAACAAAAAGCGCTAATAATTATAAGCGCAACCCTAATAATATAAACTTTCGCGACGTTTGTTGATGTTCGCTGCTCTCGCCCGACATTCCCGTTACGCGAAGAATGGAAAACTCGCGGGAAACATTTTGTCGGATTAATTGCAGGCCGGGGTTAGGATCCAGCGTCCGTTCTGACGGACGCGCCGGGCAGCCCGTATTTCACGGGTAATTTTTATCGTAGGTGCCGACGCTTAAATTATTTGGACTTTTTTTCGCCGCGCGAAAATATTCATCTCCCGACTCGCAGCGTGATACGCGCGCATTCATCATTTTGATACTCACCGCGTTACGAGCACCGAGCGTAAATTCCGAAACTACGGCGAAAATTTCGCGTTCCGTCGGGGCCCTCGGCGTAACTTTTACAGAGTGAAGCCCTCTAGAGCTCTCTCTGTTTACTTTGCATCTCGCCTGATTATCCCCCGTCTAACCGGATCGTACCGGCAACTCCCATTCGCATTCATTGATAATAATCCACCGAGCTAACAATATTTCCCGATCCCCTCTGGTTCGACCCGATTCGCCGATCGGCAACGATCCTCCGGCGCTCCTTCAAGACTCGACGCCATCGAGGATGAGAAACTGCCAATAAAGATTCGATCTATACTATTGGGTTGGTCTAAGTTACATATTCCAGGCTTCTGTACTCTAATTTTCGTTTAATTTTGGTCTCTAGAATCTCCCATTAAAATTTTTCCCAGGGGTGGCCGAACACCCTGTACATACATATATCGTTAACCTGCAACTCCAAAGTTATCGATCACAGTTTCTTTTATTATCATCGCAGAACGGAAAACTTGACAATAATTCGTAAGAAAGGGTATCGAATGCTGTATAATATATTATATTATCGATGGAGAAATGTTTCCCGAGCGTTCGCTGATTTTAGACGGTTGAACGAGGAAACGGATCGACTGTCGGCGTGGTGTGCTTTTATTCGTCACGATCGGAATTACACGGGCCGCGACGTTGATAAAGTACACATTTATTTGATTATCCCGTGGGCCGCATTCCAGCTCCGAGCCCGGAACGTGTCTCGAATATCATCGGCCAGCAGACACGGCCCTATCTTTCGCGAACCGTATTTCCCTAATACGATTCTATTTGCGTAGGAAAATCGGGAAACGACGCGGGGGCCATGGCTCACCGCCGGCTGCCACCGCGAGACCCTGCGCCGGACTGCGAATTAACACCGCGCCGAGTCCCATCGGAACGAGAAAATGATGTTCCAAGTTTCTCGTCAGCGGCGAGACAAAAGTAATTAAACCCGGAGGACTACTCGATAATTTAGCATACGTTCCGCGGTACGTTCCAGGACTAACGAAACCCTCGTCACCGCACCCCCGCCGCCGTTACCGAGCCGCAGAACGTCCGGGAGGGAAAGTTTATAGAATTTAGAGCCGACCGGGATCGATGAAACCATCGCCGCCCAAGACGAAACCGACCAGCGACGTCTGAACCCCTCGAACGTAAAACGAACGATTTTACTTTCGTTATCAAACCACAATTAGTCGACTGGCGCGAGCGAATAATTTTTAATATTTTTTTTTATTCCATATCGGGAAGAAAGTGTAGCAAAGTGGAAAAATTTGTCTTACAAAGTGTAACACGATATATGCTGAATTAAATGAAACATCGTTGCGAGAAGATGGATACGGAAGTGGAGGTTAAGTTCCGTTCGAATCGATCGTCGGGAAGCGAACGAGCCCGGTGCCTTCTTGCGGGCAGAGACGGGTAGATGCAGGGACGAAGGAAGTATATTGTCCACGACGAAAATGCAAATTGGATGTACCGACGTGGATGCCTGTTTGAATGCATTAAGCCAGGCTAGGCGGTCGGGGGTGGTCGGATCGTTAATTTTTTTACACGGCTTCCTCGACTGGGAACCCCGAATGACAGAACCCTTCCCCCCCCACCACCACCACCACCACCCTCTGAGCTTCCTAGACGGTCGTGTGTAGGTATTCCGAACGTCGTTATTGCCGGATTATAATTATTACTGGCGGCTGTAAAGGACGCCCGCGATTACGGACGGTTTCGAGGCACAATGGAAACGGTAATTACAGTATGTTTCTTCGCTCGTCGTGCAAACGCTCGTCTCCCACCCCGTTCGGTTTTCCCTCTGCTTTTCCGTCTCCGACGCGACGTTAGCATCGATCATTCTTTAAAAAGAAGAACAAACGCCTCGCGAAGGAAGAGAATACCCTCTCTCCGATTTTTACCGACGATATTCCCCGGGCCGTGGTACAAATTTAAATGTGTATCCCCTCTGTCAACTATTGGGACGACGGGGATTGAAAACCCGCTTCCATTCGGCTCGTTCGTTCCCCGCCGCCTTTTCTGGCCGGGCTATTGTGCTCGTCATTATTATCGCCGAACCATAATTATTTTCACCGGGAGCCCGACATCGTCGTCGTCGTCGTCGTCGTCGTCGTCGTCGTCGTCGCGACGCAGTTGTTAACCTCCGTCGCCTGGGATTCTACCCTGCTGGCGCAGCTCGTTCTATACAGTGCGTTTTCGACAACGCTATCGAATGTCACCTTCTATCCTCGCCCCGGCTCTTGAACTCTCGAGATATCCTTTGTGAGGTCGACGACGTCCTCAGAAACTCCTCGGAATATCGATGACGGAACAGCAACGAATCGTCGTTTATTTTTACCGGTTCCCCGCCGCCGCCGCGTATCGGACCGATCCTCCTTCCCTCGGGTTCCGACGGATTCATGAACCTTTCTTTCGATTAATTTCGGCCTGTCGACCGGAGATCGTCGGAATTGAATTTCCTTTCGTCGCCTGGCTATCAATTATTCGCGAGCATCGCGCTGCTGCTCGTCGCCCGGGAACGGCGAACCAGAGAGTCGTCGTGAATGGGACGCTTCTCGATCTCCTCTTACGATGAATTAATATCGCAAGAACTAGTTTGGATAGACGTTGTTGACGTAACGATGAGAGCTCTATAACGGGGCTTCTGTGCTTGCAAATAACAACGAGTAACACAGTCCTCCGACGCGACAGTTTCGTGAATGTATATCGAGAGCGAGATTCTCGACGATCAATCGTGTCTTGGACGATATTCGCGTTCCCTTCCTAGTATTTCTAGAGTGCTTTTATGTATCTACGACGAATAAGAACTTCTAAATAATGCGTTTTTTTTATATTTGAGTTCTACATCCTCGTCTCTAAATCCAATTAGATATTTAGATCCGAGAACAGCGATCTTATAGTTTTCTGACGCGATCGTAGCGCGACGGACCTCTGCCCTAATTTACGTTCATCGTCCATGTTCTAGGCTTCGTATCTTGTACCGATACATCGCAAACTTGCATTTAGTTCAATCAGTGCCAATTTATTTCTATAACGAATCGTAACTCGATCACTGTATCTTCATCAATCGTCATTCTTTCGCCGTATCGTTATTAGTTTCTGTTTCAAGCTCGTGTCGATCGATCACTTTACCACTCCGGAATGTAACTGCTGTCAAAATCTATTTGATTCCGAGCGATCTCGCCTCGTACAATAATACGGCAACATCGTGCGAAATCTTATTCTACGGAATGGAATGGAACGATTCTCGATACGCTTCGTCCTTAACAAATAATTTTAAACACTCACAACTTGATGGATTCGTCGTAATCATGCTGTCAAGGTACGTCCGTAGCTATCTTCTTCGTGGCAAAATTTCGATGAGTCGAGACTTCCAACATGGCCGACGTGGCACGATCGGAACGACGATTTCGTGCGGCCGGAAACTTGTCGACGAACTCGTAAAGCCTGGCCCGGGTCGAGGGTCAAAATACAACGGCATTACGCAGACGTCGTGACCACGCGACTCTCCTATCCGTACGCACGGAAATCCGGCTGTATTTGCTCCCGCAACCTTTGCATAATGCACGAAGTAAACAGTCGGGACCAGACTTTACGGTCCCCGGGGATCTTCGCGGTAGATCGGGCTGAACCACTTCGCTAAACTAATCAGCCTATGCGCAGACAAGCCGGCCCCGCTCCGGAGGAGGCCTTCTAACAAAAATCTCTGGCACGCGGCGAAGAAAGCCGTCGGTTAGGCCGCGACGCATCTAAAAAAACAAACCGAAACGCGAGCTATCCTTGGTGAATCGCCATCGGCGAGGTCCAGTCCCAGCCGATCGGAAACTTTTGGTACCCCTTTCGGGAAAACATTCGCACGAAACGAGATAGAGTATTGTGCTAACAATGGTACCCTTACAAAATGTTGATTTCTTTTCAAGTTCGACACACATCGATATTCGTACGGTGTTTAATAAACAACGGGCCCGTTTCCTCGGAATAATGGAACGAATTTCTGTAAAAGTTTCGCGCGGGACGCGACGGTGGTCGTCTTATTTACATGGAGAGTTGGCGCCGTGCCGCCGTGTCGACTTCTCTTTCGAACTAATCAGCGTCGGTTCGCCGGGGACCACCTCGCTCGAGCGGCCGGCAGAGATTTCTACCTAAAATCCGTGGCATGCGGCAAAGAAAGTTGTCCGCCGGTCTGGCAATAGCGTAACGACGAAAAAAAGGCCTGGGGACTCGGGGGCCAATTTAGCGGACCGCTGACTCTCGCGAAACGATCGGACACGATGGCCGAGGACCGTAGGAATCCCCCGAAAATTCGTCGCTCGAACGATTGCCTTGCGAAACGAACCTACCGTACTCCCGCGTTTTGCCAAACGATTAATGCGCGACAAACGAGGGTCGATTCGACGCGACGTAATGGAAATCATTAACAAGCGGCGTTTACCGCTGAAATACGCTCGTTAATTAGCGAACGGAAATGTTTGTTGTAACTTCGAGCCCCGGTCGCGGCGTATAATCGTCCATTACGCGCAATCATTTCGCCGTTCGCGCGAACGCTAACGCTTGTAAACAACGCGCCGCGCGACGACAAAAGCCGGCCAGATGAACCTCGAAACGTTGCCCGGCACGCTGTTTTCCGACCTTTTGACGACGTCGTCTACGCAAATGCGCCTGTTAACGAGCACTGCTCGATCGCGACTCTCGTCGATCGTTCCGGTCGTTCGCGAAACACGAATGACATCCGACGCGACTGCGCGCCCTACTCTATCGACATCGTTAAGCAGCTAGTCGTACGAATCAAAACATTGTACTTTTCCAAACATCGCGTCGAAACGCTTATACCTTGCGAACGTTCGAAGCACCCACGCAACGGAGAGAATATTAGGAGAACGCGAACGAAACTCGACAGGACGGCCGTGCAGGTCGACAACGTACATACATATCAATTCCGAAATGCTTCTGGGCCCTCGTAGGAGGTCCCCACGGATGATCGACATTTTCGACATCGTTCGCGACGCGTTCCGGGCGATCTCGAATCGATTGACGACGCTTCGAGCAATAAGCGAGCCATAACCTCGCTCGTGGCATTCCGGGACTTCGCTCGGACGCGGCGGGTCCTTCGTGGCGGACGTCCAACGCCGCTCCAAGAACTTTAAACGCGACACCTGCCCGAGATGCTGGAAAGGTAACGACGCTCCTAAGCTCGACGCGGTCGAGATTGTTTCGAACGAGACCCTCCTAGCTATTTGCAACTTAATAAATTTCAAATTCCATCCTGGTACATGTTCCAGTGTGGTACACCGTCGATACCGTGTCGATTATTCTTTGAATATTAGAAAATATTTAATCCTTCGAGTATTGAAATTCCGTTAACTAAATACTGGAATCGGTGAATCTAGCGTTGGACGAGCAGTGTCGGTCTTAATCGTCGCGAGACGTAGTTAGCTCCGAAAAGAAAGAGCATTGTACCGCCGCGAAGGTTAACGAGGCGCGCCACCACCCCCGCAGAACGCGGGCTAAGGGGTGGCTGGGCCAGCGACGCGCAGTGTGGACGATAAACTAGAACACGGCAGGAAGACAAGCCTGGCTTTCGCGGGCCTGACGTACGGGCTTCCTGGCGACTACTTACGGCCTAACCTAACCCCCGCCGGATAAGTTAAGCAGTCGACCGTCTCCGCAACCCTTCGCCAAGCCTGTTTAACCAACAAGCGCGTACACCGCCGGAGAAACTGGCTGCCGCCTCTAAGTAGTTGCGCATTCGTTGGCTCCGTTATTAAGCCGCCATTCGAAGGGATGCGACGTTGGCTCTTCTTCGTCCTGTTTACCCGGGCTCTGGCCCGCACGACCTCGCGCGAATGTTCCGTCGCCGTGTGCAACCAACAACTACGGGAAACTTGTGATTAAAGCGGCGTCGAGAGCCGTCCGACGCAAGGTGAGCGTCCGCCGGGGAAGAATGGGCGTCGACCAGCCGGGGAAGGTGTTTTTGCTAGGTCCGAAGCTGTTTCCAGAGAGGAACACGGTATTGGTTGTTCCTCATCGAACGATCAAAATTACCCCTCCGCGTTTCATACTACCCCGTTCTTCCCGTTTGCTCGGCGGAAACGATGTTTTTCAGGTGTTGTATGAATATTTATAATTAACACGACGTACGGAAAGAAGCTCGCTCTAATTTGCAACGCAAATGTATTTTCTGCATTTGCGTATTTAAATTGAATTCCTTTTTGAACGAAGAATTTTGAAATTTTACTCAATGGACGTTAATTTTCATTGTGGTAGCAGTTTGTGGTATTTTAAAAATAAGAACTCGTTGGGATAAAATTGGGAAAACTTGAAGAGAATCGCCACTGACGGTGATTTGAATACGAATGAATATAAATATAGCCTATCTATAAAAGAAAATCGAGTAACCTGGCTCCGTTGATTTTTCACCGTATCATTTATCGCCGAAAATTGGGCGTGAAAAACTGTTAGTTTAATTATAGATGTTGTATAAATAGTACTAGTAATGAATTTCATGAAATGGCGCAGCTGCTTCAGTCACCGCTTTTCTTTAGAAATAGAAGCGAAATACGGAGATTTCATTTCTTATGCAGATATTAGTTGCCAAGGCAAAGGGAACACGATGAGACGATATTTTTACTGAAAATTGAAATATATGCGTTTGTGCTTGACAAAGGTAAAGAAATATCTGAGTCAATGGATCCAACATGACGTTTCGAAATAGCGTTCTCCGTAGATATTACATCTCCGTTAAATGAATTGAAATTGAAATTTCAACGCAAAACTAAACTAATACGGGAGAACTTCCTTGAAGATTAAAGCGTTCGAAATGAAAATCAGGTTATTAAAAAGTGACAAAGTGAAGAGAAATTTATTTAATCCTGCAAGTTGATATTTGAAAAGGAAAATACTTTGATACGGTGATATAGATATTTGCAGAAAACATCGAAACATCGCAAAACGGAGTTTCCAAGGGGATTTTCCATCTACCAAATTCGAAATTGATTTGACGAATAAACAGCGCGAAAGAAGATGTCCATAACTTTATTGACATTGGAAAAAGCACATAAATTTGTAAATTTTCTAATCGAATCAATTTATAGAGTGTACCTATTATACTTTTTACAACTCGCTGTGTGTTTATACGCACACTGGTTATCCACGGTTGAAGCTTGTAGAAGCAACCCCGTAGCCAGCGATCGTCTGGTCCCGAGCAAACGCGCTCAGCTTCCCAGTTTCCATCCGCCGTGTTCTACATTACAATTCCAGCGAACAGCGGCGCAATTAAATTCGTAATCGTTTATTCAAGCAGCCGTGCCCTTGTCCATTAGAAATGTAACAAGTTCAGGAGACTCTTAAAGAAAAAGGGAACGATCTGTTCGCGCGGAACGTGAGCCGCGGCGGGGTCGAAGTTAAAAATTCCAAGGAGGAATGAAGAAATAAAGTCCGGCGCGAAAGGAGAGGCGTAGAGCCAGCTCGGCGAGGGAATTAAAACGCGAAGGGAGAACGCGGAGCAAAGAGAAAAGCCCTCGAACGTGGCGAGAGTCCGGAACGACGCCGACGGGGGTAGCGTATCCCGGCATTCTCGAAATTTTCAAAGAGTCCGCCGGCGTGCGCGTTCGAGCGTCTCTCGAGCCATTACTTTTCTCGCAGTTTCGCACGGTATTTCGTTTAAAGTGCCGAAAGCTCGTAGCTACGACGCCGATACGCTTTCTACCAGCCAGCTTTCCCGAACTGATCGATCGCCGTTACAGCCTGAACAGACGGTTAGCGAATCGGAAGAGTTCGGCCCGGAGCTCGCTACGCGATCGTCGATTCCCTGTTCTTACGATCTCTGGTGGATCCAGCGGTTGGAGCAAAGACGAAGAGGGACCTCGCAGAAAGTCAAAATATAGCGAACAGTTTACAAATACGATACTAAAAAAATTTCCTCGAGCAACGGAACAGGGAATAATAAAATTCAGGAAAGCGAGAGTTTCTAGCCGGTGGAGCATAACGTTCGAGATCCCGGCGCGTTGTTATTCGCCAGGATCGAAGGGTCCTGCGGCAATAAACCGCATATTCCCGGTCGATCGTCCAAGTAAATGGCAACCCCCCGTCTGGCTGTCGCGCGGGAGACTTTTATCCCTTTTAACCGAGCCACTTTGTTTAATCGAATAACGGAAGAAGAGGGTACGACGCGCTAATGGCGGAACCAGCAATAAAATAACAGTAATTACGTGGCAAGGCAGAGGCGGTAAACTTCGAGGCGGCGCGAAGATTCAGTTCCCGGGGAAATTGTAACCGCAGATAGCGGGGACAGTCGTAATACTAATATCGTTTCGCAAACATACGCTCTTGGAATGGGACACGTAGAGCCGCCTAATGCGGCACGGTGATTCCGGGTCACGGATTACATTGTAGCGCGGCGCGACGTTAATTTCATTTTGCAAACGTTCTAAATGGACTTGGAGGGCCGATACGGTGGACAATCCTAATAATTCCGCTCCGCAAACGCGCCCGCTGCGACGATACACGTGTCCGTGTACCGCGATAAAACCCTCGACCGACCGGGCGACCGTGCTCCGCCGCGATTTCGCTTCCTCTTTGTCCACCAGTCTTCGCTACCAAAAGTCTAATCCAAAATATCTCGTTCGTTATTTTCGATTTCTCCGTTCGCGTATAATCGATCATTTTTAAAATAAATTCAATAACATCACCCTTTTGTCGGTCGAATCGAATACAGTTTCCGCGAGAAACCCTTGGAAATTTCGAAACAAAACACAGTGTATTATAACCCGATGCAACGTTGTAGTTGAAGCTTATTCGGTTCTATCTCGACCAGGGCATAGGACGAACGAACGTCTGTACAAGTTAATTCAAGTTCGGGTTCGGTTCCATAATATTGTACCTGTTACGTCGGATCTCTAACTTGCCGAGTTTGATTAACTTTGTTATCAAATTCGTGGTACGGCTATTTTCTTGTATCTATGTATTGCGCGTTCGATGAAACACCGGCGAGCGGAGTTTCCAGCGCGGCGTTAAGAAACGGTCAACGTGCACGTTAATTTCGTTCCACGAGCAACGGTCCCGGCAGGTGAAGCGGCAAGGTGATCCCCGGAGCAATGGATTACAATGTAACGCGATGTAATCCCAGATCCTTTTATCTTTCGGCCGCGAGCACGCCACGTTACGCCGGCCGGGCCGCGCGGCGCAGTTAATTTGCATTACCATCGGAATCGGGAAATCAGCGCCGGCTATTTCAGCTTGTATCCGAGACTTTGATCTTAATACGCGTCGCCTTTCTCTTAATCGGCGGCGCAGTGTGTCACTGCCTAACGAGGACGAAGCACGACGTTTCCAGACGCCTGGAAAATTGCTAACAACCGTCCACGAACGTCCCCGACGCCGACTTATCAGCCCTAACGAGCTACACCATCGAGATCCTAGCCGCCCATTTTTCTTCTCCTTTTAATACCACCGTAAACGCAAAAATACCCAATTTTAACATGCCGGATACTGTAATTATTTATCTCGAAGTTTATTCATAGAACAAGAGAAGTAAACGTAGTTTGTTTAATAAATATTGCACGGTACGTCTCTTCTTCGGGGACAGAACCTCTTTTGTAGCGTTTCGAGCAGTTGTGCCGTAGCCGTAAACCATGATAATAAATCCGATTAACGTAGTACGGCTTCAGCTAGCGTCTTTAAATACTATGCGTATCTCGTGGAAACGTCGACAAACGATGCAGAGGAGCAATTTAAGCAGAATTTACAACCGTTACTCTTCAACAGCGTGTACGAACTTAATACGTTTCAAGTGTACGAAGAAACGTCTCTTGGCGACGAGGATGCTTACAATACACGTAACTGTGAAGTTATTGAAGATAATTGCCATGAACGGGAGTAGATATACACTTTGAACGGTGTTCTACTCGTGATAATATTCTCGTACTGTCTTTTTATAGGGCAAGGGGAATAGAAAAATATTTGTAATTTAGATCGAAGTGGATTTAAATTTGATTCGACGGCCACCTCGCAGAAAATAAGTCGCTCTAACTGCCCTTTCGGACTGTTGCGCAAAAATGAAGAATACGTTTCCCTTCTGTCGGTCACGACGAACGAAAGATGATTATTATCTGAATTATCGTTGATCTCGCGCGAACTGGCCGTCAGCTGTCTAGCGAATCGCTCGAAGCGCAACGCTTCTTGTTCAGGTGGAAACAGACAGAGCATTATGTGTCTCTTGTACAAGGTGCATCATAACATGTGGGAGCCACTTTGGTGGTCGATCGGAGGCACAAAAATGATGTGAAATGCTCGTAAACACACGTGTACTATTCGCTCGTGTTCCCGAATTATAGCTATTTTTTCTACTCTCGCCACCTTCGATGGTTGATTACACTTATAAATACAATAAGAATATAGTATTTAATTGCGTAATTTTATTTTTCTATCGATCGCATTTTGAACTCAGGCTAGACGTTAAGCAGAATTTTTTCTAATACAAAGGAATGAAAATGACAATAGGGACCAAGATCGAACAGAGTAACGTGTTCTTTCGTTGTTTTTCTGCTCTTAATTTAAAGTTGAAGAGTTTGCCACGCGTTATGTGGTGCATCCTGTATACTCTTCTTTCAACGGAAACGTCGACCAGCACGTTCCAATAATCGTCACGCAACCACAGCGTCGGCTAATGAGAAGGTTAAACCGACGAGGTATCGCGGACACGAAGGACGACTTCGTTCACGCGAGACTCTGCGGGGGTTGTTAACGAAATCGTTGCTTTGGATCGAAACACGGGTAACAGAATATCGCAGTAAACCGCTTGTTGCGGCGAACATCGCAATCAGTCGACCGATGAATTACCCCGTTATGATTTACCGGTGCTCCTTCGATTAATTAATATCGTTGGAACCGATTGCGTTTGGATCCCGGTCCGAACAAATGAATCAACCGTTGACAGATATTGTCGTTGCGACGCGTCAACTCGATCGTTGCTAAGTATATTAACGTTTCTATTTATATGTTAAATAAATATCGATGCAAATTTATAGCCAAGATTCGTCTTGAGTAATCGATCGCCGGAATAATGGTAATAAAGAAGGCTCGTAACCGAGGGATCACTCGTGCCAACTACCAAACGTCCGATCGTATCGTCGGTCGCAGACTGTCGGGGAAACAAAGATTTTCCAGGCGAAAATTTAGACCCCCGAGAGCCTCGTGGAAGAAACGTTAACGAGGGCGGATTTATGGGCGATTAAAACGAACGTTCGCGAACCGGCGAGCCTTCCTCCCACCTCCGTGCAACAGAATTACTTGGTTTAAATGGTGGATCGTTTCGATTCGAAACGGAACCGTCTCATTTCCATAAACACGCGGTTCTTTCACAGTAAGACTCCGGGTCGCGGATTACGCGACGGCGATTCCACGAGGGAGCCGAATTACCGCCCTCGATCCCGGGCTCGTCCGGCGTAACAGGAACAATTCGAGCACGTAAACGACGACCATTGTCGAGTTTCTTTTATCGCGCTGCGCCGACGACCGACGTTGGTTAATTTGCGTTATTTTCGCAGGAACAAAGAGTCGCCACTGAGAATTAGCAGGGGTGAGGTCCCGTCGTTTGTCCGAACTACGAGCACGCGGTGCGACGACGGCCGTCGCGACGCCGCGCCGCGGGGATTTAAGGGGACGCGATTGCACAGCTTCTCGACGGAGACGGACAAAATACTAGCCAAGTACTATAGCGGAGAAAAATAGAGAACGGCTCCCGTAATATGGTTATCGTTGCCAGAAGTTTTCTATAGATTGTTTCCTTTTTTAATTTAGATTCTGTACGCTGAAGAGAACCGACAAGCTCTTTTCAATATTCGAGCTTTGCGACTAGGATTATTCGCAAATAAGTTTCGATAGAACTTAGTTCCTTCTTTTTATTATTAGTTAATACCATCCAATTATAAATTTCAATATTATTCTGCGCCGTTCAAGAATCGTTGGAATTTCTAACCCGGAAAATGTTAATGTTAGTCTTTGGTTAATTCGTTATTGATTGGCGTTGGTGATTTAACTCATTATTGATAAACGTTGGCAGTACGCACTCTCCAATTCGGATTTAATTGTTTGCTTAATAGATGACAGGACCTTCCGATAAGGGTTTGAATTATTTTCGATTATCGCGGAATATAATGTTCACGGGCTCTCTGTGGGTTCAACCCATTTTTTGATAATTTGTGGCACGAATAATTATTGCGAAACACCGTCCAAATATTGAAACATTGCCGTTACGCGAGCGTATACACGAGAATTCTCATTATGAAATAAAATTAAATTAATATCAATAATTGTACTCATTTGCGCAGCTGGCCGGTGCCAAAGTAAATGATGTACAGAAAATTGATCCGTCCCCCCGTTGACCTAAAAATTTTGTCACGATGTATTTTACGATTAGAAATAAACTAAAACTCGTGGTCGGTTTACAGAAATAGGGCTCTGTATCTGATATTCCCAGAAGATTGATAAAGATACTGACGTTAAGAACTCGAGTTATTGCCGCTAATAAAAAAAATGTGTAAAAGAAAGGGTCGGTGGACGTTCCACGTCGGAATCGTTGCACGCGTTGCCGGAAAATGGTTCGAAGGGATGATTCGACGGTCTTTAACGCGATCGCTCGAAGGACGTATCAGAGACGCCTAACGAAGTACGTCGAAGCAGTTCGCAGTTTCTTGATGAGTGGACCAAGTTTCGCGGAGTCGATCGCGCCGGTTACACGCTGCAGCGTTGATTATAGCATAGGGGCGTTCAAATTTGACCCGCATCTCGAAGGACGAAGTTCCGTCCAAGTTTCAAACCCTCCTCCTCGTTCGGCTATACAAAACGGAGCGGTGGCAATAATTGTAGCCAACTACCGTAATTACGCGAACGCCCGACTGTAATTGCACCATTCGCCAACACGGGGAAAGAGAGTGCAGCCGGAAATCGAAGAGCCCGGAGTTTTCGACAGGTACAAATTCAGTCTCTCAATTTACGAATCTTGTTGTGTACACTCGGGCTCTATGACGACAGCGCCTAGAGTCGAGCACCGCGTTTAGTTTAACAAAATCTCGGAATTTCCGGCCGTGGCATTCGATGAGACGAATCCCCGAACACTCTAAACTCGCTCAAAGGATGGATTCTCGAGGCTTTCCAAGCTAACTCCTCGATAGAAAAGAAAAGACTCGGAGACGCGCACTCGAGAAGGCTCTCAACTTTGCTGGCCGAAAAAGCAACATTCTTTCTCCGTTTTCAAACTGCAAAGTCGATCGGTTTGAAACTGTGGCCTCTTTTGCACATCGATCAGACGAAACGTCCCATGAAATTTTCACTAGAATTCCGATTTTTTTACTCCAAGATAAATTTGATGATCGTCCAGCGATGTTTTCTTAATTATTTCGCGCGTGATGCGAATAATTTTACGAGTCCTCGAGTCCATTCTCCACGAGCGTTTCCACTCCACATAGGTTGCAACAGTCGACGGGCTGTGTACCTTAACCCGTTTAGTTGAAAAAAATCCGCGAATTTTCGACGTCCGACGGAACGAGGACGGATATCCCCGAACACTCTAAACTCGCTCAAAGGGTTGGACTCTCGAGGCTTTCGAAGGTAACTCTTGAATCGAAAACAAAAGGCTCGAGCGTCGGACGCTTAAGTAGCGAACGAGCACCGAGCGAGCGGCAGGACGAGGCCGGGGGAGGCGCGGCAGAAAAGGGGGAAAGCTTTTCTGTGTTCGCGGGGAAACTACGCGAACTACGGGAATTTCGCATGGTCGTCGTCGGACGATGCATTACCCGGGGAAATATTCGGGCGTCCGGTGTACAGGCGCGGTCGAATGTTTGCCCGTCGATTGTTTGCCGGAGCCGCGCGGAATATGCAGCGCGAGCGATAAATAAATAGCAAACACGAATCTCGCGTGCGGTCGTAGAGGGATAATTGCGAGTCAGGTCGATCGGTGTGTGCGGTGAACCGAGGCGGAACGATCGTCCGCGCAACCGGATCGCCGATCCAATCGCGATCGCGATCGGACCTTCGTATCGACGCCCTACGACCTTCCTAACTTTCCGAATCGAAGCGCGACCAAGTTAAAACGCCCTCCCAAATGCGACCGCCAGGAAATGTTGAAAAAAAAGTCTCTTTCGGGAGACTGGATACCCCGCTTCCGGCTCGCCGTTTCCACCGGCAATAACAGTTTCCTGCCTCGCAATGGACTCTCGTCACGCGGGATTTTAATCGTATTTACGACCGCTGCAAACCGACGCCGCGCCGCGCCGCGCCGCGCCGCGCCGCGCCGCGCCGCTCGCCGATGCATCCACTGCTAGATCGAGTTCGCCAAACCCGAAATCTAGTTTTTAAATAAAGCAACATTTCCTGGTCGAACGATAAGCGGTAAAAACAAAATATCTATGAGATCCGTCGGAGAGATTCGCGCTTCGATCGAACGTGTTTGAAATTTCGTTAGCTACCGGTACGAAATTTAGCAACGAGCTTCCAAAAGTATGACACCCTTAAATGCCAAAGCATTTAATATCAGCGACTGCGAAGCTCCCACGAGCAGGTTGCATCGCCGAAACGCAAAGGAGCGATCCGAAAGCGCGAAACAGCCGCGAAGGAGCGCAATTTCCGTTGTGCGGCCGCGCATCGTCGCGCGTAAACACAAGGCGGCCGTGAAAAAGCCCGCGAACGAATCCAAACACCCTTAATTGGCACTCTAATTACTCTGTAATTGTGTATCGATCCGCGTTTAAGTGAACCAATTACCGAGGTCGCGTTTGAAGCTGCCTCCGTAGCGGCACTCGAGAGCCTCGAGAGCCGCTTTCCACCGGAAATAATATAGTTCATCGCGGGAGGGGAAGATCACCCCCGGAGCCGAGCTTCCTGTACGTCTTTGTGAGCGTATTTCGGCGCGGTTGTGTGCGTCGCCGTTTACGAACGTGTATGCGGCGCCGAGTGCTTTTACAGTTAATCGAAATCGCTCCTCGAAACGGTCCCCGGGTGCCTCCGTCCCCGGGCTCATTCAAGCTGGGGCTTCATTGTTTCCGAAAGTCTTCTAAAGGAGGCAATTTCGGCGAGGCATTCGACGCGTGTCAACGCGACGCGCAAAAGGATATCCGGCCGCGGACGGAGGAGCGGCTGTCGGGAACATTTTCGGGCACCGACAGGCCGCGACAATGCTTCCGCCGCGAACCAGCAGGCGCACGATAGATCCGGAAATCCCAAAGAGCTGTCCGAAAATATTTCTTTCCATTCGCGTTTCACAAATTTTTATACGCCACTGTGAATTATCGACACCTAAAGTCCAACGATTCGATAGAAGAAAGCAAGCGCAATAGGCCACGTCTCTTCCGGAAGTGTCAAATATCCAAGTACGCGTTTCGTTGAGAATTACAGGGGGCGCGGGTGAACTTCCGCGAGCATATAAAGCGTGGAAACGATCCCGCCGCCGAGCCTTTTACCGAAATTGTAATTCCAAGTAAACCGTAGGGCCCACAGTTTACCTTAATGCGCTCAGTCTTCTCATGAACGCGTGCACGGAGTGTCCCATTAGCAAATGGAGAGGGCAGAAGAAGTAACTTTTCTAAAAAGAATATCTCGAATAGGAGAACCGTGTCCCGGTCGATCGATCCTCGCGACCCACTGTGGAACAAACTCCGATGGATCTCCGTAGGTTGGTTTAACAAAATTGCGCCGTCTCGAAAAATAACATAATTTTTTAAAGCGCGGTAGGAATAGCGTTAAATATCGTTTCTCGATGATCCGTAGTGTACAGAGTCTTATCCTTTTGGTATGGAGTAAACATGATCGCGATCTCCGGATCAAGTGGTTATAATACTCGCCCGGATACGCTAAGCTGCGGGGCGCAACGCACGACGCAAAACTTCTTAATTACGAACTTCACGCTCGTTTCTTTGTTCGACGGGGAAAAGTTCGATGGAGTATTTTCCCGGGAAAATCGCGCCTCGGACAACATTTTGTTTAATAACGGGTTTCCTATTATAAGATACTACGGCGAACGTTCGAAGCTACTCTGGAACAAGGATGCACGCATTACGTATAAATAACGCGATCTCGTTAAAGAAAGGACGTCCGATCGACTTTATCGAGAGCCTCTTCCCGTAAAATCCTTAAAACGGTAGGCGGCGCGGTCGTAAAACCACGTCGCGGTTTATCGTCGATAAATATCGATCCGTGTGTCGATGTGCTCGTAACGGCGGCTCGGCCGAGTAATCTTTTAATTTATTATTAATCCTCTATGACCCCGTGTGACTCCGACGTCACGTTCCCATTATCTACGTTTGCGAAGTCCGATTTAATTCCACCATCGACACGTATCAATTTTGGTTTTAAACCGATAATATAATTTATTATACAATATTTAATATCGTATCGTATAATCGTCTATCTGCAAATGTTTTCCGACGTTAAACGACTGACTCCGTTCGTCAAATGGATACAAAAAAGGAAATGTTAAAAGCAATGAAAATGAGTACAAATGGAAATTTTTAATAACGAATCTATGACAAATAAAAAATGTTACGTATCGTTTATCTTGTGCCAGAGAACCACGAATGCGGAAACTTTCACGTTTTGATAAACCCGCAAATGTATTCGTAGAAAACAGTGGTGATTATACTCTGAACTTGTTTCATGAATGTGAATTACTGTTCAGTTTAGCAACGCCAGAAGTTCGAATTCCATAATTGATCGAATTGCGCATTCATGGTACTGGCATAATGGAGACGATATATCCTGCGTACCCAACTGGAACACTTTACGCGAATTTAAGATTTCGAGGTATAAAGTTATTAAACAAAAGTGATCGTGTATTGTTGTTCTTTCTTGTATATTAAATACACGAATCGAGTATCGGATTCTTCGTCTGGACGCTCAGTTGCGTCCCCACCACTCGTTCTGCCATGTTCAGACCATCCCCCTATCTTTTCTAAGTTGTCGAACCATACACGTAGTAAGTGTACTTAACTCCTCCGCGTAGTCATCGGCGGAATTGCACCACCGGAACGCGGTGCTCTCTGCGTCTCGAATACCCCTAATTAGCGATATCGATACCCTAGATGCCAGAGTATCCGTGAGATATCCAGGAAATGGATAATTATGCTATTCTGTTCTGTCGTGTTAGATTTCGATAGCTCGTGAATATATTGGATCTTCCGGACACGAGTGAGATAAATCTGGTGCTGTATGGTTTTGGTTACAATTGTTTGTGTCACGTCACTGGCTGTTGACTCGAGTCGTGAGCACTCTGTTTCAACTACTATGTTTCCTGGACATAGATTGCCCAACAACCCCTTTACAATTATGATACGTAGACAAAGAAAATTTTTCTAGAGTCTACCAAATACATCTATCAATGAATTTGTCGAGAGGACTAACACACGGAAAAGAACTATTATAGATGCTGTCGAGGACGTTGCATAGCTGCACGTGTTTCTCGAGGTTCCCGATGCGTTTATGACGTAACTAACCACTCGAGAAATTATATTGCAGCTAGAAATGGAAGGCTGAATTCTGTACGGGGGGCGCGGAGTGGCAACCCCTAACACCGTGTATCGAATCCCTGCACCAGAAGACCCCGGGTTCGCGAAAGAAGAATAATATTTCTCGCGAATGGAACGTATTACGAACGAAGGCACCGGCACGTTGGAAGTCGCGTCAGTTTGTGTACCAGGCGCAAGTAAATTCGATTCGCATTGGCGCAATCGGCAGTCGTAGAACAAGCTCTAATTAAGTTAACCGGCCGCGCGCGTACAGTATCGAGAAACTATCCCTGATTGCCTTGTTAACGGGATAGGTTACCAGGTAGCGACGATATCGATCTGCCGACACAGAGGAGAAAGCCTGATAAGGGATGCCACCCCCTACCCCCCTCTCCCCCCAGAACGGCTGCACGCGTCGCCCCCGGCAGATTTATACTCCGTTCGCGAACAACCATCGCGCCGATTCGACGCGAAAGTAAATTAATAAGGGACTCGTTCTACCGTGGACGAGTGTCTTATCGTCGATTCGGCTCTTTGTAGCTCGCGATCGTTATTGGAATGATAACGAGAACTTTTTCCCTTCGTTCGCTCGGCCCCGGAACCGAGCCAACCGACCGACTCCGGCTCACGATTAATTAAATTATTCGCCCAGTTTCCCCCGACTTCGCTTAACCTCTCCTTTAACGAGCTGCCTTTCGTTCCTTTAATAAAAAACGCTCGTTCGACTATGAAAACGTCGGCTCCGGGATGCTCCGAATCGACGGGAAGTTCGAATTTTATAGCGGCGGACGGGATCCTTTTATTTTCCATCCTTCCTCTTTTCGTCCCCTCTCTTTTCACCCCAAGCGCCATTAACACTCGATAAAGGTGTCGATCGAAAGCGATACCGTTTCTGTTAGTCGCAATCTCGGAACGATAACTCTTTCGAGTGCTAGACATTTTTACAAATTTATTCTTGCGACAAACGTTAAATATCAAGCAACGAGTTGTGTTTATTTCATTTGGAAAGTCTGATATTATCCTAAACTTTAGGTTTCAACTGTAGAGCGTATGGTAAAATTTGGGTAATTCGGTAATGTAATTTGACCGAACGAATATCATAAATAATATGGTTGGGGTCTCGAGCGGATGGTAGACCGTGATCCTCGACTCTGATATCGCGCGAGAAGATGAGCCAGGGGCGAATCACGGTGTATGAAAATTTGGAAAAGTCGCGCGACCTGTTTCCGGAAAAGCCCGGATGATCGATGGTTTTCGGGATGAGAAGGAAAAAATAAATGATCCCTGTAGCGGAGCGCGGGGGATAGCAATGTTCCTTTCAGCGGGTCCAATCTCCTAGGATGCGTGATGTATCGTCGTACGGCTGAAATCATTCACGGCTCGATAACAGTCATGCACCATGACACGGTACGTCGCATGACGGATAACTATCGCGGCGCCCGGGAAACAGCCGGGAGTTTTCGATTTCCATTTAGAAAGCGTACGATTAATATTAAATTGTACGTTCCTGGCCCGTGCACGGGACTGTATGCAACGCGGAGAACACGGAACGTTCGTGCCGGCGTATTCGTAATTAATTACTGTTTCCTTGCTCCTCGATTCGAGCAATACGACTCGCGTCACTGTTTCAGGTGCAAAAGACAAATTAAAATTCTTTCGCGTGCCGGGAAACGAACAGACAACGCGACGTAATTTATCGAATCATCTACGAGCTTCGTAATTGCGACGAATCCTCCTCGACGAATTAAAAAAGCATAGATTTTGATGCATCTTCGATCCTCCAAGCTACGAGGTTAGATAGACGGGGTTGAAATATGACTTTAGGGCCACGAATGGAAACAAATTTTCCTTGTCACGTTACGTTCGATATTTAATATTTCTACCCTGAAAGTTGACGGTTGAATGATTTCATCGGAACTTGTACAAAATTATTGGAAAATAATTTGATCCTATCTCGAACGAATTAAAGTTGTTTGTCAAACAAATATAACAGAGTGTTTGAAACGATTCATTATTATAAATTGCTATTTTATTCCGACCAAAGTGTGCCCAAAGCGTCGCGTTAGCAATAACCAGCCGAATTTTCATTTTCGTTTTTCGCAATTAAATCGATGGATCGACGTGGCGTAATTTGTTAACGAAATGGCGGGAGGCGTGCGTAGAAAACGCCGCGAGTAAAATACGCGGTATGCATCGGTGACGCGCAACAAACGTACCGAAATTCGAAGCGTCTCGAAAGCCAGAATTTCACCGCGTAATACAAACACGTGGGTGCAATTATGGGGACATATCGATCGATCGGACTGCCGTGAATACCTAATTCAAACGGCACACAGACCAAGCAACGTCGTTACGTAACGAGGAGGAGTTGAAATTCATTGGCCGATGGTTGCTCAAAACTCTTTCCCTCCTGGCGCGGAATACTCAGCGCTTAAGGTACTACTGTAGCCACGGAATATGAGATCAGTTTCGCGGGTAATTTGCATAAGCAGCCGCTCAACTTTCGCGCGGCCGTCACCGAGCCAGAAAATTCCGGCGACTTCGTGTCTTGCTAGAAAAACTCGTCCTATCTTTCGTTCGTTCGGTCCTGAATTCGCATTTTTTCTTACCCGTAAAATCGAAATCCCATCAAAAACTTTCACGACTTCCGAGTTAAATTTTATTCTTGGGAAACATAATTCTATTTCCCATCCCTAACGCAGTCGTCTAGCAAGTTTTAAAAATTGAAACAATCATCGATCGGATCCAAACGAAATATCCCCTTCGTTCCACGTGACGGAACAATTTCAAATAGCCGTTCCTTGTTTCCGTTTGAAAATTTGCCCCAGTCTGTCGCGTACGAACGAAACGTACAATGACGAACGCAAGTAGAACTAAATATTGCTATTCCACGTGCGTGAAACGCACGATATATACGAGACCGGAATAACACGGGCTGAAAATCATCGCGTAACAAGCAGAGAGCGATTCGATGTATGTACATATTCGCTGGCCAATGATATCGAAATAATGTGCGCGAACCGATGCCGACAAATAGGGGATAACAACGCGTTCGCGACCCCGTCGGAGCCAGATTCGCTGGAGGGTTTCTTTTTTTTGTTTTTGTTCGTGTTTCCCTTTCGCGAGATCGCGATCCGTAAACGAGTGTATCGCGCGCGGATTGACCCGGGCGAAGTTATTCGGGGCTCGTTACGCGATCCAAATATTATGCAAAGTGCCCCCATCGTGCTGGAAGTCAGTTAACCGGCGAGCCGGGCATTCGTCATTTGCAGCAATTTCGTATCGATTTATACGCCGTTGAAAAAATAACGCCCGGTCGATCCTTTTCGGCGGGACCGCGGACTACTTACACGTCCCATCGATAAACTATCGCGACGCGGCCGTGTTATGCATACTAATAAACCTCGCCTTCTTGATCGCGCGTCCCCCTCCCCCGACCAGAAATTCTCATCCGGACAACAAGTTTTTAATACCGAGTAAAAAGTAAACAACTTTCGATCCGTTATTTATTCCTGCAGACGGGAACAAAATTAATGTACGCAAAGGTTGACATCATTTTAGGGAGCGTATTATAGATCGGAAAAAGATTAACGAGATCTTATATTACCACGTTCTTTTTTTTATTTTTATGTTTCTCCAGTTTCTCCATTGACTTTTCTATAGTTTCAACCCCATCAATTAATTTTTCCAACTAGTTTACCATTTTTCTTCCTAGTTGTCTCATCTAGACGCGAGAAGTAAAAGAATGAGGGGGAACCAGTCGTAAATCATATCCATTTCTCGACGGAGACTGAGATTAATACATATTGTATACTACTAATATTTGTCATTCATTCGTTCGCAAGGGGCGCACCTATTAATATGCACGGTCGGGACATTAATTCGTTTCTGCTTCAAGGGAAAGTCACTAGGGTCGGCTTTGCCTTCAATTTCGCGGCAAGCTTACGGTTGTCGCTTCCCCTTACACGAGGAAGGGAATTAATAACCCTAAACGTACGTAAAATATTTCGATCAAAATAATCGCTACGGAAAATTTTCGTATCGAATTTATTTTTGTCGCGTCGATATTCTTTTAATACATTAATCCTTTCTATCCGTACGTTATCCTCGCCGTTCGAATTTTTGGTACCGCTTGAATAATTCATGAAAAAAATGTAGACATACGGTTTAATTTTCTCCATTGTTTCCTGGAAGCTTTCCCGGCGAAGGCTTGGAAATTCGAGAGACTCGGGAGAACGCGGGACAACGACGGGGGCGGCGAGAGAGATATTTTCGGAAAATGAAATACGGGCCGATGCGTGACAGCCAAGAGCGGTGGTTTTACCTCGCCAGGCGAACAATATCGATTGGCTGGGAAGTAATACATAAATGCCGTTGCGTGGCAGAAGCGTGACGAAATAATAATCGCGTTTTCCTTCCAGCTCGAGGCAATGGTCCCGAAGTCGAGCGGAGGAGAGGTTTGATAGAAAAATCTTGAGGCTTTCAGGGCGAACCGGGACTCGTCGAGCGATAAAGACGCTGCTGGAGCGTACCTCGGATACGGTTTGCAATCTGCCGAGCTCCCGTGGAAGTAGCTCGAGTTTATCGCGAGATTCGGCCGGCTGAAAGGAGTTTCATTACCGGCGTGTAATCGAAGCGAGCCGAATCCGCCCGTCTCGCAGACATTATTTTGCAAATTTACGTCTGTTATTGACTGCAGCGGGACGGACATTCTCTCTTCGTCGGTCGTGGGGCAGGTTTGATACATCGTATTAATCGCGGGAAGTAAATCCTTTCGGCGGAGGGATCGCTATAGTGCTTTTCTCGTCGTTCGAAAATCGTACTAACCCAGATCGTCGGTGATTAAGCCCCGAAGCTAAAAGCGCTCATGGTGTTTGGGGACGAGACAGCAACTATTCTACTCTCGGTCGTCGAACTGTTTTATGATACTCGAACGTTTCGGGCAATTTCGTGCTTCCACCGTCCCGATACCGACGAAATCTTTTCCGTATTATAATGCAGGGAATTTATGTATCACGTGTAGCAAAATTTATGAAATTTTCAACTTTCTGCAAAGGAGGAATTTTACAAAACATTATCGCATAAATATTTGGCTTCAAACGGTATTAATTTACAGCGCGTCGAACAAAAATTTTCATCCGTCGTTAAAGGTTAAGAACTAATAATATGTTCGAATTAAACCATTTTGTCTTTGTTAATATCCGACGAAAGTATTTTTAATTATTCGCGTTCCAACGTAATTTGATGTAAAAAAGTATTGGAATATTACGAATATTAAGCTTTCAACGTTCGAGTAGGAGAATTTGATCGTTCGTATAAGAAACTATTTATATATTTTCACTAATATATAATGATCAAAGCAGTCGTATAATACCATTATCGTCGACCGTGATTCGTTGATAACAACGGCGGTTCTATCCGCGAGAGCAATTCCAAGATATCGCGAGGATAACTTTGTAACAACTTGAGAAACAAAATTTGTAACAAACGCGAGGGACATTACTGCAGTTTCGAACAACTTATCTTAGAAAATAAGAAACTGTATCTTGCAGGAATTTATCTGACATCGCCCAGATGCTCGTAATAACGAGTAAACTTTGAATCGGTATCGATCGAAAACAACCACGAACAAATTACAAAAAGTACACGTATTGATTTATTTCTAGCGTAATAGTTCTTCTAAATGAAAACCGACACGTTTCAAATTACGGATTAATGTTCTGTGCAAAAAATAAATATGACTTTTATGAAACATGGTACGTACGTTTGTACATAAAGAGAATAATTATTTTCATATTTACGTATAAAAAAGTTGTGCTAATAACAAATTAAAACGAAGCACACAAAATTTCGTTAGCCAAAAGTGAGAAAGTTCCACTCGTCGTGGCCTCGGTTTTCCAAAAAGTCAGTAACTCGCGGACGTTGCCAGAGGTTTTAATCTGGACAAAATGAGAGGTCATTGTCTAATTACGGATCTAACGCATCCCGTATTCGTCGTCCGTAGTCAAAGGGTTAGAATCACGTCGGCGATCGCGGGGGTAGGTTTAATCCGAGGAACGAGACTCATTTTCGACGAACATCGGGGGAAAAGGAGCGCGCGCGTAGGCAAAAGGGCTGTTTAATTTCGCGGTTGAATTTCTCTGGGCACATGGTGGATGTTCTGGCTGAAATGAAGGGCTACGAAGCGAAGGACTGGCAAACAGCGATCAAAACCCTTTTGATCGTCAACGCGCGGGACCCCGTGTTCTCCGCGGCGCGAGTTTCGACGTCGCTACGCGTGTAATCCCGTTGCACGCGCCTTTTTTCTCCCTCTGTTTCATCGGGCGTCGTCTGACGGAGACCAGAAGAGAATTTCGAGCGTCTAACAAGTTTGCGGGCAAAGCTTCAGTCGAGCAATTTAACAAATTTTCTGTATAAACAAATTTCATCCCGCATGGCTCGTCGCGGGCGAGAATTTCACGCAAAGTTAAAAGAATTGTGAATAAGACGGAAACGTAGAATTGGAAATTAAATTTATTTTTTCGATTCTTCAATATCTTACGTCGATCAATTCGTTATCGTTTCACCTTTTATTATTCATTTTTTCCTTCTTAATTACAATCTATTAATTACGAGGACCCGATGCAGCTGGGAAAATATTTAAACAACGCGAGAAAACGGTTTGGGAAAAGCAGTTTTGGATGTTGAAGTTCGTAATCGTGGTTACGAGAAGATTCCTTTCTTTTCCTCGTCGTTTGTTCGGTCTTTTCGAAGACGGTACTCCCGTTCCTCTCTTTTCCCTCAATTAGAATGCACGATACTTTGTCCGGCTGAATATTTCAGTCGGGGCCTTCCGGGACGTATAAAATTTACGAGACGCGCGAATATTCTTGCATCATAATGCACCGCTTTGCCGAAAGGCAGAAACGGATTTCGCTAGCGGGCCTCGGAGCGTTTCGCGAGCAGGAATTACGGTGTAATCCTGTTTTAAGGCAGTTCCGGCGACACGCTGCGAATCAAAGCGGGAATTTAAGCGTCGCGGATCCCGTCGAGTTTGCGAGTCTAACGAGCCGCGCGGACTCGCTCGTCGCCCTCGATTTTTCCGCTTCCAACCCTACGAACGACGCGCCCTGGGAAAAGGCGACGGTTCAAAGAATGTCTGGTTTACTCTGTCGCGTGCAATCGGAAACGCTGAAACGGACGCGAGACGACTTAAACTCGTCTGTTATCGAATCAGACCAGAATGGTCCCGGCTTCGTGAATAATTCTCCTTTTAATAATATCGACCATGACAATTTCACGGAAAGCATTTGTAAAATTTGAATAAATCACGGGAAACCGAATAACATCTATGTTCATGCTACCATCTCCACACCTAAAATTCTACTTATGGACTTTTCAATTTTTTATGTATTCTCAAATGTTCGGTGTTTCGCCCGGTCTTTCACCCTTTAACGGGCTAAAGATAGACTTTGACACATTTTATTTGCAGTGAAATAATAATTCGGAGTAATAATTTATTTCAGTTAAAAAATAACGTAAGAAAATTACCTTGTTTCAAATAAGACAGGAAAGATTACTTTACTGTTTTTTCTCTTAAATATTCAACGATGTCAATGGCAAATTAGCCTAAGGAACGCGGTATAGGTCGTAAGAGCACGACGTACAAAACGCAGGATAACTGTTTCACTAACCGGACGGTTAAGAAAAAATAAAATTTGCTGTTCCCTAGAAATTAATTGCAACATATCCAACCTTGCCACTTCATGTTACGTTCAACTTTTAACGTCCAACAACCTGATTTCTTCTCTTACAAGGCTGAAAATACAAAATAACTGAAATCAGTTATGAAAATCCCACAGCCTCTACGCGACTAGTATCAATTAAAGATGAATTTTATACGCAAGACATTTTCACAAATAATCTTCAACGACAGGATCAAGTTGCTATTTACAGAATCAAAACCGGTCACACGAGATTTAACCACTTGTATCGATTTCGTAAAAATGATGTTCCGATATGTGAAACGTGCTTCACCGACATTACTGTTGATCATCTTATCCTCGATCGCAACAAATTTCCTTCCAACAGAATGCGTTTTAACGTCAACTCTATAGTTAAGAAGGATAATTTAAAGCATCCTGGAATCTCGTAGCTTTTGAAATTCATAATGTAAGTGTTCTAAATGTTGAAGACACAACCATTTCCTTTTGAAAGCTGTAGTTACGTTCCGAGTTTCCTTTAGTCTCCCCGATAAGACAATTCAACAAACTTGAACGAGATCAAGTATACTAAATGATACCTGCGTATACATATATCTTAACAGTCTGCCGACGGGCAAGTTTCGAACAATAATCCTGCATCTGGAGGACGAGTTTCAAGCAATAATTCTAACTATTGCAGCTACGTTTAAACTTTGTTTAATGCACGTAGGTGGGAATATATACGCGTTAAAAACTTATAAAACAGCCAAACTGGGTCAGCGTATCGTTACGATCGCTTTTACTATTTCAACGAACATTCAGTTTTTTTTTTTTTAATCTAGTCGTTTTCCACTTATAACTTCGGAGGATGGTTTCACGAGTTCGCGACATTTTCTAGCGATAGAAGTTTTCATCGTAAATGTCTCGTAAATAATATAAACTTATAAATAGATTAACAGAATCTATCCGGTATTAAAAATCTCAATTGAAATCGATCGCCCAAAGATCGTCAACTATTTTTATTTCTAGCAGGCTTCGCAGAGTCTGATTAAAACGCCCGTCTCAACGTGTTCCTTTCCTTCCTTTTTCTCTGCAATAATAGTGCATCCTCCGATCTTCCGCAATTTATGTTTAGTTTAGCGAAGAAAGTTTTAAGTTAACCACACCGTCCAAAGTCTTTAAATCGACGTGAAAATATTCCTCGATAGAGAATCTAACGAAAGGAAAAAGAAGATCGCGCGCTCGTTTATTTTGAACGTTTTCGAACGGAAAAATTGACTAACCCGATAGAGGAAGTTACGGTTACGTTGGCGAAGGTTAAAGCACTCGTTCGACAGGAAAATTCCCCGCAAATCTGTCTCGAGTAATCTTCGAGACGAGCGAGGAGTTTGGAGAACCGTCGGGCGTTTAATGAGAGAGAGCGAAATCAAAGATGCCACTTTGTAATTTCTCTGTCAGCGAACTCGGCTCGTAACCCATTGTCTCGACGCGCAGACAGAACCGAAGAAGACTCGGTGTCACCGGCAAAAGGTCGGAACCAACGTCGAGAAGTTAAAGGCGACCCGAATAACCGACAAATCGTCCTCTGCCCTGTATAACTATTTACGCCGGTTAAACGAATAAACGAAATTAACGGTGTCAACGAGATACGGAACGGCGACGCGGCTTATTTCCAGAAACTCGATGTGCCCTCCGCGAATTCGAGACTGACAGATCGAATTAAGAACCGTTACGTTTTGACGAAAATTTCATGCTAGTCGTCGAAAGGGGATTACAATTTTAATCGCGTCTATCAGCGTGTGCCACGAAGAAACTCGAACGAATATGCAAATAATTAATAAAGATATATATTCGCCTGTTATTGCAAAACAACGTAGTTTCTGTAATAAATGTTGCGAACTAAATATCTAGATCGAGTAGAATTGGGACAAAATGTAAATTGACGATCCCTACGAACCTTTCGTTCGGTGTTCGAATTATGTATGTTAGTCGAAAATTAGAGTTGAACCGCTCGACGAGTAGTTCGTTCGTTCGAGGACAGCCATCCACGGTCGTGCACGAAAAACTGACGTGGCGAATCAAGTATTGAAGACGTTGGTTTTCAGTTTTGTTTCGAGAAAGGACTGAAAATTGCAGCCGACTGGTAGGAAAGAGGCGCCCGGTGGCGTTAAAGTTCGTGACACGGGTTACGGTTCGAGGAAGACGCGAGACAACGCAACGGGACGGTTCAAGGGTCGCGGACGACCATTCGTCAGGACGTAGCTGCATAATGCACGCGGTGCAGCTGCATTGCCGAACTGAAAAATGGAATAGCCCGGGACGAGGCGGCGAGTCGCGTCGAAACGCGGCCCCCGCGAACGTCTGGCATTACTTATTTAACGTCAGTCGTCTACCGGCGGCATCTAAACGCCTCGCGACCTTCTATTTTCCGCTTCTCATCCGCCATTCGGGCGCATTTCATCTTCCGATTCAACCGCTGCTGCGTAAATCAATTTTCGCCGATACCCGAACTCCGATGACAACCTGTCGTTTGCCTCTCGGAGCCCTCGCCTCGGATCGTTGTCGTTTATTTTTAATTTTAATTTCGTTTCATTTGTTCGCGCGGTACGCAGAAGAGACGCCGGGAGGGGGGGGGAGCAGGAAATATAAATACGCGAGGTAAAAGAGAACGGAAACAAATACACATAAAAGAGAAGCAAAGGGAAGAAGTTATGTATGGCGGATCGCGGACGTCGCGAAGCTTTTAAAAGGCAGGAAAAGAAGTACGAAGGAAGGTCGAACGAGTTACGAAATGAGTTATAAATTCATTGATTTATTCGAGGAAAATATATAATACGAGCAGACGGGAATGGAAGTAGTAATTTTGTACCGAGTACTTTTAATCGTCGAGCGAATGTATTGTAGATACACGCTGAATGCGTTGTAAATTATTCGTGAATGCTTCTTCGGTGGAAGATTATACCTTTAGACTCGCGATTGTGCCTGAGAATTCTCGAGAGATTTAAACAAATTTCGCGATATTATCGCAACCGCCGTCCCCTTTCTGGGAAAGCCCCCTCCTCTCCTTCTTCGATTCGCGTAATTCGTGCTTTATAACGGTAAACGTACATCCAATTTTCTAATTTTGTTTCTCTCGGTATCGATACTCTCGTGGAAAACTTAATATTTTAATAAACCGGAAGCAAACGAAAATAAAATTTGTAATTTATGCGGTCAATTTGAATCCATTCGGATAAACGGAGCTATTATGTATTGCGTTCGACTCGAGCACACAAATTGGCGCAGTTTGGCGCAAAAGAATCGTCGATTTTTTACAGAATCACGGTACACGAGAAACTTTATCGAAGTCGTTTCATCGAAGGGGATAGCAACGGCTATAAGGAACCCCGAAAAGAATCCGAACCGCACGCCCAATGATTCGTGAACTCCTGATCGAGCGATATACCCCGGAGAAACTTTCCAAATCGAACGTGTCATACTTATCTTCTTATGAACGGTCCAATTGCACCAAACAACCGGAGTTCCCGGAAACCATTCGGGAAAGTAGCCTCTGATTGCGATCTGCGTTTTCCGAACTCTCCGCCGAGAACCTCGTCTACGAAAGAAAAGAACCGAACCCCACCCACGAACCCCGAATCTCGCGAGTATCGTTTCAGCTTTTCTAATCCTTGCGTCGATAACAAATCACACACACGTACTCCGCTACCATTTTCTCTCGTCGTTCGATCAATTCTACGGTGACTTACTTTCCCAAAATAACAATTTACACAACTACTTTTAAGCACAGCGAAAAGCAAGAAATACTTTAACGCTGAATAAAGATGGAATTATTTAGTTTCTTGCTCCCAATAAAAGCAGATACGTCGGGAAACGGGCGATTAAAAATAACACCTTAAATTTACAATGTACACGTTAACGAGGATCCTATGAATATGATCGCGGCTAGTCTCGAGCGAGAAATCGGAGTCCGATTTCGTGCAAACAAATTTAAGAATGTTTCGCCGGACGAGGTCGTGTTTTTCTCGCGGTGGTCGGACCAATCAGTGACGGATGCGATTTACGACGAGCCAAGGTGTGTCGCCACACTCTGATTGCCGCGATAACGATTTCTTCGATCGGCTGGATAATTGACGCGTCCCGATCCTCGGGTTCGTTTGCTCGGCCGCCGACAGTCTGGCCTGGCCGAGAAGTTCGCGAGAAATTTTTTTCCACCGGCTCGGACGATTTATCGGTTTGACCCGAAGAAGCGACCGACATTGGTGGTCTCGGTCGAATCGTCGCGAAGCGCGCAGAAAACAAGGAAAAGTGAAATCCGAAGATCGCGGAGCAGCAGCGAGTCGCGCAATTTTATCCGATCGACGATCGAAAAAAAAGATATTTAGAAAAAGAACAAGAGAAAATCGTAACCGGTGTGCTTCTTTTAACGAAACCGTATATTTCTTTTCGCATAAATTGATCCTACATCTGCGTATAATTGGTACATAAAAATACTTTACGACGTATTTAAAATTTTTCAATTGTGCGTGTCATTTATACGAGATAAAGCTCGTACGTTCCTGCCGTCACGTGTTTGCGAACGCTTAACGATCACCGTATGGCGCATTACAGGTGCATTCGAATTCATTATTTTTACGAAAATGTAAATGAACATCGGGTCTGCCAGAAATCGCTGACGTTAATGGAAATCACATTGTAAATGAAACGTTAATAAACAGCGTACGAGTTTATTATTTTCTTTCCCGAGTTGTTCCGAAGGAATGTTTACCGCCGATAGGACGATCCGATAGAATGCCAGAAATACGAGCCATTAACGAACAACCACCGACCCACCCCTCTGTCGGAAAACGCACGATCGTGGTTTTGTGGTTGGCCGGGTCGGGTAGATTTTTTTCGCAGATATCAAGAACAAGATGGCCGAGGTTTCCGGGAGCGACGGCGCCAGACGCAAACAGCTTCTATTACGTCTGCGGGATTTCTGTCGCGGAATGAGATAAGGATAACGTCAACAAGAGGTTTATGCGCCCGCGTCCGCGCTCGCGATACTTTAATACGTCGCCGTCGTGACGCGTCGTCGTAACTGTCGTCGACGAACCGCTATCGGCATCGACAGCTCATGGTTAAGGTCACCGACGCCGAGCGTCGGGCGTCGGGCGTCGGGTGTCGGGCGTCGGGACCGCGGCCGGAGGACGAACGGCGTCCAGGACCTCGTAAAGAAGCCTGGCGCCACCGCGGAATCACTCCGAGGGGGATGAGTTATTTACCCTCGCGGGACACAGAACCGTAGGAAAGAGGAAACCGCGCTGTTTTTCTTCGCGAACGCGTAACGAGCCACGTCGAATGGGATTCCGATAAGTTATTCCCCCTCGACGCTCGCCGGTAGTTAAGATTGATGGTTTTTGGGTAGACGATCATCGGTGTTACACGTCCGAGGCTTCGCGATGGCTACGAACCTTTCTTTGCCCCCGTCGAATGTATATCCTTTTAACTCTCTATCGACAGAGACGATAATTCCGTTATATTTTACAATTCTCGTATAAACAGAAATTTCGTTGTCTATTTCGTCGAGTGCGATAAATGGAACTATTGGAAAGCTTGGTGATCCTCCATTTTACAGAAGGATTTAACTGCGCCATGATCTCGAATCGTCGGTTACGTTACGGACGAGATGGAAATGTCTTAATAACGTCTACGCGGACGTTACAAGGCACGAACGACGTACGAGACGACTTAACGCCGCGACGCGTTTGTTGTAAAATCGCGACGATACGTCGAACGGCGTTCGGGATTTCAATAAAAAAACGAGAAATCTCGAGGGGAGACGCGGCGACCGTTTTACGCGAACGAATTAGAATCGAACGAGGAACGTAAAAGGTATCGAAGGGACGGGGAATATGCGGGAATAATAAAGCAGGCGGTTCCCTCGTGTCTTTTATACTTGTCTAGCGCGTCACGTAGTTGCTGCTCGCGCGTAAACGAGGAAAACGGCGACAATAATCGCCGGTGAAATGAAAACAACTCGCTCGCCCCGGGAACGCCAATGGAGGCGAGGATCGTTCAAAATTCAAAGCGCGCCGCGCGCCGCGCGCGAACCGCGGGTTAATTTCTGGCTGGGGACAGTCTCAAAGGCAGGTTCACTGAAATTAGCAATCCCTTTCACGGCAACTAAAATAAACAAGCAAAAAAATGAACGACTGGGTCGAACTAATACGCGCATTCCAAGACACTCTGCACAAGATATAGAGTGACGGCTAAAGGCACATTTTAATTTCAATATATTTCCCTACGAAGTTTAGGGCTTCCCTTTTCCCTTTCCACGAACACGAGGAATTTGTATTGTAATTGTATTTCACATCGATAATTAGAAATCCAAAAATACTATCTAAAAAGATAACACCAAAGGAAAGTAGGTTGGAATCAAAGGACGGGTTGATGATAGCTTGCCTCGCGACGCGCCGCGCCGCGTTTCCCATGAACGACAGAAATTAATGCCGGCCGTACAAGACGCCCGTGTCCGAGGAGCGTCTCCGCGTCCCGACGACTTCCGAAAAGCAACGCCCAAAGGCAAAGCGTCGCGGGAAGTCTTTTTAACGAGTTTTCGCCGACAGAACGGACGAACCACGGGTCGAGTGTCTCGGATGATCCGAGGGCGAGCGAATCTCGGATGGAAGTTACCCGAATGGATTTCCCGGGGCGGATGCCGCGACGACGAATGCCAGGCACGATCCACGAGGACTACATCATTCACCGGCGGATCGGTTTGGTAAGACACTTGGCCGTGGCGGGGAAAAGGAGAGGTAAGAGGGCAGAACGGGACGGAAGATCGAGCGGGACTGATGATTAATGACACGGACCGCCCCTGGATTTTCGCTCGTGAACGCTTGCACCTCCGACGTTCTATCAATATTTTCGTTTCTGTGCCGGGGTTCCCTGTAATGACTCCCTCGGAGTCTCCTCCGGGGGCCGGCGTGTCTTCCTTCCTTGTTTTCTTACGATGATGGAACTGCGCGATGAAGTGGATACGCTCGCGGTGAAAAAGAGTTCGGGTGCACCGCTTCCAGCGCTCGAATGAATGCCGCCGCTCCGACCCCGGTGGGCCCTAGGTGTAAACGAAGTTTGATTTAAAGTTGGCCAACCAACCGAGAGACCCGCCGTCCCGTGGGAATGCTTTCCTTCCGTCAACTACCCGCTTCTAAACCTCGCCTCTCTAATAACACCGCGATCAAACGCCTACGCTATACGTTACGGGCAAATTAACAAAATTACTGCCGTTGTTTTTCTATTAACAAACGCTAGGATCTCTTTACGACGCAGGAGAGGAGTCTTTAAAAATTCTCGATGCAATCATTTTTAAGCAAAAGTTTCCACCTCCCCCTCCAGGAGTACTCGATGATTTTTCCTTTGCTTCGATAGTTAGTCCAGGTGTACAACACTTGAAGGATTGACAACACGTACACGTGTTAGAATATTCAAGAATTAATTGACTTACAAAGCGAACTGTCCTTCGAGTGGAAAAACAAGTTTGTTATGCAAGAGCAAGCCTAGCACACCCACGCGTGATAAAAATAAAGCTATGCAATGTAAATTACAATTGACACGAAAGACAATTTCACCTCGTGCAAATACATTTTTCGACGGAAGTCTATCCAAGTATTACAATATATAAATTCTGAGGCGAAGCCATGGTTCAACGTGAACGAGAACTACGACGTCGAATTTTATCAAGATGTAAGATCGATAAAATTAGTCAACGACCGAAATGGGGAAAACAAGTAAAAGAAGAACGAGACCGAAGGTATTACATATTCGTGAGAATGGTAGATTTAGTGAGAATAGAGCTCATCGTGGTACAGTTGTCCAAAAAGGCAACTCCCATCGATCCAACCACGCTAGTCGGAACTTTAGCAAAAGGTCCAGATAATATAGGCGAATTCATAATGTCCTCTGGCAATTTATAGCAGAGTAGTTTTGAACTTATTATCCTTCCATACGCACGCCATGCTCTCCTCTCCGTCCAAACGTATCTAACGATATGTTCGGCAACAGAATATCACAAGTAAAATGGTCAAAGGTGATAATAGCGATCGCTTGAGCAACGATTATAATCAAGACGCAATAATTTTTTCGATTTTGAGAAAAAGTTTCAAAATTAAAGCAGGTATCGTTCAAGATTGCCACAAACGGTGCAACGAGACGCAACAAATCTAATTACACGCTTGAAGCGTACCGTTTCGCAATAATAATACCGATCGCCATTATCCTATTCTTCCCTATTAGACGCTCGCTTCGCAACCTAATCGTAAATAGAACCAGTGGGTCCAGACGCCATCGGGATCGACTTTTTAAAAAAGAACCGTCGCTCTTCCGGCGGAAGAAATAACAGAGAATCGAATAATCGAGCGGATAAAATACTTTACGCGACTTCTTCCCTCGGGACGCCATCTTTGGCCGACGGAAGTTAATTGCATTCTCGCCGGATACACGTCTGGCAGAATGCAATTCCGATCCGTTCGTTCTAGCGAGTCGGGGGCCTCGTCCCGATACTCTCGGGGAGAAGGAAACCGGGAGAAAATATAAAACAGGAAGCGTATTAGCATTATCGTCGTTAGAGACCGGCCGTTTACCGTCGTTATCGTCTCGCTTTGACGTGCAAATGCGTCCTTGCAACGCTCGACGCGTTCGAGCCGCGAGAACGTTACGAATAGACGTGAAATCCTGCCGCTCGCCGGTTTCTTTTCCTTTGTAACCCTTTCGTTTACTCTCGGCAACCATTAATTTCCTATCTTTGAATCAGCTTCTGCGAGATTCCTTTACGGCCGTCGACTTTATTTACGAACTCGGAATCGACCACCTTGAAGAAGTATTTGCGACGATTAATGAACTGTTTACCGTGTACAGCGAACAACAGTTCCTCCTTCAGGAGGGTCTACAGGCGAACGGAAGTGTTAGTTTCGGAGAATATTCAAGACGCCTGACGGAATTTTTCATTTATTTGTTCTTGCAAACAATTTTCCAACGTAGTTAATTTCTTAATGGATCGAAACCTCTCGCAAAATAATCTCGACGCTAGATGTTCTTTGTGTCGACGGAACCTGCTCCTGTTCAATATAGAGAAATATAACGTAGTGAGATTCGCGAGGAGGAATATCACATTTATATTTTCCTATAGAATTAACGGCAGGATATTACCCACCATAAGCTTAATGCGAGATCTGGGAGTTATTTACGACTTCTCACTCAGCTTCAAAGAGCAGTATAGTCACATTGTGCAAAAGGCTCTTAAGCTACAGTAAGACCCCGCTTAACGCTACCCCGTTTAACGCTGTATCGTTATAACCCGCCTTTTACGGTTCGTACTTTTGCATTCGGTTATTAAATACGTGTAGTTGCAACTGTTTGTCGGAATGAAAGAGCTTCTTTTATGTAGCCGACCGAGCGAAGGATTTCTGGTGACAGTATTTTCTTTAAAAACGATTATTCGGAAGTCCATTCGCAATGGATAGTTTATCAAGTACACTTTAGAACGTAATTCACAAGGTACAGTTTTAATTGATCAAAACTAAAGAGAAACATTATCTTAATTAACATTTTAGAAATCCACGTTTAGAATCACGATACTTAAAACCAAACGTTATCGAGCATCAAGGAAACATTTCAGACCTGATGTTCTTGTTGAAATTACTGAATGGCGAGATCATCCGAGCATTGCTCGGGAGTATTTCCATAAATGCACCTCCTAGATTAGCGAGATCAGTCCTCCCCTTCGGACCAACTATGTACAGAAGTAAGCATGGCCATTAGCGACACTATCAATAGAATTTGCAAGCTCGCAAGCAACATTAGTCACAGATTAGACGGCCTTTTAACACGGTACAGTGCATCATAATGAAATACAGTGATTCTCGGTACATAATTAAAATAAACGATAAATTCCCATTCGAGTTAACGTTGCACGAAACTATAACGATCGTACCTGATAAATATTCTCATAGAACTACCCTACTAATCGTTAGTTCAAGACTAAATCTAGACTCGATATTGCTACAACATTTTCCAAAAATTCTAATCACCGAAACTGAATTCCACCCAGAGACAATCTCGCCAACTTCGCAGTATTGGTAGCCATTGAGTAGCGACAGTGCTTCAGCAAGCCCTTCAAGTTGCAAAACGCGATGAAACTTGTATATAACGTTCGTTTAAAGTTTGGTGTCTCGCTGGCGCAACTACTCCGGTGCTAAGGGTTAATCCTTCCCGTAGTTTGACTGAAAAACTTTCCACGGCTGCTGAACCTCCTCGTTCAGGGTTGCATATACGCTGGCAACAAAGTCTCCTAACGCAAACTCGTCGTAACTTTGACGGGCGTGCAGGAAAACTGGCGATCTCGTAACGCGGATGCTGCGCGTATCAGAGACATACAATATTGCGAAAAAAAAAAATTGTAAATTCGTGTAAATTCCACGATGCTCGTGTTAATAATTGCGGTATAAATAATTTTAGATAGCATTTCTGGTTTGAAATACCACAACACCTGCTCGATCATTGCCCTATTTTTTTGTCGATCGCTATTTCCCACCAGGGTAATCTCGACCCTCGTTTATCTCCTCCCAAATTTAACCCGACACACCTTACTACTTTTAACGCGTCGTCCCCACAGGTGTAATTCGTTTCTAGCAATTAGAAAAATTTTTCTCTTGTACCATATAATCGTGCGTTATTTTGTCGTGCTGGTCCATCGAGAACAACGGAAATATTTACAGGAGTATGTGTAACCAGGACGCTGCGTATAAATTAAGCAGATGGAGCAACCTATCGCGCGTTCGTGACAGCTGACGATAAACAGTGAAGTGACGTGTACGATAGCGAGCGTGAAAATGTTAAGAAACCGGCGATGGTAGCGAGCGTCTAGCATCGGCCACGTCACACCGAGAAATTCCATCGAACGAGCTAGCCTCGAATTCTCGAATCCCCGGGCCCACGAAGGTTCGGAACGGGGCCCGAGATCTAGGCCCCCGGCCTGCCTCGCGCAAAAAAAGTCACCGTAGTCGGTCGAAGAAGATGTAAATGCTTCTTGCTCCGCGCCGAGAAATCGTTCGATGATTCTTGCGTCGCGCGGTGTGTGGGCAGCGCGGCGGACCTCCATCGTGGGCCCCTCGGCTCTAAAAGAAAGGCGGAAAGGGCGGTCTCGTGGGCCCGAGCTGGCCGGGGGCCTCACACGGGGCCCGGCGTGAGTCCCGACGCGAGGAGGTCTCAATCTCACGGGATACGCCGCGAGCTCCGTCCGCGCACGCACACACAGGGTGGTTAAATAATTCCGTTGTTCCCCCGACTCCGACGGACGCTTCTTATCTTCGAGTAAAGTTCGCCGTCTTCGCGCGACATCCAGTGACAAATTCGTCGCGTTCCTCGCGTCCACCACCACCGACCGTCTCTTTATTTTATTTATTTCAACCGACGATTTTATTCGCCGTAACGAGAGACAAAAGGGAATGCACGAACTCGAGTACACCGGTAGAACGTGTTTCGACCTGACCCTAAGTATCGGGACAATGCCGACCGATTTAAATTGAAATGCATCGTTAGGGATCGAAAAGGTAATCGCTACTTTCTTCTTACCCTCGAGCAATAGATGTACACGGTACCGAAAAATTGTGTTGCTTGAAATAACGTTGCCAGTAAAATTATCACGAGTTTTATTCCTCCAATCATTTTGCCTTTCGCTGACGCTAAATAAAAACCCGACGCGAGGATTCCACCTTCTTCGAGGCTCGCAATTTCGTTCGGACAAGATTAATCGTCTCTTTCTGTTGCGTCTATGTTTTGAAGTTTTGTATAACGCGTTCGATTCGCCAACGGTGTTCGGGTAGCGACGAATTTTATTGGGAGGCTCTGGTTCCCGGAGCACTGCCGATTAAACGTTGCGGCCACCCTGTATGCGTGTACGTGTTCCGCACAGATACATGTAGAGTTGCGGCAGGAGACAGAGAGACAGAGGAAGAGAAAGTGGGAGGGAATCGGAGCGGTACCGGCCGAGTTTACCATGATTAATCGGCACCGCCTACTTATCGTGTTAGATTTAGACGAGTGGGCCCGCAGGGGCCAGGAGCCCTTGTATTTCGACCACCACAAAGAGCCGAGCGCGAATGATTCATTGGACCCGCGAAGAATGCACGACACATCGACTCGAAAGCTTTTTCGAGCTAGAAAGCACGGCCGTTGGCAGAGGGAGCCGAGACACCGAAAGACTTCGGGCCAGACAGCGTCGTTAATTATTGGCTCATCCTACAAGCATGCCGATGATTCGAACCTATCACGCGCTAGGTTATTGCGATCGTACAAACTTGCTGCCCGCTCCCGCGATAACGATAAAGGTGTGTCCGAGTCTCGTTATTATTTTTATTCCCTTTTCTTTCTTTTACGTCCTCGTCGCGTCGATGAAACGGGCAACTACTCGATCTCGAAATACTAATATAACTTTTAAGCATTTTGAGGAGTCCTTTGTTGCTACGCGACATTTACAGCCCCTCCCTGTGTCTGATACACCGATTCGAGCGAGGAAGAATTAAATCGATAAGCCGTTATTATGGTTTAATTTACGTTTTCACCGATTAACCGTTATCGGAATCCCGAAAGCCTCGATCGCTCGGTACGCCGCGCGTCGTTCGAAAATTCCCAATAACGAGCGTCGACGTCTCCCGCAGCCGTTGCGGCAGACGGCGGGAAGTTGTCGGGCGCTTCGTTGGTGAAAACCCGCGAAAAGGAAGTCCCGCAGACACGAGGTCTACCCACCGATCGAACGTTACCCGGGAGGGCCTCGGTTGTCGCGGCGCAGCCGGAAGCCTGGGGCTGGAAATTGGAGGCTGCGAGGCAATCGAAGCGTGCCTCGGAGCGGTTGCTTTAGCCATTTCGCGGCGTTGGTCGTAGTAGTCTCCTATCGGTTCGTCGGCGTTCGACGCACTCGCGAATAAATTAATCGGCCGTTCAAAGAGCGCGAGAGCACCGCGCTGCTCGTCTTCGGCTCTCGACGTGTTCTCCTCGGGTATATAATTATGACATTAGCGGGCAATTTCGCTTCCCTTATAGAGTTCTCTCCCCCACCGGTATGGGACTCCTTTCTCTCTCAGCTACGCTCTGTCTGCTCGATCGCTCCCGGCGCTTCGTCGGCCAGACTCTCTCTGTCCCAGCTACGGCCCAATTCGAAGATTCCCTTTGAAGCACCCACACGCCGGACACTCCCAGATGATTGACTATGAATATTTATGCCCGATATCTCCGGCGTTCGCGCGCCCGTTAGACCCTCTCTGCTACGTTTAACCACTTCCGCTGGCGATCGAGCGCCGCCCCCGCGTACGCAGAAACAGTTTCGACCTTACCCTCGCACCCTCTAACTCCAACGCGATAGAATACTCTTGAAAAATAATCTCGATTTCGCCGTGTCGAAAAGAACTCTGTTGCCTCGATGGCCACTGAATTCTCATCAATTTATAGCCCTCGGAGTGATTTAAGTTTCGAACAAACAAACTTACGAAATCGGCTAAAATTTGTGCAACCACGATACAGCAATTCGTTAATAACCCATTAATAATGTCGCGGGTGTATCGCAACATGCGTGACACTTTGTTTCCAACTGTGCCGTGCAGAGGCGACCATAACGCAGCACCTCGTTCCAGCAAAGGTGGTTAAACTTTTCTGGGATGGTCAAAAGTGAACCTGCGAACGATATTCGTTGTGGTTTTCAGAGACTCCGGAGCGGAGTGTCTCTGAACGTTGTTGAAGAGTTCGAGCAAGTTTCGAATCTCGACAGAATTTTAATAACCCCTGACCGAATACTTCATCCTGGTTGGGATCACGGACGTAAAGTTTTTCCGTGAAATAATCTGTACGAACATCGTTCACTGAACTTTGTTGATAAGTTTGAACGACGATTCTAAGGCGCGTTGGATAGAAGTACAGCGCAACTTGGCAGCGACGATTTATCGTACAACAAATTATAAAATTTTAAATAAATATCTATGAACGGTAACTGTTGCTATGCAACCACAAACGGACGCTAGGACGATCGGTTATCTCTTGGAAATATTGAAGAGGGAAGGCAAAGCGAGTGTTTGAATTTACAAGTATTCGCAGTGATCGAGTATCGGGATCCAGGTAGTTTCCTCGTCGAGAAAAGAAAGAACGAGGCACAAAGGGGATCAGCTGGGTAGGACGAGACAGAGAAGAGCCGCCATCGTTGGGAACGCGAGGCGAGAATTAATTACAGCAACAAATGTCGCCGCGACGATGCTGTCCCCGAACGTTTTCGAACTTTCGAAATTCCCCGTCGAAACAGGGGGGCCGTTTAACGGCGTATTGACAACATTAAGCCCGGCTCTCACGTAGCCGTAGTTATTGGTGGCTCTAGCCACGGTAAACTGGTCTAGGCTGGTCCTGGCCAGAGGCTGGAGATAGAGAGAGACGGGGATAGATATATAGAGTGAGAGAGAAGGGGAGAGAGAGAGAGGCGTGAGAGCTGAACGGGTCCCATAATGCCACGGGATTCGATGTGGGAACCCATAACCCAGCCCGAACGCCGATTAGTCCTGGGCCACCGCGTTGTTTACTCTGGACAGCTCCTCCCTGCCACCTAGTTTACGTTATTATATATGTTCGTCCACGCAGCCATCGACCGCCGGCGTGGATGCAGCCCACCACCGTCGGCTTTTTGAACCACGTTCCAGCTGTCCCCTCCGCGAGAAGATCATTGAACCTCGCCACCGCGCGCAGATTCCTCCATCAAATTTTTAATATTATTGCGACCATCGCGCACTGGACTATTCATCATTGTATCGATATTTTTTTTAATACGAATAATAAACAAACAATAACGAACAATAGTTTGCTTACTTCTGGTTTAGTGTATCTTGTATTCCTAGTTTTGAAAGAATCTATTAAATGGAAGACCGTACGTGTACGGAGCGTAGCCTAGAATAAACTCTGGGATATGATACTAGTATATTGTATTCTGGGATAATTTTTCAAGTAGAAAACTATTTATGAAACTTTAAGTAGGAGAACCTCCAAATCTATTTGGTAAACTCTTTCTATTAACTGTTAAATTTGCTCGTTCTCATCGGCTATACCCTACATATCAAGGAAAAGCCCCATCGATCAATTTCCCGATTAAACCGAGACACCGAGCCGACGTGATTGCGAAACACGATCGATCGATCGTCGAATTAAGTTGATCAGAAGTTCCGCGGAAATGCATTTCCTTGGAACGAAATTGGCTCCGTTTCCTACACGGTATCGTGGCTCCTAAACGTGCCCCGAAACGAGTATGACCGAATGTAATTAGGCAAACGAGACGTTATTTCGTCCGTGAAATGGCCGCGGAAAATCGGCCGGCGAACCTCCAATGGAACTTATTCTTTCAAACGGTCCGTAAGCGTCTCATTAGGGAACTCGTAAGGACGCATTCTTCCGTGCACTTCGGCCTGATTGCACTATGAATAACAGATCGGTGAATCGAGAACAGGTAGGACAAACAATGTCCTAACCGGACCGACGATTGCTTACGATTCGAACGGAACATTTGTAAGACATTTAAAAAATTTAATATTATCGATCGCGATTCGAGGAGTACGTAAAATGGAAAATTCTGATACAGAGAGAACAGAGACAGTTTGCACGATTATTACCATCGAGCGGAACTGTTTACGCGAGACTGACGCCAGTCTTGTCGTCGGGCTGGAAATCTCGAGCGCGTTTCACGATCAACGAACACGAAACTGTTCCTAATTCTCGAACGAATCTGTATTTTCCCATTCGCTGGCCGAGAATTCAGTCTGCGAAACAACGGTACGACCTTCTTTACGCCGGATACATCGGTTTCCCAGTTTCGGGGTGGAATTCAACTGAGAAATGAAAGTCGGAGCACACGTACCTGCAATGTCCGTCCCTTTTTTCTTCCCTCTTTGCACTTTTCCCATTACGCCGCGGCACTGTATTACTTCGACCCTCATCCCCTATCCGACTCGTTTTGTATGCATTATTCTTCGTAAATATCTATCTCCGCTGGGCTGACTCGCGAAAAATCGTGCCTCGTTTCCGCGCGATCGTTAACGAAACTACGAATTACGTTCCATTCTTTCTGTTGGATCAACGCCTACTTCGTTCCTACCTTTCTTTCCTTCAAAGTTCCATCGTTAAACGAGTCAAGTATAACATTTTCCCACGATGTTTCGTTGCACGTTTTGCAATAATTTGATAGAATAAAAGTCGCATCGTTAAACAATTATAAACCGTGATGTAATTCTAATTTGAAACCATCACATTAGACACATTATGAGCCAAACAAAGAACTTAATTAAATACGGACGTTTCGGTGGCCGAAAATAAATTCGTACCATCCAGCTGGGCCAACGTTTCAGATTCAGAACCAATATCTGTCCCCAACCGTGTAATTTAGAAGAGCGTAATTTAAGTAAAACTTTCTATTTATGACTTACTTGATCTTACTGCACGACGCAGGTTATCAAGACTTAATTATTAAATTTCGTAATTATCCGCCTGGGTCTTCTTAACCGTTATACTCTCTTCAATTATTCCAACGTACGATGTATATTATTACGGATTTACCCGAAGAGCATCCCACAAATTATTGATCGAAACATTGTAAAAAATGTCGAAACTTGTCCCAAGTTGCTCGACGCGGGCAAAAAGTCGACACACTTCCTATCGCATTATACGGGTATACTTATCGAGGCAAATAAAGATAAAATTAACTTTCTTAATTAGTCGACCCAGTTCCGTGCCTCTTTTGCCTCCATTCTACATTATTCACCGATAGCGAGGAACTTGCACGATTCTGACCGCGTAATCCCCTTTTCATAAAAGATTCACCGAAACACGACGGACAGGTCGACGTTAATTGCCGCGAGCACCGGGAAAACACGTAAACGTGAACGGGAAGAAAAATGGTAAAATCGTCGGGGCAAAGAGACACGGCGTTCGGCGAGCCACCGCCATCCAAACAGCCACCCACTAATTCGGGAATTATTTGGGCAAACAGCGTTCCGTTCCACGATTGTCGGCTCGTTCGTGGAACGTGGGAAATCCAAGCCGCGGTTCGTCGTTCACGAGGCTTCCGAATTCTCAGGGAAATCGTAGGTGCCACGAACCTTCGATCTACCTCGAATTCCCCGTTCCGACGCCCACCACGACCACACACACACACACACACACCCCACCGCCTCCTCCCCCCTCCCACCTACCACGGCCTGTTTGCGTTTTCCATTAGGACCGCGGCTTTCCGCGGGATTTCCTTTAATCCTGTCGACCGGGAAATTTTCTTTCTCCCCCGGCAGTCTCTCCCGCGAATCGATCGGAATCTACTTCCGCGACAGTCGAGCAATTTCGACCCCGCGAGCCGGAAAAATTTACGAGACTATGATCTACGGACCAGTGACGCCATTAAAGCCACCGATAGGATTTCGAATAGCTTCTAATCTGTCACATGAATGCCTAAAACTCTCGACGATGTTATTAGTTTTCGAAGCCACGAGGTTAAAAAGTTTTCTGGGAAATATCTGGGAAGTCGAAGTCGTCGAATCTGAATATTTATGTTGTAAATAAAATAAGTGGAACGAAATCGAATAGGAGGCGAAAAGGCGGGAGTCATAACATATTTACTATGCCAGAGAATAAAAAAAGAAGAGAGAAGGTAAATTGCACGAAGATGGTGCCGAGGGTGAGGGTGGATGATGCGACGAGGGTTGGCGTAAGCGCGAAGCGTTACTCAGGTGGCTAAGCTTTCCAGTTAATTTTAATTTCATTGTAGGAAAATTAACTGAAACAATTTATAGAGTTCCCTTAACCGCAAACTACGAGTTTCAATTTAACTCTCAATAAATTGTACGCAAAATTTTCTATAAAACTAAATTAAATTTCGTTTTATCGAGTTACTCCGAGCAGTATATCTATTCGTCCCGAAGAGGAATCGATTATTTTATTAGTTACTTTACATTTTACTATCAATTGAGCTTTCGAGTAACTTTGTTCGCCAATTTATTTCGTGTCAAGTCACTGTATATTACACGAAGTATCGTACCTTCAAGGTAAAATTATCGCAGCAGGAACCAATACGGTACCTTGCTCGTTAATATACCGTAATAAAATCGACATTATTATCGAAGATATCGTTATCAATTTCTTTTTGTATTTCATGGATCAATGGCTCCGTTGCATGATCTAGCAAGCAAAATTTTTAATCCGCTCTAAGAGAAGTGAAATGTAGACAACCATAAACTAAAGCAACTACGAAATAGGTACAAGAATATACTTTGAACAATTTAAGAATTTTTTTGATACCTAATTACCTTCTAGTTGACCGACATTTTGTACTAATATCAAGTTGAATCACGAATGAAGCGATATAGATATTTCGGAAAGAGAAGAGTTTGTTCCGGACGCGTTAAAAAAGTAATAGTTTCGATAAAGAGTCTGGCGAGCAAATGGAAAAACAGGAAGATCAAGTTTTTCTCCGGCACCCTTACAATGTATAACAATTTGTAGGTTCTACCGCGAACAATTTCTCGGAAAATGGTGCACGAAACGAGGGTACTTCGGCCCCACCCCCGAATCGACGAGGGGTGAGGACTCGAACCACGAGCAAGGAGGGATCGAGTAGTCCTTGGAGTAGCATCGAAGTTTCGTCGACGGGGAAACGTTCCGGGTTGATCGAAGGGAAATTCGAAGCTCCGGGAAAGGAATCGCCGTGCCGGTGATTCTTCTTCCTCTCGTCGTCCTCTCCAAATAGAGGATAATGGAGAGTGAAATATTAACCGAGCCGGTGTATTTTCATACGTATCTCCCGACGCGATGGCTGATTTCCATTTTCATAGGAGAACCTACGACAACGGGGCTGATCCATAATATCGTACCGGAGAACCTCGTAAAAAAGAAGAACGATATCGTGGAAATAAGAGAAGCCCCGTTTTATTACCGGTCGGACGGAGTACGGGGATGGGGATGGGGAAAGAGGGGGGCAGAAAGTAAAGGGAAACAGGGAGACGAACGTATTCGTGATCCATTCGACGTACAGTATGTACTTTTAAGAAAGAACCGATTCGAACCAAGACGACGGTTATCTCCTGTCTTCGAGGACATCGATCTTTCGCACAGAGTGTCTTTGCATTGCGTTTCCCGGTTCTCGTCTCGAAAAAAGCCTCGAAACCTCGCGACGAATAAAAAATTCGAAACGTTGAATTTTCGTAAATTTTCGTAACCTCGATAAACCGTCCGTCGTCCGAAAATCCTAGCCGAATGGGAAATCTATTTCCGTGGAACGATGACAGCCAGAGAAAATCCGAACCGTAGAGAAAATTCAAACGATCTCGAGACTCTTTTGGTCACCGCGTTTCGTCGAGGCGCAAGTTCGGAACCGTACCGTCCCGGAGCTTTTTCTCGAGAAACGTCGAAGAAAAGCAGAGCTCAGGGGATCGCGGACAAAGACTCGCGACCTGACGCCTTCTAAGGTGTACCGTGTGCGCGCCAGAAACGGAGGTACCGGGCACCTGGGACTTCTTCGACTCCTTCTTCCTCCTCTTCTTGTCCGTGTCCCTTTTAAGGATTTAGGCGCGCCCGCCGAATCCTCTTGCGCGTCACTTTTTCCCCGAACGACGTCGATTTCGGACATCCGCGGACTCTGCGATAGCAAACGCTGACTAACCCGATCGTTCCAAGGTTTTCGAGGCGAAACAGAGGGCTACGCTCAACCTACGCGTCTCTCGCAAGTACTCGATCATTCCTACAACAGCAAATACCGTCCCCGTCGGTGTCAGAGTCGGTAACTTTATCTTAGAAGGCCACGGAATCAATTCGACCCGACGTTACAACAGAGGAAAAGATCGTTCGTTGGTCGAACGATCGGTCTATCCAATCGAACCGCCAAATCGGATTCCGACGTCGAAACGGCTGCCGTCTGCGTTAAGTTGGTCGATTCCTAAATGAGATTGTCTCCTCGCGATGGACCCGAAGAAATTTTCGATAACGAAGCTAACCGAGGAAAGAAGTTGCCGGTCGGGATCGATCGAAACGGGGACCAAAAGGGACGATAGAAATCCCGACAAACTTGAGTCCGGAAGGATTCTAGGATCGCGTGGAAGGAGGCTACTTTCGCGACAGATTAAAAATCCTTCTTCTCGGTTTGCCACGCGGGGCAAGGAGGGGGGGGGGATCGCGTCGGACAATAGGGTGGAACGCAAGCGAGGCAACTTCTCCGACGGTGGAACCGGTAAAAAAATTCAATCTTCCCGATCGATCCCGGCCGAATCACCGGCGCTGATCCGATAACGATATCGAATCGCCGGGGACACGGGATGTTCGGCGAGGAGCGGGAAACACGGCCCGCGAGCATCCACGAACGAGAGAAAGAGAGGAGAAGAGGCGGTTTTTCAAGCGATCGACCATAAACGGTCCAAGACAAGGCTGGCTGTAAATGGCCCGCGACGGGAGCCACGGACGCCACGGACGCCACGGACGCCACGGACGCCACGTGTACGCTTGTGCTCATAAGTCCTGACGTAGTATGTACGGGGGGCTCGCTCGCTATCTTTTTGACGAATCGTTCTTTTTACGTCCACGCCGGTGGCGGATGCATTTGCAACCGCGCGCAGATGCCTCGCGGAAAAGGAGAAGTCAGGACGAATACAACCGCGGCGGTCCTTGGGACTCATCCGGACCTCGGAAAATCCCGTCAACGAACATTCATCGATTACGCTACCATTTTACAATTAGCTTTAAAACCTTCCGAGGAGTAATAATTGGGAGCAGGAATCGCCGTGTTTATTAAATAATCTATAATTTCGAGAATAAGTCACGATGCTTGCAACCCAGATACGTCGAACGGTCAAGTTGGAAGAGATCTCTAAATGATCTCATGAATCATTCTGGCTGACATATGTAGAATTCCGTATCGCGAATTATTCTAACCATAAAATAAGAATAACGTTCCATAATCCGCCATCTAGCGTTCGATCTGCGCGACGTTACGAGGACAGAGATTGACGGATCGCGTTCCCCTCGATCGGCGGATAATCGTAACTCTATTCGTCGGGTCAATAATTCGGGTCAGCAAACGCGTTACTCTATTCTCGGTGATTTCCCCGTCTCGGTTCCCATTTTCTCCATCTTCCGTCTTAAACTGCCAACGGGATACACGGGGACGATAAAGTAGACGGCATTATGCCGGGCACGGATTTGCGGTTTCGTTACAGCATTCAAAACGCGGGAGTCCTATCCACGGTGACATCTGCCATATTCCCCGAAATCCCGGCATCGGGGATGCCGAGAGCAGTCTCTTCCATTAACCCCGAAACGTTTCGCTACGAAGGCTTCCAGGAACGGGCCACGTTTACGATTACTCGAGGCGAGCTCGCCGGATGTACCGGAAGCCAGCGAAACGCACGAGCCAGACCGAGCGCGACACGGGCTAGTTATTAATGGCGTTATCGGTATCGGGACGCGGTGTGCGTACGCACAGGGGTCGAACAACGCGCACGCGCGCATTACACGCTCGTCATCTAACATTAACGCGAGATACGGAGACTCGTAATGCTCTCACCTGCTTCCAGGGGATTACAAATGTCGCAAATCCCCACGAGCGCACAAAGACGCTTTGTCGGACGTATCGCTTCGCTTTGAAAGGGACGTAATCAAGTCCGGCACGTCCGGAAGGCTGTCGTACGTGCCGACCAAATCCGTGAAAAGCGCCTTTGTAACTAAATCAGCGAGCCCCTTGCCTGCCGCGCGACCGTCTTCCACGAGATCGTCCTCTGAATTCGATCCGATCCCCTGCAACCCCCCAGCGACTTCCGGTTATCGTGAAATAACCTTCGATCGCCGACAAGTTGTATAATTTCAACCTTTATAAGCTTCAGAATCGGTGCTCGTTAAATTAAATTGTCTCATGCCTCTTGAATCACATAATTACGATCACTTACTTATTAACACTAATCTTCAAACACTGTATAGTAGAAGAAGAATCACAGATATTATGTGTGTAAGTAAGCTAATCAAAGGCCATGTTTCGTGTTCAACGATTACTCAATTCTTTCCTTTGTACATATGTACCATCTAGATATTTAAGAAATCCCTTTCTATTTTACTTGGAAAGTTACGAACAACGTTACAACGTTTGGATCTCAGAATTGTGTAAATAAAATGACTAGTAATGAAACTTTTGTACGCGCTAAAACAGATTTGATCGAACAATCATTAGAAAGTCTAAAATGATCCTTCCAACATATTCTAAATTCACTAAGCGGAAATATTTGACTACGTAAAATCCACATCTGTAGTTCCTTACATATTACTTCTTTATCCTAAAGGGTTTAACCCCGTTAATAAATGAATAATAATTAAACTCAAGAATAATCCATATCTAAGGGAAATAAAGAAAGACGTTCAAGTCCAAGATTCGGTCGAAAGGTCCAGGCGATACCAACTAGGGTACTGTAATTATATCGCGACTAGAAATACGATGCATTCAAAATGAGATCGAGCCAGGGTTAACAAGGATCATGTAGATTCCAAAACGCTCGAAACTTGGAAATAGGCTGCGCAACCACTTGGCATCCAGACCCTCCATGTATGTAGATTGAGAAACGACATCGTCTCAAACTTTGATGACACGCGACGAGATGAAATTCAATTACGAATCTATTTCGAGGACCCCCGTAACGTTCTGGAAGAATTAGCTCCAAGTTTCGCGAACGTTGGATCGAGAACGGGGAGAGAGGAATCTCGTGGCACGGAAGTCCAAGAACAAATAACGTAAATAGAACCGAAAGAAGTCGCCGGGGTTGTCCCGCGGGACGCACAATCAGGAACACCGTGGATGAAGTGGAAGCTGGACGACGCAACGAACGAATAGAAAGGAAATCGTTGGAACAACGCGATTTCTTGAAACGCGCGGGGGATTGGTCTGCCCTCGGCTCGCAACCCCTTCGCGTCCCAACGATCCTCTCGCCGCAATATTTCGCGCGGATATTGAATAGCCCGGTGATTCGTGTTGATAGGCAATTTGCCAATTTCCACTTCTTTCATCCAGACTGCATGCCCCTGGCTACGACCATTTCGTCTCTACGCTTTAAGGAAGCGTTCCAGGTCCGAGCACGGAAAAACGACCACGCGTTTCGAATTTTATGAAAGAGAAACTATTTCTGATCACGGTTCGACGAATTTTTTTCACGTAAAAGTATGCAATAGTGTCGAAGACATAGGCCCCGAGAAACGAAAGAAATTAGAAATGTTAAGTATCGAGGAACGAAAGCCCAGACAAAAGATAGTTTACGAAGAAATTGAAAATCTTTGTTCGTTGATCGCGAATAAAATTTTCCCGATTTTGGAATAGTTTGACTCGGCGTCGAAATAACTGAGTAAAATCATCGCACCCGTAACGGTCCGTGGTTCGATAAAGTACACGCGATCGCGTTAATCGAATCGTGCGCTAGCAACGGGAAACGAAAATCAAAATTGATACATTTCATTTTGCCCGGGTGTTTTTATCGCAATTAGAACGCGTAGATCGTAGTGTGGAATATTGGAGGGATCGCCCGAAACACGTATCCGATATTCATTATGCTTTTAGGATCAATCTCCGCTGTCGTGGATACATTCGTGTAATTTGCCGATTGCAGTCATATACCCTATCAACGTCGAATCAGTTTGGTTGATTAAATCGTTTAATTTTCCATTTACAGCGGAACGGTATTGTACAAACCAGTATGAAATTATCGGGACGGTAAGCACTCCTTTGAATCTGCACGATCATTTGCATGATCACTATTCCCATCGGATAGCGACATTTCATTATTCCCCGCCTCTTCGCTAATCGTTATTACTACTTCGACTTCCGTTCATCGGATATTGATATACAGTCGGGATTTCGATAAAGATTTCTCTACGATTAAAGCTCGATGCAGAAGATCCCTATGCTGTCCCTTGAGAACTCGGAAAAGTACAATATCACGCCATCTATAAACTTGGCGACCAAAGCACCTCCATCGATCGAAGGAGAACTACTCTGATTTTGGTTAAAGAAATATTTACAAATTCAACGCAACATACCGACGTACGATGAATATCCGACTGCTGAACGTATCTTTAGAATTACCACAGACGAGGTATAGGATATATCTCGTCTGTGGAATTACTAAAGCACAGACGACATACACAAGACGACGTTACCAACCAATGGATCTTTCGATCAACTGCTCTGAGCACAGACGAGATATATGAATAGACCTTTCACCTTATGGACTTTCGCGGCCGAATCTGACTGCCATACCGACCTGAAAATTCGGAGGTGATTTTAGCGGCCTCTTCTCTTGGATGGCGGTCAGTTGAGAAACTCACTGAAAAGTACGAATTATTCGCCATTCCTTGACTAGTTAAAGTTGTAAATAATTTGCTAAAATCAGTCTAACCGCGGTTTTTACCTGAGGCATCCCTCGGGTTCGTAATATCACAGACGAGGTATACGAGTAGACCTTTCACCTAATGTATTTTTTCGGCCCGTTTCTCTGGGGTCCCGGGACCCCATTACCATTTTCGTGTCACTCGCAACGTTATCAATAGATTTAGAAATTAACACAAGAAGAAGTGAGACAAAAAATAAGAATAACATAAATTTTATTATTTTTTAACGGAATGAAAGCTGTATGGTCCAGAATTGAGCATCGATCGATTAATTTCATTGGAATAACCAATCGATCGAGATTATTTAAAGATTTTAAAATTATTAAAATACATAAGGATCTCATTGATAAATACACCGCAAATCCTCTATTTTTTATTGTAAATTGTAATATATTATTTATTTAAAAACTAACTCGGCAAAAACGTATTTGCGACTCGAAATCAGTGTTATTAGACCGCACACCAGGACGAACAAGGTATGTGGAACTATAAGAAGAACGCAGCCATTAGCTCATATTATTTCCTATGTAATTAATAATTCTATTAATTACATAGTAAATAATAATCCCCAGGTCTCACCTCGTGGAGGTTGCTGCGACTGGAGACCCACCCTAGCCTCGCCCCAACCACCCTTCCTTTGGCGAGGAATTCCAATACCTATCCAAGAGAGAAGCTATCGAAAAGTTAGAAACGAACTACAAAGGTCGAGTTCTTAAAAGAACTGCCCAATCAATAGATGAAGAACCTAACAAAATGTCAATATATGTGAGATGATACACATGTTTTCTAAAAACGAAATTTAAATGTGCAACTGCACGCACGAACTCTGACCGATGAATAGATCAAAAACCTAACAAAATGTTGATACATGTGAAATAATCCATCACATGTTTTCTAGAAACGAAATTGGAATGTGCAACTGCACGTATGAATCCTGATTACTAAATTATCAATATGTACTTTATTATTAATTGTTCCTTCTTAAATAAATACTTGCATTATGAGAGTGCCTAACAAGACACTCGTACAAAACGAAGAAAGGATCCTGAAGATCCAACCAGAAATGTGCAACTGCACGTACGGACCTTGCATATTCGAATACCAATATGTATCTTAATATTAATCATTCCCACTTAAATTTACGCACACTTTTCGGTAATATTTCAGAAACGGCAGGAGAACGCTTTTTTATCTTATAATCTATATACATTTGTACTTATATTCTAACGCAATCTGTAGAAACATGAAGAAATATGAGGAAATATTTTCTTCTTGGTGTCTTCATCAATCCCACGATGTTTTTCTAAAACATACACTAATATACAATAAATTATAACCGACATGAAACAAAGAAATACGACAAGATATTTTCTTCTTGGTGTCTTGATTAATCCCACGTTGTTTCCCTGAAACATAAATCAGACAATAAATAAAATTGTATGAAATATATCTCTAAGAGCGATCAAGATGGAATCCGTGTACCATTTCCAATTCCATTCTTCGATGATTATATGTATATTCTGTAACAAAAACTTGTTCAAAGGATTAAAAGCTGAAATGAAAGTGTATTAATGAACACAGAAAAAAATAATTATGTACCGTCAAGATAGACTCATAGTAATCGATCATAGTAAAAATGAATGAAATTAATATTTTAACTAAAGCTTTCACGAGTAAAAATTTATATTAAAAGTTTAAAAACATAAATATTACGTGAAATTGAATGAAAAGTTAAATTCGTCCCAGTGTTAAGATAAATAAGAAATAGATTGAAAATTTTATTCATTTGTTACCGTAGATTTTATTTTTCAAGAAAAAAATTTTCAAGACGTATACATTGCAATAATTATATTTTACTGTATTCAAAACTAAATTACGTTCATACAGAAATTAGCAATAACCAACGAAAATGTCGATTCTACGCGGTAATTAATTCTCAATATGAAATATCGAATTGCAATTTGCATACCCTTTTTATGCAAGCATTCTATTTTCCATCGATTAAAACAATGATCGCGAACAAACTTTGATTTATGCAAAGAATACAGAATATTTATAAAAAATTCGCTATTTATAAATAACAATTGGATCGCAAACGTTATTATATCCCGTAAAAATTACCAACTCTAAGAATGAATAATTAGTGATATACATATCTATATAGCAATCATAAATTCAATCTACAATAAAATTAATCATAATATAGAATTTTTAAATGCATCAGAAATCTGTGATTAAAATACATTCCCATATATTACAGATTTTAACACGTTACGAAGAATAAAACAATTGGTCTATTCACAGCAGTACTTTCAAGCAGTATTTCTTTTGAGAATGAATTCATAATTGGAATAAACGTCCACTCGTGTTAAATTCAAACAACCCGTGAGTGGACCACTCTTTCTTTCGCAACGCTAATTTATAAAATAAAAAACTATACGCGAATGGTGCTTGTTATTCGTAAAATGAACCACGCAGGGTTCCTTTATTAATTAAATCGCGTGCACCTATATTCAATCATGCGCAACACTAATTTTAATAACGACGTTGAGCCATTCGAGGCTTTGCAGTATCTCAGCTTGCTTCTAGATGATCCTGGTGCAGTGAGCAGCGTTTTGGCCAGCTTTTGGGCATTGAATCGCAACTCTAATTAATAAAAAACGCGACAAGTCAAGATCGCAACGCTAATTTATAATAGAAAAATTCCAAACGCGATTTCTAACAATAAAAGCAACCGCGAATGATGATTATTCGCAACGCTACCCTGAAAAGTAAACGCGAAAAATAGTAATTCGCAACGCTAACAGCAAACCGATCGGTACGTTCGCAACGCTATTCTTAAATAACGATAAAAGCAATCGCGTATGGAATTCGCCACGCTACCCTGAAAAGGAAACGCGAAAAATAGGAATTCGCAACTCTACGAGCAAACGCGATTATTGTATATTCGCGACTCTATCTTTAATGGAAATACATTTATGTTTCGCAACGCTAATGCAAATCGCGTTGCCCAAAAACGCTGGATCAGGTGCTGGCGACTTTGGTTGTAACTAGAAACATACATGCACAAAATAATCTAACTACATCAAGCTACTTCAAACTACGATAGAGTGGCACATATGGGGATGAAGTTAGACGTTTTAAATATCGCAACACTACGGGGCAACAACGCGATAAATCAACAATCGCAACGCTAATTTATAATAGAAAAAATTCCAAACGCGACTTGAAAGAATAAAAGCAACCCGCGAATGGTAATTATTCGCAACACTACCCTGAAAAGCAAACGCGAAAAATAGTGATTCGTAACTCTACGAGCAATCGCGTTTACTAAAAATTCGCAACGCTATTTTTAAAGCAAACGCCCGGTTCCTAGGTTTGCGTAAAGACAATCGCGAATCGTATTTATTCGCAACACTGATATATCAACGCGATAAATATTTGTTCGCAACTCTACGAGCAAACGCGAACATTGTATATTATTCGCAACTCTAACTTTAATCAGGGGCTATTGGTACATGTGCATAGACATGTACTGGCCACAAAATAAACTAACTACTACTAGTACTACAATTGGGGTAGAATTTGGGCATTGAAAATATCGCAACGCTAAATAAAAAATCGCACGATTGATCAAGATCGCAACGCTAATTTATAACGTGAAAATTACAAACGCGGTTGACATCCATTATTATATATATAAAAGAGTAAAAAAGCAACGCGAATCGTGATTGTTCGCAACACTACCCTGAAAAGCAAACGCGAAAAATGGTAATTCGCAACTCTACGAGCAATCGCGTTTATCAATAATTCGCAACGCTATTTTTAAGCAAACATTCGGTACCTAAGTTTGCAAAAAAGCAATCGCGTATCGTGTCAAGGCGCAACACTACCCTGAAAAGGAAACGCGAAAAACAGTGATTCGCAACTCTACAAGCAAACGCGATTATTGGATATTCGCAACTCTATGTATATCATAACCGCGAGTTATGGGGAGGGATGGCTGGCATGTATGGTGCAATCATGTACCATCAGGTACATGCATACGTGAGCCAGTCAGAAAAATAAACTAACTACAACTACGGACGAGTTAAGTGACAAAGTAGTAAGAGGAATGACTTTCCATTCTCATCCGAGGATGAAAATGAAAAGCCATTTGTTGTAGCCCACTCTTGAGACAGTTTGTCAGGGCCTCTTCGGCTCATATAGAGCCTTTTCTTTCTTCGGCGGTCCTGCCGATGCCTGAAACTTACGAAAGACCGGGCTCGAGATTTCGTGCAATACGTAGTCTTCCAACAATATACGAATTGTTGCAAGAGCATACGTGGTCATCTCGAGCGGGACGAACGTTTCGAAAGGGACCTGATCACGACCGCGAGCGCGAGAGAGCGACTTTAAGAGTCGCGCGATTCGAGGAGTCGAAAATAAAGCCGAAACAAACAGCACAAGTGCACCGTTTGAATCAGCAACATTTCTACTCTCGAAATCGTAACTACAGGAACAGAACTGCCACGCGAAAACGCGCCTACCCGAATTACTAATGTGGACAGTCCTGCCCTGACCCTACCTACTTAGGTTTAAACACACACACCAGAGAATAAGTTACCTACCTACCTAACCCTATATTTAAAAAAATGCAAAACTCAATCAAACAAACACAAACACTCCACGGTTCTCATTCTGAATGTCCGGGCGCGACCTAAACTAGAGAGGACTCCCCGGGGTTCCTCCGACACCCGGACACGACCTCATTCATACTCTAATTGTGTACGTACCAGTTTTTGTAGTGGACTGACAAAGCTAGTGCCCATTGCGTACTTTTATTATTTATGTAAAACATTTTAATATATCTGATATAGTCTTTATTAAAATATACTCTATACATATATGATTATATAAGATTGAAAAGTTAATTCATTATGCATTTTACAATATCATTGACGTATATGCAATACGAGCAATTGCCAAGTAAATAATAACTATAAGTTTAATATTATTATTACGATTGTTATAAATCTAATATAAAAAAATTCTGTATCTCAATTGTAATAAACTTTTGAAACGATGCACTTCCACATCCTAACCACAAACACACATATGTGGACAGTACATCGTGCAAGATACACTAGCATTGTCAGTCGCACGGATAAATTCTTATTATAAATGTTACAAACTAAGTCATCGTGCCCCGTTGCCTTTGCTCGTGCAAATAACACTTGGGCATGTGCACGAACGTAGGCAACGAACACGGAAAAGTATCCTGAAAATCCTGACTAGAAAAACTGGTTATTAGTAATTAACTAAACGGTATCTATTCTCAATTAAAATGACTCGACTTGTTATATGTAATATATCAACAACAGAGTACGTTAATATCGAAAGATATTATTATTCAAGACAAATTTGTAACTGAAATTTAATTGTTCAAAATGGAAGACTTTAATAAAGATATCGTAATAAAATAATTTACATTGCAAATTGAAATAAGTTTGTTAAATTATTATTCAAAATATTCAATTATCTCTGGTCGATTCTGTCGTCAAAGTAAATTTTTTAAAAGATGAAACTAACATGCATGTTCCTTTGAGTTGAGAAACGACCAGTCGCGAAACGCCTTCTTGCACGTGAAATACATCATATGATGTATTAATCGATGAAACGAATATTTAATAATTATGTTAATGTTGTAAGATATTCTACTGGATCATATGATCGATATAATGTTTTCGCATTATATTAATTCGTATTCTACTCAATTATATAATTCATATGAAGTTGTGTAACATTTATTGGTAACATTAAAAAACGCGAGTGCAAGAAGACCCTAGCCTGCACTAAAAAAATATAACTCATGGGTATTTTTCATACCCGCGGTCACTTAACTCGTCAAAAATACCAAGTATACAACTGGTCACCCGTGTTGATTCGGATCTTTCATCCTACAACATGGTTGGGGACCAGAGGAACACAAATAGCATGCGACTCACCAATGATGAACTTGTGCCTTTGGGATGACTGCATAATGATGCTGCTGCTGCCCGGTGGAAGTCATCAAAGCCCCCTGCATGCTCCTGCTATAAAGAATAAGAAAGCAATTATAATCTATTGTTAAAATTATAGAAATTTTTAATTAATAAATTTCAAAGTATAAATTTATACTTACGTTGTTCGCTCGTGGTCCACCGCCCGATACCCCCCGGGTACTGCTGCTGGTTACCAGGATCATGTTCAGAAACTGTAAGAAAACTGTAAGAAAACAATTAGAATCTATTGTCAAAACTGTAGAGATTCTTAATTAAAAATTTATAAGTATAAATTTATACTTACATTGTTTGCTCGTGGAGCATCGCCAAATAATCCTCTTCCGTGATGCACTGATTCTAATTCCGGTAACGAGGAGTTTAAATGTCAAATTGAAAAAATAATTAATATGATTGGAAAGTATTAAATTAGATTACCGCGACCGAGGATTGAAATCGGCGAACAAATGACTCTATTATCGCGATTCAGAAAACAGAAAGAGCCCACGATGCTCTGTAAATAATTTAATACCGCGTAAGAAACACTGCTTCTATTCTCGCGTTTGCCTAACATCGTTAACGATAACGTACTCGGGGTCACTTTGCCCCGAGAAACAAACTTGTTGCTACGTACGATCACTGAATCTACCGGCCGCATTGCGCGCGGCCAACAAATTTCCTGGAAAGAAAAGGACAGGATACAAGAAACACAACAAGCACATCTGTGCTTTGCCTATCGATTTTTGTTTTTCTTCTAACTAGAGTCCTCAACGAAAATACTGCTTTACTTAGTACTGTTGTATACATAGTTTGTCCTGTACAAGATCAATGCCACGAAGGCGAACTATTCTCAATCAATGAGAATTTCAACGATAAAATATTATCTACGAAAATAATTACGTACAAGTAATTATTCAATTTATAAATATTATATCACCAAGTTTCATAGTTAGAGTTGTAAGCATGATTATGTTTACTTTCTCGAACGTTAGAATATCCCGTAATTTTTATAAATATTCCGAAATTTGCAAGAATTAAAGTTCGTTGGTTATTTGTGCTCGAATAGCATATTTCAACGCCGAAGTTACTACATTTTCTTAAACTTGCATCGAAATATGTATGCAAATTGCAATTACAACAATTCATAAAGAGATATAAACGATCAATTGAATAAATAATAGTCGGAAATATTTAATCGCGATCAGAATACAGTCTAATATAAACTATTGCAATTTATCGTTGATATCTACCGACGCCATTTTTGTGTACTTCGATATTATATCGAAGTGGATAAAAGGTTTGTCAAAGATTTTCATAATTTACCTTAACAATGGCCGATTATAAAATTATGATCATGCTCGCAACGAATGACACAATAAAGAGATACAAGTATATAAATATCGATATGGATGTTAATTTTGGTTACAATTGTTTAGAAGTTACCAATACTCCCTCCAAAATTTTTCGACTCGTCTGCCATCTGTTATGGTGTCGCTTACGCACCAATGAAACTCCATGGCGTCGAATTTCAATCAGAGACTGCAACAGAAACGAAATAACGATGCATTAAAGTATTGCAAGAGATCGTGGAAGGATAAACAGGTTAGAAATACGCACCTCGGTCGCGAAACGCCGATACGTCTCGACACGTCTTGCTATGTTTATTTTCAAAGTACGAATGATGGCCGTCCTCTGTGCTCGGCAACGCTCGCGAATTAGGTGGCGGGAAGGGGGAAGCTCCGATGTCTCGCGAAGCTTGTTTACGAACCCGAGGGATACCTCGGATAGAAACCGCGGATAGACTGATTTTTAGTAAATTATTTACAACTTTAACTAGTCAAGGAATCGCGAACAATTCGTACTTTTCAATTGGTATGCATTTACACGCACTAGCTGCTGCCTATCACACTAATTCAGTTAGTTTCTCAACTGACCGTTATCCATAAGAAGAGGCCGCTAAAATCACCTCCGAATTTTCAGGTCGGTATGGCAGTCAGATTTGGCCACGAAAGTCCATAAGGTGAAAGGTGTATCACCACAGACGAGGTATATGAATAGACCTTTCACCTAATGTAATTTTACGGCCCGAGTTTCTGGGGTCCCGGGACCCCATTACCATTTTTGTGTCACTCGCAACGTTACCAACAGATTCAGAAATGAATTTTAATCCCTTTCATAGCCAACTCACATGGATTTACGCAAAACTACAGCTGTTTGCCTATCAATACTAATTCAGTGAATAATTTCTCAACTGACCGCCATCCATGAGAAGAGGACGCTGAAATCACCTCCGAATTTTTCGCTCGGTATGACAATTGTTCGAACTGACGTACAAAAAGACAAAAATTAACGAGATACACTCTTCCAAAATGGAACAAAATGTTAAAAAGATCATGCATCAAATTGTAAGGGAATCCTCGTAAGAAGGCTTTAATCTTCGTAATGGTTTTAATGGGTCGATGATCAACAATGACTAGTTTATGGTCACTGGTGGTCAACAGTGAGGTGGGCATCAAGGTCAGCGGTCCAGTGAAGATCCAGAAATGGTCAAGAGGTGGGACCGATCGAAATAGTTTCTTTGTAGACGAGACAGTCTTACCTGTTATCTTCAACTTTGGCTCTGACTGGTCTCCCCACCCTTTCATCACCTTAGTCATATAAGCAGGGTCACTGCGAAGATTTCTTCAGTCGCGTCGCGAATTCGGGAGTGGGCAAATAGCCAAAAGCGAACCGGGGACCGCTGCTGACCCTTGCTGGCCGTTGCTGACCACTACTGGCCAGCGCTGACCACAGCTGACCATGGCTGACCAATACCGACCACTACTGACCAGTGCTGATTCGCGTTCCTGCCACTACTGACCACTACTGACCAGTGCCGGACGGTGATGACCAACGGTAAGAACTGTTTAAAAATTCTCTCCCCTCTTCTATTCTATCATTTGATGCCAATTTTGCTTCAATGAACTGATTTTGCCTTGTTTATCTAACCGATGTTGCTATAATATGAATGTTTTCTTACTTTACAGCTGGCCCTTATGGTAACTAGCCTATGTACTGACAACAAGTAGTAAGTCCACTCCATTTATTTATATTTTATTATTTTTATTTGTTTGATGTGAATTCGGTTATTATGGATGTTCCTTTCCTCTGTTTCGATTTTGACATTGTCTGTCGAATTTATGTTACTGCTTTGATACGTGTAATATTCCAGGATATAATAATGTAATATTCTTCTTCTTCTTCTTCTTTGTGTTTTTTACGCCGCGTCGACTGCGAGGTCATTGTTTTCAATCGTATACTATATTTGTTTCTATACGATTTCCTGAATTTCTATTTTTACGTTCTTGCTCGAATTCTCGTAATATTCTGCGGAGGTACTTTCTTTGATTCTTCCATTTCGTTTGATCGTTTGGTGTTGATTCAATTTGGTGTCTCGATCCAAGTTCCTATCGTTGTTACGAATGGTCGTTTCGAGTTGTACCACATTGCGTCGATGTATATACTGTATTCGTTTCGATGATACCGATCATTAGAAGAATGTTCGTTTTGATACGTAAAACATGGTGTCGATGGATATGCCATATTTGTTTCGATGGCACTGATTAATATAAGATTTCTATTTGTACGTTTAGCCCCTTTAGCTAGGTGATAGATTATTTTTAAGTGTTTATTAAATTTCCTACCATGTCTCACTAATATAAATATTAGTTTTGATTTCAGTTTAAATTTGGATTGATCGCAAGGACACCGAGGGAGAACGCCGCGCCCGCCGAGGGACTTTTAATTCCGAGTTGATTAGTCTTAAGCTTCGTCGCGAGTATTAAAATTAAAGTCGAAGCCTTCTTTATTATACGTGTCTCCGTGTCCTACCAAGCAATTATTCAATAAGTAGATTGTGTCTCTCGCTCGTTCCCTCGTTCCTAGCTTCGGTCACCGCTGTTTCATCGATCGAAACATGTGATCGGCCGTGTAGCTGGCCCGACAGATCTAACCGCCTTCCCTTGGTAGCTCGATCCAGGGAAAATGGTACTCTGCTGGAAGGTGTGGAGTATCCGTATCCTGCGGAAACGCATACCTTCCAGCGGAAGTCGACACTGAAACAGAGGTACTCTCTCTTTGTCAGACAACTTGAGTCGGGTCCTTCGGGCTCCCGGCGGGTTGCGTTGGAGCAATGGAGACCTTAGATTCGGAGTCGCAGCCGTCCGTTATCCTGTAGAGATCTAGTTAGCAAGGGCAGTAGGTTCGATCCTCGGATCCGCTGCACGGTTCAGCTTCGCGTCGCGTCGTGTCGCGTCGCGTGTCCCTCAAATTAACTTCGTCCCTCTTTTTAACCAAATAATTGCTTGGTACATCCAAGGAACTTTGTTTCCTTCTATCGTCCGAATTTTAGTTTCAACTTGACCAGACTTGAGCTTCGACGTTAATTTTAAGTCCCTATCGTACGCGTCTCCCAATATTTCCAAGTAATTATTTAACAAGTAGCTTCTCTCGACTCGTTCTCTGGTTCCTAGCTTCGATCACCGCTGTTTCATCGATCGAAACATGTGATCGGCCGTCCAGTTTGTCCGAAAGATCTAGTCGCCTACCCATGATAGATCGATTGCTAGAAATAGGAATCAATCTACCAAGGGCAGTGTTGATTCGATCCGAAGATCTGCTGCACGGTTCAGCATCGCGTCGCGTCGCGTCGCGTATCCCATAATTTAGCTTCACCCCTTTTCAAACGAAATAATTACTTGGTACAACTAAACTAGAAGATCGAAGGAACATTGCTTCCTTCTATCTCTCTAGTTTAGTAATCCAGCTAAGCTTAGCTAAAAGGGAGATCGATGGAACTTTGATTCCATCTATCTCCCTTCGGGTCTCCACTCGCAGCAACCTCCACGTGGTGAGACCTGGGTCATATTATTTAGTATGTAATTAATACAATTATTAATTACATAGGAAATAATATGAGCTAATGGCTGCGTTCTTCTTATAGTTCCACATACCTTGTTCGTCCTGGTGTGCGGTCTAATAACACTGATTTCGAGTCGCAAATACGTTTTTGCCGAGTTAGTTTTTAAATAAATAATATATTACAATTTACAATAAAAAATAAAGGATTTGCGGTGTATTTATCAATGAGATCCTTACGTATTTTAATAATTTTGAAATCTTTAAATAATCTCGATCGATTGGTTACCCCAATGAAATTAATCGATCGATGCTCAATTCTGGACCATACACTTCCTCTTGTGTTAATTTCTAAATCTGTTGATAACGTTGCGAGTGATACGAAAATGGTAATGGGGTCCCGGGACCCCAGAAACTCCGGCCGAAAAATTACATTAGGTGAAAGGTCTATTCATATACCTCGTCTGTGCTCTGAGATTCTGCAGCCCTATTATCATTTCGACGTCGCCCGTAACATTACCAACAAGCCATAGAAAACGACCATGGCGCTTCTTATGGTAAGAAATGAAATTACAAGAATTCTTTCGCTTCTCAACGGAATGAAACAAGACAGGCTGTGGAGAATCACAGCTGATTCCTGGACCCTACCCTGAAAATCGAACGCAAAAAAAATAATCGCAACACTAAAGACAATCGCGATCAAATTTATATTATTTACAACTTGCAACGCGATCAATATTCGTATTTCGCAACGCTACTGCAAACCGCGATTAATGTTTACACGCAACTCTACCCTGGAAAAACAAACGCGAAAATTGTCATTATTCGCAACTCTAAAGTTAACTAGAAAATTAATTCGAACACTAATGCAAATCGCGATTTACTCCAAGATACTGATTGTTGTGATATAAGTACCATCTGAAAAACAAACTACAACTAACTACTACAACTACAGACAAATACAGTGACAAAGTAGTAACAGAGAATGACTTTCCATCCTCATCCGAAGATGAAGATGAAGAGTCATTTGTTGTAGCCCACTCTTGAAACAATTTGTCAGGGCCTCTTCGACTCCGCAGAGCCTTTTCTCTCTTCGGCGGTCCTGCCGAAGCCTGAAACTTAATACTAGGCTCGAGATTCCGTGCAACATACAGTTCTTCGTCGATTCTAAGAATCGTTATCGGTACAGATGTAATGAAACTCGAGCGGGACGAGCGTTTCGGGGAACCTACCGCGACAGAGAACGCGATCGCGAAGAGCGACTGTAAAAGCCGCGCGATTCCAAGACTCGAAACTAAAACCAAAACAAACGGAACAATCCGTTTGGATCGGCTAACGTTTCGACTCCTCAAATCGAACTACAGGCACAGGACCTGTACAGTCCTGCCCTGACCCTACCTACTTACAACTAATACACATACCAGAAACCAAGTTACCTACCTACCTAACCCTGTATTTAAAAAATTGCAAAACTCATTCTCGCAACCAAACACTCCACGGTTCTCACACATAATGTCCGGGTGCAAAAGCCTACACTAGAGAGGATTCCCCGGGGTTCCTCCGACACCCGAACATTGTAACACATTCATACTCTAAGGTACGTACCAATTTCCTGAAATCAACTGACAAAGCCAAGTGGCCATTGCGTATTTATATTATACGTATTACGTTATTTTCATCTAGCAGAATTTTTGATAAAATATGTTATTGTATAAATGATCGCAATCGACTTTCATTCTGTTATTCAAGATTAAGAATGTAAATGCCGTATTTCGATTTGATTAAATATTTCATACTATTATCTTTGTCTATGTAAAAAATATGTAAACAGTGAAATAGAATTTTTATTGTCAATTATTATGAATTTTTAAAACGACGCAATTACACAGCCTAACCACAAACACACACATGTGTAAACTGCGTCGTGCACGACACACTAGCGCAATGTCAGTCGCACATATATGTACATTATTAGAAATTTTTATGAACTAAATCATCGTGCCCATTACCTTCGCTCACGCAAGTAGCACCTGGGCACTTGGGAGAGTTTAGGCAATGAACACGGAAAGATAACCTGAAAATCCTCAACTAAAAAAATAATTATAGTGAATACTAACGAATAACGAAATAGTATTTATTTATTTCTATTTCTGATAAATGAGGAACAAACGTTTAATATACATTAATAATGAAAAATATTATTACTAATGAAAATTATTCTGATTAAAACTGAATTATTTAAGAGAAAATACTTTGATCAAGACTTTACGATAAAATAATTTACTTTGAAAATTGACGATAAATTATTGAAGCAAATTAATTAAAATATTCAACCCTCGGGCAATTCTGTCATCAAAGCATATTTTTTAAAGATGAGAATAGTACATAATGCCTGACTCAAGAATTTATCCGTCGCGAAATGTTTTCTTGTGCATAAATTGAAACATATTTTTCAATATGTAAGGAAAGGCTTTGACACAAAGTTATTAAATTATATTTACATGCAAGACACGAGCAATATAAAAAAACAATCAATATTCAAAATTATATATTCAATAATCATTCTATAGTATATGAAATTAATTTAATACAATAATTTATCATACTATGGAACATCCATTTGTCCAATTAAAAATCGCGGAGCACAAGAAAACGCTAGCCTACACTAAAAAAAATATAACAGTACATGTTACTACTCACGGGTATGATTCATACCCGTGGTCACTGTATTTGTCAAAGATTGCACGTATACAACTCGTCATCCGCGTCGATTCGGACCTTTTTGTCCTACGACGTGATTGGGGACCAGAGGAATAAAAATTGGCATGCAACTCACCAATTGTAGAATGCAAGTATGTACCAGCACGACGATGTTGGCTAGTAGGAGTCATCAGCGAAGTCATCAGCGAAGTCATCACCGAAATCAGCAACGTAGTCAGCAGCGAAGTCATTCAAGAGGTTCCTGGATCCATAAGTAGGTCTATGTATATGTTGATGGGATGTTAGGATCCTGTAAAAAGAAACAGCAAATATAACACTGCATTTCTTAACTTGTAGAGATTTTAATTTTAATAAAAAAATGTCTACTAATATTGACAATTTAATGTAGCAACATTTCAAAGAGAGAATTTTTTTCTAAACGTACTCGGAACAAAGTACAAAGATACTTACATTTTTTGCTCGTGGGCATCGCCAAATACTCCTGTTCAGTGACGCACTGACTCGAACTTCGCGTGTTCCTTAAATCGAAACGATAATTTACTGGAAGCCAATGTGCTTCGAAAAACAAGAAACTCTAAACGACGCAAGCACTGAATTTACTGACCGCATTGCGCGCGGTCATCAAAATTTCTGAAAGAAAAAATTAAAATTTGGGATTAGAAATAAAAAATAATTTAGTAAACGCACAGATCTGTCTGTCTATCGATTTAGTATTAAATTTCATCGATAAAAACACAAAAATTGATAAATATATATAGGTACATACTCACTTGTGATAATGAAGTTGAGTTTACCAATATTGAATTTCGTATTGTCCAGATTTCCGATTTCCAAGCATCAATGGCGTCCGTCCATGGCATGGCGGTAGCGTTCCCTCCAGCCGAATTGCAGCAAAGTCTGTAACAGAAATAAAACAAAAATTACGATCCGATGCGTTAAAATAAATGCATCCAGAACTTAATTAAAGATCGACTGAACCCGAAATATGGTCTATGAATCGGTAATTACGTTTGCAGATATCATAATTGACGTCGATTAGACATGTAAGAAAATGCACGAAACTGACTCGACTTTTTTCGCGATTCCGGCAGAATTTCTAGTTGATACGTGTTAATATTGCATGAAAACACCAACAAAGATTAACGAAGAGTACTACGAACGATTTGGGACATTCAGATGACAATAATTAAAATGTACGTACCTAATTAGACGCGAAACTGTCGACGCACTTATCACCCCACTTTCCAGGCGATGAATGACGAACAGGATCGGACACGTCTGGCGCGCGAGGAGTGGGGAGTGGGGAGTGGGTTGAGGGATGAGGGTGTCACGTACTCCGTCTCGATTCTCGATGTACTTCGAAGGAAAGATTAAGCCTTATATTCTGAATAACTGAAAATAAATAAAATAGATATAAATATAAATATAAATATAAATAAAATAAATACAAAAAGATACGAAACAAACAATTAATTACTTAATTGACTTTATACTCTTGTGACGTCAGAATGCAAGCCGCTCATTGGCTGTACTTGAACATTGAATATCGACCTGTTATTGGATGCACAAGTTACTAGATCGATTCAAATACGTGTATATTAATTCTAATCATAGAAACATATGTGTTAATACTAGATTTCAACCTAAATTTCAATCAGTTTCTTATATAAATGTTCCTTTTGTGTATGGTATACTATGTTCTAAAGTTATTTGTCTCAATTTTCACTAGATCTACTTAAAAGCCTATCGTGATTCTGTAACGATACCATTGGGTAATCTGTTGTGCGGGCAGATGTCAGCAGCAATAATTTTTTCGTGACTCACGGATTGACGACACAGACAATGGATCGTGTAGACGTGTAAAAACACAGTTTCCCGTGCCACGCGACCAGAGAGTCACGAGCCCAGCTGCTTGAAGGTGAAGTCGAGAGGCCGGCGACCAAAGATATAAACACGGACAGATCGAGTTTCCAAAGCACAAGCGTCTCCAAACACTGACCCTGGTTAGCAAATGCTAGCAATGGTAGGAATAAAATTACTTTTAAGAAATATTTTAGAATAGACAAGAAGTAGGTACAGACGAGTAATAGATTAGAATAGTCATCTAGTCAACCATTGTGAATATTAATGCTTCGTGTATTCCATACATAAACTACAAAATTTTCATGAAAAGCATTGATTAATTTTTAGATCAAACATTAACATATTTACATGTTATTAAGTAGACATTTCGATCAATTTAACTACCCATGAATATAATAATACATCGATATGTCATTTTTAAGAGACACTATCGAATTTATCGAATGTATCGATGTTCAAGCAGAGCCAATGAGCAGCTTGCATTATGACGTCACAAGAATATCACGTCAATTAAGTAATTAATTGTTTCTCTGATATCTTTTTGTATTTATTTTACAGCCACAAATCCTAAATATGTATATCATCAATGTTATTCGAAATATAAGGCTTAATCTTTCCTTCGAAGTACATCGAGAATCGAGATGGAGTACGTGACTCTCTCACCCCACCCCCCACTCCTGACGCGGTGGGCATGTCCGATCCTGTTCGTCATTCTTCGGCCTGAAAGTGGGGTGATAAGTGCCAGTGGACAGTATCGCGTCTAATTAGGTACGTAATTTTTAATTATTGTCATTTGAATGTCCCGAATCGTTCGTAGTATGTACTCCCCGTTAATCTTTGTTGGTGTTTTCATGCAATATTAACACGTATCAACTAGAAATTCTGCCGGAATCGCGAAAAAAGTCGAGTCAGTTTCGTGCATTTTCTTACATGTCTAATCGACGTCAATTATGATATCTGCAAACGTAATTATCTATTCATAGACCATATTTCGGGTACAGTCGATCTTTAATTGAGGTCTGGATGAATTTATTTTAACGAATCGGATCGTAATTTTTGTTTTATTTCTGTTACAGACTTTGCTGCAATTCGACTGGAGGGAACGCTACCGCCATGCCATGGACGGACGCCATTGATGCTTGGAAATCGCAAATGGAGACAATACGAATTTCAATATTGGTAAACTCAACTTCATTATCACAAGTGAGTATGTACCTATATATTTATCAGTTTCTGTGTTTTTAAAGATGAAATTTAATACTAAATCGATAAATAGACAGATCTGTGCGTTTACTAAATTATTTTTTATTTCTAATACCAAATTTTAATTTTTTCTTTTAGAAATTTTGATGACCGCGCGCAATGCGGTCAGTAAATTCAGTGCTTGCGTCGTTTAGAGTTTCTTGTTTTTCGAAGCACATTGGCTTCCAGTAAATTATCGTTTCGATTTAAGGAACACGCGAAGTTCGAGTCAGTGCGTCACTGAACAGGAGTATTTGGCGATGCCCACGAGCAAAAAATGTAAGTATCTTTGTACTTTGTTCCGAGTACGTTTAGAAAAAAATTCGTTCTTTGAAATGTTGCTACATTAAATTGTCAATATTAGTAGACATTTTTTTATTAAAATTAAAATCTCTACAAGTTAAGAAATGGAGTGTTATATTTGCTGTTTCTTTTTACAGGATCCTAACATCCCATCAACATATACATAGACCTACTTAAGAATCCAGGAACCTCTTGGATGACTTCGCTGCTGACTACGTTGCTGATTTCGGTGATGACTTCGCTGATGACTCCTACTAGCCAACGTCGTCGTGCTGGTGGTTGCATTCTACAATTGGTGAGTCGCATGCCAATTTTTATTCCTCTGGTCCCCAATCACGTCGTAGGACAAAAAGGTCCGAATCGACGCGGATGACGAGTTGTATACGTGCAATCTTTGACAAATACAGTGACCACGGGTATGAATCATACCCGTGAGTAGTAACATGTACTGTTATATTTTTTTTAGTGTAGGCTAGCGTTTTCTTGTGCTCCGCGATTTTTAATTGGACAAATGGATGTTCCATAGTATGATAAATTATTGTATTAAATTAATTTCATTTACTATAGAATGATTATTGAATATATAATTTTGAATATTGGTTGTATTTTTTTATATTGCTCGTGTCTTGCATGTAAATATAATTTAATAACTTTGTGTCAAAGCCTTTCCTTACATATTGAAAAATATGTTTCAATTTATGCACAAGAAAACATTTCGCGACGGATAAATTCTTGAGTCAGGCATTATGTACTATTCTCATCTTTAAAAAATATGCTTTGATGACAGAATTGCCCGAGGGTTGAATATTTTAATTAATTTGCTTCAATAATTTATCGTCAATTTTCAAAGTAAATTATTTTATCGTAAAGTCTTGATCAAAGTATTTTCTCTTAAATAATTCAGTTTTAATCAGAATAATTTTCATTAGTAATAATATTTTTCATTATTAATGTATATTAAACGTTTGTTCCTCATTTATCAGAAATAGAAATAAATAAATACTATTTCGTTATTCGTTAGTATTCACTATAATTATTTTTTTAGTTGAGGATTTTCAGGTTATCTTTCCGTGTTCATTGCCTAAACTCTCCCAAGTGCCCAGGTGCTACTTGCGTGAGCGAAGGTAATGGGCACGATGATTTAGTTCATAAAAATTTCTAATAATGTACATATATGTGCGACTGACATTGCGCTAGTGTGTCGTGCACGACGCAGTTTACACATGTGTGTGTTTGTGGTTAGGCTGTGTAATTGCGTCGTTTTAAAAATTCATAATAATTGACAATAAAAATTCTATTTCACTGTTTACATATTTTTTACATAGACAAAGATAATAGTATGAAATATTTAATCAAATCGAAATACGGCATTTACATTCTTAATCTTGAATAACAGAATGAAAGTCGATTGCGATCATTTATACAATAACATATTTTATCAAAAATTCTGCTAGATGAAAATAACGTAATACGTATAATATAAATACGCAATGGCCACTTGGCTTTGTCAGTTGATTTCAGGAAATTGGTACGTACCTTAGAGTATGAATGTGTTACAATGTTCGGGTGTCGGAGGAACCCCGGGGAATCCTCTCTAGTGTAGGCTTTTGCACCCGGACATTATGTGTGAGAACCGTGGAGTGTTTGGTTGCGAGAATGAGTTTTGCAATTTTTTAAATACAGGGTTAGGTAGGTAGGTAACTTGGTTTCTGGTATGTGTATTAGTTGTAAGTAGGTAGGGTCAGGGCAGGACTGTACAGGTCCTGTGCCTGTAGTTCGATTTGAGGAGTCGAAACGTTAGCCGATCCAAACGGATTGTTCCGTTTGTTTTGGTTTTAGTTTCGAGTCTTGGAATCGCGCGGCTTTTACAGTCGCTCTTCGCGATCGCGTTCTCTGTCGCGGTAGGTTCCCCGAAACGCTCGTCCCGCTCGAGTTTCATTACATCTGTACCGATAACGATTCTTAGAATCGACGAAGAACTGTATGTTGCACGGAATCTCGAGCCTAGTATTAAGTTTCAGGCTTCGGCAGGACCGCCGAAGAGAGAAAAGGCTCTGCGGAGTCGAAGAGGCCCTGACAAATTGTTTCAAGAGTGGGCTACAACAAATGACTCTTCATCTTCATCTTCGGATGAGGATGGAAAGTCATTCTCTGTTACTACTTTGTCACTGTATTTGTCTGTAGTTGTAGTAGTTAGTTGTAGTTTGTTTTTCAGATGGTACTTATATCACAACAATCAGTATCTTGGAGTAAATCGCGGTTTGCATTCGTGTTATAATTAATTTTATAGTAAATTTTAGAGTTGCGAATAATGACAATTTTCGCGTTTGTTTTTCCAGGGTAGAGTTGCGTGTAAACATTAATCTCGGTTTGCTGTAGCGTTGCGAAATACGAATATTAACCGCGTTGCAAGTTGTAAATAATATAAATTTGATAGCGATTGTCTTTAGTGTTGCGATTATTTTTTCGCGTTCGATTTTCAGGGTAGGGTCCAGGAATCAGCTGTGATTCTCCGCAGCCTGTCTTCTTTCATTCCGTTGGCAAGTGAAAGAATTTTTGTAATTTCATTTCTTACCATAAGAAGCGCCATGGTCGTTTTCTATGGCCTGTTGGTAATGTTGTGAGCGACTTCGAGATGATACTGGGACTCTAGTGCCTCAGAGAAATTGGCCTAAAAAGTACATTGGATGTATCGTTTAATTGTATGCCTCGTCAGTACTATTACCACAGACGAGGTATACGAGTAGACTTTTCATCTCATGGACTTTCGCGGCCCTACCTGACTGCCATACCGACCTAAAAATTCGGAGGTGATTTTAGCGGCCTCCACTCATGGATGGCGGTCAGTTGAGAAACTATTCACTGAATTAGGATTGATAGGCAGCCAGCTCTAGGGCGTGCGTAAATACATGTGAGTTGACTATGGAACGGATTAAAATTCATTATTGAATCTGTTGGTAACGTTGCGAATGACACGAAAATGGTAATGGGGTTTCGAGACCCCATAAAAATGGGTCAAAAAATACATTGGGTGAAAGATCCACTCGTATACCTCGTCTTTCGACTATACTTTAGAATCTTTGATGAATCAATGAGAATCAAAACTAACCTAGCGAAGAAACACTATGTTTATGATGATCTATGCAAAGCGGATCGCAGCCAATTTGCTAATATTATTTAGTTTTTAATTAATAATTGCATTACCCAGCTAAGAGTGATAGGATTATTAATTAAACGCTAAATAATATTACCCAGGTCTCACCACGTGGAGGTTGCTGCGAATGGAGACCCGAAGGGAGATAGATGGAATCAAGGTTCCATCGATCTCCCTTTTACATTCTTACAAGCTAGATTACTAAACCAGAGAGATAGAAGGAAGTAATGTTCCTTCGATCTTCTGGTTTAGTTGTACCAAGTAATTATTTCGTTTAAAAAGGGATGAAGCTATATTGCGGAATACGCGACGCGACGCGATACGACGCGAAGTCGATCAGCAGTGATCGACGCAAGGAACGAGATACGCGACACGCGAACCGAGTACCTGTTCAAAAAGCTCAGCTCCGTTGCCTCTTGGCAAGTCCAATCGAAGGGGAAGAGAACCGACGCACCCGACCCAGAGGTTCCCCATTTCTCCCACGCATCCTGTTGGGAGCCAGATGGACCCAACTCGAGACGGCTGACTGAGAGAGGGAGCGTGTGTCGGGGCTACCACAGACAGGAACAGTCCCTGATCCCCTCTGTGGCCGAAATACCCTTTCCTTTGGATCGTCTCGCCAGAGGACGGCAACTGACCCTTCGGACCAGCTAAACGGCCGATCGCTTGCTTTCTACATCAAAGCAGTGGTGACCGGAACGAGAAACGGGAGAACGGGTGAACGAGAAGCTAGTTGGTAAACAATTACTTGGCACATACGCAGACGCATACAAGGGAGTCGTCGATGCTTATATCTAATTTTACCAAGCAATTATTTTGTTCAAAAAGGTGTGAAGCTAAATTATGGGACACGCGACGCGACGCGACGCGATGCTGAACCGTGCAGCAAATCTTCGGCTCGAAGCAAGAAACGAGAGAACGAATGAACGGGAAGCTAAGTTAATAATTGCTTGGTATCGCGGTCTTAAAAATAAATTTAACCTGGAAATAAAAGTCCCTCGATGTCTTTGCGTTGTCGTCCCACGATGTCCCACGATAATAGAGGCCTGTAAGTAATCTGAAACGAACTAAAAAAGGCGTTAGTTAAACAATTAAATATAATGAATTGGTAAACACAAAGCCCCGAAATAAAATAAATGGACTCAGAGAAACCAGTGACGTAAAATAGACAAGGACGAAAGCACAATATACATATACAATAAGCAACATTTAAGACAAGAATGAAGTATGGGAAGAAACAAGGAGCCAGAAGTAAAATATGTGAGGAATCCAGAGAAATGAAAACGAGGCGAAACGATAGATTCAAGCCCAGCTGGTATTTGAATGTCGAAAGAGAAGTGAGAAATTGGAGATTGAGATATCACTCACCACTGTGTCGATAGTGGTCAATGAAACAGATTTGTACATGCAATGTAGAATGTGCATCGGACAAACCAAACAAGGAACAAGTATTGAAATATGGAAGGAGACCAAAGAAGTAAAAGCGAGATGAAACCCCACGTTCAAGCCCAACAGATGCTCGAAGGTCGAAAAAGAAATTAGAAAGTGGAGTGGTGGAACTCGCTCAGTACTGGTCACTAATGGTCAATATAGGTCAAGAAAGTTGACCAGTGCTCGACCAGTGGTCAGTAATGGTGAGTAAAGGTGGAGCGCGGACCCACGAGGGTCCGTCACGTCCGCCAGCCCAGAGAAAGAGTGAGAGAGTGCTCGCCGCCGGCAGGTAGCCTCAGGCAGAACAGTTAGAGGGGTGGGGATGACCGACCTTGGCGAGTTCACCAACCCATGAACGGTTAACCGTGCCTTTGACCGAAAAATGAATATTCTACGCAAAATGATATTAAAATAATTATTTATACAACCCACGGTATCGAGCATTATTTTAACTATTGCCTGATGTTAATTAATAATTATTGCAAACAATAGGTACGAAAATATGGACAAATTCGAGGAGACTGAAAGTTTCTTTGAATTTCTGTCGAGAACCAAGGTCGTACATCACGTATTCATTTCTTCGATCTTCTGTCCTTGACACGATACTTTCTTTTGTACTAGTTTTCATCTTTCATTTCTTATCAGTAAATTATACAGGATTCCAACGAAGATACGTAAACTGCATCACTAAAATCGCAAAAGAATATGTTGCAACAGCCAACAAAACACACATTAATGCACACGAAGAGAAGTTGTATATTTTGGATCTAAAATTTGGAAAATATTCAAGCTTCTAGGGGTTTAATTTCGAAACATGCCAGAACAATTGTTGTGTCGGCCAATTGGAATGTTTTAAAAATATTAAATTAATATTAATCGTTCTGGAAAAATTATTTTTGGTTGCGAGGGTTCATTAGAAACATAGATGCTTAAATATTTTCCAAATTTACGATCCAAAATACACAACTTCTCTTCGTGTGCATTAATGTGTGTTTTCTTGGGTGTTGCAACATATTGTTTTGCGATTTCAGTGATGCAGTTTACGTATCTTCGTTGGAATCCTGTATAATTTACTGATAAGAAATGAAAGATGAAAACTTGTACAAAAGAAAGTATCGTGTCAAGGACAGAAGATCGAAGAAATGAATACGTGATGTACGACCTTGGTTCTCGACAGAAATTCAAAGAAACTTTCAGTCTCCTCGAATTTGTCCATATTTTCGTACCTATTGTTTGCAATAATTATTAATTAACATCAGGCAATAGTTAAAATAATGCTCGATACCGTGGGTTGTATAAATAATTATTTTAATACCATTTTGCGTAGAATATTCATTTTTCGGTCAAAGGCACGGTTAACCGTTCATGGGTTGGTGAACTCGCCAAGGTCGGTCATCCCCACCCCTCTAACTGTTCTGCCTGAGGCTACCTGCCGGCGGCGAGCACTCTCTCACTCTTTCTCTGGGCTGGCGGACGTGACGGACCCTCGTGGGTCCGCGCTCCACCTTTACTCACCATTACTGACCACTGGTCGAGCACTGGTCAACTTTCTTGACCTATATTGACCATTAGTGACCAGTACTGAGCGAGTTCCACCACTCCACTTTCTAATTTCTTTTTCGACCTTCGAGCATCTGTTGGGCTTGAACGTGGGGTTTCATCTCGCTTTTACTTCTTTGGTCTCCTTCCATATTTCAATACTTGTTCCTTGTTTGGTTTGTCCGATGCACATTCTACATTGCATGTACAAATCTGTTTCATTGACCACTATCGACACAGTGGTGAGTGATATCTCAATCTCCAATTTCTCACTTCTCTTTCGACATTCAAATACCAGCTGGGCTTGAATCTATCGTTTCGCCTCGTTTTCATTTCTCTGGATTCCTCACATATTTTACTTCTGGCTCCTTGTTTCTTCCCATACTTCATTCTTGTCTTAAATGTTGCTTATTGTATATGTATATTGTGCTTTCGTCCTTGTCTATTTTACGTCACTGGTTTCTCTGAGTCCATTTATTTTATTTCGGGGCTTTGTGTTTACCAATTCATTATATTTAATTGTTTAACTAACGCCTTTTTTAGTTCGTTTCAGATTACTTACAGGCCTCTATTATCGTGGGACATCGTGGGACGACAACGCAAGGACATCGAGGGACTTTTATTTCCAGGTTAAATTTATTTTTAAGACCGCGATACCAAGCAATTATTAACTTAGCTTCCCGTTCATTCGTTCTCACGTTTCTTGCTTCGATCCGAAGATTTGCTGCACGGTTCAGCATCGCGTCGCGTCGCGTCGCGTGTCCCATAATTTAGCTTCACACCTTTTTGAACAAAATAATTGCTTGGTAAAATTAGATATAAGCATCGACGACTCCCTTGTATGCGTCTGCGTATGTGCCAAGTAATTGTTTACCAACTAGCTTCTCGTTCACCCGTTCTCCCGTTTCTCGTTCCGGTCACCACTGCTTTGATGTAGAAAGCAAGCGATCGGCCGTTTAGCTGGTCCGAAGGGTCAGTTGCCGTCCTCTGGCGAGACGATCCAAAGGAAAGGGTATTTCGGCCACAGAGGGGATCAGGGACTGTTCCTGTCTGTGGTAGCCCCGACACACGCTCCCTCTCTCAGTCAGCCATCTCGAGTTGGGTCCATCTGGCTCCCAACAGGATGCGTGGGAGAAATGGGGAACCTCTGGGTCAGGTGCGTCGGTTCTCTTCCCCTTCGATCGGACTTGCCAAGAGGCAACGGAGCTGAGCTTTTTGAACAGGTACTCGGTTCGCGTGTCGCGTATCTCGTTCCTTGCGTCGATCACTGCTGATCGACTTCGCGTCGTATCGCGTCGCGTCGCGTATTCCGCAATATAGCTTCATCCCTTTTTAAACGAAATAATTACTTGGTACAACTAAACCAGAAGATCGAAGGAACATTACTTCCTTCTATCTCTCTGGTTTAGTAATCTAGCTTGTAAGAATGTAAAAGGGAGATCGATGGAACCTTGATTCCATCTATCTCCCTTTGGGTCTCCATCCGCAGCAACCTCCACGTGGTGAGACCTGGGTAATATTATTTAGCGTTTAATTAATAATCCTATCACTCTTAGCTGGGTAATGCAATTATTAATTAAAATCTAAATAATATTAGCAAATTGGCTGCGATCCGCTTTGCATAGATCATCATAAACATAGTGTTTCTTCGCTAGGTTAGTTTTGATTCTCATTGATTCATCAAAGATTCTAAAGTATAGTCGAAAGACGAGGTATACGAGTGGATCTTTCACCCAATGTATTTTTTGACCCATTTTTATGGGGTCTCGAATCCCCATTACCATTTTCGTGTCATTCGCAACGTTACCAACAGATTCAGAAATGAATTTTAATCCGTTCCATAGTCAACTCACACGTATTTACGCACACACTAGAGCTGGCTGCCTATCAATACTAATTCAGTGAATAGTTTCTCAACTGACCGCCATCCATGAGAGGAGGCCGCTAAAATCACCTCCGAATTTTCAGGTCGGTATGGCAGTCAGATTGGGTCGCGAAACTCCATCAGGTGAAAAGGTCCGCTCGTATACCTCGTCTCTTCTTACACTTTATGGATTTTCGTGGGCCAATCTGACTGCCATACCGACCCGATAATTCAGAGGTGATTTTAACGTCCTCTTCTCATGGATGGCGGTCAGTTGAGAAACTATTCACTGAATTAGTGCGATGGGCAGCAGCTGTAATGCGTGAGGTAACTTTGGAAGGGATTGGAAAGGACAAACTAGTATTATCAGACGGCAGATCGGTGTCCGAAAGAAACTGCCCCTCCACTTAAACACATTAATGCATCGCCACATTGTATATGGTTCTGGTGCTTTGTATAGCTTCGAGAACTTGAGGAAGAAATAGATGATTCCAATGGTTTTCTGTAATAGTGAATGTATTTCATTGAAATTTATTTGTATAATAGAGCTCATGGATACCTAGAAAATAGTATCAAACCACATTTTCGTAGACTTTTAAAGAAAAATCGACAGGGACAAAAATTTGTCAAAATATTGCATTAACCATTGGTTATGGATAGAGAGTATCCAATGTATGAACGAACGTATAAAAAGCAGGAGTCTTGATTAGAATAGCGACGATAGGCGTTCCTAGTTTAAATCTAAATCTATTTCTACAAACGTAGCAAAGGATGTAATTTATAAATCACCTTTCTTTGTACTCGTTTTTTAATTAAGAATCTCTTCGTCTCTGAAAGCAATCTTGTATTGACGTTTGATGAAACGGTACGCTTCAATTATTACATTCGGTTTTGAATAATTAGTCGATAAGAAAAACGTAGGTTGCGTGCCGTAGGTCGCTCAGAAAGAAACGAAGTGGGACGGTATCCCTGTTTCCTTTTAATTTAGAACTTCTTTAGCCGAGACAATTAATCGAATTATTCTTGAATCACTTCTCTGTGCTGTATTCTGCTGTAAGAATAAAATTACTTAATTATTCGGTCCGATGTTAATGAGACAGAAAAAGTTCGTAAGGAATCGTAATGACTCGTGTACTTTTTTTCATGAAGTACTTGGTCACTGCGTTTTAAACGATGTTATCAATTTCATTTGGAACATGTAATAATTTAAAATATCGTTGTCAGTTACGTTCTAACGTTCTAAAAATATCACTGAAGCATTAAAACGGATAGCACACGATAGAACAAACATTAGTTTCTATGTGGAAACTATTCGTGTGGAAAATATTGACTATGTATAACTTTCGAATAATGGAGATTCGACTGTGCCTCTGTCAGTGTTTGTAGCGATATTACTTTAAAAATACATCGCACTTCCCTGCAAAAATTAGACATTAGTATGCTAATAACATGGACCGGGGAACGTGTCCCACGCGCGTTAGGTATTTGTTACGCATTGGAACACGCGTTTCGTAGGCAGATCTTTTCGCAGTTACGCAAACCTCTTGGTCGCCGACCCCACAATCGTGATTCCTACCGTTCACATTACATCGCAGCACGCACCATCAACAACAGCGTGAATTTCGGTGGACCCTTAGCTTTCATGCCTCGGAGAGCAAATTTCCCGTCCATTATCAAATTTAAAAACTTTTGTACAGAGCTGTGCGTAGGTATTTGGGCGCCTAAGATCCTACACCTTGTCTTAACTATTAACTTGTCTGGCTATCAGAAGTTCAATTTTTTCCAAGTATTCTAATTTCCATTCGGTTATCAGATACCTATATCTCCTATTGCAATTAACTTTTCCTATTTGGTTTAATTGCACTTGTTCTTGATTTTCCTTATCTCTGTTCACTAATTCCTTACCATTCGTGCTTTAGGTGCCTTCTTACCCTTAATCGACTATCGTACGTTGTATGTACGAAATATTCTACTCTTTTTTACCACTCTTTATATTAACAAATTCTTCCTTTAAATGAAAATTTTAATTCAAGAATCGTCACGAATTAGTTTTATGAAATATCTATTATTCGAATAAAATTGTATGCATTCCTGTTAAAACACAATAAGGTTAAACATTGTTAATCTTTTGCGAGTGCCATCCATTATTCATCTATAATAAATCGTTGTTACGGCTTTATGGCTGTTAAAACAATTGGAACGCGTATAGAATTCCAATAGCCTGAAGAGGGTTTCATTCACAAGGCCAAAACGTCCATTTATTATTAATAAATAAACCAATGGATCGCATCCCTGACCAACGATTAAACAACTTTTACCTTGATTTATCAAACTAATAAAACGTAACAAAAGAACAGGAACGCGCGCGTTTTACTATTGTTTAGAACACAATGGATTGTAGTCGCTGCGCTTAAAATGTTAAATATTGGGCAAAACGATGTAAATTGTGCCCGCGCGATCGGTCTTTCGAAAACGTCGACGGAAACGCGTGACACTTTCTGTCATAGGCAATGGCGAAGAAGAAATTCTCTCGCTCCGCCTCGAAATCGAACGAGGCAAATGATTGATCCCTTTTGTTACGAGGTTCTCTCGATAAAGTTCGATGGAAGAGTGCAAATAAAGCGCTCGGCATGCGTGCGCTCGCGCCTCCATTCCGTACTTCGGTAGTTAATTAATTTGTCTTTAAATTCAGCAAATTTGGTCGTTCGGTTCGAAGAAAACTAATCGAATGTAGTTTTGTCGTTTACGCGTCGAACGTGCTGTCAGTTACCGATTACAACGAACAACTAACTCCAATATGCAGACCATATATCGCCGAATTGCCTATTTCCTTCGTATGCTTGAACAATTTCGTGTGATTCGATCAAAACTTGCGCGCAAATTCCAGACATCCTTTTATAGTTTCCGGATCTGCATTCCAGCTTCCATTTTCATCACATTTTTCCAACTCGAACGCCTTAATACGCTGCCGAGGAAATCTCTCCATCCGTCGCGTCGATTCGGTCGTTATCAAATTTAATCGTTGAATATTTTATAAATCTACTGTGTGAGAATTTTAATAATTCAAGAATACTGAATTTTTTTCAAAATTGCGTTAAAATCGATGGAGCTCCTTTCGATATATTAAAATATATGTGTAATAAGTACATAAGATAAAAATTTAATCGTCAATATTTTAGTCACAATTCTAACGACTATCGTCATGTCACGATATTTAAAATAACTTTGTAACTGAACGCATAATTTGTCAGTATCCTTGAAGGCGTTTAATGGCGGATAATCGGTCTCTGGCACCTTCGCGCGACACGTGACCCTTCGATGTCGAAGATGAAATCGATGGCCATACAGAATGATCCAATAACCTCGGGTACATTCGAACATCCATGTTACATGGGTAGTTCGACAAACGAATCCCTCGATTGATTACGCTTGATTAACCCGACCGAGATTGAGAAAAAGAGCCATTGATAGAAATAAGTACGGATCACAATTTCTGTTTATAAGGTACTTGGACACAGCGTCGATTAATCCAGTGTCGGCGAAACGTACAACAGCTAAACTAAGCTGGTCTGATGGAAGTTGTCTTTGGTTACCTTTGCTTTACGTTTACGAAATGTCGTGTAAATATCTTCTCTGAGTTTCTAATATTCCATTGTCCAATTTACCAAATACCTAAGTTTCTAATACCATTGACCAAGTACAGTCTACCTATTGTAATGTCCGCGTAGAATCGTTATTTTCCATTTTCTTAATTGGGATTTAACGCGACGTATAGCTGCGTCCCCCGCGAAGGATCGAGATTTCTTTTACTGTTCCTTCCGGGAAAATTCCTCTCTTATCAGGATTCATTCAACGATAGAAACGCGCGGAAGGGCAACAGGCGATTCCATCGGTTAAATCGGATAGTTACTCTACTACGGGAATTAGTCGGGGTCCAGACATTAAGAGCACTATTAGCAGAGCGACGGTCGAGAATACAATGCTGTCACGACGACAAAGTCGCACTTCGATGACGAACTTTAATTGCTTCGGAGTGGAATTTTCTCGAACGACACGGCGGTATTAAATGGATTTTATCGCCTTTTCATCGGATTAATGTCGAATTATCGCGTAGATCGGCCATCAGACGCGTATTTCCGCAAGTTGAAGTTAGTCGCGATCTGCTTGCTTACCTCTGGTCGGAGGGCTGGCTTCCTTTATTTAAGAAAATGTTCCGTACTGATCCTTTGCTCTAGAAACAAGAATGGTTTCCTACTTAGCCTCGCAGCTCCTCGAATTAATTTTGGTACGAACGATAGAACGATATTTACTTTATACGTGTGCAAAATTTCAAGTCAATCGGACCATTTTCTCCGGCGATGTTACGTCAACAAACTTGAAGAATGTTGTTTCGAGAGAAACTGCTTTAAAGTTATCGTACAGCGTTAGAGTACACGAGGAACCGAGTTTATAGTTTCATTACTTTATCAATTTTTCAAATTACACCGTAATACTTTAGAATTACGTTTTTACGACTTGAAACTTTAAGGAAACACACGTGTCTCGCGAGTCTGCTTTGCCACGTACGTAAATAGAAAACTTCGAGACACCGGGAACACGATTGCAGAATGACCGAAAGGTTCACGTTCACGGCCGTCAATGTTGTGTAAATTTTATTCACGAATAACAAATGCATATTTTCGAAAAATGATTCGAATTTACAAACGAAGTTACGAACGAAACGTACACGGAAGAAGTTAGTCCGCGAATGAATAAAACATTTTTATTTATCATTCGTGAATATTTGTCTAACTGTTAACGCCCGAGAACGCGATATTGATTCATTCGCGAATTTTATTAATCTATTCTAAAAATTCTACCGAATCGTTTGTACAGTCGGTAAAAATATATTCGGGTGTCGGTATAATTTTTGGATATCTTTGTACAAGAATATAATATGATTCCGTTGATAATAACTGTAATTTAAGTTTTATATTTACTTCGATTTTTGAGCATAAATACCAATATTATATTTTTACCCGAATATTTTCGTAATCGACTGTATACAAAGAGCGTAACAATTCAAATTTTTAATTTCCAATACTCTTCCACGGATTGAAATATATCAACATTGTAATAGCCTCGAATATTTAATCTGCTTCGATGTTTGCGTTTATTACGGTCCTTCTCTTGCTTCATCAGTTGCGCTCGTGAAAATAATACACGGTATTCGAAAATAATACATTTGAAACTTTTAAAAACATGTTCGAACCAAATCTTTAGTCATTGAGAAAGCAAAGTTATATTAAGATTTTCGAAATACTTTTATTAGAACAGCAACGTGCGAGTTCAAAGATTACAGGTCGAATTGTCCCAGAGTTTACGATTCGAGATAATGCAACATGGATCTGTATTCAAATATAATTAATACTATTGTCGACTACGGTACGTTGTAATAGGTAATAGTTCTCGATTAACTTCATTACCGAAAATTTAATTCCGACGCAGATGCTGTATTTTCATAATAAACACACCCGGCAAACGCGTGCAAAATGCAAATACTCTAATTATGGATTCATCATGCGTAACGTGATTCAGAAACTATGTAATATTGAAATTAGACGAGCTGTTGTTATCAAAATGTCGATAATAAATACCATTACGGCGATAAGTTGTATTTGATTAGGCAACGAACAGTTCGTAACCTTTCAAAATCATTGTTTCTAAAATGCAATTTTTTGATAATCGTCGCTGGAGTTGATACTTGACCATTCTGGGTATTATTTTTTGTTTACGAACGTAATGAGAAATATAACTACTTTTCAAAGAATCGAAGAGATATTGTTCGATGATTAAGATGAGAATTTCAAGTTCTTGGATGTGTTTATTTGACAGTGTGATACGCAGTAAAATGTTCGAAGGTTAAATAATGGTTATATAGGCCATGGAGGCCGAAAGCTGGTATGTCCGCGGAAAACAGAATAAACGGAAATATGGGACAGCAAACAAACTTAATTGAAGTTTGTCTTCGGGTTTCCAATAAAACTCAATGGATGATTACAATGGAATAGCTACAAAAAGAAAATAATTCGGTTACATACATGCACAGGATTTTTTAGAAAAACATTCGCTTTGTTTGCAGACCTCAAAAATTTTTACATACCAACGACTGCTATTGAAGGAATGCTACGATGTAAAGGAAAATCGAACCGAAATCGATGAAATCACTAGTGCTCGATAGACTTGGAGTTATTTAAATGGAAAAACAGTGAATACGAAACTTCTTTTTATTATAGGAATACTCAGATGGGAAGTTGATTACTTTGGTCTGAATAATAAATGGTTTTGATCAAATTTGCAATTACGTGTTAAAAAGGAATGTTTGTTTATTCCTAAGAAAACTCCATTCAGATTATTCTGAAGCGAGCGAAATAGATGGAAATCAGAGGAGACGTAAAACGAACGTGGAAGGAACTCCCGACCAAGTTCCTCTGTAACCATTTTTGTCGCTGCAACATGCGGTCGGGGCGTTATCGTATCGTGGATCACCCCAAGTTTACGATTAATAACGTTATTCGATCGAAGATATTGGCTATACATTTCTACATTAATTGTTCGATAGTTCTCGAGCAATTCGTAGTGAATTATACCTTCCCTATTCCACCAAATGCGTTACATCGTCTTCGGAGGGTGGAAATAGGTCTTTGCTCGATGCGCTGCTTGTTCGCCACGACTCTTATCGTTTCTTCGTAATCGTGTACAAACACCATTCTTCGTCTTCGGTAATGATCTATTTCAAATATGGACGATGTTGTTGCTGGCAAAAATTGCGAGAAGCAAGAGACTCAAAATGTCTATAGATAACACTGTGATCGTTAAAAAATATCATAGATACATTGTATAACTTCCTGTTAAAATTCCAAATTATTCGAGCTTACAGTTTCCTTGCTATAAATTCTCTAAACAATACCTTCTTTTCTCCCTTTGCTTGGCGTCAATTTTGCAAACGGACGGTGTTCGTATCGCGAACATTAAAAATATAGTCTACGATTTGATATTAAAATTTCATATCATTCGCGCTGGTGGTTTGTTTGTAAAAAAAAAAATTTTATAGAAACGTTCATTCCGTTAATTCTGCTCGAGGCAATCGACGATTCGTAGGTCGTCGGAGTGGAACAATAGGTCGAAGGAAGGAATCGGTTTGTAGGGCCAAGAGCTCCTTGACGGCAAGCAGTGTCGAGCGTAGTCGAGCCGAGCCGGCACGGTCGCTATAAAAGCCCCCTCGCACCGAACCGTCGACGTCACACGTCGTTAGTACTCTGAACGGTGAGGAACTCCGGCGTACCACCTGTTATCCCAGGACGAAGCTGGCTCGGTTATCTGCGACCGACGAGAATCATAATCGAAGAATTTCCCAAACGGATACGGTACAGGCAGCGACTGAGCTCGAGAGGACCGGAAGTTACTTAGTTAGAATCGCGGCTCGATAAGCCGAAAGGTTCGTTCGAGGATACCTCGCAATCGCGTCCCCGACGAATTCGCACGTAATCTTTCGAGTTATTTTTCGACCGCGATCGAAAAGGAAGATTTTCCATCCGTGACGAAGACCGGAGGGGTGAAACGAACCGATCGCCGACCACAACCTCGTAATTTCTAAGGTACGTGTCGTTTTTTTCCCCGCGTCGCGTCGTTTCCGTCGACATTTCGGTGCTACGAGACGAGAGAGATCGCGTCGGGGTCGCGGCAAACGATTATATTAATTCTCGCCAGTTCCGGTTATCGACGTTTCTGTCTTATCTTCTTTTTCGTTTTGACGAACCGTTATTGAGTAATTAATCGAAATATCGTGGACGATTTATCTGGAAAGTTCGCCGCGGCGCGCTTCGCGGTGCCAGTATAATTTCAACGTCTGTCACGGACTGTGGATTAGCCGAAAAACTCGTCGTGTTTCTTGTTAGTGCGGTCGATTGATATTCGCTGTTTTTAATATTTCATACTACGATGTACCTAGTTCATGGTGTACGCGAGAAAGGTAAGATAGGGTAAGAGAGAATTGTAAAGTGACGCTCGAAAGGCAAGAAAAATTGTAGTCCACGAATAATCGAACCTCATCCTTCGTGGGCTTTTGCCAGGAATAGCAATCAATTATACGAATAGAAACAAGTTTCATATCGACGTTCGCGAAACATCTGTTGCATGCATTTATCACGGTACAAACAAAATGCAACAAGATAGAAAATATATTTTATCCTTGGACTTGTTTCCAGAGAATTAATTGTTGGCGAACGACGGACAATGTTGAAAAATGGCTGTTTTTGGCAATCGTTGGAAGAAGAGTCATTTTTATACACGATCTTCGTAGACTTTCTGAACAATTTTCTAAGTAAATGTCGTTTAAAAATTATGAGACTAAAACACATTAATTAATTGTCTCCGTTCGTAGATAACTGACAGCTTCGACGAGCGTTGTCGTTAGAGTTTACAACGTACGAATTCTCGATAGATAGATCACGTGGATCCGAAACTCTTCCCCGATTTCCCGTTTTACGATCACACTTTGGCATAGTTTTCGCTGTACGTATACCTGCTAATTAACGCGAGAGGTTAATGATCAGACGTGCAGAGTCTTCGCGTGATGTCGCGTCGCGTCGCGTGCTCGGGGGAAAGAAATCTTGCCTCGATGTGAATAATACATTAAGACGACGCGGGTTTATCATGCCAACCCGGGTGTTTACAACGGGCTGTAATTTGAAAAAAGAAACCCATTACACGTCGTCGAGGCTGTGTAACAGCTATGCGAACTCGACTTGGTCGCGTTCTTTTCTCTTCTCCGGTCTGGACAAGAAATTAACAGATACGAGTAGGTCACGGCACGTTTTGACACATCCTATTTTAATAGAAAGTAATAATTATTTAACCCTTATAAAGCTGTTTATGTTTCCATGTATTAATTTTTTGTATAATAACATGTTCATATAAACACTGCTTAAGGGGCAAGTTGATACATTTTCTATGGGGCACATCGATACTGTGTATTTTATAGTATTACTAACAAAAGAATATCCTCGGTGATTCTCATCGATTCACCTGTAAAAGAAGGATTCGAGAAAAGAGGAAAATAGAAAGAATCAGTCTAATAGAAACTAAAGACGATTCCTTATTTTTGTTGTGCAAACTGAATTTATCGTTAATAGTTGCGATCTTTGTTTTCCTTTTTGTTCTTTTCTGCGATTGGATCCAGACCCAAAGGGACTGTAGACCTCGGTATGACCCTTATGGCTATTGGGAATATTGGATTCTTCTATATTGCACCACAAAACGTATGGCGTTCATACGTCTGATTCCATACGCGTTGGTTGACGCGTATCGAGAATTGGTTATTTTATGTTCGCGATTTCGATTCGCATTCAAATGTCATTTTGAGATCCTTCCGATCGATGGGTGAAATTTAAACGTCCAAACAGACGCGTTCGATTCTTTTTTGTCCCATAAGTGGCTCTACGATGTACGACTCAACGTTACACGATTTAATTTTCCGAATAGTTCTCTACGAGGCTCGAACGGCAAGGGCCACTCTGCCAACGATGAAGTTACTAAACAACAGAAAGGATTAAACTAGTAAATTGAATTTTTTACTGTAGGTCGTATTTCGGAATCGTAAGCACCTTCTGAGTAATTGGTTAAAGTGTGCAAAAGAATATGTAACATACGATGAATCCTCAGCTCGACTTTAATTAATTATTACAATTTTAGTCTGTAATAAACGAGCAAAGATAATTTCTGGCCTACAAAAAGATGTTTCAGCTTGACAAATGTGCTTCCGCAAATGGTTGCAGATTATAATCGCGTATAAAATACGAGAATTTTAGCTAGTTTTTAAAAATAAAAAGTAGTTACAGTGCTTACTTTTTTTCAAAGAATATTTTATTTCGGTAAAGTAACAAAATAAATAACTAGGAATTAAATATAATGGAGTTGTACCTTACTCTTTAAATGGAAAGCTTTTGTATTTACACAGAGACGGTTATTTTGTGCTTTCTCTGATGTTCATAAACCTAAAGTTGGAAGAAAAAGGCGTTAAAGGATTTGGAAGGATTAGGTATTCGCTCGTCCATATCCCCCCATTCCGTCACCAAAGAAAAACTTATCGCGCGCGAGATTCTTCGAGGGATATATGGATCTTACGAAGGTCTCAATATAAGTCATAACGAGAGAGTTATTCGCTACTGATTCGAAAACTTTCGCCAAATTTACGAAAAGAAGTTTGTACCTGTTCAAACTTTTTCCGTTACTACCGACTCGCAAACTGGACAGTCACCTATTTATATTTGAAGCTTAAAAAAAAGAATAGAATCAAAGCTATTTGTTTATTAGCCGCGAACAAGACCTGTCGTATAAAAATGTTGTCCCGTTTTCTGTAAGTTCGTGCAAGTCGGACGATAATTGGAAATACGATTCTTATTTTCTAACACCTGCACACGGACTCTTTTGTAGTTCGAGAATCCTACGGGCGCGCGATAAAGACGTCTGGAATACTAGAGCTCCCTTTGGGTGCTTCTCCGGTTGAAAGGGATATGACTTTAGAAACAGGGCTCCGGTACAATCTCAGTTCCCCCGTGAATTACTATACCGTTTCCATCTCCCTCTCGTTTTCTATCCAACTTGATTCAAAGTTTTCAACGTTCAGGAAACGGTCGTTTCTAATTCCTGTGTTCGCTATAACCTGCAAGCGTTTCCGGAAGCGTGAGCGCCGGCAGTAGTTAATTCGATTTCTTTCGAATTTCAATCGCACTGATCGCCGACAATCGAGAACCCGTCGAAAGTTTCGAGAGCGCGGCGCGATCGATTTCCCGTTGGGCCGTTGCGCGGGAAACGCTCCGCGAGATCGAGCACGGAATACAGGGTGAGGCGTTTAAAACCGACTAACTGAATAATTCGTTTACTTCTCATAGATAGAGAAAAAAAAATACGCTCGAATTTCAAGGGGGATCCAACGCGTCGGCATTTTTTGTTTTTGTCGAAGCAGGTGTGAATCTCATTTAAAAAAAAAAAGGTAGTAAGACGTACGAAGATCAATTTCATTTTTCAATACGTTTTCCTAAAATAATAAATTTTATTATCAATTGTCCGGAATACAGCCCTCTTGAAGACATACACGATTGGTCTGGCAGGAGTTCTTGAAACGTCTTTGATATGCCTCCTTTGAGATAACATAAAAAGTAACGGTTTTGTTGCCTTCCGAAGATCCGATATCCCAATGTAGAAAATAAAAAGCAGCTGTAAAATATCAAATCTGTTTATTGTCTCGTCAAAAAGGGCTGTCACTTGTAGCATCGCGGTGAACGACCCCTGCATTTTAACTGAATCAAAGTAGTCATAGTTATAAATAAATTTTCTCATATATCATCTGTCGATATTGAAAATTCTTGCATCTACTTGACCCCCTTTTGATTTAGTATTCGATCTCTTGCACTCTTGGGAGAAGGATATAAAAGAATCAACGTGGAAAGCATGAAAAAGTACATTTTTTTATTAAATAAAAGAAAATTGTCCTTTGTATCGTGTATTAATTAGGTTCGAAGCAGTTTATTTCGATGAATAAAACTACAAACGACATTAGAACTAAATTAGAAGATAATTTAATTTCTTTTTCCTTTAAGGCCGTTTATTTTAGCTCCTCCAACTTCCTCTTTCCAATCTTCTCAGAATTTTCAAGAGTTACATAAACAACCTGTTTCTATTTCCATCGCTCGGATGATATTTTAATTTACTTAAACAAGAAATATGTCAATCATACTTTCGATATTTTTAATACTAGATACGGCAGATAAAAATTCACATCGGAGATGGAATGTAATTATCAAATTAGTCTTCTTGGCGTTCGTATTGTTAGAGAATTGGATTCAATTTGTATCGATTGAAACTATAAACCAACACGGTTTGACGAACATTTAAATTGTAGTAATAGATCATCTGTTTCTTTATTAACCAAAAACGATAGGTTTTCTTCGACATATATTTATTTCAAAAATAATGTTTGTCGAAGGAATCCTTTAGCAAATAATATTATTCGGGCACCTATTGTTCGAATAAAATTTTGCCCAGCTCTGTGCATGGTCGGGTGATCGGTTTTAAACGCCTCCTCCTGTACGGCCAATTGTTCCATCACCGACAATGGCGCCCGTTGACGGCTTGCTTTAACAAAATTATCGCGATATCCCTTGCTGTAAATTGAATTAACTCGGGCTCGATAATGTTACGCATCGGGTCGACGCGCCATCGTAAAATTCGCCCGGATCCTTGGATCGATCGGTGAAAAGTACATCCTGTGGAAACTCATACATAACTCACGAACGCGAAGATTAATACCGTAGCGCAGTTCTGTTTGATGTGCGTGGCTGTTGCCGCGCGTGTTTCCACGATTCCGATGGGATTCGATACGTAGGGATTGCACGGAACATTTTTCGCCTATCCTTTACGTCGAGGATCGTAAAGAAGTGACTTTGTTTAATGTTCCGCTGCTATTCACAAACGTGAATTTAAACCAACTTTATGTCGCGACGCGACTTCGAGCCCACGCCTTCGAATCGTTATAATTTTGAAATTTTTAAATGTTTACTTATCAGTGAATTTTGTCGGGTTAAAGGAAAAAAACACGAGCGATAGTTTATCTAAGTCACCAGTGTGAAATTGAGCAGAAAAATACAAATAAAAAAGTAATTAATTAAATTAACACGAGGTAATTATCTTGCTCGATAACAGAAAGTCACGAGAAAGACCAGAAATAACTGAGAGTTTAGTCATACTTTTATCTTTTTATCAAATTTGTCAACTTTCCCAAATTGTAAAAGAGGAACCTTTTAAAGATATTGAGTCGAGTTTTGTTCTATTTTTTTTGATTTTTTTTATTTATTTTATACCTGAAATCAATCGTTTGGTTCTCGATGTTGGTCCTCGAGGGATTACATCAACCAAATGAAAAACTTTCAGTTCAACAAATACAGCTTTAAAGTTTAGTATACAATATTAAAATATATTGTAGAGTATTTAGAGATTTCAATTGAACATCTAAGAATAATGTTTTCGAGGCTTGAGTCCTTTAAGAAAGGGTAAAAGAATAATAAATTTGTATTTATCTCTAATTTAGACAAACCCTTTAAGCATCTACTTAAATAGTATATTCCCTCTTATTTATAGGTTAAGTGGTGATAATTTTAGACTATTGTATAAAGATAGTATATAGGGCAAAGAGTATGATAGACGATATCTATATTGCTGTGATCTGCTTCTTCAATAACTATACTATGTTTTATATGATACGCTATGAAATTTGCATCAATTACGTAGAAATTATAGGGTGCAAAGTGTAAATTGCTTACATCTGATAGAAATTAAATAGGCGTACACCTATCCCTGAATTCGACGCAGTAAATGGAACGCAAACCGATTAATAATTCGGACGGTGTTGCTCGCACCTAACTGCCACTAGAGTCAGAATCGAAGCTATATCGAACTGCCGGTTATTATCCCTAATAATCGAATAGATTAGTCCAACGATCGAGTTACTGTGGTTTTCGTGATAGACCGGTAATTAATCTTACGTGTGTATGTGACTCGAGTGTCAGTGACGAGAAAGTCAATCGCATAAATCAGAAACGTCAAACTCATTTTTACACGAGGGCCAATTTACACTTTTATACACAATTATCCAACAATAGCAAAAAATATTTTGAAAGCTATCGCATCAACACCGATCACTATATAATAATTTTCCAAAAAAGCAAAACGATGTACATTTTAATTAACCAACCAGTGTAGAAACAAAACGTAAACGGAAGTTAGTTTACGAATAAATCTAAAATTTGAATTTGGTTCGATATGATTTATTTAAATATGTAAAATTTTCCAATATTAACGGAACAGTATGTACAAAGTGCAGCACAGTATCGGACGGTAATAAATTATCGTTATCGGGTGAAATCAAAGAATATAACAAATAACATTGAATCTTAATACCCGTACAGGAAAAATGAACGAGGGAAAAGAAACAGAAATTGTGAATACAAAAGGCACAGTTCAAACGCCCGTCGCTACATGCGTGCATCCCATGCGACATGATTCGCCTTCGCAGAATAGAAAAAGAATCGGCGCGCGAGCGATAACCGATAAAAATGCGTAAAATTAGAAGCAATTACGCGACTCTCGGTTAAAATGGCATCGAATTATCGCCGTGGCCGGCGCCAAAGAGCTGAAATCGTTATCGCGAGTTCATTGTGGAAACGCACTTCGTCTCCGTTGATCTGTTGTAATTTCCGATTGCCAGTGTCCGGAAAGTATTCGGGAAAGAAACGGGATTTTATTTTTTTAAATTACCGCAATAGTTATATTTAACTCGGACGTATCTAATCGCTTCTCTTGGTCCCAAAATCCTATTATTTCCACGCGAACTGCAACGAAACTCGATTTATCCAAACAGATCGGGAGACAAGACAGTTCAGACAATTAGAGTCTATTATTGTTTATTGGTTTATGTACTTGGCAGCAACTAAGCAACGCGTTCGGTAAACCAGACACTGCGACGACATTAATTCCGACAAACGAAGTCCTACGGAACTTAAAACGGGCGATCGTATCTACCTGATGCGACAACTTTGAGCAAATCTTTGTACACAATGGCATTCGTGACTCATTTTCCTCTTTCTGTCAGCACGACACCTCTGACCGTGAGCATGAAGTTATGCTCTGTTACTAAGAGCTCGTGCTCGGCTGTGTCAAAGACGTCATAAATAAAAAAAGGTGACTTTACTCCAATTCTGGTTGACGCAATTATTAGATAATACGATAAGAGGAAACGACACCCACGTATCGTATTAATATATATAATCAATTATGAAACTTGAATTTGAATTAAACGTGGTATCCAATTAAAGAAAATTTTGATGCGTTCCACTCTGCAGATAAGTGTTACAACTGTTGGTCGTATAGCAAGTCCAGGATCCCATTCGTTTCAGTGGCGAAGGACAACGCCAAGCGTTCAGTGCTTTACGAGTTAGGTCACAGAAAAAAAAAAAGAACGTGCGTCGTCCAGAGTCAAGGCTGAGCAGGATTAATCCCATAAACTCTAAAGAGCGCGATTAATTTTCTTAAAAAATCCCCTCTTGGCCTGTAAATTCCTCTTCCGGCGGTAATGATGAAAAAAACTGGCAGAAGGCGCCGCGTCGTCTAGGATAATGATTCAAGTATAATCTTCCGGGTGGCTAAAAGTTATTTAATGATCGCGGGGCAAGTAGAGTCGCCGCGCGATTACCATGCAAACCCCATTTCCGATTACATTGGAATGCTTCTGAAACGCGAGGAATTTCTTTTGTGTCCGGTCACCTGAATACGAGCGTAACTGTCAGCCGATTTGCTTTCGGTGTTTCTTGCCAGAACGTTGTAAAGTTGTATCCTTGTACGCGAGCAGTGCTAGACGCGGCGGGGCTCCGTTATTTAGACTCTGCAAGTTCTTTTTATTGGCTTATCAGCAACGCTCCCGATTCCTGTGCAGATATTCCGTATGCTAATATTGCGTGATGCAACAGTCGGTTACTTCGTAAAGCGGCGAGAATACGTAAATAGGGAAATATTCGTTTTTAAAATCAACCGTCCGTGATCTCGCTAGGTATGGATTAAGGGCATCTTCTACGTACTATCAACCTTCGAAAAAATTTTCTTAAAGAACATTTTAAAATATGTTTGCAAGAGTTTACTCCTGAAAATAATGAAGTTACAGCTCATTTAGAAATTTCTTATCAAAGTACGTTACCACGTCCCTCGATGGCCTTTATCTAACAAATCGGACCAGAATCATTTATAATCATTTCAGCCCGGACCATCATAGAACCACCAACTCCATTAACGGTTGGTTTCAGGCACTTTTCGTCAAAGTCCTCGCCTATTTGACGCCGAACATACGCCTTTCACACGAACATAAGCATGTTCACGAATGTACATAACGCTATTATTATTTCACGAATATGGAGCAAAGCAAATAAAATTTATTAGAAAATCTGTATCGAATTTATACTACACGTAACAACTATTATTATTGTTACCCAGCCGGAAATAGTAATAATTTTGTAATTCTAATCTCGTTGCACTCAATGCCGGAAACGTCTGAGGCGTTTAAATATTTTATTTTGCCCGATACAGAATCGATAAATATTGAATTTGCAACTCCTTCTATAGCCGAGCGCCGTATTTCACGAGTGAGTTTAATTTTTCAAGCAAAGCTTTGGGTTTCTCCATTCTCCGAGTCACAATACGATCGTCTGAATTGAATAGTATATTGAACCCGTTTTCATCCGGAAACGGAGCCTGCAACGTCGAACCTTTATCTACGAATTTCGAAGCTGTTATTGCCAACAATTTATTACTCTCTCTTGACATAAGCTCACGAATTACGAATACTTTTTCCCCCCGACGTCGTTCTCCGCGTTTAATGTTCCAATTACGATTAAAAGCTCAGATAACGAAGTATCTTCTCTTCGTAGCAATATTTCCCTTACATTTTTCAGTTTACCGTTAAAATAAAAATTTTATGCGTAACGATTACTTTCGCGATTCGCTGTGTACGCGTTTATAAATTTTCTATGCGAGATCTGTACATCTCGGCGCTTTTACCTGCCCTCGTAGCTTCGCGCAACACGTAACCGAAGGTGTATTTCAAAATATCAGGGAACACCGTGTCTTCCGAGTACACGCCATAAAATTTTTTTCCTCCCCACCGACAGGAGGATCGAAATGGGATCTGGACGTGTTAAGTAAGAAGGTAAAGGTTTATCGGTCGTTATGGTGTAATGCGAAAAAATTGTAGCAACAGGGTGGGAATTCGTTGGCAGCGCGTTTTCTGACGTTACAATGGCTACCTATCCGTGGCACGAACCCGTTTTATAGAAAATTTTTCTTCGTTTAAGCTGCCAGGAACAAAGCACTTCGAACTTTCAAATACCAACTGTGCGCGTTCGATAAATTCGAACAGAGACTACTTGTTGAATTTCTGTATTCGAATAATCCCGTGATTCGCACACTATTCGGATACTTGATCATTAGAATGCTTAGTTTAAACCATAAACTAAGCATAAATAAAAATATATTAAACTCGAAATTCGTGAAAATTAACGTTGCCCCATTTTTCTATATAGATGAAATTCGAAGGCGTGCAAGTTTTCCTCGATCCCTTTCCTCGCAAGGATATGAATGCCTTTCGCGCGTCATTCGTTCGCGTTACAAATTTCATTTTTCGAGAAATGTATTTTTCATTGAACATTCGCTCGCTGTACGTGAGCGACAGGTGATAACGGTTTCGTGCATATCAGGGGAACGTATTCAGTTTACTGCGTCGCTATCGTTTTCTCTCTAAGGTTTCCTCAAAGTGCGCGCGCGCACGGCGAAGAAAATAAGAACAGAGTCGAAGGAAATAGCAGATAATATTCCGGAAGCCGGGGATATTGATTTCTCTATTCGCGCTAGAGAAAAATTTATTATGTTGCCGTGGAATTTCGAAACCGTCGCACACGTGACTTAGCATGTACGTGTGTGCGCGCGCGTAGGTGAACGTGACGCGAAAGCATGCGGGCCACAGAACAACAATTTTCAAAGGGACGATGAAAGAATTTCTTTGATGCACGTGTCACAAGAGCACCTGGTGTAAAGGGAAAAGCTGATGAGCACGCTCCCTACGCCAATTATAGGGCACTCGGAACCGCGTTATTTTACGGAATTAGATAACACTAATGGAAACTGAAGTCGTACGTTGTACCGAGCAGCAGCAATTTCTTCCGGTTTCTTTATTCGTTGAACTTTACCAGAGGCAACTGGATCAACCGAATTCAATTACGGAGTGCGCAATGAATCTATCCGAACCCTCCGATTTCCGGTGCTATATTTTTCGATGTAAACAAATGCTTTCAACGATTAGTTCGTATTAGATACTTTATAGATATACGTAATACGTAAACTATACAGGGTGCTCTAGAGGCCAAAATGAGACGAAAATCAAGGATACTAATTTGTTGATTGAGGCTTCGTTAAAAAGTTATAGAAACATTTCCGGCCACACAGTATATTTTCGGTAAAGAATTTTTTTCTCGAAAGTGCGTAGGATTTCGAGGGTATGTGTATTGGCCAAAAATGATTGTAAGTGACCCCTGCAAACGAAAATAATTTTTTCAGAATGATTTGAAATTTTTAACGAAGCCTCAATCAAGAAATTTATATTCTTGATTTTCGTCTTATTTTGGCCTCTAGAATTTCCTTCTAAAATTGTACGTTATAGCATTATCTAAGTTAGCGATATGACTGATCGCTTCAACGCGAATCACAAGTACGGTACAGGGAAACGAACCACACTCAAAATGTTGCACGAATTTCCTATGGAATTTTGCTTCACGAGTGTTTGGCTTCAGGATGTTCCTGTGTAACTTTGTGTAGGATAGTTTGTGACAAGGTTCCTAAAATTTTTAAGGTAACTTTGATGTGCCAAGGAATCCTCGAATACCTTTCGTTATTCAAAGCTTGCAACGCGTACCGAATATTCTGCATAACGTACACGCAATCAAAAGCATCGATATAATTTTTCTATTTGTCTATTATTTCGGTATTTTAAAAAAGTAACGAAGTTATACCGCCCACGTGTTCGGTGTCTGAATGGATTTTCTGCGAGACGCGTAATGTCCTTTAAATAGGATTAAAAATTTTCAACACTCGTGGGCGAGGGATTCGTCGAAATGGGGGAGAAATCGCTTTGAATGAATTTTCATAAGCCTGACAATTTGCATTAAACACAAGGTGGTAACGTCTTGCGAAGATCGTTGTTGGAAAACTCCCCCGAGAACCGGCGCGATTGTTTCGAGTGTTTTCGTTCGTCGTTTACACATCGTTACCCAAATTCTCGTAATTGTACAGCTCGATACCGCGTCGACTCGTTGAAAGCGTTGGATTTTGACGCCGTTTGTGATAAATTCGAATGCCGCCCAGAGCTATACAAGGTTAATAATTCTGGCGCGCTGATACGTTTGCAGCAGATTGCAAAATTCGTTTACAATCAGCACGAAATTGACAGTCTAATATGTGCTCGATCGGTTCTACTGTTTGCAAAGTCTTTTATTCTTTCGCGTACGATCTATGTTTACCTTTCGACTCGAATATCGCGTTAATGCACAAACGAACAACTTTACTCGAAATATTTTCCCAGTGTGCGATACCTCGCTCATACTTCCTTCTATAGTCAAAGGATTTGTGATATAATTTGTTGGAAATTTAATTTAAAAACTCTTTTGTTCTGTACAAATTTTCGATACGCAGACACAATTAAAAAACAAAACTAAAAAGAACTAAAAACGAGTTTTAACGTGGGCTAAGCCACAGGTGACAGCTAGTAGTAAATAAACGTTTCGTAGCCGCTGCAGAATCGCCATTTTTATAATACGCTTTCACTGCAAAAATGCGTTGCATACCATGTCACTGCACCATGCTTACTAAATGGCATCGTTTGGTAAACAAAATACTGCCCCAACTCACATTTCCACTTAACACACTGGAAAATTTGAATTAAAATCGCATCTACAATAATCTTATTCGTTCATGATTGAAATTTAACTTTACCAATATTCATATTCAAGAGATAAAAAAACTACCTTTGAAACTTGCTGTTGAAATACTAATTTGGTTAAAAATCTCGAAAATTAATGGAGATAGGAAAAAAGTTTTATTTTTTGGCGAGCAATCAGAAGGTCTGATTAAAAGTTTCACCAAGCTATCAGACATTTATACATAAAGTTATGTGATTAGTTACGTTGACGTCATCTACGACTTGGCAAAAATTTTCCATCGAACCTTGTGATTGTTCGTTAAGAACCAAACGTTGTTCATATTCATAATTTTGTTTCGTTCCCATCAATTTTTTAGACGTTCGACCGAATCAATATTTCATCAATAACCCGGTTAGTTTTCGCCCGTTGAATATGCATATAAACGTAATCCATTCACCGTGTATCGTATTTATATTCCCCGTCGGCGATAATCTTGCGGAAACAGAAATGGATCAGATACAGAAACGCGAGTCTCCGCAAACTTCGGTTTCAATTTTGGCGATCCACGATTCCGTCTGTCGTTTTCACTTTTGTTGGCTTGACGCATCGATACAATTCCATAAACGGCGATTCAGCTGCACCCTCGCTTTCTTCGCACGCTTTTTCTCTCTACATTTTATTTCCCACGATAAGTCAAGTGCAACGCAAACCTCGCGAACGTCCAATCTCAATTTTCTCGAATGTATTATACTTTTTATAGCTCTTTTCCTTTTTTAACGAAGAAAAAATTAAACGAAATCTTAGTTTTTCCGCGCGTTTTCGACAATTGATAACTCGTACGCAAAGCCTCGAACGAAATGTCGTCGCTCTCGATTTTCGTCTTACTTTAGCGCCTCGTAAAAAATTACCCACCTGTAGGAAAACGTCTTGTGCAAGTCAGAGCTGTTTGCGATCCCGCATAATACGCGACGAGATCGGAATATAAAGCAGAGAATTCCGAATGTAAAGAGGGGATCTTGCACCCTGAAAGCCTCTCGGGTTTCTCGAGTTGTTCGGATATACATAATCGGTGAATCTCGAGTTCATTTTTAGTCTTACCAGCAAGTCTTGACTGCTCGACGATCTCGAGTACACGTATGGTAAAAAGCTTAGTTTTTATAATTGAAATTTTGATAGAAACTCGTCCGTTAACCTGACGTTAGATACAACCTTACAACGAACAGAATCTGGTGATCTTATAACGGAGATTTACCGTATGTCGTCGCGCATTTCCGTACAATACGAGAGTCAGAGTCGCGTTTAATTGGGTCATCGGGACGTGCGGCAATAAAACGCGATCTAGCTCTGTTCGCGAGCATAGCGCGCGTCGAGGGTATACGTATCGTTGTAGGTGCAAAAATGTCAGCGAAACGAGCTGGATTATGTTCGAAGCAGCACCGTAGTCGGAGACGAAACGAATATTTCAAGCGCCCGTCGCGTGCCACGCGAATAACATTTACGAACGTGACTAAACTGAGTTTACTGGGCGTCGCGATAAATCAACCTTCCAAATTGTATTTTATATGCAGTATCGCAATTTCACCCTTCTCCCTGTAGATTCCGCGTTCGCTGCTCATCGAGCTCTTGCAAGGTCTGTTCCTTTACTTATAAATAAATGTATCGTCGAAAGAAGTGACACAATAATATTCGCAGCTTTTAAACAAAACATAATGAATAAGAGATTCCAGTACAAAGTGTCAACGCGTTAACGAGCATGTTATTGGATTGGTTGGACGAGAAAGAAAATAACGAAGAACGAGGAGCGGCGTAAGCAAAATTGGAGCGAGCGTGGAAAAAAGGAAACGGCCGGAAGATGCGGAAACTGTTTAATGTCCCGTAGTGTCGCGAACGGCGGTATCCGTGTCGTTTCTCTCGGTAAATTAAATTCAGTCACGTGCGAGGGCTGGTAACGGCCAGTCGCCCCGTAAACTACCACTACGAAATTAAATCGCGAGATTGCATGTCCAGAGGATGGATTATGAATGGGATCTTTTCGGCACAACGTGCCCGCGCACGTACTCGCTTCAATGAATCCCCCGCGTAAACGTGCACGAGACTGGATTGCCGATACGGACTTCCGGATCTCTGCTGACTCTGCTCGAGAATTTCCAAAATTTTCTGACTAATATTTATTTTGTTTTATCAATTTCTTACGCACTGAGCATACAACGTACAAATCAGTTACGCGCAGAGACCGATTTAATCTCTTGGAATTAGAGATACTAATATTTCAAGTTTAAACGTTTGAATTTGTTATAAGAGATCGGTTCTGCCAGGAGAAACTTTTCAAATGATTTAGATAGAAAATACAAACGATGTATATTCCAATTGTTGTTCTACGGAAAGTTTTAAAAGTCCAAACACGTTTATCTTGCACTTCTGATTGCAGATTGTGTATGTCTACCGTGGGAAACGAATGACTTATGACTCCGTACTGTAGGGAGCTTCTTGGTACCATTTATCAAGGTCGAATGACTCAACAAGTGTCCAAATTGCATACTAATGCGTGCGTTGATCCCGGGAGCGATAATGTCGTTTATTACCTGGTAAACGAAAATTATGGATACTGGGGAAAAAAGATAATAAGTACGTGTACAACATTAGGTACCAAACGGTACAATATCGCGCCCATTATGTATCAGAGTGAACGACGATTCAGCAAGTATCCACGGCCTGATTACGCTTTAAAAGGACAACATTTGAATAACCGTATCGTTTTTTTTCAACGGTACACTGCACCGAGCAATTTGTTCAATTTTTTCCCCTACAATTTGCATTTCCACATACGCAGAACCTCTGGCTAAGAATATCGTTAGCTACGTTCAACGTCTATTCAAATAGAAAACAACTTTGTTTTCGAATAGATCGATAGTCTTGAAATTTGCACTCGAGAAATATGTATAGCTTAAAAATATCCATAGAAAATTTGAAATTGATACGTTCAATAATTTTGTCATAATAAAATCTCAAACATTTCCCAATTTTCGGTGTTCCAAACTAGGTATACCTTTTAATGAACATGTATTCGTGTTTGTTTCTCAACAGCCGCTAACAATTGCAAGTAGAATTTCACCGGTATTAATTAAGTTCGTTACAGTAACGAGCACAGAGTATTATTTAATATGAATTCGAAATAAATGTTAATACGACTAGAAAATATCTTAGTATCCTCGAAACAAGAATATTTTTATATTCTCTTGCAGCAGAATATTTGAATTGTTTTATTTTAACATCTTTTTTGGTGTTCCTTTCGCCTAATACGTGATGCCGCACTTATTGAAAATGGGATCAATCGAATCTGTTTAATTACATGAATACGATTCATTGGAATAATTACTCGTAACGAATCCTCGCGCGAAACGCGATGCTTCTGTTATTACACGAACAACAAGAGACATGCAATTATTAATTATGATTCTTGAATGGACATAATTTCTAAATGATAATTCCACACTGTTATAATACACATATAAATTTCTTTTTTTATTTTCATCATTCTCATCGACTGTACAAATTTGGACGGATAATAATTAATATTTCAGATACTTCAACGGTTTTCTGATAAGGGCGCGAATTATTAGGTCGGTTAACTCTTTGATTATCCGACCCTGTACCGGAAGTGACGAATATGGCGAACGCAGCTTCGGGCGCGAATTTCGCTAAAAGTTCCCCAGGAAGGGAAAACAGTTTTCCGTGAAGTTTCAGCAAATATTTAATTTCTCTCTGCAAAATGGGTCTCAGTTGCTAAATGAGAATTAATTTTGTTCGTTTTCCTTCTTCATCTTTTTCTCTCTGTCTCTCGTTCCGTCAACGCCGTAACGTTTAATCGTTGCAACTCCGTCGGGGAAAATACGTTTTCTCGGATGCCGTTATTAGTTCCTATGGTAAAGAACGAAACATCGCCTACTTCAACAGTCCCGTGTCACTTAGTAGAATAGATTAAACGCGCAACTTGTTTAAATTCGTCGGTGATCCGTAGACACGACGCTCTGTCGCGAATCCTAACTTTTTGTTTTTAATTTAACGCCCCAGCAATCTGGTCGCGTTGCATCCGGCATATATTAAATCGACGCAATTAACGACCTGTCTTGCATAAAGTGACGGATTTGGAACTTGATAGAGACAATTTTTACTTGGCAAAATATTAGTATTCATTACTTTATCCGTTAAAAGAGAAATTCTTGAATATTACAAATTATAATAAATAAATTATCATTTTCAAGCTTCGAAAAAATGTTAAATAAGAATAAGCAGTCACCCATTGTATACCAGAAACTCGGGAATAGCGACGCGCGGAATTTTTGCGAATGTTACTTAAATATTCAAACGAAAGTATATGTAGAATGTGACATTTGAATAACAAATTATTCAAATAATCCTAGCACCGATGGAAACTTTTAATTAATACCTTGGTTGTTTCGACTAAATCCAAGTTCCTTATTTATACAATAAGCAGGGAAATTGCTCTGTCAAAATGATATACTACGAATCGTCCGCTCTTTCGGTTAAAAGACATTTCGGAGCAATAACTCACTACTGAAACTTTTCACCGGAAAAATATGGGGCCGAAACGTCTCGTAGAAAAATATAACGATTATCATAATATTTCACAGTTTGCACAAAGGATTATGTTTCGTTCTATCCGTCAACCGATGTTATGACTTTGTAGTTTCTTTATCCTTGGTCATATTTCTGTCTCATCCTCGGTCGGGAATCCTTAACTACTTGAAACGGACGCTTCTGCTTCTCTTTTCTGAATTCTTAAACGGATCTCGCGTCGCATGCTCCCACGAGACGGATATATCAGCACCGAATGACCGACATAATAAACAGTGCAACAAAATTATTCCACGTAGCCAAAACTCAATGAATATTGGGTTAGATTTAATAATAACTTATTCCTGAATCTCGCTCTTCGCAATAACAGTAACATTTAATTACGTTTGCTCTTAATAATTAATTACTATTGCCGCGTAGTATCGCTGTTTCCTTGTTAAATGCAATCTCGCCGAAGTTGACGCGAGAAAGATAAATTCATCGATGTTTGATGAAACGGGTTCTGCTTTATCGGTATGTTCATACGCGTCGCTCGCAATTAACTCTTGCGGCCCATTCAGGGATGAAAATGTTATGAGTTGCCATGTTTTCTTTTTTTTTATTTCATTTATCTTGCACATTAACAAATATTAAATTTCATTTTCATCGATGGAAATGTATTTGTATCTTTTTCGTTCGATGCATTTGATGATTGAAATTGATTTATTAAAATGTTTAATTCTCCAAGCAATAAATATTTCTGTTTCGCGGAGAGTAAATGCAAAATATTCTGAATAAAGGATATTCGTGAATTGAATTCGAATTATTTAACACTTGGACGATAAAGATTTTATTGACAGACTTTTACAGACTTTATTGTTTCACATGTCGGACAAAATTAGTATAACGTTATTTTTTTTTCGATTTATGTCAATTGTGGTACTAGTAGACGTTGAAAACAATTACAGTGACGATATTGGTGGACAATATCGTAGAAGATTTCACGGATTCGATCCGAGGGTTGTCGTATTGAATTAGGCAACTTCTGTTCCGTTGAAGGTGTTTAAAATATACGTGAGATCCATTCATCGCTCCTCGCGTGGCACGAAAGATAGCTGGAAGCACCGCGGCGTCTGACAATGAACGTACTCATACTACTTCCTGCGATGAATTTCAACTATAGACGGTATTTACGTCAACGATCATAATGCATCTTAATGTCGTAAACATGAAAAATTGGAAAACTTGCTCGACGCAACGAAGCTGAAGGCACCCAATTCGAATACGATTTTTTAAATTTATAACAGGCATTCGTTCTAATAACATTTAAAAAACGATGTTCTGTTCGTTCGAATTGAAATCGCTGCATTCAATTATTACAACATCTATTATACGATCGTTGGTAAGATTTACTCGCTGTGAATGTTTAAAACTATTTAACTTGGTGTTAATAAAATATTAATTGTAGAGGAATAAAGCCGTAAAAGGTATTTTAGGGAAGATTATTCTGGTGCAACGTTTTAGATTTGTGGCATTGCCAATGATGTCGATCGATCAATCAATATCCTGGCATTATTCATGTTAGTAATTACCATTTTTATACCTTTCGGAAATATCAGCCTGACGACGTTGCACCTCCGACGCCTATTAATCTGCATTGATACTTCGATCATAACTGCGCGTCTTCGTTGGTAAAGTCTATCCAACGCTCGAAACGACACCAAGTGATCGAAATGAGATTTTGAGAGTTAAAAAATTACGAGGCAAAAATGATACGTCGTCGAAAAAATATATTACGGCGCCATTTTACTCTCACCTTGCAAATTGCGAATGCAAATTTTCATAGAATGCCTCTACTCGCGCGTTTCGCATATAGACACAAGGATCATTTCGAAAAATAATGTATTGATCTAATTTAAACTATATCTTAGTCGTAGGTCTTTAAAAAGTTGTTGATATATTTGGTGAATAACTTTTAGTGTTTCTCTATAGTATGGAATAATTATTGTTCAGGGTCGGAGGACATTATCGATAAATCAATACGGGGAATTAATCCTTTTGGCCCTTCCATCGTCCATAGATTTCCGGTGGCCCTAACCAAACCTTACAATAATCGACGTGTTGACCGCGGCTTGCTATTCTGGCAATGTTCGACGCGTTCGAAGATACAGTTTGCATTGCACGAAAACGTGCTTAAACGGCCACGGCGTCAATCGATTTGCTCGATTCGATTATCGTGCAAAAATAAAATTACTAAAGTTCAAAATTCCCCCGAAATCGAGAGGCTTCGATAATCTCTCGAAGTTAACTTTCGTAACGCCATTGTATTCCACGATGACCGTAGTTCCGTCAACCGCAAAAAAATTGCCCGATGCGCGTAGGAAAGTAATTTGCATAGAAAGCGAATTCTGTGCTACTGTTGTCCTTTTTCAATTGAAGTCATATATTATATGTAGATTGCAATAAATGCGAATTGACCGTTAGCTTGCACGGTTTCGTTAATAGTACGCCTCGAATACAAATTCTAACCGGAGCAAATCAATTTTCATCGGCCGCTGTTCGATACGTACGACCTACGCGAAATCTCGTTATTGGAAATTTGTACAGAGAATCGCAAACAGAAAAACTGCTGTGAAAACTGACGAGACATCCTATTTAATTGTCATATACAAATTAGTGGCGATAAAACTTTTCTATTTACAGATTACCATGCGGATGCTTTTAGTAGCAATAAAACAATAGGCTAAACGTTTCTTTTTATCGCGCTATAAAATTCGTCGAACGCTTATTTCCAACATCGACGGTTAATGATGGCGGCGATCAACGCGCCGAATCTTTGGCTTCGAGCGACAAGACTTTAATCTGGCTGGAAAAAACGGTCGTAAAACACGAAATGCTATTAACGTTTAGCGGTAGATAGCGCGAATTTGCATTTTTCGGGATAACGGGATTTCACCGGAAGTGCCAATTCGTACAATTGCGCGCGTGTGTACGTCTCGACGGCGCGTCGATAATTTATTTTATCTTTTCTGGTAACGGGAGCCCCGGTGTCGGATTTAACGGACGAAAACGAAATCGACGTACTTTCGTCGATAAACGGTTATTAATTTCGTTAGGAGCGCGGAATGATCAGATATTTGAGCTGACGCGAAACTTCGAAGAAGTTTTAACAAACAAAGTCAATGTTTGAAGGTTCGAATTGGTGTTAACGAAGCGGACAAGAAGCGTTCGCGAAGCGAAGTTTGCTTTAAAGTTAAGCAAAACTGTACATTTCGGGTTAGTCGCGGCTTGTGTAACTTATCGTTCACATCGAGCAAGTAATCAACGATAAAGCAACTTTTACGCGTACCCTTGCTGCGAAATATTGTCGCGGTCGTGATGGCGGACGTAACTGTCGTTGTTCCCTTCTCGGTAATCAAGTTTCCACATTGAGGTTAAGTTTTAACATCGTGTTAGTTCATTCTATAGGCTCAAGTTATTTTTGTAGCCTGATTCTATTTCAATTCGTTTAACTGTACGTTTCGAAACTCCCTAGATTTGATCTGCAATTATGCTCGAATTACGGCGGAGCCTTCGTCGTTTTTGTACCAGACGTGGAAGTAAATTTGAACGGGGTAATTATTTTTCAATTGCAAATTTCAGTAAACACAAAGTTTCGACTGTACTAGTAGTTGTTTTAATCCACATTCCTCCACATCCCGTTCACCCCGTTCACTTTCTCCGACGGTAAGGGAATGCAAATAAAAGAAAATCAATTTTCCGTTCGCGTAGAACATGAAACAACCCCCTTAAACGTCGAGCCGTTCATTTTTAAAGCTCGATATATATCACCGCGGCGGCATGACCCTACTCGTTCCCGTTTTAAAGTAAACCTTAAACTCGTCTGCGAGCCAAGACCTTAATTGCGTCGACGGTGACGACAGCGAGAGTGGAAGAACGGTCGGGGAATAGGAGAAAATATTTCGCGGGGCAATAGGCGTGAAATTATTTGCGGGCGGACAGACGGGAAATAGAAAGACGCTTCGCGACATTAACCAGAAAACGGTGAGGTTCTATTGGTAATTAATCGAAACGTTACAAAGGAACTTCGAACGTAATTCTTCGGGCTGTTGCAAACGCGCGTAATGTCTGTAACTTCGCTTAGAGTGTTCGAAACGAACGAAGGGCATTGGTAATCTCGGAAGGGGACGTTGCACAGGCGCGCGAAACTCATTTTTGCCTGAGTGCCAATTGGCATTTTGCTAACGCGCCGTGGGACGCAAATGTATGGTACTCTCTTCTTGCAACCGGATCAGGAACGTCAGATTTCACGTGGAGAAACTTTGGGAAAAGTTTCTGTCCTTTTTTTCTTGTCTTGAGATTATCTTACGTTATAAATATATTTACTCCATTTTTTTTCTATCAATCGAGAGATCAGCCCTTATAAACCACTCCGTCGAAACAGAAAAACGATGACGGATTTTTAGTTCGAATATTACGAAATCTCTGGCACGTCCCTTGTTTCAGAACGTCCAAACGCAAAGCCACCCTTAAGTCCGGACACGTTTGTCGCGTTAGAATCGTCTCGGACGCTAAAGCCCGATGTTATTCTTGGAACAGTAGGAGTATCGACATTATCGATAGAATTACGATCCTTTAACAGGACAATGAAAACGATAGTGTTGTTGGTTGTAGCCGCAAGACAATAACAAAGCCCATTTCAGTGACAGGGCTAGTGCATGGGCTAGTGCAAGAGGACAAACTTACGATTGAGTTCGTTCTAACGCTATCGTTTTCATGCATGCATATTATATCCGTAATGGCTAATCCTATTAAGGGAAATAACCACTATGCTCGGTTGAAACGTAAGATCATCCTATCAATGTATTCTTGAACTCTATTGATGTCTCTTGATTTACATGAAAATAAAGTTTGAAAGAAACTAACGTTTCCCTGAATATTCTGCAAAGAGGAATGTACTATACATACGTCATGATTAAAATTGAGAGTAAATTGCACTAACCGTTTTAACGAAGAACCTTTCGTTTGTTCGACGCAGCGTACCGCCGGCTTCGTAATTTTCTTTCTTCTGCATTCGCTATAATGGGTGATCCGGTTGCTGCTCATTTTGCCATTGATTAAAATAATTTTTTTAATGTTCGTCGATTACAAAGCACCCACGGAAAAGAAATTACAGTGATAAAGAAGGAGAGGCCACGATCGACCGCTAGGTTCGTGCAGACGACGAAGCGTAATTGGAAAGCTGGCGATGGCAACCCTAAATTACCATGCGCAAATTAAACCCGTAGTGTTAATGAACTCGCTGATGACAACGTCACTGACGACATCAACAGCGATCGTCGACGTCTATATCGGCACATCGACCCACATTCGTTCACTGCCGAACTTGACCTTCTCGTTCGTTGTTCGTGTTTGACGTTATTCTTCTTCTAAAGTTAACGTGGAGTATTAGAATTACGTTTTACTGGAATTCTAATTACGCGTTTATGTCTAACATTTGCGAGTCAAATTCAATATATCGAAATCATCATTATGATTTCTTTGGATCTGTTAACTTATGCTTCGTGACTTATAACCACGATGTACAATTGCATTTCGTTGCCACGTATTACCGTCTAATGTCTAACGTCTATTGGACATTAGTTGAATCGGCTTCTTGGACCCAGACGCGAAGGTGGAATAGTGTAGTTAGGATACCTTGTAACGGGATGGAGTTATAATGGCACTTCCATCAGCGAAGAGTATCAAACGGCCAGACACCCTTAGACCGGATGTTAACTGTGCAAACAGGCGTGGTCCCAAATAGCTTCTTCACCTGAAATTTAGCTTTTCACGAATCACGTTGCCAGACCAAACCTGGATACTTGGCACCGATTGATCGAACCAAAAATTCCAAAATGAGTTTGTAGTTTCGTTCGGTGAAACTGGATACCTGAATATTTTTTAAGGGAAACTTGTAAAATATTTAAAAAAACATATAGTTCGCGAGTCACATTGTCATGTAAAAAGAGTTTCATTCTTGTGATAATGTCATCTCATATTGCATAGATTAAAATAAAATTCTAATATCTTAGTAGCGAACCAAGTGTGTTTTACATAATATATTTAAAGAATAAATTTTGACATTCTTAATCAAATGTGGAAAAAATGGCATAACCACATTATTTTGAAAAGAATTTAAACGCATGGTATGCATGTACTAAGAAATTGTTTTTACCGTATTTCAGATACATTCGCATCCCACAATGACATTTATCAAAGTCTTGGTATCAATTCTATTAATTACTATCGTGTCTGGGCAGCCAATATCGTACAGTGCTTACGATGAAAGGGAACTGTCGCGGGAACATCCGCCATTTTTATTGCTGGTCGATCGTCACGTTCCGGAATTGGAGGTACGATAATTTTAAGAAAATTCTCTACTCCGATGCACGAAGTAATTAGAGGATCACTTGTTGCACAACACTTTAGATTACTTGCCAAGTTTAAGTAACTGTAGGCTCCGTAGGTAAATTTATATTTTCAAAACATTTGATATTTTATATCTCGATAATACACGAGATGTCATTACAAAATAAATTTATTTACAAACTTTATGGTTACTCAAATTTGTTGTGTGACCCAAGTCACATCCCGGTTGGATTACGGTTAATCCGGATTAATTGGAAGGACAGATCTGCCAGGATTAAGCGATAATCCGGATTAGCGGAGTAAAAAAGTAGCTCCGAAAGACAGAAAAACTCGTAACTCGTTTGAATGGGAAATTTAAGGCCCATAAATCGCTTTACCATACAAAAATTAATTAACTTTCTTTCGTTATACGTTTTTAAACTTGATTCGCTGTTTTTTAAATTTGGTCTTTCGATCGATTAGGTTTCCATTAAGTTTCGTTTTCTCGACATTTCACAACTTCGCTAAACTGGTCTTACGATCCATAAGAAAGAGAAACGATGTAAGGAAGCCAGAATTTTCCGTCACCGGTCGCAAGTTTAATATCTGAAATACTGATCGTCGCGTTAAAAAAGTTACGTGCCACAAATGAAAGATTTCTTCTCCCTGTTAAACCGCCTACGAGTCTTTGTGCAATATCTTCGCTGGTTCCTGGAATATTTGCTTGTAACAGGTTACGCGACTCACAATATACATACTTCGTATCCTGAATCGACTAGAATCCTTCGCACACCAACACGGATGCATGCGCGAAGTATAATGCTATTACATGGACGAAGATCCACCACGTGTCGATCAAGTATTGGCACGATGTGAAACGACTACAGATATTCCATCATGGATAGAATTGAATGCAGACCGTGAATCGAGAACGGTTCGTTCCATCTCACCTGAGTCACGCAGACAATCAAATGTCAACGCAAGATCCGACTTCCGTTTTATTTACCACCGTATAAACAGATTATTGGAAAGCTATCACCCTCACCAAAAGTAATTACATCGTTGTCTTGTGATAAATATTACAATATCGGATCGTTTCGTAAGTTCTTCAGCTCTTTTAGAACAATTTGTAAATTATGTCGCACCAAATTCACCTTATTTTGACCCCCCTCCCTCTCCCTAAAACAGAACATGAATTTGAAAAAAGCAATTAGAAAGACGAACAGAATTAACTTTTAACTTGTATCGTGTATTGACAAAACGTAATTGAACACACACGGTAATAGTCTTCGTCCAATCATTCTGAAGTATCGTAGGAATCATTTTGTTCGCCAAATATCGTAATGTCGTGGTCGCGATCAAAATATCTGGAATCTATAAATAAGAACCATCCTGGTGCACGCTCGTGAATGTACCGAAAGGGCGAGTAATTGAAATTATAATTGGAACGCCGTTTAACAACGATTTCTTGTATTTTAATCAAGCACGACCGGCTGATATACATGCATAGCCTGGAACAATACAGGGAAATTAATGGCGACAACTGAACGATTCCAGTGGCGCGTATAAATGTCGCGTTACCATTCCTCGAAGCACCATTCTTCCTATTCCCTCCTCTGTGCGAATAATTAAAACGATCTCAGAAGCGACGAGTGCTACCTACAAGACGGTTACCCACTCTCGTTAAATATTCTTAATTAACGTTCGTACGCAACGCGTATCTCAATGACTTGTAAGTCATTTTTATAATCCAGGGCATAAATTACGGGCGAAAAACGCGTGTGAAATTTGAAGCACGGCTGAACACAAAGAATTTCCACCGCAGGTGCGTGTACCTCTTTCGGAACGAGCCTTCAGACTTTTTATTCGTATTCTTGAGCGCCTATTCCGTAAAAGTGGCAATAAAATGAGGGAAATATCGCGTGGAGGATAGACTGGCGAACTGTACGCGTCCCACATATGAGGATCGTTTCCGTTTCGTTCTTCTCTTCTTTCTTCTTTTTTATTTTTTCACTTCGCGAATCTGCATTTCCAGCTTCCCGAAGCGTTTTAACCGTAAATATAATAGAACGTTCAATTCTCTGATATATTCCTCTTTTGCGAAAAATGCGGGTATCATTTGCAAATTTATATAAATTGTGGAAAAAATCGTCGTACGTATATAGGGAGTAATCGAACGCTCGAGTACGACAAAGTTAATTTTTCTCATTACATATACTTAAATATTAGATAATAAAGTTATATGACTGTGAGATAATAATTAGTTTCGCCTCTAAAACTAGTTTTATTTCGAGAAATTCTCTATAGCGATACTTAAGTTCGATGCTGTGCGCCGCGTTGTCTTTTTATACATTCGCACAATTCCCCTAACAATTATTTTAATATCGCGCTCTGTACGTGTGACGCGAAACTGCATTTATTATAACGTTTCTCTTTCATTATACTCGGACAATCCTCGGGAAGAAGTTTACGAGAATATTTAAATATCGTATCATTTCAATATTCTCATCGAAGTCACCCCATTTTTAGTTGTAGCACTTTTCTTGTGAAATAAGCGATTTATGATAGCTTTTGTGACACTTTTCCTGTTGATAGGTCTACCCAAATATTCCGCAAATTGACCATTTTCGAGTCGCGTCGATTTTCTTGCTGGTTAGCGGTACGTTATCAAAAGGGTCAAAAAAGGTTAAGCCAAGCACGAAAATGACCCTCGTTCTAAGCTCCCTTTCCCGAGAAATTAGGCCTTTATCTCGCGGCAAAGCAAAAATTAAGTACCTCGTAAAAGTGGACACAAAGATCGTATAAGAATACGCTCGCTTTAACACGGGGCAAAGTTATTCCATTACCCGAATGAACGCGTTTCGGAATAACGTTATTACTGAAAGTCTGAACGAATAAATTGGAACTTAAAAAATTTGTTCATACTGTTCGTTTATATAGAAAATTGCTTGAACAGATTTTAATTACCTTGTATTTTCAATCAAATTCGATATAAATTGCTAATAGATGGTCGACGAGTTCCATAAATCTAGTGTGACGATCGCGTGTTCCGCGTTCCAGCAAACTAATATAATTCTGCAATTTGTAGAATGAAATGTTTGACTCGGGCAACGATCCTGGATCAACGGTGGTCCGAACCAAGCGCATCGGATCTCTGTCGATCGTGAATTCGCTGGACGTACTCCGACAAAGAGTTCTTCTTGAACTTGCTCGACGCAGAGCGATGCAGGCTCAGAGACAGGTCGACGCCAACCGACGTTTAATGGAAAATATCGGGAAGAGATCGTTGCCACTTTACACCGGTGGCATGTCAAAGTCGATCGACTCCAGAACGAGAAACGGAATCGAATACACGGTCGATCGGGATGAAAAGAGCCACGATCCAAGCTTAGCGTCGGAGAGAATGCCCGCAAAAGTGGAGGATTGGCTACAAACGGACGACGCCACTTTTCGAGAAAGACAAGACGACCAACCGCGAAGGGTAATTATTTTGAAACGATAGATCGCACATAATACGCGACAGAATTTTACAAAATTTTGTGTCATTTAAAAACAAAAATATAAGTGAATGATCGAAGTGTTTGTAGGAGCAAGAACGTAAGTACGTAAGAACAATAGTTTGTTTAAAGAAAATTGTGAAAACAAGATATCTTTTTATCTTTTAGGCTTTATATTATAGCCTTGGAGATTTTGCAAGAAGACGCTTCTAAGGAAACTTATTCTAAACTCAGAATAATTACGAAGAGTATACTATTTGATTTTAAGAAATTTCAACAAAAAATAAGAATATTAATTTTTTATTTTTTTCGCTTTTTTTAGTAGTCTTAAGATATGCAGTAGAGCCTCTATTACCTGTATTAATAAGGGTCATTCGACGCAAAATCAGGCCCACGTAAAATTAGAGTGGATTTAAGTGATCATTTTAATTTCGATTTCTTCGAACAACAATGTTTCCAAGACAGAGTCCCAAAAAATTAATATTCTGAGCACACCGGATAATTGAGGTCCTACTGTATAATGAAATTTTCGCCACAAAGTTTTTTTTTTTTTTATTTTGAAAAGAATACGTTTATTGAATTTGTTTCCAGGTGCAGGCAAACGAGCTGCGTTTACTCTAATCGACTCGACCAGAAGATCGAATCACAACTATCGCTGTTACGGTTTTTTATCTAACGAGCCAATTACGATATAGTTTACCTATTTATTCGTCATATTCCTCAGGTTTTACCATATACCCATGTATACATTTTATGGTGTGCAGAGTCTACAATTTAATATCGTTTCATCCATTAACTGTTACCTGCAAATTACTCACGTGTCAAGTATAAAGCAAATATTAACGTGCGCGCATGAAGTTTCCAGTAGATCAATAAATTTAAGAAACAGAATGTTTTCAGTATTCCCGTTTAAGTTTGAATCGTTTTAACTAGTTTAATCTTACGATATCCAGAAAAGGAAGGAAATAGAAATACAATGGAAATAACGCGTGAACCTCGTTGCTCAGAACTTAGTGGGCAAAGAAATACGCAATGCTAATTAATCGAAACTGTGCGCATCCTATTTATTTTCATGTTTTCCTTTTCAATTGCGCAAACTCATGAAACAGAACAGTATTATGTGTTGTGATCTTTTTTCAAGTCTGTTTAATCAGTAACCACTGTGCAAAACAACTGACACCCAACTTTAGACGTATAATTTAACGTACGTGTATTTCTTATCGTATTAATGTTAAGTTTTAAGAACACAATAATGCAAGGCATGTTATTGTAATTATTTAAAGATGAAAATGTCCCAACTTCAAAATCAAGCATAGAAACATGAAATAATAGTATAATATTGTACCTACCGATTGTACAATAACATTTCTGAAACAACTATGTATTTGTGAAACATTTTATTCGTTATTTTTAGAAGAGCTTAAATGTTATTTGCAAAATACCCACTTGAAAACTATAATTTTATGCTATGTAACTATTTCGATATATAGATCAATAATTTTGAATTAAACATACCTTACCCGTGAAAACAATAAATGTAATTAGGAATAAATGTTTCAAGGAAATGTCTATACTTGAGCTTCTTTTCAACGAATCATTTTCTGTTTTCTTTGTTGGACATTATTTTCATTTTTGTTAATACTCTTACAAATGCATTTCTTGATTTTATGATAATACCTTTAAAGACACGTGATAATGGAATTGACTGTAATTTCGATCAGTCAGTGTACCAAAGAAATATTGTATTATGAGCAAGTACTCAAAATAGTCAGTCAATGGTTCCTTTTCTATGCATTATAAATTAATATACATGCTGTGTTTAAAACGCTGTTTTCTAAGAATTACGTTTATGTCTGCGGTAATACACATCGAAGCGTGACTCGTTTCCTAATTATTCCAATTTTAGTCTTAAGTAAGTGTTTTTATGCCATGTTAAAAATGTAAGGACAAATAAATACCTTCAGACGTAATATTAGAATGAAAACTCCGCAATTATCAGAATCGAAGTTTGTCTATTTTATTTTAAACACTGATTAATTATAACATTTAAATTATCCATTTCATTCAATTTTTCCAATTATCTTTCTATCTGTACACTAAACACTCATTTACAAATGATCTCTACAATTATCTTAGAAACACGTTGAAAACATAACGATGTAGCAATGAAACACATGTTAACGCTTCCGATATTTATGTTACTATTAGAAAATAGATACAACTATATATTATTATTATTTACATGATATATTTACTTGTATTATACAACTTCTCGTTAGAAAAAAATATTTATGAATCCTCAGAATACTGTCAATAATGTAGGTATTTTTTGTAAGTTATTTATTTAAAGAAATTGTACAATATTGTTATTTATGTATTCTTAATTCAATTTTTTTTTTTATAATTTTAATGACTTAAATTGCACGATATGTAGTTGAAATGAAATAAATTTCATTTAAGACAGATTTGTTGTACATTCTAGTTTTAGTTTTCTCATTAAAATATAACAAAATATAATAATAATAAGTCATATTGAGGTACTGTTCTTTAAAAAAGTTTATTTTCTTCTTACTTATTACCGATATTTATATAATACTTAGTATTATTATTATTATTATTACAATTACAACATATACCCCATCCACTTCCAGTGAATGAAGATCGTACTTTGTTTTTCTCTGGAAATATAATGTCTGTCGAACTGTTTCACTGTACAGAGTGTCAAAATTAAAAATATTAATGTACAATTCTTTTTCTGATCTTTTTAACGTAATGTCGAAAAAAATATTTAATAAAGCGCCACATTCATTTTCCGTTTACATATTGTATTGAAATTCTTTTGACTTGTATTTCAGTCCTGTACATAAATAATTAATACTCTTTTAAACTATGTCCAGCAAGCAGAAATTGCTGAAAGAATTGTATAACGTGGCTAGTATTTTGGGAAGTAAAAAATTGAACCATAGTAAAAGAAGTACTGAAGGTAACTTAGAACCGTAGTAAGTTCTTGAAACAAAATATAATCTACTACACGATTGCGATCACAGTTTACGTAGGTCAAGAACGAACACGCTGCCATCGGATGCAGAAGCACCAACTTTATCCCCACGACTGTTCCAACATACTTCGAAAATTCCCCCTGTACCTTTGTAACTGTGCACCAACTGACCACTCTGCGCATTTAAATGTAAGGTAAAATACCTGTGAAGTTATTTTAAAAACAAAAAAGAAATATACGTATGACTTTCTTACCTGTGTGGACCAAATATGAACACATTTATCAAAACTTCCACTAGCAAGAAATTTGCCGTCCGGGCTAAACGCTACGCTATACACTGGCTCTGTATGTTTCGTAAGTGTGTGTATGCATGCGCCTCTTTCTACATCCCATAACCTTACAGTCGAATCAAATGAGGCACTAGCTAAAGTTAGGTTCATGTTTGGATTATGAGTTCCAGGCCCAGTTGGTGACCATTTAATTGTATATATTTCTTTGCTATGAGCTTGGAGATCATGTACCCAAGTATCTTGTTTCATAGACCAAATTTTAAGACTCATATCGTCCGAACAACTGGCTAGCAAATTGCCTTGAGGATCCCATTTAATAGCATTAACTTCATTCTACGATTGACGAAGGAAGTCAAACTATTGCCTTTATATATAAATGAATATTTACTCGAGTATTTTAATTTACATACTGTGTGTCCTTGGAAGCTCTTGATCGGTTTGTCAACATTCAGTTTGCATACATGGATACACTGATCCGTGGAACAACTTGCAAACGACGTATTAGTTTGCCAATCGACATCCAAAGCTGGCGCACAATGAAAACTAAACTGTTGGGTACACTGCCCACTTTCTGCATCCCATATGATTGTTGTTTTATCAACGCCAGCGCTTAAAATATAGTTGCCGCGTTTGTTCCATTTCAACGCAAAAATCGGACCTTTGTGCTGACCTAAAGTCGAAGCTAATCTTCCATCTGTTGTCCAAATTCGCGCATAACCATCGTAACTGCCAGTTGCTAGTAAAGTACCATCACACTAAAAACAATAATCAAATTTAGAATATCTTTTACAAAAATTGTAATGGTATCCCACTAGAAACAAGTTACTTGTATCTTTGAAGAAAGAACAGTTTTAAAAGAGACTGCAAGTCATACTGTGTCGGATGTTTTAATTAGCCTTCAAAAAGTCTATGACTAAGCAAAAATTACTTAAGACTGTTCACAATCCAATTTACGTATGACACTACATTCTCATTGATCTAATGCCGGGAATACATTGCTGTTCGTAAACAGCTCGCGGCTGTGCTCGCCAACTGTTCTCTCCGGTGTATTTCCAACTTTAGTTTTAGATTAGAATTATCCGATACCCCTATTTTTAACAATTCATTATTTTGTATGATAAAATACGAAAAAATGTAATTTTGTTGAGCTTGCAGACTACAACATGTCTCATTGTCAAAGAAACTAATTTCTATTAGAACAGCAAAGATATTAGATGGTCCGTTTATAGTGAAATATCCTATATACATAAAGGTAGACAGTTACCTTCCAATCTAATGAAGTAACATCTTTGTTGCTTGGTACTTCTGTACCACCTTTCTGTATGCAATGTCGAAGAACCAACTGATTTGGTGCTTGGGAGTTATCAGACATATCCCAAATACGAGCTGTACTATCTCCCGATCCGGATGCCAAAAGATCGGTCGTTGGATTCCATGCGCATATAAAAACTTCTGATTCGTGACCACGTAATTTTGTAGCTTTACTCGCTGGTATTTCAACCAAACCAGCATTAGTCCCTCCACTTGAACCTTGTTGTTGTTCATCTACTTCCATTTCTGTTCTATCTCCTGCTCTTTCATTTGTACCTACACCTTCATTGGAGGTAACAACTACAAATAGATAGATTAATAAATTAAATTAAATGTCCTCTTCTCCTTTGAATAATATATTTGTATATATACAAATAAAACTGTTCGCTTCTAGACCACAGATGCATTATACCTTTAATATTGAGGTATATTCTGCTATACCAGTGCACATTTTAACATTAATAAAATATAACAAACTTTATAATACTTTAACACAACTGGTATGATACAGAAGATTAGCTCATAACAAATCCATGAACCAAAGCAGTCCTTTAATTTACCTGGTATGATAAGGAGGTCTATCAAATTTGAGTACTTTCATAGACCAGGGTGTACCAGGATACCAAAATAGTTTGTAATTTTATAGCATGCTATATTTAAAATAAAGAAATTAACATTGGAAGTAAAATTACCTTCTTCTCCATTTGTATCTTGCACTTCTGTTTTCACCTGTTGTTTCTGTTGATTAATTTGATTCTGTCTAGATGCAACAACATCTGGCATAACAGCATCGATAAGAGACAAGGATTCCACCATTCTTTGCTCAGTGCCATCTTCACCTATCGATATCTCTGCTTCTGTATATTGTAATCCTTTTTGCAGAATTGATAAAAGTGCTGCTGGTGGTACTAATGCTCCATTTATGTTACTTTGCGATATATGTGATTCTATACCAAACGTATATGCAGAATGTTGAAATCCTGAAAACATTAATATTACTTTAAACAAGTATTTCGATAAATACATGACAGAATTTTATAGTACAGTTCATTTAAGTGAATAATATCGCGAATAAACCTTAGTTTGCACTCGAATAACTATCTATTTCTATTGTATTTAACCTATACTTTTTAATAAATCATAAGTTAATAGTAGTTTTAGTAACCCTGATTATTGTTATAACAAGAATATATTTATTATGTAAGAAATAAAGGCGTATAAACAATGGAAATTCAAACATTGCTGAAATTAATCCGGAAGAGGTTATGAAATGCTCGGAACACATACCGGATTCTTGAAGGTATCGGTAAACCAAGAAATTGACTTCATCGCTAGAGAAGCTCATCGTTCTTAGCCTTCACACACTAGCACAACATATTTATGGGAAGTTGCGCCGAAAAATCGTGTTAATTCACGTCGGACGCTGAGATTTGCCGCGTCGAGGGCGCCGCAGAAAAAGAACACAGCACACGCATTACACACAACGCATTATCATTGGCCATGAAATGCGAACAGTGGTGTGTTCTTAAAAGATACGTTTACAGACTTCAACATGATTCTATCTTATTTTAGAACAATGAAAAAAAAAAAGGGCAAACTAATCGAATTAATTCATGAACTGTTTTCGTACGTACTAATTATGTAAACAATATACACGCACTTGTGCAACAATGTAATAATGACCTAGCATCGAAGTATGAAATTATATACGATGCTTTGACCGAATAGAATACGAGCACAACGACAACGATCATTGCACGATTACTTTTAAGTGTCAAATATTACAATAATGTCCATCGTTTATAGAAATATGTCATTACGTCTACGACATTTAACTGTACTTGCAAGGAATTCGTTACTTCAAAAAGGTTTGTGTGTAGTGCTAGCAAATTCAAATACACCCCTAAATCTTTCTAAAACACGGTTAGGTTGAATACGTTATTAACGAGGTTAATCTCTGTTTGGAAAAAAAATTAATAAAAGTGTCCATTTGTAATTTCGACATATTACATTATGTGACGAAACTTTAATGTTGATTTTCATTCATTTAATCAATTTTTAACATTTGCGTTCCGAAATTATCTTTCTACTTACCTTATCATACTTCATTTGCTTCTGTGGTAGCGTTATCACAGTTTCTTAATAGCTTACAACTAATTATACAACCAGTAATATTTCCACTTTCTGAAAGTAGTTAAAAACACATTTCTTATCATTCTTAGTATTACAGTAATTATAAATGTTGTATAAGTTGAACAAATTTATTCGATTTTCGTTTGATACATATGTACATCGTATGAACGATACACAGATACTTTATGATCGACGCTTTATCAAATTATTTAATTATTAATATTGTTTAAAGTGTAACATAAATATTTAACTTTACCTACATGGATTGCATACTCTTACGAATCTTTATCAATATACATATATGTACAATAAATCGTAAATAATGATGAAAATGTAGCATAACTTCTAGATTCGCGATTTTATGATTTTAGTTTTTACTTCCTTTATACAAAATTTGTTAAAGCCTTACTCGTGCAAACGATTAAAATACTTTTTTCGTATAATAAAGTGGACGAACACTAACAAAATAATATTGAATCTTTAGAAAATGAGTAACTTTTTTATATTTCGTAAATGCCAATTTGAAAAATTTGATCAAAAATGTAATTATGTAGATCGTGTTGAATACCAATTTATTGATGTTTAGAGTACTTAATAAATTAGAAATTACAGGGCCAATTCAATAACAGGAACATTTTTATCCATTCACAATATTTTGTTTCAAATATAAAATCTGTGCTTGTCATTCACGTTTACACATTGTAATGTTGTTTAATTAGTTATCATCAATTGTCGGTTCACAATATTTCCTATTTTTCTTATTACATTAAATATATGTAGAAGCATCGAACGGTTAACGTAGGTTTATTATCGATCGAATAATTTTTAAATTGGTTTTAATTTCAATACTGATATCGCTTCTATATTTATACTTTAAACAACGTTTCATGTAAATGCTGTAATTGATCGCGTGTTACCTAGTTTTACTCCATAGAGTAGAAGCTTCGTGTTATTATAATAGCATAATTATCAAATCTATTCGCCGGAGTATCTGATTGGTTAACCCCAAGGTCACGAAATCTGATCGTCCATGTCTCAAAGGAACAAGCGGAGTGCCGCTTCTGTTCTCTTTGCTGTATAGTTGCATAGTTGTGAGGAAAGCGCGGCAAGACGGATCGTGTTGTTTTTTGTGTTGTTGGAATCGTTATTTGATTCCATATTATTTTTCACTTGTTATAAGATTTCATTAGAAGAATGACTGTGGAAATCGATAAGGAAGAGTTAAAAAAACGTTTGACGCCGTTACAGTGGCACGTAACTCAAGAAAAGGGCACGGAAAGGTACGTGTGACGTGAATTTAATTCTCTTAATATGGATCACGATATATGTTGAACTACGCTTACTTATTTCATAAGGTGATGCGAGTTTTCCTTTCATGATAAAATATTTATAGTAAATTAAGAGAAATATAAAAAACTTTCTTGTATCCACTGTACACGATTTTATACGTATAAACAACGCTTTGCAGTTGTTTTCAAAGCTTAGTATTTTTAATAGTAAATGAACTGTTAATTGCTTGCTTCTCTTAATGCGTAATGCATAACTTATTAATAATTTATTTTTGTATCTTGTAATCATGTATTAACGATCGAGACTGCATTCAATTATAATCAACTGACTGATTTGATTTTTTGAGTTTCGTTTTTTATCGTTTTCGAATCCTAGTATCGTGGTATTAAAATGTTAACTGCGTAAATTAAAACGAATTACAACACTCGTAATATAACTTTCCAAAAATATTGTCTGTGTGATGGAAACTGATACACTTTTAGGCGATGCAAGACCAAAATAACTTTTTCAAGAGCATATGTTGGCTTGACTTTGCGTCATGACCGAGTGGTTTAAAAATAAAACATAGGCGTTCATATTTAACTTCCTACTGTACATGCTTCCTGACACATCTGACCATTTTTCTTTTCTTGCACAGGCCCTTCAGTGGTTGTTACAACAAGTTCTACGACAAAGGCACATATACCTGCGTAATCTGTGATCAAGAATTATTTTCTTCTGATACAAAATATGACAGTGGCTGTGGTTGGCCTGCATTCAATGAAGTATTGGATCAGGGACGAGTCAAGTTAACCAAAGATACCTCGCATGGTAAGCACATGTATGAATTTTACTTTAACTGACAAATTTTTTTAGAATTATGCTCGTATTCTTAGTACAATAACACAGTACTTATTACATCTATAATTTTACATTTGTTAAAAGTATCTGCTTAAATGGTACATAAATAAACTCTTTATTGTAAAGTTTAATTCATATGTGATAATAATGAATAATATCATGGAATTCAGAGTTTTATTTATTTACCATTTTTAAATATTCTTTATTTTTTCTTACATTCATACTGTCACAAAACCTTTCCTGAATTTTTATTTCTGCTGTTCCTAAGCCTTCCATAGCTGATATGTTCTTTAATTTCAATCAATGTTTATTGTAGTTTATAAATAGCACAAAAATATACGATTAAACTGTTATGTTTTCAACTATTATAAAATACTTCATTGTAATACATTTTGTTGCCGCCTGAAAATTTAAATGCATTTTCAAATTTTTGTAAATGCTACACATGTTGTACCTCGATAACTCAAACCTCTTTAAGTTAAAAGCTTCTGTAAATCGAAATTTTATGTTGGTCAAAAAAGAAACAGAAGTTTACTCCAAATTGTACAGAACATTCATTTCGCCTGTGTAACTTGAATTTATATAAAGAGTTAAAATTGTTTAACTATTAATTGCAGTATATTGCTTTAATTAACAATCTTTGGTAATAATTATCTCCATACAGTTGTAATGACTTTAGACTTAAGGAGAATAAAAAAAAGTATTAAACCGTTAACCTTAATAAACTTATTAAATTTTGATAAGAAGAAATCTTTGCACTTTAACTTTGACTTATCGAGGACTGATTGTAAATTATCTAAGTATATATAAATAAAATAATTAACACAAGTATATGACATTTATATTATAATTTTATCATATTTGTACTATTATATAAGAAAGGCAATATTCCTTGTATCCCTCACCTATGCATGTTAATGCTTAGAGTGTGATTGTGTTAGACTCACATCGTCTATTGTGTGAAAGTAAGGTCATAGCTCTACATTAAAAAACAATTTTATCTCTATTATGAATGAAAGCAAAGAAAATTAACAATCTTGCTGTTTCATCATATTATAGTTCTTAACATATAACTTTTGCTTTATGTAATATTATGGTTTTCATAAAACTCCTACTATTATAGTTTCAAGCTTAAGTGATATTTTATGTAGTATTGTAAATCATTTTATTATACAAATTTTTTAATCGTAATATGACAAAATTCTTGAAGATGTCTTTTGATCATTTTTTACATTGGTTACTGATAAGGAACATCTGTGAAGTGACTTCATTCTGGTATGGGTAAATAAAGATATAATGTATACAGTACTGTGCAAATTGCTGTTATAAAAAGATAATTTGTTTAAAGTAACTGTTTTTTAGTGCTTTACGTACTTCATGAATGTTAATTCTTTAATAATGTTTTTTGAAACAATACTATAAAAATGCTCAACTAAATAGATTTAATTGGATAGAGAAAAGGATTTGGGGAGGTCTTTGATAAATGGATAAAGCAAGGAGTAAAATTATGGGTATTGATTAGAGAAATTCTCTAAAAGTAAAAACTCTTTTACTTGTATTTAAACCCTTTATTACTTTAATAGAATTATGTAGGTTGGAGGTTTTGATATTGATCGTAACAACCTATTGCTTTTAATAATATTGATTTACTTTTTTTGGTGCTGCTATTACTGGAAAGCATTTAAAGTGCACACAGAAAGGTGTTGGTCTGCGTTTAATCACACTCTATTATTCTATTTCCTTTGTCTTCCTATTGCTCCGCTACCACCACTTCACTCTCACCATTGACACACGAAAACTGCGTCGACAATTGACGCACAGTTGGTGGAAATCTACTACTGCTGATCGCAAACCCAGATATGGTGCGGACCGAAGTGACCTGTTCAAAGTGCGGTTCACATTTGGGGCACGTGTTTAATGATGGCCCAAAGCCTACAAGGAAGCGGTTTTGCATCAATTCTGCATCCATAAGCTTCCACGCGGCGGGAGAAGAAAAGAAGACAACATCATAAAACTAATAAAAGAAAAAAAATTAAATAAGAACTTTGAGAAGTCGAGTTTAACATGGAATGGAAAAAATTTATATTTCTTAACAAATACTCTCTCTCTATATGATATTTTAAATTACATTTTGCTACTACCGTTTAGAAGTTTTATTGCTCTTTAAAGAGAAGTGCAAACGTCAAGAATAATAAGAGATACATTTATGTTAAATACTATTATATCAATATTGTAATATGTACTCTGTATTTATTGTGAATAACTCTCCTATCTACACTCCATAAATGGCTAAACTTATTTCCATTTGTTAGAGAGCAAGACTCCCTATATAAGAAAAAATATGTGTATTTGCACATAATACAGTGATAAATCATATTATATTAATTTTTGCAATATTATCATTTTAGGGTAGGTCCAATTCTGTAAATACACCCTAAATGAATAGAAAATACTACATTTAGCGTGTATAAAATATAAAATCTGATAAATTAATATGAAATGTACAAGAAATAATTTATAAAATAATTCAGTTATTTTTGCATATTATATGTAATGGATATATTATGTAAATAACGATTACTATTTATTTGTCTCGATACAGGAAGAAGTTATGTAGGAAATTTATTAGTGTATTACTGTTTACATATAAAATAGTATTTAACTAATTAATACTACAGTGGAGGGAAGAATCACATTGAAAGAAACAGTTTTTTTGTTATAAAATGTTTCCTTATATTGTAACGTTTCAAAACAAACTAAAAGGTGTTACAGTACAATATATATGCAAATTCTAGGCATTATTTTTACAATAATTCATTATCCATTTCCTGCTTTCCTTCATTTTTAAATTCGACACTGTTGAGTTAAATATTAGCTTTCCTGAGAAACCAGATTTTTACCAAATAGTCTCCTGCGACAATAAATGCCAATTTCATACAAAAGGGTACAGTTAAAATGTAATTTTTATTAAAACGTGGAAGCTGAAAACTTGAATAAAATGCATAAATAATACAACGGCTTCATCACTAGGCCTGATGTTTTTATATTGAGATCTCAAAGCATTTTCAAAAACATCGTAAAAACAATTGTGAAAACGGGTATACACGCTTAACCTGATTTATGTAGGAACCTATTTTATACTTTTAAACCGACAATAATACGTTTCTTACGGGAATACATAAATGCACTTGGAACAGTAATCGAAACGTAGGTGCAAAAATATTTACGCTTGTCCACATTTTCTTCGACTCTTCTATGAACGTTTCGATATTAAAATAATAACAATTACATTAATTTTGCGAATAGCGCTTAGTTTATTACAGTAAGGCATACTGATACAATGTTGTACTTCTCTTTATTTTAACAAACAATTAACGAATCTCGTTCAGAATATTTATATGCCTAATATTCATCTGCACATATCTGCATAATATTTAAAAATATGGACAAGTATAGTTGCACCCAATTTGTCTCGATTTGCGAATAAAAGTAAATCTTATAGATAACTGCTGTAGTTGAAATATGCTTAATTACCGCCGCAGTAATACAATGACATAAAATGGACGTTACTTTTTTTTCTAAAGATATTTGTGAAAATGCAGGACCTCGTTCAGCATTTCTGATCGAGTTAACGTCAATTTTGACCCTGGATCGCACATTCTTTTTATACAAACGTATTTTTATTAATACTAGACGTGCAGTTATTTTTGTTCTTTTATACCTCCTAACGTTGCTTACAATTCCCGAATAATTTAGACCGCATGCTGAAATGGGATAATGCAAGAGCTCATTCTCAATACCGAGACACGTTTGATACGATTATATGTATGTTGTAATCCCTGATCTTTTACAGGTAAATACATTTACCCTTCAGCATGCAATTCCAAATTCGGTCGTAGGCGCAATACAAACTGAGCTGCTTCGTCTGTCAAGTATAATTAGACATTATAATTATTATAAAAAAAACTAATCAGGCTTTTTAATAATAGTATTACGAAAACAATAAATTCAGTAAATAATGAATACATTATTATATATATGACTTTTTATTACCAAATAATGTATGCTTTTCCTTTTTTTTTTTTTTTTTTTCATATGCAATATATCGTTAACTTCTTCAATATCTAGTATACTCTCACATGGCGTCCTTTAGCAGTACTTTACAATAAAGTTCTATATATAATGAAGATGAAAAGAATAGAAATGACAAATCTGAATGTCTGCGTTCCTTAAACTAAAACGTCCAAGGTTTTCGTTTCAGTAATATAATATGTTTAAGGTATAATACAATTAGGAAAGACATTAATTATTAGGTTTAATGTAGTACAACCATATAGAAATCTTGTCTTATACAATCGTTAACGTAAATTTATGTATACTTTTCTGTCGATTTTTATGTATTTTATACTGTTTCTGTTAGTTTTAAACAAAATATTAAATTATTCCATTGATGGTTCAAGATTATAAGGAATCTAGCGCGAGTTTTTTCACGTCTCTAAACATGACAAGACAGGCACTTTATAGTGTCACAAAATGCTCCTATATCTGAACCTTGTTTTAAAATTTCGTCGCTTATCCGTTCACTTTCTGCAAGACACGTCAGACATTTAATCGTTTGACCTGTATCGGAGAACACACGTAACTGGACATTCGTCCATAGAAAGATGTTTTTATGACTAATATATTTTAGTAACAGGGTCAATGTCTTAACGTGCCTCATCAGCTATGCAAATGAGAAAAAGTACTTATCTTTTATCTTACAGTTACAAATGAATGTCATTAAATAAGACTCGCGTGTATTAAATTTATCATAAACTTTACTACGTGTGAAATCAATTTCTGTATTATATACATATTAACGTAATGCAAAAATTGCAATATCCGATTACTAAAAATATCTGTTGAAACATTAACTTAATGTAACATAATGAAGTTTTTCTAACATTCAATGACAAGAACGCGATTCTTGAGAACGTTTAAAACAAGTTAGGCTATCGCTTATATATCTATGTCATACTGACAGACCAAAGACTGAAAACATATTGCTCTGCTCTCCGTAACTTCGTTCGAAAAATATAAGTCTGACACGAAGACCAATTTTCTTTTTCTACGATTTCTTGTTAAACCATAATAATGTATTAGAATAGGTCCTATGTACTTGTTCACATTTGTTTATGGTATTATCTAATAAGGTTTTCGCTATAAATAATGTGTGTTTGTAGCTAACTCTGATCTTCAATTTTAGAGTCAGTAATACTAGTTTTATATCTTTAGAAAATAACTGACAGTCGCTTGAAAATCCTCGATGACAGTTCGATATTGGTATGCAAGAGCTCTTCAGGCAACAACCCACTCCTACAATTTACTCTCTTCTTTGAAGACTATTTAAATAAGACATGGCGAGCTCTTTACAACCAATTAAAACTCGTCGAGGAACGCAAGACTTCTGCCGTCAGATCGTTCACAGTTCTTCTGATTAACTTTGTTTCCTCGCAACATGCGAGAATCGAGCAATTTAAAAACTTTGAAACCATTTCTCGATACTTCTCAAGGTATCGGATAAGTTCTATCTATCTATGATCTATATATATAAATATGTATATATGTATATATCTATATATGTGTGTGTGTATGTGTGTATATATACATATTTATATATTTATATATATATATGTTTATATATGTTTATTCATTATTTATTATATATTATTAAATTATTGTGCCGTTCCGTCTGGGAGGGTGATTCATTTTTTTTATTTGCAAACTTATTTTTCTGGTCATAATGCACGGCCAGAAACGCCAATAAGAATTCTGCCGCTAATGACCTTTAGCAGCTTCCTTTGCTGCCATTATTAAAGGCGTTAAAGAAGCAAGTGGCCTTGCTAGTTTCAGAAAAGGATGCTGCAATTTACCATAAAAGTAAACATTTAATCAAATTTATTTCATTCTCCAACTCAGATCTGACGTGTAAAAAAGAAACCCCTATTTTGTACGCTCGTGTTATGTATATATTATTAAAATTACCTTGAGTAATTCTGAAGCTGCCGATCGTTTCTCCACTTCAACTTCTAAACATTGATCTAGAAAATCTTGAAAAATTGCTGATAGCTTATCCTTCTCTTTAATTTCGGGTTTTCCATTTGTTGCAATTAAGTATAACGCTCGTAATGGATTTTCGTTCAAGTATGGTGGTTCCCCCTCTATCATTTCAATAGCCATTATACCCAACGACCAGATGTCAACCTAGAAATTTAAATTTATTCATAAATATTACGATGCAATTAATTCACCTTGTTTTTCGTTCATCAAATAAATTTACCTTTGGACCATATTGTTTTCTTGTAACTACTTCTGGTGCCATCCAGTATGGTGTACCAACCATAGTAGTTCGTTTACTTTGTTCCGGTGAAATTTGTGCACAAAATCCAAAATCTGTTAATTTTACTCCACCGTCTAATCCGAGCAGGATATTATCAGATTTAATATCTCTGTGTATAACTTGATTACAATGAAGGAACTCCAAAGCTTGTAGGACTTCTCTACACACTGCCGCTATTTGACCCTCGTCCATACAAGTTTCAGTCACAACATCTGTCAAACTACCACCAGGTAAATATTCCATAACTACCCACAGTTCTTCTCCTACAAGGTAACTATCCAAATAATTTACAACGTTTGGATGTTTGTTCTCCCGCATAACTAATATTTCGTTTATTATTAACTCTTTCTTCGGCTGCAATGAAAGATTCATTTGTTTTATTGCAACTTCCATCCCTGTTGATGTCTCGATCGCCGTGTATACTGTTCCCGAGGCACTAAAACGTAAACGCAGAAAATTTTTATATATTTCAAGGGCATTTGTCTAAACAAAGTTTTTCATTTTAACTTCTCCCTTACCCTTGTCCTATTTTTTCCATTTTTGTATACTTTCTATTAGGATCTCCAACGCTTACAATTGTTCTTAGTTTTTCTAATATTTCGTCGTCCGACATCTTTTTCTTTCTAGCTTTATCGCTTTGTGCTGGTCTCGTTTGATCGGTTGTCGTTGACGTAGGAGTTGCTTGATTTTTGTTTCTGTCCAGTTGCGATTGATGTGGTTGCTGTGGTGTGCCATTTCGTTGAGGCGAACCTAACGTAGTAGTTAATGGTGGAGGCGGTTCTTCTTCTATGGGCTTAGTATACTGTTGCAAAGAATTGCATGTTTTAAATATATTAATAGAGTGCACATATGAATTTTTGATATTTTGTACACAAGGTATATTACTTACAATTGATTTTGTACGTTCTGGTCTAGCAGAAATTGGTGGCGGTGGAGGTTCATCCTCTTGTTCGGAACTAGTTGCACAAGCGTCTGTTGGCGTACTACTTGGACTACTGCTACTTACTCTGTAATTTTATTGTTTCTCAGCAGATATTTAAATGCAAGTGGCACAGCTACAGGTTGAAAAATGTAAAAGACTCACCTGCTAAGTGAATGTTGAGAATGGGAACTTCCAGAAGTTTGTGACATTGCTTGACCACGAATATTTCCTACTCCTGTTCCAATGCTTATACCCATGCTTCTGGGACTACTTGCTCTTTCAATGGGAGCTAAAAATAAAAAATTCATGCTTTCAAATTGATACATAATGAATTATAATGTTAGTAATACAAATTTATCTTTACAGAAGTATTTACAAACTTACCAACTACTCCAACCATTTTTGTTGTTGTCATATATTTAGAACCTTTCGTTTCCTTACTACTACTGTCATACCAGTTCAAAACATCTAATACAGCTTGTGGATTCTTCTTCTGTTCTTGTTTACTGATGTTACTAGACATAAGCAACCTTGCCCAAGCCTCTGGCATTCCCTAGGATAAAAAATTATGTTTCAAAATGATCATTGTTAATGTTACATGTACATGTTTAGGGGAGAAATAAGTGATACAGGATATATGATTCATAGGTATGTAATTCTCAAAGTTTTTGAAACTAAGAGAACATCGTGCAAATATAAAATACTTGAGAATCCAATCGACGTGGGGAATAAATATTAAGATTTTAAGCACTCAAACCAATGTTATTGGTTTTATTTCGCAAGAAAGCAATAATATTGAATGCAACGTTGACTAAAGCATATATCAGTCTATTGAAGCAGCTATGCCTGTAGTCTATGATAAATCCTAAATTTCGAATAAAAAAAAATTAACTTAATTCTGTTAACCGCAACAAAAACATACAGTTAAATCATGTGTATGTATAATAAAAAAAATGCAGGCAAACTATTTCTGTGGTCATTTGAAGTTACTTACTTTTAATGGCAGCTTGAAAGAAATACGTGTCTAGTTAGTTTCTCATGTGAAAAAATAATAGGTATAAAAAGCATCAGACAAATTACCAAATTACTTTTCCACAATGTCCATACACATGTGATCGATCAGGTGATGAAAATTTAATTTCTTTCAGGTACGGAAAATCCATCTAAATTTTTTATCTTTTAAAAAAAAGAAGTTCTTTACACTTGTATTTACAAATACATTACTAGCTGTCTGCATAATTTTATGCATTTTTCAAGTAAATCATTATGAATATTTTGTATAGAGATATACATGTTCGTATTTGTATGCATAAATAAAAAATGAATCCATTAAAATATACAAATTTTAATATGTATAAATATATTTTGTCAATTTTTAATAATGCAATGTGTTTCATTTTTGCTAAATTGTAAAATAAATGTCCACTATTGCACATTTGTAAATACTAATTCAGTGTTATACTTTGAAGAGCGAAGACTATTAAAATTTTAATCAAAGATATTATATGTTTGAGAACCACTGTCTTCTGTGAAAATTAGAAAAATTTATCTAACCAGTAACATATTGGCACAAACAAGTGTTAATTTCTACAATGCTCGATTGGATACTCCGTACCATTGTATAATAGCAAAGCAGGAAGCAAGTGCATTTTGAACAATAGTAACAAATTGCAAACAGTAAAAAAACTTACCGTAAATTCACCGGTAACTGCATCAAATCCAACATGTACCGTATGTTCAAAATTGGTGGGGTAACTGATGTTGGGTTTATCTTTGTTCTCTTTTACCTTCATTTTGCTTTTTAATGTTTTTTTCTTACGTTCATCAGAATCAGGTTCTTTGGGCAATGGACGCATGTCCACTGGCAGATTAGGTGCCGATTCGCCTCTGAAATATTAAATTTATCATTAAATAAATATCGATCGATTGTGATAAAATAATTTTATTTTTGTTACAATTATAGACTGATCTCTACATTATTTCTATTAATTTTCCTTTAGTTGTGACTGATTTAGATAAAAAACCTTATTTTAAATAAAATATAGGATTATTTTCTATAATTTTGATCATATTATTATTTAATACATATTTACAAATTATTAGCGTATAAATGTCATATCGTATATTTTTCTTTTAAGGTATATAGTTTGGTTGTATACACAGACTTAAAAGGATGGTCTCCCACAACAGAATGTCATCGCATCTGAACTGTAGGATTTTATTTTTAGCAACTACTAAATTAGTGTCTGTTCCTCTATTTTAGGGGGAACGCGTCTGCATATTACAAAGAAAATAATAAGAATGCAGAGCACAATAAATTCATATTGATTCTTGATATTATATGAAACACAATGCAACATTACTCTAATGTCATATTTGTATTTTGGACACTTATATAATATAAAAACAAGTTAAATACTGTACATGTTTCAGATATCAATGAATGAACTATTTTCCTTTCAAAATTATTATTACTAACAAATTACATGTATCCAAGGAGTAAAATATATATAGTTAAATTACCTGTTTGAAGTAAGTCGCACAGGAGGTGCGGGAGGTTTGTCTTCTTCATCTGACATGTTGTCTTTTCTCTTGTCTCTTTGTTGCCAGTCTATTCTACGTTGCTGTGTTTCTATACTTTTACTCAAAAATTTGCTTAACTCTACTGCTTCCTGCCACGATTGTCGTGACGTTAAGCAAATTTCAAAATACTAAGGGTTTCTTAAATCACAGTATATACAGAATCCTTTATGTTGATAAGACCACCAAGTTCTCTCTTGAAAACATGAGATCCTAAGATCCATTCACTTCTGTTATCAAGAGAGGAGGTGACTTTTTTTCAGTCTAGTGGACGTTGTCTGACCGATGTTTCTAATACCGGCTCTGTATCACGAGCACGGATAGAAAGACTTTCGACGCCCGGTAGGGAACATGAAAACGAAACGGAGCAAAAATGCCCCTCCTCGTGGGTGACAGTTTCGAGAAGTTAATCGGTACTACTCGCTTAAGGTCTTGTTCAATTGCAAATACTCGCAGGCGTCCTCGATTGGGTCAATGTCGTGAGTATAGGGTGTACTCGAAAACGGAGGGCAGACGAGCGCCTCCAAAGCGTGATTCACGCACGGGTGCAGAGACACCGCGCCGCATCCGCGAATCCCTACCTCTCTTTCTCACTTTTGGCTCGCTGTCTCGACCTCCCTTAGTGTCGAGATTTCTCTTTCGTTCTCACGGCGTTTCCACTCCTCCCTTTTTCTTGTCTTCTCGCACTCCCGAAAGAAAAAATACGATTATATATCGTCTACATATATATATATATATATCTATATATATATATATAGATATATATACATATATATATATATATATGGCGCCGCTTTATCCACACGTCCGTGATGTGCCGCGTTCGGGCACGGCGGAGGCGGAACCACGCGGCGCTCGAACTTTTATCAATGACACCTCATTTCGAACATATAATCGACGCCCGATGTCGACGAATCATTCCCTGTACTTCACCAAGACTTTTCAAGATTGATAAGGAGGTCTGAATCACCACCGCCGCCACCGCGGTCCTCTGCCACTGCACAGTACTTCCACTGGAACACCGTTCACTCCCCCCCTCCCTCTTCCTTTCCTTCTCTCTTTTCCACTTTTTCACTTGGTTCGTTCTATTTCTTTCCCTCTTTTCTACTTTATCTTTCACTTCGTATACTTACAAGGCCCGATCATTAGTGCGTACACATGTACTTATTCCCACCTACACGAATTATTGTCTGTCGGACACGAACGAACATGCGTGTGTGGTGTATACATGATTTAAAAAAAAATTTAGAATAATATAGGTTGAAACGGTGGTAATACTGCACCGAATCAATTACAGGTCAGCCAACATATTAAAAACGAAGACTGTATGAACTTCACGACGGTTTTACCGATCAAAATTAAAATGTCAATTAAATTGTGTCATTCTTTTCAGGAATAAATACAAATATATTTGTAGTTGGAATATATGATTAGTTTTTTGTTTAAAATTTTATATGCATTTATACTGTAATTACGTACCTTTGATCAGGTAGTATTTCCATGTAGACATTCGCTGAGATTTTTATTTACATATGTATATTCATATACGTATATAGTAGTGTAGTATGTTTTTAAAACCGAGTGTCACGATATATTTGTAAATATATAAATTATTCTTTATTTGAATAGCTATATGATTTCTTTTAGATAAATTTCGATTCACATCATAATTGTAATACACATTTTAACACTATATTAGTAGTAAACTATAATTATAAATACAATTAAAATATAGACGAGGACAATTATATCTAATGTATTAATAAATAAATCCATTTTTTCATATAATTCTGTTTAAATGCATTACATTACAATTTAGGTACATTACTTTGCTAAACAATCTGTTCGCATTATCTTGACCATAACTCTATGATATTTCGAATTTTCTTTATAAAAGAAATTACATCTATTATTTGTTATTTTACATGTGCAAGTAATACATAAATATTTAATCAAAGTAACATTGTTTCTTGCTTTTGTTGTTTCAACATTTTATTTAACATCAATATAAATCAGCCTCTTTGGAACTATTTTTCAAATAAATCCATATATAAATCAACTTGTGCCAGATGAATAAACCCACTATGTACTTTCTCTTCGCATATAAATATAGTGGATATAAAAATGACATGCACCGTGCTTATAATAATTTCCAAAAGATCTTTTTAAGTTTAATCAACGATGCAATACGTTTACTGTTTCAATTGAATAATCATAAGAAGTTTTGGAAGCTAAAAAGTCTTTAACTACTTATTTTAAGATTATATTACTTAATTTATATATAAAATTTCATATTTTAATTTTCCAAACTTTTTTATTGTCATCCTTGGTGGATGGTATTACATTGCCCAGAAAATCCTACCTCTTTAATACAGTGTATTGTTCTATCATATCTAAAATTTAATACCTCAGAGAAACTATATTTTGTATACACCAACTTGATAATAAAAACGTATTTAGTTGAAATTCAGTTATCATTTAGTAAAATTCGTGCAATCAACATTCCTCTTTGTTATCTTATCATTCAATGGCGCTGAAGTAGTGACAATATGTGTGAAGTTAGCTACTAGCAGTTTATATTACATACATAGTAAAAAGTAGAGAGTAATTGTAATTTCTATATCGTAAGACTGTTTACCACCAAAGTCGTCGCCTACGTTCGAAACGACCAATGTTTTTTTATACAATTCGCAATTTTCTAATTGTATTTATTATTGTTTATTTCTGAATGAAAATACCACTGTGTTGCAATTGTAAGTTACAAGTTACCAAGTCGCACCTATAGTCGTGATTCATTGAATAGTTTTGATTAACCTCGATATGAAATTTGACATTTGACCACTCATTTGACGTATGTACATGATATACTATCATCGTGAAAGTAATTGGTGTTGAACTGTACGATTATATTATACTATTAAATGATTTGTTACAGACTGTAGGATTATTTACGTATTTGTTACAAGGGAGCGATTATTTAAATAAATTTTAGGTTTAGTATTATCAATTCAAGATGAAGAAAAAGGTATGTAAATTTATTATTTATATAAAATTATAATATATCATACTTCCTTACATTTAAAGACGATTAAATTATGTGGTTTCTACTTCTACAAAAAATACATCATTTTTGTTTATAATTAATATTTTATTAAATTTTTTAGGTACTGTTAATGGGTAAAAGTGGTTCGGGGAAAACAAGTATGCGTAGCATTATTTTTGCCAATTATATTGCTCGTGATACTAGACGTCTTGGAGCAACAAGTGAGTAATAGTAGCATTTTGTTGTTTTAATCGTTTGAACAAGTAAATGCTCATTTCTTTGTACTTATTACAGTTGATGTAGAACATAGTCATGTTCGATTTCTTGGCAATTTGGTACTAAACCTTTGGGATTGCGGTGGCCAAGAAGCATTTATGGAAAATTATTTTGCATCACAGCGTGATAATATATTTAGAAATGTAGAAGTATTGATCTATGTTTTCGATGTAGAATCTAGAGAATTAGATAAAGACATGCATTACTATCAAAGCTGTCTAGAAGCCATATTGCAAAATAGTCCAGAAGCAAAAATATTCTGTTTAGTACATAAGATGGATCTGGTGCAAGAAGATCAACGAGATTTAATATTCAGGGAGAGAGAAGAGGACCTAAAAAGACTTAGTTTGCCCCTTGAGTGTACTTGTTTTAGAACTAGTATATGGGACGAGACATTATATAGGTATTCTTTCATAATTGTATAGTAGTTTTAATTTATAATATTTTAGGATTTTATGTACATTGTTACATTTAGGGCATGGTCTTCAATTGTGTACATGTTAATTCCTAATGTGAAAGAACTCGAACAGAGTTTAAAACAATTTACAAACATTATCGATGCAGATGAAGTACTTTTGTTTGAAAGAGCAACGTTTTTAGTAATTAGTTATTGTCAAAGGCAACATCACAGAGATGTACATAGATTCGAAAAAGTTTCCAATATAATAAAACAGTTCAAGCTGAGTTGCAGGTAATTATACCTGTAGAAGAATTCAAATTGTAAGAACATTAATGTGGGAATGTCTGTACAAAATCATATTTTTAGTAAACTGGCAGCACAATTTCAAAGTATGGAAGTTAGGAATACGAATTTTGCAGCGTTTATCGATGTATTTACGTCGAATACATATGTAATGGTTATTATGTCGGATCCCGCTATCCGTAAGTATTTGTCATGTAAACATATTTCTCTAATAAGTACTAAAACACTTGCTCGTGTTGTTTCAGCGTCGGCAGCAACGTTAATCAATATTCGTAATGCGCGAAAACATTTTGAAAAGCTAGAGCGTGCTAGTCAAAGCTCAGCCTTAAGTAGATAGAAATCAATTCGGCCCAGGCGCGTTGTCACCCGGGTCCAAGCTGTTAATCATTGTTGAATCTAAGAGTCACTTTGAAACGGAGTCACTAGAATGAGAGTACAATTGCACGAGAACACTCTTATTGACCAAACTGTATTAATAAATTTGCTAATGAACTAATAACAGCAACACGCAACTCATAACGGTGTAACAATTAAGTTTTCAAAGAAACTTACGTTATTTCTAAACTCAGGATCTTCAAAGCATTTAATTCGTTAATATAAAACAAACTACTGACATTATATCAAGTGAACATTTCATATTATTCACTTGTGGGAAATGCTCTCTTTCTTGGCTCTTAAATCACGCATGGTTTCTTGGGTAAGGAATTTTCCTGATTCCATGCCATTATATGTCTCGTTTCTGTACAGCAATTATTCTGGCCTGTCTCAAAGATATATATTTTCCTACGTTATATTCACTTAATATAATAAGCAAAACCAATTATACTTTATTACAGCAAGAATTAACGTAATCGATCGTGATTGTATCTTTAAATTTATGTAAATGGTAGTATGGATCAAGTGAACATTTCGTGCGTTATACTTTGTACGAAATCTTAATTCTACGATATCTTTTGACATAAAACCATAAACCATAAATTTGTATGAATTTATTTACAGCTGTATTTATTAATAATATTGGGATACAAACGTGGAATAATAACTATGCTTAAGCATGTATCATTAAACTGTATTTTTTAAATGTACAAATAAAGAAAAAATAGATTTGTGTTTAATGAAATAAATTCAAAGGGTAATAAGTTTCGAAGATTTATTTAAATTTTAATCGATTCAGTTTTATTAGATTCCAAGTGACTTTAAACTGTCCGCCATTTAGCCAGTAATGGCGGATTTGTGTTTTCTCGTCATTTCATGTTGACAAAGTGTTGGAGTGTTTCCAAACGTTACCATGGATAGAATAATCAAAGGAATCATGCAATATAGAAAATGCCATAGAGATGGAATGGTGAAACAATTTCAAAAAGTACGAGATCATCCCGAGGTATGTTGAAACCATATTGTTTAAGTTTTTGTTAGCATTCCATAACCGTGTCTAATTCTTCGTAGCATTGCCCTTTAAGGATCTTAATTATTACTTTTATTAAGAGGAATTTTAATCATTACTGACAATAACATGCGAACGTGAAAACAATTTCGTGAAAATAAATATTTTTTTAATCATTTATCACAGCATTCTTGGAAAAGAAATAGTTTTTCTGACTATGACCTTATAATATGTCCTTGAACTAAAGTATCGTCGATAAGAGAGAAAAAAGGCACGTGCATTTGAAAGCCCATAGAAGAACATGCGTGGCCGCAATGATGTTTTAATGAATTAACGAATTAATAAAATTTAATATAACAACGCAATTTACGCACACGTTATTTTTATTATAATTTATATTAATATATTTAAGTACTTTAAGAGTACGATACGAATTATTTTGCTATATTTAAAACGAATGACGATTGTTATCCGGAATAGTTGTTGATTATTTTTTATTTTTCTCTTTTAATCTTTATCTGAAAAGTATATTACTGAAGTGCGATTTAAAACATTGTCATTGATAATATTAATCGCGCAATATGAATAATTATTGCCGTTACTCTTATCACAGCCAAAGGCAGTATTCTTTACCTGCATGGACTCCCGGATGATCCCAACTAGATTTACGGAAACGAACGTTGGGGACATGTTTGTCGGTACGAGATTTCTCTATGGCATCATTCACTCGAACATGAAGCCTGACTTTTGGCATTTTTACGTCGCATTATCACATCAAACATCGATGTTTTCTTTAAAAAAAAATAACCATTTTCAAATCAGTGGTTCGGTTGTATTAAATTTTAACAACCGAATACCGATACATGCAATGTCGTATATCACAATGTACAAGGTGTCTCACGTAAAGTGTTATTAGCTGATTTTTCGAAAATTATTAGACCCTCGATTTCAGCTTATAATATCATTCATGCACATGTTGGTCGCTCAACGAAACATCTCTCCAAACAGACAAATTTGCATCGCAGCATCAAGAAAAAAATTGATAAATATTTATAAACGAACATTATTTAAAATATCTAATAAAGCGTGTAATAAAATTTTCCGCTTGAAGATCCATTCGACGGAGGATAATTTTTTAATTATATTTTTTATACAAATATTATACTTTTTAAAGATACAAAGGAGCGTTAGGTCTTTAATAAAAAGGACTGTGAGTTTGAAATATTAAAAAAAAAAGTTTTTGTTACAATAGTTTACGAAAAAATATTTCGTAACGATTTACAACGAGACACCCTGTATGTTATACAGTCAACTTTTGTGTACGCAATCGCCACTTTCGCAATCATTACAATTTTCGAACGATGGCATAGATTTGTTTATTTTTTTATTTTTCAGTCAGGAACGCTGGTAACGTTGTCCCTCATTCTCAACATTTCCCGGACGAGCTAACGATGTGCGAGCCTGCAGCTTTAGAGCTTGGCTGCGTGGTGAACAGCATAAGGCACGTTATAGTTTGCGGACACAGCGACTGCAAAGCAATGAATTTATTGTACGCTCTGCGAGACGAGGAATTTGCTTCTAAGGTTCGATTGTTTTAATAATAATATCAACTGCCAAGGGCTCGTGTTGTTAAGTTTTTAAAACGCTTGCTTGATTTTCAGGCGAACAGGAGGATATCGCCGTTAAGAGCGTGGCTATGCGCACACGCTAGCAGTAGTTTAGCCAAGTTTCAACAGCTCGAAGTCACTGGTTTCCGTCAGCCAATAGTCTTCCAAGCCGAGACACCGATGAGGAAGTTTGTAGCTTACATCGACCCTGAAGATAAATTCTCTATAGAGGATAAACTGTCTCAAGTTAGTAGAAACGAAACTACGACTACTTACCCTTATCTAAAAATATAATATTTGGAAAGGATAATTACAATAACTATGACAGTAGACGGACCGAAATTATTTACACGCGAAAACGTGTTTTAATTGCAGGTAAACACGTTGCAACAATTGCAAAACGTAGCTTCGTACGGTTTTTTAAAGAAACGACTAGAAAGGCATGATCTACACATTCACGCGCTGTGGTTCGACATCTATACAGGTGACATTTATTATTTCAGTAGAGCGAACAAAAGATTCGTCGATATAAGCGAATTAACGGAGACACCTTTGCTAACTGAAATTAAAAAATATTACTCTTAAGTCACTTTACTCTGAAACGGTGTCATTTCTACGTACGGAGAAATCTCATAATTTTGTGGATTAAGACTGAGCATCACGAATACGATGAATTCTTTAAGAATGTTCAAACGTATTATAGCCGGCGGGTTAGTTACTCGTTCAATTGAAGACCATATAATGTACCTGGATGTGAAAGTAAGTAGCGAATTCCCTTCCCCCCTTTTTATTAAGATTCGTATTACAAACTTGTTTGCACAAAACAAACCACCGCGATGCTGTCGGAAGTATTTAAAATAAGAAGTCTCGGTGCAAGTCATTTATCATTATTTATATACAAATGGTTACGTAGCGTGTGTTCATGACATAGAACGCGTGGAAGGAACTAGTTCTTTCTTATTACATTAAGTAGCATTAAGTGAAAATGTTATTTTTGGAACTATATTAATGGAAGAATATTTTATGTATTGTTATTATATTGTACGCAAAGTTTATTCGACATGTATATTTTTAGTAATACATACATAATTCAGTATACAATGACTCGCAGTAAGAAATAATACGAAATATATATTCGTCGTTTTCTTGTGGCTCTTCGCTTTGTTTCGTTTAACGATTCGCTGGATTTTCCAGCGATTTCGATCGGTATACTTTGCGTGTGAATCGCGTAAAATTGAAGTCTCAGAATAAGTGGCGGAGGACGTACCGTACTGACGGATGGACGGTTTCGTGGCCAGGCGAACTAGAGCATGCCACTCCCGAAAGAGAAAGCAAAACAACGAACCAAGGTGTAGAATTAGGATGATGATAAGTATGGTATCGGACGTTCGAGTCAACCTATTGACACAACATATAACAGGTATTCGCACCTGTTACGAGTATTTTTACGTTATTCGTTTCCAATTTAAATTTCCTTTAAGTTACACTTTTAGAAAAAACGACTTCGAAGGTAACAAAAATTAAATTCATCGTTAATCGCGGCCCAATTCCGTCGAAATAATTTTTCCATTATCGTAATTTTATTTTGTAGCTAACACCTCCGCTAACTAACCATTGCAACGCGTAGAACAGATTTCTAACGTTTGCCTGTTCATTTTAAGAGCAAAACGGACATTCAGAGCCCCATTACTTCCAAATCTTCCACAGTGAAATAAGAATACGGTGGCTATTGCTCTTAATTAGGAAACAACGGTGATGCAGTTTGTTTGCAAATTCCGAGAATTACGATGGAAATTCAGAATTTCTCCTTTCAGTTCCATAATTGAATGGCGTACGGTAACGTGTCTTGTAACATCGAGGAGCAACCGTGCGCCTGTCGTTGCCACGTTATGAGACACTCACACGTTCTGGTGTTCTCGTGGCTGTACGCGAAAAATGGTTCAAGCAGCTCGCGCTTTTCAGCGTGTTTTACGGTAAAAGTGAAGAGGATTCGCTTCTCGGTGTAGGCGAATCGTTGAGTTGGGCCGGTTAGGCCGGTCTAAGAACTGTGACGAACGCTGGCACGGTTGCCGCGTACTTACTAGTAAGTATCTGCGAGATCAAATGATCTACAGTGTGGGACAAAACGATAGCACGGCTTATATTATTTAACGTTCCGTCCTATATATTGCGAATTATTTTCAGAATGAACATTCCAAAAGTTATTTATTCAAACCGATGCACAGCGGCGAGCATACAAACGGGAACAAGTACTTCCTATCATTTAACTGAAATCAGTTTTAATTTGCAAATAAAAAACACGTTCTATCTACAATATTGTACATTAAACAAATGTACGGAATAGCTTCTGAATTTTTATATCTATGTGGTTACTTGATTCGATATCGTACTAATATCACATGCAACAAGTCAAAGTATGATAAGTAGACTGCGGATCTTCATGCAAATTCATATTTTTATTAATAAAATTAATGAAATTTGAGCTTTGTAGAGGGTTGTCTCAACCTCCAGATATAATAATTTATACCTTACGTGAAGTATTTCTTATATTCTTGCATATTAACTAAATTCTGTAGCTTTTTGAAAATTAAAATTTCCCATAAATGCATAAACAGTCTAATGATAAGTTACAAGTGACCCACGACGAGTTTCAGTCGATCAAAATAAGTCTCGAGTGACCCATGATAAGTTTCTATCGACCAATACAAGTCTGAAACGGTCCACGGTGAACCGGAAGTGGAAAGAAATTTATTCCCAACATGTTATAATTTTAATAATTCCGTGGAAAATAAAACCGCGACGGAACTAGTAATAAGACGCGTGGCAAAAAGTGTGGACTCGATAGCTCGTTAGTAATGTTCAAACGAATGGTGTTTCAAGGCGTACCATCGTTTTGTCGCACACTGTACTTGTTCTCGGGAGACGTACCGCGAGTCTTTCTTCTCTTTCTGTTGGTATCTCGCACCCTGCGAATCGTGGTGGCACACTGGCCTGGATCACTCCGCGGTATCTATGACGGTGGAAGCAAGTATGTGCTTTAAATACACCGTAGGATTCGCATTAAAAAGTAAAATCGGACAACTTTTTTTACATCGTGCTACGTAAGTGGGATTTAAGGAGAGAAATTTTTGTCGGGACGATTACACGTTTACCAGGAAAATCGAATGCGTCATACAGAGATCCCTTAATTGAGAACATTCGGAGAAACTGTCGCTGCTGTAACTGCGATTGGCAAGTCCAAAAATTGCGAGAAAAAGCATCGGTTTAAATATAAAATTTACTAAAGGACAGAAAAAAATCAATGATCAAAGGAATGGTAATTGAATTTTACAAAAGAAACAAGATCTCAAATTGAAGTTGGACATATGTCTCACGTAAATATAAAACAAAATTGATTTTTTCAACGACAGAAAAAATCAATGATCAAAGGAATGGTAATTGAATTTAACAAAGGAAACAAGATCTGAAATTGAATTTGGACATATTCCTCGGGTAAATATAAAACAAAATTGATTTTTTCAACGATTTACAGTAGTATACAGTAGAATTAAAAAATGTTTCGTCTGTTTAGGACTGTGGTTTGTGTGGCAACAGCTCTGTTATTTGAAACGCGTAGCAGCTTGTTCCAAAGAGACCAAGTCGAGGCGTCACGAAGCTTCAGTGAACGGTGTGTCACCTTTAAATTAGATTCGGTTGCGAAATTCGGGTGCACGGTAGTCGTCGATTCCGCTTACCTGACTGCGCGGTTCGCAACAGGTAAGCGTTGTTTACCATGAACGGGATCGGCGGACAAGTTTGCGTACTTTTGTGGCCGAGGGGTCGGATTCTGAGGCCCGACAGAGCCACAGGGGGTGTTCCTCAGGTGAACCAGGAAGTCGAGAGAGGAACGATAGGTCTTTCAACCCTCTGTTTACCGCAATTCTTTAACGTGCCGCTTCCGCGTCTGCCTCGCCTTTTGTCCGCTAACTGACGGAACGAGTTTCACCTAAAATATTGCGCCCGTCGTAAATGCGTGAAAACCAGGCATGACCCTCCGATTCAATTTGTCTCTTAGATAACAATAAAACAGAGTGGAGGATGTTCGAAATAATATATTATTTAATTTGTGTAAAAATTGTAATAGTTGTTAGTTTTCGGTAGCACGTTTAACAAGAACTTTCATAAATCGGTAAACCTGCTTCCGTTTACGTTTCGTTTGCAAGTCGATTCGTGAATCAAAATGTGTGCCCGTCGTTCGTAAATAAAACTTCCATGGTAAATTTCGCGGTTGCAGAATCGTAGTTCCGCAGAGCGCGGTTCGCGTTTTGCCGCTTTGTCCGCTAACCATGCACCGGTCGTAACGTTTTCGTGGACGGGATTGGATAACATTCGTCGTATAAAACCGCTCGGCGCGTTAATTAATTACGCGGATAAGGCGTCGTTAAGTTTTCTACGGTCGACGGACCTTCCTCGCCGGGCACCGGCGTTCGTGTAAGAATAAGATTTCGGAAAAATACACGAGCGTAACGAAGTAGTAATGCCGCCGGGGGCTGTAGCGTGTTACGGTTGGACGCACACCACTGGCCACGCACTCTTTTTCTTCGTCCAGTCTAAAACGAAAAGAAAAAAAGAAAAAAAATAGAAAGAAATGAGATCGTGCGAAATCGTGACATCGTTACTGTCCCCCTCGCTTTTAAGCTAAGGGCGGCCCGACGACAAATAATATGACGTTTGTTCACGAATTAATTAAGAAACGCTGGTTCGGAAACTCTTTCTATTCGGCGTAAGTAAGCGTCGAGGTGACGTTACGTTCGGGTAACCCTGCATTAATTCGTGGAACGTCGGAGAAAGGGCGTAGGGAAGGGGAAGAGGTTTTTTCGTACGTGTTGCGCCACGATTGTACAGTTAAACGTTAGCCTAACGGTCGTGCTCAGAATTTCGGGCATTTGAAGTCGCCGAATAGTCACGCGCGGTGTTCGTACGAACCCCGATGACGGGGCCTACACCTTGACATTCGACGGACGAATAGAGGAAATTGTGTCGAACTCGCACCACTCGTGACTTCCTCGACCTAAATCCGCCGTCGTGCATTGGCGGACGCCCGAACTAGGAACCGACAATACCTAAAGGCAATAGTTCGTACGCGGAACCGCTTCCTTTATTCTCTGCCCCCCCTCTTTTAATTTCGTCGGAGGCTCGCGAACAAGTTCACGGGGACCGTGCCGTGGCTCTTGTGTTCCGGGATGTATTTACAGCGTTACATGCCGTTTATCTGGGACTCACTTTTACTCGGGCACGAAACACGAGGCCTGAAAACGGGCACACCGCGCAAGGATGCTGTTCGGACGGGCCCAGCGGCGAGCTTGGCTAAATTTTATTTACGAACCGCTCCGCGGGCCTAAAAGGCATTTGGAAGTTTTAATTTACTTCCTGTCGATGTTTTATTTTTATCAAAAGAGGATCAAAGTGATAGCACGCTCGAAATACGAAATAATTACACAACGATGCTCGATGCTTGATATTTTGTACAATCTTATCTTCATTATATTTATTTATTCGTAAATATTCGTAGTGCAACGCATAAGGTATGGTTCGCCCGAGGAATAGAACGGCGCGGCGGTTTAAATAAATATTTTTTTTTTTCTCTCGAAATATATAGAACGTCCTTGATAAGTCCTTGCAGCGCGGGGACGTTGCAGTCGAAGGACTCGTTGGTCGTTTCGCTTCGGTTCGCGTTCGTGCAAAACGATCGTGTTCGTGTGGATCGGCAATTGGCCAATTCTTGCCAGCGCGGTGTGTCGAATGTCCCCCAATGATATCGTCTATTTTTGCGCGGGACTCGCGGAACGTAACGGCGGCGTAATTATAAAATGTTGCAACGACAGAGCCGGTGCAACGAACTCACGAATGTGCCATGATTCTGCCGGCGAACAGTCCAATTGTTATGAAACCATCTTTCCATAGGTATCGCGAACGGTAACCAAGACCAAAGTATCGTATTCCGATAAAGAGAATACAAGGAAACGGGTGCAACAGGATAGAAGGTACAATCACTGTTTTTCTATTTATTTCTCAAAAACATTTCACTCTTCATTTGTTATTCTCTTTAGGATAAGAAGTTATTCCTCGCCTACTCATTGGATGCTGCACCATCAAAGTATTTTGCATCCCCAGATACCGTCTTCTACCAGAAAATTGGTAAGAATTATACAAATCGAACGACAATATTTTAATTTTAATGTAGGATTTAACGAGGAGGATTTATTTAAGGAACGAATGTACAAATCATATAATTATAATAAACGAATTTGGAACACACAAATTAATAATTAGCAACACAAATTAAAATCACGTCCGTCTTTCACAATCACTCGTTTCTCACTCCCTGTTGTCTCGCTGTCCCTAGTAACCCGTTCTTTCTTCAACAAAACACTTTCAACCCTTTTTCACATAAATTAACATTGAACAAAACTACAGCGTGGCAGAAATATTCAATACAAATCTCCTACATTAATAAATATTCAAAAAGGTTGTTCCTCTGTTATCTTGTACCAAATGAAAGTGTCCCATTCCCACGTGATCGTCAGGTGTCCCCTTTTCTGCGCAATTATTTATATTTTTAAAGGGATTGAAGCAAAGTATTGGCAATTGGAAAAAGGCTGCGTACTGCAGAATGATTAGATAAAGGGTACTATAGACATAAGGGTTACGTTCCGTGTAATTTGACAATCGAGGGAATCGGTTTAATCGCGGTTTCGTCAATTTTATGCGATCCCGCGCTGCTCTAGCGGCGTGCTTTCACTTGTGCACGCGTCCAACACGCGAAACCGACATAAGGGGACGACGGTCCGGGTGATTAACAGCCATCCGCGAGATTCGCGGGGATTTTTTTTTTCTTTTGCGTTCGCCCGTAAATGTATCGCCGTAGACCGAGCCGAGTATATTTTACACGGAATAGTGGCGCAACGCGTGGCTACGCGGGAACGACGTTATGTAAAATCGTGGCAAAAATCGCGGCCGGGGCAGAAAAACCGCCGTTCCCGGCGTTGCTCGAGAACCCCGAGGATACCTACTTGCCTACGGTACCGAGGAATTGGGCACCGACCTGGCCGATTGGTCACGATCGTTCGTTCGTGCCTTCTCGAGCCACCGCTTCGTTTTTTCCGCGTCGCGGCGCGAATTCGTTGTTGCAACATTTGCCCCCCGGTACGTATCTTCCTGATATTTCTTATCGTATCGTACCGTTCGTTCTTTCTTGCCAATTTTAAACGAGAACGAAATCTTTACTCTTGAGCAATTATTAGCGTGAAGCTGTGTATCGGACTTTGGTAACCCGAATTTGTTATTCATCAACGGTGAAACGAATAAATACGTTAGGAAACAACCTCGAAGCGAGACTTCAACTACTTTCAAGTTTGATGTCGATAATGATTGCAATCATAATCCTCGTGTAACTTCCCTAATGTTCCTCGAACACCTGCTCGACCATCAGATATTAAGGTAACAGAACATGTGCGCAACGAGTTCTATACAAATATCCGATTGCACGATATTGCAGCGAACGATTAAAACTGACGGTGGTATTTTGCAAAAAGTTAATCGGTTCATTTTCTGCCTCCAAACACCCATGTTTCTCCTCTTTCGTCTTTAATAAAATTAACATATATTAATTACGATTTCAAATGTCATTTAGCAGATCACTGGCCACTGCTATTCGCGACGTTGGTAGATGCTTATTCGGATGCTTGGGTGTTCCAGATACGTTGCGCTTCCTCCGTAATGTGGCATCGTGGATCGACGCGAGGCATTGGTACAATATGGCGATCGATCAAACGCGATGGAAAGAGAGGTCACCGACGACTTCCAACAGCCCCAATTTCTCCTTATCAAGGATCGGCGGTGGTTTTCTCCGTGGGTCGAGGTTGTAAAAGATACGAGGACGGCGGACGCGTGTGGTACGTAGGTCGTTGGTGCGTGAGCGTGCAAGTTCAAGAACAATGGCTCTTCGCGATCTGTATAATGTAGGTACGATTTTGCCAGCCGACGGTGTGCCGGCTTATTGTGGCGGCGGTGGCGGCGGGCAGCTCTCGTGCCACTGACCCACAAACACACTTACCTATGTTATACTATGCTGCTACATACGCCGTTGTCGCTGTGGCTTTAATGCCCGTACACACCGTACGCTCGCCACGCGGGCTTGGTGCGTGTGTACGTCGTCCTTGGAAGATTTACTCGCGGGCGTGATCGTATTTCCGATGCCGCTTCGTGAATTTTTTACTCGTACCGCCGGCACACCACCGGCTGAAAGTAGCTTCTCGCCGAAGGGAGCCTGGTAATTGTATGCTAAATACCCGAGAGTGGATCACGATCACGTTTACGGGCTGTCTCCGCGCCACGACCCGATCCGTGGAGATTAGAATTAGAACCACGAAACGAGCAATATTTTACCGGATGTGGCACGGAGTACTCGTTCTACGCGTCGACGGGCAAAATTCTTATTCGGATAAACGTTTCGTCTCACATCTATTTGTAATTTGTCGATACAGACTTATATATCGTCACCGAGTAAATCTATTTGATTCGTAAACGTGTATCTCTCTAGAATATGGAATATTATGTTTCAAATACACGTGACATTGTACTCAAAATGATTAAATACAGAACTGATAAGCTTGTATCGAGTAATACAAGATGAATAAGTCGCTATACGCTGATTTTACTCGTCTATTCCTAGCGTCGATCGCCCGAGAGTCATGTTCTATGCCGGCATCGAAGTCTCCGCGAAACAGATGGTGACGCATGCTCCCTTTCCGAGCGCCAGAGACGAGCAAAGCTCTTATTTAAACACAAATTACGAACAACGAATAAAATTAAATATTTTACAACGAACAGGTACGCCTTCGATGGCTCAGTTTACGCGGCAGAGGAAACGAGAGTCTTTGGAAGAAATGTCTGAGAACAATGGTGTACATATGGAATATTTAGAAGAACATTACGCAAGTATGTATCGCACAGACTGGATTCGGTGCATTAATTGTCAAATATAACCAATTGAAGTTTGAATGGCGTCACCAAGCTCAACAAAGCTCTTAATAGCCACGCGACAAAGGACTTTCCAATTCCTGTTTGCGCGGAGGATTCGATCGTTTCGATTCGTTCCGTGATTTTGGAACGCCTTGTATCGTTCGTGGTGTGCCGGGTCCCTTAAGGAAATTATCGCGAAAAACAAGAGTCCATGAAAATTGCGGGTATCCGCGTAACTGTGCCCGCGGAGACTCGTACGCGTGTAATCCGTGTCTACGTACTCCCGCGTTTTACTCTCCATCTCGATTGGCCCACTTGTTAAACAGGACAAAACTGGAAGAGCAAGGCTGGTCCTGTGCGGCTCGTTGCGGCGCGAGGAAGGAGGCGAGGCCGATCCGCTCGACTTTTTGCCATCGCCGGGAATCCGAGAAGAGGATCGCAGACGTGGAAGGAGGCAGGAAGCGACGGGACGGAAGAGGAAACCCACGTTAAAATCGTGAGCTGTTCGTTATCGCTGCCAACGGCCACGAATGCCGCGACCCACTCTTGGTTTCTGATGGCAAACAAACTGGAAATAATCTTCCGTACCGGTAAACTCTCTTCTTCTCTCAGTTTCTCGATCCCGTTCCGTTCTACGATCGATGGGACAACTGGGAACAAAAGCCACGGACTGCCGCGACCAGCGTTTCTCAAACTGAGCTCCAAAAACCCCCGAGGGTTGGCTACTCAACCATAGCTGGGCAGATTGTATTTTAATATTACTATTTGTAAACATAAAGATGCTTCCAGAATTATTGATGCGAATTCTAAACAGGTTTCAAGCTTGATGTAATCGATAAGTATCGACGCGACAGTCCCGTGTCTCGATAAGTCTGCAACCGTAATCGTTTTACTCGACCGATCGACACGATCGATTCGTGACATCAAGGTATCGATAGTATCTAAACATGTCTCGGTCCCATTCCTAGATTCTGGTGTATTTTCGTTCCATTTCGAGTTAAGATTATAATTAATAAACGAACAGTCCCTTCTTTTGTCGTCGATGGAATTTAGGACACTTTTTGTCGACGGTTGTTTTGATAAAAAACGATTTTACGCGAAGCCACGGCCGGGGTTATTTTTACGATCTCGTTCGAGAAATGGCCGCATACCAGAATCGCGCTCTAGCCGTCCACGGGTTTTTCGTCCGTGAACCCAACTGGGTCACATTTCCTTCGTCGGGCTAGGGCAGTAGACGACGGACCTTTACCTAGTTACACTTTCGAGAATTGGGATGCCGTGTGGCTCCGGCTTCGTAAGCCAGTTGCCCAAACTTCTCCCTCCGTGGTGATACTATATACCCAAATCCGGAACCTCGTTTTGGTGTACGAGGGGGGATCCCCCCCACGTTCCACGGAATGTCCTCATTTTTTTGGGGCCTCGGGGTCTTGGGGACCGCGTGACTTCCTCAACGTAATAACCGGGAGCCGTGATGTAGCCCCCACGTGAGCTCGAAATCCGTCTCTTCGAATTCCGTGTACGTGTTCTGGCACAACTGTTTTTTTTTTTTTTCTTATATCGCTTCGCGCCGACGCGTTAACCCTGAACTACCATTTACTGGCCTGAGAAAAGTTTGTTACACAAGCGTCGGTGTTCGAAACGCGGGGTCAAAGGTCGCGTGCAATTAGAGCTTAAGTAAACTGTAATGTCGCAATTGGATGATGTCTCGTAGAGTTGGACAAGTTTTATTCGTATCGTCAACAATAAAAAGAAAGTAAAATCGTTGATTCATTACTGTAATGAAAATAAAATATTAGTTATTGCACATTTCCCTAATGGTGGTCACCGCTGGAAGTCAGCCATCTTTTTCGGCGCGCCGCAAATGAATTCTGGCCCGGCTGATGAGCGATCAGGGTAGATCTCGCCGTGATAAACAATTACGAAACGAATTGTTAAAAAAGGAAGCAATACGCCTCGCGCATATTTATGTAACGACCTCACAGGCGCAGTGGCCACGAGCGTGTAACGGCAACGCGAGTAAGTTTCCTCGTAAGTTCGTGTAACATCCGTGTCCGTGGCTGTGTGCACGCGCCACCCAGAGTACCATCTACCTGTTCCTTTATGCCGGCACACCTGTACAACGTCACGTACGTCAACTACGTGTGTGCGTCACACTTAACGCCTGTCTCTAGCCGACGACGAACCGTGGTGGGATCCCCCGTAGCTCGCGCGCATACGCCAAGAGGTTTCACTCGGCGGTTATCCCCGGCTTCCACGGTGCGCGCGGATACCTATTTACGTACGCGCGCGCACCCCGGAGAGCGCATGCGTGCGCTCGGGCGCTTAATCGGAGAACGGCGCGGAGAGTCCTTGGCAAGGCCGATCGAGACATCATCCGGCCACCTTTTTCCAATTAGCAGACTTCTGGTAATCGGCTACAGACTTCCTACGAACCGGCATACGCGCTCCATAGTATCCCCACAGACAAGCTACACGAATAGACCTTACATCCAATGCATTTTTTATGGGGCTCTAGAGCCCCCATTATCATTTTCGTGTCACTCGCAACATTACCAACAGGTTACAGAAATTAACACCAGAGGAAGTGAGACGAAAAATAGAAATACGAATTTTTTTTCTCGAAACTGCGTAGGATTTCGGGGGTATGTCTATTCACCTAAAATTATTATAATTGACCCCTGCAACCGAAAATAATTTTTTTAGAACGATTTGAAATTTTTTAATTTTGTCGAAAAATGTCACACCTTCTCGAATTTTTTTCTAGAAAGTGAGTAGTATTTCGGGGGTATGTCTATTCACCAAAAATGCTTGTAACCGACCCCTGCAACTGAAAATAATTTTTTCAGACCGTTATGAAATTTTTTTTTTGCCAAAAAATTTATTCGACGCTCTATGGAAATGTTGTTTAATACTGTTTTGTAGGTATCCATCGAATTCTTGTGTTTAATAATTCAATTTTCCTCGTAGACGGTGATCCGTGAATACGAGGTTACGCAATTTTCCCTGACCTTGCAAACCGATTATCGTAACGAGCAATAAAGTTTTCCGAGGGGTCTGGGAGTCGATGGATGCGCGGGGTTCCGATTTGCGAAATTTATGGCATCGGGCCACGGGGTTCCAGCTCGTAGCAGGCACTCGTCGGAATTGAATTGGCTAAGTGCACAGCTTCCTGGGTGTTGTAAAACGCAATGAAAGGATGCTCGGTGGCCACATCTAGGCCCACAGACCGTTTTCGGTCGATTTACTACGGTGAAGTTTTACAACAGAACCGCGCCATTTGCGGCTCTCGCGAGATATTGGCTCTCCCGATTTTGTGTACTTTCGAGCCTACGGTCGTTGGACGTACTCCATTTTGGAACACGTTCACATTCATTTTTATAAAATACCCCCTTTTAAGAAGGTCTCAGAATACACAGAATACTCCTAACTGTTGACATCTGTGAAAACATGGATAATTTTGGTACTGCTTACGTACACATTCACTAATAAGTATACATATCCTTATCAACCTACAGTAACTTTTTAATTTATACGTGCGTTAAACCAACAGGGCAGCGATGTTTCTACGATATTTTATGATATTCGCTGAAAGTATGGCGTTATCCCCTGGTCAAGGTCTCGGGATTCGTATTGTCAGGTGGAAGCGCAGAGTCACAATGGTAAAATGAAATGGAGTTTAGTGGCCACATCGGGGGCCGCAAGACCGTTCTTCGTCGCCAGACCACCGTAAATTTTCACCTGTTCCCGCGGATGGAACATCGGTGTTCCTGAAACCTGAAATGCTCCTGTCGTCCCGGACACGAAGCATTTTCAGAATTTAGGCGTCATCGAGACCTGTCGAATTATTTACGGCCTTCTGTTCAAAGTAAACGAAGCGGCAGCTTCCTACCTGAACCAAACCGACCTCCGAACAGACCTAGGTGGTCTATTTTATTTACGTGATATGGTTTCGTAAGCACAGCCAGCATGAGCGATCAATATTCATGGGAACTCAGTTCAGTTCAGTTCAGATTACAATTCTCATTGGTTATAAATAACAGACAATGTTACTTCGATCGTTGTTCGAAACTTTGATGCAGTTTAATTGTCACGGAAGTTGACAAGACGTACGTATTATCGGATTAATTGGATTACAAAGGCAGCGAATGCTGAATCACGAGCTCACTCGCTTTCTAGCGTGAACGGTAAAAAAATTATTACAATTTCTAGGTCGGTTTTCACTACATTAAAAGCACGCGTGTTTTTCTTTCACAGGCTTCGAGCGTTATAGAATACAATTATTTAAAACGCGATTCACACCTGAATTTTTTTTCACACGTCTCGTTTTATATATGCGGAACCTACTTTCCTTGGCGTCGTAAATTTTTGATATCTCCTCGCAATGATAGACGGTCCATCGTTTCGCCGACGACTTTCTTCCACACACGAATACCTCGATCGGTCCGTGAAAAGAATGCATCGATTAAAATGACATTCGATGAAAGCATCTGGCTTTGTAAATCGAACGAGACAGGATTTACAAAGTCGACTTTCCTGTCCATTTCCTAGATTTCATAAACGAACCTGAAGTTAATTCAGATATCTAAACGAAAAGAAAGAATTAAAATCACAATGCGATAACATCAAATAATCGTACGAGAATTATGTTTTTGGTTTTCCTTTGTCTCTCGACTCGAAGATCGTTCCAATTTGGTTCCGTTCGGGCTTGCTTTCTAAATCGTTCCAAGCATTTCCGCCTGTGCCCCGGAAAATGCAACCATCTTTTCGGTGCTCGGAAGGGGTCGACCTTTTCGAACCGGGGCGTGACGGATCTCGCGTGGCAAAATATTTTCGGGTCGATAGCCATAGAAACTCCCTCGGTCGGCTCGACCGTAGGAAATCGCGTCTCGCAATATTTAGACTCGTACTACTTGCCGCGGACGGGTGAGCCGCCTCCTCGGAAACGGCCGATTATTCACGGCCATTTTCGTCTTGCGACGTTTCGGGATGGACCCGGAAGACGATTCCTTTCGGGTTCGTTGCACCGACAATAAGGAAGTTTCGGCGCGTTTCGCAGGTAGCTATCTTTTCCCCCCCTTCCTGGCCACGCAGGACACTTCCGGGTGGTCCACTGCCCCCAACCACTCACGTTTCCTACGAATCTTCCAAAACTAGACCAAACCATACCATCATTATTGGTATATATTAATTAGATAGTAAAAACACTAATACCGAATACATTATATAAAAAAAATGTAGAAAGTTCAAGTATATTTATATTTAATATCGTATCTGACACTTGATATTATACATATTTAATATAGGGAACATTTACACATTTTTTCGTCACAAGCTATCTCCGTAGTTTACATATCATATTGCCCTCTGCTTTGTTTGCATTTTACAATTTAAAAATGCAGGAAGATTGTTTTGATGAGTAAACGCTGATTCGTTTGGCCTCACCGAGTTTTACTGTCTCCGCCTTGAGGCGCCTGCGAATTGTCGTTTAATCGCTCCGGCGATTATTCAAGTCGCCTCGATTTGTTTAATTGTTTCCTTATGAGGTCCTTGTTACGTCCCACGAACAATGACACGAGGCTAACTTATCCTTCGTCATTTTTTTCCCATTTTACGTGCGTCGTTCTATGGCTTATTCTTGCGTTACGATCCTCGCTAGAACGTTGGTTTTTCATTGACAATTCGTTCTAAACGTAATTCTCTTCGCTAGGAGTTTAAACACAACGGCCATGGAAACTAGGTTACATAAATACGCCTTATTATTTTACGATGTATTATAAATTCTTAGTTGGGGGCCATCGCCCATCTCATTGATTCCTCGTAACTAGACTGCGGATGTCTATGCATTTATGAGAAATTTTAATTCTCAATAAACTACAGGATGCACTTGTTATGCAAAAATATAAGAAATATTTAAAGTAAGATACGAATTATTATATTTAGGGGTTGAGACAACCCTCTACAAAGCTCCGATTTTATTAGTTGTATTAATAAAAATATGAATTTGCATAAAGATCCGCAGTCTACTCGTAACGAAGTGGTCTATTTTCAGTTAAAAATTTTCATTTGACACTGCATTTATTCTGCTTCCATGGACCATGTATCGCATCATTTTTTATTACGAATCCTCCGAGGTCCACTAACGATATATTTATTACTTACGAAGTAATTATATTTCTGGAATTAAATAGAGAACAAAATTAAGTTTCTCAACGTCCACGGAATTTCTAGTTCTAATGTATAGTTAAACGTTCAACAAGGTGTACGCACTGAGACGAGGCCAGTGCAACTTTTTTTGCGAAACGCTCTGGCTTTTAAGAAAAATTACCTACGTATCTTCAAGGATAAAATTGACGTGAAAGGCTGTGTACCATTGAAGATTGAAACTGTTCAAGATTATATGTAAAACAACGTTTACAAATTGTTTATGTATACACACCGGAGACATTTTGAATATTTTTTAATCACACTAGAATTTAATTTATTTGTTTATTTCGAGCTATCGTGTAATATAATCGATGCAATAAAGACGTCGATAGCCTTGCACGAGGAAGCACTGAATGGTACTTGCCAGGGTGCCATTTTAGCGCGGATGGCCATGGGGAAATACGGGGAATCTCTTTGGAATTTTGTAACACGTGGAAGAACAATATATTAAGGATTTGCTCGGGACGATCCTAAACCCGAGGGGTGTAAATATTTTGAGGAGGTCGTCACGCGTGTCGTGCTTTCGTCGCGTGGCCATTGTACGGTTTTGAAAGATTCGCAATAAATACCGTCAGCGTCTGTGGCACACGTGTTACTTCCTGGGGCACGCTCCCGAGCCCGTGCCCCGAAGGTCCACGTGTCATCAGCTGGCACTTTATACCTAAGCAATGGACAATGGCGCGCGATTCATCTTCCAGCACAGGTAGGTATCGAACAAAATCTTTCTACAGCTTAAAACACGAGGGCTCGATTGTTCCAAGATACCGTAAACAAGCAAGGAAAATATTAAGTGTATTATTAACAAGTAACAACATTTACTATCGAAACTTTTACGGTTGCTTGAATATTTATACAGGGTGTCTCACCCGATTTTGACATCTTGATTTTCTCGCTATTGTTACTCGTAACAAAAAATGTTTCAGCGGAGGCTTGAATGGTATCGAGTGGAGCATATTCTGATGTTATTAGTTTTTTCGTGAGTGAACGCGTAAAGGTCATATAAAGGTCAACTTTGTTTTTTTAAATGGAATGAGGTATTTTTTAATACAGCAATCGATTCAGCTGGACAATCGTTATAAAAAAGTACTAACTATGTAACGTCGAAAAATTAGTAGTTCAGGAGATATTTCAATTTAAATTATTTAAATTCTTAAGGCTACATTTTTTGTCAAAATCGGGTGAGACACCCTGTACAAGTCTTCTAGTTAGGAACATGTAAATAATGGAACATAATGCGTAGCTTTTTATTACGTTTGCTTGGCTTATCAATCGTGCAGAACCAAAGTTGTTGCTCGGTTTATATTTAATATTGATTTAGAATATTATCCTAATATGATCCTACATTTTTGGCCCCCCGATTGTCGTCGAAGAGGTAGGCGTATGCCTCGACTGTACTTAGGGGCGCGAAGGTACCCAAATATTGTGACAGCGCCACCTCGGGGTACCCGGAGCTAGAAAAATTTATGGTGTCCCTTCTGCAACCGGGGTTACGGCCGCCTGAGATCCTTCGAAGGACTAAACGTCACTCGGACCGTTAGGATTTGCAGATTGCAGGCGTTTATTGCTACCAATAAACGCGTCCTTGCGCTGCCGTTTCCCGACTTTTGTGAGGAATCACGAGTGATCCTTACTTATGTTCCCTTTTGACACGATTCTTCTTCTCGATCCTCGAGAAGAACCTTGGAGTCTTCGTTCTTAACTAATCAGAATTACTGACAGACTCGCGACGAGTCTGTGTAGTTACAAATTGCAAAAGTAAATTAGAATCTTTTTAAGCAGCCTAACGAAGACATTGGCGACGGTTTAACGTCTCTGCACGATTCAATTGCAAAATCGTGGGACCCAAAACGGGCGATCTTTCCTCGATCCTCCGACACCGTCGTCGAACCCGACGAAGAGTCTCTCACGGTTCACATACTCTAAAATAAACTTGGAAACAATTAGGTCGATCTGGTTAGCGATCCCTGCGGAGGAGGAACGCGGTCGAGTGGTACCACTAGTCGCAGCAACGAAAGTGTAACCGATTCCGCGCAGAAGTGGGGCCCCCGTTCCATCGAATCGGCGGAAAGAGGGGCCCGACGACGATCGCGCTCGTCGTTACGTTGCGTCAAAGTAAAATGGAAAAAAAAAAAAATATATAGAACCTTCCCCTTACGCCCCGCGGTGGAGGGAGGGGGGTGGGGACGTTGGTATGGAGGGGCAGAGGGATGGGAGGCGCGGAGGGGTTCGACGCCTAATTAATCGAAAGTTATACAACGATTATTATGACGCAAATGGCCGCGATCCGTGGCGAGTGCGACGGTTATGCCGCGGCTCACCCATATCGCAATCACAAAGGGTAATTAAAGTTTTGCTCGGCGGTGCTCGTTGGTATAAATTAGGCATGCCCGGTTCGATGTTCGCGTTTACAATCGAACGGAGTCTCGAGGATCCATGCAACCCTTTGGATGATCCAAACTACCGAAATAACGGTTTCGAACGTGGTTCTACCGCGTAGACAAAAAATCAGAGTCGAGTCAAACTTGGAAAAAATTGCTATGAAACGAACGGAACAGCCGAAAGAGAGTATGAAAGTCCGAGGCATGTGTCGCTGTTGTATTTCTTATAATCCCGTATCTTAGGAAAGAGTTGCGCCGTCGCACATCGGAGGACAATCGTGCCAATGGGTATTCCGGATCCTCGGTTTCGGTTGTAACTCCGCGGCCAGGGGGGGCAGAAAAAAAATCTGACCTAGGTTTCTTTCGTCACCTGGGATTCTTTCGTCAAGGACCGTGTCGATAGGTCGATTTACTGTATTTTGCAAACTAGCGGTAACCTGCGTTTTTTTTTTTTTCTTTTTTCGTTCCCAAAATCCCCGAAAGTCCCGTTTTTCATCTCCTCGGAACGGACGCGACTTGTCACGGATTGTAGGGTAACTGTAAAAGGATTTCCCCGTTCGAAGGGTTGCTGACAATTTTTTTTCTTTCTCTTTTTGTCGACGTTAACCAGAACTCGGGTACCTGAACGTGGATTTTATTGCTTTCAGGAACAAACTTTGCCACGGCAACGTGAAATATACCGCGCGGAAAACTGTTTCTGCGCAGAAGTTACGAGCAATTTATTGTTATTAAGCATTGCTGCTTACCATTTATTTATAACGTTGCGTTCCTGCAACGATTCCAAATTAGAGTCCAAGATAATTAATAAAGTGGTCTGAATTCTACTGATATTAATGGATTAACTCGTCGAGTACCAAATTATGTGTTTCAAAATTGTTCCACTACGAAAGAATATTTTTTTTTTTTCCCATTGGAAATAACAGAACCGAAGCTTCGAAAATGATAATAACAGAATTTCTATTTAAAAATTTTAATTAAATTTCTCGTGAGTCGTCGATTTCTCATCCAGCATCTCGTTTCATCGTGTGGGATAGCGTTATTAATTTAATATGTTACACTGGATAGATATAATATGGTAGCGTGCGATATTAATGTTTTCTTCGTTTATTAATACATCGCATTATTAATCGAATACGGCGTATCTTGCCAACCGATGCGAGCGTGCAGAAACGCTTCGAACGATCGCAAGAAATGGCCATGACGAGGTATGCGCTGAAAGCGTACGAGCATCCCTTTATTTCTGTTCCTTCGACTTCTGCCATGATCCATCGCATTCGATCTATCGCAGGGTTTTTTTTTTTATAAAATTCCATACGAAGCTTGTGGTTTAACGAGAAAGCAAAAACAATTCTTTCGAAGTATGTTTCAACGAATGTTATACAAAAAAGAATTTTCAAGAAAATTGCACAAGGTAGTCGAGCCAGCGATCACGTAACACGAACGGTTTCGTGATAAACTTGACAGAAGACGGTGCCTATTACCCATCCATTCAGTAAACGGAGAAAGTAATAACAGGAGTCATAGAAAAATATCCGACTGGAGCTCACCGAACCGATGTCACCGGGCGAACTCGCGGTTTCTCGAAAATTCGTGCAACGATTTCCACTCTCTTCTCGCTTGCACTCTGCGTACGCGAAAACAAGCGATCGAATCACCACCTCGAACAAAAATTCACGCGCGTACGCGACTATGTTCCATTTGCAACTACCTGAGGGGAAGTTTGGAACCAATGTGTCGACGATCGATCACGGGTACTTATTGCGAAAAGACTAGGTTCGTATCTGGTTTGACTCGCTCTCCTAGTTTTAATTTCCCCCTCCTTACTTACTGGGTAGGGTTGGCTGTATTATTTACACTTGGGGGGAGTATGGGAGCCTGGGAGGCTGTAAAATACGATAACATTGCGCGGCATGAAGAAATTATGATATATTGAAATAAATATAATGTTTTTCGGGGTTGTCTGATGTTTATTAGAATAATTGCCAAAAAATGATCGAAAGCAGTCTAGAAATACAAATTTTATAGTAGAATGCTTAACCCTTTGCACTCCTATGTCGACTGTGACTCGACAACAGTTTTTATCTCAGGAGCTCCTTTGTCAAATTGTCCTTTGTTAATTGAATTTGCTTGCTCCTCTATTTCTTTCAATTGTCCTATTTTTTACTTGACGTAAATTTCAAATAAAACACTTAAATGCGTTGGAAGCTACTAGCAACAAAATTGAAATATAATTTGGAGTGCAAAGGGTTAATAATAAAAACATGAATAGGTTTTTGAAAGGATTTTGAAATGCGTTTTTCTGTAACAAAAGCGTTTAAAATTGTTCAATATTCCTTTCTTTCTGATGGGTTGGAAGGTGAAACAGAAAGTGGGTGGAAGTTCAGCCTGATGCTTATTCGAGAAAATATTGAGACTGAAGGGAATTGGTGCCTTTGAAAAGAAATTGTTCCAAGTGGACGAATGCAAGGAAGGGTAATGTACGCGTGCATGCACGGTTTTACGCGTTTCCCTGCCCATTCGCTGGCAAGGTGGCGGCGTGTAGGTGTTCGTCGATGTGCCTGGTGAAGGTAAAAATTGCGAAATTCACGCCTATGCCAATTAAACTCAAAACTCGGACAGAGACGCGTGCCGGAGTAAGCACGAAATTCCTAGTTGGCCAATTCGCGCGATGACCGAGCGAAATCCCCTCCCCACCCTCGTTATTATCCCCGTGCGTTGTTAAATTTACATCGGGCACCGCTCTTATCGATCATTCCCGTTCGCTTATGGCAAAATCCAACGCGCGGTTGAGCAAATTTCATACATTAATAATTCAGAATTTTTCATTCCTTTTTCTCTTTCCTTGGGAATTAATGACGCATCAACAGCAGTCATTGCAATTATATACACGAAGCGTAATCGACAAGTTTGGAATAAAGATCCCTGTTGGACCGTGGTGTCGTTACGGCCACGAAATTTCCGTCGAAAGCATCGATTCGCTCGAATTGTCCCGTCTCACGGTGCACACTCGATATTCAATTATCACGCTTGCGCGATTTGTCGCGCTTTTAATAACGTAGCTGACTAATTTGGTCTCGCGGTGATTTTCTGGAATGCGACGCTGTAACGTTGCTCGGTCACAGACAATCTCGTAAAATCGATGTATGACAGATCGAAGCCCGAAGAAAATGGAGCACGTTCGTTTTACGAATAAAAGCGGATGGGCGAGTGACTCTTTCTTACGCGTTAGTGGAAACGTTAATTTTAATTCGTTCCGATGCATAAATGCTGGCGGATTTTCAGCGCGAGACGTGGAAATGAAAATGTAACGTCGCGCGTAAGCAAATTGTTCCTAAACATAGTTATCGTTCCGCGGCGTGTTCCCGTCAGTGGTAGGGAAAAGATTTTCCGGCGTCCTGTCGGCGTTAGGACGGGCGAGCCGCGGCGGAGGGACCCGGTGGATGGTGATTTAACATCGGTGGTGGAGGATGCACGAAACGGCAAAGGTGGTGGAAGACGAGCAAGCCAAGAGGAGGAGTACAAAACGGGGGAAGGAGGTTGAGGTTTCGGGGTGGGGGGTCCACTGGTTCCCCCCCAGCCCAATACGCAAGGAGGCTTCACGAAGTAGGGGCCCCTGTCGGTCGGTACCGCGTAAGGCCCCTCGCAGTAAGGGCCCACAGGCCATCCAGTTCGTTTCTTCCTCGCCTACTTTTAGGAATTAGTCGCATCTCGTCCGGCGCCAGGCGAGTGAGGCCTCTCTCCTGCTCGTGCCAGATCGACAGGGCCTCCCTCCTCTCTCTTTCTCTCTTTCTCTGTCGACCTGTCGCTCTCTTACTCTCTATCGGCACGGTCTCTCGGCGTTATCGACCACGAGCAACGTCGGGATCGATCAAAAAGTCACGGGACAGGAGGACGGGAGAGTGTTACGGTGTCGAGCGTACCGCCGGGGCCATCGATGTTCCCGTTCATGAATTACGCGCGACAGTGACCGTATTCGAAGTTCGGGCTGCGGTGCGAGGTGGAAAACGTCACCGAGGAACACAGTGATCGCGTCGAAGGACTCTGGGTAGAACCGTTCGACCGGGCCGTGCACGGTGAAAAGATAAGACGGGCACGTGGCCAAGGGGGACCCCCGTGGACAGCGACAACGAGGGTAGAAACTGGAAGAGGAGGCGGCCGATGAGGAACGCGGGGAAGCTGATGTGCTATCGACAGTGTCCGGGGAGGCAAGGGAGGAGACTCTGGGCAAGGTCAAGGACCCTGTCCCGCGGGAATTCCTCTTCCTGATCTACGTAACGTCGACCGCCGGGTCTACGATCGCTGGAAGAACACTGGCGGATGCTCGTCGCGAACACACGAAAGAGAAGAAAGGGAAGACCGCGGTGAAAGTTTTGTGGTCCTGTCCTAGCTTCCGGTTTTCACGGGTAATTCAGAGGCGGTCGTTAATTGGCCCTGATACGATTCGATCGATTGACTGTACGCGGTGACATCCTGTGCCCTGTACGAAGGAATACGATTAATCGCTGACCTCCTGTTCGGCCCCTTTTGCTCTACGGTGCTGCGCCGCGAGAGGTGACGTCTTCGATAAGTGATCTTGAATTCGTTCGTCGACGGAAGCGGATCCACGGGTGAACAGTGTCTCGTTCTGTGGATAGATTTATAAGAGGAGGTCCCCGAGTACATCAACAATTCCACTCTGGATACCACGCTGCTCATATGTAAGTTAACGATCCCGACACGTTTTACGCCTTTCCTTTTACCTTTCCCGGTACGAGTCGTTTTTCCGACGTTTCTTTGTTCTACTTTTGCAACGCGAACGCGGTTACGTAAAACGGTTTTTACGAAAAATAACTTTTTATTTTCGTTCCCGATCGTGAACGGAGTCGACGTTTCGCGTCCCCGATCGCGGATCGTCGCGAACATTGTACTAGGTCTCGATTATATAATTGCTCCCGCAGAAACAAATTCGCGGAGCACCGTGTCCCGTACAATATGGCGGTTCGATTGATATTTTCGCGAGGCCAGTCTCGAACCGCGCCGCCGAGGACCGATTCGCGAACGTTTTGCAAACCGTGGTTGCATTTTTATGAATCGATTCCCGCTCAGAATTTCTTGTACCACATACGTCACTCGAGTTACCACGCTTTCTAACGATAGAACCCGTGTCTCGTATTCACGATCGATGTTGCGAATTCCGGCCGACTTTTTTTTTCTTTTTCATTTTTGCCCGGCGAACTCTCGACGAAATTGAACCGACCGCGTGATCGTCGCCACGAGAAATCATAATCGTCGCGGCATGGGCCCGTCCTTGGCCTTTCGTAACGCCCGCGGACGATATCGTGAGGGAAGGTCAGGTCTACTTGTTTGAACGGTCTGGAATTTTTTCCGGAACCAGAAGGAAATTCTTTAGAGAGCGCTGCTACCGCCGCGACCCAGTAAGAAGTCGAAGACACTAGAAATTGAGAAATCGCGGCGCCGCGACGCGAACGTTCCACCGATCGATCTTCGTTCGATGATAACCCTTTTGGAACCGCCAACAGGACCAATCCCATCGTTTCTTTTCTTTCTCGCGTACAATACGTAAACCGTGGAATCACCTTTCCCGAATATATTTTACATCGTTTCTATTTCATCGAGGCTCTAATTATCTATTCAAACGCGTGTATGAAATTGTGCTACGATCTTTTCCAACACGCTTCATATCATATATTTTATTTATATCAATTTTTTTATGTAGATCATACATTTGTTTTACGAGTCTACTACTTCGCGACGTATAACATGTATATGTATATATATTCCTGCACATGTATATATGCATGCATAATTATAAAGCTATGCAATTACCTTTTCCAATACGTCTTATGCTGTACAGCTTTTCTAGTAGTCCGTTGTTCTTTTGTGTATATCTTCGAGCATGTATATCGTTTCCCACTGTATTTCACACTGGAGATCTATTTTAAGAGCCCATATAATTTGGTGACGTATATATTCAAACATGTACATATGTATAGATATGCAACTATGCAATGATTTCTTTTTTAATATATATATTACATTGCACATTTTCTTTACGAGTGCATAAATTCGTGATGTATAATATATGTTGTAGCACGTGTATTAAGTATAGATATACGTAGGTATAAAACTGTGCCATGGTCTTTGACAATACAATTGCAGTAACTGCATAAAATTTGCAATCTGGAAATTTCGTGAAATAATTTTTATTGCAAAGGATTAGATTCCCGTCTGTCATTTGCTTAGGAATCTAATTGTACATAATGGACAAAGTATGTTATAAAACGTGTAAATTAAATTCGTTTGCGTTAATAACAAATGAACCTTGAGAAGTACGATCATTATTAGAAAAGTCTACGTTGAAAATTGCTCGTAATTAAACAAATTCCTCCAAGTAATTTCTCGTTCAAATAGATGAATGAAAATTGACGGGCGTTAGAGGTTCAACGACTGTTGGACGATCGAATAATTGTAAATATCGTGATCCTTCGGCCTCTCGAGGCCGCTCGCAACGTGTCAGTGGGACCTGGCACTAAAACCTAACAGTTAGTAACGGGTACTGGTAACCGTGTCATAAAGGAGGATCCTCCGTGGCACGAAAGCATTTCGGTATTTCGGACCGCGTGCGCGCGCACCATCGTATTAACGACCGAACCGCGAATCCTGTCGTAAAAATCTACTTGTACCGCTCCAGAATGGTCACCGGGTCGACGAAAAAATCGTGTCCCTCGCCCCGAACGCTAAGGTGCTCGCTAAAAAACCGACTTTCTATACCATAGACGGGTAAAAGGCAGAGGAATCTTGGCTCGCGCGACGGGGCTATATATTCGATTAGGAAATCCACGAAGGGTGTCAAATACAGGGAATAATAACGAGCTGGGTACGTTGACTAGGAGGAATTTATTCCAGGCGGTGTCGCAACGCGTGGCTAGACTTCTAGTTTTCAGATAAATCATGCGTCTGTCCCAACGAGGGGGGAGAAAGAGATGTGGACCATCTAGCGAGGAGTAAATTTCATGGATCGTCGAGCATAAATCCGTGAATAAGTCCTGGGTGAAAACGTTCGATCTACCGAACCATATGTTCGTTCTTTTTCGTACAGCCTTGCCCTTGGGCGTCGTACCGATTTTTGCCGGCATTTTTTTTTTAGCAACTCGAGAGGCAGGCGAATCCACGAAAGGCTCGGTAGTTGTTTGACATTTAAAAAGCCTACGAAGAAGACGCAGCGGCTATATGGGAGATGACGGAGTCTGCTCGCGGTGAAATTTCTCCGGAGCGACTTCCTCGGGCATCCGCGAGTGGGGAACCGACGCGTTGGAGGCTGCAGACGCCTCGCAGCCGCGGTTCGTTGCTCCTCTATGACGATCCGCGATTGGCTCCAGTGTCAGTGTCAGATTTCCCATGGTACTCGGCTCGTGGACGAATCTCCTCCGGTGGATCGAACCATCGCGATCGACGGTTGGTTAATTTCCCTAGGAATCGTTCGCAATTACGTTCGCGTGATCGTGATCGTGCTCTTTTGAGCGGAAACCGCTACCGGAAGCAGCTTCTTCTGCGCTCTGGCCGATCCTTTTCGAGAAATCGACGATTTCTTGGAACGATAACGTTCGCGATACTCTCCAGGTGTAATTGTTTGGCCAAGACGGTAGCGCCTTTGACTGCAGGGTGCCATCGATTTAGGTTTCGGGCTGAAAGGATCGCTGTCGGGTGCTAGATCTTTAAGGACTCGGGTGTCCCGTGGCAAACGAGACTTTGCGAATAGAAAGCAGTACCCTCGACCCTGTAGCCAACCGCTATCACGCAGAGAACAACCTATTTAGCGGTTTGTACCCAACGATTGCTCGTCCCCCCTGCCTGAAGTAAAAATTAGAGACCTCGTCGTAGAACGAAACTATCAATTTCAGGGCATAACTGATACCGACTACGAAAGATACAAACTTCGATGTTTGATGCGGTTTAAGGCATCGACAACTCTACCTGGAATTACTCATTTGCCGAATGTCGTTTAACGGTGACCATACGTGTAAAATACGAGTCGCGTAAATGGGTTAACAGACCACCCGAAACCGTCCGAAGTGGATCGCCCCGCGGACTACGGACCCGCGATAAACACGGACCGAAATATTTCTTCTGAATCATCGGGCTCTCTCGATTCCTCGTGTCCGCGAACTCGAAGTCTCGAGACAAGGATGGAGGAGAAGGAACTGCTCGTGACGGTCTCCGTGTTCGCGAAGAACCGGGATACCGGGATTGTTTCGCCCGCGAGAGGAAGAACGAGAGCTGGAGGTGTCCAGGGCGCGAAGAGAAAAGGGGTAAAGAGAGAGAGAGAGGGCGAGGGAGGGGGAATTCCGGAGATGCAGAAAGGGAACGCGGGAGAGACGAGGAAAGAGAGAGGAACGAGAAGCGTGACGGAAGAGTGGCGGAGAGAAGGACGAGAGAATAACAGTGTGGTGGGGGGGGAGGTTCGCGGTGGTACCGCGGCGGCTGGAGAGTAGGTCAGTGTACCACATTAACCGGTATTCCAGTCAGAGCGGGCGGGAGGGAGGGCGGGAGGGAGAGGGCGGAGAGGGGGGGCTTCCGACTCGTCAGTTCCGCAAGCGCCTATAGATACGCCGTGCTCTCCGTCCACGGTCGCGTCGGTGCTCGCCTCGCTTCTGATCGACGAACATAACTGCTTTGTTCGGCTGCATGTTCGAATACCGGTACTTCACCGGACTCGTTTAACCGCGGGCTCGCGTCCCCAGACCTTCCCATGGCGGTCCATGGGGGACTTCGACGCTGGAACCGCGGTGTGGGCGTTCGAATTCAAAGATGGCGATTTTTTAAAACAATTGTTAGCATTACGAATTAGAGAAAACTAGGCTGTATGAGATGGTGATCGAAACTATATCGTATTATAGCTGTCCATGGAGACTTCGATGCTGACGTGTGGGCGTTTTATTTTATTTTTGTCCATATAAACCAGCGTTACGAATTAGAGAAAATGAATTGGTTTTTGCACTTTGTACGAAATGATCATCCTTATGGTGGTCCGTGGAGACTTCAACGTAGGTCGTGTAGGTGCAAAAACATAGGAATGGGGAACTTCTCTTTTTCTTCTTGTAAGTTTGTACTTAGAGAACCTTCTATTTCGCGTGGGTACTCCAAGGTAGATATAGAATATTCCCTTCTTCTTTTTTTAAATTGTAACCAAGTAAAATATGCTTGAAGTTAAGTTATGAGGAACCTATGATAATGAAGAACCTGGTTGGCTCTCATTCCCATGAAATTACAACGTCCTCATTTAGTTACGCGTACGTTTCGACTGCAAAGCCCTCATCAACTCGGAATGGATGATATATCATTCTGTAAAAGCGTGTGTACGAGTACGAGATCCAAATACTTTTTCTATGGGAATGATAATTGTCCAAATACACCTAAACAAGATATGATCGAAATATTTGAAATATTGTACATGCATAAAGTGATGCAAATGGAAGAATTAAGCAACAAACTCTTATAATCAAACCTAAATTATGTATTAAATATTAAAATAATCAGTAGTAGCCATTTATTTGATGGCACTGAATATAAAAATAACAAATGTCACACTTAGTCCTGTAAAATATAATTGAAACTGTCAGCTACAATAGTGTTTGTTACAAAAAAAAATAAGTATTCAGAAAATAACATCTGACAGTGACGTTTGACGAGGAGTAAACGATTTACGAAAGTTTCGTTTAGAGTAAGATTTGCAGACATATTTGTTCCGCGTTCTCGACGAGGTCGAATGTCCTCCGCGGTGGCCTTGATTTTGAGAGAATTTCATAGTTGGTCGTGTTTTCTCGGTGTTCGCAGACTTCTAGTCTGCAAGCTACCTCCTCCAGGTCGCCCTCGTCTTCTTTAACCTTTACCTTAACGATTGGCGCACTTTCTCCGTTGGCGGTGCGGTGCCAGGTTCCCTCGCGTACGTCCGTGCCCGCCTATGAGCTACGACGCATTTTGATGGCGACATTGAGGCAAATACCGGAGCAGGCCGAGGGGACGAATTTCTCCGGGAGTGGATCTCGCGCGCTGATAATTTCTACTCGATCGGGCGAGTCCTGTTTCAGACCTCTCGAAGACGATCGTTCCGCCATAAATGGTGCTCTGTCTTTTATTTATTTAACTCTTAAATACCCATCGTTTCATCATTCGGTCAGATACAAAGGATAACACGTATAATTTTATATAAAAATCTCCGATAAGTGTATACGTTTCCTGGATCGATTTTAACGAAATATCTCGTAACAGATTCGTATCAGTGGTTCCCGTATAATCGGAGAATCGTTTCACTGATGTAGCAGAATTCCATTTAACGGAATATTAATGACTCGTTACGCGTAGCCATGACTCAAACACGATGCATTTACGCGGGGAATGCGAAGCGCTCGGAACGATACCGCTTGCGCGGTCGTTCGAGTCTCCGATTTCCATACGCGCGTAACGAGGTTCCCGCCCTTTTAGACGACCCGGACAGCTCCGTGGATCGATTCCAAGCATCCCCGATCGATCGTCGATATTTTGTTTACTCGCTCGTTACTCCGATACGTCTCCGGAGCCCACATAACGACGTTAATCGCTCGACGAGTACTAATGAACGCTAAATATAACCGCGCTCGAATATACCGCTATAATAGATAAAAGATAGTACCCACATTTCAGGCGTTCGCCTTTAAAGCGTATTAATGCGAAAGTCGACAACGAGACTGATCGTCGCGTATAGCTGTTGCTGTCCTGCATTCCACGCCATTGGAATCTCAGTGGTCGACCTAAACCGACTTCCGCTGTCAAGAAAGCAGTTTCTCGATCGCGTTCCCCTGGGAAATTCTCCAAACTTTGCCATTCGTATCGAGACTCAAGATGCAACGTCTCTTCTACGAATCTAGAGAGGTTCGCAAGAGCGTGATAGAATTTGTTTAAAAATAATAAATGGAATGGTAGAGCGAAAAGGCGGTTTGGTGGTGGATTACCATAACATTTCGCGCGATCTTGAAAAGCGAAAGAACGAGGTCGAGCTCGTAAATTGGTCGAACGGTAGGCGCGAAGAATTCGTCATACGGTTTGGACGCGGAAGCGTGTAAGTGAATTTCACGTTTACCCGTATATCTGGTTTTACGCGAGACGCCCGGAGACGATCGTCCCCGTCCGGCGTCCACGCGGTACAGCCGGAGAGACGACGCCGCGACTCGTTTCTCGTATGTGGGTCAACCGCGGGGAACCGCGTTTCGCACGCGCCATTTTTCGCAACGAAAAGGAAAGCCATGGCTCACGCGCCTAGCAAAATCCGACTTGTTTTGCGTAGGCCTCCTCGCCGTCGAGCGCAACGCGTAACGGTGCTTCGACCTACTTCCGTTCCCCACTATACGCGCGCTCGGATATAGTTTAACCGCGTATAGTGGCACGAACAAGTGTCCATCCACGACAGTTCCTCTCGTTGGGGCCTCGTGAAACTCGAATTAGGAACGTGGATCTATTCCTACCAATCCTCTCGCAATCAACTCATCTTTATATCGTTAAATCATTAAAAGAAATTGTAAATTGTGCTTCGATGCATTACTTTGAAAAACAATTAGTCTTCGAAGAGTTCCAGAGTCGCGAGAATTTCGCAGGCATTTCTCCAGTTCCTGGTCGAAACAGGAAATTTATCAACGAACAAGAGAATCGTTCTAACGCTCGTGTATCGGCAGAGGGCAGAAGTGGGTCAGCGCGGAAACCACGGCTCGCACGCGCCATTTTTCACAACGAAAAGGAAAGCCATGTGGGCAAAATCTAGCCGATTTGCGTAGGCTTCGACCGTGCAGCGGGCTGTAACGGTGCTTCGGCCTACTTCAGCCCCCCACTATACGCGAGCGCGGTATAGTTTCGGGCGTATAGTCACGGGCGCAAGTGCACGCGGACCAACGATGCAGGTCTTCCTTGCACGCGTGCATGGGCCATTTCGTTTCGGATCTTTTTCTTTTTTTTATCGGCCATATCGACGTCGATACGTTGAATTAATTACTCGCTATGCATTAACCCTTCCGGACCTAACTCATATTTATATGTAACGTATCGTATTTAAAAGTCAGTAATTTTGGATCCTACAATGGCAGAATCGAAAACGCTATTTCTATGATCGACTATGTTGTGTGTATGAAATTACGCAATGATCTGATCGAATAGAACTTAAATTTTAGGTTCGAAAGAGGGTATTTCAATGCCCAGTGGTTGAGAAAACCATCATTATAGGTTATCTGATATACATAGATTGTCTACTTCCCAATGAAATTTCAAAAAATTAGACACTCTGTTTGGAGGACAACGATGTAGCATAAATAGTATACATTCATACTTAAAAAAAAGAGAGAAATTACAAGTTACAAATACGAATGTATCATTCAGTTTGAGACCATCAGATGTAATCATTCTAACGAACAAAGTGTATGCTCTTTCTTATGTACAAGTAACATGTATTCAATAAACCGATCGAATATATTTTGAACAACGTGTCAGCGCCTATAATATCTGATCTACACGAAAAATCGAATAAACTTGGTATTCGTCGTGTTTGCAAAAAGAAAAGACAATAAATACGTTGGTAGCGCAGCCGCCGATCGTCCAGGCGGTAATTTAATGGCGGCTCGAAAACCGCTCGCGCGAGATACGTCCGCGATGGTGAGCATGTCGTAAACCTGGATGGCTCCGTGTGCAAATCGATGCGGCCGAATTGGTCGCGTCGCGCGGATACCCGGTGATCCCATTGATAAGTGGCTCACCGAGACATTGTCGTAGGCCCGAAAAAGTGGGACCGTCGGACCCCGTGCTCGCCGCTGGTTGAAACTCGCGGTCCCGTGGCTTCCGCGAGCGAGTCGACGCCGCTGGATAACGGTACCCCGGTGAACACGTCACGGCTCGCCGGGACCCCCTGTCCTCTCCGTCGGGCTCCGCGGTGGGGACCACCAACGCGTCTACCGTCCGTTGGCAATCGACAAGGACGGGCTCTAACCGACGACAAGGACGGACACGGCGCGTTCGAGTGAACACGGCGGGGCGCGAAGAGAGGAGGGCGAAGAGAAGGAACCTCGTGGTGGACAGGCCGGACCATACGTATGCGCCGACCATTTGCATGATTCCCATGATGTGCTCCATGCGGCCACGCGGATGTGTCAATCGGAACAGAGAGAGAGAGAGAGAAAGAAAGAAAGAGAGCAAAGCCACAGAGATGGCGGAGTCTTCTGCTTCGATACGAATAGACGCGTCCTTTTGTCCGATTATCTCGGATAAATCCACCTTTGTAGTTCCTGACGCTCGTTGTTATACTTCCCCGCCGATGGATACCGTACGTTCGGAAGTCGCTTGGCCTAGTTATAAAATAATTACGCAGCGTGGTTCTTTTCTTGTTAGTTAACAAGTATAACAGTTGTTATGATTGACGATAACTCGTACGACTATGCGCGTGCCCGTGGTCGTTCGTTTCGCGCGGAAACTTTCTATCGAGAAAGATGAGCGTGCATTCTTCGGTCTTGTCCGTTCCTGAATGAATGTCTTTCTTTCTTTTTTCTTTTTTTTTCTCTCTTCTTTCGCAAAGACTCGTCGTTTGTTCCTTCTCGCTCGCCGCGGACGGGATAGGATGATGGCTAGGCTATTTGCAACACGAAAATGTATTTTTAAACGCGTCAATTTGGTTGGTCGAGTGTACCCAACCGTGGCTGGCTAGCGTGCCACTAACCTAGTTAGCGGGAGCAAGTCCCTTTCTTCTCGAGAGAAGTGGTATCTGCCTACTTAACTTCATGATACATGCTGATATAGTGTATTTATATGTGTGCGCATTGTACGTGTTCGGTTGCACGCGCGCGCGCACGCACGATGTAGATTAAGGTTAGGTCGATATTAGATTTTAATAACACCATTTTTACCCTCACCCTCCCCCTACCGCGATTCTCGTTTTTTTCGTTCTCTATCCGTGTATCCGCCCTCACACTTGCGCAATAGGGACGTTCGATACAAAAGTACTAGAAATTGCAAGCGTATATGTATTGCTTCCGGGAGAAAGAAGGTAAAGAATATTTGTTCCATAATTTTAACGTAAGGTATATACTTTTATCAGTAATGTTATAAAATTATTTTGAGGAATGTGATAAAGTTATAGATTTTTTGAAAGAAAATGATTGGAACGACATTTGCGATTACTAATTTCCCGCCAAGCAACAATCCAAATTATTATTTCCCAATTACTGTAATACCTTGGAAATTGGCTATCCCCATTACTCCTTCGAACTGGCTTCCTGACTATCCCAGCGACCAAGTATGATCGTGTTTTTAAAACTATCGTGAGTTTTAGAACTATGCATCTCTAGCTTACTCGTAGTATTTCCTCCCTTCAACTTTGGACCAATTTCGGCCAATGTCCAATGTCCAAGGCATTACTGCACGTATCTTATAAAAAAAGGAGACGAGGAACGTTCGATGGAGGAGCGCTGACCAAAGCGTAAATTGTTTCTGTTGCAGGTCCTCGCGGCGCCGTTGGCGGTTGCAGCACCCCCGGCAGTAGAGTGGATCCCTGGTGGAATCCTGGTTCCCTCTTCCCCTCGACCCCTGGGCCCCCAAGGATCGACGAGGGGGCACCGGATAACGGTAGCGGTGGTTTTCAGTTTTGTAGTCCACCGAATCGTAGCTTGAATAGCCCGTCGCAGCCGTCGCATCAGCAACACCACCACACGAATCCACGGCATCAGTCGCACCATCAGCAAAATCAGTCGCACGCGGGCAGATACGTTTGTCCGAACTACGGTATCGGGCCGATCTCGTCCTCTTCGTGCTCGTCGTCGAGCCTCGGTCACGCGGACACGGTAGCGCGAGGCGCTGATGCCGTAGGCTCGCCGACCAGCGCGTACGGCATCGCCTCGTCGTCGCCGGAGCCCTGTTCGCCGAGCAACCTGATACTATCCGCGTTGCTGACGACCACGTCCACCGCGGACGGCAACGGTCAGGGTACGCGAAACGCACCGCCGACGACCAGCCACGGGAACGCGTTAGGGTCGACCACCGCGACCTCCCTGGCACCAGGTCACGCGCGCGGCCTAGGCAGCTGCGCGACGTCGGCTGATTCCTTAAACGGAATCCTATCGTCTCTAAACGTGCGGATCAAGACGGAGGAATACTCGAAAATACGTACGGAGGAACGAAGAGCGACAAACGCTACACTCTCGTCAGCGTCGTCGTCGCTATCTTCGTCCTCGACGTCCGCCTTCAACACGTCGCTGCTGAGCTCGTTGCTCTCCACTTCGCGGATCTCGACGGGTCCCTGCAGGCCCGACAACGACGAGGACCTGCTCGCCCGGTCGTGCATCAAGCTCGAGTACCCGTCGCCGGACGCGCACCAGACGCAGGAACAGGACGAGCAGACCGTGGTGCGCAGCATCAAGGTCGAGTACCCGCTCAGCCAGTCGTCCCAGGACGTGCTGGACGAGGAAGAGGAGCTAGCCGCCACGTCGCCATACGACATAATCGCCGGGACTCCCAGCAGGTGTTTGCAGAAGCAGCCCGGTTGCGGTAAGAGCCAGACGGGCTCGTTGGTGAAGGACGTCGTCGTGCCACCCTGTCAGACCGTCGTGTCGCCGACCTCGGACATCGTGATCGACATGAAGTACGAAAGCCAGTCAGGCCCGCCGACAGCGCCCCCGCATCTGACGTCTTCCGGGGTGGAACCGCCTCATAGCAGCCAAGGGACGGGGATCGTCGTCGGCGGATCGCCGGCCGAGGTGGTCGGCGTGGACAGTTTGCTCCTGTCGCCGTGGGGCGCCACGGGACCCGACTTCCTCGAGCCACCCGACGTCAAGCAAACGGCAGCTGGTCTGCAGGATGCGTGGGACACTCTATTGCTCGGCTCGTCGGTCGGCGTGACGTCCGCCCAGTCGTTGGCGGAGCTGAAGCCTCTGCCACCGTTCACGGGGTACACGGGACACCTGAGCATCAACGGGATACCCGGTCACCATTATCACACGATAGCCTCCTCCGCGCAGAGGCCCTCGCTACCCTCCTCGTCCCCCACCTCCTCCTCGAATCAAGAGTATTACGAGTCGCCGGTGGTGTCCTCGAGCACGCCTTGCCCGCAGGGCAGTCAGAAGCAACAGCAACAGCAGCAGCAGCAACAGCAGCAACACCACCAGCATCAGCAGCAGCAGCAACAACAACAACAGCAGCAACAGCAGCATCATCATCACCAACAGCAGCAGCTGCCGCAGTCGACGCAGCAGGTCGATTACGACATCGAGGACATCGCGGAGATCATCGGCTCGGCGATAGCCGATACCACGGTGCCCGGGGGTGGGAACGGGGCTGGTTCCGAGCACGATCCCGACGCGTCGCGCGATTGGATCGACATCGCCGAGTGGATAGACACCGCGTGCTCGCCGAAGGCGCAGGAGACCACCTCGCCTAGCCCTTACTCCCAGATATACGCGACGGCGACGCCGTCGTCGCAGGCGCAGCAGCACGGCTCGACCTTGCAGAGCTTACTGACGCACGGCTACGCGCCGTTGCTGAACGCCAGGTTGCAGTCGGCCAACGCTGGCTTGCAGAACGCGTCCTGCGGCGAGACACCCTCCTCGACGAGCCCCTATCCGCCCGTCAGCCCGCCCGGCAGAGTCTCCACCTCCTGCAGCCCCGATCACCTGTTGCACTCGTCGTTCGCGGCGCCCTCGCACCCCAGGAAGAGGTCACGACCGACCCCGGGCTCTCAGAATCCCTCGAAGAAGAGCCCGAGCACAGGCGCGACCGCGCTACCCTACGGAACGGAGTCAGGGCTGATAGGAGGCAAAGAGAAACCGGTGCACAGGTGTTCCATCTGCAACAGAGGGTTCCTGAACAAGAGCAACATCAAGGTGCACCTGAGGACCCACACCGGCGAGAAACCGTTCAGGTGCGAGGTGTGCGGCAAAGCGTTCAGACAGAAGGCCCATCTGATCAAGCACCAGCAGATACACAAGAGGATCGGTAGGGATTAGATACGCGGCGGTCCTTCCCTCTGTTCTGGGAGATTGTTTTGGATGTACCTATATTACCGTAAGTACCTATGGCGACGTCGATCAGAAGCGAAGCTCCGATCGGGAGAGAATGGTCCGCGAACCCGAGGATCGACGATCGATTCCACGCGCTGATGCTTCTGCGACGGGAGCTGAGGACGACGAATCTACAACCCCCCACACGGATCCGCGAATCAGATTAAACCGTCCCGAGAACGTACGGCCGCGCATAGTACCAGGTGCAATACGTGAATAGGAGGATCGAGACTTTCGTTGACAGGTATGAAACCTTCTCCATAGTGGCTCGATCGGCGGTTCTTCTATGGGGCCATGGATGACGCGCGCAAACAATCGGGTGATGTGAGGATGATCTCTCGTGCTGTGTTACGACGACGACTCGAAGCGAGCGAAAACCACTGTCGCACGGTGTGTATGTACATATACGTATCGATAACAGAGCACACGTACGCGGGTACGTGCGTATGTACAAGGTGTATCCTAACGCGTGGGGATCGTTTCGGCAGTGGATCAAGAACCAGAGAATAACCAAAAAATATTCGTGTCCTGTTAGGCCTTCGTTGCGAGTTATAGTACCTTTAATGAATTAATTTAAATTAACCCTTTGAAGGGAACGCAAAAAACGATAACTCTTCTTTTGTTATTGGTATGCGAGAACAAGTGAAAATCGCAAAGATACGTGGAAAATTAAATTATTCGATCGGCGTCTTGGCTATGTTTCCAGACTATGATTTAGCATCTTGGACGTATTGGATCCCTTAAATCGCTAGAAGAGGTATGTCGAACCCAAGTTCCTTGGAAAAAGAAATTATTTATATATTCGCGAATTACTTATAAATTATTATAGTCGTATAATCCTTGTAAATTGTTAGTTATTTATATATTTATGTACTATTTATACTCGTGTATACGTAATTAATGGTAGAGTTAAACAACAGTAATGGAATCTATACCACGTATGAAAATATGTTCAAATTTCGCAAAATTTCCAACCCAAGGTCTGATAGTACGGAAACTTGAAAGACCAAAATTAACAAAACTATAGTAGCTTACTAATTTAAATTGTCACGCTAGGTTACGAAACGATCGATCGTTAAAAGATATTAAGTGTTAAATTAATTAAATTGTACGTAAAGTGGTCAGAAGGTTAAATAATTTAATCAACTACGTATAGTTGAACTTGCATACCAATAAGAAATGATTTACCTCTCATGATTATTCTGTGATATAGTATCAAAGTGCAAGCAACTTTTAAATTATAAGTCACTGTTACTTTGAAACACAATTGACACGTATCAAATCCAATTACATCGATTTATAATTAAGAATTGTACAGCACCGACTATAACTCGAGGACAAGGTGAAAGAGAGATACGCGTTTGCAGGAACGTCGATTTACAAGCCGAGTCGGCTCCCACGAGTTAAGATACACCCTGTACATCTACATATATATACGTAGAATGAAGCGAACGTTTAAGTTTAAAGAGATAAAAAATGATGTTAAAAGGAAAGAGAGAGTATATATACATTTACATGTATACATAGTTAGGTGTAACATATATACATACGTAGAAGGAAGTGACGAAAACTACGCGAGGCGCGGCCACTCGCAATGGCCGCGCTACGGATGTACCTAAGCTCTTCCAAATACGTTTTATTTTCAGTAGATTCTATCGCTTGTTCTCTTATTTATAACGCTTTTATATTATATATTTTCACGGTCTCATTGTCTGCAGTCCTTTACTGTTTCTTTGTTATTTATTTTCGTTCCCTCCTACCCCCCCCCCGCCTTCTCCCCATCTTTGGTTAATCTTTGTAAGATAGTCGATCGTCTGTCACTTCTTATTTAAGTTTCTCGTCTTCACGCTCTTTAGCCTCCCGACAATCCGTCCCTGTTAGCTTTTTTCGATCTTGGCGCACCGTATGTGACACGTACGACGATCATTTTTTTCGTCCGCCCATCGAACGCCTGTTCCACGGGTTCTTCTCGTCGAGAAGAAACTATCATCCGAACGACGAGACTCGAATTACGTACCTAATTTATCTTTGTTTTACCGAATCGTCGTCGAGGACGCGTCACGAGCTGACGACGGATCGATCAACGAAGGATGATCGCACCCCAACCCCCCTCGCTTACGCCTCAACCAATCGCGTTACCATTCAGAGAAATATTCAATTACCATTTTTTTTATTTTTAACGCGACGATCGAGATCCTGTCATTAACTTATTCGATCGTCCTTCCTCGCTCGATCCACGGATTCACGTCGACGTTGGGCGTCCTCTGTTGCAATGGTGGCTGCGGAATTTGTAATTTGTATAAAGTCAGAAAATGTGGATTATTTAAAAACTGATGTTCGATTAAACGATTGTTACCGTAATACGAAGTTGTCGTACCGATTTTTCTGCGTTACACCCTCTTCCTTCCAAACTATTACTTTCCTGGAGATTACAGTACAGCGTATAGCACATTCCAATCAGTTTAATTAAACCGTAAATGGGAGTTTCCTCCTTTTCAAAAGTCATTCTCGTATAAAAACTCAGCTTCTAAATCAAACTTCAATCACAACATAGAATATATACTGAATTTACCATTTAAAATGAAGTCGTATTGGGAAAAAGTGCAATTACTTTTTTCAGTCGATCGAATAGCATTTCTAGGTAGTCTGTAATCGAATAACGTTTTTCGTAGCTATTTTTCGAGGCAGAACGCATCGGCGCTCACCAGGTGAAAGTTGCAAAAGATTTCGTCCAAAATAATCGGCCCGCGATACTTGCCACGACGAAACGTACCCTCTGCGTATTTACGGGCATAGCCAATCAGGAATCCTGCAAAAGATCTCGACTTCTCGTTGCGTGTTCCGCGTATCCGGATCACCTCTCCCGTGCACGCGTTCGTTTTCTTACTTTTATTTCGCTTTAAGTGTGGCAGTGACTCCGAGAGGCCGACGACGTCCGGATTCTGCGTTTACTTGACACGATGGTCACGTTGTCCGTATCGGTTTATCGAAAAACAGAATACTTTCGACGTCACGCGACAACCGGGGGACCAGAAATGAATTAATACATTAAATCTCAATATTACGGTGCATTTTTAATATACGATCAAATCATTCAGAGCAGACTAAAGTCGACGAATCGATTTAGTCTGCTCGTCGTTGTCTAAAATTTGTAGAAAGCATCGCGTTTGTCGTGCCCGCAACATCTCTGTCGGACCGTTGTTCTCGAGGCTTGACAACGTGTCAAATTACCCGGAAAGAGTCGACAAAAGATAACGCTTAGAGCTCTCGAATAGGTACAGCGACAGGTTGCGCGAACGGTGCATCGGTTGGAGCGAGGACCGCGGGACCATTGTTAAATGTAATAATATAACGGGGTTATGGTCTCAAAGGTTATACGGTCTCTCGTGACGTTGTCTCCGCGAGGAGACACGGGACAGACGAAAGAGGAAACTAGATGGCACGATCCTCTTATCTCGGTACGATTACAGAGACCCGTTAACGCTACAAATACAGATTACACGCGAGTCAAATTAATATTCGGACCCCGTATCATTTCTACTTTATCGCGATGGAATTTTCACCGTAACGAAGCAAATTGTTTACTACAAAGTGCCTGGTTAATGCTTTGTTAACATGGTTCAAACTAAACCCCAGGATCACAATATGGGGATTCGTAGCATAGAACATCTCAATATTAGAGACTTTTTTTAAATTTTAAAAAATCTCCTAATGAAATAATTTATAGATAGCTGTTTTTCTATCCACATCTTGGCCCTGAATGTTCCACAGACTTGGGTCACCAGAATTTTTGGAGGAGGTTATTGTTAGTCACGATTTCGTACCGCGTAAACTAATGATTAATACCATTACCGTCATGAAAACGCGTTTTATGGACGAAAAGACGGATTTCTCTCACATCGTGATCATCACTCACAAGGGAATGACTCAACCTGTCCCCCTTCGATTTTAACCTCCTTTTGCAGGATGGTAGATTACGGGTCCCTGTTGCTACGTGTGGAATATTAGGTGTAATAACTTGATCATTTTAGACATATAAGTAATTAAAGTAACATGGTTTGCGATATATATCACGAATATCAATCTCTGTCATTGACGCGGCGCGGAGCGGGCGATACAAGTGGGCGGTACGTTTCCTCGGGGTCGCGGGTTCGGATCCCATTCGGTCGATTTTTTGTTTGTTTAATTGCTTTCATTTACAGTTGCGTTAGCGACGCGCGTGAAATCGAAACGGCGGTCATCAAACATGCATTAGATGCACAAAAACCGGCGACACCGCCGCTCCCAAAATGGACGTTTTCTGCTACAGTTATACTTTTTACCTTTCACTTCTTTCGGGAAAGCAACTTGTTTAGCGTTACATAATATTTCCTGATTAACCGCGGATGCGCGTTTATCCTCTACACACAAGTATCATGGCACTAGGGTCGACGAGTGATTGGTTCGATACACAATTCAGCTTCAGTTTTTCATTACGAATAAAAATTCTACTGTTTCCGGAGGCTCTGCTCGCATTGGTATATTTTTGCAACAACCCATTTCTCGTATCTCGTTACAATTCTGCACCGATATGATCTACGTTGTTCCACTCAGGCAGAGCGTATCTTTAGCGGGCCCTATCGCAGGGAGAGGGCCCAATCGAGGCCATTTGTTCCGGACCTCACGCTCATAGAGGCCTCGAGACCACACGAAAAAGGTAATCCACAAATTTCTACGCTCTCGTAATCCTAGATTTAACAACAGAATCGATAAGGGATCAAAAAGTCTCGTTCTTGAGCCGCAATTTTTCGCGCTAGCGCCTCGAAGACGATTCATTAGCGACGCTAGTAAGCCCCCGCTGGAAATTATTTACAGCTCGTAATAAACGTAGCGTCCGGATATCGGGGCGAATTAATCGGGAAATAAGGAACGCCGGCCATTAAACCGTCTTAAGTCCCAATTAAGATGGTGAACGTAGGAACGAAGATAAAAGGTAGGGACGAGAAGGAGGAGGAAACGTGGAGGCAGAGCGAGGAGGATAGGCGACAGAAAGATCAGATGAACCGGAGAAGGTTTGTGATGCGAACAGTTAGAGGCTAAACCGTCGTGGCAAGAAAGGGATCATGGTACCATGATTCCCGTCGGGGGCCTACGTAGCCAGCCAGGCCAATGACCTACATTTTTCGGGCCCCGTTGGACCAGCCAGGGCTTCTTCCTACTCGAGATCGTTGGGTCAGTTTATAATGCCCGTACACCTTTTCTAGGAGACTGGTTCCATGACTCCTGTAGCACCTTTCTGACGCAAGAGGATGCCTGGACGCTCCTGGAAACCGGACACACGGAATCAATGGCGAACGACTCGATATTAAGGAATTCCGTTCTTTCCCTTTCATCGGATAAACCGTTTTCGATTTCAGGCGAATTTAGACTCTGGCAACTTTGGATCGTGGATCACAGTAAGCTGGAGCATTTGTTCGATTGGTTGAATTCGTTTTGCTGGTATTCAAAATGGCGTGAGTAGCACTTCAGCCCTCGCGGAGGAATGTATTCAAATATTAGAAACAAGAAAAATACAATCGTGAATATATTCATACCTTCCACGTTCTCTATTCTGATATTATATACCAAAGGGCGTTCACTTGTTAAATAGATAAATAAATAAAAATGCAAAAATCCTTCGATCGCATGTTGGACGTGCATCGCGGATGATTCATACGCAGTGAATGTGAAAGATGAAAGCTGGAGTATTTGCACCAGTTTAATGGTTGAATTCATTTCACTAGTTTTCAAAATGTCGGCGAACGAAATAGCGAGTGGTTCGAGGAATGTAAAATACGAAAAGTAGCAAGTGCTTTGGATAAAATGTAGATAAAAAACAATCTTTGTATCCACAAACTTTCGTTCGTAAAATAAATTTCTCTCGTCGATAATAGCTGGTTCGTAAAATTTTGTTTCGCAACCGTGGCGTTCATTTTTAACAAATTCAAGGTAGACTCGGAAATGAGCTTTCGAGACGATTATCGCGGATTTTCGTCGGTATAAAAAATGCGTTCTTCCGCGTAAACGGAATCATGAAAGTTCCAAGACACCAGCAATTAGTTGAGAAGCTGATTTATTAACTGGAAAGTGGACTGCGTGCTCGCGGTCGTGATTTGTGCGTTACGCGCGTTCCTGCTACGTCTTATCAGTGTTTTTCGAAAATTTTCAAACATCCGTGTTCCGACGAACGCGATACCAAGTCCTCCTGGGATTAAGGAAAATTCATTTGCTCTTAAAGATGGATAAAAAACATAGGTAATCACGATTCTTCCTGAAATTTATGATTCTAGAGTCAGACACTGGCTGAAGAAGATCGTTTCGTTTACTGATTTTCAATAAAACTTCAACATTTCTACTAAAATCTACTTGGACTTTTTTTTAAATTCTGAAGGATGCTGAACGAACTAATCGTTACACAAAATATTCAAAATTCTAAAGGGGCCCGAAGAAATATATCCCTTTGGTCGAGGGTTTCGTGAGAGGACGAGGTGGTGGGGAGAATATAATCGAACACACGGTGTAAATAAGGTGTTTAATCGAGTCCCCTGGCTCTCTGTTACTTAAATCCTTCCGTTTCCGTAGCTTCTGTCCCGAAACCGACAATTTACGGGCATTTTGCAGCGGCACGCGGAAGTCACGAACGATGGCATTTTCGCGTAGGTCGCCGAAAAGGATGACGCCAGGAAGGAAGGGGAGTTAGCCGGGTTTTTGGCGGATGTGCGAAAGATCGGAGTCGATTGTGGCCTTGTCGTGAGACACAATGGACATCCTCCTGTAGTTCGGTGGACGGGTTCTGCTGTCCGGTGGAACGCGGCAGACGGTAGCGTGCGGGCACTTACTGTAGAGCTCGGTTAAAGAAAGTCTTTCACCGTGTACACGGGTGTCGGCGAGGGGGAGTGCCCCGCGAGGAGGAAGAGGTGGAGGGAAGAGGTGGTGGAAGGGCAAAGAGGAACGGCGAAGGAGGAGGACGCTGTTATACCACGTTGGTATACTTGATCGTCGGTACCAGGCAGCGATGTTCCACTTACACGGCACACTTAGCAACCCGCCTCGGTTCAGGATCCTGAAGAGTGGGTCTAAGTATCCTACGGCTCCGATCGCGTCGTTTCCCGCTCAGCCGTGGTACGAGTCTTCTGTTCCGACGTGAAATTCGTGATAGACCGCCATGCTCCCGTAGAAAATCACAGACCCACGGAGCTTCTACACCAATCACAAATAAAAATATTATCACGCGTTTTACGTACCTCCTATAGCAAACAATCATCTTAATATTTGTATATTTAAAAGATTTTATATATCCTACTATATTAGATAATACGTATCGAGAATTTCATATATACTTGTAAGATATTCAGACGATAAATTATTCAAATAGTTCCAACTATCTACTTGCAGCCATTAAATACGCACACGCGTCTGTGTTAATCCGTGAGAACGTTACCGCGATCTTTATTATCCAGTATTTGCATTTCTTGCGAACGTTAATTTCGATATTTCGATCAATCTTCGATTCACGTGTGCATACTGTAACAGAGAAATAAGTATACCGTTTAAAATTTTGTACGCCTTGTTTCTTAAAAATGGCCACCGCGCGCCGTTAGGAGCTATGGGATTTCGCATGCAGACACGTTTGAATAGATGGTTATCGGCAAGATTCATACTCTGTTGCACTGGATTCGTAGGTTACCCAGATATGCGATATAAACTGTTTCCAAGTGAACTTAGAACTCGTTTTGCGAAAATATTCCATCGCTGTTCGACCGATTTTATATTTTCCATTGCCCATTCGCGTGAATTATCATGATTCTGGTAATTGTGCCAAGTTGAAACTCACAATCAGTTCTAAGCAGAGATTAATTTGTATAATTTAATGACTTCTTTTGTAATTTACGCAAATACAGTATTCCCTCGTTTCATGGCGAAAAATCGGGCTCGACAGTGGCTCTGAGTCTGCGGTCGATGGCGAATTTTACTTTAAGCCACGTGTGAAACGTTCGACGAAGAAAGTGAACAAGATACACTATGAAGGAGATAGAATAACAGTGATATTATTTATAATATATTGGTTGTATATACACGTGATTGTAGGGATGATCTATGTAACAGTATTTGAATTATTTTCACTGAACACTTAAATTCAATAAGTCCCATCGATACATAAACGTCAGTAGCGATAATAATAATATAACTGTACTCCCCACAGTGTTACACAATGCGAATTGAAGAATGAAGTAACGTAAAATATACTTCGAAGCAGAGATAAATATACAGTTAGAGTGCAAAGGCGAGGCACAGGTATATGCTGTCATTAACCTAACCCAGCACTTGTACCAGAAGCTCGTATCTATTGTTTATGCACACTCTGTGCAATGCACTTATTCGTGATATAATTTTCTGGAAATTTAAAAACTTTTCTATTTTATACAAATTTTTTATAGACACATTATGCATACATTTTTGGCTCGTTATAAACCCTCGTAACGTCAAGTTTCTTGCGATTTTCGAGTTTTACAAGCGTCTGATACGTTCGAACGGAAAATACAGCGTCGGGTATCCGAAGAGAAATTATTTTGTTACGAGCTAAACATAATCTACGAGCCAGTTCTCACAGGTTGAAGGTTCTAGGGCACCGGAGTGTTTCGGTACATGAAACGCGCGAAGTAATTAACATAACAATCGCATGTCGCAGAATGACGGCAATGCGTTCTTGCTCCAGTGGTTGCGTTTCTGTACCGCCATCTTTCGAAACGACGTATGTACATCAATTTATCATCGCATACAGGGTGTTTTATTGGACGAAACTGCTTTGACAATCTGTTACTACAAAGTAATCACACGGACGCATAGCTAATCACAGTTAAATTATTTATAATTACACAAAATATAGAAATATTTTAGAGATTTGATAGACTTAAACTCGTTTATAAATAGAAAATATAATGTTACAGAAACGATCTTTATTTTATGATAATGATAAAAACAACGGTGGATAATTCTCTTTGAAGCTTCCAACTTTTGATTTTTCAGCTTTCTTCAAGAACTGTATTTATAAAAACAGTATTATATATATATAAATATAAATATATATACAATTTATATATATATATACAAAAGTAAGACATTGTAGAGTAGTTTCAATTCTATTTTCCCCCGTTTATAACGTTCAGATGATAATAAAATGGGGTTCCCGGTTGGAGGTTAATCCGGTAGCAATGGCGGCCGATTCGAATCTGTTTGAATTTGCGTTTGAATGCGGAGCATCCTGTTCCGATGGCTCTCGTCGTTCCTAGATTAACAATTTCGAGGATCACGTGGAAACGGCGCAGAATTTTGCGCCGTCGGAACTTTCTTTAAATGGTCGAAAGCGTGTCGAACTTGAAACGAGCGATTCGACGTAATTTCGATTTCTCAGCGGGAATTCGAAATATCTTGCTGTTTCATCGCGTCGCGACACCCGGTGGTTCGTCAAACGCTGCCCAGAATCGACCAAGAGCGTCGACTGGCCGACCGTCTACCCTGAAGAAGCCGAGCGCTCGAATTCGAACGCGCCTGCTAAAGTGTGTCAAATTTCGACTTGGCCCAGTTCCTGCATAATCTTCGGGACACCGACACTCGAACGCCTTTGCCTTATTCCTAACATCCAAAATACCGAAACGAATCGCGAAAAACAAAGCAATCTATTTTCCATTCATTCCAACGCATCTTCTCTTTGCACCTTTATATTGGTACAATCAATATCATTTAATATAAATATTCTTAGGAGTCCCGTCTCTGTTTTCTGTTTCGTGTAATACGAGTCTCAACACCGTTTCTTCCCGAAAGATAATCTGGAAGCCGAAAGTTTGCCAATCCGTGGCTGTAAACGTTAAAGAAAAAAAAAAAAGATCCTTCGCTCGTCGATTGCACCGTGGGGTACGAAAAAAAAAAAAAATTTCGCAAATAGACGAATAATTAAAGGCGATTCGGATCATGTGAGTGGTACTGTTCACACAATTACGCGTTTTGAGCTCCTTCTCAATGGACGCCGCTCGCGCATGCCTCTTAGACAAGAAAATGCGTGCACGTGCACACTTTTATGGCTCGTTACATGCACAGATTCTCATCCATACCTCCGACTCCGTAATAGGATTCTCCATTCCCGTGGTAAAGTTCCCATCGTCTGGGTATATCGTTCTTCGGTCCTCTCGACGCAACTTCGCCCGGAGATTGTGTCAAACGATTCGCGACACGGGTCGCGGTCGGTGGAAAAATATTCTTTCCTGCGATTTTTCATCTCGAAATATATATAAGATAAACTACATAGACTCGTATTCGTGATTCAAACTCGAGAGACTTTTGTTTCTAGATCGAGCTTATCTGCTGGAACCGAAAAATCGTTCCACTAGACGGCACATTAAAAAGGACGAAAGTTGCAGCAATTGACACTTTTTGTTTCACTGGTAGATACTTGGGGAAAGCGCCAAGAAAGTAGGCGACATTGCGTGTCACGTTGAACGAATTTAGTTCTAAGAATGAAATATTAAACGATAACGGAAGAAACTGGATACATGTCGAATAAGTCATCTTCTTCGACGTCCACTGTTTTCCGAAGAAGTGTCAGAAACTGACAGTCGATTACAGATCCTGTTCCTGAATTGCACTTTGCAAGGATTAACAGGACATCAACATACATAAATTATCAACAGAGACTATACAAAAGCTATAAATACGTGTGTAGTTCCCATCTAATTCCTAACGTAGTTTCCATTTACATTTCATTCTTATAATTCATAAATTAAAATATATCAAGGGTAATAATTGGTAAAGTTTATTGGTTGTTTGCGAATAAACTTTGAGCGTAGACTCGCGGGGCTGACCATAGACGTTTCTTCGAAAGAGATGTGATTTCCAGCCGTGACCCGTGACCCGCGCGGCGAACCTGTTCGTTTCTAATCGCGTCGTCGTTAATTTTGGCGCGGCTCGGCGAAAAGTGGACGCGGAGGCCGCGCTCGAGTCACGCTAGCCTCTAATTAAGGGGTCGTTAAAGGTTACCTAGATCTTACTTACGAATTAACGACGCGGACGTTCATGAATGAGCGTTCGAGGCTACTTTGTGGAAACGATTTTAAAAACGACTGCGATGGGGTGGGGGGTGAAACGAGGAGAAATACAGTTAAGAATTCGTCGCACGTGGAATAGCTATATCTAGCCGTTCTTGCCCTTATCTGATGCTCCATTTAAATAAGAATTCCTAATTACCATTGTACGCCCCCCTCTCCTCCAGCCACGATTCGCTATCTGTCCGTGGATCGATCGTACACACGGAATGACAACGATTGTTCGATGCTATGTTCAGCGATGGGAACGATACCGATCGAATTATACACCGATAAATGGATTAATTAAAATACTATTACAATAGAGAACGTATTAGTACTACTAATTAATTTTCGATTTTTCTATGGTAATTTTTATTCATATTTATATAGATAGTAGATTTTATACGTCGCAATAGTGTCTCTGTTAGTATCTCTGTAGGCATATTTCTGCAGATTTTTTAGTCTAATTCCTCCCTAAAACAAGATGGTCATTTCGTTTCAGCGGCTATGTTTGATTTCCAATTGAAATGCAAAAGACATGCAAGGCCTGACACCATACTCGACTCGCTGTTTTTATTCCGTGAACATCGACACTAATATTTCATTAACAAAATGAAAATTGAAAATTGAACGATAAAACGGAACGATACCGATCGAATTAAAATACTATTACAATAGAGAACGTACGTATTGGGACTACAAATTAATTTTCGATGTTTTTATGGAAATTTTTATTATTTTTATTATAGATAGTAGATTTTATACGTCGCAATAATGTCTCTATTAGTATCTGCATATTTCTGCAGATTTTTTAGTCTAATTCCTCCTTAAAACAAGATGGCTATTTCGTTTCATCGATGATCTCTGATTCCCAATTGAAATGCAAAAGACGTTGCAAGGCCTGACACCATACTCGACTCGCTGTTTTTATTCCGTGAACATCGACGCTAATATTTCATTAACAAAATGAAAATTGAATACGTCGATGCGGTTGATTGATGCGTGTCTCGAGCATCGTAATAGAAACTGCTGTGCAGCACCATAATGACAATATCATCGACGGTGAAATCTACGGAAACACGATGCGTGTTTCAGTAGCGATTACATCGAGCCTAATATCTTATGCACGAAACCGTATACGAGGCAAAGAAAGGGATCTCTCTCGATCACACGGGGCGACAGAAAAACTTTTAATTGAATCGAGCTTCGAAAGCTAGACGACTGCAGATGTAATTTACACTCGTCGCTTATTGAAAGTCCTCTTGGTTTCACTTACTGTTACCGTTACTTAGTAAATTATTTTATTAGACATATTAGGCGGCCATCGAATAGAGATACTCGTGGAAACTCTAATCGATCGATTTGGATCCTGAAGAACTCATTCGTGTAAACGATGCTCTCAAATTGACGGAGATTGGGGTTCATAAATTAGTAGAAAAAATCATTTTTTCATTAAAGCTTTCCTCAACCAATCCTGGATCTAAATGGATACAAAAAATGATTTTTATACACTTTACGGATGTAGATTCTGAAAAACTCGTTCGTGTATCTTGTAGATGACGTTTTCAAATTGACGGGGATCAAGGTTCACAAACTGGTAAAAATAAACATCTTTTAAAATTGATTAACATTAATTGATTTACATAAATTAAAATTGATATCAGTGTTTATTTTCGTAACCTAGCTAAAATTAACGAGTCCCGTTCAAATTTACTTCCTTTTACATTTCAACCTGAGAATGAATTGTTTTAGTTGCATAGTAAAAAATCCTGTCACCCATATATGGATGACGTGGCAGTCAATGTGTTAACAAATGCTGGTTAATCAGAGGATCTTGTAGGAAATAGATCGAAGTTTTCTATGCTTTGTTCGAGGAGTATCGATCAGCCAACGATCCTGTCGGTGTCCGTGGATGTTTTGGTGGCCGGTGTCGCACGTTTTCGGGTTTCGTCGCTACACACGTTCCCTCTGGCATCGTCTTTACGTTCTTGTGCACGGCAGGAACAGCCTCGAACGCGGCTAATGGGCCGAGCTCACGTCGCGGCTCGCTTAACGATCAAGTTCGATTTCTCTTGGCATCGTGGCTGCCGCGCGTGCACGCACACGGTGAAAATCGTACGGGGTTGCCGTCGAAAAGTATCGCCGTTTAGGTTGATACGTGGCCAGACCACCTTCCGCGATTAGAAGCTTCCAAACGACACTGCCACGCCGATAGTTACCGATCCCCGTTGAATTTCAAGTCTCGATCGTCCGTTCGGGGGACACCGTGGGACACGCGAGACACCCAACACCCGAATTCTAACGGTCCTTTCACGAAATTACACGCCACGCAACATCAAAGACGTCTCAATTAAAATTTTAAGCGAGCAAGCCTCGAACCGATCTTTCCTCGATCCGAGAACCGTTCAAACTTTGATCGAGTTGCAACTAATTACACGATCCACTTTGGCAGCAGTGAAAGTATGATCGATACCGCGCTTCGTAACGTGGGCGTTTTTAAATATTTATTTACTAAAGAGGAATAACGACGGATCTGATAGGCGAGTCTAATTTCGATCTGGAAGTCGCGTTTCAGACGGGATTCGCTAGAAAAGCTGTACTAATGAGTCCTCCCGGCGGATCTAGGACGGAACACCATTTTTCTGGCTCGAATAACCAATGAATTTCACTTTTCTTTGTTTGGCTACAACGTACAGTGTTTAGCTGTTCTTAAAAATGTGAAAGAAATTCAATTACACCCCTAGAAATATTAACATATCCACAAGATTCCAACACTCCGATGAAGAATCTTGCAAACGTCCATCGGTGAGGGTAAAACTAAAATGGAGGATCATCTATAAATCGTAACGACCTTCCTGCTCGATGAGGAGCGATTCCAAAGCAAACAGTTTCATTATTTCAAGAAACTACCGATCTGGGTTAAGTCTACCCGACGCATCGACGCCATATTAGGAGGCATTTAAAGCGTTAATCCGGACGGTGATAGTATTTCGCACCAAGCGTGAAAGTTTCTCGCTATTAACATAATACTAGTCACAATCAATGTTGTTACACCACTCCACGTTTCGCGTTATTACTATAATCTGTACAATAACTGTACTCCGGGTACTGTTACCACTAGTCCGGTATTTCCCATCGCGTCTGTTGCCCCGTCATTATCGAACGTCTAGCTATTCGAACAATCCACAAAATCGCGGGATCGGTTGTCGACACCTCGTTATCGTTCGCGCAACATCCGAATAAATCTGCCCGATTGGAAACCGCGGTAACGATGCGCCCATATGTAGAACCGATCGGTTCGTTTCGACGCGAACCCGGAAAGGAAAGGTGCAGCGTGCAGTCGGGTGCACTTTGTAGAAAACTGCGTCGGCGGACTGGTGCACGGAATGTTCCTAACCTCGTTGGCACGATTATTATAAGGTAAAGTCATTCCAAGCATCTGTAACGTGCCAGCTTTATTCCGCTGATCTCTAGAAACGGTGCAAATAATCAATCTTCTCGATAATCTAGTACATACTCCCCTATCGAAAAAATTATTCGTCGATCTGGGTCCAACAACCTCGAGAATCACCAATTTTTTCGCCATTTTTGGTGCATCAGAAAATTAATTAACAAATATTCATTTTTGCGAGGATGAAGAAGAGGTTTCACCAAACTCTCAATATTTATTTTTGTTAATAACTACATTTTCATAAGTATCTTTTCATTCGAGGCTCCTTTATGATCTGTAAATCTTTTATCAAATATATAAAATGTCTAGTTGCCTCTCAAATGATAAAAATTGCTCACCCGTGGGTCTCAAGTCCCAAAGAATCGTAGATTCAGATCGTCCTTATTTACCAATTTTTTAGACAATCGTGAGTCGTTACAATGGCTCGCAATAGCTATGATCGATGATGCTCCATTTGCCTTTCTGTTTTCGTCAAATCGCGAGCCATTGTGCTCTATGTATGTGTGAGGCGCGCTCGCGTTTATGTGAACTGGGATGGAAGTACCAAGACCGGGGTTCGAGTCGAGCGTGCTATGTTCTCTCGTGTTCCTCGTGCTTCTCGTGCTCCTCGTGCTGGTGGGACCTTGTTTCATGACCCACATAAAGCAAGGCCGTTAACACTACTCACGGCTCGCGAACGTATGGGTGCGGGCCCCTACGAGCTACTCGCCGCTCTATGGGACCCCACGTGCCCTCTCCGCCCCGTCCCCCCTCGAATCGAGCATCGGGAGGCCCAACCTCTTCCTCCGCGGATACGCTACCTGCATGTACCTGTACCTAGCGATGGGACTGATACGATACGCGTCGCTGATATCCGAGCAATTCGATACCAAATTATTCCACTCGAAATGGATATGCAGAAACTTGCTATATTGTCATTTGTTATTAGTAGACTGCGGATCTTCATGCAAATTCATATTTTTGTTGATAAAATTAATGAAATTGGAGCTTTGTAGAGGGTTGTCTTAATCCCTAGATATAATAATTCGTACCTTATTTTAAGTATTTCTTATATTCTTTCATATTAACTGAATTCTGTAGATTTTGAAAATTAAAATTTCCCATAAATGCATATACATCCGCGGTCTAGGTATCAGACTCTGTTCTTAATATTTGCACAACGTGTTGTAACCAGAGATCGAATGAAACGAGTAAACTTTTATATGTAAAAGTTGTTTGATAAACTTTTTAAATTTTTAATGAATTTAACCTCTTTGTTTTGAGTCGAGTCTGTGAAAGAAAGTTGCACGTTAATTGTTATTGAAATAGATAATGTGATTGCAGATGGGAGACTCTCTCAGTTTCAGTCTCTCCATCGTTGTTGATAAAATGCAAAATCTGTAAGAAAAATTCTCATTTCTTTTTAACTTTTTAATCATTGAATTTAACTTCTTTGTTTTGAGTCGAGTTCGTGAAAGAAAGTTGAACGTTAACTGTTATTGAAATGCATAATGTGATTGCAAATGGGAGACTATCTCAGTTTCAGTCTTTCTATCGTCGATAAAATATTATACAAAATCTGTAAGAAAAATTCCCATTTCGGTCCATACTACCAACCCCTTCAATTTCTAAGAATTTCTAATAAACTTTAGAAAACCTGCCTTCGAAATAGTTGAATCTTCAAGCTAAGGAATTATTGACACTATGTCTTAGATCACTAAACTACCATATTTCCACCCCCAACGAATGCACCTCTTGAATTTTGAGTTTCCACCTTTTCCCCTGCTTTGTTACCTGGTACTAAGAGTGAACGTTACGGTATTAGATCCATCGCTAGCTGCACGCTTACCTTTACATCACCGTACACTAATGCAGCGTGTAAGACGAAACGGAGAAGACTGGCGCGTTCCAGGTCCGCGTGAGACAAATGCAACGGGCGCGAAAGATTTCATGAAAATCGCCCTAAATAGAAAGATAATCCCTGATACTTCTCTATGGATTATGCATCGGGCGGACTCGCGGAATTCGTACTAATTAGCAGCCAGCCGGGAGGAAAGCCGAGAAACGCTGTGAATTGTCCTGAATGCAGATATTGTATCCGAGGGTCGATAGAAAGCGAAGTAGGAAGAAGCGTGATGCTGGCGATTCGAGGGGGATTCCCATTAGGGGACCATGAAAAAATGAATTTTCTTTTTCGTTGTCGGATTCGTTTGAAAGTACGAAAGCTTTCTCGCGACTGGGAATCCATACATTGGTGCTGCGATGGCTGACTTTTGTTACTTGAGACTAGGAGGATCTTTTCTCGATGATACCAAGTGTCGAGAGGGTTGATAAATAATTTGCTTGTGATCAGGTTTGTTCAGCATCCCTGTTATGACTTGGTGATGACCCGTTTCTTTGAGAAGGATGTTAATTTCGAGTCCTACACTCATTCAATGGTGGAGTCAGAGGATAGAGAATGCTGACAAATTTAGGTTGTTCATTCCAAGTGTAGCTCTGTGGATCAAGGTACATCAAGAGTCAGAGACACTGATACTATAATACTGTACAGCATCTGTGTATGTACATTCCAAGTGTAGCCCTGTGGATCAAGGTACATCAAGAGTCAGAGACACTGATACTATAATACTGTACAGCATCTGTGTCGAGAGGGTTAATAAATAATTTGCTTGTGATTAGATTCCTTCAGTATCTCTGTTGTGACTTGGTGATGACCCGTTTCTTCGAGGAGGATGTTAATTTCTGGTCCTACACCCGTTCAATGGTGGAGTCAGAGGATGGAGAATACTCACTTTAGGTTGTCCATTCCAAGTGTAGCTCTGTGGATCAAGGTACATCAAGAGTCAAAGAGACTGCTACTATAATACTATACAGCATCTGTGTATACACTATATGCTCGATCAGCTCCATCATTCGAGTGTTTAGTTATTGTCCCTGCCATTTCTTGCTGAACAGAGTGTAGATGGATGTCGATCCTCACCTCGAGTCTCTTCTCACCTAGTTTCTTCAATGAAAAATATACTCGATGCTTAAGATGAAATATTCTAGCCAAGATGGCGTCATTTGTCAAAGCTCTATTGTTCCAAGTTTAAATACCCTATACGTACGATCATCTTCATCATATGAGTATTTATTTATTATTGATGTAAATCTCTATCTCAGGTCTCTAGGTTCCTCAATAAAAAATACACTAAATTCTTGCGATCAAATGAGGTAATTAAGATGGCGTCGAGCATCAGTTGTTCCAAGTTTGAATGATTGAAATAGAAAATATGTCATCAATTTAAATAGCATTGAAAAGGATCGTACACATCCGGCGACGCGATAGGAAAATGGAGATTGGCCAAAATGGGCGATAAAGCGAAAAATACGTAAACCGAAAGTTGAGAGAGGATTAAAATAAAAAAGATTCGCGGTCCTGAGTCTGGTTCGTGCACTTATGTGGCACTTATGCGATGTGTGCGCTGAATGTGCATCCGCGTGCGCGTGTGCGCGTGTGCCTGGATAAGTTAGTAGGTCACGCAGACGCGAGTCGAGCGCCGGTGTGGACGTGTGTGGATGTGTGCGCTCGCACACAGACCGCGTATTATCATACCCACGGTGGAACTGTGTGACTCCAAACGAGGCTTCATCAGGTACCTTGATCTTGACTCGACGCAAGGTCCATTTCGCTGTCGTCGCGCATCCAATATGGCACTGCTCCTCTTTGGTTTCACATTGTTCGCATCGGTGCCACGTGTCGAACGGAAGCTACGCGCAAAGGCGGGCAATACTCTTATCCGGGGAAATGCATTAAACAACGGATAAAAAAATAAACAATCGTTTTTCATTATTCGTCGAAGAAAAATTAAAATTTGAATCGTAGACAGAGATATTTCGAAACAAAATCTAACTGTATATAAAAATCGTTATACTATAGTTATAATATAATGATTGGTTTTATATCAAATGTGAAATAGAAGGCAAAAGAGATAGAAACGTCCCCAATAAGTTCAGGCCCTACTTTGCTCGCGATGAAGCGTTAAAAAGAAATTTAATGGTTATTTTTTAAACCAATATTTGTGCGAGAAAATAGTAGCGCCAAATGGGAGTATGTTTATTGATAAAAATGTCGGTGAAATGTGGCAAGTATACGTGTCGCCATCTGACAGGAACGTTCTGTATTGAAACAAAACCGAAGAGAACTACGGAAACTACGAGCGCGGTACAAGTATTTGCATAAATCACTATGTAATCGATGATCCTCTTCTTGTGCCCGGTTTTTGCATTCGTGTAGATGCTATCAAGCGAAGGCCAATATTTGAATAAACGATTCACGGGGCCGCAGGGCTAAGAAACTTCACCATTCTTGAAAACAAATCACGTTAAACGTTTAACAGTTTGTACGTGTCGTCGAGACCATCGTCACCCTGCGTTTATGTCTATTATGTTTCTTAAATTTCATTTTTGTATAATAGAAACAAAAGGATAAAAATTTTCGATATTTCCTTTCTGTTTCTACTCGTTAGCATCTTTATTAACATCGTTACTTAACAAGTTTTATTAACAAGTTATAAATATGACCACGTATGCAAGAAAGTATCATTCCATGGGTAGTCCATGATAATCACTTGTCAGTTGTCAACTTTTACTGGAAAATCAACAATGGCGAGGGGTTGGAGGTTCAGTGGATATACCTATTAGTGGACAAGGAAGAGATGCAGCTTCCTGGTAACCTTCCAATTTGAGGGCTGCTCGTGGAATGAACATTTCTGACAAATATGGTCGAATCTATAACTTCTTGAAGAGTATAAAAAGGGTGGGGAAGTGGTTGGTGGTTTCCATTCAGCATGGTTAAACTCGCCTGTATGCATTGGTTCCATGTGGCTGAGCACAACGGTTTCCGTTCCGCATGGCTGTGCTCAACTACATGTATCTGTTCGGCATCACTCGGCCCAACATAGTTTCACATCGCGTTAAACGTAATATACATTAACTTGAGATCGTTTATATCGGTCTATTTAATAAACTTACTCGAAAACTAATTTATATAATTTAAAATTCCCGCCATTTATTCTATGTCATGGCCCTCTAGGATAGAACGTCCAAGTTTCTCGTGGAATAGTACGTTATTTTCAACGCTAGATGGCGCTATTTACCGACCTCAGGCCCTCTGGTGCTAAAACGTCCAAGTTTGTCGTGGAATAGTACGTTATTTTCAACGATAGATGGCGCTATTTACCGACCTCGGGCCCTCTGGTGCTAAAACGCCCAAGTTTCTCGTGGAATAGTACGTTATTTTCAACGCTAGATGGCGCTATTTACCGACCTCAGGCCCTCTGGTGCTAAAACGCCCAAGTTTGTCGTGGAATAGTACGTTATTTTCAACGCTAGATGGCGCTATTTACCGACCTCAGGCCCTCTGGTGCTAAAACGTCCAAGTTTGTCGTGGAATAGTACGTTATTTTCAACGATAGATGGCGCTATTTACCGACCTCGGGCCCTCTGGTGCTAAAAAGCCCAAGCTTGTCGAGAAAGCCATCTAGCGCGGACGATACGAACTATTCCACGACAAACTTGGGCGTTTTAGCACCAGAGGGCCTGAGGTCGGTAAATGCCGCCATCTAGCGTTGAAAGAAACGAACTATTCTACGACAAACAAAATAGTGTGATGAAATTTAAGTTTTGACTAATCCAAATATGGATTTAGAAGTATATGGCTGTTAACATATTTCATAGCCAATTTAAAGGGACAAGATCAGGTAAGAACGTCGAGGATTTTATATTATTCTCTTACTGCATTTACTTTTGACTTTAAATGATTTAAATTTATGATACAGCAGGTAAAGCTGGTTCAGGAAGATCAGTTCTTCGAAAATTGATAAAAGCTTGATTTGTAGTGTGAATATTAAAGTTATAAATTGCAGAAATTTTGTTTCAATGGCTATACCTTCTCCGGACCCAGTGTATCTTTTTCGCGGTGATATGGGATGCATTCATTGTATTCGTCTTCAATCGAACTTCGATGTAGAACACCTTTTTGTGGGTACTACAACAGGCAAAGTACATGTTTGGGATTTAAAAGTAAATAAACTACTACTAATACGCGTCTATAAACTATAAAAACTAAATTAAAAACTAAAACATATTACATATCTCTTAAGTATTATTACCGAATTTCTAAAATTATTACATAAATTGTTCTCTCTGCTGAAGACAAATCGAGAATTATGCCAGATTGAATCAGGGCAAGATTCTTGTTTAAGTTTACAAAGTTTAAATGACAAGGATTTATTCGTACAACATAAATGTGGAGTAATAAAAGCGTATAAGAAAACAGAATCCCAATGGAGCTTGTACAAATCTATCGATATAGACTTTTATCACTATTGCAGGTACTTTTAGGCATAAAAATAATCTATTCTATACGTATATAATAGAACACTGTAAAAGAAAGGGAATAACAATAGCTATTTACATGTGACATTATAAAAAAATTTATAATCGTTCGATATAAATTGGTTTGAATATAATAAATTTAAAATGTCTGGTAGGTTTCAAGCATTTTCCCAGAATGAAATATTTGTACCGCTTAAGGAATCCAACATTGGAATATTGTCATCCGATACATTTAACATAGAGTTGAAATTGAATCCTTCAAACTTAAAAAACCTGGGAGATGTAATGGTGATTAAACCATTGAAAAATGAAAGGTTGGTCTTTGTTGGGTACGAAGGAGGCAAAGTAATTCTATGGGACGTAAGGCAAAGAAGTATTTTAAGCTACTTGACCACAGATTCATGCCCCATGGCTTTGGATTTTGATAGTGCTTTAATGAAAGGAATTGTTGGTAGTCCCACCGATCAATTGCAGGTACAACTAATACAGATTAAATTTTACAACAACGAAAAAGTATAAGAGCCGAGAAAACGAATTGGTAAAATATTTTTTTAAATATATCACGTTTGTTAATAAAATTTTTAATTTATAATTTTTAGATATTTGCTTTATCAGAAAGTCATTTACTGTGCAATAAAGTCAAAGTTACGTTGAAAAATTCTGGTACATCTGTGATTGCTATAAGACCAGATGCCAAGATAGTAGCAGTTGGAGGGTGGGACAGTAGAGTTAGATTATATTCTTGGAAAAGTTTAAAACCACTAGCTGTTTTAGACCAACACAGAGACACTGTACAAGATATTGCTTTTTCCTTAATGAGGGTAAATACATGCAATGATAAATATCTGATGGCAACAGCTGCAAAAGATGGATATATCGCATTGTGGGATATTTATAATTAAATTTTGTATAAATTTTGTATAAACAACTAATTAATACTCCAGCCTTTGTTGCACACGATTCCCCTCTCTTTCTAATCTGCATTCTCCTTGTCCTTGCCGCACACTATTGTCCTCTCTTTTTGTAATCTCGTTTTTCACCCTCCTTTGCTATTCTCTATTGCTATTTGATGTTCTTGACTATTGAATTATTTTTTAAATTTTACTCACTTATGTTAGAATCGCGAAGAAATTGTATTTGAAATGTTACCAATGGTCCTGAAATAATTATACTTAACGTATATCTGATAAAGTACAAACTGATCGAATTAAATGTGGTTTGGAAAAGTAGAAAATACCTTCAAGTTTCTCAATTTAATTTATTAATCAGTACCTGTCTATGTACAAGGCTGCGCCTGTTAAACAATCCTTCCTATGATACAAGACAGAGGTCCATTCACGAATAAAATAACATTTCACCACAAAATTCACTACGACGTTACAATCAATTTCTTTAAATTCCAACCGATTAAAAAAAAAAGAAAGCGGAACAAAAGGAATACCCTCAAGTTATTATTTACAAAAATAATTCATCAGTTATTGACCTATAAATATCATACCGTTCGAAACTAAAGATATTTGATTCCGTTTTAAGTTAACGTGATAGCTGCGTATACATTTTTTATTATATAAATTCAAGGTCATTGGTAAAGTGTTCTTTGATTAAGTAATTTTTAGTCATTGCACTAGAAATGATCTAGAAATTAGACCATTATCAATTCATTAGTAAGTTATTTACAAAAGATAAATTACCGACTAAAAAATTGATTCGATCGTTGAAAACATTTCCTTTCAGTCAAATGATCGATAAATAAACGACGATTAATTAATCATCTGCGCTAACTGTTGAGTCTCTAGCGAGAGACTGACAATAGCAACGATTCAATTAACTAATTCATCTAAAATATAGTAATTAAAAAATTCACGATAAATGCATGAATACAATTAAAGAAAAATTGTTTAACGTAACAATAACTTAAACGTTTTTGTCTCGAAAAATTGTGCTCCGACTTACAAAATTCTTTGCGACTTTTACTCGAGATATATTTTCCCCTCGCAATTTCTATTACTTTGTTTACAAATTAATTTATACTAATTATGGTTGACTGTACGTTTGATGCAATTCATCTGCTTTTTACGTGCACAATTAACGTTGCATTCTTTTTTAGTAGCTTTCTTCATTATTTTAACGACATTTCGACGCGTATGAAATTATAAAATAAATTAAATGTATCGAATAAGATACCACTAATGCGATGCTAATCAATATTTCGTTTTTAAAATGATTAATCCTTGGACTTTTTGAACAACTGCCTCTAATATAAAATAATGTGTAATAATAATTACATTGAACATTTTCACTTAGGAGGAATTCACTTATATTGCGTGATAACAAAAACAAGTCGCTAATTATTCATAAAAATCGCGCTGAACAAATTGGTAGCGTTTCATAGTTACATGATGCAGCACCGTGCAGCATTCTACGTGATCTTTAAATATTTATTACTAGTATTGTGTTTTTCTCTATACAATGTAAATTAATTTACATAATACATTGTTTTCTGTTGTGTGTGTATATGTATCCTGTGTGTGTAAAAATAAACTAACAACTTCAAATTATTTACTTGTATGTATCTGGATTGATTTTTTTTTGTAATCGATGAGCAACTAGAAAGAATGATTAACAAGTTTATTTCTGGTTTTTCTTCTATGCAATTCTACGAAATAGTCATCTTTTGTTTTGTTTTGTTTTTTTTTTTTTTTTAATTTTTTTAATACGAATTGGATACTTATCATGAATCGTTTAAAAACTGAACTAGTTGATAAAAAATAGTTACGTTTCGAAATTAAAATAATAAACACTAGCAAGACCGTCGAAGCGATGAAAAATTGTTCATTTACATAATTGTATATACGTGGTTCTATATAAACATAATACTGAAAATGTTGTTATGCTACTTAACATTCAAAATCCATATTTTACTGAAAATAATACTGGAAACATTCTCCAGGAATCGATATTAATGTTATATTTTTTTTAAATAGAAATAACTTTAAGTAATATCTTAAGCAACGACACGGCAGTTATTCAGTTTCGATATAAAACCGAATTTCTGTAATTAAAAGCAGAGATAATGTTTCTACGTACAGTGTTGTCATTATAAAAACGAAGCTGAAATTTGTTCTTCTTTTACTACTTCGATCTTTTTCTTTTTGCTTAAACTCATTGCTTCTCTACATTTGAAAAGATCCAATAAACCATCGCCAAAAGAATATCGAGTTTCATTTCTATCACGACAATACCGTATCTTTAAAACAATACTATCAATTAAAATATTAAAAACATATTTAAAAACACTCGCTCTAATTGCTATCGAATTTTACCTTCGATATACGAAAATGCACGAGCTATTATTTAATAAATAATGATAATGAATTTCTCAAACGAAATATTTCAACATCGTCTCGATTCGGACAATGTTTACAACATTACTATAGCAAATAGTTAATTATATGTTTTCCACTCGATTATCCGTTTCAATTTCGTCGCTCGATAACTATGTATATTTATATTCGTTTTAAGTACAGAAAAAATGCATAATTAAAAGATATCAATTCGAACATAAAATATTAATATGTTACGTACGTAATTTGTTTTCTCATCGTTCCGACAATCTCCAATTATCTTCTTTGTAAATCTCATCGATCCTTGTCCCCTGAATAATTTACTTAACGCGCAACAAATAATAATTTCACAGTAATCCACCTTTCCTCCCAAACAGAAGCGAACTAATAGTTCCTAAAGCGGACTGCGCCGGTGATTCTTTTGTTACCGTGACAGGTATTGCGGTTGTGACCTGTCCGAGGTCAGGTCTTGTAGCTCTAGCACCGGTTCTCCTTTGCCTGCTCGGCGCGGATTCGTCTTGCCTCTTTCCAACCACTTTCGAGGAATCGCTCGAGTTGGAAGAAGGCGAGAGTTTATCACGACTTCCACTGGACGACATGGAGCTTTTCAGGAAAGTTAACTGAGCCATGGGGCTTTCGGTAGGACGTCTGCTATACAGAGAACCTTGAAATGCCAGCGGAGACATCGACGAACCTATCGTTGTAGCCATTATAGTATCGATACCAATCCTTTCGAGTTTCTCGACTAAACGGATACCGGTAAGAGCCTTCTTCTCGGATCTGGAGAGTGCGGGCCGCTTTCTTTTCACCTATTTACAAATATGTAACGTTCAAACTCAATTAGATTTTCTGTAAATCATTTTTTTTTTTACGTACTTCTGTATCTCCGCCAAAGGTTCTCTTTAATAATTCTGCTCCGCTGGATAGTAATCCCATAGAAAGTCCACTCTCCGGGATTGGTGAACTAGATCGACTTTCAGGAGGACTAGCATCAGGACTATTGCAAGGTGTCGCAGTAGGTGTAAAGTTTCTCTCGCCACTTGGAGTTCCCACGCAAGAAGGCGTGACAGCTTTTATACCTATTTGACGTGTAAATTATTTTAATAACGTAGACCTGGGTTAGGCTTTAAACAAAGCATAAAAGCATGTCTCTGTTCCCGATCGTAATTCAATTAATAAAATACCTCTTTCGTTCAGCATCTTCGCAAGACCAAGTGTCGTTGAAAACGTTGAAGTAGAATTTCTTCTGCTTAATGTTCTGGGGGTACTCATCCCGGAATTTAAAGCACTACTAGGTGCGGTTGCAACTCTACTGCCCACAATACTTGAAGTTACATTCGTGTGATCATCGGGATGCAAAACAGTGCTATTTGTAAACGTATATATAGAGCCTGTATCTTGAAAGAGTTTCCCGGGATTGGTATATTCCTCGTCTTCTTCAAGATCGCTTAAAGTAAAAGTGACTAGGCCTAAATCTTCCAAGCCACGACCTCCTCGTGTTTTCACTCCTGGTCGTTCTTCCAAAAGTCCACCTGAAGCGGAATACGCTAACTTAATCAAGGACTTATATCGAACTTATATAAATTGTGTACGTAAAAGAAAATAGTTATTCGTCACGTTTATAATTAAAACTGTAGCATTACCTAACGTTGGCGTGGCTAATTGTGTCCAATGATGCAGAGTCTGGGATCCTTCGATAGGTTTCACTATTTGTAATTTCTCAGGGATTCTCCACGCATTTCCACTGTAACCACTTAAATTCCCAGTACTCCCGGTGGACATTATACTATCCGGTGTTCTACAACCGATAGGTACGAAATTCGAAGGTGAATTAGCTCCAGCATCGTAATCGTAACTATATCCTGTACCGGTGCTAAGACAAGCACGCCTTGCAAGGACTTCCGCTGGTGTTAATCTGCGAAGAGCTGCTTCGAGGTCTGCTGCTCCAGGTGCTCCTGGTACTCCCGTTTGTTGCGGGCCACTAAAAGTTTGTACAAACACATCTTGTATATTCATTTCGAGATCGAATAGCTAAAAGAAATTCTATATTTTTAATATCAAAAGAAAAACTCACGGATAATCTTCAGAGTCTGTGATAAGCGAGCCTTCCGAGTCGCTATGTCCGGTGGAATCTAGACTAGGAAACACCGACGTCATAGGTCGAAATTGTCTGCAGCTCATTCGTGGCCCGGTAGAACCAGTCGATAACGTTGACGTAGTCATCGAACCTATTCTTGGGAACTGATTACCACCATCAATTCCATACGAACTTCTTGAAGCGCTTCGAACAGTTTCGAAAACTTTTTTGTAAGTAGGTCTGTGCAATATTAAAAAATCAAATTAAAACAATATTTAAATTTACAATTATAACTAATAAACATCAATGAAACTTTCTTTCGCTCTTTTGCACTTGTGGACAATATATCTAGAGATTCAATATTGCTCGTTCAAAACTTTCAACTAAATATCTACTTTAGAAATGTTACGTTGATTTCTTTTTTCTTTTTCTAAATTCAAAATGACAAAATAACGCACATTCTGTCTGCGCTGATACCAGAATCTAAACTGAGTTCAGAATATAGAGAAGACTCCAATTCTGAAGCAATGGAATCTGGCTGCGGAGCAATGCCCATCGAGGGAAATAGAGATCCTCCTCTGACCGTTGGCATGCCTCTTTTTCTTTGTTTCCGTAACTGTTCTTGAGTTTCCGCTAACAAATTCACCACCTTGTAACATAAACGATTACAATATAGCTATTTGTTTATCGCCATTTAAAACAATTTGACATAATATTTAACAGCCTGAATAATAATTTTGAAACAACAAATAAAATGGCTATTTATTGCAATCCAAGAACATACCTCTACGTATCGATCTTTGAACTCAGCCAGTTCACTCGCAAGAGTGTTCTGATTGTCCCGGGTGATGAGCAAAGTAGCTCCCACTTCATCGTGTTCGGCCATCAACCGAGCCAATCTCAACTCCGTTTCAGCTAGCTTTGCTGTCAAACTGATAACTTGTTCATGTTGCAGCCGATTTTCTTCTTTTTGCCTATCAAGCTCGTCTGCAATTCCATCCACCTCCATGTTTGCGTTTGCTATATAACAAAATTACTTTTCTATCTTAACAGTCCAGTTTTTAAAAACTATAACAATAAAAATAATCATTTATATGTATGAACAAAAGTCTTTCGTAGACTAACCAAGTTGAGCAGCAATATCTTTGACAAGTTTTGCTTCTTGTTCTTCGGAGTAATCAGCATCGTGTATCAATTTCGCGAATTCGACTCTTAGATGTTTGTTTTCATCTTCGAGGACGCTGATCTTTTTCTGCATCATATCAAGGCTGATGGAACGAAGTCCGGTGGGCGTGCTGGCTTCAGAGGTCGATTCTTCAGCATCGTTGGTGAGAATTTGAATCAATTCTGTCTTTTTAGCGAGTTCGTGCGTTAGTTGAGTGATCCTTTCATTAGCCTCCTTTAACTCGCACTCTAAACTGGTAACTGTGGCTTCGAGTTTTTGATTGTGCGATAGTAGTTCCTTACCGATGCGTGCGGTCAGTTCTAAATCTTTCTCTTTCTGTAAATGACAAGGTACCATTTAATTAACATTTTACAAAGTATATTGTATACATGCAGATATATATAAAATATTGGTTGCAACATTTACCTCCTCTAGAAGCCTTGTAACTGCTTCTATATCATTATAAGTCTTGGTCATTTGGCTCACCCGGTTGCTACAAAGAACTGAAATACAAAATAAGCAATATTTGCAACAAACAATAACACGAGTACTGTTTTACAATAAATAAATAAAAGTATTGTACATAACAAGAGACAAGCTCGTGTTTCGCAATAGAAAACCGATGAATTGATAATAAATAGAGGGTGGTACAAGAAAGTATACAAATAATAAATCAAACAGAAAAAGATATATCAGCATGAATGTTTATAAATGATTGTGGTATTATCCTAACTGTATATTACTTATTTAAATCGCTAAATAGTATAATCGCTACCTTTGTTGCACACGATTTCGATAAATGTGCCGAGTGTCGCGTATAATTCATTAAATTACACAAACAAAATTCGGTTGTGTCTATTTGTTATAGTGCCGGGTGAAAATAGCTAGAGAAACTAATTGCATATTTTACACTGCAAATTTAATTTTTTTAAATATTGTATAAATATTTTCAATCAGTTCTGTTTCTAGCAATTTCTATGTGACCTTCGTTCAATTTTTAGAAGTCTAACAGGGATGGAATCCAAAGGGCTTGAAGGATGAGGGGGGCGAGGGAGAAAATATGTAAAGCTATGTTTTTGAACTTTCTTTGGCACGATTTGAAATTTATTTTAGTTATTTTGTTGTACAAGTGCGTATTTAAAAAATGTATAGAATGCAATGTATAAATATATCTAATAAATAATAAATATATATTGCGTGACGATTTAATTACTCTTGATCCGCCACTTCTTCCGAGGTAGAAAATCTAAATCTTCTTGAAACCATACTGCTACTTGCAAACCAACAGTTTTAACCCGTTCTTCTAACATCGAACACTTCCGGTAAGTCTTTCCAGATAATTACGTTGCTTCAGCAAATAAAACGTTGAAGTTTTTTTTATATAAAATCAGCTAATTTGGTTTTTGTTTAAAGTTCTGAATATCAGCTTCGATTATCCATATCTTCGTAGGGATTCATTGTTTTCCTTCTTTCCTTGCAATAATTTGCAGCGAATCCTCGAAATATTTAAATTTCAAGGCTTTTTAAGGTCTTTTAAGCTTTTCCACGTTTCACACAGCTTTTCTTAAAGCCCAGAAATAGTTTTATCCAGCAATGCGGTAGTTGCTTGAAGTAAATTATCTTTTTGCGCAATCCAATTGCAAAGTTAGGCATTGTCTTCGAATTATTGCTCCACGTTCGTGTGGTCCAGCGTTACAGAACGTTTTCAAAAATGTTTCTTCATCATTGGACGACGACAAATACATATTCCATGAATGCAAAATTTCTTCTTTCATAATTGACAAATTCTTTCTTTCATTTTTATCGAAAACTTCTTTCTTCTGACAAGGGAACATTCCCAAACATCGAAGTGTGCCAGAAATAATTTCCGTTCCCTATTATAATTGAGGAGGTAAAATCAGTACTTAAACTATTCGAAAGAAACTATTCAACATAACTTTGTAAAGCTGTAATCACAAACATTGTTTCAGTTTTTTTTTTTATGCTCTATCACGTAAGTGGAAAAAAAATGTTTCCACGTTGCTTAATTTATAAACAGAATGATTGCCTTTTGTTATTTTCTATAGAAATTCTTAATTTAAGGAACAAAGGCGACAAGTACGCAGGCGCGAGCGATGTTTGGAAAAGGGAGAAAATCAAAAGGAAAACTATTGCAAATACCACGCTATATGGTTTTAATTGGTTCTGCGTAGCTGCTAATGCGAATGCTACAATACACGATACAGATTTGCAAAAATGCGTGCTGGAAACAAACACAGAGGTCTCATTATAGTTTTGATTGAGTTTTGAAGTTTGAAATACATTACAATATTGTGCCTCGAACAGTGGATTAATTTATCAATTTTACGAAAAATATTAAACATGTGTATAAGGCTGACGAAAGCATTTTTACACCGAAACTGCATTTTTTATTACAGGTTTAGCAGCTTATGGCATTAAAACAGTTGATTTTCTATAATTATCATTCATATTATATGTGGAAAAATTGTAATGGGAAATTTTAGAAGCCAAAATAAGACGAAAATCAAGAATACCAATTTGTTGATGGAGGCTTCGTTAAAAAGTTATTAACGTTTAAAGTTTCGATCGTACTGAATTTTTTTCTCGAAAACGCGCAGGATTTCGGGGGTATGTCTATTCACCAAAAATTATTATAATTGACCCCTGCAACCGAAAATAATTTTTTTATAACGATTTGAAATTTTCTAATTTTGTCGAAAAATTTCACACCTTCTCGAATTTTGTTCTCGAAAGTGGGTAGGATTTCGGGGGTATGTCTATTCACCAAAAATGATTGTAATTTACTCCCACAACTGAAAATAATTTTTTTACAATGATTTGATATTTTTTAATTTTGTCGAAAAATTTCACACCTTCTCGAATTTTTTTCTCGAAAACGCGCAGGATTTCAGGGGTATGTCTATTTACCAAAAATTATTATAATTGACCCCTGCAACCGAAAATAATTTTTCCAGAACGATTTGAAATTTTTTAATTTAATTTAATAACTTTTTAACAAAGCCCCAATCAACAAATTGAAATTCTTGATTTTCGTCTTATTTTAGCCTCTAGAATCTCCCATTAAAATTTTTCCCAAGGATAGCCAAACACCCTGTACAGATGTATATGTAAAATGTACAATATGTTTCTTTTAAATGTACGAAATATAGAAATAGTCGAATTATCTTTTATGTTTGTCCAGTACGTGTCTAATGGCTTTTGAGCGGAATGTTAGACGACTATACGTTACGTGCAATAACTTTGAAACTTCGTAAGAAATGCAGAAGCGAAAAATGAAACGAAAACTGAAAAGAAAGGTTTAAACCATTCGCTATTGGTTTTGATAATTGAATAATTACTGACAGGAGACACACGTGCAAGATGGCTCCGTTGGAGAAGTAGCCAGCAGGAAAATCGGCGTGTGTAACCGTCTATAGTCACTGCATCCCCAACAAGGTGCATGTATCCTAGACGAGCTGGGACAATTTCTTTCCAGAAAAACTGCGTTTTCCGGCGAAATGTCGTTCGAGGGTCTGATGTCTTCATCGTACTCGTAAGGATCATCCTCCTGGACGTCCTGTTGCTCCTGGTCGGAAGATTCTTCCGGTTCCAGGAGCGTATTATTTGCAGCGGCTCTTTCCTCCTCCGCCAGGATCGACCGGAAATCCAGGGAGGATCGGGAACAATGGCTGATTTGTTAGCTGTATTTATAAATTACCGCTACTTATTTCCAGCGCTTTCTTTTCTACTGTTTAATAGCTCTACGCGATGGCTCATACTACTACTAATATGTTCCTTCTTTTCCTTTTAAGCGTGTTAAAAGTGGTGGTTTTCGAGAGGCGGCGATCGTTAGAGCAGCGTGACAGGGCCAGTGGCGGAAACTGTGGACACCCGCGAACATAACTCGCGTGTGTGTTGTAGAAAAAAGCAGCAAACGTCGACCAAAAGTAACAATCGATGACTCGTGCCAATGGCCCTGGTGCATGATCGATGCAAGACATGTAAAACGTGCGTACACTTGTAAGCGTCTAGCGTCTCGAGAGGTAAGCCAATCAAGCTAATTATTCACGCTCGTAGGTTTATTTACAAGGGGTCTAGACGTCAAGACCGAACGAAACAAAAAAGAGCCATTACATTGGATCGCATGACGCGACTGTGAGATAGACAGTACATATAAAAAATGATAAATTGCATAGCATAATAGATAGATACGGAGAAGAAGATTTGTGTTCACGGAAAGATAGAAAGCGTTAATTGTAACAAAAACGATTATACTGTAAATTGTTAAATAAAAAATAATATACGAGCATCAACGTTAATTATATTGGAGGTGTTGACCATTTCTTTATCGCGAGATTAGAACAAAGCTCATGATCTTAAGACGTTCACGTTCGCGTTCACAACTCATTGTAAACATGTATCTTATCTACATACGATTAATCGCACGAACTAATACGGGTGACTAAGAACAATGCTATGTTGAACTTTTCATAGTTAGGGCTGGGTTATCAGAGTAGCGTGTTCCACTAGCTAATAGACATGTATCGACAAAGTAACGGGTATATCGTATAATACAATTAACCGAGGTCGTGACAGAGAAATCTGAATTCCTGGGCGCCTTAAAACGAGGCAACCCGCTCGACTGCCACGCGGTACCCTACTAGGAGATTACGATTAATTCCGTCAGATGGCGCGTCACCTCGAAGTCGATAACATAGACATCGTCTGCATAAAAACGAAACCATTGTTCGTAACAAAACTATAATCGCTAAAATAGAAAATAAATACAATTTTTAGTTTTATGTTACAACGAACACGGTGGCGGACACACACTTACGAACACTACGGTTCATGCAAAGACATTGTACATCTGTTATCAAAGCAAATGACGAATGACAAAATACTAGTTATTATAAGTTAAAATAATACTTGATATAATTTTGTCCCTTGAAAATAATGTTATGACATTGGAAATATATTATTCATAAATACATGTCCATCGCTGCATATATTTTAATTTTCACTGCTGGATGAATTTCGTTTTCTTTGTATACGTGCTTTATCGCTAAAGTCTGAACTCACTTTGTTTGTGCTCACATTGTACCTTTAATTTTGCAACATGGTCAAAACGTTTACTTAATGTTTGAATACCTGCTAGAATAAAATAATATTTTAACGTAATGTGCGCAAAAAATAGATACGTTCCTACTGAACTGATGTAGGAAACCAAAAAATCATAAAAATGCTACTACGTCTAAGCAACAAGACATCCCATTCGTCAATCTTATATTCGTGTGTAATAATAAACGGTGCTTCGATCCAGTGTTTCTCACTTATGATCTAAAAGTGGATTGCCACCATTGTATCAAAATTTTTGCTAAATCATATTTTCGTAAAATAATTTTTAAAAAAGGATTATACACTTTTAGATCTCATTTAGCTGAGACACACACTTTCAGTGCGTGGGTGCTGTTTACTAGAAATAGTAAACAAAAATAGTGAACGCTTGCGATAACGATGGCAATCTACAGAATAGTAGATAACGATGAACGTTTGACAAAAGCTGAAAGAGACGAGCAGAGACAATAACATTTAAGAAAAAAGTGCAGACGAAAGGTGGATAATATGGGGAGTGGAAAATTTAGTATGGTTTTTAAAAAAGTATAGAGATTAGTAGAAAGGGGTGATAGAAAGAAAGAATGATGAAAATTTATGGGAATTGAGAGACAATGGGGAAAAGAAAAGGTAGAGACGCGGAGTAGGAAAATAAAACAAGAAACGAGCTAATTAGAGAAACACTGTTCCTTCTCATTCCACAAATAGATAATGAATGACAGAGCCTGGCAAGACTGCGATGCAAGCGGTAGTGAGGAGGGAGAGAATGCGTTGCTTTAAAATAAATCGTGTTTCATAAAAATTGAAACTTTTATCCAAGTTATAATCACAAATTTTAGAATCGAATTCTAGACGAATTTTCTAATAGAATGAATATAATATAAAATATACTTGGATGAACATTCAAGCCCTGATTTAACACCTGCGTATTTACGGGCCATTTTACAAAATTTATTGTACAAAACTTTGAACACAATTTTCCCGTAAAATTTTTAATGGTACATTCTGTGCATTCGATGCACCACTATATTTGGTGGAATCAAGTTACTTGCAATATTTTAAATAAATAAGAGATTAATATTTTACTAATAGACGAGATAGTCGACGTATGGATTGGCTTCAATTTACAATCTAACGATTGAAATTAAAACTGCAAATAAGTCTAACCTTACGTATCAAGCAGAAACGTTGCGGGTGATTATTGATTTTTCTACGAAGTGAAGCTTGTATAAGAGCATGCATCGGAGTGTTAAGGCGAGCTCGTGTCTTTCGCTCAAAAGGGCGAATATATACATCCAAAATAAATTGACGCCTATTCGCGAAGGTCGTATGAAGTATATTCTAATATTTGTGGTTCAAACGTTAAATACAGACAAGGTACTCATGTAAACCTCAGTCTGGATTCTGCGTATATATTGTATGCTCATAAATTATATTCAATCTACAATTTTATACTTCTATTGAGCTAACGTGACTTTACATATGACGTAACATTACCAGAAATAGTCGAATATCGGAAAACAGAGAATTTCTGTAATGGAAGGGTTTAATCTTTTATTTATAGGAACAAAGATAATTACGCAACGACCCTAATTCACTCGAGTAATTAATTTTACGCTTCGTTAACGCTCTTCGCAGTTTTAAATATTAATTTGAAATTGGAGATACTTTCTGTGATTTAATTTTTATATTATATGAACAGCAAAAGAATATTACTAATATATTAATTAAAACGTGATTCCAAATAAATATTTAATCATGTCAAATTCATGTTCTTCGTTTCTTATGATTACTTAATTAACTAAAAAAATGTATTAAGAAAATTACTGATACTTTTATATTTATTATTATTATAATATTTTATATTTTTATAGATCAAGATGACAATGTACACTATCGAGTAATGTCAAGAAACAAACATAACATCGTGACTGAAAACAACCACGTGGAGAAAACATTAATCTGAGAAGTTACGTAACCTGACCTTCAAATAATCTCTTTCAACGTTTGTCACAATTCGTTACACGTAACTCTTGGTTTTACGAATAAATCTTCTTTTCTTTCTTGCTTCTTAATAATTCATATTTTACATAAGACCTGCTCTAACCTCTGGCAAGATTCAGTCTTTCCAACCAGAAGTTCACTATTGCACGTTTAAAATACCATTTGCCGAATAAAACTTTAGCTAAAGTACTTCCAAATTACAAACAATAAAAGTGTATTAATAAGACGTATTATAGAACAGCAAAATTATAAATATATTTTATAATTCTTAACAAACTTTTCGATTTATGAATCTATTTGTATGTTTCAAGTAATTTGGAACGAACAAGTGTAATTTTATTAAATGAATTATTTTTAACATCTGTCTGTAATTAATTTTTTATATTTATTATCAACAATATTTTCTGTAACGATGAGGTAATATTAGAAAACGTTACACCATAAAGTGTAAATGTTTTTCAATCGATAAATACAGATACGTCGTTAAATAGTTATGTCGTTTGTTTAGAACCGGTAAAATGTCGGGCCTGTGTCGCACAAAGAACGTGGACGACCGTAAAGTAGCAAAAAATAAAAGATAAACGTAAGGGTTGAATACTACGACCTTTAAAAATGGCGTCCTGTTGCGAAGCGAAATAGCTTTAAACAGAAGCACAACTAGTTGCGGTTTGTCTGAAAACCTCGATCAAAAAATTGACGTGAATCCATAGATCAAAACAATCGTTCAAAAGTTATTAAGTTAAAACACCGAATTCAAAGAAACATCGTCCAAGTATATTTTATATAAAAATGATACTTGCTTAAAAAAAAATTATACAATGATTTCGTCGGATGAAGATGAACAGAGAAACGGATTGAACGATGTGCATTATTAAATTTATTTAAAAATCGAGCTAATTTTAAAGTTAGTACTTACCATTCAACACACTATTTAGTTCTACACCTCTGACGTCAGAGGATTCACCGGGCACATTTCATAGATTGCGTTTATGTTCTCGACGTTTAACGGATAATTGTTTATACAAACACTAGCTATCTCACCGATCGATCTTTCACGTCCGCCAGGTAACAAAGTAATTGCGTTTTTTTTTCGTCGAGAAACATGGACAAAGCTTGAAACGAAACGCACGATGATATTGTTACGGCGCCATACCACATAACTGTCAGAAGCAAGCTGCGCGCGCAACGTGCGCATCACGGTGAAATAGTTAAATTCAAACGATAATCGTAAAACAAACGTACTAAAACTATAAATATCAACACCAAATAAATTGCAATTTACATATAATTACGTATTTCGTGCCAATGTTAATAATTTTCAATGAAATATAATATGTAAATCGTTTGTAAGTCGTCTAGTCGATTAACTCCACTATAAAAATGTAACAGAGTTTTTCAGACGTGATCTATGCTAATTTTAATGAAATTTAACAGAGTGATAGATCCATATCTACAACAACTACAACTATAACCGTAGATAATTAATCTATTAAGAAAGTATGTATAAAAGTTCGAAAAAAATGCATATTTTTTTTAAATAGTAAACGTTAAGTAGAAGCAAATATATATTTGTATAATTTGACATGTGTATGAATTATTCACGGCGCTTTTTAACTATGCGAGTTTTCCGAACTTTCACAATATCTACGGCTATAATTACGTTCACGCTTATTATAGATATGGATCCATCATGTTGTCAAATTTAATTAAAAATTAGAGACTTCTCTTGTGGGATTTAAGTTAGATAACTTGAATTCATGTTTCGAACGTGAATAAATAAACGTGTGTTTTCCATGTTGCGGTAAGTCAACGTAGATCGCCAATATAGATCGTAACAGGTACAATTGATCATTTTTCGATATTGAATATTTTGTTGACTAAAGCTGTAATATCTACGCTCGATTAACTAGTAAATAGCAACAGCTGGCATCTTTTGGTTACGTTATATGTTCTGCTTTCGACACAATTGGCTACGACGTAGCACGTTCGAGTAATTTATTAAAAATAAAATCAAATAATTTACCAAAGTATTTGTAATAAATCCAAGTTATTATATTATCGTTGTAAATATCATAAAATTTTTAGTCAGACAATTGGTTAAGTAAACCAATATTTCATCCAATTAAAACGAAGATATTTTATAGGATTTGTTATCGAAGATCACACGACGGGAATATTATATTGTTGTATGATTTCGTGTATAACTATGTGAAACGAATGTTAGAATAATTCCTATTTGTTTCCAATATTCACTTTCTTCCGGTTGACTTTCTAACTCGGCAAGGTGCTGCTTTAATAAAATTATTTTTACCGGGTTTCGTAAGAGCAAACGTCAAAACTAATCGATAAGCTACAGTATTTATGTCCTACCTCGATTAAGAAGCATCGTTCTAATAATCTTGATATAAATCTTGCCATGTTTCGTTCTGGCGACATGAAACAAAAAATCCGAAATGATTCCGTCCCCTTCGTGAATATTAGTTTCCGCTAAAACTTCCTTCAAAGACTCCACCCTTTCTTCCGGCGTACTTTCGTCGTTTGACGTTAATTTTGTATCCAGCCACCCCGCGACACTACGATCATTCCTACATCCTGACGGATCTTGTTTCGGAGTCTTTATCAAGGATCCAACATCCAGAAGGCTGGACGCGCCTAGAGCAGCGTACGAAACGTCCAAAGCTAAACTCGTAAACGTCGGAGTTCGCGGGGAACTAATTTCGAATCTTCGACGAGGATTTTCCGTACAATTTTCTTCGTCGGTTTCACGGGGATGTTCCTCTGGAACTTCCAATCTATCAAGTGAATCTTCATTCATTTTCGTCGATCTATTAACGCAAGTCTTCAACATACATTTCAATTGGCACGTTTCTGAAGAAATTCCCTTCGGTATGCAGACAGTCGTTAAACCGCATACCGCAAACTTTTAGCTCATTTTCCATAAAGAATCTCCCAGGTTTACGGTATTAACATTTGAAAATGTTCCTTCGATTCCCGACACAAATCGACCCGAGAATTATCGAGTATATCGAAACCCATTTCGAATATTGTCAACAGTTTTCAAACAATGATCTCCGTTCGTTTGTCTATTTTCACGTAACTTCTTACCTAATGTTTCTAAATCTTTCAATCTTCAGGCAATTGAGATTTTAACAATTTTATTCATTAGAACACTATAAAGAACCTTCGTAAGGATCACTATTTTGTCTATTTTTCTGTCTCTTATTTTTTGTGAAAATTATTATAAAAAAAATGTTTTTCCTCCATGCCCTCCCTTCGTTCACTACGTTACTTTATTCTTTGCTGTTAAACAATAAACGTTTTTAAACAGTCTGACGATTTTCCGAGAATTAATTGCAACGGTAATTTTCAAAGTATACTACGAATTTTGTGTGTTTTAAAACCTGTTTATCGAAACGAGAAAAGCATGCATACGATTCTTTTTTTTTACCATAACTTATGCATACTATTAAAAAAAAAAATCGTACCAATTCTTGTATAAGGAATGCGCAATAATACCGACGACAAAGCAATCGGTTAATACTGCCAATACGTGTGATTAATGAATCGATAAGAACCTCGCGAGTAAAGATAAAGTAGCTATTGCCATTACTGCTCATGTATTTTCTTCTTGACAATGTGCGATTACAATTTCTATATATGGTTAAACACAAAACTTTCAATAAAATATATACTAAACGACCAAGAGAGCAAAACTCATGAATTAAAATAAAAACTTCATGAGAACTAGAGTATTATGGTATAAAGTAATATCATGTTACTATGCTAAATCAAAATTTGCACAAACGTATGCTTGTTACAATTTTATGATACTGCAAATTTTTTCTTAAAACTGTTATCTGAGAATTCATATCAAATTAAATTTAAAGTAAGGAATTTGTACTTTCATGAGAAATACGACTATTTTAATAAATACCATAAATTAAATCAACATAACTTAAATGTTAGAACGAGTGAAAATTGAGAACACAATTCAGAATTTCCAAGGATGCTGATTAATTAAATAGTGTAATTATGCTAAGGAAATAAATTGGTGCAAAAGAGTCCTAATAAAGTTTCAAAAACAATCATTATATTTCGCATTTCTTCCAACACATCTTTTAAATTGTTCATTATTTCCATAAGAAAGGATTGAACCATACCAGAAAAAGTGCATTCCAAGAATTACATGCTTTTTTCCAGCATGAGGAAATTAATTGATCTTCCGGCAATAAATATTGAAATTAACTTGACAATATTATTGGACCAAGCTATGTTTTTATATACACGCATGGAAATAGAGAATTTGCTGAAAAGTTGATAACCGATTTCAATCGTTACATTACTCAATACATAGTCCATAGTTAAAATTTAATTTCTCGAGCAAATTATTTGTTTGCATTTCTTGCAGTTATGTGTCACACAATGAACGGAAAGCCTTGAGGTTTGCCAATCTGTTATCAATAATTTGTTTACAAAGATAAAAGGATACTATACAACTTATATAACAATGATGCTAAACTTCAAGATGCTAAACAAAATCTTCTTACCAATCGAATGGCAATTACTTCAATTGCAAAGTAAAATAAGTTGTTTAAAGAATAATTACTTAACCTAACAACTACTTAACTTTCAACAATCGAAATTAGGTAATTTTTACTTTAACATGATTGAATATTATTGAAAGCAACATTAAAAGTGTAATAACGACGCATATGTAGAATTTGAAAATCATTATATAAAATACTCGAAATAATATATTCGTATCTTTACGAATACAATCTGATTTAACCTATGTGCGCATGGCTTTAAAATTTATAATTTTCGAAACATTTTAATCTTACGTGCAATTAAATTGCGAGATAAATACATTTTCATGTAGTAATTTTAATTAATTGCTGTAGAAAATATGAATTCAGTTAATTCGGTTAATTCGTGAATAACAAAAGCAGATACTTTTCGAAAGTCATCTTAACCTAACCTAGGTGTCACTAGACTTTCAAATATACTCAATCACTATGAATTTAGAAAATGTTACACGTTCTCGTCTGTACCCGGAAACAGATATTATACTAATCACTTTAGCAAATGATCTTTTTAATACAAATCTTTATTTCAAACTGAATTTAATAGAAAATGATCGTTTGTAATTTCTAACTACATTTTCGATTCGATCGGTACAATTCCTTGACACTAATGAATTGTATTTCATTCACTGTAACTTGATTTATAAAGAATGTCTATCGAAAAATGTTTTAACTCTTAATTTTAAATTTTACCTAAAGATTGGTGAATATTTGACATTTCCGTTGCAATGATTAATTCACGAAAAATGTCAGTGACATGTTTTTAAGTTAAACGAACATATTAAAAGCAGTTTAAACTTTAAATAAAAAATTGCTAATATACGTCATGAACATATTCATTTAAAACAAAAGTGCACTAAAACGCCTTTTCACTTTTAACTGTCGTTTCAGAGGATGTTCCACAAAATGGATGGAAACAGTATTCTTCGTAAGAAACAGCACTTGGAAAAAAAATGTTTGTCGATTTCCTTGTAGAAGAATTGGAATTCCTTTACATTATAACAATACAGCCGCAGACCGACCTCCCAACGTGGAGGACGAGCGGCGACTAAATTGCTCTATGGAAGTTTCACTAGTTCCACAGCAATGCCGGGTCGAGCGCTCTGATTGGTCGAGGACTCTTTCGAGCGATTGTAAATTAGATAGTGAGAAAACTGCCCAAGTAAATAAGACTTGTTATCAATTATGCATAACATTTTTTTTAAATGATCAATAAACACTAATTCCTGGAATAGTTTCTAATACTTTTGTAGCAACGTGGTTTTCTTAATTACGGAACATTTTTCCCCCTTCCATCTTGAGTTTCTCTAGATGTACTACTCCATACAGTAATTAAGATTACGATTAATTACTAGAATGAAATTACAGTTCACATCCATTAATTTGAAAATGAATCTACGTATGAAAAAATGTCACTCTACATTTTCGATTTATTTTTCCACGTAGATTTACCCCTAAATAATATTCTGACAACAATTACCTATAAAGTATTTTATACAAAACCTCTGTCAATTAATTTGCATAAAATATTACTTATCAATCCGAAAAGAAAGCAGTAAACATGAATTTTGTTGTGAAACTAGATGTTCAGATTAGTAATTATTTGTACATATATACATATATAGATACATACATAGAACATAATTGTTATATAGATAATCATTTCATAACCATGCCTAAAAAATGTGAAAAAATTACTTCCACGTACAAAGTATTAAGTAGATTCGTAAATTTGTCAATATAAGAAACTATACATAATACTTAATAAAAAAATATAACAAATATATGTATGCATGTAAGTACGAAATATATTGTACACATGAAAATTTAAAAAGACTTTCTTAGAGAAAAAAAAAGAACGTACTCAAGTAAATAATCAAACAAATAACGCTAGCCTTTGAAGAACATTATCACAAATTTACGATAACAAGTGAACGATAAAGATTGACTTTTATCGTCGAATATATCGCCTTGTCAGTTAAAGATAATAGATTGGCTAAGTTCTAATTGTGATTTATGAGGAAGATAAATGAAATTTACAATTGCCTCTTGTAAGATTTTACAACGAAATATTTACAACGTAAATACAAAACTGAAGTTTCCTGCTCAGAATTCGTTTCTAATTATGTGCACAAATAATTTGAATAGCATTTTTAAAATGAATCAATGTTCACGATTTGAAAAAATATTATTATTATACAGGGTGTTAAGCCACCTTTGGGAAACATTTTAATGAGAGATTCTAGAGGCCTAAATAAGACAAAAATCAAGGATGCTAATTTATCGATTGAGGCTTTGTTAAAAAGTTATAAAAATATTTCAGGCCACACAGTATATTTTCGGTGAAGAATTTTTTTCTCGAAAGTACGTAGGATTTCGGGGGTATGTGTATTCATAAAAAATGATTGTAATTTACCCCCGCAACTGAAAATAATTTTTTTAGTACGATTTGAAATTTTTTAATTTTATCGAAAAATTTCACACCTTCTCGAATTTTTTTCTAGAAAGTGGGTAGGATTTCGGGGGTATGTCTATTCACCAAAAATTATTATAATTGACCCCTGCAACTGAAAATATTTTTTCCAGAACGATTTGAAATTTTTTTAATAATTTTTTAACGAAGCCTCAATCAACAAATTAATATTCTTGATTTTCGTCTTATTTTTCTATAATCTCCCATTAAAATTTTTCCCAGGGGTGGCCAAACATACCGTGAAAATGTATTTGGTCATAAAATACTTTGCAAAAATAGAAGAGCGTTTAAATCATCATTTTACAAATTTTGCATCTGTTTAAAAAATACGAAATTACAATTTTTGCCTGCTTTTAGACAAAAATATTATCCGTATTAAGTATTAACGTTTTCTATATTTCTAAACAAATTTCTTTTAGACAGAAAAATCGTTTTTTGATCGTTGTTCGTTGAAACGTTATTAACGAAGAAAGTATATTGAATCATATTTAATTCTATGACACATTTTATAGATTATGCCACTGATATTTTTTATCTCAGATATCTGTAATGATATTGTTGACATTTTGAAAGTATTTGGGGAAAGATAAGTTGGTATAAAGTGGGCTGTTGTATATTTTTACAAAATGAAATTCTTCGAATTTTCCAAGATCGATTTGGCGGAGTATCTCACGAGTTATTTGGTAAATCTTGTAAATAACAAGATATAATTTATAACATACGACATTGATTGCAGCGTGGACAATATCTTTTGTGGACAGAATGAAAAATAATAATAAAAATTTATACGTAATCACTTACTAAAGTAGTTGAGTGTTTCTCGGATCTGATCCGGAGATAATTTCAAGTCAGTGTCAACTGATTTTAGCGCCGGCGATGGAATAAACCAGTCAGCGTTTTCGTATCCTAAATGCAAGAAACAAAATAAATCATTTAAATATTTATACTCATTTTTTAATATAAATAAACGTTACAGAAGGCTGCAATGAACAAATAGATATAGAAATAAAATCGAAGTTTATAAATTAACGATACCCCACGCTTGAATCAGAAAAGTGCATGCTAATTTATTTAAATTTATGTACTTTTTAATATCCTTGAAATATAATTCCATTTACAAATGTGCTTTACACAAAACTTTATCCGAGCTATATGGGTACTAATGTTGACCTTTTCAACATGAATATTAACTTTGTATACAAACATTTACCTTGAAACTGAGTGAGGGTATCAGCACGTAGACGATACCTAGGTATTTGTTCTTCTAACAGACTGATGATCTCAACTTCTGGCAGTTCACCTCTGCTGCAGACCTCTAAAATAAAGAAAATATTTAAATTAATAATTATTCCACTCGCATTATCCAGTTGACAGAACCTTTAAACTTTTTGTATTTCAATTGGCAAATATTTATCATGCACTAAGGGAAATCATTCACCACTCTATGTGATCTAATTTTATTTGATAACAATACTATTGATTTATCCAAACAGTGCTTGATTTTTATTTGGTTTTCATTAATTTATTCGAATTGCCCTTCAATTGTAATAAATACAATAAAAGAAGTCATACCATCTTTCCATTTGTTAAGAATGCTGTCTCTCTTTTCAAGAATCTTCTTCAGCCTTCCATGGCCACTAGGCCGACTCGATTCATTATTACCGAGGTACATAATCCTTTATTCCACACTAATAATCCCTACATATCTCTCTGCATAAATTTATTATCTTTTTGAACACGATCACATAAATGTTTTACTACGTTTGCGTTAACACACAGGCAGTTATCACAATACAATTTATTCTGAATGCTTGTGTCAATTTCTTTTTTATAGTTTACCATATTTATGTATGAAAACATTCCTATACATGTAATAATTTTTATAAAAATAAAACGTGCGTCAACTATGTTTATACGATATTTCACGAATAAAATGTAAAATTGTATATACATTTAATAGGAACATGTGTAATGTATAGAGATCATGGAACTTTGATTCTTTATATTTAAAAAAAAAAATAGAAAGATGTGTTTACAGAATTGATTGATTCATTATGATTAGAATAATATTGAAGCGGTTTAAATTATAATGTTCACGTATAATTAAAGAATGATATAACTGCACATCTTTTAAATAACGAAAAATTTAGAAAGCCACGAAACATTTTTCTTATTCGTGCACAGTAAAGTCTATCCGAAATGTTGACTTTGTAAATAAGTTCGAATGTCACGAATAATCGTCCTAATGGATGTTAAACTGCCGCGGAGTGGCAAAACACAGGAGAGCGAAGAAAACGATCGTGTAGATTCACAAGTCAAGATAGAACATAGTGCACAGAGTAACAGAACAAAATAGAACGAATCATTGGCTTTCCGCCAATTTCGTTTCTTTACAGAACCCTGAATAGATCGATTGCAAAATGATCGATTTCTATCAAATTTCTTTGAATTGACTCGATCAATGATTCTCTTAACATTTGTCATACTTTATCCTACACGAACGATCGTCGAAAAATCAAAAACAATAAACTGTTGTGCATGTATTTAAACAATGACAATTTTCAAGCTCACAAATAACAGGTATATATATCTACGAAATAAAAAAAACATAATTCCTAAGGTTTATTCTTGAATCTAAAAAATATAGATATTCCGTTTAAAAGAAAGTTTTAAAATTTCTCCTATAATGCTCGAAACATTGAAATTTCAAATATTCACTAAATATAACTAAGTGCAACAAATAATTGTAAAGATACTTTCCAGGAAGTATCTTAGTTATAAATATCAATAAGAAATGAGTAAATGTTAAAAATTATCATTCGCGATTAAATGGACAAACGGATATTATGGTCACAGAGCATGTAATGACCGACCGTTTATAGGTCGGTTATTTTCGGCGTCACGCAACAAAGTGCGTCAGTTATTTCTGCACCATCGTCAGAATTGTAAAATTAATTCAACAACTTGTTTAACAGACTGTGTGTAATCAAAATAAATAAACAAGAGGTACGTGGAAACCTCAATAGCTCGAGCCTGCTTTAGTCTAAGCTTTACTTGTTTCCTTTTGTAAAATCTCTATACTAACTGAAAGAATAAATAGAAGCTACGATTTGAAACACACATTTCGTCGACTTCCAACTGTGACTGTAATTTGTTTCTGTTTCTATTACATTATATTACGACGTTTTAATTAACCACGTTAAATTTTTAATTCCGATGAACTTGTAGTCGTAATTACATTTGTTTTTCTTAGGTACCCTCGTGAACTGAAATTTTATTCGTTCAAACTCTATAAATTAGCTAGGGGAAATGATTTTGCCGACAGAAGAAGTTTGGTCGGTAACCTAGGATGTTCCAAAGGAAGTGACTTTACCGTCCAAGGGAGCAGACCACGTGGCACCGCAGGATGTACTCAATTAGATCGCGCATACCATTAACAGCTGATTGTCTATTAAACGATTAAAATAAAATAATCGATCCGCAGTTTATTGACTCGGATGAACACGCATCTTTTAAGAGAGAATGGTTCGAAAACTTTTGTACCATTACAAATTAAATTCAATTCGTATAGGTGATAGATATAAATACATATTATAATTAACTTTGCAGAATAATTTAATAGAAAGATCAAATCGTCGGGTAATTGAAATATTAAATATACGAAGAAAATAGGATCACAACAATTAGAACTCACCAGTGATGGTTCCGGCGTCCCTGGTGGTGATTGGAGGAGAAGCAAGAGGGTGTGATATTCTGTTTCTGGGTAATCTAAGGGCCTGAAGGGTAGCCCTTGTCGTAGGCGAGACTTTGAGTGCAGTGGCTTTCGATCGAATCGAAGCCTCGGGCCCCTTCGGAGCCGCATCTTCCACGGCGGCCAGTTTGGACGCTGTGGCGACGAAAGATATCGCCTCACCTTCCTTCGCAAACAATCAAACATAAAAAATAATCGAAACAATATATTTATTTCAACATTTAGTATCGATAATTGTAAATGGATAATTTGAAATTTTTATTCGTTGTTCCTGAATAAAATTTGCCCAACTTAGGTTAGCAAAAGATTTTTAACGCAAACCAAAATGGATTTCAGCCGAAGATACGCTCTGAAAGATGTTTATCGTGAAAAAGCGAAAAAGAGACGCTTAATATGGTTCGGCCATCATCGGAAATTACGCATAGTTATATCATTCCACCAACAGTAGCAACAGATGACAAATTGCTTTCTCCTTTGTTTATTGTATTGAATGAAGCAAGCGGGCAATTAAGACCGCGTATAACAATCGATATTCAAAGCTTCCAACGTCATCGTTGAAACATCAACAGAAGAAATATTTTTTTTGACTTTCTTGGGGAATTTTTTACGAATAAATTATAACACCTTGTACAGTCAAATTGACAATGTTTATTTCTATGCGTTTCAGTGGCATTTAAAAATTTTTAAAAAGTTAAAATTGGAGGCACTGCATACTTTCAAACAAACTGTTTGTTTGAAATGAAAAAACGTGAAATATTCATATTTATAATACTTTTGCTTACGAAATATATGGTATATATTGCATGTTTATTTATACTACATTTTACTTTATTAATCTTTGCTTACTAATCTCGGATAAACGTTGATTAAAGTGTCGAATAGCAAAGTCTGCTTCTTGTATGATTTCTCAGTTATAACATATTATGCAGAATGAGTAATATTAGTCGTTTCTTTCAAATTATATTCCAATGTAGTTATTTTCAACATTGTATATCAAACAAAATTCATTAATTCCATACTTTCTAATATTCAAGTACCTTCTGATAAAGTTTCCAATGTTTACTATAGACAAATGTTTATGCAGGTGATACTGTTCGAATCAATTAGTAATAATATATATTAAGGTTTCAAGGAATGTAAAATTGCAATGCAAGTTCGTTTCCTATTCAGTTTGGTACTTTCCATAAATTTAACTTCAATTATTTCTCTAATTAACTTGCAATAGATGTATTACAATAATTAAGGAAAAGATACTTCGATGTATAAATTTAAATATCTATTTGGTATACTTGATATTGTAATAATTCATGATATTTCATTATAGATCTTTGATTTTACTGTTCAGTTCCTATTACTTTCCAAAACTGTTATAACCAAAGAAAACTTACAAAGTTAAGGGACGAATTTGAGTCATGTTCTCCGACTGATCGCAGAAATGTAGTTGTTTTTGACTCCAAACTATGCAGACACACTCCGTCGTATGACAAATCTGTGTTGTCTCTTTCGCAAGCAGAATTTTGAGGTTTCAGAATACGTCTAGCGGAAGTTCGCCTTGCCTCCGCAAATGCAATTCCTCTAAGCAACATTTGATTCAAAAGAATGACAAGCTACCACATCCAGGAATATTTCTTATCAAACAACCATTAGTCTACTGACATAAAAACAAGTTCTTCGACGATTGAATGAAATATAACAATTTTCAAAGAGGTTTTAAAAAAGAGTCTAACGAATTACTTTAACAATTTAAGTAATTTCTTTTTGTACAATATTACTACTTTTCTCTAATATCAGGCGTTTATTTTGCTGCCTTCTATCATTGTAAATAATTATTAAACACTGACAGCTGTCCTTTTATAATTCTGAAAAACTTTTGAATAAATTACAAAATTATATTATTGCACTGTAATGTATAAATTAAATATCACAAGGAAAACTAGACACAGATATTGCAAAACTTTTGAACGAACTGGTCGATTTCTGAACAATTTATTGATTCCTACAAAGAACTCTATCTTCTTTCCAGTGTTATCATTAAATACATGAAGATAACAAATGTACAGACACATTCAAAATTCTGTAATTTCCTTTTGCTTTGTTTGTTAAAAATAATCATGCGTAAGCATATTTAATTTGTAATTTGATGAAATTTAAGACACCGCAAATATTAAAGACGATAATGATTTAAATATAAAGCCCCAAAAATAAATAGCAGAGCAATAACAAAATTTGAAAATAAACTTTTATGAAATTATAAGGAAAAGTCATTTAATCGTGTTATAAATACAGCAAAAAAATTATAAAATGAAGATGATAAAAATAAAAGTTTGAATTTAAGAAGTAATTAAAATGTACATGAGCAATTTATAAAAAATTATTCAATATGTTTCCTGTTTTCTTTTTATAGACTGTACTATTGTAATTACAGCGTACGTGTTTACATCAAGATTAAAGTAAGTGTTTTGTGATATGATGCAACTTAATCGCCACAATTTCAATAGTTTTTACTACTTTCTAAAGTTTGTTGTATAAAATTTATACAATACATGTAGCTGTTTAAGATAACTTAAAGAATAAAGATTATTTAAAAACTCACCGTGATGTAGTATACAATTTTTGGTTTCCACTCGGGAAACCACAATGATCACCAAAAGATGACGCTATTCAAATCCTGCAAATATAAGAAAAATTATACACATGTTTTAGTAACAACTCTTTATAAGATTATTTATTAAAATCTAAGTCATACATATATGAATTAATATCTTTATTCATATTTCTTATGAATTATATAATACCAAAAATAACTTGATATTAGAATGAGAAGCAGTTTCAAAGGCAAAGAATATTTATATCATTCTAAATCAAGTATAAACTGTATGGAAATATTGCAAACATAAAGTACACTAAAAAATCTGATTAATTCCTATTTTAGTATCCGACAAACAGGCTTTAAATCTAAACAATTAGTTTTTCGCTTAATGATAAAGTTTCAAGTTAGAAAATTAGCAACATTTTAATTTGAAAATTTCAAATTTAATAATATTAAGCTGTAACAAATAGTTTAGCATTGCATTAATATTACAAATTCATACAACAATATTTAGATGACTCTATTTGTCTTAAAAAAATTAAATTATATAAAAGAATTCTTTGTATGCGAGAACAAAAATGATAAGTAATATTAAGGGGATCATTTTGTATATACTTTAATCTTTAACACATTACAAATTTTGATAAGCTCTTACAGAACATGATAACCAAAATTATTCTTCGTACAATTTTTGTTTTTACAAAAAAACAGTGAATAAATAATATCAATGCACAGTAAACCTTACATTATATTTGAATCAAATCAAATTTAAAAAGTTATTTCAAAGGAAGGTTAACTCAATAAAGACTATAGTTAATTCTCAAATTCTGCCATGTAGCATTTGGGCACAAAAATCAGAACATCTTTCCATTGTAATGGAGTTTTTGAAATACCAGAAAAAGCGTCATAATTAACAAAAAGTTTACGATATTCGTGATTAGACGAGAAAATGAAATTCGAGGACAATGTATCGATTGAGTCGTCCGCAGTAACCTTTCGTATCGAGGTTAAAAACAACGATCATAATTTTTCCATTGATTTTTATTCTTCAATGATTTTCGTACCCATTTTACATACTTTCTCAAAGAAATTATTAACAAAGAAAAAGTATATCGGAAATACAAAGGAACCGAATGAAAAACAAATATCTGACTCACCTGTCTTTCTGACATTTTCTGTTTGTGTCACATAATTGTCAATATTCTGGAATTATCCGTGTGCTTTCGTCAAAGATTTCTCACACTTGTCACGACAAATCGAAGAGAAAATTTTTCTAAAGGAATTATTTTACAAAGAATATTCGTGCGACCATGACGGCCCAAGCAGTCCGAAGCTACGAAGACGATCATATACCGGGTGACGAAATTTATTTGAATTTACGTTATAACGGGATGTTGAGAAAATCTATATTCATAGAAGATTTTTTTCTTCGCTATATTCCATTATTTGTTACACATATGCTTCTTAGCATTTCTTTTAAAGCAATATAAAAGAGTTTACAATTTCGACAAATAATTAATTTTCTATTGTGCTTGATCCATTAGTCGAAGGTACTCTGTCGCCCGCGAATGACACCAAATCTTTCGTCTAACGAAATCATTCAATTTATAGAAATGTATTCAAATTTATCTTGGTTCCCTTATTACTAATTAAATATATTTGTCTATTCACCTGCTTGGATCACGCATATTTTTCTCTTCCTATTTGTATTTTTACTACATCCTAGAATGATCATTATCTCTATGATTTCCATTGAAAGATAGTGCTCTTCTTCACCTTCTCCCTTCAGCGTCCTTTTCACTCTCATCCATGAACCATGTTTCGTTCAAGGATGGGCTAAGTCTTTTAAAACCGTTAGAGTTTTTAAAAGCTTGAATGTCTTGCCGTTTATATGAATTGGGACAAATTTTCAGGACATTTTCTCAGGAGGCACGATTCGATATCCCAACTTTCTCTATAGCTGTAAATTTGTAGCGTTTAGGCAATACGTATCGTCACCAATTGAGCTCTAGTCTGTATCGGAACAGAATTAAATAAGGATTTCATTATTTTCGTAAGTGTTGTACGAATGATTTAAAATTTTTTTTAAAGAAAGCAACGAATTCAGGTGGAACCCGATATATCTCGAACAGCAGAATCAAATTATAAGATTATAAAAAGAACTTAATTTTTATTGAAAAAAACTATATTATACAAATAAACAGTTTTGTTTGGTAACCTTTGACTTCTTCCTTTATCTCTTAGAATCTTTTTCTCAATCTTACAAGAGCAACTAGGTGGCGCCATATGTCTGTCGATAAAGAAGCTGAGCATTATGCTGTCATAAATTACATTTGGTACCCCCTTCGTACCTAAGATTTCTTTCGTACAAGAATACTAGTATACGAGACATATAAACATATAATAATATTGAAAATTTTGTTACAAATTGTCTATTAAAATATACAAATAAAACATATATCTATTGTTCTCTTTTTGGCATACCTACGTCTGTATCCAATTTCCCGCCAATTTTCATTATTAACGTAAATCTATGTTAAATTTTAGAAATAACTGTATATAAAGAAAGTAATTGAAAAATAGAATAATACACAATAAACAAATAACAGTATAGTTAGTAACATTATGTGGCTTAGATTTGTTACTAGCAACTAACCGTAGCGAAAAAAGTGAGGTTATTGTATTTATATACAATATTATAATATTTATAGACAATTGTATTTATCGACTCATGCCAAACACATTTAAGAAAGAGATTGATGACCCTCTAATAAAAAATTACAAAGATCTTACTATGTATTATCAAATATCATTACCATCGTTACAGCCTTATTTATACGTATAACATTTCTTCGAGACATTAACCGTATTCAACATAATTTTCTTTAAATAAAGGTAACGTTATTATATCAAGAAATAGCAAAAAATTTACAAAGAAATGCAAAATAAAATTTGCTCAAACAAAATAATTAATGCATGACATTATTTTTAGTAATTTTATTTTAATCATAATTTGATACGATGAAAATAGTTTGTTTTTATTAAATATAATTTAATGCTGTTTGTACACACACACCAAATAGTAAAAAATGTAATTAAACGGAATCTTTTATATAAAATCATTTTTACACGACAGATGTATTGTCGTGCACGATTCGATTTCGATTGTGTCGGTGTGTGTGCAAACGGCCTAAAGATTGTATTATAAATATACTCTTTATCTTCACTTTAATATAATTATTACTAAACAAAACAAATTAGCATTTTATTATACAAAGTACATTCTGCTTTCACAAAACCAATATATTTTATTGAATTACTATGTTATTACTTATCATATATCATACATATATACATGTAATACTCTTTAAATAATATAATTAATTGTAGAGTCATGAATAGAAAGAAGTACGATAAAAATTTTACTGAAATACCATGGATACCATCGGTCAAATTGGCACAGGAACCATCAGAATTATTACTATCTCCACAAATGGTAAAAAGACAAAAATTTTTAAGAGACCATTCTTGGACAAAGATGACCTCAAAGGAATATTCGTACAGATATACAAAATTGCCGGATGATATTGGAAGTATATTTACATCAACAATGTACCAACTTAGCAAAAGAAATTCAACAAAACAAAGAATACGTCTGAAAAAGAGTTCTACTTTCAAACAGAAACTTGATTATCCACCTTTGGAATATTATAAAAATTACAAAGATAATATACAACTTAAAGCTACAAAGGAGAATGCGCATTTTTCACCAAGCAACGTTGTTAGTTTGAAAGATTTAGCTGATGGTACATGGTTGTGGAAAAAAGTTCAAAAACAAGTTAATGAAAGGTTCAAAAGAGTTGGAAAGATTAAGAAATTGAATAAAACTCTGCAAGAAAGCAAGGTAATACGCTTTTAGTACTCGTAGAAACAGAATCTAAAGAAAATGTGCTACGTAAACTATTATTAGAAGTAACAGAAACAGAGAAAAGTAACAAAGATATACACAACTTTAATGATTTTAAAGTATAAGTTTAATAAAAAATTGTACACATTTCTTGTTTAGCGAATGATCATAATAACTGGTATATTCAAAACAATAAAATAGGCAGGAAGGCCATTGTGCTGGATCTTAATATTCATAAGGACCTTAATGTTTTTTAACAAAATTTCATCTGGGCTTCTTAAAATTAATTCTTCGTGTTATTATACGAAATGTAAATTACAGGCACTCCAGCAAATTGAAGCAGAAATTCCAATGTCAATTGAAGAACAAAGGGATGTTCTTTTGAAAGCGATCAATAAAAGGCAAAACCAACTCGTTACCAGAGAAAGTAATGAGATTCTTTGTTTAAGCGGTGATGGTATTGCAGAATATGAATTAAGTAGTTACGATACCAGTCATTTTAAAGAAGCGAAAAAACGTATTACCGGTGAATTACGAAAACGAGAAGAGTGAGTTTGCAAAGTATCGTATATTACTTTTAAAACACGTATAGTACATATTAATATTCTATTAGATAATTATATTTCCAGTTTCGACGAACATTTAGAACACCTGGAGTTGGAAATTATTGAGATATATAAACAAGTTCTTCGGTTCACTATACACGACTGTATTCTTCTGGATGTTGATGAACGAAAAAGATTGCTTATAGAAAAATCGTTTATGGAATACCCGGTTTTAATTATACGCGCTCCTCTTCCATGGCATCAATCTAAACTGTTGTCACAGAATTTTATGCAACATAACCTATTTATTGGCAACGCGATCTTGAGAGATATTCAAAATTTATATTTCTTCAAGTAAGATATACACTATTATGCCAATTATTTCTAAGAAACTATTTATTAAAGTTATCTCTCTTGCTCTACTGTTAACAAAATCTTGAATGCCACGTTCGAAGTCTGTTTTGTCTATCAATTGTTGTTCTGTAGACACTATGGTACGATTTGCTCACAGTAAATCTTAGGTAATATTTTGTCCTTCAATTTCCAAGATCATACCTTCAAATAAACTGCAATAAAACTTATTAACCTTACAAATTTAAAAGACAATTTTGCAACGATGAAAATGTTCGTTCAACGAGAATCTGTGATCTGTGATCTGTGATCTGTGATCTGTGATCTGTGATCGACTGTCATTGGTTCGCCTATATTCAATGTTTGAAACGTTAAAAAAAAAATCAACTTCGTCACTCATAAGTTTGCAATATAAATATATGTACAGTTTCACAAGTAGTGATAAAATTTGCCCAATTCTGCTATTTAATCACTTAAGCAAGTCAGTTAGGGGTTAATCGTAGGATTAGCATTTTACAGCAAACAAGATGGCCGTCAATTTTGAGTGTTTCCCTTCGTAAACAATTCATTTTTCAGATATCAAGATACAATGATACTCAACATTCAAGATATCGGGGAACTTCCTATCTCAGCGTTCCAAATAGAATCTAAAATAAATTTGTTATGCGATAAAGCAAAAAATAAACTTATCAACGAATGGTTGGCTGATATTGCTGAAATTTTTCTGGAAAAAAATTACGCTTGGTCTTGCCTCGTCGAGGAGCACTATAACGCATCCACGACACTGATCGAAAGATACTTTTTAAGTGTAAATACTCTTGTATCCAGACAATTACGAATGATCGTAATGAAAACGCTGAATCATATCAGAGACTTTTTTATGGAGTATAGTAGCGGGAATAATTTCGTGGGTAATTACAAAGATCTTATGTTCTTCAAGTAAGTTATTTCTCTCATTTGGTCGGAAGTGTTGCTAGTATTATTCACTACTGGTGTATTTTAGATTACCTTTTATAACAATAATAGTCGAACCAGAGATTGGTACGCCGTATTTACATTGCAAACCGAGTATCTCGGAAATGCGTACAACAATTTCCCGATGCATCGATAAAATCATTACAGTCGCAACTATAATTCCGAGAATCGAGACTATTTTATTCCCTGAACTGAACAAGAAGGATTTCTTGTTTTCTGTGTCACGAGACGAAGAAGAGGCGAGTACAATATTAAACTTTTTCTGCATCGGGAATCCCCCAAAAACAAATGAAAATCTTGCAACAGAAGAATATTATTTGCACCATAAATGTATTATTTAATAAATGTTACAGATTTCACAGATAATCACTGATATTCTAGACGTTATTAATACTCATACAATGGGCCCACAAATTTATTTAAAGTGTTATGAAAATTTATCATACATCGTAGACGGACAAGCTAAACAAAGTTTAGACAAATTTTTTATGTCAGAGCCAATACCTCTTCTACACGAATTTGAACAAAAAATAAAGGACTACGATAGTCTTAGAAAAAATATTTCCATATTTCGTAATAAGGTAATCGCGTAAACAAAAATTGCTTAGGTACATTGCAATAATATATCGTTCGTAATAATTTATTTTAGGTTCCTTTGAATATGATAGAAATCGATTGTACACTCGTAAACGATACGATAAGACAAATCCTTTACGAACTTCGCAGCCAAATCTGCGATTTCTTCGCGAACGAATTACGGTCAAATAATCGTGATTTATGCTCGAACTTCGACACGATAGCGGAGAACATATCAAAGATGCCAGAAAAAACGGAGGACGTTGTCGAACTGTACAACTATTTATGCGAAAGCCGAGACTCGACCATGTTTAACATGAGAAGACAATTGGCGCGTTCTATAGAGCTATTGTTGTTCCTTTTCGATTACGAACCGCCGACAAACGAGGACATCCAGTTGAATTCACGTACCATCACGTGGCCGAAAGAAATGGAGACCGTCATGGAGTTAGCCCATACCAGATTAAACATGAGAAAAGAATTCCTCGAGGAAGTGCTGCGTATAAAGAAAGACAATTTCGAGCAAAAGATAGAAAACATGCAGTCAGCGATCGATCAATTCAAGAAGAAAGATCCACCGGTATTAACGATCGAAGTGATGCAGGAAGCAACGAAGGAGGTCGAGCATCTTTCTAAAGGAATGGAGGAAATCAGGAAGGAAGCTGAAGAGATAAACGTGGAAGAGTCTCTGTTGGATATAGAATTAAGTCCGTATTTACCGTTGCCCACGATGTCCGCTATGGTCAACACATTGGATGATGTTTGGCACACGGCGTTAGACTTTCACATAAATTACGAAAAATGGTACTACGGTCCGTTTGCGGGCCTCGACGCGGATGCAATTCACGAGACAACGGAAAACATTTGGCGAACATTGTACAGATTTTCACGCGTACTGACCGATGTTCCAGGTGCAAGGCGAATCGTAGAAACGGTTCGCGGAAAAGTAGAGAAATTCAGGCAGCTTGTGCCGGTATTGCAAATCATTTGCACGCCCGGATTGCAAAAACGGCATTGGGAGCAGATCAGTAAAATAGTTAACGTGGAGATAGTACCCACGGACACCAGCAACCTTTCTGATATGATAGCGTTTGGTTTACCGATTCATGTAAGCAAACTGGAAGAAGTGACGTCCGCCGCTGTGAAGGAACACGCTCTCCAGCAGAACTTGCTGAAGATGAAGGAGGAATGGTCCGAAATCGTGTTCGAATTAACGCCGTACCGCGAGACAGGCGTTTTCATATTAACAGCCGTGGATGATATTCAAGTGTTGCTGGACGATCACACTTTGAAAGCTCAGACAATGCGTAGCTCGCCTTTCGTGAAGGCTTTCGATTCGGAGATGCAAGAATGGGAGGACAAGCTGCTTTTGATGCAGGACATTATCGACCAATGGCTGACCTGCCAGTCGACGTGGATGTACTTGGAGCCGATTTTCAGCAGCGAGGATATCATGCGTCAAATGCCCACCGAGGCACAGAATTTTCGAAGGATGGACAAGATCTGGCGCGGTATCATGACGTACGTTGCTAACAACAGACGAGTACTCGATGCCACCGCTATGCCAAAGATGCTGCAAGAATTCCAACTCTGTAACACGTTGTTGGACGTAATACAGAAAGGCTTGAACGATTATCTGGAGAAGAAACGCCTGTTCTTTCCAAGATTCTTCTTCCTGTCGAACGACGAGCTCTTGGAAATACTGTCGGAAACCAAAGACCCCCAAAGGGTGCAGCCACACTTGAAGAAATGCTTCGAAGGTATAAGCAAGCTACGGTTTACCAACGATGAAGAGATCATTGGAATGATATCGGATCAAGAGGAATACGTTCCCCTCAGCGGAAAGATCTATCCAGCCGATGCGAAGGGCATGGTCGAGAAATGGTTGAGTCAAGTCGAGAAACTCATGGTGACTTCTCTTCGCGATATCGCCGAGGACAGCATAATCGCGTATTTCACCACCGTTAGGGAGGAATGGATATTCTCCTGGCCTAGTCAAATAGTAATTTGCGGCAGTCAGATACATTGGACCAGCGAGGTTTGCGAGTCGTTCGAAGATCATTCCACCGCGGAGTATTTGGAGAAATGCAATACGCAAATAGAGAACGCTGTAGCCCTGGTGAGAGGTAAATTAGACTCGGGTATAAGAATAACGATAAACGCTCTGATCGTGATGGACGTGCATGGGCGCGACGTGGTGCGATTGCTCATCGACAAGAACGTGACCAACGTTATGGAGTTTGATTGGATATCGCAATTGAGATATTATTGGTTGGATAATAGCATTACCGTGTCGATCATTACAACCAATGTGGCGTATGCGTTCGAATACCTTGGGAATACACAGAGATTGGTAATAACGCCGTTGACCGATCGTTGCTACAGAACCCTAATGGGCGCGTTGAAGCTAAATTTTGGCGGCTCTCCGGAAGGTCCAGCCGGAACCGGCAAAACGGAAACTGCAAAAGATCTCGCGAAAGCCGTGGCCAAGCATTGCGTGGTCTTCAACTGTTCGGACGGTCTCGATTACCTAGCAATGGGTAAATTCTTCAAAGGTCTCGCGCAATCCGGTGCCTGGTCCTGTTTCGACGAGTTCAACAGAATCGAGTTGGAGGTACTCTCGGTAATTGCACAGCAAATTCTATCCATACAAATGGCTATAAGCATGAAGTCGGAGAAATTTCTGTTCGAAGGCACGGAGATCAAATTGAACCCTACGTGTTATATTATCATAACGATGAATCCCGGTTACGCCGGTCGCCAAGAGCTTCCCGACAATCTGAAAGTCTTGTTCCGTTCCGTGGCGATGATGGTACCGGACTACGCCATGATAGGAGAGATTACTTTGTATTCCCTTGGTTTTATAGACGCGAAGAACCTGGCGGAGAAAATAGTTCACACGTACAAATTGTGCTCGGAGCAATTGAGCTCGCAGAATCACTACGATTACGGTATGCGAGCTGTTAAGACCGTGCTCGTCGCCGCTGGAAATTTAAAATTGAAATACCCGACTCAGGACGAGTCTATGCTGATCCTACGAGCGATCATCGACGTGAATCTCCCGAAATTCTTGTCGCAGGACGTTCCGCTTTTCACCGGGATCTACACGGATCTTTTCCCGGGCGTTGATCTGCCGCAGACGGACCGCGACGAACTGGTAGACCTGTTGAAGATCGTTTTAGGAGACCGAAATCTGATAGCCACGGTCTGGTACGTGGAGAAAATAGTTCAAATATACGAGATGCTGCTGGTGCGACACGGATTGATGATCGTGGGGCACACGCTGAGCGGGAAAACGAAAGCGTATCAAGTTCTGGCGGACGCTCTGGGCGATCTGGCTGGCAAAAGACGAGCAGTTTTGAGGGAGTTTCAAACCGTTTACAAGATAATCAATCCAAAAGCTATTACTCTGGATCAGCTTTACGGCAGCTTCAATCCGGTCTCTCACGAATGGAGCGACGGCGTTTTGGCGAATATCTTTCGAGAATTCGCGCAATCTTTCTCCGTAGATCGTAAATGGATTATATTCGATGGCCCTATCGACGCCGTATGGATCGAGAGCATGAACACGGTGCTCGACGACAATAAGAAACTTTGTCTGATGTCGGGAGAAATTATATCGATGTCGAACAAGATGAACATGATATTCGAGCCGGCTGATTTGGATCACGCGTCGCCGGCCACTGTCAGCAGATGCGGAATGATCTACATGGAGCCGTCCCAGCTAGGCTGGAATCCATTCTTCGAATCGTACAAAAAATATCTCAGAGACAAGTTGCTCTTCGAGCAATACGAGCTTGTCACAGAACTGATAGACTGGTTGATAGAGCCAATTTTATTTTTTATGAGACTCTATTGTAAAACGTTTATAGAAATGTCGGACCTTCATATGTTCCTGGTAAACAATTGTATACAAATGTTAATTAATAGACGCGTCAGTTAAAAATGTTGATTAATCGTTCTTTTTTTTTTAAACTTCTTGTTTCAGTCTTTTACAAGACTTTTCACCTCCATGTTAGACGGAGAGACGCAAGTTAGTACAGTCTGGCTCCAATGCATTCTGTTGTTCAGTATAGTTTGGGGAATGTGTTCCACATTAGCGAACGAGAGCAGAAAGGCTTTCGATGTTTATCTAAGAAAATTATTACTCGGTAACGTAGACGAGCATCCAAAACCGAAAGCGTTTAAATTGACGAAGCAACAACTCTTTCCTGAGAAGGGGACAGTTTTCGAGTGGATATACGACAAAAGAAACAATGGTTGCTGGATATCATGGATGGATACTACGCTACAGGTATCGTTTAGCAGTTTAAAAAGTATCACAATAATACCATAACAAAAGTTTGATATTTATTTCTATGTAGACGAGCTTGTTAACCGACAGGAAATCTAGTCGACTGATTATACCAACGACCGAAGTAATGATCCAGCATTTCTTTTTGACGAGTCTGCTTCATAGAACGATACCTGTTCTATTCGTGGGGCCCACCGGCACCGGGAAATCTGTTATTATTCTGGATTATTTGGAATCCTTGGACAGAGAGAAATACATCGAAAATGTTATAAACTTCAGTGCTTGTACCACTGCTTCCCAAACGCAAGAGATGGTCATGTCGAAGTTAGATCGTAGAAGAAAGGGTGTTTACGGTCCACCGATGGGGAAGAAATGTATACTCTTTGTCGATGATTTAAGCGTTCCACAGAAAGAGATCTACGGGGCTCAGCCGCCGATAGAACTGATTCGTCAATGGATAGATCATGGGCATTGGTTCGACGTAAACGATACCTCGATTATAAATTTGGTGGACATGTTTTTGATATCCGCTATGTTACCACCCGGAGGAAGTTCGAACGAGGTCACGCCTAGATTGATTCGACACACGCACGTAATTGGCATCGATCTGTTCGAGGAAACGACAATGACGCAAATTTTCTCCGCGATCCTCGAGTCGCACTTCGCGAAAGGATTTATCCCGGAAGTATCGAGACTCGGGAAAATGGTCGTCCAAGCCACCATGGAGGTATATTTCGCTGCAATAAAAAATTTTCTGCCCACCCCAGCGAAAAGTCATTACACCTTTAATTTGCGTGATTTTAATCGAGTCATCAAAGGTATACTTCTGGTACCGGCCACCAGAATGCCGGATCCGGACAAATTAATCAGACTCTGGATACACGAGGTGTACAGAGTGTTCCACGACAGACTGGTGAACGACGACGATCAACAAGTTTTGTTCAAAATGGTCCAGTACACGTGTTACAATCAATTGCGACAACCGTTGGAAAAAGTACTCGCTAGATTCTTGAAAGAGGATGAGAAAGAAATCAACAGCTCTCATATTCGTGATCTGTTCTTCGGCAACTATATCGAGCCCGATGCTGATCCAAAAATATACGACGAGGTGACGAATTTGGAAGACTTGAGAAACAAAATGGATTATTATTTGATGGAGTATAATATGCTTTCGAGGACGACGATGTCTTTGGTTCTGTTCAGATATGCTATCGAGCATATCTCTCGTATTTCTAGAATACTGTTGCAAGAGAGTGGGCACGCACTTTTGGTAGGAATGGGCGGTTCGGGTAGGACCTCTTGCGCCAGATTAGCAACTAGCATGTGCGAATATATGATTCACGAGATTGAAATGACAAGAACCTATGGATTCACCGAGTGGCGAGAAGACATGAAGAATTTGTTATTGCGCGTGGGTTGCCAGGGAAAGTCCACCGTTTTCCTTTTCGGGGATCATCAGATAAAGCAAGAGACTTTCGTGGAAGATATAAACATGATTCTGAACACTGCTGACATACCGAATTTATACAACACCGAAGAGATGGCTGAGATTCTGGACAAAATGACTAATCTGATTCGCGAGACTGTTGGAAAAAGGGCCGAAACCACACCGATGATACTTTACAGCTTGTTCCTCGAAACGGTGGTGAAGAATTTACACCTGATTTTAACTATGTCGCCGATAGGAAACGCGTTTAGAAATCGCTTAAGAATGTTCCCGTCTCTGATAAACTGTTGCACCATCGATTGGTACACTATTTGGCCGGAAGATGCTTTGGAAAAGGTAGCACGAACGTCGTTGCAAAATTTGAACATCGATCCGAATTTGCGGGAGAAGTGTGTCCAGGTCTCCAAAGGATTTCACACGAGTATCTTTTTCGCCAGCGAAGATTACTACAAGACCCAAAACAGGAGGTATTACACCACGCCAACCAGTTTCCTGCAACTGATCAAACTGCTATGCAAATTGTACGATCAGAAAATTGACGAGATTACTTTGCAGCAAAATCGATACGAAACAGGCCTGGAGAAATTGGATTTCGCTGCTGGAGAGATAGCGGTTATGAAAGAAGAGTTGCAAGCGTTGCAACCGAAATTGTTGGCTCAATCCGAGTTGAGCAACAAACTGATGATCAAGATAGAACAAGACACGATTAACATAGAAGCTAGAAAGGAAGTTGTCGCTGCTGAAGAGGCTCTGGCGAACGAGGCAGCCGCTGCAGCACAGGCTATAAAAGACGACTGCGAAAGCGACTTGGCGGAAGCCACGCCCGCTTTGGAAGCCGCCTTGGCCGCTCTGGACACCTTGAAACCAGCGGACATCACTATCGTCAGGTCTATGAAGAGTCCACCGGCTGGCGTGAGACTGGTAATGGAAGCTGTTTGCGTGTTAAAAGGTGTCAAGCCTGAGAAAGTCCAAGACCCAGCAACCGGACAGGTCACGGAGGATTATTGGCCAGCCTCCATAAGGGTCCTCGGCGACATGAAGTTTCTCGACAGCTTGAGGAACTTCGACAAAGACAATATACCTGCGGCTTACATAAAAAGAATTCGTGACAAATTTATTAACGATAGAAGCTTTCAGCCGGAGGCCATCAAGAAAGTTTCCACCGCGTGCGAGGGTCTCTGCAAGTGGGTACGAGCCATAGAAGTTTACGATCGTGTGATCAAGGTTGTCAAGCCGAAGCAAGCGATGCTCGCGGAGGCAGAGGCCGCCCTTGCCGCGCAGATGGAAGCGTTGAACGCGAAACGTGCTCTTCTTCAAGAGGTCACGCAGAAATTGCAAACGCTCAACGACGAGTTCGCCGAATGCATGAGGGAGAAGAAGAAACTCGAAGATCAGATTGCCTATTGCATGCAGAAGCTCGAAAGGGCTGAGAAGCTATTAGGTGGTTTAAGCGGAGAGAAGAACAGATGGAGCAGTACAGCCGTAGCGTTAGGAGAGAGTCTTTATAATGTTATTGGGGACGTTTTACTGTCTTCGGGGGTGGTTGCTTATTTGGGAGCTTTCACGATTGAATATAGAAACAGTTTGATCGAGAAATGGCATTCCTCTTGCGTGGAGGCCGCGATTCCCTGCGGGTCAAAGTTCACCTTGATCGATGTTTTAGGAAGACAAGTGGAAATCAGAGCGTGGACTATTCATGGTTTACCAGCTGACAATTACTCCGTGGAAAATGGTATCATCGTTAAGAACTCCGATCGATGGCCGCTGATGATCGATCCCCAAAACCAGGCGAACAAGTGGGTAAAAAATATGGAGAGAGAAAATAAGTTGGTTGTCATTAAGCTATCCGATCCGAATTACGTTAAGATAGTGGAGACTGCTATACAGCTAGCCACGCCCGTTTTGTTGGAAAATATTTTAGAAGAGATAGACGCGATATTAGAACCTGTGCTTCTTAAAAATGTTTATAAAGAACGTGGCATCTTGTATATGAAGTTTGGAGAGAACGTTATCGAATACAATCCCGACTTTCGATTTTATATCACGACGCGCTTAAGAAATCCGCATTATTTGCCGGAGGTGGTGGTCAAAGTGAGTTTGTTGAACTTTATGATCACTCCCCAAGGGCTCGAGGATCAGCTGTTAGGTATCGTTGTCGCCAAAGAGCTGCCTGTTCTCGAAGAGCGAAAAAATCAATTGATAGTCGAAGGCGCGAACAACAGAAAGACACTCGAGGAGATCGAGGACAAAATTTTAGAGATTCTATCTACGTCGGAAGGTAATATTCTCGAGGATGAAACGGCGATAACGATACTATCGACCTCGAAGATAATATCGGAAGATATTCAAGCGAAACAAAAAATAGCTGCGAAAACAGCGATAGAGATCGACCACGCCCGTAACGGATACACGCCTGTTTCGGGACACGGTTCCGTTCTCTTCTTTTGCATCTCGGAGCTGACGAATATCGATCCCATGTATCAGTATTCTCTGGTATGGTTCATCCATCTTTACGTAATGGCTATAGCCAACAGCGAGCAGACTAAAAACTTAACGAATCGGATCAAAAGCTTGAACGAATACTTCACCGCCAGTATTTACAAAAACGTGTGCCGTTCTCTGTTCGAGAAAGACAAACTGATATTCTCCTTCATTTTGTGCATCGGTTTGTTGCGCGCCGCCGATAAAGTAGACGAGGATCTTTGGACGTTTTTATTAACGGGTGGCGTGGCTTTGGAGAATCCATATCCTAATCCCGACTCGTCCTGGTTGACGGATAGATCCTGGTCCGACGTGGTTAAAGCTTCGAACCTGCGTGGATTGGAAAAATTGAAGCAGTCTTTTCAGACGCGTACGTCGCAGTGGAAGACTTATTACGACTTGTCAGACCCTCAAGACAACCCTTTCCCGTCTCCATTTCACGAGGAGGCCGAGGGTCTAAGGAAACTGGTAATACTAAGGTGTATAAGGCCGGATAAAATTGTGGTCGCTGTACGGATGTTTATCATACATCACATTGGCAAATTTTTCGTCGAACCTCCAACGTTCGATCTTCAAGCATCTTATAACGATTCTAGTAACGTAACGCCTCTCATTTTTATTCTTTCCCCTGGATCCGATCCGATGGCAGGATTGATAAGATTCGCAGAGAATTATGGTATATCCAAGAAGAATCTGATGACCATATCGCTTGGACAAGGACAAGGTCCGATAGCGGCGCACATGATCAATTTAGGATTGCAAAGCGGCGAGTGGGTGGTACTTCAGAATTGCCATTTGGCAATCTCGTGGATGAATGAACTGGACAGAATTTGCGACGAGATAATTATACCCGAAACCACGCATCCTAAATTTCGATTATGGCTGACCAGTTACCCGTCGCAGGACTTTCCAATCTCTGTTCTGCAAAACGGAGTCAAGATGACCAACGAGCCACCAAAGGGGCTGAAAAATAATTTATTGCGAAGCTATCTCAACGATCCAATATCGGATAAGAAGTTTTATAACAGCTGTAACAAGATATTTGAATGGAGAAACCTACTTTTCGCTTTATGCTTCTTTCACGCGGTCGTTCAAGAAAGACGGAATTTTGGACCATTAGGATGGAACATACCTTATGAATTTAACGAATCAGACCTACGCATTAGTATTTTACAATTACAGGTAACATTGAGTAATAGTTTTGTTCTTTGTATAGAAATTATGCAGGTTTTGTTCTACGAATTAAATATAATCTGTGAAAGGGTTAATTTATAGTGTAAAAAGATGAATGTGATCAGCCAGAGAGTTAATTTAAAATGGAAAACCTGTATTAATCTATCAAGTTCTGTTATAGATCATTACAAAAAGTGATTTTCTGAAATTGATATACAGGGTGTTCGACCACCCCTGGGAAAAATTGTAATGGGAGATTCTAAAGACCAAAATAGAACGAAAATCAAGAATACCAATTTGTTGATGGAGGCTTCGTTAAAAAGTTATTAACATTCAAAGTTCCGGCCGTTCTGAATTTTTTTCTCGAAAGTGCGTAGGATTTCGGGGGTATGTCTATTCACCAAAAATTATTGTAATTTACCCCCACAACTGAAAATATTTTTTTTATAACGATTTGAAATTTTCTAATTTTGTCGAAAAATTTCACACCTCGAATTTTTTTCTCGAAAACGCGCAGTATTTCGGGGGTATGTCTATTCACCAAAAATGATTGTAATTTACCCCCGCAAATGAAAATATTTTTTTTAGAACGATTTGAAATTTTTTAATTTTGTCGAAAAATTGCAAAACTTCTCGAATTTTTTTCTCGAAAATGGATAGGATTTTGGAGGTATGTGTAATGACCAAAAATGATGGTAATTGACCCCCGCAACCGAAAATATTTTTTCCAGAACGATTTGAAATTTTTTTTTTCACCGAAAAATTTAGGCATCTACACCCTGTCGATTTTTCTTAAAACTTCGTTTTTCATTTTTAATAATTTTGTATGACGCTCTATAGAAAAGTTGCCTAATACTTTTTTGGAGGTATCGATGGGCTCTACTTCAGAAAAAAGTTTCATTGAATTATATTCACTATTGTAGGAGTTATAGCTGTTTGAAAATTGGAGAATTTTTATAGGGTTTTTCTCACTTTACGCGGTCAAGGAACAACTTTTTCAATATTGTTAGAATCTCTACATATTCTACGCTAAAAAACGCGTTGTTTGCCGTTTGAAACATTAAAATCGTCCAATCCGTTCAGAAGTTATGACGTTTCAAAAATACGCAGAGGGATTTCGGGAACACATTTCTGGCCTCACATCATATTTTCGGTAATGAATTTTTTTCTCGAAAACGCGCAGGATTTCGGGGGTATGTCTATTCACCAAAAATTATTATAATTGACCCCTGCAACCGAAAATAATTTTTTTAAAACGATTTGAAATTTGTAATTTAATTTTTTAATAACGTTTTAACGAAGCCTCGATCGATAAATTGATATTCTTCATTTTCGTCTTATTTTGGCTTCTAGAATCTCGCATTAAAATTTTTCCCAGGGTTGACCAAATTTATGATAACTTATGACTTAATATTTATAACATATGATATGAATATTTTCTATTTCACTTTTTATTTTTCTTAGCTTTTCTTAAATGATTATGACGAAGTACCTTTCGACGCGCTTCTCTATATAACGGGCGAATGCAATTATGGTGGTCGTGTGACCGACGATAAAGACAGACGTTTGTTAAATTCGTTGCTTCAGCAATATTATAATCCTGAAATTATCACTAACCAAGAGTAAGTTTCATTATTATCTTAGTACATAAGATATTACATACACCAAGTACCAAAATTAAACAAGGTACAGAGGAGTACCTTTGCTCATTTTAAGACAAAACCTCTACTTTTTTTATCCTGAATTGAATTTTTCAAAGGCGCTTTTATACTCTGATGAAGTCCTTTCCTCCAAAAATTTTCCGAATTCAAACGATTCTATGGAGTTTAATACATTTTGTTCGCGATTCGTTTTACAGTGAGCTTAACACTTTACCGACCGGTAGCGGTTGATTAATCGGCTATCGGTCGGTAAAAAAGTTGATTAATACGCTATCGGTCGGTAAGTGTTGGCCGGTAAAAAAGTCGATTAATAGGCTATCGGTCGGTAATGTGTTAAAATGAGAAGCCTCCCCTTTACAATGACCTCCTAAAAATTGTTGTACGATTCTTTGTTGCCGAGTTATCGTACTTTGAATGGAAAGTGGCGCGTTAGATGATCCTAACACTTTCCAAAAAATTTAATTATCCTATATTCTTTGATACAGGTACTGTTTTTCGCCAAGTTGTATGTACCGTATGCCACCGACTACAGATTATCAAGGATGCTTGGACTATATTCGCAGCTTGCCGATGGACCAGCCACCAGAAGTTTATGGTTTACACGAGAACGCAGATATAACGAAAGATAATCAAGAATCAACGTACTTGCTCGAAGGTGCTCTATTGACCCAACCGCACATCACCGGAGTAGGAGTCGAAAGAGACACCGACGAAATAGTTTTCAGTTTATGCAATGATATCCTATCGAAAATGCGATTAGAATTCAACGTTTTGGAAGTATCGAAGAAGTACCCGGTACTGTACATGAACAGCATGAACACGGTTCTCCGACAAGAGATCATTCGATACAATAAGCTCATTCTCGTGATCAAAGACACTTTGGCAAATGTACAAAAAGCTATCAAGGGTTTGGTTCTAATGTCTTCCGAATTAGAAGAAGTCTCCACGAGCATCGGTATCGGGAAAGTACCGGAAGCGTGGCACAAGAACTCGTATCCGTCGTTGAAACCGCTAGGAAGCTACGTTAATGATTTACTGGACAGATTAGCGTTTTTCCAAGATTGGATCGATAACGATGCACCGACTGTCTTTTGGATATCCGGCTTCTTTTTCACCCAGTCTTTTCTTACGGGTGTTTTGCAAAACTACGCGCGGAAACAAAGGATTCCGATTGACAAATTAGATTTCGAATTCGAGATAACTACGTTCGAAAGCAACATAGAGACTGCCCCGTCCCATGGAGTCTATGTGAAGGTAACTTCTATGTTACGATCTCTTTTCATAAAATAAAATATAATTATATAGTGATGATCGTTATACAATTTGCTTGCGACAAGTCTATTATTTTTTAAATTTCAGGGTCTATTTTTAGAAGGCGCGCGATGGAATAAAGAGCTAAAACGACTCGACGAATCGAAACCTAAAATAATGTTCGATATTCTGCCTGTAGTATGGTTGCAACCTGGTATAAAAGCTACATTCGTTGTTAAGCTCGTGTACTATTGTCCCGTGTACAAGACAAGCGCAAGACGCGGTGTTTTGGCAACCACTGGTCATTCATCCAACTTCGTCTTATACATATTGCTTCCAACGCACATCGATCCATCCCATTGGATAAAAAGAGGAACAGCATCCTTGTGCCAGCTAAACGATTAAACGATTAAATCCTGCAAAGGACAGGTTTCCTGTGTCGACTAGGTATTATAGCTACGTTACAAATTACGATCATGGTCTTTTAATCAAAAATAGTCTTCAGGTTTTCCCTGCAAAGCTATTTACTAATCGGAGAAAGAATATTTTCCCGACAGAGTGATGGGAAATACAGTAATGAAATTTCATCTTGTTCAAGTTTTATTTATACATGATACTAATACGAAATACTTTATAAAATGATACATACATAGTATTTAATCTCTTACGCGCGTATGCCTTGCGTTCTATGTATAATCTACAATATAAACAACATTTGTAGAAAATTTTCTTTCGTAGAAAATTATTCTAGCTTCGTTCTCTTTTTTTTTACATAGGATTCTATTGCACTTGAGCATTCCATCACTATTTGTTCATTTCTGTATTTTAGTTAAAAATATACAATGTGATTAGAAAAATACTATGGAACGTCGAACGCAAAAACGATTCAAACTGTTCTTGCTTAAACTACCGAATTGAGCATTCTTCTTTGGTTCACCGGACAGTATTAATGTCTGCTGTTCGAAAAAAAAAAGTTCTATCCGTCGAACGTATTCCCTACTCTTTTTCGATCAGTTTCTAGTTGTTGTACGGATGTAATTATTTATTAATTTAATTAGTATTTCGTTATGTTTGTCGTACACGTATCAAAACACAATAATATACATTTACAATTTCAGACATACAACTAGATGCTTGTCTAAACAAAGGAGAATGCGGTCGTATAGTATTCTTCGTGTTTTCTATATTATGAATTAAAATTTTTCTTAAAAAATTAATTCAAAGTAACACTTTTCTTAAATAATACAATTTTGTTCAACATTGCATTGCATTCGTGTCTTTTATACACTTATCTATAATATCAATCTTATAGACTTATAATATAATACGTCAACTCTTGTTTGCAATCACGTTTTGGTGACATATTTCGAAAAATTAGAGAAACGTGTTAACTTTCCCTAAAAAAGATATAAAAAGATATCTTTTCTACAACTACGCGAATTTCCCGTCTTAAGTTCCTAATCGTTGCACGCCAAACATACTTAATATTCAGTAATATTGCGATATTATAATACAAAAACAAATATGTGCTTTAGTGAATATAATTAATTTGGTAATGTTTCAGTTTCGATTGCTTCTTTTGTTATTTAATTACACATATGTACAGTAATTGCAGTTTCATCGTTTTAAATAGCATTACTTTTAATATCTCTCAGTTCTCGAGTAATTATGCTTATGTTTCATGTATCATCTTTAAATCCTGATCATAAATTTGCTCTGCTTATTCCGTAACGAGCGTTGGATCGTCTTCCGACGGTACATCGGTTTTTTCTTTTCTAGTCACGTATTCGACATAACAAAACGCAACCGTACCGACACAGATCGTTATCGTCAATATGAGAAGTTGCATGTAAAGATTCACGCTGCTGCTGTAAGCAAAACTTACGGCGGCTGCGACCGATTGGCAAAATTTGAACAACGCGAAAGCCGAAGCGCTCCTTTTTACAAACAGCGATCCTAGCAATGTGTAAACTTGAGTATTGAAGCATGCATCGCCAAAACCTAAAGCAAGACTTCCGGCCATCGCTAAAACCGGCGAAGGAGCGATAAATCCTACGCTGTTGGTGTCCTGGAACGGTGAATCGTTTGGTAAATTTATAAAGATAGTAATAAAGGCGAATAAATGTGTGCAAAATCCTACGATCACGACCGACCATGCGCCACAAAAATGGGACACCTTGGATGCAAATATACCAAAGAGAGCTCCGCCGAATACTTCTCCGATTCCAATAAAAATACCAGAAAGACCAACTAAGCCTTTCCTCGATGTACCAATCGCTTTGGTGAACCCAATACTCGACGAGTAGACTCCCGAGTAAAATGTTAATACAAGACCAGTGTACACGAATGTCAAAGATAATAAAAGCATTTTCGATGTAAGGAATAGATCAAATGCGTCAGTGAGGGCATGCCAAGCAGCTAAAAATGGTTTCTCCCTTGTAGATTCCGGCATTCGAAGTTCTTTATCGGCACTGGAAACACCTTCAGCCTCGCCCAACACCAGCCTCTGAGATACTCTCCTTAAACCAGCCAGAACGCACGTGCCTACAACTGCCAACCCAGTAAGTACACCGAAGACGATTGTTCTCGTTGCAGCATTGATTGTAGGTTCCGTAAACATATAGTAGATGAAAAGATTGCCGAAGAACATCGAGGTCTGAAAAATCGCCCAAAATATTCCCGCATTTCTGGACATTGTCTCCGAGTTGCTATTCTCTGTTAAGTATTGGCCGTGTCCTGTCCATATAAATGCGGCTCCAAGACCCAGAATGCACGACGCACTATAGAGTAAGACATTTTGTGGCCAGAGGAAAGATCCTATGAAAAAGACGTAACAGCAAGCGCCGGTAATGATAGCACCACGTGGCCCTGTCACGGAGATGTACGATGGAGCTAACCAGTTACAAGTGGCAAAGACGGCATAAACTATTGCTAAGCTAGTGTACGCCTCGACGGTGAAATTTGGATCTTCCGTCTTAATACTTTGCAGCACGGTTTTCTGCACAGAAAATAAATCCGATGTAATATGATGTTCGGACAAAACTTATCGTTACTTTATGTTTTTAAACCTTTCGCTGAAAAATGCTAGTATTTACATCCTATATAAATTAACCGTCGCTTGTAAAGGGTATAATAACACGCCTGTAAATTATACTCAATTTAGAACATTTATTTTTTCATTCGGTAGAGAAGATAAAATGATTATGGTTTCATTTCTACCGATCGCTTATAAATATTTTTCATTTATCGATCGACTATTAACTCATAGCACCTGTTGTCGAAATATTTGTATATCACTTTTATATTCAACCGATGCAAGGGAAATTACCAAAACGTATACAATTAACTTTTTTTATATCACAACATACTTTGGTCATAGTTAATATTAATTTAAAATATTTTTATATACCGTGTTTTTCAACGCAAAGGTAAAAATAAACTTTGGTACCTTTTGGTCCCAGATTTGAATGACCAAACTTTATCATTGTGTTATATAAACATGTCATTTAGGGCCTTATTCGTAAGTTATAATAGAAATATGAAATAATAATGCCACAATACAATGTAAGAATATACCAATAGCTTAGATAGACTAAACATACATGTTTATATCTAATCTATCTCTGTAATACTATTATATTAGTATTACTAATAATACTACTAATAAGTTGGTGCACTTAAAAATGCCTTAAATAGGAGATTGAATCAATTCTGAAAAGTTGAACTTCCAAGTTATCTACTATGAAAACAATTTGGTCGAGTGAATTTAATGTTTAACTAAACTTTATTTGAGCCCCTGAAAAATGATTTAATGATACCGCCGAATATTGGAATATTCTCACATTGTATCACAGTATTACTATGAATGATTTCAATGGCATTATATAGATAAGTAAAAAACTTCGTAAATCGGTAAAAAATGTTAAACCTCTATATTCTAAATATTTATAATAAAGTACGATAACTTTTTAAAATATCGTTAAAATGAAATTGAATATTATTCGGGTTTTCTGCTTATCTGTGAAATTATCGATATCAGTGTGTAACGCTTCGCGTAAATCCTTTGTCAAGAACATATGATAGATTTGCTCTTGCTCTCACCTCAATATTGCCCATCGTCTGAAATGCTGTAAATATCAACATGAAGCCGAAACTCAACATCAACACATTTACAAAATTTCTATCTATCGTCATGATGATCGCGTTAAATAAAATATTTTAACGAAAAAAACAAAGAAAAGTATGTTAGAAAGTTGTTATTCACACCCGCGTTTAAATACACTGTGCGAAATCGTGTTTTCGATAAACAGATGGTAACTAAACAAGATAAAGAGAAAACTTAAACGATGACACAGAGTACTTATCAAAAGCATAGATGTCAGGTAGCAGACCGGTACCAAGCTGCCATTGGCCAGATTATTAAATTACTCATTCTACTTTCACAAGCTAAAGCCAGCTCCACACATTGGTTTATTTAAGAAATATCGCGCGTAATGACACGAAAATAATTCGACTGATAAAATGTAAATAATTTGATATTTTCAAATACTTTGATACAGCTGTTATCGTTGATTATTAAGTTATCTGCTCTCGACGCGATTACTCATTTTAAAATGAATTTTGTGGAGGAACGAAAATGGCCGACCGTGGCCAGTAAAAACTCGTTGATTGTCCCGTTATCAAATGCTTCGATAAAAGCCTGAATGCTATTAAAATATAGTGTACTCGTGAAAGATTATAATCGTGGAAAAGAATGCTAGGTGTAGAGGTCCTTTACAAAGTTTCTTGTGCGCGCCAAATGGCCAATGGTGTACAAGGCTGTAAAATGCCGTGATTAAATTTTCTGCGAGGCTTGACACGTTTACAAACTCAACAACTTTAGTGCTGAATCGTGAAAAGTTCTTTGAGAGAGGAAACTCATTGGCATTACGCAAAGGTAGATCAGTTCAGGACATAGTAGTAATTCATAGAGGGTGTGAGATCATTGTATAAACATTATGACGAATTGTCGTCTTTGAAGCGATACGAACAATCTCTTCTTTTTCTGTCAACTCTGTGCATTTTTAGTGTCTCACGATCCTGTTAAAAAATGCATACATGTGAACAGTAGAGTAAACAAGTGACAAGTATTTGTATGAGTTATCTACTAAATTAAAATATTATTTTATTTACATAATAAGCGTTAGATGCTTATCAATCATGAAGAAACAGTTCTTCAGAGTTAAACAGCTCGCCGATCAAACATTTTCTAGGTAATTAATTGTTATACCGTCCGGATATCTACAAAAGCTGCAGTCTTTGTTGTATTTACTTTATGTTAAGTCATGTATTCTTGTATTTTTTTTTCGAATCCGAAATATCCATAAAAATGTAATTTACAAATAACGTGGAGACTAAATAAATAAATGAAACGATCAACTGCATATCTTAACACATAGTAAAGAAATAATAAAGATTGTCATCTATTATGTTGCTGTAAAATTTTAACAATGCATATCTAATAAGAGCTAACACGGTACACCAAAATAACTTATGAATCAGACGATCTTAAAATGGATCGACTTTATGCAGCTTTGAATTTCATTTTAATTTCGATTTATTTAATAGAACGTTAGTAAACATTATTATTTTATAGAGCTGGTAAAACAGAAGTGCTCACAGATGATTTACAAGCTGCAGATAAACATGTAGAGCAAATTAGGATGGCTCTCATCGGATTAAGCAAAAGACTCGCTAATCCACCAAACCAAGCTGTGACACAAGATATCGCGTTTAAAGAAAAGCGGCTGGTAATGTATAATATTAAACATATTTATAGTAACTTTGCGTTATAACTTGTATAATTTACAAGTATTTAATACGAAATTAATTGTATAAAAATTTTGTATACTATGTAGTATTTCAAATTAAGTAGAAATTTTTTTCGTTCTTTATGTTTCTTCTGTAACGCATACTTTCATTTTTAGAAAAAATGCCCGGAATATATATTAGGGCAAACAATGTTGGAAAACGCTCCTGAAGATGGTCTTATGAGTTTTACTCTTTTGGAATGCGGTCGTACACAAATTCATTTAGCGAACGAAACAATCGAACACGAAGTAAAAGTTGAACAATATGTAGCGAGCCCTCTTCAACATATTTTAGATACAGACGTACCAAATATATTGAAACATAAAAGGAATTTAGCTAAATTGATTTTGGATATGGATAGCGTGAGAACGCGATACCAACAAGCTAGCAAACATAGTGCCAGTAATGAAAATATTTAATATTATGTGTATAAATTATGTATTTAAAAAATTTTGTTAATATTACGTAACGTGTTAATTTAAAAGGTGCAGGTGCGTCAAAAGTAGATAATTTAAGGGAAGAATTGGAAGAAGCAGAAGCTAAAGTTGAACAATGTAGAGATCAGTTGGCTGCAGAAATGTTTCAACTGATGTCGCGAGAAACTGAGTTGGCACACATCATTATTCAATACGTAAAACTTCAAAGGGCTTATCACGAAAGCGCTCTACATTGTCTCGAAGAACTTATTCCTGGATTAGAAAGTTACATAAGTGAGCATTTTATAGATTTTTGATATTTAAAAATATTTTTTGTACCGTTTCTACTTAAGTTCATTTTCTAATTCCAGATGACAATGAAATGAAACCAGTTTATGGTTATCCGCTTGAAGAGCATCTCCGAGTGACTAATAGAAAAATAGCACTACCAATTCAATTATGTGTATCGGCCTTATTACGATTAGGTATGGAGGAAGAGGGTCTTTTTAGAATAGCCGGTGCTGCATCAAAATCACGACGAATTAAGTTAAGTCTAGATGCTTGTTGCCTTACTTTACCAACTGCTCTGGAATATAAGGACCCGCACGTAATTGCCGGTGCATTGAAGTCTTATTTACGAGAGCTACCCGAGCCCCTTCTGACACACAAGTAAACAAAAATTTAATATTTTGCATTATCACCGACGTAATAGAGAAAGATAAAATCATATCTATGTATTATTTTAAAGATTGTATTCTGAATGGATGGCAGCTGCAAAGATAACATACAATGAAACAAGATTGAGAGCTCTTTGGGAAGTGTTACATAAATTACCTACTGCAAATTTAGAAAATTTACGGTTCCTAATCAAATTTTTGGCTGTACTTACTAAAAATCAGGACATAAATAAAATGTCACCGCAAAATATTGCAATTGTCATTGCGCCTAATTTAATATGGAGTCCACAGGAGGATATAAATACAATGGTGTAAGAACATGTTTTACCGAATAACTATTAGAAATGAATTCACAGTTTAAAAATTTTTTTACTATAAAACGATCGACAGGACAATATTCTATCTATATAACGTTTATTATTGTTTCAGAATGAATATGAGTACAGCTAATAATTCTAGTCTTATAGTAGATCAGTTGATTACATATGCAAATTGGTTTTTTCCTGGTGAAATAGATTTTGATCGTGATTTAGAAGTCGGTATTATAAACGGTTTAGAAAACCAAACCGCGGGTATGCGTCGTTGCATTTCTAATAGCAGTCTTAGCGATCATGGTGAAAGCCCTCCGCAAGGTAGCCCTAAACCAGCAGCGCGTAGAAAAAACAAACCGGCACCGACACCGCCAAACAGTACTACACCGGACAAACACGATAGAAAACCCGACGATAAACCACCACCCACTCCCGACAAACCACCCAGACCTTTGATATCTGCGACTCTTAATCGTGCAACGTACAAGGCTCAGAAACACGATGTAAATACCGAATTACCGATTAAACAAGAAAATAATATCGAGAAGCAAAACGAAATCGCAGAAGTCGAAATTAAACAGCAGAACTGTGAAGTAAATACAGTTACCGATACTCCGTCCTTTAGTTGCACAGAACGTATTAACGAAACGCAAGATGAATTGCACAGTATGGATACAGAACTGGAAAAGAGCAATCAAGAAACAAAATTAAGTACTTCTATCGGCGTTGAAAAAAATGCTGTAGAAAATACACTAGGCAACAAATTGATTACGGACACTGAAAATTTGGAAGCTTCCACGCACAGATCAAAGCCAATGCTTACAGAAAAACCACATCCTTGCACGTTGGAGAGACGAAGACCAGTGGGTGCGCCGAGAAACATAGTCGACGTACTGCATAATACTGGTAAACATTGTTGCAGTTATTTTTTTAATCGTTATAGCGTTAAGACTTTATATATTTCTTTAACTTGTTAGAAGAAACAATCGAGTTACGTAGGAAGCCGGATAGCAATAATTCTACGTCCACAAACACGCTCGACAGAAGCAGCAAACCAGCCATACCGGAACGACCTGCCGGACTGATTCGACCTTCGAGTCTCATTAGACAACATCCGCGTCACAGTAACGAAAACTTAGACACCGAAGCAGGGGTGAGTATCGAAATGTTTTCGAGCATTATTAAATTTCAGTTTTATATGTGAGATAATCCTTTAAAATAAATGTAGTTACTGCCAGTGGACTCACCAAATATCACTGCCTGGATATTACATTTTGAAATACAATAACGTAAGCTACAAATAAAGTGTAAAATAAAACGCGACGAGAATTAGTCTTTTGTTCGAAATGTGAAGATCCACAGTAGTTTTCGGTATTGTTAACTTTTTTTTTTCTTTTAACAACCTCCTGTAGCCTTTAACTTTGGAAAGAGCTCATGTATATTCGGTGGACAAACAACAGGTCAGTATAATACAAGTGCGTGGAAATGGGAATGTGTTCTGCACATCGGGCGACAACAATGGCAACACAGCTTCGAACTTGCAGAGAAGCCCCAGTGTAGGTAGTCGTCCTTCATCTATGTCCTTGTACGGCGAGCGGCCAGAAAAGCCGGCGAAACTAAACGCTCCGGAACAAACGAAAGCGCACGTGCGAACCAGATCGGAGGGAAATATTATCGATGTTCAAACACAGACTGAAACAGTAGTAGTTCTTAAATCGCCGCAACAACCTGTCCCGGCCTCGCCACGGTTTCATCAAAGACCACCAAGGCCACAGCCACCGCCGCCACCTCCGCCTACCACGCGACTTAAATCGGAACACGAAAGCACCAATCTCTGAGAACAACTGTATAAAATGTGATTATTATATTTATAAGTGAACTCTTAAAGAATCACGACTATTTTTTAAACGAAGACACTATTTCTTACAACATAATTTGACATTACGGGAAACGACTGCAAAGAACTTCTAACAAAGCAATGTAAGTTTTATAAATTTTCTCAGTTCTATGTACGTTGAAGTATCAGTGTTTAGAGGATTGCATTCAAACTAATACCATAACTACGCGAAGTTTTAAATTCAGTATTTTCCTTTACGTTTCAGAGACATTAGTAAACAAACGATCAAAATAACAAATAAACTTGAAGTTTTCACGTTAACGATTTGTAATTATATATTAAAAAATAACTTTTAAGAGTTATATCTAATTTTAATGTTTAACTCTTGATACTTTTTTCCAACTTATCAATTTTTATACCTGTTACGTATGACTGAAGTTGTTGCAATTAAAAGAAATATTATACAAAAAAAAGACAGTAATTTGAAATTTGATCTCTAACTAAACGTATGTTTTAAGTTTACAATTTTCCGATATGATCATATACTAATTTTAATGTATTCGTATTATTTAAAATTTTTTGCTGAATTATAACTACCGACAAAAGTGACTCTTTACGAAAGAACGTGTAAAAGATGTATTATAAAGGTTTACATTGATTTCATAGCTTGCGAGACATAATTTTGTGCATGAGACTAGTACAACAAATTTATTCAAATACAGGTAAATAACTTTTGTATATATATATTTTGCAAAATAACAATATTAAGGTCCTACAAAAAGTTCAGGCTCAGTTTTTGATAGAAACTATTGCAAATATTGTTTGTGCGGTAAACAAAATCGTAAGTAGCATGTTCGAAATTATTTCAGCTTTAATTGCAGTTCTTTGAGTTGATAGTGAAATATTTTTTTAATAACCGAGGCAAATTATTTTGTAGAAGATGAAAATGAATAAAATTTATTCTACGCTTATAATATTTTTAAAGTTGATCGTTAGTTTGATATCTCTACAATATAATGGGCAGCTCATATATAAGAAAAATTTAACTTCACACATTATTAAACATCAATGAAACAAAAGGCTTAAAAAAAAAGTTCTATTTTAATAGAAAATTTTGACATAAATAATAACTAACTTTTGTTATTAAGTAATTATATCCTCCATTAAAAAGATGTATAATAAATATACGAGATTTGTTATTGCTTTAAATAATAATTAACATAATCGAGGAAACATTTACTTTATAAAAAAAAGTAAACCAAATATAGCGATTTTATATTTTTCTAACACATTGTTCGCCATCTAAATAAATTATATAAATTTTTTAAAATACTTGATATTTCGTATACAATTACATTAATTAAAAAGTTCTAGTATTTATGAAAATAATACATATTATTTATTGATCTTGCAATTATTTCATGTATTACATCTATTACAAAATTTTTAATAAAAGTAATTCGTAAAAAATGAAATGTTTCGACTGTAATTAATTTAAATAGGATGGTAAATAATGTGTTAATATGAGGATGTTAGATTTGCATAATGAACATTTTACATAAAGATAAAAAATTTATATCCTTGTTTACGTTATAAATCTTTTGTTTTTTTTCTCTATTTGTATATGTAAAAGGAAATTGTTATATATGTATATATACATATATATGAACAATTCAAATAAATTAGATTTCATTAAGGGAAATATCGCTTAACCGAAATAGATATTTATGGCTGACTGTTTGGTGATACAAATTGAGAAATAAAAAATCTGTTTATTTGTTGAATTTTATTAACTTGATCGAACAAGTAAAAAAGCTCTTTTGTTTATATATTTTACTTGTTAAATTTCATAAATAATCTATAGCTTCTAATGTCATTGCAATAAATTAATTTGCACTTATTTAAAAAAATATTTGTTTCATTTTGTCGAACAAATTTATTACGTAATATTTATATCACCAAGTATCTAAACTGACCAAACATTTTAAAAACACCAGAAAAAAATTGCCTCTTACGATGTCCCTTCATTACTGCATGATTTGTTTCAATCATCATATATTTATAAGTAATTTCTTGTAATAAGCAAATAACAAATACAAGAAATATTTATTATTTTCTGTGTTTTATTTTGAGAAAGAAAAAAGATCGAAATACATTCGTAAATATTTCTTGTTATTGATACTTTGAATTTTGCATTTGTTAACTTGAAAATATTTGTAATAGAAGTACAGCATTTGCCGTGTTTATTTGGGTATGTTAAACAAATAGTATTTTTGTTTTATAATAAGTAACAACACTGATATGTAAAAATTGTTTAAGTAAACTTTGTGACAAGTTGCGCATTTACCTAAGGAGTGCTTAGGCTGTGAATGTAATGAAAACTGTTAGAAAATCTATTTGTAAATAAAGAATTTAGAAAAACAATTAAGTTAGTAAGAGATATACCATAATTTTCGTTTAAAAAATCATCAATTCAATTTATTAATGTACACGAATAAATTTAGTATTATTACATGCTGATTAAATATGTTACTGTACTAACATCCGCAACATCTTTGGGTTTCATACCATTATTATCGTCCATGGATAGAGCGCCAACGGAAAGCAAATATTTCACGACATCGAGATGCCCGCACGATGCTGCATAATGCAATGGTGTTTGTCCATCTCCATCTTGCGAATTTACGTTTGCCCCTTTTTTAATTAAGAGTTCTATGATCTTCACGTAACCCCGATCTGCAGCCCAATGTATCGGTAATAAACCGTCTGCGTCCGTTACATTTACAAGTCTTGTTTCCTTGTCCAACAGTTCTTCCACTTTTTGTTCGTGCCCTTCTTTTATCCAATCCAAAAAGGTTTTATCTACATCGTTTATCTCTTCTTCCATATTTATTAAACGACTAATAGCAACCCAACTATGCGATTCAGATTTTATATCTTCTTCCCAGTTAGGATTTATGTTTGTTAATTCTTGTATATAATTATTCATAGCAACATTGTGACTCATATCGTTAAGATTCTTCCATGCTTCCCATTTTTGCCTAGCTTGTACTTGATACCAATTAGGCTTTGGGATATTACAAGATCCAACGGTAGCTTGTTTGTATAATGCATAGAATCTAAGAAGTTCATTGGAATTTAATTCCGATGCCAATGTTTGTAAATAACTTGCAGCTTTATTGAACGTTTCTTCAAGACACATTTTGAAAGTTTCCTCAATCTTTATTCACAATATTGTTTTACTTTAAAGTATGTTTTGTATGTTTTGTATGTTCTGTAACAATCAGTTTGGTATCCTCCAATATGTGATTTTGATCAAGCGCAGCTTTTAATACTACATTATCATAGAATTCTACGATTCCACAACCTGTGCTGACACCATCTTTACCAAATAATACTTGTGCTTTTTTCACTTTACCCAACTTTGTAAAGTATTCTTTAAGCTCAGAGGTACAAACTGTCCAAGGAATATTATGTACTTGGACAACATACCGACTAGCCATGACAATTTAAAGCCACTCAAGTCGCACGTTGTATACTTAATAAGTGAATAGTATGATCTTGCATTAAGTCGTATATGTTTATATCAGAGTCTGTGCCAAGTTCAGCCAGCGATATATGAGTACAAGTAAGATTCCATTTATTTAACAGATGTTCTATGGACCAATCCGCGCTTCGTTCCTGATAGCTACAAAGAAATTTTGCATTTGGATTTCTTTCCAATAAGAAAGCTATTGTAACAACTATATCCTCAAATACTGCCGGTTCGTAAAAACAATCAGATCCAAGGATTATGTCTAACGGTCCGATGGTAAATAAACTAGATAAAAATAATCCCCACGTAATACCGACAATTTGAACTTGAGAGAGAATACCATTTAATTCGCAACTTCTTTTTATGTGTTGGAGACTTCTAGGAAGACTAGCGGAATCACTTAAAGTTACGATAGCACCACATTTACTAGCTAAGATCCCAGGAAGAGCTGTACCTGAGCCAAGTTCTAGAACTCTCTTTCCAATAAGTTCTTCCTTGTGCTCCCAAAGAAACCAAGCTAATACAGGAGCGGATGGCCACGTATAAAAACTATAACTAGCCTGAAGTAACTGTAATAAAAACAAATGTATCACCAAAAATAATTACGCTCTCTCTTGTAGGTTAGAAAATTAAAAAACTGTCGGAATAAATAGTCACGGTCAAGGAATACCAATTTTGTTTCCTTTCTTGAAAAAATATAAATTGCGGATATAAAAAATATTTTCAAAACATGTATATTACCAAACACTACGTAATACTGGTAACACATATGCAAGTAAGATTAACAACCACTATCAAATACATATGTATGTATATATATATATATATTCTGTTTATGATATAAAATACAAATAAAGATTATATTACCTCTGGGATATAAATTTCTAACGTGTCGTTGCACTGCACGTTATCTTGAGTTTTACGAGAGGTGAACAAAAACTTTTTCACTTGCTCGGAAACAATTCCATCGGACATTAGGCTCTCTGTGGGAGGACTGGTATCGTGTGAAATACTTTCTTCTAAACCTGGCATGACTAATTTTTAAATCATTTGACCTAATACTTTTCTCACTCTGACCCGAATTATCAAGTATGCAATAGAAACCATGAACTTAAATTTTCATCGTCAACAAATCAAATCTAAGAGGCAAATATAATCACTATTTTGTCCAGAGTTGTCGTCGTACACATCACTGTAGATAATGCAAACATATAGGCAATATTTAAATTTCTAAATAGCGGGAACCAACTTACGAAATATTTTCCTTACTTATGTATTCGAGATATACCTATGTATGTACTGATATATTTAGACGTACAAACGTAATGCTTTCTGATTTATTTGTTTACAGTCTTATAATTCTCTCTTTAATATGTATGTATCGTATAATATTATCCATAGCTTTAAATGTATATTTTGTATCTAATGCGAGAGAAAAATAATTAAATATCTTTTATCGTCGATGTTAATTTTGTATAAAATGAAATGAACATAACTCATCAAATACATAGTTTATTAAAATATTTTCAGACACTACTTTAATTAAGAAAATGTATCATTGTTACCATATACGTACGTTCAAACGAGTTTATCTTAGCATTGAATTATTATTTATTTTTTTATTATTTGTTATGGGAATTACTTGAAATTTGACGTTTCGATATAATAATCTTTGGTAGAGAGACAAGATTCTTTAACATAATTTTGCAATTAAAGAATATTTTAAATCGACATTCCGTACAACATAGCAACATAAATCAAGTATTAAGATTATATTATACAAATCGATAAGGTTTTAAACATCCAATCTACTCTTTTTATAATACCCGTGTTGCCATTAATAAATATGAATAGGATGGAGAAATTAACAACGTATAACGTTCTTTTAGTGCATTCGTATTATTATTTTGTGCATTAAACTCGTAGTTTAAAATAGTAATAGGCATTCGGAACTATTTTTCAAGTTTATATTTAGTCCGAAAAAAGTTATACCGAGTAATCAATCTATAAATTTTCAAAGTGCTTTGATTTAAAAGAATATATAATAAAAATGCAATATTATTGTAACAATTATATTGCTTAGTGACACTTATACGATACTGTATGGTAGTTGTCTTGATTAAACATGGAGGAGGCTGGTAACGAGAAGTTCCTATCAAGAAGGCGTTCTGCTGCCCTTAAAGCTTTTAAAGTGAAAGATGAACGAGTAGCAACATTTAAAAAAGTACGTACGTAGTTTTTAATATATTCCAAGTAATCGGAATCGTTCGATAACAATCGCTATTCAAAATTTTTGCATATTTCCCGGCATTATTCCTGAAATTGATATGTTGTAAACAACTCGTATGGAAGCACTACATTGTTTTTTTCTAGGTAGCAGCGATTTTACAAAAATCTGAAACCGACAGAACCGCAGAGGAAACGGGGATTCTTCTTTCCTGCAGTGACGTAGTGAAAGAGGTTAATTTAAGGTATAGCCATTTTGAAAACCATTGATTGTACATTTATGAACAAACAAATTTATTTGAAGCATTGCTACCGTACTATAAACCGTCGATTACTATCGTTAATAATTACACGTTTTGGATATAGGTTTTAGCAATAAATTCCTTATTGAGTAATGAGAAAAATTTTGTTCATTGATTTATCAGACAACAGAAAAGACACAGAGTAAAAGCAAGATTGGAAGAGGTCGAAGATGCGCCAGAAATTTTGGAAGAAAAGTGTATGCGATTAGCAGCTGCGATTAGCAGAGCGACATCGCTAGCTGTTTATACTGGTGCAGGCATTAGTACAGCTGCTTCTATTCCAGATTATAGAGGAACTAACGGTGTTTGGACTCGTTTACAACAAGGAAAAGATATCGGGTAATGTCAAAATTGTTTACAATCGTATATAACTTATCGGTCGTTATTATTATCGCTAGATTTCTAAATTCCTTCGCTATGTATTTCCAGAAATCATGATCTAAGTCAAGCGGAACCAACAGTGACTCATATGGCTCTGTATGCTTTATACAAGGCACGAGTTTTAAAACACGTAGTTTCCCAGAATTGCGATGGACTTCATTTACGCAGTGGGATACCTCGCACATTTTTATCCGAGGTTCATGGGAATATGTACGTGGAAGTTTGTAGAGTGTGTAAACCATTTAGAGAATATTGGAGATTGTTCGACGTTACGGAGAAAACTGCACGATATTCTCACGGTACTGGTAGATTGTGTCACAGATGTAATTCTGTTTTGCAAGATTCAATTGTTCATTTTGGTGAAAGAGGCAATCTTCCGTGGCCGATAAATTGGAATGGCGCTACGAGAGCAGCAAAACAGGCAGACGTTATATTATGTTTGGGTTCTAGTTTGAAAGTTTTAAAAAAGTATCCGTGGTTGTGGCAAATGGATAGGCCGATTCATAAACGTCCGTCACTATACATTGTAAATTTACAGTGGACTCCGAAAGATGAGAACGCGGTCTTGAAAGTAAATGGAAAATGCGACGAAGTCATGAAAAGGGTTATGACTCATCTCGGGTTGGAAATACCACTGTATAATCGTGCCAAGGATCCAATATTTTTTCATGCTATACAGCTCGGAAATAATGAACAGTATACGATGAGTCAACCGTGTTTAGAAGAGCCGTGTAATATCGATTGCAAGGAGTTGAGTAAAATCAGTGGTGATTTTTGCAAAGATATTTCTCCCCAAATAAAAGAGGAAGAGGAAGAAGATTGCATCTCGCCCAAAATAATAACTGAATCAATGTCCGCTTATCCAGCGCCATTTTTTACAGCATTACCATTTCTGTCCATGGGTTTGCCATTTCCACCAATGTATATGTGCCCCCAATTAACACCATTTTTCTATTATCCGTTTATACAAATACCAAGTATGACCATGGACATACAGAAACCCAAGCCAACTTGTACTTTTTGTATGGAAAACGAAGGTTCCCTCACTTGTCTGTATTACCAACGAGAAACGGACATTTCCTTAATAGGAGCCGAAAGCAAACAAATGAAAGACGCAAAGACATTAGTAATTCATACGGATACACCGATCGCACCTCCTAAAAATCCTGGGTGGTTTGGCAAAGGGTATCGTAAAGGCATGAAAAAGAAGCGGTAGCATTTACTCTCTAATATATGGTATATGACTTTCTCTGTTATTATGTGAATGTATAACATATAGTATATAATATTGTACGTAAATGCCTCCATATCATGATGAAATATGTGTACACAATTTGCGAATGTATAGCGACTTAATTCCAGTATCCAAAATTTTAATAATCAAATTAAATTATGACAATAGTTGTTAAGCTTTAAAGTATAGACAGTCTATAATCAATGAAACTTCCAAAACGTTTATTTTCTAGTAAACCGATTCGTTCAATGAATATTTATGTCCGATAAGTTTTATATAAAAATTGTTCATTTATAAATTTTAATATTGATTTTCTATGAAGTATGCTTAATTCGAAGTTATTGTATTGTTATCGTATAAGTCAATTATGTTGTGATTTTTAATTATAAGGTTTTATTTAAGCAGATAAGTGTTGTGCAGATCACGGTAAATTCCTAGTGACCAAAGTGATAATTTTTTAATACGTTTTATTTGTTTTATTAATTGCTTTATATTCGCAGTGGCGGATAAAATGGAGGGAAACTAGAGAGACTAGTGCCTCCCCCCTTTCTATTGATCAACAAACAAATGTACTATCTAAATTTTAAAGCAATTTCTTTGTTCGTTAACAAATGTTGAACAATCATCGAAATTTTGATATTTCTATTTATAATTTCTTTTTAATTATTTCGTGATTTTTTTATTAGTCTCCCCCCTTGAGTTTCTCTAGATCCACCACTGTATATATTTGTATAGTTGAATGTATAACATCTTTTTTTTTTTCTTTTAAAATTGTTTTTATAAGTATTGCATGCATAAAGCTTCCCAGATTATTTCACTGTATTAATTTATCATTCCAATTTTGTAAACATGAAGTAAGTAAACATACAACCAAATTAATTATATGAACATTGATGGACTGTTTATAACCGATCTCAAACCGAGGTTATATTAATTATTATTATATGTTGGTAACATAGAATAAAGTAAAAAACTTTCATATATAAATTGATATCGATTTTCTATTTATCTACGAGGGGAGTCGAGAGAGAAAGACTCGCGTTTACTTTCTTTCTCGATTCACCGAAGATGTCCAAAGCGAGCGTGGCATTTCGGACAACTTTGAGGGGCGAAGAAAGAACGCAAATATGAGCCTTTCCTTCTCGATCTTGAACAGCTGAAGTCAAGTAATAAATATAGGCCCGCAGCCCGCTTGTTCTTGACTCACGATAGTAGTAGTAGTAGTAGTAGTAGTAGTAAGTAGGCTATAATTTGCAGCTTATTCGTCAATTTTTCCGTACAAACTTGTTCCGTACAAACGTAGCCTATGTTACCAGTGTCGCCAGATTTGTCATAATTGAGTGCATCAACGGCGACACTAGTAACGACGAATTTCCTTAGCGTTTAACGGAATGGTGGAGGGAAGCCGACATATCCTACCTCACGAGCCACATGTTACGCGTGGTCAGCACTTCGCGAAACTTCGGGAAATCGATAAAGAACGTGAATGGGAGCCTTTCTTTCATGGGCTTGAACAGCTGAAGTCCGTCCTCGTGTCGATTACATACAATTTCGAATCTCGACTGCCCAGGCATTTTTATATAAGACCCCCTGATCACGTGTTAACTATTGAAAAAAAAGAAATTATTTTTATCATTCCTATGAACGAGCATATGTATACATATTACATTGAGTATAAACAGCTGATTAAATTTATACTGATCTTTGCAAACCAGAATTCTCGACCCTGAATGGAACGAGTAATTATTCGGAGTTATTTTTCTTGTTCAGTAAGAGTTGTTCGTGTTAGAGATAGTTAAACGTCGCCCGCTAATACAACGTGCGACACTCGCGTTGGGCCGGGGGAACTCGCTCTCTCTTGCAATGGCCGGCGTGCTGTTTGGACATGCGACAAGAAATAGCGTGTAACAATTTATTACGTGTAATCATTGTACGTAGACAAATACAACAGTTCGTAACACGAAAAATATGGTTTTATTCGTGTTGAAAGAGATCAGAGTGGTCTCTTTTAACAGCTGTCCTGAACTCGGCTCAGCTTCAACTGAAATTTATCGTCTCTTTCCTCGGTTTATCTTGGTTGATGGTTGAGGGATGCGCCAGGGGGAGCCACTCGCTGCTGCTGATTGGCACAGAGCCCGGCAATACGCTTGCTTTTGAATAAATCCTGTAAAAATTGCACGGTTTATCAAATAAAACTATGAAAACTATTTTCAAACGATTTATTTCAGAAATTTTAAAAAATTCCTTACCGAAAATATAATTTATAGCCAGAAATATTCGCATGAAGATTCGGGGAAACATTTTTGGCCACGCATTACATTTTCGGTAAGGAATTATTTTCTCGAAAATGAGTAGGAATTCGGAGGTATGTCTATTGACAAAAAATGATTGCAATTGACCCCCGCAATTGAAAATAATTTTTCCAGAATGATTTGAAACTTTTCGATTTTGCCGAAGAATTTCAGCACCTACTTGAATTTTTTTCTATGTATATTCACCAAAAATAATTGTAATTTAGCTCGGCAACGATTATGGTACCTGTGAGTCGAATACCTGACGACTAAGAGAATAGATCCTTAGCGTACTAGTGATATTCTCCGAAGCCTTAACGAAGTACACTCACACGTTATCGGCGACAAGTTCTCTCTTCCAGATTTGGCATAATTGAAGTTAGATGCTAAACTATCGTTACATCTTTCTCTAAGCAGAAAGTTACGTCTTTTATGATATCTACTCTTTGCTCAAAATTATGCTTTGAGGTATGCATATCATATTCTTGGTTAAGTATTTTATCTTTTAGGTTAGATTTCTCGAAATGCGATGTAAATAAAAATTAATAAATGAATTTAAGTTTAATAGGATTGTAAAGAAGCGTATAAAGTTTTGAACAAAGTGGTTGAATTTTGGAAATAATGTCTGGAAAGCATGGTAGAGATTTGGCATTGTCAATGTTACGAACATTACCAAGAGTGTGTTTAAGTAACATTCGAGATAATCCTGGTTCAAGAAAACCTGTGAGTCTTACTTTAACAATAGCATGTATTTTGATCGAACGAACAACAAATTGATTCGCACGAATGAAAAGTAAATTCAAGTATCGATAAAATTATATTTGTATTATATAATATGATATTATTTGAATCGATTTCAATTGGTTTGTAATAATTACTTTTTAATATCATACATTTCTAACAGAAACATCGCGGTCGGGCACAACACGGTGGAGATAAACACGGAGCTGGAAATAAAGGGTCTGGTCAGAGGCAAAATTATATGCGACCTGGATACGAAACTGGAAGTACTCCATTTTATCTCAGATTTGGATGCGAGCCATATTATAAAGGGCATCAGTAAGTTTTATATAAATTAATGGTTTACTTGCTATAGAAATAATACGATGTCGGTGTTATTATGTTTAATATTAGTGTTAATAAAATATGTTTGTGCATATTACAGTTTAAGAAGAGAATATCCACCATTATCTTTAAACACGCTACAATTGTATATTGATACAAATAGGATAGATCCAACTAAACCTATTGATCTTATATCTATAATCAACACAGGATTGTATAACTTTAACATACAATTCAAGCATGCAGGTGTTCATCTGACAGATTCGGTATCAGATTTTATTTTATAGTATGAAAAAATTATATACAGTAATGTCGACCGTATCCGTGGGTAATACCTATTAAGATCTTATCGCGATTACGTGAAATGTTTACTCTCTCAGTCGCTTATACTTAGTACGCTACGTTATCGTGAAAAGTTTTCAGGGATGATGGAATTATAAAAATGATAAAATTCTTTTTTATTAGTCCATGCGTATACGGCGGCATCACTGTATAATATTTTTTGCATAAGAAGCAATTTAACTCGTTCGATATCATTTTCAAGGGCGCTGATTTGTTCAAAGCTAAAGTAAATATAGAAGTCCAGTGGGTCAGCGAGCCTGTAATAGCAGCAATTGAAAAAAATGGTGGTACTATTACAACCGCATATTACGACACTCACTCCTTATTCGCGTTACACGATGTAGATAAATTCTTTCGCAGAGGTGAATCTTTTGCTCTTTTGCTGCACAAAAGTTAAATAATATCAGAATGTCGTACTTAAAACATTTTGTATTATTCAGGGGTGGCGATACCACGCAGAATGTTACCTCCAACAGATTGCTTAGAATATTATTCGAGCGCAGCAACAAGAGGATATTTAGCAAATCCTGAGGAGGTTTCTCGGGAACGACTAGTTTTATCTCAAAAATATGGTTATGTACTTCCGAAGATCGAGGATGATCCAAATTATGCGATGCTTACCCAACGTAAAGATCCTAGACAATTATTTTATGGACTCGAACCTGGTTGGGTCGTTAGTCTTAAGGACAAAGTAATTCTTAAGCCTAAAGATAATTATCTTAAAGAATATTACACAAGTTGAAATGTTTCTTTGTATCGTGCTTGTTCGATAGACAAATAAATAATTTACCGAAAGAAAATAATGTATAAAATTGAACAGTAGAATATTGACATAGATATTACTTTAACGCTAACTACTACTGGTAAATTTTATCAAACCGGAACAAAAATGTAGGTTCAAGAGTTAATATATGTAAAAAAGACGATTAAAATGTAATCTTTGTGATATACATTACGTCGATATAGCTAATACAATTGTAAATGAAAAAAATTTATGGTCAACGGGACTTGATCCCGTGACCTCGAATGTACGATGAATTGTTTTCCTTAATCATTTGTACCGCGATTAGTTCGATGAAACGAATTAATATTCATACGGTACTTCATATATAATACATAGCAACACGGACCTACATAACCTACCAACCCAGAAAAGTAGATTAAAATTCAATAAGTTAGGTGCTTCTCTTGTCAGACGTAAACATCTCGGATTCAACGCGATAGTTTTCGTGTTATATAAACGTAATATACATAACAAAAAGTATGAATGCGTATTGAATAAATTGAATCGCGCACCTTTTTTCGTTCCCGTTTAAAAAAGATTATCTAACTCGATACCCGTTTGTGTTTAACTTTTTTTTTAAATATTCTTTGGCCAACATTTCGCAATCTTACGTGAAAGTCCAAGTTTAAGGTGAACACAACCTAAACATTTGACATTTCTGACGCGAATAGAAACGTATGGTCGCGAGTCAGTCGGTTTTCCAGTTATCTTGCTACCGGCAGTCACGCGATGAAGTAGTCTAAACTCATTCTTCTTCCGTGACAGATTTGTCTGTCGGTCTACTTAAATAGTTTTAACGCTTTTCGATTTGTGACAACGATTTAAACATGGCATTTCGCGTCGAGCCCGAGAAGAATTATGGATTCATATTGAAAAGTTTAGTTGCTGGTGGTAAGTTAAAATATTATTGCTTTTTATTTAATTACCGCGTAATAAGCTTCGGAAAGATAATATGTTCTATAAAACTGTTTAATAATTGTTAAATATTTCAATAAAATATTGTATATAATTTGTAGGTGTAGCTGGAATGTGCTCAAAAACAACAGTGGCCCCGTTAGATAGGATAAAAATATTGTTACAAGCGCACAACAGACACTATAAACATTTAGGTAAGGATGCTACTATTGCGCATAATTATTGAAAACTATATGAAATATAACTCTTGACACTAATTCATTATATAAGGTGTTCTTTCCGGATTAAGACAGATTGTGCATCACGAACGATTTCTTGCCCTCTACAAGGGAAACTTTGCCCAAATGATTAGAATCTTTCCATACGCCGCAACGCAATTTACTACATTCGAATTATACAAGAAGGTAATTATCAATTACTCTTTCCGTCCTACGATAAAATACTTTAAAAAGTAATACCGAGTTTCTTCTGGGTAAAGTGGTTCCACAGAGTGAAGTAACCGTTGTTAATATAAAGACTTGCTCATAATTTAAAGGTGAGCCTTAACCATATAGATTCGCTTGTGAATTTATGTGCGAGTGTGTATATATATATGTTTATACGTACGCGCACGCATATATATTTACAAAAATGTAAAAAAACGTATACTAAATATAGAAGTATAAGAGTACAGAGATCATGGTTAAACAAGATAAACGAAACACGTTTGCGTTATAAAAAGAACGAAGAATTAAGTTATGTTTAATTTTTATCAGTATCTAGGAGGCTTATTTGGGAAGTACACACATATAGATAAATTTTTGGCTGGATCTGCGGCTGGTGTTACAGCGGTTACATTAACATATCCATTAGACACAATTAGGGCTAGGCTTGCTTTTCAAGTTACCGGGGAACATATTTATGAAGGAATTATGCATGCCAGCATCACAATTTTCAAGGAGGTAATTTGTATTAATCTACATTTTAACAAGCATTATTCAAAAAAGTAATTCATATTCAATACAGAATTTAATATTTAAGTATAGAGTGCAGAATGCAATCAGAATTTAGACTTTGAACGTCTCCTGTCAAAGATAAGGAAAGTTTGATAAATTGTAAATATATCAATAACTTGATGATATTTTTTAGTTTTACTATTATACATTTACAATGGAACGGACAATTCAAAGAGACCTTTTAAAAGTTTGTTTTTTACTCTTCTAGGAAGGTGGTGTAAGAGGATTCTACAAAGGATTCTGGCCAACTATTTTTGGTATGATTCCATATGCAGGATTTTCGTTTTATTCGTTCGAGCAGCTTAAATATTTATGCATGAAATATGGACCAAATATTTTTTGTGAAAAATGCGACAATAATACAGGTACGACAAGCACTAAATTTTCATGAGAAAAACATTAATATTCATTGTAATAAATATATAAATTTATATAAACTTTCTTTTATAAAACAGTAAATATTTCAACGAACACATAATTATACAAATAATTATGATTCTTGGGTTGTCGATTAAAAAAGAAAAGATTATAATACATAATGACATTATATTCTATTAAATATATTCTTCATATAATACTGAACGAATATATATATACGTATACCCTATAGGTGGTTTAGTTTTGAGTATACCAGCAAAATTATTGTGCGGAGGTATTGCAGGTGCTATTGCTCAAAGTTTTTCTTATCCGTTAGATGTTACTAGAAGACGTATGCAATTAGCTATAATGCATCCGACTACACAAAAATATAGGTAACTATGTCTACAAATTTCAAACGTAAACGATTATTCACCCCTATCGAATAATTTATCGTGTAATATTACTGCATTATAATTTCTTTCTAGCGCTGGTATGTTAGAAACTATAAAACTAATATATCTAGAGAATGGTATTATAAAAGGTTTGTATCGTGGAATGAGCATTAATTATTTACGAGCTATTCCTATGGTGTCTGTTAGTTTTACAATGTATGAAATTATGAAACAAATACTTAATTTGGATACAGGAATGAAAGTGTAAATTTGTTTTATAATGCGATAGGTAATTTTGATATTCAAATTTCACCTACAAAAAAGTACAAAGCGCATACAGTTTAATCAAATACAAATAATGTCCAATATTTTTTTAACAATTACTACTAAATCCTAGTGATATTGTATTAGTTTTATATTATAATGCAGTAAAGTTGTAACAAATGTTTAAATCTGATCTAAAATTATTAGGGACGACTTCAACTAAAACGAATAATTACGATTAAATGATAAATATCCAATGTACGCAGACATTTATTTTTTTATGTATACAGCTCAGATGTTGACATATGGTTTAATGTTCACGTCGAGTAAAAAGTTGTATTATTTTTGTGAATAGGCAGTTCGTTTAATAATAATTCGCATATACGTAACTGAAGAAATTTTTAATAACAATACGTAGAAAATGCAATCAAACATTACTGTACTAAAAAACGGAGGGTAAAACAAATAACTGTAATATAATTTGTATATTTCTATTGATAACGTGGTAGGATTCGATCCGACAATTTAAATTCTAGATAGGAATTAATTTATTATAGAAACTGTATCATATTGTATAAGAAACAATATACTTGGTGCGGATATTCCAGAGGAATGCATGTAACAGTAATTGTATTTAAAACGCGGTAATTTCAGAATTATAGAAAATTTATAAATAAAATATTTTTTCTCAATTATCGTACCCTATTTTTGATCCATTAAACATTTTCTTATTGATTAAAAATACCAAAGAAAAGACGAGGAAATTATTTTAATAATCATAAAAGCTATAGCGTATGTAAATTTGTAAACTCAAGTGTTTCTCATTTCTGTATCTGTGGAATACTTGCATAATAACCAACAGGTTGCAATAAATAATTTTTCTCGTTGATATTTCCAATTTGATTTTTGTTTTTTTGTCAATTATTTCTTAATAAACGTTTATTTTTGTACATAAAAATTGACCTATTTCTATGAGAACTTACTTTTAAAGTCTTTATGTTAGAATAAATGTAAATAATTATTTGCTCATTGTATCCCTTGCGTTACCGAAATTCAGTGTAAAAATGATGTAAGACCTTCTAAATATGATAACATCTCTTTATTTCTCTAGCTTTGTTTATAACGAAGCGACATAATATCAGTTCATGGCGCACTGTTTTCCTTGCTTCAGCATTATCTGTTTAAATATAGATCTTGCAATCCTGTTTAGTGTTTGTAACTTAATATTTTGAAGATATCCAAAGTCTAAAAACAATGAAGTATACTGAAAGTTAAAAACCGAATACACACACATAATTCACAGTTGCCCAAAGCATTCGTTTAGGCTAATATAAAAACGTTGTAAAAGATATAGTAAAGCGTTATCTGAAATTTATGTGTACAAAATATAATAAGCATATAGTGTAGAATAATTATATACAGGTATAAATCGATCGTATTTCCAGAAATTTATATACACAACATAAAATATGTTGAGACATATTGATATATAAGTTCTGAATTACGTTTATGCATGTGCATTGGTGATCAATCGGCTCGTTATAAAAGCATGTTTTATTTGATTTACTTTAATTCAAAGAGTATGATAATTTCATAATAACCTGCATATGCAGGCACATAAAAATTTGATGTCGATTGCTGAAACTGGATCGGAACAAGAAAAACAGATGAAAATTTGATAAATAAAAAATAATTAGCTTACAACGTTTTGTAGCAAATTTAACAATAAATTTGTCTGCGATATTGAAATTTATTCATCGTATGAAATACTTTAAGAAGAGAGAATAAATAGAGTGAATACAAAATTAGCTATACAAGTTCTACGATCTATTACTGATTTTCATGTAAGGCTTATTTCTAATTAACTCATCTGCTTCTATATTGTAGTACTACAATCTTCTTTTCATTCTATGTAGGAAATTTTATTTTTAGTTTTTATAATCCATTGAATGTACTTGATACGTGATACAAAATAAAAAAAACAAAAAAATGCTCGGCCCTGCATGACGCAGAAGGGGTTGCTGTATCCACAATATGGTTCTGTGCTATTTTCTTTTAGATTTACAGTCTTAGTAAATTGCTATAGTGTGCATCTATACATTTCATTTTTTCACCTTATTAATTCTACTGTATCGTTTTGCTTTCATTATGCATATGCTCAAATTATTTGCTTATTTCTATGAACATATGTATTCTGTGAATTCATCCGATGTTCATGTATACAATATGTTTGTGTACTGACGAATATGAATGATTTGACACAACACATTAAGTTTCTTTGACTTGCATTACACATGTTTATTTATCAAAAGCATCATTTTATATCTATTAATTAGTAAAAAGGTCATCGGTAGGATTATGAGCAATCAATTTTCAATTTAATGATCGTGAATGCATGAATTCTCATTCAGTATAAAGAGTGTGTGTGTGTGTGTGTGTGTGTGGCATGCGCGCGTGCGCGGGTGTATCGCTTAGAAAGTTTTGATAGGATCAATGCAAAAGTTTTGCTCTTTCTTTAAAATTCACAAGATGATTGTGTGCTTAAATTTGTATAAAAGATTTAGAAACTACATCTTTTCGAGTTGGTTGGAAATAAAATAATTTCAAAAGTAAAATAAATACAGAATGAACACAATTGACCAACTTTTAGGTGTCAAATTTACTGTTGCATCAACCCTCTTTATATTTCCTTGAGAAGAGAACATTTCATGCTCCATTCGTATTAATAATTATATGTGACACTCTCTTAAATATAAACTATGATCGTTTTTGGTATACTCGTTGAAACCTTAGACAACATTAACAACATTAATATTTAAACAATTAATATTTGTTCAAGGTTTCAAAACAAATACCATGCGCATACTTTTATTTGCTCTACTTATTGCGTTCAATCCATGTATTATGTTCGTTTCTTTATCTTTTGATAATAAAAATACAAGCAGTAGAATGAAAGTTGTAGAACTCAGTGTTATACGTGAATTTTTAATCGGTACGTGTGTACATTATTATTTGTTTCTTCTTTTTATGTATACAATTAATGTTGTGTCTAGATGTATGGTGTTGGACACACGTCAAATACGCGGATGTGTGTTTCGTCTCTCTGCGAAACACCACAAAGTGAATGATGATATAATACTTGAGACAATAATATTTTGTGTAAGGATAGCTGGAACCTCACACTTTTATTGATGTTCTATCCATAAATTATATTCAGGGGCATTGTTATAAAGCCTGAATCATTTCCATACCCCTACCTTAATAGTTAAATCTGGGGGTTTGACTCTTTACAAGAAATAGTCTGGTGTCCGCCTAGTAACATGTGGCTCTCCACGCCTCGGAGCTGGATCAAATTGAAGGCTGAAAAATAAAGAATAGGAAACGAATTAAGATTATAACATTTAATTATTTCGGACGTGCTACGTTTCATAAATTTGTTTAAAACATACAATGAATATTTTAAAGCATCGTCTAATTCCATGATAGCAGCCTGATTTCCACAACGATAGCAATAATTCGGCGCTGAGAAAATAGTTACAACGTTACGATCATGACACCTGTAACAATAATTACGCGCTTCTCAGATAAAATTATATACAACTACGTATGGATATTACTACACAATACAATAATAGATAATAATTAAATACTGATAGAAAGGAAATTTATAAATGGACAATTTTAATAAATATACCAATTGTAGCCCTCCATAACTAATTGATGTGCTCGTGATACTAATGTCAGGCCATTAGAATGATTAAAAGTTTCAGAAATATCTTGTCCAAAAGTATATCCGGCCCCACGAGGAGAAATACCCCACCCTCCTCTATCATCCGGGTCTGACCATAAAAGGTCACACATTGGACCCTTAAAAAATGCAGCCACACGTTATTTTATATTTGTTAGCTTTACATTTAAAACTTAAGAGCGCAAGCACAAGCACCAACCTCATGTGGTACTTCTTGAAGACGATCTAAGCCACGTATATGATCTAATGTATCAATCGATGGAGATAAACCACCATGTAAACAAAATATTTGACCGTCCACAAGCGCAGTCAATGGTAAATAATCAAAAAGGTCCGTAAAAAATTTCCACACATTGGCATTGCCGTATTTACGTAAACATTCATCGTAAAATCCATATACCTGTGTGATTTGTCTGGATTCATGATTACCTCGTAAAATTGTTATTCTTTCTCTATATCTGACCTATATAGACGAAGTTATTTTGTTAACCAACATTAGAATACAATAATAAATATCCATATCCGTAATTATATTCGACCAATTATCTTTGTTTACATTACTATAATTTTATACGATATACTCGTTTGTATGTAATAATCTTACCTTAAGCGCAACGAGCAAAGTAACAGTTTCAACCGAATAATAACCACGATCTACATAGTCACCCATAAAAAGATAATTTGTATCTGGAGATTTGCCACCTATTCTGAACAATTCCATCAAATCATGGAACTGTCCATGTACATCTCCACATACTGTTACTGGACATTTTACTTCTTGTACGTTAGACTCTTTAGTTAAGATTTCTTTCGCCTACAAAAATACATTCAATCTCATAATATTTGATGTTGTAAATATAACATGTCTTTAACTTAACTCGACAAGAATATTTATGAAAATTTGTAAAACAATGTAAAAAACCCCTGCGACAGATTTACCAATAGATATTATTTAAACAAGGAAATAGAATTTATTTAATAAACAAACTAATATACAATCATATTTCAATATTGAGCATTATGCTATTCACAGAAATACCTTCAAAAATACTAAAAAGTATTTGATTATTTTTTACAGATAATATATTCCACAATATATCAGTGATCATTATTTCAATGATTTATTACATACTTTTACAAAAAATTTCTAATAAAATAGATTATACGCATGTATAATGCAAACTTCTAATTAAATATAAATCAATTTGTTGCTATTGGTAATGTTAACAAAAATAATTAAGTTAAGTAATAGTATCTGCATAATACAGGATTATATTAATAAAACTTATAATTATCAATGCTGTGTTTGATATCTAAATTTTAAATAGATCGTTCGGATCAATAAGTATTTACAAATGTGTAGATAATTTAAATATTTATATCTGTATCGATTGTAATAATTGGTTCCTTCTCATTTTACAAACAAATCCTTCTCTATTTAATTTGAATTATTAATTTTATATATTCAAAAAGAAACAATTTGAAGCAACGATTGATATAAAATTAAAAAAACACATCGAAGCAGAAACTTATATTGAAATATAAAATATCAGTACTGTACCGATATTTTCTTAATACATCTAGATAACTTACAGACACAAAGGTATTAAAAATACAGATTTACAATCTATTTCTTTTATATGATCCGTATCTGTACGATAAATTTATTATAACTTTGAACAAAATGTTAGTCCGTATTATATATAAAAACTGTAAACTGACAAAACTGTTCAAAGGTGAATTCTGTTCTAGAAATCAAAGGTTCCTGTTATTTATGATTAATGTCACCAGTGTTTATAAAGTTTATGTACATTGTATTTATAATCATATACTTGTACCATTACAACTATATTATGTATACTATGAATACATTTTAAGAAGTTACATAAATGTTATATCGGGCAGATGAAAAGCAGAGAAATAGCAGTTTAAACGTCGGTTTTGCGCATTTTGTAACAGAAATTGAAAGTTTCAGTATCATTTATCCGAGAAATAGACAATATCGAAACAATTTTTAGTTCCAAGTCTTTACGTGAAAACATTGAAACGAAAAAACGATCAACGTATAATTTCTATGCCGAAATAAATCCTATCCGAAAAATAAGATAAGTAGAATTGTCGGTTAATTCGACGAACCAGTAAATTTTACAAGCACCGAACAAGTTGCAGTGGGACTTCCAATATCAGCGAATACTATTATTCGAGCGTCCGAACATGATCAAAACGCGAATATTCATTAAAACCTGAAGTCCGATAAAATTGTTAAATGTATAAAATTAATGGTTAAAAGATGATGATCGGTAAATTTAAATTTATCACAATGTAATTTATAATGACACGTCAAGGGATATTCAGCGTTATCGTCAAGTACCACTAAATGATTGTAAAACAACAAATCGGACGTAATCGCGAAATGTGTTTAAAATGTTCAAGTTAAGTAAGCAGCCGCACAGAAATTAACGAGAAAATAATTAAAGGCGGATCGCCGCGTACCTTCTCACACAGAGTTTTCACTTGGCTTTCTGTTAGTTGTTGGCAGTCATTTAATTGTTCTATCCACTGGTCGAGCTCTTTCAACGACGCTTTTTCCTCCATCGTACGAATCTACGTAAAGTCCAGGAATATTCCGCGCTCTTAGCACGTGTAATAAAATTAAAGCGAGCCTGTCTCGTAAACTAAATCATTCGGTCTTACTGGAAAAGCTTAATACAAATATCTCGATCAAGCACACACTCACAAAATGGCCGATCGCGAGTACTAACGGTGACGTCATACTCAATTCATGCGTACTTCTCTACCTATGCTCGGATTACCATACTGACCAATCATCACTTGCATTTATTGCACATTGCCCAATGACGATCTGACTTTATTGTTGCCCGTGTGTCGTCAATGTGTATCCACTTTCCACTGTGCGATTCTGACTGCATCGTTTCAATAATGACGATTATATTTTTCTCGAAAACATGAGAATTTTCAAGTATTGTGTAAGTAAATGCGAAATGAAATATAAGAAAAAATACGAAAAATGTTTAAACGGAGAATGCTAGAGGCCTTAAAATTCAGACGTGAATTTAACGTGCTAGTTATTATACGCATTAAATTTCAAACTTCATAGCCATGACATTCGCGCGCGAATGTTGAAAGTTGAAACTTTTTTATAGTGTCAAAAGATTCAAAAAAAAACTAAATAGTTGACGGTATATGTTGCTTCTAAAACTATTCCATTATTCTTAAAATGAAATATAAATATGTGTATATGAGAATGGATCCCAGATGATTACTTTTTTTCCATTTTAAATTGATACTTATTTGTATGTTTCAAACAAATATCATCTTTCATTTTGATATTTATTATAATATATACAATACTTATGTTAATCATATAAAACCTACAATAAAAAATAACATTGAAATTGATTTAACAATATTACTGCAGTAGTCGAATAATATAACTTCGGAATGTAAAGTACTTAACGAATATGTATTTATATTATTTCAATATATTTTGTGTATACATCGATGAAACAAAATTACATTCAAAGATTTTAAATTATTTAATGAGAATATAACATCGTATGAAGTCATGATATTCATAGTTTGCTTATATAATAATACTTAATTTTACAGTGTTGCTAAAATTTAAAAGATTATGATAAATATTTCATAACGCGTATCGTGTATAGCAACCATGGGCAACATGGGATTTTATTACCCGTATGACCATTTGGGTCATCGATGGGGCTGTCTCGCTGTAACATGGCGCAATCTGTAGTCCATAACCAGCTTGGCGTATAGAAACCCAAATATTTAAATCAGAAATAGTTTAATTTTAGTGTCCTTGCAGTGTTTTATTATTCCTGTTCTATCGTTCGATGTAAAAACACTAAATTATACTTTTTTTAATTTAATTTTTGTTTTAATTTTCAATGGATACTTTTTTTTATTTAATAATTTTAATAAGACTATTAATAAAATGTAAAATGCAAACGGAAGGAATGAATTTTTGTTGAAAAGAACCTAATTATTTCAAACCTTTTATTAACAAGGCTGAAATATATTTTCTAACGTTTCCTTCGTTACTGAAAAATAATCTTTTAAAACAATACTAAGAGATAAATAATGAAGTAAATAGATACAGTTTACATAATTATCGTTACACACTGATCTAGTTTGTAGTATTTCATTGTTCATCTGCAAAGCGTCGCGTCTAATTGGATAAGCCATGGGAGCAACAATTTCATCTTTGTTCTATAATTTAGATCCGATGCGATAGGATTATGCTCTAAGTAAACAGTCTGTAATTTCTTATTGGTTGTTAAATTCTCTACGGTCGCCCAATCTTCGATTTCATTGTTATTTATCTGCAAAATACATTATATTGAAATAAAAATAGGATAAAAGTTTTGACAGCAAAATAAGACATCGTTCTTACCCAAAATTCCTCTAAACTTTCAAGATGGTCTATATTTTGAACCTTTTTTATTTTGTTATTTGCCAAATCCAATGTTGTTAGCCTTGGGCAATTTGATAGTCCTTCGATACATGTTATCCCATTTTCGGATAGATACAATTGATCCAGTTTTTGTAATTCTTCTAGATTTTCTATTTTTATAATGCGATTACTTTGTAAACTTAACAACTGAAGATTTTGTAAGTATCCTAAATTTTCAATCTTTGCGATTTTATTTTTACCAAGGAACAGACTTGTCAGATTTTCAAGACCGTCAAGATTCGTAATTTCTCGTATTTTATTGTCGCCTAACTCGAGAGTTGTAAGTTTTTTCAGGTGCGACACATTCTCGATACACTGAATTTTATTCGACGATACGAATAACTTCTGTAGGTTCAATAAATTCTCTAATCCCTCTATCTTTTTAATACGATTAAAAGATACATCTAAAATTCTAAAAATGCAATAATTCTATATTATTGTTCGGTAATATAAAAAATAGGATACAACGACAATTAGTTAAGAAACAAATAATTGTTATAAAAAGAAAGTAAAAGTCTTTTATATTATTTAAACTACATACTCCAAATTTATAAGGGTATTTAAATTTTCTATAGTAACAATCTGATTATCCCTTAATTCTAATTCAACCAAAGTCGTGAGGGTACTGAGATTTTCAATTTTCTTGATCAAGTTCCACGTAAAACACAATCTACGTATTTTCCTCAATGGTTCTAAATTTTCTAGTTTCGTTAATCTTGAATGATTGAAATCTAATTCCTAAAATATAAATAAATATAATTATATACAAGCATGCTCGACAAACGAAAAACAATTAGAATTAAAAGAATTAATAACGAAGACGAACTTCGTTATCGGGATCTATGATAAGAATTTTTTCTGGTTCTTCGTTTTCGTCATTCTCATTTTTCTCTTTAATTTCAGCCGAACTTTCATGTTTACTATTTTCTAAAACAACAAAAACAGTCTCGAATATAACTACGTATCGGTCTTTTTATTAATTATTACAATAAATATTCACTGTACCATTATTTGCCATTATTATTCAATACGATTAACAATAATTCTGAAAATTTAATTAATCGTTTCGACTAATCACTGCGTAGAAAATTTTTAGTTTCGTAGCTTTTTGAAATCTAATGTAAATTATGGAAGCCACTGCACTTGTAGTTTGAACAGTTCCCAATTTCATAAACTTTGCACCGCGTTATACTACAGCAAGTGTTACAATGTCCCGCATATATAAATTATTATATCCCGTAAATGTTAACTAAGATGTATAGTTCTTAAAACTTTACATCGTTTATTCTCGATCTCACACGTTTTACAATAAAGGGTAGTCCACGTAAAGTAGTTCTGAAATTTTTGCATCTAGAAACTTTAGGGTATTGTGGCAATGAAATAATAACATTATCGTGTTCGTAGTTCAACAAAAATTTTATTATCTTTGCGTTTGTATTCTATAGAAAACAAACAAGTTTATGGCTACGTTTACACGATCAACATTTACGCCAAAGTTATAACATCGATGTACGTCAGGAATATTAATTTTTGCCATCTAGGAACTTTGGATTCGGTAAAAATATGAGTCAGGTACTTGATCATTTATAACACACATTCGTAAATTTGAACCACATAAACGTACTCACAGTAACTGACTTAGAGTATGTTTACATTGTACGGATTACAGAGTTGTAATATTTATGTACACGTGGAACATTAATTCTTAATCTCTAAGAGAAGATCATTAACTCTGGTATTAATCTTCACTTTCGGATAGACGTCTTAGTTTATACTCCAGCTAACGTGTTTTTTCCCTAGAATTAATCTTCTTCGAAGTAAGTACATCCATTTGTAAGGTATAAATGTATTCGATAACGTAGCAAAGTAATTTCATTAAACGTTAAGAATTTTGTACAGGTAATATCATAGCTAATTCTACTACGAACTATATCGAGCGAGAGACAGAAAAAGTTGTGTGTCCGATTTTTCATTGGATAGACGGAGACACACAAATATTACATATCTTTCTATCAAGCGTAAAATCAGACTCTCACTAGAACTTACTAGAGTTAACTATGTTACTGGTACAAAGTCCAGTAATTTCGGTGAAAATTATTTTTAACATTACTCGTACCAAAATCTTAGGATACATTTAATGAAAAAGCTAGGAAAATAAATACAAAAATTTCTAAATAATATAACATCTAATCTAGGGGAAAATGTTAAGAAACGATATTTAAAATTATTAGCAATATTTGTCGCTGTATTTCTGAAGAAAGAAATAATCGGAAAGAGATAATGAAATTTATAATCTTAATAGGAGAAAATGTGTACGAAATATGATAAAAATAAAAATTTAAAAGAAAAAGAAATTTAACAATTTCGCGTACATGTTTCATCAATGAGTATTACCGTTTATGTATCATTGTCGCGTCCGTGACTTGGATTAGTAGCCAGTCTAGTGAAGATGGCTGAAAACAATGGCACTGGTTATTGAGCTAACTTTGCGTTCTCCTGATACTTGTCAACAAAGAAGTTATCATTAATTAAAAAGTAACCGAAGCACACATCATAGTCACACGTAAGTACGGTTTCCCTTCTTTTATTCTTATCGATAAAAATTTTATTCTTCTCATTTAATATCCTTGGCATTTAGCGCTGTGCAATATAGTGACCGTGCTTTTCGTGTTTTACTGCTGTCATCTAGACTCTGATTAGAGAGAACATTTCGAACTTATTTTAACGTGTTCGAAAAGTGCTTCCTACAATCTTCGTTCTATATACATGTGTTTTTCTAAATCACGATATCTTACAAATGTTTATGCATTTTTGCAATGTAGTGTCTCGCAAATTTTAAAGGAAATTATGCTGTAATTTACCTACAAAATTTTTTATTTTTATAAATAAATGATATTCTTTGATCCGTAGTTATTGTATTCGATATAAAAAATTTATGTTCAGATGATATTAATAACGTTTTCACGATGTGTGGTTTCGTATAAAATATATTTTTAATTGTTATATGGCAGAATGTAAAGTTTTGCAATTTGTTCGAATTGATAATTGTATGGATTATAATTTTTCATTGGGAATATTACATTGGGTCAGTCATTATTTTCTGTACAAATTTTTGAATTTTTTACTTTTGCATACATCTATAAAAAATACTAGATGTAAGTATAAAATAAAAAATAAATAAAAATATTATTTACAATATATTTCTTACACGAAGATGAATAGATTTATAAAATTAATAAAGTATTTCTATTAAAATCAATATAATGCTCGAGTTAAATTAAAAATTAAATTTAGGCCAAAGTAAAGGAAATATTTGTATAAACTAAACTAGTGTTATTTAAACTATATAAATAATGACAAAGCTGAAATCATATGTAAAATATACAATTTCTTTATTCAAGAATTATTTTCAATTTATAAATTTAAAGAGAATCTAATATATTCTTAGCACCTTATAGATTTAATAGTTTAATATGCAAATTTAATTTTTCCATGTATTATTATGTAAAGATGATTATTTTCAGGTATATATTATGGCAACTGCTATTCAAAAGAATGGCATGAAACCTTTAACAAACACAATAAATCATGTAGAGAATGTAAATAATTTAAACAGTACGGATATATGTAATGAAGGAAAAGATGAAAGACTGTACGATGGGCAAATCCAACCTTATGTCGATCCTCCTGAACAGGAACCTCGCGAGCTGGATATTGTCATTAATAACGTAGTTTGCAGCTTCAGCGTTAGGTGTCACTTAAATTTACGAGAAATTGCGCTTAATGGATCTAATGTGGAATATAGGAGGGAGAATGGGGTACGTTCCAAAGCAATCTTGTTTTCTTGTAATAAATTATATTTATGTAATGCGTTTAGCTATGTATCAATCTTAAATATATCTATATGTTTTACCAATTTACTTTCGATGTATTTTTAATTGGAATTTCAAACTTTTTCTATAAAAAATTCAAAATTATGATACCCAAGTTCATAAGGTACTTAAGTTACAAGAAGTATCGGTTGTTTAATTTTTATCATATTGTTTATCTTCTTTTCTCTTTTCATTTCTCATTTGTTGACATTATTTTGTAATTGTGCAATTTAACATGGTATAAAAAGCTTGGGGAAATAACCTTGTGTGGCCAATATTTTTACTGTTAGTATAATATTTATATAGTAATGAAGAAGAGACAATAAGTGTGTTAATACTTATCACGTTCAATTTTTTATCTTTATACTTTATAAGAAATTATAATGATTTTTTTTAATAAATATAGTTATATTTTATTCTGTTTCCTCTTTTAAAGTAATATTCGTCTTTATTTTCATTCCAAAACAAATATCAAATTAAAAATATTAAGAAATAGCCTATTTTAAGATTAATAACAGTTTCAATTCAATGGTTTTTTCCCCTTTATAAAAGTAACCTTTTACAACACAAAAAGTGTTATTTCTACGTAGAAATTATTTATTATAGTTGTGTATAAAATATTATTTTGTTTCTAAATTGGGTAAAGTAATTTGGTTTTTGTAACTAACATTAATTAGTAGTTATGAATGTTTTTCGCATATATATACACATGTTGTAGATGATAACAATGAAATTGAGGAGACCTTATACTACCGCTTCTATATGGTCTTCTGGTAAAGTAACATGTACTGGTGCAACTAGTGAAGTTCAAGCGAAGATTGCAGCTCGTCGATTTGCTCGTTCGCTTCAGAAACTTGGATTCAAAGTGCGATTTAACAATTATAGAGTGGTTAATGTACTAGGTACATGTTGCATGCCATTTGCAATCAAGATAACATCGTTTTCTTTGTATCACAAGGAAGATGCAGAGTAAGTATGTTTAGTTACATACACACAAACATATGCATCTAAATGTGTACATATGTAAAGTGTAAGAAATTGAGTTTAAGTTATGTTTTCTTGTAATAGTTTGCTTATATTTGAGAAAAAATTATTAATAATATTTATTGTGCTTAGTTATGAACCAGAATTGCATCCTGGTGTTACATACAAGTTAAAAGAACCAAAAGCCACATTGAAGATATTTTCTACAGGCAGCGTTACTGTAACTGGTTCGTATTATTACTTTATTCAAATTTTCATAACTACGAAAGGATATACAAATATTTTCCTTGGTATACATTAATTTTCTGATTGATCAAATAAATTTTAATAAATGTTGCAGCTCCTAATGTTGCTGCTGTCCAAGCAGCAATCGAATACATTTATCCACTAGTCTACGAGTTTCGTAAAGAAAGAACAGCAGAAGATGAACTTGCCTTAACAACAAAAAAGCGTAGTAAGATAAGTAAGAAAAATCACGAAGAGTTCCTAAATGACCCAGATTATGTATATGAAGCCATGTTCTCGGATGAAGAAGACGAAGGTGAAGGGGGTGAGAGTGATGCCAGTTGGGACTGATCTGTTTACTTTGCTACTCTTTTGTTAATTGTGAAACTGTTATATCTTGTTCTTTGAAAAATAGATATGCACTGCTCTGTGTACAAAAGTGTTATCGTAAAGAGTGAAGTGAAGTATTCGTTTTCTCTTAGTGAAAAGACAATATGTGAGCGCCAGAGACAAATATGCACGCATGTGTGTTTTAATTATGGTTACATTAATACCGAATCAAACTGAATTCCATCATCAAATAATATTGTCATATTTACTTTCATTAATAGTATACGTATGTACATAGATACATTCATACACACACGTCCCTCCCCCGCCCCCTTTCTCTCTCTACACACACACACACGCCTATGCATGCATGCATCTATGTACATATAAATATTAAACATAAAAACAATTTTACACGCAGAATTGTTTTGTTTCAGCACACAATATTTTCAATGTTCATTTAAAATTTCTTGTTTTTTCTCAATTACTTTTTTTTTACATAAAGATTGAGTGTATTTAAATGATTAGAAAAAGTTCTAAGAAGAGCTTACTTGTAAGTATACTCCTTTACATTTAGGTATGAAATGATACATGCTTTTTAAGTTTTTGGTTATATATAATCGATCGATTATGTATTCCAGTATTGTGGCGGTAATCAAAAGCGTGTATAGTTTACTGTCCTTTGTTCTATTTGTTTCTACTTGTAGATGTAATCTATTTTTGCTTAATTAACATATTGTGCCAAAGATGGATGTTCAAAATTTGAGGCAAAGTGATCAAAGTGACATCTAAGAAGCTGAAAATTTTGTTCATTATAATAATTAGCTTTTTTATTACAACGATAATGTGAAAATAATATACAATGATTTTTCTTTAGGTTTCAATATAAATACAGAAAAGTCATAAATGATTCGACATGTTAATTCCAAAATTATTTGCAACTTCATAGAATACATTTAAAAAACTAGTATGCTTAATAACAGCTAGCCTATCTTCGATCGAATCAGTTAAAAAAATTAATATCAAATAACTTTGGAGCGAGAAAAAATTTCATTTTCCAAGAAATGATATAAGAAATTAAAAATGCAATGTTTTGTTTGTTTAACGATACATGTCTGTTTCTGTTATCAAATATTTTTGTTCTTGAAATAAGAACTTTTTCAAACAAATTATAAATTTCAATTACACGATGCATTTCGCATAATTTTCTGGGAGTTGCAACCTAAACATAGCGAATACAATATTACAATAACATACTACTTACCATTTCTTATATTACTCATCTACATATACGATCTTAATTATTTATTTGTCACTTGCAGTATCCTCATGACGATAAGTGCATTTGAATCGTGTCATCTTCGTCACTGTTATATATCATAGTTTGAGGAACAATGAATATTATAATATATGTTTTCTGCTGTTACTGAATTACCAAAATATTTAGTGATTAAAATCTAATATGTCTTAAACATGAGAAGCTTGACTGACACATGGCTATTTTTAAGTTCTGTTCGATAATAAAAATTGCGAGTATATATGAAACAAAATTTTATACAAGCGGCATAAAGTAAAGAAAGAAACATTTTTCGACTGTTTTTTAATTATTTAAGTACATTAGTATGGATTTACGTAAGACATACATGTAAATAAAACGAGTTCACCGAATGCACTGGTACGCAATTAGTTATATACTTCTTAATGATTATTAAGTAAAGTGCGTACTTTATAATTGTTATTATTCGTATACACTATTTATGATTCCTTACGTGTCACAAGTATGCGCGTGCAAAGGAATATTGGCAATACTTTTCGATATCATACACAAAAGATTAATCTGTACCTCGTGCCATACAAAATACTTTTCGTACGCTAAGCTTAATTGAATTTTTGTAATAATTTCTTATGATTTATTCTTTGTATGTTAAACAAGTTTTTTTTTACAAAAAAGCTATAGTCACTGCCCTTTGTGTATTCAATGCAGAAATTAAAAAGACTTGAGCTTAATTAAGAACGTGACATGAAGTAACAAAGCGCTGTAGTAGTTAATTTTATATTATTCAGTCATCGTATACATGAAATATGTATAATCATAGAAATTAAAATTATGATATTTTAGAAATTGGTATAATGTCAGAATTATTGTCTAATCGCTTTTAATTTTACTCGATTTCCTTAATCCGGGTATAATTTTCGTAATTTTTGGTAATTATTTTACATACGTATTAAAATTTAAGTTGAAATATTATTGGTTTTAACTTTTTCCATAAGATCGCATGAATAAAACATACAAAAATATTTGTCCTTTGTATTTAAAACTATGGTAGATTCTCTTCTGCTACAAATTCTGATGTCGTTTATTATATTTTTATATCTATTTCAATTCTACAGGTATTCTTGGATATATATTTTTAAAATTGATGATGACATTTCATAGAATGAATTGTCTTGTTAGACAAATCACAAGAATTGAATTAAATAATTTTTATTAGAAAATACGAAGGTTTCTGGAGTGTTCTGTTTGAGAAATTTTATATTAGAATGAAAAAATTATTTATAATCATAATACACATTATTGATTTCAAATACTGCAAGATATTTTTCTTTATCACGTTACTGTGTCACGAATATTTGAACATTCAATGCAATGAGTTATTTTGTTAAGTACCATCGATGTACGATTGTATGCATGAAGTACAGAAACATTTAACTTTTATATGGAATAAAGGCTAATGTAACCACGAGTAGGAATCATATCATTTACAGATAGAAATCTTCGAATGAAATTTATTTAGTATATTTCAAATAAACACAGATTATTTCTATATATATTTTTTTACACGTTTTCCTTTACTCATGACTGCCAGTTTTACTACTTACCATCGATGCAATTATTAATGCAAAAAAGGAAATTGTTGTACCAAGTATATACTATGGTTTCTTTTTTATTGTAATACTGCACATCGTTAACATTTTAATTTGTTCAAAGCATACTTTATTCGAATATAACATGTTTCAAGTCTAGGAGTGAACTATTTGAAAAATTTGTATTCAAATCCAACTTAGTGTCAACGTGGAACTGCAGTGATCTTAGTAGGATTATACAGAATTTAGATTAAGTTCCAAATAAGCCACTGTTTATTATGTTTGTATGACTGTCGATCACATCTATGTAATATATTTCTTTTTTTTTTCAATAGTTTGATTGAGATGAATTTATTAGTTTTGATTCGAATTCATGACAATAAAATATTACCATTATAGTTTATTAATGTAATATCATGTTTATAAGATGGATTTTTTTTTAACACTAATCTATAACGCATCCATTGTCTTATTGATTAAATATTAGTTCTTACACCTGAAGTAATGGGTGCAACGTAAACATTAAATAATAATACTAGAAATGTTTCTGTTTCTATTGATCTTTATGTGTACTCTTAATGTTTCTTTAAACATGCTTGCAATTGTTTTCAATCAGTAGAATCAATTACTTTTTTGTTGCGCGCGTGCTATCTACTTTGAATGAATTACTATAATGAAAATATTATTATTACTACAGTAAAGAAAGAAACATGTTTCGGGATTGTTAACAAAATAATGTACACTTTTATCAAATTCATTAAATTTCATGTATCTAAATAGAATTTCACATTCCAGGCCTTTCGACATTACTACTTTCTAGTCTGAAAACTTGCATACACCAAAGACAGTTCATAAAAGCATGTTACAATTTAAAATAGTATAGATAACAAGAATACATTGCTCAAGATTGATTAAATTTTATGACACTATCTAGTACAGTGCTTGTAAAGTTATTAATGAAAATATGTAATTTAGACTTGTTCGGGATTAAAATTAGATCGGTCTGCAACTATAACAAATAAATTCAATCGAAGCTTTGGTAGAGGTGAACATTCTCTGTCAATCCTTCTATATATTCTGTAGTCGCAATACCTATAAACGAACGATGCATCAAGAATAAAGTATGATTTCCTGGCATAACGCTTAATTGGTAGCCACATTTTTATATAACTAAGTAATTAGGCGTATTCATACATCTGTACAAAAAGAAATAATCTGCAACACGACGTAAAAGCTCGTTATGCGATACAAACATTAGAATGTAGTGCCGAGGTTTATAGGCAGAAACGGTTTATTGAAATTAAAGATAAATTATATGTTATGATTTACTTGACAAAGAAAAATATGAATCGCTGATGAAAGTATTAATTTCTTGACATTGATGTTGTCCACCTAAAGGCGTTTTCAATGTTAAATTGTTTCTTATTAATATAATAATACATATTATCATGTAGCTGCATCAGTTTGTAGTAAAGAAAAGGAACTATAGAAAAGTATACTAATGTGGTATTATATCAATTAAATAATAATAATGCATTGTTTACATCAATATTTATAACAAACCTTGTTGCTCTAGTTTTTTAATTTGTTTCAACGTAATCGTGTCTGTGGAGGATAATGTACTCATTTATTTGATTTATAATTTGTCCGAATTATTGGGATCATATTTGTAATTATTTTTAAAGAATACATTAATCACACACGTGTATTCTGTAAAAGACAATTTCTTGGCAAACTGAAGTTCACTTATAGTTATTGAATATTTTTGTTTGTATACTTTTCAAAACATATTAAATTGTTTTATTTATAAGTAATTCATTTATCATTACTATTTTGATAGATTATTAGTAATAATAACAATATATACACTGTATTATTGTAAAGTACAGTAATATTAAGATATACTTAATATATAGTGAAAATTGCATTAATAGTGTGGCTCTTCTAAAAGCAATGTGTATTTAGGTACCTTTAATGGAACATTATAAATTTTACATTCAAGAGATGTTCACGCTCCCTATATCGAAGAAAAATCTTACACTATAATATATTATTGAATTGCTATTTTTAAGAAACATAAATGAAGATGGAAAAGCAATTTGGTCACTTTCAAACTGCTGCAACGTGTCCAAGAAATTAAAATACTAATGCATGACGTTATTAAGATGAACTGAAAAATATGTAAAAAAAAAAAAAGTAAATAGTCTGTAAGGTATGAGCCCAAGGCATTCATAATAATTTATATGTAACTTTTCATTAGGTAAATATGTATTCATAAGACTGTTAAATGAACTGTAAATGGAAATTTGTATGTAAATCAGAGAAAATAAAATTTTTAAACAATTTTCTTTATTTCATACATGGTTATATTTCATGTAACAAAATATAAAACAGTCATAAAAAAATTAAGCAATTTACTGTTTATGAACCATTGCATCTCAATAACAAAAAATTAATTTACAATTGAAAAATACTATAAAGTCACATTTATAGTATTTTAGACAAAATTCCATTAGTATAACGTGTTCTATATTTAAAATTTGCAACATTCAAAATTATAAAATATAATTATTTTTCTAATTATCTGTTTAGACTTTCTTTTTAGTACTCCGTTAAAAATATAATAAAAATTTAAATGCATAAAAAGAATTTTTCATTTTTTATGAATTTAAATTGAATTCATTATTTCACAATCTATATTAGGTCGTGCTTTTTTTCAATTTGTAAGCATTATACTTGTACAACCTAAGTTATAATAATACATGAACAAATAAATACTATTATTTTATTAACAACATATCGGCAATTAATGCTGAAATTATACAGTGTAACAAGGCTAAAACTATCGTTCGTTGATATTCTCCTATGTTAAAATAGAATTACATATGTACTCGCGAATAAAAACAATTAACAAGTATGTCTTATTACACTAATTGTTTTCTCTTGACTAATTAGGAAAGGATGTCTGTAAAATAGCGTTCAAAATCAAAAGTTTGTTAAATAACAATACAATCCCTTTTGTTTATTAAAAAACTTATTTTATTCGGAAGAGGAATCATTTGGTTCATCATTTCTCATATTTATTTTAATGTATACGTACTTGCGTAACATTTAAGAATAACAAATTAAAATGTTACATTCATTTGTAAACTAACTTTTTATGTTTCATTCGTAGCTTTATTCGTAAATTATAATTCGTTAAAAAGAATTTTAAACCGACATCTACGAGAACGAAGCTGTACACAAAAGCTAGTTTATGAATGAATCTAACATTTTTATGTTTACATTATTCATGAATAAAATTTGTCCAACTCTACCGAAAAGATTCGAGATTGAAAGTATTGATAACAGATAATTAAATTTTCCCAATACAATTGAATAATTGTTCGTATTATGTTTTAAAACCGTTCAATTAAGTATAATTAAAAATAGTTGGAGTAAGGTCAAATTTGAATTAATTTTCATCAGGAATACTCATGAAAATTTAATGATAAATATAAGAATTGTAATTTTTTATTATAATTGTCTACCAGTACTATAATTTATGCCAGCTTTTACACAGGTGCAATAATAATGTTGTGTATCATTATTTTTACTAATATAATTAATAACTATTATTCTTGATGTTGTCTAAAGGGTTTTAATCATTTTATTTAGACCAGATGGTATAAAAGCTTATTCATACTACTTAGGAGCAATAATAGATAACTTCTAATTAATAGAATACAATAAATATACCGTACCAATCAGAAATCGGATTGCGTCTAGCGCTTTTCATTTTATAGTACAGTTTACAGTATGGACAAGTTCTTTGCATCATGTATATACATATTTGTTATTATATGACTTGCGATCACGAATATATTTAATACAAGAGGTATTTTTCTGTTATACTTACTGGAAACGTGTCAGTATAGAATTAAAATCCAAAAAAAAGAGTATTACCTGGACTTTGTTTGAATGTTCTAGATACTTTTCTTTAAATTGTTGAAAAATGAATAGTGGAGGGAACATGTTAAAATAACTGTAGAAACAGGACGTCAGTTTAATATAATAGAGAATAAAAATTTTATTTATTAGAACAAATTAATAATAAATAATAAATAAGCAACTTTTTTTTTATCTTACGAATAGTTATCACGTATGGATGATATCTGTATTCTGTAACATGAACAATTATTAATAATTTTATATAATCAACATGCAGGAAAGAAATCAACTACACGTGTGTTAGTCTATGTTATTAAAAATAATAATAACTGTCGGATATGTATTATTAAAAGTATAAATTTTATGTACTATTCGTAATATCTAGGAACGTTAAGGGCCCGCTAACCATTCATTTTAACTGCGTACATCTTGTTTTCCAGTGCGCATGACCGGAAACACGCCAAACCTGACAACTATCGAGACTCAATCACTCTTTTCGTTGAACGCTTTGCTGAATGAGGACTGTTCATCGGGATCCGTTTCAATCCACGACATAAAATATTATAAAACGTTTACAAAATGACTGAAACTCTTCAATTAAGAGGAACGCTTCGTGGACATAATGGATGGGTCACACAAATTGCAACAAATCCAAAATATCCGGATATGATATTGTCTTCTTCACGTGGTAAGTTTACAAACATACTGTATCTTGTAATGAATTTATCTTCGTGTAGACGTATTTGTTTAATATTGTTGCATCGATATTGATTATCTGTATCAAACATTAAGATTTATTTCATAATTATTTTTACAACAAGTTCTATTATAATTAATACATAAAATAACATTTCGTAATATAATGGTACGGGTATATTATTTTATTAATAATTCTCTTCCGATGTGTGCTCGTTTATTATTTATTGGAATATCAAACATAATTTGATTATTTTCTAGGTGTGTATATAGCATTTTCGTTCGTATGGTATGCAAAATACAAAAATTTGATTTACAGATAAAACATTAATAGTATGGAAGTTAACACGCGACGAAGCCTATTATGGTATTCCTCAAAAACGGTTACACGGTCATGCTCATTATATTAGCGACGTAGTTTTATCCTCTGATGGAAACTATGCTTTATCCGGTTCGTGGGACAAAACTTTGCGCCTTTGGGACTTGGCTGCAGGTCGTACCACACGAAGATTCGAAGACCATACCAAGGTGTGACATTTTTCTTCTGAACTACGGTCGTCATTCTTCACGAGACGAATGGAAGCTTTTTTTTTTAAATTTTTTTTTATCTAAATGCCACGGGCAGAAGATAAAAACTATGTGAGCGATGGGGAATATACTGAAGCTTTTTTTTATATATTTTTTTTTGTCTTTAATAAATAGAAGAGGTGGGCAATTAAGTCTATGGTATTGTAAGTATTTATTACATCTGGTATGTGCATTCGTATGAGAGCAAATTAATTAAATGGATCGAAAAACTATATGTTAACAGGATGTTTTAAGTGTTGCTTTTTCTGTGGATAATCGTCAAATTGTATCTGGCTCCCGAGATAAGACGATCAAGTTGTGGAATACTTTGGCAGAGTGCAAATATACCATACAAGACGACGGACATACAGACTGGGTCAGCTGCGTGCGTTTCTCTCCTAATCATTCGAATCCTATTATCGTTTCTGCAGGTTGGGACAAATTGGTCAAGGTATGTTATTATTTTATATAATATATTATTTTTCTCGATTATATATTATGATGCATACTTTTCTTTAACATGATATCCATGAGTGTATGCGGATATGGGACTGATTCAACAAATCGTGAACAGTTTGCTGTAACTATTAGTCGCTTTTAGTTTTACTATGAAAATTGTTTTTAGGTCTGGAACTTGACAAATTGCAAACTAAAGATCAACCATAGTGGACACACAGGATACCTTAACACAGTTACCGTGTCTCCTGATGGTTCGCTCTGTGCTTCTGGTGGCAAGGTATGTATTAACATTAAAATTTTGTTATTTAAAAGAACGACTTATTAGACACTTAATAATTTATTTACTTTTTTTAAACTTGTAGGATTGTAAGGCTATGCTATGGGATTTGAACGATGGGAAACATCTTCACACTCTAGACCATAATGACATAATAACAGCTTTGTGCTTTAGTCCTAATCGTTATTGGCTCTGTGCTGCGTTTGGACCATGGATCAAGATATGGGACCTTGAAACGAAAGAGATGGTCGAGGAACTGAAACCCGAAGTTGTATCTGCGACGAGTAAAGCAGAACCACCTCATTGTTTGTCTTTAGCATGGTCTACTGATGGACAAACACTATTTGCTGGATATTCTGATGACACTATTCGTGTATGGCAAGTTTCAGTATCTAGCCGTTAAGTACTCTATGTGCAAGTAAAACAATAAAAAAAAAAAACGAAAAAAGCCTTTAAATTTTAACATTTAATTTATTTATTTACATGAAACTTTTATACAATCACTAGACTACGATTGAAAGATCTATTCTTTCTTGTCGTGTTCAGACTTCACAATTTTTTCTTCAAACTTTTCAAATTCTCTTTTTGCTATATGATCAGTTTCATCTTCTACTTGAATCACTCCGAGAACCTCTGGAATATAAAACTGCATCATATTTTGAACTCCGTTCCTTAAAGTAACCACAGAGCTTGGACAGCTTGTGCAAGAACCTTGCATTTTTAACTTTACTATGCCCTCTTCAAAACCCTGTAATTGGATGAAAATGTAACGAATATTTTAGCCTGAACCTTGGTTTAAACATAGATTTTTCAACTCGTGAAAAAAGCCAAACTTATGATAACATATGTATGTAGAATTACTAATGGTATGCGGATAGTTCGAGATTATTTGGATTCGGGCCAAGAAATCGGCGACATAACACATCATGAGAAATACGTTGATTTCTCAGACAATACATGACTGGTGGTTAAATCTGCTTCGGGATTGTTTGAACTGCATTTAAACTCGCCGATTTGTTGATTGCCTGAATTTGAGTCGACTACTTGCATACTCCTAACCTAACCCACCTAATTATTTGTAGTACAATCATTGTTTAAAAACGAAAAATTGTACCGAGTACATACCACGAATACAATATCACCTCCATCTTCTTGAACTGTTGGTCGTATACGAGTATCTAACAGTTCCTTTATCATTTGCACTATTTCATCATCATCCTCGCTGACTTCTGCAAATAAAAAATTGTTAAACATGTTACAGTATTGTTCATCCTTTCAAAATACCTATGAAGCTATCATAATACAAGCTACGATATTAAAAGCTTTTAATTAACAACATACACTATGTATTCATTAATAAATATATAAATTTGTGTTATATTAAGTTCTATAAATGTGAAAAAACTTTACGAGTATCTGCTGCAGGTTGATTTTCGTTTAAAACTGGCAAACCACTCGCAAAAAAATCCATAATAACTGCAAATATTTCTGGCTTTAATAATTTCCATTCAACGTCCTCGTCCACTTTTGTAATTGTAATAAAATCAAACCCAAAGAATACAGATTTTACTCCTTCGACTCGGAACAACATTTTTGCAAGCGGTGAACAATATGCTTCCGTGGCATTAGGGAAATCCTTTGTTTGACCTTGTTCGAGTAAATTAACTCCAGGCAGAAACTTTAAACTATTAGGATTCGGTGTGTCTTGAGTTTGAATGAACATATTACGTTTCTGCGTATCGATAACACCAAATTGTTTTGTAGGAGAAAGCAGGCATGATTTTAGCATACAAGTGTTACTGCGTGCATACGTATGTAAGGTAGAATTTATCAGGATTCTGTAACATGACATTAGAAATATTAGTGGAATTACCACTATGTTTTTATTTATACTTATAAATCAATATTGTATTTTGTTAGCTTACTTTGGATATCGGTACGTTGTTAATGGTTTACGTACTAGACGCCGGCTTATTATCAATGAATTTATTAAAATTTTATCCATTGTGCTTTCATCAGTTACGTTTTACTATAAAAAATGATTATTTTGTCTTTGCGGTTATGTTGCGTTTTATAATTGCATTTGACATTTATCTGTTTACTTTAGTTTCCCAACGTTTTACTTATATCTATCATATGCGTTGTTTTGTTATTTTTGTCACACTTCCCAACGGAAATAACATTTAAAAAGAATTCGAATCGATATACAAAGTATCGCCGAAAATATAGGATTTTTTTTTAAGATCAATGGTTAAAATATGATCAGGGTGTCTTTTTTATAATTTTTTTTTCATTATGGTCGAGTGTGTGAAAAAAAGGTTTATTTTGCCTTATTTCCCGACTCCCTCGAGGCGGCCCGAAGTATATTCGCGCTTACTTCGGGCAGCTTCGGAGAATCGAGAAGGAGAACGAGTGTCAGTTTGTCTTTGTCGACTCTCCCAAACTCTACGAGTTCATGTTCCCAGTGCACCTAGTACTCGTCCTGATAACACCGGGTAATATACGTTTCTGGTTACCTGTTCGTTCTTGCTTAAATGTTACAACTGCAACCGTATTACCAATTTTTGGAAAAATATCCCAGCCGAATGAAATACCCTAGAGTGTCGCTACACGGTCCACTCTTCATTCGATAGTATTTTTTATAATTGAGTGAATCAAAATGGCCGCGAAAACTTTGTAAACGGAAACGTTTATTTTGATGACACGAAGAAAATTGTATGCCCCGATTATTATTCTCGATCAGAGTGAATCGAATCGGCACGAAATAAGTCTTAATTGTCAAGAAATTGAATACATGTAGATGACAATGACCGAGGAAACACAATTATCTGAGACAGCCGCACAAAATGAGGCACAAACTAGTTCTCCAGATGTCGGAAAAGCTAAAGATAATAAAAAAGAAAAATGCCGGCCTATGACAAAGGTATTGTCGATTAAAGTGACGCTGAAAGTATTATGAACCATTTACTGTTCCTGTAAAGTATTTTTTTGGCTACATGCAATCTACATAGATTCCATACACTTGAAAAAACGAAGACGCAAGTTCTATTTTCGGCGTAAAATGTTTATAACAGAAATTTTATAAAAGAACACTATTCGTGCGATGCATCTTAAGTAAAATACTGTCTCAGATTTAAAATAACAATCCGTACACGATGTACGATAGTAAAAGCAATATTACTATCAAAGCTGGAAAATGTATTGACCTTGGGTCATACGCAATAATTCGTTTTGTTTTTTGAATAAAAAATAAAACGTATTTAAATTATATTTAAAATAATAAAATAAGAATGCTTTTGTAATAGTTATAAAATATAATTATTGTATATTATAATATTAATTAATAATAAGAAAAATAAAATGTGTTTATAGGTAGTAATACGGAGACTCCCTCCAACTATGACTCAAGATCAGTTTTTAGAGCAAGTTTCCCCTTTACCAGAAAATGACTATCTTTATTTCGTGAAGGCTGACATGTCAATGGGACAATTTGCCTTCTCTCGTGCTTATATTAATTTTGTCGAGCAACAGGACATCTTTATGTTCAGGGAAAAATTTGATAATTATGTATTCGTTGACTCTAAAGGCACAGAATATCCGGCGGTAGTTGAGTTTGCACCTTTCCAAAGGTTACCAAAAAAAAGAGTAGGGAAGAAAAAGGATTTAAAATGTGGCACTATAGAATCAGATCCTTACTATGTAAGTTTCTTAGAAAGTCTTAAAAATCAAGAGGCAGAGTCCAATGTAGCACAGCCAAAAACAGAGTATTCCTATCAACCACCTGATAGTAAGTTATTTTCTAATTATTTAAATATGATACGTTTTGTATTAGAATTTTTTATCTGATATCTATACGTTTATATTTTGTACATTATTGATACAGATACGCCAAAAAAAGTTACAACCACACCGCTTCTGGAATATTTAAAACAACGTAAACAAGAGAAACAGCGTCTTAGAGACGAGAAACGCGAGGAGAGAAGACGAAGGGATTTGGAAAGGAGAAGGACAAAGGAAGATCCTATTATATCTAAGGTGATACTATATCTTTTATTTGTATTCGATTGGTACAAATGCACTCTAACGTAGCTTAAAAATATAAGAAATACGGTGAAGAATAAAAAGCGGTATAAATCGAAGTATATAATGAAACTTTTATACTTAAATTTTAAGCATTATTCTCTACTGTATTTTATGATACTAATCTTTTCATGCTACAGTCTGCATGTAACATTGAAGATAACCAGAAGTATTCCTTCCTTTCTACTTCCTCAACTATCAAGCCAGCAGATGTATTTCTTGATCATCCTACTGAAAATCCAAACATACCTCACAAATCTAAAGGAGAAGTCTCCAGTATTGGAACTTTAAACACAACGACAATGAAAAAAAATACATTAAACGTGCAGTCTTATAGAAACGAAAATACAGCAGTGTACATAAACTGTGTTAGAAGTATGCCTCGTATTAACGAGCATTGGCATTGTAGTAATAAACGTCAAAAATTATTTTACTTTTACGAAGGAAACTGCAAAGAAAAAGATACCGATCGCAGAAAAAATAATTACGATCGTTGGAATAACATTAAAAACAATTATATTTATAATAATACCAAGTACACGCCTCGGTACGCTAACAATAAAAATTATTTCTCTGCCTTGTCAAAATCTCAATTCAGTACTTTGCACAAAAGTTGGAAAATGGAAATATCGACGGAAGTATCGAAATCAAGAAGTTGCAGCGCTGTATTTGATTACCAAAAACTTTATCCTTTTAAAACCATTTATGAGAAAGGACTGCCGGCATGTCGTAAAAATTCATGAAATAGGAACTGCAAATGATTAGCAGGGAAATTTATGTTGACCATATATCGAATGTTAAAAGACATTATGGGAGAAAAAGAATTTATTATTTATGCGATTTGTGCGATTTAGTTGAACGCTATATATTTTTTCTGTTTGATATTGTGTGTCAAATTTGTATGCATTTATTAAGATATATAAGTAATTTATTATTGCCTAGCCTGTATACATGAAATTTTGTAAGAGAAATTGTTTTTAGAAAAAAAAGTGAAAATTCTGTGTTGCTTTATTGTAATTTATTATACAGTTTACCGTAATAGGTTCTATTAAAATTTATTACCAGTAATAATTTATTATTTACAATATAAATTTTGTTTTGTTATAGGTATTAAAAAATCCAGAACTTGATAAAGAAATGTGTAAAGATAATAAAGAAAATAAAGAGGAAAAAGATAAACTTTCGCCGAAAGATATAAAGAATCGTATTAAAAAGGACGATAAGTTGCGTGAAAAAATACCCCGAGATCGAGATTCCAAACCGATAACGAAAGGATATAGAGAAAGACTTGAAGACAGAAATAAAGATAGGGAAATAAAACATCAGAGGCGTCACGATGATAAAAAAGTGTATGGAAGACGCGATGAAAGGGATAGTATAAAAGATGATAGAAGAAATGACGTAAAAGATGATAGAAAATGTGATTTTAAAGACGATATTAAAGATTATAGAGAACGAAAAATTGAGGAGAAACGTGGTAAAAGTTATGAGAAAATGAGGCAAGAGAAGAAAAGACTTGCAGAAACAAAGAAGCAAAATGTCGAGTTCAATATTGACACTGAAAGTAGTACAAAATCAAAAAACGAAGCAGAGGATTCTCAGAGAAAGGAATCGCAAACTGATTTGTACGAAACTATTAAAGAAAGAGAGGAATCTACAAGAAGTAATGATAACACAGAAATTAGTACAAGTAAGGAGAAAGAAGAAACCAACGAGAAAATAATGTTAGCAGAAGAATCTGTACAAGATTTGGAACAAACAAAAAGACAGAAACATTTAGGTGAGAACTTTGTACTTAATAATATTAATGAAAATAATTGTTTACCGACACAATTTCATAAGCAAAATATATTATATTTTTATACATTAATGTTGAATTATTTACAGAAATTTTAATGGCATCCAATGTAAGTAATAAAGGTACCGAAAAGTCGAAATCTAACGAACATATCAACAGGGAAAATAATCAAGGCAATGATTCCGAGGAGAAGAAAGATTCGAAGGTCACTAAAAGGCGTAGTTCGCTCGAAAGTGGTGGTGATGGAGGTACAGGAGATGGAAGTTGTTTAAGGCGACACAAGTCTTTAGATGGAGGAGATCAGAATAATCTACAAAAGGCTGAAAACGAAGATAAAGAAAAAGACAAGAAAGATCCGCGATTAGAACGTCGAATTAGAAATAAGGTACACATTTATATTAATAATAGCTTATTCCTCGATTTACGAAGCTGTTAAAGTTCTATATGTTATTAAACCTTAACAGGATCGACCTACCATGGAAATTTATCGTCCTGGAATGGGAAAATTCAGTAAACAAAGATTAGAGCGAGAAAAATCTAGTAACGACGAGCGAGCATCCCTCTCACAGAGTCCAACACCAAATCCCAATACATCAAACCTTTGTAAATCAGGAAAGCCTGGAACAGAAGTACGTTCTATGACGTTTAAACGTAGCGTTAGTCGTGATTTAGTATAGCAGATACTAATTTCTACAAATGCGATCAAATATTAGTGATACATTTGTCAAGCCTCTGTTAACATACAAGATTTTTACACTAGTCTTTCTCACGATATACAGTATCATACAGTGTATCTATTGTACACAAATGCATAATAAAATACAGTGTCCTACTTAATACAGAAAGTTAATATCGAAAAGAAAAATCGCGAGCCGCGAAGTAGCGAACTCTTCTCTGTCATTTTTGTCGCTTATATTATTCATGGTGAGGAAATCTGTTGGTTCAGGGATGACGAACTTTTTCACAAAAGTTCCACCAACGATCAACCGATTTTCCCACCATAAAGTTTCTAATTAGGTGCCCGGCGAGCCTTCGTCCCAACTCTACAGAATTGGTGTAGTGGGGGGCAGTTCTTCTGCGCTTGCGCGGAACAAAAAAGTAGGGGAAAGAGCCACAACCACAACTGGCTTGATAGCCGCCAGTTCGTCATCCCTGAAATGGATTGCACGAGATATTATTTATGTATATAAATAACAATGTATCATTTTACAGTTTTACAGTGTAAGTAATAAAAATATATTTCAATAAGCACAATATTCTTAAAAAGGAATTTACATAAGTGACAAAATAAATCCAGCGAAAAACTGTTTTTATTCGAATTAGTATTTACGGGGTTAGGTACATACGTTTTCTATAATATTGCCCATTTTTCACATCTTTTCAACCTTCTCTTCTATTCGTCGAAATTTCACTTCACTTTTCTACATTTATCAAATTCATTGCATTCATAAATAAATATTACATATTGCTAAATTTAAAAGTTGTATTATACGAAGCTACGTAATTTTTAATTTGAATAAGAGATTTTATGACGGGTATGGTCTGAAGGTTCCGTTAATTAATATATTTAACAAATATTGTTAGTTTATAAAGGATCTATGCTTAGATTCCTGACTAGAACAGCAGACAAATGAGATTCTTTCAACGTCGCGTGAATTTGTTTACACGAAGTCCTATATTAGTTCCAGTTGAATGAATTGTACTTTATTAAGTTACTATTTATCAATCATTATAGTTTTACAGTAAAATAGTTACTTAATTATATAAATTAAAATATGTTTAAAAAATATAAAATAACAATGATCTACGATACCAACGAGTTTCTATCGTAAATCACGCGATTTTATTTACAGACTTTTTACTGGACGGAAGTGTATAGAGATTTCCCTTTATTTTCTGAAGCTTCACGTAGTTTAATCTCTTTTATTTGTATATTTTTTAGTAGTAGGTAAATGTTGTACCAGTGTTAATCATAAATATTTTTCAGATACTACTTTGAATAAATTCGATACATGTCAAATGCTCTTTTCATGGACAAGTCAGAATAGATAACCTTGAATCGAAAGGTCGTTAAAATTGTACCAAACATTAATTGGCTAGTATTCTAAATATTGGCCATCAAGCAATCTTCGTTCCGTTTGAATTAAGTAACTATTTAGTTTACTTACAAGTTACGACCTATCATTCATTCAAAATAAAAACGAACGGATGTAAATAAAGGGCCTCATAGAGGCAGGCCCTCTAACTACATCCATTGAACACGACCATACTCAACATCGATTCTGTAGCTTTGTCCGAGAGATAGTAAGAAACTAGAGATTATTCGCGTAATAAAATCGTAGTGTTCTCCATCAATAAAGAAGTTTGGCATAATTTTGAAGTTATCCGCTAAAGGAACGTAACGATAAAATTTTGGTAATTTGTCTTTATACATTGATTTTAGTAAATCATGGGAAGAGTAACGTTTCTGATGGATTCGTCATATAGGGACCTTATCGCTGTGAAGGTTAGACAATCTGTTAATACATACGAGAGGTCAGTGCACGTCACGTAGTTATTATTCGGAGTTGAGAATTTTGTGCGAATTTATCAATCTCGTAGTGTAACGAGAAAGATATCCTGAGACTCTCTCGCGGTAAGACATTGCGAGAAAATACGCGGAGGTCTCAGGTTTTGTGGATTTGAAGTTAAAGACTTATCCGCGGGAGAAGTGTTTCGCGTACTCGAGTGGTATAACGCTGTTGTATGTAACCGTGGTATTGGGAACTTTGAAAACTTTATTTTATTAAGGCACAGGCGTCTATTTGGCGTCTGTGAAGGGCAGACAGAGTGTGTGACAGGTTATGTCAACTGGATTGGCAGGTGCTGTTTCAAATCAGGTCAGTGTGTTGACTTGCTACCACACCGCTATTCTGCAGATACCTTTCACTGAAGACAGCCATTCTAAATTTTGTATATTTTTCCATGCAACGGAATGCAGCGGATGAAAGGACAAACCAACAATCAAGGTGAGTACATCGTACCTCTGTGCAACATTTTTTTACGTGTTTCCTAATAATATGATTTATAAGACTGGGAAATTTTCCTTGCAAAAATCGCTATACGTGTACGTATATTTTTTTATCGGCTGAGATAGAATTATTTCGAATCTGGGCATGCTATATATAATTTCGGTCAAAGTGTCTCAATACCGCAATCGGTTAACATGGACAATTTTTTAAATGACGCGAATAGTTGTTATGTATATCCTTGATGGATATCTTTATGCATACATATATATAGATATACGTGGTACATTAACCTATCGACATGCTTTATTACATTTCGGGTATTTTAAATTATAATAGAATTATGAACTTATTGTATATTTTGTATAATTAATTTAGAACTGTTTTCTTTCTACATCTTATGAATGTTGTTATACGTTTCAAGAAATCTTTATTAATAAACAAATATATTGGTAACAGAATTAATTACTAATTTTGCAGAAGGCATTGAATTATCAAAATAAGAATGTACACATACTTACACAATAGATGAGCTTTAATCGGTTAAAGAAAACATTAAATTTGTTGCTGTAGTTAATATATCTATATAATTAACAATTAATATTCTATAATATAGAATATCACTTTATGTTAGTTTAAGAATCCTTTAGAAGTTTCAATTCTGTCACAAAGTAGAAATGAACCAAGAGATTTATTTTAGAAAGCTATTTTGCATGTATTTCACACAATTTGTAGAAATTTTTAAATATTTAATAGATAACAATACAATAAATATTATTTTATTAAATCATCAACGCATGTTGTTTATGTTAGTGATTTGAGAAAAGTATTTATTATCTCTATTTTTATAAGATACAGTTTATTACTTATTTTTGTACTATTATATTATTATTATGCGATGTAATTCAAATAATTTATATAAATATAATTTTATTACCGTATGGAGATTAAGTTTATATTTTACGTATACTGTAATTTGACAATGCTTTGTTTTGTTTAAAGACTTCTGTTAAATTTAAGTTATCGAAGAAAGTAACTAAAGATTATTTTATAAAGAAATTATGTAGTGCATTTAGTACATTAATAAGAGAAAATTCCATCTCTGATAGTGAGCAATGGTCCTAAAGAACACCAGCAGCAACCACAGACAGAACATGCTGGCGGAGAAGATACTGGATTTGATTCATGGAGAGGAGGCAATAATACACACCACTCAAGCTATCCGATCGGTACTGGTGACCCGTATAGTCCTTACTATGCAGGTACTTCATTCCCTTATCAAACATTCGGTGCTGGGGATGGTACTTGGTCAAATGGAACAGATCCCGTTGCATTTCTTTCTGGATACGGAGGTCAAATAGGTCACGATGCGTATGGCATGGATGGAATGTTTTCTGCCAGCGCAGGAGGTGGTTTTAGTACGTTTGGTCAGCCTGCGTTTAATTACTTTCATGGAAATGGTGATTTTAGTGCTTGGGGCACTCCAAGGAAGACGCGCTATGAAGATTATTATCAGGCTCCGCGTGGAAATGAAAATTATCCAACACCTAGTAACACCGAAATTAAGACTATCGAACAGAGTGTACAAGGCTTGTCTCTAGGAAGCGGGGAAGTCCCGCGACAAGATCAACAAACAACATCTAATCAATCTATAAAACCAGAAGCAAAGGAACCTAGGAAAATAACATGGGCCAGCGTTGCGAGTCAACCAGCCAAACCAGTTCCTCCGCTTTCATCTTCCCAAGGAATGAAAAAGAAGGCTGGAATGCCACCACCACCTATTGTGCCAGGAAAGCATAATATGGACATTGGAACATGGGGTGAAGGTAAATCTTCTGCGCCACCTCCGACAGCACCGCCGCCGCCACAGGTGCAACCACCTGTTCCGCCACCTCCACCGTTGGTTCAAAGACAGAGACCTCCTCCTCCACCTCCATGTTGGAATAGACAGCCTACAACGCCTCCGTCGCCTCCACAGTCGCAAATTCATATGCCTCCGCAACAGCAGCATCAACACCAACAGCAGCAACACCAACACCAACACCAACACCAACAGCAGCAGCATCAACTTCAGCATCCCCATCCCCATCAACATCATAATCCTCACCAGCATCAACACCCGCATCAGCATCAACATCCGCATCAACATCAGCATCAACATCCACAGCAGCAGCAGCAACAGCAGCAGCAGCAACAACAACACCAGCAGCAGCAGCATCATCATCAGCAGCAGCAGCAGCAACAGCAGCAGTTACAACAGCAACAACAGATTCCACAAACTCAATCACATCCTGTTTTGGACGAGCTGAAAGTGAAGAATGATTATAATCCTGTAGAATTTGATCAAACGGCTCCCGGGGCTAGGTTTTTTGTAATCAAATCTTATTCCGAAGATGACATTCATAGGTCCATCAAGTATGAAATTTGGTGTAGTACCGAACATGGTAACAAGCGATTGGATCAAGCATATAGAGAAGCTAGTCGTGAAGCAGCGCCGTTATACTTGTTCTTTTCTGTGAATGGATCCGGCCACTTTTGTGGCATGGCCCAAATGGTGTCTTCTGTTGATTATCAAAGTAATAGCTCCGTTTGGTCTCAAGATAAATGGAAAGGTCAATTCCGTGTACGTTGGATTTATGTAAAGGATGTTCCTAATATGCAACTTCGTCACATTAAATTAGAAAACAATGAGAATAAACCAGTAACTAATTCAAGGGATGCGCAAGAAGTCCCTCATGCAAAAGGAGTAGCAGTATTGCAGATATTGCATACTTATCGGCATTCGACCAGTATCTTTGATGACTTTGGACATTATGAACGTAAGCAAGCAGAAGAAGATCAGCGTAAAGCTCCGTTAAATGTTATACAACATCATCATTCTTCCAATCACAGAAATAGAGGACACGCAGATTTGCCGAGGGAACATCATCTTCATCAACCGCATTTGCATCACCAACGCAAAGTAAGTAATAATTTAAAGACATTTTAATAAATAAAGCACTGCTTGCATAAATATTATATTTGTTATTGTAATTTGTCTGTAGGATCGTGATGGTGGTCGTAGCAAAGGCAGAGGAGGTTCACGGCAGTAGCGATGGATACAACAAAAATGTAATACTATTCATGATAGTAATCATCGTAAAGAAAGCACGCTGCGACTAATTATCGTCTTACTACTTACCTTTGCTTTCTTGGATACACAAAGGGCTTCTAATTCCTGTGACAGAACTCTCATCATTGAGACTATCTCCTTCTGTTAAATAATCAACTTGTATGATAATTAGCGTCGCGTCGACATCATAAATATTATCTACTCATAACTACTATGAAGAGGAACATAATTCAATTTCACGGGATTTTGAGTAAACTTGCTGACAGTTAAAGCATATAGTGTGGTGTTGCGTGCTATTCGTCGAAAGGTGTTTCTTAAACGTACAAATTAAAAATGAAAGAAAAAAACGAGATACGGAAGAAGAAAAACTGTAATATGTGGACTAACCCTTGTAAAATGCTTAAACTTTTGTTGATAATGAAAAAAATCTATGCGAGAACAATATTCTAAGCAAGTGTCATTTAAATCAATTACCAATTTAAACTTTGATGGACATATAACCTGGTGCCTGTGGCTGAAAGGACTCACCTTTCTTTGTTAAAAAGGTGCAAGGGCTTATTACGACATTTTAAGTTTATTTGTAACAATTATGCTTGATCATTGGATAATAATAGAAATTATTGTCAACCGATTATTTTATGCATATTCTATATCTATTGCAAATTATATATAATATATGTATATATATATTATATACATATTACCTATTATTATATTATTCATGGACTGCAAAAACGATCTAAAATATTATATAACAAAAAAGAATATAATAACTACAGTTACTCTATTGTAACGTCTGTGGTGATGATTATTATTGTACTGTTCGATGAAAATTTCATAAGGTATGATTCTTATTGTTAAAGCTATCTGTTATTTTCTTTCTCTTTTAATGTTCGATACATATTCTTTTTGTCACGGATTTTTTATTTTACGAATATCCGAGTCGAATAGAAATTTATCTATTTTTTCATAGAATTTTTCTAAAACTGTATAAGTATAAAGTTTTACGCTCCTTTGAAAAATTCCTTTACCAGTAATATCACTAAATTTAAACAATTTTTCACAAATTATACGTAGGAAATTGAATATTAATATAATAAAAAAAAAAAAATTGCTTATCTATCGCGGATTTAGTCAACTAAAATATGCAAAATAATAGATTTTATCATAGATTTGATTACTTTTCTGGTAGTTATTATATATACAGATAGTTACATATAGAGGTTAATTTTTAGAAAATTATAATGCAAATAACAAAACAATGAACCTTTGTTTCTTAAGTTTTATAAAAATGAAATTATACTTTACTGTGGATTAGCAGTATTTTAGAAATTGATTCAGATTTCATACAAGATAATCGTGAAATAATAGTGAGAGACTTTGAGTTTATTAAAAATTGTACAAAAATTAACGAATGAACGTGATGTGATGCAAACTTTTTAATCAAGGCATGCTAATTATGCTAATTATTTCTGCATACATGATTTATGGATTACAAGAAAGAGTATCTAAGCGACGTGCAGTAGAAGAAGTCTCTTTCCTCGTTTCTGTATTGTGAATGTTGCAAAAACGAATGCATCTTATTAAAGTAATATATCAACGTTAAAAATTTATGACTAATGTTTTTGAATCACTACATCGTATTTGTAGTTTAAGATGAATTAAGTTGTTCAAGAACTGGGCATCCAGCAGTGCCCAAATAATTAAAATAATTGATCATATAAGCTCTATTAAATTTCCGTCTTTCAGTTGATTAAAGTTTGAAAACTTTCCTGAATAATTTATTAATAACAATTTCATAACAAACGATTATTCGGTGAGAAAATAATTACTATTTCCTCAGTCAAAGTTTAAAGTTTTCTATTTAAACTGTTCGGATTCCAAAGATTTATTTGAACTTTATTTTATGGTTGATACAAGTACGTACTATTAGTATACAGACTGATATCTGTATATTATCATTGTATTATAATATGCAGACATGCGATTAGTATACTCATAATGTATTTACACCGTTTAATATTTATATTGTATAATCATGTTTGACTAAATGTTGAATCAAACTAAAAATTTAACTATTAAAAAAAAAATTACACACTTGTTAGGAAATGAATTTTTTTTGGAGAATTTTTAATATCAGATTCAATTTCGATTGATAATCGAATGGTGATTGCGTTCAACATAACTCCCATGTAAGCTTTATGGACCTTGCGCAAAAATGTACCGAAACAACTTGTTTGAGAAAGGCGTAGGACAATTGTGTTAATCGTGATTATCAATCGTAAATCACAGACCTTTGTTCGTACTCTTTTTAATCATTCCATCTTACTTCTTTTTTTGTATCTCTTTTCAAGGGTTTCTCTACGTTTTGAGGATCCACAGAATCGTTCGCTGTCGCTAAACCTGGACACAATTCTTCCGGCGGCGGTGTACGTGGCCTCAGCTCCCCGTGTTCTCCTTCATACTTACGTTCAGCTTGAGCCTTGAGATCATTTAAACAATTGATCGTATCAAGATCGCGTTCAATAGTTGCTTCGGCTGGCTCGACCGTATAAATTGCCGCCTCTTCCGCGTTCTGTTTTTTTTTCGCCTCGGCCGCGATATCGTCGCCGAGTAAATTCCGTTTAACGAAATAATCGCGAACATTGTCCCGTACTTCCCCCGAAAACTTCTCGGGATTCGCCTCCATGTAACGATACACGTAAAGATCGGCCCCATCTATCGTAAAATAATGATTATAAATATTAATCGTCGCGCCTATGTAAAAGTCTTGAGGCGTGTAGTAATCCGGATTGTCTCTTCCGGTGTTCGGTTTCGGGACCAATGTAGCTTTCAGGAAGCAACCTTCGCGACGTCCCGAATTACGTTTCTCGAGCTCGTGCACCAGTATCGTGCCATTGCTCAAACTATACTCCAAAATGAAATCGCGATTCTTGTCCTCGGGATGTACCGCGTCCATTCTCATGGAGTAACGTAGCTTCTTCGGGAAATTGATCAGCTGCTGCACGACGTTCTTTCTCGGCGGTTTAGGCACGAACGACAGACAACTCATGTAAGTATCCTCGGTTGTGCCGAATTTTATGTGCGCCGGAGCTACGTATTCCGGCGTCGGTCTCGTTTTCTCCGCCGGTAGAGGAATTCTTTCCGGTTGCGTTATCCCCAGCATATCCGAGTAATATTTCCTCGTGAAAGAATCGCAATCGTGCAAAAGAAAACCTCGACTGAATATAAAAATCGTGCCGCCTATCTGCAACGAGAGACAAAAATATAATGCACGTACGAACGTAAACAACGATAAAAAAAGATCAATCCTAGATATAGTCAGATAAAATGTAATCTGATTAATGCAATGGCGGTTTTGGAAAAGCTCAAGAGGCGGACAAAAAGTTAAACGAAAACATTAAATTATTGATGATTGTTCAACGTTCGAAAAGAAAATTATTTATCGTATAGTTATTTTACAGTTGCACACTTAAAGCATACATTGTTGTTCGTTCATTGTGTAATCATTATGCGTCACGTTTGTCGTTGTAGTAGGTGTTTTTAGACGTAAGAATCAAGTCAATCATTTCATTAAGTTGTACTATACGTCCTGTTCAGAAAACCGTGACCCGTGACGTAATTTTACATGTAAATAGTTTAAAAAAAATTTGTTCGTGAAAATTCAAGGGCAATTGTTCATATTAGAAAATGAACCTTACACTTTCAAAGTGTCGTGGGATAACAAAATAATTGTTGTTCGCGTTTAAAAAACAGAACCAAACCGATCACTGACCACGAAATCCTTTGGCGTACAGTATTCGACGATTTCTGGATCGCCGTATTCCAAGTACACAGCCGGATAAGACGACGGTAGATTTTTCCAATCTTTCGGTACTTTCATTCGTTTTAATAACGTCGCCGCTGGATCCTTGCCGCTGTTAGGCTTTTGTATCTCGCGCACGGATATCGTGTCGTCCGTTAAGAAATACATTATCCGGTAAACATCGTCGTTCCAAGTAGCGGTGAACGATAATATCATCGTATCGTATTCTAAAAACCGACGTCTAGCATCGTCCGGGATCGGCGTGATACGCGCCGGTACCTTATGCTTGGACGCACGAAGCGACGTGTAAGGATCTATAGGAGGTTCCTCCTTGTCCCCGACATCTATGCCTTGACTGTTTAAAAACTCTCTGGTAAATAGATCGCAATCGATAATATGATAAACTACGCCATAAATACCTGCAATTAATTCAATGGTAATATATTACCAAAGCAAATTAAATAAAATTATTAAAAAAAAAAAAATAATCAAACGTACCTTTGTTCGAATGAATATATATTTTATATAATATGTAACATGCAAATTTCGCGTGAAAGAATTTTATAATAAGATTATTTACAAGAGATATTCATTAAACGTACATACGTCAATCCCAACGTTAAAATCCTTCCAACGAAGCGTATCACCCGCTACATTTTTTACAATTTTGTCACGTTTAACGAGCTTTCCTTGTTGAAAGCCGGCATTGTCGACCGCGGGCTCTATTACGCTAACAGTGTCATTCTCCAAAAAATATATTATATTCACGTGACGTATCCGGAAGTGTTCGTCCGGAGAATTGAACACCCCTTGGCGAAAAAATGCTTTGAAGCAAAGGCATTTCTGTGCAAATAGCGCATAGTGTGGGATCACTTGACGATGTGCGTATCTTTTCGTACGGCCGTACGTTAACGATGGATCGTAGCTGATTTTAAACATTAATATTTTCATATTAGAAACTTTTAATGCGAGTATTATATTAATTATTATTACTTACTGTGCAATAGGTACATCTTTTATGTATGCGGTAGATGCCGCATCTATTGGCCTCCCTCCAATACCAAAATTACTGTCACGTACCACTCGATAACCATTCAAGAAATTAAATTTTTGCAATAATCTATAATCGTCGATCTTTAAAAAGAAATTAATCTTTAGTTGTATTCGTTTAAATAATAAATTTGTTTCAGTCTTTAACTTACACTTTGATCGCGAAATGTATAGCCTGGTATAAGTGGTAAATTTTCCATACTAAATTATAAAAGTATCGAACAATTATGTAGTTTTAGAAGACATTTTCATAGAACGATACCCCAAGTCATCTAACTGTCAAAGAATCTGTTTGAATCAGTTTCTATAACAACACCGGTACATACGTATTGATGTAACAGTAACTTTGTAATTTTATAGTGGTTATTATCATTAATTTATAAAAGAACAATAGAATTTAATAATTATATCATTACCAGGTAAAGAAGAACTAATTGAAATAATATTTAATCATTTATTTCTGCATAAATTATTGACAACGATTGACGACATTGGATGGTTTTTTACTAGAACTCTTAGTTGCCCTGACAGTGAAATCACAAACTAATTATTTCTTTGAAAACAGCCATACATCCCGCAGACAAGCAGCCAGCCACTGGTACAGTGATCAACCATGCGAACGCAATGTTACGAAATAATTTCCATGAAACTCCCTCACCACCCCGCGAAGCCCACCCCACACAGACGACTGATCCCACTTTACAATGTGTTGTTGACACAGGTAAACCAGCCTTACTTGCCAACAAAACTGTCACTGCTGCTCCTACCTACAATCAACAAGAATATTACCCTCCATTATTTATATTTTATATATTTGTAAAATATGTGTACCTCTATAGTAAATCCAGTTGTTGGTGTAATACGTGCTAAGTCTTGTCCTAAAGTCTGTATAACTCTACGCCCCCACACCCAAAGACCAGTCGATATACCTAGACCACCGTACAATAATATCAGCAATGGAGTTTCTGTTTCTTGTCTGGCCGATCCATCTGCATATACAGCCCAAAGTGCAATAAGTGGTCCAATTGCGTTACTAACATCATTACCACCATGCGCAAAACTACCAAACGCAGCGGTCAGTACTTGCAAGAAAGCGAACAGTTGAGACATTTCTGGCGGTTCTTCGTTTTTCCGGTCAGTTTCAATCGGAACACCCTCTGTGTCCGAACCTGCCACTATTAAGAGAGGACTAGCACTGCTATTACCGCGCAATTTTGGCGCCGCTTCTTTTGCATTACCATTACTACTACTGCTACTACTACTATGTGGGGCCTCTGAGATAACAGATAATGCTGTGGTTTCTTTTTTATCACAGGTACCAAACTTTGTTGTTGCTTTTTCGTTGCTATTAAGTGAAAGTAATATCCTTTTCCTTTGCCATGGCACAACAAATAAATAAACAACGGTTGCTGAAAACAAACCAAAACCTATCGCAGCTAGTAAACTGCCCCACCATGGCACTTTGTCCAACTTCAGAACTGAAAACAGATACAAGATACATAGCATTAAGTTTAATAATGCAATTGATACAAAAAATACATTAAAAGGAACACCATCTTTATCGTTTCGCAAAAAAGATCAATATTTTTATAACATTTTAAGAATACTGTCTAATTTCAAATAGTTCTCTTTAAGCTTTAAACGTGCTGGTTTCCAATTCTAATATTCATTATTAGAATTAGAGAAATTTCTATTATGTACTTCTTATAAATAAATTTATGTACTTCTATTATACATATGTACCGTAATTCTGTAACCAGCATCTTTTTCGACCATAAAGATGGCATTCCTCCAGAAGATACAATTATGAAATTTATTTACGTTTAGGTCCGTCGTGTGCAACTGATATAATATTAATGGCAACAGTGAGACCATACGCTAATGGGAGAATATGAAGACCTTGTTCTAAAGGCTTACTAGATTGCAGTACAGATTTTCTTAGAAGCCAAAATATAGCACCTGATACAATTCCACTAAGTACAGGACTGGCGAACCAAGATGCTGCTATATTTGCAAGAGCTATCCATTTCACCTATAACGGTATCATTGTATCGCGAAACGGTATTTATTTATTTTTAAGTTATTAGGATAATGATTTCTACTAACCCCTGCAGTACCTTTACAGACAAGCGAAAACCCAACTGTAGCACCAACAATGGAATGTGTTCCAGAAATAGGTAACCGTAACGCTGTTGCTAGTATAAGCCAGATACCAGATCCAGCTAAACTAGACAACGCTCCGACCATTAATTCTTTTTCGTAGCCTTCGTACAACGTAACGTCTAATATACCTTTTCTCATCGTGTCGGAGACCTAAAAGGGTCATTGATTAATTTACTTTGAACATCTTGATAGATAAAATGCAATTAAATTCATTCTTGCGATACCTTATAGCCAATGAGTACAGCTCCAGCAATTTCAAATATAGTTGCTAAAATACAAGCTTGAAATATTGTAAGTACTCCAGCACCGACGCTTGTTCCAAAACTATTGGCGACATCGTTAGCTCCGATTCCAAACGCCAAAACAAAGGCCACTAAAAACCCGACTACTACTATCCATACCAAGTTTTCATCGTACGGTACACTCATTTTTATTCAGTTAATACTTGTTCCTTTTGAGCTGTTAAGATATCTTTTGTTTTTATGCATTTGTCAAATGACCAATGTTATAAAATATCCTCTCGCCATATCGTTTAAGAGTAATACATTGTTAAATCAGACGACATGTATCTAGGAAGAACTTCCGGTTTAATCCGTTATACATTTACATGTAAATATCAATACATCAGAATATATTTCTTTGTTTACGTTTCAATTCATATACGTGTTGTGTAAATTTGTATACATATGTAATTTATTTCTTTATTTTACTTCTAGTACAATCAATTTTGTAACTTTGTACATGTAGCAGAGGTAGTATTTTGGCGCAGCACCTGATATATTTAGCATTATATCTTTTTCTAACAACAACATACAGTTACCAATATGCTCGTCAGCATCGAAAGTGTCACTTTGTACACACTTTTTCTTTAAATATTTTATTATTTTTTGTCAAGTGTAAAGTATGATGTTCGATTCTATAATGACTGATTATCAGCGTTTTCCGTGTTTAGAAACACGCTGATCGCTGTTTCTCGTTTTCCGTGTTTGGAAACACGCTGATCGCTGTTTTTCCGGCATCTGTAATTAACCAAAACTTGTGCATTGACATTTTAGCGTACATGTCTTTCAGATGTAGTCGACGTATAAAAAAGTAAAAAATTTCTCGAAAGCAACGCGACTACTTGATTCAACAATTACCTTCGCACGCACATCATAATTGTCTTTAGAATCGAAATTAAGAAACGAGGTACCCACGATCGAAATTTAATTATCAGACCGAACCATTTTACCAATTTTCTCACGCTCGATTCCGAAGGGATGGTGTTACCCTTTCACGTTTTACGCAGAGACAGTTCGAATCACAGTAAAAATTCACATTCCTGAACAGATTTACCATTAAGACATTTTTACTTGTGCAATACGAAATAATAATGAAACCCGTTGCGAAGATATAAGTTGTAAGTACTTATGAGACACAACAATTTACTAGGAACGATTCTGAACCACTATTGCGAACTATATACAAAGCAATAATATATTACTAGAATGGAGAAAGCTTTCAAGCATATTCGATCAAATTTCTATAGAAAAATTTTTGTTAATTCGAATCTCCCATTACCACTTTTTGCATCATTCTTCGCACGATCTTCCGTGTAGGTCACGCATTAAGATTCTTCTTTTGAGAATTGTACGTAAGATACGCATTGGATGACTCGATGATACAAGAAAACAATCCAACGATCACTGAGAGAAAATAACGGTAAAGATGGTGATTTAGTTTTTCACTCACGAAACTGAAATTAATTTGCGTAAATCTTTGTAACCGGGGGATGCCGCTCAGATCCGCGTGGGGGTGAGATATTGATCCGCCATTTGCCCGCGAAACTATCTTATACGTATAATACAAAAATGGTTTACTGCGGCATAAATCTGACGTGTTTTATTTACAAATCGATAAACAATCGATCGGCTACCCTAGCGTTTCGGTATCTACGCGGATTTCCCTTTAAATGTCATTGCGTTTATGCAGAATGTATTACGCATCAACTGTGCGCCGGATCTTTGTGGGGGGATTGATGAATAAGTCATTGCATAAAGGGTGTTAAATGAGCTACGAATTGATGCGAACATAATTACCAATAATCATATGCCTCCTCTTACATATATCGTTAAACAAAAAGGTCATCCAGACGAATCTTCATCAGTTTTAAGCCTTCAACTGCAACACTCATTTATTATACTCTTAAATGATTACAATAACTTAATTTACGAAACTAAAGTTTTTAGCAATTAATTCGTACGTATTTATATGATTAAACAATCAGATCTGTTTGTTATATAATAATTTATATAAATAAATTAAATATATAGTATAATCGAAATTATAAAGAAAGCATATATAGGGTGTCCTCGGATCAAAATTAGTTCGTTTCAAGGAAGATAGTTTTATTATTTTGTTTCATATGCAATTGTTTTTCAAATTTGATGCTCGTTTTTTTTCTCAACGAAACGATATAGCTTTTGTCATCTGTTTTTAGTCACTATACAGATAATATCAACGCTTATAAATTTAGTTGTTCAAGGTCGAATTTTAATAAGTATTTTCTGGAATACTCTGTTGCAGTTTAGTGTTTTAAGAATGCATGATCATCATTTGTAAAAGGCAATGAAAAATGTATCCTTCCATTTAAAAAAGATGAAAGTCACTTTCGAATCTTAGAAGCAACATCGCTTGAAACAAAGTTATATCGATCGAAATATAGCCCCCTTAAAACAAATTAACATCGGTTTAGAATTTTTTTAAAAAATAATCACTACATTCCGAGATAACTGTACATTGCTAGCAAGTAATAATCAAATATATAGAATCATTTTATATTTAACTCGATTAATGTAATTTAAACATACAGGAATCTTTTACTTTAAGGTAAAACATTTGACTACAACAGTTACATGTAATACATTTGATAGCAACAAAGTTTGTACGAGCGAGAAGTATAATTTATTTTCATCTTTATCTATGTATACGTATATATATATAAATCAATATTTTTAGATTATAAACTATAAATAAGATAAATTCACTACCAAACAGTTGTACTTTATTCCGCATTCCATCTTTCTTGCTCTTCCTTTTCCCTTAATACTTCTTGTATATATGGCTGAAGGTACATTATATCCTATTTAATAATAGAAATTCCATGTTTAAATTATAAATATATTAAATGAGTATTGTTAGTAAATTTTATTGAATTACCTCGTCCAATTTAGTCCATTGTTCTCGCGGTAAAACTACCTTTTGACAACACAACTGCATGGATCTGATTAAACGGAAATTACGTTCGTCTACTAAATGTTCAGGTAGACGTCTTAATGCTTCTATTACCACTGGCGTTTCATGCAATAAATCATCTCTAAATAAACCTAAATTCACATAAAATTGAAGATTTTAATAATTCTATGCTAGCTTACAAATTTCAAAAGCTGTATTACATTACAAATTAAAAAAAAAAACTTTTGATAATTATATAATTTTTAATTAATTTCTATTAATTTTTAACAGTGCTTATATCATGGCATGTCAACTTTCTTTACCATACTTATTAAATCCAGACAAATTATAGGCCATTTCCTGCATCTCCCTTGCTGCAAAGTAGATAATACCATTACATAAGAATAAAGTCTATTATACATTAGAATATACAATCGAATAAAAATTTATTAATCATTTACTTACAAATTAAACGTCGTAATAATGCCATTTCTATATTACACTTTTTCTTTATTTAACACGGATTTATATAAAACTTAGTCTTACACGTTATACCAGTACGATCATAGTAACTTTTTCTAACCTTGGTTAGTTGAGATATAGCCGCTAGAGTCCATATACGAATTCGTTGAATTCCCTAGACATACATTTTATAGATAATAATTTTTGTATGGTAAAACGAATCAGTTTATATGTAAAGAACTATATTTGTAATTCGCGAATATACAAAAATGTTAATATCATGATTACTTAGCTATGGTCTGTAACTTAAACCTGTATTATATGTGTAAAGATACATTTATTATTATTTGATGCATTCGCAAGTTGATGCGGTGTACATTTAAACTGCAACGCAGAACGTTCGTCATGTTGCAATATTACGAAATATTCCTAAGAAACTAAAGGCAACATTTGTTACGATGATTTAAAATTCATCAACGTTCAATGTAAAAAAATAGATTATATTAATTTTAAAAGTACAATTTGAGTAACGATATAACATGTACGAACATAAAGAATTATATTTCATCATAGGACTGTTAAGAATACCCTAGATCCATTTATAGATGGCGTTGTGCTTTACAATAGGAACTATTTTTCTGGCGTTGGATGCGTTCAGTGGTTGGTATATAAGCACAGAGGGAACTACTTTCAATGCCTCTTCCTCATTAAGAGTAGAGTTGTGTTCACGTGTGGTTGTGTCTCCTTTTTCCACAAAATAGGTCACACAACCCACCTCCATTCGTGAAATAACTCTTCTATAAAAAAAAACAAAAAAAATATAAAAATTCCAAAAAATACAAACAAAAAAATCGTAAAACCGTAGCTGAAAACCGTGAAACATAAGTAAAGTGTGGAAAAAAATAGTAATCATCGCGTTACGAAGAAGCAACGTGGTCGGAAGAGTGCAAGCCATATTGAAGAAACGGGAGAAACCAAAAACCAGAGAATTTTGATCTATAGAAAGCTGCACGACGTGGAAATACTAAAAAAAATGAATCCGGGAGCTCCGAATTATCATATGGTCTCGCTTTACGTGGGGGACCTGCATTCTGAAATCACCGAGGCGATGCTGTTCGAGAAGTTTTCATCGGCTGGGCCCGTACTCTCGATACGCGTCTGCCGTGATATGATTACACGACGTTCGCTCGGTTATGCTTATGTCAACTTTCAGCAACCGGCTGATGGTGAGTATATCGCTTATTTATTTCAATATTTCTCTGACCTACATACCGCGGACTATTCGAAAATCTTATCCTTAGCCATATCGTTTGTCTGCGCGTGACACGTGTTTCGTATTGCACGATGCCACCATATTGAATTTTACTTTGAACAAAGTAGAATATCGTGGTGACGGTTGGTTGAGTCATACCTTGTATTTTTCCATCGTTTCTTATTTCGTTATCTGGACAGTGCCGGTTGTATTTGATAATCGACGTTTAAGATAAATCGTGTCGTGTAATATCAGATGCGTATCGATAATATATAGAAAACAATTGAACAATTATTTTATAGATTTTCAATATGAATCGTGTTTATCGCGTATTATGTACAATGCCCGGTGCAATGATAATAAAGGCGAGAGAAACTAAAACTTATTGTTATTCTATTTGCATATTTCAAAGATATTTACAGTCGATTAAAGTATGTATTAATACCATGAACTTGAGATTATTGATTATGAAGGATATATTTAAATTAGGGGCATCTTAAAAATGTAAAATAATTATGGTAATTATTCCACTTTTACTTTGTGTAAATTTAAAATTTTGCCTGGGTAGCGGAACTTTTAGTACAACTTGGAACGCAATAATAGAATAAATTACAGGTGGCGTATTTTAAAGTAATATTTAATTAAGATAATTATAAAATTAAATCTAATTTGTATTGTGGTTTATTTTAGCCGAACGTGCACTGGACACCATGAACTTTGACATGATAAGGGGGCGGCCTATTCGTATAATGTGGTCTCAACGTGATCCTTCTCTTCGAAAATCTGGCGTTGGAAATGTATTCATAAAAAATTTAGATAAAAACATAGACAATAAAGCAATGTACGACACATTCTCTGCTTTTGGTAATATCCTTAGTTGCAAAGTGGCTCAAGACGAATCTGGTGTTTCCAAAGGTTATGGTTTTGTTCATTTTGAAACCGAAGAAGCAGCAAATAAATCTATTGATAAAGTCAATGGCATGTTGCTAAATGGAAAAAAGGTAATGTTATTTATCGTTGTAAAAAATATAAAATTCTCTTTTTATCGTTACGATGATATTCATATAGATGTATTTGATATTTAAGGTATACGTTGGTAAATTCATACCTCGAAAAGAACGTGAAAAGGAATTGGGAGAAAAAGCCAAGCTTTTCACCAATGTTTACGTAAAGAACTTTGGGGAAGATATGACGGATGATAAACTTAAAGAAATGTTTGAAAAATATGGGACCATCACCAGTCATAAAGTAATGATTAAAGATGACGGAAAATCACGAGGTTTTGGTTTCGTAGCTTTTGAAGATCCTGATGCTGCTGAACAAGCAGTGTTCGAATTAAATGGAAAAGAGGTTGCCGAAGGAAAGTGTATGTACGTCGGACGGGCGCAGAAGAAAGCGGAGCGTCAACAAGAATTGAAGAGAAAGTTCGAGCAATTAAAGATAGAGCGATTAAATCGTTATCAGGGTGTAAATCTTTATGTAAAGAACTTGGATGATAGCATAGACGACGAGCGATTGCGCAAAGAATTTTCACAATTCGGGACAATTACCTCGGCTAAAGTTATGATGGAGGAAGGGCGTAGCAAAGGTTTTGGATTCGTCTGTTTCTCGGCACCCGAGGAAGCTACCAAAGCTGTTACGGAGATGAACGGTCGTATAATAGCTACCAAACCGTTATATGTCGCCCTAGCTCAGCGTAAAGAAGATCGTAAAGCGCATCTTGCTTCTCAATACATGCAACGTTTGGCGAACATGCGAATGCAACAAATGGGCCAAATCTTCCAGCCTGGTGCTGCTGGAAATTATTTCGTTCCCACTATACCGCAGCCGCAAAGATTTTACGGACCTGCTCAGATGACACAGATACGTGCAACACCACGCTGGCCGGCGCAACCGAATCAAGTACGACCCAATGCGCAAACTGGAAGTTCTGGTTTCGCTACGATGCAGGGTCCATTTAGAGCAGCTCCACGTGCTCCTACTGCTCAAGCTAGTGCTATGCGAAATACCTTATCCGCGAGACCTATCACTGGTAATGATAACTTAATCGTCGATACCTTGATCGCTTTGGTTGAATCAAACTTCTTCTTATCGTTGACGCGGGACATTTTTCATTCTTTAATTCTAGCTTGCTTTAGTACGTTTGAAAACGTACAGTTTTTCCGCCTTAAATGTGAAAATTCAAGCGATTCTTTGGTCTCGAGTAACGCACATTTAACGCGGAACCACTGTATATTTATGTTATTGTTCGTATAAATGTTTTATACGACGAGAAGTTGATCGCAAGAGTAAGTTCTTGATGTCCAAAAACTAAAAACGTTTCAAGGTTAATCGAAAACCAAATGGTGAGGCCGACCTCTCTATTAAATGCGTACGTAAACTTAAGATCAAATTAAAACTATACTTACAGAACCTTATACGTAGTTTTAAAGTTGTATAAATATTGTTTTAATTTAATCTTGAGCTTACGCATCTAACAGTCCACCTCGGGAAAGAAGAGAACATCTGTTTTATTTAAACTGCAAAATACTAGATTTGACTAAAGCGATTAAGATATTTCTTAACACGAGCATCGACTGCAATCACTTTTATTGTTATGTAACCGTTTGAAGATAATGATAATAATTTTTGTTAATTATATTTGTATTTGCAGGTCAACAAGCGGTGGGCGGTGCAAATATGCAAAGTCGTTCCATGGCTGGTCCAGCAGTGGGAGTTTCAGCTCAAAGCCGTCCGTCAAATTACAAATACACTTCGAACATGCGTAATCCACCACAAGCAATGGCAATCCCTGCTCCTACTCCTGTTCAGCAAGCTGTTCATATTCAAGGCCAGGAACCATTAACTGCCTCGATGCTGGCAGCTGCTCCGCCTCAAGAGCAGAAACAAATGTTGGGAGAGCGTCTGTTCCCACTGATTCAGTGTATGTATCCGGCACTTACTGGAAAAATAACTGGAATGTTGTTGGAGATCGACAACTCGGAGCTCCTGCACATGTTGGAGCATAACGAATCGCTGAAAGCCAAGGTTGAGGAGGCCGTAGCTGTATTGCAGGCTCATCAGGCCAAACAGGCTGTGGCTTCTAAAAAAGAGTAAACATCTTATATTAGGCTATTATTTTATTCTTCCTTAATTGTTCTTAATGATGTTAATTTTTTTGTCTTCTTCATTCTGCGATTATCCTTGATTTAAAGAAATTTCTTCTGAAGCTTTACAATGGCTTAAGCGATTACTACGTGCAAGAATGACAGAAACAACTGTTGTTCGAAAACTAATAATTGATCATGAAAGGGTTTTTCATCAAGTTTTATGATAATAAATTTTCCTTTAAAAGTATTGAATGATTTTATTCCTACCTTAATCGTTACATTCGGAAATCTGAATGTTAATATTGTGGATTTTTGGACTGAAATTAAAATATGTAAAATAAATTACTGGAAGTGTCTTATATTGAATTTGACAAAATTCTTGTCTCGATATAAATTTTAAGTAATTGATAGAAAAATAAACAATGTTTGATTCGTTGTTTGTTCAATGAAAATCACAATCTGAGTAATAAAATCATTATACATTTCACGTTAAACGGATAAATTTTAATTGAATAATTGCTGAATGGAATTCGTGTTAAAAAAATTATTTTCGCTTGCGGGGGTCAATTACAATCATTATTGGTGAATAGACATACCCCCGAATTCCTGCGCGTTTTCGAGAAAAAAATTCGAGTAGATGCCATAATTTTTTGGCGAAAATAAAAAATTTCAAATCGTTTAAAAAAAATTATTTTTGACTGCGGGAGTCAATTGCAATCATTTTTGGTGAATAGACATACCCACGAATTCCTAACCATTTCCGAGAAAAAAATTCCTTACCGAAAATATAATTTCAGGCTAGGAATATTCCCTAAAATCTCATGCGTATCTTTAAAACGTCATAACTTCCGAACGGATTGGACGATTTTAAAGTTTAAAAATGCAAACAACGCGTATTTTGATGAAGAATATGTAGAAATTTTGAAAAATTCCGATAAGTTGTTCCTTGACCCCGCAAAATGAGAAAAACCCCATAACAATGGTTCAATTTTCAAACAGCGATAACTCCTACATTAGTGAACATATTACAATGAAACTTTTTTCTGAAGTAGAGCTCATGGGTACCTACAAAAAAGTACTAAACAACTTTTCCGTAGGACGTCAAACAAATTTATTAAAAATTAAAAACGAAGTTTTAAGAAACATCAACAGGGTTAGTGTATAAATTTTTCGGTGAAAATAAAAAATTTCAAGTCGTTCTAAAAAAATTATTTTTAGCTAGGGGAATTAGTTACAATCATTTTTGGTGAATAGACATACCCCCGAATTCCTAACCATTTCCGAGAAAAAAATTCCTTACCGAAAATATAATTTCAGGTAGAAATATTCCCTAAAATCTCATGCGTATCTTTAAAACGTCATAACTTCCGAACGGATTGGACGATTTTAATGTTTCAAAATGCAAATAACGCGTATTTTGATGAAGAATATGTACAAATTTTGAAAAATTCCGAAAAGTTGTTCCTTGATCCCGTAAAATGAGGGAAACCCCATAACAATGGTTCAATTTTCAAACAGCGATAACTCCTACAATAGTGAACATATTTCAATGAAACTTTTTTCTGAAGTAGAGCTCATGGGTACCTACAAAAAAGTACTAAACAACTTTTCCGTAGGACGTCAAACAAATTTATTAAAAATTAAAAACGAAGTTTTAAGAAAAATCAACATGTCTAATTTTTTGGCGAAAATAAAAAATTTCAAATCGTTCTGGAAAAAATATTTTCGGTTGTAGGGATCAATTACAATCATTATTGGCGAATAGACATACCCCCGAATTCCCACGCGTTTTCGAGAAAAAAATTCGAGTAGATGCCTTAATTTTTTGGCGAAAATAAAAAATTTCAAATCGTATTAAAAAAAATATTTTCAGTTGCGGGGATCAATTACAATCATTTTTGGTGAATAGACATATCCCCAAATTCCTACGCGTTTTCGAGAAAAAAAATTCTTTACCGAAGGTATAACGTGTGGCCAAAAATGTTTCCCCGAAATTTCATGCGTATACATAAAAAATCATAACTCCTGAACGGATTGAAGGATTTTAAAGTTTTAAAATGCAAACGACCAGTTTTCAATTTACATTGAATTAGTATAATTACCGTTAAAATACAGATATTAATGAATACATACATATAACGAGTTTTGAATCAAGATTTTTTAAAATTATTACATTCATTTCGCCTTCAATTCGTTGAAACTAGTTCGGTGGTACATTCTGGCATTCACATGGTCGAAAAAGCTGGTACCCATGGCCGCAGTAAAATTTCATCCTTTGTATTTCAGAGACAGCGTCCTTTGTTACATTTTTAGGTTTATTACCCCTCTAAGGGCCGCGTCGACGAAAGTCCGCATCTGTTCGACCATAATTGCCTTTTCTAAAGATGTTTATGCTTCTATTCGGTAAAATTAATTTCAAAATATGGCGCGTCTTATCCTTTGCAGGTAGACTTTATAACCACGAATAATTACGATCTGAACTAAATATTTTTTGCTGTTCATACCGTAAGGATTGTCGAGGATGATCAGAGCAACTATATAAACTATACTATTTAACATAAAGAATATACAGAGTGCAGTTCCTGCAATCAAAGTCGACGAACCTTCCTTATTCCTATCTGCATAATGATCTAAACAAAAGGCACGTTCGAGTCGCAGCCCAACGAACGTATCTCGGCTTAAACCTAAACACCTCACTCGATATCTACTCTAGCTTAGTCTCTAGCATTATCGGCGCCAACGGTCCCACGGTCCAAACACGTACACTTCTGACAATACATTTCATTTTACAAAATAATTTTTCATCTGTCGATACATGTTATTATTATCATCTTCGAAGACTTAATTTTAGCTTAATTTAACTAATTAAAAATGACAAACAGGATTACATTCTAAACTGTTCTCAGATTTTTAAATTTTGCACTGCTATTTAAAGATGGCTGTACAGCAGAAGCTATAGATAGCTACCTCGCCCTAAATACGACGAGACGATGCAACGTTGACTTCGAATAATTTTAATTCGTTTAATTTAAAAGTAATAGTACTAGACACATAGAACTATATTCCAAATTTTTTCTGATTTTCAAATTAAAAATTTTTTTAAACAATTTTGCACCGACATGTTATAATAATAAATATCGCTAGTATCGAAACTCCTTCAAATCCACACGTCGATTGACTTTTATAACTTGCCGTTCCGAACAGACAACGGGGAAAGTATCCTTTCTCCGTTTTCAGGTCAACGTTACAAAAACCAGACGGTGTCTGTTTTGCTTTAAGCTTGCTCGGTCTTGTCGCGATTTGCGGACCCTTTCCAAGCGGCACGCTCTTTTCTTCGCTTTAAAGTGCATTGTAAAAGTCCACATCTGGTCGACACGTGTCAGGGAAAACATGAAATCCCAGGTTAGAGTTTAGAAGAAAGCCTCGATTTATTGCTTTTACGATTATTGTTCTTTATACGTTTACAGGCTTATTCTAGAAACCGGTACAAGCTGTAGTTCTTTATAAAGCGTAAATACAAATCTATCAACGATATAATCTTTTGTTTAATAGGTTAATAGGAAATTTCGCATTACATGTAATATAATTAATATTATTAACAATTTTCGCGATTTTAGACATACAATTTTGATAAATTATATAAATATATTAACAACTATTTACTTCTATTATTACATTTCTATTAGTTCTTATTGTTAATTTTATTATTTTTTTTGTGTATAATTGTTTATTGAATAACAATTAGATTAAGAACGTGATCAGTATTTTTACTTAATAAATTTTAATAATAGCTTCGAAAATAATTATAATTTAATTAATTACTAGTCTAGTATCATATATTTTCAATTAGAATTACAAGCGTTTTAATATTCAAGCAATCGACGCTAATTTCATAATTATCAAATTTAAATATTTGAACCAAACTGATCTTGTTAGTAAAATGCTTGACGTTCGTTGAATATACCGCGCTTTCAGCCCTGACTGGTGATTGGTCCGTTGCAATGGCAGAGTAAAGTAGGGTGAACGAATCTAATTGGACGAGCGAGGTATTCCATATTACTTCGGGTTCGGTCCGAGTGATGATAGGTTCGTCAGTTGGTCTGCAGAGGTGTTATGGAGTGAGAAGTAGGGCTTCGAGAACGATAAACTGGAGGGAATGTTAGAATCAGTCGAGTTGTTATCAAATAAGAGTCAGATTTCGCATGAAGTGGCAAAGTGTGATCAAGTTACAACAAAAGTATCGTGACTTATTTAACGTGCGCGACTATTAACAAAGAAGGTATGTTCGGTTCAACGTACATATATATATATATATATATGTATATATGTTCACGTATAACTGTGGCCTAAATTTTTTGTGAAGAATTTCGTCGTCCTTAAAATTATTCTGTGGCTCTCGTCGAAAGATATTTAATATAAATTCGAATTTGTTCGTTCGTCTATACGTGATATCATCTGCTGCAGAATGTACATTACTTTCTCGTAATTCGGTATGCAGCTGTTGCCAGTGGTTTTTTTAATTCGAGTTTGTGTACTCGTTGCATGTCATTGGGAACTGTAATTGGTTTTATTAATTTTTATGACGTCAAAGTAACAGCGTATCCCTTTTAGCGGAATAAAATTCATAATATTCGCATCATTTGTTAAATTCGGTATTTTTTCCTTTCCTATGAAAATACGCAATTGAACGATGTCGCTACCAAGCAATTATATGTAGTTTAAATCGTCGCGTTTCATCTTGTAACTGGTATTAATGCAGCAATGAATAATATATTTACAAGTGTATGCTATTTTAAATTACAAGGATGTTCAAGTTTAAATACGTTTAGTGTTTTATAAGAAATATTTCCTCTTTGTTCCTTCGATGTGCAACATTCATATTGCCGAATTGCGTTCATTAGCAATTGTCATGCAAATGACAATCTAGATATTAAATTATACGTATTGAATGATTATAAAACTAATGTGAATATAGAAGTCTTGAAATATTCTTTCCATAAAGTTTAACGAAATAAAAAATTCTGTTGCTTTTATGTTGTAGGACATTTGATAAGGAATTTCGTATTGAAATACTATTTGACATTTATTTTTTTTTATCAATTCCTATAGTACCGATCTCATCGCCATTTGCCGGCATTGTTCCAATTACTATTTTTCTCGGATACGAATCTGATACTATCGTTTCTTATATTGTTGTTAATATATATATACATGTATTAATCGGTTGACAAATACTAGTTTATTGATACACGTTCTATTTTTTTGATCACATCCGGTATTGCTAGAATACTAATGTAAGATACAGAAGCGATGTTTCAAAGAATCATACTCTTTTGTCAAAACTTCACACGAAGTCGCTCGATGTAATACGTGAAATTAAATATATTTTTATTTATAAAAAACAATTATTTTTCTAACGCGCTATAAGGAACCAAATTTTGACCTTTTTTTCTTGTGAAAATATAACCTTCGATATTATAATACAACCGTGTTTAAGAGTCGTGAGTATGTTTTGAAAAATGTTTTGTAAAATGCTGTTTTACGCGTCTATTGTATAGAAAGAATTATATAAATTTATTACTTATAATTGTAATTATTTTTGTTATAAATATTTTCAGATTTTTAATTATTGTATTTACAACTTATACATACATTCTTTTCTTCGAACACACTAAAGAGTGGTGATGGACAGAGACGAAGTAATAAAAAATTTACGAGCATGTCTCATTTCTTCAAAGGGCGGTGTCAAGATAGACCACTTAAGTAGTAAGTAGTTAAATTGATAATAAATTAATACATTGAAATGAAATAATTTGAAAAAGTATTTATAATATCTCTATTTTGATATAGATTTTACTTTAATTTCATACCGTATTTATATAATACTAAAATACTAATAATAAAAATTACATTTTTTTAAATTTCCAACAAACTATCATGGTTATAATAAATTTACCATAAAGAAAACTTCTTTTCAAATATCATTTTAATTAATAGTTTTTGTTGTACATATAACTAATATAGAAAATTTATTTATTCTTCCGGCATGACTATTTTTACATTTACATTAACTATTTTGCAGGAGATTATAAATTGCTTATCGATGAAAATATACCGTTTCGAAAGTTTGGACATCAAAGTCTGGTTGCTTTTTTGCACACTGTTCCCGGTATTAAAATTACCAATAAAGGAGCAGATTGTTACGTAGAAGCTATAGCCACAGAAGAATCCGCACATATTTCTAAATTAATTGCACGACAAAAAACAGGTTCTAAGAAATCGAAAAAATTGGTAAATAATCGTCCAACTTTGTTACTTCTTTTTTTATATTTGTTTGGAATTAAATCGTTTAAACATTACTGTAGGTTAATGCTCGAAGGCCAACTCCATATCGCCAACCTATGGCGGTTAGAAGAAATCCTCCACGCAATGCAAGAAGTGGTAACGACAATTCGTGTTCGCAAGTAATTGGAAGGTAAATGCAAGTTACAAAATAAGAATACTATAAATAAAATAACAAAAGTGATAAAAGATTAATTTGTATTTATTTAGACAAAATTCATCGGTCCCCTCGATGGGAACAAAAATTACTATTTATCAGAACAGCGATAAACCAAGATTTATACAATCTGATTTTGGAGTACCGCCAAGCTCCCCAAGTAAAGTAAGTTGACATAAATTTTATATATTTTAATTGTGTTATATATATATGCGTGTATACCGTGAAATTCAGGCTGCTTGAGTGAAATCTATTGCTTTCCTGATATATGTATAAATTATTTATTTCAGAGACTGAACGATAGACAAAGAACTTCCGTTTTACCACCGAACCAAAGTTTTAATAAGCCTAGAGATGATTCTTACGTAAAGAACAATGGAAAGGCGGTGATGCCTGTGATAAGTCATAAACCAAAGACTGTTAACAACAATATGGAAATTCTTCCTAAAGGAAAATCTTCAAATATTAGCGAAAGACTCAAAGTTAATTCTAACATACCTCCATTGCTTAATTTACCCTCCAGTATTTCGCCACCTTCGCAACATGTAAAAGTGTTATCACCCCTTTCGCCCGGACAAGTTTTAGCAGATGATAATCAATTACATTTTCAACAGCCTCCAAGGAATCATTTGGTAAATATTATATAATTTATCTATGTTAGATTTTCTCTCATCTTTTAATACAGTCCAATTCCTGACTAAAAATTCTGTTCATCTACACTGACTCGACTCGTTGAACATAGTATATATACAGAAATGATTTTGTTTCAGATTCCATTAAATAATGCCAGCAAGATTGTGCCAAAATTACCATCTCTTGATCCAAGGGAGGAGTTGAGAAGGAAATCTAGTATATTAAATCTTCCAACACCAGTGTATCAAATTTGTCCTACAACGATAATAAATATGAAAGAGCCAGTTGTGTTCGCACAAGTTAAGGTTAGCGATAACATTATACTATTTGGTATTGGAATTTTATAGATAATATTATATTTATTGAAATATTGGTGAATATGGTCGTTACTTGAAAATGATTTAATTGTATGTTGTCTCCATATTGTTTGGTGCGGACCAAATGTTTACACTCGCACTAACAGATGACAAGTCCCTGTTTTAACTATTCTACTTTTCAGTTACTGTGTATTTTCTGTATTTCAGTATATTTACCGTTCCCGTTATATTCCGCTCTACTTCTCGGTTCTTTTTATTTGTTGGATCCATTATGAACATTTGCTCTGTCGTTTTTCTGCAATTTTGTATACAGTATTTCAGTATAAATTGATAATATTTAACAACGGATGTAGATATGAAAATGTACTTTTAGATTGGTCCACATGGATATTCAAGCTATCCGAAAGAAGCACGTTCTGAAGATGAAGCGCAGAAACTTGCAGCAACATTTGCCTTGCTTGATCTTACTGAAAAATATGGATCATTCTTTAAACTTAACGAAACTAAAAACAGAGATGTAATTAAATCTCGAATATTGTTTATAGTAGACGCTCATCCTAACGGTATCTTCATGCATCAGGTACCTATATATTATAAACAGCAATACAAAGAAATTTTACCAGGAGATTGGGAAAAAATTGTCGAAGAGTATCCAGCAATAGTTTTAGAAAAAGGTGCTGATAATTCAGTAATTCTGCGTCGATATGTATCATCCCCAGAGAAGGTAAAGCAATACATTCCATAAATTTTACATTACATTATGAATATACAGAGAATTACACTTCTATTTTTATACACGCCTCGACACAAGCATATGTATACTACTTATTAATAAAAGCAAAAGATAGTTTTTTAAGAGGAATTTTTTCGAGCTACTGATTTTTCAACTTTTTCATCCATAACCTCCTCTTGCAAAAGAAAATTTTCTGTGACCCTAGGATTGGATCCTAGTCCAAGTCGCAAGCTACAGTTTAAAAAGCTCTGGTTCAGACTATCAATTTCAGCACACTCCAGAAATTTTTCTTTCAGATACGAAATATCAGTCCGTTAAAAACAGATAAAATACAATTGCATCCAATTGGCCCATCTGTACCTGGACAATTGCAATTACCAGAGGAAGATTTCTTGCTTGTGTCTGTTACATGTGTTATAAGCACTGTCGAAGTGTGGGGAAGACTTGTAGGAGATTCGTACAGCGTATGTGAAATACCTTCTATGATGTTTATGCTTTTTTCCCTTCTCTTTAAATTTATTTTATGGTTCATGTGCAGGATCAATTTGACGCAATGACAACTGAAATGGCTCAACACTATAATGGAATACACAAGTCTGTTAAACCAATCGAAATTGGCAGTTACTATGCTGTTTCTGAGGACGACTCGTGGCACAGAGTTCGCTGTCTGGAGTATGATTCTGTGACCGGACTTGCTACAGTTTTGTTCATCGACCATGGCGATGAAGATAGTATCCATTACAGTAAATTACACGTATTAGACAGAAAGTTCTGTGTGCTTCCTGCTCAGGTATAATGAGGTTATTTTTTTTATCAAGAATCAACTTTTTGTGTATTGTAGAAAATTCTAAATATTTTATTAAATAATATATCAGGCATTAAGATTGTGTCTATCCGGATTGGAAGAGTTCAGCGAATGCGACAGCATTCTGAGCCAAATTGAAAAGGTTCTACTCGATCGTGCATTATTCGTTGAAATAATCAATCGCGATAAAGATGAGAGTGGACCATTTTTGACAGTTACATTTTATGATACTCACGGACCAGAAGATATTAATGTAAATTTAGAATTGTCTAAACAAATTTTGCATACGGTGACTGCCCCTAAGTTGGACGGTGTAAGTATTTGCTTAACGGTTGATCTATGCAAAGAAGGAATTTAATAAAAAGGAATTTTTGTCGTTTATAGGAGGAGCAACATGTATATGAAGTATTTATTTCTCACGTAAATCAAAATGGTGATATTTTTGTGCAAGTACAATCCAGGAGTATGAAGATCTTAGTCTGTCTATTGAATAGACTAATATGTACTGGATTAAACGCGGAGGAGCTGGAAAATTGTACCGTGACTACAATTGACTTTAATAAAACGTACTTTGTGTCGGTAAATAATAACTGGTACAGAGGAAAAATAATTAGCAACTCTTTCAATCAGTTAAAGGCATTTTTAATTGATTTTGGTAAGACTGTTATCACGGCGACGAGTAATCTTCTTTCTTTGGAAAGGTTATCCGAAGTATTGGCAAAATATCCAGCTCAGGTAAATGGAGAGCTATTTCACGACATTTGGAATTCTTGTATAATTTATTTTAAATTAATACGTGTGGTTTTTGTGTAATAGGCATTAAAGGTACTTCTTCATAACATTGATAAATCAATGTTCAATGAAAAGATGGTTACCAAACTTGCAGAAATCGCTCCGAAGGGTGAGCCACTTCTTATGAAACTTGTATCCTCTAAAAATGGTTTACAGGTCGTTGAATTGTTTAAGCGAATTCAACCAAGTAATATGCTCGTTTCTATCAATAATACTTTGGCTCTTGAAGACGAACTTATGAAGTATGTAAATGTACAGATAAACAGAATATAAACACCAGTGTTAATAATATTTAATTAATTAATAATCATATTATTTTCAGATCGCAGGGTGATGGAAATAATAATATAAAACCAAGGAAACGCATAGAACGCGTGAATTTTAAATTCACAGGAATTGAAGCAGGCGAAGTTGTAAAATCTTTAAAACCACCGAAAATCTCGGGTATCGGCGAATATTTTGACGTGCATGTGACAATGGCGGCGCATCCCGGAAACTTTACCGTTCAACCATTCGACGATAAGCGCTCTTTAGAGGTAATTATTATTTCAAGTTTGATACGTACCACGTTAGAAAAAATTATCAGTGGTTAAACATTTCATTTTTTATTTATTCGTTGTTTAGGTAATGATGATTCAGTTGCAAGAGGCTTGCCAATCGTATAAAGGTGTTACTCCAACTTTAGAATCAGTAAGAGAAGGAACGCTTTACGCGGCTAAACACATTGATGGTCATTGGTACAGGTATACATAAAAACAATTTATGAACTTATTAATATATTGAACATTATGGATAATTCTTACCTATTTTTAATCACTTTTAAGGGTGTGCATTTCAAGCATAATCAAAGAAGACACGGTCAGCGTTTACTTTTGCGATTTTGGAGACGTGTCGGTACTACCGTTAAGTAAATTACAACCTTTGAAAAGTCAGTTCCTAGAACTACCGTATCAAGCTATTAAAGCAAGGCTAGCTGGTATGTAATTGATTTCTTCTTTAATTTAAATTCAACTTGAACTCGTGACAAATACTTTGTACGTTTTATTAACAATTTGAACAGGCATTCAACCAACTCACGTTGACTGGTCCGTCGAAGATAGTTTAAGGTTTCAAGAATTGGTCGTGGAGAAAAATTTTGTATCGATAGTCGTTGAATCAAATTCTGACGGACTTTCTCCCGCTGATACTATATTGGGCTTAAAGTTGATAGATGTAAATACAACCGAAGACATTTATATCGATCGACTTTTAGTGGAAGAAGGTCGAGCTACATTCGTTGACTAAATTATCCGCATATACATACTAATGCATATTTGGATACGCGGTGTTTGAAAAAATAACGAGCAACACGAGAGTCAGCTTAATGAATTTCTGATTGTTGATACGAGGCGCGCGTGCTATCTTTAATTCTTTCTTATACGTGTGCTAAAAGGACTTTGTACGGTTTTAGCGATCCATGCTTAATCAGAATAGCTTGTATATAAAAAGTACCCTTTCTACTCATTAGTATTCGCAAAACACACATTTCAATGACTGGAAATCGAAACAAGATTAGAGGAAAGCTGTAAAGATGTACATATACACATAATAAGTGCATGAATGTGTGAGTGTGCGTGAGTGCTTGTTTACATTTGTTTAATTTCTAGATTTACAACGCCCTTTAGATATCGTTTTCTTCCTTTTTTATTTTTCTTCGAATAATAATTTATTCATCCATACTCTAAGAAATACATAAATATATCTAATAAGCATATATATTTTTTAGAGTAATTTCTTATGCGGTATAGAGTATCTGCATCTATGGTTTTCATATATTTTTGTTAACGTATTTTATTTTTTCGTATGAATTTAGTTATTTAATAACATTATTTTGTCACCCATTAGACAACAGTATGGTTGTACACGATCTGGCTGTGGTATATGGAAAATCACGGAGACGATTTGATGAAAATTGAGAGCATTCCATTTTTAGTTTAATCCGATGTACGTTTATCGACTATTATTTGTTTTCTACCTATACTTCTCCTAAGTTATCATATTAAGAAGTAGTACGTATCCTAGATTCCAATGATCATAGAACTATCCGTTCTGTATGTGATAAACAGTGTTTTGTTAGTTCATATGAATCTCCTTCTTATTGCAATTTATCCTCTATTTATACCGTTATTATTATTATCATATCGATGAAGTAATTTATCATATTTAATTAGCGACATTATATCCAGTATGTTGTACGTTTTAAAAATTTACAGTTTATTTTTAAAGTAGTGCGAAAATCATTATAATTCTCGTACTACAAGTTCATTTTTATTCGAGGAAGGTGACTTTATTTTTTCAATATTTACATTAGATTGAACACGTATGTATGCGATATTTCAGTAAAGTAACATTGCATGCATTAACGAACTATAATTTCTGATGAGGTGTATTTCCATTTTGTTAAATTGGTAAGATAATATTGTAACTTAATGTTATGTTGCAGTAAAATATTATTTTTGATAATGATAACTTGATAAAAGGTGCCAATAAATACTAATGTTTACATAAATATGTTATATCCATTATTTTACAAATTGAATGTTCCCCTTCTAAAGATCTGGACTGATCTAATCTACATTTATCAAAAGTATATTTTTAAAACTTGTATCAGAATATATTAAAAATTTGGTTAGTTTTAATTCCTTATAGGTTATATTTAATTCAATCGATATCGTCAAAAAGAAAAACGTTTATTGAAACATAATTACGACGATACAATTTTGGATTACAATTCGAAATACTTTATATATAACATGAAAGTTGATATATTATGTACTTGTGTTTGCAATAACATTTGTATTAATTGAGAAATAAAATAATATTTTGGCATGTATCAACTTAAATAGTACAGGGTAATCAATTTGAACTGTTGCAAAGAACAATATGGTGTAAGCTTGATAAAAAGGAAGACAATAGAAAATTTTAAATGGGGCACAATACGTACTTAATAGTTTTATTAATTCAAATATCTATCATTCGAAATGTTTTCGATAATAATGTACCTGTCGAAGTTATAACAAAATGGAGTATCGTAGTAATGTTGTACGTAAATCATAATTAATATGCAATATATGTATTGCTATATTAATACATCTTAACTGTAACGTGACGTACACATGTATTCAATATTCTATATCAAATATGTGTGTATATATGAATATTTATTAATATAAGAGAGAAATGGAGTATCGTAGTAATTTTGTACATCATAATTAATATACAATATATGTATTGCTATATTAATACATCTTAACTGTAACGTGACGTACACATGTATACAATATTCTATATCAAATATGTGTGTATATATGAATACTTATTAATATAAGATTAGAAATATTCATCGGTGAAATGATTGTATTCGATCTCGATATATTGTTCCGACATAATCGATCCTCGAATACATCGTCGAAATTACCAATGATATCAAGAAGCGTATCGGATGAAGGTTAAGTATTTTAAAAGGGACATTGGCACAGCAAACACGTTACGTCTCGTTTGTACACATCGATCGCAGAAATGACAAAATCACGGACTTAGGGGGATCCCCTTTGATCGCGGCTGCCATTGTTCGCACAAAAACAATCGCGTATCGATATCGGGCGTGTAACGCGTCCGCGATCGCTTTCCGTGTTTCCTCGATCATCCCTTCTTTTTCCGTTGCGTTAAAGAGGGGATGGAGCCAAGGTGTCTGACGTCAAGAGAGCCATCGCGCGGCGACAAGTACATCACACTCACTCGTACGAAGATCAGGTACCGACACGGTAACCGATCACGCTCGAGAGAAGGCGCGCGGTTTGTATTTCTTTTTTTTTATACCGTTGGCGTTTGATGCCCCCTCGCGATTTTCGGGAACACTCGCCATATTCGTTCGCCGCAGGCGGTCTTGATGCTGGAACGAACAAATCGCGCGGAGTTGCTCGCTCATCCTTGCCAACTGTAGACGGAAGTCGACAGGTAAGGCAAAAACGAAACGCGGTGACTTCGCTCGACGCGTAAATCTATTCTTTCCTTGGATCGTCGAGTAATTCAGTGTTTATCTTTCCTCTCGGTTGCTCGTGCCCGGTATCCGCGAACGTTTCGTAACGGACATTTTCAAATCCTCCGGAAACTATCGAGAACCGTTGATCGCGAATTTAAACCGAAAATCAAAGATGCATTTCTCGGTGATCGTGAGCACGTTCGCGTTCAGGTTACATAAAAATAAGAGTCTCTGGGAGTACGTGTCGACAATGTGTCGTTGGACACGCATTTTTTTGCGAATATCGAGGGGGACTACGATTCGTTTTCACGCGCGAACGATACTTTTTTTACGCGGAGAGCATGTCACCGCGGTTTCCTCGTTGCGATCGACGAATGTTTGTGCATAAGTGATCATGTCTGTAAAAGAGATAAACGTAAACAGAACAGTATTGTATACAGTGAAAGAGAAGGGGGAGGCAGTTGACTGTTGCGAACGATTCAAATTTTCGTAAGCGATAGAACAAAAAGGAACCCGACGGATGGTGATTGAATTCCGATGGAAGACGAAAATTGTCGAAGGGCCGTTCCGTGACGAATCGACCACCGGTTGCGCTCGATGTCAGGGATTTTCGTGAAATACGCCATAGACTGCGTAAAATTAGAGGAACCGGAGGGGTTTAGGTTATTGTTTCGTTGGTGGTTTGAATTTGTTTTAACGACGTTGAACATTACGACTTTTGCCTATATTTGAATAAAAACAGGTCGTACAAGTGATGATAAAATAATTTTTGTTTTCGAAATTATTAACGGTGTTCAATTTTCTTTTTTTCAGATTCTGATTTTGAATATTTCAAGTCGAAACGCTGACGATTAAAAATCTGGAAAATTATGAGTATATTCCTTGAAGCTTCTTTTGTTGAATATGGTTACTTGCGTATATATGTTTTATAATTGACATTATAATAAACTTCAGGTAATCGACCCACACGCTCGACTAACTATATCGATCTCAGGCTGTATTATTTGATTCAACAAACGGAATTAGCAGAGCAAAATACGTGAAAATATACAGGGTGTTCGGTCACCTCTGGAAAAATTTTAATGGGAGATTCTAGAGGCCAAAATAAGACGAAAATCAAGAATATCGATTTCTTGATTGAGGCATCGTTAAAAAGTTATAGAAACATTTCCGACCACACAGTATATTTTCGGTAAAGAATTTTTTTCTCGAAAGTGCGTAGAATTTCGGGGGTATGTGTCTCCATAAAAAATGATTGTAATTGACTCCCGCAACAGAAAATATTTTTTTCAGAACGATTGGAAATTTCTTATTTTAGCCAAAAAATTTAGACATGTTGATTTTTCTTAAAACTTCGTTTTTAATTTTTAATAAATTTGTTCGACGTCCTACGGAAAAGTTGTTTAGTACTTTTTTGTAGGTATCCATTAGCTCTACCTCAGAAAAAAGTTTCATTGTAATATGTTCACTGATGTAGGAGTTATCGCTGTTTGAAAATTGAACCATTGTTATGGGGTTTTCCTCATTTTGCGGGGTCAAGGAACAACTTATCGGAATTTTTCAAAATTTCTACATATTCTTCATCAAAATACGCGTTGTTTGCATTTTTAAACTTTAAAATCGTCCAATCCGTTCGGAAGTAATGACGTTTTAAAGATACGCATGAGATTTTAGGGAATATTTCTAGTCCGAAATTATATTTTCGGTTAGGAATTTTTTTCTCGAAAATGGTTAGGAATTCGGGGGTATGTCCATTCACCAAAAATGATTATAATTGATCCCCGCAATCGGAAATAATTTTTTTAGAACGATTTGAAATTTTTTATTTTCGTCAAAAAATCAAGGCATCTACTCGAATTTTTTTCTCGAAAACGCGTAGGAATTCGAGGGTATGTGTATTCACTAAAAATGATTGTAACTAACTCCCCTAGCTAAAAATAATTTTTTTAGAACGATTTGAAATTTTTTATTTTCGCCAAAAAATCAAGGCACCTACTCGAATTTTTTTCTCGAAAACGCGTAGGAATTCGAGGGTATGTGTATTCACTAAAAATGATTGTAACTAACTCCCCTAGCTAAAAATAATTTTTTTAGAACGATTTGAAATTTTTTATTTTCGCCAAAAAATCAAGGCACCTACTCGAATTTTTTTCTCGAAAACGCGTAGGAATTTGGGGGTATGTCTATTCACCAAAAGTGATTGTAATTGACCCCTGCAACCGAAAATAATTTTTTTTAAACGATTTGAAATTTTTTAATGACTTTTTAACGAAGCCTCGATCAACAAATCGATATTCTTGATTTTCGTCCTATTTTGGCCTCTAGAATCCCCCATTAAAATTTTTCCTAGGGTTGGCCGAACACCCTGTATATTTGAACCTTCACTCTTACATAATTTAACATTTATTTATTAATATTTTTATCGAATCTAATATAAAATTATTAATCCATATATTTTTTAAAGATTTCACAACTTTCCGGGGGGGAAGACGATTGTCCCTTTTTCGATTCTACTCCTGAACGTTGAAAAGTTTGTAAACGAATAAATATACGTATAATTAATTTAATCTCTCATCTAATTAACCGATTACGCGACGCGATCAAACATTTAGTCGTCAGAATTAATCGCTATTGACGTTAGTCGGTTAGTGAAATTAATCGCTCACGACGACTGGCGATTGAATTAATGGTTAATCACTCGCGACAATTGACGGTTGAATCAGTGGTAAATCGCTCACGACGCTTGCGACCATTACTGATCAAATTAATAGTTATCCCTCGTCGATGTCGCATTGAAATCATCGAAAAACATATTACTGAAGATTAAACTATTGTATTGATATGTTGCTTATACTTGCATCGCATTATACGTATATTTTATTACAAATTCAAGCGGTAAAGGCCAACAATTGAAAAGGTATTCGATGAAACTATAGAAATCTCGTTTAAATACTTAATATGAATATTTTCTCTCGTCCTAGGCTCGATACGCGATTAAGAATTGATGGAGTACAACGTAGCTGCAACTAGGAACTTTTTTTCATTGCTTTTGTGCCTTTAATCGACGACGATTTGAATGAAAAGATTAGCGGCGGACACCGGTGCCCGCCACGGCACTCACCAACGTTAAAGGTATAAATGGCGCCATTGAAACTGCTGCAAGTCCCGCTGATTCACGTCTGTAGGCTCTAATCAAATAGATAATACATATAGCATGAGATCGGTACGATCAACCGAGCTCGTGGCTCGATTACCTGAAACGGGACGGACCGTGGCTGTTAACAGATTATAACGATGTCGATTATAATACGGCCACCCTGTATGCAATCATAAAGGAGTATCTTGCATGACATGAAATTTGCAAAACAAGAATTTCTTTGAGATTTTCACGTTGCAGAAAGGACTTTCTAACGCGACAGAAAATTACGGCCAAACTTTCCCCATGTAAAGATAAACAAAATGTCAACTGGAGTTGGTATTAGATTATCCAGAAAATAACTAATTTCGCTACTAATTGTAACATGAATAATAATGCACGGTTTAAAAAAGAAATTTAATCGTCCGTTTGAACGTTTTCAGGCCCGCGTACGTTCGTAAAAATGGTTCCAGTGGAAACCAGTGAAAGGATGACTTAAACTCCGCCTAATTGTACCCGAGCTACCACTCTTACGCTTGTAGTTATTGAGAAAATTCGGATTAACGAATTTGTGCCTATTTCCCCTACTTAATCGAGTACAAAAATTATGAAAAAAATCTGGTGCATTGTGGTTATTGAGATACGCGTTCGAGAATTTTTTCCGATTTTTCGATTACAAATCCTAGGCGTGAAAAATTGAAAACGCAAAAAAACACAGAAAAATACGGATTTCGTATCGAAGCTTTCGAGACACTAGGTTTATATAATTACTGTAAATGCGTATTGTCGTTGGTTATCTCCCTGAATTTTTTCCGATTTTTCGATTCCAAACCCTAGGCGTGAAAAATTGAAAACACAGAAAAATACGGATTTCGTATCGAAGCTTTCGAGACACTAGGTTTATATAATTACTGTAAATGCGTATTGTCGTTGGTTATCTCCCTGAATTTTTTCCGATTTTTCGATTCCAAATCCTAGGCGTGAAAAATTGGAAACGCAAAAAAACACAGAAAAGTACGGATTTCGTATCGAAGCTTTCGAGACACTAGGTTTATATAATTACTGTAAATGCGTATTGTCACTGGTTATATCCCTGAATTTTTTCAGATTTTTTGGTTGGGTGTGCCGTAGTAGGAAAAATGAAAAACCGATTTTTTCCACCGAAATCCCCGACACGGAGCGCAACTAGCGATCGATCCGGCGCGTAATAATTCCCGAAACATTTTGGATAGACGTTCCCACGTCCATCGTGTACTCGATCGGGATATCGATCTACCGGTTCGCTATGATCTCGAGTAAAAATCGAATCCACGGTCCTCGAACCATCGTACCACCGCTGGGCGCGACGAGAAATTGGCTTCCTTTCTTAACAAGTTCTGGTTTAAGGTGTGTGAAAATGCCGGATACTAAGGCAATTGCACAGCTGACAATCACAACGTGAGCGGGGTTGTTCGTTTACGCGGATCATCCGGGGGATAATGATTACAGAACAGTCCTGGACCATGATGCTGGACAGCGATGTCGCGGGCATCAATGAGTAAGTATAACTCGAACTATTCTCAATTATTCTCTTTCTTGCTTTCATTCTCTCTCTCTCTCTCTCTCTTTTCTTCTTTTACTTATACGCTTAGAAAAAGAACTCTTTATATATATACGAAGAAGACTCTCTCAATTGTTTCGTTTGTTTAATGCGACACATCATTAACACAATAACACTGTTCGGTAAGTGTCACATTGTCAGGTGTAACGACAAGATTTCATGCATTTGGTGGTGTATATATACACGCTTGCATCGTACTACCCGCATACCGCACACTTCTCTGTTCACGAACCAATACGATTCTTTATTTCCGTCGGGTGGGATCGTTTGCAAAGCGACCGATCCGAACGATGGCCGCCCGAGGATCGATATGTAAATAGCCTAGCATTTCGAAATATGTGTGCACTGATTATTATGTTCGTGTCTATCCATTATGCCGCGTAACTTTCTTTAGTCACGACGATACGCACAATGGCGGCCACTTGAGGAGCAAGACCACTGTAAAAGCCAAAATAAAGCGTTTCTTGCGATTTTTTTGTGGGAGGATAGAAAAGTAAGAGAGTAATAATATTCAAGAATATTATAAATATCATTAAGTGTTAATAAAACAAATATTTGTTTAAAAATAGTGCAAAATGACCACTCTGGAGCCATTCTCACGAGACGCGTTGAATTTGAGGCATTTTGCCTCTGAAAACAGAAAATTTTCTCTTAATTTACGTGAGAATAGCTAGAGAAATATGCAGGGGATTTTTGAAACATTAATTTTTGTGTGATTGGTGAGTATTTTAAGTGGAAAGTTCAATTTTGTACGAAAAATGGGGCAATCATTTGTTAGTAAACAATATTAAAATTAACTTATCGAAGACGAGTTACCCTACGCATTTCTCTAGCTATACTCATGTAGATTAGGGGGAAATTTTTTGCTTTTTTCCCAGATACGAATTTGCGTCAATTACACTGACGAATTCGTCAGTTCAACACATCTCACGAAAATGGCTCCAGTGTTGTAATTTTGCACTATATTTGTGTAAATATTTTTTTTTTAACACTTAACAACATGGTTAAAGACATTCTTGAACATTATCCCCTTACTTTTCGCTTCATTCCAGGTTTTTACAGTCTTCTTACCCCTTAAGACCGCTCTGAATAGGTTCTGGTACCAATGGCGACTGCTATCGCATCGAATCAATTCCTAGTACGCGAATAATTAATTAAAATCGTGATAAACGAGGTAAACAGGGTAATTCCGATCAGGGAGGATCAAATAAGCTGGTTTCTCTCGAATCAAATTCTCTTTTTTCATGAACAGAACTGGGGATTCGATCATTTGACGAGTAATAAAAGGGTATAGCCGGATAAGATGGTCAAAACTGATCAGTGAACATATCAGTTAATAGACCATTCAAAGAAAACCATTTGTGTCAAATATCAACCCCGCACCCTTACTGAGAGGGTAGTTACAGGGCGTAACGCAATTTTCAGTTTAAGCTGTATATCTTTTGTTGTATCGTATAAAAGATTTTGAAAAAAATTGGGGGTATTTTGCTCCACGGCGTACGTGTTTGTGAATTTTTTCAGAATTTTTCACCGCAAAATGGATTTTTAAAAAATTCGAAAAGTATACAAATATTTTTTTTTAATAGAAATTATTGTTCGGGGAACAAAAGGCGTCCAATAATTAAAAAAGAAGAAACTAAATCGATGTATTAATTTTCTTCTATTTGAGTAGCTTTTAACTGAACTTAAATTAACTTGTATTTGAATTGTTCTTCTTTTATCCTGCGTTGATAATCAATACTATGTTAACTGGAGAATTTTGAACAGATAAACGATAACTTGCATCGGTGGATTAGGTCACTGGCTATTAAAATGAATTTGTTCTTATCTGTAGTGTTGTTTCTGTGTTTGCCGCTGTTTTATAGGTTTGGTCGTATTCTACATAATAAAATTATGTAACGAATATTATTTTTCTGCCCGTATCGAGGTTAATAAAAGCTGGCGGTCGTAAATATCCCGTGATCGGAATTATCCCCAACCTACCCTACATCAATAGTCTATATACACTAAAGATATGCAATATTCTGTACTATTAATATAAAATATGAGGAGTTTCGATGTTCCATAAGTAACGAAGCTGCTTGGAAACATATATATATTGAAAAAATAACAGTATTTATTAAACTCGAATACAGGGAAATATCAATGCAAAATAGACAAGAATCGTTGTGCTACGATTATGTCGATAACGTGTATCTTTGGATCATTTTTTCTTAATGTATTAGGTGTACATAGACTAACTGTGCCTTGATATTGTTTGTGTGGGATCGTTTAAACGCGAAGGTGACGATGTCGAAGAGTTTGTGTTACATTGAGGAGGGAAATTCTGTGTTAATTAGAATCAAAGTTTGTCCTACTGGGTGTTACACGCTACGTTGTTTTAGAATTTTAGACAACAGTTTGATTACATCTTGGATTTCTCTTTTTTGTTCCCGTTGAAACAGTCAAAGTGCTCTGGTTTTCAAACTTTTGTCTGAAACGATGTTAGGTGAATGCCAAGAAATCGTGGTTTCCGTGGAAACCGCTCAACATCGAAATTGTGTCTTAAAATGGTCTTCGTGTTGAGTTGAAACAGTGTTTTTGTACCCACAAGAATGAACATTCGTTTCTCATCCTACACTCGATGTACACGTACATTATAATTGTTTTTTTTTTTTTTTAATTTGTATCAAAACTGTAGTAAAAACAAACACTATTACAAGAGCAATCCTCTCTTCGACAAAGCGGATGAATTTGTGTTCATTTGCATAAATGTGATTATTGTGTCTATATTTAACAACTGAGATAGCTCTCATACTATGTGAAACACGTTGTATTAATACACACTCCTTAAGGTGTTCGAAGTTTCGTGTTAAATATCAGGATAGGCGGGAATATTAAGCTAAATATTTCGTACAATTTAATATAAGAATATTGTTTAAGTATTCGAGTACTGCGAACAAGTTTCGAATATTTGAGTACTTAGATATTATCGTTAAAATACTATATGTTGAATGAAAATCAAGCTTAAACAAGAATTACGATTTGGAGAAATTTATTTGTAGTCCATATCATCCTACTCAAATATTAAATACTACTTAAGTATTCGAATTATATTCGAAGTATATTCGTCGGATATTTGATCACAAAAGTGTTTGAATATTCGAATGATATTCAAAGCGTCGAATAATCGAATGAAAATCAAGTATTTAAATTATATTCGTCTGCTACTCGAATCGTTTAAGCGTTCGAATATTTGTGTAATCAAATGTTCGAATTATATTCGTTGGATACTCGAATTTTGTTCGAGTATTCGAATTATATCCAAAGCGTCTAATAATCGAATGCAAATCAAGTATTTAAATTATATTCGTCTGCTACTCAAATCGTTTAAGCGTTCGAAGTGTTTGAATATTCGAGTAGTATTCGAATGATATACAAAGCAATGATATGCAAATCAAGTATGTAATCAAATATTCGAATTATATTCGTCGTATACTCGAATAAATTTGTTCGAATATTCGAATTATATTCAAAGTAAATTCGTCGAATATTTGATCACCAAAGTGTCTGAATATTCGAGTAGTATTCGAATGTATTCGATATTCAAAGCATCGAATAACCGAATGCAAATCAAGTATTTAAATTATATTCGCTTGTTACTCGACTCATTTAAGCGTTCGAATATTTGTGTAATTAAATATTCGAATTATATTCGTCGTATACTCGAATAAATTTGTTCGAGTACTCGAGTAATTAAGTGTTCGAACGGTGTCATGTCTATGAGTAGACTGCGGATCTTCATGCAAATTCACATTATTATTAATCACTAAATATAATAATTCGTATCTTACTTTAAGTATTTCTTATATTTTTGCATATTAAATGCATTCTATAGTTTTTCGAGGATTAAAATTCCCCATAAATGCATAAACATCCGCGGTCTATCTATGAGTATTCACGTGTCAGTTAAATGGAGATGTTTCGTGATCATGGTTGTTTTAAATGTTCATCGTGAACGTGGTATATCGTGGGTCGCGGATGTCTAATCGAGATTCTGTGTGTTTGACGGTGATAGGTTGAGTATTTCCCCGAGGAAACAATTATGGATCAAGGCCGTGAAGAAGCTGACCTCCGAGAGGCTGGGCAGGGAAGGATTGGCGGCGTGGGAGGACCGGAAATCCAACAACGATCCGGAAGTTCCAGACCCTGAAGAAGAGCCCGAGCCTAGCGAGGATCCGGAGAACGATACGGACGTGGTTCTCGACGAGGAACCTGTCGACGCGGAAGCTCAAACACAGCGAGGTACCATCGATCCTATTCATTTAAATACACCACCAAACCTGAAAACATCATCCTTGAGAAGGAAAACAATTTTATTTCATTTACCTTCGAGTTCGATCTACTTTTACAAGATGGCAGACCACGAGTCCCGCTTGCTATTTTACAATTTGTAATTTGTAGCTGCCTAGTTCACTCCTTGCAAGCAGGCTACCTAGCACACTCCTTGCTAGCTAGCTACCTAGCTCACTCCTTGCTATCTAGCTATCTAGCTCACTCCTTGCAAGAAGCTAGCTACCTAGCTCACTCCTTGCCAGCTAGCTACCTAGCACACTCCTTGCAAGAAGCTAGCTACCTAGCTTACTCCTTGCCAGCTAGCTACCTAGCACACTCCTTGCTATCTAGCTACCTAGCTCACTCCTTGCTAGCTATCTACCTAGCACACTTCTTGGCAGCTAGCTACCTAGCACACTCCTTGCTATCTAGCTACCTAGCTCACTCCATGCAAGCTTGCTACCTAGCTCACTCCATGCAAACTTGCTACCTAGCACACTCCCTGCTATCTAGCTACCTAGCTCACTCCTTGCTAGCTATCTACCTAGCACACTTCTTGGCAGCTAGTTACCTAGCATACACCTTGCTATCTAGCTACCCAGCTTGCTCCTTGCTAGCTAGCTACCTAGCTCACACCTTCCAAGCTTGCTACCTAGCTCACTGCTTGCAAGCTAGCTACGTAGCACACTCAAAGAGATTGTCTTATCAATAACAATGAGGATTCGTTAAATAGTAAAGGGTTAACGTTTGAAAATTGTTTAATTTCATAAGACCACGAGTCCTGCTTGCTATTTTACAATTTGTATCAAAGAAATTGTCTTATCAATAACAATGAGGATTCATTGAATAGTAAAGGGTTAACGTTTGAAAATTGTTTAATTTCATAAGACCACGAGTCCTGCTTGCTATTTTACAATTTGTATCAAAGAAATTGTCTTATCAATAACAATGAGGATTCATTGAATAGTAAAGGGTTAACCTTTGAAAATTGTTTAATTTCATAAGATTTCATAAGATGGCAGACCACGAGTCCTGCTTGCTATTTTACAATTTGTATCAAAGAAATTGTCTTATCAATAACAATGAGGATTCATTGAATAGTAAAGGGTTAACGTTTGAAAATAGTTTAATTTCATAAGATTTCATAAGATGGCAGAGCACGAGTCCCAGTTGCTATTTTACAATTTTTATCAAAGAGATTGTTTCATCAATAACAATGAGGATTCATTGAATAGTAAAGGGTTAACGTTTGAAAATAGCTTAATTTCATAAAATTTATTACAAAAATCATAATTTTACATGAAACGTTTGCACATAAGATTTCCTTTAGGAAAACACATGAGATTTGCTCTCAGCGTCCGGTAGCTCTCATTTTAGCTCGCGTTGAAGAAACCTAAGCAGTGGGGATGAGCCTTGTTCATGAATCCGGGGTAAAAATTGAGTCTCTAAAGCAGAGATTACCGTGCATCGTTTCCTTTCAGTTTCCATGTTACCAAAAGAGAGATGTGTTTCATTAATATCGTACAAAATCTTCCATTAACATTTATGCTAAATGAAGCAACAATTCTTGCATCGCAAAAGCGATCGCGTCAACAATTTCGCGAATAAAATGCGAAACGCGAGGACGGTGGACAGTTCGGTGGTCGGTCGACTCGTAATAAAAATAAACATACTTTTACGCGCGATTCTCCTCATTTCCGTTCCATTTTATCTTATTTACAAGTGGTTTGGCACGCGTTGCTAATTTATTTTATACATACAGCCTTCGGCTATAAATACGACTGGATATTTTCAGATGTTTTCAAGAAAGGAGTCCTCTATAAGGGAATATTCTGCCCGTCGCTCTCCAACAGCTTCCACAGCAAGAATCTGGAGATCTCGTATCTGCATTACTCGAACCGTCAACGGCAAAAGTCGCTGATAATGCTCAATATCGTCGATCTCAGCCTAAAGGTACGTGAGGAATCGCTGTGTAACTCTGGATCCGTGATGCATGAACCGTACACAGGGTGTGCAAGAAAGTTTGTGCGGAACTTGGCGTGCATGTACGTTGAGTATGATCGAGTCCGTGAGCTAGAGCTCAGCTATACCGTGGCTTTCGCTTGTAACCAGCTTATTACCTCCTTCTACCCCTTCCCTACCTCCGTGTGTATCCGAATTTGTAGTAGAAACTGTCTGGACAGTGTTCTGAGTCGAGCAACACGTTGACTGCCACAGTCTCCTCAATATTACATTTTTTTTTTTTAGATAAAACGATTGTATTACTTCCTGCGCTACCTGTTATCCAGACACTCGGTATACGAATCTCACGCAAGTTAGACGAGCGCGTAAGAGTCGGGGAGCAGCCAAAAATTCTGTATCGAATCCTAAGAACAGGTTTCTAAATCTAACTCCATCGAGTGGCAGGTCGAACTCAACGAAATTACGTTATTATTGTTCCATTTATTCACTGGGGGGGGGAAAAATCCTTTTGATGATTCTCTGATTCAAGTTTTGAGTACTATTCATAGTCCGGTAATGGGACATGTCAGTCACAAATTAACTCGTACTTGGCAGTCAACGTGTTAATTGCGACTCGCTCGTAAAGTCGAAGTTCTACATTCGTGTGTCGTCGCGATGATTTAATAGCGTCGGGACTGTCTGGGTAGAATTCTCATCTTGCAACAAATTTCACAACGGATCAAATTGTAATCGTCTTTGCTCGTTTTTAGTTGGTAACCTCGAGTCTGGTGCATACTTCTCTGCACACTCCGTGGTATCGAATACCGGGGGAACTGGAAAAAATGCTCCTGGACGAAATTCACTGGCCAGCATCTTTGGAAAATGTTACTTCATTACTGATCAAGACTTGGTACTTCATAAACAAGAGTTCGAAGCACAATCTCAGTGTTGCAGAGGTCGAGTCTTTCACCCCGACTGGAGAATATCTCATTTACCAGTTTGAAAATGTTCTTTTGATCGACTCTCAATGTTCTGGGATCTAATCCAGGATTCCACGCGCTCAATTAACAATCAGAGAACTGTAAATTATGAATGGAAAGATGGATTTCCTTTCCACGCGTTCCAGGGGCATTCTTTGGAGTTTCTCCGTGTACAATGCTATTATGTTCGATGATTCTGTAACGCGGGACCGTGTGTAGATGGTACTCATGGCGATATGGCTGTGGCAAAGGGAGGAGGGCAGCGGCGGTCTGATCGAGTCGTTGTCTTGGGCGACTTGTTGCATGGCGGCGAACCTGCTGGTGTGCATACTCGGCTGGTGGCGGTGTTTCTCCAATAATTACTTGCACTGGGCTTCCATATTCACTTGGTTACTGATCAACTCGCAAGGTGACGATGCATTTCGTCGAAAACGGGATCGGTTCGAACGTTTAAAGTCGCGTCGAGTACCCCCCCCCGATAGTTTGCCACGTTACAATTTAACACTCCGGGGATACGTACGTATACACACACACATACACGGTCACAGTTCGTATCTCCGTTCACCGAATACGGTTTTGCTCCACTGGCTCGCGCGGTTGGCGGTCCAGCGAATCGCTCGAACGCCCAGCGAACCGTAGAGAGAAACTCGGTAGAACGAACCTTGTACCAGGCGTGGGCTACCATCGATTTCACGATCCTCGTCTGACCCAGTCAACGAAGTTCAAATGGAAAGAATAAATTGTAAAACGCTATAAAAGACACGGAGTCCAAGGTGGGATCCACCAATCGACGCCATCTTAGAAAATACAGCTTCAGCAGTTCCTTGCAAATTTTATGGTCATTATTATGGTAATAATTGTCTTCTCCATGCAATCGTTAACCCACGAAATATTTCCAAAATACTGTACATAAATATCTGTATCCATTTTCCAAGATGGCGGCGATACCACGATTCCAATCTTGTAAGACTCGTTCCGAATATCTCTGTCGAACTTCGAGACCTTTCTTATTTATTGTTTTTCACGGAAATATCGAGCCTCGATGGATACAGAGTGGATTGGAGGATCGAATCGTACATTGTTTTACGCCCGGTGTCGATTGCAGGTTTTATAGGTGCCGGTCTAGACTTCTCTAGCCAGCAACGTCTAATGTGGTACATTTTGTTTGTGGTGTACGCACCGTACGCCATGCTGCCGTTGCCATTGAGATGGTGCGTCCTCGCCGGTTACGGGACAGCTTTAACGCACATGGTTATGGCGGGAATAACGTTATTGCGAGACCCGACATACGTAAGAATCCCTTGGTCTACATTATTCCGTTTTCACCCCCCCGTCAACGTTCCCCGTTTTTCCTATTTTCGCGACGCTTCGAACCTCCGTTCGTTCATTTCTTTCTCTTTCGTTTCGATCAGCGAGACTCCGTGTGTCGTTCCAACTTGCAGCTTTTTCTATCTTTGTTCCCTTTTTTTTGTTTTTTTTTTCTGTTAAATACACGTCGTTTTGCTATTGCAGCTGCACGATGTCGCGTGCATAGTTCGAATGCTAACGACCAACGTCCTTCTTTATCTTGCAATGAATCTAGCTGGCATGTACACTAAGTATTTGACAGACAGAGGACAGAGGCAGGCATTCTTGGAGACCCACAGATCCATGGAGACCAGGCAGAGGACGCAGAATGAGAACAACCGACAGGAGAAGTTGCTACTTTCCGGTGAGGATACCATTTTTCCTACGTTTCGCGAGTCTGGGATCTGCGATCAGTCCTGGACGAACTAGTCGGTCAATATGATTAAGTTACACCCTTGCATTTGGATAAAAAAGAACGATTAAACGTTCGAGCATTAAACCTTTCCACCACGGTTACGTGGAAGATAAAAAGGACCAATTGATAGTGGAGATACGTGAAACGTGGCTTTTGTTAGGCGAAGATCCCTCCATCGAAACAAGATACAACAATATCTTCTTAATATCGAATATAAAATATCTCCATTTCTAATTACTTGGTTCTTCTTTTACAGAACTGTAGCGGAAAGGTGTTCTAAGTGTTCAAAATTGTACCTAGATATAGGTAATCCGAGAGACTTCAACTTTGAGTAAAAAGGCCCCAGTAAATTTGAAAATTAATAACGTTCCATGTATTGTTATCATTAGACTGCGGATCTTTATGCAAATTCACATTTTTATTAATAGAATTAGTGAAATCAGAGCTTTGCAGAGAGCTGTCTCAACCCCTAAATACACATAATTCGTATCTTACTTTTGCATATTAAATTATTTCGCATTTTGTAGTTTTTTGAGAATTCAAATTTCCCCTAAATGCATAAACATCCGCAGTCTAGTTGTCATCGTTGACCCAGAAACGGCGACACGTTTAAGTGGACGGTACCAGCCACGTAAGATGAACCGAATCCCTAAAATGACCCTTCCTTCTAGAAAAACTGAAAAACATCAGCCTACCTGATATAACAACAAAACAACAATATATTTAGTAAATCCTTTTGGAAGGACGTCAGCCGTAACTGGGTTAAGTTGCAAAATACACAAAAGGTTATTGTTGTATAAATTTACTTGGAGACCCTTTTTTTTTTTTGTTGATATTCGAGAGCCGTGGGTCGATCCGTCGACGGCGTTGAATGAGACTCGCTATTCTACGATTGCTCTCGGTGTGGCGTTTACGATGGTAAACCATAAATACACGCGGGTTTGTGTAATTATGTACGCGGTGCCGTTCGACAGGTATGAAATTATATTTACACGTGTGTCGAACGTGTCGCGTACAGTATATAAAGACGCCAACGGGGGTTGCGCCGCAACCACGGGGCTCGTCGGCGCGTGTAACTTGCTCAGCCGAGTGTCAAAAAGGGTCACTGGACACTTTCACTCGATTGCGCCAGATATGTTTTACCGATAGCCTGGCAGTACTTTGCTTTTCCATATTATCGATTCCACCGGCGATGATTCGTTTAGGGAAACCACCTGAAATATACTACGAAACGGAACAGAAAATTAAAGCAGCCCTCGTTTAGCTCAACCCCGTCCATTGCGAATCCGCCAAACGAAATCAAACTACCGAGAATTTCGATAATATTAAACAAATAGGAAGCAGGGGAAAGCAATGTATTTAATTTTAAAAGAACTACCAAATTTCTATAAGAACAGTCTGTTAAATTTGTAATTTTAAGGGGGCCATTCTACCTTGTAGGCACGAAAAATTGTACATGATTCTTTGTGAATTTTTTTTTGCGGGGGTATTAAAGAGCTATTAATTCTAGATTTTGTAGGTACATTTGTTGTATATTTAGCTATATTTATGAATTTTTGCAACGCATAATATCTATTGATTAAGCAGTTTTTCTTGATCTACCGACTGCGTAGGTAGTATTTTGCAAACGAGTTATTCGAAATCCAAAAACCAACGATATTTTTAATGTAGATAAGTTTGGGTATAGCATGAACTAGGATTTTTTCAAAAGAAAACACAAAATGGCAAAATGGTAGCTATTTTACGTAAAAATGCTGAATATTTTCATATATTCGGTTGTTTTTTTGCTAATAAAAGAAAAAGTATTGCATATATCGTAATTATCTTAATTAATGCTATAGAGAGATCAGTTCTAAAGACACTGTATTAATTTCATGTTGATATTTTGAATAGTTTTCATGTTATTGTCTACGCAGTGTCGAAAAATGTAGTTTCGAGAAAAACAGCTTTAAAGTTTCACGTCCAGTTGTTATACCTGCGCTTATAACTTCGTTAGTTTTTCAAATTTCAATTTAATATTTTGTAGATATATTTTCAAGACTACATACTAAAAGACAATGCAAAAAAAATTCGATTTTTTTAAACCCCACAAAGTAGAAAGGCAACTTAAAGTTTCACATTCAGTTGTTATACCTGCGCGTGGTACATCTCAACAGGCTATAACTTTGTTAGTTTTCCGAATTTCAATTTAATATTTGGTAGATCAATTCTCGAGACTACATACTATAGAGGAAAACTCAGAAAAAAAAAGAATTCGATTTTTTAAACCCCACAAAGTAGAAAAGCAACTTAAAGTTTAACGTCCAGTTACACCTGCGCGTGGTACATCTCAACAAGCTATAACTTCGTTAGTTTTTCAAATTTCAATTTAATATTTGGTAGATATATTTTCGAGACTACATACTAAAAGACAATGCAAAAAAAATTCGATTTTTTTAGTCCCACAAAGTAGAGAGGCCCTTTAATGTAACATGGCGGTATTATCGGTATTATATGTAACATGGCGGTATTGGCGGTAATATATAAGATGAAAATATCGATGATATTGTATGTAATGCGTGGCCAATTGAGATTTTGTAACGTTAAAAAGTGTTGAATGTCTGTTATAGTTTTGCCAGATTTCGTGGCCAAAGAAATGATCAGTGATATCGCCCGTGAAACAGCTCGAGGTGGAACGATCTCCTTTACACCCAATCAATTTCACAGAATATACATCCATCGCTATGAGAACGTTAGCATACTCTTCGCTGACATCAAAGGCTTCACCGGTACGTAGCCACTTGTTCGATACGTTGTGTCGCTGCGAAACATTTTTTCGTACTTCCGAACGGAAACTTCGAAACGTCGAGCTTCAAATGTAAGTGACGTAAACTGACGGTACGTAAACGACGTAACTATTCATACTATATATTCTCACACAATGGAACAGCGTTTCTTAACATTTTTTCTTTTTCTCGCGACCCCTTCTCATCAACGCGTAAAATCTATAATAAATCAAATTTGTAACAACGATCACTGTAAAATACATTTTTTATATAAAAATCAGTTTATGCGACCCCCAAAGCGGTGACATTAAAATTAGACTTCAAGATTAATTGTGCAACTCTCAGAAAAAAAACAAAATTGTATTTCATGGGAGTTTCGTTTCTTTTTAGGTTGAATCCAGTAGCGGATCTAGGAAATTATAAATAGATCGATAGTATCATAACTAAAGAATTAGTATACTTCGACCAAGGAGCATCGATTACGAGACACGGAGGCCACGGCGATAAATAAAACTCGAAAGGGGGCCGCGAGCCAAAAAGGGTTGAGAAACACTGCTCTGCATTAACCCCTTGCCCTACGATTTAAATCGAGACTCTGTGCGCCATAGTCATGCATCAAATATGTAGATCGTCATTTACTGTAGATAAAGATTCAAAAATTAATAATTTCATTTTTGTCAGACGAGGACCATAACTTGTATCACGAATTGTATTTATATTCGTTTACCAATATGGGGTCTGACTCGATGTCGTAAAGCAAGGGTTTAATTTCTCTTGCATCATTTTATATTTTTTCCCGATATTACAGCTTCGAAGTACTCATTGTTGATTCTCCGACTCGTTTAACACTTTGACTGCCATATATGGGTGACAAGACCTTCCCACTATGGAATTAAAACAATTTATTCTGAAATTGAAATTGAAATGTTAAATAAATTTATATAGGACGAAGTTTAACGTGGTTACGAAAATAAGTACCAAAGACAAAGTTTAAGTTATGCAGTTTATAGTTGCTTAAAATCCAAGTTTTGGTCTCGTAAAAAATTGTACGGTTTTGATGTGGCAGTCAACGTGTTAACACTACATTTACGGAAACCGTCAATTCGACGGAAGTCTGATTCCATATTTAAAATTTTAGAACGCGTAAATATTATTTTTTAACAACTTAAGTTGAATTTAATTGATGCACTGGCATGAATACATATTTTAATTAAAAAAAAAATCGTATTTTAAGGTAATCGTCAACACGAAAGGTATCGATAAATATACACGAATGTGCCAGTAGTGCGCCGACGCCATTTCGAAAATTATCCTACGCGTACGTTTATATGCAATTTGGAAAACGTTTCGCGATTGTTTTTGTGAATTATCGTTGCTGTAATTAGCATTTTTATTTGATCGATTCTTCCTGACCCTTTCAACGACCCCACGGTGGCCGCCATATTGGAAGCGTGCGTGAGGTAATCCGCGCGCAAAAATGGGTCAAAATCGCCCGACGAATTTTACTTTTCGCGAGAGTCATTTCGAAAATTATCCTACGCGTACGTTTATACGCAATTTGGAAAACGTTTCACGATTGTTTTTGTGAATTATCGTCGCTGTAATCAGCATTTTTATTTGATCGATTCTTCCTGACCCTTTCAACGACCTCACGGTGGCCGCCATATTGGAAGTGTGCGACAAAAATGAGTCAAAATCGCTCCATAGATTTTGCTTTTCGAGAACTGTTTCGAAAACCTGAACCTCGTCTTTGCAAAATTACCAAAATTATATTCTTCGCATTTTATCGTTCGGTGTGAAATCACGTTGCTTTTATTAGCATTTTAATTGTAACCTCTCGCTCTACCAGCGTTAATGGATTGTTTTGAACTTGTTTATCGTAGCGTTGGCCAGTCATTGTAGCCCCCAGGAGCTGGTCAAGGTGTTGAACGATTTGTTCGCCCGTTTCGACAAGCTGTCCGCGGAGAATCATTGTCTTCGTATAAAGTTGCTCGGGGACTGTTATTACTGTGTCTCCGGGTTACCGACCGCCAGAAGCGATCATGCCCACTGTTGCGTCGAAATGGGCTTGCATATGATTAAAGCGATAAGGGACGTGCGATACACTACTCAGGTAATTCAATTCTTTAATAATCGAGGCCACTTATCAGCAATAAAATCCAAACTACGGTCATCAGCGACCATTAAAGTCAGGATGGTCGCGTGTAAAATGTATTGATACGCTTTTAGGTCGATCTGAACATGAGAATAGGGATTCACAGCGGCTCCGTGTTGTGCGGTGTGCTGGGACTACGAAAATGGCAATTCGACGTCTGGTCCTACGACGTCACCCTGGCTAATCACCTGGAAAGTGGAGGAATACCCGGGTAAAGTTTCATTGTAAACCACCCATGTTAACACTAGAAAGACTGAAACTTAGTATATACCTATACATATTGCCCAAAAAGCAGTCAAAATTACTGCATTGGAAAAGAATAACTAATGTGCAAAGAAATTTGTTTAAAATTAATTTTTAATATCAGGCTTTAATATTATGAATTTAGGGCGCAAAAGAAATAAAATAAACAACTTGTTAGAACAAGTATCACTACATAAAGATTCGAATAAAAAGTACTACTTTAGCTTATTGAGAAACTGCAACTTATCAAGTATACGTCCAAATCGACAATTTATCATGTACTTGGTATGTTATCATGTGTTGGTAATCGAAAAAAAAATGAAAATTTCAATACAGAGCCGAACTTGTCAATAATAAGAGTCATTTGATTATTTAAAATTTCCCAAGCAGTCAAAAAGACTGCTTTTGGGCAATATAGGTATAACAGACATATATATACCGGAAATGAAGGAGGGGGGAGGTGTAACTACGATCTATCTATACTATTATATAAAGAGAGAGCCGATTTTTATGTTCGCGCAAAACTCAAGACCTATTGAACCGATCTTCCTCAAATTTTGATACGTTATTCCTGCATACTCTAGGACGGACATAGGATATGTAGCATGTCTCAGAAGCGCGTTATTATCATGTAATTTATATGCAAAGATTTCATGTGTACGACTGTTTGGCAGACCATGTGACCCCTGTATACGACAGTCTACTTGCGCATGCGCGTATTCGGCCCGCGCGATACCTCGCCCGTAGCAGTACTGCGATGTTACCGCCAGGTGGCGAAGCTTCTCGAGCCCTTTCTCGCGAGAGAATTGCATTATCGCGGATAGATATGTCAGGACGATCTTCTGGGTATAAATTGCTTTTGCACAAGGTCGGACGAAGCCGAGACGGGGCGTGCTAGTTATTAATAAACGCATTTATATGTTGTAGAAAAAGTCACAAAATTCTAAGAAATTGTGTGTCATTATATACATAATTCTTTTTCTAATTGAAATTAAAAAACAGTCAAAATTACTTCCGTGGGCAATCTGGTGTTAATGTCCCTGTGTACTTTGTTGGAGTATCGAATGAGAAATGGATGCGTTTCAGGCGGGTGCACATCTCAGAGGACACCCTGAACTGCTTGAACGACGTGTACGAGGTGGAACCAGGAAATGGTACCGAGAGGGACAATTACCTGAAGGAGAGGAACGTGGTGACGTACCTGATCAAGCAAGTGGAGCCTTTGAAGTCGAGACGAAGGTATTCCACGCGTCCCAAGGTGTTTTCGGAGGAGGACGCCGGGAAAACCAAGAAGAGTTTCAAGATGAACAACCCTCTGGCTGCTAACAGCAGCGCTCCAAACACGTCGACGGACGACGAGATCGGCGTGGACTGGACACCGGAAATTCCGTTCGAAAACGTGTGTATCTATTCATCAGGAATGTAGAAAATTCTGGTGTAGATACAGTGTCCTCTAAGACATCAAGAATAATTGATAGTTTCGTTTATACAGGGTGGAGCAATAACTATTGTTGGTTGGGGAATAAACTCGTAGCGTTTTTATCAAAGAAAAGATACAGGCATCCACCCACATGAAAAATGTTAATATCATCATGTCCCCCCCTCTGTACCGTGCAAGTTTTGTATATAAAATTTTGTAATATTATTACAAATAACAAAGATATTCAAGGTGGTCATTGCCCCACCCTGTATATTAATTAACTTCTTGCTTTGCAAGTACAATGATAGGCAAAACCAAACACACTGTTTTGTTCGTTTTTTCTTGAGACTGAGCCCCTAAATTTATCGTTGTATATTGTTTGTACGTAGTTGAACACGTCGTCGTCGGTCAGCAATTTGGAATCGGAGTATCTGGAGGAAGAGAACGGATCCGCGAAGAGCAACAAGGCTGCACCACCTGGGCTGAGGGCCGGCCTCGAAACAGCGAGCAACAAGCGTATGCGTTTGGCGAACATAAACGCCTGGACGTTGCGTTACAACGACGAGAGCCTAGAATCGAAGGTCGGCTCCACGTTAACGTATTTATTGCCTCTAGATCCATGGTAAAGATTCTGGTGATACAGGCAGTGTGTGTGTTTGCAGTTCGGCCAATTACGCGAGGATATGTTCAAGTCCAACATGATCTGTTGCTTCTTCGTCTGGATATTTATCGCCATCTGCCAAGCTGTTATCTTGCCGGAGTAAGACACGTGCACCGATATTACATTTCATACCCACGTTTGTTACGAATAACGTTTCAGATAGTTCTCGACTCTCGGTCGATTCGTTCGAGCCTTTGTTTTTTTTTAATCACGAAACCTGAGACGGCAGAAGAAGATTAAATACCCAGTAGTTCACTCTGGGATTCTTCCAACGAAGACAAATATCCAAACACGACTTAAATCAAAGAGTTATAAACTTCTAAACCGTTCTAATCTAAGGTGCAGACTCTCCATACTGTTCACCAAGCTTAGTTTTGATTTCCTGACCTGGTCTGCCTCTCACTTTTTACTGATCACGGTACTCGATGGATTTAGATAAACGCCAACCGCTTCAAGAGTGTCTAGCGTCTAAAAATAACCACGATACTTAACGAACAGCCCTAGTAGCTTCTCGCGAATTTAACGGGGAGCTAAGTCGAATCCTTTTTCTCGCAGCTGCACGATCCTCTTGCTCTCTCTGCTGCTGACAACGCTAATTCTGGTGGCGTCGTCCATCCTGGTGATGGCGGAGGAGTTCAAGAGTCTGCCTACGTACCTGCAACACGCCTCGTCGATGCTGGTGCACAACAAGCAGCACCGGACGATCTTCATATGCACGGTGATCAGTCTGATGGCGGTGACGTCGATCGTCGGCGTTCTGACGTGTCCAGCGTCCACGCGACGGTATCCAGAGGCTCTGGTCCTCGAACGCCAGCAGCAATTGACCACGCCGACGTTGCAGCCGGAACGACTAGTAGCGACCACTGTCGGTTTGGACCAGTTCATCCTCACCTTCCTGGAGACTGCTCTTCGCGACGAGCCTCCAGTCGAACGGAGGGACACGTCCCGCAAAGAGAATCACAACGCCACGAGGCTCTCCAACGACATCGAGACTTTACTGGCGAGGACTCTCAACGGAGGCTTTAATCCGGTGAAAGGTCGCGGAAGAAAGGAATCGTTCAGGTTTCGTAGTCGCGAAAGCCACGGATCCGTTGCAAAAGGCTGACAAAAATGTTCATCTCCCTAGTTCCAACTTCTTCAGAAGAAAATGTTGCATTTAGAACAGGGCTGCAGAACGTCAGTTCCAATAGCCAACGTAGCGTAATTGCAATATCTCTGACATCCCCACCACTAGTAGAGAAAGCTTTCATGATAGCCAAGCGTGGCTACTGGGTCCGCCAGTTATGCAGTTCTTGCTTAAAACACTTAACTTTATCTTGACAAAGATGTATACAGTTCACCCATGAGTCGACGCTATTAGTTTTGTGTCATAGACCTCTTTGCATTCCAATGTTTGGTCCATACAGAAAGCAAATAGCAAAGACACCATTTTTGCCAGCCTTTTGGGAACTCTGACCACTGTGCAGACCCACGCATGCAATGTATTATTGACAATTTGTTTGTAATAGTAGGGACGAGCAAGTTGAGACCAGGAAGACACGGTCGACGTTGCAGACGAAGCCTCAGGCTGAAGCTTTGTACTCCGCCGACTACGACGAGGACATCGTTCTGGGGATCACCTGTGTGCGACCCGAGTACATGGTGTTCACGTGGATCTTGTGCTTCATTGCTCTTGCGTCCGCTCTCAAGCTGTACTACCTGGTGAAAACGGCGCTGGCCACGATCATCGTGTCCGTCTACGCTGTGCTGATCCTCGTGGTCTGCAAAGACTTCTTCTCCATCCCCGACGAGCAGAGTTCGTGAGTCTCCCATGGATGTTGATGACAGTGCTACACCCACAAACCTTTCTCTGTACCATGCTCCTTCAGCTTAAGTTGTATAATTTATAAGTATAATTGATACATATTGAGGCATATAAATGTGTAGAGTCAGGCTTGTGGCGCTGCTTCGCTGCGGGTAGAATCTCGTGAGAATTCGTAGGAGGGCAGAAAAGGAAAGGAGGCCCTGCCTTAGACTACTGAGATATTGTGAAGTCGTTCGAGGAGTGTATATATAGCAACCGAGGGGTCGTGAGAGCGCTTGTGAGAGCGCGACCCCTCTGGTGGCGAGCATGGGAGGCGACGCCACAGGCTCATTTGATTTTTAAAATAGTTTGAATCTTGGAATGTGAATTCTTGGAATGAAACGAGGCAAACAATATTAGTTTCAGACCAGTTAGATTCAAGACATATAGAATAGCCTGACAGGAGAGTTTTGTGATTTTGTAGGCCCTCGATACCCCTCTCGGCGCAAATGCTGACGTTTCTGTGCGTGTTCCTGGTGATGGTCACGTACCACGGTAGACTAGTAGAAGTGACGTCCAGGTTGGATTTCCTGTGGAAGCAGCAGGCTGAGAGGGAACTGAGCGACATGATCGAATCGCGTCACAACAATATGCAGCTGTTGAAGAATATTTTACCTGACCACGTGGCTCATCATTTCCTGACGCAGGAACGAGCACCAGAGGTACTTTCAATCTAACGACCAAAACATTACCATTTTCTTACTTTTATGCTTTTTTTTAGGAATTATACTCTCAATCGCGGGACAAGGTGGGCGTGATGTTCGCCAGCGTGCCAAATTTCACCGAATTCTACTCGGAGGACGTGAACAAAGGAATGGAGTGTATTCGTTTGCTGAACGAAATCATAGGTGAACTCTAAACATTATTTACGTATCGATATATTCGACTAATTTTAAATCATTTTTATGGTCCCTTTCCAGCCGACTTCGACGAACTCCTCGACGAGAATCGTTTTCACTGCATTGAGAAGATAAAGACGGTCGGTGCGACTTACATGGCGGCTTCCGGTCTTAATCCGACTCAAAATGTAATCTTAAGTGACTCAATGCTAGGACTTCTGTTGAATTCTATTTTGTAAATGTCACGTTCAATGTTTTTATTTCAGGACAAAACCAAGGACGACATGGAGCATCTGTGCAGATTGGTAGACTACGCGGTAGCCATGCGACTGCGTCTCGAAGACGTCAACATCCACTCGTTTAATAATTTTGATTTAAGAGTGGGCATTAGCTGTGGCCCCCTTGTGGGCGGGGTGATCGGGGCACGGAAGCCTGTGTTCGACATTTGGGGCAACACTGTGAACCTGGCGTCTCGTATGGACTCCACAGGCGTCATGGGAAAGATACAAGTTCCAGACGAGATCGCTAGGGTAATTGCTAAATACATGGAACAAATTTATTTATTCTTTGCCGATTGGAACAAGAGCATTTCGGTTCTCTTCAGGAATACCAAGCTCCAAATTTACCCAATCGTTAAATTCTCCTCTGCATTGAATGTTATTACATAACTTTGTACTCCAAGAATCGTTTGTTGATATCAACGATTGGAAGGACTGTAAGTTTTGTAGCAAACAGTAACTTAAAATTTGTGTTGTGTATGTTAGTTCTTCCAAATTTACCAATCGTTAAATTCATCTCTGCATTAAATGTTATCACATAATTTTGCACTCCAAGAATCGTTTGTTGATATCAACGATTGGAAGGACTGTAAGTTTTGTAGCAAACAGTAACTTAAAATTTGTGTTGTGTACGTTAGTTCTTGGAATCGAGGGGATATCAAACACAGAAAAGGGGCCCCATCGAAGTGAAGGGTAAGGGACTGATGGAGACCTACTTCGTGCTGGGCAAAGGGTCCATGGAACAGGAGAGCTCGACGAAACACACGACCAGATGCCGGAGTCTCGCAGCTGTCGTTTATGGTGTCGTTCAAGCGCGTCGTAAGCAAATGCGAGCACTTCGAAGGACATAAACGTCGTAATCGTATCAGTTTTTCCATTCGATTTGTTGGGTGCCTAGTTGCGTAAAACGGTTCACCTTCGTCGAATTATCCAAGAGCGTGCCACTTAAAACGGACCATTTTATTCGTCCAGATAGTAATTATTTTTAATCTGTCTATAACAATTATGTATATTTTTAATTATCTTTTAACGGACATTCTTAAAACCAATTTTTAATATATTAAAACGAATTCAATTATTCTACTGTGGGGCGCTGCTGGGCTGAAGGTTAGGAAACTCGTGATTAGGGAACTCGTGAGAATCGTAGGAGGACAGAAAAGGAAACTTTACTCATCAGTAAGGCTTTCTAGCAGGCCCTGGGATATTGGAAAGTCGTTCGAGGAATGTATATATAGCAATCGAGGGGTCGTGAGAGCGCTTGTGAGAGCGCGACTCCCTCTGGTGGCGAGCATGGGAAGCGACGCCACACTACGTAGGTACACGCAGAACGTCTTTCTTATCTTCGAATATTAGGAAGATATTCCACATGGACAGTTTTAAGTGCCACGGCTCTTAATAAAATTCAAGGAACGACGAGCACTTACAATTAACATATTTACTGGTAGAATTGTTTCTTATCGAACGGTCGTCCAATATGTTAATTACATTCGATTGATGTTCACCGCTAGACCGATGTAAATTGACTTTGTTTCCGTATTTATAATTCCGTTACGAGTATCGTTATTTTCTGCTCGCTGTTATCTCATCGTAATCCTTTGGGGGGACGATACTTCCGGAGCGGGGTACTGAACGATGTTAATACGAATCCAAAAATTTTATTTTAATAAATTAATACTTCGTATCCGATCAATATTATACGTAAGAGTTAAAAAAAACTGTAAATACTTTACAGTTGCTGTGCTAATATTATGTAATATATACTACATTATCAATAGTATATTTGTTATATAATATTAATATCGTGTTAATACGTAATATGAATATATTAATATTTACAAAGGGCATGCAGTGCATTTAACGCTTCGAGTTGCGAGTTAAAAAATGCATTGTCGTAAGTATCTCCCAAAGGACTATAATTTTCGTACTGTTCGCGGAACTTTTAAAAACTTGACCATAATTTTAATACGAAGACTCGTACGTGTTGCATTTTTTCCCCGCGTCTATTTTAGTTTTGTTCTACGTTATGCTGGTATCGCGTACCGAGGAAACATAGATATAAGTTCGATGAGTGTAAATTTGTTAAAAAAATTGTGTTACATCTAGTCAAACAGGAAGGTATGTCATGTATGTAAAGTATGTAACGAACATGAAAGAAAACAACAAAGAATCTACAATTCCCTACTGTCGTTATCGTGTAATTCTAAACGGAATTCGAACAATAAACAACGGGTCGCCAGAAATTTTGCTCGAAAGAATATTATCCGTTCGATGTTTTAACAACGGAGTTGTACTTTTTTTCGTGTTCTCGCTCATTAACGATTGAACAGGAAAAATACCAACTATCAAGGATCATCAGGAATTGGTGTTTGCCATCTATGTCAGTTTCAGACAGTCGACAAAGGCAAACTGACGCATGCCCTCTCTCTCGATTCTCCGAAGCTGCCCGAAGTCTCTCGACTCCCACGAGACGTTCCGAAGTTACTTCGGGCAGCTTCGGAGGATCAAGAGAGAGCGAGCATGCGTCAGTTCGCCTTCGTCGATTCGTCCGAGCACACGTACGCGTGATCTGTCGTTGTGCGAGAAAGTGGAATGAGGTGTCCCCGGTGCACCCGGGGCTCCATCATGCATCTCTTTGCGTTCGCCAGGTATGAAATAAAATTAAACACAGTGGAGCATTTTTGGGAAAAGTCAATTTAATTAATAATTGCAAGGGCAGCAGCGTTCGTGTTGATAATCATAATGTACAGCACAGTCGAGCTCTGTGTAACTGTATATTACATTGTTATGGTAAACACAATATATTTTAATTAACCGTAATAATAATCCATGATAATAATAGTCGTAATGATAATAATAAGGCTAGCTACAGCGTGGTCCCCCGCTCGAAGAGACCACCCGATCCAACTGTACACTTTTACAACGTACTTCAATAATAATCTAATTACATTAATATAATTACCGTAATCATTACAATCTGAACCTAACTCGAAGAATGTGTTGCAACACGTGGGAGGGATCGCACGCCTTTGGTCCTTCGAGAAATCGATGGGACGTTTAAAATTCTGTTAAATTAAATAGAATATTTCTCGTTCGTTTATTAAATTGAATAGAATTATATAAATTGTTGTTAAATATTCTATACATTTAAGGAAGAGAGTCGACGCTTCGAAATCATTTCTTTTCCCCTCGAAATTCCGGGTGTGATCCAGCGCCGAAGCAACTCGGTATAAAGAGGTTAGAAACTTAACGTGCATCGATTTCTCGGGAGACCGAAGGGCGTCTCTTAAAAATTTCATTTTCCTTCCTTTCTTTTTCATTTACGATATAAAGGCACTGTACACGTAAACATACAATATATAGGAGGGCGCTATAGGCGGTCCAGATGTTCCTAAACGGTAAAACGTGCCCGTTGAAAAATATTATAATACGATCTTTTTTTGTTTCTTTCTTTCTTTAACCGTTAAGACGCTACACGCTTAAAATAGGGGAGCCGTTTTCCTTCGATTCTAGCTGCATTGGTCAACGCTATTCTTTTCGACATTATATTATTTATATATATATATAATATATTTATATATACACATATATATATAAATATGTATATATATATGTATATCTTAGACGTTAAGGAAAAATATAGATGACTATTATGTATATATCGAATGTGCAGAAATCACGGTAACTATTTAGGAGGAAATAATTGGTCAATGCGATCAGAAGTTAAGAAAACGCTCCGGGTTAAAGGTGGGATCTATTTTATCACAATTTGGCAGTGAACGTTCTCACGTTTAAAATACAGTTTTACAAGTTTTTCTTCTTTAAGAACTACAATCGCGAATCTCTATCTCTTTCCATGTGTTTTTTCCCCCCTCTTTTCTGCTATTGGCTCGCTACGTTTCGTTTGTTTCTTCTTGTTACGTTACAGACGTGAAAATTTGAAAATATTACTTCTTTACTACATTTCATTTTGGTTACACGGACAAAATAAATCCTTTCGATTTCTCGTGTCTGTTCGGTCAACATCGATCGTCCGTCAAGTACAGAGTGTCTCGAGACGCGTGCTGTTTAAAATAACGATCGCGTTGCTTATTTTTTACGCGATACTAGAGAGACAATTTTTATTCTAATCTTTATTTTCTTCGAATATGTACCAGACTGGAATATGTTCCATTTCAACCTAAAAGTAGTACACGAGAAAGGATAACGTTGTCTTTACAGCATTTTTATTCCGTCAAATTAGGTTGGACATTGTTTCAAACGGCACTCGTTCTGAGGCTCCCAGTATCGAACATAAACTTTTTCGTTTACATCGTTTAGCGAAAATATCATCTGTAATTTTCATGTTTCTTTTCCCTGTCGAACCACGCAATGTTTGTTTATGCACGCTCGTTCGCAGAGCTCCAGAAAAGAGTTCAAAGAGAGGTTAGAACGGTCCTGACATCTTTCGCGGTGATTCCCTAGTATCTTGTGCGCAATACTAAATTGCATTACTTTATAAAACCAATGTGACGCTACTCCACGGATCGTCGGTATCAAAATACGAGACTCCTATAGATCTGTGTACATACGTGCAGGATAAAACGGTCACGCGACCGTTACGTGATGCAAATTACTATACAATCCTGTTTGCTTGTTATTCCGATATTACAAAATGAAAATCAAATATTTACATCTACTTACATTCCGTTAAAATTAATGCATCCGTCGTGTTTCGATACAGTTCCTTTCTAAGGTTAAGTTATTTCTGGTTTTTTACTTTTGCTCAACCGAATCCGCGATTTTTATCACCAAAAGTAAAGCTTCGTGAAAGCAAGAGAATGAAAGTTTTTTGTAATTTTTAAGTTTGGATTCAAATCGACCGATGAATGTAAAGTCTCTGCAGTCCCATAGTTTTTAATTTAATCTATGTACGGTACTAGAGAAAGTTTACGTTGACTGGTCTGTTCTTGCGAATAGTACACTTTATATTCCTAACGTTTCTTTATGTTAATTCTTGTTTCTAACTTAAAACATAACACTTTTGCAGGCTGGTAGAAAAATCTGGTATATCGCTTTGCATATAAAAAACTTACAGAGTTATTCCTGAACGAATGATTGTTACTTTGTGTATCTTTATTCCCTAATTTTTCCATATTTTTTAACACGTAGTTTTATTAATGACACTGCTACCGAATCGTTCAAAGTTATATACTAGATTTTCAGATCATCCTGCAGAATATATACCTCTGCGAAATATGCTATCAGAGCAACATAAATAAAAGAAACTCAATTCCAAAGAAAACGATTCATTTCTATTACGAATGTTTGCCTTTTACGTTTACAGATATTTACTGTCGCCTGGGTCTGTAAATATCCATCTACCAATTTACGATTTTATCAATAATTGTTTACGCGTTCCTTTCGTTAGATTTCCGATAAATTCTCAGTCAAATCGTGGACCTGTTCGATCGCAAATAACAGGACACGTACACGATTCGAGAGAACATTTTTCTCGGTTGCTACTTTAAGTTTGCCTGTAAACGAAACGTTCCCATCGCAGAATCTTAGCAAATTAAATGTAATCGCGAACAAACTTGGACTGCCAGCGCCGCGGATTTTTACCGAACGAAACCAAATATCGGTTGTAGAACGTAAATATCGTTCCTGTATCGTGTCATTTTTTTAAAACGTTGCCTCTAACCCTTTGGAACAATCGGCAATGCGACAGTCTTTTTAGCGCGATCGAAATGGCGGCAAAGCACGGCGTATCGAACAGCGTGTTTCCATCCCCACTCTTTCTGCAGTCCGCTGATTGGCAGGCATCGATCTTCGTCACCGTTCTCGACCAATCCCCGTGAGTCAGCGGACTGCACAGGCGCGGGAATCTAAGCACGCTGTGCCTTCTCGTGAAAGGACAATATCTTTCTGAAACCATAACCAGGAATCGAACCAGAACTCTTGTTAGCTTTGTCAAGAAATTTCTTTGCGTGTAAGATCGAGGAAAAATCAACTGATTGCTCGAAGCCACTCTCCGCCATTTTATCTTTCGGTACGCGAAACGGAAAACGGAAAACGTTGAGATTCGGTCGGTTGTGAAAGTGTCCGTGGCCCCGAGAGCCGCCAGTTGCTTTTAACTCTTCCACGATTCTAACCTACGACATTGCGAATGTTCCCGATTCGTCGGTGACCAAGAAAACAACGTAGGGTTTAGCGGTGCACGATTTTGGACTACTCTCAGTTCGTTCGTATCGACTATCGAAGCTCTTGAGCCGTCTGTTCCGTTTTAACTTCGCGCGCTGATTACCTAATCTTACTCTTTACATTAAATATATTTATATATATATATATATTTATAATTTATTAATCGTTAGTCGAAGTTGTCAAGTCAGTTCGATATATCGGCAGAGGTTCACGGTCCGCTCCTCTGCTGCCAATATTAATCATATGCGTTGAGATCATTTTGAGTGCATGGATTAAAATACTCTTTATCGCGTACAGTCGGAAGAAAAATCAACTGGCTCGATCAAGGTTACCATTACGCGAAGTATATTACTTTTAACGTGTTACGAGGACAGTGGCCTTGAACGGCTAATCAATTTCGCGCCAACTTAGTTATCGTCGTGGATCGTGGCACCGACACGTTCCAGAAACCAGCATTACACACACACACACACCGCCATTCCTGTATATTACGTAGAAATATATATATATATATATATGTATATATTGCAATTGAATGGCGCAACGTTGTAATCGATCGCGCGGTATATAAAAGGAGAAATGCGGTTGATCGTTCGTCGTGAAACTAAACTCGGCGGAACTAGCATTTCTAGGATTTTCAAAAATACATCAGTCCCCCCCCCCCGATGATCTTTATTACCGACCTGTACGGACTATCTACTTCTGGGTATTTTTTTCTTCTTTTCGTTCATTTTCTCCCTTTCTCTCCCTCTCTCTCACACACGTTTGCGAAAAATACGTCTTTTCGGCAGAACAAGAATTGCATTTATTTATACACTCGCGGTAGGTATGATTTGTGTTCTCTCTTTTTCTTTTTTCTTCTTTTCTTTCTGGCACGTACATTTGGCGCTGCTAAACGCCAATGTGAATTGACGAGACTGAGTTGAAGGTACGTTTTATTTATTTGTTTCCATTCCTCTGACTTAATATACGATTTGCTTGATTAGACGATTATACATCAGCGTTTCCCAATTTCTCATTCCCGATATAACAGATCGTCGATCCGGAATTATCCGTGCACCGCCGTGTTAAAATTAGTTAAAATTCATCTAAATGTTCGACGATCGAATCAAGTTAAACGGTACATTAAAAAGACTCCGTTTCACACAATTCTTGTCTGTTCTTTGTCTAGTTAAATAAATCGAATAGATCAACAGCTTTCACACGATCGAGATCGATCGGAACGAATTGATTAGGAATTAATAAATATCTCTATGATTAAAAATAGTTCTATACACGATTTCAAATTTCTGATACACAAGTCTTCGCGTTTCTCTTCGTTTGCGAAACCAATAAATTGAGAAACGCCGTTCTATAAGCTGTTCGCAGCACATGTCCCCTCCCCTCCCCTCCCCTCCCCTTTTGCTTTACACACGATATATCTTAGTAATTGCTATACAAACCATACGTTTTACTATACAAATATGTTAGAGCCGCAATGACACAATAATTGATTCATTCTGAAGGAAGATATTTGTCCGGAATGCCACTGTACTGTTTTATATCCGTTTCCTTGTTCTGTTTTTCTTTGTTTTTCTTTTTATGTTCGAAATGGTAGAAAAGCGTAACGGTAATCGTTCCAAAAAAGACGTCAAGTACGATATGAAAACACTGTTTCTCGTTTGCTCGATGAATTTTTAGTCACTGGCAGTAAGACATTCGTGACCGTGCGAAATATCCCCGTTGAATTTCATAAGAAATCAATAATCGTCTCGATCCGCTTGTTTACAAAAATGTACAAGTATGTTTGAGCAGCTTCGCGTTACTTTACAACCGTACTCTAATCCGTAATAATAGTTAACGACAGCTTAATCATCTCTCAATCGCTTTGGACTAAATGTAATCCTTTAACATATTCGTAATTGGCAGTGAATATTTCCGTGATTTCGTACGCATTTCGTCCTCGTATTTTCTTTTTTCTCTTTTTGGATTTTCTTTTTTTTTTCTTTTTTTTTTTGGATCGTGATTCGAATAAAACAATAACGAAGAAAATTTTCTATACTCGCGGTTGAACTCGCAACGAATATCGGATACGTTTAAATGCTCGTTTCGCAGTCCCTTGTCGCGACACGAGGCTGATAAGAAACGCGGGCAAGTTCGTCGATAACTTATGTCCAGCATATACGTCTTTGTCGCAAATCTTTCGCACGGCGATGTCATCAAAGGATTACGTGTGATTACCGTGTAATTTACAAAAACACAGTCTTTTCTCGTTTACGTTTTTCATAATTTTTTCCTTAATTTTCAAAAACTTTACATACCCAAGAGCTAGACCAATTTTTTTTTCACACGTATCGCGCAATTTCGAAGTTAATTCGTGTATCGGTCGCTAACCTAAAACCGATCTGTACAAACAGTGCTAACTAATCGTCAGGATGTCCGAGACTTTTCGATCGCTCCAGTGACTATACCGAATATTGTGCGTGTCTTACAAAAATTAGCCATGGAAACGGTACGCAACGCATCGAATTTCTTTTTAATTTCTTCCGCTTTGTTCCTCCCACATCCCCCCCCTCCCCCATTTTTTATAGTAGCTCTCAGGTACCTGAATAATGCTTATCGTAAAGTTCCTTTTCGAACACAGAAATCGAACTGCTCGAGTCACTGCAGCGTGCCCAAGAAGTCCAGATATCTGTGTTGCATGTAGCCTCAGGAGGACTGGCTGGATTGAGCCGACGAAGATGTGGTTAAAGACGTGTGTAAAGAAAAACCGTCATAGACGTCCATTAAATCGCGCATTCTGTATTCTTCTAGGCAAACGAATCCTTCTAGGGATGGAGATTGTTTCCTTGCGCAGTCCATACAGTGCACTACGTGTCGTTTCTCTTGCTCCCTTATGAACAAGATGTTGAACACTTCGATCTGAAACAACATCGAGCAAAAGATCATTATAGTCCTTCAATTACACTTGTTTAACTCTTTGAGGCACCTTTGATACACTGTAATGCATCGTGAGGCATTTTTAGTCCCATCTCTAAATATTGCAATAGCTGCATGCGTATAGGTTTATATTTTGTCTTATTTACGTGAAGCAGTTGGTAATATCTTCAAAGAATGTTACAAATGTATTCACTTGCGTTGGCAACATTCAACATGCCAATACAGGTTCATCGATTGTTGCAAGCGGAAGGTTTATTGCGACAAATTTAATTAAACTACTATTTTTTGTTTAATTTGCAATGAAATTTCTATGCAACACGGGTCAATTTTATTATCTGAAATCCTGTGCCCCAAAGAGTTAACGTTAGGCTTTACTTTTATTTCAAAAGCAGTTGCTTGTACCGTAATAGTATAATTAATATTTATAAAATGCTTACCTCGCATTGCCCGCAGTAATGTGATGCTTCGTTCTTTCCTCGTCCATGGAACCGAACTTCTACACCCTTACTTTTTACAAATTCTAATATTAAACAGCATTGTCTCATTGTTCTTAACAGACAATTCTTAATGAGCTCGAACAGTCTCGGGTCCGACACTTTAATATTTCGTGCTAGATTCCAGGATAAGTGTACCATCGGTACAATGGATTTGAACGACTGCAATTTGTTCCACTCGTAGCGTTCAATTGCCAATTGGTATTGACGAGCTGTCAAAGGACCCACGTTCCATGCTATGTTGTTACACCAGCCAACGGCTTGCACCCAATGTACGCAACCTAACAGAAAATTCTACTTGTTTCAAATGCTTAATACCTTGGTCGCTTTAATTTTAGATTAAAATATTTATAGAATGGAAGTGAAAAAAACCGTTTACATGATTTACAGTTACTAGTTACTAGTTGTATACAAGCATTATTTGATAGTAACTGGAAGTCAGGTTAACGTTTTAATCGAAAACGTAGAATAAAATTACTTCGTTTTGTGGCGGGAAAAACGATTTCAAACATGTGTCGAGTACACGTGTACTCGATTATCTCAACTCGTCGGATTTCGTTATACATTATTTATATTTCTGTTTGCATTAATTCAATTCGATAATCAACGACATGCAGTTAATAGCTTAAAATTTGTTAAAACCGTTGTCCATTACGTAAAGTAAAGTTATTTTTTATCAACATGGCCGCGTATAAAAAATTTTATTCTATATTTTTAATTAATTTTCTTTTATACAGAATCGAGTGTTCTGTATAAGAAATGAACATTGGATAATTTGTAATAATTTGTAATCTCGCTCACCCGCGTTGACCCAGACAAGGTCGCCTGGCCTTTGAAGAAACCTGTACACTGGAATATTTTCTTCGTACAAATCTTCTAAAGATGGCCACCAACTACCGTGGAGATAATTGATGTTATTCCGCTCGCAAAGTGCACAAATCACGCCCCAATACGCGTCAGGTACTGCAAACCATTCGCAATCGCCGGGTCCAATGTTGATATTAATGGAACAAAAATTATTGTTCTCTTGGTGTCCAGGTGTCCTGCTACCAGGCACCTGTAAACAAAGGTATACAAAATGCACACTAAAAAGAAGTCTTATCGATAAGAAGAACTTATCGGTCGTATTACGATCATTGCACGTACCTTCATGTATAATTGAACAGTGTTCATGCCTAAAATAACGTGGCCAACGTGGCTGAGCATATTCCCAGCCGACACGACTCTGGTGAACGCCGGCAATTTCATCAACTCTTGTAGCTGCGGTTTCCATTTCCTCTCGTCCGATAAATCTACATTGGTCCCAAATCGCAACATCTTCGAGCCCGGTCGACCCGCCAATCCAAACGCGTTCTTCTTCCTCCTAACAGCACCAGTGCTATCCTTAGAATCCGAATCAGATAAATTCGAGGTGTGTATACCTTGAGCCTTCTCTCTCTCTTCCTTCAAGCTTTCCTGAAAGCTCGAGGCCTGGTACTGCGCGTACTTCGCGATGGTCGTGTGACTTCTGTGGCTGATGCAGCCCCAGACCTTTCTGCCCATCACGGGGTCCCAGTTCTCGTCGCTGGTCTGCTGCATCTGGGTCCTGACCTCGATACCGTGGTCGGGATTCGCCTCCACCAGCGTTTTCGTCGAGAAAAGCCCGAGGTCTAGCTTGAGCGCGGCTGCCAGGCCGCGTATCACAGCTATCGGATGTTTCAAGCAGAACTCTTGCAACTGCGGACTGAACGCGTCTTTCTTGTTCTCCAGGTAGACGCTGGGCGTCGGCGGTAACAGTTGTTCCTTGGTTAGCCTCTGGCTGGGCGCGTCGGGCGGCGCTGGGGGTGGCGAACGATCGCTGAGTATGGAACAGTTCGGTACGCCTTTCAGTCCCTGGCCCTTGCACGCCTCGATCAAATTCTTCGAATCCATCTCTATGCTGAGCTCTTGCTCCGGCTGCGACTCGCACAAGCTCTCCAATTTGAGAACCGGCTCGACGCGAGCGGATGGCTCGGACTTATTCGTACTCGACGTCGCCTCGCATTTCACCGTCTCCACCGTCGCGGTGGGCGTCTTCGCGTTCCTCTTCTCGTACGTCTCGAGTTTCGACGTGGACGACGGTTGGCTGTCGTCCACCTTCTCCAGTTTCACCTCTTTGATCTTCTCGTTGCTCTCCTCCAGGTTCGACGGCGAGAACGGACCCGAGCTCAGGGTGCCATTGTTGACGATGCTGGGCGCCTCCTCCTTCACGTCCAGGTCCTCGGAGCCAAAGTGCTTCAGCAGGTCCTCCGCCAACGACGTGGCGATGTCCTTCTGCGACAACAGCGCCTGCAGTTCTTGGTCCGTCACCCCCAGGTCCTTGTTGCCCGCGGAGCCCTCTGGATAGTTGCTCGTCGTCGACGATATCTGTGTGTAACCCTGGGCGGAGTACTGATTCGGCTGGTACTGGTTGTACTGGCCGGACGTCAGCTGCCTCTGCGGGAAGCTCGAGTCGGAGGCGGACTTGTAAGGCATTCCTGGCGTCTGGCTGTTCCCTGTCGCCGCCGTGTTGTAGCCCACGTTGGAATCGGAGAATCCTGTTTGCAACGCGACGGTCCCACCTTGCTGCAACTATGCCAAACAGGATGAGCGTGAAATGAAAGTGGAGCAGGTACATTTTTGATAAAAAAAAGCGGTTGCAATATTGACATTGTCTGTGAAGGGGAGATTAAGACTTGGACTCGATCAGTTTCTTTAAGGTCTATGATATCAATAAGCAGGCTTCGATAAAGGAATCGTCATTACCGGTTGTTGGGGTATTCCAAAGTTTTTGATGACCCCAGGTTGCCCTAACTGCGTGTGGTTGTATCCAGTGGGGTAACCAGGTTGTCCAGGCCTCAATCCCCTCTGCGCAGCTTGCTGTTGCTGCAGCCTGATCTGCTGCTGGTGCTGTTGCATGGATCTGTACTGGTGCTGCAACTGTGCAAGCAGTCCCTGCTGTTGAGGCGTCAGGCTCCCGTGATTCTGTTGGAGAAACTGTAGCATTTGTAGCTGCTGGGACGAGAGGTAAAACGGTGGTGGCCTTTGCTGCGCGCCTGGGGAGATTGGCTCCTCTCCTGGCTGAAAGGAGCACATCGATTGAAAGAAAAGCAAACTGACGGACGCTACCAATAATTCACAGGCTGCTAAAAGCAAGGCTCATCAAAGCTCACCTTGAATCTTTTTGTGTTTAGATTTTGTCCCTGGCCTTGCGGATAAGGAGGCGGCGGCCCAGAGGGCGTAGGGCCGTACTTGTAGCCTGGACCAGAGGGCGGTTGTTGCTGCTGTTGCTGCCTGCTAGACATCTCAGCGCTAATGGGCAAGTTCCAAGCCTCCTCTATAGACGGCAACTGCCGCCTCCTTAACGAAAACAGAAATATCACGCGTCAACGAGACCGATACATATCCCCAGGTTGCTCTTCTGACAATTACTCAAAATACGAATCGAGCGTTTTATCGCGACGACGGTTCTTTTTTGCGCAACACGAAAAACGTGGAACGTGTGTTCCAATCTCTTTCTCGTTTATCTCTCCTCGGGAACGATTCGTTCGTGTGGACAAAACAAAAGTGCTTTGGTGTGGAGTAATGTTACCAACGAGGATAATTTGTTAATGTCTCTGTACGAGTACCGTGAGACCCATAAACGGAAGTCGTGAGCAACGTTTTTTCAGAAAACTGAACGTTCGATTTATTTTGGTGGAACAGAAATGGCTGTTTCAAACAATTATTACCAGAATATTGTTGCGTTCAAACTAATATTGAAATTATTAGTCTTACCATCTTTATTTAATACTTGAGATACAAGCACGTTATACAGGGTGTTAAAATGAAACGAAAATCATGAATACCCATTTGTTGATGGAGGCTTCGTTAAAAAGTTATTAACGTTTACACTTCCGCCTATACTGAATTTTTTTCTCGAAAATGCGCAAGATTTCAGGAGTATGTCTGTTCACCAAAAATGATTGTAATCGACCCCCGCAACCGAAAATAATTTTTCTAAAACGATTTGAAATTTTTTTTGGTCCGTCGAAAGATTTCACAACTTCTCGAATTTTTTTCTGGAAAATGGGGAGGATTTTGAGGGTATGTCTATTCGCCAAAAATGATTGTAATTAACTCCCCTAGCTAAAAATAATTTTTTTAGAACGATTTCAAATTTTTTTTTTCGGCGATAAAATTCAGCACTATATCCCCTGTTGATTTTTCTTAAAACTTCGTTTTTAATTTTTAATAAATTTGTTTGACGTCCTACGGAAAAGTTGTTTAGTACTTTTTTGTAGGTATCCATTAGCTCTACTACAGAAAAAAGTTTCATTTAAATATGTTCACTAATGTAGGAGTTATCGCTGTTTGAAAATTGAACCATTTTTATGGGGTTTTCCTCATTTTGCGGGGTCAAGAAACAACTTTTCTAATATTCTTACAATTTCTACATATTCAACACTAAAATACGCGTTGTTTGCCGTTTGAGACATTAAAATCCTCCAATCCGTTCAGAAGTTATGATGTTTTAAAGATACGCACGAAATTTTCAGGGTACATTTCTGGTCACACGTTATATTTTCAGTAATTAATTTTTTTCTCGAAAACGTGTAGGAATTTGGGGGTATGTCTATTCACCAAAAATGATTGTAATTGACCCTCGCAACCAAAAATAATTTTTCCAAAACGATTTGAAATTTTTTAATTTCGTGGAAAAATTTTACACCTTCTCGAATTTTTTTCTCGAAAATGCGTAGGAATTCGTGGTTATGTCTATTCACCAAAAATCACTGTCATTGACCCTTGCAACCGAAAATAATTTTTTCAAAACGATTTGAAATTTTTTTTGTCCGTCGAAAAATTTCACACCTTCTCGAATTTTTTTCTAGAAAATGGGTAGGATTTCGGGGGTATGTGTAATGACTAAAAATGATTGTAATTAACCCCCACAACCGAATATAATTTTTTCAAAACGATGTGAAATTTTTTTTGTCCGTCGAAAAATTTCATACCTTCTCGAATTTTTTTCTCCAAAATGCGTAGAAATTTGAGGGTATGTCTATTCACCAAAAATGATTGCAATCGACCCCTGCAACCGAAAATAATTTTTCCAAAACGATTTGACAAATTTTTTTCCCCCTGCAAAATTTCAGCACATTCCTGATTTTTTTTCTCGAAAATGGATAGGATTTTGGAGGTATGTGTAATGACCAAAAATGATTGTAATCGACCCCCGCAACTGAAAATATTTTTCCCAGAACGATTTGAAATTGTTGAATTTAATTGTTAATAACTTTTTAACGAACCCTCCATCGACAAATTGGTATTCTTGATTTTCGTCTTATTTTAGCCTCTAGAATCTCCCATTAAAATTTTTCCCAGGGTCGAACACCCTGTATGATTCTTAAAATGACCCAAATTGGGGGGTCAGAAATATTAAATAAAGATTTTGCTCAGGCGTGGCTAATAACCTTATAATTACTATATCTAATAAAATGTTCGAGTAAAACTGAAAATGCAGGTTCGCTCACTGGTCGAAACAATCGGAGAATATGGTTTCTGAATGATTTACGAAAATAAATCATCGAGCACGAGGTATGAAATGCACTTGATGTGTTCTAACTCAGTGTCTAACATCGCAAAATCTACGAGGTTTTAAAGGTAGCTGTTTACTGTACCGAGTAATAAAATCCATGCAAGTAGAAATAGAAATCCCAGTAGCGGAATCAAACGTTAGAAAGGTCGGTTCGAAGAGATTAGTGATTTAGGTCAGCTGTCAAAACAAATCAATTTCCAATGTTGCAGATGCAATATTGATGTCTACTGATGCAACAACAAATAATTTCGACCGGGAAAATCAGCGTCGACGTACTTGTCTTCTGTCTTTCCAACATGTCTGCAATTACCGCTCAAAAATTTGGTACACACATTGCTGTTGTATTCATGATTCACGATTACACGACGGAAAACAAAACAAAAGATAATGCAGTCCCCCCATCGTCTTTCAATAAGTTTATCTCAGCCAGCAATAACATTTATTGTACAAGATAATTAGTTATACTCACGATTGTTTGCTATGTAAAACGAGGTACGAACTAGGAACCGAAATCACGAAGATCACGATCTTCACGAGCACACGAAATCCCTGTCGAAGTTAGAATCGTAATGGTCGCTTTGCGTAAACGAAACTTGTCTTCCAGACTTATTGTAGAAAAAAAAGTTATCATATCGTGCAGTGCAATAGACTGGTGCAGCGATACGAAGAAAGTGGGTCTCTTCTGTATGGGGAAAAGGTCAGGGAGGCCTGAAGCAGTGGTTCTTAACCCTGTTAAGGTCGACGTTACAATTTAGAACACGTAGAATATTCCAAATGTGATGGTAAATGATTCCAAATTTTTGAGCAGCAGCGTAAGATGTTTGAAACGACACAGGGCGGTCTGTCGTGATATTTTCGAGGATTTTAAGTATGTTAACGCGTTCTTTTCGTTGCAGTCGGCCACCCATAGGCGCTCGACAAAATCGCTCACCGTATACCATCGGCGCCTACAGTGGACCGTGTGCGTTGAACGCCCTAGGGGCGTTCGTCGGTTACATATGCTCAGTGCGTGAAACACTCATCCGCACGCGGCGACGACTACTGCACAGACAAGCGCGCGTTCTTGCACCGAAGATGTCCGCACTTAACCCTTTTCCCTGTCCCTGTCCCTGTTCCGCCGCTCAAGGCTGCTCCTCCCAATCACACGCTCTGCTCCAAAATTTAAAAATCCTTCATGACTCTTTCTTCTCAGAAAAAAAATCCATGCATCGGGTCGTACCACATGAAATTGCCATTCAAACGGATCAAAACGAGAAATTGCTATATTTGTCCTCTTCAAGAATAGGTTCCTACTCGATTGTTAATCATTGGCCAATTGGCGTGGTACTTACTCTTACTTTACTGCTTTCTATTCTAAACAGACGTTAAGAAACTACTGTAATTACGACTCCTAAGTCTGGCTGGAGAGCTTTGTTTCTGGATTAGGTTCCTTCGTAATTCCTAATCGATCCTCGTTCGAAAGGGATTTGGGGTTCTCGCCCGGACTCGGTTTACAGATTCAAATCCCTGGAACGAAATTTCTCCGACCAACAGTCTCTTCTGCTTGGTAAAAATTAATTTTTCTACCTGCTTTGGCTGCACTAGGTCTGAGTTTGAATCTGTGTGAGTTGTGTTTCTTCTCGTAGAAAGAAGTGAAGTATAATAGAAACAACTTAATGATCGAATAAAATTATAGACCACGATAGATGCAATGTTTAACTTAATCGCCAATTTCATGTAGTACGACCTAATGTAAGCAAATTTCCCTTCTATCGAGTACAAGATTGTTACATGAAAATATGTCTGTTTTAAAACAACGTAGGAGACAGCGCAGCGATCATTTCCTCAATTAGTTTGTGTCTAAGATCGGTGCTAGCACTGTACTCAAGTGAATAGAAAAGAGACTAACATTTACATGTAACTGAGAATTACAGAATTTGCTTTTTCTTTTCATTGAGAAATGTCCAAAGTCCTTATTTATGAGATTTATTTGAATTTCTGGGCCTCTTAGCCGCCTCGATATTATTAAAATGTATAGAAAAATTCCAAATTCCAAATTAATATACGGAGACCTCGAGACAATTGATTTTATTTGAATTTCTGGGCCTCTTAGCCGCCTCGATATTATCAAAGTGTACAGAAAAATTCCAAATTACAATTGATATACGAAGAATTCAGGATTGTTTAATTCCTTTTAACGAAAAGATAGCCCTTAGAGTATCAAATATATTTACAATCTGTATCAGTGAGCAATGAAGATAGTAAGTTGGACAGAATTTGAGTATACGAGTGTAATTTTGATGCACGATGACGTAAAGGTGACGGTAGAATGGAATTTAAAGGTTTACTGGGCGAAGAAACCAAACGACGCATGCTCCAATCGCGAACGAACCAACAAGCCGTGAAAAACATTCCATGATATGATATTATCAATGTTAAAATAATGTTTGATAAAGCCTGACTGATCCAAACTAGACACCCTCGAGTACTTTTGTCCACTAATCCGTTCGATAAATCATAGGTGCGTACAATAGAACCTAGATCATTACATTAAATCCAAGTACAGTACCCCTTTCGACAAAATGCTATATTTACCATTCTATCGCTATAAAATTATCATCAATAGCTTGGTGACGATGTCCCGAGAAGAATGAGTACAAACACGACCACATTTGGACCATTTGTAATTACTCATAATTTAAACATTACAAAAATTTATACGCATCCCTGTAGCGCGTAATAGATGAATCTAAACTTTGTTCAATAGCTTGGCGACGATTTCTCGAGAAGAATGAATACAAACATGACCTCATTTGGACCATGTCTAATTACCCGTAATTTAAACATTTTCAAAAATTTAATAGATGAATCTAAATTTTGCGTTCGCTATTGGTCAATAAAATTATCATCAATACCTTGGACCATTTGTAATTACTCGTAATTTAAACATTTTCAAAAATTTAATAGATGAATCTAAATTTTGCGTTCGCTATTGGCCAATAAAATTATCATCAATACCTTGGCGACGATTTCCCGAGAAGAATGAGTACAAACACGACCACATTTGGACCATTTGTAATTGCTCATAATTTAAACATTTTCAATAATGTAAATCATCCCTCTAGCGCGTAATAGACGAATCTAAACTTTGCTCAATAGCTTGGCGACGATTTCCCGAGGAGAATGAGTACAAACACGACCACATTTGGACCATTTGTAATTGCTCGTAATTTAAACATTTTCAAAAATTTAAACGCATCCCTCTAGCGCGTAATAGACGAATCTAAACAATGCCTTCGCTATTGGCCAATAAAATTTACTCCATCACTGTCTATGGTCACGCCCACCTCGAGCTTCGTTGGTTGCCAAGCAACCGTTCGTTTTGCTCGTCAAGGCGATGCAACGAGCGTTCATGTATCGAGGTTCTACTGTACGCGTGCGCCAAGAGTTTCGAGAAATGAAAAAATTGAATGGAACTTACTTGGTGGCAACGGAAGGCATCGGGGCTTGGCTCAAGTGACTCTGCAGGAAGTTTATCCTCTGTTGAAGAGATGGGTTCATCGGGGTGTTACCGCCGGACTTAGCCCCACCTAGGCCCGCCAGTGAACCCGTGCAATTCGGCGTGTTATTATTACCCCTAAAGAGGAAAAATATCGTGTGTGATTACACGATCCTTCGGACTCTGTGGATAGGTGAGCTTTCCACGTTCTCTGTCTCTCTCTATTTTTTTTTTATTTATTTTTTTTTCTCTTTGAATGCCAACCCATCATCGTTCGACTTACGGAATCGTTCTCGTTAGATTAATGTCTGATGCGCCATTATGCGGGGCGCGTACTATGGCAGATAAAAATACACAAAGTGGTACAATGAATACAATATACGATGGACGAACAAAGACTATGCTTGTCAACGAGCGTCTCGTTCCGTTCAACATGGTCAATTTTCTACCCAAATAAATCCACTAAACGTACTAATCAGCAAGCATATACTCTAGCAGGCGTTTTCGAAAACAGAACTATTTATCATTTGGTTCGTTACTGGCCCCGACAAAGGAAACGCAAAGCACACGAGAACTCTAAACGGACGAAATAACGTTTTTTTCGACGCTAAAATGGAGATACAGAAGGGGTCGATCGTAGTGATTCATTTCCGTTTATTTTAACTGAAAAATGTACATGTCGGTATACAGTATCACAGTCACGATGACGACAAAGGGTATAATAAATGGGGTGGAGCCGAAAAGAATGCACCTGAATGGAATTCAAATTTGGCTGAGACAAAAATTCGTGAAAAAAAACGTTCTTCTCTTTATTGGTCAGAATTTCTTATACACTGGGAATTAAATAGCATCGCTAATAATAAATTACGCAGTTTACGAGTCGAGAGACGACCGATTGTTTTCTCATTGTCTCTCGTGGCGAACATCGCTCAGGGACATTCTTTGGAGCTTCTTGCGATACAAATGATGAGATTTTCTTTTTCTTTTTTTTTGTTTTTTTTTGTTTTTTTTTGTTTTGCGATCTTTCGATGCTGGCGATGAAAGATGTTCACCTTTCGGAGTCGAACGTTTCATCGACAGCGTCGTTGTCGCGCTGCGACGGCAGAAGCGTGATTTCGCTCGCGTTCTGTCGGTTACTATACCTGGAAGCGTTGACGTAACAAGCTAGAGCGTCTTTAGGTTGGCTAACGCTTTCGTACAAAATGCCCAGATTCGTCCACGCAGCCGAGTGAGATTTATCTAATTGTACCGCGCATATATAGGCTTGCAGAGCGTCCATAGGCTGGTTCTGCTGCTGATAGAGGACCCCTATGCTGCACCACGTGTCAGCATTGCCTTCTGATTTTTCCACAGAGTTCCTGCAACGTCCCACAACGTCCTCCGTTAGTCACCATTTCGATCAGTTTCGCTAATTTTCAATTTCGCTAAGGGGACCATTCTACCTTGCAGGCACGAAAAACACGTGTTTCTTTGCGATTTTTTTTTGGGGGGCTATTAAACAGCGATTAATTCCAGGTTTTGTAGATACATTTATCATATATTTAGCTATATTTACGAATTTTTGCAACGTCCCACAACGTCCTCCGTTAGTCACCATTTCGATCAGTTTCGCTAATTTAAGGGGGCCATTCTACCTTGCAGGCACGAAAAACACGTGTTTCTTTGCGATTTTTTTTCGCGGGCTATCAAAGAGCGATTAATTCCAGGTTTTGTAGATACATTTATTATATATTTAGCTATATTTACGAATTTTTGCAACGCATAATATCTATCGGTTACGCTGTTTTTGTTGATCAACGAACAACAGTTTTTAGGAACGGCTGTGTATGTGATATCTTGAAAACGAGTTATTCGAAATCCAAAAACCAACGATATTCTTAATACAGATGAGTGTGGTTGTAGCACGAATTAGGATCTTTTCAAAAGAACAGAAAATGGCAAAATGGCAGCTATTTTACGAAGAAATACTGAATATTTTCATATATTCGGCTGCCTTTTTGTTAATAGAAGAAAAAGTATTGCAGATATCGCAATTATCCTAATTCGTGCTATAGGGAGACTAGTTCTAAAGATACTGTATAAATTTCATGTTGATATCTTGAATAGTTTTCACGTTATTGTCTACGCAGTGTCGAAAAATGTAGTTTCGAGGAAAACAGCTTTAAAGTTTCACGTCCAGTTGTTATAACTTCGTTAGTTTTTCGAATTTCAATTTGATATTTGGTAGATCAATTCTCGAGACTGCGTACTAAAAGACAATGCAAAAAAAAATTCGATTTTTAAAATCCCGCAAGGTAGAAAGGCCCCTTGAGGGAATATATTTTTTCTAATTTTTTTTCCCAACGATAGGTAGGCTGTTTCGTGCTGAGATTTTACAGATATATTTATTCGTCTCACAAGCATCTACAGTATTTTTTTCATCAAAAAATATTAAAAATTGTGAGAGTTATAACTTGTAACATATTTTTTGAGGTCTCTCTCACGCTGGTTCCTATTACGGCTATAATAATTGATATTTTTATACGAAATTTTTACAAGAAGTAGTTCAAGATATGTACTTTCGAAAGCATTAAACATTTGTCAGAGAAAGTTTCACAGTTACGTCCAAAAAATTCGATTTTTAAAATCCCACAAGGTAGAAAGGCCCCTCAAGGGAATATATTTTTTCTAATTTTTTTTCCCAACGATAGATAGGCTGTTTCGTGCTGAGATTTTACAGATATATTTATTCGTCTCATAAGCATCTACAGTATTTTTTTCATAAAAAAATATTGAAAATTGTGAGAGTTATAACTTGTAACAAATTTTTTGAGATCTCTCTCACGCTGGTTCCTATTACGGCTATAATAATTGATATTTTTATATGAAATTTTTACAAGGAGTAGTTCAAGATATGTACTTTCGAAAGCATTAAACATTTGTCAGAGAAAGTTTCACAGTTACGTCCAAAAAATTCGATTTTTAAAATCCCACAAGGTAGAAAGGCCCCTCCAGGGAATATATTTTTTCTAATTTTTTTTCCCAACGATAGATAGGCTGTTTCGTGCTGAGATTTTACAGATATATTTATTCGTCTCACAAGCATCTACAGTATTTTTTTCATCAAAAAATATTAAAAATTGTGAGAGTTATAACTTGTAACATATTTTTTGAGGTCTCTCTCACGCTGGTTCCTATTACGGCTATAATAATTGATATTTTTATATGAAATTTTTACAAGAAGTAGTTCAAGATATGTACTTTCGAAAGCATTAAACATTTGTCAGAGAAAGTTTCACAGTTACGTCCAAAAAATTCGATTTTTAAAATCCCACAAGGTAGAAAGGCCCCTCCAGGGAATATATTTTTTCTAATTTTTTTTCCCAACGATAGATAGGCTGTTTCGTGCTGAGATTTTACAGATATATTTATTCGTCTCATAAGCATCTACAGTATTTTTTTCATAAAAAAATATTGAAAATTGTGAGAGTTATAACTTGTAACAAATTTTTTGAGATCTCTCTCACGCTGGTTCCTATTACGGCTATAATAATTGATATTTTTATATGAAATTTTTACAAGGAGTAGTTCAAGATATGTACTTTCGAAAGCATTAAACATTTGTCAGAGAAAGTTTCACAGTTACGTCCAAAAAATTCGATTTTTAAAATCCCACAAGGTAGAAAGGCCCCTCCAGGGAATATATTTTTTCTAATTTTTTTTCCCAACGATAGATAGGCTGTTTCGTGCTGAGATTTTACAGATATATTTATTCGTCTCACAAGCATCTACAGTATTTTTTTCATCAAAAAATATTAAAAATTGTGAGAGTTATAACTTGTAACATATTTTTTGAGGTCTCTCTCACGCTGGTTCCTATTACGGCTATAATAATTGATATTTTTATACGAAATTTTTACAAGAAGTAGTTCAAGATATGTACTTTCGAAAGCATTAAACATTTGTCAGAGAAAGTTTCACAGTTACGTCCAAAAAATTCGATTTTTAAAATCCCACAAGGTAGAAAGGCCCCTCGAGGGAATATATTTTTTCTAATTTTTTTTCCCAACGATAGATAGGCTGTTTCGTGCTGAGATTTTACAGATATATTTATTCGTCTCATAAGCATCTACAGTATTTTTTTCATCAAAAAATATTGAAAATTGTGAGAGTTATAACTTGTAACAAATTTTTTGAGATCTCTCTCACGCTGGTTCCTATTACGGCTATAATAATTGATATTTTTATATGAAATTTTTACAAGGAGTAGTTCAAGATATGTACTTTCGAAAGCATTAAACATTTGTCAGAGAAAGTTTCACAGTTACGTCCAAAAAATTCGATTTTTAAAATCCCACAAGGTAGAAAGGCCCCTCAAGGGAATATATTATTTCTAATTTTTTTCCCCAACGATAGATAGGCTGTTTTGTGCTGAGATTTTACAGATATATTTATTCGTCTCACAAGCATCTACAGTATTTTTTTCATCAAAAAATATTAAAAATTGTGAGAGTTATAACTTGTAACATATTTTTTGAGGTCTCTCTCACGCTGGTTCCTATTACGGCTATAATAATTGATATTTTTATATGAAATTTTTACAAGAAGTAGTTCAAGATATGTACTTTCGAAAGCATTAAACATTTATCGGAGAAAGCTTCACAGTTGCGTCCAAAAAATTCTCGAAAATTGCCTTTATTTTCCCCCCTTGAATCCATATTTTTAAACTGACTTCCACGATATTTCAAGATCTAGCGGATCGATCGACTTCAAATTGGGAGTGAATACTCAACAGACATGCCTCTATCGCTGGAAGTGTAAATTAAAAAAAAAATAGACTTTTAAAGTGCTTCGAAAGGACAGATACGAACGTACAATAATCGACGACGTAATTTGACGATAGATCTTCGCGAAAAGCTAATAAAATTTTAAAGTTTGTATCCGTGGTAACAGTGTTGTTATAAAATTCGCGCGGAATCGTTTTTGAAACGTTAATGACGGGGTATTAAGCTCGCTTAGGCATTAAAACCGAGGACTGGACAAGACGCGGAATCGTTCGGTCTAAGAGGCTTATAGCATCCCGGTTTGATGAATGAATGCAATAATTTCGAGATTAGCGGCTCTTCGCGCCGGGACACGTTACCTGTATGCGATAAATGCATCGTGAACTTTTCCAGAAGCGGCAAGGCAACGGCCCAGCAGGTAAAGGCTTTGCCCACTCTTCGGTTCCGCCTCGATAGACTTTTGCAGGCAATGAATAGCGATCGCCTGCTTCTGCTGTCTCGTTATACCCAGCACGGTACAGTCAACAACGTGGTACATCCATCCTGCAACGACAAATCAACCAAATAATCCCGTGGATCCTCGCAGAACCTCGCGCCTTCCAATCGTCCATTTTCGTATTTATCGCGGAAAAATTTAAGTCTCGGTAATCCACAGAATGCACTTGATATGCACAAATACAAGAAATACGTAAGATACTATTATATTTGGGGGTTCAGAAAACCCTCTAAAAAGCTCCCATTTCTTAATAATTAACACAGATATCAATTTGCATAAAGTCTGCTTATAACACTGTAAATATCTTGCAATTAACAAGCAACACTTGTCTCTGGGTCTACATGGTAACTGATAAAAAAAAGTATATTTTTAAAGTTTCTATAGCCAATGGAAACTATCATAATATCGTATACAATTTAAACTTTATTATATGTGACTTCTTTCGTAATAACAAAATAAAAATACAATTCGTGCACTCGAATTTTAATCCATCGATAAACCGTAATATTCTTCAATCTTCGATCGAACCCTCGAGTGGATTGAATTAATAAATGAAAATGTATGTACCCCTCCATTCACTATTTGATTTCCATTTACAAATTTGTTAAAAATAAAATAAAATAATTCGAGTCGAGCTCGAGAGTCCCCACTCAGTCCATACACGTGTACACATATAAAAAAATAATCATCGATCGATCGAAAACAAAACGAATATTCGTAGCACGTGTTGCTGGATATCGTCGCCGAGAAGTATCTACCGGGTGTCTACCTGGCGAAATCGGGTCCAACGACGCGATACTCCCTAAACCACGAAACAATTCGAGCAAGAGTAACTGGCTGGGGATTCGCGAGCGGAGACGAAGAAGAAGTCCAGGGGCCGGAACGTTCCCCGTGGATCGCAGGAATGGAGGACGTGTTGCCTCAACACTAGACGAGTACCGAACTGAATAGATTTTCGCAGGTATAGCCTAGGGTAGCCACTTTTACCCCACTCTCCCTTCGAGGCGGTCTCGAATTACAACCCTCTATAAACATAGGCGTAGAAGCAACTGTGGAAGCCTTGTATCTCGTGGAAAACGGTTCCACCAATCGAGAACACGGTTCCCATCGAATGGAAACGCGCCATTTCCCCAGGAATAATTTCCATTTTTCTCGACGGCGATTCGCGAGCCACGAAAAAGGAAATTGAATCACGTCGGTTTCGGCAACGTCCGTTCTCTTTGGCCCAAAGTAGGTGGTCGGTTATGCGTGTACGTGCCATCCTTAAAGGCAGCTGTTAGCTGTTAGCTGTAACGGTACACCTTTATTTTCCAGTTCTTTCCTTCATTATTATCCGCCTAGACCTGCCTCGACTGCAAACCTACCATCGTTTACGCCTGCAAGTCTAAATAGAACTAGAAATGATGCCTGGTGATTTCGTTTACAGCGAATCTGAACCATATTTGTAATTGTTACTGACTGTATATCTCTTTGTTAATTCGATAATTAATTCTATTAAACGTTTGGACTTTGTATTGAGAGTAGAAGGTAAAGGTGGTTAGATTAAATATTTCCACCCTTTATAACACTCTGAATAATTCTATAGGAATTCAAGAATTAACTAATAATTATATTGAAGGGGTAAATTCCATTTTTCTACTGTAGACAATTGCAACAATTTTAAGTATTAAATTCAAGAATTCAAGAATTAGATAATAATTATATTGGAGGGCTAAAAGTGATTCCATTTTTCTAATGTAGATAATTGCAACAATTTTAAGTATTAAATTCAAGAATTCAAGAATTCAGGAATTCAAGAATTAGCTAATAATTATATTGATAGCGTGAAAGTGATTTCATTTTTCTACTGTAGATAATTGCAACAATTTTAAGTATTAAATTCAAGAATTCAGGAATTCAAGAATTAGATAATAATTATATTGAATGGGTAAAATTGATTCCATTTTTCTACTGTAGATAATTGCAACAATTTTAAGTATTAAATTCAAGAATTCAAGAATTCAGGAATTCAAGAATTAGATAATAATTATATTGAAGGGGTAAAAGTGATTCCATTTTTCTACTGTAGATAATTGCAACAATTTTAAGTATTAAATTCAAGAATTCAAGAATTCAGGAATTCAAGAATTAGCTAATAATTATATTGATGGCGTGAAAGTGATTTCATTTTTCTACTGTAGATAATTGCAACAATTTTAAGTATTAAATTCAAGAATTCAAGAATTCAGGAATTCGAGAATTAGATAATAATTATATTGAAGGGGTAAAAGTGATTCCATTTTTCTACTGTAGATAATTGCAACAATTTTAAGTATTCAAATTGCAATTGTAACTGCCTGTATATCTCTTTGTTAATTAAACATTTGCACTGTGTATTGAGAGTAGAAGGTAAAGGTGGTTAGATTAAATATTTCCACCCTTTATAACACTCTGCATAATTCTATAGGAATTCAAGAATTAGCTAATAATTGTATTGAATGGGTAAAATTGATTCCATTTTTCTACTGTAGATAATTGCAACAATTTTAAGTATTCAAATTGCAATTGTAACTGCCTGTATATCTCTTTGTTAATTAAACGTTTGCATTTTGTATTGAAAGTAGAAGGTAAAGGTGGTTTGATTAAATATTTCTACTCTTTATAACACTCTGAATAATTCTATAGGAATTCAAGATCCATTTTTCTACTGTAGATAATTGCAACAATTTTAAGTATTAAATTCAAGAATTCAAGAATTCAGGAATTCAAGAATTAGCTAATAATTATATTGATGGCGTGAAAGTGATTTCATTTTTCTACTGTACATAATTGCAACAATTTTAAGTATTAAATTCAAGAATTCAAGAATTCAGGAATTCAAGAATTAGCTAATAATTATATTGGAGGGGTAAAATTGATTCCATTTTTCTACTGTAGATAATTGCAACAATTTTAAGTATAAAAACGACAATTATTATAGGTAGAAATGATTCTATTGAATACTTATGTTTTCAACTTGATCGTTGGAAGTAAAGTGAAAGCTGGAAATTACAGTTTTAATAACGTCCATTACAACACTCTACACTCATCAATAGTCGATACACAATTCTCAACTGACTCGTTTAAACAAACGCGATCCATTTACGTCGCGATTATTTATTCCCACCTTTTCGTGTTGCAACAAAGAAAATTAAACGATTAAAATTGCAGGTAAATATAATAATTAATTTGAAAATGATAAAAATTCGTGAACGTTTGTAAGATGAAATTTTCACGGTGCAATTTTGTATTATTATTTAATTTACCGCGAACGAAATCGAATGAACGTCCTATTCGAGAATTTATTTGTATTACCCCAGGATACGCTTCAATGTAAACGGGACGTATCTTAATTAGGGCTGTTAATTTCCATCGGTACGCGAGGTCTCTTTATTTTATCATTTTGCAATATCACGGTCGGGCGCATTTTCCGACCACTCGACGCAATTTTAATCGCAGTAATTTTCGCGTCTCCGCGCCGCTGCACTCTCTAAATTAAACACGCGCCGTGGGAAAACGAGAGTTTTGCAACAAGTTATTACACAATCGTAGAACGCGATGCTAAACGCGCGGCGATTCCAAATGGAATTAAGTCGCTCGGTCTCGTAAACCGGCCGGCGAAATTAAAGCGTCCGCGACTATGCTCTAATTGTCATTCGCCATTCATGGACAACGATGGAAAAGCTTCCACGAGTCACAGAACGTTAGATCTTAAAACACTTCCAACAAATATTAATGGTAAAAGAAAGGAATCGTAAGGTTCGTGTGATCGATTTAAAATTAATTGAACGTAAAATCAAATTCAATTCCCCAAATATTAGATGTGTTTTCATAGAATTAGACAGAAATATTTTTGGGGGGTTCAGAGTTTGTTCGACGACTGTTATAGTAATTTTCTTTAAAAGTATCGTCGAAGCGAGTCTCGTTCGTCTTCCTATTGACAGAAAGGGAGAATCGTAAGGTTCGTGTGATCGATTTGAAATTAATTGAACGTAAAATCAAATTCAATTCCACAAATATTAGATGTGTTTTCATAAAATTTGAGAGAAATACTTTTGGGGTGTTCAGAGTTTGTTCGACGACTGTTATAGTAATTTTCTTTAAAAGTATCGTCGAAGCGTGTCTCGTTCGTCTTCCTATTGACAGAAGGGGAGAATACGATTGTGTAATTGGATTTACGTAACACGCGTTTCACCCTACCTGTCCAGACATTAGCTGTAATTAATTCAATTAATCGAAATGTTATCTCGAGCGTGTATAAAACACTATACGGTGAACAAAGCATTTACTTTGCTTGGTGAGAGTATATAAAATTAATTTCCAAGGGATGAGCACAAAGAAGATCTCGTTCTGATAGATTCTAAGCATTTAATCCATACTGTCTCGAGCGACTCGAATATCACGATATTCTGTGTTAATTCACTCTTGAAAGGTTGTACGGGACCAAAGAAATCCAAATCATTCCTATTGACAGGCGATACAATACGATTAATTGGATTTACGTAACACGCGTTTCACCCCACCTGTTGAGGCACAGTCGGCAACCATTTACCCTCTTCGAGCCATCTGCTAAATTGCTCCCTTAATTAGTGCTTCAGAATCTCCAACAAAATTTCCACGACCATACATTTAAAAAAAAAAATAATCAATTGTTTCGTAACACTTGATCAACAGGTTCGCTGTCCATGATCCGCATACGGGTCACAGTGCCACGCTTTTGGATACGACGCTGAGAGAACGGACAGTGAACGTATGTGTCTCTAAAATATTTAAAAAATTAAATATGGTAAATACTTCGAGGTAATCATTGTACTGCATTCAGAACGTGTTTCTAAAATATTTCGTCAGAATTACAATCAAATTACATATCATATGATATATCGAATTAAATCGATGTCTACGATAGTTTCTGTTTCATTGAATCATTGTACTGCATTCAGAAAATAATAACCCTAGAAATGATTAACCCTTTGCAGCACACCTATGTCGAGTGTGATTCGAAATCAATTTTTATCTCAGGAGCTCCTTTGTCGAGTTCCAGTCGACATTTTTTCAAATTCAAACCAAAGAGATATCGTACACTTGAAAATTACAAATAACAGTGTAAATAAAACAGATATTTTAACAGGTAAATTACAAATAAAACACTTAAAAGCGAGCTGCTGGTAACAAAATTGAAATATAATTCAGAGTGCAAAGGGTTAAGGGAGGAGATTCAAAAGAATCGAGTTTATTAATTTACTATTTCATCAAAAGTCGACAAAATCTAGCGCTGAAAAAAAATTGTTGAATCTTGAAACGTTGAAGAGTGCACGTGGAAAGTGGGGGGGGAAGTTTCATGGAGGTTTCACGTTATAAAAAAATTGTCAAACATTGTTTCTCGTTTGAGTCTCTCCCCTTAAACGAGATACGGTGGAGAAAAGGAAGTCGAAACGCGAGCAGGGATACGCAAAACATGGACGAAAGTCCCGTGGAATTCCACGGATTTTCGGCACTTTCACCCGACCGATAACCCGACCGATAATTCACGCGGGAATTCGTCGTTACGGAAGTGCAGGCTGGCGGTTCTGGACGTTTACAGCGAAACCGACGATTTTACCGAAACGCTGCCAGCCCAAACGCAAGACCGTTTCATCGGGAAACGGGGACCTGGAGGGAGAGGGGGGGAGAGGTACATTTTACGACGGTGCACGGTGCATTTGGAGAATGCACCGACCACCACAGCGGCGAAGTTTCCAGCTCGGACATTTTTAGCGTCGCTTTCGTGCGCCAAACTATTATCGTTATTGTAAATTAAATAGTTTTCGTTCGTTGGCCTTAACAGGAGATTCCACTTTTTTTTCCCCCCCGAACCCTGAAAATTACGAAACTTTCGAGAAATCTTTTCGCGGAAATGAACGAACGAATCAATATACAACTTCGCAGACGTGTTTTCGCGTCGTTCGATCGGCCATTGAAATTCTTTTTTCGCGGACGAAGAAGGAATTTATCTTTTTACAGTATATTTTATACGTTTCTCGAGAATTCTCGATGAAAAAATGTTTCCAACAAAAGGTTGATTCGTTTTTAGCTATTTACACAAATTGAGATATAAAAAATATCAAAAATAATGTATGTTTCTAATTTTATAGAGTTCGACGATCTGCTGTGGACCTTTGGATGACCTTGACCAGAGAAATTTAGGTTGCAGCTACGATAATATTGATATGGACAAGTGGCGCCCCCAAAGTGGAGGAATCTTCAAGGGAGCATCAACGCGTTCACTGTTTGCGACCCGTATATGGGTCACAGCGCCATGCTTTTAGATACCCCGTTAAGAGACCGGACAGTGAACGTGTTTAAAACCTTTTGCGCAATAAATATGCACTTTTTCCGCCGTTAAACTAACCCAGACCTAACCCAAACTTCCACCACATCTAAACGAAATCAAGGACCATTTAAAACGAACTTTTAATTCGTTTACATCGCTGGTTTCCTTTCGAAAATAAAATTCCAACATTTGATCGTTGAAGTAAATATTTAAAAAATAATTTAACACAAAATATTCCTGTTAACCTGCCGAAATAAACTCGTTTCCATCGTTTCCATTTCTGGCGAATTTCTGTAAAATATCTTATTTTATCGATGCCCCGTTAATTTTTGTTCGGAGGTTTTTTTTGCGTATTTAGGGACACCCTGTATAGGTACAGTGTCCCAAACGGTACAAGACTCCTCTTTACAACCTGTTTACGGCTTCTCGCGTGTCGGCGCCGACGACCGGTTCCGACAATCTCTACTTTTATTTTCGACGGTTCATTCTTTTCTTTTTTTCTGTCCACGGTCGGTGTACTTCATAAGTTAGGCCTTGTCGCGGATCAATGCTTAACCTTGCACTCCCGCGAGGGACCCGGCGAATTTCATCCCTCGGGATAATCGCCGGGGCACATAAACGCGTCGAACGAGGCACTCGTTCGGGGGGCCGATTTCCACGAACGCGTGCGATTTTACTGTCGTCGCGAGATTATTATGTCGGGCGTAATTACGTTGTAAACATCGGCTCTGGCCCGGGTCCCCGGGAACGTTATGCCCGCCGCTTTATGGCTGTTTACCTTCCGGGGGCCCCGGCGTTCTCGAACACTCGGACTCCCGTTGATACGAAAACGCTCCGAGGGAACCGTTTTTATCGTGGGAACGAAACAATTACCACTGCCTCGTTTCTTCTCTCTTAATTTTTACGTCTGGTTTTAACGCCCAGAGTCCGAGGAGATCGAGAAATTAAGGCAAACTTGCCTAAACCGTACCCCGATAACTCTAACTCCAACATCACCCACAGTCGTCCCTGCAGGTCGGGGTTCTTTTCAATTTTCCCATCGATCCTGATCATCTATCAAAAATTTGTACGAGACAAAAAAGTTTCGAAATTTAATTCCCCACAAATTAGGTTATTAACGATTTTGTCGTGAATTTTAGCGTAAGCGAGATATCGCAAATATTTAAGTTGGTAGGAAATCTAAAAACAATGCTATTTGGAAGGAAATTAAAATAATCGAAGATATTGGTTTTTGGGGGGCAGAAGGTGGTTCAGAGGCGCGTTTGAAGTTCAGAGAAGCCCCCCCGATAGTAATGGAAGGGTTAATACTGTTCGTTTACCAGGGAAAGTAAGAGTCCCCCGTTCTTTGGCCAAGCAACGAATCGACCGTGGATTCCTCGTCATTTTCCACGAGGTACGCTCTCTTCAGCCCCCTTCTGCAGTTTTCATACAGCCGAACCCTCGTTCGTCGAGGGTTTTTGTGAACGCGCAAGTGGGTCAGCCCGTCGTGCCGCTTGACCTGTATAATCTTTCGGTTCTACCTGCCGTGTCACGTAGTACTACCTCATTAAACCGGGTGTCGAGTACGTTCGCAACACACATTTCGCCCGTAGTTGCGCCCAGAGACCCTCGATCTTGATGCATCCACACCTCGAAGCATTCCATTTTTACTTCCGTTATTTATTTAAAACCATTTTTCATTCTCCCTTATACATTTTATTTCCAACTCTTTTTATCGCCAAGACTCGCTGATACAAGCTTTTCTATCTAAATTCTATTTGCTCATTTCAAAATTGATTCTCGAGTTCAGATTATCGAAGAAAATAAATTTGAATAGAATTCGTGAATTTTAAGGTGACAAAAATAATTGAAAAATTTTGGTCCCGTGGAAAATCGTACGGATTAAGCGTGATTGTTGTTGGATTTCCTAACTGTTAATTTCTCACGTTATTACGAAAATCATCTCCAGTGACGATTGCATATGTCTGGAGTTTCGCTTTCAGTTTTGGTCATGGGTTCTATGAACTCATGGTGTTTACTATACAAAGATAAGAGTTCGTCGCTAGGGTGAAGTCACAGTGTGGTAACAGATCTCACTATTATTTAATAAAAATAAATTCTACCATTAACACTTTACCGACCGGTAGCGGTTGATTAATCGGCTATCGGTCGGTAAGCGTTGGTCGGTAAAAAAGTTGATTAATACGCTATCGGTCGGTAAGTGTTGGCCGGTAAAAAAGTCGATTAATAGGCTATCGGTCGGTAATGTGTTAATATACCTTTTCCAATAATTGTCAACGCGTTAAAGAGTTTTCTAAAATGAAAATCGAGGAAGATTCGTCGACGGTAACGCGTGAACGGTGAAATGATCGAACAATACTACAGTCTCGATTATAATTCCGTAACTGGAACCGGTAATCTTCGCGGACTTAATTACCGCTTTAATAGGGCCCGCAGCGAGTTAATAACGCGGCGACGAAAGATACGGGCGATACGTCGTGTGCACGTGGAAGTTTGCAGCGGTGCATTCTAGCCGTGGAGCTTCACGTGGTGCACGCGAATGGCGGTTCAAGGTATCGGTTCGTGGCATCTGCCAGCCGCGAGACGCTTCGAATGGTATTGAATTGCACCGCTGACGAGGGGACAACCAATTCGGGTCACCGGTTTCGCTCATATTTTACACATAACCGAGCCTCTTCGTCGATCGACGTCCCTTTCAACGATCTTCTGCAAAATAAACTCTCGTACCGGATAACTGCAACCAACACAGGCCGGCAGTAATCCGGGGAAGGTCAAGGAAACGCTCCACTTTGATTTCAACGTGCTTTTTAAGATATAAATAATCAAAATTTCATACGTAGATTGCAGTTTTTCTAAATTGTGTTCTAATGTATAATTTAAACGATTACTAAACGTGTTTATAATTGAGATATTTAGATTGCATTTTTTCTAAATTGTGTTCTAACGTATCATTTAAACGATTACTAAATGTCACTTTACGGTGTCTTCTGGAAAATAAACTTTCGTATCGGATAACTGCAACTGACGCGGCCGACAGTAATCCGGGGAAGGTCACGAAAACGTTCCACTTTGATTTTAACGTGATTCGACGGAACGATAGCAAATACTCGACAGTTTTTAAGACATAAATAATCAAAATTTTATATAATTTTGTACATTGCATTTTTTCTAAATTGTGTTCTAACGTATCATTTAAACGATTACTAAATGTGTTTATAATTGAGATATTTACCCTGATACTCAATAAAAAATAATTTTACAGTATCTTCTGGAAAATAAACTTTCGTACCGGATAACTGCAACTAATCGTAACAGTAACGAAGGAAAGGCCATGAAATCGTTCGACTTTGATTTTTAATAACAGAATTAATGAAATCCTCCTTCATCAAATATAATAATTAGTATCTTCTTATATAGTATATTCTTATTAGAATCTATTTCTCATATTTTTGCACATCAAGTGCATTCTGTAGCTTTTTTAGCAGTTCTGAGCGTTTAATTTTACGTTTAAATTGTGTATAACTTTAATCCAGATGGGAATTTCCGGGTTGCTGACGAGTATCGGAAACGTGGGATAAAAATGTGATGAAATTACGAAGAGAGAGAGAGAAGAGATAGTTGTTTCCCACAATCGTGTTTCCTTATCGAATCTCGTATCCCCTCCCCGTCTCCCTCCCACCCTTTTCTTCTCTCGTTCGAGCACGCACACCCTGCCCGTTCTTCCACCCTCCGATCTCATCCCTGGCCCGCCCCGACCCGGAATAAATCAATACACGTGTCTGCTACTTGGTTGTACACTCGGCCCGAACCTTAAGCCCAAATCCGAGGAGCTGAAAACGAGCAGCGACAGAGGCTTTTCCCCGACCGTGGAAAAACATTCTCCACGGATACGCGATCCTAATCGCGTACAAGAGAACTTTGGCGAGCAATTTTCACCATCGTACATCTCCTGGCAATTTTACGAAAAATTTACGAATCCCCCAGCTCCCCGAAAATTGGCAATTTTTCACCAGAAACAAATATCATTTTTTTTTATTATTGACCTCAAATAAATATTATCATCGCTTCTGTTCGATAGCAGTTTTAAAAAAAAGATAGTCGATCGAAATTGAATTCCAATTAGAAGCTATTGTTATTGCATATAGTTTCACGATTCTTCGAGAATAGATAGAAAATAAAAAAGTATCTAATTCGTGATAATTAGACTGCGGATGTTTATGCATTTATGGGGAATTTTAATTCTCAAGAAACTACAGAAATACTTAAAGTAAGATACGAATTATTCTATTTAAGGGTTGGAGACAATCATCTACAAAGCTCCCATTTTATTAATATATAAATTTGCATAAAGATCCGCGGTCTAGTGATAATAGTTGCAATAGTTTCATAGATGAGATGTGTTTTTCGATCATAGGTCACTGTATTTGAATTTTCTGTAATTTTCCAGATTTTCCGTGTTCCAGAGTGAATTTTTGTTTTCTAAGTTCGGTGTTAGTGTTTGTGTAATGGATTTCGACTTACCTAACTGACGACAAATGTCGGCCTTCAAATGAGAGGGCAGAGCTTTCTCCTTAAGCAAAGCCTCGTAGTTCTCCTTGGCCAGGCGATATTTCCCTTGAACTTCGTACAAATGGGCGATGTGAAACTTTACTGAAACACGCAAAAGAAATTCGAACGTTAATCGCACGCCACGCGACAATTATATCACAACAAACGTTCGAAACAACAAAAATACAAGCAAAATTAATGCTCGAAAACAATTTCTCATAAGTAGACTGCAGGATCTTTATGCAAACTCACAATTTTTATTAATAAAATTAACAAAATCGGAGCTTTCTAGAGGGTCGTCTCAACCCCTAAATATAATAATTCGTATCTCACTTTATTTCTTATATTTTTGCATATTAAATGCATTCTGTAGTTTTTTGAGGATTAAAATTTCCCATAAATGCATAAACATCCGCAGTCTACTCGTAACGTCACGTTTAAAAGTAACCTTGAATATTTTTTAACGAATCTATTATTAACTGACTGGAGCATAAATCCGTGACCTACACTATCATGACCTTGATCTTAATATTCAAATCGTTACTGCATAGCCTTAGGAATTCTCGTGTAACGATTGATAATCTATTTCAGTTCATTCATTATTCGTTAACCTTCCAACAATATCATGCAAATCACGTCTACGAATAATCTACGACCTCGAATCCACACACGTGAAGTTCGTAAAACTATTTCTGTATAAATATTGAGGTTCAAGGTCACGCCAAGGTCGTTACGTCACAACACTTTGCATTCAACTTTACATCGATTGTGATCTAAAATACAATTCGAAAAAAATGTTACACGATTCTGCGAGTCTCACGATTTTTGAGATTTTGGAGCACTGTAATTTCGTTTAGGTTAATATTCACAGTCGCTGAAACTCGGTTCTTCCTGATCGCATCATTGACCACCGCGAAACTGACCTGGAAATCGTTGGCCAGCGCTATTTTACAAGTGCAACTTCCGGCTGAGCAAAGACACAGGTCGATTTCTCGGTAAAGAGAAGCGATTCGACGATCAGATGGGGGAGATCATTGCAAATGATGAATCAGACGCCCAAATGATTCGTTTACCCAAATTATTCGCTGGTCTTTTACTTTTTTCTCCAATCGAGCATCAATTCTTGCATTCTTCTTTATTAATTAACGCTCAGTATTTAAATAAGTTGTTCAAGGTCACGTGTAGTGATTATGAATGGCGTAACAAATTATCCCCTCTCTCGTGGCCGTGAGCACCGCGTGCTCGAGAGACAGAGAAATTTTCTCCAATCGAGTATCAATTCTTGCATTCTTTTCTGTTACAGCATATTGTTTTGTTTTTCTGTTGTTGTGCAATCCAAATATGTCTCTCTGAGAGTACGCATCGTCTTCGTATGCACACGTGTTTAATTTACTTCTAAATATACGTTTATATTGAACAGTTATATCGAATGTGTCAGCTCGTTACAAAACCCCAACATTTTTTATTAATTAACGCTTAGTATTTAACCAAATATGTTGTTCAAGGTCACTTGCAGCGATTACGAATGGCGGTAACAAATTATCCCCTCTCTCGTGGCCGTGAGCACCGCGTGCTCGAGAGACAGAGACAGAGAAAGAGTGTTTCAGCGGTGAGTCGAAAGATGGAGCAGCGGAGTGGTGAAGTGGTGGGGGTTAGCCACTTAATGGCCTTGAGTGGCCAATTGAGTTTGCGTTCCATCTAGTATACATTTATACGTACACTAACTTTACGAGCAGAAGGGTACGCGCGTTCAAGTAACGACAATTTTGCTAATGCGTTCATTTAGCAAAGGTGCGTATCAATTTCCTTGAAAACAATATCCCTTAAGCTGTATTGTTAAGTAAAAGGACGAGTTTATTTCTCGGGCACTGGATACATGTACTTTCATTGCCCGCTGAGAATGTTCGAGTTACAAATGTTTATTATATGTTACATTACATATTTTCATGTCCAACGGAACGTTTGTGTACAGCCATAGTTTTGCTCTTATATAAATTCAGATTTTGTTCGTTTTGTGTCCAAGTTTGTTATTTTATATCCTGACCTCATCGACATCTATAAACCTTTTAATAACACTATTAAATTCAGTTGCTATTTAACTAGAAAATTAAATAATTCAGGAGCACGTGAATGACCAAGAAACAACACGAGGAATATTTACAAATACACGATAAATTTTGATTCGTTATTTCGACAAAATTTCGAATGTTATAAATTCTATGTTGGTTCGATTGTTTGAGTCGTTTAAACGATTTGTCGATCGATTCTGGGGCACGCAGAGTTTATTGTAATATCCGTGGCCAGTATCCGCGAGTATTTTTATCCCACCCGTACTAAATTTAGCCATTAAATAGTACAACAGACGGAGTCGTCTTCCGCGTGAGTACCCACGTGACTCATTCATGTTTCTTAGTAATCCGAAGTGACGCGGATAAAGCTATACAGCGGCATGAAATCCCGCCCGGAAACGGCAACGGAGAGAATCCCGCTTTATTAATTAAGCTTCCAAGTCCTCTGCTTCCCGTTACAGTCGATAAATTGTTCCTTGGAACAGTGACTCTTGCGATACTTTTATTGTCAAGTAGTGATTTCACGATTCGATATTATAAGCAGCAATTTGAGACGATGAATTTATATATACAGGGTGTTCGAACCTGGGAAAAATTTTAATGGGAGATTCTAGAGGCTAAAATGAGACGAAAATCAAGAATACCAATTTGTCGATGGAGGCTTCGTTAAAAAGTTATTAACAATTAAATTCAAAAATTTCAAATCGTTTTGGAAAAATTATTTTTAGTTGCGGGGGTCAATTACAATCATTTTTGGTAAATAGACATACCTCCGAAATCCTAACCATTTTCGAAAAAAAAATTCGAGAAGGTGTGAAATTTTTCGACGGACAAAAAAAATTTCAAATCGTTTTGGAAAAATTATTTTCGGTTCCGAGGGTTAATTACAATCATTTTTGGTGAATAGACATACCCCCGAAATCCTACCCATTTTCTAGAAAAAAATTCGAGAAGGTGTGAAATTTTTCGACGGACAAAAAAAATTTCAAATCGTTTTGGAAAAATTATTTTCGGTTCCGGGGGTTAATTACAATCATTTTTGGTGAATAGACATACCCCCGAATTCCTACGCACTTTCGAGAAAAAAATTCGAGAAGATGCCTTAATTTTTCGTTGAAATTAAAAAAGTTCGAATCATTCTGCAAAAATTATTTTTAGTTGCGGGGATCAATTACAATCATTTTTGGTGAATAGACATACCCCCGAATTCCTACACGTTTTCGAGAAAAAAATTAATTACTGAAAATATAATGTATTACCAGAAATGTACCCTGGAAATTTCGTGCGTATCTTTAAAACGTCATAACTTTTGAACGGATTGGAGGATTTTAATGTTTCAAACGGCAAACAACGCGTATTTTAGTGTAGAATATGTAGAAATTGTAAGAATATTGGAAAAGTTGTTAAATATATAGGATAATTATAGATAAAGAACCATCTGTTTAAGAAGATCTACTAGTACTGTTTTGCTGGAAGACACCAAATAATCTTCTTCCAAATAATTCATGGCCCCGAGACACCAATAATTACACAATTTAAATAATTATTCTATTGATCTCAGAGCAAATAAAATGTTCTTTATTAATACTGAAATTTTAATAGGAGCCCCGGAGGCAACGTGGATAAATGAATGGCAGGGTTGAGACCAGTTGATTATAGAGTATCGCCTAGGCCTTTAAACCTAGCTAACGAGTCTCGTCTGATACTGTTTAAAATGGATATTACTATATACAGAAATATTACCGAATATTTTTATATAACATATTAAGTTTGATTGTCAGGGGTTAAAAATTAAAGAGGCAAGATTACATCACGTCGTAATAGAATATTGAACATTTGTTTATTATTATCTGGAGCAGAGGTTTCGAAAGTTTTCTAGACCGAGACCCAGATTCGAAAACGGTAACTTCTCGCGATCTACTTTTACCATCGATGCATATTTGAAAAGGGAAGGTTGTCGAATAAAAAAATAACGATCCTCTGCTTTCAAATTAATATCAATATTTAACACGACCCCCACGCTTTGGGAATCGATGTTCCACAGTTCAAAGGTTAAATAAATATCCATTTCTCGACCCCCCTCGATTTTTATTCTAAGAAAAAAAAAAAAGAAACAAATAAATTTCCCATTGAAAAATTGCAGCGCGATATTACACGGAATTAAACGCAAAGAGATATAATTTTCTTTTATTCGCTGGGAAATGGGGAATGCCTGTTGCAGCGGGGCGGCTTAACCCATACAAATTGATAGTTAACTGTCGCCGTACACGCGGTAACGTCCAATTAATAGGTAATTACTGACATTCGCGTCGCGGCTAATTTCATCGAAAGGTGAAAACGTTCCGTCGCGTAGAAATATTATCCGCCGGGTGAAAAATCCTCAGGTAAAAACGCGGAGAATAATTCGCCAGTAGCGGCGGTCGGCTTTCGCGTGAGCACTTTTTAATTTATTATTCAACGGGCCACGGACGAAATCGATACTTCCGCCGCGTGGAAAGTGCCTATTACATACCTGCGCGCATTCGTCTTGACAACATCTCGACCTCGGTTCTTTTGCTCACTTTCTTCCTCGAACTTGACCCCGTTTTCCCGCCGTGATACAGCAACTATTACATCACGTGTAACAACGATAGCTCCTATCACGACGTTACACAATATTTAAGGGAACGGTCGAGCGTCTGGAATTAAACGTCTCCTTCAACCCACGTCGCGTTAACCCCCACTGGCCATTCTGACCTTTAACTCTACCTTTTACTATATATTTTTAGCAATCATAATTCACCATTTGTAATTTCAGTGTACAGGATTTTAAATATTTTTTTATTTATTATTATTTCCTCGAGAAAATAGAAATTAATATTACTGCTATGTATACTTAAAAAATTGAGAAGATTAGTATCTCTTAAAAATATTTTTTATGTTCTCTTTGAGAGTACAGAATATTGACAGTTTTTAAGAATATTTGTATCAGAGTTTTTTTCGTTCATATTAATATGTTCTTATACGGGGTGTTCGGTTAACCATGGGAAAAATTTTAATGGGGAATTCTAGAGGCCAAAATAAGACGAAAATCATGAATACCAATTTGTTGATGGAGGCTTCGTTAAAAAGTTATCAACGTTTATAGTTCCGCCCCATACTGAATTTTTTTTTCTCGAAAATGCGCAAGATTTCAGGGGTATGTCTGTTCACCGAAAATGATTGTAATCGACCCCCGCAACCGAAAATAATTTTTCCAAAACGATTTGAAATTTTTTATTGGCCGTCGAAAAATTTCACACCTTCTCGAATTTTTTTCTAGAAAATGGGTAGGAATTCGAGGGTATGTCTATTCACCAAAAATGATTGTAGATAACTCCCCTAGCTAAAAATAATTTTTTTAGAATGATTTGAAATTTTTTATTTTCGCCGAAAAATTAAGACACACCCCCCTGTTGATTTTTCTTAATAATTCGTTTTTAATTTTTAATAAATTTGTTTGACGTCCTACGAAAAAGTTGTTTAGTACTTTTTTGTAGGTACCCATGAGCTCTGCTTCAGAAAAAAGTTTCATTGAAATATGTTCACTAATATAGGAGTTATCGTTGTTTGAAAATTGAACCATTTTTATGGGGTTTTCCTCATTTTGCGGGGTCAAGAAACAACTTTCCTAATATTCTTAGAATTTGTAAATATTCTACACTAAAATGCGCGTTGTTTGACGCTTGAAACATTAAAATCGCCCAATCCGTTCAGAAGTTATGATGTTTTAAAGATACGCACGAAATTTCCAGGGTACATTTCCGGTGGTACATTATATTTTCAGTAATTAATTTTTTTCTCGACCACGCGCGGGATATCGAAAATATGTCTATTCACCAAAAATGATTGTAATGGACTCCCGTAACTAAAAATAATTTTTTCAAACCGATTTGAAAACTTTTTTTTTTCGGTGAAAAATTTAGGCACCGGAAGTTATGATTTTTTTTAAACACACGCATGAAATAACTTTTGTGATTCACAATGAACCGTCGAAAGTGTTCGTGTGCGTGTTGTTGACCCCGTTCGTGTTGTACAGAATGATCGACGCAGGAAGAAATTGCACGTCGACGCAACATATGGCACCGGCGTAAGATTTCGGAATAAAAACGGTTTCGCGGTCGGCAGCTGTTCCGGTTGCATTATTTTTATAGAAATCGACAGCGTAGGCGATGTGGGACGAAAACCGGGACTCACTTTCGAGCTTGGAAAAGGAAGCAGGTGTCGTGGCATCGATCAAAGCGAGTGTCAGGTGCTTCAGGGCGGCGTCGAAGTCAGCGTGGACCTTCAGCATCAAGCCAAGCCGTAGGTGAACCTCGCAGGCCCGTGGAAATCCTGGTTCCACCCATAGCACCTGCTGGAATGCTTTCACGGCCCTGAAACAAACAAAGTTACGCCTCTCTTAGACATTTTCCATCGTTAGTTCTCACAAATGATGGCCAATTAAATTATTCCAACGCTTTATCGCAATGAACGTGTACGTCAACACGTTCACTGTCCGATTTCTCAACCGCGTATCCCATTGCACGGCGACACGACCCATATACGGGTCACGGACAGTGAACGCGTTAGACTAAATTGTTCAAAAAACAATATGGTATCTATAACTAGGGTAAAGTTTTAGTATTTATTACAAACACCATGAATGGGTAACAAAAGCATTCTCGAACGCTCCAAAATTGAACTATGAACAATAGAACCAAATTTAAAGAATAGAAGATTCCAAGTCGATTCTAAATTGTGTTTTGAGAAAGAGTAACATTAAACTGTACAGTGTAATGCAACAGAAATGCAAAAGTGTGCAACTAATTAGCTAATGAATCTAATTAGCTCGAGATTGTTGAAAATTAAGGTGTGGATTTCTGGAGCATCGTTGGAACGGAAGAACAATTTGATTTTCGAGGAACATCGATCCTCCGGACCACCGTGAGTCGCAGGGAGCTAAAATTAAATGCAATTGCTTGATTAGCAAAGGAAACGGGACGTTTCGTTTACGACAGCGCGGTCGCGATTGTAAAATATCGGCGATACAATTCGCGCTAAATATTTATCGACTATCCGCCGGGGCACGTTTCTTCGGGGTCGACGAACGACCATCCTGAACACCGACGATTAGCGATGGGATCAAGTTCGATATGCTTGCTCGCGAATTCGAGTAAATTCCAAGGCTTCGAATAATTTCGTCTGATAAATCACTGCACAAAAATATGGACAATCTTAAAATACAGATACGCCGCGAAATGATTTGGCAAAATTGAACTGTATTCGACGAGATAGTGGTTTGATAATTTTTCGCAATTTTTTTAACGTTTAATTCTCGAAGTTGAATATTCTTTGTTTTTGTGTTAGGAGGATGCTTCGTTTGCTCTATCGACAATTTGTTTTCCAGCAAAAGGCAGCTGCTCGGAGGTATTTGCTCAGCCCTTAAAGCGTTAAAAGGCTGCCTGCCTTGCCTTCGATGTAATCGAATACCCGACTCATCGGATACACCGTATTAACGAGTTTCTACACGTAGCGATGGGACCAACCGCGTCGCAAGTAGCATCGAAACATCGTCCGGACTTTCGATTCTCTGTTTCGTCGAATAACGACGGTATAACAGAGATAGAAACAGTTTATATTTCATTCGTGTACTTTCAAAGTCTGCTGACCCCTTTAAACACACTGAATACAGGTTCTTGATCGCTCAAAATTATAAAAATTCACACGAAACTCCAGTCTATAATTAATTTCAGGAGCAAACATTCCAGATAGAAACTTATCTAATTCATATTTTTATTGATATGAATTAACGAAATGGGAGCTTCGTAGAGACTTTATTTCTTATATTTTTGCATATTAAATGCGTTCTGTAATTTTTTTATAATTAAAATTCCCCATAAATGCACAAATATCCTCTACTTTAATGATTGATCATAAAAGATTCATCGACCAATCACTAACCCTTTGCACTAACCCTCAATTAATGCTGCCTTCAGAATTTCCACAAAATTTCCAATTTAAAAAAGTAATCAATTGTTTCGTAATACTTGATCAACACGCTCGCTGTCCATGATCCGCATGCGGGTCACAGCGCCACGCTTTTGGATACGCCGCTGAGAGACCGGACAGTGAACGTGTTTCTAAAATATTTAAAAAATTAAATCGACGTCTACGATAGTTTCTGTGTCATTGAATCATCGTACTGCATTCAGAGAATAATAACCCGAGAAATGATTAACCCTTTGCAAAACTATTTCATAATAATTTCATTGTATACCATTTTAAAATATCGCTATAGTCAATTTATAGTATTTAATTAAAAATCATATTCAATTATTGATCATTTTCACTGGATATATGAAAATTAAAATTAAAATTTACGAAGCCTATTAAAATTCATTTTCTTTGACATTTTAACTCGAGAATTATTTTCGTTTCACTGTTAAAAGTTCTGTCAAAGTGTTAAAGGCGTCGGGAGGTGCTGGTAACAAAATTCAAATACAATTCGAAGTGCAAGGGGTTAAGAACCTCGTTACAATTTTATATAAAATAAATTCCAAAACAGAATATTTCTAAACAGTGACAATAACACAGTAAACGATATAAAAATCGATTTCACGGGTATTTGGTTTTGATAAATCAGAACCCGTGATGCAGGAAGGACGTTTTTGGAATTAAAGGTCCCATGGAGTCGGTAAAAGTTCGAACGAGCGAGTTCAGGCTGGGGGGACCACCGATCGATGAAAATAACAATCGTTAAAAATTCTCGGTTAGGAAACTGGTTTACGCGTTCTCGTTACACCGAAAACACGTTGTGGTAATCGCGTGTGCAAGTGCGTGCGTGCGTGCACGCTATGGAAGAGGATGGACAGGAAGTGGTCGGTGTTCTGACTTGTCACGCGAACACGGCCACGCGGGTAACTAACAAAAACCCCAACACAGGCACCGGCGAACGCTAACAATAACAATCGTGCGCTGGCAAATGACACGCTGTTGGGATCGGTGCATATGTTTGCTCGGTCGAAACACCGGGGACACGATTGCATCGATAAAAACAAAAAAAACGACCCAATCGTCGCGCAGGGAACTCGAAAAAATGAATAATAATGTTTCCTGTTTTCTAGTTATTAGTTACGAATTACGGAATCATATCGTATTTATTTCAGAACAGTTATTTTTTTTAAGTGGATTAAAAGGGGGGTCTTCTACTGAAAACAGTCAAAAAATTCGACTTTTTTTTTTTAAAGAATATAAGCTTAGAAATGTATATTTATGTACAAAAGCATATCACAGAATTCCTAAAATGAACAAACTTACATGTATTGTTAGGTCGAGGCTATGTATCACTGCTAATTTTGACTATGACTTGTAAAAATGTGAAAATATAATCGAAAGAGAGAGAAATATATATGGAAAAACGCCGCTGCAAGAAGTTGTATAGTTTCAGTATAAAAAAATACTAAAAAGAGATAGAAAAAGGGGGTTTTAGAGTGGAAGACTCCCTTGAGAACAATTGTAGAGGGTTAAATCGATGAAACGTCTGACGAGCAACACGTATGGATTCCAGGCACGGTCGAGTGTCATTTTGTTTCAGCTTTTGGGAGCTCCTGGACAGAAGCCAGCTGCGAATCAACGTACACGGATCGAGCAATTCGAGGCTTTGAAGTTTACTCGTCGATCTGGTACGAGACGCAGAGTCGTTGCATGCATATTGTACGCGTTGAACACTTTCGAACCGGTTGCATCGCGTTTTCCCCGAACTGCCGCGGAAAACCAATAGCGTAACAGGTTGCACTGATGCCTTACGATCTAGTTTTCGAGAACACAAGGTTTTTCGGAAGATCGTTGCAAAATCAATCGCGATTAATCCCTTTTTACCCTTTTGATGCATCTAAATTTACACGACGTTTATCTTACGTCGAATTAAAGTAAAAAATTGATGTGTATTTTCCATGTGTTGCGTTTAAAAATCAGATATCGATCCCTTCGCTATGGGTTGTACAGTATTGTCTCGTTATAAGCACTTTCTCTATCCCCTCCACTGCTTTTGTAGTTGACGTGACGAATTGAACAGAACTAATGTGTAATAAAGACCTTGACTAGAGAATAAATATAATTAAAAACATCTGGCTAGATTCGTATTTTTATTTTTTGGACCATCGAACGTTGGTTATAAACTCGAATACTCGACGAGACCAGCTAGAAATAGATCTATAGTTTGTATCAGAAGAAATTGTAAATTTCGTTGGGTGGCAACATTTTTGCTTCGTACAGTAGCCTCCTCGGAGCAGTTCGCCACGTTTCTTGGCTGGAAATTCACGGTGTTTCTCCACTTTGCGTACCTTCCCCTCCTGTCTGGACTGTTTACGATAACGACGACGCGTTATCGGGGACGTTTCGCGATCGAACCTCGTTAAACTCGCGAATAAACTTTTCCCCTTTCCCGAGGAGTTATGTGGGGGAGGGTGGGTTCTCGCGAAACGTCGCGGGAAATAATATTTCGACGCTGCAAGGCAGAAATACGCCATTGTTCCATTACCGGGTAGGCCAAGGGGGTAAAAGGAGGGGAAGGGGGGCCGGAAGTAACGAGAACGTTAATTTCGTACCGAGGCCGACGACGACAAATTAATTGAAGCGCTCCGGTGCGACGACCTGGGAGCACAATGAGAATCGGAACGAACGAAGACGGAGAAAAATAAAGAAAAATCCAGAAAAAAATAGCAGGGGCAAGAAAGATGACCGTTGCCTTGGAGTAAGAGGCGGTAGTAAATTCATTCACAGGGAGGCCATTCATCGTTTCATTCATCCGCGTTTCCTTTCGGGGTTCGTTGTCTTCGGGAATGAGTCACTGTTACACGCTTCGCCGTGTGGGAGAAGGAGAAATGTCAGTGACTCTCGTCGAGAGACTCTTGCGAAATTATTCGCGAGTCGGATCGTACACGAGTTCGTTCGCGATTCCGGACGATGCAGCACGAGATGCGGGAAGAAACGTTTCTTCGTTGGGTTTCCGGGCGAGCGTGCCTTCCCCAAACCTTGAATTCGGTCAAGCATCTCCTTCCTCTGCACGACGGAACTCTGTGATTCCATAGTTTGCGAGGATAAAATATTTGTTAACCATTTGCACTCCTTTGTCGAGTCCCATTTGACCTTTTTTCGAGTCCAATACAAAAACATACACTTGAAAATTACAAAATACAGCAATACTGTAAATAAAACAGATATTCGATTGAATTTATTTGTTCCTCTGTTTGTTTAAATTCCTCTATTTTTTAGTTAACGTAAATTTTAAATAAAACAAAATTCAAATATAATTCGGAGTGCAAAGGGTTAATAGTCTCGTTTCGATCCGACCGACGCGTGGAATCCAGGAGGCACGTTTCAGTTTCCCGCCAAAAAAACGTTCAATTAACGAATCATTAATCATTACTTGTACACCCTTAAAAAGTTTGCACCTCTTTTAAATATCGTCTTTCGCGTTTTAATGGTTTCAAGGAGGATCTTCTCCATTTGTTGGAAGAGATAGAAACGTTCAATTAACGAATCACGTATGGGGTTCATTTTAAGAATCATTGCTTGTGCATCCTCAAATGGCTCCAAGGAGGATCTTCCCCACTTGTTGAAAGAGATAGAAACGTTCAATCAACGAATCACGTATGGGGTTCGTTTTAAGAATCATTGCTTGTGCACCCTCAAAAAGTTTCCCCTCCTTTTTTAAATATCATTTTTCGTGTTTCACTGGCTCCAAGGAGAATCTTCCCCATTTATTGAAAGGGATAGAAACGTTCAATCAACGAATCACGTTTGGGGTTAGTTTCAGAAACCATAGCTTGTGACTACTCAAACAATTTCTCTCGAGACGCTCGTTCCACTGGCAGCAAAAAATGAAGCGATCGAGCGACTGACCTAACTCAACCATGCCAAAAAGAAGAAACGAACTCCGATAGTCGCTCGTTTCCTACGGCTCTGCCATTGACCCGATCGCTTGTAGGTTGAGACATCGATTCGGCGCGAGACAGCTCGTAATACCAGTCCGACGAGCGACGTTGATGTTTATCATCCTCCGTCGGGATCGAAAAAATGGTAACGGACGCGAGCGCGTAACAAGTGTAACCGTGACTGATCACACGTCGTCGCGAGATTTCATCTCTTTTCGACATCGTCGACCCGGAGTGCGCGCTTAGAAAGTTTATTTAGGCCCCCGGGAGAAAATTAGAGGATTTATGCCGATAAATAAGACGATGAAAGTTCGCGATAGAGAATACGGCTCGAGATAGGCGGACGACCGTGTGTTTTCTAGGCTGAATCGATCGGGAAAAATCGATCGGAACGCGTTCCCCGATACGAGGCCGATAAAGTCGAGAATTTTAATTTATTGATTTATTCGTGATCTGATTTCTCGGGATCGTTGATTTTGCAACGAGACACCCGTGCTCGTATCGACTATCGTTCGACGCAGGTGTTGCTGTTTCACATTTTTATTTAATAATCGTTACTACGTAGCAAAGCGAGGATAGAGTCGAGATTAACGCGGATACATTTTAAAGACTGCCACCTTCATTCGAGTCGAAATCTAAACGCCCCAATTTATGTACGTTTCGATTGGTTTGCCAGCCTTCTTCGAATTAAAAATGCGGCCCAGTCGAGGAATGAAATTTTCCAGTTATTTATCGTCGAAGGTGACTAATTGTAAGATACGGTAGCCGCGAGGCCCCGTGAATCCTTTAATCTGTTCGAGAACGAGTGGACACGATTATCTAATCATCGAGCTGCTAAATATGGATATAGAGACACGGTTTCGGGCACTTTGAGAGATTTAGCGAGGCGGTCGGCCAGGAAAGCCTTATCGCGCCGACAAAGGGCCAGCTAATGCCTCCAACGAACGATTGCAAAACATAACAGCGAACGAAGAACGGCTTATTAAGAGTATCTCGATACGTGAAATATTTTTCGATCCGTTACGGTTGTACTTTGTTCGGATCAACGGCTTCTCGTATATTCCCTCTTTTACGGGCTTCGGATACCGGTTACATTTCCAATTTTTTCTTTCCCTCGTCCGACTTTACATCTCGTTTTACATCCGACTTGTAAATTAATCAGTCGCGTCGCGAATACTGAAAAGAAAATCCGACGTCCACTTAAAAAGGAAAGAAACCATTACCTGCATCATGTTTATTTCCCTGGCCCCTAGGCCCGATGATGCCAATACGATCTTCGTATGCAAACAATGGACAGTGTTTCTCACTGTTAGATTCATTTTTGTAATGATTATTTATTAATAATCCAACATGAAGTGAAAAAAAATTGATATTTTTGAGGTCTCATACGAGACTCCCCCCTTAATTCGTTATCACGATCTTCACTATCTGAGGTTGTAATACTATTTTCTTTTTTTTTTTAAATAGTGCAGGAAGAAGAATTTGGAGAAACAATGAAAGGAAAATGATATGCAGGGGTTAAAGGGCACTGTTACGATCTAGAAGCCTCAACCTATGGAATCGATAGAGCAAACGGGGGTTCGTGATTCCCCGATATGATCTCCGCGGATCGAGAAAACGCAATCACAAGAGTGGCGTGATTAAGGAAATCTTGCGGCGGCGGAGGATCGGAGATTTAAAACGGTAGAGAGCCGCCGCGGGCTATGAAACGGAATCTAAATGAAGCCATTAAAACCGTGACGAGGCTCCGCGGGTATCGTTCGGGAGAATCGCGAGGACCGTCTCATTATCGTACACCGGGAGCATTTCGGATTTCCTGCCCCCGGTGCGTCGCCCAAGAGTCGCGTGTGCGTGAAACAACCACCGTTTCCCACGTCGCGATGCACTGGCCCTCCGAAGGGTGCATTTTAATGCACCCTTGGCCGCGGCGAGGCCGCTTTAACACTTCATAAATTAATTACCGCGAGTATGACCTATTAATGGGCCCCCCGCTTTGTTCACAGGCCGTCGCGGGGGGACACACGACGACGATCGACGACACGCCCCCGAGATATAACACGCGAAAACATTCTACGCTTTTTTGTAATCCCTCCTCAAGACTTGGGGGCCACGCGACCCTCCAAACACCTTTCCGTGTTCTTCCTTCTCTTGCAATCGAAAGCTAGCAAGGAGAGTGCAAGGCAGTAAGGTTACCGATTTCAGTCAAATTTTTATGAAGATATATTTGATTATATGAATTTTTACTCAATAATTTTTTAGGTATTTCCAGTTGAAGATTCGTTACTTTCTTAAATTCAATTCTGTTCTATTATTTTGTAAATATATTGGGAGCAATTTCTATTTTCATTTGCAGTATTAATATCTATATAGTGTATTTATATCATCGACTGGTGGAGATCTAACGCGTTAAAGTGAGAATAGACTTTCTTTTCTCAAGCATCGTATTAGGTTTCTCGTGCTCGTCGCGACAACTGCAAACGGAGTGGAGGGGATAGCCAGAGTGCTTAGAACGAGACGGAAATGCGATCTTATAACGAGACAATACTGCAATTTTTGCAACTATCTCACGTAAATAGAATCAACATTTTCTTTTTTTGGACAGTGTATTAATTCCGTGTTATATTGTTGTCTTAACTGTCGATTATAATTATAACTACGACGGTTAAGGTCGAGTTTCTGAGAAAGTATAGTCTCTGTCGATAGTAGTCGAGCATAATTACACTTTTTATTAGGTTAAACGCGTGTGTTTAACACTAGAAAGACTGAAACATAGTATATACCTATCTAACCCAGACCTAACCCAGATCTAACCCAGATCTAACCCAGACCTAACCCAGACCTCTATATTGCCCAAAAGCAGTCAAAATGACTACATTGTGAAAGAATAACTAATGTGTAAAAAGAAATTTGTTTAAAATTAATTTCTAATATACTTCACTTGGGAAAAAAAATAATTTATGCATAATTATTTGTATATGATGTACAAAAAGTCAGAAAATTTTAAGAAATTGTGTCATTATGTCATTGTGAAATTAAAAAGCAGTCAAAATGGCTTCCTTGGGCAATCTAGTGTTAATATCTATAATTTAAGGAAAGACACCTTGAAACGACGTGAAATCCTCTTTTCGCGTCATAAACACGACCTAGCTGCCTTTTTAAATAACTTCCTCGTTACAGTTTGCTTTATCTTGATAGCCCAAGACGCACGCACGGCTTTCTCGGAGAATTATTGCGATCGCGACGAAAGTCGGCGTTAAACCTCAGTCGCAACAAACCAAACGTGTCCTCGAGAGCAAGAAAAATGGAAAAATAACGAACGTGTCAACAACGAGCGCGAGTAATTTTGCTTCTGATGTGGTTTGCTCGCTTGAGATTATGGCAGCAACCGATTGCAACGGCCAGTGCTCGCATGGAAGGACGCTAAGTGTCTCCGTGGCCGGGTTCCGTGTTCGATCGATCTAACAAGCACCGATAACAGTTTTTCTCCTGTACAACAATGCATGCAATCGGGCTACCATAATACGGGGGAACGTATCGCGTAATAAACAACGCCGCGAATTAAGGGATTAGCGACAGGATCAAAGGGTGCCTTTTACATACAATAAACGCACAATCTCTTTCGTAACAGAAAGTATCGTGTAATTTTCTGTAATAAATTGTTTGAAAATCGTTCCTGACGTTGGTGAAATACAGTTACCGCGACGTGCAATTTTTCTAAGCATTTACATTTCCGTGTCGAACGAACGACGTGTTTCAAGGTGTACCAAGTTGTCGCCACGCCCAACGTGTACCCACAATACCGCGTTATATTGCAACAAGCACAATAAACATTTCTCGAAACGCGGTCACATCGTTCACGCTCGTCGACGCAACGAACGAAATTGAAATTTCATTTTTATTTTTTTTTGTACGTGTATATGGTGCAGATGCAATTATCATGTTCGAGCGTTCCATTCTCGCTCGGGGAATAATAATATATGAACCTTCGGTGCCCGGCGTCGTTGGATATTACGGTATCGTTGTCAGCTGCTTGTACCTCGGTCGTTCTTACGCAATAATAGCGCCGTTCTACCTCCCTCCCCCCCCACCCCCCTGGGGGTGGCACGAATGTCCTTATACCGTGCAAGATACGTTTCGACACCCACGCGACAATGGTAAAATCCTAAGCGGTGGACGCAACTCGGTGAAACTCGCTTTCCATTCTTCCCTGAAAATCTCCACTTTGCGTCCACGTTTGCTGCGCGTGCACTCTTTCATTGCGTCGCTGGATCGCGAAATATCGCCAAGTCGAGCTTATGGGCGACCGGTAACTTTCGCTCCACGCAATCTCCAGGCCCCATCGATACCGTCAACTGTACCGTTTTCTCGATCATTTCGTCTTTTCGTCTTTTCGCGCGATCCTTTACCAAAATTGGACCAAACAATTCCGAAAGACAGGACGTGTCCAAGGGACAATTGAGGAATAGAAGTAGGACAGGATAAATTTGAATTTAAACAGTAGGCTCGATATGGAACACGTTCCTAATTTGAAACATCGCAATATTACAAATTAATTATGAATCATAATAATAATAAAGACATTTTTTGAAAATATCTCGAGATCTAATAATTTTTTGACCATGGTACCCTAATCATTTTATACGTAGAATGAACAGAAGAATCGATCTGTGTAAAAAAAAATATGCATTTCTGTTTAAAGAAATGATGCAATTGTTAATTGCACATGCACCGCTGCATCCAAAAAGAATTTAAAGGCCTACAGATGTAGTGCACTTCGAACCATTTATCTTTCTCCTTTGGAATTTTTTCGTAAATGCAATAATAACGGAGTTATGACTTGTAACAATTGCGTGGACCACACCTGTATATGACCCACATATGGGTCAAGTGACAAATACTTTTCTGTGGGTCACCAATGATCCCATCCTACTGTATCACAATAATTCAACCAAAATAAAATTAAAATTAAAGGTCACATACTTCTATATCCAACTTTTGCAATTGAAAAATTCTCATTGATTTAGGGGAAAATTTCGAAAAAATTGAGTGAACAAAGATCGAGAAACTTTGCCTCGAATCGATGGGATATCGATCATAACGGAAGATGTTTCCGTAGAAACGAGTCAGTTTTTTGTTTACCTTCCTCCATCCTCGTTTCGTAACTGGCTCGTTCGCGCTCGTTGGAATAGTAATTCCCGCGGTCCTCGACGATGCTATGCTATATGCAGCACGGGGGATTGCCCGCCCACGCACACGCCGCACGGAGAAACTGGCGAACCAAGTCGAAAGAAACGACGATTTATTTGTATCCCCCCTCGGTGGGGGGAAACACGAATAGCCACGCAGACTCGTCGATAACACTTCCGCGTGATAATATTTTCGGCCACGATAATTGTAACTACGTCGACTTCCGCCACGATAATCGTGTTATCGTGACATCTCCGTCGTCGACGATAATGAAATTAGATCGCAACCGCGAGCCCACGCTTCCGCAAAAAGCCACGCGAATTTCTCACCTTTGGTATCGACGATCGGTGGAAATAAAAATTCGATGCTAAATTTAGCGACAAAATATTTGCACCGTGTCACGTGCTCGAAAAATAAAAAGATAATTTTGGAGCGATTTTCTTGTGTCACCGAACCGACAGGAAATTCCTTTTTTGGATAAAATCGGATGTGCTTTATCGATATTGAATATTGACGTATCGAATCCCTATCTGAAATTAAAATTTATCTATACCGTATAAAATTCGACACATTTAATGTTGCGATTAAACGAAACGATAGTAAAAATACGGTTCTAATAAGCGTGGAGTGTGGTAGAAAGTGCGAGCGTGTGCATACCGGATATAAAAGTAGTCAACGCGGCGCAACGCGGTCTGAAAAAAGAGATAATAAATGTTCATCATTCGGAGAGCTCGCCAGGCAGAATGAACCCACACGGATTCGTATGCCCGTTGCTCTCTGTTGCCCGTTATGCAACTGTTTTTATCCCATTAAAACGACCGGCACGCGGGAAAGTGGAATGTAACAAATCGCTCTTCTCGGGTATGCAAATACACGTTCGACGTGCCGAACTACCTTAAATTGAAGGAGATATTAACTTGAACCTATTTTTACAACCGTGCGTGAAGCAATAATTTACTATTTTACTCGACTAGGATTTAAATTAGTTTCTAATAGATTTTTAATATCAACTTTGACAATTTGATTTATAAAATCTTTTATATTTTCCATCACATCATCAAGTCGGTATTACCATTGAATCGGTGAGGTTTTCCCGGTAAAAACGAGCCCCAACACGACCCCATTCGTACTACCTTCCATTACACGGAGTTCGAAGTTACTTCGAATCGACTATAGTGCGTATACTTAAACGCGGTCTGAACAACGTCGTGTTGGGGCTCGTTTTCACCGGGAGAAGCTCCCCAATTCGTTAACGATACTTTTATAAAGATACAGTGGATCATATTAACTAACTGTTGTTAATCGCTATTTATTCCATCCCGGGTTTCAAGAAAAGCAGCTAGTAGATTTAGCGCGAGAAACCACGGGTTTGTCAGGCACAGCAGAATTTAATTCGAGGAATAGAAACTTCACTTTCAACCCGTTAGTCTACAATCCCGGATTCCTGATTAACGTACGTGTCGACGATTCATCGCTCGTCGAACTTTTCCTCGCGCCCTTCTTAGCATGCGAGTCCTACACATCCTGGCCCGTGAGATCAGACAATGGCGCCCACATTGCGCGCGCCGGAGCAGGAAGGCTGTCAGAACGACAGACGACTAACAATTTCCTAGTGACCCACATCGCGATCTCGTCGCCCCACGTTGCACTCCCACGCACTCGTCAACGCCGTGCCGCGACTGCATCTGCGTTTCCACACCGTTTCGCCGATACACGCTCGACTCGAGTACGAAACCAACCACTAGACAAGACCAATGGCTCCAAACGAGCCAACAACCGCGACTCAGACCTGATAAACACGAATAATTAGACGTTAAATACACCAGGGTTTTTTTTTAATTTTTTTTTTACAATTTAATAACGATTATTTTGATAGCTCTTTTTTGGAAAATGTACAGGATACGTTTATATTGAAATTTATAATCACGAATCAAGAATATTTGGTCTAGATTTTATGGAGGCCTCCCACGCTATAATAATTAATATTTCTATACGAAATAAACACGAACAACTAGACATTAGGTACACGGATTTTTTTTTTGATTTTTTTCGACCATTTAATAACGATTATTCTGATAGCTTTTCTTTTGGAAAATGTACAGGATACGTTTATATTGAAATTTATAATCACGAATCAAGAATATTTGGTCTAGATTTTATGGAGGCCTCTCACGCTATAATAATTAATATTTCTACACGAAATTTTGACAAGAAATAGGTCAAGAAATGTATGATAAACATGAACAACTAGACATTAGGTACACTGGGTTCCTTTTCGATTTTTTTTTGACTATTTGATAACGATTATTCTGATAACTCTGTTTTGTATGCATTTATAATGAAATTTAAAGTGTTTTGTGATCGAAGGTGGCACGTAACAGCCACGTGTTTGACAAATTTCATCAAAATTACCTATCTCACGATCGAACTCTTTGCAAGTATGCTGGCTAGAGCGATCCTTACCCTTCTAAGAGAAAGTCACGTGCCACACCAATCAATTTCTTCAAACATTCACCGTTAAATATCGTCGTTTACATTTGCTTTTACTCTCTGATTGTGGTAATAAATTTCACTACTCGATCGATAGTGTAGGCTAACAACGCGCTTTAACGTTCCTGGCAAGAGAGGCTGTGGGATATAATCCTCCTTCAGTGTGTTTCATATCGAGAATATTTTTATTGTCCAATAAAATACATATTATGCAATATTATGCATTCACGAAAACTACAAATGTCGAATCCCTCTTACTGTTTATAAAAATTACCAGTTTCTTCCTCACTGTGCAAGCAAACGTCGCCATCGTTAATTACCAACGTTTAATTATCATTCGTGGTTTTGTGGATCAACGAAGAAATTCATTTTCCCCAAAGAAATGCGAAATACATGTTACGCAATATTATGCATTAACGAAAACTACAAATATCGAATTCCTCTTACTGTTTATATCGTTAAAAAATTACCTGTTTTTTCCTCAGAAATAGCACACATAATTTAAATATATTCCCCCCACTGTGCAAGCAAACGTCGTCATCGTTAATTATCGACGATCTAATTATTATTCGCGGTTTTGCGGATCAACGAAGAAATTCATTTTCCCCAAAGAAAGAAACGCGATAATCATCGATGCAGGATAATGACCAACTAGTTATTTTCCCCCCGTAACGAGCCATCGTGGTGTACGCGGTGGTTTATCACGCATACACGGTGTTCCCTCCGTTGCTTTGGGAATACGGGGGCTAGTTAACGAACGCCCGTTAGTGAATATTACGTTCGAGCATTTTTCGTACATTTGTCCGCGAGGCGTCCCATTTGTAACGATTAATTTAATTGGATTTATCGAGGAGGATCGAGAGCTTGTATCGATTAATTCCCAGCACACGATCACACCCGAACGACCGCTGCATCGAACCGTACGCTGTTCGCCTAGCCTGCATTTTGCACCTGCATCGACCGATCCAGCTGCAACCACTTCGATGTCTCTCTCCATGTTTTTTCCGGCCGGCCCCTTCGATAATTTCAAAATACAACGACGGTTGGCGACACTCGACCTTCGCCATTTTCCAACGGCCATCATCTTATACATCTTTCAGGGTTTCGAACAACAGAAATTGCAAACGACTAAAATGATGAGAATAACTGGAGTAGGGAACAGGAAACAGGTAGAAGACGAGTAGAAGAAGAAAATAGAGAATTTGAAAATTAAAAATAGAAGATAAATGGTGTTACTATGATAGCTGATAGTGCCAGTATCGCATCGAAAAAAAGTAGATTAAGAAGAAGATACACGAAAACAATAAAAGGGATCACACGACGACAACGATCTTAATATATTACAAAAAAGAGTTTTAACATGGATGACAAAATGAAACATCGCTACGTATCGAGTCGAAGCGTTGATGTTTCCAACAAGCCTCGAAAGTTGCTCGAACGATTTTAATATATTACAGAAAACAATTTTAACGTGGGTGACAAAATGAAACATCGCTACGTATCGAGTAGATGAGTTGTTGTTTCCAACGAACCTCGAAAGTTGCTCGAACGATTTTAATATATTACAGAAAACAATTTTAACATGGATGACAAAATGAAACATCGCTACATATGGAGTCGAAGCGTTGATGTTTCCATCGAGCCTCGAAAGTTGCTCGAACGATCTTAATATATTACAAAAAACAATTTTAACGTGGATGACAAAATGAAACATCGCTACATATGGAGTCGAAGCGTTGATGTTTCCATCGAGCCTCGAAAGTTGCTCGAACGATCTTAATATATTACAAAAAACAATTTTAACATGGATGACAAAATGAAACATCGCTACGTATCGAGTAGATGAGTTGATGTTTCCAACGAACCTCGAAAGTTGCTCGAACGATTTTAATATATTACAGAAAACAATTTTAACATGGATGACAAAATGAAACATCGCTACATATGGAGTCGAAGCGTTGATGTTTCCATCGAGCCTCGAAAGTTGCTCGAACGATCTTAATATATTACAAAAAACAATTTTAACATGAATGACAAAATGAAACATCGCTACGTATCGAGTAGATGAGTTGATGTTTCCATCGAGCCTCGAAAGTTGCTCGTACGATCTTAATATATTACAAAAAACAATTTTAACGTGGATGACAAAATGAAACATCGCTACGTATCGAGTCGAAGCGTTGATGTTTCCAACAAGCCTCGAAAGTTGCTCGAACGATCTTAATATATTACAAAAAAGAATTTTAACATGGATGACAAAATGAAACATCGCTACGTATCGAGTCAACGCATTAATCCATCGAACCTCGAAAGTTGCTCGAACGATTTTAATATATTACAGAAAACAATTTTAACATGGATGACAAAATGAAACATCGCTACGTATCGAGTCGAAGCGTTGATGTTTCCATCGAGCCTCGAAAGTTGCTCGAATAATTTTGTTCCGTTGTTTTGCGTGTCACGGATCAGTTTAATAATTGCACCGAGTATCGTTGGTGGTTGTTGGGGGTTTCTCGAGGCAATCTTATCCATTTTCTAATGCATTTTCTGTGTACTCGTAAATAATTTTATTCCCGGGGTTTATCAGGGAGCGCGTGAACCGGGGGGGATAGAAGGTATGCATAGTATCGGCGATTCTAATCGTGAGGCACGTCTAAGACCACCAGACTAGATCGTAAATTGCGACAGACGAGAGACAGAGACAAGCTCGGGTCCGGTGTGGTTTCGCAACGCCGTAATACTGCATTGTTGTGCAGCTGGAAATTGCCCGGTCTTTTTGCCATGCGATGCAACGTGCGCAACGGTACTCCTACTACCACCAACGCTATCACGTTCCCCGGCGATAGAACCTCGCCAATGCATACCGGGTGTATCCTCGATTCACAGGGAAAACCACTGGGGAAACCACAGCCTCGAAAAATCCAAATTTTTTTATCTCTTTTCGATGCTTAGACGGCTTTAAGGGCCCCTAAAATATTAAAATAAAATTCGCAAAAATTACAAAGTTGCTTGAAACTAACTGAAATTCTTATTATTTCTGTTGTGGTTAAGATTTTATACAAATGGGAAGTGATTTCATCAAGATTACTATACGAATCGAGAATATTTGGTCTAGATTTTTGGAGCATACCGGGTGTATCCTCGAATAATGGCGGAAACCACTGGGAAACAAGTCATAATTTTAAAAAATTGCACGTCGACTGATAGGCAGTAGAATGTTATTGAGAGCATGGTTACCAAATTTTTACAGGAAAAAGAATGGTAATTTCCTAATGTCTACGGAGCATCGTGTGCAACGATCGCTATAAATTCGAAAGAAACTGGCTCCCGGTTCCGGTGCTTCCCAAGCAAGAAATAAAAATTGTTTCGTTCCTCGAAACGCATTGTATCGTTTTAGGCATGATGCCCTCTGCTTCGATGCCAAGTATAGATTCCATTGTACGTTTTACCAACGGCAGTCCGTTCGCGTGTAAACGCACAAACCTGATATCCTTCTAAGGAAGCCTGAACTGAAAGGGACGATTTTTCCCGAGAAATCTTTCCGCCTACCTGTCGATGGGGAAACATCAACAAAAGAATATTTTTGTGGAGTTCGATTCAATTTTCCACCGCGACTGCCCCAGGTATACCTTATAAGAACTGGCCACTGAACTCTAGCTTTGTCCAAACCAAACATAGAAAAAACAAATTCTAGAAATTTTTATCCGATTCTGTTAGATGTAAATCACTCTGTGCACGAAGCGTTGTTATGTTTGGAGAAGAAAATACCTTTATAGATAGCCTCTCAGACAGGGTTAGATAAGGGAAAATGTGGCCAAGCACTCAATTTCACTGTGGGATTTATCTCTCCCGATAAAACGGGGATAGCCGTGTTCCCCTGACCCAGCAAATATTATTAGAGAGACAATTAACCTCCCAACGCGGTATCTTATATCGATCACGGTATCGTTATCTCGTCAATTTTCCCCGAAGACGTAATAAAATATCCTAAATTCATCCACGATCGCGGAAAAAAACATTCCAGCTGCCGACTGAACCAAAGATAACAGTTCTTATCTGCGAGAATAAATCTCGTGCTTATCTCGATAGTTTTAACAGAGTTAAAGAGCTGCTCGCGAGACACAGATTTAGTTTCATTTTTATTCCACGCTGCAATTAAAATTTTTAATTACATTTTATTCGTTAAAAATGCCTCTCCGTTTCTCTGTTTCTCTGTGAATAGCGTTGCATACCTGGTGGCGAATGTCCACCGTCTCTGCGCGTGCGCGCTGGCACGTGGCTGCATGCGAACGCGACAGATGCATCTTCGTAGCACGCGCCGCGCAGGTGCAGCTCGCAAAGTGCAGTCGAACTAAATCTTGTTGGACAAGGTGTCCGTCGGGACCTCGCTTCTGTCCTTAGCCCGTTTTACTTTTACATATTCCTTTTTTTTCGCGAACCAACGCGACTCGCGTCACCTTCACGTCCTCGACAATCGTTTACAACAATATGGGCCGTTTATTTTAAAAGTGGTGTCCATTTTTTGAGAAAAAAATGAGATATCACGTAATTCATGCTTAATTTAATGTATAACTAGTCTGTGTTTAATTTTTTTTAAAATTCCCATGTTTTGTGCAATTTAAAATTGGTCGGTAAATGAAATTGCATGACCATCGATTTTGAAAGTGGTGCAAGTCCATTTTTGAGAAAAAAATGAGATATCACCCATGATTCATGCTTAATTTAATGTATATTTTTTTATGTACAACTAGTCCGTGTTTAATTTCTTTAAAAATTCCCATGTTTTGTGCGATTTAAAATTGGTCGGTATGTATGGTCGAATTGGAATTAGACGCGGCACGAGCCACGTAGAAAGGGAAACTGAAACATCAGTCAGACGAAATGACAATGAATTTGCAAGTGGCTGTAGAGTCGGTAAAGAGAAGACCGTTTTCGTTATCTCCGATCGTTCGAGATGTATCATCGATGTTATCGTACGTCACTGAAACCCTTATCGCGTCCGAGACACCGGCTTTTAACGATTACATACCGGCGCGAGTCATGAAATATGAACGACCCTGAACGAGCCGGTGGTAAATTGCGACCTGACAATTCTCGCCGGGGAATCGGGACAACCGAGCGGCATTAAAAGGTGCTTGCTTCCACCTGTCCGTCTATTATACGGGACCATCGGAGAAAACAATCCCGCGAGCAATTAATTATTTATACAGACAAGGTGTCGCGCATTGATCGTTAAACCACGATCGTACCGCGTAAATACACACGGTCCCGTATCTTGTGTCACGAGCACATTGGGCCACTGGGGGAAAAATTAACAGACGCCATCTTGCTCTAAAAAAATCACTCTTTCAAACGGAATAATATTTTCATGGATAAGTTAATCGATTAAATAGTGTAGAAACTTTTAGAAAAGACACTTGTTCGAATAGAAGATATGGAGAAAATATTAACAGACGCCATCTTGATTTAAGAGAATCACTCTTTCAACGGAATAATATTTTCATGGATACGTTAATCGATTAAATAGTGTAGAAACTTTTTAAAAAGACACTTGTTCTAATAGAAGATATGGAGAAATATTAACAGACGCCATCTTGATTTTAAAAAAATCACTCTTTCAAGGGAATAATATTTTCATGGATACGTTAATCGATTAAATAGCGTCTAAACTTTTAAAAAAGACATGTATTCAAATAGAAGATATGGAGAAGAAATTAGCAGACGCCATCTTGATCTAAGATTTTTAAAAAAGACATGTATTCAAATAGAGAATATAGAAAACTTATATGAGTCTGTGTGTTTGTGATTTGCTATAATTCCTATTTCAGCCCAATCTAGCTAGAAATTTTTTGTTCGCTTGAATATTGATTATAAACATTATTGTATTAAACAATTGAAGACCTGATTTCTAACAAAATGCAAGTTGATTTCTATATCCTTTGAACCGATTGCAGTAAACCGAGCATTAACCGACCATATCAGTCAATATATTCTTGCTTTTAATTAATGCTCGGCAATAAAATTGCATTCGTACAGTTTAACGGTTACCATCATCAGACCTAGTAATTAGATTATTTTAATTGCACATTAACGGTTGCGCGTTACTCGACTAATGCGAATGGAATAATTAATCGCAAACAACGGACGATTATTATCCGTATAAATCATTCGATCGAAACAATTTTATTATCTTGGATAAATATTTGTTCGAAATTATACGAACTCCCCCGCGTTTCGTAACGACGTGGCGCGACAATGCAATTTTACACGTGCCATTGCACGAGAATTAACAACGACGGTTGATTTAGTTTTACGAGAAAGTAATTGCGCGCCGAAATAAAACGCGAATATTTAAAAGTACAAATGTGCGTTACTATGTGTGTCAATGTAACAGGGAACAAATATACGGAGCAACCATTTTTAGCTCGAATATCATTCTTTCGTTTAAACAAAACTTCACCGTGAATTCTACGAAATTAAACCACAGTTGGAATTTCTGTTATGAAAATAAAAAATAAACAGGCTTGTATTATACATTGACGATATAATGCAATATAGAGTTTAAAATTTGTGAAATATCGTGTTATTTTATGTGCCTCGTAACGCGATATTTTATGCAATTTTATTTTCTACAGTTTATCGCGAAACTCCGATGCAAGCTGATGTTTCGAATATTATGCTTTCGCGAACGCGATCTACAATGATTTTTTTTACAGCGTACGCGGGATCGCGATCATCAGCTGTTTATCGAGACACGTTTGTCTCTGACCATTTCGCGGTTGGACGTGAAATGTAACGTGGCGTGAAGGTGCATCGTTATCAGATCCACAAGGCTGTCATTACAACGATGTCACACGTAGAATTACCAGACAATTCTCACCCTCTAACGCAATTAAATCGTATTCGAATCGAGGACGACGAAGCAAAAGAATCGAATAACCAGTGCACTGTAATTGTTAGATGCGAAATAAATATTTACGCTTTCGATAATTCGATTCAAAGATTCATTGCAAATCACTCTTTTAAAAGTTTGCAGAACGTTAAAAAATAAAGCAAGAATTTTCACTGATCGTGCACACGATTATTTTGAAAATTATTGGAGATTTTCCAAAAGTTGCGCCAACTTTATCTAACAAGTTATTTACTAATAATATTCTTAGAAAAAACTTTCACGTACGTCCAATAATTTTGAAGATAGCGGATCGGAGGGCTGAAACTTTGTAGGGTAGTTTCGCCCCTTAAACCTGATTTATCGCGGCTATAAAGAAAAATGCTTATCCCTTATGGTTGATAGTCTGTACAAACCTGCGAAGTTTTGTCAAAGTCGGGGAAATAGAGCACTTTGCTGATAGTGTTCGTCAGAACCAAAAATTTTGATCGCTCCCTGGAGAGATACGATCCAACGAACAAACGTCCATTCGTTGTTCGAGAATAGTTGATGGTGAATAAAAACGGTGACTAATTTAAATAGAGCGAAGATGTTAATCGAACGTAAACGAGCTATCTGCAAATTGATCTAAATTAAAATTCCCCTCGCGCATGAAAACGATAAAGGCTCTTTAATGATTCGATCCAACAATCGTAACAAGCGACAATTTGATAAGTAAATCGTGCATGATATTAAAACCCGGGGCGCACGACATTTCGTACGCTCGTAATTAATTATTATCCCGTTGCACGACCACCATTCACGTTAAATTACAATAATTTACGCGACGTAAACTGCAGAAATGTTTCAAAGTTCCCGGGAAACTTTGTAACGATCGTACAAAATAGAGCAAGTATCAGAAAATATTGTTTTCGTTAAATTAAAAATTATTTAACATTGCTGAGACAGTGGAACGCTCCGTAGATGTCTATTAACGTTACGAACGATGGTATTGGTTGAGTAACGGTACCCTAACTGGAGTACGCTTCGAGCACTTCCTGCAGCGTACGATTTTAAAAGGCCATAACTCGTAAAGAAAACATTTCCCAACGCACGCGTTTGCACGATACTTTAGCTGAGAATATTCCTAAATTTGGTTCCTCATCTCTGACGCGAATTAACTCCTCCGTGGTTAGCCTAAATGGCTATTACACTGTTCTGGACGAGGCAAAAATTCGATTTAGAAGATTGGGTGAGAACCGGTGGCACAATTTGGTGGAAGAATCGGGTCGAAAACGCGTTAACGATTTCCAGGGTAATTAACAGGGGGGGGGAGGGGAGTGTTTTCTCATGGGCGCGATGGTATCTGGCCGGTTAGCGTTTAAACAGTTTAGCAACGCGCTAATCTATCGCCTTGGATCTGGTACGATAATGTATACCGGGGGCACCTTCCGTCTCTCGCAAATGGTACGCACACGCGCGTGAAAACCACGCACGTAATACGCGGCGAGAGTCCAGGCATGATTTTTAATGGGTAAACAGCCGTGCAGTCGCGTGCCGGCCACTCGGCGCGACGATGCACCTGTCCACCATTTTGGTACCGCTCGGAGGGCCCTTGTTCCACCTTGGCTCGGGCCCCCGAACACGACGGAACCATTCCGATGGTGGTGGTGGTGGTGAGAGGTGGAGGTGGAGACGAGAAAAAGAGAAAAAAAGGAATCGAGGAGATCGTTTGGACGGGGGGACAGGAAGGAAGGGGACAGAAGAGCCGTAGAGCGTACGTGAGACAGGATGTGGGCAGCTGTTTACCAGCTGGAGGATGATACCGCGGTGTTCCCTTACAAAACGCGTCTTCCTGGTGCTTACGGACCCTGTGGAGCCACGGCTACCTTGCTGAAAACTCCAGGGAAACTTGTTCCAGCGCGTTCTAACCTACGAGAACCGCGCGATTTTCGAGCTTATTTTCAATACAAATTGGGGGAAAAAGAAATAGTAAAAAGTAATTGGAGGATAATGAAATGCCTCTAAACGGGTAAAATAATGGCAAATAAGATATACACACAAGGAAAATGCTTTTTAGACCATATTAAGCGTGTAAAGAGACCACGCAATTTTCGAGCTTACTTCCCATAGAGACTATTTTCAATACAAATTTGGGGGAAAAAGAAATACTAAAAAATAATTGAGGGATAATGAAATGCCACTAAACCGGGTAAAATAATAGCAAATAAGATATATACAAAAGGAAAATGCGCGTGTAAAGAGACCACGCGATTTTCAAGCTTACTTCCCATAGGGACTACTTTGAATACAAATTTGGGGGAAAAAGAAATACTAAAAAATAATTGAGGGATAATGAAATGCCACTAAACCGGGTAAAATAATAGCAAATAAAATATACACAAAAGGGAAATGCTTTTTAAACCATATTAAGCATGTAAAGAGAATGTATTTATCGAGGTAAACGATTCGATGAAGAGATTTATAGTACTCAGTCCACTCGTACAATGTGTACATCTCCATTAATACCTATAAGCCACTATTATGGGTTACTTTTCCCTGCAACTTCACTCGTTGCAAAGTGACGATCCTTTCCACTTACTATAACGTTAGAAACACACTTACCCCATGTCATTCGGCAAGAATTATTGACACTGTATGAATTCACGTATACGCACCTGCAACAGAAATTGAATACAATTAAAATCATATAACGTACCTTAAAATACAAATTAACGTTATTCTTATTTAAAATATTTCAAACTCGAATACCACAGATTCAGTGATTCAATCAGTGTTCATTTCGTAACAGTGAATCTACATATGTTTACAATTGTTTAACGTTTGAAAGTTTGGTGCAATAAATACACGCTGTTACCAATTATTTCGTTTCATTTTATTCCGAGTATGTATATTCGTATGTATGTAATGTTTTGATCAGTGTGGAATGGTGGCTTATAAATTCTGTAGGAAACTTAGCTGGAAAGATGGACGAGATTATGCCTTTCCCGTGGCTCCTCGTGGCATAAATACGCGAATAAGTTCCGTCAGAAAAACCATCAAAGCAAAAAGGAGGCGGCGTTGAATCGAATTCTTCCCCTAAACGAGAATTCAACGGGAAAGCGAGTAGCTTCAAAGGGAAACGTAAAATTGTGTGCATCCGGAGCCGGGTCTGGAGCGTGGAAAGATTTGGATAAAGAAAGGAATTCGAGCCGCGAACCTTAACGGAAAGTTTCATTTTAAAACGCTGGCTGATCGACCACGGTGAACTTGGACGCCTTATGGTTACGGATCGTTGAATGATCAAAGATTATTCCGTTGAAAAAGAGGCAGAAAAGTGAAAATTTCATCGTTCGATCAGAATTTTACGTTTTCGTGAAAATGAAATCAACGTTTTATGAATTCCTCCGTTTCATTGTACGTTTCGTGTTATATTTATGATAGAATTATGTTTCCTCTCCTTCGTAGTTCCGGATGATCGTCGTTTAAAGAGTGTCTTACGTGCTCTTTTATTATGATCCAAGGATGGTAACCCTAATAAAAGTAGAGATAAATATATAGTTACGATGCAAAGGCGAGGTACATGCTGCTATTAGCCTAACCTTCGGGCTATATGCTGCTATTAACCTAACCTTCGACCGTTTCCCGTTACCGAGAGCATCTCTATCGTGTCTTGTTTATTGATAATCAGTCGGTTCTCCGTTGTTTATTATCCGTTCGTTTATTCTTCACCGTTACCGGTCGTGTTCGAATATTATTAACAAACGAAGGACCAGTCTGATTTTTGACGAAGTAAATTTTTTGGCAAATGCAAATATTCACACATCACGACTTTGAAATCATTGATTTTCATGTAGGAATTAATTTAGGGTAATAATTCTAAGTGAGATTCACGATAGTGTATTGATTTACGCCTTAATTATGCACTATGGATATTTCATATATTATTTAATATTTGAGTTCAACCTTGGTACAATAAAGTAGCGTAATTGTAGTCTATTCTATACTCTAACAAAAAACAAAAAAAATTAGTCCTATTCCAAGGTAATGAGAATCTTTAATCGAGATTATCAGTGAAAGTACATTTTCACTAGGAAATATGAGCTGAAAACGTTAAAACATACATTCATTAGTCAAATTAGTAAAAGTGAACTTTCACGAGCTAGAGCATACGTTCACCGAACCCTCATTTTTATGGTAACGCATTAATCGTGATTTAAGAAAGCATAATTGAAAGAATTGGTAAGAAAGGACCACCTGATCGAAACCAAAATGGTTCGGTAAAGATTTAAAAATATTGAGCACCTGACTCTACAATTAACAAAATCTCAATTGAATACAACCCCAAAGATCACCAATTGATCCAAAGAATACCATCCACCGTACTAAAGGGTGAACTCGAGACAGACAGTCTTCTTATCGTACTAATCATCGAAAAAGGGTGTTTAAATGGCCCCACCATCTTCACTCCAAGTGCACAGACTGCAAGGACAATTTACAAAATATCTCAATTGAATACAACCTTGCTTGATCCAAAGATCACCATCCACCGTACCAAAGGGTGAATTCGAAACAAACAGTCCTTTTATGGCACGAATCATCGAGAAGGGTATTTAAATGGCCCCAGTATTTTGACTCCAAGTGCACAGACTGCAAGGACAATTTACAAAATCTCAATTGAATACAACCTTGCTTGATTCAAAGATCACCATCCACAGTACCAAAGGGTGAACTCGAAACAGTCTTCTTATCGCACGAATCATCGAAAAAGGGTGCTTAAATGGCCCCGCCATCTTGACTCCAAGTGCACAGACTGTAAGGACAATTTTTCCAAGGGTCTTTTTTCCGATTGAAGTGTATTTTTCGAGCAGCCAACTTGCTCGAGGAGAGCTCGAGAGGCAGAAGAATGGGAGACACGCGGAGGATTTCGGAAATGGAAGCGGTTCTCACCGTTTTTTGATCAGAGCGTGCGCCCCCAGGTGGATTCAGGTAAGGTTTACCGATCCTCTCTTTTTTCTCTGGTTCCCCTAGTGTGTGGGGGGACGAGAGGCATAAAAGACGGAGCCGATCGTCTCGTCGTTGAACCCACCTTAAGACGATCCCGAAATCGGTTAGATGGATTCTGATCGGCGGAGAGGCGAATGGAACGCGAGCAGAAAGGTCTCCGTTCTCTTCTCCCGCGCAAGAAGGGACAAGATGGCGGAGGGAGACAGGGAAAGAGGGTGGGTGGCGGAGGCGACGCTGGAAGCTAACAAAAACTTAACTAGAGCTCCACTTTGTAAAAGGAACCTTTCTAAAATCCTATGGTAAATGGCAGCGCAGCCGGTTTCACTCTGAAAGGCACCGTGGAACACGGCCATTGTGAGAGGGTAGGCCGATGGAAAATACGTGTCCGGGGCCCTACAAGTCTCTAACCGACCAATTTCTCGGCCGGAAAAGAAAATTCATCCGGCTGTCCTCTCTCTTTCTCTCTTTCTCTCTCTTGGTGCCCCGTCGATCGTGGATGAAATACAGAACAAAGCGTCCTGCTTCGACAATGAACGTATCGCCATATTTTCTCTTTATTCGACCCTCTTTCAAAAGACACGAACCTTCTCCTCGAGCATTTCGACTCGTTGTTCCGCGGTATTACGTATATGTGTGCATTGTACAGGTATGCCCGGCCTTACCCTGTCATTTCCACTTGTAACAGTGTCATCGTGTACTCGAAATTATGAAAGAAACTATCAATTATAAACAGTCGTGAGGGATTATTTCAAACGGTGCTCTTGGATCGATTTTAATTGGGTGCAGATAGCAAGTGTATTTTAACCCTTTGCGCTCCGAATTATATCTGAATTTTGCTACCAGCAGCTTACAATGCTCGTAAGGGTTTTATTTGAAATTTACGTTAGCTAAAAAGTAGAGCAAATTTAAACAAATTCAATTAAATATCTGTTTTATTTACATTGTTGTTGTATTTTTTAATTTTCAAGTGTATATCTCCGAGATTTGGAGCTCCTGAGATAAAAAATTGATTTCACGCTCGACACAGGTGTGCAAAGGGTTAACATGACAAAACATAATTCGATTTGGGTGCAAAACATCTATAAATTGTAAGGAACCTTTAGGTTTGTAATGAATGAGTGCAGTTACATTACGTGAGAGTTTCGATTAAAGTATGCGTGAAGTATGTATTTAGAAATTGTTCATTTTATTAGTTAATCATTTGTTAATAATAATTTAGTTAGTTACGTTCGAGTAAGCTTTCCGTACGAACCATTGTATTAAGATATTAAAGGGAAACTATCTAAAATATCTTACAAAATAATGTTTCGAAAATACAAAGCGACCTTTAGAAGATCTAAACGGCCCCTGAGTCCCGTTTTTTGCGGGTCGAAACGCGAGGGTGCCGTTGCAAAGAAGAGCACGGAGGCTCGAAAAAGGGAAAGCAAACAAAAAAAATAGGGTCGACCGAGAAAAAGATCGAATCTCGACAGTACTCGTCAACGGTTTCGAAAAAAGATTCCGCGCGCTAACGATCCCATAACTCGCGCGCGAGGAATCCGTGGACCCGCGACGCGTCCACAGTACCATTTAATCACCGAGGAGCGGTTTTTCTCGAAACTCGAAAGACGGAGCAAGAAAAAATGAAAGTGGCCGAGAGGCGGAGAGAGAGAAAGCAGCCTGACCGCGATGTTAAAAGAAAAAAAGAAACATTAGAAACCTCTAATAGCTCGTGTATACCTGTACAGCGGGGACCTCATAGGCGGCTGATGGCGAAGGGCCGATAGAGAGGAAAATAAAAAGAAGAAGCAAGAATTAGGAGGCCACCTACGTCCCTCTTTGTTGTACATGGGCGCGTTTCACGTCGATGGACGCATAGAGCCGGACCCTTGAATATTTTATATTGCCAAAAAGGGGGCAGAAAAAGACGAAAGAGGTAAAGAAACGACCGAGAAGAGGCAAAGTTGGACCAGGGGGGGGCCCAACGAGAATTCGTCCGAATTAAATTGGGACTTTGCCCCACCCTGCCCCCCCCCCCACCTCCACACCCTCCCCCTCTCGTGGAACCTCGTGCCCCGTCGAATCTACGACGCCGTGAGAGACAAAAGAATGGCAGATCCCGCTAATGTCCCTTTCTTGCATCCAGGGGAGACGAGAAATTGAATCCCTCCCCATGGCTGAATTGAAAGTGCCGTGCGAAATGTGCTACTACGCGTCTGCCACCCTTCGTCCTCCCCGGTACAGATTGGATTTCAAAGGCATAAAGAATATCTTCTGATTGGATTGAATTTAATCCCGGCGCGGCGCGTCGGCGAATCGACCGGACGGTGGACCGCATCCTACGGCTCCTCTGTTTCGACGATGCCCGTGAAATTCGATGAATATTCACAGAGATCTGTTCGTTAGGGTCAACCCTTAAAAGGTTAACCTTTACCACGGAAAAGAAAAATTCCCAAAATCATATTAAAAAACAAACAACAGTCGATTCGAGCGTATCGCTCGTTATATCGCGATTTCATTGCTATCACTAGATTGCGGATGTTTATGCATTTATGGGAAATTTTAATCCTCAAAAAACTACAGAACGCATTTAATATGCAAAAATATAAGAAATACTTAAAGTAAGATACGAATTATTATATTTAGGGGTTGAGACAATCATCTATAAAGCTCCCATTTTATTAATTCTATTAATAAAAATGTGAATTTGCAATGAAGATTCGATTGGATGACCAATAGGCCAAACATCGATACGTCGTCGATGTTAGTCACTAGGTCTAAGGGTCCTCCTCCCCTACTATCGTTAAGACCGCAGGCCCAGGGGCCTCAGGGTTGCACAAGAAATCTGCGTAAATTTTTTTTTTTTTAGTAAATTTCAAATAAAACACTTGGAGGTGTTGAAAGCTACTGGTAACAAAATTCGGGGCGTTTTGATAAAATTGACACGAGGTGGACTTTGTAAAACTGTATTCTGTGTCTGTTCATGGCCAAAGCCAATGCAATTCCGTACCCTGACGGAAAACCAGGGTCGCGAGGACATCCTTGACAGTATGGCCCTCCTTTTTTCAAGTGTCCTGGCCTCCGTTAAGAGGGGGGAACGCACCGAGGAGAAGCACATGGCTTCAGGTATTTATTTCAACGTTTCTAACAATAGTTTCGATACGAGATGATGGAATATACGTATGTACCAACATCGCGAAACGGTGCAAATATGGCGCACTCGAGAGGCGGGAGAAAAAGAAACCGGCGGAAAAGTGCGAAATATCGTTTGCATCCGCTTTCATCCGACTTTGATCGGAGCAACGGTGGATTAACGAGGTCACCCGCTAAATCGAGGATCAAAGCCGGGCCCCGAAGATGCATCGCGACTCGCGAACGAAACGCTGATGAGCTTTTGTGTATCTTTCTCCACGCTTCTCGTCCCCGTCGTTGGCCGCGTCGCGTTCGCGCCTGCGCGTTTCGCCATTTTTCTCGTTCGCGCGCCTCGCGAACTTTTTCCTCTCTCGTCCGCCCCCTCCAACGGGGTGAACCAGAACCCCGCGTGATAAATTGGACGGCCAGGGCGAGGGTGGCGTTCGACGTTACGCGCTAATTAATGATCGTTCAACCGGTTTCCCATCATGAGCTCGTGAAAATTCACAAGGCACAGGTGGAACGCCTAGTTTCCGCTATTTCTTGCAGCGAATCGGTGGTCTCGTTACAGGGGAGATATTATAATACTTTGTAAATACTTTTACTTTCGGTTCGAGTACGTATTCACCCTCGTTAGTTAGTTAGTTATTTAGTTAGTTTGTCAGTTAGTTAGTGTTGGTTTTTCTCTTCTAAAAGAGAAAGTTTTCTTTATGTAATAAAAACCATCGACGCGTATGTTGCGTTTAGAGATACGAGTCAAGAGGGTGCAGCTGTGTTCCTTCGTTGACTTGTTTAGACAAAGTATAGGACCGATTGGGTCTGAGGGTACGGGACGAATTCTTCGTCACTGACCTTTCTCATTCTGTATGTTTCTTTCAATGCGTAATGACGTGCCTTCCAAGTGTTTCAAATAAAGCTTAGTAAAAGTTATATCGTTTAAATTATTTTATTTATTCCATCACCTATTTCCTAGTTAGTTTGTTTGTCAGTTAGTTAGCTAGTTAGTTCGCAGGTAGTTAGATAGTTCGTTAGTTAGTTAGTTATTTAGTTAATTAGTTTGCCAGTAAGTTAGTTAGTTTGTCAGTTAGTTAGTCAGTTAGATTGTCAGTTAGTTAGTTAGTTTGCAGTCAGCCAACGATACTTAGTACTCGAGCATAATTACACTTTTTATTAGGTTAAACGCGCGTGTTTAATATCGATAATACTTATTGGAATGGTTTTCCGAACGCGGACGAAATTTACCGCAACCACGCGCTCATCTATGAACGTCGCTCACCTGCTTCGCATTTCTGCGTCTACTTAACCCAGATTCCTCTCATGCGGAATTTAAATGGCCACGTGCAGCACGGGGTGGTTGTCGTCAACGAACGTCAACTATGCGTGAAGTAAAAAACAAAAAGCGATTTTTGCACCCCCTGGGCATTGTTACATCGATGACGTTACCAGACAAAGTCGATCGACTCTGAGTTTAAATTTGCGTACGCTAACTTCTCTTGTACAAACGGTGGTTGGTAGCGCCATTTTTCCTAAAATGGAAAAATGAATTTTGTCGCGAATATTTTGCAGGGAATAAAATCTTCTTGCCTGTGGTCGTTACGCGAAACCATAGATCAAAGGAAAGACTAGATCGAACGGAGAAGGAGAAAGGTCGCGAAGGGAAAGGGACAGGGGGAAAAATCGAAGAATGAAACGAGCGGTAGTCTAACGCTTCGCGAGAGGAGGGGGGAAGAATAATAGAGCAAGGAGAAGAAAGGTGGGGTAGTAATGGAGGGGGCTGGAAGGGGAGGGCAGAAAAGAACCTAGAGTAATGGCGAATACAGAAAAAGGGGAACGGGAACGAAAAGGTAAATCGAGAAAGAGGTCGTGTGCGTTATTCCGGCGATGAAACTCTGGTCCTCGCCACTTTCACAAATTCTAAATAAATCGACGATCGATTATACTATTAAATACTATTCTCTAGCAATGTATTTTCATTAACATTTTACCAGTACGAAATTCACTACTGTACAAAATCTATACTGTGTAATAATACTGTGATTTAAATCTCGTGATTTTATATGTTAGAATTTACCGCCTAACTGAAACCACTTCTAATAAATTGTTTTTACGAAACGAGGTGCTCTGGTGGGCAACGAATCTCCGGAAGATGTCGTTGAACCGATCAGCCAGGACGTCCAGGTACGCATTCCTGCGTGTCAGGAGTGAGAGTCGCGGTGAAACGCGAATACACAGCCTAACCTAGCCCAACTTGGTCGCGATGGAGGGTGACGCTAGCAGAGACAGGGGACGGGGAACCACAGTCGTCGGTGGAAGCTGGAAAGGGTGGCAGAGAGGGGTTAGGGATCATCGATTTTCGTGCATCGCGTGGGCGCGAACCCGCAGATGATGGCCCACGAGGCCTTCGAATTTGCCTTGCAAAGTCCCATCCTCTAGAAACAACGCTCATCCTCGCTGATGCCAGCTCCAAGTTCCAATCATGTGTTTAGCTCATGAGGGGGAGTGATCGTCGTGGGTGGAACGTCGAAAAGATTACAGGTGACTCGCGAAATTTGACAATCAAAGAGAGATTTGCATGGCACCGATGACTGTTGATAAATATTTCTCGCGAATCAAGAGTGAAGAGGATGAATGATTCTGATCATAAAATGTACTCTGTGTCATGTGATTTTTTTTCAACGAATTATTCGAGACTTTTATGCGAGGGGTCCATTGCTTCCTGTGCTCGCTACCAGAGGGCTACACGTTCTCGTCTCTCTCGCAAGCGCTCGACCAACTTCCAATATCCTGGCGTTTAAAGTTCGCTATTTTCTTTTCCATCTTGCTCGGAGTACCCCAAACTCGATACTTTCTGATATCGAGGGAAATTCTTCTACGAGAATCATTATGCAAATATGGTATATCGTGATGAAATTCGGTAAAGGATAGGATGGATCGATCATCGTGGAAACGAACGGCTAATTAGCGATATTTGGAGGGGTTCTGTTGGTCCGATGGCTCGAGAGGCGCAGGGTAAACGGGTCAATACTCGGAATTCCCTATCCGCTTTAAGGTATGGCGCGTTAAGGGACGCGAAGAGGCTGAGAGCGGAGCCCTGCATAGGATCGGGCGCTAAACGAGGGAGGATGTTCGCTCGATCGTGGACAGAGATACGGGGAAAAAACGCGCGGCGGAGTATCAACCCTTCGAACGACGCGACGCCGCCGGGGAAAGAAAAATCTCGAACCAACCGAGGATGAAACTTTAATAAATCCCTCGAAATCCAGGCTACGGATGCCAGCGACGGTAAATCTGGAGCATCGATCGATATATCGAGGACGTCTCGCCGAGATACGCGCACCCGAGTATCGACCAATACTTCTTCCGGAACCCCGTCCAATTAGAAACCAAAAGCTATTTCCGTAATTGTATCGTGCAACGTTACGCCGCGGGTTCCCTCGACTCGTGAATTTTATCGAGATTACGCGTAATTTTCTCGTTAAAAAATTAGGACGCGTTGGGAAAACGTCCCCTGCTACCGTGGAACTGTTTTAAATTACGTGAAATAATAAATCTCTACTATTATAGCGATTTTCATTTGTAAATACGTGTTTCGATGTTTCTCTCTGGTTGTTTGGAAACGTATGGATTAAGTAACGGCAAATAACTTGTACAAAAGAATTTTTTCGCGAATCAGGATGGAAAATTGTGCAAGGTTTAGCAAATTACGGGCTCATTTATCAAACCGTGCGGGGAATCGAATTATCGCGTTTAGCGAAATGTCCTGTTTTGCAAGCACCTCTTCCGACGATCCATTCTCGACACACGCTTATTCGTGAAGACGAAACCGATCGTAGATAAGCGGAATTACTTTCGAATCTAATCAAAGCTGTAATTAGCTAAATAACTGGCAAGCAATATCTCGAGAATGTGCTAATTGCTTAACGCAGCATCCAATTATGTCCTGAGGTCAACTATATATATATATATATATACCTTCTGAACGCATAGATCATCGAAGATGAGACGTTTGAAAAGTTATCTTGAAAATGAAAATCGCCTCGTTTCCTCTGATCGTCGTTATTATTTCCCCGGTTAAGAAAATCTCTTTATCGGACGAGCGAGAATAACTCGAGTACCGTTCCCTTCCACGGCGCGTCTTTTCCGGCGTATTATGAAACGTGTTTCACCCGCGGGCGACGTAATTTCCATTGAAAAGTTTCCTTCTTAGCGAACACGGCATTAAGCACGCCGCGATGCTGTGTCGGATTGTAATTTCGCGCGTGTAAAGCCGCACGAAGAGGCGAAGCAACATTACGGTGCGTGCGTGCCGGAATATGTTCCTGCGGCCGCGAGATGCCATCTGATACCATGCGCAATAAGCCTTACGCGTACATTGTCCCGCTACCATATGCTCTCTGTCTACGCGACAATGAAGCCCTACCTCCGCGCCACGACCAGAATTTTACCATCGTTCTCTTCCGCGCGCGCCAGGAAACGCCGACTCCGAGCGACTTTCGAAACGAAAAACACGCGAAAAACAAGAATATTCGGCAATTTCTCGAACATTCTTAGAATTTGTAAATATTCTACACTAAAATACGCGTTGTTTGCCGTTTGAAACATTAAAATCGCCCAATCCGTTCGGAAGTTATGATGTTTTAAAGATACGCACGAAATTTTCGGGGTACATTTCTGGTCATGCATTATATTTTCAGTAATTAATTTTTTTTTCGAAAACGTGTAGGAATTCAAGGGTATGTCTATTCACCAAAAATTATTGTAATTGATCCTCGCAACTAAAAATAATTTTTGCAGAATGATTTGAAATTTTTTAATTTCGTTGAAAAATTTGTCCAACTGCTCGAATTTTTTTCTCGAGAACGTGTAGAAATTCGAGGGTATGTCTATTCACCAAAAATGATTGTAATTAACTCCCCTAGCTAGAAATAATTTTTTTAAAACGATTTGAAATTTTTTATTTTCCCCCAAAAATTATGGCACTACTCGAATTTTTTTCTCGAAAACGTGTAGGAATTCGAGGGTATGTCTATTCACCAAAAATGATTGTGATTAACTCCCCTAGCTAAAAATAATTTTTTTAAAACGATTTGAAATTTTTTAATTTGCCCCAAAATTTGTCCACCTACTCGAATTTTTTTCTCGAAAACGCGTAAAAATTCGGGGGTATGTCTATTCACCGAAAATGATTGTAATTAACTCCCCTAGCTAAAAATAATTTTTTTAGAACGATTCCAAATTTTTTTTTTTCGACGAAAAAATTCAGCACCTATCCCTGTCTATTTTTCTTAAAAATTCGTTTTCGATTTTTAATAAATTTGATTGACGTCCTATGGAAAAGTTGTTTAAGACTTTTTTGTAGGTATCCATTAGCTCTACTTCAGAACAAAATTTCAATGAAATACACTCACCATTGTAGGAGTTATGGTCGTTTGAGTATTAGATCACTTTTATGAAGTTTTTCTCAGTTTACAGGGTTAAGGAACAACTTTTCTAATATTCTTAGAATTTCTACATATTCTGCACTAAAATACGCGTTGTTTGCCGTTTTAAACATTAAAATCGCCAAATCCGTTCGGAAGTTATGATGTTTTAAAGATACGCACGAAATCTTCGGGGTACATTTCTGGTCATACATTATATTTTCAGTAATTAATTTTTTTCTCGAAAACGTGTAGGAATTCGGGGGTATGTCTATTCACCAAAAATGATTGCAATTAACTCCCCTAGCTAAAAATAATTTTTTTAAAACGATTTGAAATTTTTTAATTTGGCCAAAAATTGTGTCAAACTACTCGAATTTTTTTCTCGAAAACGCGTAGAAATTCGAGTGTATGTCTATTCACCAAAAATGATTATAATCAATCCCAGCAACCAAAAATAATTTTTTTAGAACGATTTGAAATTTTTCAATTTCGCCGAAAAATTTCTGCTCTCTGTCGATATTTCTTAAACAATTCGTCTTTGATTTTTAATAAATTTGACGCTGTACGCAAATGTTGTTTAATACTCTTTTACAGATATACATAGGCTCCACTTCGTAAATAAATTTCAACGAAATACATTCACTATCGAGGCCATTAGAATCAACTACTTCTTCCTCGAATCCCCAAAGCTAGAACTCATATACAAGGTGGCTATGCATCAGTGTGTGTAATTCAAAACAATTATAATTTCTGTCGCTGTTGTTAACAAACCTTAAAAAGCAAAGTTACACCGCCTCGATCCAAAAGCCGACTTTAACCAGGTAAAAAATGGCCGACTGGTAAAGTCTGCTTATATATATTTTAAGAAAAAAAATATTCCCGCCAAGACGATATAATTACCACGAGGCGTATCAAAGCTCTGAATAACGCGGTCGCGTTGAAAGCGTTTCAGGGAAAAGAATCCCGGCGCGGGCGGCGCGTTCTTTCGCGCGCGAGCGCTCTTCCATTCATTAATCGCGCTAAACCGCTGATGCAGTCCCTCTGCTCGCATTCTTGCTCCCGGCTGCCAGCCGCGGGTAACGTTCTTTGGAAAATTTACGAACGCCCGGGCCATTCGACCGGCGACCAAGCCCGAGGCCAAAGCTATTCCAAGCGCCACGCAAACTTCCCTCTATTTATTTTAACAATCATTCATGAATGATTAACAATCATTCAGAATGCATGGAGTAACTTATTATTTCAAACGAGCCATTATTAAAATTTATCTGTGTAAATAAAATTGTCATTTCGAAATTGCAAAATTTTCAGTCCATTTCAACATAGGATGTATATATATATATATATATATATATATATATATTTGTGTTTAATTTGTGTGAAACTAAAATTATACGAGTTTCAGAACTGTTCAAATCTACAGATGTTTAGGAAAAATATACGACAAATCAGTATTCAATTTTGATAATTATTATAGTTAAACCATATCTAGAATGTATTTGTGTGAAACTAAAATGAAATTATACGAGTTTCAGAGCTGTTCAAATCTACAGATGTTTAATTGAAATTGGAAAAACATACGACTAACTATTATAGTTAATATCTAGAGGATCGTCACTGTGGTAAGACTGCAGTACTAACAGAACCACCATATATAGAAAGGACTTTGTGGCCCGACCGGAAATACGCGCCGTTTCTTGCAAAAGAAAACCAGAGCTTAAGCAGAGCAGGAAGAAAAGAAAATTATCCTTCATTACAAGAAGAGCAAACATTCTTCGAAGGAAAACAGTTATAACGTTGAATGTACGTAGGTCAATCGGTAAGTATGTTAATCCCCCCCTCTTTGAAAAGAATACGAACGAAAGGTATCTTTAAAGCTTCCCTGACGCCATTTCGAGGGCTTGAAAAATTGACCTTGCAGTTTCCAGCCGGAGAACTTTGAAATTGATTCGCTGGAAATGGCTTTTTGGCACGAACGCCTGTTATTTGGATATGAATTTCGCCGGTTTCCGGGTATCTATCCAGGTATCGAGCACCGTGTGTTGCATACGTCTGCACGGTGCTTAACGTACGTGTGCCATAGTCGGGTACGGCACGCTATCATCGTCTATGCATCTCGTGGCCGGCATGTACCGTTGCATTCGATGCCTGCAACTTGGCAGATAGGCGCGCGGGAAGGGGAATATTGCAATGCAAAGAAAGCAACGTCAAAGTGAGCGAGTAAGAGAGAGAGAGGGAGAGAGAGATCGAGAGAAGGGGGCAGAGTGCTCTGAATGGAATAGCGAATTGACTTTGGAGGGAAATCTGTCCCCCTTCTACCGATGGTCTTCGTGCCACCGTGGCCTCCCTCTGGCTTCCACGACGCTACACTGAATCTTGATTGTGTAACTGTCAGAGCGTTTCCTCCTTGCGAAACGCGCGACGTATCGACTCTGTATCGAGCTTAGAGAGATAGAAAGAGACGAGGATCGCGTACGTGTAATGATAGAGGGCCGCCGCTGCATCGCGTAGTAGCACGAGTGACCCTGCGGCGTGTTTCGCGTGGTGCAACCGCCAAGCAGATGAGTAGATTGCGCGACGGCTATTTTTATTTTCCTCCCGAACGTACATCCGTGCCGTTAATTATGAGACTAGATAGCGAGAGCGTGGTCGTGAGAGAGTTGTGCAACCACCACGCGACGGATTCTGTTCCTCTTATTGATCTTAGGGGCCGCAGCACCGTTCTCCAAACCGGGGAACGCTCAAACAGACCCACAAGTTTCAATTTCTTCAACTCGTACCATTTTCTGCATTCCCATAAAGCGGTACAGTACTGGACATAAGTATTGGTAGCACAAATGCTTGGAACTACTAATCAAATTGATTTGAAGGAAAAATTTCTTGACCCCCGGGAAAAAAAATTTTAATGGGAGATTCTAGAGACCAAAATAAGACGAAAATCAAGAATACCAATTTGTCGATTGAGGCTTCGTTCAAAAGTTATTAGCGTTCAAAGTTCCGCCTGTAGAACACCACTGTCGTATACTCTAACTTTAAACGTTAATAACTTCTTAACGAAGCGTCAATCAATAAATTATTATTCTTGATTTTCGTCTTATTTTAGCCTTCAGAATCTCCTATTAAAATTTTTACAAATAGTTTAAAAAAATAATATTTTGTATCGTTGAGATTACGGTTTACTTAGAATCGAAATAAATACGTATGTAAATATCGAAATGTTACATAATTTATAGGTGGTCCCAGAGGCGAGAAATTTATAATGCTGACAAATTTTCGAGCACGAATGACCAGTCGGGGAACTGTAACCGGAGAGGCGACGACATTCACCGGCGCAAACGAAAAATTTCCGTGAAAGCAAGGCGCCTGGGATACCGTGCATCGAGGGAAAAGAGCCGATAACAATTCCCGATCGAACTGAAAGCCAGCAGCGGCACACACAAAAATAACTCGGCGTGGAACGGGTCGGTTCGATAAACGCACATGTTCCAGGAGCATTGTACTCGCTCGCATATAGAACGTAAACTCAGGTTGAATAATTCTTTTGTAAGTGATTTCCGTCCGAGTCCGTGCGATGTCCCTTCGATATCAATTTTCCTTGCTTCTTTATTTCGCTTTCAAACGCGTCGGCGAGAGCAAACGTTTTTACAAAAATGTACGATTTCGAGGCAAAGGGGCCGGAGAATTAGAAAAATGCGTTCTAGCGTTAATAAACTGTCATACCTGAAACAGATGAGACTCTCTTCTCTGGTTGTAACGATACAAAAAATTCTATATTATATAACGGAAGTAAATTTTGTAATAATGTTCGATATATCTTTATGAAAATGTTACCAACAGATTGGTGGCGTTTTCCCCGTTGAAACGAGTCCAAACACGACCTAGTTCGGACGACTTTTATTTATTCGTAATCGAGACTGAACGTGATTGGTTGGGATAACGTATGAGTAAAAGTGGTGCAAATTGGGCCGTGTTTGGACTCCTTTTAATCGGGAGAGCACTACGAATTCATTGATAGTACTCTTACGAAGATATGGAACATGTGTATGGCAAATAATTTGGGGAAAAATTGGCACATGGTTAAAAAATGAATTCTACAAATTTTAAATGCAACGTACAATTAGTCGCAGCGTCGAGTATCGAATTTGAATTTCACCGTATCCTGTTGCGTGTTCGTGGGTTCAGACTACTGTGCTTTGGCAAACGTTAACCGTCGAGTGCCATTAGTCTCTGCAATATTTACCTTTCCTCGAAAGGCTTCGTTAAAAACTGCTCGAGGGTAGCAGAACGAAAGAAACGCCGGCCGTTTCGAGCTTTTTTCTTTTCTCTTTTGTCTCGGTGTACCGACACACACTTTCAATGAAGTCCCGGTTATTGAAAGTAATAAGACAAAAGGCGCTACTTAGGGTATTTACGTACGGACGAGCGTGAAAAGCGTTCCCGTGTCGTTCGAAAATCGCGCGCTGGAGCTGCTACGAGAGAGAGAGAGAGAGAGAGAGTTCGTATCGCGTCTTCTTTTTTTCCTCTCGTCTCCGTCGAGAGAGCGTACTGATAATTATTTTAATCGCAGACCACGTCGCCGTAAGAGATTCCATCAGCACCGTTGCATAATTGGCCAGGTTCTATCGGGCGTCGAAGAGGTATAATCTTCCTGACACTGAAAGCGGAGAACTTGACAAGGTTGCCGAGCTGTTCTCGGTTTAAACTTAGCAACGGTCTTCTTTCTCTAAATAGACAGCGGAATGCTCGCAAGATCAATTACACGGGGAAACTTCTCACCTGTGGAACGACTTTGTCGTCTCGTTCGACGATCCCACCGCTCGATAAGCGCGTTGTTCGCGAAACTGGTTTCGGACCAGATATCAGAAACAGATCCTTCCCATTATCGTTCGACGATTTTTAACTTTGTTCGAAAAGAGACAAAAATCTAGTTACGTATCTTTGGATAGATTAAGACTTCAGAAACAGATCCTTCACTTTGTTCAAAAAGAAACAAAAATCTAGTTACGTATCTTTGGATAGATTAAGACTTCAGAAACAGATCCTTCACATTATCGTTCGACCTCGAGATTTTTAACTTTGTTCGAAAAGAAACAAAAAAATCTAGTTACGTGTCTTTGGATGGCTCAAGGTAGCCCAAGGGCCCTTTTAATCTTTAGCCCCCCTCCACCTCACCAGCCTGTGAAACTAATTTTTCTCGCAGTCTTTGACGAGTAACAAAAACTTTGGCTCACAAAGGGTTGAAGTGCATCTTGAACGTTACACCAGGAACCTCCACACACGTTCGTAGTGAGATTGAACTCCCTTCCTCCAATCGTGAAACGAGTTCCCACGTCGGTCGACGAGTCTTATTAAAGACGTCTCGAAATCAATTAACCAAATAATGCGGCTACTTCCCGAATAATGTCGTTTAACGTCGGCGAGTTCTCGGGTAAGGGGCGACACACGGATGTGCCGTGCACGCAACGATGAAAGAGGGGGTCGAGAAAGGGAGGGTACGAAGAAAAGAAAAAGCGGAAGGGAGTCGTTAATCGGTTGGGGGTTCGATCCAACGCCGCTATACTCGGCATCTGGCAAGTTCGAATATCCACCGGCAACCCTTCCCGCGACTCTTTTTTTCAGACTGTCAGCTTTGGGAAGGAAGGGTTGCCAGCCAAGAGGTCTGAGTACACACGGCGAGAACGGGGGGACAGGGGGTGCTCCACCCCTGTCTGCACACGCATACAGAAAACTGCCAACCATACGCGAGGGGGGCGAGGGGAGGAGCTCTTCTTTTGCAACGATATCGCATGCACAGCGAGGATAATACGACAGAGATCGTTTATATGCATGTAGTATGTGGAGACGTTACGAAAGAATTTTATTAAATTGTCCTCTTCTTCCTGGCGCGACTGTCTCGCGTGTCTCCAGCTACGGGACACGCGAAAACTTTTCTTGCAACGATAAATTAGCTATTTGTGACTGGGCAAACTCGAGTCGATTTGTATGCTTCTATAGTTTTGTCGAGTTTTGATCACACTTTTAAATATCTTATTATTTCTGCTGTGGTAAAGATGTTCATACATACTAATGGAAAGTGTTTCGATCGAGATAATTATGTGAATCAAGTGTTGTATTTGAAGCTACTGTTTCATAGTTTAAGAAAATATGATATTTGGAGGCCTCTCACGCTATAATAATTAACGTTTTCATACAAAATTTTTCCAAGAAGTAGTTCAAGAAATATACTTTCCAAAACATTAAACATTCATCGGAAAAAGTTTCACACAGTTGTTCCCAAAAAATTCCAAAATATTGCCTCTATTTTCACAGTGATCCTCCCCCCTTAAGATCGTCGACGAAGATCAATTTGTTGGAGTATTTAGTGCAGAGGGATCTATGCCACAAATAATTGTCTATATTTCGAATACAATATCGACACACTTGGCTAATAATACTCGACTAATGGCGGTCTTTACACACGTGTAGTTAGAGACAGAGTGGACCTCGCCCAAACATGCCTCGTCGCAATACAAAACAAAAAAGATGTCGCGATTTCGTTGCTAATTCATCGATAAACTAGTTTTCCATATAATATCCGAACACAATTTCCTGATTACGGATTAAAAACACTCGTCCGTGGAATGATACACATCGCCCAGTGGAAAGTAAGTTTCGTTTGAATCGGTCGAACCGCGTTTCATCTTAATTTTAGTGAAGCACGCCTCCTCCTCGACGTTACCGCAACGATGATAATTACGCAATTCGCGTTACGAAGAGCGCAAGCACGAAATCGTACCAATTACCCGCGGAATTACGCCTTTGTGGGGGCTCGGCGAATCGCTCTAATTACTTCTGTCGACAGGTATTTAACAAAAGAAGAAAAAGAGAATTGAAGTAGGGACGAGCACGATTCGCGGTCCAACGGGCAGAGGCGCAGCACTCGCCGAGGGAAGAAAAAAATGAAACGGCCGTGTACGTGTATCCTTTCCTTCCCATTCGCTCTCGAGTGTACTTTCCCGTGGAAACAGCGATGCTCGCGCGTGTGCACTGTGACATGTGCGACTCCGTGCACTTGTCAGCGAGGAACGAACACACAGAGAGAGAGAACCGAAAAACCCCTTGCAACGCACGCGAGAATCTATTGTTCGCTCGTGGATGACAACCGACGCGATACGAGCTGGAGGGGGGGGATTACTGTACATCGTTTTTTCTCCGGTCCCTTTTTCGCGTTGCTGCGCACGATCGAAACCGATGGGGAAACGGAATGCCGCGCGAGTATCGTGAAAACTCCGCGTTCCGGAGTATCCCGGTCTCCGTGAAACGAGAGTGGAGAGGGTGGGGGGCTCGTGGAGGGGATTGGGCGAAGCGGACGACCTATCCCCTCGCCCCTTTCACCGACAAGTTTCGTGGATACTCGGCAACTTACGATCTCCGCACGGTACAGCCCCCATACCGATGAGTCCACGCATCCGGGACGAAACACCGTCTCCTCGTCGACGTTTACTCGCTTCGTTTACCACGTATCGTGTGTGTTTCGGTACGCGTAGAGTCTGCAAGTAAATTAACTGATGACATTAAATTATATAATAAATCGAATGTCAATAAATTTACTTACAAACCCTGCTCGAACCTCGATGGCAAAAGGCAAAATTAATTCGCTCTATAGATTCAAACTCGAGGAAAGAAAACGTTACGAGACCCACGCCGTGGTTGTTTTGACAGCTGTAACGTGATCTTTATTGGCGCGTTCGTGCATCGACTGTTGAAACGTAACAGTAACAGGAACAGAAACAGGAATCGTGTAGCGTCGGTACGTTGTTGCGTGGGGGTGGATTCAATCGATAACTGGTCGCCGGGCACGCATAATGCGTGTAAGTAAAATCGACACGGAACCAGCGTAAGAGAGAAAGAAAAAACAAAATATTATTTCCCCGAAAAATCATCGAGGAGCGCGTGCAGCGTGTTGCCGCGTCGCAATAAAGCACGAGCCTCGAGGGGTTGAGAAAGCGAAGGGGTGACACCGTAGAACCCCGTACGGAGACCGATGCTCGTCGACCCTCGTTATTCAATCGAAACGGAGCATTACTCATTTATTGTCTCGCCCTTGGGCCAGTGTTATCCTCGCTAGACGGCGCACGAGGATTTCGTCTGGCGCACTTTGCGACGACTAGCGGACCAAACAGACAATTAACACGTTCACTGCCAGACCAAACCCCCGTAAAATTAAAAGGAAAATTTAATTTTGTTTTTAGACAACTGGAAACTGGCATACCAAGAATTTTCACAGACTCGTTAAAATTCAAGGGCCCCACCTCTAGTTTTATTTTCTTTTACATCTGATCTTGAGAATTAATTTTTTTAACTTCTTGGTGAAAAGTGTCACCCATATGTGGATGACGTGGCAGTCAATGTGTTAAAGAACAACGATGAAAAATTGACTACGTGACTCGATCAACCTTGATCAAAATCTGATGAATGAAAACGAACGACCAACGAGAACGAGAACCATTTTATTTTACCTTTCAACTTGTTTCAATGACGAGCTTGTTGAAAAATGAAAGTTACAATAATATATTATCTTGTTTAAAATGGAATTTTTTGGTTTATTAACCACGTCAAAAATACAGAGAAATATACTAGTCTTGCACCAGAAATTTAAATGAGATAAAAGTATCGGGAACGAAGCCATGTTTGGGCTCATTTTCATTGAGAAAATCTGGCCAATTCGTTAATTACTCTTTCGCGAACATAAAAGTATAAAAATTGTAATTCTCATTGGTGAAACGAAGATACAATTTTGTGCTTAACTCGTTGGCGGCTGTCAAGCGCACGTGACGGAGGGTGGCACGCGCTAAGCAAAAAAAAAATGAAAAAAGTGGTGGGGTTGTCTCCGTAGCCACTTATCCGAGATGAAAAGCGAGCACTTATCCGAGAATTACTGTAACTAGAATCTGTATCTCTACGACTAAACAAATATTCTTCTATTTCGAACGACACTTTTTTTTATGATTTTGGTATCTCAATTTAGCTAAGATTAAAAAGAAATTAAATATCGTCCAGTTATAGAGGACTGTTGCATCAGCTATTCAACGATCGATGATACGTTACATCTTCGACTCGTGACCGACCTCCGGAGCAGTTAATCTAACACGTTTTTCCATACATTAGAATGGAGAATTCTCGACGTAGCATTACGTACGTTATTATGCATCTTATCTCAAAAGGCAAAGGCTACACGGCATTCGATACGCGTCTATCATTGATTATGTAACGACTGATCTCTATTCTTCTTCTTCAACATCCGGTTTTCAATGCTACGCGTCGGTAAATCGGACCGATCGCTCGCTGAAGGCAACGATGCAACTTTAAAAAACTTTGATTCGTTCGAACGTCCCATTTATTATCCAATAGCCTTGAACATAATTTTGAAAATTATTAAAAATGTTAAAAGTGAAATTTTAGTTGATTATACTTATATGGGATTAGGAGCAAATAATATTTAAAATCGGCAAAGTTAGGAAAATTGTTGAGTGAAATTTTAGTTGATCGTACTTATGGGATTAGGACAAATAATATTTAAAATCGGCAAAGATGGGGAAATTGTAGTTGATTATATTTATGGGTTTGGAGCAAATAATATTTAAAATCGGCAAAGTTGGGGAAATTGTAGTTGATTATACTTATGGGATTGGAGCAAATAATATTTAAAATCGGCAAAGTTAGAGAAATTGTAGTTGATTATATTTATGGGTTTGGAGCAAATAATATTTAAAATCGGCAAAGTTGGGGAAATTGTTGAGTGAAATTTTAGTTGATTATACTTATGGGATTAGGACAAATAATATTTAAAATCGGCAAAGTTGGGGAAATTGTAGTTGATTATACTTATGGGATTGGAGCAAATAATATTTAAAATCGGCAAAGTTAGAGAAATTGTAGTTGATTATACTTATGGGATAGGAGCAAATAATATTTAAAATCGGCAAAGTTGGGAAAATTGTTGAGTGATATTGTAGTTGATTATATTTATGGGATTGGAGCAAATAATATTTAAAATCGGCAAAGTTGGGGAAATTGTTGAGTGATATTGTAGTTGATTATATTTATGGGATTGGAGCAAATAATATTTAAAATCGGCAAAGTTGGGGAGCAAAACGGTAACGATTTTCTTCGCTGCAAGTGCAGCTCGATGAAAGGTGGTCGGAAACGAAGAACCGGGCACGGCAAAACGTAACAATAAATCGACTTCCGGCGGTACGCGTGCGCCGTCGGAAATGCGTTTAAGTGCCGGTTACACGTACGCTTTGGGTTCATTATGCTCAAGGTTCAACGTGTACGTTTAAACGGGCGAACCTTCCAACCATGGACAATGTAAGAAACGTAAAAAACAAAAAACAAAAACGATAGAAACACGAACCGATCTGTGATTATTAATTATACACGCCGCGTTAATATTCATGAACGCTCTACGATTCGTCAAAGTTATTTAAAAAATGGATCCATCGAATCGAATTTATTGCATTAATTTTTATTTGGGAAAAAGGGCAATTTTGGTATTTTTGTTAAGAAAAAGGAATGAGTTTATTTCTCAGGCACTGGATAGATGTACATTCATTGCCTGCTATGAATGTTTGAGTTTGTCTCGAATGTTTCGTCGCATTACATCGTTACATGTCCAACGGAATCTTCGTGTACAGCCATATTTTTGCTTTTGTATAAATTCATATTTTGTTCATTTTTGTGTCTAAGTTTATTATTTTATATCCTGACCTCATCAACAATTTTCATAAATCTTTTTTTCTGGTGTTTTATCGATCAAGGTAGAGGAGATTTTGGTTTCACGGAAAAAGTATGGTTGTCAGTGGTGATTTCACAGTGTGGAGGATTGAAGTATAGGAAATCACAGCGAACCGTTATGCAAAAACTGTTACATCGTCGCTAGGCGTTACGCGCTACAAACAACGAGCAATAATACGTAGTGTTGTACGACTGTAGGGTATTATTAATAGTCTCGAGCGAAACGAGTTTAATGTCACGTGTCTCGCGTTAGCACGTGCGTGCCGTTTTTACGCGTACGCATAAGCCAAAGCGCCCGTAATCTCGCGTTGCTGTTAGCGTACGACAATTATTTTTTCACAAGCCACGCTATAAATAAAGACGACGCGCAACGAACGCGAAAAATGACGATTCGCGGCCACAATCAAATTCTCCAACTTTTATCCGAGGACGCCATTTTGTCTTTGTAAACTAACAACACTCTCAAAGCTACGAAATACATATTTCTATTTTTTAAAATCATTTTGTGATTAACTATAACACTATAACGTTATTAGATTTTAAGTGAAACTAATTGTTTTAATCACTTATTATGAAATATCAAAATATGGGTCTTTTATTATATTTTTGCACATATTTCAGTTACTTGTATGTGTCATAAGTAGACTGCGGATGTTTATGCATTTATGGGAAATTTTAATCCTCAAAAAATTACAAAATGCATTTAATATGCAAAAATATAAGAAATACTTCAAGTAAGATACGAATTATTATATTTAGGGCTTGAGACAGAGTTCTATAAAGATCTGATTTCATTAATTCTATTAATAAAAATGTGAATTTGCATAAAGATACGCAGTCTAGTCACAAGCATATGTTTTAAACCATAAACAAAGAGTGCAAGATTTTTAACAATTTAATCTATTAGAAATCTTATAAAAAAAATGTTGAAAGTGTTGGACGTTGAATTTGTTTAATATGAAAGTTTAAACCATTCTTAACGAGATTCACAGCAGCCTCAAGGACCCTAAATTACCAAGTTTCATAAATATCCGATGAAATCTTGAATTTTGGCCCTGTTTTTTAACGTTTACGGATAAATTCCAACTACTATCGATCGAATGATCCTTCGAATGATCCTTCGAATCCAACATTCGTCGAGTCTTTGACCACCACGAGGCGTCTGAACGCAGAATTCTGGAATCACGCGAAGACACGAAACGACTCAACGCGTACGTTGATTATTAACGCTCGATCAGGGCAATTTTCCGTGACGATGGAAACGTTATACGCGAAACGGAAATGAAAAAAATGGACCGCGTTCTCGTTCCTTTTAAAACGATGCTATCGTGCGGTTTCGACGATTTACAAATTCATATGAATATGGCCTGGCAGCGTGGACGCGCAGGTGACAATCTCCTGGACCTGATTGCCAATTAACGTTTAACGACTTTAACAGCTATATGCCGTGGCCGTGATCGCGCCTGTGCACTCCGACGATTAAGGACGGGCTTGAATGGGAAACAGTTTCGTTTAAATCCTCTCGAGTCATCGTTTCCATCCCTAAAAAACACCCGTTGATCGGTGAACAACCTTCACCTGCGATCTCGTGGCATTTCGACACGTTTTTGGACGTTTAAACGACCACGTGTGTTGGTTTACGATAATAATATAATTGTATACACAAGTTTTCAGTGGGTAAACCACGAGACTTGAATGAGAAAAGTCCTCCTAGGGTTAAAGAACGTGAAAATGCATAGACCGGAAAGGGGTCAAAGCGTTCCCATTAGTTTCCATTTCATTATCTATTGAAATCGCGACTGGAGAATTTTTCACAGGAATTCTAATTAGCCTCGGGGTCATTATATTGCTATGTTGTTAACGTGCATCACGGAAAAATGCGGATTATGTAGACTGTCCATAAACTTGGTTGCGTAATTTTATTCTCTGCATTTTCCTGCGTATAAACACGGTCGCTGGAATGGAAACACAAGTTCCTACGCCGTGAACTAACGATTAAATTTAAACTGAAATTCTTCCACTATTTTTTAAAGGTTAATTTTGCAAATTACAGACTGTGTTCTTTAAAATATCCTTTAATGTGTAAGTGTAACTTGACTGCTAACGAACGCAAAGCGTTAGCGGGACTGCGAATCTATAAATTATTATAATTGAAAATTACTATGGAAGTAAGACACCCGGACGAGCATGCTGGAATGCCAAGTAAGATCGACTCATAGGTGACGAATTCTCACTCTGCACAAAGGAACAACGAATGCAATAATCTCTGGTAGATTGCAACACGTTTAACCTCGTAAGTTGCAACGAAATTATCTGCAATGCTTTATGAGCATGAGCGTGGATCAAGTCGCTGGGATTAGCTACAAATCACGGTGACTCGGGTCACTAATGAATCACCGAATAACTGTGTTTTCATTTATTCTCACGGTTCTTTGGCCTCGCTCTTTTTTCGGTTATAATCAAATAATAATAGTAAGATTAGATTTTACTAATGGCATTTCTGTCCCTTTCATATTTGAAATTCTAATTTTTATTCAACGATCAACTTTGACTAATTATTCAAAGTTTCTATCTGCAACAGAGATGAATGTTGTTCCATCTCTGGAGAACTGAATCTAGTAAAAAGATGAAAAGAACGATCTGATTGGCGCCTGTGCGAAAAATGGCGTCTTGGCTGGTGGCAGTGAACGTGTTAAAGGCGACCGCGATATTTTCCACGGCGGTAGCCGAGACGTCGGATTAACAGTATCATTTCCTTTGCGAGCGGAAGTACCGGGGCGGTTGTGTACGCAGGCTGCACGGATGCAACACGATCGCGTATAGGTGTGCAGCGGCGAACAGATCGCGCGGCAGCCCCGGCCGAACAAAAATGCTTCTTATCGCGACGAACGAGTCGGAACGAGTGCCACACGGTCCAAGGCTTATCGTTATGCAGGCGCCTTTCTTTCCCAGCTCGCGAATCCATTAAACTATCCGACGCGTAAAGAGCCACTAGATAAAGATCCACGCATCTGCACCGTGCTAAACCGTGTACGCGTTCAATTTATACTATCTTTCAACGATTAATTATTGCCCCGTGACTTCCGCGTGCACGATATATTACGTTATGCAATGCAAAATTACCATGACCATAAATAATACACGTGCGTACAGATACGCTCTCCATCTATACACGCCGTACGAGAAAATATTGGGGAGAGGGGACGAAGAACGCTTTTTTCGAGCGACGAACAATACAACGAAGAACGTTCAAAATTGCATAATATTCTGCAAAAGTAAAATTTTTATTTCAGCTTTTTAACCTCTAAAGATTGCAATGTTAAGATGTATCGAAATTTTTAAGATTCAAGACTCAAAACTTTCAAAGGTTTCGGAATTAAAATCGTGTTCCAAATGGTTCGAGTCTTCCTAGTCCTGTAAACTTACTGCTTCGAGGTTGAGGTTAGAACGTAGCTCGTATCTGAGCAAAAGTTGATCGATTCACTAGCTTTCGAAAACTGAGAACAATTTCTGGCGCCGTATTAACACCTCTGATATTTTTCCCCCCGATATCCTGCAAGTATTTACAAACACGCAGGTGCGCAGTGGCAGGGTGCGCGTAGCCAGATGCGCGATGGTATTTACACGCGCGTCGCGCGACGGGCACATGCGCGTGAACCTGCAGGAACGCGAAACGAGGAAGAGCATCGAAGAAAAAGAAGACGACGAAAAAGGGAGAAACAAAGCGAAAGGGAAGAGCAATGGCACACACGGTCACGAGCGCGCGCGCGAAAGAGAAAGAGAGAGAGAGAGAGAGAAACGACGCTCACCAACGAGCGCACACCGAGGTGACGTAAGCGCTGATTACGCGTCGCTGCAACGAGCGCAACGTCGAGGCTGCAACGAGCGTTGCATGTATAACGTTCGCAGAATGCGGCAATGCGTCCCCCACTCTAACCTCCAACACGACCATCGTCACCCCCTCTAACCCCCACCAGCGCCTCCCACGGCTACCGTTTGGCAGCGTGTATTGGTTGCACACGGAGGCGCGTGTCTGGCTGCGTGCGCGTATGAAGGACGAGGCCTTCAAGAACGAACGTACCGTACGTATGAGCACCAACAACGCGTCCCGACGAACATCATCAGCTGACAACGGAAAACCTAGCGAAACAGGAAGCATAGTTTCCACAAACAAACCACGAACCAGGCCTCTATTTCTATTTGCTATCTCATTAACCTTTAACACTAGATTTACGGAACCCGTCAATTTGACGGATGTCTGATTCCATATTTAAAATTGCAGAACGCGTAAATATTATTTTTTAACAAATTATGTTGAATTTTATTGGTGCACTGGCACGAATACATATTCTAATTAAAAGAAAAATCGTATTGTAAGGTAATCGTCAACATGAAAGGTATCAATAAATATACGTGCGATCAATGCCCGTAAATCTAGTGTTAACCAATATACTTTTACAACACATACGTACAGAAGAGTCAAAAATACTCATCATTTGAAAGTGTACCAAAACAGTTGAAAATATATATTTTTAAATATCTTAAATTTTTGTTATTCTTAGTTTATTATTTTCTCGATTCTGCAATAGTAAAAAACATCTAATAATAATTATTAGACTGCGGATCTTTATGCAAATTCACATTTTTATTAATAAAATTAATGAAACGGAAGCTTCGCAGAGGGCTGTCTCAACCCCTAAATATAATAATTCGTATCTTAAATATAATTTTCTAAATATAATATTCGTATTTCTTATATTTTTGCATATTAAATGCATTCTGTAGTTTCTTGAGGATTAAAATTTCCCATAAATGCATAAACATCCGCAGTCTAATAATTGTAATATGTAATGTTTCATTCTTAGTTCGCACAATAATACATAATTTATAATTGTAAGAAACTATATGAGAAAAAAAATGAACAAAAAAATAATGAAAAGATTATGATATGATAAATTTTGTCCTAAAGATATCATAGTACTATGAAATGATCAAAAGGAATTCGATTATCAACATCTAATAAACGAAGAATATTTATATTATCTAAATCTTAAATTATATAAGAATCAGAAGCTATAAAAGGCGAATTTTCTAACCAATAGCGTGGAGATAAATGGACCAGAAAGGGACGCGACAAAATGTTGCAAAAATTGAAAGGAAGAGAGAGAGAGAGAGAATAAAATTTGACACACACCTGCAATTTCGAGGTCGGTCATTGATAAACGGCGAAAATGCGCAGGCGCCAAAAGAAGATTACAGAGGCAGAGGGGCATGAAGGGACTCGGTCGCTTATTATTCCGAGCGAAGTACGAAAAGGGATAAAACGCGAACACGTGTAAATGCACCTTACTAAAACGTTAAAGATGGGATAAGAGACGGAATCACCGTGATTAAGATGTACCGACAAATCGATGTGACTTTTTTATTAACACTTCAACGAGCGTGTGAAAAATACACAATGACTGTCGCTCAAAATTTTTATTACGATTCTGCAGTCTAAATTCCAAGAGTTTTCCAAAAATAATGTGTCGTAGGAAAACATTTAAAACTGTTAATATTGAGAAAATTGCCTTGCTAACGCGTAAAGTGCAATTTCAATTTTGTAAAAGTATACTCTCGAGGGTGAACGTAGTGTCGGGTCGCCGTGAAATTAGAAAGTTTGGGAACATCTGGCTTAGACCCTAGACACGAATTGCTATAGTTTTCTCCAGGTGGTTGATCCTTTTATTCTCGCTCCACCTTCGAGCATTTCCCACGATCACGGACAAGTCCGATTTAACGCTGACGGCGAACACAGGTTTCCTGCGGCAAGTTCGACTTCCTGCGATATAGCGTGCGCATCTTTCACGTGCGCGAAAACAATTCAAAGCGGACGTAAAAATGATAGTAGCCAACAGCTGCCCGCCTTGACCTCGCTCAACGCCTATTTCCCGGACATCAAGAAATCCTACTTCTTTTCTTACGACAAATTACGCAACGACGTTCGACCAAATAACAATAATTTCAACCAGTCTTTAAAGAAACCGAAGAATAACAGGAATAACACAAAATGAATGTACGTTATTTTATTCGTTCCGATAAACTTCGATATTTATTATTCCCTAATTGTACAACCGTTGTCGAAGAATGTTCGCGGGGAATCGAAACATCGTTGCAATATTTCAAACGGACCGAGTTACCGTACCACCCTGTATAACAGATTAATGGTACTAAATGTTGTGATAAATGCTCCGGCTGGAGGCTGATTAATCCAAGTGTCCGGAAGCTGTCGCACGAACGTTCAGTTAGGATAACAAGACGCGTGCAAACGAGCAGAAATTTGTCTCGCGGCTTGACAAATTTATAACAGCTTCGGCTGACCGTATTATTAACTTATCGTTAATTTGACAGCCCCGGACCACCCACTTAATTGACCGACGTCTTCGTTCCCGGCGTCGTACTTGTTCCGTCGCGAACGAGCTACGCGAAAGCGTAACCTGCAAACCTCTCGAAAGATTACCCTGTTCGATACTAGGAAGCCATTACCATTCGTTCGTCCTTGGCTCGAAGGGCATCGTGTCTAATGCAGGAACAGTAAAACGGATAAAAGGTAGGCTTCCTCAGAGGGAAACTACGTTTGCAGCAAAATTACAGGAAAAGCAACGTTGGAACAGGAGTCCAACGATTGGTTCTTGGAAACCTTTTCGTTCGATGAGCGTGGTTTCTTGGAGAGCTTTAAACAATCGTAAGGGAACAAAGATAGTCTCAACATACTCGTGCATCGTCCACTGACAATGAAACTTGCAAAGAGACACCGTGTAACGACAGACATTACGTGTGCGACAGCTACGCGCATAATTGGTACATACAGCCTAGAAACAAGCAGGTGCAATCACGTTAATTCGAGTACCTGTACGCCAGGTAACAAAGAGCATTCGGAAACGCAACGGAGAGAAAAAAAAAATGTACTATAGTACCGAGCGTACACGGTAACGTTGCACAATGCTGGTCTTATGGTCAAGGTTCAAGTCTTTAAACTCGAGTTATGTAAAGCATCCGGGCTCTCCGGAGTCCTTCGCGCTGTAATTTACATTTCCGATGTTACATCGTATCGCATAGTCGAATGCCTACACTTGCAAGCTATTACGGTGAAAGAATAATTTATCTACTTTTACCCTGCTATAGTTCCCGGTTTACACGCTAGGCTTTAAACGGGTATTGGATCGTTGAATTTTGTTTATCGAGAAACTATAATTATTTGATTCTGATATCGATGGTTCGAATTTTCACATCGATTTTAAATTTTATTTAAATAAAAACTGACTAGTTCAATTTTGTTTATCGAGAAACTATAATTGTCTCATACTGATGTTGTCTGGTTCGAATTTTCACATTGTTTTTAAATTTTATTTAAATAAAAACTGACTAGTTAAATTTTGTTTATCGAGAAACTATAATTGTCTGATATTGATATCGATGATTCGAATTTTCAGATTGATTTTAAATTTTATTTAAAAAAAAAATTGACTGGTATTTGACCCCGAAAAGCTCGCTGGAAGACGAGAGTTCAATATCTCAAACTCTCGCGCGATTAAAGCAATCCCCCGTGTGACGTACGGAGCGAACGGGGTACGAACGAGAGAGGTCCTTAGCCTTAGAACACGTAGCCGTTTCTGCCGGCTGGCAGGCGGCCGGTCGTCGTAGATATCTGGACGGGGTACGCGAGAGACCGATGGGCAGTAAAACAGAGAGACGGAGAGACGGAACGAGCTCGCGCGATCCGTGGAAACGGAGGAAGCAACCGAAAAAGAGACGGAAAGAAGGAAAGAGAGGTCCTCGCGGGGTCCCGTGCGGCGCAGAACGGCACGTCGGTGGCTGCGGCGGCCTAAGCGAAGTTAGGTTTCAGTGCACAACACAAAGGGAAGGGACACGGGAAGAGGTACGAGAGGGCGGAGGGGAGAGGAGGAACGGTTAGGGGCGCCATTCGAGGGAGGGCTGTTGAACTTTCAGGGTCACTCCCGCGGGCCCCCGACCGGCGAGCGAGAAACAGCGAGAGAAAGAAAGAGATGCGTAGCCTGGCCGGGGGGAGGAGGAGGGGAGGGGAGGTAGCGATAGAACGACGACGATGGAGGGAAGGTAAAGAGAGAGGGGGAGAGGGGGGGGAGGGAGAGAGCCGCCCCGACACGAAAACTCACTCCTAAACCGTCCCTAACGACGCGCCCTCTGGGCCACGGAATCGACGACCGACCGGGGCCGACCCGTCCGGCCAATTCGTCGTCCCCGTGCCACTATGCTCACCGCCGCGGGACAGATAGCTCGCGTAGGCTTTCGATGTAGTGCACCGAAAGCATACGGAACCAGTTTTCGGTGCCGAGAAAGGACCGTTTCTCCTCCAGGGGGCTCCGCGGCCAGGGAGCCTCTGACATGCAACGCACACGCGCGCACGGTCACCCGGCTACGGTCTCGAAACTGGCGTTCCCGCAACGATCCGGGGAAGGTAGTGAACTCTCAGGGCCGTCCCGTGGTCTTCGATGCGTCGCACAGTGGGACAAAGCTAACTGACGGCGATCAAAAACAGATTTTTACGATACACACCGACACACGACACACGACCACCGTTCACGCGGATGATAAACGCACCAATATCCCGGACATGTCCCACTAACCGAACAACGCCACGAGTAGTATTTATTTTCATGTTTCCACGTTACGTTTGTCGACGGTGTGTTTTAGAGCGTTTGAAAAAATAATCAATTTTACATTACGAGCAACCCTAACCTATTATTTACCGAATATATTTCGATACACGTACTCTATACGTATACAGTATTCTAGAGATTTTAGAGGCTAAAATAAGACGAAAATCAAGAATACCAATTTGTTGATGGAGGCTTCGTTAAAAAGTTATTAACAATCAAATTCAAAAATTTCAAATCGTTCTGGAAAAATTATTTTCAGTTGCGGGGTTCAATTACAATCATTTTTAGTGAATACACGTACCTCCGAAATCCTATCCATTTTCGAGAAAAAAAATCGGACAAATGCTGCAATTTTTCAGGGGAAAAAAATTTGTCAAATCGTTTTGGAAAAATTATTCTCGGTTGCGGGGGTCAATTACAATCATTTTCGGTGAATAGACATACCCCCGAAATCCTACCCATTTTCTAGAAAAAAATTCGAGAAGGGGCGGAACTATAAACGTTAATAACTTTTTAACGTTATTCATGATTTTAGTCTTATTTTGGCCTCTAGAATTCCCCATTAAAATTTTTCCCAGGGGTGGCCGAACACCCTGTATAGTGAATCACATAAATAGCAATGAAATGATATCGGAATATTCCTAACCTATAATGCCTAACCTATAATATAGAATATATAAAATTTTGCACGGTGTATCTCAACTATAAATATATCTTCGTTCGTTGCTGAATGACAATCTTGTCCATCTAGAATAATGGTAAAAACACTTACCCATGTTATTCTAGAAGAATTTTTGACACGGTATGAATATGACGTATACGTACCTGCAACAGAAGTAAAAAAGTATGGTTAGAATCTAGCAAACAAGCGTAAATATATATTTTTTCTCTAAAATTATTCCCTACGATTTTTTCCTATTTTCACCGTAGAGTCGTAATCCCTACGGCTCGATTGTTAGAATCACCCTGTAGAAATGTTTCTATGCACCCCATTTCACGGTACGCGATTCGTCCTTCGACCGACAATGCGTATTCTACCAATCAGAAGTTAGGTTAGGTTTTGGGCGCGTCTGTGGTAGTCCGGACAGAATCGTTTGAACCCGGTGCACGGTCGAAAGTTATGGCGTTCCGGGGGTAGGAAGGAGCCGGGCGTCGTTTGTGTTGGTGTTACACGAATAACCACCACCGCGAGATGTCCATCTGCGTGCCTAATCGAAAGCCGGATGGTTATTGTTGAGTTTGACGCGCGCAGTCTGTCACGTGGTAAAAATAGACTATCGACCGCACACAACTTTGGCCACAGGGTGTAAATAAACCACAGGTACGAACTTCAGAATTTGATGGAACTTGTTTCAGGCGATGAGTCTCGCGCACCGAATCCTCGAAATGCATATTTCCTGGATACAAAAACACCTTTCACATTTTAAACTCGTCGGTAAAGTTTCGGAACAGATTCGACCACGATTCGGCAGACACCGGACATCAGAGCTTTCTGGCGGTTAAAATAGAAACTACAAAATGCATCTTCCTTTCAAGAGACGCATAACCAAGTTTCATCAATCTGATGTTGCACCGTTCGTAAAAGATTCTTCGCAGATTAAACGAATCTGAATCACGAGCAATATTAAATTTTAATATTTGCACAACATTGGACAAATTCTAAATTAAAAGGAGGATATAAACTCTTGCACGAAGAGAATAGGTTCTTTTATTTCTGTTATCAGTAAGGTTTCGGAACAGATTCGACCACGATTCGGAAGACACTGACATCAGAGCTTTCTGGCGGTGAAAATAGAAACTAACAAAATTCATCTTCCTTTCGAGAGACGCATAACCAACAAGTTTCGTCAGTCTGATGTTGCACTATTCGTAAAAGATTCTTCACAGATGAAACAAATTTGAATCACGAGCAATATTAAATTTTAATATTTGCGCAACGTTGGACAAATTCTAAATTAAAAGGAGGATATTCGCGGTCGTGAATAAACTGTTGTACGAAGAGAATAGGTTCTTTCATTCCTGTCGTCGTTTCCCTCTTCCAGTCCTTCGCTGGGAGTATAGACCGTGCCTAGACGCTAGGTAGAAAACCCTGGGTCTGTGCAAGTAAAAAAAGAAGGCGCACGAACAAGAGGCGCATCCGAGCCGACAAGGTGTGCGCCGCCTTGATCAAGCAGGATGGCAGGCCAGGAAACTAACTGTAGTTGGTGACTAACTTCAAACAGGATTCCACGAACATGCCGGAAATCGTTAACTCGCAGAGCCATACGTGTACTTATGAACATTTGATTAGGACGAGACGTACGAGTAATTTAACGTGACTTCGGGTTACGGAATACACACGGTGTCCCGTGAAATTCGACTAACCTCCATCGACGTCACGAACATCGCAACACTACTAGACCCTGGAGTTGAAATTAAATTAAACTAAATTACTAATATTAAAATATGTTTGAAAAAACTTGAGTGAATTCCAACGTGTCGGAGTAATTTAAAAATAGCTCCAACGTTTTTCAAACACCACGGATTTTAATTTACCGGGGCTAAGTGCTTTTCCTTGCACCTTGCAACCCCGTTGAAAATAAAAGTGTATTTGCGCTGCTCAAAAGCAGTTTTTAATTATATTAAAAATAATAATTTCGTTCCTTCGTAAGAATTGACTCTAATGTTTGAAAAACTTTAAGGGGTAAGACCACTATAAAAACCCGAAATAAAGCGTTTTTTTTTCATGGGAACTTTCTACTTGAAATGCTCGCCAATTACACAAAAATTAATGTTTCAAAAATCCCCTACGTATTTGCAGATAAAAATTTGCCTCGTGAGAATGGCTCCAGCGTGGTCATTTTGCACTATTTTTGAATAAATATTTTTTGTTCAACACTTAACGACACGGTTAATAACATTCTTGAATATCATTATCCTCTTACTTTTTCATCCATCCAAAAAACAAAATTGCAAAAGAACGCTTTATTTCAGGTTTTTACAGTGGTCTTACTCCTTGAAAGGACGATTTAAAAATCACTGCTGCACGCGAAGTAAGTTTCTTTGGAAGAAAGTTAACTAATTATCGGGCTGGTGGATCGCCAGGCTCGGTAGGCTGCTAAATTATTAATCGACCAAGTAATTTATTTCCACTTTGTCGCGCCATTCGATTTCTTGTCCGGGACTCCGTCCCCCGTATTTAGATTCCACGGAGCTTCCCTGGTATAAGAAACTGAAACGAAAACGGGCGGAAGACAGTGGCGGAGTGTACACAAGAGGAACCTGGGTTCAACGACCCCGGTCTCTAGTACCTGTATCACATCAGGCTGGCCTCCTCTCCGACAGAGACGCGTACTTGTGCCTAACTGTGCGTACGAACACATCCTTTCGACTCTACTGGTCGTCCCCAGGCAGCGTCCACACGGTCCAATATGTGCGGGAAAACTAGTTTCGCGTGCAAATTACTCCTCCGGGACGTCGCGAAGGCGTTCGCGTTGCAAAACGTTCCAACTTGATCCCCCCGTTCCGTAAACGTACCGTTTTTATTCGTTCGCGCATTATCAGGTGTACCTGGCAACATAGTTGATTATCTTCCAACTGTATCACGGTGATTTTCAGAACAGCGTAATGAACGATCTCGGAGCGTTCATTTATGGTGCGTACCGTGTATCTATTTTGTTACAAAACTGTGAAATAACTTCACTGTATAAAGTCTGACAGACAATTATTTAAAACGTATTCAAAGTGATCGCTAATGTATTTCAACCCATCCTGTGCATTTATTGGTTAGTATATCACGCGAGTCAACAGTTTAATCGGTTTTGTTTATTTCGCGTGCAAGGGATCGCAGTGTACCGACGTAATTGCTCGACTCAACACAGTGACAGAGTAATCATATTAACGAGAGCACGATTACATGTACCGACGGTTCTGGAGGGAATTTACGCTGAGGTTCGGACTTGCAGGTTGCAAATACCTTATCTGACATCCATCTTTGATCGATTGATACCAACTAAATTATAACTAATCTGGAATTGTTACTTCTGCTTTCTAGTTGGGGTATAAGAGCAATAAAGATAACTTTGAAAGAAATTCAGCTGTATTAGAGTGGCTGTTCACTTAAAATCGTATACCTAGCAGTTCAGCCAATATTTTTTCAATAAAACATAAATTTGTACTAAATAATTGTAGCTCGTATAGAGGCATATAATTTGTATAGGCAAAAATAATTTTTTTAGAACGATTTGAAATTTTTTAGTTTCGTCGAAAAATTTCACATATTCCCGAATTTTTTTCTAGAAACTGGGTAGGATTTCGGGGGTATGTCTATTGACCAAAAATGATTATAATCGACCCCAGAAACTATTAATAATTTTTTTAGAACGATTTGAAATTTTTTAATTTTCTTGAAAAATTTCGCATCTTTCCGAATTTTTTTCTAGAAAGTGGGTAGGATTTCGGGGGTATGTCTATTGACCAAAAATGATTGCAATTAACTCCCCTAGCTAAAAATAATTTTTTTGGAACGATTTCAAATTTTTTTTTTCGGGGGAAAATTCCCCTGTTGATTGTTCTTAAAACTTCGTTTTTAATTTTTAATAAATTTGTTTGACGTCCTAGGGAAAAGTTGTTTAGTGCTTTTTTGTAGATATCCATTAGCTCTACTTCAGAAAAAAGTTTCATTGAAATATGTGCACTAATGTAAAAGTTATCGCTGTTTGAAAATTGAACCATTTTTATGGGGTTTTCCTCATTTTGCGGGGTTAAGGAACAATTTTTCTAATATTCTTAGAATTTCTACATATTCTACACTAAAATACGCGTTGTTTGCCGTTTGAAACATTAAAATCGCCCAATCCGTTCAGAAGTTATGATGTTTTAAAGATACGCACGAAATTTCCAGGGTACATTCCTTGTCATACATTATATTTTCAGTAATTAATTTTTTTCTCGAAAACGCGTAAAAATTCGGGGGTATGTCTATTCACCAAAAATAATTGTAATTGATCCCTGCAACTAAAAATAATTTTTGCAGAATGATTTGAAATTTTTTAATTTCAATGAAAACTTTCAGCACCTACTCCAATTTTTTTCTCGAAGATGCGTAGGAATACGTGGTTATGTCTATTCACCAAAAATGACTGTCATCGACCCTTGAAACGAAAAATAATTTTTTTGGAACGATTTGAAATTTTTTAATTTTGTCGAAAAATTTCACACCTTCCCGAATTTTTTTCTCAAACACGCGTAGGATTTCGGGGGTATGTCTATCGACCAAAATTAATCATAATTGACCCCAGCAACCAAAAGTAATTTTTCCAGAACGATTTGAAATTTTTTAATTTTGTCGGAAAATTTCACATCTTCCCGAATTTTTTTCGAGAAAACGAGTAGGAATTCCGGGGTATATCTATTGACCAAAAATGATTATAATCGACCCCAGCAACCAAAAATAATTTTTTTGGAACGATTTGAAATTTTTTAATTTTGTCGAAAAATTTCACACTTTTCCTACAGAAATTCTTAATAAAAAATATAACATTGTGATATAATAATAGAGAAATAAATTGTATTCTTTATCGACTGTTGAAGCATCTCATAGCAAGTAGCGTTAATTAAAATCCTGAGCATCTTTTTTTCTGGTATGAATACATAAGTGACTCATTGATCGTCGGATCTTTCGTCGAACTCGGGCCGGGAAGCAAGGGGCACTGATCTTCAACTCGTTCAACAACACTGTGGCATTGCCTGAATGCCATGGTCAGTGACCGTGAGATCAAGAATTTAAATTCTACGCTGTCTCGCCTACTCCTTCTTTTCCGTCGCATTGTCCAGAATTTTTTCACCGTGCAAGATAAAAAAAGAAACGAGGAAAAAAAAAAATTGAATATCTTTCAGCGATTGTCAGTGCGTCTGTTTTATAAATAGCTCACGAGCATGCAACAGTATCGCATGGTGCTAAAAATATTATATTCCCAACGAACACCGAAACCTCTTTTTTTTAACAACGAAAATATGACTGGAATAAAAATTGACTGATTTTGTAAAAAACTACGAGAACATCTTGCTCTTTTAAAAAGAAAGAAGAATTTTGGAATGTATCGATTAAAAAAATTTTTAAACGTTCGACACAAATTTTTAAAAGTTTCACAAAATGTACTTTTCTTTCCAACGTCGTTTTTACACTTCACACGTTCGCGACGCATCCTAAGAAAACATTTCCATTTCCTCCATTCCCTATATCTCGTTACTTAAGGCATTTTCCATCCATCTGGTTCGCACGATAGAAACTCCCTTCTCGTGTCCGTTACATTTCTTGTTTGCGCGTGTGTGTGTGTGTGTGGTGACTTGCTCTGCTTTGAAACTCGACACCTCTTTCGCTAAACACCGTGGACGTCCCGTACATACGTGGGCAACGTAAACACAGAAGAGACTTACGCAGGCAGACAAATGTACGCGATATACAAGCGGATACGCGTATCAACACTACAAGTGCAAAATGGACGACCCGCGTGAGGCATCGCGACCAACACTGTCCCACGAAACTATTCCAAATGAAATGTTTCCTCGATATTCTGTTCTTGTAATTACACGCGTATATCCTCCCCGTTAATCATTCGCATGTAACAGTAGCTTTTACTTTATTCATTTCCAAAAAATTGTTTGTTTAAATAAAAGAAGTATAGTCAAAAGAGAAAAAAATTTTATATTTGCTAAATAAAAATATCAAAGAGAGTCAAAACGCAATATTTTACATGTAAACGTAGAAGCTCGATCGAAAAACGCTTGAAACAATTTTAAGGGCGCGGTAATAACCGTAAATGCTCGCCGCGGCGAGTCGTAAACACGAGTAATTCAAATGCGATGAAAGAGTGTCATGTCGTATCGTCGTTTCGCCTCGAGGTTCATCGCTGCATTCCATTCCACACTGATATTACCAAGAGAATTGAATTGTTCCTTGCAACGGACTTATCAGGGACGGAGAAGATAACGGCAAAAAAGATGATAAATAAAGTAAATAAGGAAGCAATATAAAGCGTAAAACACGAACTCCTCGCAGCTGTATTCGGCCATTTTGTTAATTCAAACGACTTTTATATATTTGGCTAAGAATTTTCATTTCTTTCTCATTTTAATTTACAGTGATACAGTGAGAATTTTCCAAGAGTGATATTCAAGAAATAATCTTGAAAAAAAGAAGAACTGTACGACCATTAAATCGTAAACAAAAAGAAACGAGACGTGTATTCTCAGTCCGTTATCATTTAGCAATTGTATTAAGAGAGTCTTATCTGGTGACACAGTGTATATTGTGAGCAATTTTGCTTTCACATAACAAATATTATCAAAGTTGTTGCAATGAAAATAAAAAATGTATTTCTTCGTTTACTTTTTTTTGAGGTTAGCTCGACGTTCCGCGAAGGTCACTGCGTTTATAATTCTTTTTCCACATCGTAAAAATGTAACACTGTTTATAAATAAAGCAACGATGCGCATATGCCCGCACACAACGACCTAGTTTTTCACTTATTAACGATTCACGTTGAACAGCAGTTAGTCAGAGCACCGGTATTCTTCAACCTTTCACGCATTATCATCATCGAGCTTGGCATTTACGCGACTTGTTGCATTGACCTACTCAGACTACAACCGATTAATGCTACGTTATTGTTTCCACGTTCGCTAGCCTCCCATGACGCGCACGCACGGCGTTCCCGGTTGGTTTTAGTAAACTGTGATTTTGAGTTACGCTCGCCCGAGACTTTACTTTCAACGGGAATCAAGGCCCCTCCCCGCGCCAAGGTCGCGAGAATAATCGACAACACGAGTCTCGATATGTCTCCTAAACACGTGACGGAAACACAGCTACGAGGCTTGGTACGTTCTCTGGGAAATATTTTCTACGTTATAGGGGAATTATCATCTATCGGTAAACGATTCGACGACGGTGTGAAAAAGCTATGCGGGTCAAGGTGATGGAGCAGGATGCCTAAACAGTTTTTAATACCAAAGATCCACCACTCGCGTACTCACAAAACGATCGGATATCATCTGGCCACGATTGCGTTATTACCGTCGAATTTAACCGGAGATTAATGGCTACCGAAAAAGTTAATTTCAATGATTTATCGTCGAGTCTCACCCTTTACACTCGAAACACACACCAGACACTATTCAAATCGAATAGAGAAATATATTTGTTCGAAGTAATAAAAGACACATTAATTCGTGTTCGTAATTCCGATTAAACGTCCAAGGATGAAAGTATCGCTGAGAGCAGAAATTTTTATTTAAAAAAAGAAGGGAATGTACTCGTTGCACACGGCGCTTGCTCGTTTAAGGGTCAAAGGACGAGTCTAGGGCGTATACGAAAGCGTCCCTGAAGCATCGATCGTGCCCACTCGACAAAAATTTCACGCCCGGGTTTCGAAATTCGGCCGTAGAGTCGGGCGTGAATTTCGTTCCGGTCGCGTCGCGATCCGGCGATTAAGCAACGCGCGACGATCGATCTGTAAAAAAGTAAACGCCGCGGCACACGGTGGTCGGTAACAACGAGAAAAGCACGCTTCCTGTCGCCGATAGACGTGCAAGCGTGCCAACCAAGAGACAAGTCGCGACGCGCACGCACCGTCAGTCAGCGGTTCGCTCACCATTTAAATCGCCCAAGGTCTGGTGGAATTTAAACCTCAATCAGCGCCAGGAAGACGCCGCATGTACACTGAAAAGGCCTCTGACGAACGGTTCGCTGGAGGCTCGTTTGAAAACGGGGATAGAACGCTGGAGAACGAGAATATCACACACTGACGGCACACAAGTTCACCGACTTCCTCGTTGGGAATCGCGCACAGAATCCCAGACGTCGCTTTCGGTCACGACGTCGCACGCAACATATTACGATATATCTGTGTAACGCGCACTCGGTTGGAGCAGGCGAGAGAGGAACAAGGCCGTCGGACGCGCCAGGCCAGTAACGTGTCGATGCACACAAAACGAACCTGACGAGACGTGGTTACACTGTTCGACACGAAGGGACGCGACCGGGCGTTTCAGCGGCGAGAAACGGAGCACTTTTGAACACAACGACGAGTCCCCGCGATGGTTCACCTCACTTCTTTCCCGGTGTGAAACGAACACTTACGGTTTCCTCCTTCCTCCGCGACACATTCGCTGACCGATCTGTGGCAATGACCACCGTGGAGACAACGATCTCCCGAAAACTCGTTGTCACTGTTCGAATCGCGACTCGCGCGCAAGATCGAACTACCTTCTCGCGATCGCGGATAAATTCTACTTTATATTAATACTAATGGCAGTGATTATAAGAGAGAGGAGAGGGTGCTACGGCACAGTGAAGTGCTGAAGAGCACCTCCCCCACTAAAGGCTCTCACGCAACTGACGCGACTGGCGCGAAGGGTACACGGGGATTAGGAGAGGACGAGGGAGGGGATACGCTCGAGAATCCGCTTGGTGGGGAGAACGACGGTATATTACGGCAGAGGGACGCTCGGGGACGAGAACGAGGCGATAGGGGAATCGCGCATGCGTAGTGGCCCTGTTTTAGAACAGTACCGTGACACTCGTCGACAAGCCACCGCCCGATGCACCCACCCCGTGTGTCACGGTATGAACTACAGCTGTCTACGGTGTTTCGATAGCGTGCTTATCTGCCACGTTGCCTCGACCATTGCCGTTACGATCATTCTCTTCGATGGTCGACGCACTAAATTCACCTCGTCGTATTAGAAATTTAATACACATTAACCGATCATTTTCTTACACATTAGAATAATTCATAACGCGATTACAAATGGCACGAAGTGCAACCAAAGAGGAAGCGATTGTTGCTTTCGTAAATAGTTATCGAATACACTGGAGGGGCAGTATGTATATGTTACATTACAAAGATTTGTTTGTTGTCGATCGATTATCATTTTAATCGTTTTAGAACGCTTTGTACTTTGGAATTTCAGATGAAAGAGTACACACGATCCGATGCATCGGCAGTTTTCACGTGAAACGAGAAATGTCATTCCCAGAGCAGTTAACATATTATGCCGAATTACCACGACGCAGGCTTGCCTCTGCTAATCCGTTTCTCGCATGCTGATATCATTTCGCCTCTCTGTGCGAAAGAGAACGTCACACAAAGCCCAAGACCTACATATAAACGTGGTATAATAAGGCTTGCCAGAGTAATCACGCTTCGCACAACACACAACAGAATCACTTTTAATAAACGACCAGCGTACAGACGCCTGTAATTAAAATCGTCGTTATACAATTTATCCAACAATAAACAGAAAATCTACAAAGTATAAATTTTGCTTTGTTTTGTTACTTTTTGTTCCTCTACTAAAAATCCACCAGGGACCGATAATTTTCAGGTGGATCGAAGATAGGGATCGAAAGATCCACTATTAAAGAAGCAGTGATCGTTTTCGTCGAAGACACTCTGCCCCGAGCGATATACCCCGTTTCTTTTCTATTTTATACTTTAACCTTGCGAAAAGAGCAATTTCGACGCCCGGTTTCAATGTCGATAGATTTCAGCCCACATCAGTGGTATCCGAACATTTTCGAAGGTAACATCCCTAACAAAAAAAAAAAAAAAAAAAAAAAATTCTGCGCCCAAGATAAGTGGTAGGTGTTAGAAAACAGTATACTCCAACAATTACCGAGTTTTGATGATCAATATACATTCAGATATTGAAAGATATATCCCCTCTTGATTAATTTTTAAGAGCTTATTAAAAACATTCTATAGACAAACGTTATGGAAGTATTCATTTCGTATTTATTGAACAATTTTAATGGGATTTTTTTTCTTGTAAATGCGCAGGATTTCGAGGGTATGTCTACTCACAAAAAATGATTGTAATTGACCCCCACAAACGAAAATAATTTTTCCAGAACGATTTGTAATTTTTTAATTTTGTCGACGAATTTCACACCTTCTCGAATTTTTTTCTAGAAAATGGGTAGGATCTCGGGGGTATGTCTATTGACCAAAAATGATTGTAATTGACCCCCACAACCGAAAATAATTTTTTCAGAACGATTTGCAATTTTTTAATTTTGTCGAAAAATTCCATACCTTCTCGAATTTTTTTCTCGAAACCGGGAAGGATTTCAAGTGTATGTCTAATGACCGAAAATGATTGTAATGGACCCCCGCAACCGAAAATAATTTTTCCAAAACGATTTGAAAGTTTGTAATTTTGTCGAAAAATTGCATACCTTCTCGAATTTTTTTCTAGATAATGGATAGGATTTCGAGGGTATGTCTATTGACCAAAAATGATTATACTTGACCCTTGCAACCAAAAATAATTTTTTCAGAATGAAAAGAAATTTTTTTATAACTTTTTAAGGAAGTCTCGGTCAAGAAATTGATATTTTTGATTTTTGTCTTATTTTGACCGCTAGAATCTCTCATGAAAATTTTTCCCAGGGTCAATTGAACACTCTGAATAAGAATAATTGTGATAATATACATACAGCATGTAAAAGAGATAATTCTTGAAGTCGTTTTAAAAGAATTCCACATTCCGTGCACTTTGTTCTTTCTTTTTACACGATTATTCGTAACAGCAACACGAACGACAATAATTTGAATAACATACATACAGTCCGACCTATTTCCATTAATTTCAAAATCGGTACGATCTTTGGCCTCTCATAAATGAAAATAAATCCTGCAAGGGAATCTATAATACATATTTTCCGAAGATAACTACTATCTTATATCGAAACATTGGGAGTTACTAGGAGATGGTTTGTATATTTTCTCGTTTCTTTATTTTAGTATTCTTCTTAATTACGCAATTGGAGATCACTATAGACGAGGATCTAAAGAAGGACTAAAGAAACACAAAAAGTGGAGGGGATAGTTCCGTTGCAACTATTCGTAACTCAGATTGACGCAATTAGCGAGGCAGTATTGCATACAGCAATTTTCTCTTTCTTTTTACCTTTTAACGATATCATTTTTATTACGATGCAACGTTATCGTTTCTCGATATTATATTTGGCCACTTATTTAAAAAATGTGAACGTTGAAATATTCTATTTAAAAATCAAGCGGAAATGCACATTACAAACGGAAGTTTGACAGGATTTTATTGAAATTCGAGGGCTAACGGAGAACAGAAGAAATGCACGGGAACGGAGCGAATACATTGGTTGAAATAATTCTCGCGTGCGTATACAGGAACGGGAGAACGAGTTTCAATAAGCACGGTACGCGAACGTCACGAAATTGCACGTCAGTTTTTGCGGCTAAGCGACTGCAAACTTTCCCATAAGGCACGTAGGTAAATAGGGCTCCGCCGACGGACCTCCTCGCGGCAGAGTTACTAAGAATCCAACTCTATTATTATGAACATAATTGTCTGATTATACGTCTCCGATCTGGCACGGCTCTATAACGTAATTCTGTAGCGCTTCGCGAAGGCACGTGCTCGTCAAATTCTCGCCACAACTCCAAATATGCTCCTAAACATCGCCTCGTTGCAAGAATTCTTATGGATTTTAATAAATTTCAAATGCTTCTAAATTTTTTAAAAGTATGAACAGATGTTACAATCTATATTCGTTGGGCGTTAATAAATGTCGGTAAATTTTACGTGAATTAAATATTTTGCCAAAAGTAACACAGACGTTCAATGTGCTATATAGTGCACGGTAAAAATTGCTCGTGAATAATTGATACATTGCACGGTACCATTAATACATCAAAGAGCAACGATAAACGATGGATAATTGTTAGTCTCTACTTAGAGCATGGTAAAAACTTAAACCGCTAAATGCAAATATTGCATAACGCGCAGACAGACGCGAAACGTTACTCGTGTCTTCGCGAGGATGTTGTTTCCTGCATTTGAAAAAAAAACTCTATTTAAAAGCCCTATTACCATTTCAAATGAGAAGGCGGAAACGGATACCATTCGTTATATATAGGCAAAACGTAAAGGAGGGCTGCAGCTGGAATCGGTAAATATAAATGTAGAAAGAAACTTCGAGTGGGTATGGATTCTCAGAGCGCGGTTAGAGGGTCCCTACAATGAGCAGACTTTAATATTTTAGATTTTAGGTGGTCATTCTTACATCCCCAAAAGAAAATTACTCCTCTCAAGTTATTCAAAATGATTGAAATGGTTCAAAATAATTCGATAAGATCATTTTTTCCAAAAATGAGCAGACTTACTTTAATATTTTGGGGGGTCATTCTCAAACCCCCAAAAGAAAATTTCCCCCCTAACCCAGACCTAACCCAGACCTAACCTAACCGTATAAGATGTAAAAAAGCTATTTAATAATAGAGAAATTTTCATATATCCAGTGAAAATTATCAATAAATAAATATAATTTTTAATTACGATAGGATCATTTTTCCCAAGAATGATCAGACTCACTTTAATATTTTAGGGGGTTATTCTTTAACTCTCAAAAGAAAATTTCCCCCCTCAAGTCACTCGAAATGAATTAAAATGGCTCAAAAGAATTCGATCGGATCATTTTTCCCAAGAATGAGCTAATATTAGGGGGTCATTCCTATTCCCATTCCTATTCCTCATATTAATATTTTAGGGGGTCATTCCTAAACCCCCAAAAGAAAATTTCCCCTCTCAAAAGTCACTCGAAAGGATTAAAATGGCGCAAAAGAATTGGATCGGATCATTTCGTTTACTAAAACAATCCGCGGGGCTTAATTGTTTGGTTTGGTATCGCGCGAACGCGATGATACAATCCCGGCGAAATGTATTTAGATGCATCGTAAACAGTAACCAGGGGTTGCAGAAACGGTTTCGCGAGTTTTGAGTACGCGGACAGGTCCAACAGAGCGCGAGAGGATAAGCGAGAGGAAAGCTCTCGAGCGTCAAAAATCGTGTCGTCTTTGTTCAAACACACCGCGGCGCGCGGCATCGCGTTTTCCCTTAACATTCGTTACTAAAATACACACGGCGCCACTTTCCCGTTTCGTTTTTCTCGTTTCACGTTCGCCCGCCACGGACAAAGAAACTTCGCCAGTGATTCTCAATTCTTTTTTTTTTTTATTTCGTTTCTCTTTCCGTTTTCGAGGCGGAATCGCTCTTATGCACGGAGAAGGAAAAGCATCTGCCCGTTGGGACGCGTAGTTTGCGTCAGTGATCCTTGATACGCTCTTGTAAACCGATCTTGGTGATTTTTTTTTCCTCTCTGTGACGTTGTACGCGTAAAACGTTCATTAGAATTCAGAAAAATGATCGCGGAGCGATAATCTGTTATCTGAGAAAGTTCGAGCACACGTAACGAGCGTTTGCCTTCGCGGCGAATGGAATATAGACAGATAACAGCACGGCGAAGGTTAGTTGCATAAAAACGAGCACGGTTAACGCGGTTACTTCACTCTGAAGTAACGCTGCTACGGCCATCATGCGGTTTCATAAATATAAACTTTATATGACCGGTTAATTAATCGAGGGAAAAAATTGCGCGCGAAATCTCGCACGCGATATGGAACTACGCGCATAATCGCACATTCGCACAGGATTCGTCGTTTACTACCGTGGAAAAATTAAATTGTTTGCCGGTTGGAAAACTAGTGCGACTTATCGAGGAATGGAAAAGGTACGACATCCTTGCTAAATATCCGAATGATATTACGATTGGAAACGGATATGCAATTTTGAAGACACGCTAGGAAATATTAATATCATTAAATCCAGAAGACGAATTATTGGAAGATTGAAAATTGTCATTTTACGAATATGAATTTCACCTGGTTAAATTTGGACCATCTTACCGACGAGGTATATTTCGGGACCAGTATAGATTCCGAGGCACGTCAATTATTATTAATTTGACAAGTGACGGAAGGGTGGAAGAGTGGAACGAAGACGTAATAAATCCGTTTACGCTCGAGTCATAAATACTGTCGCCTAATACGGTACAAAAATCTATAAGCGAGCTAAGAAGATTTAGTTTCCACTCGCGCTGGAATATTTATTCTGCGATCACTGATTTTTTTACTTTATGAACGAGTTTAATGCATCCTCTTATTTTTCAAAGTTTTTTTAAAACATTATTAGCAAGCGAAAAAGATAATCTGAAATAACAGAGGGGGTTCTCGATATGCTGGCAACGGTGGCATCGAAAAGCGCGAAATAAGCGATTATTCGTCGGTGTAAGTATCCTGTGTAAAGTAGAGCGAGATGAGTGCATTCGTCAGGATGGAAACGACCGAAAATTCCAGCCGAGAGGTTCGTTACCAAAATACACACAGCGTTGCCGTGCAATCTCGTTTTCTCAGTTCCTTCTTTCTTCCGAAGCCGAGGGAGAGCGACTTTAAACCCAGATTTAATTATTCCCAACGAGGACGAACGCCACAGGCAGACGCGTCTCGAAACCGTACGATCGCTCGTTTCCCAGTTTTCCCCGCTGGATTACGTATTTATTTCCCAACTGTCCCCTCGATCCTCCAGGAAAATTACCGACGCGCGAATCTTCAGAAATAATTGCCGATACGACGCAACGACGGTTAAAAACATTCGACTATCGGCCAACCCCTCGACGCTTATCTGCTCTAATTCGCTTTTCTACGGAAACACTGTTACTTTCAACGGAATCGATAAGTCAACCGGAATGGATCGGTTTCGTTCGAGCCGAGAATCGCATTATACAATGGAAACTGATCGATCGTGTTCACGCTGGCACTGGAGCGTTATACTGTGGACGAAAAAAACCCAGAAATCTCCAAATTTTAATCGTATAATACCTTGCTAGTAATATTATTGACCTCATTTATCTTCGAAATATCCAACACGTGGACTAACCACGATAAAAAGGTATCTGCGTGCAAACTCTCGCGTGGAAGACACCGGAAGTGGAAGCTCTCGAACGAGTCGTACTTGAAATCGCAGGTCTCGACGAATTCTTTACACGGTCACACTCTTTTGACGAAATTAAAGGTCACCAATCAACGCTAAAATTGATCACTAATATTTTTGATACGCTCGAAAAATATTTTAAGTAATTTTTTGATTCCTCAAAAACTGCGATTTCTTTCGTCAAACGTAATCGTCGATCGATGAATTAAGACAACGTGCAGCAGAATTTATTCGAATACGGTTTGAACCATACTCGAGCGTTAATTAGTTCCATTCGGAGCACTCGAGAAAAATTCATTAGGCTGCCCTAACGAGATACGGGCCCGTCTTTTCACAGTCCGATCCGCGGGAAGTTTTTAAGGATGGCAGCAGAAGAACATGGCCGGTTACTTAGCCTAAGTGGCGAGTACGAGCACGTTAGGCCGGTGTTATCAGATGCCAGGCCACGTGGCCGTAACACGCACCCCGTTTTACCACGTGTTCGTGAGATGCCTACGTTTCTCTCGCGAACGGTGTGTGCCGGTGCCAACTTACTTTCACGACATCTATTACAAATGGATGCATATAAATCGCCCAGCATGGTTTCATAGTTCTGTTCGGGAAACGCGCCGGATCTAGGCTGGAATAGTTCGCTCGAATATTACTTATACCCGCGGCATATGAATTTTAACGAGTAACATCGTACACAAGGAGAACCGGTTAAGTACTGAATCAACCGATTTCTATAAAAAAATCACAATCGAATCAAGAAAATTGACTTCAAACTTAAATTTCATTTACGAATCTTTCGACCGAAATGAGATGGTGCCCTTAAAAAAATAAACACCCTGTACTTCGACTCGTAGGGTTTGTTCAATGTTTCCTGAAGAGAATCGTGGTACTTGACGACCGAAACGTTGCTGGTTAACACTAGATTGCCCAAGGAAGTCATTTTGACTGCTTTTTAATTTCAAATAATGACACAATTTCTTAAAATTTTGTGACTTTTTGTACAACATATAAATGCATTTATTAATAATTGTAATTACCTACCCCCTCCTTCATTTCCGGTATATATGTGTTATACCTATATTGCCCAAAAGCAGTAATTTTGACTGCTTGGAAAATTTTAAATAATCAAATGACTCTTATTATTGAAGGAAATTTCTTATATAACCAGTTCTGTTCTGTATTGAAATAACAGTTTTCATTTTTTTTTTCAATTACCAATACATGTTAAATTGTCGATTTGGGCGTACACTTGACAAGTTGCAGTTTCTTAATAAGCTAAAGTAGTATGTACTTGTTATTCGAATCTTTATGCAATGATACTTGTTCCAACAAGTTGTTTATTTTATTTCTTTTGCGCCCTAAATTCATAATATTAAAAATTAATTTTAAACAAATTTCTTTGCACATTAGTGATTCTTTCGCAATGCAGTCATTTTAACTGCTTTTGGGCAATATAGGTATACCGGAAATGAAGGAGGGGGGAGGTGTAACTACAATTATTAATAAACGCATTTATATGTTGTAGAAAAAGTCATACTAAGTATACTAAGTTTCAGTCTTTCTAGTGTTAAATAAAGTGCACGGTTATCGGTGGCTCGTTAACAATGCTCGAAGTAATCTTTTAAAGCGAGTGCCGGCGTCGCGCGCATGCGCGGCTGTGATCGTCGGATAATTTGCTGCTTACGAAAGTGTATTTATCGAATATGCTCGTCGCGAGGAATTCGATTTATTCGCTGGTCGCGGGGCGCGCTCGCGCGAACCGACTGGAAATCTTTGTCCTCCATTTGGAACGGGCGCATAACTGATTTCTTTGGTCGCGAGCGAATAACGTTCGCACAGGAGTCACTGACTCCCAGATGTAACGTCGCGACGACTAATTTTAACTTCCTCGGTGGCTAAATGAATAAAAACAGACCGATCGTGATGCGTTTCGACCGAAATAAAAGCGATTTTTTTACAACAGTTACCGTACGAATCCGCACGATACACGCGCGCGCGTTTTCGCGGCAGAATTTCTATCGCAAGGCGAACGTGGAAGGAGTGACCCAGTACACGTTATAGTTATTAATATATTACGAATACAAAACTATCAATTTCATTTTTCCCTTTTAAATAAATTCTTTTGGAATATTAAACATAATACGATAACTTGGTGCTTGATTAAATTAGAAATATTCTTTGATTATAATGCGAATTAAATTCAATCACCGGTAACAATTTCGCAACGCGGATTACGTGTATTTGCTGGGGGAAAAAATGCGAGTATTTACGATCAACGCGGCAAATTACCTGCGACATAACAACGTCACCTGCATTTGCGTTTAATAGTGGTGGTGTATTAAGCAATAAAGGTCACGCAGGGGCTCTCGAGAACGATTCGTCGCAATCAACGTGCCACATTATCCCTTATCTCCAACCCGGGTTGTTGTTGCTCGTTATCCAGAGCGTAACGCAACTTTGTTAGCGTTTCGAATTTTCTCTGGTTTTCGTTGTCGCGCCACCTACGTGCAAAGTTTAAAACCGCTGGAGATTGGGACAACAGCTCCCTCTGGCATAATAATAACAGGAAACCATAGATGGTAGTTACTAGATACAAACTATACGAGAAAAGATAAAAAAATTGTATGTTGAATATCTTCGTAAATAATAAGCATTGAGAAAAAAGCTCGGTTATGCGTTTGCTTATTTTTGTTTTCGAATTATTACGCGTTGGGATAGAAAATGTACTCGTCGCATGGTTTCTCTCACGAGGCAGGACCGTGTACAGTCTGCAACCCGGAAAACGTTAGGCGATTCGCCATTGGACCTTTTTTCGTGTTGCAACGCTCGACCTGCACGCTCTCCACAGCTCCGTCGAGAAAATATACACGGTGAGTAACGCAATCTGATCGGGTTATGTCCCTTTTACGGTCGACAATAGAAAAAGGTGGCGGACGAAGAAGTTGAACAGTTTAATAATGTCTATGACATTACGTTTCTCGCAGGTGCAACTTCGTCCTTTAAAAGGAAAGTGCAAGTGCACTTTGCAGGTGCAAAGTGCACCTGCGATAAAAGTAATGCCATAGGTAGTTTGGCATTATTAAACTGTTCAACTTTTTTACCCTCTATTACGTTTCCTATTATGAACCGTAAAGGAGTTATGACTCGATCAGACCGCGTGACTGGCAACTACATTTGCGCACTTTGTCTCTGAATCACAGTTCAAAACAGACCGTACGCGTTACGATTTCCCGTGCAAGAAACGTTGCAAGAAGTATCGACGACGATCGTGTAACTTACGCACGAGAGCCATTCGATCGGCCAAGAGACAAACTGGCTAAAATAACGGGGCTAAAAATATTGCATTTACATACGTTTAAGTCTGCTTAATGTCGTTTACGTTTAGCTAGTCGCTTGCAATAACCTCTGGGGAATCTCTTGCAATGTGCTAGCAACAGTGTGCTAAAATTACAGATCGGATAAAAGGTTGGGTGTAAGATGCAAAAGTCAATCTCGATTTAACTGAAATTCTTGTACCTTTATGTTACAGGTACGAGAATTGTTTGTCGAATTCATCCTCATGAAAAATGTTTCGAACGCGTTTATCTCTGAACGTGCCCTTCGTTGAGTTTTCTCTTATTCCTCCAAATTCCTCGTGTTTGTTGTTGACCAGTGTCGCCGATAATTTATTCGAAACCGTCGACAATTATCGAGGCCGGGGCGAGCGTCGATAGTTTTTCACCTCCGGGTAGAGAAGCAGCCACCGAATGCGACGGTTCGTCGGATCGAACGGCGTGCTGGTCCGATTCGACGGGCCAAACAGCACCGCGATTCGAGCGAGCCGAGGAAAGCCGAGACGCGGCGAGCGTACCCGAGGCGGGCAAACGCGGGAGAAGGAAGACTCGTTCCCCCAGGGCCGAACACCGAACACGGACGAAACGACAAGCAACGAAGGAACTATGGTCGTGGACTCGCAGGTCCGCGGGTCGTGTCTTTCCTCGTCGGTGTATTGAACTTGGTCCGGGGGGTCATTCAACTCCGCGGAGTGCCGTGCCGTCCCTGGTGACGTCACGTGACTCGCCGTCTCCGCTGTTGCCGAAGCGCGGAGGCAGGCGATGACGTGTCGCGGCCCCATTGGTCGGAACCTCGCCCCGCTACCCAATGACGTCACAGCTCGCGGAGGCGCGGACCCGTACAGGGCGCTGCCACCGCGAGTCACGACGTCGCTGGTCACGACGTCACGAGTACCAATGTCGATAAACTCGATGTGTTCCGCGCAGTATGCATAAACACGTGTGTGTTCTATCCACGAACAATAGGAACGCTCCGATAACGTATCGTTCTTTCCTTTTCATCGAATCTCTTTCAGAATACGATGGTCTAGGTTTCGGTGACTGATTAAACTGACGTCGCGTAGCAGATTTTTCCTTCCGATTCGGGGAGAGCGATAACGTCGTCGGGTCGGCCGACACGTCGCGTCTTGTTTACGATTTCCGCGTTGTTTATTCCGTAGCTTGCAACGGAGGCGCACCGTTACGAGGGAAATTGATTCACCGAACGACGCTCACGTGCGCTTAAAAATAGTCGCACGTGTGCGTCGATACGCTCGCGAACAGACACGCGTTCGTCGTTTCGAATTTTACGCTGTTACAGTAAGTCCTTCGCTTGCACGGTTAGGAGGGGATTCCCATTGGAATTACGATTATTTTTTAGTAACTATTTCGAGCGTGACTATTGTTCCAACCAGAAAAAATTATAGTCGAGCATGTATTGATAAAAAATCTAATTTTTTTAACATTCCTAATGCGAATTCCATTTTAATTCACTCTGGAATATTTAAGAGCATAAACGGGGGCGGAAATGCGTATCTACGATTTGCGTAACTCAAGGTCAGGCTGTAATTAGAAATAGAACGATGCAAGAGGCGAAGTATTGTCCCGCGAACTGAACGTGGCACCAGCAACCTTGATTACTTCCGTTCCGATAAACCATGCGACCTACAAACACTATGAAACCCCAATTCGAAGTACACGACACAGTTGGAAAAGCTGTAATCATCGATGCTAAAGAAAAAATTATAGAAAATATATAAAAAATGTTATCCCACATCTTGGACGTGTTTTTGCTTCGAATTCAAGATTCTGTGCACAGGGTACCGAGAATCGGAAGGTTACGGACCAGTTTTCTTCCCGATATAATAGTCCAGTCCTAGTCCAGGGGCGTTCGAACAATGGCGTACCGCGGATCTTTCGTCGGTTTCACCAAGACCACGAGGGAGAGAACTCGTTTCGCGACGATTATGAATGCCGCACCTGCCACGCGTGGTACGCTACCTCCTCACGCAACGGTCCGGCTATAAATAATGATTGCGAATTAATTTTAGCGATGTAACGCGCGGAGGAGGAGACAGAAGACGAAGAAGAAGAAGAAGAAGGAGAAGGATCGCTGCTGAAACAACGGTCGAAGAGAAAGCAGGAAGAGACGGAAACGGAGAAATAAAGGACGACGGAGGAGAGGGGTGAAAGGAGAAAGGGGGCGTAGGGAATCCGCTAGCAAGACGAGGTGTGCTTCCTCGAGGAACTCTCATGCCCGAACGGACCAGAGGGTTAACGTTTGGTGGGTTGGTTAACTGTCCGGTTAGATGGCCGAGTGGCTTGGCTCTGGGTATACTCTTGGCCGGTTCGTTCGTCGGGTTAGCTGGCTCGCTGGTTGCTTGTTCGCTGCCAGAGTTTGTTGACTCTCGGTTTCAGCACGCCGGCTGACCATGACCTCGCCGAACGATCCGCGAAGTAATACCGAGACGACTCCCTGCCGCCCGCTGTCGACGTCGTTGTCCTCGTTGTCCCACCGGGCTGCTACGGTAACGCTTGCATATACGCCGAGTGTGTATTCCACCTGACGCTTTCTCGGTGACCGGGGTTACCCGGCTCCCTCGAAACCCGCTCCCCGAGGAATTCGATTTTCGCGCAAATATCCGACGATGCAGGGAGCACGTTTCCTGCTGTACAGGCTGGTCCACGCAATTGCTTCAAGTCATAACTCCGTTATTATTGCATTTACGAAAAAATGCCAAAGGAGAAAGATAAATGGTTCGAAGTGCACTACATCTGTAGGCCTTTAAATTTTTTTTAGGTGCAGCGGTGCATGTGCAATTAACAATTGCATCGTTTCTTTAAATAGAAATGCATATTTTTTTTTACACAGAGAGATTCTTTTGTTCATTCTACGTAAAAAATGATTAGGGTATCATGGCCAAAAATTTATTAGATCTCGAGATATTTTCAAAAAATCTCTTTAACTCATAAATTATGTTTCCGAAGTGTTTTAAAGATATGTAAAATAAATTCAGTATTGTTTTTTTCAATTATGTTGAATGGACTTGGACACCTTCAAATTTTATAACGAATCTGGTTGTTAATTTTGAAAGTGGCCTAACTCCATTCTTGATAAGAAAACGCATAATATTCACTTAATAATTGCCACTATTTTAATAGGAACTATAAATTTAACACCCTTGGATACACTTAGGCAGTATGACTCATTAGTATCCTATACTAATATCCTTAAATATCTCGATTTGAAGATAAATGGACTTAGGCCAGTTTCAAAATAAACGGCTCATATTGTCTTAATTTGTTTTTTATTCCACCACCTATTTCCAATAAGCTTGTTTTCAAAGCCATTGCCGGATAAAAATAGAACGAATCTCCGTCGACGAAACTATCTTTTTCGTAGTTGCTTTTGTCAGAAATGAATTTCAAAGATGAATCGTGGGATCAGTGATTCGAAATTAAGCAGGTAAATCGGACTCGAGCGCGAAACACGAAATTGCAGACAACAATTTGCGCGACTGATTTCGCGCGCGCCGAAATTACGTGTATGAGTTATCGGACCATAACGCACCTCATTAGGATGCAATCCAATTTCAGGCGGCGTAATGAGAAAAGTCGAAACGACGATAAATGTTCAGCGGACGGTGTTAGATCTATATTTGTTCGATGAAAGAACAGTAAATAAAATTTTAAAAGGAACAGAATCGTTTGGTGCAAAATATTCCAAGACTTTTGGCTACTAGCTGATACCTGGACCAACAAATGTTTCTTTTCAATTGATTTCAATATCACGTAAATTTAAATAAAAATTATACATAAAAATAATTTGTCATGTTTAGAAATTCTCAACGAGCGCAGACTCTCGTTAAAAGACCTGCATGATTCACGGGAACATTATGAAAGTCTTGCGCGGATAATCAGCAAAATCGTACACAAGATACGACGCAGCGATTTCGACGTATCTGTGTGTTCGATCGAATCGGTTACGGCTGCTTGGCTCTCTCGACACAAAAACGACTGCAACTAGGAAACAAAGCGAAACAAGATAAACGTTTATACGAACTATTTCGTTACTCTTGCGCGATGATGAAGCTATGCTGCGTGCGAGACTCTAGCAACTTTCCAACGTGCCATAATCTTTTAACGACGGCGGTCATCGACAATTTCCAAACAGACGTGCGTTAAAAATTTTGACGAATTTCAAATCAGCTACCGATAGATCTCGATCTGTTGGCGGTTAGGTTTGCAACTATGGGGTAGTAAGGGAAGTTGAGTGAATGGGAAGGAGGATGTCGTACGCGTGGTGATTAATTGCGGGTGAAGGAATCTCTGGTACGTCGCGTTCAAGTTCGCGAAACGAGAGAAAGAAAGGGAGTAAAAGGGATCGATGATCGTCGGGCTTGCGTGGAAAAAATATTAATCTCGGTAAGCGTATCTGGGCCAGGGAGTATCGATCGTACGATTTGGGTCAGAGCTTGCATGCACCTTACGGTGCACGTACGCGGCAGGGTGCAGTCCGAGTGCAGGCCGTATCGTTCGAGCGACGACGTGCACACGTGTGCGCTCACGGGCCTCGTGAAAACTCTCACGCGCAAGGTGCCTACCTGGAAACTTACTACCGATCCGATAAGGGCGAATAAATGCGTACCGCCGACTGCTAAGGGACTACTTCCTTAGTTTAATTCCCCCCGTGGCTCGAATGCACGGCCAAAGGGGGAAGATAAGTATTCAAATTAATTGACCCTTGTCGTCTCTGAATTTTATGCCCGCACATTAGTTCCTTTCGATTTCGTTAAACGTTTATGGAACACTGAAACCGTGTTATACCGTATCCGCTTCTTCTATGCGTGACTTCGGCCTCCTGTGTTCCAACGAAACATTCGTATAATAAATAACAAACAGTACCAATTAATTATTATATTAATTCTACTATTGATAAAGAGAAAATTTGATATTTATCAGCTTTGTTATTATTTTTTTTAGCGATGAAACATGTTCCCTAAACAGTGTCATCCCGACATCCGATAACTGTACGCCTGCGAGTCGCCAGCCATCGTTCAGCGACCATGAGGATGCGTGGCTTGTGTCAAGGATCTATTCAGCCCTTGACCCAGCCATAAACCTTCAGAAAGCGAAATAGCGTCGAACTAACTGCCTTCGAACCATCCGCACAATGCGTAATTTCTTGGGTTTTTACGAGCAATCCTTGCACGGTAGTTTATTCTTAGTTATACCACTTTATGTATAACGACAAAATTATGAAAAAAAATCTTGAAAATTAATGAAGCTAAATGTCGAAGATATTGAGCTCACGGTTAAAGTAAATGTACAACTAGCTAATTAAGTACTATTTTCTGAAGGTACAAATAATTGATATATGTATACAAAATTCTGTTGCACGTCCTATTTAACCGTTACAATGTAATTAACTGTGACATTGCTAACAATATTTTATAACACATATAAAATTAGCTATGATATTTCAAAATACATATGTGGAAGACGATGCAGTAATTTCGTAATAATTATTCTCTGAGAAATGATATAAAATTTTATATAATACGTACATTAGACTAAAAACGTCGTCACGATGAAAAATAAATGACTATGATAATTGCCCATAAAACCAAAGAAATTAATCCTACCTATATATGTAGATTTACACGGAATAAAACTATCAAAACTATGTATTTCGTACTTAATTTATCCTCGGTACATTGATGATAACAAGTACGTACTTATCTATTCGCGTAGTGAAAGAGTCTTATCTTAACCTAAAAATGATGTTTAGAATCACGTGAAAATTGAGACCGTAAGCGGACGAGCATTTTCCTATTTCGGTAATAAGAATCGATTGTTCGAAACGCGCTTTGGTTAGGCTACGCGAGCAATGGACGTCGGTACAGCAGCCGGGACATTTGTCCGCCATGGCAGAGTGCCGTTGAGTCACGTGCAACGCATAGAGATGCGTTACAGACGATCGATTTTACTGCCTCTCCTTCAACACACGTGTTCAGCCATGTACAGCCACACGTCGAATTAAAAATCGTAACAAAATCGTACCCTGTGGATACTTTGCGTGAAAATTTCGCAAAATTTATTGGTTATGAATAATACATGCACAGGAACATCAAATAATGCATCTTGCGAACGATGCAATTAAAATGATCGTTGGGGACTTTAGAAGCACTCGAGCGATGCAAATATGTTTTCAATCCCTTTTGCCTTTTTCGTCCCGGAACTACCAGTTGGGTTTATCAGTGAAGTTTTATCCGGGGAAGATAACGTTTTGAACGGGAATAGCTACATGTACATTTCCTATATACGGAATAACTGGTCAAACGGACCCTATAGCCACCTAGTGGCGGATATTTAAAATACTTTTCAATCACGTTAGACACGAAAGACTTTCGTCAAGTGTCAGTTACGATTTGTAACGGTGCATAATTGCATAGCAGATAAAATCTTGTAGTCGGTTAGTTAATTGGCATAAGGTAAAAATTAAAAAGCTAAAGTAGTGTAAAAATTATAGGTTATGTATTACGCGCGACTAAATACGTTACTCTCGCTTTCGCGACCAACGATGGGTCGACGTATTCTAATTTACGAATGAGTTTATCAATGAAACGCGAAGGGAAGTTGGTTCGTGGACTAACCTAACGTTTTTATTCGCCGCTCGTGAATAAAATTTGCCCGGCACTGTCGTCAGCGCGTACGAAACAAGAGGGTCGATATCGTAAAATAGTAGCGGGTATAGAGTCGACGAGTGCATAATACCGTGGGCGCTATAAATATTGCAGACACCGATACAATAGACAATACGCGAACCGTGCACGTACGAGAGATTACAAACTGACGAGTCACGCGTCATGTGAATCACCCTTAGGGAGATTCGTCTCCATTCAACGCTTGGAGGGTGCAGGGAGTGAAAAAGTTGCCGTAAAAAGGTTCGCCGGCCGAAGGAAGGGGTTGCTGCAAGCTCCCTTTCAATCGAAAATCGTCGAAATAGGGAATACTCGAAAAATTTCAATCCCGATCTACCTCCGGGTAAACCTAACCTAACCCTGTTGTTTTCACGAAACTGTACGAGCCGAAATAAAATGTAAATTACGTCGCGTTTGGTCTTATTATTACAATTTTATTGTTATCTAACCCAGACTATTATCTAACCCGTTAGGTTTCGATTATGCTTCCAAGAGCTGCCTCCGGTAAACCTAACCTAACCCTGTTGTTTTCCACGGAACTGTACGAGCCGAAATAAAATGTAAATTACGTCGCGTTTGGTCTTATTATTACAATTTTATTGTTATCTAAACCAGACCTAACCCGTTAGGTTTCGTTTATGCTTCCAAGAGCTGCTATCATTTTCCCACGCACTCGTACGAGGTTCGAGCGTAATCTGTTAAAAGTTCTATTTATAAGCGTTGCTTTTGTTTTTTCAAAGTACACTTGTATGCAATTCGAACATATCCCGCCAGGGTTTTGATATCAGTGGCGATACGGCTTCGATCCTATCGATACGTGTGACTAGGAAACAAAGAAAATAACTTCACGGTACAGAAACGATAATATTCATTTCACCGTCGATACTTCAGCGAGTAGCGTGTCACGAACCATTTTCTCTTTGTAATTTCTGTTATCGACGAACCGTAGCTCTATTCGTATAATTATCACGATCGCAGCGCGATGCCGTACGCTACAATAAACTAACCTATCACGCGAATGCAATTAATATAACAATTTCTTTCAGTTTTGTGATTACGAAAAAAAAAAATGAACAAATGTTCCAACGTGCAATCGATCTAAATACTGATGTTTCCCGCGAACCGTTAGATCGATGCTTTCTTCGTCCCGTGTTAAATTTGCCACGTGCGACGTAAAAAATTATTTTGCATACAACTCTGGTTCCCAAGGGGGTCGCAGAGTTTTCTAAGGGGGGCACGATAAGCTTTCATACCGAATTAAACTACGCCCGATTATACTATAATTATTTATATTGTTTTGAGCCAAAGATCCCTCCAACGTGATTCGTAATACAATTTTTGTCACGTTACAACGACAAAATGCAAGACTGCCAACTGTATAGCAGTATCGAGCGACCCGTTCCAGTTTCTTCAGTTGTTGAACACGACTTCGTGGTTTCATTTACTGTTGCATTTCTACGGTAAACGGAAAGAAAGAAAAAAAAAAGAGAAAATAAACGCGAGAAAGAAAAATGCACAACAGCCTGAAAAATGTACTTGCACTTCTACGGAAATTTGTAATTTTCTTCTATTTGGAAAATATAAATATTTACAGCGTATATAATTTTATAATTCATTTGCTCGCGATGCACGAGATAAAAATAAATATTTCAAGTAAATGTAGATCACGGAATATTTTAATTTCCACAGGTATGAACTCATTAATGCCGACGAAGCAAAAGATATACACGCCTGTCGTTTTATTCGAATGGTTCGTATCAAATAATTGCTGTTACGTACTTTCTACTATGCACACCTGAACGAACGCTTTGTAATCCAATATATCCAAGGAAACCGCCTCTCGCATCCGCAAAGAGACGATTTTCCATTCAATTTCATCCACTGAATAAGTCTGCGGTTTATCGACCAAGATAAAGACGAAAGGCATTCTACCTTTCACGTCACCGTCGTCTAATTGTCCTTTACTTCTAGACAACGACACAAAGAAACAACACCACAATCAACATCCCCGCCATTGTTGCGTCGATATCGATTCATTATCTAACGTTCGTCGAGGAAAAAACGAACGATACAATCGATAATACGCGAAACAAGTTTATTAATATCTGGAACGTTAAATCACTAGCATCGCTTTAAGAAAATGATCTAGTTACTTTGACGCTTCGCGGTTACCGGCCGATTACGCATAACCTATACAATATACAAGATTCTTACTGAACGTACCTATCACTGAATATTCAGTCCCACGTGATGGAATAACAAAACACGCTTTGAGAAATGGTAGCTTGGGGGAGGGGGATCCTAAAGACGTAAATCGAAGAAATTGATAACGGTTACGTGGTATCGTGGTTGTATAGAATGCCGAAAGATCGAAAGGGAGTTCTCTGCGAGGTTTGTTCCACGGAAATCTTGCTCCATCCAAGTTAAGGAGGGTTGAACAGGAAATCGATATTCCCATTCCTGACCGTCTATAAAGCCGATTGTCTGACAGGAAACGTCAAGTCAACAGTAACAATATCTGTCACGTATTTACGTCGAATCGCGTAGCCAGATAAATACAACGTCGAATAAATTATTAATTGTTTTGCGAAGAAAATTGCATCATGGTCGACACGATAACAGAGTATCATTAAAACCAAACAAAAGAATTATACAAACAAATCGATAACATATTCCAGGGATATTTTTGTTTTAACGAAATTTAACAAAGCTCTTGTTCCAACGTTACAAATGATATTGTTAGAATATGACGACCGAACGTTTGACCTGGTCACTGGACACGATGCTAATCGAGAATAACGAACATAACCGCGTTAAGTGATATTTGGCGATACTATGGGACTAGGACTATTTCAAAGTACCTAATAAATAATGAATAGAAACGTTCCGATTTCTGAAATCGCGATGTCTAAATATTATATTATTCGCGCGCGATCGCACGTAACGAAATTCGATGCACATCTGTACATCACTGACGTTGATTAAGGTTAAATTAGATTTACCGAACAGCTTTATTAAGGCGGTCATGGCGCGTTATAATCGATACTGTCACTGAAATAATTTGAACCACGAATATCTGTAAAAGCATCTTCAAAATTTCATAGCTACTGTTAAATATAAATATGCAGCTCGATGATAATAATAGGATTTCTGTTTATATTTTCCAACTTCTACTTGTGAAATATACGTGGTAATCCTAATATGTATCCTAATATGTAAGGAAAAAACCCTTAGAAAGCAGCAATAATTCATATCTGCCAAGCTTCGGGATATTATGAACAAAGTAACCTATTATCGTAGTTAGAACCGCAATATTTGTGTGAGAAATCTAAATTACCGTTTCAGTCTCGAAAACAGATGCGTATTTGGCCTATTATCCCCCTCTACCACCTCATTCTCCCTAGTCGCCCATGCCTCGACGGCAGCTGGGCACGTAGGCACTTTTCGTTATTTCGACATGGAAAAAACAGTGACATCTGTCGTCGAGTTTAGTACTAACGGCGGATTCAAACGGGAACGACTCCCATTGGTGATCTGGTTTACCAACATTTTGCATAGTCTGCCTTACCGATGGTAAGGGACGAAATAACATTACCAGCAGGATTTTGCGCGAAATTAAAAAAATAGAGGATACGGAACGAGAACGATGAACTCTATGTGTACACCGTCCATGGGGCCGACGCCCCCTTCTCAAGGTGAACTACTCTCATGAGAGATTACATTTTTCTGCAGAGACATTTTCATCTGCACCGCTTTGCTTTTGTTCTTTCAAAGTACAAGTACAACAAATACCTCGGATTCGATTTTATCAATAAGTAAGTTATTTTAATACGGGTGTACTTGAGCTAATCCGAATCGGTTGTAAGCTTAATCTACTTTGATTTAACATTTTAAATCGAACAATACGAAACATCTTGTATCGTTTAAATTAAAACTAGTACACAAACGTCAATTTTATAATTACACATTCAAAATTAAACATGAATATGTATCACCATGTATAAATATAAAAATAATAATAATGCATGCAAATTAGTAGAACAGAAATTTTATAAAACAATTTACAGTTAAATAAAATAATTTTGTCTTAACGACTTACCATTGGAAAGCATTGAAGTGATAATAAACAAGTCCTTGTCCATATAAAAAGGAGGCATCTTTCCAATAATCCCCTTTGAGAGAATAAAATTTCTGATAGGCTGACATAGCTGAAAAAATAAAAAGAAATACTTACGACGGTTAAAGTTACCGAAAGGAAGATAACAAAACATCGGTATAAATAATTAATTACCTTTACTATAATCTTCTAAAAGTAAATGGAAATGTCCCAGCTTGCAATATGTTTTAGGATCAATACTGATTCCTTTGTCTTCGTCATCGTCCTTTAACTCATCAGGATTCATTTTTGTACTATCTGCTTTTCTACGTTGTTTTTCAGCTTGTGCTTGAACTAACATCCTTTCTAAATATTTAATTGCACGGACAACTAAAGCTTTCTTCTTTGTTTGCTCCGGTGAATTTAATTTCAGAAATCCAAACTGCCGACTACAGATAGATTCAGAAAAAAAAAAAACACAATGATCAGTAAGATTTGCATGCAAGTACAAATGACAATACGCAGAGAAAACTACGTTTAAATCTGATTACTCGATAATCGTAGTATATTTCACGCGAAATACACACGAGTTACAATTTATAATCGTTAAATAAACTTTCACCGCGACGACTTTAGTTTTTTGAAACGAAAACTGATTTTTAAACCTATGGACGGCGAAAGCACGACATATATTAACCGAATGTAGTACGATCAGACATATGAAAAGGATGTCAGTAGGTTGCACGCACGTCTAAATAAACCGATCGAATTGCGCGCCTCTTCTGTCAAATAACTTTTTAGGTTATACTTGAAAAAAGTATACGGGGAAACGTAATGAACGGTGAAACGACTAAGAAATTGCCATTGATTTTGTTATTGCAGGCTTTGTTTACTTCAAAATCACCTGTCTAGCTCTGATAGTATCTGTAATTCTTGAGGAGTCAAGTTGATATCGTCAGTCTCCTGGGCCATTTTCACACACGGTAAATATACTCATTAAAACTAGAAAGGACACATGTTTACGCGTAGAACAGGCCGCTTTACGCGAATATACGAGATTATTTTCAATTCGCACCCTCGACACCCCGTCACCTCATCGGGACGATAAGTTTTTGAAAGCGGCGATCAGGTTAAACCAGGATGACGAATCACGCGACGGAAGACCATTACCGTAGTTCACATCGACTTGTAATTCCGGTACTAGAGAACATTGCTCCTTGTAACGTCCCAAAATGGCGCGAAAAATTGAACACTTCGTCCGCCTTTAAGTCGTATTCAACAAATTTATTTAAACGAGGCCGTGAATACTCATGGCTTTCGCAACCAATACATTTAAATTTTCATTAAATATATTACTTTAACAATTCAATCGTGAATACAAGGCCAGGTTAAGGCTTTTGAGACCTGAAGGTGAGGAATGATTGGATACCCTTTTGAAAAGTGGATTACCCTTTTAAAAATAGATTCAATTCGTTAAAAAAATATTAACAATTCGAAAATAATTTTTTTGCCAAGTATTTGAAAAAATTAAGTTCCCTGATGGACGAGGCTCGAGGCTCGAGGCCCGGACTTTTCTTCAAAAATCTACTGTTAATTAAAATTGATCGAACTTCTTAAATTCATCGAATATATTTTTTTAAAACGAATATGATTAATTCGCGGAACGAAAAGCTCAATAATATTTTTACAGTTTTGCAATGGTCGCTAACATTTATTATGGTTTAGATAATTGTTCACTCATTTGGTGTGATATGTAAGCCTCAAACTGGAGTCAGATGAGCGTCGAAATGACGGACATTCTTCTTAAATGAGAAAAAGAAGATATATACGAACATGCGTCATTGCAACGCTTGTTTGACTCCGGTACTCCGACTTAATGGCTAGCAATAGTGCCACTTGAAATTATGTAGAATTACGTTTCAGGCTTATTTTCACTAGGAAAATCGCATCAATTCGTAGATAATATTTTCATGACAATACGATGAAAGATATAAGTTTTTAATTTACATCGCGATACGTATTCCCCATACTTTTGAAGCTCGACCAACGGGTTATTAGTATTGCAGTTGCCAGCCACTCGAGTTTAACAGAAGTTTTGAAATTTTTGTTATGCGGTACTCGTGCAATACATTTTAAGCGAAAACGCAGCAGGCAAATAAGATTCTCTTGTTACCACGTGATTTTTATTTATACGCGTTCTGTGTTTAATGCAGTATAACAATTATATGTATATGCATAGTTACTTCTTCAAACGGTAACGCAGTTATTTCGTTATAGGAACGTCTTCACGTTCTTCAAACTACGAACGAACGATCATTGTGAAATACCGGAGAGTTTGATCTGTCACATCGGTTTATCCGAACGAAATCGTTAGTTTCATTAAATACATCAGTGATTTAACGATTAGGTGAGATTTATTCGTGTAAATATTAATAAATATGAGATATTATATAATTTCTCGACACGCCTAAGCTTAATCATGCCTAAAGTGCACAAGAAAATCTTCAAGTCAGGAGCAACTAAATTTTTCAAACGGTAGACTTTCTTTTGTTTTCCCACTGTATTTCGATTTACGTTATTGCCTGCATGTATTTTATCCGATATGAAATACATCGATTCCGAAACATCAGTTTCATGTAAGAGAACATATATTATTGCAAATTTTTGGCAATGCTATCATCGATATATTTTCGTTCTGACAAATAGTCAAAGAATGACTTCCCAACACTTTGTTATTTAAAGCCATGAAAGCAGTGCTTCTATTTTATCGTTCGCGGGGCTAGTTACAAGATAGAATAACGTATACAAATTTAGAAGTTTGAAAACTTATGGACAAATAAGGTAATTCAGAATAATGTGTATAAATATAGAAGGCATAAAAATGAAAACAAAATATATAAACTAGCAAAGAAATTTTTTCCTATGCAATTTGTAATTGTGAAATTATATAAAAAACCATTAAAATTAATTATTAAAATTATTGTAAGATTAATCAGAAAATAATAATTTGGTTTCAGTGTAAAAATGAGTCTTCCTGTATCTAAGAAAAGCAAAGATGATGCAAACAAAGAAGAATGCAACATTGATATCTCGAAAGAAGCAAAAAGTATAATAGATCAAATTCTGGGAAATGTGAGCAAAAAATCAGCTACCAAACAGATTATTATTGGCACAACATCAGGATGGTAAGTGTCATGTACACATTTATGTTACTTGAAAATTTTTTAAATATTTTTAACACGTTGACTGCCACATCGCCATTGAATGAAATAATACCAGATTTTATTTTTCACACAGATACGACCTATGAGATATATTAGTTTATTTTTCCTGTAATATATTCAGTTTATTGATTTTTCAGATCATTTGTCATCGATTTTTATTCTTCTTTCAAATTACCACTTTTCATTATTTACATTCATTCGTTGGCAATCAAAAGTTACTCAGTTTTATATGAATATTTCATACAGGGTAACCGGCTTCGTGACAATGAAAGTTGGGAAAATTGCCGCATTTGCTGTGGGTGGTGGTATTATAATGTTGCAAATAGCAGCGCATCAAGGTTACATCAAAATCAATTGGGACAAGATTCAGAAAAAAGCTGAGAAGATTTCAGACAAGGTGGAGGAAAAAGTTACTGGCGAAGGACCAAAGTTTATGGACAAGGTAATTTCGTAATGTCACAGTACTTTTCATGTGTTTGCTATTGACGTTAATAACTGTAAATAAAATATTCATATTTTTACAGGTAGGATCATGGTGTCAAAACAATTCATTTGTGGCAGCAAGTTTCATTGGTGGTTTCATTATTGGTTTAGCATCGTAAATAAATAAAAAATGCCGATGTTTGAAAATACTACAAGCATATAGTGTATATTCTATACTTTTCACATTAATATTGTACGTTAGCTATTATTTTTATATTCCCCGACACGAAAGAATCAAACATATAATTTATTGATAATATTAGTAAGATTATTTAAATGCGAGGGATCATTTTTATTTCAGTTTTTTAATATATAAGTTTTTATGCGATATAAATAGTTGTGGCTTTTATGCTATGGAGGTATTTTCTAAAATACTTCTTAAAAAGATACATGTGCATTTAAAAGATTCTATACGTTTAGTCGTTAATTTCAGATGCGTGTGTATATGTGTATATAAATCTCTGCATTGATTCATTTAAGAAACTCATAGTATACCAAAAAAATAACGAAGCATTGTAAAAAGTTAGAACTTGCAATAAACAAAGTGGTTTGAATTTATTCTTACTTTCGTTTTTTATTTTGTAAAGTGTAAATTTCTATATGAGTTCTTTGTGTAAATATTTACGCTGTATTTATAAAAATATTTTCTAATTTTACGAGTAAATTTATATTAGTAACGGAACTTACTGTTTCAGGTCGAGAGGTATGTTGATAAAAAGTTAGATAAAGCCGAACAATTGTTGAAAAATGGAGAAACTCGTACACGACGTTGGTACCAGTCTGTTACCGGCGAAAATACATTCAAAACTACAGAATTTCATTTTTTCATCGCATCCTTTGTAGCTGGCCTGGCAATTGGCATTGTTACTGGTAATTAGGTTTAAACAATGCTGCGTTCTGAATACAAGAATTAGGTATGCATCCTAAAAACAATATTAATGTCGTAAAACTTGATAATAATGAAAGCGATGAACGAAATAAAACTAACAAAATAACAGAATGTGTAATGGGATATACTAAACAGTTACCAGTACATAATATCTAACAAATGAAAGTTATGATATACTTTTGTGCCTGAAATTTTAATAACGCTTTTCCATAAATTATTTCAAATTGTTTTTCATGGAAAAAAGTATAAAATGAAGAACAAGTATATTTGAAATCTATGCTTTTCTAATTAAAAAAGCTTTTTGTACATTTTATAACATAACGTTAATACAAATATAAGTTGTCGATGATAACATCTGTTTAGTCGTAAAAATAAATGCATTGATCAAAAAATAGTATGCCCATTCAGAATGCAGCAATAATAAAAATGCAGTCATTTTAGTGATCGTATCTTTAGGGCATAGAAAGTAACACAATCTTCGTCGTATTAAGCCTACAATAAGTATTAAGAAATAATATAGAATGTAGAGTACCAGTAGTCGCCTTGTTTGAAGTTTCGCGGGGCGACAGGGGGGCAAGGGGAGTCGAACCACCCATTTATCTATCTCGCTCTCTTTCTCACAGGCAGTCCACATGTGTGTGTGTAACTGCCTCGACGAATAGCGAGCGAGAGATCAATGTGTACGTGTATCCTTTCTACTTCTCCCGCATTCCTTCCGCGGGACTTCAACTGAGACGACTACTGTACTTGTCTTTTTGTATTATCCTCCAACATTTAACGATATAAAATATGTATATATATAATACAACATATAACAAAAGATTGTGTCATAATATAATAGTGTAAAAAAAAGTTCTTTTCATAAATAATGTATTTTCAGTCTCGAAATTGTACGTACTTAAGTTATGTGTTTTCATTTGAAGTAGATATTTTTAGTGTGTTTCATCGTCAATATAACGAATGAAATGACACTTGTAATACTGCCGCCTTTATCGTGCGCACTTGAAGATATTATGTATAATGCAACATCTGTATTTGTATAGCACAAAGCTATATATAATTCCAGAAGCAAATGTTGCTCATTGTTATAAAAAAATACGTAGAATTAACATTCATTTATTGTCTGTAACGAATGAAGAAAAATTCCAATAATGTAGAAAAATAAATTATAATAAAATGGTCATTGTATTTTAATATTATTAACTTGTTACATTAAAATCTCTTGAGGCACTGCATTATGATAGTCCTCAATCGTCGTCTAATCTTTTGATCACCATTACAAAAAATATGTGTCGAATTGTCTCCTATTTGAATTAAAGTATCTTCGTCTTGCTGCGAGTACAAATGATTAATAAATATAATATATCAATTAAATATAATTTCTGTCTACCAAAGAGAAATGTTTCATACCAAGTGAATACTGGTAGAAGTTGGACTGTGCTGTAACTTGGCCCCTTGAATGCCTTCTTGATTAAGCTTTTGAAGCAACTCTTGTGGATCTAAAGTACCATATTCGTGTTTCCTTTCTCTAAGAACTTCTTCCTTGATCGGTGCAGGTGAACCAGAAGAAGTTTTACGTTTTACGCTAGATCTATCTTCGATACTCTAAAAATATGATTTAGTTAATAAGTACTCTACGAATTTACATTTATTACACTCTCGTTTCAATAATGTGTATACCTTTATTGTGTATACGTTATCCTTAACTTCTAATTCACCGGTAACGGAAGCGAGACTCAAGCCAGGTCGAATTTCATTTGGAATTATATTTCCAGCTAGTTCTGGTTCAATAAATACGCGTCCCTTTTTCCTTTTTAAAGGTAATTTGATAACTTCGCCCCGTTTAAAAGTAATTAAAGGTTTTTCCTTAAACACGCACGAAATATTAAGAACTATCGATGCAATCGATACATCGATACTAATCAATGCAAAACTTACTCCTACAGGATCTATCACAAGATCTGTCCTATGTGGTGCAGTTATTGGTGGTTGCGTATAGCATTCAGGTATAACTAAATGTTCTGGTTTTAAATCTCTAATTAATTTATTGGCTTGAGTAAAATTAAGAGACGTATCAATTGGACAATGTACCGCTTTCATAGCCAATGGCTGGAATGGCGCTAAAGCATCCAAATATGGAAAATCTGGTTCTAAAATTATAAAAACTTATAAATTTTACGATCTTTTGGTTTGCATCATTTAATTCGATCAGCGTTAAAAATTCTTTTATCTTTGAGTAAGGGTCACTTTTCGAAAAGTTTGGAAACCGCGATTATATATTATTATATTTTCGTATCCTAAAATAATATAGCGTGATAAATTTACCTGTAAAAATTATAGTATGTTGTGGATTATTACCCCACATCTGAACGAAATGAACTGCGTCGCCAAATCTAAGACTGGGATGACCACAAAACACAACGCAAGGTTGTCTGTAATCGGAACTAAAACCTTCAGCGTATGTGGATGTAAAATGTTTTAATCTAGCATTTTTAACAAGGAAAGCATGAGGAAATGGTTCCTCGGGAAGATAAACCTTATTTTGTTTATTTGTCGATAGCCTAAAATGAAATTTGAGTACTCGTAAAACTCGTTTAAGATTTAATCCCTATACTTGAAGTTTATATTTTAATAAACACACCATTCGGCTAAAATGTTCGAGTATGCTAAAGAAGTTTCAGCAACTGGTGATATAAAGAACAAAGGAACTTGTGAAAAACCTGACTTATCCAAATGGGTGCTAAGACATTCAAATAAATCATACACAACGCCGGATGGATAACATGGTATTAGAACACATCCGCCAGATCTGAGTGTCATTGCTACAAAATTCAATTTTAATATAAACGTTAAGTTTTCAATAAAGAATGTTATTTCTGTACGTACCGACGGTCATACAAAGCTCCCCAAGCATAGTGTCTGGATTAGCGGTAGGAGTTTGCGTTAAACCTGTTAATATTAACATATTGGCATGTTTCAACGTGGCTTGTTCCATTGGCCGTGGATGAGTTGTCAATGTCGAAGATCCACTAACAAATGCAACTTTCTCATGGTCACACGAAATCAACCAATTACTACTACCCAAACAATACCCAGAACTGATAGGAGTAACTGTTAATGCGCCATATATATCCTGTAAAAAACCAATAAATCTACTCTATCTACTCTAAAGCAATTGTTTTGTTGCCGACTCACCAATTTCTGATCGTATCCAACTGTTTGAATATACGACAAAGCAGTATTAACTGCTGACAATGAATATATATGTTTCCAAGATTTTGGTTTAAGAGCATCGGCTAATGGCGGAGGTAAAACATGTAACATCTCCTTCCAGTGTTTAGCTAATGTTGCTCTAGGTGTTTGTTCGATAAATTCTACCAATTCTTCCATAAAAAATCGTCCAATTTGTAATGTTGGCTCCGTAGCATAAATAATGCCTTTGAAACCAGTATCTTCCGTTATAAACGGTAGAGCCAGCATACAGGTATAATTTGATATTAAAATAGCATCAATTTCTGAAAAATCTATTATTTTTTCCAGAGGTGGAGAAAATTCAGGAGTAGAATCAACAAATACTCTGCCACAACATTCCTTTAATTCCTGAAAATTTAATGTAACACGTAAGATATTTGTTTTTTTCTTTTATATCTAAATTAAGATATGTAGATATACAAACCCCTTCTATTTGCCAATCCTGATGATTATCGCGTGGAAACCACGAAGGCAAAGAATTAAATTTAGCACTAGGTACCAAAGGCATTGGCATAAAATGTAATACAGACTGCATGTTTAAACCGCAATCTAACATCAGAGTAATTCCCTTGAAACTCAAAACCAAACATGGCTTTGTTGGTTCGCTGGATAAACAATACTATAAATATAATAATTACTATAAATACGAAATGACAATGAAAGCTAACAAATATTAATTATTTTGATGGATTTGTTTAATGATGAGAAATATTTGCGTATAAATAAATGATAAACTAATATAATAAATATAATTACCAGTTTCATATTAGATGTTGTACTTTTATTGATTCTCCATTAGGCACAGCTATAATAAAATAAACAATATTTTGATTTGACATATAAACACCGAAAACGTAACCTCCAACATTGGGGATCCGGTATCCGGTATCTGGTATCCGGTCTGCTGTTCAAAAGAATCGATATATAAGAATCGAAGAATCGATTAATGTAAAACAAAAAGAGTTTTTATTTGAAATTAGTATCTATACAATATAATTGCAAAAGATTTTAATTTGTTCGTTTATTTTATACAATTATAGTTTACTTAATTTTGGAGATTTGAATTCCGTTCTTATTTATATACTCTGAAAAATAAAAAGTTATAATTAGATAATGATTATAGATTTTATGATAGGAAAATTAATTATATTCATAATTGCTATTAATCAACAACTTGCCTGGCATACTCGGATGGTGAATTAACTATAAATGAAAAGGCACACACGAAACGGTAACAGCATGCTTTCATTTGCAGAAGACAGCAGGAAGGTATGTTGTATTTTGAATAAATGATGGGAAAGGTTTATTGGATTTTTTTGTGAAAAGTTTTACGTTTTCTATAAATCAATCACCAACTGAAAAAAACCATTCAGATTTATTAGACAATAAAAAAATATAATTAAGTAAACAAATCAAAGTAAATCTGTTTTAATTTATGGCATTCTTAAAAAGGGAACGTGACATTGAAGAAGATTTTTTTTCTGCGTACACTCTTCGCTTTCCCTTTAAAGTGTAGTTGACGTAGATTTATAGATATGCCAGTAATTGATTAAATTTAACATGATTTGAACTTCTTCTTACAAATACTTTATTAAACACTGTAAACTGTAGTACATAGTATCGCAACGTCAGTATTTGATATATGTATACATAGCAAGGTCAATTGTTACATATTGTTCAATTCACAAATATATAGAAAAGAGCATTTTAATTACTACGTGCTAAAATCCTGCTTTTTATTAATATTGGTTGCCAATTAGCATAATTTACTTTGTATAATTAAAATAATTTACTAAGTAAATACATGTAATTGTAAAAAGAATAGCATAGTATATATGTTGTAGATGTAGTTTCTTTATATGCTGCATTTTGAATATTTGTGTCTAAAACGTAAACTACATACTCGAATATTTTTATTACGCGGTCACAGCCAACATCTAAAGTAAGAATTCATGTATATTTATTAACCATTTTTATATTTGGTACACCTGTATTCGATAGTTTAAATCTTGCTGGTAATAGAACACATTTAAATATAGTTGTACATACATTATGTACATTAAATAGCAGTGTAATACAAATTATAAACACACATCTAATAATTTAATAAATTTATGAAATATTACCATTAGCGACAATATTATGTATTCTTCGCAAACAATTAGAGTACACATTGCAAACAATGTAATTTTTAATTTGTTTTTATAATCATTATAGTTATATATTTGAAACGTATTAAACTTTTTGTTTCTAATGTTGTTCGTACAAAGAATTTTATTATTCATTTAGTAGTTTTTTAAACCACATGACCTTTGGCACTAATCTTGCTTGCCATACATTGAAATTTTTCAAGTATACAGTGTCGTTTTACTTGGCTTGACTTGCATATTGATTACATACTTTTCATCTTTTAAAAATGACTATACAATTAGAAATTATAATATAAAAAGGATTTATTTGCATATCGTCGTACACTAAGTGTCCTGCACTTTGAATGCAAATAAAACTGTATATGTATACTAGCAAAATCAATTTGCTGAATAACAAATTAAGTTCTATGTCCAAATAATTGTATTACATCTGTAATTGTCCATTCTTATCAAACTATTGCAAAATACATCCAAATATAATAATTTAAAATCATATCAGAACCTTCATCATTAATGTGAATTAAAAACGCAACATTGTTAACGCAACAAAGATGCCGTAAAGTTATTAATTTATTGTCAATGTATTAATGTATGAATTTTGTATAAATATAGCGTTTTTGAGAGTGTCTAAATCCCTTAACCGTGTTTTATTATACTTTATTATGTTTGTCAATTATTATATTCGAATGAAAAATGCATACTTAGGAGACATAGGTTGATATCACATTACTGTTTCCGATTTAACAGCATTTTAAGGTAATTTTTTTTTTCTAATAATTATTACAAGCCAGGACCTCCACTGAATAGTAAATTATACAATCAACTAAAGATAAAAAATTTCATTTGTCGATAAAAATTTTTGTGTGTGTATGTAAAGAACTTTGTCAAATTCAAGTTCACCATATTTAGAGCAACCAATAAATGTAACATACATTTGAATATGGTAAACACACATACGCACACGCACGCACATACAAGCAGCTTATTTAAGAATTCAAATATATTTAAAATTTGAAAGAACGATAAATCATTTTGAAATAAATGGTGAAGTTTAGAAAATCATATTAATAATAAGATGAAAATAACGCGAGTTATAACTCATTCTGATATTAATACTTTACGACGAAGTAATATAATAATCGTGAATTTGCTCTTACAATGATTACAAAAATGATTTATGTTAACAATAAAGGCAGCCGATACTGGGAATATCTTTAAAATTCTATTTACGACAGATAACATTATATTAGGTATAATAGTCTGCACAGATGATCATAAGCTTCTCAAATAAATACATTTATCAGTTGGACATACAGTATTATATATTTAGCACGGTATGTTTATTTACCAATATAAATTAGTCTTTATAAATGTCTGCCGACCAAACCTGGCAAGGCGACGCGTGTGTGCAGTGGTAGTGGTCCCGGACTAACTTCTCCCATCACAGTTCCCAGCTGCCCCACAAAGTATTAAACACATCAAGAATCCATCTCTTATATTCTTACTTCTATTATTTGGTGGTACACCAAATGCAATTATTAGAATATCAGTTTTGTATACACAAGAATTTATAACTAAAATCATTCTTAGAAAACTACATACAACATATACAAAACTAAACAAATAATTGGAATAGAATTTGTTTTCAGAAAAGTATGTTCAGAAATAAATAGACTATTAAACAGGGAGAAGAATTGTAATTTATCTTGTCCTTCTTAACTTTGATTTATTTAAATTATTTTTGATGAAATAATTGTTTCGTTGGACATGTCATTTCAATATCTCAAAAAAAAAATACATTCCAGCTTTAACAACATTTATGAAAGACAAATCTTACTTTGTCTTCTCCGTGTTATTCAGTTGCGTTATGACAATACTTACATCCAACTTTTTGTTGTCAATGTCTTTTCTTGTCCGAAATATTGAACAATATTTTCCAAAGAAAACAAGTACCAGAAAAATATAATCAACATTTATAGAAACTATAATATGACAATAATATAGTTTGACATGAAGATTGCATATGCACGTACCTAAGTCATAATTTTCTCACTAAATATTATTTGAGGTATTGATTACAATATAGCAATGCACGCATATACATCTTGTATCATTTTAAGAAATTAAAACTTATCCGGTAATAAAGTTACATTCGTTAGAAATTAAATACACTGAATTAGGATTTGTGTAAAATAAGAAGATCATGTTATACGATATAAATGTTTATGGCATGATAAAAAGTAGAGAGAACAATGATTAATACTTAAAACGTAATTGCAACCAGATCCTCAAAAATGTATACAACTCACTATTATGTAATAAACTACGTTAGTTATATTCACTTTTATAAATGTGTTCTGTTTGAAGAGCTCCTTATATGTGTCTGTGAAGAAACCAAATAAAAGTAAGCTAAACAAACAAATAAAATAAATAATAAAAAAATAAGTACATGAAATATTTAAAAAAAAGGAACACTCACTGAAAACACTCTACTATAACTGTACAAACATAGTTGTAAAAAGTTTATTGCTAGCAGAATAAATTATTTGCCGTTTGCACGATAAAATGTTATGTGAAAAATTCAAAGCAAAACGTTAATAGCACTACCAGTATTAAAAACTTATGTATGCTAAATGTAAATTTTATGAAATTATTAAATCGTTTATTTTACTTGTTTTTGATTAATTAATAAAATATAATGACTATAACACTTAAACACAACGACGTGTACTTTAAGCTATTTACAGTGCTATGTAAGGAAAACCTCAATAATTAAGTGAGAAAAGTTAAGCGGTATAATTATACAGTGAATAGTTTTAAATAACGTAAAGAAAGCAGATGAAAAAAAATTACTTTGCCCGTGGAAATTATTTGTTACTAGTAGCATAAATAGTGTGCAAGCGGCAACTTTTAAACAGCATTCTTGATATAAAAATTAATATCTGAAAAGTAATCTGGTTTTTCATGCAATAACATTCAATATACAACAGATCCGAACTAAATCCTTCGCCAGTACAGCTATATATGGATAAATGAAAAATATGAGCAACATAAAGAAAACTAAAGAAATTACAATGGGTAATGTCTACTCCCTAAACCTTTTTAATAACTTTACAATTCTGATATTACTGAAGTATGAAAGCTTACGAAATCCACTAAATACTGAAAATTATGTTTAATGTTCGATTACAATATTTTTAAGAAATATGGCAATCTCGTTATATTTATAATGTAGATTAGAATTTTATCAGACCATCTTTCATAATTATTCTAGTTTCAAAGGAATTACAATATGTACATAATTTGGAAATCTGCTGTTTTATGTACTATACATAATTTGACTTCTGTAATTTGCATTCATGCTAATATACATTATACTGTCACGCCAACAAGCTCTGAGTGCAGAGACAACAAATAAATATTTTTTGCAACGATATTATTCTTTTTACCTTATTGCTAACATTTCAAAAAATACAATTAACGTGTTTTTTTTTTCAAATATTTTATAATCATTCAAATATATGTATGTGTTCTATAATTAATAGCAAATTTTTGAAACAAGGGAATCGAATTAACATTGTTTTTGATTTGAATAAAAGTAAGGAAATGTTAGCTAATAATGTAGAAATCTTATTTAATATTAACGTAAAAAATTGAAAATGAAAGTATTATTAAAAAAAGTTTTAATATATACGAAGTAATTATTTTTAATCGTTTTTCCTACCCGAAGGATGTATTACAAAGTTTTTAAAAATAATCTTCTCAAAATACTATTTTCAATGGCCTCTGTCCCGTTATAATGTTCGTAACGGAATAAATCCTTCCATTCCAATGATTCTTAGGTCTTCATCATCATCATCATAATCATCATCATAATCATCATCATCCCCATCATCATCATCATCATCATCATTTCTTTTTCTCTAAAAAAATCGGTAAGAGCGCGATCAAATGTAGACGGGGAAAAAATTGCTTTAAATTGGTAAAGAAAAAGTTGGACAAAAACACAAGTTCTTGATGCTTAAGTTAAATTAATAGAAATATCATTTTTAATATTTAATAGTATATCTATATATCAGCAGACATTAAACATAATTTTCAAATGAAGAAAAATTTGATGCAAAAACTAGAAATAATACGATTTTTCTTGACATTAACTAATCTAAGTTACATGGATGAGGAAGTGTCAAACTGTAGTATTACACATATTGATTTTGAAAATAAATTATAAATCGTTAATTCTTCATGTGTTTATTACAGGTAATTAATAACTAGAATAGTTGCATACATTTACTGTACTTGTAAAATAACTTTAGTAAGAAGACTATATGTAGATTCATGCCTATACAATGGCGTTTTCAACTTCAGCATATTTTACAACTAATTGATTTTTTGTTAGTGTGGAAATATTGTTAGTGTTGTTAATAACCCATAAAACTTAATTATGATAAATAGCGATACACAATATGTTTATTTATACTAACGAAATTTTATTCAACGATAATCAATATGTATACTTACTGTATATAAATACATTATACAATATATTATGTACGCTATTTAATCGTTCACATGTGTATCACCGCCTTTCTACAGTAAAGAAAAATGAGTTTCTCATGCATATTCAACACATTTTATATGAAAGAATTTAGCATAAGCAATTATTAATCGAGACAGGAAAGCATAATTTTTTTTTGCGAGAATCATGTAATCGCTATAGATGTTCGCAGAAAGCTTAAAACATTAAATAGAAATGTAAGCGTTATACCAAACACTGAAATTGTACTTTCATATAAAATGGAAAGACTATGTTGTACAAGTGTCTTTAAGAATGTTTTTATGTAAATGGTATAACAAATAGATAATCTTTCAAATAGTGTTTAAAAATATAATTACAGGAAAAGTTGGGTACAAATGATAAACTCATTTGTATCAATATACGAAATACTCTCATATATTGCTAAGCTTAGTAAAAAATTTAAATATTTCAATTTAAATTGATTACTTCTACCTTCTGTGTAAATTAAGAATTACATAAGGTTCATCTGGATTAGTGGTATCTGTGTTGTTAGGCTGATAGCACGGATTAATAGTGTAATTGAGATTAGGTTGATGAAAACTCACCGGTTGAACACTGGTCCTTCGCCGCTCCATTTCACGATCTTCGAGACAAAAATCCGAATCTGAATCTGCTTTTCTAATAGTTTCGTCCTACAACATAACGATTTCGACATAAAATGTATAATAGCTCTACTAAATTGGCGGAAATATCCTCTTTTCTTCTAAGAATTATATTTTATACCTGTGTCATTTGTTGCGTTGTAGTGAGAATTCTGGCTAAAGGACCACAACACACTGGAAGTGTTTCTAATAACGTAGGCCTGGAGTGAGTTAAAAGCGGTTTCATGTAGCGAGTATCGAAATTACCCCAGATTCTGGCAAGTAATGCTTTTTCATTAGGTTTTGCGCCACTGGCTGGTAATGATCCATCCTGCATAGAATTATACTGTGAAATGTGAAGGATATATTGATTATCCATCCTGTATGATCATGATGTTTTCTTGAAATAGAATTAAGTATACAATCGTACTTATTAAAGGTAGTTTAAAAATCATATATTTCAAAACAGATTATTAATAAAACTGTTAGAGAAATAAATTTAAATTACACGAAAATAATTTGAAAATTGCAGCATGTATTGCAGCAATTTCGTTAAATGTTCGAGTCAACCAAAATTTTTATACAAAAAATTATTTGGTGTTATTAAGTATTAACGAACATGCTTGTTTGTTCATTGTTACATTGGTGCACCCTGTTAATTCTGTTTGCATATGTTTTGTTAATGTATATAAATGTATATAAATATTTTGTATACTACTAATCATCAACATACAGAATGGATAACAAAAAGTATACAAAAGGAAATATTGAAGCACATGCTGTTAGCAAATTCAACTGATATGAAATTTAAATTTCATTTAATTCAAATAAAATCATAATTTTAACAGGAGGCTAACGATTTTAGCAATATAGTGTTGTCAAAATAACTGTGAGCATCTGTAAAATTATTAGTTTCGCAATTTAAAAAGTTTAACAAATTAAATCAAGCAACTAAACAAACAAATAAATAATACTTTTTTAAACCTTTAAAAAGAAAATAATATCTCGTATATGCTTAAAAGTAAATTTTATATTAAAAAATAAGAATTAGTTTGTGTTCGTTACGGACATTTATGTGTTTGTAATATTAATGAGTTTCAGCAGTTTGATAATATTAAAAATAAAATATATATATATTATATAGCTGATAATCTGAATAATTAATGGTTATTGCAAACGTTTTAATAAGATAACTTATATTGCATCTCAATTTTAAATTCCATTATCTTACACATTTGTTAATTACAGAAAGCAACTCGTATAATACTAGTTACAATGCTCAAAACCAATAATTTATATTCTATGTAATTATGTAAGAAAGGACGGAACATGTGCTGTAAAACTGAATCTAAATAGACAAGGTTTAATTATCTTGTAAATATATTAAATAGACGAACTGTTTGTGACCATATAAATAGCATAACTCAATTCTGGAATTAATGTGAAAACGTACCGGCGGACTTCTCTCCCTACGCATGTCCAGATCTCCAAAGCCACCTTCGCCACCAGACTATTAAAATTAGCAAGTTAAATTCCAATATAATCTACATTAATTATCAAGCGCACTTATTTAGAATTAATAAAGCATTCTTACAAATTTTTGTTACAATGTAACAGACATGCTGGATTTCTCAGAAAATTAAGTTCTAGTGCAAGCTATTATTTTAGTATCTCTTGTGCATCAGTGACCCAATATTACTTAAGTATTACTATTAGAGACGACAGTAATAAATGTAATCCTTTCACGCAGTGAACAATTACGAAAATTAAAATTCCCGTAATTCTCAATCAAGATTTATGATATTAAAAGTGCAGATCATAAGTACTTCAGACACTTGAGCGTAATGGATGGATGAAAATAGAAGTGAAAGAACTGAATCTAAGCATTCATGCGTAAATATTTTAGCATTTGAAATCCTTTAAAGAAATGAAATGTAACGATCGAAAACATTTCAAATATTAATTACAATTGTATATGTATAGAGATGCTTTCTGATATTAAGGGTTAAATTTATATATAGAATGCTCTAAAGGAAAATAATCTTATTAAAATTTTGCTTTCCCCGATTGTTTTAATTTACCTTAGAAGAATAATTGTTTTTTTTTTCTTTTACGTAGTGTAAAATAAATAAAATTACAAAAATTTATTAGTTTTTTATGTTTGTTTTTTAAATTCATTTGTATTATATATGTGTAATTTATTGTTTAAACAAATTAAAATAATTAATACTTGTATTTCATGTTAATAAGCATTGCAATTAGAAATATATACGCACTAGTAGAAAACTCTAAAAATGTACTAAAGATAGCAAAAATCACATTCTTTTAAAGTAAATGTTATCAATGTACAAGCTGAACTACATTTCAATGACTATATCCTTTTTAAAAATGGTTATTGCTAAATATTACTATTACTTCTTTAATATTAATAACTTATAACAATCAGATCTAGCACACAAATACGTTAGTGCAAACACAATCTCATATTAGTTTACTGGGATCGGTGCTCGTAAATTTAATTTAATGTTTTTAAAAAACCGTATAATACTTACACTGCGCATTCCATTATGTGACAATCCTTCTATTTCTTCATCTACTCCGACTCTGAAATATAATCAGTTCCAAATATAATTAGAGCGAATAATCATGAACGTAAAAATGATTTTAAGAGAATTTGTTTCAGCTCACGGTATATTGAACCAACTCAAAAATTGAGTTGTTCCTCCACCTTGGAAAATGACTGTTAAAATTACTATTAGACTTGTTGTCGTTAACATAGCTTGTCGAGCATCCGACACAGTATTCCTGATGGCTAAAGCAAAACTCATAGCTCCGCGTAATCCAGCAAAAAATAACATATGCTGATAATTTAACGATATCTTCGGCTTTCGAGCCAAATTCAACACAAATGATAACGGATATACATTTGCCGCACGACCTAGTAGCGCGCAGAGCTGTAATAACGAAGTTAAGGATCTTGTTTCTATGATATGTATTATCAGATATTAATTTAAAAAATAATATGGCAACTCAAGGATACAAATCCTGCAAAAATAAATCCTGGATCGAAATGGTGTTTTGGGAAAGTAAACATCGAGACACCGATGTAACTGAATATAAAGTTTTCAGCTAAGAAGTTCAAAAGTTCAAACAGTTGTTTTGTCCTTTGACGAGAATCTGGGCTTAAATTATTATATGTGTAATGCGCTTGACATATGCCACAAAATAATACAGCGACCACACCTGTGCATGAATTATTATTTAAAATAAAAGTTGAGTTACTAGAAAAGACATTTGTACAATACTTGAAACATATTATGCACATCGAAGACACTCTGTGTAATGATTTTAAGTAATGCAGCATCTCAATATGTTTTTACCTGTAAGATCAGATGCTTCTGCAATTAAGAAAGTGCTGTAAGACATTAAAACAAATAATGCTGACTCCAATAGAGGAAAATCTCTGACTCTAGTAAATTTCGTTAATAAAGCAGTGATACATCCCATTGTAGCACCGATAAATAAAGAAAGACTGAATATTCCAACAAAATCACCGAATGCTTGGAAAAATGCTACGGTTTCGAATCCACCCGAACCTGACTGATAACGTTCTGCATAATTTTGTATAGAACTGTAATAGGATATTCACAAATATATTTAAATTTAAATCAGGTTCCCTTCGAGAAGTTTCGAATATTTTTATATACATACCCGCTAAGTACGATCGCAACCGCATCATTCAATACGCTTTCCCCAAATACCAATGCATACAAATTTACATCTACGTGTAAATCATTAAAAATCGAAATTATTGTCAGTGGATCTGTAGGAGATATCAATGCACCGAAATATAAAGCATCCAGAAACGTGAACGAACTGGCAAGATGCGGTATTAATTGTAAGAAGGCATACATCAAAGCTCTGAAAAAAAGAGCAATAATAGATATACAAGCGAAATATACGATTAAAAGAAGTATTCCATTGTATTATGAACAGAATTTTTCATTTTATCAACCGGCTATGAGAAAAATAACAGATAAGCTTAATCTAAATGACCCGTGGATGCATATGCATCGCAAGAAATACTAAATATAAAAGCTTTAAAAGATGCAAATAAACTTATTATTAAATCCAGAAAATATATATTTCCTTATTAATCAGATATATTTATGTATAAAACATACATACCCTATAACAAATGCTGATATTGTTGTTCCAATCAAAGCATACATAAGAATAGCTCCCAAATTCCTAAAGAAATATTTCTGAAATGATAAATTACACATTCAATCAAATTATGCATTTCTCTTAATACAAGGCAACGTATTAGCTATATTGACTTCAATTGACTTCAGTTATAAAGAACTGTTTATTGTTACAAAAATCTTATTTTTTTACTTACACGTTTTAAGCTATAACCAGCATGAAAAATAATTGGTGGTAAAATGATATTGAAAAATATTTCAGGATCAAATGTAGCCTGTAACAATTCAATTATTTGTTCAACTCTTAGCTTTTACTAACATATTTTGTAAACTACTTTATCAAAGCATATATTACCTTTAGATCAATTTCATTGTCCTGTTTATAAATCTCTCCCCTGAACGAATAAGCAAATGTTTTGTTCTTAATATCACCACCTCCTTTATCTTCTGGGAAACGTAACCATAATGTATCTGGTGGAACTGATTGGTTGTATTTGCTACTGTTGTCTGGGACAACAGGCATATGGAGGATGGTACTACTTGTCGTAAAGCCATAACGAATTATTGCTCCTATAATTAATCCTGAAACATGCCCACGTACATCCATCTATTCATTACCAATTTCAGAAAATGTTTAAGTATTGTTAGAAAGATCAACTTTATATTTTTATTTATATAAGTATTCTTAACAATTTGCATAACTGGAATTTTCATTATATAATTTTCTTACAGTTTACATAAGAATGCCACCCATAAAAGTACTTGCAATTAAAATAAAAATTTTTAATAACTGATCATTATTACCATTTATTTGAAAAGAAATGTTAACAATGGAAATAAAATATTGATACATATTCGAAATGTAAATTTCATAATTCTTTCTGAAGAACAAAGAAGTATTTGTTTAAGACGACTGAAATAAAAATTGTTAAAACGAGATTCTCTATTTAAATTAACTGAAATCATATATATATACATATATATTTGTACATTATACATAGACCGGTCGCTGTAAATAAATATTTTCATTTTTGAAAGGCATTGAAAGTTCATAGGATGCTTTTGTTCTTTAAAGTAAATGTATTAAATAGATACGTATCTATATGCAATAACTAAATGACAAAAGGCTTGTCCATCGCTATAATTAAGAACTGAAAATAAATCTTGCATAATATATTACAATTAGTTATTATCATACGTAAACAATGGATATAGCAGACGACTTACCGTAAATGACAGCTAGACCAGTTTCATGGAGGAACCTAAGTCGACGGTGCTTAAATGTCCATATTGTTAAAACAGTCAATATTAATAAAAATGTATACAATAGAAGATTCAAACTATCAAGTCTATGTAACAACTGTGCTTTTGCGTCCAATTCAATATCTGTCGCGGCCCCGTTACATGATTTTAACAAAAAAATACACAAAATTGCGAGGAGAAAAATTCGTGCACCACCTCTCACTGCCATCTTTGCTTTATAACCATTTTCTAATTAAACTGTCAGTTTGACCACAGACAAGGTACAAGATAGACAGAACGTTCAATGGAAGCCAGTGTTACCAGACCGGCCACTAGGGGCGCTGGGAACTCTTCATTTCACTTTCTCACACTATGCCAGATTATGTATACGTGAGTTTGTAGAGTTTCGTAGAGTCGACAAAGATAAGCTATCACTCGCCTTCTTTCTCGATTCTCCGAACTATCTGAAGCACTTGAAACTTGAAACCGTCCTGTCGCGAGGGAGTCGAAAGAGAAGACAAATGTAAGCCTTTCCTTCTCGAATATCTGTTTCTAACCTTTTTACGCGACACCTTAGGGATCTATCGCTAATATCGTCCTTGAATCTTGCCAGGGATGTCTACTTGGTTCTCTAATAACGAAAATATGTGTGTTATTGTTGAAAAGTTGATAATTCAACGATTAAAGCAGACAGTAACACAGCCGTAAATGTTCCGACTTCCGATGTTCATTAATAACGTCGTAATTACGGGCGAAATGGTTATAAAAACTATCCTTGAATGTTGCCAAGGGTCTATACTATATTCTTCAATTCTAAATGTTCACATTTTAATCCCAGGAAAGAGTAATTAGTAAATAATCAAGGTACTGCGTAACAGGAGTGGGGGAACCTCTACTCCGGGTACCTCCTCTAACATTCTATGATCCTGGCACGATTTCAGCAGTACGAATCCCTGATATTAGATGGCGACACTATTTTAGACACTTTTTAGCGCAATATTTAAACACCTATCGCTTCCGATAATCGATTATAACGAATTAATTGCATTAAATAATGTATAGAGAAACCTAACCCAGATCTTAAGTAGATTTGAATATTTGAAGTAATTATAAGGGATTATAAAACGTTAGAATTAATAGGAAGAGTATTACATTGTCGAGTATCTGTTCGTATCTACAATTACATAATTCATAATTCAACGAATTAAATGCGAAACAGTTTTATATATTTGCTGACATAATTAATTGCATAGCGGTTGACTCACGATTATGTAATATACTTACGTGCCCATGCAGTGGGCAATATTGTAGATACGTTGCTACAATATTGCAGGTTATTAAATATATTTTGTTTCTTTAAATTTTCGAAGAATTCAAAGAATTCTAACCGTAAACTCAGGCCTAACCCAGACCTATACTTTAAGGATCTATACTATAAAGGTGAAACAAGCATTTAAGAAAGATTTTTGTGGTTCTAATTGGGACTGAAAGTATATACAATGTACTGTGGGATCATCAACTCCCACACTTACCACCAGAGGAATCGTTCTCTCGCAAGTGCTCGATCAATTTTTAGTTCCTATAAAAATACATGCATTCCTTGACCAGCTACCCAATATTTCAGTGTTTAGGATCAAGGATTCCCTCCCAATGTCCCAAAAAATCTATTATTTAAATTTTAATCGTTTCAAGCGATTTCTTTATTCGTTCACAAATACTGAACAATCATCAAAGCTTCAATATTTCTATTTATAATATCTAGGGGTGGTATTATCGAATCCTTGAACTTTTTTCACGATTTTCAGTTAGCCCTTGAGCTTTTCTAGATCTACCACTACACATATTGTTGGATTTCAGTAGAATTGACAACACTTTATTCTCTTAAGAAACTCGTACAACTTGTATTAGGTCGACTAGACTCTTTCTGACCATTCTTCGATATTGCAAGCTTTTATACTATTGCTGGAGATAGATAAAGGTAGGGATAATGGTTAAGAGGCAGTGTAATTCAGGAAGGGTGCGAGGTTCAAAATGAGTAAGGATTAGAAATCGTGATTAGGGTGTTTGGATGAGAATGATTCTGTAATGTTTGTGATGTGACTGAGTGGTGTTTGTATGATCGTTTTGGTCATCCAACAATATACTACTGTGTCGATTTTTCCAACGACTGTAAGAAGGGATGAAAAACTGCCACCAGACAAAAATAGCTCTTTTACCATTCGTTTTTATTAACTTGCAAAATTACCTTACTCATCTACTCATGCACAGATAAAATATATAAATAAAAATGTAGGTAAATGGTGAACGTGAGTCTATTAATCAAGACTGTCTAAGCACGGCATGTGCGAATTTAAGCCACGAATTCGATATCTTTGATCGTTACCGGTTCTCCCCCCGTGAAAAATAATTCGTTTCCTCCTCGGGAGAATAGACGCAACGAAGTCGTGGCGAATGACGCTCGGATTCATAATGTCGCGCAACAGATCGCTAGAACAGTGATAAACCTATCATAGAATAATGAATAAATATAACAATCGAAAACATGGCCAAATGCAATGACAAATAACCAGACGTCCTTTTTCTTGTCCCTGTCGCACGTATTCTACGCGCTCGATGGAAACTCGACGCGTACGTGCGACGTGTCACGATGAAAAACCTCTACGAAGAGATATGCACATATATATATATACATATACATATGTATATGGTATCATAACGAGCTATATAAAAGATACAACTGTAAAGTGTTAATAGTTTTACATCTTTGGACAGTCAACAAAAGCGATTACTCGCGAAAAATCGTTCCCCCAACGGTTACGGAGAGAAATTAAATAGCCTTACCGTGAACATTAACCTCTCATTTGGAGACTCGTGATCTGTTTTCTCGATAAAACACTCGATTTTCTTATCAATTTCGCCCCGATCGTCTCGCTGATGAGATTCTCGTTCGCGATTTTGTCAGTTCACCCAAATAAAAGATCAACCAACCATCCCGGTAGAAACATTTACGACGAAATTCACGAAATCCTTTCTCGCGATCGACGACAGAAATTCGTCAACGTAAAGGAACGTTGTGTGTTTCGTTGTTGGTACCGATACTTGGTAAACGCGTGTGCAGGATAAACAATTTGAAAATGGTTTGTAAAACAACAGGCTGGGCTCACGTAATTTACCGAAGTAAGCAAACAGCAACAAGAATAACACCAGCGTCGATGTGTTTGCCAAGCGTCGGTCCCGGAGCACCGTCTTAGAATAAATATTTGATTCCAGAACACCTTTTCATCGATGATAATTGCGCTTAAAATACAGGTTGAGGCATTTAAGACCGGCCACCTGAATAACTTGGCTGCTATTGGTGATAGGAAAAAATTATTTGGTATCTAGGGGCTGATCATTTGGTGTTACTAGTTTTTTTGATAGGTGGTTTGTCATCTCTGTTTTTTTAATTACACTCTGATAGAGTATTTCAAGACGAATAAAATGACCTATAGAAAGGATGATCAGCCCCACGATACCAAATAATTTTTGCCCGATGCATTATTTCCTATCACCAATAGCAACCAAGTTATTTAGGTGACTCACCCTGTATAATTACGCGTTTCTTTTGCTCGATATGTATGATTATATTTAGAAAAATTACTCGGGCAAGAAAATAATTTGATAGATCCGAGGGATTTGGTTTCCATTCGAAAACGTGTTCGATCTTGATCATTCTGGAATCAAACATCCTTTACGACAAGGAATTTTCTTCGCGTACCATTCCGTCGCTCGCGATTCACCTTCGTTAACTAACAAACAACACGAAACAGATCTAAAATAAACGTCGTCGTCTCGTGGTCGTTCGTTACGTGAATTATAGCACACATTTCGACTAGAGTAAATATCATATACGCAGATTTAAAATTATATCTCGGAGAGAAGAAATTAATATATACACGATCCAGCAGTCTTGGGCGGTTCCAAACAGATCGACTGATACAATTGTACCCTGGTACTATTTTTCAAAGTACGCTCACGATTAGAAATAATTGATACGTTTCGATCGTTTCAAGCGAATTATTATTCAGTTAATAAGTAACAAGACATAGAATTCACGCAGAAATAAAATCTCACGAGCAATCAATTTAACAATAACAATCAAGGGATTCCAAGAAGACTGATCAAATAACAGGGTACAACTTGGCTTCCTGTCGTTAATTACAAAAAATCATTAATAAGTCGAACCGCGTTTAATAGTAATTATCGTCGCGGCGTGGTTCATAACAAAATCTCGAAGCACATTTTTCTAATCGCCGTACACAACGAACGTTCTTTATGGCTTTTTCCCCTGCCCCTTCCCCTTAAAAAAGAATCTAAACGTAACATCCGTTCGTAAACATGATTTCTCGTCGTTTCAATAATTCTCAACAATTTCCTTACAACCTCTCTATCACCTTGTTAAACTAATTAACTCCTTCGGCGTTAAGACTAGAAGCCCATAAGCGCTCATAAACGCTCGCAGCACCGAAAGGGTTAAAAAAGAAGAAGAAAACAACTTATTGCTATCAACGAATCAACGTTTAGAATGCATCCCTTCGAGAGAGAGAGAGAGAGAGAACGCTCCAAAGTAATTTTAACATAGTTTTACAAAAGAATCTCGTTCGCTCGATATCCAATTAAGTTTCGTGTTTTCAAGGGAGAAGGGGACTGAAGAGAATCTCTCCTCAATTTCGCGATTGGAATTAAAAGAATGTCGCTTGATCGAACGCGAGAGGACGAAGCGCTTGCAAGTTCCTCCGATCGCTCCCCTTACAGTAACCTTCGCTCTTTAGACAACGCAACACGTTGCATCTTTGGCTTGTTTATCGTTTCGTTAACCATGTCCAAAACTCGTTTAAACGAAACTCCCGGCAAAACTCCTACAACTATTATAAGTCTGCAACGTTAGAAAAAGAGGACACCCACGCAGCACGAGTACACAGTCTACGGCATCGTTATTAGATCAGACCAAATTAACCGGTCGCTTAAGATAGGATTCTGGTTTGTTTTGGGTAAAAAAATTTTAACTCTCCATCGATCGTATTCTCTAAAACCTTAGGATCTTAGAATTAGGACTACGACTGGTGAACGAAATTAATTCAATTTCAAGGAAAAATTCGAAGGCAGTCATCTTCTTACTTGTCTAGTTTTTTACACTAATTCCAGCAGCAACGGATAGCTATGGTCTTTCAAATTAAGAATCATTTCTCATCAGGAGGCTGGCTATCGCTCTGCACACTATAATTAACACCCTTTAACGTTGTACAATTGTAATTACACGCGTTTAATTTGAATGAAATTTGAATTTAACGATATAATTCCCTTTTCAATGCGTTCCTATCGTCCCATAAACCAGAACCTTGTCTCAAGCTCACTTTTACCTTCGACTCTCAAGTTTACGCAAAGGAGACGAGAGGTCCAGCGAGCCAACCGACTCCGTCTTAACCCCGTAGACGATTACTTTTGTTCGGTACGATCCCTGAACAGTTTTCGTGTGTGCAATACGATCGCGGTGTAATACTATAGCTTACAAGACGATTACATAGGGCAAGAGGTTCCCTGATGATGACGATGCATATCCTTTTTCACGCGCGATTATCCAGTTGTTGCAGCCTCAAACATGCGAATTCTCTCCCTTCCTGTTCTCTAAAAAATAACTTCCTTTGGGCTAGAAAAAGGTACGCGCGAATACACGAAAAAACGGAGAACCGAGAGCAACGAACGTCCCCCATTCTCAGAGGATGGTTCTCGAGATCTGCACGATCAGGAGTCCCTTAAAAACGGCTGCAGCAATTGAAAGACCCGCGCTCAAAGTGGCTCTTACGTTAAGTAAAAATAAGGGTTCGAGATTTGCTGTCTATTTACAACGTGAAGTACACAGTATGTATAGATCGTATATAGGTTGAACAACGACACTTATCACATAGTTCAGTGATGCAGAACCTTCTTTCTTGATCTCGAGAGGTATTATCGAACGCTGTCGAAGAACCACCCTATCCGTAAAAAACATCGTTCCCGGATCCGTTATCGAACTGTCCATAGAAACGTCCTCGAAGCTGTTCGAACGCCCACGATACATTTGTACTTCGTAATGGTGGATTCCAGGACACCGCGAAATTCTTTCACCCCCGTTAACACGATCGTTCGCGAGGACAACGTTACACGACACTACTATTACATGGAAAAACAAGTTCTTACTCTCGAAAACAAAAAAACCATTCCTTAATTTTGTTCTCATTGCTCAACTCTCTTCCCATCGAGCTGTTCTTGCTTTCAGACTACCATTTCTCTCAGAAGAAAAAAAACTAGCCCCATTTTTCTTCTCATTGTTCGATGACATCCAACCATCCACTGTTCCATCGAGTTGATCTTGGAGAAGCTTTCCCTCTTTTTTCGTTTCGTTGCTCCACTCAGCTTCCTGTTGTCGAGTAATTCTATTGTTCGTTAAACTATCAAACTACCATTGCTCTCTTTCCTCTTTCCTCTTTTCCCGATACATTTCTTGACGCTTTATCATTGTTCAATTCAGTTTTCCATTGTTCCATCGAGCTATCCTTATGTTTCCTAACGAAAGAACGATTAATTATCGCTTTCAGCGTAGTCATCGCTATCGCCACTGTCATAATATTGATTCTTGGACTGTTGACGAATAGAGTCCGATGGATTGACCATCGACAGACCGTCAGAGTATCCTTGAGACTGGCTGTCCGTGCTCTGTAACATGTCTACCGATCCACCCTCTAGCATCTCCAGGTTTTGAGAAAATACGTCCTCCGGCATGGAATCGTACGACCTGGGGAAACGACAAGTTTTTCGGGTAAAATAAATCGGGTTTTGTTACGGCTCTTTCGATCATCTGTAAACCAAGTGTAACTGTTGGGCTACAGATGATTCTACTACAGCACTCTACGATGCAAAACATTTTAAATAATCGTCTTCGACGCTTCACGGATTGGCAAATTATTCAACGACGGATGAAACATACTGTTGAAAATGTTGTCTTCCACAGAGGATGTGGTTATCGATAGTATTCATAAACATACTGAGTAATGTAGCAACACTTATTATAAAGCGTCGAAGACTCGATTAGTCGATTAAAAACGATGCAACTTAAAGTACCATTCTGCTTGGACAAACGGTGTTTAGTTGAAGCAATCGTACCTAATTTGCGGCAACGAAAATAAACAATGTAAAAGAATGGGGTTGTCTGTTTTTGCCTGATCTGGGCTTGCGAAAAAATTGCAACAAAGAATATGAAATTCAATTTTCAAGTTTCACTTCTGTTTGTTGCAAAAGTACGATGAGAAATCTTTGTTGCTGGCACAATGAGGTTTTTTGCTCGGTGTATCTGGTAAATCTTCTATGACATAACAGTTCGGTTGATTATTACAGCATGAAAACTTCCCAACATTACATAATGTTGATTGTACATATAGATGTTCGTTGATGTAGATATTGTGAGATTTTGAAGTATTGGGAGTACAAATAAAAAAATGAATGAACAGATTAATCAAAGTATTGCCCATTGCTGGCTACTACTTTCTCATCACCATGAAATCACCATTCTTGAAACGTCGAAACCATTCCCTACATGATTTATCAGTTGGAGCATTGTCACCATAAACATCTACAAGCATTCTATGCGCTTCAGCTGCACTTTTCTTCCAATTAAAGCAGAGAACTAAAACCTCCCGCAAATGCTGCTTAGTTAACACAAAATTTGACATATTTAACAGAGTAAAAAATATACATTGAATAATATTGGTAGATGTCTGACCTCTCTGAAACAGCTGAAATCAGCTGTCACTATGAAACACTCATAACGGTCAGTCATATTTTCAAAACGGATCGAACTAATTTGTACTCCCAATATTTCCAAACATTATTTTGAACAAATTGAAATTAGTAATTCATCGTGTTCGCTACTCAGTTCTGGGGTACAGAAAATAAAATTTGAAAAAAGAAAAAGAAACAGAAGTAGAAGAAGCAGTTAGCTGATTCTCTACCGATGCATTACGCATACACGGGCCTCGTGCGTCGTCATACCATGCAATTCTGTTTTCTTTACTTACTGAGCTGTAGATGATGGTTACATTTCATCATCACACAGCCTGCAACAAACGCATAGATCGCACCATTGTCATTACGGTCGCAGTACAAGGTGAAAAAATTGTTAGATCCCGCGGGGGGCCATACTGTCTATCTAACGGCAAAGCATGCCAGAATTCGAAAGCTATGAGCTCCGTTTCATAGCTTGAAATGGTAAGCCAGAACTTTCTATGGTAACAGAGCCCGGTTCATCTATTCTTTCTTTAACTCGAACGGAACGTGTATCGAAAATAAAGAGATGAACGTTAAAGGTTCGTCTGGTACAAGAACAGGTAGTATAGATGAACCGTGAACGTAACACGCCGTACAATAATGATACTTACATCTGTTCGCTCTGTTCGTTACCACTCTCTTCGGCGACCAGCATCTCGTATTCTTCGGCTGCGAATCGGTCCCAGTCGGACAGCTCGTGGCCATCGGGATCGTGCTCTCTCGCTGATGCGAACGGATCTCTCTGCTCATGATCAAGATACTTCTCGAGGTTGAAGAAGGTGTCGAAGAAGATCGAGGTCATCTTACATTTCTTCAAATCGTTCAAAGATATCTTTCCTGGCGTCGCTGGCTTGATCATGTCCAACATCTGCGTGAAACAATTACTTCTTTACAAATGTGAAACGCAAGGAGTACAAAAAACAAAGAGGATTTTGTGAATGTTGCAATTACCTGACAGAGACAGTCCTCGAAAGGCAACGTCTCCAGTCCAATAGCCTCCATACGATGCAATTGTTCCTCGTAAAAGTATTCCAGTTCGTACATCGACAGATATCCGTCCCCGTCGAGGTCCATGCACCTATCGATTGTTTACAAACGAAACGATGGTTAAAAAAATCGCGCTAGACGATAGATAGAGTTACGGATAAATAGTTTATCTTTGTTATTCGTACCTGAACCAGTACTCGATCGCTGTCGGATGATTTTTGTCCTCTTCGCTCAGCAAGAACCACACGAACTCCGTGTAGCTCATCTTATCCTGGGGCTGTTGGACGCCATTGCCACTTTTCATACCGCCCCTTGTCACGGCGCCGCTGAATATTCTCGCGATCATACGCTTCGACAGGGCTGAAACGTAGCGAACGATCCTTAAAAATGAACCTCAAAGTCTCAAATGAAATTGAACGAAAATGGCACGTTTAAAAGAATCCAATGCATAAGTAAGTTACATTTGGCAAAGAAACTCGCTCTCACCGTGGTCGTTGTGCTTGGTGAGGTCCGTCTTATCGATGAAGAGATCGTGATCCCGATCGAGCTCCCAGAATTTGCAGTATATCACGTAGAAGTGCTCGTAGCTAAAGTACGCGGTGACTTGGTTGATGTCTTCCTCGTGTTCCAGGACACCGATCACCGACAACAAGTTGCTTCTTCTCAGTTCGGCCACGGAGATCCTACCGCTCCAGCTTCTGTTCACGCAGTAAAATATCCTGGCGATCACCTGGGAATCAACGTCCACGATAAACGTCAGTGTGTCTGTTAAAAATGTTACCGTGGGCCGCTAAAAATTACAACGTTCGAATCACGCTTTGATGAACCCTGATCTATGCATGATCTCACATACTCCATCACTCATTCTTGCACGGTGTATCCGTTCGCTGTGTTTCATTGTTTTGCACATTTTAAATGCTACCGTGGGTCGCAAAGAATTACAACAATTGAATCGCTAACAAAAAAATAAATACTAAAGATACAAATATTTTTCCAGGAACTGCCACGAAGAGTAAACGAATTCCGTCGATGGTATCGGAATCGTTTCCACTCGTTAAAATGATTTCCGACAATCGAGAGCGTCCGCGATAATTGCTCGCGGCGACAACGACGATCGTCCTGAATAATTCAAAGACGATTCTCGTTGCGTAAACCGCGGAGGAGCTTCATTGCCGACGGAATGTTTTTTCTTTCTTTCTCTCTCTCTTGTTCTCCTATGCACCGAGAGAAACCCCGCAAATATTTATCGCGCGAATACGAACCGTGTGTACGTAGCGTGAATGGAACTCAGTAGCCTCTTTCAGGAAAGTTAAACCGGGATGAGTCTCGACCACGTCTTGCACCAGCGGGATTAAATCCTCGGGAAGTATATTGTTCCTGAGGCCTCGGGTTGTGATTCTGATAAACTTGCTCGCCGCGTCGTGGTGGGTGTTCGATATTCTGCAAACAATGGACGACGTTTAGTTTAACCTGCTAACCGCGCGAGACGAGTTAACTCGCCCCTCTGAGCCCTCTGCAACCTCCAACGTTCTTTAAAATAATTGCAAATAATTGAAACGGATGAAAAAATACACGTCGAAAGCCATCTGTTACTTTTTACGATAAAATAGCGATATAGCGTGGTGATAAGTTGAGAAAAATAAAGTCACATGGCATAAAATAACGCAAGGCACTTTTTAAAGTTTTATTGTCGTTTGAAATGGAGCTAATTACTTTAAGATGGCCACCTATATTGCGTACTTCTATTCGCCGTAGTGTAAAACGCGTTGAATCTGTTATTCGTTCGTAACTACGCGTACAAGGCCGTTTATGATCGAGAAATTATCCCAGCCTACAGGTTACTTATAAATCAACGTTGCACTTTCACGCTTTCGTAACACGTCTTACGGTGCATCGTACTGCAAATGAAATTATTGCAAATGAATGAACGTAGACGGTTCTATTAACACGTTAACCACCGTGTTGCACGTTGGTAATCTTCGATCTTGCAACGTTTCTTTGATTATTTCGTTTTCACGAGGGCCTTCGAGCATTCTATGATATTTACAACCCAGCCATACGATCTCGGTTTGGAACAAACGAGATGTTACGACGTTCCAATTGGTACAATCGAAGAATAGGTAGACACGCTTTGAATGTATTTTAATTATATTGTTTTTGGGTAGAGAATCTTGAATAATCTCGATGCTTACTCTCTCCAGAAATCAAGGAAGGCGTTCATCTCGACGTATCCAATTTGATCTCCGCCAGCCGCGAGGAAAAGCGGCACCTTCCAGTAGAGTGGCAGGTCGCATGCCTGCAACGATGGATGACTCTCGTTTGTACGCAGTTTCTCAAGCAAAATAGAACCAAAACCTCTTCAGGGAACGGTATAGTTTAGCTTTCAAGCTATTTTCACTCTGGAAACACCCAAAGGAGACTATTTCCCCCGTGTAAAAGGCTCTCATCCCTGATATTCAGTCCATAAAAAATAAATTATTCCGAACAAAACCTTCAAACAACTGGTTGAAGATAAAAAAAATCGTTATCCACGGAGTTTGTTGAGTAACAGATAAGTCGATTTATCTACAATATTTATACTTTCATTTGATAAATTGAACGTTTCGATGTAAAATTACAGTTTCCTCGAACGTTTGGAATAGTAAAGTTTGCGTTAGGTGACACAACGCACCCGGTCCTACCGCCCACATTGACTCTGGTTTGGAAATAGGCGAACGAAAAAAATTGAACTGGCCATCTCTGGTTTGCTTGATATCAACATTATTGGTAATTTATGAGTGCTTCTTGCAGGAAGCGTATACAAAAACAATAGACAATTTTCAATGACGAACGCGATGAAAGCTGTGATCGAGGGGATTTTGTTTCCTCTGCTTTAAAAAACATCTGTTAATAGATAATTTTTAAAAGACTGCTCTACCATCGATGCTGCTTGCGTTTCCAGTTTTCTAACAGACTGATTCGCCCCTGAAGAGGTTCAAATTACAAATCGGCGCTCAGAATGGAGGACAAACGAGGGATATTGTCTCGTGGAAGTTTCAACGAGCCCCGTTCTCGCCTTACCTTGGTGATCGTGTGAAATTCGGCGCGAGAAGCAAGATGGTCCGGCAGACCCTGAAAAGCTGCAGTGATCTTGGCGATAGTTGCCTCCAATTGCGAGAGTGGCAACGGCTTCCCTCCGGGGAAATAAAATCTGCAAGCACCGAACAACGCTGTGTATCAGTATTTTCGAATACAACACAGAATGAACTCTGTTTGAAAGGCTCACCGTGGTATGTGGACGTTTCTGTTCGCTTTCACGTGCCTCTGGAGTGTCGTGTGGGGCGGTAGATTCTTCTGCTGTGCCTTGTCTTTCGCGTACGTCTAAAATCAACGAGCAAACGTTTCAGGAAATCTGATCGACGAGAAACAGAGACAGGATACTCCAAGAGTCGTTGATTTACAAAACACTCGCGGTGTAAAGAGTGGTTTTATTTCTGATAAATGTCGCGTCCGTTTCTGGGGGGGGGAATAAACGCAACGTGGCGAAATTGCGGCTCACGGTTTCCGCGTAGGACGATTCGCGCGCGTTTCTCGTTTAAATTGAACCGCGCGCTTTACCGCGTCGATCCACTCAACCCCATAACGAAGCGTAACTTAATTAAAATCCGCTGATATCGCAATCAGTGGACACCGTTCGAGCTCGTAAAACGCGGTTCTGCGCGACGAACGTTCATTTCCTTTTTCCTACAGCGAGTAAAGGATACGAGGATAATATTGTTAAATTGTGAAAATAAAACAGTACAGAAGGCATAAAATATGTTTTTTTAATGATTTAATAGAAACCTCAAGTGTCTTTGGGTACTAAGGGAACTTCCTCTGATAGGAATATTAACATTTTAAAATTAATATTTCTATCGTTGCGTTGGATAATAAGTATTTTCGTCTGAAAAGTGGGGTTTGAAAGGGTAATTTTGAACGCGACGTAGGCTTCCGGTGTCGGCAGGATCCACGCGTTTTTCTGCATCGGAGGAGGCCGGATCGATCGCGTGTCCCGTAGTCGGAGCAATTTTACGCTCCTTCGAAACCGGCGTTCCGCGTTCGACGTGTCGGCTCGCCAAGGACACGGCATCCTGTTACGCGACGCAGTCGCGAAGGATCCGAAGAATGCAAAAGAGGCCGGCCAACGCGGCTAATGCATCGCCGCACCTCGCCTCTATGACTCTGGTTACATCACCAGCCTACTCGCGGAGACCCGCGATAGATACGATAGTAAGGTCCAAAAGTACTTGTGGCCTGACCTATAACGCATAGGCGCGGGTACCAATCAATATTGTGTTATATGCCCCCACTCCTGATGCCACAAGAGTTCTCGAGGCTCCTATATTCCTGTTATTCGTTGTGTTTGAGTAATTGCGTCCTCGATGACATTTCCCGACCGTGCTCTAATCAAATCTATACGAATAAAAGCTTCGTTCGTATCGATAAGTATTATTTTAATCTATCGAGTGTCGATTACCGCTATGGTAAAGTAAGAGACCGCCCAAATAGATTCAAGTTCGATTCCCGATAATTACCAAAGTTTCTTCACTCGATAGTCAAAATTCACACGTAAATGGGGAATTAAATGGTTGTTAATATAATTTTGCTTGCTTGGCTTCCTGGATGGAGAATTTCACCAGATTATCGTATACCAAATTTTGATATTTTTCTATACATTATTACATTTTAATAAATAGATACTTTATTTAAAAGTTAATTAAGAGCACTTTTTATGTATGAATTTCATTATTTGAATTTATATATATTCAGAGAAAAAACTTGCGTGTTATCGGGGATTCGAACTTGGACCATCTGGGTGGAAGTCTCTTACTTTATCACCGCGTCCCCTGATGGTAATTGAAACTTGATAGATTAAAATTATATTTCTAGATAATAATGGAACTTTAAATATTTTAAAAATTACCGAGTATCTGTCCCAATACTGTTATATATTCTTAAACCCGGATTACTAAGTCCACAAGTGTGCAAAGTTTTAACGAAATCGGTAACGTGGGACGTATGTGCCGCGCAGGTGGGCAATTTTGATTACTTTTATTATCACCAAGTACAGATAACTTCAGGACACACCGTATCGACTGTGGAATGCTCAACTGGGTCACTATTTCAATCCTTCATTCACGCTAAGTTTAATAAGCAATGAAAACGCGAGCTGAACGCGAGCATGAGTCCGTAGTCCGCGTTATGGCATCCGTCGAATGCGTATATTGCTCGTAATTATTCGAACGATTCCACGTGTAGTCGGGGCGAGGATTAGAATTCTGATACGAAACGCGTGTCTAATCATTTTTATCACTCTTATTTGCTCATATTCCAAGGTTCGAATTATAATATTCATTATAAATTGAATGGATATAATACCACAAAAATAAGACGTTATGTCTTGACCTTAAAAAACATACGACGCGGCTCGCGAGTCCGGTATTAATATTTATAACAACCGTGTCAGCCATAACACGTACGCTATTGGCTAAATAGTTGCGCAGGGCAATCGACTGGTGATTGTAATTTCTAATAAGTTCGTTTTGAAATCTACGATCACGTTCACACTAGCAAACAAGCTTTTATTTTACTCTATTGTTCGAATTGACTTTGTGATAATTCAGGAAGTAAATTAAAAAAAACAGCACTTATACGACCGTAGCAGAATCAGAGCAGGCTTCCTTTGAAAAAAAATTACGAACAATACTGTACGTATCCATAGCACTCAATGTATTAACGGCGTACATTATCTAAACCTGCCCGTCTGAAACCGTCGCGCATCCTTCTACGTTCGGAGCTGCGTATTCGTGATTGTACAGAGGCTCGACGATTGCAACGTTAATAACAGTAACGAGAATAGCGCCAAGTATAAACGTTTGACGAGCAATAAAAATAGTATAACGCGAGTACGGGCCAAACCAGCGGTATCAATAATAGAAGATGTTCCGTTTCAGGAAGATCAATAATGCATTCCACTCCGCGGAACAAAAATAAGCCAGCTGGAGCGACTGACCGACGTTAACCCGTCGAGGAGTCGCGGGATCAAATGGATCAAGATAAATCGAGACGTCAATTGTCGATCCGAGGTACGGACCGACCGTCTACGTTTAGGAACAACATGCGTCGAGAGGAGGTCGCACGAGTCTTACAACAACTATCGTAAAGCTAGGATAACAGAAAACCTGCGCGAGACGCGTCAAGCTGGCTAAATTAACGCATCCAGAAACGAATTTCGTCTGTGTCGATGGCGGCTGATCGCGGGCGTGATCGGCCATCTCAATTATTGTGGCCTCAGTTTGGCACGGTCCGCTGAGCGGCACACGGGATACCGTCAATCAGCGTTCCAATTGACATTGCGAATTCGACTGCGCCTCTCGATCAGCCTTGCCATTTTATTCAATTGCATTTGTAAAAATTAATAAAATCAACGTGCTATATTTTTCATTTCAAATCCTAGGTTCAGGTAAAGTCTTGATAAGTCTTGAAGATAATCTTGAGTAGCCATAGTTTTACGAGGATAAGGATAGATGGAAATTCTTCTGGCAGAATGATCACCGCAATCTTCCGTAAGCAACGTTTTCTCTGTCCTCCCGGGCATCGAATAGTCCATTAGAATTTCGTACTACGGTAATCTCGCGATACCGTGCGAACGACGATCGCCGCAGAACCCTCTTCCTGTTTCCATTATTTCAACGACCGTTCCATTCCCCGGCGACGATCGTCACGAACTTTCCTCCTCGAGCCGTTTTTCGACCATAAGTGGCGATAGCGGCGCGTTCCAAGGCGACAGTCGGCAGCCTTTTAAAATCTAGCACGATATCCAATATGGAACGGCCACAATGAGTCAGTCGGAGCAGATATGCCGCGAGAACGATTTATCGCCGTTGATCCAAGGGCGTTCGAAACTTTTTCCTATTTTCCTTCCAAAGATCGATCCCCGTCGCGACGAACGATACGCATATTACGCGAGACCCGGGGATTCTCTTATTATCCGAATTTTAATTAACGATACCTGGATGACGACGATCGCCTTAAGGTGTATCTCGGGTCTCTGATGTTGGATTATTAATAAATAATCATTACAAAACTGAATCTAACAGCGAGAAACACTGTCTTTTCTTTTAGGGGATCTGAGCGTCGCTTCGCCTCTTGTTCAGTTTCAACAGAGTAAAGACGTCCTTCCAAACCACAGAATAAAGTTTTATTTTTACTTACAAAGTGTACTGCTTTTTCACCCAATTTCAATATCTGAGATTAGGAAACGTTAGACAAAAATTAGAATAATCGAGAATATTCTTAGAAAGAAATTACTCCATAAAAGCGACCGAGGAATCGACGATACGACGCGACGACGTGAAATGAAAACGCAGGTGATGGAATTTCTTTCGCACGAGCCTTGAAAGAATCGATTATTGGAATTCATCGGTCACGTTGGCACTCCGCATAGCGTGCAACCGTAACAATATAACGAGTGTGACATTACGTTACAGGTTCGCGTATCGTTTAATCCGACCGCGACGATAAGGACTGGCCGCGAGACCTCCGCTTCCACTTATGGTCACGGTGGTCCTTTCGCGTCCCTTTATTTCTTTCCTCGAGGTCGAATAACATTAATCGCAACGAAAACCGACCGTGAGTCAGCGCCGGGCAAACAACAACGCGACACGCTGCGTTTCTGCTCCTCGATTTCTCTCCCCCTCGATTAACTTAATTGAGACCGAAGCTCCTTCGGCGTGATACTGCGCCTTTTCTCCAAGGAGGCCTTGTTTTCGTTCATCATTCCCTCTCTTGTTATTGTTATTAATAATGACGATGCACTGGCCGCGTGTCCAGTGCTGTAGCTACGGTTTACGCTCTCTGGGGCGATCCTCGAGTTCGCCCCTTCGTCCCCAAGAAAATTAAAACAAGGAAAGTGACTCTGTTCACTCCTCGAATCAAGAAACTAATTTTTACGGAGTTTAAATTGAGAAAAATTTAAAATTAATAAAGTTAATTAAAGTTAATTAAAATTTAAAGTTCGTTGAAATTAATACATTTTGTAAATTTAGCGTTAGAAAAGTTCGAACGTTGTACCGCCATTTTATAAACACTGTGGAGAGACGAGAAGCTGACGAAAGGTCTGTCTGATTAGTTGTAGCCTAATCTCCTTCGATTAGGGACGATGGACTCGAAGGAAGTAGATTATTCCGTAAATAATCAGACTCGCCCAGCCAATCTTTCTGCACAGAATTTTGGACGTACTTCTTCCTGTTTTTGGATGCATCACTATTCGAGTTCAGTTCTTCTTTGTACAGTATTTTTTAATCTCTCATCAAATTCGAGATACAATCGAATTGCTCGTCGACGAGAAAAATCGATTTACGTGGAGACAAAAGTGCACAGTTCCATTTGAACTACAAGTGCAAGCGCATAGAGCAATATATGTAGGTGTACTTGCACCGCTGCACCGAAAGAAAGCATAATATCGTCGATAGATAGTCATCAATTGCTCGTATCATCGCTCGAAAAAGAGCTACACCTTGCCCTAGTTTTTTCGAATTACCTTGTATGCGTTCGATGTATTGATATTGGCAAACGCCGTAACCATTATTTTTGACACGACGACGCAATAAAACCGCGAATATATAACGATAACGTTCGCGACGAAAATTCTGACCTACGATCGATCGTACGATGCCTTATGTTATTTTCGAAAGCGTTCTCGAATATATTATTCGATAAAATGTTTCCCAACTTTGAGTTCCGAAAGATGATACCGGAAGTTTTATTTTATTTTTAAAGGAAATAAGTCGTCGGGCGGAGGCTGTTGCGCTAACGCGAAAGTAAGATATCGGGGAAAAGGAAGAGGAAAGCGTGCATAGAGTTTGGAAAAAGAGCCTCGAGAATACGTGGCACGGAAATGTACGAGCAACGAGGGAAGAGGCGGTCGGAAAATGTTCGAAGAAGAAGTAGCAAGATGGAGGAAAAAGAGTGCGGGAATAAGTTAGCGTAGGCACAAGATACTGTTGGAATACTTTAGTATAGAAATAAGTTACCGGGGAAAGAAACTAGCCAGGAATACGTTGGTGTAGATATCTCGAAAACGAGGACCCATTAGGGTTCTTTTTTATATCGGATATATAACTTGCATCTGCTATTGTTTCAACAGCGATTTCCACGACTCTAAGATCCCCTTGTTAGCATTAAGACCAAACTACAAGATAAATTACAAGAACAAGCAGGATAGTTTATTTGTTTCTCCTTCGTACGGAGTTCCGGGTTTAAGGCGGTGATCTCAGAATATAACAAAAAAAAAGTTTACCAGGTAATAATTCTATCTTCCGGTGCATCGTTAAATATAACAATTTGATTTGATTACTATTGCCAGGACAGGTGTTGGGAATTCCAACAGTTATTAGCATACCCCTCATTTAGTTAGACATTTTTTGAAAATATCTCGAGATCTAATAATTTTTTGGCCATGGTACCCTAATCATTTTTTACGTAGAATGAACAAACGAATCGATCCGTGTAAAAAAAAATATGCATTTCTATTTAAAGAAACGATGCGATTGTTGATTGCACATGCACCGCTGCATCTAAAAAAAATTTAAAGTCCTACAGATGCAGTGCTCTTCGAACCATTTATCTTTCTCCTTTGGCATTTTTTCGGAAATGCAATAATAACGGAGTTATGGGGCATAGGACTCTCCAAGTTAGAACATCTTAAGAACTCCATAAGAATCGAAACAAGAACACCGAATATTAAACTGTTAACGCATACGTATAGAATTGTAAATAAATTCAAGTGTTTGTAAATAGTATCGAACTTTCTATTTACTAAATAAAACGGCTCCGCGAGCATAGTGGGAGCCTACAACAGGTGAAAAGGCGAGGAGTCGCGAAAGTACGAGTCGAGAACGCGTCGTACGTGGAAACTTTCAAAGTCTCAAGGATAAGAAAATAATCGTCCCGCGGAAAAGGCAACAAACGCGTCCGATCGACTTCTGCGCGCTCGACGACGATCCTCGACGGCGTTAATGCGCGTCGGCACTCTCTTCTTCTCCGGGGCTGCGTAAATTTTTATTGGCACGCGGTCCGTACGGGCCCTTGTGCGCCTCGAGCGTGCTCGGTTTTATTCACGTTTCATCGGCGAACTCGACCAGAAGAACGGGGAATCGATGCAGCCTCTGCACTCGTTGCATCCATAAATATCCGCGTGTTTCTCGGTTCCCGGTGATCGACGCATCCCCGGTATCCCCGGAATTCTGTTGTTCGTATCGTTCCTTCCGACGATCGCAACCATTCTCCGAGCATTCACGGAAACTAAGTACCGAGATGGTTACTCGAAAAGTAATGCCCATTGTACACGCAAGTTACGGTTAATAATACAGTAGAGTCGTTTAAGATTATATGGAGCACGTTGTGAATCTCTCTTCAATTTCTTTTTCGATTTATTTCATGTAGCTGCCCGCCATTGTATGCGATCGCAATAAAATAAGCTTTTAAATTAACTGCCAGAAAAACACTAATAAATAAAATGCACCATTGTCATAAATAATATTCTTATCAGAGAAATTAAAAACGCATGCTTGTTGACCGTGAGTCATCACACAGTGATCGACAAAGGTAAAGAGATTCGACGCAAAGGTATGTTAGTCGAAGCCTCGGTTGGTCATCGGTATTGTTTTATTGGATATTTAGTCGAAACGAAGGCAAACGCTGGCTCGCCTCGAATCACAATGGGAATGCAATGACCGTCTAAATAACAATGCAACGGCCAAGCCCTCGGGGCGCATGCATTGTTCGAACATTGAGCAACGTGTTAAAACCGTGGCTTATCATTGGTGTGTACTGCGCGGTTGACACGATCTTAAGATCCCCAAAGAGGATCCACTGATCGAGATTGCGCGCTCCCTCGCCTTCTCTTCCCGATATCAAGATCAATTTACAAATATACAATACCGAAAGTTTATATACCGGATGTAGACAAGATATTTTACTTATAAGTCATTCAGGGTTTACCCAGGTTGTATATGGTTCGATGAAAAATTAAAACAGAGAATGCAACGAGTGATCTAGGCTCTGTGACCTATCAATCACCACCTGATCCAAGGATCACTTAAATATCACCATGTTGACTCAAAGTACTAGATCGCTATAGATGTTTTTCTAAACCAGGGACCAAAGTGGAGAACGTAACGAGAAGGATCGCGATCGAACTGTGGTGGGTAGCGATCGCGGAAGGTGATGGCGCGTTAGAGAGACCGATGCACTCGAAACAGCCGCATATCGTGGCGCGATAACGCCTTTTGGCAGCCGCTCGTCGCCCGGTATACTCTTCTTCTTTCTGGCCCCGGTCCAAAGCCACTTCGGAACTCGCCACGACGTTTCTTTCGCAAACGTTCGATCGGTAAACCGGCGTTTCCCGGTATTTGACCGTTCGACGAAAACATTCGGGATCGCAAACATCCTATTCGAGTGATTCAGCCTGGCCGGGGTACCCGAGGGAGCCGGCGAACGAGGAGAAGAAACGCGACGTTCCCGGAGGGATGGTCTGGTAGCTCGAGGCACGTAGAAACCGACCTCTACGAGAGGAGATCTTGAACTCGTTTCGGGAGAAAAGTACAGGAGTCGACCGGTCGAACGTCCTCCCAGGGAAGAGGAATTTGGACGACGACCAAGAAGGCCCGATATAAGCCACCCAGAGAGGCAAGAACGTGCGAGAAGACGCGTCTTCCCGATCTTCGGGGCTGCTCGATACGGCCTCGCCGAGCCACGATCTCGTCCCGGCCGAATTAGACTTCTTCCAGGAACTCGCGAGCACCGTCTCGCGCTCGTTTTCTATCTACGTTCTCGCGTTGAGTTTCACGCGGACGGCTTTCAAACTCCGCGAAGGGTGTCTTTCTCAAAGAAAATTCAATTTCCTGCAGCTCGCGCGGATACGACATTTTCGTCGCCCTTGTTAGGAAAAAGTTATTATCGAAACTTCGAAAAGTACGAGTCGTCGAACAGATAAAGAATAACATAGAAATTTTTCAGGACAAAATCTTCGTTTTAAAAAAGTTCTAAAATTATCTTCGCCAACGAAAAAAGACACATCGTCCACCAATTTACCTGTGCCCTGTTCTGAACCTCGTGCCCGGTCTTCCAGGTGTTGATGGCCGGTTGCCTCGGTCCACGTTTGTCCAGCAACAGCTCGCTGGGGCATTTCTCGAAGATCAGAACACGCTCAGCGACGGATCCTCTGGTCAGAAACGGTCTGATAGGATTGTTCCCGGTCCCCGTGGCCGCGGCTGCTCTGATGTGCTGTTTCTGCTGCGTGGTCAGCTCGGGATGAGGCACTTGCTCGATCCTGGGTCTGGGCGTGTAAATTCTGGGCCCCCATCTGGAGGTCACGGGATCCTTGTCGTCTTTACCGATCTCCTTGTCCTTTCGTATCTCCGTTTCGAACTTGGACCTGGTGGTCGAGACCAACTGATCCGTGGAATTGAACGTAGACGCGCCGCTGGTCCTCTGCTCCTCGAGTCTCTGCTGGGTCGAGGGATTCTGTTGAGCCGCTCTGTACCTGACTTTCGCGTAATCCACCACGGACATGTTCGACAGATCGTCCTTGCTGAGCGATTTCGGCTCGGATACCGCGGCGGCGTTCGCCCCAGCTGCCGGAGAGACGACATTGTTGACCATCGTCGCGGAAGCTGGGATCAGACCGGTCCCGTGGTGATTGTGACCGATGATTATCGGCTTCACCGGCTCCACCTTCGGTTTCTCCCGCTTGATCGCCGGCTTCTGCCGAGTCAGAGCCGGCAACGTCCTCTCCGCGGGCTCCTCCGTGATCACCGAGCCCGTCTTCAACGCGTTTATCAGCCTCTCCTCCTCGCGAGCCACCTCGTCCAGGTAAACACTGGAATTGGAGCCCGTGTTTCTCTTCTCCTCCTTCGCGTTCAACGATTTCCCTTCCTGGATCGATCTCGCGGCGCCGTCCGGCGATCTCTTGTTCTCGTTCAGCTTGTTCTTCAATGGCCAAGTGGTCAGTCCGGGGTTCGCGGTGCCCGCGGCGTCCTCGAGGCTCGAACCGATCGGCGACGTGATCACCGTGCTGGTCGGCCTCTTCTGCTGCACGATCTTCGTGGACGGCGCCAGATCCGCCGGGAACGTCGTCTCTATAGTCTCCAGGAAGACCTCCCGATGATGGGCACCGGGAGTCTTCGTGGAGACCTGGGGCTTCACGATCTGCGAGGGTTTGTTCGCGAACGGGGACGTAGGCGACAGCAGAACGTTCGTCTGCTTCGTCTTGGGCTGCGCCCCGACGCCGCTGCTCTTCAACGGCGACGTCTGCGGCGGTTGCTGCTGCGTCGAGTTCCTCTCGAACTTCTGCAGCGCGAACTGTATCGACGACGGCAGCGTCTTCGAGGGCGATCGCTGCCTGGACGCGGCCAGTCTCGCCTTGTCCTCCACCACGAAGTTGTTCACCAGCTTCTCCAGGTTGCCGTTGTCCAGGTTCGGCGCCTGGGCGAGAATCTCGACCGCGGCGGCGGCGGACGTCGTGCCAGTCGGCGAGGTCTTCCCCGTGGCGTTCGCCGTTGGCGTCAACGCGCTGCCAAACTTGTCGGCGGCGGTAGCGTTGCTGTGGCAATTCAGTATCTCCGTGGGCGCCAGACCCCGGCTCTTCCAGGTCTGATAGATCGCCTCCGCGTGATCGCTGATCTGCTTCGCGATCGCGGCGATGTCCTCGTCGCCGGAGGTGGACGTGTCCGTCGGGAACTTCCGACGCAGATCGTGTTTCGCCGTCGCGGCCATCCTCGACCGACGTTCCCGCTGTATCTCCAGCCGCTGTTTGCGCAACTGGGGATGATGATCGAGCAAGAAGCTCGCCGCACTCGCGCTGAGCTCGATCGAGTGGTCCAGCACCAGCTCCACCAGGCTCGTGCTACCCTCGACGGGCACGACGTTCACCGGGATCGCGTAACCGAAGTGGATCGCCTGGCAGTCGACCTGCTCGTCCTCGGGCCGCGACTCGTTCACCAGACAGGCGTTCAGGTCCGGACAGTGGACGGTCCGACTCGGTCGCGGATCGACGGTCACCGGAACGAATAGATCGCGTCGGGTCGCGCAGACCCGGCGCTCGATCGTCTCGATTTCTATCGCCAGCCGTCGCCCACCCACGCCACCACCCGACCCCGCCGTTTCCCCTCTCAGCCTCGATGATGCTACTTCCGTTATCACCGAGCTCGCTACTGCTGGCATATCTCAGGCCACCTGGCCCAAGAACCTCCTTCTCCACGGCCACGAGGGCAGTCGAGCCTCGGTCCACGCGATCCTGACACCTCCCGCCTGTCTCCCCATTCTCCTCTTACGATTACTTTGGTGTGTTCGATCCGTTCCGCGAGTCTCTAGCGCCCGTTTCTCCACCGAGACATAGATCTCGCAGGATCTTCGAACAACGATTCGACTGCTACGGTTACGGTTCGATCGAATCGATCGCGAAACGAAAAGACATTCGATTCTTGAGCGTTGCGTTACACGGCACTGACGATTTCGCGCTACATCTCTGCGTTCCTTAGCGGTACCACGGGATCGAGAGTGATCTGAAAGAAGATAAATATAAATTAGTATTTATCCCGGCCAATTTCACTTGGCCGTGTGTATTTTCGGGCGTGATACGTGCTCTGAAACTGGCGGTACGGTAGCGTGTGAAACTGGCGATCGTGTCGTATAAATCTCGCCCTTTTGTCCCGCGTGCTCTCTACGGAATTAGAGATGATCTACAGCCGATGTCTACGGTTGGTAAGCGTGCTACGCGAAATCGACTCGAAACTAAATAACACCTACAATAAGAACGTTCTATTTCTGTGTTTCGATCAAAAGATATTCAAGCTTCAAGCTATAGCCGCTGCATTCTCTATCGAACATCCAATCTCTGTACGCTCGATCATTGGATCCTTCCCAGTTCGTGACTTCATCGACGCCACGTTGAATCATTCAGTCATCGACTCGATGTTTCTACGTTTCGTCACGATCTCTACGTTTTGAAATGTCTCGCGTGTTGCCGAATAAAATCTATCTGGTTGCGTCACACGGTCTAGATGCTTCGAGTCCGACACATTCGTTACCCTCACCGTTGGAACCGATTATTTTACTCGATATTGCAATCTCACAGAGTTGTGAAAGAAAAGTCAAACGTCCACCGATATGTGTTCTGTACCTGGGAACAATAATATGGGAATGAAAGGGCGAAGACGATCTCGAATTACGATCCCAAAGAAAGAAAGAGGATGTGTCCGCGATGCAAGAGGGAACTGGCACACACGCGTGTCTAAGTGGCTTTTGTCCAACCTAAAAGGCGACGGTCTATCGGTACTTTCACCCTGCATTGCTACGCGTATGCAAATTATGCGTGCGTACGGGCCGTGACCAAGCGTGCGTGCGCTGCTTCGATCGTGCTCGGATCGCTGGAAGCCGCGCACGTTTCACGTTCCTCACGTTTTTCCCTCCCTCCGCCTGCTTTTTTTCTCCTTTGCTCCTCCTCCGCCTGGGCTGGCCAGACCGCGGAAAAATTTATATTCCAAGACCGGAGTATTTCTTTGTCTCCAGCTGGCCGTGCGCGTTTGGCAACGCGGGCACGAGCACTCTTCGCTGACGATGATTCTTAAAATCTCTTGCATTCTCTCCGTTCTCTACCAAGTCACTGACTCTGCCTACGGGATCGGGGGACACCGGCTATTCTACTTTTCGTGCTTTTAAGAACTTCTGGGTCTCCGCTTTGTCTTGGACCGGAGAATCGTCTCCTGATGGAGATTGGGAGACACAGATTTTTGGGGGTCTCTAACGAGGAAAGTCGACGAAATTGTTCGACTGTGATGTATGCAAAATATCGGGTGGTAGATACTCGACAGTTTTTAGGGTATGAATAATTAATGTTACGTACGTTGTTGTTTCTAAATAATTAATTGCGTTAACGTAACGTGCTAAACGTGGTAACGTTTTAAAATGTTCGTATTCGCGGAAAGGTTAAATTTTGAATAGAAATATTAAAACTGCCGGCGATATATGAAATGTGTGTCAAACCACTTTTAATATTTCTGTGCTCGCTAATGACCTCGTCAGCTGATACAACTTTTAAACGTCGTTATAAAAAAACATAGAATATATTTTTATATAATATGGAATTCTATGAAACATAATTACTTTTAAAGGTATACGAATGGACATGGGGCTGCGTTACATTAATGTTATGCTACTCAATGGATACTGGAACAGCAATTCCGTGATTCTGTCGCACGATTCGTTTAACCCTAATTCGCACTGAGAACGAGAAACGCCAGAAAAATCATTTAAATTACTAATAAAAGAAAAAACAACTTACGAACCAGTAATTTAGTAATACAAAAACCGTCATTACGTAACATATAAATTTATTTACAGACTCTACGGTTATTCGAAGTCATGTTCCGGTAGAATTAGGGTTAACAATCATTCTTACCTCGCGAGCTGTAGTTTGCTGACCTGTTCTAAATCCTAGGCTTCTTTTGTGTTTTGCATCGGTTACGGTTATATGACCAGTTGCTGATCATTTTCTTAAAATCTCTTGCTGTCGTCCAACGATACCGTCTTGGAGAGAACGGCTGTGCACAGGCCTTTTGAAGTGCTCTGCTTCTCTCGCAATAAGAATTCATCGTTTCTTATTGCGGACTATTCATCCTCTGATGGAGATTGGAGACCACTGTTCTCTAGCCTCCATTCTGTTCCCGGTGAATCAATGCGGCTGTATTGGACTGTTACACATTCCTGGCCCGTGACAACCTTCCGCTTCTCAAACCTCTTCGTCTCTCGATCTTCGTCTCGGTTTTAGATTGTAGCGGAGCATACTATCTCTAAATATACCCATCGCTAGGGACAACAGTGACGTAACGCTAGAAGTCTAGATTTTTCACAAGAGGCGTTCGTCCAAACGCAAATAGTACACCGAGAGTTCCCGACGACGAACAATTTTTTAACTCGAAAATATCCTAAAACGTAATTTCTTTCGAGCTTTAAAATTTCCCGATTTAACTCGGTCTGCGTATGCAACGATCGCTTTATGAACGAGTCAAGGTGGAGAAGTTAAACGGTGCAGCCTGTCTGTTGAGTTGCACAACGGGTAATTAGCCAATTTTCGCGTTGGAAGAATTTTCGAACGAACAGTAGGCAAATCGTTGATTTCCTCGTTCGGAGAAGCCTTCAAGTGCACAAGCCGTACTGACACAGAATTTCGAATACAGGTTCGCGGAGATATTCCAGTCGAGCAGGCCCGATAACAGGCGAGCGAGCAAGTTCACCCACGAACCCCCGATGGAACGTCGAACTTGCGTGGAAGCCATCCCTGGAACCGTTCCAGGAAGACAACCTGGGATAATCGACGACCGTCACTTCGCTGACGACGTAATCGTCGACGTTGACCCGCTGCAGAGATGGCCAGAATCCGGATGACAAATTTCCTACGACACATCCACGAACTTTTAGAACTGGCTTCATAAAACATTCGACTAACCAACTTTGTTCCATTTCAGCCTTCCGTTCCCGGAATCTTCTACTCCTAATTTTCCGGCAAAACTCAACTTTCGAGCGAAATTTCAACTGGTGAAGCTAAAAATGGTTCATCAGTGTCAAATCTGGACAAATAAGGGGGTTGGTTAATGATAACGAACACCCTATCTCCGCAAAATTACATAATATCCAGACTCAACCATTTGTTTCATATTTTTCTCTTTGATATCAAGATGGCGTCTGGCTTGCATCTCGACTCACCGTTTTGAGACACCGAGGAGCGATCGTTTCTTTCGTTTTCGTTGTTTTTTCGCATTGTTTCTCCTCAACGACAGTGACGATACAAAAGGGTGAAAGGGTTACACCGTATCTCCGCAACTAATATCGAGAATCAACCATTTTTCTCTTTGAAATCAAGATGGCGTCTCGGCTCATCGTCTCGAGACACCGAGGAGCGATTGATCCGTTCGTTTTCGTTGTTTTTTAGCCCATTTCGAAACCACCGGACAACGAACGAACGCTCGTCCGTTATTCGATGTTCGAAATTTTTATTCCAGATCGGAAGTGTGCCCATCTGTGGCGTAAATGCGCGCACGCGAGTCGTCGAACCGAGGACGGCGGTTCGCGCGACTGGTTCTAGGTACGCGCGCCTCTCGACTCGCATAACTCGGTCACGTTTGCGGTTTGCATCGTTAGAACACGATACGGCCCACTAAAAATAGCGCCGAGCCAATATCGATACACGCCGTAAAACGGTGTCAATCCCATGATCGGGCGACAACTCGCGCGCGACGACGTGTTTCCGCGTGCACGCAAAATTCTCCATCCCTTTCTTCCACCCCTACTGCTTCGTCCATAAACCCATTTATCGGATCGTTTCTCGATCAAAAACACATCGTTCTTTTCTACCGTGTAAAGTAGTGCTTCACCTTTTCGTAGCTTGTTGGAATTCAAAGTTCCCCTGTGATTTTCTTTATCTTCGATCAGACGAGAGCTATAATTCAGCTCCGTTGCTAGAATCGCTCCGTATAGCAGGGTTTAATGGCTAGATTTCTGTAAACACGCCACATCGACGCGTCGGTGCAATATTTAGCCAGCTGTGGAGAGTTTTGCCACAGCGTTAACGCAAACCTCTATCAGCAAAAGCAAGTTTTCTTTACGATATACAGAGTGTCTTTCTTTTAAAGGTATCCGAGTAATCGTGAAAAAATTTAAATTCGAACATCTCGAGACACGCGTCGCAACACCGTCACGAAGAAAATTAGTTCACACAGTTTCACAATTCGAGGCGCGAAGGGTGTCGTTATAAATAGTATCTTGATGCAGCGCGTGAAAAGAAAAAGCAGATTCCCAAGGATGATCGTATTTTCCGCCGTGCCCCGAGAAAACATCGACGCGTCGAGCGAATACGAGCGGTTTTCCGTGCAACAAAATCGCGATACGTAAACAAGGTTGGGCCGATCGCGCGAGCTGCCTCGAGGACGCATAAATTTCCCATTTCGCGATGGAAAAGTCCACGCGATTCGAACTCCCGGCGTCGACCTGAAAAGCGCCGTTTTAATTGCACGCCGCCGGACGTTTCGTCCTTCGGTTTCTGGAACCGCGCGCGTATGCAAAACAGTAAAATTACGCCGGTTACGCGGACGAGTTCGAGCGGTTTACTTAATTCCAAGGTTGCACGAATTCCTAGTTCCCGCGGAAAGAACCGAACGCCGACGGAATCGCGATCGTATGTAAAACGCGTGTTGCACGATTACGTTTCTGGACTAGGAATAGAAAGTTTCGTGGGGAAAAAATTCTCTGCAATGTTTATTCGTCGGTTTATTGCTAGAGAAAAACACGAAGAATCTAAGATTGTAAGGAAAGAAATTATGGATTGCATTTGATTAAAAATCTCAAAATCGAAGGCTCATAGTAAAGAGACCAAATTAGGATTTTTTGATACTAGACATACACTGTAACTTGTATGTATTTGCTATCGTTTCAAAAGCAGTGTCCTCGACTGTAAGATCTCCTCGTAAGTCGATTCGAGATAGCAAAATGATAGTGATTTTACTATCAATTAACGAATACTTTCGAGGCCCGTGAAGTTATCGCGTTCCCGTTCCGCCAGGTCGACGCGGACTTCCGCTCGTCATCGGCTGGCCGAGATAAATAAAGGAAAAGGGCGTCGATCGATGCGATTACCGATGACAAGAAGTCGAGAGGCACCGGTAGTTTCGAATTCATCGGTCGAACTTTCCAATATCCCCCCCCCCGACAAGACTTGGACGTCGCCTAAGAGTTTCAGGGACGTCGAAAGGCCCGACTTCCACGGCCAACGGAGACTTAAAAGCCCGCGGAGAGCCTAAAAGTTTCGTGTATTTTCGGTCGTCTAAATGGCTCGTGAAAACTAACTGGAATAACAGGACTCGATGGGAGAACTTCGACCAACGAAATCCTTGGACAATAAAATTACTCGCGATTTCAATTCTTTTTTCTTTCACCCCCTCGATGCTGAAGAAAATAGAAATAATGGAATAAAATTTGTCCAACTTCGATCAAGTTCTTGAGAGAGTTCCACAGGAAATTTCTTCGTATCGTTGCTAGACATAGTGAGTGAGACCCGTGCCTCTTGAGTCTCATAATTATGATAACTTACTTATTAATATTGATCTCCAAACACTGCATAGTAGAAGAAGAATTGTAGATATCATGTTTGCAAGTAAGCTAATCAAAGGTCATATTTCGTGTTCAACAATTATTCAATTGTTTCCTTTGTACGTACCATCTAGATATTTAAGAAATCACTTTTTATTTTACTCTGAAAGTTACCGCACTACGTTTGGTTCTCAGAATTGTGTAAATAGAATGATTAGTAATGCAAATTTTGTACACACTAAACAGATTATCCTTGCAACATATTGTAAATTAATTTATTTTGTTACAATCACTAAGCGATAATGTTTGACTGTGTACATCCACAATGAATGAAAAAACGTTGACCATACAACATCAATTGACGCAAGGAGCGTGCACTGTTTATAATTGTTTACGTCGTAAACAAGTTTATTGCTGGTATAAATAATCCAAAGAAGATTGGAAAGACGTCAACGACGATAATTGCCCAGGCCGTTCGAGAATAGAAATCGGAAAAAAAAAATACGCGAAGCGATAAAAATTCAACCAAAATGTTCGGTAGGATTATTGGAAAATGAGCCGATATTATCGAATGATACAATTTATCGTGTTTTAATTAACCATTCAAGACTTTGCGTTAATCGATGTAAAGGTAATTCGAATAATGAATTTATTCCATTATTTATAATATCGGTTGGCTCGAATGAACTTTGCGATAACAGATATTTCAAATAAACTTTGATATAACAGGTATCCCGAGCAAACATTGAAATAACAGTGATATCGTTTATTTATTCGTCTGTCTGAAGATTCATTCGTCGATCTCGAATAGAAACTTAACAAGTTTTTTAACGAACCGTGGAACGCTTTTGTTATTTATTCAACCATAGAATGTGCTTGCAAAGTTTGCACAAGAACCTGTTGGACACCCTGTATATTTTTGATTTATATAAATCGTTACCACATCGTGCATTTGTAACTATAAATACGTACGATGGATGATAGACATGCAAAATATCAATTACGTGTATTTGTTGTAACAACCTTTTTCTTGTTTTCGAATCATTATCGTTTCGATGTTGCGAAAAGATTTGTAATCGCGCCTGTTAAAAAGATTCTCCATTTCGCGAGACAAAAATTTCATTTTTGACGCGCAAATCTCCGAATTTCTACGCACTTGCGAGAAAAAAATTCGAGTAAGTGGACAAATTTTTCGATGAAATTAAAAAATTTCAAATCGTTCTAAAAAAATTATTTCTGATTGCAGGGGTCAATTACAATCATTTTTGGTCAATAGACATATCCCCGAAATCCTACCCATTTTGTAGAAAAAAATTCGGGAAGGTGTGATATTTTTCGACGAAATTAAAAAATTTCAAATCGTTCTAAAAAAATTATTTCTAGTTGCAGGGGTTAATTACAATCACTTTTGGTGAATAGACATACCCCCGAATTCCTACGCACTTTCGAGAAAAAAATTCGAGTAGGTGGACATATTTTTCGAAGAAATTCAAAATTCTCAAATCGTTCTAAAAAAATTATTTCTAGTTGAAGGGGCCAATTACAATCATTTTTTGTGAATAGACATACCCCCGAAATCCTATCCATTTTGTAGAAAAAAATTCGGGAAGGTGTGATATTTTTCGACGAAATTCAAAATTTTCAAATCGTTCTAAAAAAATTATTTTTGGTTGCAAGGGTCCATGACAGTCATTTTTGGTGAATAGACATAACCACGAATTCTTACCCACTTTCAAGAAAAAAATTCGGCTAAGTGTGAAATTTTTCGACGAAATTCAAAATTTTCAAATCGTTCTAAAAAAATTATTTCTAGTTGCAGGGGTCAATTACAATCATTTTGGGTGAATAGACATACCCCCGAATTCCCACGCACTTTCGATAAAAAAATATAATATGCGATTGCTCGACCCTTTAGCTCGCGATTCTCCATTTCGCGAGACAAAAATTTCATCTCTGACGCGCAACCGCGCAAAATTATTTAAAATTTTTTAACGCTAGGTTCAAGTTCCTGCCTTGGCCCGTTTGGCAACCTATGAGTCGCGATAAATTTAGCACTGTCGGACAATGATTGAAAGGTCACTGTATAGAAACTTTTTAAGCACTCGTGCGTTCGTTATTACCACTGATTCACGGTACGCGAAATTTATGCGTTCGAGGCAAGAAATCTCGTACACGAAAAAAAACTAGACGTCGATCAATTGCTACGTTGAACGTAGCAAAGTATACCTTTTATCGCATAAAGCAAATTATAAGCATCCAATTAATATTAATTGAAACGCCAATTTAATAGACGCACGGTATCGACGATGATCTTTGCACTTAACGATGCATCGTTCGATTCAATTTCTCCCAATTAAATTTTCTCCTACCTTCTACAAAAAAAAAAAAAACAACTTTCCCATGGTTCTCGCGCGCATTGTCATCGTGACTAGACGCAATCGCTGGCTCAAAGTATCAAAGAATCGATCGATACATTCGCGACGATCAATCCCAATCGGTAGATAAGAATACAACACCTATTGTCGTGGTTATGCAAATAAGCAAAAAATTGTTGCGCAATCGGAGCAGAGTATTCGTGGTAGCATTTGCATGGAAATTCGCCTGCGTGTGCGTACGCTGGTACGATAGGTGCGCTCCGTATGCATCCGAGTGCAGTTTATTTCGGTTCGTCCTGTAATATTAGACGCGGTGCAAAGGTCCGAGGCGATAACTAAGATCGAGATTCGTCACTTGCCATCGGAGGGCTCCTTTTCTGTCGATGATCGAACATTTTTCCACGCTTCGACCCTTTCGAATGTGTTCACCAATACCTTAACTCCGTCTCACGAAAGACGAAATCGCGATTCTCTTCGAGAAGCAACGCGATCGTCGTTCTCGTGCCAACAAAGGAATTTCGAACGTTTTTCCGTTCCGAGCGCTCTAATGGCCCGAACAGCGAAGCAGACGAAACACCCGAATATTAAATCGTTCGAACGGTTCCGGCCCTAATTCGCGACGGAGTCTGCGAGCTCTCGTTACGCCTCAATCGACGATAACGGCGGGGACAATAATTTTCTAGTATTTCGGCGAAGATCGGTCCGTAACGACGCTCGAAGCTCGTTAGGAACACCGTCGCGACGGGAAAATGTGCTCGTCGCGTTACGTCGCGGGTTCGATATTCGAACGTTTTAGTCGTTGGCGCCGAAATACTGGCTAAAGTACGGTCAAGTGTATTTCTGGACGCGAATTCCCTCGTACGCGAAATTGAACTCGCGCGGACGGTGCGGGAATTCGTGAATCGAGTCGCTCGAATCTCGTTGCTCGAGACGCGGGATAAATTTCTTTCCATTTCTAAAATTATGGCCCGGCTAACGACCTGGCAAACAATTCGATTTCTCGTGCCTTTCGCGCGATTCAATGGCGAATCTAGCGATAGCAAAGTACTTACGCTTTGGGTAAACAAAATTGGAGATAGCAATTGTTGGTAGATAGATGCGTTCTCTTAATCATCCGCGATCCATTCCGTAAAAATATTATTCCATTTCCCGACGTGCCTACTCGTCCTCCGCGTTATCTTTTTCTCTAAAACGTGAACGCGTCCCTCGTTCAAATACAATAAAGTACCTCTACTACGTGACAGGAGTCTCTCATTCAGCTTCGCGTTTCAAAGGGTTAAAAATAAAGTCGAGCCACTCGACTTCCACTTTTCTAAAGTCTGTCGTCCGTGTCCGCAGCCACGACCCCGCGGAATTTATAAAGCGACGTGGAAATCTATAGAGGAGTGTGATTCTTAACTTCTGCGAGGCGAACGGTGTCGTAAAAATGTCCACGCTGCGTCGCGAATATTTAACAAACGGATCCGTACAACTTTTGATTAGAAATGCTGCTAAATAACAGGCACAACCGCTGAATTATCGAATACTTTCTATACTTCGCGGCTATGATTTCAACAAATGCCGAGGACACCTCTACACGTGGAAAACTTTTATAGGCCGAGACCCACTTTCGAAAACGGTAATTATTCGCGAGCCACTCGATTGTGATACATATTTTAAAAGGAGTAAGAGGGGTTCGAATAAAAAATATCCTTTTGTCGATTTTAAATTAACACTTAAACAATTAATATAGGTATTTAATAACGAAATTTTAATTTTAATTTAAAATTTCGACAAAATTAAAAAATTTCATATCGTTCTAAAAAAATTATTTTTGATTTCTAGGGTCAATTACAATCATTTTTGATCAATAGACATACCCTCGAAATCCTACCCATTTTGTAGAAAAAAATTCGGGAAGGTGTGATATTTTTCGAGAAAATTAAAAAATTTCAAATCGTTCTAAAAAAATTATTTTTGATTTCTAGGGTCAATTACAATCATTTTTGGTCAATAGACATACCCCCGAAATCCTACCCATTTTATAGAAAAAAATTCGAGTAGATGAACAAATTTTTCGACGAATTTAAAAAATTTGAAATCGTTCTAATAAAAATATTTTTGATTGCAGGGGTCGATTACCAGCAATTTTGGTGGATGGGCATACCCGAGAATTCCCACGCACTTTCGAGAAAAAAAATTCTTTACCGAAAATGTAACGCGTGGCGAGAAATGCTTCCCCGAAATTTCGTGCGTGTGTTTAATGATCGAGAACGCGTGCACCGGCTGCACAGAAGTCTCTGCATCGCACTGGGGATTTTTCGGACCGCCGCGTGTCCCCGGACGAATTCTAATTCGGAAACCACTCTGTCGAGGGTAAAGCACCGAAATTCCGGGCTGAACACGCGCGACGAGGACCGACAGTTAAAGGGGAGGACTGGTATTTTCGGCCAAAAATTGAGGGTACTCTTCTTCCACGAAGGGGTTATTGGATTCAATATAAATTAATAGTCACGTACCTTGGGTAACATGTACAGAGCCCTCGAAATATCCAAAACAAATTTTTCAACGTTTCAACGTCCTCATCAACTACGTAACAATCTTTCATTTTTATTTATACTCGTCTATTATTAGAGGAATTAATCGTATAAAAAAATTCTTACGATGTCTTCGTAAATAGACATGGCCTGAAAGATGGCGAAGGTTGAAAACATCGAAGAGAGCTCCATTTTGGAGAACCGTGGGACGTTGTAACGCACGATAAAACAAGAATTGGACGCGTTGGAGTGCTCGGGCTAGTTTCGAGCAAACACTGAGCCGTGGTATGTATTGTGAAAGAGATACCGTAACGTTAGGAAAGTAACAAAAATTGAACGCGGTGAAGTGTTCAGGCCTGTCCCATACGACGTTAGTATTTGGCCGTCACATCAAAGGGATGCTACAGCTCCGTAATTCGAGCGACTGTGGTGGTGCACCGTGTCGCCTGCAGCACCACTCTTCCCTCCGATCCTCTCTTTTTATCCCACATTTCTCGCATGGACTACGAGACCAATCATAAGCCGAGTTTCCATCCCTAAAACTCGCAGCCCCAAATCGCGCGAAACGCTCCAAAAGAGCCAATTTTCACCCTCCAACAACGAAATTGAAACTAACAAACCCAAACGTTTGCCGGGATTTTGCTTAAAAAATAACATTTAAAAATCTCACTATTGTGGAACCAGTGTGTTCAGCTGAGAATTAGTAAAATAGACTCTATTTTAAAGGACACTTTCTCCGCTCGTTGTCGATGTAAGAAACTCAATTCTCCGCCAAACACGATATACAAAATCAGCTAAGGCGATTCGAAGCACGCGAAAATTGCCGGATCAATCTTTCGGTCGAACAATACCGGATTATTTCGGGCTGGAAGATGTCCAAACGCGATCTTGATTGGCATGAATTATTGGCATTCGACATGCAATCGTGATATGCCTCGCAAGATATTTCTAGAAAACGTAATTCATGTTATATCAATTGAAGAAATTATATATTGTGCTGGATCAGTCGGCGGGTTATAGATTGGGCAGTGTTTCAGATATGGGTAGATCGACATTTTGATCGTCATACAACGATCTTTCACAGTATTGGTCATGGACCTTCTATGGTCGTCTCTACAAGCCAGGAACTTTACACGAACTCGAGGATTTTCGTTCGTTTATACTCCACAGATCTTTTATAGAAACGTCGAAACTTTTCGTCCGCCTAACCTAGACCTAGTGGAGAATACGAGAATATTATGGCAATCGTGTACGATTATCCGGCAGCCTGAAACTCCAGTTATTCGGCCCGGACACGCACGTGCCGGCGTCAAGCGTCGTAGCCGATTTCTCGAAGTCGAGTTTTCGAATATTTTATCGTCCAAGTAGGCGTGCAACGATTAACCGTGGCTGGGCACAGCCCCGTGGCGATGTAATTCACACTACTTACGTAAATCAAACACGGGGAACGGCACCGACACACTCCCAATTCCGCGACGCGAGCGTCGCGAAGGCGTAATTTATACCATCGGATACGTATGTTAATTAACGGCAACCTGGCGATTTATAAACTCGTTGAAATTTATGATTTAGACGTAAGAAAGCCGTTTCGAGGGCGAAGAGGCCTGGCGAAGAGAGTCTCCGTCGATGATGAGAATTTCTCCGCGTCAACAGGACCGAGAAGAGGTGGAGGACCACCCCCACGCGACGAGTTTCGAGGCCATTGAAATTTCGCCATTGTCTGCTCTTTTTTGTTCGACGCCTAGGTCAAGCTATACCCTTCGTGTCAGTGGGTCAAGCTATACATTCTTATTCTTTTTCCTCTCGTTCAACCTCCTCGCGACGATGAGATTTAATTCGCGACGTGTCTCCTGTCGGAGTAATTTCAATGAACTGCCTCCTCTCTCTCTCTCTCTCTCTCTCTGTGTGTTGCTTCACACCCACGTGACGATTAGACGAAACGACTAAATTATGACAATAGGGAACAGACGTGTGCATCCGTCACAGCGATGACGTCGATTTCAAATTGCTTCGAGTCTCGATTTCGATGTACGAACCGTGTAATATATTTTCATTAACTCAACGAAAGAAATGAATGTTGTAAAATAGCAGGTACGCCATAGAATTATCGAGTAATTCTATGTTTCGCGCTATCATTCGAACAAATATCGAGGACATCTTCGATAGACCTTTCTTCGGGCCGACCATCGCGTCTGACCCAGTACGAGTGGCAACTACTGCTAGGGCGATCTTTCTTTTTCTCTACGCTGCATTTAATGCCATACAATCTTCGCTACGAATGTTAATTAAACCCAAAAAACTACGTACGCGCTCCTCCGTGCAAAAGAAAATCGAAGAAAACCGTGAATACGTACTGCGAGTAGAAACTATGTAAAAGAACACGATCGCGATCGCGTATCTACGAATCCACGTAACTCGAGAGCCGGGAACATAGGACTTACGTTGCTCTGTAATTACGCGAAGGGTATACTTAATCACATCGATACTTTCGAACGCAAAAGAAGCAGAACGCGTCCCGGGACCGATGTTCAGGATTTTACTCCCGGAAGAATCGACGAGCAATTAAGAATCGCTCCGGGGATCGTAGGAAAAGTTCTTTTCCCGCGTATAAAACAAGACCCGAACCGCGCGTCTTTGCACCGTGTAATATCGCGCAAAAAGTCCTTTGTGTAACGTGTAATTTAGAAGTCATTAAGGCGATCGTCTCGTGGTTGCCTCGCCCCCCCTGTACACTTGTCACTATAACCGTTGCTCGTAAACAACCGCCTAAGCTCGCTTCCAGTGACGAGAGGGTTAAAATCGTTCCGAGAAACCGGTACGCGCGTGCAATTTCCTCGCATCTACGCGATCCCGATGGCTGGAACAACGCGTCGGGGAAAATAGATTCCACCGCGAGGAGAAACGCAAGAAGAAACGTCGTAGGTGGACGGAGAACTGGAAAATATTTAATGCACCTTCGGCCATAAATACAATGGGCAATAGTTTACGAGATATTTCACTATAAAGATTTCCATCGTTTGTAATTCTTCCAGTCGTACGCGAACCAAGTGAAATATCGCTCTATCGGCGTATAATATAGAGGGAATCCAATACGCCATTAATTTCGACACGGATTCATGGTCATCAATACTTTTAATTTATCGAATCAATCGTTGGGGCATTTTAAGCTTCGTGTAATTTTACGTTGTATTTTAAGCTTCGATTATCCGCGTATTTTGGTGAAGATTAGGTAGAAATTCTAAAAATATTAGAAAACTTGTACCTTAACCCCGTAAAGTGAGAAAAATCTCATAAAAGTGGTTCAATTTTCAAACAACCATAACTCCTATAATAGTGGGTGTAATTCATCGAAATTTTTTTCTAAAGTAGAGCTCATGGGTACCTACAGAAAAGTTCCAAACAATATTTCCGTAGAGCGTTAAACAAGTTAATCAAAAATCAAAAACGAAATTTTAAGAAAAATCGACAGGGGGGTACTGCTGAATTTTTTCGCCGAAAAAAAAAATTTCAAATCTTTCTACAAAAATTATTTTTAGCTAGGGGAGTCAATTACAATCATTTTTGGTGAATAGACGTACCCCCGAATTCCTACTCACTTTCGAGAAAAAAATTCGAGTAGATGGACAAATTTTCGACGAAATTAAAAAATTGCAAATCGTTCTAAAAAAATTATTTTTAGCTAGGAGGGTCAATTGCAATCATTTTTGGTGAATAGGCATATCCTCGAATTCCTACACGTTTTCGAGAAAAAAATTCGAGTAGATGTGAAATTTTTTGGCGAAAATAAAAAATTTCAAATCTTTCTAAAAAAATTATTTTTAGCTAGGGGGGTCAATTACAATCATTTTTGGTGAATAGACGTACCCCCGAATTCCTACTCACTTTCGAGAAAAAAATTCGAGTAAATGGACAAATTTTTCGACGAAATTAAAAAATATTAAATCGTTCTAAAAAAATTATTTCTGGTTGCAGGGGTCAATTACAATCATTTTTGGTGAATAGACATACCTCTGAATTCCTACGCACTTTCGAGAAAAAAATTCGAGTAGTATTTAATGTTTTGGCGAAATTAAAAAATTTCAAATCGTTTTAAAAAAATTATTTCTGGTTGCAGAGGTCAATTACCATCATTTTTGGTGAATGGACATATTCCCGAATTCTTACGCACTTTCGAGAAAAAAATATAATATATGATTGCGACTTTTATTACTAGAATTTTATTATTATTATTTTTGCCAGTTTCAGATAGAGCAATTACAATATTTTTACTTCAATTTTCGATGCATCGGGAGTAGGAGAATTTTGCGTCGATATTTATTTTTCGCCCCGGGGCGAAAGAAGCATAAACGATGATGGAGGGGCGATTGCGTTGCAAGTATCCCTTAACGCGGATCGATGGAAGAAGCGAGACGGTGCTCTGTCATCCAATTTTCCACCGTTCCACGTATGCAAATGCACCTTAAGACGAAAGGAAGGGAGAGGAGCGAGGGCAGGTCGACCAGTCGAGTAAATTTTGCAAGCGTTTCGGCCCACGATGCGTGGTGTGTGGCGTCTTGTCGGCCCTTTTGCCATTCCCTGGAGGGTTCCTTGGCCCCTCCCTCTCTCTTGCTCTCTTCGAACCGATTTAATTATTCCACGAAGGTAAGCGCTTTGAGTTTTCCGGCAGCGAGCGCGCACAGCGAACGGAAGAAGAAGAACCCGAGCCAAATATATTTCTGGACGGCTGAGGCGGCTCGACATTTCCTTTCTTTTCTTTTCTTTTCTTTTCTTTTCCTCCCCCCCCTTCTCCTATTTCCCCGCCATTTGGCCCTCCCCCACTCTCTAGTCGTTTGCCCTTTCCTATTCTCATACCGATCCGTCGTCGTTCGCGACCAGATGTTCTTGTTGCCGGACAGAGTTAGCCGGCTAATCCGCTATTAATCGAAGCAAATGTCCTGACCTCGCGATCTACTTGCTTCAGCCCCGTTATTATTACCCTCGGAGGGATTTCAAGACCGCGCGGTTTCTCCGGGAACTCGTTAAAGATCCTTCCGTGAACTGGGAATTCCTTCACGCCGGCCACCCGTCGATGCGAACTCTCCGTTTCCTCCTTCCGCGTTGCGATATTTCCTGTTTCCGGTCAGGGGATTCCTGGCTTTTTCATCGCGGGTCTCCAATTTCATTTCCTTATTTGCAACGAACGTAAACATTCTTTGTGCCGAGCCAGCGGAGAGAAAAGTAACCGAGAGACTCCTCTTTTTGGTAATACGAGAACAATCTCTGCAAACGCGCGTTTCGTTCCTCAACGTTTCCACCTATGGGCTTCTTCGAAACTAGATTGTGGATGTTTATCCGTTTATGGGAGGTTTTGATTCACAAAAAAGTACAAAGTGCACTTGATATGCAAAAATATAAGAATTATTATATTCTGGGGGGGTCGAGACAACCCTCTACGAAGCTCCCATTTCAGTAATTCTAGTAATAAATATATGAATTTGCATAAAGATTCGCTTATAGAGATGCAAGATAAAAATAAGAATTGTCTCGCATTGATTCCATATCACCTAACTTTCGGAAGACCTGAGAAACAGAAGTCGAAACAGCGGAGAGAACTTTTAATCGGTTCTTACGGAATATAAATATAACGTGCTCCGAAAGTTGAAATATTACTTTCCTCCGAACAATTTTACTTTCTTCCATCGAGAAAGTTTACGCTTTACCGTATCTCAATGGGGATTCCAAGATAAAGAAAACTGCATTTCCTGATAATGGAGCGGAGAACGCTTTGATATTGATATCAGAATGACCCAGAAAGTAAATTTTATTCTCTTCGTAGCCATCGAAAACTATTATGACTAAAAAATTGATCTGTTTCACTGGGAACGATGCACCAGAGAAATCGTGGGATGGAATGTTTTGGCGTTGATTGAAATTGAATATAGCCTTCGTCTTTTTCACTTATCCTTAAATGTCCGCGCGAATCTCCATCGGTATATATTCTCAATTTCAGCGGAGCAATCGGTTTCTGGCACGCGAACGCGGAGGCTTCTTTTACTGGCGGATCGCGTGCTCTTTTTCGCCGATTCAATAATACCGAGAAGTCGAAGCTTATCTCGACCGTGACGCAACAGTGGTGTTATGTAAGTCGCGAATCATGACCCAGACTACGCAACCAAGGATCTTTATCGAGGGAAAGGTTGTCGAAGAAAGGAACAAAAAATTATTTTTAGTTGCAAGGGTTAATTAGAATCATTTTTGGTGAATAGATATACCCTCAAATTCCTACACACTTTCAAGAAAAAAATTCCTTACCGAAAATCTAATTAGGTGCCCAAATATTTCGACGAAAAAAAAAGATTTCAAATCGTTCTGGAAAAATTACTTTCGTTTGCGGGGGTCAATTATAATCATTTTTGGTGAATAGACATACCCTCGAAATCCTACCCATTTTGTAGAAAAAAATTCGGGAACGTGTGATATTTTTCGACAAAATTAAAAAATTTCAAATCGGTCTAAAAAAATTATTTTTAGCTAGGGGTGTCAATTACAATCATTTTTGGTCAATAAACATACCCTCGAAATCCTACCCATTTTGTAAAAAAAAATTCGGGAATGTGTGATATTTTTCGACGAAATTAAAAAATTTCAAATCGTTCTAAAAAAATTATATTTGGTTACCGGGGTCAATTACAATCATTTTTGGTCAACAGACATACCCCCGAAATTGTTGAACATGCAAACGCGCCCTATATTGCTTTCCGGGTATGGTTGGGCTTCTGCCCCCCTTCCCAATCCTTCTTTTTTTTAAAGAAACCTTCTAGAACTTTCTTCTGCGCTCTCGTCGTCTTCCGCATCAAAGGCGTGTTGTACTGTTATATTTGTTCTAATAAATAAATCTTGTTTTGTGTTACACTGGAGCTGGTGAGGAGCGTTATTTGTGCATGCAAACCAACAGAAATCCTACCCATTTTGTAGAAAAAAATTCGGGAACGTGTGATATTTTTCGACAAAATTAAAAAATTTCAAATCGGTCTAAAAAAATTATTTTTAACTAGGGGTGTCAATTACAATCATTTTTGGTCAATAAACATACCCTCGAAATCCTACCCATTTTGTAAAAAAAAATTCGGGAAGGTGTGATATTTTTCGACAAAATTAAAAAATTTCAAATCGTTCTAAAAAAATTATATTTGATTACCAGGGTCAATTACAATCATTTTTGGTCAATAGACATACCCTCGAAATCCTACTCATTTTGTAGAAAAAAATTCGGGAAGGTGTGAAATTTTTCGACAAAATTAATGGAGGATTTTAATGTTTCAAAATGCAAACAACGCATATTTTGCCGAGGAATATTTATAAATTCTAACAATGTTGGAAATGTTGTTCCTTAACCGTATAAAATTCGAAAAATCCCCCTGAAAGTGGTGCAATTTTCAAACGACCATAACTCCTGCAATAGTTAGTGTATTTCATTGAAATTTATTTGTGAAGTAGTACTTATAGATATCTGCAAAAAAGTATTAAACACCATTTCAATGAAGCTTCAAACTTATTTATTAAAAATCAAAAACGAATTTCAAAGAACTAATCGAGAATAGACAAAGTCTCTACCTAGATTGTAAATAATTAACAAAACATAAATTTAAGCAACTATGTTCATCTGCAACGAAGAATAGAGTTCGATACATACGTGAAGACTATCCACAATATGGTTCGTAGAGGGAACTTTTTAATAGAATCTTATAATGGTCGTTTGAAAGGTCAAAGAGTTAAAATCAAAGTGAACCTAACGATACGCGGTCTCGATAATTTACAACCTTATTTCCATAAAGTCTCGTCCAGTCGCTTTGTCGATGAAAAGTTTATTTCGCAATTTAAATGCCGTATTTCAAGGCGCGACGCAACACTTCCGTTCCCACTTCTCTATTTACGCTACTATTTTCGAGACCTTCCATACATTACGCTCGAATCGTATATCATAGTCCGCGACACGCGTAAGAAAGCAAACAAGCGTGTGTCGTTCGCGGCGAGTTTTAGCCCGCGATTCGCGATCGCCTAACCCACATACCGGATCGTCTAATCATCCGGGCTAATTACCAGTCGACGCAAGAAAATGACAACGATAGAAGCGCCTACTTAGATCGGTGAAAGCAACAAAAATAGAACGCGACAGAAATCGTCGATGATCGACGAACGCGAAAGAATTTCGAAAAAAGCTGTTTACAACGCTCGAGACGACTAATTTCGCTCGTGAAAAACAAGATAACTTCTGAAACTATCGACTGTTAAATGATTTCTCTTCCGTTTCAAGTTAAATTTGCATATTAATTACGTTGTCGTTCCAAAATGTTTCGTGCAAGTAATTGCTTTATCGGCGAGGCAACGATTATTTCTTTTCAGTACGATTGGGTTTCTGGTACCAATTACAAATTATTGCAGAAGATAACTTTGTTCATTCATAATTCTAACGCGACTCTGTTATTTCTTCGCGTGAATCGTCTCTGCTCTACGTTTGTAATCGTCCGTATCGTTGATCCAACAACCTTATCTTCCTCAAATAATACTTAAACACGGTAAATAAATCGACATTCCTTATCGAGTCTTCTAAAAGTGTGTAAATTTCCTACAAACGATTAGAGAGTTGCACTCTCTGCTCGGAGACAGCCACGTGATAAACAGGGAAATGCACTCTCGCCAGGGAATGCGCCTAAATCACAGAAAGAGCCCTAATCTCCGAGAGTTCGATCAAGTCTCGGTGGTCCTCGAACAGACCCGTCCTAATTGTTATATTTTTCTAGTTTCTCGCTCCACTGCCGGGGTGAGTGACCTCAAAGCTCCGACGTGGGTCGAAATGTTCGAAAACTATCGAATTTATGATTTTCATCGAGTGGCCCGAGGCTGGGTCTTCCGAGTTTGCCCAATTAGGAGGCAACGAGGCCGCGGCGATCATTAATTAATCCCACGTGGGTGTGTTCGTATTTTAGAAGCTAAAAACGAGGCTCTTTTTACGTCGTTTATCATCATCGCTGATGACGCTTTAACGACGCTTAAAAAAAAGAAAATCGTTAGGAAGGTTGGACGATTACGTAGGATACGCCTTGGGGACCGTTACGGCTGAATATATCTCTCGTGAACGCAACACAATCGTTTCTGTGAAACACCTGATACACGTGTGGTTACGTATCGCAAGAAGGAAAAGAGGTATGTAAATTATTGTGATAATGTTTCTTTAAATGGTCGTCTATAGAAACACGTTAGAATTTTCGTGTAAAATTCGTTACGATTATAGATCGCTAATCAGATAAGTTTTAATCTCGTGAGAAGATAAGGGGCAAGTAGTTCCACGTATACAATCGTTCTATGTGGATTAAACGAAGTTAAAGTAATTTTTTAAAGTTGTTTGTAAAACGAGAACGTTTGTCGCGTGGTTTTGGGACTCGATACGATCCGAAAAGGTCGTAACTTTTTCCCTCTGTGGCAATGACAGCATGTTTCAGGGTTGATCGAGCGAATGTTGCTCCCTCGGCGAGGATCCCGAATCGAGCAATGGCGGAAAGAAGACAGGCGCGTCTAATCTCGCGCGTTCACGGTCACGGGACGCTAAACCGAGGCTGAAAAGAGCTTTTCAGTCCGCCATTCAGACGGCGAAACGGAGAGGGAATATCATCAACGGTGAATGCCGTGCTCCGACGGTGGAAAAAAAAGAGAACTCGACAAATTGAAGGGGGCCACACCGGCGCAAACACACACCACGACTGATAAATAACCGGACTCGGACGCTGTAAAAAAATGAAACCACAGTCCTATCCGTATAAATTTTCTTCTCCGTTCTGCGATCGAATAACGAACGGGAATGATTTATAGAAAACTCTAAAATTGGCCCCGGTACTCGTGTCAGGGAGACTTTCGATCGGGTCCCTTTCATCGAGATTAGTTTTCGAAACCATCATCGATCATTATGGTGCCCAACAAGTTTTCGTTACTCGGAACTGTTGGATTTTCTAACATGAAATCATCTCCAGTGTCGATTGTATATGTCTGGAGTTTTGGCCATGGGTTCTACGAACTCATGGTGTTTATTATAGAAAGATAAGAGTTCGTCGCTACTCTTGTGTGTGTGAAGTCACAGTCTTGTAACAGATCTCTCAGAGAACAGAAATACCTTTTACGTATCATTTGATAAAAAGTACATTCTACCAGTAATTATTGTCGTTCCATTCGAATCACACGTCCCATAGCCCTACCTTTTCCAACAGGAACCATTTTAACAAGTCTGCATTGAAGTTTTCCACGCCTAGGGACGCCCTTATTCCTCGAAGAATTGTTGGATGACCAACACATCCAAAACATCCTAGTCCAGATTTCTAATCCTTACTCATCCTGAATCTCGTACCCTTCCTGAGTCACACTATCCCTTGACCATCGTCCCTACCTCTACCCATCTCTACCAATAACATATTAACGCCTGCAATACCGAAAAACGGACAGAAAGAGTCTAGACTTCGGTCGACGTAATAGTTGTACGAGTTTTCTTTTCTTAAATAAAGTGTTGGAATCCAACAGAATATTTTACACGCGGTAAATTTTAGTAAGAACGAACTTTTCGAGGGTTGTGCGCGACCCAACGATAGAAATCGAGGGTCAACGTGGAACCTTTCGTCCAGCGAGTGGTCTAGGGATCGAACAGCCCGGACTGTTGGACAGATACTTCCTCCCGGAGTCCCCCAAAGGTTCTCTCAAGCTAAAATCGATAGAAGAGAGCGTGTCGCGTACAGCTGGATTCGAGGGAGAAATGTTCGCCAGTCTCTCGAGGGCGTCCGGGCTGAAGTTGCAAATAGAGATTCTCGGAAATTCTAATAAAACATCCCATGGCATCGCTCCACGGCGTTGCTGCTAAATAGACGCCGATGAGGAATCGCGCGCGCGCTCCTGCGATCTACGCGGATCGAACGAGGGCTGAGATTACGTAATCCAAAGTCCTGTTTCGAACGTCGGTGCCTTTAACGACGTTCGCAGGTGAAAAAGTTTGGAAACTTTTGCCGGTGGACCGCGTATGAAGCAATCAAAGTCGTCGAACAAGGATATTCCGGACGATTCATTACTTCGTCGACGATGGAACATATTCCAAATAATAAAAAAACAAAGATTTATACCACCGCGAATGCGGTTTCGTTTTTTACTGCGTCGGTTCGGTCATTTATCAGCCACTATGTGTGTCAGGATGCTCATGGTCGATCGAGTGGTTTCTTTTTAACAATGGAAAAACGTGCACGCTCGATATTTGCGATTAATAATACGAAAGGAGCGATTAATAAAATAATCGTTATTCGATCGAGTCACCAAGATCACTTGAGAATTTTTGAATATTAAATCTAGAAAATTTAATTACCTGAGCAAGCGACTATGTATTTATGGATCTTCAAACTGCGTACAAAATTTTGTTGAGATACGTGGCTATTGTGTCAGACGACCCTTTGTCAGTGCAAATGAACTGAATCTCTGTTTAATGGATCAACGTGGACTGATGAGCGCTGATTCGTGTGCAAGTTCTAACACCCACCTCGCATGTGCTACGTGTCTTGAAAGTTATCCAATTTCCTGAATAAATTACTGCAAGTTTAAGCCAAAGCTTAACCTCAACTCGAGTGATCTTCCTGCCTTAATGGATGACACTGCGATCATCGTCTATACAGTGGACTTGTACATGCAATGTTAGAAGTTAGTGGGAACAATAGACCTTTGTAATAGTCGACCAAGTTCCGAATAAGTATAATAGCCACACCAAATGAAGGGAAAGAAGCTTTGATCTACTCAGGGAATTTAACTTTTCTTTCCAGGATCTTTTTCTACGTTTTGTAAGCGTCCCGATGTTTAGAATCAGCCTGTATCGTACGCGTTAGTGCCTAAAGAGTGGATACGTGTTACGGAAATTTAAATGATCAGGCAGTAAAGTATATGGACCGAGATGACGTGGGACATTAGCGGGCAGCCTGTTGACGATCCTGATTCATGAAGCCTACGGTGATGACGAGAATCTTGGGAGGTAGCTATCTTCTCAAACGACTCGTGAAATGGAAACTGGCACAATTTTCCGTGGAATCCGATTCGCGATCTGGGACGGGAATTATCGCGTTCCCGCGAGTCCTCGCGCCATACGGGAGCATTAAAATTACGGAAATACGGGTGTAGAGGCTTGTCTATAGACAGACTCATGCTTATGAATGAGGAATCAGGTGACACAAATTTCGAATAGCAACCAAAGACGATAATGTTAATTTTTCGATTCGACATCGCCATCTATGCTTAACTCTGGTATATACAAATCACTGAGATATTTTCAGTACAACGAAATTTGTGTAGAATGTGTATCTGTCGCTCTTTCAGCACGTTGGCAAGAAGTAAATATTTATCCTCAAAATTTGACACTGTTGGGACAGACGCGTTCCAAACAAACCATCGTTTAAAGTGAGAATCGTGTTGAATGTAATGACGTTGAAATTTCTGCGAGCAACGTTCGAGTTGGCGTACGAAATTGGGGAGTTCGTCGACCATCGACCATCGACCATCGACCATCGAACACAGACTTTGTAGCGTTTGGTAGTTGGGTTTCTTGGGAAAAAATGGTCGATAATCATTGCGCAAACCCGTGCATTCACCCACAGCCCACGCGTACCGCAACAGCTCGTTACGTTACGCTTGCAAAACGCGTACAATTGCACGTGCCTGCATTTTCGAATCGATCCCTCGAAAGCTACAGGCCGAGAGACCCGTTACATCCGGTTCGCTTTGCACGCGATTACATCTGCAATCAAGACGGCGTGTCGTTCGGAGGTGAATTAATCGTAGCCTCGGATCCCTGCCGGTTATTAGCTTTCCCTCTTGTTGCTTCGTTTTGCGTTATGCGCCTTCAATGCTTTCCTTGTGCCGCGGCCGTACCGATTTTTCAGCCTGGTTTCTTACCGCGTCGTGCCGCGCAAAACAAATTTCCAAAGAAACGATCCTCTTTCTGTTCGCGACGCCGCCCGTTCCTAGATCATCCCGATTCGACATTCCCCGCGTAGCTTCGACGATCTTCCAAGTCCACGATTTAACTCTTAAGTAAATCATTGACTCCGCAAAGTTAAAACTAATATTGTATAATATCCATTAGTTCATTATTTTTTAAATCACGATTAAGTAAAATAATTCAGTTGAGATTCAGAGCCCACTTAACTTAAGGGTTAAAATCGTTATCCTAGAAATCTCGACGAACACGGAAGATTTTTACCCGTGACTCGACGATACCAATCAAGGGTTAACTCCCAACAAAAAAAAATTATTAATAATTATGTATAATTTTTAGTTTTATAACAAAAATTGACTATAGTGATATCTTAAAATGAAACACAATGAAATTCTTATGAAATAGCCTTATGGTATAAAAAAAAGTTATTTAATAATAAGAAAAGTTAATTTTTATAACAAAATTTTGGATAATAAAAATTGACTATAGTGATATTTTAAAATGAAACGACTCGATCGAGTTGAGTGTTTTATTTGAAATTTACCTGTTAAAATATCTGTTTTATTTGCACTGTTGTTGCATTCTCTAACTTTCAAGATATCTCTTTGGTTTGGACTTGAAAAAATGTCGACTGGAACTCGACAAAGGAGTTTCTGAGATAAAAATTGATCGACGCAAAGTGTTAACGATCGAGGAAAACGCCACCAGTGAGTCCAGTTTGCCGTCGTGGACAGAAACGTGCTGGAAAACCGTTGCTCGGATACACCGGGGCAGCATTTAGCATTGTATGCAAATCGGTGGATAAAAACACGCGTTGACCGGTCGCGTTCCGTCCAAAACGGTACGAAAACAATGTTCTCCGGTCCCGGAGCATTGCGACACGAGTTCGCGTCATACGGTAACGCCTCGACTTATATGGACGTGCATCGACTCGATTCGCGAAAACTCCGATCTTTTCGCGATCGAAAAATACCACGTCAACGCGTTCACTGTCTGTGACCCGTATATGGATCACATAACCACGCTATTGGATACGTGGCCGAGTGACTGGACAGTGAACGTGTTAAACATCAAGATACATTTATGTTTCTATTGTTTATATGGTCATTAAAATCAACATCGTGGACCTTTAAAATCCTACAATCTAGATCCACCGTTCCACGCAGTGATGTTATGGGTTACAGGCACTGTCGAAGGATCGATAATATGTAAAATATGATGTTTTGTTTAGAGATTCTGTGGACGACTAGGTGACCCAAAGTCGCATCCCGGGAGGATTAGGGTTAACTGGTTTTTTCTTTTGCACGTTGTGTTGCATAGGTCTGTACGCGGCCTTACATCGAGATCGTGCGTCGACCGCCGCTCGGTGACCCTAATAACCTCGTTGCCTGTTCCCGACGATCAATTAATTACCGCCTAATTGGCGTTGAAGCGCCGGTATCGTCGCGATAAACCTGTAACGCTGTAAGCGACCGGCAACGTGTCCCCCCTAAGCCGTTAAACGAAAAACATCCACGCAGCCTGCACGGAAATTTATCGTCGCCGTCGAGTATGCCTGAGAAGTTTTCAGAAGCACTACTAAATCTAACAAGTTTCATCAATTCATCATAAGAATCCGAGTTCCATCGAAGAAGAAGCAAAACAATTACTTTTCTTTCGATGGAAAAACGAAACTTGGTCGTTTATATAATTTTGTATTTAATTAAAGACTGAAAATATATTTTTTATATTGATATTAAACGAGTTTTCTGTATTCGAGTTCTCTGATTAAATTTTATTAAAGCGCTAGAATGGATTGCGAGGTATTCGTCACTGTTGACGCGTTCACTGTCCGGCCTCTGAGCGTCGTATCCAATAGCGGCGGTGGTGTGACCCATATACGGGTTATGGACAGTGAACGTGTTAAATTTCAGTTGAACCCCTCCTGTTAAATTTCTGGGCGCGCCACCGACTCTTGCAAGGCAGTGCAAACACGCGGGGCGAATTGTCGAAGCGAATGGTCGCTGATGCTAACCACTGAGCTCGAATGGACATTTTCTAGGTGGTCAACCGAGCTGGTCATCCGTGCCGCAAAGAGTTAACGCGAGATGATTTGATATTACGGTAGAACCTGTGCATGAAACTTTGTTGTTCGAGCGTCGAACCATCCGGACGGAATATGCCTTTCCAGGGTACGGTAGAACCTCCGTTATCCGAACAAAATATTGAATATTTCTTATTCGCGACGGTGAGAAATTATTTGAAGTATTTAATACGCGTGGTACGAGTCGAACTTGCATCTTTGGGTATGAAATTTTGGTAAATTCGTTGGAAGTTAGAGACGCGAAAACAGCGATGACATAGTGATTTCATAAAGCGCCAGGTATCGCGCCGTATTTCGTATGGCAAACATTTGACAGGATTAAACGGAGTATGCACAGCGTTTAATATACTAAAACGAAACGATGTACATGGCCCAGACATGTGCTATGTAATTCCCAACCCGTTCCTTCCAGCGACGTTAGCTCGCTACGCAAAAAGCACTCGAAGCAACGTTCCCATTTGCGAAACAGCGAGTGCTCGAGCTTCGAGAGGGCTCGTTGCGTTCAATCCTGGGTGCCAAACGACCAACCCATATTTCTTAAACCCTCGGCGAACTTATTCGAAATCGACTCACTGCGAAACTCAAAATCTATTCAAGTTTCTCAAGATCAAACTACGAATCCTCTACGAATCGAATTCACAAATCGTTTCCGTCAAAGGATCCATGAAATACGAAAGATCCTGATCCAAATTTCTCGAAATCGAACTACATAGGAATTCTCTAGGAATCGAATTTAGAAATGGTTTCTTTCGATGGAGGCATCGTAGGCGAGGCGATCGAGGAGTCGTCGATCGTTTCTCGACCCTTGTCATCGTGCCGATTTTCCGGCCGAAAAAGAGAAGCGGTTCTCCCTTTCGTGATCCCGCGAGTGGCGCGGCATGGCGCGGCCACGCGGTCTCATTGCCAAATATGGCTGGCCGCGGTATTCTTAGCACTGCTCGAGCGCTAACGACACTCGCCGGAGCCGGCCGAGCGGACTGTTCCGTCCTCTCCGCGACCACGAACACGCCGATCGAGCTGGTGGAACACTTCGAGAGCCTCTCGGAGAGCAACGCGCCGACGTCCACCAAGAAATAGAAACGAGACGATCCCAATTACAATTAGGGAATCAACGTCCCCAGAATTGAGCACCGCTCTATCTGCATTTTATCGTCGAACGAAAAACAACATATTTGGAATACTCAAAAGAAATACAAAATTAATCGAAAAGATGGGAGCAAATAAAATTATGGAATATCATGAGGAAACTAATTCCTTTACACTCGAAGATTCTATCGCGTTGCACCGCTGCAACTATGTGCATTCTATGATCTAACGAAGGTATATACCAAGGTTGCTTGAGAGGAATATTAACCGAATAGATGGGAAGAAATAAAATTACATAATAAATCGTCGTGTTAATTTACACGATTTATCTAATTTTATGTTTCCGTAAGTTCGATCGTTTTAAGTAGAATGCTCGATGCAAGGCGCGAAACGCTCGAACGTTTCCAACGCGGTCGGTATCGACTTGGAACGAAACTTGGTTCGCCACTTGTTACGCGTAACTTCTATCCATTTTTCATTCGCGCGGTGCGTTTCGATTGTATTATAGACTTTGTTGCAAGCCACGATCCAACCTCGACCAAGTTTCGGTAACTTAAATTCGACTAATACGTATGTACTTCAAACTACATAAACACAACTGATACGATTATGAATATTTAACCTTGTTGCTCCTCCGAGCAGAACTGAACAATAATTAAAATATTTATTTCCACGTAAATATATAATATATCGAAGATTAACTCGAAGAGCAATAAACCGACGATAAGCTTATTTATAAAAGTAGCAGATACATATAATATAAATGTAGGAGATTTCGTATAACTCGGATGTCTCACGTATAGTTGACTCAAATATCTTCCAACAATCTTATCTCTCGATAAGACTGCTAGGATCATTTGCAGATTGCAAGTCATGCTTTGACGCGCGTCGACCTTTCAAAAATCGTTTGCATCGGCCTCTGTCGACTTTTGTAAACATAAATCAATTTAAAAGAATTACTACTACTTTCAGTGGCGAATTCTTGCAAGATATAATTGAATTAATTTATGTAGTTCTTGCTACGATTATTCCAATCCTGTTGCGTGTATACATCAATCTACACACCCATTCTGGAGGCATTTAAACTTTTTGATCGGATAAACCTTGGTGAAAATGAACGAGAAGCCGCTAAGAACACAGGTCAACGAACGACACCAATTATTTTCATCCGCGAGATTCGTCCTCGACATCGACGACCGCGATTATGTCACGAGACGGCGGTCGTGTACACTGTTCGCTTACGCGAAGCAAATAATCTCAAACGGGAGAACCGCTTTGCAGATAAGAAGAGGTTTTTCCGCGTGGCCACTCGAGATCGCGAGTCGGGTAAACAAGACGGAGAATCGCTCGATTTCATCGAAACCGAACGTAACAGGACGATCCCATCGAGGGGGGAACGATGGAAAATGGCCAATATTTTCTATACGGGCACTCGTCGTCGAATCAATATTTTAATTAAACGTTCCGGGAATCGACTCTCGTGTCTTCTCCCTCGGGGAACGCCAAAGAAATTCCTGCCTACAACTTTACGCCCCGGAAACCGATCGGTTTATTTTAAATTTAAATCGAAACTGCGTCTCTCTCTGCGATCGGAGAAAATACATTTACGGTGGAATTAACAATTCGTATCGTTGCTTGGCGAGAAATTAGCATCGAAAAATGTCCTTACAAGCTGTTGGAGTGCAATTAAGTTTCGTTAATGAAGAAAATATAAGGTACTTTATAGTCCCAAGAGAATTGTATTATTCGTAACGAACGTCTAACTCAATTATTTTTGTACCATCGAAAATATGGGGGAAATTGATCGGATATTAATGCTGGCTATTTTCGTCGGTTCTGTTCACCCAAAGTTTCCAGGTAGACGACCGCCGCGGACAATCGATAGGTACGAAGCTTTGAAATAACAGCGTTCGATCTAAAATACCCAGATATAGAAACTCTCGTCATGGATTAGGCCAATGGATTAGAGATCCAAAATCGAGACGTCGTTGTTTCTATTTCCAAATGACTCTACGCCTCGAAGAATAAAAGAAAAACTACCATCGTTCGTGATTATTACGACCCGTCGCGTGGTGAAATATCGAAAGAGAAACGGGGCGTCTTGTTTGCGAAACGACGAGCAAGCAATTCGGAAGCTCGAAGCAATATTTAATAACGACGAGCGCGAATCAACCGCTGAAGAGTCGCCAGGAACTCGCGTTATTTTCGGATCGGTTCGCGACATTGCAGCACGCAACGGCCCCGTAAGATGCATCGAATCGCGAGGAACAAGCCGCCCTAAAGAAACCGTGTTTCGTCGACGATACGATCGACGTTAAAGTTCAAAGGATACGCGTAGGGTTGGCGCGCCTTTCGATTTTCTGGGTCAGGTCGGAAGGGTGTGGTGAATGCCTCGAGTGTGCTGATCGCTCGATGATTTATCGAAACAAGCCTGTAATTTTATCAGACACCGGAGACCTTCCAGTTGGTCGATTTTCCGTGGAAAGGCGCGGCTTTTCCGCCCAGACTGACGAGCCTCCTTTCGTCAAATCATCTCCTTACGACGAATTATACAAATTAAACGATCAGACTGTGTCCAAACGATTCGAGAAACGCCTCGTCAACATCGACTTAATCGTAATACACGTCGTAATAATTGTACACTGTGTTACTTGGACTTCACTTCTCGCCACAGAGAACTTCGCAAAGATCGAGTTACTCTTAGAAGATATTTTTATTATATATTAAAGCAATTTGCTGAAACAAGTAGATGTCAATAGGAAGATGGAAGTCTCAAGATTATGCCAGTAAAATTTGAAAAGGATTCAACAACGTAAAGAGAAGTTATGATAGATTTGTTAGATACAGGCATGGTAAGGGACTCACAAAAGTATTCGTGTAACACTGTTGATAGTTTTTCATCTTCCTTTGCACCGAATGTAAACATCATTGCTAAATGAAAATATTGGTACTTTCGCTTGATGTTTGGATATCGTTTCAGGAACAGTAACGTGAAAGTGTGCACAATAGTATTTAAAATGAACACCAAAAAGTGTGAAAGAGAAATAATATTACGATTCGCGAGCCACTGTAGGTCAAGATCGATTATTCGACCCCCAGAGATCGCCAAATAAAAGATCACTTGTTCAAATTGAAATAAGAGAGATAAGTTATATTTAGGGACGCTTGGTGGAAGAAATTAATTTTAAATGAATATTTCTTTCCACCCCTTTGGACAAAGCTGTTTTATACCTATGCTTATGCAACATTTTCATCTTATTTTTATTCATAGCTCCCGCTGGCATAATTTGATCGTTCAATTCGGAGACAACCTGTAGAGTGGGGTCGTTGGGTGGTTGCTTTTACCTCCACGCGGACACAGGAAAAATTCTGGTCCGGATAAAAAATTCAAACACCGAATAATAGATAAACTACCATTTTTCCGTTGCTTTTCGAACGAGAATAAAAATTTCAATCATAAAATGACGTGTTTCTTAACGAATGAATGTCGTTTAAACGTCTGAAGTCGACATCGATCTTCGAAATTTATTCACGCGGATGTTCGAAAATTCATCGACGATCGAAAACAAACTAAACGTCAACGGAACGACGCAAGTTTCGCGTTGTAAAAATACTTGTTTCGAGCAAACAGTAATTCAAGGGGTGGTGGTTTTTATTTATATCGTCGCTTCAAGTTGGATCATTGTTGCCACGATATTACGGTACGCGGATCGGAAGTGCAACGGATGATTTATTACGCGATAAACTCTAATCCCGAGTTTGATGCGATATTAAGACCCGCGCGGCCAGTAAATTTATAACCCAGAAGGCAACGCGCACCGACGAAAAAATCTCTCGCCTTGAGAAACAGGTCACGTGTGTACCGTACGTGGCAAAAAAACGAGACGGCCGAGTTGCTTAAATTGAATTGCACTTGATTGCTTAAATTGGACCGGTTCAATTTTACCATTATTTCTGCTTTCGACTTAATCTTATCATTTTTCTGCTGCAACGCGTGCATCGGTGCCAAGACTATATGTATATGTTTATTTAAACAGAAAATAGGGATACAAAGTAAGGATGCAAGTCCTTTTCCTTTAATTCCTCCACTTTATCAGCAGCTATTTATTTACATAAGAATTTTTCCTATCTCTGGTTAGAGGTGCGTCGATCGTTGATTTGATTATATCAGGGACAATTTAATTATTTTACAAAGAAAAACTCATTTCGTTGTATCGTCCATTTCTAGCAACCTCCTTTCTCCGCTCAGCCCTGATTTAGCCCGACTTTTTGGGGCTTCTGCTGTGTTTGCATGTGTGCGCGATCTCCGTCGTAATCCAGGAGAGTATAGGCATTACTTTAGAAGTCTGTATCGTCGGTCGAACGGATCTAAAAGTTCGTCTTCGAAGTGGGTCAAACATTTTGGAAACGCCCCCATCCCCTTGGAAATCTCTTTCGTTTGAATCGCGGGAGGCGTTTCCTAAATAAAGGGGAACCGGCGCTGAGATTAATCCGCGAGGAGCAGAGGCGAAAGGAGCCAGGGACGGAGGTGGCAGAAAAGGACCGGTGACCGTACCGAAAAAATGAATACGGAAATAAGTCGTACGTGGGAGGAAAGAGGCGAAGGAGGCAAGGTGCAAGATAGCAGGTTGCCGTGGCAAGGAAAAACAGGAGCGAGAAGAGACGAGGAAGAAACGAGAGAGAACTGCATAGACGCCGGGTGAGAGTGAATGGATCGATGAAACCGTCTCGACGCCACCGGGCGCCATCGCCAAAACACCGTCTCTCGCGGGCCAAAATGTCAGCGTTCATCGATCTTTTCGGATTACCTTGTAATTCGCCAAATTGCAACATCATTGGACCGCTACGCGGCTTCCTCGAGCCGTTAAACCGAACGATCCCCACCAGCTTCTTTCGATCATTGGCCAACGATTACTCGATGGCTAGTAAACTTCAAAGAGCCTGAGAGACCTTCGGGAACGATGAAAGAAGAATCCAATTAGTAAATGGGCACCGAGACTCGTTCGAGGATCAATGAAAGGAGAATCACCGAGTTCGATTAACATTCTGCCAACCGTTTGCTCGTTACATTCGATATCGAGTTTAGGAATATGTTTGGATATTTCCTAATTAAATCGTTCAGGCGCTCCTATGGGGATTCGATCCTGATACCAACGCGTCTTTCTGGGGGATAAAAATCTTTCGAAAATATGAAATAAACGCTTTGCTAACTGTTTATCGATTAAACTCGACGCTCATCCCTTTCATTGTGTACTGCCGCGCAAGCCAACTTTGAATCGAGAACAAAGGTACGCTCGGTACTTGCTAATACGAGGGAAAAGGGTCATTTAAACACGGACCTTTGTACCGGTTTTAGAGATTTTCTATTGTAGCGGGTGCTCGCTTTCAGAAGCTCGCTTCGATATTTAATGGGTACGCGTTGCGGAAATCTTAAACTGCGAAAGGTAACAGAAGCAAGAATCCCTCCACCAACGAGGCTAAAATTACTACAATTTGCCTAATGTCCCCGCGAAATGTAAATAGGAGATTATCGAGAGGATGTTAAATAATAAAAACTACCGAGAAACAACAAGGATAAATCACCGAAAGACTGCGAAATTAACACTTCGCTGACTATTTGCGGATACTCGACTATGTCCGTCCGTGAACAAACATGGAGGACCATCGACACGGTGACACGTCTTCCGTTAAACGTCTCGTGTTACGAAGCCGGAGACCTTTAAAGTCGTCTGTCAGTCCCAGCGATTGTGAGCTATGTTTACTGCCACTTTATCCGATGTCGCGATCACAATGCTATGCTCGCACACTCGAGGTTGTCGACCCCCACGAACTATAGAATTTTATGTGATACGATGTTTGGTGCACCGGTGGTTCTAACCGTCTCGTCGCGTGTTCGAGTCTATCAGGCTCCTAAGATTCGCTTATGTTTGTTTGTTGCGTAGGATTCTGCGAATACTTTTAATGTCGCTGCGGTAACCAAACACTAACGACCTCTTTGTAATTAGACCTCGTTCCGAAGTGGCCTCCAATCTTCGGGAAGGTGTCGGTGTTTTATTTAACGTTATATCGTTGCGTATGCGATGGTGCCTTATTCTTCTCATCAGGAGAAAGCTCTGTCTCAAAAAAAAATTTGTAAAACATTATAAAGAGTCTAATTTTATTGTAGAAGCATTTAAAAAATTATTTTTGGGTTTAAGCGACTCGACACTACTTTGTGGCGGAAACGTATGTATTCTGGAGTCGTCGTATTATACAGGGTGTTCGGCCAACCCTGGAAAAAATTGTAATAGGAGATTCTAGAGGCCAAAATAAGACGAAAATTAAGAATATCAGATTCTTGAATGAGGCCTCGTTAAAAAGTTATTAACGATTAAATTAAAAAATTTCAAACCGTTCTGGAAAAATTATCTTTGGTTGCAGGGGTCAATTACAATCATTTTTGGTAAATACACATACCTCCAAAATCCTACCCACTTTCGAGAAAAAAATTCGAGTAGGTACTGAAATTTTTAGATGAAATTAAAATATTTAAAATCACACTAAAAAAAATTATATTTAGTTACAGAGGCCAATTATAATCATTTTTTATCATTACACATACCCCCGAAATCCTACGCATTTTCGAGAAAAAAATTCCTTACCGAAAATCTAATTAGGTGAAAAAAAAAAATTTCAAATCGTTCTGAAAAAATTATTTTCGGTTGCGAGGGTCAATTACAATCATTTTTTATGAATAGACATAGCCCCGAATTCCTACGCGTTTTCGAGAAAAAAATTCGAGAAGGTGTGAAATTTTTCAACGGGGAAAAAAAATTTCAAATCGTTCTGAAAAAATTATTTTCGGTTGCGAGGATCAATTACAATCATTTTTTATGAATAGACATAGCCCCGAATTCCTACGCGTTTTCGAGAAAAAAATTCGAGAAGGTGTGAAATTTTTCAACGGGGAAAAAAAATTTCAAATCGTTCTGAAAAAATTATTTTCGGTTGCGAGGATCAATTACAATCATTTTTTATGAATAGACATAGCCCCGAATTCCTACGCGTTTTCGAGAAAAAAATTCGAGAAGGTGTGAAATTTTTCAACGGGAAAAAAAATTTTAAATCGTTCTGGAAAAATTATTTTCGGTTGTGGGAGTCGATCGCAATCATTTTTAGTGAATAGACATACCCTCGAAATCCTGCGCGTTTTCGAGAAAAAAATTCAGTACGGACTCCACTTTAAACGTTAATAACTTTTTAACAAAGCCTCGTCATATTTTGAATCGATTATTTACTAAAAAATCATTGAAAATCAAATATTTATACTTTATGCTACGTGGCCTACATAAAGCTGTGATCAAACAATTATTCTTATGTGTAAATATTGTGTGTAGAAGAGAAACTTGTTTCTATGTTTTTTATCATATTTTATAATTATGTTATTTATATGATTTGCAATAAATATTGAAATGCAATTGCCGTTACTTTGTTCTTTCTTTATTTCGTAATATGCTGCTTTTTGAATTTTGTAAATATCATTGTTAGTTTGGTTTTTATGAGCTTTTTCTCTAACTATAACAAACTCGTCAAATTGGCTCGGTATTCTTCGCATAGGCACATCTAAATATATTTATTATCGTTAACCTGTGGTCACCATTTCGTTTATTCCTAATCCAAAATCTGGATCAAATCGTTCGAACTATAATTGGGGTATCTTCAAAAGTCTTTCAGTAATTTGGAATATTATTTTTAATTATTAATTCAGCAATCAAATCCCTGCGTTTATCACAGACTACACACGACGTAGTTATGGGACTTGGAGGGGCCAACGACGCAGTGGGGCTTGCATGCGCGTAAGCATGCAAAATAGCGCGAATCGGCGGGCCTCTTTGATCTAGAAAGTCCGCGGGAACTCGAGCAGAACCGTTCACTTTCGCGATTTCTACGGCGATTCTCTCTTTCTCGTCGCGCGGAACGCAGGGAATCGTCGGGTCTCTGGGTCATATCCACGCCAAATCGACCATTTTTTAAAGAAAACTTGTTGGATTACGCTCAAACTTCACCTATAGTTTTCAACCGCGTCGCAACAACGAGTCTCGCGAGTCAAAATTACACGTACAACCATTGGCAATCAAAATGATCCGAGATAATTAATTTGGTATATTTTTATGTGGTTTGTACGGTCGTGAGAATGTTTTTCTTTCGTTGTTCGAGAGTAAAGCCTGCACACTCGAATGGAATTGCAAAAGACGCGGTCGCGGTGCAACGAAAACACACAGTTCGAAAGGTAGCGACGCCCGAAGAGCAAAGATAAGTTTTTCCGGAGACGATGACATAATCGATGACTGCGTGCATGCAAATTACCGTCGTTTGTTCGACCGGTACGCGGCTCTGCCTACAAAACCTTGCCTCTGCGTATTATTAACGCAACCGATTGTTGCAAAATCGGGAGAAAAAAAAGTTACATCGGAGACGCGTAATACGATGAGCGGACGGATGACGCAATTATTTAAATAACAGTGATCCGACCACGAGGGTCGTTCAATAAGTCCTTAGAAAGAGATAGAAAAACAAATTATTCTTTAACTCTATACACTTTTCCAACTTTTTTAAGCCATCTAAAAAGTAAGATTTCAAAGTAAGAGGCCAAATCCGGTGAATACGGTGGATATTGTAATAATTCGAACTTTAATTCCGTGATTTTGGCCATCGAAACTGCTCAGGTGTGCACCTGTACATTATCTTGATGCAAGAGGAAGTTCCTTGCTTCGATCGACAATAGAAACTTTGTCAGTTGTGTAGTGAGTCGTGATGTATACTAAAAACAAACAATTTTTGATGCTACGATCGCCAGGTCTTGGATTTTCTAAGGACTCATTGAACGACCCTCGTATGTTTGGTAACCACCCCCCTCTGGAGGCCCATAAAATTATTATTAATTTTTTAATCGTGATTCAAAGAATTCTTAGACAAATTTTTCTTTTCTAGAGGACTTGCTATCGCTGTTGAACCTTTCGGATTATTCGGAAATCGGGAGTCCCCCGAACGTTTCAGAATTCTATCCTCGAGGAACGGTAATGCGAATTGGTTAAACAATCTCGGGAATTCTCGAGAGCACGTTCGCTGGTTAGACGAACGTTCCAACAGAATTTCCATGCAAATCTCTCCGCGAAAGGAAAGTAACGTACGGATCGTTCCGTGACGAAGGATCATCAGCGGTGGGTGGCTTTCGATACTAATCGGCTTGTTTTACCGTGAATCTGACCTAAAAATTAGCGTAAAAATCCGAGGAAAGCGGCTCTCGCGCGTACCGGGGGAACCGCGCTTCGCAACTTGTTCTCGAGTAGCTCGCTCAGCGTTTTCGCGGACTCGAGTAGCGATGCTCGCGCGAGCGCGCACGAGACTTCCGGAGGAAGTTTTCGGGGAGTTCCCCGGAGGGAGGGAGGGACGAAAACCTCGCGAGAAATAAGATCTATGCGAAAACTGGCGAGGTCGGGGAGGGGGCGGTGAAAAAAAAGTCACTCGCAAGAGAGGAAAAGAGATTCCTTGACTCCCCGATTTCCCGACCACTTATATGGCTAATTGAGTCGACTTCACAGACTCTTTGAGCCTCGATTCGCGTCGAGCATCGGAGCAACGAGCTTTCCAAATTCCTCAGACACCCTCGAGACTCCCTACGCGTTTAGCAGCGGCGTGAACCAAAGGACCGATAGCTATTTATTAGATATTTTCTTGTTTCTTTAAAAGAAACCATTTTATCGGGCGCCATGCACCCTTAGGGTCGTCGACTCGAACGAACCATAGAATTTTCTGCAATACGACGTTTTTCTACGATGGTCCTAATCCCCCAGTTGCGTGTACAAAACTATCAGATTATATTCAATATGATAATGCATTTAGATATCACCGCGAGTCCCCTTTCTCTTTGCATTTAACAAGTACATTCGACGACTAACTACCCGCTCTGTTAAGGGGCAAGACCACTGTAAAAACCTGAAATAAAGCATTTCTTTATGATTTTTTTGGATCGATGGAAAAGTAAGAGGATAATAATATTCAAGAATGTTATTAACCATATCGTTAGGTGTTAAAAAAAAAATATATTTATTCATAAATAGTGCAAAATGACCACGCTGCATCTCTCTAACTATACTGATGTAGATTAAGAGAAAATTTTTTGTTTTTTTGGCTCCAGCGTCGTCGTCATTTTGCACTATTTTTTAATAAATATTTTTTTTTTTTTTGCAACACTCAACGACATGGTTAAATAACATTCTTGAATATTATTATTCTCTTAAAAAAAAAATCGCAAAAAGACGCTTTATTTCAAATTTTTACAGTGGTACCCCTTAAGTAATTCATGGTTCAAAAAATATATTGAAGAGTTTATAGTATACTAAAACTGTTTTATAGTCGATCTTTACTTTTATAAAAATGAGCTGGAAAAGAATGCAACGGCGAAAAATTGAATTTTCTTTAATTAGTCAAGACGGTGGCCCAGATGATAAGGATAAATGATTTTTCCAACTAATTACTCGAACTGGAGGCAAACAAAGATCGTCCGTGGAGGCGCAGGATACCACCATGCCTCGTACACGAACGCTTCAACGGCGAAGAATTCGCGAATCTGGGACAGTTTGATCGATAATGGCGTAAACCTGGCCGCGGCGATTCCAGGAATGGCAGCCTAATTGGATCCCCCTTAAATAAGTATTTCAATTTATCCGCAACGCGCCAGTTGCACGACAAGACAGCCTTTTGCGAAGAAGAGCCGCGAAAACGTGCTGGAAATCGTTTGAAAGGCCGAGAAATTCGAAGGCGCGGAACGATTAACAGGTATTAACGAGCAACGGCGGCGGATCAGAGTGTGTAATCGAATTAAAAAACATTCGTGTCAACTGGGTCTGGGACATCTCGAATTTTCTCTATTCCACTATCGAGAATGAAGAAATACTTGACTATTTGCTTTGATAGTCCAGTGAAACCTCGATTTAACGAACACCGGTACATTTATTTTAAAATTTATTCATATTTTTAAGATCGACCTAACCTATCACCTTGGTATCCATCTCTCGTCAGTATATGTTAACACTTTACCGACCGGTAACCTATTAATCGTTCTTTTTGGCGCCAACGCTTACCAACCGGTAACCTAACCTAACAATCGGTTCTCAAGAATACAAAAAATGTTATCAGATTTAATTACTCTACAGCAGAACGCGACGTAGTACTATTTAAACAATGCAATATATGAACACTTTCAATTAGATAGTCAAATTTTATTTATAGTTATTTCTGTTGTGCTTACGATTTGTGGAAGATTCGTTTAGGATTTCGATCCGTGTGGCGAATCCAATGATCCTCGTCGTAACGAGGAAGCGCTTCAGGGTCGAATGTATAAAACATTTGTGTCACATCCCGGCATTAAACAGCGGCGAATTACGCTTTCGAAAATACCATGCGGTTTTGTTTGCCCGGGCTCTATTTGGACTTCGCGACCTACTCGTTCAAGGTCATACGTCGTCTGCAGCATACATAGCGATGCACCGGTGTGCATTCTGCGCCGACGAGAATCGATAAACCACGGCAAAGGGATTAAATAGTCTTCTGCATCTCAACCGCGAACTTTTCGCCCGCCAATTTTCGTCCCTAAGCTTCGAGCGTGGACAAACGTATGCATAGATGGCGTAATATATGTAGGTCGGTAAAACAACTAATAAATCAGCACGGAAAACAAGAATAACAGGGCACGAAGATAAATAACTAATTCTAATCGACCTTGAAAAAATATAGAGATTTTCTGCACGCATTTTCTGTACAGGAATGCATTTGTAGATAAAGTAATCGGTATTGGTTATGTTCGGAAGTCGGTGGTTTCCTTTTACGCTAAAAATTTTAATTTGTACAAGGTCTCTTTACTCTAATAATTATTTAACTATTTGCTTGCTTTTCAAAATTTTTTGTGTAAAACATTACTTCGTACTTCTATTTGTACACACGTTTAACGAGCCTGGGTTAGATATGTATATCTATATCTATATGTATACGATACAATATGAAGTTAGAAAATTTTATGGCGGAAAATACTACACGATTGGTCTACGAGAAACGAACGATAATAATTTCTGTCTTTGTTCGACCATAACTCTAACATTTAAGCATAACATTGTACTTGAAAAATAAAAAGTTATATAAAAGGTTAAGTTCGCTTGTTGTGAAATGACGTGAACGGTTTTGACACGCCGTTGACAAATTTTAGATAACTCTAAAGCACAGGTATTACCGCGAGGGCAGTCCGCAAATTAAATTGAATCTAGTTATCTCGGCGTCTAGTTAGTTTTTTCCTCGAGAGACGCAGTAATTGTTTCTCTAAATTATATGTCCGTGTCGGTCAACCGCAGTGTGCGTCTAGGTATACATATATGGTACATTAGCAAAGCAGAAAATGTTTGCAGTAAAACTGGTTCTTATAAACAAAAATAACTGTATATTACACACCTTTGCCCTTATGAAACGATCGAAGAGATGATAGATTCTACCTTTGCCCTTATAAAACGACCGAAGAGACGATAGATTCTCAAATGTCTCAATGTTCCGGTCACGTGACAAACATTGCCCCCGTAACGAGCACACATAACAATAAATTGGAAGGGACAGACGTTACGTCATCGTAGATGTAGGTACGCAGTAGGAAAATTGGCTTTAGGCTATAAAGACGTCTCTCAGCTGGAGTTACACGAGAAGAAACCCTATAAAATTCTCCAGCCTTCGACGCATTACGTTGCGCGAGCTACGCATTTATCGTCGAAATTACTCAAGGAATCCGGACTACACCGATTATAATCGCATAAGCGAAAGCTTCGTAGATAAATCCGAGGCGATCTAATTTTAGTCGCGATTTAATCACTCGGACGACGCTAATTCTGCTGTCGAACGTGTTTACGAAAAGATCGTATTAAACCGCGAGAGACCGTGGTCACACGATACCGCGTTCTCTTTTTGTGGTAAAAGAATCGAGTCATTTAGAGGTGAGAGATACTACCGTGAATTTTAATGATGCTATAAAATAAAACAGATATTTTAGGAATCCGACGCGAGCAACGCGTTTCTGCACGAAACGACTAAACGTGAACATTATTCGACACAAGGCCAGTCTCAACTAGTTAGACCACGTTGACACATGTTATTTCTGCTACATTTCCGTCTGCATTACGTTACAAAACTGTTACTCAAATTGATAATATTAATCGTATGTCACCGATTTCGATAACAGCTAATTATAAATGTATGGAAATTTTATAAATGGCCGTAGTCATAGATCAATATATTCTAAATAAACCAATATATTTATTTGATCTAAGTAGCCGTCCGTAACGCGTTAGCTGTACGTTGTATCGTACCCTAACCATGTAACATCACGAACACCAGAAAACCTAATCGTCACACAGTTTCAGATTTTTTTTTAATTAAAATAACACGTTGCGTTCATGTTTATGTACGCACGTATGCACGCTCCGGTCCAGAGCACGATATCAATCAATAACAACCATAAATGAATCGCGGAACAAGGGATGAGATTGACAGGTGACATACCGTGGTTGTTTCTCCGAGAGTTCGGAACTCCCTCGCCGCAGTCCCCTTCGAATTCGATCGGTGATGATCGCAGCACAAGAAGAAAGAAGATAAGCACAAAAATGAACACACGCGACACGCACGGATTTCTCTTCGTCCCGACACGTTCGCGTCAACTGTCTTTGATTTACATGCCGTGAAAACCGCGAAATAAAGGGTAGCGAAAACACCGCGCACCGGTTGACACGACCAACAACCGCGCCTCTAAAGCTTGCAGGAGCAAACTGGCATTTCTCGTGCAGCAAACTTTCGCGCAAGGGCGCAGCGCGCGCTCCAATTGGTCGGGGGACGCGCGGCTAAGCCAATCGCGATCGATCGTTCACCGAGCGTTGACCCCCCTCCCCACTACCCGTATCATAACATAACGTTTCTGTTTGGCATCGAGGCGAAGGGTGGAAAGCTGGCATGCCGCGAGCGTATACCGAGCGTACCGCGCACGCGATCGAAAATAAACTTGAAAACCCGATTAATCGAACGTGTATTCTCGATTCTTCGGAGAAACCACTCGCGACGATGGTTACTATGGAAGTGAGAAGACTCGGTGACACAATTGAGCGTGCCGGGTAAACGCGCATGCGTCCACGTGGGTCACCATGGTTACGGTCAACCTGAGAGAAAACGCGCGCAACTTTTCACAGTTGTATAATTATGACTCTTAAATAATAAATGCGTCACGTTTAGCTAGGTAGCTTGCTTTTCAAATAGCGTTAAGCTACTAATATTGATAAAATCGCGCAACTAGCATTGTTAACTATATTTACAGCTAGAAAGAAATTTTCACTTACTTGATATGTGAATTCCAGATGAGAAAAATATTTTTGATAATGAAATGCGTCTCCACGATCGTTGTATGTATGACAGTACTTCACAAAGACGTTGTTGATAGTAAATTTTTCGTAAATGCCGAACAGTTTTTGACGATAGTAATTCTTCCATAAATAGTTGGATAATAATATTTCGCCATAGTAATTTTGCAAACTATAAGTGGTATCTTCTGATTCGTATGGACGTAGAATTTCGGTCAAAATTGCAATTAACTTGTTCAAAATTGACATGATACGAAGGATGACAGCTTGTAATCCCTTCTGTTTTCTCACCCATTTTATTGACGTGCATTTACTATATCGATACGAAATATTTCATCAATGGGTAAAAAATACTTCACTGGCGATAAACTGTAATTAATTAGAAATTTTTAATACACGACTTCTACGTTATTAAAATATATAGCCTAATGTAAACCGATTGACCGAGCGTTCTCTCACAAAAAAAACAGCAACGAATATATCGATTAATCACTTCCGGATCGCTATGGCGCGAATTTCAAACATTGATTCGCACACAAAATAAAAGTACATACTTCAATGTGTACGACACACGCCTTTAATTTTTTACAAATTGATTTCTCGTTCCTACGTATAAAAAAGAATATTTTGTACGATATATTTCATGCATATATTAAATATTAACAGAGGATAGGACTATTACTTCTGATAACGATTTGTATACAGTGAGGATGACCAAAATTGAAATTCTTCATTAAAAAGTGTACATCAAAATTTGTCGATTAATTGCAATATGTGTTGCTGTTCTGCTTCTCTCCATTCCGAGTCGCCAGCGTCACCAAGATTGCCAGCATATTCTGTAGAAAGAAAAAGAATTCCATACATTGCATATCGATAAGTAGCCTTGTAATAAAAAAAGCATACCTCTCATAATGTGCCTAATCGTTTTAAGAGATGCTCTTCTTTGAGCTAAAATTCGCGTAACTCGTTGTTTCACTGCTGGTTGACAACCGGTACAAGCTTCTAATAGCACATAATCTACCAACTGTAAAATGAATAGTCCGCCATCTAATCTCCTCAGGTACGATTCTTCTTCGTCTTCATCCTCCTAATAATTATGGTACTAATGAATGTATCCTTAAATAAAAACTCCTATTAAATTACTAACCTTTGTATTGTTTTCGACTTCTTCCACTTTCTCGAGATACTTAAAATGAAGCTCCATCAGCCTATCTACTTTTTCATAATCATTTTCCGTGAATTTACTTAATAATCTCTGTCGCTGTTGGCCCTTACAATTTCTTAACATACTCGCTATAATTGACACTACATGTTCTATGATAAAAAGATTCATTATAACATTCTAAAATTTCATAAACAAAATATCACTAACTTTAATCACCTTCGTGTTCTTCCGCAGTAAGCATCTTTTTTCTATTCTTGGTTGGAGTTTTCATGAATAAAGGAAATATGGTTCTTAATCCAAGAATGTCTACAAATTTACTACAATTATCTCTCCCGTCTGGACCATTCATTGCATGATCTAATACCTGAAATACGATGTTAAAATTTATCAATATTAGAATTTATTACAATATCTAGTTCAATTTTTACCTTAAGAGATCCATTTCTAGACATTTTTTTCTCCCGTAACATTAGATTCATAAGTTGCAAACCCTCCCCTCTTAAAAATCTATCTCTATTCACAGTTGCCATTAGACTCGAGCATAGTACGTTAAATAAATTTTCCATCATTTCTTGTTCCTCGGCTGTTTGAGGATCATGACGTTTGTAATACTAAAACCAATATAAACGGGTAAACATGGTCAAGTAAAGAACTGTGAAAGAAAAGATTGCACATACTGCTAACTGTTGTAGTAGTACATCAATACCATCAAGTTCACCAAGAAGAAGTCTATTTTCTGATGTACTTTGTAACAGAATGGATAAAAGTTCACTAGCATAAAGTTTATTAGCGTCAAATGGTGCTTTTGCTTTAATTCTTCGTAATAGCCATTGCATCAGTCCCTGTTTTCCAGCATCAGCGCATAAGTCAGGCCTGAACTCTAAAAGATTTTCAAAGATAGCTGAAAATAGAACCCATTGCTATTAACTTATTAAATTTAAAAATTTCACATAGCTTGAATATAATTACCCAAAGTATTATAAACTCCATCACTTTCTTCTTTTACTATTTCATCCAGCCTTTCTAAATTTTGAACAAGAAGAGCACAAACTTGTTGCTCTAACAAAGCATCGATAAGTGTATCCGCACCCTCTTGACTTTCATGTAAAATATCTACATCCGTTAACTCTTGCAAAAGGTCAACAACACCAACCGCTATGTCTGTATTTTCATGCGATAATAATTCGAGTAAAGAAGGTACAGCACCTAACTCTACCATTAACGGATATAGATCTGGATTAGTGGCAACAACATGAAGTTCTTGAAGAGTCTCGTGCAATTCAACTTCCGATTCCATAAACCTATTATTACAATTAAAATTATATAAATTTCAAATTTAGTCTGCTGAATCTATTATTTTAAAGGTAACATACTTCTCCGGTTGATCAGGAAACTTCACTCTCATTTCTTGATTCCTGAGCGCTCTTTTCTCGAATAAAAGCACCATCCTTTTAAGCGTTGCCTCGTCTAATGCTTCCACCTCTGGAGCTTCTGTTTCTACATATTTTAAAATATCTTGTTTCTCTTTTTCTGTCAATTGTGGTTCAACCACATCGTTCGCTGGGGAAGGTAAAGCAGCTCTAATTGGTGTGGGTGGTTCGCTACTCCTAACTGGAGTGACTTCAATCTCTTTTGTCTGTCTTTGACGCGCATGATATGGAGTTTTAATAACCCTTTTTGGTTTCTTAGCATTTTCCCATTCATCGTCGTCGTCGTCTTCTCCCGCCACCGGCCTTTTCGGTGTATTTGGCGGCTATAAAAAGTAACGAACTTTATAAGGTTAGGTAGGTTAAAATGAAAATCTTTTTTAGGCCAGTAAAACTTCGAAACACATCTTAACGTTCGCCGCAAACATACTTTGTACGAGAGTAATTCACCGATATCCATTTGCAAAGTTCGGCAATGTTTTTCTTTAAACAAATTAACTACAATTACTCAATTCAATTGTTAGCCTCATGTAGTATATTTCATTATTATAAATGGCAAATCACTGCAAATTAAAACAAATTTTAAAGACTATTTAAACCAGTTAAGGCTACAATAAATCATTTAATTACTTTTGTCAACTTAAACTTTGTGTCATTAAATAAAATTGTTCTGTATATACTGAAAGAAACGTAAAGATGTCAGTACCTTCTCTTTTATTAAAATGGAAAGTACTGCTATACTGTTGATTACGGAATTTTAAAGAAACAATACTTTATACGTTCTTAAAAATTATTATGAAGAAATTTATTAAATTTCACCGTTTTACAAACGTTTTGTAGTACTGTACTGTACAGCGCTTCTTAAATGACATATTTATTATATTGTAAAAAAACCTTTGAAATACTTTGTCGAATAGATTTTGATAACCACTGCTCCAGATACACGGTCTGACAGTGGTGTTTGTTCGGTTTGTTGTATTTGTGACTTTCACGTCATAACTATCGTGGATGTTAAAAGACGAATGGAAATATTTATTAAACAATATGGACACGTTATACCATCAAACAAACAAATTGGTCCAGGAAACTCAACATCTTTTCTCGCAGTTTGAGAAAAGATCGCCTAACCTAGACATCGAAGTAGAAAACACCATAGAATCAAAAATAAATCTCATCAACAGGTAGTTAACCAACAGATTTCTGTTTCAAATGCTTCAAAACGACGCTAAAGACGTACAAACTTATGTATCATTTATTTGTAACATATGTATATAGTCATGTAACAATAAACAATAGTTAACAATAGTTGAACTATATTTGTTTTATGCATTAACTTTTTAGTAATTGCGAAAGGTTAGATGTACTATGCCTGAAAGGTCCCATATCTCAAAGACAGAATGCTAAGATGAGAGTGGACCAATTGAAATACGACAGCCGTCACCTTACAGCTGCATTAAATTCTTGGCGCAGTAAAATGATGAAAAAACAAAGAGAAGAAGCCGAAAGAGAGGCATTGTTATCTACAACATTCGCTCCAAATGATCACATTGACATCGTGATAGATCACAATGTTCAACATAATTCTAGTTTACGAAATGCAGTTAATGGAGTGGACGATCTGCTTCAAAGTGGAAGTAATATTTTAGATAATTTAAGAACACAACGTATATCTTTGAAAGGAGCTCACAAGCGATTAATAGATATTGGGAACACATTAGGACTTTCAAACACCACAATGAGGATAATAGAGAAAAGAGCAAGACAAGATGGATTTATTTTAGTTGGTGGGATGATATTCACATGTATGGTTATTCTTTTGGTTATAATTTATCTTACATAGAAGCAGAATCTTTCACTTGCAAATATGCACAGGGTAATTCAATGAAAGTGTCCCTCTTATCAGTGTTGTAATAAATAATTACCTTTTTCGGGGATGTATAAAATTTCATATGTTTTTATTACACTACAAGAGAAATCACATTAATTAAAATACTTGAACTATTTAGTAATGTTAAATGCTTCGTCCTTGATATACTAAATTGAACTGCTGTTATTGTAAATTGAAAATAAATGTATTTGTACATAATAAAACATACATTCGTATATTTAAAAAATCGATTTTCATTCATTATCCTATTTAGCAACAAAAGGTCGCAGCGTACGAAGAAGAAATGATTAATTTCTAAAAATTGCATCGCGATTAATTTTTATGTTGGTAATGCTAAATCCTGTTTAATTTAATTTCATCGGTCGATAAGTATAAAATATAATAATTTATATGTTTGTATATTTGTGTGATATTCCAATTAAGATTTACTTTTTTAATTTAATGTTTCAACATCGATATAAAAAAACTAATATCTTTTCACGCATGCTCATCAAGATAACATTCTATCTCCAAGAAAACACTATGAATTGTTCCTCGAGATTTTTCGTATTTTACAATGAGTTGAAAAATAAATAATTAAATATTTATACGGTTTTGTAAGATTCAATGTAAATATTGTGTAACTGTAATATTATACATATACCTTTTTCAACGAAAGGAACAAACAGGTTAGTTAGAGTTCTCTCCATGCGATTTGCAATGATAAAATTATTATCGATATAATGTAGGAGTACGTATATATTAAATTTAAATTTACTTCAAATCTTACAGCTTTTACTACATACGTACATATATGTATGCTGTTAAAAATTACAACATTTCTTTAAAAAAATAATATTTATCCATACAATTAACCTACCGCATGAATAATACATAATGTATGAATGAAAAATGCAAAAAATATAATTCTATGTTACGTTTTTAAAAATTCTCGTGTATTTGTGTACCAACAGATTTAATTTTTCCTTATTTAAACGTCTTGAATGTGCAAATGGTATATAATGTTACAAGATTATGTAATCATCTTCGTTTTATTTTAAGGATATTACTTTTGATTCTATAAAAATAAGTGCTTGAAATACATTTCAAATTCATCTGTTAAAATTCATATATTCACTGTTTTCACTTTCAGTCACAAAATAGCTGTTGTAGGTAAGTGTTTACTATATTTTCCTCTTTTGCATATTTTTCTTCTTTCTTTACTAAAAAATGTATTTACATAACATATATTAAAAACTATACATTAAATAGATTGGTAGTAAGTTAATACTAAAATAAAATTATTTTAGAATGTCTTTCCCAAATAAAGACGAACGAACAAAGTGTTGGAATTATAGGGATGAATATTGGAAGTGTCTGGATACCGGTAAATTAGATTCAGAATGTAAGAAATACAGAGAAGAATATGAAAAATTTTGCCCCGCATTATGGGTAAGTTTTATGCAATAGATAATATTTTTATAAACTTATAATAAATATTAGTACTTGTACTTTTGTTCCGATAGTGCATAACAAGCAACAATAAGAAATAATCTATAATATTACTATACAAAATGTTGTTCTGTTTCTAATTGAATCATCATTTCTATAACTTTTTACTAGGTAAAACACTTTGATCGTAAGCGAGAGTACTTGAAATTCAAAGAGCAAATAGAGCAAGGGGGGTATGTTCCTGGACAATCAAATCCAGCATAACTCTAATTTAGTGATTACAATTTATAAGTTACCACATTTGAACTAATAGTTAATGAACTGTTTTCAAATTAAGTTTTCTTATTTTTGTTATAATAAAACAAATGCTTAAAAGTAACATGATATTGTTTTCTTATATTGTATGAAAAATCCTTAATCCATTCTATTAGGCAGAATTGATTTTTTTGTTTTTCAAGTATTTGGCATATGGAAAATTTTAAACAGAAGGCTAGTTTCATGGCTGCTAAATAATATGCTTATGTATATTTAAACCAATAATTTTTTATATTTTGAACTTCTTAAATTCATTTATGGCTTTGCAAGAATTAATTATGTTATAATTATTTTTATAATCGGTGTAAAATGAAATTGTTAAAAAGCAATATTATTACTTGTTAATTACAGAACATGTAGCCTTGATGGGAATAAAACAGAAAAATCTGATGCACCTGCACAGCTTGCTACAAAAGCTACTTTTGATTTTCAAACAACAAATACCAATTCGTACGATTAGGGAACAAGAGCATAAGCATTGAATTAAAGCGAAAAGAGTGTAACTTCTGTCTCTGAATTATAGTAAAATGTGTACAAATAGTATGGAATTAAATTATTTAATCAGAGAACTGGAAACATGTACAGAAGACACGGTTATTTTCAGAGTTAGTATATTTCAATATAGTGACATTTTAATTTTGATTGTAATAATTAATGTCCATTTTCTTTATATTTGCAAACTTTTATTTCTTTACCTTTTCAGAAACTAATAAATTATGCTTCGTCGCATAAACAGCCATGGAATAATGAAAATTTGAAAGAATGGCAACCAGTTCTTGCGTACATTCTACAAACTTTTATTCCAAACACAGAAATAGGAAGAGAAAGAACCTTGTTAGCTTCCCACACATTTTTTGCTTTACTGTCAATGCAACCTACTTTGGTTCTATTGAAAGATACATTAAATGATTTTTTAAAGTGTAATTCCAATGAACTATACTTTTTGGATGAAAAATATGATACTATCAAGCCTGAATTATTTCAATTAATTTGTGCTTATGGATATTTACAAGTAAATTGTAAAGAAATATACTCCGATGATGATGTTTGCGTTCTCATCTTGAATGTTGTATATGAACATTGCATAAAATATACTAAACATTCTTATTTCGCGTACAAAATATTGTACTTGTGGTTACGCAGAACCATGGATACAGATTTTTGGAATACGTGTGACATAGTAATAGAGCAAAAATTAGAAGCAATTATTTTTTCGAATTGGTGTAATGCTATTAATGAAATAAGTAAACAAAACTCAACATCCGTTTTTAACATGTACCTGAAAATTATGGAGGAAAAATACAATGGATATCTGGAATATGTATTTAAATATTGCGTTGATAAAATTTCTTGGCAGAATGAAATAAAATACGATATACTTGCAGAAATTTGTCAAGTTTGGGATAACGTTAAAATTATGACATCTCATGACTTTTTATTTTCCGTATCTACGAGTTTGACGAAACATTATTTGCGCTCGGCAGGCACAAAGGTTTATATTGCTATTATAAAGAAATTAAGCGAAGATGAATGGAAGGAAACATTCGGGCACATAATAAATTATCTTTTTCATGATTGGGGAACAATGGAAAAGTGAGTTTACTTGTAGATTGATATATGTGGTAATACAACAAGTTAAAATTAAATATGGATTTTTAACTACTTTCAGTACCAGTCACAATGATCTTCAGTTTCTTTGTAAATATTGGCTTGAACCAATCGTTAAAAAGTACAGAAACATTTTACCATACTTATGGGATTTGACCAGGGATATAAATGGACTTTTTTTATGTTCACATCTTCAAAGAATGGCTAGCGAAATGCGTATTGATCTTCCACAACAACCAAAAATCGAATGTTATATAAATCACAATGAGGAGATTATAAGATTAAATGGTTTTGCAATAAATTGTTACCAAGTAAACAAATTTTACAATGAAAACAGAGATCAGTTTTATGCAATAAGAAGTTTCTTATGGCATAATGCAAATGCTACAACAGTGTATATGAGAGATGGCATTGTCAAATATTTTAAAATACTATATGCCAATGTTTTAAAGATGTGCGACGCTAAATCAGATTGCATAGATGATGTATATTACATTACACATTGGTTGCATGAATTTCTGTTGGATTGCTTTGAAATTGGCTCCTGTTATCAACGAAAAATACTTGGTTTAAGTTTATATAGAGCCATACTGTCTTTTAGCAATGGGAATGGATTAAATAAATCCCATAACATTGAAAATACGTCTTGTACTTTATTGCTGCAAAAGCATCTGAAGGCAACTGGAAACTGGAAGTTCACGAATAAACAAAGCTTGTTTGCTTTGTTAAAACTTGTGTTAGACTCTGCAACTGATGTCAAACAACTAAGTACTTTTATTATCGTTAATTATTTTGACAAGGATGTTTTAACTAATTTGGAGAAGCAAGTAAGAAATATTCGCTTGTAATTCACATTTAAATCTTTTTTTAAAAAATCTAATTAGATACAAAACATTTATTTAGGTATTATACCGAGTGGCATTAAAACGTTGTAATTCTTCTAAATTTTATGAGATCGAAAGCGGTGCTGCTTTGGTATCAATATTAGCAAACTGGGTACCTATAAATATTTTGGAAGGTACTATTCTTGCAGTATGTGATAAAAATGAATACAGGAATTGTAATAATCGCTCGAGGTATTCAGATTTTTTGCTTAATGAAGCTGCAAGTCAATTAACGCAAATGAAAGAAGATATACTAAAGGCAATTGTTCAGAATAAACCGTTTTATGGCATGTTAACTGCTTTATTAAATATTGTGTTTAAAAGTGGCCCAGAAAGTTGTTGTTTAACTTCAGAATTTGTTGAAAAAATATTACATCTATTGAAGGATGCTACAGATTTTTTTTTGTCTGTACTTTCATCAAAATCTGAGAACAGAGGTATATAAATGTTTGATTTCAAGAATTTAGAACACGTAAAATGTGTAAAAAATGTTTCCTTTTGAATCAAGACGTAATTCAATTTTCAGAATATTCATCTTCGTTTGCGGAAATGGGATTAGCAATTAACGAAGTGATTAAAAATAGCGAAGTTAACAGAATTAATTTCGACGAGTTAAATTTAACTCCTGCACATCAAGTTCTCATTTCTTGTATTTGGATGTCCTTAAAGGTAAAGTTCTGATTTTTGTTATGCAATTTTGACCGGCAAGAAGCAAAATTAACAAAATCTATTTCTTATCCAGGTCACTTGTGAAATAGCTTGTGAAATAGGAATATTAATGTATTCGGATGAAATTGTCGAATGTTCTACCGATATTATTGTTGCTATATTACTCAGGTGTAGACACAAAGGTGTAGTGGAGTCTGCTGGTACAGCAATAGGACATTTAACTAGGTATTATATAATTTCAATTAAAATTTTAATTAAATTAATTAAATTAAGTTCTAATTGAGGAAAATTACAAATTGTAGACGTTTATGCAAAGAAACTAAGTACTGTGACTTACCTAAAACGCACATATTGCGTATCTTAGAAAATTATGCGATGCATTCTTTAAATATTACCAGAAGAGGTGCAGGATTATCGATAATGTTTCATAAAATTGTTGTCAGTGATAATAGAAGAGATAGACCTCTTCTACATTTTGCAGTACAAAAATTGTTAGACTTGTTGGACGATTTCTCAAATGCTTCTCTAAACAGTGTAGAATTTAAACACGATTCTCCGTGGGCGAGACATTTACACTTTTTGTGTACCTTGGTAGCCGATAAAGAAATACGTGCACAGTTAATTCCACATATGCAAAGGATTTCGTTGACTTGTTTTAAATACCTGGAATCTGAAATATGGACTATAAGGTAATACTGAAAGTTTCTATAGAGATGTAAATTAAAATTAACTAAAACTAAACATAGAAGAACTATAAAGATTACAAACTTTTTTTAGAAACGCAAGTCTACAATTGTTCGGTGCAATTGTTCCAAGACTGGTAGGTCAAAGTTATGGAGAAATTTTAGACTTTGGAAACGGTTACCCTATTGACCACTTTGTCACACACTATCCTGTACTCGCAGATTACGTTATAAAAGAGTTGCACACTTTTTCGTCTACGTTCATGAACTTTTCTACCGCGTTATATTTACATTCAAATATTGTGCACATTCTTATTCTTCTTTCAAAGTTTTCAAGCAGCGATTGCAGCTTGATCGGCTATTCTTCGCAGGAGTTTACATCAAAGGCAAAGTATTTACTTCGTACTTTGTTTCTAAATCCCGTTTTATACGTCAGACTCCTAGCTGCGAAAGCATACGCAGCATTGACAGACTTTTTGAGTATTGAATCGGAGATTACACAATTGAAACGCGACGTTTCCTCGAGTCGTAATGTTAATTTGATACACGGCTATTTATTAACGATGAAATATTTGAAAGAAAAGCTATCGATTGAAGCTGACAATATAAATTTACAATCAAACTGTATACAATATACGATCGATGAATCGGAACAATGCGTAGAATTGTTACGGTTTCGAAAAATATTACGAATTTGGAGCAATATGGCCGAAAAGTTAAATAATCCACAAATATGTTACATGTTAGAAGTATTATTTTTACAACTGTCAGAATCTATTTCTGATCAAATACATATTACGGATATATTTCTTTTTGATCAGAACGTGGCTGTATTATCGTCTGAGAAGATAAAGCCAGGATTCTTCCAATTTGTCGATTTATCTATGAAATTATATGCAGACCATGTTAAACGTACGAATAGCATCGACTGTGGTATTCTACATAAAATTTTAGACTCTTGTTGCATTAATCAAAGTACTTCTTTCTTAAATTACTTGGGTTACTGCATACCAGTTCTAAAATGTGTTCTTACTCGTTTATTATTGAACGAATATGATTGTAACGAATTGCTTCTGAATGCAATGGTAAATTACGTTCTGAGAAATTTAAAATATTTCCCATTGTCGCATATTAGTGAATTACATATTGAGAAATTTTTAGATAATTTATCTTTTCAAACAGAAGAAAGTGAAACGTTCTCCAGTTTCTGGCGTTTGAAATGCGTGCTAGTAGTAATGTTTTCTAAGAATGAGACAATTATAAGTAAAATATTATCCGATATTTTCGACTTATGTATTCACGAAGAAGAACATATGAGACAGATGGCAGTTGAATTTATACAGTTCTCAGTTCGTCGCTTTACAGAACTAACAAACGAAAATCAACTAACGATTTTGTATTGCTGTTTAATTTTGTTGAAGGATGAAATTTTAGAAATACGTCAAGTCATTGCGGAGAGTTTGAGAGCACATGTTTTACAAATAATTAACATCGAACGCGGTAATTCGAAACACACTGAATACATATATCAAAAACTACTGTCCGAAATTATATTCGATCGATCGAAATCTGCCACGAATAAGAACACAAATTCATTCTTTGTAAAACTGTTCACGCACAGTATTAAAAACATGGACGTCGACGCAACAATTGAAAATCCCTTCTATCACGATGATAATCCTTTTTACAGGGAAGAGTCGAAGTTTTTAAATCTTTGTTTTTATTACATAGTACGAAATAAGTACAGTTCTAACAAGTGCTCTATAGAAAATTCCGCGGAACGCAATGACGATGATGTCATTGATGTCTTGAGTAAAAATGGAACGAAATATCAACTCCAAGAAAAATGTCTCGATTCTACTAATTTAGAAGTTTTCTTAAATACTAAATGCATAGATTATTTATTAAGAAAGCAAAGAATTGTAATACAGGAATACGACTAATAAAAATAATGTACAATTGTAATTTGAATAAACTATAAGCAATCATGATCTATTTTATAATTAAAAACTAATAATTATTATTAAGGTGTCCCGAAATAAATGCTTTGTAACTCGTCAAAGTACACAAGAGATATTTAATAATCCTGAATAAATACATCTGTACACCTTACGGACATAAGAATGTGTACACATTCACAAAGCTTATAACTTTATATTTACATTATACTACATTAATCGTATCAGAATATTAGAAAATTTTGAACGATCATAGAATATATATTACACATTGCGAAATACTCGTTCTTTCCATCGTATCTACAGTTTGCACCGTTGCGCGATATTAAATATAATCTAGTGAATTTGTTGTCGTGACATCTTTCAAGAAATTACATTTCTTTAAACCCTCGCCTGACTCCAGATCGGGGAGGGGGTCATTTTGACCCCACTGTATTGAACAAGGGTCAATGGTCGAGCTAAGTCATACGAATTAAAACTATATCGTGTGGCATCGACGTGTTCGATGATGCATTGCTCCAATAATATCATGAAAAGAAAAATATCGGCGACGTATAAAATTACAAAAATTCAATTTGAAAATTATTCAGGTATTAAGCAGATTTCTCTATTTGAAGAAACTTTTATTCGCTAATTGCGCATCGTCCTTCGCTTAAATGCAATTTTTAATTAAATAACAATTGAAGAAAGAAGATGCCATTTGCGTGAAAGAAAGAAGTTTATGCAACAGAGTATTCAAAGGCAGCTTCTTTCTTCAATCTTACGCTATTCAAACCTTATACCTAACAATATAATTGAACACTACGCCGTGCTTCACGCGTATGAAACAATTACACATACTAAGACCTATATGATTTAACGAAGAATGTAATGAAAATTGATCAGAGCATAACAGATTACATTGTATTAAACGATTCGAAAAGTTACTTCATATTAAGGCAATAAAGTCAAATAATTTTCTACGTGTAGGTACAGTTCACTAAATATTCAAATTTTTTTACAATTGTAAGGGTATCGTTCAAATAAAATAATTTGTAGGGGGGGAAAAAGAACACCGAATAATTTGCTATCCGCGTCTGATCGTAATATATTTGCATTTGAATTTGCAAACTATTCGTTCGACCAGATAGTCCTAGCGACTATTTGATCCATCTTTGTGATATGTCGCTAACGATTACATTAAATTTCTTTGGTGATCATTTCTATTTACATCAAAGTATGTTTATATAGTAATTGCTAAGGAGTGCCTCCTAATCTGACAATCATTTTAAAGGAATAACATCTTTCTGACAAAGAAATCGTGCACAAACGCTTGCGAGTGTTTTTATTTATTAACATTAAGTAGTCGATACTACCTAGACAAACATTAAACTAACAGTATTATTACTATTGCTATTAATAGTAAATGTAGATGTACAATGTGAAACTACAATTAAAAATCACACATATTTGAATTTTCACATTCTATCATAAAGCAGTGAAAATTATTGGAAGTCAATGGTTCTTAAAAATATTTTCCAACAATAATTGTTTCATTTGCTAAATTAAACTCTATCGATTTCACATGTAATTTGTTAAAAATTGCTTTCATATACAATTGGATTTAGGTTGGCTTTAATGATCAGTAAAGACGAATCGAAGTAATTATTATTTATCTATAATACAGTTAACACGAAGTCTGAATTTTTAGAACAATTGACGCGATTAAATGATTTCTTGAAAATAGATTCAGTGAGAACATTTTTATCATTCTAAAATTATAACTATATCAAGATGTAAGCAGATATATGCGTTTTATATTCGTTCGAACATGTAACATTGTAAGAACAACAAACTATTTTGGGAAATTTCTTTGAAAGTATTTTTTTTTCTTGTACGTGTGAGGAGAACTTGCCCCGTTAAAATTATTCAATATATTTTTCTATTATAAATGAGATACTCCTCTATATCGGAGTACAAAAACTTGTGCTCGTTATTATATAAGCACCGTTATTTAGCAATACGGTCAATTTTAATATATATATATATATATATATGTGCTTTTGTTACATAATTTTGCATAATACAATAGAAATATTCAGGAACCATTATTTTTTTTTTTATACAACTGGATCAAGTACGTAGCAGTAAGCCACAAAAATATATTTATTTTCCTTAATCTGATATTTCTTTTTTTTTTTTTTTTTGCAGCACGATTTTCAACCCCTCAAATTTGTTATTCTATAAAATTTGTAAAAGAAATTCACACTGTGATGTATCATGATAAAATATTACAATTCTTTTCTTAAAATTTGAATGAAACTGTACCTTTTCATTGAGCATTATTTCTCTAGCAGATAGCTTATTTAACGCAATCGTTGCAATTCCATATTTTAAATAAAATAATTTAGCAACGAATGTGTTAAACCTTTTCCTTTCAATCTTCTGTTTCGTGTAATCATAATCAATAATTTCAACCATTTAAAAATCGACAGATGCATAGAAACCTTTTTTCCCTCGTCATTTTGTTTCTGTATAGAGTGGAAGATTGTCTGACTCACGGCAAATTTTAACGTTATTATAGTTTAAAGGTACACACGGCAGTTTGGTATAAAGAGACGCGAGGAGAGAGAAAAGAAAAAATATCTCTTTAACTTGCAACCTTGTGTTCCTTAAACCTTTTTTGTACGCCCAGAAATGCATAGGCACGAATACAAGAATTTCCATCCGGCACCAAAATCTTATATAACTACACGAAGAGTATTAAAATTATTTTGAAAATATTCTACATAAATTAAATGTAAATAGTGGTTGTTTTCATTTATACTTTTCCCCCCTTATCTGTATATTTCAAATTCCGTAACGTAAACAATTTAAATTTCTTAGAAACTCTCTCTAAAAACAATTAAATATAGAAGGAATAAATTGACACAAAATGCATGCAAAACTTGAAATCGATACAAACGTAGCAATATTACAGCGGCAAAACTTTACAATGGCTAGTGAATATTTGAGCACGGGTAAAAAATCGTTCGAGTAATGAAATAGTCACAAGATACCTTGATTATCCGCATACGAAACTGTCATTTTAATTCTCTGGCGTAAAAATTGTTTTGTTTATAGTTGTTACCAAGCGATATATGAATTTCTTAACGTTGGAAACGATGAATTTTTTTTTTAAACATTTTTACAATCTTATTGATTCTTCATCCATTATTAATGAATCTTCCCACATTCGAAATCAGTAATTTCTTTTTGTTTAAATTACTTTCATTAGTCAAAACGGAACATTTTACGTTCCACGTATTGTATACCTAGAAATATTATGTGCTACAGAGTACTCACCAAAGAAATAACTAATATGCATCCATAATTACATACATACAATGTATATTACTGAAAATGCTTATACTTGTATTTGGATGCATTAACTTAACGAAATTTACACATTTTCTAAAAATGATACGCTAAATGTCTTTAATGGAACACCACTTCTATCGGATTGCTTAATAAAAAGTCCCATCGTTTTAGATAGATACAAAATATATCATACACTAAACATAACGCTAGCTGAATACATTCACACGCTTTCTTCCGTATCAATTCATCCATATGTTCATTGTATGAATCGCCGTACTACGCACAAGTTGAACAAAAATTCTTTCTTGCACTTGGTATTCGATTAAGGAGAAACGTGTACAAGATTTAGTCTAACAAGTGGTGGAACCGGGGAACGAGAGACCGAGAGTGCAGCGTGGCGTCATGGACGCAAGCTAATGTTTTTTTAGATGACGTCAATGCGTCTGTCAAATTCTATCGTTCCGAGTTCATTAACCTTTCTATCGGTCGGTACAAGATTCACTAATGTCAATCCCAAGCTATTCACAGAGCGTTAAATTGAAATCCCTGGTGCCAAGCTGCACACGAGAGTACCTCTCTCCACCATATCTACGAGGACAAATCAGCCAAGGAAACGCACCGTGCCGTGTACAACGTAGTTTTAAGCTTTGTTTAATGTTCATTTAGTTTCTAATCATTCGTTCTGTTTCGTTTCCGTTGTTCGTATTCAACCCTTGTTCAAATAAACATTATTCCTAATGTAAAATCGCACTACCATAATAGCAAAGCGATACAACAACAGAACAAAAGAAATATAAATTGTAAAATGAATCGTGGACAAATACCTTCTTTTTTTTTCTGATATTATCGATTATCAAAGTGTCTGTGATTATTCTTGTCACGTTTGGTACTCAATAATATACTCATTTGTTATTTAGCTGTCTGTCCAAGGCCCACGGATGATTTCGTTTTTTGAGATGATTCCGCTGTTTCGTTTGGCTGATCAACATCCATCTGAAACACAAATATACGAGGAATTTAACAATGTATCTTACTTAATATCGTTAATTAATTAAACCGAAGATGTTTTTTACTTACCTTTTCTTCTTTTTCGTCGTCAATCAATATCGGACCATTTTCAGCTTCGTATTCTTTTAAAACCGCGTCCAAGTTATACCTCCGACGATAATTAACAAAAAATGATCGCAAATGAGCTTCGGTTTTGGTTCCAATCACATCAGCGATCGCGGAGAAGTCTTTTCCGTACTTTCTGACGCCCTGAACGGCTAATAATAATTCATCGTTTGTCCAACGAGCGTTTATACGGCTCGATACTTCCGGTGGTCGCAAATCATCAATACCGTCAGTCGTTTTACGTTTTAATGCACTTACTTGTTGTTTGTTCGACTGTATCTGTGCGTTGAAAAAGAAAATCGTTCACATAGTAAATGCAGATTTTTACTATTAAGCATTAAGATACGTAAGTAATTAAAATATTTTCGAAAAAATGTATCCACACGTTTGTTGTTGTAAACGCATTAATCTTGTTTAAAACGTACTTGGCGTTTTAGGCTAACAATTTCAGTGTCGATTGCTTGTAAACTGTTGTTTGCTTGATTCTGTTGACCAGCCAATGCTGCTAAATCATCGTGATTAACGACCAGGCCGCGAGGTGGTTTTCTTTTATTTGTACGACCTGGCATGGAACTTAACGGCCTTGCTACACCGGTTCGCCTAAATCATTTGAATAAGTTTGCAATGTATTTGACTGTTTTACTGAAGGATGGGTCTGATCTACGATATACTTTGATTTTATAAGAGAGGACAGGTATTATGAAATGCAAGGTTCTGCGAAAACGTTAGCTGGTGCACTGATAAGAATGCTCATATATCTACGAAAATAACGTACTGAGTGATACGAGTGCTATACAGTGTTATATATTTAAGGATGTCTAAAGATCATGATTTGTGCTCTTGGTATATTGTTATAATAAAATGCTTGTATGAGCATTCTTATTTCGAGGAAAGGTCCGATTATCGTTTAATTACTGATATTTAATTTTACTTGCACTCACTGACCTCCAGTGCAGATAGCAGCTGTGACACGCGTGTCCTTTCGGCGTCGCACGAACACTATGACAAGCAACGCCACAGTTGCTACACGAGCCCTACAACACATAATACCCTTTTTAAAATAAAGTCCGATAAACCCCCCCCCCAACCCCCCTCCTCCCCCCGGCCCTCTCCCTCCATTTGAATTCTTCAACATGTAACTAAACTATAAATCTCTAGGAGTGATTCTTTTTACAAAACAAAAATATTGAAGTATGTACAAAAGCATAATATTGGAAACTCTATCTGTACGCATTGATTCGGCCTGCCATACAAAATCAGAAGCACTGAATTTCTGTATTTGTAACACAGCTCCGTTATAATATATTCAGGCAATGGAGACTCAATCTCTCTTGAAATTAATAATATCGCGACACGTGGTTATATCTTTCTAGGAGAAAATTCTGCTCTTCAATACTTTTTCCTCGGTAAGGTTTCAGCCTATCGAATCTGCTAACACATAGATTGCCTCTGTACATGATTTTGTACTTAAATTTTTCTTTCGTTTCGTCACTATCTTTTTTGTTAAGACAAAAGAATTTATACGACAGAGAGAGAGAGAGAGAGAGAGAAATAAATATGAGACACAAAATAGCAAAATATAATAAGCATATGCAACTGGGTAAGGTTTAGGCTGAGTACCTGAACCTGAGGGGCGTTTTCCGAGTCGGACGGGGCTTTGGCGTCAGTGCCTTGGCTTCCTGGCACAGCTTGGTTCTTTCCACGACGTATTCCGCGGTGGATCGTCCATTTCTGGAACGTCCCACATTTACGTTCACACACGATACAACGATAACGCAAATAACTTTAGTTTCGCATGATTAATGCGAAGTTGACTTGGTTTTCAAACAGTTCGGAAACTATTTGCACGCATCGTATTACGAAATACGTGTACGCACCAAGTGTTAAGAAACGAAAATAATATATATATATATATATATATATATATGTCAGCTTTATATATCGTTCGAGTTAGAATTTTCTTACGTAGACGAATTCATTTTATATTTAATTTTTTATTTTCGGTTCTAATGTTGTTCACCAATTGTAGATCAGTGGCCTTGTTATATTTGTTTCATTCACCGCATGGAATACGTTACCGTGTGGATACATTTTTTTTTTTAAACGCATATAACTATTTGCACATTAAACATGTGTGTCTTTAAAGCCAGTGCCATGGCATTAAGATGCAGCGAAAGGAGAACACTACCACACGCAACAGCATTAATGTTAATTCACTTAAAATAAAGTAATTCCATGGAGAAATAGCAAAACAAAATGAAAACATAAAGCTCTAAGGTTTATAAAAAATTAAACAAGCGACTAAAACGAATTCGTTATTCTTTTCTAGCGAATAACAATCTTTATAGATGCTTTGTAATAATGTATATGAATTTAATTATTGTTTTACTAAGAGAGAGAGAGAGAGAGAGAAACTGATGGTTTCGCAAAAATCTAGTGCATGCGTTTGTTAGATATTTTTTTTAAATATCTTACTTTTTCTTCTGATTCGCTGTCTGTATTGGAACCTAATTCACTTCCGTTTTCGCTACCATTTTCACCTTCTTTTCCGCCGCTCGTTAATTTTCTTGCTTGCCTATCCATTAACGATGTTCTAGTTCGTGTTTTCTTCCAGCTGTAATAGTATTTGACCAGACTGGCTATAGATTTATCAGGTAACTGAAAACATACAATTCAAAAAAATATTACTTCTCCGAATAAAAATAATATGAAATTATGACAAAATATAACTTTAATAGTATATTTAAATTTAGACTGTGGACCAGTCATTTATATACTAGTCTGTTATACTGTACAGTAAATCGTATCATCATTAAAACTATTACTAGAATTCAATAAAGGTAAAAATTTAGTCCAGAACAAGTATCAGTTTAACCTTTTATTGCATGAATTTTATTTTATCTTTCAAAAAAGAACTTATTTCTTGATTATTTATACATCATGAATTTTATTGGGTCCCCATTTGGCACATTATGCAGTAAAGACTTAAAAAACACAAATATATTTTAAACATTTAAGACATTTATATTTAAATTTATTCTTTTTCTAAATTTTTTTGCAAGCAACCGATAATCGAATTCTTGATATTATAATTTCTCACGATTAAGAACTATGTCCGGATATCTCTCTCTAAATTATACTGTGAGCCTAAAAAACCCTCTTTTAAAGTGTGTTATAAACTTAAGATTAAGAACCACTGTTCCGGGCAATGGATCCTACCATTTGTCGAATACGGTGGAAACTTTTTCCATGAAATTGAAAAGCTTGTTCAAAGAGAACTTTATCCTCGACCGTCCATTCATCTGGGAATGGTGTGAAATTAGCCAAGTCCAATACAGCGCGTTCTAAGTTATGTTTATGCCAAAATAACATTCCCAATGCTTGTTCTCCGTTATAACCATATTTTTCCTTTGCCAATATAATATATTCATCCACTGTAACAAAAAAATCATTTTCTTCAGCAACTAACATACTGTTATATTTAATTTGCAAATGAAACAAGTAACGACGAATAATTCGATGCTTACATTTTTGGTCAGGTATGTCAGTAGTAGGAGACCACACTAGGAGCGCTCTATCAGGGCATTGATCTAATCGTCGTTCTAAAATATAAAGTTTACAATTATAGAAGTTAAAATACAATTGAATACCATTTTTCACCCTTCAAAAGGAAAGTTACAGTACGGATGTAATAAAATATTTAATAATTATTAAATAGTTAATAACATTACAGCAACATACCATTAACTGGAACAAACTCGGGAACAATAACTTGATAGTCCCTCCCAACGCGTATTTTCTCTGCTGGAACTTTAAAAGGTAATGATTTTTAATTTGCACGAAAAATCATAGTTATTGCATGACTAATAAATAAAATCTTTACTCGTGTTACAAAAATTTCAAATCAGTCCAACCAAAGAAGAAGCAAATCACCTTTGTTTTCATCTAATTAATACATGTAATGCGATATTTATGAATAATTTAGACATTATTAATTTATATTAATGCATAAAATATTCAATTATAGTTTGTAGATTTCGATTCAAAACTAAAATATGGTTTGGTAAGTCGTACGAAAGTAAAAGTTGAACAATCTCATAAACAAATTATTCAAATTCATTTCATAATAATATCCGCAGGAATTGGTTGGAAATGCGAACAACTTAAAAAGAGGAAAAGTGGGGCGCGCTGTTTGAAGATCCTTACGGATTTTCGCGTACGATCAATAGAAAAATATATAGGCTTCCAAATAAAAATTTAGTTTTTGAGGTTCCTTATACTTACAATACATCAATTAAACCATCAATCGAAAAAATTGAATTAATTATAACGATAATTTAATTGCAATATGAAATTGGTACCTCCGTCTTCTTCGCTCGAGGATTCGGATTGTCCATTGGGGCTGGGGCCCCTTGATCTGCGCCCATTTCTAACATTTTCCGAGTTCCTTTCCGCCAAAACCATGTTACAGCTTTTATTTAGTGAATATTTTATCGAATTATTACGCCAGCGAAGCCTCTTTAGCACGGAATACCCACGAAACCTGCGATGCAAGCGGTAGCTTGCGATTACACGGTACTCCGTAGAATCTAACTCGCGCTTCGTGCGACCGTAGCGAAAGTAAAATGGCCGCTTATTGAAAGTGATCCGATTGGACAACGATTTACTAAGTAAAGATGGCGACGTAGATTTTCAATGTATTTCGAAATTAATTGCATCTGGGGGAACCAGTTTTTCGTTAATCCCTTTTCACCCTCATGGCTGCGTTTTTCCATTCCGATACAATTAAATTATTTAGATAGAGATGTATTAAACTTTCTATATTAAAAATAACGAGATTCTAAATTATTCATGATATCATTGCGTTAATAATAAATAATTGTAAAACATGTAATAATATTTTAAATCAACTACAAAGTTGTTTTTGATTATTGTAATACGAATGATACTTTTATTTCTGAAACGCGATCCGCTGTATAAAATTTATGAGTATTTTAATTATTTCATCATATTCAATGAAGCAAAATATGTATATACATGTGTGTGCGAGGGTGTGTGTGTGTGTATGTGTACATTGTATATGTATATTTGTCTCAACGATATATTTTTATGATTGCATTTGTAATGCCCAAACTAAAATCCTAAACAAGTGACGACGATGTTAATAAACAAACGACTTGAAGTTATGTAATTGGAAAAAGCACGAATTTGAAAACAATTTTAAACTAATACTTTCAAATACACACTTGGTACTTGATGCTACTGTACTCATTTTTGTATCAGATTATACCTTTATTTTATGACATACGTAAAAGAATAAAAAGATTAATAAATAATATATACATACAATAGGAAAAATTGTGATTATAATTTGGCTCAAGTTGTATCATGATCAGTAAAATGTAGCATAGAAGCAGATTGAAATAACGAGACATCGATATATCTTATACATTGATGATGTCACGAGGTATGGTCGCACGAAATATATTTGAGAATCTCTCGCAGGCAACACCAATTTCTATAAAAATATTGTACAATTTTAAATATAAAGGCATAAGAAGCAGAAATATAATTTATGATAAGGCTGAATTTACAAATAAGCTTGATTAATAAGGATTATGAACAATATTAAACTTAAAGTAAGTCATAACCTCAATTCTACGGTTTATGCGAAATGCTCTATCGTCGAGAGGCGCCACTATCAAGCAATCGCAGTCTCTGATAGACTTTGCCGTGTAAGGAACTTTCGTCGCCTAGCTAATGTAAATATTACATTTGTTGAGAATTTAGAGTTTATTTTAGCGTATATAAGCCCGAAATTATCGTTCACGTTCCCCGTGCAATTCATTGCTCGGCGTCATTCCGTAATATTTCTCATCTAGCCGAGATCGGCAATAACCAAAAAATCTCTCCGTAGGTATTCTTTTTTTCTTTAATAATCGCTGATCCTTTTTCTAACATTTCGTTTAAGTCAGATTTTATGTTTCGCCTTATTCAGCCTTGTGACATTCCCGAGGAAAATCCAGATTCTATGGAGATCGTTTCCGGATTTCGTGACATTTACTGTGTAGAGTAGTACAGTGATTAATTTTTGTTCACCAGCCAATTGTTACACCTATTAACAAGTTAAAATGAATATCCGGTGTCCTTTTCATCTCTGTCTCCTGTGCAACTTTACTTAAGGGAACAGCGTATGATTTTCTTTTCTCTAAAACATGCTGAATCAAGGGAGAACGAAGGACTCAGTTTTTTTTCAATTTCCTTAGGGAATGTTGCTGCCTAAATTGTCTTATTTATAAGTTAGACTGTGCAAGAAACAGACGTGCGTATGTATTTCATAAATTTAATTTTGGCTTAATGTATACTCACTGGCAATGTATACATATGTAATCTTAAATATCTTTACACACTCCTGCAATTATATTGTTTTTATTTCGTGTATTTCCTTATCCCTGACTCAAATATTTCTTAATTGGTATTTATAATTTGCTCCGATACGAATGTTTGGAATGAAAGAATTAATACGTGTGTATGTTCTTTTTTAGTTTGTTAATTTTGATGTGCATACATATTTATGTGTAATATCGATATAGTCGTGTAATTTGTTTACGCTGTTGTATGGAGTTATATGTGTAGCATTTGAAAGATAGTTTATATGATTTTATAGATAAATGTTATAATAATTTTAAAAGATTTTATTTATCAATAATGTAATAAAACTGTTTAATTTTTATTGATTTTTCAATAATTTTATTCCAGATGATTGTCTGAAAGAATATATTCAGATTTATCTGCACCCCAAGCTCCTGATATCTACTTCAAGAGACTTTTAGTGTAAAACAGAAACATGAGGGTTGTTGCACTAGTCAGTGGTGGTAAAGACTCTTGCTTTAACATGATGCAATGTGTAGCTGCAGGCCATGATATTGTGGCTTTAGCTAATTTATATCCCGTTGGAAAGGGTAAATTAATGAATATATTTATAATTATATACAAAACTAACGATAAAAAAAAAGAAGATATGCTAATCTATTTCAATATCTTATCTTTGATAAATGATAAGATACGATAAGAAACGAATGACATAAAAATTAAATGTTTTCCAGATGAGCTAGATTCGTTTATGTTTCAAACTGTTGGATATCAGGGTGTTGAGTACATTGCAGAAGCTATAGGCTTGCCAATGTATCGTGAACCAACATTTGGTAGATCAAAAATGCAAGAGAAATGTTATTATCCAACAGAGAACGATGAAGTTGAAGATCTCTTTAGGTTGTTGACTAAAGTGAAGGTAAACATATTTTAATATAATTGTTACAGGTTGAACATACAAACGATAAATTAGGATTAATCTTTCCTTATTATTTCAGGAAAAAGAAAATATAGAAGCTGTTTCATCGGGGGCTATTCTGAGTGATTATCAACGAATTCGTGTGGAAAATGTGTAATTATTTACTACAAATTTCTTTCTAGTTTCTTTTTACTTGAAATTAATAGACTGTAAAGTAAAAAAATATCAAACTTACATGTTGTTTAACACTCGGATGGCGGTACGGGATCCGTTCGGGTCCGTGATATTTCACTTTGATAATCTTCTGATTCTGGGTTGGCATCACTATGCGATGAACGTTTTTCATCGGATGAAATTTCACTGTCGCTATTGCCTTCACTATCTATCAGCTCGCGAAGAACTTGTTTACTTTCTGACGATTGTTCTTTCGTCCTAGACATCGTAATGTTACGGAATAATTACAAAACGATACAACACGTTCAAATAACGTTGATCTAAATTTGAACAAGGCCCAGAATACGACTTGATATTTAGAGGTCTCACAGAATACTGTCGATAAATACAACCTCTGAGCCGTGTTCGTTTCGTTATCGTTCTAACGTAAACACAAGGTACGTTGTGTCGAGTATCGAAGAATCGAGCGCTTATATATAGAGTGGGGTCCGAACGGACCCGGACGCCGCCGTCCGAGTGTTAAACATCAACAAAGATATCTAATAGTAAAAGTTCATTTTCAGATGTAGTCGTTTAGGTCTTGTTTCTTTATCGTATTTATGGAGACGAGAACAGGATGACTTGTTAAAAGAAATGATAGAAAGTTCTGTAAATGCAGTTTTAATTAAGGTGGCAGCTTTAGGCCTTGAACCAAGGCATTTGGGTAAATCGATCTCTGAAATGCAATCCCATCTTGCCAAGATAGTAAGTAAAACGTCTTGGTGATTAATTTGACACAAAACATTAACTATTTGAGTACTTCCTTCAATTTAATCCAACATTGGCAAGGTTCCCAAGTATCAATGGACTCTTACGAAATACCTGCAAAACAAATTTTAAATACATTAAATACATTGTTCGATAACGCGTGGGAATATTTATAACTTGTATCAATTGTTCGATAATTTTTTTCCAGAAAGAGAAGTATGGTGTAAACGTATGTGGAGAAGGAGGAGAATATGAAACGTTCACGTTAGATTGTCCATTATTTAGTAAAAGTATCGTAATGTAAGTCGAAAGATTTACTATAAATATGTATGGAAAATCGGTTAAATTTTGTTCCTATGAATACTTTTCTATTTTAGAGATGAATATGAAAGTGTAGTACATTCGAACGACAACATAGCACCCGTCGGATATTTGAACTTTAAAAAAATACATGTACAAGATAAAAATGTTAGTCAAAATATCTTGTTCTGTTAAAAATTTCGAATAAATTCGTACATAATCGAAGGGCAATTTTTTCAGGATGGCATGGAAAGATTAACGTTACAAGAGAGATTAAAGAATGTTCCTATTAAAATCCCAGCTGATTATATCGCAGAGATCATTGGTCCAGAATTGCAGGATGGTTGTAATCTATCGGAAGACGAGAACGATGAACACGATTGTATAGACAGTAATCTGAAAACGTCGAATTCTGGTATTCATTTTAAACAATACGATAGTATTTCGTTTTTCTTTTCAAAAAATTAATGGAACGCGTAAAAACAATGCAGGCCAGTTCAACCCACCGAGTCCTATGGAAATTTTATACGAGGAAGAAGATTATCCTGATATACCGGTAGTAAATAAGAATCAAACCGGCTGGTTCTGGTTTGGCGGTGTCGCTGGAAAGCATCCGGATGCGAAATCCGCGATGCGAGAAGCATTGGAGATATTAAGCAGTAGGTAAACTTTGAGTCTTTTAAGCCTACCTCTGAGTTAAGGGATTACGTCACCTTGGTGGCATAAAAACGGAAGGTATTTTTACGAATCTTTTTATAAAAATACTATGCTTTTAAAAAATATTTTTTATATTTACATCAGATACGAGAAAGTTCTTGATTCCAGTTCTATCGATGCTTGAAATTTAAAGTTTTTAATACACTGCATTATTATTTCTATACAAATTATCGCCACGAACTATGAGTTGAAAAGTTTCGATTCTTCTTCGTGAGGGTGGCGTAACCCATTAAACTGTTTTTTCTTCACGTAATAGCGATACACTCTGTGCTCGACGTAGATTGATAAGACATTGGTATCGACTGTCTAGGTCTAGTCAAGAAGGAGAATCTTCAAATATCGGACATCGTCGCCGTAACATTGTATATAAAAGACATGTCAAATTACGTATCTATAAACGAAGCTTACACCTCATGTCTGAGCAAAATAAATCCACCGGTCCGTATATGCGTGGAATGTCCGTTGAATGTGCACGTTGTGCTTGACGCTATAGCCTATAAAGAAACTCAAGACTGTGGTGATAAGAAAGTTCACAAACGACACACAATGCATGTTCAGAGCATAAGTCACTGGGCACCAGCGAACATTGGTCCTTACTCTCAAGCTGTTCGTGTGAGTGTACTACCGTTAAAAAAAGAAATTTGCGTGCACGTCTCTGTGTGTATATGTGTAGACAAAATGTGTGTATGTGCGCATTTGTACGCGCACGCACACACATCTGGTTTACAAAAGAGACACAACAGCGAGGCAAACAAAATAAAAGTTTTCTAGAATGACAATAAAATATTAACACGTTCACTGTCCGGCCTCTTTAAAACGAATATCAATTCCAGTCACGGACTGTGAACGTGTTAAATGCTTGATAAGTAACAGATGAACGTACAAGCCATATTTACTAATAATCCGTGGAGATTTCCAACTTGTGGTTAAAAATATAGACGTAATGGTAGAATAATTAAATTTTTGTTAACATCAAGAGTTACTGTAATGGTATAATAATTGTTTGTTAGGTGGGCGATATTATTTCAGTCGCTGGACAAATACCTTTAGTGCCTGGTAGTATGACTATTCTGGACTTGAACATTAAAAAACAATGTCGCTTGACATTGAGGCATATAGATCGTATCGTTAAAGCTATGGACTCAAATACGCAACTCAGGGACATTGTACAAGGTATCTGTTTTTTGACTCACTCTAGTTACATACCAGACGCACGAAAGGAATGGGAAAAACGAACAAATAACGCTATTGTGGACTACATTGTTGTACCGAACCTCCCACGTGGTGCTCAGGTCGAGTGGTGCGTTTGGGCTCATAGGGATAATAATAGGTTTGAATGTAAGTGTGGATAAAAAAAGGAAGAAGGTATGAGAAATTCCGGTATGACGATTCTATTTAAAAAAATATTTGTTTGTTTGCAGATGAAGAGACTGGAAAATGCGTAGGTAATTTCAAAGTAGCAATAAGGCGTAGGTGGAACTACGAGAACAATGTTTCAGCGATTGTATGTTACATGTCTATTGGTACATATTTTTGTATAAATATGCATCTACTTGTTCTCTTTGTAGTGAAATAAGGAAGAATGTGTTTTGAATAGGTTCGTCTAATTCGACTGGTAATTTAGCCACGGAAACAAATTTGCCCTCTACAGAACTGACTGTGAGCGAACTGACAGAGGCATTCGAGTACGTACTGTGCAAACTCACAAAGGGATCGCAAACCGAGAATCCGACCTGTAACCTACGGATCTTCTACAAGGTCGGTAGTTCGCCGGGGCCGAATTTCGTCCAGGACATGCTTTCGAAATTTTCTATGCGAAATCTAGTTACCACTATCGTACCGGCGACGCACTTACATAATTTCAGTACCTTTTTATCCATATGTGGCATCAGACACGAGTAAAGCCTAACATCGATGTTTACGTTGTCAATTATTTATAAAAAAAAAAAACAAAAAATTTACTGCGTCACTAAAGGATTATAAAGGGATTTTATTTGCCGTTTAAATTATTTCAATCAATGGGTTACAAGCCATATGACAAATCGATTTTAATACATATACAAAAATCATTTAACGGCTATATTGAAAGTTGACCACGGTTGTAAAACTTTATATATGTATATTCTAAATGATAATTATTTAGTAGTATCGGTGCTCGAATGTAAACGTTATTTTCACCTTTTCTACTGGTCGCGCTTATTGGGTTTGCTCAGAAATTCACTTGACACTTTGTCCATAGTGTATTTATATTCGGCTAGTCAACGGGACGTCGACGTGGATTTTGAATCGTTTTTTGTCCCGTTAGTGTAAGTGTTCTACGTAATGTAAAGCACGTTATGTCGTTTCATAACATGTACTGTATGCTACGCCTCGTTTTTTGCTCAAGCTATTTTTTATTTTTCACATATTTCACGATACGTGCGGAGTGTTAAATGTGTGATTTTATGAAAGAATTTGAACGCGTGCACAGCCATTTTTATAGTAGCGCTCAAAGGTAAACTGGATTTAAAGAGGGAAATGAAGGTGTTACCACGTATCAAACGTATTAGGGGCAAAGCTGTGAATTTTATCAGCGACGTGAGAAGAGTATTCAATTTATGTTCATTTTAATCTTTGAAAAAGATTAAACGATAAGCGGAAATTTGAGACGCGCACTCCTCAGCAAATTGTCCTCTTTCACTTTTTAAATGCTGCCGATATTATTCCGTTGTCATTCAAACTTTTTGTATCGTAATGGCAGAATATGTAGCTTTACAAAAATATCTATTTGGCAAAAAGTATTGTGCAAGTCCTCGGTAGTTATATTGCATATAACTGATCTATGCTTTAGGGATGTATCTTGTACAAAAAAGACAAAACAAAAAAAAACGATACGTATTGTATTAGAATATTTTTGACAGTATAACATTCATGCAACGATATACCAAAGTTCGTATTTTGCAACTTGGTCATTATTCAAACCATTTCAATACTGTCATCCTCTTTTTTCTGTACATATATTGCTAAATAATGTAAAACATTCTTGCAATGTATTATAAAGTGTAATTAGTTTGAAACAAGACAATTGGTTATCGGTTATGTGTGAATATTAAGGAAGATATGAATTTCTAACGACACGAGGAATAACGGAGCATACTGTTTACGACGTGGATATTGCGTTACTATAAATATGTAAAAAAAAAAAAAAATGATATTTGCAAGCATCCAACTCTCGCAACAAAATACTATTCCGAGGATTATATTGCGAAAGAAAAATAAAGAAAGTGATATATATTTTTAAGAAATTGCTACTCCGTTTTATATTTGATTACATTCCCTTCTAACCTCCTGATACATACATAGTTTTTAGATTCTGTTTTTTAAAGTTAAAAATTAATAAATTGTAGGATTGTTAACCTTTCTGTAAATGAAACTTATTGGCAAAAATTGTTATTTACTTAAGCATGTAACACATGGAAATATTAAAACAAAAAAACAGCACCAAATTATGTACACTTAAAAAGAAACGTTTAAAGATTATTATAGAACGTATATAATTCTGTAAAGCAGTCTTTTCATTGATTAGTTTTCTATTACGATTCGCAACTTTATCAATAATAAAGTAGAGTCAAGAATACAAACTTATTATACACATAAATTGTTTTTTAGTCGAACGTTGACTTTGCTTTGTTTTAAATTAATATGGGAAGACAACGAGTCATTAAAAAATTCTTAAATAACATAGGATTCAAAATTACAAAAATGAATTGGAATTATCAAAAATTATCATTAAATATTATAATAATATTAAAAGTGAAACTTTTTATATTTTAAGTTTTATACGCAGCCAATAATAGCCATCGTTTAGTAACAAAATTTCAATTTTTCAAATTGTTTATAATCATACAATTATGTACAGCCATATTTCTTCCATGCAAAAGATTCATAAGAAATCCTTCCATGATAACTGAAGCACTTAAATCTTCACAGACATTCACTGTTGGTACAAATAAAAATTCTCTAGTTTACCAAATTAAACTAACGCACGTTTCACATTTTACACAGTTCCTTCAAGTTTAAATAAAATTGTACAATTTGCAGTTTTTTTATGTTCTCAATGTTTTCGATACCAATGGCTTCACCACTTGTTGACGATTTGGTGCACAAAAATCACACAGATAGTTTTTCCTGTCTAATGGCATTCCCTTGGTCTCCACGCACCCTGCAAATTGACATCAGCAAAATTCGCTTTATTTACAATAACTTATAACGTATTTATATCAACACCGAACATATTTTCCATTTTTAACACTGTATCCTACCTGAAAATATTTACACGTATTTCAAATGCTCAAACAGTTGAGAAAAAAAAAAAAAAAAGAAAACGAAATGTTATATGAGACATGCAAATGTGATAACATGCAATGAAAAGTAAATGGCAGAATTATATGGAATTTGTGTTAGTACCTAAGTGCAGATATTTGTCACATGCGCTGCAATGCACTAGATTCGCTTCCAGGTCGAGTCTTGGGGCAGTATGACAGCGACTGCAGTGCGGGCAATAACGACCCTTTCGCCATAGCCTTATTATTGCATAAAGATCATGGGGTTAGTGAATATGAGTGGATAAGGACACATGAGAAGTTAGCATGAGATATCTAATATGATATTCTGAATCCTGAACCAATCGTCTTATACTTGTTTGCATACGTAATTGAATTGATCGATAAGAATACTGAATCAATATACCGAAAATGATTTCAAACCAGATTGAAAGCAAAAATAAAGGCTTGTTCAAAACTGCAAAATTGTCTTCCAGCACTTCTATTAATTATTTTATTATTGCATTACATGTAATTTTTAAAAGCCGAGGATTCAGATATTGTAATACTGTGAGCACGTGAAATTAGTTTAAATAACTCGGGGTGAAAGAGAAGTTTAGTATGGACCAAGGAGATCGTGAAGCAAAACTGAAGCCTCGGGAAAATTTTTTAAACTTGCGTTTTAGTATGTATATCTCAATAAATCTTCACTTGAACGTTACACTACAAAACAACAAACTCGAGACGTGTACTTACTTTGAACACGGAACGCATAACGTTGAAACATAGACACGAGTATTTTTGTCACCTTTTTTATACTCGTGTTGCCATTGAGCAACACTGTTTCTGTCAGAGTTCACACCTCCAGGTTCTCTTGAGCTACAATTCGCACAGACGGCACATTCTTGGCAGTGCCATCTTCCTTGTGGTACTCGTCGAAGTCCAACACAGTATATATGGTATCTGAAGATGATTAAACGTCATACAATCGTACTTAGATTAATTTGATATGTTGTATTCTCAATCTAAAACGCGTACCCTCTGTCGCACATATCACAGAAGAGCATTTTATCTTCGTCCGCAGGATCATGGCATTGAGCACAAGTTTTACAATCGGTGCATTGCCATGCGTACGATTGAATGTGAGGAACCATATCTAACGTTAAATCTATACATGATGGATGAACTGCGCAACGAGAACGATTACAATTATTACTACAAAATCGTTAAAAGATGCGTACGCAAAGTCAAACTAAAAAATAAGATTATTACCATGTCCATTGCATGTACCACATTGAATTAATATTTCATTCTTACTGAGTTTGTTTAATGTTTTCAAACACATTTTGCATTTTAATTTTACTTCTTCCTTTTGATTTACTATCTCCATATCTACTTCGTCCATTGTGGACTGAGAACCTTCGGTGTCTTGTGTTCCCTCGCTAGAAGATGAACTATATAAAAAATAGACGACTATCTTTCCACAAAAGATACTGATACGTTAATAATTTAACGTTACGATACGAACCTTGAATCGTCCGAGGATGAATCGCTGTCACTGTCACTCTGAGATCCTTCCGACTGACTATCAAATTTACGTTCGTTTGGTCTCATAGGACCGTATAGGACGGTATTTAAGGGGTAATATCGCAATTCGGCTGGCGTGTATTCACGATAATAATCTGTATATTGTCCTGGTATTAGAGCAACGGGATAATGGCCGACTTTGCGTTCTGTTTCCACTTTCTGTTGTTTCTTTGGCACATGTAGCGTAAAGGTCTGCAAATCTAAGCTACACTTTCTATTTTCTCTACGAGCTTTATTCAAACTAATGTTCCAGGATAGTGCAGATTGAACAGCCATTTCTGCTAGATCAATTCTATTCTTTTCTGCATTTGCAGCTGCCGTTAATTCTTTTTGTTTTTTGGAATGTTCCTTCACCTGCTTCTCGCGCATATGTTTCCTATATTCTTCGTACTGATCAGGAAAATCACTACACATTACATCTAACACCTCTGAACTACAAATGGCAGTTAAACCTAAAATAATATCAACAAAATCAAGATTTATTATAACTGTTTTATGTCCATAATATAGATATTACGATATGTAGATAAAAGAAATAATTATCGTACCCATGTCACACATTGCTTCGCTAACTAATCCATTCTCTCTCAAATAATTTCTTTCTTCCATATCTACCACCCTTCGCTTCAAGTCGGGATATTTCCTCTTAAAAGACTTTACACCAAGATACTGGGATATTTGCTCCTGTATCATAATAGTTTCACCTTTACGGTCAAGTGGCCATTCGTACTCAGCAATCTTGTCGACAGTAAATGGTCCTTCGTCTGGATCAAAATTAATTTCCATCCTTCGATTCTTCACCTTGACCTTTTCTGATTCTGTAGTTGCTGTACTAAGCACACTTCCCTGGGACTCTTCATTCACTATAGTTTCAGAAGCTGCAACAGTTATTATCGAAGCACAATTTGTTGAATACAAAGACATAACCAATTACAATATTACAATATGTTGCAATTTTAAATTAAAATTTAAAATCATAGGAAAAAGTGAAATTATATGTAAATCATTTATACCTTGATTAAAATAAATAAGAAGTTAGAAAGAAATTAGTCAACTGAAAGTCAAAGTTAAGATTAACAGTTAACATCAGTACTTTTATGTTTTCAAAGATATGTGCAGCATTTATAAGAAAATATACATTGTCGAGAGATATAATACTGACCATCATGGTTTTCAAATTCCATGCATACTAATTATGATTTGAAGTGATAGCACATTTTGTGTTTGATTTAAATACAACTATTTTACATTTAGATACCTGAGAGATGTTAGGACACAAGAAAAGATCTATTTATAGATACCTTGCTTGGAGATCTACCAATACATTTATCTTTTGATTTACTTTAGTTATACGATGACTATGGCTCATACTGTCTACTCCTTACTATGAAGCTGTATATTTTCTCTCCGAACAAGTATTATTAATGTTACGAATGAATTTAAAAAATACAAGAAGCATGATTCAACATTTATCTATATAAATTATATATAAAAACAAGATAAAGAAATGTATGAATAATATATACGATGACTCGTTTAGTACCTGGTGCAGAAATATTTCTAGCAGGAGTTTGAGATCTCGAACCAGATTCCGCGCTCATTCGTGTTTCTTCGTCGATGACCTGTACCGTAGACATATTTTCGTGTTTTCCAGCACTTTCTGCCGGTCGTTTCGACGTTGGTGTCAACCAGTTCAGGTGCTCTGGAGGTACTAATAACGTCTCTTTATTTTCCGACTTTACATTCTCCGTCGTCTTATCAGACTTTTCTTCAGCAGCTGACTTCAATGTGGTTTTCTGCATTTTTTCGGAACTCACTTCTGTCAACTTCTTATCTTTCATGCTATCTTTAGAGTCACTCATCACCGGTTTAGGCATTGTCTTGGAAGATTCTAATCGTACTTCCGACATTTTGGTTACATCCAATCGTATTTCCGGTATTTTTGATACTTCCATTCTTATATCCGGTACTTTTGTTGCTTCTATTCGTACTTCCGATACTGTTGTCGCTTCCAATCGTACATCCGATACCTTGATCGCTTCCAAGTGCACAATCGTAGAACTTGAAGGTGTACCCTTGCGTGCATCATTCTTTTGTCCTCCAGCCTTTTTCTCGGCTCGAATCTTAGCGTCCATTGCTGGTTGCTTAAGAACTTTGTACAATTCCGGTGATTTTCCAAACGACTGTTGCTGCACCGGAGGATCATCTATCGTTATTACAGCCATCGTCGAAGCTTCTATCGCGGTTAAATCTTGCTCCATCCTAGGCTGTTTTATCATTTGAAGATCCACGATATCCAATTTTCGCTTTCCCCGACCTACCAAACATAGAGAAACATATTTTAAAAAATTTGGACGCAATTCAAGTCAGAAAAAGTCTTGTAAAAGATACAAACCTCGCCCTCTACCTCTCTTAGGTGGTGCATAACTTTTTTGACTCCTACAAGTTCGTTTGGGCCTCTCGTTCTCTCTAGATTCTAAAAGTGGGACTTGTGGTTGTTGCTTCTGATGTGCTTCGTCCAAAGACAACGGATCTCTAGGCATCAACAAATGAGGCGGAGGATGGGTGGCTGCTTGGACCAGCGGATTCCTTCTGGGTCTACCTCTTTTCTTGGGCACCTTTACTTCTGGCATTCTAGTAGGTGGTACTTCCTCTATGATTACAACGTCCTGACTAGAATTCGAATTCTCGTTCACTATGATCAATTCTGGTCGATGCTCGATGATCTCGCAATCAGAATTCATTGGGGAACCGGTTGTATTCTTCGCTAAGATGTCCTTGAGTTTTTCGCTCATCGATGTATCCGACGACTTCGACGGTCTTACTTGGGTAATACTGATCTCCTGGCTAATTACATTCATCTGCTGAAGACTGATCGCGCTTGATTTTGTATCGAACAAGAACTGCTTCTGGTCCCTAGACGCGACAGGCTGAATAGTCACTTCGGGCAAAATCTGAGTGAGCTGAGCTTCTAGTTTGGACTTCTTTGGCTCTATTGGCGCGATCGTGACCTCTTTACGCTTAGGTGATATTTCGACCACACTGTCCGCTTTCTTTCCCGACACTTGCACAGGTTCGATCGTCAATTCCGACCGATTGCTTTGCAAAATAGTCGAGTGTCCGGTTTTGAGTATTTTCAGTGCAGGCTCTTTGTGAACAGCTTGCGTCGATTCTTTGTACCTCTGAGCGAAACTATGAGTCTGTTCTGAAACTTCTTTTGTCCTATGGGTGGATTCCGCGTGAGTATCACAAGCTACTATCGTCGGATGACCGGTCTTGGACAATTTAATCTTCATTTCCAAGGGCGATTCGGTGTCTCGACGTTTCAGTTGTCTCTCTTTCTTCTCTGTATCCACTATAGAGGCATCACCTGTTTTCAACAGCTTGATCTTCATCCCTAACGCAGCGTCAGTGGTTTTAGAATGTTCCGCATCGCTACGTATCGTTTTATTTATATCCTCGGACACTTCAGATTGTATGATCGAAGCATCGCCAGTTTTGGACAACTTGAACTTCATTCCAATAGGAGACTCCGTTCGTTTAGATGTCTCCTGATGAAGCCTGGGCTCCTCTAATTGCTCTTGCTTATCCGTGGGTACTATGGATGGATCTCCAAATTTGGAGAGTTTAATTTTCATGCCAATTGACGATTCAACTTTGGTCGAAGCTTCTTGCGCGACTTCTGATTCTTTTGTGGATTCTTGCGCGACTATCGTCGCGTCTATTGACTTCACAATCTTTCTTTTCACGGCAGAAGACGTGTCCGATGGTTTCGCCGTGTCCTGCTGAGTATCCAATTTCTCCTTGCTCTCTGATTTTTCCTTCTGTTTGGTTTCTTTACCCTCGTCCGAAATTTCCGAATGAACGATAGACGCGTCCCCGGTTTTCGACAATTTGATCTTCATTCCAAGCGGCGAATCAGTCCGTTTAGGGACATCCGGGATCTCCAGTTTCTCCTTCGCGTCATCCGGATTCTCCATCGAAATTATGGACGCTCCACCTTTCGTCATGGCCAGCTTAATTTTCATTCCCATCGGGGACTCGGTCCTCTTTGGAATTTCGGGAGACGAATTCTCTACCTTGTCCTTTACCTTGCTCGTGTCCTTACCTTCATCCGGCATGTCTGGCGAAACAATCGAGGCGTCCCCGGTCTTGGATAACTTGATCTTCATCCCGATGGGAGAGTCCATTCTCTTGGGGGAGTCGTAAGATGCCTCTAATTTCTCCTTAGGACGTAATTGTGCTTCTCTGTGGTCTTCCTGAACCTCGTGTCTCTCCGGTTGTATTATCGACGCGTCTCCGGTTTTCGACAACTTGATCTTCATTCCAATAGGAGACTCTGTTCTCTTGGGACTTCCCTGAACTATGTCCAGCTTCTCCTTGTGCTTTATCTGCACGTCTTTTGCGTCCTGTTGCACTATGGATGCGTCGCCACTTTTTGATAGTTTGATCTTCATTCCGATCGGCGACTCGGTCCTCTTGGCTTCCTCAAATTTGTGTTTCGTTTCCTTCGAATCGTCCGCCTCGTGCTTCTCGGAAGACACTATGGACACGTCCCCTGATTTCGACAATTTGATCTTCATGCCGATCGGAGACAACGACAAAGAGCCCTCCGAATACCACTGTCCCATTTCCTCGATGTTTTCGTTCGATATTATCGAAGGGTGACCGCTCTTCGACAGCTTCAATTTGATCTTTCCCAATTTCTGTCCCGGACTGTCCTCAGGATTCGGCGAATTGGTCGCGGACCTGATCTTCGGACTCTTAGGCGATCTTGGCTCGCCGCAATCGGTGATCGCAGATTTAGCAATCTTTAAGATTATCCTTGGCGAACCGACATTCTCGAAATCGTGTTTCTCGGAGTCCTTCCGTGGCGTTTCCGTGATCTTCGGTTCCAACCTCTCGGACAACTTTGGCGACTCCAACATCTTTTGGTAGGCGATCAATTTCGCGTCCTTCGGAATGAGAAGACTGTCCTTGGATGTCGTCGGGGAAATCAAAACCTTCGTCACATCCGTGGGTGGAATTTCTATCTTAGGCGGCTCTTTCAGACGTTCCTCCAAAATCGAGACTTTTGGGATAGTTTCCGAAACTTTGAGGATCGTCTGAGGCAATGTTGACATCGTTTCGATCATCCTTTTGTTGTCGATATTTAACGTTTGTTGCATTTTAACGTTCTGCGAAGAGCCCTCGTCGAATTTAACATCGGTCTCAAATATTTTAATCTTTTCTGCGTCCGCGGCCAGCTTATCGTCCTCATTCTCAAACTTCTGTATAGCCGCGTCGAGCTTAATTTGTTCGGCAAGCTTCCTTTCGCTCTCCAGTTTCGCAGCTTCCGATATGATTTCAGCCTCGGAAATGGAAATCGAATCCGTCTCGATATTTTCAAGCTCTACCACCAGTTCCGACCCATCCTCGCACATTTCCTCGTCGGGTACAAAGAGAGAGGACGTATCTGCCTGTTTTGTTATGTCGTGCACCACGCTTTCTACCAGCTTAGAAGAGAGCGCCAAAGGAGAATCAATAGTCTGTTCTTCGGACTCTTGAAGAAATTTAACAGCCGACTCTAATTCGGATATTTCAGAACTAGGCTGTGACGTTTCTACACAGGCCGACGCATCATTCAAATTTTCACTTTGGTCTACGTTTGATAACAATATATCTTGAGCCAATTCCAGCTTAGATTCAGTTTCTTCCAGATCATCTACAGACTCCAACGGGGTTTCTTCGAAGTCTATGTCTAGTTCATTCACTGGTAAACCAGTATCTGCATCCACTTCCTTCTGTAAATTTTCTACATTATCATCTTTATTCATAGACGCGGAAATTATAATGTCATTGACTTTTAATACATTACTTGCCTCAGATTCTTCAGTCTTATCGTCTATAGCCTCAATTGTGTTATTTTTCTCTATATTATCTTCCAACGATAGGGTATTGCTGTCTGTTAAACAACTACTAATAACGTCGGTTATATAATCCGAAGCTTGTGTCACGTCAGGAGCATCATTTGACTGTTCCAATAAAAGGGTCATATCTACATCCTTCGGTGATGTCAGTTCTTCCCGAGTTTGTTCTTCTGGTTCCATCGTTTTTAACGTTGCATCCTCACCTTCTGGTATCAGATCTAAGCCCAGCAATCCTTCCAAAGAATCCATATTTTGCGTCGATATCGTATCCTCCATGTCTTTGTTCAGAATGTCTTCCGAATCGTGTGGCAGCTTCTCAGTTAATTCCTCCATTTCAGCCTCCACCAATGGTAAATCCGCAGATTGTTGAAAAACTGTTTCCATTTCGTTAGCCACATCCACTTCTGTTGTTAAAATGTTTTTAAAATCAGTTGCGCTTCTGACATCATCCAGAATACTTGTGACAATGTCCTCTGTGTTTTGACTCTGTTCTCCAGTGAACATTTCTTCTGTATTGTTACTAGTATCTAAAATATTCTTTAAATTATTTCCATCTTCATCGCTTTTCGAATCACTATCTTCTATATGTTGTTTGTTTGATAGCTCTTGATTTTTATTTACATCCTCTATTACCATTGAATCTTCGGTGCTATCCAAATTAATGATTTTTTCTGCATTTGTATCAAGAATGTTTAGTTTTTCTATATTCAATGAATCTGTATTAGCATCATCCATTTCTACAACAGTTGGTTCACTTTCTTTACAAATTTCTTCAATAATTTCCGTCACGTTTTCTTTCTCCGAATCTTGCTTAGGATCATCTTGATTCATTTCTGACTGCGATTCAACTTCATCTGGTTCTGAAGTTAAATTCAATTCCTCCTCTGTACCTTCCTCTTCTGCATTCCCTTCAGGTATTAAAATTTCAGTACAATCTGATGGTGACAACAATGAATCTTTTGGGACAGACTTTATATCAGAAATTTGATCTTCGCTAGCGATAGACTCTTTAATTTCTTTTATTTTTACATCTGTTTTGCATTGTATCGCAGTTGTATTATCTTCTATCAACTGCTCAGGATATCTTTTATCATCGCTTTTACAAATGTCTCCGTGTTTCCCTAATGTACTTGTTTCTGTTTCCAATGATTCCTCTGGTTTTACAAGAACTTTGAAAGAAGAACTTTCATCTTTGTCTTTAGTTGACTGTACATCAATTTTAGTTTCTTCAGAGAGATTAAGATCTATATCTTCACCTTTTTCAACAATTTCTAGATCTTTCAACTCTGTATGCTGCTCAATAATATCATCTGTATTTGAAGTTTCTTTCGTTTCTGTTTCTTCAATTATTCTATCCTGGACATCTTTTAATTCTTCGCTTTGCTCTTCAGAAATACATTCTTCAATTTTCATTGATTTTGTATTTATAACACTGTTTTCATCGGTATTAGTATCTACAGACATTGTAATATTTGAAGTTGCCAATGACTCTACTACAGGAACTACAGAATCTACCTCCATTTGTGCATCACGATCAGAAGTTGTATCAGAAATTACTGATGTACATGTTTTCAGTTCATCCTTAGGTTTCTCTTCAGTAATTGATAATTCCATTGCTTCTACTGATTCATTGATAGAAGGTTCCTTTGTCTCAGTTTCAGATGGCATAGGATTCTGGCTTTTGCTATCTTCAGTTTGTATATCTATATTAATTTCTGCATTCACAATATTTGCTGCATTATTGACTAAATTTTCAGTTTGCAAGGGTAACTCTGTAATAATTTGTGAATCTAATGCAGAATTTTCCCCAAAAGTTACAGAATCCTTGTCGCTTGTTTGAGAGGACAATTGACTGGTCAATGGTTTCAAAGAATTTTCTTGCACTTCTTTTATAATCTCCAATTTTCTAATATTCAATTCTTCTTTTTCTTGTGGTAGTTTCAATACATCTGAATTATCCTTTATATCTTGTGAATCCAACTGTTGGCATTCCCCAACTTTAGAATCATTTATATTTTCTGGTTGACATTGTGTAGATTCTGTTTCTAATTTATTTTCCTTTTGAGTAAGTACTGCATCATTATTTATATTCACTTCATCATTTGACTCTATATCTAATAAGTTGTTATCGTCTGCATTGATTTCAATATTCAAAATATTGACAGATTCTTTGTTTTCTTTGTATGTACATTTTTTAGAATCATGTTTCCATTCCTCTTCTGTATCCATACGTTCTACAACTCCTTCTACAATGTCGGTTTCATGTTTCTCTATTTCTGTATTCCTTACAAGTTCTGTTTCATGTTTTTCTACTTCTAAGTTCTCCTCTACAATGTCTGTTTCAAGATTTTCCATTTCTGTGTTTCCTTCCACAGTTTCTGTAGAATGAATTTCCATTTCCTTTGTGTCTTCTTTTACAATATTTGTTTCATGTGTGTCAGATTCTATGTTGTCCTCTACCATTTCTGTGCTATGTATTTCCATTTCTTTGTGTTCTTCTAAAATGTCTGACTCGTGTATTCCAACTTCTTTTGTATTTCCATCTACAATGTTTGTTCTATGTTTATCCATTTCTATGTTTTCTTCTACAATTTTGACTTCATGTTTTTCCACTTCTGTATTTCTTTCTATAATTTCTGTTTTATGATTCTCTACTTCTGGTTTTTCTTCTATAATTTCTGTTTCAGGTACTTCCATTTCTACATTGCTTTTTACAATTTCTGGCACATGCTGTTTCGTTTCTGTGTTTTTTTCTACAATTTTTGTTTCATGTTTTTCCGCGTCTGGGTTATCTTGTACAACTTTTGTATCCTTTTTTTCCATTTCCGTGTTTTCTTCTACAATTTCCATTTCTGTATTTTCTTCAACAATTTTTGTTTCGTGTTTTCCCACTTCTGTGTTTTCTTCTGCAATTTTTATTTCATGTTTTCCCGCGTCTGTGTTTTCTTCTACAACTTCCATTTCTGTATTATCTTTTTCTACCTCTGAGCTTTCTTCTATAATTTCTAATTTTTGTATTTCCATTTCTGTGTTTCCTTCTACAATTTCTGTTTCAGGTACTATCATTTCTGTGTTTCCTTTTACAATTTGGGTTTCATCTATTTCCGTTTCTGCGTTTTCTTTTGCAATTTCTGTTTCATGTATTTCCGTTTCTGTATTTTCTTCTACAATTTTTGTTTCATGTTTTCCCACTTCTGTATTTTCTTCTACAATTTTTGTTTCATATTTTTCTGCTTCTGTGTTCTTTTCCACAATTTCCATTTCCTGTTTTTCCATTGTTGTGTTTTCTTCTACATTTTCTATCTTATGTACGTCCATTTCTATGTCTTCTTTTACAACTTCTGTTTCACATTCTTTCATTTCTGCGTTTCCTTCTACAATTTCAGTCTCTGTATTTTCTTTTACAATCTCTGTTCCATGTTCTGCAGTTTCTATGTGTCCTACAATAATTTCTGTTTCATGTTTCTCATCTTTTGGAACAGAAGTATCATCCACAAGCTCTATACTCTTTTTATTTATTTCCATTTCAGAACATTCTATTATTTCATTTTCTTCTCCTAGTTTCAAATCATCTTTCTCTTCCAGTAATTCCTCTGCTTTTATTACATCCATATCAGCAAGATCTACATTGATTTCTTCTTTTTTAGATTCTAAATCAACACTTTTAAAACTATCTATTTTGTATTCATTAGGAACAATGTCTTCTGTTTTTTCTAGAGCACTAGACAATTCTTCTGTGTGTCTACGTTCTTCAGAAATACTAGATGTATCAATTTCCATATTGTGCACTTTATTCTCTACAGTTCCAGAAGGAATATCCTTGTTTGTACACACCTTACTTAAATTTATATTATCAGACATTTCAGGGACACTATTTAAATTATCTAATGTATCATAGGAATCACTTGTTTCCTTTTTCTCTTCCTTGTGAATTAAACAGCTTTTGTTAGAAGTAACTGTTGTAGCTATTATATGTGGCTCAATGTCATTTGTACTCATATCTTGCGAGTCCTCTGAACTATATGCTTCCCCAATAAGCTGTAAACTTCCACGAATACCACTATCAGTTTTTACAGTTATTACTTCATTATTTAGTATGCTGATTTGAACATTATGATCTTGTTGATCTTCACTAGATGTAATAGTTTTTTCTTTCTTTGCAGCCTCCAAAGTCAATGAAATATGATCACCTGAAGATTGACTAAACACATCTGTTTTGTTTGTAACACCGATAGAGTCTGTTAATACAGTAGTTTCACAATCTTTCTGTTGATTTTTGAATCCCATATTCTTGAACGAAGTGTTTTTATTATTAGGCTGCAAACATTCTTCGCTTAATTGTCTTACATCGCTATCACAAGTTGTTTCTTCGGTACAAACATTGTTCAAATTCTGTACTACAGATTTCAAACATTCGTTCGTGTCAGATATTCGAATAGGATTGATGTTTTCAACTTTGGAAGCCTTTTGGCCCTCGGACATATTTTCCTCTTGCTTCTCAAACTTGTCTTCGATTATATTTTGACTTCCATCTGTTTTTGATTCTGTAATAATTTGAGAAAGCGCTGCAATTTCGCTTTCTAAGGTGGAATCACTGACTGGTTCCGATTGAACACCAATAATATCATTAATATCCATGATGCTTAGAGCTTCTGTGTCATAAGTTTCCGAATCACTGTCAATACAATAAGGAGCGTAACGGTCTGGCGAATCGTCCTTGACTTCTTGTTTTGTTTCGTTTGTCTCGTCTTTGGAGCCAAACAGGCCCATCTTAGGACTTTCGGACATTGTTTTGATATTCGATGCTGGGCGCGTTATATTTGCATTCGCGAGCTTGCTTCGTCTTCGCCGTACCTATCCATGGGAGAACAATTTGTACTGACATTCGGGTGGATTTTATTATTCGTTACTTGTTGGCTTCTGAGTATTGTCCACTGACATGGTATCATCGTCCCATGGAGTTTTTATGCATCGTAGAATTCAAGTTTATTTATTTACGCTTCGAATTACACATAACCAAAACTATTTTTCCAAAACAGCCTTGTATCGATTTTCGTAAATCGAGCGCGCTAATTAGTTTATGAAACACTTAATACTTTACAAAGGATTCCATTTAGACTAACATAACCTACACTTTTGGCAATACTTCGTAACTTTCGTAGTACATTTTGTCAACTTCGACGTTCCTCGAAACGACGCTTAGACATCCAGATCAGTGTGGCCAGATTTGGCATAATTGAGTGCATTGACGGCGACACTAGTAACGACGAACTTCCTTAGCGTCTAACGGAGTGTGGGGAAAGCAGATATACATATGCTACCGCACGGACCGTATGTACGTGAGCTTGACACTTCGTACAACTTCGGGAAATCGAGAAAGAAGGCGAATGTGTCTTTTCTTCTTGCTCTTGCACGAGCTAAAATTCAAGTTGATTCAATTTGAAATTATTCAACCTCGAGACAATGATTGCATCTAAACGTCTGAATGAATTTTAACGAAACCTTACGTTTAAGTTTTATATTCTCGTTTTAAGGTCCGATTAGATTTTGAGCGTAATCATTTCACGAATAATGATGATTATACGTCTTGTAGTTTTTTAATTATTCCGATACATGTAAATTATTTGTAAAAATTTTTTAAAACGTTTTATATAAATCTTAAGAAGGATTAAGTTCAAATAAACTTTACCTCCACTTTCTCTATCTGCTGTTACAGGACAGTATTTTGTTTATATTCCCCGCGGGGCGCTGGATTATAGAAATGACGAGGAAGGAGAGAAAGGGACATAAATATCCATAGCCTAATCCCTATAGGTTTTTAAAGGACAATAATTAGAAATAAAATTCTATTGCATGAATAGCAGTATTTAGACATCAATTTAATGTATTCCATTTTGTAGAAATGAATACATAGGGAAATTTAAAACTAGAAGAATATATTTAAACATGAAATCAATTTATACCTTTCAAGCATGCATCTGTGATAAACGTTGATTAAGCGATATGGAATCCATAATTAGTTCACCGATAATTACACTATGTATCTCCAAAAATATTTGATGCTCTCAGTTTATAGCAGAATAGTATTTATGGTTAATAAATGACCTGCACATTAAAGAAAAGTGAGATACCGAATGATCATCTTTAATGTACTTTCTACAAGACCACCTGGAAAAAGTATTTTAGCGTATATAAATTCATAATATTAGATTTAACAGAACATTGTATCTTTATTTTATACAAGATTTGAACTTTTACTTAAAGCTAAAGTGTAGCATTATAAAACGTCTTTCATTTCATATACTTACAACTTATGTCTTAGAACAAAAGATGTACTTATAATGTTTCTGCAAAACTATTTTAAAAAAAGCATTTGTTTATTTATTTTTATTATCAACACAAATATATTTCTTAATAAAAAATTAATTCCTTTACACAGACATAATTATTATAATGAGAATTTACAAAACGATCTTCAAAACAATTTAAGTAGCAGACTGTTTGTAATTTTTTGTACTCATTAGTTTTTTACCACACATTGCACATATAGCTTTCTTATATGCACACGATTGACAATAATGCGATCCAACTTGATGTACTTTCTGCCTGCATATTCTACAAGTTTCAAAAGCTGTGGTGTATGGATTAAATCTTGCCTTTCCTGCAGAGAGTGCTTTATTCTCTCCTACTTTACGCCCTCCACTTTCTACAGTATTCCTTGCACCAGATTTCCATGGATCTGGAGTTATCACTCTTCCCAATTTCTTCTCACACTTCTCACAAACCATTTTGAATCACACTTAAAATCTTAATACTAAAACAAGAAATACAGTACAGTATACTGTAACAAAATTACATAAAAAGCTGCATAATTATGTTACAAACTAAACCTTAGATAATATTAAAATACTACGCATAATATAACAAACTTTTATTTATGCAAGTAATAGTGAAACGATATCTTTCCAACAATAGCACACGCAGAGATTGGTTACAATATTTTGTTATTTATAGACAATAAATATACGTAAATATTGTATTAATTTCGAAAAACAAGTGACAATGAATTCCTAACCTTATAAGCGCCATATATTAAAATTACAGTTAAATAAACGTCTTATATTGTATGTCCATGTATAAACATAGATGTTAGATTGCAGCGAAAGAAAAGAGAGCCAAAAAGCATCACAACTGCTCAGAATATAGACGCAACCGACTCTAATAGATACAAACTATACTCAGCGAGACAGTGAAGCTGTGAGAGTCTGATTTTACACTAGATAGAAAGAGTATGTAGCATTTACGTGTCCCTGACTATCCAGTATAAAATCGAATTTTCGCAGCTTTACTGCCTCTCATTCAGCATGATTTGTACTAGAATCAGCTGTGATTTAAAGCATAGATCATACCTAAGTTTAAGATTCAGAGTATTTCCAGATAGACAAAAATGGCTCACATTTGTCCTCTTTCTCGACCCCTCGTTGTCGAAATACCGAGCATACAAGCACGTACTTAATGTTCAAGCAGTGATGCCAGAAAAGCATCGTCGGGTGCACACTCCACATGCAAGATACGCGTACATGAGCTCGTGGAGTTTCGGAAAGACGACAAAGGCAAACTGACGCATGCCCTCTTTCCGAAGTAATTTCGGACCGCTTCGTGGAAGTCGAGAGAGAAAGGCTCACATTTGCCTTCTCGCTCCCACACAACTGAAATCCGACCTCCCGTCAACGGCATACGATTTGGATTCTCGACTGCCCAGGCATTTTTACTTTCCGACCTATGTAGGCGCACATAAGCAAAGTACCCATAATGAAAAAAAAATTTTGTAAAATTTATTTTACGGAAATACACGTTTTAAGACCTCCTGATCATATTTTAATTATTGAAAAAAAAGAAATTTTTTTTTATTCCCATGTATGAGCACACATATGTATATTATTAATACGATTTTTGAAAATAAATAAAGTAAAACTTATCTCATTGAAATTTTTTCTAGAAGTAGTACCTAGAAAAAAGTATTAGACAACATTTGATTTTGATTTCGATTAAAAATCAAATTTATATTGTTTTAAATTCGCAGCCATTAGCTCGGTGTTACCCATAATGAAGAAGTTGTTCTTCAAAGGTAACACCGATTACCAGGTCTCACCACGAGGAGGTTGCTGCGAGTGGAGACCCAAAGTGAGATCGATGGAACAAAGTTCGATCGACCTTCCTTTTTACACACTAGATTACGCAAAAAAAAAGATGCCAAGTAATTACTGTTCTAAAACAAAGGAGGAAGGTAAATTGTGGGAGACGCGACACGACGAAACGCGACACAATACTGCACAGTGCAGTAGGAACATGAGGTGCGACACGTACCGAATAGCGGGTCAAAAGGGGCAGCTCGTTACCTCTTAGCAAGTCCAATTGAAGGGGAGGAGAATCGACGCACCAGACACGGGTTCCCCATTTCTCCAACGCGTCCTGCTGGGAGCCCGTAGGACCCAACCCGGGACGTCTTACACAGGAGAGAGATCCTGAGTCGGGGCTACCGCAGACAGGAACAGGTCCCCTCTACGGCCGATGACTCTTTCCCTAGAATTGTCTCACCAGAGGACGGCAACCGACCCTTCGAACCATCTAAACGGCCGATCACTTGCTTTCTACATTAAAGCAGCGGTGACCGGAGAAACGAGACTGGAAAAGAAGCTATTAATGAATTCATTACTTGGCAATCTACGCAGTAAATAAAATAATATACAATGTAAATTGAAAATTAACGTCGTAGGTGGAATTAATGAGATTAAGGAATTGAAATAAACATAGGAATGAATAAGAAAGGAAAAAGAAATATTCGACGTTAATTTTTACACTCGCGCCGCGCCTTAAATTTAATGCCCTTACGTGCAGATGAATCCGAAGTCCTCTATCTAAAAATTGACCTGAATAAAAACTAAAATAAAAATTAGTAGTTAAACAAACAAATTAATTAATAATAAATATAAGGACAAAGAAACAAATATACAATCAAGAAGAGAATCATTTGGAAAATAACAACCCCACGATGTTGAAAATGAGGAAAATGAGGAAAATGAGGAAAATGAGGAAAAATAACAACCCAACGATGAAGAAACCAAGAACAGAATAATTTAAAAAATATCGACCCAACGATGTAAAAAAACGATGTAAAAAAGCTGAAATAAAAATAATTGATTCATTAACGAGACGAACAACCCAAATAGAGTACATCACCTATATATATATATAAACAAAAAAGACAATGTTGGGATTAGTTGTATTAATATAATTACATGTATACCAAACGGTGATCCTTCCTGGTCAGCATCGCAGAATCAGAGAATCTGAAACAGAAATTACGCGTGACAGTACCCCTGGCGGTTACAGGAGTACTGAAAGGAGTTGCCCAGCTGTGTCCACTTTTATGCAGTCAAGCCAAAGTATCAACGAGCCAATCAGCAGCCAGTCCGCTGGGGGCGACACTCCGATACGGCGACACTTGCTTCACCTAAGTTGATAAGAGACCCCCCTGTGGCCCTCGCGCGGGAGTTATCGCCCAACCACCAAGCAAGACGGACCGTCTCGAGATGAAGAATTTAATCGAAGATTTACATTCGATCAAAATCGAAGATGGCGGCCAAGAAGATGTTTCACGAGCAACGGCCAAGGGACAAAACCGGTCTTTTTAAAGACCAAGAAAATCTCATTTGTGGGAACAACTTATGCAATGAACTGAACAACTTTTATATTTAACAACTCAGAGACACTTTACATCTCTGTTTTGTAACAACTTTTATATTTAACAACTCAGAGACACTTTACATCTCTGTTTTGTAACAACTTTTATATTTAACAACTCAGAGACACTTTACATCTCTGTTTTGTAACAACTTTTATATTTAACAATTCAGAGACACTTTACATCACTGTTTTGTAACAACTTTTATATTTAACAACTCAGAGACACTTTACATCTCTGTTATGGCACAAGTTATGCAATAAAACTGAACATGGTATATTTGCCTATACATATAGGAAGGAAATTCGTCGTTAGTATTGTCGCCCGTCAATGCACTTAATTATGCAAGATCAGTATACTATCTAATTTTATTTTTTATTATACCGGTTTGTAATATCGTAAAGATCAATGCAAAAACATTATGCACAGCTCTTGTATTTCTTTGATTTATCCAAGTAGTGAAAGTATAATATTTAACAAACTTTTGATTCAAATAAAATAACGAATGACACAAAATTTGAGTACCTGTTACATGCAACCTATGTATAAATACATAATAACTAATATTGATATACGCATAACGAACTTAGTTTGTGATATGAAACATTAAGAAAAGTGTAAATTAATAAATAGGTTTCAAAATGGGTATTCCGGGTTTAACAACTTTCATAAACAATCGTTCAGATCGTTATTTGGAATAGTTCGAGCTACGTGATACGTATTTAGTTATTTAGCTGTCAAATATATAATTCGTACAAGTGCAATTGTGTTTTTGTCGGTGATTACGATAATTACGCTCAACGAGTTACGGATTTTTTTGACGATTTGATAAAGTGCAATGCAGTATCATTAGTTTTGATCGATTGTGGTTGCGAGGATAAGAAACTGCAAACAGTTACATCTAGAACTAGAGAAAAGGTTCGTACAGCATCATCTTATTCTCCGATCTGTCAACAGAAAATGAAATTTTTTCCTTTACATATTTAGGAAGTTTTCAAAGATGTTACGAGAAAGAAGAATATTCGTCATGTGCAATGCTTATTCGAAGCTGATAATGCTATAGCTACTGTAGCAAGGATATTGAATTGTCCTGTATCGAGTTATGATTCAGATTTTTATGTGTTTGGGACATTGTACATACCATTTGATACATTGGACAATTACACTGTGAAAAGTTCAACTGGAAATGGTTACACGAAACGTTGTAAAATTTATAAAGTTGAACACTTATTAAATTCTTATAGAGGTCTAAGTCAATCTACACTGCCATTAGCTGCAATATTACTAGGCAATGATTATGTAAAACGTGGTACATTTAGAAACTTCTTTCGTTATTTAAAGTTACGACGAATAACAAGAAAAAGGTATAGTAATCGACAGTATTGTATAGAAGCGACTTTACAATGGTTGAGCGGATTTTACACCTTGGACAGAGCAGTCATTGGAATACTATGTAGATCACCTAAAACCGTAAGACAAAAAATATTAAGCATAATAGAAATCAATATAAATGGCTATACAAATGCATCTGCAGAAATACTTGCTTACTTCCATTGGGGTTTTCACAGGAATATGCAGCTCGTGCCACAACACATTCCATAAACAGAATTTTTAAATTTGATGGAGATGTTAATAGTCTAATGTACATGGAAGAAACTGATAAAAATGGAGACTTTGAATCACCCGAAGAAAAAGAAGAAGAGGAAGAAAACGAAGTTGAAATATTAGACATGCTTAAAGGGGTCAGAATCTGCTACCAATAATGCACTAGCTGATGTACCTAATTTGTTTGTAGATGAATATCTTATGGGCAATTATCCTGCATATTTTATGGACTTGTTGGTTCGACGTTTATATATTTGTCCTGTACAAATAGAGGATTATTCCTATCCATTGAGCAATGTAATAAGTTTAAAAATTATTAGAGTTATATATGCATTTCTGTAATCAGGAATGAATAGAAGGAGAGGTTTCATGAAATACATGATGAGAGACTGTAATAAAAAGCTGAAATGTTACGAACTAGAAGGCACTGACACTAAATTTTCTTCCCCATTACTGTCCCTATCTAATCTTAGAGAAGTACCATTAACGAGTCCAGGATTAAAAAATAATGTACAAACATGCATCATTGATTTTTCATTACCATTTGAATTTAAATTCAAGTTATATAGACACAAATATATAAGCAAAGCCCATATTGAATGAAAAATTGACACGTAAATACACGTTTCAAGACCCCCTGATCATGTTTGACATAAAACAATACTTTGGAAATAAATCGTTTGAATATAGTTTATCAAGTAAGACTTTCGAAATTATTTTCAAACAATTTATTTTCTAATTGTTCTACTATTTGAAATAATAATTTTTTGATCTTACAGCAAAGAACGTTTACTTAATATCAATTCAATAAATTCAATTTGTATTTGTTCAGTTTTATTACATAAGTTGTTCGAAAACAGAGATGTAAAAAGTCTCTGAGTTGTTAAATATAAAAGTTGTTCCAAAACAGAGATGTAAAAAGTCTCTGAGTTGTTAAATATAAAAGTTGTTCAGTTTAGTGGTTCCCACAAATGAGATTTTCTTGGTCTTTAAAAAGACCGGTTTGTCCTTTGGCCGCTGCTCGTGAACCATCATCTTTGGCCATCTTCGATTTTGATTTTGATTGAATGGAAATCTTCAATTAAATTCTTCATCTCGATACGGTCCGTCTTGCTTGGTGGTTGGGAGATAACTCGCCGATGAACGCCTCAGGGGGCTCTTATATCCTAGGAGCACGGACCCTCACGAGAGACCGAGCGACATCTGTGCAATTTTGATACACGAATTGTTAACGAATTGTCCCCCAACATAAAATTAAAGAATCATTATTTCGATAATAATATACTTATAGGTATATATAAAGCATTTCTACATATTCTCCGTCGAAACACGCGTTGTTTGTAACTTGAAACATTAAGATCCTTCAATCCGTTCAGAAGTTATAATGTTTTAACCATACGCATGAAATTTCGAGCGAACATTTCTGAATCTTTAAAACATTATAACTTTTGAACGGATTGAAAGATCTTAATGTTTCAAGTTGCAAACTACGCGTATTTTGATAGAGAATATGTAGAAATTGAATACTGAACAACTCAGAGACTGAACATCTCTGTTATGGAACAACTTTTATATTTAACAATTCACAGACACTTTACATCTCTGTTTTGTAACCACTTTTATATTTAACAATTCACAGACACTTTACATCTCTGTTTTGTAACCTCTTTTATATTTAACAACTCAGAGACACTTTACATCTCTGTTTTGTAACCACTTTTATATTTAACAATTCACAGACACTTTACATCTCTGTTATGGCACAAGTTATGCAATAAAACTGAACATGGTATACATATTTGCCTATATGTATAGGAAGGAAATTCGTCGTTAGCCTTGTCGCCCGTCAATGCACTTAATTATGCAAGATCAGTATACTATCTAATTTTATTTAATCAAAACTAATGGTACTACATTGCACTTTATCAAATCGTAAAAAAAATCCGATACTCGTTGAGCGTATTTATCGTAATCACCGCCAAAAACACAATTGCACTTGTACGAAATATATATTTGACAGCTAAATAACTAAATACGTATCACGTAGCTCGAAATATTCCAAATAACGATCTGAACGATTGTTTATGAAAGTTGTTAAACCTGGAATACCCATTTTGAAACCTATTTATTAATTTACACTTTTCTTAATGTTTCATATCACAAACTAAATTCGTTATGCGCATATCAATATTAGTTATTATGCATTTATACATAGGTTGCATGTAACAGGTACTTACACAAATTTTGTGTCTTTCGTTGTTTTATTTGAATCAAAAGTTTGTTAAATATTATACTTTGACTACTTGGATAAATCAAAGAAATACAAGAGCCGTGCATAATGTTTTTGCATTGATCTTTACGATATTACAATCCGGTATAATAAAAAATAAAATTAGATAGTATACTGATCTTGCATAATTAAGTGCATTGACGGGCGACAATACTAACGACGAATTTCCTTCCTATACATATAGGCAAATATGTATACCATGTTCAGTTTTATTGCATAACTTGTGCCATAACAGAGATGTAAAGTGTCTGTGAATTGTTAAATATAAAAGTGGTTACAAAACAGAGATGTAAAGTGTCTCTGAGTTGTTAAATATAAAAGTGGTTACAAAACAGAGATGTAAAGTGTCTGTGAATTGTTAAATATAAAAGTGGTTACAAAACAGAGATGTAAAGTGTCTGTGAATTGTTAAATATAAAAGTTGTTCCATAACAGAGATGTTCAGTCTCTGAGTTGTTCAATATTCAATTTCTACATATTCTCTATCAAAATACGCGTTGTTTGCAACTTGAAACATTAAGATCCTTCAATCCGTTCAAAAGTTATAATGTTTTAAAGATTCAGAAATGTTCGCTCGAAATTTCATGCGTATGGTTAAAACATTATAACTTCTGAACGGATTGAAGGATCTTAATGTTTCAAGTTACAAACAACGCGTGTTTCGACGGAGAATATGTAGAAATGCTTTATATATACCTATAAGTATATCATTATCGAAATAATGATTCTTTAATTTTATGTTGGGGGACAATTCGTTAACAATTCGTGTATCAAAATTGCACAGATGTCGCTCGGTCTCTCGTGAGGGTCCGTGCTCCTAGGATATAAGAGCCCCCTGAGGCGTTCATCGGGGAGTTATCTCCCAACCACCAAGCAAGACGGACCGTGTCGAGATGAAGAATTTAATTGAAGATTTCCATTCAATCAAAATCGAAGATTGCCAAAGATGATGGTTCACGAGCAGCGGCCAAAGGACAAACCGGTCTTTTTAAAGACCAAGAAAATCTCATTTGTGGGAACCACTAAACTGAACAACTTTTATATTTAACAACTCAGAGACTTTTTACATCTCTGTTTTGGAACAACTTTTATATTTAACAACTCAGAGACTTTTTACATCTCTGTTTTGGAACAACTTGTGTAATAAAACTGAACATGGTATATTTGCCTATATAGGCGAAAAATATACAAATACAAATTGAATTTATTGAATTGATATTAAGTAAACGTTCTTTGCTATAAGATCAAAAAATTATTATTTGAAATAGTAGAACAATTAGAAAATAAATCGTTTGAAAATAATTTCGAAAGTCTTACTTGATAAACTATATTCAAACGATTTATTTCCAAAGTATTGTTTTATGTCAAACATGATCAGGGGGTCTTGAAACGTGTATTTACGTGTCAATTTTTCATTCATTATGGGCTTTGGTTATATATTTGTGTCTATATAACTTGAATTTAAATTCAAATGGTAATGAAAAATCAATGACGCATGTTTGTACATTATTTTTTAATCCTGGACTGAATAACCACAACGTGTGTAAATGATTGAATAATTTGCCGTCTGTGCACTCAGCTTTTACTAAAGGTTAGAAATGATAAATATATGCAGCATGAGAATGTACTCGTTTCTTATTGAATTTACAAATTATTGTAATGAATAATGACAATAATTTTCGATAATAAGTAGTAATGATGCATAGAAAAAGGAAAAATGACGATTAAATTTATATAAATTAGGTTCTATACATTGTGTTCATGGTTTTTACGCCGAGAATAGTCTGGCTATTAGATTCGAAAGTACATATCTTCGTCTGCACTAAAATATTCTGTATCATTATCGTCTGTATTTCGGTCGGACTTTGCTTTTTTCTTTGGACTTTGGTCTTTGTTTCTTACGGAGATTGATTTCATTTTGAAGATATGATGCAAACAAAGGCGTTACTGTCGATAAAAGTGTAAAAAACACCCTCCATAGGCTTGGAGAATTTTCGAGGATTGTATTTATATAACCTTCCATGTCGTACTGTGTTTTAAAATTATTAGCTATATTGTACAATAGAGTACCATTGAATAAATTGGCCGTTTCAATCTGTGGATAAGGGTAGCCTAATAATGCATTCAAATTCATACTGTGTCTCAAACAATTTTCAAACACCGCAAATGCATGAACAATAGATCTATTAAATTTTTTTGGATTTGTATACAATTTTCGATTCATCTCGAAATGGGAAATAAGAAATGGTGCTGCCATTAAACAATCATCAGGATCAACATTTTTACAAGCTTCATAAAGTGTACCAACATGTATTGAATAATGTGGTTTACACGCACTCGTTTTTCTTATCTGCTTTATATTTTGAATTTTTGTACCATATTTCTTTTGAAAATTATGTATAATTCTATGTTTCCCAATTATTGTATCGATTATAATTGAATAATAAACAGACAAATATAGAATACACCAAACATTTATCTGATTTGTATAACTGATCCTGTTTTATCCAATACCGAGCACATGCAATATGCAACATCCATTCTGGTGGTAGTCCATATATGTATACATTCTATATTTCTAATCTCTAATGTATCATTTAAAATTTCTCTTCGAATCCTTAATGGTACTTCTCTAAGATTAGATAGGGACAGTAATGGGGAAGAAAATTTAGTGTCAGTGCCTTCTAGTTCGTAACATTTCAGCTTTTTATTACAGTCTCTCATCATGTATTTCATGAAACCTCTCCTTCTATTCATTCCTGATTACAGAAATGCATATATAACTCTAATAATTTTTAAACTTATTACATTGCTCAATGGATAGGAATAATCCTCTATTTGTACAGGACAAATATATAAACGTCGAACCAACAAGTCCATAAAATATGCAGGATAATTGCCCATAAGATATTCATCTACAAACAAATTAGGTACATCAGCTAGTGCATTATTGGTAGCAGATTCTGACCCCTTTAAGCATGTCTAATATTTCAACTTCGTTTTCTTCCTCTTCTTCTTTTTCTTCGGGTGATTCAAAGTCTCCATTTTTATCAGTTTCTTCCATGTACATTAGACTATTAACATCTCCATCAAATTTAAAAATTCTGTTTATGGAATGTGTTGTGGCACGAGCTGCATATTCCTGTGAAAACCCCAATGGAAGTAAGCAAGTATTTCTGCAGATGCATTTGTATAGCCATTTATATTGATTTCTATTATGCTTAATATTTTTTGTCTTACGGTTTTAGGTGATCTACATAGTATTCCAATGACTGCTCTGTCCAAGGTGTAAAATCCGCTCAACCATTGTAAAGTCGCTTCTATACAATACTGTCGATTACTATACCTTTTTCTTGTTATTCGTCGTAACTTTAAATAACGAAAGAAGTTTCTAAATGTACCACGTTTTACATAATCATTGCCTAGTAATATTGCAGCTAATGGCAGTGTAGATTGACTTAGACCTCTATAAGAATTTAATAAGTGTTCAACTTTATAAATTTTACAACGTTTCGTGTAACCATTTCCAGTTGAACTTTTCACAGTGTAATTGTCCAATGTATCAAATGGTATGTACAATGTCCCAAACACATAAAAATCTGAATCATAACTCGATACAGGACAATTCAATATCCTTGCTACAGTAGCTATAGCATTATCAGCTTCGAATAAGCATTGCACATGACGAATATTCTTCTTTCTCGTAACATCTTTGAAAACTTCCTAAATATGTAAAGGAAAAAATTTCATTTTCTGTTGACAGATCGGAGAATAAGATGATGCTGTACGAACCTTTTCTCTAGTTCTAGATGTAACTGTTTGCAGTTTCTTATCCTCGCAACCACAATCGATCAAAACTAATGATACTGCATTGCACTTTATCAAATCGTCAAAAAAATCCGTAACTCGTTGAGCGTAATTATCGTAATCACCGACAAAAACACAATTGCACTTGTACGAATTATATATTTGACAGCTAAATAACTAAATACGTATCACGTAGCTCGAACTATTCCAAATAACGATCTGAACGATTGTTTATGAAAGTTGTTAAACCCGGAATACCCATTTTGAAACCTATTTATTAATTTACACTTTTCTTAATGTTTCATATCACAAACTAAGTTCGTTATGCGTATATCAATATTAGTTATTATGTATTTATACATAGGTTGCATGTAACAGGTACTCAAATTTTGTGTCATTCGTTATTTTATTTGAATCAAAAGTTTGTTAAATATTATACTTTCACTACTTGGATAAATCAAAGAAATACAAGAGCTGTGCATAATGTTTTTGCATTGATCTTTACGATATTACAAACCGGTATAATAAAAAATAAAATTAGATAGTATACTGATCTTGCATAATTAAGTGCATTGACGGGCGACAATACTAACGACGAATTTCCTTCCTATATGTATAGGCAAATATACCATGTTCAGTTTTATTGCATAACTTGTGCCATAACAGAGATGTAAAGTGTCTCTGAGTTGTTAAATATAAAAGTTGTTACAAAACAGTGATGTAAAGTGTCTCTGAATTGTTAAATATAAAAGTTGTTACAAAACAGAGATGTAAAGTGTCTCTGAGTTGTTAAATATAAAAGTTGTTACAAAACAGAGATGTAAAGTGTCTCTGAGTTGTTAAATATAAAAGTTGTTACAAAACAGAGATGTAAAGTGTCTCTGAGTTGTTAAATATAAAAGTTGTTCAGTTCATTGCATAAGTTGTTCCCACAAATGAGATTTTCTTGGTCTTTAAAAAGACCGGTTTTGTCCCTTGGCCGTTGCTCGTGAAACATCTTCTTGGCCGCCATCTTCGATTTTGATCGAATGTAAATCTTCGATTAAATTCTTCATCTCGAGACGGTCCGTCTTGCTTGGTGGTTGGGCGATAACTCCCGCGCGAGGGCCACAGGGGGGTCTCTTATCAACTTAGGTGAAGCAAGTGTCGCCGTATCGGAGTGTCGCCCCCAGCGGACTGGCTGCTGATTGGCTCGTTGATACTTTGGCTTGACTGCATAAAAGTGGACACAGCTGGGCAACTCCTTTCAGTACTCCTGTAACCGCCAGGGGTACTGTCACGCGTAATTTCTGTTTCAGATTCTCTGATTCTGCGATGCTGACCAGGAAGGATCACCGTTTGGTATACATGTAATTATATTAATACAACTAATCCCAACATTGTCTTTTTTGTTTATATATATATATAGGTGATGTACTCTATTTGGGTTGTTCGTCTCGTTAATGAATCAATTATTTTTATTTCAGCTTTTTTACATCGTTTTTTCACATCGTTGGGTCGATATTTTTTAAATTATTCTGTTCTTGGTTTCTTCATCGTTGGGTTGTTATTTTTCCTCATTTTCCTCATTTTCCTCATTTTCCTCATTTTCAACATCGTGGGGTTGTTATTTTCCAAATGATTCTCTTCTTGATTGTATATTTGTTTCTTTGTCCTTATATTTATTATTAATTAATTTGTTTGTTTAACTACTAATTTTTATTTTAGTTTTTATTCAGGTCAATTTTTAGATAGAGGACTTCGGATTCATCTGCACGTAAGGGCATTAAATTTAAGGCGCGGCGCGAGTGTAAAAATTAACGTCGAATATTTCTTTTTCCTTTCTTATTCATTCCTATGTTTATTTCAATTCCTTAATCTCATTAATTCCACCTACGACGTTAATTTTCAATTTACATTGTATATTATTTTATTTACTGCGTAGATTGCCAAGTAATGAATTCATTAATAGCTTCTTTTCCAGTCTCGTTTCTCCGGTCACCGCTGCTTTAATGTAGAAAGCAAGTGATCGGCCGTTTAGATGGTTCGAAGGGTCGGTTGCCGTCCTCTGGTGAGACAATTCTAGGGAAAGAGTCATCGGCCGTAGAGGGGACCTGTTCCTGTCTGCGGTAGCCCCGACTCAGGATCTCTCTCCTGTGTAAGACGTCCCGGGTTGGGTCCTACGGGCTCCCAGCAGGACGCGTTGGAGAAATGGGGAACCCGTGTCTGGTGCGTCGATTCTCCTCCCCTTCAATTGGACTTGCTAAGAGGTAACGAGCTGCCCCTTTTGACCCGCTATTCGGTACGTGTCGCACCTCATGTTCCTACTGCACTGTGCAGTATTGTGTCGCGTTTCGTCGTGTCGCGTCTCCCACAATTTACCTTCCTCCTTTGTTTTAGAACAGTAATTACTTGGCATCTTTTTTTTTGCGTAATCTAGTGTGTAAAAAGGAAGGTCGATCGAACTTTGTTCCATCGATCTCACTTTGGGTCTCCACTCGCAGCAACCTCCTCGTGGTGAGACCTGGTAATCGGTGTTACCTTTGAAGAACAACTTCTTCATTATGGGTAACACCGAGCTAATGGCTGCGAATTTAAAACAATATAAATTTGATTTTTAATCGAAATCAAAATCAAATGTTGTCTAATACTTTTTTCTAGGTACTACTTGTAGAAAAAATTTCAATGAGATAAGTTTGACTATTGTAAAAGTTATGATCGTTTGAAAATTGACAATTTTTCTGAGCATTTTGTCACTTTACGACGTTAAGGAACAACTTTTCGAATATTCTTCGTATTCAACCACCAAGCAAGACGGACCGTATCGAGATGAAGAATTTAATTGAAGATTTACATTCGATCAAAATCGAAGATCAAGAAGATGTTTCACGAGCAGCGGCCAACGCGACAAACCGGTCTTTTTAAAGACCAAGAAAATCTCATATTTGGGAACAACAACTAGACTGAACAAATAAACTGAACAACTTTTATATTTAACAACTCAGAGACACATCTCTGTTATGGAACAACTTATGCAATAAAACTGAGCATGGTATATTTGCCTATATAGGCGAAAAATATACAAATACAAATTGAATTTATTGAATTGATATTAAATAAACATTCTTTGCTATAAAATAAAAAAATTATTATTTGAAATAATAGAACAATTAGGAAATAAATCGTTTGAAAATAATTTCGAAAGTCTTACTTGATAAACTATATTCAAACGATTTATTTCCAAAGTATTGTTTTATGTCAAACATGATCAGGGGGTCTTGAAACGTGTATGTACGTGTCAATTTTTCATTCAATATGGACTTTGGTTATATATTTGTGCCCATATAACTTGAAACGTGAAAATGTCGGGGCAGTCGAGATTCGAAATTGTATGCCATTGACGCGAGGACGGACTTCAGCTGTTCAAGAACAAGAAGGAACGGCTCCTGTTCACGTTCTTTACCGATTTCCCGAAGTTGCATCAAGTGCTGACCTGGCGTAACATGTGGCTCGTGCGGTAGGATATGTCGGCTTTCCCCACCACTCTGTTAAAAGCTAAGGAAGTTCGTCGTTACTAGTGTCGCCGTCGATGCAGAATGTGTAAATCAAAATCAAATGTTGTCTAATACTTTTTTCTAGGTACTACTTGTAGAAAAAATTTCAATGAGATAAGTTTTACTTTATTTATTTTCAAAAATCGTATTAATAATATACATATGTGTGCTCATACATGGGAATAAAAAAAAATTTCTTTTTTTTCAATAATTAAAATATGATCAGGAGGTCTTAAAACGTGTATTTCCGTAAAATAAATTTTACAAAATTTTTTTTTCATTATGGGTACTTTGCTTATGTGCGCCTACATAGGTCGGAAAGTAAAAATGCCTGGGCAGTCGAGAATCCAAATCGTATGCCGTTGACGGGAGGTCGGATTTCAGTTGTGTGGGAGCGAGAAGGCAAATGTGAGCCTTTCTCTCTCGACTTCCACGAAGCGGTCCGAAATTACTTCGGGCAGCTTCGGAGAATCGAGAAAGAGGGCATGCGTCAGTTTGCCTTTGTCGTCTTTCCGAAACTCCACGAGCTCATGTACGCGTATCTTGCATGCGAGTGTGTACCCGACGGTGCTTTTCTGGCATCACTGGGTTCAAGCGTTAGTATATGTAAGCGGATGGACAAATTATTCGACATGCACTCGCTGCAGTCTAATATATATAGTTACTTGTAAAATTGACCACACACTTATGATGATCGTAAAAATTTATTTAAGAGTAAAGACGCAATACATTTTTATTCGTAGTTTAGCGGATAATTAATACAACAAAATTAAAACAATATTTATTATACTTAATTAAAAATGTAAAAATACAAGTATTGTACGGACACAAAATTGAATTTACACATTGATATTTAGGGATTATTATTAAAGATGTGCAAGAACCCGAAAATATCGGTTCGGGTTGGGACGGGTTCCGAAACCCTCGACGATGTTCAAAATTTTAGCTTAGTAACTAAATACTATTTTAATGCAAACGATGCTATTGGATCCACAAGTTAAACATCATTTCTTATAACACAAAGAGAAGCAGGAAGCAATCAATTGTTTTAAAGAACATAAGATAAAACAAAAAATGAGCATAATCATAATAATGAATATGAAAATTAAAGTTGCTCAACTTTTTAAATAATAAATTTAATATTACAAAATGCAGCACAGCAGAGAGTAAGGGTACTTGTGAAAAACGTGGAGAAATTAGCTTTTCTACCCGTTAATTTAAAATAAAATATATTCTTTAGTAATACATTTGGTAAATTATTTTCATTCAACAGTTTTTATAACTGTTATGTTTATGGTAGTATTATAAATAAATTACATATAATGACTAGAACAATAACGAATACTTTAATATCTACTACAATTCTATACTACAATTCTTTTTGGCATGTTTTACATATCTGGTGTATCTAACTCTAATGGGGCAAACATACACTCACGATCATATACAGTGGCCTACTTTCTCCACAAACCTCATACTATAATGTATATTATGGGTTCCTGACATTTTCAGAGTCTTGCACACCTCTAATAGCTTTGGTCCATAATTGTATATTTAATATCTGTTCATATTATTCACATATAATTTAAGGGGGCCTAGCACTTGCATTGCATGCGTAGCAATGTTTGGTCTATTATCTTGAGTAATTTACTTTTAGCAAAATTTGTAAATTCTTGAAAAACACTTTCAGCACCATTTTGATTACTTACAGTTAAGATTACCTTCGGGGAATGTAACTTCTTTTTCTTGAGCGTATACGTCAAATCTAAGTTTACTTTACTTGTTGCTTTTTTCTTATTATTTTCGATAGTTTGTTCCGATATAAAAGCTTCTTTTTCCAAACAACTCAAACTAGGATCTAAAACAATGCCATTCATTTTTCTATTCCGCCATACGCACTGAGAACCAATACAATGCATTTCAGTGTTTTGTTTTGCTTCTTCGCTAGCAGTAACAGTCTCAACCTGCATTTTGAAAACATTTTCAAAAATATCTTTAGTTATGTTACAAATGGTATCATAATAATCGATCTCAGCAGATTTAAATTTTTTTGTATCTGTAGATGCATCCGTTGTATTTGATTTATTAAGGTTCTGTAAGTGATTTGTACAAATTACAGCTACAAATTTATGGTTGGTAGTTTTCTTTTTTAGCTCTGTGGTAAACAAGGTGTTCAATAAATCTTTACCATCATCTTTACTATTTGCTGCACAAACTTGAGCACCAAGCTCACAATATTGTTGGAAAGTGTCAATTATTGAAAATGGTGTACTTTTTAGAGCGTTATCATTAAGTTCTGTAGGATCTTGGATACACATTAGATTGGTAACTAACTTAAGATTGTCATCTTCTTCTACACACGCTTTATACCTATCCATATATTGTGGTAGATTTTCAGTATCTTTAAATTCTGATTCTGTATGTACCATTCCATCTAATAGACAGACTACTCGTGATTTAAATTCAAAATTTGCATAGAAATCAAAAAAACCATGAAGGAGTTGTGGAATGCTACTTGTATTAGTAACTGGAGGTAACACTGCATCTTTGTCAAAATTAACTTGCCACCCATTTATAATTTGCGGTTGGCAAGTTTCCTTAAGTTTGATCAAAGGTGGAATAATATTAATCGACGGCTGTTGAAGATAAAAGATAATTAACAACATCAAACCATAACTAGATATTTTTCCAGTACCTGATATTTTAAAATGCAGTGCCCAATATTTAATAAGCATCATTAACGGCTTTAATCTACCATCGAGAGAAATGCAATGTTTTAACAAATCACTTTTATATATACCTAAACTATTTTTAAACGAAATATCACAAAAAACATTTGTTCGGACGTAACAACATTTTATAATGGGTGTTTTAGCTTTCAAAATTGGTATTATACAAGAAAAAGTGGTATTCATTCGGTATAAAATTGTTTTTACGTTTGTAAAAATTTTTTGCATAGTCCATGAAGTTCGTGGTGCGTTTTTATTAGGTTCAAATATTGGCATGCCTAAAATACAAGTATCACAATGTTATAATATATTAATACAGGCTGATTCTCCTGCCAATAGACTCGAAAAGAATGCCTTCGCTTAAACACCGCAGCTCGATAAAGAGTTCGATAATCGCTGTATGCTTAATCGATCGTTCAACGATGACGGGTTTGATATACGGGTTTGCAGCGACATTCCGTTTGGGTCTACTGATAGGAGAATCATCCTGCATAATGTAAAAATTTATATAGCGTAACAAAAATAATCTTACCAATGTCTACATATATATCTAAATCACAATCTTTAAATCCTAGTCCTGTTCGAGTTGAACCAAATTTGTACACTTCACACTTAGGGAATACTGTTTTAAGTATCATGCATAGGTGCACACAAATGCATTCATATTTTGTTTTAACTTCCATCTCAGTAAGTTGCGTTGTATTTAAAAGTGTTACTAATTGATTATCAAATGTAGTTTCTTCTTGAAATATATGTTTTATATTCTCATAACATATTTCACTTTTATTTTCCTTCGCTGATTTCATTTTCTCTGTATCTTGAAACAACATATTTAGAATTTTAAAATATTAGACATATATTCCAAATTATAAGAGAGATATTATTGCTCTTATAAGGATATGTAACAGTTGAATCGCTGATTTAGCTCCAATTTTGTATATAGTACACGCTATATCACAAAGCAACATATGTTACTTAAATATTTTCTTTTTACGTTTTGCAAATTGTTTGCAGATTTATTTTTTATTTATTTTAAACTCTATTATACAACAGGATGTAATAATTGCTAAAAAAAATTTCCTGTTCCTATGCGTAGAAAAAAATATCGATATAATATAATGTAACTAATCTAATATTACAATAATTTGTTAATATATATAGCAACAAATATGGAAATACTATAATGTGCAAATATTCAAACATAAATACAAAATTTGAACCAAATCAGGGATCTATACGATGTAGCAAAATATCCTTTGATAATACTTACGATTAGTAAATACTCTTCTTTCTATATTCAATAATACATTATGTACCCAAATAGGTTTACTTAGTACAACTTCTACAGATTTTCTATAACAACAAAAGATTATTATTATAATTATAAACTTAGATTGTGATAAAATTGCAGTTCTAAACTAAGAAATTATAATCATAAATACATCTACTGGCTTCAATATATTAAAAATATCAGAAATAAAAGTATTATCTTTACTGTAAAATTTTATATCGATTAATACCAATAAATATACAAAATACATTTTATTACCTGTCGCAATATTGTATAGTAAGACAATCTTGATGAAATCGGTGGTGTTTAATTGTACCAAATTTTGCGAAAAGTTGAAGAAGTTTGTGCCCATAAATAAATTTTGGCAAGGGTGATACAACAATTGACATTTCCATGATTTGAGCCAGTTGATGTCTTTTCAAATGTTTTTTACCTACAAGATGACCTTGCAAGGCATACTCATTTTGAAAGTATATCGAACATATGTCACAATATTTTGACATTGTCAATTATGTATTAAATCTTGCACGATAGTCACCAGTTAAAATTATACAAATATAATTTTTCTTTTCTTTGACGATATTATATATTACCAATATTTTAGAAAAAAAATGTGTAGAGATTTGTCTTTGTCAAAAATAAATCATTTAAATATTTACAAATGTTAGCCGTCAAAAAATATTTTCGTTTAACAAATAAAAAATTAATATAATCCCTTCGTTCATAAGATATTTGCCAGTATGAAATTTTTTATTAATACCGATGCAAATACAGTCATATATTCTGTAAAAGATTTTGTACACAAAGTAGGATTTTCTCTTTTTCCTCTGTCACTTATTATGGAAAATGTTTTTTAATTAATCTTAAAGTGCTTGAACATTTTTATTTCTGTAATTATTATTTTCATTATTATTTATCATTATTTATTATTGTTCTACTTTTTAACCCTAACCCAGACCTAAAAAAAGATATACGATAAATTATTTTAAATATTTGAACTCTTCAGGATAATATAATGCAACGAATATATGTATATATTTTATAATGTAATATTTCTGAAATTGTAAGTAATATGATAAATTAAATAGTCCAATTTTCGTAGAATATCAAACGTCAACACTAAGTAATTTACCAGAAAAGAAACCAATTATACATATTTATAATACGAATATCAAACATCAGAATTAATTACAGTTAATATAATAGAGATAATAAATAATATTTAAACTTTGATAACTGGTAACCGTACACTTGTATTATTTCACTCTGGTCCAAGATTTATTTCTGTTGCGTGTTGCGTACAATTTTTATTGTGATGGCACCTTCCTGCAACCGTCATCAGAGGGACACCCAACCTTCTACTTTTCTCACTAGTTCTCAACTTATCTTTGATTCTTATACATAAAGTCTTCAATCGACAATCAAATGTCTTTTTCTTTAAATGTTCATTAATAGGTGAGTACATTATCTTTATACACATGACATTAATAAATAAAGAAAAAATTGCCCAAACGACTTATGATAAGTATCGATATAGTCATAATAATAATAATTGTGGCACAGAATAATATGCAGAGGCGACACTTCCCAGTTTTTGTGAAACCAAATTTGAGAGCACATGAATGTAAATTGACCAATGGGAGTCGTAAGTGACTACTTGCTCTCTCTAGTGTGCATATTCACTCATATTTATATAATAGAAATCTATATACTTGATTATACTTGGTGTTTCATTTAGTAATGACGTTAACCTGTATGTCTAAGGAGCACTAATATCGACAACAGTATCTTTAAGGGGTACGTTCAAGATCTCCATAATTAGGGTGAACATCGAAGGTTCCGACAAAAGTGTCGTCTCTGTATGTTACTCCGGGGTATTGCTAGAATTCAGTCTTCTTCTTATTATAGTCTTATAAGAGGAACGAAGCTAGATTATTATTATTGCAACAATTAATAATTTCTATCGGACAATAGTCACAATAATACTTAATAGAATACATCATATAAATGATAGTCGTAAATTTGATATTACATGGCATTTCCTTTCATTTTGCTATTCTTCAAGAAGGTATAAATAAAATTACTGTTGCCGAAAATTCTCATTTCTTCTGGAGCTATGCAATTCTGGGGTGGAAGAACCATCCAGAAGTTAGGTTTACTTCTTGGTTCTGATTTAGTTTCACCCGGACATGAAACTGTTTCTAAATTAGGCGAGCAAACACATTTTACGTTTGTTCTAATCATTACATAAACGAAAAATGCTTTGCCATTCTAAACCTGTTGTGCCATCTCCCGCAATTGCCAATAGAGGGGCACACTTAACCTTTACCGCTCTCACAAGCACTCGATCTGCCTCTGATTCCTATATACTCCTGAATAAAGTCTAGAATGTCCGACAGTCCGATGCCAAAGTCAGGGTCTACTTGATCGCCTTACTAATGGTACACTAGTAGACCTAGGACGAAACGTTCCTCCCCATCTCTTCTTTTCATTTTCTTCCTTCACCTATTCACTTTCAATTTTACGTAACAAAGTCGCCACTTTAAAATACGTGCCCGACTTAACATTGACATTCACATTTCTCTAAACGAGGCTGGATTTGAATAAGTTTTGCATAAGTTTTACTCACATTTCTAGGATACAAATGGAATAAATTTAAACAGGTTGAAATTCAGTCTGAACCGAATTGTACCGGATTCGTATGGTCGAAGCATACTTAGAACACGCCGAATTTTAATCTGAAATGGTTTGAACCGGTTTCACATGGTTGAGTATGGTTTCACGGTTCTGCATGACTGAATATAACCATTTTAAACTTATTCCACGTGGTTGAGCACAACCATTCGAACCTGCTCAACAAGGTTGAACATAACGGCATACGTTCTACATGGCTGTGCGCAACCCGTTTGAACCCATTCCGCGTAGCTGAACATAACGGAGCCCGTTGCACATGACCGAACACAACCGATTTTGAACCCGTTCCAAATAGTTAAGCACAATCATTTGATCCCGTTTCGCGTACCTGAACATAACGGAACTTCTTCCGCGTGGCTGTGAACAACCGTTTAAACCCGTTCCACATTACCGACCATAACGGATTTTGTTCCACGTGACCGAGTACAATCGTTTAAACCCGTTCTACGTGGCTAAGCACAACAGAATCTGTTCAGCTGATTGAGTTTCACTATTCACAAACAATATATATGTGTAAGAAATGTTAGGCTGTTGCGTTATTATTACAATTTTATACAAAAATATTTCCCATAAAATGCTCTATTACAGTAGGACTTCAGGAGACTAACAAAAATGTAACGACAAAAATGAAGATGCGTTTGTTTATTATTAACCTTATGTAATATCGTTTCAAATTTTCAATTACATTATTATATATAATAAAAATAAAAATAAAAATAATAATAATCGCAATAATTGTAATAACCGTAATAATTATAATTGTAGTAATAATAATAGTAGTAATAGTAGTAGTGGTAGTAGTAGTAGTAGTAGTAGTAGTAGTAGTAGTAGTAGTGTAGTAATAGTAGTAGGAGTAGTAGTAGTAGTAGTAGTAGTAGTAGGTAGTAGTAGTAGTAGTAATAGTAGTAGTAGTAGTAGTAGTAGTAGTAGTAGTAGTAGTAGGAGGAGTAGCAGTGGTAATAACAATAAAAATAATGGTAATAATTATGATAAAAATAATAATAAAAGTATTAATAATAATAATGATCATAATAATAATAGTGAAATAACAATAAACGTAGCAGCAGGAGGAATAATAATAAAAATAATAATGCTAATAATAATAATAATAATAATAGTAGTATCAATAATAATATAATATAATATAATGAAAATGTTTACAGGGTACATACAACTTTTTTTTCATCTTGTATGGAGGTTTGTTAAGTATTTTCATCTTAATAAATCGGTTTTTCTTAATTCAGTTTGTTTGTCTGTATTCATTCCTTATATTTTCATGTCGGTCAGCGTATGCGATCATCAAACAAGATGCGGAGACGACTCTTTCACCAATCTTTCTCGAATGATGTTCGCATATCGCATAACAGGCATATATCAGTCGTATTATAGTATATTTTCTGAACACAATGTTTTTACACATGACGTTAGGAAACTTATGTTATTTTAATCCGGCCACGATGTGTTCCAAAGAATTTAAATCGAAACATACATAATAAAATAATCATCGCTAATAATTTTTGAATGCTTCCAACTATTTAGAATAATAGGGACGTCGTTGATGTAAATTTCTTAATATACTTTAAATATCTTTTATAAGTTTCTTTACCACGAAACGACGATAAGATTTATGGCGTAAATTGACGAAATTTTTATATTTTTCGAATGATAAATAGTACACATAACTTTTTTTTTTTATGACATATTGTCAACAAATTTACGTATTTCATTAAAATATTTGAACACGAAAAGGTAATCATTTGGAACACAAATCGCGATCGGTTCTTATGCTATTTAAATGTATACATCTCTGTTGTTTGCTAATTGGCATAAATACTCTGCATTTTGCGACAATTGTTGAGTGAACAAATTTTTTTTCCGGGGTACAAAAGCTATAAGAAACGTATACGTTATGAATGGAGAAATATGAAAATATTTCGAAACGTAGTCTCTGTAAAAAGTTTTTATATGAAAAATTAATTGGCGCGTTTGAAATCAATCTATTGTTGTATAATTATAAATTCCACTTTCCAACCAAATATTATCAATCTCTTTCGTTTTCCGACACATTCTTTTTTTTTTTTTTTTGTTTTTCCAATAATCAACCGCCGCTCTTCCGAGAATTTTTCGAGATCTTTTCTGCAATAATCGTTGAAATTGTGCTTAAACATTTTCCCTTCTTTTCTACCATCGGTGTTTTGAAAACGTTTCTGTAAATTTAAGTCTTATATGACGATCGTCGTTTGTTTCCCTAAGTGGTAACTGTATTAAAGTTTCTAAAAATTGTACACGATACAATCAATCTCGTTTTGCTGATGTGTAAATAAATAAATCATTTTACTAATATAAACAATCGTCAGATGAGAAAATGCTCGAATGATGCGTTGTGCCCAGAAGTCGATTTTTTAAAAATCTTTTTGCTTTCGTTTGACGAAAGTACGACTTAAAAAACATTATCCTCCTACGTAGCGTCTCGCTCTAAACCAAATATTCCCGTATCAAAATATAGAACTAAGAAAAGGGTGTGAAAAATTCCGATTTTTCCGACGGACTAATGGGCGCAACGTGCACTAACGTAAATTCGGAAGAGGGCACGTGTGTTTGTCACACATTTCATCTACATTTATAGAGCGTACTGATTTTTGCCGTTCGATGAGATCATCGAAATGTCAGAATTTGTCATAAAAAACCTTGTTCGAGTCTAACGAACAGTTTGTCATCGTTTTGAAGAATTATATGTCTCCAATATCATACTCTCTAAAATTAATAAGAGCCGTAGAAATTTCAATATCTTCGTAATAATAAGTGATTATGACTCTAGATTGAATTTACACCATTGCGTCTATGATTTATCGTTTATTCTGGTTCGAACAAAAACAGATTCTGTCTTTTAGATTTAAAGTATCGTACGCAATGATCATCACACATTAGAACGAAGTAAATATTAACAAAACACACGTTTTGTCAAAGAATCGAATAAAGATTCAAACGAATAGCGTTCGGTGAGTCGATAAGTTTATTGGCAAATCTTCGCATTACTAATAATAAAAAATGCAAAATATTAAGACGTTGACTTAAAAAAAAAAAAAAAAAAACAATTCTTTGTATAATTCAAATATTCCATTCTCATTCATGATTCGTATAATAAAAAGTAAGACGTTTGATACAAATCAATTTATACAATACAAGTTTGAGACTTTCTTGCGGTGTATAGCGTCAACCTTATCGAAAAACTGATGCGAGAAAAAATGTTCTTAACGGTTCCACATTTGGTATAAATCGTAACAACATGTTGAATATTAAAAATGTTACCGATCCTAAAATCATACTATCGCATATTCGAAGTAAGCCGAAAATAAGCTGACATACTGCATATAGTAAAATGTTTAAGTAGTATTCGAATCTATATCGTTAATATTTCGTTTCATATAAAATAATACAAAATCGTCAATAAACTATAAAATAATTTTAAAACATCAGCTTGTCTCAATGCATGCGTCACAAAAAGAAAGAAAAAAAAATAGAAATATATAAAATATCTTGAAAGGATTATTATTTGTTGCAGTATATGTTTTTTTTTAACAAGTATCGAAAATTTAGATCGCTCGTCGTGTCTCGTTTTATACTATCTTATCGCTATTGACACAATTTATTTGTATTTAATGTTTCGCATTCTGGCAATAATACGTACGTTTCAAGTCACTTGTATTTCGTAACCGAATAGAAAGACAAAAAGAAAAAAGAAAAAAAAACGCAAAAAAATACATTTTAAAACAGTGATACCAGTATAATGGACAGAATTTGGAAAAGGATAATTGAAATGCCAGAAAACGATTACGAACTTATGTCGAAGATGTAACAATATAATAATAAATAGCGCTACAATTATTAAAGTGAAACGGCAAAAATCAATTACGACTGCCATTGGAAACATATGCATATGAGTACGCGCGTATCGTTTATTATAAAGTATCTAGGTTTTTGTATGATTATATCATTCTTGATCGATCTTACGTGTATACTGCTTTTTAACTTTCTTATTACTGCTTTTTTTTCTGTATAAATATGTATTGTTGTTAAATCATGCAAACCTCGTTTGTTTCAAGTCCTTTTATCAGTAACAAACTGACGTTTGCAACGTCCTCTTCTCTATTCATCAAAGTAAATAAAAGAGTAGAGTTTACAATGTCAGTGTCCTCTTCTCACACTTAAAAGCTAAAACCTAAAGCTGCACTCTTATCATTTACCTATGTATATTGTACAAATAACTAGCATTTGACGCGACTGTTTGCTAGCAATTACTTGCTAAACCGTTTACATTTGTGACATTGTGTATAAAACTCTATTGGAGTATATGCTTACACTGGTAATTCTTACTTTTCCTCCTGTTTTATGCATTTTATAATAGTAATTATCACGTTTTTGCTCTCTAGGCCACACAGTTTTGGGTGCCAAAATTTGTTAACGACGTTGCACGCGACTAAAGCATTTGGAGTGTTTGCAGAATCGGGCAGGACCCGAGAGGCCAGCTGGGTTCATCCTCACTAGACCATAATTGTCCGTCCGTGCTCATAAGCAAAGTATCATAAGCTTCTGTGACGGACGCGGCGTATCCGTGCCCAATGTAAGACCAGTCGGCTTCTTAAGATAGACAAACAAAAAACTAAGAAGAGAAAGAAAAACTAACGGAAAAGAGGAGACTTCCCTCGTGTCTTCCTTTGCATTCCTTCGTAATAACTCCTTCGAATTCATTTTTGCTCGCTCTTTTTTTTTTCTTTTTTTCTGTTTTTTTTTTTTTTTTTCTTTAGAAGCTGACTCGTAATATTTTATAATTATTTTTTTCTCTTTTTTTTTTCTCTTTTATGAATGAACGAAGAAGAACTTCTCGCACGACGTGTATTATTTCATTAATATCTGCCTTTTTTTTTTTAATCCGTTTCCGTTTTAAATCGAAGCAGTATACTTTTAATAATGTCAATAGTTTGTCCCGACACTTGTACGTGGCAGTGCCCGTTACTGGCAACGTTATTACTTCGAAATGATCTTTCGCAGCCGACAGAACGACGAAATGCAAAGCAACGCAACGGGGAAGGACCTTCCAAGTTCCTGCTACCCGTTCTCACTGCCCTCCTTTTTTGTTTCATAAACAGTACGATAAGTTTTTCTTATTTTTTTTTTTTCTGCGTTATCGTCGTGAACATTGTATATACAGTATGTATAATCACCTAATATATTTTGACGGTATCGCGATTGCGGCGACAGTACATATCATCGACCGTCGTAGTTTCATTCGCTCTTTTCGTTCAGTGGATAGCAACTGGACTCTGCTGGACGCATACTCCGACCATAGGACTGTCTTCCCTTTCCGGGTCTCTCTGTTTACCAGTTGACACTGTCGACGGTTGTCTGACTATTCCGTGCGCATCAGTCGTCGGATAACCGTAATTGTAGAAGTTCTGCTGTTGAATCATTGGTGAGGTCATCATCGCAGGCAGATGGGGTATACCAGGGATAATTAGGCTATTATACGATCCAAGAGAGCTTTGTATCAGGGAGCTGTCTACAGACTGCATGGACATTGGCCCGGATGCAGACACCCCAGTGGCAGAAGTTGACGGATAGCTTGTTGTTACGACACGCCGATTACCCAAATGTAGGGGCGAGGATTCACACTCCATCGGTTGGTAGCCACCAGGGAGACTCGATCCTTGCATCGGATTGCCACTGTTACTGCTTCCCTGTCCTGACATGGTTACCAGTCCTGAGACATTAAGAGAAAACGACCTCAGATCGGTGATCGATGCTATCGAGCATCACACTAATTCAAAGATCATTCAATGAAGTACTAGCTTTTACGATAGAACATCACTATGGGAGAGAGTTAAAACAAATAAAAAAAAAAAAAAAATATTTAAAAAAAAAAGAACTACAGGGACACATTCCAGGCATTGAATTTAACATTTCATCTTTTCGTTACTCTTTTTTTTTTTTATATACTATATATATAGATGTAGTTGATGAACGACTTGATCATATATTCTTTTGTCCTGTGTCGAAACTTAGGTACAATGTATGATAAATTACTAGTACATAAACAATGAGCAATCGTTCGTCTTCGTCCCCAATGCTACTCTTAATCGAGGAGACAATTTTGAAGAGTATATTCGACAATCTCCTTGGAACCTTTACTATGATCAATTTCTGTCTTGTATCAATGAATTTACCAAAATATGGAACAGTATAACTATATTTTACAACCTTTCTTACGTTAGTTCGCGCAATTTAATATTCTACATATATTACATACAATTTGCTATTACCTATAGAAAACAATCATACGCATTATTGTACTTTGAAGATACGTAACATTATATTATAAATATCCTTCGGAAAAAAATTACATTCGTAAAATATCTCGTATTAAATTTAGACATTTACTTACTAAGCCTATCCGGATTTTATAAACATTTATAATACAATCTTGCATATTTCCTATGGCCAGGCAATATAAAAAATACTACTGTATACTAGAATTAATTCCTTATTCTACGTAACCTTTCTTTGAAGAAACCGTTGCTTTATATTTGTTTGCTAGTAAAGTTAACAAGTGCATGTTCACTGTGGGTAATATAGTCATTGGTACAATATTACTTATCAACTAAACAGATTTCTAAAAAGTAACTGGCCATGTAAATATTTAGATAATCGGTTATTTAACACCGTCTAATCGGTAATCTTAAACAGTATTGTGTTTCATGTTTCGTACGATTACGTTCAATTTCGTAACGTGCAGTGGGGTAACTGCAAAAATGGGACAAGTGTGTTCCAAGTCACTTTTTTGTGGAAGTATTTGCTACTGCCTTCAAATTCAACAACGAAATCAAAGATGGCAATATTAGAGAACAGCCGAAGGTGATTACCATTATTTCTTGACTAATATTGGAATAATAAATACACTTACACTGTGTAAAAAGTATTGTTCTTATCCAACATGTGGGATTAGTGTGCAGACAATTGTGTTCTCTAGACAAAAATTGATATCACCTGATAGAACAGAGTTACTTTTAGTCAAGACCCTAAACTACATCTCAAATCATAAAAAAATCATTACCATCGGTTATACTTTTGAAAAAACAGGGGTACACTTACCCCAACACACTTTACATAGCATTGTAATTATGTTTTTAACTCTATACAAAGCTTATTATATATAATATAAAATCTACTATGGATTAATAAAACAATAGGAATTCGAGATACTTATATTTTACGAAAATAGATACAAAAATACTGTTGAAATGTAAAAGAAAAAAAAGAAAAACAGCAATATAAGAATAAATCTGATAAATTTATCTGCAATACTTTCAACCATAAAAATCATTATTTATATCATACGTCTAACATTAATTAATACTATGATTAAAAGTCTTTACAATATGCTGCCATTAAGAATAAGAATCTCGTTTAAATTCAGAAAATTATACATTTAATAACCTTCTGATATTTTCTGATACTTTGAACTATGCTAAAATTCTCAGGTAACAATAAAATTTGTGTAACGATTTCAAAATAACAATGGCAGATTGTCATTGTATCGTTTTAAAAGAGTACCACGCTATAAAAATGTTCGCGGAGATAATATTAAAGCGACGAATTGATAAAAAAGATGGAATTTCATTGAAGCGGAAATAATAATAAAAAAATTCACACATTGGTACAGGGTGTCCCGCCAGTAGCATTAACCTATTAATACTAAATAATCTTGTATAAATAATTCAGATAAAGTTTCAACAACACGTTGTCATAACATTTAAAAATCGAATGTCTTAGAATATTAACTCACTATACACTGTGCTAAAGTTATTAAATTACTTTACAGTGTATTCCACGAATTAAAATTTTCTTTATACTCCTTTTATTTCAGTCATTTTTTTTTAAAATACTAAATCTGTTTATTCATTTTGATAATAATTAACAGTCTAGTACTATCTTTCGTAGTATTACAGACTATTTCTTATAATTGTAATCTCTTTTAATTATGACAAAATATTTCGATGATTCTGTTTAACTTCAAAACATACTCTTAATTGTGAACATGCTACTTTCACTGTGCTTCCATGAACATTATTGAATTGAAAAGGTAGCTTGAACAGTAAATATATTATTAGAAATTAACATAAACATGCTAATCGGAAGAAAATTAAGAACGTGCATGTTCATCTTTGATTGTAAATGACTAGACAAAACATTACCGTTTCTAAAATATTCTTCAAAATCGTTACAGTTTATGTTTCGATATTTCTCACTGCCCAAAAGTATCATACTTTTCGGGACACCTTGTACACGTATATAGAACTATAATTAATTGCATATAGAATGTTATTTGTCTCGATGGAACATTATCATATACTATTTTTCGTCCTTAATTAAAAAATGTACAAGGTAGAATGAAATCATTCGAAAAAAAAATAGAACATGATGGGATGGATGTGCACACTATGGATTGACAAAATGTTCGTTGTAATGGTAAAATTTAATGCATGACTCGCATATGTAATGAAGACTCACTCCTAAACGTGCTATATGCAAGCAGTTAAATCATGCATAAAATAAAATACAAGACAATGAAATAATCGCTCTACAGAATAAAAAATTAATTAACACAGATATGCAATTCAAATACTTTTAGTTGGAATATACTCTGATTGAAATATTATATATATATATTATAATATACTCTTCAAAATATTATAATACATATATGCACGCAAGTAAATACATGTCACATGCCTGTTGCAGTTAATTATGTAATTTACAATAGATATAAATCTTAAAAAGAACATATTCCAGCAAGATATTTGATATTCACTGTTTTAAAAATTCTAATATAGCACGTCATGTTGACAAGGACATTCTTAGGTAACTAGGGTAGTAATCTTATAATAAATGTAATTATGGGAGATACATTGTATCAAAGTTTAGAGGCACGGGCAATCAATGTGAATCCGTGTCTCGTTTTAAGAGTCGGAAGTGCGAGTTTCTTTTGGTCAAGCAAGCAAGGCTTCGCATATTACATCCGAGGTCAGGATATGATTACCAGGGGCATTGTTAGTCTTTTAGCTTGTAGGATTGTTTGTTAGACAGAACTTACTTATGTTAGTAAGTAAAATTAGGGTTGGGGCCTAGGACAGGTCGTCGCCGCCCCGCGGATACGACAGTCATCGAGCCACGTACTGTCCCCCCATCATATCTACGGGCAACAACAAGTATCGTTTAGTTTGCGCAGAAAATAAAAGATATCGAATAAAAAGTATACCTTATAGCAATACTATCAAAATTATTTCACTATTTATTAAAGGTCAAATAAAATTAACGAAATAGTCCTCGCACTTACTGTTATACGGACGAACAAAATTTCTTGAAAACATAAGTATTTACGTTTCGTAAATATGAGAATTGCCAATTTTCCATTTATTCTATTCGTACTTTTAAACGAATCATAACGTAAGATTTTCTTATTTTCTGCACAAATTAAAGCCTGCCTAAATCTTCAATACGATGGAACAGTTCCTTAAAAAGTTCATTCATAGCCAATTTGACTTGATATTAGTTTTTGTCGAAACTGAGGAACTATTTCTGCAGAACATTCTGGTTTAGATTGACAAAAAAAAAGACGAAACTGGCAATGTAAGACAAAAAAGTTCCAATAAACCTTATGAAAACCAAGTGACAAAAATTAACGTTTCGGAAACTGTTTAACCTCTTCATTTATGCTTAAGAAATAGGTATTAATTTAACTGATAAATTTATGATATTATTAAATTAGACAATAGTTGTGCACAAAATCAAACGATATATAGCGTAACTTTGAAAGACGTAGACTTATTTGCAATTTTCAGTGTAATTACACATTATACCTTATATTGCAATATACGCATGCGCTGTTTCTATGGATAATTTTACAGAAGTAGCAAAGATGATAATGTTCTTAAAAAGTATTGTAATCGGACGGCATTAAAATGAAAAAATTTAATTACCTATGTTAATATTTATGGTAATATGTCCATTATATTCTTTTATCAAATAAATTTAAATCAATATGACACAGTTTAAACTTTAACAGAGTTATGTTCTTAAATATTCGTGAACACCACTATCGTAAGTACAACCTTAATATGTTAACCAGAAATAAAAAACCAATAATATTGATGAAAATTTTTTATGTAGAGGATAATAATTTTATTTTGTTACGTGTGTAAAAATGTCTTTATTCGATAAAGAATTATATCTTATTGGCTAAAAAGACTCTGGTAAACTTACCATGATCCTGGCTCATCGATACCACTGCCGGGCTCGTGTTAGCACTGTTGGCAGCAGCAATATTTGTGTTGGTCCCCTCATCGGCTGTTCGCTTAAAGAAATTGTGCTGAAGTGCATAATACGGTGTCACCCTTGTTTTTGGATCAAAGTCCAGCATTCGCAGAATCAAGTCTTTGAATTTGAGGTAATCAGAAATTGAATGACCAGGTTCACCTAACCTTCTACCACCAGGGCCTCCACTTTCGACGCCTAAGATATCGTGCAAGCGTCTAGTGCCAGGAGGCTTGTACTTTTTACCATCCTTACATTTTTTCAGCACATACGAGCCATCCGTGGGGACTTTGTCAAAGTATTTCCGCGCTTTATGCGCTTGGTCCAATATATGTTTCGGCGGCATTCCTAGTACTTCTACGATTTTATTCATTTGATCGCCCTGTAACGAATTCAAACGAATAAAACTAATTCTTAATAATAGCAATAATGAACAAAGTTAATAATATTAAAAGTCTTACGTTTCGACTTTTTAAGAAAATCCTATCATAAAATATAACATAATTTTAAATTACCTCATTGGCCCCACTGAACAGAGGTTCTCCCGTATGCATTTCAACTAAAATACATCCTAGGCTCCACATGTCTATCGCAAGGTCGTATGGTATTCCTAATAGGACTTCGGGAGATCGATAAAACCTGGATTGAATATACTGGTATATCTGGAAAAGGGATTAAATAAACAATAGTTTTGCAACACTTCGGAATTGCGGGACATTACACCGTGAACACTTACTCTCTGTCCAAGTTGACACGAACTACCAAAGTCCACTATTTTTATCGCACTTCGTTTGGGATTGCACAAAAGTATGTTTTCAGGTTTCAGATCACAGTGAATGATGTTCAATTCCGGTGTAGACAGGAACATAAGGGCAGTACACAGTTGCTGTGCAAACTTCCTTGTTAAGTTCAACGACACTCCTCGAAAATTCGTATTTCTAAGTAGATCATACAGATTATATGATAACAGTTCGAATACCAGACATAAGTGATTTCGCCACATAAAATGCCTCTTTAGCTTAACTGTAATTTAAAAATGTTCTTGTATAATTTCGTTGGTGTTACGATTACGATTAAAATATTGTTAATTTCAGTATGATTAAATAAAACACGACACGAACCTATATAATATTTGTTCTCGGTATCCGCCCTATTCATCATTTCTAATAGCCTCACTTCGATTTGCGCTTGATTTAGAAAAGGTTTTTTGTTCTTGATAATTTTTATTGCCACTTGCGTTTGTTCTTCGTGATCATACGCTTTTACTACTTGGCCAAAACTGCCTTTACCTGTAAATCGAACGTAAGTATAATAATATATCTACGTTAGTTAATTCATAATTGTCCTAAAAATGGTTGGTTAGTGTTCTTAGACAGAAGTGAAAAGACTAGCCACCCTCGATCATTTAATTAAAAAACGTCAATTGGTTTTCGAGGACGCAGCTTGCAACACTCTATCGGGGGTACGTGGCATAATCTCTTACCTATTAACGAATCGATCTCATAACGATCGAGGAACTTTTCCCCATTCTTGATAATATAATCATGATTATCGTCATCCCAACCATCGTTGTACAATTTTCTTTCCTTTTTGTGGGAACCATCTTCGCCTTGCATTTGTTGCGCCCTTCTTTTTTTCTTAGCGTAATAAACCTGCAACCGTACACAAAAGGAGCCATGTATAAAATTATTCAATTTCATACGAAGACCAAACGATATTAAAATTCGAGCGTCTCTCTCTTTCTGTATATCGATCTCCCCAGATTTACATTCCGTTGAAAATTAACGCAACGCTGGTGGTTTTTCGAGCAAGTACCACAACATATCCCACATACACGTATGTATATTTTGATTCATATCGTGCGTAGAATAAATTTTCATTGAAATAAAGATTTGTTTATGCGATCCAATGTATAGGGAAAATTAATTTAAAATACATAGCAAGCTTGATCTTCTATTATTTTATAACAGTGTAAGGTATTTATTATACTTTTAAATCTGGGTTCTTTCAAACATTCTTCTATATCATTTACCAGAGTTGGATATGTTTTATTATATTTTTATGCGGTATGTAAGCAATATTTTCATTAAAATTAAGCAACATTATTTTCATTTTGGATGTTACTTTCAGGAACCTAAAACCTAGGTTATAACAGTTCCCAAGTTCTGGTGGAAACAGATGCATGGAAATAGAGAAAAAAGAAAGAAACGTCCGGGACCGGAAAGTGCGAAGGGGTACGCGAAACATAATTAAAATACGATCGATTCGCGTGAAACATTCTTTTACCTCATTGATGTGCTTGTAAGTTTTGATGAGATCGACACTGAGTTTCCTAAGGGGTGCTGTGGCTGGATCACGAAACCTATGGGGTATCCTGGCTTGCATGGCGTGAATATCCGCAGGAGTTTCTTGAGGAACCCCACCGGCCCCGCCACCGACACCAGTCCCCCCGCATACCGTGGGGGGTAAGGGCTCCTCAGCTACTAGACGACCATAAAGGGGTGCTCCACCACCGCCACCCCCGCCTCCGCCCGTTCCCGCCCTCCCGCTTACTGAAAATCAAACACCACACAATTAGTCGTAATCGTTAAGATCCATGGGACACAGTGTCCCCATCGCTTTCCTTCCAAGCCTTTCAATTAGTATCTCATTTATCGAGACAACTATACCGTCGATAATGCTTCAACCCCCTCTCACGAGCAATTAATAAATATTTTTTATTATTTTATAAACGAGTACAAACGGAGACTCAATACCGGGTATCATTTACAATTTGTTACGCACAACCAACGTAACCTTACTTTTACAACAACCCCCTTGGAATTTGAACCTAATTTAAAATCACGGAAACCGTAACGTAACTTTTTCTTTCGCTGTATTCGAGAACGTGCAGAATGGACAGTCATCGATATTTGGGGAACATCTCGTTTGGAAATAGTTTTGGGGATTCAATTAAACCCGAAACGCGTCAGTTTTATTTATAACAATGGTCCATATAGAACGATTACCTTAAAAATAAATCGTAAGCCAAGGGGTCTAATTCTCTTAATCGCTGACGACTAGAAATTGTTTGCTACCGAGGCCCCAACGACCCCCATGATTTATATGAACCGGCGGATCTATCCGTTTCGCTCGTCGCGTGGATCGTGTGTTCGATGTTTCTCGAGAGATTATTTAAATTCGAGAGATATTTAAAATTCGTTTGGTTCTCGATGCCGGTAAGTACAGGTCGGCTTAAAAGTAGTTTAGCCGCGGAATGCGGAGCACATATGCACGATGTTACGGTGCATGTGATTGAGAATTCACGCAACGAGGTCACGAAGTCTAACACAGGTCGTGCGATAACCGGCACGCATTCCGCTTCATTCATGTTTCTTGATATAGATTGACTTTCACCCATATACAATGATTCTCTAAAACTAACCCCGCAAGGTATTTCTAAATACCGTGGACGAAATTTCTATAAAAACATCACTATTTTCAATGACAAATGTCGAGAACTTGGAACGATAATATTTAAGAAACTACAAGAAATCATTGACCTCTCGATTGTAATTGTTTTCAAGCTGCAATGAGTAAATTTGAAAGAAAATGATTATTTTCATCCCTCGAACGGTCAAATGAAACAGAAATCGTTAAGGGATGAATACTTGGTACGGAACTATAAAATTACATTAACGTCTGAACTATGGAGGCAAATTATCGTTGGTCTTCTTGGAAAATTTTTAATGCCAAATACTTTGTTCCCAAGCATCGTTTTTTTTTGTTCGCTGTACTCTACGAGATAATAAACGAGAAACTAATTTTCGTGTACTTATTCGATATCTGACCAATTTATAGGTCATTTCAGATGCAAACAACCTGTGTCTCTTTTCAGTTGCTTCGTTGTTATTGCTAGGGGTTGTGGAACTTGTAAATCCAGGGTGGCTCCGAGCGTTGGGAACCCCTGCACGGCGGTCGAACAAAGGCTCTGTTACCGGCGATTAGTGCAACTGCTTGCTACGAGTGTCAAAAGGGCACGTGCTACCTTTAACCTACTTCGATCCTTATCTTTTAATAACTCTCTCTAATAATATTTTCCAAATATATCCTTGTTTCAGAAAAAGCTTGCTCCAACATCGATTACTTTCTTCGAACGTACTCAAATATAAACAATATACGTTCGAAGCATGATCGTAAACGCGTGAAATTATGTTGCAAACAAAAAAGAAACCCAGTTACTACAGTTTTTACTTGTCTAGTAAAATTTACATTTACTCCATTAGTCCTTTTCGCAACCCCACGTTAGACTTGCGGTAAAATGTATCAACACAATCATAATAACCGGAAATTGCTACTTCTAATAAAATTATAACTATAATTTATTACATTCAAAATTGCTACCATCTTCGGTTCGTATGTACGTACAAGTCATTCGATATTACGTACACAATACTATGCAATCAATCTCCGTACAACACGGTTGTTACGTTTTTAATAAATACCGTATTATACGAGATTGAAGACTACTGAGAAGTTTCTCTGAGAAGCAAAAGCAGATTTCAACGAATAATCAAACCATTATTTTGTTTTGGTAATTATAGTGGACGCATTTATCGGAGCTATTAGAATTAAATCATGTTGTAAAAATATATATTCACTGAACTTTCGGTTAATCGTAGATATTATAAAAAACAATTTTACTTATCAACATACTATTTCAATTATAATCTGATCATTTATTTTGTACATTACAGTGTATGTAAAATTATTACAAACAAAATAAATATTTTTCTTATATTTTATATTAAGAAAATTAATAATTATTTTTATTTCATATTTAATATTACTAGAATTGTATTCAATGGAGCAAGGGGGGATACAGGGGCTTCGCCCCCCCCCCGCTCCTCTTCTTCATTGGCTAACAAAATCTATTATTTTAATTGTGATTTTTTTATTCATTGACATATGTTGAACGACCAAAACTTTGATATTTCTAATTTCTAGGGATGGGGGGATTCCTTGCGTTGGGAAATCTTGTTTACAAGTAGAGTAGGTCATGCATAACACTAATCTGTTTTTCATAATAATTTATTTTTGGGGAACGTGAAAGTAAGAAGGTTCAACCTTTAAAATAATCCAAAAATTAGCAACGTTTCAAGTGTCCTAATATTTATAAGCGGTAGCCTATTTCCTAGAAGATATAATTGACTGCCACGCCAGTTTTCCATATCTAGAGATAATTCAACGAGCTCTTATTTTACCAGCATTCTCAATGCCAGTATCGTTATTCGCGATTTTACATTGGGGTTTTTCCACTGTAAATAATTTAGCGACACGCTGCAACTTTGAAGCGCCGGTCACCGGTGACCGTGCCAGTCGACAAAAAACGATAAACAGGAGAGATAAGAAGAAAGGCGTGGATAAGAACGATTTACGAGGGAGAAGGTATTCTTTCATATCCAGAGACGATTTGGTGTACCTGTTACCGTAGAGCATTCATAATATCGTTATTTACAATTTTACAATTGTTGCCAATTGTAAACAATTTTGCCCAGTCAACGTTTCAACAACAATAACAAAAAAAATGGTAAACACAAAAGGTGGTCAGACGATAAGAACGATCTAACGGGTGGGAGAGAGAGAGAGAGAGAGAGAGAGAGAGAGAGAGAGAGAGAGAGAGAGAGAGAGAGAGAGGGTACGATTTTGGTTAAGTAAGGAGTAACGGAAAAGAAATAACACGGGTCGAAGCGACGCAGGATCTATCCTGCAGGACGACAGCACACGAAAAAGAGCTCGACAGGAGGAAGAAGGAGACGGGAGGGTAGAGGAAACAGAGGAGTGGATAAGGGCAGCCAGCATAGCAACAGAAAGACAGCTTCAAAACGAACAGTTGAGCGCTTCTGGTGCTGTTGCCGGTGGTGTTGCTTGCTCTTGCTGTTACCGTTACTGACTACGGAGGCTCCGCTGTACGACGTGCATGGAAAGAGGAAAGGAGTGGGCGAGGGAAAACGAGAAAGTTGGTGCGCGCGCGCGCGCGTATGTGTGAATGAGATAGGGGGTGAGCGCGCTAGGAAAAGAGGAGAGTCGCGTATTGATCGTGTCGCACGGGGGTGGAGCAACCGCCGACCGACTGGCTGGTCTGTCTTCTATACTGGCGCGAGTTGCGACGGGAGAATGAGACGGAAAATGTGAAAGGAGAGTAGCCCTTCGTGAACAGGGCCTCTGTCGTCTGTATATCAACACCATAGGCTATAATAGAAAGTATCGAGGACGAACCGGAGAAGACGGGGGTACGTTGCCTTGAAATCAGGTGACCGCGACTCCTAACAACTTATTCCTCCTCCCTTTTACGCGTTTCGCTTATCTTCACCCCAACACTTCTCCCGCGAGAACAAACGGGCAAAACCGATTACTCCACCCGGGGACACCGGCAACGCGTTAAATATCTTTAAATATCGAACGGTAACCGGAAATTTTTTGATACGTGCACTCGCGTACACCCAAAGTATTCCAACGCTTACGCTTACGCTTGTAACGTGAAACGTATACGATAACCCTTCCGTGTACGATGTCCGTATTATGTACCAATCCACAAACCTTTGTTAGTCCGTGAACAATACCTGGACAAATAAGACAGCCAATGATAATACGTCCTCGGGTTTGTGGTCGAGTATAGAACGCAAGGTGGTTATTTTCGACGCCTCCATAGTACGTTGAACTAGTGTTTTTCAACCCCGCTACAACATCTCGAAAAAATTTGGACGCCTTGTCTTGTGTAAGACGAGTTCCGAAGAAGTATAAATAAGGGTTTCTTGATATGCTCGAAAGCTGTGAGCTCAGGAACGTTGAACAAGTATGCAACATGTTCGCGTAAAAATTGTTATCGTAAATGCAATCGCCTTTGTGTAATCGTATTCTAAAATTGAAGCGTTACTACCCTTCCCCAACGCTCCCCTAAGCGTACGTTTCAACGAGATTTTTCTCTGATCTTTACCCCCGAGCCGATCACCGATACTTTGCGAAAGAAAATGACCAGTTGGATAATCAATCTCGAAAAAGCACAATGCTTCTTCGCTCAACTTCGAGAAATATGCCCCGTCGTTCCGGGCACCGTTTGTTCGTACCTGTACGTTTCTCTTCCATTCATAGATCGTCGTACCTTTATACTTTGCGTGTCTATTGTACAGAGCGTTCCAAAGATACAAGCAAATACCCGAGCAGCTGAATCTACACGCTCAAATAAATAACAAAATCTGCTACCGAACAAACACTTTTTGTCGTGTAATTTTAATATACATCAGATCATTTTTTATTCGAAACTCTTAAAACCTGAGTAAATTTTAATCATTATTTCTGTGTGTTTGTGTTTATTTATAACCTTAATTATTCCCCCCTCTGTTTTAAGTGGTTCACTTTGCTTTTAAAAGTCCACTGATGTTTCATAAAAAAAAAAAAAATACTTTGATCCACCGACTAACAAAATGATCAAAGTATACGAGGTGTTGCCCGAAATTGTGGTATCTTTTTTAAGGATCAATTTACCGTGCCAGTATAAATCGAAAAGTCATTTACTATTTTGCGATCGGAGGCTTCGTCACCGAGATACGAGCGCATCAAATTTACATGTGTGACTTCCGGCCTGCGCCGTTTGAATCCCAGTCAGCTGAGCGCGTGGCCGCACTCACACACGAGATACACACATCGACGCACGGTCACACGCGTCCTACCACCGACGACGCTGCTCCCGATCTACCATGGACACATTTTTCCACAGGTTTTTTAACACTCGGACACGGACTTGTCAGATATCCGAGAGTAAACTCAAGATTTCCATCTTTGCATTAAAATAATTATATTAAAAATTGTTTGGAGTCGAATAGTAAGAACTTTTGTATACAGGGAGATTCTAGAGGCCAAAATAAGACGAAAATCAAGGACAATAATTTGTTGATCGAGGCTTCGTTAAAAAGTTATAGAAACATTTCCGGCCACACGGTATATTTTCGGTAAAGAATTTTTTTCTCGAAAATGCGTAGGATTTCGGGGGTATGTCTATTGACCAAAAATGATTGTACTTGACCCCTGTAACCGAAAATAATTTTTCCGTGAATGATTTAAAATTTTTTAATTTAATTTTGTTAATAACTTTTTAACGAAGTCTCGATCAACACATTGATATTCTCGATTTTCGTCTTATTTTTCCCAGGGGTGGTCGAACACCCTGTATAAATAATTTCTTGTATTCATTTGGTTGTTCCAACTATCTGTTCGACGTTACAAAACAATAGGACCGTGAATATTTATAAACTCGGACGTTCGATATTACGAGAACCGTAGAATTCACCGTATTTACAAAGTATAAATTTACTATAATATTTATCCGCAAAGTTACAGCAGTTTGTTTCGTACAAAAATAAAACTACGCTATTTGCTATATATTCGCACGATTTGCGCGCAAAATATTTGGCAGTTCCGGTTTATGGGGTGTACGAATACATTGCGAACGATTTTTATTGTCATCGCGCGTGTGCATGTACATAGTACTGGCCTCTTACGCTTCTAAATGTTGTACGTCCGTCGGAAAGTAACGAAGACGTCTTGGAATTTCGTGCATTGCCTCGAACTTGAATTTAAGTAACCGACATTGGTCGGAATCATTGCGAACAACTATAAGCCACGTAGGTTCCCGCGAGCAACGTGCAACTGGCTGGCGTCGCTGATAGAGACAGGGTTAAGAACCGTTACGCACTGTCGATTAAGTTGCCAGCGACCAATCGACGGACGACCAGAATCGAAGTCAGTCACCGGCGACCACGTGCGTACGAGCTCGTATAGGCTCTGGTCACTAGTGGTCGCTCAGCGATCTAATCACAAGCGCGTGACGAACTTAAGGTATTCCTATTTCAGGAATATTGATTTCAGGCGATTTTTTAAATAAAGAATTATTGCATAATTATAGAGCAAGTATTTTAAAATTTGTCAAGGTAACACAGTGCAATTTTCGTGTAATAATTTTGTTAAAAAGATTTTTCTTTGCATCGTTTTTCATTTAAAATACTATACCGCAAGAAACATTTATTTAAATAATAATAAAGATAACGGTATAAAAATTGATCTGTGTTATTTCCAAACATAACCAAGAAGCATGTATGCACAGTTTCAAGATTGTTTATCTATATTTTATACCAAAGATCGTTCCAAAAACTCTGATTAGTAGTTGGTAGTTGGTCGCTAATAACCCATTCGAGCGGTCGACGCGTCTATGAACAGTTAAAAACGAAAAAAGAATTAGGACTTTATCGCGCCGCGCGCGGTACTCTTTTGTTTTTCAAATTCCCGCTCGAAAAAGAACACGATTGTTTTTCCTCCTTACAAGTTCAACGCCTGGCTGTGCCGGTTCTTCGAACGAAGAATACAAAATGACGTTAGAAGGAAAAGAAAGACAAAGACACAATAGGTAGGGGGACAGACTGCCAAGTCGAAAATACATATCAGTCAGTAGCCGACCGAACGGTCTAGCCTAAAGTCTTTGAATTTTTCGAGAGTCGCCGATTAGGCATCGGTCCAAAAATGGATCCCACTATGCTATTGCCAACGTTGATTCGGTGCTTATAATCAGACTTTCTCTCCTCTCCGCTCACATATTTATTTTTGTATGAATCATTGCTCCCTTACCATTACCGCGACGCATGGAACCTCTATCGATACTTTCATTAAAAGCAAAATACATACAAACTCTAAATCGACCGATAACCAAGATAAGCAGAGAAGTTTTGGAACATAATCTCATCGACGCTGATAAGACTCCCTTTTCTTCTTGTTTATTTCGAAACATGGAATTGTATGGATCGTAATCGATAAAAATGATATAGAACAACCTAGCTCTCGTATGTGAATTCTAGCTGAGCCAAACCATTTCTCGTAGAATCTAATTTGTGGAAAAAATTTTCTTCTCTTTTTTTCTTTCTATAAACCACAAAAAGATGAGATACCCTATTCGTTTCTGGATACTAAATGTCCGGTGACTTATGGACGAGGGATTTACGAGACTTTTTCCTGATGAAAGTAAGACCGGGCTCGGTGTTTTCTGAACAATTTTGAATCGCGTTTATAAATATTTAAAATCTCGATACAATGGATGTCGCCTGTTGCGGCGAACAGATTTGGGCGATCGCCAGTCGGCGAACACAAAGGTGCTCGTATTCGACTCCTCGATGGTTTCGGCGAGTCTGTTTTGCGTGCAATGTTACTAACGCAAAACAGTAATTGTTGAACAATTTTGTATGCATAGAAATATTGTGGCGTGGTCATCGTCTCCGCGAAACGGTCCAGAATTAACTCAGAGAAATTTTATTTATTGCAACAGAAGTTAAATTGAAGAAGCAAATGAATAAAATTAGAATTCTAAACATTTTATACTATACGCTGGTATAGTAGCTGCTTTTTATTATTCCGCAATTATTTCTTTAATATTGTTATCAAAATTCTTGCAATTTTCATTAAAAATAGTAGTGTTGTAGAGATTTCGTCCACCGTGGTAGAAAGAATGTCATCCAAAAATAGACTTAAGAGTTCGTTGTCAGTGCTGGTTGAAAATCAATATTGGAATAGACGAAAAGTTCCGTTTAAATAACTATTTTTTTTATTATTTATTCTGATCTGCACCTTTCGGCATCGGATGACCGTCCCGGCTTACATCCAAAAATATATTCACTTAGCTTATCCTAATATCCTACGTTTCATATTGTTTTTAACACATAAACGTGCTTTATCGATCAAAACAAAATAGATTTATCTTCTCCCGGAAAGTCAAATAAAGGGTTATCCAGAGTAAATGCCGCATCTTCCAATAAACGTCGCTAAACTGTTTGATTATTCTTTGTTATACGTAAACAAATCATCGTAGAACATTACACTGTACAGTTATCTTTCTACAACTTCCACAATTTTTACTTGTTTGTAATAAAAAAAAAATTCATACATATAGCCAAAAGATAGATAAAACAATGGCCAAGATGTGCGACTCCAAAAGTCTTATAGTATTCCCGACAAAAAATCCCCAAAGACGACTGATTTTTTTGTAGCGGCAAACCTGAGAGCAGACCTCCATAACGTAACGAAATGGTCAGTTTATATCGAGAAAAAAAACCCTGAATCACTGAAACAGTTTGCGTTTTATTTCAATGTGAAGATGCGACGCTCGGTTCGGATAACCCTATAAATAAAAGCGAAAGTTAAAACGGCGATTGGGGCGAGTTGCAAAGTGAGGGCATAATTTTTAGGCGCTATACTCACATTGTTGCTTATGCCTGGATTCCATAAGGATCATTTGTTCGTGTTTGTGCCACGCAGCATCGGTAGTATCTGTCCCCGCCATACCCCTCGCCGCTGCGGAGGGTGGTTGGACACCCCCACGGCCTCCACCGCCTCCACCCCCGCCGCTTCCATACTCCATACCAGCGGCACCCTTACCCTTCCCCCCCCCCTACCACCCTTTCACTTCTGCCCCCGGCAGTCTTCAGACGCTCACAACATGGGGCACGCCAGCCCTCCCTCTCAATACCGCTTCACAGCGCGCACCCTCTCTCTTTCCTTCTTTCCCTTCTTCGCCGCACACGCTTCTTTTTTCCTCTTCTTCCTTTCTTTTCTCTTGAACTCTGCTTTCCCAGGTGTTCTTTTTCACGGTCTCTTTCTTTTCCCTTTCTTTTCTTAATCACTACACGCTCGTTTCTTCAGCTTCTTTCGTCAATTCTCTTTCTACTTCTTTCCTTCTCTCCTTTTTTTTTTTTTATATTACTCCCGTTTGCGCGTTCTCTCTCTCTCTCTCTCTCGCACGCGCGCGTGCGCGCTTTTTTCGCGAAAACTTTTCAGTCCCTTTCGAATTTCAGCTTAGAAGCGGAAAAAACACAATCGATTTCGTACAAAGAACATAAAAACAAGACTCATTAATCGTAATACTGTATCTCTTCCTTCTTCATTTTCTTCCTTCCTTCCGTTCGTTCCTTTAGTCGCTAATGTTCTAACTTTTTTCGTATATCCTTGTAAGAGAGAGAGAGAGAGAGAGAGAGAGAGAGAGAAAGTCCACGGAACCTTCTTACGTTCAAGGACTTCTAAACGTCTTCTTGCTCGTTTCCCCTCGTTTCGACGTAGATGTATCTCCTTTTCTCTCATACGAAAAATAACTCTTATTTACAAACACACTGAGTCTTTTTCTTTTTCACTCTCTCTCTCTCTCCCTTTTTATTACGCGATCCACGAATGCGTACACACGCTTTTGGCTACTCCCTTCTCCTCCAATTCCTTTCGTTTGTAACTTTCTTTCCGTCCTTTCAACCAACTTTACTCGCTCTTGCCGACTGCGTCGCCGATTCACTGTTTCCCCCTTTCTTTCTATCGCTACGAGAGTTCACTTTTCTTCTTGCTTTGGAAATTCCCCTTCGGAGAAAGATCTCTCATTCGATTTCACTGTCAACGTCCATGATTCTCGATGCTGGTGTCTGAAATCAAAAACAAACACACATTTCACTATGCAATCGTTAATGATATTATCGTTATTGGCAGAAGAGGAAGATTATACAATCCAGAAATGTATAATAACGAATCAAGTGAGATTTTCTGTCTTAGAAAATTCAAAGATCAAGCAAATAATACAATTATTTAAACGTTAATAACTTTTAAACGAAGCCTTAATCAACAAATTGGTATTCTTGATTTTAGTCTTATTTTGGCCTCTAAAATCAACCATTAAAATTTTTCCCAGAGATAGCCGAACATCATCTATTTTGAGATCAGTTTCATTAATTCCTCTTGTCTCTAACATATTTTACATTATTAAAGACCTTAGGTATCAATCAATAATGTGTGATAATGAAACCATTGATCGATGACACTTCAAATTTCATTCTTACGGTATTCACAGAATTTCCCTAAAGATATCCGTAAAAAATCGTATATTTTTATCTATCCTGACATTTTTTGGATGAGAAATACGTAACTAGTGTTACAAGAAGATGGACGTAAGATAGAACTTTGAAGAACGGCCCATGTTCGTGTCTCGCGGTAAATGTGCTTTATTTGCATTAAAAAAAAAGGAACAGATTTGCATGGAAATGGTAATAAAATTAAGCTAAGCGAATTTCTTTTCACTTTTGCGAGCCGTTGTATAATTGATAGCTACTTCCTAGCACGTTTGAAAACAAACGAAGCTTGTCAGCGACGGTCGGCAGAATTATTCTTGTGCAGACAAGCGCCGATTGGCGCGAGTTTAACCGGAAAACGGGTAACCTGCTTCCACAGTGTTTGCGGCCTAAGAGAATACTCGTTTAGACGTTGTACGCGACACTGACTCTTACCGCTTTTTTGTTTTAACGCTACAACTACGGACGACTGACATCTACACTCGTGCAAAAAAGTATTTGAACGCATCTAACATTCAGCTAATGAAATATGTATGTTGAACCGAAGCATTTGACACGATATGATACGTAAGTGAAGTTAGAAAATAACTCGACGGTATATTTATTGTGAACGTGCCATAAGTGGCTCACAAAAGTATTCGAACTCTGATAACAAAAGATTCTCGAATATCATAGAATGTAAACAAACATTGGTCATTTAGTTTCCAAGGGTGGCCGTGTTCAAAATTTTTGTCGCAATTTTTATTATTGATAATATTAAAAGATATTGATAAAAGATTACTACAATGAGTTCTAAATGAAATGAGTATTGAAACATATGTACGTCTCAATATTGACAAAATCACAAAGAATGTCGGTTTGCGATTGAACAAAAGTAAAAGAAATTACTCGGAAAGATAACAATCGCGATCTCCAATACCGATAAAATACATTTTATAACGTCAGACTCATTACTTTCGGAATATGTCTCGTAAGTAAGCTACCCAATAAGTGTCGACGGTAAACGTGTCGCCTATTATTAGATGCGTCGTTTCCGCATACGCGCACGTAGGATGCGTTATACATAGACTTATTTAGTGAAAAGAAAAGTACTCCAAATAATTTGATTTTTTAATCAAACGTTTAATTAGATTTGCGGGAGGACGTCCAAAGTCCGAATAAAACAACCATTGGAACCGCTGAACAATTATACACATGTATACACACACACCAAATTTAGGAAAATTTTATTCACGAATAACGAATAAAAATATATTATTCGTGAACTAATTTTCACACATTGCTTCGCTTACCTGGATATAAATTTAAAAAGTCCGGCAATAGGTTTCAATTTACAAATAAAATTATTATTCGTTATTTGTGAGTAAAATTTACCCAACTCTGTTAATATAGTATAATGAATAGTTAAAATACAGATGTGTTTGTAAAGAATGTTTAAATACAGATGGTAATCATTATTACAATGTACGCAATTTTTATATGTTCAGGATCCTTCTGTTAGCTACAATTAATAAATGTGGTTTGATTTGATTCGAGACTTTTTATAAAATGTACAATATATTCTAGATACATCATCCCTGTATATGTTAATTTAATCAAATATAAATTGTATTAGAAAAATTTGATAAATTCGTATATGACCTATGGTAACATATAACTGTGTCACATAGCGAACGTTATGTTTTAAGAATTCATTGCAATCTACATATAAACTTATAATTTAACTGTAACTTACTTATAATTATCATAGGGGGATTGTTATTAAAATAATACTGTAACAAAGTACTCTCTAACTGAAACTATATGTACGTGTATATATAAACTGAATTATGCGTTTTAGAATTAGTTAATCGAAAATATAGAATTTAATACTTTACCGTATTTGTATTTTCATTTAATTGTTAAAGTTAGATTACTTGTTATTTATTCTTATGTGAGAAAAAACATCAATTGTAACTATCGACGAAGCACCACACTTCATATTTACTTGGTCTGTCAATATTACTATAAAGCGACAATCTAATCATTAATAAGGAAACGAATGAATAATAATAAGATAAAATTTAAGTATATAAATATTTTGTTCTTAAACACAATATCTCTTTAAAATTTGTTGAACACAAGTTGATTTCAAATTTGGCACATTATATAATGTAGTGCATTATATGGAAGTGTATAGAATGATACAGATTTATACAAAATAAACACTATTCAAACAATGTTACGTTATACCTTCAACACTTTATGTTTTTAATTGTATCCTTTGACTTGAATTCTACGTATGATTTTCATTCAATACCTAAACGAATCACAGATTTCTTTGATCTATAAATAATCTAAAAATCTCTAAATTTTGAATACGCTTCAGCAAAGAATTAATTTAATGATACATGAGAAATAAAATTTCCAGAATATAAAACTGACCTGTCTCAAGTAATTCGGACTAACTTTAATTCAAACTAGTTAAATTTATAGTAATTCTTTCAATGGAAGAAAGCTTAGGACATAATTTCTAAAAAGGCATAATCAGGAATGTATATATACTTGACTTTAATCGTGTAAAACAAAAGTAATAATAATATTAAACATTGTAATGTTATTAATTTTCATTGTTTTAATAGTCAATCTAATACACATATGCTGTACTTTTAAATATATTTTACTATTTGCAGCAATAAAATTATTTATGATATATATAGCTTCATTTAAGAAACTATAACATCATTTTACTCTTCTGATAACATAACGATCTCGAACATGCCCATTACAATCATCTTTTCTCTTCTATCCATATGCAAGTAGAAAATTGAAGTTTATAATAAATAATGATAAAGTGTAACGTATTTAACAAAAATTGTATGACATTTGCATATTTATAAGAAACACATGAAATTATACATTCATTAATACAGTCCATCCTTTCAAAAAGATTGGTTCATAATTTCTATATGCACCAATTAAAATAAAACTGTTAAAATGTGTAAATTTACGTTTCCCCTTATTAACATACATCATTAATTACAAGTAATAAATGTAAAAACGTCAGCAGAAGTAAAGAAATAATTCGTGACAATTTTTGAGGTTAAGCAGTAACGATCAGTAACCTAACCTAGAAGTAGCATCTAGAAGTCATATGATGTACAAAGTTTATAAAATGATGATTTTTAAGAACTAAAGAATCGAAAAAAGAAAAGGATCGCAAAAACTAACCGACATAAATAAATAAATGCAAACACGGCGAAACTACCATACGAAGAAGACTAACTAATTTACCTTCTTGATACAATACGTACGTTTTAGAATACACCGAATAATTACACAATTGGAAAAGTTAACCTTTTGTTTAAAAAAAATAAAGATAAAATGAATCGATTTTTTTTTTTACAAATGCATTTAGAATTCGGAATGGAAGCGGAAAACCTTACTTCGTCTTATCTACTAATCCCCCAATTCCTTTCTTATTTCGAATAATTGTTTAAAATATATACGTTATATTTATGTGTTGGAATTAGATATAAAAGTTTGAACTCACCAGGTATTTTTCATTGTCACGCACTTGGCCGAGTACTGTCAAACACTTGCGAAAAAGTACAAAGCACGAGTGTAGAAGTGTTGAACAATGTCGTTGAACTGTCAATATTCGTATTGTCTTTGAAAAATGCCGATTTGTTTCTTCTCGTCGATGAAATCACTAAATTCCCTTCGTTTGTTCTTGCTTAAAATCCTTCATTCTAAAGGCCGTGCTTGACACCTTTTCATTTGGTAATCAACAGTGTGGCCGCGATAATGGAAAAATAAACAAATCGTGAGCATGAAATCAAATATTAACTGCGTGTGATAAAATTCGTATCTGTAAACAGCACTGAAGAACCTTCGTAAATGTAAGCTCGACGTATGATTCCCACGCCCCTGAAGTACCGACCGTATTTCACACGTGGACACTTGTATCTTTTCGTGAATACGAGCGGTTAAAATGTCGGACTCCCACGCCACCACCTTCAACAATTACACGTAACGGTTAACACTGTACCAATGACACTACGTGCACAATACACCACAGCACAATTATTTCAAGTTATCACCGGCGTAGGAGAACACCGAAAGAACGAGAAATATCACGGGTATCACAATTAATCCGTCCATTTGTCCACCTAGTCACCTGTTACGAGTTTAGCAGGCTGACCCTCTTTCCGTTGAAATTTTTGATTTACTTTTTGTTAGACGAGTACCATCGAGGCACTGTACACTCGTGGCACATGATCGAACGGATTCACGGTTCGACTGAAAAAAGAATAACGCGTTCTGGATCGAGTAATAGAACACCGCGTAATAAAACGCGCAAGCACGAGGAAAGACGAAAAATGTCAATGGCTACCGTTTGTTTTCTGTCATTCGTTCATTCGCTTGATCGTTCATGTACGAATACATTGAATCGGGTTTAATCGGGTCAAATCGGCTGAATTCAGGTTATGGCCATCGGGGAGTCGAGCATGCTTTGCATGACGCGGTCCAACGACAGGTATATCACGTGGTTCGTCGCGTCCTTTCTCAGTTGCAACGTCACTGATACAGTCCTTTTCAATTGACTCGTTCGAATTGTACACCGGGGTCAGTGTTCAGAGCTTGTCGGCGACTTTTCGCCCTGTGAATAGGCGCTTCAACGTGTCTGATTATTGGTGCGATCGAGTACGTACACTAGTAGACATGCTGCATATACCATATCGTGTTCTGGCGCCGTCGGCGCTGCTGCTGCGGACGGAGAAGGCCGGAGTAATAAAACTGGCTAACACCCCCGCGGAAGCACTGCAATGAACTCGCCCGGTTCGAAGGGTCAAAAGCACCGCGGCAAAATAATAACAGAACGCAGCCGCCGCCACCACCGTCGTCGTTGCCACCGCCGTCGTCGTCGTTGTATGGGCTGGGGGGTCAGCAGCGTCGCCGCCGTTACCGCCGTCACGAGCAACCTTCTTAAAACAAGCTGTTGTCGTTGTTTCTGCCGTTGCCGCCGCCGCCGCGAGAAAAACGGCGCGACGCCCCGACGCGGCGGAAAGTTGTCAAAACAGCACAACGTCGCGCGCTACTGCTGCTTCTGCCACCGTTGCTGCTGCTGCTGCTGCTGCTGCTGCTGCCGCCGCTGCTGCTGCTGCTGCTGCTGCTGCTGCTACCACTACTACTACTACTACTAATGCTGTTCCACCTTCTCCTCCTCCTCCTCCTCCTTCTCCTTCTCCTTCTCCTTTTCCTTCTACTGCTGTTGTTGTTGCTATTGCTGCTGCTCTTGCTGGTGGTTGTTCGCGGCCGCGGGTTTTGGCGGGTTTCCACGAGCGACGAGCGCGCACACCACTGGCACACACCGCGGCCGCCGTGCATTCACCTCGTCCTCACACCTTGCGCCACCGCTGTCGTTGCCGTCACTGTCGCTGTCGCCGCCACCACTATTAACGTTATTTTCGGCCTTCTCCTCAATATTATTCCTAATCTTACTGATTTTGATATGTACTTTCGACAAAATTTTATTACTTCGTGTTGCCGTGTCAGGCTTTTGCGTAGTTTTGCTCGTGCACTGCGACGAGACCAACAATCGCTTCGCCACGCTACTCCGACACACGTGAATATTACACACCTTTAAACTAACCTTACCGTCCTCGGAACAACCGATTCCTAATACCGAGTCACAAACTAACGCATACAAACTGTTCAACGTCCTTTCGTTAGATACGAGATTTGTATTCCCTAATCGCGGAGATACCGCATCACTTTCACGGGCGAACATGGAGCTCGATCCATGCCGAGTGTTTCATGAAACGTCCGCCTCTCCATTTTGTGGCGCTTCTGATCTAATCTTCCCCTCTTCCCCTTTATACTTTCTCCTTTTTCATGTGGTCTTCGACAGTTCTCAGGTTTGCCAACTCCATCTGCGATGTAATTAATATTTTTTATTTATCTCTATTCTTTCATTATCAGAAAAAACTACTTATTGTTCGATTAGTTTTCTTTTCTGACAACTCTCACATTATTATATAATACAGCTTTTCAAATTTTTAAAGACGATCAAGAACATTTCATGCCGATTATAATCAAATTTTACAGAGTACTAGGTTTCTATGTATTCAAGTTATAAGCGTGATTTTAAACGTAGATGGCCACCCGTTAAAAAACGAGGGTCAATGTTTTAACCGGTTGGTAAGTGAGCATTCATAACTGTACTTTTTTATCATAAGTAGTTGTGGCTCGGCGGTATGCGTTTTGCGTGCTATTCTTCTGAATTAGGTTCATGTCCCATAGGAACAAAATTTTTTTTTATTTTTCAAATAACTTTCAGCAAGTTATACATACACAACATATTTCTATGTCCATCGTTCACAACATTGTATTTCAATGATTGTAGACTTATACTATTGCTGGCGCGCGAACGTTAATTATGCCCTAACGATCCAACTTATAGTTTTTATATAATTTTAGAAAGAATTATGGCAGTCTCGCGTGAGCAGTCAGCTGACGTCCGTGTGCCAACAATAGTATAAATCTATCATATCTAGCATAAAACAAAACATGTCTCAAACGTAATTTTGTCATTCTTAAACGGGGGCATACTGTTAAAAGAACATTTTCAAAAATTTATTATAAGCATTGTTTAAACAAAGTAACACCAGCGAACGTATTTTCATTTTTGTCCTTGAGGTTTTTTACTTTTTTTCTTCGTTTTATCTTTTTGAGAAAAGAATGTTCAGTTTTTTATACATGAGAAATTGTGTTGTAAATTGCACGTGTGCCGTCGTTATCGTCATAACGACGATAATGACGACGAAGATGACAGGTGCACAGCGATAACGACGATGACAAAGTTGACGTTCAAAACACTTGCTTTGAATATGATTTTCACATGGACTTGACGAATTTATTCTTTTCCAATATGTTGAAGAACTTATTTCGGATGCTAGAAATATATAATTCGTTTATTTAATTAACGTATTAATAGGGGAAATGGAACGTAAAACCGAAAATCCTTTTGTTATTTGACTACTTGTGATTTACAAAGAAACAATGTAGCCCAGATAAGGAGACCTCGAGAGAAGGCCAAATCTCTGTTGAGGACTGTGATTGGCGATAGCTTATTCGTATATTCGTTCAAAGTGGCTTGCTTACCATTACTCTGGCGCCATCTTCTGTACTGCTTACTTAATAATCCCGCCAATTTAATTTTCTTTGGTTTCGCTCAAAGCAGCTGCAAATTACAATAGCAAAATATTATTAATTGTATACCATTATATTAATACATTGTTACCTTACTATATTATATTTTCAGTTTGGATTTTGTATAATTTATTACTACTTTTTTAATTAGAGGATAGCAACTCAGATGACGCCACAGAACGTCACTGCGTGTGAACATACGTACTTAAATATAAATACATATTGAGTGCTGTCATACCCGAACTTACGTTTTCTCGATATGCACTTATGTCATTTCTAGTAACGATACGATAGATGTTTCTTCAAATAATAAATAATGAATCATAAATGAGTTGTATTTACCACAATTTACGTCAGCTATTCTGAAACCAATTATGCAAAATGTAAGTTCGAGATATGACTGTACTGTACGCAATCATAATTGTATTTTTAACCAGCTTCGCCCAACTACAATAAGATCACGCCAACGCATAGATGAACTTGGAAAAAAGGAAGAAAATACGAATTTTTTATCCTGGGGTTTATCAAAGAATTCGTCAGTAGGGCTACCTGGTGGATCCTACTTTCAACGTCGGAGTACTCAATAGTCAAAAACACCCTGTATACTAATGAATTGTAAATGAGAAGTGACGAATTCTAACATATTTTGTCTCTTTTTCTTTATTTAAACGTTCTGTCATTTCTGCAATACGTGATTCGTGACTTTATATTCTTTTTGGACTAATTATATTTTTTATTTGTTTAGTTACCTATTTTTTCAATTTTCTTTCATCTCTCCAACACCTGTTACTCTCTGTATCAAAGAGTTTATCTTGTGAATAAATAAATAAATAAATTTGTGGGTAGGGAAAGTAAGAAGTTGCCCTCTAGTGTAGGGTATAGAAACAAGGAAATGTTCTAGCATTATTTACATAGTTTGTTTGGTGCTGAATGAACAATAAACAATGAACAAATACCTCATCCCCGAAAAAAAATAATAAAACATATAATAAATTATGTTGTATTTATTATAATTCTCCATATTGGCCTTCTCACAATTGTTTATAATCCCAAACCCCAATGACAAACGAAACCAAGCGTTAACCCTTAAAAATTAAACAATTTACAATATAATGTACAAAATGACAAATAAAGAGATGAGAAAGTCTCTTTGTCTATCCAGTAAAAAATCGAATTCTTGCAGCTCGCTTAGCATGGTTCATACTATAGTCCTCTGTAGCAAAAGCTTAAATTCTTAAAACGCATAAGCGTTCCTATCAAATACCCTGCAAAACGCGATAAAATTCTACTAACGATGAAAAGGTCAACGATAAAGATACTAAAAAATTGTTAGAACTACCTTGTAGAAATTTTATTAATTTTATATCTGCTCGAGCATAGTATTTTACTTTATCGATCCTATCGCAATCATACTATTTTGTTTACAGAAAGATTGTGAACTTAAACGTAATATAATTGTGATTTTGTTTAGAATATTTAATTTAAAATAAGATAAAAATATTCACCCGTATGAAATTATTGTATCCGATAACAACGGAAGAGAATTTTTGTTCTATACATTTTCGCATGAAATATTAATAATGACAGAACCCATTAAAACAACAGAAAAATCGAAGAAAATTAGTGCGATAAATAAAGAAACAGTTCATCAAATTTGTTCTGGCCAGGTGAGAGGATTAACCTTTTAACACTATATCTTAAAACAATAATTTCATGTGTTTAATGACTATAAGACGTTTTCCAGGTGGTTCTTGATCTTGCAACTGCTATAAAAGAATTGGTAGAGAATAGTTTAGATAGCGGTGCTACATTAATTGATATTAAGCTCAAAGACTATGGCAAAACCTATATCAGTGTCAGTGATAATGGTAGCGGTGTTTTAGAACAAGATTTTGAAGGATTAGGTACATTATATTTAAGAGTATAAAAATCCACATTAATTTTATTGTAAAATATATAAATTAATTATATTGAGTATTATTCCATTTAAATAATAATAAGATAATTGCTGTATTTAAAAAGAACATTTTAGAAAAAAATAAATATTTAAGTACAATATCTAAGTATACTCTTTTGTTTATCAATTAGGGTTGAAGCATCATACATCTAAACTTAGAGAATTCTCAGATTTAACAGAAGTTAACACCTTTGGATTTCGTGGAGAAGCTCTTAGTTCCCTCTGTTCTTTGGCCGAAGTAAATATTATTACAAGACATTCAACCAGTGAACATGGTTTCAAATTAGAATTTGATCATAATGGTATACTGAAAAAAAAGGAAGCATGCGCAAGAGAAAAGGGAACAACTATACATATTAAAGACATTTTTAAGTGCCTTCCAGTAAGGGCAAAAGAATTTTACAAAAATATAAAAAAGGAATATACTCGTGCTATTCAAGTTCTATATTGTTATTGTTTGGTTTCTACCGATACAAAAATAACGTGTTCTAATTCAGTGTCGGGTAAACCTCCTAATCTTGTAGTTAACACTACAAGTTCCAGTAATATTTTGAATAATATTAATACAATATTTGGTAAAAAGTCTTCTAATGGACTAGTTATACTTGAATTGCTACCTCCTGATGAAGCAATGTTAAAAGAATACAACTTACCAAGTAATATAGTTATGGATTTTGAATGGGATTGTTATATTAGTAGTTGTGATCATAATGTTGGACGTTCTACTCCTGACAGACAATTTTTTTATGTAAATAGTCGACCATGTGATCTCACAAAAGTTAATAAATTAATAAACCACACGTATCATAAATATAATAACAAACAATATCCGTTCGTCTTCCTAAATTTAAAATTGAACAAACAATCGACCGATATTAATGTAACTCCAGATAAGAGAACTATTTTCTGTACACAAGAACGTTTAATATTAGCAACCCTAAAATTTAATTTAATAACAAAATGGGACAAATTACAAGGAAATTTAACAGCCACACCTGTAATTGAATTAAACTTTGGAGTGAAAAGAACAATTTCTCCTACAAATGATCATCCAGCAAAGAGATTGCAGACTTTACATACAGTATCAAGTACAGGACACGTAGAAAAAAAGAATATACAATACGACGACGATAATATACAAAGTGATACAATAAATCAGATAAAAATATTAGACAGCGTAGAAATGCCAATTAGTATTTTAACGATAAAACAAAAACTTCAAGAAAGACAGAATATATCAAAACAAGCGATTACGCGTACAAAAATAAAGTATAAAGCACAAATAGATTCGAATCAAAATTCTAAAGCCGAAAACGAATTGAAACGAGAATTAACGAAAGAATCATTTATCAAGGTGGTATTATGTTTTGTACATAATATTATAAATAACTGCATTGCCATTAAAAGAGTAAATTAATTCATTGCAGATGGAGATCATAGGTCAATTCAACCTTGGTTTTATAATAGCTCGCTTAGAAGAAGATCTATTTATTATTGATCAACATGCTACAGACGAAAAATTTAATTACGAAAAACTTAATAATGAAATACAGTTAAAAACTCAGAAATTAATTATTCCTAAGTCTTTAAATTTATCTTCGTTAAATGAAACAATACTAATTGAACATCAGAAAATATTTGAAGACAATGGTTTTTCTTTTAAAATCGATGCTGAAGGTAAACTTAATAAATTCAAAATTACTTGAACTACTAATTTTTCTTCTAAAAGAAACTTGTCGAGATAGAAATAACATATTATAATTTTGAATACTTTATACTCTAGCCGAAACTGGACATCGCGTCGAGTTAATAGGTATACCAGTTAGTGGATATTGGCAGTTTGGACAAGAAGATATAGAAGAACTAATTTTTCTTATTAGAGAAGGTGGTATGGAAAATAAAGAAAATCATATATATCGTCCAAGTCGAGTAAGTCAAATGTTAGCGTCAAGAGCTTGTCGCGCTGCCGTTAAGATCGGCACATTTCTTAACAATAATGAAATGCAAAAATTAGTTATGCAAATGGCACAAATGGAAAGTCCTTGGAATTGTCCCCATGGCAGACCAACTATAAGACATCTATTATCGTTACATCTTACTTGCAAATAAACTACACACTTGTATTTTACATTTTGTATATTAAATAAAATAGTATTTATCAGCCGATTGCAGCGGGAAAAAATAAATTACAAATTACACGGGAAAAGTAGACTTTTAACGAATTTCATCATTCGAGAATGGTGGAAGAAGGTAAAAAATGTTTTAAAAGTGTAAAGATTCTTATAAACATTGTATTATTAAATGGTTAAATTTATTATACACTAATTGTACGGAATATATTAAATCCCGAATGTGCTGTCGATATTACAACGCCCGGACATTGAGGATGCCAATGCAATTCCTTAATATCTGTTTGACCTTGATGTATAAATAACAATTGCGGGGGTAATTCTTTTAGCTCATTATTTTCCATCTCCTCCGACTGATCGGTTTCCACCGACAAGTCCCATTGAGCAATTTGTTCGTCAGCCCCGCCGGAAGCGAAAACTGTACCTTCCTGAGGATTCCATTCTATTGTTGTAACAGGTGCAGTGTGTTGCTTAAACACGGCTAATGGACTCGAACCATTAGGGCCAAACTGACGTAAATCCCATACACAAATCAAACCATCATCACCACCAGATACAAGAAATTGATTCTCTTTACGATTCCATGAAATTACATTAATGTCAGCAGTATGTGCTCCGACTGCTGTCAACATACAGGCAGATTGTGGGCTTGCCCTTGTATCCCAAATTTTAATGCTATCAAAATTACATTTCCGTTATAAAAAAATAATGCGTGTTAAATTACTGTATCTTTTACAAGGGGAAGACTCCAACTGTGGAGTAATTAAATAATTAAATTTACGTACCCCTTTATCTACTATAAGTACATGGTTCAGAAGTTGCGTAAATCGCAGATCTTAAGATCAAGGTTTTATTATGTGCTCGTAATATATAAAATTTTATTTAACGAGAATCGATTCCAGGACTTACGATATTATTAACTTACGAAAGATCGATACAATCGAAGTCGGGCAGCGGGAGTCCTTCCCTTGTTAGTTATGTTTAATATCTATTTTCTATTTTTTATTCTGTTGGAATTAACGAAAATTATTTATTAACACAACTAGTACCTTTTATCGACGGAACACGAAGCCAGTACATGTTTTTCATTAGGGGACCATTGAAGATCTTCGACGCTGTGTGGAGAATGTGAATTATACGGTCTTTGATCCACGTGCCATGTTGCACAACCATTATTATCGCCGATGTGCCATATATGGATGTTGCCTTTGCAGTCGCCAGAAGCTAGAGTACCTAATTCTGTTGAACACCAATCAAGACTGTATCCTTCCGAAAGATGTCCTTTGAAGGTAAATAATGGTTTAACGCCTCCATCGCTTTTTTCGCATTTTTTACGATATGCCCGAAGTAGCTCTTCGTTGTCAAGTACTCTTAATTGTTCTTCTAAATTCCAAATATGTACACGGCCTAATTCACTCCAACTTGCAGCTAAAGGAGTTTCGTCAATTTTTGTATATCTGATGAAACATACGAATGTATTTCAATTAAACCCTTCGATTAAATATAAATGCTGAAAACATGACTTAGGAGAAGTATACAAGTATTTATATACTTACTTTACTCTATTAACACATCCTTGGTGTTTTATCGGTGCGACAGTCATTACTGGAGTACTTTCATTACCTTCGCTATCCAAATCATCGTCGTCAGATTCATCTTCAGAATCGTCTTTTGTACCATGAAGATTTTTCATTTTCATAACAAGAAGATTATTGACATGTGCCTTTGCAGCTTGAGTTCCAGCAACAAGGTACATGCTCAAAGGATAATCTTCTCTATTATTACCCTGGTTGTCTAAAATTACATCAAAACTAAGACAAGGTGCACCAGATTGTGCATGATGTAACATTCTATATGCTGTTTTGTCGACTATAAGTTCTTCCCAAGTCTCTAATGGCTTTCCAGGAAGATACACTTCGGATTCATTATTTTGATCCTCTTTATCTTCAGTCTCGTCGTCATTCACAGAATCTTCTTCGTCGCTGTCACTGCTACTTTCATCCATATCTTCGTCAACAACTTCATCCACTGGTTCATATTCCATTTCTTTATAGAAAACAGTCATCTTAATAATGATACATTTGTAATTAAAAGTAAGAAAAGTTTCAGTGGTAAAAAATATACGATGTAATTATTTTGGTAACCTAACCTTACATATCGCGTGACGATTAAAAATTAACGAAAAATAAACATTTTATAAAGTACACGTAAAATAACATTTAGATATGAAACACTGTTTAACAAAATTAATAACTTTATTGCTATCGCAAAAAATGTTTTAAAAATTACCTTTCAACCAATGTCTCGAACACGTGGATACAATACTTGAATTATACGCACACTTAAAAGGAGATACACCGCTAACGCTACCATTCTACTGAAACTTTTACCACGATTGTTTTCATTGTATTTTATTGGCAACTTTTTGTGCGAAATCAAATCATTTCAATTTGAAACAATACACGTTAATAACAATGATAAAAAAAGAAATTACAATAATAATTAACTAATGACATTCGAGGAGCCATAGAAAATTTAAATACATAATTACAAAAAATGAAGCCTACAAAATTCATGGTGTACCCACATATCTATATTTCATTTTACATTAAATAATATTCGTACTAATTTGTAATTATTATGGTTTATAAAGAGAAAATTCTTGCCTTCCTGAAATGTATATTTTAAACAATCCCTACAGCAATTCTTTAATCAATTCAGTCTGTAAACCACATACTGATTTGTAGTATGCAAAAAGTTATAATGATTACAGAAACAAATACAAAGCAGTATTACATACCATCAAAAACCTTGTTCAAAAGAAACAAACTCATGAGGTATAGATATGTTTCATTATGACATTTGTAACATTCTTTGAGTATATGCAAACAACGTGAGGTAATCTAATTCTGGAATATTTTTGCATGAAATACCATCCACTTAACGTATGAAAATTATGTACTTATTTACGCGCAAAGTACGAGCATTATTTGTTTCCCCGACAAAGTTATGATAAAAATGAGCTGGAAAAACTGCTCCTTCATGGACCAGTTTATTAAATAATTTATACAAATGTAATTATGATAATAGCGATGACAATGGCAAAGATAATGATAGCAATTGTGATAATAGTAATAACAGTGTCAGTAGTAATAATAGTAGTAGTAATAGTAGAGTAGCAATATTAATGGCAATAGTAATAGTAGTAATAATTGTGTAATAGTAGTAGTAGCGTAGTAACAAGATCCGTAGCAATTTTGCTACTAATAACAGAACAAGGAAACAAAAATAGAGAAAAGGAGAAGATACATGCAGTGTCCTTTTACATATAAAATACAATTGTAGTGGTTGCTATAACCATATAAAAGGAAAGGAGCAGCAACAAATATTTAACATTTGATGGCAACTGTTCACGCAAATGGATGGTATTTAATATTAGCTGTGTTTGTTAAGATGAGGATTGTTACTAGAATTACTCATTAACTGAATAGATGTTACAGTGGTATGCGAATGGTGAGGTGGTGAGATATTAGGATTATGTCGTGGATTAGTATTGTAGAGGCTGTGTATATAAGAACGCTGGACGGGTTTGTGCTGAGCAAGCTGAAGCAAGGCCTCTGATATAGAGAACCATTTTCGCTTTCGACCGATATTCCGTGAATCTTCCCATTCTGGTAGCTCTTCGGTTACCCGCATAACCCACACTTGTGTTCTATGTTTGTGTTCTACGTTCTATAAAAAAAATTATGTTTACAACCTTTATTGCTCGTCGATGCTATGTTTTATTAAATATATCCGTTACGCGGTTACCTCAAATATACCAAGACAACGGCCCAATTGTCCTAAAACACCAGCTTCCTCTCTGACTTCTCGTAACGCGGTTACAGCAGGTTCTTCTTCTGGCTCGACGCCTCCACCGGGTACTATCCAACTATCTGGTCTTCTACTGGATGTAACTAAAAGTACCTGTAAATAACACAATTTATTTTTAATTCGTGTATCGAAGAAAAAGTAGGAACTGAAATCAGAATGAAAATACTACGATAATCGAGAAAAAAATACTACCCTCCATCTGCTGACTTACCTCATCTTCAAGATCGTTTTTGACGCAGATACATGCAGCTCTACGTCTATAGCCCTCCGAATCATAAATACGAATTGAATTTGGTTTCTCTTTGACCATGTTCGATTATAAAAATTACGAAATTATGTCACAAATTCATATTTGTCAGACGGCCAGATAGGCCAGTCTGTACGCCCGCATTGTTTTAACGTTATTTGGAGCCGACATGTCATTGACATAGAATTAACCCGCAGGCTCTTACTGCTCACATAATTAATATCAGAGCTCTATTTCTCGTCCAAGAAAAAGGACGGTACTTTGCTTAAATATTGCTATATCACGATAACACCACAAATGTTGTCCTTGCAGAAATTTACTATAACCTCAAAACTTTTAAAGTATTCACTACGCGAGTAACTCCCTCTGGAATTAGAGGGTAAGATAACGTCAGAAAAACCGGTTGCAGGGGGGATTAGTAAAGAGGGAACATTTGGTATAGGCTCCTTAGCAACTGGACGGTGCGGCCATATAATTCGGCGACTCTCAACAATGTGATTTGGCGTTGCTTAATAAAAGCATATAAAGTAATTATATTGTAACATTTTAGTAATCAATAGTATTTTTATCGTCCTTTCCATCTTAACACAAAGTTTAGACAAACGAAATCACGTGTAAACGCCGTGCTGTATATATACATGTATTGAAATCTACAATTGTTAACATTATGTATAGTAATAATCTTTTAATAGATGTTTCGCCGTTGATTTGTTTGCAGTTTATCGTTAATTTTTTGTCTCTAGTCATTGTATATCAAAGGCTAATACAGCAACATTATTAATTTCCGTTATTTATTACGTTTACACAGTACGATTTACGCCGGAGTTATGGATGATATAACTTCCAACGTTAAACGTCGTGTAAACACTGTTTTACATCGCAATTGCTATATCAATTTTTGAAAAATATATAAACGGTTGCAGCTTTTATGTGAAACAGCCGTTGGTAACCAGCATTTAAGGTCTATTTATATTATCGACGAGCTGAACATGATTAGTTATAATTTCCCTAGGCTCTAGGCCATAACGTTCTATCATTATTTCTAATTATTTGCTAATACATATAAAATCTAACGATCTAATGTACTTCGATAGAATGCATAGTCATTCGGAAAAATACTAAAAGGTCCTTTTCTCTAGAAAAAAAGTTAGAGGTTAGTACTCCACTGGTAACTTTCTCTTGGAGGAAAAGAATTCGTGTTCCCCACTTCCCCAGTGTACTTTGATGTTATAACCGAGACGTAAATTGAACCGTGTAAACGTAGTTTGTAATTATAAAAATATAAGAAAACAGAGAAGCAAAGTGGAAAGTGTTTTTATTAGTTAATATATAAAAATCTTCTAATCATGTTCCTTTCTTCACGCGCAATTCGCGCGTTTTATGTGAGTTATTCGTTACTTTGTGATATCGTGTACCGTAGCTTATAATATTATTAACCTCTTTCATAATCTTATGTAATCTTGTATTTTATGTATTTATTTATTTAAAATATAATTTATAAAATTGAAAAGTTGTGAATGTTCCATAATGGACGCATCTAATTGTTTCTCTCATTCTTGTATATTTAAATAAGCACATATCGAGAAGTTATGACACTAAATGTCAAATAGTTTAGTATTATATCAGACAGTAACTAAAAGGTCAGTTGTCTATTTCTATCTACAAGATGTTGTAGTAGAATAATTTAAACTATCTGGTATTGTGTCTTTTAAATGTTACAAATTAAATAATAATATGTAAATTGTATTGTGTTGCGTTTCATAAAAAGATATACATGCCATACACAGGGAAAGAAATTTAATGTTTTACAATGGCATCTTTCAAGCATTATGTTTTTTATAGTTTAATTAATACAATATAGAGCGTGTCTATTCAGAGTATATTATAAGTTATTAAATAATTTTTCTTAAATTGAATTTTGGAAATTTAAGTTTAAGTTACAATATTCCATTTTTATGCAGCAGAACTGTAAAAATGTTAGAGCACTACAGACTACAACCGTTCGCACATCGGATCAGTTATTTACTGTACGTACTCCTATATATAATGTGTATTATGTACGCTCTCATATATGATACATATCATGTATACGAAATTTTTACATTAACTTTTAATTTTAGCATAGAGACAGCGAAGTTGATAACCCAAAAATACCTTTTGAGTTCAACGAGGCGAACAAAAAGCGTATCGAAGCACTTCTGAAAATTTATCCAGAAGGGCACAAGCGTGGTGCGATGATACCTTTGTTAGATTTAGCTCAACGTCAACACGGATGGCTGCCCATTTCTGCCATGCACAAAGTAGCAGAACTATTAGGTGTATCAAATATGAGGGTGTACGAAGTAGCTACATTTTATACCATGTTTAATAGACGACCGATGGGAAAATATCATATACAAATCTGCACTTGTACTCCATGTTGGTTGCGAGATTCCGATTCCATCGTAGATGCTGTAACTAAAGCTACAAATTGTAAAATTGGAGAAATGTCGGAAGATAAGCTGTTTACAGTTTCCGAAGTAGAGTGTCTTGGCGCGTGTGCTAATGCACCAATGTTTCAAGTGAACGACGATTATTATGTAAGTGTAATACTTAAAAATTTAATATTTTTCACACGTACGTCACTTGGAATGCACGGCCATGAAGGTGTTGAGAAAAGCAAATTAGTATTCGTGTGTGATATTTATTGTAGGAAGACTTGACTTCTGAAAGCGCAACTGCTATAATAAATGCATTAAAGAAGGGCGAAAGACCACCGCCAGGTCCACAAAATTCACCTAGATTTGCTGCAGATCCAGCAGGCGGATTAACATCATTGACATCCCCGCCGCCAGAACCCGGATTTGGCGTTAGATCCGATTTGTAATTTTACCTGTACAGAGTTAGTGTATTGTAGAATCTGTAAGTCATCCAGCAAATAATTAAGCATTTAAATAGACTATGCAGCGACAATGAAACAGCAAGATTTAATATATCGTTCCTTAGATATAGTTTCGTAATACATTATTTATCTTTATTTTACTTTGTATAATCTAATAAATTATTCTTTGTTAGCTGAAATATATGCATAATTATAAACGTAATAATAGAAATTGATGGAATGTATTATAGGCGGAACATGCAGTACTTTGAAAAATAAAAGACGACCGACGCATGGAAATGCCGATCAAAGGCGCGGCTAGAGTCATTTCTCATCGAGCATGCTGTCGAGACGTTGAAAATATTGTGTGAGATAATAAATTTATTTTAATTTTCATTTATACGGAATAAGACGAAAATCAAGCATACCAATTTGTTGATCGAGGCTTCGTTAAACAGTTATTAAGGTTTAAAGTTCGGCCTGTAGAACGGCAATCTATGAACAGGTGCTGGTGGTTCTCACTCAGAAGTAGCGAGTGAGAACCACTGTCGCAGGCACGCAGCTGTTCACAAATTGCCGTTCTACAGGCGGAACTTTAAACGATAATAACTTTTTAACGAAGCCACAATCAACAATTGTTTTTGTCTTGATTTTCGTCTTATTTTGCCCTTTAAAATCTTTCATTAAAATTTTTCCCAGGGGTGGCCGAACACCCTGCGTATACCAGAGTCGGGCAAATCTTATTCGTGAATATGAGCACAAATTTTAAATTGATTCGTAAACTAATTTCTACGTACGTCTCATTTATTTAAAGAATATTTTAAAGCAATATTTGGATAAACAAAGTCACGTTACTCGTTATTCGAGAATAAAATTTGCCTAACTCTGATGGATTCTGTTATTTGGAGAAGAAAAATTTCTTGATTAAGAAATAAATATTATTTCCTCGAATAAGAAGTAGTTCGTTATTGATCGGACGAAGAACGAAATATCAGTCGGGGGAAATGTATCTTCTTTATGCATTGTATTTATTATTCATACAACTAATCACATTTATTACACCACAATACACAACGATACACTTAATAATTTAATCGAATCTAAATCGTAATCGTGGTACAATAGTAATCGATTAATAATGTGGAGGTATAAATAGCACACTTACTGTGACATCGTGTACACTACGATATACAGCTTGGCCAAGAATTTTTCGTAAAATCTTGCACCTGCGAAGGTATTTCTTTCATCTAGAATGTTGTCGCGCGATAAATGGTTCAAAATAAACGATACAGTTTTGGTTTTCGTGAACGTGTACAGGAGAACTAAACTAGGATTGTTTTACTTTTACGCTGTGACTACTTTCTAACTTTTATGCGATACCAAAACATCGTTAAGTTTCACCTATTAATCTTTTGCGATCCGACGTACGGTTACGTATGGACGTTAATCGATTTCTTGCGTTTTTCATTCGATCCTCGTGGAAAAGGAAAATCGTTATTTCCAATATGGCATTTTTTTGTTTTTACATGGACGAGAGTTGATCGTTTGATTAAAATTAGAAATAAATGGTTCGGAGTGCAAAAAGTGAACTTTCGCGCGTCGTTATAATCGCTAAGATCTTTTATAAAAAGACTGGAAGATACGTTCTAGTAGAAATTATTAATCGAAGCGACAAAATGAAATCTGAACACGCGTTTCTGTGATGCTATAAAAAATTCCGTCGACACGATCGATCGTATCGATCAAATCGAACTTTCACGTAATCCGTCGCGTTTCACGTTTCTCTCTAACGTTCGAATATACGGACTAATTTTGCGAATTACTCGATATATTCTTTACTTACACTAGTGCTAGCTTTACGTTCGTACATTTTATACACGTAATCATAGCGTAGGCGACGGAGACGAGCAACGTTTCGTTAAAACAATCAGACGATGATAAGAATTAAAGCGCAATTCTTTTACAAAAAGGATCCCTCGCCATTGGTGTCGAACGGTGGACATGGATTCGAGTGTGCTCGTTAGAAAGCCTAATTTATTTATACGCCGTTTCGGATTCGATTCACAGGATAATCGCGTTAGGGGTTTTTAGTAACCCTTCGAGTACGACGAGTATAAAATCCATCCTGTCGGCGACTCAAAATCGAAGTAACACGCCATCTTGTTTATTCGTAGCGTTAAATAAGTACCATTACATACGTGCAACTTTAAATTTTATTTTTATTGCAATACCTGTCTCTTTTCGTCGCTCCAAAAATCAGTGAAATTTAAACAAGCTTGAATAGCGTCGCGTAAGATCGAAAGTTGCGTTGTACCCGAGGGGTTGATGCGATTTCCTGTTACATTATCCCTAAAAAGCACACTTTGAGAACGCGTTACGGAAGTTCGTGAGTCTTTTCTTCGTTTTTTTCTTTTTTCTCACAGTCGAAAAAGAGGAAAGACGTACGAATATGTCCACGTGGCGTAAGATTCGGTGCCAGCGTTCCTCGTTACGTACGGATTCCTACACGCAACTTCGCCATCGCGATCGTTCGATACTTGTTAACATTGTAAGTACATAGATACATCGTTGATTACGGTACACAAAAGAGTATTTAATTACTGTCCTTTCGAGAAGTCACGGATCATCGCTATCGCGAACGAGGATACAATTTCGTGGTTCTTTTGGGGGCGAAGGGGAGTTACAACGAATTCTCTGTTTCGATCGCTCGAGATCACTTCGATTTATAAAATGTCGAGTACCCTTATAAATTATCCTGTCTTTTCGTTTGCCTCGTTCGACAGATTTTTGTTTAAAAAAAAAAGAAAACGTTCGACTGGATTTTTCGCAGGGCGGACAAATTCGTGTAGCCATGCTTTCGAAACTCAACGAATTTTTGCAATCATTTTTATACGTTACATTCTTCGACTAATTCTTTTTTTTTATTTTTGCACGAACGTTAAAAAATCGCACGAGCCACCTTTCTATGATACATGTTTCACCCTTTCAAGGGCGTTTATAAGTATACAATTATATCGAGTAAACTAAAATTCGCCGATAGAAAATTTGTTTAACGCCATTTGACGATTTTTCTTTGTATTATTTATATGAATGTTGACGACATTTCGAAAAATGGAGGCTACACGATATAAACGTCCGTTACAATTAGGAACTCGCATTTCAAGGACGACAAGTATCAGCAATTATTTATTTCATTCGTCGTAATTGCATACGTAAGTCTCGTTAGAGTAGGTTGCATTCGATAACAACATCGTCTATTTCGTTTGTAGAATTTCCACGATCAGGGCATTTTTATTGTCCAAGTATACACGGATGGTTCGTGAGAAAAAACAACCCCTAATATTCGGAAGAACTGTTTGCGGTCGAGATCGGGAAAGAGATCGTTTCGTTTCCGATCCGACGTTGCTTTCGAAATCTCGTGACAAGTCGCAAAAACAAGAAACAAAAAAAAAAAATATACGTCAAGGAAACGAATATCGTTGTCCATTATCTATCGTTAAGAGTCGTGACGTCGATAATGGAAACGATAATTATCGTAATTTCAATTATGATGGCAATCACGATAATTTTTTCTTGCGACGCGTAGCGATCGATGATTCTTATTTTTTTTTTTTTACGAATGATATTTCGACACATTCCGGGCTTAGCCTCTATTTCTCTTCGATAACTACTACTTCTATTGCTAATACCACTACTACCGATAATAATACTACTAATAATAATACTAAGTCGAAAGAAATCTTAATAATTTATACATATAGGAAATGTACAAGAAAATCTACACTCAACGTTCGCGTACATCTTTATAATTGTGATCGATTCGCGATAACCGAATGAGAGGAGAATAAATAAATAAAAAAACAAGAAGAAGTCTGTACGCTGTGAGAAAGATGGGGAAGTCTGAGGGCAGGGGAAAGATCGTACCATTCGAAAACATTGTAAATCTTTGTTGTTCCAATCAATGGTACAGAGTTTGCAACGAGAGAGACGAAACGTTTAAAAATTCGCAAGGAACAATTTTGCAAAACTAAATTCGATGCACTCGATACAACGAAATTGCTATATTCGTGGAAAGAATAACGTATGCCTCCATTCACTTTGTTAACTGTATATCGAATTAAAAACTAATGAATATTATACGCGATAAAAACTCGTTTGTGCCGACTACTTGAATTATAAATTACGCGTTCACCTATTGGAACGAGGGTGTACGATTATTGCAAAATAACGGTGCAACAAAATGAACATGTTCGCGGAAATTAATACGTATAAATATATTAATTGTAGCGCTATCGAGTTCCGCGTGATTTTTTAAATAATTTCGCGAGTCGTGCAAAGCAAGTTTTTATCGCATCTATACAGTCTGTTGAGCGTAAATATATTTGCAATTTTATCTGCAATAACACGTTGTCGATTAACATAAAAGCGGAGTTTTTCTTTTTTCTTTTAGTTCCGTGATCTTTCCGTTCGTTTGTTTAACGAATTAAAGCTTCGCGTTTGAATCGAAAATTAATAGAATAAATTTTTGTTGTTCTGAGCGCGTAGCATTCTGTACTCGTTGAATTCACAAGGTACCATTTGGTAACAAACTATCAAAAATCACGTATGTATTTGTACGAAAACGGTAATTACAACTGTAGTTCGCTATCCAATACCGCACATTCGATTCGTGATCGGTACATTTACTGGAACACGTCCTCTTTAATTTTCTCTTTTTACGTTTCGAACGAAGAATTTAAGGATTCCTTTCATAAATCTTTCTTAAAGTTGTTCTTTCTTTATACAATTAAACGAAATCGCCGTGTTCTTTTGGTTTGCGTTACATCAACGAATAAAAAGGGGTATAAATTCGTAGGAAATATATAATTTATATCGGTATAAATTCTAAGTTCAATTTAGCGCGAGACATTGCATTTCTGGTTCGATGAAATGCACGTGGGAAATCTGTTTGTCGGTGAATACGAATGGAACATTTTTCAAGTCAATTTTATTATGTAATATGACGCGTATAACGTGGATCCTGACTCTACGTAAGTGGAATCAGAGCATAACTCAACGATATATTTATTGTAAACTCGTTTCAGAAATGGCTCACGAAAGTATACGAACTCTGACGACCGAGGATTCCCGAAGATCACGGATCGTAAACATTAGTCAGTTCGATGGTAGTCGGTCCAAGGGCAACAGCGTTCAAAGTCTCGCAATTTTGCAAGAGAATCGGTAGTGAAGTAGTATCGGAAAAATCTACTGCTTATTATATCGCGAATAAAAATTATCTTATCGTCAAGAATACTTCCGAATCACAATTGGGCATCGATGGTAGCTGAAGGATGTTCTCGTGCACCATCTATTAGCAAGACGTAAAAATGTAATACAGAAGGGACCATAAAAGAAAATGGCGTCTAGTGGACAAAAAAAATATTACAGTAAAGTGTAGAAAACGGTGTATTAAAATTGTTGGTTCAAACAATAGCGTCGAAAATAGTAAAATATGGCGATCGATGGATGTGTAAATGTTAGTTTTAAGTTAGTCTTGGACTTAATTTAAATACGTAACTATCAAGTGTTTAAATATTTTCGAGAGCCACGTATCGTTTAATTATTTTCCAATTATTACTTCAAAGTCTCAGGACCCGTTCGTTATATCAAACGATTCAATTGAACGTATGTATACATTTCGTTAATTGATCATAGTTACGAGTTCTCGCTAGCATTTCACCGGGCAATGCGGTTTTGTTACTTATCGTTAATCTTAGGACGTCGTTGAGTATTTCGTGCGAAAAAGTAGGTACGCGAAAATACATACAGCTATTGGCAGTTTGAAAAATGAACGTTGTACCTTTCTACAAATACGAGCAAAGGTTGGACTTTTGTTCCTCGATCTCTCGTTTCTGTCCTCTTCCTTTTCTCTCTCTCTCTCTCTCTCTCTCTCTCTCTCTCTCTCTTTCTCTCTCGCTTTCTCTCTCTTTCTCTCTCTCTCTCTCTCACACTCTCACTCTTAATCTCCCCTCTTTTTCTCCGTCTATTTTCCTTGGTACGACGCGAATTAGTTCAATGACACGATCTTGCCCTTCGCTGGAAGCGTCGCATTCGGCGATGCCACTCGTCGCGCCACTCGATAACAATTGACCTCTGCGTCACTGTCAGTCCACCTTGACCTCCGCCATCGCTCTCTTGGCCAAGAATCAAATACGACCTGGAAATTTCAACGGTTATCTTTAGTTGCACCCCTGCCTACCATCGTTTCGCCATTTACTCCCGATTTATCGACCCTTCGACCGCAGAAAGTCAAATTACAAACATTCCATATAATATTTTGATCAATAACGCAAACTTAGACGTCAAAACGTGACTTAAAATGCAAAAGAAATTCTTTCACATCCAATATTTATTTGCACGAACGTCATTCGATCAACGTACATTTTTTTAGATAGATATTTTCTAGGTACAGGTCATGGATATTTAGGGAAAGTTAAAATTGTCCAGCTTTATTTCGTGTCGTGAATATTTTTTTAATTTTCTGTTTTCCGAGAATTCTAGTGATGAGGTCGATGATATCTTCTCCACACAGTGATAAAAAATAATACTGTTCGGACCTCGTCTCTATTTCTGTTGTTACGTTTCGATCCTTTGTATCGTGATTTCATGTGCGAAGATGTACTTGAAATTTGTTTAAATTACAGAACGAAATTTCCTAATTAAACTAGCGTTATTTATAATTTTACAAGCATCGGGGTTCCTCTATCGTGACCACAATGTCAGTCTATTATTATTCTTAAAGAATATACATGTGTAGGAGATTTGTATCGAATATTTGTGCCACGTTGTAGTTTTGTTCAATGTTAATTTATGTGCAAAAGGGTTGAAAGTGTTTTGTTGAAGAAAGAAGGGGTTACTAGGGACAACGAGACAACAGGGAGGGAGAAACGAGTGATTTTAATTTGTGTTGCTAATTATTAATTTGTGTGTTCCAAATTCGTTTGTTATAATTATATGATATGTACATTTGTTCCTCAAATAAATCCTCTTCGTTAAATCCTACACATGCATATAGTGAATTGTTCTGTGAAACAGAAGATGATAGTACGAAGAAACGTGTATTAATTTGTATACGAGACTTTCCTCTGTACTTTGTGTATTTAAATTAAAATTTGCCTGAAATCGAACAGTTTTCTTTTGTAAACAATTACTATTACTATTACTATTACTATTACTCACTTGTTCGGTTTGATTTTTGGGCACCTGCAGGCCAAGTCGGCCGTGTGCACGTAAAGGAACACGTCGCCGCGACGAATTCTCGAGTTCGGGGCCTTTTTGTAGATGAAGTCGACGTTTAGGGTGAAACGTATCCAATCCGAGCCGGACACGCTCGTTCCAGCCGTCGAGCCGTCGTTCTTTTTGTGTCTGTCCGTTATTTTGCCCAGAATGGCTACGAAAAAACCGTTTAAAATATTCACGCTCGCGTTCTTTAACAAATTCATAGACACACGGGACAATTTTTAAATACCTCCTACTCACCATAATCTCTTTTGCAATATTTGTTCAGGTTCAACCTCTTGGTGCTGGCTCGACACTTTCCACACTGGTCTGCAATAAAAGAAACGGTATGAAATTAAAAATTTTATTTAAATTTATTTACTCGTCAGGGTTCGACGTAATAAATTTTCATTTTTTTTCCTCAGCTCGAAAGATCAGTAACTCGTAAAAAGTTCGAGAGTCGTAACGAACGTGGGACGATCGGAATGCAGAGTTTAAAAAAATCTCATTTCGAAAATATTAGTTCGAATCGCCGGTCCATTTATAATTTTTCTTTTTTTACAAGATTCGAAGCATATTTCATACGTTTCTACGGACGGAATATTTGCTTTATCGCGATGCATTCTTTTTTTCGACCGTAATGTCGGACGTAAATTAATCTCACTCGTCGCGACAGTGTTTTCTTTGGCGGGAGTTTGCCCGGCAAAGAACGAATTTCGTAAATTTCCACGAACGCGCGGCATTTTTGTTTTTTGCTCGACATGCTCTTAAAATATTCTCAAAACGCCGTATCGCCGTGGAGAAATTTCGATATATCCGATTTCCAATTAATCCATCCTTTCGTCGAATAATAAAGCTGTTATTTAGTTTTATGTATCTATCAAAGCTGTTAGAATGAAATCGTGTTGCAAAAGGTATGTGTTTAAGTAATTTCGATCTCTCTTTTTCAGAATTTGCTGAGAAATTACTGAAAAACGTGTGGAAACGTTGTCGAACGACAGTCGACAAACATCGACCCAATTTTTGCACGGAACATTTTCGATAGTAGGCACACACAGAGAAGGAAGTTTTCGAGGGTGAAAAAAAGAGTTGTCTTTGTATGTTTCATTGCGTTTTAATGAACCCGTGGTCTGCAGGTCGATAATAGAATCCGTACAACTCACCGAATCCCCCGAACTACGAATTCAAACTGCACGCAACTAGTACACACGCTCTACTCGCAGCCTCGCTTTAGCTCGTTCGTTGGCTAACGAAATTAAACGTGATTTGAATTTCGTTTGAAATTCAATCAATGCCCCCGGTCGATTCACGGGCGCGCGTTATTCAATAAAAAATAATGAAAATTCTGCGCCTGCCACGGGGGGATGGAGGGGAGTGGGGGGTGGGAGGTGGGGCCACCGTCACGTCCGTCTATCAACGAAGCTGCCTTCCGATATTTGAAAAGTTTCAAATCCGTCCGGCGGGAAAACAAAAAAACCCGGGTACGCGTCGATAAGTTTTCTGGGCGTTGACAATTTCCCCTTCCTGTACTTGTAGCTTAAAAATCTATTTTCCTTCGAGATAGAAGAATTTGCAAAACGTATACTTAGCCATTAAATTTTACTTTTGTCCATTCCTGGATCAGTATCACTATCGATCTGTACGATCCAGTATTCCGTAATTGTTATAGTAGCATCTGTAGCGTGTAGGAGATATTTATTGTAAATTTTATTCGATGTCAATTATATGCAAAAGGGGAAAATTTAATGGGAGATTCTAGAGGGAAAAATAAGACGAAAATCAAGAATACCAATTTGTTGGTTGAGGCTTCGTTAAAAAGTTATTAACGTTTAAAGTTGTAAATTCTGAGTGAGAACCACTATCGCGCGCACGCAACTTTAAACGTTAATAACTTTTTAATAAAGCCTCGATCAACAAATTAGTATTCTTGATTTTCGTTCTATTTTGGTCTCTAGAATCCCTCGTTAAATTTTTTCTCAGGGAATGCCCTGCATATTAACAATTTGTGTCGTCGATTGATAATTCGCGGTAAAAAAATTATATTATTTGATATCGTCGCTGACCCTACAGTAGTGTTCTCAACGTCGATAAAATGGCGGACAGCGAATGCGACTACGTTCTAAAATCGCATCGACGGGTTGTATAGATCGTTAAGAGGTCGTTTGCTCCTATTATTCCTCGTATCAGTGTATTTTAAGATGCCTAGGTATTCGAAATGACCAATGGTATTCCGTACGTGTTGCTTTTTCTGTTACGACCAGGATTCTGAAATCGCATCAGCGTGGTCGAATCGCGCGCCCGTCGAACGGAAAGGTTCACGACCGATCTATTTCCCGCGGATTGATAGAGAAGCCGATAATCCAATTTGCCGTTTCGTTTCGCGTTTTGTCGTCGCGTGTGACCGTGTCTCGCGAGAGAAAGCAAACATTTGCTTGGCCGTGATTCCGCGAACGGGGTAGAAGAATTTCGTAGGCGGGTTCCGTGGAGCATGCCATCGAACCAATTAACCGAATTACGAAACGGGGAAATGCGAGTCGAAAGCGAACCAGATACGCGGCCGGCCAGCCGCCATGAATCGATCGTGATGGCAGAGACCTCAGACCATAATCCGTTTAATTCCCGACTAACGAGACGTCCTTTGTGTCGATTAACCCGCGCTAATCCGCATCAACCGAACGAGCAATAGCTTTGCCATCGAACGTATCAAAACCGTAAGGTCTGCTTTCCGATCGACCGATCTTATCGATCCGGATAGACGCGACTCGAAACTGGTTTCCGTTGCCCTGCTCGATGCGACCAACTTCGTCTCTGCATCGCAATCATCCTGAAAACCACCTAAATCCAACGCTAAAGATCACGAGTCATTGCTTATCGCGTTGAAAACAAATTTTTATTTATCAACATCTATTAAAGAAAATTAGGACGAATCGTTATTATTGTATTCAAAATTACGATAAATTAATTCTATCTAAAAATCTACGTTCCTTTATTTTATTCAAAGACCCAACGCTAGTTAATGTTCGATCGGTGTAGATGGGGCCCCGAGCGAGAACGATTCAAACGAACGCCAAAGTCGCGCGACTCGAACGAGGGAATAACAAACATGGCGGCCGCGACGATCGAAAGTTCCGTGGGTGCTACTGGAAAAGCTTCTAGTTTGCTGGTTTTCTTGGAGCCGGCTTATTCCCCGGAAGCCTTAACCAGTATCAGCTATCAGAACTCGGGTTGTGAAAGCCTCAGATATCCAAGGTATGCTTGTACGATTTCCATTACGAGTATTTACGTGCTACAGACTCTCGTCGACGAGTCTAGGCTGGAAACGGACGAGCGGTACACGATGCCGTTTCGATATCGCGGCGATTTTGTTTTTTCTTGTTTTGCAATTAAAAGACGGACATGGAAACGTCGATATTGTTCGTCTTAATTGCAAAACAAGGAAGAACATAGAATCGCTGCGGTATCGCTCGTCTGATTCCAACCTAAAGCCGTTTCTACACGTTCGGGTACTCGCTATCGGTCGTTCGCGCGCGATTGGCTACTCGTACGCCACCTTTTGGTTCGAAGAAGAACGTTTAGTCGCAATTCAGATTATGCTGTGACGTATGCAAAGAAAATTACGAATAAATTAAAGACGATGTTCGTACCAAAAAGAAATTCTCGTTTATTTAAGCGAGACGTCAACTTTCAAATTATTTTCAAATAAGTAATTATCAAATGTCCTCCGAGCAACGAAACTTTCTCGAATCGTTTTGCATTTTTCTAATATATTTTAACCTCCTTTATCGCATGCATAGAAGATGCACGCGAGGTGTACCGACGGTCGTAAAGTAACGTCTTAATTATAAAAGGGTCTCGGCGGTACAGTGCATGCCTTATGAGGCACCCTAAGTATCTTACAGCGACCGAGTGGGACTTTAATGGATGCGTGGGTGCATGCCAGCCTTTACACCGTAGAGAATCTACGGTTTTTCGTGCGACTGCCTTTTGAGACGACCCCACCCTACCAGGATAAACGGTGCTCTTAATGTAAAGTACTTTCGCGACGAAATTAAACGATTATGATCATAGTCTACCGTTTCAATGAAATATTCATTGCTATGCACCTGTCGCCGCGCCTCTTAACTTCCTTGACGTACGATTTAATTACGAGTCGTTTTTCAAACCCACGCCATTCAATTTTTCTTCGAATTTATTCGCACGTGCACGCCAAAGGGAGTAGACTTTTTTTTTTCATTCGAGACTTAATAAATTAATACGGTAAACGTGCATGTTTTAAAATTATTTTATCGTAATTTCAGTTTTCCCTCGATCGTCGGAACGAATTTATCTCCGTATTACGCGCGCAATATGATTCGTCTAGGGATTTGCGACGAACTCGCGTATGCAACCAGACAAATTTAGACGAAGTTTCGTGATATTAGAAACCGAGGCTCGACCTGGAGTAATGGAAGTAGGATCGCGGAGGGGAGGGAGGGGGGGGGGGCAGGGTGCGAGGGAGAGGGAGTCAATTAGTTTTGATTTAAATTAGCTACAGCGGCTGGTAATTAACTTTGGTTTAGGGACCGAACTGGTAAGCCTGTGCTGTAATAATGAAGATAATCATTGCTATACCGAGCATCGTGCATCGGATGGCAGAATGTTTTAAAGATTCTTTCGGTTACCCTGACGACTCCGAGTTATCTCCAAAGTTATGAAATTCTTAATTCCGTCGACGAGTATTTACTTTAATTAACTGTAATCAACTTTTGCTCGTCGTAAAGTATTAAAACTAACGAAAATCTGGAGTAAAGTTTCGACGAGTGTATTTTAGACGTTGAAACCGTGTTTTTCATATCATCAAACGTTCCCTTTGACGAAACACGCGTTCGGCTTTAATAGTCCACGAAAAACAGATCGATTGCTCATCGCGGGTACGTCGCACCGACGAAACGAAAGGTCATTTCCTTCGAAACTTTCTTCCTTCTGCGAGGGGCCGCTCGTTCGTTGCAAAAATCTATCGAATTCGCGAGTAAATAAAAAAATAAAAATAAGTAGGCGTCGTGCATGCACGGACCAAACTCGGTACTAGTAGAAAAAGAAATTAATGGTCAGACGCGACAGGGATTTCGTAAATTTCAATTATTAAAATAGTAAATTACTTTTAATAATTTTGCTTCGTTGCTCGTCATTTCTATTAATTTAGCGTTGTTCTGTATTTTTCAAAATTTCCAACGGCAAAGGACGTGGAAGCAATCGTCGTAGAATAAAATAGAAATATTAATGTAGTGTAATTAAATCAGTGAACGGAATAGTTTTTAATAGCGAAACGAAATGGATTTCCCTGGTCGGCGATTTTGTTGTTGTTTCGGCGTACGGTGTAAAGAAAGCGAGAGCGGCTTTAAAGCGCACCCATGATCGTGGAAAAGGAAGAAAACGGGAAAGAGAACGAATCGATGCGGTGTGGAAACAGTAGCAGGGGGTTTGTTTCCTGAAATGAAAGGACCCTTAGTGGGCGTTTATCCGAGCGCGTACGCTCGAGCAATAAGTTCACGCATCGGTACGGTAAGCGAACTGCAGATTAACTCGCCTTGTAAACCAGACGACACGTTTATTTCTTCTTCTTTAGTACTAATACTTCCCTCGCGCGTCGCACCTATTGTTTCTACTGTCTAGCAATCGGTGATCTCTGATTCGTTTTGTTCAAATACGCGTCGATGTCACGCTTATTAATCTCTAATAAAATTACGTCGTTAAGAGCTAATGTAGGAATATTCAGATTTCCAAATCGAGTCAAATTTAACCTTTAACCTAATTTAATGCAAAATCTAACCTAGAACAATCTGTAGACAAAGATCGTTTGGCGCGTGTCTCGCTTTGTGGCGACACCTCCTGTACTCGCCGCCAGTGGGCTACGTGTCCCAGTGTCTAAAACAGAGCCCGCTAGGATGTCTTTTCGTAACTCCTGCTATTTCGCCTAGCACAGTTCGAACGAGCCTACCCGCGTCACGGAAGATAGCCGGAAGCTATCCACGTTGCCGAAAGAGAGTAAATCATGAGAGGATGGACATAGTCGGTGGGGAGAAGTGTCCTCGACAGCCCTAGTTGGCCTAACCTTTACGTTAGTAACCCGAGGAGACACCGTCGGTCGCGTGTCCAGAGATAACGCCGAGGCTCGCTCGGAGCTCAGCAGTTGTAAACACGCGTTTCTTCTCTCTGTGGCTATGATTGTGTCTGTGTGTGTGTGTGTGTGTTTGTGTGTGTGTGAGGCGAGAAGTTTACCGGAGTATAGAGCCACCAAGTGGTTGGCAAGCGACCGGTACTTGGCAAGTAGCCGAACGTCTGGAACCGGCTCGATACGAAACGCCCTTTCTGTTGCGTTCATTCTTGCCGTGTACAGTACCAGAAGTGTATAAGTCGACGGTCAAAATATAAGAACTCTCGTAAATCAGTATCGACAGGCCTTGGAAAGCGAGATGCCCCTTGTGGGCTGGGAGCCGTTAAATGGGATTTTCCCAGCGGGTGGGTGGAGGGGGCAAGGGGGCGCTGCTCTCCGACCTACGAAGAGGCCTTACTGAATTCGGTTAGGTTTGTTTTCTGCCTTTTTCTGGAGAAACTATTCGCTCAAGGTTGCTTCAGACCCACCGATGGACGCTAAAAGTTAGTCGAACGATCTAGTCTTTCACCATCGCTGATAGCTAACTAAACCTATCCTGTCGGGTTCCTTTAGCTCGATTCATTGGTATTAAATATGTACTATTCATGAATTGTCCCATTCGATAGAGATAAAGTGTACTTTTCAGAGAAATAGAACTCATCGACATTGTGTATTCTTATAGTAAAATAACTGATATTTCAAGTGCTGTAAATTAGAATCCTACTAGGGTAACAGGTACCAATCGTGGTACACGTAACCTTAAACTATTTGGTTTTCGAATTTCTTGGGGTACATCCTAATTTATTTTGCAATATTCGGGGTTGAAAAGACAGAGAATTATATCTATTATTCTCCATATTTTGCAAAAACAGTATCACCTTAGAGCTCATGTACTTATTAGGTGTTTCAGATTTTATTTAAAAACTTAAATATTACTAATAAATTACAAACTCAGTTTGAGTTTTTACAAACTCAATTATCCGTTCGTTAATCGAGCGTGTCTTGTCTTGGTTCGCGTTATTCGAAGATCCTCGAGTCGCAGACTGGCGCTGGCATCGACAGGATAGGCTCCGAACGTGTTATTACATTCGGTTCCGCGCCAGCGACAGAAACACCGATAGCCGCGAGCAATTGCCTTTTTCCCAGCATCGCACATTGTTCATAAGCGTTGCAAACTAGTAGCTGGAAGATATTTCTCCAGCCTCTTCTCGTGAATGCTATTCTAGCAAGAAATAAGAGCATCTCGTGCCCCGTGCACACATCGAGAGTATGTATTTCGCGTCACGAATCGCATCTATATGTTAATGCCTGCACGCAACCGCGCGCGTAATTCTCGTTGCACGCACCCACGCACCGGTTCCGTTCTTCGCTAGCCGATGCATATGAACGCGATTGCGGAAACTCGGCGATCTGTCGCCCCGATGATGGAAACTGTTTCGGTCCAGGACAAATTGATACTAACGCCCGTGCTCTTCCGTGACAATTTAGGTTAGTATACTACAGCGGCGCCTCGATAATTGCGGCAGGGAAACCTAACGCGGACCGTTCTTGCGTTCATCTGTTAGGATTCATATGTTAGGATCTACATTACAGGAAAAGGGCAGAGTGTACACGTGTTCTTTTTATAAGAGCGTACAACACCGGTGAGGTTCTTTATTTCTGTTGGTCTACACAGATGGCGCTCACGTATCGCATCCTCGTAAGGCGGTAAATATAAACTGTATATGATAATGATTCTTTTTTTAAAATTATTATCGACGTTAAGACGGTTAAGATTTATTTCAATATTGGAATGTGGATGAAATTGATAGATTAAGAATATCGTGTAGTAGAATACTAGACAACTAAAAAAAATAGTAGATGGTAGACGAAATCTTGCGAACAATATAGTCGCAGGAGAAACGTGTTCGAAGGTTTTTATTGGAGAAAAAAAAAACCCCAACAAAAAGTCGGTTTGTCTAAAGATTCGCGGTAGAATAAATAATACGGTGGAACAAGGGATATATGTTCTGGATCTATGATGGCGTGGCCACTCGAATCGCTGTACTCGAGGCACTCGGACGTTATTGATTATCGTACGTGGTGCTCGAGATCGATTGTCGAAAGTCCGGGGTTGAAAATCACGGCGCGGCCGCGTCATCGTCGAGAATGTACTTCCCGCTTAAGTACAAAATTGCTGGGCTCGATTACGGTTTCGGGTATTCGCGAGGTATTCAGTTGCTCCATTAAGAGTTTTCCTTTGCTCGTTGCCGGAGCCCAGAAGGGCCGAATAATTTGCGAACGCGACCGCGAAACCGCGTTGTTGTGTGCGTGTCGTGCATCCGGCCCGTGGAAGTAAAACGTCGGTCCATTAAAGGGAGACCACGCGAATGTATATCTACGGCTAAATAATAATAACTCGACAGCGAACCCCTCGTTCTCCCCTCTGTGTCGAAGCAGAAACAGGAGGCACGCGAGGTCTGGAGGAAACCGAACAGAGGAGGGGGGTGAAAAAAAGGTAAAAAGAGAAGACTTAGAAAGTGAAAAAAAGGAAACGGAGAAGGGAAAGTGCGAGCCGCGACGAGGAACAGGGGGGAGGGTGGTTGAAAGAATTGAAAAGGGGGTGGAAAAGGACACCAAGGCGCGTTAATTTCGAAAAGAGAAACGCGAATTTTATGTACAGGGTGTCTGGGAAAAATTTTAATGGCAGATTCCAGAGACCAAAATAAGACGAAAATCAAGAATATCAATTTGTTGGTCGAGGCTTCGTTAAAAAGTTATTAACGTTTAAAGTTGCGTGCATGCGATAGTGGTTCTCATTCAGCACTAGCTGAACTAACTGTCTTTCTACAGTTGGAACTTTAAACGTTAATAACTTTTTAACGAAGCCTCGATCAATAAACTGGTATTCTTGATTTTCGTCTTATTTTGGTCTCTAAAATCTCCCATTAAAATTTTTCTCAGTCCTCCTTATCAATTATTAATAAATATTTCTCAGGTCGAAATTGCACGTTTAATCACGAAATGAATTTCATCTTGGTTTTCTTTCTCGTACGAAATTTGTTTAAACAGATCGATGAATTCGAAGATATAGTTTCCCAAAATTAATTAGAAGCGATACAGTCAGTCTTTCTTCACCCTTTAAAGATCCCAAGTTACATGAAATGTCTCAGTAAAAAAGAAATAGAAAGCATAATCGTGGAAAGTCCAAATTATTAAAGATTGAATATCGATCGTAGAAATTCCCAGTGTCTCCGTTCCTGTCATCGAACGATAGGAATCGGAAGCGGAGGGTTGGTATTTCGAACCGACGCGATGGCACGATTTATTGCCACGCACGCGAGTTCGAGTAAAAAGAAGAAGAAAAAAAAAAACCGTAAAAGTTTATGCTCGTACGATCGTACAAGTAGGGCGTTGGAACTCGGAACAAATGGGCAAGCAGCAAGTGACGGTTGTTTTAATTAAGCCATTAGGGTGGCTGAGAGGTTGCGGCCAAGCGGCTAGACATTCCAACCCTCTATTCCCTCACTCTTTTCCCTTTTCCGACTTTGTCTTTCTCGCTCTCCGTCTGCTGAATTAATATTGTGCTTGCATTCCGCGTTGCCACGTGGCAAAGGGAGTTTGTAACCGAATAAACTTCCTGGCTTCCTACCGTATCCCTGTGCATACTTTAAGTATCTCCGATCGTGGAAACGTTTCGACCGAAATTACGAATAAATTACATTCCGCCTCGGTTTTCGCGAAAAGCTTCGACGTCTCCCCCGGTATTAATTACGAAATACAATTTAAACGGGACCGGATGCTTCTAATCCTCTATTTGCACGCAAAAAGCGAGTATCATTTATTTCAGAAAAAGTATAAATTATTTTTAATTTGTATAATTCGATCAAGATATATTCTTCGATTTATAGAAGTTATTTGGATAGAAAAATCGAGGATATGGGTTCCAGAAATTTGTTAAAATTAAGGGAAGTAATCACTGCGATGGTTGACGATAAAGGCAATTTTTAAGAATTTTTTTCGGCATAACTATGAAACTTTTTCTGATAAGTCTTGAATGTTTTCGAAAGTACATTTCTTGAAGTACTTCTCGTAAAAAATTCCCATAAAAATATTAATTATTACAGGATCTGGGAGACATTTTGGTTGTTGTTTACATACTTACCGGCTCGTCCATTGTAATTGCGCTCGTCGTCTTCGTCTTCGTGTTCCCCGCTCTCCTCGCCAGCCGTGCCCTGTGTCTGCACCACCCTCGGTATTTCTGAAACGAAAACGGACGAGAAGTCACGCTAAATGCAACTCGTATCTCTTCTAAAAGGCTACACGGTCGCCTCTTTCGTATTCGCAAATTTTGCCTAATTGGACGTGCGATCGAACGATAACACGGTTCGTCGGTCGCGTGTTCCCTTCCAATTGATCGATCGATCGCTACCAAAAACACGACGTCCGCCGTCCAAACTCTCGTTTTGGCTTTCCCTTTTCTTTTTAACGTCGATCCTTGCCATACGGACCCGTTAATGGGACGCTCGAATCTCCGCGAACCCCCAGCTATTTTAAATATTATATGATCCAAAAGACCTTTTCAAAAAGCTATCTCTTTCGAGTAAATAATTTTACAGCGTGCTTGTAACGTTTCAAAACGTTTCTTCTCTTTGTTTAACGACAAAGAAAAATATCAGCAAGTTCATTTTTAAAAATTTGTACGTACAGAAATCCTAATTTATTACCTTTTTATCACACGCGAACGCGATGGTCGTTTCATATGTTATTGTTAGCCGTGCGATAGCGAGCATAAAGAGAGGAGGAATAAACGTAATTCTACATTGTTTATTTATTTTTACGGGAGGAATACCCGCACGTACAGCACTTTCGGCCACACCCTTTATATCTCTTTACCGTTTGGACTTAGCACTTGACAGCCTTGGCAATTTCCGCGGCTGTAGAACACGATGCATGAAAGCCTATTATCCGGCATTTACTTAAAGCGCTTATTTCCCTAGCGAGTGCTGTGCTACAGCTAGAAATCTCGATATAAAAGACTACGCCGGAGCGGTTTCGTTCATGAAATCTTAATACAATTTACAATAGAAAAATCCACTCGAATTTTTTACGGGTACCTAATATTAATATCGCGCTACCGTAGTCCCTCGCTTATTGACGAAAAATCGCGTCCACTACATTAAAAACACGATCAACCGAAAGCAAAGATTTATACTGAGATACATTTATTTATAATAAGAGACCAAATTACTAAAATACTAAGTTTCCTATACTTTTTCGAGTATTTTTACTTGAATTTAATAAAAGAAACGACGAGTGTTAAAAACATTACACTTGACCATCTTTTTACACGATTTTAAAGTCACGCGTAATCGAATAACTTTCTCTGGAGATTGCTGAATCTCTCGGAGCAAGTTTTTACACGATTCTCGTTTGAAAGGGCGCAAAGAGAGGCACAGGCGTATTTCCAATGTAAATAAATGGGTCTGAGTTGTTAATTGTTTTTAGTTGAGTGAGATACAGAGGTCCAGGTACTCGAATACTTACTGATGCAAGGTGCAATGTGCGATCTACTCTGTTGGTAGCCTCTGGCACATCGGTTACACGTGGTGCCGGTTACACCGTCTTTACACGGGCACTGGCCGGTACTTTGGTTACAAGTTTTCCCGGAGGCTCCGATCGGGTGACAGTCACACGCTGTAACACACAACAACATGCAAAATTAGGCGTGGTTAGTCAAAAGAAACAACGAGATCCGTCGGTATTTCGAGTCACTTTCTACGTCGTTGATAATATACTTTGCATGAAGCGACGCGAAGCTCAGAGATCAAGCAAAGTACAAAAATATTCAAGGTGGGGGGTGATTCTATACATGAAAACAAATCGAAAAGAACGAGTAACCTTTTTCCGTTCGAGGCTTCGTTTTCGAGATAATTGAATTTGAAAATTTCAACAAGTGAAAATCAGTACGATTCGGCCGACGCGTCTGACCATTGATCTATTTTTCTACTTACATACTCCATAAATCCGCGACGTGGATTTTCTCGGTAACGAGGCCTTGAACAAAAAATAGTTGTTCCTTCTTTTTTATTGTTTTTTACGTATAGAAACACCCTCTGCCCGCTCTGAATATATTTTACTTTCTTTTATCAATGCTTTGACGTACGATTTAATAACGAGTCGTTTTTCAAACGTGTACTATTCAATTCTGTCGTTGAGAGGTCAAATTTCATTGCAATTATCACTCACAATTGAATAGAAATTTTTGGCGTACGTTCGTGGAGTTTAATTTTAGTCGATTGTAAACTACGTCTTATTTTCCCCAACATACTTTCTATTTTTGCAATTTTTAATAGTAATGGGGAGCTCTTGCAAGCTGAAGATTAAATTAATTATCATGTTAATATTTTTAATTCAAATTGTGCTTCTCCGAGTCAAATGAGTTTCGTAACAGAACGGTTTATTTTCTTCTTACTATTTAGAGTTAATTTCTGTTTGCACCGAGCGAAAGATCGCATATTTTTTTACTAAAATAAAATGTGTAAAAAGCGGAGCTCTGCCTCCTCGTCGCAGCAAACCCTTCAATTATAATTAGAGTGAAATTTGTTAATCTCATTTGGCTCCTAGACGAGGAACGTCTTGCTGTTCAACACAGGACTGTGATAAGGCGGGGGGAGGGGGGTTAGAAGGGGTCTACGCCCCTGGGGTATCGTGTTATAGGAGGCGTCGACAAGCAGAGGCGAGCAAATTTTATTTCCGGAATAACTAGTAAACGTTCCACATTTATTCGTAAACTAGCTTTTACCTGGAGCTTCGTTCGTCTGGATGTCATTAAAAGAAACGAGCCCGTTAAACAGCCTTATTTAATTTTAATTTTAAAATGTATTCGAATTGGCCACTGGTTGATTCTAGTTCAGGAACGAACTTAAAAATGGCAATTCGCTATAACATTCTTTTACAAATGATACCAAAATTCTACAAAAACTTTCTTATGCATTAATGTTCTAAAACAATGGAAACAAACGACAAATATTTACTGTAGATTCAAAAACCATTTCAGAGCCTTCTATATAATTAACTCAAATTGAAGAATAAAAGTTCTTCGCGACAGTTTCGACCAGAACATTTTGAAACAATTATTTTCGCGTACTTTTCCAAGTCCCATTCAAAATGTTCGTCCGCAAAGGGTTGATTGATTTAATTTTTTTTCGTAGATGTATGATTTCTTTGAAATTCATCGCGCAGAAGTGAAAAATTTCCACCGCGGCGGGTTGCTTATTTATCGATCAGCGTTATTTCGCCTTTTTCCCGCGAGCGTGTCGGGGATTAAGAGACGATTCGAAGTGGAAAGGGACTAAAAGCAAAATTGAGGGAGAAACGTTCGCTCGGAAAGCCAGCTTGACACGTTCCTTTTGCCCACTTACTTATGCAAGCTCGTATTTCTCATGCGAGAGAGACACTGAAAAGCGGTTAATTACGATTGCACTTCGAGCCGAGTGCATCCCTGCGAAAATCTAGGAAGAGACCCTCGAAACCTCTATCGGTCGTTGCTTGTCTGCTCTCCTATTTCCCTTCCCTCTTTTTTTTTTTTTCTTTTTTTTCTTCTACTTTCCCTTATTTGCAACATTACTATTTCGCAGGTAAAAACGTCTCTGTATTTTTAAGCGACGCTACCAGCCACTTCCCTTCTCCCTAACTGTACATTTTTCGACAATTAACAACTTCTAAATGTTAATTAAAACGTCGATATTCTTCTCTTTTAATCGTGCATAACACGCTGGTCCACGAATTTTAAAACGTAGAAACATTGGGTTTGTTTTAAGCATCGTAAAGAAATACTGTGCGCCGGTCACCGGTGACCGTCACGTCGGTGGACGACGTTGAACGATCGCGTACGCATTTTCCGATCACAATAACGAGCAAGCACAAAGGTACACGGGCATAGAATTATCTGAAAAATAAAGTAACCGTAAGGTGACAATGAATTACGATGGTCAGCGAAGATAACCATACAATCTGAACAATAGGTGTACAAGGTGACCATTTGCACTTCCGCGAAACGGATTAATCTTGAGGAGACTGCCGAAGGGACGAACAACCGGTTCACGGTTCGCCAACATACATACGTACGACGAGCACGAGAATTTTAACCGTGACCAAGTGGAAGAGTATTCCCGTGAAGCTACCAACCATATTCTAAAATTAATTTACCAACCATAAAATCGATTTATATATTTAATCTTTCTCTTATATATTCTCTTTATTTTTCAACACAGTTTAAATTCAAAAATTGTTCAAATCATCTCGAATTTAATCCACGATTTCTTTTAGATCTTTCATATCGTTAAAATTCAAGAGTCGTAAATTTATTTTCTTCGACGTCACATCTTGAGAATTTTTCTTTCAACATATTAACGGACATTCACGTGACCCGTGCTTGTCGTAAAACTCTTCGTACGTTGCGAAATGTACGTCGTATCGAAGTACATACGAGCATGCCTTGCTTTTTTTGCTATTTAAAAATGTTCCTTCGAGCCAGTAGTTTTTCATCGTGTGACCCAGCGACGTTACGAAACGTTCCGTAGAATCGAATATCCAGGAAAAGGACCGGGATAAGTCGTGTCGTACAATTTTTCCCGGGCCCGATCCTCTCAATTATCAACAGCTATTTAACGTACGCGGTCTACGGTCCGTACTGTAACAAGGCATAACGCGAGTAAAATGTAAAACGGCCGTGATTTACGAGCGGCGTGTATACTTTCTTTATCCTCGTGGGTGTCTCGGAGTCATGTTTATATTAGCTAGCAATAAGTGACACGCCGGTATGCCTGTTCATTTTACAGGCGTAAACGTGAGTTACGGTGCTCCGTTGTGCTTCCTGAGCACGCTATTCGACTGATCGTTCCCCGTGACCCTTGCGAAATGCGCCCAGACCGTGCTATTCTATCCTACACCGAACATCGCCCAACGAGAAATCCACGCCGTACGTGGGAATCGATCGAACAGTTAACAATTTCAACCAAAATTTAACTCTAAAATCAATGCCCATACTTTGTATTTAATCGTAATTAACGTTGTAAATGGAATCGTAAACTTTTAACGCGCCAATCGATTCAGCTCGTCGATCTCTACATAAAAGTATCGATCCACTAATCGCGAGAGATCGTTGGTTTAGAAGATATTGTAATTTTAACATGAAATGCTCGACGAAATCTAATCAAAATGAGAAATTAACAGGATAATATTGTTTATTTGTTTAACTTTATATAAGATACATATTACTTATTTTTGTTTATTCCTAAGGATTAAAGGTGAATATAACTATCTTATAGTTAAGAAATAAATAAATAATGGTCGAGGCAGCTGTTTGAAAATTCTTGTGCAAAAGTAATGGTACATAATAGCGCGAATGTGTCGATGCGTTGAATTGTGATTGTCGAGGACGCGGATCCCGGGGCGTTCGCCGCGATTACGGTCGTTTAAAGCGTTAGAAAAGTAAAGAAGGACAGGTCGAGGGTGGTGCCGTGAAAAGACGATTCATAAATTCAACTTACCGGGGCCAGTTCGACAAAAGTATGCGTCGTATTTATATCCGTATACCTACATGAAATTGTTAGGGCGCTTTAAGCCGCTTACCCGTTGGGGGGGAGGGAGGGTCAAGTTGGTCTTGCTAGGTTTCTTCCTCGTCGTCCCCTCGTTTTCCATCGTTTTTTTCAGACGTTAAAAAAGTTATGGTTCATTAACGAGTTGAGTGCGTCAACAAACTTACCGGGAGGAGGTTTAAAAAGGGTTAGGCGGAGCAACGTCGAATTATTGAGGACACCGAACGTTCAAGAGCAAAGTGCAATGGAGGGGAACGAACCTATGGCTGCTTTGAATTATTGATTCTCATTTATTTAATCCCCCGGTAAGAGAGCATCGTAAATCTGGCGTTAAATAAACTTGGACAATTTTGCTTTAGCGTAATTCTATATTTACAGAAAAATAGTGAGCCAGTTGTGGCTTCTTCCCCTACTTTTCTTCTCGACTATGCATACTCTGCAGAGTTGGGACTAAGGCTCGCTGGAGGAGTGGGGGAAAGCAGGGCCTCGTATCGCGCGAAGTGGTGGGAGAAGCAACGGAACAATAGGAGGACTCGTTGCTTTCCCCCACTCCTCCTAGTGCAACTATTGTGAAATCTGATGGTGGGAGAATGGGTTGGCTGGATAATATGACTTGTGTCTCACGATGAAAAAGTTCATAAAACGGATAATCCACTAAACTAATATTTCCTCAATAACGATTATTCTGTACAATATAAAAAAAAGTTTTTATCGAATCGTATCTCCATACATTGTAGGCTAAATGAACAAGAAATATTGTATCCTGCTGTTTCTCTGAGTATACATTTCTAATTTCATCAATTTTTTTAAGTAATAGAAACACAAGTTCGAAAGATTGCATTTTATTTAAAGAAAACGGTAGGCTCGACAAAGATTTATGAAATTAAGATTATGTTCGATTCGCGATATTTTATTTATTGGATGAATTTAAGATTCCCCCGGGACCCGGTGTAAAAATTAATCGCTTATGTAACGCGGGCTCGATAATTTTATTTCCCTCGATCGTTAGCAAGGGAGTTTTATGTTGATGAATTCCTCGGTTGTTGATAACCGGCAGTTTGTCGGAGAGGAGGGTGCTGTGATCTTAGGAGGCTGAAGAAGGACGTAGGCAGAGAGTAACCATCAAACGACCCACGTGCTACCTGCTGCGAGCAAAAACAAGTGGGCGATTTCAATATGTAAATTTGTTGCCAGATTTATCCTGTCTTCCCTCGCAAAAGGATTAAGCGAACGCGCGGCGATTTACGTTATTTTTTCAGCAACGAATATTCCCGGCTATTAGAACACGCTTCGAACGGAACGATTAATCGAAGAAAAATTTATTCTCGTACGCGAAACAGGCAACCGGAAAGGAAAAATAAATCGTTCTCGGGAAGCAAGTCGGCTTTCGAGTTGCATCGAAACACACATAGTATCAAAATCCAAGTTAAATTGTTACAAATTACACGACTGAATTTTTCGAAAACCGTGGTTTTCTATACGAGGATGAATAAACATTTGTTTCCGTTATATTATACATTTCTTCGAGTTATACATCTATCGCTTAAATTTCTTCTAATTGTTCTTAGTTCTAATATTAATAAAACAGATTTTGCTCCACAGAAAACGCAGACATTTCTTTCAAAAAGAGGAGAGCCAAAGATGGAGGAAACGACATTCTCGGAGGATAGATTTGCCACGTTGGAACGGAAACTGGACGCGATATCGCGACAACGAGACGCAAGGTGCGTAAATTTGAAACGTTTGCGAGATTAAAGCGCCCCGAACGAACGAAACACGCGATACTGCGAGTAATAAACGAATCGCGGAGAAAGATAGTCAATTAAATCGAGAACAACGATCGGTACACGCGGCGCGTGGATGCTAGCCAATTTATTAATCGGATTATCAGGCTGATTTCCCTCGAGTAAACGTGGGTGCGGGTTGCTCGATAATGTCGATCCATCGAAGCCCGAACAGTTCCCCCTCTGTTGCTCTCGTCCCCCCCTGAAACCACCCTTTCAAAGAAATTCTCGTCACCTCTCGCTACGAGGATTCTTTTTCTCTCTGATCTCGTCCACGTGGAAAAGGAAATTTTAGAATCCGCTGAATAGCTTTCTTTTCTCTAAATACCTCTCTCTAAACCGTACCAAATATGCATTGGAGATTTTATAGCGCAATTATCTCTCCCTGATAGTATTTATAAGATTACCAACAGACTCGAATCCTAGTGTGAACTTGCAGAATTGTGTAATCCTTTTTAGACAAGATTCGTGTAATTTTCCTTTTTCCTATTGCGTAATAATAATAATTTTTACACTATTTCTACCAAAAAAAAACACAGCTTTTACAACTCTTTGGTTGAAATTATCAGGTCTAAAAATGAATTTCCGAACCCCTCTTTACTAACTTTAATTTTAGTCAAATTAGATTTCTAGTCTAAATACAACCAAAATTCTATTGGTATAGAATGGCAAGGTTAGAGGAAAGCGTGTTTACGCTGGTCGAGCGTCAAATAAATTCCTCGTGGTGCAACTATTCGCTGAACAGGCGCAAAAATCATACACGGCAGTTTTAACGGCTTGGAGAAACTGGCGCCTTGCCTGCAAAAACTCGTTATGAGACAAAAACCGTCACGAATACCAACGCAATAAATTAGTATCGCGTCGGTGACAGCAGTTAATGTCGGCGAATTAGTACGCGTCGATTGACGCGGGATAGTTAAATTAATCAAACGTCGATTAGGAAAATTCTGAAGCGCCAATCGGATCCTTGTTACGTGCGCGCTCTGCGACGTGAATTTCATTTGTTCGACGAATTTCGAATTCGCTAACACCGATAGAATAACGTTTCCAAAATTTTCCAATACCTTTTTTCAATCGGATACTTTCTGTTTTCATTCATCTTCGTTTCTTTTACCGAATCTTACCGAGTGTTTGATTTATTCTTGCTCTGCACATTAACGCATTATTGATATGTCGAATATTGAATGAAGCAATTATCATAAAGTGCTATGAAATTGCTTCGTTATTTTCCGAGCCTGTCACCGGAAGAGTGATCGAACGGCGCCGTTGATAGGTATTTCAGCGTCGTTGAGGCGACGGAAAAATAATTTCCCGCCAGATCGGTTTTCCCTATACCTCGAAAGCTGATAATTACGGGCGACGGGACTAATTATAATAAGAGGATATTTATAGACGCGTACGAATTCCCCGCGCGGTTCGTCCTTGCGAATTGAAACGTTCCATTCGATTACACACGTACATATTTCTTAAGATCAGTCTTTTTTTTCTCTGCTACGCATCGCAGAGCATCGAATAAATAAAGTAAAAAGAAAAATGATTCATCGAAATATGAAAAGGTGCGAGCTCGAAGGGACATGTCTCGCATTCCGTAGTTTCGAACGGTGCCGAATTATTTTTTTTATTTTCGTTGGATTTAAGTCGAGCTTTCTCGCCTTTCTCGCGACACGGGCGCGGAAAACCTTGGAATCCAATTCGAGACACGCTTCTGGAACGGTTGATGTATTCGCGTCACGACGAAACCGGCACCTCCTTTGAATTCGGTTCGCCTTGCGCCTCTAAACCCCCATAATCAGCACCGTGTCGAAGAAATTTCGACCCATAATTCCAATTGGTTCCTTTCTCTCCGTGCGTTTCATTTTTTTTCGTTTTCCATTCGCACCCACCAGTCGGCAAATTCTCCCCTCCCAATCATAAGTATTACGTATACGTTATACAGGGTGTTTGGCCACCCCTGGGAGAACATTCTAACGGGGGATGATTCTAGAGGCTAAAATAGGACGAAAGTCAAGAATACCAATTTGTTGACGGAGGCTTCGTTAAAAAGTTATTAACGTTTAAAGTTCCGTCAGTATTGAATTTTCTTCTCGAAAATGCGCAACATTTCGGGGGTGTGTCTGTTCACCAAAAATGATTGTAATTGACCCCCGCAACCGAATATATTTTTTCCAGAACGATTTGAAATTTTTTATTTTTGCCAAAAAATTAAGGCACCTACTCGAATTTTTTTCTCGAAAACGCGTAGGAATTCGGGGGTATGTTTATTCGCCAAAAATGATTGTAATCGATCCCCGCAACCGAAAATATTTTTTCCAGAACGATTTGAAATTTTTTTGTTTTTGCTGTAAAATTTAGGCATCTACCCCCTGTTGATTTTTCTTGAAACTTCGTTTTTAATTTTTAATAAATTTGTTTCACGTCCTACGGAAAAGTTGTTTAATACTTTTTTGTAGGTACCCATGAGCTCTACTTCAGAAAAAAGTTTCATTGAAATATGTTCACTATTATAGGAGTTATCGCTGTTTGAAAATTGAACCATTTTTATGGGGTTTTCCTCATTTTGCGGGGTCAAGGAACAACTTTTCGGAATTTTTTAGAATTTGTACATTTTCTGCATCAAAATACGCGTTGTTTGCATTTTGAAACTTTAAAATCGTCCGATCCGTTCAGAAGTTATGACGTTTTAAAGATACGCATGAGATTTTAGGGAATATTTTTAGCCTGAAATTATATTTTCGGTAAGGAATTTTTTTCTCGAAAATGGTTAGGAAATCGGGGGTATGTCTATTCACCGATAATGATTGCAATCGATCCCCGCAACCGAATATATTTTTTCCAGAACGATTTGAAATTTTTTTTTTTCACCGCAAAATTTAGACACCTAATCGAATTTTTTTCTCGAAAGTGCGTAGGATTTCGAGGGAATGAGTATTGACCAAAAATGATTATAATTGATCCCTTCAACTAAAAATAATTTTTCCAAAACGATTTGAAATTTTTGAATTTAATTGTTAATAACTTTTTAACGAAGCCTCCATCAACAAATTGGTATTCTTGATTTTCCTCTTATTTTGGCCTATGGAATCCTCCATTAAAATTTTTCAAGTAAGGTACGACGAAGCTCCCATTTCATTAATTCTATTAATAAAAATATGAATTTCATTATATATAATACTATTGTCGTTTACAAAAGAATGACAGTATGACCTCTCAGTTACTACAGCCTCTTTAGGTTTATCCCATATTTAATTTAATTAGTCGAAGATAATTCATAGCACAATATTGCTAAATAAAAGTTTCCACCAACGTTCGAAAATGTTTAATCGGCGAAACAAATCTGCCCCTAAAAATCCAAGTAAAATTAAAACTTCTGTTCGTTTTGCAATATCTGTTATAACTTGGTTGCAGTTCCAAGTATCATCAAATGTTATGATAACTCGTAGAAGCAGTTATTATTAAAAAAAAAAATTCTATTCAGTGGCGTTTTGTCCGTAGGTTTTTGCGTTGTATATTCCGTTGGAATAGAATAGCGGGGAGCATTTATCGTTGGTCGATCTCGAAATTCGCTGGTGGAGGATTCGGGCAAAGGGCTCGCGAACGAGCAGGAATACACTCGTCGTCGAGTTCCCTTGTTAATCGCCGTAGACGCGGAGAGTCCGGTTGAAAATTTGCATGTAAGAGTACACCCTAAAAGGGGGTGCACTTGGCGTCCGTCGCTACTTAGGTCCCATTCTGACCGTAATCTATAGTTGTAGGTATAGTTGTGGCGTGCACGGTCGCACGTGTATCGGTGATGGTAGCCACCTGTGGCGGGAGTATGCAATAAGGACGGGTCTGGCCCATCTTATGTAAACACGCTCGCGTGAGGAGAGCCTCTTAGCTGCCGTGGAGACCTGTGTAGACCCACGGTACCGACGCATTATGCACTCGATTCTCGCCGCAAACTTACATCTTCGCGTGCAGCTCGTTATATCCTCGCGTATGCCCCGCCGCCTCTTTTCTTCTCTCAGATCGTCCGGATACGATTTTTCCGGGAACGCGAAAACAATGCTTGTAACTCGCGGAACATTCGTACCTTATTACCATATTTTCACCCACCCGTGTCTCCTTTGTTTCCCTCAACTATATATATATATCTACTTCCATTCTTCGCCACCGAAAACATTCCTGCTCGCTGTGAAAAATCTTCTTCGCCAAAAATAATACGGTTCAAGAAAATTCTCTTGCCCAGAAATAATACGGTTCGAGTATTATTTTTATACTATATGTATATTATCACGAGTATAGGTATTCGTATTAATTAAGAAACAAATTTTGTAGAAAAATTTAACTTGCAAAACGATGAATTCGATTTGCAAAAACGCGATTATATTGCTCCATTGTACGATATTAACACTGAAACTACCAGAGATCCTTTAAAAATTTACTCGACTAAATTCTTGAAAATTGACCGTAAGTTTTCTATAAGAGAATGAATAAACACATATTTCTTTGGTACGAATAAATACGTTACAATTGTCGGTAATTCTAGTGTTAACAGTGCTGTAAAAATGACTTATCTCTTCGCGTTTAATTAAACCAATAACAACCCATAAATTGTACAAAATTTTCAAATTTATGTAATACTTTTCATTCGATTTAGCATACTAACGACAAACGAACCAGCAGTTGTGAAATTCAATTTAACAGAGCTTCAAAATTGAAAGGAAATTTCGATTTATTATATTGCCTTAAAGAATCGTATCGTTCGTTGAAAGGTCGTGGAAAGCGTGAAATCCTTTTGGTATTTTATTCGCGTCCGCAAGTGTAGGAAAGAGAGGCATTAAAATAGATCGAAGTGGACTTGTTTAGCACTCTATCATTGAACATTATCAACATGGAAGGTATTGTATGGCACGCAATGACGATTACTGTCAATGTTTGACAAACCCGGCTACTACTTAAGCCCGGCATCATAATATCTGTCTAGGATATTCTATACGCCGTACAAGGACCCGTTATCGTTTCAAAAGATCGAACTTAACATTTCAAGACATTCCAAAGAACGTCGATGCACGTTTCTCCGATGCAAACGATCAGAATTTCAACAATACGGGTTTAACTATCTATATATTTCTCCTATCCAAACGCTTAAAACATTAATATTATCGCATTTTTCAGTGGTAGAGTATAAAATAAAAATGTAGGACGACGGTGAATATTCTTTTTTTTTTAGCGATCTCATTATGTCTCTAACAGGCGGATAGATGTTATTTCCTGTATAACGGCGAGCATCTTATCGGGGATATCTGTTTGACGAAACTTGTTTCCGAACACGCCAAGTTAACTTTTTTTTTTCTTACCCGACGACCGGCTTCTTTGAACCAGGAACGGACGACGAAGAGAATGGAATGATACCCGAGGAACGATAGAACAGATTGCCCAAGGCTGCGTTTACGTTTGACATTTATCGGAAACGACATTTGCGTTCCATATTTTTTCGCGTCGAAGAGGTTAAGCTCCCCAGGTTACTCAAGAAATAAGCCGCGTGCAAATTGGAGATTCGACGCGCGATCGGGCAATCGCATAATCGACTCGATCCTGTCGATTAAAATTCTTTTTTTTAACGTCCGTTCGAATTAACCGAAACTAACGTCGTTCGCCTTTATTAATAGTACTTGAGAAGTCAATTGCTTTGTTTATTGCTGTTTTTTATGTTTGAAATTGATTAGACAGCAATACAAAATACAGCAGTCACTTCAGGTTACCGCCATAATGAATTATCTCGATAGTACCGTATTTGTAATCATATTAAAACGAGACGGGATCGATGGTAATGGAAAATCAATATTGTTCCGGGCGCAAAGTACCAAACAGGTTTAAAATTCATGGATCTGTATCATACTCGATTATATGCGTGCAGGGTAAATCTCGATTGTCAGTAATGCGCGATCAGATTCGAGCGATAGACGTGGAAATACGAAGGCGGTGCGAAGTTGTGAAAATATTGTAAAACATGTAGATGTATGCAATAAACTTTCTTCGCGGAATAGAGTCAGCTCCGCGGCGGCTATGGATAATTCTCTTGTAACGCGAGACCTCGAAACGAGCGCACTTTCTTTCACAGTTGTGTGTCAGAGATTTTTTATTCTTTTTACGTTTCAAAAGCTACGATAATTCGTCGCATTAAACGCTCCAGGCTTGTGTATCAACGAGGTTTCTCTATTTTTTTGCTGTCGAACATTATCAATTCTCTTAGAGTTGTATCTACATATTAAAAATAATAATCCGAGCTTTATTGCATGCCTTTTGAACAAATTGTATACGATTAAATCGCCGAGTCTCGCAGAAAATTTTAATCAAGTACACAGGTACTCGACTGGATATTTAAATTCAATTTTCTCTTGTGATTTTTGTCTGAATTTAATTCGAGAGGCGATTTCTATTATAGAATTTCGATTCGTTCTCGGCGGCGAACGCGGAAGACGATCGTCGAACGTCAAGTTGCGCAACGCAGTGACTTGACTCGGGATCGTTACGAGCGCAATCGGATTCAATCGTCAATAACTGGAGACATTAATAACCAATAACTTGATGAGAACGCAGGGGTGGTCTTAATTTCTGCCGATCGTCTCGAATATCGCCGGCCCGTTGAAAAATCACCGCGAAAGAAATGAACGCGCAAGGGCGCGCAAAGGTTGGTCCACCGATCATCGGCGTAACAATGTTTGTCCGTCCCCGGGAACACAAATGGCGGACGAGAAAGTGAGTCACCATAAACGGCCATCGAATTAAGGCCACTGCACCAACAAGCCTGCGTCAGGACAATCGGACAATTGCAAGCGCGATTCGCGACTGGTCAGTGCCCTTAAAAGTCCGATCGCAACTTGTACGATGACCTTTTGTTTCCTTCTATGACGGACGAAATTTGGTATCGCGTAAATAGGAAATATATAGCAAATACGAAAGCTGAGAATCTTCGGTGTCCACTGTCTTAGAACAGTCGAACAACGCTTATTAAAAATAGTGAAATTTTACACGCGTGCAGTTCCGAAACTACTAGAGTTTTATCCATAATTGAGCCACCGTTGGAAGCGGCAAGACCTCCCCTTTAAAACGGTTTTTGGTTTTTGTCGATCCGACTTCCCGTTTTCGAGATATCGTAATTTATGTGAAAGGGTAATTTTTTCATTTCGACTATCTCTGTCTTCGTCTGACGCGTCGGACCTCTCGCTCTCTCAGGCACGTGAGTCGCGACAGTCGCGAATGACGTCACGTTTACTATTTACTACGATCACGTGAGGTCAATGGCCTCGCGACGTAAACAATGAAATCTCCGGAACTAGCCACCGCATCGACTTGAAACAAAAATCGCTATATCTCCGGAACTAATGCAGCTGTCGACTCGTACAAACGCTCATTTTAAAGGGCATTTCATCCCCTATCCAATGACCATATCAACTATTCTAATTTATGCTGTCTTCTATGTTTATTTTGAAATTTATTTTGACCCTACATACCCAAAGAAGTTTCAGTAATTCCTTTTTGATTGTACGACTGGTGTGCGATAAAACTATATGATAAATTGTTTATTTAATTGAAAATGAATTTAAATTATCTACATTTATTTGTTTAAAGATCCAGGCTTGAGAATTAATTTTTTTTAACGGACTGTAGATCGCTCGGAATTCGAACGCTTATACCGAAAGAACGTTCTCCGTGTTGGTTGTCGCGACGACCAAGGAACGTAATGAGCTTTCTACGACCAACATCAATGCTATTTGTGTAATGAAATCAGCGTTAAAAGCGCGTGGGGGAAAAGCTCATTCCACGGAGGTAGATGTCAAACATGCCCCTTTAGAATCCTCTGAGAATTTGTATTCTAATTCTGTTAAGAAACAGAACACTTACGACTCGCTGTATAAACAGTAAATTAGTCATTACGTGCCGCGAATGGCGATGGCCTCTCGAATTTTCGCTTCATCTCGTGCGATGCGAATTCCTTCAAAAATACTTGGAATTAGTAAGATCTATGCGTATAAATAAAATTCTAAATTTGTAATTGTACAATTTTTAGGCGACATCTGACTTCGTCTTAGTTTATAAATTATCGTAAACTTATCTTCAATTTATTTTTTATAGTCAGAAAGAAAAATTCGTTATTAGTCTATTTCCACGATAATTAGTTGTTCCGTTTGTAACACATTTTGAAAAAAATATTTAATAGGCTGCTACAGCATGTATGGTAATTCTAATTTTAAAATAATTATTTTTTTTATTAACCCATTGCAGGCAAGGTTGTTTGGCACGCTTGGTCGACAAAGTTTAGAAATATATTATATAAACAATTCACGTTCTTTAAGATCACTTTGTAAAATAATGCTAACAGATTTCACTGCAATATATAAAATAATAATACTATTTTTTTAAAAAATCTGACGTCTGGTGCCTTGTCAAAACGAAACGTTTTCATTTTTCAAACGAATTGCAGCGATTTCTCATTAAAACACGAACGTTTCGCGTTTAATCGCGATGTAAGAAACAGTTTAGAGTGGCCATTGTTCGCGCGAGTCTCGTAAAGCGTGAAAATAACAATAATTGCAACAAATTCACTCACCAAGTTCGGTAAAAGCGGTTATTGTGGCAGAAATAAAATTAGAAAACCCATTGAGAGCTTGTTCCTACGTACCTGAAACAATGGAATTAAATAAGAATTATTCGACGCTGGGAATTATTGTTTTCGGACAAAAGAAAATTATTTCCGTTCGACGAAACGAACGGCTTTCATATCCAAATGACCTTGCATTATAATCAGGACCGGTTTAAGGTTTTCGAAGCCCGGGGCTGAGAAACGATTAGAGCCCCTTTTGATATGGAAAACGAAGGACGATAGACTATTTACGTATTCTTAAACGGGTAAGCAATCTCTTAAGTTTCATTAAGAACCTTTGTTTTTTAACGACTTTGTAAAGTTTAGCCATTTTAGAAAATTTATTCGCTCTAGATTCCTCGATATTAATATATAACTGTCTTCTTTAAAGTCAAAACATATTTTCCTACAAAGTACAATTCACGAAAAGAGGAAGATTTCAAAAAAAAAGACCTCTATTCTCCCATAAAAGACGTCAGATTTTTCTGGTTAAATTCAGTTTCCGATTTTTCAATCGTCCAAAGCGTTCGATCTTTGCCTCGATTACTTCAACAACGATATCGAGTGCTTTATTAGATGGGTAATTATTTATTTGAGATCGAATTCGGTAAATCGAAATATCGTCGCGGAAGTTCCTGCGACAGAAAGTAAGCTAATTTCGTTCGATGGCATTAGATTTAATCTCTGCCCCTAATTCGTGATTACACAGTCAGCCGAGGAGGCTAGAATGTCGCGTAAAAACGAGCAAAAATTACGCCTCAAAGGTAACTTTCCCGAAGGAACGGTATAACGAGCACTTCCGACCGGTAGTTACCTCAACGAACGCAGCAGAATTTCCAATCACTCTTGATTCCTACCGTTCCTGTCTTCTTCCTACGTGATTTCCCCGGTCCCTCTTTGAATCTCAACTTTACACCTATTTCACGTAGAAAATTGCACGCAGACTCGGCTGCCGCGAATTCAATTCGCGAATACGTAACGCCCTTTCATTATCGTGCCTCTTCGATCGTTCTGTATTCGCCGCGAATTTTCGATTCACATCGGTTCGAAGAAAGCTGGAATACTGAAATTTCACTTGTACATATTTCGATATTTCCTTACTTCCAGTCGTGAATAGATCCTTCTTAACGAATTGGGTTATTTTTACTCGTAAAAAATCCTCTGGACGCTCGAAACGTGTAAGTAAACACACGTGTGTGTAACACAGTCGACGGTTCGAAGAAGAGAAAAAAAAAGCACAAACGCCTAGAAGAGGTACAAGTACGGTCTGCACAGTTTCAAAAAAAAGATTGGAATTTCCCGGGGTTTGGCAAACAATCCCTCAGGTTTTTTCGAGGGCCACGAGAGACGTAACTCGACGCCCCGTACGCCGAAGGGTGAAAAGTTTCCTGCAAAGCGATAACTGACACGAGATTTTCCCCAACACATGGCGCGTTTCGGTTATCTTTTGAACAGGATTCTTTCGATGATGCATGTATTTCCGATTCATCAGGCGTGTTTCACGGTTCGAACGTTTACTGTTTCGTTTAGGAAGAGGGAGAAACCCGGTGACGATGTCCAGACTCGTTTCAGGAAGGGAGGGGGAGACGTCGGAGAGGAGAACCGTGATATTTTACGGGCCGCATTTGCTTTCGAGGCGTTACGCTACGAACCGTATAATCGACGGTTTATCGATAACGCCCGGTCGCCTTTGCACAAGGAACAGCGTATTTCCTGCGTACGCGGCCACAATTTTCCACCGTTGTAGAATCCCACCTGCTGGGCGATCATTCATAAAGCCGCGAGTACGCGAGACCGAAGCTACTCCGTAAACGCGAACCGAATAGATTAATTGACGTTACGCGATAAGTTCGATTATTAATTGAACGTTTCGCCTGGCTTGGCGTGAAATTACAACCAGACGCAGCCAGTATCGAAACAGTATCGGCACACCTACTTTTCTCCTAATGTCTTTACACGAGCGTTGTATTAATGCTCGACCACGGTCAACCCCCGCATAACGCGGTTAAACAATCATGGGAATCCAAATTATTGCACGATATCTTTGCAAATCGAATCGAACGATCGAAACAATTTTGCGATTTCCACGAATAATTTTTCTGTGTTATCTTCCTATTACCTAGTTACTCAATGGACTCGTCAGAAAGGTTTTCTAGCAGACACCGGGATATTGGATAGTCGATCGAGGAGCGTATGTACCTAGGAACGCAAGGGTCAGTTGAGCGCTTGCGAGAGAGACGAAAGCGTGGCCCTCTGGCGGCGAGTTTGGTAAGTGACCTCACAATTCACTCGATTGTCTGATATAAAACTTAACTTTTTCGATCTCTCGTCAGAATCGAGGAAGCAGAGATTTAGATATACCAAAAAACAGGTCATTTTGATTTCATTAAATATTCATATAAATACCTCGTATAAAAATTGTCGAAACAAATGCGTTATATTTCTCGTTAAATGACCTTTTGTTCGTAACTCTGTTGCATCTAAAAGAAACATTATGAAATATCTGGTCTCGCGTTTATAAATCTCGAAATGGGAGAATATTAAAATCTGTCGAGCCGTGTTTGGTCGAGCGTGGTCGTCGAGGCAAACGTTAAAGTTCTTTCGAACTTGAGTTTCGGCGGGGTCGATCGCTAGCACGGCGATTTACCAGGATATTTAGGTCGCTTAATTCGCGCGGACACTCGACGGTCGATCGATCATCTCGTAACGAGTGTCGAAGCAAAGTGTTACGGGCGCTGAGAAATGAGTTAATTAGCATTCCAACGAGAAAACTCGGGATTCTTTACCGCCGTGGATTTAACGTCGGTACCATTGATCGAGGATCGGCTCGAATTAAGCTGTTTAATAAACCGAGATCTCTTCATGCCGGAGGATACAGACGTAGGAACGTGATTAGTGGGTTCGTTTAACGTTCGTGTGAACACGCGAAACGCAACAACATTCCACGAAACCAGAGATTAATTGACTGCTTGGTTTCGGATCGCGGGGCATACGTCGTCAGAAAAGTTGTTGCCGATGATCGATGTTATGACCACCAGACGAATAAAAAGAATAGCAAATGTGTTATTAAATTATACGACGATTACTCTTTTCCGTTTCTATAGCTCCTAAAATAGTCAACGAAATTCATTGAAATTTCTTTGTGAAGTAGAGCTCATGGATGCCAACAACAAAGTATTAAACAATATTTCTGTAGAGAATCAGATAAATTTATTAAAAATAAAAAACGAAATTTTTAAGAAAAATTAATAGGGGGTAGGTGACTCAATTTTTCGCCGAAAAAAAAAATTTTTAATCAGTCTAAAAAAATTATTTTTAGCTAGGGGGGTCAGTTACAATCATTTTTGGTCAATAGACATACCCTCGAAATCCTACGCGCTTTCGAGAAAAAAATTCGAGTAAGTGCCTAAATTTTTCGGTGAAATTAAAAAATTTCAAATCGTTCTAAAAAAATTATATTTGGTTGCAGGGCTGAATTACAATAATTTTTGGCGAATAGACGTACCCCCGTAATCCTACCCATTTTAGAGAAAAAAAATTCTTTACCGAAAATGTAAAATATTTTTGTTTTATCAGCTATAAGATTATCGAATCGTAGAAATTTTGTTAAAGGCAGGACGTTTATTCGCGTGCATTTTAACGTTAGAAAGAAGTTCGAAAAGTCGAAGAAATCGTTGAAACGCGCTAGTTGGCGCATGTAGCGCGCGCGGTACGGATCGAAAGATGGCGTGTCCCGTAAATCACCGTTGGATCCAAAGACAATGTCTCGACGATTCCCATGGAATCGTTTCGATCCTCCTTAGCGTACCGGGTCGTGGATCGAGTGCAAGCTCGTGTTCTAGCAGAGACTTCCACGTGTGGAAAACGTACGCGCGGCTGCGTACAAACAAATAACGGTCCAGCCAGATACCCGGTGAGTTTGCGAAAATATTTATAGCGAGCCACTTGGTTTTATCCGTTTACCCCCACCTTTACCCTCTCTATATGCTCGGTTCCGTGTCATGTTCCCGCGAATTCCCCGGGAATCGAGTATACTGTCGGCTGTTCCATCACGCGCCCAAACTCTCTTCATCGATCATATTTAATTGAAACCCAACACCCGGCCGGATATCCCTCTATAAATCCAGTTTCGCTCTTCGGTATTTTCTCGGTCGCCCCTCGCGCCGACGAACAAACAGGAAAGACCAGGGGAGGTATGGCCATGGTTAAATTTTCCTTTTTACTTTTTCTTCTCGTAGACTAACGTTCTTTCTTCGAATCCTCGAGGCTCCATGCACGATGGAATCTTACACGAAGGGATTAGAATGTTCATATAACGAGAGTTTACCGATCGTCGCTGTTTATAATTTTTCTTTTAATCTAGAGTTCTCGTTCCTCGAATCATGGTAATATCTCAATCTTTATGGGCATGGAAATGACCAGTAAAGGCAGTATACTTAGTATACTGACACGTTCAAATTGTTCATCCGCTAGAAAGCCTGAAAATGTTTATTTCTGCTTTCAGATTGTCGAACAAAATTTTTGTTTCTCGTTTGGACGGTTTCCTCAACCTTTGTTTTAACGTTGCGAAAATTGTAGAAACACGAACAAGTTTATAATTATTCACGAGCACCGTGGGTCGAACAGCTTATTAGTATTAAACAGATTATTTTCTTTGAGGCTATCTCGAAAGTAAAGTTTACGCGGAATACCGCCCACGCATTATCCTCGAACTTAAAACGAATAATCTTCGCAACGGACCAAATAATATCCGTCTGTCAAGCATCGTTTTTTAAAAATAAAAATTATTCCTAGTTTCTTATACGACAGATGTCTTTTCTAATTGTTTTCTTGTTACTTTTGTATTCTTCCCAAAAAACATATCTAAATTCAAGCGACTTCTTTCCTATTTCTACAATTTTTAGGGGTGGGATTTTGGAATCCTGTAAATATTTTAATTTCAATTAATTCGTCAATCATACACTATTTAATTTTGTTGATTTTAATGCATAATATGACGAGTGTTGAGCAAGGGGTTAACAAGATTTTAATAAAAAATATTTCTTAATGAACCCTGTTCGAAAATCGGTACGATTAAATTGTTATTAACATCGATACGTTGCTTTCGTAATTTCGTTCGCGAGGACGAAAATATAGGGTGGCAAAAAATTGATTATAGGGATCGCGACGAGTTCGATTCGATAAGTGGAGCAAATGTGTTGGTCGTTTTCGAGTTTTTTCGGGCCCTCGATCGTTATGACAGTTGGCCACGCGACGCCATAGACACCACACGTCAGGTTCCTCGAATATCGAGTTTCACCCTATTACACCTCCCGTGCATTTATTACGGGTTCCCTCCGTCTTACTCCAACATGGCGTGCTGGTGACCGAGGTCTAAAGACCTCGATCCCTCCTCGCCCGTCAACGTCTCGTATTCCAGTCATTCTACGCTCGTCCAATCAAAACTATGCGAGCGATGACGTCTTCATTCATAAGTGGCCGAGATACGGGAACCCTCTTTTTGCCTTTCTTTTTTCTTCTCGCGCTAATTGATCCAAAGTGGCTTTCTGAACATTTCTCCCCCTTCTGTTACCGACACTTTCTAAAAAGGAAAATAAAAGCCCGATGGCACTGAGGTCCGAGAATAGCCGGGGCCGGTCTCTTTTTATCCGCGCGCGAGACACAGAATAAACAGTAAGCTTATTAAGTTCATCGATGCGCGATGATGCCCCAATGATCGGGATTAAAAGTTTCACGATATCGAAATTGAAACCCTAGGGGGACGTCGAACGATCGTCTTCCGAGAGATCGAGCATATTAAATCATTTATCTGTGTCTACGTGACCGATATTCCCACTAAGAAACTAAAAAACTAAAGCGAGAAAACGTAAAACGAAACAAAATAAATAAATAAATGTTTCGGCCCGGACACGAAACCGTTTACAAATTAGGCGAGCAAACACGTTCCACGTTCATCCTAATCGTTACTTAAACGAAAAATGGTTCGCCATTCGAGTTTGTTGCGACACCTCCGACACTCGCCAACAGAGAGGCACACTTAACCTTTGGCTCTCTCGCAAGCACTCGACCTGCCTCCGAGTCCTATACACGCACACCTCGACAAACCATCGGGCGTTAGGTCAATTTTCAGTATCAAATTCGCCACGAGCCTAAAACTTGTTTACCATTTCCTTGAAAACGATAGCCAGGCCTAACACGGATATTGAGACTTCCCCAAACGAGGTTTGAAGTAGTTTGCACGGGTTTCGTATCGTTGGATACAAACGTGGCGAATTAAAACAAACCGGTTTAAACGTAGAACCAGTTCGAACCCGCTTCGCATGACTGAAACATAACGGGATTGTTTGCACAAATCGGTATGACCGAACAGGTTTGTTTACGGTTGTTTACGTATGTTTGAACGTAACGGTTTGGTTCCCCATGACCGAGCAGAATTGTTTGTGCTCGTTCTGCGTGACTGAAACGGTTGTTGTTTTTGCAAGACGGAGCACAACCGTTTGAACGCGTTGCAAGTGGTTTGTAGCAATGGAGTTTGGTAAAAGATTCAGATTGACATTAAAATTTGAAAATTTTCTATACCGAGTGAATTGTTTAAAAGTTGTTCGGTCGCGAGGCTTCTCCGGAGAATAAATTCATACTGTTTTCTTTCGCCCGTTGGAGCGTTTAAAGTATAAACGCGCTTAAACTGGGTGTAACTTTGGCTATTAAGAGGTTAACCCCAGCTGGTACATATTTGCATGCAGTATCGTTCTCTTAATCATTCTTGAGTTACACGAAGCTTTTTGTACCGAGTTTCGCGATGACCTCAGTCGTTCTTTTTTTAAACCATTGCCAATATCGTTTGGAAGATTACTCGTAATTGAATCGTACGCGGAGGGTTCAACGTTTCGATGGAATTGGTGCGTCGATCTAAGCAAAAATAGCATACGAAGGAATTCCTTTAGCGTTCTGTCGATCGCTCGCGTGGTGCAGGGCTATCGATTTAATCGTTTCTCGATCAATGGACGTATCGGTTTTCTTAAAGTGCCGGTTTCTCCCGTAGAGCCGCATTTCTTGACCCCCTCCCCCCTCTTCTTTTAACCGGACACGGCGTGTATTCTCGGTTCGCGCAACGCTCACCGAGGGGTCATATATTCGTGCCGCGGCGCGCCCTTAAATTATGCGCGCAATTACGCGTACCTGCATCGCGTAAGTGCATCTTCGTACGCCTAGAGAGCGGAAGAACGAACAGAGGAGGGGGTGGAGCGAAGAGAAAACGAGACTGGTGGCGAGAGAGAACGCGTAAACGTCCCTCCTCGTGCCGTTCACGGCGATCCTCCTACGGGGTGTTAATGACTATTTAGCCCGGAGTGGCCGTATCGGTCGATCGAGTGTTCTCTCGAGTTAGCCGGATACACTTGTGAGTACTCGAGACCTTTTTATCGAACTTTTTCGAACCGTACGAAACGGTGAAACTGGAACCTCCGGACGAGGGAAACAACTGTGGTGTTACGTCGTGTATTCACCGCCAGAGGGCTACGGCTCTCGTCTCTCTCTCGCAAACACTCGAGCGACCTCTCGAATTTGTGCAGTGTACGTTTGGTAACCATCCAGGAATGCGTTGTTCCAAGTACACCGTATCAGTCTGGGAAATCGTACGACAAAATCGGGACCATCGAAGATTGAAAAGAGACGAGACACTTTTGGCCAGGTGTCTCCGAGGTCTGTTGAATGGGAGGAGTCCCAAATTCGGGACCCAAGCCGATACAGGGTCCTTCCTCCCAGCATACATTATACGGTGACTTATAGAACGGAGTTTTGATCGTTATATAATAAAAAGGAAGAAAATTCGGTTTGGTAACGCAACGGGTCGTCCGATTGCGCAACGCGAGAAGAAACACGACGTTGGGGATAGGAATGAAAGGAGCACAAGGAGGAAGAAGAAGAGGAATCGGTGGAAGGTTCGCTTATACACCTGGCAACAAGACATTCGGCCGGATGTAACCTTCGCGGCGTGTAACATCGGCAAAACGAAGATAGAATCGTAGGTAGGGCGAGAGCAAGGGGTCGAGAAAAAGAAGAGAAAGGTAGTGAGATACAAGAGGAGCAACGAGCACAATACCTGCAGCTGAGGTGCAACTTGCAGACTCACCTTTGTTTGAACACGCAGGACTCTCGTTTCTTTCTTTTCCTCTCTGCCCTCTTCCTCCGCTCTCGCGCCACTCTCTTTCTCTCTTCTTCGGTGTGCTCGTTCCTTCGTTCCTCCCTAACTGGCCCCGTACGCTTCTTCGTTGTCGCGAGCCGATGCGCGCGTACCCCGAGGGTTACGCGAGATTTATGCGTGCGCGTGCGTTGAAATTTATACGCTCGGTAAGCGTCCGGTGTCCGATCATACACTTTTACCCCCCCGAAAATTCTTGCCATCCTCGCGAGAAGTCGAGAAATCGCGACTCGCGGGCCAGGATTTGCTCGTCGGGTGCTCGCGTGCCTCCACGAGTAATCGATTATCGACCACTCGATGCTCGAAGCTCGAAAAGTGCCGAGTATTACGCATCCGTACATTCGGCATTTCGTAAATACCGAAAGTATTGTGCTAAGCTTTAGGAAAGTAAAGTAAAGTAGAAACACCGGGACGATGTAACGGAGTTTGTGTCAGGTTCGAAGAACTCTTCATGGAAACTATATGTATAGAGCAACGAATTCTTCAAAAGCTTAAGGGCAGATAAAATCCACTTTCCATGTCTTTATATTCTTTAACATTTAAAGATTAAACGATTTTTCTTTTTCTTTTCGTTACATTTTATCGACTTTGAATGAAACGATAAATGTTATTCCTTATGCAGACTTACGCAGCATTTTTTTCTTTTCATCTAGATTATGAAATTAAACTACATTTCGTTCATAATAGTACTACGCGTCGGATGAATCAAAGCCCTCGAAAAATGTAAAATTGTCGAAGATTGCAGTTCCGAACACGATAATATGATTTTTGCAACAAATTTTTAATTCAATTATGCAGTAAACATAGTTTCAATGATTACTTGAGTATTAAAAATACTAAAAAAATACGTTAAATTCGAAATATTCCAATAAAATTGTGATTCATCGTTTCTCGTATATTTATTACCTCGATTTTGGAAAAGATCGATTCGTGTGAGAAATCATGAATCAATGTTTTAATATCAATGTAAACATTATGGATAATGTAAAATGATAGACGGTCCGAATAATTTCCACTTTTCGGAACAAACGATTAATATTCAAGAACAGGTTGCACCGTGTCGAAAACACATGGAATTAAAAACGGAATCCCGCAAATATTTGCATCGCGTCGGTGGCTTAACAGCCGAACGGGCCCCTATCGAGCGTAGCCAGCGTCAAATAAAAATTCGTCTGCGATTAATGCGTTGCATAAACACGGGCACGTTTTAATTTTATCATCGCCGAGAGGAAACGTCGAAATATTCAGCCGCAAGGGAAAGTAAAGCGTTTTAGCCAAGCACAAGCGAAATTGGATGCTCGCGCGTAATTACATGCGTACCGTGTATTTATCTGAACAAAGGGTAACGAGGGTTGGCGAATTCGAGTGCACTTGACTTCTTTGTCTCGTTTCATGCTGTCTAGACGATCGATCATACCTATTGCACGTTTCGCCCGACTCCGCGGGAAGAAGCAAAAGCCCGCCAGACCCGGCCGAAAGAAAACTAATTGTCGAATTTAAAGAAACGACGTTGAACGTATATTCAAAGCGTGTTTAAATTTTGGGAATACCTTGCAGTTTCTATAAAAAGCTATTTTTATGTTTTAGATATAGTGTTTCTTCGATGTTTCGTTATAGTAAGAGCAGTGTGTTTGAAGAGCTTGGGGCATCACTTCCTGTACTCGCCACCAGAGGGCCACGCTCTTGTCTCTCTCGCAAGCGTTCTAGGAGCTCCTCGACTATCCAATATCCTGCTACAAAATCTTACACGATCAGTGATGAATGCAATTGGAAACGAGTAGCTTGAAATTTCTGTTCCAATGAAAATAGTACCAAACAAGATCATGGTTTGAATTAAAAATTTTGGACGGTATTGTGCAATAAGAAATTGAATTTTCTGTACAGTCTAGGCAGAAATGTCCCCTCGATGTTTGAGAAAAAGGGTCCCTGGAAGAAGGTCCCAAGGCACGGAGAAGGAAGATAAAAGAAAATGAAACGAAATAGAAGACGGTGTGGAGGCAGAGTCGAAGCTACCCGAAGCAAGTGAGCAAAAGTATCGTTTGAAAAGAAGAAAGGCGAGGAAAGTGGCGGAGAGAGAGAGGGGGTAGGGAGGAAGGAAATGATAGCAAAAGGCGGTGAAGTACAGAGAAGGAAAAGGAAAAGATATAAAGAGAGTCTATGGTGAAGAGGGAAGAAGGGGCGTGAGAGACTAATAGTGCTGATCCCACCGCAAGCACCGCTGGTTTAAGACCCGACTAAGTGGCGGATAATGAATATGCTAACGTGTGCCGAGTACGCGAGGAAAGCTTTGCACTTGGTATCGGGTTCAAGCACCTTCCGGACTACTGTTCGTGTAAGCCTCTATACCTTTTCCTCCGTGTATTGTGGTTTTCATAAGCTTCGAACTAAGACTGCGAGTAGTCGACGAGCACCACCGGGGCAGAGCTAGGAAAACCATTGGCGTCGGGATTCAATTCCGCCGACTGACATTCGATTAAAATCGAATAATAGGATCCCAGACGTTCGTCATAATAATACGTTTTTCCCTACGTTGACCCAAAAACGACAAGGGTCGTTGTCGTTGTCGTGTACTCCGAACGCGTTCGACGCGTTAAATCATAAAATCCTCGATGGGTCGGGGCAAGGTTTAATTAACGGTCGAAAAAAAAAAACGTACGGGATCGTTTCGTTGTTTATAAAACACGTTTTCGGCCAAACGTTCAGCGATCCTTTTTATTTAATTTTGTGGAATCATTTCTCTACCAAGCATCAAAATTTAACAAATTATCACCCCCTGTAGTTAAGCACCGCCATAGTGTACAGACACGATTCGAATTTATTCTTCGAGCGTTTATATAAAACAAAAGGGTGGATAAAGGCTGATCGAAATAAGCGAATGGAGATTTATTACACTTTTATTCGACGCACGCGTAGGGTAGCGTCGATGGATAAACGTGAAATATGTTTTTCGATCGAGCGGATAAATATGACACTTTCGAAAATTTCGGTACGAACGACTGCCGGTGCCTTGACAAAGTGGAAAGACTAGTAAGATTGCCCAGAGGGAGGCCACGAATGTCTCGGTGACCGATTCTGTTTGAGAGGCAACCCTTGCCGGAGGGTGTCACCGGGGTTAAAATAAACACAGGGTGAAGCTTTCGGGGTAGGATACAGTTGAAACGTATCGTTCCGGCATGACCACGTGTGCTGTACAAACAGGGGAAGCTTCTAATATTACCAGCCACTGTGTGCACATACAGGCTGCTTCACCGGGAGCATAATAATTCGACGCTGGACGATATCAGAATTTAAAAAAAAAAGAGCCCAAACTGAAACACGAAATACTACGATCACCGATGCTCGTGCTTCTGATCGATAAAACAGAGAAAAGTGAATTAAATTCCAAGCCTTCTCGTGTTTAAATAAATTGGAAATATCTTACAATGACTTATTAAAACTAAACAATATATTATTATTATATATAGGAAATACACTAAATCGTGAAACTTGTCGCGTTTATATTAACTGTTACAATGTTGCAATTGATACTCGTGAAAGAATTTCCATTTAGAACCATAGCAAAGAATCAGAAAGAACTTACAAGTCTATAATCTAATGGTCTGAGTTAGTTAATAGAGATTATAAAGAGTATATTAGTCCAGTTTGAACGGATTATTCTCTACCCTTATGTTACATTTTCCTGAACAAGTCGACTAGGTATACAAGTGTACAAAGTTTCATCCAAATCGGTGACCAGTCGTTTAAATATACAGCGATACCCACTTAAATGCGAACGAGTTATCACCATCGTTGCTTAGAATTGCTCGAGTCAGACATCGGAACGAACGCTGCTTGTATTTAAGAGGACTTTTAACTTGAACAACGTTGCGTGAAAAAACCAAACGGGTTAAAAATTGTTTTATTCGGATCCGTTGGTGGCAATAGAGGCTGGGTGTCGCGTCGAGGATCTTTTTAACGTAAAAGCGACCGGTAAGCGAACACCGACACTTACGGATTCGAAAAATCCCCGTGCGTTCGGACGAAACGGGGCTTAGGCATCCACGGGTCACCTCGCAGCGACATTAGATACGGCTGTTGGTTCGTTGACGAGGCAACAAATTTCCCGGGCAATTCACAAGCACGGGAGGCTGTGAGGGGGGCAGGAGGGGGCAGGGTCGGGCAAGAGGAGCGAGCAAACGTGCAAGAAAGGGAAAGAGAGAAAGCTAGGCGCGAGGCTCGTTGTTCGTCGCGGTGGAAATCTCGAAACGAGCAGCGGTTGCCTGACCTGACAGTACGTAGCAGCCGACAGGGCCGTATTTTCCGTGTCCTGGAACACCCCCCCCACCACCCCTCTGGGCACGAAATTGAGAGGGCTCGCCGAGGGAGCAATCCGAAGTTCACTAACCGTGGAAATGGCACCGAGCACTTCGATGCGACGCGACGCGACGCCGCGCGGAGCACGCGAAAAAAAGGGCGAACATGCCTTTCCGGAGATCATCCCCCACTTCTCCGCACTTCATTTTTTTCCCCTCTTTTAAAATACATTCTCTGCCCCGCGAAACCAACCGCGTTTCCTTTTCCCTTCGACCACGATCTTTCCTCGCTGCTCTCTATTCACTCACGGTTACTCGTACGCGTGCAATTGGCGACTCGTTTCTTACGAATTCTTTCGATTTTAGAAAATCGATTTGTGAAATCGTTCGAGATAACACTCCAGTATACTGTCTACATATTGCGTGCCAAAATTTTCTGGAAAATCGAACGTTTTTAGAACGAACGCGCATCTCTCCCACGATCGAGCATGATTTGCTATGGCGACGAACGGAAGCGTCGATCAAAATGGAAGGACTTGTGGCATTTTGGTAAAATCCGAGAACGAAAAGACGCGTGGGAGGGTTGAAACGAAGCGTAATTAAACGCGTTCCTCGGCGAACGAAGTCTCTCATGGTCTCGGATATGGTGCAATGGTGGCTTCCTTGTGCTCAGTTGGCAGTGTCTCTGGCTCGCATATAAAACACAAGTGTCGTGCCGAGGGCTTGCGCGTGCTCTCGCCGCGAAGATAACGAACAGTCTGTATTCTCGTTAGCAGCCATGGCAGCCGTTAAGATAACAACGAGACACGACACTCACCGCGAGGCCCTCGGCACGAAAAGAAGATTTAAAGTCGTCTTAGGATAGCGCAACTTTCATAAATTAGTACCTAGAGCGAAGAAGCCACCATCGACGCGGATCGCGTGGGACGGGCCCCGTCGAGTTTCTGGCCTACGGAACCCTAACCTTCGGGGCCCTCTCGCCGTGAATTTCATTCAACGAAGAACCCGGGAAAGCCCGTGGAAGCGCAATTATCGCGACGCTAACTGGTTTAAAGTTCGTTAAATTTTACAATGCCCCCGGAACGGGATGTAATTTGTATAATAATTATCGCCTCGAAAGATTCACGATCTTCGCTGCTCCGAGCGAACTATCAATGTTTTTTTTTTTTTTTTTGAAGCTTTCTTCTTTTGGCTCGTAACACCTCGAACGACAGCCTCGATCTCGATCTCGATCTCTATCTGGAATTAATTTTATCTCTCTCTCCGGGGCAGGGTGTGTCCCAGCAACTGGGACAGATTTTATCTGCAATTTGATGAGAGATAAAGAAGAAAGGAAGGAACATTTTTATTCCATTTTAACGTTTTGCAATTTTTTAAATCCTTTGGAATTCGAATCGTCGTGTCTTCGGTGTAAGAAAATCCCTTGTACAAGGAATGGTCACAAAAAAGAATAGATTTGTTTTACGAATACCTCGTGAATATAAAAATGTGCTGATTTTAAAGACTCGATGATGACCGAGTAGCCTCATGATTGTGAAACTTGACGAGTCAGACTCGTAATTGTAAGGCAAGGGGTTAATAGGAACGCAGAAAATGAGTAAAAAATAGTGGAGCAGGAAACGATAGTTCCAAATATTCCGATAAAAACCACGCAAACCGCAATATCGTACGATTTAGCGTCGGTCTTCGGGGACGGACGAAGCGTTTAACGGGCGTCGACCATAAAACACCGGGGATAAAACGAGGGAAAAATGACTGGATTCGGGACGAATGGGTGTCCCAGGTACGAAATACCGTCGCGTTGATTGGTTATGAAAGTGTCTCGTACGAGGTTCGCGAGTCGAATCGGTCGCACAGTTGTCAGTGGTTGACCGTTAATTTAGTAGGTGCGGGGGAGGATTCGTAGTCGCGGCGGAGTAGACAACAAATCCAGTGTGTTACAATCACACGAATGGAATGTAGTACGCGAACGTGTACACACGGATCCACGGTGGTGCACGGTTGTAGCATCGCGCGAGCATGAATACGTTCCAGCATGCTTTCTCGCGCCGGGAGATCGTTATCCCCGCGGTGGTTTCTGACTCTAGACAAACCTACATAAATCGAATGTCTCGAGATTGCTGGGGGGGGGGGGGGGGGGGAGGGGAGAGCCACCACACGGTTGGTAGCCACTTTGTAACAGTACCGGGAAACAGTTGAAATTAATAGTAATAACGGGGTAATAAGCGGATTCCATTCTTTCGTTCTCAACGTACCGGCAAACAAACCACGACAAACCGTCGTACAACTCCGAACGAGTACGCAGAGTTTTAGTAATTTGGTACAAATTGAGGCAAAATGAAATTTAGCAACCCTGTGTGTATAGCGATCGAGCGAAAAACATTTTTAAATTTGAAAACCATAGTCGTACCTAGCAAACAAACAACGACATTCCTATTCGTAACAGCGTACTCGAGGAACATTTTCAAAATTCGTTCGGTTGTTAAATTTAGATCGAAATTGTAAATTTAAAAATAAAATTGGCGCCCTAACAAAGCATCGTGTAATTCGATATATTTTCTGTTTTGTTTGGACCGGAGTTAGAGAAAGGCGAGCGATCGTGTCGCGAAAATGCGAGCAAGTACGGAGGGGCGATCCCCGGATTAATAGATCACCGAGAATAGCCCATTCCAAATTAGTAGTGATTAACGTCTGTCTGAGAGTACTTACGTTTGCAGGCCTTACGATGCGTGATCGGTCTCGCTGGGTCCCTGTAGTAACCTTCCCGACAATAATGACAGTGTCTTCCTGCCGTAAAATGCCGGCACTGCAGACATACGCCTCCGCTGACACGGCCAGACAGCTTGTACAGTTCCATGTTGAATCTGCACTTTCTCGCGTGAAGATTGCAGTTGCACACTGAAACAGATACACACGTTGCTTTATTCCACTACCCCAGCCTCCTGCTTTCGACGAAATCAATCTTGCCCTCCAAACCAGCCTCGATTCTCTTCAACAGAAAGGCTTAAACTACTCCAATCTCGCTGAAAAGTTACCCATAATTCGCTCTTTTTCGTCCGAGTGCTCGAACAAACAGGCACCAGAAAAGCGTGTCAATTTTTCTTTAACTCTCGGGTGGATTATTGGTAGCTCTGCAAGTTTAAACTAATAATAACTATTTGAAAATTTATGTAAGCCTCTATAAATACTTTAAAAGAAAGTTGATTTCTATTTACCATTTACCAATTGGTAAAAATCGACATTAAATGAAATAATTCAAATGTATATGTGATTTTCGATGAACAGGGTTGCGAAAAAAAACTACCCCCGAGTCTCTCCTTCCAACAAAATCAATCTTGTCTTCAACGAAGGGGCGGTACAACCCGAATTCTACGAAACAGTTTTGCTCAGATTTCCATCCGCAAAATTAATAAAATTAATTTGCTAAAATTCGTTCGTGTCATCCAACAAGAATTAATTGTAACTCGAATCACCGCACGATGGAAATTTTTATAATCCACATGTAAATAACACAGGTTGAACCGTTTACGATAAAAAATAGTTAAAAATAAATTTCCGCCTCGTAATTTCCTGTTTATACCCGGCGTGCTGCAAATATTAACGGATCATCTGATACTCGAAACTTGTCGCGTCTCGGTGCAAATAAATTATGCACCCCCGTTGAAATTGCACGTTGGATACAATGAAGACTCGAACCCGTTTCTCGTACTTCATTTCCGTTAACGTCATGCGTTAACAATTCTTTGCGTATTATCCAGGCTAGGGTAGAAGGTATAGTCACCTCTTAAACGAAATCAATACCTAGACAAGTTTGCTCCGCGATATGTAAACGCTTCCTATCGTACGTACGCGGTGGATAAAAATCTGTTTAAAAAAACGCAGTCGCGTCTGTCTGTTTGTTAACGCGTCGCAAAAAAAACTACCCAGGGACCCAATTTCGTTTTCAGATGAAATTTCGGGCATGTTCACGGCGATAATAGGCAAGTTTTCGTAGCAGGCTTCGATAAATATTTTTGTTGCTTTCACGGACACATTTTCGATAGAATCGATACCTGAGATATCGATCTGATTCGCGTTTAGGGCTCTACGAGAATGGACAGAAGCATAACGTGGTCTGGAAAGTGTTATATTTTTTTAGAATCCAGCAGTCGAAGCTACAGAGATTTATGTTAAATTCAATATTGTGTACTATTAAAAGAAAAACCACATTTTAATCATATAAAATGGTTCGTAAAAGGGCCAAATAATTTTTGCTATATCGCAAATTACGTATTTAAATTTAAATTCTCTTTCTAAAATGAAACAAAAACGAATTGTTCTAGGAATTTCATACTTGACATACGCAATTTATTTCAGTGTTTTCACGCGATGTTTCTGCACTGTAATCGATGCAAATTCGTACACGAAATCGATCGCGATGTTCCAACAGGAATTTCGTCGACAGTGTGTACTTTGGACACTACATTGTGGTCTTGGTAACAGCAAAAGGCAGTCAGAATAGAAATTCCTGCGGTTATAATTGGAGTATGCAATCTTCTCGTGTCAATCACGGTTGTCCGGGCACAAATGGGAACCAGTTTCGATAAGTAGAAACTCTAGTTTGGAATGCAGACCGCATATAAATACCCTTAATATTTTCAGTTTGTTTATGGTTAATCGAGCCAAGTCTCGCGTTCGATTTTCGCGAGTTAATTTTACGAGACCGCGCGCGTCTCGAAGGTACTTTTTTCTTCGTTCACGGCGTCGCGACGGATATTTTCCCGATATTTATCGCGATAATAAGCCAGGAGCTTGCTCGCCCGCAGAGAGGAGACAACGGCCGATACGTGTCTTCGTTTCAGAAACGATGACAGTTTTCCCGCGCGTCCTTCCTGCTTCCGCTTTGTCTCCACTCCCCGCGCCAGTCGCGTCATTTCCTTCTTTTCCAGATTCCACGGCGAAGTTCCGTGGCCGTCGTATCGAGCGCAGAGTCCATTGAATTCTCGAGAACCGAAGAAGTATCTCCGAGAAGAATCGTGCCGTAACTTCCTCTACTCGAGCACGCTGCCCCCGACGGTTCTTATTCGTGACTTCTTGAAAATAACGGAATAATTGAAAGGCGGATACGCAGGGGGAGGGGGCAGAAACGAGGGTGTGGGATCGCGGAATCAGTAGGGAAGCTGCAATTTTAACGAACCTTCTCGATGCACTCGTACACAATCACTCGACCCACTAATCCGTGTGTCAAACCCACGAGAGAATGTTTCGTTTTCCGGTTTCGGGATGCTCCGTCCAGGCATTTTTATCCCCCCTCAAAAAGAAATCGTCTAACTACAAGAATTGCACATTTAAAAAAAAAAAATTAATGGAGGAAACCACTGTTTCATAAACTTTTTTGATAAATGTTTAATGTTTTCGAAAGTACATTTCTTGAACTACTTCTTGTAGAAAGTACACGAAACGCAAACTAATTCCTATACAGATACAAAATTATGTGAGAAAGCGAAACATTTGATATAACGTTGACATTGTAATTTTTTTAGTACGAAGTTAGATATCCTTTGACTGTTTTTACATGTATTTAAACTTTATTTAACATTTTTACTTTGATTATCGCGTTCCGCTAATATTTCCAGGCCTGTTATTAATTTTGTGCAATATACCATCAACGAATATTCTCTATTAGTCTCTTGGAACATTTTTCGACTTAAAAAAGGTAAAAATTAGCTTCCGCGACGGGAGAAAAACGAGATTTCATCTCGTCTACCCGTAATTTGTTTTCTGGTTCTGACGGGGAAACGTTGGTTGAAAAATCACGGAGAACATTGAAAAGCGTAGACATTGGGCAACGTACCGTTGGATTAGTTGCGAGACACCCGGGATTCGATGCACAGGATAAGGCCGTGGTCGTTAAGTACGAGCGGAATATAGCGTGTCAGATCGATCGAATAACCTCTCGATAGTTAATAACCTTGTTCAGCCACCGTCTGAAATTTCTTGATCGATTCCTGTTATTAAGCTGTGTTGGCTGGCCACGCTCAGGCCTCGGGTTGTTTTCGTAGAGGCAATCGCTGTAATTAGCGATTAACCGTCGTATAACCGATGCTCTGCGTCTTCTGGCTTTTCCCTCGCTCCCCCAAAACCGGCCATTTTACGCTCTCGGTCTCCTAAAGATTTATTGCACGCCCTCGAAAAAGATTTACAAGCTCGCGTCTCGATCCAAACGTTTCTCGATCTTCCATACCTGTTTTCGCGCCTCTATCCTCCCCCAATCTCATAATCTCGTCTCTTGTCCAACGTTACAACTACCAAAGCAGAATGTAATTCTGCCCCTTCGTAATCTCTCGGCTGAGTTTTTGAAAAATTTCATTTTCTATACGAGAATGAATAAACTGTTTTAATTTCTTTGGTACAAATAAAAAGACTATAATTATCAGTAGTTTAAACACTTTATTTGAACCAACAAGGTGAGTTTGGAAGCCTGGAAATTGAAACAATTCTCAAACGAACGGAGTCTCGATTAAGTTTTGATCGATGTTTTAAACATTCAGCGTGGTTTTGGAAAATATTTGAGTAGTTGCTTCGCAAGACTCGATATAAACTATGACACCCGCCGCTGGTGGATGCTCCCTCGTTGTTTACAATTTTCTCGGTAATGAAACGGATCGGCTTTACCAGATGCGCGATAATTATCGTCTCGGGATTTCATTACGAAATTACAGCGAGATAATATATAGGAAGCGGCGAAAGGAGCATAGTCTTTACTCGCTACAAGCCTGACAAACGTGTAACTTTAATTACGGCGAAATTTATAAAACGCGTCGCCGTAATTGATACGTTCGTGGCTCGTTAAATTATCGTCTCGTTTCCCCTCGTTTTGTTTACCTTCACAGGGACAGTTTAAACAAAATCGTCCACCTTGTGAACAATAAGATCTCGTATCAATTTGTGGAAAAATGTGAAAAAAGTGTCTGGAAGACACGTTGTTTTAAGAAGATTATGGTGAGTGTTTCGCGTAATAGTTTATAGTCTGTTCACACCGGACGAAACAATTGATAAAGATCCGTAATGCGAGGAAGTGGGTGTAATTCGTAAAAAATTAACAGCGCACCAGCCGGCATTAATAAATAAAGCACGCCAATTTTGCTTCGTAACGGTGCTCGACTCGACTCGTTTTGCATTCGCACATCTCGAGGTACTCGAAATATTAATTCGTTATCGTGTTTCACTTAAACTTTCATATTTTCAAATAAAATTACGATTTATAGAAAATCTGAATATTTTTCTTTTATTAAAGAAGTTACTGGCAGCTTCCATTTTTTAACTCATCGCTGGTAATAACAACGATCGATTCGTGATTTAAAAGAAATTGAAAATCATATAAAAAATACAGATTCTTTGAAACATTTCGTTTATAAGGTACAAAATTTAGCTTTTACGTTTCTCTAATACATATGGTTTAGTCTTACAATTTTCTGAGAATGATCTACAGAACTGTTCACTATCTCTGATCGACGCACGTTAAGCTGTGCCAGACGGATCCATTGTATCGCACTTAAATCGAGCCAATACGGTTTGGCGATCGCTTTTAGACGATAGAGCAGTAATTAGAGCCGTTCCTGATGTATCGGTGGGTCCTTGGGGAGGACTATTGTCACGAGTAGACGTCGAGAATTATGGTTCTGTGAAATTTCAATAAGAGCTATCTAGTTGCCTGCACTTAGCAACCTTAACCATATTACAACCTCCGCACACTTTGCTTTTGTCAAAATTACGAAGAGGCTGCGCATAAATTGCCTGATGCAATTTAATCTTTCGAGCATGATGCACCTAACCCATCGAAGGCCTTGAAATTCAAATTGTTCGGGACTAGATTGTATTTCGAGTTCAACGAGAGATTAAATAACTATGGCGGGAAAGGTCGAATGATATCGTTTTATTTTTTTTTCATTGCTTCGAAAATTACAAGTGCACTATTATTTTTATGGAATTGCATTTTGTATCGACTCGGTTTTTTTTCAATTTTCACTCGTATCGATTATTCGGAATATTTTAAAAGTATTGGGGTATAATATATTATAGTATAAAATAATACTTTTCAAATTTTTTGATCCCTGTAGAGATTCTGTACTCTCACGTTGTCAACGAGATCTGAAATTGGCTATTTTCTACCATTGTTCTTTCCCCGCTTCTTTTTTAGAAGGGAAACCTTCCCATCGTCCCTTATCGTTCCATCGGATATCTTGGATTATCTTAAAAATTATCCGGTTCCCTTCGAACGCTATTCTTTTCTCTCTCCATATATAGAAACTCGTACGTGTAGACATACACATACATTTAAACGTCTCGAAGTAGCCAATTAATCGAATTACACTCATGTCAAAGGCAATAACGATACTTTAATGAACGAGAAAAGGATGTTCCTACGATAAGAGGGGGACGTACGATTTAATTTTACACGTCCCAAACTTTCTGGAAAATGGCTTCCCCTTTTCTTTGTACGGAAACGACGAGGCCGGCGTCCCATTCACGTTAAACGAAGAAAATGCCATCGCCATTGATCGAACATGGTCACAACTTAGGCTATCGGGCGGCCAATCTTCCCTGACCAAACCATTTCAACCGAAACTCCATTTTTCTTTTTTCTTCGAGGAACGAACTATTTTAAAATGGAGGAAAATCTGTAGATATATTAGCAAGATCGTTCAGTCGTTTCTGGTAGAAAATTTATTGTTGACGTAATTAACACTAAACCTATCCGTACTTCATGTATACCCATTTCTATCATGACAATTTATATAATCAATAGGAATTGCTGAAACTTCTTTGAGTATATAGGGTCAAAGTAAATTTCAAAATAAACATAGAAGACAGCATAAATTATATTAGTTGGTATAATCATTGGATAGAGGATGAAATGCCCTTTAAAATGAGCGTTTGTACGAGTCGATAGCGTAATTAGTTCCGGAGATATAGTGATTTTTGTTTCAAGTCGATGCGGTGGCTAGTTATGGAGATATAAGGGTTCGAAGCGTTTGTTTACCTTTCATTGTCCTCACGTGATCGTAGTAAATAGTAAACGTGACGTCATTCATAACTGTCGCGACTCACGTGCCTGAGAGAGCGAGAGGTCCGACGCGTTAGACGAAGACAGAGATAGTCGAAATTAAAAAATTACCCTTTCATATAAATTACGATATCTCGAAAACGGGAAGTCGGATCGACAAAAACCAAAAACCATTTTAAAGACGAGGCCTTGCCGCTTCCAACGGTGGCTCAATTATGGATAAAACACTAGTAGTTTCGGAACTGCACGCATCTAAAGTTTTAGTATTTTTAATACACATTCTTAGACTGTTCCAAGACAGTGGAAACTGTAAATTCGTTGTTACATTAATTTTACAAGAGGAATATATTAATATTAATGTTAATAGTACCAGTTTCGAGGACAGCTTCACGTTCGTAACTAATTGCAAGACATATTGGCGAATCAATCGTGGTACAGTGAATCAAATTAATATCCGTACGCTATGGAACATAGCAATTTCCGTGAACTATTATTCCCTGTTGGAAGGTTCATTTGTAAACGTTACGAATAAAATTATTCACCGATACAAAGCGCGGATCTAGAAAAGTTTAAAGGATGGGAGACTAACCAAAACAAAAATACAGCGAAAAAGTAGAAAAATAAAAAGCTCGTGCGATTGTTCAACGTTTAATAAAGCAATTGAAGGGTTTGAAATGCAGATAATAAATTTTGTTTGGTCAATGGGGATGTTTCCAGCCCCTGACAGCCCCTCCCCCCGCCTCATTCCACGCGTCGTCGACGCGGTGTTCGTTTAATTTGCTATAAAACTGTTTAAAAATCGGCGTTTCCGTTCGCGACGCAGCGCCGTTTTGTCATTCGATACAAATGTAACGTTAAACTCTTCCATTATTCAGCAGCGTAGATTGCGGAGCGTTGAAAATAAATATAAATGGAACGAGAACAGCGCGGAGCACTCTTCCCGGCCAAGTACGTTAAACGTAACTCTTATGTATCGAATATGTATTCTCCTTTCTATATGGCGAACCGATGTTCTCTCCGGAAAGGGGGTTATATGATTAAAATAAAACAGTCTAACGGGTCAGCCACGAAAGTTAGCACGAAACGGATCCGCGGAATCTCGACTACCGGGATTGGATCGCGTTAAGTATCACGGCGCAAACCCATGGAGAGTTCGTGACCTTTCGCAGCCTTTAAAAACTCGAGTGTCTGTATCAGATCTTATCGATACGGCTGGCAATCAACGTTCAACTTCTCTGAAGCCGATGATACCTGGGCTTAGGGACGGCGGATCCTCTTTGAAAGCCACTAGAATGGATCCCGAATAGGGTCTCGACGTTTCGGTGTTTAGTGGACGTTCCGTGAAACACGTGATACGTCACGTTCTCCACCAACCACGCTAACGAGCCTAAGTTTTATGGGAATGACCGCTGAATGGAGCTGACAAAAAATTCCAAACCTCCTTCTCTTATTAAACGGGCGAACGATTCGAACGAATTAGGTGTCCATTAGGGTAATTTCTCGAACAAAATACAGATTTCATCGGATCTTTCCGAGACTCGTTAGTTAAGGGGGGATTCTCGCGTGACAGCGTCAAAATTTAAAGCTTCCTTTTTTATTTTTGGTTTAAAATAGGTTCAGTATCGGTATAATTACGCTGTATAATTAACATCGTCGAATATTTTTTTATTTTACTTTCACCATTCGGTAAGAAGCTCTTGCAGAATGAGATTGGCGAGGTTCCTACGATGAAAACGAGTCCAAACACTCGTAATTTTGAATTTTTCGAAAATAGTTTTTGAGCCAATTAAAATTAAAAATGGCCCGAACCATGTCGTGTTTGAGCTCATTTTCATTGGGAGGATCTCAATACAATACATTGATAACACTCGCCATGTTTTAATCTGACCAGATTTTAAAAGATAATAAAATATTTAAGGGTCTCTCTTCGTGTTCCTAAAAGTCTACAACAATAGAACTGTTAATTTTCTACGAAAAAGATAAGCTCTGTTGCACGAGTTAATTTTCCAAGTACACATTTAAGATCACGTGCGTACTTACGTGTATCAGTAATCTGACGCAGAACTCCGTTGGCGAGATAACATTAAGAGGACCTAGATAAGGGTCGATCGTCGAGGAATCTACGTATTTATCTTCGATCGTGGACCGTAACAGTTAGCGTAATCGCAGTTTTTACACGGGTTCGTGATCGCGGAGCAGAGAATGGCACGTAGAGGGATATTTTGCCCCGATCGGGTTGGCAGTGCGTTAAGAGGGGACCGTTCCGAAATCGGGTAAACATTATCTGGAAAGATAGACGTCGTTCACGGCCGCGAGTATCCGCGACAAAGTACACAGGCAGGCTGGAAAAGCACTCGTACGATCAGAAATTCCTAGGCAATCGCGTTGCCCTCGAATTATAACGCGTGGATTGTGTTACAGCGCGATAGCTCTGCCGGACTTACAATTCTAGCGCGTGGTACTTTACGTTGTCGAACCTCGCCTCGCCGTGTGTGCTTAGGTTTCGTGAAGTAGAGAAGCGTGTTTGACTATTCCGACCGGAGAGCTGACACGCGGGAAAAGAAAAGGTCTTGAAGAAATATACGCGTGGGCGAGCTGAGACGGGCGGGACCGTCGATTTTCAATGCCAAACAATATCACCGGATCATCGCGTTTGATCGTCGACGTTAAAATCGAACGGCTTCGTGAAACTTGCTCGATCATGGTTAATCGGAATCTCGCGCTTAAATATTTACCCGAGGGAAAAGTCTGATAAAAAAAACAAAGTCTTGGAGAAGAAACGCAAGTTCAGATTTTTAGTGTTTATTTGTTTAGTCACGCGCAGGATTGAATTTAAAAAAAAAATTCTTTTCATCTGTAATTCGATGTTGGAAAATGAAAATATAGAAGTTTCGTAGCAATGTTACGGTGTAGTTCGGCTTTATATGGCGAAACGAGTAATCCAGACCGGTAGGAAAGTTTATTAAAAGTTTCGAAACATTCTATCGAAATTACTCGTGAAACTTGCTTCCGCGTTACACGCGTTTGAACTTAAAGTAGCCGCAGAAAATACCAGGCGTAGCTTGTATCGAAATTAGGTCGAGTTAACTCATTGTAATTGGACTGCTGATTAAATTTCAGGAGCTAATAAATCCCAGAAATTTCATCTTCCGTACGGGGCAGACAATGGCAAATGTTCTCTGCGATCTCTAATTTGGTATGGTCTTGTCGGAGAACTTTTGTCGTTCCTTTTGTGCTATTGTTATCTACTTATACAGAGCATTAAAAAACCTTTGTCGATAGGAACATTCTTCCATAACGATGTAAATTAATAGTTACAAGAATTTAGTAATAAAATTGTATAAACAGAGGCAAAGTTAAAAGTAAAATCGTAAAACTCGGTTACCATTTATCCACCGTTGTTGAACGGTTTAAAATTTTTCTGCGTTTTTTGCACACTGTTCCATCACGTTCTCGAATTGATATGCAAATATCTTTCGCGTTTACCGTGGAAATTGAAGAAGTACCTTTCCATTAAGCGGCCTAACGTACGTTTGGGAGAATTACAACCGTTCGATATTAAATTCGCGGTTCTCCTGTGGTCGAACGACTGTTTGGAAAAAATATTGGAAATTTCTGGGGCTCGATCGACGCGGACCGCGTTTATTTCTCCAAGGATACGGACCAATTTCAGGATTCCAGGCCGTTTAACCGACTGATTTTTCGGGATCACGCGGTGAAGGCTGGACACCATAGAATGGCCGGTTCACCCTCGCGTTGTGTCAATGTTCCGTGGAATGACCTTGTTATTTTTTACTACGTACCTCGGAGTTTACTACTAGCTCGCCAGTTTTGCACCATCTTCAAAGATAACGGAAGATATAAAGTATCGGATTTACGATCTCGTGGCAGATAAGCCACTGGCGTTTTGATCGCGGGGAGGTTTCCCCGTCAGGGTGCACCAGATACGTTCAAATTGAACAAATTTTTATTCTTTAATAAAGTTTAAACTAATAATTATTTTATACAAGTCGGTGTAATTGTTTGAAAATATTTTATAATCCTGTAACCTTCCTGTAATTGATTATTTAAGATACGTCTCCAAAAATAAAATCAATTTTCCTTTTCGTAAATCTTCAGGTAAAAACCGTGTAATATTTTACAGCAGAAGTAAAATAATTTTCCAAATTTCTATTCCCTGCTTTCTGTCCTCTCTTAATTGATTCTCCGAATGTTTAAAATTACGGAAAATTCTTGTCACTGTCGTTGAAAGTGCGTTGGTTCCGTGGACGCGGAAGATTTCGTGCACGGGATGGTGGTTTTCATTGAGAAGTCACGCACGCCAGGGAGAAGCGCGGGCGATATTTTGTGACCGTACGAAGTGTTTGTCCCCGTCGAATAAACAACATCTTGACGTAATATAAGTCCGCGGCGGAGAGCCATAATGGCGTAGGATAGTAAAGTCGTTCCACTTCGCATACCACGTACCGTGGAATACATTTACAGTAAGTGCTCGGAGCTAGTAGCAACGACGTCGCGCGACTGACGACAACATAAACAAACACGTGTCCCGGGATGAGACCATTTGTAATGAGAATGGCGAACAACCGACACCGCGTCGTTTATAGCATTATTCCTAGCACCCATTATCGTATCAGACGCGAAAGAACTCGGGCGTAACTCACCCAGGGTTCTGCCATTTTCGTATCCAGGCTTGTATTTCAGCCCGCGATACACGTTGTTCGAGCGATCCTATATTTTACGTTCTATCTTTGCCACGGAGGCTCTTTCGTTTCGCTCTACGTGCCTCTTCTTTCTTTCTACTTCGTAGGAAATAATTTATTTAATCAATCGACGTCGGTTACCAGCAACGAACGTCTCGATTTCTCGTCCGTCGATTCTAGCATTTCGTTGAATTGTTCCGAGTATAATTAGGAGAACGACAGTAGACGATTTAAAGATCTAGCGAACCGATCGACTTCAAATTTCGAGAGAATATTCTGGAATTAGAGATTTTTTGAAATATTCTCCTTTTTCTCTGCAAAAGTAGATTCCTAATTGTTTCAAGATCACGAGCGAGGGTCAATTTCCAAATCGTACTTGCAATTAATACCGTTTTGTTCGCTATTAAGCACCTTTTGAGCGCCCTTTTCAGAAGAGCCATTAAACAACAAGTTACAACTCCCACGATTTTTAATATTTTTTCGTGGAAAAAATACTGTACATGCTCGTAAGATGAACAAACGTATCTGCAAAGTCTCAGTGCAAAGCAGGCTACCTGTCGTTGAAGAAAAAATCGCAAAGAAGGCCGAACGAATGACAGAGTCTAGACAGCAATAACCCCTGAGGCGGGAATGCAAATGAAACGTTAAGGAAATTTTACGGGGCCTTATATTTACCATTATTTGGCTCCCGCGAAACACGAAGGGCGTAGCTACGAGTCGACTGCTCGATTTAACCCTCCTATCCCAATAAATTTCCACTACGCTCGCACGAGGCTCGTATGTCTGCTGGCAGCCAGTCTACGGTAGCAAAGTGTGCCCTGAAATTAGTTGCTTAATTAAAGCTCCCTGGAGTCTACTTTCCGCCAGAGAAGCTTGTAAGCATACCTAGAACAACCCCCACCCCCCTTCCTCCTCTCGAAACCATCACTGCTATCGATTCATTTCTCCCCCTATTTTTTCTGTTTTTTTTTTTGTCCTTTGCTTGATTCAATCCCGGAGGATAAATGGACGGATGCCAAGAATTCCCGATTGATCGTTTCGATTTTCAGCTTATCCGCGTCGACGGACATCCACCATATATCGCGCATAAAATTCTGCGAGCTTTTTGGCTGCGTATAGACCCGTTAGGGACCCGATACGGATATCAGTCGGGCTGGAAAAGGCCAAAGAACGATCCAAGATGGCCTCCAACGCGATAGATATCCACCAAATAATTTCTATAGCCGCCTAGGATTTTATTTTATTTGTGACGCTTGAAAATAAAAGCAATTGTCACAAATTTTTTGGGGGGTCACTATGAAACTTTTTTTAATCAGTGTTGAGTGTTTTCGAAAGTACATTTCTTGGACCACTTCTGGTAAAAATATTAATTATTATGGACGTAATAGGAACTGGCGTGAGGGGCCAAAAATTCGCTGATCTTGAATTTCGAACTACAGATTCCACGCGTCACGGAATAAAAGAGCAACTTCGAAGCTACTTTTACAACGCGTTGTATTATGCTTTGTGCCTAAATACAAACGCATGAAAAATTCGTGTCGACGAATTGAGTCGTCGATGAGTTTTCGTCGCGAAGGTTGGTGGCGCCAGCGGATAACACAGCCATTGGACAAATTGGCCGCGGATGCTGCGTCGTTGTCCATCATCGGAAAGATTAGCCACGGACGGATATAGTACGCAACGACGTCGAATACACGCGTGACTGTATCCTGTATATTCGGGAAAGCGTGAATTTACGAGCCAATAAATTATCCCTGGCGCGGCTAACGTGAGATCGCCTGCAAAACGCTAACAAGCTGTTAACGGCGACGCGTGGATCACGACGTTAATGAGAAACGACGCCCGTGAAAATGACCCTGGTGAAATTTTAATGCTCGAACGTGGCCTAAAAAATGGGTCACGGTTAAAATATTCGATCAAAATCACTAACTAAGAAGTTATTCCTATCAACACTATCATTCCTCGGCCTTTGTGATTTTTTTTATCAATGGCAGGTGGGCTATTTTATCCTGAGATTTTCTAAACACATTTGTTCATCTTATAAGCATGTACAGTATTTTTTTCATGGAAAAATGTTAAAAATTGTGGGAGTTACAAGTTCTTGTTTAAATGTGTTTTTTTTAACACTGACTTGCACGATATTTCAACATCCAACGTAACGATCGACTTCAAATTTAGAAAGAATATTCAGCAGACACGCCTTCGTCGCCGGAACCAGAAATTTTTCCACCGAGTCTGGGAAAAATGTTAAACGAACGCAATATCCGCCAGGATAACACCTGGTTTTCCGCGAATATTAATCGTTCGATGGAATTATAATTCCCGGAGTAATTCGATTGTAATTCTCTGCGCGAACGCGAACGAGAACTAAATTTATGGCCGACGTATGGAATTCGATTTGATTTTTGTACGCCGCTGGAATGCTGCGCATGATGATAAAAAAAAAATATATATATTCCGGGAAAAAAAATGTACGAAGCGTCGCCTCCGAATCGCGCGTTTCGACTGATCAACGAGATCCTCGAACGCATTAAATTAACAGTGGCGATCAAAATGTCGCTAATGCGCTCCGTCGTGGCTTCGATCGGTTTATTTCCTTTCTGAACCGGGCTGCGATCGAAATCTCGGCATGCGACTGGTTTCAACGACCATTACTGGCACGCAAAAGTAGTCAAACAAAATATTATCGGTGTTTAATATTACTCGATTCGCCGCGATTTCGTCCAAGTCACCGCGAATGGCATTTATCGTTAATGAACTTGTTTTCGATACGTTCTACGATCATTTTTCCTGATTAGCGTTACCGCGTAGTTTCGATGAAAACTAGGAGCTACGTGTCGTTCTATATATCAGAAGATTGATCAAGTTTTAATCAAAAATTAAATAACGTACAGTGGAATTGTCGATTATCGGGAACGCGTGTAGGTGGCTGTCCGTGGCCGGAGAAAGCAGGAAATATTTAAATTAAAGATCCGAAAACAAAGTTCGACGAATGGCGAGAGAATAAATATTTGGATACGGTTGCGGTCGTAAGGTTTTTTTCGAAACGTTACATGCCAGCGAATATTTTCTGATAAAGGTTGCACGGTTCGATGAAACATTGAACGGAAATTCAAATTTCAAAGGTACGGTTTGTTTTTTCAATTCCATGTATTTCGAGATAAATGAATTTGCGAGAAAACGGAATTATTCGAGCAGTATCGTGTCCTGACATTGCCACAATTAAAATGTAGTCCTTTAATTAACGTGCAATTTTATTAAATATTATTCGCCCATCAATTACAATGTTTGTTTAAATCGGTGATATGCAAAGAAGAAACGCGATTAATTTGATTTTTAAACAACAGACGATATGATACAATTTTTTCCTGTTTGAAACTACCGTCGGTTATTGTTCGTAATTAAAAATCGTTACTTTAGCGTCGGTGGAGTTTTATTGAAAATTAATATCAACTCTCGAATACCGTTTTGGTTCATTTAGATTCAAACCTGAATTTTTCTCTCGCTGTATTTCTAAATTCTCCATTTATTTATTCAAAATTACCGCTGTACAGTTTGCATGGGCTCGAATGCAAAAATCGACAATACTAAATATCATTTATGTTTTACAGAGGAACAAACATCAACACTAGAACTACTAAAGTGGTCAATACGACCTGTTCGTAATTTCTAATAAAAATTGGATTTTTTTTAATTTACTGTTGTTTTCCATAACAGAACGAATAGGCATTTGTTTCCATTGCATTATACATTTTAAATTCTCTGGTCCAAGTAAATATACCATAAAGTTCAAAATACACCAAAGACTATGTGCTCGAAAACGCGAAAAGTTATTCGAAATTCGAACACCGATGATTTTTGCTGGTCGCTTGAGTTCGTAACGCGAGGGTTGAAATCTGACGGATTCTCCATACGGGAGAGCGCGAGCGTAAATAGACCCCGGGGGTGAATCCGTGCCCTCGTTGGGAGAATTCTCATCTCTTGGCAACTGGCAGAGACGCGTTTTAGCTAATTTTCCGGCCAGCCCGGACCCTATCACCCGTTTAACCCCGCGGCTATGTTTCGTTAGACAGTCGCGAAGAAAGAGTCGTCCGATCCTCCGAGGTGATACAGTTCGGACCAAGTTTTTTCCCTCGTTACTAGAAAAACTTGGAACCCCGCCTGGGAAATCTTTTCGAGGGTCCTCCGGGGTCGGATAACTCGGACGAAATTCTATAATAAGCAACCACGGACGACGATGTCTGTTCGTCCTCCACGGTCCCGTTCGCCATTTGTTACAGACACGAACTGGTCGCGAGAATTTCGTCGACTTTGTCCCCCGGAGCTATTGTTTCTCGGCGGATAAAAATCTGTCGAACGGCTCGTTTAAATTCCGTTCCGGAAACGTGTACGGGCGGCGAACCGCGCGAGACATCGCGGTCAGAAAATAACGCGAACTTTTCGCCGAGAAGTTTTTCGGGGGAGGACCCGAGACATTTCGGATACCCGAGAAATTTTACGGCCCTCCCCAACGGGCTTTACGACCGGCTATGAAAGATCAAGCGAGCCGATGCTGACTCGGACGAAGGATATTTATTACCCCGAATATGTGCTCTCGACCGCGTATATAGCCACGTGTGTACCTGAACATCTATCTAGACGCATATAAGAAGTAGGCTGGCCTTGTGTAGGTGGAACTTATTAGACTCTGCGGTTCTTTAAATCCCTCCACCATCGTCGAGACGCGCTACGTTTTTTCAATCGATGCTACGCTGAATTTTGCTTCACGTCGATAGTTCGTTCCAGAGAAAATAATCATTTACGAAAAACTGGTGACACAGTAATTATACAAACATCCTCTATACGAATTTAAATTTATTTTCGATTAAATGAATCATTTATAATCCAGTTTCATATCAAACTTCTTTGGATATGTAGGGTCAAAGTAAATTTCAAAATAAACATAGAAGACAGCATAAATTATATTAGTTGGTATAGTCAGTGGATAGAGGGTGAAATGCCCTTTAATATGAGCGTTCATTGAAGTCGATAGCGTAATTAGTTTCGGAGATATGAGGGTTCAAAGCGTTTGTTTACCTTTCATTGTTTACGACGCGAGGCCATTGACCTCACGTGATCGTAGTAAATAGTAAACGTGACGTCATTCGCGACTGTCGCGACTCACGTGCCTGAGAGAGCGAGAGGTCAAAATTAAAAAGTTACCCCTTCACATAAATTACGATACCTCGAAAACGGAAAGTCGGATCGACAAAAACGAAATATCGGTAAATATCAGAATTTTCGATGTCGCTATCACTGACAACTGTTGAAAAATCTAATAACGTTATCTCTATAGTGCTATATCTAAACGCAAAATCATCTAAAAAAAAAAGAAATACATATGTATAGATTTGGAAGCTTTGGTGCAGCGGAAGATTTTCACAAGGAAACTAACTCTGTTCCTTCTTATTAAACCAGTGACTCGCACGTTTGTTTGCGTCCAGTTGCAAGGTTCTCGCAAATTAATATCCGTTAAATCTTAGCATTCTCCTACAAGCCGGTTCACCGTTTATTATTTCGAATCGCGTTGGATCGTTGGCGTTTGCACAGTGGTTGGGCAAACTTTGGACAGCACGGACGCGCCATGTGCGCCCCCGAAGCGGTTGTTTTGATCGTAAAGCGCGTTTAAAATACGTTTCGCCAAGGATCTCGCGAATCTAGTCCGGATGATGTTTTTTTCTCCCGGCGAACATTATTAGGAAGGTTTGGGCGGACGCGTGCATTAATTGGGGGGCCTCCTAAAAACCGATCGGCGCGCGTACACGCGGGGGTTAAAGCGATCGCGGGTGGGCGCGCGGGTATTCGTTTATATTCGTAGACCGTTGTTCGACATTTTATTGCGAGAACCGACGCGTGTAGTAGGCGTACGCGTGCACGTGTAGATTATCCGTCGGTGTTGGTATTAAAACGCGAAGTGCACGTAGGCGTTGCACGGTAACGCGCGCCATCGCGAATGCGGCTGTCTGCGATCCGCGCGGATAAAGAGAGGTGTTCAACGATGCACTTCCCCTCTGTCGTGCACTTAGCGCCCCGGCAAAATGATTTATTCGACGTTTACTCAAGGTCTTTAACTCTCATTAAAATAACCGCCAGCCGGTTCGCTTCTCTTCTGCATGCTTCTTTTTTTCTTTTCTTTTTTCTTTTTTTTTCGCTTCTTCGTTTTCCCCTTTGCTGTTCCGGAGGACTCCCCCAGGGGATAGGAGGAGGCTACCATCGGGAGCCGAGATTTTTGCTTTTTACCCTCGATGCTTAGCTGAAAGCGATCCGTGCCTCGATACACTCGTCAACGAACGATCGCGTCTCGTACGCCTTCGATTTTCAGCCTCTTTTTGCTCGATGCTCGAGTAACATATTCCTTCTTATCGCGACACGATATTATCATTCTTTGTTTAACGCTAAAACTACCAACAAGTAGTGTATTTATTTCTATCCCAAGAAATTAAAACGAGAGATACGTGAAGCAATGTATACAAATGCAATGGATATAAGTGTTTGTTCATTCTCTTATAGAAAATTACGGTTTCTAACATTTAGTCGAGTAAATTTCTGCTTTCGTTGTTTTAATGTTAACGGGTCGATTCTCCTTTCTGACATTAAAAAAAAATGATTTAAAGGCGAATTAACGTGGAATTAATTTCGATTTTGATCAGGGCTTTTAATCGTGATTTGCAATTGCAGCGAAAATAACTGATAAAATTGAAAAATAGTATATTTCTATTACTTCTAAATTTAATTAAACTATCAAATTAATTCCAACATTTTTCAAGCTTTAGAAACATTTATTTCTCACTACATCGAGTTTATTATTAACACATATGAAGAAAATTATATCTTCTGGTAAAATTGTTGTTCCAAAGTCGTGTGACAAAAATCGAAAGGGATGAAAAGGTGGTCTCGTACCGATCGTTTCTTTTCCAAACACCAAAGGGATCGCGTTATCACGAAAGACGATCGTTTCGGTGGTCGACGGTCCTAATTGCGACAAATCTGTCCGTCTGAAATTTTTCCACCGAACCTGACGGGATGATTATCCGTTTCTGGTTACGGTATTTCATTACGGACGGAAATAAATCAGCGACAACCCCGATCGAATCGTCTCTACCCGTAGAAATTCGGTAACGTCGAACCGTTTACCTGGTTTTTCCAATTTCACAGGTCGCCGGAGATTCCGGGAGCGATTCCGTTCTCCCTTAATCTCCCAAAGAACGGAACACTTTCTTCGTTCGGAGACAAACTACCGATCTGGGGATTTATGGGGGCGGCGCGGCGGTCTGTTCCGTCGTTTCGTTCGACTCGGGGAAATCGCGACAAGGACGACTGCTATTCCAAGTTGTTTTGCTTCTGCGACGACAAGCGTTAATCTTCTGCGAATAATGGCGCTGAAAAATGCCGCGAGTATCGATGAAATGCATAGTTCAGCTCCACTTTCGCGAGGAAACTGTTCTGTAATTTCTGGCAATTGTAGCGAACAACAGAAATCTTTTCGAGTCCATCTTCTTGTCGAAAGAAATTATTAGAATAAAATTGTTTTCTTTTCAAATAGGAGTACATCGTCTCATTCTGCATTTCCAACGATAATAAATAAGAGTTTTCTTTTGAATTCACTTCATTTACAAACATAGTTCTTTCCTATACGAGGGGTAATTTTAATAATATAGAATTCCTTCGACACATGTAGACTAAAAATATGATAACTATTTTTGTAATTAATATATTTAATTTAAATTTTCAGGTATGTGGATGTTATTGGAGTTTTTTATTTGTGCCATCACCGTACGAGTAGAACGAGAATACTCGTTTCAGGGGGTAATGCGTTAAAATCGCCCTTTAAACGACAACAAACGAGAATCGTAAATCGAATCGTGGCAAATGCTTTTCTTAACCGTGACTATAAATTCCGCGGCGCACCAACGGTTCCGAAAATATTTTTTACGGGGACTTGCACGACACGCATTCCTTCGTCGGGCACATGGTCCACATTTGATCGGTCGATAGGGTGGTATCGTCTATTTGTAAACACGACCACGAGGAGCGTATGAATCTCGTAAATTCATCGGCACGTTTGCAATGTAAATTTACACGGTAAACGCCCCTACGTCGTGTCCTGGACGTCGTCTCTTGAATTTCCGCGTGGAAAACAACTCGGGACGCCGCGCCGCGCCGCGCCGTAATCGTCGCCATTATTGATCATCCACGGTCATTCGAATTATTATAAATACAAGACCCTTGCTTCGAAAATAATTCATAAAACGATTACATCCCATCCGAACATTTTTATCCCTTCCTATTTAATTTCAACACGAACTCCGTCGATCTAACGACGCAAAATGTTCTTAACAACCTCGTGGAAATGTACCATTATTAATATACAAAGTATTACATTGTCGAATAAATTCCTACTAAAATAGTATTTCTTACCAGATGGTGGAATTTAATATCCACAAAATTTTGCTGATCATTATTTTCAATTACAAATATATTTGGAAATTAATAATAAAAAAAAAATGTGAACTAGAAAGTTGGAAAAAATTTGCGTCGTAGTTGAATATAACGATACAAAAAATCCTTAATAATCTCGTGGAAATATACAATCATTAATACTCAAAGAGAGTGAATTGGAAATTAATCAATATTTTTAATTAATAGCGTATAATGGTGGTGAAATTTAAAATTCAAGTTTAAACGTTCACAAAATTTTGCTAACAATTCTTTTCGTACCAGACCTGAAATATACTTGAAAACTAATAAAAAAGAATGTGAAGCAGAATCGTTCGAAAACATTTGAACAGTGAACGAATAAATTACATTGCACGTGAAGATCTCCGCGCAGCAAGATTAACAAACGTTTAAATTCGTCGAATATGCGCGTGTAGGTACGGCGAGCGAAAATTGTACATAACCGTTGCCTCCTTTTTTTTTTTTTTTATTTTTTTCGCGGACGCGATGCTTTTTAATTAAAAACTTTCGACCATCGTTCGAACATGAGCAAACGCGAAACTCGTTGTTTTCGAGATGGAAAAGCGAAAGACGGATCGAGCTTGAAAATAATTCATTCCCCGGCGGTTCGCGGGAATTGTGCGTCGACGGGATTCGCGAAACTCGACCCTCCGGGCAGATTAATTCCAGCTATTTCCAGCGCTGAGAATGTTAATTAAAAAAACAACCGAATTTGTTCGCATCGAATACTGGACTCTCGCGAAAATATCCCAAAGCCACGCGATCGTACGAGCTGTACGCTGACCGTAGCGATCGAACCAAGACGAAGATCCTTGGATCCACCAAAATATGTATACACCCACGCTTATAAGTCACTGGACCTTATTCTTTTACACGATCAGAAACAAAGCAATTGTTGAAAGATAAAAATAAAGTTGATACAAAGATACCTCCCTTCGTCAATGTATTATATGTATACATAATAAAAATTAATTGAAAAAGAAATCTAAAATAAATAATGCAATTCTAGAAATTAATAAATTCTTTGTTTTGTTATAGCAACTCTACAAGTAAATTTCATTTAATTTAATAAATAGAAAGGATACACCACTTGCGTACGATTTCACCCCGATTTGAAAAAAAAAATGCATACAACGTTTCAAAATTTATAAAAGAAGAAAAATCATGTTCTCGATCGCTTTCGAACCATATTGAAGGCTTAAAAAAAAATTGTTTTCGATCGGATTGCTTTGATAGAAAGTTTGAGACGTCGAGTGGCGGCAAACGAAGTTTGACAGTGGTAAAATGACGTATGTATCTGGAAGATTCGATGGGTTGTGTCATCGTCGTTTGAGGGCCGGTTAAAAACAATCAGCAAGAGTTAAGAATTACATATTCGGTGTTTGGACGTAGCGGGAGAGTCGAGGCGGCTCGGTTTGTTCGCGTTTATCGCGTCGGTGCTCGCGCTGGTCGCGTTTACACAGTAAATATATCAATGAATTTATGATCCTGGCTGATCCCTAATGGCCTCACAAACAGATCTTCGTCGGGGAATGTGCCGACCGTGCTTTCGTTGCCGTCGGAAGGTGCATTAAAAGCCGGAGTGTCGAGAAAATGGAGGGCCGCGAATAAACCTCCGCAACGGAACACGTTTTTTCCCCAGGCCGGGGGAGCTTCGTTTCACCTGCTAGGGCCCTTAAAACCCTTTTCACCGGCGCGGCGCATTGCAATTACGTAACTTCACGGGGCAGAAGATAATGCCATAAACGACACGGCCGTAACTACCGCGCCGCGAAGAAAACATATCAAATTGGAGCAAAGAAATATTTTTTCCGGTTCCCCTGGTAATTCATTAACCCCCTTGACTCTCCAACATTTGTCAGACTTTCCTCTGCTCGCGTGTCTTGCAACCTGTTTCACTTTTTACTCGAATAGCTTCGAAACGACATACGTAATAGGAAATTGTGAAAAAGTACGATTAATCATTGAGAATATTCCAAATATTATTATCGTTTGTTTAGTTCGCAAAGAAGGGTAAAATTGGGGTTGATTTCGCGTCAGAAATGAAATTTCACGCGATTGTCCGTTCCCCTGTAACGATTTGCGATTTGTATAAATAAATTTGGCAACATGTTTCGAGATGTTCGTTTTAAAGTAGCGTGTAGACAGCGGTGGGTTGTTTTGCAGCGACAAAATAGACAATTGTCTACGGGGAGAAGCATTTTGGCCCGAGTGCCAATTTACACTTTGCTACCATGTCGCTGACCGGGAGATTTATCATTTTATAGGATGTTTAAAAATATTTTCACGGTTCTTGGTTAGAGAAATCGTTCGAAAGGATCCCCGAATGAATAAATAATTTTTTTTAATAACGAGAAACAACGTACGAGCAAAACGTTCGCCGAGGATCGGTTCGTAAATTTCAATTTTTATCCGCGAAACGAGCCCTTGTTTGGACCACGGGATCCGAAGTTATTCGATATTATTTCCGGGCCCGAGGACCAACGAAATGCTATTTTATTTCGCGAAATTTGCTCGTACGAGAACTCTGTTTGCGGATGAGCCGCGCGCGCGCGCGCGTGGAAGAAGCGAAAATGGGTGAAAAAGGGAAAAGAAGCGAGCGCAAAACCGGTGCTGTCGACCATTAGCTTTTAGCACGGTGCCCGCGGACGATGAAAAAGAGGCGAAAAAACGGCCCAGAGAAGGTGAAAAATCATTTGAAAATTACCATCTTCGGGCCATTAGCCAGTCTGTGTCCTGAATTATTTTACCAGCTCGCGAAATCTTTCGCCTAAAAGATAAAAACGCTTCGTAAAACCCTCGTTTTTTACTTCCCCTTTTTTTTTCTCCCCGTCTGCGGTTGCCTTATTAAAACGATAAGGATTAGGATACAAGGAATAGTTTATCTTCCTCGAATATGATTTCGTATCGGTATATAATGTTTCAATAATGCTCCAGTGGAAAGTTATTTTTCATATTAGTTTGGTACATGTTATTTTTATAAAAGAAAACTTTTTTTGTGGAAGTATTTTTGATCGAAAGTTGGTATTGGTTTTCGCGTACAATAAAAGTTTACACCAGCGTGATATAATAAATTGAGAATTCAACAAATAAATAACTGCAATATTAAGAAACGAATCACAGACAAGGTTCGTACGATGCAATAGAGATTTAATAAGATAGATTTCAAATCTTTCTTCTGAAAACAAGCTTCTGGATCGGGTCCTGCATCCGTTGGACATTAAGTTACAACGTATTGCGTGATGATTATAAAATGTACGATAGATAATCTTGTTAATGACGTGTCTGGACAATTGCACGTATCAAGGGATACATAAACTATAATTATCGCGGTACGTGATATTAATATCAGCAAGGATATGTTGGGAAATTGCTTTCGGCCAACACATTGCAGCAACAAGGACTGCAATGTAGATTTTATGGTGTCGGGAGGGGTGACTGTTTCCACGAACATTATACGATAAAGGTGTTCCACTAAACGACATTGATTTTTTTTTTTTTCGTCGTGTAATTGCGTCTCGATCGTTCCAGATAACCGATGTGTACAAATAGTGGATAAAACAGAAACCGGATATTTCAAGCGCGTTTAAAAGTGCATTTAGAACTGGAAATCAGAATCAGAAATTTTCCCATTCGTTGCCTTTTAAATATTCAACGAACCCAAAGACGTTCATTAAAAATTCGTCGGAATAATTGAATTTTTTTCGTCTTTAATAATCTTCTCGGATAAGTGGAGTTAAAAACCATCGGATAAAATGAAATTTACGAATCTAGGTGTGAATTACGATAACCCCTCCATGAATTTATCCCATCGAACGAATAAGGGGAGGGAGGGGGAGAGAAAAAAACAATCAAACGTACGGAACGTTGCTATCTGGGCGCAGATAGGGTGAAAAATAAAGCAACGCTTTCGAGATACGGGAAGCGTAACGATCACGTTAAACTTATGAAATAATGAGAACTTGGAAACACTTAAAACCGTTCCTAATCGCGATCGTAAATATATACGTCAACGCGTTTAAGTGTTTTTCTGTTTTTTTTTTCTCTCTTCTATCGCCGACGATTGAGAAATTTCACTCTGTTCCTTATCGATCAACAATGTCTGACTTTCTCCGTCCGCGCGAGATCCCAGGATTATTAAGAGGTACTCGAGATAAACGACTGTGCTTTTTCGTCTTCCAGCTTGCTTTCCACTTCGACTTGTCGATCCTAGGGTCCTCGAAAAATGCGTATCCACGATCAATTTCAAAAAAATGTACAAATATTTCAGGATAACCGAATTCCGAAATTTCTAGTTACTGCAAGACGAGTTACCAAAGTGTACATTTTTAAGGTGAAACAATAATGTCTTTTCAATTGTCAATAATTCAGTACCTTTCACTTTTACAATTTGCAATCATACAAACAACACTCGTACAAAGCTTGAGTATTTTTCATTACCATTTATACATCAAAATAATAACAGAATTGTGTTGAAAAACGAGCAAATTTGTCAGAGATATTTTTGTTCGACCGAATTGTCAATAATTGTTACTCATTTACACCAAACATAAACGTTCGTAAATTGTCAGCAAATCCAGTCGACCAAATTGATCACAATTGTTGTTAGAAATCACAAATTGATCCTTCCGCAAATATTCTGGAGGTTCTGATCTTTTTCCAAGGAACGAAACTACGGAAAATTGGACCAACCTAGGCAAATGGGAGAATCGATTGCGTAGAAAGAAAGTTTGTGCAACGAGAACGCGAACGTGGTAGACCCGGAATTCTCGATATTACCTGACATCCATCTGCAGGCTCTGTTTTGTGCCCTTGCGCCGCGTATCGAGCCATTGTTGTCCGGGAATAACAGGCTTAATCTCCCCACAATTTGCCGGATCGTCCCTTTGGCCTCTCCATCCCCCAAAAAGTCCCGGTCCGTTCTCTCCTGCTCGCCCTGTCTTTCTCCTTTTACGAATGCTTTCTCGGTCTTTTTCGTTCGGGCGCGCACGCGGGTGTCTGAAATTACGAGAGCAGACGCGAGTGCGCTCGTCTAGAAAATTGCAGCTTATTTTCGGCCGATCATCGAGCCCGGAGGACCCCGCGTTCTTTCATTCCTACGTTTCGACGCGACGAATCACTAAACTCTCTCTCTCTTCTCACACGACACGCGGAACAAACCCCACCTTTACTTCCACCTGGATAAAAAAACACCTCTTTACCTCTTTCACGCCCCAATTTCAATTAATACGAACCCCAGAATTATTACAACGATTCGCCTTTTCCATTTTAGGCTCGGATTATATTGAATTATTCTGGAACGATGGACAGAAGAAGTCTGAGTAAAAATATAAATTATTTTAGCTCTTGATTCGTAATTATTTTATTCGTTGTTTGTTACACCCGGAGTCTCCGTCCTACAAGATCGACGTTTAATAAATTTCGTCCACCCATCGAGTAAATAAAAAGAAATTACTATGGAAATTATGAGACACGACTATCTAGTCCACGATCAGCAATCGAAGTTAATGAATCATGCGTTCCGGTACTTAGATGCGGCAGCACGACTGTCACGATAGAGGTGGAGGTGTGGCATCGTCCAAGGCGATACTAATTTACCTTCTCTTTAGCCCTGTTTCTACGGCGCTTCCTTTTCACGCTTGACAGACACGAAAATCCGCATGCCACATGCGATCGTCGGGAATAATGCTATATTCTTTCACCCACGGTCTACAGTACGCTCGAGATAATTGAAGGAAAATAATGTTTAACCCCCCCGAAAGAGGGGACGCGAAATCCCAGGGATTCCAGGCGCCTTCCCTTCTTCCACGATCTGTTATTCAATTTATAACTTTTTACTTTCAATCCGTGCCTTTGTCTCTCGACAACGTCCACCGAATTATCTACAGAAATTTTATTTACAATTCGTGTTCCAAAACAGACACTTTGACGGTGTAAACGTTGTTCAAAATAAAAAATCAAGATCAAATTCGGTTTATTTAATGCAATTCCTGAATAACGAATAAATCAAAGTTATCAGTAGTGGTTACAGAAATTTGCACAAGCAGCAACAATTACTATATCTCATTTTATTATCACAGTATCTCATAATTATTACAATCGATATAAAAATAATTCGAAATAGTCGAATTAAATAATTTCTAATATTTTGCAACCCAGAGTCAAATAATTTTCTTTCCTGTAATTTCCCCATTTCGATATGCTCAAATGAGAATCGTGCGGAATACAAAAAATTATCGTTTATAATTTGTCGAGGAGTGCAATTAGGCCGCACAGAGTGTTTCGACTATCTTTTATCGTGAAATGAACGACGAATAATGGCCGCAGAAATTCCCTCCCCCCGTCGGTTGCGGCGAGGAAATATAACGGTACAATAAACCGGGGCGAATATCTTGCGAATTTTACGACGGGATAGAAATGAAATTTTGCGAGCCCGGTCGACTGCGCCCCTTTTTCCAGTTATTATTATCTACTTCTGTTTTACGCATGGAAACGCGAGCCGGATGTGCGTAGACGTGTGCCCGAATACCTACGCGTGGCCCATCTTTAAGAGGACCGAGGAAGAGAGATCGTAATTCCTTCCACGACAATTCGACGCCTCTGTTCCTCCCGACGCGACGCCCACGCGTCCCATCGTGCATGCACTTTCATACAGCCCAGATTCTACCAGGCCCCTCCGCGCCATTCTAATCCACTGGGCACATTTGTTAATAATAACAAATATGTAATACTCCACCTCTCTATTTTACGAATTTCTAGATTTAACCCTTAAGTCGACTCTCGATCTCAACTGAAATAGTTTGCTTAATGTTGGTTTTAAAATATTAATTATTATAGCCATAATAGGAACCAGCGTGAATGACAGGCCTCCAAAAGTCTGGTTTGCCAGTATCATTTCGGAGCAAACCTTGTTTCGTTGTTTATTTTCTACAAATATACTTCGATATTCCCTAAATTTCATTAACACTAGAACTACCAAAAACGCTAGAAACTCGATCGTCACAATGCAGTGGAAATAAATGTTTACTCCTTCCCCTATAGAAGGTTGTTATAAATTTTCAAAAATTCAGTCGAGTAAATTTTGTACAATACTAATAGGTAATTCTGACTGCTTTAATAATTCTAGTGTTTGCTTTTCGAATATACGAATGGGGGTGTCTCGTAATCTCGTAATTTTGTCCAGGCAGCAGAAAGTGTCGAATTTTTGGTACGCTTGAACATTGTACATATTGCAAAGTACCCGGAAACAAGGTTATAGAAAAACGAGACGTGGAAAAAGGTTGGAAGGGGGGTGGGGGTTAGGAGAGCAAAGAGTGTGCACGTGTCGAATACAAAGAGCATTTAGAAGACGAGCAAGAATCGCCCCTACCACGCCAGCAGCGATAATCTAGTTTCGTGCCCGAGGGAAAAATGTGCCAGTGACGTACACGTTCGGGTCATTGTTTGTGGAATTGTGTATCCGTACCCTTCGTTTGCCGAGGGTGGTGCTGCTGCGTGTGTGCACGACCCACGGCCGCTGCTCCATCTTCGGCAAGAAATTTCACCCGCCCCCGCACGCGCTCACCAACCACGCTAATCTCTCTCTAACTGTTACGTCTCGAGCCCCCAGATTGCTAGTCTCTCCTCGAAACGTCTTGTAACTGACAGGGAATAATGCACGTTCGATAGTATATACAGGGTGTTCGGCCACCTCTGGGAGAAAATTTTCATGGGAGATTCCGGAGGCCAAAATAAGACGAAAATCGAGAATATCAATTTCTCGATCGAGGCGTCGTTAAAAAGTTGTAGAAACTAAATCCAAGATTATAGTTTTGATTCTCGGTTCAGTGGTTAAAAATTTGCAATTTAACAGAAAAGAAACAAAATTTGTCATGTTCAGAGGATTTCTGAAATGTTAAATCACCAATTTATGGAAATTTGAAAGAAGTAGCGTGTCTCGAAGTTTGGAATCCACGTTGGATTACGGGGGAAAATGTTCTCGAGAAAATGGATTTTATATTAAAGAAATGTGAAATATCTCGGATGGTTTGCGTTGTTGAGTTTGCACGATCATGGTCGTGGCTGGATCGAATCACTAACAGCGATACGGTGTAAATGCACGGGCAGAAATAATTGGTGGTAATTTGATCGAACCCGTTTTTCTCGATAGCAGATTAACGGGTCAATCTCGTGTCAATTTCTTGAGCAGTCAATTGAATGAATTATTGGAAGAAGTTCCACTTGACGTTCTGCGTCGCATGTGGTACATAGATGACGATGCATCGCCACACTTTAGCCGAGCAGCCAGACAGTTGTTGAACAATCGATTTGCCAATAAACGGATAGGTTGAGCAGAGCCTATTAACTAGTCTGCTCGCTACCCAGATTTAAATCCATTCGATTATTATATTATTCCTAGGGACGCTACGACGCGATTTATTTATCCAACAAACGACCCCGTTTAAATGCTTCTAATTATGCAATTACCAAATTAAAAACCTGTTATTCGCGAATAAAAACAAATTTTTTCAAGAGATTTCGAATTAAATGGAACTTGGAATAAAAAATTTCTTTTTTATTTCTTCGAGAACCTCCGAATACGTTCGAGCACATTAAAGGAACCGTCCATCTCCGGAATAAATCGGATCCGCGATCGATTCCTGATAAGCCTCGATTCAAGAGAATCCATCGATCATCCTGCTGGCCCGCAGGCACGAATAAAATAAAAATAGTAACCGCCATTTTACGATCGACGACGTCAACTCTCGCGTCCCTGAATTCCACGATAAACTTCTGGTGTCCCGCGAGGCAAACGATTTCTGTCGTTACGCAGAAGTTCCGCCGCGAGAAAGCAAATAAGGTTGTTACGCGGATTTAAAGGAACCGTGTCTGCACAGTTTCAAAAGACTCGTTTACTTCCTTCTTTGCGTTTTTCCACCCCCGCGCCGGCAACGTTCGCGTTCTTAGATTTCTAAATTCACTTCGCCCGTAATCGTTCGTCGAATTCTCCACTCTTCAAATCGGAATTATTCTAACAAATTCAATTTAAAAAAAAATAAATGCAGATTTCAAGGAATGAGAATGTATTTTAGTAAACGTGTATGATTTTATTATGAATTAACTGCGAAGATATTTAGAAGACAATGAAAACAATTAGAGAGAGAGAGAGAAAGAGAACAGATCGATTACAAGGAAAAAATGATCGACGTGTTTTGACAACGAAGAAATATATATTTCTGTTTCATCTATAACAAAACAGGATTCTTATCGTTTCCAACGATCGTCGAGCATAATAATTAAGGAGACTTATTTAAAGTATGCAAATTTTAAAAAGTTAATTACTTGGAGCCCTCGTAAACGGTTCACGCACGATCGATATTGTTCGGTTTTCCCCGTGGCGGAGGTGCTTTTGATTAAAACAATAAATTTGTTCGTAATCTCGTTTTTTCTTTCTGCAATTCAATCGCGAAACATTTTTCCGTGGGAAGACTCGTTTTTCAAAATTGCCGGCCGGATGTTGCAACGGAATCCAATCAAAGTACCTGGTATATATCTTTGATGCTTTATGTTCGCAGTCTCCCGTACGAAAACATACAGCTTCATCCTGCGCGAGTATCGAGCACGGTTATAGTAATTTCTGCCAAGCGGGTACATTTTTAACCGAAGAAAACACTCGCGGAGGATCCGTTCGATGTATCCGTGAGCGTGAAACCCCCCCTCCCCATACGTTTTTCCGAGAATTTCATTTTGTCCACGCGGAAGAGACAGGAGGGGGGAAGGGGGGAGGGCGGAGAAAAAACGACAGAGAAGAGAACGAACAAATGTAACGGAAAGATTAAATTTTTTTGCGGGGAAAAAAACATTTCCAGGGAAAGATGTCCGTCCGATGAAAATTAAAATCTTTATTCCCGTCGACTTGCTTGCTTGAAATTAAATAAAACGTAAACCGGTAATATATTTTCAGATTTCTCGATACCCTTTTAATTTCCATGCATGACTCTATTTTGGCATAATTTAAATGTTCAAGGATGGATTTAAATATTTTTTGGAAATAATTTTTGATTGTATAAGGTGGCGAAAGGTCGACCCAAATGGGGCCACTCCTTTGATCTTGTAAAATATAATTATTATTCCTCCAAGAGGGATTTAAATGCTTTAAATGTTTCTTCGAAATATAATATTCTCAAAAGTTGACACAAATGGGACTACCCCCTTATAAAATATAAAAAAATAACTATTATTCTTCCACCTGTGATTTGAACGATTTAAATTTGTAATTTCTACTGATTTTGTGTAATTTTCTAATCGTTTCGAGCCGTGTGCGTTCGATCGAATTGACGACCGCGAGCAGCGTAAATTTTTCACCAGTTTTACCAATTCCGGTTTCGTTAGTTCGCTTCTGCATTCGGTATGCATCGACACGCGCACTTTTCGAGGCTGGTCGAAAGGGTAGCCCGTCAGATTCGCCATGACCGGAATATTTCCTCGTTCGTCTACCTCTGGTTTTCTATCCCGTCTCTCCTAAACGAGGCTTAGTCTCTTCGCGTTTATCAACGTATTCGGAGATTCTCTCCAACGAAGCTGTTTGACTTTTTTATCTTCCCCCCGATACTTGTCCGTCATTTTTACGCCCGTGGCGTTTCGAATTACAGAGAGGATCGGATAATAATTTCAGGTTCAATTACCTCTCGCGCATCGATACGCGTTATTTAAAATCCTACACGGTTCCCCCCCTCTCTTCGCGGAACACGGTCTGTGTAAATTCCAGCTGTTTGCACGTGTCAAATTAAAAACTTTCACAACTCCGCGCACGCGGACCGATATTTGCGTTTCGCGAACTCTCGTCGGGAGCGAATTTTCTTTTCGGAATATCGACGGGGCGTGAGCAAACCCCCCGACTCCAGAAATAATATTAAAACGCTTCCTTGAGAACGCTACGATGCGGAAATTCCGTTTATTTCGACGGTATTTACGCCGATACCCGGTTTACTGAATCGTTCGGTTACAGTAAGGCGGGAAATATTTCATTCGGCGTTTAAATTGGTAAAAGGAACCAAAATATGTACCTATACAAGGAAATGTATTTAGATAGTACATCTGAAACCGTATACAAGGAAATTGTTTACTGAAAGTTATAAGTTTGTGAATCCAAACTCGATTAAACAAATCCAGGACAGCAAAGATGAAGTCATTAATCACAGAAAGACTCTTTAATCATCGTTGCTAACGTGTGATCACCCTCTAGTTGAAATTGAAGATGTTGTTAACGATAATATCGTTAAGATATCGATAAGACGAATGGAAGCAAGTGGGATTCAACGCGTAATAAATGTATGCCTTGAGATCTCCTTTAATCTTATTCGATCTCATCGCGGAGAGCTCGTTGATATATTTTTCTTCCGTCGAGAAAACATTCTATCCTATTTCCAAACGAATACTTAATTTAACAAACATCTTAACACCTTTTGTACTCCAAAATCACGTTCTCTGTTAGCTACGCTTAATTCTAAACTCCCGTCAGAGTGGTTCTTCATTTTTTTTTAAATATCTCGTCCTCGTAATTGAATCATAGAGTACCGATCGACGCGAAATTTACCGCGTATCGGTTTCATTTTCACCTCGAGCGGCGCGAATGGAAGCCATTTGTAGCCCGGTGTACAGAAACGCGAAGATGGTTTAGCATAATGCAACCGTTGTCCGCGAATATTCCGCTTTCAGCATCGGTGGAATCGGGAGATCGTTGTTCCACGCAGTTTCTCAACTCCCCAGAGTCAATAACGTCGATTACCTAACGTACTTTGCGAGTCTTTGTATCACACTTTACGCCAATCCGTTCCGAAAGTAACAAGAGACGATCCATCGAGTTATTCCACTCTTTAACGCGTGTTAAAAATATTTAGAAATTCTCCCTTTCTAGAATATATACTCCGTACGTTGAGAAACACTGGTTTGGACGGGAAAGCATAATTGTACCATGCAAGAAAAACATTATCCAGTACGCTTCGACCGTAAAATTCAAGGAAAATGTTTCGAAAGATATCGTACGACGATCAATTTAAAATTCTAAACAACGATATTGTCGCGATCGTTTAATGTGTTCCTGTGAATTAGAATTTCTCGTTGACTAAAAATAGAGTCAACTAGGGCGTTGTAACGAAATATTACAAATATCACCGACCGAGAATGGTTAATGGCGAACAAGATCGGCCATTTAAATTAAGCAAAGGAAGGGCCGGCAGTCGTAAACGATGGAAACGTAAACGTATCTTTAAATCCCGTGGCTCCTTACGCACTATCGTCCATTAGTATTCACGATCGCGTTTATTTCACGCGGACGGGTATCGAGCGGCTCGTTTATTTTCGCTAATTAATTCCAATTTATCGGCGCCGATACAGCGTCCCGGGGGCAGCGTCCCGCTCGTACCGGAATCCCTGGGGATTTTCTACCGATTACCACCTCACCCGTCCTAAATTTTCTTTCCCACGATACCTTTTCCCCTCTATTTACCCCCACCGCTCACTCTGTTTATCCCATTCGTTTGTGTTCTTAAATGCAATCGTCTCTCCCTGATTCCAATACTCGCCCCTGAAAAATCACTCTTTCAGAAAACTCATAAATATCGTTTGTTAGCAATTCATGTTGAATTCGACTGATGCAACGATATATCCTAATTTAAAGAAAAACACAAAATAAAAATGGAACGAAGAGAACCTAACCCTACGAGTACAGCTTCCGGTATTATACATGTATTTTTATGTTTAGATCGTAGAAGAGTCAATAAATTTTAAACGAGGAGTTTTATTATATTACATGAAATTGAAAATTGCAATCACAGTTTGGTCTTTCAGGGGATGAAAATAATTACTTTCCTCCATATTCTACGTCTCGGTTTTCCACTCAACGATGTTATAATTAAAAAATATTGGGTGGCCAAGAAACATACCCAAGTAAAAAAACGAACTGATCATTTCTGAGGTACAAAAAAAGTAAGTGCCAAGGGGGGTTAAGGATAAGTTTCACGATGAAAAGTTGAGAAACGCGAAGAATTCTTGGAACAAGTCGAGTATGGAATATAAACAAACATTGTCGGGAAAGTTTCCGTGCGACATCGTCGAGCATGTTTCCGTGGCTCTCCCACGGCGTGCACGTGTGTGTGTGTGTGCGCCGGCATGAGTGGCGGTCGATGCTTTTTCTGAGGGTGGACAAGAGGACAATGGATTGGCAGGGTGCCTTCGCACCTCGAGGATTCCACGGTTCGTCCTCTCGCTGGAATTCCCTCAACGTCCCTTCGCGATTCAGGACACCCTCCTCGACTATTTTCTAACAACGGCCGTCCTTATGAATCCGAAATACAGCCGTGCCCGACGCCCACAACTACGAATCAAAGGGGATTTTCCGGACGGGGATTCTCAACGCGTGCAGACGCTAGAATGCGCCCGGATCTCGTGCAAACGGACAGTTTTCGGGCCTCCACAACTGTTATAATATAGTTCAGCTTCTTCAAACAGAGAAACTTCCAACCAAATCTAAATCAAAGTTGCATTGGTCCTCGATGGTTCAATTATATTTACAAAATATTCGTAAAGTTAAAAGAACAAAATTGTATACAGGAAATATGTAGAGAGAATCTTCAATTTTCACCGTCTTAGAACTCATTAGCGCGTATTGAAAATACTAAAACTTTAGACGCGTGCAGTTCCGAAACTACTAGTATTTTATCCATTATTGGACTATCGTTGGAAGCAGCAAGGCCTCCCCTTTAAAATGGTTTTTGGTTTTTGTCGATCCGACTTTCCGGTTTCGAGATATCGCAATTTATGTGAAAGAGTCATTTTTTAATTTCGACTATCTCTGTCTCCGTCTAACGCGTCGGACCTCTCGCTCTCTCAGGCACGTGAGTCGCGACAGTCGTGAATGACGTCACGTTTACTATTTACTACGATCACGTGAGATCAACGAAAGGTAAACAAACGGTTCGAACCCTCATATCTCCGTAACTAGCCACCGCATCGACTTGAAACAAAAATCGCTATATCTCCTAAACTAACTATACTATCGACTCGTACAAACGCTCATTTTAAAGGGCATTTCATCCCCTATCCGATGACTATACCAACTTCTATAATTTATGCTTCCTTCTATGTTTATTTTGCAATTTACTTTGACTCTATATATTCAAAGAAGTTTCTGTAATTCCTATCGATTATTCGACCGATGGGCGATAAAACTGGAACATAAATGTCAAATAAAAGATCGTGCTTATAATTTTGTTAAGTCAATTTTCCTACATCGAACACCACATTAAACGAATGTTTGTGTCAACGAAGCATTTTGTTGCTTCGAATCCAAACGTTTTCTATTTTATTATTCGTGGGAGCTGTTCGTTTTGTGAAACGTGGCCCACAGCGTTTCTAGCGTAATAAACTTGTACGAGGAGCGTATGAATGAAAGGACACCTCTTATTACCATTTTTCCTATATCGCTTTATAATGCATCTATTTTTATCGCTTCGGGTGTATTTTATGCGTCACGTCGCGAAGCGTTAAAGCAGCATCTTTTATAGAGATAAGTTCATGGGCATTCATACGATAAAGAAACGGAAAGGCCAGTGTCCGTTTCTGAGTGCTTTCGAGTGGCTTGAATGCCGCCTGGCATAATATTGGGTTATTAAGAAACCCTTGCAACAACAGTTTCTCTACTTTTATCCTTCGCTGGATCGCAACTTGGATTGTATACTCGATATAGTCACGATTGTCCGCCACGTGTCCAAATCTGTCGAACGACTGCTTAAATAGAGATTTAAATAATGAATTAGATGCTTTATAGCCTCTTTTGATCCTCTTTTCGCGATTAAAAAGGAAACTGTCGACCGAAACAGCTCGAAATCGAGCAAAACAAAGGTTAACGAACTGGTTTACGATATTGTACGCAACGAAACGCACGTTGGAACGAAAATGGTTGCTTTTGCCCCGAACTCGTCGGTGTTTTTTGCGCCAGCGATGTCTATTACGCGCGAAAGCAGTTCGAGTTAACCGACAAGCGAGGAAGAAAAGGACGTTCGATCGCGAGGACCACCGTGATCGTACGGTGAACAGTTGCAGGACAAGCATTTGTCATGGAGATCTTACTTTCTAGCGTCGATGCGAAGAAAAAGAAGATGGAGCGAGTAAGGGACGAACGGGGAGAGGAGGTCCTCGCCATTGATAGCAGACGTAAGCCAGTTCCTCGGGACCGTCACTCCCGATGGAGATTGCTAGATTATTCCTGAAACTCTCGCGCACCTTTCTCAATAAATCATGTTCGAGAGCCATTAAGGAATATGAGACAGTAACTGTGCTCGTTCGATTTCGTTAAATATCAACAAGAATAAAAACACAAGTCAAATTAATTTCTCAATGTTTATGCTTTATCTATTATAAATAAGATTTATTCTGTATGCATATATCTCTTCCTAACTGTTTTGTTCGTGAATTTTTGTCGGGGAAATTGTCGTGCTAGCACTTAGTACAATTGTTTAAAACATATAGATATTCTCTATAGCATGTATATTTTGTCCGGACAATTTAATTTATTCCTTTATAATTGCAATGCTCTTGCTACGACCTGCATATTATAATTTGCATCTTTTGTGTCAAAGAAACGAAGACGAACACGCCTCGGGTGTAAAGCTACAATGTGCAGAAACTTCAGGCGACTTTATTCGTGTCCTTACTACTTGAAATACTAATTGCAAGTAGTAGATAATGATTTTAATCAACCACCATTGAGACAATACTTTCCTTACGTTATTTTCAAGAAAAACTATTCAAAAATATCCTTATTGCTATTAACGATAACAAACATAATTATTTAAATTTTCTTCCCTGTTCAACATTTATTACAGAAATATAATTAATGGCGTTCGTCCATTGAGTTTGATAGAACTAAATTTTCTCTGTTTAAAAATTGATCAAAAGGATGATGATCATGATTTTACCGAGTTAAAAATTATTTTAGAGAAATCGACGAGTTCGAGTACCGAATACGACAAGTGGTTAAATTGGAATTGAAAAGGTCGGTTTGGGAGTTATTGTGGCAAGATTGTGGAATCAACAGATTGATTCTCGGTTTCGTACGTTCAATACGCAATGTGCATGCGGGTGGTCTCGGCGGAAACGCCTACGCGAGGACGATCCTGACGGTCGTACACTTTTACCTACGCCTTTGCACGTTCCATCTGAATCCTTCCTAAATTCGCTGTGTTTATTTACACCTCGTTAATTCCGTATACGCGACCCACGGGACGCAAATCATAAGTTGTTAAGAGCAACGCCCGAAATACTTGACACCCTGAATACCGCTTCGTTTATGCGCGAATACCGTGCACTCGGGTAATTGCTTTACGAGTTACGAAGATCATGCTCTACGCATCACTCTCTATATCGTCGTAACCATAAATCACCGCGTACATCTAACAATACATTTCTAAAAATCTAATCAACGTTCTTCCAATTTAGTTAACGCGAATATCAGTAAAATTTACCGAGTCAATTAATTTTGTTAATATTTCTATCCTGTACTATCGAAGGTAACTCGAACTCTATATGATGAAAGTTTACTTGTGCAAAACTGTGGATCGAGACTTTCTTATCTTTCTTATTTGGACATCGAAGAATCGTAAATAGAATTTTGGCGAATTACGAAACGGAGACAGTGGATTATTTTGCCCACAAACGGACACCTTCCCGAGACGCTGAAGTACGACGCATCGGCTGGTAATACTATTTTTATCATTTGTGGGCAAAGACAGTTTTGGCTCGCTGCATTCCAATCCGCGAGATTTGCAAGCCATGCCGATCTGGCATGCAGGCCTGCTCGTGTTGTGATTGAATCTCCGAAAAAGAAGAGGACGCAAAATAAAGCGAAACTAACGTCCACATTCTCTGGACCAAATACGCGCTATTCGCCCAACGGAATTTACGATTTTTTAACAACTTACGACGAGTCAACTTCGATCACTTGCGTCCATCGAAAACTTATAACATTTGACGAATTTTTTTCTCGAAACTGAGTAGGATTTCGGAAGTATGCCTATTCACCAAAAATGATTGTAATTAACCCCTGCAACTAAATATAATTATTTTAATATGATTCGAAATTTTTTAATTTCGTCTAAAAATTTCAATACCTACTCGAATTTTGTTCTCGAAACTGAGTAGGATTTCGGGAGTATGCCTATTCACCAAAAATGATCATAATTGACCTCTGCAACCAAAGATAATTTTTTCAGAACGATTTAAAATATTTTAATTTCGTCGAAAAATTTCTCCACCGCCAATCGAAGATTAAACGATGTTCTTACGGTAACTAACGACGAGGCAATTTATCCTAATGGTCAATATTTCGTTTTAAAAGTCTTTGCAACGATGATAAACCGCCGTGCGTTGCCGTTTCCGCCAGAATATTTTTTGTCCGGGTTCTTCCATGATGTGAATTCAATTTATGTACTGCCCCCCTCCCACCGTGTTCGGTATACTGTCGCTGGTAACACTATCATTTTGAACAACTGAAAGGGTAACCCGAGCATAGCAGGTAAATGTCCTGTAAGGATGGTAGCGGAGCCAATTTGGCGAGATAGGACGTCGAGGTAACTTGATAGATGACGAGAAGCGGCTGATACAAGTTTGCGTTCGTCTTCGCAGGGGTGGTCTTTATCATTATTATTGTGTCGTGAACACTGTGCGTTTTTCCAGCGTACTTCAGACCCCTCGGCTTGTTTGGGAATCTCAAATATACAGAAACTTAAATCAACACTGTCCACCAGCACTATTTCACATTTTCGAGATTATTTACTTTTACGACGGGAACAAGTGTCATCTTTTGAGCAAAGAACATTTCTAACAAGAATCATTAACTCTTAATCGCTGTCATTTTCGATCGTGCAAAGTTGTTATCTTTTTTTAGAGATTAGACAGCTGCTTGGTATTCACAATCAGCAGAAATCTATTATTTTTACGCTTAAAATCCAATTTGACTGTTCAGGAATATACATATGTATTAAAATTTCCCACGAGAAAATGAATTCGTAGACCCCGAAACGATTTCGCATTTCTGTAGAAAATATTGCAAACTCGGAATGTTTTCTATTTAAAAAGAAAAGATGGTGGCAGAATCGGTTAGGTTCCGAGCGCTCTGAAACGCTCGGAGGTGAGAAAATAAACAGTCAACGCACCCGTTTCGAGGGCCCGCCGACTCTGTTTATTTTTTTCTCTTCTGTGTGCTCTCCAGGAACCCCTCGATGTCCTGGAGGAAGTTAACGAAAGGAGAGGACTGTTTGCTCGTTCGGCAGCTGGACCACGTGTATCATTTTATTCGCGAGTCCGAAACTTGTGTATCAAAAATTCAAACGTACTCAAAATTAATTTGCAACGCTCAAACGTATGGATATAAAAATATTCAAGATCGAATCCAACGCCTGTTCGCGACGTTTAAACAAGCCCTCGAAACAAATGGAAGGCGAATCGAGCGGACGTCACCATAAAACAACAATTTAATGAAGCTATGTGATTTAGCTATGTGACAAACGCTGGCAAGAAAGGACGAGTTAACTCGCCCTGTCCAGTTAATAGGTTAAAATGATGCTTTATACATAGGTTAGTTAGCTGGCCGCATGAGAATTATATTTCACCGATCATTTGTACACTTGGGAGATCAACGATCAACAAGAATATACATGATGGAACATTGGAACATTGGTTATTCCTACGGCCATTATCTCTGCCAGCCTCTCAATGGCTCGACTCGAGAGAATAAATCCTCTTCAAAACTGGATCCTAACCGATGCTGAAAGACACACGTGCCTTTGATCACGGTTGCTGGAAAGTTCAGAGACCAGTCGACCACGTCAGACTATTAATTATTACTTTTACTGAACGAACAAAGAGCGTCAACGCGATATTTTATCAAGAGGCAAGAGGCATTTAATTAAATTAATAAATATTTATTTCTATTCCACACGTTATGTTCCTAAATATTAATTGTATACATTCGGTGGATCGAAATTACTTTTAAATTAAATACAAGCACTTTTGCTGGGTGAAAATTCGATTTTATCAATTCCAGAAAAATTGTATTTACGAAAGAATTAAAATCCATCCTCTTCTCAATTTTGTTATATGTATATTATTCAACGGTTAATTTTTCCGTGGGTTTCGCCACGTTCGAATCTATTTATTGTTTCATAATTCGTCTCCAACGACAGCCAGTTTCTCGAAGGAGCACAGAAATCCGACTTGCAAATAGCGATAATTCAAAGGCGTCGCGCGCAAGACAGAATGTTGAGGAACGAAGCGTGAAACGAAAACGTTGCGCGTATTTCTCATTTAGACATTGTTAGCCACCGGTGTTTGGATAATTTGACGTATCGTTAATCGATGTTCCATCGTATTAAGGGCAAGAACAACCCGATTAAAACCGTGGAATGTTTAAACTGTTGAAACAGTTGTAGTTGTGGGTTGTACCGTTTCTCGTTCGGTCCGTAGTTTATCTTCGAGTGGCGTAGCAAGGTACGGGTTTACGCAGCCCCGGCTACCATTGTCGATTCCTCTTCTCCAATCGTGGCTATGTGATTAAGCGCTCAATCTACGCGAGACAATGCGACGTCCCACCCGGCCAATTTATCGAACACCCACGAGGAGACTTCCACGTGGACGTGACTCGTGTAAAGATAACAAATAACCGAAGGTCGGCCAGGTCGGGAAGAAAACCTCTCGCATCTTCGTCGAGGAACCTCTTACGAACGACCAAGTTTCGAGGTTCGCCCAAATTTGGTTAACTTTAATCCTACCTAACGACGAAGCGTCGCGCCTCGTTAAGAATACCCAACTCCACCCTCTCCATAAACGATCGGGCACCATAAGCTTTTAGCTATTAGCTCGTAATACAGTGGACGGAACTTCTAAACCAACGATTAATAACAACGTTAAAACTTAAAGTTTCCTTTTTTATTTTTTTTTTTATAATTAATTCAAAGCTCTATTGTACTAGACTTTAGGTACAGGAAGAGAGAGACTCTTAAGCTGTACGAAAATATTTTTTTTTATTAAATAGTAATCAAGTCTTTTAACCCTATCCGAGAATTAAAAAAGTCACGTTGCTGATTAGATTAAAACGTGGTGAGAGTATTGTCAGTGTATTGGCGAGATCCTCCCGATGAAAACGAGTACAAACACGACCTAGTTCGGACCACTTTTAATTTTGAAAAATTCAAAATTACGCCTAATTAAAAATCGTCCGAATTGCGGCGTGTTTGTACTCGTTTTAATCGGGAGAATCTCGCCAATCTCATTGCGCAAGAGATTGCTCTCAAATCGCAGCACTAAAGTAAACAAATAAAAAAGTAAATTTTTAATTTTGACGCTGTTGCACGAGAAAGTCGTCGACCTTTAAAAGAGACTATAAAATTGATTCCTCGATCTGAATTCGATCAAAATATTTGAAATTCGTTTCACGCGAGTCTGTTGTGAAATCGTGTCGAGAGCAGCGATAATCCCGAACGCGTACGGGCCGTTTTAGTTGGCGAGCGAATAGCCACGGTCGGCGAGGATAGCCCAGAAGTTTTTGCGCCTTTTCAGTTCGCGCACCGGCCACTTGATTAAAAGTTGCTGGCCGCGATTCGCCTCGCGAGAAGAAGTCTCTCTCCGAGGGCTACTCGAACGGCAACTCCGTGCTATTCAGACCGCTAATAGCCCAAACTGAATCCAAGCGGGGTGCTCGCGGCGTGTTTTCTCCGGCCAAACGAACGAAAGTCAAACCGCGTCACGTATACACCGATCGAGAATCGGGCTCACGTACCCGGGGGTTCGCCTCCGAAGGAAATAAGAGGGCCGAAATTTTATTGCCCTCGCCGGAACACCACCGGCCAACGGTGATCCAAGACCAAACTTGCCCGGGTTCCAGTCAAACGAACGGACGCTTCGCACCGAATAACGATTATGGAGCAGCGGTTTCGACGAAAAGAGAAAAGCGAAAGAGAAAAAACAATTTGGCATCCCCCTTTCGGCGCTTCCAATCGCTCTCTGTTTTCTCGCTTGTTGTATGCGCGTAGAAATATAAGATAACTACCTTAAAGGTGTCTGTGTCCTTATTAATAATTACACAACGTGTGTGACACATATTTCTAGAATATTATAAAACCTCGTTACATATAAATCTGTGTCAATTTATTCTCTTTGAAGCACGATTTTTACCCGACAAAAAGAGCGGGAAAGTTCAAAAATTTGATAGATACGTTTACTGGATAGATATTGGCCAGCATACGAGCATTAAATGCCGTGTTAAACGGGACGTACGTTCGGGACACCTTGTATACTGGCGACTGGCCACCCGATCTTTCGATCGCCAGCACGGAAGACGAGAGGGGGATTTTTAAATCTTCCCGCGCGATACTCGAACGGTACTGGCGCGGCTGCTAATCGAGCAAAAATCTTAAAAAGCTCCCCGGCATTTTATTATTCGTTAAAAAACTAGTCTTATCGTATTGTTATCGTTCGTATAGCGGGGGATCGTTAGAGGCTCGCGAGCGGAGATTATACGCCGTGCAGATAGCGCATCTAGCCGGTGGAGAGTATCGAAAATCGCTTGCTCCGCGTACGTAGCGAATCGATCGAAAGACAACGGACCACCCGATACCGTCCTGTCGATTTAGATAAAGCTTCATAGCTTAGAAAGCGGCACGATCTCACGGCCGTAGGAGTGTCATCGAATTTGTTTGCTCCTCTCGCCTGAATAAATCGCTATTTACGATCAATGATTCCAACTTGCACGCCGTTCTTGACTGTCGACAGCCACCCACGTGCGCCAGATTTTACACGGTATTCGCGCACAGCCAGGAAGCGTATTCGACATATTTAATACCGAACCCCTGAATAGAGAGATACCATTCAATATCATCGAAAACATTCACGGGAGGGGAGGGGGGAGAGAGAAAGGGAAACGTTTGTTTTGCCTTACAGCGACTCCCATATTTTTCCGTATTTATCAAAATAAATACCGTGCGCGTTGTTCCGTACTATTTTTCCAAGTTCCGGCGTGTCCCTTGGACCAAAATTTATTTTTCCAGCCGTTCGACAAAGAAAACAAGAATTTCTCGGCGATAATAAAAATTACGGGAGACAGTTACGAACGTTTATTTAATTGCGAACGATGGGAGGGGGTAGTTGGAAGCAACTGGAGCATCGGAGCTTCAATGAATTCCCTCGATTGATCCAGATATAAAGAATTCCAGACGCGTTTCGTGGTAACGCGACATGTACATATACCATTCATCGAACCAATCTACTTCTTGCGAAACGATGACCATAAAACGATCGTTGATTCCGTTTCGTTTGGCATCCGAACGAAACGGAGCAAGAATTCGAGGCTCGTGCATGCGATTCTTAGCGAAACGGAAGAGACAAGTTGGTACCAAACATTTGTTTCGATCGTACAAATATTCTTGTCGCGAATATAATAAAAATTTGTATCCATTGGTGCAGTCTCCTCCCTTGGAAAGGTCAGTACTACCTGAGGACACTCGTTTATTGCACCCCCTGAGCGTTTCGTTCTTCTCCCGAGTCTCGAGCTCAGTGAGCAGAAAACCATCAAACTAAGAACACATTAATTAAATACATACTTAGGTCGATACTCTGTCGCATTTATTTAGCAAATAAATATTCAACGTTATCAAAAAATTTGAAAGTCGATGGAAGAAAGATCGGTCCAGATTCCAATCGAGCGTGCTAACGTTATAAGTGATAAGTATAACAATTTAACCGAGAAACCAACAAGGCGTTAAGGTTGCTACAGAATAACGAGCATCGTGGTGCATTCTTCTCGCGAAATTTTCTCTAATTACAGGTGCGTGGATGTCGGTGTCCGCGCGGTGTTATTACGGTTACCGGGTGCGAGAAAATAATTGCAAGAGGGGGGAGGGGGAGGGAATGAAGACGGAAAATCGGTGTACGTAACCGTAATAACCGTGCCAGAGAGTTTTAGAGCGATTCCGCTGAACGGGCCGCGCGGCTCGACGCGGTTTCCTTGAACGCGTGGCTATCTTGGTCGTTGCTGGACGATGAACATCGCCCGATAATAACGTGCCAACATTCGGTTTTCTCTGTAATTTCGCCGGTCCATTGCGCGCCACCTGGCCCCCAGTTAATTCCAACGTTCAGATTCTCATCGAGAAGAAATTAGAAACTCGATTTACGAGCCACGTTGCTCTGGAAAAGAGAAACCGAAGCTTCGCGGCGACGGTGATCGATTTTCCATCTTCGAAGAGTGAATTTCGAGTGGAAAAAAACTGTATCTTCGAAGAGCGTTTTAGCAACGGAACGGTCGCGATACGCGCGGGGAGTTTAAAATCCGAGCAAAGAGGCTTACGAGAGAAATTCCGCGTTGGCCGGCCGTGAATGGAGCATCCGAATCGTAAAAACGGCGACGAGTAATTTTCAGATTGCAAAACTTCTCACGCCCCGGTAACGGTCGAACGACGGATAATGAAATCCTCCGGGAGACAAAGGTCGTTAAATGGGAAAGACGAGACGCGTCGATGAAGAGATGGAGAAAGGCCAAACCGGGGAGGAGAAAAAGAAACGCTCGTGACAGGGATCGAGGGGAAGGGAGGAGAGAGAGAGGGGAGGCAAAAGCGACAGGAAAGCCGAGGCGCGGTGACGAGACAAGTTCCATCGAGCGGTTTCTAAAAGGCACTGGCAACGAGAGGCCATTTAAGGGAATCCCTGGCCAAAGGTGCCGGTGACCTCGTTGATCCTACAGACTGGTTCCGAACGTATCCGCGGTGGATCCTTTTGTCGTTTTGCGCCTTTGCAAATCGCTACGACAAAGGGTAAACGAAGGAAGAATCGAGAGGCCCCCGTCTTGGTCGATAAGAGGGACGAGAGACAGTTTAAGGTGCGCAAAAATAAAGAACAGAAGCGGAGCAAGAAGCCGGACCGACGCGACAAGGAGAAAAGAGAAAGGGTAAATCGGCGTACGGGACGTTGCACGCATGCGCGCGGACGCGGGTATGCGGTCGACGTTTATTTCGGGACGAGCACGGACGATCTTTCCTCCCCAAACGACCGTAACACACTGCGTCTCGTTATTGTTGTTATTGTCGTTGATTCGGCACCGTTCAACGCGCGAACTTTCACGCAATTAACCCCTTCGTGGTCGTATTTACGCCCGCCCGTCGCATCGGTCCGGAGTTCGTTTCCATTCAACCGACGCGACGCCACGCGACGTCTACAGCGCGAGAATCGCGCGAACAGACTCGGAAGGAACGCGTTTACGTTTACAGTCTGGGCTTATATTCGCTTTCTCTTTTACGAATAGTCGTCGATCGTATTTTTTGCGCGGTGATGCAACTTCTGTGGAGTCCACTGGCGGGAAAATCGCCCTATACAGACTTACTCGATCGTCTACATGTACAGCGCGATTCTCACGCGAGCGGACTCGGAAGGAACGCGTTTACGTTTGCACTCTGGGTCCATTCACTTTCTCTCTTACGAATAGTCGTCGATCTTATTTTTTTTGCGGTGATGCAATATCCGTCGAGTCCACTGGCGAGAAAATCGCCCTATACAATTTTACACGACCATCCAGTTGTCACAATTATACAGACAACATTGAGTTTTTCAGCAGACATGTGCTAAATAATCATAATAAGGACTCCTATCTTCATTTCCAAGGAACGATTTACTTTTATACTCGTTGCGTATAGCCTTTAAAAACGTACGTTGAATATATGTATGTAGTATAAAATTAATCTCGAGCCCCCCTCGTTTCACGATGAAAGGTTACGTGTACGTGGCTAACGTAACTATTATAATTCCTTCGACGTCGCGTTTCTTTTTCGATTCCACGTAAGCGTTGTCCGCGTAAATTAATTACGAAATACCCGCGCTAAACTGAAACCCTATCCGCGTAATACGAAGTCGTTTCCTGTTTTTGCGCCCGCATATTAATCGAAGGTTAGGCACGCTTGATTAATCGTCGACACTTTGAATACGTGTTCCAGAAAAAAGAGCACCGCTCGCGGGACGACTTAATACTTTAGTATTATTGAAAAAACTGGTTTCGTCGGACGTTTATGAAACATGTTTCTCTCTGTCGATGCGACCGTTGCCTGCAGTTACGTTTTATCGATTACGTCCGGCTTTCGGATTCTCGCATATACGCGTTTGTTTCGTGCGTCAAATATGTACGAAAAAAAAAAAATATTCAAATACATGCACGCGAACAATGAACGATAACCTCGTGGTGCATTTGTTCGAATGAAAATGGAACGACCGTTTGAAACATTTTTTAGCGTCTGCCGTAACACGAAGCGATATTAAAAATCTTTTTTTTCTCGTTTACAACTATGTACAAGACATTTACATTTATTTAAATAACCCTTGTGTTAAGTTGTAAATACTTGGCCTGCAATGCAAGACGCAATTAATACACTATTTTTGTATACTTTAGAGATGTTGTAGGATACTCAAACTATATCAAACACGTTCAAACGTTCTTCCAGAGACGTAGAGCACCCTGTATTTCCCAACACGTGAATTTTCAACGATGAGTGTCGTTCGAAAGAAACTACCGCGCGAAAACGAGAACGAAAGCGATTGGACGAAGGGGTTCGTTTCGCGCGGGCTTTTCGAAACGGTCGGGTGGAGGGAAGAGGGGCGGGTGGTTAATAAACGGGCGCGAATCGCGGTCGATTCACGGCGTGCGTTCAAAGACGGGGAGCAACAGCGGTTAAAAGCGACGGCGAATCCTCCGAACGAGAATACCCGCAAATCGCGGAAGCACCTGTGCGCCAAAGAAAACGTGTCCACCGAGTCGCGGAACGAGATCGCCGCGTGTGCGCGTGTGCGAGTACTCGTGCGTGCGCGTAGACGGGTAGGGAGAGTGCTTGGTGCACTCTCGAGACACCGTGTTTCACGGCAGACCGCGTGGCAGCTCCTGGATTTATTTATACGTCTCGCGTACCTAGCTACATACGAACGAGCCGGTGTACGGCTGGTTCGCGCTCGGATAAACACCCCGCGCGCTGCGCCAACTATCGCTTGTATTTATGGACGTCCGAGCAACCTTTCGATACGGACAACTAACGCGAATTCGAAATTTATGTTTCACCCGGATCACCGCCGACACCGTAAGGTTACCGCCGGTAAGGTTCATTCTCGACGCCATATTGGAAAGCACCAAACATTTTTTTAATCCCACCGATGTCCCTTTTAATGGGCCTCAACGCGTTCACTGCCCGTGACCCGTATGTGGGTCGTGTCACCGTGCTATTCGATACGCCGCTGAGAAACTGGACAGTGAACGCGTTGATGAATTTTGTATGCAATTTGAACATCCCCTAAAATTGCACCACTGTACGGGGAAAAATGGCGTGTGCAACATTTAAGGCAAATCGGGCAACGGAAAATTGTCCCGCATTGAATTTGAAAATTTTTTATTTTTTCATTCACGGTTTTTATACGGTCTTATGTACCGTTGAATTCGCCTTTTTATGCTCTATAAAAGTATAGAAGAATTGTGATTTTGAAATTTCAAAAATTGGCCAGAAATGCTAACTGATACGCGACAAAGTAAAATTGTCACGTGTTTTCACAAAATGTAATAAATATACATATGTATATCTCCCGTAACCCTTGTATCGTGGTTTCCGGTTAAGTACGCGGAGGCGTTCTGAATCTCCCTTCGAGAAACAACTGTAGTTATTTCCACTTCTTTCTACGCGTGACACGATTGTTTGCGATAAGATACTAAATGAAAATGGTAATTTCTTTAAAAAGAAAAGGAAATTTTAAGATTGAAATTCGCGACACTTTAACACCAAACAAAAGCAATTTTTTAAAGGTAAAATACTTTATCATAGATGCAAAACGCAGGCGTCTGTACAAAATCATTTTTTCTGAAAAAGTTTGCTTCTTAAATCACTTCGTTCGCAGCAAAGAACAACAACAGACACCGGTACAGTAATCTCTTAGATCGATCTCGCGTAATATTCAGATTCTGGCATAATCGCGATCTGTTGCATAACCGTTGCGCAACAACGCGCATACGAGGCTCAAAGAATTCGGAATGCCAAAGAGGTTCATGGCGCCGCAATTTCGTGACTGTCCGGTACACGATAGACTGCGCGGCATCTCTGGAATTTTCTTCCAACACGACGAAAAATTCCTCCCGTTTCCGCGCAATTTTCCGTCGCTTCGAGTGATCGTCGGCTAAAATATTCTACGCCTCGATCCGCTTCCTGTTCGAAACGAAGCGTCAACGGTTCGAGAAAAAAGGTGTGCCACCGGGGGCTCTTCAGCCGTGTCTCTTATTATTCATTACCGTTCGTCGATGATGTTTCCAAGGCATTCGCCGGCCGCATGCTTCTAACGTTTGAAAATGATATAGTACTAGATTCACGGAGAGATTGTGGTTTTTGTATTGATTAAAAATTAAGTTAATTTTAGTATATTTACCAGGGATTGTGGAAGAGAGAAAGTAAAGATTCCTCGTACTTGCCACCAGAGGGCCACGCTCTCGTCTCTCTCGCAAACGCTCGACCGACCTTCCCTTTTCTTTCCTCTTTCATCTCATGAACAGAACCCAAACAATTTTACCGGTAAATTAAAGATTACATAACAATGTCCATTACAAGTAATTCTAGCGTGAAATTCAAAGGTTACTCGAGAAAGCCAGCACTTTGGACGAGGGGGGGAGGGAAGGGAGGAGTCGAAATCGAAATGAAAATAACGCGCGTGGTTCTCGATACCCGGGAGTCCAAAAAGTGTGCAACGAAATTCGCCAAAGTCCACGTATTCTCAGCGCTCTTGCAGCTTCCCTCGTCGCCGCGCCGGTCGGAGTAAATCTTGCGCGTTGCACATGCATGCGTAGGTATGCACGGCTCGGTCGCGCACCGTTCACGAACACAAACGTGAAAATCGGCCCGGTGGAAAGGCCTCTCGCGCCACTGATATATTTCCTTTTCTCTTGGCCGCGGCTACGAAACCGCCGCAGACACGCGCGCGCCGCTTATTCCGAGACCCGAACCGCCTTCGAATCTCCAAAACTCTTTCCTATCCCTTAACCCTTTGCACTCCCAATTATATTTCAATTTTCTTTTATTTTAAATTTACGTTAACTAAAAAATAGAGCAATTTAAACAAACGGAGGAACAAATAAATTCGATCGAATATCTGTTTTATTTACAGTATTGCTGTATTTTGTAATTTTCAAGTGTATGTCTTTGGCTCTCGACATAGGAGTGCAAAGGGTTAACAAATATCGTTTCTTATCTCCCTGCGAGAAAAATGGGATATCCTGCTTACGCATACGCGCGCATGATGCTCGCCAAAACTAATGCCAATACTTTCGACCGACAAAAATTTCATTCGAGACAGATCGAACCTTTCGAAAATTCAACGAAGAATTATCTAGGTGAACGTGCTATGACAATTTCACGTCACCTGCGATTGATTTGGCGAGTTAAAAAAGCTGGATAAGTGGGTGCCACGCGGACCCGACGAACGACAGAAACTGCAACGCTCGATGTTTCACAAGCGACGGTGCAAAAGCTCAACAACCTGTCGTCGACAGATTTATCGTTTATTTAAACATCACTACGTACGTGTTCTCTGGTAAACAAAACGTTCGCGTATCAGGCATCCATCGAATTGTGTCTTGAAAGAATTTATCGATACTCGAATCCAGTTAGAGTATATTTGTCTTCTAACGGCGATTATTAAATAAAGAAAGCATTTTGAAGTTAATACAGATTACAATTAACGTTATAAAACTGTTAGATAACGAAAAATATGAACCTCTACGTAACAATTGCGAGGAAATTGCACAAGTATCGTTAAAATTAGAGCCAATTAATTGAAATTAAAAATTTATTTCACGACACACTGATTTTGAATTGAAAGTTTAAATAACGACGATCTTGTCGAGCGTGTTACCTAGGAGGATACCATGAAAATAATAACGAGAATGGCAACGCGTTTGTTCGAAGGTTGCTAAGAGTTTATTCAGTGGGACAAAAACCATCTAAATCGTCGCATACGTTGCTTCCTGCATTTTCAATGAAGGCTTCTGCAATTATTGGTCTCAATGCGACTGACATTCCTCGGGGACGTCGACAAAGCACGTGTATTTCCATCGCGGAAGTTCGAGCGCAAGGTGCCATAATAACAGATGCTAGAGTAATGAAACCTTTCGAAATATATTTTAAATACGCTAAAGTTATCGACGAAGCGCATCTAGGATAAAATTTTAAAATATCCAAAAAGTAGAGTTGAATTTTATTTTCTCTCTTGACCGTTTGTCAAAATCAAAATTAAATTTTCAACCGTGGTAAGTAAAGCATTGTTAAATCGTCTGTTTGTAGAGAATGTTCGTTCGATTTGGTTGCATCGAATTACCAAAAAATGATCCAAATTACCCTCTCGTTTGCAATTTATTACGAAACACCTGCGATTACGGAAAATATTCGGATATTTTCCGAACGAACCGATGCTCAGCGGCGTCGCGAAGGTAAAAAAAGGTGAGTAGGGTGAAGGGACGAGGCGGGGGAGAGAGGGAAAGAGAGAAAGAGAGAGAGCCATTCATCTCGGAGGTCGCGACGACTCCCATTCATGCAAAGCGCGTCGGCTTCGCATCACGACGAAGAATAATCGCTGTACAAGCTTCGGCGGAAGACTGCGGAGAGAGAATAACATTCGTGTAGTTCCGAAACGTGTAAAAAACAAGAGGTATCGCGGACTGAAAGCGATCCGTCACGCGGATACCGTTTTGATTTTCTCCGAAGGGACTTTTTTCCCCCCTTGTTGCATATTTACCGATCACCGGGCTTTTTCTCCGTCGAACGAAGGATTTCCAAGTAAGAACGTTCCTCGATCGATCCTGCGGGTCCATTTTGACCCATCGAAACTGTATTCAACATCGTAATGTTTGAGAGAAACGTAATGAATACAGATTAATGAAATTTAATTCGTGTCTCGAAATCTCCAAGGATCATAAATTTTACTATTATTTAGTTACAAAAATCATTTAAGTAGAGTAATGGTCCCAGACCTAATACTTCAGGAATTGGGTCATTTTCAAGTTTGGTAAATTATTTTTGTGCACTTTATAGACGTTATAGGATACTCAAACTACATCAAACATATTCAAATGGTCTTCAATTGCAGTTTAAACTTTTGTTTAAACCTGATGCTTGAAGAGTTGCACCACTTTCGAGTTTAATACACACTATTTTTGTGTACTTTAGAGATGTTACAGGCTATTCAAACTACAACGAACATGTTCAAACGGTCTTCCATCGCGGTCAGAACAATTCTTTAATTCCTTTCTTTACGTTAACGGTAATCAGGTAGGAATTTAGGTCGCTCACAAGTAACGTAAACACGCTTAATTACGCGTCCGGAGTAAAAATCGTAACGCGGCGGAAGGTAAACGGGTTGAAAACGTTTCCCGACGCCGCGACGGGGAGATTGAAACGCGAATTTAAAAGGACGCGCCCCGGAAAAAGCGGGAATACTTGAACCGAATAATCGAGGGAAGGTTTCGACCGTGGGTTTTTTTCGCAGGAGGAATCGCGACGCGGCGCCGCGTGCGCGTTCGTGCTTTTTCGAAAATCTCCGACGCGGAAGGGGTTGACAGGCGTTTTTTTTTTTCACCGAAACGACGACGACGACAACCTCGTCAGACGATGATGCCAGTCACCGACGAAAACCCTCGAATCGCGGCAAGAAGTGTCCAATTTAAAATGTAAATTGCACCGGATATTTGGCATATCGCGACCGCGCGCTGCGAAATGGCCGCGAAATTAAAATGTAATTTAATTCGAGCTCCCCCTGCCGTTCTTCCACTCTTCTCCTTTTCTTTTTTTTCCTTTTTTTTTTCGTCTTCTCCTCTACTTGCCTCCCCGCTCGAACGAAAACCGTTTTGCCTCGTCGTGTACCGACCTCCTTTATCGATTCTTCGCGGCGCGCCGCGGCGTTTCGAGTCTCCTCTTCATAAATGGATTTCACAGAACGCGAATTATCGTTCCCGGGAACCGGCCTTGACGAGAAAGAGTGTGATTCTTGACCTGCCTAAGAAAACACTGCTTTCGAGTTAACCGAGAGAACTCTCACAGATTTCTATCTTTCTATTAACCCCCTTAACGTTCGCGACCGTGTAAGGGCTGGAAATAATCGCTTTCCTTCGCGTTTACGATATCAAGCTTAAACGTATGCAAATTGTAACCTCCCTTGCTCCGTTATTTCGGTAATAAATTGATTTTACAATCTGTACGTGTAGCAAATTAAAAAGATTCTTGTATTGTTGAAACTGGAACGATATTTTCTCCATCCATTAAAATATAAATTGTTGTTTTCACGCGATTCTTCCTCCGCTACATAGTCTATTTAATATTAACGCGTTAAATGGATAAAAATTGAGGTGTCCGGTCTCGTAGCTCGAGCAAACGCGTTAGAGCACGCGGGTATTACGGCATTAAATCGTAAAATGATATGGGGTAAACCTGTTTCGCCGCGAAGGCGAACAGTTTAGCGTACAATTACAGTTTATTCGATTATTTCGATAATTAAATACGGGGTTAGGGAAATTACGAGTAACGATACAAGGGAAAATCTGTGTACCTGCGACATCATGAACGCGCCGTAAGCATCGCCATAGCAACCGTTTAATTGGAAAAGGATCCCCGTAATAAAATCGTCGAGTGTTTCTGTCCCGCGATGCGGAGCAAAACCAACCGTCGTCGTTCGCGTAATTGTTCACGGAAGGGCGCGACGAATTTCGAGCCGGGGCCTCTTCCATCGTTTTCTTCTTTGACTGTAATAATTTTTGGCCGGGAGAGACCCCGATGAATTTCAAGCCGATCCTTCTCGTAATCTCCTTCCTCCCTTCTAATTCAATTTTTACTCCAACAGACGCATTCTGTGTCTCGCGAAACGTACACAGCGTGTCCGTAAACCATTGGAACAAGAACGAATCTACGTATTTTTCTCGTTAATTAAACATTGCATCGCGAACCAATCTTTTAAAGCAGACGTTCAATCTTTAAATGGATTATTGGGGGCCATAATTGTGTAATTGTTTGAAAATTTCTGTGATTCTTCATTGGTTCATTATTTTTTAAATGCTTCAAAGTTGGTTTCCATTTACCAATTCGGTAAAAATCAACATTAAGATCGAGAGTCCACCTTAAGGGTTAAAAAACGATCTGTTTCAGGTCTTTCGCGAGGATCAATGCTCCTTTGAACATCGATATACGAGAAAATATTTTCGTTTCCGCGGCCAGAAGATTCCCACCGAATGGTAGAAATTTTTTAAAGTCGAATGATTTATTTCTTTTAATAGAAAAGAATTCCGCGGTAATAGGAACGGTTTGCTCGTTCTACCTGGTTGCAAGTATCCGGGAGTCTGTTACAAAAGATACGCTCTATGAAAAGGTGTCCCGAACGGCGGAATTCCACGCAGTTCGAGCAGACATTCCGAGGGGGTAGGTGAAAAATCGAGAGAAACGAAAAGGAAGCGGTAACGAAGAAGGCCCGAAGAATACAAAGGAGGGGCCAAGGGGGGAAAAAGGAGAAAAGTACGGGGCAAGAATCGCGGAACGTACGCGTATAACTGCGTGTCGTATAAACGGACCCTTGAGAACATAATTCATTGCAGTAAACAGCCCGGTACGCGTGCCACGTCAAATTAACGGCCAGCCGCAACAACAAGAACCGCCCCTTTTGCGTTACGGAACAACATTCGACCAGACTACCCCGGGACCTCGCGTTTTCTACATTTTTTCGCGTTTGGTACCCCTTTTTCAACACCCTGTTTCTAACAATATTAAAAAAAAAATGTTTCTCTTCTCCAAAATGCATTCACCGCTGTATCTAACTTCTAAATAAATGTATTCTTGCAGAAGGATTTTATATCTTTTCAATAGACCATTTTTTTTTCTATCTGGTTGACCTCAGCTGCTCGTAATATAAATTCGAGATAAACATCCTTGTATTACAATACTAAAAAATAAAACGGCGAGGAAGAGGACTCTTCTGTTTATCGAAAAGTGTTTCGTAAGTTGTTTGAGCGTCTCGATCGAAACGACAGCGGAAGATGGCTCCGCGATTAATTACGATTACGGTTCTTGGTTTTTCGTCGCGATTCACCCTCGTTGGCGCGCGAAAAGGGCGGTCCTTTATCGATTCGAAACGATTTTAAAGGGTGGTTTGGCCCCCGACGTTTTTGATTTGAGCATACATCCTCGATATACGAGTCTCGAGGCAACGCTCCGCCGCTTCGAATTAAGGGGTGAACCGAAAGGAGCTCCCTGCCCCTGGGGGGTAGTTTCCGCGGGCAAAACAGAGAACCGGGAATAAGAGACGGAATTGTCAAGAGTAAAACGGAGAAACGGAGAAACGAACACGCGATTCTTATTTTCGCGACACCGTGCAACGTCTACGATCTTCGCAATTAGCCTCGGATCCGCTCGAGAAAATCGTTGAAATTCTATTTACTTAAATAATCGATTTATTGCGGTAAAAGATATTAGAAAACCCTCTGTAATTCATCGACTAAGAAAATTTTAGTTGGCCAAAAGGTAACGATTAAAATATTATGTCCCAAGTTGATCGAGTAATTGGGTACTTGGAGGAGAATAGAACAAATGAGAATAAGACGGAAGAACGTGAGACTAACGACTAATGGGGAAGAGACACGAAGCTTAACGAAGGAAACAAACACTTAAGATACGAAGTTATAATTAAATCTGTTCGAGCATATGGTATTTAAGTGTGGGTAACAGATGTTAATAGTCGCATCAAATATAGAATTAATGCAGGCAATAGTACTTACTATGGCTCGACAAGTTTAATAAGATTCCTGAGATAGTGGTTCGTGAATGGGGGGACGAAGCAAGACGATTAGACTATCGCTCGGGTCTCTGGCCTGGCTAGCGAATGTCATCTGATACTGTTTAGAAAAAAAAGTTAGATTATGGTGGAACGATAAGGAACAGGGATCTCGTTCAGTTTCTTCAGCTTTGCTTTCAACTTTCGTCAACATTTAGTGGTACACGAGAGGAACAGTTGAACATTTCACTCAAGTTTTCGAGGTAAAACGGAACGAACAGCAGAGTTTTAGGGAATTTGGAAAAAGAGTCTTGAAAGAATAAATAATTTTATACCGTACTGTAACTGGCAACATTTGTGCATTCACCGTATATTTTCCTTTGGTTTGGATTACAGCGTAGTTTTCCATTCTATGCTAATAATAAAAGGAGCCCCGACCTGTACGAGTTTAATCACGATTCTAAAGACGTTACGGCTACTTGGAGCATTTGTGTCATCCACGAGGAAGGTTATATCGCTGACAATGCAGCGCATAAATGGTTCTTAAGATTCCAAGCAGGTAATTTTGCCATAAATGATGAGTTGCGTTCTGGTCGTCGCGGTCGGGCGAGGAACGCGTGGAGGTTCTGCTTTGTAAAGATTCACGACAATCAACTTGCGAATTAGTCGAGAACGTTGCTCTGCCGTTTTAGAAACGATGGGAAACATCTGGAAACCCGATAAGCGAACAATCGCGTGGATATAGTCAAACGCGAGAAGGCAAAAGTTTCAACAAAATCAATTTCAAGATTCTGATCGAGTACCTCGTTCGACTCTACCGTCGTCTCCAACGTGTGAGCTTGAATTTACCGAAGATTCTGATGCAAGTTCAGTAATTGATAACGCAAGTAACTGTGAATCTTTGATGAATAGACATACCCCCAAAATCATACGCATTTTCGAGAAAAAAACGTGTGACCAGAAATGTTTCTGTAATTTCATTTTCTGTCTCATTTGCTCTACCGTTCGTTTCTGTGACCTGTTGGTAATGAGATTCTAGCGCCCAACAAAAATGGACCAAAAGAATACATTGGATCTCTACTCGTACACCTAGTCTATGACTCTGTTCCTCGTTTCTATCACTTGATATATAAATATACTCCAACTATCCGACATATTTGATTTGCCAGCATTGCTCCAGTCCCCGTATACGCCGGATACTGTATCTCTGAATGAAATTTCAGGATTGGTCAAGAGCAGAGAGTGAACGTGCCACGACTCGGCGCTGAAAGGGTGAAGGGTGCAGTTTTGGGCAACGGTCTGGGACTAACCTTTGCATTCGTTAGCGTCTCTGGTAGTGGCTCTGGCCCAGGGTCGATCGAAGTGGAACGGGCGACACCTCTCGCAGTCCCTGCCGGCGGTGTTGTGCCTGCACTCGCAGGCAAGCTCGCCGTCCTTGCCCGGGATGCACCTTGCCGCGTGACCGTTGCACTTGCACCTGCCGCCGACGGCGAAGTCCGAGACGGCGTAGTGATGGGCGAGCGTGGTGATACCGAGCTGGTTCGTCAGGGTGGTGGTGGTGGTCGGCGAGGATACGGTCACCGCGGCGAAGCTCATCTCCGGTACGTCGACCGCGTCGTTGGACTGCATCTCCTGGGGCGCGATCACCTGATGGACCGACGGCAACGCGGTCGCCAGCGGGTCCAGGGAGCCGCGTATCAGGTTCTTCTGGCTCTTGAGCCTCTCGTCCCGCTCCCTCTCGCGTTTCGTCAGCTCCTCGAGGCCGAGGTCAAGGCCGTGATCGCGATTGTCGCCGTTGGCCAGCTGCGAGACCTGTTCCTGGGAGGGTTGCTGGGGCATGTGGAGGCGATTGAAGACGACGCGGACGTCGGTGGCGGTGACCCAATCCTGCAGGACCGGCGAGTTGTCGAAATCGGCGGCCGACGGACGGCCCTCGTTGGTGCTGAACGCGATCCTGCCGACGGGACCGAGGCCGTCGCCGCCCGTGTACCTGTGGCTGTCCGTGCACCTCGCCTCCTGCTCGTTCGCCTTGGTGATGGTGGCTCTGTTCGGTCTGCCGTAGACGCGACGACACTGGGACGAGTAGAACTGGAACGGCTGCCACGTCTTACCGTAGTCCATCGATTTGTAGATCGCGATCGAGTCCGGCTTGGCCGCCTTCGGGCAGAACTGCAGGCTCACGTAGGTCAGTTCGTACTTCTTTCCTAGAGAGAGGGTCAAGGTCACGTTGTCCGGCGGCGCGGAGAAACTCTGTGACGTGACCAGCGGCTCGCTGCGCCAGCAGGTCACGTTGTTGGGGTTGTTCAGGTCCGTCAAGTAGCTGGCGGGGAACCGTCGCCGCGGCGTGCTGTCGTCGCAGACGTGGCACTGACCTATGCCGGTGCTACCTCCTGGCTGCTCGGTCACGTCGCAGTATCTCGTGGGACCGCCGCTTCCGCAGGTCGAGGACGCCTCCACCGCGGCGCCGAACGCCGCGTTCACGAAATCCGGTATGCAACGTCGTGGCCTGTCCTCGTCGTAGCACGGGTCCGACGGATGCTGCTGGCTGGAAAACGTTTTCGCGTACAACTCGCTGCCCGCCAACGTGTTCCCCCGACGAAACAGGATCGCCCCGAGGAGCACTCCGAGCACCCATGCCGCTCGACTCTTCATTCTCGCCAATCTTCTTTTATCCCCGCGTTCTCTCTTCTCTCTTCTCTCTTCTCTCTTCTCTCTTCTCTCTCTCCTCTCTCCTATCTCCTATCTCTTTCCCCTGCCCCTCCCCCTCTCTGACACCCTCGCTGTGTCACCTAGGCGCGAATCGTCCTCTCTTCGGGAAATCGATCTGCGCTCTCGCAAGAGACTCGGACGAGAGTAGCGATCCCGTGCACGATCCTGCTCGATTCCACGCTCTAACTCGTCATGTTGACCGGATCGACCAACCTCTCAGAACATCGGTGCCCGCCGCCCGGCGCTTCTCTCGATCACGCTTCCGACTCGCATCGTCGATCGTTGAAAAAAATTTGCCACGATCGGGAATCACGATACTTCCGGCTCGCCGATTGTTCCCCGCGTCTCCTCGACCACCATCGAACGCAACTGCGACGCGGTAGGGTCTCGTTTTCCACGCGAGCGACCGGAGGATTTTGTAAACGCGCGTCCGCGCGCGTGTGTGTCGCGAAAACGCAACGCTAGGAGGAAAAAAACCGACAACGACGACGCTTTCCCGACGGCGGCTCGCCGCTAACTGAATCACCGTCCTTGCACAGTGTGCATCCAAACTGTTCCCGGAGTCCCTCTCTAGTTCGCCGTCCTCCCCACCGCCGACTCTTCTCTCGCTCACCCGGAGTCTCCCTCTCTGTTCGCTTTGACCGTCGGCTCGCACCCTCTTATCCAAGACCAATTCCTCTTGGGCCAATCCGACAACGCCACTACTCGCATCGACCCCACTACTCGCGTTCCGCCACACTGGATCCGAGGATCCAGCAGCCGCGCTGCGCCGCGACGCGCCGCGCCACGCCGCGCCGAGCCACGCCGCGCCGAGCCACGCCGCGCCGAGCCACGCCGGACCGTACACAGTGGACGAAATTTATCCAAGAACGTCCGTGTGCTTCCCTGCCCAAAAAGTTACTTCCGTTTAGTGAGTGTGAAAGTTTTCGATGGCAGTCGCGACGAGCATCCGTATCGGGGTACCTTTTCGTCGAAAACCAGCAACTCGTGCCCGGTAAATATCAATTGTACCCTCGTAACCCTTACGAAAGGGGTCCGGCGGCTCAAATCCGGCCCCGCTAACAGCCTTCTTATGGCCCGTGAATGCGTTTACGAATGTAGTCCCTTTTCTCGACATCCGTTTAATTATATCGTAGAAGAGCTTCCGGAAGTAATTGATCCACGGTACAAATATCCAGAGAATTTTATTAATATTCGATAAGCGGTGAGTATGAACGATCTCCCATCTAGATATGCTAGTAATTGCAACAATGACTACATCGCGTCACTTCACGTATTCGCCGCCAGAGGGCTACGCACTCGACTCTCTCGCAAGCGCTCTCACGACCCCTTCGTTGCTATATGTAAGTACACTCTTCACCCGATACTCTGTCGTCCAAGGCAGGGCCTGCTAGTGGACTTGTCCGTTGTAAGGCTTTCTCCAGGTAAGGCTCCAGACTGTTGCGTTAGCACGTGGTTCTAATAAATTTCAGATCCCGGAATTATCTTTTAACATAAATAATACTTTATTAAATTCAATAAACGTGATTAACGAATAAACAATTTTAAGTAATATTCTCCTTTTTGTTTGAATTCTTTTAGTACTCTTTAACACATTTTACTTCCACATTTCTATCTACATTTTACGCCTCTTTCAGCTCCTCGACCACTACTCTTTCACCATACGTATATACACATCATTGCCAACTTACAGGAAGGTTATTCCCTAATACAGACGCAACACTCCCTCTCCTCTCCTTTTCTGCTTCCTTGTTATCTTTCTCGTTACTTGTACCAGCAAAGCAACGCTGCAATTAAAAATATAATAATTGTTTTTGTGAACGTTGACTCAATGACATCGTTTAAAAAATCATTTCTTATCCCTCGTTACATATGTACCGTATTACATGAAATACTCCGGTTCAACATACTTGATATTAGTAGAATGTTAAAAATTCGTATAAATAGTAGCTTCGTACAGATATGGTAAAATTACCTTGAACTGATTCCTCCGAAGAAAAATGTAAATACACGAACGACCGGCAGATAAAATGATAGCACGCTCCGAAAATCTTCGTATACGTTGTCCTTCAGTTTTCCTGGTTGTTGAGTAAATCTTTCTAGAAAGTGCAATACACCATAAGTGATTGTGCAAGACCGTAGCGAAAAGCTGTACGGGGAATATCGTGTATAAATTATAACGTAACGTTTTGTAATTGGAATAAATTCTCGTGAAACTGTTTGTTTTAATTCCGATTCGCTGGCAAGGTAAAGCTCTCGAATACATATTGGAGCGATAACGCTAGATAAATTTTAATAAGCTTCGAGCAACCGTGTATCTCTCGACGATGGCTCGCGAGCAATGACAATTAAAAGTTCCGTGGCCCTCCGGTTGCGAAACCCTGTGGTTATTGTCTGCCTCGAGGGAAGTGCGAAAGGTACGAGATGTATATTTTGTAAATTATCAATTTGTCATGTCCCGGGAGGGACAAGTGGTCGTGTGAACGAGGTTCTGCGGTAAAACGTGGAATCAAATTATAGTTCTCGATAACCCGAAATTAAGGAAAGAATTCGAGGAATTTAGCGTAGAGATCCTGGTTCGCGATGAGCCGTAACCCGAAAGCGGACGAAGGTTCCTTTCCGTCGATTCGATGAGAAGACAGGTCCTGATGCGTGCATGGATTATGGAGCGGGTTCTCCGAGGGTCTATTGGTCGAATTGGCGAGTGGGGAAAAAAAGCAGAACGGGAATGCAGAAGATACGACGTCAAAAAGCAAGAACGACAAGATAGAAAGAGAGAATAGAACCGATGCTTCTGTGGCCCGTCACGCGATCCTTCGCGATCCTCGAAGAAAGGCTCTTGTTAGTTTGTCCGGATCGCCGTGAATTAAACACGCTCGAATTTTCTGCCCGAAGAAGTTCGTGCCTCGAAAGAAACATCGAAACTGCTGTAACAAAAATAGAAAAAGGTTCTGGAATAACAATTACGAGAGATTTTATGTTGTCAGAGTTGACGGGTGTTGGGTTATCGAAGCAAAGTGGGAAAAATAAAAAGCTTTTCTTTCGACAACGAATAGAAAGATATATATTTAATTCTGGATTAAAATGTTGAAACAACGATGACGGTGTTCCTGTAGCCCAAGGGCTTCGATGTTTTTTTTTTATAGAACAAACGTTTTGATCTGTTGTTTAAATATTTGACCGCTAACTAACACGCTGGCCCCCAACTCCCAGCTGTGAATAATGATTGCTAGAACGAATTGAGTAGTTTCATTAGATTAGAGCAGTGGTTCAACGTAGGCGACGAACCAATTAAGGCAACCCTCCCCTGTGCTCTTTATAATCCGATTCGTAAAGATCTGCAAAATAGCCCACGGATTTATCCCACCTATTGTTTTCTCGATCGATGGAAATTTACGTTCGATTTCCTCTTTGCAAAAATGAGAAGTAAATTAGTGAAATTATAAAAAAAGAATAAACCGTTCCAGGCGTGTTATTTGTAATTTTAAAAGACTGGATGAAAATTGTGGGATTAAAATGTAATTGAAATGGCTTTATCAGTCAGAGGAAATCGGAAAATAAATGAATTTTCACCCTTGCGGCAAATTCAAGGTAAATGTCGAGATGACAATCGTTGGAATAAAAAATTTTTCACGCGGGATCATGGCGCGTACGATAAGCGGCATTCGTTGATCGAATTAATGTAATCTGAAGGAATAGCTAGACGAGCACGATCGAGCGTGATGACGTCCTCGGCGTTAGGCTTTTCGGCTTAGGCCTCTCGCGACGGATTAAAACTTTAGAATGCCTTTTGTTTAGCATTTTCCTCTTTCCGGATGTCTTTCAGCAAACTTCCGGCGAGATAAATGTAATACCCCTCGATACGGACGAGTTTCAGCCCTGTGTAAGTTTCAACCTGCAGAACGTTTCCTTTCTATTATGAATTCTTGTCATTCCGGAACGCTTTGTTACTGTATTTTATATCGATCAAAATTCTACGAATTTACTAAGTAAATATGAACTTGATCGAGTTCTTTTTCTCTTGATATTACGGGCTGTTACCAACATTGTGCTAAGAAACGAAATTTCTATAAAAAAACCGGGACATTTAGGTTAAGTTCGGGGCCCCAGGGGACTGTTCCGAGAAAAAATCACGCATGCTATCGTTCTGTCTCGTATTGCGTCCTTTTACAACTCACGCCATCTATTCTGGTACCAATTGGTACGTAAGTTTGGGTCGCGAGTGTACCAATCATCGTAGAGTCTGGTATCTGTTTCCGGTGGACTAGCAGCACGCACGCACACGTCCATGTGTTGGTCCCACAGGCTCCTTGAGTGTCAACTCCACATCGGTCACCTTTAGCAGCGCCCACGGCGTACAATCGATCGCAATAATTCATGTCGTCCAAGGGGAAACTCATCAGCTCCGGCTACCCTTTCTTCTTCTAAACAAGCCTGCAACGCGCTCGACATCGTCGATGGGGAAATTTACCCTTTAAAGGAACACGTTGTTGCGTAAAAAACAATAATTATATATTTCACAAATACAGTAAACGTGTTGCATTTACTGTCAAAACGAAGAAAGGCGTAAGATCTGAAAACTGTAATGAAATGACTGGTATCAAGGATCACGTGATTCTATGCACTACGTACTTACTTATTATTACTAACAGGTGTCACGATTAGCAGAGTCCCGGCAGTTCGGAACTTCTAACCTTCTAACCTGCCCGCGACGACACATTTGTCGATACAAAATTGATACGTTGAACGCCAAACTAATTTTGTGAATCGGGAGAAATGAAAATGTGATCGAAGCAAAAATAATTTTCGCATGATTTGCTCGGTAATACGGCTGGCAGAATGTTTCTGACATTTGCCTCGTAGATATAAAATTGAGAAACACTAGCACGTCGATATTTAATATAAACGTAATTCCTAGTACGTTCTAATAATCTTTATAACAATGACAGTGTTGCTGTGTTGCATTTTTGCAAATGTATTCACGCGGGCTCTCGAAGAAAGTAGATCCGTGGCATGGCACGCCACGCATGCGTCTAATACACACCACGGAATACTACGCAATCGATAAATAGATCTATTCTTGTCCTTTGTTTGCTCCTTATAAACAAACTTGATTTCAACGGTATTTTTAATTTGCGTTTTCGTGATCGATGACACCTACGCTTCCGATCGGTATGAAAAAAGTTTATCGAATGGTGTTTCTTGTTAGGCAGCGTTTAAATACAGACAATTTCTGTTTAAAATATTTCCATAAAATCCATTAGAATGTTATGGACAAGTTTACCTTTTGACGTTTTCTGTTAGTGTTACGGTCGGTACCCAAATCGAGACCCGAATTAAATTTAAAAAATATTAAAACGATTGCTGATATGTCCGTGAATATTTGTAAATGGACAATATTATAGAGCATAATCTGCATCTTGAATAGGATGGGAGCATTTACAAGCTGGACTTTTGTATTAGAAGACTCGACAGGATTCTAATGATTTAGAATATTTCATCGCGACTCCATCTACCTCTTCAGCTGCACAACTATGAACATTAAGGGTAAACCTTTACCGTCAAGATAAAGCTAGTGATTTTCCGTTTCACAACACGTGTCACGTCGTACAATACCACAGGCCACATACAAGTTGACCTTTCACCACATACGAGGTATACGAGTAGACTTTTCACCTTATGGACTTTCGCGGCCGAATCTGACTGCCATACCGACCTAAAAATTCGGAGCTGATTTTAGCGGCCTCTTCTCATGGATGGCGGTCAGTTGAGAAACTCACTGAATTAGTGTGATAGGCAACCGACTAGTTGCGTGTAAATGCATACGAGTTTAAAAGTACGAATTATTCGCGTTCCCTTGACTAGTTAAAGTTGTAAATAATTTGCTAAAATCAGTCTATCCGCGGTTTCTATCCGAGGTATCCCTCGGGTTCGTAAACAAGCTTCGCGAGACATCGGAGCGTCCCCCACCCCGCCGCCTAATTCGCGAGCGTTGCCGAGCACAGAGGACGGCCATCATTCATACTTTGAAAATAAACATAGCAAGACGTGTCGAGACGTATCGGCGTTTCGCGATCGAGGTGCGTATTTCTAACCTGTATATCCTTCCACTATTACTTCTCGCGTATTACTACTTACGATCTCTTGCAATACGGTTTCGATTTAATCATTACTTAATTCTAATAATCGTTTGCGTACTTTAATGCATCGTTATTTCGTTTCTGTTACAGTCTCTTATTGGAACTCGAGATTAAGAAATAATAAGACTTGTTGGAACCTGCCAAGACGTGTCGGCGTTTCGCGACCAACGAGGTACATACGTGTTTCTAACCTTTTAATATTTCTTCGTTATTATCAATTATTGTTTAATTATGATTTAATTTGTATTTCATTTCTGTTGCAGTCTCGGATTGAAATTCGACGCCATGGAAAGTTTCATTGGCGCGTAAACGACACCATAACAGATGGCAGACGAGTCGACAAATTTTGGAGGGAATATTGGTAACTTGTAAACAATTATAACAAACATTAATATCCATATAAATATTTATATATTTTTATCTCATTATTACGTTATTCGATGCAAGCATGGTCATAATTTTATAATCGGCCATTGTTAAGATAAATTATGAAAATCTTTGACAAACTTTTTATCCACTTCGATATCTATCGAAGTATAGAGAAATGGCGTCGGTAGATATCGACGATAAATTGAAATAATTTATATTTAACTGTATTCTGATCGCGATTAAATATTTCCGAGTGTTATTTATTTAATTGATCGTTCATATTTCTTTATGAATCGTTGTAATTGCAATTTGCATATATATTTCGATGCAAGTTTAAGAGAACGTAGAAACCACGTAGTTGGAATATGCTATTAAAGCATAAATAATTAACGAACTTTGATTTTTGCAAATTTCGGAATATTTATAAAAATTACGGGATATTCTAACGTTCGAGAAACTAAACATAATCATGCTTACAACTCTAACGATGAAACTTAGTGATATAATATTTATAAATTGAATAATTACTTGTACGTAATTATTTTCGTAGATAATATTTTATCGTTGAAATTCTCATTGATTGAGAATATTTCGCCTTCGTGGCATTGAATTTTTACGTAGCAAACTATGCATACAGTAGTATTAAGTAAAGCAGTATATCTGTTGACGAACTCTTGTAAGAAGAAATAAGAAAATCGATAGGCAAAGCACAGGTGTGCTTGTTGTGTTTCTTGTCTCCTGTCCCTTTCTTTTCAGCTCTTTTCTTTCCAGGAAATTTGTTGGCCGCGCGCAATGCGGCCGGTAGATTCAGTGATCGTACGTAGCAACAAGTTTATTTCTCGGGGCAAAGTGACCCCAAGCTCGTTATCGTTCACGGTGTTAGGCAAACGCGAGAATAGAAGCAGTGTTTCTTACGCGGTATTAAATTATTTACAGAGCACCGTGGGCTCTTTCTGTTTTCTGAATCGCGATAATAGAATCATTTGTTCGCCGATTTCAATCTTCGGTCGCGGTAATCTAATTTATTACTTTCCAATCAAATTAATTATTTTTTCAATTTGAAATTTAAACTCCTCGTTACCGGAATTAGAGTCGGTGCATCACCGAAGAGGATTATTTGGCGATGCTCCACGAGCAAACAATGTAAGTATAAATTTATACTTTGAAATTTTTAATTAAAAATCTCTACAGTTTCGACGATAGATTCTAATTGTTTTCTTACAGTTTTCTTACAGTTTCTGAACATGATCCTGGGAACCAGCAGCAGTACCCGGGGGGTATCGGGCGGTGGACCACGCGCGAACAACGTAAGTATAAATTTATACTTTGAAATTTGTTGATTAAAAATCTCTATAATTTTAACAATAGATTATAATTGCTTTCTTATTCTTTATAGCAGGAGCATGCAGGGGGCTTTGATGACTTCCACCGGGCAGCAGCAGCATCATTATGCAGTCATCCCAGAGGCACAAGTTCATCACTCGTGAGCCGCATGCTATTTGTGTTCCTCTGGTCCCCAACCATGTTGTAGGATGAAAGATCCGAATCAACACGGGTGACCAGTTGTATACTTGGTATTTTTGACGAGTTAAGTGACCGCGGGTATGAAAAATACCCATGAATTATATTTTGTTAGTGCAGGCTAGGGTCTTCTTGCACTCGCGTTTTTTAATGTTATCAATAAATATTACACAATATGATTATTACACAATTTTGATAAAATATATGAAATATGTTTATTATCTTTATATGAATTAAATAATCGAGTAGAATATGAATTAATATAATGTGAAAACATTATATTAATCGTACGATTGAGTAAAATATCTTACATCATTGATATAATTATTAAATATTCGTTTTATCGATTAATACATCATACGATGTATTTTATGTGCAAGAAGGCGTTTCGCGACTGGTCGTTTCTCAACTCAAAGGAACATGCATGTTAGTTTCATCTTTTAAAAAATTTACTTTGACGACAGAAACGACCAGGGATAGTTGAATATTTTGAATAATAATTTAACAAACTTATTTCAATTTGCAAAGTAAATTATTTTATTACGATATCTTTATTAAAGTCTTCCATTTTGAACAATTCAATTTCAGTTACAAATTTGTCTTGAATAATAATATCTTTCGATATTAACGTACTCTGTTGTTGATATATTACATATAACAAGTCGAGTCATTTTAACTGAGAATAGATACCGTTTAGTTAATTACTAATAACCAGTTGTTTTAGTCAGGATTTTCAGGATACTTTTCCGTGTTCGTTGCCTAAGTTCATGCACATGCCCAAGTGTTATTTGCACGAGCGAAGGCAACGGGGCACGATGACTTAGTTTGTAACATTTATAATAAGAATTTATCCGTGCGACTGACAATGCTAGTGTATCGTGCACGATGTACTGTCCACATATGTGTGTTTGTGGTTAGGATGTGGAAGTGCATCGTTTCAAAAGTTCATTACAATTCAGATACAGAATTTTTTCACATTAGATTCATATCAGTCACAATAATAATATTAAACTTATAGTTATTATTTACTTGGCAATTGTTCGTATTGCATATTAATCAATAATATTGCAAAATGCATAATGAATTAGCTTTTCAATCTTATATAGAGTATATTATAGAGTATATTTTACTAAAGACTATATCAGATATATTAAAATGTTTTACAAAAATAATAAAAGTACGCAATGGGCACTAGCTTTGTCAGTCCACTGCAAAAACTGGTACGTACACAATTAGAGTATGAATGAGGTTGTGTCCGGGTGTCGGAGGAACCCCGGGGAGTCCTCTCTAGTTTAGGTCGCGCCCGGACATACAGAATGAGAACCGTGGAGTGTTTGTTTGAGAGACTGAGTTTTGCATTTTTTTAAATATAGGGTTAGGTAGGTAGGTAACTTATTCTCTGGTGTGTGTGTTTAAACCTAAGTAGGTAGGGTCAGGGCAGAACTGTCCACATTAGTAATTCGGGTAGGCGCGTTTTCGCGTGGCAGTTCTGTTCCTGTAGTTACGATTTCGAGAGTAGAAATGTTGCTGATTCAAACGGTGCACTTGTGCTGTTTGTTTCGGCTTTATTTTCGACTCCTCGAATCGCGCGACTCTTAAAGTCGCTCTCTCGCGCTCGCGGTCGTGATCAGGCCCCTTTCGAAACGTTCGTCCCGCTCGAGATTCACCACGTATGCTCTTGCAACAATTCGTATATTGTTGGAAGACTACGTATTGCACGAAATCTCGAGCCCGGTCTTTCGTAAGTTTCAGGCATCGGCAGGACCGCCGAAGAAAGAAAAGACTCTATGTGAGTTGAAGAGGCCCTGACAAACTGTCTCAAGAGTGGGCTACAACGAATGGCTTTTCATCTTCATCCTCGGATGAGAATGGAAAGTCATTCCTATTACTACTTTGTCACTTAACTCGTCCGTAGTTGTAGTTAGTTTATTTTTCTGACTGGCTCACGTATGCATGTACCTGATGGTACATGATTGCACCATACATGCCAACCATCCCTCCCCATAACTCGCGGTTATGATATACATAGAGTTGCGAATATCCAATAATCGCGTTTGCTTGTAGAGTTGCGAATCACTGTTTTTCGCGTTTCCTTTTCAGGGTAGTGTTGCGCCTTGACACGATACGCGATTGCTTTTTTGCAAACTTAGGTACCGAATGTTTGCTTAAAAATAGCGTTGCGAATTATTGATAAACGCGATTGCTCGTAGAGTTGCGAATTACCATTTTTCGCGTTTGCTTTTCAGGGTAGTGTTGCGAACAATCACGATTCGCGTTGCTTTTTTACTCTTTTATATATATAATAATGGATGTCAACCGCGTTTGTAATTTTCACGTTATAAATTAGCGTTGCGATCTTGATCAATCGTGCGATTTTTTATTTAGCGTTGCGATATTTTCAATGCCCAAATTCTACCCCAATTGTAGTACTAGTAGTAGTTAGTTTATTTTGTGGCCAGTACATGTCTATGCACATGTACCAATAGCCCCTGATTAAAGTTAGAGTTGCGAATAATATACAATGTTCGCGTTTGCTCGTAGAGTTGCGAACAAATATTTATCGCGTTGATATATCAGTGTTGCGAATAAATACGATTCGCGATTGTCTTTACGCAAACCTAGGAACCGGGCGTTTGCTTTAAAAATAGCGTTGCGAATTTTTAGTAAACGCGATTGCTCGTAGAGTTACGAATCACTATTTTTCGCGTTTGCTTTTCAGGGTAGTGTTGCGAATAATTACCATTCGCGGTTGCTTTTATTCTTACAAATCGCGTTTGGAATTTTTTCTATTATAAATTAGCGTTGCGATTGTTGATTTATCGCGTTGTTGCCCCGTAGTGTTGCGATATTTAAAACGTCTAACTTCATCCCCATATGTGCCACTCTATCGTAGTTTGAAGTAGCTTGATGTAGTTAGATTATTTTGTGCATGTATGTTTCTAGTTACAACCAAAGTCGCCAGCACCTGATCCAGCGTTTTTGGGCAACGCGATTTGCATTAGCGTTGCGAAACATAAATGTATTTCCATTAAAGATAGAGTCGCGAATATACAATAATCGCGTTTGCTCGTAGAGTTGCGAATTCCTATTTTTCGCGTTTCCTTTTCAGGGTAGCGTGGCGAATTCCATACGCGATTGCTTTTATCGTTATTTAAGAATAGCGTTGCGAATTACTATTTTTCGCGTTTACTTTTCAGGGTAGCGTTGCGAATAATCATCATTCGCGGTTGCTTTTATTGTTAGAAATCGCGTTTGGAATTTTTCTATTATAAATTAGCGTTGCGATCTTGACTTGTCGCGTTTTTTATTAATTAGAGTTGCGATTCAATGCCCAAAAGCTGGCCAAAACGCTGCTCACTGCACCAGGATCATCTAGAAGCAAGCTGAGATACTGCAAAGCCTCGAATGGCTCAACGTCGTTATTAAAATTAGTGTTGCGCATGATTGAATATAGGTGCACGCGATTTAATTAATAAAGGAACCCTGCGTGGTTCATTTTACGAATAACAAGCACCATTCGCGTATAGTTTTTTATTTTATAAATTAGCGTTGCGAAAGAAAGAGTGGTCCACTCACGGGTTGTTTGAATTTAACACGAGTGGACGTTTATTCCAATTATGAATTCATTCTCAAAAGAAATACTGCTTGAAAGCACTGCTGTGAATAGACCAATTGTTTTATTCTTCGTAACGTGTTAAAATCTGTAATATATGGGAATGTATTTTAATCACAGATTTCTGATGCATTTAAAAATTCTATATTATGATTAATTTTATTGTAAATTGAATTTATGATTGCTACATAGATATCTATATCACTAATTATTCATTCTTAGAGTTGGTAATTTTTACGGGATATAATAACGTTTGCGATCCAATTGTTATTTATAAATAGCGAATTTTTTTATAAATATTCTGTATTCTTTGCATAAATCAAAGTTTATTCGCGATCATTGTTTTAATCGATGGAAAATAGAATGCTTGCATCAAAAGGATATGCAAATTGCAATTCGATATTTCATATTGAGAATTAATTTCCGCGCAGAATCGACATTTTCGTTCGTTATTGCTTTTTCTGCATGAACGTAATTTAGTTTTGAATACAGTAAAATATAATTATTGCAATGTATACGTCTTGAAAATATTTTTCTTGAAAAATAAAATCAACGGTAACAAATGAATAAAATTTTCAATCTATTTCTTATTTATCTTAACACTGGGACGAATTTAACTTTTCATTCAATTTCACGTATTATTTATGTTTTTAAACTTTTAATATCAATTTTTACTCGTGGAAGCTTTAGTTAAAATATTAATTTCATAATATCACTTTTACAATGATCGCTTACCATGAGTCTATCGTGACGGTACATAATTATTTTTTTCTGTGTCCATTAATACACTTTCATTTCAGCTTTTAATCCTTTGAACAAGTTCTTGTTACAGAATATACATATAATCATCGAAGAATGGAATTGAAAATGGTACACGGATTCCATCTTGATCGCTCTTAGAGAAATATTTCATACAATTTTATTTATCGTCTGATTTATGTTTCAGGGAAACATCGTGGGATTAATCAAGACACGAGGAAGAAATATTTTCTCATATTTATTTGTTTTATACGAGTTATATATTTTATTGGATATGAGTTTTTGTTTCAGGACAACATCGTGGGAGTGACGAAGACACCAAGAAGAAAATATCTTGTCATATTTCTTTGTTTCATGTCGGTTATATTTATTGTATATGAGTGTATGTTTTAGAAAAACATCGTGGGATTGATGAAGACACCAAGAAGAAAATATTTCCTCACATTTCTTCATGTTTCTACAGATTGCGTTAGAATATAAGTACAAATGTATATAGATTATAAGATAAAAAAGCGTTCTGATGCCGTTTATTAAATATTACCGAAACGTGTGCGTAAATTTAAGTGGGAATGATTAATATTAAGATACATATTAGTATTCTAATATGCAAGGTCCGTACGTGCAGTTGCACATTTCTGGTTGGATCTTCAGGATCCTTTCTTCGTTTTGTACGAGTGTCTTGTTATTTAAGAAGGAACAATTAATGATAAAGTACATATTGGTACTTTAGTAATCAGGATTCGTACGTGCAGTTGCACATTCCAATTTCGTTTCTAGAAAACACATGATGGATTATTTCACATGTATCAACATTTTGTTAGGTTTTTGATCTCTTGATCGGTCAGAGTTCGTGCGTGCAGTTGCACATTTCAATTTCGTTTTTAGAAAACATGTGTATCATCTCACATGTATTGACATTCTGTTAGGTTCTTCGTCTCTTGATTGAGCAGTTCTTTTAAGAACTCTCCTTTTCTAGCTCGTTTCGAACTTTTCGGTAGCTTCTCCCTTGGATAGGTATTCGAATTCCTCGCCAAAGGAAGGGTGGTTGGGGCGAGGCTAGGGCGGGTCTCCATTTGCAGCAACCTCCTCGTGGTGAGACCCGGGTCATATTATTTACTATATAATTAATATAATTATTAATTACATAGGAAATAATATGAGCTAATGGCTGCGTTCTTCTTATAGTTCCACGTACCTTGTTCGTCCTGGTGTGCGGTCTAATAACACTGATTTCGAGTCGCAAATACGTTTTTGCCGAGTTAGTTTTTGAATAAATAATATATTACAATTTAAAATAAAAAATAGAGGATTTCCGGTGTATTTATCAACGAGATCCTTACGTATTTTAATAATTTTGAAATCTTTAAATAATCTCGATCGATTGGTTATTCCAATGAAATTAATCGATTAATGCCCAATGATGGACCCTACAGCTTTAATTCCGTACAAAAATAATAAAATTTATGTAATTTTATTTTCTGTCTCACTTCCTCTTGTGTTCATTTCTGAATCTGTTGATAACGTTGCGAATGACACGAAAATGGTAATGGGGTCCCGGGACCCCAGAAACTCGGGCCGAAAAATCACATTAGGTGAAATGTCTATTCATATACCTCGTCTGTGCTTTCACCCAATGTATTTTTTCGGCTCATTTTTCTGGAGATCTAGAGCCCCATCACAGACGAGGTATACCAAGTTTGTCGTGGAATAGTTCGTTATTTTCAACGATAGATGGCGCTTATTTACCGACCTCATTTAACTATTCCACGACAAACTTGGGCGTTTTGCCGTAGATGGCTGTGCAAATCATGTACCACCGATGGGTCACACTTTCTTTAACTTATAGACAGGGAGCATCACGGACAAACTAAATGGACAATAGAATACAGTCACTTTATGTAGACACTACTGTATTTATTATAATAATAATAAGCTTTAGACACTGTTTATTAATTAGACTGAAGTACATATAGTCTCAAGTTAATGTGTATTATGCTCGATGTGTTGTGAAACCGTGGATTTACTCAAAGAAACGTAGAGACTAAGAATATGTGTTGCAGTGTCGAGCACGGGTTAGCAGTTCCAACAAATTTAGAAATAAACATAAGAGGAAGTGAGACAGAAAATGAAATTACACAACATTCCTGGCCATACATTATATTTTCAGTAAAGAATTTTTTTCTCCAAAGTACGTAAGATTTCGGCGGTATGTGTATTCACCAAAAATGATTGCAATTGACCCCCGCAACTGAAAATAATTTTTCCAGAGCGATTTGAAACTTTTCAATTTCGCCGAAAAATTTAGGCACCTACTGTCGATTTTCCTTAAAAATCCGTTTTTGATTTTTAGTAATTTTATTTGACGCCGTATAAAAAAGTTTCATTGAAATATATTCACTATTGTAGGGATTGGAATTACACGTTTAGGGTCTAGAAGTCTTTAAGAAAGTACAAGTTATGATATATGTATAAATTTCAAAGATTTATCTAGTACAGTTTAAAGAATTAATACTTTTTCCTCCTAAATAATAAATTCAATTTATTACCAAAATGTTAATAATGCTGTAATGAACATTATATTTGAATTTTTATATTTAATAAACATGTATTTGTGAAATTATGTGTATATGTATATGTGTATATATATATATATATTATTATCATTTTACATTTATTTTATACAAGTATTGTAAATATATTTAGCATATATTTCTGCCTATAAGTATAAAATATTGAATCTATTTTAAGTTGCTTTTTAATTCATTCAATAAGATAGAACCTATTACCATTTTTTCACAATTTACACAGATTTCCAAACATTCGTCGCCTAAAAATTTTATCGTTATTAACACTAATGAGTTTGATGCTAAAGTGTGGGCGGCGAATCTGTAAACAAAATGAAATTAGTATGTTAGAATGAAATAATACATGTGCTGCTGATTTATCAAATCGAGTAATTTAATTAAAAAAATTCAAAAAGTGAAGTCAATCTTGGCTAAAAAAATATTTCAGCCTTGTTCCGTGTTTTATTTCGATAAAAGAAATGATAATTTATTTCGACGATAAATACATAACTCACTAACCTTATTTCTTCGTCGCTACTAGATATCACTGCAACATTTGTAGTTTCAATAATCGTCTGAGAAAGAGCTGTTTTATTTCCCGAGTATTGTACTTTTGCTACGTGTTCGTTCATACCCTTTAATTTTATTTTCTCAGCGGTAAACATAGATTCTGGCAACATCACGGCTCGTATTATTTCCCCGATAGGTGCTTTAACAGTAACCGGGCACGAATACGTTTCTTCGCCAATTACAAAATCGATATTGAAGTTTGCCGGTTGTGTGGAATCATTAAAATTTATACCCAATGTAGATAATAAATTGGAGTTTATCTCCAATAATGGTATTTGTGTGAAGTCATGGATAAGCATACCTTTTGGTAAATTCTAAAGAGATCGAATAATATAAATATTTAAAAGGGAAATATATTTAAAAATAAATGAAATTTGTTAACGCGTTCAAAATTTACCTTTACTCCCATTTGTATTTCTTTGATAGGCTCGTTACCTTCGTTAGAGAATGTTAATTCGATGGTAACGAAATGAGCGCTTACTAAATGTTGGGATCTCGTAAATCTGAACTCGATCTTCAAACCATGACCGGTAATACTATTTAACAATTCAGACTTATTTAATGGAATAAACGTAGATGATACTTCTCTAACATCGTTTGTAATATTTGAATTCATGGGAATAAGAAAACCTCCTGCGCTCAATGGCATAACAGGTGTCATTGGGACGACTGCAATTATAATGTAAATTTAATTTCATCGATAATATATATATTGTAAACGATTGTAAACGATTGATTCTACCATCTTACCATCGTCTAAATCCAAAAGAAGATCGATATTACTTTTTGGCTTTTCTTTTGCATCTTGGTTTGAAAGTTTATACTTTTTCTCTTCCTCGCTTTCCTCAGAATCTTCAGAAGTTTCTTCAGAATCTGATCCTTCGCTTTCAGACTCGCTATTAGAGTCGTCCGAGTCTTTTGCAGATTTCTTTTTCCCGTTATCATTTTCAGACTTACTAGAGCCTGATGTATATTCAGACGAATCGCTATTTTCGTCCGAAGAATCGTTCATCGAAGTATTCGAAGATTCATTGTCCAATTCTAAAATTTTACAATACGTTAATCTGGAAATTGTATTGTTGAAATTTCAGTACTCGCGTAAAATTTACCTTCTGCCGCGACACTTTCTTCGTCGCTGTAAAAAGGTTTCTCTTTCTCTTTACCTTTTTTGTCTTTCTTATCTTTCTTGTAATACTCTTCTCTTGTATCTCTTATATTGCCGGTTGCAATGTCTCTTACGGATGGATCAGGAGCTGCATCGGGAAAGGGTGGTAGAGGTCGATAACCGGCACATGGCATATCCAAATAGTGCGATAATGTGCCCAATTGAAATTCCGAGTTCTTGAACCTAGATGTTAAGGTTGGTGCAGGTTTTGGAGCTAGAAATATTCGTTTCGCAAGCTGTGGAAGTTTCTTTGTTTGATCGTCGTCGTCGAAAACAAAGCGTCTTAAGAAGCGTGCACGATCTCTGATATCATAATTTTGGTCGTATTTTGCAAGTTGAAAGACATACTGAGAAAATGATTTAGTTTGTGTAGGATTATTTAAGCATAGCTTTACAGCTAAATTTAAAATCTGTAGCTTTACGATGTCTTGCTCGTTTATAAAATTTTTTGCCATTTTTCTAAGAACATCCGGCGCAATCTTAGGTACTCTATCCGAATATTCGCCCAACAGCCACAAAATGGATGCCCTCGCTTGCGGTATAGTTATAAAATCCATTAACTTGGCCATATGAGTAATTATATTTTTATGTTCGTTTGGTTGAGTCTGTAAGAGTTTTTTTATAACAACAACGCTTTCCGCTACGACCGCCTCTGAATACAAAATCACGCAAAATATTATAATTACATAATATGGATGATCGTGTAACTATATATTTGATTGATAAATACTCACCGTCTCTGTTGCTTAATAATGAAACTAATCCATTCAGACACGTGTCTGTCACCTCTTTTATATTACTTGCGCATCTACCGATTGCTTGTATACTTGCTCCCACAAATTCTTTATCGCTACTGGAAATGTATGTTTGAAATTCTCTCAGTATAACTCCGATACTGGTTTCAGTTGCTAAATTGGTCAGAATATCTAATTTTAAAAGCTTTATATGCGTAGGATCGGAAGTTCTTACAAAGAATGACTTAAGAAAAGGTTCAAACATCCCCTGTACAGAAATATTAAAAAATTATGATTTTTAAAAAATTCTCAGTTATAAAACTACATGGATATTAATATAATATTTTGCGTACATTTGTTCAATACGTACAATAAATCGTATTATCATTATATTAGTACTTACATTACCTTTCTGGTAATTGATATGCTAGCAATGCAATGAAGAACTATGCTCTGCACTTCCCTGTGTCCTCTTAATAACCTTATGAGTGCTTTGGCAGCAATAATTACTTCGCTTCGTGGTGCTGTGTGGTGATACAATTGAGACACTGCCATTACCACAGAAGCATTTCTACTTTGTAAAAGTGGTTTTGTATTTCGTAATAATAATCGATGATCAGGATCTAACGATAATTTGGTTTTTTTTGCATTAGACGAATCGGAATCGGAATCATAGAATGGGCGGTTTTCATCTTCTTCCATATTCTATAAAAATTATTTTCAGAAAATATATATCTTGATTGTGCTGTACGTAATTTTAGAAAATTATACATACATCTACGTTAGGATTAATAAATTGTGTACGTCCGTATCTTGTAAGCATGTTCACTATAACAACTTGGCCCCACTCGTCAACGTCTACTAACAAGTTACAGAGTTTTCTATAATTCTTGTGTATCAAGTCTATCCTTTCGGGACAAACTTCTTCGAAAGCCATTACTGCGGAACCGACGACTAGAGTAGTCTTATCGGATAACAACTTTTCTAAAACGCTTATTAACTCTTCTTTCTGCTCCGAATCCAAAGAATAAAGTTTAGGTATCGCGTGCGCTGCAGTTTTTCGCACGTACGGCGACATATCGCTAGCTGAATCCTTAATAGCAAGCATTACGATAGGCACTATCATAGAGACGCGTATGCTCGAGAGTACCCTCAAAGCACTGGCTCTTATTAGCTGGTTAGGATCTTTCAATGCTCGTTGGAATGTAGAAATAGATAAAAGTGCTAGATCTTGTTGATCTTCCGCATAACGAACTAAATAGACGTAAACTAATTTCTTCACTTCGATATTCTTCGATACAACATTTTTTACTACAGCTGGAAATAGTTCCGACGCGTCCCTTCCTTTTGCTATCATCTGAAAAATGTATCTCGTTTAATTTATTTCACTTACGATCCGATCTAAAAATCAAATTAATTAAATAACAGATGTATATAAGCTAATAACGTTTTTTGTAATATATTGGTATAAAATATACAAACTATACTATATCAATATACCAACATTTATAACAAAATTGTACAATAAAGTTATATAACGGATAGAAAAGATTAATTACCCCGATTATACGTTTCATAGCTTCTAGCTTAAGTCCATCTTTATTGCTGTCCAACATTTGTTTCAAATCTTCGTGTCTAAATTAAAGAAAGAATATTTTTTATATATGTAACTGCACATCATGCATAAACATATTTCATAGTGATTCATTTTTAGATTTGTTGTATTTCACATTTGCAACGTAACATTAGAAAATATTAGTTGTAACAAAATTAAAGTTGAGACAAAGAGAAAGCATTGTTTAAAAAGAATCGCTAAATTTCTAAATTTTAACTATGTATATTTTATATCATTGTATTAAAATATTTTTCATAAATGAAGTATAAGAAAAATAAAAAGTAATCTATTTACTTTTTGTAATCGGAATGAAAAAATCCACCAGACGCAGGATCGGTTGCAAGTTCTGCATCTGCTGTACTCGACGGTCTATCATTGCTATACGACCCTCCGTTATTCGATAACGAATTTGCAGCAGCGGTTAACATTTTCTTTCTTTCCGGGTAATACGAAATAATTGATTCCTTTCTGTTTTCGATGCAGATTTCGCTATAATTGACCAAATATCTGACAAATTTACCGTAAGACGTTACCACCAAGTGTTAACACATATCCATCTTGTTTAGATCTGTTTAGATCCGTACGACCGTACCAGCTACTCGCCGTAAGATTCTCGCTCTGTATATCGAAATATATCGAATCAATATTTAAAAGAATAAAGTTCGATATGCAATTCTAATGGTACTAGTTTTGTTTGAATGCCTTTATTTTATGCATTATACTTTGCTACGATTGCAATTTCAAGTTACAAGGCTACGGTGTCTGTTAAAATGTCAATCGAAACGTTGAAACTTTCACGAAGCGACTGCTCAAGTTATTAAGTTTACATGGTTCGTTTACATGGTTCAATTTTACGCGACTGCACAGCTGACTTCAGTACCAGCCATGCTGAGTAAGAGGCAGTAAAACAGCGAGAGTCTGATTTTGCACTTGATAGAAAAAGTACGCAGCATTTATGTGTCTCTGTCTATTCGGTGCAAAATCAGACTCTCGCAGCTTTACCGTCTCGCTCAGCATGGTTCATAGTAGAGTAAAGTTAGCTCTGTCAAGTTATAATATCGATGTGTACACTAAGGAACATTAATTTCTGCCTTTTATGGGAAAATCATCTACCGGGGTATTAATTAAATCGCTTATAAAGAGTAGATATATAAAAAGATAACATTTGGGCCAAAATCTTTCAAGTCATTGCTCGATTTTATCTCTTTAAATTGTCCAGCGAGCGGGCTATTTGAATAAACTTTATCCGATACCTTTATCTTTGTCTCTATTTAACTTTTAATTTACAGAGAAATAAAATGATATATTAAGTTCAACTAAAAAAAGGTTTTGTAGACATCCCGATCATTATATTTGCCAGTTATAAATCCTAATTTATTTCATTCTTTGTTATTATCTTTATTGTACCATCGATTACAAAATTGAAAGAAATAAAATGCAGATGAAAATTAATATAGATTATTTCCGTATTCTTAATAGTCTGTTTTAAATGCTACGAATAATAAAGCAAATATAGATAATTTTCATAGAAATGTATTTTGTAAATTATGTGTAATAATTTAAAGTTATCGAAGATTTTATTTCGTAGAACACTATAATACAAGTTCAACTAGTTTATTCGTATATTATACGTAGTTCTTTAACAGCGTAACAATTTTTTTAAATAGAACTTGCTAAACACTTTTTTTTGCGTCATCTTTGGGTAGAATCTTGCTGCAATCTTTGGGTTTTTGTTGCGATCTTATCGAGGAATTCAAATCTTCTTGACAATTGGAATATGCCATACCTAATCCAAAACCAGCCCCAGATAAAATGGGCCATTTTCTCCCTAAAAAGTTTATTAAAATTACATTAATATGTAATATATGTTAATAATTAATTTTACTACGCTTGTTCTAAGAAACTATTATTTTTTATATTAGGATATCTATAATATTAATATGAATTATAAATATAACAAATAATAACAGATAGCAATGAAAATTATTTTATATTTACGATTAAAAACAAAATAAAATGTGTTCTTAGCACTTAACCTATATCACGTGCATACCAAAGCAATTTTTAACAATAAAATGTAAAGTTAAACATCAAACACGTAGATCCAGGTTATAAACATGCTCGATAACACTGAAAATATAACTTTAGACACATTTTTTTAATCAAAAATTATTGAATATTAACCTTTAAAAATATTACTGCCATTATACAGTACAGATGTAAAGATATATCGATTAAATGTATTGTCGTATAAATTGCATGTTTGATTAATAGTATAAAAATTACATACAATTTCTAGTAGTACTGAAGAAAGTAAGTCTTACGTTTGAAAAAAAACAGGGAGAATACACCACCAAGAAAAACTCCTCCTCCTGAGAAAATACAGTCGTATTACCAACAAAAAATACAATTAATACGTTTTCAAACTTAGATAATGATTAAAAATATTAGATGATATTTACCGAATTTAAATAGAGCATCTGTGAAACATCGATCCCACTTTCGTCCAATTTCGTCTTCGGCCCATGTAGCACCAGCCATTTTTCTGTATTAAAGTAGATCTACGACACTGGTTGTTATGTCATACATAAGTTTCTGACCATCGTGCGGGAAATTGATTGAAACATAGATTATTTATGAAAGCAACATTAAAAGAGTTTGTTATATCATTTGACCAACGATATTTTTCGATAGTATGTATGTGTGCCTAATATAAATGTATGACAATAGAACCAATGCAATTAAGCGTTCCCATTTCGTTTAAATAAATGTACATAAAGGGAAAAAATATGTTTTCAATTTAATGGAATATTTAACACATAAATTTTATTTACTGAAGGTCTAATTTATCGGACAATTGTTTTGCTTTGTATGATAATTTCATTACAAACTACGCGGTCTATTTTTGCTGTTTTAACCATAGCCGACTCGGCTGGATAGTGTGATATAGCCATATAGCAATTGCTACATGTAAGTACTCCTCTATGTACGTTTAGAATTCACCATAATTAGTTCAGTGCGCATGATAACTGCGCAGTTTTCTTCCCGCGTAAAAATGGCCGTTGCTACATGTAAGTACTCCTCTATGTACGTTTAGAACTCACCATAATTAGTTCAGTGCGCATGATAACTGCGCAGTATTCTTCCCGCGTAAAAATAGCCAATAAAGAAATAGTTACGACAGTAATGAAATTTTTTGTAAGAAAAGTGATGCCAAGCTTTTCATTTTAGTTCGCGCCTTGGCAGAGTGACTTTGTACACTCTGAAGTATTTTTTTATTGTTGTTAAATACATAGTTTTAATGACTTATAAAGAATGAAAGCTGTACGGTACAGAATTGAGCATCGATCGATTAATCTCATTGGAGTAACCAATCGATTAAGATTATTAAAATACGCAAGGATGTACCTCATTGACAACTACACCGAAAATCCTTAATTATTTAATAAATAACTCGGTATGGCAGTCAGATTGATTGGATGATCAAAGTCCATAAGGTGACCGGTCTATTCGTACACTTCGTGTGCATTTGTGTGTGTGTGTGTGATACTCAATGTATTTTTTCGGCCCATTTTTATGGGGTCTCGAAACCCCATTACCATTTTCGTGTCATTCGCAACGTTACCAACAGATTCAGAAATGAATTTTAATCTGTTCCATAGTCAACTCACATGTATTTATGCAAACACTACAGCTGGCTGCCTATCAATACTAATTCAGTGAATAATTTCTCAACTGACCGCCATCCATGGGAAGAGGTCGGCTAAAATCAGCTCCGAATTTTCAGGTCGGTATGGCAGTCAGATTCGAACGTTATCAGTTCTCACTGGAATTCGAATTTAGCACTCCTAGTGTTTGGAATTAAGACTAAATATTAGAAGAATTTTATTATTTCGGAAGCAATCAAAATTAGATCTCAGGAGCAGCTCTAAACGTACCCGGGCATGTATCGATTTCGAAATTTATTTGTTTAGTCTTCTTTGAAATTTCTGTTATTTACTTTGAATAAAATAAATTGTCATTTACAGGAAGATAAATAGGTGTCGACAACAGACTGATAGGACAGTAAATTACAGCGTCTAATTATACAAAGTGTACCATAAATAACATATCATCAAATAGTGTTATTTTACGTCGTACAGTGACACGTAATATTGCAAATTATGTAAATTATTTTAGAAATTGTTTAATAATTAATACTTTATTTTGTTTAATAATTTTAACTTTAATTTTTGATACTAATTTGTTTTAAACGTTTTATTTTACTTTACTATTATATTGAATTGAACAATATTTTCATAAATATGCTTTTTCTCTGTTATAAAATAAATAATTTTTCAGGCTAAAAAAAAGAAAGTATAACAATTCCATTATGAAAATCGTTTGTTCCAAGGTTCGAATTTTGAATTTTTATATTTCATTAATGAAGAAAAACGAAAGGAAGTGTATAGCACTTACCACAACGGACGTAGACACTGGTGTAGACTACGAAATTCGTATACAACAAAATATCGACGACTGTGATCACAGTAATACTGAAAGGAATTGTTAAAAGTACTCGACGTTATAGATGACTTAAAAATTAAACACAACGTATGATAAAAGAATATGGTAAAAGGTATTCTGGAACATTTATCCATAAATAATTCTAAGGGAATTTTTTGGTACCGTGATTTAGTATATTTGACTCGTTTTTCTAGTCATCGAACGTTTAAATAAATTTTGTTCGAGATAACAAATATTTCTGTTAATAGTTCGTTATATTTGAATGGAATTTGCAAAATTTCGTTTCCACTCGAGGCAGAGCCGACGCTAATGCAATGTATCGTTCCCAGCGTTTCGATGCGATGCATTAGCACACAGTATGGGCGGCGTTAACATACGGTGCAGTTGCGCGAAACAAAACCTGTGTTCATTATTTTGTTTCTTTTTCGTTGCACGTGACAACGGGGGGACAAATGTTACCAATTCAAAGTACAAGCTCTATGAACAGGCTGATCGGGAAGGCGTGCGCTCGAACGCGGTTTTTCAACACGTTTCGAGTGGTTGCATAATTGCTATAATGTGCACAATATAGCGCAGTGAAAACATTCCGATTAGAGAAATATAAATACAAACGCACGTCCACGCGGGAACCCGAGGTGGAATTTATTAGAATTTTTAGTCACGCGGAAGACTGTAATATTGCGTAGATACACGTTAATGGTTTTTAGTTCTGTTGTAAACGTGATATTTTTAATATGCTAATTTGGATAACGAATATATTTATGGTTACATTTGCCTCGGTTGACACTGTTACAATTTATTGATTAAATCATCGTGTTAATATTTAGTACGATTTTTTGAGGGAAAAATATAAATATTATATACAATCGGAATTCACCGTTTTTCCAATAATTTTTTTCCCTTATTATTGTCATCTTGTCTTTTTGTCCTTTACTATTTCGACGATAGCAGTTAGCAAATTTTGTCGATTTAGTTGATAGAAATTATTCGGGGACAGCAGTATCTACGTTTTCTTCTACAGAATTTCTTAGAAATAAGTATCACGTGTAATCTTCGATATATTTACTCCCGTAGGTACGCAGAATGTAGCTGATTTTATAAAATGTACATTTTCGTCGGCTAATATAGCGAAACATGAAGGAACATAGGATGTCTTATCTTTTTGTCCCTAACTGTATGTATCGTATTATGTCAAATGGTTCGGTTTAACTAACATACGTGTTTCATTATAAATGCAAGCGTTCGGATAGTTTCGTGTATCGCTAGGTGTATATTGTTGTGTTCTTCTAGCGTATGCACGAGTTGCTGTTTGGAGAGTGCAAGTTCCCGCGCTTCTATAGGAATAAATAGGGTATCAGCTGATTGGGAATTCAATGAAAAGGGCGAAGCGTGTGACGCGTATATGGTGTATGTATAACGGTAAACAAGCCCGCGCTAACTTCCGCGCAACGTCCACTGTGAATTATGATCGCCGAGAGACGGCGCCACTTTCGGTATTACAGAGTGGACCGCAGTCGCGCACGTGTATCCGCCGAGTAAACGACGCCACGCGGTCAAAGCCGGTATTGTTTGTGTGCGTGCATTTCGTTTCTCTCTCTGCGTTATTTCACACGTGTATCGAGCGTGTTCGGGCACCGCGGTATGATCGCGTCGCTCAGTGCCGTTTCGACTGTTAACAAGAAATTATCTAACGAGCAGTAATTTTCGAGAGCCGGAAGACGGGACACGATGCCGGACAAAGTTGCACCGGCCGAGAAGCAGGTCTTGAAGAGCTTGAGAATCACCGACAATGACGACGAGACTGTGAAGCTGAAAAAAGAACTCGGACTGTGGGACGGTGTAGCGATCATCGTCGGCATCATCGTCGGTGCCGGGATCTTCGTTTCGCCGAAGGGTGTTTTAAAGAACAGTGGAAGCGTGGGTCAGGCTCTGATCGTCTGGATCTTTTCTGGACTGTTGTCGCTCATTGGCGCATTATGTTACGCGGAACTAGGTGAGTGTTAGAAACGAACCAGCTGTTTCAAGCGGCAAATGACACGAACGTTTAATTTATAATTAGCGTACGGTCTCGTTTGTGTTCTTTCATCAGGAAACGAATGGAAGTTCGTGAGAAAGTATCGAACAATTTCTTGTTTCATAGAGACAATTGAATCCGACGATTCTATCAATCGACTAATATGAATACTAATTAAGTGATATTTATTTTTGGAAGTATAAAACATATATCAAAGTCGTATACAATTACGTAAATAACGTTGCACTTGCTTAACCGTTTGAGTGCCACGTGTCTTTGCTGTTTTCCCGTCCAAAAGTGCCAAGCGGCGCGATAGCGCTTGTCTTATTCCCTCTCCAAGAATGCCAAGGAGCGCTATTGCGCTGTTTTCAGATTTATACAGTAGCTGTAATTGTTTCAATTCATTGTTGTTCTGCCATCTTTCTGAGCGTAAGTACAGATTTATCGGCGTCTGGGTTGCGTCATATAATATAAGAATATAATTTAAATATTTTATTGCATATATAAAAGGTATGTACAGTAAAATTTTCACTATTAAAATATTCACTATTACTATTTTCACTACGGTTTCGCAGCCTAGAGCGCTGGCACTGTTCGAGAGACAGAGGAGATGCGCAAAATCGCTCCGTGGCACTCAAACGGTTAAATTCAAACAAACAATCAAATAAAAGTTTATTACAAAGTTTACTACCACGCTTACCGCGCACTCTAATGAATATTATCGTGCTTATTGCGATACGTGTGTTTTTTTTCAGTAAGTTTAAATAAAAGATACGAGTATGCCATTTATCAATGTTTCGATATTTTATATTTGCAATGCCATGTGTCTGAAGACAGACCTTTCGACTCTTGCATCATCATCCTTCGTTAGGCGACTCAGGTACTCCGGTATTAAGAAATTGAAAGCTTTTGTTTTACTAACTCGAACAAAGTTTGTCCCGAACGAATGTATTTGTTACTTTTCCTTTGTGTAAGCTTTTTGTTTTGTACTCGTAACTGCTTTACTGCTGTAAACTCGTTCTGATTATATGTTATCGTTTCGATATCCGTAGCAGGTAGTGCAGAACACTTTTCTTCCGTGGACTGAAATATCTTTAGAGCTTATCGTTAGAATCTAATTCGAATACATTTTCTGCACAAATTCTTTCGTTCGAAGTAGAGAAAATAGCAAATTCTAATAGCATTACATTGTATACGAAGTTTGCATTTTCCTGTTTATAATCTGACATAAGATAACTTACGCACACATGTATATATATCATGCAAAACATGTTACTAATTGAAGATTATAAATTTGCATTTACTTTGTATTAATATTAGACTTCGTGGACGAGATAACGAGAGTTAGTATTGTTTACAGCAGGATACAGAAATCAGATAAAATATATATCAGTTAACGCGGTCATAAAAATATTTGGAAGTAGATTCGTATTTTATCACGAGTTAAATATTGATAATTATAATAAATATTAAATACATTATCGGTAGAAGATTTACTTTTAACAATCGTGTGGGCTTCTTAGTTTACTTACGACAGATACATTTTTCCGTCAATGTTAAAAGTTAACATCGACGCAAGTTCGAAAGTCGTATATCAATAATAGTTTATGGAGGTCGTGGTATGAAAATTCAGCCAGAATAATAAAGCGGGAAAACGGATTGGACGTCGAATGGCATTTATATGTCCGTAATGTTGAACTGCATCAAACAGTGCATTAATTTAGTCCGACAAAGTCATATTTTATATATTTATTATCTATTTATTTTTCAATTTATTTGATAATTAAGAATTCTTTAACAAGTACCTGATGTTTATTAAAATATTTTAATTTCTTTATGAAAGTACAATAGCATAATAATCTTTGGTCGGTGACTTACATATTAGTGAAATTTAAAATTAATCATGGAGCTTATAATTAGATTATATATATGTATACAATATATACAGGGGCGACTACAGGTTGTCGGTATCATAACTATATTTGATTAAGGCTATATTAGGGGGCTGATGGACGCCTCAATAGTCCGTTTTTTTTTTGAATATTTAAACCTTGAATCATCGAAAGAACTTCTGTTAACCACCAACATTAATCGTTTTTTTAGTCTATGAATATTTAAAAGGTCTGTTTAATAGCTCTTCAGAGTTTTCTTGCATTAGATGTAAATATACTACGATGTTTAATTACTGTCGATTAAAAATCATTTTCCACATCTTTTCCTTGCGAGTTCTGGCACTTTGCAGATTTAGGGTCGACTATAATTGCATTGTTTTTATCGAATAAATAGATCTCAGCTTACAGGACCGAACCCGTAGACATAGGCACAAAAATACACTTATATAACTGCAATAGAAACTTGCAGGGTCAAGCATAATAGGTTTCTATTTATGGAATTTTTGTTAGGGCGCGATCTGCTGGGTTTTTTCGCCATTTGTCACTCCTCTGTCGGTAAAACGTATATTTTTGTTTCCTCGGTTTATTGATTTTACGATAGTCGCTCGTCCTTTCGATGCGAGAAGAAGGAACCGAGCGCGTATACATGCACGCGTTCTTCGATCTCGCCGTCGATTATCTGGCTACGTTTCTTATTGGTCGTCCGCTCGTGCTGCCTAATTACGACCAACACGCGGTCGCGTATGAAATCTCGGCTCTACGATGCATTCTTTCTCCGTTTATGGCTCGGTTCGTGGGGGGGTTCTCGCGATTTTTCCTGCCACGGCTTGTTTCCACAAAGGACCTCGTTGCCGTTCACCGACGTCACTGAATCATTTAACGCCTTTACGAACCGCGATCTATCTACGTTAGTTACAAAATAATCGAGTTGTCGTAATGACATATGCACGCATGGCTTAGTTCCCGCGAGAGACGGTTTAATAGAATTAAACCGTATCGCAGCGACGCAGTCAATCTGACCTGATCTTTGAGCTCTAGAAAAAGGTCAAACGATGCTTTATTAATTTACCGACGCAACTAATTGTATATAATTCCGCCGGTTCTACCGTGCGTCCACGAGAAGAAGGCGCAGCATCTTTACTTCCCCGCTCCTGTTGCACTCCGCTGACTCACAAGCATTGGTCAAGAACGGTGACGAAGATCGGCGACAGCCAATCAGCGGGCTGCAAGCAACAGTGGGGATGTAAACACGCTGTGCCTTCTTCTCGTGGAACTTGTGGACAGAAAACGTCTCGTTGAACCCTGTTAACCCTTTTATTGCGTTCGAACTTTCTTCTTTATAATCTTATCAAGAACACACTTATCGAATTGTCTACTGTCGCGTGTATCTTAAAGCGGTAAAAGTATGTTTCGTTAAAATAAATACGACCGTTATCTTGTCGTTGGAATTTTTAAAAATAGAAACAGTTTGTGCACTGTGTGTTTCCTCATATTAACTGATTATTGATTCTGCAAGATACCGTCGCGCGTAAATAATTTTTGTGTTTTCCTTACGATACAGGCAAATAAAAAGTAAAGTAAAATTTACGCGAATCGATGGACCGTTTATTCCGGACTTATTTATCGGAAATAGTCAGAATTATGATAATAATTTTCAGGTACTATGATTCCAAAATCTGGAGGCGATTACGCGTACATAAGCGACGCTTTTGGACCTTTACCAGCGTTCCTGTACCTTTGGGTAGCATTGTTCATCCTAGTTCCAACCGGAAACGCAATTACAGCCTTAACTTTCGCACAATACATTTTACAACCAGTCTGGCCAGGTTGCGTGCCCCCGTACGCAGCAGTTCGTTTACTCGCAGCTGTTATTACCTGTAAGATATGTACTTAAAGATCGGTTCGAATATATTGCTCGAAACAATTAGCAAGATTAGAAAATTTTTAGAACTCGAACGAATGTTTTATTTGCAAAACGGTGGACACGATCTGTAAAAGGAATGGAAAACCTGTGTCAGAGATCCACGGGGACGACGCCAAGTGTTTCGAGCAACGTCCGTCTTTCGTTCGTCGATCATGGAAATTTAATAATTAACGTAGATCTTGTATCGCGTAAAGAATCAACGTCGAGTCGAGATAAGATAATGAAATTATTCCTCGCAGGTATATTGACTGCCATCAACTGTTACAACGTGAAATGGGCCACCAGAGTGCAAGACATCTTTACCGGGACTAAAATCTTCGCGCTGTTGATTATCATGATCGCTGGACTCTGGTGGCTTTGCATGGGCCACGCAGAGAATTTCCGTCATCCTATGGACGGGACCAGCACACAACCTGGATATATCGCTTTAGCCATTTATTCGGGATTGTTTTCGTATTCGGGCTGGAATTACCTAAATTTTGTTACCGAGGAATTGCAAGACCCGTACAAGTAATTATCGTTCAATAATTACGCTCGTTAATATTTGTATTCAAAATCTGATATCATGGGGAAAAAATACCGTTCGAAATGATCCTTAAACTACCGATTTTATGAGACATAGCTAGCGGAACAATTTTCTCTTAACTCTTCTCACGTGCAATCTGAGAACGGAAATTTCTTTTTTTTTTTTATCATTATTTTTAACCCTTGGTTCCAAAATTTTTTTTCCATTTTTACCATTTATATTTCTCTCTCTCGCTTTCTGACTCACACTGTGTTCTCACGCGTACGCGTACGCGTAAGAAAGAAAAGGATTTAAGTAGATCGAACTTTTGCATCTTGTCCGAAACAAAGACGTCCGCGAACTCGAAGAAGAAGGCTATATTTAAATCGGGATAAAAGTGGTGCCTCGGTGAAGGATCTTTATGCAGTTACAGAGCTATATTTAAGCCGGGGATAACATATTCGCGTATCTAAGTAAATTTCGCGTTGTTTCATTTTGTCATTTTACGATTAAATCTTGTACTATTTATTTTTCGACGCCATTGAAAATTTTGATAAAGATTTGACTTTGAATACGTGAATTATTGCGTATGAATCGTGTGCGACGTTTAATTATTATTTTTCCAGGAATCTTCCGAAGGCAATTTGTATATCGTTACCCCTGGTGACCGTGATTTATGTCCTAGCGAACGTTGCCTACTTCGTGGTGTTAACGCAAGATGAAATTCTTTCATCGGACGCTGTCGCTGTCGTAAGTTTTTGTACATCTTTATGAATATTCAGATAAATTTCTTATTTAAATAATCTCGTATCTGGATAAATTCGTGTTCGATTTATCCTGTATAAAATAAGTTGTATGCGAAGTATTGTGAAAATCTTTGTTTAAACGTAAAGTACATTCGATGCCACTGAGTATGGAAAACAATATCGTTTGAATATCCTCCACGGCTTCGTTTGGTAGCTTGTATCCGAGAGATTCGATGTTTTATGACAATTCTCGCATAACTGAGGACTCTGTTTCGCCAATAACACGAGTAATGTTGTCCTTAAGGTCCCCAGATGCGAGAATTCTGTTTGTTCGCAAACCCATTGAGCTAGAAATGAGCCTCGTCGCTGAAAATGATTTTCTTTCCCAAATAAAACTGGCCTGGCAACTTGTCTAAAGTCCAAACAGCGAATTCACGACGCCATAAAATGGTCTCCGTCTCACGATAGCCATACAGCGGTGTAAGTCACATTTTAGTTGTTTCGTGTAAAATGACGTTTCACGTTCGTTGTTTAAAAGAAACATACTAAAATTACAAAAGTACATCTACTGGCTTTGAAAGGCGTTGAATAAACGTCTCGCTTTGTTCGCCACAACGTGTCTTGTCTCGTTTGACTGTATTCGAGACACGAACGAGCGGGCAATAGTCGATCGAGTAACATTGCAAACGAATATTGTAACAATTTAAACAGTTTTATCTTTCGTACACGAGGATCGTTTTATTTGCAGACTTTCGGCGACAAATTATTGGGCGTGATGTCGTGGATAATGCCATTCTTCGTGGCCTGTTCGACGTTTGGTGCGCTCAACGGTGCGATTTTCGCATCGTCGCGATTGTTTTTCGTAGGTGCGCGCAACGGCCACTTACCATCCGCAATTTCCCTCATCAATGTTCGAAACTTGACACCGATGCCGTCGCTCATCTTCCTCGTAAGTGTCTTCTCATGCGTTTTCGTCCTATATCACCAACGATACGCAAGGGTTGAGAATTCAACCATCAGATGTATGTAAAAGTTTCCATTCTCTATGTTGTAATCTGTTTTTACTTGTATACAAAATTGCGAATTACTATACACAGCTAAATAATGTATATATCACTGGTAGCGTGCGCAATTAAGCAAACAGCGAGTCACGATGTCTGATTTTTCTATCCAACGAACGATCGATCGTATTTTGAAACTCTCGATGATACGCGCGGACTGCAAGTTTAGAAAAATACTCGAAAAAAATCCAGGTTGAAGGCGAATTTATCTCGTGTTTGTAGAAAACTTGTGAACTTTCTCTGCGTTTCAGTTAGAAGTGTACGAGATAACAGATAACGCTGTCATTGATTGACATATTTGGATCAAACAAACAACGATAATACATTTATCACGAGAAGTGTTTGTATTAAGTACAACAAGATATGTATTACTTTTCGACATTGGAAGCGTTCGACGATATAGATCGGTGCTCATTCTTCTCGAAGACATCTTTTTTTTCTTTGGGAAATACTAAGAACTCGAGCGAGAAACGAACATTATACGATCATTATGTGCATAACGTGATCTATTCACCGTCATCTTGATTTGCGGTTTGCTAATTGAGAGCAATAAATTGGATCTTTCATTCCGTTAACGGTCTCTTTGATGATCGATAATGGCAGCCTTTTGAAGCACGAGTAACTCGATTATTCAAATTTTAAATTATATCAAACGCTTGTCGCGCAATTACGAGTCCGATTCGTCGTAAAGCCTAACAATATTAAAATCAACGAATTTTCACGTTCGCTATGTATTCGTAAAACACACGCGTGTTTCACGGCCGAAGACCTCGACGTAATTAAAAAAAAAAACAACAACAACAAATTTACAGTTGAATTTTTATTTCACTCTTGTACTCGAACTCGAGCTGAAGCGTTAAACTATAATTTCCGTTTCTAGTGCATTATCACCCTGGCACTTCTGATCATAGAGGATGTCTATGTGCTAATCAATTATGTCAGCTTCGTTGAGGCACTATTCACCACGCTCTCCGTGTCTGGTCTCCTCTGGCTTCGCTACAAAAGTCCCGATCGCGAACGACCAATAAAGGTACGTAAAAAATTTTACCTTCTCCGTCGCTCTGCAATCGTTTTTTTTTTTTAATTTCACCGCAACGCGTGAAATCGAAACTATCAGAATTCAAAATCAAGATGATCTATACTGCCAAAGCGTTGGAAATATTGATTGACTTTTTTCATAATTATTTTATTACATATTCGCTACTTTGGTTTTCCCGAATCGATTATTCGAGGAATCGACGTTCTGCTATATTAATTTGAAAATATTTTTCAACATTTGCGTCGATACCGTTAGAAATGTTATCATATCTTTTGTATTCCCATGAGTTTTGGAACTAGATAATGTCTAGAATAATCAACAAGTAAACATCGATAAACGAAAGAGTATGTAGTTGTTTGAAGTAGCGATATCATCGTGAGCAATTCAAGTTCAAGTATGTATCTTTTGTACACGTGTACTTTGTAGCAATTTAATTTTATTATTCCATAAAAAAATTGCTGTTCTTACAAAACTGTTTATATCGGTATCCTCGAGAGTCTTGAAAAATTTGTAAAACAAATTATACTCGAGGACAAAGAAGAACTCGTTTCTTGTTTCATGAAAACTGAATTGTTGGATGTAGTGTTAAAAAAAAAAACATTCTTTTTTTTTTTTCTCGTGTAATTACAGGTCTCGATCGTCTTACCTATTATATTTTTTATAATATGTGCTTTTCTGGTAACGCTTCCCTGCTACGTATCGCCATGGGAGGTTGGCGTGGGAGTGATAATTATTTTATCTGGCTTTCCTGTATACTGGATCTTTATTCACTGGAAAAGGAAACCTAAATGGCTCGTAAGGACGTCTCGTAAGTAACGTCTATTTAAAGACTTCGTGTTAAAATTAATTTTCGTAGTTGCTCGAAAAATAATCTATTTCGGATTGTACGGATAACAGGTTTTTCGTTCTTTCTGTTACAGATGATTTTAACATGATGTGCGCGAAACTATTCATGTGCGTGCAAGAAGAGAAAAATGATTGATAACGAAATGCCATATGCCAATGTACATTTTTATACGAAATTTGCATAGTATGAATGTGTGCTGCGTTCGGTCCATCGACTCGATTGCTTGTAAATTCTAATGCCAGACGATAATTACACTTTATCGTTGAGAAAAGTAATCATCTGGTCTCGACTGAGCTGGCTACAACATTCCAATGAAATCTGTTGCTGCTTCACGCGGAATGTAGAAACGAACGAATCATGCGACGGTAAGTGAACCGCATTTTTATACACGATCTATCTACACTGAGAATTAAAAGTATTTCTATAGTTCCGCTCATTCGTAAATTTTAATAAAAAGATTTGTGCACATTTCTGGAAACGTCTAAAATAAATTTTATATAAAATGAACTCGCATATTTATGTTAATTAATAGTAAATTTAAATACTGCTTGTTTCGGGAAATAACATTTATTTCTTAATTGAAAAGATTTTTTTCCAAATAAAAAAAAAGTATACAAATACTTATTGGAATTGGAATTTTTATGAACGGGAATAAATTGAACATCTTCAGCTATAATCGACGCGACACATTTATTCGAAACATTTTTAGAAACGTGTACAAATTGTTTGTTGTATGAAAATTTATTAACAAACGGAGCTATACAAATCTCAGAATTTATTTGCGCGAATACTTTTTACACTCGCTCTATATCGCGTACAACCAGTAACGAGTAAATCTACATACAAGTATACTAAAGTGTACAGAAATTGTTCGTGTCATACGTGTTTCGTTGGTGCTCTATTGCAAACATAAACAGTCCTATAATAGCATGCATCCTTACTTTGGTATTTCATACTATGTTATGTATATGTAGATGGATGTTTGTGGATTTGTATGTCCGACTGTATGTAAAATTTACATTGACCGTGTCAATTACCAGAGCCTTCTATCATATACAATAATTTTCTACTAATTTTTAGTCGTGAGAATTGTGTAGAATAATTACAAGATATCGTCTACATTTAATTCTATAAAAATTACCTCTTAATTCCTATCAGATTGTGTTCATCGAATCTTTATAGCCAATAAGGTTGTCTCTAAACTATAATATAAATATAACCGAATAATGAAATTCTTAAGGAGGCACAAAAAGGTCTTAACAAAATACCTAAACTTCCTTTGTCTCTTTTCACGAGTTGTATGGATTAGCCAAATATGTTTTAAATAAGTATTATGGTTGTAATTAATCGGTAATGAGCAAAATTAATAACGCACACAGAGCTATTTAAATCGTAATGATACTTTTAGGAAACTTTTATGCACGATTATCTTAATTTTATTTGTTTATGAATAATTGTGTTTGATAATGGTAATTATAGCGATGACAAATTGATCAATTGAACGCACATAATATTGTAATATAAAAATGTAGTCCTACATATTTATGCTATTTAATTGTATATACAATACGAGCAATTATCAATTATTTATCACAATTTATGTATCGATAGATTGCTTTGTTTTATAGCTAATTACTACCGACATCGTTGACAAACTACTAATAGTAATTTGTATATCCCTTTTATCTGCCATATTTTTATTTTAAATTATATTTATCGGTAAATTATTTATAGAATATCCAAGTGAGAAATAATAGAATTGTATTGTTCGATATTTCACAGAAATCTGACCTTTGTGAGAAAACATTTTTCTCTCATTTTAAAGTATAAGGAAAAATATTCTTTGTTCGTTTGCGAAATTCATTTAGTTCGCAATTTTATTTTTCTTACTGTATGACATATCTGGTCAAATTGTGCATTTAAAAATAGGAAAACGAAATAGTGTCTTACATATTGTATTAAGAGATAATTAATATTTTATACAACGTAAACAAGTAGTGTCAAGTTGTAATATTTTATATTGTGTATAACTACGTTGAATATTTCTAGCTGTATATTGTTAAATTCGTATCATCGCAATGCTTGCATTTAATTTGGACAATAACTAATAATTAATGGAATATTTGATTGGTTTAATAGCATTAAAAAACCATTAGTCTTACTCTGGATTATCTTTTGTATTAACATCGAGGAAAAATAAATTGCAATGATCGTATATTCATAAAAACAACGACTGATAATGTGCCTTATGTGTCGTGCAAACAAAGAATTTATTACCAAAGATTTCTTGAAGCGACTACCTACACTTTTATTCGGGATATGTTATTAAATCTGTATACTTTTTTTAAACCAAATTTAATGCTGTAAAACAGTTAATTACCAATTTAGTTAATATATTTATATTTTAAATATAAATATAGTTGCGTTTAAATTTAATCGATGTTACATATTTGATTAAAAAGAACATGTAACTAACTGACGATTAAACCTGTATAATAAGTTTATTAAGGACTAGAATAAATTCAGCTGTATTTTTTACACCATATTTTTAGAGTAAGTAGGGGAGAGTAGAGTAAAACCAGCGAATGAAATACAGAATTTTGTTATTAATTGAGCATATATTAATTCACGAAATGAGATCACTTTGTAGATTTATATATTGAACTTATCAGAAGTTAATAATTTGCAATGATAAAAAGAATAACTTGCAAATAAAGTACGACGAAGAAAGTATAAAATGTTAATAGGAAACGTGTGCAAAGGTGAGAGTAGTATAAGCAATAAATATTGTAGCGATAAACATAATAAATAATGTATCGACGAAACAAATTTCTCATTTAATTAATTTTTTACGACAGTTTCGAAACAAGTTCGAATAAAAATGGTAAGTTATAAATGAAAGTTTTATTGGGTAACTTTTTACTTTTTTGACAAAAGTGCTAATAAATACAAAGTATCAAATAAAGACTGCAATATATATTTGCAATACTATATAATAAATACAAGATGTTTTACATATTAATACGACTGAAGTAACATAATTGTAATTTCAAATTTGTTGTATCGTAGGCATGTTAGACATCGCCTGCAAAACAAGGAATAAAGTTAATTCTACTATCCTCGCAAATATTAACTATCGTAATATAAATATGTATTATGGGTTTCCGTGGCGTTAGATTTTTAATGAGGTCGAGTGTTTCAATAAACAAATAAAATGTTATATTTGAAGATTGCATGCTTCCTGGTAGACTATTTGAATAGAAGGTTAGAGACTTTGATGGCACGTAATACTCGCTAAATCGAGTAAAATATATTTAGTCAGATTTAAATGCGATTTTTGATTATAGTAACATATTAGTGACTTACTTACTGCTGTTTATTATATATATATATATATATATATCATTTCTAAATATAAAATTATATTACTATAATTTGATGTCTACGAAAAATATTCTGTGTCTATCTTTTATTTCCACATACGTGCTTTCAAAATTTCCCGGCACCGTTCGAATTAATTGATAGACATATTTTATTTGTCAGAGCAAAAAAATACTTATACTATTACAATAATTATTCGTTATAATATTAATTAAATACGATTGTTAATTTATTTATTTACTGTGTAATATTATAACATTTATCCTACTGCCGAAGAAGTCACCTATGTTGCCAAAATTAAAAATCCCTTACATCTCTGACTAGGCTTCTTTTTTTTTAATACTACATTGACAAAGCATTTTTTACTTTGTTTAGCGACTACTATACATATACCCTGAAAGTCTATAATCCTCCTCCTCGGAAAACCCTGTATATTGAAAATCTGCTTCTGTTGGTTTACACCATCGTTGTATTACATTTTTATATTTGTATGTTTTTTTTTTTTTTTTTTTATCATAACGTAGTTTATCTCAATTAATAGCATAATCAAATTTGTGACTTACATTCACAGAATCATTCTATCTTTAGATATAATTATGTTCCATAAAATTCTTGTTTTTTTTTTTCTCTAACATTAACTATTTCCATTCTTAAATGAGAAAGAATTAAGGGTTAAAAGATAGAAATCTCATAATACATCAACAGAAATGTTTATATATTATTTTTAGCTCTTTGTATAAGGATTAAAAAATGGCTTGTCAGTCCAAAAGGTTCGCTATTCATATACTATGTATACATATGTGTAACAAAAATAGTGGCAATTTCACGACGATCGATTTAATACGAAACTTAAACAAAAGCCACTAATGGTTTAATGACCAAACAATCGTAAACATTATCACTATTGTTTCAACCGAATTGACAAACGTCTAGAACCATTTATAAATTTCACTATCGCTTTCCGTTCCCCTCTCAACTATCGTGCAGTATATTTGTCGTACAAGCACCGCGAAATCGTAACGAGATCATGCTGCAATTTCACGGTCCATAAAAAAAATATATATATATATATGTATGTATGTATATATATATATATATATATATATTATGAAACCAATATAGTTCACAGACTAAAAACCTGCATGTAGCGGTTTATTTCTGCAAATAGCAATCGTGTTTTTCGTTCTTTTAACGAGTTTGGAACGATCAACCCTCGGCAAGCGGTGGCGTGACCCAACCGTATTTTTCATGAGTCTTCACCAGACTTCTGAAGGATTCTTCGGCAGAGCGCCTATTGAATTCTTTGTTCGCTTTTGGTTTCCTCGCAACACGACCCTGAAAGATTGAACGCGTTTAGCAGATTTTTAAAGACGTTGATTAAACAGTTATTCGAGCATCGATACGATTGATCGTAATATAGTTGCATAAATTGTGCTTAGACTTGTTAGTACAAGGTGTTGTTAAACTGATCGACCAGATCAGAGTAACGAAACAATTTCTAATAACTATGTTTGTACGCGATAAAACCGGCCTGCGACCGCCAGTGCAGGTGGTTAGATACTATAATCTGCTGGAAACGACGTTCCAGGTTGTATTGCAGCCTGTAACGTCGTTAAAACGAGCTATCTCCCGAAAAGATAGGTTCAACTTGGCTCTATAACCTCAAGAAAAGAGTAGGGAGCATTCGAGGCTTGATTAATGTTTAAACCATCATTTTCTTCGTCTCGGTTAACAGTAAGAAATGCAGAATCGTGATAGTCGTAAAGACCAAAAAGCAATTGTAATTGTATCGAGTCAGTATGTACGTAAGAAAAGTTAAAATCATTTCACCTGGCCTTTAACGATGCTAGCAGCAAATTGCGTGATGACGGCTTCGATGGTATACGCGCTGGTCCATCCTCTGGGTGTGAGGAGTTCCATACAGATAGCGCCGCCTTCCATCACGAATCCTCTCTCGATTCGAGGTGAAATGACACGCATAAAAGGAGGGGCGAACGGAAAATTCTCCGGGAATACGACGTGTAGAAGTATGTAAGGTATATTGAGCTCCCTCATGTCTGCTGCTAGTTCGCTTTCCGGATCGATTTTTTGCAGTTTCACGTGCCACTCGAACAAATTGTCGTTGACCAACTCCGCGGTGAAGGTCGATTCGAGCCGGTGTTGCGTCCTTTGAATTTCGCTGAGTTCCTTCATTAGTCGACGTAGACGAACCCTCTTGTCCGGTACTACAACAGCGCCCTACAATGGATTCAGAATTACAATTCCGTTTCAGGTTAATACGATCGAAATATACATACTTTTTAACCCTTTGCGTTCTCAGAATTAGTAGCAGTAGAAAGTAAAGAAACTATCCGACTGATAGATATTGCACAATGATTCGTACTCTAGAAATTGTACTTTATGCACAAGTATGTACGCAGACGTGTATTTTGACGAGTTAAGGGTCAGTGATCTTGTTCGACGTTCAGAATTATGTAGTTTGATAAATTTTAACGGGTGACTATAATCAGCGTTAGTATCGAAACGCCTGCTTGAAAGATACCTGAGCGGTGCTGCCGGCGGTTTTCTTTGATTTAAAGAAGCAACTTCCGTAGTTGGAGTTGCTGGCGTCTGAATTTTCGGTCGACACGCCGTCGGACGGTGTGACTGCGTCGGGACGATGATGTCGACTTAGAAGCCTTCTCGACGGAGAACTCGTTGAACTGCTCGCTGCTTCCTGGTCGGAAATTTTCTCAGAGGTTCGGAAGATTTTCCGAAAAGCGGCTACGACCTTCTCCTTTGATCTCGTAGACATGGCTTGGCGGCTACTTTTAACGCTCTGTATTTACAATCTTAAATTAACCCGTTAAATTTTATTAAAATCTGTTAACCCCTGAATAATATTTAAATTAATTTAAATTTGTCCGTACATACAATGCTCGCAAAAAAAAAGGAAATTTATTTTACTAAATCGCAGCGATTTTTAAATCAAACACGGATACATTGTTTTAGATAAAGAACTATTTTACACGATTAAAATTCGCTATTCCGAAATCTTAATCATCTTAAACGTTATCGATATCATTATCTATATTGTTATTTTCATTCTGAAAACGGAATTTTAACGATTGTTATTATACAAATCGGGAAAATATTATATTTTATGGACGAAATGTTTGTTAAATGCCGGGAGATTGTAAATATGGTAAATGTTATCGTTACGAAAGAAACGTCTGAGAAAAGCTGCATAAAGGTCCGGTAAACGTCACAGCAGCATCCGCAGCTGTTTAGTATTATTTTTACACTGCGTTGCTCACCCTTTTTCGTACAAAGATCAAGGCTTCCTCCACGAAGAGACATCCAATTGCTTGCAAAACATTTTAATGTCGTTAACATATAACACTTTGTTTTTCGAAGAATAAATAACTCGGAGGAAAAACTGTATCAGATGCAAGGATACGGGAGACGAAAGACACGATAGAACACGGCGCAGTCTCCACCCTCATTGAACTGCTCGAGCGCGTAGTTCGGAAAGGGTTGCTACCTTCGTTTACCAGGGCCGTCTTACGAACAAATACCTTTCGTCCACAAAACATTAGTTAACACGTAGACGTAAATTTTATTCACGAATAACCGAATACAAATTTTATATTGATTCGTAAACTAACTTGTACGTATCTTTGGTTCATAAATTCATTTAGAAATTAATATTTCAAATTAATATTCAGGCCAGCAAAACCGTGGGCAAAAGCTAGTTTACGAGCAGATCTAATATTTTTATTTGTTATTCGAGAATAAAATTTGCCCAACTTCACGAGTTACAAGAAACGTTTCGAGTACTTTTTCGATCGTGTATCTGATACTAGATTTACGGAATCCATCGATCAGGAAAGCTACAGAACTAATAAATATTTATTAGCAATGTATGTAACGATACGAATATATATCCTAATTGATAAAAACCACCGATTTTATTTCTGAAATTTTTATTGTTTTTTTTAGTGGATTTAGTGGAAGGGGCACTTTGAAAGTAGTTTGCCAATTAGTGACCCTATTGTTAGGATAAATAATTTTGCACCTTCCAACCAGCAATGTTGCTATTGCTGTATGCATTCTCTACGATTACTGTTTAATAACGAAGAAAAGTTGTACATTTTCTTTGTTAGAATCATTATAATCTTACATAGTAATGTTCGTTACAAAATATTAAGTTCAAAATAATTTAATCGACGTCGTGCGTAATTGATTCGGACTTGAATTAAACACTTACTCTACGACTAATAAATTACAAGCAAACTTTGTTAATCCTAGCCATCGGTCGAACAATCTCTTTGTAATTACTTCGGGTCTGGTTTGTATTTTTCTTTCAACATATTTAGTTTTTAAAGGAACGAATAAGGCGTATAAAATTTGCAGAAACTGCGGCCCTGCCTAGTCCATACAAATTTAACAAGTTAATATCGATCCCGTTTACGTTATCTAATGTTGAGTGACATTAGATTGCATGTTATAGATTGTTACCGAGTGACCGTATTAACGTGTCTTGAGAATGATAAGTAAATTTTTACAGTTAAATATACGGATATCTGTACCTTCATCTATACGATATGCATGTCTTTGCCTGTACAATATCTTTACAAACTATTTACTTCTCCATGGGACCACGACATAACAGTTCAAATACCGATTCGAAAATAAAAAGACCAAAATTTGTTTCGTTACGTAATGAAAGATGAGAAAGCATGATAAATATTGAACCCAAGCCCATTTTAATTCTTCCCAGATACTAGGTTGATAATAAATTAAATGTCCCTGATAGATTATCTCTCCGCGGACAATTACCGCATCTTTGTTCGAATAACCGACTTGACTCGTTACGTATTCGTTGTTGATTTTTGCTGAAACTAAAGTAAGATGTTCGAATTTAACAATCTCTTCTAATTTTGGAAAGAAATATAAAGAGACGATACAAACGTTTTCTGTTAGCATTTTTCATAAGTAATTCTTCTAGCGAATAATCGGCCATTTCTATACTGTGATTATACGTTTCATGTAAACCTTCGTTATTAAAAAGACCTTTCTGCTCCAAGGTTAAATCTCCAGAAAACTGTACGCTTTGAATCTCTTCGTTTAATACATGATTAAACACAGCAATAGATTCTACAGTTACCTTAAACAAATGCTACAACAAATCAGTAATAGCTATATCAATATTTTACAAAGAAAAAAAGACCAAATAATAACTTAAATTTACCTTTAGTCTAAAATTAAAGAAAAGTAAAAGCTTAAGAGACTTGATCGGTTTATCTGTATAGAAATGGGCCTCGAATTTTAAAATATCCTTTTTACCATCGTTATTTGTATCTATCTCTTGCACCTAAAACAATAATTATGAAATATTAAGGATTATCATAAAATAATTAACACGCATAGATATCAATTCTATAGAGTCGTACTTAAATATTATACTCGTATAATGAAAAGACCTTTACTAATATGCAGTCATCTGTAATTTTATTATTTTTGTACGATGTGAACGTCGAGCAAATTATTGGATTAATGTTATAATCCCTGTAAGCTAACAGTAGATATTTATAAGTGAACAATACATTGGGTGTTTCTGCATATACACGATTTTTCAAAGAGAATCCTGAAAGTTAAACATTAATAATAATATGAAACAAATAAACAACCATGCTTAAAATATATAATATTCTTATACCAGAGTAATACCGTTATTAATACTGTTATTATTTAAAAAATTACAAAAAGAACATAAACAAATGAAAACGATAAAATACTAGGAATACATACCTCCCGCGTTATAAATAATGAAAAATGGTGTAAGCAACGACAGTGTTACAAAAAGTAACACGACGAGGAAACTTAGGGAGCATATATTACTTTTATATTTATAATTGACGGAGCATGAAAATATTTCAAAGATGGCCATTATGGCGCGTTGCCTTGACAACAATCATCGAAATAGAGTTTTGATCAATGTCGCAGGAAATGCAACGAATATTTTAACTCGAAAATAAGCGCGCTCATATTTGTAACATAAACTGACATTTGACTTTTTACCAAGTAAATATCACTTGTTCTACATCTTTGTCTTGTAAACAGAGTATTTAATTTTCCTTTACTTTAATTAAAATTCGAATTCATTATTTATGAATAAATTTCGCTAATTACAGCGCTAAAGGGTGTCTAGAAATATCGATCCCGTAAAAAATCAGTTTCGGTTTTAGTCGTTCAGCGTTACCTAAAATAATCGGGGGAAAATGTGCTGCCTTCTATGAATGAGGATTCTAACTACTAGTATAGGAAGAGAGAGCAATAATATGCGATAAAAATAAAGGGAGCAATATAACAAGGACAGAGAGAACACCTGTGGCCACGGAACCGGAAGCAGGAGTTACAGCCGCGCCCTCTTTTTACGCTGACTTTGGAGCCAATGGTAAAAAACGGTTGCCGTGTCTGGTAGTTTTCCGCAATCGTTAATCGTTCGGTTTTTATTCGTAGCGGGCCAGGTCATTACGCGAAAACCGCGGTCGATTTATTCCGAGTTCGCCACGGGCCACGAAATCATTGTTATTCGCTGTTCGTTATTTGTTACACGTTCGATCGTTCTGTTTGCTAAAATAAACCCTTTTGTTGCCTGTTGACTGGTGTCCGTACGTTCATACCTCCCGCCTTCGCTTCCGTTTTCACGCGACCTAATGAAAAATTCACCGACCAGAAGGAAACGGAAATACAGTGTGCGACAAAACGACAGCTAGTATCCTTTCCCGCCATTTCGATTAATCGAATCACAGCTTGATTATTCACTAATTACTATTTTCCTACGATTAAATTATAAACTTTTAGAATTTAAGACTATAGTGTGGACCCTATAAAATAAAATACTGGTCATTATTCAAACTAATATCCTTCTTAGGGTAATATAAAAATTCATTCTAACAAAGTTATAAGAGAAAGATTATATATACACTTCTGTTTATTATTTTATCAATTTACTCAATACTTTTGTTTCTTTACATTAAAGATTATATAGATTTTAACAGACTATTAAAATAATATTTTACCATATAGCGCGTTGAATGCCAGCTAATTTATTGTAATCTGCTAAATCACGGAATACAATTCTTGACAATCTCCATCTGCGAACAACACCACGCGGTCGAGATGTTATTACACAGCGTGTTGTTAATTGTTTCTTGGCCGATTGACGTGGAATTGTTTCGTCTATTTGTTGACCAACAGCTTCCTGTACGAGTAAAACTTTTTAGTTCGATCAATAACGATCACCGAATAATTAAACTATGATATTTTGAGGTTAACTTTGGTTAAATAGACGTACTATAATTTCACGTGGTAAAATATTATTTCTTTTCATGGCTACCAATCGAAGTCGTTCAGGTCCATACTCTTCCGCTACCTTTCTTCGTTTCATGTCACGAATCATCCATCGACCAAGAAATTTATTACGCACTTGTTGATACTAAAGGGCGAGTTAGTTAACATTTAAGTCAAATTTGTTAACTGTAAATCATAGAATCTATACGTATATTTTATTATTACTTACATTTGTACTTAAACCAAACACCGTTAAATTTGTACCTTTCGAAAGAAAATTTGAAAATCTTAACAAATTATTTGCTATGGTAGCCATGTTTGATAAACCATCTGTTCCTTAGACCATGTATACTAAGGTCTGTTGAACAGACTCTCTTCTTTGATTTGTGCTGCGAAGTCGTGCATCATAGAAATACGTAAAGAATATCGATTACATTTATAAGTTTTGTATATATGCATGTACTTTTCTGTGGTCTTTTTTAGACGATTAATCTTTCGCAAAGATTATTATATATGTTCACTAATTTATCTATTGGAAAATTTCATAGAAAAAGTGTTCCACGGTATTACAATCTTAAAATTCACTAATATTTCACGATCATTCCTCTTTAACTTGTAACAACTCTCACAATTAGTAGGAGTACAACTATGAGAATAATATACTTAACAAAATTTAAAAATCACAAACATTTTCTACGTGCTACTGTTTCATAGGAATATTTCGCTTTTTTTTCAAAATTGCGTACAGCGACAATGATTGCAAATTAATAAAAATGTTTAGTGATCTATTTTATTAATGTTTTCGACCTTGTTCGGTTATCTCTAAAATATTTAAGTATATTTATTTACAATATACTTCGTTTGTACGTAACAAATAATGACCTATTATATGAACAGAATTGTAACATAAATACGCTCGTCAGAAATCAGACTAGGCAAACCACGGAGTTTAGATATTATTGTGTTAAACATCTCATCAATTTTATGCACAGTTTCTATTACTTGAAATATTTAAAACACTTTTGCAGTTAACGAAAACTGTAATACCGAGCATTTTTGCAAATTATACACGCAATGATAGAAACTGTAGCGTTTAAGATTTCCGGTTGTTCGTTTTATTAACGGTTACCTTAGAAATAATGTGTGATTGAGAGGATCGTGTTTTTTTTTTTTTTTATCACAGTAGCGTATATATATTTTCGGATTAACCAGAAGTCCAAGCCCACAGTATTTAAAAACATTTATTTTCTTGAAACAGTACATTTATTAATTTTGAAATATTTTGAGTTTATGAACGTTTAAGCAATTACATTAAAAATATTCAATTAGATATTATTTTGAGTACTAGAGAAAAATAATTGGGAGGTAAAGTTGAGCAAATTTATCTATGGACGAGTAATTTTCGATTCGTCGTAGTCTAGGTTTCGTCCATGGTTTCGCTAGTCTAGATATTCGTTTAAAAAACCGTTCTTGTATCGTAAATGACGTATAGAAGTGATTAAAAAATTTGCTCAATTTTATGCTAGGAGAAATAGGAAGTTGAACGGTAGAAGAATGAATCAATAACTGTTTCCGTAGCTCCTTCATTCACTTTCATTCGTTATTACTGTTATTTATATGTATGTACAGAAAACCGTTATTAACCAATCTCAATTGTAGGAGAATCGCGGGCTAAAAGTGCTGAAGGATTGCAGAGCAATCGTATTTTCGCACATACTTCCTTTCAATATAGGACGCGTGTGAAAATGCAAGGTAAATCCTTGTAAAGAAATATTTCGTAGAAAAATGTTTTGTGTATATATCTTCAACAATTCAATTCCTTACCTAATCCGGTAATCGAAAAGTAATAAAAAACAGGTCCCATTTTCCGATCTAAATCTGCACTGAAACTACCAATCTTTTTCCCCCCTCTAAATTTAGTTTTGTTGCATCGACAAAAGTTTGATTCACGATGGAAAAATGAAATGTCAATTATAATAAATTTCTTTTTTTCAACTCGAGTAAATATAAAAATATTAAGTAACATCGGAAATACGAAGAGTTTTACGATAAGGATGGCAATGACTAATTAGTAATAACGACAACAAAAAAAATGAAATGTTTCTCGAATATCGCAGATATAGGATTTATTTCCGTATAATTAGAAAATATAATTAAGCCGAGCTAAATTATGAAGTCTGTTGATGTTGTTGTGAAACAGATGTTAAAAGTAGTTCTTGTAGTTTACTTTCTTTTTTCACGGAATTCGTGGAAACGAAAATAGAGGTTGCTTGTTCCTCGCATCGTTTGGTCAACTGACCTTTCCTACGGAATTCTTTACGATGAGAGAAATGTCGAAGCAACCACTTTGATAAACGAAATACGCGAATGTCGAAAAAATGTGGCGAATGTGAAATTTCACGCACATGAAAAGCCAGTCGTCGCGATTCCTTATCAATTCTGTTATTCTTGTTCATTGGTTGCGAGTTTGTAGAAAATATTGTAGTTTGCGAAGGCAATAAAAACATAACGCTGTCCTCGCGCGAAAAACGTGAAAAAAGAAGGTCAACTACTTCAGCTACTATACGCCGACGATCATCTGGCGATACACGTGTACGGAAACTAGTTATTTCCTTCTCTGGGCCCTCTCGGCAGCCCTGGTGACTTTGCCAGTAGCATCCTTGAAATTGACAGCCTTGATGACACCGACAGCCACAGTTTGACGCATGTCACGAACAGCAAAACGTCCTAAAGGTGGAAATTCTTGGAAAGCCTCAACGCACATGGGCTTGCTCGGAACGAGCACAACAATGGCAGCGTCTCCAGATTTAATAGCTTTCGGATTCTCTTCGGTGGTTTTTCCAGTACGACGGTCACACTTCTCTCGAATTTCAGCGAATTTACACGCGATATGAGCAGTGTGGCAATCCAACACTGGAGTATATCCATTGCTGATTTGACCCGGATGGTTCAGCACAATTACCTGTACAGCAGAGAGCAAGAATACGAGATTAAACGTTTTTCCAGATAATGTTTTACAAAAATTAAACATCCATAATTTATATTGGCATTCAGACGTTCTTAAGCCGTCATTGGATTAAATAATCTTCCGGTGAAAACCGCGAATGAAATGCACGAGTTCTCATCATTATGCCAATTATGATCTATAGTTAAATTTGCCCACAATTTGTAATATTAATTTGTACGCATACCTGTGCAGTGAAATTCTCAGCACCTTTAGGCGGATTGTTCTTAGAGTCTCCGGCTACGAAACCACGACGCAAATCTTTTACAGGTACGTTTTTAACATTGAAACCAACGTTGTCACCAGGAACAGCCTCTTGCAATGCTTCGTGGTGCATTTCAACAGACTTAACTTCAGTGGTCAGAGCCGTAGGAGCGAATGTAACGATCATTCCTGGTTTTAGTACACCAGTCTCGACACGACCAACCGGTACTGTTCCGATACCACCAATTTTGTATACGTCCTACAATTAAATTCGACACAACGTTATCGTATGTTTCTTCAAAGGATTAATAATTTTGTACAATAATTGATTTTAGTCAGACACCTCCGACCATCAGCGAATTAAAAAATCCTCCGGTGGAAACCGCGAATGAGTTGTTGTAAGTGTTATCATCATTCGATACCAATAAAAAAAACCTAATGTTATTGCAATTTGTCGAGAAATTTACCTGTAGTGGAAGACGAAGTGCCTTATCCGTAGGTCTTGTAGGCGGAAGGATGGCATCAAGCGCTTCGATCAGGCATTTTCCTTCCGCTTTATTCTCTTTACGTTCGACGGTCCATCCCTTGAACCAAGGCATTTTGGAAGAAACTTCCAACATGTTATCTCCGTGCCAACCGGAAATTGGAACAAATGCAACGGCAGCAGGGTTGTAACCAATTTTTTTAATGTAGGACGATACTTCTTTCTTGATTTCTTCGAATCGGGCTTCGGAGTAGGGTGGTTCGGTAGAGTCCATCTTGTTAACACCAACAATTAGTTGTTTTACACCAAGAGTAAATGCGAGCAGAGCATGCTCACGGGTTTGTCCATTTTTAGAAATACCGGCTTCGAATTCACCGGTACCAGCGGCAACAATTAATACGGCACAATCAGCCTGTGAAGTACCAGTAATCATGTTTTTGATGAAATCTCTGTGTCCAGGAGCATCAATAATAGTAACATAGTATTTAGAGGTTTCAAATTTCCACAAGGCAATATCAATAGTGATACCACGTTCACGTTCAGCCTTCAACTTGTCCAATACCCACGCATATTTGAAAGATCCTTTACCCATCTAAAAATCCATAGAAATCGTTAATTTTTTAATAATTTTACACTAAATTTCTATTGTTAAATATAAATTAGATTTTTGATCATCACTGGACCAAAACAAATCAAGTGATCAGTGACGCTGAATTGATATTTTATACTAGAATTTTCTTTACTTTGTTAGATACATCAGGCCATATCCATTATTTACCTCTTGCGCTTCCTTTTCGAATTTCTCGATTGTACGTTTGTCAATACCACCGCATTTGTAAATTAAATGACCAGTGGTTGTGGACTTGCCAGAGTCGACGTGTCCGATCACCACAATATTAATATGTACCTTCTCCTTACCCATGGTGAATTTATGGCGAGACTACTGGTTAACTCTAACGAAACAAAAATGTTTGAATATTTACACCTTTATATTACTGAAAAAAATAATTTAAAAAGTCTCTTCAATTTGAAGGAGTTACGTGAACGCACCATCGTCCAGTTAATATTTCAAATTTAGTTTACAAACGTAAGAAAATGTTTACGCGACTTTATAGAAAATTGACTTTTATTAAAATCAAGTAAACCTAGAAATTATTAAGTTTTAATGAAAAAAAGGAGTCATGTTCATCCTAACGTCCACGTGGCGATATCTGAATATTCGAGAACGGAACTGGCAGCCATTTTGTAGATGGCGAGAACATTGCAACGTTGCCGCGATTTCCTTGACGCTGTGCCATTGCATGATGCCATATTATGCATAATTGTGTTTTATATATATGTATATAAAGGCTGTTTTATTGTTTAAATATTCAAAGTCATTAATCTAAAATTTATGCCAGAAGTTACAAGATTCTATCAACCAAACACATACTATTATTCCTACGTTCACAAAATGCATTAACAAAATTAATTACTTTTCACAATGAAAATTTGTTTTTAAATTGTTGAAGAAAAAGTAATAATATCAACATAACAAACATATATTCAATGCAAATATTGTAGAAAAATGTTAATTAATATTATGCAACAGCATATTGAATGTTGAAGTAAATATCATGTGCAGTAAATGCCACACGGTTCGAAATTAATCACTTATTACTTTCAATAATACAATGTTCACTTGTTATCACTTTGATACGAAGATAACCATTTTTACAATTAAGAAAAAAGATCAGCATAACAATTCGTCACAATGAAAATCGGTGAGCAAACTCCATTGTCGGCGACAAGTCGTCCCACAAGGTCGTTGTTTCACAGAATTTCTAACAGATTCGTAATGCATGTATGGATAGATCAGTTACTCAGGATGAAGTATCATCTACAACACCTCTACAGTTGCAACATTAAAACTACTATTGTCGATGTTTTCGCGTGGTCGCAGAGCGCACAATTGAACGTTTTACACTACGAATATATCTCCAATTATGCACGAACTCGTGACCGAATATCCAACTCTGACAAGCGACCGCCATACTGTATCCGGGTATTTGTCTTTTCTCAACTTTTCAAGCTTAAAGAATCAAGTGCGGAGCGTAATTTACTTTCTCCGCGTGGATCTTTTCGTGCGGTCGACAATATTAATCGCGAGATTCAACGTTCTTTTTTCGAAATATATATCGGACGACTTTTACGAAGATCAGCATGTGGTCCGCAATTGAACAGCCGGCTAATATCAGAGGATCGACCATGCGCTTCTTTTCCAACGTTGTAATTCACCGGGAAAAACCAATATTTCGGGGAAACTGTTGTCACAACACAATTCGCTGATATTTCCGTTGCTGTTTTATTCTGTACCTGACGTTCGATGCTACCTTTTCGGTAAGAAAATCAGCGGATTATAGTCCTGTGCTAAGGCCACGAACAACCACTCACCTCCAGATGCCACGACAGAAAGAGATCGTTCAAGTGAAGTGACATGCGCATACGGCTTCCGACCATAGTCTCGAACCCAGCGCCTCCACCATATCGATCACTTACGAGCCAATAAACCCTTTCTTTCCACATTATTTATTATCTTTTTTTCGTTATTAATATTTTTCATTAAGTAACCGAAAGGTTGTTTTATTATTTTAACAATGCGATTAATAGAATCGTAGATTTCGACGAATACAAAAATTAGAGTCTTTAATAAATGGAACGCTGGATTCAAGGCTACGGTTACGCAGCAACATCAGGCGCGCCGAACTTGTGCACATACATACGTGTTTATGTATGTATATATACTAAGCGGCGTAGAAGTGTGCATCTGTGTGAGCATGGAGTCGCGAAAAAGACAGAGTGCTAAGTTGTATGATCGGAGATACATTCGTGCGTCGTAACATCAGGCTCGATATTACAACCATGGATCCATTGTACTTTAAGATGTTAAACGATAATGCGAAGTATCATTCGATTTCCTTCGAGACTAACTTTTCATCAAAATATTTGATCAAAGATGGTGCAGCCGAGTTCAATACGATCATGCTAGTCGTTTGTACCGGTGCTAATGCAGCATGGCTACGATGCAATCCAACGAATAAAGATCATTACGCGGCGAAATATTTTGCATTTTATCCAAATATTTATCTAACGTTATTTCAATTACAACATCTATGTTGTACGTTATGGTTTGACTTTATGTTATGAAACAAATGTCATCAAATCTCTTCTTTATCAGAGAAGGTAGAGACAAATTTTATTTAACATTTTTATAGAAAATATAATATTTTCTCGAATTTATTTAAAACATTTTTTTAGAAGTTTTAAAATGCTCAAAATGATATCTGTTTGCAGCGGTACAGTTCCTGTATCGAACAATCACGGATTGCGATGCTGTTTCAATTGTCTCTAGTGGCGATACCACATATGCTCTAATTATACAATTTATCATGTCCTCTGGAATGGTAGGTTGCTGTCGGTAAATTTCTTCTTTTAGTTTTTTTTCTCAACGGGGTGAAATTCCGCGACCATGAAATAAAATTAATTCGTGTAAATTAAAACGAGTAATTAAACTATTTTGCCACTTTTCTACGTTACTAGAATGGATATGCGTTATAAGGTAGGGAAAAATAAACGAATGATTGATTTTAGCAGTAATATATATTTTTTATCCAGTGATTATTTATATTTTTTTTATCGTTTCAAATAAATAATCGTTCGTATCACGTACTCATGCGTTCGAAGGTAATCGTTTTTAAATGGTCATATACTTGTGTACTGTGCAGAACTGAGAAGATAATTAGCGGAAGGAATGCGAGTACGGATTGGTCGTAGGGGATTGGTCACGCCCACTACGCATTTTTGGTTGCGATTTATTATAGACCGAAGCTACATACATTTACTTACTAAGTCCAATTAATCTCTCGCCGTCTCGCTAATCATCTTTCCATTTCTGCACAGTAAGTGCACGAGAAAGGGAAACGAAAGAAGCAATTAATTCTTTATGAGTATGATTATGAGGGTATTTTTAAAGAAAAATCGTCCTTCTAGCTTCAATGGGCTATACATGTGTATATGTATGTGTATACGGGAGCGGCGCGACTAAGTTTCAAAAATTAAAAAATAACTTGTATCGTTAAGGAAGAAACAGATATACGTATACATACAAGTTGATAAAAATCCCAGCAAATATGCAACGGTATTTCATGTTCGAGTTATAGTCTATGATACACGCAATGTATAATCGTTGCGTAATGTAATTGATAATCGTGTGGTACAGTCGTATTTCATCATTATGTTTCATTTGTTTACTTCTGTTCGTGACATCCACTTTCCCTATCGATGCTTCCCTTTCGAAAATCACGAAAGACAACACACGTTATATTATCTTAATGCCGACATTTTGGTCAATTTTTTTTTTAATCAGAAGTAAATTCTCGCTTAACGTTTTTTCCCCATTCTATATACATTCTCACCCACTTTATATTTTATATACTTCTCCATTCACACATCGTTATCTCAGGCTTGTTATTCCTTATTGGGATAATCGTAAAGTACAGGGTGATTCCTTCGTTTTTTTTTTTCTTTTCCGTTTTCATCGGAGAGACGCAAATGCAAAAAAAAAAAAAAACAATATCTGAAGTAAATTCGTACAAATACGTTGATATTCTTTTGGTTACTCTAACAACGAGTAATATTTTTATTGGCATGCACAATTTCCTATTCGTTTCTCGTTAGTCGTTTACTATGTCCTCTTTTAAATGGTATATGGCTTTTGTTTAAAGAAACGATATTTACTCCGATCGTACGGTACATCTTGAACAACCCTGTACACAGTTTCCGTACATATTCTTACTATTATTATATTCGTATTTACAAAACGTTGCTCGCTAAATGTTAATATTCGATATCGCAATTGTTACTACATTCTAGCTTTATTCCTGAGTGACCGTTCATTAAGAGACTTCCTTCTTGTTTCTTTTACTTTGTCGGATAGTTTGTTTCACGCTAAACCGCTGCGATAAGAAACCGAAGTTATATGTATAGCGAGATGACAAATTGTTTAAGACCACGTTTAGTAATAGTTATACGCGCGGACCAAGCCTATTAATGATAAGCCATCCAGAATTCAACGTTTCAGATAGAATTACATGATTTCCTGTCTGGTTTTTCTCGGAGATCGTTATTTTCACAGATATTACCACGGTCAAACGTACTCAGCTCGTAGTACAAAGAACAATAATAAACAAGTGCGCGTTAATGTCAATTTTTGCAAGTTTCGACAAGTACGGCATCTTTTAAGTGTTTATACGAAATCTTTATCAATTACTTTTCAAATTCTACACTTTCTATTCTCTGTCTTGGAACATAGAAAATTATCAATGATCTTTTAATTCTAAGCGATTCGTTTAACGTGCCCTTCAATAGATACTGTGAAAAAACTATGACATATGAAAATTTATTATATTTTCTTCATATTATACTACTCGAAGAAGTTCCTTGAAACTGTAAGCCGAATAAGTTTAACGAGTGAATGTTAATTCGACATGACGTAAATTATATTATTAATACGTAAAACAATGTTCACACGAATACGAACAAACGTATTATTAACGTTATTTGAGATATTTACAGGCAATCAATGACTTGATATGAAGTGGCCTAGCGTTATTATACATATAAACTTTCATTTAAATATAATTTGAGATTTTTCTGAATCAGTTTGTGGAACGGAACACTATAATATTTAGGAATCGATAGTATGTAGATGCAGAGGTAGAATATTTATTTATGTATTATGTATTTTGACGAAAAGTTTATCGTGTTAGTAGGATTCTTGCGAAGTAAATATTTTTAATATTATAATGAATTTATTCCTTCGAGCGTCGTTGGTAATCGAGTGGAGGAATACTTGTTGAAAATTCATTAGTTGAATACGAAACGAAAAGTTCAATTCAAACGTGCCATTCATCGACGATTAAATTTCTTTGTCTGCTGTATCTCATGATACACAAGTTAAATACGTAGTTTGAAAGCATTACCTTTTTCTTTACCGATCTAATGGTACGATATTATTTGTACACGAGTTCGTCTTCTAAACTTCTGTCTGTATCAGTTATAAATAAGAGTAATATATAAAATAATATATAAATGTGTAATATATAAAAGTTGATTTTCATGGTCGGAATAATGTTTATATTAAATGTAATACTTACAGTAATTCAATCTATATCATTATACAAATTAGTTCGTTTGGATGTTATGTATCTATCAGGGGTATACATAAGTATTCGAAATTTCGGGTACCCGCACACCCTCAGTATTTATACATTATGTGTGTTTGCACACGATAAACTCGAGAAACACTGGACCGGTTTAAATAAAACTTTCACCGATACATAGTTTATTTTTCTGGTCTGAACATAGCATTATTCAACCATAACTAGGACCGAAATTGTAAGAATCGTAGAATTCCATTTCAGGCAAAACGCAAAACGCTGGTCAAATTATAAGGGGCACGCTAAAGCAATATACGGGAAGTTTGATTTACATTAAATATTGCACAATTTTAGATTCTGAGAATATTAGTGAAAGTTTTATTAGAATCAGTACCGTAGTTGCCGAGACAATAAGGTATAACATCCACGTAGGCAAAGCTACGGGCAAAAGTTAGTAAATTATAAATTAGGTAACATTAATTCGTTCAGGTACTGCAGTACTCTGCAGGCATAATGTCTAGGAACTACTGCAGAGTTGCTCTCGAGACTAGAACTTTTCTCTGGATAATCCATTTTTAGTTTTAGATTTTTTATATCCGAGTGTAAAGCAAGAAAATCAATTTTGAAAAAAACTGCACCTACGGTTAACATTAATTGACAGCGATAACATTGTTACACAAGAAAATATTATAACATTTGATCATATGAGATATAAGCTTGATAGGTACTCTCGAGTCGGGCTTCTCGGAAGTTGCTCTTCAGTGGTCACAAGGCATTATAACCATTCGCGCAATTCCAATATCTTCAATCCACGTGTTTTTAGTACGTACTTGACAGTAAGAACCGACAAACTTTTTCCACGCAAGAAACGCAAGGAAGACGATCGTAAATCTCGACGCAACTTCATCGTTTTTGCATTCCTCGACGATCCACAAAATGATCAGAAAAATTCTTGTCGGGACTATCGCAACATCGGGCATAAAGTTATCATGCATCGTAATTAATTAGGCAATCGGGAGGTTTCGTAAGGTACAATCGAATATAATATAACGAGAATGGACTTGTCTATACAACAATATCGTGTGATTGTTGATTAACAAACCGTTTCTGCAAATGTGAGACATTTACCATTACTGTACACAGGTTTTTCTCGCTTTCAACACCAATAAACATTTGAATAAAATCAATATCGTGCAAACAATCACGAGGTGACTTATACCACAACGATAATTCGATTAATCGTATAGATCGCTTAAACATTTCTTCTTCAAAATTGGATAGAAGCCAAGGCAAATCAGAGTGAACTCTGTACCTTTAAGTTTGCTCCACACACGCGTTCAAGAGCTTCAGAGATGCTACATTTTTATCTTAGTTTATACATACGTGTCATTATTTTGATACTCTGATGATATAACTAAAATTTGAATTTTATCTTGGCAAGAGGACTGTACCGATTAATATAACTCCATATTATTATTTAACTTTGCATTTTTCTCAAAGATGCTGGCTCAAGAATGCGATTGATTATAAGCATATAGTATCCCTGAAACCATAATGGTACATAATAAGATATTGGAAGGCTTACAATATCAAATACATTCGTAAATTGTTTGCCACTAGTTTTCGTGTTTTAGATTATTTTACATTGTAAAATATATTAACGCGGAACAATCGGTTAATAAATTAAGTAAAAGAAATAGACGATATGGCGTACAAAAGACGAATAAAAAACAAGCTAAAAATGATAAAACATTGATAAATTGTTAATTAAATAAAAAGATTACAATAATAAAAATATCAAAGTTTACATATTACAGATATGTAAGTAGTCTAGAACTTTACATTTACCAATACTTTGTTTATTAAACGATAAAAAGAGGCAGCTATATTATAATAGATATTGTACGTATCCGTTGCAAAATAACATTTAATAATTACATATAAATTGATTAACCCACGCGTTGTTCAAAGATTATCGTTGTTCACAGCATTCTTTCACGGTTGTAATTAAAAGTACGTCAATATATGTACATATACGTGTAAGTACTTACGTACATGAACCATGTTTACAAAGCACTTTATCAACTTTCCGTAAGAAACGATCCAAACACGGATTCTCTTATGCTTGTGCAGGTTTGTGGATCTAGGTATAATGCGAGTCATCGAGACATGATTTTAATACCTCGTCTGAACATTATCCGGCGAAGAAATAGAAAACGAATGTAAGCGTTTCACAAAGTATAAAAGATAGCAGCGTAAATTGCGTGGGTTTTTCTATCGGTAATCGATAAAGGGCAAGACACAAATTGTTTTAATTTCAAATCTTAGACGATTTGCGTTTGTTCATTTTATATTACGCGCGTCGATACAGCGCCTACTTCCTGTTTGCGTGCGACGTAGTTGCTAAATCGCGCGCGCTCCGCTGAAAGTTTCAGAACCCAAATTGAATCAAGAGACCAAGCTAACAAGCCACGCAATTTTAAAGTTTCTCTTCGCTACTTACGGAGAAAACAGCGAAAGGTTCAAAATAAAGGTATTCTATGTAACAGAAATTACTTTTATTATCAATTACTACAGTTTAAGAATCTTTACTCAACGCGTAAACGACATTTTTCAAAGTCAGAGACGATCATTTCTACAACATTTTAGGGCCGCGAAAAATCAAATTAAACTTAATAGGTTTTTGTTTGTTCAATTGACTTCGTTAACTCTTTCTAATCCATAATATCATTACATCGTTATTTCTTTGTATTACGGTAAAGGTAATTATTTGTCAAACGGGTAAAAATTGAAGAAATACTTTTGCTTAAAAGTAACATGGGCAGCATGATCTGAGAATCGTGGTGTGCCGGTTTTTGTGCACAATGCATTGCAGACTGCACCACTAAGCAGTTGACACTATAGTTTCATGTGCATCTGCTCTCGTACAACGTGTACGATAAAATAAAGTTACAAAAATTCACGACTGATGAAGATACTTTGTCTAGTGCAAATTAAGCGCGAAGCAAGAAGTTTGATTTTATTTAGTTACGTAGTCGATAACTACTAATTGCGATTCAATAATATTACGAATTTTTCAAATTTTTAATGATTTGTGACATAGCCTTACGTTCTGTTGACTAGTCATTGGTAATTATTAGGTACACACGCCTATGAAATACTAATTACTAAACGAAACGTTCCTTTGAGAGACAATTTATGTTATTTTAAGCAACTCGAAATCCGTCGGGACTGCATTTGGCATAAATATTATTGTCAATTTATCCAAATTAAGACAACAATGACGAAAAACTTTCTATAAATAAATATAAAGTGTATAAATTGCACACAACAAGACCGACCTAGATGTTTGGTACTTAACAGAAGGCATTAATTAAATATTTTTTGCCATTTAAAACTTATAATGTATTCTATTACAATGACTCGCATATAGATTTTAAAAATTGTTAGGATAGCTCTTTATGGAAAGAGAATAAGGCCTTTTGTATAATAATATAGATAATAATTGTATAAGTAAGGCTGATTCAACAGACTTCTTTTCCATTTGAATCGGATCAAATGTTCTCTCCCCATTTTATTATACTCCCAAACAATGCTATCCGATTTTAAACAATATCTATGATTAAAATGGATTTTACAATATAATGCTATATTTTACATCAAACAGGGCATTGACTTATAACAAATGTAATTGGATGTAAAACTTTGATAAAACAGAGAGAGAATTTAATGGCCCGGTATTCTTTTAAGTAATGCTTTTGCAACATGTATAGAACTAGGTATACAATGGTTTCAAAGGTTTTTAGTTTTAGATCGTGGTGGTAGAGTAATACTTACGATACCTTTCCACAAAGACAAAGTAATTTCATTGGTTCTAGTATTTTAATTACGAGAATACTATAGTCGAGAAAAAATAAACTAGCCGCTTATGATATTTTTCCAGCTATTAAACCCACCAGGCACAATTTCTGCTTTTGTACCATAAGGCAGAAAGGGTGTGTCTGCATGTAGGTGTTCGCAAAGGAACAAGAGACCAGAGCGGTTGAATAATAAATAGATATAGCAGGGATGGCTCCTCAACAACCGTGAGTAGCTCGTTGAATTTCTTTTAATTATGATATTATAGTGGAGTCAACAAAGAAATCCACTTAGAAGATCTCTGGTAAGTTGCCCTGTTAAGGAAACTCTTTCCCTTTTATTGTCAAGTATTAATGGGATCATTGAATGGTATTTATAGGGTTTCTATAAATACCATTCAATAGTCATTTCTCTCGAGTAATTGATCTTGCTAATAACCTTGTAACTTTCAAGTATAATATATACGATAACGTGTTAAAATTTATTAATTGAAAAACATGAATTACAAGGAGAAGCTAATAAGATAGGCATATCTTAGCTTTAATGATAGTTGTAAGTTAAAAAAAACAATTATATATGTACGAGTGTATACAATTTTTCTTTCTCTTCTCAGAAAAGGTGAACAATGATGAAATATTACGAACGAAAGGTCGGGAACAGTAATGGCAATGTTATTTTGATAACAATTAGTTCTCGTTCTTGAAATGTTCGGGCGTTGATTCTTTCATTGACTCCACCGTAAACGATAATGCTTGGACAAATTTTCGTAAAAGAAACCGCCAGCGTACAGAAAAAATCACGAAAGAAAGATTACTTTGGCACTGAGTCAAGCAAATATAAAATGTCCCTAATTCGTAGTACAACCGAAGGGAGGCCGATTATTCAGTCAAAAATACGTTGTACGCGTAATTATTTTTCACATTTCATTTTTGAAAAATGTTAGTTTCTAAGACTTACCTAATACGTATTTCTATACTTGTCTTGACTTTTGGGTAAACGTGTTTTTAAACTATAGACCTTAATCTTCTCGTGTTTGTATTGAAAAATACTGAGAAAGGCACAGAGAATAAGTGACTCAACTTAAAAGGCGGTCTTGCGCTCGTATTATATTTTCTATTCATTTTCGGACAAGAATATCAATCTCCTTTCTTCGTTGTACTACGAATTATGGATTCGTCTATATATATATATATATATATACATATATCTTGTAAAAATCCTTTTCAAAACAGTTTCTCTACAAAAATTGACAGAAATACATCAAAACATTGATTCTGTCGCGAGATTGTGGGGCAGCCATAGAAACGATCGTTGCTCGAGATCTACACGCGGTAAAGATCGACGCCCGATTTATTTATTTGGCAAAGAACACAGCGCATGATCTAGTACGCATTTACCGTTGCAGATCTCTAAGGACGATCGTTGAGAACTGAATCATTTCGATAACACTGGTTAACAGCAAATGTACATTTTTTGTCTAAGCAATAAATTCTAGTCCTCGTTATGATTCTAATTACGAAAATGAAAGTTAAATAAAAATATTGACTCTAGTCTTTCTAAAACACAAACTAAGGGTGGAAATTTTTTAATACCTGAAAAGGGTGAATATTGCTGGAAACTGAATGGAAACATAGTATTTTCAGTTTCTCAACTCATATTTTTCGAACCGGAGCCAAATAATTTCCTTTCCTTTATATAGAAATAAATAAGAAGATTGCTCGATCATAAAGAATATAAACTATCGTTTACAATTTGTTGACCCGTGTAATCGAATAGGATTTCTTTTCTCGCTCGAGTTATTACGTCTTTGCTTCGAGGCAAAGTAGTTTACTGGATACTGATACACCTTAATAATTATTTCCTTAAATTGTACGTTATATTGTTGATAATGTCTATCGCCGTGAGTATTATACAGATGACGTAAATCTAGTCCCACAAAATCTGTCGCACGATGCGTACCTTTCTGCCATTTTCGAAGCTAATTACACGTTTCTTTAGCGGGGCTTTCTCTTTCGTCCCGTACCCAAAGACTACGTTTATTCGTTCAATAAATCGGATTGTTATTCGTTCAAGCGATAAACGTGCGATACGTTTACAAAGTGGAAAGGTGAACATTAAAAAAATTTACTTAACTATTAAAATCTATTCGATGATTTATAAATACTAAAAAAATCCCTATCCATATTACAAATTGCTTCGTACTTTGTATTTCGGAGGATTTATTCTGTTTTATTTTTTTTCCTTCATTTTCTCCTACGATACAAAAACAGGCGAGTCCAGCCCCTCCCCCCTCCTCCCCAATAAAGGAGAGCAACAGAAAGTATACATTTAAGCGTTAATAATTGTTACAGTATAGTCGCGTTATATTGCTGCTGGATTGACTTTTCTTTCACACGCATACGGATACTTACAATTATTATATCGCCGTTTCTGAAACTTGTTCGCTTTTACATGCTCGTTTGTGGCGACATAACGTGACTCCACTGTACTTAAATGCATCGACTCAACAAACACATTACTTTCGATAAAATAAAGCGTATGCTTCGAACGTACGCTTTTAAACGTGAATATTTAAACAATGTTAAAGCGTTTACTTTTCACTGTTTAAACGGTGACAACCCTACCTGTGCGATACGAAACGATATTCTCCTCGAGTAGCACAAATTCGCTGATCCATGTGTACAGAAGTAAATGAAATGGAAATACATTTTTTATATCGTTTGAATTACTTTTTGAAAACAAACGAAATTTTCGTTTAATTTTGTTGCATCAAACACATATTTATTCTTCGACGTTACTGTATCGATATAACGGAATTACAAGGAATCGTTCACGGAAAAAAGGAGTCTTGTAATTGCGATTAGATAAAGTACACCGATCGAAATGTTCTGCGCGCGAGAGCGGTATGTAATAGATAATAATCGGAAATTAGAATAGAAATTAAAAGCAGCAATGAAGATTGTGACTTTAGTTGGTCCCGAATATGAGTTACCATGGATTTGTGTATAAACCTTAATTATTTGACGATAAAGCATCGAAAACATGTAAAAAATTCAAACGAATCCATACGAGCAAATATGTAATTGATATAAACGATTTGTTTTGCATAAATTTTGGTATCAGGGTTCGAAAACTGTTATGAGTTTAGGTTCTTGGAACAGTTTTGACCAGAACATTTTTATTACAATTATTTTCGAAATCTTTTCAAACCCTGATCTATATTAAAATATTAAATTGAATTAAAATTTACACGAAGGAATAAAGAATCGCGGTAAAAATTGTGGAAAAATGAAAATGTTTACATACAGGGTGTCCGGTAAATCGGTGGTATAAGTTCTAATGCGATGATTCTACGCGAAGAAGCAAATCGGGAATATACATAGAGCGAAAGTTTTTCATTCGCGACTTTGTTTTCGAGAAAAACAAGTTTTACTTGAAAATGAAATCCAGTATAAAAAAAGTTTACTTTGTATTTTCGATTCATTTTTTCATGTAGAAACACCATATCGTTGCTTGTATAGTATGTTACCAGACGCCTTGTATATGATAAAATAATATGATTTCTGCACAAATCCATTCTATTAGTCGCGCATGGAATCGTGTCGATCCTTGCATCACGTGTCGAATGTAATATAGTTACTTTTCTTTCTTTTTTTCTCTCTCTCTCTCTCTCTCTCTCTCTCTCTCTCTCTCATTCACTCACTCTCTCACATAGCACTTTAACTATTACGAGTTACCTATTAATCTATTCGGTTCTAGGATATAAGGTTCTTTGGCAGTTTATTTACATGCGTGTTGAGCTACGGCGACGAATAGATATTGTAATAGAATTTTCGATGTCAAGCAATCTGTAAACTATGAAACATTCTGAAAAGTTACAGCACGTTAAAATCAATAGATTGTTTCGTGTGGTGCGACAATACTTTTGAAATTGTTTCATTTCGAATGGAGAGTATCGTTCTTGGGTTATTAACGAGTCGATCTTTCAAACTATCGTTATAAATTTTGGAGTTCTAAACCGAGTCGATGGTAGAAACAATTGAAATATCGTTTTATCTTTCCACCAAACGCTTCCTATTAAATCGTAGCGATTTTTAAAGAATTATTAATTTGAATTTAAATCGAAAAACTATACGAAGGAATATGTTTTTTTTTTCTTTTACTTTATAAGGAAACGACGGGTAAATGTTACTTTTAATCGTCTAGAAATTACGCGTTATAGTAATTTGTCGAACGACGCGGCTGCAAATACGAATTTTACGCTCGGTTGAATTCGTTAGTCCTACTATACGTACTTATCTAATTGTAAAGTCGAGTATTATTCGGCAAAGGATACATTTATATTTATATTCCGTCTATCGTACCGTTTTAGTCAAATCCAATAATAAAGTACAACGATACAAAAACTTTTTTAAAGTTATTTATAGAATATAAAATGTTTCTAATAGTATGTTATTAATACTTCTAGTACAAATAGTTATGATATTATGTATAACAATATTATAACGGTAGACTAGAAATATACAGGTACGTATTATAAAATCATTCGAGACTTTTAAAACTTGTATAACAACGTTAAAACTTTTGTTTACATTTTATCGGTACCGCCGACCGGAAATTTTCAACAAGACAAATACTCTCCATGTGCCAGCGTAACAATCCGTAGCTTAACCGCAGCTATTTTTTTTTTACCATGTTTATTTACAGAAACAATACGATCATGTAATTGAGATATCTTGCGCTGTTAGTTCCATTTATCTTTGTACCCTCATTTTCTTCGTCATTCTCACTGGCAGTGTCTCCCTTTGCCTCGACAATAGTGTCTAGTCGATCCAGCGTACTCCTCTGATGATGGTGGCTGCTCGACAAGTCGCTTTCAGCCGTCTCATCAGAGTCCACGTCGATCATATGATCGTTAACTTGAATCTTGACCACAGCATCCACCGGATACTTTCCCTCGTCGCCAGAACTTGCCCCCCTTTGCGATCTTACCGTCAGCCTGCTCGGTATTGCTCTCTCGTTGGTCTCGCAACGGGGACAGCTCTGACCGTTCGACGAGCTTTCGTCGCTCTGGCATCGGAAGCATATCAAATCCCCTTCGCTGGAGAAGTCGCAATGCTCGCATTGAACGACGTGGCCGTTTCCATGGCAGAGCTCGCAGACCGGGCTGTCGTTGTTCTGTTCCAAATCCTTGTCCACGTAGTGCTCTTGGTCGTGTTCTTGTTTCTGCTTCTTCGGCCAGCTCCTTCTACCCGGATAATCTTGATCGTGGTACGGCGACCTGGGCGAACAACTTTGACCGCTGTGATCCACGTCGTAATGCAACGATCGCGGCGAAGAGACGTGAATCGGGCTTTTGTATGTACGAGCGATACCTGGATCCTGAAGTCGATCGTCGAAACGTTCCTCGACGTATCTGCTGCAGTCGGAGCCAGGCGCCTGCGGTTTGTACGTACAGGTCTGAGACTTTTGATCGCACTCGCTGCACAGCAGCAAGTTCGACTTGCTGCCGGGCTGCGAGGCGTAACCGTTACAAGTTCCGTAATATTGTTCGTCCTCGTCGCTTTCGAAGAAATGTTGACTGAGGCTACCGATCGATTTCGTGTCGCTGGATCTGCCGGACACTCTGGCCCCGTCCGGATCGTCTTGATCGTTTCCAACGTACCTGCAATAAGATTCGACGAAATACAATATCGTACACGCAATGTCCACGAGTGTATTCGATTCGATCGATTCATCTACCTGTCGTCGGTGACATCCGTCAGATAGTGTCGCATTCGGCCCGTCTTGGTTTTGCCGCGCTCTCGCGGCCTTGTTTCTTGTTAAATGATACTTTCTCGATTTCTCTCGTTGTTGTCTTCCACGCTCGACGTCGAGCTGGCCCCGCAGATCTGCATCTCGATTTCGGCCAATCGGTGCTCCACTTCCCATTGCTGTTGATTCAGTTTCACGCTCATCGTCGCGTTCTCGGTCTCCAGGCAAACCAGCCGCTCTCGAAGCCGTTTGATCTCGGCCAGCAACGCTTCGTGGGTATCCAATAGCGGCGTAGTACCTTCGCTGACCAATTGCGTGATGCTGTTACAGGTCATGCCTGGAAAGAACGGTTTTGGTTCGCTTATGGGGCACCCGGAGAACGTATCCTGGTCGACCCAAAATCAGTAGTAGAAACAAGATCAAGGATAGACTTTGGATGTTTTACGTCGACTGAAGACGAGACTCTTTCTGCCTGTTTTTCGGTATTGCAGGCGTTTATATGTTATTGGTAGAGATGGGTAGAGGCAGGGACGATGGTCAAGGGATAGTGTCACTCAGGAAGGGTACGAGGTTCAGGATGAGTAAGGATTAGAAGTCTGGTCGTGTTGGTCATCCAACTTGAAAAGTTCCATAGGGAAACATGGCGTGGTTGGCCCTTGCCGAATTCTTGGTCTTCCAAATTACGAGATACTTGCCAGAGTGGGTAGATTGCCTGCCAGTGGAGATTTGTGTGGCAGCAGATTGCGGTGCCCTGGCGGTCTGATCCTCGCTACTGTGGCCGCTGCTGGTGGCACTCATCGGGCTGTCCATGCTTCTTGCAACGTTGTTCGAGCTGATGTTGTTACCCGTGCTAGTCAAACCGCGTGGTATCACCGGACTTGGACTAGCAGAGAACAACGAGTGCCCTGCTGAATACGTATGAGCAGACTTTGCGTCCACGGGCGATACCCACATGTCCTCCAGCGATATACGTCCTCGCGACTCCACGAGTCCTGGTGTGCTCTGGCATCTTCCCATCGCAGCTAAAAATTCATTTCATCTACGTCTATACCTACGTACACTCGATACACGAAACCATTCGAATCACTAATTCTAAATGTCTTTCTACTTGGTACCATGAATGTTCGACAGGGTTCGAGTCGGGACTTTGACTATTTTGAAATAATTGGCGCATAAAAAGTATAACATAAATGCTCGCTACCTTTTTCAAGCGGTGCCCGTTTATATTTCTCGAGTCTTTTCACTGCAATGGCTTCGAGGCGGATTCTGGCTGCAGGGTATTCCTTCAGGACGTCCCACATATCCTTCTTGCTGAGTACAAAGAGGTCCGAGTAGCCCACCGAGCGCACGCTGGCTGTTCGTCGGTTACCTGCGTCGATGTAGCCATTTATTGGTTATTAGGGTGCATCAAGCTTTCTTTTCTATTCGCTCGGAATCGATCCATCGATCGTTCCTCGATCTCACAGACTCGTATCTGTCGCGCGGGCCTACCTTAAATCTTGTTGTATCTTGCAACCCATCCTCGATTCTATATTTAACACGTTCGCTGCCGCGCGCGTTCTGTCACGCTTTCGAGTTTCTGAGTTTGCTTACTGTATTTGCGACGAGAAGTTTAAACAGTGTTGGTAAGGTTTAACAACAAATTTAAATACTCTTAGAATAAAAAAATAGGTCTAAAATCTCTTGCAACAACCAAGATATCTTCACCATCTATGATTACCACTGCCCTGATCGTTTAACCCTTTCCGGACGATGTTTGCACGTAGCAGGCAAGATATTTTGACCAAAGTTTCGTTTTTTGTCGGCTAGCATGCGCTAGGCGTGGCAGCAAACGTGTTAGAATATAATTTTGGCTCATTCGCCGCAAAACTCATGCTTGACAAATTTTTATTACATTTTGTTCACTTTGGTGCATTAAGTAGGAATTAGTTATATCGCAGCAAAAATTTTATAGGAGTATCAAAGTTGTAAAGGATAGTTGCAAAATTAAGATCTTTCGGAGTGTTTGCATCGTTATAGTTTTACGACGCATTATCAAGGGGATCGTGTACGCTTTTTATTTGGAAAAAGTAGGTTTCCCTCGAACGACATTATATGTATACACATACACAAATACCAATAACGGCGCAACGATAAATGTCGGTTGTGTCGTAATATATGAAACAGCATTCTATAATACTATACGAGCAGCGAACGTAACATTTTTTTCACCAATATATTAAGCATTACAACGTTTTGTGCATTTAAATTGTAAGACGTTGGCCGTTCTTTTGGCAGTTCTTTTTAGAAATGCTCGAACGATCGAGGAGCAGTCTCGTCCAGGTCGTTGTCGAGGAAACACGAATAAAGTCATATAATTTTCGGTCTTCTGCACTTTACCACGAATCCCGGCCATCCCCTTACAAAATGGAATATTGATTACTGCGATGCGAATGTATATTATTGCAAGATGAAACGCCAATTATTTATTGATTATAATTTAATTTGATTTAAATTAATTTAATATTCGTGTACCTTGTTTTTTACCGTGCCAATGGATGGAAATATTTTCGGTTCGTTGAAAATACTCGACGATATTAATACGGTACGAATAATATTCGGCGACGGATTGTGATTTTGGTTTTGCATTATTTTTTTTTTTAATTTAAAGATTAGTCGTTTAAAAATTTGCTCGTACGTTCGTCGAAAATTGTAGGTAATCGATAGAAAATTCAAAACTTAATTGCGAATAGGTTCGAAGCATTTAATGGTATGTAGGTTGCAAATGCCGTGTCCATATTCCATGGTCATTCCCATGACATTAAAATTCAATGACAAGGGGTGTGGTATCAAGCTGTTCTCAAGAAAGGCAGTCATTTGATAGAAAATTAGATGGCATTTAATTAATTGTATAAGTTTTTAGAAGAACTTTTCGTATACAGGGTGTTCAGCCACTCCTGGGAAAAATTTTAATGGGAGATTCTAGAGGGCAAAATAAAAAATTGGGCCATCAAAAATTCAGGAACGTGGACGAATTTTTCATCAAAATTTAAAAATGTCAAATCGTTCTGGAAAAATTATTTTCGGTTGCGGGGGTCAATTACAATTATTTTTGGTGAATATACATACCCTCGAAATCCTGCGGATTTTCGAGAAAAAAATTCGAGTATGTACTGAAATTTTGGACGAAATTAAAAAATTTCAAATCGTTCTGAAAAAATTATTTTTGGTTACAGAGGTCAATTATAATAATTTTTGGTTAATAGACGTACTCCCGAAATCCTACCCAGGTTCGAGAAAAAAATTCAGTACGGGCGCAACTTTAAACGTTAATAACTTTTTAACGAAGCCTCGATCAATAAATTAGTATTCTTGATTTTCGTCTTATTTTGGCCTCTACTATCGCTCATTAAAATTTTTACTATAGGTAGCCGAATACCCTGTATGTATACATATGTATACATATGTCGTGAAGTGAAAATCGTAAATATTAATTTTTAGTTTAAACGCGCGGAATTTATGGAATTATATTCCACAATGATTTGAAACTTTAAATCGAAGTACATTTTGACTACCCTTCGCGGATAAATACGTTGGAAAGATATCTGTTATATGACAAAGATCGTCTAGTATACAGGGAACTAACTACGGTGGTCAATGTATAGACGTATAAAAATAATATCAAATTCGAATGCAGGTTGATCACATCCGTCAAGTGTGTATGCATTACAGCAGTATATTACACAATCATTATTCACAGGCTACGTTAAGGAATGGCAATGAAAAGTTGTGGAAAAAGAAAATATATAGATAGAGGAACACAGTGCTTTGAGCAACAGTAGTAAAATATAAAAGCGTCGATTGCCAAATGAAATGAAAAGTAAATTAAAAGGAATGCTTCAAGAGCACGCTCTACTTTTACATGGTAAAAGTCTAAACTAAGTTTTCTAATGTAGCTACGAAAGCATGATAAAAATTACGACGAATGACTAAAAAGTGTCTTTTCTTTTCTCTTTAATCGATGAACCGACACGACCGTATCGAGCTTCTCGGTCGTTCAGGATCGACGCGGGCAGAAATAATTATAATTGTTTCGCACCGCGTCTGTTATTTGTCTTTAGGCCGTGTCGGTTTATCAGCTGGTGGACAACAATCGAGAAAGATAGAAGGGCGAAGGCTAAAGGGCAATACGTGTCACGGGCTTTATTTGAAACGCATCGACGATCTCGCAACGATATTTCTCTAGGCGTTTATCGCGTCGTGGTATGTTTTTAGAGAAGGAAACAGGGCCGATTCGTTGCGCGAACGTCAATCGCGGAAACAGCAGGTGGAAAATCGACAATAGGAATGTCGGTGACGGAAAGAGTACAAGAGTAAAACAAAAGTTACTAGAAAGAATCGGTCTTAGATCGGCTCATACCGGCTCGACGGCTTGCCCTCTCACAGAGTGGTAAGAACGTGAAACGTGAAAACGTGATCGTGAAATACGAGGGGGACAGCTCACGGGCCCCTGGTCCGCTTGGAATATTTACCGCACTCTTTACCTGCAGTCCCCATATTGAGTATGCTGATCTCCCCGAAGTAGGAACCCGCCTTAAGGGTAGCGAGGACCGTCTTCCCATTGTCGGCCACAACCTGCAGTCGGCCCCTGTTCACTATGTACATCTCCTTTCCTACCTCACCTGCGAACAAATTCCAGAAGCAAAATCATTTCTCAAAGCTCGTTCGTATCCTCGGGAATTCGAAATTTCAGAAACAATGCAAACGGTACCACATTTCGCTATGTACGTTTAAATACGACGGCTACCATTAGTTACCATTTACCAAATTTTTATGCTCCTCCAATTTCGTTTAGAAAATTTTTTTCGTTTCCGATTCTATACATATAACCTCGAAGAATATCGTATGTCATTAGATTGAAAAAAATTGGTCGCCTTCGTTTTTCGTAAAATTGACCCGTAAATGGGTCATCTGGATGCGCCATTGGCAATGCGAAACCAAGTGGAAAGGAAAGGCACTTCGCTTTCCAATCCTTTGCCCGGTCGTTGCGTGTTTTTGGCGTACTTCCAGTATGTGGTACGTTCCAAAATCACCGAGTCGCATCTTATTTGGCAAAAATGTCAGCCCGACACGGGTGAAGAAACGCCTGGTAGTACGTCTCACCTTTGCGACAAATGTAATCGCCAGGTGAGAAGAGAACGGGCCGCAGTCTTAGGACGAGCTCGCACAGGAAACCAGCCTCCGTGTTCTGAAAAATCTCCACCCTCCTCAGCGTATCCAAGTGCACGTTTATCGCGATCTCAGCTTTTAGTTTGTCTGCAACGTTATAATGGAACGAATAATTAGGAGCGAAAGCTCTTTGCTTTGATGTATAATTTCCGAGGATTTTGTCTATTTTCGTGTACTAAATCTACGTAAATCGTTCGGAGAACATGCAGCTACATCAACCCTTTCCCCTACTTTAACGAGTCTGACTCATGATGAAGATTTTGGCCCAAATATAAATATCACGAGCTAATCTCACTGACAACAAATCACGATCGTGACTGAGTTTTAGTTTCTATGCGTACGCCACAAGAGTTGGTCACGATTCTTATAATCTCTGTTACTGAAGGGGTTAAATGTTGACCGCATCCACCGTACTACTTCAAAGCTGGGATTAATAAAAAATCGCGAAAGACAGCTTTTTCTTCGGAAACTCTCACCGGGAAGACAGCTGACAGCCTTCTCCTCGTCGGAACATTTTTGCGTTAACCAGAGGTAGTCGAACCATTTGATCACTTTCACTTGAAGATGTTTCGGTACTCTTCTCATTCTCATGTAAGTTTTCACGCCGTCTAATTTTGCTGGAATAAAGAAACAGTTACCAAAAATTAGATGCACGTTGAAATTGTTAAGACCATGGAAAACCTCTAAAACAGAAAGTTTCCGGAGTTGTCCTACCATATTATCGTAATATTCTTTTAACCCTTTACATAGTACATACTTCTTTTTTGTGATACAGAAAAATTTTACAAAGATTACCCTGTGTAATGAATAGTCTCTATCAAATTTTGTATCTGACACAGCTGATTCCGTTTAGGTAGCCGCACCGATAAGAGGCATAACGTACAGATTAAGGGCTCAATGTTAAACCAGATTGGAACAATTTGGCGCCGTTTGCCCGAATATGTAGTGCCTAATCCTGGCAGACTCCAACGTACGCGAATCCACGCATACATAATGAGGTATTAAAGCATCAACATTAAGTGGTCATGCTAGAATTAACTTCTCAAACCGGTTCGACACCCTACGTTAACGTAATCTGAGTGGTTTTTGGCCTTCGAGCGGTACAATTTACGTATCTCGACATGCTGTTAATTTTTTTCACCGTTCAATCGACTGGTACGTAGATATTCTTTTAACCCTTTTACGTAGACGGTACACGTGTATAATAACACGATTACAGTCGTCGTTTAAATTAAAAAAATGAAAAAGAAACAACGGAGAAACAGATTAACTGACTTGTAAAATGATTTTAAATACCTAAAATACCTTGTATATTGTAGCGAGTAATAGAGAGCAATGAAAGAGTGATGAGAGAGTCTAGAGTGGTGGGGAGCAGGGATTGAGCATCAGAGTCCAGCCAGGCCCAGAGTCAGTCGCTATCAGACCTTTCCGTCGAGCGGGTAACATACGTGCTGTATTCTGTGTAGTTGTTAGTATCAAAGTGTTTAGGACATTTTTCATTGTCAATATTTGGAAGGTCGAATTCTCTGTTTTCATGTGGAATTTCTTCGAATGTTCTTCCACATATAGACATATTCCATTCACGTTTATAAAATTCATATTTTGTGTCTGTTCGAAGGATAATTTTCCGATGATCTGAGCGTTGTTCGATCGAGGCACTTTTTCTAGACACGATGCAAAATGGTCGGCGGGCTGCTCAAGCTGTACACGATGCAAACATAGACGACGAAAGCCGCTGCGAACGTGGCCAAAGTGAAGACAGCAGTCTCGAATCCTGCGACGACAAAAGCGAAAGGCTCTGCATTTGGATTATCGAAACGACGCGTTCGCTTCGGTTTTTATTCGATCGTACGCGACGCGTGTCATCGACGTAAATGAAAATTATCTCACTTTCTTTCGCCGTTTCGGACCACTGATCACATTCTGCGTCGGACATTGCTCCCACGGATTCGTTCTTCGTCGTTGAGCTTGCAATGGCTTGCATTTGGCTTGTCTCGCTCTCGACTTTTGTTTCGGTGGATTCTATCAATGATTAAGCCTTATACATAAATAGTACGTACGCTCCTTCTATTCTCATAAAATATTATCCGTGACGTATAAACGATACTTCATACTTGTTTTGTTATTTTCTTTCTGTACCTATTGGTTCATCCTTTTCGTCGTTTTCGTCGTTTTCGTCAGCCATGTCCTGAAACGGGTACAACGGTCGCTTCGAATAGCCCTTCGAACTCTACTCGAAAAAGTTTTAATATTTTAGAAGGTTTAGATAGATTAGATCGTCGTCGAGCCAGAAACGTGTCAATTGGCACGTTCTTACTTGGTAAAGTAATCGGTAAATTTACCCAGGGATCGTACCTTGTCTCTTCTTCTTTGAGCAGTCTTCTATTTCTCGTTGATTTCGTTTCACTCTGCTAACAAGCTTCGTGAATGTTTTTGAAATAAACGAATACATTTTAACGTATGTATTGATCTTTCTAGTTACCTTTAAGCGTTATCACATATGAATCTGAACCTCGTTAGGTATCGTGCGAACTTGCGTTATCATCGATCGTTGGTTTCCGAGATTCGTCGATCGTTTCTTCGACCGTAGCATCGATCTCGTTTTGGGAGAGTTCCTCTTGCTTATCTTCCGGCTGTACTTCGTTCGCCTCAGTCGATGGCTTAAGACCAATTTCACTGGAGACTTCGTTATCGGATAAATCCTCGGCTACTTTCTCGGAATCTTGCAAACTACTGCCCTCCGATGCACTTTCATTCTTCTCTAGGTTCGAATTAAACCGATTACATAATTTCTCTCGTCCCTTTCTACCAATAGTTCTCCACTTCAAATCAACCCTTCAGCAGATCATATTCAACCCTTTTCCATATGCATAGAATCCAAGTTAGTTCCCATGACCGCACGATCACGAATAAAATCACAAAAAGTGATAAAACGATATTGTATTACTTCACTTTTGAAATTAATTAATTTGCAAATAGACGATTACGATCCGCAAAGGGGTTAATTTGCCATGTAAAATTTGAAATTTGAAGTTTAATCGATCGGATAATCCCTTGCTACGTTTTATTAAATATCGGGGATACAAATTTCGTCCGAGTACGACTATAAATTCTCGAACCTTTCTGAATTCTTTGCACAGGCAATTCTCCCTTCGGAATTAATCAATCGCCGTCGTTCGTCGATTAATTTTAATTACACAGAAATTCGTTTATACGATAAAGCGAACCTTTGGCTTGTTCTTCTTCGATCATCTTCGCTTTCAAGAACGCGAGTCTCCTGCAATTGTACTCTTTGGTACATCCGATGATGGGCATTATCCGATAACCTATTAGATAAAAGCATTTAAGAATCGGTTTCGAGTCAAATTTAATATCGTCACACTTAACGGAAGCGTCCGATTTTCTCTGAAATTGCACTCACGAATTCGTACGTTCGCTTTGAAAATTTGTCGATTCTTCGAGATTTGGAAGGCCAAAACAAATTTTTTTGACGGTCGTATACCGCGAATTTTGAGGCCAAAAGGTGTGCGATCGTATCGACGACTAAAGATTTGTTTTAATTTGACGTTTCGTTATTATCGTCGCGTTGGGCAACGCGTCCATGTTTTGTTAAACGTCGAACGTAAAGCTACGTACACATTGTTCGACACCTCCCCAGGAATATACGGCGAATGAAATTAATATTCGGGCGACAAAGTGAACATTTTATAGCGTTCGAATATTAAGTTGATTCGCACGTGGCTACTGTACCGAAACTGCCTACGTGCATTCTTGGAAGGCAAGAAAAAACAAAAAAAAAAAAAAAAAAAAAACTATGCGGGCACTGCGTTCTGGCCGTTTGCCCAGTGTGTCCTAACGATTTTCTAGCGGACCAGCGACTGCTAGTGTAGGGACGTAGCAATCTGTGGTGTGCTGCGGTATTATAAAATAATAAAAAAAGCTGCAACTTCACTTTTTACTCGTGACCGGTGCAACATAGTCCGTGTACGTGTTGTTTGTTGGACCTACTTACAGTTACTTTCACTCGTGTTCGTACGGCGTGCTAATGTTTAATGGAAATTCCAAAAATAACGATGGTAATACGAATTTACTATCTTTCCAAAACGTTATTAATGCGCGATTGCAACTAATATTCGAGGTAACAGTTTGTTTCGCACACAATTTTCCCGGTAAAATTATACACGGTGGTTTCGAAGTGGAAATTTCACGAAAGTGCCGACACAATGTTTCCCTCTGTATGCAACGCGTTGATTCGTCAGGCTAATTATAACTTTAGATTTTGACTTCTATACCGTAAGCTTCGTATTACAACTATTAAACGAAGTTGCAATTGTGGCGCCATTTGCAAATGCAAATTGCGTCCTGGCTGCAAATTACTATTAACTTGTAACGAGTAGTATCGGCGTTTTAGCCGGTAACGACCGGCGCCGACTGTGCTCCGGGTCGTTTAGTTTCGAAATGCGAATATTCTTACGATTTAAATCGTTCTTAAATCGAATCCGAAAATTATCGTGCTCGGGAGAGGCGAATTCTGTCGCTGACGCACGCTCGGTTCGAACGGTAATCTATTTAGATGCAACGTATTTGAAAATAACGATAATAATCGTTATGACGGCAGAATGGAATTAACGAAAATAAGATCGCGAACGTCGAGCGTTAAAAACGGATTTGGACACGTTGGTATAAAATGAAATTTTATATCCCATCAAGCGTCATGTCGCTGCGATGTAATCCAATTCCCCGTGGGGAATTGTAAGAACGAGATGCCTTCCATTACGAACTCGCTACAACCGTTTCGCGTTTCTTTAGATTCTGCGGGATTACGTTTACAATATTAACCTGTTCGCAGACTGGAGGACTCGTAAATACATTCAGCGTTTACCACCGAGTCCGGAATAACATTCGTAACATTCGTCCTCAGAGGGATCGCTAACGCAAACGAAATATTCCAACATTAACGATGCCGTTTTACGAATACGAATTTTCCTCTCGCGCTAATAACGACTTTGCTCCGCGAACGAAGAAATTCTCTTTCTTACGCTACGATAAAGACAATTTCACGATCGCATAAACGCCATTTCTTTTGAATAAAAACGTAAACATAAAAACATTGTTAAGAATTGGAACCGTGAACGTCGATTGTCCAACCTGATCGATGGAAATTGCATCGTTTAGCTTCGCGCTGACCCGAGTACAAATCGAATAGTTTAATTTGATTTTCACTTACCCTGAAACTCTTTTCTGGCTGCGCTGACGGAAGTAACGATGTTGGCCACGTGTCCGAGTACGGTGGCGAACAACAGTAGACCGAACAGCAGCTGAGCTATTACGAACAAATACTCGCCTTTGCTTCTTGGTCTAGAAAATAACACGTACCGTTTAGAAATTTAATCTTCGTAACAGCCCCGAGCCATCTAAAGGGCTGATTTCAAAATTACATTTGCATCCGTCGACAGTCATATTTCATTTTAACGTTCCTTTCCGAGTTACAATGGTATTTCTTAATCGTCTTTCTACGTAGTCCCATAAAGTATTAGTAAAGAAATTTACCTGGGTAGATCACCGATGGTCGTGAGGGCCAGCGTGCACCAGTAGTAGCTCTGCAAATACTGTTTTACAACATCCGCGGTCTCGGAGTCACTGAACACCCAGTTTTTACTGCCGAAGCCGTTGTTCTTATAAATAATGTGATAGAGGCACCCGTTCCAGTGAAAGATCACCAGTAAATAATGTATCAAGGAGGTGGAGCGGAATAAATTCGGATAATTCGTGTGTCGTTCGGTTCTGTCCATGAACGCCCAGAACCTGCGTGACAATGGACGTAGAACTTGAAAAATTCTTATAGAAATATTCGCGAAGGAGATTTAGAAAATTCTGAAACGACGTTGCAACAAACGTGTAAACGCACAACTCACCGATATATTTTTACAAGTCTAAAACTTCGCAGTATACTATTGAATCCTATAGATAAGTATAAAAAGTCGAGGGGCAGCAGGCACAGGATGTCCATGTAAAATGTGGTGCTGTTCGTGTAATGGTTCCGCAGTTTCGTTGCGTCGGTTTGCAACACGCCGTCCTCCAGGTAACCCGTTCTTATATGAAATACTATGTCCAGCACGTATAAAAAATCGGAGAAGTAATCCAAGCAGAACCACACCCAGCGTGTTTCCCCTGTAAAACGTAAAAGCAGTTTCTTCTTAAAACTACGCGTGCACTTTTAGTTATTCTCGCTATTTCTTAACACCGTCCTATGCTCGCCAGCCAATTAAACGAATCTATACGTTACTTATCAGATTTAAGGGTATAGCTTATCGTCGTTTATCGTGAATATTAATATTCAACGAATTTTAATAAAGAGAAACCATCGAAACTTTTGCACACGCCCAATTCATTATTGTATATTCTTAGCTATACCGAATTGTAGTATATTTGGCTTTCGATTCTGCCAATTCCTGTAGCGGAAAGGCCACGATTGGTATTTCGTGTCCCCGTTGTGCTTGATTCGAGACAATATACCAAATTGTATAAAAAAATAAAAGAAAAGACTAACCGTTTATTTCTTGGAAGGCGAACCTGTAGATGATGACCCAAAAGTTGTACAGAAAGGCTAGGGACACCACCATCGACCAATAGTAACAGAGACGTCCCGCGGGATCGAAGATGAAGGACCAGTTAGGGGCGCCCGTTCGAAAACCCTTTGTACCCGGTTGGCCGGGGTAACCCCTGCTACCACGTTGTTGTTGTTGCTGCTGCACGGTGTACCTACTACAGGAAAGCAATGATACAGTAAATCGTAGAAGGAATTTTTCCTTGAACGGAATGTTGGAACGTAACGTTGACGATAGAAGGGCAGAGAAAGTTTGTACGTACGTACGTGATTGTTCAGAGCGTTACACTTACGTCTCGGTGCCGTTGCAGCTGCTATTACTCAGATGATTCACGGACGCCGGCGTATGAAGATGGGATTGGTCGCGCGACGGCGTCAGGGTGACCGCATAGGGCAGCTTGAATCTACCTCTGAGCTGGTCCTTTCTTTTTGGCTTGCGGCTCAGGTCGAGCTCGCTCGCCCCTCGATTCACATAAGCTCCCTGAAGCGAATCGCGGGACGAGCTGAAGTATCGCTGCGGCACAGAGTACACCTGCACCGAACAGTTTCAATTTACGAGTTTTTGACAGTTCGTCGTGCACCCTCGTCGCGTCTATCCGAACGCAATCGGAATTTATGGCGAGTCCGTCGGATACGTTTCTGATTCGTTTTGCCGGCAGGATTAGCTTTTCCTCGATTCGCGACAGTTTGGCGCTAGGTTTTCCTGTTTGTCGTCGTAAATGCAATCAAAAGAGTGAGGATGGACGTGATCGAAAAGAGCGGGCTGCCCGGCGAACGCGCCTCTGATAATAACGCCGGTCAACAAATTTTAATACTCTTCTTTTTTTTGCGTAGGATATAACGAAACAAATAACTTCTCTTTAAAATTAATGGAATTGTTTGAATTTTAAAAACGTAAACGTTGACAAGAATGGGAGGATTCGGTAAAAATGATGGATAGTATTAAAATGTAGCTTTATTTAGATTTGAAAATGTAACGATTGGCAACGCATAGAACTCGGTTTCGTTACTTTCGTCTAAAAACTAATTTCTGCAAGAACGTTAAGTATTTGCTCGTTGCTCGCGAATGGATATTTCTTTACCCAAACTCTGACCGACGCGTAACCAACAAAGTAAGCACCGAGAACGACCAAAGCGGTCATAAAACTGACCTGCTGTTGCTGATGATAATAATGATGCGTGGGCGTGTGACGATTCATGTATTTACCGCTGACTAATTCCAAGAGACTTTGTCTGGATTGCAAAGCACTCCTGGACACGTTGTCCGCGCTTTTCGTGTCCTCCTCCCTTTCCCTTCTAACGCATGATTTCCCGTCCCCGGTCCTTCCATGCTTGTCCTCGCGGTGCTTCTCGCCCCCGCAACTCAGAGCGGAAGTGGAACCACCGCTGAAGCGATCTCTTGCACCACCGCCGCCGCTGCTCGACGTGATAACACCTGTAACGTCCAACGGATCTATTTTTTAGATTTTCAACGAGCACCAAAGGGCTGGCAACTGGCAACGCGAACCAATCGATCATCCGTTACACTCTCCGACGCGAATTTTGTTCCGCAATATCCGCTAGGTGCTCCTGGTAGAAACCCTTGTACCAAACACGAATCCGGAAGCGGGATCGCTCTATTTTTCATTCTCGAGAAACACGAATTCTCTGTACCCAATAACAGGTATTCGATGCTAAATATTCTCTAGCACGTTCTCAACTAATTTCTACGCTCAGAAGATAGAACATTGGTAGGAACAACCTTCGAAACAGCACACTGAAAGTTATGATTACTTTTCTGAAAATGTAAAACGATCGACGGTTAAAGTACATGTTACAGAAGCATCTATGAGAGTTTTAGTGCCGCGCTTCCCCCGATGCGTCTCCTTTTTACGCCTTTCAGAAGTAAAACTAGATTTCAGCATATTGCTCGTAACGTTTAATTTACGGGTTTCATTTATTATCGCAAATGAGCCGTTCTACCATTTCCTACGGGCGACGTCCGAAGCCAAGTTTCTTTTACGACTGCCATCGTAATTTCGGGTTCAAACACCTCTGTCCCAAGAAAAATATTAACCCCCTTTCGCGGATGTTATCCGGATTCCCGATAAAAATTTTATCGAAGAATCTACGATCCAGTCCGTGTTTATCGTCGTATCTTCGACGAACAAGAAATCAGTTCTAACAATAGATACATACTCTGCTTGTTACGCGCGGAATTGAAAATTACATCGCGATAAAGTGAAAAGTATTAATTCGTTAAAACACGGCGCACGTCGATCTTGTAACATACGTAACGTTGTACATGAATCGCGAAATCATTGTCTGCTAAATAAATTTAATTAATATCGAGGCTATCGATCGACGAGTCTGAAACGTTCTCGTCGTTATTTAAAATTAATGACTGCTTTGTCCCCGTAGAAAAGATTGAAATTAAAGTAACGAAAGTAACCTTATAAATTCCAGGTCTCTTTCTTTTTCTATCGTTATAGATATTATCTCGTTTCCGTTGCAAAAGCACTGCAGAAACCTCCGCGTCGCGTCGTACGAAACGAAAAGAGTACGGCCGTCTAAGTGACACGGAGTGGTTTCATTGTCTTGGAAACGACCTAATTGTTCATCAGACTTTTTCAAAAGAATGAAAGCCAACAAGAGAAGGGACTACTCCAGATACCAGTTCATTGTTCGATATTCTCGTCGAAAATGTGATGCGAGCGAATGGGTCTGTATCTATACAGACAAGGTGGCAAAGTATGCGAGATGGGTGTTAATGTCCCTGAGATCGGAAGGAAAACTCTTCGACTAAATCTTTGTCCCTCGTATTCCTTTTTTTTTTCTTTTTGTAAATCGAATTCATACTTTTTTCCTGCCATCGTATTTCCCAAACGGCGTATCCTACATGAACAGCGTTCATCCAAATTGCGTTCGAAGCGTCGTTTTATACACAGAGAACTTACGTTCTCGATTCCCTCGTGCCATCTATGTAAATCAATTTTATATTTATTCACTTTCGCGACAGGGTGTCGCTGGTACCGGACTAGTAAGGAATTCTGTTAATAAATAGAGCGTAAGGCGATCGGTTTTCTTGTCTAGCAACACGACGCGGGAGCTTTAAATTAATTTTCCGTCTAAACCCGTCCAAGTCGATATTGATTTATCGACGTGTAGCTAATTGGCGTCGTTTCTCTTCATTTTACCGAAAATTTTTTTCGTTGCCCCGTCAATTACGCTCTCGCCGAAGGTGAGGAATGCTCGCGAAACTTCAGTTATTCGAATCGATGTCCAGGTTCGTTTGCTGTCCCGGTATTCGACGTGTATCGTCCATACGATACGTTAACCTAGTAAACGCGGAAACAACGCGCAAGAGAAAAGAGGAAAAAGCGAGGCAAACGACCGGTTTATAGTTTTTCGACTGAAATCAAATGTTCGCGAGTGCGTCGTTGGCCCGTCGAAACATCGACATTTTTTTCGACGAATTTTCCACTAAAATTTCAACGTCGTCGCTTATTAAATCGACAGCTCCAATTTCGTTGATAGTTTCTTCTTGATAGCGTTTAAATAATTTATCAATTTCTTCGTACGCCAATTAATTTGAAATCTATATCGCCGTTGGCATTTTTTTGCTCCCACGTAAAAAAATCAGTGGTGGATTAATGAAGATATATGTAGACGGTGTCGGATAATCATTAGTTAGACATGGATCTAACCGAACGCTGAGTAATAATACTGACATAATACGTCTAGCGATTACTTTCAGAACTTGTTTTCCAATGTCGAAAATGTAAAATACGATACTGGTTAATGAAGGGCACTCGTTAGGTACAATAACGTCGCAGACGAGGTATATGAGTAGACCTTATTATATTCTACACCAAAGTACGCGTTGTTTGCATTCTGAAACATTGAAATTCTCGAATGTGAAATTTTCGATTAGGAATTTTTTTCTCGAAAGTGCGTAGGAATTCGGGAGTATGTCTACTCCATAAAAAATGATTGCAATTGACCCCCGACAACCAAAAATAATTTTTTTAGAACGATTTCAACGTTTTGAAAAATTTGTCCACCTTCGTGAATTTTTTTCTCGAAAACGCGTTTGATTTCGATGGTATGTCTCTTCACCAAACATGATTGTAATCGACCCCCGAAACCGAAAATAATTTTTTCAGAACAACTTGAAATTTTTTTTTTCGCCGAAAAGTAAGGCCTACCTCTTGTCGATTTTTTTTTTAAAATTGGTTTTTGATTTTTAATGAATTTGTGTGAAGCTGTACAGAGATGCCCATCGATACCAATTCAATGAATAGTTTCTCAATTGACCGCCATCCATGAGGAGGGGGCGTTAAAATCACCTCCTGAATTTTGAGGTCGGTATGGTAGTCAGAGAGGGCCATGAAAGTCCATAGGGTGCAGGGTCTACTCGTATATTTTGTCTGTGGTAGGACACCCGGTATAGTAACGTATGTACATTGCTGGTAAGGTAGGCTACTCTTCGGATAAAGTCGATCGTTTTGCTGGAAATGTGGAACGTATTGTTGTTAAATCCTGTGAACAACTTGGATCACAACGCGCGAAGAAGTATCTAACAAATTTTCAAATCGAATTTTGTACGAATCGCTCCCTCTTTAATTGGACCACTATTTTCGGTACACCTTGTACAAGCTTTTTCTATATTCATAAAAGTATGTTTATTACAGTCACGATCTGTTACACAGAACTTCTTATTCGCAGTACGAGTAAACTTAATTGCTCGCTAAGCTGATCGGTTATTTGATTAATCGACGAAGCCTGATTGCTTGTGTAACTCCAGGAAGGGGCCCCGAGTATTCCTACGATTAAACTGACTAATTAACTAGTTAACTATTGGAAGCCTGATTGTTTTCAAAGTTTCTAAACGATCGATGAATAACGATCGACGGCTAAATGCTCGTTAACTTTCAATCTGTCTTTGCGCCTATAACACGACCATTTTTTCCGAATCCATTGACCGGTCGGGCTTACGACGTAACGTTGATTAAACGCTGAATTAATTGCGATCAGAGGCGAACAACGACGCCTTTCCATGATCCCCGAACGTCGGTGAAAAAAGAGAGAACGTTAGCAGTCACGAAGAGAGAGAGAGAGAGAGAGAGAGAGAGTCCTTTATTTCTCATGTGCAAGCAAAAGTTCCAAACTCTTGAGTATTGCGTGTTTCGCGCAGATTGTGCAGATAGAGGCAATAGGCGAAAGAGAATTATTCCTGCGGGACGTATTGCGGAAAACGAACCCACGAGTGTAATTTCCGGGGGTTATCTACGCCTCCAGGCGTGGTCAGTGCAAACGGTATTAGAATTTTATGATACTGCCGGTAATCAAGTCGTAACGGTCCAATTTATGAGACTTTTCTTTTTGCTTCTTTCTCCAAATATACTACACGTTGGATCAGATATCACGTACGATCGTGATACGCGTAATTTTACAAATAAAACTATAAAAATAATTTCATTGCAACAAAGCACGATGTATTATCACTGATATTCGCTTGAGAGTAAGTTGAAATTTATTCGAGAAATCAGCCAAGGAAGACACAAGTATTTAAATGTAAGAAACGAATCTTGGAGATAGCAATGAACGTTATGTGCACTGGTGTTCAAGCGTTGGGCCTTTGGGTGTTTTCAACCCCTGACATCTTAATTAGCTAGCAGAGTTGTACACGTTTGATAGAAACATAGGAATTTTCTAACAATGGGGCAATTTCTGTGGTTTTAAGCCCTTGCTTAATTAGTCAACCGAAGGATGAATATTCGCTGCAGATGTTCGTTGCTGGTAGCGCGTTCGAAGCATCCGTATCACAAACCCAGTCTTTGAAATGCTCTAACAACAGACGTTATGTACGAGTTCCTCCGTTTCGAAGGAAATTTCAGCTCCTCGCTGTAAACAGATACGGAGTCTGTGCGATTGTTCGCATTGTCAGCGTTGCGCGCCTTACCTGAGCAGCGCTACCTTTTTAATCAAACTAATTTCTCGCGGTACGCTGAATGTATGGGCGAGAAACGGAATAGTAGGTAATGTATCGTTTACAGTTTAAATTAAAAATGTTCCAAAGTAAAAGAAAAAAATCGAAACAGCACGGTTACTGGTAGGCGGCGATCGAGTAGAATTTCTCAAATTTTTACCTCGAGTCTTCTCAAAAGCGTTTACGTTATGCTAGCGACCCTGTGGCGATCAACCTGGCCCCGTATCGAGTTTAATCCAAATAGAGAACAATCCGTTTAACTCGTCGAAAGCTCAAGCCGAACGAAACTCACGAAACGAAGGCTATTAACTGAAGCTTTTGCGGCGAATAAACACGGCTCGTAACCAAAGGACAAGACCTGTCATCGGAATACCATCGTGCTCGCCGGCCCAAGGTAAATTTCACCGAAAACCCTTGCAAACGTTCCTGTGTACCGGGCCTTGTACTTGTAGAGGACGTAATTTACATATCCACTTAGCGAGTTTCAAGCTCTAACCGTCCGGTTCGCTACCGACTGGACGAGCTTTTACGTTTGCGAACGAAAGTAAGGCAGTCGGGTAAATGATCTCGATGTGGACGGTCGCGGAAGGTCTCTGTCGATGGAATATGGCTATGGCGCGTTAACCAAAGGTAAATCGTCGTTTCACTGTTTCGAACAAACTTCGAAAAAATTGCAAACCACAGTTCCATCGTTTTATCGATCGTAACTATGTTTTATTTATAAATGTTTATAACCCTGTTTATTTACACCTACGTGGAACAGAACGGAGATGGTCTTCTCTCTCGCGGTCTTGTTAGCTTTTATGGTAATAAGATCGAAGAAAATGCATTGGTTGGACCGTTTCGAAAATATCTAATCCGATCTGCCACCCGTTCCATTTACGGGGAACACGGTCCAACGAACGAGGATCTTGCGCAATCATAAAGGTTGCATTTATCTAGGTTGTATTGTACTCGCGTCGGTCCAAGTATACCACTTTATTAAAAGTTACGAGACCTACTAACAATCCCTAGTGGCTACCTACGACGCATCGCGACGCTCCGGTAAGGTCGTTCGCGACAATCAACTACCTCAAAGTGGCAACTTGCGGCACTCCACCGGGGTTTAACCACGCACTCGAATTTTCTGCGACCACCCGATATCCGAGTTCTCTTCCCCTAACAAAAATCCAGTGTCAGACGTTCGAGTATCGGGGGCCTTTTCAAAAGTTTCACAGCCCGGCGATCAACGAGGAGATTCGGTCGATCGTAGCTTCCTTTTTCATTCGTGGAAAAACAGTAATCGTTGGAAACGCAACGGAAAACGAACAAGTTAACAACACGCGTTGGATATCGTATAATTAAGCCTGGTACTGCTAATGACCTTGTCGTCGAGTCGCCAATACTGTCATTAATGGCAACGTTACGTTTCACGCGAGAAATCGTCGATGTTAATGCGATCTCGTGACAACCGCGTATCGATCCCTTCCGGTTCGAGCCGGATTAAGGTCCATTTAGGATCCGTTCTCACCTTTTCTTCCTTTGTTTCACGCACCGACACGACCAACGTGTGCACGATATGCGAAAGATCGAGAGCGAATCGATAGTATGCATCGATTCTTACATCAAAATCCTATCCAGACTTGTTTCTTTTAATATTTCGATTTGAGAATTATAATAGCGAACTAAATTGTTTGCAAATCGTATACAGTAGGCGTCGTATTTACTCATTTATAGCGTAACTACTTCAATAATCATTACGATTTAAGTAACAACTTTTAACCGGGGGGTTAAACGTATGTGGACCAATATTATTTATTTCTTTATTTATTAATATATGGAAAAGAGTAAACTTTTTCACACCACCGTGTGCCACTAGGTTTGTAATTGATTACCACTGTTTTGCCCCTTGAGAACCGTCACCGTAAAACAAGCCGCATGCGCATCAATACTTACTATCTCATTGCGCATGTCATTTCTCTTTCGTTGTCCATGATAACTCGTTACGCTCGATAGTTCGTTTCAATTTTTCTCTACAGTTTATAATCGGTAATTTTACGAATCAACGGCAATTATTTTGATGAAATATTTCGTTTCGAATTGCTTCCGTCTTCCCTTATTTGAACGCGTTCCTTCGATATTTATTTAGTCCTTCGCCTGGTTTTCTTTGTATCCCTTCAACGACCACGCGCTTACTGTGTCAAGTATAACAAAAGTTTGTACCGTCGATTTTTTATTATTCCTTTTACGTAAAAAGATTACAGACGTCCACACGCGTATGCGTATTTCGTACAATTATCCGGCCAGGTGATAATTTGTTCATCGTTGCGCGAGATTCAAGTCCAGCTTTCGATTTTCCACGACATAAATAGCCACTTTATCGTCGTCCCTCTCTCTTACACACTCTCTGACCGATCTAAAATAGCTTTCTCGCTGTGTTGCTATTGATATCGCGTTAGGCGTTATGTGGAGTGAAGGGGATCAATACTTGGGTACTCTTGGCGCCTTTGGAAGCTGAACGCGACCGTGAAGATTCTTTTGTAATAACCGCAAAACCTTTGACGAAGGACTCTGTGTTATCATCACGCTCTACTTTCTCCGCTTTCGTCATGGAAAGCGGATCGACTTCCTACAGGACCAACGGCACGAGCATTCGAGGCCGTGATCAAAGAAAGAATCGATACGATCGGCTAGCAGAAATTCCAACAATGAGATTTCATAGTCTTCGCCTCCAATCTTACGTACCACGTCTTTACAGAATATTAGGTTCGAATAAATTGCTTTCCGTAAGGGGGGTGTTCTAGCCTCGAACGTGTTTTTTTTCAAAAATATTTCATCGAACGACACTATGCAACAACGATTAGGAAAATTATTAGGAATCACCTCGACAACTTTTTGCCATATGTTTCGCAAATATGCTCGCTGAAAGAAGCATCGATACGACCATAATACGCTCTCGTATTAACCCTTTGCACTCCGAATTATATTTCAATCTTGTTACCAGCAGCTTTTAAGTGTTTTATTTGAAATTTACCTGTTAAAAATATCTGTTTTATTTAAACTGTTGTTGCATTTTGTAACAACAGTGTCGGGTGGGACTTGACGAGGGAGCTCCTGAGATAAAAATTGACGTCGAATCACACTCGACGTAGGAGTGCAAAGGGTTACGATTTATCAGGACCCTTACGGTCCCTTGATCCAGGGCCATAGGTGAGATTCGAAACGTCTCGGAGATAAGATGTGTCCAGGAAAGGGTCGCTCACCTGAATGGGCTCCGTGAGTGGACGTAGCAGGCGCGGGTGGCACGAGGCCGGCGATACTGTAGAGCGTTTGACCGCTGCCATACTTGAGGCCACCGCAGTGACAGGGTGTCGTGGGCGTAGGAAGACCCTCGCTGCCCCTGGTGGTAGCACCGACCACCGAGATCTCGTCGAGCTCGTGCCCGCTGTCATAATGCCATAATCTGGTCGCGCTGGTGCTAGCACCGCCGCCGCCGCCGCCCCCGCCCCCGCCGCTTCCTTCGCCCCCTGTGTCTCCACGAGCACCGCTGTTGCCTCTACTACCCCCGCTGCGGCCCCTAAGCGACTGCACCAGTCGCTTAGCGCTCGAAGACATTCCACGGAGGTGATCCAGCCTTCCGGTCTTCTTTTCTACTCTCTGTATTTCCCCAAGTCGCTCGTAAACGCGAGCGAGGATATCCACCTGCAATATTTAAACCAACGATTTGGTCCCCCTGCGGTCCACACCCGCTCTGATCGGCTTCGTACGTTTCAGAATCGTTACAGATCGTAGAAGCCTGGACGATGACTGTCAAATGCTCGCTTTACTCGTTTGCATCGTCGACTACGTTAATAAGAAATTGGGACTCACCGCGCGGTAATATCCGTCGTAGCAGCGATTCGGCGACTAGACGAAGCGGCGGCAAGTCTGCGCGGAAATGGAAAATCGCGTAATCGGTTATCGGTATCCCGAGCACGAAATTGCGGCCATGTTATTCGCTCGTCTCGATAACGATCGACGATGATCGAAACAGACTTCGACGGTCACCCGTTAATCGACGATCGATATCGCGCGATCAACGAGACGGATTTTCATCGCGTTAACGGACGAGCCTCGAAGCCGAGACACGGACACGGTTTTCGCCGCGGGCCACGCGGGAAAGACGTACGAGCGACATTTCCCAGGCACGTCGAAGAACGCGGAATCAACCAAAATTCACGGCACGAACGCGTTCTTTTCCGTTCTTCTTTCTTTTGTCGGACATTGACTAATCCCTTCGCGTTGTCAGGAACACTTGGTCGTGGCAGACTTTAAGAGACAACCGACGGTGCAACAAGTGTCTCCGACTACGACACTCGTCTCGTGTATGTTCACTTATTCGTCCTTCGGTTGGTCGGTGTTACGCACTAGTTGCTCCTCTTTGTTGTTCGACCCCCGCGAATACAAGTCACGACAGTCAACTGCCCCTCCGAACGGCGTACCGTCTCCTGGTATCTGAAAAAAAACGTGCATATTCGGGTAGGCGTTCTGTTATAATTGCTCGAGTCGATCCGTGTTTAATCAACGTAGCGATCGATCTAATCGAGGCCCAATTGATCCGAAATTTTTCGTTGCACGGAATATTAATACCGTTTCTTTTACGTAGGGAAATAAAGTTTTATATTTTTTAATAAAAACTGAATTACCCTAGGTGTGTCTTGTTAAAGCTATCCATACAAAACACAATTTGTCTGGCGCGACTGACCATTTATCGGCTTTTCTACTTAGACTAATATCCAAGCAGTACTCCATTGCATGCGTACCCAATCAATTTTCAAATTGAATCGATCTCGAGGATACAGCCTCGAACGAAAAACTGTTATTCTCTCTATTCTACTTATTTTTGGTAGAATCCACCCTCTATCCAGTATTATCCATCCGGTATTTCTCTTCCGATTCAAGCGCTACGAGGTTCGCGATTCGTTTACGAGAACGATATGTATCTTGTTTATCATTGGATACGGGTAAGTTTATGCTGTCGAGAAGTAGGAAGTCATATTAAACGGGAACCATCCTTTGGGAACTGGATATTTAGTACCGACGGGCAGGTAACGAGACGGGTATTAGAAGAACTTGCTACCAAAATTGCTAATATCAGTTATCCGTGACCTCGAGTGGATGACGATTGTTCGGACCTCGGGAACATTTGAACCAACGTTAAGCGAATTGACCCGGACACGCGAGTCGTGTTGTTTGATATTAACGAAGGAAGGATTTCTGTTACGGCCACTTAGAGGAGTTACCCGCGAGACGATAAATTCTAAAATTACCTCAAAGTGCCTTTATCGCTTAAACGTACGGACATTTTAGCGCCGATTAAACACAACAATCGACCTTTTGAACCTAAACGCGTTCCACAGAAATTTCGATTCAACGGAACAGAACGTATTTCGGTATTATTTAATGCTTACACTAAACACGCTAAAAAAAAGTATACTAACAGGGAGAGTCATCGAATTAATTGTAACTTTTTGTTTTTTTTAGTATAACGTAACATGATTTTTAACAAAATTAAGGTCTTCTGCCGCGATAGGGTTTAGAGATCGTTTTCATTTCGATCGTATCGTATAGCAGGAACGCGATAAATCGCAAACAATGCATCGAGACAATGGTGTGTAGTGTAATATTGTTCGAAGTAGTTGGGGTACGTTCTACGGTCTATTCTAGGATATATTGGAACCCAATGGGACTATATGCTCCAGCAATAGTCGCTATGGCAACTATAGATGTCGACATGCACGAACAGGTGCTTTCGCCGACGCGACGCCTCGAGAGACGTCGTCGTCGCGTCGTCGCTTCGTCACGTAATACCTGCTTCGGAATACCGGATATTATTGGCCGAATTATTCACCGGACCCCTCGCCGGAAACGATCCTATTGCATCGACGCGTCGTACCAGCGTACGCGACACCCTTGCAATCTGCCAGATCACGAATGTCGCGATTACAGTTTACGGAAACGCTTCTGCTTCGTCGGATCATCGGATCGTCCTACAAAGTTCGATAACGGATAAAAGTTCGAGACGGCTACGTCCTCGAATAGATGCACTATATTACAGATATTAAATAGCCAACGATTCCTTGGATGGTCCAGTGATTCTATTATTTAGTCATTAAACCTATATATGTAGAATTTAATGCACGATAATGTGGCGATAATGTTTTCGATGCTCTATTTAAGACGAGGTACATTTGAAAATGCTTAGTTGCATTGATTTTTAGGTTCTTCGAACTTTTTCGTAACAGTTTGGACCAGATACTTTTCTGTAACGGTTTTAAATAATTATTTTTGGAAAATAATTTCCGAGACCTGCTATTGACTCTGTTCCTGGCTTCTACAGTATACAGAGTTGCGGGTTTTCCTCGCTGACCACAACGGAATTAACGGTCCGAGCCGTGTGCAGCAGGTAACCCCGGCCGGGTTCCACCGACGACCACCGTCTACTCCACTTTCCAAAGTCCCCACCCCACACGGGTCCGCGACCGATCGTCCAAATCCACGCAACCGACCAGAACCGAGCGTTACCGACCGAGGAATTTAAATAAACTTTAATTCGTTTATCAAAGGATTCTGAATTCTTTTACACGATATGGAGAACAATATTAACGAAGAGACCAAGTATGTTCTTTGTCGAACGACCTTTGGTTACCAATGTAGTTTGTCGAAGTTGATCGATCGTTAACAAAAGTTATTCGTTCCCATTCCTAAGTACGTATTTTAAGAAGCTGTACGCTGCTTGCATTATGATAATTACCTGTGACGATATGTGTCTCGGTAAAGTAGACGCGGACTCGTCTATGTTAACTTTTTCGTCACTTACCTGAAACAAAAAGAAGAAACCGAGTTAACGAGAAAATTGTATTTTCTGTTAGTCGGGTCACGCGTGGGGAAATATCTAAGGGGGCATTCTAGTCTAGAATTTTATCTTTTACAATTTTCAATATTTTTACCTAAAGAATCCTATATAAAACTGACGAAGATTTTTACCGATCTGTAGCTGGAATATTTCGACAAGCCTGACACGTATACACGGATGCTGCGCGTTGCATTTACTTGAGACTCTGGCCAGCCGTAGCATAATCCAACGTGTAGTTCGCTGAAAGCAGTTAGCGATCGTCCACTACAAGAGAAACTTGCTAGAGTATTCCAAACGTGAACATCAATTTGAACTATACCATTATCCGTAGAACAATGCCAAGTTACCGCGACTCTGATGCCGCTGTTCACGCGGTGACGACAATTTTATAGTCGAACAAGTCGCGTGAAATACTGTCCCTGCGGAAAGCTGTAACCAACCTTCCTCTATTTTCATTCGGAATATGGGAGTATCGAACTCGTGCCAGGAAATGGCAAACTATGCCGGGCATTGAAATTTTTGGTAAATGAAAAATTTGTAGGAAATTACACCGATTGTATTATGCGCCGAGTGTCCGAGTCGATACGGAGTGTACGTGGCGTTGGACGTGTCCATGTCCGGGTGAACGCGGTTCGCGCCGTAGTGTACGTGTTGAAAATTGTCCATTTTAAAAGCCTGCTTTAAAAGCTTACGCAACAAGTAGGTACTTTTAAACCCAGGAGTGTGTGCAGCCTGCTCAATCGATTCGTGCCGCTCGAAGGGAGGTAACTGCGCACCACACAATCAAACGGCCGCGGCTACACGAATGTGGGGAACAGAAAGCCACGCGTATCTGTCGTCCGGCACGAATCAGCTGCGCCTCGTCACCGTACGAACATTCCAACAATACCTATTTCCGCTACTTCTCCTTCCATTTACCGATTATCCACGGACCTACCCCCAAAAATGGTCAGCTTTGTTAGCTTTTCTACTAAAAACCAAGTACAAAATTAATCGGATTTACCGGTCTCCTGTTCCGAAGGAGAGAGATATTCCCTCGTAAGATTCGGTTTCCTGTTTATACAAAGATATTGATCTCCAACGCCGCAGTCTTTCTGTACGATTGCAGTTTAGTTCTGTTGTAAAACTCATATAGAAAGGATGTCTCTTCTAACCGCAATAGAAATAAAGTGTAGCGTTTATAGAAAGGAAATCGGAGTACTTTATTTCATAACCAATTTCTAATAAGCTTCCATCGGAGACCAAAAATCAAGTTACCCTACAAATTTCTGCGAAACGAATCGTTAACAAAAGGCTTGTCACATGTTTTTGGAAAGATTAACGTCGAACAGACTCGTGTTGGTAGATAATTTGTAGATTCGTCGAACACGCGCGCGATCCAATACGATTTCTCTGACGCGTCTGACCATAGATCGTTCTTTCTACTTACGCGGACGAGCGAGTCGATTTTCTCGTAAACGAGATCTCAAACGAGGAAATGTTATTCTTTCTTATGGGCTCATTTTTCCATCTGGAATCACTCTCTGCCCGGGGGTGAACAACCCCCCATCCCTGGAAGGCATGGTATATCTCACGAAGGGTGAAAGTTACCAAGAAACTATTCTTGGAAAAGTTGTTTGGTACAGAGGGAAATATTAGGTGGTATAAGTAATTTTTTTATTCATGATATAGAAGCGTTTATTACCGCGGTAGCATGACATAAATCGCAAGCAGTTAAAATGGAAGTCCATAGTCGAATACGTGACTCTGTTATCCATTCGTATCGAATAAATTTTTCTGTTTCTGATCAAATATTCCTTCTGCGGAGGAAATGTCAAAATTGGCGTCCCGCGCGTTAAATCCTCAAAGGTTTTCTTGGAAAATCCTCACCATCCTGTGTTGAAAAGTGAGCTGGTCCACATACGAGAAACATGTGTTCCTAACGTCTTAACTATGTGGGCCAAAGTGAACTTTCGATACCTTTAAATCTATCTGTCCTAATACCAATACGAATTGTTAGAACTCCAGTGTGGTTCGAAGATTCAACGACGGTATAATATTCATAAATATAAAAGTACCGTGGAATAATTAGACGTTTGTCGTCGGAGTACTGGTGGTTTTGTACGGTGGATAACAAAAAAAATCACGTTGACGATGCAATTGTCCAAGTACGGATCTGGAAAGGGAAATTCCAGCAAAACAGAGGATAAATTTCCAAGATAAAAACCGTCTCGAGGGTCGGGATGAGAAAGTCGGCGGTGGAAAAACGAGGTCGGAGCGACTCGAAGAAGACGAAAAATGTTGAGAATTATCGAGTAAATTTACATAAAGCCCGAGAATAACAAAGAGGATACGTACGATTTGAACTTTACTCGGTCCCGTTCCCTCTGTCGCGAGGAATCCTCGCGTGGCTCCTTTATCTTTTTTGCATTCCTGCGCGAAGGATACTCGCTCGCACAGAGGCGAAAGATGAAACCGACGTCCTTTTGAGCCCGACTCCGCGGATGTTTACCTTGCCGCGCGTTTCACCGGTCGGGTACCACGCGCAGGAAGCGAGCGAATCTCCAAAACGGTAACTCTATGGGAAACTCGCATAAGTTGGAAACCACGTTAGACCCTCGAGCCGTGAATGTCCTCCTACGAATTTACGAACAAACACATCGTAACGTCGCGATGGTCTGTTTTAGCATAACGTGCATTTGCTTCGAATCGAATTTTACGTTTCGTAACGTAACTTTTTAGGGAATAGAGAAACAAAAGCGTACCCGGGAAAACGTCGACGAAAACGTACGGTTTGGTCGCGCAAGTTGAACTAATAAAGGATATTAATGCGGGGCGGGGAAAACGACAAAAAGGAGAAACGGCACGATAATTTCATCCGCTCCCGTCGTACATATGTTAATTACTGGAAAACAAGAATGGTACGAACCGGTCATATTATTCCATTAACGAATCGGTCGACTCTTCAGCGCGTCCGATGAAATAACGACTTTAAAAACAGGAATATTTTCCTCTGTTTACTGTCAGTCAAAAACTCTCATTCGCCTCGATTCCCAACGTTGAGTTTTTCTCCATAAAAATTACTCCTCGAACGTAAACACGAAAACATCATCGTACAGGCAACTACTCGCCCGTTATCGATCGGTAGATTGAAAAAAGAAAAAACGAAAACTTCTTCGCTACGAAACAGGAGACAAGATCTTTCCTCTTCGAAGCGAACGATGTTGCTCGATGTTCGATTCGAGAAACGCAATCTGCGGAACTTATGTTAACTTTAATACCTCTGTTATCCCGCATTTTTCGAACATCGTAAATGGAAAATTTCATCCCCGTTGGGAGGATCCTCAACTTTATAATTGCGTTCGAACTAACGACTGGAAATTTCATGTTATAATTCCTTTCTGGTCTAATAGCACGAAGAATATTGTTATCTCTAACGAGGAAACTTTGCTGATCAAATAATTTCTAACTTCTTTTGAACGGTACTCGACTCGAGGTGGAACGTTTCTTCCCGAATACGGATTAATCGTTAAATTTCACGTAATAACAAGTACCGCACATTTTCATTTTAAAAAATGAAACTTAAGACGAGACACGAAATTTTTTCTCCACGCAACGAATCGTTTACAAAGAACATTGAACAGTTGCGTGACTCGGCACGTATACATATGTACATATATTGCAACGATGACATTCGTAAGAAAAGAAAGAGTCATCCGCAAATATTATAGGCGGTAAGTGTAACCGCGAGTGTACATAAGGGGTGGCTTCGTTTGCTTATCCTTTCAGACCGTACAGTAGGCTTCTATCGTTTCAGGCGACCTCGCATATGTATGTATATCGTCGAAAAGGGTGGAAGCACGGCCAGGTTCGGCCAAACAAGAGGGTAGAAAAAGAATTGTGTACGTTTACAATTAATTCCCAATCAATCGGCCTTCGTACTCGATTAATTCTCTACCGCAGAAAAAAAATTGTTTTTCCATTAACGAAGAAGCAGATTAATGTGGTACTGGGTGCTGTTTTATGCAAATATTTACCGATGTTCTAGCATGTAAGGAAACACGCTGGCCAGAGTCGGACAGTAATTGATTACTTTCGTTTATATTACTTTTGTAATTGATTAATATCGTAATTACGAGAAAAGTTTTTCGTCGATCGATCAATCATCATCAGCGATTCATAATCGTACCGCGAAAGGTTACCGTGACTTTTAAGGCAGCGTTCCCCAACCTTTCTCCACGATCCATTTTGAATAAAACAATGAATAAAAGAAATGTTTCTTTACCGCTGAAATTTGACGTTTCGATGGTACAAAAGGATGAATCGAGACCCGTGAAATGGCTTGCTCGGCTGTAAAATTAACGGCGCCGTACTTCCCCGAAGCCGATAAGTTAAATCAGGACAAAAAGAAGAAAAAGAAGAACGAGGCGTTTCAATTAACTCCGTCGTTAAGTTTGGCAGGACATTTAAATCACTGTACGGGCAGAATTAAATAGTCAAATGAGCTTGAGTACTGTTTTATAAAATCCAGTAAAGACTTTCTTAAGAAGTTCGTTAAAATGGGGACGGAATAATGTCCAGATCGACGACACCTACAGTGGTTCGCCTAAAATTGCTAAATCGACTTCGTTCCCGGCCAAGAACAAAGTACCGTGGGCTTTTGCTGCTCGTTTTTCGTATACTTTTTATTAAAGCATAGTCGATAACGATTCTCCTATTTTCGTTAAGTACAAGTTAATCCTTTGCTAATAAGATATCGAAAAGTATAAAAGCTTTCGCGTTCGTTAGCGGATGAAATCGCATTGTACGTTGAAAGGTATCTTTGGAAGGAAGTTTCTGCTCTCGTGTCTACGGGGCAAAGATATGTTTTAATATCAGAGATCGTTAAACCTTTATCGTTATCTTGTCTCGTTCTTATAATACATTCGAACTTCGTTCCACGTTGTTATTCGCGTAACCATCGTTACTTGAAATATTCTATGAAACCAATGTAAATTAATAATTATTCTGCGCCAAGAATTTAATAAACAGCTTCTAACTATTTTCCAAAGTTCATCGTGCTTAACTGTAGAGACTGTGCGCAACGAAGGTAATTACGAAAAGCAAAATTTACCATCGGGAAATGATGTTCTTCTTAGCATACGGAGTCTACTTTGGTATCAACATTGTATAAAGGATGTTTATGCGTTTCATTAGCGTGTCGCGTTATTACGAACGAGAGAGAGAAATCGTTAAAATAAATCTCTTAATTTCCAGTGTTCGTTCGATCGCTATAAACTTTATTATTTATGGTTTCCCTTCTGTTGGCCGGTAGCGCTATGCGCATGGCTTCTCTTTCGATTAGTACCAGCAGGGAAATAAAAGCTCATCCATTTCCTTCATTAATCACCTAAGTGATGTACCGAGCTCAACAATTACTCAGCCGGTTGCCAGGATAGAAGACCGGGAGTTACACGCAACAAGAGGAGGCTAACAAATGATAAACAAAAAAAAAAAGAAGAAAAAACAGGGATGAAAAAGAGAAAGGCTACGGATGGAGAGAAAACAAAAGAGATCGTCAAATTAGTACTCGATCCCAAGTAATTTGTCGCGGAAAGAGAATTTGGATGATTCGAAGGATCGCTTAAATCGAGAACATGTCGCGAATCAATGAATCGAGTACTGTTATATTTAAAGAAAAAAAAAAAAAAAAATACACGGAACAGAGAGTACTTTTCATCAAACTAAGTGACATTCCCGAAGCAGAAGTGGGTTGTGAATTTTTTTAAACGCGAGAAACAGAGGACACCGGCCCTGTAACGGTAGATAACGTGTAATTGGAAAACATGGGAAAATGCAGGATAAATCGTTGTAACTTGGAGGAAATGTATTCCGTTTATTGTGACACATTGCGTAGCTGAAATTGATTTTTATCCGGCGGAAGATTACGAGCGTGAAATCCGTAGGAAAGGGCGTGGAAAGAAAGTTTAAACCAAACCGGAAACTTTTACAAGAAATTATCCACTTTTTAAATAACTCTTTCGCTGATAATATCAAGCGAAATGACAACTCGCTGTTCTGCTTGAAACGGAAACTGCTTGTTCTTTCCAGGACAATTTTTTAGTTAACGAGAAGATTAGAGCTGCAGAAACGGATGACGGTGTAATAAGCTTTTAATGACAATTTTAAACTACATTGTAATTAGAGATGCCGTGTACGATTTGGCCAAAGAGATTTTAATTCATTTAGAAATATGTATACCGTACTCCTTTTGCATTCTTCTTTCTCAGTATTTCGATTTTCAGAAAATTATTTTTACTTATTTCACTCGTTCGCAATTATGTGTAAGAACGTAATGTAACTTAATTTAGAAAATTTCTCGCGTACGCGTAGAATTTAATACAATTTGTCTGCCGCGTCTGACCATTAATCATACTTTCTACTTCCACTGATATCCAAGTCGTATTCTAGCGGCGCGCTATGAATGCTCAAATTAAATTATCTCGTAAATAAAGCTTCGAACAAAGAAAAAATTATTATTCCATCGATTCGACTTGTTTCGCCATGCACAAAGGGACTTTATTCGCATATTATTTTGCAAAATTCAATTTCTTCGCGCGAATCGATTTAACAACGAAGGGTTTACCTCGACCATGGGACCTGTGTTCTCCCTCCTTAATATTCTACGCACGTTACAGCACTTACTTCGTTACTATAACGATCTGGTAATTAAATGAATCGTGTCTTATTTCAAGCGTTCCAATAGTTTCCTCTCCGTGAAATTGATAATTTCGGTGGTATATCCACGGGTACGCTTAGCAAATTAGCATTCAATTCCGTGTTCGCCGGTCGAAGGATCAGTTCGATTATTTATAACCAAAAGTGGTTGATTTGAGTAAACGATTTTATTAAAAATAATGCAAAAGACATGTGTGATATATTTCGCGAGCCCACTGTGTCGTTTCTAACTTGCGAAAGATGGTTGTTCGAAATCCAAACGTCATAAATTTTACCTTCCGTCGTCGATAATTATATTTCTAATAATTAAAACACGTCTTCTACGTTTCGTTCTACGTGTAAAGATCGAAGGGTGATCGAATACTTTTCTACTGTTTCGTTGTTTGTACGTGCTGAATTTATCTACGTTCCTCGCGATCAGGGATTACCGGAAATGTCTGTACATATGTATATCGAAAGTGGGAAAAGCTTAGGTTGTTTCGCGGCGCACGCGATTCCCGATAGGCGCGCGGTGCGTCGACATTTGGTAAATGAGTTCTGTCGGGATTTCATATGACCGTGAACGACAAAGCTCGCTACGGAGCCTGCGAATAAACTAACACATATTATACCACTCTGATCAATACTTCATATCGGAATCATTATCTCGTTTTAGTCGCGGACGCGCGCACACGCCGCAAAACACCTTATCGGTATTATTTATCTGCAGCCTTTGTTGCGCCACGATGAAACTAGTTTATCCACGATCTTATGTATTTGCTCGGCCAGAAGGTAAATGGAAAGCGATTTTTTACTTTTCTTAGGAAATATCCGTTATTCGAGAATATACAGGGTATTCGGCCACACCTGAGAAAAATTTTCATGGGAGATTCTAGAGGCCAAAATAAGACGAAAATAAACAATATCAATTTGTCGATCGAGGCTTCGGTAAAAAATTATTAACGAAATTAAATTACAAAATTTCAAATTATTCTGGGAAAATTATTTTCGGTTGCGGGGGTCAGTTACAGTCATTTTTGAGAAAAAAAATTCGAGTATGTGTCTAAATTTTTCGACAAAAAAAAAATTTAGTGTTCAAAGGTTTCGTATGCCCCTAATATTATGGATTATTTTATTGCACGTAGAATGTACGCGTCGCGTTTACACATGTCGAAGCCGGCGACGACGACGACGATGACGACACCGACGACTACGCCGGCGTCAACGACGACGTAGAATAGGCGCGACGTCAATATGACGTCGGCGGTCCGCAACGTAGGTATTGGCGCAACGACACAGTGTCCGAATCCGACGATTTTAGCCGAACGAACTACAAAAGAAACGCGTACCCCCTAAAATCGTAAAATTTCCAGCCAGTTAACGACCACCTATCGTAAAATAATGCATCGAAAACGTCGATATCGTCCTTTCTCGCAACGTCAGTGTCCATTCGCTCGACTTGCCGCATGACTGCGTAATCTTTAACGTAACAGTTTAGTGGTCAGTGAAAAGTACGTTAGTGTACATACGTTTTACCTCGTTAATAATAACCGATCGATCGCTGTTCGATCCAGCCATGGAGATATTAGAACGTGAAGCGTTGAAGAATTCCTTCGTTATCGTATTGCTTATCGGTTCGTAAAGGGAACATCCTTTCAATAATTTTTATATCTCGGTATATTCGCAACTATGGCGCGTATATCGTCGAGGACAATGCTTGTGTCGACACTATTTTTACGACGATCGTCGACACATTGTCTGTGACCGACATGGGAAGAGAACAAGAAGATGGAAAGAATGGATAGCATTGTTGAAAATTGTCGAGGATTACGGCTATATAAATTTGTATAACTTCGATATTGCGGTTTTTTCTACGTACGAATGGTTAGGCCGAGATACGAGTCCATACAAGAGCCCCACGGATCATCGAAAAGCACCGATATCGCGAGAGCGACTCGGAAGACGAAGACGAAGACGTCGACGTTCCCAAAAGATCGAACACGTTTTATCCGCGGTTTCCTCGATCTCCCGCTACCATAGTCGGCCGGGTATACATACTTCTGAACGGCACGCGAAAACTTTGTCATACTCATCGAACTTCGAAGATGCGAATCTGCAACGTCGTTTCCGCTGCACGTCGGATCGCTCAAAGGAATCGAGACGGATCTACGTCCGAAACGTCGGTTGCATCACGGATGCGGAAAGACGATTCGATCACAAGTTTCAGGGTACACCGGATCAGGATCTCGGGGAAACGTTACGACCTCGTATTTTAATATTTTGTTAATCGTAGTCCAGCCTCCAAATTACTTTAGAACGTATGAGAGTTTTTATATATTATTATGTTGCTATCCGCAACAAATGTCAGTTCGTCTATCGGAAGAGGCAGTCGAGGCCGAGAACAAACACTTTCGTCGATCCAGAAAATCGTTGTAATATAGAAGCTCGGATCCCTTTGGAGTCTAAAAGACGTCTTGTCCGATTTGGCCGTAAGAAGAGAATCGTAGACGGTCGACGTCGAATCTTGAAATTGATCGAACTGCCCGGGGAAGCAGAAAACCAGAATGCTGATGTTACGCCGGTTAAATGAAAACGAGGAAAAGGGATCGCGTAATCTTCGTGACAGGCGGAGAATCTGTACGCGGTCGCGATCGAAGAATTCAATATCTTCGTAAGAGGAAAACCGTGTGAAATCGGTCTTGGAAATCGGCCGCTTTTTAACAATTTAATTCTATATCGATCCATCTTTACGTTCTCTCCTTTTTTTTTACATCTATGGAAAGGGTAATCAGAAGCATTATTAATATGGAGTGCAAAAGCTATACATGTAGAGAGGTATCGAAATATCTCTTGGTATACGTACCTACGCTGATGGATCTCGTCTGGTGCGACACCGGGCAGAAATGCAGAGTAAAAGCGGCAACGTCGTCGTCGTCGTCGTCGTCGTTGCAGCGTCGTGGAAATCGAACGAAAGAAACCGGAGGCTGCGGTATCGATCGAACGTCGCGGCGCCGAAGGATCGACAGGAATCGAATGGACAACGATATCGTGTCGCGGTACAGCCACTCGGCACGAAAATGTATATATGTATATTGGTCGCTACATCAGCACCGGATATACGGATACGGATGGCGTTGAACCGTTTCGCGAGAACACGCTTTCTCGGCGCACTTCTCTTCTACGCGGTATATTCTCTTGCAACAAGTTGAGTTACCCTTGAATCGAACTCGTCGAGGATCATCCGACGGTTGCGCAACTCACAGGCTTCGAAACTTACCGGACACCTTACGGGGCTTCTCGATCGACGATAGAACCGCGCACCGGAGCTTAATCCTCGTCCGAACTTGATCGTTCGATGACTCCGGATCTCTTCGAACACGGTGTCCACGAAGTCGGATATTCGTAAACCTCGAACGAGAGACTGACTCGTCAGAACAGAATTCTGTTCGACAATCGAGGACCTCGACAAACGTATTTTACGAAACTATCTAAGCGTTCGATAGAATTCCTCGTCGCGTTTTTCTCGACGAGAGGATTCCTTCGATGTCGAGTACGTCGTGTAAACCTCGGATGGCCTGGTTCGTTGGAAACGAATTATACTCGATGCGATACCGAGCACGATGATAAACGTATCTTTACCAAGTCGCTGTCTAAATGTTCGATAAAATTCATCCTCGTTCGTCTCGCGTTCTTCTTGACAATAGGATTACTTTCGACGTTCGAGTATCTTGCGAACCTCGAACGGGCTGGTTCGGTAGAGACGAATTGTAATCGAGAATCCTGATTATTTTTACCAAGTCGCTGTCTAAATGTTCGGTAGAATTCTTCTCGATGAAAGTAATTGCTTCGATGTCCGATGATTACGCGCGATGGTCAAAAGACACTCGGTTGTACTGTATTGCAGTGGTTGCGGCACGTTTTCGCTACGTCAATCGATGGAAATTCAAAGTACGCGGAACCCAGTGATAGGGGGAAGCGTTGCGATAGAAAAATGTACGCAAACGAGCAGGAAATAATTTTACGCAGTCCCATCGGTATATTTCCTTTCGTTCTAACAAATGCCTCGTCGATGGAAGCTGGCAATTGTACGTTCGATCAGATCCGTCGCGTCCAAGAGGACACTCTGTAAAACTTTCATAGTCATTTAAGCTACCCGTTTAATATTTCATTTACCAGCCGATTCTTCGTCCCTTTCGATCACGAACGGTTACGATCAAATGAACGAAACGTGTGCATTACATGGAATCGAGTACTTGAAAATCAAAGTCAATATCGCCTTTTCGAGAGAACTGAAAATTCCGTACTAACGCGAGTTTAAACTTTCCTCCGTTTAAATGTAAACAAACGGGGGTAATGAACTTTTCAAAGAAAGGATCGTTATGATTATTATTTTCACGTTGCACGATGCGATGTAACGTTTTGTTCGTCCGCTCTGTGCGAATCTAGTAGAAAATAATCACACCGTGACTACCTCACACTCAAGCAACACGTGTGCACCTCTCCATAATTCGATGCTTGCCCGGACATCCTTTCCCTTCGATGGCTCCGGGGACCTATGTACCGATCTCCTCGAGCAATTTGTTGCTTCGTTTCTCCGGAAAGAAGGCAAGGTGGGAGGAGAAGCTCGAGAAGAACTTTTCTCGTTTTCCAGCAGTTCCGTTACCGACGAACAAGCTCCGGGGCGAACGCGTCGGGTCCGTATCGTACGACGCGACGCGACGCTCGGTGACGAAGAAATCGGTAGCGAGGAGTGATCGTCGGTGGTCAGACGCGTCGAACCATCGACGTTCAACCGGTCGTTATCGAGAAATCGGAACCCGCAATTTGAGGGTGATAACGGGTATCGCGTGGACCGAGCCTCGTCTCGAGACCGCGGTCGAACGCTGGCTGCTGTCCGTTCCCAACACGCACGCCGATATCTCTAATCATCGGATAGCGGCTCCTCGTTGCACGAGCATCGTCGACGATGCGTTCTACTTGTTGGCCACGAGTTTCGGCTCGGTTCCCGTTCCCGTAATCCACAAGTTCCCGGTGTCTCCTCGCATATCGCGGTCCCACGAATGTTATCGAGGTTAACGGCGCGCTGGCATCGGGGCTCCGTCGATCGTCCCCCGTGTTTGCACCAGCGAATCGAAGACGTTCCGCGAGAGCGACGTCGTCAGCAGCACCGTCCGTACGCTGTTATCGGGCACGTAAACGGGAACCAAGCGTGTTCGGAGCCGCGTCGCATGATCCCCGACGGTCGTTTCGCCGAGCCTGGCGACCGAATGCGATGGAGGCCTGGGATCTGGTGCGCGTCTCGCGTCTCGCGTTCGAAGCACGATTTTATCGCCACGATATCCCGACGCGGATAATATCTGATAATAGGTCGGGCTGAGAGTAAAGGTAAAAAAGAAAAAGAGAAAATCGTACGCCGGTTTGTCCCAGCTTCGTTGCCCGGGGAGCGGCTATGGCGGCGGCCTGGCTCTTACTGGTGCCTTCCTCGGCGCGGGGGTGACCGAAAGGGGTTGGTTGGCTCGCGGGCCAAAGGGGGAACGATTATCTCGCAGCATCCCCATCGCGCAGGACCGGTCCGCGCGGCACGACTGCCTGCGTGGAACGGAGACGGGACGATACGAGGAGAGAACGCGTCGAAGGAGGACGATGGTTGGACAGAGACGTCTGCAGAAACTGGCGAGGGTGAAAGGTAAGAGGCTGAAAGAGCCGAGGCCGAGGCTCCGAGCTTCGAAGCGCGCGTTCAACGGAGACGCGACCGAGGAAAAAGCTTCGGACGATGGAGCCGCCGAGGGTAGATAGAGTCGGAACGAGATAAAAATATGAAAAAAGGGAAGAACGTTCGCTTAGAATTCTCATGTTAGAGAGAGAGAGAGAGCGTGTGTGTCGGATGGGTACGCGAAGGACCCTTGGAGGGACAAGGATCGTACGGAACTTTCGTAACGAAGAAAGGAAAGGATAGATAATACTGATGCGAAAGAGACAGAAGGAGCACGAAATGAGAAAAGTAGGTGTGAATTACATACCTACCCCTTCGACTACGGAAAATACAATACTATTTTATTAAACCGGTATAGCATTGGACAACACTGTTGTCGTCGACAATTTTTAAAATATTCTTGAAACATAATAAAATACATCGGTCGAAACCATTTGGTAAAAGAAACAAAACCACGCGTAATGCATAATGATTAAAATCGATCGAAAGGAATATATTTGATTAGTGTATTTATAGACGTAAATGCTGTTATAAGAGCAATCGCGGAGAATCGATTCAAGCGGGCAGCATGAAAGACAGAAATTATAATTATGGTTATTGGATTTCTATACCCTCTGATCCTGAATCGTATGCTCGACGCGACAAATCTTTGAAGGCGAAATAGTGGTCTTGCTTTCAATCTGAATTCAAACGCGCGTGAACAAACACAACCCGATCGTTGAATAATAGGCGCAACGTGAAAGCAAAGGGCTGCTGTAAAGGCTACGCATAGGAAACACGAATAATCAATTCGTTTGCTGCCAGGATCCTCTAATTACAAGACTTGTATTTTTAAATTAGATCGGAAATCGTCGCAGAGGCAACGACAAAGATGATTCGGCTGCGAAAATCGAATAGAAACTTGTAGATCGATCAACCGTGCGCGTACACATCGCCGAAAACTGCTAGGATATCGATATTCCTTTAACGCGATGGTGTTTAATATTCTTTGTTCGAAGAACAAATAACTTTTGGCGAAAGAAGAGCAGACCTAACAACGTGTATCGATATTTTCGAAACCAAAATTCATTTTATTAAACTTTATTGGATTTTTTAATTATTCCGTACGAAATCCTATTAGTCGAATTAACAGAGACGAATATAGCGCAGTGTTTTTCCGATACATCGCTGAACCAACGAATATTCCCATCGATGTATTAAATATAACGTAGTCGTCTTAAACTTTTGTCCTGTACGTCATTGTTATCCCGGGCGTAAAAATGTCTGGATACGGTACTGGTCCCGGAAACAAAAAGAATGACAACAACAACAATAATAAAACGTGTATCGAGCCTGTTATAAGAGAACCACGTCCGATTAGATCGACAAACGTTATCTTGTACGATCGACGAACTTGTTAGTAAGATAATTAGAATTAGCACGGTACCTGAACCAAAGGACGGAATTCTCTTGGTGGGAAATACGAGACCAAGTAATTATCAGAATATCCCAGTCACCGACTCCGTGGTTCACGAGCTTCCCGCAACGGGAACCGCGGAAAATTTATCGATTATTCGGCCCTGGCTTGAAGCCTTGAAAACAATCGGCTGCTGCAACTGCGAGTCTGCCTAACTCTATCTACGAGCGGATGATCCATCAACCGTTGTAATAATTAACGAGCAACGGCCAACCTTGTCTCCGATTCACAGCCGACTAACCTACCAATCGATTAATCACACACAATTCCAATTATACTTGTACTCTCTGTTATTGCATACCGAATTTGGTTTTCGGTAAAGAACCGCTTACGCCGATCGCAAATACTCACCCGTGGATGATATCCGATGTACCGGATCGAACGAACGAACGAACGAACGAACGAACGTTCGATAATCTACGTACGATCGAATTTATATCGAATAAAAACGCGCGAAATTCCATTTAACTTTACGTAAAATAACTTATTGACGAGATAGACTCGCACGAGCCTCTTCGCTTGCTTCTTCGTGAAAGTCTGTATATAATATTATTTGCCAATTAATGTTAATACAAGGTTCGTTATTGTCGATCGTCCAGATAGAAAACCATAATGATTTTCTTCCATAATGATATTCTTCCGGATAAATTATAATTTCTTAGCTGTTACATGGTTCTGTAATTAGGTTAGGATTAAGTAGAGGTTGGCCGGCTTGATAATGTGCGGTCCAGTTTCGGACCGCGATCCTTTAGCCATAAATGCCTTGGCAAACTTCATTAAACTCGGCCCATTACCTTTGTTCCAGAGCACGGATGTTGCTGTTGACATATGCTCGCAGCAAATATGTCGTTGATCAATCGATAAAGGCAGCCGCGATCCATCGTTGAAAAGGGTGGCTGCATAATTATGCGAAAGTCGCTCCTAAATTAGAACGTTGCTTCGATAATGCAAGAGGCGATTATAGCAATAATTCTGTTAAATACGGGTCACTTGTCCCGAGAACAGGACAAAAGACAATTTGCGCCGTGTATTAACAGAATAATGGGGATATTGTTTCAAAGGCGTTCACCGCGTTTCTACGAGAAAGAAAAAAATACAATTAAATTGTGGCGGCGACATATTGTTTAATATTTATACGTGCCTTATTTCGTACAAAATGTACAGCTTCTGCGTTTAGAACACACCCAGTGGGTACATAAAACCATTAAACAAATAATTTTTTCCTCTGGAAGTATATACGCAAACGCCACGTTTAAAAGATATTATCTTCCGAAGTTACAAGACGTAGGAATAAAGAATGTCGAAATATGTATCGCTGTTTTTACAATCGAACGTATGTATGTATTCGATTTAGTGCTAAAGAATTAATAAACTGTACTAGTAAGCTTCGATCACTGAAAAAGAGAGTTTTCTTTTAAATATTTCTTCATTCTTGATCGATAATCGATTTGAATTATGTTTGTTAGAAATACAGATTTACCTAATATCTATCGCAATTAGAAGATGAACTCTGGTAATACAACTCACGTAACTTACGAAACAATCTGATTGGTCCGCAACGTGAATACCTGCTAAGGAACGTACAGTAGATTCAGCACAGAGTGGGTCGATACTTGAAAAGACTAGTTAATTAATTGAAAATCCGATGCCAAAGCTTCCATCGGAAAATAGTCGAGAAAAAGCTATGAAAAAGATAATTTGTTGTTGATTGACTTTACCGTTCTGACATTAGTTAAAGTTGCCAACCTTGCTCGTTTAATTCTGTTAAATTAGTATATTGAACAGATTTAATATGTATTTCATCAGAAATGTAATTTAAACCACCAAGTTGAATGTTACGGAGTTTTCTTCGCAAAATAACATCCGTTTGAAAATCAGCCATGCTTGTTAGATATAATTTCCTAGATTCACTTTAAAGGAATATTTTTATTTTACTATTGGCTAGATTGCTCGTTGTAGTGACTCGCTAATTTCAGTATCAAAGATTGATCAATTATGAGTTGTGAACCTTGAGAGTTTCTTACCCCTGGACAAAATGCTATTTCCTTGTTCTCCTCTGAATGTTTCACAACCCGCGTCTAATGCATCGTTCTGCACCGTTCCCTAGATCCATGGTGTACCCAAACCGGCTGATAGTAATGATCGGTTATGAGAACCGCTGGCTTCTAACGAAGCGTCTGCTTAGTTAACAGTTTATTTAAACGATGGGGTCCAATTTTTGTTTTATGTTACGTTGAGAGAAACGTAAATCTCATTCACTAAATGCAACTGTTACGAAGTGCACGGGGAGTGAATCGATCGTTCGTCATGATTGAAGATTGACGAACGACGCTTTAGGATCTCCTCGTAATGTTCAGAATTTAAAGATTCCTCATCAAAAGTGTTAGGATGGCTATCATTAGTTTAATAATCATTATGACTGCGTGCTTTTTCAGACTTGTACTTTTTTGTAATGGTAGGCTACATTTATTATTTTCTTTTAAACCGTACACTTGAAAATTAAGGTTATATTACTATTTGTTTGCTTATTAACCTGTTACGAGCATTATCATTACAAACTGTTTATTATATTATAACGTTCAAGTAGGATCTTAATAATAATACGAATAAAATCCGATGATTTTCTATCCTCTATAATGATCTCTATTGTATATTACCACTTGAGATTTTCTATTTGTTGTTCCATCTTACTTATATCATGATTATGTTCTTTACATATTTGAGAGATAATAAAGTCATTGCTTATTATTGTACAATGATTTTGTCTGTCACTGTGGAACTTTAAAACGATATAAACAGCAGAAAATTAAATAAAATTGTTTTGCTTTGAGTATGAGTTGTTGAATATTAAATAAATAAATAATTATTCTAGGTTCACCGACGCTACTCTTTGTTACACAAAAGGATATTAGAATGGCTAATACCTCCCGTACCAATAAAGTAACCACTATCATAAAAGATCTCTCCGAAGGTGCAGCTTTAGACTTTTATTTTGAACAAGAATTGGTGTGTTGGTCCGATAGCGGTCTAGAAATAATTCAATGTATTCGAACAAATGGCACGCACACTGGCGAAAGAACAATTATAGTAAATTCTAGCCTGATATCCCCCGATGGTTTAGCCTGTGATTGGTACACAGGAAAGCTATATTGGACAGACGGGGAGAAAAATAGAATAGAAGTGACGAGCATCGACGGGCGTCACAGGAAAGTTCTTTTTTGGACGGACATTTATCAGCCAAGAGCCATAGCTCTAGTACCAATGAAGAGTATACTATTTTGGACAGATTGGGGCGATGTACCGAAAATAGAAAGGGCGGCGATGAACGGAGATCCTTTAAGTAGAGAGGTGATCATTTCTGACGATATATTTTGGCCCAATGGTTTGACAGTGGATTATGACAACGAATTGGTTTATTGGGTAGACGGGAGGCTCAAGTTTATAGCAGTAATGGATTATTATGGAAAAAATAGACGAAAAGTAGTTGAACAAGGATTAGATTATCCGTTCGCAGTTACGTTTTTTGATCATAGATTGTACTGGACCGATTGGAAAACATGGTGTATACACTCGTACGACGTGCGTCAGCATCAGGCGCATCCTAGGGAATTGCTGCACGGAGAATATATTCCTGGTGACATAGAAGTGTGGGATGTTAGGAGACAACCGCACGGGAATCATCCTTGCGAAAAGAATAATGGAAATTGTTCGCATTTGTGTCTGCTAAGTTTGACGGAGCCCGGATACACGTGTGCGTGTCCCACGGGCGTTAAGTTAGTAGATAACTTGACTTGCGCGGAAGGACCAGAAGAATTGTTGTTAATAGTTCAGAGAACCGAAATTTGTCGAATATCTTTAGATTCGCCCGATTATACCAACTTTGTACTACCACTGATAGGTATAATTATTTCCGTTTTATAGTTTTTCTACGTTCTTTTAAAGGAAGGTTTCGCTCTAGGATATCACTTTTTAAGTTTTAACACGAGTAAAGAATGTAACAAAAGGAAATCGTGTTTTTTAAAATCCTAGACCGGGGAACCAACCTCCCTTTAATAATATTTTCCAGACAACGTTTAATAAAAATTAAATGAAATTTAACGTTTCTGTTAACGAAATTAGGAATTAAACATGCAATAGCAATCGACTTTGATCCTATGCAAGAAATGCTTTATTGGACCGACGAAGAAGCTTGCGCGATCCGTAGAGCCTCTCTTAACGGCTCTAATCAAGAGAACATTATAACGACAGAGGTGGAAAATCCTGATGGAATAGCCGTGGACTGGCTGGCTCAGAATCTTTACTGGACCGACACGGGAACGGATCGAATCGAAGTGGCTCGATTAAACGGCACGAGTAGAAAAGTATTGATAAACGAGGACCTGATCGAACCTAGAGCTATTGCCCTGGCTCCGGAACTCGGTTGGATGTTCTGGACCGATTGGTACGAAAAACGACCGAAAATAGAACGGAGCAACCTGGACGGAACCGAGCGTATTCTTCTGGTAACGAAAGATATTGTTTGGCCAAACGGGATCGCTTTGGATCTCACGAGATGGAAAATTTATTGGTGCGACGCGAAAACGGATAAGATCGAAGTGTGCAACATGGACGGTACCGACAGGAGAGAAGTAATTACAGATAATCTTCCGCATCTTTTCGGATTGAGTTTGTTAGGGGATTATTTGTACTGGACCGACTGGCAGAGACGAAGCGTGGACAGAGCACATAAATTAACAGGCGGCGAGAGAGAAGTGATTGTCGATCAAGTTCCCAATGTTATGGGTTTAAAGGCAGTACACTTGGGAAAGGTTAATGGTACAAATCCATGCGCGAAACATAACGGAGGATGTAGTCATTTGTGTCTAAATCGACCGGGAAACAAATACGTTTGCGCTTGCCAGATTGGATACGAATTAACGAAAGATAAGAGGACCTGCATCGTCCCGGACGCGTTCATGCTGTTCGCAAAGAAAGAAAACATCGGAAGAATCAGTATCGAAAATGCAAATAACGACAACATTATTCCGTTGACTGGCATCAAGGATGCAAGGTAAATTTTGTAACTTAAAATAAAATATTGTATGAATTAGTTATCGAATGTTTTCTTATTTAACGCGTTTCTTACTGCTTGGCTAACCGATTAACCTACGGTGATGAACTTTTCGTTGTTAAAAAGGAATATTAGAATGTTTCGCGCGTTTAAAATATATTGGGAACCAGTATCTTACGCAACATAGACTTTAATATTAAAATTCTCTTTTTCAACGAAAATTTATTACTGTAAATATTTTTCGCTTCTATCAGCGCCTTGGATTTTAACATAGCGGACAATCGTATTTATTGGACGGACGTTAAATTGAAAACAATTACAAGAGCTTTTATAAATGGGTCCGATATGGAAAGAGTCGTCGATCTTGGTTTAGAAACACCCGAAGGATTAGCAATAGACTGGATTGCTCATAATTTGTATTGGAGCGACACGGGAACTCGAAGAATAGAAATGGTTCGATTAGAAGGTTGCAGTAGGAAGGTTCTCGTATGGAATAACATTATCGAACCTAGATGTCTGGCCCTAGATCCCAGTAGAGGGTAATTATGCTACATTTATTTAGGTGTATTTTTCGAAAATTTGTCCAAAGTATCCGTTCGCATTGTTATTTTCTTGTAATAGACAAATTTCATTTCTTCCCAGACACATGTATTGGACAGAATGGGGAAATTTCGGCAGTATAGAAAGATCGTTTTTAGATGGTACGAATCGCGAAACGTTACTTTTTAAAATCGGAAGAGCAAGTGGTTTAACAATCGATCATTCCGCACGGAAATTATACTGGGCAGATTTACATACTCCAGCCATCGATAGTTTTGATTTGTATACAAAGAAAAGAGACGCAATCGTAACACAAAATATTGGTTACCCGTTTAGCATAACTCAATATCAAGATTATATTTACTGGACAGACTGGAATACAGGTGAGAAGCTGACCGCGTTATTTTGATAGAATTCTAATTTTATGTCTTAACTTATAATAGGAACGATATAAATATCTTTTTAATCAACAGGCGATATAGAGAAAGCTAATAAAACTACAGGGGCGAATAGAGTGAAAATACATAATAAGTTGGAATCTGTGACGGACTTGTTAGTCTTTCATCCTTCTAAGCAAGCAGGATGGAATCCCTGTTCGTTAAAAAATGGAAATTGTAGCCACCTTTGCATCGCGTTGCCCGGAGAAAATGAAAGCGTATCTAATTCTTTCAAATGCGAATGTCCTACTCATTATAACTTGCAAAAAGATAACAAATCGTGCGATGGTTGGTTTATTTGAAGTTTATACAATTTTTCGTTATTATTTGCCCAAGTAAAATATAGTTAGATATATTGTTTAATTTACAGCGCCAAAGATCTTTATGATGTACAGTTTACGCAATGCAATTTTTCGCTTCCTTCCCGATACCAGCGATTGTTCGGACGTGGTTCTGCGAATTCAGGGTTTAAAAAATGTACGGTCTATAGAATTCGACCCCGTAACTCAACATATTTATTGGATAGATGGTCGAACTTCGTCTATAAGGAAGACTTTGGAAAATAAAACACATTCGAGCGTAATGGTTTCCGGAAGTTCCGGACATCCTGTGGATTTGGCTTTGGACCCGTTAGGAAGATTGTTATTCTGGTCTTGTGCTATAAACGATGCCATCAATGTCACGAAACTTGACAATGGCTCCGCTTTGGGTATCGTGGTGAAAGGTGATGGGGAGAAACCAAGAAATATTGCAATACATTCTGAAAAGAGACTTCTTTTCTGGACAGACGTTGGAAGGAAGGTGAGAGTGATGCGTAGTAAAATGGATGGAGAAGAAAGGGTCGTAATTGCGGTTGATCTCGAACAACTAACCAGTATCGCGGTCGATGCGGTCTCAAATATTGTATACTGGGCGCATGGAAATCGGATCGAGTACGCTGACTTTGATGGAAATAACAGAAAAATTCTAGTCTCTCTTGTGAAACAAGGATCGACCATTTATTTAACCGTCTTTCTTGATTTTGTTTATTGGTTCGATAAAGAAACTTCAAGCTTAGAGCGTATTAACAAGTCTGGAAACGGAAGAAAAGTGATTATGAATAAAATGCTTACAGATATAATTACAGTGAATACTCCACAAATTGATATAATGAAAACGCACATATGCAGCCCCTTTCGTGATTACGGGGGATGTTCTCATTTCTGTATCGGAACCACTTTGTCCAAGTAAGAATAAGCATTCAACTTTTCCGTGTGTATTTTTCATGTATATTAAATTCTATTTTTTTCTTTTTTAGATGTTCTTGTCCAAAGTCTTTGGTTCTATCCGAAGATGAAAAAACTTGTAGAGCTGCACCAGTCTGTGGAACGGATCATTTTACTTGCACTGCGCCCAGTTCTGCAATGGCAAAAGATTGTATACCGGTGACATGGAAATGCGATGGTCAAACAGATTGTCCCGATGGAAGCGACGAATTAGGCTGTCCGGCTTGTAGTAGCGAACAATTTAAATGCCAAAGTGGTCACTGTATCGGTAGGTATATGTATATTTAACTCATCGAATTAATGAAATAGAAAATTCTTAGTTGTATAACAAGTTAAAAATAAGAAAATTATTACAGATATGTCCTGGGTATGCGATGGAACAGCCCAATGCCACGACGGTTTGGACGAAGCTCATTGTTGTCGTCCAGGTCAATTTCAATGTATTGGAAACGGTGTTTGCATATCCGGTTCGGCTTTGTGCGATGGCTGGGAAGATTGTGCCGACGGCAGCGACGAGCTCACGTCCGCGTGCACGCCTGCAAACAATCCACGACAAGAAAACAGCTCGTTGGAATCAGGAAAAATTACATACGTCATTGTAGTGCCTATCGGATTGACTGCAACGATCGCCGCAGTCGCTTTTGGATTTTATTACTGTAGGAGAAAATTTATAAACAACGAAGAATTGCCAGATATTTTGCACGATTCTGCCGGGGATCCTTTGTCGCCGAAACCAGTCAGATTGACAAAGCCAATATTCGCACAGAAAAATTGCAGAAAGGATTTGAAAATAGAAATGGAAACCGTAAGGATGTCGATGCTGAATGGGAGCAGTATCGAATCGAGCTACGATAGAAGTCATATTACCGGTAAGTTTTATATTTTTATAAATTATTAATAAATCGATAAATCGATCGATCCGTAAATTGAGTGAGTTTTTATGATAACGACGTACGAATGCGATAATTGGTCCCTTTAATACCCAGCCTTTTAAATAATATCTCCAATATCTTCTACTTCCGTGGTAATAAAGTTAACCGATAAAAGAATATTAAAGATATAAAAGTAAATTTGACAAAGAGGTAAACGTATGTAATTTATAAATACAACAAATTACATTATAATTTGAGGTGCATCAAGTTCAACTCGGGGTAGCTCTGCAGGAGGGTATCCCCAAGAAACATTAAATCCTCCTCCAAGTCCAGCAACAACAGCAAATTCTACCAGGTGCTCGAGCAGCAATGCATCTAGATATAAACCTTATAGGCATTATAGGAGTATTAATCAGCCCCCACCCCCGACTCCTTGCAGTACAGACGTTTGCGACGAGTCGGACAGTAATTACCCGGCAAGATATAGATACGAAAGTGAGCCATTTCCTCCGCCTCCTACTCCAAGATCCGTTTACCAGAGCGACGCAGGAATTAGTTGTCCTCCGTCTCCTAGTTCAAGATCCTCTACCTATTTTAGTCCTCTTCCTCCTCCCCCTTCTCCTGTCCCTTGAATTTATTGCAATCTTTTGATACTTCATTTTCCACGAAAACAAATATTTTTACAAGATTTCGAAGATTTTCGAAAGAACGGACAGCTCTCAGAATGTTTATTTTATTTATGAAACGAGTAAAAGATCATTTTTCTAGATGATATTTTCTTTTCGATAATTTTTAAAGTCAACTAGAGCAGTAACTGGAACGACAAGAACAAAAATTTCTTTTGAGAGTGCCTTCTTTTTTACTATAATTGAATCCGTTTAAATATTATTTACACGCGAATAATTTTATTACGATTATTCCGATCGAAGAAATTAATACCATTGTGCCTATCGTCTTTATAACGTAATTCTAGGTAATTTAATCGTAAAATGTTGTAAATATTGTAAGAATGTATAAAAAATTGTATGATTTTTAGTCTTTGCGATAAAAATTGTTTAAAAAGAAGATTCCTTTCTATATATGTATAAGTATTATGTTTTCTTTTTAACGATTATACTCTTGCTCTAACTGTATACATACGGTATGCTATACGAGAAATTAATTTTATATGTTTCATACTTACATCCAAAACATCAAAAAATCTATACTCAAAATAAAAATAGTAAGCATAATAATCTCTTGAAACGGATAGAAGAATTGAAAATACGATAAGACCACGATTTAACGGACCTGTATTTAACGAATTTTTTATTTAGTGGTTACCCTCGTCTTTGCACTTGATTAGCAAATGGTGTTAATGTTTCGCCGGTACATTATCAAATAAATATGAAAAATGATAAATCAAAGGAAACGAAGACCGATTGCACCGTACTTAAAATATGTAAGTCTGTTATTCGACAGACTTTGTTTCGTATAAACGTAGACGTTCATGTACAGCAGACACCCCTTCCCGCAATTCGTCTGCTAAATCGAGGTTTTACCGCACTTTTTCATAAAAATAAAATTGAATAAATAGTAACGAAAATATAATAATTAAAGTAAATAGTTTAAGAACATTTAAAATATGTATTCCTGGAAAATATAATATTTTTTTAAGTTTTCTAACGAAAGTAAAAAAATATATTTGTTTTTGCATTCTGATTTAAACGTTAAATAAGAATGTAAGAGATCAATGAATTTCTATTACTCGAATACCGTGTAAATGTAATACACCTCCGTTTCTGAAATTCGTAATTGATACGTGCCATAATGTATTCAAGATCATGAGAAAGCGAAACAAAAAACGAAATCAACATTATCGTGTACACAAAATCTACAACATATTATTGTTTGTGGAAATGATTTTTACCTCGCACTGCTATTATATGAGTCTCGAAGAAGTACGTCTATTAATTATTATGCTCGTTTAGCATTAAAGACTGAAATAATTATTCTATATTTTTTTTACATTTGAAATGTGAAGTGCATTGCCCTATGTATGTAGCATAATTGTATAAAGAAATAAAATTTTTGTTACATATTTTATATATCATTTGTGCGTTGCTTTATTTATTCGACAATTCTCGGTAAATTATTCGATCGTTTTGTCAAGTTTACCTCTCCTCGTTTATTTTCCTTTCTATAAAATTTTGTAATTATAAAAAAAGTTGGTCCAGAACTTCTATCGTCGATAGAAAATTTTACATAAAATTACAACAAGATAAATGTAATCGAACATATTTATTTATTAAAATTTGTTTACTATTTACACAGTGAATATTTAACTAGAATCGAAGAATGTAAAAATATCAAATAAAATACTATTTACAAGTGGTCCATTTTATTTCTATACTTTTATCGGTAAATGTAAAAGTAGGGGAAGAGGTTTTCGAATGCTATCGCCACTCTAAGCATCCGAGCTGCCTGGCCGAGACAGTAAGAGATGGAACAATATTCCCTTCAACAGGGCTATTTTATTCGGTTCTTTTATCACATACCTAACATTTCAGATTTATCCTCTGTTTTTAAACCAAAGTTTCAGATTCATCGTGTTACCATCTCTATAGTATGAAATGATTTTGAATACGTATCACAGTGTTCAATCTTATTCGCAAATAAGAAGTAGTCTTGTAATTTATAATATATACTTACAAACATCCCAATAGTTAAAAAACAATTAATCAATGGACCTGTGTTTACCGACAGCTTGTTTTACTTAATTTTTTATCATCTTCCACGCGTTTCTAAACATTGAATCGACAATTATAACTAAGAAGTCTGTATATTATTTTTCTGTTGTCTAAATTGTTGGTTCCCATAAAGAAGACTCGCGATTTTTAAAACGTTATACATATATGATAAAAACAATACTACATATATCTTATCGAAACTATTTTATCTTAACGTGGATTAGCTGGTATAATAGAAAGTATATTTTTTTAAATTATAGGAAATTAAATAATCTTTAACGAAAGACGTTTCGTAATAATTGTTTCAAAGTATTTTCAAAATCGGTATCATTAGAAGTTTTATACGTGTACTAAACTAATAATACAAAGAGAATTTGTAGATACATTATAATTATTATAGAAAATAGTTAAATATGCTTACTGAGAAATAAATCACAAAAAGTGTGATCAAACATTTACATAAAATTATCGAACTAAACGTGACGGAAAACTGGTGAGTAAATATTAATTTAAAGTTTTTTTTATTAAAAGTTTTATTATAGCATTTTTCCCTACCGCCGATAAAAAAATTAATTGCACATCGGTGCAAATAAAATTTCTTTATTTGAACATCTATCAATCACTCGATCGGTTAAAACTAATACCAATAAATTTAATGGTCAATTATTTGAAATTCTTTTCAATAAGAAACAGGCACTTAAAATTGAAGGGGCGATTTGATTTCAATTTAAATCCTCGTTTAAAAACGTGTTGTTTCGTTTCATATTAAATTGGACAGTTTTTTGGATTTGATCGGGTTGATTTGATTATGGTGTAATAATATCGGTTCTGAAAACCCGTAACCGAAACCGATATGTAACAGTTTGTTTCAGTTATTTTCTGAACTGTTTCAAACCCCGATACATAATATAATACAACTGCTTCGTATCTCTCTTTATTTTATGCATAGAAAAGTTAGACGTTTAGGACTACTAATATATAATAATTAAATGTGTCAATAATTGACCAATCGATTGAACTTTTGTATACAATAAAAAATCAAACTCCTTAAACGTGCTTTAATTATATATGTATAAACACTCGATAAACATTTCACATACCCTCGAAAAATGGCATTACCTGCTATCCGTTCGGTACAACGAAACCTTACTCCTCCGTTCTTTTATTTTACTAATACCTTTTGTTTTAACCATTCTCATTTTTACTGTACATAAATTCTTCGCCGTAAAAATATTTAACTAAGCTACTCGACGGATGGTCAACGGCACCCACATCCAAGAACCGCCATGTCCTGATAATTTTTCAAAACCACTTTATTCTCCTCGTCGAGATACAGCATGGATATCGAACTGAGAGCAGTAGGTATACAGCAAGCTTTTGGTACCATGCTCGGTTTCGTCGAATAAACCAAATTCTGAACGATCGCGTGATTGGTGGAATTTAAGTGGTCCGCTAGAGGGAAAGGGCAATCACCGTGACAGTAAAAAGCATCGTAACCAGGAGGGGCAACGATCCAATCGTTCCAACCAACATCTGCAAAGTCAACATAAAGCGGATGCCGCCTGCAGTTCTCACGGCCATCTTTCCGACGACTTTTACGAAGCGCCGCTCTTCTGGCGCGACGATCTATTATCTGGCTTGCGGAGGACATTTTGTACCTAAATATTTATTATCGTTTGATATGACATTAAAAATATAATAATGCAACTGTTCGTACGTAAAGGCATTTTATACCTCCCATCATCTGTGTAAGTAAATAACATCGGTCGACTAATAACCCATGTATCGTTCCTCTCGTTTACGCTCCGTTTTAAACGTACATGCTCCTGTTTAGTTCCACGCACGTGTACCAGAAGTCCATGATTATTCTTTGGATCTTTTATCCATCTCTCCGCAGCAGGATGAACGTCTAAACTAATTGTGTCGTTCTTCCTGGTATTTATTGGTTTACTGTCGATTAAACGTAGCAACGGAGTACTGTGTCCTTTTGCGCCGGGCCGCAAAATATCGTATATAAGTATTCTACCCAAATTTTGACTGCTGTCTTCTTTATTTGAAATAGGTACACGAGAAAGACTTAATTCCGCGGCTTGTAATATCTCTCTCGACGGTATACTACTCAAGTCGAACAACAGACGAAAGCGATTCGGAGATTGAAATTTATGATCCAGGTCACTTTCTGTGATAAAAAAAAAAAATATTGTTAAAGCGCAATAAATATTATCTTAAAGGGTGTGTGTTTGTGTTGTACGTTTAAATAGTATTGTGGCGCGCTGCTTTGCTGAGGGTACGAACTTGGAGAATTTCGTAGGAAAGAAACAGTAGTAAAAAAAGCAGGGGGATGGCGATTTCGTCCGGGCCTGCTAGTGGACTCATCGGTAAAAAGCTTCCTAGCAGGCCTTAGACGAGTGGGATATTCGGAAGCCGGTCGAAGATTGTATATATAGCAACAGAGGGGTCGCAAGAGCGCTTGTGAGAACGCACGCAACTCTTCTGGCGGCGAGTACGGGAGGCGACGCCACAATACTTATTATATCACATACATATATTACTCATATTAATAATTGCTATATTTAACTACTGATATACTGACCGACGTGAGAAAAGGAACGAACTGTGTTAGCAGACCTAGCATGAATTCCTGGTTTAGCAATATCAGCCATACCAATGGTATTTTGTTTAATAAAAAGTTTCTTTAACGATTCTGGTACGTATGCTGGACCTTGCGGTTTCGGTCTTTTCGCAAACCCGAGAAGCGAGAGAAGACTAGCTTCTATTCCAGCGATTGCTTGTTCATGTTCCCCGATAGTAAAGTGGCTGGCAGTGTCGGAAGGCAAGTGCAAATGAACATTTGCTTCGATGGTTGCCAGCAGCAAACCTGCTGCGACGATAACCAACGTTAATGGCAGCAACATGCGCATTGTGATGTCGTTGCTCACGGATGTTGCCTCCCTAAAAACAGAAAATTAAACGCTGTAATTATAGTAGTTTTATTACGTTTTATACAGTTTGTTTAAATCTTATAATCTACTCTTCTAACTTGATTATGTATGTTATTTTCAAGTACCATTTAAACGATATGTTAGCCCTTTGCACTCCGCTCCAAATTAAAAATATAAACATTCATAATATTTTGTAGAGAAAAGAAATTTTAATATTGTTTAATAGCATAAACATTTGTTAAAACTATGTACTTCGCACGAGGTTTTCTCAGCCATCGACTATACAACTATGCGGACCGAGCGCCGAACGAAATCTAACTCCGAATTTGGAAAAATTCCAAATTTGGACGTTTCACAAGATTAGACGACAGCAGAACTTGGGTAAGAAACGTGGAATTTATGACCCTCGGGGGACAAGGCTTCACCCTAAGCCACATTCTTTTTTAAATCTCCTTATCTTTAAATACCAAATGTAAATATTCGTAACTGGATATTCCCGAAAATTGACCCCTGTGTTAAATGTTTCTTAATATCGTCGCAACTAAAATAGAGTAAATGGTCTGTTTAAAATAATGCGTTTCGAAAGTTTCCCAAAACGCTTACGATTGATTCGTCTTTCTATGTATTTGGTACATTTACCCTATCTATTTGTCGTGCAAATGCAAACCGATCATTGCGAATACATACTGTATATACAGTCAGATGAAATAGACCAGTATGAATCACGAAGTTACCAGTTCACTACCTTTATTATTTACTCTACTACGTTATTGTTATACAACCTCCTCCCTCGATTCGTTGGTGCCGAATGAGGTACATATGTACCTACAGTTACAGCATTCGCGGCGAACAGCCCTCGACTGCGCGGCAAGTTCGTTGCAGCCTTGTGAGCATGCGCACAGGCAACGGTCTGACGTTACAGCGAAAATAATGGGAAGGCGGGGGAGTGGGAGGGAGCAATCGCACGAGTGGAACAATGACACAAGAGAGTCTACGTCGTACACTTACGTACTTGCGGCCGCTCTTCGTATGCGTGATTTTACTGCATCGGCCACTACATCATTGTCCACTCAATATACAGGGCAAGGCAGAAACTCTGTCCACCTGAAATATTTCCATTGCCATTAGACGTAGAAAATAATGTCTCAAAATTCACATCTAGATCTACACCCTGCCCCCTCTCTCCCATACAAATACGATTGTGATACCACAATCGGCCAGTGGAGCTTTTCGAAACAACATCCAAAATACGTATATAATACATCCAATATATAATATTAAGTAGGGTATAAAGGATAAAACGAGCAACAATATAAATACTCGTAAGAAAATTATTTAAAAAACGAAAATGTTTGCAGAAGCAAGAAGATGATATATGAATATAGACGACAGCGGATATACTCGTTCTTAAGAAGAAATTGCATGTAGGCGCAGTTTCCTTCATTTAAAAGCGATCGTAGAACCTCATTTTATGTTGAAACAAAGCAAACTAAACGTTTTTATTGAAACATAAAATCATGCATCGATTCTATTATCTCATTCCTAAGAAATTTGTTGTAAAGTTTAAATGCATATCTCACAGCGATTCGTACAGCTCGTTTCACGCAAGTTAATCACATTTAGATTAAAATGTTTTAATAAGTCGAAGCCGCTGTACCGTGCGAAGGCGGTATAGTAATTTTACGCGCCTACGTTTGGCGGTTGTGGATCGCCATCTATCGTTTAAACCACGCAACAAAAAGAAGTGTACCACGAAGGAGAAGGACCTGCGTTTAGCATACTATATTCCCCTCGAATGGCATGAATTCATGCCACCGGGTGTACATAGATAAGCAGCACGTCATCGTTTAAAATAATCGAACCAGCCACGAACAGGGAAACCTGCTCCGTTGAACCAATGGAAAGACGCATTTTCCCATCGCAAAGAAACTATCGGTTACGTTTATGAATGTTAAACTCACCTGAGCTAATCGTGAGTCCGCCGTTTGACGAGCCACAACATTTCAACGAATTCATGTAACCTCACTTCGGTAACTATATTCTCGAACCGTCACCACTGGGAATCTTTAGTATCGATGCATTGATCGAGATCGAGCTTCGATGTACACTATCTTGCTATTCTCGCACTCGCGTATTCGAAGGGAAAGAGAAAGACAGACAGCAAACAAAGAGAAAAAAAAACTTTGGAAAAACTTTCGTTCAAGATTTCTAAATAATTCACGAAAAGAACATGAACGTGATTTACGTAATGATTAATTTAACGAATAATGTGGTGTTGTGGAAATAAAGAACGTTTAAGTCGGTACGTACTGATGTTGAACTCAACTCGATACGCGCAAATCTTCAACAAGTCGAGAGGAAGAGTAGAACTGTAGGATATTGGGAGGGGGAAAGAGAAAAAGAGAGGGAAAGATGGAGCGAAGAATCTGTAAAAAGGATACAATCTCTTAATAGTAAGCGACACAAGTTTAGCGCTGCCTGCGAATACCGTGTAAACTAAAACTCTAGTCCTATAGTACAAATTCTATTTAAAATGTTTTCTATTACTTATACACCTACATATATTTCTTCTTGCATCAGTCAATGAACCCTTTTATTCTCGCTAAGAAAATATTGAGGGTCTTAAGTAAAACGCTGGTTAGTTTACAAGTTACGATTTTTGTTCGACACCTCTCGAATAATAATATACGTTTCCAGTTACCTTTTAAAATGTTGTTCGATTTGAATTTCGCTCTTATTTAATCGTGATTATCATACGATCTTAAAGCTACGTTCACGCAATAGCATAACAAGGTCTTCGATAACTGTATAGTTTCGGAATAAATTATTGATTCGAACGAGATTATTTTCTTTTCGTTAAAAGTACATTATTATAAAAAAACATTCGTTTAACTAACTAAATAAATAAATAAATGATCCTTAAAAGCTTTACTCATGGAGTTACTACATTATTTGAAAGAATTGTGATTTAAAAATTTTTAATTTTTAAATTTATATCAAATATTATAATAATTATTTTTAAATCTTGTTCGTTAATAATCATTTAAAATGTTATTTTGAGAATATGATTAAATTCATAATAATTTATGCATTTTTTCGTAACTGACAGTTATATTATCAGTTAAAGGCTTTCGCGTTAGACGTAAGTACCTACTTACGTATACGTAGAAGAATGTACATTGTAAGGGAAAACAACTGTAAAGAAGTCTTGTAAAAACAGTTACGAAAATGTATTCGACAAAAACGCCCTCCTTAAGAATCGACGAGGCTGATCTTAAGTGCAAGAATGGTTGTGGATTTTATGGAAATGTCGAGTGGGAAGGTTATTGCAGCAAATGTCATCGAGAGTATTTACAAAAACAAAGATCGCAAATAGGTTCCAATGTTTATGAAGAGAGGTACAATGTTTATGTTTATTTATTAATAAAGTTCCAACGACTGATTAAAACTGTTCGAAATTTAAAAATGTTCAATTTTTTGCATTATGCGTAATTTTTTTAAAGAAAAAGGTTATTTAAACACTTTTTACACTTATCTTTCAATACGTTTCTTATTAAATATTATTAATATTATTATTATTATTATTATTGTTAACAATAGCGTTACAATTAACATTTCAGCAATACTTCGAATAAGAGCACAATTAATGCTCAACAGAAATATGAAGAGAAGAAAGTACAACAAGAGAGAAAATATAAATTATTAAATATATCTTTTCGCAAACCAGCTGTAAAAGGTATAATTTAATTTAATTTAATTTATTCTATTTGTGTTTATGTCTTATAGTTTATAGTCTTGGATAATTATTTATACGTTCAAAGAGGAGTAAAGAGGAGTGTATTATATTTACATTGTATAATTAAAAATTATTATTATTAAATATTATTTTTATGCGTAAAGCACAAGGATATCAAGAATTACTTTACGAACTAACAAAAGATAACCCAGACCTGGAAAAAGTAAAGACAGAAAATCGTGAAGTAATAGCTATGATTGCTAAGACACCGGTGGAAAGAGATGTCAGAAAATGTATACATTCTTTCATAATTGATATACTTCAAAACAAGGATGTAAAAAGGATAGAGGACCTTTCAGAAATTACACAGACTTTTTATCAAGTGTTTGCTAAACGTTTAGAAAATAGTACCAAATATGCAGGTATTGTGAAAAAAAAAAAAATACTATAAATTAAAATAATTTACCAGAAAATTACTTATGAAACGAGAATATTAACTATATTAACACGATTTCAGACATATCATCAGAAATTAAAGAAAAATTGTTGGATTATGTAGAAAGATATGCATTAACTTTACTCTACAGAATTCTCTTTTGTCCTCCCTTTACAAACGACGAAGAAAAGGATTTGGCGATACAGAACAGGTTAATTTTATTTAGAAATGAAAGCAATACCAGAAAATAAATTCCGTATTTCAAATAAAGTAAAATGTTTTTATAGAATCCGCCAGTTGAATTGGGTTAGCGGAAAAAATTTAGAGTGTCGGATACACGAAACTAGTTCTGAAGTTAGAGAACTCGTCTATACTTCCATAACAGGTGCGTGCATAAAATATTCAGTATTTGAATTAAAATTTTGTATAATTGTTCCAATTAATTACAGATTTACTGAACATGGATTCTGCAAAGGCTCCTCAAGAAAAACTTTCTTGCGTTATTTATTGTTGCCGAAATATATTTTTAATGTTGCAACAGTCTGTTGGTGGGCCCGCATCGGCGGACGAATTTCTCCCTGCTTTAATTTTCATTGTTTTAAAAGCCAATCCTGCCCGTCTTAAAAGCAACATTAATTTCATCACTAGATTCTGCAACGCGAGCAGATTAATGACAGGAGAAGGCGGATATTACTTCACGAATCTGGTAAATTTTACAGCAATATTCGTCACAAATGTTGTTCTCATGTTTTAATAATACAAATATAAACTGAAGTAAATAACATTTTTTAGTGTTGCGCTGTATCTTTCATTGAAAATTTAACAGCAGAATCATTGAACATGGATGAAACAGATTTCAATGCCTACATGTCCGGAGAACGAGTACCTGCTAATACTTGGGAATCTGCTTTAATGATATGTGAAGTACATATTGAATTTTTTTCAATCGAATTATTTTCAATTCATTAAAATATCTATCTTTCGCTTAATACACGTTAATTGTTTATTCAGAGTTTGCATTTAATGTGCGAGGATATAACGCTTCTTGACGAAATGAAAGCAAAAACTGCAGAAATAATGGATATAACATTGAATTTGAAAGAGAAAATGTTACTATTTCAAGAGGAACTCGAATCGGAAGTAAATACAGTTTTGGAAAGAACTCCGTTGTTGATCACGCACAGTCAAAGATTGCCTACCAATTTGGATTGCGAAGATATCGAAAGCTACCAATTACCACCGCCGATAATTCCTCAAGTAAATCATTTATTTAAAATTAATGATTTTACGGTAAACAGTTAATTTTAACTATTAATTTCAGGTTTGTTCTACCGCAATTAGTAATTCTACGCAACAAAACGACGTAAGAACAACTTTAATAGAAGATTGTGTTACGCCGTCGCCCACGTTTGATTTTCCCTCTTTCGTGGTGGATGACAACAGCTTCGATGCGAGCAAAGCAGAGGATGAAACTAGTCTCATAAGTTTAGACACGCAATGCGACTTTGACAGCCAAAAGGAAAAGTTTAAAAACGATTTATCAGTATCTACTCGCTTGAATGCATCGTCTACCGCTGAATCGGAAAAGGAGGATTATCATGGATTTACTGTCCAGGGATCAAGTATACCTACGATTCCTTGTAATACAGGAGATTTATCTCTTAATTCTACAGAAATGGATTCTGAGAATTATCCAAGCTATTTTCATAATGTATAGAAACATTTTATTTAAATCAAATAAGGACTTGAAAATTGTTATTTAATCTTTATAAACAGATCGTACACTTTTGTAAAAGGAACATTCAATTCTGGCACAAGTCACTAAAAATTATGATTTTGTACGTTCTAACAAAATTTCAGCAAGTTGTATAATCTCTTTTGAAAATTTTCAATCTAGTTATTCCTTTAAACGCGCATATAAATTACAACATAAATTATAATAAAATTAGTAATTTGTTGATTATCAACATTTGATGAAACTATAATAGGTGTAGAATTAAATTTAATAAAACTATTTATTAAACTTATTTAAATTAGAAAATAAAATCCTATTTAGCAACCAGGAGTTAAAATTATGTAACTTATTAAAAAATAATTGCAAATAAATACTTTTTACAAAAGTTATACTCCGACAGCTTTTATAAATATACGTTTTATTCTATATATTACATATTCAAATTGACTAAGAAATCAATTTTTTCCAATACAAATGTAGAGGAAGTAAATTGTCTCTTGTTTGTAAACGCGTATCAAAAATATTAAAGTCTACTCTTCTCAATTTTTTCAAATACCTTTCCAGACAAACTATGGGTAAAAATATCAAACCCACATTTTTTTCCACTTTACTTTTTAGAGAAATTGCCTATAAACAACAAAAGTGTTTGAATTAAAGTACAAGAAACGAAATATAATTTTCCCCCGCTTAATTAATTATTTAGTTCCATTACAATTTCGTCGTAAAGAAAATATTTACCGCATCTAAATGCAGTTTCCCATAAGACGCAACGTCGTATATCACGTTTTGGAAATCCTTACTCGGTTGACCTTGAAATACGGCTTCCGTAGAAACACCGTATTTCATTAAAATATCTTCTGGCAACATATTTACTCTATTTCTAGCATTATAAGGAATCGATCGAATTAAGGTAATGATTCCTTGCGCTTTGCCCATATGACTCGCAGCATGATCTGCATTAATGTTTTTTATACCGTGTGCTTCTAATAATAAATAATAAATGGAAGAAGTACTGTACTCTGCATATTTTTCTATCGTGCTAATATCGTAAAATGGACTGCCACAGAGCCTTTCTAAACGAACATCAATTAGACGTTTGAAATAATGTTTGGAAAGGGAATGCTTCTGCAGAATCTATAAATAATCTCGTTACAAACTAATTTTAGTCATCATCCATACCGATAACATAATTTTAGTAATTTGGAAACCTAAAATGAAAATTTTACCCTATGTAATTCCAAAATGACAGGACTTCTTTGAGGAGTTCCCTTGTATGCATTATTTAATGCATCCGTCCAGAATTGTAGTCTCATTTTTCCTATATTACGATCATGTACTTGATCTTGTACTTGAGCCACTTCTATGTTAAATGCACGAATTGCAAACGCAGATTGTCTAGCATTTTGTTGCAGTAATAATGAACACAAAAAATTTTCATAATCATGTTTTCTAAAAAAGATAAACAACGATATGATTTACAATTAAAGTGTATTCTACAATTTGTATGTTTCGTTGTATAACGATGAAAGAAATAATCTATTTTATAAGTAGAGAGAATTAGTATACCTAACTAATTCAAAACAATATTCAGCCGGCGTTTGTTTTGCATGTACACTTGCATACCTTGAAACATATGATAATACATTTCGTTCAATATAGAGTAAACTTCGGCCCATACCTAATTTCTTTGTATAGCCGTGTAAACGTAATCAGTAAGTACGTGTACTGACAATCTAGGGTATTTTTCTAGCTTTGGAAAATTGCACTGAGCAGTTGATACAGTATTGCAATGTACCTGCATACTGATCTTTATATAGAGATCAATGTTTCAAGTTGAAACTTTCAACGTCACTCGTTAACGAGTACATACGACGAATATCTCTCGAATATTGTTCTCGCTCAGTGATGCCAGAAAAGCACCGTCGGGTGCACACTCCACATGCCAGATACGCGTACATACGTGAGCTCGTGGAGTTTCGAAAAGACGACAAAGGCAAACTGACGCATGCCCTCTTTCTCGATTCTCCGAAGCTGCCCGAAGTAATTTCGGACCGCTTCGTGGAAGTCGAGAGAGAAAGGCTCACATTTGCCTTCTCGCTCCCACACAACAGAAATCCGATCTCCCGTCAACGGCATACGATTTGGATTCTCGACTGCCCAGGCATTTTTACTTTCCGACCTATGTACTTAGGCGCACATAAGCAAAGTACCCATAGTGAAAAAAAAATTTTGTAAAATTTATTTTACGGAAATACACGTTTTAAGACCTCCTGATCATATTTTAATTATTGAAAAAAAAGAAATTTTTTTTTATTCCCATGTATGAGCACACATATGTATATTATTAATACGATTTTTGAAAATAAAAAAAGTAAAACTTATCTGATTGAAATTTTTTGTAGAAGTTGAGCTGATGAATACATAGAAAAAAGTATTAGACAACATTTAATTTTGATTTCGATTAAAAATCAAATTTATATTGTTTTAAATTCGCAGCCATTAGCTCGGTGTTACCCATAATGAAGAAGTTGTTCTTCAAAGGTAACACCGATTACCAGGTCTCACCACGAGGAGGTTGCTGCGAGTGGAGACCCAAAGTGAGATCGATGGAACAAAGTTCGATCGACCTTCCTTTTTACACACTAGATTACGCAAAAAAAAAGATGCCAAGTAATTACTGTTCTAAAACAAAGGAGGAAGGTAAATTGTGGGAGACGCGACACGACGAAACGCGACACAATACTGCACAGTGCAGTAGGAACATGAGGTGCGACACGTACCGAATAGCGGGTCAAAAGGGGCAGCTCGTTACCTCTTAGCAAGTCCAATTGAAGGGGAGGAGAATCGACGCACCAGACACGGGTTCCCCATTTCTCCAACGCGTCCTGCTGGGAGCCCGTAGGACCCAACCCGGGACGTCTTACACAGGAGAGAGATCCTGAGTCGGGGCTACCGCAGACAGGAACAGGTCCCCTCTACGGCCGATGACTCTTTCCCTAGAATTGTCTCACCAGAGGACGGCAACCGACCCTTCGAACCATCTAAACGGCCGATCACTTGCTTTCTACATTAAAGCAGCGGTGACCGGAGAAACGAGACTGGAAAAGAAGCTATTAATGAATTCATTACTTGGCAATCTACGCAGTAAATAAAATAATATACAATGTAAATTGAAAATTAACGTCGTAGGTGGAATTAATGAGATTAAGGAATTGAAATGAACATAGGAATGAATAAGAAAGGAAAAAGAAATATTCGACGTTAATTTTTACACTCGCGCCGCGCCTTAAATTTAATGCCCTTACGTGCAGATGAATCCGAAGTCCTCTATCTAAAAATTGACCTGAATAAAAACTAAAATAAAAATTAGTAGTTAAACAAACAAATTAATTAATAATAAATAATAAATATAAGGACAAAGAAACAAATATACAATCAAGAAGAGAATCATTTGGAAAATAACAACCCCACGATGTTGAAAATGAGGAAAATGAGGAAAATGAGGAAAAATAACAACCCAACGATGAAGAAACCAAGAACAGAATAATTTAAAAAATATCGACCCAACGATGTAAAAAAACGATGTAAAAAAGCTGAAATAAAAATAATTGATTCATTAACGAGACGAACAACCCAAATAGAGTACATCACCTATATATATATATAAACAAAAAAGACAATGTTGGGATTAGTTGTATTAATATAATTACATGTATACCAAACGGTGATCCTTCCTGGTCAGCATCGCAGAATCAGACAATCTGAAACAGAAATTACGCGTGACAGTACCCCTGGCGGTTACAGGAGTACTGAAAAGAGTTGCCCAGCTGTGTCCACTTTTATGCAGTCAAGCCAAAGTATCAACGAGCCAATCAGCAGCCAGTCCGCTGGGGGCGACACTCCGATAGGGCGACACTTGCTTCACCTAAGTTGATAAGAGACCCCCCTGTGGCCCTCGCGCGGGAGTTATCTCCCAACCACCAAGCAAGACGGACCGTATCGAGATGAAGAATTTAATCGAAGATTTACATTCGATCAAAATCGAAGATGGCGGCCAAGAAGATGTTTCACGAGCAGCGGCCAAGGGACAAAACCGGTCTTTTTAAAGACCAAGAAAATCTCATTTGTGGGAACAACTTATGCAATGAACTGAACAACTTTTATATTTAACAACTCAGAGACTTTTTACATCTCTGTTTTGGATCAACTTTTATATTTAACAACTCAGAGACTTTTTACATCTCTGTTTTGGAACAACTTGTGTAATAAAACTGAACATGGTATATTTGCCTATATAGGCGAAAAATATACAAATACAAATTGAATTTATTGAATTGATATTAAGTAAACATTCTTTGCTATAAGATCAAAAAATTATTATTTGAAATAGTAGAACAATTAGAAAATAAATCGTTTGAAAATAATTTCGAAAGTCTTACTTGATAAACTATATTCAAACGATTTATTTCCAAAGTATTGTTTTATGTCAAACATGATCAGGGGGTCTTGAAACGTGTATTTACGTGTCAATTTTTCATTCATTATGGGCTTTGGTTATATATTTGTGTCTATATAACTTGAATTTAAATTCAAATGGTAATGAAAAATCAATGACGCATGTTTGTACATTATTTTTTAATCCTGGACTGAATAACCACAACGTGTTTAAATGATTGAATAATTTGCCGTCTGTGCACTCAGCTTTTACTAAAGGTTAGAAATGATAAATATATGCAGCATGAGAATGTACTCGTTTCTTATTGAATTTACAAATTATTGTAATGAATAATGACAATAATTTTCGATAATAAGTAGTAATGATGCATAGAAAAAGGAAAAATGACGATTAAATTTATATAAATTAGGTTCTATACATTGTGTTCATGGTTTTTACGCCGAGAATAGTCTGGCTATTAGATTCGAAAGTACATATCTTCGTCTGCACTAAAATATTCTGTATCATTATCGTCTGTATTTCGGTCGGACTTTGCTTTTTTCTTTGGACTTTGGTCTTTGTTTCTTACGGAGATTGATTTCATTTTGAAGATATGATGCAAACAAAGGCGTTACTGTCGATAAAAGTGTAAAAAACACCCTCCATAGGCTTGGAGAATTTTCGAGGATTGTATTTATATAACCTTCCATGTCGTACTGTGTTTTAAAATTATTAGCTATATTGTACAATAGAGTACCATTGAATAAATTGGCCGTTTCAATCTGTGGATAAGGGTAGCCTAATAATGCATTCAAATTCATACTGTGTCTCAAACAATTTTCAAACACCGCAAATGCATGAACAATAGATCTATTAAATTTTTTTGGATTTGTATACAATTTTCGATTCATCTCGAAATGGGAAATAAGAAATGGTGCTGCCATTAAACAATCATCAGGATCAACATTTTTACAAGCTTCATAAAGTGTACCAACATGTATTGAATAATGTGGTTTACACGCACTCGTTTTTCTTATCTGCTTTATATTTTGAATTTTTGTACCATATTTCTTTTGAAAATTATGTATAATTCTATGTTTCCCAATTATTGTATCGATTATAATTGAATAATAAACAGACAAATATAGAATACACCAAACATTTATCTGATTTGTATAACTGATCCTGTTTTATCCAATACCGAGCACATGCAATATGCAACATCCATTCTGGTGGTAGTCCGTATATGTATACATTCTATGTTTCTAATCTCTAATGTATCATTTAAAATTTCTCTTCGAATCCTTAATGGTACTTCTCTAAGATTAGATAGGGACAGTAATGGGGAAGAAAATTTAGTGTCAGTGCCTTCTAGTTCGTAACATTTCAGCTTTTTATTACAGTCTCTCATCATGTATTTCATGAAACCTCTCCTTCTATTCATTCCTGATTACAGAAATGCATATATAACTCTAATAATTTTTAAACTTATTACATTGCTCAATGGATAGGAATAATCCTCTATTTGTACAGGACAAATATATAAACGTCGAACCAACAAGTCCATAAAATATGCAGGATAATTGCCCATAAGATATTCATCTACAAACAAATTAGGTACATCAGCTAGTGCATTATTGGTAGCAGATTCTGACCCCTTTAAGCATGTCTAATATTTCAACTTCGTTTTCTTCCTCTTCTTCTTTTTCTTCGGGTGATTCAAAGTCTCCATTTTTATCAGTTTCTTCCATGTACATTAGACTATTAACATCTCCATCAAATTTAAAAATTCTGTTTATGGAATGTGTTGTGGCACGAGCTGCATATTCCTGTAAAAACCCCAATGGAAGTAAGCAAGTATTTCTGTAGATGCATTTGTATAGCCATTTATATTGATTTCTATTATGCTTAATATTTTTTGTCTTACGGTTTTAGGTGATTTACATAGTATTCCAATGACTGCTCTGTCCAAGGTGTAAAATCCGCTCAACCATTGTAAAGTTGCTTCTATACAATACTGTCGATTACTATACCTTTTTCTTGTTATTCGTCGTAACTTTAAATAACGAAAGAAGTTTCTAAATGTACCACGTTTTACATAATCATTGCCTAGTAATATTGCAGCTTATGGCAGTGTAGATTGACTTAGACCTCTATAAGAATTTAATAAGTGTTCAACTTTATAAATTTTACAACGTTTCGTGTAACCATTTCCAGTTGAACTTTTCACCGTGTAATTGTCCAATGTATCAAATGGTATGTACAATGTCCCAAACACATAAAAATCTGAATCATAACTCGATACAGGACAATTCAATATCCTTGCTACAGTAGCTATAGCATTATCAGCTTCGAATAAGCATTGCACATGACGAATATTCTTCTTTCTCGTAACATCTTTGAAAACTTCCTAAATATGTAAAGGAAAAAATTTCATTTTCTGTTGACAGATCGGAGAATAAGATGATGCTGTACGAACCTTTTCTCTAGTTCTAGATGTAACTGTTTGCAGTTTCTTATCCTCGCAACCACAATCGATCAAAACTAATGATACTGCATTGCACTTTATCAAATCGTCAAAAAAATCCGTAACTCGTTGAGCGTAATTATCGTAATCACCGACAAAAACACAATTGCACTTGTACGAATTATATATTTGACAGCTAAATAACTAAATACGTATCACGTAGCTCGAACTATTCCAAATAACGATCTGAACGATTGTTTATGAAAGTTGTTAAACCCGGAATACCCATTTTGAAACCTATTTATTAATTTACACTTTTCTTAATGTTTCATATCACAAACTAAGTTCGTTATGCGTATATCAATATTAGTTATTATGTATTTATACATAGGTTGCATGTAACAGGTACTCAAATTTTGTGTCATTCGTTATTTTATTTGAATCAAAAGTTTGTTAAATATTATACTTTCACTACTTGGATAAATCAAAGAAATACAAGAGCCGTGCATAATGTTTTTGCATTGATCTTTACGATATTACAAACCGGTATAATAAAAAATAAAATTAGATAGTATACTGATCTTGCATAATTAAGTGCATTGACGGGCGACAATACTAACGACGAATTTCCTTCCTATATGTATAGGCAAATATACCATGTTCAGTTTTATTACATAAGTTGTTCTATAACAGAGATGTAAAGTGTCTCTGAGTTGTTAAATATAAAAGTTGTTACAAAACAGTGATGTAAAGTGTCTCTGAATTGTTAAATATAAAAGTTGTTACAAAACAGAGATGTAAAGTGTCTCTGAATTGTTAAATATAAAAGTTGTTACAAAACAGAGATGTAAAGTGTCTCTGAGTTGTTAAATATAAAAGTTGTTACAAAACAGAGATGTAAAGTGTCTCTGAGTTGTTAAATACAAAAGTTGCTACAAAACAGTGATGTAAAGTGTCTCTGAATTGTTAAATATAAAAGTTGTTACAAAACAGAGATGTAAAGTGTCTCTGAGTTGTTAAATATAAAAGTTGTTCAGTTCATTGCATAAGTTGTTCCCACAAATGAGATTTTCTTGGTCTTTAAAAAGACCGGTTTTGTCCCTTGGCCGCTGCTCGTGAAACATCTTCTTGGCCGCCATCTTCGATTTTGATCGAATGTAAATCTTCGATTAAATTCTTCATCTCGATACGGTCCGTCTTGCTTGGTGGTTGGGAGATAACTCCCGCGCGAGGGCCACAGGGGGGTCTCTTATCAACTTAGGTGAAGCAAGTGTCGCCCTATCGGAGTGTCGCCCCCATCGGACTGGCTGCTGATTGGCTCGTTGATACTTTGGCTTGACTGCATAAAAGTGGACACAGCTGGGCAACTCTTTTCAGTACTCCTGTAACCGCCAGGAGTACTGTCACGCGTAATTTCTGTTTCAGATTGTCTGATTCTGCGATGCTGACCAGGAAGGATCACCGTTTGGTATACATGTAATTATATTAATACAACTAATCCCAACATTGTCTTTTTTGTTTATATATATATATAGGTGATGTACTCTATTTGGGTTGTTCGTCTCGTTAATGAATCAATTATTTTTATTTCAGCTTTTTTACATCGTTGGGTCGATATTTTTTAAATTATTCTGTTCTTGGTTTCTTCATCGTTGGGTTGTTATTTTTCCTCATTTTCCTCATTTTCCTCATTTTCAACATCGTGGGGTTGTTATTTTCCAAATGATTCTCTTCTTGATTGTATATTTGTTTCTTTGTCCTTATATTTATTATTTATTATTAATTAATTTGTTTGTTTAACTACTAATTTTTATTTTAGTTTTTATTCAGGTCAATTTTTAGATAGAGGACTTCGGATTCATCTGCACGTAAGGGCATTAAATTTAAGGCGCGGCGCGAGTGTAAAAATTAACGTCGAATATTTCTTTTTCCTTTCTTATTCATTCCTATGTTCATTTCAATTCCTTAATCTCATTAATTCCACCTACGACGTTAATTTTCAATTTACATTGTATATTATTTTATTTACTGCGTAGATTGCCAAGTAATGAATTCATTAATAGCTTCTTTTCCAGTCTCGTTTCTCCGGTCACCGCTGCTTTAATGTAGAAAGCAAGTGATCGGCCGTTTAGATGGTTCGAAGGGTCGGTTGCCGTCCTCTGGTGAGACAATTCTAGGGAAAGAGTCATCGGCCGTAGAGGGGACCTGTTCCTGTCTGCGGTAGCCCCGACTCAGGATCTCTCTCCTGTGTAAGACGTCCCGGGTTGGGTCCTACGGGCTCCCAGCAGGACGCGTTGGAGAAATGGGGAACCCGTGTCTGGTGCGTCGATTCTCCTCCCCTTCAATTGGACTTGCTAAGAGGTAACGAGCTGCCCCTTTTGACCCGCTATTCGGTACGTGTCGCACCTCATGTTCCTACTGCACTGTGCAGTATTGTGTCGCGTTTCGTCGTGTCGCGTCTCCCACAATTTACCTTCCTCCTTTGTTTTAGAACAGTAATTACTTGGCATCTTTTTTTTTGCGTAATCTAGTGTGTAAAAAGGAAGGTCGATCGAACTTTGTTCCATCGATCTCACTTTGGGTCTCCACTCGCAGCAACCTCCTCGTGGTGAGACCTGGTAATCGGTGTTACCTTTGAAGAACAACTTCTTCATTATGGGTAACACCGAGCTAATGGCTGCGAATTTAAAACAATATAAATTTGATTTTTAATCGAAATCAAAATTAAATGTTGTCTAATACTTTTTTCTATGTATTCATCAGCTCAACTTCTACAAAAAATTTCAATCAGATAAGTTTTACTTTTTTTATTTTCAAAAATCGTATTAATAATATACATATGTATGTGTGCTCATACATGGGAATAAAAAAAAATTTCTTTTTTTTCAATAATTAAAATATGATCAGGAGGTCTTAAAACGTGTATTTCCGTAAAATAAATTTTACAAAATTTTTTTTTCACTATGGGTACTTTGCTTATGTGCGCCTAAGTACATAGGTCGGAAAGTAAAAATGCCTGGGCAGTCGAGAATCCAAATCGTATGCCGTTGACGGGAGATCGGATTTCAGTTGTGTGGGAGCGAGAAGGCAAATGTGAGCCTTTCTCTTTCGACTTCCACGAAGCGGTCCGAAATTACTTCGGGCAGCTTCGGAGAATCGAGAAAGAGGGCATGCGTCAGTTTGCCTTTGTCGTCTTTTCGAAACTCCACGAGCTCACGTATGTACGCGTATCTGGCATGTGGAGTGTGCACCCGACGGTGCTTTTCTGGCATCACTGTTCTCGCTTATTGTTAGTTATTTTATACGGTAGTAATAAATCGTGATTGTTATTATTAAGTTTGTTTCGAATTAAGATTAGACATTGAAAGAAATCGTAATTATTTCCGAAACAATTGAAATTAAATCACTATCGCAATTTTTATTTTTCAACCGTTACTCTGCAACCATTCCAACAGTACGCAATTTATACTTTTAAAAAACTACTTCTCTTTGCACTACTCCTTGTTCCTTTATATTTTAGATAGAAATACTTATAAAATGTGTTTAGTATTAATGTTTGTGCAATGTGTAGGTATTAAAATTATAATATTTTGAATGCTATTTATCTTTACCCTTCCTTACTTTTCCATTAATTTCTTATAACATTATAAATGGTCACAACAGCGGTCTGTAATGATCAGTTATTAATTAAATATATGTGTATTCGAACGACAAATAAATGTAATTCTTTTCGAAAATTAAGCATCCCATGGAATCTACCTGCCTGACCCAATTTACGAGACACCCTGTATCTGTACTGCATACGTACGGCTACGTGGCAAGAAGGACTTGTTCATACATGATAGCTTCAGATTTTTTTAAATGATTAAGTTTATTGTAATATAGTTTTTGCTATTCTTGTAATACATTCGAAAAGTTATTTTCTGAAGTTTAGTTTAGTTCGTATACCTATTGCATGCATTTTTATTTAAGGTAACTAATATTTTAATGTTTGCCGACTTCTGTCGCTACAATATTTCAACAGACACATATAATAATTTTACGAGAATCATGTAAACACCGAACAGTAATAAGTTTCTATGGTAATTTTCGGGATGTTTAAAATATTTTCTAATATGTTTTTACTTATTTCTGTTGCGCGTGCAAAAATTTCTATTCTTGTCAAAAGTTTTCAATATTTGACTGATTGTAACTACATTTACGAATTGAAAGGTCATTCGCTGCTCTTATATTCACATACATGTATATGCCCAGTATGTAACGTATTAAATGTTTCGTGTAATTACACTTGTAAATTTTTATTTTCAGATACAATCATCTTGAGCAAAATGAGAATTGTGCAGTTTAAAAGGAATCGCTTTTTCAATATTATTGTCTACAGTATACTTGCTCTTTTTATCTTATATGCTATCTTCGATTTTTTCGTCGATAAACCAATTAATTTAAGAGAATATTGGTCAGAGAGCCTAAAAAGTAAAAAGGTAAATGAAATGTTTGATTTTTTTAGATAATGTTAACCTACATTGCCTTCAAAATTTATATATTATTTTTCCACATTTTATTTAGAAAGTTTATGTTAATTTTAATATTGTCTTTTAGCTTCCAGTTCTAGCAAAGGATCTTGGAAACTTTGATCCACAAAATGTACCTGTTAGAAGTGGTTTTGGAGAGGGGGGTAAACGTCATATTTTAAGAGACGACCAACAAAATGATGTTCAACAGTCAGAGTCTGAATATGGTATGAACATGGTATGTTCCGATGAAATTTCATTGGACAGATCGATTCCGGATACAAGAATGCCAGAGTAAGTTTCTACTAATGTCATCCTTTTTTGTTTTTTTTTAGCAAACTTGAAATTTTACAATAGTTTATAAAAATATTGAGCTAATAAAAGATCTGTTTAATTATCAGATGTAAACATTGGAATTATTCAGAGGTACTTCCTAAAACCAGTGTAATCATAGTATTTCACAACGAAGGCTGGTCTGTATTAATGAGAACTGTACACAGCGTGATGAATCGTACTCCCCCTCAATTTCTAGAGGAAATTTTATTAGTAGATGACTTCTCCGATAAAGGTAAATGAAATATATTTTTATTTATAAGAGAAATTTTTTATAATTTGTTATATAATTAAAAAATAGATATCAAACGATACAGAAGAGAAAAGACTGATTATTCTCAAAATTAATACGTGTTTGTACAGATAATTTGAAAGGTGATTTAGAATCCTACATAGAACAATGGGAAGGCAAAGTTAAATTGATAAGAAATTATGAAAGACAAGGTTTGATAAGAACACGATCACGTGGTGCGCGCGAGGCTAAGGGCGAAGTTATAGTATTTTTGGATGCTCACTGTGAAGTCAATGTTAACTGGTTACCCCCTCTTTTAGCTCCAATAGCTGTTGATAGGTAATTATATTCTTAATATTCTTTCGAAATTATTTAGTTTCAACTATATATATCTTATACAGTAAAATTTTGATTTGGTAAACTAGTTGGAGTTTAGAAAGAGTTTATCAAATTCGAATGTCCGTAATACACTATGCGCCAAAAGTAAGGGATCGTTCATTTTGGTGCTTAGTGTATAGTGTATAACAGGGAAAATGTCACTAAACGTTCTATGTTTTTAGAACTGTAATGACAGTGCCCATAATAGATGGTATTGACCATAAAACTTTCGAATATCGGCCCGTGTACCAAGAAGGACACTTATATCGAGGTATTTTCGAATGGGGAATGTTATATAAGGAAAATGAGCTCCCTGCGCGAGAACAAAAAACCCGACCTTATAACAGCATGCCGTACAAGTAATTTCTGTTAAAACAGATATCCTTAGACAGTTAGTACAAAATTATTTGGCATGTACATATTAGGTAACACTTAATTTAGGTCCCCTACTCACGCTGGTGGTTTATTTGCAATAAATCGTGAATACTTTTTGTCGCTGGGTGGATACGATGACGGATTGCTCGTTTGGGGTGGAGAGAACTTTGAATTGTCATTTAAAATATGGCAGTGTGGAGGAAGTATTCTCTGGGTACCGTGTTCGCACGTTGGTCATGTATATAGAGGATTTATGCCTTATACGTTCGGTAAATTGGCTCAAAAAAAGAAAGGACCACTAATAACCATGGTAAGTAAAACAATTCTATATCCTTATAGTAAACATACGTATTTTATAGAATGTGTGCATTCTTTTCATGTCACAGAATAACTAATAAAAAAGATCGTGTTAAATAATAATTTATCGCATAGTTGTATGGATCATAAATTTGTTTTTAGAACTACAAGAGAGTTATTGAAACTTGGTTCGATGACAAATACAAAGAATTCTTTTATACAAGAGAACCTTTGGCTCAACTCCTCGACCATGGCGATATAACTGAACAATTACTGTTTAAAAAACGAAAGAAATGTAAAAGTTTTCAGTGGTATATGGAAAATGTGGCTTACGATGTTTTTGATAAATTTCCAGAATTGCCGCCAAATCTTCATTGGGGAGAGGTAACAGTTGAAATGCCTACATATAATATTTTACTTGAATTTAATTACAAACTTTTCTTTTTCTTTTTCTTTTCTTTCATTCGAATTTTTCAATTTTAGTTACGAAATGTGGCGACAGGGAGGTGTTTGGATACAATGGGCAATTCGCCTCCCAGTTTAATGGCTACATCTCACTGCCATGGGTTTGGTAACAATCAGGTAAGCTTAATTTACCTTCAAGTTTACTATATTTGTATATAAATAGTGATTTATATAACGATATCGTTCAGTTGATCAGATTAAACACGAAAGGTCAATTAGGAATAGGAGAACGATGTGTGTCGGCCGACGGACAAGGAGTAAAATACGTATTTTGTCGATTAGGAACAGTAGATGGTCCGTGGCAGTACGACGAAGTAAGAACCAATGAATACATTTTACATTATAAAATAAAAAGTTCGTTTTGAAAAGAATTAAAAATTTTGATTAATCTTACAGAAAACGAAAACGCTTTTGCACAGAGTACATAAAAAATGTATAGCACTTCATCCTCAGACTCAACAATTATCTCTAATGCCATGTGATGTCAATAATACGTATCAGCAATGGTCTTTCCATAAAATTCGTCCACGGTGGTGAAGAAATGTGAGTATCAGAGTTATTCGCATATGAAGCATATTTCACGCCAAATTAAGTATCTAACGAACTCTGGTTAAGACGCGTCATTTTTACGGTTTCCTCGATAAAAAAAAGAAAATCGAATATTTGAACAGAATCAGAAAATCGCGGTACAGGTCATCTTAAAAATGTTATAGGCTATGAACAATCGCAGAATACTGGTGCTGTATAATTTTAACACTATTGGAGTAAGATTTACGACTGTATTTATGATGGAGATTATTTAATCGTTGAGATTATTCCAAGTAATATTTGTGTTTATACACAAAGCGTTTAAATGCAATATATAATGTCAATAACTTACGATCTTCAATGAAAATAACAAATTTTCTATATCGAGATACGATTATATTTGGAATCATTTTACATGTTTCCTCTGTGATGTCGAATAAACTTTCTACATTGTAGTTCGTCTTATGTCACTGTAAATTAAGTTTTGCTTTCTTTAAATCGGTTCTTCGCGAAATTGAATAAAATTATTAAAGTCATCTATTTCATGATCAAGTATGCATATTACATTCGAAACAAAAAAAAAAAGAGAAAAAAAAGAAAGACTGTTATCTTATAAGAATTATTTTGAATGTACATAGACCATTTTGGAGTACATTTTTCTTGCATCATCATGAGAACATGTGCTTCCATTTTTTACTGTTTCCTATTAAAAAAGTATGTTGACGGTGTAGTTTTGTAATTTTTTTAAATTATTCAACGCATACATTCAGACAAGAAGTTACTTAGCATAATGTAAAGAAAACGTAATAAATGTTTTTTAAAGATAATGTATTAATAAAATGGCACAAATATAACGATTTGTCATAATTTTCTGTTTTCTAAAACATTGTATCTTATGTTGCTTCGCACGTTCACAGCCTGAAATTCTTTCATATTCTTAAACATATGTATTATTATTGCCTTACAGCCGTTGTTAACGTTACTTATTATGGAAAAACAATTTTTTAGTATTCTACTTGCTAATTCTTATTTCTTAAATTGCCTAATAAGTGCTTGGCAGTATATAAACGTTAACTCTATCGATGTATAATAATTTATTATTATTAAATTTTTTATTTCTATATATTATTGATTCCGTCTTGAATGATTTCACGTAATTTATACGTTACAGTCAAATCCGATTGTACATACCTAGTTGTAACATTTGTATTTCTCATCTATAAACACGGTCAATCTAAAAGTCTAAGTGACAAAGACAATGGAGTGACCCGAGTTTCTAAAGTAGCTGGTCGTACAGATACCTAGAATAATATACTTTTACATATTTAGATATTTGAAAAATTATTTTTAAAAAGACATTCACCTTATTGCGGTCTCGTATGTTAAACGCTCCATAAACGATAGGATTCATGCAAGAATTTGTGCACGCAAATAGAAAGAGGCCTTTTTGGATTCGTTGATCAACTTTATATGCGGAATGCCGATCAATCCAATACCTAGCAATAACATTCATACTTTTTTTTGTTAACTTTATATATGTCTAGGGTAAATGAACTTCGATAGATCGAACTTCTGCTTACCAAAGGCTCATAATGTAATATGGTGTCCAGCAAATGAAAAATACAGCAACAATAATTACCGTCATCTTTAAAGTTCGTATTTTTGCTCGTGTCAGAAATCCCATGGAGGATCGACGAATTTTATCTAAAATCGATGTAAATGTTTCTAATTTTTCTTCTATACAGAGTGTTAATAAGAATTACTATCTGAAATAATTCGTTATTTGTTCGTTGCATCAAAGAATGTTTTAAATAGAATACATTGTATTTTAGGGGGATCGTCGAATGGATATATGTATAGTTACCCCTCTTAAATACAATAAATTTCATTTGAAACATTTTTTGATAATGTGAATAGTTAATGAAATATTTCAGGTGGTTTTCTCCTTGACTCAACCTGTATAATTATCATACAAATCGATTATGATTAAAAATATTCTACTTAAAACGATACAGTTACAATTAATTGAGATAAATTGATTCAGGCTTATTTTTATATTTTTCAACATACCGTGTTCACTTTTTCTCGTTCTTCTACGTATTTCCAGTAAAATACTTGTGTAAGTGTATATTATCACAAAAAGAGGAACACAATACATCATGACCATTCCAAAGAGGGAATACGTTATTTCGTGAGTATATGTTGGAAAAATGTTAAATGTGACGCACTGTGAATACCAAGTGATATTCGGGTGGGTTTCCAGGTGAAATACTACCATCTAAAAATAATATGCAATACATGTAGGTACAAATAATTTTTGTCGAGTTCCAAGACGAGTGATACTAATTAGTTGATACCTGAGGCATCGAGCATAACATGGATCCTACCCACGCGAAGCATAGCATAATTTTTCCTCTTTTATCGACGTCCCAGAGTTGGAGGGGTCGTATTATGGCATAATATCTAAAGTAGAATATTACGAACCATTATGAAGTAAGTGTGACCTTTGCCTAAATTTTACAGAACACTAAGACAAAATAATTTTCTATTACATTATACAGGATGATTTGTTATTAGTGGTACGACTGAAAAGGACAATGATCCCTAAGTGAATAACTTGTAAAGATTTTACGCGGTTTATTATATAGTATAAAGAAAAATAAGAAGTTAATTAAAAAAATAATGTTAACAATTTATTTATGACATTTCGATGATCTCGTACAATTATTTAGTTTTAATTTGAATAACGATAGAAACCCTTATGGTGCCAGTAGTTAAGCAACACCTTCAAGCTAAAAAGGGATTAGCGTGAAGAAGACGATTTACGCTAGCGTACGTATTATCGCTAGTTACCCTGTTTTACAGTGATTTATCTGGCATCAAAAGGGTTGCAGTAAATTGAAAATTTGATCATTTCCAATAATTATACTGACCTGTCCATACTTATGCATACCAAAATGAAGGATGATAAGTACAAACCAAATACCCTGAAGAAAGCCATTATTCGACACATTGCATCTCCTGCTTTCCAGGATACTGTGATTGCCCAACCAATCTCAAGTGGCATCATTAGAAAAGTAACCTGAATTTAATAATAAATATTTAATAAATAAATAGATAACATGCCTTTACAGCTCGAATTAGGGATATTAAGATTTGATGTGTTAATATAATTTTTTTTTAATCTCAAAGATGGAAAAAAAGACGAAAAAAATTCATTTTTAAAGTGTTACCAATTTTTTAAACATCGAGATATTGAATTTTGTTTTAGTTCAGTTCCTCCTATAGTTTTTAATATATCATGCTAAAAAAATTTGTATATATCGTCAAATGATAAATAACAAAGGAAGCGAAACATTCGTATTGAAAAGTCTCGCGGTTTTTTCATAAAAAAATTCACAAAGTTTGCCTATTTTCCCGTCTACTTTATCAGAATACCCCCCTTAAATTGTGTAGTCCTAAATGGCTGTAAATAATTGTTACATAGGGTTTCGAAAAACCAAAAAGATGACTGTTAATAAAAAAAAAAGATATTGGAGTCATACTTACAAGTAAATCGGCAATCGCAAGGTGCATCAACATTATATGTATTCTTGATTTTGATGCACGTTTACGCCGCATAATTAACACTAACACTGTTGTGTTTCCCACGGCAGATACTATCATCAACGCGCTGTAAATGATGATACTAACAACGTGACCTTCGTTGAAGCGCATATCAATCGGTAGCTCCACATTGTTTGAATTGTTGGTCCTCGAATTGGGTAATTCCGTAGAACAAGGAATTTTTACAGTACTCCCCATAGTGTTCCTTAAAGTTTAAAAAACTTCTTCTTGGCAAATTGACCAGTTCATAAAATATTGGATCATTTCACGTTAAATCGACCATTTCTTGAGCCCGATATAAAAGATTTTGGAAAAAAATAAAATATGATATTGTCCATGTAAAGTTAGAAGAAGAGTCTTCAGTCTTCCTCTTGCTTTGGCAATGCTGATCAATATTGGTAACTTACCTTGCTGACATTTGAATGACTATTGACTGTCTTTTTTCTGTAACTTGAAGTCTAATCAATAGATATTTTAATTAATGTATGATCTTTGTTCGAATTCTTGGAACATTCGTTAGCGAATATCATACTAAACGATCATACCACTTTTTGTTTTTCATCAGATTATAAATTGAACAACTTTCCAACGTCGATTTGTTCATTGAATTATCATTTTACTTGCATTTGTTTATTCTCAATATATTGCTGTTATTCCAGAATTCTGTAAGATATGTGTAATCATTAAATTATCTTCTTCGTATTCTTCGGTAAGGCATCCGTCGTTCTAAATATTCCATCTGCAGATTTCTTCTCTTTGAGTTTTCTTCTTCGGAATATCAATGCTCGAGTGTCAATTGAATTTCTTCATTCTTTGCAAACGTTAGACGCTTCAACATATGTAAATATATATTTTACTGAATGTAAGTAACAAGATTCAAGGTACACCACTTAAATAAAAATTCTGATCATGTTCTATTGTTTGAAACATCGTACGTTCAATAAAATATCAATTATTTCGAATAAGGAACACATTGGCATAAACAATAAATCTTTACTAAAAATTTGTCAGCTGCCAAACAAAAACTACGAATTCCGCGAGTTAACTGAGATTTACAAATGAACATAGACACTTGGTCCAGTAATCTGGGGTCAAGTGTTAAATCGTAACCGATAACTACATCAATGTTTCCATCGTTATTATACTTTCGGAGATTCGTGACAATTACGATGAACTTTTCATAACGGGGAAAAAAGAGAAAAGTTAATTTGCTCGTATATTGAAAATTCTATCTGAGAATTATTAACTTTTGCTATAAAAAAAAAGATCCATAAATAAAAAAAAAATGTCTAAATCCTTGAAACATTTTTTAAGCTCTTACACGTTCATAATCGTGCAAATATTAAAAACGTAAGTATTTATAAAGCATAATTTCTAATAATTGTTATCTTAACGATCATTTTTTGAATAGATACGTCTACAGATAAATAATATAAACCACTTAATTCTTAGCGTGTTTTAAGCTTTTTTTGAATTTACAAAAAATATCTATTCGTGTTAATTTACAACTTGTAACACTTATTAACAATAAAACAAAACAAAACTTAATTTATACATTATTTATTTACTTTGCTATTATAAAAGTAATCAACAAGCACAATATTTATCTGTAAAACAAATCCAGAGAGTATGGATATTTTACAAAAGAAGAACAAGAGAAGTTTTTGTTACATTATATCACATGTATCTAAAAATAGTATATTTAAATATTTTACTAATTTTTGTGTTCTAGATGTAAATAAGAATACCCAGAATGGTGTATTCTCCCTTACATATAAAACAAAAACACTCAAATATTAAGAGTACAGTTTGCGGCTTTCTTTGTTAAACGACACGCATCATTAGGCTCCTATTACGACACAACAGGTGAAATATAACGTTTACCGATGTTATTTTCCAGTACAAACTATGTAGAATTTGCTTCAAAATCTTCCTTGTATCTTTCATAGATTTTAATATAACTTTAGACATGGAACTTTTGAGGATAATTTCAATCCTTAAACTTGTGTCACTGCTATTGAACAGAGCCGCTCTTTCTTGAAGGTATACACGAGCGAGCTATCGTGCTATCCGCATATTTTAATAAATGCGTTATTTCTTAAAATTACAATGAATTCGTGTAAAAGTCCAATCAATATAAAAAAGACTATTCGTTTGCATATGACAGAATTAATGCGACGAAGGATACCGTTTATCCACTGTTTGAAAAAAACTATCTAAATTGTATACAGTCAACGATACTGAACATTATTCGTCCCAATCATCGGTGTCTGGTTGAGAATCGTATTCGCTGGTAATCGAATTTCTGTCCGACGTGGTCGCTTCGTTTGGTTTCGGTGGAGGTGGAATCAAGGTAGCCATCCTCTCCAGAACAGTACCACCTGATCCAGCAATTCCTTTCCTCCTAAGGGCTAGTTTCGCATGCAAGTCGGCCATTAGATCTCCTCCAACGGACGCGGAAGACCAACGATTTCCTTCCTCTTCAGGCATCGTACGTCTTAACTTTGCTCTTCCTACACCACCTGCGTTACGAATTGCTGCCATTAAATTCGAATGATCATCAGGTTTCATTGATTTTCTTTTTTCCTCGCTAGCTTTATTGGTCTCGGAATCTTTTTGAGATTTCAAAACTTCAGACTCGGATAAGAGTGATGATGGTGGTGGTGGTGGTGGTGGTGGTGGTGGTGGTGGAGGTGGAGGTGGAGGTGGAGGTGGTGGTGGTGGTGGTGGTGGAGGCGGTAGTTGTAGCGAAGGTGGAGGTGGAGGTGGTGGTGGTGGTGGCGGTGGAGGTGGCGTTAAGAGCAACGATGAACGACGATCTGTTTCGGAATTCAAAGAAACTGAACTCGAATCTTGAACAAGATTTTTTGAATAATCTGTGTCTGTGAAACCGGGTAGATTTGGCACACTTTTTTCAAGCTTTGAGTCTTTCTCGTTTGCAGCTAATGTAGGGGTTGGAAGATCAAGCCGAATAGTAGGCGTAGTTACTACCGAAGAGGGTGCAATAGGACTTTGAGAATTAAGATCTAAAACAAATTTTTCATCATCTACAATTCCTGGTAAATCAGGAAGTGTTAGTGGTACGTTTATTTGTGGCACCTGCAAAATAAAATATTATAATTATAATTGATTTAAAATCGATTCCCACGTAGATAACATTCTCCTTTACATTTTGCATTTATAAGCAAAAAACAACTTACTTATATCGATAAAGTTTAAACATTTTTTAGCATTTTACCTCGCCTAAAGTTGGTGTATATAGATAATTAGAAGATGATTCCAATTCTGATGTCAACCATGGTTGTATAATTGAATCAGGTGCATCTTCGATTTGTTGTTTTTCATTTGTTTGATGATAAATTTGCTTTTTCGATATTTTGTAAGGATTATCCATACTGTTAATGAGCGCACTAATCGAAGACAAATCAAGTGGAAATGATTCTTCATTGCCATTTGTATACATCTCTTTATTTAATTTAGACCGCACATGATAAATCTGCAATTTCTCTTGCAAGTTATTATTTGCCACGTACTGAACGTCCTTTGTTTTACAACTAGAAGATAAGTATACTTCAGGTACTTCTTTTATAGGCACAGAACATTTGTAAACATTCGGTATTCTATGAGTATTTTTATGTTTGGGTGGTATAGCCATTTCATACTCTTTATATGTATGACTAGCAGGATACTTTGCAGCAGAGTACATTTTCACAGCTTTTAAATTTAAATTAGTTTGCAAATATTGCAACCGATCTTGAAGTTTTGTTGCTCGATTTCTAATATTTGATAACCTGTAAAGTAAAGAATTCGCAACAAATTCGTAATAATTGTTGCAAATATGAAGAAAACATTCAATAAAAGTGGACTTAAGAAATAGTTTAGAATAGTTATCTACATATTAGTTAAAAATTGAAATTGTACAAATTTTATATTCAAATTGAAAAGTACTAGATACCAAAGAAAAACAGAGTTACCTTTGACTATTTTCATAGAGCCTTTTATCGATGCATTCAAATATATAAGAAACAGCGGAATCAAGATCATCGAGAGCTTCTGCTATTTGAACAATGGTTTCCTCGTGTCGTAAGTTATCAGGGATAACACCTAAACGTAAAATTTTTGAATATGATTAAGATCACGGATAATATTTATGTGACTCGTACCCGTAACATGTTTTTATTTACCAATTTCAATTCGTTCCGGCATTGTTGATAATTTTCAAAGACACACATTAATTTCATCAAATATGACGTACTATATATACAACTAAAAAACGTCGTACAAATAGCATTAATTATTTAGCATTATATATAACCAAGTAATACATTGTTTAATAATGCATTATTTACGTGTCTGATACGACGCAATTTAACAGTTAACTTGACCCAATGTCACATAATATTACTCGACATAATATCACGAGTACTCTGAGAATGACAACTAAAAGTGACACTTGACACTCTTCACAGTTTTTAGGGAGCAAAATCTGTGTGCGCATGTCACGAATTGGCCAATAGGACTCGCCAGGGATGACGTCATCTGAAATTAAACCCTTATTATTAGTGTGCATGTAGCGACATTGCCGCGTTTTCACGTTAAAACCCGCTTTAAATAAAACTTGGCGGGCTTGAATACATATATGTGATACTTTTAAATCTGTATGACTGAGGAGTGATGTTTTGTTCATTCTGTACATGTACAGAGTATTCACTGATTGAAAAGTTTTGCCTATCCTATATTTCTAAGGTGTATCTATTCGAAAATTGGAGCGTCGAACCTCAAAGATTCTGACAAAAACGTCGCTGTCGCTTCTATTTGTTACTCTGTGCTACTATTTAACAGCAGCCGTTTATGAAGGCGCGTGACTCCTATAATATATGAAATTTTTTTATTAAATTAACGAATCAGGTACGTATTCTTTTTTAATATTACTAGACGATTATATATAACTTGGTTATTTTCATTCGGTCTATTTTTAGTGATATTGTATCGTATATTTCAATATGATATTATTGTTTTTGTCTTTGGCGTATAGGTTATTGGAAATGGCAGTTGTAATAAGTTCATAATTATATTGTACCAACGAAAGAATATGCAATACTAATTTAATAAATATGGTGAATCATACAGCAATTTTCAAAACAATTTTAATTACATTTTTTGTAAGTGTACAATAATTCTTAGAATAAGAAGAATCAAAATTACACTTTCAAATACAGGCAATATGTCTTGTCAATTATTAATGTGTATTTATAGACAAATTCTGACAAAATCATTAAGGCAACATATATTGTTGGTCGATAAGGGAATAAATTTTTCCACAAAATCTAAAACACATTATGATACTTTAAAAGTATCTCCCAATGCTACACACAATGAAATAAAGTCAGCGTACTATAAACTGACAATAGAATATCATCCTGATAAAAATAAAAGCCCAGTTGCAAAACAAATGTTTCAAGAAATCTTGGATGCGTACAATGTGCTTAGTAATTTCAAATTACGCCAACAGTACGATAGATCTGTTGCAATTACGCATAGACATAATATACGGACAGCGTCTCCACGACAGCAATGGCAAACACCATATCAAACGACATCTCAACTTAAAACAATTTATAATTTCGATGAGTGGACTCAGCAGCATTATAAACAGTCTTTTCAAATTAATTTGAAAAGACAAAGTATATATAAAGAATTTGTAGAAAATCAACACAAATATACTGTACAGAGAAAAGAGTCTAAAATGCTATATTATAGTCACGCAATAGTGTCTCTGTTACTTTGTCTTATTTTATATAAAAGTTACATGTCAAGTTCTAAAAATATATCGTCGAATAAAAAAAATTCAGATTCAGAATATTGATCAATGTAAAATTATCTTAAATTATTTGTAGTACTATTATAATTAAAAAATGTAAAATACAGTGTAAATTATATTTTCTTTATCTGTGTATAGAAAATTAATGTAATTAAAAAGTTTTATTTATTATTCAAACATGAAGTTTCTGTTAATAAAATAAACCAATGTGAAATATTAAATAAAAAAGTACATTTAGAAACGTTATTAACTTGTAAAATATGTTTCTATACATGTCTGAAAGTATATTATATTATAAGTTGTTTAGCATTAAAAAAAAGTAAAAATTATCGAGTAAACTGATAAAGTTTATAAACCATTAATAATGTGAAGCAAGCATATCCAAACAGCTTCAATTAGCGAATTCGTCTAATTTAAAAAGGTATTTCATTTTTTAGTAAACCGCCAGAAAGCCCAATTTTATTGTAGTTTTTTGGTTTTTCTGGTATGTTCGTTATTTGTATAAATTTTGAAAAATGTTTTAAATAAATCTTAAAGAAAATAAAATTTTATCTAAAAAAAGTTAAATAAATTGTTTCCTTATCTAAATTTTCCTTTATTTTATTTCTCCTGTGTTCACCTTCCTTTTCATAATTTTTTAATTTTTCTAATTCTAATAAGTACGTAGTAATCAACATAATGTTACGAAAAGTATTGCGACACATTATCTCTAAAGTTACTCTATGACTAGATTGTATGGAATTGAAAGGTATGTATACTATTTCGATAAAAATAAATCTAACCTTAGACGGAGGTATCAAGGTGAAATGAAGGGCAACTTAATTTTTTTTAATGACAATTTAATTTCTTAAACATCTATGTTCGTAAACTTTCTCGTTGCGAGTTCAACACACTATGAATTAGTAGTCATCGAAAGTTAACGACCATATGCGAGCTCGAAAATAGTTGATATTATTCTAACAATATAAGTATAATAAGGAAAACATGCATATATTAATAGCAGTAGTTGTATAGTAATTGTCAGTAATTAAACCACAGACTACACTGCGAATATTGTTGCATGATAGGTGTAAAACATGAAGATATCAGCACTATCACGAACTAACCAATAAACAAGGCGTGAACCTACTTTTTCGAGAGAATAGCTAATGCCTGACGCAATGTAACACTAACGCAGTATATTTTTACGATTGGATCCTTTCTGTCTAGAACTTTCTACTCATATGCGGTAAAATAGACCAAATCCGTTTGTTTATTAATATTGTCAATTGATTATAATGAGATGAACAAATATATAAAAACAATATTTATCGTACATACATATAATTTTCGTGTATTTGATGTATTTGACTAAGTTGAGCTCTACCTACTTTAGTTTTTTGTTAGTAATAAGTCAATTTGTTTTTGTTATTTTTAATTGATTTACGATTATATTAACGATATTTTAAAAAGTGTTCTTTCTTATCTATTCAAGTTTTCAGGTAAAATAGTAGAACAAAATATACATGTAATATAGTAAAATAAATTTTGTACAAGATTACTAAAGTAACATACCACAAATTTGTAACAACTATGGTGAAATAAGTTCTAATGTTAAATTATTTATAAATCTTTGAATAAAATCTTTTACATTTACTGTGTTTTCTCAGTCAAACTCACAACTTAACAAGCTAATGTTTATTCATTTTAAAGGGGTATTTCAGTTTTGTCAAAGTTGACATCCTTCCAATATGCGTGCAGTTTATAAGAACAGTGTATGACCGATAAATTGTTCTTGAGATATTTAAATTATTAATAATATGGCTATCAGATCATTTTTATATTTAGGTGATACTGCATGTAAATGGTAAGAAATATTTTGATACCTCAAAATTCAAGTATAAAGATTGATATATTGAATTTAATAATAACAACTCTCATATTTTTTAGCATTTTTACAACTGCACAACTTAAGCCTAAATTACATACTCTTGAAATATACAAACAAACTAGAAACTTTAGAAAATTCACAGGCAAAACAAAAGTATCGGAACCATCTTTTCCAAATGATTACATTGAAAAAGGACCTGTACATTTTTCAAACATGTGGAAACCATTTGCTTTCACAATTATGGTAAGCGAGCGATAAAGAAAATAATTATCTTAATAGAAAATAAAGCAGTTACACGTATATATCAATTGCATTTATGTTGAATAAATTTAAATATAACATTTTTCTTACGACTTGAGTTTCATAATTTTCATCATGTCAGTTTAGTGGAACAACATTCGCTGCTGCTGCCATTTGGGAATATGAGCGTATCAGGGAAAAAACCTACAGTATGCTGAACCATTACAAGCAATGGAGAATACATGTTTGTATAATGAAACATATATACGTATGGATAATTCATGCAACTTTATTAAGTCATAATTTTGTTATCGACAGAGTTAAAAAAATAATTGTAGGATTATATTTTTTTATACAAGTGCAATGATAAAAAAGCTATGGTCCTATGAATGTAGTACTCTTTAAACTGTTTATTTGTCGTCTTCTTTTGACATTTTTCTCCAACAGCACAGATAACAAAGCTATGATCTTATATGATTGCGTGTACAATTCTGTATAACAGGTACCATTTATTAGATATTAAAATACCGATTATATTCAGAAAACAGGATGGAGACATGAAATGGAAATTTGGTGGAAAAATTTAAACGAAGGAGAAAAAATATTCGTTCCTATATGTTTCCTAAATGTCATAGTATTTTTTGCATGGCGTTTACCGATATCCCAAAGAATAATGGTACAATATTTTTGTACTAATCCTGCAGCTCGTAAGTTATGTATATATAGAATGTGCATATATATATATATATATATTCTAGTATATACAGAATGATTCTCAAAACTGAGATAAGTTGTAACTCTTTTCCAAGTAGAGATACAAGAAATTCGTAGAAAGGTGAATCCAACAACTCGATGTTGATTCTTTATTCCTTTATCTCGACCACAGTTGAGATGAGCCGAATGTGGACAACGTGCTTGCACCTGTGTCGCTATTTACCTCTAAAAAACGTCAAGCAGAAACAGGTGCACGCATCGAATATATCTCACCTGTCTTTCAAGTTTTACAGAACCATGCTGAAAAAAGAATTCAATCCAGAAACTTTTAAAACAAACACACAGTTTGTCCCAGTTTTTAGAATCACTCCGTACAAAGAAAAATATTAAATTTTTATCATTTTTATTAAGGTGCAAGATGCTGGCCAATGCTGCTGTCATCATTTTCCCATTATTCATTTTTACATCTAGCAACCAACATGTATGTGCTGCACAGTTTCAGTTCTTTAGCTGTAACAGCATTGGGTAAAGAACAGTTTGTGGCACTTTATTTGACCAGCGGCGTAGTGTCTAATTTTGTCAGTAATTTATATAAAGTTTCACTCGGTGTACAAAGTCTTAGTTTAGGAGCTGTAAGTACTTGCGAAGTTTATGCAGTTTCTAGCAAATCACTGAAATTTAATATTGTTCATAATGATAATAATTTCTTATTTGCAATATAGTCAGGAGCAGTAATGGGTATCCTTGGATTTGTATGTACTCAATTTCCAGATACGTATCTTGCTATTATTTTTCTTCCCATGTACAAATTTACAGCAAGCATGGTATACTGATAATTTAATTTCAATCATTTAAACTATCATGCACATATTAGATTGTGTTTATTAATAAAATTGCTTATTACAAATAGGGAATTAAAGCAGTAATGGGATTGGATATCTTAGGATGTATCTTACGTTGGCAATATTTCGATCATGCGGCACATTTGGGCGGAGTGTTATTTGGAATGTAAGTGCATTTGTGAAAAAAACTTACATTCAGTTGGATCTGTACATTTTTTATTATATTTTTTATAGGTTTTGGCAAGCATGGGGTAATAGTAATATATGGCAAAACCGTATGTCGGTATTAACATTTTGGCATAATTTTCGTAAACCACCCGGGTCTCATTGATGCCTTTATATACCGTACAAGTTATCAATTTTACTAAAATCTGTAAAAATCACGCGCCTGTATAAAAGTAAGCGATTGATACAAGAAATTAAAACTGTGAAAACAAGTAATAAAAGCCAAACAAATGATGCAAGTAACTATTTATATTTTCACTTTCTTTTATAATTAGGAATTTAAAAAAAAGAGATGAATTTGCGCCTACATAGGTCGGAAAGTAAAAATGCCTGGGCAGTCGAGAAGCCAAATCGTATACCGTTGACGGGAGGTCGGATTTCAGTTGTGTGGGAGCGAGAAGGCAAATGTGAGCCTTTCTCTCTCGACTTCCACGAAGCGGTCCGAAATTACTTCGGGCAGCTTCGGAGAATCGAGAAAGAGGGCATGCGTCAGTTTGCCTTTGTCGTCTTTTCGAAACTCCACGAGCTCACGTATGTACGCGTATCTGGCATGTGGAGTGTGCACCCGACGGTGCTTTTCTGGCATCACTGATGAGCACTAAACTAGTATTACGTCGCGTTCTTAACATACTTAAAAGGATACCTACATGAAACTCGTCGTTACATGAAAAGTAGCCTGAACACGCAGCCAAAGGGAAACTATAATAGTCCACCATATTAAAACTAGATCAGTATCAATCAGTATCCAAATATCCATATAACGACGTTATAGATTATTCGTAATCGGACTATCAATTAGATAGTCATAATTACATCTTCAAGCAAAGATGTAACTGAGTAAATTTTATTCAACAACGTTAGCTGAATAAATAATACAATATACGAATACCAAATAAATATAAATATTTTACGTAAAGAAGAAATATCCGCTTGTTTAATGGTGTTATCGCCATTTTATAGCATTCTTAAAGATACCAACATTATTTTAAAGTTTATAAATGTTAGAATTCATTCGTTATAAATGTCTGGAAGAAGGATTTTGAAATTTGAAACGCCGCGCCGGTCACCAGTGAACACTGTGGCGGTCAACGTGCTACGCTGTATCTCTGTAAGTAAAGTGTGGTAAAAGCTGGCAATAGGTTATTCTACTTGCAAAAATAAGTAGAATCTGTGTAGAACGGAGTAGAAATTGAATTTGAGCACAAGTAGAGTAGTGATCAATGGACAGACAGACCGGATCGATAAAATTTCATATTAAATTATTTCGAAAAAATGTTATTTCTTTTTTTCGACATAATTTTAAACGTAGAATCATCCCCTGCCCGGTATGCACTACTATTCACCCGGATACATCCTGTACATTCAACCCTGAGAATTGCAAGACTTCGTTGTAAGCAGGTAGTGTTTTTGTTATCGGTAAGGGTATTCGAATATTTTCATAGATTCGTAAATAGTGGAACGCGATTGGTCAGTTAGACAGGAATATTGCATAGCTTCGGTCGGTATCGTTTCCATCCGCGAGGATCTTCGTCCCAGATCCCGCTGTAATTCTTGAGGGCTCTGTCGCGACGCCCCTCCCCAACGGGAGAGAAAGAGCGAGAGCGAGAGCGAGCGGCGAGCCGACGCGGCGCTCTCTCGGCTGGCAGTCGACGTTCGTAAATGGCGACGTACCGATGTCGAATGTTCGTAGCGAATTGGTGAATCGTCGTACGTGATGACGGCTCGTCACTGAACCTCGGACGGCGATGGGCACGCAAAAGCCGGAAGAATGGGCGAATTTGCTGATCACACGTTTCGAGGAACAGGTATAATCTACTGTGACTCGATCTACAAATCTGTTTAGCTTTCTTTCCCGTCTTATCCATCCGTCTTCCCTCTCCGTGACCGTTCCCTCTCTTTCTTACCTACCCTTTTCCGGTGCTTTCTCTCGCTCGTTCTCATTCTCTTCCTCTATTTCTCTTCTTTTATCTCTCTGTTCTTTTCTTTCTTTGCCTCCTTTTACTTACCCTTCCTTCTTCTGCGTTTCCTGTTATTAATCTCGCACACTCTACCTTTCGTTTTTCATTTATCGTGGATCGCATCGTAAGAACCCAACGCTTAACATTAGAAAGGCCGTGTGTGTGTGCTGTGCGCACTCGGAAAGGCCGGCAGGCGATCGTTTTGATCGCTTACATAAATCTGGATAGAAATAATATTCTGTCCGATTGACATAAATTCGTTCTATGGGGATTGCGGGACAAGTGTGAAAGACGTGAACGTTCGCGTGCAGTGAAACCAAACATCGGATAATAATACGTGTACATCGGATTGGCAACTTTGACAGCCGTCAGGTTGTTTGAATGTTAAATTTTACAGTGTTCTTACATTTCATTTTAGTCGATTCTGACTTGTAATCAAGAACGGTAAAAGATTATCGTAACGTCATGACAAACAGCGGACAGTTCTTGGAATTGTTTTTGTTACCTTCGTTAAAGGACACTACTATCTTTCTTTCAATTTTTTATTTCCTTATTTAAAACTGTTTTCTACAAAAGCATGCACACGCACGATGATAAAAGTGTAAAAAAACTATTCTCGGAACCATGCACACCGACAATCGAGTCTCGTTTGTTACGCTAGAACTTGCGTTAAACGCGAAATGGATTTTTAATGACGCAATGGCCCTAAATCAATCTCGTGGCTTTCGCAGTAAAGTGCTATTTAATGCAGAAAATTTAATTGTTATTCTCCTTTTCGTTGTTTTAGTCGTTAGGTGTTGGTATCGTCCTCGCGAGCATACCGTCATTCGTTTGTCCCGTTGATTGATTCGTTCATTCATGGGAAGATGCTTTCTCGTGATCTTCTCCCTCTACACGCCGTGGAGTCCACGGTTTGACCTTCGCCCCTTCTCCCTTTCCTCTCCACTCCACAGCTATTCAGTTAAGGTGCATACAAGGTGTTCCAAAATGTAGGTATTTATCCCAACAATTTGCCGCGAATGTTACCCTCTTTTAAATTAAACAAATGATACGATCGTGATAATAACGCGAGTCTAGAGAGTTAAATTTTTAACATTCCATACGAATAATCGGTAAATATCTTTTACTTTAAGTCTGATTAGAATCAAAACTTTGTCTCCGTAATATGCGATACAAATAAATTGAGAAAATTCACATCCGCCCGTTTAGTACAATTAATTGTAATCAAATCGTCAGAGAAATTTATACATTCTATACGAATAGTATATCCGAATGATTTTAACGTTTCTGATATTAATGCGAAAATGTTAATCATTTATCGAACAACGTTAAACGAAATATTTGCTGCAAAAAAGGTTCAGGCATGAGTTATTGGGATACCCTATACATATGTATACCTAGTTTCATTCCCCGTTCTGTAACCCCTCTACATATGTATATCCATGCAACGCCGCTTCCGTCGTGTCACGGATACGTGAATGAAAATTGCATTCGCTTCACGCACGGCTTATCGAAGAATTCGAATCTATGGTAGACTTCAATGCGCTTAAATACTACCAAATGCAATTACACGAGCATGCATGTAACGTTTGAATTTTCTCTCAAAGACACATACCATTCTAGCGATGCCTTTAATTTCTCCATACATGTAAAACACAATACATGCGTGAACTAGAGATTAAAATTAAAATTAAACCATAGAGAGTAGTGTCTTTGCGAACGTACAGATTTTAACAATTTCCTTTATATCGACGAATTTATAAATTATTAAAAATACATAAAAAAAAACAAAAAATTATGTAACTACAAGAGTTTGGAAATTTGAAAATAAAAACATTCCTTTGGAAAAATGATCATATATTATTTATTTATTTTTCACATATTTGATTGAAATATTGTTTCCAGTATTTTTACTTTTGCTATATTATAGATTTTCTATTTATGCATTTCAATGTATAAATGTTTTTAGAACTGTATTTTTTTCTTTTATGTGCAGTTGCCGTGTCACAGTGTCCCTCAAACCACCCATTCTCGTATGAACGAGGAAAGGAACAAAAAATGCTTGATACAAATTTCTCGTTACCGTTTCTCCCTTGTAATATCCAGTCTCACTAAGATACTTCAAAGTGTCAATGAAATGGTACCATGTATCGGGGGTCAACGTACATTTCACAGCATGGAACATTGCTATGAATCTATTATTATTGTTTTGGATACTTTGGAAAAGTGTCTTGCGAATCAACCAAAAGACACTGCTAAATTTGACGAGGCTATGAACGTAAAGTTTCTGCTTAGAGAAATATGCCAATTTATAGGTAATGAGAACTTCGGTATCATTAATATAATATGTTACGTAATTAGAAATATAAACAACCAAATACTATTTTTAGATGTACCGAACGATAGTCTGCAAAACATTCATTTAAAAAATTTGGCAAGTAAAGTATTGTTTGCCTTGAGCTTAAATTTTTTCAATGCTGTATTTAACAGAATATCAGCTAGACTTCAGGAATTAGCAAAATGTGGCGACGAGAATGCTGATTATAGCGACATTGAATTAATTCAGCACATTAATGTGGATGTTGATAGGCTAACGAGACTTTTAAACGGCAAGTTTGCTATTTTAATATATTTATTTTTAATCAATCTGTACACGGTTGTATGCTAACACCACTTACAATGTTATTGTAGAAACGATACAAAAATTTAAACAGCTCAAAAAATCAGCACCTATAGTTCTTATGAATTCCTTGGAAAAAGCAATTTGGAATTGGATGGATACTTATCCACATGAATTTGCCGATCTTCAAAAGAAACCTAACGAGGATCTTGGAAAAGCATGCGAAGAGTTATTTGACATTCTTGATACATTTGTAGACAATAAAAAGGGGAGAACTGCAGCTGTTTGGCCTTTGCAAATTATGCTCCTTATACTTTCTCCAAAAGTTTTGGAGGAAATTGTCAATGCTGATTCGGGTGCTCCATGTTCGCCAAGGCATTCAAAGAAAAAACAATTTATCGACAGTGTAAAACGAGGCCTAGGAATGCATGGCAGTTCTAGCAGACAACTAGTAGAAGCTGCTGCAGTCACTTGCATTAAACTTTGTAAAGCATCGACCTATATAAATAATCAGGATTCGAACAACGTTATTTTCACGCTTGTTCAACATGTAATGAATGATTTGATGGCATTATTTTTTAATCCAGGAAAGCTATTTTCTCGTGGTCAAAGCTATCTTGCCCAAGACATCGACCTAATGATAGACTGTTTTGTTAGCTGTTTTCGCATTAAACCTCACAATAACGAAGTACTTAAAGTTTGCTTGAACCTAAATTCTCCATTGACATACCAATTCGTCTTGGTTAGCTCATTATACAAGTAAGGGAAACCGTATGTTGTAATTAACACACTCGGACGGCGATGACTGGGTCCGATGTTTCTTATCTACTGGAAATAATAAGATAGAGTAAAATGTAAACGTATGTCTATGTACGTATTATACATGCGAAAACAAATGTTATATACGCGTTGTGCCGAATCGGAATACATAAATGTTGTTCGTCTGCGTTTATTTTAATTTTTATTCTTATTAACAATTGCCATTATGTACATTTTTAACTGTGATAATAAAAAGAAGCGAAATAGCATGTATGAGGGTACACAGATTGGGATCTTCGCGGACCTACCATCGCCGTCTGCGTTGTCGTCCGTCCGACCATCCGTCATCCCAATGTTAGATTAGATATACATAAATATAGAATTACATTTTTATTCTGATCGAATGATTTATAAGGACTTGAAGATTCGATACAAAAATTGGTCATAATAAAAAGAAATTACGCCTGATTTTTAATATATCAGATTTTACAAATTTTAATTTTTTTTTATCTTAGAATTGTAACTCAACCAAGACTGTCATGGTGGCCTCAAATAGATCTTCTGTATTCACGTAGTACAGAACTTAGGAATATGTTTACTGATATTTTAAATAAAGTCACACAGAGTTACATATCACACACGCCATTACGAATGATTCAAAGTTTAACGCTCAAAGGTAAAGAACAGAATAAGTACAGAGATCGCGGAGAAGAAACATCGAGTTATAGAAATTTACTCTTGTGGATGGTGAAACTTATTCATGCTGACCCTATGTTATTACTGAATGTAAGTATTTTGTGTATAAAAGATTCACTTACAGCTTGCAAAGTGAATATCATATGTATATTCTACATTATTACGTGTATTTTACTCATTTTACAGAATCAAGGGAAAGCTAGTCATGAAATACAAAGCTCGACATTGCAATTAATTAATGGTTTAGTTTCTCTAATTCATCAACCAACAATGCTAGATATAGCATACGAAGCAATGGAAGCATTGTTAGTATTACATCATCCAGATAAAATAAAAGCGTGGAATCCAGAAGCGCCAATTAATACATTTTGGGATGTTAGTTCGCAAGTTCTATCCTCGATTTCTCAAAAATTGATTCAACATCAAATTGTTAATTATACCTCTATATTAAAATGGATTAGAGAAATACTGATTTGTAGAAATGCTTTTTTGGCACAACATAAGGATTACGCGAATGTGGGTAGCCAGATTGCTATTTGTAAGCAGGCACATATTAAACTAGAGGTTTGTTTGTATTTTTATAAATACAATAAAGAAGTACATTTTAAAAAATTGATGAAATTTTACCAATAATAAACAAATTACAATATTTATATTCTTCAGGTTGTATTTTTCATGTACTTGTGGAGTATAAATATGGAAGCAGTTTTAGTATCAATGTCTTGTTTTGCATTGCTATGCGAAGAAGCAGAAATACGTTGTGGTAGTGATGAAGTAGCAGTAACTTGTTTACTTCCTAACTATCATTTATATCTTGAATTGGCGCAAGCTTCTACTGTGTTAATCACTGGTGAGTTGGAAATTTTCAAACATGAACATTTTATTTAAATTTAAATATGAGTATAACATTTCTCAAAGTAGAAAATAGGAATTCGAATCGAGAAATTACGACCAAATTAAATATCGCTAGAAGATTAACTTTAAATAATAGTGTGATTTGTAATGTTGAATATAATATAATCTAGTAATACACATTTTATGTGCATACGACGTAAAGATAATCTTGTTTGCTTTAAAATTTTATTTTTCTAATTCCTAATGTGTTTCCAAAAAATCTGTATATTAAATAATTTTTTACCAAGTTAATGAAATATCGCTAAACAATAATGAATTATTAATGCATTTTTATTAAAAGTTTTATGAAAAATGGGAAACGCCCCAGTAATATTTTTTTATTTGTTTTTAAATCAATTTCGATTCGGGTCTCTAGCGAAGATATTTTTATTTGAATTCAAACATTCATTCATGAATTTTTGAATTCACTTTGTATTTTGATTAGTATAATCCTTATATGGCTGCAGTAGAGTATTAAAGACCTTGTTACCATAACAGCCAGCGGGGAAAGTAAGATATATTATCACGATCATAATTATGGTAAGTGTTGTTCAAAATTTGTATACATATATGTATTATAGAATCAATGCTGTATTATTTTTTTTTCTTTTTTTTTTTTCATCATTATTTCAATCGTAATGAGAATAATATTTTGAACGAGTATATCATGTACTTTTTAGGACGCGCTGCTTTACAAAAAAGAATTATGGCCTTATTGAGGAAGATAGAACATTGTGTAAACGGTGTACAGCCTGTATGTATATCGAGATTACCTCGTATTTCATATTTTTATTAAAATTTGTTTCGAGACATTATTTTTCTGTTGTAATTTATATAATGTAATAAATAATTCTAGACAAATAATATTTGACAATATAACATTTATGAATAGAAAACGGATATAAACGTAGTACGGTATGATTGATTGGTTGTTTATTTAGGCATGGGAGGAAACGTTTAGAAATTGGGAAGTGACTTCTCGGCAGTTAGTGAATTATCCTAAATCTAAGACAGAAGATGGTCAGATGGAATTTCATAGAAGCACAGGAAAACGTAGAGCGTCGCATCAAAATTCGGAACATGAATTAGAGGAACAAATTAACGAATGGGCGAACATGACAGGATTTCTCTGTGCTCTAGGCGGTGTGTGTTTACAAAAACGTTATCCAACTAGACCATTATCGGGCATGCCTACATATCCAGAACCAAAGAAAAGTTCTACAAAACAGCAAGATACTGCATCTGGTTTATCAAATTCAAGCCAAGAAGTACAATATTGTACGCAATTTGTTTTCAATTTATTACTACGGCTATTAATCTGTAACAATGAAAAATTTGGAAATCAAATTCAGAAACACGTTAAAGAGCTAGTGGGTCACGAAATGAGTCCTGCATTGTATCCGATACTTTTCGATCAGATCAAAAGCATAGTCGAGAAATTCTTTAATCAAGAAGGCCAAGTCATAGTTATGGACGTTAATACCCAATTTATCGAGCATATAATATTTATAATGAAAAATATATTGGATTCGAAGTCGGATCAACCTTCCGAATACCTTGGAATGACCAGTATAGAAGGGATGATGTTGGCAATTGTCAGATATGTTAGACATTTGGACATGACTGTACATTCTATGCACATTAAGACAAAATTATGTCAACTTGTCGAAGCGATGATGAAACGGCGAGACGATTTAGCATTTCGACAAGAAATGAAATTTCGAAATAAACTCGTGGAATATTTAACCGACTGGGTGATGGGTGCTACTCACCAGATTACACCGTCAACCAGTGGAGATTTAACCGTTTACACGCGGGATTTAGATCAAGCTTGTATGGAAGCAATCGGAGCATTATTACGCGGTCTTCCTCTTCAACCCGAAGAGTCTGATCGTGGTGATTTAATGGATGCAAAGTCTCAATTGTTCTTGAAATATTTCTCTCTTTTCATGAAATTATTAAACGAATGTAACGAGGCAGCCGCCGAAGAAAAGGAAATTGTATCTCAACAGCCACGTTTAACTAGTGGTAAATTGTCTACGTTGCGCAATGCTACCATACAAGCAATGAGCAATCTCCTCAGTGCAAACATCGATAGCGGTTTGATGCATTCGCTAAGTTTAGGGTATAATCCAGATTTACAAACACGGGCAGCATTCATGGAAGTTCTTACGAAAATTCTTCAGCAAGGGACAGAATTTGATACATTAGCGGAAACGGTATTAGCCGATAGATTCGAGCAATTGGTTCAGCTCGTTACAATGATCAGCGATAAAGGAGAATTGCCTATTGCGATGGCTTTGGCTAATGTTGTAACGACAAATCAAATGGACGAATTGGCGCGTGTTTTTGTAACGCTGTTCGACGCTAAACATTTACTATCGCCTCTTTTGTGGAATATGTTTTATCGCGAGGTTGAGGTTTCCGATTGTATGCAAACGCTGTTCCGAGGGAACAGCCTTGGCAGCAAAATTATGGCGTTCTGTTTTAAAATTTATGGTGCGAGTTACTTGCAAAATCTACTGGAACCTTTAATTACACCATTATTGGACGATCCTACGACTAGTTTCGAGGTTGATAGCGCAAGAATCGATACCAATGAAGATATAGAACAAAACGGCCGCAATTTAATAGCATTGACTCAAAAAGTATTTGATGCTATAGTGTCTTCGGCTGATCGGTAAGTCGATCAGAAATTTATGTATTATTTTTCGCAACCCCATTTTGTGTCCATAGATTAATTTTCATTCCATTTTGTTTACGTTGATTCGTTTAATCATCAGTCGGTTGAATTTTTTAGATTTCCGCCGCAATTGCGATCGATGTGCCATTGTTTGTATCAAGTACTCAGCAAAAGATTCCCACAATGTCCGCAAAATAATATTGGAGCTGTCGGGACTGTAATATTTTTGCGATTCATAAATCCAGCTATCGTTTCGCCTCAAGAAATGGGCATTGTGAATAAACCCGTACCTCCTCAGGTTAAGAGAGGTCTTATGCTAATGTCTAAAATACTTCAAAATATTGCAAATCACGTGGAATTTAGCAAGGAACAACACATGTTACCGTTCAATGATTTTTTGCGAGCACACTTCGAAATCGGGAGAAGATTTTTCATACAGATAGCATCGGATTGCGAAACGGTAGATCAGGCCAGTCATCCGATGTCATTCGTATCGGACGCTAATGTTTTGGCATTGCACAGATTGCTTTGGAATCATCAAGAACGAATTGGTGATTATCTTAGCAGCAGTCGAGATCATAAGGCGGTAGGAAGGAGACCTTTCGATAAAATGGCCACGTTGTTGGCGTACCTTGGTCCACCGGAACACAAACCAGTAGATTCACAGTAAGTGTTCGTGGTTAAAAAAAAATTTCTTCATTATTATACAGGGCGAGGGCGTTACCTACCTATTGGGGGTAAATTGTACAACTTTATTTTAACAGTTTACTATTTTCATCGTCTTACGCTCCGTGGTCGAGCATCGATATGTCTTCGACTAATTTTGAAGAAATTATGGTGAAACACAATATGCACGAAAAAGAAGAATTTAAGAGCATTAAGAATTTAAATATTTTCTACCAAGCAGGCACTAGCAAACAGGGGTATCCAGTGTTTTATTATATCGCTAGACGTTACAAGTACGTGTCCCTATTTTTACATTGCTTTAGGTATATTTTATAGGTCTACGACATCGCATTTCTCTCGTTATATTTAGCGGGAAATCGGGAAAAGAAATTTTAAGTAATACAGCTAAGATAGCTAATCGGGGAGTGTCTTGTCTTTGTTATGTACTACTTAATATTTTTAGAATTACTTTATAGCGAGAGAAAAGCAATGTAATATTATTTCTGTATCTTTCTAGGATCGACGACACCAATGGTGATTTGTTGATATATCACGTTATTCTTACGCTAAAACCATTTTGTCATTCTCCGTTTGAATTGGTTGTTGATTTTACCCACACGTGTTCAGAGAATCGGTTTCGAACGGAATATTTACAGAAATGGTTTTACGTGTTACCCGAAGTTGCTTACGAGAAGATTCACGCTGCGTATATTTACAATTGCAATAGTTGGGTGAGAGAATGTACAAAGTTTCACGACAGAATCTTGGCGCCATTGAAAAATAACAAAAAGGTGGTGTTTCTCGACGGGCCGGGCCGTTTGAACGACGTGATCGACGTTGACCAACAAAAATTGCCCGGCGCGACACTTTCTCTCGATGAAGATTTAAAAGTATTCAACAGTGCTTTGAAACTGTCTCACAAGGAAACGAAAGTATCCGTAAAAGTTGGACCAACTGCCATACAAATTACTTCGGCGGAGAGATGCAAAGTATTGTCGCATTCCGTTTTTTTAAACGATGTTTATTATGCGTCGGAAATAGAAAAAGTTTGTTTACTAGACGACAATCAATTCACATTGACCATTTCAAACGAAACTGGCCCGCTGTCTTTTATTCATAACGACCGTGATAATATCGTTCAGGCTATAATTCATATAAGAAATCGATGGGTACTGTCGCAGCCGGAGTCTGTGTCTGTCCACCCGAAGATTAGACCTAAACATGTACCTGGCACGTTATTGAACATGGCACTATTGAATCTCGGTAGTTCGGATCCAAATCTAAGAACAGCAGCGTACAATCAATTGTGCGCGTTAACCGCGACGTTTGATTTAAAAATCGAGGGACAACTGTTGGAAACATCTGGACTTTGTATACCATCGAACAATACAATATTCATAAAACACCTGAGCGAAACTTTAGCCGCGAAGGATCCCCATCTTACGCTAGAGTTTCTAGAGGAATGTATACAAGGGTTTGGCTTATCGAGCATCGAATTAAAACATCTCTGTTTAGAGTATATGACACCGTGGTTGAACAATCTTGTACGATTCTATAAACCAAACGATGGAGGAGGGAATCGGCAGAAGCAAGTTACAAAGATTTTAGAGAAATTGGTCACGTTGACCATCGACGAGGTGGAAATGTATCCGAGTATACAAGCCAAGATATGGAGTACGATTGGCAGATTGCCAGATTTGATAGACACGGTTTTGGATAATTTCATTCAACGTAGCGTCAGTTTCGGGCTCGGTTCTCCAACGGTTGAAATAATGGCCGATACGGCCGTGGCCTTAGCTTCCGGAAACGTTCAGTTAGTGGCGAAGAAAGTAATAGGAAGACTTTGTCGAGTTGTAGATAAAACATGCACGTCTCCTACACCGCTGCTAGAACAACATACAAGATGGGATGATATAGCCATTTTGGCAAGATATTTACTCATGTTGTCTTTTAACAACTGTCTAGATGTAGGGAAACATCTACCCTATTTGTTTCACACGGTAACGTTTCTCGTTTGCTCTGGAAGTCTAAGTATGCGTGCATCCACTCATGGTTTGGTTATAAACAGCATTCACTCGCTTTGCACTTGTAGCTCGCCTTCCTTTTCAGAAGATACATACAGGATATTGCGAATGAGTTTGGTTGATTTTTCTCTTCCGAAATTTTATTTACTTTTTGGTATTAGTAAAGTGAAATCTGCTGCGGGTACGGCATTTAGATCTAGTTATAGACATTCGAACGATAAGTGGTTCGGTAACGAGCGTAGCGTTACCGGCACGCATGACAAAGAAAGACTCTCGTTAACCAGTTTAGAAATTATTACGGACGCTCTCCTTGAAATTATGGAGGCTTGTATGCGAGACATTCCACAGTGTGATTGGTTGAAAACCTGGACCTCTTTAGCGAGAAATTTCGCATTCTGCTTCAATCCAGCTCTTCAGCCGAGAGCTTTGATCGTTTTCGGATGTATCAGTAAAAGTATAACCGATCAAGATATGAAGCAGTTACTGAGAATATTAGTGAAAGCGCTTGAGAGTTTTAATGATATTACATTGCTCGAAGCAATTATTATGTGCCTCACTCGATTACAACCGTTGCTCAGACCCGTAAGTCACGTTCTCTTCTCTTTTAAAATATTCCCGATGTTATTTTCTATGTTTTCAATTTTTCTTGATAGTTGTTTCAATTTTTCCCCAAGGAATCTCCCATACATCGATATTTATTTTGGGTCGCAACATCTGTCCTCCAATTGGACGAAGCATCTTTGTATGCATGCGGTTTAGCTCTTCTCGAGCAGAATTTGCATACTTTGGATTCTCAAGGGACTTTCGACGATAAGGTACAAATTTATAGTATACATCTATAATAATGTACGTGATTATCATCCCAAAGAATTGTAATATTCTTCTCAGACTTTGGAACACGTTATGATGTCGACACGCGAGCCTCTAGAATGGCATTTCAAACATTTGGATCAAGCCGTAGGACTCTCGTTTAAGTCCAATTTCCATTTTGCGTTAGTTGGACATCTTTTGAAAGGATATAGGCATCCCACACCAACCACTGTTACAAGAACAGCTAGAGTGCTAACTATGTTATTAGGTATTGTAGCTAAACCATTCAGGAGAGACAAATTTGAAGTAACACCGGAAAGTGTAGCTTATTTGGCTGGTAAGTATGCATTAATTATTCTTGCTCGTATATTGAAATTAATAATTGTTATATTTACACACAATTAGCATTGGTATCTGTGTCGGAAGAAGTACGAAGTAGATGTCATATTAGACACTCGATCGCCAAAAATGCAGAATCTGGTAGCACAGATTGTCTCGATAATTTGCTTCCACATCATACAGTGAGTGGTTTTTATATTTTTTACGATTTACTACTGAAACGCGTAAGATTGGTTTAACCCTTAAAAGGTATAATAGATGTTTAAAAGTAAATATTAATTAACAAACTGTGAATTATTATATAGGATACATCTAACGCAACGTCTAGCAATCCGACTAATCGTCGTCAAAAATCGTGGGATCTGCTTGATCAATCTGCCCTCACTCAAGCTAGGCAACAGAAACAGTATTCAACGCATCAGGTACGTTGTATTTTATAAATGTCAGTCATCGTTTGTTTTTAAGAATTTGATTTTCACGTACAGAGTGATTCATGTAAAGTGACCAAACGAGTTGTTTTCAAAATTTGTTTAAAATACGAAAGTAGCGTTAATACTAAGATCTTATATCGAATAATATTATTTGTTGTATTGTGTTCTTGTATGTACCTCTGTTTACTCTATCGGTGTCTATGCTCACGTTTGCATATATCTACCTTACCTGTGCCTGGATTGTGTAAAAAACAATGTAACTTGTCACTTATATGTGTCATACTTCATCAATTTATCAAAAAATGACGATGTACGCGTCATTAACAAGACTGGACGGATTTTATTTAAAACACAGCGATCCTTTTCTGTACCAACTGCAAAGGAAACAAAATCAACCGAAGAAGCAGAACCAAAGGTATTTATCATTATTTTATATGTATAGTGTTATTTCACAAGGAAGTACTTATGCATACATGCATCCACGAAAATTATTCTTTTCAACCATAATTTAACACGGGGGATCATGATTTTCATCAGGTATAAATCTTTGACAAAAAACTGTTTCAACCATTTAAAGGGGTTCAATTAATCATATTTTAATTAGCTATATCGTTTGTTATTTTTATACTTGTTATTATTATTATTATTATTATTATTATTATTTACAAAGTAAAATACCCTCAAAAAGTACCTTGCTTAACTTTTTATTATCCGCCAAGTGTTTTAAACAGTTTATTGATTTGAAATGCAACGAAAAACTATACGTCGATGAAAGATTTTGTAATTTCTACAGAATCGAAGTGCCAGAGTAAGCGTGAGCAACGAAAACAATGTATTGCTCGATCCAGAAGTGCTGACAGACTTTTCAACCCAAACTTTAGTTTTAACCGTTTTGGTTACTTTGGTGAAAAACTCGTCCGACGAAAATGAGCAACGGATCCTTTATGAATATCTTGCAGAAGCCTCTGTAGTGTTTCCAAAGGTATTTCCAGTGATGTAAGTTTTTATTCTTAAAAAATGTTCTCAGAATATATATGTTAAACGCTAATATACTATAAGTCGCTCTAAATATGATTTAATTTTATTTTAATTAGCGTGAATTCGTTTACAGTCACAATTTGCTGGATGCAAAAATTAATAGTGTACTTTGCTCGTGTCATGATCAAGGTATACTGAACTCTGTACAAGCAATTATACAGAATATGATCGCATCTGAGGATACAAGTCAACAACAGTTACATTATTTACAAAGTTGCGGGTTTGGTGGTTTATGGAGATTTGCAGGCCCATACACGAACGTAAGTAAATATGTCATCTATAAATGCTTAATTTTAATTACTAATAGAATCAAAAGTAAAATTAATTACGTTGGTATGTAAAAAATACGGAGATCGTAAATTTTAATCAATAATATTTTCTAGTCGAATTGCACAGCTAAAAGTGCACAGTTGTTAGTTAGTTGCTTGGATGCAATGGTAGAGACGTGTCTACCAGTTGATGAATCCGAAGGATCGAGCAGTAATGAAACCTCAACAGAAAAAAGTAAACGAACGGATGGTAATCAATCCGAAGAAGCATCGAAAAGCAAAACTTCTGTTTATTGGACCGATCGGACTGATAGAAGTATTACGTCTTTTGTTCATAGAGAGTAAGCGATTGATTTCTGTCGTGAGGCATCATTTCTTAGCGTAATCGAGTAACAACCGGACGATACGGGTAATAGAATTAATTTTAGCCGCAGTATCGATAGCAGAGGAGACGTCGTTTCATTGGATCCTATAAGCCAAGGAGAAAATACTAGTAGCAGTAGCAGTTCGCAACCTTAGCGATTGGCATGTGAATCGAAGAAACAGTGCAGTAAATATGGAAGAAAAGGACAAGTTGGTTGGAAATTGCAACAAAAATTAAGGTATGTCGAACAAAAACATGTCTAATGAGAATAAATTTAAAGCAGTCTGATTTATGTCGTGTTTGGACTCATTTTAATCAGAAGATTCTGAAGAATGCGCTAGCATAATTTTTCGAAAGATAACATGAAAAGTATGGACGGAAAGTATAATTTTGTATATTGTACGATTATTTTTTTCATCGTAGCAGCATCTTTTTGAAACGTGGAGTCTCGACGTACTATATCCAGGTTACATTTAGCACCGGCGTCTCATCGTTACGTTACCGTAGTACTTACTTTGAAAGATGCTCACGGCTAGGGTCTGGCGATGACCATCTTTCGAGGTTTGGTATCATTTCTATTCCAGGGACCGACCTTTTGTAACTCGGGCTGTGGCTGATCCTTACGCTCACGGCTTCTTGACGGCTTGCAGAAGACGGGAATGAAAGTGAGCAGCGAGAAAGAATGAAATACCAAGCAAGATATTTGTACCAGGGATTACATGGATTCGATTCGCCAAAGGACAAACGGTTTAGCTTACATTATACCTTCTCGTTCTCGCGCGGCGAAGGTACTTGATGCACGCTCGTGTGGCTGCGCGACGTAGGTGCGCAGAATCATTATGCTACTACTGACCGCATGATAGAAACCTTCAGTAAGACTTAACCTGTGGTGTAATCAACGACAGAATTGACTTCGGAGACTTCTTCCCGCCATTTGCACTGTTCCGGAGAACTCTTCCCCTTCTTACTGCCATGGCCGATGACGTGGATACTGAACGAGCATATCGCATGTATCTTTATTTTTATGAGTTTAGTTTGGCGAAATGGACCTTAGATATTGAATTTATCGATATTCGTAAGTGATAGTAATAACAACGGTAATGGTAACAAGAAATATTATTAACGAAAATTCGGATAAAATTAACGACCGTTATTTGACAACCACGATAATCGTAAAATGTTTGGAATACTACGCTATGAATATCCGAGGCGGTAGGAGTAAGGTAGAAAATGGTGGCTCGTGTTTTTTAAACTTCTCCTAGCAGCCAACGATTCTTTCTTGACTCCACCATAGACCTAACAACCTAGGTGCGGCGAGTCGTATGAATCACTATGAAATCACAATGCTCTATCAATAGCTCCATGGAATTTAAAGTTCGAAATAAGCTATTGATCCAAGAATGAAACTGCTCTTTATGAAATATACATATGATTACTATTTGAGAATGTATTCTTTTGCATATACATAGAATTTATATGTATGTATACGGAGCCTATATTCGTTAGTAAAATCAGCTTTAAGCTTTTCACCGAGAAACCTCGTTCTTTATTCTGCAATTATTAATATATTCAATATTATTCTCAATAACTTAGTTTAAACTTTAAATATCGCGGAGCATTGTTCTCATTTCATAGACACTCGTCGTGTCTAGGTTACACATATAAGAATTTATTTTCGAAATGCAATGCCTACATACTCTATAAGTAATAATTGTTCGTTGGATCGACAATTGATTATAAGTTTTAACTATCGAGGAAGTTGTTGGTAAAACATTGTGCTTTTTTCGTTTTCATACACGCTCGTTACTAGGTTACATGTATCGGAGTTTGTTCTCAAAGCATATGTTTAAATAAATAATATTTGAATCCTTGGATTCGTAACTTATTTTAATCTTTAAATATTACGAAGCTATCGAAAGAGCATTGTTATTTCATGGCGATTCCTGCGATTCGTTGGATTCGTAGGTTAGCCGCGTGTAGATTAGGTATTTAGGTACACAGTAAGTCCTCCACTTACACAGTTGGTTCATTCTGGAGCTTTCCGTGTATCGAATTGTATAAATCGAATGCGTTGCAAGGAAAAAGAACGATCGCAACCAGATTAAAAATATGATTGGCAATTTCTATCAGGACGGATCTTTCTTCTTGCAACACATTTACTATACAATTTTCGTTATAAAAGTTAATTAAAGTAAAACAAATCCAATTTTACCACTTTATGGAAAGAAAATTGGAGAAAAGAGAACTTTATTTAATATGTAAATACATACGCACATAAAAATATGAATAAGAAATAAGTGGGAGTATAACTGCCTATTTACAAATCCACATAATTCGAGGACTCACTGTACTTGGTGGAATAAATATAGCGATCCCGCAACAACAAAAAAAACTGTTAACAATTCTGAGCGGACCTGGCGGGATGTTTTTATGGGCGTTAGAATTTTGACAGTATAGGCAGCAAACGGTACAATAATACCTCGTAAATATAGCGGATTCGGTTCCAAACTCTCGCTGTAAATCGAGTCGCAGCCTTTAATTAAATGCCAGTGTATTCGAAAGCTTGAAAACGTACTTGCATTATTATTTATTAAATACCTAACAGCAGCAGGCCTAAAAGAAAACAGGCCTAAACGATTGCAAATAGAATGCCTAAAGATAGGCCTAAACGAATGCAAAAGTATGAATAATATGGATTGGAGAGAGAAATAATATTATACATATTGTAAACCTTAACACTTTGATGGCTGTATATTTTTTTAATTAAAATCTATTTATTTTAATATATTTAATAAATACGAATAGAATTGAATAGCGCCTTAAAGCGAAGTATTATTGTACGTTTATAAATTTGTAGCTAACACGCGTCTATAAACCTGCGTAGCCGTTTGTACTCAACCGACATAAAGTAGATTGCTATATTTGTTCGCCAACTAAACAATGTACAGGTTGTCCCACGCAATTAGGAAAAGCTATAATCTGTAAACGTGGTTGGTTAGAGATCCAAAAAATTGTCTACTTGTCTGAAAGATCTAGCCTTTCCCACTTGCGTGAAATACCCTACGTACGAATCGCTTTGTCACGCAGTCAGCGTTATAGGAACTCTGCGCATCGCGTTATACATATGTATGTATCGCTGCAGTAACATGATATAGCAGGCTTGTTCACGAGAGGGGTCCCTCACGCCGTTTAGTCTCCCACCATTACTTATAAGAGACAGAAATTGTAAATTAACTCTTGCAGATCATTTTCATCTTTTTGTAAATTAAGAAATTCACCTTCCGAGTGGCAGAAACAACAGGCGACCAATTGATACTTGTAGCGTTAAATAAGTATTTTATATTATTCCTCGTTTAAGTATCGTTGCATAGATGCAATAAAATTGTTCATTCTGGAACAATAACTTTACATTGGATTTTATCTTGGTTAAGAAAATTTGCAAAAAGGTGAATATGATCTGTGAACCAGTGGATGATCGCGTATCGACGGTTTTCTTTTACGATGTAATCGAGGGCGGCGGGAAGCTCTGTAAGCTCCGGAGTTCAGGTTGTACCAGGCCAGGCCTGTCGTATATGTAGAATTGTAGCCGCGCGACGACTCGCGAAGCTTGCCGAGAAGGAGAAGGAAGGAGAAGAATCATTATTCTCTTTGGGCGACAGAAATTAATACTTTCGCTACGGTACGCAATATGGCCGTACGGTTCGTTCGTGAAACGTCTACGCAGTTTGGTCGTACGAGCCGCCAGCGGCATGTGCCCAAGCAATAATATTTTATTACTTCGTTGTCTCAGATGTACGATTATTGTTTTCAAAATTATTTCTTAACGCGTTGACTGCCACGTAGCGGGCAACTTTCTTCTTTATCTGTAAACGTCATCGACGCTCTTTCAAACGTGTAACAAATAGAAATGTTCGATAATTCAACGGAGTACTCGTGTGTTATTTTGTTGTATTAGGATTCGTTTATTGTAAGGGTTTTTCCACCAGTAATCACCCACCGTGACAGTCAACGTATTAAATGAAAGAGAGCATTTCTAACAACGTAATTTAAACAAATGTTCAGTACAACGATTCTTGTACCGTGTGCAGAATACTTTGCGAAAGACCACCGAGAAGTCGTACGACGTGACCACAGATTATTTCCTGGTGAATGATTTAGGATCCCCTATTCGGATTATCCGGTCCGTTTCAAGTTCCGCTTTTGCCTTTTCTTCGTTTGATTCACGCTTCGACCGGGAATGTCGCATACAATTGTAAATACGTACAGTTTAAATGATCGAGAACGGACCGGTAATGCGAATAGATCCCAAGTTATCGGTAGTAGCGAAAGGTTCTAATACCGCCCGGTGTACATACATAGTCAGACTGACTAAAAATCGTTGAAACGACGTCGTATTTGGTCTCCCTTTTATTGGAAAACATCTTGCCAATACGTTAAAAGTACTTTCGTAAAGATAAAATAAAGAAATAAAAGTTTCATTTTTCATTAGTGGATGACTCAGCACGTGCCTTATCGTTTTCGGGCGCTGGCCGCCGGGCATATGTAGTCGGAAGATTGGTGAGGCTAGCAATTTACAAGGTCAAAGATCTGACGGGCAAGCATCTTTCGAGGCAGTAATGTATTTCTATTTCTGTAAAATCTCGATAGCAAAATAATTAATTACGTTGCCCTGCTGCTCGTACGTGTTTGAACGCTTGGCCGAAATTTTTTAAACATTATTTCAATTTGAAAGTTTAAAACGATACCCAGGAGATTACCGGAATACTTATTTTCTTGGATTTCTAACAATCCAAAGATTAATCACGTTTCGGTCGAGTGTTCTAATATTTACAAGAGGCAGTGTACAATCGTATTACTTTTTATTAATTGGCCATAAACTTCCTTAGTGGGACGTGTAATTATTATGCGAACAGTTTCTTTGAAAATGCAAAACAACGAGGAAGATGTAGCCACTTTTATGGAAGCGCGCACTCCGAGTCGAATGGTATTTGATTAGTAGGTACCTCGACAATCTGACCACTCGACACCAGTAAACACCCTTTCGTCCTGTAATATAATCGGAAATTATTTTAATATTTTAAATAATATAGAAAGTGTGAACGAGTCACCAACGGGGGGTGGCTTTGAAATAGTTGAGATAGCGGTGTTAATGGCTTTCTGCGTTTTGAATAATAGATACGATAGCGTTTTGCAATTAATAGAGGTCATCGATTTCTAAATTTGGTCTGAACGCTGCGAATGTTTGCCGAGACTGAGACACGTGCAGCGACTTCCGAACGACGATTACGCGCAATGGCTGCAAATAATGCAAAAGAGGCTCGAATTGCGTTTAGATAGCAAACTTTAGAAAGCAGCAGAGGCTGATGTGTCACGAGAGGAACCCTATTATAGTTTAGGAATGTATTGAAATAGATAATGTAAAGATTTATGCGAGAAACAATGTTCTTTTCTTTTTAAAACAATGTACACCATTTCAGAAAAATTGTTCAACGGATTTACATACTTTTACTTTGGCACAAGCGTATAAAATATCATTATCTATGGCGCATCGCACGTGTTTTGCAAAATATCCGCTAGTTTTTCTCAAAACAATGTTTTTTTCCGATGAAAATGAACAATTGTCAAATGTTAAAAACAGAAAAAAAGCGTACAATACGCCATAGCGATATTAATGTACTTTACGAAATTATTCGACTATTCTGATTTGAATAAGCCGTTCTCTCGGTAAACCAAGTACAGTGTAAGGTACAAGGGTGTTCGCCGAAGCATGGTTTCGCTGTTAGCATTTCGCAACCCGCCTCACATCACCGATGACACTTTCAAATATTGAAAAATGTTCTTGATGTACATTATTTTAATTAAAATCCTTGATATTCATTCATCCGTCTTAAAAAGCAATGATATTCTTACAAACAAAACGGAATTGTGTGTAACCGGTGACTAAAATTAAACAAATGTTATATCAATATATTCGAAAAATAATTATCACTCTCTTCGTTATAAAACTTTACTTACGTAATTAAGAAACACTTGAGGAATTATCCTTTATTATGAAACTCGGTGAATAGTTATTTATGCGGGCGAATCGATAAATACATATTGCGTCGACAACATTTGAAAAATATATAAATATTAATTACAATCAAGTATTTACACATTACCAACAGGTTACACGACAAACGCAAGATGAAGCGAGGCAGAAAATAAAATTACAGAAATTTTATTGTTTTTTAACGGAATGAGATCTTAGATCTTATAAAACTTTATACGGTATAATTTCCTCTTATGTCTCAAGAAACAATTCTAAATTCGCAGCCATTAGCTTGGTGTTACCCACGAAGAAGAACTTTTCATCGTGGGTAAGGGAACACCGATTATATCGGGTCTCACCACGAAGAGGTTGGTTGCTGCGAGCAGAGACCCGAAGAAGGATAGATGAAATCCAAGTTCTTAGAAACCAGATTACTAAACTAGAGTGATAGAAGTAAGCAAAGTTCCTTCGATCTTCTAGTTTAGCAATGCCAAATAATTATTTTGTTTAAAAGGATCGAATCGACTGCCCTTGATAACTGGATTTTTCGGGCACGCAGCCCGCTGGGAGCCCGCCGGGAGCCCGAAGGACCCGACTCGGAGAGAGTTGAATAATTCTAGCATGTAGCTTGGTTTGCAGTAGCTTTGCGAAATATGTACTTGCAAATAACATGAGTTTGATTTCAGTGCGTCTCTGTCTATCTGTTCTATGCATAATGAAACACTCGCAGCTTTGCTGCCTCTCGTTCAGCATAGCCTCGCACTCTAGTCACTGTGTAATCTGTAATGTAATAATACTGTAACTTTCTAGAATGAATGCAGGGAGCGCTGGTGTTAGCCGCGTGTGTTACTTATTTGGTTAGTGGCATGGCATGGCATGGTCGTCGCCGGCGGTCACCTAGTTCTTGCTCGGATCCGTTACGGCGTGGGTTTCGCTGCGCGCGTCGTACAGTACGTTGGTAACACGCAAGAGTATAGATTTATTACAATGCCGTTGCTCCATGTTCATCGTTAAAATGAAAAGATAAAATGACGAGTTTGTTTTCTATAATATAAATAAGAAAGGATCTGCCGAAGTTTGACAGTTGACAAGTCTTCCTTTACTGTTATGAAACGGTATTGTCGGATCTCGAATGCTACATTCAATAATATGCATGGACAATTTATGTAATTTAATGGTATATAATAATATTAATTAATTACGATGTATAATAATATAATCGATTAAGCGAGAAAGTATTGTAAAATGTAAATTATCATTCAAACTAAGTAATATAACGTGGATATAGTAATCGAAAACTGATATCGTTATGGACAACAATTTATCTACTCATGTTTTCGAAACATTTTAATTTCGTAATTTGTTAAGGTAAGACTATAATTGATAATCGTGTCGCGAAACCTACGACCGATTCTCAAAGATTATATAATAACAATTAACCATTTAGATTAGAAATTTTGTAATAATTTAAGAAATGGCTTCTGCTATGGAACAACAACAGCAAACCACCTTAGAATTTTATCAGGCTATGGCTGATTTTAAAAATATGTTTCCACAAATGGATGACGATGTGATCGAGGTAAACTTGTTTAATAAACGAACATAATATTTATAATAAATCTTTCATTGCGCTCTTTTAAATTTCATACTATAATAATTATAAAAATTAATGTAACACGCAGCTCGATATTATTTTATTTAATTGTCTTTTAGGCTGTATTAAGATCTAATCAAGGGGCCGTGGAAACAACGATCGATCAATTACTTGCTATGAGTACCGACAATGAAAATGAAAAAATCAGAAGCGAATTAGAACAAAATGAAAAATCACCAAGTACCTCTAAATCACCAAAAATAGATGCTGCCAAATCTTTAAGGATTATACATAAATGGCAACCTGCTTTACTAGGACCATTACCGGATACATTTCTTAAACTTTCCCAAGTTCCGAAAGAAAATGTTGATTCGTCGTATTTAACGGATTACTCTATGCTGGAAGATGAGAGCATCGCCATGTTTCTTCAGAACGAAGAATTCATGGCTGAATTACGTTGGAACGAAGATTTCTTATCAACCTTGGAAAGTGGTATGCAATGTAGTATTACGATCTTTGCAGTTTATAACCGCCGTGTAAATAACATTTAAAAATAATTACTACTTTTAATCAGATACAAAAATACCAGGAACGAATCTTGAAAAATGCAGTGGTCAGGTTGGTCACGACGATGAAGACCTTTTTAAAGAAAGGCTTAAAAATATGGGCAAAAGTATGGAAGTTTATTTATTCGCTATATACAGTTACTAATAATTATATGATTCTCTCATTGTTACTCTGAGCATGTTCTTGTAGTGTCTCGGCGTAAGTTTGCACAACTTACCAAAGTGTTTACACGTAGTAAAAAACGCGGTGGCCGGCAACTATTACCACCAACAGCTTCTTGCGATGACTTACTGGATCCTGAGGAGTCATCTAGATCTCAGTCTTAAAAATTTTAGCATCTTTCTTATTTTATCTAAGAAAGACAATTTCAGCGTGTATTATCCAAAAGCAACAAAGAAGCATATCTATATCGATACGATTAAATGAAAAATAACAAGGAAAATTTAGATTGGAATCGTTTTGCTTATAAAACCTGTGTAAACTAGAAATTAATTAGCAATTCACGTTTACGTTATACGCGGTAATTATGCACCGATACTTATTGGATTGCTTGGATATGATTTGACAGACTTCAAACTCGGAAAGATCAAAAAACGTAGAATATAAAAACAGTATCCTTCGATATTCTATAAAAGAAAATGGAAAGCTGCAAAATATTTCGTATTTTAATAACTTACTACAGATAAGTACACACTTAGATAGTAACAATAATTACTACAGTTATACTATTAAGATAAAAATCTGTGAAGCTTTGATAAAACAATTATTTTTTCTGTTACCACAAAATGGTGACGGTTATTTGAAATTTTATGCATGGCACACTATTTGTAAAATTGATCATTACAATGTTAATATTATTTTTTTAAATTTATCATTTTATTAAATAGAAGTTTTAAACAATTTACATTTATTTAAAATATACTGTTTATAGTCGACAGTAAATGTTGTTAATGTATAAGGCAAATAATATTTACAGATACTAAACAAACAGTAAAAAAAGTTAGTGCAGGTGTTAAAAATAAAAACGATGGTTTGTGATTTTGTATTTAATTTATAATAGGAAAGTTTTTCTCGTAGCATATAAAGTATCATGAAAGACTTTTGAATTCACTAATGTAGAAAAGACTTGATTTTCTATTACCGCGAGCAGTGATAATGATTTCGTGTGTATAAGTAAATTTTCTAAAACGCTTAGTTCTTTACAGCTATAATTGTAAATGTAATTAATTCTAGTCAATTCATCTAGCCATTACTTATTTAAAAGTAAATATATCAACCATTATAATCTTGTTCGTTTAGAAAATATTTATACAAATGAGCATAGTTAGTATTTGCAAATTGAAGAATGGTACCGTGCCACAGGCATAAAATAAATTTGAAAAATACTAAGCTGAAATATACAGATATAAAAAGAAACTACAGTCTTTAGAGACCCTTTGGTAAATTAAACCTTGTTTAACGTACTAATTTATATCTTTATTTTCTCGTTGTTATAATGTTACAAAAGGATTACGAAAATAAAATAAAATTTATAATAGAAAATGTTTTAAAGCTGGTTTTATTAGGTATATAATTGTATAATCGTATAATGTACAATTTAACGGTCTTTAAACAGCGATAATGAAAAATATCGAGGAAAATTAAGTATAAGATCGATAAGCAATTCAAATCTTATTGAATATGCATTATTTTTCGTTCTAAAGTATTATATATCAGACTGTTTAAAGAATACTCTGGCCCCAGACAAACTGTAATAGAGTAACTGAAATTCGGCACTTCTTTCTCTTAAGCGTTTCAATGTTAATGCTCTCGTTTGCTGCAATTTTTCATCACCATGATCATTTTTACTTTTTGCAGCTTGTTTTTCAGCATTTATATGTTGTTCGACCGTTTTGAACCAATGTAAACCATCGAGTTCTGACGATTGATCCAACAGAGCATTTATATACGCGATTCCCATCGCGAAACCATCGTCGGTAAAAGCCGCGCCTGTTTGATTTTTCTTTAACATCTTCTCTTTGTTCGATATCGAATTATCCACAAAACTTAACGTTAATGGCGGTACAATGGCATAAAATTGTTGCAAATGGTGCGATTCCGTATCTCGAAAGGCAGACGCAAATACATCGACGAGAAGTTTAAAATATTGTATGCCCTCTGTAAAATTTCGTACCAAATTGGTAATATCATCTTCTAAGCATCTTGCCGCAGCTTGAGTTATTATACTGTAATTTAAATTTTTGCACAATAATTCGAACGATACGGGCGAATCGATATTTGGCAAAAACGAAATAGCGTTCGAACTTGCGTGCAATCCACCGGATCTGATTAATCGCACGTATCCTAATGCGTTTCCAATTTGAGTTATCAACTGTCGAAATTGATCCAAATAGCTCAAATCGTCGGCCGTCATTCCCAATTTTCTAATGCCTTTTTGAAATTTTTCTGCTCTCTCGTACGTGTAAGGCGTTTCTCCGTTTTCTCTTTGAGCTTTAATAAATCTTATATCCCGCATTAATCTTGATTTTATATGTTCGTCGAAAAGAAATTGTGAAAACGTGTGCAACTTTACACGAAGAAATTGATATACAAAGTTAACTGTTGTACTCATAATGCCGGTTCCATGTGTTCTAATAGAATTCGCTATATGCCTAATTCCAATGGTATTTAAATGTTTATTATTACTAATATGTTCAATGAAAGTTTGTGTGTTTAGATTGTACAAATATTTCGAAACAAATACATGAATGTTTCTCATAATTTCTAAGGCATCCAGACCTTGTTCCAAGGTTTGAGTGGGTAAATAATTTTGTACGGTATCAAGATTCAGTTTATAATGAGCAAGGGCGTGCATCATTCCATAGGTCCTCCAATCGTGCAGCTTCACCGTAGTAAGATTATAAAACATGTCATCAAGATAATGTTCTATAAATCTCTTGGCAAATATCATACTATTAGCCAGAGGTAACGGTAACGATTGTACTACTCTGCCACCATCTTTTACTCCAAAATTAAATGGATTGGTAGAATCCAATTTTAAATGTGCATGGACATGAAGTCTCAAGTCTATTTCGATCTCGTTGCAAACGGGTTCTAATATGTTTTTAATTAACATTTCTTTTAATTGCACGATTCTTTTCTCCTTTAAATCTAATCCTTCCTGTTCGCTAATGGTACTGTTAAATGCACCAAACAGATGTACAATATGATTTATATTTAAATTACTATCGGTTACAAAAGAGAAGTAAGCTGGAATAATGTTTTGATGATGTAGCAATATGGAATAATCGCAAATTTCGGAAATAACATCATGCAGTTCGGCAATGGTATCATAGTTGTCTAATAAAAATCTTAATTTCACCGTTTCCTCTTCTTTAAATATATCCGTTAATTGAGTAGCACACGCTAATGCACATCTAATTATTAATCTTCTATCCGCGCTCGCCGGACCATTTAATATCTTTATGCTTAAACCTATTAACGACAATGTGTCCAATCTTTCTTTGCTATAGCCTTTATCTTTTTGTATCAAACTTTTCCGTGCATTCTCTAACACGATCGAAATATTGTAACTCAGATATTGTAACACTTGACTTTGCGATTGCACTATAAGTGGCCCCAATATATAAAATGTATTTTCTAAAGACTTTTCTACTTCTATTAATCTACAGATCAAATGAACTGTGTTACGATTCATTGGTTTAATAAGCGTCGCGTGCATATTCATTATAAAAGATATAGTCTCTTTAATTTGGGATAACAAATTAACTAAATCTACAAGTAAAAATTGTTTCTGCTCAATGTCTGAAACTTGAAGATGAGTTTTCATAATATTTGGCATTTCTATGCACCATGAGACAGCCTTATGAATTAAATTATTGACGGTCTGAGACAATTTTTGAGTCCTTAAGCTTAATAGTTTTTCTCCCGCTTGGGGACTAACTGTATAATTGCTGGCTTCCTTTGGTAGAAAATCGCTCAAAAATTTGCCGGGTAACCATATAACATTTCCGATCAAAGTTACGGCATAAAACTTTTTGTTATTTTCCATTACTCTTTTAATTAATTTTTTATCACAAGTACCAAATGATTTTGTCAACACAACAACACCGATATTTACTCTGATCCAATTTTTATTCGATGCTGCATTTGCGTTAGACTTATTCTCTACATCCGACATTATATTTTTGAGATAATTAGTAATTTGCTCGTTCATCATACTACTTTTATTTATGTCCATTACACGTTCGATAGTTCTAGAAAATATCACCTTCTTTAATAAATGTTCTTGTAGTACCTTTAACAATTTATCAAACGTATGGAGTTTGGATTCTACTATACCAAACTGCGACGGATTATGCATAATAGAATGCACATGAATTCTGTACTGTTTCCATTGTTCCAACAACGACGGTTGAGATTCAATAATTTCATCCAATGTCAGAACAATTACGAATAAATCAATGAAATGTTCTATCAGTACAGGTAAATAAACTTCGTTAGGATTACCTGCTAGACTGGATAATTGTTCTGTTGTTAAATGAGCAACAGTCCATACTCTGTTCACAAAAACAAACAGATCTTGCAAATCGGATAGAAGAGACGTGATATTATTCTGATTATTTTCAACGTCCCTTTCTCCATGCGTAAACAATTTTTTGTAGAAAGTTTTAGCTTCTATTTCGAGAAGTCTAATTTCTCTGCATGTACCAGCAACAGTGGCAAGTAATTTTAATAAAAATTTATTTTCCATTTCTATCAAAAATATAAGACTGACATCTTCAACGGGTTTATATATTAGCCGAAGAGGACCTTCCATAAAATATTCTAACGTAGAATCTTTTCTCCAAGTTTTTTCTGATAACTGTTCAAAAAACTGTCCATATTTTCGCAAATGTATCGAACCTACCGCTTTGTATATAGTCTCGTCTTTTTTTGCGTTCCATGCTGAAGATTCTATCATTGCGATATCGGTTTATTATTTTTATTAGATACTGATCAAACTCTACTCCGTGTTAAAACATAGACTCATAGAGATAAATTGAACGCATCGTGGACAGACGACGTATTATATTTATTACAGCACCGACTTTTCAACAATCGCACATTTCACTTTCGCACCATTTCTTACACACTAATGCACAAGTCTGTTCATGTGAGTTCGGGCAGCTTCGAGAAATCGAGAAAGAAACCTTCATATTCATATTCTTCTTTATCGTTTACTCGAAACTCTGCGAATCACTTTGAAGCAAAAGTTCAGATCGAGTAACTGTTACGAAGAACTTAAAAGTCAAACTATGTATGAATGTATATCGGTTCAATTTAAGGTTCTTGCATCAGCTCCATTTATTCTCCATAGATTCTGTACACATAAAGAAGAGTTGTTTTTTTAGGTTTCATATTTTGACTTTGAAAAAGTTTCGCACAATATTCCTCAATTTTCTTTAGTCTCATTCGCTTATCTCCTCATCGACTCACTAGACTACTGTTAACATTTTAGTAGTTCGAATTCCAATTTACAAATGGTGCCATATATTTTCGAAATTTTTAATATAACGATTACTGCAAAAGAATTACTGCTTCGAATGATTGTTTCCAATTAATTAATTTGAAACAAAATCTGTAGAAAAATGGTTAAAGAATGTTATCAGGTACTCGTTAAGAAATTAATCAGATATGAGTAATATATTAGAGTGGTTGCAATTATGTATAACGTTACAAAGAATTAATGGAAAGGTAACGAATCAAAATAAAAAGCACGTATAATATTCTGATTTTGATTCGTTATTAATATATGTAGAGTCCACAGACCGGTCATGCCCCCTTTCGCGATTCTCCGAAGCTGCCCGAAGTAATTTCGGACCGCTTCGTGGAAGTCGAGAGAGAAAGGCTCACATTTGCCTTCTCGCTCCCACACAACTGAAATCCGATCTCCCGTCAACGGCATACGATTTGGATTCTCGACTGCCCAGGCATTTTTACTTTCCGACCTATGTACTTAGGCGCACATAAGCAAAGTACCCATAATGAAAAAAAAATTTTGTAAAATTTATTTTACGGAAATACACGTTTTAAGACCTCCTGATCATATTTTAATTATTGAAAAAAAAGAAATTTTTTTTTATTCCCATGTATGAGCACACATACATATGTATATTATTAATACGATTTTTGAAAATAAATAAAGTAAAACTTATCTGATTGAAATTTTTTGTAGAAGTTGAGCTGATGAATACCTAGAAAAAAGTATTAGACAACATTTAATATTGATTTCGATTAAAAATCAAATTTATATTGTTTTAAATTCGCAGCCATTAGCTCGGTGTTACCCATAATGAAGAAGTTGTTCTTCAAAGGTAACACCGATTACCAGGTCTCACCACGAGGAGGTTGCTGCGAGTGGAGACCCAAAGTGAGATCGATGGAACAAAGTTCGATCGACCTTCCTTTTTACACACTAGATTACGCAAAAAAAAAGATGCCAAGTAATTACTGTTCTAAAACAAAGGAGGAAGGTAAATTGTGGGAGACGCGACACGACGAAACGCGACACAATACTGCACAGTGCAGTAGGAACATGAGGTGCGACACGTACCGAATAGCGGGTCAAAAGGGGCAGCTCGTTACCTCTTAGCAAGTCCAATTGAAGGGGAGGAGAATCGACGCACCAGACACGGGTTCCCCATTTCTCCAACGCGTCCTGCTGGGAGCCCGTGGGACCCAACCCGGGACGTCTTACACAGGAGAGAGATCCTGAGTCGGGGCTACCGCAGACAGGAACAGGTCCCCTCTACGGCCGATGACTCTTTCCCTAGAATTGTCTCACCAGAGGACGGCAACCGACCCTTCGAACCATCTAAACGGCCGATCACTTGCTTTCTACATTAAAGCAGCGGTGACCGGAGAAACGAGACTGGAAAAGAAGCTATTAATGAATTCATTACTTGGCAATCTACGCAGTAAATAAAATAATATACAATGTAAATTGAAAATTAACGTCGTAGGTGGAATTAATGAGATTAAGGAATTGAAATGAACATAGGAATGAATAAGAAAGGAAAAAGAAATATTCGACGTTAATTTTTACACTCGCGCCGCGCCTTAAATTTAATGCCCTTACGTGCAGATGAATCCGAAGTCCTCTATCTAAAAATTGACCTGAATAAAAACTAAAATAAAAATTAGTAGTTAAACAAACAAATTAATTAATAATAAATATAAGGACAAAGAAACAAATATACAATCAAGAAGAGAATCATTTGGAAAATAACAACCCCACGATGTTGAAAATGAGGAAAATGAGGAAAATGAGGAAAAATAACAACCCAACGATGAAGAAACCAAGAACAGAATAATTTAAAAAATATCGACCCAACGATGTAAAAAAACGATGTAAAAAAGCTGAAATAAAAATAATTGATTCATTAACGAGACGAACAACCCAAATAGAGTACATCACCTATATATATATATAAACAAAAAAGACAATGTTGGGATTAGTTGTATTAATATAATTACATGTATACCAAACGGTGATCCTTCCTGGTCAGCATCGCAGAATCAGAGAATCTGAAACAGAAAATACGCGTGACAGTACCCCTGGCGGTTACAGGAGTACTGAAAAGAGTCGAACAGCTGTGCCCGTTTTTATGCAGTCGGACAAAAGTAATCCCTAGCCAATCAGCAGCCAGACCGCTGGGGGCGACACTCCGATAGGGCGGCACTTGCTTCACCTAAGTTGATAAGAGACCCCCCTGTGGCCCTCGCGCGGGAGTTATCACCCAACCACCAAGCAAGACGGACCGTATCGAGATGAAAAATTTAATCGAAGATTTACATTCGATCAAAATCGAAGATGGCGGCCAAGAAGATGTTTCACGAGCAGCGGCCAAGGGACAAAACCGGTCTTTTTAAAGACCAAGAAAATCTCATTTGTGGGAACAACTTATGCAATGAACTGAACAACTTTTATATTTAACAACTCAGAGACACTTTACATCTCTGTTTTGTAACAACTTTTATATTTAACAATTCAGAGACACTTTACATCACTGTTTTGTAACAACTTTTATATTTAACAACTCAGAGACACTTTACATCTCTGTTTTGTAACAACTTTTATATTTAACAACTCAGAGACACTTTACATCTCTGTTTTGTAACAACTTTTATATTTAACAACTCAGAGACACTTTACATCTCTGTTTTGTAATAACTTTTATATTTAACAATTCAGAGACACTTTACATCTCTGTTTTGTAACAACTTTTATATTTAACAATTCAGAGACACTTTACATCACTGTTTTGTAACAACTTTTATATTTAACAACTCAGACACACTTTACATCTCTGTTATGGAACAACTTATGTAATAAAACTGAACATGGTATATTTGCCTATACATATAGGAAGGAAATTCGTCGTTAGTATTGTCGCCCGTCAATGCACTTAATTATGCAAGATCAGTATACTATCTAATTTTATTTTTTATTATACCGGTTTGTAATATCGTAAAGATCAATGCAAAAACATTATGCACAGCTCTTGTATTTCTTTGATTTATCCAAGTAGTGAAAGTATAATATTTAACAAACTTTTGATTCAAATAACATAACGAATGACACAAAATTTGAGTACCTGTTGCATACAACCTATGTATAAATGCATAACTAATATTGATATACGCATAACGAACTTAGTTTGTGATATGAAACATTAAGAAAAGTGTAAATTAATAAATAGGTTTCAAAATGGGTATTCCGGGTTTAACAACTTTTATAAACAATCGTTCAGATCGTTATTTGGAATATTTCGAGCTACGTGATACGTATTTAGTTATTTAGCTGTCAAATATATAATTCGTACAAGTGCAATTGTGTTTTTGTCGGTGATTACGATAAATTACGCTCAACAAGTATCGGATTTTTTTGACGATTTGATAAAGTGCAATGCACTACCATTAGTTTTGATCGATTGTGGTTGCGAGGATAAGAAACTGCAAACAGTTATATCTAGAACTAGAGAAAAGGTTCGTACAGCATCATCTTATTCTCCGATCTGTCAACAGAAAATGAAATTTTTTCCTTTACATATTTAGGAAGTTTTCAAAGATGTTACGAGAAAGAAGAATATTCGTCATGTGCAATGCTTATTCGAAGCTGATAATGCTATAGCTACTGTAGCAAGGATATTGAATTGTCCTGTATCGAGTTATGATTCAGATTTTTATGTGTTTGGGACAATTACACGGTGAAAAGTTCAACTGGAAATGGTTACACGAAACGTTGTAAAATTTATAAAGTTGAACACTTATTAAATTCTTATAGAGGTCTAAGTCAATCTACACTGCCATTAGCTGCAATATTACTAGGCAATGATTATGTAAAACGTGGTACATTTAGAAACTTCTTTCGTTATTTAAAGTTACGACAAATAACAAGAAAAAGGTATAGTAATCGACAGTATTGTATAGAAGCAACTTTACAATGGTTGAGCGGATTTTACACCTTGGACAGAGCAGTCATTGGAATACTATGTAAATCACCTAAAACCGTAAGACAAAAAATATTAAGCATAATAGAAATCAATATAAATGGCTATACAAATGCATCTACAGAAATACTTGCTTACTTCCATTGGGGTTTTTACAGGAATATGCAGCTCGTGCCACAACACATTCCATAAACAGAATTTTTAAATTTGATGGAGATGTTAATAGTCTAATGTACATGGAAGAAACTGATAAAAATGGAGATTTTGAATCAACCGAAGAAGAAGAAAAAGAGGAAGAAAACGAAGTTGAAATATTAGACATGCTTAAAGGGGTCAGAATCTACTACCAATAATGCACTACTAGCTAATGTACCTAATTTGTTTGTAGATGAATTTCTTATGGGCAATTATCCTGCATATATTATGGACTTGTTGGTTCGACGTTTATATATTTGTTCTGTACAAACAGAGGATTATTCCTATCCATTGAGCAATGTAACAAGTTTAAAAATTATTAGAGTTATATATGCATTTCTGTAATCAGGAATGAATAGAAGGAGAGGTTTCATGAAATACATGGTGAGAGACTGTAATAAAAAGCTTAAATGTTACAAACGAGAAGGCACTGACACTAAATTTTCTTCCCCATTACTGTCCCTATCTAATCTTAGAGAAGTACCATTAACGAGTCCAGGATTAAAAAATAATGTACAAACATGCATCATTGATTTTTCATTACCATTTGAATTTAAATTCAAGTTATATAGACACATATATATAAGCAAAGCCCATAATGAATGAAAAATTGACACGTAAATACACGTTTCAAGACCCCCTGATCATGTTTGACATAAAACAATACTTTGGAAATAAATCGTTTGAATATAGTTTATCAAGTAAGACTTTCGAAATTATTTTCAAACAATTTATTTTCTAATTGTTCTACTATTTGAAATAATAATTTTTTGATCTTACAGCAAAGAACGTTTACTTAATATCAATTCAATAAATTCAATTTGTATTTGTTCAGTTTTATTACATAAGTTGTTCGAAAACAGAGATGTAAAAAGTCTCTGAGTTGTTAAATATAAAAGTTGTTCCAAAACAGAGATGTAAAAAGTCTCCGAGTTGTTAAATATAAAAGTTGTTCAGTTTAGTGGTTCCCACAAATGAGATTTTCTTGGTCTTTAAAAAGACCGGTTTGTCCTTTGGCCGCTGCTCGTGAACCATCATCTTTGGCCATCTTCGATTTTGATTTTGATTGAATGGAAATCTTCAATTAAATTCTTCATCTCGATACGGTCCGTCTTGCTTGGTGGTTGGGAGATAACTCGCCGATGAACGCCTCAGGGGGCTCTTATATCCTAGGAGCACGGACCCTCACGAGAGACCGAGCGACATCTGTGCAATTTTGATACACGAATTGTTAACGAATTGTCCCCCAACATAAAATTAAAGAATCATTATTTCGATAATAATATACTTATAGGTATATATAAAGCATTTCTACATATTCTCCGTCGAAACACGCGTTGTTTGTAACTTGAAACATTAAGATCCTTCAATCCGTTCAGAAGTTATAATGTTTTAACCATACGCATGAAATTTCGAGCGAACATTTCTGAATCTTTAAAACATTATAACTTTTGAACGGATTGAAGGATCTTAATGTTTCAAGTTGCAAACAACGCGTGTTTCGACGGAGAATATGTAGAAATGCTTTATATATACCTATAAGTATATCATTATCGAAATAATGATTCTTTAATTTTATGTTGGGGGACAATTCGTTAACAATTCGTGTATCAAAATTGCACAGATGTCGCTCGGTCTCTCGTGAGGGTCCGTGCTCCTAGGATATAAGAGCCCCCTGCGGCGTTCATCGGGGAGTTATCTCCCAACCACCAAGCAAGACGGACCGTGTCGAGATGAAGAATTTAATTGTAGATTTCCATTCACTCAAAATCGAAGATTGCCAAAGATGATGGTTCACGAGCAGCGGCCAAAGGACAAACCGGTCTTTTTAAAGACCAAGAAAATCTCATTTGTGGGAACCACTAAACTGAAGAACTTTTATATTTAACAACTCAGAGACTTTTTACATCTCTGTTTTGGAACAACTTGTGTAATAAAACTGAACATGGTATATTTGCCTATATAGGCGAAAAATATACAAATACAAATTGAATTTATTGAATTGATATTAAGTAAACATTCTTTGCTGTAAGATCAAAAAATTATTATTTGAAATAGTAGAACAATTAGAAAATAAATCGTTTGAAAATAATTTCGAAAGTCTTACTTGATAAACTATATTCAAACGATTTATTTCCAAAGTATTGTTTTATGTCAAACATGATCAGGGGGTCTTGAAACGTGTATTTACGTGTCAATTTTTCATTCATTATGGGCTTTGGTTATATATTTGTGTCTATATAACTTGAATTTAAATTCAAATGGTAATGAAAAATCAATGACGCATGTTTGTACATTATTTTTTAATCCTGGACTGAATAACCACAACGTGTTTAAATGATTGAATAATTTGCCGTCTGTGCACTCAGCTTTTACTAAAGGTTAGAAATGATAAATATATGCAGCATGAGAATGTACTCGTTTCTTATTGAATTTACAAATTATTGTAATGAATAATGACAATAATTTTCGATAATAAGTAGTAATGATGCATAGAAAAAGGAAAAATGACGATTAAATTTATATAAATTAGGTTCTATACATTGTGTTCATGGTTTTTACGCCGAGAATAGTCTGGCTATTAGATTCGAAAGTACATATCTTCGTCTGCACTAAAATATTCTGTATCATTATCGTCTGTATTTCGGTCGGACTTTGCTTTTTTCTTTGGACTTTGGTCTTTGTTTCTTACGGAGATTGATTTCATTTTGAAGATATGATGCAAACAAAGGCGTTACTGTCGATAAAAGTGTAAAAAACACCCTCCATAGGCTTGGAGAATTTTCGAGGATTGTATTTATATAACCTTCCATGTCGTACTGTGTTTTAAAATTATTAGCTATATTGTACAATAGAGTACCATTGAATAAATTGGCCGTTTCAATCTGTGGATAAGGGTAGCCTAATAATGCATTCAAATTCATACTGTGTCTCAAACAATTTTCAAACACCGCAAATGCATGAACAATAGATCTATTAAATTTTTTTGGATTTGTATACAATTTTCGATTCATCTCGAAATGGGAAATAAGAAATGGTGCTGCCATTAAACAATCATCAGGATCAACATTTTTACAAGCTTCATAAAGTGTACCAACATGTATTGAATAATGTGGTTTACACGCACTCGTTTTTCTTATCTGCTTTATATTTTGAATTTTTGTACCATATTTCTTTTGAAAATTATGTATAATTCTATGTTTCCCAATTATTGTATCGATTATAATTGAATAATAAACAGACAAATATAGAATACACCAAACATTTATCTGATTTGTATAACTGATCCTGTTTTATCCAATACCGAGCACATGCAATATGCAACATCCATTCTGGTGGTAGTCCGTATATGTATACATTCTATGTTTCTAATCTCTAATGTATCATTTAAAATTTCTCTTCGAATCCTTAATGGTACTTCTCTAAGATTAGATAGGGACAGTAATGGGGAAGAAAATTTAGTGTCAGTGCCTTCTAGTTCGTAACATTTCAGCTTTTTATTACAGTCTCTCATCATGTATTTCATGAAACCTCTCCTTCTATTCATTCCTGATTACAGAAATGCATATATAACTCTAATAATTTTTAAACTTATTACATTGCTCAATGGATAGGAATAATCCTCTATTTGTACAAGACAAATATATAAACGTCGAACCAACAAGTCCATAAAATATGCAGGATAATTGCCCATAAGATATTCATCTACAAACAAATTAGGTACATCAGCTAGTGCATTATTGGTAGCAGATTCTGACCCCTTTAAGCATGTCTAATATTTCAACTTCGTTTTCTTCCTCTTCTTCTTTTTCTTCGGGTGATTCAAAGTCTCCATTTTTATCAGTTTCTTCCATGTACATTAGACTATTAACATCTCCATCAAATTTAAAAATTCTGTTTATGGAATGTGTTGTGGCACGAGCTGCATATTCCTGTGAAAACCCCAATGGAAGTAAGCAAGTATTTCTGTAGATGCATTTGTATAGCCATTTATATTGATTTCTATTATGCTTAATATTTTTTGTCTTACGGTTTTAGGTGATTTACATAGTATTCCAATGACTGCTCTGTCCAAGGTGTAAAATCCGCTCAACCATTGTAAAGTTGCTTCTATACAATACTGTCGATTACTATACCTTTTTCTTGTTATTCGTCGTAACTTTAAATAACGAAAGAAGTTTCTAAATGTACCACGTTTTACATAATCATTGCCTAGTAATATTGCAGCTAATGGCAGTGTAGATTGACTTAGACCTCTATAAGAATTTAATAAGTGTTCAACTTTATAAATTTTACAACGTTTCGTGTAACCATTTCCAGTTGAACTTTTCACCGTGTAATTGTCCAATGTATCAAATGGTATGTACAATGTCCCAAACACATAAAAATCTGAATCATAACTCGATACAGGACAATTCAATATCCTTGCTACAGTAGCTATAGCATTATCAGCTTCGAATAAGCATTGCACATGACGAATATTCTTCTTTCTCGTAACATCTTTGAAAACTTCCTAAATATGTAAAGGAAAAAATTTCATTTTCTGTTGACAGATCGGAGAATAAGATGATGCTGTACGAACCTTTTCTCTAGTTCTAGATATAACTGTTTGCAGTTTCTTATCCTCGCAACCACAATCGATCAAAACTAATGGTAGTGCATTGCACTTTATCAAATCGTCAAAAAAATCCGATACTTGTTGAGCGTAATTTATCGTAATCACCGACAAAAACACAATTGCACTTGTACGAATTATATATTTGACAGCTAAATAACTAAATACGTATCACGTAGCTCGAAATATTCCAAATAACGATCTGAACGATTGTTTATAAAAGTTGTTAAACCCGGAATACCCATTTTGAAACCTATTTATTAATTTACACTTTTCTTAATGTTTCATATCACAAACTAAGTTCGTTATGCGTATATCAATATTAGTTATGCATTTATACATAGGTTGTATGCAACAGGTACTCAAATTTTGTGTCATTCGTTATGTTATTTGAATCAAAAGTTTGTTAAATATTATACTTTCACTACTTGGATAAATCAAAGAAATACAAGAGCTGTGCATAATGTTTTTGCATTGATCTTTACGATATTACAAACCGGTATAATAAAAAATAAAATTAGATAGTATACTGATCTTGCATAATTAAGTGCATTGACGGGCGACAATACTAACGACGAATTTCCTTCCTATATGTATAGGCAAATATACCATGTTCAGTTTTATTACATAAGTTGTTCCATAACAGAGATGTAAAGTGTGTCTGAGTTGTTAAATATAAAAGTTGTTACAAAACAGTGATGTAAAGTGTCTCTGAATTGTTAAATATAAAAGTTGTTACAAAACAGAGATGTAAAGTGTCTCTGAATTGTTAAATATAAAAGTTATTACAAAACAGAGATGTAAAGTGTCTCTGAGTTGTTAAATATAAAAGTTGTTACAAAACAGAGATGTAAAGTGTCTCTGAGTTGTTAAATATAAAAGTTGTTACAAAACAGAGATGTAAAGTGTCTCTGAGTTGTTAAATATAAAAGTTGTTACAAAACAGTGATGTAAAGTGTCTCTGAATTGTTAAATATAAAAGTTGTTACAAAACAGAGATGTAAAGTGTCTCTGAGTTGTTAAATATAAAAGTTGTTCAGTTCATTGCATAAGTTGTTCCCACAAATGAGATTTTCTTGGTCTTTAAAAAGACCGGTTTTGTCCCTTGGCCGCTGCTCGTGAAACATCTTCTTGGCCGCCATCTTCGATTTTGATCGAATGTAAATTTTCGATTAAATTCTTCATCTCGATACGGTCCGTCTTGCTTGGTGGTTGGGAGATAACTCCCGCGCGAGGGCCACAGGGGGGTCTCTTATCAACTTAGGTGAAGCAAGTGCCGCCCTATCGGAGTGTCGCCCCCAGCGGTCTGGCTGCTGATTGGCTAGGGATTACTTTTGTCCGACTGCATAAAAACGGGCACAGCTGATCGACTCTTTTCAGTACTCCTGTAACCGCCAGGGGTACTTTCACGCGTATTTTCTGTTTCAGATTCTCTGATTCTGCGATGCTGACCAGGAAGGATCACCGTTTGGTATACATGTAATTATATTAATACAACTAATCCCAACATTGTCTTTTTTGTTTATATATATATATAGGTGATGTACTCTATTTGGGTTGTTCGTCTCGTTAATGAATCAATTATTTTTATTTCAGCTTTTTTACATCGTTTTTTTACATCGTTGGGTCGATATTTTTTAAATTATTCTGTTCTTGGTTTCTTCATCGTTGGGTTGTTATTTTTCCTCATTTTCCTCATTTTCCTCATTTTCAACATCGTGGGGTTGTTATTTTCCAAATGATTCTCTTCTTGATTGTATATTTGTTTCTTTGTCCTTATATTTATTATTAATTAATTTGTTTGTTTAACTACTAATTTTTATTTTAGTTTTTATTCAGATAAATTTTTAGAGGGAGGACTTCGGATTCATCTGCACGTAAGGGCATTAAATTTAAGGCGCGGCGCGAGTGTAAAAATTAACGTCGAATATTTCTTTTTCCTTTCTTATTCATTCCTATGTTCATTTCAATTCCTTAATCTCATTAATTCCACCTACGACGTTAATTTTCAATTTACATTGTATATTATTTTATTTACTGCGTAGATTGCCAAGTAATGAATTCATTAATAGCTTCTTTTCCAGTCTCGTTTCTCCGGTCACCGCTGCTTTAATGTAGAAAGCAAGTGATCGGCCGTTTAGATGGTTCGAAGGGTCGGTTGCCGTCCTCTGGTGAGACAATTCTAGGGAAAGAGTCATCGGCCGTAGAGGGGACCTGTTCCTGTCTGCGGTAGCCCCGACTCAGGATCTCTCTCCTGTGTAAGACGTCCCGGGTTGGGTCCTACGGGCTCCCAGCAGGACGCGTTGGAGAAATGGGGAACCCGTGTCTGGTGCGTCGATTCTCCTCCCCTTCAATTGGACTTGCTAAGAGGTAACGAGCTGCCCCTTTTGACCCGCTATTCGGTACGTGTCGCACCTCATGTTCCTACTGCACTGTGCAGTATTGTGTCGCGTTTCGTCGTGTCGCGTCTCCCACAATTTACCTTCCTCCTTTGTTTTAGAACAGTAATTACTTGGCATCTTTTTTTTTGCGTAATCTAGTGTGTAAAAAGGAAGGTCGATCGAACTTTGTTCCATCGATCTCACTTTGGGTCTCCACTCGCAGCAACCTCCTCGTGGTGAGACCTGGTAATCGGTGTTACCTTTGAAGAACAACTTCTTCATTATGGGTAACACCGAGCTAATGGCTGCGAATTTAAAACAATATAAATTTGATTTTTAATCGAAATCAATATTAAATGTTGTCTAATACTTTTTTCTAGGTATTCATCAGCTCAACTTCTACAAAAAATTTCAATCAGATAAGTTTTACTTTATTTATTTTCAAAAATCGTATTAATAATATACATATGTATGTGTGCTCATACATGGGAATAAAAAAAAATTTCTTTTTTTTCAATAATTAAAATATGATCAGGAGGTCTTAAAACGTGTATTTCCGTAAAATAAATTTTACAAAATTTTTTTTTCATTATGGGTACTTTGCTTATGTGCGCCTAAGTACATAGGTCGGAAAGTAAAAATGCCTGGGCAGTCGAGAATCCAAATCGTATGCCGTTGACGGGAGATCGGATTTCAGTTGTGTGGGAGCGAGAAGGCAAATGTGAGCCTTTCTCTCTCGACTTCCACGAAGCGGTCCGAAATTACTTCGGGCAGCTTCGGAGAATCGAGAAAGAGGGCATGCGTCAGGTTGCCTTTGTCGTCTTTCCGAAACTCCACGAGCTCACGTACGCGTATCTGGCATGCGAGAGTGTGCACCCGACGGTGCTTTTCTGGCATCACTGGTGCTCATCATAACCACGCAGTTTTTTTCCCGCGTAAAAATACCCAATAAGAGAATAGTTCGTACATAACTATTTTTTTAATGTTATTAAATAAATAGTTTTATCGGGTTAAACTTGACTAATCCTTATGTAAACTACTAGAATTTTATCGTGGAGAAATACTGTTCATTTCTACATTATATCCGTGAATACATCATTTTAATGGATGTCGGGTTAGTGATTTTCTCTTCAAGAACCCAAATTAATATTTTCCGGTGTGTATTGACGTTAAAAACTGCAGCATAAATCCTGCCAATGTAAGTAAATATACTCGTTGACAGCGGAGAATGTTTCCGCAGGCATTTCAAGAATTATTTAATATTCAGAGAAATAAAAATAAAGAATTTTTTGTAATTTTGCAATTAGTGCGAAGAGACACACAAAAAGATGCTATTTTTTATATACTACAATATCCTGGGTGCAAGGAAATTCTGTAGAATGTGAACATGAACATAAATTATCTGTAATCTTATTAATTCTTATGCATTGATGCATCTAAAAGATGCAACTACATCCTTCTTTTGAATAGAACTCTATAATTTTTGATCGTATCGTTTCAATGCAGCCTTTTAATCTGTATAAAATGTGTTAAGATACGTATGCTCTGATAGTTCAAGAGTTATTTAATAATCATGATTAATAGTATAATTTTACCATTAATCGTAATCTTTGATCATTAATTATTCAGTTTTGCTAAACTTTGGTTAAGAACAGGTGAAAGACTTCCATGTTTCCATGTTATTTTACAACAGATATATGGAGACAGATAGAGGAAGATAAATTTTAGTCAGGGAATAAATATATGTATATACGTTGATAACAAAATTTAATTTAAATATTATATAACTTTTCCTTTTTGTCCATTATTTTGCTAAAGATGTAACATTCATTTGGAGTATTGTTATTATTTGTAAATATAATATTAGTGTTTACATTTATAAATAATTCTAAAATCGTATACAGTACATGTATTTTTAACATAAATAGTTTGTTCATTTTAAAATAGATACAAGTGATGTCAATAGCCTTTAAATCGAATAACTCGCATTTCCGTATTTTCTGGTAAAATTTATTCTACCACGGTAATTTGTTTAGAAAGAATAATCCATCTAACATTAAAATATGCAAGGAATTCGAAATTCCTCACCATTATGCATAGCTGTATGTACTATATGTTGTAGAGATATGGAAATCATAAATTTCAGAAACGTTGTATGACGGTAAAGATAAACATTGCGAGATTGCATCAATAGCAGGCATTTCTGGCCATTTGTATCCAGAGAACATTGAATTAAAAAATTTATTTATTTATAAATAAATAGTAGGGGGCAAGTGCCCCATTTTTCCCCACCCTGACTACACCCTTACTCCTTCTCGTTACTCTATTGTCATAATAAAACAGTATCATGTTACAGTATCATGGTACAGAACCATAAATAAAAATGTTAAATGTATTTTGAAAGACAGAATACACTCGTCGGCAACAGTTAAAAATCTACGCGAATTATAAGTACGTGATACACATAATTTGATTAAAAAAAAAAAAAGTCGTACGATAAAAGTCTTTAACATTTGTTGAAGAGAAATTATAATTGCAATGGTTAATTTTGCATCAACGATTGATTTTCAACTATAAGTTCCTTCTCAAAAATAGATATTACAGCATTTAAAACATTAGTATCCCGTTGACGATGTTTCTCGATACAACGAAGACTTTTCGGTTCTAAATCTGAAACTCCAATGTTGCAAAGAAAGCATAGCCCATCCGAAAGTTTTATTACCCCCTCGTTAAGGGTTGAGAATTCGGTATTCCTGTATTAAGAAAAATCCTTTGTATAACTTTTTATATAAGTGTACTTGGGAATTTCATTCAAATGCAATCAAAATCGAATCCATTAATTCCGGTTTCTCATAATTGTTATTCAAACTAACTTGCGGTGGTTTGAAACTATACTAGAGACTGAAACGAACATTGTAATAGTAATTGTTTTGTTACTTACGTATTGAGCTCTCGAAATGCAATCAATATCGAGCAATCCCTAGCACACGAGAACAGAAGATAATTTTGTAAGCGTAATATGTTCTCGGAGCTTATAAAAAGATTCGTTTCTTTTTCATTACAATGTGGATTAGTTTCGCTATGTATTATGTTAGACTTATCACATGACAAATTATTGTCTTGCAAGTACATGGGCAGTGATGTTGATTTTTGGGAAAGAGGAACATTTTCTTTAGGCTCGTCGTCTGAAAAGCAAATAGATTCTGAATTAACGTTTCTACTTTTATCACAATCGTTAGTTTCTAATTTTTTTGGAATGCAGAATACCTTTGATATACGTTTTCAAGCGAGTCTCCTGCGACACGTTCGAACGTTTCATAACATTACTCTGGAAATAATCGTGTAAATATTAGGGGTATCAGACATTTCGGGTTCGGGTCTGGGTTACAAATACCAAAAAGAAAATAATCAAATAATACATAAAAACTTACTGTAGATTTATAAGAAGATAATATCCGTTGCTTGTGAAACTTCTGTGTTCTTATTAAATTAGAATATATTATATCGTCCGTTAATAATGGTCGAAACTTTGAATATATGTTGTAAACGTATTCTGAACTGATAAAGGGTAGCTTCTGCATATGGAGGATTCGTTCTAGCACACAATTTTTAGGTAAAGTTCCACCTTTTACATTGCACGGCTGTAAGAGCATTACATGATTTTTAGGAGAATTTTTCTACAAGATATTAAAGCTAAAACGTACGCGTTTTACGGTAGAATTCCCTCCCCGTTAAAACAACCACTGTAATAGCCCCGAAAAAAAGTATCCCACACTATTGGTTACTGATTACCGTCTGAGCAACGCACGAGTATGCTGCTGCTACTACTATCCGTACGATCCAGCAGTCGGCAGCACAATAATTTTATGCGCCCCCTTTTAAGAATCATGTACGCGTAAGTAAGAAGGGAATTGAACCTTTCCACCGGTTGCTAGCCACATAACAGGGTGGCTAGATTTTTTTTAAACCGAGTCTATTGCAACAATTTGAAACCAATATTAATTACCTTTTTGCTAAAATGCACAAGTTTTTTGGCCTTTGCTACTATATCTGGATTAACGTACGAGATCGGTTCGAAATCTTGTTGTTGGGCAGACCGCGCGCATTTTTCGTACGCGGAAGATGGCATGAATTCTTCTTTGGCAAACGAATGCAAAACGGCAGCACAGATCAAATCGCAGAATTGATCGATGTATTCTTTGTTCGTGCAGGCGACAGAATTGTGAAGCCATTCCGCTAAAACACATACGAGATCGTTTAACGATGATTCTTGATCGTAAACAACTACACCGTCCTTAAAAATCTTCAGATTATTCTGTGGGGATATCAGGAGCCCTTTTAATGCTGATTTCATGCGTTCCTCTACCCCAGAAAATAAATCAAACGGACAGTAAGTACTTCGGGCTGCGATTACCTTTTTCTGCAGCTGCAATAAAAAAAAAAAAATATTTACAATCATTAATTATGGCGAAGAATACGTAGATTATCAAACAAAAATCTGATTTTCATACCGATTCTCTAAAGTTTCATCGAATCTCATAAAATACGTTAACATTAAGATTTACTATCGAATCATCGTGTTACCTTATAATATTGAGTTAAACAATAAGGACATTTTTGAAATTTACTATCGGCGTCTCTCGAGTATCCTTGCTTTGGTTTAATTTCCACGCAAAATGTATTTTTGCTTCGAAATAGATTAGGCTCGTCGCATTTCGTTCTAAGAAAAGTGTAGTCTGGGTATTGTGTCGCATAAGTCTCCGTAACATCCGTGTGTCGGCGTTTATCTGAAGACAGAAACGAAAAAATTTCAATGAATTTTTTATTATACGCATACACGATAAAAAGATAAAAATATTTCTACCAACTGAATTTAATCATTTTTCCTCGACAACATATTAAAATATGTGATAAAGCTACGTAATCATTTATAGCGCAAAAAATTACTATCTCCGAAGATAGCTTATATTGAATATTATGGGCGTGGCATCACGTTTGAAGCTTCATCGAAAGAAAAAGAAACGGCTAATGATAAATAGGAAAAATTTGAAAAGGACTGAAAGAGCAGATTAATCTGTCGGTCGACGCGTGATCGTAAAATGGCGTTGCCGATGACCCGGAGGATTCTGTTGACGTTGATATTTTTGGCATCGTAATGGCTAAACACACAACGCTTTTCGTCGTCTTCGCGTACAAGTAATACATGAGCCTGCTAGCTACGGTTGACGTTCTAGGACATGAAATCGATATCTCCATATCGCCAGTGCGCAATATCGCATCGCTGATAACACCACAATACCTGTTGCTCGCTTTTAAACAAATCAATCATTTCGCGAGATCGGATATCGTCGAAAAATATTATAATTTCCAGCCTGTGCGCGTCGATAAATAATTCATTATACAGGGTGTCTGGCCACCCCTGGAAGAACATTCTAACGGGAGATGATTCTAGAGGGCAAAATAGAACGAAAATCAAGAATACCAATTTGTTGATCGAGCTTTCGTTAAAAAGTTTTTAACGTTCAAAGTTCCGCCAGTAAAACGGCTATTTGTCCACTCGCCAAAAATGATTCCAATTGACCTCCGCAGCTAGAAATAATTTTTTTAATAACTTTTTAACGAAACCTTGATCAACAAATTGGTATTCTTGATTTTCGTTCTATTTTGCCCTCTAGAATCTCCTCTAGAAAATATCTCTCTCGTGTTTTTATTTTCGAATCTGTTACTTAATTATCGGTTGCCTCGCGTTTCATCGCTCGCGAGAGAAATTCTGATATTTTTTTAAGGATTTCGGTTGCGCAAGATTTCTACAACTTGAAGGAAAGGGAACAGAGTTTCATACTCATTCCCGTTTCTCATGACTCGTGACCTTTTAACTGAGATTCGAATACTGGCGTTGTAATTTGTATTGTTTCTTGGTACATGTATGTTCGAAGATATAGAAACTCGTGCTGTTGCAACTCCGCGAACAGTACCTACACGGCAAAGACTAATGCTGGTATAGTCCACTCGAAGGCGAGGCATTTAAATTACGAGGCGTGTTCGAAAAGTTCGAGAAATTTTTATTTATTTTAAAATGCATTTATTCTTCCAAATTTATATTGCTCCGTTCGAAACAATCCCCGATGGATCTGAATCTGAACAAAAAAATATATATGTATAATATAAACTCGTTATTAATTTAAATTACTTTTCACTCGGTGCATAAATTTTCTTTCTTTTGATCACTCGTAGTAATTTCATTTAGCATATGTACTCAAGTAGGTTTTATTCGCTTTTTAAGTTCAATGATACTGTGGTGGCTTCTGCCGAACAATTATTACGAACGATGATAGAATCAACAAGAACGAAGGTTACCCGTGAATAGTTATTAGCAATATTTTATCCTTAACAGGTGGATTGAAAAACTATCTTTACGACGTTATTATATATTCCAAAGTTATTGCTGCGCTTATTGCCTATTACAATGCACATTATGTCCCAATAATTGGTAATTTAAACATTCGGTCGGTAAGACGGAGAGTTATTGAAAAACAAAGTCTAAACGAAGTCCGTGTCTCTCAGAGTCAGAAGGGGAGCCTATTCGGGCTTCCTGTATAACGTGTTTTCTTCGTAACTCGAGCGGTTTCCATTCTCCAAGAACGGTTTCTCATATCGTTCTAATTTCTTCCTGTCGGCTCGACGTTTATCTTGTTAAAAGCAGGTTTCTCGCACAGGGTACAAACAAAATATTCCTCGTGCGTTTAAAAAAATATTACGACGGTCAGCGTTGCGATAATAAAATTGATTCGATGGAATTCCGTTCGTCCAAAAGGTTATCCACTGTCGTTCTTGATTCACGTTCACCCTACGTGAAACGTTTCGTCGGGAGGTCACGAAATACTCCCAGTGTGCCGTTCGAAACGCGACACCCGTCTCCTGTCTTTTTGTTCGCGAGTGTACAGCGTTCGAAAGTCGACGCGGAGTCAAGTCGAGTCTCGCAACGATTGTCTTTTATTACGTCTGGCGTCTGACAATATTTTTCTACTTCCGGGCAGAGAGGATTAATTGTTCGGGAAAGGGGTATTTAAGTGACGGGTAGCGGGAAAGGAGGCGATTCGATAGGCCGTGCATCAGCTTTCCCGAAGAAGAACTCGACGGATGTTGCCCCGGGGGTCGTGCCCTTTTCGTACGAGTGACTGATCGCACACGTGTGTTTCTCCACGGAACGTGTCAAGTGTGAACGTCTCTCCGTGGAGGCACCAACGAGTATGGATGGAGCTGGTTTAATGTCTTCTCGAGAGTGTCTGGCGACGTCGTCATCCTTTCGAGAGCGTGCACAGCAGTAGCAGTAGCAGTAGCAGCAGCAGCTGCGGTTGCCGCCTGGCCCGACTGGGAGTAGCCCTCTACGCGAGATGCACGTTGTAAATTTTCGTTGGCCCTTCCTCCTCGACGGTTTCATTTTTACCTATAGCTACTTTTCTTCGACTATTCTCATCCAACGGCAGCCGTACTCGACCTTCTTTTCATTGTTTTCAGGCTACCGGTGCACTGTGAGCGGTGTAAATAAATAGCAAATTACAATGGAGATATCGAAGAATTGATCATCGAGCGGTGGCAAGCCTCGCATTTTTCTTCCGAAAAGAAAGTTGGAAGCAGCCGGTGGACGCGGATGAAAAAAGTCTAAGCTGTTCGAACGGTCAACGAAGGTTAGAAGATTATGGGAGACTCGAGACTTGGTGTTACTTCGGTCCAACACCTGTCGTTCCCGGTAACAACGAGACGACCATCTGCATTTGTTACACGTGGCGGGTTGCCCTTTCAAGTTTACGAGCCCCAGGCATTCCCGGATTTTGCAAAAGAAATCGATTCTGAATGTGCCGCACTACCTGTGCGTTTCTGATTGTGCACTGAATTTGTGGCACGTCGTAAGGAACATCCAATTTACGATACGCCTGGGACGAGGGACGGTTCAACAAGTCCTTGGAAAAAGATCGAAAAATAAATTACTTTAGTTGAATATATTTTTTTCCCAACATAATTTCCTTTTAAATGAAACCATGTGGTGGATATAACTGAAAGTTTGACGTTTGTCCAGTGAGTCACGATGCTTACTAAAAAGAAATCATTTTCGATGCAACGAGCGCCAAAAGACACGAATGCGTTTCGAAGAGATTTAAAAACGATTAGACGTAGGAGCGCACTCTGCGTGGTTTGCGAGAGAATGTTCGAGGGTACGTTTTTACCTGGTCGAAGTGGTTGAATGGCTTCCGAAAGTCTGGCGATGTCTTTCACGTCGTAGCGAAGAATCTTAGGGATCTGTGCGTACGGGCCTAAAAAGCAGGAAGCTACGCTCTTGACGAATTCCAGTTCTCGTTCGGCGCGTTGTTTGCCGCCATCCGGTGGAACATCGTCCGGCAACGACTTCCGGAATCGAATTACCTTGTGCTCCTGAAACAGAGAGGAACAGCGTTGGGGTTCAGACACATGCTACGTTATTCCGACTAAACAAAACTCTGCCAGAGACTGGTAAAATTGTTGGATAATAAAAGTTCACCAAATACCCAAATACGGTTATTCCGTAAAGAAAAATTAGAAACGTAGAAACACGATTCCATTTAAAAGAGAATCGCAGTTGCACTTGACAAATATTGCGCCTCGCTGCAAGTAAATTGGGTCGCTATTATTAGTAGGTACAAGAGGTTATTACCACACGGTTCAACATTCTCCTGTATCAATAACGCTCGCACGAAACATACGTTGTTATTAATTTCAAATATTCACGAGATACTCGGCTGTGTTACTTAAAGTTTCACGAGTCGCAAGAAAGTACTACAATACAAGTAGACGTTTTTTCTTCGACTTTAGAAACTGGAAAAAGAACTTTATCTCTTGAGATCTAATTTTGTAAAAGCTACGCGAGGCCTCGCTGGTTATTACGGAAGAAAGAAATTGCTTGTCTTTGCGCGCTATAATATTTATGACAGTAAACTCAATTACTTAAAGGATCATTAAGCACGGTGAGTTGCATGACCAGAATGCAACAAATTACGGTATGTTTTGCATACCCGCACGGCAGAGCTGATTATCTGTTATCAGGGACAAATGAATGGTCGGTGAGATTCAAGAAATTATGCAGGTCAATAGTGCGAAAAATTGTTAACTTTAAGATAACACGGAGACGCACGATAGACCGTACACGCCCTGTTAGTTCACCTTGTTGTTTCCTGATTTCTATTTAAGGGTATGGACTGATCCAGCGTTTCCCAACCTTTTTTGGATCATGCACCGCCTGAATACACGATAGTCTACATATACTAGTTCTACAAAAGTATGGTATTATATAAATCAGTGGTTCTGAACCATACAAATTTTTGTTTACAAAGAAAGAGAGAGAAAAAAGGAAATTTATCCGACACGCTTTCTTTCTCTTCGTAGCTGCTTGGATCGCTTTGCATGCTTTACAATGAATAAGGACTTAAAATAATTTTTATCTTTCTTAAGTAGTACAGAAAAATGTTCCGTCCTTATAGATCGAAAAGTATAAATACTATTTTTGCAATTAATTTTACCCCTTCGCGATAAATCTGATAGAACAATGGACACGGTTTATAAACGTACGATTAAAGTTATTCAAGTTACTCTAATAGCTTGGCTTTTAACTCGTTTGGCAAGTATTCAGCACCGTGCAATACCGATCAACTACTCATCGACAGAATTGTATTTCTATTTTTGGGAATGTTTAACCGCAAATTGAACCGTTATCGATCTAAAGTTGGTACAAGAGAGCGACGTCAACACACTCGAGCGAAAATAAAATCTAGAACATCAGATTTTCTGGTGTCCATGTAAACTTCTCAGGTGCTTGTCGTTTCTCATAAACGTTCGATCGATATATCGGCTGTTCTCGTCTGTTGGCTGACGTGGCTGCAAGTTTCTCGTGCGTCACCCACGTTCGGCCAAGTAAGTATGCATGCAGCTACTAAAAGACAGTATGTGGGTTGCAGGTAGGTTCCAACGACGTCGCAGGGAAAAATTAATTTTTATATCGAATCGTTCCTAAGCATAGGTACATTATTTCTAAATATACCGGAAACAACGTAGACGTTCGCGAATGCGGAATAATATTAAACAGCGGACAAACAACGGGGTAAAAAAAAAAAAGTAATTAAAATGCTTGACAGTCTGGAACAGCTAACATTGTTTACATAGTTTTAATATTGTTTTATAATAGATTCATCGGTTTTAATTACGATGCTATTAAAACCAACCAAAGGAAGCATATTTTATTGGAATTTTCGTGTACCAGAAAATCTGGTGATACGAACCGTTTATCTGTAATAATAAAGGAAAAAATCTACGAGTAGGAAAATTAATTATTGTTAAAACCAGAACTTTTTTTTTGCGCACGTTGAAAGACACGTATGACGAACGATACAAGATTCGGAAATTTTTTCGGAAAAACTTCGAGCAGCCCTACCTATGCGTTTAGCGTACTGTTATTGTATAGTTTGTACCGGGAGTAAAATTCGAACCAAATCGGCGATATAAACGTCACGAACTGGACTTGGCGAAGCTACCCCCACGAAACCTCCTACGGTTCTGAAATGCAAAGTTCATCGATCATTCATCAGATCCCCACTTAAGCAGCTTAGTTTTCCCACCACCTAACAATTCTCCCTCCCACCTAGTTGTCGAGGTCAACGGCCAACGGCCATTTCTTGTCTTTTTCTTTCTTTTAGCCAGTCGAACTATATCTCTTATTCTCCCACTCGTATATGCGCGGTACACGTGCGCAGCGACGCAAAAGCTCGCTAGCTCGCTCAGTCACTCGCTGACCGTCGCTCTATTTTCTTCAACTTCATTTTGTATCCGGGCGCAACTATGTACTTACTTACTTACTTATATGGTATACTACTATAGATGCATATGTATACGGTATAGAAAAAAATAACAAAATACCAGTGGATTTATTTCCAACTACTTTACCTTTGAAAATATGTTATTCGACCTCTAGGGACTGATCATGGTTTTAACGTCGCTTGATTTATTATGCAAATAATTAAGATCGCTCATCGTGTACTATCGACTCCGTCCCCCTCCTCTACTGTTTTTTCGTTGGGTTTTTTGCGCTTGGCCGTGTAGGTATGTACTTACACTTGCATGAAGACGTCGAGTGGAATGTTGCGCAACCGTGTCGGATCGCGATCTACAACCGATTAGATAGAAGCGCGATAGGTTCCGTGTAATTATCTGCACTTTGACGAACACCGCGCGGAAAATAAAGCTTCGCGAGACAAATAGGAAATAGGCGTAATTGTCGGAGAGTGGGCGAGGACGAGTGATTTACGATTCGTCGGCAGTGCGAAGGCGGATGTTTATGCGCTGAATGGACACCGCGAATTGTAAACGAACGTTCAAGTATGGATGGGGAGCGTACGAATCGTTCGATGTACTTTCACAGATAACCGATCTTTTCAACAAACCGGAATCGACCGTTTCCAAACTCTCCGAGCAGTCTGAAAATTCGCAAACCAACTATCGTGGTCACGCCACATTTCTACTCATTTTACGTATTAAAACGGTTTTCTGCATACCTATTTCCACCTATGCGAGTTCTGGTGTTCTCGATACCACGTTATTAAGGATAAACGACTCGACGATGTTCCATCTTGCCCCTGCACGCGGAGCTAGATGATATTCAACCATTTACAAATGGCACACGTACGAGCAACCTTTTTCTACCCAACTCACCCTTCTATGAATTCAGAGAACAAATGACCACGGAAAATGCATCAGAGTCAACGCGTCTTCCTCCGAAGGAATCTTTGTTCCTTCTCCGACGAAGAATAGCCTTCTTTTATTTCTTCTTGCCTCGCTCGAGCTCAAGTTTTCTTTCGCAAGAAACGCCGTGGTTTTTTCTTTTTTGTTTCGGCTATTAAGTCGTTTCTCTACGGTGATTCTGTTGTAACTGCAGTTCTGCCATGGCAACGGTCACTCGGATTTTGTTTAACTTTACCCGTACAAGCAACTGGCATAGTTTCTCCAGATGCATGCACGCGCTGGTTTCATTCCTTTGACCAGTGGGTTTCAGTTAGGTAGTATAAAATTGCTCCCAAAATTCTTCGTATACTATCCGGTCAAGTTCGTAACTTGTTATGTTCCTTTGATAGCCAACCAGCTACCGTTCAAACTGACGGTATCGCGGGATGAGAGATACTTTTTTCGGTATTACAAGCTTATCCGGTTTACAGTATAAAAAAGATAGCATAAAATATTTGTTCATCTATCCGAACGAACATATTTTCGACCGAGGCTATTCGAGTGAACCTGAGTCTCGTTCGCTCTAGGTGTATCCCGTTCACTCGCCTCGTTGAACGGTTATGCATGTGCAAAGCTTGACCCCAGCGTGGAAGGTCCCATTCCTGGAATAAAAACCGTACCCTGCTCGCTTTGGCGCGCATACACAGGACCGGGGAGTCGCCGTGTTGTAAAACTTTATAACTGCTACAGACGAGAACTTCACCTCATGTGTAAAAGGTACTTACACAATACTTGACGCGCAAAGTGCTGTGGCTCCGATATCCACCGATAAACTTTCCCCGGTCACCGGTGATCGACACCGCGAGGCAAAACATTTCCTTAAAACCCTTTCGAGTAAGACAAAAACAAAGAATAACAAAATTACTCATATGTTACAGACTCTGTTACACGGAGCTGGATCAATCCCTAGACTTTACAATAACTAACAGAGTAATAAACAAAAGTATCGATTTTATCATATTGCGTTAGAAATACCGATGAAATAATTAAATAATGCTAGTGGGAAACATTCCGTATTGAGTTGAACTCGAGGACCACAAAGGTTCAACGAGCAACACGCCGCATCGCGTCGAGTCGCGCCGCGCCGCGCCGCGCCGGTGCGCCTGTGGCGTGTTGCATTAAAATTATAACCGCGGAGGGTATCTAATGCGAGAACCAGCTCGTTATTGATCTGTTTCGTTCATTCTCGGTGTATCCCATTCACTTTCCTCGTCGAACGCGGCACATGCGTGGATAGGCCGCCTCGGCTCGGGATAAAAATCGCTACCTTCCCCGTTTTCGAGCCAACCGGCGATCCCGATTACCCTCTCTATAACACGAATTTTCTTCTCCCATGTCCATCGGATGACCCTAGATCAGATAACAACGGTACAAATAACATACGAACAGTCTATAATATAAAAAGAAAGTTTTGCGCAAACAGATATGTACTTGCAACCTTGATGTAAAATGGTATTAATATTTCGCTTGTGTTTTGATATTGTGTCGAGGGTGAAGGAACCAGCAGGTATCTTACGTTGTCGCGGCAATCCCAGGGAGGACGGACAACTCATCTTCCCTCCTCGTCGATATTCTTTCACCGCATCGCTCATAAGCGACTGTAGTACGGCTACCTGAAAGGAATATTGAGGAGAAGGGAAGGTGCGAGTCTCTACCTGGACTTCATAGCTGATGATGAATACGTAACGAGACGTAGCAAGGTGATAATATTTAGTACTATCGATATTTTCCTAATTCTGTATTTAGAAATACTTGATATTTCATTTTTATTTCACAATTCTTCGAGTCTGCAGAAAAGAATGGAAATGTAAAGAAGAATCTAATGTTTCCGAATCTGTTTGTTTCCATCACTGAATTTTAATTCTTGCACTCTGTCAGTGTTTCCAACACCTAAAATGATAAACAAAATGTATTATAAAATTTCTATCGAGCACACAAGTCCCGTTCTAAATGATAAACAAGTTTGAATTCGAAATAGCGTTGTTAACGAGTAAATTATTATTATTTCTATTAGAATATGTAAGAATGAAATTTTATATCTTATTTGTTAGAATTTAGCCACGAGTATGCATATAAACGATAAGATTATTTTTTTATATGTACGCCGCTTGCGTGCGTGCGTGTATGCATCAACGAGGAGGTCTCTCTCCCTCCGACACACACCAGTTATTGTCCATCGTTTGTTTGTTATCTGTTGCTCGAATGAGATTTTTACTGGCATAACGGGGCAACGAAAAAGCAGACTATTGCAAAAGAAGCGACAACACCCACACCAAACGAAGAGAAATCAGTCCCATACCAAGACCTCGTAACCCAGATACAACGGAATAAAAAAAAAAGAATGAAACAGGATATGGACGACTGCCAGAAGAACAAAAACTCACGGTACAATACAAAATTGTTATCGACCAGTATTTCCCCTGCGACATGAATCGAAAGGAGACGAAACGAACGATAATAAAGACCCCCACGCTTATGGCGGACTTTAACGCCAACTTCCAACTGTTATTTTCCTAAATAACTTCCTCCGTTGGTTACCAAAATAATTCTCACCGAGATCGATGGTGTCGAGCAAAACTGATCGGCGATTTCCATTCGCAACAATGTGTGTGATACGTGGCCCGTGAGAACGACGAAATGATAGGAAAAGTATCGATCGCGTGTTCCAAGTAAGCTAAGGAACGTAGTTTATCGACTTACTTGTGACAGCGCAATAACGACGTTAGCATTTCCTTCGCCTCTGTAAACACAGTCCTCGATGGAGAATGTTGCGAGAGGCAGGGGAGGCTCTGAAATCGTCGGATAATCGTCGCCGGAGCTTCCGGCGGAAGTGGTCATCGATTCTGAAGAAAGCACAGTGGTCTCCGCAGGATTTCCTTCGCTGATTCTCATTCTGCTAGCAGCTTTGTCCCTGCAAAAACGTATAAATATTTAAAAAAAAAAGAAAAGAAAAGTCGTGCAATTTCCAATAATTTCTAATAATATTATAATATTTGTTTTTAATATACCAGCATTGCACTAAAGTTGCTTTGATTATTTTTAATCAAACCTTTTATACATAGATATTTCCTTCGATCGTAATATTTTTAATATAATAAGTGTTTATTTTATAAAATAACTAGTAAATAGCTTGACCGAACGTCCGTAAAAACATCGAAAATTCTGTTGCGTAGAAATAATACAAAAATAAAATATCGAACGTTAATTAATAGAATAAATCGAATGTATTTTTGTACAAAAGTCAGTTTCAATTTACGAAATTAGCTTCTATTCAATTAAATTACATTGAAATTTCAATAAAAGGACACTCCAACGTCGAAATTAATTAGCAGCAAATGCAAAATTGTACAGAAATTCTGTAGCGAAGCTTAATAAATGTTTCTATTGTTATCAATAAAATGTTAATAAATACGCAGACTTGGAAATATTGAGATTTTTCATAAAACATTCGGTCGACGAATTAATACCATTATAATAAATAAATATTCACGCAGGAGACTGGTTTTACGTGAAAAGTTATCATAATGTCGAATTTCATTCAATGACACATTTGTGTTTTATAGCTAGTTAGCCAAGTTACAAGTATTATCAACAGAATTAATTTACGATAATTAACGGATTGGAAGATTTTTTTGTATCATAATGATCGAGTTCCAAGAAGTTCGGCGGGGCGGACTTTTCTGGTCGTAATTTCTTTTAATATTCCTGACATTAAAACCACGTATATCGACAAATTAGCGGTTAATAAAAACCGGTGAAAGTTGATCAAAGGCCACACGCCGTCGCTCATGATTTGGAAACGAAAATTTTTAACACGCAAATGCTGACCAGTCGCGTTTTAATCCGAGTATAGAATTACGTAGACAGTCACGCTTGAAATTACGAAACGACGTGATCCCGACATTGTTGTCGATTGATAAATTGTAACCACATTTCATTGACACGTAACAGCCTGAATGTATCGATAAATAACTTGTTAAATTTTTATTATTTTCTGATATCTGTTACGCGTGTTTCTCGAGTCAAGCGAAAACACAGTTTTCTCTCTACATAGTATGTACATATATCGTTACACTATAAATTCGTATGTTGGCAACAGGTACATCCATTACAAATAGTTATTTCATTTTTCTAACGCGTTTAACGATAAGCCATTTATAGGCGAGTTTCTAATGCCAGGCGCAAAACGATGAGTCACAGAAATGAAGTCACTTACGTCGGCCATAAAAAGGTCCGTGAACCATAGACGCTGACTTTCGAAACGTCTAATGAACGCACTCGTATGCAAACCCATAATGCAAACAACTGCACACAGAACCAGCCTCGGAAAAAATACGTTTCACGTAGCAGGTGACTGTCACTAGAAATTGAAAGTTGACAGAAGAAACTCGTCTGCGTCTCCAACAACTTTTTCTGCTTTTAACGCCGGATTTGTCGACATTGTTCGCATATCTGTTTCTATTTAATTTATTTATTTTAAATTACACGAGCAACAGAAATTGCTATGAGAGATCGAGTCCCATCGTATAAGAAAATACTAAACATTTCTTTATCAGGAATATCTGTTCCGATGGTCCGTCGCGAGGACTAACTGGATTTGCGTTTCGCTCGTAGTTGTGAAAAACATCACATTAAGCAAAAATATTTAGGCAACCTACTTACAAGGAGAGAGCAAGACCTTTGGGTCACCGATTTAACCGAAACTTTGTACACTGGTAGATTTCGACATCTTCTTTACGAAAATATACCATTATATGGGTTAGAAATTCAATATTTTTCATGCAAAAAAGATTTATGCATTTTGGACCGTAAGTTTGAAAAATGTTTACGTCTGAACGTTAAAAGAGGTTAGGAATGAACCTGTAGGTAGTTTATTGCATCTTGTATCCAATGCGACTAACATCTGTAATAACAGTAATCCTATAATCATTGTATCCAGGCGTATTTAGTAACAACAATGCAGTCAATATGGACGAACCTTGCATATTAACGTTGCCAGTAACTCTGTAAGGGGTTCGATAGCATAATAGAAAATAAAGAAACAACCGACAGTAAGTACGTTTATAAGACAATTTGCTTGTGATTGTTCCCTTCTTGTCGCCGTGAGCTGAAAAACTCGGCAGCGTCGGTGCTCGGGCGATAATCTCGTTAGAAGACCAGTTATCTCGTTATACGCTTCGTTGTACTACGTCGAAGCCTGAAAGATGGAAAGAGCACGGTGCGCATGCGCAAACATGAACGAACATGTCTGATCCTGACCGTACGTGCGAGCAGGAACGAACACGACACGTACTTGCTTACTTACTTACGATCGTGCAGCACATCGATATTATGCAACTCTGAACCAGCTAACAATATGTGTACGCCCAATCACATAATGACTGATTACGCAATTATCTTTTCTCAAATTTCCGACATTTCACAGATTCGAAAGATCGCGCAGAAAAAGACTGTGGTGGGGTTCAAGACATCGCGGCGCTACGTAAATTTTTTCTCAAATATTCGAAGAAATATTGGTTTTCTAGTCATTTATAAATTACTACTATTGATATTTTGCTACGGTAACAATTAATTATTAATAAATAAATTGAGCGAAGCGTGACGAAAGGTACTTACATGGAATCGCGAGCATCGAAATTTCATCGAATAATTCTGTATTGGCTGCCATTGATGGTGACTGAGTGGTGTAGCGACACAAACAAACGTATTACATTTCATACCACTTCAATAGGTCCGAAGGAATGTCTGAAATTGCTGCCGCCGACGCAGTCAAACATGTTTATACGAGTGTTTTCCTGCCTGTCGGACGTAATTTTACACCAGTTCTATTTTCAAGCTTCTTTATCAAACCATACAACACGCGATATGATTATATTTATCGCATTATGCTCCTTCCGTCAACGCTAAGATGAAACGATTCCGTTACAAGAAAAAGAAATACATACATATGTACTCGCCGCTAGAAATACTCATTACTACATCATCTACAAATCCACTCAACTTTTCCTATCTATGTGATTGCTATCCAATTAAGGTTAGTATAGATAACAGGCTATACATACATACATACATACATACATACATACGAGTGCCTAGTGTAATATGATATTGTAAACTGTGCCGAATAAACAACAATACCGATGCTTTTAACAAATTAGTCCTTAACCTCTTAACGTACGATTTAATTAAAAGTAATTTTTCAAGTATATATTAATCTTGTTTAAATTTATTCATACATGCAATAGTTGGGAAAAAGAATAGACTTTATGAATAGACCTCGCAAATGTGAAAATATGTTGTTTTTACAGAATACCAGTAGAAATACTGTTTCTGTAGCATTATAAGCAAGAGAGTTATTCAAGGCGGTAAACTACAGTGATTCACGCCGCGTATTAGTTGGATGTACGACCTACCGGAGGTTACGAATGCTGCGTTGAATACGTATGTAGAACAATGCACGAACACGTATCTACGTGCCATAAGCTTCCGTTCACAGCAGCAGTATTTGCAAATGTACCTAGATACTTCAGCAACCTATGTACTTTACTTACTGGATGGAACTACTCCCGTATTCCAAACGATGTCGTACGTTACAATTTTCTCTTAATCTACAATCACTTCCGCTCCAGCTACCATCTTTTTTCGTGTCTTTACGCCAAGTATCCGTTCTTTTTATCTTGCGAAACGCTTCGTCTATTTTCTACCTACCTGACGTTTATCTTTTCTCTTTTCAATATTCGCTACGCGATGGAAAAAAGATTTCTGACGCGTATCAATTTCGACAATTTATTCAGTTCCAGCGATCAGGGAAGATAAATAAATTTTTTGGAATCGAAATACGTCGATGTTTAAATTCCACGACAAAAGTTTCTAGTCGCGACCACCCCTCCATCTTGCTAACCGATCGAGAATCTTGGCGAGTTTTTACGTTTGTAAACGTTTAGTTTAACCAGCACCGTGGTTATTACCGTTAAGCGCATATTAGAATGCATCGATGTGCACGTAGCGTGACGTCGAAACTAAAAAAAGATTTCGTAAAAAGACGTTCAGCGGAAAGAGGTTAGAAAAATTTTTAGAATAATATATGTGCAAAATAAAGAATCCAATTACACGATTACGTGCATATTTTCATGTATCTTGGTTGAAAATGTACTTTACGCGAACGCGAGGGAATCAAACTCCCGCTGCTGGTTCCTTTAATGTCACGAAATGTACATCGAAAAGAATTGTAACGCTTACCGGGAGTTTCCGTATGCAGAGCATACGTTTCGACGTACATTTAAAAGCACTTACGTTCACGGCGCGGTTTCGGTGTCTATAAAGAGCGGCGACGTTGCCATAGTCGAACCGCCTTATCCATTTTCGCGTAAGGTTAACGACCGCAGTATTTGCGAAACTCGTTGCAACGTACAGGCGTCTGCTAGAAGCGCATGTACCGTGTTTTGCGGGGACATGACGTGTTCGCATAATTGGAAACGGAACGTTCGTGCTACCGCGATCGGTACGCTCGTACGGCAACGACCAAAACTCAATAAATAATATCGACTCGATGTTTCGATACGGAACTCCTAAAATGTTTTCTTCGTATTATACTATCGTTTCTATCCATAACCCTAAACATAGCCATGCCTTGGAAGTCCGCTGGTTGTTATTCCCACCAGCTCCAGCTGGAATTAACCTCAGTTTGTCGCGGCGGCCAGCCAGCTGTGTTTATGTTTTTAAATCTACTGCGAGACATCGACGAGCCGTGTTATGCATCTCTGTCCTACTCGTACTGTTTGAAGAAAAGGGCCACACGAGATTTCCTGGAAGACCTTCAACATTGGCCGGTTTCAGACTCGAACGCCGCGCGTCGGCCAATATCCAAAGCATCGCGTTGTTGCACACAATGTGGCTTTATGGGAATTTCGCCGTTACAGAGTTAACTCTTTGCCGCACAGGATTTCAGATAATAAAACAGACCCATGTTGCATTGAAATTTTATATCAACAGAGGTATAATCACATAATGTAAAAACATAAAAAAAAAGATAGTAATAGTTGTCGCAATAAAATGTCCCAGCATGCATTACACGGTGCATCAAAAAGGTGGGACACTTTTAATCCCAGTTTTAATCGTGTCCCAAAGAGTTAAGAATGTTTCTTCGTTCAAAATTAGGGAAAAGTATCGTGCAAGCCGTAATTTTTTTTTTTAAATTTCGCACGAACGAGTCTGCAAAGCTAAGCACACTCGATAGGACAATGCAATGGCGGGAAAAGTGTGAGAAGAGGCAGTTCGACAATAAGAGAAGCGTAAGGAGAGGTAGACCCCTCCGTCGGTTGATGTACTTTCCAGGTGTGAATCGATGACTTTGAAAACGCGACGCAGATCCCTTTGGTATAAAATTCGCCGACGGGCAGGCTGATAACGACACAAAGAAAACGTCACACAACCTCGTGCGTTAATCGTTTTCTAACGTTGCGACGCCGTGCCGAGATAACGCACTACGTGGAAAACAAACGGCAAAACATACGCAACGAGATTATCTGGCTTTAACAAGCTGTTGACTGTGAAACTACGAACAACAAGGATACGTATCTGTCGGCAAACACTCGAGTTTTGTAATTAAGAACGTCGTAACCTAACACTTTGATGGTCGCCGGTTTCGCGCAAACACTACCGCCCGAATATTTTACAAATATACAAAATGGACGTATTTAACGTTTTTATGAAGATCAGTTAATATTTAAAAATACACAATAATCGCTTTAAAATGATACGATTGCGGCAAAGATGGAATTTTATTTGCGCGGATAATGTAAACAGGATACGCACTGGCTTGCCCATGGAAATTACAGAGGGTCGTTCCGCAATGTAAATGTTGTGAATAAGTAGGTTCTTCCCTGGTAGTCGTACACGACGTCGCCACGCATACTTCTCAAGATTTCCGGCGTTTAGCCGCTTTGTTAACTTTGGAGCTCGAAATTCTCGCGTAACGCGCGACCCACATCGAGCGAGGGATGCTGAGGTCAACTGAACCGTTTCCGGTATTTTTACCCCACCGCACACAATGCGATTCACACGAGCGACGCGAGCCGCGAGCCGCGAGCCGCGAGCCGCGAGCCGCGCTGTTACGAAACTTGTTCAAACGTTCCAAGTTCTGGCATGTCGTCGTAACCGTACCCGCCATTAACGCCCGTAGGATAAAGGAAACCTCGCTCAGTTTCGAATAATGTCCCTTGTAATTGGCTAAACTTCTATCACCCGGACCATGAATATCGATCAGGGAACGAGTTAACATCTTTCGATCACACCGGTTTGGAAAAAAACAATTTAGCCTCGATCAACAAATTAGTATCCTTGATTTTCGTCTCATTTTGCCCTCTAGAATCTCCCATTATTTGTTTGTGCAACTTACAATTCTGCGTTACGCCACACCAGCTCGAGCCCAATTCATCGAGCAGCTTATCGAAAAGAACAAGTTATATGTATAATTTATATTACGAATTGAATATCATAATAGGTGTTCTTTTTTTTAATTGCATAATCCATTATGTAAATTTCGTTATCGGTATGTCAGTTTCGGAACGTGTTCTCGTAGGTTGCACTGTTACGCTACCATACAATTGTTATCTTAATGAGTTCTCTTTAACAGGAACATGTAGAGTGATTGGACTGGCACTTTCAACCCTCGTTCAACGAACTCTACCATGCAGACTATTTTTTTTCAAAGTCGTCAAGGTTTGGTTCTCGATAAATATGTTATTGCATCGATGAGATTCAACATAAATTGTTAAAAAATAACATGTACGAGTTCCGTAATGATTAAACCGAATTACTAAAATTGAGAAATTAATTTTTTTGAACCTGTTACGCAACAATTCCTCCTTATGTCGAGAGAAGGGGATCGTAATGATTACGATGGCGCAGCAGGGCTCCCTCTCTTAGTATGTCTAGGCTCTGAGTGAAACGTATAGCCGTAAAAGGAACGAAAAATGAAACAGAAACTTTCTTGCGAATGGAAGTACAGACGGGTTAGGAGAGACGAATGGATTCCGGGATAAAAAGGCACGAGAGCGCGAGAGCGCGAGAACGCGAGAACGGTCTAGGAAGTGTTTTAATACCAAGGTAATGACAGAAGTAACGTAATAATGGTAATCCATGCCAAAGATTATAGCAAATGAGATTCGATATCGTTAAAAGCCGCGTGGAATCGTTGCGTCAGTTTTAGGTGAAAGGAAACGGGACGATACAGGAGTCAGAAGGAAACGGACAACGCGTATAAAAATATACTTTTTATCGACTAACTTTCTTCTCGCGTCATAGAAATCTCCGAATGCGCGATTTGTATACCACCAGCGAAAAATTTTGATGTTCGATATATGGTAACGGTACAGTCGTAATTTTTAGCGTCCGAACTTGTAACGTTATTATGTAAAGTAGAAATCTATTTATATATATACCGAGCAGTTATCTGTTCCAACGTAGTTTGTAACAAATAACAAAAAAAAGTATATTTTCAACGTCTTGAATTCTGACATCGATAGAAAGATTTATAAACCTTTTATTTAACACGACCGTAGTTCATGATTGACAATAATGGTCCAATCATGAGAAACGTGCGAATACTTAACAAGTTGCAGTCCGGCCCGATGGTGAGTCATGCTAGCGAACGCGTTAAAGCATTTGTGACGAGGGAAGAAGAGTCATCATGGTATCAACACAGAGGGGAACGGGAGGGGGGGAAAGGCTCAATTTGAATAAATGTTATAGGTGATTTAATGCAGGGGCCGAGAATTAATTTCTAAACCGAATAATAAAGTCTTTTTAACACGGACATGTATGTTATTTCGTTTAAATGAAATTTATGTCTATACACTGTACTGTACGATCAGTGTTGCCGTTTAACGCTAAATTTTTATCGAAAAGATAAAAGATGCGTAGTTTCTTTAAATCAGGATACATGTATATTCATACCGTTACAATATAAATTGCAAAGAAATATTTACGAGTTGTATAACTGGTGAGCATGGAACCGGGTTCCATGAATCTAGTACATATTGATAATAAACGTGTCATCGTTCGAATGGTTTCGTGCGTGATGGGATCAATGTCGGTGCGAAACGGTGTCGATTGAAACATTATCGGCGATTTGATACAAACCCTACTTTTTGACAGACAAGAAGGGGTGAAGTTGTAACAAAGAGAAAGGAGAAGGCGAAGGAATCGCGGCGTTGTGTTGGTGTTGAACAGAATTGCGATTCTAAAGCGATAGAGGGAGGGGGAAGCAATAACCGAGCGGGCCAAGCAACGTTAAGGGGCCAGGGCAACAACCGACGCTGACCCTTACGACAACTATCGGTCGCCTCCTCCACCTTCTCCTCTTACTCCTACTCTTACTCTTACTCCTCCATCTCCACCACCTCCTCACCGTCCCTCTCCCACTCTTCTTCACCCTTTTATCCTTTGTGGCTCCTCTTCTTCCTCGGCACAATAATTCGCCGTCATTTCGCACGCCACGGACCCCACTCACTCTCTCTCTCTCTCCTGTTTGCGATACCGTCTCGTATTTGTCCCACATCGTCGTGCCCCGAACCGAGGAAACCTTAACGCTCGCGAACGGGTTGTTGAACCGTGTTTTCTCGCTTCTCGACGATGGAATTTAACCCCTTCCGTCGTGAATTAATTTCGAGCCGAACCGAGGAGAGAAGAAAAAGGATCGTTTGTTCGTATCGACAGCGATCTTTCGCGGTTCACGCTGTTCCGAGTTTAACCTCCGGCGCGCGTTCGCTTCTGCGAAAACAGTGTCACGCTCGGTGAACTTCTCTCGCTTCCGAGCGAACGTCGTTCGATCTCCTTTGCCGTACCGGCCGAAAAACTGTTGCTCGGCCGAGCACCGCGTTGCACTTGCATAAAGTTATTCTCGCTCCACTCGCGCGCCACACGCGCACCCCCCGTGGATTCGGCGGTCTTCCTTCGAATACATTTCCACCGACGAGACTATTCTCCGACGTCATTGCCTTTCTAACGTTCTCCGTAAAATCTAATATACAGGCTTGATTATTAGAAACTGGGACGAGCCGTTTCTAAGCCAATATACTGCGGATTAACGCTAAACCCACCGACAATTTGCGCCGCGCTCGGAAAACTGGCCAACGAGCGTAAAATTTAATTTAAAGATACCGAGATTGACCTTTATTGACCCTTATCGGACCTGACCAGCGAGCATTTCATTATTTTATGAACGAGTACATTAGTGAAAATTGACACAAATGTTATTAGATTCGTTTAAATTTAGTAATCCAACGACGTAAAGATGTTTTGGAAATAGATTTGTGTGTCACGCCGAAATTATGCCCAAATCTAATATTAATCCGTATAAATATTTATGTAGAATACCGTGTAGAAATTTAAATATCAATTTCCCTTTTTATAAATATTATAAATATCATTTGCGTTTGCATCGTTGAATAATACAATAATTTTGGATTCGTTGCTATTGCGAATGAATTCGAAACGAAATCAAATAATGAATAAATTGATGGAGCGCGTTTGGAAATTATGTGCAGTCCTCTGATTTCATGTGTATCAGACTTTCTCTTAATTAGGTGAAATGCAGTACGTTACCATATTACTTCCACCCCTAACTGATGCATTTTCACAAAATATTACGGTAAATAAAAGCGTGCACGGAAGTTAAGTGTAATAAAAACTGATTTTTCGACGCTTCGTGATTAAACGCGCCCCTTTAATCCTCTTAATTAAACGTATTCAACGATCATTTAATTTTTCAAACGTGCAGAGTTATCGATTTTTTACTTTTGACACTTTTTTATGATTCTAGGAGGCGTCAACACCTGCGTCAATGATACAAAACAACCGAACACTGTGAAAGTTTCTCTAATAGCACGCCTGTGCAAGCAAAATTGTCCAAAAAATAAATAATTATACCGAAAAGTATAGCAAAAATCGCCAAGACTCCTCGACAGACATTTTCATAATTTGTAAAATCACATTAGAATTATCGCGTTGGAAAAAATCACCGCGATATTAAGTTTCGTAACACGTTTCTAAATATTTTTACGCAAGCGTAATAATAATGATAAAAAATAAAAGTTTGACGACAAGAGAATGTACATAGGGAGAGATTGAAAATATAGAAAGTTTACGTTAACGATAAACACGTAATTCAAGCGTGACAAGGATCTTTTTCCATTATCAATTTTTGTAAATCGACTCAGCCTCGTGGTTGTTTTCTTGTTTCGAAAGCAAGCTTCTGTTTCGCGCTTTTTTTTTTGAAATTACGATATATTAATTGCGTCGGTATCAAGATATCTTTATCGATACCGGCGGATTTTTCTTACTGATAATACACGGACGGAAAGACCGGTTACAGAGTCGTCGACAAGAACGCATTTTTTCGCCTAGATACGTTTAATATCCGAGCGTCGATCACCCCGACGCACTCTCCTTTCGACGCGAATCGAGGTTGGTCTTCAACTTGAAAGCTCGACTTACAGCGGTAAAAATGGCGTATCGAATTCTCGCGGTAGCACTCGATACCCTTTCTCCCAGCTGTAATTACCATCGGTCATGGCAAATACGTATATCGTTCCCGCGGAACCAGTTTAGCCGGCCGACCAACTAATGCCCGTTAATTTCACGGCAATTCTCGATTTACCTGTCACCCAGCCATCCATCCTGCGATTTTTGCGTAGAACGGTACCCCGATAACGGACCACTGTCTTCAAGTTCGCACGGATGGGCAAAAACTAGTCGCCGCGACGGACACAGTTGGGATAATATCGTTAGAAAGCAAACAGACGCGCGAAACTTTTAATTAGCCACGACTGTCGTTTTGTGGAAAGTACGGTAAAACGACGATTAACCGAGCTAATTGAGAAATCATCAAACTTACAATTATCTGCCCGAACGACAAATAAAATAAAAATCATTGCATCGGCTAAAAAGTAATTTTTTTCTTTCAACTTGTTTATAGTTACTTCAGGCTTATGGGCGAAATATAAAATTAATTGCAACTGTGTAAAATTCAGCGTCGAATAGAAAATAAAACTGTTGCACATTTATTAAATCAGGATAAACGTAGTATCTATACCATATTACGTAACCAATAACTTATTTTATAGAATAGTACAGGTATCGATTAAATTTTTAAGTTCTCTGTACATATTCCTATAATTTTTTATAGATATATGAGTACGATTCGTCGTCGCAAGTAATCGTTATTGCAGTTATAAAAATGAATTCTATTTACTAAAAAAAAAAAGAGAAGAATTTGGTAAACGAGATTTCAACCCACGACCTAGAGCAATGTACTCCCCCCCGTTTCTACATATGTATAATCTGCACCACGGCCACTTGGACGAAACAATGTGACAAAGATTTATATTCATAGTACACATTCTAGTACATACGTCACTTGAATTACTCGTATCTCTAACGCCATCGAGTTATTACACCTAATGATTTAAACATAGCAACCCGGAGATCTGTTACAAAACTAGATTAAAATCGAAGGTGGACAAGATTTCGGTCCTTCCCTTGAAAATTATAGCAAATATTTTCAGCGTCTGGCATATGTTTATTTTGTGAATAATCACTGGAAGTAAGAGCCTTCGGAGGTACTGTTGCGACATTTTATCAATTACGCATTCCCGTTTTATTTATCGTTATCCGATGAGTGCCAATGATCTTTTATCGCCAATGCCATACACGCTTATCTGAATCGCGGCTGGTTTTTTTTTTTTCATGGCCATCATGCACACAGATAATTTTAATCGAATAAAACAGAACTTCTTAACGTGTACGTTAAAATTCTTTGAAATTATCAAAAACTCAGAAAAACATGAAAAAGGTTGGGGAGGAGGGGGCGTTCGAGCACCCCTGTGAAAAATTTTAATGGGAAATTCTAGAGGGCAAAATTAGACGAAAATCAACAATATCAATTTCTCGACCGAGGCTTCGTTATAAAATTATTAAAGAATTAAATTAATAAAAATTCCAAATCATTTTGAAAAAATTATTTTTAATTGCGGGACTCGATTACAATCATTTTTTATGAATACACATATGTACCTCTGAAATCCTGCGCATGTTCGAGAAAAAAGTTCAGTACGTGTGGAACTTTAAACGTTAATAACTTTTTAACGAAGCCTCGATCAACAAATTGGTATTCTTGATTTTCGTCCTATTTTGCCCTTTAGAATCTCCCATTAAAATTATTTCCCAGGGGTAGCCGAACACCCTGTATATTTATTTAAAAAAGTTAAATTCAAGTTGAAAAAATTCTATGAAATGTAAGATAATTCAAATACTTTTCATTTACAAAGTCAACACGTTGTTTGCTAAACCAGTCTTCCATATCTGGAATGTCTTCAATTTGTTCAAATTATAGTGTAACAAATAGAAATATTCACTAATTCGATAGTGTACTTGTTTTTTATAGTAATTTTAATAGCAACACCTTTGCGTAAATGTTAAGATTCTGTTACTGTAAACAATTTCGCAACGCATTCGAGTCAACGTGATAATAATAAAAATTTCTGAACGAACATAAATTGGAGTTTACATAAAAAAAATTTATAAAAATTGTGCCCAATTTCTGTAAACGTTTAAACAGCGATAAATGTTTGCGGAGGAAACGGTAATCTGAGGGACGTGGATGAAAAATCAAAATACTGGACAGCGGTGTTTTGTATTCTTGAAATTTCATAAGCACGAGGCCTTTTTGTTTTTATTATCTCTGTACAAAAACAGTCGAAAAAATTATAGTTTTTATTTGATAAAGATTTAATTTTTTCGAGCTCACGGCATATGTACAAGCGGGAAATGATAGACATTGTAACCTAAAAACTAAATATAATTATACATTGATGTAGTAATAGATATAATAATTATAATTCATAGTAATTAATCGTAAACCTACTAGTCTACAGATTCGAGAGTGTACGTAACGTGTTCCTCGTGTCTGTTCCATGTATCTCATCAAAGTGTACGTGTACATGTGTATGTGCATTTGCGTCTTCAACGCGAATTTTGTTTGTTTCTTTGTTTCAGTTTTTTCTTTGACTATCGGGGGTAAAGCGAATTTCTTTTATACAGAATTTCCTCGAATAGATCATCTCGCTCGCAATTAGTTCGCATGTGTGGATGTATTTTATTTTTTTTTTCTTGTGCACTGGCCAACAGGGCCGCTGAATTCGGATCTCGATGACCTTGGGTCGATGTCTTTTTCTTTTTACAAATTTTTCATTCGTCTCTCTAGCTTGCACGTGTGTTAAAATCGCTATGAATTCTCTCTAATCAGTACAATAATTCGGCATCACAATTATTATATTACCACGATGGAACCCACGGTCCAATTCACCCGAGTTGAGCACCCCTGCCGGGCCTCACGCTCTCTTACTCTCCATCCCCCGTTTTCTCCCTCGATGTACTCGCAGCCTCTCTCTCTCTCTCTCTCATTCTCACGAACAATTCTACTCATCGCTCGGTTTTTCTTTTAAAACATTCTCTCTCTTTCTCTCCTTTTCTTTATCTCGTGCATTCTCCTTCCTGGTGTCCCAACAAAAGCATCAATTCCACAGAAAAGAAAAATACGTAGCATGTACTCTAATTTCACGATCCTTGTATAGCGAATAGAAGAGACGTATGCGTATAGTGAACTCGTAAAAGCAGCAGAATGCAGTCAAGATCCACAGACGTGGTTTTTTGCACTTTCTTTTCAACACTAGCACATTAAAGATATCGTGGGCCTGTAAAGAACGAGGAAAACCCCAGTGTACGTATTTACGCGTTCACTATAGAACTCTTTTACTTACTATACATCTCGACTCTTCTTTCTCGCAAGCAGAAACACAAACACTCGACTGTCGGACAGAGAAAGCTGAGGGAACGTGTATGAAAAATGCGAACGGAAGACGCATATAATTTCATGTACAATTCCAATTAAATGTTACGAGTTTTCATGCGCGCGAATACTAATGTAATTTCCGTATAAATATCCGCGCGCATTCAAATAAATGCGAGATTGTAAATAAAATACTTTTACACAGAAATTTTTACAAGCAAATTGTATTTGCATCCGCGCAACATACGAATTTATAGCTCTAAAACATGAAATAAAATAAATAGTTAACTATCGCCTATAAGAGAAGAAAAGAACAAGATAAATAATTCTCGCTTTTCCACGCACCATCGTTGTTAATTTATAAAGGAAATACATCACATGTACATTAATATCATATTTACAATTGTAGTAAAATCGGGAACGCGGATTGCTCACAACGATAGTACGCAACTGTGTCAAAATTTCAAATTCTAAATTTTGCGTCTATGTAATCTCCATGTACGATATTTCTTTCTTTTTTTATACAATTTCCATGCAATAAATATCTCCCGTTTGCAGTTTGCAATGTTCTCTTTACCCTTCCCTCCTCTTTCTCCCACAACCGCGCGTCATACTAACTTTTCCCACTCATACATCGCACGCACGCACGCACGCACGCACGTACACACACACAACACAGTATAAACGACTATACTTTTTTCTCATACAAAAAACACATTCTCTTGCTCACGTCTCTCTTGCACGAGTTCTCTTTCAAAGTTCGAATCTTGTTTTTTTATCGTTTATCTTGATTTTGTCTCGTTTTATTTAAAAAAATACTGAATTAACCAAGCTAAAATCACAGACTTGCTGGTGCCTTATTCCAGCGGGTTTGTACAAATTCTTCCTGAAGGACTCTATGTATAGTTACAAGATGTATATATATATGTATATATATATAAGTATGTATATATAATATATGCGTATATATATGTATATATAGTAATTACAATTCGCTCATGAAATAAACTCTCTCGCTCTGATTCACAATTTTTTTTCTCGCTGAATTTCCGCTTGTTCGCCCATTGCTATTGGATAGAATTTTCATACATTTCGTGTGCACGTGTATCGTTTGTTACGTGTGAATATAATTCGTGTGTATACGCGAATCAAACGGTTTATCGGATTAATGCGCCCTGTTATCGTCGGTTATCTTCTTTCCGATGGCTCGAAATAAAAGAGAAAAAGGAACATGATCTTTACAGCTCTTACAAGTTATATTATACATATATCGCCTACAGTCTATACGGTGTGCGAGATTTCTACACGTCGTGTCGTTCGACTCTCTCACACTTTCTCCGGTTTCGTCGAAACGACAGATTTGTCAATGGTCGTTCAGAGGGATACGGTTTGCATTCTGATCTTGGAAATAAAAGAGCGAATATTATCCAGATTTTCTCCCTTTTTGTTTCATACTCTGCCCGCTCTATCGGAATTTCGCAAGGTGGGTATGTTTAGCAATTTTAATCGAATACGTTTGCTTCCTGATTGGAAATTATCGCGGAACAAATGTGTAATCGATAGTGCGGTAATCGAAGAAAATTCGAAGAAATCGCGCAACGATCAAATCTCTTTTTATCGGATAAAATATTAAACAGTTTCGCGAGAATGCTACGAAAAAATACAACCAGAGAAAGGATTCGACTTAATGCGTAAAATGATATTCGTATACGTGTAAGTAATGCACAAAGCCACCAAAGGTTTGATCGTTAAAAGATTAATCTAAAAAATTCGTTTAAAATTGCCACGCATACTCTTGGACATAAACATATTTATAAACATATACTTTTAAATAACGGTACAATATAGGCGCGTATACGCGTGCCGTAGAATCACGAATACATACGCCTCTAATTAGGTCGTTCACACAGAGATTGCTTATATTGTCTCTCTATTCTTAATATAATCACAGACACGGTTTCTATAATTGCTACATACAGGCAGAGCCTTCTGATTTAATACCGAACGCGACAAATACCTGCCTTTTTCTATTTCGCTCTCTTTCTCACAAACACACTTCTTCTCTCTGCTCTCCTATTTTATCCCTTCTCACACGTTTTTTTTCTTTTCCACTGAATCATCGTTGCCTCCAAACGAACAACACTCTCTCCAATTCTTGCACACCACGATTCAATTTTTTTTTATTCCCCGGCGTATGCTCGCGCGAACATTTCCAAGAATCGTATATTACACCACAAAGAAAGATAACTTGCCGACAATACGTGCCAGAATCCGCTCGATATACAGTTGTTTTCGCCAAATTCCGCGTAAACCAGACGCCCCCACCCAGAGACACTACTACAACGAAACGATTATACAACTACATATACATATACGTGTAACATGTACGTATAATTTAATTTTTATCTGCAACCAACGAATCAAATCGAAGCTAACGTATGTGTTTCTTAAACTCTCAAAACTTATGGCTATCGATCGAATATTGCAACGACCACGACGTATCTTTCAGCTGTTTCGAAGAAAACAAAATTATTCAAATCGAATATATTTTACGAGTCTGTGAACGAATAGATATAGAATTGTTACCAGCGACCAAGTTATCGTTTAATGAAAATAAAATATACGAACTGTGGAAGAAAAACAAGTATTTGCAAAATAACCGCTGACCCGTTACCGTTGTTATCGAAATGCAAATGTTTTTTAGATCAAAGATAGTCACTCTACGGCATTCGTATCTCATTTACTAAAATTCTCATTCATACGTTCAACCATTCCCTGATTCAATCCTTTTGTCACGTCCGAAACACCAGAAAAGGTAATTGTACGGCACATGCACGAAATACGCCCTCCCTTCATGCGAAGAAAATCACAGTTCTTTGCTTCATATTTGTTTGTTTTCTCTTTCTCACGCGCGCACGCTCATACATACATCCTTCTCATTCTCTCCTATCGCTCAGCTTTCGTTCTCTCTCTCTCTCTCTCTCTCTCTCTCTCGTCCTGTCTTCCCCCACTCACGAAACAGATAATATACAATTTGACACAACATATACGTGCGAGTTTCTCTTTCTTGTCTACTTACACGTATATACGGCCTTCTACATACATAATACCTCTATATATGTACATATAAACTCGCGCATTTTGTTAAAGGTTTGTACGTATGCAGTGTAACGTGTGTTCTTATTGTGTCAACGATACCAACATGGTGGGCCGAGCTTGAGATCGCTCGACAGCCGACGGACCAATGAGAACGATGACGATGGGCGATCCAAAAACGATAATCGGGGCTGCTCCTACGATACCGATAACGCCAAACGAGATGTGAGCGTAGTGGTCGTTAACGCGTTCCATGAAAAGCTCCGGATAAATTTCTGAAGAAAATCAGAAATCGATTAACGGGTTCTCCAGAGGTATGTTCGACGACGTGGCAACAGAAATATGTATGTTTTCCAAATTGTCAGTGTCTTGGTGTCTGTGTGTGGCTCGGTGGTAATTTGCATTGACAGTGCGAGGTTCGGGAGAAAAAATCCTTGATGACCACGGTGATGATTCGCGAACAGAAGAGGACATTGTTCGTCTATTCTTGACTCGGAACTGAATTCGTTTTGCTCTTCCGTTCGATCCGCGTCCCTCGATGTTGTCCTTCGTCGGAATTGGGGAGAGCAATACCAAGAACATCGAAACACCAGAGGGCTTCAAGAGTAATCCGTTAAGATCGATGCATAAGAAAGTTCGTGGAAGAAAAGAGATTTGCGACGATAAAAACACGTTGTTGAAGTCTTCTCGAGGAAGAGAGGCTTGGTTTTGCTTTTCCTCGCTCCCAGAACAGAGGAGAGGGTCAGACTGGTTCGTTGTTCCCCGCTCCGCGTACCTTCTTCCCTTCAGGATTAACGGAAATACGCAGGACGAGGCTGAGATCAATTTGTCGGGCTGAGAGAGTTCCTCGCGGGGCTCGCCCATTTTCTTTTTCTTTGTCTCACTTTGCAGGCAGTGGTGGTCTCGCTGTGGGCACTGCTTCCCTCGAAGCTGGAAAAAGCCGGATCTTGTCGCGAGACACGCCAGGATGCAAGATGTGACCGCTGGTCTGGATTACACGTCGTTACGCGAACGCGCAGTATTCTATTCGAATATTTAACGATGATGATGATATCTTCCGCCATGAGGATCCGCTTTCGTACGATCAACGAAAATTCAGGATGACTCGCGCACGGTTGGACTAGAGTCAGTCGTGGTTGCAATGGTTACGACCCGTTGGACGACACGTAATGGACGAATTACTTCGTAAAATTTGGCCAAAATGGTTATTTGCTTTTCCTACATATTTTATACATACATGATATATATATATATATATATTTATTTTCTTTTTACTGTCGGCCTCGATTAGAAACGCACGAAAGAGCAAGCGACGCGACGTTGCACTGCTTCGTGAAAACTTTGATCGATGGAGTAGGATTGCGCGTTCGTGTACACGAGTAAAAATTATTCACACGACCAGGGTAAGTAAGAGCATGATCACATATCACGACGAAACGCGTATATGCTTTGATCAGTTCGAGAGCGTGATGCACGTTCAATAGAAATGAAGCGAGACGCCTAGCGTCGTCGTACCGATTAACTTATGCCAAAAAACGCTTCAACTGGAAACAAACGCGGCGATTTGCTCGCTAAACTGCGAATGCTCGAGCAACAACGAGTCTTTGCAACTCTCGAATTGTTGTTGCTGCTGTTGTTGGTGCGGATGTTGATGTTGATGTTGATGTTGATGAGGATGCTGGTGTTGGTGTTGGTGCTGGTGCTGGTGTTGAAGTTGGTGTTGGTGTTGCTGTGACTCGTCCGGGTCGGGTTCCGTACGCTCGTACAAAACGCAGATCGATCCATTCTCTCCGATTCTGTACGATACTTCTGATGGATCGATCCACATGGTGAGCTCGCTTGGGAACAAGCTGTGCAATACTGTGGGCAGCAGACCAACGTTCGCGCCTGCCTGCGCGATTACCGGATCCATTTTACCGTTGATACGTATGCAACGGTAACCGGAACCACGATTCGGCCGATCTGGGAACCAATGGTCCCTGTAACGATGACGCAGCACCTCCGTTAAAGAGGACTTGAACATTTCGAGCTGACGCTCCGACAGCTGTCCCGTCTGAAGACGCAGCAGATGTACCAAAAAATCCGCCGCCGACACAATTTCTAATCTCATGGCTGCTGCTATGCGATGCAACCCAGGACGAACGAGTATGATAAAACCGTTGACGATATATTACACCAATCCTCTTTCGCCTCCACCTTTTTTTTTCTTCTCTGGCGATGTTGCTAAGAGAGTCGATACGATCGAAAGGAAATACTGTTTCTTCCTCGACTTGGTGGGTCACGGGACGAGAGAGGCCGTTGTTGATCGCACGACGCGCACAGCAATCTTCACAAAATGGCGTCGTGGCCACGTCGCACGATCGCGCTTAGTATTCGTTCGTCGACGCTCCAGCGCGAAAATGAAATACCGATCGGTTTTAGATGATTCTTTCGCGAATACGGACGATTTGGCACCAACGGCTCGTTCGTTCGACGCGAAAAGCTTCGCGATGGTCGTTATTTCGGTTTTACGTATCCCCAAATTCGTAAGGACGGTCTCGCTACACCGATGCGATAATTCCTCGTTAGTTAAAAACGACGCGTTTCGAAATCTTTTCGCTCGTTAACGCGTTCCAAAATCGTTTCTTCGATAGCTGATACGCCAAGCGAGCGAGTATCGGACAAGATGGTGGATTAGAAAACTCGTACGATTGCAACGGCGCGGCGTTAACCTTCCTTCTTCTTCTTCTTCTTCTTCTTCTTCTTCTGTTCCACGATGTTTCACTCGGTACACTTTACAACCGTCGCGGAAAAAACTTTCTCGCGAATCCTACACCGACGCACCTTTCTCTACCTCGCGGAACAACCGCACCCACCAATTGCCAACGACTTTCTAGTGGCATGAACCGTCGACACGAACCAAGTAGCTTTGTCTCTTTGTTCGCGCAGACCGGAGCGGGGATAGTAAACGCTCTCCGATTCGACGATTACGATTCCCACCATGGCCGACGGTCACGTGTTCACAATCTGCGCGTTCTTTGCTGCGCACGCGTCTGCAGCTGCGTCCCGAATACGGATCGTCTGCGCGAGCAATGGTTCTCAACTGGTTTATATACCAAACTCATCCAACGAGTGGGCGATTTTCAAGACAAAACATTTTACCCCCAAAAACATCTTACGAACGACAGTTTGTCCTGCAAAATTATTAAATACGATAAACTGTTTCTTTTTTTCCCCGGAATTTTACAGGCTTCGTGACGACGTCTCGTAGGGGTAACTAAATATCACCGGTAATATCACGGGAAGTCACAATACCATACTTCCGTTGATAGATGGGATTTTTTGCACAGCACAAATGTCTAAGAAATATACATATTACGTTCCGTGTAACGTAACGCAGTTAAAAAAAACAAGTTTCAACTAGAAAAATGTGTAATTTCTATCGGAAATGAAGCAAATCTTACGACAAAATTATTCTAATCGATGGTTGAAACTTTTACTGAATATTACGTTACTAATTATCCCAATTTTTTCTATATTTTTGCTCTTAAACACGCTTTCGCTTTAAACTGAATTTAATACCATTTCTATCATTAGATTAGGATTGTCATTAATAATTGGCTCCATAGTAACGACATTACAATTCCAATACTAATGTATTCAAGAATCGTTTGCCTTCAAATATTCAATACACATAAAATATTGAGAAATATTCTCAGAGTTTTACAGAAAGGAGACTTTGTTGTTAGAATGTTGCACCGAAAATTAGTCAAACTTCTTGCAGGTTACATTGTATATGATAAATAAAATATAGAGATATCAAAGTACGGTGTTATACACGATCGTTTGTTTATGGCAGTAAACTTGGAAAAATAAAAATGCATATCGTGGAAACGAATGTCTCGATCTGTTGCGAAAAACTTTTACAGTATGAAATTCACAAACTTCATTTGGCTCGTGTTTCCCTTTATTGAGTTGGAAAGCGCAGAGTTTCGGGTATCGATTTTCTCACAATTTCCCCCGTTTATTTCATTCTACCACCGTTGGATTATTCCCCCGTCCTGGCCGAGCCTGATAAAAGGATACGTAAGTACTACAGTCTACGTACCCGATGGCCGAGGGTGATTTGCGATCTACGATCCCCCGATGAGCATTTTTCACCCCCAAAAGTTCGGCTACATAGACCGAGAGAGAGAGAGCGCCTAATGTAATATAAAAGTAACGCAGACGACTAGAAAATACATTAAACGTACTGCAAGGCCGATTTTGAGAATCGTACTGCCCTACTATCAAAAACAGTTGGCTGCCTGCTGTGTGTGTAACCCTTTCGACCCCTACCGAGTCCCCTCGCTTTTCACGGATTCTATTTATGCGCTCCTACGATTTGAATCAGCGGTTCTCAAAGGCTTTCCGGTTTACAACATCCCCGAATATCATGAGTCATAGTTGCAAATGCTTTTATTAAGGTACATACTACGGCCCGTACACAATACATACATACATGGAAACTGACCGGACGCGTTTAAAATAGAAAACGTTCGTATAAAATAGCGGAAAGATGCGAAGCCCATACATTGTATACGTAAAAATGTTTAACAGCCACGAGCGAACCGACCACTGGTGTAGAATCGAACGCGACAATGTAAGTACGTAGACCCAACCAACGTTAGAACAACTATGTATATCTTGTAAATTTTTTATTTATTTCTTATACTTTACATTGTCATAGGTGTTCGATTGCGAGTAACGTTAAATAATTTTCGATCGTTTCGCCAGCATTGCAGCCAGCTTCGTCAGGAATGTCGAGGACGCAATGTAAAATATAATAATAGTAATAATTCGAGATAAGAACGGCTGGCAAATTTTAATCGGTAACTTCGCGAAGAGGCCATTTTGAAAAATATTTGCTCGCTCGTTAAGTTAAAGTAAACCGTACTTTGTATTTGTTTCTGTATACATACATATGGGAGTTGGGATTTTTAAGATTTTCACACTCGAAACACACAAGAATTAACACATTTGCAGCCGCTGACGTAATATTACCTGTTTTCGTAAAGATAAGTTGCTGCTGACGTAATACTATGTCTTTTCATATTTGTAGGAGGTCGATGACATAAAACTACGTTCTCATGATTGCGACAGCCAACGATAAATTAATTTTAAACGGTTTAAAAGTGAAAGACTCTATAAAATTCGATCTGTAAATATAGTAATAATATATTTGAATAATGTTTGAAATCTTTGCGAGTAAATTCTTATTATTTCTATAGAGAAATATGCAACGCACGAATCGTGTGCTATCATTGTGTCTTGCACTGTACAAGTTTACATACATTTGTCGAGACATATTCCAACAGCAAAATATGAAAAATCGACGTGATCGTAAACCGGGTTCGATTCTGGTCAGTTATCCGGAGAAGGTACTACCGTCTTCTTTCCTAGAATCGAGCTCTTTTTATCTGAAATTGAGGACGAAGCACGCACGTACCTACTTAGGTACATATGTATGTATATGTATGTATACCGTCCAACGAGGAGAGAACTCACTATACCAAGAATGAACGACGACGCCATAGAGCAACATCGGCCGACGGCGAGCGATAATGCACGCGAGCGCGATGAGTCATCTACCAATGAAATTACCAACTTTCATATTTTTTAGTATACCTTCATGACAATACTATAAACGCAGATCAGTTCACGTTGAAACGAAAATACAATTATGTACCTATGAGCAACCATTTAATTTCACTTACCAAACATTTCTCTCTGGTAAATAGTTGCGTAAGTAGTACTTACCAAATATCGACCCACAAAAATTAAAATAATCAAGGAATATCAAGAGCAGATTAAAAGAAAATAATTACTTTCTGAAAAGTAAATAATCGAAAAATATCAGACCGAAGCAAATGAATTTAAGCGAATCGAGTGAAATAAAATAATAATCCCGTGTTAAGTTTTCATTTGAATAATTTATTTTAAATACTGTTTACCTGAATACGAATGCAACGAAAAGAAAGTTATAGCAATAGAATTCGAATCAAGGGCGATTATAAAAGGTGAATAGCGACCATTGGGAACTACCGTAATTAAGACAATGACGAAATTAGGGATACCTGTACCGCCCGCTCTGGGGATCGAGCACAATGCATACCGTTAAATATATTGTTAATAACTAATGGAAACGTGTTACGGTTCTCTGTAAATGGTAGTTCGTGTAAACGATACGGTTCGTAGGAGTGGCAAACAATAAAGTAAATTAAACTGTAACCAGGTTCGGTACAAGTACATTTATGCTCTTAATATTCCTTATAAAATTCGATATTTCATAGGCAGGAATTGAATAAAATTAAAAACGCACTTTTTACGAGAATATCGATAGACAAAAGCACAATTTAATAACCAAGGTTGTTATAATGTATAAAATAAGTGAAAGTGCTTGGTACAGTATGTGCAACAGAGCGGATGCGGAAATAATAAAACATGTATTCCAACCAGCCACACACGCTTTATACATATACGAAATCTAAACCGTGTTTCGCGATCGGCGCAGCTATATGTATAAATAGACGCATTTAAAAACAGAGAACGAAGTATAATTTAGAAATATATTATGTTTTCCTAAACATTTCTTACGACTCTTTTTCTGCATGAAGGAATAACTGTGCAGGTCGCATCAACCTTGGAATTTTCATTGCAAATGAATAAAAAGTATCATTATTCAAGTGTGTGTAATTTGAATTCGATAATCTATCAAACTTCCGAGAATCTGAATAATTCTGTGTAACAACACGATCAGTACGATTTAATTACAAAACTATTCAACGTACGTGGGTCGATTAAAGAGTCTCGGTACATTTGTTTGCGAAAAAATGTACAAGATAAGAGGATAATTTTTCGAGAAGACGTCGCGTCGCGTCGCGTCGCGTCGCGTCGCGTCGCGTCGCGTCGGTCGGGGCACATGTGCATACATCGTGAAACTAAAGTTGCGTCACGATCAAATAATCGTTGGACATTGTTGCGTAAAAGCAGCTCTCTCCGCGCACGTAGCCATATTTATCAACGGGCAGAAAAAAAGAGCAGAGCGTCCATCAAATTCCGTGTAAATTGCAATACTTTTCGACAGATTTCAATAATGTTACGATCGAAGATGACAATTATATTTTCAACAATGTACCGATTAAAATATTTATCGTGTACGTGATCGATGTGACTTCTTACCAGTCTGAAATCTTATTTAGGGAAGAATCTAAAACGAGTCGTGTGCATCGTGAATAAAAATTGTTTTCGATCACAGTATTTTCCTTCTTTGTAGAAAAGTAAACGTGTAAAAAGGGGAAAGTGTAATGCTGAAAAATACGTTTTATAACGACGAAAATATTGAGAAAGTGCAATAAACAATTGACGCGGAATATTCTTGTCATAAAGGAGATTGCAGTCGCAGTCGCATTCGCGTCAAGATTGTAACAATAAGTTTGCGCTGAACGTAAACAAAAAGCAGCCAAACGAACGAAACTTGATAAATTGCATTGTTACCGATGACGAAACGCGGGTCTTATGATTTATCATTTCGAAACCAAGGCACGATCCTCGTGCCGGAGGACTGCAAATTCACCTTGGCCGCACGAATCTTGCCACACGGCGGCCGGTTTTGGGTCCAAGAATTTTCTAATATTTTCTACAAAAAATACATTCCTCGTATCGTATAAATACAAATTTAATAGATTGTATTTCCTGAATGTCCATCAACCTCGAAACTGAGATAAATTAATGAAATTTAATAAACATTGCGAGTGAAATAAACTCTTCGAATTGAACAAATTTACCTACCGAACGACTGCAATTTGTTCTTGATTAATATTTCTTGAGATTTTCAACGAGTCATGATCGACGCAACACTGTGTCAAACGGTGGTAAAATTTATTTGTTTACAATAGCCATGTAGAAGAGGTCGATAATCGATCGAGCATGTTACCAAGAACATAAAAATAGAGAAAATCGGTAAGCAACACGTGAACGGGAAAACTATGGTTATTTCCAGTTGTTGTATTATCGGTTTCGATGTAACGCGGCCCCGCGACTGTGTCAAAAATCCATTAAACAGTGACCGTTACGTGGACAATTCCTTGTTAATTGCATTTACATAATGCAACGAGTCGCAATTGTCAGAACGGAGTTATCCCAATTGCGTAGCTGTCAACAACTTACGTGAGCAAGGATGGCGTTTCACATATTTTCTAAGTTGCAACCGGATCGATACGAGCCACGGTCGTGTCTATTATTAATCATTACTGATAATTAATATTTGTCAAAGGGACCGTCCGATAGTCCGTCTACGTAATGAATATTCCCGTTCATTAGCGAGTTCAGGATTAGTTGCGGATTGGAGATTAATGCGTTTAGTCCACAAGGTAGGCAAAGTGCTGTCCGTAAACTGTTCCTCTTTCCCGTCCTTTTACCCTATTAATTGTTGGATCTTAGCTCATGAATATTCCGGATACCCGCGCGCTTTTACAACGTTCGCATCTTTTTTTTTTTTTTTTTTTACGCGTACAGTCACACGAGAATTAATTTCCCATTAATTTCGAGAAATTTACGTCCGGTCGGTTTGCGTCTCGACGTAGTCACGACTAGAATCTAAGCACAGATAGTTTTATCTTCGATTTTGCATCAAGTGCTGCTGCCCGCCTAATTGAAACGAAAACCGATTGCGTTACAACAGTTCATCGAGAAAGGACCGCTTGCTTTTTTATTTCTCTGATCTAGAAAAACTGTTACAAATCTTATTCATTTTATGAGACCGTTCTATCCATATTTTCTATCGTTTAGAAGCATTTAAGATTAGGTTTCCAATTTTTACCCTAGGCTAACCTAATCTAGCTGGGGGATCTAAAAACCCTTCTGTTAATCAACCCTTTCCCTGTACGCTTTATAACTTGGAACCATAGAAATGGTTGGGATTCTTTTCTTTTTCTCTCTACATATATTATCTATATGTATCTATACTGTCTGTATTTCTACATACGTAGTTGATAAAAACGAATTCTAACGCATATTATACATTTCTACATTTACCAATTCTTCTCTAACTTTGTCATTTTTGCAAATATATACTTTAATATTTTAAGAAATAAGTAATTCTTAAACCTCCGAGCATTGAAAAGAGATCAAATAAAAATTTCGATTGGTCTCCCCTCCCCGCCCCCCAAAATTTTGAAAAAATGCATTTCAGTATGACAGATTTGAGTAGAAACAGTTATGCGATGTCCGTAAATCCGACGGTCTTAGGAAAGTGTAAACACTGCTCGATCGTTACCAACGAAATAGTTTAAAACGTAAACATTCGAGGAGGTATGAAAGACTTGATTTGCGAACCGTTTCGTTATGTAGAACATTTCATTCGTAATTCCAGGAGTTTGCCGTTGCCAAGTTGGCAACTAAGAGCCGATCAATAAACTCAGATTATTCTGGCTGGCTTCGTTCCCTGCGTATATGCACAGGCCTCCGGTAAACTTCGCATACATACATACTTTAGGAATTCATGCAACGCTAGCAGTTTTGCATTCTTCATGAACCTAACTGATGCACTTACCGGTTCTTACAAATTGCTGTTTTCCTCGCCGACGTGGGCTTGTCAGAAATTACGTATGGACTTGGACATCACCTGTGAAACAAAAAAACAAAACGGAAGTGGATGACACGAGCGTTACTTTTCGTTTTTGTGAAAAACTTTCTGTTCGACTTATAAACACACCGAAAACTAAATTTATTCTCGACGTTTTCGAGCAACTCGATTTCATTATTTTTCTAGCAATTGTACGGACAAAATTATTCTAGAATTCTAATAAGATTCTACCGAGGTTTTGTTGCATTTCAAATGCAACCTGTAGACTCTGTTTGTTCAAACAACAAAGTATAATTCCAATTCTGCAAATGTTTACTTGCTCCTAAAGACCGAGTATCGAAGAAATGTAAATTACGTTAAAGTAACGAAAGAGAAAGATATCGGATAGACCGTGTAAATAAAAAGGTTCCAAGCGTTTTGTTTTCTACAACGCGGATCATCGTTTCGAATTGAAACATGTTCCAGTCTGTTAACAAGTTACAAAGCGTTGACATTCACTCGTTTAATATGGTATGTGTTATCGACACGACCTCAATAGCGGCGAACTCGATATACATTAACAAGGTTCATAATATTCGACACTGCATTCTCTTCGCCTTTCAGCGTGATAAAAACCATCGTCGAAGCTGCTGAAATGATTTGTTCTGCGATCGGAGGCAATCCGGCCACGCTATGCGTGCAGGCTACTTACTCTACATTAACGCTAGTTTAAATTTACCTACTTCCTATTGATCAAATATCACAATTCTAATTAATAATTTTCTAAACTTTAAATTGTATCGATTAGATTGAGCAGAATTATTAATTGTTTGTAGACTTGAAATATAATAAAAATATTATATAGAATTGAATATATAAAATACAATAACCTATTTTCGCTACAACGATTTTATTATCATTACCGGTATTAGCAGGGGCTGTTACTATGATATCAAGTGATCGAAATAAAATATTATGTGTATAACACTTTGTGATCCGATCAATATTACAGAAATACTATAACGAACATAAGCATGGAACAAACATAGCCCCGGCTATGGTGACATTGTAACTGAAATAGTAAAATCGCGTAAGTAAGTACTTACTTAGGTATGTACACGTGACAGCGGCCGATGATGGCTGGCTGACAAAGTCACGCACACGTGACACCAGTCCTCGGAGCCTCGAGAGATCTATGCAAAATGAAACTTTGCCAATTTCTACCAAAAGAAATAACGCATCGGATTGTTTCCATCGCGATTTACGAATCGCGTACGTCCCTAAATTTTTTCGATCGGATCATCTATCGTACAAGGTGTTTGGCCACGCCTGGGAAAAATTTTAATGGTAGATTCTAGAGGGCAAAATAAGACGAAAATCAAGAATAGCAATTTGTTAATGGAGTCAGCAATTCGTTAAGAAGTTATTAACGTTTAAAGTTCCGTCCGTATTGAATTTTTTTCTCGAAAACGCCTATACCGTATATGTATAGGCAGCGATTTTTAAACAGTTATTTTATTTGTTAATTTTCGCGGGAGCGTCCCGAGCGGAACGGAATTTCGTAGAAACGCGAAACGAACGGAATAATTGTAACCCTGTAGCACAATGAGCAGTATGGTCGGTCAAACTTGCAAACTTGAAATTCGTCAGGAGGGGCACGAAGGGGTGCCGCGTATATTCAAATTATGGGGCGACCCTTCTCGAAAACTTGATGACGGGGAAGGGGGAAGGGAAGGGGAAATTACGGCGTGTAAGCCCCGCCGGGCTTGCTTCTCTAAAATCAATAGGGCCGCTTCGAAGCCGCGTGCTCGTGGCTACGGCTTGCAAAACTCGCTTTCAAAATTCCAGCTTGCCGACGCCATTCAAATAATACTCGAAATGATCGTCGAACGTGATTCGAGCAGCGAACGGCGCAAAGAATTACGAGAACGAAATACGCAGGAACCGCGCGCAACGTATCGTAAAAGAAGAGCCAACTTTTTTTAAGAGTTCCGTAGAAAAGGTTTGAAAACATTTATTTCGGTCTTCCCGGGTCCAAACTGGTCACGGAGAATTTATGGAACGCGATCACCGTGTCTCTAATAACAGATATCGTACAATTTTACAAACTTGTATATTTTAATATCGCTATACAATGGTTCGAACAGACTTTTATGGACAAAGTCTTCCAACGGAGTCTAATTAATGTTTACGAGCACGAAAAAAACGAGTTACTGGAACAGCGAACATGCGTTGCTAATAACGGCGGATGAAAAATTTTCAACCTTTACGAACCGTCCCTTTTTTCTTTTCTCATCGAAGAAGGATGCTTCGCAGCAAAATGCATTCGGCGAAAATAATTATAACAGCGATTAAAGCGACGCTTTGATCGAGGGAGACGATATTTTATAATTTTAATTAGACATTTCGATAGAAATTATTTAAATAAAGGAAATTAATCTACCCGCGTTACCGCTCGTGCCGTTAATTAAATACCGTCTACATGCGAACTTGTTAAATCGTGAAAAAACAAAAAGGGGCTAGCGTTCAACTAATATTTTTACGCGTTCCACGTAATTACTCTTGTACACGGTTTATTAACAATTCAGAGAAATACGTGCTTGGTCGTTCGTTATGGCAGGATAATGGCGTCTAACGTTTGTTTCATTGCCAGCGAACGAATATTAAAGAAAAATGTTGTGAAAATCGAGAAAAGAAAAATACATACATATATGTACAATAACGAGACAGTTTGACGAATACATTAAAAATCTTGTTACGTGTGTGTACGTATCAAGGCGAAAGGAGTTGCGAAGGCTTGGCGATTTACTAACATCAGGGCCATCTAACTGTTTTGTAGAACCATCCTACTTTTCTTTCAACACTCGCGCGGTGCTCAACTCGAAACACCGTCAGGCAAGCTGTTTCATTTGGAAATAGAAACTTGACATTCGCGAGACGCGGCTCGTATTTGGTGTTTTCGAGCCCTGTTTAAAAGATAAACGCGTAGAAATAAACATCGAACGACGGTGTTTGCGCTTAAGGGATAACACCACTGTAAAAACTTGAAACGAAGCGTTTTTTTGCTATTTTTGCCATTACGTCAAGTGTAGCAGATAGAAATTTGCGTCGGTCAAATTTTAAACTCGCATCGCGAGAATGGCGCTCCAGCGTCGTCGTCATTTTGCATTATGTTTGAATAAATCTTTTTTTTTTTCCAACACTCAACGACATGGTTAATAACATTCTTGAATGTTATTGTCCTCTTACTGCTCCATCCATCCAAAAGAAAATCGGAAAAAACGTTGTATTTCAGGTTTTTCGAGTGGTGTTACCCCGTAAAAAAATTTCCAAGATATCTCTGAACCCCGCAATCGTGTTGCAAGGGTTTCGAGTTTCCAGTCGCGTCGGTTTCAAGTTACCGCGCCCTATCCCCACGTTGTCGAAACGAAAGGTAGCTCTCGTTTGGAAACAGATATCGTCAAAAAAAAGACTCGACGTTCGGTCGTGATCTAAATAAAAATAATAGTCCGGAAAATTGTACAGGTTTTGGGTTAACCTAACCGTGGTGTTTCTTTTCGTTCCGTGAGACCAATGATCGTTCGATCGTTGCTATTACCTTGGTTCAACGAAAACAGGTGTGGACGAAGTTAAATCGGAAAGCAAAGGAGCGGAAGGCTAAGAGAAAACAAGATCTCGATCTCTTAACCGGTCGTGCGATTGAAAATGGGGCTCTTATGTGTATGTATGCGCCAGACGGTCGAAGGAGCCCAGCATCAGGGCCGGATAACTGTTAGGTGGAACCTCCCTCCACACCAAGGAAACTCCGTTCTACTTTTTTTCTTCCCCCCTCTTTTCTCTGACCATTGCTGCGGTGTATCGGAAGCGGTGCTCAGCCTATGCTACGAGCATCTCTGCAAAAACGCGAACAATATCCACCGAAACGGAATTTTCGAAAATTTCCCATTCGGAGCGACGGAACTTTCAAACGAATCGAAATAAAAACTACGAAAGATTATTTGCTGCTCTTTCTTTCTGGCCGGTCGAACAGAAAAAACGAGCATCGGTCGGACTTTCAATTTCCGCGGTTAAGAAAATCTGCGGAAGATGGCGGAGGACGCTAATGAGCAGAATCCTCCCGAGAGGGTTGATCCATCGTACTTACACGGTAGATCCGATCTTCGTGACTTTCTCTCTGGCCCGAACCTGTGCCGTACACTTTGAAATAACGTCGAATAGATTGGCGGCCGGACCCGTCTACTCTTGGAAAGTCGTTTGTTTTGTTTCGTTTCGCTCGTGCAAACGGCGGCCACTTTGATGCTCGATCCCAGTTTCAAACTACGCTCCTCGACAATTACAATCTCCTCCTGCTGTCCGTTTCTTCTATCCGCGCTGCCTCCGCGTCCTGGAGTCTTTAACTTAGAAAGTCCCGTTGATGATTTCAAAGGAGAGATTGCGGAATGGTCGGTCGTACTACGACCCAGCCTCGACTACAGTTTCGATATCGATCCGATTCCTTTCCTCGATATCGAACCGCTCCTGCATCGATAGACAGCTAAATCGATTCGAATTTATCGACGGCCGTCGCGAATACCGAATAACAATTTTAGATTTTCGAATCACTCGTCCTAAAAAATATCTCGTCGATGGATTATAATTTTCGAACGAATTAAAAATGTTTACTCGCCGTTCGAGAATAAAATTTGCCCAACACCGACGTCAAGATGGGTTTATTTTTAGGTAGCCGGCAACTTTTGTATAATTCGTTTGCAAGAAGACGACGACGACGACGACGACGCGCTGGGAATGTAAAGCACAGAAAACATAGTCGCCCCGTTATGATGCCATCGAATTTCTGTTTAAATTCGTGGCACAGGAAGGTTCAACGTAGCAAAGCCACGAATTCTGTGTGCAAATCGACTGTCGAAACAGGAAGAATGAACGAAGACGCGACGCTGTGGCGCGGCGAGGCGCGGCGAGGCGCGGCGAGGCGCGACGATGTGACCGTAATGCCAATCAAGATTACAATGGCTTCGCATACGGATAACGACTATATGTATAACTGCCCCAGCCTAAACTAAAAAGGCCTACGTCGAATATGTGTGCTCCTAACGTTTTATTGTTTTCCATTTCTCGTACGATAAAAATTAAACTCTTCCCGAAAGCTAGGTCTCGTAAAGAAATAAAGAGAAAAAGGCGTCGACTACATACACCGGGAAAATTACGATAAAGAAAATATCAGATGTCCGTTATGTAATTATCGATGAATTTAGAAAATGGCTCTCGATAAATGTTTTCTAATCCTTTTTCCCCGATACCACGGGTTGTAATAAATAATTTATTCGACGAGAGAAAACAACCTTCGGCCCTGAATTACCAGGCGAGTTTCGAAGAAGAATTTTCACCGAGCTTTCTCGTAAAGTCGTAAAATTATAACGATTCTCGTTGACGTCAGCGGAGAATTTCGCTTGTTTTCATCCTCGGAAGCTGAATAAAAATGTGCAGCCGAGACAGGGTTACAGATTTATTTAGCTTATCGTCGTTGTTATCGCCTGTGACACGAATCGCGTTAAACGACATTACGTACAACGCATGAAAATCAACCAAGTACAAACAAATCAAAATTTTCTTCTAAATTCTCAAACCTTGAACAAATAAATTCATTCGGTTATTATTTGATCGAAATATAGCGATCGATAGATGCAATTAGACTTGGAGTAAACTTCCTATTTGAACTTTTAATTGTATAATTTGAATAACCATTAAATTGTTATTCCGTTCAAATACTTTTGCGAGCCACTTCTGGTACATGTTTACGACAAATACGAGGGCCGTCTGAAAAGTTTTCAGCCTCGACACGAAGGTGGCGTTTTTCGTCAAAACCATTCTGATAGTACAATATATGTAGTATACATGGTATATGCTTTGACAAGTGTCCGTGAAAATTTCAGCAATTTTGGACGTTCAGGTGTTGTTTGGCAGTCATTTGTGTCGGTCGATGTCAGTATTTCTGTAAAGATGGAGAAAATCGAGTATCGTTCCATGATAAAATACTTGTATTTGGGCAGGCAATACGCCTGCGATCGAGGCTGTTTTTATGGGGGCTTTGCCCCATCATATGCCATCGTGGAAAGATGGCCAGCTGAATTTAAACGTGGTCGTATCAGCTTGGCGGCGAAAAACTGCGACCACCACCGATAACATGTTCAGAAAATGGTACTGGACGACCGTCGTCGAATCAAGGTTAGAGAGATAGCAGGATCTACAGGCATATGAAAAGAACGCGTTTTTCATATCGTATGTATTGGCTAAAGAGTTGGACATTGCCGGCCGCGATTGCTCACTTTTCACCAAAACCGCGATCGAATGGGATACGCGAGGAATCAACTACTATTTTAGAAGGGTTAAAAGAGTTACAGCATCGCTGAGAAAAAGTGTATTGACTTAAAATGACACTATGTTGAAAAATAAAACTACATATATTTAACCGGAAAAATACTTGTTTCTACGTTAGGCTGAAAACTTTTCATCAGACGACCCTCGTGTATTACCGAATTATTTTCAGGAGCCATCGCGAATATTCTAACGGGAGATTCGAAATTCCGTGTGGTCGACGTAATTAAATAGATATTACTCGAGCTGTGATTGTTGTTTTATCGCGCGCGAGGCTCGTTCTATCAGGATTTCGGTGTCCGAGAACCGCTTTTAAACTACCTTCGCGGGATCGTCGAGCGAGGTGACAGTTGTCTCGGTCGATGGCCGCTCATCCCCGAAGCCATTTCGTTCCAAAGGAACGGATACAAGCCCCCGTTGGAGGAATTTCGCAGGCAGAAAATTATCCCTCGCAAACGAAAATCAATTTCTGTTCTCGCTAAATTTCCAGAAACGTGTCCAATTTAGAGAAGGTCGCAGAGAGAGAGAGAGAGAGAGAGAGAGAGAGAGAGAGAGAGAGAGAGAGAGAGAGAGAGAGAGAGAGAGAGAGAGAGCGGGTGAGGATTTTCTCGAAATCGAAGCGCAAGCAAAACGAACGGGAGACCTTCGACACGACGCTACGTCGTCTTTCCCCTGTTATCAAGATGGATAATGCCGATAATAAACGGCTGTTTGGTGCAATGCGCCCTCCCCATCGACGTTCGTTAAATTATCATTCTGTTAAAGCTTTTTATTCCATTGTCTTTCGGTTGCCGAATAAAATGAGATAAACAACAGCGAACGAAGCGCAAAGTTTACCGAAATAAAAACCTGAATTCGATTGAAATTTGACTCGTTCGTTGTTTCTTTCGTTCGCGTGCAAGGGCAAAAAAACAGCTTGCATTCGAAAATATAAAGGATAGAATGCAAAGAGACGTTTATTTTTTCGTACGGTCCAAGGTAAAACGTCGCTGCAAAAATAAGTCGAAAGTCACGGGTTTGCGATCTCGAGCGGCGAAATAAATCGTGGAAATTTTGCTCTCGAACCGAGAAAACCATTTTCACGGCACACTCGATGGAGTGTTCTTGAAGTATATATTGTTGCTTGCACTCGCGCGGCACAGAAAACACGACTGTAAGATTTTTGTGTCGTCGAGAATACCATTTATCCTCGGTCGGTGAATAATCGCTCGTATCCCTCCTATCGATTTCCCTCCAAACCGAGATTTAACAACACGAATCATTTTACTCGTTTTAATTTTCATTTATTTATAATTGTCTAAAATTGTACTTTCTACCGTTTAGATTTTCTTTTATCAAAAGATTCAGATATTCTTGAGAATACTTTTTTTTTATTAGAAATTTTAAGCGATTGAACGCTTACCGATACTCTGAGAGTAAAATGGCGACCGAATGTTTTGAACTGTTTAGAGGAGTAAAATTGTTAGCGTTAATGTTTAAAGAATCGTTCGAAACAGATGTTCGGTCAATGTTCCGAAGATTCGATCGATGCAGGCCTTGAAGATCGGCTGCAACGAGCCGTTCGCATCGTTCGCAGCAATCAATTTTTATTATTAATAATTCGCCATTCACACCCCACGTGAGCCCATGACCTATTACGAACCCTTCTCATCTTTCATTTGCGTCACGTGTCTATTTTATGCAACCTATGTTCCTACAAAATCAATCTCCAGCCAATTTATTTTTAAACAAATATTTAAGCGACATCCTCATCGCGTTTAAGATATTTCAACGTTGATAACTTTTCCGTGACGTTGGCTGACAGAAATTTTCTATCGCGAACATTCCTATGCAAAAGAAACTATACATTTTCCAATGATTTACTAATAAAATCCACTAAAGGTAAATATGCAAAGTCGTCTATGCTTGGGGTAAATACTTTTGCCAATTGCTGTTACAAGAGTATTATAATATCACAAATAATTCGAGATATTTAACGGTACAGTTGATACTTTATATCATGGTTAATTATTAATTATGTAGTTCCTATAAAGTTGAACAGAGACGTATCATAGAAAATTCATTAAAAATTACATTTATTCGAGAAAATTATTCGGGAATATTGATATTGAGAAAATATCAGGAATCTAATAACAATTATAAATTTAACGACGAATAATTATTATTACAAGTCTCTGTTCTCGTTTATTTATTAACAGGTTGTCCTATTTTCCATAATCCGAACGCAATATGGACCCGAGAACCTTTTTCGAAAATGGAGGTTTTATTTAGGGAAGCTGCGCCTGCCTCTCGGATTTTCGACAAAGTGCTCGATGTTGTTGCGATGGCGTCTTTTTGCAATAGCTGCAGTGAAATGGAACCGAGGATGATGAACAATGGGCTGGAAAACCATGTGGACAGTTGTTTTTTGCTAACCATGAAAGGTCAGCCGGAAAAATGGAGGTGGACGGGTTACGTGGAACGTTAGTTCGTTCGTTCGTTCGTTCGTTCGGTCGGTCGGTCGGTCGGTCGGTCGGTCGGTCGGTCGGTCGGTCGGTCGATGCAGCTGTATGCAGGGCCGTGGCTGGTTATTTTTACGCCCTGGCCAATAACGCCGTCGCCTCGACAGAAAATAATTTTTTATCAAAAGAATCAGAGTAAATTTCACTGGTCAACGAATTCTAAACGATAATTTGTATTCTACGCAATTAAAATTATAATAACAGGGACAAATTACTTGGCTTCGGTTTTAAAAATATGCGTGTGTTAATAAAAAACACATTTTCTTCTTAATTTGCTACGTGTATTTTTTACGACGCTAAAACAAATAAAATTATTTTTATTATATCGAATAATATATTGTTCGAATGGCAAGTAATTTCTTCCGCGTTTATTTAAAGCTTTAAACTTCCAAATAATACATGCTCTGTTTCTTTGGTATCTGTTGTTATTGTTGTTGTTGTTGTTGTTGTTGCAGCGTCGATCTACCGTGACGTAAAAGAGGCCAAAGCCATTTCAGCGAGGAAAAACCGGCGCTGAGCATTAACCGTCCCGATCGATTGTTGGAAACACAATGGGCAACAATAAACGGGTCGGTTGGAATTATTTAACGGTATCGAACGGTCGGACTCATTGGCGTGCCATAATTGCAGCGAAAATGTTCGCGAAAAACAATTGGTAAGGGAATCGCGCCACCATAACATTCAGATTCCCTATTTTTTTCATCGATCAAATGCAACGCTGACCAAGCATTTTAACGGTACGTTAAACGCACTAAAAATAATTATAGAACCTGATGTAATAATCGATAGTTGGAATTCCGGGAACGATTAAAAAATTTCCCCATTTTTCAACGAACCCCTTTGTTCGCTGTTTTGTTCTTAAAAATTGTTTATTTATCTTCGTCGTCGACAAATATCAATTCGCGCGAGGAAATACAAAACCCACCAGCCCCAGCACCGCTGTAGATTCGCTAACGTGATTCATGGTTGCTCCCAAGTATTTTGAATTTAATTCATCTTCCTGCTTCCTCCGCACTTTTACTCGTCCATCACTAAGATGTATTCGCTCTCACCAGCAAAAATAACATTATTCCTCCAATCAGTTTTCTGTTTGATATATGTATGTATACTGTTTTGTATAGTAAAGTTTTCCTTTACCATTTGCTGCATTGATATGTGGACTTTCGTACGTAAGTAAGTACTTACCTGGCTCTCGTATTTCTCCTCACGGAGGTCGAATTCGAACTTGTTGACAACATTCACGAAGAAAATAAACATTGTATCGTTTCGAACGACAAAACGAGAGACCACAAGATTTCAATTTTACTGGGACGAAATTATAAAAATAAAAAATTAATTTACATTGTTCACGGATGGTGTATAATTTACAAATTCCTTGCAATCTTCGGACATAACGAGAACGTTTCAAACCCAATACATATAACCCTTTTGTATGTTTTAATTATCTTAAATTGGAATAGGACGAAAAACAGGTAGTATTTTTAACGATACAATGTTATAATTTCGCAAACAGAGCGTCGAAACGTACCAGTATAGAAAGTTTACGGTTAAATCGGTGTTTCCGAAGGTCTTTCGCTCCCCTCGCGTTACCGGAACGATTACGAACGAAAACACAACCGGGATTCCAAGCGGAAAGCGTCGGGTTAAGATAATGGCGACGATCCTGATTGGTTCTGAAAGGTGGCACGGGAATCGAAGGTCCAACCAGCATCTATTTTTTCACCGATTTGTATTCTAGTTGGCCCTTTGGCATCCTGCCCCGCCGCGAGTCCTTCCGGGTTATGTCGACATAGCGTTCGCACTTTATAATAAGTCATCGCGTATCTAGGTACATACTATGATCGTGTTCCAACGATCAGTCTTCTTCGAATCGAACCGAACATTTTCTCGATTAATATTTTCCAAATACTGGTTCCTTTTATTTAAAATTATGACCGTTGTTCAATTGCACGAGAACGAGCTTTCGAAAATTTACATTCACTCTGACAATTTCGTTTGCAATTGTTTTAAAGAAACATTTAGCTTTGATAATCGGGGGAAAATTGACAATTTTCAAGTTAAACGAACGCTGAAAAATTTACTAATTTTTACCAAAGTTTGATCGTTTAAATTCGAAATACTCTCTGTATTATGTACGCAACACTGACGTTGCACTATTTTGTCAATCACACGTCGCATTTAATTATTCCGCACTTAATTCACCAGCCGAAACTCGATTTCTGGCTATAATTTTACAGCCCCGGCAATTGCAATAATTCTGGTGGCCAACATAACAAGATTTACCGAAATACTATCGTGGCCCGTTAACTACAAACGCGTACCGCGAATAATGCACACATCGGAATTCCACAACTTTCCAAAAATCCACCCTCGATCTATGCACAATTGCATGCTCGATCGGTCAAATTGTGAAAGAGAACCAACCAACCAATAGAGAAGAATTTGAAATTAATTATTTTATGGAATAAGAATATCCGAAAAATTGATAATCAACAAATAAAGCGTAAATTGAAATTTCTCGCCTTCTGAAATTTTTGTCGGCCAACTCTATCTTGCATCGTTTTAGAATATTTCAAAGTAAAACGTTAGAGGGTCGAATAAAATTTCCCAAGATTTCGATGGAACAAAAGCGTCGAAAAAATTGATGATCGAAGCCTCGCTACGTCCCCTTGGCTTGAATGCATAAGTTTCGTACGGAGAAAGACACGGCCAATAAAAACTGGCGATCTTCGTTGTCGAAACGTCGAGTTTCGGAATCCCTTTCGTTGAACGATCATTATTTATTGTAAAAGCTAACGCGTACAATGTATCCACGTTGAAAATTACAGATCGGATCGTAATTCTGCAGATATACTGCGGCAACCTTAAATTACCCGGGCTACTTTCTCTTGATCGAGCCAGTTCGCCTCCATGCGAATACGACGCGTTGATAATAGCCCGATAAAAGAAAATTTAAACGGCCGTTAAAACTAAGGATTATGGCTTCGCTGGTAACTATACCCGCGCTATTTTCGACCGGCAAGACGCAACGAGAGATTTCCCTACGATTCGTAAATACATATTGTACATAGTTAGCTTCGAACATCCGGATTCTCGGGACGGAAAGTTCTTGGAACTTTTAACGACAAATTATCCGAATCCAACAATAACGGACAAAAGATTAAGAGAAATCATTTATTTCGAAACGATTTAAATATACCGTTCAACGTTCGGCACACACGGTTTGCATTTTCTTCTCCTATATTTACAAGTCGAGTGATCATCGAGCTGAAATTTCTATGACCAGACGCATAAAATAAAGACAATTACACAAGGAAACCGCTGCTTGTTATCACAGTGTATTTCGAGATTTCGAAATGCTACGACGGGACACTAATTGGATTTCGTCGTAAATACATCGTATCTGTTGACGTAAAATTAATTTAAACAAAAGTCCCGGTCTGGCCAAAATACCGCCTATAAATAATAATTAGTAATAATAATCGCTAGACACGAAGAAAATGGCAGAACGTTGTTGTTTTGCTCGGCCGCGAGGTATCGGAAAGCAAAATTAAATGCCTCGCGTTAGGAAATTCAAGCAGTTTCTTTTATAAGGCATGATTCATAAATGATGCAACGAAGTTTGGATCCTTTTTGGCTTGCATTTGCATAAAGATATAGATTGATTCGGTTAGCGAGCAAAGACGTGAAGATCGCGAGCCCGTTGGCCACGCGACAATAATCTGTTTCGAGTTTTCGACCGTACACCATCGAAGCTTTCTTTTTTTCTTAAATACGTAAAACGCTGTACGTTCGAATCGAATACCCGTACATCGGAATTATCGATAATCGAACTACATATATCGATAGTGGCGCGATAGACGGGATAGGGAACCGGGAAAAATCAAAGGCACACGTGGGCTTGTTGATTCAGCCTGTGACTTTAATCGTCGCTGGTGAGCCCGGCTTTTCTGCTAAACGCGCTAGAACGAGCTGCTAGCCAGCCGATGGCGTGGCTCGCTGATAAACGATCGCGACGAAACTCGCGAGTTAAAGATACGACGGAGTGGCAAATTGAAAAACACTTGGCTGCGTCATACGTGAGAAACGATCCCGGGTGACCGCGTACGTACGTACGTACTTACTTACTTACTTACTTACTTACTTACGCCCAAGATGCCTCGAGCGTCACGTAACCCGAGTTGCTGGAACAACATGTATCCTTCCGATACACCAAACGAACAAATTCTCAAAGAAAATTACAACTATTTCCACAATAATATCAAAGAAATGCTACGAAACAATCGAGGAATACATAGTAGTAGAACGCAGAAAACCAATGTATACAATTTAAATAAACTTATGTTTCTGCTAGGTCGCCCGAACAAAACACCGATGAAATAATCGTCAGCGCGTCAGGATCGAATCCGTAATATCACCGGAAGATAAATACGAGACTAATACTTTCGTTGCGTTTCTTCGATAAATTGTATCCGTTTCGTCGTCGTGCCCTCGTAGCGTCGTATTTCGAATCCGATTTCGTCGGAATGTGACGGGAATTCGACTTTGCTAGACACAGCTTCGCGCGTTTCGTATTCGGACGAACATAATCTCCTCGGTTCGGTGGCAAAGCGGGACGAGGATGGGAAAAATATTCGCCTCGAGCTCCGAACCCACGGTTCCTAGAATTCTCCGCACAATTTCAGCCAGGAAAGAAACGGACGAATGGCGAACGGCGAACGGCGAACGGCGCGGCGCTTTCCTTCCTCGAAACAGATCATTGTCGGAACCACAGTGTCCTGCGCAGATCGTGAATTATGAATTCGAACGGGGGAAGGGGAGGCTTCGAATATTTTTTCAGTTTGTAACGCGTGTAAAATAGTAAACTTTTATTTAATAATTTTCAACGATCACGCATAGATTAAGTAAATTTTCATTATACGAAGGTTCGTATTCCCAAGAAGAAATTTATTTTAAAAGAGAGATATTTTTTTCTGAACGCCTGGCGCGAGGAATTAAAAACAAAAAGGATCGTAACACCGAAATAAAGTTCCGAGACACAAAAGTCACCCAAGTATTCTCGAATTTTCGTGGCAGCAACATTATCGACGTCACCGTGCCGAGAGAAACGTTCATGTATTTTAAAAAGAATTTTGAAATGTAGATTTCCGGCGATCCGATCGCTTGAATAATCGATCCTGATATCGATTCGTATAATATCCCGTATACGTCAACGCGTCTGCATGGAGATGTGCTTTAGAAATGTACAATGTCTACCCGACGCTACCTATGGAAAATACAATTCCGCGAACGTTGGAACGCTTTGTTTTCCAGAGAAATAATGGAAAATAGTTCAAAGTTCCATCGGATACAACCCCACACTGATAACAAAGATATTTAGCGAACAGAGTAATTTACGATAATAAATTACAACGAGTATACATAGAATTATTGGCAAATATTGATTATTATCCGTGCTGACGGTACTCGATCATGCCCGATGTAATATTTGCGTCAGAACGTTTGTCGGAAAGCTAAGAGACGACAAAATATTTGGGATCTTATCTTGGGAGTTATGGCACTGCGCAAAAACGATAAGTATGTGGATTCAACCGTGAATTTCTTTTATCAAAGGATATGGAAATAATCCAGTTTAACGATATTCCACCACGATACCATCGCATCTCAAAAGAATCTCTTACGTTCGAAGAATTGCTTGTTGCAAAAAGAGACGTTTCTTTTTTAAAATACATATGTATCCCCTTCGCGTAAGAAAAGTGAAAAGGAATATGTAGCTTCGATCGTATCTATTTTCGACTGACTCTGGAGATTCGAGTTGATCACGCGTCTTATTAGGATCTTATTAGAATTGTGAACAAGTTTGCTCGTATGTTAACGGTGGGCTTGAACTCGAGACGTTTCGCCGAGGAGTGAAACGCGTAGAATTCTGGTGCCGTATCAAAATCAACTGGCCGTTCAAGGTCACCGAGGGGTTATCCCCTACCACGGTCGTTTCTCTGCCTCGTGGCTCTATTTCTAGTCTTCTCGCTCGAACCTGCGCCCGTGTGCTTTCTATCTCCCAAACGGATAAGCAACCTGGCACAGTGTAAAAGTAAGAATCATGGCCATAGTGACTCACGGCGCGGGCAAACAGCCAATGAGCTTGATCCGACTATTGTGAACGAGGCGTCGTATTCACGGTGGACCACCGGAATCACTTGTTGAATTAATCTAAGAATCCAAGAATCGATTATTGAAAAATCGAACACATTCTTAGTTCGTAGTTTTTGGTTCGCGACCGATTCCGGATAAACGATGGAATCGTTTTCCAGTTGAGAAGGCTGTACGGATGAATCCATGTGCATATCTAGACGAACGAGGAGAGAGGACGGAAGGAAAGAGCACCGGAAATTGGAAATGCAAACGTTGCGAGGCACCAATGACACGAGACGGGAAATTGATATTTTTCCATTCGCCGTACCGCTCGTGCTTCTTTTCCTTCTGCTATCTTCCTCCCTGCTTCGTAGAGGCCGATCTATCCTAGCGGCATTGCCGGAAGTGAAATTTTCTCCGCCGTTTCCTCCTCTGCCTCTTGCCTCAAAATGGCTTCGTTATCGATACATTTACCGAAAAACTCGTACAACCGTGATACGTAATTATTTTAACCGTAAAAGGCTAACGATATCTCATATAACTTGTACTTTTAGTCGTTTCGGATGAACGTTTCTTCGTTCTTTGATTCGTGAAAATTTCCTTTTCCTGTTGGTTCGGTCCGTTCGCGCAGGCGCTATTTGATCCGTGCCCCGTGCCCCGTGCCCCGTGTCCCGTGTCCCGCGTCCCGCGCCCTGTTGTTTGCACATATAGTTTTTCGTTACACGAGCGGACTAAAACGCAAACCAAGCGATAAGCTCACCATTCGCAAAGCGCTCTCTTTTCTCCCGTCAGGTTGTAAAAGATGATTGCTTCGATAAAAACAACCGCTCTTCCAGTCTATTTGTCTTTTACCGGCGATATCGGGAATACGATTCCTTTGGTTGATTTCCGGTCGACTTGCCGCGATATAGACGGAACGATCACCCGGTATACGTACTCGTTCTCAGTCATAAATGCTGGTGTCTCCACCTCCATCACCTCCATCACCTCCATCTTTCCTCGTGTCGCGTGTGGAAGCAGCCTAAATATACACCAATTAAATTACTAATAAAAAGACAATTCATTTTTACCAAATTTTCCAATTTTCTATGAAAAATCGTACATGAAATTAATTGCAATTTCAAGCGCATTTTGCCCCAATTTTCTACTTTTCGTGCATCGAGAGTGCAATTTTATCGGCCGATAAAAAAGCTAGAAATTATCTCCGATAATTTTGTCCATCTAAAATCGAAATTTTTGCCACTCGGCGACGTTTCCTTTTTCGTTAGAAATTCGAAAGGAAAATAATCTGCGTGCAAACGACCCATTAGCGGAATACGTTGAAACAACTTGTATTTCTGTCCTTTGGCGAGAAATTTTTTTTCAGTTCTACGTCGTTAAACCGGCGTTAACTGGTAAGCAGCAAGCGTCACAATTAAATTGGAATAACGGTGCGGATATGCAGGCACAGCCCGTAGTACATATATATATTCCACATTAATTACGAGAACTAAAACAACAGTACAATAGCTGTGAAAAGATCGTCGATGGAATGGTGTACCGATTCTTTCTTCAACGAGACGCTTTACAATGCAACAGGCCGCCAAAAAACTGTCAAATATGGGCAATTAATCTACCGTGATCGTATCTCGGGTACGTTGCACTTGTTTCGCTGGCAAATGAAACGGCAATGCGTAGTAATTCATGTTCAAGTACGAGTTTTACGAACAAAATAATTACGAAAACGTTCACGTTCGTTCATTTTTACGTGCATTTTAAATGTGCAAACATTTGTACAGTTTTTCTTGCCAACTGTTCCATACTCGTTGAACCGATAGCTACCGAACGGTAGTTATCAGCTGACAGGTTCTATTTCTTTAATAGTACGTCAATTTGTTTCGTGTCTACGCAATGTCTAATCGATAAACGTGCACGATATTTTGAAATTAAGAAATATACTTTGTAAATTATTCGTTTCTCGAACGCGTCACCCTGTCATTTTTCTACGCGGAATAATCGGGAGGGGAGGTATTTATTGGTTTATGTAAAAGAAAGACCCGCGGAAACGGTAATACCATAGGCAGTTGGACATTACGAAACAGTTCAACCTCTTCCTGTATCACTTTCTTCCATTGTCCATAAGAGAAACATGACCCGATCATATTGTGTGACTCACCCGGTAGGTACCGTACTGTATAAATAACCTTGTAAATAGAAAAAACGTCTCGTAACACGTAAACGAATTTTATTACAACTCCTCCGTTACGTGGTAATAATAAACAGAGTATAGTTTTTTAACAGAGATATCCAAATTTCATCCGCTTTCTTTCGATGCAATTATTATTTCCTCTCTCTCCCCCACTCGCTATGCTATTATGTATTAGGTTGGTCGACGAAGACAGCTTGAAAAATTCCACATCAGAGTTTACTGTTTCGAAATATCAGAATCTCTTCAAGACAGGCATCATCTATGCATTAAAATCTTGTCGGGAAAAGTGTATCGAAGCAAATGGAGCATATTTTGATTAAATAAACAGCTTTCGAAAAAAGATATGCAGTTTTTGATATATTCGCTTAAAAATCCGACATTTGATACGCACCAAGCTAATAATAATATAAATCAGGAGTCTGATATTGTTGAAATATCGTTGAAGGGAGTTGCAGGCGTGTCTCTCGGAATTGTCGAATTTTGTCTAAACGCGAGCGGAGCAAGAAAAAGGGAACATCGTAATAATGATTGCGCGATGGAAAAAGGAAGGCAGGCAGGCAGGCAGGCAGGCAATTTAACGAGGTTCATTTCCGTAGGATCGGTGGCATCTTTTTGGTCGAGCAGGGAACAAAGGAAAGGGTCTCCTCGAGATCTGGCAACAAGGGAAACCTTTCGGAAAGGATACACCATGATGGCGATGGTGGTAGGCCTCCACCCCCCAAAAAACATCTGTCGGGAGACAGCCTGCATAAGCGCACGTCCGTTCTCTTTCTTCAGAAGCAGCGTCCGTGCACCGTGAAAACTACCTACTGCTTCGTGAATGTTATTCACCCAAAAAGCCTTGATGCTCCAAGGCGCAGGTAAGCGTCTCGACCACGTATCTACCTACATCCTACGCAACTTCAAACCTACCGCCGTTCAAACCTACCATTTTGCCTTTACGAAGGCAAAAATTCTACAACTATTCAACTATTGGTTTCTAAAAAACGTTTCGAGGCCTCTCTGGTTCCCGTTTCGGCTATAATTATTTTATAGTGGTCGAAGAAATGTGCTTTCGAAAACATTTATGAGGAAAAGTTTCATGGTTACGGCCAAAACAATTTTTGAAAATTCCCTTTATTTTCAGCCCTCGCAGTGGTCAGCCCCCTTAACTTTACGGTCTGATCAAAATTATGGAATTTCGTTTTAAAAAAATAATTTAGCAAACTTTAAAGAGGTATAACTGTTGAATTACTAGATTCAGGGCATATGTATGTAAGTACCTTGGTACCTTTTTGTCGACATGAGAAAACTGCATGAAATGGTCCAATGCGGTTGTACGTTTTCAATAGGATTAATAAAATTACAACCGTTTTGGAGAATTTCCCAGTCGCGTGGCAGACCTTGTATACTTTTTGGCCAGATTTATTTGCGTTGTTCGAAGCGACGAGGGTTCCCCAGGCTGGTGAAAATTGCGTTTCGCCAAAAAATTACAGTCCCGGGTTCCATTCTTCCGCGGAGCCAGTTAAATCGGAGTACCGTAGGAAGTGGTACGTACTTACTTACCTACCACCATTCGATTTTCTTGTGGGTCAGGAGCGTGGGTAGAAGCGAGGAAATGAAACGCCCCGCTCACCAACCGCCCCACCCCATTTCGACTTTCACCCTGCACCTTCTGCATGCATTCGACTCCATGGAAGTGCACATTACCGGACATCTGCTGGGAGTTGAGGGCGTCCGTAGTTTTATCGATGCCCACTCTGCATTATTTGTCCTCGACGATAACACTCCGCTAACAAAAAATACTCTGATAAAAACCTACCGCCCGCATCCTGTATTTTCTTCATACCAGAAACCTCCCCCCAAAAATAAATAAACATATTCGACGCGTTAATATTTTTCGGCTTGCGTAAAAGTTTATAAACACGTTTTTCTCACTATTAAGTTACTTTTCCATTCGATTAGAATTCGTTAATCGTGGAACGAAAATTGATCGTAACGCATAGAGAACACAGTTGGATTATTAGAAAAGGCGAGACACTTGTTACGCTTTAAGTCACGAAACGTAGAAACGGAGAGCCGTGTTGTTAGATCGGACGGCTCTCATTCGTCGAAAACGCCACACCTTAAAGGACACTCCTACGAGAGATATCCGGGTCCCGAACGAAAGAACAACTGATAACGACTAACTTGAGCCCGATCCATTATCAGTCGAGAGATGGTGTAAATATTTGTGATCGTGTTCGACAAAAAAATTCACGACATTGGTACACTAGGATATTGCTATTAAATTGGAATAGCGTTTAAATAAATTATATTCAACTAACGGTAACGTTTTAAAGCGTCGTTCTGAGAAAGAGAATGACCACCGCTGACGAGACCATGACAAAATGGAGGTTCTATTTTTCGACCGTACCTACGCATTCAGGTTTCCACAGTGGACTCGCCTTGGCGACAGCGCTGATTCATCCGATGAAATTATGTGAAAGAGAAATTAGTCGTAGAAAAGCAAAACGAGAAATTCTGGTTGGCGATCGCGTTTGACGGGCTGTGGCGGACAAGATAATTCCAACGAAATGTAATTGTCTGCATAAGAGGGGGGAAGATCCCCTCGTTTGTATTTTCAGATATCGTTTCCATTGTTTCGCGTTTCTTTGACACGCATCGATTGGGTATTGCGCAACGAGCGACGCGAGGCGACGCGACCGCTCGCCTGATTGCCACCATAATCATCTCCACCCCGTTTCACAACATTCAAATTCAATCTCCGAAACAAAAGATTTCCCTTTTGCGACTGGTCCACCATGTGACGGACGAGAATCGTTTGTCCCTCGAGGGGGGAGACTTTAGAGGGCGAAATAAGACGAAAATCAAAAATATCAATTTCTTGATCGAGCAGGTTTCGTTAAAAAGTTATTAAAAAATTTCAAATCGATCTGGGAAAATTATTTTCCGTCGCGGGGGTCAATTACAGTAATTTTTACCGAATAGACACATCCACGAAATTCTACGTATACTATATTCTAGAAAATACATGTTTCTATAACTTTTTAACGAAGCCTCGATCAAAAAATTTGTATTATTGATTTTCGTCTCCCAGGACTAGTGGCCGAACACCCTGTATGTGGAAAATGGCGAAATCAAATAATTTTTGTTAGGTCATTGTACGAATCGAGCTTAGAAATTGTTTAACGACCCGTTTCAACAAACATCGTGTTCGGTTAAAAGGTATTATTTCGCGTGGAAAGTTTGAAAGAACGGTTGCATCATTGTCTGTCGTTCGACGCGACATTTGTAGAAAACGTGACGTATACATAGTATACGTTCAGTTTGCCACCGTGCGTCTTATCTCTTCCATTGATCCGATATCAGATAAAAGTATATGTATATCGAGTAAGGTACACCTATTCTGTATCTCCGTAAACGGCGATTCTGCCGTTGCAAATTGTACGTTCCAGTTTCCCATAGTTCACTTATCATACAAGCGAGAAAATATAGAGATCGTGTCTTCTCAAGTTTACGAAACGGGAAAAGAACGCGTCTAGTCAAATGCACGTAGTACGTGCACTTTGCACCGCAAACGTGCGGTAATCTCGCCCCCTAAACCGATCGCATCGAGACAACAGCGGAGCAGAACGAGCAATAAAACGAGCCAGGTAACTCGTACAAATTCCCACGTTATTATCAACGATATTACTATAATCTCACCGAACCTCTATCCGTGCTTGGACTTTCGACGAGGGAAAATAACTGGATTCCGAATGTTGACGAATAATTTCTTGTTAACAAATATTGAAAAGCCGTGAAACTAGCAAAAAAGGAACACATTGGATTAATAAGTTGCTTTCCCCCGACTAAACAGCAGCTGGCAGGGGCCAGATGTTGATCGTTAATGGAGCGTGTCGCGGCACTCGAAATTTTACCAAATATGTATCCCCGCAAGATCGAAATTCACGTACCGAATAAATAAATACGATCCTCCGGCGAGAAAGACGCGAAAAAATTTCAAAAAACGAAACGAAATACGAACGTGTTATGAATATTTCGACCATTATACGTGCTACAAATGAGCGCTGTTAAAGAAAAGTAGTCGATCAAGAGTTATCGAGCCAACAGCTCGCGTGTAACCATAATTTAATATAATTAAGCGATGTTCTTAATTAATGGTTCTAGCGACCGATATCGATGGGCGAATGATAATGCTCGGACTTTGAGAGATTTTTAAAACTTCCCTGATCATAAGTCGCGGTCCGTTGTTGATACAACCCGGTACAAATAAACAAGGTGTATAATTAAACATCAAAGGCGCGCTCTACTCGTGGTTAACCGTTGCCGGTTAAGCGGCAGTACAAGCACAAGGCTCTTCCTATTTTTAGCGATACTAGATAGGACGATGGTTTTTAAGTGCGCGCCCTTTGAACAAGTGGAAGAATTACACGAAGCGGGGCAGGCAGGCAGGCAGGCAGGCAGGCAGGCAGGCAGGCAGGCAGGCAGGCAGGCAGGCAGGCAGGCAGGCAGAGCGTCTGTACGCGCGAACGATAGCTGGATGACTGCTGGCAAAAGGGCGGTGAGGTTGCGGGGAAAGGGAGGGGGAACCGAGGTAAAGGGAACAAATAAAACTAAATAGACTGCGGAGACAGCTGGTCCGCTGGAGTTTTACCCCACGAGAGACGCGACGACGAACAACAAGCCCATATGACGCACGCACGCACGCACGCACGCACGCACGCACGCACGCAACCGTCCTACATCGCTCGTACACATGCACGACACCCCGTATACCCTCGTGTCCTTTCCTATCGCGCTATAGTCCGACGTTCCGACGACGCCACACGGTGATACCGACCATCGCAAAAATTCCCCGTGTTTATTCGGTTTAACGATCTCTTGTGGAGACTTTCTGCCGATCCTCGAACGACGCACTCCTTTCAGCCTGATACGCGGCAGCGCCTCTGGCGGTAGAAATCGTTAATCGATTTTCTCTAGAGTCACACGAAACTTTCGATCGTCATACCCGCCATATTTATCTTATTCCGTGGTTCATCGATACAAATATACGTTTACGGAATAGTTGGAGCGTTCCAAAAAATCAGACGATTCGGATTACATACTTGGTGTATATGGGGTGTGTCTCGAGGAACTGGGTTAGGTTATGACTCTTAATGACGGCAGAAGATGGAAAAGAATTTCATTAGACAAACTCAACAAATGGCATTTTTATACACTCTCGGATGCCTCGCTTTGCCCTCCACAGAAGAATATCAGCAGCTTCAAACCTATTTAGTAAAAATCAAAAACGAACTTAAAAACAAAAATTTCAAATCGTTCTGAAAAAATTATTTTTGATCGCGGGGGTCGATTACAATCATTTTTGGTGAATAGACATATCCTCGAAATCCTACGCACTTTCGAGAGAACAAAATTCAGCAAGTGCCTAAATTTTTTGGCGAAAAAAAAGAAATTTTAGATCGAAATACCGCGCACTTTCGGGAAAAGAATTCTTTACCGAAAATATAATGTGTACCCTTAAAAAACTTACCCGTTACCGCGTTGAACCCAGATCTAGTTCAGACTATTGTCTTCGGCTCTGGACACTCACGACCCTCTCCCCTCTGACATACTTAAAGGTCAATGATATCGACGAGATCCTCGACACTGTAAATAATGAATAACATCTCATGTACAGAGAGTTCTTGAACGATACAAGATAGAAACAAATTTCGTTCCAAGAACAACCTTGGTTTCTTTAAACGGATACATATTTTTATTTACTCTGTGGCGGCCAAGGCACCACATACGCCTTAGCCGTTCGAAGCCGCTACAATGTATGGTTGCACACGAGACGATGGTTGCACACGAGACGACCAGAGCCGCGTGAGCCGAAAAGCCGTTGTCGTCGTCTCTGACCGTCTTTTGTTTTTGAAGGCCTCTTGGTACGGTGGCGATGATCGTACCAGAGAGTCGAGCGTAACCCGCACCACGAGTCACGTCGTTGTACGACAGCAACAATAAAATTGTGCGGAACGGAACAGAGCGGAGTCATTATCTTCCCGATCCCACATTGGTGACCCCGACGTGATCTCGCCGCGCAAGTAAAGTTTTTTTAAGAAAATTTGGACATTTTTTGTATACGGACAATATTAGTTAGTGTAGAGAAATAAGTGTATAGTGTTAAGAACATAAGGAAAGGACACGGTCTGACAAATAGTAGGCGCGGTGTGTGTGTGCGGTGAAATTAATCTTTTGTGACCAAGACTGGTAAAATGACTGACCCTACCGTTAACGCGGGACATCCGGGAGTGTGCCGTTGGCAGTTGATCGCGTCGCTGTACGGATACCCGAGTTTTGTCCGGGAGACCCGGAGATGTGGTTTTCAATGGTAGAGAGAAGTTTTGAGGTATCCAATGTAACGTCGGAGACCACGAAATTCGGGTACATTCTCGGCGCGTTAAGTGCGCGACACGCCGCGGAAGTAAGAGACATTATCATGAATCCTCCGGCCACGGATCCGTACACGACGCTCAAAAATGAGTTTATTCGCCGGCTTAGTGCTTCGCAGGAACAGAAAACGCGACGGTTATTGGAACACGAGGAAATCGGGGACAGAAAACCGTCCCAATTTCTTCGTCACCTGCGCGGATTGGCCGGTACGGCTTTTTCGGACGGTGTATTGCGGACGCTTTGGATGGGCCGACTACCTGCTAATATGCAGGTGATTTTATCCACGCAGCGGGACACCCCGCTGGATAAGGTAGCAGAGTTGGCAGACGCTGTCGCGGATACGATGACACCGCGGGTACACGTCACGGAGGCCGCGATTACGAGCGTATCTGCATCCTGCCAAATACCCCCGCCGGGCCCGAGCATCGAGGCCATGTTAAACATTAAGATGTCACAATTGGCTCTTTCCTTGAGGCAGGAAATTTCTGCCATCCGTGAATCCTTGGTGGACCAGGGGCAATCTTCCCGTCGCAGGTGGACCCACCGAAATCATCCAAACTCGCGCTACCGCAGACGATCTCTATCGCGATCGCGAGAGCGGCCCGCGGGAGGACAAATGGACCATCAAGGGAAATGCTGGTACCATTGGCGGTTCGGTCCGGCCGCGCAGAGGTGCGTTGCACCGTGCAATTGGAACGCCACGGATCAGGGAAACGACCTGGGGAGTCGTTGATGGCGGCCAGCGACACAAATCCAGCATCACGCCGCCTCTTCATCTTAGACAACAGCTCGAAGACGGAATTTTTAGTGGATACCGGGGCCGATTTGTGCGTTTTTCCGCGCCGCCTGCTAGGCGGATTGCGAGAAAGATCGGAGTACCAGCTGGCGGCGGCGAATGGGAGTGTAATTAACACCTACGGGACAGTGTCGTTAAACCTGCACCTCGGCCTACGACGGGATTTCGTGTGGCGATTCGTGGTTGCGGATGTTACAAAACCCATAATCGGGGTAGACTTTCTCGATCACTTCGATCTTATGGTGGACATCCGCAATCGTCGCCTCGTCGATCGGACCACGTCGTTAACGGTCCGCGGAACACGAGCCGAGGATGAAACGCCGTCGGTGAAGACAGTAGCAGGGACTACCGTTTACCACCAGCTCCTGATGCAGATGCCGGAACTTACACGGCCTAGCGGCACCCCGATGAGGACTACGCACCAAACGGTGCATTACATCGAGACAACCCCTGGAGCACCCGTTTCCAGCAAGCCGCGGCGGCTTGCACCGGACCGGCTCAGGGCTGCCCAGAAGGAGTTCGACGCGATGGTGAAGATGGGCATCGCTTGTCCTTCGAAGAGCGCGTGGTCAGCACCCCTTCATATGGTTCCGAAGAAGGGCGAAGAAGCTTGGAGGCCTTGCGGTGACTATAGAGCGTTAAACGCACGGACAATTCCCGACCGATACCCCGTGCGTCACATTGAGGATTTTGCGCAACAACTGAGTGGCAAAAAGGTATTTTCCACAATAGATCTCGTCCGAGCTTATAATCAGATTCCGGTTGCGTCGGAAGACGTCGGAAAAACGGCCATTACAACGCCGTTTGGGCTTTTTGAATTCCCGTACATGTCGTTCGGGTTACGAAATGCCGCGCAAACATTTCAGCGCTTTATCGACGAAATTTTACGCGGTTTCGATTTTTGTTACGCGTATATAGACGACATTTTGGTCGCCTCAGAATCCCAAGCCGATCACCTGCGCCATTTAGAATTATTATTTAAACGATTAAAAGATTATGGCATTGTTGTTAATCCGAATAAATGCACGTTCGGACAGGAAGAAGTTAAATTTCTAGGCTATCGGGTAAATGAAAGCGGCACTCAACCTTTGCCCGGCAAGGTACAAGCCATAAAGTCATTTCCCCTTCCGAAAAACGCGAAGGATTTGAGGCAGTACTTGGGAATGCTTAATTTTTACCGCCGTTTTATCCCAGATGCCGCTCGCTTTCAAGCACCCTTGAACGACCTTCTAGCCGGCAATTTAAAGGGCAAGACCTCGATAGCCTGGACTTCGGAAGCGCGTCAGGCTTTCGAAAATACCAAAAATAGTTTAGCAAACGCAACCCTGCTTTCTCATCCTGCGGTCAACGCTCCATTGTCGGTTACCTGCGATGCTTCTGATTACACCGTAGGAGCTGTTTTACATCAGTGCGTCGGCAACGAACGACAACCATTAGCATTCTTTTCTAAGAAATTAGGATCTGCCGAAAAGAAGTATTCAGCTTACGACCGGGAACTACTTTCTATCTATTTAGCAATAAAACATTTCAAACATATGCTCGAAGGCAGACATTTCACGATTTTTACAGACCATAAACCCATAACTTTCGCTTTCAAACAGAAATTAGATAAATGCTCTCCTCGACAATTCCGATACCTAGATTACATTGCGCAATTCTCTACAGATATTCAACATATTTCCGGTAAAGACAACGTCGTTGCCGATGCACTGTCCAGAGTGGAAACGGTTAACCACTCGATTAATTTCGAAGAATTGGCAAAATCGCAAGCCCAGGATGAGGAGTTGCAGCGGTTGTTGAATAGCGAATCTAGCCTGCAATTACGCAAAGTCTCGTTGCCTGGCACGTCTTCCGAAATTTTTTGCGATATTTCGACTAAGAATGTAAGACCTTATGTCACCCCTCCTTTCCGACGCGCAGTTTTTAATATGTTACATGTATTATCACATCCAGGTATTAACGCGACGATCAAGCTCATAACGCAACGTTATGTTTGGCCGTCGATTAAAAGAGATGTTCGCACGTGGACACGTTGCTGTATACCGTGCCAAAGATCAAAAATTTCCCGTCATGTGACTGCACCATTGGCTACATTTGTTAAACCTTCTGCGCGATTCGAACACATTCATTTAGACATAGTAATTTTACCGGTGTCCGAAGGTTTCAGGTATTGTCTGACCTGTGTAGACAGATATACGCGGTGGCCGGAAGCCTTCCCCATGGTCGATCAGGAGGCCCAAACCGTAGCTCGAACCTTTTATGACGGTTGGGTAGCGCGGTTTGGTGCTCCCGTACGGATTACCACCGATCAGGGTAGGCAGTTCGAATCCAAATTATTTTTTGCGCTGAACAATTTAATTGGATCCACACGCCTTCGCACAACGGCGTATCACCCAGCGGCCAATGGGATGGTAGAGCGTTTTCACCGACAGCTCAAGTCGGCTATAAGGTGCCACGGATCCGACAGGTGGACAGAAATACTTCCGACGGTTCTACTCGGTATTCGTTCCGCCTGGAAAGAAGACCTCGGCGCTACCTCAGCGGAATTAGTTTATGGCGAGCCATTAAGATTACCGGGAGAGTTCTTGTCTTCGCATTCAGCGGAAGGCACAGAAAATGCTTCCGATTTTACTAATAGACTACGCAACCATTTTTCTAAATTGAGTCCCTCTAATGCATCACGCCATTCCGTTAATCGTACATTCGTTTTCAAAGATCTTAGCAGTTCAACACATGTTTTCATCCGAACAGATTCAGCCAAAACTATTTTACAACCCGCTTATGAAGGTCCATACGCCGTAGTGCGCCGAGGCGAAAAAACATTTACAATAAACATTAGAGGTAAGGAAATAAATATATCAATTGAAAGGCTAAAGCCTGCTTATATGCTAGCAGAAAACAGACCGGATCCCGTGAGCATAGAAAATCAGCCGGTCACACAAACAAACGTACCTGACAATGCGCCGGTTATACAGCAACGTGTCACGCGTTCAGGTAGACGCGTACGTTTTCCCGAGCGATTTCAAATTACGCGGTAGTACTTAAGGCTTGCGCATTATTATAATAAGTATCATATACCATTTATTTTTATCCATCACTTTTATGTACTTTCATGTATTTTTAGGTATTACGTATTATATATTAAACTCCATGTAAATTCCTTTTTTTTTCAACTCTGTTCAAATACTGTAATGTAAATCTTAGTTAGGATAACGTATTTTATATAGTAGAGTAAATGGTAGTGGTAATGTAGTCGGTCAATTTTTCGTAATTGTGCCAATTACTGGCAGGGGGGTAGTGTGGCGGCCAAGGCACCACATACGCCTTAGCCGTTCGAAGCCGCTACAATGTATGGTTGCACACGAGACGATGGTTGCACACGAGACGACCAGAGCCGCGTGAGCCGAAAAGCCGTTGTCGTCGTCTCTGACCGTCTTTTGTTTTTGAAGGCCTCTTGGTACGGTGGCGATGATCGTACCAGAGAGTCGAGCGTAACCCGCACCACGAGTCACGTCGTTGTACGACAGCAACAATAAAATTGTGCGGAACGGAACAGAGCGGAGTCATTATCTTCCCGATCCCACAACTCGATAACAATCTTTATGTTAAACCCCGTAGTATTGAAACAAAAACCATCAAGTTCTTGGTCAAGGAAGGATGATAGTTTGATAAACAATTATTAACCTTTTTCCGAATCATCGATAGAATAACATAGTATAAAATATTCCGAATTTAGTATCGTAAGAGTTAAAGTCGTTTAAAAATTATATTCTCATTTTATTCGGTCTTGTTATTTTCGTAATATCTCTTTGTTAATAGTATTTTTAGCACACAATATTTATATGGAAAGACGATAATGAAAGGTATAAAGACCAATATTATTAATAGCGATAAGACGCGGTAAAAACAAGAGGGAACAAATAGTAAAAAAAATCGAGACGACGAGGTTATTGCGAAATAATTAAATCGTTTGAAAGCGTATAAACGCGGATGATCTTTAATGTACCTTTCGTTGCACAGAAATTAAAAGCATGACAAGATATACGCGCTATGTAGCCATTCAAGGTTCGTACTACGACGCAGCATACGTGACTATTGACATGCGTTTCTCAAATACGATAATAAGTACTTACGAGCATACGCAAAACTAAACGGCGTAGAAACTTTGTGTTTATTTCCCCAAGTAAGTACGCACGCTGTGCAACATTCGTTTCTGCAGACTAATTGATATTACAGTCCGTCGGAAAAATATTTCGGAAACCAATACAATTTCGACTCAATTGTGCTCTGCGTTTTGAGTAACTATTAAAAATATATGTACATGGAAATATCCGTTTCGAAAAATGGGAAACAGAGGTGAAGAAGCTAAATTGATGTCGTTAAAGTCGGAAATGTAGCCATCGAAGGCTTGGGTTCGTACAAATAATAACACGTGCACTAGCGTTAAAGATTTCCGAGAGGCCACGCGTGCGCCTTAAAAAGGGGGGAAATCGTCTGGCGGGGTTTTATTTTCATTTAAAGGGAAACGAGAAAAACAGAGAGAACGAGGCCGAACGACGCGGCATGGCACGAGAAACGGTATATGTATGTACATATAGCGAAACGAGGCCAAACCGCGAGGTCGAGGAAACTTCTTTTATCGCTTTTCCTTTAAAAATATCATTCACTCCAGATGGAATTCACGCCCGCGTGGTTCGGGCCCGCGCTTTTCAAAATAATAACAGGGAACGTTAACTTTGGAAACGGGGATCTAATTAAACTTAGAACTCGGGCAATAAATTATGTATCGTCGAACAAATATTCACAATATTTTCGCGATACTGTTCACGGGAGAGGAGAGCAGCGCAGCGCGGCGCGGCGCGGCGCGGCGCGGCGCGGCGCGGCGCGGCACGGGTTTTATAAAAATGAATTATCAAACGAATACAACGAGCACGATTCAAGTCTTGCGTGAATGCAACGAAAGCATATATGTATGTATGTATGTATGTAGAACTGCATTAATCGTGTGATAAGCACGCACGCGGATAGCGATAAAAATTAAAACAAGTAAACGTTCGTACGGTATTAAAAGGAAGGATAACTACAAATACGTTTTGTTCAAGGCTCGTCTTCGTAACACGGAATGCACAGGGTGTTCAAGTTTTTAATATACGGAATGATAAATAATTTTCTCTCCCGGTTGTTCTCTATCGAGGTATACGTGAATGTACATACATACATATAAGAAGACAGCTAAATAATAAAGAATATAAATTGCTGTTTACGAGACGTAAAACAATCAAATCGAGCGACAAAATTCCAGTTTATTTTTCTATGTAAAAATAAAAATATATTATTAAATTATTGTAGGTACACGGACAAGTGTTTCGAAAATAACGAAAAGTATTTGTTTGAGAAAAAATAATGGAGAAAGGTATCTCACCGCTGATACGTTTCATCAAAATTTGTTAATATGCTAAAAGTATATGAAAATTACACGATACGTAACTACGAGGCAATTTTTCATTCGCGACAAGGCCGTACGATAATATCGTAAATAAACAAAAAAAAATAAAAAAATAGATTGAAGCGTATTGTTATTAATACTTGAAAAAAAATTGAGATAAAATTCAGAGTGCCTCTGACAAGTCGAATTATAATACTTGTCAAAGTAATTACTCATGCGTAACAGGTTCGTATTTTCAGTGAAAAGATTTCATCACGATGGCCGTTATATGATGTTATTCAAGTTTCAACAAAAACTCGATAAGAAAGAACAATTGTCAGATACAGGCTCGTGTATCTGACAACTTTATTCCGAAGAATATTAGTTTCGCAATTGTTTACCAGGTTTCAGCTTCGTTTAAAAATTACCGTAATTAAAATGAAATACGGTGACTCGCGAAACTCTGGTCGAAACACTTGCTTTTATACTGTGCGTTTTATTTAATCGGAATATAAATGTTAACTATAAATACAGGAAAAAAATATACAAAACAAGTTTAAATGAAAAATAATTGAAAAATTCAAAATGGAAATTTCGAGTCGATGAAAAATCTGACTAAACGTTAAATAATTTTAATATTTTAATCTTTCAGATAAATTTATATTGATTTAAAATTGACAATTTCTCTTTCTCTTTCTCTTTATACATATAGTTAGCTCGAAAGATTTTAGCTGATAAGATTGAGATTTGGTGATCGGTGGTGGACAATTTAAGAAACTGAACACTTCATTTTCGAATCATTTAGTTGTCTTGTTGTACATAGTTTCAACCGCTGAAAAAGAACCTGAATCGGTGTATTTTTCGTGTCTCGGGCACAAGTTTTTCTGAAACTTTAGACCGACTTGTTGAAAAGCCACTTACATAAGGAGGAAGTTTCGGTCGGACATGAAATTCACATCGCGTTCGTGCACCGTTGCCGTATCTGTCAGCAACAGAAAAACCAAAAGCAATCAACAGAAACGAATTACGAGTTGAATACAACCTTCCAGTAATTGTTCTTGGGAAGAAATGTATTTTCGTGGTTTGGGTGGTCTTTATGTTGTAATGAAGAATACCGGAGGAACAAAATCGTATTACGAGGGAAGAGAAATTTTCTATTAATACTTATATGTATACCGAATAGTACAAGATTTTATCATCGAAGATGAATAAAAAGTGGCAAACCACCTTCGATAAATATTTGTTCGAGGCCAAGGTTCTTGCGGAATTAAGAAAATTAATTTTAACCAAAGGACAAAAAGTCGAAATGGATGTAAAAATAAAAAAAAAATCTGGTAAACAGGAAACAAACAAATGAATATCCCGACATTTGAAAACAAGTATTATGTATACATTTAAACGAAGGAATTATTTAAATACGATAAGCGAATGGCGTGGTTCGTGTTTGAAAAAGCGACAGATTGTTATGTTAAACTTGAAAGTGATTGTAAAAATAGTCGTACGGTCGGAGGAGGAGTCGCAAAAATTATATTCCTGATAATGTGTAAAAATGCGTTTCGAAAATCAATTCTTAATTCTTTGCGAAATATCGAAAAAATGTTTAATTTTAAATTTGTTTGGAATAGCAATACATACATACTATTAATATAGCTTCGAATCTATCTCTTTCGCGTCTATTAGTTTCGAATCGTGTTGATGGTAACATCGAGTTTCATAAGCAAAAGCATGTTCCACGAACGTATCTTTTCCGTGCTACGTTCGAACCTTTCAATTTTTTTCCACTCATTTATTTAACATCGCACAATGGTTTCTCACGGTGTTTTGCCGCAGACAACCTGCCCCCGATTTATAACGTCTGGCAATAAATCTAACAGAGAAACACGTAAATCCGACAATAACATTACAGCAACGCGAGATTAGTTTTTAAAATTAGACTTGCAAAGTTTATATCACCCACTATACTCACAGGTAGTAAGTAACCTGCTACACAGCCACGCATCATAGAAACTTGTGTTTTTTATTATTACTACAGAAACCAACAATTTGACGAGCAAGCATGATCTCGATGTCATAGTCTACATATTTAAGTATCTATGTATGTACTATGTTTCGAAATTTTAATTGGAAACGATGTTTTTGTCGGTCAGAATATTTTGTAACGCCCCACGGTGATCTAACCCCTTACACCACTGTCTCTAAATATAATATTCCTTGATTATCATCGATATTACTTGGTTCTAAATACACCGTTGCAATATTATTATTAATTTCGAATCGAATAGACGGTTAATGAAGTTAGTTCGGTTCATGGGTATTTTTGTACACGAATCTCCTGCTGAGCAGCGTTTCGACACAATCATTACTCTCAGCTTGAGAGTATCGTGTGTGTAGAATTAGGCGTGTATTTTGGTCGAATCTACTGGAAATAGGTAAATACCCGCGGAGTTTTATTCTCGAACCACGCTGCTACGACACACGAAACATAGTACATACATATGTACATATGTATACGTATAGATACCGTGAGAATAGAATACGATATTAAAAATTTCCGATTATTGGCGAACTTGAACCGTTTCGATCGTATCTAAAATAATTTTAGTTAGAAAATGTTCGTGTCGGCGGTTTAAACGCGTAGTATCGTATCGAGGATCGACCGTTACACTACACAAGCAATTTCTAAAGTCAATCATAAACCAACGTTACATGTTACAATGATTCCTCGTGGCGTAACCGACACGGTAGCGTTATTTCTGCGAATCTACTTCGTAGTCTTGCGCGCTAATAACGAGGAAAAGCAGCGCGTTAGCGAGGTTCAAAGATTTATCGCACGCCGATTTATCGCGACCGAACCGGTTTCTCGCACACATCGACGCCCTAACCTATCGATAGCCCATTTCGATCGGATCTACCGCGAATGCTCACCTTGGTTCTGCCGTTCGAACCAGCTAAAAACTGAGAAACAACGAACCGTCACACCGGAACAATCTCATTTGTACAGGGTGTTTGAACACTCCCGGCAAGAATTTTAATGGGAAATTCTAGAGGGCCCAGATTAGACGAAAATCAACGATATCAATTTCTTCACCGACACTTCGTTAAAAAGTTATTAACAAAATTACATTGAAAAATTTCAAATCATTCTGAAAAAATTATTTTTCGTTGCGGAGATCAATTACTATCATTTTTGGTAATAACCTCTTAACGAAGCCTCCATCGGTAAATTGGTATTCTTGATTTTCGTCTTATTTTGCCCTCTAGAATCTCCCATTAAAATTGTATCCCAGGCCAGTGGCCAAACACCCTGTATACAGTGAAAATTGAATTAATTATTTAATAGTGACACGTATCCAATTATGCCATGCGTGATGAATAAAACGGAATTACCAAGAACGAAAGGTATTGGAAGCTCGAAACTACGCTGGTGGCCATAATTTGCAAAAACACAATTCCGTCCAAGTGAAATTATTTTGCAAAATCCTTGCGTCGCTTGTATCGCGACGATACCGACCGTGTATTATATTTTTACGCGAGTAAACAGTCGCGTCGTGGGAGCGTTGCTTTGCAAGAGCAGAAAATGTAGCCGCGGAAAAAAGATGTAGTGGAAACGGTAGAAAAGTTTGCAACCGTAAAGAAAAACAATTCGCCGAATAAGTAAGTACTTACGTAGAGGAGCGTGTTTCGTATGCAGTACGCAACCACGCTTGTACGCGCGTGTAGCAGGGGTGCGGCGTGGGTAGGCATGGGAAAATTGTGTAGGTACGAGGACCAGGGTTCACAACAGCTGGAGGGGAAACGAGGGGAAACGAGGGGAAACTAGGGACAGAAAGGAGCGTCGAGTCGTGGACGGTCTGTTGAAGCGCAGAGAGCCAGGCAAAGTCGAGAATCGGTGGGTGTTTCGGGAGGAGAGGGGGAAGCGGGAGAAGTCGAGGTGGCACGGGGAGCGAAGCGAGACCAGGCCTGGCACTACCTCCCGGCGCTCGAGGGTTAAGGCCCGTTACGCAACGTCATAATCCCGTAAATTTTTTTTTTCGAAAAACCCGACCAGACGCGAACCAGTCGAAAACTCCAGCCCCGCGAGTTGTGTAAATTAAAACACGACCTCGTTGTTTTACGTCGCAACGAACTTGTTTCGCTTCGCCGTGGTTACGATACTCCTCGAGTGGATTTCATTGAACGTTCTACGATTCCGAAAAATATTGCACCTAAATGTTAAGTCGCTGGAAAGTAAAAATTTTGCATTTTCTTATATTTTATAAAATGTTCAATCTGAAATCTATATCTTGGTTGTTTATTGAAAAACATTGGTACAAAAGTTTGCGGATGTCCCGTGCTCGAATAAATATTGCCTGTTACAATGTCGTAACCGAACGTTTTTCACAACGTTGTAACTGCGAATCGTCGGTCGCAAAAAAAAGACATGTACGTATCAATATTTGAGTACGTAGCCAGCAATGAGACAGCTTTTACTTGTCTTGCTAAATCGTCGTGCTCGCTCCATAAAACAGAGAAATTCTGCCGTTGACCAACTTCAACGTCGTTGATTTGCGTCAGGTTTACGAACGTAACGATCCCGATTCGATCGACGACTATGAAAAAAACAAATTTCGGCTACCAATGTTTTCACGTTTCTTTTTTTATTTTCGACTTGACGTGCGTGCTCGCGTCCTGCGTTGCTGAATTTCTGTCAAGTAGTAAAAAATGGCCGTCGTGCACGAGCGCAGGGAATCGAAGAGCAAAGGGAGACGAATAGAAAGAAGGAGAAAAGAGGGAGTGAGAAAGGGAAGAGCATCGGAAGAAAGGAAAGAGACGAGAGCATCTGTGAGAGAGACGTGTGAAAGCCACTGATACTGTGCGCGAGGGAGGGGACAAGATGAAAGGGGAGGATACTCGAATACTCGACCCAGTAGCGTAACCACGAAGCAAGTACTTACTTAGAGAGGAGACATAATGGAACCTGATTAATCTGTACTTCGTAATAAAATGACGAAACAATGTTGGCGAATGTAACACGTGCGCATACGAGTAGGAAATACGGATATCGTGTGAAAGTTTGGTAAAGAAAATTATTCCACGTTTTTATGCACTTCTATGGAGCACGCAGAAGCAAAATAATACAATTATACGATGGTATAACGTTTGCATTAGCGTCGACACACAGTCTAGGACCAGAGATGTTACTATAACTAATGTTACTATAATTATCAATATCCTTATGATACTCAACGATCGAAGTTGAAATATTTCACAAAAAGCAGCAATGTTTTGACACGAACAAAACGTTGCTCCGCCATTGCTACAATGAGAATCGAAGCGATCATATTGGAAATTGAAATACATGTACAAAGTACTCTTTTTACACATTTCATCACACTTTGTATCGACGATCTACCATTGACAAATACTACGATGGAGGTGGAATTAAGCTGATTAGATAAGAGCCATAAAAGTTGTGCATTTTACGTAACAATAGATACTTTTCAGTGGAACAAAAGTGTGTAACTAAAAAGAGTTCCACGTCCATCCTGCTGTAAGTGGTTTTTGTGAATGCTTGAGAAGGAAACTGAGCGACTGTGTGCTCCCCTCTCCTGATTACGCCATTGGCTCGACCCAGCGAGGCAGCACGAACAACCGGCTGCGCTGTTGCCAAGCGGAAATCACAGACCTGCGGCATTTTCTTCTTCCACGAAGGCACGTTGGTTGAGCTCGCCTACCGTGTTGCCTCCTGCATCAGCCAATGCCGAGATACAAGGAGCACAATGACTGAATCGGGTCTTGTACGATAATAATATCTTCCAGTTGTTTATTCCATATTCTAACGTTGTAAAATCAGCCGCTCGTTTGCCAAATCGATCAACTCCACGAAAGGAAAACTAATTTTGTAGAACCCCGTTTGCATTTAATAGCTGCAATCGTTCTTTTTGTGCAAACCTTTGGACACAGTTACTTGATACATTTTTACTCCAGACTCACCCACGCATCTTAAACGCACTGTTGTTTTCTATCACTGATGTTTTCAAACTGTCTACCACGCAGTTGGTACATTGTTCTAGCAAAGTGTACCCAATAATTTTCAATACTGTGGTGCTAATAATCCCGCGATAAAAAATTTATCTGTTAAAATTGCTTCAAACTTCCGGGGTATTCGATTATTTCTTAGGCTTTCCTACTTTTTCCTACTTTTCACGCAAAGAGAAAAGATGGAAAGAAGAGTGTATGTACTTGGAAAGACACGTTCCCCGTTAAGCTCGCTGGCTGGCGTGCCGAGGCAAGAATATCGATGGAGCAATACCACGGTGGCCAGTTTCGACAAATCCATGTTGAAAAAAGAAAAAAAAAACCAATACGAAATGGAGGTCGATAGCGTGATGACCTCGAAGCGAATCGGCAATTTTACAATGCCGTGGCCTCTCGCGTGAAAGATATACGTGTGATGTAGCGTATACGGACGCTCTGTTGCCACGTCTTGATTCACTCGCTGATGGGACTGACCAAATACGCCTTCGACGAGTCCTCGGTTCTCTGCTACGTTACACGCTAGCAGTCCTGTAAACGGCTAGAGGCCCTTGCACCGTTTCGTTCTCCCTCTACTATGTTTATATGTATGTATATCGGGTACGCGAACACAAGGCGATATCGACGGTACAGCGTTCTGTCCTATGATTATGGGTGCCAGAGAGAGAGAGAGAGAGAGAGAGAGAGAGAGAGAGAGAGAGAGAGAGAGAGAGAGAGAGAGAGAGAGAGAGAGAGAGAGAGAGCGGGGGAAGCTGCTTCTCGTTCCCAGGAGCAACTCTAGACAGCGCAGTGTCTTAAACCGGCGCCACCGATATGACCATATCTCTTTAACAAACCACTGGCTCCAGTCAGTGGTGGTAGTCATCGCAATCGATGCTTCACCGAATCGAAATAACACACACACACACACACACACAAATGCTCGGAAATTCAACCGTACACCTATGTACCTATGTACACTAACTCGCGTTCAAAATCGTCCACGATTTTTCTTCCTCTTTATAGAACATTGTACATATACAAACATGCAACGGAAAATATAAAACATTTTCCAAACGAATAAATGTCTACACACATTCCATGATAAACAAAGCTAAAAATGCATGTCAACAAATTTTCAATTTCTCAGTTTTTCTACTCTATCAGGGCCTCTGAATGTCAACATGGACGCTTTACGAGCATTTCATGAAAATTTGATGAACATTTTCTAAACGAATTGTTGGACTAATTCACCAGATGCCTGTACATATTCCATGATTCTCTTTATAGAATATTGTATGGAAACATGCAACGTTTATAACCTATGCAAGAACATTCTACATACGTACGTTACTTCATAATTGAATGGTAAAAAAACAGTATAATCTTCCGTAAAAATTAATGAAAATTAAAGTTTCTAACGACATTTAGAAAAAGTCTGAACTCTCGGACCTGAAAAATATATTGTCGATTATTAAGTAGCATATTTGAAGTGGTTTCAGCAAAATGGAAAGTAGAAAAGGACAAACCTGTAATGTTTCGTTATATGTAATTGGGAGAGATCCTAAAGAGAAATTGCAAGAATGGTAAATAAAAGTCGTACCTACGATCAAATAGTAAAAAAAACTAATCGAAAGATCCTTAAATGTTTACGATGGAAGGTACTTACTTATATGTATTATGTGTTTGAAAAACTTTCAAATCCTTTGCAAATCCTCGACATCTCGAATCTTTTGTTAATCCCCCTCCCGGCCCTTCCAAGCTCTTCTAGACCCCCGTCACTGGCAATTTATGGATCGAATCATTGAAAGTTATCCGATGAGAAACACTGATTTACGTAAGATCACCTACTGTATAATTTTAATATCTGACTCATTGCACATTGTTACGTTTCACTTTTTGTTAAAACCCCTACTACTTGAATTGTTATTTTTTATTTAAAAAACAAAGATCTCTGATAACTAGCCTGCAGAGCGAATAGATTTCTGACGTATGGGAATACGTACATATACATATGTAGAAGTCATATGCTAAACTTGCTTAGAATACTATATGCATTTTCACCTAATGAAATAATAATATTACCACCAAAATACATAATGACTTAACAACGGTACGTTTGAAAAGTCTAAAAACTGTTTACGCGTTTGACAACATAATGAATGAACGAAGAGGAATACATATTATGTATGTAATTTGAAAAACAATTTACAAATTCGAGTTTGTTATACGATAAAACAGAATCGAACCAACATATAGAAAGTATGTACATATGTGTGTTATTGCTAGTGTGCACGCACGTAATTGATGTATACGACGTGCAGCCGGTTGTAAATTGTCCAAGTCCGAGAAATAAAATAAAACAAACTTTGTTCCACATTGCTTCACTATAAATAACACGTAGGTTTTGTTTGCCATTTATGAAACAGAAACAACATATGCCGCCCCTCTTTCCAGTTAATAACTATTTTTTATTTGCTCGTTAAAATAGTCCATGTAAGGCTACGGGCTGAACGAAATGAAAATTTTCCGAAGCTGTGTTAGCAGGTATGCTTCTCAGCGCCAAACCAGGTAGGTTTGTCAGGTAAAACCTGTCCGCTTGGTTGTTTTTTTTTTTTTTCCTTTTTGCGAGTAGGGCAGGTGGTTACAGCACTCGACTTTCAAACGCGGAAGGATGAAAAAAATCCGTGACCAAACGTAAAGGAAAACTCTCTGTGTGGAAATAGCGGAGATCCCGCTTCCGAACAAATGCGATTTTCCACGACTATACTCCTACTCGTAAATCTCGCGTTTATTCTTCGAAGATGAAGAAGCTACGTCGTGCCTCAGCGACGACATTGTACAAAATACAGCGAACGAAATACGAGAAACATACATTATCTCTGAGAAAGAGAGAGCATCGGAAGTGAAATAGATTTTCTAATATTCGTATAGAAATATTACAAATAATTCATCTTATAACAGAATATGTATCGCGAAAAAACGTAGAGCTCTGAGGAAGAAATAAAAATAGACACGTGTGTCACGATACAGGATTTTCCATTCGAGAAATAGCAAACAAGATTAATAGATCTATCTACTCCCGTACATCATTTTCTACAATTACGTGATAAATATAGTAAAAATCACTATATGGGTGACAAGAGGAAAAATTGATAAGGCGTGATCAATCACATACTTTTAAAGAAATAAGAAATAATCCAACTGCTAGCGAAGTAAGGAAAATTTCGCAATTACCCGTATCTACATAAATTGTTCAACAAATATTACAAGACACACAGTTAAAATGCATTACAACATGCCAACAACGTATTACTCGGAGGTACAAAACTGCAAAACTAACATTAAAAGTAATATTTTACTTTTACAACACACACACACACACACAACTATAGTATATTATACCTGAGATAAGTTATATCTGATCGCAGGTAAATTAGACGTGTTTCATTGTTTCTCCGTTGGTGGCACTAGCGGTAAGAGGGACGTGGGCTCTGTAAAGAGAGATAGAAAAGGAAAAGAGAGGGAAAGCGTTTCGTCCCGGGCCTGCTGGCGGGGACTCATCGGTGAGACATCCTAGCAGACCCTGCCTTAGACACCGTGATATTGGGTAGCGGTCGCGAGCAGCGTACACTTACACTTGTATGCACGAATAGAAACGAAAGGTCGATCCAGCGTTTGCGAGAGAACGATCCCTCTGGTGGCAAGTACGGGAGGTAATGACCCCGCAGGGACAACAATTTTTTGGCCCAACCACCTCGTCCATTTTTTAGTGGAACGGTATAATTATTACACGAACTAACGTAATTTTCCAAGCTAAATTATTTCCCTACCTCTCTTTCCTCAAAATTCTACAAACGTATACGCCCAATGTTGTATGTACAGTTTTCAGAGACATACATACGTATATAGGTACTTACATAGTATGTAAATATGTATATCTAGCCAGGATCGTTTTTGGAGAAGGTGTAAAAGCTGCCCCGCGAACCATTTATAATTTCCAAACATTTCACAATTTACGATTTAATTATAAATTAAAAGCAACCGTGTAAAAGATATGGTCATAATGGTAATCGCGAAATATACATATTTAACGACAGGAGAAAAATTATTGCAGCTTAATTGGGATGTTTTACCCTAACCATTCTATTCGACAGACATCTCACTTGATTTTTACTTATTCCGCGCATTAAAAAATTCTCTGGTTGCAAAACACAGAATAAACAAATGTACGTAAGTAGGTAAGTACATACATCTGAACTTTTTAATAAATAACCCAAAGAATTTTATCGTAAAGAAATATTTGAATTATTGATCTGGTAGGATCTGTAGAAAACATGGGCAGTATTTAATATTCTCCTAAAGAATGTGAAATTATTACACAACCTATTCTTTATCGATGCAAATGTATTGTATTCTGAAAGTTGCATAAATGGTTTGGATGGTTCTATCAGGGGGCAGCATATGACGGGGCATTGAAAAACAGAAACGAACGAAAGGAGCGCTGCAAGCGAAACCGGTCGACGTGTTCTCGACACGAGATTCTCATCGAATAAAGCATGATTAAATTTTTCAGGAACATTAGGATAATAATTGCGAAGATAATATAACTTGATCTGCGATCAATATATATCGAAAGCTTACCTGATCGTGTTCTTGTGTAGAATGCATAGTTGGATTCAAACAGTAACTGTCGTATCCAACCTCTAACCGAAAGGGTGCAGATTCAAGGTTTCAATTTTCAGGAGAACATCACTTGTCGCTTCATAATAATTGTACATTCACTTCCATAACATGATCACCTTGTAAACTGTTCCTCTGTGAACAAGGACAATAAACTGTCAAACACTTTTCTACCAACATATTCAAAAACGAAATTGTCAATCCCGCAGCAGTCGCATGGCATGGCGACCGCCGTTGCAACTCAATATGACGAACGTCACATCCTTGATGTTCAATGCCATTGGCCGATTTCAAAACAGTTGGCCAATCAGCGTTAAGATTTTCTTATTACGCGGGAAAGTAAAACGGAACCCGCCAAAAACATCAAAAGTGCTGCTGTTAAATGATTTCTACAATCTTTTATCAACAAATGTGATAAAGAATAGTACGATTTCCCTTAAAATTGTCAAAATAAATAAATTTTAATGAAATTAAGTGTGTTGCGATAGTTACAGAAAGATATTAATATGTGTCTACTTACGTATTAAACGTTTTACAAGCAACACTTCCGGTTTATCAATATTTTCATATATCGCGTATTTTACAAATTTAATAGCGTAGTGTTGTAACAGAATAGAAAATTACAATTATTTCTATAGATTTCATTAACTCGTTTGTATCGTACGAAAAAATGAAAATATGATTTATCTCGTAATCTTAAATCTAAAAATATGTTGCAAAAAAAAGAGCCATAAATAGCTATGAAATTGTAATAAATCTGTAAATCTTGAAATCTGTACAGTGTCTCAAAGAAATCACTACCGGAAGTGCTCAGAAGCGTTGATAAGTAACTATGTAGTACCAAGATATCGTCGAAATTCAAAATTCTTTATCAATTTTTTTGGGAAATTTTCAAACATCTACATGAATAATACAGAACGCATCGATCCATCTCATTCTGTCTAATATAAATTTGTTTAAAGAGTGATCCGAATAAAAGAAAAGTTACATGAGCAGATAAAAAAGGCGTAGATTTAAAAAAAATGAATTTCAGTGGGAGGGGCGTTAATATCAATGCGTGATGCTGAGATGGCACCACTTGAAATACGCGTGCATCAACTGGGCATGTAGGTTACAGAATTTGAAAGTTTCAATGCATATTTTTTTTAGTTTACGAAAGTTTGACAAATGAGACGAAAATTGAAACGCTATCTCCGTTATCTAAAGTACTGGATGGACAGGGACTAACAAATGATCCCCGTACACGCAGGCAAACGATGAATTATTTGAACAATTCAATTGGGAGTGGAGTGACGGGCGATTCTGCCCTTCAATTGAACAATGTCGAAGTGTTGTACACTAAAGTGCAAAGAGTTTATATTAAGCCGCAACATAAAGAAGAACGTCAGCGCGAACTTAGGGTCAATGTGGAAATTCATGCCGGTATTAGCCCTGTTTGTCGTAAGGTAATATTACGTGCAATGATTACATTAACCTATATGCACTTTGTTGACAAATAATCCTATGCAACGTTCTTATGATCTCGTTTTAATTATCGTTTTTATGTTTTCATTACTTAAAAGAAGGAATAAATTTCTAGAAATTTTCACAGAAGTATCTGTTCAATTTAATAACATATCGTGTATTTATATTACAGAGTTTGTGTGTTTTGTTAGCAGATGATGATGATCCCTGTTTTCTTTACTCGTTATTTATCTCGGAAGAGGATTTTAAAGTTTTAAAGTCCCAACAGGGACTATTGGTAGATTTTGATAATTTTGCGACTCAGTTAATATTTTTGTTGGAACAATGTCAAACACCGCCGGCAAATTTATCAAAAACGCCACAAAAATTCTTGTTGCTATTGGCAGAAGAAAGCGGAGAATGGATATTCAAATTGGTAGAAACAAACAATTTCAAACATTTGTGTCATTTAAGCCTGAACATTTCGCCGGCTAGCGATTCTAATTTGAAAACTCATATGGCTATGAAAATTAAACGGTTAAAAGAGAATATTCTACAACAGACTAGAGATGTTGCTACTCTTGAAACAAGATTAAACGATTTATCGAATAAGATAGAATTAAAAACTAAGGAGCTAGAACAATTGGAACATAAGTATATGGTAGAAAAGAATGAAATGCAATTGTCTTTATCCGAGCAAATAAATGTTGAAAAAGACAGGTTAGTGGTAAAACACTCTTAATTATCTTGCATTCTATTTAAAATATTTATAGAATGTTTATTAAATATTATGCGTAATCTTACAGATTTGCTAAAGCTCGATTAGAATGGCAATGTCAGAATGAAAAAGCCAAGATAGAAGTAGAACATAGACATTCGGAAATTGTAAAACAATTACACACAGAACTGGCAGAGTTACGTACACAAAATTTAACGTACAAAGATAAGTTGTCTCTTCTGGAAGCAACAAATATGGAACAAATTAAGCAACTGCAAAATGTCGAGAAAGAGCTTAATCTAGCTCAGAGAGATTTAAATTTAGTGAGAAAACAAAATTCGAAGCTAGATACAGATTATCACGAAAAAGAGAAAACTGTGAATAGTTTAAGAACGAAAGTCGCGGTACTTGAACAAGAATTAAAGGATAAAGGTATCCTTACTAGCAAACATACGGAAATGTTAAAAACAGCAAAGGAACAGAAACAGCACTTGGAAGATTTGTTAACCGAGAAAGAAGGCCAGTTACAACGTAAACAAAATTCTTTGCGAAATTTAAGCGACGAACTAGTCAAAGCTAACGAAATATTGACAAAATTACAAAACGAACTCGCATCGACGAAATCTAAATTAAAATTACGCACCAGCATAGCACTCGAGCAAGAGCGGCTGTTGGATACTAAACAAAAGGAAGTTGGTCAATTAGAAAGTAAAATGGAAAGTTTAATTAAAGAAGCAAAAGATGGGAAAACGGAAGTTGAACATTTGAGGGAACAGCTTAAAATCCAACAAAATCAATTGGAAGAGAAGGACAAAATAATAAAAAATAACGACAACGGTAAAAAATAATTTCTTTCATTCGTTATTAGAGATTTTAGAATTTGTCAGTGGTTTATACATAGAAGAATAATTTTTTAATACGTCAACATTTTATTCGATAGGAACACATTGTCTGTCACATCCTATAACTTTTCTTTTATTTTGCTCATAGTCGGGTCTAGTCGGGCTTCCTACTTTTATTTCAAACTTTTTCTCTTTAAGCAAGAATTAAAAAAAATTTGTTATTTCATATCAAATTTTTTTTGTTTATGTATTTGCAGTAATTAGTTGGTTGAATCGACGATTAGCAGATAACCAGTCTCCGTTACAAAATGCTGCAGTAGCAGCGCCAATTACTGTACCTTCTTCGATTCAATTGACATTGCCTAGAACAAACAAATTAATGGGTAATAAGTTTGAAACACGTACGCCTGCGCCCAGTACGGTACAATCAAATACATTATCTGGATTACCAATGAGAAATCCAATCGTGCAAAATCCAAATATAAATCAAACTTCACGCATTACGGCGCGATCGATGGGGGTTGGTATCACCGATAGTACAATGGGGATATCAACGTTTAACAAAAGTGGTCAAATCTCGAGTACCAGTACACCTATGGAACGTATTAATTCTTTAAACAAGTTACCAGGAAATATCGCGGGTCCTTCGTCGATGCCAGGCGTCGTAGAAAATAATAATCCATCCGTTCCATCGAACAGTACAAAAGCTAAAAGTACAACCGTTACGCTGCAAGGTGGATTAAGAAGGGCAGGTTTGTCCGACAAACCAATTCTGCCATCCGCTTATTTCCCCAAAACATTACATTGATCGCAGACACAACAAACGGAGATTGCCAGTAGAAACATAAAGTAGTAAATACATACATCAAAGATGTAATATTGCCGCTGAAAAGAAATATTACTAATTAGGCAAAAAAATATTTAAGATACGAGCTGGCAATATTTCAAGTTTGATGGCGAATGACAGTACAAAATAGTTACTCAAATAATAAGTATTATCGAATGAAGTTTCATATGTCGAGTTTAAAAATAATGATATTTCAACAAAAATTAATATGCACGTATCGCGAGAAAGTAAACGTATTATGTAGTTGGATTCGAATAATCGAATTCTGTTTCATGGAAAAAACACACTATTTTCAAATAACGAATATCTTTTTTTTTTTTTTAGTAAACGATAACCTAACTGCTCACTCTCAACGGAAAATAATATTTAAAATCCTAGCAGCTTATATTTCTGCACATAATATGTACCTGTAACCATAATATTAGCATTAATAAAACAGTCATATAATTTTGGAAAAATATACAATAACATATAATATTACATAAAATTAAACAAAATCTACATTGATCGCGTACGCGTTACACGTTTTCTAACGATACTAAGTACTTAAGTACGCGTATCGTGATTTCAAATTTCGTGTTTTCGTGTCGCCTTAAATTTTTATAATACAAGTTTCATTATCATGTGTTTAGTTTTCAAATGTAAACGATCCAATTAATATTTCGACTTCTTTCGAAATTTAAGTGTCTGATTACCGACAATATGTGATCGTATATTATAAAATCAATCTTATTTTGTGAATAGGTAGAGGTACCTGGAAAAATATTAATTATAGTTTGCAAAGATTATGTAAATATTGTTTCATAGAAATCTTTTGAAAGTATGAAGCTTCAACTTTGGCATAATGAACAAGAGTATTAAATATGATTAGAAGTAAGGAAATCAATGTGCCTTCCAATACAGTTTAGACTAGAAAAATTCATTTCATTTTATTTAAAATTTCCATTTAACAACATTAGCGTAACATTCTTTTAGAATTAATGTATATTTTTTATACCTGAAATACACTAAAACATCATAGTTACGAACAAATTAATATAAATATTACGTGTCGATAAATTTAATATTTTTTATGTGCGTGTGCCCGCGTGCGTGTTTGTACATACATATACGTATTATACATATAAGACGTTTCTTAAAATGTATTTTATTTGGCAGATATATGTAGTAGGATACCTTATACTTTCAGCGTTTTAATTTACAATTATCTGTTAACAGGATCAAAATGGTAGTACAAATGAAATCAATGAAAAAGTATAAAAATTGTGTGATTTAAAAAAATGTAAATATATATTTAAAATGTGTAAGATTGACAAGCCAAGCCAAGCCAAGCCAAGCCAGAACCAGAGTTGGACAAATTTTATTCGCGATCAACGAATAAAACTTTTCGATTAATTCGTAAACTAACTTCCATTTGGGTTTCAGTCGTAAAAACATCTACGTAAGAATGAATGTTTTAACCTGACATTCAGTCGAACCACAAGCCCCGCAGGCTAAATCTAATATTAAAATGAATCGAAAAAGTTTATTTGTCAATCGTGAACAAAATTTGCCCAACTCTGACCAGAATCACGTATTGTTTAAGAATCTCTAAATTTTCTTTCGTTCACACGAAATATTTCTATCAACTTTAATTACTCTACATAGTTTTTTCGATACATGAATTATTTCTAGTCTATAAGGTACTTGGTATAATATCACATCTATTCCAGTAATACAATGATATATGTAGATAGATATAGAGCATATAGTTTGCGTATACTGGTTATCGCATAAAAAATAAACGTAATAGGAATTGTTCGATAATATGCATCGTTTTTACAAAATTTCATTCACACCTATACTAACGTTCTAAAACATAATAAAAGCCAGTATATACAAATTTGAACTTTTATTTACATTTTATTACATTAAAATTAATAGGTTTAGAATATATACATAGAGGATGTAAATCCGTCGATTATAAAGCATGATGACTTTTTGCATTATATAAATATAACAACAGTATTAAATACAATAAGTATAAAATAATTTGATAAATGATCGATCAATATATTTTACTACATTTTGTACATAAAATTTTAATAAAAAGTATATTATGTATATAAATATATTATATTACGTATATTTAAAAAGCCATCCATCTAACAATTTAAATAAATTTTCGTTACTGTATAACGTGTCTATGAGAAATTTAAACGAAACGTAAGATTTAATTTATTACATTACACAAATTCTTCCCTAAAAATATAGCAATAAACAAGACAACAAACACCATCGTGTAGAAGAATCGTACCCCGGTAATTCTCATTTTACGAATTTTCAGCTTTGAGAGAATTAATTTTACCAAGTTTTACGAAAAAGGAATCGTAATTAACTGATTCGTAAAAGTGAGAACTACGTGTATTTATAGTGTATGAAAAAGATATAGCAAACAAGTAAATTAAATATGATGCAAAAATAGGAAGATAAGAATCTAGTGTGTAGATGACAAAGTTCAGTAAAATACAAGTATTCAAATAAGTGTAACCTTAAATATTATTGCCTACTATGTACTTGCACAGTTGGTTAAATTTTATTCTCGAAAATCTATTTTTTTCCATCCATTATATCAAATATAATATGTATGTGTACATATTTTGGCCACGGGTTTGCTCATCCGAATATTGGTTTAAAAAATTCGTTAATAAATTGTAATTTTTAAATGAATTTACGAACAAAATACACGTAGACGTTTACGAATCAATCTAAAATTTTTACTCGTTATTCGTGAATAAAATTTACCCAGCTCTGCATGCTCGTCCCGAAAGTGTACTAATTAGTGTACTAAAAACTTACTCGCATCTCTTCTACCGACGCACGCTACGTTTCAATTTCAATGTGTAATGTTCATTCCTTTGCGGGTATTAAATATTCATTACTAATTTTTAGGAAAAGAAATTTTAATAAAAAAAAAAATTTCAGTTGAACAATTAGTTCATAAAAACACCAATACTGTACGCAAGTTTGGAATTAAAAATATGTAACGCGTCACGATATACTTTTATTAATTTGTATTAGTTGGACCTGTCGGAGCATCATCCATTGATAATTCTGTACATCCCATGTCTAAAAGCGGAAGGTCCATTTGTTTCCGCCTGCGTTCACATTTTGGACATGGTTTATTTGCATTTAAACATTCGTCGTGAAAGACTGCATTACAGACATCGCACTGAAACCATTCCATCGATTAACCAAGTAACTACTTTCTCATTCTTTATAATACTATTCTTGATCAACTTACTCTATATGTAGATTCCATATCAAAAGGATATATTACGTTTGGATTATTGCATATTTCGCATATAAAACCTTTTTGACTACAAAGCCAACAGTTTATAACATGACATCTTGCGAATTGTATTACCTTCTGTAGTTGTTGAGCAAGAATTCCGTTAGGTATGTCAAGAAGATCGACAACAGAATATTGATGAACGTGTTCGTATAAATAGTCTCTAGGTGTAAGTTTTTTTTGCAAAGATTCGATTATAGGTTCACGGCAGGTAAATAAGTAAGCTCTTAATAAATTTAATTGAATTCTTAATGATTGCAATTGCGCCATAGTATCTACGGCCATATAAATTTGTGGGTTTAATACCTTAAGGTCTAATAATTTTGGACAATTGTGTAAATATGCCGCAGCTTTATTGCAAACAGAATAATGCTTTAGATCCCAATTATAAATTACCCTCGATGGAATAATAAATTCGTCCTGAGACATACATTTGGAACAATAATAATTACCAGAGTAGGAACACACATGAGCTTTTGAAAAAATCATGCCAATCGCATGACCACATTCAAAGCAACAATAGTCCTGGGTGTCCAAACCCTTTTCTCTGGCTAGTTTCCCCAATTGTTCATCAAAATTTATCACCGCCTAAAATTATTTCTTCTTTGAATAAAATTACTGAAAATTTATTGCAGTAGACTCTTGTATGACGCGAGTTCTTACAACGCGTAGCGTAGTTTAAACAATGTTCGATCGTTACTAATTTTAAACATAAACAGTAATAAACATTTTTAACGTGCTGTTACAGTGCTAATAAAAAATTAATAAGTCGTATGAATTTAATTAGCAGTCGTTAAATATATGTAGTTAAGTTTTACCTTGATTTCCGATTGAACTTTAACTCCATCGTCGGATGATTGTTTTTTCGGATATTTTTCTAAAAGTTCTTGGAGGTTTGGTTTCGACGTATTTCCAGTATTGTGATAGCTTTGAATAATCGAATCGTACGTAGGTCCTTCGGCTGGTGTTTCAGAGTCATGCGATATTACAAATGAACTTAAAGAAGATTCACAATCTTCGAACAACGTCGACCAGCCTAATCCTCTAATTAATGAATTTCCTACGGTAGCTTCGATAGCATCCTGGGACGTTGAACGATTCTGTACAACATTTTCAGTTCCTGAATCTTGAATATTGGGTATCGCGTTAGTTTTTACATCGCTGTTTGGATTACTAGTATCTAAAATCTGTTTGTCTATTTCTTCAATTTCTTGTAAATTATGTTCCTCCGTGCCTTCTATAGTCGGTTCCCCGGCTTCTTGCGTATCACATTCCTCTACTCGCCGCACATTTTGTTCCTCCGTTTCTTGTACATTTTCTTCTTCTACTTCTTGCAAAGGTGGAGTATCTCTTAAATTGTTGGTCAAATGTCCTGCACCGATATTGTTTGATTTCTTGTTAGCCAATAACATTTTTAAATCTTCATTTTCCATAACGGAAGCCACATTATTAAGGGCATACTGCGACGAATTAAAGGACTCTAAACTACTGATAGAACTAGCTGTTTCGATATCAGCAAAATTTTCATTACTCGCTACATCGGTAGTTATGGTTTTCGCAATGTCTATTGCACTGAATACAGGACAAGATTTCATCGGCAGTGACCATATTCCTGCTAGTAAAAGAGGCGTACTAGACCAAAAATTCAAGAAGTTACTATTACACTGTAGTTTAAAATTAACGTAATCCAAGCTTTCGATTAATCTTTCTGTAATTTCTACAAAATCCAAATCCCTAATAAACGCAGAACGATTGTAATATGGCTTTAAAGCTGAATGTTCTCTTCTTATGGAACAGAGGTAGTTAGCTAAAAGTCCATCGTTTAAGGCTAAACGTATCCAAGCTCTGCAATATCCAACTTCGGTGGTAAGCTGGCTGGACGCTTGTATTTGGTCTATAATCTGACGATGAGAGTATACTAGTAAAGGACCCCAAAAGCTTGGTTGCGGCATGGCATCGATATCCGGATCACTTAGAACTTCGGTTACTCGATTTAAAAGGCTGTCTTTCAAACCGTGTAAGAAGACAGCTTCCAAAACAGAGCAGAGCGTGATACTTTCTTCGCAGTTGCCAACTGCTCCACCTTCTTCCGCGCGCGATGCTATTTCCACCTCCATTACGCTGGTAATTAATTGCTTTTGCAGCGATTGTTTGATCAATATGTTTCTTCGATTTGTCAATGAATTTACTGACTTGAAAAACGAATTCATTTTTCTTAATTTCACTTGCCACACGAACTGTAGTTGTGCTGTTGTAAGGTATTCTCTCGAGCATCTTCGCGATTCTAATATAGAAGAGTTACCTAAACTTGAGAAGGTAACTCGATGGAATCGTTAATAATCGTAGCGATACGACGTAGTAGATATTACATAAATTACGTTCGCACGAGTCGAACATTACGTTGATACTGACAAAGAAATAAGGAAGTGCCGCAAGAAGGAATACAAATCATTGCGCGATAAGAAAGGCATACGAACTTCGAACCAGTTGTAATGCATTCCAGCGTTATCTCTTTCGTTGTTGAATGTACAAGAAATAGGTTACAACACATAAAAACAAAACAGTAAAATTAATCTGAAACGTATCGTCGATTTTGGGATCTCGAATTTCTCATACACTTTTTCGATTTCGAAAGTGTTTTCCGTCATCTGACGAAACGACGACTTTTTAATTTCAAACAGAGAAAACTATCGTTCATCGTTCATGTATGAGTCACGAATCAACACATTTCTATCACTTTGAACCTTTTACTTATACCCTTATTACACATCAAAGCGATAGATCGCGCTGCGATCTAAGGTGTGTCCGAAAATGATAGAGCTGCTAATATTTAATTTTTATCAATATAATTAATAGATTTACATGAATATTTTATAAATTATATCCTATCTAGCATTTAACAGTAAGTACCATTACCTTACCGTCGCATGTTTTAATTAATCTACGTTTACGAATTACCGATCTTTTCAATACATTCTTCCAGACAATAGATTTTCGATCGAAAAAGTATGGTGAGCAAATCATAATCGATATCTTTTAATTCGTAAACCATGCTCGAGCGGATAACATTATTTTTTTTTAAATCGATACTCCCAGTTTTGGAATTTTGTCAAAAATTATAGGAAATTGTTTTTGAGTAGATTTTGATCATTTATGACTTGTATTCTTCCGACAAATAATGCTTGTTTTGTCAGGTCTAGGAATGTCCTCGACATTTGCTCAGATTTTAATGCGAAAAACAGGAATATTTAATAGTCGAACAATCAGTTTCTAAGAAAACTTTTATTATTTAGAAGTTTGTATGTAAGTATTAGGGTCCATTTATTCGAAAGAAACGATGTTTCGAAGTTTGAACGTGTTAGCAGTTGTTTCAAATACACACTGTTTCGAAAATATTCATTTCTCTGGATATCGTGTGTATACAGTAACATCTCCGATCATCTGGAAACATTTATTTTTAATTATTTATCACATGTAAATCTATTTTATTTACTGTCCTGTAGAATAATTAATAATAATGTTACAATTTCCATAACCAAATTGCCGATAAAAACTACCAATAAACATAATAGATAAAATTATAGAAAAAAATAGCTTTTTCTACTAGTAAACATTTAAGAAATGATTTTTCATTAAAATTATGACTCGAACAACGCTGTTGTTCGACAATAAATTGTAATAAATAAATAAATTTTTTTATCAAGGCACCGTTTACGATTTTGGTTTTTTCAAATATTTTCATAAGGGAAAATTTCAGACATTTTATTAAGAAGACAATATTAAGAAGATTCTACTGGTTAAACGATCCGTTGTTGGTCGGTTACTGTTAGCAGTTTCGTTACAATACCTAACTATGTACTTAAGTATGTACTGGTTTTAATGAACAGAAACGATTCATTTGGTATACTGTATCCGTTCGGCGTGTATGCATGATGTACATACATATTTCACTTTCTGTTGGCGATGAGGTAAGCGTATATTATTACGGCTATCACGACACTGAAAGTACTTGAAATAATTCTAAATAGACCATGCGTTTCCTTCATTCATAATAAACATTTCTCACATTTCGACAAATATACTTTTTAATAACGTTCAAAATCGTTCTATTCGAATGAACTTGCAAGTATAAATAAATAAATAAATAAATAAATAGGAACGTCTATATGTATAAGTTTAATCATCTTTTCTCGATGTATTTAAACAATTATTAGTTATTACGTTATCTAGAATTGATCGTGTGTCCTATATTTTTCAGCCGCTCTTTTCTCGTCGGTACTGGAGCACAGACAGACCTCCAAATCCGGATGGTAAGTACGTTAGCTTATTACGAAACGAAGAGAGTTTATGAAACATATGACAGTTGTTGCTTTAGCTTCTAAAACCAAGTTCTTTCTTGTTATACCGTTCCTATATTTAGATGTGCACTTAGCGCATCTGAAATGTTGGAACAGGTATATCTTGTGTGAATGACCGAATACGCATGATGGGACGATGCGTGTTCCCCCTTTGACGGCAGTAGAGTTCTGGTATGGGAGCGAGGAGAGAAAGAGAAAGTAGAAGAGAAGCGAACGAGCAGAAGGAAGCAAGGAGATCGAACACGAGGACAACGAAGCAAATAGTAGAATCAGGGCCGTACGATTACGCCAACCATTACATACCGTCTCCCTCTCGCCGTACAATCAATCATTTACGAAATTTTATATACACAGCACGTTCATTATTTTTTAAGCCCTATATCTACGGAAATGAACCGTTTAACGCCATGTCCTTGGAGAAAATGTCGGTAGGAATGTGTTAGAAATGTGAAAGAAATCGAAGATTATTTAATCAGACATTTACAAGAATACATGTTCATTTTATTAAATTCGAAACCAGCTTTCGTCTTGGAAGTAAAAGAACACTGCATTTCCCTTTTGCACGATACATATTAGAAACAATGCAGTTTCTCACGTTTCACCACCGTGTAGAATTCTCTGATCCGTTTTGTATTCATCGCAGCATGCAATTAAAGACACGGTGTAACAAATGTATGTATTTCAGTTTTGCAGTGTTCCGATACCATGCATGTTGGTAAATAGATTTATTCATTGTCTTGTATTCGACATTCTCCTTCCAATAGAAACGGGTAGAAAGGAACACTTTGTTTCCAGTAACGCTTCTATCGGTAAAATAAAATCGTACGTTCTAAAAAGAGCAATATATGTATAAAAATCAGTCTAACGTCATTGCAACATAATAATAATAATAATAATAATAATATAATGTCGAGAAAAACGCGTTTAAAGTTTGATCCGGCGCGTCGTCGGTTGCGTATGGATTATCGCTTAGGCGATTGATTTTATAAAAAGAGGAATTTCTGGTATAACCGTTTAAAGTGGAATGTTAACTTAGTCGGTATAGATAGATACGGGTGGAAAAGATTCGTAAATATTGTTCGTTTGACGGAAGAAAATGTCAAAGTAAATAGGGTTTATTGACGGCACTGAGCGCTCAGGTGGCAGCAATGGTGGGAAAGGGTGTGGGGTGGGGTGGGGGGGGGGATAGGCGAGACCGAGACCGAGGGTGTCGGTCGTTGGGTCGGTGCGCGCGGAACAGTGGCGATTCGACTGGTGGAGCGATTGGGGTGTGAGCGTTGCTGGTCCATCGGAGATAAGAGAGCGCGTGCGTTTCGGTTCCTGCGGCAACATCGCGCACCCACTTCCACACGCATTTCCGGACGCGTTATTTTCTTTTTCTCGCAATCACGTTGCATTCCCAGCCAGTCGATCGTTCTGTCGCAGCGCGCGTTTCATGTCGCGACGCGCCGTTATCGAGCGATATCTCGCGAGTGCACGTGTGTGATGGATGTCAAGGAGTAGGCGTCGTCCGTGTTAAATGCCGAAATCAAACGTAACATGTCATCCTGCGGAACGACCACGGTTCGCGGAATCGTAGTGTATACATATAACGTATACGCTGACGGAGAAACGAAACGCAACGCAACGAGGATAGAATCGGCGTTACCGTTCAGGGTGCGCTAAATAATTGATTTCTTAGGAGAAGTAAGTACTTACGAGCATCTTGCCTGCTCACGGCAAGATCTCCTCGCGCAAATCCGATGAAGCTAGAATTAGAGATGTTGCCTTCGAGTATGGTCGAGGTGCAAGTCGGGAGTTCGTCGCCGCCGCGAGAGTACGAAACGACGAGCAAGAGTTTCCTCCTGGAGACGATGCCGGTCGACTTGCATACCGAAACGATAGCTTGCCGTTTCTTAGAGGCGGCGGGGGTCGTTGGACGATGCAACGAGGAAGCAAACGAGACCACCAAAACCATTCCTGAGAACGACTGCGCTAAAAAGAGAATCGAATCAGCTGGTAGCGCCAGACCCGTCAACAATCGTCCGCGTCACAGTTTTTCCAAGAGTTCCGCGTCCCTGCAAAGCCTGGTAAGGAGAAAAAGTCGAAAACCCGGTGCGTCCTCGTTACCCTTGGAAGCGGAATTCTCCTCGTACTCGTCGCATCCCGGCTGCCTCATCGATACGCCCAAGGAAAACATCGTCACTTTCCGCGACGACGAGGAAACGTGCACGACGACGCGTACCTCCACGCTTATTTACGCGTCTAACGCGCAACCTTCGTCCAGAGGAGGTAGCAACGTTCAGGACATCTCCTCGACAACGAACCTCGCGAATGTCGCGACCGCCACCACCACCACCACCACCACCACCACCACCACCACCACCACCAGCACGAGTAACGTTACTTTGTCGGCGAGTGGAAGTCATTTCGGTAATACCGCCTCGTCTTTGATAAGGACGACCAGCGTGATCACGGCAGGACCGTCTACGTCTTCCTGGAATAATTCTACGGAGCAGGAGTCGGATTACGTGGTTGATCCGGTTCAGGGAAACGCTTACCACAAAGGACAATTTCTTGGCAAGGTAAGAGACTCTGTTTGTAAATAAACGAGATGCCGTGACGACTGCTCGATACTTTTTAATCACTCGTCGCACGTCATTTCGATCACGCGCATTCCTCCCAATCATGGTGATTTTTCACAGTGATTCGTGATTGCTTTTCATTGGCGGGGAGCGTTCTTTTCACTTTAATCACGAGCGTGATCGTGATTTTCCGATCACTCTGCTAAATCACTGTTGGTGATTGGTTGGACGCCATTTCTAATACGTAAGTACATATGTATTGGCGCAGTACTTGATTTCCAAATACCCAAACAATCGTTGTAAATTAATATTTTGTTCATCTGCTATAACAGCGACGCGACGATTTCTTTAATGTTTTCATTTTTAAACATTTCTATTCCCGTTATTCCTAAACTACATAGTTCCCATAACCATAAGTGTAATGGGAATTATTTACATCCACCTTGCAAATATTTTTTTAGCCAGTCCAGAATCCAAAATCCAGACCGTGATTCCAACCTACCTTTAGCATATCTTTGGGATTCCTATCCTCTTGGAAGACGATGTTACATTCTTCGATCGGTATACATATGTATATTCTCTATAGTTTCTCACAATTTTCTGCTTAAAATTTCTTTCTATATCTATTAATCAATCCATCTTCCCTTTTGTAATAAAAGGTCAGGAAAAGATCGAAGCAGAATCATTACTTTGGTTATCCAACTTGGTAAACATTCTTCTACAATAATGGAATACCGTTAACGTGACGTAATAGGTATTAAAAAATGAAAATCTTAATGTATCTTGTGTCTTGCGTCACTTTCGTTTCTTACATTTTTTCGCGCAACGAAAAAGTTGTTACCAAATTGCCGTGCAAAAACTGTATTATAAACAGACGGAGCAAATATACAAGTCTGAAAATAAGTTTATAACGGCGGGATGAATTGTGTTCGTCCAAAGTTTCGTTTTCGAGAAGAACTACTGAAAAACAAACGTGTATTTTGCGTGCTCGTCAGATATTCTGCGTAACGGATTTTATTACAGATTACGGTTATGATTTCTTCTGCACGCAGTACGACAACGAAGCTTGTTTATTATCAGGATCACCTTTAACGGCTTTCCTATTATCGGTATTAACTGTCAGTTTTTATTTAGAAAGCGATATGGCGCGATATATGTAGTAATTACGAGTACGTATTATACGTATAGATATGATTTTTACATTAGGAAACATGTGATTGATACGAATCTGTTGCTGCGAATTTTTATCGCAAATGATATCTTAATCGTCGCCATTGTTGATAATAAACCAGCCATGATCTGGTTGGTACAGCGGTCGAAATTTCTATAAGGACACTGTTTTAAACAATGTCAAGAAGTTTGCTAACGGTATTAAAGAAATGCTGAAAAATAATTAAGTAGAATTCGTATAGTTTTCATGCAACCATCGTTTATAGTTTTCCCCACACTCGGCACACTCGGCACACTCGGCACACTCGGCACACTCGGCACACTCATCGTCATCTCAACAAGTTTTATCGTTGTCGGTCGAGAGCTATCTATCTTCTTCTTGTTCGTTTTCCTATTTTTATTTTCATTCTACTCTTCTTGCTTCTTCTTTCTCGCTTCTGCAATTATTTCTTTTCCGTTTCTTATCCCCGAAAGGACATACAGAGCCAAGGACATTCTTCCTCGAAATTTCCAGACAGTTTTCTCTGAATTAACGTACCTTTAGAAATACTAAAATCGATTGCAGCTTTATTTATACACATTCTATCATTCTCGATAGATGAAACGTTGGACTGTGTGTATATCTGTAGGATGGTACACGAGTTTTCTAGTCTCTAAACTCTATCGATCCTCTCTTCTCCTCCAATTACAACGAGTATCATTTTTCAAATCTCCAAGTTATATTATAGCATTACATACATTTTATCTTCTTTTTATCGTGAATTTTATGTATGTATATTTCAAGCTAAAAATTTAAGAACGTTCCTTCCAGTCGTTCTTTTTGGCAAGCATAGAATTAGAAAATAGCAAGAAAATAGTAGTAATTATTGGTGTTATCAGAGTTGGTATAGTATGTATGTATACACTTTAGTAGGACCAGAAATACATATAGGGTAATGTGTAACATTCGCTGCCCGTTGTTTCTACAATTTCTTTACTTTGATATTTGGGTTAATAGCGACTGTTTACGTACTATCTGCTCTAATTGGTTCGAAAGTTATGTCCAACATCGACCGTCATTTCTTCCCGCCATATAACTCAAGTATGAGATTAATTGCTAGCATTCATTCAGCGTTCCTGTACTTACTTGAAATATCAATTTAATACTCGCCTTCGATTCGATAACTGGATTTAAATCAACGGTGTAAAGTAATAATCGTTCGGTATTCATTTCTATCTTAAAGTATTTAAATCAAATTTTATACATATAAATATTTAAAAAATGTTCCGACGAGAACAGACGATAGACTGAAAACGTTGAAAAAACATTACCAACTCATTGATAAACAAGTCTAGTAGATAGATAGGATAAGACAGTATGTATACATACATATGTATGTATATTTCAGCAAAAGGAATCTAAGATTTCAGCATTGTCTGCTAATGTTTCTTAATTTTGCTTCACTCGTGGCCTTCTTCTTTTATTTATCTCTGTAGTCGTCAGGTTTCGCGATAACGTTCACGCTTTTGGTTTTGGCATAACGTTAGAAATGAAAAATAACGAACGTCCAACCGTTTAAACGTCTTTACCACAAAGGGTAAAAGTTTTCACATTGATGATTCTAGTAGAATGATATGGAATATTGTACAACAAGGTACACTAATGCAAAATGTATAATAAAATAGAAAAACATAATAATAGAATAACGTTAAAAATATTATTCGAAAATATTGCCACTGTTGGTTGTGGCGTTGCTCGGTGTGAATAGAAGCCATCTCTTTCCAATATCGAGGCAATCACGAGTTTGTAATAGTAGATAAAGAATTCTACTAAAGCCAGATTCAATCAAATGAGAAGTGAAAGGTTTAGAAATCCGATGAAATGCAATTTTGCTTTCTCTGACAGGTATAGAATTTTCTTTCCTTTTCAGTTTTCCTACCGATCCAATATTTTCTATTATAAAAATAGTAAATGAATTTGAAGAAACTTGATAATATTTCGAGTCTGAGGGGAGGGTCGTAGCCGTCAGGTTGAGTCTCGAATCCGAGGACAAAGAAAGTGAACATTTTACTATCGTGGAATAAAATCCAATTGTTCGAAGAATTGTCTGAAAAAGTTGATTCAACACATTCCACGGTCCGCCGTCGCCTGAAAAAGATGACAAAGAGCAGCAAATACGGTCAGCTTTCGTTACGCGGCAAAAATGTTTGTTCCGTCGGAATATAATGCGAAAGAAACGCAGGAAAATTCAATTCAGAAATCTTGAACCGTTCGTGTCTATTCACCATTCGATCCGTCGCGTTTTCGCCTTTCCCGAAACTTGGAAAGTTACTCAAACGAGAAACAATATCATCGAGCGTTGAAAATTCAATAGAAACGTGGGAAAGAATCGAACAAAGCGAAAGAAACGCATTCTATATTATATACATATACATATTCTCTATTAATTGTAGTTTCATTTTGTTCGTCCAATAGTTTTAAATATAGAATACATCCGAAACGAGAAGATAAAAATTCGTATTAATACAACGTGCTGTAAGTAGTATGTAGGTACTTGAGTTTGTTCCCAAGTTATGGTCATGCGAATCCTGCGGTAACGTGCAGTTGCCGAGCTTCGCCGGAAGCGTTCAAATGACCACCATCGGCCCAACTACAGCTTCCGGACGTCCTGTCACATAGAGTTTCTTAATCTTTCGAACGCTTTCGATGTACCTACATAGGTACATACATATCGTTGGATCTCGTGACGCAAAAAATGAACATTTAGGAAACGACGGTACAGATCAATCGATAGATCCTACTGTCCTCCGCTGACTTCAAGTCCCGTGGACAGGAATGCGAGAAAAGTAGAAGGGATACAGCTATTCCCACGTACACATTCAACTCTGGTTCGCTATTCGTCGCGGCAGTTCCACACACGCATCAGGACTGGCTGAGAGCAAGGGAGCAAGATAGACAGATGGGCGGTCCGAGCCGACTTCTCTTGCGGGACTTTAAGTCACCGGACCACAGTATGTACATATGTACCTACTTAGGTACTTACTTACTGCTTACAGAACTTGCATATTTCCTACAAAAGCATTTCGTTTTTAATCAATTTAGAATTTTTTATCGTTTCGTACAAAATTAACGATACGCGTTAAAATTATTTCAGATACGCGGAAAATTTGTTGCCATCAAAATGGAAAGATGTTGTTAACGTTAATGGAGGTTATGTTCCGAATTAAATACTGACAAGTGTACCGTAAGTTGTTTGCCTTACTAGTTTGTAACCGCGATTGTGAGAATCGTCGAAGCACGTAAATGAATTTTTCTTCATAACGTCAAGCTACCGATTCCAGCTTAGAAGTTTCGTTCGTTTTAAAGATAGTTTGCGTAAAACACTTTTACAGCGTAAAGAACTTGAGAATCGTTTTGTTTAAACGCGCAGTTAAGTGAAGGTTGGCATAGAATTGTCGCGTTCATTTAACACGCATAACAAGCGTGCAGAGTACTTTGCGAGATTTGAGCTTGTTAAAATATTTAGTCGTGACGACAGATGTTAAACGAAGCTCAAGTCACGATACAAGATGGAAAACAATTTCTATACGTTGCAAAGCAGCGATTATATTTATTTTCCTCTTGTTTGATGGATACGCTAATCCTATTAGCGTATATTTTTTGCAAATCAAAAATATGTAATCTAACCATCTGATGGCAAACAGTTATTTACGTTCTGCTTCTAGGAAAGGTTATTGTATCAAAGTTGTATTTAGTTATGGAAATAGGTGAATAATTTTATTAGAATTCGAGACCAGAATGTTTCTTCGAAAAAAAAATAAAGCTTTATTTTTTCATCAGTTTCGTTGATTCTTCTTGGCTCGAACATAGATATTTTATTGGATCGGAGAGCTCGGTTATCAATCGACCCGAACTTCGTTGCATTTCAGTACGTTCGAAGATCGTCGCCAACAATCCATTTTTTTTTTTACAAAACCCCGATAAAAACAGTCTCTATCGAAAGAGATTGATTTTCAAGCTTCCGCAGGGCACCTTGCGCGCGCGTTTGTGTGTGTGTGTGTGTGTGTGTGTGTCTTTTTGTTACGTAATGCAATCTTTCGCATGATGCCGGCGGACTGATTTCGCGACATTTGGCAAGCGAGATTCCGAAAATATCGGCGAAGCAATGGTGCACATCGATCAGTATCGATTTACTGGCCGTAGGAAGTATCTTTTGTCTCCGGTTCGATCAATCGGTAGCAAGATGCGATTTTGCGTGGCTTTTCTCGTCGCGTCGCCAGGAAAGAAGGAGAGAGAGAGAGAGAGAGAGAGAGAGAGAGAGAGAGAGAGACGGATAATTTCAGAGGATGCACTCTCAAACTGTATCCTCTGTTGGAGAAAACCGGTCGTTGTTTCGTCATCCAGATTATCCGCACCAGGTTGCTTGGGCGTTACTTTGCCTCGCATCTCATGTTAGAAATCGAACTTTCAGTCACGCTTCATCTTTAATACCTGTTTCATCAAATCCAACAGGTTCAACCGCCTAACGTGTTACCACTTTAAGTAGTTTTTAATTCAGCCACTGTGTATCGGTTTCAATCACTTTTCGACTTACTTGCTTCTTTTACAGAGACACCAAAGTTGTTTCAGAACGTTTGATAGTACATATATTTATTGTTTAATTAAACCCAGGAACGTTTTGCAAGTCTTTCTCGTTCTTATCTTTCTCGATCAATGTCACATTAACGTAGTTAAATAGCTTACGTTACAACAATACTTGTTGAATGTGATTATGAACTACTAGAGAGTAATTACTACTACCTTAATTATTTAGGCTTGGCTTCTAACCGAAACTTGGACGCACTAATAATTGCTCGTAACTATACAAGAGACATGTTTCGTCCACGTTTATTATACATGCGTACATACATATGTACATATGTCAATGACACGTTGCGCCTTTCACTGATTGGCTCGACTCGAGTGTTCCGAAGAACCAGGAGGATAAGCTCAACGGATGGGTCTCTTCCTCTCCTTTCTCTGTTCCTCCATATCCTTTTCTTTCCTCGTTTACTTCCTTTTTTCTTTCATAGGACGGTGTACGTGCATAATATACGCAGTTCTCATCATTTCTATGCAGGACGGAATTACTCCTGCCTATTAAATTAATTTCATAGATCGAGCTTCCTTGGGAATTTATTCCGTGCTTTCCACCGAACAATGAGAATATTTTAACAGATGTATATTATCCAATTAAACGTTCTCTAATTACGTTGCGCTATTGTCGCGCACATCTTTAATAAACCCTTCTATCCGTATAATATCGTGTTATTTTAAAACGTTTAATCGAGTTACACATATTCTATACAATTTTATGTACATTCACTCTCTTTTTCAAACTTTAATAAGTTTTTTATATTCTTGGCGTGATCTCGGCCATTAATGGTTTTTCTTTTTATTTAAAACCATTTTATATTTAATACCGAACGTTTTCATAGAATGTATACATCTACAGCTATCGTTCGGTTATGTTCGAGAAATTTGAAACGAATGATTCAGCGTTTATCTCGCTAAATAGGTAGGAGTATCTTCTGCGGATGCAATTCTCATTTGTTGTTTGTACGGGGTGTTTCTATTCTTCTTATCTGTTCCCCTGCCTTTCCTTTACAACATCGTGCCAGAGTACCTACATACATATCTTCCACTTTTCGATTGTCTCGCTCATGAGACACTTTCGAACGTTGAATAACTTTCGTGTTTCCATTAGGCGACGATATCCACGTGATTAGCCTGAACTAGAAATGTGAAAACTAGCAAAATGTTTAATTACATTTAAGTAAATCTAGTTTGCCTCTTTCCAACGATGCGATGTGGTAATTTTTTAAATTGGAATTTCAATTTTTTCTATCGAACGATACATTGCTAGAAAATTTATAAAATTTTATCTTATGATGCGTTTCGCGCGTAATTTCGCAAAAGTGGAAGGCTGATAATCACCGCATGACTAGTGCTTTTTTTCCCCCATTAACCGCGGGTTTACCGTATCTCCCATTTATACATAGATCTCTCGCGCCTAATCGTTCTTTATCGTCCTTCTTGGAAGAATGATGCACACAGCACATTATGTGTAAGTATGTAAGTACATGTACTTCCGTCTTTGAACAAAAGCAGCAACAAAAAAAAACTCTTATCTTTAGACAGAAATTGCATCCCGTTTCCAGATATTTTTCTAAACGATTTGTTTCATCGTTTGTAATAATGATTACCCATTACATAAATACATCTAATTTTTTTTATATTTCAATCGGCGCCTTATGGCAGTTGACATCCGACGATCAGATAGATTGCCGTGAAATGGAATTTATGATCCCTTTCGCGAGTAAAGTGCGTCGACAGCAGCTGCACACCGTACAGGGGAGCACTTGTGGTTATGAACCATGAACATTTTTCAATTATTCAACTTTAAAATATGGTATAGAGATTACTTTTTTACGAATTAAAAATACTCTGGGAGGGGGAGAAGGTTTGAAGAACATTTAGAATAAAAATTTTAACCATCTGCAAATAAGTAACAATCTAGGGTACGATGATGTGTGGGGGTGATAGGTCTGGGTTAGGGGCTTCGATCGTCCGAATATTAGTTTGATTCGCTGTGTTTGTTCAATATCAATGACTAAACAAATTTGAAGCGAGTGTTCTAGAAATGAGAAACAAAGTGTACATAAATCGATTGTCTCGTCGAAGGGCACTCGGAAATCAGCTGACGAAGAAACTACGATGTATACGATGGGTAGGCTAATGAAAGGTCAAGCTCAAGGAACGTCGATAATAGGAATAAAAATAGGATGTCGAAAATAATCAGTCGAGCTTCTCGACTATTAATGAAGTAGTTCGCGCTGCCGGCAGTATAAATATTCTGCCCCAATTAGACATCTCATCTTATCGATTACTAGGATAGTTACGTGATAGTCGAGAAGCTGCTTTAATGCGTATAGTCTGGAGATGGCGTCAACTGCTTGCTACTTTTTAATCACTCGTCATTCGATCACGTTTATTCCCAATCATGGTGATTTTTCACAGCGAGATTCGTGATCGACGGGGAGCGTTCTTTTCACTTTTCACGAATTATCCATGTTGTTATTTTTAAATAATAACCCAGATCTAACCCAGCCGTTTTCATTGCTTATACTACATTATTATATCATTTCCACAGTTTACGTGAACCGCCACTAAAACGCCATCTTTCGGATCACGGTCGTGAATGGAGTTTAATCACGAGCGTGGTCATGATTTTGTGATAAATCAATGTTAGTGATTTTCCACGCCATCCCTACACCTACATATGTATGTACGGTCGTATTCGGTTAGTATTACAAGTTGCTTAGGAAGCTATGGTCTTTTTTTTCTGGTTAGGTAAAATGGCGTTTATATCATGATAAATGTTAGATTGGTAATTATGTCGAGTATTCTTATGTATGTATCTTTTAAGGAAAGTAAACAATTTTCGGAGAAATAGATGTTCGTGCAAGGAAATCTAAAGACTGTACACGAATGTAATTTCAAATTTAAATTTCTATCGAGGACGCACGCCTATTTCAGATTGCTTTGCGTGTAATTTATCTTAAACACAACTTAAACCAAACATGCCAGATTTCGGCTTGCTTCGAAGGATTTTGAAAATAAACTTTGAATATTCGTGCCTATTTATGGAATCGTGTCTGGAAAAAATGTCAAGTAAAATAAAGAAATGACATGGTAAATTTATATTTTCATTTATCAATCAACTATTTAATTTATTTAAACTAATGTTAAAAAATTCTTTGGACCGATAAAAGATTACGTAAGTACATTGCACTTGAGGTAATAATTTAAAATAAGAATGTTTAGTCTTGTTCTGTTCAAATGTGATGTTAAATTGTCGCGGTTCGATAAATTTGCACATAGATAATAGGTATTAGAAACGATTTGCTGTCTACGTTACGTAAAGGAAAGAGCATCACGATTCATTAACCTTGTTCGATCTCTGGGGCGACAAGTTGTCGTACGAAGCCATTTTCGCTTCGTAAGTTTATTTAGGAAATCCTCCGGTTGCTATCAGCGGTGGAAAAAATTTACACGCTGATTTAATTTGTGTGATTTTAGGACCCAGTCGTTTGTTATTTCTCTCTTGTTATATTACACCGATACATAGGTACTTAAGTATGTACATACTTTGGGAATTGGTCGGTCGCTGTTCCCCCTTACAGTTCTTGGAAATGTTTCCAGTTTGTCTCGGCGGTCAAGTATGTTTATGTTTCTCAATCTAACGTGAGATATCTGTGTGTCGGTGCGTCGTGTTATGGATCTCTATCTTGCTCACGCTCTCTGAAAAAAGAGACACCGAATTTCCTGGAAGATTAACCTCCTTTCAACTTTGGTCAGTTTCGGTCCCGACTGTCTGTCTGCTGCCAATATCCTCCAACGCAACGCACACCAGTCTCTGTCTATGTATGTATATATGTATAAAATGCTTTGGTTTAACGTGCATATTTCATTAGTTGAATGTGTTCTACTAAATGCAAGCGTTCGCCGCATACTTTCGTGTATGTGCACCAGCTTCAAGGAGAAAATGAGACCACGACCGGTTTCTTTGGTATGCCTTGGTCTATATGTATACATGTAGGTACATATGTATGTACTTACCTTCGATTATAAAGATTCGATTGTAGAGAAATCATTTCATTTACGGTCCATTCACTTTTTCTAATCGATATATGTATGTATACCGTACGCAGAGTTCCTATTCGGGGAGTCGAACTTTATTTCGCAATTTGTCTCGAGCAGTCATTCGATCGATATTGTTAGAAACTTTTTTTCTTTTTCTACTCGAATGTCGAATACGGCAAAAAAGAATTTCTGTATTTGTTGGTATCGTAAAAGAAATTGTAAGGTTAGAAAGTGGTAAGATGGAAAAGGTGGCCTGATAATTTATGTAACGACTAATAAATATGTATATACATATGTATAAAGGAAATAGAACATTTGATGTACTTGTAGGTATACTTGTAGATTGTATAAATGATGAAAGTGTGGAAAGAAGAGAGATAAGATGAAAAGGAGGCCAAGCTAAGGGAAAAAGGAACAAGGCACATAATTAGACCCACTTGCCATGTATCAAACTAAACAAGATACGGCTGCAGTAGATACTTATTTAGCGGTAAATAGAAACTACTCTGGCAGTTTGTCAAATCGATAAGTATATTTAGATGCGTCTACGCATGGTAATGTCGTCTGTGCTCTTATCTCGAAATAAAAGACACCGATACCGTTGTGGCTGATCAATTACTTCTGAATTCTTTAAATTCATAATCTTTCTTTACTTAATTCTTAATTCCGATTATTTTTATAATCACGGTAGAGGCGAGACGAACAATTTAAACAAATATTTATTCAAACCATTTTTCTACACGTTTCACAGCCTTTTATTGCTTTCGTTTTCATTGCATTCTATGTTATTATTGTCGCATAATACGAAACCGGGCAAGTTTTCTACAGACCTAACCAACCAACTGCCACGAACAAAAAATAGCGAGCCATACTCATTTAAATGAACTTTTCACGAAATATTTGAACGCGGTTGGAAATTCAGATGTTTGTAAAATCAAACAATGGTTAGATTTTTCTGTTCAGACGTCGATTTAGTGTTCATAATTTTCCTACGAGAGTGTTACGGTATTATTTTCAAATAAAAAATGACCTAACGTTTCAATAAAAATTCGTTAGACGCGGACAGTTTAGTTTACAAGTATCCACGTCTGTATTTTATTAATGGCGTCACGAGATCCATTCATAAAGTGGAATAATAAATATAGAACGGCCACTTTGGAGGCAGCTGTTCACGCGTTCTTTGGTATTTCGTAACTGCATTGCTCTAATAACTGTCCACTGTACAAACCTTCAAACTGTACGTATTGTTATTCGTATAAATGCGAAACAGTTGTGAAAAGAAGCGGCGCGGCGCGGCGCGGCGCGGCGCGGCGCGGCGTCGGTCAATATTTAAATTATACATATTACTTTCACGTTCTATTCGACCGTTTAGGCAGTTATTGCGTGTGTATGGGGTGGGGAAGGAAGTGTATAAGATAGTGGCTTTGTTTGAAATTTGTCCTTATTGTTCTTCCATCTTGGAAGTAATAAAAAGTAAAATGGCACCTTTACTCTACTGCTATTGAATAAACACTGCTTCTTTCTTTTAAAAGGAACAGAGAACAATGTAAAATTAGAAACAATTAAAAAACTCAATGCCAGGATGACCAACTATATTAGACCATAATTAAAAGTAACGAGGGCGGTTTTTTTTAACGATAGACCAATTAAAGAAATCTCTTATCCATCTCTTTGGTAAAAATGGTGCAGACTGAAAAAGGGGTTGCTTGTTAGTTTTTTCACTAGCAAATCTTCCTTAGTTGTTTTAACGGCGTTCCATTGATCCTATTTTCTTTAATTCGCTTAATCGATTCGAGACTTTTGGTCGGTAGTATATTTTCCAAGATAAACATATCGTCTATTTACTCGCAGCTGTCCGAACCGTGGAATAATTTATTTTTTAATCCGTGATGGTGTATATTGTTAAACGGAAATGCTGGATATTCGTTCTTGTTTATCGGCAGCCCATTTAATACCTTTATGATCAGTAAAAATACGCACGGGGAATGTACATATGTATTTAGGAGAGTAGCAGGAATATCTAAAAATACACGCACCCTTGTTACCAACCATAAATGCGTTAAACCGTACGGGTAGCTTGCTATTTATAGCAAGGCAATACGGTCACTCTGATGCTAAAAAAATTTCAACAACTTTTTAACCGCTACTTAAAACCTATGCAATTGCTACGGCAGAGATATTCCAAGTTAAAATTGTTACTCGTTGGCTCGTAGCTCGTTACGTATTTAATAACTGCATACTAAATTCCAGCCTATAATTCGTACCGTTTTTCGATGCTAATTTCAAGTATAAAGTAATAATACTTACCCATTTATTTTTACCCATCGTTTTCAATGGTTTCTTCCGTGAAAGAACTTTTAGAATTTTCATCTGAAAAAATGTTTGGAGATACGAGTGAATTTTTCACGATCGTTTGTTAATTGTCTCAGCGGTACCGCTGTTATTTCTGAAATCGTTAAACGACGTTCTGCTTCATCAATTACAGCTTTTAATCGTTGGAAATGAAACGTTATTGGGCCAGCGGATCTTGGTTCATCGGGAAGGTGAAAAATTCCCGAAATTCTCGAAATTTGGCAAACCATCTCCGACGTTTCGTCACACTTGAAACAATATTCTCCGAACGCGTCACAAATATTTTTAACGGCATGTTGCATTTACTTTTTTAAACTCGTACATGAGCAATTATGTACATACTTGGAGCGCGTGTTTCAGACTGACAAGATATTTCTTGAAAAAATTACTTATAAAGTACGATAAGAAACGACAGTAGGTACTTAAGTACCTATGGGGTGAGCTACAAGTTTCGAGAAAATCGCACATCGTCGATTCGCACCAGCGAATGTTACAGAATTTCAATCATTTTGTTTCTATCTGCAATACGATACGATAACTTTCATGATGCAAGCAATCGCTTATTCGTTCGCGTCGTGTAATCTCCGAATAAATGGATAACCCTGTACCTACATAAGTACGTATGTACCTTGGACCGTGTGACGTCACACAGTCGCGACAAACCAAGTTTTCGTAATGTCGCGAGATATTTTCGAATGAGTTATTCTGGTAATCAGCCCGCGAAATGCACACGCACGCACCCTTTTTAACTAAGAAAACAGTAACGTCGTCGTGCGTATTTACGAGCCACCTACTGCACGACGAGCTTCGTTATTATTTCTGGTATATCTGGTCTGCTCTTTTCTATTATTTCCGAGTAACGAAATTTTTTGAAAGAAAATGATCGAAGCGTTTCTAATGAAATATTTCATCCGATCGAAAATGTGATCACTGATCGCCAAAAGTTGAAATCGTTGAATACAAATAAGAAATAATAGAATAGAATTTGTTTGGGTAAAAGTGTTGTTGAAGGGGGGAAGCATGAGTTTGAAAATTCTGGGAAAGAACGCAACGTCGTGGAAATAGTGTTTACTGGAATGTTCGCAAAACGTACCGTGGCAAGGCAATAAACGATCATTCAAAGATGTTCTTAAAGAACGAAAGCAAACGTTACGTTCCCGAAGAAGGAAACACCCTTCTCGGTCGGGCAAAACGAAACAAACGGATGTTGCAGGGGGACATTGGAAAATCGAATCCGAGCTTTTCATCCGTTCCTTTTCTTTGTCCTGCTTAACAAAAAAACGAAGATATTATTTATATTCGTGTACCATAGGCATTAGTATATAATACATTATAAAAGTGTATTTTATGTGTGCTCACGGCCAATAGAAAATCCAATAGAATTCTGTATACCCTGACAGAAAACCAGGGTCGTGATGGGGGCACCGTTGCCAATATTAACGGGCCCTCCTTTTTCCAAGTGTCCTGGCCGATCCTCCTTTAAGCACATGGCATGGCCTGCTTCAGGCATTTATTTATTTCTACGTTTCTAACACAATTGTTATTCACGTGTCCTTTCGTTTTATTTTTAGGGTGGTTTCGCGAGGGTGTACCTGATGACCGACGTCAGCAATGGAAACCAATACGCCTGTAAAATAATTCCAAAAAATCGAATGCAAAAAATTCATATGCAAAAGGTTCGTATAAGAATATCGATTAATAAAATAACCGACGTACAGGAGGGTGTGTCGGCCACCCCTGGGAGAACATTTTAATGGGGAATTCCGGAGGGCAAAATAAGACGAAAATCAAGGATACTAATTTGTTGATCGAGGCTTCGTTAAAAAATTATAGAAACATTTCCGACCACACTAAAATAATTTTTCCATGAATGATTTGAAATTTTGTTAATAACTTTTTAACGAAACCTCCTCGATCAACAAATTGATATTCTTGAATTTCTTTCGTTTTATTTTGCTCACTAGAATCTCCCATTAAAATGTTCTCCCAGGCCAGTGGCCAAACACCCTGTATAGTGGCGGTCATATACCGTATGTACTTTCGGACAATCTTTAACATGAGATTTTCTTGTTGGAAATATCGTAGAGAGAGAATAATTTTATAAAATATTATCTAGTGCCTGTAACCAACAAAGTCATGTAAATGATACAGGTTGGAATAATAGTATAAACGCGTCCGCCGCTCTAGGTAGAATTTTGTAACCGTGTGCCTGTCTGTCGTTGTTTCTAAACGGTTTCACCGCTATGAGAAACATAACAGTAAGTAAGAGAGCCGAATGGTGCAGAGATCGCGATTAAAATAATCGTTAAAAGTTTTTCGGGTGGCCTCGAACGCTCAGCGAGAATAATATTGATCTATTCGTTGTAGATCGCACGAGAGATTATGATCCACAAAGAGCTGAATCATGTGAATGTTGTCCAGATGCATCACTACTTTGAGGATAAGCTTAACGTGTACATGCTTCTGGAAGCCTGTCCTCGAAAGGTATCGTATGTCCCATACCTACCTGCTTGCACAGTTTCCTACGGTACATTCTCTCTATGTATACGCTCGCAAGAATTTCCCAACCTTCTCCTTTCGAGCCAGCCAGCCAGCCAGCCAGCCCCCCACCCGATCCCCCTTCTATTCGAAGAATGAGAGAAGTTCGCGTATACATATAGGTACCTGTTAGATAAAGCCTCGTTCTTCCGAGGAACTTGGTCAGAAAGATCACCGAGAGCTCTCTGAAAGGCCCCCAGCTTACATCCGACTCTTGAACAATTTATAGCCCATTTAAAGAAATAGAATTGCTTCGATGCTCGTTCCCCTGGAAGCCTCGAGAATAATACGTTCACCTTCAAACAGACATTCCTTCCTTCTAAACTATTAAAATGGATTTGAAGGTTCTTACACGATCAGCTTCAAACACTACTCGCGACGCATCAGAGATACACAACTCCTTATACATATGTATGTATTACTTAATTCCTTTTTTTTGTTTCCCCCTCTTTATTTTGTAACATACATATAACACGAGAGACAACGAGAGTTATAAAAATATTTCACGGTAAACGTTATAAATGAATTGTTACGCGTTGGTTTTATTAATTACAGCGAGGAGCAAAATTGAACGAATATTTTGGCCAGGAAATGTGTCATTTATTTATCTTCCTACTTTTATTCAGCTTTAACGAATCTGTAAAAGTGTTATTATTTTACGCGCATTCATTTTACGATCATTCGCGTCGTCGAAAGCGCGTAATTTAACTAGAAATGAATTGATTTTGTTGTTTAGTGTCGGTAAGAGCTCGTACGGCCAGAAAAAGGAACAACCACTTGCACTCTCCGCGGCTGATCTGTTCACTTGTTTGTACCGTTAGGATGTGCCGGATCGTCAGCTAATCTCTTGATTATTCCACGCTCGAATCGTTTGCATTACCAATCCAAACATTTCTACGCGTAACAAACTATTAAAAAAGTTATCGAACCTCTCGCGGTATACATTAGTTACCGCGCGTTTCGCACGAAGTACAGATACTTACAATTACTTGGCGAAATCGCTTTTCCTCGTAATATTCTTTTCTCGCGAACGTGTTTCCAATTATGTTTGTCAACTAGTTTGTATGTTCGGCGATCCTTGTATGCACATAAATGCCCCGTGAAATTCGCGGTAAAATAATTCCCATTGTCGTAGCGAGTATGGTAGAAATTACATTCTCTCTCTTAACTATGTATATTCTGGTAACGATATAAGGCCACGCCGCGCAAACATCGCTCTCAAAAGACAAGTTATTCGTTATGGTTTCGGTCACATAACCGGTTAATGTCTCGCATCTAACGGGTTTCCTTTTTTCCTGCTGAAAATTGTGATTTATCAACACGTGGACGCAGAAAACATACGTGTCAGTTTTCTTTTATAGCGGATTAATCAATTTGACAATCCTCGTTCGACACGCGACAGGGGATAACTGTTGTTTCTGTTTGACAGAGTTTGATGCACGTGCTGAAGTACCGTGGCAAAGTCACGGAACCGGAAGCACGGTATTACATGAAACAAATGGTAACCGGGGTCGCGTATATTCACTCTCAGAAAGTTGTTCATCGAGATTTGAAGCCAGGAAACATGTTCCTATCGGATCGCATGATCGTCAAGATAGGAGATTTCGGACTGGCGACGAGACCGGACGGACAGCGCAGACGAGTGTAAGTTTTTTTTATACATATGTACATATGTATAGGGTGTTTGGCCATCCCTGGGGAAAATTTTAATGGGAGATTCTAAAGGCCAAAATAAGAGGAAAATCAAGAATACCAATTTGTTCACGGAGGCTTCGTTAAACGGTTATTAACGTTTGAATTTTTTTTTTTGAATTTGACGATTTGAAATTTGTTAATTTAATCTTGTTAATAACTTTTTAACGATGCCTCGATCGAGAAATTGATATTGTTGATTTTCGTCTGTATTTTGCCCTCTAGAATCTCCCATTAAAATGTTCTCCCACGGGTGGTCGTACACCCTGTTATACTTGTGTTGAAATTAACAGGTACTTACACGAATTCTATATCACGTATTTTCACTAACATCGATACTCTCTCTTCTTTTATTTATTTTTTACGTTGCATTCTTGATCCAATTACGATAATAATGTTTCGACTAAAAGTAATAATTGTATAAAAAGAACGATGTATCGTGTAGATTATATTTCTAATCGTGGTTCGATTCGACGTTAGAGATAGATATATTTGTTTGTATGCGTAGGACAATATGCGGAACACCGAATTACATCGCGCCGGAAGTGTTGTATAAACAAGCGTACAGTTACGAAGCGGATGTTTGGGCTCTCGGATGCATACTTTATGCGCTGCTGGTGGGCCAGCCACCTTTTGACACCACCACGCTAACGGAAACTTATGCCAGGATATGTAACAATCATTACCAACAAGTTGACGACACGATGGCGAGTCGAAGCGGGCAGAATCTCATAAGATGGCTTCTCCAACCGAATCCTGAACTGAGACCGTCTTTGGAAAGGGTGAAAGAACACGCTTATCTCACCAAGGAATACGTACCAGTTTCCTTACCTCATACCTGTTGCTACCAAATGCCACACGCCTCGATAATCGATCCCATGGCGTCGCCCTCTTCCAACTCCACGGCTTCTAGAAATCAGAAATTCAATAAAAATCAGGTAAATTTCCCTATTAGTCGTTTTACCTTCGATTATTTCTTACAGAGTAAACCTTTTATTTTTTTCTGCCCTCGTCGGTTCTACGAACATTTCTTTTCATTTCTTTTCTACATATAATCAGCTATCTCGAATAAAATGGTGTGAAATACGATTGTTTGAAAACAAAAAAAAAGTTGAAAAAGAATGCAAGATCACGGACTTTGTGGGAAAAAAGTAATTAAACTCGAATACTTGGTCAGCTTAAAATCTTTTCCCTCTCGGCTGAACGAATAACAATTGTCTTACGTTTTCGATCGAATACATATGTGTAATTCCGAGCCATTTTTCGATAGATTGATCGCTGGAGGTGAAAGATGGATATTATATCGAATGACTGCGAAAAGGGCTTTTCAGGGGTTTTGGTATCGATAGAAAAAATCGCGTTATTTTATAGAAAACTATATGATCGATTATATTTAATTAGAAGAAATTTATAGTGTTGCAAATAAAGCAACAGTGACATTTAAAATTACATCAGGAAGATTATTGCAAGATTTTGAAATTATTTCAAGATGAAACGACAATTGATCGTATATCGTCGGATGGCAGAGCATATTATTGCAAGTGGAAAGGGCTGACGTAAAAAAAAAAAAAAAAAATTTCTAGATTGCCACCCGCAGAAAATATGAACGAGATAAAATTAGTCTCGATTATTGCTACAGATTAGCGCAGATTATATCCGGAAACGATACACGACGCAGCAGTATTAAAAGCAAGAGCCCTCTGAACAAAGTATAAAGATCCGAACAAACGCCGGTAATTTTGACAAAAAAACACAAGAAGATAAAAAAAAAGAAATTAAATCGAACAAATGATACACAGATAATCACGAATATAACTCAACGAAAGTATAAACAAGGATTCGAAACAATAAACTAAACCATCATCGCTCCCAACATTAAGTGAAAGTTGTTTGGAAATTCAACTGCAAACTTGTGCGATTACACCTTAGAAGAAAGAGCGGAAGTTATTTACATTCACAAATTTGAAAATCAATATTATGCCCTAAGAATAATATAGAATAATATTTTACTCTATTTTATTTATAATATTTACACTGTATGCGCAATAAAAAGATATGTATTGTATTTATTCCGACTTGCGTATTTTTCGATACCGTTTAATCGTGACTTGTAACACTTTAATCCGTCTCTAATCATTTTTACGGTTTTTTCCCCAGTCGAACGAAACAGACAATTTTCAAATTGTGTTTCGAACAGTAATGAAATATTTCATTTCGCTTTTCATTTCATTTCTACATTGGCAAAATGTTTTTACATGCTTTCAGGTTTGGCCGAACATATTATCGCAAGAATTATCGCATCGGTACCAGCAACAAACAATGCATGTGCAGCAGTCTCAGCAACCGCAACAACAACACCACCAGCATCAGCAGCAGCAGCAGCAGCAGCAGCAACAACAACAACAACAACAACAACAACAACAACAACAACAACAACAACAACAACAACAACAACAGCAGCAACCGCAACCGCAATCGCAACCGCAACAGCAACATCAAAGCAACAGATCTCGGAAAAGTTTGCGAAAAGGGATGAAAGTGATCAGTTGGTTGGCCAAAAAGCTTCCGAAAGTTCCAAAATTCAGACAACGATTGAGCAGCGTGCTTTGCCCGGACCACAAAAAGATGGGATACGTGGCTCAAAGTGTGCTGATGCACCGAGCATTGGAGGCATGCATCGCCGAAATAAAGCATAAAAACATGTTAGAAAATCCACCGTCCGTAGATGACGTTGTGCCCCTTTTCATCACAAAGTGGATCGATTACTCCAACAAATACGGCCTAAGTTTTCAACTTTCTGACAAGTCTGTCGGCGTTCTCTTCAATGACAATACGAAAATTAGTTACACACACGACAGAAGGTCGGTATCATTGTTTCAGTGAGTTTTTATATTTTAACAACATTATTAAATTAAATCGGTTTTTCGAACAAAGCGAACAATTAACCAGAGCAACGATTGATATTAGGCCATCCGGTATCTCATCTGATCGGTAACTCTCTTTTCGTTTCGATAACACCCTTCCATCTTTTTCACAAACCATTATACCGTCCCTACAAAACATTCGTAATTCTATCATTATTTGCTTTCGATTCAAAGTACAAAGTAAGCCTTGATTAAATCTAACTTGCGATAGATATCCTTGCGGTGGTTCTTACTTTACAGTTCAGCAACGTTTTTACTTGGCGTTTTTACGTATAAAATCCATTTCTCATCTCCAGTTACCAAACGCTCGAGAAAAAGTCATAAAAATGTTTTAGAGATGTAGTTTTGTTCCGAATTGCCATGGGACATCCTCTGGATATTCGCTGAATCAAAGCGCGAAGCGTTCAATATCCGATTTAATTCAACTTAATTTGTTTAAAAATACGTTTCCATTTGCAAAGAAGGGTGGAGTATATGACTACCGAGGACGAAGTAACGAGATACCATAGAGAGGACGACGTCCCTGCCGCTCTGCAAAAGAAACTCGAGTTGCTCCAACGTTTCACCCAATATATGGATAATTACATGACCGAAGGTACAATTACATGAAATAGAAATAAATTTACTCTGCGCAAAAGACACTTTACGAATAATCCTATAACTTTTAGTTTTTATTATTATACGCAACAGTCGTTAACGTTAGATTCTTTTGTTGATAATCGATACATGTATGTACATACCCCGTATCGTGTACGGAGGCTAGAAATAAATCTCCATCCATTCTGATTTTTTAACGGCATAGTATAATATTTTTGACAGATGCACTGTGACGTTTTTTTAGACAATGAAAATTTAATTATACTATAGCGTAAGCACGTAATTAAACTCTGTTAAAGGTGGTGAAATTAAGGAATATCGAACCGTTTCGAAGCAGCCGAAAAACGTTTGCATACCGCGAATGAGAAGATGGTTGCGAACAGACAAGACTATCGTGATGGAATTGACGGTACCTCTTTTACAAGTGAATTTCTTCGACGATCATACGAAACTGGTAGTTTCGCAAGAATCGCCTAGCAGAGGATACTTAATTACGTACATCGACACTAGCAGACACACGTCTTCTTACTGGTTGAATGATCTCCGGGATTTCGGCTGTACGACTGATCTTTACGAACGTTTATATTACGTGTGTAAGGTGTCGAAAGAGTTTGCAGAAATGCAGAATAATACGATCGCTTGACCATCAAAAACACACAGGAAAGTAGGTACATAGCTCGTTGAAACCATGAAGTTCATCCGGCGCAAGAATCCGTGTCTTTCGTTCACTGCACCCGTGCAACAGACAATTTAACGTATTTCTTTCTTTCCTATTCTTGACAAATTATCCAAGACAATTTGTTGAATTTTATAATATAAGAAAGTTATTACAAACAATTACCATTTTATCGCCTAAATTATGTTTATTTAATCGTTGATGAACGATGATCGCGTAATTGCTTCATTATGTATATTTCGTGGTTTAAGCAATGCATAGGCATTTCATTTTATTTACACGAGTATGTTGGCTGAATTTTTATCGAATTGTTGGAAAAATCTTCGTTACAAGGAAATATTTATTACGTTTCATATTTTTATTCGAAAGAATTCTTACGATATTAGAAAAACTTTTCGATGAATGCTAAAAGGAAAATGTATATATTATATGTATAACATGCACTTGATAACGTATTTTATTATCTAGTATTAATAACATGATGTCTAATGATAATAAGTACTAATTTTACATCGTAGTAAATATTTTTATATAATAAAAGTAACAAAGTAAAATAGTTGGTAGTATATGAAATGAACAAGTATAAATATAACAATGTTATAAAAGTGCTTTACCATTATATGTATGTACATATAACGAAAACGTGTAGCGGTTCGATATGAAAAAATAATTGTTGGTAATTACACATTACTAATTCGGTTTCCAAGTTTGATGAAAGTGTTAGGTGGTCTGGGTGCAGCTGAACGAAAGACATTGTTGAATAAATGTATGGAAATGTCAGGTACGCCATGTTCAGATTTTACGAACAATTATTTCGTTTACAAAGTATAAAGAAGTTGTGATACATTATGTTTTTTTCTATGCGGTTAAACAAAATCCAATAAGTAGTTAACAGATAATCATTGATAGAAACTTGATTAACAAGAGACACTGTTTTACCTCGTTTTTGTTCCTTAAATGTTTTATAATCTCTATAGTCGTTTCCATAGATTTTTAGTTACGAATAAACGGAAAATTCTGTAGAACCTGATCGAGAGATCCAGGTAAAGATTCTCTTTGAACAATCGTGTTACTTGCATTTGGTAAGAATTTTATTTGCAGTGCTGTCATCGATATATGTATGCACAGTAGTGTGAAATTCGAAAAATTATTTAACGCAGTATCGAACACGTTATACCCCGTGTATACACTTGTTACAATTACACAAATACAAAACAAATTCTTAACTTAAAAGTACAAAAATTCTGCACATAAAAATCTGATTTTAGAAAGAATTATCATTCGCGTTGTAGTCTGGAAAAAGTATTTAATTAAAAAGTTAAAGCTTGAAACAAGTGCAATACATACACGCAAATACAAACAATTTCTTGTTTATTTTTCTATATTTTTTAGATTTCGTGGATTTGCACCGAATCGTTAACAGATATATAATTTGTGTGGTAACATTGTATATTGATTTTAGTTTGGTTGTTATGATTAGAAAGAAGGTTAGTATGCTTGTTAAATATCTTTACCATCGAGGACATTTTCTAACGACGAATGTTTGTTTTCGTCGTGAAAATATTCTTACCGTTTGTGAAAAGTTAGATCAGGGCTGTCCAACTTTATGCTCAGGAACATTATTGTTATTATATAATAACAAAGAATGAAATAATAAGAGATATGTATTAGAAATGGTCGAGACTAAACAAAAGAAAAAGTAAACGCAATGAATATTATTATTCGATTACAGTAGTAGAATACTTAATAATAAAAACGAGTAGCTAAAGGAGAAAAAAGTGAAATTTTTCTCGAGTAAAAGAAAGGTAAGAGATGTACCTACTAGGGAAAAAACATTTTTAAACAATGCCGCGAAACATTCGTAATCCAAGTGCCTACATTAAAGAAATCTCTTTGTATCGTAAATGTAGATTTTTGGTACTTTAGAGGAACTTTATTTTTTGCGAATTAATCGATGATCAGATTGCAAAGGAATCGGGGGCACCAGTTGGACGGCTTTGTCGTAATTATTCCAAATTCCATCTATTGTTTGATGTATGTGCACACACAGTGAACACACATAACGTTAAGTGGACCAATTTAATTGGCTTATGAGCGACGTACCGCACACTAATTGTTTTTCATGGAATAATTCTGGTGCATAATCGTTTTAAATTAGTCTGTCGTGACTCTTCCATGGTAGAAAATGATCTGTTTTTTTTCTCGGGTAGAACCTCTATCGGCACTTTGACTACCAAGTCGTCCATTTACGAACAGGGTTTTCCCCAACAAAAATTAATTGTCAAGTTAAGACGTTGAAATAAAACGATCTAGACCGGATTTACGACAATTTTTAGGTTATGTAGTTTTGGCTTGGTAGCCAACGTGTTAAAGAATACTATAATACCTAAAAATCGTTCCATTTAGCATTTACCGAAACAGTACCGTGATATCTACCGCAGATCTGTATTTTGATTTTGGTGCGAAATGTTTGAATCATGTCTTGGAAGTTCACGACACGGAACTCATCCGTTTGTTGCATCGGACCTCGTAAATGATTCAAAATGGTTCCATCCAGGCTTCTTTCTATTCTTCTATCGTTTGTGTACAATTTGGAGCACGACACTCGTGATTTCATTTTTACGTTTGGAAAGTTACAGAAGCGTAGGGAAATAATAAATTTGATTGCGAAAATATCGAGGAACCTGCAATTCCATTTTTACGAGGGC